>NC_091691.1:81417500-86417500 GCF_041296265.1 Equus caballus
AAACCTTGCTGAATGAATCAATGAATGGATGCAAGAAAGAATAAGTGAAAATTCCAATTCTACACCACTTGAGTGAAGAGCCTTGGATTTCTGTAATCATTCCGTCATTATACAATTTTTTAATGATTCTCAACTTTGGGTTGAGCCCAATCCTGGGAGGATTCAAGAGACATGTGCAATACTCTTCCTGACCTCATGGCTGAGATGTGACCTTTGCTCTTGAATAAAGTGGAAAAATATGACTAAAGACTAATGGTTTAACTGTGAAGTAGGGGCAATCATACGTATATTAAACACTCAGACAAAAAAACTATTAAAGGGTAAGGAACTGAACTATTCACTCCCCATCACAAATCTCATTAAAGTAAATTCTACTTTTTTTCTGAATAATTACATGGTTACTGCAAAGTCCAAATAAACCTAATAAACACAGACACACACACACACAGACACACAGACACACACAGACACACACACACACACAGTACTCTGCATATTACCCAGAATAAGGCAGGTGCTCAGTAATGAGTTGAACGAACGAATGAACAATAGCCATAGGAATAGAATGTCTTTTTCCCCCCAGGATATAACTTGGTAGAATTAGAACAACTCCATATTTCTGTTTAAGTCATTAAACACCTATATATATATTTTTTCCATAGAACGCTTACTTCTACAATGCTGTTCCCTTTGGCCTAGCATAACTGAATTAGCTAAACATCACATCCCAAGGAAAATAGTGATATTTCTACAATATACAATGATTATTTAACATAATGGGAACAAACAAACCCATAAATTAAATAACCACCTTAGGTAAATATCTACCTCATCAAAAAATTGATAATAAAACAGTTAACTAATACATGTATAGTGATATACAATTTAAAGAACACACAATTGCCTCCACTTGTTTAATCTTCACGACCAGCACTCTGCGATAGGTATTATTATTTCTACTTTAAACATAGAGAATTAAAGCACAGAGAGCCTTAGATGACATTTCATAGATCACAAAGCTACTAAGACAGTGCAATCAGGACGTAGGCAGAGTTATAAAATCACAAGGGCTTAAACATGAGGCTCAGATAGCTCTGTGGGAAGTGTAATTCCTTGCTACTCCACAGCAGTGTGACGGTGGGCAAGTCGTATCACAGGTTTGAGTGGTAGCCCCCTCCTCTTAACACAAGTGCTTCTTTTGAGGCATAAACGAGAGGACACCTAGTTCAGCATATCAGCGGCGTGTTATAAATGATGGCGCATTTCCTTGTCCCTCCTCTGTGGTTTCCTCTATGCAAGGGTGCCTGACAGAGCAGTGGGAAAACAATCTCCACCCGAAACAGACTTAGGTAACAGAAATCTACTGAAATGAAAAACATTGATAAAAATATAGGACCATGTTACAGTCTTCACTACTAAGCAATGAAATCAAATCACACATCTTTTTGGAGTACCCACCACTATTGGCACGAGAAGTAAGTATGTACAGTGAAGATGCTTAAAAATATAATTTCTGTTGATGCTTTAGTATCAAAATCTATGTGCCCATATTTAAACAGAAATGAACAGTGAATTTTGCCAAATTGGGGAAAGGAGGTTATCTAAGCTACCCTTATCCATTCAGAAAAGGAGGCATTCCTGAGTGTAATTTATTCAGAAGCTAAGCAGTTGGATTTTTTTGCTTTCCAGCAGGAGTCACTGTAAACAAGAAATTTAATTCATAAACCAAACTAACGTTGGTGTTTAGTTAGTAAATGCATATATGTGGATTGTTTTATGATAAACAATTTTCATAAATGGTGATAGATCATACCTAAGGAGGGGTTAAAGTTTAATATCCAACTTAAACTGCAATAACAAAAATCCCTATTAGGGATGAGTTCAACTTCATCAAAGATTTCAATATCAAAAAGAGGATGAATACACAGACACAGACACACACACACCCTAAAACTAAACTTTTCTGATGACTGCAACTTGAGACAGCCTTGCAATCTAGGAGTGACTATCAACAAACGTCCTGCATTCCTATATTTCTGTCTTTGTGTGAAGATCTTCAGAATGTAAAATAACTATATTCCTTTAAAAAGTTAAGATTTTAATTTTTTAAATGAATCTCAATTGGAATCCTAATTATCTTAAACTTTTTTCAACATACACATTTATCTGAAGAAAATACTTATCTCACGTAAATACATTTGTTAGATAAATATAAAAATATTTATCTGAAGTAAATCCATATTACATGAAGAATTGAGGCAAAGAACAAATCATTGCAGTCTCTCAGTGGTATAAACTTATTCCCTTGGCACCATTTAGATATTATCAGTACAATAGTTTCAAGTATTTGTATGGTTCAAAAATAGACAAGTTTAGTTTGGAAGATGCTTTTATGAGAAAGTATCAAATATCAGCTTAGACTGTGAAATCTAATTTCTATTTGTGTTTTTATCAGTGACTTTCTATTGTTATCTTGAATTGGCTACTTTTATATGCCAGCGATCATATGTAGACATCAAATGGTTTATCACATGATCAAATACTTATTTTCTTCCTGACTGGTCAGATAGCTTGTAGTCATATTGATTACAATGTACTTCACATTGATTACTAAGGTAAGCAACGTGGGCTTTTGTTTTTAACCAGACTTTTGTTCAATAAATAACTGCCTTCTACCTTTCTGTGGCAGTATTTCTCTTCAGAAGCAAAAGGAAGTTTCTCATTTTGCTTTATATGATATTATAAAAACTCTCACAGACATATATTGTTTTGGCGACATACAGTAGCACGTAAAATAAATGTCAAAACTAGGTTTCCAAATTCTTGTATCCAGTTAGATCTGGTTAGAGTCGTTTTCCCCCTTTTCCACATATTTTCTCATTTCTGGGGTAAAGAATACAAAGTACATTATTACCCACATGAACAAGGCATCTTCTCTAAAATTCAACAAGCCAGAGATATCAAATGGTATGCTCTATACACTGGGGAACATGTGTCTAATGGCGTATGGGATATGGTAAAGTGAAACGGTAAGTTTTAAGACCAGAGTATATTGATTTTTATGTTTAATTGCAATGGAAACTGCATGCTCGACTCAAACTGAAGTTCACTTCTTCCTTCCTCAATTTCATGCAAAGACCTGTAACTGCAAAAGTCATAAATTTATTTTACTACCAAATTTCTCAACTATTAAATGAAGTAAGAAATAGACAGTGCAAGTGACACTTCTGACAACTTAAGTAGATATTTGAGTTAAGGAGAAAAGACTTCGCTATGTTTTTCCCCAGGACATCAATCTCTTTCCCCTGGGATAAGTGGAATGTTCTTTGAGAAAAAAAAAAAAAATTCCTTTAACCTAACCCAGTGTAATCCATAGCCAGTCTCCAAGTTTGATACAAAAACAAACCATTTCTATTTTGGTACAATGAGGAAGCATCTCACTGGACAATATAAAAACAGAGATGGAGGAAGTTGACTCAGATTGCTGCACTTCCTAGAAGAAGAGAGCAAGTGGGCTTACCACAATCACCTGAATCAGAGGGAATAAGACGACAACTGTTTTTTCCGTCAAATTGATGCACGTGTAGGAAATGAATTCCCGAAAAGTTAAAGGGGAAATCCTGGGTATGTTTGTTTATCTGAATGAAGGATTCCATTTGAAAAACTTTTGACAAAATGGATTGATGAAGCAGATTGGAATCTGGGCACAGGATGTACACAATTTTTTTTAAATTTGAGAATAAATACTAGGCTTCCCAATGCATTGCTCAGCGATCAGAGGGAAATGTGATATCACAATGAAAATCATTTTCATTCTAAACAGAATAATCGTCTAGGGTTTGTTAACCCCCTTTGGGGTGGGAATTCTAACAATTTCCTGGGGTTTCTAACTGTTGATTACATTTAATTGTTTGACATCGTTGAGCAAGTAGAACAACGAATTGCTGGGCAGAGAACAAACAATTTTCAAATACTTTAATGATTATCTTTGATAAACACTCAGAATAAAAAGAGTAGGTAAAAAGACTGAACAAAAAAAGTTTTAAACTGGAAGTGAATGCCCATACAAGATCAGCATCCTATGCACATTCGTTACTGAAGTGCCTATTTCAAATTCCTGTTTTATAAAGTTTCTGCCTAAAATATTCTTTTGTGTAACTGGAAACCTGCCTCCTTGAGCAAGAATTAATGGTATTTCAAGGAGAAAGGAGTAGCAGATTTAAGTTCCCTCAAGGTCCATAGCCTAAAGCTTAAGGGCCATTGGTGCATTCCTGACGTAAATGTTGTGTTCTTTAACTCAAAAAGTCCTTGAATTTTTAACTACTTAGTTTTAAAAATAAATGATCTCTTCATTCTGTCATCATAAGCACATAAACAGAGACGACCATGAAGAGACAGGTGAGATAAGTTTTGCATCATCATCCACTAAGAGACAAGAGCTTATAGAACATCCCATGAGTAATGCAAAAGAAACTGTTTTAAAGGGATAAAGTGCAATTAAGGAAAACTCTGGGCTTCTACTAATAAAACAGAAATTAACTCATAAGCTTTCATTGACCACAAACAGCATTAAAATTAGGATTGCTTGGCAAAAATTTGATATTGATAAATTTTGGCTTCTAACTTTAGGCCAACCAAATCACGTATAGGTGAGGGATGCCCAAAAGTCATATGGCATTATGGACTTATTTCCATTCATTTATGGTTAGGCAAAAACTGATTTAAAAAGGATGTCTTCATAGTCAAAACTAGCATCATTGTTAACAGTGCCACACTGCCAAATTACGGTACTTATAACCAGAGGCACGAAAGTTTCCTCAATTTGTTTGACAAGGGTATTTGTTTCCCAAATTGTTGGTCAACATTTTGCCTTCTTTGAACATGATTATCTAGTGTATTCTGAACATAAAACAACTGAAAAATTGCTTACTATGAGTCCAACTTTCAAACAGGTCAACTCTCCCATCTTTACCTCCAGTCGGAGATTTCCTTTACTGCGGAATGTGACATGTTCTCTAACATCTGTTCAGAGCATGCAAGCCATTGCTTTATGGGCACCTCTCTGCTTAGTGCCACCTTATAGAAAGTGTGCCCAAAGAGAGGATACAGAAAATGCAGTCAAAATAAGAGTTCCTCAAGCCATGCCCATTTTGTACACGAGCTGTGTCCTTCCAACTTGCTAGCAATGTTGACCTTTAACTGATCAACTTCTCATACTTTTTGCAATGAAAATAAGTACACTTAAAAAAAAAATAAAATTATTGTGCCCATAAAGCTTTCTCAGAGTTAAGCATTTCTTATTGAGTCATTATTAGTACAATTATTAAACTAATGATTATATTTTATGGTAAATAATTATTAAACACAAAAAAGTAAAAAAAAAATTATATTGTCTTTTTTTTTTTTTTTTTTTTTAAGAGTTTAGTTTTTCCTTTTTCTCCCCAAAGCCCCCCGGTACAGAGTTGTATATTCTTCGTTGTGGGTCCCTCTAGCTATGGTATGTGGGATGCCGCCCCAGCGTGCTCTGATGAGCAGTGCCATGTCCGCGCCCAGGATTCGAACCAACGAAACACTGGGTCGCCTGCCGCGGAGTGCGCGAACTTAACCACTTGACCACGGGGCCAGCCCCAGTCTTTTGGTTTTTTTAATAACTTTCAAAAAAGCTAAAGTTTCTGATTCTCCAACCAAGTTCATGGGGATGAGACCTCCACCCCCATCACCTGTCCTCTTGTCCTTCTTAGATAAACAGGATAATGTGGAGGCCAGCAGCCAAGATGTTGGGTTAAGTTCTGGCTTAATTTCTAACTAGCTCTCTAAGCCTGAACAAGTTCTGGCTTTACTGAAATCTCAGTTTCTTTATAAACAAATGTTTCAAATGGGCATTAAATTGTGATCATGACAGTTTTCCTTTCCAACTTTGAAATTCTGTGATTTCTGTTTTTATCATAATGAGATATCTCTGGACAACCAATCTCTGAAAATAGAAGACAATCAAAAGTTGTTCCTGAAGTTATATAAGCAAAAGCTCAATTACACTCATGCGTCACTTAATGATGGGGCTCTGTTCTGAGAAATGCGTCCTTCAGTGATTCTGTCATTGTGCGAACATGATAGCGTGTACTTACACAAACCTAGATGGTATAGCCGACTACACAACTAGGCTATATGGCACTAATCTTATGGGACCCCTCTTGTATATGACATCTGTCATTGACCAAACTGTGGTCATGTAGCACACGACTGTTTAAGGCAGAGATACACAGAAGCTGCTAGACGGAAGCTCAATGGCATATCTGTGGCCTCGGTCTTAATCTGCCATATCTGCAACTCTCAGCAATCTGGAATCAAGTTCCGCAGTCACTTCCAGATAAGCACCATTCTAGAATATAGAATTCTCCAGCCAAGTTTAATGCTATGAATTGTTGCTTAATAAATCATGCACCTATTTTATTGTGCCCAATATTATAAATTTATAAAGGGGAGAGATTATGATTTAATTTTCTTTGCCCCACCCTCTACTAATGTAATATGTACCTAATAGGAGCTCAATCACATCTTGCTCATTGAGTGAATGAGGAACAAAAAGAGATTTATTTCCTTCCTTTACACAATGACAGAAATCATCAAGTCCAGAGTTGTCAGAAAAACATATTAGCCAGCTGTAACTTCAATCTGAGAATAAATCAAGTCTTCATGAAATGGAAAAGTGAATCTATGATTAGACGAAAATTGTCAAGTAGAGCTATACCTACTTTATACTAATAAAATAAACACACATACACATAGTTATGATGAATTGTTCCCCTAGTTTTCAAATGTTCTGATCATTATTTTTTATTTCAAGAGCCTGGCCTTTCTCGCACCTGCATTATAAACTGCTGAAGATCAGGGATGGGCCAAAGTTTTATTGCTGGTCTGACAGAGAGCATATTCATTCACACATACACCTCACAGAAGGGGGCTTGGACCATCTAATTTGTCTTCCTTTCTCTCGTATAGTGTGGCTATTTTCTCAATGGAATAATGAATAGTGCCAACAATATGCCAAAGATATAAAAATGGATACATGCGTTGTCACTTTTGAGAAGTGACACTGTTATGGCACCTAAGTATGTGTGATGCAGACTCCTGTCTCATGGATTCTTTAATTTTTCTAGGTAGGTGCCCCCTATTTAACCTGTATTCTACTTTAAAAATTCAATTTTATAAACATTTTCTTAGAGGGACAACATATTCTCTTATGGCTAGACATTATTTCCTAATGACGTGGAGAGAAACAAAACAAAGAAGCAGGTGCTTTCCAAGTCATTTCCACATATTTAACTTTTTTTTGTTGTCCTTCCCAACACATTCCATTTAACTAGATTTCAGGCACTGCAGAAAAAAAAAACATACTTTTAAAAAAAGATGTTACTTTGTTTCATTGTTAACAAAAATATGCTGGTAACAAAGAAACTCGCCAACAATTGCAGTAAGCCCTGTGGTTGATTTCATCTCTGTATTATATATGATATTGCTATCATGGACTGTAGGATTACATCAATTGTTGGACTTTTAAAAATCACAGTCTCTGGGGCTGGCCCTGTGGCCGAGTGGCTAAGGTTGTGTGCTCTGCTTCGGTGGCCCAGGGTTTCGCCGGTTCGAATCCTGGGTGCGGACATGGCACCGCTCATCAGGCCACGCTGAGGCAGCATCCCACATGCCACAACTAAAAGGACCCACAACTGAAAATACACAACTATGTACTGCAGGGGGCTTTGGGAGAAAAAGGAACAATAAAATCTTTTAAAAAAAAAATCGCAGTCTCTGTATTTAGTAGTCCACAAGATAGATCCGTGGCACTGGGCCTCTAGAAGCATTAGAAAGCAAACTCTCCTTTGGACAACTACTTGTGGCCATGTATATCTTTGCAGAAATCTCCACAGTGGCAGGAACTTTGGTTCTCTGCTGTGTACCGCCCCAGGAAGCCTGGCACTTAGTTGATGTGTCATAAATATTTGCTAAGTTTTTTTATTTGATACTTGAGCCTTAAGCTGATTCATTGCTAAGTGGGTATATGATGATGTA
The DNA here is from genome assembly GCF_041296265.1 of Equus caballus. Lineage (NCBI taxonomy): Eukaryota > Metazoa > Chordata > Mammalia > Perissodactyla > Equidae > Equus > Equus caballus. Next base: position 81,425,568 of record NC_091691.1, read on the forward strand.
GGATCATGAATCGCTCCCTACAACTTCTGGCTGATATCGGGGTTTCTTAACCTTTGGGGAGCTATAGGTTCCTTTGGACAATGATAGAAATTATACACACAGTTACCTCTGTGATACACATACTTGAGGAACGGAATTTTGTTGACGAGAATTCTAAGAGAAAGGCACTAACATTTTGTAAAGACTAGTTTGAAACATACTTGAGATCTGGGTACCCAGAAGTCATATTTTTTATGAAACAAGCTTAATGTGTCAGGTTTACCTAAAATTTACTACGTACACACAAACAGTGAATACACTTTCAATATGCTCAACTAAGAAGAAATTTTGTCTGAAAGCATATGCTAAAATACGTCATCATTTTAGTTGTTTCTTCCTTTTATTAAAGTTTCCTAAATTATTGATATCATCATAGAGACACCTGGTAGCAAGGCAATAGTTAAAGATTTGTCCAGGTTTCCTTTAAAATTCCATTTTCAGATGTTTGTAAGGAAATTGCCAGAATCTTAAATTTGCTATGCAGAGTTTTCTGTAGAGATGCAAATTTCATTTATCTCACTCTTTATATCCTTTTCTTTCTAAAAAATTTTAAAGCTGCTAAGTCATTTTGAACCATACAGTGCATGAAAACAGACCGTTTTAATACTTGAGATGTTTTATTATCTATGGCTCTGGCAAAAAAAATATGCAAAAATAAAAAACCCCTCAACTCACCTCCATATCTCCCAAAATACCTTAATTTCTTTGACTAAAGTACAGGTGCTTCATTTTAAACATGGTCTGATGACTGACATCTAAAACTAAAAATCTTGGTAAGCGGCTACAGTGTTGACATGCTCCATGCTTGCACTGTGTAAGTACACTGGGGCCAGGCCACCCTACTGTGTAAGACATTTAATCTGGACTCTGCAATCTCAACTTCAATTATCTATTTTGTTGTTTTCAAGGCTGCAAGTTCCCAGTAAAGTTGGAAGGCCGACTGAGCTTTATTTTGCAGCGAATATCGTTTCTGCTCCCTCTTGTTGAGTTGGGAGCACAGCTGTGCAAAGTAGTTTCAATGAACCAAGGGATGGTCACAGGATAACCAGCTCAAAACCTCGCCAGAGTTTACAAACCAGGGGCTACCTGACAATTATATGAACTCCTCCAGAACCAAGACCACTTGCGTGACTTTTAAACTGGATCTGCGTCAGTAGGATTGATTTATGTTGATCTCAAGGATATTTTTCCCCTTATTTTACCCAATTTACACAGCAATGGACAAGGATTGAGTCTAATTTCATTTTTCATCCAGTAACTAGCTTGTTGTGTTTCATAAACGAAATGGTAATAGTAGGCACAAAGCCTGAACTGCTAATTCAAATAAAACCAGAATATAAAGAGCATTATCTTTAAAAAAAAATAACAGCTTGATTTAGTAAAAGCATTATTTTTAATAATGAAAACAACAAAACATCCTAAACCATACTCCACATACTTTAAAATACCCTGAAATAACTTTTATTAATAACGTGTAAGTCTTGTATTCATAACTGAGTCTTTGTAGTAAATGCACTATTTAGGTATATTCTCATGAATTATCATAGGAGAAAAGGATCTGCCATCATTTCTAACCAAAACCTCCAATTACACAGTTCCAAGATAAATCAAAATGGACTTTAAAGTATTGAAAACCACAGGCTAAGACACCCAGTGTAGAAAAGAAATTCCTTTCAGAAAAAAGGAACTAGTATAAACTCTTGGCTACTTAAAACAAGGTTTAAATAGAAGAAGGGGAAAGTGCCCTCACTTGTCTAGAAGTGAGAAGATATACTTCAAAATAATAATGCAAAAATAAAATAACTGATACTAGTAATTTGAGTTATTAAGTTGAATTCATAAATTATGACTGGGCTCACTTGGAACTAAAAGTATTAGCTGTTCAAAATAATTCACTCCATGTTCTAGAAAACATCTAAATCCTAACCTAGAGAAAACTCACTACTTAGCAACACCTTTCTAAGGTGGCTAAGAGGCACTCAATTTCCATTGTCAAAGACATCCATTTAAATGGGTTAACATCCAAATATATACTGATGAATCATTCAGATGTTACTTTTCAAATCTGGGGGCAAAAGGAAGGTTTGGAAAATTGGTACTATATTTTAAATTTAATTATCAAATCAATTCTTAGGAATTAAAAATAACGTCTTAGAAGCCGGCTGAGGACCAGATTTGGCCACTAAATGCTGTGTGACACTCTTGCTGAAAGACAAGAAGAGAACAAACACATCGGAGCAGAGAGTGTGCCGGCCATAATCGTGGGACTTACACCCAGGGAAACCTGTCCTTAATTTATCCCGTCGTGTGTAGATTTGGCAAGGATCTCCCAACATCATTTACATACCATATGCCCTGAATTACCTAGGCACAATGGCTGTGGAGAAATATGACGTTTCGGGTCTGACTGTTTGGTTCCTTTTATAAGTTTTGCAGCTTTCACTTAATTTTTCTCATTCCTAAATAATTTAATGCAATATTGTATGCTGCAAAGAGAATGCTTGGCTAAATCAATAAATAGTTCATTGTGGCTTGTGATTAGAGAAAAACAATCCTGAGGTAGGCGACCAGGAGGTAATATTTCTCCTATGTAGGAATCAAATAAAGGAAATCAGCTCTTTATGCTTTGGGCTCATTTTAACCTTTGTCTCTTTACTACACATATAAATGCAAGGCATTCAACAATAAAATAGACAGAAATCAGATATTACGACTCCTGTGGAACACAAAAAATTGGTCAGCAAGTTTTCACATTTAAAAGGGATCCCTCAAAATAGATTCTTGGTAATTCCTATATTTGTTCTTCTTATAATTAAAAGGCATTATAATTGCTCTGTGCCTTAGTTTCCCTCTTCCCCCCCAAATGGCATTAATACAGACTTAGTGCTATTAGTCCAGACTCTCAAACTAAATTTAAAGTCAGATAGATAAAAAACGTATACTTAAACCAAAAAGATCAATAGCCTAAAAAAGGCTTGGAGCAGAACTATGTACATATTTTTTGTTGTGTACTATAAATTTGACTGTATAAACTTCCAATTAAAAATGACATTCACACCATCATTTTTGATAGAATTTTGCACAGTAGGAATACTCATTAATGCAGGGTAATACAGTGTGATAAGCAGCTTAGACATCAAAATAGTAAAAAAAAAAAAAAAAAAACGCCAGTTGGTCTACTCTTTACACGAGTAAAATACAACTTAAAAAAATTAAATACCTGAGGAATTAATTGAAAAGAACACACTTACCGTCATACGTATTTTTTTTTAACTATGTCAAATCAAGAGCATCCATTCTCTAGTCAGTTTCTACCACAGAAAACTCAGTCCTAATACCAAAAGAATAATCACATTCATCCTATACTTGATGATAAGACATTAAATGTATTACAATATTCAAAATGGAATAAAATACAATTTAAATAATTTTACTTATCCTACAGTTACCCTCCTAGAGAGTATGTGTCTATATATATCACATATATGTATACACATAGTATTTTTACCATGTAATAGGAAGTATCTGAAATATCTGAATTCTTAAAGAGAGGCAAAAGCCCATTAGCTGCAGTGTGCATACGTGGGTCATTTCTTGATCTTTAACTGGAAAATGCAAAGTGACCACATAATTCTCAGCTGCGTGTTAAAGTAAATGGCAAAGGAGGTGTGTCCATATACTAGCAGAGAAATGAGTAAAAGGCAATGCAGTGATTTCAGAACACTATCAAATAATTTGCTCTCTTTAGGGGGGCAAGAAAAAGAAAGAAGCTACCACTTGAAGACCGGCAATGAAAGGGTTAACAGACATATGCTGTATAATTAGGAGATGCATTAATGATTATGAATAGTAAATGATTTGGTGCAAAGGAAAAAATTTTAGTCAAAGGGACATGTACCTATCTTACATGTTTATTAGTAACTGTATATAACTAGAGAATTCTGCTATTAAGAATCTTGCATTATTGGTGTAAATACTTCCAAGGGTACATCAAATTGTAATCTTTCATACGACATCCATCAAACCAGGCTGGAGATTTTGACAAACATTAAACACAGTAAGGAGGCAATTATGTATGCATGATTTAATCTGCAACTAATTAATATGCAAATTTATTCATATGTTAGTTACTAAATTAAAAATGCAAAGAAGCCCTTATGGTGATTCTCGAAATTTTGCACAAACAGAACATTTAAAATGTAAGAAAAATGAAGTTTTTTAGAAACCTATAACACACTTTTAGTGTCTCCAGAACCTGTTGCATTAAGAACACTCAAAAATATGTGTTTAAATACTAGATAATAATTTAAAAGGTGTGCTAATTTTATGTGAGAATGTGGGAACAGAAAGGTTAATCAGAATTCTCTCGAACTCTTAAGAGATACACTCTAATTACCAGACAAATGGTATTCTATTTCTAAGCTTCCTTCCCTGCTTTTAGGGTTGTCAGAAGTTGGTCATCTTACTGATATCTCGCACAAATGGTTAGGGGAATAAATAGTATATGAAAGCCATTAGATATATTGAAAATTCTAGGGTAACTCTGAGACCATTTGGTGTTCACTAAACATACAATTCACTCCTCAAGATGGCAACTCGCTCCTTTCGCCTTTGGGGAACAGCTCTTTGCAAAGACAGAAAAGGGAGGAAAATCTTGAAGGAGGCTAGAAATTCTCCCAAACTCTCTTCCAAACGAATCTTCAAAGAAAATAATGCGACTAACCCAAGAGCAACAACCTCCCAAAATAGCAGAAGGTAATTTCATTTGAATTCAATCTGGTTATTTTAGCCCTGCATTTTCCAGACAAACCAAAACTGATTTGAATCTTTGATGGGAGATGAGAGAGGTGGAGCAGTGATAATTTAAAAATATCTTTTGGATGTCTGCATACAAGGGAATATCCATTCAAGTGTATATATTATCCTTTGGCATACTGCCTTCTGAAAGTCTGATTTCCCTATGACTTCCCAGTGATCAGCAGCAAGATTTTGTGTGGATCACCTCTCATCTGATTACCTTTTTCATCCGAAGTCCGACGGCCATGTATACAGCTCCTGGAGCTGGCACTTGGAACAGCTGTAGTGGCCTCAAGAAATCAACACAAGTCAACTGTATGAGGAAGCACAATAACAGCGTCTACGGCTCTTCCCAGGGCACTGAACTCTCACCCACGTTAAAAAAAAATCGCCATCAGTCTCATCGCTGCCAAGTGACACACAAAAAGGAAGTTAACCATTGGCTGTTACTTGCATTCACAGTCTGACTCTGATCTCCCAGCTTCCCTTAGCCCATTCTGATGCCAAGCGGACTACAGCTTGCCCATTTCATTTCGACCACGGCAGCCAAAAAAAGCACTGCCCCACCGTGCAACGACAAGCAGTCTCTTTTGATATTAGTACCTCAGTATGCAATAGAAGAGAGTCAGATGTCCCTCAACTATGTGCCCTCCCCTGAGGGACTCTGTCCTGGCCTTCCTTGGCCAGAGAGATGGTTGAGCGTGCCACAAATCCTTAGCTTTGAAAGCACAGGGGAAGGAAACACACCATCCGCAGGGCTCAGACAGAAATGGCGAGGAGAGCCTCTTCTGGGGAGAGGATTCATGCCCTCCAATTCAACACTCGCATTTAGCTGGAAATATTAACTCATATTCGATTCACTCCCTGCCAGCCAGCACACATAAGCACAAACTGCATTACATAAGAAAAGGAGTCTTTTTTTCTTATGTAATTAAATCTTAGTATACGCTAGTAAATAAACATCAGATTTTCTTATTTTTCTTTCACGAATGAAAGGGGACTCTTCGGGGTTCAGGAGCATGGATTTTTTCATTGATCCTCAGAGAAGGAGGAAGATGGTAGTGGAATCCACTCCTTCTGTCCCCCAACACATCCGGATTTCTTTGCGAAATACACAGAATCAGACTCTAACCTGGTTTAACCTCTGAATGTGCCCTGTAACGCTGTCATTCTCTCCAACATTAACATATCATGTGTTTTATGATTCCAATGAAGCGTCAACCAGGTGAATATCTCAATTTCTGGGCATTTCAGGAATCTGAGAGTAACCGAGGCATCCTTCATTTTTACAGGTGACTCAATTTTTGTTGTGACCAGAACTGAACATAAAGCTTTTAAAAGCTTAAATGTACACATTTATGCATTCATTACACAGTGTTAAATCTAATTTGTTCTTTTTACTGTCACAGGAAGCACATGTTTAAAGCAATCTGTTTCCTCATGTGAATGCTTTCCTGTCTGTTTAAAAAAAATTGCGACACACTTTACCCTGAGTAACCAAGAGGTGATCATAAATATCCCTAAATAGCATTAAACAGATATGAAAGACATTAACACTTTCAGAATGCCAAAGTAGTATTAAAAAAAATTCTAACAGATGCTCCTAGGTCAAAAAGTGAAATGTGTGTTTCCTGAAAAAACACTCATCAGAATCATAAATGAACTGTGAGTGGAGAAGTGAGGTGTTACCGAACAAACGAGGATCCGTTTGGTGAGGAACACAGCAATCCACTGCCAAAGTGTACTTGCCATAAAATGCCAAATTGAAATGGAAGTTTGATGAAAACCAATATCCTTTGTAATCCACAAGGTGGCAATGACTACAAATGAGGGGTGGCTCAATCGGATCTATCCGGCTTCCCAGGGAAAGATGCTGTCTCTGTGAACCGAACATCAGTCTTTGCTCGGGGCCATAAGGAAGAGGTCCAGCCAACGAGGACCTTTCCCAAGGAATCTAACGTGGTCCCTGGTTTTTCTGTAAATGACAACTGGCTGGAAAAAGACATTCGTGGTGGGAGGTAGAGACCATGCTCTCTCTCTCCTAACCCCTTTGACAGATGTTTTTTTCCTTTAAATGCAGAGTTAACTCATCAGCCCTTACAAAAAATTGTTTTAAGTTTCTCATAGCTGACAAGCAAAACTACTTTTATGAATTCAGCGATGGCATTGAGAAAAAACACATTACCACGTAGCAAAGGCCAGAATCCAGCAATTCTTTGACTTCACCTTAAAACACCTGTATAAATATTCCTGTTTAATGTTAGAAATTTACCTAAACAGTCCTAAACAAATCGAACTGTTTGACTTTATAAGAGAAACAAACTGCCACACAAGCTCACCTAGTCAACACATCTTCATCTTGCCAGATGAAGGAAAAACCCCAGGCCTAACCTTCTCTTTGCAAGGGTACCAGAGCCAACTTCACAAAGATGGACTTGTGCATCACTCGAGAGGACCCGCTTCTGACCAATCATAGAATGACACTGATAGATTAGGAAAGAAGAGACATGTATCTCCTTATCACGCAGAGGCAGTGCTGATTTAGGCATAAACAAATTATTGGCAGAGGGAATCATATTATGAGGAGCTCTGTCATCTTGGCCTGATGTCCCATTTCAAAAGAAAAAATATGGAGTACATACTTTCAACACAAACTTTGCCGAGTGATAAGTTAACAATTACAAAGGCTGAGTAGGTGTCTTGGCCTGTTAGAGACACTGCTGTAAGGACAAAGAGATACAGAAAGCACTTGCAATATTTCATAATTTCAGAAAAAGCAAGTGACTTCCACTAGATAGAATTCTTCTGCATGCAACTGAGACCCTGGTCTTAGTTTCTACTCTGTGGCTAACTACTTGAGTAAGCTGCACCGTTAAGTTTTTCTCAAGTGCCAAAAGAAAGTTATCTTGCAGCTGATTTTAACATTGCCAGTGCTTATCATTATTATCATAAGCTGTTAACATTTCTTAGATATTTACAACGCATTAGGACTATGCTAAGCACATTATTTATATTGTCATTTATTTATCACAATATTCTTGGGAGGTATGTATATTTCTTCATTTTTCAGAGAAGAACTCAAGGGTATTATAGCATGGGCCCAAAGCCATGTAGCTAGTAAGTGGCACAGCAACTAAAAACCCAGTTGATCAGATTCCATGCTTGTAACCACTAGATCATACTGTCTCTGTTACAGACACGTTGTCCTGAATTGTCTAGACTTTCTAACGGATCTGCCAGGGCAGAAGTTGTGCATTATAACCAGTGCACCACTTAGAGGTAATGACAGTCATTCTACAGGGAGATGAAACTTCTGAATATTTCACTTATTCCAGATCATCAAATACTTGCGAAGGGAACAACCACCACGTTGCAGAGAGCTTTCTGGGCCACAAAGTGTTCTGAATAGCCTCATGGTTAAGGACACAGAAACCCTGGAGACAGATCGCCCAGGCTCAAACTCAGCTCTGCCACTTACTAGCTGTGTGATCTTGGCCATGTTTCTTCACCCCTCTGTGTCTCCATTTCTTTATCCGTGAATAAACAGAAGTACCCATCTCACTGGATTTTTGTAGGATTAAATGATTTTTAACAGAGGCAAAGTGCTCAGTGCCTGGCACAGAATAAGCACTACGTTAAGGGTTTGTTGTTAATGTACCAGCATCATCTCATTAAGCAGGCACTTATGAAATGGGTCTAAACCTATTTAGTAGACCATGAAATAGGTTTGTGACCTAACCTAGACCACTGGGTGAGTAAGTAGAGGATATTAGACACTAAATTAGGAAGATTTCTTTATTTCTAGTGCAGTGTTATTGCTAGCCTACTGTGCCACTTTTACTACTATATTCATTCAGTGAAATATATTTCAAAGTAATACACCTAAAACAATGAGGTTGGTTTCTATGGGACAAAAAAGATGTACGTAAAACAAGACCCTTAACCCTCTTCAAGGTGGCTACAAGTGAGTAAGGGACTCAGCATCTCCATAATAAGCCAAAAGGAGAAAAAGTCCCTGTGTTACACTGCGTGCGTTATTTTATTTCTTGAATGCACAACTTTCTCAAAAGGAGAGACATTATGCTCTTTGACACACCAAGACCATTCCCACAAATTGAGATGTGAGTGACACAACACCAAGGATTTCCCTAAATGGGAAGGACCTTAACTGTGAAGCTTCACGATATAAATAAAGGGTACCTTGAAGAGAAAGAAATCTTCAATGGTACATGGTGTATCTAGTTTGAGTTTAGTTGACCAATATGCTTTGAATAAGTACAAGTGAAGAAAGAAATGAATGAATGAATGAAACCTTCTGAAAATGCCTTTCCCCCTTCCCACCCGGTGCTCCCAGTTTATTATAGGGCTCCACTTAACAGCTAGGCTGTTGATGAAATTTATTAACGGGAAAAGAAAATAGCATTGTTTGTCAAATAGCCACTTATTGGGGTTTGAATTCCAACTATATGATCCCATAATAAATATGCATAATTGCATTTTCTTTTGCCCAGCACTGTCCATTAAGCTACAGATTACACGGGGCACTGTCTCGTCTACACCTAAAATTCATATAGAGGCACTACATGAGGAACCCATAGGTTTTGCTGATAAAACTCCACTCATGAAGCATATGCCTTTGTATTAAATGGCAGGATTTGTGCCTTTTTATTACATAACAACACTTTCAAATAGTACAACAGTTACAGAAATAGGTGTATTTTCTACTTAGCTTAATGGTTTAAAAAATTCAAACTGATTCCACAAGTCTTAATCACCAGGCCATAAACATTCTTTTAAAATCTCAGCTTCAGCAGTCATGAGACATGAGTGCTGCTGCATCCCCAGACAAATTTTATTTTTATCTCATCTGCTAACATCTCCAGTTATTAAGACTTTCTTATGATAAAGCCCCAGTTTTTATACTCCCCTTATTATTGAATTATTTTGTATTTCAAGTTTGTTTCATAATGAGCAAGCCAGAAAATATTATTGTACCCTGGATTAATACACCTGAGCACCTGTGAAACAAATGAATTCCCCAAACAGAGTTACTTGAAAACATTATCGCTAAGAATCAGCCACCTACTTGAAGCTGTCTTCTCATAGCAGCTAATGATATAATGATAGACCGTGCCAATCGGTAGAATGAAAGCCATTACAATATTATTATAAGCATAATCCAGGAGGCATATTTAGAATGATATGGATTGGGAGGGAGGAGGCTGCCGTTGACTATTAGGCACTCTTTCTCAGATGATATAAAAATAATTGTTCCAAAACAGCATTTTTCTAAAATCCCTAGATGGTAACAGCAAGTGGTGACAGTGACAGTTCTTGCATGTGTGTGTGAGGAATGTACCACAAGGGTCATTTTTCTGAGAAAACATGTCTTTCTAATATGAGTCCATGTTTCACAAAGGAAATGCCTTTTAATCACTATCGTTGAAAACACAATTGACATATAACAACACACCAAAAAAATTTCTTTACAGTTTGCTACTAAGGGGTCTCCCTAAGCAAGTCCCTATTCTTCTGTTCTCCTGAATATTCCAAATAAATTTAGTGAAATTTAATACACACACAGATCCTCTTCTGGCTACTCTAGAAGTAAACGCTTATATATCAAGTTTCAACCCTAATAGCAGATTTATGATTAATTAATTCCTCAGATGACAAAGTTAGACAAGAGAGACAACAGTGGGCGTTGCTAAAGCACTTAAATATAATTCTTAAAAGGTTCTTTTCAAAATCTAATTGGCACATTCTTTTAGAATTGAAATCTGTACTTCTCACGGAGACTTAAATCATCTTTATTTTCGACCCTGACATTTGAGAGAACGCGGAGTCTTCTGCACTACCTTCATCTCTCTGAAGAGGGAGTATTAACCTCAAGCAAAGCAGAAACTCCCCAAACAGCTCTGCACCTATGCAACAGCTGCAACCAACAACAGAACGAGTCGGAAGCACTCACACGCTGCTGTTTTGAGATAAAATAATTAGTCTTTAAAACTCCAAATTTTGCACCGCATTTTATAAGAGCTCTTATTCCTTTAAAATGAGCACACTGGCGTACACAAACACGCCCTGGGACAATGGAGATGAAGGCTGAGAATCGCCTGCTGCTCTTTGAAATGCAACTTTATGTTCAGTTTAAAAATTCAGTGCAATTTATTTAAAAACAAAACAAAACAAAGCAAGTGTCTGCAAAGAGGCTGACAGAATTTAATCTGCCTTAAGAAAATAGAAAACTTTGCTATTTTTGAAGAGACTCTTCATTCTTTTTAGGATTATTGCTACCTACTCTGGGCGAATCTTATTTACTTCTCCAAGTTCTGACTTTGACTTATAACTTTCAAACAAAAACTTTAGACTTGCCTGAAACCAGGAAAACACACGTTGAAAATACAGAAATTGTCAGTGACGGGAAACGAGAAAATTTCGCTATGTTAGAAAACAAAACCAACGTTTCAATCGACGAAATGTTAAAACTTAAAAAAAGGATATTCAACCCAATATTAAGGCAAGCATCTCTGTCAGTCCACAAACAAAATAAATTCACAGTTCAGCCAGATGCTACAAAACAAGTTTTTACAATTTCCAAATAAAGGCAAGCCCTGTAACAATTCTCTTTAGGTAAAGCAGCCTTGAAGCAGCTTCTTAGATTTCTTAATAATTAAACCACTCAGAGTCCAAGCCTTCATACCAAAATATACACTTCAGTGAAAGTGATAAAATAAGGGTCAACGTCACAGTTCCCCGAAATGTATTTCTCCTTTCTCAACAAATGAGTTCAGTTTTACACTAGATGCTATTGTTCCAGTTGTTGAAATCTTTAAAAAAAAGTCCTGATAAATCTTTGCAGCTGAAATATTGAAAACTTGGTGAAAAATAAAAACACACACAGGGGAAAGGGGAGATACATCATGCACACCACCTTAGAAGCACTTGCTGAGTGGAAAAATCAGACAAAGGTGGCTGGGAAGAAAGGTATGTCTATCGTGGAGGGAAAACAAGGTGGTCGTGTTTTGTTTGAGTGTTTGAGGCATATATCATTTCATTTGTAAAGATAATTCCAGAAGAGCTCTCAAATACACAAGCCTTTCACCCATAGTTAACTTTTGTGTTTTTCTTCTCCCTTACATTTCCTTTCACTTTATGTTTAAAATATGCACACCAGAAGACATCTTTTTAAGGGGCAGGATCGGGTTTCAAGAAAGAGAGGATAGTGGAAGAGGCGCCTCATTATTCCAAAATTCCAAACAAAAATATAGAAATCTTTTTGCAAACCCCGGAAAGACTGGTGTGCCTAATGGTACATACCTTGTATATTTATGAATCTTGTATGCTTTTGAAAATATATTTAATGGGATAAGAACCCCCAATGAAAACTTAAATATAGCGGTTCTCCCATATTTGTTTCATAACCAGCCATTCATAAAAAGCAGAACCTCCCTAGCCTCTAAGTACAAGGGAGAAGATAAGATTGGTTTTCAAAAAAAAGCGTATACGCTGAACTTCTGAAGCCTTTGGTTTAGCAAATTCAGTGTTAAGTGCACACACAAAAAAATACTTCCTTTGCGATTAATATTTTCTCAATTTTCAAGGTGTTCCTAGTGCCACATTACATATTCTGTGTAATTGTGTGAATAATACTTTTGTCCAATTTAGTATGATTTAATTGCATTATCCTTTGCTTTCTTCCAGCCTATACATTTTCATAACTAATAAGCACAATGTTAATATCCAAACTTCATATTTCAATAGCTTTAATTGGGAAACAAGCAGACTAAATTTAAATCAACTATTGAGAGCTAGCCTAATACTTGAATGTAAACACCTACAGTTACACTTTTTCACAAAGTATCTACCTCTCCAGGAATGAGCCTTGAAGAGGCCCCTCCTTTTATATCTTATCACACAATTGGCTACTTCTAGACTTTCCTACACAGGATGGAGCCCAGGTGGCTGACACTTAGTTCACTTTAAAATTAATATAAATTTTATTTTAAAGAAAGCTGTAGATAACACTCAAGATAACATTCTGTTGACATGAAAAAGCATTATTGTGATTTCCTTATGGTCAGTTTCAAAAGTGGTGGGGGAAAGCAACGTATTTTAAGTACTGAGTTTTTCAATCATATATAATTTCTGGGCCTCTAATTAGGAAAAAAACATTACCAATTTCTCCTTTAAATTGTGATTTGCTCAAGCATTTGAGAAAAAACCTTTTTTCTAAAAGCATCTTAGGGTATGAACTCAACATCATGTTTGAAACCTTCAAATATGAAGGTTTTTGTACACAGAACAATTAATGCCATCAGCATTGTCCACTTTTTCTTCATATTCCTAATAATCTCATCTGTAAAAGAAAGCCTCATCCAGAGTTTCAGATTTTATTTAAGAATTCTGTCCTTAAGAAAACTGGTAAATCTGGGATTACACACAACTGAGATTTTATTTTTCAAATCCACCTGATTAACTCATACCTCAAATTCTAATGGAGGATCGAAATCTTATTTTAGAATCTTTATGATGGTAGAGATTGTTGCCCTTAGGATCCATGTGTCCAAAATTATCTTTGATCACTTAACACAAAGCTTGCCAGATCCTCCTGATTTTAAAAACAACAAACAAAACGCTGCAATTTGACAGAGAAAAAGGACTTCACTGAAAAGTGCAGTTTGAAAAAAAGATCACTGGTGATAAGAGAGGCCATAAACTATTTCTTAGGATAAAACTTATTTCCAGACAACTGTGAAGTTCCAGGGATTCCAACTGGGAAGGGACAGTGAGAGCACACTAAAGTTCCAAAACCGGATTAGAAATGGAGACAAATTCCACCAAGGTGTGAAGTAGGATGGTTGTAATTGTTAATAGTTTCTGGTTAACTGTACATCATTTTGAAACAGTCCAAATTATAAGAAGATTAAGGCTTTATGTGTGTACATACTGGTGGGCACAATAAAGTTTCCGAAAGACAATGTCTTTCTGTTTATGTTTTTTCTGTGTGCTAGGAAAAAATAGTTTTAAATGGCGCAATACGAAATTTTTTTGCTTTCCAGGTTTCAATGCTTCCATGTAAATTTCAAGGAATCGTGGATCATTTTTCCCAAATATGTGGCTTAAGGTGGCATATATTTCTCTGCATGAATTCATGATTCAATACGTATGATTATTACATTATACAAAGATAAGAAATTTGCTGGAAAGAGTAGTAAAGTTGAAAAATATTAGGTATAAGATGTTACATGGTTTAAAAAAGAAAACCCAGATGTAGAAATCGAGCAAACAAGAAGTTCACAATCTACGAGAAGTAGATTCAAGAAATTAGATAGGCCAAATAAATTCTGGCACCAACGAAAGACCAAGCTTTATTACTGAAGGCTCATCAAAAGATGAGGGCTATAAGAAATTGAGATGTGACAGAAAGAGCAACATACTAAAATATGAAGAGAGAACATGAAAACGTTCTGCTGTACTAAGCAGGGCTCTCGTGGGCAATTCGATAGCTGGCATTTCACACAGCCTTTCCCTTAAAAAAAAAATCACCTTAGCCCTAACTACAGGCCTCTCTTCTCCAGAGGGGCAGACTTCCTTCTCTCCACTGCGCCTGTGCTGTAGACCCTGCAGGATGGTTCTTCCACCATCCTATCACTGTCTTTCTTCTGCAGTGACTTGAGGTCTCTGGCTGCAGCACACAGAGCAAACACATTCAAGGATCCTGCCAGATCCATGGCATGATGTTGGGCCAGGCTTATGTTTTCTCCCTCCCACAGATGCTGCCGTATTTTCAAAAACAGGGCCAGGCAAGCCCCTCGCTCTGCTGATTTCCTGTAAGATCCAGCCTAATGGCGGCAAAAGAAGACCAGCTTCGGTACCCCAGTCGTGTCATAAACAATATCTGATTACAGACGTCACAGTTTACATTTTCTTTGTGTTAGGTTAAGGACCGCATCCCGAAAAGAAAAAAAAGTGAGTTGACACAACAGACTGTGACAGATTTATTACTATTTATCATGGTAAATATGTATCAAAGAAAACATATCAATGTCTTTCTCTCGTCATAATCACTCACAAAGAAACCTTATATTATCCTCAACTTTTTATTTGTTACAAAAATATTCATACATATTGAAGCAAGTTTCAGAAGTGTCTCTTATCAGATAAATAGTCATAATTTTATTTGAGCTGAAAAAATGAATGAGTGTGGCAGAGGTCTAAAAATATAAATCTACTGGGGCAAAAGTGTTACAGTGTCTAATATAAACTGTCGCTTTAGATCAAATTAAAATACACATTTTGTGTGGTGCTAAGGCATGTGGATCTTGTTATAAGTAATAAGCACTCCAATACATACAATGAAGCTAATATAAACTAAGTTAAATTGCTATTAAAACAGAGCTGAGATTTTTTTAAAGTAAGGACAATAAATATATAATTGGATTCTAAAATCAACCAAACTAACTTATTCTTCGTGCTTAAAACAAAAAAACAAAGTCAAAAATATAACAAGGATAAAATTTCCATTTCAACTGAATTTTCCTCCTTGTCTTTCAAAAAGAGGGGCTCTGTTTACCAAAATGTTCCTTAAGGCCCATTAAAACATTTAGCCAAGATAAATTCTCTAAGAAGAGTAAACCCTAAACTGACCATTGAAAGCCAAAAATTAAATAATAAAAACTAAATTTCCAACTCTAGATTTATTGGGAAGAAAGGACACTTTCATATTTCTGAACATATGACAGCATATCAGCAACACATAAATTGTCTTAACAGCAAAGAAAAAACTATACCAGTGAAATTTTCTATAGTGGCCAGTTAGATCTAGGGAAATACTTAAAAATTTACAATGAATCCTGAGAAATTGTTGTTGACGATGATTAAACAGATAAAATATCTAATGCCACACCAAAGCACTCCTCAGAAATTGTGCAGATTTCTGCATAATTTTACCACTGGAAAAAACAAACTAAGTTTATTTGAATATGAGGCATAAATAGGGTACTATAGCTTTAAGCTTTGCATGGGTTTTATAGCACAGAGCTATTCTATCATTTCAGAACATTCAAAGGTCCACTTATTGTATTTAATACTGTCCGTATTAGGTTCAGGCATGTTTAAAATGTAAACAGCTGTGAGGACTATATCATTTGAAGTTGTCATAAAAGCTATTAAAAGCTAAAGTTTCATCTACATTAAATCCACCACAAACTTCAAGCTTTAAATATGCTTATAAAAACCTCAGGGGATATTAGTCGATTTCTATACAACACAGCAATTCAAAGAGTAAACGACTCAGTACCTTTTTAAGTAACTTATTGGTAGTCCAGAGTGGCTATTTTATACGCCATTGGCAGTTGTATTTACACACTATTTTTCTATATTTATGGATAATTTTGTGACGGTTCTTCAACATTACCAAGTCTGTGAGAATCAGCATACAGAATTTGGGTTTTTTTCCTGATAAGACTTATTCTGATATATTTGCTTAATAATTTTTTGGATGAGCTGAACTGAAATCAAGTGAAATACACAGGTGTTTGGGCTAATCTAATCTTAGAACGTGTGCAAAACCTATTATTCTTCTAATTCATTAAAAACGAAATAAAAATAATATGCAAGCATTGATTGGTAATATATTTTCAGAAATCTAAACATAATTTTATTTTAGGTTATAAGAACTTCTAATAAGGCTCACCAGCATTCTTTTCAAAGAATACTTGTGCCCTACAGAACACAGAATTAAATTAAATGAAAACTATATATATATATATATCTCAAATGGAGGAAGAACAGAAAAAAGGAGAAAACAAGGAAAGAAGGGAGGAATTCATGTTTATTTTACATAAGGAGGAAATTACTAGAAACCAGCCAGTTCTAAGCAAAACTAAATAAAATTATCTAGGAACTCAAATTTGAAAATATATATGAGAATTGAAAATAAGATATTTATTTAGTTGCGATCACAACCAACTTTTGCCTTGTTGAAGACTGGAAGGACCTCAGCAACTCCTGCTTATAGCGCCAGCTATTAAAAAGACCCAGAATGCTTTTGGTTACAGCTGGATTCTTCTAGCTGTCACCTGGTATTCCAGACACAAATGGCTACTGATGCAGCTACCTTTGCAGGCTTTATTCAGTAACCTCTCTAGAAAATAGAGACATTCTCCCTGCACTCTGGGCTGAAACCCATGTAAATTTTTCCTAAATCCTCTCCACAAATCTCCTTTCGCATGCAAATCCATAAATCATCATAATACCGACAAAGAATTTAACCAACACACGAAACTAATACTCATTCTCTTGAAAGCTCTGTACAGGTAAAACTCCTCCAACTTCAGGCACCTTTTCAAGGCTCTCTTCAGAGCTTAACCTGCTGAATATCAGCACAACCACCCAGTCTCCCAGGATATGCAATTAATCACTCCCACGTGGGTCAGGTGGCTGAAGGCGCAGGTCATCCCTACCTCATCCACATTCTAGATAAACGTGCTGTTCTGGTGCCTGGAACCTCATTCACTCCTATCTCCTTCACATCAACACAAAGCCGAACAAAATAAACAATATACAAAGGAGAAACAAGCAGTACTTACTGAAGATGGCAAACCTGGAGGAACTTTTCGAACTTTCTTTGTCTGTACCTCTGAAAGAAAATGAAGAGGCTGTGAGCTCCCTGCATGCCCATTTTCCTAACTAAAACGAATTCAACCACAAAGCCATTTAGATTAGACCAGATTTTCTTAAATCGTTAACTTAGCAAAAATGTCGGTCCCACTACCACCTTTTATTCTGGCAGAAATCAAATTCTGCCTTGTTCATAAAAATGAAGCTACCTAACTTTTTAATGCTTTGATTTTTAAAAAGATGCCTTATATGGGCAGCCAAGAGAAAACAAGAAATAAGCATACACCAAAATAGTTCTCTTGCCACTGCAAGTTGTTGACATCCCCTCATAGTGTACAACAGGGGGGAGTCACCAGCCTGACAACGGAGCAAAATTTTATGATTTTGGGCGGATGGGGGAGTGTAGGGTGAGAGGGTGGTATTAAAA
The DNA here is from genome assembly GCF_041296265.1 of Equus caballus. Lineage (NCBI taxonomy): Eukaryota > Metazoa > Chordata > Mammalia > Perissodactyla > Equidae > Equus > Equus caballus. The sequence continues at coordinate 81,443,455 of NC_091691.1, forward strand.
AGAAAGAAAGAAAAAGACTATACTAATAATCACTCAGGAATTCAAACAGAGGAGTACCTTACCCATGGCACTACTGTGGAGAGGCCTCCTTCGGGGGTTATTGCTAGAATACTGATAATACTGGGAACCAGGTTTGGTAGGCGAAAGGGTTCCTGGGTTGCCCATATCCATGTCACCTCCAAGGAGACTCTGCTAAAAGGTTAAAAAGGGAAAACAAACATATAAGGTTAGTTTTTACATTCACTACCCCCCAACTGATTGTTAGTACTTAAACCAATGTAATAAAGAAAACAGCATCTGCTAAGCTGAAACAATTAAAACACAACAAAACAAAAAGAAGAGGAAAAGGAGTCTAGGAAGCTAGCACAAAGTTCCTGGATTTTTACTTCTTTACTTTTAAGAGGAAGGTAGAAGGTGATTCTCTTTCAACAATATTTGAATCTTTTAAGACGACTGACATTTTAATGTTATAAGAAAAGGGCATTTATGGAAGAGTAATGTTTTCTTTATCTAGACCTAGGCTCAGATCTGGGAACTATTCACGCCCTTTCTGAACAAGAAGCAAGAAGAATCTGATTTTTTGAATGCACACAACTTCCCCTGGCCGCTCACATTGGGGGTGAGCGTAGACGCTCCATCAGAACCCGGCCCCTCAGCATCGGCACAGCAGGGGCCTCCGCGAACCTGCACAGCACCCACAGAAGAGCAAGCGCCAGCCGAACCGGGAGGCAATTCAAACCCTCACATTAACCTCCAAAATTATAGAAATAGTAGGCATTCTAACTAACAGGAACAAATTAAAGGACTTTAGAATGCCCTCTTGAGGACGGTGAGAAGCTAAAAAACATCCCCACAGATTAAACATTTACCTGAACAGTAGAAAACTTTGACAAATATCATTACTTATCACGGTGTGGCAAATTACTAAACTTTCAAAAATGATGACATACGAAAGATTATCTAATAATATTACATTTTCTAAAAGCTACATATAAACTTACCCATAATATATAAATCGCCTGATTATATTCTGCATTGAACACATTGTTCTTTTAATTATTCTGATATGCAAGAAAACAAGTGTAGATACTACCATTTATATTAAGAACAAATTTACTATTTAATAAAGAAATTTTAAAATTAAGTACTAAAAATCTAACTTTATCGTTACTTGTAATCAACTTTTACTGACTGAACTAATTACTGTCCTTGATAAAGTACAGAATGTGTTTTCCCTAATCTAAATTCTAATCACCATGTCACTCACAACAGACTTAGGGATGCTTCACTAACACACTATTCACATGCAAAATACTCTAAATAGGCCAATTATGACTCTGCCCCTGTTCCCTGGTTAACCCGCTGAGAACTGAAAAATTTCACAAGGCAGTCACCAACTAAAACAAAGGGTCCTTGTTTTAAATTAAGACAGTCTTTTTGATTCCTAAATAGCTCAACAAAGTGGCATGTCTTCTAGTGAAAGCAGTTGGTCAAATATGACCCATAAGCTGGAAAATCAAAAATTCAAACCTCCCCTTTCCACCGCCATATAGCTAAATATCATAAAGAGATCCTCTCTATTCCGAGGGACGTCTGCGAGTGTTGGATGAGTAATATATAAACGACTAATCAGCTACTGACAAGCTTGCCTTCACTGACTCCAGTTTAAGACTTTGTCACAGGATACATAATAAACACTACTTTAAAACAAAACTTCAAGGAAGAGATTTTAGGTTAGAAGCACATTTCGAGTAATAAACTCACTGCGAGTATCTTCATATTTACCACACAAATACCTGATCCAAACCAGATTATTTACCAGATAAAAACCTGACATTCGCACGCTCAATTATCGCCTCTTCCGAACTTAAGATATCAAAATGGTGAACAATGACAAACTAAAATATAGAGCTCATTATAATAGTTTTCTATAAATCAGGAATCAACAGTATAGTATCAAATGACTTCATCATTTTAGGAATAGCATTTGAAATTTTAGAATATCAACTTGCAATTTCACTCTTGGTAAATCTTATTAACAAAGTCTATATTTAAATAAGTCCAAGTCCAAGTTTGCTTTGAAATTTCCAGCAACAACGCAGTGAATCCTTTAGATCACAATCTCCTCACAGTTGGTTAAATCTACAAATGAGTCTTCATTTCCTTGGAAAGAGGAGTCTGAAAATGGTATTTCTGATAACTGCATTCTAGACAGGCATGACCCCCTTTTCTTCAATCTTCTTTCTCCAAAAATTATACAAAATATTCAGAAAAGGGCTGAGCACATATGTTGAAATGCTTGCTTGTCTTTTTAATGAGCTTAACCATTGCTTAATTCTTGTTGGTCCTAGTGGCACAGGTTTTCACTCCCCAGAAAGCAGATGCATTCAATGGGTCAACATAAAAACAAACACGCTTCCTATACTGTGTTTAGCAGCATTCACAATAGAGCTGTGAAAAATATAAAATGATAACTAGAAAATAGCTAACTGCCTGTGGCTGACCTTCTTGTTGTTAATTTAAAAGAAAATCATTTCATGGGCCAGTTGTAAATAAATCATGCCTCCAACTCTTGCATGTGCAGCCAGATGAACTATGTAGAGTGACTTAGTATTAAGACCAGATAGCACTTACATTTAGTGGCTCATGCTAATCTTTTTATTGCAAAGCACATTCCTGTTTCTTTCTTTTTAGACCTGTTTGTTCCTTTTTCTTTTTCACTCAGACAATAGAATCATTCTTCTAAAGCAACAAAAATAAGCATTTCCTCACACTTATGGGGCCCTAATCACCCCCCTAGGGAAAATTAAGATAAAAATATGTCTGTTCTTATTGTAGAGTATACTTGCAAAACGAACAATGACCATTTACTATTGTTTGGCCTTTACGTAACACGCTTAACTCTCTGTAGCACCGAGAAAGACAAAAAATTTTCCACCGGCTGAAAAACCTGGGTTTATGAATTTTAAAAAGTTAATGGCATTCAATTTAATAAGGTAAATTTACTACTGCAAAAATGGATAAGGCATTCATTTATACATGAATTTACCTACATGAATGTACATATCTGAAGATAAATTTATGCTGCATAAAAGTTAAGTTTGAAAGCTAAAGTCTGCTTTAAAAATGGGCAAATTCATCTTTGCCTTAAATAGGATTATAAAGGTTTTAGGGTTTTTGCATTGTGCAAGCTCATGCTCTGCGGTTATGCTGGGTCCCAGTAGAAGGCTGCCTGAGTCTGCCAGGAAACACTGGAAGCAAGATGTGGCATCTCGCAGAGCTAACCTGTAAATCTTAAACCCATAGTTGAGCATTTTGTTTAACTGTCTGCAATGTGATGAGACGAACCCTTCCCCTTACTCACTCGTTATTTTCTTTCAAAGACAAACAATTTCAAGACTTAAAATACCCTAACCAAAGAATAAACTATGCTGACTTTGTCAACCAGGTTTAAATATTTTGGGGTCCACCCCCTGCAACTAATTCTTCCAGCAAAGAGCCAGTCCCAACATATCGCCACTCAACTGTCAAATGCAGCTTTCTGTGAAGATGTCTTTCAATTAAAATTTCTGTTTGTTTTGCATCAGATCTGGGTCTCAGAGTGTCTTTCTAACACATTCTCAACCCTGCCCCCATTTGTTGAAGGGGGAGCTTTATAAAAACCTTGATCAACTACTGAACTTTGCTTATGCAACCAGGAATGCAAACCATGAATTAAACTTGAGTAACAGAAAAGTAGTATATATCTCAAACTAGATTTATAACTGAATGGTAATCAAAAATAGAACTAACTGCTTCAAGCTTAAATTATCAACTTTTTTCTTGTTAAACTAAAATCATCTTGCTCTGAACTATTATTTCATTTCAGTCAGCACTTTAAATGTAATGGGTGGGTGGTACATTTCTAAAAAGGAAGATTATATTTACCCTTAATTATAGATATGAGTGAGGTCAGGGTATGATGAATGCTGCTTTTTTGGCTTATAATTAATTCATCTAATAGGTGAATGACCTTGAATTTCAGAGTTGGCATCTGGGAAAGAAAGAAAAGAAGTAGGAGAAAAAAGAAATCTCTGGGGAAAAGCAAATGTGCCCCTGGTTTCTTCGGGCTTTCTCTGATTTTGCGTCACTCTCATTACGTTGTGATCCGATATCAGACACAACATCTTGGGGGGATGCTGTAGAACAGAGAAAAGCAGTCTCAGATGAAACCAGATTAAGCTCCTTTTCTGAACTATTGCCAAATGCTTGTGAGTCTAATTCATGTTTGGGTATTCTGGTACTCACACAGCTGCAATTCCATTCTTTCATCACAAACCTAAGTGATGTATAGTGGCTTTGTATGGCGAACTGACTCTATAAAGCCAGGAATTTTGGAAGGCTTTACATTATTATGGAAATAAAATTCTGAACCACTATAAAACTTACGAACGCTGCATCGATGTATAGGTACCTAACAGACTCTGCAGTGCTAAGTGCAAAACACACACTGAGAAAAATTTACAAATTAGATTTGTTTAAAATACTTTTTAAAATCACCGCTGAGGTCATTTCTACATAGTTAATTCTGCACAGAATTGGGTTTTCAAAGACACTGCTGAATAAGATTCCAAACAGCCATGGGGAAGTTTTTGCAAATCCCTGTCGAATAGCTGCTGCTGAATTTGCCATTCTGACCACAGAAGGGCCATTGCTGACTTACTATACTAGCAGGAGGGGCGATAATTCTGCTGCTGTTGGCACTTACTCTGCAACCTAGAATATATCTCGCACCAAAGGGCAATGAAGAACACACTATTTCCACCTGTCCACGTTTGAACTTCAAAGCTCAAAACTGAAGGTCAGTCTTTGGACAATCTTTATTCCTAATACCTGAAGGTCCGGGAAGGCACCTTAACAATTTATTTTGATTTCTGTCCTATGCTTGGTTTCAACAAGAGAGGGCTCGGGAAACTTCCAAAGATAAGATTGCAAAGATAACTTTCATAATCAGGGACTTAGATTGTTATGTGCTGGAGAGAAACATAAATTATTGAAATTATCATTTAGCAAAGATTTAAAGGACTTTGATCAACGTCTTTTTATTTCTACTTTAAACACGTAATGCATATTCTAACAAGTCAGAAGTAGAAACCAAACCTCTCTAAGTAAAGAAGGAAGGCTTTGAGGTCAAATAGATGAGGCTGAACTCCAGCTCAGAGGCAGACAAGCAATGTGACTGGGGGTTAGTTTTGCAACTGCTCTAACCCCTGTTTTTTCCCTCTGTAAAAAGGGAATGATAAAAGCTCTATCATAGTCACCAGGAGCAGATGAACCAACATATGTACAATGTCCAGCAGAGCTGAAATCCAGCTCTCCTTCCTCCAATTGATAGTCCCACTATGAGTTATGATCCACTGATTATTATTTAAAAGATTCCTCAAAAGTTGTAAATAAGTGTCAGTTAGATCCTTTTCACTTTCAGATGAAAAGTATATACTGAGAGAATAATTTTGAAAAATCATTATAAAAAAACTGAAAAAGAGTTAAATAAGGGGGCCTAATAAACAGTTGATGATAGCCTCATGGCCTAGAACTATGCTGGCAACAAGAAATAGTTAGTGTTCTTTCAGATTAATAAAGTAACTAGCCAATAATCCATCTGAAAAATTTCAGCTTAAATGGCCATTTTCTTGGAACTGCCACGAATCCTTGGAAGGATTACTTCAATGGCTCATTTAATTTTGCTTTTGCAAGCATGATCAAACTGTTACTGTTAATTCAGCTGCACCTGAGATCAAAACTAGTCATAGTTAACCAACTAGGTATGCAAAAATAAAAACTGTAATATATTTGATAGAATTTTATCAATCATGTGATGCTAAATAAACTCAAATTATTACTATAGCATTAGCCACTGAAAAATGACCTCAAATACCTGGTTCAATTTTGTTTCTCCCCTTGCAAGGCCAATTATAGGTGTTTAACGAATATTATGTGATATTAATCAAACAGGATTTTTTAAAGAAATCTTTACTTCCTCAATGACATCACAAGAAGCAAATGAATGCACTTTATAGTTTTGGTTGGAAATTTGCATAAGTCTCAAAGAATTCAATTGACTCTGAACAAATTATTTATCCTAGCAGTGCTTACATTTCACCAACCATTCAAAACTTCGAATATGTTGTCTTTCCATATAAAGAAAGACAACATCTTATATTTCAATGTTATAATGTGATGCAAAGGTTGTCACGGTAACTATTACTTAATGTATAACACAGTAATAGTCAAGTAAAAACTCATGCATTTTGGTGTGGAAATTACAACTGAGCAAGGGTTGGCAAGATTTATGCATTCACCTATCTGACTACCTCTCAAATGAAAAAAAATACATTATTTATTGTATACAATAAAGTGAGGAAGTCTTTCCATGGTTTCTGAAAATACATTCTAGAATCCTAGGTCATCTATTACATATTAAAAGGAAGATTACATTTGTTGGTGAGAAGGTAGAAATTTAACAAAAAGAAAGCACAAAAGCAATCAGAAACCTACAATAAAGCAGATATGAAGAAATCTTATAAACTATAGAATTTAAGATAACTACCTTCTTTTCAGTGTATGTTCCTTCTTAGTTCAGGAAGTTCATTTAATACATAATTTGATAAGTATTCTATAATCACTACTTGCCTTAAAATGTTTCTTTTCAGTAATTTTGTTCCAAAGTAAAAATAGAACAATTTGAATAAGACCTGTTAACATCCTAGGGAATTAGCACCACTTCTCCTATAAATATAAACATGTGGCTATAATAAATGTGCTGAAAAGCATATTTGGCCAGGTTGCTATTTTAGTAAAATAGAGGAATATCAAACTGTCACATGTCAGTCTTCTTCATATTGGGTGGGGAAAGTTCCATTTCAAGGTTGCTGTAAATGCCTTTCCCTCTGAGCGAGGATCTATAAAAACCATCTTTATGCAGAGACTGTCCTCCTGGAGGACAGGCACCAGGATCTCATTCATCCTGCTTACCTAGCACCTCGAATAGGTGCTCAATTAAAGTCTAATGGCCAACTCTGTCAGATTTACTAAAATAAAGTATCCTGATAACTATCTGAACTTGTAAATAAGGTGATAAGCCTACCACACGACAGGAGGAAACTGAGGTTATCTGGTGAAGTGGCAAATGCATAATGAAATCTTCAAATCATCGTGAAGGTATTTAAGTCCTGACTATCCTTCCAGAGCTATGTGTGGCCTCTGCTTCCAGTGGTCTGCTTTCAATAGGCGTTAACAGTTTACCTCCCAAAGTTCTCTTTCTTGTATACCTGGCTTACCGAGAACATATGGCATTAAGGCCACACTAGTTTATGTGCTAGCTGAAAGATGAAATGGCTTGTTCATGTTTTAACCCCCTAATGTGCCTGGTACAGAGACCTGCCATGGCAAATGCTCACTAAATATTGAAATGAACCCAGAAGAAATATTGCTATTGATCAAATTGAGGACTTTATCCCATTTTTTTTGTTTTTTAGGATAAATCTGTTCCACTAGTCATTCCAACTACTGTTGCTGCTAATAATAACAATAGTAGTACCTGTAGCAGTAATAGTACTAAGAGGAAGAGGAGGAATGTGAAATGAGAGTAGCGGTAAGGGAAATACATACAGTAGTTTCCCTTATCTGAGGTTTCAGTTACCTACATTCAAATACAATTTGAAAATATTAAGTGGAAAATTCCAGAAATAAACAATTTATAAGTTTTAAACTGCCTGCCATTCTGAGCAGCATGATGAAATCTCGAGCCCTCCCGCTCCATCCCGCCCAGGACGTGAATCATCGCTTTGACCAGATCTCTACCGCTGTTCGTCACTCAGCAGCCTTCTTGGTTATCAGATCTACTGTTGCGCTATCGCAGTGCTTGTGTTCAGTCACTCTTATTTTACTCAATCATGGCCCCAACGTGCAAGAGGAGTGATGCTGGCAATTCAGATATTCTCTTACTGCACCTAATTTATAAATTACACTTCATCATAGGTATGCACATAAAGGAAACAACATAGTGTATATAGGGTTCAGTACTATCCACGGTTTCAGGCATCTGCTGGGGGTCGTCGATAAAGGGGAACTACTGCTCACTAGTAGCAGCAGCTACTGTAATGGAGTGTCTTCTAAGAGCCAGGCACAGCAGCAGACATTTACACTAAAAAAGCAGACGATATGACCCCTACTGAACACATAGGGACATTCAGAGCGGGAACACGGCCTGACCAATGCCACGTGGCTAGCCAGCAGCAGAGTCAGGGCAGGAATTCAGTGAGGCCTGACTTCTCAGCCCAGGCTTGTCCTCTACCCCACACGCTCCCACCCTCTAGTCTGTGCACTCAGTTTCTCTTGCCCTCACCGCAACTGTTAGGAGGAGTCAACTGGTTTCTCTTCAGTTCTTCTTAACATCAAAGTTCATCTCTCAAACTTACTCCAGAAGAGCCTCTGACTCAAGAGAGTAGGAGAGGCCTGGGTGTGAGTGCCACTTACTCCCTGGATAACCAGGAACAAGCCATCTAACCTTTGCAAGCTTCAGGTTCCCTGCCTGGGAAATGTTGGTAGAATTATACCTCCCCATTGTAAGAATTAACTTAGATAACAGAATGTGCTCATCAAAGTTCCTAGCACTCACTCAGCCTTTAGTCATTGATAAGGAGTGCTGTTACATACATTGTATATATAAAATATCTTACTATATACTAATATATATTATATATTATTATGTGTTACAATATATTTTATATAAAAGTAATACACTCATATGTCATTCAAATTTGTAATAGGCCAAGGAAGTGTTAGGCTGTAAAACAAATGCCCTCTTGAACAAGTGAAATCGCAGTTCTTATGTCTGAAATCTCCCACTGTCCTTGCCTCCACTCTTCACAGCCTTGTCTTTCCTCTCTAACCTTGATTTCCATACTGTGGTCAGTTACCTTCTCTAATAAAGTTCAAATTCTTTTTCTTTCATTTTTTTGGTTATTTCTTTTCCCCCTAGTCTTCTCTCATTTTGGTCCTCTCCCTTCTAGACTTTTCCTTCTACTTCATCTGAAAAAGTTCACCTGCTGACACATTTCTCATACTGTATGGCAAGTAAGTGTTTATGCACCTGATTTCTCCTTTGTAGTCAGGGGGTTCCTCAAGTGCAGAAAGTGAGCCTCAATCATCTTTATATTCCCGGCTTCTAGCACAGTAGGCCCTGGTATATAGTAAGTCCTCAATAAATGCCAACTGGATTAATTAATTAGTTGATTAATAAATTAACTACTGAATACGCTTCCATGATTTCAATGGTTCCCATCATGAAGAAAAATTAAGAACTGAGTTTCAAGACAATACAAATTTTTGCTATATTTCTTCATAGGGAGTGATATGACCTAAACTTTCTCAAACTATTCATGCACCAATTTGTCTGAACTCTTCTTACTAGTCTAATGGTTCCAGAACAGCACCACTAAATACTAAGAACAATGTTCTAAGACAGAGATTATCAAAAATTTTCTTAAAGGGCCAGATAGTAAATATTTTAGTCTTTGCCAGTCATATGGCTTCTTTTGCCACTACTCAACTCTGCTGTTGTAGCACTAAATCAGCCATGCACAATATGTAAACAAACAGGGGAGGGTGTATTCCAATAAAACTTTATTTATAAGAATGGGCTCTGGGCCAGATTTGGCTCCAGGCCATACTTTGCTGACTCCTTTTCTAAAAATAAAGGTATAGAGTTTTTATAGGACACATTCTCAAAGTTCAATTATTTTGCCATGGTAGAAATGCTACAAAATTTTACGGATGCCATTTTCACCCCTTACTCTCCCTCTCACCCCAGCCGCACCCAGAACATTCATATTCTGCTGTGAGGATTAAGCCTTCTAAAGCCCAGAGTTGTGCCTGTTCTCTCAGCAGAAAGACCTACAGGGCTAGCAAATGCTCACCCTCCACCTCCATCCCACAGCCAATTTAGCTCCAATCTGCCTTTCAGGCCTCTCTTTCCTCTTCCACACATTTAGTCCACTGAGCTGCACAGAGCACTTGCTGCGAGCCAGCCACTGTTCTAGGCACTAAGGATACAACCTCCCCGGGGCATATCTTCCCCTCAACTTGGCCAAAGTACAGTGAGAGTCACATGAAATCTGCGCCTTGCCTGGCTACCTTCTCTCTCATCATCTCTAACTGCTACCAGCTTCAGAGCTTCAGCCTGGATCTCTGCAGCCGCCCCACTTAAACAGTGTCCCTCATTTAAACTCCATTCCGAACTCACTTATTCCACGAAATCTTTCCTAGGTAAACGAACCAGTCTCCAATCTTTCAGTTTACTCAATATTCAAACACATACTTTATAAGCAGCCTTCAATCTTTATGAGAAAGATGATATTTTAACACTAAGCCACCAACTACCTTTACAGAGTTAGAACAGGATTGCAATTTTTAAGTTTCCTGATAGTAATTGCACAGCATTTGTATCCATCTATATTCTATTTTTCTCTCCAAGGGTACAGGACAGGCATATATTTTATTATGTTGTCTGATAATTCCTCACTACAAATATATTTAGATATTCAGCATATGACACTGATTATCTGAACAGTTCACAAGCCAGTTTAACAAAATTCATGAAAGGATTCAGCAGCACAAAGACTTCCAAAACACCAAAATCATCTCGTAAATCAATTTTTTAAGGAACCAAATACTTTAATCTCTTCACACAAATATTTTGCAGAAAAGTACTTGCATGGAATTAATCTGATGACTCAAAATTAAATTAGACTTTTAAAGCAAATCCAAACAGAAAGCCAAACATTAAAATCAGTGAAGAGAAAGAGAACACGGAATTCTAAAATGATTCTAAATTTTATCTGGAAAACTAAGACCATGATAATTATAGCTAAGAAAATTTTTACAAAGAAGTTGGGAAAACCTACTATATATACATATACATATATATTTTAAGCAAAGTAAATTAAAATAATTTGGTACTGCTGCCAAAAGGGACAGACACAGCAAAGGAAGTATGTATAGAGAGATTTATGATAAAAATGTCATTTAAAAATCAATGAGGAAACAAGAAATTATTCAATAAATGGTACCAAAAATTAGTTCAGCATTTGAAGAAAAAAATTTAGGTAGGTCTTTGCTTCACACTTTATGCCAAAGGTACTTAAATGCAAAGGTTAAAACATAAAAGCAAGAGAATAACATATAAGCAAATTTCCTTTTTAATTTTAAAGAAGAGAAGCCCTTTGTTAGCTATGACATTAGATGGAGAAATATGAAAGGAACATATTAAAACCTGTGAGTACATAATTGTTTTTAACACCACGCAAATAAAAATAGTTCAGAAAAATCTTGGCAACAAATAGTTCAAAGGAAAGATAAACACCCTTAACAAATAAAAAGCTCTTAGATTGTAATAAGAAAAAAACTAAATAGACTGCTGAAGAACATGAACCATTCCTTTATACAACGAATAAGTTTGAAATTTGGCAATAAATAGATGAAAAGATATTTGGCAAATTACAATAAGACAAATTTTCAGCTGCCAGTGAGGAAGTCCTCTTTCATATACAGGTAATGAGAATGTAAACTGGTATAAACTCTCTGGAAGGCGATTTAAAATGTACAGCAAAAATTTTAAAAGCAGATGACTTTGAAATTTCAATTTTAGAATTTTGCCCAAAGGATAAAATTGGACAAGCGTACAAAAATATATGCGCAAAGATATCCATGGTAACTTTGTGTTTATGACAATTTAGAGAAACCTAGCAGTAGTTTTGTTAAATAAATGAAAAAATATGAAATGATGGGGTAAATTTACATTTAATGAAAAAGCATGTTCTAAAGAAGTAGCCCTTGCAGGGTGCAGTCAATTATTCTAGAAAGTATCTACAGGTTTAACCACTCTCTACGATTGCTGGATAATTCTTCAGCCAAATCAAGCTGTTCTATTAGAATATGTCTTATTTTGGCAAATTCCCTTGCTTACATTTCTTATAAATAACATACTCGAGTAACTTCATCGAGTAGAATTCTCCAAGATAATTTTAGATAGTAGGAAAAGGCAGAATGAAGATGATCTTCATTTCAGAAATATTTCTTGAACTTTGTTCATAGCAAGAAAAAGGATAATCTGATCATATTTGGGCATGCAGGGCCCAGGTGAAAGCTGCCACAGGGCTTTATCAGGTATTTGAGAGTTTTCTACAGAAAATACTGGAAAAAACCCTTTCAATGTCAATACAAAAGGGAGAAGCCCACTTGACTAATTTGTAAAAGTATGAAAGCTAAACTGATTTTCTTTTTAGGTGTCCACATGTCGATCATGTCACTATTTATGATTTACTAATACTCATTATAAAAATACAGAGATGAGGGCTGGCTTAGCAAATATGTAAAATCTCTTCCTTTCCTGTTACAGCTTCCTTACTTTATTTACCTAAATAATTTCCCATAGAAGCACTGGATAAGTGCCTGCATTAGATGGAGTAGTACCATCTACTTGGCAAAGCACAGTGGCAGAATACAGTAATAATGCTGTTTTTCTCATACCCCAAAAGTCAGCCCTCTAATGCTCCCCAAGCGACAGCAGGCCTTCCAGAGAGAGGCCATCAGTCTTCCAGCTCAACAGGCTTTGAGGGACAAACAGGTTGAAGACTAAGGTTTTTGAGATGGGATGGGCTATTTCTAAAATCATTAAAATATATATTTTTAGCCATGTAGATAGGGCTTCTTTATATTTCTAAATCTTATGTGAACTGAAAGAAGCATGTCATTGATATGTTGGGCTTAAAATCCTTTAACAATGATATTTGCTTTACTCGTTACTTGGCGTCTTTTCTCCAGAAAAGGTAGATATATATTTATTTACTGTTGATTTACAGGGCTTGTCTTCAATTGTGAAATTCCAAATCTGTAGTTTTGTGACAAACCTGACCTGAACTGATGTGAGGATATCTACAATCTATCTTTTTTTATCCTACTAGGTGTAACTATTCACGTGTTTGCTACAGAAATGGCATCTATTTAATTACGGGATGCTGCATCAGACTCCAAGGGAGGTTACACAGTACAAGTTACGCTCTCCATATTAATTTCCTAAAAGGCAAAGAATTCCTGAAATGTCTATGGCTCCAAGGGTTCTCATTAAGGGACTGTCGCCTATAAAAGTTCTTTTTCCATAAAGTGCTTAAGGCATGGTTTTAAAGAAAATTTACTGCAACAATAATCTTTTAATTACTTTTCGGAACACTGTCAACACATAAACCTATTTAGAGTAGAAGTGGCCTTCAATTCCCTTAGAATATTCACAACTAGCCTGCTCAGGTTAAACACGTGTATTTGAACACGTCCAGGCTGTCCACACCTGGTAGATCTCCTACACGGAGACAGTGTAGACATTTGCTTATTATTTGCCACATGGTAATTTTATTTCTCCTAGAGAGCATTTTCATATTCAGAACGACGAATCATACCTATTAACATTTTTGGTTGTTTTGATTTGTAAACTAGTTAACTGGACACTTACTTTTCACAGCTACTTGAAGAAAATTTTATGTACCCAAAATAAGAAATCGTTCAACCAGTGAGGTTTCATTCACGCAGTAGAGATAAAGATCTATTTCTCTCAGGACCCAATGAGAACTTTGCTCTGAAATGGGTGCTCCACATTCAAAACCAAGTTTGTCTTAAGTTTTACAGCACACAGCTCTAAACTTGTCAGAGGAACCTGGAATAGACCAGCTGTGTGTGTTTGTGTTGGGGGGGTAATTACATCTATTTTAATATATTCATATTTATATTAATTTATTTGTATACTGTACCCATTCAAACACCAACACGCCCATCTGCCATCCTCTCTCCTTTTGCCAACATAGATAACAGCTCTTGAAACTTCTACTCCTTTGTCTGAAATGGCCAATACTAGCTAAAGGAGTTGAGGAAATGATGACACATCAACAATATTTTCACAGTTCGATCAAGTTGCAGGCTCCTATTGTTTGCTGGCACATTTATCAATGCATCGAGAAGTGCAAAGGATGTCTTTAGAGAAGAAGTACAACTCATGAGGTTGTTCTTTCAATAAATATCACTATCATGTTCCAGGAACTGTTCTAAACACCGGAGATAAATCACAGTACAACACGAGTTTCATTTATGGATATGCAAAGCCATGAGCAAATAAACAAGTTATTAGAGAAGGGTAGAAACACTTGCCTCATCTAGGGAAGTGAGTGAGTTAGGTTTGCAAGGCATCCTATACACTCAGCCAGAAGAAAGAATACAAAATACAAAGAAAAGCTGTAAAAATATGCAAAAGGAATGATTTATGCATGACCAAACTCCAGATAAGGTTTAATAACAAGAAGAAACTTCATTAAATTAATTTGTCTTCAGTATTTTGTAACCGCCACTGAAATAATTATCAATAGATCCTAAAACCAATAGGTGATAGACAATGGGAAACTTTACAATAGAAAGAGCAGGTTGGCAGCACACAAATTTTCTGGTCAATCTAAGCATCACGAAAAGTGCATGACCAGATAATCTGTCTCTTGACGTGAGGAGAAATAATGTAGACAAGATGACCCATGGAAAAAAATGTGCATATATTTTATGAAGCCTTTAGACCAACTATCAGTTTACAGGAGATACGGAGAACAGAACAACATGTTCAGTAACACCACAAGGAAGCAATCAGCCAAATCTAGACTTGGGACAGTATACAGAGAAAAATGATCCAGGTCTAACATTAAAAAGGGGAGGAATGAGGAAAGTTAGAGATTTTACAAAGACTTAACAGACATCATAATCAAAAAACGCGTGGCCCTTCTTTGGATTCCAATTCAAACACGCCAACTGTAAAAAGACATTTATGAGACAAGTGGGGAAAATCTCAGTATACTGTTAGAGTATTATCAAAAGTTTTGCTAGCTGTAATAATGGCATTGTGGCTATGAAAAGCAAAAAGAAGGGGCTTATTTGTTAGAGATGCTCCTGAAATGTTAACAGGTGAAATAATATGCCATCTTGAATTTGTCTTATAATGTCAGAAACATAAAGTAGAAGGGATGCTATATAAAAAAGACTGAGAAGATGTTGACATCTATTGAAACTGGACGATGGATATAATGGTAGAGCATTTTGCAATTTTCTCTATTTTTTTGGTCATAATTCAAAATTTCCATAATAAAAAAGTTCCAAAAGTTTAATGCGTCAGTACAACAAATTTTACATATTTTTAAACTTAAGGAAGGCGACTCAGAGTGCCTTCTCAGTAGTGGGGTTAAAAGCTGCAGACTCCTCTAAGACATACTCTGTCCCTTTCTTAGAGTCATAGAATTTTTTAAACTGGCATAGAGAGAAAGTCCATGGAGACTAGACTAAAAGTCAAGCAGATGGTCAGAGAAACCGGAAGTCCACCTGATCTAAGGACCAGTTCATAAATTTGTCCCCCTGCTCCTTTCCTTTGCAAGTCAGAGGCGGAAGTGACAGAAGTCCATGAAGGGTCAGGCAGCAAGCTACAGCCCTTGTGAGGAAATACACATTCCTAGCAAGCACACAAGACAACCAACTTCATAAACCCTCCCCGTGAATCCGTATTGCCCTCACACCTGCACAGGTGCTCTCCATGAAATTTTAAAATATTTAAATACTCTAATTTTGGCATTAAGGTAAAAAAAGGAATGGGAGGGGGGATACCAGCAGCTGGATTTTCTTTAAGCTGACATAAATAAAAATGTATTCATTAAATGTTTATAAAAGTCAAAATTCAGCAGTTCACTAAACTGGGTTATTTGGCTACTGCTCAAACATCAACTTGTCAATCTGCAGGAGCAGAGAGCTGTGCATTGTTTGCTTTCAGAACATGCCTTTTTTTACGCTTCCTGCAATGGATCAAAGGGGAGCTGCAGCTTCCCATACTGAGCTCACGTCCCATCCGGGTTGTCCTGTGTCCTGGAGAATAGGGCTTCAGGGGCGGAGTGCTCCCTTACCCCAGGAGCGGCATCCCCAGAACAAGCACGTTCTGACCCTCAATCACAAGTTCAGGTTATAAGAGAAGAGCATTCAGTCAACCAGGCAAAACAGCAAAGAGCTTCAGTCGGCACCTTAGGAAGTCCTCCTAATTCAGAGCGGGCCACTCACCATGCAGATCACTTTCCCGAACAAGGTTTTTAGGGCACCCTAGGTGTGCGTGGTACAAATGACAACTGTCCTGCAAATTTTAGAGCTCAGAGATCTAATTAGGCCTCAGAGTGTGAAGAAAGGGATGAGAGAGTCTTGATAGACAGGAATAAAATACACCAACTTGCAGGAAAAGAAGATCAGCTAAAAAGTTGTGGATCAGGCAAAGGGAATATTAACTAAGGGCCAGTTACTAGGTATGGAAATAACGAATAGAACAGAAGAAGAAGGGAAGGCATGTAAGTACGTAAGGCCTAAATTGCAAGGCCCAGGGTCCAAGTCCTCTTAGACAAGTGACTTAGCTTCCCCTAGCCCCGGTCTCTTCATTTGTGGAACAGAGATGATAACTGTACCTGTTCACAGAGTTGCTTGGAGGAGTAAAGAAATGATACCCATGCAGCATTTGTCACATGTAGCCCCTGAGACAAGTATATCAGAGTAAAAGAAGTGCCAAAGTGAGAGTCAGGAAAGCTTTCTTTGTTCATTCATTCTTGGTTTATTTTTGAAGTGACAACTAGGGACCAGGCACTGTACTAGATGGTGGGAGCAGAGAGTCAACCCTGGCCTACATTTACAGCATGAATTTTAATAAATGACAACACTTTAGCTGGGAAGTCACTCCTCAGTCATCAGTAGGATAGAGAGATGCCTCTGCCGTACTCCCCTGCACCTGGCTCGTGTCTCAAGCATGCATGGAGCTGAAAATCCGCCATGCTGAAATTATGTTTTCAAGTCTATGTTGTAACCCACCTGTCTCCACCCTCTGGAGGTCCTAGAACTGTAAGGTCCTAGAAGTTGGGATCCTCGTGCCCTTGCCACCTAGTACTATTACATATAGCAGAGAGTCAATACAAATTTCACAACCAGATTAATGGATAAATAAATGAAAGAATAAATGAATAAAATGACTCAATTTCTCAGTTTTCTAATTTGTAAAATGAGGATAATATCAGTGTCTCATTCTCTACAGTACGTAAAAGCACTAAGAATGCACACAATTCTACGCAGGCATATCTTTGTTCATAACAGCACCATAGCCAAGGGGTGGAAGCAACCCAAGTGTTCATGGATGGATGAATAGATAAACAAAAAGTAGTATGGACATAGAATGGAAAATTATTCAGCCTCAAAAAGGAAGGAAATTCTGACACATGTTACAACACGGATGGACCTTGAGGACATTACTGTTATTGTTAGCGCCGTGAGTCAATTCTGACTCCTAGCGACCCTGTGTACAGGAAAGCGGAACCCTGCTCAGTCTTTTTGCTCCATCCTCTCATCTTCTGCAGCTATAACAGGCAGTGCTCCACTGCTATTCATAGGATTTTCATGGCCAATTTTTTCAGAAATGGGTGGGCAGGTCCTTTTTCCTAGTCTGTCTTAGTGTGGAGGCCCCAGTGAAACCTGTCCACCATGGGGGACCCTGCTGGTATTTGAAATATCAGTGTCATAGCTTTCAGCATCACAGCAACGTGCAGCTGCCAGTGTGACAACTGACAGACAGGCGCTGTGGTTCCCAGACAGAGAAACGAACCTGGGCCATGAAAGTGAGAGTACCGAATCTTAACCACCAGACCACCAGGGCTGGCTTTGAGGACATTACACTAAGTGAAATAAGACAAATACAGTATGATCCCACTTACATGAGGTACCCACAGTAGTCAAATTCATATGGACGGAAAGTAGAACGGCGGTTGCCAGGGGCTGGGGAGGAGGGGAGAACAGGGAGGTGTTAAGATGAACAAGTTCTGGAGATTGGTGGATCAATAATATGAATATACTTAACACTACTGAACTATACAATTAGAAATGGTTAAGATGGTAAATTTTATGTTATGTGCTTTTTACCACAATAAAAAAATTTTTAAAAAAGATCTGTGTAGGAAGGCCTGCTTGGGATGATAGATTGAACATACGTGTCTACTCTCCCTCCAACCCCATACCTCATAAACGAGCATGCGTGTGCATAAATATGTGCAGATTTAGAAGAGATATACATACCGGTAAGTGCTGAAAAATGAGAAAGACCACCTTCCACAGACTAGACATTTTGAACTGTTCTTGAAAGAGGAAAGGAGATAGATTGGCTCTATAGTGGGAAAAAGAATGACTCATAAGCCAAGCCAGAAGAAGACTGCAAGGAGAAAGAGCTAAGTCCAGGGTGCCCCAATCCCGGGTCAATACAGAAATGGATCTGGAGGGGAGTCTGATGCAATCATCAGTGATTAATTGAGGTGCTGTACTTAGAGCTGCTAGACAAGCCAGGACAAAAATGAGATGGAAAAAGGGGGCACATGACTTTAGAACTTGAATTCCATATCTAGCCAAGTTGCATTCATAAAGTTGGTGAAAATAAAGACAATCTAGAAAATGCAAGAATTCTGAAAATATATCTCCACACTTCTGAAAGAATTACACAAGGATGTATAACCATACAATGACAAAAATAAACAAAAAAGAAATGGCATGGTCTGCAAGGAATAGTAAGATGTGGCAAGCAAATCTTAAACTAGCGTCTATGTAATTGTTGATGCAATAAAGAAAGAAAAATCCGGAAGGAAGTATACTGATCTCAACACGGAAGGTAAAGGAGATGAGTAGTTGAAGAAATCAGGGAATTAAAAATGTGCTAAGATTTATTCTTACCTTGTTCAGGAAGTATATAGATACTAACCAACTCTAAACTTAAAGACGTGAGCTAAAAATGAAAGAGTAATTTTTACAAGGAAAAAATAACATATGTAATTCTCATATCATTAGGGGAAATAAAGCAGTAAAGAAATAAAACAAAGGCAATGTGATCAAGCCTAGAAAATGTAAGAAACTAAACAAGAAAACTTAGGAAATATAAAAATTAACATGTCATGAATAAGTCCAACATATTTTAATGACTATAAATGTAACGTTATTTTGTTGTTTATTTTGAGATTATATTCCTCAATTAAATTACAGTGGCTGTCACATTAGGCTAGAAAAATGTCAAGCTAAATGCTGTGTATAACAGACTAGCAAGAATAAAACAGGCATGGAATATGGAAAATAAAAAGATACAAAAGATATATAAGATAAAATCTACAAAAAGAAAGCATGTTTATCAACATTACTACCAGATGAAAGTCAATCCTAGACAACATCAACAAAAAGAAAAAAGAATATTCCATATTGATGATACTATTCTAGACTACCAAAAATAGAAAAGTCATAACCTCTAATGTTTATTTATGACACAGCTTTGAGGTATATTTTAAAAGTGTGAATACATGAGAAATTAATAAGTCCATAATCAAAGTGGAAGACTACAACAAATTTCTCACAGAAATTTAACGCCCAGGAGACTGAAAATAAATAATACATTGTTAAAAATATTAACACAGAGAAAACAGAGAGCGCACATCTTTTCATATGCATATGGAATGTTAAAAAACATTAAAAAATCAAATACTGATTGAAAAAACTGATAATAAAATCTCAATTAATCACCCCAAAGTAGGAAATATCCTTGCCATTTCCCCACCCCACATACAATAAAATAAGTCAAAAACAAAATTATAGTCATCCTGCCACTATGAAAAACATCTTTTTAAAGTGGAAATTTTAAAACAGTGTTTTAAATAACTCTTAGGCTAAACAGGAATTCAAAAATGACATTAAAAACAATACAGAAATCAATGGCAATGACAGTGGTATGTAAAAGAATCTATGGGATGCAGCCAAAGCAGTAATCAAGTGCAAAATTATGGCCTGAAACTGCATATTAGAATACGTAAATATAAAAAATAAATGAATTAGACATACAATATAAGAAGTTAGAAAAAGTGCAAAATAGTAAAAAAATATATAATGAATTATTAAAATTTAAAAAGAAATTTATGAAGCAAAAATAAAATGTAGATTATTGATAAAACCAAAAGAAGTTTCTTTGAAAATACCAAAGACAAGACAAACCTCTGGTAAATCTGAGAAGAGAAAACACAAATCAAAAGGATTACAAACTCTCATCTGGATAAAAATCTTAAGATATAGATAAGGAATTTTTTAATGTAAAAGAATTGTATGTATACTTTTATGGAATAATTTATGAAGTCTAGAAAATGGATGTTTCCTACGACAAAATAAACTATCACAATTGACATACAGAGTTAGAATTGAAAGGTTAGTCAAAATTCAGTTCTAAAGAACCAGCTCCAGGCAATTTCTCCCAAATGTCAAAAATTTCTGTTTTAGATAAGCTATTTAAGGCACATAAAGAAGTAGGAAAATTTCGTGATACATTTGACATGAGCATCCTAAAGGTGAGATGTCAATTAGGCAAAGTAACAAAAAAGAAAATGACAGGCTTCTCTCCAGGTAGAACCCTGAAAGTAACAATATCCCTGGTTAACATAGGGCATGTGGAATTTAGCCACAAAATTTCCAGGATAAACCCTGTTTTCCATTTTATATTAAACTCTGCTTTGCCAGTTTATATAAAATTTTAAATAAAATGTAAACGTATAGAACATAAAAATATATGGAATATGAATTTTTATATAGACTGGCAAAGCAGGGTTTATCTCAGAAAGTTTTTTAGTATGACAAAGTTCTAAATTCTATTTTATATATATACATATGGCTTTAGTTGGAACACACACACGCATAATTCGTCTTAAGATGTCATGGATCAGAAGAAAATTTTCTTAACCTACTGGAAGCCTATTTATTTAATGATGAAGCACTAGAAGATTCTTTGCTCAAGTCAGAAAAGGCAAAGCTGACCTTGTATCCCCACTGTTCTTTTAACAACTTACTGGAGGTCTTTGCCAGTAAACTAGCACAAGAGAAACAAACTGGAAAGATACTCTAAGAGACAACACTGTCAATATTTGCTAATGAATTTCTTCCTAGAAAATCTTAATCAACTTAAAAAAAAAAAGCAAACTACCAGAGGCTACTAAGAAAGCTTAGTAATGTTATGGTTATAAGCTCAACGTACAAAAAAAGAATTTTCCTATACATCAGTTAACCAACTAAAAATTGTAATGGAAAAAAAAAAAATCCTGCTTTAAAAAAAATACCTAAGAATAAAATTAACAAGAACACTTTTAAAAAGTATAAAACTTTACTGAAACCACATAAGTAAATCTTCGTAAATGGGGGGTGAGAGGGAGAGAAAATTTCCTAAATAGCAAGTCTCTATAGCTAAGCAATTCTCTCCAAATTAATCTATAAATTCAATGTAGTTATCCCTTTTATATTTTACTCAAACTACTTAAGTGTTTGAATGTTTGAGAATGTATTGATGTGTTATTTTTATAATTTTTTTTAAAGACATGAAAGTAAGGGAGAGAAAATGTTATGTGGTTTCATCAGTGCATTTTGAGGCTCGCAGGACGGTGTTGCTGTTGGGGATGTTTGCAACTAGGCTAAAACGTTAGATAAGTCCCAAGCAGGTCTAGAATCCAAAATCTGACTTCTTTTCACGAAACTCTGCTTTTCAACAACAGGACACCAGTCACTTTTCTTTGTTTCCTGTGCAAACCTAAATATTCGAAGAAGAGGCAACATCTCTCAACTATCATCCATTCAAAACTGTGGCTTTCCAAACGCCTCTTGGGAGAGAGTTGAAGTGTCTTCTTTCCCACTTGCACATATTACATCCCATCCCACTTTCCCAGATTTCCCTTTGGCATGCCAGTGTCGCCCATTCTTGTCATACAGCCAGTTCAGTTAACCTGTGTGGCCACATCTTTGATGCCTGCGGGGAAACTACCCTGGGGGACTTCAATATGCCCCTGCCATTTAACCTGAAACAGCGTGGAGTTCTCAACATCAACACAGTTAAGTCTTTTTTTTTATAGATGCTAGGGAAACTATTCTTTCAAATGGTCGGTTCAGAGCTTAGCTTTCCTGTGAGAATTTTAGCAAGGACTTGCTACCTCCGCCCTTTCATTAATGTGGCTCAGTAAGAAAGATACAGTAAACATGAGTAATAGTGGGACTCTAAACTTGCAGCATCAGTAAACTGTAAAACTGAGAATCTGACACTTTCAGAGTAATTGCCCACCCACGAGGCCTCAGATCGCATCTGACCATCCCCAGTTTTCTATTAAGTGATTCTCCACCAACACGTTATGATTGATCCAGAGCCTCTGATTCATTTGGTGAGCTTGATATTATAAAAACTTAGGAAGAGGTGCCCAATGAGAGGCAAAAGGCTTAAGCACCTTCTCTGTTTGAGGAAAGATGGCAAAAACCTGGAGAGATGGCAACTCTTGTTTCAGTTTAAGAACACATTACTATCACCTACCCAAGTGTCCCCTTACCTTTCCGTATAACATAAGATGAGCCACTCTTGGGGACAATCTCTAAGCCCTCCATCTACCTAATGGACATATTTTTTTCTTGGAAAATGGAAAAAAATGATTCACTTCACTATTATTGTCAGGAAAAATATGAATCAGAATCAAGCACAAGTGTGAACAAACGGTATTTTAAATAGTTATGCTTACATTTAACTGATACCACTAGCCACCGGGATATATCCCATAAAGTTGTCCAAGAGCCTACTAAAGTCCCACAGTCTTTGATCATGCCAACCCGGTTATTTCCAGAAGGACTTTAAACACCATCCAGTTACCACTGTGCGATGAGTGGGACCCAACGAGGTGTCCTCCACGCCTATCATTTTTTTAAGAGGAAAGCTGCATTTTACATGGGGCATTGAAGATCTACAAAAGAAATTCAACAAATCCTGCTTATATTTGAAATCAAGGGCAATTCTATACTGTGTTGAACTTGGTATCATTTTGTGGAACAAGACACATCATGTGCAGGGGGCAGAGAACTAAATCCTGGCCACCATTAGCCACTTTATAGCTCTAGAAAGATTACTTAATTTCTTTTACTCTACAGACTAGAAAGATGACTATATAACTTTTTATTAATGTTACTATGTTATTTTCTTTTTTTTCTTTTCTTTTTTTTTTTAAAGATTTTATTTTTCCTTTTTCTCCCCAAAGCCCCCCAGTACATAGTTGTGTATTTTTTTAGTTGTGGGTCCTTCTAGTTGTGGCATGTAGGACGCCGCCTCAGCATGGCTTGATGAGTGGTGCCATGTCCGTGCCCAGGATTCGAACCGGTGAATCCCTGGGCTGCCAAAGCAGAGCACGCAAACTTAACCACTCGGCCATGGGGCCGGCCCCTATGTTATTTTCTTTTGATATGAAATTAGGCTTTGGAAATGTTTTCAAAAAAACAGAAAGAATGTCTACTTGCTTAGCAGGAAATTGCAAAGACTAATTAATGTTACCAAAGTTCTGAGTTAGACCAAAATGAAAAGTTTCACTAAAATACTTGACCCACGGATTTTAGAAACAATGAGCTATTCAAAGATACTGCTCACTCTTGTCCACCAAAAGTTAAAGGTAAGTTATAGCTTAACTAATAACTTTCAGTTTTATCATAATAATAGCCAAGATCTATCGAGCACATTCCATGGGCCAGATTCTTCTAAGTGTATTACCTACATTAAATCATTCAAACCTCACAAAATTCTATGAAGAAGGTACTAATATCAATGCTACTTCGCAGATAAAGAGGAGACTGAGGTATAGCGAGTTTAAATAACTTGCCCCAAAGGAGATATTCAGCTAATGGAGCTAGGAAGACTGGTTTAAGGGTCGCACTCCTGTCCCCTACCCAATATACCCCTTGAGCATGACTTTGAGCTCCATGCAAGGAGTAAATCACACTGTGCACTATCTAATACACATCAAACTCCTCCTCTGCCCTCATATTTGACACCCAGAAAACTACAGTATTTATTTTGCACTCTAGAAAACTCTTTCAGCTGGGAAGGAGGTTTAAAAAAAGTCTTAGTTATCCACACTAGTGTGCAGAAGAACAAGTTAACACAAAGAAGGGACATTTCAGGTAAATGACACAGGAAACTTAGTTTTTGAATAGAGGATAGTTTGAGAACCATAAAAGTTGCTTTGAACGAAGGCTTAAAATAAGAAGTCTCTTACAAAACTAGCCTGGTACTAAAATTATTTCAAAATTCTATTCACAAAAGATGCCAAGTTCTCAGTTGTGTAACAGTTTCTATTTACTTCATTTCTCTTCATTAGATGATTCTCCCTCTTTCAAACAACATATTTAGTCTGATTGTGACTAAATTTACCAGTAACATTTATATCAAAACATACATGTAGAAAAGTGTGATGCATTTTTTTCTCTCTTTTTTTAAGAGGTAGCATCTTAGGACGGGGGGCGGGGGGGAGTGGGTGGAGGTGGGAAGAGAAAGGCAGAAAAGGGAGCAAAACAACCAAATCCACAAGATAGAGAACACAGAATAGTTTATTAGGTCAACATGTCCGTTGACAAGATTGTACATTAGACAGTGTTGTCTGCACAGAAACGGTACACTGGGGACTCTGCAGTGGAAGGAGGAGCCAAACTCACAGGCCACAATTACACTTCAGTGGGGAGCAGAGATGGAGGAGGCAAGAAGAGCTCCAGAAGCACTGAGGAGAGAGTGTGTCCCTGAGAAGCAGAGGGGGCCTCCATGTCAGAAAGCCTGCTTGAGAAACAGCAGGAAATTCACCAGGAAAAGGGAGGGGGGCAAGGGGACCGGCCTCCAGAGCGCGGGCCAATTCAGTTTTCATTATGGAACAGTTAATGTACTCAACTTCATGACCAATTTCAACACTCTTACTCCAGAAAGCTAAAACTTAACATTTAAAAAATACAATTATTATTTTTTTTCAAGAAAGAAAGACCCTTTTATTGGGGTGGACATGGAGCATGTACTAGACCACGATAATATCAGTAACGAAACAGATCAGGTATACAACAGACATCAGTTCTTATCCTTGCCGTGGTGTGCTGATATCCCACCTTGAGTGGGGAGGTGCATTTCCATGGTACAAATACTCCTACTGTGGTTGATTTTAAGCTACCAATGGTTTAACAGCCAGCCTACAAAATTCCTTCTTCTCACAATGTTTGCAAGTCAGTTAGGTCTTAAAGACGAAATTACTTAAGGAACTACATGGGAAAATTGAAATCACGGAGCTATTCATCTGAGTATTAATCCTTGTTTTCCGTGCAACCGCTAGATGAGTTTTAACCATCTTACCCTCACTTATCACGTTTAAAATTAAGTTAGCATTAATCCTAAAATTCATATGGAACCACAAAAGGTTTCAAATAGCCAAAACAATCTTGAGAAAGAAGAACTACTATGCTGTAAGCATTACATTTCCTGATTCTGAAATATATTACAAAGCTAAGTAATCAAAACAGTACGGTACTGGCTTTAAAAGAGACATACAGACCAATGAAATAGAATCAAGAGCCCAGAAATAAACCCATGGATACTAATCCTTGACAAGGGTGCCAAGAATACATAATGGGGAAAAGATAAGTCTCTTCAATAAATGGTGTTGGGAAAATCAGATATCTACACGCAAAAGAGTAAAACTGGACTCCTATCTTACACCACTCAAAAGCTAACTAGAAATACATTAAAGACTTAAATGTAAGACCTGAAACCATAAATCTCCTAGAAACACAGGGAAAAAGTTCCTTGACATTAGTCTTGGCAATGATGTTTTGAGTATGACACCAAAAGCACAACGCAATACAAGCAAAAATAAACAAGTGGAACTATATCAAACTAAAAAGCTTCTGCACAGTAAAGGGAACCATCAACAAAATGAAAAGGCAACCCACGGAATGAGACAGAATATTTGCAAACCATATATCTGATAAGGGGTTAATATCTAAACTATATAAGAAATTCATGCAACTCAAGAGCAAAAAAAAATCTGATTAAAAAATGAGCAAAGCACTTGAATAGACATTTTTTCAAAGACAACCTAGAAATGGCCAACAGGTACATGAAAAGGTGCTCAGCATCAGTAATCATCAGGGAAATGCAAATCAAGACCACAATGAGATATCACCTCACATCTGTTAGAATGATTATTATCAGAAGTCAGGTGATAACAAGGGTTGGTGAGGATGTGGAGGAAAGGAAACCCTTGGTCACTACTAGTGGCAAAGTACGTTGGTACAGTCACCATGGAAAACACCTTGGAGGTATCTCAAGAACTTAAAAACAGAGCTACCATATGATTGAGCAATCCCACTTCTGGGTACAGATTCAAAGGAAACGAAATTAGTATCTCAAAGAGATATCTGTACTCCTATGTTCACTGCAGCCTTATTTACAACAGCTAAGATAACCTAAGTGTCCATGAATAGACGGATAAATAAAGAAAATGTGATGTACACACACACACACGAGCACACACACACACACACACACTGGAATATTATTCAGCCATAAAAAGGGGGAAATCCTGCCATTTGCGACAACATGGATGAATCTGGAGGGCATTATGCTAAGTGAAATAAGCCAGACTGAGAAAGACAAACACTGCACGGTATCACTTATATGAGAAATCATAAAAAAAAAAGAAGCTGAAGTCATAGAAACAAAGAATAGAATAGTGGTTGTTGACGGGCTGGGGACATGGGGGAAGTGGGGAGATGTTAGTCAAAAGGTACAAACTTTCAGTTATAAGATGAGTAGGTTCTGAGAATCTAATGTAAGGCACGGCGACTATTGTTAATAACACTGTATTGCACATGTGAAAATTGCTAAGAGTAGATCTTAAGCATTCTCACCACAAAAAAGGTAACTATGTGAGGTGATGGCTGTGTTAACTAACTTGATTGTGATAAATATTTCACAATGTATATGAAATTATCACACTGCATACTTGAAATATATACAATTTTATTTATCAATCATACATTAATAAAGCTGGAAAAAATAAAATTAAAAAGCTGGAAGGCCTTTAAAAATTAAAAGTGTTAGCATTATATTACTCTTGACATCTCTTTCAATGAGGAATTTGAAACAAAACATACCTCTTTTTTTTTTTTTAAAGTCACACATTAATTGACTAAAAATAAATAATTAAGATTGAATTCTCTTCTCATCCCATCAGTTTTGAAGCAAATAGGGTGAAGTGTCTTGGGAAATCATTATTAAATTCAAAAATGTCATTTACATCAATATTTAACAAGTGAATACATAGGATATTAACATGCAATGTGCTCCAATTGTGTTCACACTTAAAGACCTTAAAGGTCTATTGTCTTTTTTTAAAGAAAAAACAAAATCCAGATTCACATTTCAGAGGCAAAAACATCCAGGTTTGGAGAAATAACAAAACCAGGCCAAGGCCTCAGTAAGTCATTGCAACATCAGCTGCACCTACAGTTTTTACGCTCAACTTGCTAAGTAAGCACCAGCCTGAGCTGCAACCTCTGAGCCGACTGCTTTGGCATTCTCAACAATCACAGAGTTCACTAAAACAATGATCAAACGATGTTACGGTAACATAACGTGTGGCATATATTAAACTGTATACGACAAGTTTGGCTTCTGTCCCTTGTTAAATCACCTCTGAATTTAAAAGTGTAGCAGTCAGAAAAGCAAGTATAGCATTCAGAGACACAAAGCAAAGGAACACAGCGACATCCATCCACATAACGATCAGTGTAACACTCAGAAATATAGGCAAATGATGTCCAGAATACCTGCTTTGTAGTCACCCCACTTTCCTTATGAAGGTTAGTGGCAAGAATGACAAAAATGAGCATCAGGCTATCCTGGTTCTACCTAACGAAACCTTGGACAGGTGACTTTCTCTACCTCCATTTACCCATTTGTGAAATCAGGAGTTGGATTAGATATCTCTAAAACATCAACAAACTTTAAAATTATGTGAAAAATGTAAAATCTAAGTGATTTACTGACAACTTTGACTGATATTGGCTTTGGTAAGAATAGTTCCAGCTTGGAAATTGGCAAAGACTCTCGACCTTCCTTTGGAGAAGATATTTGGCATTTCTGACTCAACATAACTGGAATAATTCTAGAAAGAAAAGTGTGATAAAGCTAAGGAATGGAAGATGATAAGTTAATTTCAGAATATTTCTTCTATATGATGACGTATTAGCATTTATTTCTCTCCTTCTTCAAAGGGGTGTTAAGAGCAGTTTGGGAAGGTGAGTTCTGTCCATGAATTGCCTTCCTAAGGCAATTTGGGTTCTTCAAAGTGATTGAAAAGGACATTCACAGCATTAGTCAGCAATGAAATAAAGAAATCACTTAGGGGTCGGCCCCGTGGCTGAGTGGCTAAGTTCACACGCCTTGCTTCAGCAGCCCAGGGTGCCACTGACTCGGATCCTGGGCGTGGACTTAGCACCACTCATCAAGCCATGCTGAGGCGGCGTACCACATAGCACAACCAGAAGGACCTACAACTAGAATATACAACTATGTACCGGGGGCTTGGGGGAGAAGAAAAAAAAAAAAGAGGAAGATTGGCAACAGATGTTAGCCCAGGGCCAATCTTAAAAAAAAAAAAAAAAAAAAGGCACTTAGACTTTCTCAGTAAAAAAATCTTGTTTCCTCCTCTTAGAATTATATTTCACCAAATATAAGATGCCACTGAATGTAAGACACATCATTATGTATTTCCCACCATGAAAGAAAAAAAAGTTGCCAAATAAATTGGCACATCATAAGTTACTGAGATGTTAAAATGATGAAAAAAGTATCTTAGAATCAACTGAATATCGCAGCATAAGGCTTGGACACAGCATTCCCAGTATCTTGGACAAAACCATCTTCCAAGAGGAATAGTAACTATGCAGGAGGGTCATGCGCCCCATTAGACTCAACCTTTTCTTTCCATCCTCATCACCTTCATTAAACTTTTTTTAAAAGGGAAATCATTTATCATTTACATGAAACAAAAATTTTTTTTTTAATTTAAGAAGAAAATAGTTAATGGAAGCTAAGTATATATCTCTTGAATACTTTCTGTATTTTTCTTTTCAAGGGCAAAGAGTTGCTGCCTTATACGTGTTGTTTGGGAATGTGTCAAATATTTCTAAAGTGTCTACAGGCCACCAGTGTATAGGCTCCTTCCAATCATTCCCTATTCTGATAGTCACAGACTCTGGGAGCTAGATGGGATCTCAGACCATCTAGGCCAAGCCTTCGTTTTGCAGAAGAAGAAACTGAGCCTTAAAAAAGGTGTTAGTTAGGGCTGGAGGCAGGACAAGAGCTCACTTATCTGACCCCGCGTCTACAAGCTGCTAGATTCTAAAATTCTGCTCAATGATGCCCATCTTAGTCTATAAAGGACAACTTAATAGAGGATTCTTTCTTGTCTACTTGCCTGAATTTTCTCCAACTAGCGTAAAGATGCTACCTTTCTCTAACACTATCCTTCAAATAGGACCACATTTGTATAGCACTCGAGTATAGAGAGTCTGAAACAAATTACTCAGCGTTTCTCAGATCTTCCTTCCTTACCCAGGTTCAGTGACAAAGGCTTGTTAAGTTGCAAATAATGAATGAGGAGAACTATGTACAGCAAAGAAAGAGTAAAAGTAATGTATTCAGTATTCCCACCCACGGTCCCTTTCTAAATAAATTTTTTTAAATGAACGCAATGAAATATTCTCCTCCTCTTAAACTTAAGATACCACTATATCGTTTCCAAATGTAGGAAGCAGCCCCGGTGTGACTCAACCCACACCAAGCTCTGCACGTCTACAAGTTGTACCAGCCCTAATAGATGCTCACATACACAGAGCTTCATTAGAAGACAC
The DNA here is from genome assembly GCF_041296265.1 of Equus caballus. Classification (NCBI taxonomy): domain Eukaryota; kingdom Metazoa; phylum Chordata; class Mammalia; order Perissodactyla; family Equidae; genus Equus; species Equus caballus. Next base: position 81,473,341 of record NC_091691.1, read on the forward strand.
TATGATGTGGCAAAGAATTAGACATTTGAATTCTCATGCTGAAATTTGTGTAATAATTTAAAATATTCCCCAACACAGAAGTCCAGATTGATAGCTCTAGTTTATCGGAAATGTCCTAGAGAGGCAGTCCATGTTTCTGTAGGGTGAGCCATACATTCCATGAAATACAGAGGCTATGATCTCAGGGAGATGCTGGAATGTGCCCCGAACAAGGCAGTGTCAGACTTGGGTGGGAAAGAAATAGAGCAACATCTCATCCAAAACCACACGTATCCCAAGCACTACTGTTGCTACACAAGCCTAATGGCACACAAGAAGACACTAATGACGAGATCCTAGGATTGAGAAATGCCCCTGCTTCTGTCTAACCCTGCCATGAAACGCTGGGTCTACCCTGAAAATGAACTTCTCCTCCTATTCCATACACTCAGATCAACTGAAACCCCATGCCAATTACCACCAAGATACTTTTCACTCTACTAGCCTGATTCCTCATGACACTGAATCTCATGTCTTCTACCTAGCTGGACTTGTCGTCACCTCAAAAAGAGACATTTCTTTTTGTTTTTGCCAAAATACCCCAAACCAAGATGGTCAATGGGTTAATATTCTTTTCCGAGCTCTTCAATTATGCTGCCTTCTGAATCTGAGGGCTGGCAGGCAGGGCAACCCTGTCAGAGCTGCAGAGAGCTCTGCAGATGTCTCTGTTGTGTTCAGTCAAACTGAAAGGAGACAAAATGGCCCTCTGACAACAGACAGCTGTCAATTAGATGGCACGCTCACACTCGGTAGGCCAATGAGCAGCCATGGAGGTGACAAGTGCTTGGCTAATCAGCTTGCCTATAAAATCACAGCCCTTCCCAGTTCTGCTCACACCAGCACATGAAGTGACAGCATGAGCAGTCTTCAACTGTCCTGTTCTCAGTCTGTGTGTGTGTGTGTGTGTGTGTGTCTTTCTCTCACTCACTCCCCCTGGTGTTATCAGTACTGTTACAAAGGCTCTGGTCAATACAATACAGGCAGAAACAAAAATGAGACCACAGGAAACTGCAAAACAAGAATAGAGAAAGAAATCCCTGTAGCAAAATGACCCCAAAGGAAACACAGTGCTACACTAACCTATTCAGAGCTGCTACCCACTGAGACTGAACTGTGGTGATACCCACTGTAGGCTACTAGAAATAGGTATCAGGAAAGAAAGGGCAAAATGAGCCGCCTGACCTTTTCCCCATCCTCCATCTTGTCTTTCCCCCTCTAGCCACCAGGGGGCAATTTGGGGCTAGATCCTTGGAGAGGAGGCTAAAATTCTGAACTTTAACAAATATTTAAATATTAGGAGCGGAGTGAATCTGGAAGTAAAGACGAAGGGAGAAACTCAGGGCATCTGAAGAGTGGAAAAGTGAGTTTCCCAAATCTTATGCTTATTTTCCTAATTAGCTAACTCTTAAGCTCAAAGATATCCCCTCCAAACTAATAATTAAATGCTAAGTTCACTAAGGAGCTACCTTATGAGCCTGACAGGTATTTTTACCCACTGTAGTAAAAATCTCTCCCTCCCTCTCTCTATCTCCCCCCACTCCCACCTCCTCCTCCCTCTCTTTTACTTCTCTTTGGTTTCTAAGAAAACAGCTGGTTGGAAGCAGAGGAATCAGGAAGAAAAACAAGGGGAGATAACCAAAGTGGATATAGAGTCAAAGTTGTGGCCGTCCACCTGCAGTGTAGAAGTTGAAACAGCAGACGTCTGTTTTAGATAAAGATGAATTTTAGAAAATACAGCTTCACTGAAATTGATCCTAATGTAGCAGAGATCTCCCACAAGCACCCTGTGCCCTGACCACTTCTATTCCATTCCTCTTCTTCAGCTATCCCAAATAAGCGTCCGATCTGCCTGCCATGCCTAAAATACTACCCCCAAAGGTTTTCATAAAATAATTTTTAAAAGATCATTGAAGACGTGTGAAAAGAAGCCATGGAAAGAGTAGATATTGGGGATGAGTGTCCTTCACATTTTGAGAGTCAGAGAAAAAGTCAGAACTCAAAGCTTTTCCAGCTCTGCTCCAGCTGTCATAGGCTTGGAGGTACCCACGGTCACCAAAGCCCCGAGAGAACAGGCAGACAGACCATCACTGCAGGGTGCCCGAGCTGCAGAACGTCCACATGGCCACTGCCTTCTAGCTCATCCCTGGAAGACAAAGCTGTCTTTCTTTGAGAGAAATGTAAGAAGCCATTCAATCTCTGTCTGCATTCGTGACCAACGAGCAGGAGCAGTGCCAGGGCAGAGCCTGAGACCAGTTTCCGTCCCTCCAACACCAACATCTACACCTCCTCAGTCAAACCAGTGCAGCAGGCCCTGCCTCCTGCCAGCTGCCAGGTATCTCAAGAAGCACCGTGGGTCCCCATCCAGGGAATCCCCATGGCAGGGTTGAATGACCACGTCAGCAGGATGCCAAGCCAATGGCTGAGTTCCTAAGGGCTTGGGACATTCCTGTTCCCTCCTCTGCCCCTTCTCTTTTAAAGCTGTGTTATCATCCACATAGACCATTCATGGACATCAAAATACACCAACGTCACACAGCCTTGGACACTCAGATCATTTCAAACTCTTCACCACTGTTCCAGCTGATACTGAAATGGGCATCTTGTGACTGAAAGCCTTTTCCCTCCTATGAATTCTTTCCTAAGCATAAAAATCCAAGAGCACAGTTGCCATAATTTCTTGGTCAAATGTCGATCTGCAATGTGTGATTTTGTAGGTCTTCCCCAAGTCTCATCAGCATTGAGTATTTCTAATATTGAATTATTAGAAATTCAACTTTTTATTTTCAGTTAAGAAAGCAATGCTTACTATAAAAAAAAAAATACAGGAATATGTCAAGGCAACAGAAAAAGTATTTTGCACACATACGAAAACCAAAGAGGTCATTCCAGGCAACCCCAGGTGTTCCCCATGCACAACTTCAAAGCAGAGACAGGAGTAGGTCCTGGGACTGCTGTGTCACTCCTCTATCTCCTGCACCAGCTGGATGTGTTTCACCAGCTGAAAAACTGGGAGGGCCCAGCCCTCTGTCATGCGGTCTCCACTGTGCCCTGAGTATTCCTGGGGAGACGGGGGTCTGAGGGATGCTTGGAGCAGCGAGAGTAGTCACACCCCAAAGGCTAAGGGGACACTGGTTTCCCACCTTGTCCACCTTAGAGCCTCTGAACCCAGGCATCATTTTTATGCTGGAACAGAAGACGGAGGGAGGCGATCATTTCCACGGGGGAGGAAGTTACTATTAAGAAAAAGTCTGGGCTATAGAAGGGAGGTTTGACCACCTATCTATCCCTCTCAAGTGGACGTCTGTTCAGGTCCTCATGGAATCCTGCTTTTGTTGCTCCGAGGCTTTTTATCTCTAAGTTTACTCCACATCTTCTTTCTCTCGAGAACACGCTATGTATGTGAGAGGCAAATGGACCTTCTAGGAATCACATCTATTGAAAATAGAGTATCGACTGTCCTGCTCGGCTGGCTCACACTTGGGTTCCGACCAGAACAATGGAGGCCTTATCAGTCCCTGGGGTGCTGACGCCAGTCAAGGCTCTCCAGTGCCATTAGGGCTGCCTGACACCCTATCTTGCACACTCGCTTCTTAGTTATTGTAAAGCTTTTACATATTTAGGGAGCTTTTCCATCAAAATATTCTGGAATGGCTACAGGCTCAGACACATTAATGATATCTGCACACATGTGCTTTTTATCCAAGTTCACAGCTCCTGGTCACTGAGGGTAAACAGTGTTATCAGTGATTATTATGGATTGAGTCAAGTATATTTTATTCCTGTCATTTATGAGCACTTGTGTTGGCTGGTATTTACAATGTCGGGATTCTGTCACTTTGGCAACCTTCTGAGACAACATTTTTCCAGTGTTACAGTGACATTTCAGAAACTCAGTATTTACAAGCAAACGACACCCTCTGGCTCTGTGACAGTACAATTCAGTGGTAGCTGAACAAAGGGACACTGGTTAAGAAATTTCTTCAGGATTTATTTCCAGCTGCTATGGGCTATTACTTCATTGTCTAGGGTGGCCCTGTGTTCTTTGGAAGAATGAGGCCACAAAGACATCAAGGAAAAATTTCAGTCTTACTTGCTATTGGAATTTTAACTGTATTGTGTGGGTCCATATGAGTGAGGTCTGCTGTGTGATGCTGATGAGTCTCTTAACATCTCTGAGCCTTAGTATTCCATTTGCTACAAAGTGGCCTTGGGTGCCAGGTAACACTTAGGGCCTTTCTGGCTCTAATAGTCTCTCTCTAAGAATTTCAATATTATAAATGAAAGCCAAACTCATTAAATTTTTTTTCAGGTCATACCTCAAGATTATAAAAAAAAGAATCAAGTGGAGGAAACCTGAAGAAGCCAACCATGATCTGCTCAAAACATCACATCTTCCCTCTTCCTAGACCCCTCTGCCAAGAAGATGTACCAGGGAGAGTGACGGGGGCCGAAACCTGGGGGGCAAGACACAGCTGGTATTACACTTCACCCCTGAGTTTCAAAGTCTTCCCATTCTCACAGGGGCCATGGTCCTTCCACCCATGGAATAGAGAGTTACTACCACTGACAGGGACAGATAATGTAGGAAATATACACCATACTGTATGCAATTTGTACTTACGGGAAACATTCAAAATATTCCCTTTTTTGGCTCTCTAGAGACAATGGTCTTGATATACAGATTGCTGGTTCATCACGCCCTCTTTAGAAACGCAGTCTTTCTTGAGACAGAAAGTGGTCCCAGGGCAGTGAGTTAGATGATATCTAAGTTAACAGTGAGAAGAGAACTGGAACCATCTATGAGAAGACTCTATTGGTTTCTGTGACGATGTTTGTTAATCCAGCCAATAGAGTTATTTGCAGAAAAATGGAGTATGTAATAGTTCTTCAAGCACAAATAAGAACTGTTTCCCCGCAAAACCTTAGTTATCTGAATTGTTCTAAGATATTTGTGAGAACTGAAAGTCAGTGATTAAAGAGAAGTGAGAATTCTGAAAAAAAGAAAGAAAGAAAAAAAAGACTCTGTGGGTTACTTGCTATGATAAAAAGCTTCACCAATTTTATCCAGGGAAAAAGAAACAGAGAAAATGGTAAATCTGGAGTCAAAGGACCTTGTCCCCTGGTCCCATCCCTGCCATTTACTATCAATGATGACAAAATTGCTCTGAGTGTCTGTTTCATTATCAATAAAAGAGGATTAAAAATAGCTCCTACTTACTGGGGTCACTGGCATGATTAATTTAAGACAAGAAATTTGCATGAGAGGGCTTAAATGAAGTTACCTGCTCACATATAATTTGTTACTCTTGTTGGTTCATTATTCATTCACTCATCCATCCACTGACTCTTGAGCAAACACTTACTGAGTGTCCCCTGTTAGGCACTGGGGATAGAGATGACAGACCTTGTCCTTAGCCTTCTCTGGTGGTAGAGACTGTGACAATTGTTAGGAGAGAGAAGTGTACCAGAAGCTACCTGAGCACAGGGGAGGCACCAGTTCTGGTCATTATGAGGGTCCCCAGAAGAAATAATGCATGAGCTTACTCTTGGACAAAGACTGTGAGTTACCTGGTAAAAGGAAGTAAGAGGAGGAGAAGGGGAGGCAGGATGAAGATATTCCAGGCCAACAGAAGGGCTCTTCTAAAGACAGAGAGAACCATGAAAGAGCCCTGAAGGGAACTACAAGCGGCTCAGTACGGCTGGAACAGATGTGAGTGGTGAGTAAAGGACAAGGCCGGAGAGTCAGACGGGAGCCAAGCTACCAAGAGCCTGTACATCATGCTAACAACGGGCCCCTGGAGCCATGGAGGGAGGCTAAGCAAGGGCACAAAAGCATTGGGGTTTTGTGGAGACAATCACTTCCAGCAGCAGTGGGAAAGATGCACATGAGGGACAAGGTGAGGATGGATGAGGGTGGTGACTGGGTATCTGGAGGGTGGGGCAGATTCATTGGTACAGGAAGCAGAATTGACAAGATCTGAAAACTGAAGGATTATGGGGCTGAGGGAGACAGAATAGTCTCCTGGTGGCTGGAGGGTCAGTCACCAAGCCAAAGGACACAGATGGAAGAACTAATCCTGATGGGAAGTTCAATCAATAAAATTCAAAGTCCAAAAGCACAATACCTTAGGTAAATTATCTATTTTTCTCCCCTCACATATGCCTGGGTAATTGCCAAATTTTACTCCAACCCCTCAAAAAATATATCCAAATAGATGGAAGAATGTGAATTTGAAAAGTTATGTGTTAGAACCTCAAATTAGATGACTATACTATTAACTCAAGCCCTCTCCCAAGATAGTGATATCAGGATCATTGAGAGGGCACAGTGTGCTAATTCATACTAAATATTCACTGAACACCCAAATGAAGGTTTGGTGGAATAGATTAATGGTGAATGTTCTGGAAGGTTCCAATTGCTGACTAAGGTTCTACAGAGCTGATTTAGCATGTCTACATTCTGTTTCTAAAGCAATATCTATAAATATCTAGAGCAAAAATAAAATTGTTTGCACCAGGTGACTAAGGGAGACATATTGGATGGAACTCCAAAGGAGCCTTCAATCTTGGCATCTGTGAGTTTCTGAAGCCACGCTATGAAATATAGGAGAGTACAGCTACCTAGGATGTAATGAGATGGAAATCCGCTTTGTAATGAAGTATGAAATAGAGACAGTCTGAAGTCCAAGAACTGTTAGGGCATATGTGATGTCTGCAAAAGGGAATAGAGAATAAGTTCTCCTAGAAATAAATCAAAGAATAATCGCTTGCCCCATCTACAAAGCTCCCAACTTGAATAGTCTTTCCATTGACAAAATGGCGCCCAGGACGTGCACCCTGAAAACAAACTCAAGCAAATCTCACTCGGTAGCTAAGGGGAAGTAGGACTGAGAGGAATACGTCCCTGTTAGTGACTTCTCTCTGGTTGAGACAGTTAAATGGCAGAGATGCAGAAAGACTCCTTGAGGGACGATGTCAGAGTAGGAGCAGCTGTTGACATTCTTCTTTGCCACATGTCACTGTCCATAGCAAATCTTTTACCACTGCTGATGTTGTGTCGTAGCAGTCACTCTACACACGACAGTTCTGAGTTGCAGAGCTCAGTATGACAGACTTCACAGTTCGAAAGTACTGGTAATAGATATTTCCACAGGAGTGAATCATATCCAAGGGAAGAAAGTTCAGCTGGTGGGGCTTCAGCGGAGTGGTATGCCTGAATTAAACTGTATTCCTCGACTCGTGCATGAGCTTTGTTTGAAAAGTTTGTTTAGAATTCATAATGTATTTTTCTATTGAAAAAGACATATATAACAAAGTTGAAATCTTCGTAAGATCTTGAATTCTGATTCTCTGGGGGTTTTGGATCCTAGCTGTAAGCAATGACCTTACCTAGGACTCAGCCTTTTATCCCCTCTAAACTTTGAATCCCTGTGATCCATAAATGGGACAGAAAATAAGCTAGGAGATCGCAGACTGAGTATAATCTCACAGGTCCAGCCAATCTCCAATGGAAACCAACAGCCACTGGTTTTAATCAATATTCTTAGCAAAAAAAGCAAATTCATCATTTAAACAGGCAATAATTTTTAATCCTGACTGGTGATGAATAATACTACTTGATTTTCTACCTTCTCTACAGCAACTATCACTTAACGTCTATCTGTGACTTCATCTTATGAAACTATGTACTTTTTGACTGTCATCAGAGCATCTATTTTCTGAGTCTACACTCACTTTGGGGACAAGGCTCCATCTCTCATTCCCTCAGTCCATTCACACGTACTCCTCTTAAGTAGCACAAAACGTTCTTTCTTCTAAGAAACTAGATATTGAAGAACCTTCATATTCTCCCAAAAGGGTGTGTAGTCCCCTTCCTATATACAGAGTGAACATCTTGCATTTGGATTTTTCTATGACAACATGAAGCAAATTTACAAACTGTGCTTCTTGATTAAGTCACCGTAAGGGTGGCAAGATCAGCTCCCTCTGAATAACCGTATAGACACCCTATATAACTTAAGTGAGGATAGGTTTATGCTCGGAAAAATTTTTATCTCATTGAATATTCTGCTGCTATTCCTTCTTTGGATAGAAATTATTTTTATACACATTCATTATTGACCCAATCTTCACCAAAATTTAAGTGTGGAGTTAAGGGATTTAATCTGATCGGATCATGCGGATCTCAGAGAAGCTTGTAAAAATCTCTATCAAAGTAGAAGATAAGATTTTGATCCTGATTTTACAACCTTTGTGTCTATTTAATAATCACTTAAGCGTTAAAGCTGCTTGCTAGGGTCCTTTCCTTTGACTGTATTTATCCTGTGTTTCTTGTAGCCAGTCTCTCAATGTTTCCTTTATACAGCTTGCATGGTAATTTTTTTTTAATGTAAAGAGGAGGGAAGAAGAAAAACAAAAGTGAGAACAGATGAAAGTGGCTTATCATCAAAGTATGAGAAAGGCGAGGTACTTGGCTAAATAAAAGTAACATATTTAGTCATTCGTAATATAAGAATAAAACGAACTCACTGGGTCTCAGGAGGTCTGCAATATGATCTTTGCAAAAGGTAGCTTGCCAATTTAATTGAGGTAGGAGTTATTTAATTTTTTTACAGGTATAGTTTTCAATAAAACTACATATGCCTATAATACTGCAATGGCAGATGTGTCTCGATTATTAGAGGTGGGCTCAAGGGAATACATGCAATGGATCTTGAAATCTGTAAGCAGCTGTTGGGGGGGCTGAGATGATGGGGGAGGACATTGTACCACACACACATGTTCCTTAAGTACAGCAATGTTTTGTTATTTTACTGCAGGTGTATTACAGAGATGAAATTTAATAACTTACTGTATACAATACCAATAAAACTGGGAAGATTCAGTGCCCTGCTGTTCATTATTGTGGTACAAATGAGCTCAGATTATTCTGTGTGCATGCACGGTCAATTCTCGACACACAGAGCCCCCCCAGCTAGAGCTCTAGAGGATGGGCACTACTTGAAAACCTCAATGATGTCTTTCTATAATTAATTTCTTATCACTGAATTGTTGTCCCAAATTCACATAAACGTGGCTTTGAGATGGGTTGAAAATAAGATATATCTGGTATTTTTTAAAACATGATAGAAAGCCTTCACTGGAAGATGTCTTCTGAAAGGAGTGGTTAATGCAATCAAGGGATATACAGAGTTCATTAAGTACCAGAGGAACATAAAAGTGATAATATATTCTATTCAAAAAAATCTGGGGAAATGCCAGGCTAAAGATGATATCCCACCAAAATTTGACTTGTCCCTTTATTAAGCGCAAGAAATGTCTGACAAAAATAAGTGCCATACTATGAAAAAACATTTGTGTGTCGGAAATGCTAATGCCAATGGAACTATGTATTCTGGCCAGTTTTCTCCTCCCAAGAAACTACTTCTGTTAGATAATAAATAACACACTGAACATAAGAGGTCCATGCTTTAGAAAGCTCAGTGTAGTTTCTCTGTGATGGAAAGCACATGTAAAGAAATCTACATAAACACCCAGAACACACACACAATGTTTCAAACGACGGGTCCTCCATTCTAAGCAGGTCACACTATCAGGCACAGCAGCAGACTCAATGTTTGTTCTTTTCTAGAGCATTTATTCCTAAAAAGATTATGGGGGTTATTGGTATCTTGAAGTGTTACCACTATTTTCACTTGGGGTTTCAGTCTTAAGAGTTTCAGGAGACTTTCCTTAAAGCTGGAACCATATCAAGCACGATCATAGACAGAGGAATAAATATTTCTGCCATTTCATATTGAACAGTTTTCCTGACACTGAATTGTGAATCTATTGCTTTCCTTCTGGAAAGAAGCTATAAGGCTATGCTTATTTTTACATGATGGGCAGGCATATTTCATCACTAAATTGTATCAAGTACACCTCAGTGTTAAATCAACTTTTTGTTTAGTCATTAACAGATTTTCTTCTTTCTCTTTACATATCAAAAAAATAAAGATGAATTGTAGTCCTCATTGTTAGTGGTTATTGAAAGGCCCTGAATACTTTTCATAAGAAAAGAGAAGTTAATCTCCAGATTCTGGTGAAATTTCAATTTGGATACCAGGACTCCATTTCTTTGGTATCTCATAAATCATCTCAAAGCAAGTTAATGGTTTCACATGCACTCGCTGTCTTGAACTGTTGCATAAAACTCGCCTATGCTACTAACACGTATTTGTCATTTCATGTATGTCACAAGTGAGTTAAATACCATAATTGAGAAATTATTGGGTCACATTTAAGAGCCTGCTAAAGGTATTGGTTCAGAATTTCATGCTATGTAATTCTTGCACTTTTGGAACAATAATTTGATCTATGCTGAATCCAAATTTGTGCAGTGGCGAACTATATTCTGCCTGCATTGCACAAAAAAGCAAGGCCCAAATATAACCTATACAGAAAGTGTTCACGCTGTTGCTAAAATCTGAATTGGCATATCTACCCCAGCCTTTTCACAGGAAATCTTCATTGGTTTTAATGAAATTGCACATGCTAATTCTGAGGATGTTACAGAATAGATTATTCATATATACACATGTAGTTTATTTATATAAAAGAAAAAAGTCTGGGCAGTCAGGAGCAGTGTGGTCCGCCCCCCCATGCCTCCCGCCACCAGCTGTGTTCAGAATTCTAGCCCACCCTGAGCAGAATTGAATGAAGCCACTCTTTTCTAGGTGCCGTGTTAGGCCTGGATTCTCCAGTGAGCCTCGAACCTCCCAAAAATGGTTTCCCACCTGGGCTCTGATATAGACCTCCGAGCCTAGAAACCTCCTCATGGGTTTAAGCAGCAGGGAACCCAAGTTGAAAAAGCACTGGCTTTAAAATTAGACATTTTATGGTTCAAAGCCTGGCTGTGAAACTTACTTGAGGTGTGATCTTGGGTTTACTTGCTTTACTTCTTGGAGTATCATTTTCTTAATTATTAAATGAGGATAATAATAATCACATGGAGGTTTGTATTGGCACCTAATATTAGTTCCCAAGGCTTTCTCTAGACTGAGCCCAGGCTAACTTTTAGAAATTCACTCATTTTGACATTCGCTCATCAGCCTCGTCTGGGTTGTAAAAGGACTGGGGAAGCGACTAGATCTGCTATCTCAGTGATCCTTGACAGAGCAACTTCACCGAGCATCACAGCAACACGCTGGAGGCAGCTGGTCAGCTACTGACGGTCAACCTTGTGAGATCTTTAACAGTAATTAGAGAATATAGAGGGGCAATATGCGAATCTAGGGAAACTTCAGTGCTTATGGCAAGATTAATCTAACAGGTAGGGGTGCAGAGATTGTCACAAGATTCCAAATTTAAGCCAAAGAATCCTAGAGATTAGTTTGCAAGGAAACATACCTATAATTATCTCCTTCCTCCTGCAATTAAAGCTTTCCTGACCATTAACCTGAACTATAACTATTTTTCTTATCAATATACCTTAAGAGATTTGAAGAATGCTTTAATGTTTCCAGTATCTGCCAGGTAACAGATCATATTTAATATAAAGATTATAAAAATTATACTTGTATATGTAATAAGCACTCAAATTGACAGTGCTAAAATGAACAATGAAAGAAAGCTCTTTACAGAAGAATGTCAGTTATAAATGTAGAAGGAATGATGGAGTAAAAAAAATCACAAGTTTGAAAACTCTGATTCAGGCGAGCATCATCAATGCATGCTAAAACTATCAGGTCAAAGATTTTTGGGAAACAGGGATATTTGCCCAGTGCTAAAGCATCAACACAGAGATTATTTGCTAATTGCAAAGGGGGGAAGGTTTCTCTACAATGGAAGGATCTGAGGGTCTCCACCTTTACCAAGTGATTAGACATAGCAGCCCCAACAGCAACATAACTCGACATTCCATGCCTCCGGATGGAACGCGGTATGAAGCACACAGCATCACCTATGAAACACTCATGCCAAAAATGTTTAGCTTCCATCTGAATAAGCCTTTAGACCTCATTTTCAATTTGTAGGCAAGGCAAGTGATAGAGGAGCAAATTAAACAGCACCACAAAGAAATAATCTGACAATTCTAGAAGAGGAGATATTTTTCAAGACAACTGGCCTAATCTCTTTAAGTTAGTATTATTTAAAAAAAAAAATTACAGGAACTGTTCTACTTTAAAAGAAATTATAAAAGAGATAGAAACCAAATACAAGCATAAATGCAATGCCTGGGGAAAAAAAAAGCAGTTGAAGATATTTTCAGAGGGACAATTGAAGAAATCTGAATACAGATTGGGTATTAGATTAGGAGACTACAGTGAATTTCTTTAAGGGTGATAATAATATTTTAGTTAAATGGGCAACGTTCTTAATTTAAAGAGATACATGATGAAAATCTAGGGGTGAAGTCTGATTAGATCTGCCACTTAAAAATAGTTCACTGATGGGTCTAGCCCCGCGGCCGAGCTGTTAAAGTTCCGCACACTCTGTTTCAGCAGCCTGGGTTCTCAGGTTTGGATCCCGGGCACAAACCTACTCCACTCATCAGTCATGCTGTGGAGGCATCCCACATTCAAAAAACAGAGGAAGACTGACACAGATGTTAGCTCAGGGCTAATCTTCTTCAAGCAAAAAAAAGTGGAGGATTGGCAACGGATGCTAGCTCAGGGAGAATCTTCCTCACCAAAAAAAAGAAATAGTTCACCAAAAAATATATATATATATAGTTCACTGAAAAAATATATATTTATATATATACACACATGAAGCAAGTACAACAAATATTAACAATTGTTTAATCTAAGTGGTGGGTATATGCCACTTCACTTTATTATTTTTTCGACTGTTCTGAGTATTTAAAATTTTACATTATATAGGATTAACAATTTTTTTTAATTAAATGAATGGAACTTGATTCTCCCCCTTAATATCCAGCGAGCTGTAGATCGGGACTGAAGGGAGGATAGGCAAGAGCTTCCCTTCTTCCTCCCTAGTACCTAACACATCACTAGAGGGCCAATAAATATTTGCTACCCAATGCAATGAAAGAGTGGCTCCATTCTTCCCTTCGGTGAGTGTTGGGTGGCTACTGGGAGAGGGTGTACACATAGCAATGCCCCCCAAACAAACAAGCTGCTGCCTGAAAAACAGTGCTCAGGGGCAGAGCCGCAATGGCATACACACCTAAAACTGTCGTGACCTTAAATATTCTGTCCCACTGTCCACCCTGGCACATTCACAAAGGACAGGCCTGGATTCTGACCTTTGGTTCCAATAACTCACCCACCAGAAACACAGAACGCTTACAAGTCCCTCATCTTCTCCTTTCCGAATGCACAGGTCTACGACTGTGAGGCCACCGGGCCAGTTCTCAGCCCCCTGAAAGTGAATGATGAGTGACTCTCCATAATATGACTTCTGTGTCATTCCAGGGTCTGCACAGCACCATGAGAAGGAAGGGCTTCCCAAGGACTTTCTTTGAGACAGTATGATTTTCTGGTTTTCATAGGCATGAAAACAATGCTCACTCTACGGTTCTCATGCATTGCTGTTCAGACTTTACTCTCTCCAAACGATTCCTGAAAGTCATGCTGGGGAAATAAACATTAGGTCGTCACAATCCTCACCCTGTTGGGCACAGAGGACACACAGTGCAAGATAAAGCACCGCCCCTCCCCTCCAGAAGTTTACGGAATCTTGGTGCAAATCAGCATTCAACCAACATAAATAAGGGCAAATTCACAAAGAACTTTGAAGCGGAAGCAGGGGGCTAAGGCACAGGACATGGATGGAAGAGGTTCCCAGGAAGAACTCACAGGACCTGGACTGAATTCCAGCATACTACGTATAAACATTTAAGCATAACGTCAAATTAAAAAATGATGTATTTCTGCTTACACAAGACCTAAACAGCCATTTTCATAAGAAGAGACAAAGGATTGTCTTTTTTGCTTACATCCTTTCTATTTTGACTTTAGATAAGAAAAACTTAAAGGGGCCAGAAGTTTTAGAATTAAGTAATTTGCAATTCTTTTTGTTTGAAAAATAAAAACAATTAAAAGATCAATTCTTACATGTATAATTCATTTCAGAAGCAACTATACGTTTAATTGCAATGAATCAAAAATGACTACGTTTATGAGCAAACTAAATTATATAGGGAGAAGATTCATTTCCTCTATGGTTCAAAGATTCTGGAATTTAACAAAGGTAGCCGAGATTAGGCCTAATTCTTAAATCCCCTCGGTTTTAAGACCTAAACATGAAATAACTTTTATCAGCATAGTCCTATTTGATTACTTGCTGAGAAAGAAAAAGAATGTGGATGAGGTTAAAGCCTTGGACTTCACTAGAGAAAACAAGATATGGGCTGGGGCAGCCAGTTGTGGAATTTTGTATAAAGATTTCAAGGCATCTTACTGATTTTCAGTATATCGCTAATTTTCACTGCCTTTTAAGTGAAGTACATAGGCAATATATTTCCATCGCTGGAATCATCAGTTTAAGGCAAGAAGTCTAAAAGCTTTTCCAAGGTCAGTGACAACACCAGGTTTTGAACACAAGTCTTTAAAATAGAGTATATTCCTGTAGAACATTCTAGAAAATCATCAAATCTAGCTGCATATTAGAATCATCTAGGGAGTTGTCAGAAAAGCAAAAGCCCAATTCATAAGATTCTAATTTAATTCTTCTCAGACAGTGCCCAGTTTTCCATATATTACACACACACACACACCCCTTGCCCAGGAGATACTAATAATGAAACCATTGCTTTAGACTTGGGCTAGTCCCAGAAAGAAAAGACAAACAATTCCTGATAACCAATGCTGAATTTCCATTTAAGGGGAAAACTTCTGCCTTAATAACAATCATTTGTGTTGACATCATCATCTCATTCAAAAACAGAAGATCTCAGCAAGATAAAAAAAAAAAAGTTTGCAATTGACAAACATCCTATTCAAAGCAGCAAAACAGGCCAAAAGCAAATGACATTTTTTCCCTTTTGTCACCTGCAGTGATGCCCATTAGGTGTCAGCTATTATAAGTTATCGTATTAAGGTTGGACTATCTTGCGACAAACTTCATTTCCGCTCATTTTCATTTCTGTCAGACTTTCCATTATAAATTTTATTTTCTCTGCCAGTAAAAGTAGTATGAGGTTGCAATTTGGCGAGAACATTTTAAGCCTGGGTGTGATTTCCGTACCCCAATTTGATTTAAATTAGTTTTGCCATATTTAGTGAGAACTAAAAAAAGTCCGTTTCACCGCTTTGGTTTAGTGGTTCATTTTCCTATGCAATTTCAAAAGTCTGAAAAAGTCACCATGTTTATTTCTGATAATTTCTGTGGAAATGGATTAATGAATTCATATTATCCCATTACTTTTTTTTTAGTAAGAACAACTTAATTGACAATAGAGAACCTGCTGGCTTTTGTTTTTCAGCTAAAATATCCACTTTTTAAAAAGCCATGTCTATCACTATTATTATTAAATCCTCAATAGAAAAAATGGAAATACATATATTTTTAACTTGATGCATTTTTGAAACGACATACATTTCAAAATAATAATTTATTTCTCCAGGACAGCATTTTCCTACCTGTTGCTTACTACTGCTATTTCTTTACATCAAACGAAAGTCTACTGGGACTGGAATAAGCATGTTCACATGTAACAGTGCTCGTCCCTATAAGTCCACAGGATACATTGTTCTAATATGATAAAGCAGCTTTTGGAGCTCCTGAGTGCATGTTATCTAAAGGTTTTCCATCCAGCATCTCTGTAACGTAGTAAACAAGAGAATACAAAAGCTTCCCCTCCATGAGAGCCACTCACCTTGCCACACAGTGGGGAATCGTTTCAGCTGTGATCTGCTATTTAGACTTGAAGCCCAAGATACCGAGAATTTGCCTTTCTTTTTGGTTTGCATAGCTGGTGTTAGAGACAAGGATTCAAAAAGCAATTCGGCACAAGAGAAACTCATTCTCTGGAAGACACAGTGTGGTCTGTTCTATTCTCAAATTTCACAGAAAGCAGAAATTCATAATATGTACACTTTTCATCTACAGCAGCCCCTATTTCCTCAATCAGGGGATTTCCAAAATTTCTCTCTTTTATTTACTCTGGAGTGATCACACTGTTTATGGATACAGCTGAGACCAGGCTAAGCACAGAGACAGTCGGTTCTTGCAAGACTCACAACCATGAAGCAGACATAAGAAAGAGTCTCCCCACTCCACATCTATATAATAAAGACTTTTCAAGAAAAGCATATGCAGTCCTACTTCTACATACAACAGAATCTTCTGGACATGAATGTCTCAAAATGAGCCTTCCAAGGCCCAGAAATTCAGCCCTCACACGCCAGTCCGTCCACCTCTAGTCCACCCTGTGCCCCGCTCCACTTCTCACCTTGCGTTTGCCAAAAAAATTAACTTCAGTTTCACCCGAGAAGTATTTCCCACAAACGAGGGAGGGTCTGTGTCCTTGCACATACACAGACAGACTCACGCAGGCTGGATGATGCTTTCACAAGTTAAGGGGCCTCGCGCTTACTCAGCAGAGGAAATCTTTGTGTCTGTGAGGAATCACGCCAATTCCTATTAGTAAGAAAGGATACAGGGGCGAGGAAGCCTATTCTCTCATTGACCAGAAAAAGAGGCCCAGCACAAACAGAGACCTCTGCCATGACCATCTGCAAAAAGGAAGGATGTTGTCAACTTTCTTCTCCCCAAAACTCTAATGACCTCTGCCTTGACCCTCAGAAACCAGATACACAGGAACAGGCTCTTCTGCAGGAATTGAGAGCTTTACACCAGAGACTCGGCACTAAGAGGCTTGTCGCCCAGGCTATCTACCCCGAACAGTTGCACTCACATTCCAAAGATGTTTCCGTTGCGCTGGAATGGCTGTAAATTTCTTTCCTGCAGAATTCTTTCCAAACAGACTGCCATGAACTGTACTGTGCCGCGTGCGCAGCAGGAGTTCTGAACCGAGCACCGATCACCTCATTGCAACAAATCTTTCAGATGCCGAATATGACTGAATCGGTGGCTGGGCCAAAGGAGTAACTTTAAAAATGCAAATAGACCCAGAAAAAAACCCAACTCTACCAGAATTCCACCTTTAGTGACATATGACTGATATGTAAAGGGAACACCCTCCACAGGCTCTATTTAATTACTGAAACTGTTCACTTACATTTTTCAAGAGATATTAAACAGGTTCTTTAAAAAACATTCAGAATGGGATTTTTTTCCCCCTATTTTTAAAGAGGGCGAGAGGGTTCAAGAACAAGCATTCCCTTTCCAGCAGAAAAAGAACATACATTCAGTTTGAGTGAATAATAAAAGAGCAGAAAGCTTTGAATAGTAAAGAAGGTCATTAAATTCTATCAAGAGTTTTCCAAAGTAAGAAACCAAAGCACTTATGAAAAGAAACTCTAAATCTTAAAAAAAAAAAAAGATTTTAAACATATGATTAATACCAATATTGAAATTAAAAAGAAAGCATCTATAAAAACTCAATTGTCTTGAAACAAAGCTTGTACTTTGGCTATTGATAGTATTTTTAGCACTGTGCCCTCTCTGGAGAGTTAAAAGTATGCAAATGAGAGTGCACAGGGACACAAACACACACATGCTATACCTTTGTATTACACTGGCATTTTATTATTTAATTAAAGTACTCTTATTTTTCTAGCTCACGCATACTTCCCTTGAGACGGCTTTGCTGTTAGCCTGCTGGCCTTGACTTCCAGCCAAAAACAATTCAGAAACAAAAAGGGACAACAAATCATATTTTCACAGACATTTTTATCCCTCAATACAACCCTGTTTTCACACAACATCATACAGCCCCTATGAAAACTATAATTTAGGGCAGTAGCCACCCGAACCCAGGGTCTGACACATGGCTGCACGAAGTATTTCCAGGGTAAGAAATTCTTAAGTTCTTAATTGCAAATAAACTCTTTTGATAGAACCACTTTAACCGACATCGCTGGTTTGCAAACAGTGCCACTGGTCCCGGCTGACGGATTAAAAAATAAAAACAAGCCAGTGACTGCAGTTCTGATACGGCGGGGAGTTAAAGATGTGTTTATTACTTCCAAGCTCTGTGTTATTCCATTACTTTTTAAAAGACAGAGGCATCGGCAGACTTTCGGTGCATCTTAGAGTCACAGTCGAAAATGCATAATCTAATTTACAAAACAAACTGATTTACCAGGTTACTTCTCTCAACCCTTCCCCAAGCAAGAGTCTCACTTACCTGGTGGCAACCCTGTAAGTTTGATTCTCTCCCATAAGATGAGTATGAGCCCCTTTCTGTTTTACCTGCCAAGAGAAACAACAAAAAAGTGTAAATTGTGTTTTTCCTTTAAAAAAAAGTCTCCTCCAGGTAACAGGCATCTACTTCTCTTCCCGATGTTTACATACGTAACGTAGGCACTACTGGCAATGTATGCAAGCAAGAGAGGGAATAACACTTCCTCACGCTGGCTATGAGAAACTGGAAAAAAAATATCCTTCATTCCTATTCTTAGCCAAACGGCTCCACACTTCCAAAAACTGTCATTCCAATGGCCTCCACTTTCTCTAACAAACAAATTGTCATTCCTTATTTTCACTTTTTTTCTCTCTCGCAAAATTTAGACAATTTCATTTTTATTTACACAGCAGGCAAATTATCTATGTAATGACCCTAGTCTAGTAATTCCCATTGATTATATTGACACTTAATGGTGAGGCCAAAGCTAATCAATCAAGGCTCTCCAGATGGTGAATACAGCAAAGAAACTACTCAAAATTCGAAGACTCTCTCTCTCTCTTTTTTTTTAAAAACTCCTTTTCCCAGGAGTAAATCCCACCATGATCAAGGTAATGATGGAATTTACATTTGGGGAAGAGCGCCTTTGAAAAATTGCCCACTCTGCACCGAGGTTCAGATTCTACCAGCAGACCCAGTAGAGCAAGTGATAATGGAATGTCAACGTCTTGTTCCAATTAAATTCTAACAATCCAGTTTTTGTCTATTCTGTACTGCTCTATGGAGATGTACAGAGCCTCAGATGCTGTTTGGCCACACCTAAGGATAAAATAAAGGCTGCTCATTTGTTTCTTTTAAAAGTATGTTTAGGACTAATAATCAGCAAGGAAGACAATGAGACCACATTACAAGAGATCTAAGCAGTGGAATTTAGCTGGTGACATACGAAGAGTTGTCATAGAAAATCGATCCATCCTCGGACGTTAAAGAGATCTAGTGACACAGCCAAGTGCCCAGAACAGGAACCTCACCCCACCCAAGCCTGAAGGACACATCTTTCTTTGAGACTAGAGCTTAAAGTACATTGTACTTTAAACTCAATATGATACTCTTCTTTTTTTCCAATGGGAAAATTCAAAACTAGTATTTTGAGGGGCTGAATGAATATCCTTATAAAGTTTACAACCCCAAGTCTTTCCCTCTCACCTCAAATTAACATAAATGTTAAAAGTAACCGCAGTCATTTTTTATCTTCCAGTTCATTGACAATGGTGTAAGAGTACGCCTTCCTGACACCACACAAATTATGTACTTTAATAAATCTTATATCTGGTCAAAAGCACACCTTGTATCTGAGTCACTACATACATACATATATATTCACAAAATGGAAGATGATTTTCAAAGAAAGCCACACCTGAGTCTTAAAATTAACCCTCTCTCCCCCAGTTTAACTTTCCTACTGACTTCAATGAATCTCAAACTTGGGAAAATGCTCCCCGTGTCCCATCTCTGGTATAGTGTTCAGTGCAAAGTAGAAAATCAATGCCCATATCAGTTTCAACTCCAATGAAACAGGAGACCATCTCACAAACTGTCACTCTTGGGAGATCTAAGAGAATAAGTTTCATTGTGTGAGGATTTTACAGTAAAGAAAAGACGCGTTTACTTGTTTCAGAAGTGCAAATGGTCATACAGACATATTTACTCTTCTGTGTAAGTCAAATGTAATCGACACATACCATTTAACTTCTCTTTATGAATATTACCAACAGAAAAGACGTGACCTTTATGAGACATCAAATGACTTACGTCCTTCCTTAAGCTCTTGCATCTAAAAAGCTTCAATGCAACCACCATATAATCCACTGTGACATAATATTCACTTGTTTAACAACTAGAAAGGCAGGTAAAGAGGTAGGTAAGTAGGCAGACAGACAGAAAAACACATAAAGTAGAATTTACTCTGACTTCCTAAGAAATTGAGCATCTAGAGTCCTGTTTTGGTAATTTCTACAAAATGGACTATAAAATATAGTTTGAAGGAAGAAAGGTTATCGAGTTTTTTCTCTAGAAGGAATTACTGAAGCTATCCCCTACAGAATTTCACCACCTGGAATTATTTCCCAACTCGACAGCCCAGACCTGCAGAGATGAATTTTCCTACCAGGGTTTGTCTTAACTCATAGATGAAAGTTGGGACAATTTCTTCCATCATTTTAAAGCTAGAAGGTCATTGCAAATAGTAAGGATGAGTAAGAGGGAGAGAGAGAGAGGAAATGAATGAAAATAAATGGGAGAAAGAGGAGAGAGGAAAGGAGAGAAAGAGAGGGAGAGCGCAATGGAAGGAGCAAGGGGGTAGGAAGGCAGAGGAGGAGGGAGAAATGAGAAGAATATGAATTCATGCAGCACAGAGTCCCTAAAGTACTCTTGGCTACACGGACCCAGCATTCTTTACTATCATATCAGATACAGACTGCTTCATCTTAATTTTGCTTGTTAAAAAATATTTATCCAGATACAAAAATAAACCCACTGCAAATTACAAGTTGTCAGGGTTAAAAATCTACTCCTGTTTGTGTGGGGGAGGATAAGAGACCAGCATAGACATGAATCATTCTCAGTAATTTGAGTGTTTCCATGACATCAATGGGCACCCGTCCAGGACTCTGTCGAAGTCTGCGAGGTACCAAAGAGGCCGCGCAGCCAGCAGGAGGCTGGGAGGTGCATTTTTTTTTTTTTTTTTTTTTTTAGGATTATGCTCCTTGTAAAGATTTCATCTGTAGCATCCACTTTTACCATCAAACAGATCGCTCCAGAGATCATGAGCGAACACATTTCATTCTGATAGTGTAAGCCTTTAACTTTATTACATCTTTTTGTTCCCAAATTCAACCATAAATCTGCTCTCAGAGCTCAAACCTCTGTTTGGGAGCAAAATAATCAGGGACAGTGGGTAAACCCAAGCACCTTCTCAAACATAGTCTATCTATTCTTATCATTTCCTAATGACAAAAAGCAGCCATTTTACAAAGACACTTCAGTTTCCAGGAAAAAAAAAATACATCTTTTGTGTAAATTGTCCATTAAAAATTAGCTATGGTCTTGATCTTGATTTTTTTTGCTTAAAATTCACTGGAACATTTGTTTCAGATAATAAAATTTTCAAGAGGGCTGATAACATGTTTGAGTAGGATTCTTAAGTAACTATCTATGCTCACAAACACAAAAGCCCCTAAATATGTGCATTTCCTCTATGTCAGGCATGGATTTTTGTCCCTTATACCAACTGGCTGGCGCGGACAGCTTCTTTCCTCCTTTCTCCATTCTCTGCCACTCACCTCCCCCCATCCCCACAACCACAACAGAGCTTTGAAAGAGCTAAAGATTCTATTTTTCCAATATTTAAAAGAGATAGCAGTGATGAACAAACCCGGCGCGTTCACTGCGGAATTTTCGAGACAACCCTCCAGTACTAGAATGCGACAGCCGCTGCGGATATTTTTTGGCACAAAGACAATGGTGGCCGTGCCAAGCCCCATGGCTAAAACTACTCAAAAGAGGCATAAGGGTAGCATTAATCGTTCAAGTCTTTTACTGCATGGAGTACTGTTGTCCATATTTTAAAAACGAAAAGTACCCGTTAGTAACATTTGTCGTATGCCCATAAAGGGGGAGGGGATGGTTCTGAAATATAGACCAGAAACAACTCTTGTCAGGCATTTGATTCATTTTTATACCTAAAAGGACCAAATGTTAAATTTTGCTGCTGGTGACGATTTGCCGTGCATGAAACGAATGATATGACCTAATGGAGTACACCGAAGCCTGAATGAAAGCTGGAGAGAGGATTTCATAAACTAAGTCGACATATTGGCTAAACAACTTTCTTTTGCAAAAATGATGTATACAAGGAACATGTAATACTATGTCACAATTTTTTAAATTAAACAAGAAAAACGCTGTGAGTGAGCAGACACAACATCCGTCAATCAATCCTTCTAGAGACAAAGGAGATCAACACGCAGCCCCTTCTCTAGAACAAGTCGGCATCGACAGTGAGCAAACAATCCGAAAGTCAACACGTGTTTTGTCCAAATTGAACCCATGAGCTGCTAAAAACCCATATTTAAATTTGATTATTAAAAATGGCACCAACTGACAATCAATGAAGGATTCAACTGCTTCTTCTGTTGCCCTTGAAAAACTAATCTAAGCAGAAAATATATGCTGCTTCCAATTTTTTTAAGGCCAATGTTGTTGAAGATCTATTCAATAATTCTTTATCTTGCTGCCACTCCCCCCTCCCCGAGAAAGATAAGGAAAAAATCTTTTTTATTTGGGGGCAGTATGGTTAACAAATGTCTCTATAATTTTAATACTTTTATATTCTTACATAATTTTTCATTTGACTTCTAATTTTTCTTCCAATATATCCACAGTATCTATTGTAAGGGAATGCTAAGGGAATTGGACAAGAATGAAAATAGTACATGAAGGAAAAAATGGCTTTATAAGTCCATCCATTCACAAGGATACAACTAAGAAGCATCACCTTTGGCAGATTACTACATCTGGACAGTTCTAATCCACATGGAAAGGGCAAGAGACACACAAGAACAACTTCTCAATAATATGATTTCTGGAGATAAGCTGTAACATGGAAGATTCCATTGGTGGTTGACCAGTAGGCTAATAACAAGGTCAAGTTTAGGTTTCTAGCTTTTCATTCTTAAAAGGCCACTTTTAAGATTATATATAAATGGTAGATATTTCACCCACAGTGAAAAAGATGCACCTATACAGGGCAGCATACCATCCCACAAAAACCCTTAATAAAAAATTATCTGATGCTGCAGGACAATATCAAGCAAGTCTGTTTCACTGTAATCCTCATTCTGGGAACTGAAGAACGAGCCTTTTGTTTTCTGCCATCAGACTAGGGAACTCACCATAACTATGTTCCAGTCAGAATAAATCTCGGTCCCCCTCCCCAACTTCAACCCATCCCTGGTTACTCTACTAATTTTTTTTTCTTTTTTTGCATATTGAAAAGACTACTTCATTAAACAATGACTGAAATGTTTAGTGGTTCTGAAAATATACATGAGGTTATTATTTATAGTCCTTTCATCTTTCCCATGCCTGCCTCTTCTTCCCTTGGCCAAATAAGAAGAGCTGAGTCCTTATCATGTATTACCCACTAGCCAAAGGGCTCTGCAGATTGATTCATTCAATGTGCACAACAACCCCGTGAAGAAGATAATACAAACACCATTTTACAGATGAGGAAACTGAGAGACAGAAAATTGCCCAAGGTCACACAGGGAGTCGAGACAGAGCCAGGATTGAAACCCCAGCAGTTTGATTCCAAAGGCTGTGTGTGCCCTGGACACTAGGATGTGCTTGCTGCTTGTATTTAAATTCTGGGGGGAAAAAACTCTATAAATAAGCGAGAAGCCCAATCCTGAAGACTCAAATCCCAAAGCTCGAAACACTCATGAATTTGATATGAAATTAATGAAAGTGTCTTATAGGTGGTGATCATTTACATTTACACGGTGTTTTATTCCTAAAAGGTCTCTAGGTACTTTAGAGCTGTGCAAATGATGTACACCAGTACCAGTGACATCCTACAATAAACTGAACTACCTCCAAGCTAACTTGAAGCAACTAATCAACAATAACATAGCAGCAAACTGCATTTCTACACATTCTGTATGTGAAGAATATGACTGGGTATTAAAACGTACAGAGAAGAGTGAAGGTAAAAATATAATTACAATATAGGACAACACAGCATCACTCACCAGTGTCTTCTGTGGAATAGTAACCCCAAAAGAGTCTCCGAAAAACAAAAAGGCCTAAGAAATGTTACAAGCCATCTATATCCCTCCCCCAGAAATTTACCTTGTATCTTACAGCATGTTAAAGCCTGTGAGAAGTTCTGCAGTGAAGACATTTAATTTCATACAGCATTTCCTAAACTTATTTGAATACACATAGCTGCTTCCATCTTTTTGGTTGATTAGTACAAGTCCCGAGGAACTTTAGGAACTACTATTATGAAAAATATCTGGGTTACCGTATGTTTGTAATTTTCTATCAAATAAATAATGTAAGATCAAAAACTGAGTTTCATTTTATTTAAATTAATCTAAAACATTTTTGACGATTTTGTGATATTTCTATGCAGATATACTTTCGTCGTTCTGCCTAGCTGGTCAACTTTAATTATCCCTGATCCTAGTTTGGAGGTGAGAGTCTGAGTTTGTAAGAAATCAGAAGTTGACGTTATTTCTTCCGATTTCTAAACATCAGAGATGAGCACTGGTTCTCTCCTACAGAATCTTACTCTAACAGGACAACTCTGTCTTCACTCACAGGCATTAAAAATTCCAAATTTAAAATAAATTTCATGCTAAGAGAATTAAAACTCAATTCCAGCAGATAAACTAGTCAATTCTACAACCTAGAAAATTCTCTTCCTCCCTTTCTTCCTAAATTGAGAACAGAAAGAAAAATGGGGAAATAGGTGATGAGACATATAGGTTTTGCAAAGGATAATAGGAAATAGTGAGCTAGCCATCTTCCCAGAAAAGACCAGCGTTAGCCCTCTCTTTCCCTGATGTTCTGAACTCATAAAAATAGAATACTCAGTAATGATCTATAGCTCTGATCCTGGGAAATTACGAGTTTTGGCTGCATTTTGTCACTGATTCACCTCATCTTGTCTAGACAGTATGCTGCCTTCAAAACAGTGGGTGTACTAAAATTCCAGCTATGCTCAGGATCTTAAGCCATCACCAAAACTCTTTGCTTTGGGGGACTGCCCACGGTTCAGAATCTATAGTCAATTCTCCTTAAAGCACTGGTATTTGTAAAGCACTATACAATATGCAAAGTAATTTCACTTATATTATTTAAGACAACACACCCTCAGAACTCCATAGATGGGCATTGTAATCCCTATTTTTATAGACGAGGCCATTAAAATTAAGAAAGGGTAACTGGCTCATATAAACAGAAGAGGTTATACAGATATTAACAGAAGAAGCTAGAACATAAACTTCTAATTCCAATACCAAAGCCCGTTTTTACAATATGCCACATCTTTTTGAAGTATTCTAGATGTATTATCAGTATCTATTGTGGTAACAAAGATAATTCCGCCTGTCTTCTTCTCACTGCCACAACCCTCCCTCTAAACAATTTTAACTCAATTCATAGTAAATCAAAGAGGAAGTCTTAAGTCCTTTTGATGGATGAAAATGTTAGAATCAATAAACAGTTTGAGTGAACATCCTCCGGTATACCGAAAACTACCTTCTCAATGCAAAATAAAAATACTGCCTTAGATTGTTTCATATGCCCCAGAAAACAACAGCCACAATAATCCCGTCACTCGGTGTCATGCTTAGGAGAAGTGCACACATTAGCAAATTAAAGCACATGAGTTTTATGCTGTATTTTCCAAATGTAGGAAAATCTTTCATTGAAAATAACACTAATTCCACAGAGTGTGCAATTAATCAACATAATCATGGGGATAACTTAGCTGTTTGGGGAGGTGTGTCAAATAACTCTTTAAGGCCACTAAAGTGCCACTTGAGCCACCAGAGTAATGATTTTCTGAATCAGCAATTTGTACAAGGGTCCCCTAGAGACCTGAAGGACTAAGGGCAACCCCGAAATCACTCGACTTACTTCTAATGAGTAACTTACCCCTGGCTTTATGTGAATAAGATCTTGATAGTTCCGCCTACCCTATTTTAAATTTTTATTGTGGTTTGTGTCTGTGATGATTGGGTATATCAAGGCAATTAAGGACTTGCGTGGCCTCTGAAGAAACAACATATGCATTTGAAATCTTACTTTTTATCCAAAGAGACGTAATAGTTTTTCATATAAAAATAAGAAAAGGTCAATCTTGCAGTACATACGAAAGTATCAAAAACAAGCAGAAATAAAACATTTTCACTGTATTCTAAGGAGGAAAGGAAGACACAGGATGGGTACGGAGAAAAGCAATCCCCGCAAATTCAAAACTATGGGAAAGAAACCTTGCTGATCAGGGCAATGATCAGTCAGACTTTTCTTAAAACAGTTTCCTGGGTTTTCCATCTCAGGGTACTCGTATTCAGTGGAGTGGGGTCTGGTATTCCTTTTTTTTTAAAAATAAAATTTCACTGGTTACACTAATAAGCCAGCAATGGCTAACCAATTTAAGGGACAGGTACAGCCTTTAAGGTTACATTAGATGAAACTCCAATAAACCTGGTAACCTGGTGGATAACAAAAAATAGATTACTATCTGATGCAACGTATTTAACTGGATTTTCTTAAAGATAAACAATTGTTGATCTCCAAGCCCCTTTCAGACAGTTACATTTTGGGGGTTAGAGAAACCTTTTCCTGGCAGCATACTAGGCCTTTAAATTTGTTCATCTCCACTAAGAAAGGCTGGTTGTTTTAAATAAATTAATTTCACATTACCAAGTAGATTCCCCTTAATAAACAACAGAATCCCAGGACATGAACGTCCCGGCGGTGAAAGGCTGATCCTCTTCTACCAGCCTCACTGGCCACTGCTCTGAAAGCATTTTCTCCTCCACTGTCTCCCAAGTTGGAAGTCACCTTTAGACTCCAAGATCAACCACTAGTGAACATTACTTGTTTTGTTAAGTTAAAAGAGCCCTTCCACCCACGTATTCTCCCCAGGCCACGCTCTACTGAAGACATTAGAAGTCCATACTGAGTAAGAGAATCTGGTCCTAGGATCCCTCTGGAGGCAATCTATGACATTTCTGGCCAGCTGCTGTAGAGACAACATCATAACTATATAAGACTTTGTTGCCTGGCTAAATTACTTGGAACGTGTCAGCAAATTTTAAGAAAATCAGCAACTACATTTTGCCACACAAATCACTTTTAGCAAGAAATTATTTGCTGCCCATGAAACTGATGTTCTAACAGAGTGTTACTAATATTAAAGGTAAAAAATAATAATGACGAAACTCTGAATTAGGCACAGTGGAAGAGAAAAAAGAGGAAAAGGTTTAGTACTAAGTTTGTTGTAGACGGTCTATATAGGAAAATTACCTATTTTAGTACTGTGGCATGTAGGCGATGGCCTCAGTTTTCAAGCCAAGCTTACAAGTGACAAGAAGATAACAGTTATCATCTCTTCAAGAAACCACACACACTTCATATGATACTCAAGACTACACACAAGTAAAGGAGATGGGGGTTTCATGAAGATTTTGAATACAGTTTATACGTATGTATAATGCATATAAGTATGATAGTTACATACATATACAAATGTGCATAAGTAACATTTTTAACTCCAGACAGAAGATAATCCAAGTGTCATTTATATATGTGTCTGTAGTATATTAGATGTCTATTTCTCTAGCCTCAGCAGTGAATTACAATTGGTTTATATTCCCTAAACACACACTACTGAGAAGTTGGGGGGGAAATAGCCTAGAATTCAAAATACATTTCAGGGCATCCATAGAGCAAAGAGTAGGAAGACGGCTGACTGTTGAGCCCACTCTTCAAGATCAAGTTGAAGAGAATGGGCCCAGGACAACCAATCTGGGAGGTAAACAGAACCAAATTACTCAGAGTTCCGCCCCGCTGTGACACTCCTCGTTGTTAAAGCAAGGTGACGGTTCACAGATAAAATTACACAAGCCACCGAGTCCCCGCTGTGATGTTTAAGAAAAGCCTCCCAATTACTCAATATACAAGCATGACTAAATCAAGAGAGGAAGGCGGGGGCACAGGAAGGAAGAGGAGAGGCAGAGGAAAAGATGATCAGGGAGAAGACAGAGAAGGGAGGAAGTAGAAGGGGAGTAGTCAGAACAGTGACCTCAGAGTATCAACAATATGCAAGAAAATAAAATTCGTTACGTGGAATAGATGTTTACAGACAGCAAGTTTCAGTTCTGAAACTTGCAAAAGTGATCATCCGAATAGTTGTGAAAGAGGTCCAAAAAACATGAGATGTGGAAATAAATATTTGTTGGGTACCTCTATGTACCACATGTTGACTGCCCAAATGTCAACGATGGACATTATTCTCAAGCGGTAAGAGTTTAGATGACTGAAATGCTAAGGAGCAAACCCAATAATACATATCAGTAGGGGTGTAATGGGAATAATGAGAAGCACGGGGAAGAGCACCTCAGACAACTCCATCGTGGTAATAGGTGGCAACAGGAGAGATGTGATTGGAGATTCCGTGAAAGACACTATCATAACAGATTTAGTGGGAACTTGGTATTTGTTAGAATGCAGTTCATACTTATCGGACAATGTCAAATAAATAAAAGTAAATAAAAACTGATACTTATATAATTTATCCAAAACAAATTTTAAGGATTTAGATAACTAGTACCCAAAACTAGGAAGATGGAAAACTGAAAAGAACTTAGATGACATTTTCCTCCTTCTCTAGTTCTAAGCTCTTTGATTATTCCATATTTTCGGGAACTGGTTTGGGAGTTTTCAAGAAATTTGCTTACAAATTAGAGAAATTTGCAATATAAGACAAAACAACTGTAAAGATCTAAACTGTTCTCTCCATATAATACTTACCCTATTCAATCAAGTCATTTTCATTTCAGAGATAACGTACAAATCACCTACACATGATTAATTATTATAAAGAATTTGATGGAAACTTGTCAACAAAAATTGGTGGCTATTTTTAGACATATTCATTATATAAGACCTGGTCTTCACCACTAGGACCCAAGGATGCTCTCCATCTGAGCAATGGCGGAAAAGCCAGGATGCTCCCTCTGTGACTGCCCTTGTCTAAGTTAGCCCTGAACCCTGGGAATAAAGTGATTTGCTCTTTTAACATCTCACATTCTATAAACAAAAAAGGTAAAACCAAACAAAAAACCTTCCACTAAATGTCTGCCAGGGAGGATGGCTTAATTTCGTCCGCAAGGAAACCAAAACGCCTTTATTTAAACACTACGATGTAAATACACACTCCTTTTCCTTCAGGAAGCAAGTGAAACTGTCAGCCCTATCAGAAAGTTCTCTATAGGGATTACCTACCTAATCCAGTACATACAAAGAGTCATGTTTTAAACTTTCCATGTCTTGTCCCTTTTAACTTCCACTCCCAACTTACTCAAACAAGAATTCCTCTTAGGTGTAATCAGGCCAAGAGGAACCACAAAAGCAACAAAAATACAATTAATGGTAATATGAAATCGACCACTTAAAAACTCAAAAGTGGCACACACTTTACACGTTATTTGAACCATCAGGAGTCTATTTAGCAAAAGTAAACCAGAAAATCCCAAAAAACAAAAAAACCTTCATTTCCAAATAAAAATAAATTAACTGCTGTACATAATATTAACCTTCAACTTTATAATTACTGCAAATATATGACTAGTCGTGTAAAAACAAAACAAAACAAAAAACAAAAAAAAACCCAACCTTGAAAAGGAAAAACAGTAAGAACCCCACATACCAGTCAGTTCCAAACTGAACAGCCAGCAGAGGGCGCACAAACCCCAACAAGAACTGGCTTTGGCCAGGCACCATCCAAACCCATCTAGGAGTAAACCTGACCAAAATTTGAACACAGGAAGGGGGAAAAAATCATCCTATTAGTGGCATTAATAAAACAAATGTGCTCAGTTTAGGATTAGTAAGAAATACACACAAGCACACTTTACTATTATATACCGACTCAGAGATTTCTTAGCTGCTTCATGGAAAGTTGTTCACTAAAAAGAAATAATTCTTTGTATATAAGTGAGATTATATCAGTTTTCAAGTCACCAGTAGTTTTTATAGACCTATATTGAAAATTATCTATAATACATAAATTTGTAAAAGTAAATTAAATATTAATTTTCTAACACATAAACACACGTTTAGTGAGTATATTAAATTACCCTTTGCAAATAGAGTCTCTTTTTGTGTATTTCCAGGTGTCATATATGAATCTATAAACTAATTTTTGTAACCCTGGAGCAATCAAATATGCACCATTTTATAGTTAAATTGATATACATTAAGTTACTTATTTTTCCACTGGTTTGTGCTTGATTAATTACTGTGCGTTGTCCATTCTGGATTTCTGGATTGTAATATTTGCTTTGGGGTTACAGTAGGTTACACTGGAAGAGGACCTTGCAGCAATGTATGTACATATACACGTACAAAGGGCACTGCTTGTTCTTTTAAGGAAGTTTTCCTGTAAATGCACAAGTCACAAATTCCTGTGTTTTCCAAGCTTGTGATTTCAGAAACAATATCACCAATTGAAAAGAAAAAAAATGAATTACCTCATGAAAGCACCAAATTAAAATCGACATTAAATGCTATATTTTTTACAATTACAGAAATAATTTAAACCATCCACAGGATGTCCAATCCTT
The DNA here is from genome assembly GCF_041296265.1 of Equus caballus. Lineage (NCBI taxonomy): Eukaryota > Metazoa > Chordata > Mammalia > Perissodactyla > Equidae > Equus > Equus caballus. The sequence continues at coordinate 81,504,058 of NC_091691.1, forward strand.
AATTTCAAGTGGGTTAGAACAAACAGAAAATTTGCCCTTAAGTTTCAAGATGGACAGCTTGGTAGGATAATTAACTGCCACTTGTCCATCCACCTAGAAGATCACTTCAACTTCACCTCTACTCACCAAACTAAAACAAGGAAGCCACATAACATCCCCATCAGGTGATTTGTTGTTGCTGTTTGGCATTCTTAGTAGATTTCAGCGTTGAACTTAATTTACAGCATCTACAAACCAGGTGGTTTAGGTTACGTGTAGATCACGATAAATAATGCTTATCTTTTGGCCGACGTGGTGACACCGTTTTTGCATAAGTTAAAATGACGGTGTCTTATTATTCCTAAGGACTCAATTCTGAAATGTTTGCACAATCTGTTAAGTCCAGGCAAATTTAAATGATTCTGACATGCAGCCTGCTAAGGCCAGTGATGGAGATAATGCCTCTTTACGTGGGTAAAATTTTGTGGCATATAGGTCACTCTCTTAAGGGGACTCAACTGTGTGTCTCTTCTTTGCATTTCCACCACAATCCTTCATCCTGCAGCCTGGAGCGGAGAGTGAAATGCAAGAAAGGAGCCGAGTGCTCAAAGCAAAAATCTGCTTCCAGGACAATCCATTATATCTGACAAGTTAAATGTTCCATGGTAGGCCATATGGCATCAGAGCAGGCCCGACGATGGAAGAGGGGAACTCAGCAAATGCATCACAATTAAGGAGTTTGGCTACAGACTTTACTTTGAATTACTTTATATTTTTATTAAATTTTAAATGCTGTCCCTCCCATTTTTAACCGAATCTCTTTTATGAGATAATTTTTAAAGAAGTTCCACAATTTCTCTCTCATCTCATGACCGTGGGGACTGAAATATAAAGGTTAAGGTACACATGACGATTTTTATCAAATGGAGTTTCAAAGAGGGGGACCTAGAGCCTCATTTAAAAAATTTCAAGACAAATCATATGTTGACCCTCTCTGTTCAGCAGATTAGAATATGTAAATGAAACTGGTCATTAGACTGGGACATTTAAATGAAACTGATCAAACATTAAATGAACGCAGTTTCCATTCTTAAGCCTAAAAAAATCTTAAAAGCTGTACAGTCTTAACCGGCAAGTTCCTGTTTCTTCTGTGGTTTACTTAATATTTACCAAATTAATGAATTAGCTGAAGACTACCTCAGTCGAATTTAGCTCTCCTAGCATGCCACCAAAAAGGAACTCTGCATATTCCTGCTAATTTGTCCCAGAGACAAGTCTTAGAAGCTTTCTAAGACACTGATTAAAACCAGGCTGTCTACAGTAATCAATATTTGTTGTCAGAAACAATGTAATATAAATAATATTTGTACTGTAATCAAGGTATGCATTTATTAAAGGAGAGGAAGATGAAATTAATGAAATGACCAAAACAGTATCATCATACCCAGGTATACCACTATACCATTCTTTTAAATAAAGAAAACAAATGTTCTTATTTCTCCTGAAGAATTCTCAGGAAGAGAACTGGTCCTGTAATAAAAACGGAAAAAGTTTTCTATAGTAGTGTCCAGACTAATCTGGTCCACTGTCAATCAGCAACTTTATCAGCTCCCTCACTTCCTGGGGATGGTACATTCTTGAGTAAATTTATACATAATATGAAATATATATAAATTGTGATGGGTAGGTTTTCCTAAACAATAATGACTTATTGTTCGAAGTATATTCACACTGGTTTGCAAACGTGAAATTAATGATTAAGAGAAACATGAACGCATCTTTCTGAAAGAGAAGATGCTGAGACCCATTTCCCTAAACTGTTTTCACTCCATTTCTCCGAGGCTCACTGTTTCCCTCAAATGTACCCACTTCTGCCTTCACTAAGAATAACACTATTTCAAAGTGCATATCCAGAAACTTTATAAAAATGGGTCATTTTACTTCATGTTTAAAATTATGAACACATTTTTTGGTGGTCCTAAAGTTACTATTTGTTAATAATCTAAGTAATCTTATATTTGCATCTCCCATATTTTTAAATATGAGACAATTTATTGAATTATGAAGATGGTATGTGGGTTATGAATTGGTAATTTGTATTAAAAATCAATTGTTATATATCTTTGTATTTTAGCAAATGCTTTGACATACATGCTCTTAGAAGTGTCATCATAATCCTGTCAGATAGGTATCATAACTATTATTATTAATACTTTCATTCTATATGTGAGGAAAAAAGGAAACTCAGAGAGGTTGATTTATTTGCCTTAGAGCACACAGCTATAAAATGGAGAACCACATCTTCTGCCAAGCCTACCTCCAATGTCAGCACTGTATTGCCATGCTGTATTATATATTACAGGAGGAAGTACAAGCATTAAAAAGATACAGGCAAGTATTACTTAGGAATGCAAGTAAATTTATTATTTATTTTTTACTTCTTATTCAAGAAAAGTAGCCAAATTTTTTGGTATTGTGATGGTGCCCAGTTGGAAAAAAGCAATAGAATCCTATGGTTGGCTTTCCTAGGAGAAATGAACATACACTCAACACACAATTACACGTACACATGAGCACACACACACACAACGTACACCTCAGCACCAACAGAGTGTAAGGGCCGTTGTGTACTGTAGATCCTATTTCTGTGTATCCAGATCCACATTTTTATTACTAAGTAAAATGTCCAGATGGTAAAATAACACCTGATCTGGGGGGCTTTTAAGTACAGTAATTGTCAACCCTCAACTCCTACATTGTTAACAAATTGGAAAAACTGGCCTGTACAGAGTTTTTATATGTACTGCTTCCAAACCATCAGTGTAATCAGTTAAAACTTTAATTTGAAAACAAAAATGCCCACGTGAAACTCTTTACGAAGAAAAAAGGGAAAGATCTGGCATTTAAGTCATTCCCATCAAGAGAAAGCTTATGAACTCCACAAGAACGGAATGTCACATCACAGCGATACAACTGTGTTTTATAAAGAGGAGAAACACATAACAGAGGGGAAAAAAATGAGGTTAAAGCTATTCAATATCCTATCATTTCATGAGGCCCTTTCTCTACATCTTTTATAAGTTTAATAAACAATAAACAATTTTTAAACATCTTCATGTCTTTTAATCTTTTTGCATTTTTATACCACATATAGGTACAGATCTTAATCATAAAGCAAAACATTCATTATGTTATATGCTTTTAAAACATACGGATTCTGATCTGACCTCTGAAATTCAGGTTAGGCCTTGGCTCATGAATAATATACTCGGGAAATAACAAATGCTTTTAAAATGTTTAAGCAGTTACTTCCTAATCCTAAGTGGATTCTTTTTACTCAAGCAAACATTTTTGCAAATATTTAGGCTGCTTTGATACGCAAATGTTCTCCCAAACATTTCCACCAGCCAGCCACTGAAATCTCTCCACAGACCCCGACCAATGGGAAAGTTTGCAAGGGAAATATGAGAAGCGACTGGATGAGAATATTGCCAGGAACACTGGCTTTACTGGCCACAAACAAATGTTGATCTTGTTGCAATACCTGAAACAAAATCTTTGGATGTTTTAATGAAACAACTACTTTAAAATTCTCAGTCACGGGACTGTAATTCTCCTTGACTGAAGCAATAACTTTTGGGGAGGGTAAAAGTGATCACCCACAGGTTTCCTATTTCAGAGTTCAATAACTCCAGTCAATGTGGCTTGCTGCCGGACAGTGAAAATCCCATCACTTTAGAAAGAAAATGCCCACAGGAATTAACATGTACAAAACAGGAAACAGAAAAAGCAACAAATAATGCCAAGACTAGGGTCCTAAATCTTAACAGATATATTATTAGAGTCCTTTCAAAAATGTTCTCCCAAAGGAATAAGCCAGGGGAGAAGATGCCCCTAGAGCCATCTTTACTATATAAAGAACTCAAAAAATAATTCATGCAAATGAAGGATTTCTAGAAATAAAAACAAGAGGGTGGCATTCAAAAACAACTTGTAAATACAGTAGGATTACAATTATCATGAGTAAAAACAATCTCCAATATGCCTTTTCCCTTTCATACTCTACTCCAAAAACATCCCCAAAATCTGCTTTGGGAAATAATGAGATTCCTTAATAGCAGGTCAATAAATCATTTCAAAGTATTTCTCCAGTTGACCCAGTCACATAAGCCACCAGAGGCTAGCCACACTGAAAACAAAACCATGAGGATTCCAGTTGCTAACACCATGCTGGGCATTACTTAGGAAAGGATGAGTTGGGGTACATTTGTGAATTTGGTGGGAGGAGAAAGCTAACGGTGAATTTATCAAAGCCAGTGGAACATTGAGCTTATAAAATTAAAATGATCTGCTTCTCAACAACTAACCTGCTGATCGACACTTGTTCCTTCCCTTCTGCCATCACTTCCTCATTTACACACATTAGAAGTGGTCAAAGATTTCATCAGATGTGGTTTTGACAACAGCAGCAAAGTGCCTAAAGCCCCAGATTTTAATTGAGCCCAAAATACAGATTTGGGGGAAAAAAGAACCAATCACAGCAGGAAGCGCTTTAAAAGAAAAAGAAGGAAACGTTATCTTGAGTAGTTACTTTGCACTTAGTTGTACTGTGCAAAAAGAAATGAAAAAGCTCCATAAAATGTCAGAATTAACCTATGGTTTCAGATTGCTTACAGGTGAAATTCTACCATCTGGATGGGCAGTTTGCCCGCATAAAAAAGAAGTAAACTCAAAGAAAAAAAAAGTAAAATCTTCTTCTGCCTGCTATCTTAACACAATAGATTCTAAAGGAAAGAGGACAGACCCAGAATAATCTCCAGACATTGACACACCATGCGTACGTCCACACACACACACGTTCATGTACAAACTGTGACAAAACTAAAGTTGGAATAAAGCAAGAGACCGAAATAAAATTCTGTTTCTTGGAACTCTGAGATTAATGAGAAATAAAAACCTAATCATTCTTAACCATATAATAGGGAAAAAAGATTTACTTTAAGGTCCTCAGTACATACCTGATGAGACTTTCTACTTTACTGAAACACTCTGAAAAATCAGAACTAGTATATTAAAGTTTCTGTCTTTCCCTAACAAGGCATATTTATATTCTTTCTCTCTGCTAGGCTAGCAACTTTGGGAATTACAATTTCACTTTAAATAAACAGGAAACTGCCTCTTAGGAACTGCCTGAAGTTCTTTTATATCATTTGAGAGTGAAAATGCTTATAAATTTGACAATTTATAAACAAATATGCTTTCATTCTCCCTTTTTCTTAATCCTTATACGAACTCTTTTTTCCTTTTTCTTTTTTAACATCTGCCTCAGCAAAAAGATCTGACTTAGTGACAAACTTTTTTTTAACCTAAAGATCAAATCTGAAATCAGGTCAGACCTCTGTTTAGTTTTTGTTTCTCATGTTGAGGGTGGGACAGAATTTTCAGTCTAACTTGAGGCGAGTAGGACAAAACATGGTACCAGGTTGGCACCAAATGGTTATTTGCCAATCTACCGTCACACATTGTGAAAGCAACACACAGAGGGTTTATAAATTAATAGCTCTCTGTACTGAATGCTTGTCGATATCTCTGTTCTGGGGTTTCTGGGTATCCATTTTGATTGTATGGTGTCTCTTAAAATTACGTTTGAAGCACAACACTAAACCAGAAGTGTTGAGTGAGAGAATTATGGGCACATTCCCAAACCCTTACACTAAACCACAAAGGGAATAGATTAAAAAGAAAAAACACTAAAAAAACCCAACCATCACCCAAAAAAAAAACCCAATCTGAATAGAGAAATAGAATACTTGCTTTTCTTTCGACCTTATGGGCAGCACACGGAGGGAGGCACCAGAAGATAAGCACAAATACGTGATGAAGAGTCGCCAAAAAGCATGTGGATGAATAAACTGTCCTGGCGTAAATTTGCCAGCTAGAGGACAGAACACAACATGCGGGGGCTTGGCTGTCCTAACATGTTTTACTATGTAAATTTAAATAGTCTTGAAAGGGAAAAGGAAAGAGGAGAAAAGGTGGAGGGCATATTTTAATATTAAAAAAAAAAGTTTGCCAGAAATTCTCATACTTGGGTCACACATAAAAGTACTTTCATTGCTGTTATAAAAAAAAAAAGAATCTACTTCTTAGGCTAAAACTCGTCACATGTTTCCTATGATGGAAATGTAGGGGGGTGGTTTAAAGAGTTAAAGACTCCCTACCATTAATTTGCATCTGGTGCTTTTAGTGTGTGTGTGTGTTTTTTTCTTCCCTGAAAAGTTGGCAGAGCCGCCGATTTTCCATAATGCAAGCATTTGGGAATTGTGAGCGGAATGAAACCGATCCAATCTCCTGACTGCGACATGAATTTTCATTAATTACAACCTTGTCAGCAAAAGCATTATCAAAGCTGAATATGAAAATGCTAATGAGTCCTCATTTGCATATTTTTCTTTGTTGGAATGTCATTAATTATTACATTTTATGATGATGAATGCAGCTGTCGAAGCTCTCCGATGCATAATTAGCCATCAGAATGCCAGGAGCCGATCAGCATTTTTGGGTGAAAAAAAACAAATTTCACTTCCACTCTCGCCCCCCATCCCAACGCCACCCAACACACACACACACTCACACTCACAGACACACAGGCACACACAGCCCTGATGACGACAGTCCTGAGGCCGGACGTTGGGGAAGTTGAAAATGACTCAGAGTGAATTAATTTTTGCTTTAAAATTATTTTGTTTTTAGCCGATAACGGTCTTATACAATAGAAGCAGTTCTTAATAAAAAAAAAAATCGTTATTCCAGCTTAATTAATGCCACGCTTAATTATAACACCATGATGTCAGCGGTTTTAATTAAGTATTGGCTCCGTTACAAAAAAAACTCCTCGCTGCAGTAAGAGTCACAATACGCAGATTTGTGCAAATCATTTCTGCAATTTTTTGGTCTTCCGTGGTTCATGAACTATTCAGATATTAACAGGCAGCATGAAAACTCCAGGCACACACGCGTGCGCAAGAGGGCGTGCACACACACAGCACACTCACACACACACACACACATCAAGCAAAGGGGAAAACTCGTACTTTCCTACTACATTACTTGGATAGACTTTAGAGCTTACCTACTTGACCACTTTTTTGAGCTAAAGTGTAAGTGAAGATGACAAAACATAGCTCATCCTCTCTCAGCCGCTGGGAACGGTGTTTATAAGTAAAAAAAGAAAAACAACACAGAGCAGATGGGACCATTACACATGACCAAACCAATCAATCACAGATGAAGGGCCCAGGTGCAGCGCAGCCGTGCAACAACGCACCATTTCACAGTCTGTCAGACACACACACACGGTCGTCCATGAGTGACCCTCCTCGGCTCCCCCCGGACCTCATCTGGAGCGCTGCGCCCCTCTCGCCTGCCTACGCTCCAACTGACGTCTTCATAATCGCCCTGTCTTTCTAGCTGCCTTGGCTCCTGTGAAGAGAGGAGGATGGAAGGGGTGGTGACTGGGGGGAGGGGGAAGGGAGAATGGGGAGGGGAGATAAGGACAGGGGCTCACATCATTGTCACTTATGAGAAGTCCAGCCTTCTTCCTTCTGCCATCCCCACGGCCCCTCCCTCCCAAACTACCATCACAATCATTTCTGGAACCATCATTAAGCTCATTAATTTTTAAGGGTGACTGCTTGGTTGCTGCACCCCAACTGTCTGCCATTAGAAATAGAAAGTTTTGTTTCTGAGTTTCTTGCCTGGGAGGAAGAAAGATGTGTGCAAGTCGACAAAGTCACAATTGGGTTGAAACGTTAGAAATTAATTGGAAGTGGTTAGCAGTACTTTCCATACACCCCAAAATAGGTTCCAATGAAACCCTACTTACTCAAAAGCCTCTGAGGACCCAACTCTGTCACAATATTTTGTGTCTTAAATAATGTCCGTGGCCTTTGGCGTTCCTACATCACAGACTCCTCCAGGAATCACTAAACCCAAATGTAATTGTACATTTGAAGGGTCACAAGGTTATCCTGGCAACACAACCGAAATACCAACTCAGACAGGACAAGTTAAGGATAGGCTCCCTGTTTTAAACTCAGAAGTCCTAATTCACAGCCTAACTCGATGCAGCCTTTAGCTTCCATTCCTTAAAACAAGCAAACAAACAAAACTCAATGGCAAAGAGAGAAAGTGATCCCCAGAATGCAGAACAGGACAACAGTATACACCACTGAAGCCCAGCTGCTCCCTTTGGAAAAAATCTCATCACATCACATCAAAAAAAAAGACTGCTTTTATTGATTCAATATATTCTTTAATCATGAGCTCCTTCCTCAGCCTAGGTAATTTATAACAAAGTTTTTGAGATCTGTTAACAGAGCACAAATAGTATAAGGCATTGGCTCTATGGACTCCAAGAACTGAAAATGGATACTTTCCCAGCTTTAGGAGATGACTGCTCACCCAGTGATTGAATGCTTTCAACAATTTCTAAGTTATTTTGCCCATTTGAAGATGAGATGGAGTTTAGGAAAGCACTCAAACCCTACAAAGAATAACTATGTGCCTGCAAAATAGCTTAAAGGATTTATGTCCCAAAATGCTCATGACATTTAGGCTTTACTGGAAAATTTACACTGAGAACAAGAAAAAGTTAATCAAAAAGAGACCATGCAATCCAGCCACTCTAAGGATTAAGTCAAGTGTCATTTATGTGCAGTTTCATGTAATGGTACAAACATAAAAGAAAGAGTCCAGGCTAAGTTGGGTGAGAAAGGATCCCACCTAAAATCTGCATGCCATTCCATTTACAGGCAAAGGCAATTTTACAGAACACTAGGCAGATTGGATTCGTTGAAATGAAAGCTTTGTCTCTTACATGGGCCCCACCATAAATCCAAACATGTTCTCAAAATGGTTTGATGACACACTTGTTTTTGGGTTTTTTTTTCTTTTGAGGATTCAGTACGCTTCTCATCTCTTTACCATCTAATTTGTCTTTTGGAAACTTTTAAATATTGAAGTAATCAGGAATCTTTCTGTTCCCTAATGTGTCCATAATTTTTATGCTCAGTCCTCGCTAACAAGGGGACTTCATCTCTGAACTCCAGAAGGAAAACAGAGAACACATTGATGAAAATCTTCCATAGCTATGCAGAAAGGATCACCTTGTGTTTTGAATGTGTATTTTTTTCCTTCAAGGAGCAGACTCGACACATTTGCATTAATAAATTTCTATTTTCAAGCTCAATAGAAATTGCGGTACAAAAAGCAGATGTGTACGTTGGATTCTTTCAAATTAAATTTCCAAAAGCAGAGCCTATTCTAGCTCAAGATCAAAGGAACTAAAACATGATCTCCTCCCCCTTCCAATATAATTACAGAGATTTCATTTCTTTTGTTACAATGAGCACAACAGGTAAATCTCAAACCTGAAGGATAATGATCAGGTGCGGCAGCTCAGCTTGGCTGGGTTGCCGAGTTCCTGTGCTCAGGGTCCCTGCTGTTTAAACTACCACCCTACAGGAAGATGGGAAATGCCTGACGCTCCTCTCTACTTTATCCTTGGAGATCTGTTTCCTTTTTGACATCAACACTATGAAGAGTAGTTCTGAGATGGACACAACCCATCTTACAGCAGGCTTGTTCTAAAGGAGGGCCATATCCAGCCCAAAACACACATCAAGAAAAAAGCACATCGAAGGCATCTTTTATTGGAAGGCTACCTAAGAACCCTTTTGGAAGTAGATGGAGTATAAATAATAAATAAAGGAGGAGTGACACTGTTATGAAATGTCATATCCTAGTCCTGTGAAAGGACAAGGCCCTGGGCAGGGAGAAGAGAGAGAAGCAAACCGCAAAGTCATCTAAAACTGAGGTCCGAAAGAAAATCTGTTCCACCTTGGAATGATTAGCATGATCTATTTCTTTGGGGAATATAGGTAAAGAGAGAACAAAATTTAATGTCAAAACCCACAAAAACAGAAAACTTTGGGAGAGAACACCCTCCAGGCTTAAACATCCTTGAGAGCGACTACATTCTACATATGTATTTCCATCTCGCTTTTAAAATTCCTGGTACCTCATTTCATCCTTTGCTGCCCATAGGCATCTGTTCCCCTCTAATTATTTGCCATTTAGAAAAACTCTGCTTAAATTCCTTGTGCATCTGGCCCTTGCTTAGTGTATATTTGTGATGCTTAAATATGGTGCTTGATATTAGAGCAGCCTTGCATTTAAGTACAAAAACTTTCTCATCCCAGAAAAATGTTTCAATATCCTCTCTCCCAAAATGTATACGCAAAGTAAATTTAATATTGCCAGGATTTTACAAAATAAGTATGTACACCTATATATATCATGTGTGCGCGTGCACACACACACTCCTCAAAGACTTGGCTTTTGGTAAACAAAGCTTCTAGTGTATCTTCCAGCCAATGCCTTCACAATACAAATGCCAGTAATAATGTCCTTTCCAAAATAGAGCCTTTTCATTTTAAGTAGCTAGGGTCTCCTAGCTTCTGAATTACTTTTGCTAGCCTATGAAATGGAATATGATTGTTTTGCATAGAAATATCCTTATTTTAAGGATATTGCCTTTTGAGAATACAGGGGGAAAAAACTTGAAAAGTTAGACATAGTTTGGTAGCATCAAAAACCCAAAATCAAACAGGTTTAATTCCTTCCTACATCTCTTCCACGTATCCTTTCTCTTTGCCCACTCCTTCACCCTTCCATCCTTCTTCTCTCTCTTCCTCCCTCCATACTCCCTCCCTTAAAGAAGAGGTACTGTATGAGGGAAAAGCATTGGGTTGAGAACATGGAAACTTGGCTTCTAAATTTAGTTTTGTCAAAACTAGGTGGGGTCGGTTTTCTTATCTGAATTGGCGTAAATGATCCCTAGGCTGAGGAATAATTACTATTAGTAATATGAGGAGGAGTAGTAGTAATAATAATAACAATAGTTTAATCTGTGCTAAACAGTTTGCAGTGCAGTGGGCGGACCAGCAGCATGGATTTCAGAGTCAAAGTGCCTGGGTTTGAATCCCAGATCCACCTCTATTGAATTGACGACCCTGGCAACCTACTGTATATCTCAGTGCCTCTGTGTTCTCATCAAAGAAATGGGACCACTAGCAACATCTATGTCATGTGATTGTTGTGAGGACAAGTAAATTAAGACATTTAAGGCATTCAGAACATGTATTTATTTATTCTTTATCATCTGTTTCCACCACAATGTAAGTTTCACGCAGAAAAGGAATATCTTTTGTTCACTACCATATTCACATAGCCTAAAATAGTGCCTGGCACCTGGTATGAAGTTGGTAAATAAACAACTGTTCAGTGAATGAATGAATGGATGGGTGAACAGGCAAAGAAACATGCCTCATTCCGCGAGAACCAATGATTCTAAGACTGAACTATTAAATATCTAGTAGGTGTAATTCATATGGTACTCTGCATGACCTCTGCCTTCAGAAAACTGGCAATTTATTGTGGGAATGAAGCTAAGCATAAACAACTATAGTTATAAACTATAGAGGAAAAATCACATTGGAAGTATATGAGATGAATACTTTGGAGGACAGGGGAAAGATAGGTCAATTCTGGGGGATGGGGACTGGAACCTTCCTACCCCATGACTCCTCCAAGAAAACTCTCAGAAAACATTAACAACCACCACTAAGTAGTTAAAGGCAATAGACAATGTTAGTTCTCGTCGTCCTTGACCATCAAAAAGATGCTCTTATCCCCGCCTTCTTAAAAATATGCTTGACATGGCTTCCATGAAATCACATTTCCTTTTTCTCCCACTCCTTGGGCATTCTCTTTCATTCTCACCCAAAAGCCTTTAAATGTTGAGAATTCTTCAATTGCTAAACTGTAGGACCACTTGTTACTCAAGACGCCATATGCAAGCTCATACCTCCAGCTGACATCTGTATGCTGAAGACCCCTTCAGTTGTAACCTTTTGCCCAGATTTCTCTGAGCTTTGCAATCTTAACTCCAACTGCCACTTGATATCTTCACTTGAATTTTTTAAAAGTACCTCAAACTTAACACCAAACTCATGATCTTCTTCTTTTACACCTAGACATTTACTAATGTTCCCTGGAGGTTCACAGAAATTGAAGAAGAAATGAAATTACATTTATTAAGAATCGCCTATTTCTAGCTTCTGTACTAGATGCATATATCTCATTTAATCTTCATTACAATGCTCTGAGGTAGATATTATTATTTTCATTTTTAAGATGAGAGTCGTAAGGCTCAGAGAAATTGCCTCCATTTCATCACAAACCATGGATATCATGCTCCAAGGCTCAAAATTAAAATTAAGAGAATGAATAATGTTTGGTGTCAAGAAACAATCTTCTTCCCTTAGTTTAAGCCTTATAGCCTAGAAGGGATTGTTACACTGGGCCTCCTGATTACACTGGAGAGAGATTTTGGTGAAGTAATGAGAGGTCCACCCAGGGGAAGAAGGGAACACCTTCAACAGATAAAAACAGACAATAAACAAGTAGAAAACTTATAGAAAAGAAATATAAATGGGAGAAAAATTAAAAGATAACTGTAAAAAGTGATATTAAATATGTTTTATCAACGAAAAGCTACAAAGATGGAAATTTTTAAAATCAGTAAATATATCCATAATAAAAACAGGAAAAGAAGAACCACAAAAGCTCCACAGAAAGCACGTAAGTGAAATGAATCCTTGGCAGGGTTGTCCAAAATGAAACAACCTTGCACGGTGGCTGAAGCTCTCTGCCCTGAGCTGTGGGCCACACACAACACCAGCACCACACCTTTTACGAAGTCTTCTCCATTTTCCTTTGGGAGTCCCTGCAGAAACCACAAGTCCTGTGACATTTTTGCACAACGTGAATTGCTATACTTTATACCCTGGCTTAGGACAAAACACGTACACATTCTTGGTCATAGGTGACATACCAGACCATCATATTGCTCTCACTCAAGAAGAGACTTCCATCTCTTCCACGGTAATTCTTGAAAATCCCATTTATTTGACTGGCTCATCAGCAAGTCTTCCACAATCCAAGTGACTTGCCCCCAATCCCTAAATCTGCAGATTCTACTGTTTCTTGACATGGTCTATCAGAGACTATTAAAGCTTAGCTGGCTCAGCTGTTCATAGGCAGGTAATGGCTGCCTGTCTCCTTGGAGTGAAGACTTCTGCGGTTGGAATTCCTCTCTCTGCATATGGCTGGCTGAGGATTCCCAGACAGAGGGAATTAGATGTGTTGACCTTAAATTTTACATACTATGTTATTCATATAATATTAATATGAGAACATTCATCTCCCTGTATGCACAGTTTTAGACCTTTGATCTCTCCAGCTGCCAAGGACAAATATTTTTCCAGCAGAGAGTAAAGTGGATCAAATACTTATCTTTATCAATCTCAGATCCTGTTGCATTTTCTGGCCCACTAGAGTGAATTTCTTTCTTCCAATACTTGCCATACCAAACTGACCATGATTTGTTGCAGGAAAGGACTGCGTGTAAGTCAAGGAGGCAGAATAGGTAAAAAGGCAGTTAACCTTTTGGCTGTCACCTAGCAGGCACAACCCTGACAAAGGGTATATGTCCAAGTTTTCCACCAGCAAACTGGGAAAGGTAGACTCCGAGAGCAAAAACAACTATGCTTGGGCTCCCAAATCAAAGATTCCACTTGCTCGCCACGCAAACCTCCAAGATAGATATCCTGCTGAAGATAAATGAGTGGTCCAATTATCACAGAGGTACCAAGCAGTGAAGCTGGATGTCAAACTCCACTCTAACACCAAACTCAGAGCTTTTCCCATGCCAATACTTAGAAGCATAAAAGAGGAAAACAGCTAGTAAAAGAAAAGAGTAGTGAAAAGAACAGAAAGAGAGTTCATCAGTTTTGACACTGTGGACGTTGAGGGAGGTGGGTTTCAAAAGACAAAAAGAAGAGGCTAGGGAAAAAAACATGATATTTGAAGCTGTGCTACCTTAGAATATGTCAAACTACCTGTAATAATAAGTAGTTTCAGGAAATCTCTTGGACTAGACCCCACTGAGATGCTGATGCGTAGGCCTGAAATGTGTCCCAATTTTAACATGACCCCAAGGGACTTGAAGTAAGTGATCTATGGGCCACACTTTGACAATCACTGCCAGAGAGGAGTAGATCCATTCACACATTTATATGTAGAGCAAAAACCAGTCAGGGGAGAAAGAGGAGATGAAAGAAAATACAAAGGGAAAGATTTCTGGAAAAAGATTCCAGGATACACAAATTAAAATAAGCTAAAAGATGTAAATACTGAGGGTTGTCAAGAGAATAAAGAAGGAACACATCCTCTTCTAAGACATGAGAAAAGAAGAAGCCAGTTGAAGTTTGATGGCAGATACTCTAAGATCAACTACCCCAAAATAAGCAACACATTTGAGAAGTCTGACATCTCTCCTAAAATTCTAGGACTCCTGTTTGACTCTGTGGTCCGTGTGAGAACTGCTGGACCCACTTAGGAGGTGGCAGGCTTGAACTCAACAGTGAAGACCCGGAGCAAAGAAGACAGCCAGTGGTGGACGGTAATTAAAAGAAAAAATGAGTTAGACCCAGGCCATCTCCACAGGCAATCTAGAAACTTCTTTCTAGATTAAATTGGAGGTACTGGGATGGTCTCCCAAGACCCCACGTTTCTTTGATTTCAACAAATCCTAACGCGACACAGATATTCAAAATGACTTGTGGACAGTAGGACAGAAAAAGTCAAGTGGTCTTCCAAAGATACAGCAGCTAGAGAAGCAAGAGGATATAAGGAGACAGAAAGGCAGGGGTGGAATGTCATGGAAAATCAATACTGTGAAAGTCAATACGAAAGGCAGATTGGAAATTTCGGTTTTCAGCACTTAAAAATGATAATCCTCATTGAAAACAGTGAAGAAAGATTTGTATTTATTCATCCTCTCCATCAGATCTAATAAGTGGCAGAGAGGAAGAAGAAACTAAGACCCAGCGAAGACCTTCCACGTGTCAAATCTTGGGCTAGGTCCTTTCAAAACATTGAGAAGTAGGCCTTGTTTTCTCCATCCCATAAGCAAAAAATGAAGGCCAGGAGTTTAAGGGGTTGAGCCAGGGTGCAAACCATATCTGCAATACTTTCAATGAATATTGAAACAGGGTCCCACAAAAAGTAAACAAACTAACTACATTAACAGAGACATTGACGTTCAGAGACATCGACTATTCACTCCCCCCTCTCCCTTGAGAATAAACCTCACTTTGATTCTCCTTGAATTCTTTTTTTCTTTCTTTCTGCTTTTTCTCCCCAAATCCCCCCAGTACACAGTTGTATACTTTAGTTGTGGGTCTTTCTACTAGTGGCACACGGGATGCCGCCTCAGGGTGGCCTGATGAGCAGTGCCACGTCCGAGCCCAGGATCCGAACCAGCCAAACCCTGGGCCGCCGAAGCGGAGTGCACCAACTTAGCCACTCGGCCACGGGGCCAGCCCCTGAGTCTCCTTGAATTCTGATTCTCAAATTCTTCTAAATGCTTTCATATTATTTTACTTAAGTTTGTCACAGATTGTAAACTACTTGGGTGTAAACACTGGCCTGAAGTCCACAGAGGAGTCCAATTCTAGGCCAGCAGTGCAGCTGGCAAATGCAAGCCCTCACCAGATGCGGGCATTCCTATTAACAAAGCAACAGGTCCTACGTGCATCAGCCTCTCTCATCCCTTATTAAAAATAATGATGATGGTATTTGCCCTTGACTTTTGTGATCCTTAATCACTCTTCTTGTAAGGACTTTTTCTTTATTACTATGGTTTAACAGTATGCTGAAATGTAAAAAAGAAAAAAGAAAAAAGTACAGCAGACAATAGTGTGGTCCTTCAAGCCTCGCTTTTTGTTTCCATATAATTTTATCTTACATTTACTTCTGATACTTTTTACCTGTCACATCTACCTGCACGGTCGGAGAAGCAGTCAGGTCTGCAGGTTAAGAACCCACGCTTCAGAGCCCAGCAGGACTGTGTGCAAATCCCCAACATATCCCTAACCAACCGGGAGTGTGCCCTGCCCGCATTATTTTAACCTCTCTGTCCCTCACTTTCCTTATTCGTAAAATGAGGATAATAAATACTTCTCACAAAGGGCTGCTGTGAGATAAAATATGCAAATAACAGCACAGTGTTTGGCCCACAGTAAGAGCAAATACCGAGTGGCTATTGTTAGCACACTGGGATATTGATACACCTATTTATGGACATTAGCAATAAATATTACAGGCGCTGCTGAACAAAGGTCACTGTCATTATTTAGAATTTAGTGCTGATGGAGCACGGATTTAATTTGCTCTATGTGGACAAGTAAGCTTTATATTCGTAACATAGATATAAAGACTGGCCCTTAATCTGGACTGTTTTGAAAATGCATGCCTTTGGTGACATGAAAAGAGAAGGGAGAACCACGAGATTAAATGTTTCTCCAATACACCCGACTGTGTGCTGCTGATGACAGCAACATCTAGGCAAGAAGCACCACACATTTTCAACTGTACGGATTTGTATTATGCTAAGAGGAAAAATATATCACCTCGGTGCCTCCCAAGGCTTTTCGCTTTTGCTGTTATATTTTAGCTCCAAACCAGCCTCCTTGTTTTACGACCTCTTCCCTCCGCACCTTTCTCTCTGCTTGTGTCCCTTATGTGCCCAATCATCCATGTGCACGACGCTGACAGAGCCATTTCCCCTTCAGCTGTTACGCCTGAGTAGTTTTCCAGTCCTTTATATGCTAATATTTAAAGGTATAATTCCTACCCGCTTGCAACTTTTATTCTAAAGGAAACAAAACAAATCAGGCTAAGATGGCCAGAGTACAATCAATTTTTCAAATAACTCTCACACATCAAATAGTTTCATTCAATGCTTTCAAAATTGTAGCACAAATTCAAACAAATGCTTCTTCATTCACAGTGCTCAACTCTGTTGCTCCTGCTTCTCCACACTGACTTCTAGTATCCTCTTTATTAATTCCACCAAAAGTGTTCACTGTAATAAAACTCATTTACAATAATTAATTTTGAGTGACAAGTAAATGTCTAGTTTCAATCACTAGGTAGAGTATTTTGTTTGTTTGTTTACAAGGTAAAAAACATCAAGCAAGTTTTTCGTTTGGTGCTATGGTTAAAACGCTCCAAGGAGGACTCCTGGTTCTGCTAATTCCCGTCTTAAAAACAGGAATATAGGGGGGCTGGCCCCGTGGCCGAGTGGTTAAGTTCGCGCGTTCCGCTGCAGGCGGCCCAGTGTTTCCTTAGTTCGAATCCTGGGCGCGGACATGGCACTGCTCATCAGACCACGCTGAGGCGGCGTCCCACATGCCACAGCTAGAAGGACTCACAACGAAGAATATACAACTATGTACCGGGACGCTTTGGGGAGAAAAAGGAAAAAAATAGAATCTTTAAAAAAGTAAATAAATAAAAAATAAAAAAACAGGAATATAGGACAACCCCTCTTCGTGGATCACCTTTCAAGGGTTCTCAGCTAACATTACAGATAAGCCCAGTACTCTTACGGGGTACCTACCTGATGAACTAGAAACACTGATGGCAGTGAACTTCAGGTGTGGCACGCTCGTTGCTAAGCCCAATTCCTGGCACAGAGTGAGCAATCAATAAATACAAAGTATGGATAACCTCCAACTTTGCCTGTCAATACGCTGAGTTATCAATAAATCTACCTGCAGTCATCAGACCAGAACTGGAAATGATTGCAAAGTTATTTTTATTAAATAGTCTTTGATTTGGCTCAAGGATACTGGCAAATGCTGAGACTGTAACCATTTGGACTACAGATGCTTCTGGCTCATTTTCAAAACAACTAGCGACATGTTTATTAGTTGTCTCTCCGCACCTGAATAAAAGCTGTACAAGGGCAAGCATTATCTTCTGCTTTGTTTCCAGATGTGTCCCAAGTGCCTGGCGCACAGTCAGTCCTGAGCACGGATTTGCTGAATGAATGACACATGTTGAACATAGATTGCAAGGCCCTGCACAGCTGGTTCGTGGACTTGGAGAACCGATTCCTCACACGCTCCCTCTTCCAGCCCTCGGAAAGACATGCCCAATCCCTTCCCTTACTGCTAGTCTTCTGCAGATGTGACTCCCTAGGCCTCGAATGTTCCTCCATCTCGTTGCCACGCCAGTTCCCCTCGCCGGACTGTCTCCTTCTGATCATTCAGATCTGAACTTAGATGTCACCTTCTCCAACTTCTTCCAGGCTATGTCGCTCCCAGCCTGGAGCTCCCATAGCCCCCTGCACTTCTCTTGGCCTGTTTACCTCTTGTGTCTTCCACTAGACACGAAGTAACTCCACAGATGTGGTATTCAAGGGTCTATGCCCAGCACCAAGCTATGCCAAGTATTTGGCACAAAGTTGGTGCTCAATAAATCTTTGATGAATAGAATTAATGAATGACCTAAAGACTGAAAACTAATATATGAAAGAACCATGAGAAGCACGTGTCTACATCCAGAGCAACTGACACTAGTCAGTGCATATGACGGAAGTCAAATACGCTTACAAACAAGATAATATAAAATCCAGTCAAGCAATATGTTGTTGAACCTTTCTGTAAGTTACAGGTATTCTCGGCCTGTTAACGGTAGGACAGGCCTTCAGATAAAACTTCACCAATCAAGATTGTGTGATTAGAAAAGAAGTTCATGGGTAAAAAAAATGGTTATTAATATCCTGAGAAATAATTTCACATGATTAATGATTTAACTACTTTATTCATTCAAATACAAGAACTTTAATTCTCTCTAAAGGTTACATTTTTCAACTGCAAAAAATTCTAAATAAAAGCAGGTATTAATAATGTCAATGATAAAATGGAACATGACATGTGCAGCAAGTAAATACCTAAATTCCATACATTTTCTTTAACTTTGGGCCACATATTACAAAATGTACAGAAGCCCTTTAACGGATTTTCTCTCTGAAATCTAACTTTATTAAATTAAATATACAGAATTCAACAGAACACAGAAGTCTATCTACTACTGTGGCCAACATGTTAGCTGGGAGCCTCATGAGAACCCAGGCTACGAAACTATAGCTCTGAGCTGCCTGGGCTCAGCTCTGCATCCATAATGTGATCAAAACATCATGTAAGTATGAAAAACCCAAATCAGACAAAAACAGCTCTGTCATTTCAAAGGTGAAAGAAGACATAACAAGATATCTTTATTATCTACCTCACCACTTCACAGAGTATGAAAAAAAAACCCTCATAAAATCAAACTATAACAACTTGGGGCTTGTGTTCCTTCTATTGAACAGGTTGCCTTAAAAAAACATTTTATTGTGGGGCCGGCCTGGTGGCACAGCGGTTAAGGTCGCAGGTTCCGCTTCTCAGCGGCCCGGGGTTCGGTGGTTCAGATCCTGGGTAGGGACATGGCACCACTTGGCAGGCCATGCTATGGTAGGCATCCCACATATAAAGTAGAGGAAGATGGGCACGAGTGTTAGCTCAGGGCCAGGCTTCCTCAGCAAAAAAGAGGAGGACTGGCAGTAGTTAGCTCAGGGCTAATCTTCCTCAAAAAAAAAAAAAAGAAATTTATTGTGTACAATCAATTGTACAAGATAGCAGAGATAATATTACAAAGTATAATAGAATCACCCAAGTCCTTGAGAAAAACATACTTGCTTACAACCAATTTTGAGGCTAATTTCATAGCATTCTTAGCTACTTCTCTAATTGCTCTGCATAAGGCAAAGCTTTCCTCTTCGCTGTCATTTAGTCTTAGCTGTATATTACAAAAAATAATAAATGGATGTTCTTTTTGAAATATTTATAGTGCCGACGTTCCTCTAATTTGGCTTGCCTTTCCTCTAAATTAGTGAAAATCTGTTAACGTTTTTCCTAAGAAAAATCATTGCCACTGCAGATACATAATGTTTAATTGTGAGTTTACAACAATGAATGTCTGTCATTCACAGCATTATTGCAGAGGCAAACCTTTAGGGCCATTAGATTAAAGCCTATCAATTTGAAGGACAAATAAGATAAAAAATAGAGATCAGTTCAGCCCCTCCTGAAAGCACGCCCAATTTTAACCTATTAAAAATTAGCTGTTTTCTTTGACTTAAAAACGTTATTAATTTATGGCATAAAAATATCTTGATGGTAAATAGGTGTTAAGTAGGTGATGACTCACTTTTATTGCGTGAAAAAAGAAGGATTTAAAAATAAGTATTCAGTTTGAGAAAAATAAACAGTTTTGAAAACTAAAATGACAGTTCTTGGAAGAGATGTGAAGGTCAGAGATTCTCAAACCTGGCAGGACAGCAGGGTCACCAAATGCACGTTTAAATTAGATGCTTGGATCCCAGCCCAGACCTCCAAATACAGAACGTCTGTAGGTGGAGCCCAGGCATCTGGATTATGGGAACGGCCCAGAGGTAACACAGAGAGCAAGGGTGAAGACCTACAAGATGCGGCCATAGATCCTTACAGCGTTCAGGGACCATGGGCTGACAGCTAAAGAATGCCATTCACCAGATACACTTTTGTGTCAGATATACAAGGACATTAAGGAATAGTGGGATCAAACAATATTCCAAGTAAATATAGGCCGAGATGTACCAAAGTTTCTTTCTGGGATGCTCTGTCCAGCTCTTGCGTCTCTTTTCACATTAGTCACACAGCACTTGCAGGTGGAGTTGCTATGTTTATAGTTGTCTCATGCATCTTAATTAGGGAGACCTCAATAGGACTGCAGACTCACCCAGGGCAGGGACCAAGTCTGACAGTCCCCAAACGAATTATCTATCCCCAGAGAAAGAACCAATGAAATCGCAACTGGTTCTAAATGAAAGATGGAGATATGAGGAAAGAAATGGTGGTGTAGCCTTGTTGGTCCTTCTTCTATGGATGAACTCGGGTGTCTACTAGTAGCTTTCAGAGACGCTTAAATACAGAACAGTTACATAAGAGAATCAAGGGCTCAGAGGGGATCTGTGCCAACCAAAGGACCTACAGTCCCAGTAGGAAAGGTGGCACTGGAGATTAATTTTATATAGAAAGTTTTGGCCATAAGAACAAGGTACCGTAGAACAAAACTTCAGTGGATGAACGTTTCTGTTCCCCTCCTACATGCCTGGAAATAATGTCCCTGACACATCTCTCCTATTCCAGTCTTAGCTGCTGAAGCAGTATCTGAAGGTGGGAAGAAGGGACCACAGTGGAACCCTCCTCACAGCAGTATTTGCATTAATGAGAGTCTTAAAGTAACCTCTGAACACAAAGCAAAGAAAGATTAATTCTGGTAAGAGAAACGGAAAGGTCTTTTAAGTAACTGAGGTTTACTGGGCCCTAAAGTTTATGGAGGCAAAGAGTAGAACATGGGGTAGTCCAAAGGGAGATAAGGGTTGTTAGCCTGGGATGGGAGATGTGTGTACCACAAGGTCGAAATGCAGGAGGTGGGGAATACGGAGAAAGGAAATAGCATATTTGAGAACACAGCCTCTCATCTGCCCAGGGCAAGAACTCCGTGAATCCCAAAAGAGTGCTGGAAGTCAGGGATTCCTAAATTCATTCACAGGCAGGCGATAGGGAGCAATGAGCAAGGAGTTTGGTTTGGAGCACTGGGGAGACGAGTGAGCCTGGGAAGAGAAAGATCCACATCTGAGCACTAGGAAAAGGAAGCAGGACCCCACAGTGAGGACAGCACAGCAAACAGATGAAGCTGCTCTTCTCCATATATTCTCCATCAAGAAGCCAGTCAAAAATAAGACCAGGAATGATAAACAAAATTAAGTCAATAGCCTTTCTTTACCTGGCATGAGGTAGGGTTGCTTACAGGAGTGAGGGAGAAATAATTTCAAAAGCCCTAAGTACATGTCCGTCTTTTTCAGTGCTGTGTTCCAGGACTTAGCACACTGCCTGGTTCTAAGTACCCAATCAATCCTGGATGAATCGATGACTCAGTGAAGACATTGGAAACAATAATAAGACCTAATAAATATTTAACAAATATTAATAAACATTAAACACTGGGCACAATAGGGTAACTCTTAGACTGAGAACTTGGAAGACAAAAAAGATACCTTGGTTATTCAAATGCAACTTAGGAGAATGTTTTTAAGTACACTAGCTTTTTCTCTTTAAGGGTAAATTTCAAAGGGGCTAATCTAAGGAATTAACTAGATAAAACGAACCCATAAAAATATTTTCAACCATTCTAAGAAACATAGCTAACTCTTTTTCCCCTCCTTCTCAGCTTCTTCTTCATTCTTCTAACTTTTTCAAGATTTTTAGGTGACTACTGCTGAGCTTTAGGGTTTTATCAGTTTTTCTTCTCTCCTTTTGATCACCTGTTTTGGCATGATCCTGATTTCTTTTGTCTTTCTTCATTCTCCCTTGGGAAATTTATGTCTGTTTCTGGCATCTGTCCCCCAGCCTCCTTTGTGAACACTGAGGTGAAAAATTCATTTATTTTTTAGCAGTTTCTCCATTGCCTGTCAATAAATTACCCTTTCTATCTCTTCGAGGCTTGACAACCACTTCTCAGACCTCCTGTTCTTTAGGTGCTTTCAGAAATGACTCATTATTATTTATCATCATCTCATAGGTAATCTTTCTTGCTTTTTTCACTCTTAATTTTGGGATATTTTTTGATATTCTTAACATCTTCCTGTAATCATGCCAGTCTCCTCCTCTATAACACTCGATGTCAACGGTGCCTCTTTCTTAATGAATAATTGCATTGTGCTCTTCAATTTCCAATCCTGTTAGCCTGGTAGTTGGAATATTCATATAGTATGTTTATTCTCACATAGCATCACTTTTGGGCATCTGCTTATTGAATCTACCTCTGAATACACATGATTTTTTCCCTTACCCGGTGCTTTTTGTTTCACTACTTACTCCTTTTTTTTTCATTCTGCTCTATAGGGTCTAAGGTTCAAGGTTGACTGTTAAATTTTGTTCCAAAGGACAAAAAGATTGCAGTTCTGCCTACACGTATCCTTGCATTTTTCAGTGTTTAAATCAATGGCTCAGATAATATTTGCTATGAAAAGCATCATTTGATGACCAAATCTAGGGCAACAATACATTAGGTCCAAATTCCTACATGTGTCACAAATCTGCATAACCAAATCAAGCTTCTTGCTCTTTCTTTCCCTTCTCCAGTTTGACCACAGACGTGCTAACGCCTCTAGCTAGATTATCATCATGCTCTTAAAATATTCTCCAATTCTATACTTCCAATCATATTCTTTGTTTCACATAAAACTTAATCAAGAGGAGTTTTATGTTAAGTTTCCACTTGTACATATGATAAATAGCTTAAGCTATATTCAGTACATTCCCAACCATTATTTTTCTTTCTATACCATACACAGATAAATCACATTTTATCTACCTTGGTATTTTCCAGCATGTCCATATCCTAGCGGTTCTTACTACCTGATAGGCAAAATTTAACTCCTTTTCCATTGCAATTTTTGTAACCTTTAATTATGAGCCAATGTTAGCTTGCACTTGTACTTTCAAGTGATGTCCACTTCTTCTAAACTAAAAAATTCAAGAATGAACACCAGGAAGTCCTTTGGTTTTCTGATCAGCACTCATCACACCCTTCTAAATATGTAGAGTAAATTGCATGTGGTTTGTGTATTTAAAAATTATTTCTCAAATATAAACTATGCAAAATAGAACAGCTTGAGCTATCTGGTAGATACCAGCTGATAAATATGATAAAAGTGCAAAATGGAAGGATTTTGCCTCTCCGACATGGAATAGATTAAGGAAGCCAAATAATAATACTGAATAATGTAGCCAACAATCAGTAGAAACTCTTCAGCAGGCCACAGCATGGTGTGAATTTATGTGCTGCCCTTTCATCAAAAAATATATATATCATCATACCCATATTAAATAAGTGGAAATTTGCACAAATAGAAAGTGACTTTCCTAGGATCACTAGGAAACCATGGCGATCCAGTCTAATTGGTAATGCTTTTAAGCACCACATTTAACTGGATATTCTTATAGCACTAATGCTCCTCCACTGACACTACTTAACAGGCAATGTATTTACAAAACTATAATAGCCTGAAAAGAATTAACAATGAACAATGTGCAAAATAGTCAATTACAGGCTTAAACTTTAAACAAGCACTTACAATGAAGATTAAAAAAAACTATCTTGGCTATTGGGTCATTTTCCAGGCTACTAACTGCCAAACCATGTGCAGAACGTGCTTCCAATTTAACCATCCAGATTTTCTAAAAAGGCAGATAGCTTTGCTCTGCAGGCAGAATCAAGTTGGTCTTCAATTTGATTTTTAAAGCAAGGCAGTTCTACAGAAAAGCAATAAGCTTTTTGCTACAGATTATCTGAAAAAGAAAGAAAAGGGGAAGTAGGTTTTATTTTAAAGACCTTAATTTGTCTGCCAATGAAAGTGAAAAATATAACCTTACTTTGGTTTAGAAAAGGGTAGTAGTTGAATAAATTCTAAAGCCCCGTCAGTTTCCGAGGAGTAATAGCCACCAGTCTCGGCTCTTCTGAGATAGAGCATTGGCGATGGTTGCCAAAGCAAAAATAACATGTAGGAAGTCATGAGGGTTTTTAAAAGTTACAAAGAAAATTTGAATGTTTCCTAACTAATAAAGAACCTCTCAGGTCTTACAAGTAATGGGATACAAAGAAACCTGAAAGTTTTACTCTCAGAATGGCTGGCTTCCCTCTTCTGATGGCACTAGATCAAAATCCACACAGAAGTAAATGACCAGAACAGAAGCCAGGTGCATGGAAGGAGTTTTGTGGCCTGAGTCTACAGAAGTCCTACGGGCTGGAGAGATGAATCAAGATAGGTTGACTTTTATTAATGTACCATTGGTACTTCTTCATGGACATGACCAAACAGAAGAAGTCAAAGAATGGCCTGTCTAGAAAGAAGTCTACAACTGCAAACAGTATGCTGACGTCCCTGATGACTTGTCACCTTTGTGACATTTATTATGAAAAGAAGTCATGTTGATCTAACCTTGGCTGGGGTCAACCTAGACTTTGGATGTGGTCCCATTGCTTGGTTATAAAACAGGGTTGCTGGGCGCTAATTCATTCCCGCTCTTTGAGTATGCCTAGCTGTCAGGTTAATGCCCTGCAGGAGGACCCCGTTCTTCAACTCCTTGGGAGCTCATACATGGCTCTCCAGGGATCTTGTCTGTCACAAGAACTGTGTTCCTGAAAAGTCATCACGAGTCTAATTTTCATAGTCTAAATTTAAAGGCGTCCTCTGGCAAACCCACTGTTAAAGAAATAATTACCTCTGAATTTATGTTCAGTATTAACCCAAATTTTCGTATAACATTCAGCACTACAATTTAACATCTGGCTCACCTTGCAATTTTCTGGGTTAATACTAGGTAAAGGTGAAGGGACACCTGGGACTTTTGTCCAGGTAATTTTAAGATTTTTGTTGCTGTTTGTGTGACCGTTTTATTTCTTTTCTCATGAGGTCCAACAAGGTAGCCAATTAACAATTATCAGTCAATTGCAACTTTATTCATCATCATATCATATTTATTGCCTGGTAAATTTGGTTAATAAACAACAAGAACCACAATTGCTTCTTCCACTGATTACAGAAGTACCATTTGTCTTATTAAGCTTTCTCTTCAAAGAGCAGAATACTGATGGTAAAGAAAAGGATCCGCAATTATGGAAATGGCCCCCATTAACTCCCCACACCCACTGCAACAGTAACAGCGAGCGTTTATTGAGTGTGCATGAAGTTCTAGGCACTCCTCTATGCATTACACACCCATTACTTCATTTATTTCAACTAACAATCCTAACAAGTGGATTTTATAATTATCTTCAACTTATAGGTCAGGAACCCATGTGGAAAGGGTACAGTCAGGATTTAAGCCCAAGAGTGCACACACGGCTAAGCATCACGCTATTCTGCCTCCCGTATTGGCAGAGCGAAAAGGATGGACTCAGGACACTTGCAGACTAAAACCAACAAGAAGAAATCTAATAAGGATAAACATAAAGTCCCATTCTACACAAGGAAGTGGAAGACCTGATTACAAAGCAATTAAAGTTACAAACGCTTAGTGATTTTAGTGGACTGCAAGCTCAATTTTCAGTCAATGGGAGTGTAAATGCAAACTTAGGCTGCATTAATACTAAAAATGAAAGCAGATTCACTACTGATTCAACCAGATCTGGGATACTGAGGATTAAACCAGATCTGGGATACTGAGCTAAGTCCTAGATTCACCACTTGGAGAGGGAAAGAGACCGACTAGAACACACACAGAGGACAGCAACCAGGAATATGAGGTGTAAACCACGTTCTATATGTTAAATGTTTTCCAATGACATTTTTGAAGGAAGCCAGGATTATCATCCTGGGAAATATGTGGAAAGACAGACAATACACAATCCTAGGTAGCTTCAGAGGAGAAAACTAGCATCCCTGGCTGACAGCTGCAGAACTGAGAACTTTCTGAAAGTCAGAGCCATCACAATGCAACAAATTGCCTTGTCAGTAATGGCTTCCCCAATGCAGTGAATGCCCAGGCAGAGGAAGGAGTACCTGTTGGGGATTCACTCATTCATACATTAGTCATAGCAGCATTTGTGTGCCAACAACTTTGCTGGGCCTCATCTAGAAGGATTCCTACATTGACAGGGAAGCTGATGTAAATCAGAAAGAACACAAGAAGAGCCCTAAGTTCCATTCCACTTTTAAGAATCTACGATGTTTTCCCAAAATGGTGGATAAATTAATGCTCTGAAACAACAGTTTTATTCTAACCTATGTTAGTGAAGGAATGAAGGAGGGAGGGAAGGAAGAAGATGGGAAGGAAGGAAGGAAAAAGAGAGAGAGAAAGAGAGACAGTAAGAGAGAAAGAAAGAAAAAAAGAAAGAAAAAAAGATTTAAAATTAGTAATATTAGGGATGAGTGATTAAATATAACACTGAAAATGACCACATAGTCAAATCAGGAATTACGCAATTTTCTTAAAGATAACAAATTTGCAGGGGGCAGAGAGGGAGAAGAGACAGTGGCTTTTTTTTAACCTTCAATTTAAAGTTTTTAGAGAGTAAAATGATTAATCAGAAAATAGGTTCACCTTTCTCTCTGCTAACATATCCACTCCCATGACTTCAACTACCCAATATGGAATATTGTATGGCAACTCTGCAATCCCAGCCCATAACCACAAATCAATACACCCACAGACATCTCAAAAATCCAAAAACTGAGTTTACCATCTTAATCCCCCACAACCTACTTCTCCTCTGCTATTACACATCACCATTCACCAGGTGGCCCAAAACAGACACCAAGAAGCCAAGGATGCTCCTTCTTTTATCTGTCAGTTACAAGTCAAACCATCTTCTTCTGCTTAATATCACTCAAATCCATATACTTCTCTTCATCCCTATCATTCCTGATTCAGTTCAGTCTCACATCATTTCCCCTTGGAATTGCTTTAATCACCTCCTGAGTAATCTCCCTGCCTCTCATGTTGCCTCCCATTCACACTGTTGCTGAGTGATTCTCCTAAACCATAAATTGGATCATGTTATCCCACTACTTAAAATCAGTCCTTGAGTAGTTCACCACATGCTTCATTGAAAATCCAACTTTCTCCATGTACCAAATATAAGAAAGAGGCTTCACTTTTCTGGGGCCAGGATTCGAATCCAGCTTCCCCTGTCATCCTTTCCTCCATGGACCTATCTCTCTCAGTCTTATGGAACTACTTCACTTTCAGGCTTCCTCTTACATCCTATAGCTCCCACACCTCTGCACAAGCATTCCTCTCAAACAGCCATTTTCTTTTTACCTGGATAATTCTAAGTCATCCTTTAAGATTCAGCTCAGGCATTATCCCTTATAATATAACAAAATTCATGCTGATTCATCCAATCACTATTCCCAACCCCTTTCTCTCTTGCCTGCCTCTTAAGTCACAGAGCCAATTGATGCTGTAAAAGTTCACTTTCCCAGCTTCCCTTGCAGCTACGAGTAGATATCTCTTAGAGATTTGGCCAATAACTTGTTAGCAGAATGCTGCTCAAGGTCACCAATTTCTGGGAATGATTTTTTTTTTCCCCTGATGAAATAGGATAGATATAGGTATCCATGCTACTCTAATCTCTGCCTCTTCTGTTTCTTATTATGAACTCTGATGTGGTATCTGGGGCTCAGCAGCCATCTTGCAAGAAATGTAAGATGAGAGAAAAAGCTGAAGAATGAAAATCAGCATGCTGAGGAAGGAAGAAAGGAAAGACGGCAACACTGATTTGCTGAATCCACACAGGCAACCTCCCACCTCAAGACATCCCCTTAAGTAAGGGAAAAAGCCATCTTTGTTTGACTAACCTCCTATTATCAGGTACTCTATTAGTTGCAGCTGAGTGCACGCTTAACTGCTATTGCCCCTCAGGGAATTCACTCCATATTCTCTACAGTGAGGCAGAGCAGGGCGCTTAAGAACAAGAGCTTTGGAGTTCAGAGGATATAGCTTTGAATCTGAGCTCTGCCACTTACTCACTACACAGCACCACCAGGTAACTTAATCTCTCTGATCCTCAATTGGGCCCCTAAAAAATGGGAATGACAATGCCTACCAAAGAGTTTTATTGTAAGAAACCAACAAGATAATATGTGTAAAGTACTTAGCAGATGCCTGGTACACAGGAGCATCAAAACGTTTTAGCCATTATTATGAGGAAGCTGATGGTCAGTAGCCCAGATACGTAATCCAACAGCAGTCTGTGCACACATGGATTATTTCCCTAATGCCCTGATTTATAATGATGTGATACAGATCCGACTCCTTCCTTAGACTGTGGGCCACGCTGAAGGCAAGAAAAGTGGCATGTCATTAGTACCTAACACAGG
Organism: Equus caballus; assembly: GCF_041296265.1. Taxonomy (NCBI): domain Eukaryota; kingdom Metazoa; phylum Chordata; class Mammalia; order Perissodactyla; family Equidae; genus Equus; species Equus caballus. The sequence goes on from NC_091691.1 coordinate 81,532,985, forward strand.
GCCTGCACGGCATAGACTTTCCACAAGCATTTGCTGGAGGAATGAATAAATGAATGAAGCAAAGACTAATTTGAGCGTTGAAGTTTATCATTTGGTTGGCTTCTAGTACAAGTGGAATTTACATAGATGGCTGAAAAAATATACACATACTGAGGACCATATGATGGCAGACATACTGATAACATTAATTTTATTTATCAAGAAGCCATTCAAATTTTTACAGCAGTAACATATCCTGCTTTGCTTTCACAAATATGTAATTTGCCCTTTCTTTCCTTGCCGTAAGGGTGCACTTCCTCTCCGTCTGAAAATCAAGACAGCTAAGATATGAGGTGTAAAAACCGCTCAGGATACAACCAAGCCAAAAACCGAACTTGGGATCTACGCTTTATCTGCTCTATCCCTTCCAACTTAGCCTCTAAAAAAGGCTCTCCCTCTGAATCTTTACTTGCGACGAAGCTATCAAATGAACAATCTCCATTGTTCTGTGGGGGATAATGTGCGAGTGGGAGGGGGAGTAGCTTCTCTGGCAAGTCGACAGTCTCCAAATATTAGAATGTGACAAAATATTTTTTCTAAGCAGTGTTTTGTCCCCACACAAAATTGTATTGTATAGGAACACTATTTAAATTTGACCGCTAAAATACGTGGCCTAATCACAATGACCATGGAAAACAACATTTGGTATAAAAACCAGAATTCCCTTAGTTGTTAAAATTTTCACAAGTCCAGGGAGCACTTCATTTTTCTATAGGGAGGGATTCTCCTGGCAGTAAGGAAAGCTGATCTGCTCTGATAAAACTTTAACAGGTGCTGAAATTTATATATTACATTACAGCCTTACAAGCCTACACTAATTATTAATTATCCATCTAAGTGTACCTACTTTACACATCCTGCCCCTTAACTAGAGCGCTCAGAAAAGCCATTGTACTTTGCCTAACTAACGGACCATGTCTTGAACAGCTAAATGGCCTAGCAAATGCAAAGACTGTCCCAAACGTACACTTGACAGTGTTAATATAGATCCACGGGCGACGCAAACCAACTGCATTTCCACAACCACATCCCACCTTGAGGAACCGGGTAACTTATGGAGGGCATCTAGGTACAGACAATACCAGCAGGTGAGAGCCAATTTATAAAGCAGCCCCCTTTGTGGCTGCAAGCAACATTACTGTGTAGCTACAGTTGTAGGAATAGTGACTTCTCTCTCTTGTTCTGCTCTGTGAATATTTTAAAGAAGTCACAGAGAGCCTTCTTTTTATGCTAGAGCAGGTGTGAACTCAATTCTACCCTTACACCAGTATCAGTTCAGCTGAGAGAACAGCCGTAAATTTTTATTTCAGAACCAAATGAAACTCATGGGGGTGTGGGGCAAAATCTCATTAACGATTAAAACACCTTTAAAAGACGGGGAGCAAGGCAGCTTTCTTTTGTTTTATTTTCAATTTGGTGGTCACACTATATAGAGGATTTTGCAATGAATGGAAAATGCAATCACAGAAGTATATATATTTAGAACCATTTTATTTTTGAGGTAACAAAAAATTTCAGAAAGCTCTTTCCCCACTAACCACATCTCCATGAGTTAGGTCAGCACTAGAAATGAGAAAACCGAGGTTAAAATGAAAAATGGCTTGTTCAAGATCACCAAAAGATTATTCAGCAAACTAGTGTTTAGTAGGTCAGTATTTTCCCGTAACTAGCTACTAAGATGCCTCACAGAGGTTGTCCACAGCTACTTAAGTGGTCTCCCAAGATATTTAAAATATTTATCCTCACTGCATCTCAATTTCCAAATAATATCTGAGACCATCAATAAGTAAGGAAAAGCGAAACCATGCATGAAGAAAAAAAAACCAACCACACACACACACAATATAAAGCATGAATTTAATCCTGTCAGGAGGCCAATTTTTAAGGCTTCCAAAAGTATTGGAAATGGGCTCATTTCCAATTCCTCTGAAAGTTCTGAAGGAGACAGGGTCACCAATAAATTTTCCTCCATGATTTGGTATTGCCCAATTAAATACAATCAGTTACACATAAAGAGTTTATGCTTGCATCCAAGATGTTCAGATTTGGCTAGTGAACTGTTAAGAGTACGGCTTGGTCTGAACAGCCAAGGTGAGGAAGAGGCAGGAGCAATTAGTGACCCAGTAATTTCAGAGATGTAGACGGCCATGCCAATGCTGATAACGTAATGCTAGAAAATCATACTTTGCGATCTGAATGCTCTAAACTTAGGTTTTCATGTATCTCTTTTTCTCTCATCCGTCTCTTCTTTTGTCTCCCCCTTCTCCACCAAATGTTATCAGATATTACACACTTTGCATTTTCATTCAGCTTTAATATGGCCCACGAGGGGGTGGCATTTAATTAATCACTTCCACATTCTGCCAAAATTCACTACATGACTCTCAAGTTTGCATAGCACTTTTGCCAAGCTGGTCAGACCCAATAAACAGAAAAACAGCCTGGATTCAAACAAAAGTAGATGCAACAATAATTCACACTAACTGAATTTAAGCGCCAGGTCCTTTTCATGTTACTTCATTTGAACCCATCACAACTACTCAGAAGAGAAATTCCACCCGAGCACTACAGATTGCCCAAGGTCACAACTGCAGACTAGCAAGCTGCGAGTCACCGCCGCCCAGCTAAAAACAACCCTTGTGCAGCCCACCATCCTCCACTTCCCCCATTTCAGGGCTTCAGCGAGACTTTCAATCTACAGGAAAGCTTTAAAGGTTTTATTTTAAACATAAACAATATAACCAGCTATATTATACACCAATTTAAAATGAAGCTTCCTTACAGTTTTTCTTATTAATAAACATGTGTCAAAGGACTAAGGAGTGATTAATAAACAATCATCAAGAAGATGATTGTTGCTTGGGCTGTATCTATTAAGTGTTTAGGAATACATTTAATTTAATCCCAATCCATGCTCCACACATTTTGCAACTTTTGGTCCCTATGCCTGATATTCTGCAAAAGGAAATAAAGCGAGATCTACTAAACACCCCTTTCTACTCAAAAATAATGCACGGTTCCTTAGGAAAGACCCAGAAATCCTGGGGAGTGAAGGGAATGAGAGATGAATCACACACAGGCGACATTCTATGCCAAGATTCTCTAGAGAAGAATGAACTGAAATGGTAGAAGACCGTCTCCAACACATTTACAAGACCATGGAAGGTATGCGTAAAGGTATCTCCTTGATGAAAAGCATCCTACCTAGTGGTTACCCCATTATTCAGATGACATACAATGCAGGTGAAGAAATCTCAACTCGTCAGTGGGCCCCCAGCCTAACCCGCTCAACACCACACCCAGCATTTTTAGCCCTCTGTAACACTGAAACTCGAGAACTTTTCACTTGGAGAGAAAATGGCTGGAGGCAAATACTTCACAAAGGGGCCCAACTGAATTCAACAAGGTTGACCCAAGAGGTACTTATTTTATGCGATTACTATTTTGTGGGTTGGCTAAAAAAGAAACTTTTCCATTTTCGTCTTCATGTTTAGAGAACTGAATGTTCTATACTCTCTCCACCTGTTCTTTCCTTCTCTTCTGCTCAAATCTCATTACAAGGTAAAGGTGTCTTAAAACTATCACCTGAGTCCCAAAGTACATAGATTTTTCAATGAATTACAGACAAAAAAGACAGAGTACCAATATGTGGCCTTGCAATGCCATAAGAGGATAGTCACAGAGCAGAGCAGTTGCTACAAAGTGTATCACTTCACTGTATGGTTCACAGTGATTCTAGGGGGTAGGTGTGACTGGTATTACTATCCTCACCTTAGAAACATGAATGTTGGGGCTTATAAGAAATTTATCCAAAGTCCCATCACCATGAAGTGAAAAAGTCAAGACCAGTGCTGCAGGGACCCCTAGCCCAGTCCACTATTCCTTGATGCCTCTATTCCATGATGCCTCTCAAGACTTCTACTGCTTAAAACTGAGTTCCTTTGCTTCTTTGGTCCTAACAAATGTTATTTGAACAGAGAAAATACACTTTTTGTTTTGCTGAGGAAGACTGGCCCTGAGCTAACATCTGTTGCCAATCTTCCTCTTTTTGATTGAGGAAGATTTGCCCTGAGCTAACATCTGTACCAAACTTCCTCTATTTTTGTATGTGGGTCACCCCCACAGAATGGCTGACGAGTGGTGTAGGTCCATGCCTGGGATTCGAACCCGAGAATCCTGGTCACCAAAGCAGGGCATGGGAACTTAAGCACTAGGCCATGGGGCTGGCCCCTAGGCTTATTTTTACCGAAGGTCAATACAGCACTTAAAGTAGACGCACGACTTTCACGGACATTAGGGTCACAGAGCCCTAACTTTATTGATGTTTCTGTTGGGGCTGAAGGACAAGTAGAGGTTTGAGAAATGCAAAGTGTTTAGTCCCCTGCCCGAGGATCCAGTCAAGAAGTACACTACTGGTGAATGCTATCATGGACAGGTTGCGTCAAGCTTATGCAAAATTCAAAGAAACCATCTTTCCAATGAAAAACTTAGAGGAAAAACTTTACTACTAAATAAAAACTGCTCTGTTTATTTCACATCCTGCTTTCCTTTAACGACAGAGGGACCTTCCCCTGCCAGTGTTCTCATTGGCCTGATTCATGCCACAATTACAACAGAGGTGGGAAACTTCTGGCAAAAGATGGATCCAGTTCTCACCACAATTTCATGCAGTCTTGGCATGTTGACTAAAATTAAATGTTTTTTGGCTGCACCTAATCCGCCACATTAAAGATCACAAATACAAGTTGTGTACATATCAAAACAAAACAGAGGGGTTTTTTGCCCCAGGGAGTGGCATTCTTGACTCAAGGCTTCATGGTGACATGGCAGGTTGCCGGAGGTAAGTTTCTGGGAGACTGTTTTGGCAGTGGTGCAGGGGAAAGATCTCTGCCTGTCACTTGTAACGGCATGCCCCAGGACCTGGCTGCACCAGGATGCCAGGCCTGCGCTGAATGGATGCAAGAGGAGACTGTGGGAGTGGGCACTGGACTTAAGCTCCGTCGAAGACCACCGAAGGGACGACAAAAAAGGCTGGTGGCTGGAGCTACGGTCCTGCTGCATGACCAGGGTACTCTGAACAGAGTGGCAGGAATTCAAGCCAGAGACCTAAAAGAGAAGGTTCTGGGTGATGTGGACGTGAAGAAGATTGACTTGGGCTGTTCGCTGCCTTGCTCAAGGGATGAAGACAATGAAGAGAGAAGCCTTGAAGACGAAATGAGAACAGCACGCCTCAGACTCCTCCCTCCTGCGCATGACTCTCAGGCCTCTATTTGCTCCATCTTCCTCTTTTCAACATCCTTTTGTCTACTCCAGGTCTCTTTGTCTTTCTCTCTATTTTGCTGACCAGAATTTAGAGTTGAGACCCATTTTTACATTTTGCTTATTACATGAAAGTTGGAGCCTTATTCTTAATTTTCAAAACTGTTTAGCTTGAAAATTATATATTTTTCTCTTAAAAGAAACTAAATAAACGCTGTAAGTTGCCAAGCCAAATATGCATTCTCAGCTCCCTTCTCTCATCTCTTTCCACTGAATAGGCTCGAGAAACTATCGTGCACAGTCCCATCTCCCCCACCCCAAACACCAAAGCTGGCGATGACCGTGGAATATAGGTGGCCAGCAAGATCCCACTGCTGAACTCACCTTTCCCTGCTTCTTGCTGCATGAAATTCAAGCCTGACACCTGAAGCTGTGACAGTCATCTTGAGACAATGAGGGAAAGGACAAAAGAATCACAGGGACCCCAGCTTTGACACCACTGAGCTGTACACCAATTCTAGCAGCGGTCTACCACCCAACTTTTGTACGAGAAAAATTATCCTTAAGCCACCATTAGTCACAGTTCCTATTACTTTCAAGCAAAAGCATTCCTACCTGAATACAAACTGCTTTTTACTTTTACTTGATGCTAAAATGATTTATTTTCCCTTAGATCAATAACTTTCTAGGTGAGAAATCTTCCTCTGGTATTTAGGAGACCTACACTTCTCTGCTGGCCATAGTTTTCAAGTAACATTTTTCTGGTATCAGTTCTTCTAAATTTTATAAAACCTAGTTTAGTCTACCTCGTTTGACTATAAAAGTGTTTGATTATCACAGCATTAATTATGCCAGACAATAGAATAGGCAGCTGAATGGAAAGGAAGCAAGACCAATGAAAGAGGAACAGAAATGTTTATTGCCTAGAGAGAAGAGGAAATAAGTTATCTTATCTGAATACTGGAAACATACAACATTTTTCAGTGGCCTTTTAAAAAATATTGATTTTACTTATTTCCTTTTATAAATAAAAGAATCTGTGGTATGTTTATTGAAAACTGAAATCTACCTCACTGTTATGTGGTCCATTTCCTGACATTAGGAGAATATTCTGTACAGTCGATGAGATAGTACTATAGAAAGAATTTCTGTAGGACTGGCTCTGGTTTAGGGTTTTCTTCCCGATACAGTGAGATGTAGACCTGACTTTAAGTTATGGGCATTTCATTTAGGGTTTAAACCCTATTTTTCTGATTCCCTGACTTATTCATGAATGAAACCATTCAACAGCCATTTATTGAGGTCCTACAACTCTGTGCCCAGCATTGGCCCATGCATTACATTTTTCTCCTGGTGAAGTAACTTAATGAGCTATTATGTGATCCTCAAACAATCCAATCCCTTAACTATAGATTTAGAATGAGTTACAGTAGAAAAGAAACATCCATTTGAATCAGGCTTTACAGAATTACATTTGGAAGACACGTCATTAGCAAAGTTACTTGAAGGGAATCATAAAACAGAGATGAATGGATTGGAAAGAATATAGGACACCTCAAAAGACAAAACACAGGATAAGGATAAAATGGTGTACCTAAACGATCAATGGACCACTGAGCGATGAGAAAATTACCCCAGAGATCATCTAAAGGACTGTTCCTCCCTCAATTTAAAGATGTGAAAACAAGCTGACCTGAGGACCCCCAGGCAGTTGTAGCAAAACAGAGGGTAGAAGAATCAGTTCTCTGGCTCCCAGCCTGAGCTCAAAATCAAGATTAATAAAATCACTTGGGATGACACAAAATAGTCTTATGTGTTAATATTTCTGGAAAACATTTTAACATATTAATGTAACAAAATTCCCAAAGAAAATTAACAACAAATAAGACCACTACTATACATTTCTTCTTTCAGCAATTGCTTTTTACTACATTACCAATCTAACAGATAATAGAGGATATCAAGATAACCTCAAGCTAAAAAGGGCCATTAAAAAAAAGAGAAGACACTTAAAATGTACAGAAACGTCCCCAACTAATAACTTGCAAGCAGGCCACTATCACTATTGAACTTCAGAACATTTTAAAAACGCGAACTAAAATTTCGAGAGCTGACATCCATATTCACAATTTCATTTTCACGAAGTTACTAAAATATTATTTGATGTCTGGCACTTTCGAACATCAAATCATTGCCACTACTGTCCAGGTTTCGTTTTTTTCAAATAGTTACATTCCTGCATGGAAAAAAACACCTGACCAAGAGATCAAGTTAAATCTTACCCATGCTCTGAAAAAACTCTGCTTCTTTGTGGTCATTCTTTTCCTTTGTACATTAAGGTTTTCAAAAACAGTTTTCCTAGTAAAAGCCTCTTCATTGGGTATTTCCAGTTTTACAATGAAAAGAAAAACTCCCTGTATTAGCATCTACTCACATTCACAGTTTTACAAGAAGACTGTGCCACTGGCCTCTGCCACTGGGATTTGAAAATGCTCACAGCACTTCACCTTTATGCTGGGCTAAACTCAGGGTAGCCATAAACACTTTGAAGTAATGCAAACCTAAATATTCCTGCTAGGCAAAGGGAGCAGGGGAACCGAATTATAATGAGCTAGCAGCTGTCACAATATGACCACAGTAACCAAATCAAAATATCAACCGCTAACCCAGATGAGCTTCAAAGGTCATCCTATAAGCCAGCAGCTTTCTTCAGTTCTGCCTGAAACCTCGATTTAATTCTGCAGTAAAATGTTCCACTGAGCTAGTTTAGAAACCAGTTACTCTATAATGGGAAATTACTTAGTGCACTGGTGGATCCCATTGGTGGGACTAGAACCAAATACCACAAGAAGGAAACCGAACCATTCACAATGGGACATGTAAAAACACAGCAGCTGATGTTGAACTAAACTGCACCCAACCGTACAAAAGTATCACTTTTCACATCCTTCAGTTACCAATGCGTGTCTACAATCTTACTGGCAACTTGCTCACTCAAACAATCTGGTTTTCAATTAAGGCTCTGGAACAATAGAAGGCAAATCCACGCTCAGATCCTACCTTGGATCACAAAGTTTTAGCAAGGAAATACATTTTCTCCCACTGTAAAAATATTTGGGCAATTACCTGCAAAAGTTTAACGCTAGGCAGAAAAACAAACAAACAGGAATGTTAAAAAAAAAAAATCCAAATTCTTTGCATATAGTTCTTGCTAGGATTGTCCAACTATTCCACAGCATATAATCCTTTTACAAATACAAGATTCAGACCCATGGCCTCTCTGTTCTATTAGCATATTCTGAAAGCTACCCACTCACCACCTGTAAAGGTTTAAAAAAACTATTTAAAAACTACAGTGAACAGTTTCCAACACATCAAGTGTGCATTATTATCATTAATAATCATAGGTAGTCACAAAGAAGTAGTGATCCATTTTCTCCAGATACAAAACAGGACATGGCATTTCAAACAAGTAAAAATGCAAATTGGTTTGCTTGTCTCTATCCAATGAAAGATATGAGTGAGGACTCAGGAAACGTCAGGTAAAAGAGTATAAGATACAAATAGAAAATCATGATGTTGTACACCTGAAACTAACATAATGGTATATGTCAATTGTACCTCAATAAAAAAATAAACTTTTTAAAAAGACAGTATATGAACTGGTCACTGCAGGCGGTCAGCTGGGTGACTCAGTGCTGAAATCTCTCAATACCTCCAGACGCCCCCACATCAACGAAAAACAAAAAGCCAGGCAGACTTATTTTTTTAAAAAAACAAATTTAAAGGCTTCTTTGTTTATTTTAGTTATAATTTTCTTTAAAGATTTATACGATAACAACCTTTGTGTGGCAAGTATAACTACAGACAGCAATGGAAGGAGCAGGGCAACCTTATAAACCAAGAAGGAGCATTAATTCTGCCAGCATAATAAGCATGCGTGTGTGTGCCTGCCCATGCACCCAAGTGCACTTGTGTTCACTTGTTTATCTTTAGTTTAGAGATTCACAAACTACCAAATAGGGTATTATATTCAGATATGCAAGCTTATTTCTAAAAGAATAAATTAATGGAGACACTCTTAGTACTCTTATAAATTATTGCCATTTTGCATAAATTTGAGATACACAAATAAATTGTTTTGGTATTTTGGTCCCAAACATAAGCATTATATTACAAAAACTGTAATATTTATGCAAAACCGTTCATGTGAAATCAAGAAGTTGAGAGTTGCAATAAAGGGTTTTGTTACCATAAAAGAATTTATGAGCGAATGTTAGCAACGCCTGCATCATTTCTCCAAAATAGTGTACTGCCGTAAAGAACAAAATATATAATAATAATTCACTCCCAAAAGCAGGGTGGTTCATTACTTTTTTCTTTCCTGCAACAAAATAAAACCTCACTAAGTGAACAGTTTACTAAAAAAAAAAAAAAAAAAAAAAAAATCAGGTCATCTGCAGTTAATAACTCTTTCCCGTAAAATTAGTGTCACTTATTTCTGTAGCAGACGCCTAATTCAGTCACAGGCTTGACTGATTTGACAATAGAGAATCTGGTCCAATAAAGCGGCTGATTTATTTCTGATGCTATAAGCTTTTACCCTAATGTGACATCACAGAAGAATTAAATCTCTGACATGTAAAGAAATCCTTTGTAGTTTTGATGAAAACTAAAGATTCTGAAAGTGGATACCGGATTGTTGTCAAAAACTTACAGTAAAGTTTAATACTTTCTTTTGATAGAATGAAGACTTCCACAAAGATCATAACGCCGAATATGGATTTGGACACAAAGGGCAGTTTAGAATATACCATATATTCTGTGAGTTCAAATGGTTGGCTACACTAAGAGATTGTATTTTATCTTTGTCTCCATTTCTAAATTGGTTGTCTTTAATTTCTTGAAAACGACCTATCTCCTCTTTGTAAAGGTACAGCATAACAGCAAGCACAGCTCATCTCAAAAGTGGTTTCATTTTTAAATAAACAGCAGCCTGGGCAAAATCAATGCGAATCTTTGTTCCTCGAATCTAGCCGAGATCCTCAAGCCAATCAAGAAGGCCTCTGGGATGTGAGAAATTATAGGGGTGGGAAGAGTTTTTAATGCATCATCATAGTCAGTTCTCTAAAAATACATATTTTTAAGTTCTTTTGCAAACCAAAAATGCAAGGTATTTCATAGTTGTTCAAATGTCTTTTTCTCCTTTTTTCCTTTTTTTGCACACTGCGCCATGGCCTCTCGCTCTGAGGGCGACTTCCCTGACCCCAGTCTGACACTGCACTGTTAATGTCAGATAAACCATTTAGCCCAAGCACAATTCTTTTCTGTGCAAAAATCTGCTTGAGGTGGAAAATGTAGCAGTTTGTAAACAATAAAGAGCCATGTTTCAGACCAGACAGCTTATCTAACAGAGAAGTCCTTTCATTGGGAACAGTGGGTGGGGGCCTCCCGGACATAGTAGCATTTCCTATCACAATGCAAGAGACTGTCTTGGCCTCCATATTTAAGAGTTTAATGGGAAGGAGGGCAGACAGGATAAAAGAACACAGCTGACATGGACTTTCAGCTTAAACAACAACTAAGTGAAAAGAGTCAGCTCCCTCCGCTCCAGCTCTAGACTCTCAGCCACTCATATTTTAAATACAATTTGGATTGAAAAACGATTTGGGTTTGTAAAACAGTTGCCCACGAGGACACAGCAACAAGAACAATTATTTCATATCTTTGTATTGCTTGGTGGATTCTGTAATATTAATTTAGCAAGCTGTTCTTCAGGAAAACTTTTTTTTCATGTATGTAACATAAACTTCTAAATATGAGTAGTAATTTATTTATTCTGTGCTACTTACTTTAGCTCACCAGAGGTTAGGTTTAGAATCTTCTAAGGAAGTTCTTTAATACATTCTTTAAGTGGTACTACTCAAGATTATTATTTTCAAGTTAATCTTTTATTCTATTTTATGAGTTGGGCAAGGACAACTAGAGAAGCAATGGTGTTGGAATTTAAAACTATTACTTCTGGGGCCGGCCCAATGGCGTAGTGGTTAAGTTCATGCGCTCCACTTCAACAGCCCAGGGTTGCACAGGTCCAGGTCCTGGGGGCAGACCTGGCACTGCTCATCAGGCCATGCTGAGGTGGCGTCCCACATAGCAGAACTAGAAGGACCTACAACTAGAATACACAACTATGTACTGGGGGGCTTTGGAGAGAAGAAAAAAAAAAAAGAGGAAGATTGGCAACAGATGTTAGCTCAGGGCCAATCTTTAAAAAAAAAAAAAAATTTACCGTTGCCATTGAAGAGTCTAAAGATGTTCTTTAAAATCTAAGTTGATAAACATATCTAGTCATCTGTATCAGTATATCCCGAAAACAGTAAACCCATTGCACCTTCCTATCAACAACTGATAAAAAACTGGGTCTCTTGCTTTAGCTACAAAGTTAAAACATAATATAAAATTTATCATTTTAAAGTATATAAGGAAACAACTGTAAGAACAACCTTGATGAAACACAACTTCCTTGTTCTCTAAGTTGAGATGACACATAAAGGCACAAACATGATATTACCCATTAAATATAAATTGCCAATATTTCTCTGCTTTGACTATTTTGTGTTAAGTACCTGAAATTCCTTTAGCTAGATTTGATGGTGATTTTTTAAAACGTGACTGAGATTCAAGAACTATCAACACCTTAAATAACAAGTATTGCTTCCAAGGTTTAAAAATCAGGACATTCTTTAGAAGCATTTGCAATTATGGTTTCAGAATGATGTAATTATGGCTGTGTGTTTTCCTTGGAATATGGTCCAACAGCTTATGCCAAGAAATTTAACTTCATTTATTGATGGATTTGCCATAGAATTTGCCCAAGTGGAGAGATTTACTAATATTGTTAAAAATTCACATTTGCTGGAACAAAGATCATTTTTTCAATCAAAACTCAAGTAATCAGCTATTGGGATCTTTTAAGCCATTATGAATTATCTTTTCATTGCTCAGGTTACTGCTCTTAAGCAAACATCCCTACAGAATAGTCAAAGCAGAAAAAGATGCTAAGGATGCCAGCAGGAAGGGCATGCTGGAAATTCGCAGACTGTCTCAAACTACACATAGCTCACTTCTGGTGAAGGAGGATGTGGTCTGCTGAGCACATTAGCACTAAAGTTCACACCTTCAAGAAGACACAATCAGATCCTAGAACTCAATTTGAATGCACAACTCTGATTTAAGCACAACAAACCTATTATTAAAGGGTTTCCATAACCCCTTTACACCTTCAGAGCTAATACCGACTATACATCATTCCCATCTGACAGGCCCAAAGATATTTTTATCCTAAACATTCACCACTTTCACTTAATCAACCTTAACTTAGAAAACTACTGTAGCAATGCTGAAGGTGGGATAAGTGCTTTAGGTCTAAGGAAGACAAAATATCCATGTAGATGCAGTATCACTGAAATTCTCTAATTCCACATGGTTGTAAAACTTAGCTCTTTATATGCTATTACCAAGCATAGACTGTCAATATTTTTCTGCGATTTAAAATTACTATAGTGAACTGGCTAAAGATCCAAGTTCCTAAAAATAGAACCTCTGTCTGGGCTTGTATTCACCCTTCCACAGTAAACGTAAGCATCCAAAAAATTCGTGTAAATTTAAAATTAGTCTTACTTTGTATTCTGGAATTGACAAAAGGTGGAGAGAGATTGTCATGTGACCCAAGGTCCCTGCTGGTCATGTGGTCATAGGGAGTCCCATCTCCATAGTTCTGTAAATAAAATAACAGCATACATTTTACTTTTACATGAATGAATTAGCACATAAGTATGCCCCTACTACTGAGACCTCTCTGACCTCAAGAAATTGGACTCCACCCTTCCCACCCTGGAACCTCAGTATAAGGAATCTGCATCTTCACAGACACAGTGGGTCAGAGACGGCTCTCGAGTCAGCAGAGTTCAAATTTTCCTCATAATAGCTGTGAAATCTTGGGAATAATAATAATGGAACTGACTGCATGAAGTTGTTGAGGTGATTAAACGAAATAATGCCAGTAAAACACATGACATAAAATATACTGTAAATATTAAAAGTCCTTATTTTGATAAGCTCACATTACGTAGGAAAAACAAAAAAAGCAAGACTGTGCTATACGGGAAAATTATCCATTGACTGTAATGAATTGCTTTTCAAAGACCTAGGTAAAGTCTTTTAAACAACAACATTTGGCCTTACAATACTGAAATTTCAGTGTCTTGTTATAGTTGTTATTGTAGTTGTAAGAGAATTGTATCATTCCATAAGTAATTAACATCTAAGAATGTTAAAATTCTTACAATATGACTATGAATGAACACCAAAACTTTAGCATAAGTTGTATAATACTTCTGGATTTGGACAAAGTGCACCACATAAATAGTTTTAAAGCAGACAATAATTTTTGGCAGAAATTTATCATTATTATCATTATCTCATTTTTTTAATGGGAGTTCAAAATTAAAATAATATTTTTAAGCTGTCCAATCACTTACTTTTAATGGAGGAATTTTATAACATATAGGAAAGAGTTAAAATCGTCTATACTACATAGTTCAAACTTCAGTCTACTAAGGTGCATAAAATAACTAAAATTTTTTTTTAAAAAAAAGTCATTCTGCTCAGCTGGTTGCACTGCCCATAAAGACTAAGTCAAATTTACTCAGAGGTGTCAGTTGGCATGTCAGCCAAAGGGCAGAATCTGCCCACACAGAAAAGACGGATGCTGTACGAACAATGAAAATGACGCCACCTCACTAGAGAATAACTGGAATCCTTAAGGTTTCTAATACCCCATTTTCAATCGCCTTTCCTCATTTACAAAAGTTAACTTGAATGAAACTGTAATTTAATACTGCCAATATGTCAGTGTATAAAAAGGTTTCATATTTTACATTCACTAATTCTATATCAGGCATTGTATTATACTAACTAGTAATTAGTAAGTGTCCCCATCTTAGTGTACTAAAAGCTTCATATACATTGTCTAATTTAAACCTCAGCACAGTGCTGCAAGGTGTCTGATAACATGACCACTTCAAGATGAGAGAAGAGAGACTTTGCATGGCTGTCCATGTATAAGTCAGCCACAACAATCTAATTCAGGCAAACTGCCTGGCTTTACAAAATATAAGTTGCAAAACACTGATTCAAAATTATTCACCAACATAGTGCCTGAAAAAAACAGCAGGACAGTTAATGACAACTAATTAAAAGTCAGGATGATCCCAAAAGCACCTTGTTCTCAGAGGCAAATTAAAAGTACTATGCGTATTAAACAGAGAAATCATAAGAAATCAAGTAAGTTTAAATGAACGAAACAATAGAGGGAACTTCTGTCATCTCCTACACTTGCTGTCAAGGGGAATGGATTTATTTCTGCAAGTGCAGGCTGTAACATGAGGAGGAGGAAAGATTTCCTCAACCCATCCATATAATGCATTAGAATGTCAAACTCGACAGCTGGTGCAAGGGCTCAACAAAGTTACTGGTAAGCTTAGAGATCCTGCTGTACCCTGAAGACTAGAGTGAGAACCATGAGGCCAAAGGACAGGTGGAAACGGATAACTGCGGCTTGCTGAAATGTTCTCCTTGTGACAGCTTGATTACCTTCCCTGCCTCTTAGGCCAAAATAGAGACCTCCCCCGATCTCACATTTATGTGAATCCTCACAGTAAAATGTTACCCTCCCTGCAGAAGGCTTCATCTATACAGCTGGTTGGGGGAGGGGCAGATGTTTTCCTATGTGCTCTAAGTCTATTTTTAATTTAGGGTATTATATGTATATTATAAAGGCTGCTATGGATTTTAAAGGGCCTAGAGATGATTCAGCTAGAGACAGATCACATATAAAATCATACATATTTAAGTTGGAAGGAACATAAAACATCCTGTGGTTCTACTTCTTCATGTTACAAATTAGGAAAATGAAAACCAAAGAGGGAAAATGAGATACGCAAGGTCAAATACATACAAAAACACACACTGCCTCACCACTCATCCCACTCCATTCCATGGTCTTCCCATTACACCCAAACTAACAACCACAGCATGCAGAAAAACCATAAAAAACAGGGGCAAAAATTTGAGACCAAATAAGTGAATGAAACCAACTGGTGACCAAAGCCACTACTGGTGAAGAACAATATGTTTACTAAGTGAAATCAACACAGATTTATTACGTAGATTATAGTGGTGGGAGAGAACTTCCTACCACGTCTTCAGAATTCTTCAGCAGTCTATCTACACCAGTACATTACAGGGCTACTAGGATTGTCTTCAAAGTTCTGCCATCTACAACAAATAACTTTGTACAATACTGGATCAATAACTGGCAGAGTAAGGCCAAATATTTAATGAAGGGCTCTTCTTCTGGTTAGCAGAAGTGGAACAGGCGTCAAATTCAATCATAGCCTCCGATATGAGAATGAAAAGAAATCCCAAACACAAGCAGGTCCTCATTAAACCTAGGACGCATGTATATCTGGCGGTTGTGTCTGTGAGAGAGAGAAATTCACCTTCAGTTTGTCAATTTACATATGTGGGATGTCTGGTTGTGGGAAAAAAGATTAGATATACTTACCCTGGAAGGGCTAGGATGTCCTCCATTCCCCCAGGACCCTGAGCTACTTCTGTCTTCTACATCTGGGGACAAGAGAAAAGTTCTTTAGGCTTTCTTGCAATAATTCTTTCTTTTTGTATACTCACTTTTAAATTAATGTTTCAAATTAATCTCCTGTTGCCTTTAATTAAGAATCAGGCACAGGGCTACCACGAGGATAGTGGCTTCTGACCCATCTACTTAAATTAACTCATTTAAATTCACGGCAGAAATGAACTGGACCCTCAGGAACCAGAGGTATGAACATAAAAATTACTTCCATCCTTGACAATGTTTTATAGCCTCAACTTCTATTGACGTGAACCCGCACTTAAAGTTTTATTAAAATCCTTTGGACAAAATAAGTTTAAAAATACAGCAACACAACTATAATAATAATAAAAAAGTTAAATTCAGGTAAATATCCTCTGGCAGCATCCACACCACAATGATCTGGGTACTTTTTGTTCTCTTAAAGAAGGCTTATCACACCAGACAAAAGACATGAAACAAAATATACAAGACAAAAAAGGATTCAGTAGTCTATTTCCACCAGGACATTACACGGATATTAGGTTTTTGTTTTTTAAGTTTTTTAAGTTAAGATCATGTTGTTTCAGTCTTTAATTTTTTTTTTTTTTTGGAGGAAGATTAGCCCTGAGCTAACACCTGCCACCAATCCTCCTCTCCTTACTGAGGAAGACTGGGCCTGAGCCAACATCCTTGCCCATCTTCCTCTACCCTATATGTGGGATGCCTGCCACAGCATGGCTTGCCAAGCGATGACATGTCCGCACCCAGGATCTGAACCTGCGAACCCTGAGCCACCAAAGCCGAACGTGGGAACTTAACCATTGCGTCACCAGGCCGGCCCCTTACATTTCTTTTCTAAATAGATTCGGCCTACAATCCTTAATCTGTGCATTGAGTAGTGGAAATGAAAGCTGTTAAAGCCATGGTTTATTTTGATAAATGATGGTGAAGAGACCTGCATGAACTCCCAGGAAGCTGGAATTCTTCTAAACTCTGTACCAGCGAAGCTGTAATGGAGCCCAGAGTACTAAATGCTCAATCAGTACTTCAAGCGTAAAGTACTCAGGATGGAGGGCATAACAGCTAAGTTACCACATTAATTGCTTAAAACATAAAAGTGTTTCAAAGATCAGTCACTCTATATTTAGAAATGGCTTTGAGATTTTTGATGAAAGGACCTTTATAAGTATAAAAAGTTCCACTGTTCTATTATTTTGATCACGGTTGATAACAGACGGCCATCACAAACTTCCTCCGACAGAACTGGAGGAGGACGTGTGAAACTCCGGCTCAGGAGACAGAATCCCATTTATTGTGTTTCCTAACATTTCAGTGATACTGTTTATTCTCTTAATGCACTACTGTCATTCCTTTTATTACTGCTATTTTATGATCAGCAGAAGTAATCACAGTATAATTAATTGATTTATTTTTGGGTACAGTGGAGTACACGGCGTTTCAGAATATCTTAAGAGATGAAACGGCAACAACAACAAAAAACAACTATTACCACTAAACTTCAATTCTTTCCTTTTTTTGACAAATACAATTTCACTTCCTTTTGTTGGTGCTTCAGAAGACAGTGCGACTGCAAACAGATGTCCCCTATGGACAGCTAAAATCAGTGACTATGAGCTTTATGGGATGTCAAGAAAGCTCTGGGGAGAGTATCCAGCCTGGAGGAAAGATGCAATATTTTCCCAAAATCTGCTGTTTAACAAACCAACCTCCTGGCCTAGTCTGTTTCTGTTCAACTGAGATACAGGAAGAAGTGACTTAGAACCCTCTGGATTCTCATATCAGTGAGTTTTGCAGCCTTACATGATTCTCGCCATCCTTAACAAAAATCAAATATTTTCAGCCAAAAAACCAGTACGAATGACAAAATCTCTCTACCACTGCAGGTTTTCAGAAGACTGGAACATCCTGACTTCCTTTTCACCTCAAACAGCCAGCTGGGAGCAATCTGAGAGATCTCTCCTCTTAAATTTGGCCAAAAGGTAATGAAGAAACAGAACTGAATTCCTCTATCTACCATAAGGTTTCATATTGTTTGCACTCATTTTATCTTTTCAACTTTCAAAGAGGATTTTAAACATGAAAAGCAGGTGGAGACAAGGAAGAAAGGGGACCACAGTGAGACTAAGCCAGTGGTTCACCTGGGGCAATTTTGGCTCCCAGAGGACATTTGGCAATGTCTGGAGACATTTTTAGTTGTCACAACTTTGGGCTGGGGAATGGGGGACTACTGCTGGCATCTCATGGGTAAAGGCCAGGGACGCTAAACATCCTACAAATGTTAGACTAGCCCCTCACAATAAAAAAATATTCTGGCCCCAAATGTCAATTGTGCCAAGACTGAGAACCTCTGGCCTAGAGGGAAAATATTAAAGAGCAAAAAGGAAGAACTGAGTTGGAGAAAAGATGTACTAGAATTTAATTTACAATTTAGCACAAACTCTTACTAAATACACAGTGACTTCGGTACCTTAATCCAGACTTAAACTAGAGTGTTTCAAGAGACCTTCATATACATCTTCTGTCCAAGGAATAAAGGAAAACGATGGTCAACCAAGCAGCCTGCTAATTAGCAGGCAGATAAAACACATCAAAACTTGAGTATTCCCAACTGGGCAATTTCAAAAGTGAGCAATCCACTAATTAAAAATGCTGGAAGTCTAGCTTTTTCAAAACAGGTTAAATACTGGCTGGGTTCCTTCACAAATAGATTCCCAACCAATGAGATCTGACTGCTCTTTTCCCATCCTTTCCATTTCCATCTTTCTCATTTCCTGACCTCATGCTGCTGCACCTTCCTTTCTGCTTCCTCCCTTTTATTGCTCTCTTTTTAACAGGCTTTTCCATCCCTTGGCCTCCTGCTAGAGCCAGAAGATGAGGACAAATCTCCAGCTCTCCCAAAACTAATAGAACAATCGTATGATTTCTGATTATATTTTATCTCTGAAAAAATATCTGTATAACTGGTGCTCACTTACCCTTAGAAAGAAGACATAAAGCTGTAGCATGGATATTTGTAACTCAAAATGAATATAAACATGTTACTTTTAAATCATTTGTTTCCATCTTCCCTCCCACTGAGTTTCATCAGACCCTCCAACTAGTTAGCAAACATTTCCTCAACAACTATTCCAGGGCATCTCAAAATGCATCGGAGGACCACCTACATCTGAATCACCTCATATGCTCCTTTCAAAATCAGCACCTTAGGGTCCATTGCAGACCTACTGAGTCTGGATCTCTGGATGATGGGGCTAAGAAAAAGAGTGTTGTCAACAAGGTCCCCAGGTAATTTTCATGCACACAGGAGTCTGAGACCCACCAGCCTACTCTATTGGGAACATAAGATAAATGCATGCCCCACACCACCAACAGTTGCCTATCTTACTCCATATCTTAAAATCTCTGCCTACAATGCCATTCTCAGCAGCATTCAATACACACTCCCATCACATCTGCATCCCCACATTTCTTGCCCAGACTCACTTTTTACATATACCTTGAACGTGGCCTATATTTGGACAGTCCTTACTTCCTGCTGGTGTACCTGGACACTGCACACTCATACCTCCATGTTTTTGTATTTGCCATTCCCTCAGCCTAAACTCTTCCTTGTCTCTCAAAAACTAAGAGCAGGTAACATTTAGCGAGCTTAAATATGTGTCAGACACAGTGCTCAGCACTTAAATGCACTAAAAATACTCCCATTTTATACATGAGAAAACTGAGGCTTAGATGGAATAGAAAACTCTCCCAAGGTGAGAGTAAATGGCAGAGCTGGGATGCAAACACAGGGGCTACTGGATGCCGAAGCCAATGAGTGCTCCTCTCCACCACCTCCGATGACTCCCTGGTAAGCACTTCAGATCTCTCCACAGAGCTCGCAAATGGAACCTCCAGTCACTTCTCCCCAGGCAGAATGAGCATATTTACTCAAGAGTTTATGCCCATTCTTGCGTCCACAAAATATTATAAAACTATATACAACACAAATACATAAAAGTAAATATTTGAAGAAATCAAGAGACTGAAGAAATGAAAGTAGGGGAATAGTAAGGCCAGACATACGATGAGCTCTTGAAATGTACACTGTGATGGACCCGATATTTGCTAGAGAGGCCTCAAAATTCCAGAAGCTACTGAGTGGGCAAAGCAAAGAGAGAAATAAGATTCACAATGAGCATCGGATAAAAACACACAAATTGTTCAAGAGAAACATAACTTAATCTGGGTACTAAAATCTGGCAGAAAATGTCTGTGGACCTCGCAACAGATAGAGGGAAATTTGGTATGCAGTGTTCTCCATAGTATCAACAACAAGCACAATGATGAAGTTTGTGTGGCTGGCTCAACATGATAATTATATAGAGTTTATTACACAAATAACCATGTGGGCATACATATAGCTATAGAGCTACATATTTATACCACACCAAACTGTCAGATACGTCTCTCCTTACAGGAGAGAAACATGCTTTAGTCCTGTAAGTACCTCTCAACACCTCGAGTGGTAGAGTACAGCAGGTGGGTACAACAGTTCCTCATTAAAATGAATTAAAACAACACAAAGTGAAAGGGAAGAGAAAATATTTCTGTGTGAGAAATGTTTACATCTAGATGGCGAGCCAAAACAATATATAGGAAGAGATGTGTGAAATCCATTAAGGCAACATAGTATAACAAATGAAAAACTGCCTGGGATAGAAGCTGTCTGAATATTTAGCTCTCGCCTCTCTCTTGTTCTGTGCTCGCCCGGTACCTAAGATGGGAATAAATGTCAGAAAGACAATAACACCTGGACAGCAAGAGAGAAAGGAAAAAAGCAACTGGATGATAGAAATTATTCTTCCAAAAGACTGGGCTCAATTGTCCAAGATTTTTCCAATTTATTTGACCCTAAACTAGGACAGACAGTAACTTTCATGGGATTGACAGTTGCTTTAGGAGGCAGCCTGACAATCCACACATTTTCATTTTATTTGAGGAGTTCTGCATAAGCCCCTCTAAAATGTCTGACATTTCAGCACCAAAACACAAAAGTGAAGTTTGGGCAGAAGGAACAAACACTCCATTTAGAGAAAAGATATAGAGACATAATTTTTAATTTCCATGATTTCCCATCCACATTCATTAACCTTTGATTTGATTACTCAAATCTCCACTTTGTTTATGTGGACAACGAGATAAAAAATCTCAGATAGACAGGACAAATGGCAGAAAACACAGCACTGGGAATGGGGTAGAGACGTGGATTTCAGCAGGGACTGCATTAACCAGCTCTGCGGTCTGAACCTGCCACGGGCCTCAAGGAACTCATTTTTGTCAACTGTAAAATAAGTGGTTCGATCTGCATTCATGGAAATAGGGCAGGCTACTATACTTGGACAACTCTCCCACAAAAAACTAAAAATGATGGACAAAATTTCTTTTAATCCTCTTTAAAATACTAATGGGCTGACAAGATAGTAAGGAAATATTAAGCCAAAATCAAAGAGAAAGCTGAAACCCAGGGAGGAAGAAAAGACATTTTTGCCCTGAGGACATCTGCTATCCTAGAAAATTTAATGGCCTCTTGGGTCAAAGAGAACAAAAGTGAAAACCCAGGACCCACCCAAAGTAGGTATCTAACAGGAGATAAAGGGATAACAGGATTTTCAACCTCAAGGAGTTACTGTTAAAGTAAATGAGTTAATTACTACTTGTTAAACATTTAGGGGAGTACTTGACATAGTAAATACTCAGTAACCAATACCCACTCTGAGAGCCTAACTTACTAACACCCTCCAAAGTCTAAGAAAATCAAACTACATGAAAATGAAAAATTGTGATTTAGTCAAGGAAATCTGAGTCTCACATTTTTAGAACTGCTAGTTCTGCTAAACAAGTCAGAGACTTTCAAATATTCTCCTGGATTTTAGAAACAGCCAATACATCTAGAGTACACAAAGCCCACCTTCTCCATGGGCCTCTGCAGCACAATCACAGTGAGAATTTCACTTAGTGTTCGATTTGTTTAGTGACTTACTTTACCATTAGAATATCCTCTTTATATCTCACCATTTCAACATATGCCTATGTGTGCTGTATAAATGACATTCTGTCAAAAGTTATAAATGCTGACCAAAGGCCCAATCTAAGAACATAGACTAAATGCTATGGAGGTTTCACCTTGATTTGAAATAAACAAGCGTGAGCATTATGTAACTCTGTTGATTTGAGGTAGAGCTGTGTATTGGTCCTTTCCATACTTAGAGCCCATATCATGCCAAACACCCAAGGCCCTAGAGTTTCATGAAGTCAGAAAACAACCAAAGTGGTTTTGGGCATTGCTCTAAAAGTCCACAAATTCCTACTTCTGTAGAAATATATTGATTTCCTAATGAAAGCTTCTACACACGCAGAATGCAGTGGGAGATTGAAACTAAGTTCTTCTTGGAAAGATAATCATTCAGAAACATGTTGAAGTCTACACTGTCTCAAACCCGTCGCTCTGCAACAACAGACACTATTAAATATCCTCCACACCATCATGGAGACTCACAGACTGCGTACATCTGTGGCTCCTACTAATTTCCTAGTCCAGGAAGAACCGTTGGCTAAGCCCTCCACACAAACTGAGATGGCATATGCTCTCCGTCAGTGCCAGATGAATTTAGAGTTCAAAATATTTCATCAGCAAAGAGCGTGTTAGGGATGTGCACATTTTCATTAGCACCCAGTATAATAAGAGCTCTAAGTAGAGTAATTTGAAGTCAAATTTGAGAACCAAGACAGAGGAAGGAAGAGTTGAGGAGCTTCAGTGACAGACAGTGTCCACACAACCATGATCGTTTCTTGTTTCTGTAAGAAACAAGATACGCTTCATAATGAGTGATCTGAGCACTGATGAGAAACTTCCAGCACGTCCCAAATCTGACTGAGCAAGAGGGTTATGAAGATGCATCCCACACAAACTTTAAGACACTTCAAATATAAAGAACAGAGACCTGGCTTTCCATTTTCAGATCATTGCTGTCAAGGCTGACTTTCTCAGCGTTAATGGGTCTCCTTATCAAATAAATCTGAAAACTCAAAGGTCAAGGGCAAGATGATCTTATAGTTCATATATATAAATAAAGTATAAAAGAAAAGGTAAAATGTAGATATACTGGGAGGAACGTATAGTAAAAAAATTATTTCAGATGGGAATTATTGCAATATGTTAGCCGTTATTAACCTTTAACTTAAAGTTCCATTAATATATCCCTTAAAACACTGTTTAAAACAATATTATTTTCCTTTAGTTTAAAATAAACTATTTTTCAAAAACGAACACTATATAATCTCAGATATTTAAAATACAGAGTTAATTGCATTTTGCAGTGCTATAAAACAGGAACGGTATTTTCATATAACATGAAATTCAGATAATACAAAAGTAACAAAATAAAATGCCTAACTATTAAGTTATAAATATGCCAGTGGTGTTCCTTATTCTGAAACTCAGAAATCTTCTTGAAAATTCAAAGTGAGTAGAGAGTTATATTATGAAATTGAGACAAAAGTTACGTTCAAGTCTTTGTATAAATCCATATAATTTGGAAGTATCAATGATAATCTAACTCGAATAATCTAATACGAACTAAGGAGAGATGGGTGTTATTGAGCAACCTTCCATTTCAAATGTTTGAAACTAACCAGTCAGGATCTTCCCCTTAAAGCAAAGTTAGTCCTCATCTTTGTAAGGAAGAAATCTCATCTTTCTAAAGAAGAGCCCAGAAAGAAGAGCAATGAATAATTGAGACAAGAGTATAACAAAGTAAATTGCATATGCCTCCTTTGACTTTTTGATATGTAACCGGCCTAAAAGCACTTAATAAAAACCAATCTTACTAATATAATGTTCTTTGTGGGGGAGACATTTGAAATCATATGAAAATAACAAATGGAAGTAAGCTGCCATATCAGAAGACTTTGAAAATAAAACCAATATACCATCTAACTCCAATATTACATAGATAAGCTTCAAAGTACCTAAATTAAAACTGAATATAATTTGGGGAAATTTTTAACTAGGTGGTTGGTACCTTTTAAAGATATATTCACAAATATCCATCACAAAGTGTGAGAAATAAAAGGTAAATACTTCAGAAAATAAAATGTTAAACAACAAAGGAATAAATTTTAAAATATACTTCATTTCCTAATAGAATAGAATCATAACTCTGATAACATGTACATGTAATTATACATGTATTTTTCAAATCACACATGTAATTTTTATGTTGCACAATCCATAATACTGTAATGACTTAAAATACACAAATTGATATTTAAAATGCCTATTTGATCAATAATTTATTCAATTTATTCCAATGGAGTGGGGGGAAACAGCCAAGATGAAACGTATAAGAGCTTTATCTTTTCTTCTTTTTTTCTCCTATACCTCTTTTCTCCCTGGGGTGCCATTTGTAAGGCTCTGGGAAAGGGCTGCGGGCTTAATTGAAATATTTGTAGGCTGTAATTGCTCTGCATAACCACAATGGTCCTCTTCTCCCAAATGGCATCCGTTGCTCTTAGTTTTATCTTTTTCTTCTATTTCCTTTTATGCTTTAACAGTCTACTTCTCCTGTTTCTTCCAGTCTTATCTCATCCTCTATGCTAGATGCTTGATTAATATTGGTGAAGTCAAACAGTTTTAAATATTCAAAAACCTTCCCTAAAATCCAGTCTTGTACACAGTCCCTTTTGCTTACCATAATCACTCCCATAAACTGATTTTCATTGTGTCCTTTCAACATCCCCAGCTTCCACCTGTGTTTAACACTGCAGCCTCTGACCTGGCAATGACAAGCAATCAATCTTACATGTTATCTTCAGGGGTCATGTCTTAGTTTTAGGCCAATTTTCCTTGTATTTAGGCTCAAATGTGCAAACCACACTATATTACTCTGCAAAACATCAATGAGAAGGCTTAATTAAGTAACACTGACAGATAAATCCATTTCTTTCGCAGTAATCAAATCAAAGCAGGTTGACATAACACAGGAACTTAATACAGTTATTCCCTTGTAATTGGAAAAAGGCCCTTTACTTCTCATTAAAGCAATCTTCTGGGTATTGGCATAATAAGAAGGCTCAGAGCTTTAATACTGCCCTATAAAAATCTCAAGATACAGACCCCTTAAGCAAACAAGCCAGATTATCTAATTCCTTGATCACAGCAGAACATGTAGTTCCTACTGTTTTAAACTACTAATTCTTTATCTCTGTTGCAATTAAAAAGAGGTAAATCAGTACCAAACACGTACAATGGAAATCTGTAAAAATGCATAAACTGTTTACAGTTTTATAAATCTATCTCCACATGTATTTGAAGGGAAGCAGTCCATTAAAACTGAATTTGAAATACTTTACAAATGTGAAACTGTAATAGCTTGAATCAGGGGAAAAAATCTCTTTATTTTACTTAATGGGCTCAACAGGATGCATTTTGCCTAAACTCACAGTCTGATACTCAACCATACAGTACAACTTTGATAATCAGAATTGCGAGAGAACGGAATTTGAAGAACATTTAATTTTTGCAGCATTCAAAGAACAGTAAGTCACATGGTCAACTGTAGGCTGCTCTGACCAGGCTGAAACCATGAAGAATGCAACCACATCACAGCAAATTCATATCCCCAAACTAAACAAAATCAATTTTCACCCTTTCACTCCAATTTTAAGGGAGTTTCTGCTACTTATCTAGTGACACCTGATCAATCTCAAAATGATTCTAGCCACTCTTTCTGAAAGGATAACATATAATCTAGGGTTCTGATTTCCAAACGCGCTGACCATCAAAATCCCCCAGGAACCTCAAAACAACCCCCACAGGTGTCCTGGCCCCACCCAGAAACTAGCCAAGAAAAGATCAACGGTTGAAGTCAAGGAAAAAAATATATTTTAAAATTTTTCCTATGTTTCTCTACTTTTTCATTTTAAAAAGTTTTGAATTACAATGCAGTTAAAACTATGTAATTTGCTGTGTTTGAACCATTTTCAGGTAGGGTCTATCAGTCATATCCTATTATCCCTCAGTACTTCTGTGTGCATTTCCCAGGAACGAAAACAGCACAGTTATCAAAATCAGGAAGTCTACCATTGATACACTACTTTTATCTAATCCATAGTCCATATTCCAGTTGGCACTTTTCCCCCCTTTTGTGGCAGCCACTATGCCAGCCCTCAGGATGACCTATAAGTCTGTAAGTCATTGCATGAATGACAACTAATCTCAAATACAGAATAAATGCATTTAACCAAGCGCACGCACACATGCACACACACACAATGCAGCATTACTCACTGCATTTAATCATCCCATCTCTTTGATCTATTTTAACCAGAAACAGTTCTTCAATCTTCCTCTTCTGTTTGTGATACTGGCATTTTTGAAGAATGCAGGCTATTTATTTTACAGAATGTTTCTCAAATTGAGTTTATCTGATGCTTCCTCGTGATTACATTCAGGTGGATATAATACTGCAAAAGTGGCCTTGTGCCTCTCCCAGGATATCAAGTACAGAGCCAGATAATGGCTCAGTGGTCTGCCCCCTTCATTTGTTATGCTAATTTCATCACCTGGTCAAGGTATTATGGGAATTCTCCACTGTATAATTACAACTTTTCCCTGGGCAACTAATCAGCAATCTATGGGGAGATACTTGAAGACCATTACAACTAATTTTTAATTATATGCTTATTGAAAAAAATTAAAATACAAAAGGGTATAAAGTAAAACTTCCCTTGACATCCACTCCCCCCACCCTCATATCAGTGA
This sequence comes from Equus caballus, assembly GCF_041296265.1. NCBI lineage: Eukaryota > Metazoa > Chordata > Mammalia > Perissodactyla > Equidae > Equus > Equus caballus. Next base: position 81,559,786 of record NC_091691.1, read on the forward strand.
TAACCCATAACAGTTTCCTAGGCAGCCTTATGATCCTCTGGTCTGTGATCAATTGTTTTTTTTTTTTTTTCTTAAGATTGGCACCTGAGCTAACAACTGTTGCCAATATTCTTTTTTTTTTTCTGCTTTTTCTCCCCAAATCCCCACAGTACCTAGTTGTATATTTTTAGTTTTGGGTCCCTCTAGTTGTGGCATGTGGGACGCTGCCTCAACATGGCCTAATGAGCGGTGCCATGTCTGCATCCAGGATACAAACCGGCAAAACCCTGGGCCGCTGAAGTGGAGCAAGCGAACTGAACCACTCGGCCACGGGGCCGGCCCCCTGACCAACTGGTTTTTAAAACCACAGAAATGTGGGACAATAAATGCAAACCTTAACTCAAATTTCTGTTCTATTTGAACTGGTAAGAAATATTCATCAACTGTTTATTTATGTGCTAGTGTCATCTCAATAGACACAATTATTAGCGGTGCCCTTGTGACCCAAGCGGAGGTGGACAGGACAAGGACTAGAATAATTGAAGACATATATACTATTAACTTTGAAGGAATTCAGCCAAGATGAAGACAAGATTGAACAATCCACTTGTGAATCAGTGCAGTGCATAAAGCCAAGTTAAATAATCCATTCTGGAGTCAATGCTGCCCTGAATGGCTGTTCACTTGCCTCTTTCCACCGCCTTCTATAAACCACTGTGTAAAAAGGAGATCTGCCATAGCAGTAGCACTTCCCAATTAAGATCAAATGGACACACAAGTACACTTATGACAGACAGAGAAAAATATGGTGTGGTTTTCCTAGGCTGGCAAAAAAAAGGGGGGAAACAAATCTAAAAGTTTTTAAAAGTGGGAAGTACACTGACAGCTTAAAAAGAATACATTCCCAAACCTAAATAGCAAATATACAAATAAACTAGCCAGTCACAAAGTGAGGAGAAAACTTGAGCGTAGAAAAGACTGTGAGTGGAACCTGGCCATTGGATAGAACAGATGCATAATACACCATTGAGTGAGTTAACCTATTCTAATCAATATAAGGCGAAAATGGTCCCCTCAATCCTTGGATGAAGCCCATGTCATTTGATTTTATTTATTTGGTTTTTTTAAAGGTTGGCACCTGAGCTAACAACTGTTGCCAATCTTTTTTTTTCTTTCTTTCTGCTTTTTCTCCCCAAATCCCCCCAGTACATAGCTGTACATTTTAGTTGTGGGTCCTTCTAGTTGTGTTACGTGGGACGCCACCTCAGCATGGCCTGACGAGTGGTGCCATGCCTGCGCCCAGGATCCGAACTGTTGAAACCCTGGGCCCCGCAGCGGAGCACGAGAACTTAACCACTCGGCCACGGGGCCGGCCCCAACCCATGTCATTTCATAAACTGAACAGTGCTGATGGATTTCAGCTTTGACTTATAAATGCTAAGGAAATTTTCCTCACAATTCCATTTCAACCAAATGCCTGGCAGACATTGGCAAAGATTTTTCTTAGCTGGGCTTATAAATATGTGTGTGTGTGCGTATGTGTGTGAAATCAGCACACAGACACAAATACAATACACACACTTGAATATACTAATAGTTTCTCAGATATTAAAGACCATGTTTAAACAGTTCCCAGATGTTACAACTTGTTCAACTGACATAGCTTTGTTTTTGATCAGAGTGACTTGTTTTTGATCAGACTGTCGGGTGACTTAAGGGTTTTACATTTTATTTCACAATAATGTAACCACACTTTTCTATTACACTTTCTGCTTTCCAAAATGTTTTTTATATTCATCTCATTTAAAATGATTTATCTGGAATCACTGAAAGTACAAAACTGGGATCAAAAGAAGTTGCACACTTAAGTCTGAGCAGACTAACAACATATTTCAAAAGCATGAAAACAAAAATCAAAAGAAAAAGAAATTGGTAGTTATCTGATATAAAAGAGGCCATTCCCCATAAGCATGCTATTACTCTTACTTCTTTAATTCTAACAGGTAACAGAATACTTGCTAAAGTTCATTAGAATACCTGCTAAAATAAGAAAGTTGGAAAGTATTAGAATGATTGAGTTTTTGTATGTAGCAATATGCATTTTTAAGTCATGTCAGCAACGAAAAGGAAATTGCTCATCTCTCCTGTGAGCTGCCCTGTATCTCATACAACACCATTTCACCAACACGACACAAGGTGGGCACTGCTTTGGCAAAGGCCCAGGGCTGTGGCAGCAGGTCTGGTCTATCATGACGAAATGGACCATCGCCTTCCCAAACCATGCTGCTACTCTTACTTTCACTTTCAAGCGCTTTGAAACACTCTCATGACTGAAGCAGTCAAAATACATGCATTAACTTACTAGTCCACCCTTTGGGCATAGAAACTGAAATGCATCAGAAAGCATCAACTGGTATTTTCTTAAACTTAACCACATCAAATTCACGGGAATAATGAATTTTTTCTTTCAGTAGTTCTGCAACTCAGATACAGCCTGCCTTCTGCCCATCTGATAAACAATGGTCAAAAAGAGAGGAGCTGCCATGATGTACTGGCCTACAAATTCTCTAAGTAGAATGAGAAAAAGCTGTAACTCTTCCTCAGGAATGGAAGAAATGTCATTAGTTTGAAAGGAAGGAGATAGAAGCAAAGACCTGAAGAATGACAATAACCAGGCATCTTCAGAGAAAACAAGAAGCAGGGAAGGGGTCCAGGGGAAGCCAGAGCTGTCGGTACAGAATAATGATTTATCTGATGAGATTAGCAGAAAGTTTGATTAGAAAGATGCCTTCTTAACATAGCAAAGATTGCAATGTTACTTTAAGATTTTGTTGTTGGAAAAAACAGCGCCTGCCAAATGTGGTCTGTAACAGCACAGGCTAGCCATGAGTGATACAGTGGGAAAATAGCCACTAAGCCAGATTTTATTTGATTTGTACTGATGATTTTTATTAGAATACATGGATCATTGCTTCAACCTTTCCATGTAAAACCAAATCAAATTCAAAAACTCACACATCAGTCACCTAACCTTATGTCATTCCTTCTGCTTTACTAAAGTTGAGCCACATTTCAGCTGATCTGTCCTTGATAAATCGTTCAGCTACTCAAAATTGTTTGGCCAAATTCTGGGAGGCAAGCGGTACACAAAAGAAACCGCTAAATCTGCAGTTACAAATAAGAAAGCCAAAGAAAAGAAATACTGTGAGCCTCACAGATACAGAAGGAAATCAAAGCCATAGGTAGCCAATGCAAAACAGGATAAAATGAATTCCCTTCATTGTATCAAACGTATTGTAATTTATCTGGAAAAGGCCCCCCCACCCCCAGCTTCTTTTTCCCACTTTAATTCAAGGCGCTGCGCAGGACTCTGCTAAGCAGATGCCCTGAAACCAGAGAAAAGGCCACAATTATATAGCAGAAGGAGGTCTAATCAGTTTTCCAAATTCAAAATAATAATCAGTTCCACAAATTAAAAACCTTATAACGTTTAAGGTCAAAATTAAAAATGCTAAAATAGTGCATGTGTGGAAATTCTCTACATTATTCATACAAGTTGCTTCATTAAAAGGAATATAACTGACTTACATGGAACATGGCAATGGGTTTCCCAAGAAAAAGTGCCTAGATGCCACTTCTTACCACTCCTTTATCTTTTCTGTTTTGCATTAGCATTTTTCCTTTCATCTTCAGCAACACTGCAGGTTTCAATTTAAACCTGCAGCAATAATTATTGTTTGGATATCCATTTCTAGTTAACAAATGAGTTCCATCATCAGGACTTCCTTTAGTGTCCCAAACAACCCCTGAAATGCACATTATTATCTTCTCTCCAGAGAAGGTAAACAATTTTCCCAGTTACAGGCCATGAGCAGGCCTCAAACCCAATGTCTTCCAGAGGCTCATCAGGCACCACACCGTAGTGCCTTAGCTGAAAGCCCAATGCCTCTGAAAACTAGTGGTCACCAAACGTTTGGGTCTCTGGTGCAACCTTCTGTGGCTGAGACCAAACTATGTTTTCACAGTCCCCATTTCTTCCTCCTCTTGACCACACAGGAAGTCTGTATCTCCCATCATCCTTTGCAGTCACGTGGGGCCAGGCAGCTAAGATTTGACCAATGGAATGTGAGCAGACGGAATGCTTGCCTTTTCCAGGCCTGGCCCCTAAAACCTCCCGTGTAATCCTTCATGCACTTTCTCTTTCCTCTTTGTTCAACTGGATACAAAGAGTCTAGAGAATCCCTGAGGCCTCAGGGGATGCCAGACCTAAGGCATGAAAGAACCCAGACCTAAAGGACTACAGGGAGCAGAGCCCACCCCCATGAGTTTAGGACACCAGAGAGAAATAACCCTTTGCAGTGTTATAAGCTACTAAAGTTTGGGGGTTGTTTCTTCCAGCAATTAGCATATCCTGACTAATGCATCCTCCAAAACAGACTTCCGTGAATTCTGGCGCTATGATTCTATCTTCCAAGCAAAGCAAACATACGCAGTTAGAGTTGGCACTAGTCAGAATTGTGAAGCCGGGGAAACTGGTCTTTGAACTATCCTTCTCTCCCCTTCAGACTTGTTTTCCCCTCTTAGCATTTCCTCCCTCTGAGCACCAAATGTTCTCAGGCTGCTCAGTCTCGTCTGTCTCAAAAAAATAAAACCAATACATTCATTAGCCATTCTTTCTCTCAACCATTATCTTGCAAACATAAGAGGTGAGCTGCTTGCTACTTGCATAACTTTGGAGAAATTCTTTAACATTCCAGATTCTATATATCTTCATCTGTGAATGATTGTATCCACTCTGCAGTACTGTTGTGACAATTAGAGATAATTTAGGAAAAACATCACCATAAAACGTGGAACACAGTAGGAACTCAAAAAAAAAAGGTAACTTCTGTTTTTTTTGTTTTTTTAAAGATTGGCACCTGGGCTAACAACTGTTGCCAATCTTTTTTTCTTTTTTCTGCTTTATCTCCCCAAACCCCCCCTGTACACAGTTGCATATCTTAGTTGCATGTCCTTCTAGTTGTGGGATGTGGGATGCCGTCTCAACGTGGCCTGACAAGCGGTGCCATGTCCGCGCCCAGGATCCGAACCCTGGGCCACCACAGTGGAGCACGCAAAATTAACCACTCGGCCACAGAGCCGGCCCCAGATAACTTCTGTTTTTATTGATTACTACTATTATCATAGTATGATATTTGACACCAAAAGCGATACAAAATCAATATAAAATTAGAGCTCTCTCTCTCTCTGAAATATAGAATCTAGATTGGGAGAAAAATCACACATAAATAAAGGGCAAGGTTTGATGACTAATAGAATAATAAACATTATGAAATTTTAGAAAAAGGAGTTATATAGACTAGAATCATCACTTGCAAGATATTGGCAATTCAGGGTGTAGAAAGGGGATGGAAAATAGTGACACTGGTGAGCTGTGAGGCATTATGCTCACATCTTCCCAATTCCGTGTTCAATGCTGTCACACTGGTAACTCAAAACTGGCATTGGTGAGAGCATTTACACCACGGAAATTGGCAAACATTACAAATAAGGGCTGTTTTTTCCTTTGAAGAGCAGATTATTAAACATTTATCACCGCACAATGACAACCATCATTCATTGTGAACTAGTTTTACTCAAATTGCCTTATTTAATTCTCACAATCAGTCCTGAGGTAGGCTGTATCAAGGTCATTTTACAGATGAAAAAATCAGGCCTCACAATGTTAAGTGATTGGCAGAAATCCTGTTGCCTGTGCTCCCTACACTAAAAACCAGGATGCTTACAAAACGCAAGGGCATCTGCATGTCTTCTTCTCAGCATATCAAATACATATTCCCATGAATAGAAAAAGTTATTCCTTAAAAACATCTGAATTCAGGCAGTCCCCCTCCTACCACTCCCATTTTTTCACCATTCCTCATTTTGCTCCTCCACTCATCTGGCTTTCCTTAATAAATATACACCTCATTGCTTACCACTCTTACTTCTACACATCCAATTCAAGCCTCTATACAGATGTTCTTTCAAGGATTACCCATTATACTGTCTCAAGAAATAGACTTGTGCCAAAGGGTTGGGATAAGTTATGAATGATCGTTAAATCAACGCTTTCTCATACACTTGTTGACACCACAGTATTCTATCTTGGTATTCTATTGTATCTTGGGCTGAGCTGTGGACAGTCCAGTGAGTAAGCCTAGGTTTAGGAGGAACTGGGATACCTCTTAGATCCAGATGAGGTCTCTGACATTAACGATGCTATCAACAGGTGGTGTCAGGCTTGCATATGTCCCTGGGGTGCGAGAAAAGCCAGGAAACATCAGTAGCTTTCAGGTGCAGCCTGAGACTTCAGAAGACATCTGTACCTAGGGTGACTTTAAATGGCAATGAGTGCCTGCTATCTTGGTGATACATCGTACTCCTTTTCTGTCTCACTGAAGCTTGGCCATCTTACAAGACCCAGAGTCTTCCAAGAACAGAAGAACAAATGTGCAAAGGCATGGAAGCACAAGAGACCATGCCCCACACAGGGAAGCAAGGCACACAATGAGCGTGGAGAATAAAGGCATTAAAGTCGCAGTGGTCGCCAAGGAAGAAATGACGAATCTGGGCAGGGCCAGAGGAAGACACAGCCTTGTACAAAGCACTAAGAAGTTTATTGTTTATTCTAAAGGCTTATGAAGGCATCAGAGTATAAAAGCAACAGGTTCTTATTTGCATGTTGGAAATGGTAGCAATGGGGACAGCGGGTTATTAAGGTGAGAACTTGGAGATAAAGAGACTAATTAGGAGGCAAGAAACTACTATTATAATAAAGATAACAGACAATGCAGGATTATATTGGGGAAAGAGAATACATAAGGCTTAACAACATCCTCGGGAAGGTAAGGCAAACAGTGTAGGCAGGGATTATTCCCAGGTTTTTGTCTGATGAATACTGGTGCAAGTTTAGGGTAGGGTGGTAAAAAAGGAGTATATTTTAGGTATTTTGTGTTACAAGTGTCCATTGGTCACCCAAGTAAAAGATCCAGCAAAGTAACTGACTATGTCGGTCTGGAGCTCAGAATAGAGACACATAGATCAAGGAAATTTCAGGGGCAGTCTAATCAAAAGTCCTCTTACATAAAGACTTTACTGGCCCAGATAAATGGAAAGTCCAGAGACAAGGCAGGTTTTAGGATTGACATATCCAAGGGATCCACCATATCAGCCAGAACAAAGGTTCCTTCCATTCTTCCACTCTGCCATCTCCATATCACCTTCATTGTAAGGCTGGAATCCATCATGGTCATGGGATTTCTGGATCCACTTGTTTTTCTCATTCCTCTGCTTACCCGTAGAGAGCTCAGTTTACAAAAGAGCAAAATTCCTCCTGAACTTTGCCTTGATTAGGACCATCATGGAACCAGTCCCTAAAGCCAGAGAATACCATGCCTGCATTTGCACAGACCTGGAGACCCAAATTAAAAAGGATGATGAAGGGATATGATTACCCTGACTGGTTTAGTCCAATCACAGCTGTCCCCTGGAGATGTAGTAATCCCGCACAAACTTCAAGGACACCACACACTGGGGAAGGAGTGGAGTATATGTTAGTGAGGCAACCACAACTGGAGATAGAGCCTCATGTGCCATCAGTATATTAGCATATAGTGTGTGGTACACAGACAAAGAGGTCTTTGTGAAGGGACATGCAAATGCCATCAACCTTCCTTTAAATATTCCAAAGTCTTCCCATTGACGGCAGGACAAGAGCAATGTTCTTAATTATGGACATCAAGGCCATCTTGGCAATGCACCCACACCCCCAGTTCCCCTGATCCCTGACAATGCTCAAGCACACCATCGGCCCTCTTGCTGCAGAACCTAAACACGTATTTCCTCCAAGAGAACATGCTCCAACCCACCCTCACCACTCCACTTCCCTGCGTGGCCTGTTTCACTCCTATATCAACTCTCAGCCGAAACATCACTTCCTCGGAGTAACTTCCCTGTCCTCCTAAATCAGGTGTCCTGTCCTTCTCCTTTGCTGGACTTGTCACAGATGCAATTTTACATTTTTATGACTCTCAAGTGATTTCCTTTTTCCCCCTGGAAATAAGCTACGTAGAGACAAGGACTGTGTCTGGTCTGCTCTCCACCCTATCCCCAGTACCCAGCAGGGTGCGGGACAGGGAGGAAGCATTGGCATCATCTTAGTTAACTGGATGGCTGCACCATCAGCCTCTCGAATGGGCTGTGCATACACAAAAATATCAAACATACTAACAGAATTCCTAAAGTTATGAAACATTCTGCAAACTCCTATGATTTGGAGAAGGATAACCTAACATGATGAAAATTCACAATATATCGCTCTGTCTCTCTGCTATTAACTAAAGAAATTAAGCCACAAGTATGCCATAAAGATCAGCTTAATGTGTTACATACAATACATCTTTCTCCATAATTTAAATAATTGTTCGTTTCACAAATATGCGATTATGGATTAAGATTCAGCAAGAAATATGCACATCAGTACTCTCAACACACTGAAACACTTGCCAGTCACATGATCAAATAGGAGTTAATGTACAAATCTCAAGCTCAGTGATTTGTACAGTAAAATGCAGTGAGACAGTCAGACGTCATGTATGTTTTATCCCTTGACAGAAATAATCTCTTATATGGTCATTGTAAAGGGAAATATTTGCCTCTTTATGCTCACTTTGATATGCACCCTAGTGATTTGATACATATTATACAATCATTGGCCTCAGGACAGAGGCGAAAACAACTGTTACCTTTCCAGTAAAACAGCTTTCTGTGATCTGGTGATAGCAAGACAGAAAGTGGGTTAGGCATCCTGTGTCCGTTACTTAGACGGCAGTTACAAGTCAACATTTTTTTAGAACCTTTCCACTGAAGTTTCCCCATTGATGAACAAGAGTATCATTAATATTTAAAGTTCTGCTTCAAGTATAATAATCAGAACACCACGGTCACAACCATAAATACCCCAGAGCAGTTTACTGCTTTCGATTTTTCAAAGCACTTTCACACTCTGTATTTCTCTTCCCTTACAACGACATACATCAGAGAGATTCAGGGTTGGTTCAAGTCCTCAAGGCAAGGCATCTGAAGGGCTGGGAGGAGACCCCATCATTTCTCCTCCTAATCTCTTTTAAAACTGACTCTCGCCCCTTTTCTTATGCCATTAAAAAGAAGTGACATCTTTAGAAGTTGGAACCCCAAATTCGGATGAAGGACGTTCTCTGTAGAAAAAGTTATCTCTTGCCTCACAAATCAACCATTCAGAATCCCAATTTTCCTAATTATCAGGACTTTTCCTTTGGGTTAAATATGCCCCAGAGGAAAACGCTACTATTTAAATTAATACTGAGTCTGAGAAGCATTTTTAACTCATTTTCATATACTTTTTTCTCCTTTAACTCACACACAAACACAGAGAAATTTTTTAAATCGAAGGTACATATGAAGAGATGAAGATATGCATTACTTTGTAAGCTGTACCAGAAAATTCTCAAAGAGAAGTCTACCACACATAACCGAGACAATTAACAACTGACCCACCAATGAAGAATAGTGCTGTTGTTGATAATGGACCGCACAGGCAAACGACACATCAGGGCAAGCTGCTCAAAGCTTACCTTTCTCTTAACTGTGCCTGACAGTAGGGTCCAGAACTTTTTTAAAAGTTCACTTACATAGACTTAATGACATGAGTGTTTCCTGTGGGTTGCGGTAGAGAAAATAACATAGATGTAGCTGGATTATAAAAATATGAACATCACTTGTTTCTTCTGCTTTATTCCAAACATTATCAAAAGATACAATGATGCCGTTAGTTCTGTCTACCTAACATCCAGTCCCTTCTTCTTCCTTCACAATAGACCTACGGGGGCTTTCACTGCTGCTATCTTCGCGTGTTTGCTTTCACACAGCCACCCCTCCTCCAAGTACATCAGCAGGAGGTGACCTCATCTCCAGTTCCAGAAGTAGATCGTAACTACTGTTGCCAATCACAGCTCTTGCTTCTCCTGGCCAAGGAGTGGTTTAAAAACAGACACTGAGACACAAAGGCCTGTCTGCTGCTGGGTTCCCAGGAAAGGCCTCTCTGCTCCAAGAAAAGAGACACATTAGGCAGTGATTTTTTTTATCTTCTCTGGACATTTTCCTGGTTGGGCATGATGCGTAGAACTGCAGAGGAATCTCCTTCTCCCTCCCAGGACGAAGCCAGCAGACAGAAGAGGGAAAATACCAGAGACTTCAGAACAGGTTACATAAAGTAATAATTTCCTTATGTTTAAGCCAATTTGAATCAGGGTTTTCTTTCGTCGCAGCTGAAAGAAACAGTAAATGTCCCTCTCTACCACCCTAGAAGTAGGTTTACGAAGTTAATGCTCATTAAGCTTCTTCAACAATAAATACCTACTCTGGATAAATCTGGACCTCACCCATGGCAAAGCCATCAGCTCCTGGCCACTCACACACTCCAAGCCCAGAGAGGCATCATTTTCAGGAAGTGTACCAGTTACCTGCCCTATAATTCCCCATTTAATTCCTCTCTGATACATGCATGTATCTTCTCTTGTACCCCCCCTGTCCCCTGTGGGCCTCTCACGAATATCAATCAGCCAGCAAATACGTAATGAACACTTACTGAAGGTCAAGCCAATGGCTGCAAAAGGCACTGAAAGAGTACTTTCTCCTTGATTTACAAATATCAGGCCTACACACACAGCCTGGGCACTGTCAAGATGTGGGTTCAGGGGCAAGGGTTGGCTCTCAGACCCCAGATCCACGAGTAAGCCTTAGGGAGATCCAGAAACTCCTGAAATTGTTGCAAAATTGTACTCATGTGTTTAGCTATATGCATTTTTCTGGGAAGAGAGTCTATAGCTTGCATTGGTTTCTCAAAGCAGTCCCTGACTCTGAGAAGCTTAAGAACCTCTGCTCTAGATCGACTAGTGTTTAGCAAAACCACCACCTAAACGTGTGACACGCTCTTCTCATTACTGTAACAGAGCTGGGGGCAAAGAATGTGTTCCCCAGATCTTCATAGTTCTTGCCCCAGGAAAACCATCTTTAAGTATTAAAAATACTGAAGTTTTGCAATATTTTGAACTAAATAAAATTTTGGGGACTCTCCTGGGGCCTCAAGGACCATTCATACACAACTGCAATAGAAGGAAAAATAAGTCCTATTACTTAGAAATATGGAAAACAACTTATTTTTAAATTTAGGCCTCTCCAAATGAATTATGGATCCTGAGCTCAAATTTAGTTGAGGAGGCAAAACACACACTTGAAAAAAATAATATTAGCAAAAAGTTTAAGTTAAGCCACAAGTGGCAAATAAATATCAAGGAATTGCTTATCTAGATATTTTTTGAAAAGGAGATGGAACTTTCAAGGGCAAGTTTCAGAGATGCAGCAGGACTTCACATAAAGGTGAGAAGGATTTCCAACATTGGGGAACACAAGAAGGGAATAGTAAGGTGTGGCACAAGAAAAGCTGAGATAGACAGAGTCCAGGCAGCAAAGGGCATGGCTTTAACTCAAGACACACTGAAGAATCTAGACCAGTTTTCTTTCACTAAAGAGTAAGTCTAATAAAGTAGTGAGATCTAAGAAGAGATCTGGATCTTCTCCATCAGCGATGCTCACAAACATTTCACTCAACCTTACTCGATTTTACTATTGCAGCCTTTACCAATTTCTTCCCCTCCTTTCCTCTCTTACTGTCACGTTTCCTAAGAAGGACCTGAAAACCACATTCCCTGACTTCAGATTTGTCCCACTCCAACCCATCATGAACCACTGACAACTGCCACTTCTCCAGACAAAAACCTTCAGTGGCTTCCTAGTGCTTTGGGTATAAAGTTAAACTTCCTTAGCCCAGCATTTAAGGTGTTTGGTGATCTGTATTTACCTCCTTTTCTTGTGTTACCCTGAGTAGCATTATTACTCCCTTTTGTGCTCTAATCACATCAGACTCTTCACTGTTACCCAATATTCCTCCGGATATCTGGTCTCCATGTCTTCCCTCCATCTCAAAAACATTTCTTCGCACTCAGTAAATGCATGTAGAATGAATAAATGAATGAAGGAGTCCACTGAGGGACACACACACACACACACATCAATCAATCAATTATATTTACCTGTAGGGAATGTACAGCCAGAGTTAAGGCACGAAATACAAATTCTTCACAAAGCTGAAATGTAAGGTCGCCACGAAAGTACTTACATAGAATTTAACCTTTTAATAGTTTGACTTTAAGGCTTTAATTATGTTGGTGGTACATATGACAAACATAATCTGTATGCTACTCAACAGTAAGTGATGACTAGTCTTTTCAAGGCAAATATGAACTTTAATTCAGCCCTTGATGGGACATGGTTTATCTTTGATTCATTACTGTAGAATAAGAAATTAGAATACATGTGCCTACTAGCGTTTTCTACACATCTCCAACTTTAATACAATCTATATAAAATGAATTTGCAAATTGTTTTTCCTATCTATATTCTAAGTTGATAAAATTCAATGGCATTCACACAGAAGGATTTTAAGAATCTGTACTATGCCCTCAAAAATCTCTGCAAACTTAATGGAAACCGTCCCCAAGATCCAAACCTTTACAATCATTAAGGGTCTCGACTTAAGCACCGCTTCCCTGGAGAGACCCCCTCTGGCTACCTACATAAAACAACACGCCCAGTTCACACTCATTCATAATTAGGCTCACCAACCCCATACATGCTCCATCTTTTTCACAATATGTGTCACTATTTAGTTATATATAAAAAGATATGAATATATATTTGGTTGTTGGTATCCTTGTTGATTGACCCCTGCCAAGATACAAACTTCAGGACAGGGCGCTGACTGACTGGGCACTTGTGGCCCAGACCCTAGACCAGTGCCTTGCTAAGAGCTCCATGAACACTGTTAAGTGACTAAATAGATTTATTAATCATTAAAAACTCAGAGACTTTGTCATGAAAAAAATAATCATAGAACAAAAATTATAGAATTCGACAAAATAATTACCAATAACTAAAGGCAATTTCTTTTAATGTCAATGGAAATATATTATTGCAAGGTACAATATAAAAAGAAAGCATTTTATGTGAGCAAGGGCTTTATACACTTTTAATTATATCATTATATGCTTTATTTCTCTAATACATTGAGTGGGGGATCTATAAAAAAATATATAAGGAGGGGATAACAACCTAATTTGAAACATTAAAAAATCCATAAGATGAAATTGACAATTATCCCTTTAAAATAAAAAAAGCCTATTTGAAATAGCATAACTTGACTACCTGATACATAGTTTACTACTGATTTACTCAAAGAATTGTGTACAAAGGTCTCCATTTTTTTCGGAAAAAAAAAAGCAGAACCAGCTGGTACATATATACAGTGCCCTTCAAAAGCTCCTGTTAAAGCCACAAATAATTGCAAAACTTGTTCAAATCAAATGGATAATTTATTTTATGTACGATTTTGCAAAGACTTTACAAATATCCATGGATGGCTTTGCACCCCATTTGAAAGGATTTACTATAAAGCTGCACCGGCATAAACAAACAAAACTATTCTCAATATTTATACTCATAACAAAAAACTATGAGGTTTTATATTCAATTGTAGTTGTGAAAATCCTTAGCTCCTGGATTTTCACTGCTGTCGTCTAAATACACAAAACAAACAGGGTTTTCGTTTAAATGTAATACACTTATATTCTCTCTTTTGGTGTCCGTACACCAAGCATTTTGCAAAAATTCAGTAATAAGGGAGAAAAGCAAAGAAGTGTATACATTAGAAAACAGACCATGGGTCTCTGTGATACAGGAGTGTTTAGACCAACAGGAGAGAAACTGGTTTTCAAAAGTCTTTCTTACAAGATTTTGGCCTCAAAAGAAGTTGAGAATGGGAATGGGGAAGAAAGAAAGGATTGATGGCTAGAAAAATGCACAATGGGGTAACAGGGCTGGGATAAGAATTGAGAAGTGCGGCCAAGATGAAAGCACACTCTCACCCAACTCAGGCTGTAGCTCCATCATCAGAGACTACGGCCGGGAGCCTGCGAGCATGATCCCACTGAGGTAGTCTCTAATGCTTATAATCCTGCATCCTCATGGCCAGGACTGAACCGACAAAGTAAAAGGCTAGTCAAACAGTTGTCCCAAAGTAAAACAAAGGGCAACTCCCCCTGGCTCCCCACAGCTTTGGCACGCCTCAGGAATCTATTGTTGTTGTTGCTCTTTTTTCTTCTTTTAATTCAGAAAGGTAGCTTCAATGTAAATAAGAGAACTCAAAGGGAGAAAAGATTCTCTTTACAAAACACGCTTTCCAAACACACCTGTCCCCTATTTTGAGGATTCTGGGTATCTGTACAGATACTAGACGCTGATTTCTAATCCTCCAATTGGCTCCATGACTTCCTGTAACTTAGGCTCTGTGTAGTGGTAGTTGTCAAAATTGAGCATAAATGTGCATCCCAAGGAGGGCACATTAAAGATGCTGGTCCCAGGGCTCCATGGCCAGTGGAGCCAGGAATCTGCAAGTCACAAAAACCATCCAGCATAGCAGGATATGGGGTACACACTTTGAGAAATGCTGGGTGTCCATTAGAACCAGTTTCCCTAATTCCAACTGACCCTCAGACCTCCTAAAGTATTTGTCAACTGGAGCACTGTTAAAAAAATACACATTTCTGGGTACCTCCCAGAGGGATTAAATCTGAATGTTCCAGACGGGGCCAAGGAACGTAAACTTTCACCAAGCCTCTCCCATGCCCACCCCCCAAGCGTTCCCCCAACACATTCTGATGGCAACCAATGAGTTGTAACCGCTCTTTCACATTCTTTGGGAGTCGCCTGGGCTATAAGTGCCCACAGACTGCAATCAAAGAGGAGACAATAATGTTCAGAACCTCAAGTACCAGGCGAAAATCAGGGCAGATGATGGCCATCACCCTCAGAGAAAAGTGAACCCACAAAGACCAGGAACACCACAGTGGTATTAATGATTAATGCACCGATATGAAAGCTCACGAGGAGGGACTATAAAACATCGTTTAAATACAACAAACCAACCTTTGGTGAGGGAAAACGATCTGCCATTTTCCACAAGGCAATCTGCATCCTGAACACAAATAAATACACCACACAAGAAGACATAATTTTTAAACAGACCTAGAAATACTCAAGGTTTCTTTCAAATCTCCCCCACAGGATTCAGCCACACTCAATGATGAGAGCCTGTTCTTAAACAATCTGAAACCGCTAACACCTAAGCACATGTGAAATATCAAAACAAAACACTTCCCCCACATCCCAATCCCGACAGCGGTGATGAAAAGCAGCCGTCATCTGATTCAATCAGACCACATTCAAAGCAGGTGGTTCTGAACATTATTCGAGCAAAGGATGCCAGCTCCTTCCCCACACGCAGCGGCAAGATCGCCATACATGTGTGTGCTTTGTAATGGCGCGTGAAGAACCAGAAAGAAGCGTTTCAAACCTTTTTGTGGGTAAAATGTAATCCCTACCTTTTTAGTCAAAAAGCAGTAAAAACATTTTACTGAGAAAAATGTGCCTTGGAAGAGCAGCAAGCACAAGGAAATGCCTAGAAATTAAAATATTTCTATGTGGAAGACTGGTGTGAGGTCTTCACATCAAGGTCGGTTGAAAACGGATCTCTGTGGTTACTGTGTCTCTCTTTGGGCAAATATGGATTTAGCTCCCTGAAGGCAGGTTCAAGATTATTTTTTGTTATATACATATATATTACAAATTTGACTTCAGCAAAAAACAAACATGAGCTATAGGAGCACAAATTTATGAACTCTAATCCAGTTCTGTTTACTAACTATATGGCGAGGGTAATATAGTTAATCTCGGTGTATTTCAAGTTTCCTCATCTGTGAAATGGGGATAATATACAGGGTTTGACAGATGAAAAGAGATGACTGATGCACTAAGCAGAGTATCACGCACATGGAAGTGAAGAGTACGTGCAAGTTTTTCTAAGTATTTCTATGAATGTTAGTAACTGCTGAAATTAACCTTCATCTGACAAAAATAATTTAGGTACAGTTGGATTTAGAACGGAGTAAAAAGAAGAAACTGAGGAATCATATAAAGTATGACAATAATTTGCCATGTAGTTCTGGCATATTCACAACTTCATCAGAGTGCACAGCAGTGCTACCATCCATGTTCTCCGTTAGGCCAGAGAAAGGAACATGGAAATGATGTGGCACCGCCCCCCGCCCCCCATATAAGCAGGTGCTTAACAAATTCTTCAGATGAAAAAAAAATCCCATTGGGGCCACACTAGTATGTTGCTGAACATCTTCAGTGTGATACAGACATGTTGACATAGAAAAGGGACCGAGAACACTATATAGTTGAGAGAGACTTCACAAAATGCCTCAAAAGTATTAATGGAAAGGTTAAGAAAAAGCAGGGAGGAAAAAAGAAGTCTTTCAAAAGATGATTTTTCATTAAATTTCAGTTGATTATGGGGAAAAAATTCCAGGCTATTAGTCTGTAGTGTTGGTTAATAGTTTTCCTTATTTTGAGAAAACAATGAAAACTAATGAGTTACATCCAGCGGCTTTAAAAAATGAATTACTGTGCATAATTCGTTAAGCCCTTACACCACACGCCCGTATGCAGCCCTTCTTTTAGTCAAGGTTTCAAATTAAGGTTATTTATGAGAAAAAGTTGGAGAGACATTAAGAGCTATAACAATTCCCCCAGACCATCAGTGAGGGAGAGCAGTTACATTCAGAATGAATGGAAGATATACTCCAGGCCAAATATTTAAACAGGGGTGCAAAGGATACACACACAGCAATCCGCAAGCACCTGTCACTGCAAAATTCAGCACTCACACAATCGAAAGGGCATTTGTGTTCACAAATCAAGTAATTATATCCCTAACTATCCATCTGCATATGCAATTACCCAGTCTGTTGCACAGAAAAGCAGATTTTTGCAGGTGTTTCTTTAAAATCTTTCCTTCAAAATCCAGTTGCCCTTTATGTCCCCAAATCTGGGCACATACCAGTCCTCTAATTGAATCTTCATGGCACTGTGGCGAAGATCAAGTGTTATGTTTTCACATAGCGCGTTCACATACAGAAGATTTTGTAATCTAATCAGGCTCTTGCTCCCTATTACCACTTAACTAATGGTTTAATGGGCTCCGTTTACACCTTGATGTTAAAGGACATGTAAGGCGCTTCATACCTCCTCTGATGAATCTGTTCCTAGGTTTCTCTGACACGCTCTAGTTTTGCATATGGACCTTAAAATCTCAGCGTTAAAACTCTCGTATGCCAAGTAAAGTTAAATAAACAGAATGTCAAAGTAGAAGACGGAGAAAATGAGCATGTGTGTTGGAGGGCAGTGTTATTTAATCAAAAGGAAGCTTTTCTGAATTTTGGAATCACAGAAATTCAGATCGCAAAGAGGTTTTATATACTCAGAACTTGTTAAACATTTGTTCCGATTGGTGCAAACTGGACTTCTGTGCAGCTGTATCATACGTGAGGAATCAATAACATTGTGGGGCTGCGGGCATCTATGGACCAGTTCCCCTTCATGTCAATCTCAGCCCAAAATCAATCTCAGATGCAGCTTCACAGAACCTGAGAGCTGAAGAGGACATCAGATGGCACCAAGTCCAACAATGATCACAGAAATAGCAACAAAAGGTCCAAATAAGGGCAGAGATATCCAACGTCTCAGAGCACGTTTACAGGATTGCCTCTAGAACCTTCATATATTTGATAGTATTTCTAACTTCACTTATTCACTGTTTAAAGTTATGTTCATGTTTTGCTATGCAATCATTTATATGTACTTTTTAAAATTTCTTCAGATTTTCCTGGATGTATAGTTTAAATAACAAACAGTGTGTCTGAAACGGGAGCAGTAGTTTGCAGTTCTAGGCAAGAGGAAAGTTGTGGGGCTATGTTCCTTCTCTCTTTTAGAAGCTTCTAAAATCCTGTTTTTATATGTTCTTTTTGACAAATACAACGAACAACCATTAAAACATCATTGTTTAGGTCTAAACAAGACCCAGCTTAGTTTCTGCTTGCTGTAAATTAAGCGAACAGTCCCAATAAAAACAAAACGAGGAATGAGGAGGACAACGAGCTTAGAGCTCATCTGACTCTAGATCTTTGGACTTCTCAACCTTCGTACCAAGGACAAGACACTGCTGGCCCCAAAATATATTTTGTCTGTCCTGCACAGGATCCTTGGAGACGCTGACTGAACGTCAGTGGGGCGCGAACGCCCCAGTTCCCTATACCGACCTCCTCCCATTGTCTGCTTCTCTCATTTATATTACCTACTTGGAGTCCAAAGTCAGGTGCATTTTCAAGACCCTGCTCAGACCCAAGGGTCACCACTGTGACCAAACTGTTATGACAGTAAGAGAAGGAGACACGTGCGTGTGCATGCACGCATGCACACACACACAAACACACACACGCACGCATGCATTACTCTTAGTAAATGGAAAAGCCATGAGAGGGGGCTATAACATCTCCATTGACATAGCTGCCAATCTCTCTAAGATACAACATCATTTGCTGTTAAAACATTTGAGTAGTTGACTTCATTTTGCGTTCACGTGGTACAAGTAGTATTTCAAGAGAATACTGTGGGTAAGACTAGCACAGCTATCCCAGGAAATTGTCCTAAACAAAGTGAAAGGATTAGTGACCAGTATTTAAAAAACAAGAAACTAGATACCACCACCAACTTTCAAGGACATAAAAAAACAAACAACAAAAAAAACTTTGGGCTAAGTTAGTATTCCCCAAAATCGTTTTCTGCAGAATGTTCTATGTGGGAGGTATTCCATGAAAAAGGAGTTCTCTGGTCAAAGTAGTTTGGGAATCACTACAAAAAGGAGTTCTCTGGTCAAAGTAGTTTGGGAATCACTACAAAGTATATCCCCTTTCCCGGGGTATTTTACGATATTTAATGCGGAATGTACTCAAAATAAAATTTCTGTTAAAATGTCTTGAAACAAGGTTTTAAAAAGTGCTGGTCCAAATTATTTTTTCAAAAGGTTCAATAGGAAAAGGGGAGTAACTAAAATTATAAATTACTGTTTTGTGAATTAAAAGAACTATATTGGGGTTGGCCCCGTGGCCGAGTGGTTAAGTTTGCGTGCTCTGCTGCAGGCGGCCCAGTGTTTCGTTGGTTCGAATCCTGGGCGCAGACATGGCACTGCTCCTTGAGCTACGCTGAGGCGGCGTCCCACATGCCACAACTAGAAGGACCCACAACAAAGAATATACAAGTATGTACTGGGGGGCTTTGGGGAGAAAAAGGAAAAAAACAAAATCTTAAAAAAAAAAGAACTATATTAAAACCTAATCAATGAGTATAGTATAGAATTTAGTACTAAGCATCTCCTCCTTTATAACTCTTGAACACAGGAAAATGTGGAAAAACCAATCTATAAATGATTTAATGTATACTATAATTACACTATTTAACTGAATTATTATATATTAGTATGCATATCCAAAGTTAAATAGCCAACGACCAAAACTCCTGTTTCTATACAGAGAATGTGACAATAACCCCACCCCATTCTTACCTTCAGTTTCTAGTCCCTAATCCAATTTTATTTCCCCAGGTCAATGCTCCTGCATCTTTCCATCAGCCCAAATACAAACAGCAAAATATATTTCATATATATTGAAATATTGCAAATTGGTGAAACCAAGGAACTTAGAACATTACAATATATTGGACTTTAGGTCAAACATCATTTTGTAAACATTTTTCTTCATTTTTCTGACTCTGTATTCACTCCCCTATCTAAATATTAAATTATATTCTTAACTTTTCTGGTTAGCATCAACAGCTGGATTTCCACTCTTCTGTCCAAAACACAGCAGTTTATTTGAAATGGATTTTTTTTTTTGTAAACAAAAAGATTGGTCAGGAATGTATAACCAGGAAGAAATAGAAGTGAAACAGTTTTAGCCAATACAGGCTGGTCTCCAACTAATAAAGTAACCACAAACTGTACATATATTCCATTTAGGAGGGAAAAAAAGATATCCTGAATGAAAAGTGTGGCATCAGATGAAAGGTGGTTTGGATGCACAGAGAGGAAAAATGGCCAGTGAGAATAAAGGGCCTTCTCGGCTAAATAGAGAGTCTTTTGAGATTAGTATTATGATTTAAGTCTACTTCAAAATGGTTTCAGCCTTATTAAAATTACATTAAAACTAGTCCTGATGCATTTGCATTTAAAGGGTTGCCGTATACTACTTAGCAAGCACTGAATTCAGTCCCCATTGATTTACAGTATTAGGGCACTACAGTCACAGACATTTTTCAGGATAAAGGACAGTAATACTCTGAATAAAAGGGTTTAAGGATACAAGTCATCAGGAACATGAATAAGAGAACTACATTTGTTTGCAGAGAATGCATTCACCTGCAACATTAAAACAACCCTGAGCATGCTAGACAAGGGAATTATTATTCTATACATTCAATCAGGAACATTGTACCTTTGTAAGGACATAAATCTTGAAAGGGAAACAGAGATAATAAACTACTTTTTTTATTTTAAAGTGTCTCAGTTAAAGTTATTAACTTTGATCCCTTCAATCCCAGATTAAGTGAAAGGAGTACCTTATTGCAACATCTACAAAGATCTGACACAGATAATGAAGGCTTTCTTTTAAATAAAAATCTACACAAAGCAACACAGCTCAAAGAAGTGAGAGTCTTAACTTTCTTTTTAAAAGAAAATAAGTGCATTCTTAGGCCTGGTTCTTTAATCACCCAGAGCTCAAACACAGGGCTACTGGTTTTACTGCTTGAACCAATTCAAAATGTGTTTGATTCAAACTGTTGATTCATTTAAGCCCAGACGTGAGTTGCTTCAGTGTTTTGCTGCAGGTAACTTATCAGAAATCTATCCTAACACAAAATAATCTAAAACCAGAACCAAAGTCCCCACAGGTCACCTCCGAATGGCCCACAAAAAAGGTGGAGAATATAAGAAGGTATTTGAGGTTCAAAAGTTCCCAAGTCGGTTCAAATTTATTTCTACTTCCAAAGGCAGAATAATTTTTTTAATCTTGTCCTAAACATACAATAAATATAAAAGCACTTTTGAAAGTTCAAAGTGTTACACAAAACTGCTCTGATCATTTCATTATGAGAGATGTTGAGCAAGTATGAAGTTTTATGAGAGCTAATTCTGTTCCACAGTTTAGTTATTAAAAAGAAAATGTAATTGTAAAAATTCCCAGGCCACAAACAAATATATTTTTTAAAGGAAAATGTTTGGAGAGACAATCAAAATCGGTTGCTGAGACTTCATGCTTTCATTCGTTATTTTCACTACCAACACAAAAAGTAAATAAGGAAAAGACATTTAAAGGCATGACAAAAACAGACAATAAATAAGATCAATTTTGTAGAAAATAGCAATGTCATAAAATTGTATACTAGGCAGCAATTTCTGTAACAGCAAAATAATCCAGACCTAACAGGAGACGTAGCTATTTTACACTGTTCCTTTTCTAACTATGAAAATGAATTTATATTCATTAAAAAGAAAAATATTGTTGGATTTCTGAATAGTGTGCATTATTCAGGATGTGCCCTTTACAAGGAGGTGAGTGGTGAGGTCTTTTTCTTTTTAATTTAGACAGGAATCATCTGTAGGCATCCTCCGAGCTTTTCCTGAGTCTCCCCTTCCCTTGCTTTGGGCATTGATGGATATCTTCACGTCCCTTCTTAGCAGTTTCCTTCTATATTTACAACCACAAGCCTACTATACTGTAATATACGTTTTTCAGAGAAATAAAACCCAGAGATGTGGTCAATGAAAGGAGCAAACAAAACCACCGCAGCATAAACCTTGAAAGCGAGGCTGGGAAGAAGAGAAAATGCTCAAAGTTTTTCTACAGCTCACTCTGTTTAGAGCTGCCAAAGAAAGGACCTAAATTCAAGTGCTTTATAATTGTTACAAATTGTGCCAAAGTACAGTGTGTTACAATAAATTATGAAGCTTATCTAAATTATAAAAGTAATTAAACTTTCCGCAGATACTCATAATTCTGTCCTCCATAAATTTACTGTTCATTGCATATTCAATAGCTGTGTGTTCCAGTTCACCAGAAAACAAAAAAACTAAAAAAAGAAAGAAAAGAAAAGATCTCCTTCCAAGAACCGCCATGTACATATAGGCACGCAACACATCGAAATTCCAGAAATGCATAAACAATTACTTTCAAGATCTTCAAACCATAGCGAATGTTAATAAAAATATTTATACTAGAAACAATTCTCTTAGAGCTTTTTTTTTGGTTTGTTTTCCTCTTATTATTATAGACATTTGTTTTAACATGAGTTTTCTCCTCCATCACAACATTTCCTCCTGCTGCATGAAGTCATAAATCTTTGTTAGCATATTACTGTACAATCTGTTGCAATAATAACAAAAATAATGAAAGCAACAGCAACCCAGTTATATGGTCCTTGCCATTTGCAACTGAGTCCCACCTTCTTTATATGCTCTAAGTGGTAAAATATATACAGGACCCATCAAGTGCTGAAACACAGCATTCTAGAAGGAAATACAGCTGCTGCTCGGAATCAAACTGCACAGGAACTGTAAAATTATCAAAAAAAAAAAAAAAGTTTAAAGCCACAAGGGAGTATGTGGAGAAGGATATCATTTCCAAGTTTAAATTCAAAGGAAAACCCGAAATGGCATCTTGATGCTCATAAAGACAAAAATCTCTTCTCAAAAGGTTCTACCATATTCCCAGTGGGAGCAAATTAGCCGAGCAGGTGGGTACGTGATGAAGGAAACTCTGTTCTATTATAAATATCTTCAATAATTAGCCAACATGATGAACAAATTAAGAAGCAGCATATAGGTGAAAACCGAAGTTGGTAGAAGTTCCCCAGGATTTAGTTTGATTTTTGTTTGGGTACCTGTTTTCTCAATGCTCAATCAGGCACTTCTATTTCAGTATATATTCCAACTTAACGAAAACATTTATTTTATAAACAGAAAAGGAAATGAGTTTGAATAAGATCTATTTATGCAATTACCATATCTAATAGCCAATTATGTGTCCTTACATGAACAGATAAATAATATATGCACATACATTTATCAATCCTGTCTATGAGGAAAAGAAGAGAGAAGAAATTAAAAGAAGAGCAAACTATTATATACAGCATGCAGTTTTCATTATTTCCTATTTGCATAAGGGAGTGCAATATTTGTCTTCAACAAAGCTACAACTTACAAACATTTGGCTTAGATTTTTTTTAAAACCAAACTAAAATATACAAGTTATTAACGATATCATTCAACCTGACAGTCACATTTGTCATAACTATTTACCTTTTTCCTTTTATTTTGTAAAATAAAAGCAGGGGAAATGTTAAAGTTAATATAATGCTATTAAAATATTAATTATTTTAACATTAAGTTAAATATTTTTTTAAAAACACAATACCACACAATACAGGGGACAGGGCACTGTGAAAAGTTAATGTGAGAATAGGATCAGATGTGTTACATTTCTAAAGTGTATCCGTTAACGAAAGCTACATGAAACTGGAAGAGAAAAGAAAAACTCTGTCATCCACATGAATACCAAATTAATTCATTATGATCAGTGCTACTACAATGAACACAAAATTAATTCATCACAGCAGAATACACAAAGCACTACCCACTTGTTATACCTACTGACAAAAAATAATAGGACGATTATGCTCCACCAGGGTGACATACGTGGCCATGGGCACTGCCAGCATGTCAGTCACATGAAAGTGTTTCTTTCCTTCCTTGGGAGTCTACCAAGATATTTTTTGCAAGAAGGCTCTTTATCAATCATAGCAAAGAAAGCAAAAGATGTGCAAACCTAAATTACCAATGGCTCTCCAAACCTCTGTTCCTCCCTCCTAGGACTGGGATTGGGGTGAGGCCAGTGACCCTCCCTAAGTGCAATATTTAAGGAGGCACCCACGATCAGGGTTCTGCAAGTGTTGACCCTCCCCTCACATGACCCCAACATCCAACCCTCCACCCATACACAGGCTGCAAGCCCAGACTCTAAAGCATGAGCACCTCCCTTAACTAGGAGTCCAGGGCCCCTGACAGAGTCCTAACTCCTGCTAGTGTCATGACCAAAGTTAGTTGTCTCTAAGGAAACCTCTCAGGACGTCGGTGTCCTCAGAAACCCTTACATATACTTACGAGCACTAGAGCAGCCATCAGGAGTCTGATGTCTACCACAGGACTCTGCCACAAGATACATAAGAATCTAGAAGAGTTAGTGAACCTCCCCTATCATCCCCCTCTCCACTGAAGAGGAGTGGTTGCTGTTTTTTTTCCTCCCACAGGGTCAGAGATGCCCTGGTACTTAAGACCATGGGGGCTCAGTCTACTTTCTACTTCTGTCACCAACTTAGGACCTGATTGGTGTTTAAAGGGTATCTTTGGGGCTGGCCCTGTGGTCTAGTGGTTAAGTCTGGTGCACTATTCTTCGGTGACCCGGGTTAGTGGGTTCAGATCCCAAGTGCAGACCTACACCACTTGTCAGCCATGCTGTGGCAGTGACCCACATGTAAAGTAGAGGAAGACTGGCACAGACGTTAGCTCAGGGCTAGTCTTCCTCAGCAAAAAAAAAAATAAAAATTAAAAAATAAAGGGTGTTTTTCCTCAGAAACTTCAAGAGGATTTAGCATGTGGAAGGTTACATATGAGATGGAAAAGAACTCTCTCCTACAGATGACGGGTTTCCCCTTGATAATGAGCAACAAGCAGTGGTGCGCTTTTTCCGGTCTGTTTGTAAACACCCTTTAAAGCCAGGGAGTGCTTAAAGACCTTCAGGCAATAGGAAAGTATATTCTCACGTACCTGTCTACAAGATTATTCTTGTGAAAATTCTTCTTCCTTTCCTTGACATAGGGAAAGTCTTTTTTTAAAGCTTCTATTATGGGCGGATCTCAGACCTTCTACAGACCAGGTCCAAAAAATAATAATATTAATAATGTAATAAAAGGCTTCAGCTTCATGTCACAACTTGCTAAAGAGGAAATCCGTTTATTGAGAATTTTTCTTGAAGCATACAGGAACTCAATAGATGGATACTGTCTCCTTTGCTAAACTGCTATCCTGTTCCTCCTCCTTCTTACTTGGCCTTTGTGGGATGCTAACACTATACCAACACATCTGCACATCACAGATGTGGTACTCACATAGAAGAAATAGGAATCTGCCACAACGTGAGAGCAAAACATTATGTTCCCACCTGAGAACAGGGTACCAATAAATGCTGAAAGCCTCAATGGAAACAAAAGGTTTAAGTTGCATGTGTGTGTGGTTGGGATGGCGGGAGGCAGAGAGAGGAGTTTTAACACAGGGTAAGGCACCTTGTAAAAGAAAACTAAAAGGACTTCTTCAGCTTTACCTGGATCCATCTATTTATGTAGAGCAGAAGTTCTCAAACTTGACTGTACATTAGAATCACTGGGGGAGGTTTTAAAAGGCCTCAATTTAATTATGGGTGGAGCCAAGCATCAGTATTTTCCGAAGGTCCCCAGGTGACTCTAATGTGCCGCCAGGACTGCAACCCACTGACACGGAGGCCAGATGGCCACGGATCAGGTACATGGGAAAAGGGTGTTTTACTCTGAGGGGACACAAATCAGTGAGTAGTTCTCAAGCCTGGCTGGCTATCAGAATCCCACTGGGACCTTTTATTAAAATACAGACTCCCAGGCCCTACCCCAGACCTACTGAATCAGAATCCCAAAGAAATGAGTTTCTGGAATGTCTGTGTATTTAAAAAAAAAAATCTTCAAGTACATTCTGATCGTTAACTGGGGCCGAGAACCACTGGCCTAGATGAAACTCAGAAGCTCTTCCCCCTAATTTGGTTGATTTCCAACCTAAAGCTTCATGTTGAGACGGGTAACATTAGCCTGCCAGAGAATTAGGAAGGGCGGGGGGCCGGGGGGGGGGGGGGGGCGGGGAGTGGGAAGGGTGGAGGAGGGGAGAAGTATTTAAGAAAAAAATAAAGAGAAAAGAAATTTAAGTGTCCTCTAAGCACCCACGAGTCTGCTTCTTAAAGTGCTGATAATGAGCAAAAAGACCCATGAAACTAAATTTTGTACCAGTTCATTTCAGCACATCCTGTTTATACGACTATTTAATGAGTCATTCAGCCAGGATGATTTTCTGTCTGAATATGTTAATTGCCATTTTTTTCATAGCTCTCTATTAAACAGCACAGATAAAATAGGCACGCTCATGATTTTAAGCCCTATCAGCCGCTCACCCTCAAAGGAGCGGGCAACAGGAGTAAATAAGGGGAACTTTATTTTTTTAAGTGTTTAATTCTTTTAACATATATTGGCATTTGGGACCCCACTTCAATTCAAAAGCATATGTTAGAGTTAGCATTAAAGGGAAAAAGAAATGAGGTGGTTCTGGCCCATATGCCACTGGCTTCATTATATCACAAAGAATTCGCTCAAAAAACAACGTGAAGCCTCTTCCTGGTAAGTCCCCACCACTTTGAGGAGGTTAAGTATAAATATTTGGGGAAAGACAAGAGATTAAAAGACAGTAAATTTTTGACTCACATTGGTATTCATTAACTGTAACTCGCTTAAATAAATCCAAGTCAACGTAGAATGATGATTATCATTAAGCAAGAAGCCTGAAAGATCCAGGAAATGGGGAGAAGGTCTAGTGAATATTTTTTGGATTACATTTAATGAGTGATTAAGAGAATTAACTTTTTATATTTCATTTATCCCCAAAGAAAGCAGAATTTATAAACATAAATTCTGAAACATCAATGCTAGAAGTAAAAACCATCAGTTGAGTCATATTTTTATTCCCATCATTACTTAATGAGTCAAACCACTCTTAATATTCATTTTAGTATTTACGCAGTTTCCATTGCCTTAATTTTAATTTTAAGCATTTACATTAAACAAATTACATATCATTATAGTGCATTTGGAAGGGGGAAAAAAAACACAATAAACCTTAAGACTATGACAACATATTTTACTCAAGTGTTTTGTTTACAAATATTAAAGGGTCAAATTAATAGTGTTCTCAATGGTTTTTAGGCATCTAATATTTTTCATAAATGAAAATAAAGCAACCAAAAAGATGAACCTCTAGTGGCAAAGGTTTATTGGTCTTTGTGCCTCATTAAAGGGACTTTATAAATCACATTTGTTCTTTTAAGTAGCAACTAACTCCACTGAAAAGGACAGGTTGGGTTTTAAAAGAGACAGATACGACCTAAAGGGAAAACATTTTACTGTAGTGAAATAAACTGAGGAAACAGTTTGCAGATTAAAAACCCCTTGAAAGGAAGCATCATCTTTGGGGAAAAAAAAAATCTTCACTGAGGAAAACAGCTGGAAACAGGAAGCTTTGGGGCTTTCATCCTGCCCGCTTTGATTCCACAGCATCCCCATATCATGAAAAGGCAAAGAGACTGACTTCAGCTGCGCCTTCTTTCAACAGAAAGAGGAAAAGGCTTTGTGAATTGTGAGCAACCCCATCCAGAAGACTCCCCCCGTCATACAAACACTAACAATGAAGTGGAAAAAGAGAAATGGCCACCGACAAGTAGCAACTCAAAAATAGTGTTTTACAGGATTTACAATGAAAGGCGAATATTCGTTGTATAACTTAAACTGTTTCCCTCAGCAATTCTCATATGAATTTGAAATCCCCTAAGTGGAAAAACTAACCAAAATAGATACAGTAATTATGATAAGTTTACTTCTCTCTATCCTTTTGTTTCCATTCTTTTTTTCATTATGGAGAAAGAAGTGAGATGTTTTATCTTTCACCAGGATCCTCCTCCAACACCGTATGTCCTTAAATCTAAAGTCACTAAATCCTAGTTTTCACTATATTTGGATATCTAAAGTCCTTAAACTTATCTGTTAGCTATCTCACATAGATTCTTCCCCACTAGCACCTTGAAAACATTTTTATCACATTTAAAAGACAACGTGCACAGTAAAGGAAGCCTGGATTAGACGTTTAGATCATCCTTGGTAACCAAACAAAGCAGAAGTTCAATAAACAGATCATACAAACCCAATACACCCAACTCACAATTGCTTCTCTGGTTACTATTTTGGGATGCCTTTTGAAGAGGGATCACAAAGCCAGACCAAGACAGGGAAATGCAAACATAAAACTCTGACTTTGATAACTGCAGCCAATGGCATAATAATAGTATGTATATGACACCTCATATTTTTCACAAAGAGGATGTGATTCACATATGAGTCAAGGAAAGGAACTTACACGCAAGTTACAAGCAAGTTAAGGAATTAACTAATTCTTTTTTCTTTCTTTTAATTAATTTTTTATTGAGGTTAACATTGGTTTTTAAGATTATATAAGTGTCAGGTGTACAACATTATATTCCTATAATTCTTTTTTCTAAAGCTATTTCTTAATAGACAGGAAAATTTCACAGGCTAAGAGGTTTTACGTAGGAGATATAAAACGAACATTAGCTTCATTTTAACAGACGGCTTGAAAGGAGGTATCTTCGGATATTCAACTTTACTGTGGATTATTTTGATTCCATGGTAACATTTCAATTTCGAAAAAGTGTCTACTGTTGACACTTTGTATGTGCCAACTCCTTACCAATAGATATTAATCACCTTTGATTTATCCTTATTCATTCTGAATGTCTTTTATTTGTACTACTTTAGTTACCAGTGAGGCACAGTAGAACTTTGAGAATCCTCATGTAAGGTGATCTTAACCGGATAGGCCTCTGAAATGAAAGGAATTCTCAACGACAAAAGAAAATAATTTAGTTACTTGTGTCAAATCTTAAAGGTCCATCTCCTAGTCAGGTAAAATGCAACGAATAGCAAAAATAGAAAATTTTCATCACCACACTTTCCTGGACACTCCAAGCTGGAAAGGCATGAATTCAGTCTCGATTTTCTGCACTTCTGGCAACATCAACTTCATCATCCTTGTCATCATCATTAGCACCATCACCAACCGTCTTCTACACTTGTGAACACAATTTTCACATACTATTTCATTCTTTCTCAAAAACCACCTAAGAGGAAGACAGGACAGGCATTCTCCTTACAGCGTAGATGAGTAATCTAAGCCCAAAGAGGACTTTGGACAGTCACAGAAATATCAGCAACAGTGTCCAGATCTCAGGCGGAGCTCCTTGTGGTACCTCACCCTGATGATAACCTCCACCAACACCTAGAAAATAACCAGCTCAAGTACCTCGATGTTCACATCAAATTACAGAATTCTAGCTATATTTTAGCACATTCCCAGGAAACTCAGCTTCCTTAGGCAATGACAGTAATAAGATCAGTAGACTTACAACATACAGCAAGCAGGGAGCAAGGAATGGCACAGTCAACTTGTCTTTAAAATCTACTCTAAGTCCCCTAAGGTACTCTGTCCTCTGCTCTTCTAAATATGTGTTCATTCCATAACACTTACTGAGCATCTATTAGGTAGAAGGCCACTGTCAGGAATCTAAGTTTGAAACCATAACAGCTGCTTCCATATGAAGTCTGTAAAAAAAGATAACAAATGTACACATGGGAGAATAGGGACCTCACATCTGTTGAGCACGTCTGGCAACTAAACCATTTCCAAGCTTATCTCTTTGCATCTTTCTAACACTTATGTAAAGATGGAAACTGAGCCTCATGAAGAAATTATGAATTTTGCCCAAGGTTCCACAAACAAGTTGTCATAAGAGCTGAAACTGATGGCCAGGCCTAAACACAGAGCACATGCTTTTTTCATCTTATCACATTGACTCCCTGAAAGAAGAATGTTATATGCCAATTATAGCAAAATAAAATAAAATATACTAATCTACAGAGATTTAATGCCATTCAATTTGAGTTCCCAATTTTTTTTTTTTTTGGAGGAAGATTAGCCCTGAGCTAACACCCACTGCCAATCCTCCTCTTTTTGCTGAGGAAGGCTGGCCCTGAGCCATCCGTGCCCATCTTCCTCTACTTTATATGTGGGACACCACCACAGCATGGTTCGATAAGCAGTGTGTAGCTCTGTGCCTCGGATCCAAACTGGTGAACCCCAGGCCACCAAGGCAGAGCATGAGAACTTAACTGCTAGGCCACCAGGCTGGCCTCTTGAGTTCCCACTTCTTGAAGCAACTAAAATTATTGCTGTTATTTAATTTGAATGTATTTATTATTTCATTATTAAAATAACATAAGCATATGAAAGAAAATCTAGAAAACAATTATTTTAAAAAAGAAACATAATGGATGAGGCAAATCATTGTACTGCTGAACAATGGTATCAATCCCAAAAACAAGTGGAAGCACAGAAAGAAATAAACTGACAGAGCTATACTGTTCTTGCTCGTACGTCCTCACTATCCCAGCCTGCATCTACCCCGTCTATACATGGCATGCCTACGCAGCCTCTGATTTGTTCTGTCTATTGGCAAAGCGGACTGCAGTACCAACTTTAGAAACCAAGGAAAGTATTAAAACTAAACAGACATCCTTTCCTATATTTGGCAGGATAACCCTAATTCAAATCTTCCAACGCTCCCCCAAGAACAAGGAATTATAAGGTGCAGAAAGGCAATGGCTTTAAAACAACATGCTAATCCTAATACG
Organism: Equus caballus; assembly: GCF_041296265.1. NCBI lineage: Eukaryota > Metazoa > Chordata > Mammalia > Perissodactyla > Equidae > Equus > Equus caballus. Next base: position 81,590,521 of record NC_091691.1, read on the forward strand.
AGGACCTTGAAAAAGGGAAACTGCCAAGATGTTGGAATAATGCCCAGTTATCCGTCTTCACCTACAGCAATAAAACTGTCCTATAAATGTGAATAAGATAGTTAGGATGCATTTTGGAGTTTGGTTATGGGCAATTTTTTCCACTTCACCACTCCCTAGGAGAACAAGCCTGATCTATAGAGGCAAAACACAGTGGATGGGAACCCATCCTGGTACCAAGAGCACTCAGTCAATCCAGGCAACTCAAAAGGAAGCAAGACGTTCAATGCATTACAGCCTCAATTTCACTAGATAATTATGGATTCCTGCTCTTTCACAAAGCCAGCTCTTTAATTAGTATGCTGGATAGCTAGCTAAAGTGTCTAAAAACAATATTTTATTATTATCAATAAAGTAATAATAACTATAAAATTATTAATAATAAATTATTATAGCTAACAGTTACGCCAAGTATTCTTATCAGCAATTTACAAGAAATGACTTATTTAATCCTCACAAGAATTCTGTGAAATTACTACCCCCATTGTACAGATAAGAAAACTGAGAAACAGCAACTAGAACAAGTAACTATGACATGGAGAACCAACTTCCAAATCCAGGATACATAGATCTGGTCCATGTGCTTAACCACTATAATGGTGTGAGCGAGGGTTTAACCTAAAGGTTATTGCAAAAATAAAAAATAAAATACATTCACACTCAAAGAACACTAGCCCTGAGATTCAGCTGGCCTGAGTTGCAGACCCAGTTGTTCAAGACCTAAGCTCCGCAGAGACACCTCTTTGAGCAATGGTTTCTTCACCTGTGAAATAGAGTGGGCTAGAAGCTGAAAAGCTTGTTCTTCCAGGTTTAAAGATTTCAGATTCTGAGGCTAAACTCTTAAATCTCAGTTTTCCTTAAAGACCAGATCATTTCTTATCATTGTTCCAGATCTAGAAATACTGATCACTAGCTGGAAATCAAACAGCAGTAGTTTCTGTCTGGTTCAATGACCCTCAATCCACGTGACTCTGTTATGAAACAGCACTTCCTCTCTTTGCAGAGAGGATTAGGCTACTTTCTAATAAATAGAACTCCAACAAACCCAGGAGGAGCTGTGGCTACAACTTCCCACTTCCCTGGGAGAATCAGACGTCTGACTAAAAAATATTCAGGAATCCTCTGATCAGCTTCCTGATTCTAAAACCACGTTTTCTTTCTGCAAGATGAAGCCAAATGTCCAATGGAAAAACATCAGCTGTGATAATGAACATATTAAAATGCCCACTCATACACACACACGCCACAAAAATATTTCCACAGGCAAGCATGCAGTCATTCACCTCAACACAATTGCTCGAATTATGTTTTCTTTTTTCCTTACCAAAGAGTTACATATTTCTATGCAGTTAAGGTGCAAATTAATAGGCAACTGCACTGTAGGTAAAGAAGCGAGCATCTTTACACCTACCTGGCAACAGGAATGGTGGCAGCCACAAAGGTAACCACCGAATTCCAAGCTAGGCAGAAATACTGTTGGGTGGGAGCTGGGGGGAGAGATTTTAGGGGTATTATCCATGTTGAGGGTAATCTATCTGGTAACTGATTGGGCTCAAGTGTTAGTGTTGATGAGCTTCCTTAGCTTTTGCATCCTCTAAAAAGCATCTGGGTTGATAGAACTAGCCCTACTGATGGAGGAGCTGACCCACATGACCTGAAAATGACTAAAACAAGGAGAGAACACTGATGCAAACTTGTCACCTATAAAGTTCCATGATCAAGCTGATGTGCTCAGTGGAGGTGAGAGTTTTCCTGACTGGAGGAACAGTGGCAGTGGGACAGAGACGACCGGAGGGCTTTACCCCCAACACACACATGACACCCCCAAAACCTCCTACCTCTACCAACAAAATGCCTCTCAAACCACGTATTATCTGATATATGCACTTAGTTAAAGTGAAACTAAAAGCATCTTTAGAAAATTTCGCTGCTTTAAACTGATCTGTAACACAGTCTAGATCAAATCAGCGGGCTTACTAAGCACAGTGAGCCTCCAAGTCATGCCCCATCCCCCGCTCTTCTCATCACACGGCCATTCTTCATCTTCCTGGTTCTAGCAAGTCCACATCTGAGGCTTGTTTTCGAATGTCAACATTGTGTTGAATTTTCAAATGTAATTATGATTTCTAATGATCACTGAGAAACTGCCCCATTATATTTTTCCTCTCTAAAACTGATCATGCTAAGAGCTCAAAAGTACTCGTTGAGCAGTTACGATGAGCCAAACACTGTTCTAAATGCTTTAGATGTATTCATTCATTGAATTCTCATAACCTGATGAAGTAGGCATTGTATTATCCTCATTTTACAGAGAAATTAAATAACTGTGTCGTGCTGGTTCCGGGTAGTAAGGAGACGGGCTGAGATTTAAAGCCAGACTCCACGTTGGAAAGCCCACTCTTCCCAGTTTATACTTGCTCTTTAATTTTAAAATTCCAGAAATCTGTACAGTAAACATTGTTGCTGCACATACCCTCTTATTCCTGGGAACACTTCATAACAAACTGCAAATAACAAAATTGCAATACATGCTAGGTGCTACAAATATCTTTATTTCCCAATTCCTATAAGGAGTTTGCTTACATTTTAAAAATTGTGCTGACTTTAAAAAATCCAAACAAAACTTAAATTGCCTTTTGATTAACTGTTAAAACAGATGATCTGAAGTAAACATCAGAGTAAATCTTCTCCTAAAAGTTATAGGAAGATTCTGTATGTTATTAAATCTTAACTTACTTTAAACAGGAAAAATTCTCCACTTCTGAGTTCGATAAGTTACTGATCTTTGAATATTTCACACCAAAAATTAGATTAATTGGAATCAAAATGTATCTAAATGTGTCTGATTTCTATAACTACTCAAGGAACACTGAGAAATGACTGTCAACTTACTAGCCCCATGTATTACGAATTTCTGAAAGCAATGTTAGACACAGCACAGGTTTTTAAATCATATTATGGCAGCACTAAGACATCCAAAGCCTTGATATTATCTAAGTTAGTCTCTCCTAAAACTATAGTTACCTAAAAGCAAGCAGGTGCCGCAACAAAAAAACATACACGTGTTACAGACACACACATACACGTGTACACACACACACCCCACCACCACCACCACACACATGCAATTCAGATGCTGGTACTCCTACTAATTTTCTCAGCCTTAATTCACTGTGTAGAAAACCAGTCAGAAAATATTTGATGTTCTCTGTCAGGAGAGTGTTTGAAAGAAGCCCTCAGAATTGTAAACCAAATTGAGTTCTTCTAGAAAACTGGAGAGCTGAGGGAATGACCCCCTCTAACAAATAGTTTAAAGGCTACTCAGGTTATCAGGGGCAAAACTTCTAATGGCTTAATGTGACCCAAAATTATTGCCCCCAAATCCTCAGCCCCTTTGCACTAGAAGAATAAGTTACCTCTAAGTTAACATCATTCCTCAAAATCCTGATTCAGAAGCACCTTTAGGCTCTTAAATGTCATCCAAACCTATCTCCCAAAGGAATTCCATTAAACCAGACATTACTGGAAGTCTGCGTCAAAAAGAAAAAGACAAACAGGGAGAAAAATCATAAGAACTGAAAACATTAGGACTCCAGCCAGAGAAATTCCTTTGGTGATCGATCAGTTCTTATCTTTACCCTGAAACATACTTTTGAAGAGTTGAAAAACCTTTCTTTGAAATTTTTCATACATTAAGATGACTGGAAAAAATCATCTAAAAAACAACAATCCTAAGGAATTACTAAGAGAAATGAAAGCAACAGTAGATTTTTAACCACTGTTAGCCTTCCACTTTCTCACACTCTTTTTCCCCTTCATGTTTGTCTCCTTTAAATGTCTACTGAACAATAGCCAAGCCTCCTCTGATGCTCTATGCAGTGTCACTCAATGAATAAGACCGAGAGTAACCACATCTTCTGACTCAAAGTTAAGGGTACAAATTCATAACCTAAAACTCCAGATACAGCCTTCAGGCTGCCCCCTTCGACTGAGTCACAGCTGAAGACTGGAGGAAGATTTCCATTCCGGTATTTCTCTAAAGAGTTATAACACTCTCAGGCACTTTGATGGCTACAACAAAAAAGAGCTTAAAAAAGCAGACATGTTTATAATATTTCCCATTATTTTCTCATATATAGGTGTATAACTTGATAGAAAATTTTAAAATATATCAAAGTATTACGTGAATCCAAGATTCTAAACTAGGCATTTCAAATTGGGAGTCTTTCTAACTGTTCTCACTCAAAAACGGCCAGCGAGTCAACTTCTAAGCAGAGGCTTCATAAGTCGATTGATCGAACTTTTTAATCGAAAACTAGGCTTTCGAAATACAAGATATGTAAATATTTACCTCTGCTTTCCTTTTTCATATGAGTAGGAAGTAATAAATTCCCTCAGCATTTCTGGTGATTAAAACTCAAATACACAACTTCACCAACTTTCAAAGTTTGTGAACTGAGATCTTTCTTTAAAGGGCCTTTCTTTTAAGGAAACTTCCCTGTTAGTCTTTGCTTCATGGAAACAGAACACGAGTTAATGATGATGGGAGATTTTCATTTATTTGTATACATCAGTCAATAGAAGGGGAAATGATATTGGCTGTGTGTTTATGAGCTTCATTAGAAATCTGAACAATAGCAGACCTTTACCGAAACAAAAATAAAATATGAGTCAACAAGATCTTTGCCAAACAGAGGTCTCAGGACAGCCTTGTTCAGTCTTCTGGGAATCCCACTCCAATAAGCACAATAAAAGCAGGACGTGCCTCATTTCCTTCAACCGCTCAACATGCCTCTCTTGGAGATGTTTGTAAATTTCCTTCCTCTACGCATCAAGCTGGCAAACTGTCGTCATTTCTTTGGGGTACTAATATCCTGTTGATGTCTGGGGAGATCTGTTATGAGTGTTTCCTCCACATAACACATACACTTTTAATATTTTTCAACACAATGCAGCAAATTATTTTTCAACATATTTGAACATAGTTCAGCCAGGCATGATTTGATTAGAAGCAACAAAGGGCAGGAGATTTTAATAAAATGCTAGTTTTGCTGCTGGATTTACAACCAAGATTTAGGTAATAAAGTAACTCCAACAATAAAAAGCATTCTCTGCTTTTTCTGAAGCTGAAAATATTTACCTACAATAGTTTATTAATGTAAATGTTTTCATTGGATTCCTATTCTGGAGTTTGGAAATCTCACATAGCAAAAGAGCAAGCTTAGCATTAAAAAACTCACTTGTGAAAATGGCAACTGTTATTTCACTGGATATACAAATGGTACCAAGTACTTTAAAAACAGCATTCTCAACTCATTCCAGAAGAAGCTTAAATATACTACAAATTCAGTCAAATACAATGAGTGATTTAAAACTTTTATGTAAATAAATGATTTTTTTTCAAAAATTAAAAATGTACTTAGACCTGAGAGTATACTTCTTGGACAAAGAATGTTTACCTAAACTAAATAATTATGGACAGAATTACATTTCTCAAATAAGTTATATGATGTAAAGGGAGAAAATTCAGCAGAGCGACAATTTTGTTTTGTGGCTTTTGTTTTTGAGGAAGATTGGCCCTGAGCTAAAATCTGCCACCAATCCTCCTCTTTTTTGCTGAGGAAGACTAGCCCTGACCTAACATCCGTGCCCGTCTTCCTCTACTTTATATGTGGGGTGCCTGCCACAGCATGGCTTGCCAAGCGGTGCGTAGGTCTGCACCCAGGATCCAAACCAGCAAACCCCAGGCCACCAAAGCAGGACTTGCAAACTTAACTGCTGCACCACCAGGCTGGCCCCACAGTGACAATTTTGAAAACCACTACTCAAAAAGTAAAATAAGACCAACTCGAAACTAACGTACTTTGCACTTAGGCAGACATGATGGTCCCATAGACAGCAAAAGCTGATTTGTGAAATATTCAAAGTAATTGATCCTCACTGCAAAGCACTAGATTTGGAGCTGAACTAAATGGCATGTACAATTCACTGCAATTCCAAATGACACCTTATTTAGCACATGAAATAAAAACCATGAACATAAAAAATGTTCAATGTCATTAATAATCCAGGAAATAACAATTTTAAAAAGAACACAATCAGATACCATTTTTCAACTACCAAGTTAATAAGATAAAAATAACGCAAATTGGCACAGCCTTCCTGGATAGCAATTTGGCAAGATATGTGAAGACACTTTCACCTAATAATTTCCTAGGAAACTATCATAATAATATCTTTGTAAATAAGAACAAGTATTTATGTACAAGGATGTTCAAGACAGGGATCAACAATAGGAAACATTAGGGGCTGGCCCCGTGGCCGAGTGGTTAAGTTTGCACGCTCCGCTGCAGGCAGCCCAGTGTTTCGTTGGTTCGAATCCTGGGCGCGGACATGGCACTGCTAATCAAACCACACTGAGGCAGGGTTCCACATGCCACAACTAGAAGGACCCACAATGAAGAATACACAACTATGTACCGGGGGGCTTTGGGGAGAAAAAGGAAAAAAAAAAACAAAACAACAATAGGAAACATTAAATAAATTATGGAAGACACACATAATGGAATATTATGCTGCCTTAAAAAGGTCTTGCTTCCAAAAGTATTCAAGGACATTGGAAAATGCTCATACTAAAATGCTAAGTTAAAAAGCAATATACAAATTTCATATTAAATTTTTAAAAACAAAGAAAGATTGGAATCTGCACAGTCTTCAAATTATTAATATCAAATATCTCCACAATGAGGATATATTATATATATATATATATTTTTTTTTTTTTTCGCTGAGGAAGATTTGCCCTGAGCTGACATCCATGCCAATCTTCCTCTATTTTTTAGTTTGTGGGCTGCCACCACAGCATGGCTGCTAACAGAGCAGAGTAGGTCTGCACCCAGGAACCAAACCCAGGCCACCAAAGCAGAGTGCACTGAACTTAACCAGTGGGCCACTGGGGCTGGCCCGGTATATCATATTTTTAATCAGAAAAAATAAAAGAAAGTTTATATATGGTACCTGACTTAAGGATCTCATAATCGATTATTCAAAATTAATTAAAATCAAGTAGGTGTGGGGAATGCGATGTATAGGTGATTCAAAAACGGCAGAATGCTGACCATTGTCCAAGTTGTATGCTGGATACATAGGAGTTTATTCTACTATCCTGTTTATACATGTTTGAAATTTTTCAAAATAAAACAGTTAAACAAATAATTAAAAGGCATGGAAAATGCAATAAGGGTCATAAGAGTTCGACCAGTAAATACTATAAAAGTTAGAGATGTGAAAGATCATGTCTGGAGGAGGTATTGGTATCTCTCTTCGAATGGCTAGTAAGATTTTAACAGGCAGATTAAGTGCTTGAGGGTAGGAGTGAGTATAATGAGCAAAGCTATGGTGGTGGGGGGAGGCAGCTGGCCTTGAACATCAAGCCAATGAGTTAACTGGTAACAAACCCATGGAATCTAACTGCTGCTCTCATATTAGATCAAATACCCCATAGAGGATAAAGAGGCATCACCTTATGGATTTCAACTAGGCTGTGATTCCCCCAATGAGTCAGCATTCTGCATATGCAAATGTTCACCTGGCATGAAGAAGATAAAAAAGCATCATTGACTACTGCAGACTTCTGGTCCCACCCTTGCTCACTGAAGTAAAACTATCCCTTTTACTGGTGGGTGATTCTCGGGTAATTCCCATGGGTTCTTTATTCTCCCTGGACAAAACCTCTCTGAGATCTAGGCATGAGGAAGGGGGGAAAACAAAGAGCTCATTTTTAAAATACTGTACTCATTCCTTATCCTTCCCAGCCCTCAGCTCCTTTTTTTTTTTTACATCAATAGCCCATCTCCATATAAATGTCTGATTTTGCAACACTTTAGGTAGCACAATGTCTGTGTGAATGAGTCAGAATATGCATTACCAAATTGTGAAAGAGTCTAGTTTTCCTAACCAATATCTATTTTGGAAAAAAATTTTTAAAAATGCACATTGCTTCTCATAATTTTTCCATAAATATCTAACTACTCTCAAAGCTACCATTTAGACTACAAATGCATCCTTCAGTTTGTTAAAGAAAATCTGCATGACTTCCAACTGTAAATTTGGAAAATGCAATAAGCTTTAATGGCTATAAGATATGATTTTGCTTTCTCCTATTTAAAAAAAGCTACTTCTTCCTGAAGTAATATTTCAGAACACAAAAAATATTTCATACGATTTAAAAACAGCTTCACAACATTTGATAATTCTCTCTCTTCCTTCTCTATATAACATTCCCAAGAATCTTTCTGTTTTCTTTGAAAATATATATGCATAAAAGTTTGAGGCTAGACAGCCAGCATTACTGCTAGCCTCTGTTAATGCTAATTGAGTTAGCATAAACATGTAAATCCCCTTTATAGATGCCTGGCTTTTCCTTTATCCAGGACCAAACTATAATCTACAAAGATAAGTAAGATCTATGTTCTTGATTTGTTTTGCATGTAAATTCTTTCACACAGATAAGCTCTTGATATGTATTCCTCCTCTGAAAGATCAAAGATCATTCTTCAAACACCAGCTTTCTCTCCTATCTTCCATCTTTCCTCAGATTTCTACCGTATCTTTTTCCCTTTGCTAATGTTCTCTGAATAGTACACAATTAATGAATACCGACATTCTTCATAACTATTTTGATGGCATCCTGTGGTGACAACGCAACAACAGGAGTATCACGGCACCAAGGAACATAGTCTCCATGTTTACTTCCTGATAGAGACTCGATTACTGAGCACGTGTTTGGAAATATTACGCGTGCATGCACACAGAACAGTCCCACTTTTCAAGAAATCCAGAGTTGCTAATATCTCAACTCTGAAGCTGGTTCTTAAAAGGTCCGTTACAATGAAAATCTCTTCCAGGGAGAACTCTGCTCTAGGCTGACTTAGCACTGAATTTTTAACAGACAGAAGCCTTTTGTAAATAAAAAGCAGCAAAGGAACAAATGAAAATATCATGATTTTGTAAAACAGATAGATGTAAAAATATATACTGACACACAAAGGAACTGATGTGTATTATTTACTTTTTATTTATAATATTTATAGAATAGCACAACTTTCACGTATTATAATTCACATATCTGATATATGCACAATGTGTATGTAATGTAAGGTTTATTACTATTAAGGTTAACATGTAATATCAATTGCATATTAATTATGTGCTACGCAGAATGCTAATCAATTAACAAACTTGCTTATTTGATCCTTCTCACCCTTATTACCATAAATATTATGTTTTTAAGGATGAAAACAACCTCAGCAAGAGTTAAAATCTGCCTAAACGTAAAGGCAGACTGTAAGCCCCATAAAGACAGTTATCTCTTGATTGACCCTGTGTCACCAACACAGTGTAAAGAATGGCAAATAATAGGAGCTGAACAAATAACAGTCTAAGGACTTGGGAAAGGCAGCCAAGCAGATGTGAGGGGAAAAAGTGCGATAGAGTCCAAGGTGGGAAGAGAACACGGTATAAAACTCATGGAAAGACGTGATCCTGACCCTCAAATAAACTACAGTTCAATCAGCAAGATGAAGCGCCCCAGCAGGGGTAGTAACTATTATGAAGACATACACCCCCAGCACAAGAGGAGAAACTGGAAAGGCAGCCAAGTTAGTCTCCAGGGTTAAGAGGAGCTCCCCAGACAAGGTGGTCCTTAGGTGAGTTTTGAAAGTCAGTAGGAGTTAGGGAGAAGGATGTGGTCCAGAGCCCAATGCTTTAAAGTGGTAGAAAGGCCAAAGCATGTCAATTTGACATGTCACTGGCAACTTTAACGTGAAGTTTTTGCAGAGTGTTGGGGAAAAAAGCCAGATCATAGTTCATTACACAGAGAATGTGGTGTGAGAAAACTTGGTTGTGTAAAGGAAAGAACAAAATGAGGATGGAGGTTAGTCTCAAAATTTGGGGGGTGTGTGTTTAATTTGAAGACAGGGGAGGCTTGAGCATATTTAAATGCTGAAGAGCCAGGAGAAGACTTTGGTGATTCCAGAGGAAAAGAGAGAAAGACTGCTGGGGAACAGACTCTGCTCCCTAGAAGTAGGGGAGTGAAGACAATAGAGATGAGACTAGTAAATTAGGTTGGATGATTAAAGAGTCAAGTTGACTTTAAAAGAAGTTTCCAAAAAATAGTGGTGTGGGGTGTGTGTGTGAAAAGACACATTTCAAAGGGGTGTGTAATCTGTAATGCAGTGATGGGTTACGGAGGCACGGCTGTCAATGGGCAAGATGCTGAGCATGAGTAGGAGACCAGCTTCTCTGTTTTCTAGTTTTGTTACCTGAAACAACCATTTGAACTCAACCCCAGTATTCCTGACTTTTAAATAGAGGACTAATAAAGTCCACTTGAAGTTTTTTGTAAAATCACACGTCTGGGGGCTGGCCCCGTGGCCAAGTGGTTAAGTTGCACGCTCTGCTTCAGCGGTCCCGGGTTTTGCCGGTTCGGATCCTGGGCGCGGACATGGCACCGCTCATCAGGCCATGTTGAGGTGGCGTCACACATAAGACAACCAGAAGGACCCACAACTAGAATATACAACTACGTACTGGGGGGCTTTGGGGAGAAAAAGACGGAAAAAGAAAAAAGATTGGCAACAGATGCCAATCTTTAAAAGTAAATAAAATGAATAAAATAAAATCACAAGTCTGAAAGCACAGAAACTGGTTCACAGAAAATGATCACTAAATTTTAGCTTAATCTTATCTAAATCTAAAACAATACACTGTCATTTAAAAAAAAGTATATAATCAAAGTGAAGAGAAAGATAAAACTTCCCATTGGCTGAACCCAACCAGAAGACTGAGAGAGAGTCAGATGATGGAACTGTTAAAGATTAGGTTGTTGGAGCACAGAGCAGGGTGGAGAGTGGAGCTGGAGGGGCAGATGGAGAAAAACGAAGCAGGGAGTGGTGACAACAAGGATTGGACAGGAAACTTTGTGAATATATATGTGCGGGTACATTGACAGAAAGCAAAATTTGACTTGGTAACATCAAAAGTGTTTAATAGTCCTTGGAGGACTTTTTGCTGCAAATTTGTTTAAGTGCATAAAATTTGAGAGAATAAAGAAATATGTCAGGCTCGCCAACATGTAAATTTGTTTTGTGTATTCTAACAATTATCCAACATTTTAATAAATAGAAATGTCACCACAGCTTCTTGAAAATGAAGAATTCGTTCTCCGGATTATTACATATTTACACATACCCAAACATGCCATACCAGGAAAAGGAAGCATTTGACCTAAACTCACCACATTCTTACTAGAATGCAACTAGTCAGAGCGCTTGCCAATTTCAGCACAAGGGGGTCGGGGTGGGGAGCTGGGAGGGACAAAACAGGTCAGTATGAAAGCAAATTACATTAACAACACCAGCAACAACCTCAGGCTCCCAATAAACTCTTCAATTTTGAAAAATTAAGATGTGTTCTAATGCTGAGAAACCACTGCTCCAACTGCCTCAATTGCCATAGCTTTAAAATACACGGGATTTGAAACCATCTCCAAGGTACTATAGCAAACTCGAGAAACATAAGAGTAATTATTTCAGGGCCTAAAAAAACCCACCTTTATTAGATTCATGATAGAGAGCACTGACTGGCCATAAGGCAGAATGGTGCTACTGTACGTATGTTTCACCTCTCTGCTGAATTGAGACACTCTAGGGCCTTCACATTCTTCTTGGAATTTTCCAGCTTAGTACACGTGTATCTTCACTGTCTCCTCTATAGTTAATTAGCAGCAGTCCCACTGATTCCATAAATAAAGGACCTAAGAAAATCCAGGTAAGTGTCACTTCCCAACTACAAAGGCAAGCCGTTAAAAATATTCTACAGAAAATACGTAAAGTATGAACAACGGTGGCTAAATGATTCTGAAAAGAAAGAAATTAACGGCTTCATTTTCTCCCTCTACACTTTACCAGGGAATTGAAAATTCAGTTCATCGCTTGTAAAAATCTTCTAATCCCTGAACCTTCCCATCCCCTAAAGATCCTCCCCAACACACACACTCATGACAACAGAAAGCAAGGTCATAAATGAATAATTCAAATCTATCAAGTTACCCAAAGCAAAATTTCATTTCCGTCGAAGAATAATAATTTTCCCAGGGATTCTCTACCCAACGTAAGGGCACTGATGTCATAGGAATGTCTCTAGGAATCAACTTACTTACCCTGTCACACTTTGGCCTTCAGAAGACCAAATCATTAGCGGCATCTAACCATCCCAGCATTGATAAAGTGTAGTAAAATGAAGCTTGTCTATAAACGCACTGAGTCATTTAAATAAAAAGCAATATGTTTCACTTCTTCAGCTATATAAATATAGACTTGTATATATAAAAACAAGCATCATCCCACATCCACATATATATGGCATGGGCATATGAGGAGGATCGATGATGTTTATAGATGTCTATATGTATTTATACAGAGATATACATAGGCTCCCAAGCAAAATGTTCGTTGTTTTTAAATTCACTGATTTTTGTTGGTAACAGTTATTTCTTGTTAACCACATAGTAAATATGAGACTAGCACATTATGTAAACCATGCAAAGCTGATTGAATTACATTTTTTTCCCTGAAAATCATATTCTGTGAATTTATAAATGAAGGTGCAACTTTTGAACAGAACACACAGCTTTAGTTAGGAGTAAAGAACTGGTTAACTGATCATACAGAAAAAGCAATAGGTGGGTTAAGGAGAATAACAGAGGAAAGCCTGCAATTTATTAGGCATGAATCATAACATAATTTTCTGAGATTGCTCCGACTTTTATTCCTATTACTAGTTAACCATAACATTTATGTAAAAAGATTTCACTCTGAAATCACTGTGCTCCTTAAGCCACTATAGATTTGTGACATTTCTTCATTCAGCCTATTCTTTACAATTCAGAGTCTAATTATCTGGTTTGTGAAATATCTAGACCTTGGTATCTTTTCTTTTGCTCAGATTTCTTATTTGGCTTCTGCACTATGTCATAGTGACAAGGGAGAGAGGGTCAGAAAAATGGTGACAATCCTATCAATCAGCATTGCTACTTAACTAAGAATTCTGGAAGCCAGTTTATTTGGAGAGATTGAAACAGCTGGTTAACCATTTTCCCCATGAAACAAAAATAAATGGAATTATCATTTCCTAACAATAGATTACAACGTCATGCAAAAATTACGACAAATCAGATGCAAGCAGGAGAGGGAGTATTTTTAGTATGGAAATAACTTTCGTGAAACAGTTACAGTAATAAAGAAATAATGAACTTAACTCATTACCTTAAAAGCATGTTATGTAAATGTTATCTCCCAGCTTCTAGTAAAGAATAACACTTTGATTTACATTTCATGCACTGCAATGACCTTAAATATAGGCATCAATAAGCCTCTTTACTGCTTTGCAACACCAAAAGCCAACTGTGCACATTAAGTCAAATTTCATAACATAATACCTCCTTTCTCCCGTGTATCTCTTCCCTACCCTCTTCTCTAAGAAAACCACACCAGAACTGTCGCCTTACTCTCATTTTCTACTTTATTTCTCCAGCTTCCCCACTGAAAGTTGACCGATGAAGACCGTGTGCCTTTTGCTAGCCCATCCACCATTACCCTAAAAGATACAGATTATTTAAATAACCCTTCTACCCTTGATAAAGTGTGCATACACAGCACTTATGAAATGCAATTATGTTTATGACAATAAACATCTAGACAGAAAAATTTTTTAGAGATACGAGGCATCAGGATATTATCTTCTTTCTAAAGTCTATTTTTAAAGGAAGTTTCTCGAAGGCTAACTAGTGGAAGATCACTGCCCTCCTAAACCAGTACGGCTGGACCAGTGGCTTAAGCAACACATATCTACAGTTCTCTGATGTAGATTTATGAGGCATCAAAGAGCAGTCAGTGGAAATTGTACCATGCCTAGGTCTGGGGAAACAAAATGAAGAGGTTGGGTTTTTAGAGCCTAGAGGTTCAGAGCTGAGGCAATGAGAAGGAAGTACCAGCAGGCTGCTTTTAGGAATACAGGAAAAAACTGAAAACTACAAACAACTGAGGCCACCAGAGTGATGTGACAAGAACAGGAAGGGCTAAGTCCCTCCTTGCTCCACTAGCTTTCGCCTTCCTCCAGAGCCTCCTATTGGCAGAAGCTAACAGGGAAGAGAGCTGGAAAAGAATAAATGTAGTTTGTTCCACCATCACAAAAAATACAGAACGGTGGATTTGGAGCTGCAAAATTTCAACTTGTTAAAAATGTGTCACAAAGGGAAAAAAATCTACAGATTAAAATATAGGTCGATATGCTCTCATGATCCAAATGGAAACTAGACTTTGAAAACCATTTTCACCCTACAAAAAATAAAAGTAGATTTTAGGAAACATCACCTTTAATGGTTATATAAAATAGAGGATCTCTATAAAATGGATGCCAAGATGAAAGATTCAGGATGAGATGTAACAGTAGATGGACGTAATAAGAAACACACTAAGGGAAGTAAAAATGTGTTGACAAAATTAAAATCTGCATAAAACTGTAGAAAATGTCAGTATGTAGATGACAAACTTGAAAAGTTCTCTTAGAATAGAAAAAAAAACCAAATAGATAATAATAATGAAAGAGGGAGCACTGAAGATTAAAGATGGAAATACAATCTACCATAAACACACCACCATCATGAATCATTAGGCATGAAAAATGAGAAATATCGTTTCAGTGGAAGAATTTAACATATCTTTCGAGGTCCACAAGGGACCCAATTAAGTAAAAATTTTAAAAATTAAAAAGCAAATTAAAATGCACACTATAGAGAATGACCCTCATTTTCAAATATTCATTGAAAAATTCCCCAAATCATCATTTATGAAGAGACAAAACGAGTGTAATAAATTGTAAGCAGAAACTATACTATTTCTTTACTGACCAAACCACAATAAACCTAGAAATCAGTTATGAAGATTTTAAAGGGCAAAGATGATAATCTACTAGAAATGTAAATAGCATTCCAAATAACTCATGTATTCAAAAAGAAACAAAACTATTAATAAGAACTACTAAGAAACTATTAACAACAAGAATATGACATATCAACAAAACATATGGGATGCAGCCAAATTCATAGCCTGATGCAAATTCATAATCTGGGAAATGAAAAGAATAAAATAATTTAAAAAGCCAACTCAAGGAAAATGACTCCTATAAAATAGGTCCAAGAAAACGCAAAGATTAATAAACTTCAAAAAATATATTAATTAGGAAACAGAAAAACTAAAATAATTAAATTTAAGAAACATACATGTATCTCTGACAGAAATAATCAAGTTAAAAAAAAGAAAATGGAAGAGTAAAAATATGAAAATAAGGGTTATATATCCATAAGTAAATTTCATTGAACTAATCTAAAATTGCATTCATATTTAACATTGCATGTGTATGCATACATAAAGACTATCAGACAACAGAATCAACCATTAAATGATTAACTATTAAAAGATAATTTTTATTTTCATCTTTTTATTTTTCAGCATTTGTAAAATGTACTACAATGTACATATATCTCCTTTAAAAAACATTGTTTTTATTTTTGAAAAACAGCCTGAGGGAAAGAATTTTTCTGTGATATTCATGCCAGACAAATAAAATTTTAGTTCACCTAAATTTAAAACGACAAACACCATCAATACTCCAACTGTTGTAGGACTGTGACTAAGGTCAATTATTTTCATGAAGCTTCAGAAAATTTACACTTCAATATCCATTGAAAATTTAAAAGACATCATTAAAATCAATCTTTATAACATCCAGTTTAATAACTTTTAATGATTACATAGAAAAGATGAGGCGTGTTATTTCACTGCCTCTACAGAGCAAAGACATTAAGTGAGGCTCCATGACATCAGATGGAGTATATAAACGAAACATGATTAATCTCTCTGTAAAACATGTAGAATAGGCAACTCTTCTACTGGACCATGTCCTGTTGGTCTAGAGCGTTTTTTCTGTAAAATTCACAGATATATTACTACCACTTGGTATTTATTCAATAACTACATGGAGTAATAATAAAATCAAATCTTATATTTGAGCTGAGCGTAATATTCTTCAAGATGCTTTCATGAACATTATCTAATTCAATTTCTGTCAAAACAAAAACAATTATGAGTTAAATGGGGCAGAAATAGAAGAGTAACATCTTCTTCAACCACTATGCTTACAACTGTTTCTCACGTGAAATTAAAGATGTCCTACTAAGCATTTGCAGATATTCTTCAAATGAGCTTTTCGTGGTCAAGAAGACTTGTCATTGATTAGAGTAAATCTGATAAATCTGTATAAATAAAAAGGCAGCTCCCTTCACCATCACAAAATAAAAACCTACAGATGAAGGGCGATCACAAGAAGTGTGCTAACCACCCCCCGAGGCTAGCCCTGGCTCTCAGCTGGATGTCCTACACCCCAAGCCCTACTGTGGTGGTCATTTGGCAACTACAGGCCAGAGAATAATTTCCCATCTGGTGTGCTGCACTGAGTATCCCATTCAAGGCCTAGTCTCTAAAAGTTTAAGAATAAAAAGTAGCCAAAGAACTGTGAACAATGGTCAATTATCTAATTAGCATTTCAAAAGACAGTGATAAAAAGGAATAATACTCTGGGGCCCGCAACTCAAATGAACAGCTGTGTGTGACAAGATCAGTTAATTAAGGCTTCAGAACTTTTCCAGCCCGTCTCCACCCACCTTTCTCAGTCCCTTCTTTGCCTTTTCCTCCGTCTCCCTTCTTCTCTCTCTTGCTACTTTTAAATATGTGTCTGTCTTGATCATTCTTCTAGGAATCTGCCAGATCCCTCTTTCCCCTTTCCTCCTTCTGATCTTATTCCATCTCCCCTTCATTTGCTATAAAGCCAGCTTTCTAAACTATGATGTCAGATTTAGGCACAGTTTTAAACATCTCTTGTGTTTTCTAAATAAAGTTTTACATGCTCTTATCAATTCCAAATCAAGTGAGTTTACATTTTAAATCTCTACTTCAAAAAAAACCAATTAAACGACATTGCTTTTTACTTCCATGTAACCTCTGATTGAGTTTTTCCTGAGGGTCAATGACCCTCTATAAAGAAAAATATCCTTTTACCCATACTGAAGAAATACTACATTGTGTATTAAAGATCAAGTAGGTGAAATTCCTAATTTTCACTTTGCTTTTTAGTAATATTTACAAGGAAAACTGAGGGCCTTATTTATGGTAGAAATCTGAAATGCATTCTCGTACTTTACCTCCAATACAACCCTGCAAAATACATATAATTAATCCCATTTTATAGATTAGGCATGGTAAAGTTAAATAATTTCATTAAGTCATGAAAAATCGAGTTTCAAACCAGCTGTCTTTGGCACCAGGCGCCAAAGAGGTCCCTACCCTAAGCTACCTCCCTATTAAAATACATTTTTGCTTTGCCCTAGATGCTGAACCAGCAGTCTGCGTGAGCTTCTCTCTACAACGAAGCTTACCCCAGTTTCACGGAGGAAGAAAGAGAAATGAGAAAAGTGAAAATGAACTGATGGTCATTATTATTGATAATAATTAGCTGCAAACACACTTTCTTAGAGGTACAGTGAAGCCACTGTCAAGACTTCTGAGCCCCAGATAAGTCTCTGTTCTCAGATTGTTGTGTCTGTTACAGACAGTGGCGCTGACATCATGCAGCCATTCACAACACCATTACTGATATCTTTGTCAACCAGTTATACAATATTTTTGCATGTCATCAGTAGCCCTGTTCTATCTTTGACATTTCACTGGACTCGGCAATGTATCTACAGAACCACAAAGAGGAAAGAAATGTGCCTTGCAGGAAATAAAAACAAAAACTTCACTTTATAACACAGTTGTCTAACACGGGATCTGGCTGGTTGGGTACAAGTTATTCCGCCTTCTCATGCCTGGAGCTCATTTCACCTCCTACACTGTGTGGGGTCAGACTAGTCTCGGGTAGTTCTTTGACTATGGAAGGCCCAAGGATTGATCCAGGAAATGTTCTGTTCTACAAAAGGCCTAGGGATTTTCTATCTAAAATCCTTGGAAAAAGCCTGGGGAAAGGCTTTGTGGATCCTTGTGCCCCTTTCACTGCTCTGTGTTGCTTTGAGATTTTCAGATT
This sequence comes from Equus caballus, assembly GCF_041296265.1. Taxonomy (NCBI): domain Eukaryota; kingdom Metazoa; phylum Chordata; class Mammalia; order Perissodactyla; family Equidae; genus Equus; species Equus caballus. The sequence goes on from NC_091691.1 coordinate 81,608,758, forward strand.
AATTAGGAACAACAGGTGAAATCTAACCATCAACTGGATCCTGATAATTCTTCCACGGCAGTGTGACTTAACTTTTGTTGGGTCACTGAATCTTCTTGAGAATCTGACAAACTCCACAGATGCTCCCCCCAAAACATAAAGGTGCACATATACTTTTAGGGGCCCCTCCCTCCATGAACCCCAAGTCAAGAACACTGCTCCAGGATCAATCCACCAAGATGCTAAAACTCTCCCAGGGAGACTCAACAGATATTCGAGATTCTAGAAGCCTAAGCAAGATAAAACAGCACACCCTTCATACAAGGTTTCCTATAAACATGGGGCAAAGTAGCTGACCTCAGGCAGGTGTCTCCCTCTGCCAACTAGGCAGCAAATTCACCACCGTGGTCCCCTCACTTTAACAAGAACACTTAAGGCCACCGGCATTGACCCCATAACCAATACTGCCTTCCCATACACATCTATAAAACTGTAGTGGCAGATTTACCACCATCCTGGGTGGTCAAATAGGGGTTCATCTAAATCAGAGGAGCAGAGATTGAGGGCCTGTAACAGCAGCGAATTGGAAGTATCTCTGTCCTACGATCAAGTCAAAACACAACTGTTTTCTCTCCAGAAGGAAAATCAGTAAGAAATTGTTCACAAGAATACCAATGCCTTCCTTCAAAGAATGGGAACCACTGAGGCAGCAGAGATCAGCTTCACATCTCGGTTCTTCTGAGACCTAGAAACACCGTCGATGGTTGGAACTCATCATCCTCATTAGCTGGGTGCAAATTCAGCCAGATGATACTCCAAACACACAGTGAACGTCGGAGGTATTTTTTCCTCTAAATATTCAGGGTACCAGTAATTAAAAAGCATAATACCATGTACATCATAAGCATTCAGTAAATTCAGGCTAAGTGAATGAAATGTAGACCGTATGGAACAAGACTTCTTTTTGGGAATTAGAGATGAATCTACCTTGAAAAATCTAAAGAAATTTTTACAATAGCCCCCCCCCCAAGATGTCCAACTGCCAAGAGAAAATTAAAATTAGCAAACAAACAAATAATGAGAAATGAAGGCAAAAAATGTATTTTCTGTTATAAAAATGTGAAGTACAGACACACCCTCGGTGTAAACCAACAGCATTGAGCCTGAACTAATTAAGCTCCCATAGACCAGAGCCAATTTAGAAGAAAACATGAAGAAATAAGAGCTAAGATATTTATACCTGCTTGGAGGTAACCTTGAAACTATTTTGCTAAATCTTTAGAAACTTGTTTCAAAAACCCAAAACTGTATGACCTTATGATTCTATCTAGCAGAGAGCAAGAGGGTTGAAGTTGAAAAGTCTGTCACACGAGACGGCTACTTTTCCTACCACCACCCCAACTCCAAGAGCAAAGAAGTGTTTTCTCTAGGATCTGTAAGATGCATGATATTCTGTGCACACTTCAAGAATAAGTGGTTTGGAGGATGGGTATTGCTGAGATTTTAGGTATCTAACGTTTGGTAAGAAATTTGGCATGGATAAGAAAAACAACTTCATTTCATAACAAAGGAGTTTAGAACTTCATTCTTTTATTACTTACACACATTTAGAACCATCACCATGATCCAACCCATTCATATCTAGCTCATAGCTCAGAGGTATCCATTAACATACTGTATACTTGTACAGTCAAGAAACTCAGAACTATGCTGCAATTGAAATTTTGTTGACAACGAACAACTGTTCTTAAATTATTGGTAATTTTTTAATCTTCCTGAGTCTAACGTGTACTCAGAGCACATTTTTGATAAGATGTAAAAGGGAAAAATATATATAAGCCACAAATTTGGATCTGTGCACATCTAATAACCAGAATCCACAGAAATTCAACAACAGCAAAAATATCAAACACAACTGGCTGATGCACCAGTGTCATCATTAAAGGAATACCTCTGACCCTAAGCTAAATGTCTCCGAGAAACTCACATTCCCTCATCATTGACTGACTTTAAATTCCAAACAGAATCTGAATCAGCAAAATGTGTTCTTTGCTGTCATTTTTCACATTTCTTTTTCTTTTTTTTTTTTGGTTTTGAAGTTCTTGTTGCTGTTAAAACCTCTTTCTTGAATATAAACAGAGAACTCTTTAGAAAGTAAGAGGAGTTTAAAACGAAATGCCTTATTCTTTAGAGACTTTGATTTTGTTACCAGTAAAATATTTAGCTCCCTAAGGACTCCAGGAGAGCTACAGAGTTTAGATTTTCTCAACATCTCAGGAGTAAACAGTTCCCATCTTTCATTTTTACCATGACGTTTCACCCTTACTGAGATATAGTGTGAATCATAATCGCTGGCTTCTCTTTCTCTAGAGTAGGGGGTGGTGGGGATGGAGAAGGGAGAGAGAAGGAATGAATGAGGTCCTAGCCATGACGTAACATCTGATTATTAGTCCTCATTAACTATACCGCATAATCAAGTTAGTTATACCTTAGATTTATTTTTTGAATAAAGGAAATAATATAGTTACCATTTATTGTTTTTTAGATCAATTGTCAAGGCAACATTACCTAGACATACCTCCTGCTGAGCTCAGCCTCTGCAGGGACTCCGTGAGTAAAATTATCACTGACATCGGGAACGAAAAACACTAGCAACTTTGCAACGGCTACAGTAACACATTTCTGAAGGGAAACAAATCGTCCATGTTTACTCTCGAATGGAGTGGAGGGAGGGACTGTCACCAGTACACAATGCTAAGAGGACGACGTGGGACATTTTAAATATCTGAAACATCTGACAGCCCTCAACGTTGCCATTTCTGCAGGTTACTCTGCAACACTCTTTCTGTGGCACAGATTCTAGAACTCAGACTTGCAAAAGAACATATCCACAGAGTTTCAGGTTGCCAAGCACCCGGGCAGGGAGACTGCTGTTTCTGACATATTACGTTAATTTCTGAAGAACAAAAGGTTCAAACGTGACTCCTCCAAGAATAGCAACCGCCAGGCAGCACAGAAAGATGGAGAAACTGGTTAGGGCAAAATGGTCTGCCAGGAAGAGGCAAAAACTCTCTCATCGAGATATTAAATAACTTTGCATCCAGTACTATACAAAAATTGAGCAGAAATTATGGCGATATGTACCAAGAAGGCAAGCGGCGAAGAATGGGGAATAAAACAGGTGATGGGAAGGAGAAAGTCTATTCTGAATCATAACTATGCTGTGCATCTTGGCTCCGTGCAATTTAGTTTTATTTGCACACTCTTTTTAGAAAGAGTGGGGGTTGGGGATCGAAAGCGGATGAAAGAGTTATTTATGAACAGACGGGACACCAGGATGGGGTGGTAAGAAAGCTATGGAGGAGTGTCTGGACTTGTGGATAAAGGAAGAAGCAGACATATGGGGGAATCTATATAGAAGAAACAGAGAGAGTGAAGAAGAGGCTAAAACAGGCAGATGGCAGGACTGTAAAGGAATAGCATTATGCGGGGGCTCTAAAGAAAGGGAGGTGGCCCCGGGAGGGGGGAAACAGCTAAGGGGAAAAGAGGGTCAGGAGGTGACTGCTTGGAAAGTTTTTTAAAAGTTGCAGAAATTAGATCTGGATAAAAATATTTTTAAAATATGTTTAAAAGACAGGAGGGACCTAAAACAAAATGAAAAAGACACCAACTTAAAAAAAAAAAAAAAAATACTCCATGAAAATCAGTTCTCAAAATTAACAGCAAACAGAAGCATGAAGAAATTATAACTAATAAAAACTAAACATGCAGGGAAAGGGCCCTCTTGAAACAGACATTCTGTGAAACTACCACTAGACTGCAAGCGACACTGCCTGGTAAATTTTTTGGACTGTGTTTCTGAGGCCAAGCAGGTATTTTCTGGGCTACCAGAGCATCTTCTGTATAAGTCTCATAACACTCATCATGCTGGATAATAAGTATTTGCTTCCAATCCTGAGGGCAGGAACTGTGTCTTATTGCTCTTTTCATTCCCAGTATTTAGCACTATGGTTGGCAAGGAGAAAGAATTCAGTAAGGAGACAATGGAGGAAGAAGAACAATTAAAAGTTACTCTGAGTCTCAACGAAGGTAGCAAATAGAATTAAACTCTCCAAGTCACAGTTTTGATATATACAGTTTGAAATACAGATATACGTATATATACACACACATACATATATATACATAAGTGTTTATATATGTATATATTATGCATGGACATATGAGGATAATTTTTCTCCTAATATAGTCACTCCTATTTTGTGAGCAGTAATATATTAGAGCTAATATTCATCAACTCGCTCTAATCACTAATCAACAAATTTATAAATGGTGACTGCTCTTCAGCCTGTCAAATGAATGACTCCAGTCCTCACTGGATGGCTAAGGACAGTGATAAAGCCTAGAACAAACATAAACTGTGTTTGGGTGTGTTCCACTTGCCAAGATTTATTATAAAGTCCATTAATGTTTAAGAATTAAAAAACCCTCTTGAGGAATTTAAAAATGTGGACAAAGAGAACAGATTAGTGGCTACCAGGGGAAAGGTGGGGTCGGGGGTGGGCACAAAGGGTGAAGTGGTGCACCTACAACACGAATGACAAACATTAATGTACAACTGAAATTTCACAAAATTGTAACCTATCATTAACTCAATGGAAAAAAAAAAAACCCTCTTGAGGGCTGGCGCCGTGGCCAAGTGGTTGGGTTCACCCGCTCCACTGCAGGCGGCCCAGTGTTTCGTCGGTTCGAATCCTGGGTGCGGACATGGCACTGCTCCTTGAGCTACGCTGAGGCGGCGTCCCACATGCCACAACTAAGAAGGACCCACAACTAAGAATATACAACTATGTACTGGGGGGCTTTGGGGAGAAAAAGGAAAAAAATAAAATCTTTAAAAAAAAACCAAAAACCCTCTTGAGACAACTAATACAACACACTTTGCTTAGGCTGGTAAACATCAGCCACGACCAGTCAATGCTATGTTCAAACACAGAGAACATGATCTGGCATACCTGTTCAGAAAAGAAATTTTTATTTCTACTCTCTGATTAAATAGAAAAACAACTGTCAATAAGATAAAACTTGCTGAGCATGAAAATGTACCAGATTTTTATTTCATTAAATAGTTCGAGTTTGCCCCCAACGAATGATTTCAAAGTTGGATTTACTCCATTAATAAATTCAAACAAATAAAGTAATTAGGAGTAAGCATGGGGAAGTGGGTCAGTTTTAGCCATATAAGGTTATGCACTTTAGGCCCACAGTATTATTTTCAAAAAGGAATCACCTAGCTTGTACTTCACGAAGTGAGACTTCAATAAACAACTGTCAATTCTAATAATGTGGTTAAAGACGGATTGAGGAGCTAACAATCATCACCATCACATCCTCACCATCAACACGCCATGGCTCGACTTTGCATCCTAAACCTCTGGTGCCGTCTGCTAATCACACCAGCTTCTAAGGGGCTGTTTAGGGGGGCCCTTAGCTGCTCTTCCAAAGTAAAGGGAGAACACAAAAGAGCCGATTTCTTTTGGAGGGCTGGTGACCAGGGACGGCTGAGAAACAAAGGAAGACAGAAAACCATGATGTGACCACCTCTGCTGGTCACATAAGCATAAGCACATGAAGATTTGCCCAAATCTCTCATTAGTTTGATATATTTAGAATATAAACAATGGAGATACCCAAGCACAGGTAGGTCACCCACACTGCAAGCTTGCAGAAGCAATGCCAGCTTAAGAGTGGCAGGTCCCATTAAAGGCCCTTCTAATCCTAAAGTTCTGTGATTCCATTTATATACTCTGAGTTCTACTCTGAAAAGGCAACCACTGTTCCCTTCTTCCTTGGAAGAATCCATAGAAACGCCATGACCGTCTTGTATTATTTTACATACCTAGTAGTAAGAGCGTCGAATTCTAATTTAGGTTCCATCCACAATACCAGTGAGCACACCTCTAAGATTTACGTGCCTTAACTTCTCTATCTGTAAAATGGAGATACAATAACCACATTCTAAGAGGGATATATATAGAGATAAAATATGGGAAATCACAAACCCCATATCGTCATACAAGCATTGCCACTTCTGTCCCTGTATGTTCCTTTCCATTCTACCCTCTCATCTCGCAAGTGGCACAAGTGAACGAGATGTGATGAAAAACAAAACACCAGCAGGACTACACGTCTAACTATATTTAACAGATTTCATTTTCAAAAGTAAAATGAGAAACACCCGTGATTAAAGTCTGCCCATCAACAACCTCAAAAAAAGCTGTACACTCAACTTGCCTCCCCAGGAAGTGTGCCGCTGCAGGGCATGCGACCCCCCAGCATTATTAAACACAGGCACAGGTACAGCGCTCTGGCTTCTATCAAAGGGCACATCAAAGAGCAAATATGTAGCCTCACATGTTTAGAATTGCTATAAAACCTGAAAATGCAAGATCAATGCAACAGACCACGGGGACCCATAAAGCCCAGAGGAAACCAGGGAGGGCAGGGGTCTACCCTGTTAATGTTATCCTGAGAAGGTGCGTTCTCTGGGTACACAGCTGGACCCCATTAGAGCCTCTCCAGCTGCGCTCAAGATCAGCTAGCTCAAGATCAGCTAGCAGCCCCAGCCCCCGTAAGCGGCAAGTCTGAGCTGGAAATTCACAAGAAAGTATCTTCAAAGATAACTTTCCAAGACCTTCTCCAACCCTTGTCGATTTTTTCACGAGGAAACATTTAGCAAAAATGTAACTGAATTTCCACGTAACAATGCCCAGGCCCCTTCCAACACACAAGAATAGTGCAAGCATAATTTTTCAAATGATGACCATTAATAAAGTCCCTGCAGTACTGACAATTTTCTGAGATCCCAAATGAGCTTTAAGACTACTCTTTTCATCACCATACACGCTTCTGTCTTCTTCCTCGATCTTTCTTCACTTCTCCATGTCTCACCTCTCCTTCTTCATTCCTTTGTTCTAGCACCTACTGTGTGCCAGGCACTGAGGATGCAATAATGCACAAGACTCAGGCTCATGGAACTTACATGGGCAGGTGGAAGGGAGAGGAGGACAGACACACAATAAAGGCATGCACAAACAGATCAGGTAGGTAAGTGCCATGAAGAAAAAAAAAGCAGAGTGAGCGCATCACTGGGGAAGAGGACACATAACTGAGGAAGTAGCAGTACGCCTATGGAAAGGACGGAAGAATTGGAAGGCACTCGCGGTCTCTCCACTTCTTGGTCAGTTGCTCCCCACTCTCCTCCACACTTAAGGAAACAGAAAGCTTGGGTTTCTGACCAGACAACGTCCACTGAGACTTCCCCAGTGTGTGACAAAGTGAGACCCAGAAGAGCCGGAGTTGGGACTTAAAAGTTAGGAGAGTCTTATTTCCTTCTGGCAACCCTACTGCTCTTTGAGCAAGCAAATCAGGACTCTTCTCAAATGAAATTTAAATTTCACTTTAAAAGGGCCCTTTTGCAAGACTGTGAAATCTATTGAGTCTACAGCTTTTAGAACATCATGATGTGAACCTTAAATGCACATTACTAAGTGAAAGAAGCCAATCTGAAAAGGCTACATACTGTATGATTCCAACTATATGACTTCTGGAAAAGGCAAAACTATGGAGACAATAAAAAGATCAGCAGGTGCCGGCATGGAATGTAGGGGAGCATGCAGAGCACAGAGGATTTTTAGGGCAGTGAAAATACTCAGTATGATATTATAATAGTGGATATACATCATTATACATTTGCCCAAACCCATAGAATGTACACCACCAGGAGTGAATCCTAAGGTAAACCACGGACTTAGGGTGATTATGATGTGTCAATGTAGGTTCAGCCTGAGTAACAAATGTACCACTCAGGTGGGGGATGTTGATAATGGGAGAGGCTGTGTATATGAACCTTAAATGCATATTACTAACTGAAAGAAGTCAATATGAAAAGGCTACATACTGTATGATACCCTGGGGGCAGGAAGTACATGGGAAAGCTCTGTACCTTCCTCTCAATTTTGTTGTGAACCTAAAAACGCTCTAAGAAAACTAAGTGGAGAAAAAACGGTGTTTACTCTATATTTCACTACGTTCCTGTGAGCATGTAAACATAGTGCCACAGTGGTGAGCAAGGGGAAAAAACTAACAGCGAGCACCTACCAGATGTCAGTCTAGTGCATTTCATCCATTCTCACAACCAATGTGCACAAGGAATTCTTCTCATCACTGTACAGAAGAAAAAACTGAGCTTCTGGCTCCTTTCCTCATGCTCTTTCCCAGCTCCCGATAAAGGGACGTCACTAACATATTCCAGTTAAACAACGGGGTTATAATCTGCATTGACACTGCCCATGACACTACACGTCATGAAAACCAGGTTCCTGGTTATCCACTAGGAACAGTCTCAAATATATCGCATTCCAGGGCTGGTGCTCTTTATTTTTCAACTTCAGTGTGATCTCTAGTGGTGTTAAGTCAAGAATCAGCAAACTCTTATGGTGGCCCCAGCATGTGAAGATAAGAGGTTCTGCCATAAATCGTCAAGATGGGAAAACCTTAGTGGTCTATGATGAATTCGAATTCTACACTAAAATGGAAACAAGTAAGTGTAGAGGCCAATATTGTTTTAGTTAAGACATAAAAAACAGAAAAGGGAAGGAAAATATGTCAACATAAATTTTCAAAACTGCCTTATTAGAAACAAAAGTAGGAAATCTTCTAACTTCTGATTATTATAAGGGAGGAAGAAAATTATACTACCAAACTTTAAAAATTAGTTTTATTGCTCTTTTCATTGCCTGTGAAGCCTACTACATCAATTGAGAAAAGGGGCAATAAAATATATTCTTCTTCGAGGCAAATCCCAAAAAGAGAGCAAAATCATCTCCTTTTTGCTAAAGGCACACACTAATTGAAGCAGAAATAAAATGCAGAATAGAGAAGAGATAAAAATACAAAGCTGTGCCTTGGTCCAATTAATAGGTAGAGAGTTAAACAAATCATCAGTTCAAGACATTCTACACGTTTCAGCATTAAAAATCAGAAGGAAAATGGCTGTAAAACAACACGCACCTGGTCCTGATAGTAGAACCCATAGCAATTTCAAGAAAGTAATATTTTACATCTGGAAACGGTCCAATGACAAATGAGAACAAACCAGTAAATCCATAAAAGGATCTTAGTGAAGATTTTATTTTAAAAAAAAAGTTTCCACTTTCTCAATCTAAGATACATTCTACATACAACCGTACTGCATATTTTTTAGCAGACTAATATGGCCCCGATGTAAAATACTAAAGTCGCATTACTTTCATTATTCACGTATCAAGGAGTCCCCAGACTTCAAAATAAGAGTCTAGCAAACACACAGTAGTAATATCAGTACTAATATTTTGCTGTGTTTCTCACATCATCATCTTCAAGGGTCTCAGAGAACATTTAAACTATTAATAAGTCAATTTTTTCCTACTATTAAGTACAGACAAAATGTTACTTTTGAAAGTTCTAGAAATTCAATTCCTCCAAAATTAAAACATGAGTTCATATCTAACAAAGTAGGGGTGTGGGGGGCAAGCGAGGGGAGTAACAGCAAGCTCTTAAAACCTCTGTTTTCAGCTTCAGGTCATAAAACCATAGTTCCATAGGAAAAAATCTACAAAAGAAGAGAATTACAGTGAATAGAATTACAGTAACCCAGTGCCACCCTAACCATATAAAGACTTTCAAAAACCAGTGACTTTGCAAAAGCGTAACCGCAGTGAACACAAAGAATTATTCAGAAATAAGTGTCAGAAAGTAGAAAATTTATAGCTATTAGAATGCTGCTCCAACATATAAGACTTTATGACAGAAGGCTGTATTCGAGACACATTATTGGGACTACGACAAGAGATTTCCCAAGACTGAGGATAGAAATAATAGATAAATATTTCAAAATTTCTAGGGAGTCCATATTTTGAGTTACATTACTGGTACAGTTGAATAAATATGGACAAAGCACATGCTTTCTTTGTGTCTCCCATCATACTTTGAAAAGTACTTCCAGTTTCTGACTTGAAAGCCTTTAAGAAACAGCAAAGTATTTTGGTATCAATTTTTGCAAAAGCTGAAAACAAGTGTTCTACCATTCTGGCCACATTACCTTCCTTTCTCAACTGTTTCCTTCCCCTTTTGCCTAGCATTTTGAATTATGCGCTGTTAATAATAGGAGATTCTTATTGCCACAAAATAGTAAAAAGCACGTGTGTATGTGTTCTGCTAGTTACTGCGGCCAAGGATCTTAAGAATTTTTTAAATTTTTCATAATTTAGAAGCTGTTTTGGGAGGGCATTTTGTCACTTGCATGACAGGTTACCGAGATCTAGGCCCCTCCTATATAAGCAGCCCCACTTCACCTCCCATGCTGCTATGGGATTTATGCAGCCAGGAGTGATGGGCAGATTTTAATTCAAGAGACTCCACTGCTCCAACAGTACATGTGAGATACCCAAGTAATGGTTACCCAGATGGTGGGCCCTCATTTGCTAGTCTGGATTTAGACTGCATACATGTGTCTTTAGTTCAAATCAAGAGCAAAAAGGGCAAAGGTGTTAGGAGTGATTTTGTTGCCACTTGCTCATTAGATTTGCATTACTGGTAAATGAGTATGCCATCATTTGCCTCTGCTTTGCCTCACAGATGACTACAATAAAATCAATATGAAACGCATTCTTGAAGGTTTTTCAGCCCAGCCACAATAGTATTGAATGTAGTTCTAAAAGTATAATCCTTCAGTAACCCCATCTCCAAAAGAGACCCTAAATAAAATAAGTCTTGATGATGCTCCTAGACCCTTTCTCTGGTCGGGAGTACTTTTCCTACCCAATAGCACTAGAATTCTTTCAAGGCCCTCTTTTTAAATAGATTGATATTTATATTTACTATTTGGATATATTAAAATATGTCCTCACAAAGAAGTCTGACTATACACCATAGTCGGTGCCTGAGCTAAGAGGCTACAAAGTAGGAAAGTTTTGAAATGATTCCTTTGGTCTCTGGAAGGGATCCCAGATTAGGGTGACAAACCATCCAGATTTGCCCAGGACTTTTCATGTTGGTCATTCTGCTGATATACCAGTGTCTTACCCTCAACACTAAATTCAGAGTGAAGCAACAGAACAAATATAGCCATGTTAGGCATATCTCAGGCGTAGCAGCTAGAGTTTTAATACCCACAGAGCAACAGTTCCTGCAACTACTGCACAAAGCCAAGGATTTGGGAAGGCTACTGGCTCCAAGTCATTGATTTAGGGAAGTGGCAAGGAAACATGATTTGGGCAAGAGCTCTGGTGGGCAAAGAGAGTTGCCTATGAGTATTCAAACCTCTAATCATTTTCCATATGTAACCGCAGAATCTAAATTTATACTATCTGCAATTTGGGAAGCCCAATCCATAAAATTAACATAAAATCTGATCCCAGACCAATGAAACTGCTGGGAACAGGCAGAAGCTAACATTAAACCACTTTGTAAAAACACTCCTATAACCCAGAGCATCTGAGACTTCCACAGAATACGAACACCCCGGATGAAGATGAGCTCACAATCAAAAATAAGAGACATATGCAAAGCAATCCACTGTGAAAGAGTCGGCAGACACACAAAAGAAGATTAGCACCCCAAGATCTTGACAAATAGAATAATTTGAAAGAAACTAAAACGACAAATGTATTTAAAATGTTAACAGAGGAAAATGAAGGGAAAGAAATCACAACGAAAGGACAAGTTTGAAATGGAACCAAATAGAACATCGACAAATTAAAAATACAGCCGTTGTAATTAGGAAAATAGAACTTGGGTTAGACAGCAGATTAGACATAATGAAAGCTAATTTAACTAGAAAATAGAACAGAAGAGATTATGTAGAAATCATTCATTCATTTGAGAAATACTTCCATTGTGCATTGTGCATCCATTCTGAGTGAACCACTCTTGCAAACACTTGGTATATATTATTGAACAAAACAAAGCCTTCAACCCTAAAAGAGCTTATATTCTAGTGGATGAAACAAAGGTAAAAAAGAGAGAAAATATAAAATAGATAGAAAAGGGACACAGTACAGAATGAAAAGTTCCAAAAACCTTCTAAGAGTAGTTCCATAAAGGAAGCAGAGAGAATGAGGAAAAGCCAATACACAAAACATTGTTAAGACGTTTTCTGAATTTTTGAAAGATACAAAATCAGCACATTAAAGAAGAATAAATTTAAAAATAGATGTAGACATAACACAGGAAATCTGCAGAACCCCAAAAACAGAGAGACTATCTTAAAAACAAAGGATAGAACATTTTTCACTAAATAATTATGGTATTTTGTCTAATAGAAGAGTAAATGGATGCTCAATGGCTGCCTGATACCATTAAGTTTAACTCATGAATTTGATGACACTATTTTGACTGGTTACAAACATGTTTACTTATTTGCAGGTCTTCATTACTGAGAAATGTAATTTTCTTTTTTTGGTATTTTGTATTACCTGATACCACTCTCCCAGTTTGCCTAATCAAGAGCGTAACCATATTTCTGAGGAATTATAAAAGCCATTATTACTACATTTTTGCTACAAGTTAGAGAAATTCCTTGCATATGGCTTTACTATTCTTCATATAGGCAGGTAGCTATATAAATAAGTCAATAAATACGTCCCTCTTTCACAAGCATAAAGACTTGGACATGTAAAAATCTCACAATTGAGAAAGCAAAGGCAAGGGTACAACTTCTCTTTCATAAATGTCTATTTTTATCAATAAATCAGTGTTTTTGGTCTTTCAAGACTTCTTCTATGTCCTCAAGACTTCATTCATCCTTTCCACTTCAAAAATTCAATCACTGATTATTCCCTTGAAAGACTATGTTCCATATTCGTTTTGTTCAAATTATTTTATTTAACAGAAAAAAGGAATACAGCAAAACAAAGAATACATTTTAAGAAGATCTCCACCATAGCTGAGGTCATTGAGTGTTTGTGCGTGTGTATATAAGAAATGTATCTCTTTCCCATAGTGAAGTCCACAATACACTATTTGAAGACCACTGAATTCGAAAATGCCACCATCGAGTAATAATGGCAATGCAAAGATCCCCTATTGCTTCACACAACTATAAAGAAAAAGAAATTCCTGTTAAATGTTCTTTTCTTGATTTCATTATACACATTATTATCTTTAACATTATTTAAACTTTATCTGGCATTTTACATTGCAAATTGCACTTTTAATGTAGTAATCACAATTTTAGGATTCCTTTTTCATGCTTCTCATGTTATCCTAGTTCAGCTAATCTGATCAAAATGATTCTAAGTTAGAAAAGCATGATCATTTTGATATGGTAGCCACACAATATTTAAAAACACAGATACCTATATATATATTTCATAGGATTAAGATATCTTAATCTATATCTGAACTGAATATTCTCAACAATAAATTCTCTTTTCTTAATAAAAATAATTTTAATGCCACCACTTTAGATTTTGGCCCATTAGTGAATCTGTTCTTTAAATGTTTATGCATACATTTGTAAGCATATTTCTCAGGAACAAATCAATGACAAAAGCAAATTTTTCAGAGTAAGTAGTTATATAATTTACAATAAAAATTTATAAAAGATCAAGAAAGATGAGCTTATCTATCTGCACCTCAGCTACAAAACTAATAGTATTCTCACTTAATAATGCAATTGTGAAATAATTCATCAGCTTATTGGATCCAGATGGATCATAACAGGTTCATCCCTGATTATGGAGCCACACTCATCCTTCCATACTTAGTTATCTCTTCAGCTGATTCAATATGTCAAAGGAAGAGAGAATGTGACATTATTTAACATAGTTAGAAAAACCATTAGGTAATAACACTCATATACTTTTCCACCTATGCTTGACTAAGACTTAAGACCACCATTAATCTAGATTTATATTTACTACCACAGCACCAACAAAAAAACCCTGAATATAACTGAATGAATGTGTTGAAAGTAGAAGATTTTGTAAGATTTTATATTTGAACATGAGGGAAAAGTTAGTAAGCCCAGTATTTGTGCATATCTATAAATGTGAATGTATGAAAATTAGGTTTAAAAATATAAGCATAGGAATATATGACTTTATATTACTCTTTAGTTCAAAAGATATTTAAAGAAGAAATATTAAAAGTCTGTGAAAATGGTAGCAAAGAAGAGTTTGTTTCTATGAGTGTACATGAGTAGAGTTTCCATAAATGCCATCAATGGCATGCTGAATATGGATAGAGTTAAACATCCACGTGGAATCTTAAACTTAATTTGCTTGACTGTTATTTAAGACACATATCTTCTCCACAGTGGCAGGCAGTTGCCCTAAGAGAAGGTCTGTATTTTATGTGTTTGGAATTAAGTGTACTTGTACTTTGTTTGCAAAAATAAGAAAAGAAATCTGCAAACTGGTATCCAAAATGCACTGTAAAAGAGATACAAATAACTGTGGAAGCCACCAAAGAAGATGTTTCATATTTAAGACATGGATAAAAAGTGTTTGGAAAATACTTTACCAGTAATAACATTCTTTTTAAAGAGACAATGTAATGCAAACATAAAAGAATATTTGCTTCTGATTTAATTTTCCAACCATTTACATTTTTACCCTCCTACAGACAGAGCAATGACCAACACACACACATATATATGCAAACACATGCACACGCAATTTGTCACAATAGCATTGCTATTGTGTCCACATTAATTAAATTTTTATACATTTATGAAGGCAAGTTCAATGGAAAATTCATGCTACTTTTATCAATTCTATCACCATTTTATTCTGTAAGATACATTTTGAGAAACAGACATAATTTTGAATTTACCAACACAACTGAATATTTAATTAATTAAACATAACCTAAAGTTATGCTCAGCTGGGAACACATCATTTGTCAGCTGGTGATTCTTAAAAATAAAATCCCCCAGGCAGTCTCCATTTGCTGTATGCTAAGCACTGAGCAAAGAGGTTTACACGTGTTTTTTTCTTTAATACTCATGGTGACCCAATTGTCCCCATTTTACAGAGGCTCAAAGAAATTAAACTCTTTGGGACACAACCATTCTATACGAAAGGGGATGAAATTAGTATCTCTGTGACAATGGAGATAACATAATAAAGGAAAAGGGCATGGGCGCTGATGCCCAACCCTATAAGTCTTCACACCAGATCCTACTCAGCAACTGTGTACCTTGAGGTGATTATTTAAATTCTCTGAGCCTCACTTTTCTCAGATGTAAAATGGGTATAATGTTATCTACAAGACAGGGGAGGATTAAATGAGATAATAGACTGCCTTGGCTAACGCCTAGTAAATGCCAAGTGCTCACAAAGATAAGGTTTCCCTTACCTTCTGCAACAAAAATTACCTTCGACAATATACCAAGAAAGTAAAAAAGCTCTCCTTTTCCAGTAGAAAGCAGCAGAAATCAGCCATAGTCTGAATTCATCAAACTTGTCAAGCTGTTCACTGTCCATTATTCTTCTTTATTATATTTAAGGCACTTAAAATAATCTCCCAGTGATTTATTCTCCTTTTAACTAGATGCAGTAATTAGAATATCTTTTATGATACGGCAGAGTTTTCATTTCAGTCAAGGTGTGACTGTTTTAGAAAGCCACCGCTCACTGCAGAATACTACAACCCAGAAACTAACTGCTTTTATTCTCATTTTGAATAGAAGCACAAACACAAAATGAAGAGGATGCATAGCGTATTTCTATAGCTGAAAGACGAAAATGCTCAAGCTCGCAGGAGCCACTAATTCCCAAAATACCTTTCATGAACTGAAAAACAGATACGTATGTTGCCATGGCATTCGGTAAAATTAATACATTTGAAATTTGGATTATGTATGAAAAAAAGTACGCTTAGGCTTTTTTTTCCTTCCCATAAATTTGGCATATAACCATGTTTTAAAAATCAGCCCAATATATATTCCGCCAAAATAAAAATGAAGGACAGCAAAAAGTTCAGCATATATTCAGGATCCAAGGTAATGCGGAAATTATGTATTATTACTTGTCAAATGGAAGCTTGCCTCACAATAATTCTTTTGAACATGCTAAAAGCACAGACTATACGTGTGTCAAGATTGCCGTCCTAGCCCTGTCATTAGCTAGCTGGGTTAACCTTGAGTAAGTAATTTAATTTCTCTGGGATTCAATTCCCTCAATTATCAAATGATAACTTCAACGAAAATATTTATTAAGCACTTCCTGTGTGCAAGAACTGTTCTAAGTACTCCATGTACGTTTATTCCCTCATTTAACCCTCAGAATAGACTAGGGAGCTGAATATTATTATCACCCCATTTTCGAGGAAAGAAAAATGAGTCACAGAGGGGTTAAATAACTCCTTCTAAAGCTGCACTCTCCTGATCCAAAGGATTTTGCTTAACTGCCTCACCAGTGTGAGGCTTAGACGAGATGATTCCCAACATCCCTCACAAGAGTAAAATTCCAAGATTCCACGCTTTCTCTTTTAGGAACTTATATTCTTCTTAGAGATTCTGTGTATCTCCCCGACCTCACTGTAAGTTTCTTAAGGTCAGATCATAATTATACATTTTTATACACATCTACCACAAATGAAGACCAAATTCTGTGAGTATGTTGTAAGCATACTCAGTGCTTTCTAAGTAAATTCCTAAAGGCAGTAGCTGAATCTTTATGAGGCGGAAGTTCATCACCTGTTGCCCTCGGGTCCATAATCTAACAATTTAGAGAAACCAACATACATACCTCTTAGCACTAAAGATGAGAATAAGCAAGGAAAAATGATGAGATCCATGCTCAGAGAGCAGATACAAGAGTTTTTTGATAACATTTAAATTTCAGCATATTTCTAGAGAGCTTCCGCAGCAAATAAGACAAACCATGCACAGGCTCATGTGTTATATAGAAGGTGCATGTGCTAGACTGTCAGAGGTAGTGGCAAGTCATGATTACGAGCAAGGACTTGAGAACCAGACCGTTCACATTCAAAGCTGGGCTCAGCCAATTCAAAGCTTAGAAAAAAGCGACTTAGTGTATGTGTGCCTCAGTTTCCTGATCTGCAAAGCAGGGATAATCATAGTCACTACCTCACCAAATGGGTGTGAAGATCACATACATTTCTATATGGAATGTGCTTGGAACTCTGCTTGACACACAGTAAGCGCCACCGAACTATTAACTATGATTGTGTATATGTATGTATCCATACAACTCTCTTCCACATTAGCACACAGATAGATTTTTTGATCATTTATGACCAAAAACATTTACCAGTTTTGTCTTTCAGTCAAACAACAGGTGCCAAGGAAATGAAATCTCGCTGTTAAATTCAGTGCTGAGTTGACCCATTCACTTTTTCATTCACCCATGGAGTGAGTAACAATTCAATAACTTCTCTGAGCCAGACAACATACCAGGAACATAGGATGCAGCAATGATTCAGGGGACACGGAACCTGCCTCTAAGGAACTTAATGCTATAGCAAGACAGACTGGAAAATAATTTCACCCACAGGTTCTTTTCATAACTTAAGAGTTCCATTCAGGGCTGCACACTGCTTACCACCAATTTCTGTTGTCTTTTTAAATCCAATGTGACCTCCTACATAAAAAGACATTTAACATTTTAAAATACAGATGTCAAAACAAGAATAACTATGAATTACATGTTTAAAAGTAAAAAAGAGTCATGATGAGCAGTTCCAACAGACAAAACTGTTTTTACTGTATTTGCACAATAATAAATCAACGTTTACAAAAACATCTTCATTGTAAACATTAATAGTGATAATGCAAGCGACTAGGAAACAAGAAGTGGCCAAGTGAGTCTGTCATGGATTATACTTCTACTTCTTTGTCAGTCATAGGAGAGGGCCTGCAGAAGGTACAAAGATAAAGTCTAACTTTTAAGAGTCTACAAATAAGGGCCCCCAAATTAACCAGATGCACTGCATGTTCCTCTGATCAAGTATCAGCAACCAAAAGTAGGTGAGAAAAATAATAAATTTTCAGCTTTGAAGGCTATAATAACATCACCATTATCATTGAGCCCAATATATCAACACAGGCTTTACATTAACAGTCCTACTTTCAAAAATAGACATAGCACCACCATAACATTTCATACTCTCAGTGTTTGGAAAGAATGTCAGAGAAAGCTCCCAGCACGTGTTTCCATCAATCAGAGTAAGTGAAGAGGGGAAAAATGAGGAAAAGAAAGAATGGGAGAAAGCGAAGCACGGATCCTGCATTGTGTGGGCTGAGGGAGGATCAAGTTCCAGCTCCTGAGGAGAAACATTCTCCAAAGTTCCATGCCGCTTCCAGACGGATTCCCAACAGCTGTTGAGTCACTAGTACTTTAAAACGCACAGAGCTTTACTACAAATCCACTTTTACAGTTTTTAAACTTCAAACACCTTCCTTGCTGAAGCAAGGCAGACTGTACTGCCATCGAAAAACGCACTTCAGCTTAATTGCACTTTTCCTATTCAATGGTATCAGTATTGTCCTTTTTAAAATATGATGGTATAAAATAATATTCTATGACAGGATTCCTAAAAGGCTATGGCTGAGCGCATTTCAAAATCACATTATAAATTATTCTGTGAATACAATTTCTGTCAAACCGACATCCGCGCTTATATTTACAATAAAACACTCTGATGGGTCAGACTGAACTGGTCAGTTGTTTGACAAAATTTATTAAAATGTCTAGTTGTTTTGACATCCTGTAGATCTAGTCAATATACAGCTTTACAGCTAGCCATCTACGAATACCACTGTTATCTATTTATACCCATTGTGTGAAGGATTTAAGGATTAGAAAAGCTTCTAAGAAGGGAATTAAAAAAAAAAAAAAACAGGTGCAAACTTCTCTAACAAAGCTTTGTCTACACCTAAATTTTCTAAGACTTTCAGCATTTCCTGGGGCATATTTTTGATGCACTCTTTGAAAGAGTTGTGAGAAAACTTTTGCCCAGGGAAATTCAACACAGCCAAAAGAGACTGAAAAACAATGCTATAAAATCCTTGCTTTGTGACCTGCCGCTCTGGGCCCAGACCTCTTTGAAAAAACAAACTGCCATTTGTGCAGTGATTTGGTGATGTATAAAAACAAGCAGGAGGACATAAAAAAACAATTCTGTTTTATCAATTTCGTCCAGAATTTAAATTCCCGTCGAATGGCGTAGCGCTCATCTTCTTGGCCACACAACCAGGGAGCTGAGTGAGGTTTTGTGACCTCAGCATCCCCTTCTCCCCCTTTCAAAAACCCAGTGATCTTCTATGTATTCAGATGAAACTCTTGCTCTGCTCAGTAATTTGAACAAGTCTGAGTGATGCTTAAAAATGTGAATATGTAAAATTTAGGATAAGATGTGAATCCCAATTTCTTGAGATAGAAAATGTGTGAAATGATGTACTGGGCCGATTGTTCTTGGTTTATTTTAAGGATTAACATGTGGATTTATTCCTCTGTTTTCAGACAATTCTGAAAGGGGATCCCAGGGAAGAAGACACTCCATCTAGGTGGTAATCTTCGCTTAGGTCGTAATCTCCAAGCCGTGGTCAGCAACTTAAATGATTTGTAAAATAATTAGATTCTGTAGCCGCCCAGGAAGCTTGCCCAGGAGTGGAGTCAGAATAATTTATTATTTCGAGTTCCTCATAGCATGCTAGCATATGGTGAATAAATTTTGACCCTGAATGATTGCACTGTCCTCGATTCTCATTCCTCTTGCTCATCTCCAGAATATCTTTTTTACTCAATCCAAAACTACTAAGCCAATTGTGAAACTACCTTCTGCCCCTTGCAATAAATTATTAGCTTACTCCTGGCCTGAATGACTCTTCTTGAAAACCAAGAACTATAATCAGAGAATAATCAAGTCCAATAAATCATGCACTTTTCTAACATAACCAGTGCCATCACCATGAGAACAACTCCTGGTTTCCAGAAGTTGATACGATTTACTGAGGGGCCACTAATGTTGGAAGCGTGAACAGGAAGCACTTGCTGGAATCTGCAGATTCTCCAAGTTGGATGTCTAGAGTTTTCTAGAAATCTTACTCCATCTTCTCTTAGACACACTTTCTAAAAGCATATAAAATAAGTTAAATGCTACACAAGACAAACTATTTTAATAATTATTTTCATATCCTCCTCTTATGCAGTAGCATCCAACTTGGTTGCTATTTTCTCTAACTTCAATATTCAAACACTGGTTTTTCTAGACGCCTCAAAGACCCTGATTTTACATGTGGTATAGCATGAGCCCCAGTACCATCCCAACACTATTTACTCTAGTCTCTGGGTCCCTTATTTCACTTCCAACCATATGCTCCCCCTTGCTGATCAGGACCACGGGACTCGGCGGTGGTACGTTACCAAGCTGCTGTTAATTTAGTAGGTACAAATACTTCAGTTACAGCATCTTCTTTGGTGAAATTACACAGGCCAAAAATTTGGTCGTGTGTGTGTGTAGCAAAGTGCCACGTATCCTGACTGTGTTATATAAATAATGAAAATTAAATTACAGGATTTAGGGACACATTCCAAACAATCCATTTTACTGCCAACTACACTGGGCTCATGACCAGCTGTGAAGAAAAGAATGTCCCCCTCCTCTTAAATCTTTATGTATCCCTTTTCATTGATTCCAATAAAAACGGACTGAATCAGGTATCTGTTCTGCCCCACTTCCTAAAATATGTGAATCAAAATCATTATGCTTATCTCAAAAAATCTCCTTGTTTAACGTTTAGTGCTTTATAGTTTTCAATGAAAGGTCCATTCTCTCCTTACTTCCATGGGACCAAAATGCCCAACACCAAAAAAATCTTTATATGTTACTCTTTAGCATACCCTGAAAATCATTCTTCCCCTCCATAATGTGGCACATATAATCAATCATAGCTAATATTATTAGTTTTTTTAAAAATATGTAGCACTGTCGTCAGTGCTCTAAATGGATTCATTTATTTACTCCTCACAAATCTGTGAAGTAGATACTATTACTCTTGCCATTTTACAGATAAGCAAACTGAGACTCAGAGAGGTAGAGTAACTTTTCCAAGGTCACACAGCTGATGAATGACAGAGCCAGGCTTCAAACTTTACATTCTAACTCTGGAACATAGCCTCCTACCCACTACTCATGTCCCCTCCAACCTGTATCAAGCATAGTCACAGTTCTCACGTTTCCCGTCTCCACAAGAAACTCGCAACGTTCCTTTTGACTCTATTGCTCTTTACCTCTGAGGTGTCTTTCACTGTCTCCCCTGGACACGGATTAACCTTGCACTTCACACTTGACAATTTACTTTCCTCAACTTATTTAAAATACACTTCAGAATATATCTTCCTCCCCAAAACCCTGGAGGAAAACAAGATGAGCAAACTAAGATTTAAATGAAAAAGCACAAAGAAAAAAAAACACCTTCTGGCTTCTACCTTTTCTGGTCGGAAAACTGGAAAAACTGTCCATTCTCGCTGAATTAAGCCCTAGGAGGGTTAGAATAAACAACATAAATGGCAATCGCCATTTTCAGTCAGCTCTCAGGAAGTTGATGGTGACATACAAATAAACGAAATTCAAAGGTAATTCTTTAACACACTTTACTTCAACAATCATTACTGAGGGCTTTGTATATGCGAAGCCTCCACTACTTAGCTCCTTCAAATATCTTATCTCACTCGGTCTAGTACCCCCATTTGCTGATACCTCTGTCTCCAACCATGCGGTAGGAAGCTCTGTGAGGTCAGGAACTACTTTGTGCCCATCTTTTCATTCCTTACAGAAATTAGCAGAGTGCCTCACCCTAGTTCCCACTCAGAAATGAAGGTTAAAATTAAGCTAAATTAAATATCTGATACATTGAATATAGCTTATGCATAAGGTCGCTAATATATTATAAATAATTTACATTTAATCCTGACATTTATGACACGGGAAAGACTTTACACCTATCTTAGAAAATTAGCGACCATTATACATCTTTGTCACCCTCAAGATTAATGCACTTTAAAATAAATTAATTACTGGCCTGTGACCAATTTTTCAAACATGGAAGAGGCATTTCTTGAGTAATTTCATTCATGTTGCTAACACCGCCTTAAAGTACTCAGTTTTTTTTTTAATTGCCAAGAAGAGAAAAGGGCAGACCACAGAACATGCCGGTGCTGAACCTGAAAATGATGCAGAAATGAAACACACAGTCCCCGTATGTCCCAGTAATACTGCTTTATACATTGTTTCATGGGCAAAATGCCACTAAGCGGATGGCTGCAGTTCAACTGACGTGTTCTGCTGCCATCACAGACAGCTGCAGAGCCCCGAGACTGAACGCAGCCTCTCCACCGCAGCTCATTTCATCCATTGTTACTCATAATATGATCTAAAGGAACACTTACAGGATCTCATAGAAAGTTTAAATGTTGTTTGATGAGAATCATTAGATATTTAAATCAGAAATGAATGGCACAGCAAGAGAAGCAATCACAGTCCCCATAAAGTAAGGCACAAAACTTCCAGGGTATTCTCTCCACTTGTTCTCTGCTCACATTGGTACTCATGGATGTCACACTAAGATCACAAACCACAGAAGGAGAAAGAATCATAGGTATCAAACCCTGTTTCAGGTATATATTTTTTTCCCCAAGAATTTCCACTATTTAGTAACTCAAAAAAGAAGGTTTTCATATGAAAAGACATAGATCATTTTTACAGAGACATCAACAAAATTCCACATTTGCCATCAACCAAAGTATCTGAATAATTCGTAAGAAAATGATGTCACCTAGGGCAGTCCTCTTTTGGTAGTTTTGTTGTCTGAACTTCATTCAGGGAACAATGTTTGCTTCTAATAAACCCTAAGATGAAGACTGTCACAGTATTTAACAGGAGAGAAGGCAGAGCAGCGTGGAATGAATGATGACTGTGACTTCTGCAAATATTCCCTTCAATTCCCAGCAGCACTGTTTTAAAACTGTGCTTTCCATCCCAGTGTATGGACAGAGCACCCTGGAATACACAATGACACCAGATACACAGCAAACATCACACGTCTCCTTGAGCTTCAACTTCAAGGATATTTTTTGTACCAGCATGCAAATAAATTTCAAGCTTTGGGTGGCAACTTTCAGCCAAGTCTCCGAGCTCCCCGTGTTTATGTATTTACTCTCTGTCTTCAGTTTGGGTGGAAAAGTTTATGAAGCTCTACAGTCTACTGTGTACATAGTGGATCAGTAAATATCAAGAATGAGTAGTATGGTATATCATAATATTCAAAGCTTTCGGTGTGGTGAAGCTAGGGGCTGCTCTCAGCCTCTGTAGATGAAATAAAAGACTTAAAAGCTGTATTAAATATGCAAGTCTTAAAGTAAGCCTCACAGAACTAGGATGTTATAACCCTAGACAATATCAAGCCCAATCCAATGGAATCCAATTTTTCCATTTACTTTATTTTAAGGGAAATAGAAAGAAAAGCGAGAGATGATATTCTGAAGATAAATAAAAAAAGAAGGAAGAAAGGAAGGGAGGGAGGAAGGAAAGAGAGAGAAAGGTAAGTAGGTCTGAGCCCAAAGTATATTAAAGTCATATTATTAAACAAATTTTTGAAAATACATACTTAAAGAAAAATTACCATTAGCTAGTAAATATTTATTAAATTACAAAATATAATGTGGCTCAGAATTTTTTTGAAAGACTTATTGAACAGCTTTAATGACTGAACCCTAAAGTCAGCATAGTATATTGAGAAGATAGAACTCTAATTCCACTTTAAAGGATTACAAGTGTTCTACATTAGACGCTTGTGAGTAACGCAATTACATTCCGTACTTAACTATCTCAGTAAAATTTACAGATGTAATTTTCTATTCTTTAAATTTTAGTGTGGAATAAGGTTGAGGGGAGAAAGTAGAACATCCATTTTTGGAAGCAGGAAAAATTTTAAGGGGTATATTACAGGTTTTATTAATAAAGGGTACGCATTGAATTCAACTTCCCTATAAATTCTTCCCTGGTTACAGACAATGGAAGGGGCAGGGTCTCCCTCTGTAATCCTATGGCGTTGGAAATTCCTACTTTTTATATTCTGCCTTATCTTATATTCATGTTTACTCTGCTTTAAATTAGGCAAGTCATCTATAAGGCCTCTTGGAACATGATTTCTTGTTTATAAAACTGAAATAAACAAGCTACTTTTGAGGATCTAAGAGGATTAAAAAATATTTGTGAAAGTACCCCGGAATCCCAATGAAAAGCATGGTTATCATCACACTCTTCTCTGAGGGTTCCAAACAGGGTGGCCATGTGCAGTGCTGCATGCACACCTCCAGGGGGCGCCATGCAGCGGCCCTGGCACTACCTGGAATCGAAACATCTCTCCCAGGCCCCAGAGCAGACCATCACACACACTTATTCCTCTATATGGGTTTTTGAGACCAAAGTGAATTCTAAATAAAAGGGACCTAAACCAAAATGCTAATATAAAACAGTTTAGATTAGCCAACAAATAGCAGAGGCTGCCTATTAATACAAAAATCTGATGAGTGACAGGGATCAACAGCAGGGTGTATCTTTCTTTTTCTTTATTCAATTCAAAAATACTTTGGCTTGATATCTTAACTGCAGGTAATTTTTTTCCTGATGCATCCTCACATTTTGATTATGTTTAAATAATTCACAAGGAAAAAGATGCTTAGAAGAGCTAGCTTTCCTTTACATTTCCTTCCAAAAATTTTTTTGGCCTTTCACTGAACTTTAAAGGCAAGTGATTGACTAAATCAATCAGCACGTGTTCTTGCGTTACCAACAATTTGTTAAACCTGGAAACTCAACTCCCATGACACAACCTATAAAGACACGAAAACAACACCCTCCAAATTCAAACAATGCAAATATGAAAAAGAAAGCTGCCTATCCAGCCAGTGAAAGCCATCAGTTTGACTACCTGAGCTAGACGCAACTCTCCAGCAGACTGAGAAGTTTCCAAATTAATTTGGTCTCTAGTGTATCCACATATCCAGGGCACAAAACACAGTAATTTAATTTAGATGGGTAGAAATCATAAACTGGTAACATTTTCAGAAATTTGACTTTTATCTAATAGAAAAATATTTGGGGTGGAGAGCTCACTGGATAATACTGATTGCAGCAGATCTGCAAATGAAGTATACTATACCAAATGCAGCCCCCCGACAACCTGCCTGCTGCACATTTTATGTATACTGTATGCCTTCTCATAAAAATTGTTGTTATCCAATTCCTACGACTCCCAGAATTAAAGCTATAAAACTCCCAGTTAAAACCGAGGTAGAGAGAAGTCCCTAATCCTTCCTTCTCAATATGTTATATCAAATGTCTTTTAGTAACTGCATTAGAAAGCAATTACAGCTTAATAGCTGTCTAAATCCATTATCAGCGTACATTTAACCTTTCAATATTTAAAGATAATATTTAATTTGAGCAAATTAATGGACTGCCTGTGAGACCAAATACATCTATTTAGTCTTTCTGGTTTTCCATCAACGATATTTCTCTTTAGAGACTGGGTCTTGTGACAAGAAGTCTGGTAAAAATGGAGTTCTTTCTATTTGTAGTTTAAACAGATATTAATAAATGAGAGGGCAACGTAACCCCAAATGAGAAGTAATGTCCTTATTAACTGCATGTGTCTTCTACCATTAACAAAGACGCTTTTAATTCTTTGCAGGTTAATTTGTATCATTAATAGTTAAGTGAGCTTATATACCTTTATCTTTCAATGTGATTTTTTTTCAAATTCCAAATTGTTTAATCTCTTTGACTTTAAAAGGATTCAGTGGTTTTCCAGAACAGCATTTTTTTCCACACTGCTCTGTATTTCACATCCCTTGTTCAAGAATAATAATGTTTAAGAACTATGATAATGGCTTTAGCATCTCAGTTATATTTTCAGACTAGATCAATCAGCAAAAACACTACTATAAAAAGAATGTAGCATGATTCCCCAATAGTATTATATTAATAAATGCAAGTAAGAAAGATATCAAGTTAACAATGTAGGTCTTCAGCTATCAATAAGCAAATACAAATTCTCCAATGTACAATTTCATGTTCAAAGGCCTGTTGTATTGAGAATTTCAAAAGGAACTTCTCCCACAGTAAAATAAATACACACATCCATATTACCTTTCTTTTCTTAAATAAAGGTTAAAACCAATCACATTGCTCATTAAAATAAAATTATTGAATCATCTCATTTCATTACTGTTATTCAATTAAAGAGCATTAGCATCTACAAATCTGGAAAACTTAGAGAATTTTGTTGACATCTTAGTCATATTTTGACAGCTTAAAATAATTCTAGTGTGAGTAAAGTACTTGAAGAATAATTTAAAATTCAGCTTGTCCCTGGCCCTTACTACTCCTATTCCCAACTTTATGTAAGTTCCTGCAGTCCCTGAATCCAGGAACAAACTCCTCATCATCCAAGAGCGCGTGTCTTTGTCACACCCAACTCGTAATAACCTACCTTCCATCTCCAAAGACCACTCAATCGACTAAGCCATATGTTATATAACTGCACAGTTCTGTTGGAGGAGGTCATTGAGAAGACCCAACCGCCGGTTGACCCCAAGCTGGACTTGGGCAACTGGAGGCTCCTCACCCCTCCCCTGTCCCTGGAATGTACATTCTGCCCACCGTTCCCATAGCCGGAGTCGTTTCAAGGATGCAGCCTTGAGAAAGGAGAGTGTTATTGGGACCATCTGGACTGTGTATGTGACTGAACCCCATTGAGGCCTCTACATAACTCTTAAGATTCTGGCAGGCGGGTGAGGAGATCTAGCCAACTTGCAGGCACCCAAGACAAGCCTTGTAAGTTCCCTCGCTTATTAAATCTGCCACCTACCAATCAGGAGTGGTCCGCCTCTTTCTTCAGGCTCTCCTTGCCCTCCTTGTACAGGGGCCAGTTTGCAAACCAACAAATTCCTATTTAGTCCAACAATTTTATTCCTTAGAGTCTGTCATCAGTCTGATTTTTAATACTGCTGCATTATCCAAATCTATGCTTGAGTATCCAGTATGTTTAATTTACCCCAAAACTAATGTGAAAAAACGACCGCACTAATAGGAATATAATGATGATGGCACTCAATTGCATTTTTTATTTCCTATATTTTATAATTAAAATTCTGAACAAAACAATCCAAAATATATTTAAAATGTCTGTAACTATCACCAAAATTTTTGTTTAGTGTTTCCAAAACATCTAAATATAGTTAGAGAAAATACATTCACATGGTTCAAGAATCAAAACAATTCAAAAAGATATACATTTGGAAGTCTCATCTCCATCATACTATTCTTTAGTCTCTCCCCAATCCTCCTCAGCTAACTGCTTTGTCTTCTGTGGTTTTCTCAAATGCAGATACCACAAAATATAAATGTATATTCCTATTTCCCCCCTTTTTGCATAAAAAGTAAAGCGCCAATTTCTACACCCACATGTCCAGACTGAACTATCACTCTAAGTGGGAATAACTAAAACGTTATATGAGCTGGTGGAAACTTAGATTTACGACCAAAATGCAGAGGTTCCATATAAACCACAATAACATCTGTATAACCACCGTATATCTTCCAAATCTAAATACATAGGAAAGTGTTCATTAATCCAACAAAAAGCCAACAAATTAAGAAGTCCACACTGGCGTATTTTAAGTGTAGTTTTCCCATTTAAATCTTATTAATTTCAGTTACAGATTATGAAACTGGAAGGTAATCAAATAATGATAATTAAAAGATCTCCCTAGTTAGACGTCTATACAATCAACAAAATAACCCTGAATTACTCAATCCCATAAAAAATCTAAGTATCTCTCCAAGAGAAAATTAACAACACTAGAGTCACACATCCTTAGGTTATAAAATGTATATGGATAAGCCTGAAGGATGTCCTTTTTGCTTAAGAAATGATTTTAGGCCAACCAAAACGAGACTTAAATAGTGACTC
This sequence comes from Equus caballus, assembly GCF_041296265.1. Classification (NCBI taxonomy): domain Eukaryota; kingdom Metazoa; phylum Chordata; class Mammalia; order Perissodactyla; family Equidae; genus Equus; species Equus caballus. The sequence continues at coordinate 81,636,785 of NC_091691.1, forward strand.
ATTAAAAGCCAGATTGTTATTGTTGTTATTGTTTTCAAGCAAAGTTCCCATCAAAAGAGATAAAGCCAGGACTTTTTCGTTGGAAGGATGTCACTTACTTATTTAGGTCACTCCTAAGTGGTTCAACCAGACTTTATTCTCATTATTCAAAAAAGTAACTTAAACGCATTCTAATATTCATATTCCCAGATTGTGAGAACTGGTTGCTCACTTGATTCTTTATGGCAGGTGACAAGAGAGAGGGCTAAAGAAAAAGCATAATTTTTTGAGAAAGATGGCGGTAAAGCCATTGAATAGAGATTTCTGGATAAATAAAAAGTATGGTTGTATATATTTCCCCTCTAGAAAAAATTAGCATGATCAAAGCAACCACCAACACATGCCAAACACCAGGCGTTCAACTATGAGACAATCAACATCAAAGCCAAACAGAATGAGTTCCCCAAAGCAAAAGAGAAAAGTAATTGTTAGTTAGACTTCCGCTCGTGGCCATCAGAAATGTTACCTTAATTTGGCCTTAATGACCTATAATCACTTTTAGCATATGGCTTTTAAGACTGCTATTATTCAGCTTGATCTATGGATATAATGGAGCAGAACAGAACTGTGGGTATAATTAAAGTAAGTTCCTGTAAAAGTGGAATATGTAGTACATTGCTAATGTGTAAATGACTAAATAACTTAATTAGGTGAAATGAAGTGCACTTATAACCACAGATACTTAAACCGAATCATGATAATGTTGTGTATACGAATATATTCTTTAAAAAATGTTTATTAACCAAACAGTAGGGCAAAGAAATACAAAGGGACCAAGACCTACAAAATTCACACTGGTTAACATTGGCTCCTGAATGTAAACTGATAAAACACAACCTAAATTATTTTTAGCTGTCAAAAATGTCAAAAATAACCATGGGATTTTTTTTTCTTTTAAAAAAAGCTGATTTTGGTAGCAATTAAACATAAGAATGATCTAGTGCCTTGATTTTGGCTCCAGAGTTTTATTTTTGATACATACTCTCTTTCATATTGATAATTGAGGGATTTGGGGTAGGGGGAGGGATGGGTAAAGGCTGAGTTAAAGTTATACTAGAGGGTGGTTTTGTAAAAAAAATAAATAAAAATAAAGAAATCAATCTTTTGTTGTTCTGGGTTTTGCCATTCCACGAATGTAAATAAACACAGCCTATGATCACATGGAAGCACCTTTCCGGTTGTACCAGGAAAAACACGGATGTTAAAATTCACCCAAAAAGGCTGCTCCCTGAAGCAAGATAAAGAAGCAGACAAGCACAGCGGGAAAAGAGTGTGAAGTGCACATGTGGGGCCTTGATTCAAAACACAGCTGCTGGATCTAATTTTAGGCCAACTGGCCTTGTCAGTGTCTCTTAACAAGGAAAATTTCCCCACTGAATATTAGAAGCTGTAAAAAAAAAAAAAAAAAGCACATAATAATATTCATTAGTTAACTTATCTACACCATTGCTGCTGTTTTATACAGAAAATATGCAATGGAGCCGATCACTGAGAAGAGCTTAACCAGTGTTGTGAAGGGTATTTCAAACAAGGAAGTTTTATTCTTGAAGAAATGACCCATGAAGATCCAGAGACAGACATGGGACCCCACAGACGTTTATGCAGCAAGACTATTCACATCTTCAATAAAGGAATTCAAGAATTTGGGAGTACTCCATAGATGAATGTACATAAATGAAAGTACAGATTTTTCTCATCTCTCATAGCAGTGTTAACTGCTAACACTTATTGAGCTCTGACTGTGGGTAAAACCAGAGCTCAGCGCTGCACTTGGAGGAGTTCACGTGATCCTCACAAATCTAGGAGGTAGGTCTGATGAGCAGCACCATTCTTCTTACAGATAAAGAAATTCTATCAAAGGCTATACAATCTTTTCGGCATCTAGGCAACTGAGAAGTATGGGTATTTACCAGTATTTACCAAGTCTTCTCTGATTTTGCTTTAACCACGTCTTCAAGGAAATTTTAAATATAACAGTTTGGGCACAATCTCATATACTTAAGTAAATGAAGTAAAAAACTTTCTTCAAGCTTACCAAGAGCATTTGCTGCCACCATTAAGCAGCACAATGGAGCATTTGTATCCTATCGTATCTACTCACTCTCTTTATTTTTCAAGAAGGGAAGCACAGAGAAAGTTTGTAATGTTCATAAAGGGATCTCTAGATCCTTATTCCCAAAATTGCATGCAAGATATTAAATCCTCATGCTGTAAGAATTTTCCTATGGAAAAGTGTCCTATCTTTCATCGGATTCTCAAAGCATTCTGTGGCTCCAAAAGTGTTCCCATTCTCTGGCCTTCACTCCCTGGCCCTGGGCAAACTTTGAACCTGTCACCCCCCACCTGTTCCCATTGCTCCATTTCTAGTCTTAAAGAACCAGCTGTGATTTGCAAAGTTCACAATTGTACACACTTTTCCCTCAGCTCAAACTGTCCTTCAGCTTCTGTATAGAGATTCCCCACTCATCCTTCAAGGCCCAATTGACCCGGCAGTCTCAGTGAAGGTCCTGCAGCACTTACCTCTACTCCAAGGATTCTGATTTCCTAGTGGTGCCCTATACATAAACGCTTCTAATGGAGAACTTATCATACAGAAGGATAACATTTTACGTAGAAGTTCATCTCCCTCACTGTGAGTTCCCTTAGATCAAGGACTATGTTATTTATCATCAATTTTTCTATCTCAAGCACACAATCTTTCACATTTGGTGAGGGCTTAATAAATTTGCTACACTAATTGATAAATGAATGTATAAACAAAATGCTATAAAGATAATCAGTTAACAACCCTCTATCTAATAAAGTCTATATGACACAACATTCACAAGTAAGAAAAGTCTTTGTCCATAATCATCTTTACACCTGATACTTATTCACTGACCTATTTATGTCCATCCTGATTCCACAAAGAATTTGATCTACTCCATACAAAATTCTTTCCCATACATGATGTTTTTCTGATATCGTTCTTCATTTAGCTTAGGGCTTTAATTTTTAAATAGTTTGTTCTGTTTATAAAAGTAATACATTCTCACCATTACATTATTATTAAATTAAATACATGAAAAGATAAAGAAAACAAATATGACCCATACAAGAAAATATATGACTGTCCCACTTTTCAAATGAATAAATTCACTCGTTGAGATTTACAGTGAGCTGTCATAATGGAGAAGCCCATCCTTCTTTACACCTAGGGCTAAAATACATTTCTCTAGACTGAGGGTCTGCCCGCCGTGCCCTCCCCACACCCTGCCAAAATCCAGCGACTGCCTGTTTTTGTAAACAAAGTTTAATTGGAATGCAGTCATGCTCTTTGGGTTACTTGCTGTCCTTTCATGCTACAACAGCAGAATTTATGACTTGTAACAGAGAGTGTATGGCCCACAAAACCAAAAAATATTTATTATCTGGTCCCTTACAGAAGAAGTTTGCTGACCCCTGCTCTACTCTACATCATTCTAGTTCAGAAACATGTGTTTATGCTCCAGGTCTTTAGTAGAGAAGAATGATTTCTTCATTTAAAGAAAACTGCTTTTCTAGATGCTCCACACATAAGAGGTAAAAAATGGTAAAAATCCATAACATAAGGGTCTGAATATTATTAGCACGAACTTTAAAAAAAAAATTTTAGCTTTATAAAATCAAAACATAAAATGAATATTCAAACCAGAATGCTCTGCCAATAACCAAAATATTTAGCAAAGGAAGCAAGAGCCATGGAAGGCACTGGAGAAGCCCTGGGCAGAGAAGTCAGTTCATAGCACTTGCACAGCCCTCCCCCATGTCCCTTCTTTGGTCTGGCCAAAGACACCCTACTTGGCCCAACTCACCCAATGACACTTCCCAAATTTCAGTTCCACCTTCTTGATTTTTGCCATAACTAAGTACTAACTGAATATTCATTCAACTAAACTGAATATTATCTAACTGAACATCAACCAGTTAATACTTTTCTTTATAAAGAATTAACTTTTTGAAAAACAAAACAGAAAACACAGCTTTCTCCTAAGAATAATATCTATAAAATCCAGGACGAGTTGTACTAGTTGCATTTTGTTGTAAAACATATTGAATCATAGATACCTATCAATAGATATCCAGCCAACCAGACAGAAGACAGACACCACTATCGAAACTTAAAAGATTTCTGTTCTCCAGCTGATAAAAAAATACTCATCGACAATTCAATATTCCATTGTGTCACTTCTCAGAGAACTCAATGGTTCCTTGTTTAACTGTTCTCATCTGTAAACTCAAAGACCTCAGAGGGGTACTCTAGGAAATAAAAGAGTTAGTGAATAAAAAGCGTGATCCATAATGAAATGTCAAAAACGTCATGCCCCCTCCAGAACCAGATGGACATATTATATGATGTGATACATGTGAAAGAATTTGTGACCTGTACTCACCACAGCAATTTGTTCTGAGTTTGCCCAGAGAAGAAATAAGGCAGAATATACGGAAAGAGTTCACCTCCTGGAGTTCAAAGACCTAGACTAAACCAACGCTCTGCCCCACACTACCTGTATGGCCTGGGACAAGTCAGGGGATTCTCTGAGTCATGATTTCCTCTTTAGTCACTTGGGGATGACCAGATTTCAGGGCTTTACACGAGATAATGATGTAAGAGTGTCTGACATACGGAACTCAGTGAGTATGAGTTCTCCAATGCCTGATTTGGGCTGATATTTTATCTGGTGACAAATTCTACACGCAAAATGTACGTGAAAATGCCAAAATTATAATATGATCATCAGAAATTTATACGACCTTGAAAATCCAATAAATGAACACAAAAGGAAAGAAGTTTAGTGGTTTCCAATGACAACACTATGACTAAACTTAAAATGAGCATGGTCCTATAGAACAACCATTTCTCCTAATCAGTAGATCCAAATTAAACTACATATATATGTTTACTGAATCATTTATTAAATAAATTTAGTTTATTTATTGACTCAAAAGAAGTTCTAATTGAGAGTGGGACATCAAAGAAAGCCTCTCTGAGAAAATGGCATTTCAGATGAGATCTGAATGGAGTTAGCCAGGCAAAGAGTGAGGGGAGAGGTGCTCCACAGCATGTGCAAAGGCCCAGAATCAACAAAAAGCTTGGTAAAGTCCATGGACCTAAAAGAAGAGCAATGTAGCTTGAATGTAAAGAGTAGGAGGAGAAGGAAACCAAATGAGGTTGTGGGGGTCCCTCTAGGATATGCTATAAAAGTACAGAAGTTATTCTGAAAATACTAAAAGTATTTATAACAGTGAAAAACACTGAAGTTGGGAGACAAAATGCTCTGTTTGACATCTTCTAAAAACTCACTCTGGTTGCTTTGAAATATGGATTCAACAGGGAAGAGGTGGAAACATGGAGAGTAGGAGGCTACTAGAGTATACCAGACAAGAAATGCTGGTGCCTTCATCTCAACTGGTAAAAGGAGAGGTGAAGAGCAGAACTCCATGATGATTAGATGGGGAGAAAACGAAAGGAAGGGGCGAAGGGGTCCAGATTTTGGTTTAATTAACTAGGTGCATGGTAGTGCCATTCCTAAGATGCAGAAACCTAGGGGAGGCAAATATTAAGAGAAGAGGAGGAAAATCAAATGTAACAGACCGCTGGCTCCACAAACTGACACTGAAAGACACAAATGGTACTGGAGTAACATATGAGAGCTGTTACCTTGGAAACAGAAGAGGTGATTTAAGAAGAAAATGTACATGAGAATAAAAGTAAACATGGACAGAATGCCTACTACGTGTTGGACATGGGTTAAGTGTATGGCAAGTATTATCTTATCGAATTCTCCCAACAACCGTTCCTACTCATTTTACAATAAGGAAACAAGGTCACACTGCTAATAACCAGAGGATAACCAGCCCAATCTGATTCCAGATTGAGGCACTGCATCACACTGTTTCTCACCTGAAGAGGGAAAAAACGGTCAAGATAAGATCTCTGAGGGACTCAATTTACAGTTCAGGCAGAAGAAGAGCAGCCAGCAAAGAAGAGGAGGAACAAAACATCAGGAGAATGTGGTATAGAGAAGCAAGATGCACAGAATTTCCACCAAAAATAAAGGAATATTTTTTCAAAAGTTGCTGAGAGGCGCAATGAAATAATACTACTAAACATCAAAAAGAGAGAAGTCAGGGAAAAGACAGATGTCCTAGAAAGGAATGGCTATCAACAGCAGACTTCTCGTGAGTTGCAATGACTGAATTCAGAATAAAACTGTCAGAGTAATGAGAAAAAATAAATGTCAACCTGGAATTGTGTGCTCTGTAAAATCATCTTTCAAGAAGAATAAGGACATTTTGGATCAACAAAAGTATAAGAGTTGACCTTCAACATCCCTATACCAAAAAACTTCTCCAAGATATACTTCATCAAGTATGAAAACGATTCCAGGAAGAAGGTCTAACCTAAGATGCCAGAAAGTTTTGAGCAAAGAAATTAGTAAACTAGGAAATCTAAATGCTGGCTATAAAGTAACAATATCTAATTTAATAGAAAATATTTTAAAACTCAAAACAAAAATACTCTAAGTAGGGAGAAGAGCGATGGAAAGAATGGTATTCTACGTCCTAAAATTGCTTCAAAGGAGAGTTAAGACTATAGACAAACTTTAGTCTTTGTCAGATAACCAGGCAAAGTAAATCTCAAAGGTAACCACTAAAAAACAGAAATAAATTCCAAACAATGAGAGAGTAAAGTGAAACAAACAAAACCTTAATTAATTTCTTTAAAAGAATGAGAGGAGGGAATAAAAAGTGTATAAGACAGAATACAAATGGAACTCCAGAATTTTGATGACAGTAATCACAGAGCTACCATGTTTGACAATCCCAAGAGGCACCATTCACGTCGTAGTCCATGTAAGTGACCTAAACCATAGTACAAAGAAAACATAAATACACAATTTGATATCCGATTAGATTAAGATTAAAATCCAGCTGTAGCTGGAATACCTAAAACATAACAACAGGGATGGGATAAATAAAGACTAAAAAATAGATGCATAAGACAAACAGTAGCCAAAAAGAAAGTGGGTTAGCTATACCAACAGCAGATCAAATAGATTTTAAGACAACAGAGCAGAATGAGTATGACCACATACAAAGCGGATAAAGAGTTTAATTAACCAGGAATATCTAGTCATTCTACCTTTGAACGCATGTTATAACACAATTTCAATATGTATAAAGCCAAAACAGGGAGAAATTTGCAAAGTCACCATCATAAAGGATTATTTCAATCCACTTCTCTCAATGACAGTACGTCAGACAAAAAAAACATTAGTAAAGGTACAGACGATTTTAAGGCAGAACTAACAAGATTTAAATTTCTGGACACATGGACCCTTCAACTCAATTATAAGAGAATACGCAGTCTTCCTAAGCACACAATGGAACATTTATGAAAACTGATTAATTAAAACTGACAATAATGCAAGTCTCACAAGAACCAAAGAACTGTAGTCACATAGAACAGTTCTGACAACAATTAAATGACATTAGAAGTCAATAATAAAAGGAAAAATAACACATTCATCTGTAAACCTTCTAAGGCACCAATAAATACTGCAAGGGTCAAAGAAGAAATCATAGTGGAAACTCTACAATACTTATAAACAAAATATGATGAACATGTTACATACTAAAATCTACGGAATACAGTGACAGCAGTACTTGGATGGCATTTTACAGCCTTGTGTTTTTATATTAAAAAAAATAAATGATGACAACTTAATGAGCTAAGTGGTCAACTTAAGAAGTTAGGAAAAACTCAGAACACACCCAAAGCAAACAGAAAGCAGGCAATAATAAAGACCATTTTCTACTTTAATGAAGTAGAAAATGAACACAATAAAAAAAAATTATACAAATGTTAAAAAAATAATCCACAAAGCCAAAGTTGCTTCTTTTTGAAAAGACTAATAAATGAGAAAAACTTCTACCAATCTTGAGCAAGGAAAAAATAAATAAAATCAGGAACGAAAAATGAAACAATTATAGAGTTAACAGAGATGAAAAAGGTCATAAGAGGGGCTGGCCCAGTGGCATACTGGTTAAGTTTGCGCACTCTGTTTCTGTGGCCCAGGGTTCACAGGTTCAGATCCCGGGCATGGATCTACACACTGCTCATTAAACCATGCTGTGGTGGCATCCCACATACAAAATAGAGGAAGACTGACACAGATGTTAGCTCAGGGACAATCTTCCTCAAGTAAAAAGAGGAAGATTGGCAACAGATGTTAGCTCAGGGCGAATGTTTGTCACCAAAAAGAAAAAGGTAATAAGAGAATACTGTGAATAACTTTATGATAATCAATTTAAAAATCTACATAAATGGGAAAAATATTATTTACATCATTATATAATTTTATTCACATATATAATTTTAAAACTATCTGGAAAAGAAAGTACAATTCTCATTCATAATACCTTAATATTTAAAAACTGTATAAGTGATTTAAAATCATCTCACACCAGGCTCAGATAGTTATACAGACAAGTTTTACCTAATTTCAAGGAACAGACTATTTCAGCCTAATACAGACTCTTACAAAGAAGACAGAGTGGAAATATTCCCTTATTCATTCTACAGGTCACTATAACCTTGTAGTCAAAACCACACAAATCAAAACCAGAGAAGGAATATTACATACCAATCTTAGTTATAACCACACGTGCAAAATACCAAAGAAAATATTAGAAAACTGATATTATTTTTTAAAGTCATAAAAATCCATATTTTTACTGCTATTATTTTTAAGAGAGTAATAAAAATACATCATGACCACATTAATTTTATCCCAAAAATGCAAAGGGAGTTTACCAAAGGGAAAAACATAAATGTCACTCACAACATTAACAAATTAAAGAAGATAAAAAAAATATAATTCAAATATACATAGAAAAAGTACTTGATAAAACTCAATACTCATGATAAAACTCTTAGCAAAATACATATGGAAGGAAATTTTCTTCATGAAATATCTACCAACATCAATGTCAACAGTGAAAATCAGAAAAAAAGACAAGGATGACCACTATTGCTGTTTCTATTTAATGGTGTACTTGACATCCTAAATAGCACAGTAAGATAAGAAAAGAAAAAAAAAGCCAGGTATAGGGATTTCAAAGGAAAAATAACAGAATTGTCATCATTCACACATATTATAACTAGCTATAGGAAAAATTCTAAAGGAAACACAAAGACATTTTTAGAATTTAGCAAGAATAAGAGAGTTTAGCAATATGGCTGAATATGAAAATCAATACACAAAACTCAACAGCATTTATAAATACCAGCAACAAACAACTTGAATGTTTAATTTACAAGAAAATGCCATTAACAACAGTAACAAAAAAATTAAGTACCTAAGAATAAACCATAAAGAGATATGCACAACCTCATGGAGAAAATTATAAAACTTTATTTTGAGATATCAAAGAAGACCTAAAGAAATGGAGAGATACATGAGTGGAGATAGTCATTATTAAAAATATATTAATTTTTGCCAAATTGATCATTAGTTTCCATGCAACTTCAATAAAATTTCTAAAAGGTTACAAAAGATCGTGACAAGCTAATTGTAAAATTTCTATGAGAGAACATTGGCCCTCAAATAGCAAAAGTAAATGTGTACATACGGGACATGAGAAGGAAGAGGAAGGACTTCACCTACCAGATACCAAAATGTAGAATAACACTTATTATAATGTGGTACTGAAGCAACCGTAGACAAACTGGCCCACAGATTAGAACAAAGGACTCAGAATGAAAGACCCTTACAAACATGGAAATTTACAACATTACAGAAATAGCATGGTGAATGCCTAGAGAAAGGATGGAATTTTCACTGAAAGATTCTAGAACAAATGTGTACCTTAGACATTTATGGAATTGGACCTCTACTTCCTACTCTACGAAATCTATGCCAATTGTATTAAATATCTTTATGATCTTGTGGTAGAGAAGAATTTTCCAACCATGACATAAAATGAAACATGAAAAAGGAAAAAAATAATAATATGACTACATTAAATTTAAGGTGTTCTGTTCATCAAAAATGTCATAAAGAGGGTAAAAAGACAGGTCATAAAATAAGAGAAGGTATTTGTAGCATGCATGACTGAGAATTATTATCCAAAAATATATCAAGAACACCTAGTAATCAATAAGAAAAAGAACAACAACTCAGTATAAAATTGAGGGAAGGGGAAATTCCACAGAAGAACAAATTTGAATGATAAACGCATACAGAGATGCTAAACTTCATTAATTATCAGGGAAATGCAAATTAAGACCACAGTGAGATACACTTTACATTTGATATTTAGATCCCACCTAAGATATTTAACACCAAAGGCAGGCAACACTATGCATCAGTAGTTATCTTTTACACTGTCCATGGGAATGCACATTGGTAGAAAACTTTGGAAAACAATTTGGCACTATCTTGTCATGTTGAACATTCACGTACTCTACAACCCAACAATCTGACCCATAAATATCTACCCTCCAGATATCAAAAGAGATGATCAAGTGTGCATCAAGAGATGTACAGGAAAGTGTGTAGTTCCAAAAAATGAGAATCAGTTCAACGATTTGCCAACTAAACAATGCGGAAGTAAATTGAGGCATATTCACTAGCAGTGAAAATGAACTAACACCACATATAACAACATGGAGAAATCTTCAAAATGTAACACTGAGTAAAAAAAGCAAGTACCACAAGACAGTATAAGAATGATAATATTTTTATAATCCTTCATCAAGTCAACTCAAACAACATATTGTTTAAGGATAATATATACATGTCATAAAACTACTTTAAAAAAAACAACAAGGGAATTTTTACCTCTGGCAGGGAAGATGGGCAAAGTTTCAGATACTGTTCTAGTTCTTATTTCGAACGGAGGGGCCACGGTCTTCACGCCATCATTAAGCTTCGTTAATTTACATACGCTACATATATTATTTGGCAGGTGTCAAACATTACATGATAAAATATGGTTCAAAATATTTGGTTGGGGTTAGACTTAAAAGAATACGGGAGGAAGGGATACAGAAGCAGTCAGTGGAAGTCACTGGAGACAACAAAACTCTTGCTTCATGTGAAGGAAGGCTAGAAAGAGGGCTGTGCCCAGAGCGGGATGGGAACGAGAGGGAGAGATCTCCTTTTTTTTCATTTTTAATTACAAAATATTTCAAGCATAGAGCTGTCAACCATTACATTCTACCATTTTTTTCTTTCCAAAAAAATAAAGCGATTGCAGATACTGTGGAAGCCCTCTGTGGGCCCTTCCCACCGCAAAAGGAAGGTAACTATATTTCATTTTATTTTCTAACTGAGAGTTACGAACGCATGCCTAGATGCTGAAGGAATTCTCCAGGAGGCAGGAACAACATGTGACCCATGTCCACTTACATCACATTCCCCTATGTACACCCTCACCAGCAGGGCACATGCTTTAGGAGTTTTCCGCTCGGCGCAGATGGTTCTATGCCTCTCTGCTTTCAGCGCCCTTCTGACAAGGAACACACAGAGCTCTTGGGTCATGGAGCCAAGTATTACTAACTGGCATAGATATCAGGATTCAACCCATACCCACAGCATTACCCCAGTGCTCTACCTAGCTGGGGGAAGGAAGGAAAGGAGGGAGAGAAGGAGGGAGGGAAGACAAAAGGAAGGTAAGAAGGAAGGAAGGAAAGGAGGAATGAGGGAGGGAGGAGGGTGGAAGTGGGAGGGAAAAAAGAAAGAGACAGAGAGAGAAGGAAGGAGAGACAGAGACAGAGAGAGAAAAGGAAGGAAAGAAAGAACGAACGAATGATATTTTTTCTTCAATTTGAACAGTAAATATACAGAAAGAATGGTGACGTTTTTCCTAACTAAAATGGACTAACAAACATTGGTTTGAGAGGTGACTCCCAATAGTAAACAATAAGATTAGTGAGAAAATGGAGGGGGAGAGAGACAGACAAAGAGGGAGATGGTCAGATGAAATAGGGAGGCAGACAATAGAAAAGACCAAGGATGGATATTAGCTGGGATTTGTAAAAACAGGAAGCTTCATTTTGTTCCTAATCAAAAGTTAACAAACAATTTTCCCCCATGGGCCACCTCAGACAAAACATAATCAACTAACAGTGTTTTGATCTCAGACAGTATCTCATATAAGCCAAACCTCCCTCCTAAAATTCCCCCATAAAGAGGGTCAGTATCATCCCATGGATGTGTTATCTGATGTCTGACCACAGGTACTCAATGAATTCAATCCAACAGGTTTAACTAAACCGTCACAATGTTTACTGGTAAAAAGAACATACGCTCTAAGAAGCCTAAATAGTGCATAAGTACTGAAGACCATCAAATCAGAAGGAAAAGCCCCTTTTGCCTTGTTCTCCCACTTCCATCTTTGCATCCTCTCACAACAGAATTGCAAAATCAATCTACCACTTTTCTCGGAAAATAAAAAGCACTTCTCTGGCACTTGGTTGCTAAAAAGACAGTGGATATCACAGGGTAGCTTAATTAGGTCTCACAGTTACTGTTAGAAGGTATAAAGCAGGGGCCGGCCCGGTGGCACAGCGATTAAGTTCACACATTCCGCTTTGGAGGCCTGGGGTTCACCAATTCGGATACCCGGTATGGACATGGCACCACTTGGCAAGCCATGCTGTGGCAGGCATCCCACATATAAAGTATGTGGCAGGCATCGCACACATAAAGTAGAGGAAGATGGGCACGGATTTAGCTCAGGGCCAGTCTTCCCCAGCAAAAAGAGGAGGATTGGCAGCAGATGTTAGCTCAGGGCTAATCGTCCTCAAAAAAATAAATAAACAAATAAATAAGTTAAAAAAAAAAAGGTATAAAGTATAGTTGATTTTCAAGTTATAGGAAGTTTCACATGCAAAAAAAAGCAAGTACCCACTATGAATGGTCCCTCTCCAGTCGGCTGAAGTTATAGATTTCAAATAAGGTCTACAGTCAATTTTCCAACTTCACCACCCACCATGTCGGACCATGTCTCTCACCTGGATTTCCGCAGAAACCTCACATCTGGTTTGGCCCACTCATACCGACTACCCTTGAGGGCTATGTTCTGGGCTGCAGCGAGATTCCCAGGCACAAATCTGATCATAGCAACTGCACAGGCTCCCTATCATTCAGTCTTGCATGATCTGGCCCCTACCCCTCTCCCTAGCCTCGGCTCAAGCCATGCTCTAGTCTCCTCCCCAACCACCACGCCCTGCTCTCTCTGCATGGAACCTATCTCCCCAGCCCACTTCACTCCCCATACTCCATCGCACCTCAGTCCAGGTGTGCCAGCCTAGGGAAGCCTCGCCTGACTGCTCGGCTTAGTCAGATATCCCTGCCACAAACCTGTCTGATGCCATGCACTCCTCCAATGCCAAACAGGACAGGGACATTCCTTCGCTTGATTCTTGAGTTAATGTCTGTCCCCCTCATTTAGTCAATGCAGGAACATACCTGTCCTGCTCATCATTTTATTTACAGGATCCAGCACAGCATCTGACATGATAAGTGCTCAATAAATAATTATCTAATTTTAAAAGTAAATGAATAATTTTACTGCATAGAAGTTTAAAAATAAATATTAAAAAATTTAAGTGTGGGAATAAAAAAGATAAGCCATGCACACCTAGTGCCCCTGAAGTAAATGTGCACTATCTATAAATCCAAAATTTTAATTTCCACTCAAAAAGGACAAATGGAACATAATTGTCATTGCCTCCCAAAGAGTCTATGGTACTAAACCTGAGAGTACATTCATAACAATACTCTTCCAGGTCCAATTTGCATCACCATTTGAATCCATTCTCTTTTCTTCATACTCACGCAGAAGTAGACAAGTCCACAGATTCCAGGATTTCTATGCTTCAGTTGGAAATGCGAAGTCTGCACTTAGTTATATTTGAAAGGTGCCTCCTAAAGAAGTCTAATTCTGTATTTCCACACCTTTCTGATTGAATCATTGTAGAACTTTTACCTAACAACAGCAATATTGTGCTCCAATTGCAATGTTGAAGTCGAAATTTTTTTTCTTCTTTATATCACCGTAGTATCTAGCACTATAAATTGTCTTGGCTCTCAAAAAACATTTACTGAGGGGCCGGCCCCGTGGCCGAGGGGTTAAGCTCGCGTGCTCTGCTTTGGCGGTCCAGGGTTTCACCAGTTCGAATCCTGGGCGGGGACATGGCACCGCTCATCAAGCCATGCTGAGGTGGCATCCCACATGCCACAACTAGAAGGACCCACAACTAAGAATATACAACTATGTACCAGGGGGCTTTGGGGAGAAAAAGGAAAAATAAAATCTTAAAAAAAAAAAAAATTTACTGAATGAATGAACAAATGAGTAAATGAAAGTTAATAATTCTCAATAATTCTATTGTTACTCCAGTGAAATATATTCACCCTGAAAAAAAAATAACACGATGTGCATACATCCCTGTCACTCTTCTGAAGCTTTCAACATTCTTTAAACAATCGGGCTTTAATAATAATGGAACTTTTTAAGTAAAATTAATTAATTAAAGTAATGATGGAATATTTCTCACCTTATCCAATTCTATTAAAATTACTACAGATTCAAGTGTAGACCATCCGCAGAAGTGGGACACCGCAAACATACAGCCCATGCAAAAGAGAAATAGTTCAACATGGGCCGAAAAGATAAATTGAAGGATAATAAGCTAATAAAATCAGGGGAAAATACTATGCGAAAGAAAAGTAACCCCATGCCTAAAACTAACTAGATAAAAAATCACAGTGACCACAAGAGAAGAGAAAAGCGTTCAATGGTTTGGGACATCAGTGGACAGTGATGCTCGAGAAGGTACACAACAAAGAACGATTATTTCAACAAGGATTGGAATTGAATATTGCTTGGTCTCTCTTTCCAAAATTACAAAATTAGGTTATGTATGAAATTATATATTCAATCTTGAAATATTACTACCACTTGATGACCAAATTTTTTCTCGCTGAGTTTAAAGCTGTAAGGGTGCAAAATATTTTAAATATGAATCCCTTATTTTTGAAAGTGAAGAAGCTGTTTTGGGAATACATAGGTTCGTAAAGGACATTGTTAAAAATGGGTCTAGAATATTCTGTTTGTCATAAAAATCTTGTTTATACTCTGTGGCAAACACAATCATTCATTAATAAATTCTTCCTCAGGCTATTTCAACCATCACTTGAATTTTTGGCTCCTTGTGGAAACTGGAAGACGTGCTACTTTGAAATACCCGGAGGTCACAGAGAGAAAGACACTTTAATCTGAACTCATCAATACTTGAGGAGAGGATGGTATATATATATATTTTTTCCTATTTGTGATGTAATTATGATAGATTTTAGCCAAAGGTATATCTAGCCACTCCATAATTTTCTTACAAACATTATATAAGTTTTGGCTAAGATAACAATATCTTTGAAAAAGTTTTTTAAATGCATTTCCAAATGGGTTATATGGCAATAATAACTACATTTCCCTACTCGCTTTTGAACTAAAAGAAGTGGAACTGGCAATGGTGATGGTAATAATAATAATTGTTATTAAAATGGTGAATTTTTGCAATCTGAAAATATTTTTTAGTATAAAACCCCTCGTGAAGTGTCCTAGAGAGTTTCAAATTATTTTCTCAATTTTCAGATGCAGGCTTTGAGGTTCTAATCATTTTGTCAATACAAACAGCTAGTTAGCAGCAATATTGCAAAAGAATCTAGGTTTCCAGAGATCAGTTAAACAAATAATCTTCTCCAAAGTAGCTATCATTTTGGCTCAAGAAAATTTCCATTGCTGAATGGTATAATAGGAAGCGTTTGGAACTGGGGACATAAAAACCTTGATTTCCATCCTGACACTACACTAAAAACATATGCTTCGGGAAGGAAACTAGATTATAATCTCTAACACTCCCAAGAAAACCCAAAATCAGGAAAGAAAGAAAAAGGACATCCAAGATAGAGATGTTTGCCTGGAAGTCACCGCAGGTACCTAGACCAGAGTTGACTCCACCACAGGCTAAGGAGACTTTCTTTCTGGTGCTCTTTAATCTACCCTTTGCAGTAGCCTTCCTTCCTCTGCCTGGTACACAGTGATCTTGACATAAAATGCTCAGTCCCAACATCCCCATGTCGAAATCCTATCGCTCCCCTTCCAGGATCAGAGTCGATTTGCTCATTGAAGTCTTCATTATTCATTTCCCCCAGCAAGAAATAAGTTTTTACTTATCTAAACTCCCACAGCGTGAATGACACTTGTCTTCTGGACACTGAGTATTAATTATGTACGTGGTTTTCTACTCTTTTCTGTCAGAATACATACCCTCCCAGGGCAGGACCTTTCTTGCACAAAGGCCTCTTCGTCCCACAACTGCTAACACAGGGGTTTGAACGTAGCATGTGCTAAAAGTACATATTCCATGATCCATCAGTAAGAATTATGACAGGTAGATAAATAACTAGCTAGACAGATACAAACAACACCCAATCTCCACTGCCAACAGAGTAAACCCAAGGGGCAAAACGGAAGCTCTGCTACAAGCTCCAGACAGTGATAACAATAAATACACCTTCCTAAACCATTCCCTATCCATTTTTACTCATCTTAAGTGGATATAAAAGTAATCACTGACCAGGTACACCAATTTGCATGTTTTTCATATCTGCTCTGCAGCATCTTATACAATATGAAAACCAGAGTGTCCAGAGCTATCATTTCAACATCCTCCTGCATAGATCTTTTCCTAATTTAACAGTCCTCTAAATACCTCTTATTTAAGTCTTCACTTGAGAAATTTGAGATTAAAACCCTTCCATTTGGATGCCTTGCAATGCAGCTGAGTAGCCCAAAAAGGAACGTTTAAATTAATGGAAGATTAAAGCAAGAAAGAACATTCTAAGAGGTATTCTGTAACGGGGCTTTGTCACCACCTTCTCTGTTTTATTGGGAAAATAGTCTTTTCCCAGGGGACTGCAAGTTTATATGCCAACCATCAGTCCAGTTTAACTATTCAAAGTTAAAAATGTCAGAGAAAAAGAAAAGTTTGTAATGGAAATGCTGACATGCCATGAAGTAAAGAGGCACAGGCAGGTGCTCCTGTAACCAGGGTCATAACTCAATCAAGCTGTATTTTGACGTCATCTGTTACAGAAAAAAGCCAAATGGTTTATGAACAGCACCAGAACCCCTGAGATTAAATTACAGCCCCGATATTTAATCATAGGTCTTACTTTGTTATTTTTAATAACACAATACATTTTAACAGTGATTCGTCAACTGCCTTAGCCAAATTAGAACACGTGATGACAAGTGAGCCGGATTACAATGTCCATCCCTCACAATCTGGGTTTTTATTATTTTTTCAGAAATGGTAAATTATACAAGTTTTCCTCTTCTTAAGAAACATACAGTTGGTACAAACGGATTGAGTCCAAACCTTAATTAAAAGCAGCATGGGGTCCCTGACCAGCGGGTCAGGACATCTGTATTTGTGTCCTATTAGAGCCAATAACCAACTGTATGATTTAGGCAAAAGACTTTTAACCCTCCCAAACCTTGGCTCTTTACCTAAGAAACAATAGAGCATCTCTAAAGTCTCCCGTAAATCTGAATTTCTCAAAATTCTTTGTTTGAAAAACAAAATTTTGTAGTTTTTTGGGGATGCCCTGAAGATCTAAGCGCAAAATTTTTATAGCTGAAAAGTTGATGAATTTTTAATTCAGTTAAAATCACTCTGATCAAAGAGGCATTCTAGTACATGAGAATCTGTAAGCTAAAATTTTTAGAGGCAACATCAGCATCAGCAAATGAAACAGGTTCTTTAAAAAGTAATGTACAAATACTGCTGAACGTGTGAAGGTTTGTTTGCAAAACAAATCAATACAGGCACCTCCGACAATGGAGTGCAGTTAATAAACTACGTATCGTAATTACCACCAATGGCAGTCTAGAAAGTCATTCATTAAATGTTAATTGTCACACAAAAGTACAAAAGCATCCATTTGAACAATCGCGTGGCTGCACCTTTAAATAAAATACTTTCTTACAGCCCTGAAATTCATCCATATAAACTGATTTTAAACACACCTGGGTATTTGATATGCTGATTAACTGGGCCTTTATTTATTTTTGAAATGAAAGTAAATATGACAACCTTTTTCAACACTTTTGCTATTCCTGTGAGTCTGACATAAAAAATATATATACATATAAATATTACTTATAACAAAGTGTTAACCAATCTTCTCTAAAGATTAAATTGCCACTTTTCTTCCATCTCTCTCATAAGCACTAAGTGACATATGGTCCAAAGGTATCCACCTAAAACTCATGTGCATATCTTATTGCTGAGTCTAAGTGGGCTCACAGATTTAGAAAATGGATAATCCACATGTAAGCTTATAAATTTGGTGGTCGATTTTGAAAATTTTATTCAGAGTAATAAGAAACCAGTAACAAAAATAACCTTTAAAAAAACCCTATGATGTGTTTTACCTTACTTTCTCTAATACTGAGCACTATCTAATTAACTTGAAAGAACACCTGGTCATAAAAAATAGCTCATAAAATACAAAAGATAAGGAATGGGGAGGTTTTTTTGTTTCTGTCTAGCTTCATTTTGATGCTATGTCTGTGCAAGATCTGACTTACTCAACATATAGATATAAATTCTAAAGGTTTGGCCAAGAACATTTTGGTTCAGGACTTGTAAACTGAAGAGCATTTCAAAACACACCATGTTCCTTATTAGGCAACTTAAGATCTGTTATCTTGGCTTATGGGAACAGATCTAAATAGTATCATAATACTAAACGTTGAAAATCACAGGCCTGGGGCCACCAGGACTCAACTCTATGCCTTGGACGAGGTTGCAAACTTCCAACATAAAATGTAGTTTACCATTAGGAGTAAATGTTTGATCTGCAAAGCTTACAAAATTACTTTGTTTATCATAGCAGATGAAAGCAAAAAGGAATAATTTTAAGCTCAAAACAAAACTGTTTACATGACAGTCTTTACTGCTCCATGATTCTAAGCATTTAAGACAGATTCGAGCAATTAACAGCATAAACTTTCATTACATAGTTCTATTATATATGTTTATGTGACTTAGCTGTTCATCTGTTATTTAAGTGATTTCCTCATTACAATAGTAGGGTGAAGATAATTTGCTGATGCTGTCAAAAATGTTAAGCATTTCAGTCTCAACAGATCTTGGATCCCTACACTTGTTTAATGCATTTTATTT
Organism: Equus caballus; assembly: GCF_041296265.1. Taxonomy (NCBI): domain Eukaryota; kingdom Metazoa; phylum Chordata; class Mammalia; order Perissodactyla; family Equidae; genus Equus; species Equus caballus. The sequence goes on from NC_091691.1 coordinate 81,656,115, forward strand.
ACTTAAGTCAGTGTCAGATAGAGTACTGCTTTTGCCTTCTGAATTTAGAAAACGCAACATTTTAAGCACATGTCTGGTAATAGACATATCAAAACTTCAAAATGGCTTATTTTAGTGATGCAGATAGAATTTAGGATTATTGTTCTTGAATATTAAGTTTCAAAGATCTAATAATGAACTGCAAAACTTCTTTTATAAAGACAAGAAATCTTTATTTTTTAGATATTAACAGAGCATGTGTGGTTATCTCAACTTTTGGTTTGACTAGGTATATAAAAATAATTGAAAACAAAATATTTTCACTGGTACCCATGCAGACTGTCAACTTACAATTGAACAAAAGCACAACTTTGAAAATATCTACCATATTTTCTTTGTAAAAATTAAAAAATAATAATAATATGAGAGAGACATACTAAGTCACATTGAAACCCTAGATAAATTAGAAAGCTAGCTTATTTGGATACTAAAGCAGGAAAAATAATGGGTGTGGTTCATGTCATTATCTTAAATATGTTTTTAAAAAATGCTTATCTACTCTAAAGATCAGGAACAGTATTCTATTCCAAGCCTCAATAAGACATTTTTATGCCTATATAGTCTTGAAAAAGATAACCTATATCTGACTCTGCGTGTGTGTGTGCGTGCATGTGCACGTGTGTGTGAGAAAAGAACCTGGCTTTAAAACCTAATTCATGACTGACTGCTCAGAGGAAGCTGTTTAACATTTCTAAATCTCGGTTTCCTCATCTATGAATCGAGCATGGTAGTCCTTGCATCTCACCGGGTTCTTGCGAGGATTAAAAAAATACAATAAATATAAAGTGCATAGCACACCACTTGGCATATTAAGAAGCGCTTTAATTTTGTCAGTGGCATGCCCATCCACACTCTATTATTCAATCTAACAACTTGCAAAGAGTCACAGGGGAGATCAGACAAAAGAGAATGACCAGTAATCCAAAATTTAGCTCCAAATCTTAAAAAGCCTTCAAAGGACACAGGCAGAAGCAATTGTAAGCATAAATATCAGCACAGGAATCCTCACACCTCATTATGCAACACCAATTACAGAAAAACAGAGTAGTGAAACCAATGTTATTCCAATAAAGAACAGAGAATTAGCAAATCAAACCTTGTGTTTTAGAATAGCAAATAAAGGCACAGTTTAGAACCTCCTTCACTTGGGCCTCAGTTTTCTTTGACTGTACAATGAAGGCACTGGGCTGTATATTTCTAAGGGGTTTCTAACCCCCAAATTCTATGATTCTAACATAACGGGTTTAACGCCACTTTACTTTTTTTTTAACCTATTAAATTACTCTGCTCTTTGCAAAAGCCGTACAACCATTATGAATTGTACTGTAATAGTAAGGCTGTTTTCAAACACACACACAATTAAATAACTGTTCAACAAATACCTTTAAGGGGAGATCAATTTTTTTTCACGCCATAACCATGAACTCAAACTAGTACAGATGGAAATTGATTCAGGATGCTGACCATTTGAATCTCGTCTGTGATACAAAACTACCCGTTGGATTGATTTTTCTTCTCACTGAATTTACTAAATTGATGCGTCGTTTTGGTGTCATGTGGATATAGGTGAACTAACTTGAATGAACGTCAAGAAATGTTTTTCCTGTTCCAGAAATGACCATGACAGGGATGTGGTGTGTTTTACTGCTGCTCTTAATTGTTCAAACACCCATTCATTTGGCAATCTTTAACAACTGCTGAACACCTTAGTAAAACTAAACAATTCCAGGGAAAAAAGCTCAACTTTTACACTCAGAGAGGAAGATGTAGTGTCCGTCACAGACTAACTGTAAATACATGTAACAGATGTGACCAGAGCTGTTCTTGAGTACAGATCATTTTAGTGGCCCAACTTTAAAATTACTTTTTAAAAAGACACCAAAGCTAGTATATTTCTCTTTTGCTCACAAAAGACTCAAAGGTAAGTCAATGAACTGTATTTTTGTTATAGCAAAAAATTAAGCCCTTATTCATCAATAAGTTATAGACTCTAGGTGTATTTTTTTTTCTTTTGGTAACTCTGCCATCCTACTTTTTAATGAGAATAACTTTCCAATTGTCCAGGCATGTGGATGCTTTTAGTTTGTTTTAAGATCAATGATATAATGGATATTAAATCTCTTTGTATAAGTTTCCACATAGGTTACAACTATTTCTTAAAAATAATTCCAGAGCCCAAATTCTCCCTGTTAAGGTCATCGAAGCTCTGAACCATCATGGCTGAATTGTTTTAGTGCTCTCTGCTGAACACCTGCAAACATCAAACAAAAACTGCTGGTCCTTTCCTGGGTTGACAAAAGCCTTTCATGTGAAAAATGCTCCCTGGGAATGTCAGGCTGTAGCTCAGGTTACATTCCATTCTCCCTAGCAGCCTCCCCATTTCTTAAGGTGGTAGGAAAAACCATGTTTGTGAAATGAAAGATTAAAGGGAATATGGCCACACTTTATTTTCATTCTCCCATTGCAAATCACGATGGAGCATCCTATATTGATGGAATCAAATGCTATTGGGAACTTTAAGCATGAAATATCACCACGCGTCACTTTGAAAAAATATAGCAGGTTTTTCAAATACGAACAGTTTACTTATAGTTTGGATCTTTTTTCTGGATCCGAGTTTCAAAGCTACCCATGAAAGCGACATTTGAGCCCACTCAGGACAATGGATATTAACCTGAAGCCAATTTAGAAAATTATTTCTCTGCCTAAAGTTTCCTAGTTCATCCTTCCAGTTAAAGGGAAAAATGCAGTTTTCCTCATTTTTCTATTTGTTATTCTTTAAAAGGGATTTATCTTTGTTATCAAGTGGAAATGAAAGCCATTTTCTTCACTAATAGCCCTGTGTTCAAATGTATCTTGAAGAGACGAGAAAAACCAACACTCCAATCTGTACCCTATATATTATGGTCACCATCACACTGCATTGGATGAAAACCCTGCATTTTCAATCCAGCAGCCAGAACAAAATAGCCACTATACTTTTTACCTTTACAAGTAAATGCTTGGGCCTGAAAACTACACCTCTGGTACAGTGTAACTTAAAATTCAATACCTTAAAAATAGTCACAGCATATTTACTAGAAATATAACAGGTCTCACTAAGGATGAAGTCTTAAGAACTGTGTAAGTTTCAACATATGATCATTTAACAAAATGTAATACATACTCATACTTATCCAGCCTGTACTTTCAGCAAACACTTAAACATCACAGCAAGGACTTTATTTAAATGTGAACACAGAAAATGCACCAGCCACACAGTTGTCTTTTTAAATGTAACACAATTTCATGCTTCTAAATCACCTTACTTTATTAAACCATATCTCAACTGATATACTTAAGTTATTCCAAATGTGTCCGTTTTTACAATGTCCAAAGAAGTATTTTGCACTGACTTTGAAAGCAGTCTATCTCTGTGCCTTTCTGACATAATCCACTTTTAGATTTAAACTGAATACACATTTTCTTAAGCAGAATCGTGAAGAAAATTACTGTCAGAGATAAAGTTACTGTTTCGATATTGTCTAACATGAAAAATTAATTTGCCTAGAAAAGACACTTGTATTCATCTTTACCTCAAGGTTGTGTAGAGAACACAATACAGAAATTTGGAAAATATACTACTAATACAACAAAAAAAATGTTAAGTCCCTAAATGGAAAATATAACAGGGCCAGGACAGTAAAACACAAACATATGGTCAGTAGTACTTTTAATCAAAGTGGACTCCAAAAAATAAAAGATACAATATAACTACAAGAGGCATCTCATATTTTATATAATTCAAGCTATAGAGATAAAACTTTCCTAGGACTTACGGGAACCAGAAGAAAGAGAAGTTACTCATTTGGAAATGAGCAACTTTTAAAAACCATTAATTTTATAAACACATACCAATTATACAAATGACAAAGGTGAACAGATTTCTTTCATTGCTATAGCACCAAATGAAAACTAAGAGATGGGAAATTATATTCAATAGTTAACCTACAATTCCACTGGCATCTCACAGCTAAAAGATGTCAACATTTACCAGTCTGACTTAAGAACAGTACTCTGTCTAATGTACTGTACTGTACCACTGCCAGAACTCCTAAAATTCTGCAGCTGTTTAACAAGCATAAATGGATTTAAGCCTTGAACCTAAAGGATAGCAGGCAACAATGTACGCCTCCTTCTGATATGAAATACACTGGACAAAAATACAAATACATTTTAAATGAATATCATATTTTCAGTATTCACTTTTAATAACAGACCTTCAGAGAGTCCTCTATTAAAACTCCTCCTTAGATGCCAGATAATCATTGCGCACAGAGATTCCTTTGTGAATAGCGCTAACGTCTTCTTTAAGCATCACCTAAAGACCTTTCATTTATAACATGTAAAAGTCCTTCCAAATTTGCAACTTTAAATACAGCAAAAATTCATTGCACAAGTAATTGCTTACAGCAAAGAAACAGCTAACGCACCAAAAAGGATATTTTAAATATAAATGAATTCATATACAGCTCTCAGATTAGCAAGAGGCTATTTACAGCTCTGGTTTACTATGCAGCATTCATCTGCTAAATTAAGTGCTCATTTCTTTAAAAGGGTTAATTATACATAGTACCTAATAATTGATATTATTTACAAGGGATTTTCCCTTTTTTTGAAAGTTAGATTTTTCCCTCAATTTTCAAATAGGGAACATTAATTTATTTCCCCATGTTAACATTGGACTTAGCTTCACGTGTTTGATTACAATTGTATTAGAAAATTGCTTTGAAATTAAATGATTGAATTCTGAGAGTTTCCTTGATTAAAAAAAAGATCTTATTTTAATTTTGCAAAAGATAACATTTTGTGTAAGTCATACCACTGATGGATAATGAAATAACCATATCATTACAGGCTAAAATTTCAATGACTTTTTCAGAAGACTTCAACAGAGCCAAAAATATACAATGAGTGAATAAACAGCTAAGAAACATTTAACTACACACTAAGAAAAGAATTTACATACTTGAGCCAGTAAAATGTCCACTCGCCAAAGAAGTTGGTCCATTTTTCCCACTGCTCACAGGAGGTGAAAACATCTAAAAGAAACAAAGAAATATTACTGTTGAAAAAAAAGACATTTGTGCCTTCAGAGTGAGTCAAAGATCTTTCACACTCTTACCAAATAACTTAGAGTTTATGGTAAGGGTTCATTTTAGTAAAACACATCACCATTCCAACTTAAAACTAAAACAGGCACAACATTACCAGTCAGCCCCCTCCCCATGAGCACTCTATCTTTTTCCTCAGGCTCATTAGATTGCCAGTACTAGGCAGTACTACAAGATTTTAAACAAACACAGTCCCCATAATGTTATCAAAATTCAGGTTGGAGGGCAGCGGCCTCTCTAGAAAACATTAGTTTTACAAAGGAGAAGAAAAAAGTTGTTTGTTTTATATTGAAAACCTTGGCCATAAACGTGGCAATGTCCATTTCCATCCCGTATAGGATTTGCCTGTCATATGTGAACCCAAATAAAAATAAAAGTGCCACCTGCACTAAATTCTCATTTCGTCTCTAACATGAGAGCAATTTGAAGCAAGACTCTCTCTCTCTCTCTCTCTCACTCTCACTCTCACTCTCTCTCTCTCTCACTCCCTCTCTCTCCAGCATTTATTTCGACCCTAATTGGTTTCCCTTTTCTTCGACGTATCTAGTGGATAATGCGCACCTTCCCTGAGTCAGAGCCTGCAAGAAGCAAAGGAACGAATGGAGAAAGTGCAGCAAGCAGAAAGGGGGCTACGAAGCTGCCTAGGGCTACGTTTCCTGGCAAAACTTCCGAAAGCCATGTCTCCAAAAGGTCTGCAAGAGGAGCAGGAGCAGCAGCAGCAGCAGCAGCAGCAGCAGCGGCAGCAGCGGCAGCAGTAGCAGCAGCGGCAGCAGCAACATGAAAGAGCCCCACTTAGAAGGCGGTTTGGATTTTATTTGTGTGTTTTGTGGATTCTTTTTATTTTGCTTTGCAAATGCATCTTACACCAAACTCATCTGGCATTAAAAATGAATTAATTCCCCTGACACGTTTGGGAAAGGGAAGCAGAGGGATGGAGAAGGACCAAGTACAGCCGTAAAACTCCACAAGTGTGTAAGTTCTGCTTTGTGCTGATCTCACGACTATGAAATTTACAGAAACAGTCTAAAGGGTTCTAAAGAATGTATGCTCAGGATACACATTAGAGTTTTCAGAATCCCAGGAAAAGATGTTACCTAGGACTACAGGTCCTGCTAAACCAAAGCATCATCAGTTTAAAACTTTAATTAAGAGACAACTGGGTCTCCTAATATCTCTTTCCCATTTTCAGAACAAAATAAATAACATCAGTAGTGCACAGTATTAGTACTCAAAATGTTCAGAAAAGGCCAAGTTTTAGGGGTGGTTCACAGTTTTAGGGGTGTCTGTTTTTCCTTTCCATTGGGCTGAGATTCCATTATTTTCGGGGTTCGGTGTGTAGGGAACTCAAGGCAAGTAATTAGACTCAAAAAAAAAAAGCCTGACTCGTCCATCACACCCAAAAATTGTAGTTAAAAACTTATCAAAAAGACCTTTATGTTTACCAAGGATTCAGCCAATTAAAAATTATTCCTGTCCTTTAGATTACTATTGGTTTCTAGCTGAAGTGTTTGGGTTTTTTGTTTTGTTTTGTTTTGTTTCACAGCTGTTGTTAGTTTCCACCGTTCTTTCTTACCGCACTGAAATCCAGTAAATCACTCAGCTCTTTGTCCGTCCCTAAGGCAGCCATTCGCTGTTGGTGATGCATTTTAGCAAAATCACACAAACCTAGAAACATGGAAATAACCGCAATCAGAAAATCCAGTCCCAATCCTTAGAGAAAACACAATCGGATTTTTGGAGACTGGGGGGGTTGGGGGTGGGGATGTGGGGGCGGGTGGGATTAAGGTGGAAAGGAGGGAGGGATGGGAGAGTTTTTTTTTTTAAGATGGAATAGGCAGCAATAGCAAAAGGAAAAAAAAAGCGATATTGATATTGTATTTCCAAAGAGACGATCAAAACTGGTAACATCCACTATAAAACCAAATCCCGGAAGGAAAAAAAAAAAAAAGCCGCTCTTCAGCGCATCATTTTATGCAACAGGAGGTAGAGCGAGAAATGAATGGATCACAGAGAAAAGAGAAACTACTCAGAACGATCCGGTCTCAACTTTCCCCCCACCCTCCACCCTACCCGCCCCCCTCACACACACTCACACACTCAAACACACGCACACACACGCACTCACACACACCACTCCCCTCTGCATTTCAAAGTAGCTATAAAGAAATTAAAGATGAGCGTCTCTGGAGTGAAAACACGTCCAAAGGGGGAGGGGTGACAGGGTCGGAGAAAGGGGGGGAGCAGAGTGGAGGGTCGGGTCCTGTAATTGTCCAGCACCCTAATTTGTGAAAGAAAGGGTTGTAAAAATTAAAGTCAGGCCCTTGGCAAAGTCATCGGTCCCTCCAAGTGGCAATGCTGGGGAAGGGGGGTGGGGGGGTAGAGATGAGGGGGAGGGAAGAGGCGCTGGAGGGGAAGGGGTGTCTCTTCTGGGAGCGTCGGGAGCCGGGAGCCCGCGGCACCGCAGGCGCGGAGCCGCGTGCGGGGCCGCCGAGCCCGAGCCCCGCGCCGCCCGGCGCATCAGCCCCGCCGAGCCCCGCCGGCGCCGGTACCTACCGCCCGCGCGCGAGAAGGGGCTCTCCGTGCACCGCCGGCGCCGAGGCGGCGTTCATGTCTAACCACTGCCTCCACCACCACCACCTCCTGCTCCTGCGCCCGCGCCCGCTCCTGCTCCTTCCCCGCCGCCGCCGCCGCCGCCGCCGCCGCCGCCGCCGCCGCCACTACAGATCCGCAGACACACAGCCAAGATCCCTGACTCTTAACACCAACTCTCTTCTCCGGGGAGGGGAGGGGACGAGGGAAGGGGGGAGGGGGAAACACGCCGAGGCGCACGGAATTGCAAGTTCAGCAAAGAAATGGGTGGGGGGGCTCCGGCGGGGAGACGCGGCACACTCCGGTCGGGCTGGCTGGGATGCACCCCCCCACAAGAAAAAAATCTCAAAACCTCCCCCGCCTCGCAAAAAAATACAAACGAAAATTCATCGAGCACCTCATTTTCCCTCAGATCGTCAGTTACAATCTGAAGCCTGAACAGTTCAGTTTTTGCCCGTTTCATCCATCGGAGGCACTTTGAAATTTATTCGAGTTTACATCCCTTCACTTCTTTCTTTCTCTGACTCTCGTTCCCTCTCACTCACACATCCACACACGGCAAAGCAAGTTTATACTAGGCTGCAAATACACGTGATGCAAAAAGACTTTGCCAAGAGGACAATATTTTTCTTTTCCATATATAAACCAAGCCACATTTTGCCGGAGAGATTTTCATTTCGGTAATTTTGCGTCGGGGGCCAAACCTGAATTGCCTACTTTCTTTCCCCTCCCTTTTAAGTCACAGAATAGTATAGCTGTAAACTTCGCCAAAAAAAAAAAAAGGCTATTTTTGAGGGTGAATGTTGTTTTGTTTTTACAGTTGAGTTCCTAGGCACGCTAAGTCTGCGTTCGCCAGCTCTGTAAGTTTTTAATTCAACCTTTACCATTACAGGCCCTGCATACTCTTAAAACATACTTTTTCACACCACTTTTTCGGATAAAAATTAAGCTTCGTAATTCTATCGTTTCGTAATAACAAGCGTGCTTTATCCAGTATATGCAACAGACACTATTTTAACGTGTGTTAAAATACACATTCTACAAATCGTGTTATTGCTAGATGTGCGAGTACATACACAAAATGCATGCACACACTTTTTCCCATTGGCAATTATTTAATAGGTTGTTCCTTTTGTTTTAATAAAACATTGGGATCGACATTTAAAAAATTAAATTAAATTACAAACAGTTTACTCTGACAGCAAATTGTAACGTTACCTTAAATGGCCACAAATATGCTCACAATATTCCAAGGAAAGTGACTTTAAAAAGAGAGACAAAAATCTTCTGCAAGTACTTAGTATCTCACATGTGTATCCCCCAAAAAAGTATTTTAACTGGTACTCAGTTCTGCTCCAGGGATATCCACAGAATACAAAATTATGCACCTGGCTCTGGTTTTTGCATTTTCCACCATAAAACTGCAACAAAATTCCCTCCCCCAAAAAAGAAATCATTAAAAAAAAATCCAACAACTTTTTCTTATTGTTTACAAAAAAAAAATATCAATACAAGATAGTTACAATTTTTCCTCAAACAAATCTTGTTGGTGGGGTTTTTTTTCTTCTCCTCTTAAAGTCTTAAACTTGTTCCAAGTTTAGAGGTGTCTCATCATCATCCTCCTCCTGCTCATCATCATCACCATTGACTCCCCCGTGGAGTCACATTGATAATAATAGGTTTCCCTGAAAGATACATTGTAATCCATTCACATCCGGGCACTGCGGGCTTATAAAGAGAAGGCGCTGCGGCCGTGGCTGCTCCTCCAGACAATGACTGGGGAGGGGCGGGGCGGGAGCGGGCGACCATAGAGTGGTAAACAGAGCGCCTAGAGAGGCGACCAAGATGGCGGCGCTGCGGGCCACGCCTCCTCCGGGACCGGAGGCGGGTGGCTGGGCTTGGGGGTGCGTCGCGCGTGGGGCCGAACTGCCAGGGCTACCGAGGCTGGGGCTGTTTGCGGGCTCCGTGCCCCTGCGCGCTACTTCTTCTTACGGTTCCTTGACCTTCCTTGTTCTTTGACTCGAAAGTGTAGTTTCCAAATAAGTGAAGGAATTAAACTCCCCAGGCTTCCGCAGGGGCGTCAGACCCCCTGGCTCACCCTGAGGGGGACTCGGGAGAGGCCGCGCAGGCCTCGCCCACGGACAGCCTGAGCGCGCTTCTCCCGCAACGTGGAGCCGGTCCTCTGAGCGAGGCCGGGGCGGTGTGGAAAGTTGGAGATTCTGGGCTGGAAGAGGGATGTGGGCCCTCTCCTCCTCCAGCACCCCACCCCATCTTTATCTAGGCCCCTGGGAGAGTGAGACCTTCGTAGGTCCAGGAAGTCTTCACCTGGAGACGACTTCCGTTGATTGCTTAGTAGACTCCCATCGAGTGTGTACCATGAACCGCTACGGACTCAAAGTCTCCTTCTGGACGAAGCAAGGACCTTGCCTGGCCTGTTTTCTGGTCTGTGAAATGCAAATAACAGCGAATTTCATAAGAGTTAAGGGATAAAGATAAAGGTGGAGCCACCACTGAAGAAATCTTCCTTTTCCATCTCTAATCCTTTGCTAAACCAACTGATATCTCTAATCTAGCCCACGGAATTTTAAATGGAAGTTTCTCTATTCCAAAAGGATAGCTTTTAGTCCTCCCACCAGAGAAAAGTGAGTAATAAAATGACAGGTAACACTTAAATAGTGGGTTTACTATGTGCCAAACAGTGTTCTAAGAATTTCTCAAGTGTTGGCTGTTTTATTTCTGAGAATGACTCTGGGGAGTGTGTGTTAGTACTGGGTTTTACATATAGGGAATCAGAAGCAAGGAACGTTGAGTAGCTTGACCCAGAGCAGTTTAATAAGTGGTACAAACTTGCCTAAATTACATACCTTTATTAAGTACTATAGCCCACCTTTGAAGCCAGGCAGTCTGCAATCAGAGTCAACATTAAGCCACATTCCTGTACCATCTGGCAGCGGGAACATCCTAATCTCCATTTTCTGATGCAATTTTGTGGCGGTAACCAAGTTCAGATCAATTTTCAAGATCTTTTGTTTACATGTAAGTTTTTAGAGAACGAGAATTGGGGAATATAGAAGTTGTTTTGTATCTATTCACACATTGTGAAGATTCCTGACTGCTATCCCCATTCCATGTTCTCATCTTAAAATAATATTTTACATTTAGACACTACTTTACGCTGCATTATCACAAGCATTATCTCTGACTATCAGAGTAAGCCTCTTCAGGCTCTACAGAGATGATGTAATAAAAAGATCACAAGCGTTTGTTTAGGAGAAATATTCCACTGGCTCTACCTCTAATCAGCTCTGTGACCTAAGGCTTGATGTCATGTCTTTTACTGTAAAATGCAGAGGCTAGACTAGATAATCTGGTAAGATTCCTTCCAGCTTCTAAACTTTAAGATTCCCATGTCCACTGAATTTCAAGGAGAATAAATGATCTGTTCGGAAATCATTAATTGGATCAGGTCTGGGGCTTAAATGCACCCAACTGATGGCTAGAGTTTTTGGTTTTTGTTTTTTAAACCACATACTACAGTCGGAAAATCATTCAACTACCCTTCCTATTTTAAAGTAAGGGACAAATGGGGATTGTTTTTGTTTTCTCCCTGAACTATGACAAGAACAGGTATACTGATGAAATTATGCAGATTGGAGGCACCTTAGAAAAGCAAACTCAATGGAATCCTGTGAAACTTAGATAAAAAGGAAAGTGTAGTAGAGATGTTTTTGGATGCCTGCTCCATCTACAGACTACCTTCCTTAAAGCCATAAATCCTGAAATAGAGGTAGAACTTGGTGTGGGTGCCCCATGACTCCTTGCTACCCCAGCCCCACCAGCCCCAGCTGATTGGACCACAGGAACTAAAAGAGGAAGAGATTGACAGTAGTCTATGTTGAGTGATGGATCTGACATGTTGGAGTCAGCTGGCCAGAGCTGGTGCCAGGAAGCCAAGCCGTGTGAGAGACATGGTTATGGGGAAGCTAGAACCATGAGTAAGCAGAGGAAACTGCTCTTCAGATAAGAGAGAAAGGTCTTAAAATTTCCTAGAAAAGGAGACAATTTAGTCCTAGGAAGAAATGCCTCGAGATACTCTCCCAGTTATTATTCGGACCGCGTGGCCTGCTGTCTAGAAGATAGCTAATTCCTGTAGTGCTCCCCATCCACAGCTGAGCTAACCTGAGTACTTTTCTGATTCTTACAACTAAAGAAATTAACTAAAACTCTTTAGTTTTAGTTTAAAAAGATGCTTTAGATTCCAGCACTTCAAAACAGTCCTTAACATAAAAAAAAAAAAGTAATGCCCACTCTTCTTGTGAATAAACAATTTGCTCCACTGCCACGTGGTAGAGACTCTATCCAATGAATTGTGCCACAAATAGTCAGGACAGTTTATATGAGGGACGTTCCCTTTTCTACCTACCATATTGTGACCTTGGGCAACTTCCACATCTTGTCAGATGTAAAAAAGTGAACCTGTCTTCAATACTCTACGTGACTGGTTAGAATCAAACGAGGTAGTGGAGATGAAAGTGCTCTGAAAATGACAAATTCCTATCAGATTTAAGGCATCATTATTACATAAACTGAGTTGATGTCTAAAGATAACATTTCTTTTTAGGAATGTGGAACAAGTGGCAAATATTGAAAGGCAATGAGTCATAGAACAGAACGGACGTTGAAGGGTGCTTGGACCAAACCGTTCATTTTAGTTGAAGATACCAGGCTCAAGTGGGATGACCCATCCAAGGTCACATCACTAATGAACTCCAGACCCAGAAGTAGCTCTCCAGTAACTGAGTGCCAGTCCAGAATGCCATATCATTCTTCTTCAAATGTCATCCAGTTTGCTCTCCCCCAATCCTGCCCTTGTTAAAATAAATAAGCAGACAAAACCACAAACAACAAAGTCAGGTCTTTGATGATCCAATGAAATTCATCCAAAAATCCAGCAATTAATTTTTGAGTGTCTACCTTGTATCAGCAACTATTCTCTCAGGACCTGAGGCAAACGTGTAGGCAAAGAAATCAGAATGATATAAATGTCAAGGGCAGTCTTGATTGAATGACGAAGTCACAGTGAGCAAGATACAGTCTGTGGAAGATATGTGAAAAAGGGAGGACTATCCCAGCATATTTTTAGGTTGCTCTATCAAAAGGACACAACCATCCGGGACCCCAAGCTGGAGCCACACACATACTGCAAAGCTGAGTCAGAAAAGCAGCTGGCAGGACAGTAGGGGAGGGATCCAGTCAGTGGGTGTGAAAGAAGTCCAGAGCTTCACCACACACAAACAATCCCACATACCCCAGGGCCTTTGCATTCACTGGTCCTGTGAATCTTTCCCTTGGCTTCACACAACTGGCTCCTTGTTATCCTTCTGGTCTCAGCTTAAACATCACCTCCTCTTAGAGACCTTCTTAACCATTCTGTCTAAAGTAAGCACCCCATTATATTATTCTCTGCCACAACATCCACTTTATATCTGTAGTGGTGCCTTTCCCAATTGGGATTCTTTTACTTCTATATTGCCTGTGTCCCCCATCAGACTGTAGACTCCATAATTCAGGGACTACATGAATCTCGCTCACCCCACGTACCCATGCCTAATGCAGTGCCTGGCACGTGTGAGGTGTTCGATAACTATTTGTTGAATGAAGAACCAATCTTTATCCTCAAGATGCACCCTTTTGCTGAAGAGTGGAGCTTTTCTATCTTTTCAAATCAGTTTCTCTTAAGGTTTCATTTTAGCTTGATTTCATTGTTGGTAAATGTTGCTGGTGAATATCTGGTTTGATTTCCAACAGACCACTGGCCTTTTGTCACCTGAATCCTAGATCCTAAAGATAGACCAAGGATAATTGCCTAAACTTACCAAACCATAGGGACAGTCTCTTCATGACTGTGAAAGCAATACAAGATGCTGTTGTTGTATTGCTTGACTCTGATAACATTTTACGTATGAGAAACTGTGGCTTGGGGGTACAACAAATTTCCTGAGGTCACACAGCCACAACGTGGGAGAGCTGAGACTTAAACACAGGGAGACGGTGCTTCTGCTTACAGCTCAGTGACATGTGCCCTGGCTTTAGGTCACGGCCAACTGCAGAAAAGATTGGCATATGTTGAACTTTTAACCTTGCAACACACACAGGGAGAACAAGACCAGTAGGGTACAGACAACATGCTCTCTACGCAGCATCTTCATTTCTTCTCTGCAACTCTATTCTCCCAATCTATGAAGTCCCTCAAAAAGTGACAAAACCCTGAAAATAGAACACTCAAACTATAACAGAAAAAGCAATTTTATGATTAGAAGGAAACCTTCTAGAAGGCTGGCAATAAACTTTTGAGTCTTCTTTAAACTAACAAAACTTTGTGGACACCAAGAGTGAAAGACTGTCAGTTTTATTTTTTCCTTCTCCTTTCCCCAAACCCCCAAAACATCTCAAAGTAAAGCCAAAATTCTGCTTTCCCAGGATTATGATTCAATCCCCTGCCTGTCCTTTGCACCTTGTACAACTGTTTCTGCGTGGATGCCACTGTGGTGCAATTGTTGGTGTATTCTGTCTCTGTTTCAGTATATGCTCCCTTTATAAAGGTGCGGAGAAGGTCTTTGCATCCTAATGACCAAGCACACCACTTGGCACATAAGTGATTGTTTATGGAACTGAATTATTCCTCCAAGAATGACCCAGAAAATCAAGCAACTTTGGAAATAGAGTTGTACGACAAAAGAATGATGTGTAAAATAATAAACCTTCCTCATTGGACCTAGGCACATAACAAAGCACAATTTTTGTTTTACCTACTTTTAGATGTTTGGGGGGTTTTGGAAAAGGAAAGGTAAAAAAATAAAACTTTCTTAGTGTTCACAGAGTTTTGTTAATTGAAAGAGGACTCAAAGATTTAGTACCAGCCTTCTGGAAGATTTCTTTCTAATCATAAAACTGTTTTCGCTGTGATAGTTTGTGTTCTATTTTAAGAGTTTTGTCATTTTTTGAGGGACTTGATAGATTGGAAGAACAGGGCAAGAATAGAGTTCCGGAGAAGAAATGAAGATGTTGCATAGAGAGCATTTCGTCTGTCCTCTGGTGGTCTCGTTCTCCCTTGCGTGCACTGCAAGGTTAAAAGTCCAGTGCATGCCGATCTTCGCTGACGTAAAGCCACAGCACATCACTGAGCTGAAAGCAGAAGCATGGTCTATCTGTGTTTAAGTGTCAGGTCAGCCATGTAGTAGCTGTGTTGTTTTGGGCATTGGCTGTGCCCCCAAGCCACAGTTTCCTCATCCATAAAATGGGTATAATAATCTGTCATAGGGGCTGGCCCCATGGCTTTGTGGTTAAGTTCAGCACACCCCAATTCAGCAGCCCAGGTTTGTGGGTTTGGATCCCAGGCTCAGGCCTATACCGCTCGTCAGCCATGCTGTGGCAGCGACTCACATACAAAGTGGAGGAAGATTGGCACAGATGTTAGCTCAGGGCTAATCTTCCTCAGGAAAAAAAAAATCTGTCATAGAATTATTATGGCACATTAAATATAATAATATTAGCAAAAGCACTTGGCACAGTGCTCATCCAATGATTGTAACTTAGCAATTACGATACATACTCTTTAATGTCACATTTTTCAAATTGCAGTTCTCAGTTCTTTAATGGTCATGAAATTGACTTACTAGGTTGTGACCAACTTTTTGTTTGTTCAAAGTGAAATAGAATAACACAGAAAATGCCAACATGCCTTGCATAAATTAAGTGTAAGTGTTGTTTTACAAAAGCCTGTTTCAGGTGTGTATATACAGTGTAGTATGTGCATACGAGGTTACCATCAAAAATGTTTGAAGCTTTAGTAGATGGGCTTCATTGCTCTGCTAGCAAGGGTATTCATGAAGTATGTTCTAGGAATTTACTGGAAAAGAGAAAAGAAAGCTAATCACTCTCTCATTTTATTTCTCCTCTTCTTAGACTGCGCGCTATTTCAAAACCAACCGCCACCACCCCACCAAAGAAAGGGAGATGGATAAAATGATAAATTTTTTTTAAAAATAGACAATATAGAAAGAATAGAAGGAATTTTGGAAAACAGCAAGAAAAGCTTTCATCTATTCAAAAGCTCAGTAAAACTGACTAAACTTAATATACTTAACCTGGTTTTTAAAATCCTTCGAAAGCTGCGCCCCTCCCCCTCAGTTACCTCTCCAACTTCATCTCCATCTCCTTCCCAAAAGGAAGTTTCCTTTCTAGTCAACTAACCACACAACATACCTTCATTGAGCAATTTGTCTGTGACAAGCACTATGCAAGGTGCAGTGAGGAATTCAAGATGAAGAAACAGGGCCCCTGACCTCCCTGTATCCATACCCTAGTGGGTAGGCCAGACATACACAAATCACCCCCACTCCTGACAGACCGAGCTGAGACTTATCAAGAGGTAAAATCATGCCAAGAGACTATAGCACAATGAGAAATTACCAGCTGGAGAAATCTAAAAAGACTGCTTCGAAAAGATGAGATTAGAGCTGGATCTGGAAATATAAGTGGTACTCCCATCAGGCAGGTAGAGAGAAGGACATTCTGGGATGTCTAACTCTGACAAAGGCTGGAAGGCTAGAGAGTCAGAATCTTGTTAGGGCTGGTGAGTGGAACTGAAGGACTAAAGTGTTAAAACTCAGTTGGCAAATTTGGACCCATTGGCCTTCATTCGTGATGCGTGCAACTATCATGCGTCATGCACCTAGTGGCAGTGATCAGCTAAGCCTGAGAAGATCATTTGGGAAGCAATGTGGAGGACAATGAAAGTAAGGAGAAACTCAAGGCAGAGACCAATTGGAAATCTATTGCAGTTCTCTCAACCAATGATTATGAGAGTCTGAAGTAGGGCTGTGGCTATGGCCATGGGAACCAGAAGAATCATTCGAGAGATGCTGTGTGTAGGTTACTAGGAAAGTTATCTGGGTTACAAAGCAATAGAAGAATCCATTCAAACTGGCTTAAATGGTAAAGGACTTGCAAATCTAAAAGTCTAGAGCCATCAATTAGGGGTCTAGCTTCATTTCTTCACATTTCTCTCAGCTCAACCCAACTTTATACATCAAGCTAACTCTTCCTTGGTCCCCAAAGTGGCCACCACCAAAAACTGAAGCTATTAGCTTTTTTGTCTGTCTCGAAAGGATGCAGTTGCTGTTTCTCCCTAAATCTTGATACTAAAACCTCAGCTGAATTCTAACTGTATCATCTTAGGAACACATCCGCTTTTGCCCCAAACCATGTAATGACTGGTGTATGTTCATCTCTAGGTAGTAATTATGTTGATAAGGCTCAAACTAGTTAAATCCCATTCTTGGAGCTGAGGTGAATCAATCCTTCCCAACCCACAATGCTTATATACTGGAGGGAAGGGAAGATGGATGTTGGAGACACAAGCACAAGGTTTGCCAAGCTTTCTGGACATCTGTGCCCCATGCATTTGTTTCCATCTTTTCTCTTGTTTGACCTGACCTCTCTTGTGCAGATCCCTGAATAATTCCTACCTTTCCATCAAATCCAGCTCAATTCTTACCTCATCTTTGAGGTCTGTGCTGACTTCTTAATCTTTCCCCATCATTCGTTCCTCTGAACTAGCTCATTTACTTAAAAACTTTTCAAAAAATTGCAGTACAACATGCATACAGTAAAAAGTAAAAATCTATATCTTGACAAATTTTCACATATACATACATACATATATACATACACACACACACACACACACACACACACACACACACACCCCTGTGTAACCATCACCCAGACTAAGACGTAGAACATTTTCAGCAACGTGGAAATCCAGAAGGCTATCTATCTCCTTCCCCTTCACGGTCCTCACACATGCTCTTTGACTTCTATCTCCAGAGATTAGTTTCGCCTATTCTTGAACTTGGAATCACCCAGTATCTATTCATGTGTGTCTGTCTTTTTTCACTTATTACATCTGTAAGATTTATGCATGTGATTCTGTATAGGAACAGGCTGTTCTTTTTTATTCCTGTATAGTATTTGATTGTAGGAATTCAAATATACTTGTCTATTCAACTCCTTCCAAAAAGTTTAGGATTTCCAAATTTTGGCTACTATGAGTAAAGCTGCTTTGAAAATCCTGTACATGTATTTTGGTGGATATTTGCACTTATTTATCTTGGGTATGTACCTAGGATATCCTAATATATGACTTGAATTGCTGGGTCACAGGTAGGCACATTTTAGTTTCAGTAGACACTGCCAGACAGTTTTCAAGAGTGGTTTGACCAATTTGTACTTGCATGGCAATGTATGAGATGAACCTATTTACTTTTAGTATAAACTGTTGTAATTTATATATTTATGTGTTGGTATTGCCTTATTGATTGGACTCTAAACCTCTAGAGGGCAGAGACTGTCTTAGAGTTCTTCATTGTTCCACTGCCGATATTGTGTTCGGCACAGGCATGATGATTCTGTCAATTTCCCAGAAAGTTCTAGCCATGACTTTTAAAAACTATATATTTATTATACATTTCTTTATTATATATGTTATAAAATCATGTATTTATCATGTTTAATTAATAATCAATAACTTCATTAACATTATGTTTTGCCATCTCACTTTTTAGTATATATCCAAAAGAATTGATGACATGATCTTGAAGAGATAGTTGCACACCCAAGTTCATTGCAGCACTATTCACAATAGTCAAGAGGTGGAAGCAACTTAAATGTCCATCAGTGGATGAAGGGATAAAGAAAATGTGGTATATACATACAAAGGAATATTATTCAGCCTTAAAAAAGAAGGAAATCCTGTCAAATGCTACAACACAGTGGGCCACAGGACATTATGCTAAGTGAAATAAGCCAATCACAAAAAGCCAAATACTTCATGATTACGCATATATGAAGTCTCTAAAGTAGTCAAATTCCTTGAAACAGAAAGTAGAATGGTGATTGCCAGGGGGTGGGGGAGGGAGAAAAGGGGAGTCGTTGTACAGTGAATGTGGAGTTTCAGTTTTGCAAGATGAAAAGTTCTAGCAATCTGTTGCACAGCAATGTCCATGTTGTTATGTTAACAACATGGTACACTTAAAACTGGAGGAGATGGTAAATGTTATCTCATGCATTTTTACCACAGTAAGAAAATAATAATGTGTTTCCTTTTAATTTTAGAGTTTTAAAAGTTAAAGAGAAGTACCCTATAACACATATGTATATTCACAATGAAAATAATATCGCCATTATTTCTCTCAAGTTCAGTTCTCTCCAGCAGATTTTGGAGATCTAAATTTTTGATTCTTTATCTTCAGTGACAAATTTTATCACATGCTGTTTTAGCCATTCATAGATTGCATTTAGGTTGTATAGTTCTACTAATAGAATCTGATAAAGAACTTTTTTGTATTCTTTGCATTTATTAATTGTATTTATTGGATTTGTATTGTTTTGTATTTATTTCTTAGCTAACTCACAAGAAACTTATGAGCAGTTCTCCCTGGGATTCTAGGATTCTCAGCGAATCCATTCTCATTTCTTCCATATTTTAGTTACTTCTGTAGCTGCTTTCTTTTCATATGCTTTGTTTGGGGTCTTTGTCTTTCGGCCTTGAAACCTGTAGATTCTCCCTATGGGTTTCCAGATTGAAGGAGCCCTTCTGCATGGGATAATTTGTGGCTTCAACTAAGTTGCTCACCTGGGTCTTGTTGACTGCACTTCCACCTCTGCAGAAATGGAGGAGCGTGCTGAGTTCCACGGTGATTTATCGGTGCTTTGCAAATGTTCATGAGCATCGCAATAGTCTGGAGGACTTGTTAAAACTCATACTCCTGGGCTCCAATCCCAGAGGTTCAGATTCAGCACATCTGGGGAGGGACAGGGATCCACGCAAGCTGGCTCAGGAGAGGTGATTTTGCACATTCTTCTCAACTCCATGTTCAGTGATGTCACAGAGCTTGAAATCGGCCAGGTGGGAGCATTTATACCACTGAAATTAGCAAACGCT
Source organism: Equus caballus (assembly GCF_041296265.1). Classification (NCBI taxonomy): domain Eukaryota; kingdom Metazoa; phylum Chordata; class Mammalia; order Perissodactyla; family Equidae; genus Equus; species Equus caballus. The sequence continues at coordinate 81,675,903 of NC_091691.1, forward strand.
AAAAATCGGGACTCTCCTCCCAGCCCTAAAAAGCCAGATGTTAAACATTTACCAGCATGCCACTGGACACGTGACTTTGCAAACAGCCAGGTGATACCGATTTTGTTAGTCTTGAAACCATACTTTGAGTTGCATGTGCACAGGAACACATAAACACACCACACACACATACACAAACTCATGTCCAGATTTTTGAACTAATATGAAATGATTGCATCTATTCTGCAATTGCTTGAGTTTCAAATCATGGTGAGGTCAAAACATTTCTCAGGGTCAAAATATCTTGATCTTTATCTATCTTTCCATCGATCTATTCATCTATCTCGGATTAATATACCTACACCTAATATACATTCATGTTTATACCTACATCTAGTTTGATAAATCCAGTATGTATCACTTCCCCAGGTTGTCTTCGTACTCTGAGTACTTAGTCCAAAGTATCCATTTTGCTTCCAAAAATCAGGAGGAAAGAGAACTGCCACGTCTAATCCATTCCTGCTGGGATTTCTGTGACTGCCCCTGTGTCACTGTTGATAGCTGGTCCTGTGCAATCAGATGGTGTTATCACAGCCACAATGAGTTCTTCTTGGTAGGATCCCTGCAGTGACCACAGTCCTGCCCTACACGTGGGCTCCAGTATTATCCACTTTTGTCCACACTCACATGTGTAACTTCTGGGCCAAAAAAGCTAGGTGGTTCAAATGGACTTCTGACTTCATGTACACGTGGACCAGAAGTAGCCATCCCCAGGTACTCCCAGGCCAGGGCGTGTAGGCTTTACCACCCAGCTAGGCTCCCCTTCCCTTGCAAGCATTCTTCTTTGGGGCCATTGGAGTATATTCCTGTCGAGAGGAATATGACCACCTCAGACATGAACAGGCTAACAGCAGGCAGAGAGGTTCTAACCATGTTACCCTGAGAAAAGAAGGAGCCAGTAAGATCCCTGTCCTCCCAGGGGGGTTACTGAGCCCCATTCAGTTTGCCCACCCCTTCTCACATGACCAGCTGTGCTAACCAACTTGATGGAAATTAAAAGGTCTTTCTATACCCTTACCCTGGGCCCAGACAGGTCTCCTGGTCATACATTCCATTACTGAGAGAAGTAAAAGAAAATCTGCTTCAAAGGGGCCTTCTGTGTCCACCCACTTCTGAACCAGGAAGTGACTGTAAGCTTCTCTCACTGAAAAACATAAGTGCAAGTTCTTCCTCACCATGTGACCTATGACTCACATATCTGGTCATCAGGGGTTTTTAAAATGCAAATTGGTCAGTGCTATAATGATTGGTCTGTGAATTCCTTTCCTTTCCTTCTCTTTTTTCACTTAACAGTATGTCATGCCATGTTTTCATATCACTATACATAGGTTTGCCTGATTCGTGTTAACGCCTGTGTAATATAGAAATTATGTAACACTATCACACACATAATGTGCCAGGCACATTTTTAAATATGTTTAGTTCTCAGGACCATGCTATGAGGTAGATACTATGTACACTCCCATTTTATACTTGAGTAAACTGAGGTATAGAGAAATTCAATAACTTGCTCACAATCATAAAGTTAGTAGGTATCCAGTGCCAGGATTGGAACCCAAGTTGTCTGACTCTGGGATGCGTGGCCTTAAGTCTACTGGCCTGGCTGTGCTGTGCCCATACCACAGCTTTTTCAGCCATTCTTTTGCTGATCCTGTTCCGGTTTTTAATCTTTGTTGGCATCTCCTGCTGACTAGCACATTCTTGGATGCCTCTCCTGCCTCACAGTGATGTATATTTAGGGAATTAAAAAGAACTGCTATAGTAGTTTACCTCTAAATTAAAGTAATTATTAGATAGATGACTCTCCTTTTAAAAAAAATTGTCATGTATTCCAAATTTCAATAAACATGTCTTTTGGGTTATCAGTGGCTTTGGCAAATCCACGTTACATCCATGGGCCATTACCATCGATAATTGAGAACTCACACACATGTTAATCAATCATTTCATCCCACTTCCTATCTCTCCTGCATGGTTCTAGATGTTGCCTATCTCAGTGTTAGAATTGGGAAACACAGTGAAATTGTTTCACCCTTTGTAGTCCAAAAAATTGTAATTACAGATACAATGAGCTGCATAAAGTTAGAAATGTGGGTGGGGGTGTATGTGTGCATGTGGAGTGGGGGTCATGCCGAAAGCTTTTCCACTCTCACTGGCAACAATTTTATACTACACAGCAGCATTTCCTTGTCTACTAAAGGAATGTTTTCCATTCTTCTCAGAAGCTCAAGAATAAAAGAAGCAAAAATGAGCATAATATAGAATGTATTAGACTATGCTTCCCCACTCAATTCAAGGTGAAAGCTTTCCACCTTAGGGGTAGTAGAAAAAAGACTGTATTAAGAATAATAAACCTGGGTTCAGGTCTTACCAACTGTGTGATCTTAGACAAGGTTTTCCTAACCGTAGCAGCACTGATATTTTGGGCTGGATGATTCTTTGATGTGAAAGATTTTCCTGTGCATTGTAGGATGTTTAGCAGCGCCCCTGGTCTCTACTCACCAAACTCGAGTAGCAGCCACCACCCCCCACACCGGTTGTGACAATCAAAAATGTCTCCAGACATTGCCAAATGTTCCCTGGGAACCAAAGTCACCCTGATCGAGAACTGCTCTAGACAGACCTCTGAATTTCTTGGAACTACAGTTTATTTATTTATAAAAATGAGGATCATTTTATTTATTTTATGGAGTTGTTGTAAAGAGCAATGTATTCACACAAGTTTTGAAAATTCTAAATTGTCACTTAAGCATTAAGTTAGATATTACTGTTGTTATTTATTATTTAGCTCATGCTTTTTGTGACAGTGCTACATATGACAAGAAATATATTATCAAGCTATTATTGATCTCAGAATATATTTCTATGTATATTTCTAATAGGGGCTATCAGAATAATCATAATAGATGGAAGAGGCCAGGCACTAACTATTTGCTATTGTCAATAAACTAATAGCTAAGATTATTCCATTTTGTAACCATAGACTGCCCTCCTGCTGCTGGTTAACGTATTTTGAAAAGGACTGCTGTCAGTCCTCAAGGAAGATAGGTACGTAGAGTGTAAAGCAGATACTCATCACCCCATGACCAGAAGAAACATCACAAGAGCGTATCTTAGTGTCAGGAGGCCAGGTGATCATCATTTGCAAAGCACAGCATAGGAAAGAGATCCTCTTAAGGAGAAAGCAATTTCTCTGACCCCTGGGTTTTACAGCTCTATGGTCTTAGAATGCGCCTCATTCAGAAGCTTGAATTGTCATGACTGATGTTCATGTCATCAATGTCATGTCATTGGAGCTCCCTAGTGTAGAATGTCATGTCATTTGGAACCCAAAGCTTCAAAAGGTAGACTTCTCATGTGATTCTTCCTGTGTCCGTCTACAGGTCATGCATAGTACAGGCCCTCGCACAGGTCAGGCAAGGGACACATTTTTATTGAGTGGCTGGATAGTTATTATTTTGATACATCTTAACAACAATAATTTTCTGAAAGACACTAGATACAAAGATTCTGCACATAAATATTGAAGGAAGATTTTAATTTTGCCACCTCGTCAATTTTTTTCAAGCAGATCCTTCCCTTTTTCTGCCATGCTTCTAACCCCACCCCAGAATTCTTGGAGAAATAGCTCTGATACGTGTCAAGGTCACACACTGGGAAGTCTTCAGCGGGCGTGGGGGCAAGTTTCCTTCCTTTCCTCATCTTCCTCTTTTTTCTTCCTCTGGTGTGAGTAAGCGGGCCTTGCTGGGCCTTCTGTTGCGAGGTTAATGAAGGGTTAAGAAAAGAGTGCTGAGGTCTGTTTGGTGCTGGCTGTGGTCCAGGTTTTAAGAGCAGGACAAAGAGGGTCTTTGCATTCATAGCATTGCCCATCCAGTCTCAGCAGGAAAAAGAATGCAGGGACTCAGGAAGGGGAGCAGAATGGCAGGACAGGATCTTACTCTGGAAGGAGCTAAGAAAACTCCAGCATCTCCAGCCATTGATAGATGAAAAAGTGACTTCTACAAAGGTCCAGCAGTGACCTCAGTTGGAAGGATCTCCGTTTTACCACCTTGGGAAATAGACTGGGGTTAGAAGAGGGTTGGTGGTCATTATAATGGCTACCATTTAGGGACAGCCTACTACATGCTGGGACACTTCTAGCAGGAGTCAGGCGAATGGGAAGAAGTAGAAATGGAGATGGCTGGCAGGATTACGGAGACCAGGTCATTGAGGTAGATAAATTGGCACAAGGGTTGAGGGCCCATCTTGGAAGAAAACAATTGAAGTTCCGACCCCTCTCTCTTTTTCATTTCTTAGAAACTTTCAGCTGCACAGTTCTAAGATGGCTTTGTAAAATCTTCACTCCAAACAACAGGTATTATCTATAACTTAAGCAAGGTAAATATTTTCTCAGCCAAAAAGAAATCTAGGCTAGAAATACACCAATAATACAGACTTGATCCTGATTAAAATCAGTTATTCCATGAGGCTTATTCTTTTGGTGGATGGATGACAATTGAAATACTAGATGATATTTATCTACTGTAACAATTACATAAAATTAATTCATAATGTTCACTCAGTAACATTGTTTGCATATACTCCTATTGCTAGGAAGGTGCTATCTAATTCATTTTTCACACATCAAAATCCAGTAAATTGATATAATTATATTATCCTCCTTAGAAATGCTGATGGGGTCTGGTCTACATATCTCAGAGGGAAGAGAGGAGAACAGTGGGTGACATCATGTGCCATATGTTCAGCAATACCTATAGCACTGTAGGTACAATGGGCAGAGGTGAGAGTCTTTATGCCAAATCTCTTCATTGTTGGGGGATGTGATGAATTTTAAATTCATATTTTATTTATTTTCCAAGTACTGTATTTTCTTGTCTGCTTTTCTTAAAAAAAATTCATAGAATTTATTTGCCTCTTCCAGGGAAACCTGTAAACCAATGGAAATATTTTTGACTGTCTGACAATGTCTGATAAATATGCATTGTTCTTGAAGGTCAGTAGGTCAAATGATGGATATAATTTGATTCAATTTAATTTGATTTGATTTGAGTTTACAATAAATTTTCTAACAAATTGTAAGCAAACTGTTGTGTGTAAGGGTTAGTGGGGATTTTCCCATGTTACAAGGCCAATGGATTTGAAAAGCGACTATTTCTCCTGTTAACCCTGACTCAGGCTGCCTTTCTTCAGCAAATTTAGGCCCCAGAGAATCAACAGGACAAACCTAGGAGATTTTATTCCCCCAGAGACTAAACGAGGGTTTTGGAATTAGGTGTTTTGAGTCCTAATCATAGGTCTGTCAAAGAACTTTATATGCCACTATACACAAATTCCATTTTCTAGTTTTAAAAACTGAGTTAGATGATCTCACAGTCTCAGCACCAAGTTGATAACGAAAAGATTGTTGCTGGTACAAAATGCTACCATCCCATCACTAATGATTATCGTCAGGATTTATGATGTGCTAATTCAATTTAAGAAACGAACTCAAGGAAAGAATACGCCAGGATTTTTTTGATGCAGGTTAACGTCAGCAGAGAAAGTGTAATACTGTATTTGAAGGTGTGGACTGTGTATTTTTTCACTAGATAAATACTAATTCCCTTCCCAGCTTTCCATTCAAGTGGTGACTCCTAACGCCTGTGAACAAATGTGCTTAGCCCTGCTAATGCTGATAAAAACTACAAATCTGTCTCTTTCACTGTCGATCTACAAATAAAAGCCACACACTCCATCTCATTGTACCCTTAATGGAAAATCAGCAGGGCTGTTAGCAAAATTTCCAGGACCGAGAAAAGATAATATTAATTCAAGCACTTGAGGAAAATTCCCCAAATCCATCTTCTTCTCCTTGATAACATTATAGAAGTTTTTGATATACTGATATTTTGAGGAGTTTCAGCCTATGACTTACTAGCAATGCAATTTATTAAACAGTCACGTTAAATCATCTTCCACATAAGCCTCAAACTTGTCAACCATCTTAAACTCCCACCCTCAATAGTTTTAAAGATTTACAATGCAAGGAGAAAATTAGACCCATCTAGCATCTTGCCACCATATTTTCACAATATGGGGTTTTAGTTATCATAGGAGGAAGTGCCACCTTGGAAACAAAGGGACCTTGAGTACGTTTTAGAGGAAGGCATTGAGTTAAATACTGCTCTCCATTCTGATTAGACTGTTTGAGCCATTTAAAGGTGGTATAATGGTTAAGTTCATACACTCTGCTTTGTGTGCCTGGGGTTCACAGGTTCGGATCCCAGCACAGACCTACACACCGCTCATCAAACCATGCTGTGGTGGCATCCCACATGCAAAAAGTGCACAGATGTTAGCTCAAGGACAGTCTTCCTCACCAAAAAAAAAAAAAAAAAAAGAGTGAAAGAGATGAGCACATTTATTTTTGGTTCCACAAAATTCTGCTTTTTGACTTGTCTCGAGATGTGCATATTTTTATAGAGCACGTTAAGCAAAGGTAGCACTGTGCTGTGGGCTGTGGGAGTAATGACAATTAAGACAGTGTTCCACCTTCAAGGAAGGTGTTATCTTCTAGAATATAAGTTCTGGAGGGCAGGGAAGAGCAGAATCTGTTTGATTCGTTGAGACACTATAATATACCCACAATAAATAGTTGTAAAATCAATGGGAGAGGATGGGGGGTAGGAGACGCAGACGTTAATGTATACAAATGCCAGCAACTGAATCGCGGAAGAGGGGAGGGTGCCTTGTGGAGTATGGACTAAATATGCCAGTGGTCAGCCTTGTGTTCTAAAGGAAACCACTCCTGCTGGGGAGTACCCACACTCCGTATTGAAGATCGGACACATCTGGAGACAGGATTTTCATGAAAGTCCTTGAGGCAACGGTCTCAGGGTGTCATTCACCAAACATATTGAGAACTTGCTTTCTGAAAGGCGTATGCTGGGTACCTGATGAATTCAGAGAAACGTTTTGCCCTTCAGGAGTTTCCAGGCTTTGAGGGAAGGAAGGCAGGTTCAGAGCTGCTGAAATGAATGTACGTATGCCTTGTGTGAAGCTTCTGAGTGGTACAGAGGAACGTTATAGCAGTGAACCCACGAGCTGTAATAAAACTGTTAGGAGAGTCTGAACTTTAAAACACAGATGGAAAAGGCAGGAGTAACTGCCATGAACATGAATTAACCTGGAGACAGAGATTATGTGTGAACTTGCTGCATTCATTCTGTTTCAGCAATTCTAGCCTCTTTGCTTTTCCTCCAGCCTATTAGGCATCTGTCCCCAGGGCCTTTGCCCTTGCTGTTTACTCTGGTTAGAGCACTTTTTCCCAGTATCTGCAGGCTCACTCTCTTACCTCCATCAGGCCTTTATACTCATGTCACCTTCACCCCCTCCCACGTCCCTCATTGCTCTATTTGATATTACAAATTCCCTGCTCCCTCTTGTTTGCTTTCTTTTCTCAATAGCACTTACCATCCAAAGATTTTTGGGCCTCTAATCGAAAGTCACATTCCATCACCATCTGACACCTGGATCTGTTTTTCCATTGATTCCAAATTCAGAAGATGATAAAAAGAATGCTATATATTGACTCCCTAACAACTACAACAGGAAGATATCCATCAAGATGGAAAGATTACACCTAGGGAGGTGACTGACACGGCAGCATGAGGCATTCCAGAGGAACGAGTCTGGGAGAGCGTAACTTTACTGCAAGACGTGGCTCTGCCTTTTGGGACATTTCTCATGCTCTGCAATTTCAACGATGTTTTACATGAGCTGGATTTAATATAAATGATGAGAACTGAGCACCACCTACCAAGTTCTGGAATGCTGCAATTCTGCCAGTACGACGGGACTTGAGCACCTGCCTGACTCATGGAGAGTTAGAGGGGGAGACCTGAGAAGGACTTCCAAGACTCACTGACACTCACAAGAATCCAAACAATGTGGCGGAGCTCTAGCTGACTGAGAAATCAGAGCAGTATAGAGAGCTGTATGGTGCACAAAAGTCTGGCATGAAGCAAAGTCTTCGAGGAGATCAGGATTTTAATCCAGAGTTAAAAACTGAAGCTGCGCCCCAAATCCTGCCTTAGTAATGGTTATACCGGTAAGTCCTCGACTGGGCCAGACAACTCTCCACTGGCTCATCTTTGACGCCTGCCGCAAACATCCAGTAGAACTTGATGCATCAAAACCCTAGCACTGTATCCCAAAGCACTCCAGCACAAGAACTGACTTGGAAAATTGATCTTAGAGTCTGATTGAATATTTTCCCCCATCTGCTATGAGTTCACCATCAGCTGTACCCCTTTTTCTTTCTGATCACCTTCTGCTTCCCTGCCTAGGGCCATTTTCTTCAGGCATCCCCATAGAGTCTCCCAGTGGCATCCTACCTAAAGCCTTCCACCCTCTTACAAACCTGAAGCTAGACAGCACCATGATTGAAACACATTTCATTATTTTTTGAAATTGTCATAGTGAAAGGTATAACATTGGTTTTCTCAGTAGGATTTAGAACAGTGCTGTCCAATAGAAATCTTATGCAAGACGTGTAATTTCAAATTTTCTAGGAACCACATTAAAAAAGTAAAAATAAACAGGTGAAATTAAGGGAAAGTATACTTTATTTAACCCCATATATCCAAAATATGAAAATTTCAACATGTAATCAATATAAAAAATATTAATGAGATGTTTATGTCTTCAAAATCTGGGCTGTATCGTACACTACACCTCAGTTGGGATGAGCCACATTTCAAGTGCTCTGCAGCACAAATGGCAAGTGGTGCATTGGATGGTACAGGTTGAGATGTCAGCTCACATCTCTGGGGAGATCAGAAATGGAGAGTGATGAGCACTCTTGAATTTCCTGAGAATCTCTTCGGGCTGTGGGAGAGGACAGTAAGGAGGCAGGAATGGAAATATTTGAGAACCACCACAATGAAATCAGGCTTGTTCTTTATTCCATTTGCTTCAAAGGAATTCTACATCATGTCTGCTGACAAAGGTTATCTGACATTGCATAAGCTAACGTGATCGAACCTCTGATTTCATCATATATTACATGGGAAGAATAATATAGAAGTAATATATAACAATAACACAATAAAAATAATAATAATATCCAGCTCACTGGATTGTTGTGATGAAAAATGAGAAAGCACTGGATCTGGCCCGTGGCATAGTGATTAAGTTCAGCGTGCTCCACTTCAGCAGCCCAAGCCTGGGGGTTCAGATCCTGGGCTCAGACCTACACCACTCGTCAGCCATGGTGTGGTGGCAACTCACATACAAAACAGAGGAAGATTGACATAGATGTTAGCTCAGGGAAAATCTGCCTCAAGCCAAAAAGAAGGAAGGTTGGCAATGAATGTTAGCTCAGGGCAAATCTTCCTCACCAAAGAAAAAAAAAAAGGAAAGCACTAGGCAAAATAGTTCACAATATTAGTTTTTTATCTGGTAAAAAATTGGCCTTTTCATATTTTTAAAAAATACCTCTATTGAGGAATATTCAACATCCAATAAACTGCACACATTTAAAGTGTATAATTTGATACATTTGACATACATAAATATATACCCATGAAATCAATCAAAAAATGCACATATCCATCACCCCAAAAGTTTCTTCATGCCCCTATATTATTCCTCCTTCCTACTCCTCCCTGCCCCCCACCCCTCCTCATCTCTCATCTCCATGCCCAGGCAACCAATAGTCTGCTTTCTATAAATAGTTTGCATTTTCTGGAATTTTATGCACTTGGAGTCATAGAGTATGATATGTATATAAATATCTAGCTTCTTGAACTCAGCATCATTATTTTATGATTCACTCATGGTGTTTCATTTATCAATAGTTGTTGGAGGAGGTCCTTGAGAGGACGTGACAGTAGGTTGACCCATGAGCTTGACCCAGGCAATCATAGGCTTCTCCACCCCTGCCCTGTTCTTGGAATGTGCATTCTGCTTGCCTTCCCTACTCTAGAAGCTGCCTCAAGGACTCACCTTGAGAGAGCAATGTGTTGCTGAGACCATCTGGATGGTGTATGTGTTACTGAACCTGGTTAAGGCCTCTATATCAACTTTTTTTTTTTTTTGAGGAAGATTAGCCCTGAGCTATCATGTGCTGCCAATCCTCCTCTTTTCACTGAGGAAGACTGGCCCTGAGCTAACATCCATGACCATCTTCCTCTACTTTATATGTGGGACTACCACAGCATGGCTTGCCAAGCGGTGCCATGTCCGCACCTGGGATCCAAACTGGTGAATCTCGGGCCACCGAAGCAGAACATGTGCACTTAACCGCTGCGCCACCAAGTCGGCCCCATATATAAACTTTTAAGATTCTGGCAGGCTGGTGTGGAGATCTACTCTTCACGCGGCTGCTCAAGACAAGCCTCATATGTAAGTTCCATGGCTTGTTAAACCTGCCACCTACCAATCTGGAGTTGTTCTGCTTCTTTCTTTGGCGTCTCCTTGCCCTCTGTCTATGGGGGCCAAGTTGCAAACCAATAATGGGAGAGCCAACCACGAGACCAGAGAAAGGGGCTTTGGGAAAGTGGCCTCGAGGGGAAAATCCTGAGTTGGCCATTGACCTCTGTGTGGGGAGGGGTGACCCATGTGTTGGATGCTTGTGAACCATCAAGTGAGCACAGGGACACTTCCAAAACACCAGCAGGTCTAATGCACTTGTTTGAGGAACTGTGCATAGCTCACTGCAGCAAAGAAGGGAAATGCATGGCTGCTGCAGTTGGCTGACCTCCTCTGTGCACAGTTCAGCTGGCCACCAGTGCCCAGCTAGAGGCTGAAGCTCAAATTAGAAAGCTGGAAGAGCTGAGGTTAGAGAAGGAGGTGCAGCTGTCCACTACTCTGCTAGCTTCAGGGCTGGCAGGCAAGGTTGGAAGAGCAGGATAATCAGCTGGAGACCTTAGCATGCTGCTTTGCAAAGCTAGGAGGGCATCTCCCAAGCAGGGCTACCATTTGAGCTGGATATGTCTGTGACTCTGGAAGGGGTGGGTTGAGCACTGTGTTGGACACAACAAAAGGAGTGAGTACTCCCAGGATTTTGGTCCAGCTCTGGAAGGAGGCAGAAACTTGATACACTCCCACAGAGCAATAGCTTCTGGCAGTGTACACAGTGCTCCTCCAGATGGATTCTCTCATGAAGGAACAGCAGATCGTGGTAAGAATTTTCCTTCCTTATCAAGGGGTGGGTTGAGAATATGTTCCATTGAGCCACCTCTGCCATGCCTCAGTCTCTCATGTTGACTAAGTGGCCTGCCTATTTGCGGAGAGGAGCACCCTGGCTGCCAGCCCACTGTCTCTAGAAGTGTGGGTGCTAGTAAGCCCTGTAGAGTATGTAGGTCATCCAGACGCCTCTGCCCCTATTCCTGTGGCCACCCTGGTAGCCTGTGGAGGGAGAGAGGAAGAAATTCCCACTACTGCCTGTTGTACAGATGCGTGGAAACAGGAACGAGCTGAAGCAGCCAACGGGCTGAACTCAGAGCTGTCTGGCTGGTGATCACTTGTGAGCCCTGGTAGACTCCAGCATATTGCTACATAGGTGATCAGATCCGTGGAGAAAGACAGTTTTCACTTCATTTTCCATCTTGGTGCCTTTTATTTTCCTTTCTGGCCTTATTGCACTGACTATACCCTTAAATGCAATGTTGAATAGAAATGGTGAAACCAGAGATTTTTACCCTGTTTCTAATTTTAGAGGGAAAGTGTTCAGTCTTTCACCATTAAGTATGAAGTTAGCTGTAGACTCTTTTGTAGATCTCTTTATGAGATTGTGGAAGCTCCCTTCTATTCTTAGTTCACTGAGAGTTTAAATCAAGCATGAATGTTAGAACGAACTTGTCAACTGTTGATGTTGTCACTGGTTAACATCAAATGGGTTTTTAAAAAAATTATTGTTTTAATATGATGACTTACACTGATTGACTTTCAAATGTTAAACCTCCCTGAATTCCTGGGATAAACCCCACTCTATCATGACATATTATCCGTTTTATATATTGTTGGATTTAATAGGCTAAAATTTAGTTTAGAATTTTAGTTTAGAATCTGTGTTCATGAGGAATATGGGTCTTTAGCTTTCTTTTTTTAAATTGTGTTAAGAGCACTTAACATGAGACTTAACAAAATTTTAAGTGCGCAATACAGTATTGTGAGCTATAGTCACAAAATTGTACAGCAGATCTCTAGAATTTATTCATCCCGAGTAACTGGAATTTTATACCCATTGAACAGCAGTTTCCCATTTCCCCTTCCCTCTAGCGCCTGACGATCACCATTCTACTCTCTGTTTCTATGCGTTTGACTACTTTAGATGCTTCATGCAGTATTGGTCCTTCTGTGATTGGCTTATTTCACTTAGCACAATATCCTATAGGTTCACCCTTGTTGTCACATATGTCAGGAATTTTCCTTTTTTAAGGCTGAATAATATTCCACTGTGTGTATATACCACATTTTTCTTGATCTATTCACGTGTTGATGGACATCTAGTTTATTTCTATGTCTTGCCTATTGTAAATAGTGCTGCAATGAACGTGGGAATGCAGACATTGCTTCAGGATCCTGATTTCAGTTCTCTTGGACATATATCCAGAAGTGGAATTGCTGGATCATATATAGTCCTAGTTTTAAATTTTTGAGGAACCACCAAACTGTTTTCCATAGTGGCTGCACCATTTTATGTTCTCATCAACACTGTACAAGGGTTCCGATTTGTCCACACCCTTGACAAAACTTACCTTTTTCTTTCTTTTTTGGTGAGGAAGATTGGCCCTGAGCTAACATCTCTTGCCAATCTTCCTCTTTTTGCTTGAGGAAAGTTGTTGCTGAGCCAACATCTGTGCCAGTCTTCCTCTATTTTGTATGTGGGATGCCACCATAGCATGGCTGGATGAGTGGTGTGTAAGTTTGTGCCTGGCATCTGAACCCGTGAATCCCAAGCTGCTGAAGTGGAGTGCATGAACTTAACTGCTAACCACTGGGTTGGCCCCTGTTTTTTTTGATAACAGCAATCTTAACAGGTTTGAGGTGATACCTCATCTAGGTTTCGATTTACATTTCCTTGATGATTAGTGATGTTGAATATATTTTCATATACCTGTTGGCCACTTGTATGTCTTTGGAGAAATGTGTATTCAAGTCCTCTGCCCAATTTTTTTTTTTTTTTTTTTTTTTTTTTTTTTTTTTTTTGGTGAGGAAGATTGGCCCTGAGCTAACATCTGTTGCCAATCTTCCTCTTTTTTGCTTGAGGAAGGTTGTTGCTGAGCTAACATCTGTGCCATTTTTCCTCTGTCTTGTATGGGGGATGCTGCCTCAGCATGGCTTGATGAGCAGTGCATAGATTTGTACCTGGGATCCAAACCCGCAAAGCCCAGGCCGCTAAAGAGGAGCATGTAAACTTAACCACTACACCACCAGGCCAGCCCCTCTCTGCCCATTTTTTAGTGAGGTTATTTGCTATTTTGCTATTGAGTTGTAGATGTTCCTTATATATTTTGAATATCAACCCTTTGTCAGATATACGGTTTGCGAATATTTTCTCTCATTCTATAGGTTTCACTCTGTTGTTTCCTTTGCCGTGCAGAAGCTTTTTAGTTTGGTGTAGTGTCACTTACCTGTTTTTACTTGTACTTTTAGTGTCATATCCAAGAAATCATTGCCAAGACCAATGTCAAGAAGCTTTTCTCCTGTTTCTTCTAGGAGTTTTACAGTTTCAGGTCTTAACGTTTAAATCTTTAATGCATTTTGAGTTGATGTTTGTAGATGGTATAAGACAAAGGTCCAATTTCATTCTTTTGCATGTGGATATCCAAACTTCACAGCACCATTTGTTGAAGAGACTATCCTTTTCCCACTGGGTATTCTTGGCACCCTGTTGAGGATCAGTCAACCGTAGATGCATGGGTTTATTTCTGGACTCTCCATTCTGTTCCGTTGGCCTATATGTCTTTCTTTACGCCATTGTCATACTGTTTCAGTGACTGTAGCTTTGTAACATATTTTGAAATCAAGAAATTTGATGTCTCCAGCTTTGTTCTTCTTTCTCAAGATTGCTTTTGTTATTTTGGGTCCTCTGTGGTTCCATATGAATTTTAGGATTGTTTTTTCTGTTTCTGTAAACAATGCCATTGGGATTTTGATAGGGGTTTCACTGAATCCTTGCTGTGGGCGGTATGGACATTTTAACAATATTAAGTTTTCCAATCCATTAACATTTTATTTACATCTTCTTTAATTTCTTTCATCAGCATTTTGTAGTTTTCAGTGTATACATCTTCTACCTCCATGGTTAAGTTTATTCCTAAGTATTGTATTCTTTTTGTTGTTATTGTAAATGGAATTCTTTTCTTAATTTCTCTTTCAGATAGTTCATTGTTAATGTATAGAAGCATGACTGATTTTTGTGTGTTGATTATGTGTCCTGCAATTTCACTGAATTCATTTATTAGTTCTAACAGGTTTTTTTGGGTGAAATCTTTATGATTTTTTAGGTATAAAATCATGCCATCTGCAAACAGATAATTTTACTTCTATCTCTCTGGATTTGAATGCCTTTTATTTCTTTTTCTTGCCTAGTTTCTCCTGCCAGGACTTTCAATACTATATTGAACAGAAGTGATAAAAGTGTGCATCCTTGTCTGGTTCCTTTCAGTTTTTCACCATTTAGTAAAATGTTAATGTGGGTTTTTCATATGTGGCCTGTTTTTTGTTGAGGTAAATTTCTTCTAAACCTAGTTTGTTGAGAGTTTTTATCCTGAAAATTGAATTTTGTCAAATGCTTTTTCTGCATCTGTTGATAAACTCATGTGATTTTTATCCTTCATCTGTCAATGTGGTGTATCACATGAATTGATTTGCATAGTTGAACCAACTTTGTATCCAAGGGATAAATCCCACTTGGTCATGATGTGTGATCATTTAAATGTGTTGTTGAATTCAGTTTTCTATTCTTTTGTTGAGGATTTTTGTATCTATGTTTATTAGGGATTTTGGCCTATAGTGTTCTTTTCTTGTAGTGCCCTTATCTGGCTTTGGTATCAGGGAAATGCTGGCCTCGCTCAATTCGTTGGAGGGTATTCCCCACATCTGGTTTTTTAGACGAGTTTGTAAAGGATTCGTATTATTTCTTCCCTAAATGTTTGGTAGAATTCACCAGTAAAGCTCCCTGGACCTAGAGTTTTGAGGGGTCTTTTGGTGATAGGATGAGGGATATTTTTAACTACAAATCTATTTCTTTAATAGATACAGGGATATTCAAGTTACCTATTTCTTCTTGAGAAGTGTTGATTGTTTGAATCTTTCAGGAAATTTTGGTTCATTTCATCTACGTTGCCACAATTATTGGCAAAACGTTGCTAATTATATTAACTTATTTCCCTTCTAATGTCTGTGGCTTATGCAGTGATGTCATTCTCTTATTCCTGATACTGATATTTGTGATATTGGCTTTTATTCTTTTCTTCTATGGTTTATTTTGGATAGCTTCTATTGTAGTATCTCCAAGGTTACAAACATTTTCTTTTACAATGTATAATTTACCATTAATCCCAGACATTGTAGTTTTCATCTCTAGAAGTTTGATTTGACTCTCTTAAAAAATATATATATATCTTCTATGCCTCTGGTTAAGTTTTTGAAGAAATGGAAGACAGCTCTTGTAAGTGTTTTACTGTCCATGTATACAAATTATTACTAAGATCTATGTCAGATATGGATCTGTTTCAATTGCTTGATGTTTTTCTCCTTCTGATTATTTGTCATATTTTCCTGCTTCTTTGTATACCTTGTGACGTTTGTGTGAATTCTAGACATTTTGAATTTTACCTCGTTGGGTACTGGTTATTTTCATATTCCCATAGATCTTCTTGATACTTTTTCTTTCTGGAGTATGTTAAATCACTTGGAAATAGTTTAGTCTTGGAAGACCCAGCTTGTAAAATTTGTTACATGTAGGGCCGGCCTACATGGTTAAGTTGGCGCGCTCCACTTCTGTGGCCTAGGGTTTCGCTGGTTCGGATCCTAGGCACAGACATGGCACTGCTCATTAGGCCATGCTGAGGCACCGTCCCACATGCCACAACTAGAAGGACTCACAACTAAAATATACAACTATGTACTGGGAGGATTTGGGGAGAAAAAGCAGAAAAAAAAGAAGGTTGGCAACAGTTGTTAGCTCAGGTGCTAATCTTTAAAAATTTGTTACCTGCGACCAGGGCTGTGTTTAGCTGAGGGCAGATTGTTTTCCATTAATGATGCAAGACTCTTAGGAGTACCCTGCCCAGTACCCTGTGAATTATGAGGTTTTCTTACCTGGCTAGTGGTTGCAGGCACTATTCCCAGCCGTGTGTGAGCACTGAGAGAGGCTCACTCTAATCCTTCCAGGGATTCTCTCCTGGGCCTCGGGTAGTTTCATCGCATCATGTGCTCGTCAGTACTTTGCTGAATATTCAAGTGAATCCCTCTGCAGTTCTCCAGAGTTCTCTGTCTCTGCTTCTCTCTTCTGTGAACTCAAGTTGCCTTGGTCTTCCCAGTTTCATTTCTGTCTCCTCAACTCAGAAAGCCTGCAGCGTTCTGAATAGATTCTCTCTGCGCTGCAGATCTGAAACTCGCTGAAGGCGTTAAGCTGGGTAATCATGGGGCTCGCCTTATTTGTTTCTTTTCTTTCAGGGATCGCCATTCTTTGTTGCCCTGTGCCCAGAGAATCGAAAACTGTTGCTTCATATGTTTAGTCCAGTTTTTTGGTCCTTTCTGCCTCTTTCAGGTGACAGTGTAAATCCAGTCCACGTTCTCCCATCTTAGTTGGGAGAAGGAATTGTCTTTTATTGTTTCAAAAACCATTCATGTTCCTGACAATGTGATTTCCCTTAGAACTCTACCCCTTTGGTAGTAGACAGAGGGAAAAGATCATTGTTGCTAGAATGGACCACTAATATGCACCATCAGGTAGTGTGTCTGGTAGTGCTACCAAAAATGTTTAAAAAAATAAAAGAATCAGAGCTTAGGCCTCTATAATGTTGACTCGAAAAGGCTGTGACTCTTCAGGGGACGTGGCTCAGTCTCTAGTCTACATTTCTTTATTAGGTACAATGACTATGGGACGCAGGGCTCTCTGGGCCCCCATTTGCTCATCTAGAAGATGAGGATAGTTGTCATAGCTCCTCATAGGGTTCGTAGTGAGGATTAAATGAGATAGGATCTGCAGTGCTATTAGCTTCATACTTGACACACAATAAGTGCTCAAAAAATGTGAGAAAAATCTTTAATCTTTAAAGATACCTCCGAGTCTTTCTACTGCTGTTGAATTTGCAAAATGATCCACATTTACTTCAACCTTAGTCTTCATCCTTCATGATTACACACAAACACACACACACACACACACACACCCTCCTCTTCTCTGCAAACTTAAGAATAACTTCTTTGCTTGGCTTGTCACAATGGTGATATTTTAGTTAGTGGCTTTCAACATCAGAGTTGCTGTGTACTTAATGACCAGCTTATCCGACATCCGCATTTTCTTCAGAGAAGTAAACTGCAGTTTGGAGACAGGAGGCGATCTGTCCAAGGTCAGAGAGTTGGTTAGTGGTGGATTTGGGTCTCCAGATTTTCCATCCAGGTGCTTTTCCCATGAAACAGTGCTGCCTCTTTGTCTCATTCTCCAGGCTTCTTTCAATTCTGGTAAATACTTTGACATTCGCAAATAGGAATTTCACAGAATATTATAGATGCACCTGTGCCATAGTTCTATATAAGATTTTTAAGTTCTTTCCTCCTCTTTATGTGAGCGTGTGTGTGTGTTGGGGTAAGGGTGAGGGTTGGGGAGGAGTGGGAAATTCTAAGCAGACTCAGTATAAATCAAATTAGTTATGCCAAAAGAGAATCATGAACTGGCAGGCATAAGAGATCCTAAAGTCGATCTTCATTCTATAGCTGATGAAGTTAAGTTTGAAAATTTAAGTGACTTGTCTTAGTTTGACATTTGGATAAGTGAAATTTTAGTCTAGAGTACGTTCCATTAAATTCGCTGTCTTTTCACCACTTTGTAACTGCTTGCAAGATAATTAACATGGAGGGTTCTTACAAGTAGTGTGGTACAACTACGTGAAAATTTCTATAATTTCTTAAAAGAAATACTTTGGAGAAGGTAAGATCTCCATATCACTTTAAATACTAATTCTATTAGTTACTTATGCTATCTTTTTTTCCTTTTACATTAAACATATACCAACAATAACAAAAAAATAATCCTTAAGCTTAAGCATTATTTGTGATAGTGTGTACAGAAATAGTGCACACAAAAAAATATTTAAAATTAGATTTTGGCTTTAGGCGATTTTTGTAAATGAGACACACTTTTTTATAACTATATAAGTAACTTTACAACATCCAAATTATCCTGTAGGAGAAGTATGAATTTTATTACATCACAAATGTATATTATATGAATGCAAAATTGGATGCTGTTAAATCTTACCCAATCTGATTTTTAGAATGATTATGTGATTGCAATTCCATGAATAATAAGAATTTGTTTGGTAGTGGATTGATCATTTTTGTGAAAGTGAATTCATCATTTTCTTGAGTGTGTCTGATCTTTGGATCCTTGCGGGTAAATTTTCAGTACAGCACATGGGGGTTTAGCTATGTGAGTCCCATTAGTGTGAAACGGAGTTTTGCAGCTTAATGCATGAGCTGAGCAGTTGTTCTTTAATGTTATTTTAATATTTAATGGTTATTGCAGGGCTGTCAAGCTGGGATATTTCAACGAGAGAGATTTCCAGAACTTATGAGAGAGATTTTTAAACATCTATGCAGAGCAGATTGCAATATCTTTCATTATAAGAGGAAGAGTCTTTAGGGAGAAACAGTCCAATTCAAAAGAGAGTTTCCCTTTAGTTGTGGCAAACTTGAGACTGGGATAATCGATTTCTTATTTTTATTAGAATTATCCAAAGGATTCACTAAATTATTTTCATGAGGTAACTTAGAGATCAATCTAGTGAAGTTTTAATGGACTATCAAATAGAGCAGGATTAAAGGGCTTTTTGGTTTGGGTTTTTACTTATGTATACTCATTTTTACCATTAATTTTATAATTTTTTTGGCATTCTTGATTTTTTTTAAAATCCTGTAGGCAAAATTTACAGAGATGATTGACTGTGAAGAAACCTCCATGAAGAATCAACGGTCTTCACTACAAGCGAGATGATTTAGTCATCTCAGAGAAGTCTCTCTACAAGAATAAACGGCTGCATTCTTCCCACTGGGCGTCTCCCTAAATGCCTGGTGGCCCCAAGAAATCAGTACAACCTGGGTATTCTTGAGGGATGAGAACATCTGGCCTTCAGTCCTTAAAATATACTCCATATTGTTTTGATCAATTCTAAGGAACAATAAACCTATGTCTGAAGTAACCCAAGAAGTCATTCAAGGTCACAGGGGAGAAGACTCAAATGAAAAAAAAAAGACAGCTGTATTTATCCATCATTTATCCCTTCTTTCTCTTGAAAGTTCAAATTTCTCTTCTCTTCTTCCCCTCTGCCTGTAAACCTGTGCAAGTTTCTACATTCTGAAAATAAGCAAAAAAACCAGATATCTGCCATGCAGCTCTCCTCCTAGCTGTGTTCTTACATCCCTCCCCTCATTTATCACTCAGCCCTTTGAAAGAGCCATTTACCTTCACAGTCCCCTCTTCTACATCCGTCCTGCTCACTGGTGTTACCACTTACTTTTTGCTGGCCAACTCTGGTGACCTCTCCTCAGTATCTAACGGACTTGTCTACCCTTTGGTTCTTCATACCCTGAATTACTGCCTTCTTTCCACTTTTTTCTTCCCTCCCTTGCTCCTTTCTGTCTTATTTCAGCCATGTATTAAATACATTTTGTCAGACACGGCTCTGAGTACCTAACAAAGATAAATAAGGCATAGTCACAATCCTCAAGGGGCTTAGGTTCTGATGGAGAAACAGGAAAGCATCATTCTTTTTTCTGCTTTGTAATGCTAGAGCTTGGCCTCTGGAAACCACATTTCTCCTTTCTGGCTGACTCCCTTTTAGGTTCGGTCAATAGCGGACATGTGACAGAGAGCCAGGAAGACTGGAGCTGGGTAGAGAGGACTCACTCTTTCTGTTTGCTCCCTATTCCTGTCAATGATGCTCAACCACAGCCCTTCACTCGGGCAGCGATGGTTGGTTCCAGTCTCCAGCTTCTTGTTGGCATTCTCAGAGCCAGCTTCATGTGCCCTTGCATGGCTACCAGCACCAGCTGGGCAGTGCTCCACCTCAGAGGTTTGGGTTCCAGCTCTATGGAGCATATCCTTTGAGCTCCCAAGGTAGCAGCATCTCTAAGCAGTACTCCTTCTCAAGGATAGGGGTCCTGGCTCTGTGCGGACTGAGCCATGCAGAAGGTCCAGGCTGCACAGCAAACTGCTTTGCCACTTGGTTCCTTATGACCCAGAAGTTGATGGATACTCAGTGATCTGAGGCAAGTAGGGATGCTATAAGGAGCCTCTGGCAAGCCCCAGGAGGAGGATTCCAGCGCAGACCTCTAAGCCCTCTTCTCTTTAAGGGTTTAGGATGGTTTATAATTGTTCATTTTTCAAAAACTTTACTGAGATATAATTCATATACCACACAGCTCATGTATTTAAAGTGGTTGATATTTTTTAGTGCATTCACAGAATTGTGCATCCATCACCACAATCTAATTTTAGAACCCTAAACTCTCTTTTGCACATAACTATTCTCCTTTCAAAAAATAGCCCTTGGCTTGGCTTTTACTAGGTCCCGGTAGAGCAAATGAGTCACCACACGTCATTGAATGACTATGCAATATGACCTGCCCAGCATGAACTGAGTTTCCCTGACCCATCAAGGCATAGCACTGGGCATGTACAACAGCAAATCCATCGTCATGTGGAAATGTTGCAGAAGAGACTGGTCTTGAGCAAGCTCTGAAGACTCAAGTGAGTCGAATGAGTAGGTGGCACAGACTTCAACTCCTACTCATGCTGCATTGCCTCATTCCCTCAATCCACACCCATGGCCGTGTGTGGGATTTTCTTATAAGTTGACTGAGAGGTAAAACCTTTGGCCTGATTTACATATATGCATTAGTTTCTTCCGACTGTCATAACAGAATATTACAGATTGGATGCCTTAAACAATAGAAATTTATTTTCTCACAGTTCTGGAGGCTGGAAGTCCAAGATAAAGGTGCCATCCAGGTTAGTGTTGGGTGAGGACTCTCTTCCTGGCTTGCAGATGTCTGTCTTCTCACTATGTCCTCATACAGCCTTTTGTGCACAAGGAGAGAGAGACAGACAGACAGAGAGAGAGGGCTCTGGTGTTTCTTCTTCTTTGTGACAGTTAATTTTATGTGTCAACTTGAAAGGGCCATGGGGTTGCCCAGGAATCTGGTTGACCACTACTCCGGGTGTGTCTGTGAGGATGTTTTGGTTGAGATTAACACTTGAATCAGTAGATTAGTAAAGCAGTTTGCCCTCCCTAGTCTGGGTAGCCCTCATCCAATCAGTTGAAGGTTTGAAGAGAAAAAAAGGCTCGTCTTTTTCTACCAAGAGGGAACTCCTCCTGCCTGACTGCCTTGAGCTGTGGCTTTGGTCTTTTCTCCTGACTTTGGACTCAAACTGAAACATCAACTTTTCTTGGGTCTCAAACCTGCTGGCTTTTGGACTGGAACTTACACCACTGGCTTTGCCCTTTCTCAGCCCTTCTTCAGATTCAGACTGAAACTGCACCACCAGCTCCCCTGGGTCTCCAGTCTCCAGCTTGCTGACTACAGATCTTGGGACTTTTCAGCTTCCATAATCACACGAGATAATTCCTTATAATCTCTCTCCCCCACCCCCCCAACTCTCTCTTTCTCTCACGTATATATCTATCTCCTACTGGTTCTGTTCCTCTGGAGAAACCTAATACACTCCTCTTATAAGGACACCCATTCATATGATCTCATTTAATGTTTATTATTTCCTTATATGTGTATCTGCAAATACAGTCACATTGGAGGTTAGGATTTCAACTTATGAATTTTGAGGGGACCCAATTCAGTTCGTGGCAACATGGTTCCACATATGTTGGCACCAACCAGAAGTAGACTGCTGCAGCTTTACAATACAATCTGGAGCATCTCTGAAAGATAATGGTGCAAGAGAGGTGCAAGAGGTTCAAGTGGGTAGAACTTCAAGCAGTCCACTTGGTCTGGATGGAGAGCTGTCCAGAAGGATGGCTATACAGCAACTCCTGGTCAGTAGATAGCAGTTTGGCTGCATGGGTCGCCCAGGGATTTGGAAAGAACATGACTGGAAGATTAATGACAAGTAGATCTGGAAAAGAGGAGTGTAGATGGCCTTTTGGAATGAGGGCTGAATGTGAAGATGTATTCCATGTAAAAGCTTACAAAGGGACATTCACTGTAGAGAGGCCTCTCAGTTATCAGAAGGACAAAATGATACGTTCCATGGATGTCCATCAGCCTCTGTCTTGTCCCAGTCATCCTAGTGCTTGCTCAATGAACCCATTTAAAAGCAGCCATGGTGGCACTGATGAAGGCTATGCATGAGCTCATCTTCCCCTGAACTAAAGTGATCTGGCTTGTGCCACTATGCACAAGTGCCTAATTTGCGAATAAAAGAGACCAATATTGAGCTCCTTGCATGAAATCACTACTCTAGAGCACCAGCAAGCTACCAAGAGACAGGTTGATAACACTGACTTCCTTCCATCATGGAGGAGGCAGCAATTTGACCTCACTGAACATGGATTTACCCTTCCTGCATATAATGTTTTTGCTGGCACGATCATCTGGAGACTTAACCTCTTATTCACCATCATGGTATGCCACACAACACTACTGCTTTTAAAGGAATTTATTTCATAACAAAGAAAGTATAGCAATGAGCTTGAGTGCATAAAATTCACTGGTCTTAGAACCACCCCATCACCCTTTCTCCTCTCTCTCTCTCTCTTTATCTACACCTCCCTCAGATCCCTTGCTTTGGGGAAATCAAGCTGCCATGTTGTCATCAACATGCAATATGACCTTTCCAGTGTGAACTGAGTGTTACCTGACTCATCGAGGCATAACGGAACAGAGTTCAAGGAATTGATGTCTCCACTAAGAACCACTGAGGACCTGAGGCCTGACAACAGACATGTTAGTGAACTTAGAAGTGGTTTTTCCCCAGTTGATCCTTGAGATGACTGAGTCCCTGCTGACACCTTGCTTATAGTCTGGTGAGAGACCCTAAGACTGAGGAACTGAATGCCATAGCTGGCTTCCTGACCCACAGAAACTGGGAGATACGTTTGCTGTTTGTGTGTGTGTGTGTGTGTGTGTGTGTGTGAGGCAGATTGGCTCCGAGCTAACATCTGTGGCCAATCTTCCTCTTTTTGCTTGACAAAGACTATCGCTGAGCTAACATCTGTGCCAATCTTCCTGTACTTTGTGTGGGACACTGCCATAGCGTGGCTTGACGAGTGGTGCCATGTCCGTGCTGCGAACCCAGGGCCACCACCAAAGCAGAGGGCGCAAACTTAACCACTACACCTGGCCCGTTTGCTGTTTTAAGCAACTCTTTTGGGTTCATTTGTTATGCAGCAATAGATCAATTATGCATATATTAAATAAGTGAATAAAGTTGCTAATATATTTTGAACAATTTAAATACGTGCTTTAGAAATATTCCCAGCTTCAGTTTTTAAAAAGATCACTTTGGTGCCAATATGGACAATTATGTTGGGTGAGACTTCGGACAGGAGAGTACGAGGCTCACATGACAGTAATCTAGGTGTGAAGTGAAGACCTTGACAGTGAGAATGGAGAGAAGTTGGCTTCAAAGAGATACTTAGGAGGTGCCTCTGTCAGACCTGGGCAACCAATAGGATGTAAAACACTTTCCTTCTATAAAAACATGGGACTCTACTCCCACTGTATTCCCTCTCTCTAATCTGGTTCTTCTTTTTCATCCTCTTTGCTAGAACACCCTCCCCTCCTCTGTCTCCCCTGAAGTGGTCAGAGTTCCTGGAGACTTCATACTAGGCAATCTCATCTGGTCCCGTGGCTTCTGTCACCATCTATATCCTGACAACTCCCACATCCCTCCTCCCAACACGCCTCTCTTGGGAGTGCAAGTTCCGTATTTCCAACTCCACACAAAACCCCACATTTTCTAGTTCAGCAATGTGCAAACTTTTTCTGGGCTTTGCAGGCCACACAGGTTCTGTTGCAACTACTCAGCTCTGGGGTTGTAGTGTGATTGTAGCCAGAGACAATACATAAATGAACGAGCACACCTGTGTTCCAATAATACTTTATTTATGGACAGTGAAATTGGGATTTCATATAATGTCCACTTGTCATGAAGTATTATTTTCCTTTTGGTGTTTTTGGCCATTGGAAAATATAAAAACGACCCTTAGCTCTTGGGCTTTGTGGGCTGTAACTTGCAGACCACCGTTCTACTGCCTACTATGTTTCTAGCCTCATTTCCTGGGATTCTTTGCACTCAAGACGAAGTAAATCTAGTGCTCCTTTTTATGTCCTTCAATGACTATCTATGGAGTTCCCATTGACTTGGATCCCCTCCTGCCTCACTTCACCCTGTGAACCCCTCATGGTTGATGATTACTGGCTCAATTGTACTCAGCTCAGTGAGCCTTCTCAGATTCCCCCAGGCAGAATTATTTTCTCCCTCCTCTGTTCTCTCAAAGTACTCTGTTCCTATCTCTGTTATGGCAGGTATCACATCATAGTGTCATTTATCTTTTTAAGTACCTGTCTGCAATGTTGGCCTATGAACTCCTCAGTGTCAAACATCCCGCCATATTCATCTTACTATAAGTCTTCACTCAACAACGTCTTGAAGGGACTCGCATAGGAAAGCCAACATTTTGTATAAAGTGCTACAGATTATTTCTAGAAATTTCGACCATAAAGATAAGTGTTTTCATTAAAATTATGGCTGTTTATATTTGAAGTCCAGCTTTTTGGGGAATAGAATATTATCTTCTGAAAGCCAGTTTTCATAATACTATTTGGAGGATCAAATATTAAAATTCTTATAAAATATTTTATAATCTACATACAGATATACAAATGTTAATCTTCATTAATATTATTGCCACTTCTCAAACTACAACTCCTACAGTTACTATTGCTATAGGTTTGACTATAAACTTGCTTTTAAAAGAAATTTGCCTCATTGTTGTAAGGATTTTAGTTCCAGTAATAGAAGTTTATCTTACCTTCTAAAGCATATATTTTCTGATTTATTTTTGTAGATATTTTGGCTCATGATATGAACTCTTTTGCTTTTGTTATCATTTGTGTTTGCAGTAAAATTAAACAGTTTTTCCATGACCTCTGTATTCATATGATTTTTTTTCAAAAAAAGAGGCAGTGTTTTTCATTTTTTTCTAGAATATGTCCATCCAAATATGATTTCTCATTCCACCTTCGTAAAATCTGTTCTTTTAACCAAGTGTAATCCTGGAGATAATTTCAGATTCAGGCAAGAGGACTGGCAGCCTTTGACACTGGACTACTTTATAATGGAGAAAAGTATTTCAATTTCTCCCCTATTAATTTCTATCGAAAGTCTGCTTTACTTTCCTCTCCCCCAGTGGACGTATTTCTGTTTGATTTCAATTGAAAATGAAATGTCAGCATTTTGGGATGCATTGTGCTGTTTACGGTGCACACGATTCCCACTCATTAGGGAGAAGGCATCATGTTTGGAGGAAACCCAGTTGGGATGAAAAAGTAGATTTCTGTTTCACATTTTCATTAGAAATATGAACTAGGATGTATTTGACAAGGCCTCTATTTAAAGGAAGAATCTGTGGCAATAAGGTTCCCAATTCCCACATCACTCACTATTTTCAGTTTATTTGGAGGTTTCCTCTATTAGATCATATTTTCCTTATTCCCATGCTAAATTTATCTAGAAACAATCTCATCTTCATTTCTGGTCCGTGAGTACTATGTACTGCTGAGAATAAGCGCCTAAAGATTGGTGAAGTATTTATGGTTCTTAAAGAAGTTGATTACATTAAAGGTAGTATTTGACGTAGGTTTGGTGTTCCAAGAGAAAATTTCCCCGCTTCAGTTTTTGATGATCTGAGTCTTGACACCTAAAAATTCAAAGGGATGTGAAACTTCAGAAGAGTTAGCATCATTCTGTTTCTTCTCTCTCAAGGAAATGGGCATATGTAGATAGTTACGGAAATACATTGGTAGTGATGACAGCTTGACCAGGAGTGTAAAATGTATGATAACGTGATCACTTTTAAAAATTTCAACAAGAAATCTATAATATTTCCTGAAGTGCCAGCATCTGGAAAATGGAATGTTTTTCCACTTAAAAGCAAATAATATATTGTTGCAATTTTGTTCGTAAGAGAAAAATGATGAAGGAATATGCTTCCTGACTGTATCCCATTTGGCAAAACCTAGTACATGAACGGGGAGAAGCGCAGATTGTATAGCCAAATTTCATATGGAGTTACAATCACTGAACACTGAAATAACCTGGCTACGATTTCTGAATATTGACAAAAAAGTTGGACGAAAAAGATGACACTTTGGTGC
This sequence comes from Equus caballus, assembly GCF_041296265.1. NCBI lineage: Eukaryota > Metazoa > Chordata > Mammalia > Perissodactyla > Equidae > Equus > Equus caballus. Next base: position 81,702,555 of record NC_091691.1, read on the forward strand.
CAAAGATTAGCTAATCTATGTGATTATAATATGAAGGCTCAGAAGGGAGTGACCTGTGAATGGTAACTCTTGCTGCTAAAAAAAATCTGTTTTGCAGCCCTACCTCATATAGGGTTATAGACTTTTGCTCAGAATGAATGACTCTAGCTTGTTACATTCTGTGGTTTCTGTTTCTCAGTTTTTTTGCAGAGTTTGCTGGTGCTAGAGTCTGTGTTTTCCTTTTATAAACATGTCCAGAAGAATTTACTCAACAAACATATTAGGCATTGACTACGGGCTAGATATTGTGTGAAATTCCATAGTATTCCTGGGATCGCAGGCTTTAGGGTTCAGTCAGAGGAAACAGACAGGTGCACATATACATGAAGGAAGGCGTCGTAGATGTCCTGACAATGGTTTCAAAGATGACCCCAGAAGGGAGTGGTCAAGTGTATCCAGGAGAGTCAGGAAAGGCTTCATAGAGGACATTGAAGCCACTAATTTTTGATGAGAATCACTTCTGAGGCCAACTGCCTGGTTTCAGGACTTGGCAATAGATGATCTTGACTTTTCTTTCTTTCTTTTTTTTTAAATTGAAGTATAATTGACATAGAACATTGTGCAAGTTTATGCTGTACAACATGTTGGTTTGATACATTTATATATTGCAATATGATTACCACCATAACGTTAGCTAACACTTCTATCACATCACAGCTATCATTTTGTGTGTGTGTGATAAGAACATCTAAGACGTAGTTACCTTTGAGAATATAATATGGTGCAGTTAACTATAACCACTATGCTGTGCACTAGATCCCCAGACCTGCTTCAGCTCCTAGTTGCAAGTTTGTACGCTTTACCAACATCTCCCCATCTCCCCCAACTTCTAGCCCCTAATAACCGCTATTCTACTCTCTGTTTCTACAAGTTTGGCTTTTTAGGTTCCACATATAAGTTTTATCACACAGCATTTGTCTTTCTCTGTCTAACTTATTTCACTTAGTATAAATGCCTTCAAGTTCACCCATGTTGTCAAAAATGGCAGGGTTTCCTTCTTTCTCAGGCTAAATAATATTCCATTGCATATCCATATATACCACACCTTCTTTATCCACTCATCAGTTGACAGACAAAGATTCTTCCGTATCTTGGCTGTTGTGAATAATGTTGCAGTGAACATGGGGGTGCAGAAATCTTGTTTTCAATTCCTTGGATACATACTGAGAAGTGGGATTGCTGGATCACGTGGTAGTTCCTTTCACGCCCAGTGGATTCAGAGGGAGAATCCTAGAAACTTCTCTAGGAGCTGGACGACATAAGGAAAGGAGTTCTAACTCGTGTGTGTGTGTGTGTGCGTGTGTGTGTGTGTGTGAATTTGAGAGAGTCACTGCTTTCTTGGCATCTGATTTGGCCGTTAACATCACAACAATGCACCTTCCAATTAAACCCCTGCTTTCTTTATTTCAACTTTCACATTTCAGGCTGAATTTGATAGAATCTAACTATTTTTTTAAAACTTAAGACAAAATTTTTATTGAAGTAGCGCTTATTATTTTTAATAATCTTTTTTCCCACCAGTATAGAGTTAACTTATTTTTAAGCGGTGTCTACTGGGACTCCCCTCTTTCATTATTCATTGAAAAGTCTTGGAAAAGTTAAAATACTAGATATGCCCATTAGCTAAATATAGTGTATTGATGGTCATTGAAAAACATGTTTTGGTTTTATATGAAACAAGTATAATGACGCCCTAGGTTGGTGTGGAAAATATTGATCTGGGCTGGAATTAACCACAATTTCACATCCTTGAAACAAGCTATAAAGTATTTAGATCAATTTCTACAAAAGAACCTTTTTTTGTATGTCTGTAAAATATCTGTTTGGTTAATGACAGCAATAAGTATGTATTTGAGGCTGACAAATGGACAACATCACCTAGTGCTAGGAAAAAGTAATACATATATAGTAAAATGACAGATTGGAAGATAGCAGGGGATAATCCTTTATAGAAAAATAGACAAAACTCGACTTATTTCTAAATAACTGGGGACAAAACAGTATGCTAAATTTTTCTTCATAAATTTATGTTAATAGTAACTAATTTTACAAATGTATGAAGTTCCCTTGTAATACATGTTGTATGCAGCATAAAATTTGAGAACTTATTATATTTTACATAATGATCTTATAGAAAAATAGTATTTTCTTCATGAGACATTTGTCCATTTCAATTTGAAAAAACTTTCATAATTCTACAAATGTCTGGAAAATTCATGACAAGGTCTGTTGGTGTATTTGGTATGCTGACAAGAGGGCCTGAGATCACTATCAGTGGAGATGCTCTGGATGTCAAGTGGAAACATAAAATTTATGCCAATATTTCTATGGTAAAGCATTGGCTATTCCCCTCCTAGATATATGAAGTTAGGATATCTGGATGGTCATGATGGACGAAAGTAAAGCTAAATTTAGGGAGGTCTGCAGTGGAACTCACACTGTAGTAAGCCTGATGGCCTAGTGACGAAAATTTACAAATATATACTACAAAATATTCAAAAGCCTCTTTCTTAAAATAAGATGTGAGATACTACCATGCTTGGGCGCTAAAATAAAATCAACATGATTCATATAATGGCAAAGATAAGAAGTTTGCTGCAGCACGGAACCTGGATAAGTGCACATATGTGCACAGCTGCTAGAAAACTGGGTTATTGTAACAGTTGACAAGACCATGGAGGTACGGTATTTTCCTTGAAGCCAGATTTGAAAGCACAAAGCTGTTGTTCATAGAAGTTCGGAGAAGGCCAACAAAGGCATGGGGGTGAAATCTATCTAAAAACTTTTATGTAAAAGCATTCCTTTAAACTAAAGTCGTAAACCATGCACAAGAGAAATAGGAGACAGAAGTCACTATTCTGCTTGCCATAATCTTAGACTACAGGGATTTTGTAAAACAAATGATTTCTAAGTGCTTAAGGTCAAAGTGGAAGAAAAGGCATTTTATCAAACTTGTTCAGGGGGAGAAAGAACCTCCAAGATGAATGTCATGTCCTTGGCTCGTGTATCATTCTTAGAGAATTCTTTAGGGCCTTTCTAAGATTTCACTGCATGTTCACCACATCTGGGTAATTTAAACCATTTTGAACACCATCTGAAGATATTTGTGTTTTCAGCCAAAGTAAAGCATTTTAAAGGTTTTTTTTTTCCCCCTAAATTACTATAATATGTCATCAATTTAAAATATAAAGGGCTGGAAATAATGGACTAACATCCATGAAACTTTGCATTGCCTAATAGTGTGTTAGATAATTACAACATTTAATTACTTGAGAAGAGTCGGCTTTAAAAGTTGTACACTACTTGGGGGAATAATTGAATTAGCAAAATTTTAATGTTTTAACTATAATGGTGCTAAGTTCTTATCATTATCATGAATAATAAGAATTTGTTGGTTGCATACTAGCACAATGGCGCTGTGCTAGATACTGGGAATTCAAAAATAATATAGAGGCCTCTGACCTTAATCAACAATATGCTGAGAATGCTAGGCCCACGGCAGAAAAGGAAGGAAATATGCCAGGTGAACTATGTGAGTGTGTCAGAAGTTCAGAGGAAGGGGCCAGTGTTATAGGCTGGAGAACAGAGAAGGAGCATGATGCAAGGCAGAATCTGAGCAGTGAGCAAGACCCTATAGGACATATGAAGATTTCTATCTTTATTTTAAGAGCGATGGGAAGGGACTTAAGACATTACCTTTTTAGACTGACATTCAGAAAACATTAGCTGCAGGGTGAGGAAAAGATGGCAGACAGGCTAGACTGAACGCAGGTAGACAAGTTAGACGATGGTACTAGTAGTCCAGGGAAGAGACACCAAGGCTTTGGATTAGGACAAGGACAGTGGAGATGAAGAGAAGTGGACAGAGACTCTTGTCAAATGACAAAGCCCATGAGGGAACAACTCCTATCTGCTCCAAACACATAAACATGCTAAAAATACATAGCTGAGCTTGAAAGTAAGAGGCAAATTAAGATGTGACCAAAACTTGGCCCACTGGGTTCTGAGAGTAGAGTAGTAGATTAGGGAACAATGTTGAATGCCTGTCCTGGTAGTGGCAGTTCATTTCGGTAGCAGTAATTATTCCAATTTGCAGTTTTCCAAAACTTGTGTAGCAAGCCTCATTGTACCCTTTCAGAAACACACATACCAGCTCACCAGCAGGTCTTCCTTAAAGGTATTGGTTTTAGTTCTGCAGGCTCCCTCTTCCAAGCTTCTAAATTTGAATAATCCCAGTCTCATCTTTTTGTTCCCCTAACCCTAGTGGTGGTAACAGCCTCCTGCAGTTACTGCTTCCATATCTGGTGCTTCCTTTTCATCTTTTGTCTGATTAAAAATTCTTTAGATTAACTTCTGCCTGTTAAAATCACTGGTGTAGGTTCTGCCTCCTGAATGGACCTTGACTGATGCACGGAATAGAGAGACTAGTCAAAAGGCAATACCCAAGGAGACAATAGTTAAGAGTTTTTGAGAGTTGAAGAGCTATATAAGTCTTTAGACTGTAAAAATCATGCCAAGTCTTAGGTAAGAAAAATAAAAACAAATCCGTTTTTGGGCTCAAGGATGCAGAGAAAATCTCAAAAGCTGTCAGAAGGAAAGATAGCTTACCTCTAAAGAAAGTTGCCCTGACAGCAGACTTCTTATAAACAACAGATGCCAGAGATGAAGAAACAGTATCTTCAAAGTACTGCTAGAGAGCAATGTCTTGACGTGAGAGCTATATAGCAGTTAATGTAATTGGACTTGGTGATGGATATGGGATATGAAGGAGAAAGAAGTATCATAGATGTCAAAGTTTGTAGCTTATGGATTAAGTTCATTGTGCCATTTACTGAGATAAGGAATATTAGAGGAAGATCGTATTCAAATGCGAAGAGATCGCAAGCTTGCACTTGGTGGGTTTTAGATACTTTTGAGATATCTAAGAAGAGATGTGGAAAAGGCAGTTACATACAAAGGTTTGAGCTCATAGGAGAGGTCTAGGCTGTGGTTGTACATTTGAAAATCTTTGGCCTGTGGATGGTAACTGAAGGTCGTCTGGTGAATCAGGTATTTATTTCTGTATAAAAAGTTAATCCAAAACTTACTGGCTTAAAACAACACTAACGTTGATTATCCTTGCAATTTCTGTGGGTCAAGGATTCAAGAATGGCTTGCCAGAAGGTGTTCCTGGGGTCTCTTCTTGGGTTTGCAGTCAAGATGTTGGCTGAGGCTGTGGTCAGCAAGTTCATCTGAAGGCTTGAATGAGCCTGAAGGATCAGCTTCTAAGGTGGCTCAACACGGTGGCAACTTTTGGCAGGAGGCCTCAGTTCTTCTCCACCTGGGACTCCCCTCAGGCTGCGTGAGGGCCTTCATGATACAGTGATTGGCTTCCTTCAGAACTAGTGATGCAAAAGACCAGGATGGAAGCCACAATGCCTTTTATGACTTTCTAAGATGACACACATGGTCATTTCTGCCACATTCTATTATAAACAAGTCGTTAAGTCCAGTCCATATTCAAGGGGATGGGGACTGGCCTCCACCTTTTGAAGTGAGTTTCATTGAAGAATTTGTGGACATATTTTAAAACCACCACACTTAGTGAGAGACTATGGAATGAGGAAAGGAAGAGAGCCTAGCAAATATATTTTTGCAGGTCATATGGTGTCTTTCACAACTACTCAACTGCTGTTGTAGCATGAAAGTAGCCACAGACAATACTTAAATGCATGGGTGTCTGGGTTAAACCCAAGGCAGGTTGAGTTTGGCCTATGGGCAATAGTTCGTCAACACTTGGCCTAAAACATAGCCAGGAGAAGCAACTACATATAAGACTAGATAAAACAAACAAACAAAACCTTTCCTATCTCCTAGCTCATAAAAGGGTTAAACTAGGTGCAGTAGGGGGTTTAGGAGCTATTAAAAATATCGTAATACTATAATTTATACATAATTACATTTAATCTCCTTAAATGTTCTATTAGTTATTCTATATTATCTCTGTTTTTGTTTTTTGTTTTAGCTGTGGAAAGTGAGACTCATGTTGGTTTAGGAACTTATCCAAGTTACTAGTAGCAGGTTGAAATTTAAAACCAAATATGTCTGATTTAAAGTTTATATTCTTTCCACTTAAAACATAATTCCCCTCTAGTGTGGAGAAATACTTGCAAACATAGCCAGAAAGTTAGTTTGAGCCATACTTAAGGGCACTCGATGCCGGGGGGTTTGTACATTGAATGTGATGTGGCGGTGAGCGATTAATGAGTTTTGAGCAATGGGTTGTGAGTTACATGATTGGAATTGTATCTTATACTAAATAATCTGACAGTGGTGTATTGATTACTCGTGGTAGACAGTATCAAAAGAACGGAGATTACACAAGAGGCTGATTCAATAGTCTAGACAGGAAATTGTTAGGATCTGAACTTAAAAGATGGTAATAAGAATGTAAAAGTGATATTGCACAAAACAGGCCAATTGAACTTTGGAAATAGGTTATAAAAGGAAGAGCCAAAGATGCCCCTGAAAATGGTGGCCGAATTGGTGGAAGAGAGTCATAAGGGGGAGCTGTTTTATGTAGAAATTACGAGTTTCATTCTACACGTGTTGAATTTGAGATGCCAACGAAACATCCAAATGGAGGTGTATTAGAGAAAGAACATGTGAGAGTGGTTAGGGCTGGAGATGTGGATTTTAAATACATTTACTGGCAAAGTTCTTGGAGAGAAAGAGGCAACCATGGACTATGAATATTGAGAAGCAATCAATCTTAGGGTTTTGATGGTACAGGAGGTGGAGAGGAGCAGTGCATAAGTTTAGACAAGGGCCGACAGAATGTACAGTCTCAGCAACCGGAGGAAAGACTCTCAAGAGGCATGCCAAGTGCTATGGACATGCCAGTGAGGTTGAAGAGCTGAAAAAGACTATTGCATTTGGCCATGGAGAGATCATCTATGGTTTCAGTTTCTACCAAGAAACTAAAATAGCCCAACTGGTGGTTCATAACTGCAAGGTCAACCTGAAGGAGCTAGAGTGGTAGTTCCCACATCTGGCTGTACATTGTAAGATCCTGGGAAGTTTTGAAAAATGATGCCTTGTTCCCATCCCAAGAGCTTTTAAATGAATTGGTCTGGGGTGTGGCCTGAGCATTAGGGTTTAAAAAATCTCCCCAGGTGATTCTACTATGCAGCCAAGATTGAGAATCACTGCCTTAGAGGGAAAATACCAAAATATGGAGAAGACTGTGAGAAATGCCTGGAGTGACACTAGCGGATTTGAAGTTCTGTGTTTGTGTTTTGGGAGAGCTGAGGCTTTGATCTAAGACAGAAGCAGCTCAGTGCTCATGTGGGAGGACACAATAGGAATGCAGCCTAGGAGTTTTGAGTTCAGTTCTTACTTCTCCCAATATTGCCTTGGGACAAATAACGCATGGCATTTTACCTTCAGTGACTCTGAGCTCTGGTCCAGATGTCCTCAAAAATAAAACCAGAGCAATGTGGAAGTCTCGAGCTTGTGAGGTACTGAGAAAAACAGGTGGGGACTCACTAACCTCTGATCACTTCTCCACTCCTTTATTTTCACCTCCAAACCCCCAGAACATTTACAAACTATGGAATGTCTTTTAATGTATCTTCTCCCAGGGAGGGCAAACAGCCAAGCCCTGACCTAAGCTGTTTTGTAGGGTGAGGAATGACTAACTGTGGTTTTCTGGTGCCCCCATTCTACATCCTATTCACCCCAACCCCATTCCTGCACTAATTAACTTGACAAGGTCTGAAGTCTGGCCTTTCTCCATCACACACACACACACACACACACACACACACACACATCCACGGCCTGATAAAATAACTGATGCCATCAGGGAACAATGAGCTCCCAGCCCAAAATAACAGATCTTAAGAGAAGCACAATCATTTCAAAAGAAAAACAAACACCGGATTGCATATTCTATCAGAAGCAGAACTGTTAGACATAGAAATAATTTAAAACTGACCTAATAAAAATTCTAAAAGACATAAGGAAAGGAAAACACTAGCAATATGAAATAAGAACAAAAAGTATAATGATCAAGGAGAAATATTAGATAAGAAAAATATCATAGTTGAAAAAAGAACTCTAATGGGATAAATGGCAGAATGAATATAGCTGAGAAATGAATTAGTAAATTGGAAGATGTTATTGAGGAAATCCCTGGAAGGAAGAAAGGACAAAGAAATTACAAATTGAAAAAAAATGCTATTGAAGAAAGAAATAATAGTGACAACATCTGGATAATAGGAGTCTCATAAAAAAAGTAATAATGGAGAGAAAGTATTTGAAGAAACACATTTCCCACGTTTTAAAATAAAAGATGAAAGACTTCAGTTTAAAAGAGTCCTCAGAGTGGTAAGTAAAGAAAACCCACATTTAAACATATTCTAATAAAATAGTATACAGAAAAGGAGAAAGTTCTAAAAGAGCAGAATATATCCAGAGGAACAAGATCAGATTGACATCATATTTTTTAAAAAAGTAACTTAATGTCAGAAATAGTGGTATTTTAAAAATGTTTAAGAAAAACAATTTAGAAGCTACAATTTTGTATCTAGCCCAACTGTCATTCAAATATGAGGCTGGATAAAAATATTCTTTCATATGCAAGACCTCAGAAGGTTTCCCACTCAAAAGTTCTCACTGAAAAAAGTTTTAGATGAAGTTCTTAAAGAAGTGAAGAAGCAAATTCAGGAGAAACTGCAATAAATATATGAAGTAAAGGTGATTTAATACATTGGTAGCTTTTTGTTGTTGTTTTCTTTAAAAAGCTACTAAGATGGAAAAAAATAAAATTGTATATCCATAATAATCTAAGTATGGAAGTCTGGATAATACCAACATTAATGAGGATTGAAGGGAAACCGAGGCATACAAGTACATGCTCAAGATGTTTTATTAGGAGGTAGATACAGATACCCAATTTAAAAAAAAATCAAAGAAAGGACTAAAAACAAATATAGAAGAAGTGGGAAATAAATTAGGTAAAAATTGTTCAAAAATATATAATTATATATAAAAGGACAAAAAACAAATGTTGACAGATTGGAAAAAAATCCAGAATTATGCTGTTTGCAGTAGACAAATCTTAGGCATCATGATACAAAAGGATTGAAAGTAAAAAGATATGAAAAAACAAAGCAGGGAAATATTAAAAGTTTTTTTATATATACCAATATTAGTATCTAACTAAATACACTTTGACCTGCCCCCACAAAAAAGAAGCATAATTTGGGATGGGAATAATGATAAATGATAAAATGACTTCCAAATATATAGAGCAAAATTCAAAGAGTCACTGCCATCCCTGTTGTGGGATGATGTCAAAGGAGACTGAGCAGGGAGCCTAGATTTCTATTCTGTTTGGCAGTAATGAGGCCCCCTTCCTGCATGTTACAGTGGAGACCCTATGGAGAGCCTGGCCTTCTTACTCTCACCTGGCACTAACAAGGTGTCCTCCCCTTTCTTTCTAGGATGGTATTAGGGGAGGCAGAGTAGAGAGTTAGAACTTTTACCATCACATATTGGTAGTGGGACTACTCCCCAGCATGGTTTTAGTGGAGTCTACCAGAGAAGTGGAAATGAGGCACTCTTACCTCTGCCTGCCTGGGAGTTATAAGTGGAGGTCTGCTGGGGATCTGGACTGCACAAGGTTGGCAATAAGGAGGAGCCACATCTGTCAGATGTCAACAGACACTCAAGAGAAACCTGGACTTCTATAACCAGTTGGCAGTAACAAGACATCCCTCCCTTCCTCTGCTGGAGCGGTATTAGTAGAAGCCAACTAGAATAGAGGTTTAAATAAGATCAAGAGTCTGATAACATAATACCCAAAATGACCAGGTTTCAATGGAAAAATCACTCATCATGTTAAGAATCAGGAAGATCTGACAATGAGTAAAAAATACAATCAATTGGTGCCAACACTGAGATGACAGAGATGTTAGAATTATCCAACAAAAATTTGAAAGCAGCTATTTAAAAATTCTTCAATGAACTATGAATAAATTTGAAACTAATGAAAAATAGAAAGTCTTAGCAAAGAAATACAAGATATAAAGAAGAACCAAATGAAAATTTTAGACCTGCAAGATATAATAACCAAAATAAAAACTCAGAGAATAGGTTCACTGTTAGAGTGGAGGAACAGAGGAAAGAATAACCAAGTTGGAAGATGGAAAAATAGAAATTACTCAATCTGAACAGCACAGAGAAAATAATATGGAAAAAAAAGAGAGAAGGAGAGAGCATGAGAGAGAGGAGAAAAGAAAAAAGACCTCAGGCACATATGTGATAATAACAAAAGATCTAGCATTCATGTCGTCAGAGTCCTGGAAAGAGAAGAGAAAGGGGGTAGGGCTGAAAAGAACTTAAAGAGATAATGGCTGAAAACTCCAAATTTGCATAAGACATAAACCTACAGTTTCAGGAAGCTGAGCAAAACCCAAAGAAGATAAACCCAAAGAAGTCTACACCAAGCCACATCATAGTAAAACTTCTGAAAACTAAAGATAAAGGAAAAATCTTAAAAGCAATGAGAGAAATGACAACTTAACTATAGGAGAAAATAATTTGAATGACAGTGGATTTCTCATCAGAAACAATAGAAACTAGAGGGAACTAACATAACATTTCATGTGCTGAAAGAAAAGAACTATCAACCCCAAGTCCTAGACCCAGTGAAACTATTCCTCAAGAATGAAAAGGAGGGCCAGCCCCAGTGGTTCCAAATGAATTAAGAACTTAAATTAAAAAATTTGAAGACTTAGTAGAAAAAAATTAAGTGAATATCTTTTATACCTTGAGATAAGACAAGATTTCTTAAACAATACAAAAGCATTGATTATCTAGATCTTTAATTAGATGACACTTTATATAACTTAGGTTGGCAAATATAAAAGTCTGACTATACCAAGTGTTGGAGAGGATGCAAATCCACAGGGTCTCTTGTTTATCACTGGTGGGTGTGTATTCGAATTGATTCAACCACTTCAGAAAACATCTTGGCATTACTTTTTAAGGGGGAATATTCACATTCCTTAAGATCCAACAATTCCACTCCTAGGTATTTATCCAAGAGCACTTTGCACATAAACAACCAAAGACATACAGTGCATTCTTCAAACAGCAAAAATCTGAAAATAACGCAAACGTCCATTAACGAGACAGTGGATGAATATACTATGTTATATTCCCAGATTGGAATATTATATTTTAGTCAATATGAATGAATTACAGTGACACGCAATGATATGGATGAATGTTAGCAATATATTAAGTGGAAAAACCCAGTCACAAAATATTTACAAAGTATTTATAAAGTAAAAACAACTAAAATGAAAATATGCTTTCAAGGAACGCATGTTGTTTTGAATTTTGTACGATATGCATGCATTATCTATCCAAAAAAAGTTAAAAGTGAGTAGACAGATATTGCTCTATCTGATAGACAACGGGATAGTACTGTAAGTGTTTTGTAAGAGTGGCATTTTGTTCTTTGAATCTTGGACATTGCTATAGTAGAGCACGTTAGTAGATAAAGGTGAAGGAACCTGCAGAAAGGATTGAATAGATATATATACACACAATAACTGATGATAGGGCAAGTTTGAGGACGTGAAAGGAGTAGACACAATCAAGACTCAAGACATAGGAGAGTTGGCCAGCTAAAGAAACAGGAACAGTGTTTCTGCAAAGTCTCTGGGAAATCTGTAAACTCAAGTTTAAGAGTTTTTGGTTCTATGCTTTATTTATTTATTTTTAAAATTTATTCTCTTGGGTCTTTTGGGTAATTATTAGAATCATGATTTTACTATACTACTTTGAAATACTTATCAGTTGGTAAGATTGGTATTAATTGTGCATATGTGTACTTTGAAACATTTCAGAACTGAAATGAAGTGCTTTTAGTATTTTAATGTTAAAATTTGATATTTTTAGTAGACTAAAAAATAGCTAAGTTTTAAAAAGCTTTTCTGAATTTGTTGTAATTTTCTATATTAATCTACCATAAAGAAGATGAGTTTAACTGTTCTGTTTTGATTTTTTTGGTTGTCATTTCCTGCTTTGTTTTGCTTTGATAGATTCTATAACTCTGCCTGTGCCAAAAGTATTTTGATATGGTCTCAGTTTTGCTAAGGAGTTAATATACCTACGGGCACAGGAGGATAAAGTAAGTTAATTGCATGCTCAAAATAACATCAATAATTATGCCACATATTGTTCTTGGACTATACACTTAGAGCAAAAATTATGGTCACACTAGAAGCAGAAAATAATCTGTCTATTTTATTCAATGTTGCTCCAAATATTAGAGCATGGGGTTTAGTCGGGTTCAAGTTGCCTTCTAGAAGAGATAAAGTAAAATGGGAGGAGCAAAAAGGCTCTAGGTTGACTTGCGCTCCCCCAAAGCACATTCTAAAGCAGTCTGGATCCTTACCATGTCCAGTCCTTCTCATGTGGGGCAGATCCTTGAAGGAGCCTGGATCTCACTACCTAGGTATGTCTGGACAAACTGGGAAGTAGATCAACTTCATTCTCTAAACTTTTTTGGCACCTAGAATCTGTCTCCTATTGAAACTTGCTCTGAAGAAAGAAAACATTCTCTGAAGTCTAGGAAAATGTAAATTTAAGTAAGGTGAAATCATTTTCCCTCCTCCATGTGTCTGTGCATTCCACCTGTAATTGTGGAATGCAAAGTTTATCTCCCGGATAAAGATATTCCAAGCAGCAGACAGCAGGCAGCAGGTGGGAGAAATTTGGCAGGAAGAGAGATTGGGGCATAGGGACGTGCGTTGTATCCCTAAGATGATACCACATGTGCTATGCCATGGATGTCTGGACTTGGATTTGTTTAGGCTCCAGACGCCTACATCTGAGACAGAACTTTTTTGGGGGGGCTGTCGGGGCAGAGTGATACATTTAGTCCTTTCTCAGCTTTCAGAATTAAATCTAATTAGCCAAAATAAGAATTCTATAAGCAGCTTAAAGCCAAATGGGAAATCCACGCACAGTGGAAAGCTAGATCAGATGAATACGAAAGATTAAAGAGAAATAGTGATGTCCTGTGGGATAAAAACGGCAAAACCAGAAGATTTTACACTTAAGCTGGAAGATGCAATAAGAATAAGAAAAGGATAAAGGCAAATATCCTTTAAGCAGATTCAAGTCAAGGAAAACACTCAATCATAAGATTGGCAAGGGAAGATACAAAGAGCAGTAGAAGAATGTTTTCATATACGAGATGCATTTGAATATTTAAACTGTGATGATTTCAGAGTAGGAAAGAATTGACCAAAGAAATCCCAGCATCGCTATCTTTTTGAGCATTTGTTGCTTATAGGGGATTATATCATGAAAGTTAGTGAAAGACCAACATAATAGTTACATTTTTAAAAGGTTATTGTTATGTAAATAGAAATTTACATAAAAATGAAACATTTGATTTAAAATGATACTGACTAATACTGCCATATTTCACATTTCCTCTAAAGGCCTTCAATGGAGTAGAGACGGAAAGTAAATATAAAATTCAGTAATATACCGATGTAGGAGAATGAGTAGCATCATGTTCAATATCATGTTTATAGTAATCTCTCTTCTCTCATTTCTCTCTCTCTCTAAATATATATGAATAATTGTGTGTGTGTGCAAATACATTTTCACATATCTACTATTTTATATATTTTGTACATATGCACGTTTAGGGGAGAGAGTGATAGTAGGGCAAATCATTAGCAATAAAAAATGTTGGCAATAGGGGCCGGCCAGGTGGCGCAGCGGTTAAGTTCACACGTTCCCGCTGCTCGGCAGTCTGGGGTTCTCCAGTTAGGATCCCGGGTGCGGACATGGCACCGCTTGGCAAGCCATGCTGTGGTAGGCGTCCCATGTATAAAGTAGAGGAAGATGGGCAGGGATGTTAGCTCAGGGCCAGTCTTCCTCAGCAAAAAGAGGAGGATTGGCAGCAGTTAGCTCAGGGCTAATCTTCCTAAAAAAAAAAAAAAAATGTTGGCAGTAAAATTCTGCCATTCAGAAAGCTCAAAGACCTATGATGTACTGCAAAAAGAAGATGAACAAGGCCACCAAGTGCCTTCAAGAGGTGACAGAAGTAAAATTTCACTGTAGTCTGGTTTGAGACACAGACCAAATAGATCTGTGGTGATGTCTATGCACAGGGTCTGAGAATTACACCTGCCAGCTTACACACGCCCCTGTTCATCTGGATCTGCCACCTTAGGTGGACAGTCACAGTGTTCCGTTTTCAAAAAATACCTTTTCCCTTTTTCTTCTCCTGTGGCCTATCCGGAATACTGGGAATACTGAATACTCACTTTCTTCCTCCCCAACTTTGCCAGCAGCCCGCCCACCCATCTCTCTATGCTGAGAGCTGGTAGAGGGAGAGATCCATGGCAGCCACACAGATTGTGGTCAAAGAGAAGCATCAGCCCCCAGCAGACACCCTTCTCTCCAACCCATCTCCCCAGCCCTGCTGCCTGGCTCAAGGTCAGCCTCACATGTGCCACTGCTGGTTCCTGTGTCAACCAGAGGAAAGTCACTGAATTTACTTGTTCTTCTGAGATGTGGGAGAGGCTCCTTCTAGCCCTTTGTACTCAGCTTTACCACGTATATGTGCTGTCTTTCCATCTGGCAGGGATCTAAGTAAAATGAGAGAGCAGGAGGGAGAAAGCTTTGGTAGTTATGTTCACCCTTAGAATCAGTCAGGGCTCAGTGTGGGGAGCAGGAACTGATTCCTCAGGGGAAGAGCTACTTCTCAGGCTACCACTAGTGCTAGATTGGAAGCAAGAAGCCACCTCTTCAACTGCCCCTCACACCGGGACACTGGAGAGTGGACCCCCAAAGTAGCGGTGTAGAAATTCGGAAGCGTGGTACTACTGACTGTTATCTTGCTGCCACGTTTTGACTCTTCCACCTTTCCTGTCAATGGTTCTGTGACTGTGAACACCTTCCCCAGCGATGAGTATACTTCTCCACCCCACTGGCTTCAGACTTGGCCATATGATCTCTTTTAGCCAATGGAATGTGAGTGGAAGTGACAATATGCCACATCCATGCAGATGTTTTCCTAGCTGTTGCTTTCTTTAGTGCTCTCTCTGTATCCTCTGTCAGCGCAACAGTAGGCCTGATAGGGGCTGTTTTTCAGCCCCAGTCTGGAGATGTAGGCCTGGAGAAGGGAATTGCAGATCTGCAGCCAGCCTGCGACTGCCATGTGATGTGAACCAGAAATAAATCTTTATGGTTGTAAGCCGCTGAACATTTGCAATTGTTTGTTACTGAGATTGCTTTTGGTACCTTAGAAATGGGGCCCGGCTGAAACAAGACCTATTATTTTTTAAACTCGAGAAAGAGTAGTAGAGGTTTAAGAAACTATTGTTTCAAAACATATAGTATGATAAAAAGAGGAAAAATAAACACAACCTTTGGGCAGATCATTCCTTTAATGATGATTTTCAAAGATTTTTGGTAGCAGAATCTTTTAGTCAAGCGGAAACCCTTAAAGATCAGGGCAGCTTCTTTCATTAAGAACTGACCCTTCTGCTGCTGGTTGTCCTTTGAAGAGTGAGATTCTACAGCAGGAAGTGAACGTTTGGGAAGGTGGTGATGAGAGGAACCCTGCCCCGCCCCCGCTCCGCTCTCTGGTCCTAAATGCTAAGGAGTCTGAGCATACTCAAGGATATTCCCAGGTAGCTGGGTAATGGTGGCCCCAGTACTTAAGGTAAATTCAGGTTCTGAAACCATCTGAGACAATTGAGAACAGGGAGGACAATCCACTGGAGGAGGGATCTCCCCTGGCTGTCTGTTTCCAGTGACCCTGGAGGCACAAGCTAAAGCCTGGGTAGATGAGAGAACACAAAAGATATCTCCTCTTATTCCAATAGACTCTCTCTGACATATTGGTAAGGAACCTTCGAAGCGGGCTGAGGACATTCCTTATAGGCAGGTGGGGATACTGAATTGTTGAAATGTAGACATACAGATATTTTGACTAAGTTGTACCTACAAGTTGATGAAGTTTGAGAATGTGGTAGATAGAATTATTGGCCTCAATACTTCACCCCTCCCTCCACATTTTTTCATGTAAACGTAACAGTCCTTCCCACAAAAGATGTAGCATACTTCCATGCCACTTGAATTTGGGCTTCATCATGTGACTTGCTTTGGCCAATGAGATGTGAACACATATGATACACCAGGGGCCTGAAATGTTCTTGGACACAGGGCTTGCCCTTTTGCGTGTTTGTCATCCCCAAAAGAAGAATATGCCCTGGATTACCAGTTGTTCTGAGGGGGAGAATAAGACCTACATGAAGCAGACCCATCCCAGCTCAAGGACTGAACAAGAAATAAATGCTATTGTGCATGCCACTGAGATTTGGAAGTTGGTGTTATGTGGCTAATACGGAGTTGCTAGTTGACTAATACGGAGGATACTTGCGCTATGGTACCAAAGCTCAGTGTTTGCTGTAGGGACAGGAGGATGGGGATAATGAGAGGAAACTGTTCTTTTTTTTTTTTTCTTAGTATATTGAAAGGAAGAAATCCTGTGGGGAGTAATAGGTGATTAGAGTGGAGACAGATGAAGGCAGGCCATTCTCTATGATACCTGAAGAAAAGAAGGTTGGAGTTCCCAAGTGCCTCCATGGATAAAGTTTCTTCACTGTAATTTTCAGTGGATGAACTCAGGTAAAAATGAACACAAATGCAGACTTGAAGAAGAAAAGAAAAAAGATTGACAAAAGGTGGACAATAGATTTAGTTGCTTTGTTATTATAGCTATAGGCTGGAGAACAAAAGTGTGTAGGCAGATTGCAACCTGGGAGTGCTACCTCAAAATGCCCCCAATCCCTAAATCCCCACATTTCCAATCATCTGATAACCCAACCAGCTGCAAAAACCATTTTCTACCTTGCTGGGGGTTTTTCTCTTTAACTGTTCTCTTAGAGGCAGATTGAGCAGTCATTCAACCACACTGGGCAGAGTACATTAGGAGTGAAATGAGAATAGGGGAGAGTCTCATTTCTTCTCTATGGTGTGGCCCTGTTTAGTTTTCTCATTGTTACAGAGAAAAGTCCCTATTAGACATATAAGTGATGGGCTTTTGTTAATGTGAAGATCATAACAGCTGGGTGGTACAGGGAGACCACCCTTCTGCTCTCTGCCCAAAGCTAAAGAGCTGAAGCAAGTAAAAGGGGAGATGTGTAGAAAGTGAGCCTTGAAGGTAAGATCCAGGAAACAAAGATAATTTTGCTTTTCTTGTGGACAATTTCTCAGTGTTTGAAACTGATGCTACTGTTGTAGAAAAAGAAATCAGTATATCCTTTATTTCTTCAAATGGCTGAATCTTAATTAATATCAAGCACAAAGATGCTGTGTGGCAATATTAGACTATGGGAGTTTTACATTTGAAAAGTAGTTATTTTAGAAGTTTCTGTGATATATTTCTTTCAAAGTATGATTCTTCAATAAAAGGAATTATGTGATATGATATTCCAAATTGCTTGAGCAAGAAAAGGAAATAGAAGTCTGAGATAATTAGATTTCTCTTGAAGACAGATGCACCAGAATTTGTACCTTAAAATACACAAATTTTACAACTTTACTCATAATATTAAATACATTTCTCTTTTAGAAATGCTTTCAGAGCTTGCAGCTCACTAATATGAATATCTTCAATGATGGCACATGTTTATTTTTAAGGGTGAATTTTATTTCTGAAAATAACTCTAAGTTATTTTGAGTCAAGTTTTTGGGTAACCCAAAATAAAAGTTTTAGGCTGAATTTCCTCATATGTTTAGCACAATGGCTCAGATGCATTTGTGAAATGAGTGGCTAGTCTCAGTGAGATGAACTTCATATCTTGATATATTTGATAAAATGAAATCAGTCTCCCTTTGTAATCAGGCCTTGTACCTGAATCAAAGGAGATCAGTATTCACTTACGCATCTTTCCACTTTTGGCCTCTGATTTTTCTTCTTTGAGTTAAATCTGATACATTGTTGCTGAAATTATCTCCAAGAATGAAGCTAATTATTAGAATAGAAGATAAAAGGAGAGTAAGTTGGTCATATCTTGGTTGGTAGGAAGAAGGAAGAAGCCGGCACTATGTGGGCTAAGAGACTTGGAAAGTTGACCCGAGAGTAGGCTTGCCTCTGAATGATCGATCCAATTGGCTTGAACAAGAATTGGTATTTGAGGAGAGAATTTCAGCGTGTTGGGGGAGTTGGGGGTCAGGTAGGAAGAGACAGGTCACAGCTGACAAGCCACATGGCAATGGGGAGCAATATGGGATGTAGGATTCATTACCTTAGAAGTGACTTCCAGCCTGGGATTCAAACAGGGTCCAGATCCAGAGGAAAGCTGGTCTATTGGGTGGGGAAACCAAAATAGAAGAGCCATGGAGATTGGAACAATATGTCTGCAGAGGAGGGAGTCTTGCCTCAAGGCTCAGGGCTCACTCAGGTCCATTGGATCCTGGGTATTTGGCAGCTGAAGTACTTTCAGATTTATCCATCAGAAATTTTTGTTTTTGAGTTCCCATTGTATGCTAAACACTGTGCTAATTACTAGGGATACAAAAACTAGTAAGACCCACCCTCAAAGTCTGTTTCAAGGGGAGATAGTTGAGTAACTACTAACTAGACAATTACAATTTGGTGTTTTATTAGAGACAAGAGCAGAGCAGTGGCATCTAACTCAGGTTGGGCATGGAGAGTGAGGGAGGGAAGAACTTCCTAGAGCAGTGGCAACTAACCTGAGTCCTAAAATACTGAACAGGGTTTAGCCAGGAAATGACGTTGGGGAGAGGCATTTAAACAGAGGAAGCGGCATGTGCTGAGAAAGGAAGGTGTAAGAATGTGGTGTATTCCGGGAATTATATGCAAATAGTTGAGTAAAACTAGACAGTGGAATGAAGTGGGGATGCTGATGGACTTCATAATCAGGAATGTATGTCACTCTAAGGGGTTTCGAATTTTTTGGCAGTCCTAGCAGCCTAGTCCCAGGCCCCCAGTATATTTTTGTGATGGTTAATTTTATGTGTCAACTTGACTGGGCCATAGGGTACACAGACATTTGGTCAAACATTATTCTGAGTGTGTCTGTGAGGGTTTTTCTGGATGAGATTAATATTTGAATTGGTAGACTGAGTAAGGCAAATTGCCTTCCCTCATGTAGGTGGGCCTCCTCCAATTGGAGACTTGAATAGAACAAAAAAGCTGAGTAAGAGGAAACTCCTTCTCCCTGACTGCCTTCAGCTGAGACATTGGTCTTTTCCTGCCTTCTGACTAGAACTGGAAAAGTGCCTCTTTGTACATAGGTCTTGATTGAGCCTGCCAGCTTTGGGATTGGAACTTATACCATGGGCTTTCTTGAGTCTCCAGCTTGCTGGCCACAGATCTTGGAAGTTCTCAGACTCCACAATCGTGTGAAGCAATTCTTCATAATAAATAAATTCCTTCCCTCCCTCTCTCCTTATCCCCCTCCCTCTCTCCCTCACTCTTTCTCTCCTTCCTCCCTTCCTATCTCCCTCCCTCCCTTCCTTCCTTCCTCCCTTCGTCCCTTTCTTCCTTCCTCCCTTCCTCCCTTCCCCCCTTTCTTCCTTCCTCATATTCATTCTCTTTCTCTGGAGAAGCTTGAGTAAGACAACTTTTCTGGCAAGACTGGCGCAGCACCATGGAGCTGAACCTTCTGGCATAGGCATAACTGACTTCAACTGGTAGAGGCTGGATAAGTCTGAGAATGACATTTGGTTTTCATCTTCGTAATGACTATATTGAGAATAATATAGTGCTAAGCTATGTCCCTGAAGATTTCCTTTTAAGCAAAAGAAGTGAATTGTGTTGATTTAGTGTTTTGGTTATCTACTACATCCACACATTAACTTTAACTGAATGTCTGCCAAGTTTATGTGCAATAGCTTCATTTACTTGTTGAGAGACTTGTAAAATTAAGAGTATATCCAAAACTTAGAGGCCAGTTAATGAAAGATCAACATGTCTATGATGGTTTTGTACTAGTTTCTTTGTATTTCAACATTAGATTTATTAAATAAACTTCAAGGTTAAAATTTTGCTATGTGGAAAGAGATTATTTCAGCTTTTCTATGTCTACACAATTGGACTAGTGTTAATAAAATATTCCAAGTGCATTTTGTAATTTGTTGCTCCTTTACAGATTTTTAGCAATACAATCAGGAGAAACCAGTTAAGTTTGAAGGAGACTTGCCAAGGTCATTTCCAAGTTTATGTGCTCTGGGGCTGGGAATTGAGACTGGATGTTTTATTGAGGAAATGCTTTGTCTCTATGACAGCAGGGCTATTGTTCTGTATATTAAGAAGGCTTATGTGCTCTGATAACATTTTAATAACAAATCATTCTGAACATTTCTAGAAGGTTATTTTTCCAAAGAAATTTTCTAAATTATGTCCTAACTTGTTACTTTGCCAGCTTTTTAATTTTATGTCATTAAAGAAATAAATGCAGACAACAGTAGCAAATTACAGCAGCATAAAACCCTTTTGTAATACCACATTCTACAAAGTTGAATGGAGAATAAAATAGAATGGGGTGTACTAGATAAGGCATAGTAAATAGTAAGTATATTGAATATATTGAAACTTGCTTGGAAAATTAAAGAATGATTCCCAAATGGAAGTATTTTATTGTGCAAATTTTCTGAATTGCAGAAAAGAAAACAGAACAACGACCACAACAACAGCACTAAAGCCCTCACAGCTAAAGTACTACCTAGAAAACATTCAGCAGATTTTTTAAAAGCCTTCTTGGTGACACTTCCCGAAGGAATATGGTCTCTATTCCTCCTGTTGTAGAATCTTTTCAGAGTACAGAAGAGTGACAGATCTGTTTACTTCTTGCTGACCTCCCATGGCCTCCTAATCACTAATGTCAGCAGGAGGTAGGATTCTAGGGGACTCCCTCAGGACAAGCTGATGTACTGAGAGACATTTAAGTTATAAGCAGGGTAATTACTTGAAAACATAAATGGCATACAGAAGGCTCACTACATCATTTCACATGTTTACTATGAACATCTCCTTTAATTTTGTGGAAGACAATGCTGGTTCTAACAGAACTCCTCATCAGTAATTTTACTTGGACTGGCAATATGATATCATTCTGACCAATAGAAGAAAGCAAGGATGGGGTGGGGAGGGATCAATTTTCAATAGGTAGCTTTCACTTGATCCTTCTATTTTCATCAAAGTTCTTCAGCTATGCTCCTGGGTCTGCCAGATGGTCCCAAGCCCAGAAGCTTTTGGACTTATTGAGGACTGTGGGCTGTGGGAGAGTTGCAGTTTCTCACACCGTGGTGGTTGTGGTGGAGAAGGGTAGAGGGGATCCAGGAGTTTAAGAGTACGTTAGAACAACTTAGAAACTTTTGTGTTTTCAACATCTCCAATGCTCAGAATTTCTGGAGTTGTGTGGAGCTAATTGGTTTTCTTTTTGTTGATTTCTCCTCCTATAGACACCTAGTTTTTAACTTTCTCCTCTCTGCTAAGTCAGTTAACACCTATCCTGTTTTCAAGCTTCCAACATATTATTGACATCTCTTGGGCTGCTGTCAGATCTCTTCTTGGTTCACGCTTTAATCATTTTTATTTCCATTTTAAAAAAATCACTTCCTATCATTTTAGTGGGTGTTTTGGAGATAGCAGAGAGAAATATGGGTGTTCAATCCCCATGCTTAACTAGAAATCTCTAAAGCATTTTTTATCTCAAAACAGTACAATGGTTATTCTCTTCATGTTTGTATATTAGAATGCCTCCCAGGATCAGGGCAATACTGGAATGTGTTTCTCCTTGATATAGAATGCACTAGTTAACATCATTCACGAAAAAATTCTCAGTAAACTAGGAATAGAGGGAAACTTTCTCAACTTGGTAAATACTATCTGCAGTAGACCTGTTGCTAACATCAAACTTAACGCTAAGAAGCTTGAAGATTTCCCGCTAAGATCAGGTATAAGGCAAGGATGTTTCCTCTTACCACTCCTTTTCAGCATCATACTGAAAGTCCTTGCTAATGCAATAAGGCAAGAAAAGGAAGTAAAAGGTATTCAGATTGGGAAGGAAGACAAAAACTTTCTTTTTTCTCAGATGACATGATCGTCTATGGAGAAAATCTGAAAGAATCAACAAAAAGTCTCCTGGAACTAAAAAGTGATTATAGCAAGATTGTCAAATGCAAAATTAGTATACAAAATCAATCACTTTCCTATACACCAGCAATGAACAAGTAGAATTTGAAATTAAAAACACAGTGCCATTTATATTAGCACGCCCGAAAATGAAATACTTAGGATAAATCTAACAAAATATGTACAAAATCTTTTTTTTTTTAATTTTACTTTTCCTTTTTCTCCCCAAAGTCCCCCAGAACATAGTTGTGGGTCCTTCTAGTTGTGGCATGTGGGATGTTGCCTCAGCATGGCTTGATGAGTGGTGCCATGTCCACGCCTAGGATCCAAAGCGGTGAAACTCTGGGCCACGAATTTAACCCCTCAGCCATGGGGCTGGCCCCAATATGTACAAAATCTATATGATAAAAATCACAAAACTCTGATGAATGAAATCAAAAAGGAACTAAATAAATGGAGAGATATTTCATGTTCATGGAAAGGAAGACTCAATATTGTCAAGATGTCAGTTCTCCCCAATTATCTATAGATTCAACACAATTCCAATAAAAATCTCAGCAAGTTATTTTGTGCATCTCAAAAAAATTGATTATAAAATTTATATGGAGAAGCAAAAGATCCAGAATAGCCAACACAGTATTGAAAAAGAACAAAGTTGGAGGACTGATGTTATCTGACTTCAAGAATTACTATGGAACTATAGTAATTAAGACAGTATAGTGTTGATGAAAGAATAGACAAATAGATCAACAGAACAGAATCAAGAGCCCAGAAACAGACCCTCATAAATATAGTCAACTGATATTTGACAAAGGAGCAAAGGCAATACAATGGAGCAAAGATAGTCTCTTCAATAAATCATGCTGGAACAACTGGACATCTACATACAAAATAATGCATCTAGACATAGACCTTACACTGCTAACAAAAATTAATTCAGAATGGATCATACAGTTAAATGTAAAATGCAAAACTATAAAACTCCTAGAAGATAACATAGGAGAAGACTCAGATGACCTTGGATGTGGTGATGCCTTTATAGGTATAAAAATAACATCAGTATCCATGAAAGAAATACTTGATAAGCTAAACTTCATTAAAATGAAAAACTGCTCTGTGAAAGACACTGTCAAAAGAATGAAAAGACAAGCCACAGACTGGAAGAAAATATGTGCAAAAGACATATCTGATAAAAGATTGCTATGAGAAATACACAAAGAACTCTTGAAACAGCAATAAGGAAACACACAACCCAATTAAATAATGGGCCAAAGACCTTAACAGACATCTCACCAAAGAAGATATGAAGATGGCAAATAAGCACATGAAAAGATGCTCCACCATCATATATCATCAGGGAAATGCAAATTAAAAGAAAAATGAGATACCACTGTATACCTATTAGAATAGACAAAATCCGGAACACTAACAACACCAAATGCTAGTGAGAATGTGGAGCAACAGGAACTCTCATACTCTGCTGGTGGGAATGCAAAATGGTACAGCCAATTTGGAAGACAGTCTGGTGGTTTCTTACAAAATTAAACATACTCTTATCACACTATCTAGCAATCACACTCCTTGGTATTTACCCAAGGAGTTGAAAACTTATGTCCACACAAAAACCTGCACATGAATGTTTATAACAGCTTTATCCATAAGTGCCAAAACTTAAAGCAACCATGATGTCCTTCATTAGGTGAATGGATAAATAAACTGTGGTACATCCAGACAATGGAATATTATTCAGCACTAAAAAGACATGAGCTATAAGACATGGAGGAAACCTAAATGCGTATTATTAAGTGAAAGAAGCCAATCTAAAAAGGCTATATATCATATGATTCAAAATATATGACATCTTGGAAAAGGCAAAACTCTGGAGACAATAAAAAGATCAGTGATTGTGGAGGTGAGGGTTGGGGGTGGAGGGAGGTATGAATAGGTAGACACAGAGGATTTTTTAGGTCAGCGAAAATACTCTGTATAGTATTATAATGATGGATACGTGTCTTTAGACATTTGTCCAGATCCATAGAGTGTACAATCCTGAGTGAACCCTAAAGTAAACTACGGATTTTGGGTGATTACCATGTATCAATGTAGGTTCATCCTTGGTAACAAATGTACCACTCTGGTTAGTGTTGTTGATAACAGGGGAGGCTTTGCATATTTGGGGCAGGGGGAATATGTGAAATCTCTGTACCTTCCTCTCAATTTTGTTGTGAACTTAAAACTGCTCCAAAAAATAAAGTCTTAAAAAAAAAGAAGGCAATTGCTTGGGCATCAATCAGCAGAAAGTTGTGGTAGGCCCCCAGAAGCCTCTTTGCATGGTGTTTTGAGGACCCTCTTGAGACATGTGTCATGCAAAGAGCAGAATGAACTCACCAGATAAAGTTGGCCCAGTAACAAAGACTTAGATGTTGGAGGATCGAGGGCTTCTACATAGAGCAGGAGTTTATATTTTGAATTTGTTTTCTAGCTCAGCCTTCCATGGACTTTTGTATGATTCAAATTGAGAGAAGAATACCTACAAGCTAAAATTGAAAGAGTTAAGCTCTGTGAGGCGTCAGGGCACCAGGAGCACTTCTTGGGGAACCCTACTAGCCCACTTCAGTAAGGAGACCAACGTATACTTCCAACTTGGCCATTAGACTGGTTACACAGTCTGATGGTCTAGAATTCCAGACTACAAACTTTAGGGGCACAGACCATGTATCTCTTGTGTGTGTGTCCCCAGAATCTAGCACAGTGCCAGAGAATCAATAAATATTGGTTGAATAACTGCCTGGCTGCTGGAACTGGTAGTGCTCAGGTTCCTGCCATCATAACAAGGAACCATTGTGTGTGGCAGAGGTAGGAGAAGCATCTAGAAGGACTGACGGGGGCACTGGCGGTCGGAAAAATATGCTTTCATACAGCTTTATAAGAAGCTTTTGCAGGATACCTCATGGAAGGGGACCAGGACAAGGGGGAGAGAAATTGGGAAACCATGGATGATAGCAGAGAGCGCTTGTTTGTGAGCACGTGGGAAAGATCTCTTGGCATCTCCCAGCAATAGTCAAGGGATATTTGTTATGAAGTTTGAGTTCCTGCAAAAGCAGAAGGGAATAGGAGCCACTGAAGTCAGAGTTATTAACATGAACGTAACTTAAACTGCTGCTGATCTAACTGTGGAAGACACGGGTGGTATGGTGATTTGAATCACAATCTTGATCCAGGCTGTGGTATCCAGACACCAAGATGGCTCCAATAATCTCTGCCTCCTGGTATTCGTGCCCTAGTGCAGTCCCCTCCCACTTTGAATAGGGCTGACCTGTGTAACTATTAGGATATTGTGGAATGACGGTCCATGACTCTGAGACTGGGTGGTAAAAGACATTGTGGCTTCTGCTTTGCCCCTCTTTTGGATCATTCACAATAGCGGAAGCCAGCTACCATGTTGTGAGGACACTCAAGCAGCCGTATGGAGAGACCCACCTAGCAAGGAACTGAGACGGGCTTCCAACAACCAGAGAGGAACTGAGGACTCCTGCTAACAGAGTCATCAAACCTTCAGATGATTGTAGCCCCAGCTGACATCTTGACTGCAACCTCATGAGAGGCTGTGAGCCAGAACCATACAGCTAGGCCACTCCCAAATTCCTGATCCATGCAAACTATGAGATAACGTGTGTGTATTGCTTTAAGCTCTGAAGTTTTAGGGCAGTTTTTAATGCAGCCATAGATAAATAATAGACAAGTAGATATGTAAACTATGAAGGTAACCACGTTCCACATGGTGTTGGTAAATTTAACAGATAATACAAGATTCTAATACAGGCTAAAAATGACAATGATGAGAATCCGTAAAATACAGACTTTGAAATTATTGTGCACTTGTTATGTATAGCAAAAATTCTGGACTCTATTTTTGGGACACACCAATGTAGACAGTGGCAACTGTTGATAAAGTGAGAATTTATGAAGATTTCAATGACAGTGGTGTGTAGGATGGTTTGCAGGAGTAGAATTTGGAGGGAAGACCATTAGCTAAGTGATTATAATAAATTATCTATGAAATTACAAAGGCCTGAACTATTTTGGTGAAAGTGGGAATGCAAAGAAGGGACAGATGCCCAAATACATTGCAACAGAAAAGTGAGGAAAGCTTGGCGAGAGTCGGGATTCTTCCTAAACTTGCTTTTGTGTTGAGGCTGAGGCTGAGCAGTAGTACAGGCCAGGTAGGATTCTTGTGATAACAGCTAAAACCACAACAAACATTTGTTGAGCAGCTCCTTTGTGCCAGGAACAGTCCTAAGCACCATCAGTGCGCGATCTCACTGAACCCTCACCCAGCCCGAGGAGGTGGGTGCTAGTTCAGCTGTCATTTTACAGATGAGGACACTGACTCTTACACAAATCACAGATGTTTTTCAAAATCATACCCTTAGCTAATGGCAGAGTCAGGATTTAAATCCAGGTCTGCTTGATTTTAAAATCTGTCTTGGAGCCACTGCACTACCTCCAAGAATAAAACCAAAGTTAGTACATTGGTAATTACGTTGGCGTTTACTGACTACTGACTGTGTGCTATATGCTTTATCAACCATTGAGAGTTTGGGGGCTAAAGGTCATCCTTCCACTATTTCCAAAGTCCAGGATGATAAAGGATACACTTAAAACTACTATTAAAAGGCAGACAAAATATCGACTTTTTAATGAGATGCAAATGCCATGTACTCTCCACATGAACAACAATGACTGGTATATGGAGGCCTCTTAGCTTTTGTGCCAGATCTAAGCTTTAAGTCATGCATGAGGTCGCCTTCAGTGAAAAATGGCTCAGTCAGGTAGGCTTGGTCCATTGGCTCAGGCCTGCACAGTTTACCCAGCCAGAAGGAGTAGGGAGAATGGCTGCCTGGCTTCTCCCCCTCCAGCTTTGGTGAGGTCCCACTGAAGGCGGCTTGCAACAGGCTTTGCTTTGCATACTTATGTGTGGGCCAGGTGGGGAATAAAACAGAGAGGGGAGCCCTGTCCTGTTTTTTTTGTTTTTTTTTTTTAAAGATTTTATTTTTTCCTTTTTCTCCCCAAAGCCTCCTGGTACATAGTTGTATATTCTTCGTTGTGGGTCCTTCTAGTTGTGGCATGTGGGACGCTGCCTCAGCGTGGTCTGATGAGCAGTGCCATGTCCGCGCCTAGGATTCGAACCAACGAAACACTGGGCCGCCTGCAGCAGAGCGCGCGAACTTAACCACTCGGCCACGGGGCCAGCCCCACCCTGTCCTGTTTTTGAAACACATTCAGGGCCTGTGAAAGTGTGTGTGGCCTCAGGGGAAGATTGTTTTAGGACCTATCAGCAGGGGCCATGAGAGGGGTACAGATTAAATGTCTTTATCCAGGATGTGTATTGATACCTAGCATACTGAGTGCCCTCCTCTGTGTAGAACTCAGAACTGGCTTATTCTGCTGGGATCAGAGAGTCACTTCTCCTTCCGGACGGGAGCATTTTACTCCTGGGAACACTGGAACATTTATTTCTCCATGACCCCTCACCCCCATGTTCCATGGACCCTTCTTTTTAGAAACTGGAGAGAGGAACAAGTATACTTCTAATGTATATGTTGTGTCTATTCCTTCAACAGCCCTGCCAGGAAGGTATTTTTATAATTATCTTCATGAACTTCTAGGAGAAATAGAAGCTCAGAGAACTGAAGTGATTTGCCAAGACAGAGAAAGTAAGTGTTGGAGCTAGAATCCTGGGCTGGGTCTGCTGGTTTCCAAGCTCACGCTCTCCCTCCCCATCCCACTGTGGCTTCCATTAGTAGCCACGACGCCTGGAGCTGGACACTGTGCTGTGTGTTCTGCCTGTATTAGCCCTAAACTTCATAATAACCCTGGAGAGCACTATCATTATCATTTTGCAGATGAGGAGACGTGTTCATTGAGGGTGAGTGACTTCCTCAAGGACAGGCAGCTCATGAAGGATACAGCCAGAGTTTGAAAGTGGGTCTGTTTAATCCCAGGCGTATGGATTGTCCACTCAATGTTTTGATTGTCCTTCATTGCCATTATAACAGTGTTTTAGATATATTTACAATATGCCTGATAGTACTTTCTATGTATTTTCATATATTTAATTAAATATCCCACTTTTAAATAATATTGTTAACTTTTATTATTTTTTTAGTGGTTATTTGAGCAAAATATGGACATTCTTATTTTGCAGAAACTATTTAGAAAGGATTATAGCCTTCTACTTTAATTTTATAAGCTCCATTGCCATAGAATCATAACATTGGTTGGAGCCTTGGGAATGACTATTGGTATGTCCCCCTGACCTGAGTAGAATGTATTCGAACTAGTCCATATAACTACGCTTTTCTGGGCAGATATGGCCCAAACTACTGCAGTGAGGTGACAGGAAAACCTGTTAGCTGAGAGCAGGCTACTTTTATACAGGCTGGTGCTTCAGTAAAATTTCACACAGCATGAGCTAAATAACTAAAGTGGTCTTAATAAATAAACAAAACCCTCTGTATACAACTGGTCCTCACTTTTAACACCCCATGCTTCTACTGTCTGAATTATGAAGTCCCAACGAATGGGCATGTTTAGGCAAATTCTATCAGAGGCTCCTTATACTCATTTTCCTTTATGCTTCACATTTTTATGGCATCACAGCCTTGTTCTAATCATAACTTTTTGATTCTCAAGACATTTCCTTTGAGCATGTGGAAATTACCATTTACTGAAGCTTAAGTTAACTGAAAATTAAATTAACTTTATATGAGGTAAAGTAACTTGTGCAAGATAATGTAGAACAAGCATAAGGAATCAGAGGTTTCTTGACACATAGGGAGATAAAAATTTCTTCCTGGTATATTTTATTTTATATGTTATGTATGCTAAAATGTCTTTATTAATTGGAAGAAAATATCTATTATATGTGAGAAATAAATCACTATTATCAAGCAATATATTCCAAAGGAAATATGCTAGAAAATATAATTTCTTGTGATATCAGAAATTTTCCAGAAGACAATTCATTGATCGAAGCTGTTGTCTTTGTAAAATTATGATTACAGAGAGGAAAAGTTGTTTCCTCCCCTCAAAAAAATTCTTAATAGAGGTGAAAACTTTTCCGTCTCTTGCTGACTACTTACCCATATTCATTTGCTAGTGGCAAAGACCAAGGTGACGAAGTCAGAGAGGCCAAGGACAAGATGCAGTTAATAAGGACAAGCACTCAGATTCCAACGGAGGGGCCAGCAACTCCACAAGCATTCCATGGGGTAAAGTACAGTAAAGGGGGGTGGGACATGTGGGCACCCACAGTCAGGCCTCTGCTTTCCCAGTTTTCTCTACTAAAAGACAGGACTCCTTTTCTTTCCACCAGGGCTAAGAATCTTCATTTCATATTAGGGACAGAGAAGTTGACACATTGTAGAATTAGACTAAACCATCAGGATAAGTCAATGATCACATCCTGGACTATAAATCTGGAACCTTCTGCTGCTCGATGGCAGTTTTTTGATAAAGAAAGAAAGACTCATAGTATTGTGTAGGTTTCAGGAGAGCACAAGGCCACACACTAATTGGTCTGAAGTCTATTACTGGCTCCACTGCCATTGAGCAGCTGTGTGACCTCGAGGAATTCGCTTCAACTATCTGCTCTTCATTTTCCTCACATGTATAAAGATAAATTCAGACTAACAGTTTCTAAGATCTCTTAATCCCAACAGATCTATAATTCTAATTGTAAACCCTTGAGTGGGAGATGCTCTAAGCAATTATGGGTAAGGATAACTTTAATATAAAGGCATCTGAATGCCTGAGAAAAAGGAATGTAGAAAATGAGCTCTGCTTTCAGCCAAGATGAAGTAATGGGGCCCAGACTTACCATCCTACACGAAACAACTTAAAAACTAGGCAAAATATATGAAACAATAGTTTTCAAGACATTAGAAATGAGGCAACAGACCGTGCTCTGTGAGACTCAGGAAACAAATGGGGTGAGCCGTACAATTGCCTCAGCTTGTAGTCTTGATATAGTCTCCAGGGCACAATACGGGGAGGGGGAGCCCAGCAGAGCCTGACTGTCTCTCTGAGTTTGCTGGATGGAGTTGGGAGTCTGGGGAGGCCAATGTGGTTGGAGTCCACAAGACAGAATACAAGAGAAGAGAGAGCTGCCGAGAGAGAGAGAGAGAGAGAGAGAACAAATTCTGGAGATTTGCAGGAGGTCTTTGAGTCTTCAGCTGGGTACTGATCAATCTGTGCGCATGAGGGAACCACCAAGAGGTGGGAGAAAGAGCTGCTGGATAAGAGTAAAGAGAACAATCCTCAGAGCTCACACAGGGCTTTGTATAGTTCCTGCTCCCCCAAACCAGAGCAGAAAACCACATAATTCATGGGGCATTGGGTCGGTGGCAGGACAAAATCAGC
Organism: Equus caballus; assembly: GCF_041296265.1. Classification (NCBI taxonomy): domain Eukaryota; kingdom Metazoa; phylum Chordata; class Mammalia; order Perissodactyla; family Equidae; genus Equus; species Equus caballus. The sequence goes on from NC_091691.1 coordinate 81,733,210, forward strand.
CTTAGACTAAATGCTGCTCTGACCCTACCTAACAAAGCCTGAAAGCAAGACCCAGAAACAGTAAACTTTTCAAATAACTTAACTGCATCCCAAAAGCTCAAGAATTTTTATAGGAATCGGAAAAGATCCAGCACCCAACAAAATTCATAGAGTGGCAGTTAATAAAAATTACTAGGCACTCAAAGAAGCAAAGAACCCAAAAAACAAAAAGCCGAACAATAACCACAAGGAGAAAAATCAATCATTTGAAATTGAGCCAGAAATAACACAGATGATAGAATTAGTAGAGAAGGACTTTAAAAACATCTATTATAACTCTATTCCATATGTTTAAAAAGTTATAAGAAAGATTGAATATATTAAATAGAGACATGGAGAATAGAAAAAGAATTGAAAAACTTCAGGTGGCGTAATGTATGTTTAATTGGGGAGCAGAGAGGAAGAAAATTATTTGAAGAAATAATGGCTGAAAAATTTCTAAGTTTGATGAAAATTATAAAACTTCAGCTATAAGAAGTTCCATGAACCCCAAGCACAAGAAGCATGAAGATATGACAGATACGGCATAATCAAATTGTGTAAAACCAGTGATAACAGGAAAATATTAAAAGAAATCTGAGTAAAGACAAGTTACGTACAGAGAAAGAAAGATAAGGATGATAGTAGATTTCTCATCAGGAACAATGAGTGTCAGAGGACAGTGGAGCACATCTTTAATACACTCAAGAAAAAAAACCTGTCAACCTAGAATTCCGATAAATTGGGCTTTATCAAATTGCAGAACTTCTACTGTTCAAAAGATACTGTTAGAGAATGGAAAGATAAGCCACTGAATGGTATAAAATATTTATAAATTTCACTTCTGATAAAGGATTTGGATCCAGAATATATAATGAAGTCTCAAATGTTATCAGTAATAAATTTTAAAAAATGGCGAGAACAATGTCATAGAGCGTACTGCCTACGTTTTCTTCTAGAAGTCTCATGGTTTCGGGTCTTACATTCAAATCTTTAATCCACTTTGAGTTGATTTTTGTGCATGGTGTAAAGGAATGGTCTACTTTCATTCTTTTGCATGTGGCTGTCCAGTTTTCCCAACACCATTTATTGAAGAGACTCTCCTTTCTCCATCATATGCTCTTGGCTCCCTTGTCGAATATTAGCTGTCCATAAACGTGTGGGTTTACTTCTGGGCTCTCAATTTTGTTCCATTGATCTGTGTGTCTGTTTTTGTGCCAGTACCATACTGTTTCGGTTACCATGGCTTTGTAGTATAATTTGAAATCGGGGAGTGTGATACCTCCAGCTTTGTTCTTTTTTCTCAGGAATCCTTTGGCTATTCGGGGTCTTTTGTTGTTCCATATAAATTTTAGGATTCTTTGTTCTATTTCTGTAAAAAATATTGTTGGAACTTTGATAGGGATTGTGTTGAATCTATAGATTGCTTTAGGAGATATGGACATTTTAACAATGTTAATTCTTCCAATCCAAGAGCGTGGAATATCTTTCCATTTCTTTGTGTCTTCTTCGATTTCTTTCAACAATGTTTTATAGTTTTCAGTGTACAGATCTTTCACCTCTTTCGTTAAGTTTATTCCTAGGTATTTTATTCTTTTTGTTTTAATTGTAAATGGGATTGTATTCTTAATTTCTCTTTCTGCTACTTCGTTGTTAGCATATAGAAACGCAACGGATTTTTGTACATTGATTCTGTATCCCACAACTTGACTGTATTCCTTTATTATTTCTAAAAGTTTTTTAGTGGACTCTTTAAGGTTTTCTAGATATAAAATCATGTCATCTGCAAAGAGTGACAGTTTCAATTCTTCTTTTCCAATGTGGATCCCTTTTATTTCTTTTTCTTGCCTGATTGCTCTGGCTAGGACTTCCAATACTATGTTAAATAAGACTGGTGACAGTGGGCATCCTTGTCTGGTTCCTGTTCTTAGAGGGATAGCTTTCAGTTTTTCTCCATTGAGAATGATATGTGCTGTGGGTTTGTCATATATGGCCTTTATTATGTTGAGGTATTTTCCTTCTATACCCAATTTATTTAGAGTTTTTATCATAAATGGATGCTATATCTTGTCAAATGCTTTCTCTGCATCTATCAAGATGATCATGTGATTTTTATTCTTCATTTTGTTAATGTGGTGTATCCCGTTGATAGATTTGCAGATGTTGAACCATCCCTGCATCCCCAGGAGTCCCATGTCTGACCGGGCAAGAGAAACAAAAGAAAAAATGAACAAATGGGACTACATCAAACTAAAAAGTTTCTGCACAGCAAAGGAAACCATCAACAAAATGAAAAGACAACCTAACAATTGGGAGAAGATATTTGCAAACCACATATCAGATAAGGGGTTAATATCCAAAATATACAAAGAACTCATACAGCTCAACAACAAAAAAACCAACAATCCAATTAGAAAATGGGCAAAAGATCTGAACAGAGATTTCTCCAAAGAAGAAATACAGATGGCCAACAGGCATATGAAAAGATGCTCAACATTATTAGCTATCAGGGAAATGCAAATCAAAACTGCAATGAGGTATCCCCTCACTCTGATCAGAAGGCTATAATTAACAAGACAGGAAACAACAAATATTGGAGAGGGTGTGGAGAGAAGGGAACCCTTGTTCACTGCTGGTGGCAGTGCAAACTGGTGCAGCCACTATGGAAAGCAGTTTGGAGTATCCTCAGAAAATTAAGGATAGATCTACCATATGATCCAGCTATTCCACTGCTGGGTATTTATCCAAAGAACTTGAAAACACAAAGGCATAAAGATACTTGCACCCCTATGTTCATTGCAGCATTATACACAATAGCCAAGACTTGGAAGCAACCTAGGTGCCCATCAAGGGATGAATGGATAAAGAAGATGTGGTATTTATACACGATGGACTACTACTCAGCCATAAGAAATGACAAAATCCAGCTATTTGTGACAACTTTGGATAGACTTTGAGGGTATTATGCTGGGTGAAATAAGTCAGAGGGAGAAAGTCAAATACCATATGATCTCACGCATAAGTAGAAGATAAAAACGACAAAAAAACGCAAAAACACATAGCATTGGAGATTGGACTGGTGGTTACCATTGGGGAAGGAGGGGGAGGGCAAAAGGGGTGATTAGGGTCACATGTGAGGGGATGCACTATAATTAGTGTTCGGGTGGTGAACAAGATGTAACGTATCCAGAATTTGAAATATGATGTACATCCGAAAAAATAAAAATAAAAAAAAAATTGGCGAAAGATTTGAACAGATACTTCATCAAAGAAGATATATAGATCTTTTATTATGCACATGAAAAGATACTCAGCCTCACTAGTCATTAGCAAAATGCTACTTAAAACCACAGTGAGATACTACTACACAACTATTAGAGTGACTAAAATTAGAAGTCTGACGAAATCAAGTGTTGCTGAGGGTGTGGAACAACTGGAATTCTCCTACACTGCTGGTGGGACTGTAAAATGGTGCAATCACTTTGGAAAACACTTTGGAAATTTCTGAAAAAGTTGAACATACATCTATCATATGATCCAGGCGTTCTATTCCTAGATATTTCCCCAAGAGAAATGACAAGTACTTGTAAACAAATGTTTATAGTAGCTTGATTTCTAATAACCCCAAACTGGAAAAAACTCCAATGTTCATCAACAGCTGAATTGTAAACAAATTGTGGTATATGCATATAATAGAAACTACTCAGCAGTAAAAAGAAATGTACTATTGATATATGCAACAATTTGGATGAGTCTCAAAATAACTAAAACGCTATTCTAGTTCATCTCTTTTTGCATCCTGCTTTGTGTCAAGCATAGTGCTGGTAAATTCTATGATAGACATCGTGCTGAAAATGTGGGGAGGACTCTGTACGGGAGATATCACTTCCTAGTAGGGACTCAGGGGATAAGACAGGTGACTCACTCCTTGTAGGACCTGGGTACGAGGGGGAGGCTGACTGGCTGCAAGGTCAAGGCAAGAGTCAGGGGCAAGAGAATGGGACCTGCAGCAGCCCTAAATCCTTTGATCTACTGACCTCAAGGTCCGTCAATCCTCCTCTCTTCCTTCCCACCAGAGGCAACCCAATTGTCTCTAGAGTTTTCATGTGAAAGTTTTTGTCCCAATGCCAGCTATTGGGAGTGAGATTCAATTACTACATCAATGGATTCTTTTTTACTTTTAAGTAATCAAAAGTTTGAGTTTGCTATGCTTCTTTCAGAACAACATAAGGTGAGGTGGAATAAAGAGCGCTAAGTAGAGTTTCGAAAAGGGTGCTATATGAATGTAGGCGTTAGAGCCAAATTATTCTGACAAAGAGGCCAAGATCAGAAATGGCTTCAAAGAGGAAAAAGTTTTGAGATGGGTCTTAAAAAGCAAGTAAAATTACAACATGAGAAAATGGCATTGGCTTAGAAGGCATCTAACCCTGGTGGAAGATCAGCACGCTCAAAGACAAGATGCGAAGAAATATGGCTTGTTGGAGTCAGACGAAGGCCCTATGGAGTACAGGGAAGAGAATAAATGCTTTTGTTCAGCCTTTTTAGTTAATACAATATTCTGCTTAATGAAATAGAGGATTGCCATGTATTTCATTCACTGATTTCAAATTAGGATATAATAAAACGCATTTGTATCAGTCAGAATTTAGTTGCAAAAAAATGAATTGCTCCAAATATCTTAAGCAGAACAGGAATTAGGTGCTTTCAAAGCTGTCGGGAAGGCCAGAGAACAAGATTCCAGGTTGACTAGCCTGCTGGTTCAGGGGCAAATGGGAGGCACCACAGCTTAAGTGTATTTTCATTTTATGATGCAAAAGGAACTCTAGAATTTTTCGATGCCTCACTTTGCCTGGGATTAGCACACAGTAGGCACTCTGGGAATGTGGAAAAAATCAAGGAACATATGTGAAGGTCGATATTCCGCAAAAGTACAGATGTGCTCGTTAATAGAGATTTCATTCCTGAACCTCCCAAGGGCCGTGAACGATACCTCACACATTACTAGGAAACTCAGTAATATTTGTTGAATGAATTTCATAAGAAAGTAAATAAACCAGATACTTCCTGTTACGGTACTTTCAAATAAATTGCATCAATTTTTACCTCTCTTTAAAAAGGATGGTGTATATCTAACCTTGTAGTTCCATCAAATGAGATCAATGATATGATCCTATTTATATAATAATGCTTCATGATAAAAGTGGAACTCCTTGTTCTTTAAATCTAAAAGTGATGTCAAGGAAAATGACTTTTAAGTCATTGAATGTTAATGTCTGCTGGTTTAAGAAATGTGCCTGAGCACATTTAATCTTTTTCAGGTTGGGTGACTGCTTCAATGCATAGCCAGAAATGGAGGAAAACACTTGGCTAATAACATCCTAACTCCCCTTAATGTTTTTGTTTACTCCAGCCTTGCATGACCAGCAGCAGGGTAATTGTGTTAAGTTTGGGTAAAATAGTTCTCATCACACAGACCCCCAGCAGGGCACGGGAAGTTAGTTTATCTAAACTGTATCTATTTTGGAACAGAAATACATGTACTAAAATAAAAAGAGAGAAAATCTTTTTCACACGAAGGACATTAAAAAGCCAAATGGACTTGGCTGGTGGAGCAGTTAATATAAGGTGGATGTTACAATTTAAGATTCCTTATTGATTAGGAATTTTGAGAATCCTGTTTACCATTCGATGAAGAGTGTTCCTTTAGAAGTAGATACTTCTATCTGTCTTTCTGCTTCGGATACTGGAGATACTGGATATTTTACATAGATAGAGATAGATAGATAGATAGATAGATGAGCGAGATCTCCAAAATATCCAAAAACCAAATGTCATCTTTTTAATACTTATTTTTGAAGTGGTTATTTTGTAGCATCAGGAAAAATATTTCAAAGTCCATTGGGAGGAGCACAGTCTCTAAAGACCTAGCCCTCATACCACCCCATAGCACAGTCATTGAGCTAGGAGTCAAAACAAAACTCTACCAAATGATGTACTCTGGCTTTTTCCCTTTTCCCTGAGTGATTTCATCTCCTATTCTAAAATTAGGATAAACTGGAGATGGCTTCATGTGCTTCCACCTCCCACGTATGTCCCAATCTTCTCCATCATTGAATTAAAAAAAAATCTCCTTCGGATGAATCATTAATTCTATAAGGAGTTTTCTTCTGTTTTCCTGCCCAGGTAACATTGTGTTTTGCAAGTATCAGTCACTTCGTGTATTTCGGGCTTGGCTTTTCTTATAATAAACCACACTGCTCATAAACATGAGCAATGCTTTTGGTTGTTTGTTCCAATTTGTTTTCCTCGTTTGAATCAACGCGACTCAGTCTTTGCTTTAGTTTTCAACCTGACAAGCTGGGGCAATTAGGTACCCCTAAAGCAACAGATTTTGATACCCTGTACTGATGGTGTGTTTCTGTTTACCTTCTAATAAGACTCTGAATATAACTTCTCCGTGACTCTTTTAAAAAATTTTATAAATTGGGATTAGACATGATGCCTACGGAACTGAGTTCCTAATAAAGGAATTTTTACACACTCTGTATCCTTCTCTGCTGTAACCAGGAATTCATGAGGGGAACTGACCAGTGTGCCAGCTTTTGCCGGCAACTTTGGGGCTCCCGTGTCACTCACATCTTTCATAAAGGAAAGAGGCTATTATCCGTGCGCTATTTTCATTAGGAATACAGTGGGAACATCTTCATTAGAAACAGAGAGTGCGCTTGATGTGCTCTGTTGTGATAATGAGGGGAAGGGTGTGAACGAGAAGATAAGAGGAGCAAGTATTTAACTGGAAGCATTCCACCTGGCTTCTGCTTCATTTTATTTAATTGGATGAGGAACATTTTCTGCCTGTTAAAACTGCCAAATGTCCCAGATTGGGAGTCGAGAAGCCAGGATTTGAGGACATCGTCGCTGGCAATGCTTCGCGTCTCTCTTCCTCCTCCCTATGAGTGTCTTAGGATCTTAAACTTTTAAAACAGCAAACGGACTATGCGTAGGACATTTGGAAATGCAAGAAAGATGCCTAGTTTAGGGGGAAAAGGTACTGTGGTCTTTTTATAGCCAGTTGAACAAAACCATGAACTAGATAAATTCTGTTTTCAAGCCTTTTTAGGTTACCTTTCTCTATTTCTCTTTCACTTTCAGAGCCTCTAGGCTTTATGTCTATGTTGTGGAGATATCTTTCCCCTTTAGAAAAACTTGACTCTCCTGTGTCCTGTCCCATCAGATCTGTGCTAAATAATGTTATGAATTAGAAGGATTGTCAGATTTAGCAAACAAAAATAACTGGATGCCCAATTAAATTTTAATATTGGATACACAACAAATAAAAATCAAGTTTAAGTATGTCCAATGCAATAGTTATTTGTTGTATATCTGTGATTCAAATTTAATGGAAGGATGTCCAGCATTTTATCTAACAATCCTATAAATTAGTGGTTTGCAAATTTATTTTTCAAGCCTGCCTAAAGTTCGGCAGAGGTGACTTTGGGTTTGGGGAGGGGCAGGTGCTGGCAAAGGGGTAAGGGGGAGGTAGACAGCATGGTGCACTGGCTCTTCCTCTGCTCTCATCTGATTTGGGTATTGGCACTGGGTGTGTGATTTCATTTGATATAAGGGTTGTGTTGCTAAGAAAAGAAGTCTGGAAACCAGTGATTGTCCTGGCTATCTTCCTTTTGCCTCTGCAGATCCACTTCCCATCTTTTTCCACCATGTTCTGGGCCCCTGCAGACTGATATCCATCAATGGGCTGTCTTGCCCTCTGGCTTCTGGAAAACTGGGAGGGACTGATGGCAGGAGAATGAGGCTGGTATATGTAGTCCCCTACGTCTTTCCTTGCAAAATAATTCAGATAATTTAAAATTTTGTGTCAAAAAGGAATTCTTTTGCATGTAAAGAAGAACCTAACTAATTATGGATTGACCCAACTGTGGCTTATGCAGACAGGTTTATTTTTCTCACATTCTAGAACTCTGGAAGCAGGCAGCTGCTGGCGATATTTTAGTGGCTCAATGATGTCAAGCTGGAATCTCTCAGATCTCCTTGATATTTCCTTCATGGTTACAAGATGGCTGCCAAAGTTCCAGACATCAAGTACACATTCAAAGCAGAAAGAAGTGAGGAAAGGAAGAAAGCTTCAATGTCTGACAGTTTGTTAGAAAAAAGAAAAATTTCCTTAAAGACTCCTCATAGATGTCACTTATGTTTCATTGGCTAGATCTTTGTTATATGATCCCTCTGGTTGCAAGGGATGCTGGGAATGTAAGCAGTTAGCTTTTCCAGCCTCTAAAGAGTGCAGGAGAGAAGGGAGTTGAGAACAGTCTCGGCTTAATCAACTAACTGTCCAGGGAGAATTAGCTTTTGACAAGGAACATCTAAGAAGTCAATGCCTCAATCCTAAGGAATAGCTTTTTAATGGAATAACTTACACTCTAGCTCGTGAAGAAGTGTTTAAAGAGAAAGTATTTCATCATGGTTCCTATTTATACTAGGCAGATGAGTATAACTATTCTTTAACTTTGGTAGGAATTTTAAAGGCAGAATAATCTCAGAGGATTAAGACCTTGGTCAAATTACATTGCAAATCCTTCCATGCCACCTTTTACACTTCCATTTTTTTTAAGTTTTTATTTTTCCTTCTTCTCCCCAAAGCCCCCAGTACATAGTTGTATATTTTAGTTGTGGGTCCTTCTAGTTATGGCATGTGGGGTGCCGCTTCTGCATGGCTTGATGAGCGGTGCTAGGTCCACGCCCAGGATCTGAACCAGCAAAACCCTGGGCCACCAAAGCAGAGCACATGAACTTAACCACTCAGCCATGAGGCCAGCCCCTTCATTTTTTTCTTTCTTGTATCTATTTCCCGAATACACAGGCAGAACCAGGGTAAAATGAACACAAAACCATTAAAAAGAAAATGGGTCTAGAAACTAAGCAACTCATCTTTTTCTTTTTGCTACCAAATAACTGTGTGTTGAGGTCGTTCTGCCTTCCTGAACCTCTCTTCCTTATCTGTAAAGGAGGGTTATGCTGGACTAGATCATTCTATCTAGCAAGTAATTATTGAACGTCTACTATGAAATATCCCCTATTCCAGGCTCCAGGGATTGATCGAGTGGTGATGATACAGACAAGGTTCTTGCCCTCATGGTGCTTACATTCTGTTGGGCAGAGACTGACCAGAAAATAAACAAATGATAAAAGATATCAACCAGGATTGGTGCTATGCAGAGAAACAAAACATGGTGATGTGTGAGAAAGTGCCCACATGACTATTTCAGGTAGCGTGGTCCAGAAAGGCCTTTCTGAGGAGCAACATTTAGACTGAGTTCCGAATGATGTCAAGAAACCAGCCCCTTAATGGTGGGGCATATAGCTCCAGGAAGAGCTATACATGCAAAGGGCCTAAGGACAATCAAGCTCAACATATTTAAGGAAGAAAAAGAAAGAGACAGAGATACTGAGTTTAACCACCATTCTGTTTTTCATGGCTATATTTCCCATTTTCTAGAAATGCAAATTCTCCTTAATCTTGTTTCTGTGAATGTTATTAAAACATCAATGACATGCTGTCCTGGGATGATTGAGGATCTTCTCTCCACCACAGGCTTAGCATGTGTGAGGATAAACTGAGTGTGACGTTTGAGAAGGTTGCCCTGGTCGATCCTGGTGGTGGGTCTAGTGCCACTGACGGGGTTACATAGAGAGCCCACGGCTGCGGCCCCGCCTTTCACAGATCTATCGTTCCACATGCTCAGTTATTAGATCGCTGATCTCTAATACGCTAGAGAGAATAAATCCCAAGAGCTCACGGTCTTTGTAGTACTGACTTACTCCTCACTGCGTGTTGTTGCTTCTACTTGCCCTGAGCTTAATATCTCCTCCTTAATACCCCGGGATGTGATGATCTAGGGCATTAATTCCCTGATGCCTGCTCGTAAATTGGCACCCAGATGTGGACAGTACATGGGCACAGATCCCTGATGAGGTTTGCACCAGTCTGCAGCAAAAAGGAAACTGAGGCCAGTAAAGTGATTTTTCACAAAGCGAATTTTATGCAACATAATCTTTTTTTTTAACTCTGAGATGTCCTTCCTAATTTTTCGAATTAATATTAATTTTTACTGCAATGATAAAATAAAATGATATTTCTTTTGGGAAAAATAAACTATATGTAACTATGTATCAGAAGCCCATTTTCTTCCCCATGGGAATTTACTGGGCTTTGAAATCCAAGGGCCCAGGAAGCATACAATTGGTCAAAGGCCGTGCATTCATGTTTGCAGAGCTCTGTGCTGTGCCTCCTCTCAGGAACCCTGTGAGTATTAACCTGTTCCCCTGGGAGCTGGGTGTTAATGGGATGGAATATGTGTGTGTGGAAGGAGAGCTGGTTTGCATATTTCAGCTCTGCCACGTGCTCCATTAGCAGAAAAGGCATCATCATTTCTAATTCCTACTAGCGTATCTTTGAGGGTTTGCTCTCCACGTCTCTGCTTTTGTTATCTTCTAAAAACGTATTTAATACTGAAATAAAGTATAGCAGTAGCTCAGATGTGGGCTTTGCTCTAAAAAGCAACTTGTGAGACGTTCTTCCCGTGATTTGCTCGGCAGCATTATTTCATAAGATAGTGGCTTGGATGTTATCTTGGCAATGCTTGTTTCATAAATAAACTAAAAGGTACATTATTTTTTTCACCTCTGCTTGCTTTCTTCTGTCTCTTTCTTCATCCATTTACCGAGTGCAGTACTAACTGAATGCTAAGTCCTGATGGCAGGGCATTGACCATCTTTGTGAGGGATTCACAAACATAACAAATGATCTAAGGGCAATGCCTGAGAGGAGAGATGAGTACAAGGAGCAGAGGGAACAGACCCACTCTTTCTGCCCAGGGAAAGTCACAGAGAAGATGAAATGGGGATTGAGCAAACTTCCCATTCTCTCTGCCCATTACTGAGAAGGAGCTAGAATTTTCCCATCCCCCAAATGCTGTTGGCAGCAGAGATGGGTATTAATATCATGGAACTGTGGGAACTGTGGACTGCAGCTCGATCTGCCGCTGGACAGTGTGTGACCATCAGGATCAGGCCACTGAAGTTTCTGTGTTGCAAATTGGGCATAGCATGCCTATTATCCTTTCCCTCCTGTCTTCATTTCTTCCTCTGACTACCGCCAAAAACTTTGTATCACACATGGTTCTAGGCACTGGAGGCAGAAAGATGAAAACTGAGCTTACCATGCAAACAGATAGGTCTAAAAATAGATAATTATAATACAACCTCTGAATGCCACTAAAGGAATGCCTTTCTCGTGGGGTTACTGGAAAAGAGCAAGGAAATCTTTGTGGAAGTATTTTTGAAAAGGCACAGAACAAGGGGTGAGGGAGTGGTGGTGATAACAGAGGAACTGGATTCAGGGGGAGATAAAGGCCTGAAGACCAGCGTGGCGAAACTCTCGTCTCACTGACGGTATATAGGTTCTCTAGGAGAAATGTGTTCATTGGGAAGTCATTTCAATATCCATAGTAGGCTTCTGGAATTTTCAAATTTTGAGGTTAAGATTAAGTTGGCATACGGGAATATTAGCTTTAGTGTTTAGGAGGATTGAGTTTATTTATTAGAATGAATCCAGAAAGCACAATCAGAAGGAAATTCAGCAGTAAAGGTATTTGCACATTTTCCACTGGAAAACAGTCTCTTTCTTTCAATCTACAAAGATGTATAATGCAGCCACAGCTACGTTGCCCCATGTCATCTTCTCCAACCTGACTTTAGCGTGAAGTACATCTTTAAACAAACATTGTGATGGTGGCCTGGAATTCTCTCCAAGAGCTGTTGTCATTCACAGTTGAAGATAATAGAGTCTGGTGTCGGTGGTTTCCCCCTGTGCACACAAGGAGGCGGAATCATAGGCACTCAGAATGCTTAGGTTAGTGGATTTTAGGCAGAGCTGGCTTCCTGTTTCCACCAACATGGGAAGGAGAGTTTGAAAGTAGAGCATGGTTCCATTCCCACCTGCGTGCTCCCTGCGAGGATTTCCTAACTCTGTTCAGTCCTTGACACCTGCGAGAACTTGCTGGAACACATCAGGGACTGAGGCAAAGGGAGTCTACTCTGCCGTTCTCATGGATCTCATCTGGTTTTGGCCAACCAGTGATCTTGTCTATCACCAGTCCCTTCAGACTCGCTCGGCCTCATTAGGGGGTCTGAGGAAATGTCTGCGTGGGGAAAGAGTCGGGAAGCCTCATGTAGAGTCTGCCTTTCCACCACATTCTCTGTTTTAACCCAGGCAAATCTTTGAACTCTCCGAGCTTCATTTTCTCTAGTCAACAGCAGGCATGGTATTACAGGTCTTGCGTACTCACAGACATGTTGTAAAGATCAAAATGAGATAATGTGTGGAGTACCATGTTTGAAAAGTATATAAAACATTATGCAAACCCTCATCTATAAATAGAGTGTTTAGTTACACTAGGTCACCCTTACATCCCATGATGCAGATATACGCAGGAACCTGCAGGTGCTCACCATGCCTACCCTGCCCTGTCTGAATATAAAACGGTAATAAGCATGGAGAACACGTGAGGTGAGGGTGTGCTCGTAATGCAATAAGATGTCCCAAAGTCCTGGGTAGGAAGCTGAGCTCTTTGAATGCCCTAAGCCCCCATCAGGATAGAACATGGGAAGAACACTTGGTCTACTATTCTACTGTTGTCTTTGATGGTTGCTCTGCGTTAACTCCAGATTTTCTAGTCTGGTCTAACCAGACCCTGGAAGGCAGGGAGGTCAGAGCAGAGAGTAGAGACGTTAACCTCTGTCTCTTGAACTTCTGCCTCTCTTTCCCGGGGCTCACATCACCCCCAGCCTGGATGGACCCAGGCAAACAGACCTTGAACACTCAGGCCTGATACAACAAAAGGGGTGGCTGGTACCTCTCATTCTAGCCTGTGTGCTATATATTACTGCAGCAACAATCCTACTAAATGGCCTCATAATCCTTGTAGGTCCCCCAAGCCGTTGTGGTAAAGTCTAAACTCCTGAACTTGCTGCATGAGCTCCTCGTGCTCTGACGTTGCCGTTTTCTTTTTCTTAGGGGCTCGTTCTCCCATCTGCAACCCGGGCCTCCACCAGCAGAGACTCCTCCCCAAGTTAAGACAAATGACTTCGGAGTTTCACACAGCAATTCCTTGGGAGCTCATCCCTCTACTTAGCATACCCTTCCCCTAATTAAACTTCACTCATCTTGCAAGTCTTAGCACAGGCCACGAATACCTTGAGAAACCTTCCCTGATTCACTTAAGCTGACTTGAACGTTCTTCTTTTGCACTTCTGTAACAATATGAGCATAAATTTTCTTCAACATGTATTGCTCTATGCTCCAAGTTTTAAAAGTTTGGTTAGCCTAATAGACTAATCCTCTTGAAGGCAAGGTCTGGTATCTATTTGTATCCCCCACACCTTGAATGGCATCTGAGAGGCTTCCGCTTGTTGAATGACTGATGAATGAACGAGTGTAAACTTTCTGAGTGGAGTGTTCCTGTCTGACTTATGGGTCATTCTTCCATGCTTTCCCCCATTTTCCTTTTCTTGCTCCTTCCAACAGCAAAGTGCTCCTAGCAGGTCCTCGACAAATATTTGTTATAATAACAAATGAGTAGTGTCTTTTGATGCTTTTGGTAACAGTGAGTAGCATCTTATTCATCTGGTCTCCTTCCACATCTGCCAGTGTTGGAGTCGTATCCCTTCCCTGTTGGCTACCCCAAAGAGCTACGCTTACTCCTGAAGCGGCTGATGGTGCCCCAACCTGAGGGTTTGGGGAATGTGGCTTTGTTTCAGCCATGACACTGAATCATGTCCTGGCCTTAAGCCATTGCTATGCCATCCATTAAATGAGGGCAGAAACTATTCCCTCCTCCTTTCTTAAAGATGTTATGAAGATTAATGAGGTAATGTCTGCAGAGCACCCTGGAATAAAGGTATTATTCTAAATACTGAGTATTATGGTAACATTGCTTTCATCTGTGTTACCCGTTGGTCTGCGCTCTTCCAAGCAAGATGGGAAAACAGGAGAGTTGCTGGAAGAGTTGAATTGAGAGAAGAGTCCGAGGCCTTGTTCTGAGCACTGCTGATGACTGATCCTGTGCTGTGGGTGTTCCCTCTGCTTCCATCTCTTCTGTCTACAAAAGATGGTAATAACATAGCACTTACCCGCAATCAAAGGGTGTGCGGAAAATTAACTAATTTGTTTTTGTAAAGTGAGTGGGCCCTTGGATAAAAAGCTTTGTAAAACTCCGAAATATTATTTCAATCCCAGGTTTCTGTTTCTCTTCCTTTCTTTTGAAAGGATATTCACTGAGCTTATCACTTTCTCGGGAGTTTTTTTAATTACCCTTAACTTGGTCTTTTATGTACAGCTGTATACTCCTATTGAATGGCTTTGTTTCCCTCCAGAGAGGTTACTGTTTGAAATTTCTCACTGTCATTTTTCTGTTTGTTTGCTTATAAACCAATAACCCAACAAGCAGATCTTGCACAATAGCAGTCTCCATTTTTTTTTAGTGAGGCATTATTTTCGTAAGGCACAGTCCTCTTGAAGTGTGTTTATTTATTAATTTGTAAATGGCTCCCATCACACATTGCACCTGTGTGACTTATGTTAATCAGAAAAATAACGCGATAAGAAATGAATAGGCTGTTTTGATTTCTTTGGTAATCCAAGTAAACCTAGGAATAGAATTTGAGAATTAGATTGTTTACTACAGCTCGGAAAAGTATACTGGAATGAGAACAGTCTGCATTATCCTGTGCCTAGGAAGATTTTAGCATTTTTAGAAGTTTACTGGATAAATGTCGCTCAGAGTTTATATCAATGTTTTAAAGAAATAATGTTAAATCAATTATAATAACTAGTATATATAAATAGTATATAATTCTTCATACCAAGTTTTTTCCTTGTAAGTGAAGCATTCAAAATGCAAGGCCTGTCTACATAACAGCAAATGTACTTAATAATTCAGAATTTTGAGGATTTTAAGAAACCAGAAACCATTGAGTGCTTATTTTGTGCTTAGCACTATGGATTAGCTTGCATACTACAAATCCACCAGACAATTGCAGCATCTAGACTCTGGTGTTTCCACGGAAAGAGGAGGACAGTTGGACAACAATCTGGATGATGCTGAAAATGGGTCCTGTCTATCAACTCATAAGTTAAGGAAAGGATTCATTTGTCTGAAATTGCCATATTAAAGGTCTTCATTGATCAAAGGCAAATCCTGCTTCATCCCTGCACACACACTTGTCCTGTACTCACAAGGAAAAGATTGCTATTTTTAAGGATAAAATTTTATCTCCAACCCTGAAAATATATCAGTGTACTGTTGGTTATCTGAATTGAACCCATAATTTTATAGAAAAGAAAACTGAAATCTGAAATATCACAAGGTTAAGTGATTGCCTAAGATCACACGATGAGTAGGTAAAAGAACTAGGACCCAAGTATCCTGGTTTCTGCTTATTAGTAATAACAATAATAATAAGCTTCAGATGGAAATATCCAGCCAATAGCTCATGCTCCTGAGGTGACTATGCTGTGCAGTAGGCAGACAGAGACCGGGCACGGGATTAAGAGGAGATAACCTACTACATCATGAAATAATTATTTGACGTCAGCAATGTTACTTATTTTGTCAGTTTTCTCATCTTTCAAATTCAGGAATTTTACTGGTTAAACTCTAACTTGCCTCCTAGCTCTGGATTTCTCTAACTTTATGAATGAAATTGAAGCAGCAAATTCATGTCACAGGCATGTTTGCATAAGACCTCATCCATTTACCGTCTATTAATATATTTTGAAAAATTCAGTAATTGTAAAGCCTGATACAAGTATTTAACATCCCTTGAGCTGAATTCTCCTTCCCAGAAGCAGGCTGTATTTTGTTACAAAATTTGGTTATGAGAAGCCACACCAGAAGACACGTTTGCCATTTGTAGGAGTTTCCCTAAGCGCGAACCAATATCCAACAACTGTTATGTCCGAGATATTCTTCTAGGTGCTGATTTGGCTCCTAAGGTAAAACTACTGCCTTGCCCATCTTGAGCATAGGCAATCACATTGGCAGTATATTCATGATCATTCCATCTTGAATGCTTACAGCGTCAAGCCATAGTATTTCAGACCTCGAAGGGACTCTCGTGGTTTTCCATTCCACATCACCATTTTACAGTTGAAGAGACGGAAGCCTTTTATCTGACAACTCAACTTTACTCCTAGCAGCATGTATGTTATATTTATAATACCTAAAGATATATATTTCACAGTAACAGTGTTAAAAAGAGAGATCATCTTTTCCCTCTCTTTCTCCACTGCCCCACCCCCCAGAGTACTTGTCCAAATCAGTTTACAGTTTTTAATCTCAGTTTCTCTACCTTTTAAGTTGCGAAAGCAAAATTTAAATCCATTTTTTATTTCTCGGGAATCATAGAGAAATAATTAGTTAGCAGTTATAGATTATCGTGAACAACTTGGATACAATTAACCCCACGAGCATTATTAATATTGCTCAAAGTATCAGTCTTTGAAGAAGTTGTGGGGGCAGCAGACGACCCTGCTGTGAAGAATGCACCTAGAAGACGGATAAGGCACCTGCTGACCTGAACTTCTAAGACCAAAGGAAGTGGAGAAGCACTCAGAGATTATGCAAAATTATTCTTATTTAGGGAATGTGAAAAAAAAAATTTACATTCTTTATCTGAAAATATGTTTATCAGTTTGTGAGATCTTCTCTCAAATATATTTTAAATCTTTTCTAAATCTAAAATATACATACAGAAATGTACACAAAGATGGAAATAGCATAATGGATGACCTCACATTGAACACACCCATGTGAACAACCACCAGATCAGGAAATAAAGCATTCCCTCAAGAGGCCACCTCCTGCCCGTTCTCAGCACTACCACTCAAAGGTGACCAATACCCTGATTTCTAATGCCAAATATTAGTTTTACCTTTTTCAAAACTTGATACAGATAGAAACATTTGATATGTATTCTCGTGTCTGTCTTCTTCCATTCAACATCTCTCCCTCTCTCATCTATCATCCATCAATTTTGTTTACCAATGTAATCTATTCTAGTTATAAAAATTCAAATATTACAGAAATATATAATGTAAAAATTAAGGTTCCATGTAATTTTCTCTACACTTTTATAACCACTGATATACGTTATTTCCAGACTGTTTTCTATATGGATTCTAACTTTTTGTTACTACTGTTTCAACAAAATTGGTTATCATACTGCATATGTACTATTCTGTAACTTGTTATATTTACTTACAGTATCTGGGATATCTTTCCTATGCACATCTTTAATGATTACTTAACATTCTTGCTTTGATGTGCTGACCTTTATCATCTAATCATCTAATCCTCAACAGTGGTTTTAATGGTAGAAATTTTGGAAGAAGTGGCGAGTGAGGATAACATCACAATAGGCCATGAAATGGAAATTCCGGGAGCTGCTGGGCCATCCATCGATTTTCACGATGCCAAGCAGTTTGTAAAAGCTTGTCTTCATACATGGCAAACTCCATGTCTTCTTCCTTACTAAGTAGTGGTTAGTGCTTAGATTCTAGAGTCAGAAAACCCAGGATTGAATCATACCTCCACAAATCCTAGCTCTGTGACCTTAGGCAAGCGACTCACTGTCTTTGTTTCTCAGTTTTCAGATCTGTGAAACAGGCATAACACAACACTATCAACTCTATAAGATGGTTGTTATGGAAAGGGCTCAAAAATAAAGACTGTAATTATGGTCTATTACTAACTTTTCCTGGCTATCTTAAGAATTTTCAAATTCTTTTGCTGGACAGGAAGCATGGTCTGCTAGCTACACAGAATAGCACGCAAGGAAGGACACCACAGTGCTAAAGAGAGACGGCTCTGAAAGCAGAGTGCCTGGATTCTTCCTGAGTCTCCCCTTTAGCTTAAGTTATTTCTTGCCCTTGTGCTTCCATTTTCTCATCTGTAAAAAGCAATAATTCTGATGTTACTTCGTCAGAGATTATTGAGAGCACTGAAGGATGTAATCCATGTAAATCATTTAGAACTGCACTGTTCGATATGGAAGCTAATAGCCATATGCTGCTACTGACACTTGACATGTGGCTAGTCCGAACTGCAGTGTGCTGTGTCAATTACACACCAGATTGAGAAGATTTAGTAGTAAAAAAAGTATGTAACATACCTCATTAATATTTTTTAATTTATTACATGCTGGAAAGATAATGTTTTGGATAGATGGTATCAAGTAAAACATTGCATTAAAATTAATTTCACTTGTTGCTATGGAGTAACTGTGCCCCCCCCCCCACCCCCAATTCATATGCTGAAGCCTTAACCTCCAATGTGATGGTATTTGGAAGGTGGGGCCTTTGGGAGATAATTAGGTTTAGATGAGGTCATGAGGGTGGAGCCCTCGTGATGGAATTAACACCCATATAAGAAGAGGAACAGACCATAGCCCTCTCTCTCTCTCCATCATGTGAGGATGCAGCAAGAAGACTGCCGTCCACAAACCAGGAAGAAAGTTCTCAACAGACACCGAATCTGCAGGCACCTTCATCTTGGACTTCCAGACTCCAGAACTGTGAGAAACAAATGTCTGTTGTTTAAACCACTCAATCTATGCTATTTTGTTACAGCAGCCGGAGCTAAGATATTATTTCTTTTTTTAAAACAATGTGGCGACTAGTAAATTTGACTTTCCTCATGTGGCTCACATTTGCGGCTTGCATTATATTTCTTTTGGACAGTACCAATGGAGTACATAGTAAACCAGCAAAAAATGTAAAATGTTCAGCTATTATGCTAGGGTGCTTCTCACTTTCGTATAAACAAAAAATACTGATTTACATACCTCTTTATGGTCCAGTTGTCACTCTGAGCACATTAAAAAAAAAATCATCATGTTATCATCAACTATAGTGGAGGTGAGAGTTTTATTTTGGGAAGAATTGTCCTGAATTTTGCTCAGTGATAGGAATGCTATGGGTTGTGATCAAATCAAGGTTTTTCTCCAACAGTGGACTGAGTAATGATTGCAAACTAATTACAGCGTGCATATTGCACTTTGCTTTGCAGAAACAGCTTTCTACCAGCTGTTTCCTTTAGCAGTTGTTCATTTCAAGTAGGTACCAATGTTGCTGAAAGTGTGGGATGCCAGAAAGCAATTTCATTTCTTTGCTGCAAATTGAAATCTGTATTTTTTTTGCATTTTTTTTTTCCCTTAAGTGTCCTTCAAACTCTACATAGCTCTAAGGCTAATTTCTTAGCACCCTTTCTGGTCCCTTTTTCAGAAAAAAAAATCTTTTGAAGATTATATACGGAATGATACAAAAATCTCAAGTTTAATTAAGCTTTAGCAAAAATATCCTTTAACCATTGCATTTGTTTCTTGCTTTATTCCCTCATAGCCTGCAACTCTTCTGAAGTACACTTTCAAGTAGAGATTCAATAGAACCATTTAGAGTAGTCATTACTGTGGATTAAATAACTATTCCCATCTGGCTCATGAAATGTATAATCTGTATTCCTCTCGATAATAAATACAGTGAGTAACTACTTACCACCCCTTAGACCATCACTTCTGTCTGTCCTGCTAGGTTTTTCTTTATTGTCTATTGATAAGGACTTTTCATTAACTCTTTCCTTGTACAGAAACATGTCCTGTGGGGTTCTTTTTACAGAGAAAGATGTTATCCTGGTTCCTCTGGCCCAGCGGGGCTTCAGATGTGTAATGGTGACTAGTAACAATGGCCGGCATTTATTGACTTGCTATGTGGTAGGCACAAAAGCATAGGGACATTGCTAAATGATTTGTAAACATCATTTTATGCAAATCTTTTCAAAAACCCTTTGAGGGGCATTATTACCCCCTTAGAGTTGAGAGAACAGATTCAGAATCCCACAGACTGTAAGTGGCTAATCTGAGATTCTTCTCTAGACTTGTATGACTTCAAGGCCTGCCATCTTCACTTCTAAGTCAAGGGTTCCAAACAGTGTGAGCTCCTCAGGGGCTGTGCTGGATGATACATTGGGGTGTGGGAATAATGTGTTAGAACTCTTACTTAGATAAACATTTTTTTGTCTTTTGAAAATTTCCACGTTTGTATGTTTTACAATGCATATGATAGAAAAGTAAATCAGCACATGTTGAAAATACCTGCAAAAGTTTACAGGTGTTGGGGGGCCAGCCTTGTGGCCGAGTGGTTAAGTTCGTGCATGCCATTTTGGCGGCCCAGGGTTTCACCAGTCAGATCCTGGGCACGGACCTAGCACCGCTCATCAAGCCATGCTGAGGCAGTGTCCCACATGTCACAACTAGAAGGACCTACAACTGAAAATATACAACTATGTACTGGGGGGCTTTGAGAAGAAGGAAAAATAAAATAAAAAAAAGTTTACAGGTGTTGGGAATGCAAGCTCAAATTTTCTTTTCTGATAGGTTTTTACTATCAAATAAAATCCTAATTTTAGCACAGTCATGGAGGCACTAATGTGTATCACACTATCCACAAAAAAATTACAACACATGGGATATGTGCCAACAATGCATACGGCCCAATATTCAAGACTTTCTGAACTGACAGAAGAGCCTTCCGTTAAAGCATCATTTGCCCTCATCTTTACTATAACTCGAGTGAAGCCCTACATTCAAGAGCTACTTCCCCTTGGGGTGAAGATAATTCTCACCTTCAGTCCTAAGTGAATAGATGCCTGAGCCACTTGACCACTGCTGCTTGTTTCTACTACCTGTTCTCAGCTCACCTTGGGTCTCGACTTGCTTTATTGTTGACTTCTGCCTCTTGGAACTCTGAGATGAGTACCCATGATACAATGTTGCTACAGCCATGCTGGCTCCAACAGAGGCAAAGAAGGCTATGGTGCCTTCTATTGCCTTGGGCTCTCATTATCTCCATGCAACTAACACAAAGTTGCTTTCTGTATAACAGCCTTTATTAAACTTAGTGGCTAAGGAGAAGAGTAACTAGAGGGAATTATACTGTAGAAAAACTGTGTTCTAAATATGACTATTTCCAGAAACCAAGAAAAAAGGAAAAGCTTTGCCTCCTTGTCTTAAGAATCTCACCATTTTCTTCCTCCTCCTCCTTCTCCAGAGTGAGAGAGAGAGAGATCTTTCTGGAATCCTTCACAATGAAACCTTCCTTTCCCCTTCAGGAAAACCTTGTCTTCAGCTCCCTGGCATGGTCTCACATCTTCCTACGTCAGAATAATCCATCTTTACAATAATTCAGCAGCAAAAGTCCACACATTTGAGTCACCTGGTCTAGAATAAAGATGAACAGAACAGTCCAGGGTGGAATTTACATTCTGACCACTATTCCTTAAACATCTTTCCATGAGCAGGAGGCAAAGATCTGTGCCTGCCCTTCTGCCTGTGTCATTTTGGTCTCTTGTGGGGAACTCTTACATGGAACACACACGCACACACACTCCTCCAAAGGACAAACAGTAATTCTCCAAGATGGTAGAACTTAAATCCGTACTAAGGAAAAGAAGCGTTATTTGAAAACCAAATGGTCTGCAAAAATTGTCCTTGCACAATGTAGTTAGTATTTTACAAAACCATTGCAGTCTCATTTTCTCATCCTCCAGCTCTATACCACACCCATTCCGTCAATTTCAATTTGATCAAATTCAACCATCACTTTTTTTGATATCCAGTTTGAGTTAGATACTGAGAAGCTGAGTGTATTGGTCAATAAAACAGTCCTTGTCCTCAAGTACCTTATAAACTAAAGGGAGAAAGACATATATCACTTACTAAAACATAGTGTGATAAGTTGTATATCTACGTGCAAAAGGCTTTACAAATATTGAAAAGAAGCAAGGAACTTTTCTTAGGGGAGGAGGAAATGATTTGTGGAGGAGAGAATAGTGGAGCCAGGCTTATAGAACACAGATTTCACTAGGCAGGGGGGTCAGGACAGAGAACTCAAACCAAAAGAAACCTTGTTCCTTGGTCACATCCCACACTTAAAATATCCCATTTTCTTTACCTTATGAGGCACAATGACACCATCATGTGACCGTAATTGAACAGTCCAAATGTGGGGGAAAAACTGTACTCTAGCTAGTCTCTCCTACAACATATTTCACATCATACAGAGAAGAAATATCCCTAAAAAGATTAGAAAATTTTTTAAAATCTCATTTTTTATCCACTTGTCCAAAATTGACCTATTTCAAATATCACTTCCAAATTGAAGCTTTTTTCTTACCACACTGTTTGTTAACAGTGACTGTTGCATTCATTTGGAAGTTTTCATATTCTGCTTAGCCTTCTGGTTATTTTTTTGGGTATGCATCCATCATCTATATATAATGAGATTATACATAGATTTACACATTCATATACATGTTGACATCTCCCTAACCCACAGGACCTAGCACAGGGTTTTGCTTATGGTAGACATTCAAATACGGTTTGTTGACTACAATAAAGCCCAAGTCCCAGTTGGTGTAGAGAGCCATAGCCAGAGGTGGAGAACTCTGAAGTTGGTGTCATATTTAGAAGAAAATAGATAGTAAAATTAGAAGAAAGTGGCATAAAACAAACAAAAATATTGCTGATGTAAACTCATAAGCCTTTGTCTCAGGAATTTTGTAGGAATCAGACTCTCAAGTCTTTCATTTCATGTCAGTAAAGATGGAAGCTGCTGCTCCCTTCTCCTCCCTAAGGAGTTTGTTGTGGGGTTTTAGGGGTAGTGGGAACAGGGGCAGGAGCTGGAACACAGGCCAGGAAACTAGCATTAGGCCCTGTATTAGTCTGCTCTGTCTGCCATAACGAAGCACTACAGCCTGGGGAGATTAGACAACAGAAACTTATTTTGCTCACAGTTTTGGAGGCTGGAGGTCTGAGATCAGGATGTTGGCGGGGTTGATTTCTTTTGAGGCCTCTCTCATTGGCTTGCAGACGCCGTCTTCTCCCTGTATCTTCACAGGGTCTTCCCTTGGTGCACATCTGTGTCCGAATCTCCTCTTAAGGACACTGTTCATACTGGATTAAGGCCCATTCTAATGGCCTCATGTAAGTCAATTATCTCATTAAAGGTCTGTGTCCAAATATAGCCATATTCTGAGGTCCTGGGGGTTAGGACTCCAACATACAAATTTGTTGGGTATGAGGGAAGGATTCAACTGAGTCCTAACAGAGACTAAGGGCCCCAGAATAGGACTAGAGGACGAATGCAGGTCAGTGACTAGAACACCTAGCAGATTATTGCTAAGGGACTAATTCAGCACCAGAACCGGGAACTTTGGTGTTTACTACAACAATGGCGGTACAGCAAGAGAGGTCTAAGCACAGTTTTAGTGGTCAAACAGGAGAAATAAGGTTCCCAAATCTCTTTTCAAGATTCTCATCTGGAATAGGTGAAAGTCAATCAAAATGTTGCCCAGACTCACCTGCCGGGTAAGCAGATGGTGAGTTTGGGTGCAGGAGTAGGTCCTTCTGACCTTAATAACAGGCACAGAGCACAGGGACTATGAGGACAAACACCAGGAGTCAAGGGCTTGGTAAGACACTGAGGCCACGGAATTGAGTGGTCGCATCACTAACTCTTTCCAAGGACTTACATCTCCTTTTGAGGCCAAGAGGTCTGCTCAATGAGAGGATACGGAGTTCACTACAGTTTCGAGTTGGTGAAGATTATCAGGCAAGGTAGAATCACAGGGTTTTACAAGTGGACAGACTTGCCTTTACAGCAGTGGTCCTCACACGAGAGCATGTTTCAGAATCACCTGGAGGACTGGTAAATCACAGATTACTGAGCTCCAGCCCCAGAGTTTCTAATTCCGTAGGTCTGGAGTAGGCAGGAGAATTTGTGCTTCTACATCTTCCCAGGTGATGTTGATACCGCTGGTCCAGGGAACATACTTCGAGAACCACTCCTTAAATGCGTGTTTTTCAACCCTAGATGCACATTAGAATCACCTGAGAAGCTTAAAACTTCCCCATGCTCTGACCGCATCCCAGACCAGTTGAATCCAAATTACTAGGGGCTGAAATCCCAGCATCAGAACTTTTTAAAGCTCCCCAGATGATTCCCATACAGCCATGTTAGAGAACAAGTTGTTTAAAAGCTTTCTTGTCCATGTCTTGACTTAGTAGGAAATGATTACATTGCCTGCTATGGGAATGAGGAACATTGGGCTGCATCCCACTTATTGACTTCCCTTAGCTACATTCTCATTTTATGGTTGAGGAAACTGTAGAATCATAATTTTTCTACCATGGTGGGTAGACTTGAGGACATTTTAATGGTCTGGGGTTGCTGAACACATTGATGCTAAGAGTTGTCCTATGACTGGCTGGGAAATGTTTAGGCCAGGATATTGATAATGATGGAATGGCTAATCCTGCTTCTTTCAAGGGTAAAAGATGAACCAGAGAGAACTGACTTGCATGTTAGTTCAAACCACAATCAGACACCAACATTCATTAATAGCATGGGACACAACTTCACTTGAGAGTGAGAATTCTACAAATGCTTAATTTCTGTGTGTGTAGAAGTGATGGCATATGGGGGAGACATGTTGGTTCATGGAAAAGAAATAAGTTAAAGGCAGCACAAACATTCTAGTAGACAAAGGCTATTTGGACATTGGCCAGTAGCATGTATTACATAGAGAAAATACTGCAAAGTTTAGTATCTTATGCTACCATGTAAAGTTGTTGACTGTGTGTAGAAACAACTACCACTCACCCAGCCTACACATCATGGCACTTAGAAGGAGAGAGTGCCCATGGCTACTTACCAGCATTGAAGGGTCGTGTAATATGCTCCACTGAGAGCAAAATCACTACCAATTTCAGCGGTAGGGAAGTTATTTGCTGCCTGGCACTTACTCTACAATCTCTGTGCTACAAACCAAGAAATAAATATGGTTTAGTGATGCAAGAGCAGTAAATAGCATGTAAGGAGTGAGAAGTGCTTTAATTTCCTCTGTACTAAAAAGTCAGCAAATGTTCTTGGGCCCCTTAAGGGGGGTGAAGGATTTCGGAGACTGGCTTCGGTTGCTGGTGCTTTTCAAGGTGATTTTCCTTTACTGGGAACAAAAACCCCCAGAGAGAGGTATTTGCATGAAGCTAAAAGAAAATTTAATAGAACTTAGGAACAGAATTTCTTTTCCTTTTTGCCCAGTGTTGCACTCACTTTTGACTGTCTACTCAGCTGCCCTTCCCTCCTGTCCCCTTTTTCCTCCCAAGAGAACCAACCTCTCTCTTGGATCTCCACTCTTCTCCCCTTGGCCATCTGCTAACAAGAGCTGGTTTAGGTCCATCCTGGTGGTTTCATTCCACTTGCTAATAAATTATATAGGTGTGGATATGTGATGAAATTCTGACTAGAGAAATGTAAGAAGGGCGCTAGGAAAGATTATTTGATGATTTAAAAGAGACAAGCAGAAAGATACGGTGTCTTTTTCCCTGGATGTGGTCGTGGTTCCACACATACACTCTCGGAGCTTGGAGGGCTGCTGCCGGGGGCACAAATGCAGAGTGGAAAGATGATACTGTTGAGCCACGGAATGAACTCTGCCTGGAGAACTTCTCGTTATATGAGATAATAAATGTCAGTTGAGTCAGGGTTTCCTGTTCCTTGTAGCTGAAGGCACCACAACTGATGCATTTGGTTTCTGGAGTATGTTTGTGAAATTCAGCCCTCTCTAACATTGGCCAAGATGGAAAGATACTACCGAAAAACCAATATATCATATCACCATCCTGCTTTATAATTCCTTATAGAAACTGCTCTTAATTTAAAAATAACTTTCCACATTTTACTTCTATTTTTCTTTCCATTTAACTTAATCTCAGCAATTATCTTGACAGATTTAAGGTAAAGTACTTCATTCATGTAATAAAATTTGATTGACAGTTTTAATGTGTGGAAGAGGTTAAGATGTGACTTTAGCATTAATAGGCTTTTAAGCTTTACCTGGTACAATCCAAACACATTTGAAAAATGGATTTAAAACCATGAATGTCTCCCTAAATATTACCAAGAAAAATTGTCCCCAAAAATTAGTCTTGCTTGCTGTTACTATTTTTAAATTCTTCATATTTATTCTTTAACAAACTTTTTAAAGGCGTTATTTATATACAGTAAGACACACACATTGTAACTGCACAGTCTAAGTTTTGACAAATATATATATTAATGTAACCGCTAACTCAATAAATCATCCCAGAAAATTCCCTTTCGCTCCTTTGAGGTCAATCCCCCTCCCGACACCCCATGTGAAGCCATCAGTATAATCTATCACCGTAGATGAGTTGGGTTGGTTCTATAACTGCATGTAATCTGCTAGTACTCTTGGTTTCTGGCTTATTCTTCTCAGCATAACGTTATTGAGATTCTCCCACGTTGTTGAGCATATCATCAGTTCGTTCTTTTTAATTGCTGACTGGTATTCTATTGTACGAATGGATCACAGTTTGCTTATCCCATTCACCTGCTGAAGGACCTATGGGTTGTTTCTGGTGTTTGGTTATTAAGGACAGAACTACTACACATTTGTGGACAGGTATTGTGGGCAGATTTTTTTCTGGGCCATGTGGTAAATTGCTGTTTAACTTTGTATGAAACTCTTTCCCACAGTGGTCTTATCATTTTGTGTTCTCAGCAGTGTATGATAGTTCTGACCAACATTTGGTATGGTCAGCCTTTAAGCGGCTAGCCATTCTAGTGAGTGCGATGTCATCTCTCATAGTGGCTTCAATTTGCATTTCCCCGAATGTCCAACGATGTTGTAGATCTTTTCATGTTTTTATTGGCCATTCATTTATCATTTTTTGAGGTCTTTGTTCAACTCTTTTGCCTTTTTTAAATTGAATTGATTTTCTTCTTAATGTTGAATCATAACAATGCTTTATATATATTGGATACAAGTCCTTTTTCAAATATATGTATAGCAAATATTTTCTTCCATTGCGTGGCTTCCTTTTTATCCATTTTCTTAATGATGTCTTTTGAAGAGCAGCAAGTTTAAATTTTGATGAAGTCCAACTTATCAATTCTTAAAAAAATAATTGATGCCTTTTTGTGTCCAAAGAACAGATCTTTGCTTACTACAGAGTCATGGAGATATTTTTCCTAGAAGTGTTCTTCTAGAAATTTTATAGTTTAGCTTTTATATTTCAGTCTATTACCCATTTCAAGTTAAATTTTGTGTATGCAATGATGTAAGGATCAGGATTCATTTTTAAAAATATGAACATCCAGTTGTATCATCACCATTTGTTGAAAAGATCATCCTTTACTCATTGAATTATCTTGGCACCTTTGCCAAAAATTAACTGAGCATGTATATGTGGGTCTATTTCTTGGTTCCTGTTCTGTTAATCTACTGGTCTATGCTTATGCCATTACCAATTTGCCTTGATTAGCATAAGTATTTATAATAAATTTTGAAATCGGGAGTGCAATTCTTCCAACTTTGTTTTCCTTTTTCCTAATAGCTTTGGCTATTTTAGGTTCTGTGTACTTCCATTTAAATCATCGGATCATCTTATCAATTTTTAAAAAATGCTTACTAGACTTTTGATTGGAAATTCATTGAGTCTGCAAACCAAAATGTGGAGAATTGATATCTTAAAAATACTAAGTCTTCTCATTCATGAATATGATGTATTTCTCCATTCATTTAAACCTTTTAAAAATTCTGTCATCAGTATTTTTGTACTTTGCAGTGCATAGATTGACATGCCTTTCATTAAATTTATTCCTAAGCATTTTATGATTTTGATGCTATGATAAAAATATTTTCCAATTATTTTTTGCTTATACACAGAGATAACAATAGATTTTTATATATTGACCTGCGTCCTACAACTTTGCTAAATTCACTTTTTTTTTTTGGTGAGGAAGATTGGCCCTGAGCTAACTTCTGTTGCCAATCTTCCTCCTTTTGCTTGAGGAGGAGTGTTGCTCAGCTAACATCTGTGCCAACCTTGCTCTGTTTCGCATGTGGGACACCACCCCAGCATGGCTTGATGAGCAGCGTGTAGGTCCTCATCCAGGATCCGAACCTGCAAACCCTAGGCTGCCGAAGCAGAGCATGCAAACTTAATCACCACTCCTCTGGACCCGCTCCTAACTTCACATTTTAATATGAAAATTTTTAAACAGAAAGAAGAGTTGAAATAAAACTACATTAAATAGTCATGTACTCACCACCTAGAAGCTATAATTAACATTTTAGTATATTTTCTTTATCACATTTATATCCATCTATTCTTCTATCTATCTTATTTACTGGATTTTTTGGTGTATTTCTAAGTTGCAGACATCAGCATACTTCACCCCAAACACTTCAGCACATGTATCATTCACTGGAATTCAATTACTGTTTATATTTTCTTTGTTTTAAGTAAAATCTACCTACAGTGAAATGTACGAACCTTAAGCGTACTGTTTGATACCTTTTGATAGATGCATAACGCTTGGCTTTTCTGATGTCCCTTTCAAGTCAGTCCCTGCTCCCACACTCTCAGAGGCAACTGCTATTCTGAGTTTCTTAAATGATAGATTAGTTTGGCCCATTTTAGAACTTTAAACAAATACAGTCATGCAATATGTATTCTTTGGGGGAAGATTTCTTTCAATCAGCATGATGTTTTTGAATTCATCCATGTTGGAGGCACATATATTTTTTAAATTGCTGGTAGTATTTCATTGCATGAGTTTACCACAGTTCGCTTAGCCATTCTCCTACTGAGGAGAATGTGCAGCCTGCAATTTTTGGTCCTACGAGTAGAGCTAGAAGCATTCTTTTTCTATTATTTTTTTAAAGATTGGCACCTGAGTTAACATCTGTTGCCAGTCTTTTTTTTTTTTTTAATCTTCTTCTCCCCAGAGCACCCCAGTACGTAGTTGTATATTCTAGTTGTAGGTACTTCTGGTTGTGCTATGTGGGATGCCACCTCAGCATGGCTTGATGAGCAGTGCTGTGTCCATGCCCAGGATCCAAACTGGCAAAACCTTGGGCCACCAAAGCAGAGCTTGCAAACTTAACCACTTGGCCATGGGGCTGACCCCTAGAAGCATTCTTGTGCAAGTCTTTTTGTGGAATATGCTTTCATATCTCCTGAGTAAATATCCAGGAGTAGACTTTCTGGGATAGGTGTATGTTTGGTTATATGAGAAGCAACCAGGCCCATTTTCCAAAGTGGTTTTAACATTCTACACTCCCACCAACCACGTGTGGAATTTGAGATTGCCCTACATCCTTGTCAACATTTGGTGTTGTCAATCTCTGATTTTAGCTGTTTCAGTGACCGTGTAGTGATATTACATTGTGTTTTTCATTTATATTTCCCTAGTGATTAATGCTGTTGAGCTCCTTTTCATAAGTTTTTCCTCTTTGTGAAGCATCTGTTCAAGTTTTTCACTATTTTTTAAAAATTTGGTTCTGTCTTTTTTTTTCTTTTTAAAGATTGGCATCTGAGCTAACAACTGTTGCCAATCTTCTTCTTTTTATTTTCCTGCTTTATTTCTCCCCAAATCCCCCCAGTTGATAGTTGTATATCTTAGTTGTGGGTACTTATAATTGTGGGATGTGGGATGCTGCCTCAGCATGGCCTGATGAGCCGTGCCATGTCTGCGCCCAGGATCCGAACCCTGGGCTGCCGAAGCAGAGCACACGGACTTAACCACTTGGCCACGGGGCCAGCCCCCAGGTTGCTGTCTTTTTGTTACTGAATTGTGTGAATTCTTTATATTCTCTGGGTACCAATACTTTGTCAGAGATATGTTTTGCAAGTATTTTCTCCTAGTTTTTTGGCTTGCCTACTATTTCCTTAGTAGTATCTTTCAAGCAGGATTTAAAATTTTTGATGAAGTCTAATTTATCAATTTTTTTCTTTTGTATTTGTTATTTGTGTTCAATCTAAAGAAGTTTTACCAGATACCAAATCACAGAAGTATTCTCTTATGTTCTCTTCTGGAAGCTTATAAGTTTAGATTTTATATTTAGGTCTATGATCTATCAATTTTTGTATACAATGCAAGGTAGGGATTGAGTTTCTTTCTTTTTTCTACATAGATATACCTTTATTCTAGTATCTTCTATTGAAAAGTCTTCCATTTTCCCATTGAACTGCTTTGAAGCCTTTGTCAAATCATTTAACTATATAATTGTGGGTCCATTTGGGGCTCTATATTCTGTTTGGTTGATCTATTTATTTACTTTTATCCCTGTACTACACTGTCTTGATCACTGTAAATTTATAATAAGTCCTAAAGTCAAGAAGTATAAGTCCTCCAATTGTTTTTTAAAAATTGTTTTGTAAATTGAGGTTGTAAGCATTTTTGTATGAATTTTAGAATCAGCTTGTCAATTTCTACAAAAAAGGCCGATGAGATTATGATTGAGATTGCTTTGACAGTGTAGATCAGTATGAGAATTGACATCTTAATATTTATCTTCCAATCCATGAATAGATCATATATTGCCATTTATTTAGGTTGCTTTAAATTTATCTCATCAGTATTTTTCATTTTTCAGAGGAGAATTCTTAAGCGTCTTTTGTTGAACTTTTTTCTAAGTATTTTATGTTTGTTGATGCTGTTATCTATGGTGTTATTTTGATAATTTTGCTTTCAAATTGATGGTAGCTAGCATATAGTGACATAATTGATTTTTGTACATTGGCCTTGAAATAATTTACTAGTTCTAGTAGTCTTTTTGGTAGATTCTTTGAGATTTTCTGCATACACATCATGTCATCTGCAAATAAAGACAGTTTTGCTTAGTGTTTTGCATCTTCTGTATCTTTTATTTCTTTCTCTTGCCTTATTGTGCTGGCTAGGATGCCAGTGCAATGTTGAATAGAAGTGGTGAGAGTGGTTTTCTTTGCTTTTTCTTAATGTTAGGAAAAACTGTTCAATCTCTCATCATTAATTATTAAGTTATCTCTAGTGTTTTTTTTCTGGAGAGGAATTTTATCAGGTTGAAAAAGTTCCTTTTTATTCCTAGTTTGATAAGTTTTTGTCATGAAAGGATGTTACATTTTTTCAAATGCTTTTTCTGAAAATATTGGGATGATTATAAGGTCATATTCTCTTTAACTGAACATATTTTCTTTTAAGTTTTTGAACATATTTATAATAACTATTTTAACACATTTATCTGCTAAGTCAAACATCTGAACCATGTTAGATTTGATTTCTATTGATTTTATTTTCTTGACTATGGGTCACATTTTCCTCTGTCTTTGCATATCTAGTAATTTTGATTGTGTTCTGGACATTATACATGATACCACATTTTGTTGTCTTCCTCTGAAAAGTGATGATCTTTGTTTTAGTAGCAAATTCAATCATTGGCTGATCATCTTCTATTGTGCAAGCTTGGTTTTATACTTTGTTAGGGTTGATCTTTGGAAAGCCCAAGATGTTTCCCAAGCCCCTTTTAATTGACGGGACTCTCTCCTCTGTAGATCGTGTCAGGACCTGGTTTTATCCTGTGGTGGGGAAATCTAAAGTGAGACTTACTCTTGAGCATGGAACTTACTCCTATGGTACAGCTTTTCTGATGTTTCCACTGGATACCAAAGGATATTACATGGTGTTAAAGATATCTCTCCACTCTGGGCAGGACATTCAACTTCCCCAGCACTACTCAACTTCTAGTGTATCTGTCTCTCTTAATCCAGTGGGAGTTGTTCTATGATAGGCCCTCAAGTAGTTTCACCCTGTGCCCTTGGCCAAGGACTTGTAGATTAACCCCACACAGACTTCTGGAGCTCTCACTGGACCCATTTCTCTCCTCTCTGGTGTCCTGCCTTGCACATTCCAGCCACTCCAGCTGCTCCAAACTCTGATTGCTGCCTCCTTTCAGTGGGACCACCGTGCTTATTTATAATCCAGCTCTGCGTACCACAGATAGGAAGTTGCCTCTCAGTAGAGGACCCAATTGATTATGGAGCTCTCCTGGTGAGTTACTCAACTCTCAAGGATCACAGTCTTGCATTGCCTGTTTTCCAATGTCTTGAATATTTGTCCACTTTTGTTCTAGTTTAATGTAAGAGGGGTAGTCTGATACCAGCTACTCAATCATGGCTCAAAGTGAAAACCCAAGTTTACATTTTTAACCTCTTGTTTCATATTTTAAACAGTCTGTTTGATTTATATGAATGCTTACCTATTTTTTATGCAGAGTACAAATTGTATGCTAAAAGATAGCCCTTAGCATGCAATTTTGAGTTATAGAGTTTTAGAATTTGAGAGTTAAAAGGGATCTTAGCAATCATTGATTCTAACTTTCTCCTGTAATGTGTGAGGAAACAGGTCCAGAGAGATTAGGTGATTTACTCAAGGTTGCACAGGTTGTTAGTAATTTAAAGCACCTGCTTGTCGAGGCGATAAATACCATGAAACTGTACTGTGGTAATGAGTGGAAGCTGCCTTATCTTTGTACTATAAATGAAAAATAAAAAGATTCCAACAGTAAGCATTTTCAGAGTATTAAGATTGCAAAAGGAACGCTTAGCCTGGCTAAACTGCTTTCAAATTTTTTAAATCCCTTTAGTCACACTCTTTTACATAAAGCATCAAATGTGCTAATTAGAAAAGATTCACATCTACTAATCAAAAGGTCTCTACTTGGCAAAACTGTAAGTAACAAAATAAAGTTCCTCAAATAATTCTGCTTTTGTCTACCATCTTCCCCCCAAGAAGGAGTAAATACTGATATTTTGACACCTTCTGAATTTGACATACCAAATCTATATTGTTATATAAATTGGTATTTCAATTTTATCCATCAGTATTTATTTTTTTAATTATTTATTTGTTTACTTTTAAAAATATATTTGTTTATTTTTTTTGAGGATGATTAGCCCTGAGCTAACATCTGCCACCAATCCTCCTCTTTTCGCCGAGGAAGACTGGCCCCGAGCTAATATCCGTGCCCATCTCCCTCTACTTTATATGCGGGACACCTGCCATATCATAACTTGACAGGTGGTGCATAGGTCAGCACCTGGGATCCGAACCCGTGAATCCCAGGCAATTGAAGCGGAACGTGCGAACTTAACTGCTGTGGCACCGGACCAGCCCCCATCGGTATTTAAATAAGTGTAATAAGGAGGTAATACAAAACTTACTTTCTAAACTAGTACGTATGTCTAAAACTCAGTTTTCTGATCCCTATTTTGTTGCTTATTTTATTAAACTGCCTGGTAGAAGATTTCTTAATGTATCAATATGCCCTATCATTAATACATTTTTTATCAGAGTGATATGTACCATGTCCCAGAAGTACCCTACAGCATAATGCAAAAAGGAAAGTAGAATATGAATTTGAACAATTCCTTAAAAGATCGCCCACAGACCAACTGCTAACATAACTTTAAAAGCCTTGAGAAATTAAGAACAACTACAAGTCAACAACGTTATAAAAATACCCACTAGGTGCAGAGGACTAGACGTTCTTCTAGAAATAAAGAATCTAATAAAGGAGAGAGAACATAGCAAAAAGAACCAGTTACCAAGATCAATGAAAAATAAAACCTGTTAGATGATAACAAAATAGTATGAAGCTAGGAATAGGATATATGTAGGTCCTTTAGGAAGGAGACAATCTTACTGAAGGACATTAAAAAAAAAAGAAGGAAATGAACAAATATTCATAGATGGGAAGGCTCAGTATCACACCAATGCTAGTTCCTCCACAATCAATTTTTAGGTTTGGTACAACTCAATAGAAATTCAAAACAGAAATTTTTTTTGGAATTTGATGTCCGGAATGAAAATCAAATGACATTGCCAAAAATTAAAAGAGATGATCAACTTTGGAAAAAATTACATTTTTGATCAACAAGTAAAGTTTTAAATTCTGAAGAGTCTTTGCAAATCTTGAAGGAAAAAGATGAATAATGCAACAGAAAAAACGGATGAAGAACTCGTGCAGGTAATTTACAGAATGACTGATAAATGTATTGAAAATCTTATTGTCATAGACAAATTAAATAATAACACAATGAAAATTTCAACTATCAGTTTGGTAAAAGTGAGAACAAACCACTTAATGTCATAGGTTTGGGGAAAGAAGTGCTTCTGTTCTCTCTGCTGGGAGTGTAATTCCGTTTGACCCTATGACAATAAACCACTTTATTCCCTTTAACCTGGTAACTCGACTTCCAGAATTTACGTTAAGGAAATAATCAGAGATATTCTCAAAGATTTCAGTAAAACTGTGTTCACAACAGACATTTACAATAATGAAACTTGGAGAATTTTTAAGTAAGGTGTAATATACCTGTATATGCAATATATTTATGTGATAGGATGCTAGACAGTCTTTAAACTTATTTAAAAATATTTAATGGGCTTAGAAAGTGCTACTTATAAATTTTTCTATTCAGTATACTTAATTTTATTTAAAAATATGAAAGCTAATATGCATAATTTTTTAATGAAATACATCAAAATATTAACTGTGGCTATCTCTAAGGGGGCGTTTATGGATTTCTCTTTCCAAATTTTCTTCAAAGACATATATTAATTTTGCAATCATTAATTTTTATGTGGAAAGAAAAGTGGATTGATAAAAATATGCGTCTATAATACAAATAATGACACCATGAAAAAATATATGCCTAACTCTAACAGTAGAAATATACATTCTTAGACGGTTTCAATGCAAGCAGAATCATTTAGGGTAGTGATTCTCAACTAGGATGTGATTTTGTCCTCCAAGGGACATTTGTCAATGTCTGGAGATGTTTTTGGTTGGGGGAGGAGGCTGCTACCAGCATCCAGTGGGTAGAGGCCAGAGATGCTGCTGAACATTCTATAAAGCCCAGGACAAGGACTTATCCAACCCAGACTTGAATAGTGTTGAGACTAAGAAAGTCTGATCTAGCAGAAAGATCATGAGATTACGATTCTGAGATCTGCGTCTCTCTTAAATCCATCGATAGCTTCCTGACTTGGGAAGATCACTTCAGTCTTGTGTTAGTTCTCTCATCCATAGAATGGAGCTAACAATATCCTTAAAGGGGTTAGGTGACAGAAAAGGAGGTTGTGAGACTAAATGGTGATAACAGATGTGTGAACGAGTTTTGAAAGGAAATCCTATTTGAGAGTAAGGAGTAGTTCCTAGCGTTATTTATTTCTCTTTGCTTTGAAGCAGCCTTTACAAGGGTTTAAATGTCGCATAAAGGTTTTGAGGACTGTGTGAATCTGACTGATTCAACTGTATTTCCTGCTGGGTGCATGAAACATGGGAAAGAAGAATTTCCAGCAGCCCATTACAATGGTCATTAAAAACTGATGAAAAATATCAAGCACAAATTGTCCTACTACCATCATTGTCAACTAAGAGTATTTTGCAATTATAGAAGGAGAATTTCTTTTCTACTTGGATGTACATATCTCTATTTTCTTACCCTTTTCATTAAAGAAATTATAAGCTCTCTGTGAAACTGAAAACATTTATCACTTTTTAACAGGAAGTTGCTAGATGTTTTTTAAAGAGACTTTTGTGATTAAGTTATTTAGAAAATATAGAGTTAGGATTTTAGATTATGGTGTTTTATACAGTCACTAGTTAGACCTAGTAAATTCTCTATTCTCCATTTTAAAAAATTGGAGTAATAGTATTTACCTCTTGGTCATCAGGATTAAATCTCATAGCACAAATAGAACGTGTAGGACAGAACTCGACATAGAGTTAGCTCTCAATGGCTTCCTGTTGCCTGCAGGATCAGATCCTAAAGGATCTTTAGCACGACCCTTAATAATCTGATTTCTTTCACTCTCTTTTCCTTCAGGAGCCACTCTCTCCTTTTGACCAGGCAAATTCCTACTCATTCTTCAGGGATCTCCTGGAGGTCACTCCTCCCAGGAGATCTTCCCCATTCTCAAGATTAAGTTAGGCTCTTGCTATATGTGACTATAGCACCCTATACTTAGCACACATTTCCTTTATAATTGATTTTTTCAATGCTTCTCTTCTATTCCTGACTGTAAGTGAAGGTGGAGAAAGAAGGAGAGTGGGATCAAAAATATATACCTTATTTGTTGCTGTATACTCAGTCTTTTGATCCATGCCTGGTATATAATAGGTGCTTAGTGAATATTGAGTTGAGTGAAGTAATGCATGTTATGATTACAATCCCAGCAAAGTATGAACTGAAAGTTAATTTCCTCTACTAAAATAAGATATTAATTAGAATGCAGCTTTGAATCCTCTTGTAATGGTGGTGGCCTGGGAGTTGATATTGAAGAACATGTTGGAAGTTGCTTAGGCTTCCAGAGCATCGTCTATGACCAGAAGGGAGGCAAGGATGGGGATGGAGAAAGGATAAAGCATATTGGACCTCTGGAGGTACCCTCAGGGCTCACACTCCCTAAGGCTCTGACTTAGCCACAAGGTTTCTGGCCAGCAGAGTTCGTGGCCCAGGATGGTTCTGTGGCAGAAGTAGCGCTCACTGCTCGTGTACCTCAGGAACCCATTTTCCATCATTTTGCAGACGCTTATAAATTTTTTGATAACATCAGAAAAATAAATTCTTGAGATCTCTTCATATGATTTCTTGAAATAAAAGTTTGTTGACGCAAAGTTACCTAAATCATTTTGATAGGAATTAATAGTGAGCGTCCGATCTATCAGAGAAGGTGGTTAAGCATCTTTCCCCCTTTCCAACTCTGTACTCCGGCGACTTGGGGTTCTTAGTGCCGGCTATCATCAAAACTCAGAAAAAAACTGCATTGTTGATGTAGAACTCATCTTGGTCTTAAACCACATAACACAGATTAAAAAACTCTATACGACACTTTTCCAGTTCCTCTCATTGAGGAACTTTGTTTACAGATGAACATTTTCAGTTGAATATCTTTTCTTTAAGCTTTTATTTCATTATTTATTTTTGGTTTAAAAACTTGATGATATTGTTCATTTGAATTAGATTTTTATGTCCAAAAACAAATATAATTTATAATTCTATTTATAGCATGTAATATTGGTTTTCAAACTACCGAAGTGTCAAAAGTTTTTTTTTTTTTTAAACAAGACTACTTAAGTAAAACAAGTGAAAAACAAAAGTACTGAGTGTAGGGGGTAGGCTGATAAAACAAGATTTTGGAATTGACATGTAAATGGTTAATATTTTAGAAATCTTGGAATACTATAAAGTACTATGTAATAGGGGTTAGGAAAATAATATTGTGGAATTTTCAAATAAGACGCTCTCTCTTGGCTTGAAAAGTGTAGCTGGGCATATTACAACTCAAGAGCATGTATGCACTAGTCATTCAAATAATCTGGGGGTTTCTTTTGTTTCAGGTTATATCGCAAGCACAGTGGCTGTTCCAACTGTAGGATCTGAAACCCCAGAGCCTGGGGAGTAAAGGGCGTCCACTCTTCCCCTTACAAAACAGACATTGACTTATAGAGACTACTCAATGCTCCCACCTAATTTCCCATTCTTAGGGTTGCACTTGTTGTTTTCACAGTGTTAGAGACCTTTAAGGCTTCATGCCTGGTACATACTACATGCTTAGTAAATACTGAGTTGAATGGTAAACCCCTTTCTTTGGTAAAATTTTATAGTGAAGAGTCAGGCTCTAGAGTCTTTATTCAATTCTTGACTCCATGCTTTATTAGCTTTGTAACCTGGGGCAAGGGACTTAACCTCTTATAGCGGAAGTTTCTCCATCTGTAAAATGAGGGATAATAGTATTTATTGTGAGATTAAGAGAGATAGAAATGTAGAGCATATACAGTCTTGGTTACTATTACTGTTAGTAATTGTTGTAGATTGAATGGCGTCCCTTCGCCCACCAAAAGATATGTTGAATTCCTAACCTTCTGTACCTCAGAATATGACTTATTTGGAAATATGGTTATTGTAGATGTGATTAATTAAGCTGATGCCATACTGGAGTAGTGTGGCCCTTCATCTAATATGACTAGGGTCCTTATAAGAAGAAGGAAGAAGCTGTGGAGACAGACACACAGAGAGAATGTCATGTGACAAGAGAGGCAGAGATTGGAGTGACAGAGCTGTAAGCCAAGGAATGCCAGGGATTGCTGGCCACCGCCAGAAGCTGGAAGAGGCGAGGAAGGATTCTGTCCAGAATTCCAAAGGGAGGATGGCCCTACTGACACCTTGATTTAGGACTTGTAGCTTCCAGAACTGTGAGAGAATAAATTTCTGTTATTTTAAGCTACACAGCTTGTAGTACTTTGTTATGACAGACCCTAAGAAACTAACACAGTAATGCAAAAACTACAGATTTTATAAAACACAAATTACACATGTACACATTCTTCCTCTCTTTTCTCTGCTGAAGTCCACCTTCCCTAAAACTTCCTTGGTTCTGTATGCACTTTTTTATACTGATTTTATTTTTCTCCTGTATTCTTTTCTGGTTTAGGAAAATATATTTAAAAAAACCATTGGCTTAGAAATATGGTTCAAAAAAGGCAATCAATCAAACAACCAAAAAAGATGAAACAAACAGGACAAAAATGAGAAATGACCATGTGAGAAGTAAAAAGGATAAGTTTGCTAAGCCTGAAGGTATGAGAAATGACTAGATGAGTGAACAACATGAAGATAAATGGAAGTTGGACATGAAAACTATTATTTAGATGAGCGCACAAATGAAACCTTTCCTTGTCCAATTTCAGCAACCCTATGTTTAGGAAGGGAATTTTTATATCATAATTTCTACATGCTGAGTATAATATAGAAACTAAATTTCTTCCCATTTGTTTTTCAAGATAAGTTCCTAAATTTTGCTCACTTGTACATTTTGAAAACACTTAGGTTAGTTTTTGCAGGATAATCTTAACCTTTTTATGAGTGAACACGTGAGGATGGAAAGATACTTTTCTGACTGTCTCCCCAGGAAAAATAAAATCTAACAACAAGACACAGAATTTTCTTACAAGGAGAAAAGGCAAGGCGGACCCCTCGAGCAAATGAATCACAGTTGGCTTTCATGATTCCTCCAGGGCCTGGAGCGTCCCCTATTCTCCAAATTCCCAGGTTCACACAGAAGTGGGTTCCTTTGGTGTCTCCTTAGACCACTGGAGTATTCGGTCTTAAAAAGATAAACTCCACGGGCGGGCTGGGTGGTATAGTGGTTAGGTTCACATGCTCCAATTCAGTGGCCTGAGGTTTGTGGGTCTGGATCCTGGGTGTGGACCTACACATGGCTCATCAGGCCATGCTGTGGTGGTGTCCCACATGCAAAATAGAGGAAGATTGGCAGAGATGTTAGCTCAGTGACAATCTTCCTCAAGCAAAAAAGAAAAAAAAAGATAATCTCTAGAAATATGCTGTCTACATAAACAAAGTAAAGTATATGTGTTTAAATTTTGTTATTCTGGTCATGGTGATATTTAATCCAATGCTAGTCCCAATTTACTGATGACTTACTCGGTTTGATTTCCTTCTTAACTTTGTACTTTTCTTTCTCTGGCCCTCCCTCCCCCACCACTTTAGTCTTCAAGTAACACAGAAGAGGTGAGAGGAGCAGCTGGAGAGGAAAAGGAGGCAGGGCTTGCATACGAAATAAATGAATCCAGCACCCTGTTTTAATTAAAACAAGCACCATTATGTTTTGGGTCATAGGAAAATACACTGCAACCCTTAAATATAAGTATTTGTAAAGGGATTGGCTATCATTGCTTATGATTATAGTAAAAATCATGATTGTGGTACAGTAACAAAATTTACCTAAGACTCATAACTGTCCTTGAGGTATTTTTTAAAAAGTCAAATATGTAAGCAGATCTAGCAATTTAAAAAATATAATATATCCCCACATCGACATCTTAATACACAGATAATCTGATGTAATGTACAAGTTAGCCTTAATTTCTGAACTAGGTGTGTTATTGAAAACTTTATTTTTTTATTTTTTGAGGAAGATTAGCCCTGAGCTAACATCTGCTGTCAATCCTCCTCTTTTTGCTGAGGAAGACTGGCCCTGAGCTAACATCAGTGCCCATCTTCCTCTACTTTATATGTGGGACGCCTGCTACAGCATGGCGTGCCGAGTGGTGCCATGTCTGCACCTGGGATCTGAACAGGCGAACCCTGGGCTGCTAAAGCAGAATGTGCGAACTTAACTGTCGTGCCACCAGGCTGGCCCTGAAAACTTTATTGTTTACTTAGCAAACAGTTGTATGGCACTTCCTGAGTATCAGGCATTATTTTAAGGACTTTACAAAAATATACTTATTTAATCCTTCTAACAGTAGTATGAGTTAGGC
Source organism: Equus caballus (assembly GCF_041296265.1). NCBI lineage: Eukaryota > Metazoa > Chordata > Mammalia > Perissodactyla > Equidae > Equus > Equus caballus. The sequence goes on from NC_091691.1 coordinate 81,773,553, forward strand.
ATTTTTACCATTAACCCTATTTTAAGATTAGGAAACTGAGGAACAGAGAGTTTAATAACTTGCCCAAGGCCACACAGCCAAGGATGGAACTTGAACGCAGGCAGTGAGGTTCCCTGAACTGTGTTCCACCACCATGCTATACTACGTCACATGTCTCATTTTTGTTAATCAAAGTTTTTATTTGTGCTTTTTCAGCAGAAGAAATACCATAGTAAACTTGAAATACAAAAATCTGTTTGTTAAGTGAATTTTTGTCTATCAAATTTATATTGTATAAAACCTTCTTTCTCGGGGCGGCCCGGTGGCGCAGCAGTTAAATGAGCATGTTCTGCTTCGGTGGCCTGGGGTCTGCCTGTTCGGATCCCCGGTGTGGACGTGGCACCGCTCGTCAAGCCATGCTGTGGTAGGCATCCCACAGATAGAGTAGAGGAAGATGGGCACGGATGTTAGCTCAGGGCCAGTCTTCCTCAGCAAAAAGAGAAGGATTGGCAGATGTTAGCTCAGGGCTAATCTTCCTCAAAAAAAAACCCAGAAACACACTACTTTTTCATAAGCTGTTTTCCTTAAAATAAGATCTATGTACAATTTCAAATGTTGTCCTTGTAATAAATATAAAATATAAGCATACAGAATTTTCCCTTTGAGGATAAAAGTTAATTGTGTGTACCAGACTTCTTTCTACCATAAAAATTCATAGTCTTCCATCTGAAGTACGTGTCAGAAAATTCTAAAATTTCTTTTACATTTCTGTGCTTCATTTGAATCAAGCAATATATGATAAGAAGTGCTGGCTCTTGGTCTATCCTTTCTTTAAGAAGGGCAACCTTATCCACAGTTATTTTTTTCCCTACTCCTCCCAGATTATTTTCCAGTGGAGTAAGGGAGTAGTCATGAAAGATTGCCATATGGTAACAGTGAACGATGTCAAACACACCCACCAATGGTAAGGAAGCCACCAATGACTAAGTTTCTTTCCATTTATGACCTGATAAGGACAAGTACCATCCTAGGTATAGATAGTGCACATTGTAACATACAAATTTAGAGCTCAGTTTTGAATCCAAGGCAATTTTGACCATTTTATAGTGCAAAATCCAAATAGTGACACTTGCAGCTCAACGACAAAGAGATGATACACATCCAGCCATATCTGTATATGGAAAACTTCGGGGAATTTTAAGAAATCACTAGAATTTCTCTACAATTTCTAGGTATTTTCTTTTCCATGGAACACACAGAGATACTTTTCTGTTGCTCTTGGACAAAAAGAGCTTGTACTGAGAATGTGTGTTCTCCTTTTTGTTTCATTCACATGCTTTTTTAATGATTGGAAATTTAGTTACAATTGCTAAGGATTTGTTTGTTGCTGAAAATCTGCAAGAATAAAAAGGAGAGGTGTCACACACAGAGCTGGAGGAGTTGTTATTGTCCAGCCAGTACCAAATTTTTGAAAAGTGTTAGCTGCCCTCCATGTCCTCTCCTCCACCTCAAGTAAACAGCAGCCAATAACCACAGACTCTTATCTCCACTCCCATGGACTGTGGGAGTTCGATGACTCAGGTCATCTCAAAGAAACACAACATGTTAGAGAACAAGCTGTTTCTTTTAGCTGGAACAACAAAACAGTAGCAAACAATAATACATAATAATAACAAAGGTAATGCCATGCACATATGACCTCACTCCCATTGCGATTTTCCTTCAGGGCTTTCTGGGAAGGTCCAGAGAGGAAATTTCCTGAGCAGCTGTGCAGTATTCTCCAGAAAGGCCCACGTCCTGCACCCTCTGTCTTTTCATGAATGGATCAAGATTGAGAGGGGAACAATTGAGTGGCTGAATTGTCTCCAACAATCACAACGCTTTCACGACAGATTTCAAAGGAATATATTGCAACCACAGTAAGCCCTGAAATGTGAGTGCTGAGGAAAATCCATTGGAGTTTTGAAAGAGCAGTTTTCAGTTCTGTAAAAAGCAGCACATTTATCAGCTTATAAAGCAAGCCAATTCTTCAGTGAGTTTAGCCTACTACTTGTTACTTCTTCTCACTTTGGCAGTTACTAGGAACCTGATTGCTCTGGTTTTGGTAGCAGGTTTGGGTTGAATTGGTTGATTGAATTAGTTGGTTAAGTTGATCCGGGTATGAGAGAGGACGATTTTCAGCTGCTGAAAAGATACAACCATGGCCCCAAATCGGATAAACTTCTTCCCTTTCCTGAGGAGATGGGTTTTTGGGTCAACTGTGGCTAAGAAGTGGGAGATGATCATTCCTGATGAGCCCTGGGAACCCTAGCAACATCTGGACCTCTTGAATGGTCTAGGCCTTTCCACTCCAGGGCTTCCGATACAATGGGCAAGGTGAGAATGTCTACATTCCCTGGATGGCCCACAGCCAGGATTTTATAGCTGATCTCAATCTGCTCTATTGTGGAGTTCCTGTAAATCCTCATCCAGGAAACAGACACAAATATTTTCTAGGTCGATGATAACCCTCCTATCTGGGAAATCAAGCAAAGTCATCTTCATCAGCTACAGGGCTCCATTTCACAAAGTATGACTGAATGAATTTCCCAGGAAGCAGACATTGAGTTGGAGGTTAGCATGCAGGAGTGATTTAGAGACTGCTTTTGTGATTAACACCTGGAAATGAAAGGTAAGAAACCAGCATTTGGAAGAAGTTGGGTTGTGATGCAGTGTCAGTGTAGGCTCCAACCGATCCTATGGGGAGTTTAGAGGATGGGAGGACCTTTCAGAGTTTCCCATACTGGGACCAGGGGCCAGGCCTTCATAAAATCTCCCCACATCAATCAGTCAATCGATGTGGGCTTCCCTTGGATGAGGTATAAGCTTGGGCTAGGTGACTTTCTTCAGCGGACACAATATGTATACAGATTGAGAGTTGAGAAATATCTGCCAGAAGCACTCCCAGCATCTGGGGATGAAGTCTTTCCTTCCTAAAGGGATATCCTGTAGAATATTACAATGCCTACCATGGTGTGCCTTGAAGGCCAGTTCCATACACAATCCTTCCCGCAGCTTATTCCATAGAAATTTCTGAGATGATAGACCTTCTCTATATCTGCACTATCTAATATAGTAGCCATTAGGTTATTACGTATAGTTATTAAGCACTTAAAATGTGGCTAGTGCTATTGAGAAAGGAAACTTTTAATTTTATTTAATTTCAAGTAGTTTAATTTTTAAATTTGCATATAATTCACCTATCATTAAATTCATCATTTTAAAGTATATACTTCAATGGTTTTTAGTATATTCACAAAATTGTGCAGCCATAACCACTCTCTAATTCCAGAACATTTTCAGCACCCAAGAGAGAAAGCCCATACTCGTTAGCAGTCAATCCCCATTCTGCCCTCTCCTCAGCTCCCAGCAGCTAGGAATCTATTTTCCATCTCATGCATTTGACTGGCCTCACAGAATGAGTTAGCAAGTTTCCCCTCCTCTTCTAGTTTTTGAAGAGTCTGTGAAGGATTGATTTTAATTTTTCCTTAAATGTTTGATAGAATTCACTAGTGAAGACATCTGGTCCTGGACTTTTCTTTGTGGGAACGTTTTTAATTACTAATTCAATCTCTTTACTTGTTATTGGTCTATTTCTATTTTCTTCTTGATTCAGTTTCACTAGTGTGTGTCTTTCTAGCAATTTTTCTCTGTTTTTTAGATTATCACATTCGGAGGCATACAGGTGTTCATATTATTCCCTTATAATTCTTTTTATTTCTGTAAAGTTGGTAATAATGTTCTCTCTTTCAGTCCTGATTTTACTGATTTGGATATTCTCTCATTTTTTCTTGGCTTATCTAGCAAAAAGCATGTCAATTTTGTTGATCTTTTCAAAGAAACAAGAAATGGTTTTATAAATTTTCTCTATTATTTTTTGATTCTCTATTTTATTTCCTCTTTTGTCTTTACTATTTCCTTCTTTCTGCTTGTTTTGACTTTAGTTCACTCTTCTCTTTCTAGTTTCTTTTTTGTAAGTTTGATTTTTGAGCTAACATCTGTTGCTAATCTTCCTATTGTTTTTCCTCCCCAAAGCCCCAGTACATAGTTATAAATCCTAGTTGTAGGTCATTCTAGTTTTTCTGTGTGGGGTACCACCACAGCATGGCTTGATGAGTGGTACGTAGGTCTGCACCCAGGATCCTAAGTGGCAAACCCCAGGCCGCCGAAGCAGAGCACATGAACTTGACCAATTGGCCACCAGGTTGGCCCCCTCTTTCTGGTTTCTCAAGAGAGGAAGGTAGGTTATTGATTTAAGATCTTTCATCTTTTTTATATAGACATTACAATGATAAATTTACCTCTAAGCGTGCTTTGGATGCATTCCATAATTTTGGTGTGTTGTGTTTTCATTAATCTCAAAGTATTTTCTAATTTCTTTTGTGATTTCTTCTTTGCCCCATTGCTTAATTTGGACTCTGTTGTTTAATTTCCATATACCTGTGTATTTCCCAATTTTTCTTCTGTAGTTGACTCCTAACTTCATTCCACTGTGTTCTGACAACATGCTTTGTGTGATTTCAATCCTTTAAATTTATTGAGACTTATTTTGTGGCTTAACATATTGTCTATACTGGAGAATGTTCCATGTACATTTGAGAAGAATGCGTATTCTGCTGTTGTTGGGTGATGTTCTAGAGATGCGTCTTAGTTGATTTACAGTGTTTTTTAAATCTTCTATTTTTTCAATGATTGTCTTTATAGTTGTTCTCTCCATTATTGAAGTCTCAAACCATTATTGCTGAATTGTCTGTTTCTTCCTTCAATTATGTCACTTTTTGCTTCATATATTTCAAGATATTTGTGTCCTTGACTCTAAATTCTGTCTCTTATAGATAGCACATAACTAGATCATTAAAAAAAGAAAAATCTGTTCTGCCAGTCTCTGCCTTTGGATTGGAGTGTTGAATCCATTTACATTTAATGTAATTACTGATAAGGTAGGATTTATGTCTGCAATTTTGTTATTTTTTCTATGTGTATTATGTATTTTTGTTCATTTATTCCTTTATTACTGTTACTTTTGTGTTAAATACATATTTTCTAGGGTACCATTTTAATTCCCTTGTTTCTTTTACTATAATTTGAAAATTTGTTATGATTGCCTTGGAGATTAGAATTAACATCTTAATTTATAACAAGCTCGGTTGGATTAACACCAATTTAATTTCAATAATGTACAAAAACTTTACTCCAAAGAGCTCTGTCCCCTCCCCACTCCTTTGTGCTAATATTGTTATACAAATTTCATTCGTCTATTAAATCAGATAGGAGAAAAATAAAGCATTACAAGTAAAAAATACCGAACACTGCCTTTCAAATTTACCTATGTTGCCAAACTTTATCAGTGCTCTTTATTTTTTCATGTGAATGTGAATGGCCCATATTTTCCTGTTTCTTTACATGTCTCATAATATTTTTGTTGAAAATTGGGCATTTAAAATAATGCAGCAACTCTGGAAAACAGATTTACATCCACTTCAGGGTTTGTTGTTGTTGCTGCTATTGCCTTTATTTGTTTAGTTGTTTTGTTGAGTTAATTCTGTAAGTCTTCATTCTTTGTCACTGGCCACTGAAGTCTCTGTTTGATTAGATTAGTGGTTGGCTGATTTTTGTACAGAGATTCTTTAAATGCCTGGAACCAATAAGTCTCTCAGGCTTTATTGAGAGTTTCTGTGTGGGTGTTGGGGCACGCCTTCTAACATTCAAGCAGGCAGTTCACAACTCTACCTTAGTCTTTACTTCCTGCTTACACAGAGTCTCAAGGTCAGCAAGAGGTGAGAGTGTAGGGATTTCTCAAGTCTTTCCTGAGCCCCTACCCAGTCCTGGGTATGTGCACAGCCTTATGCATGCATATAGCCTAGAGACTTCCAGGACTATGTTAGAACTTTGCAAAGCATCCCATGAATGTATTATTTTCCAGCTTTTCCTTAAGAATTTTTTTAGTCAATTTTTTGTTTGCCCCAGTTGTTAATATCGCCTTAGGCAGGTGTGCTCTTTAAACAATTGTCACTGATTGCTTTCAACAAATGCCGCCTGTTTCCATGGATCAAGCTGTGAGTTAGGTCAAATAAAAGCAAGCCTTGCAAATGGAGCTTTCCAGGGCACCTCCAGACAGGTCAAATATCGTCAGTTCTCTGGAATGGTGTTTTTGGGGAGCTCCAAATCTGTTCTTCTCCCTCCAGTGGCTGCTAGGCTGCTAGTTTCAAAGCCACTATGGTTATTAGGTTATTGGTTTCCAAGGCTACTGCAGAACTGAGGAAAGAGGGATTAGAATTGGGTAAGTAAAAAATCTACAAAGCTAGTTATTTTCACCAAGAGTCAGCATTTTCCTTGTATCAATATTCCTCAGATTTTATTTGTAAGTCTCAGATTATTGTAAGTCTAGTTAAGTTCTGGAGTTCTAAATATGTTAATTTCGACCATTTTTTTGGCCAGTGTTCTTGTTGTTTTTATGGAGGAGTAGATTTTCAGAGGTCCTTACTCTACTATTCTTGCTGGTGTCACTCTCAAAGGCTAGCGTCTACTGTGCTGTTCAGTGCAGGTCTAGAGCCTCCAATGAAGACTTGACCTCCACAGGGTTGATGTGAGTAGTTAGGACTCAAAGAAAAAAGGGTGGTAAGGCTCTAAGGCTATTCAAGTTGATGTTACATTAATCTCAACATTACAGAATGCCTCATTCTTCTTTCCAACGAATAACAGCTTCCCTTAGCAGGAGATAGAGGGACAAATGAACTGGCTAAGAGTTGGTGTTTACAGATGAGCAGAGGGCCTCAGTTTTGGCTCACAAAACAAGCATCCTTGCTAGTAGGGGTACAGCCTCTAGAGATTTGTCTGGACTTTCTCATACTTGGGACACCAAAAAGTATTCTAAATCTTGATCTAAATCACCTGCTTGTTAATGAGCTACATGTTTAGGTTTCCGGGGATGGGTAGAAGGGAGATCTATGGAGCATGCAGACAATGCTATTGGCAAATTCTATGAATGCTGTTGGTGGTAACACCATACTAATTACAGGGTATGGATTTCCCAGATAGCAGAGGCATTATGGATAGAGAGCCAGGAGAAGACCTGTGAACGATGATTAATGATAGAGATAGCTCCTTGATGTAGCTCAATTCGGATGGTTTTATCTTCCCACTGTGGAGGTTACCCAGGATCATGTTTATTCACTTAGGAGTATGCTTGGATGGGATGGACATCTCTCATTGGGGTTTCAGGTCTTGGTTTAACCAAGTTACCCTAGTTTATTATGGTTTGATATAGAAGCAAATGCTCACTACTGACATTTTCAAGTGGATGTAAAATGATGCTTGGTAGCTGGGCTTGGGGTACTTTGGGAGACAATGCAGGGTGAAGTTAGTCAGTTCATCTTATACTAATAAGCCATGGCTGTTTCTGGACTGGGTGGGGTGTTCCAGGCCTGATCCCCGAGTACTAAGTGGCTGTTTCTCCAAGATTAGGTGCTACAAAGGATGGAGAGTCTGCTCTGGGAGCACCAGCAGGTGGCTGACGAGAGAAATTGGCTACATGTATTTCTTTCTCCCACTCACTCTGTTCTGGGACAGATACCAGGAGGTGTGAATAAGCATCAAACCTTGCTTCACAGAAAATTTTAGAGGGAGGGGAAAGTTTGGTGTGTGGTCGTAAAACAGGACAGAATTTGTTCCATGGGCTGTAACATACATTCTTTATAGCAGTTAGGACAACAGACAGTTCCACACAACTATCCTCTTACCTTTTAGGATTCTACAGTGAATGATGAGCAATTTGTTCCTGTGTAGAGCTGCCATATTAGCAGGAAGCTGGGAAGTCTGATGGGTTTTCCCTCCTCTCTCAGGGGCATGGAGTGTGAAGAAACAGGAGGGTAAGAGCATTTGGAAGACTAAAATGGCTAGCTCTGCTGACTGGGCTGTGAGGGCTGTGAGCCTTACACCTCACACTGTGTTTATATCCCATGGCATTGGTTGTATGGCCACTGGGTGAAGGGTTCTAGGACCTAAGGACTTGAGTATGATTCTCTGTTTTGGTTGAGGCCCGGCCAGCAATGGCGCTATGGGCCACAGGCCATGAGAAAAAAAAATTAATAATAATTAAAAAGAAAGCTCTCACCAGATCTGCAGCTGATGCTGGAACTGGGACTGACTGTGTGTGCACTGGAAAGTTAAATGAGTGTTGAAGTTGATAAGCTCAAGCAGAACATACATTGGTGTTTTCAGAATTAGTTGGAGGGCCCGACGGAGGAAGCTGCAAAGGAGAGCAGAAACGTAAAGGAGAACCTCAATCTGTACTTGGAAGGGTTAACATTACTGAGCATGCCTACTGTGGCGGGTGATGTTCTAGGCACTATACCTGTATGAACTCATTTAATTCTCACCTCAACTTTAGGACGTAGGTACAACTTAGCCCATCTTTCTATAGATGGGGAAACTGCTGCAGGGCTAGTAAATGGTGAAGCCATGTTACTACCAAGTCTGAGTCCGTGGCTTAAGCTCTTGACCGCTGCGTTATATTGCCTCTCCTGTTGTGTCTTGCCTCTGGCTTTCATGCACACTCTTCAGCATTAAAAGTTAGTGGACTCAGTCAGAGCTGGAGAGGGCTAGCAGCACCTGCAAACAACGCTGTGCAGAAATAGAACACCTGGAATGGGATTCGGGCAGGGTGGAGTGACCCGGTACTGGAAGAAATAAGATCTTGTGGCCCTAGAAAGGATGAGATCCAGGGAACAGGTGAAGGAATTAATTCTAGCAAGGAGAAGGGACAAGACATTCATCAAGTGGGAATGAAAACAGGTCTTGTTGTCTCTTAGGGCCCCAAGTGATGTTCATTGCTTTCATTTATGTACCAGTTACTTCCATTCATAAAACTGTTCTTGATCAGTTCTGGAGTCAGTCATCCTGGGTTTGATTGTTTCTGAAACAAGCTCTCTGAGATTCAGTTTTTTCATCTGTGAAATGGCATTAGCATTAAACAAAATAATTCATTTGAAATGTCTAGCCCTGTGCCCAGCACAACCAAGGCCCCGAAAAACATGTCTGTTTCCTCTCTTTAGTTATCCCTCTGGCCTCCTAGCTACCTGCATATAATAGATATCTGATAAATATTTGATGACTAGCTAAGTTAAGTCTAGACCCATACAAATGTGCATAGTCCTGTGGGTTCAATTAAGGAAACCAAGGAAATCAATGTATTCACAAGTGTCCCTTCATCACCTTCCATTCTGGAGCGACTGGTAACTGGTGCGTCAGAGGCAAAGTCGAGCTCTGTGTTGACAGATGCAAAGTCAGTACGAGGTTTAGCAGCAGTGTCAGCACTAGATACCCAAGACGACAATTAGGAAAAAGAACAAACAACTGCAGGGGAAAGGTGTCCTTAAAAGTGGTGAGCAGCCGAGTAAACAAGCAAACGGATATACGGGAATCAATCACTCCATCACCACCGATGGCCCGCACCATCCGGGGGCATATTATCTGTTGGATGCAGCTGTGGAAAGGTGATCTCAAGACCTGCTTTGGATTCCCAGGCCTGTCTCAGATCCTTTCTCTGGTCTAAAGAAAAATCATTTCACCTCCTTTTTGCTTTCAGTTCCATTAATCAGAGCTCACCATTATTGAGCATTTACTATGTGGTAGGCATGGTTTGATTTTAACAATAACCGTAGAAGGTAGGTACTATTAATTATTCCAATGGTACATATGAGGAAACTGAGTTCTAGGAAGTTTAGGTGCCTTGCCCAAAGCTGGGATTCAAATCAGGACAGCTAAGAGTTCACGCGCATAAACACTAAGCTTTATTGTCTCTCATGTTCTAGAAGAATGAGTGAAACTTCATAAAACGAGTGAAGCGGATTTGTTATTGAATGTTTGGAATCCTGTTTGGATTCCTTGCTTTAACAGGCTGAACAATGTTACAATCGTAATATGTCAGGTGTAGAGTAACTTCCTCAGACTCTTCTAACTGAAAGCATGGTCTTGATGCGTTTGAGTCTGTTCGATGAAGTGACCTAGTATTTCCTTAATGCTGTCTTGAAAATTATGAATCGGGGATTCATTATGACCATACATTGCTCATCGCGAGCTGGCAAGCACCCAGAACAGTTTTATATATTCTCACAAGGCTGGAAGCTAATGGAGCCAGCCCTCCAACTACCCAAGAGAACACGAAAGCTTCAAGACTAGGCGCATCACCAGTGCACACCTGCATGTCATCAGTGAAGTCATTAAGTGAGCAGACAAGAACAGCCTGCCATCGTGTCTGCTTATTGTCAACACTGAAGAGGTATTGACAGTGTTGAGACAGGCTGTCACTGGAGGAAGCTGAGACCGAATCAACAACCAGCAGAACATCCACCCCAATGGAACCTGTTCCTCGAGGTGCGACATCAAAATAAAATGTATAGAAGGCCTGCAGTCCCTGGGCAGTTCTCCACCCTGCCTGCTCAGACACAAAGCATGCGGGTTCCACAGAAAGCAGGTAAAGTACTGCGTGGCCACATTGGCGAAGAAATGACTACTGAACTGAGTTCAAATTTAGAGTGTAAGTGGTGTCAGGATCTATTTCTCCAAGGTATAATCGAATCTTACTCCTCTCTTACCTACAGATCAAAAAGGAGCCACTAAAAAGCCATATCGCAGCCTTGCTGGAGGAGCCTTCTCTTTTCACTGAGAACATAAGAATTTGCAGCATTTTTGGAGGAGGCCAAGCCTTACTTGCAGGAAGATAGCACCAATTATATGGACACATTTTTAAGGAATTAATCCTAAAGGAAACACCAACATTCTTAGTGACATAAGTGACTTGGTAGATTACAGAATAGTAATGAGAAATATGAATTCATAGCATAATTCATTTCAATAACTCGGCAAAGTGAGAGAAGAGGAAACAGAGAGAGACAGAGAAAGAGAAAGAAGAAGGGAGGGAGGGCATTTGTGTATGTGTGTGTGCGTGCACGCTCCATCTGTGCCTGAAATTTGTTCCATATTTGCTTGGAGTCCCAATTGTTTAGGGGGATCCATAGTAGATGAGCCTGTTCCAGGACTCATGGAAAATAGTTCCCTTCTCCATTGTTTGGAGCTGGACTCTGCCAGTGGTGGAAGAAAACTTTTAAACACAATTACACTATCAAGATGTACAGTGAGTGAGTCAAAGGCCTGGACCAGCCTGGCCTGAGATGATAGAATCAGAGGTAGGTCATAAATCTCCAGCTGCCTTAGAGTGTGCGCCACAATGCAGAATGAGCCAGCGGCCCTGTTTGCAACAATATCCCTGCAGGGGTGATGGATGAGCCAGACTGGCATCAAAACAGGTGGGAATATTACAAGGAATATTAACAAGAAGCTTGATGAAAGAGCCCCAGCAATTAAGTCCATGGGAAAGGCTTAATCCGAATCATAAAAGACATTGTAGACAGGAGATAGCTTTCCACATGACCAATTAAAAAAGGCAGGCTGTACTTGTACTGGTAGCCTTAAATCTTCCTAATAAGTCCATGAGATAATATATTATTAGAATTAAAAGTCGAGCTTTACTTTTTCCCAAATAATTGGGTAACTGGGTGACCATTTTCTAAATTCTAGTCAATTGCTGATTGCTCTCACTTAACTAACACCACCCTTCGTAAAACTGTTACTGATCATAACATTTTAGAGAAGAACAGGGATTAGTTATGTTGGTATGATCTGTTTGATGTCTAGGGAAGGGTTAGTTAAAGTATGAAGTTAAATGGCACCTGGGGCCGTGGTGGATGATATCTTGAAATTGTCCTGGTTTTCCCCTCCTTTCCCCCTCCCTTCTCCCTTCCACTTCCCTCTCTTCTTCCTTCTCTCCTTTCCATCTGTTTCCTGTCTCTCCTCACTTTCCTCTCAATTTTATCCAGTCTCCTACTCCCTCGCTTTCCCTGCCGACCCTCCCTAACCTCTAACTGCATGGCAGACTCCTGTGGGCATCACTTTGTGTCTCTGGAGTCACTTAGGCTAAAGTGATGGCTGAGCTTTTAATGGTCCTGAATCTCCTCATGTAGAGAGATTCACCTCCCTCTGGAACCAGAAACTTGGACTTTCTGCAGGGCTGATCATCTGTGATGGGACTAAAGAAGGATGGGAGCAATCATCCTAGACTGGAGAGTCACCCACATGGAAATGGCAGTGAAGTATTGAAAGAGTGAACTGCTGAGCTGCTAAGGTTAAGAAGAATGTCTAATAGACGCATGCAGAGTATGTCCTAGGGTAGATATTTTTCTCCTGAAATGAGGGATCTATTTCTACCTCAAACTCAGTCTGAGTTTCCTTTCCAGAAATAAAAACTTTCCTTGCCAGAAATAAAAACAAAATAAGATCCTCATCTTATATCTTCTGTCACAGGCAGAACACATTGCACAGGGGCAGAACATGGAGGCCACCAGCGATGCCAGTGAGAGCTCCGTTTAGAGAGAGAACGAGAGAGGTAACAAAGCTGCATCATGGCACAAGTAGGAGAAGTATAAATTACTGATGTCAGGGTTTTAGCAGAATATGTGTTGGAAGAAGCCTTTTAGCGCTATTGATAAAAACTGTGCTTGTGTCAACACTGGGCAATTAAAAGTGTAAAGAATGCAATGCAATGTGATACAATGGAATAAGGAATCTGATAGGTGGAATGGCATCCAAGCATGGACCAGTGCATGACAGAGAAGAAAGCGGAGCACATAGAAGGATCTGGATGAGGCAAAAGAAGAGAAATCCAGGTCCTGATCAGAACAGTGATGAATCTCTAATAGTTGCTGATAATTCCTAATGATATGAAATTAGAAATTGATATTGGAACACCTATCTGAGTCACTTGTAGTTTTATGTATATAATTATGCTTATGATTATTCTAGATCTTCTTAAACTTGGCTACACTTTAGAAGCACCCAGGAAGCTCTTGATGCCCAAGCCCTTCCTCAGAACAATGAAATCAGAATGTCTAGGAGTGTTGCCTGGCTTTCAGTATTTTAAAAAATGTTTCCAGGTGATTCAGTCAAGAGTGGGAACCACCATGCTAAAGAGTATTTTCACTTTATTCCATATCATGTGTTCAGACCTCTTCAATAAAACTTTGTTGTTTTCATAAGGTACTAAGTTGAACACCCCTTTTGAAAGTGGGGCCCATGAAGTGCCAGCCCTTTGAGATAACTGGAGCAAAATAAAGGATAGTTTGGTCTAGAAGTCCAGGAAGGCTCTATAATCTACTTTGATCTTGATGATTTGCAATGCTCATTAGCATATTAAAGACTCTGAGAAGTCCTGTAATACACAATTCTAACTGAGTGCTTCTCAACCTCTCTCCAACCCCCCCTCCTACATTTTCTGAGCAATATATATTAATACCATGTAGAACCAGTGTCTCTTGAAAATCACTTGTGGGAAATTTTCCTCTAAGTGTGAGAGTAGAGAATGAGTGGACTCCATTGATGGCTGCAGTCAAGATTCTGGGTCCCAGAAGGAGCAGACCAAGGAAGCCCTACAGCTTGAAGTTGGTTGGTTTGGATGGTGGTTCAGCTGGGCTGCCAGCTTTGAATCCCAGCTCTGCCACTTCCTAGCTCTATGTCCTTGGGCAACTGACTAAATCTCAAGGTGCTTCAGTTTCTTCTTCTGTAAAATGGAGAAAATAACATTTTTAGTTTGATCATTAAATTTCAAAAGAGCACAGTGAGAGCATTGAATGAATATTCATCAATATGAAAAATTGGAAAGCACTCTAAAATTTTATCACATTTCCAACTTCCTGGTAGACGTTATTATTTCAGTGTCTCGCTGCTATCTCAACGAGATTAAACCAGTACTTATTTGTTTCTCATTGAAACAAGTCCCTCTGCTGGATTTTCGTGTTTTCTCCTCCAGTACTGTCATCCTTATGGTCACGTAATCTCAAGACCTCCATGTCATCTGTAAATTCTTCTCATTCCTTGCAGTACAAATTTAATCTGATTGCTGCCTTCTCAACGTTGTTCACAATAATCATTGTATCTGCCCTTCACTTTCTATTCCTGGTACTCTCCTCCTAGTATCAGGAATTTCTTTAAACCTGGATCATTGGAATAGCCTTGTTTATTTTTTCCTTCCTCCAAGACATCCAGCTCAGTAGCGGAAGATTAATCTAATAAAAATATCCATTTGAAGAAATTATTATTTCCTCCCAATAGTTTTCCATTTCTCCCCAAGTAATTATTACTAATTATTATTACTACCGCTAATATTAGTAATATGATCTTCCCAGGTAATTATTACTAATTATTAGTAGTAATAATTAGTAACGAATTATTATGAAGGTTGATTGAATACTCATTATCTACCATGCTCCAGACTAGGCGCTGAGGGCACAAAGACAATAAGACAAGGCTTGGGCCTCAATAACTTTACAAAGGAGTGAGCAGACAAACAATATCGACCATTAAACTTGTACACATCTATGCCAGTGAGGCACTGTGTTTGACTGAACTAAAAAGACTAAAAAGTAACAGCTGAAACAAGACATGGCTTATTTTTCTTTCACGTAAAAAGAAATCCAAAGGTTGGCAGGCTACAGCTGTTACGGTCAATAGAAACCTTGGCTTATTCTAGTTCTCTCTCTGTAGTCTTAAAGGAAAGACTTTATCCTCATGCTGAGAAGATGGCTGCCATAGTTCCAGTCATCATGTTTGAGTTTCCATGTATAAAGAAGGAAGGAGAAAAAAGAGCAAAAGGAGCCCACCAACTGAGTCAACCCCCTTTAAAGAACATTCTGAGAAGTCCCAAGTGCCAGAACTGGTCTCAGGCCCAGGCTTCACAAGTTCTGCTCTGACTGTGTCCTCCACATTGAGAATTCTTTGATCAACTGAGCCAAAGGAAAGTGCCCACCAAGAGCCCACCCATTCCTTCTAGACAATGCTCTGAGTACCCTGGAATTCCAGCCCAAATGGCCCTGGGCCCACTTCTAGGCCTGTACGGCCTCTTCCATGGGTCTATCCTTCAGTGGATAGAATGCGCCTCTGGTGTGCATACCCTTAGGCCTGAGAGTTGGCTAAGGGGACATTGTATGTGAGAGGTGGGTGGGCAGGGATGTGGATGGAGCTTGGATGTGGAGACTGGAATGTCCACATGCATATACTTAAATCCCCTTGCTATGTGGGTTGGAGCTGAGGGTAGAAAGAGAAGGGAAGCAGGCTACCTGGACTGAATCTCCCCATGGCTTGGAACATGAAAGAGGCCAAGTATTCCAGGCCTTCCAGATGTTATGAAGGTACATTCGTCTGGGTAGTAGCATAGAAGCTATTTTATTTAACAGTTTGGTAACTCAATTTGTAATTTTTAAATATTTAGACATCTGGTGTGTGGACCTCCATTTGTACTCTTGTGCCCATCCCTCCAAATGTTAGGGGCAGGGTTGCCTGTACTCATTTCCATTTACAACTCCTTGATCACTACATTTGCAAGAGAGGTTGGGAAATGTAGTTCTTTCTGTCTCTCTGCCTCTCTAAGCTGGAAGGTGGATGGAATGGATGTCGGATAAATGGTAGACTGCCAGCAGTCTATGCCACATGTGTTTTCGAGGGAGGTTGAAAGGAAAGATATCTTTGTCTTATCCCCAAAGCGTTAACATTTGCTTCCCTATCAATAAATTGAAAATATGGAAACTGAGAGTTCATAGATCAAAATGTATAGATAATTTTCAGTATACAGCAATTTAGCAGAAGGTCTTACATTAAAGATAGAGGTAAAGGTAAATATATAGACAGAATCCTCTGGAAGGTGTGTGGTTGTGTGGAAATGCAGAGCTGGAGTACCGAAGAGAATTGACAGTGTTGTGGTTCCTGGAGGGGTAGCCCAGGGCACCCCAGTGGTCGGAGCTAAGATGCTCTGATAGCAGCCTCCAAGGAGTCAGGAAAGGAATTTAGGGTGATAAAAGGAAATGGAGGCTTAGGAAGATGTGCCGGAGGAAGCACAATCTAAAAAGAAGCCTGGACAATTTAATTGAATATGTACTTACATGTTAAACATTCTCATTTTCACTGGTAGAAGTTAGTTGCGAGCAAAGTATTTTTAAATAAAGGCTATAATAGATCCAAAAGGGAATATTTAATGTGGTTTTGGATAGTTAGCATGGAATAATTTTCTTCCTGTCTGTTGATCCCTTGGGTAATGGATGTTAACAAAAACAACCCCAAAAGATATATAATCTGCAAACATCAGTAATTAATGTTTGTGATCTCTGAACACAGTGTTAGGATTGACTGAAAAGAACACATTTCTTTAAAAAAAATGCTTCCAGTGCTTGCAATTCTTTAATAAAAGTGTTCTAAGTAAGCAAGACAATCTCTTTGTACTTCTTTGGTAAGGAGAACACAAAGTGTCAATAAAGACAGGGTATTGGATAAGCGGAAAAGCTGAGTGTCTAGAGTAAAGATGTGTTTCTTGCATGAATAACTTCCGAACAATCTGCTGAAGGAGTGATTTTGTATCAAGCCGAAACCCCAAACCAGCATCATTTTAATTTGCCAAGCACCTGTGAAGGAATACAGCTGCAAGGCCATGGGAAAACAATAGGAACTGTGACAGTTCATTAATATAAACCAGCAACTAGATTTATTTGGAAAAGTCATTGATATAGAATTACCCTGGAGGATGCAATGACATTCCTGAAGCAGGCCAGCAAGCAGCTAACTGAGATTATAGATGTGTGCACATCATTTGAAACCGAACAGTAATTTGGTAACTATTACGATTTATTGTGTATGTCAAACAGAATAACAAATGTGTAAAAAGCCATGATTGCTTCAGGAAAGTTAGCTTTGTGTTGTATTGAGTTGTTTGGCTTTTTGCATGCGAGGTTATTTTGTTCTGGAAAATCAAGATAATGGTGTTGCCTCTAAAATGATTACTCGTGTGTATATACGCATAGAAGGAAAATATGAAAGCACACATTCTTGTCTAACAACTCCGAGCCTTAATATAATGCTGATAAGAAGCTAAAGAAGTTGTTTATTGCAATCACGTCATCTCAGTCTTATGTTGGGGGTGACTACAAATATGGTAATTCATAAGCAATCTGGCTTGCGTAAAATGAAAGGTATCAACAGATCTGGAGGCAGAGAAATAGATCTGCTAACCGCTCACTTTTATTGCAAACAGTAAAATGTAACCCTAGAAAATGGGAGGAAAGCAAGATTCTTCTTTCATATATACTTAAAGCATCTGGGAAAATCTCAGTGTCTGGCACAAATACAATAAGCCTGTCCATTGAACTTGTTCCCAGCCAGGAGACAGGCAACATTAGCCAATAATGTGGGAGCAAATGAAGAGAATGTCCCCACCCCTCTAACGTTTCCTCTTTAAATGCAAAGGAAACTCAAGAATCCTCCAGCTAATTTCCTTAGACGGTTTTCTTAATCCTTTCTCCACCAGTAGTTAGCATCGCTAGTACTGTTACAATCATCGGAATCTGATTGACTTGAACCGCTGGTCCTAAAGAATTTAAGTTTCTAGTGACCACTGAGGACTTGCTGAGTGGGTAGTGGCGAGTTAGGACACAGTAACAATATTGCCAACCACTGGGGCCCAAGCCATTTTTACGAGCCCCCCGTAAATGCAGTCATGGTACATTGGGATAAGCAAGGGACATGGAGAACGTACAAGGCATGTGTGTATAATCCGCCCCCGAGAGGTAAGGAGGTTGTAGGCCCAGAGCATCTTGCTGGCCCTTTAAAGTGTTGTCTTCATTCTGAAGATGCTTAAGCTCATTTTCTTCAACCCTGAAAAAATAAAAATGATTTCAAATCCAGGAAAGATCTGATTTGAAACAGAAAAACCTGGGATTTGGGAGGGGAAATCCATTAAGAGACGATTTAAATGTATGATTCTAAAGGCTGGCTCATTTAAAATCTCAGGAATTGAGGGCGTATTAAATTATTTGTGCTACACGGTTCTTAATTTTAGCATTACTTTCATCCCTTTTTCAAATCCTCTGATTCTAAAAGACTTTTGGAGTGTTTGGAGTTGCAAAGTACATTATGTGATGGGAGAACGTCCAAGGGCTGGTTCTCATTTTGTGAAATTCTCTAATGGCACTGCTCAAAAATGCAAGCTTCCAAACAAACGCCAGGATTTTTTTTCTTGTTGTTTGTTTGGTTTTTGCATTATAATTGAAAAGCATTCGGAAAATATGAAGCAATTATAAAATTCTCCAGGTTCCTTTGTAATAATAGTGCTAAAACATTCAAGACAAAGGCAAATATTATAATAAGTAAGTGAAAGATGAATCTCCTGTGAGGCTGTAGCCACCACATCGACTTTGGGCCTTCAAAACAACTAGACATGTGGATGTGAATTGTAGCAACTGCCCTAGTTTTTGCTAGTTCAGTCCCACACCTTTTGTGGAGGGTAAACTCTATGTCTGGCTCATGTATGAAAAATCAATTCCCAATAACCAGTTTCGATTACAGTTGTTGACAAGTGTTTTGAGGAAAGAAAACAGAGGTTGAAACCTAGAAACTGAGACACCACATTTGGTGTATGGACATACTCTATTTAGATATTACCTATGAATTAGTTGGTGACATATAGAAGTTGGGACTCTCCCATTAAAAATG
This sequence comes from Equus caballus, assembly GCF_041296265.1. Taxonomy (NCBI): domain Eukaryota; kingdom Metazoa; phylum Chordata; class Mammalia; order Perissodactyla; family Equidae; genus Equus; species Equus caballus. Next base: position 81,792,156 of record NC_091691.1, read on the forward strand.
GAATCTCCAGCTTTTATTGAAAAATTAAAGGATATGATACCTGAGCCCATGCTCATTTACTGTAGTTATCAGGTCAGAGGGAAGAGAAGCAGTGCTGAGGGTGGGCAGAGGCAGAGGCTCTGTCCCTCTTTCCAGATGACCCTCCAGCCCTACTGAGGCCAGCTGTTCACATGTGCTACGGGGGCAGGAATAGTCAGTTGGTTTATGCCAAACCTCACATCTCCAAAGATGGCCAACTGCCGTAAGCAAGACCAGCGACATAATTGCAGGGTCCACTGCAAAATGCAAATGTGGAGCTTCCTATTCAAAAATGATTGAGAATTGCAAGATGACAGCAACAGAGCATTAAACCAAGGGTGCTCATGTTCGTGGGGCCCCATGTGACTGCATGAAGTCAGCCCGGGACATAAGAATAGCTTTGGGTCCAGGCGCTACCTTTGGTTTCACTCTGGCAACTCAAGAACCATGTTGAACGGTTTTCCTGAAAGATCAAAAATTCTAAAAGAAAGTGAATTCGGAAAGGACTAGTAGCCCAGATGGGATTACAGTGAGCAAATAAATTCTTACAGCATTCAATTAAAAACACAGAGCTATCTTAAGGACTTTTTTGTTTGTTTGTAGAAAGTTTTTAAAATTAATTTTATTAAAATAAATATTTTTTAATTATAAAAGTAGTGTATATGGAAAAATTCAATAGTATAAAACATACAAGATGAAAACCTAAAATCTTCCTTCAATTCCCTCTCAGAGCTTCAGATTCACATCCAAGTGGCTTCTTATGTATTCTTGTTACACGTTGGTTTTTACATGTCTTTCTAGAAATTTTCTATGTGCATTCATTTAACATAAATGGGATCATACTATATTTAACACCTGAACTTAAAAAAAAAGTTTTCAGGGTTGACCCAGTGACATGGTGGTTGAATTTGCATGCTCCACTTTGGTGGCCTGGGGTTCTCAAGTTCAGATCCCAGGTGCGGACCTATGCACCACTCAGCATGCTCTGGCAGTGTCCCACATACAAAATAGAGGAAGATGGGCACCGATATTAGCTCAGGAACAAGCTTCCTCAGCAAAAAGAGGAGGAATTGGCCCTGGAAACAGATGTTAGCTCAGGGCCAATCTTCCTCACCAAAAAAAAAAGAAGAAGAAGAAAAGGGAAGAAAAAAGAGCTTTCAGTATAATTTAGAAAATATTCTATTATCAATACATGAAAATTATTTTAATCTCTTAAACTACTGCATACTATTCCATTTCATGGATACATACATTTGCTTAACCAAATCTGAAAGGATGAACATCACATTATTTCCATTATTTTTGTTTGTTGGTTTATTTCGCTAGTTTACATACTCACTGGTAAACTAAATATGTTCTTTGATTAAAATGCTGTCCTCCTAAATCTTCCCATGATCCTCCTTTCCCATAATGTGGATTCTTGTTCAACTGCTAACTTCCCAGAGTGAAGCTCCCTTCGTCATTCTTTTTCTTCTTAATTTATTTCATAGCACTCCCCACTATCTGAAATTATATTTATTTGTTCACACAAGTTGCATGAGAGTAAGGTTTTGTCTGCCTTATCCACTATCATATCTGTAGTAGGGACACGGTGGTTTGTCACATATGGGGACTCAGGAAATATTTTAATAAATGAGTAAAATTCTTAACATACATTTTTTCCCTTTAAGATAGAGTTATAATGTAATAATGCAAAGTCAAAGGCCCAGTCTTGAAGTTTTTGCTACATAGTGGCAAATAGCTTTACCAAAGGTGGTAACAATTTATATTCCCAGTAACATTCCTATTTCCTCTCACTCTAGTCCATATCATTTTTAGAAATACTTTTCAATCTTAAACGTGTCTTCTTATTTACATTTCTTTAATTGTGGTTTATATTAACATGCAGGGCCATTTTTCTGTTACATGAAGTTTGAGAGGCGGGGAAAAAATGGGGACAGAAAAGGCTTGTGAAATTATAAGCTTCATTGCTACAGACTTCTCCATGAACTCCTGCACAGATCTGAGTGTCTAATGCAGCCACGCTTGTGCGATGGCTGTCCTCTCAGCCTGGAGAATTCATCATCGCTCCTCTACCCATCAATATCCTATCCATTCTTCATCCAGGGACCTGCTCAGAGGCCATTTCCCTAAGAAGACTTTCTCTATCCCCTGTCTCCCCTCTCATCCAGTTATAATTAACCGTCCTTCCTCAGTGTTCCCACAGCACACACATCGCCATGACCCCATCTGGTCTGATTTGGCCTGCCTTACCATTGAGCCAGTGAACGCATGCCTGGCCCTTCCACGTGACTATCTGGTCCTTGTGTGTTGGAAGAACACCATATCTGCAATTCCTCCCATTTTAATGTGTCTTCAAGTGATAACATAATACAATATTTCGAGACCAAGGAGCCCCTTCTACTTTCAGAGAGCCCGGCTGACTAACAAGCCCCCAGACTCTCATCCACTCCTCCTCTTGTGCCACCTGCCTATTCTGGCTCCATGGCTCTGAGCTTGCTCTGAGATAAGCAGAACAAATCCAGTAGCAGGTCAGCCCCAGTGTCACTTGCCCTCCGACCCTCCCCTCGTGAGGAGTCATTTTAAGCCCACCTGGGGCTTTTGCCAGTACTTTATCTGTGTCACCCATATCTCCTCAAAGTATGGGCAAACAAACCACAGTCCTTTATCAGGAGTTGTAATTCCTTACATCTCTCTTATCTCCAAGATTACCCAGGCCTAGCAGAGCTTTAGGGATCTGCGTGGAGGATAACAGGACCCTTCTGCTAGCGAGTGGTCTTATCGCCCTCACAGCACTCCCAGGGCTGGGGGAACCTCTCATTTCCACCCTGGTCTTTTTCCTGACTACACTGTCAACTTTCCTAAAAGGCCTGGCTTCATAACATGGTTTCATTGTCTTTGGGGAATTTCTTGCCTCAACTTCCTGTGGCATTTATGTCTGAAGCAAGTAAATAATAACGGCTGTTATTCCATAAGTATTTCTGACTCCAATATGGTCTCAACGTCTTCTTCAGAAGACAGCAGCACCGTTACATAAATGAGGAAACAGGCTCAGGGCACGGACGTGGTTCCTCCAAAGACACACAGCTTTTAAGTGTTGGAGTATGAATTTGAAGCCAAGTCTATTATGGACTCCAAAGCCTAATGGACCCACTGTGCCAGGTAAGAGGCGGTATGATCCAGAGGCTAGATGCTGATTCTGGAACCTGGCTGCCTGTGTTTGAATCTTGACTCTGCTACTTATTAGCTGTGTGACTTTGGGCAAGTGACTTAACTTCTCTGTGCCTCAGTTCCTCATCTGTAGAATGGGATTAATAACAGTATCTATTTCATGGAGTTGGGAAAATAAAATGTTTGTATATAATGTGTCTGTGTACACTTGGGTCAATTTCTACTCTATAACTGATGGACATTAATAATTTTATTACCATTATAACTGCCCCTCTGAAACAAGACAAAGGAGAGTTGAAGGAATTTTCCAGATGATTCAAAAATTAAACCTTTGGAAGATATGAGACAAGAGGACAGTGTTTGCTTTTTGGTCATCTTGTTTGTTCTTTCTTCTTCCTTTTTCTGAAAGTCTATCTATTTCCCTTTTTGCTTCAATAATAGCAGCCTGTCTTTCTTTTGACTTTCCACCCTAGAATCCTCTTTACATTGAAAAAACACTGCAACACACTGAAATGTAATTATTTAGTTGTTCACGCATTTTTCTCCTTTGTATCTCCCTCTCTCTCGTGCACCTATATACACACACACAAAGGCACACGTGGACACACACACACACTCTCGCCTTTTGTTGGCCTCGGAACTCAGGCTATTCCACTCCCATGAGGGTTTGTGTTTGTGTGTATGTGTGTGTGAGATAGGAATCAGTGCCTCACTTGTTATCACAGGTGCGGTGGCTTGCCTTTCATGAAGCTAAATATTTGTCTCACTCACAAACTCCTACACTCTCAGGGTTGGGAGGGGTCATAAAAGTCACCTAGTGCAACCACCCTTTCGATGTTTGAATCACCTCTTGCAGTGTCCTGGCTAGATGGTAAAGCAGCCTATATTCGAATATCCCGAACAACGAGAAGTTCACTAGGTCCCGAAGTAGCGAAGCCCATCCTTCCCATCTTGTTAGAGTCCGTAGCCAAGATGACACTAATGCTAACTCTTCCAGCTTGATAGCGAACATCTATTTGAATTAAGCTTTAAAGCCATTTTTGGTGGAAAAAGCTATTTTCAACATGTCTGACAAAGGATTAATGATGTCTTTGCTCTATAAAAAGAACTTACAAAATATAAGGAAATGACAAACACTCCAACAGGAAAAATGGGCAAGGTATATACATACGTAATTTAGAAAACAAGAAACGCCAATGACTAAAAAATACACGCGAGATGTTCAACCTCCATAGTAATCAAATAGATGCTGTAAAGGCAACAATGACAAATCCTTTGTTAGATCTCAGTTTGGTAAAGATGAAACAAACTCTGAGGATACTCAGTCTTGACTATGACGAAGGTGTGAATGGGGGATAGGCCAGTCTCCATCACAGCTGGTGGGGGAGGCATACACCGATAAAAATAACTTTTCTAAAAGGCAATTTAGCAATGTGGATCAACATTAAAAATGTGCAGAGTGACTCAGAAATCCCACTTGTGGGACTTTATCTAGGAGATTTTTCTTCGGCAGATAATCAAAAAAGTGCACAAATATATACCTATACATATGTGTATGTGTGTGTTCATACACCTGTGTGCGTATCTGTAACTGTGTTGTTGCTATACCGAAACACTGAGAATGATCTAAATGGATAAGTAATCACGGTGGAGTCACACAATGGTATCCTGTAGAGCTATTTAAGAGGATGCAATATATATATACATATATATTCATCGACAAGGAAAAATATCCAACATATTTTTAAGTGAAATGCAGGTTACAAAACAGCATGAATAGTATAGTCTCATTTTCATAAAATGTATATATGTAAATATGCATTTGTCCCTAAACTTAGATATAAATAAATAATATGTATGTATATGTGTATATAAGAACATGAATGTGTATATTTATCAGAATTATTGAGGTATAAGTGATATGTAATAAAATGAATCATTTAAAACTGTCCAAGTCAATGGTTTCTAGTATACTCACAGAGTTGGGCAACCATCACCACTGTCTAATTTTACAAGACTTTCTAAATGACCCCAAAAGAAATGCTGTGCCCATTAAGAGTTACTCCCCATTCCCCCTACCCTCAATTTCTGGCAACCATTAATCTACTTCCTATCTCTATGGATTTGCTTATTCTGCACATTGCATGTAAATGGAATCATACAATGTGACTGGCTTTTTTCACCTAGCATAATGCTTTCAAGTTTCCTCTACATTGTCTTGTGGATCAATACTTCATTCCTTTTTATGGCCGAATAACATTCCATTATATGGATGTACCACATTTGGTTTGCCCATTCATCAGTTGGCCATTTGGGTTGTTTCCACTTTGGGGCTATTACGAAGGATGCTGCCATGAAAATTCATGTTCAAGTTTTTGTGTGGACATATGCTTTCATTTCTCTTAGGTATACACCCGGGAACGAAGTTGTTGGGTCAAGTGGTAACTCTATGTTGAAGATTTTGAGGCACTTCCAAACTGTTTTCCAAAGTGGCTGCATCATTTCAAATTCCCACCAACAATGAATGAGGGATTTCCCACATCCTCTACACTTTATACGCACAGATTTTAAATACACAGATTTTAAAGATTCTGTAAAGTTTTAGTTCATTGGTTTTCACAGCAGCATTTTAACACATATTCAACACTTAGATCGCTAATGGACCGAGGGTGGCTTAATTTTCTTATGACATATTTAATATTCAGAAAATGTATTTTATTATTAAGAGCCAAATTTCTGTATTTCAAATATGTAGTCATTCAGTTCATATTGACTCCTTTCAGATCAAAAATCATTTTCTATTTTACCCCTGTTTTTGTATATTTTTTTAGCTTTCTTTTGCCAATTTTTCACATAGTATCTTCTATTGCCTTTTTAGTTTAGTTTTACTTTTACGCATCCTTTACAGTCTTTGGATTTTAAATCAATTTATTTTAATCCTCTTTTTTTTATAATTCCATTGTTATAGTGGATGTATATCAAAATTTGAAGTATTAATCATACGAATCATTATAGTACTCCTGTGTAGGAAGCTTCAACTCTTTTGAATAGATTTACTCTTTCAAGTCATATCTTCTTACAAGCTCTTAGCAAATCAATATTTCCCAACTGCTTCTTATTGGAAACCACATTTTTTTGCATTTCATAAAATTCAACAATTATATAAAATTAGTTGCAAGTCACAGGATTTGGTGGTCTTTTTGAAGTTTGGGGTTTAATTTGGTGTATTTTGGATTTGGTTTAGGTTCCACACAGTCATTTTCCCAAGCAGTATTGCAGTGGTTTCTCAGACTGCGGTAGCTGAATGTCCATTTCACGTGTGATTCAAATTTTGGACACTGGCCATTTCTCAAATGCTTTAAACACCTGCAACATATTCATTTCATGAAGCAGGTTTATGTAACTATGAATTTAAAAAGGTCCAAAAGGCAATGTAGCATGTGTTACATGGTAAAATAACTTATTTGACTCCTGGATACCTTGAATAGTTAAAGCTAATGATTAGGTGTCCATCATATGAATTGCCCCCAAATCTGTTATTTATTTATTTATTAATTTTTTTAAGGAAGATTAGCCCTGAGCTATCATCTGCTGCCAATCCTCTTTTTGCTGAGGAAGACTGGCCCTGAGGTCACATCCATGCCCATCTTCCTCTACTTTATATGTGGGACGCCTGCCACAGCATGGCTTGTCAAGTGGTGTGTAGGTTTGCACCTTGGATCCAAACTGGCGGACCTTGGGCCTCCGAAAGGAACGTGTGAGCTTAACCGCTGCGCCACTGGGCTGGCACCCAGATCTGTTTTTCAGTAAACATTTTTGGAGAAAATTGCAACTCTGTCTAGAGTATGTGCCATTCTTTAAATTAGATTTGCCTGAATACACTTACTGAGAGTGACCTGTTAGCGCTGCTGCAATCGAAACGGCAGCACGTTGTTCTTGGATAGTGTCCTCTGCGGAAATAAGTTTCAGTTAGTGACTGACACAGAGCAACGTGAAAATCAATTAATAAAAAAGTCAATCAAAATGAATTTTTTAAATTTCAAATAATGGTATTTCCTATAGAGTTGGCTTTCAACATATGACCATCTCGTAGTGATAGAAGTTAGGATCTGGTTAGAGCTTATATTTAACTTTCATCGGAAGACATTAAAATGGTAGGCATTTGCCACACGGTGACGTAATCAGCATCTGATCCACTTTGGGATCTGCAGTGGGCTCCTTCCCCAACATCAGGCCTGAAACAAGGACAGTGATTGCTGACTGAACGTGATAAAAATGAAAATGGCATCTTGGGCTCTGATTCTAGAAAATGTCCATAGGTACGGCTAAGCCTTCTAAATTCTAAAGCAAGGAAGAGAAAATAAATCCATTTACCTCAGAGACATTTTTGTGAGCTAAATTTTGTCTCCTGTCCAATTCGTATGTTGAAGACCTAACCCCTAGTACCTAGAATTTGACTACGTTTGGACATCAGGTCTTTAAAGATGTAAGTAAGTTGAAATGAGATCTTTAAGATGGCCTCTAATCCAATATAACAGGTGTCTCTATAAGAAGAGGCGATTAGGACATGACACATAGAGAGAAGACCATGGGAAGACAGGGAGAACATGGCCATCTACCTGCCAACCCCCTGATCTCAGACTTCCAGCCTCCAGAATTGTGAGACAACAAACGCCTGCTGTTTAAGCCATCCAGTCTGTGGGATTTGTTATGGCGGCCCTCACGAACAAACACAACCTGACTCTCAAATACTCAATTTTATGACATTGAGTTGATATGGAATGCCTCTTAATCAGATAAATAATTATAAGTAGGTATTCTTTCATTTTAAGAGACAAAGCGGTGTTGCTGGGATCTTTTGTTGACCCCGTAGTCGTCAAAGAGGCAAACTTGTTCTACCTTGGCAAGGTGGAAGTCATTTCCCGTCCATCAAGGTCAAGCATTGCTGTTTCTCCCTTGCAGAGTGGGAGGGCGTGGGCAGCGCAGCACCGTGGTTACCAGCCCAGGCTCTGGAGTTCAAGCGTGCCCAGCTCACAGGGTGTGGTGTGGATTAACTTCATTAATATGTGTCCAGCAGTGCCTGGCATGCAATGAACGCTGTCTGAGCGATTGCTGTTGTTCTTATTATTGTGGAGTCACAGAAATTGGAGAGGAAAGTGACCTCCTAAATTAGTATTATGACGAGTAGTAGTGATAATAAATTAGATAAGCAGCACGGAGTAATAAAGTAAGTTCTAGTGGGGGTGCAACAGCAGTCGCTAGCCTTTCTGTGTTAGCCCATGACCATTTGCTACAAACTCTTTTCCTAATTTAACACGTCTTCCTTTCACATCTATTCTCCCAGATTCTGTTAAACTTTAACTGACTTTCACCTTTGGTTTCCTCAGATGTCTTTTTGGCCCTTTCAATACATTTTCTTCTGAATCTTGAACTTCCTATGTTTTTCCAGCTCTAACATCCAGCACAAGAATCTGACTTGGGGCCTGCAGAATGCCCAGTTATTTCTAGAGTCCTCTCTAACTGCAGCCCATTGGAACAAATGAAATCCTCTGTGCTTCTGACTTAGAGGAAGATGACACCGATAAAAAGAAATTACAGGGGCCAGCTTGCTGGCATAGTGGCTAAGTTCATGTACTCTGCTTTGGCAGCCCAGGGTTCACAAGTTCAGATTCTGGGTGTGGACCTACACACCACTCATCAAGCCATGCTGTGACGGTGTCCCACATACAAAATAGAAGAAGACTGGGACAGGTGTTAGCTCAGTGACAATCTTCCTCAAGCAAAAAGAAGAAGATTAGCAATAGATGTTAGCTCAGGGCCAATCTTCCTTACCAAAAAAAAACGGAAAGAACAAAAAAAGAAAGAAAGAAATTACAATGCCTTGGGGGTTACCTCAAGACCTAAAATTTTGTAAATTTACAATTATGAGTTTCAAAATGATACTGCCTACATTCAAGGGTAGCTGATGTTCTGCTTTAGTTCATGGCAACTCCTGGACGTGATCTTTGATATCCAGGTTATTTTTGGTTTAGTAAGGAGGTCTTATGTCTCTTTCAGGACTGTGGGGGAAGCTATCAGTCATTCTATAAATGAATTCAATTTAAATTCACTTATAAAAGAAAACGAAGAAGCAAAAAATCATAACGTCACTTCACGGCACTTTTCTTCAAGGACTGCAAGTTGCAGGGCTCAGGAGCAGAATGGTTGGGCACATCAGCTTTAGGCCCTGTTCTTTAATTGTCCTGGGAAGTGGCAATGGACTGGAGACCTCAGTGGGCTTCTGTGAAGTGTTTAGGAAATCAACAAACCTCATACCATCCCCCCACCTCAAAATCCCTCAGGCCGAGTGAGACTGCTGTGGCCAGTACTCTGCAATCCCATTGCCGTCCCATGGCATTCTAGCTGCAGGGTCCAATGCTGAGGGGAAGCCAGCAGCCAGCAGTGTCTGAAGCACACAGAATTTGACTTCAGCATCACTGTTTTGTATTTTGTCTACGTGGACGTTGTCTTCTGGAGTTGTGCAGTGCGCAGCCTACACAGCCATACACAGTAGCCTCCTTCTGACTCTGGCTTCTATGCCCTGGCTGCTCTCTGAACATCTTCCACTGAATACCTTGGTGCTTATCCTGCTTCCTGGTGATCCAGACTCTCCCTTAGGGAATTTTCCATGGGCATTTACATCCTTACTTAGGACATTACATCTCTCTGCCCTGTCTCTTTTCACTAATACTTACCTATCCTTTAGATGTTGGCCTTATAAAAGGTTAGACTAACATGAAAAATCAAATTATATGAAAGTGAGAATTGCTGCTGCTATTTTATAAATACATGAGATATTATATATGTGACATATATTATATATGACATGATATATTATCTAATATATATGAGATTTTACATTATATATAGGAGATTAGATACATATAATCTCACATAGTGTGGTGCCTGGCTCTTAGTAGAATTCAGTGAGAGTTGTTCATATTATTCTTATTGATTCTCAGATTATAAATTTTTACTATTTATTGCTTTACCCATGCTATTTGCCTTTTAACTGGAGTTGTTAGAGTGAAATACCTTGGACTGAAGAAATGAATCTCTAAGAGTAGAAATCCCAGTGCTGAAGAAGTTAGTTTTGCAGGAAATTTTTATATAAGGATGATATTGAAAGAGCTGTTTAACGTAAGACAAAGATGCTAAGCCAGTTTCCTAAATTTTCTGGGCCTCAGTCTTCCCACCTGTAAAACAGGGGGTTAGCCTGGACAATCTCCAGGTTTCCCTCTAGCTCAAACTCCTTCCAATTCGGACTCTAAGCTGATCATTCGACGTGCCTGAGGTCCGTCCGGGAGGGGGTGGGGACCAGCCATGGCCCCTCTAGGAGCAGCCTCCCCTCTTTGCGGTGACCCTCAGTTCATTCACAGCCGCAGCCGCCACCTTTAGGAGCCAGAAGAGTCTCTCAAACCAATGGGTCCTGGAAGCGCGGATGCCAGAACTCAAGGACTCTGGCGGCCCCCCTGCGGGCTTCACAGCTCCCCTCCTCAGGAGTCGTGTCCTGTCGTGGGGTGATGGAGGCCACCAAGGCCGAGTTGGGACCTGTAGAGCCAGTGCTCTGATGACAGCCGGAGGATTCGCACCACGCAGAGCATCGGGCGCAAAAGGGAAAAGGGAGGAGAAACTTGAAAATGGGGATACAGGATGCGGAGTGGTACAGAGAACTCTCTCCTGACAAGGAAGCTACTGCTGCACTTTGTCCAACTGAATCAAACGCCCAGGGAGAAAAATACTACCTTCCAGGTGGAACTTTCAGATACGTATATTTTTAGAGGTATACTTTTTTGGTGAGGAAGATTGGCCCTGAGCTGACATCTGTTGCCAATCTTCCTCTTTACTTTTTTTTTCTCCTCAAAGCCCTGGTACCTACTTATATATCCTAATTGTAGGTCATTCTAGCTCTTCTATTTGGGACACCGCCACAGCGTGGCCTGATGAGTGGTGTCTAGGTCTGCGCCCAGGATCCAAACCAGTGAAACCCAGGCCGCTGAAGGGCAGCACACAAACTTAACCGCTCCACCATCCAGCCAGCCCCTAGGATATTTTGTTTTATTGTAGGGATTTTATTCATCTACCTGGCTGCAGAGCCAGGTTTTATGGGACCTGAAACAATAAAATTTAGGAGAAACTTCTTTAGAAAAATAATACAAATTGCAAATACAATGTTAGTTATAGGGCCTTAGAAGGGACCACCGCAAGTGAGAGGCCTTGAAGTTTAAGTTTCATTCACTTTGCTGTAAATCCACTGCTACCTCCATTCATTCGTTCATTTCCTCCCTTCCGTCTGCAAACACTTACTGAGCATCCACAGGATGCCAGGCTGTGCTGTTGCCACAGAACCAATGATCCTTCTCACCCATTGGGAATATGCAAATGGCAAAGAGAGGGAAGTATTGAAGGTGAACTCAGTGGGTGCACTTCAACAAAAGTGAGAGAGCTGAAATTTTTTTAAAAAAAGGAAGAAGAACAACAACAATGGCTTAGGTCAGAGAAGAGCATGGTGTTGGATAACGTATTCAAACATTTTTGCCTGGGATCCATATTAAGAAATAAATTTCTACACAGTGACCCAATTAAGGCACAGCCCAAAGCCCACATGTAAATAACTAAATCAAAAGTTTCACAAAGGGGCCAGCCCGGTGGCACAGTGGTTAAGTGCACACGTTCTCCTTTGGTGCCCAGGGTTCGCCGGTTCGGATCCCGGGTGCGAACATGGCACCACTTGGCACGCCATGCTGTGGTAGGCTTCCCACGTACAAGTTAGAGGAAGATGGGCATAGATGTTAGCTCAGGGCCAGTCTTCCTCAGCAAAAAGAGGAGGATTGGCAGCAGTTAGCTCAGGGCTAATCTTCCTCAAAAAAAAAGAATAAAGAGCAAAAAAAAAAAAGTTTCACAGAACAATATTTACCTTTTGTTATGCACTCTAGTGTTTTCCTTTTGACTTCTGTTCATTTATACTATATTCCATTTTTTCATTTAAAGCAATGCTAGTGACCCACTGAATTGATTTTGCCTCCCCGAGTTTAGCACACACAGGAGTAGAGGTTATGGGCACACACGGGTAGATTGCCTGTTCCCGCAGGGTCCAGCAGAGGTGGCAGCAGCAATGAGCACGCGACGAGTTATGACAGCAGATTGGAAGCTATGGGGCCAAGGGAAAGAGCTGAGGCCCTGGAAAGGAGAGAAAAGGGCAGTTTGGTACTGCGGCTAGAAAGCACACAAGTAATTGGCTGAGCATTCTGCTTTTTAATAACGTATTTGGGGATGATGAAGAAAAAATGAAAACGTGAAAGGAACAGATCAGAATCAGAAACATGAGCAAGAGCAGTGGGAGGAAAGTTAAATGTGAAGGAGGAAAATGGGATGGAAAATATATTTTTTTAAAGGGCGTTTTGCAAGTTCAGAGGGAAAATGAGGGGAGGAAAAATGACTATTTCTTAAAAAGAAAACTTAAACGTAAAAGGTAAGACAGAAGTCGTGGAGGCAGAGAGCGTGAAGGAAAGCAAGCACAAAGCAGAGAGGATGAATCTTGCAGGAAAACACTGGCTCTAATTCCAAACTTCTGCCAGCCATTGACAATGGAGGTAAGTCAACCTCTGGGGGGGTCTTTTCTTTTGTTGAAAAACCTGGGTAGTTTTCTCTAAGTAGCTAGGAGAAAATACAGGAGCCTAGAGGATCATTCGTTTTTCTTTTGAGGGAGATTAGCCCTGAGCTAACATGTGTGCCCATCTTCCTCTGTTTTTTAATATGTGGGACACCTGCCACAGCATAGCTTGATAAGCGGTGCGTAGGTCCACACCCAGGATCCAAACCAGTGAACCCCAGGATACCCAAGCAGAGCGTGCAAACTTAACTGCTACGCCAGTGGGACTGGGCTGGCACCCCCTTCCTTTTCTTAAAGACTTTATCTTTTAGAACAGTTTTAGGTTCACAGCAAAATTGAGAGGAGGCTACAGAGAGTTCGCATACAACTCCAGCTTCCACAAATGCACAGCCTTCCCCATTTCCAAGTCCCCCACCAGGGCCGTGCATTTGTTACAAATGATGAACTTAACTGACACATAACCACTCAAAGTCTGTAGTTCACACTAATTAGAGTTCTCCCCTGGTGTAAATTCTATGGGTTTGAGCAAGTGCATAATGACACGTGTCCACCATTCTTGTATCACACAGCATAGTTTCACTGCCCTAAATCTCCTTCAGCTCCGCCTATTTGCCCCTCCCCACTCCCACCACCCCTGGCAGCCACTCATCTTTCTAGTGTCTCCATAGTTTTGCCTTTTCCTGATGTCATATAGTTGGAATCATACAGCCTGTAGCCTTCTCAGACTGGCTTCTTTCACTTAGTAATATGCATTTAAGTTTCCTCCATGTCTTTTTATGGCTTGATAGCTCATCTTTTTTTAGCGCCAAATAATATTTCACTGTCTGGAAGTACCACAGTTTACTTATGCATTCACGCACTGAGGGATATCTTGGTTGCTTCCAAGCTTTGGCAATTATGAATAAAGCTGCCGTAAACATCCAGGTGCAGGTTTTTGTGTGGACATAAGTTTACAACTCCTTTGGATAAATACCAAAGAGCGTGATTGCCGAATTGTATGGTAAGAGTATCTTTAGCTTTGTAAGAAACCACCAGACTGTCTTCCAAATTGGCTGTACCATTTTGCATTCCCATCAGCAGCGTATGAGAGTTCCTGTTGCTCTCTATCCTCATCAGCATTTGCTGGTGTCAGTGTTCCAGATTTTGGCCAGGGGCATAGTGGCATCTCATTGTCGGATTTACTTGTACTTAGCGAACCTATGTTAGCTCTCAATGATCACTTCTCTTCAAAGTTATTTAAATCAACTATTAATAATTCACTAAAATATATGAAAGAACATCAGCATTAAACTCACTAGTTTATAGTTCCTGAAATTTGCCTTTTTTCTTCTCCTCTTCTTTTTTGGAAAGACAGGGCAATATTTCCTTATATTGTTCTGGTATCTCTCCTCCTCTTTACTATTTTTCAAAGACTTTTCACAGTGGTTTTGTGATCACCCTTACAAGTACTTTGGGCATCCAGGGATGTGATCCATTTGGGCCTGAAGATTTGGATACAGTCAACATGGCTAGCTTGTGTTCCTCTTCTCTCTTAATGAAATTTATTTCGTCTTTTTAAAGTTGATGATCATGATCCCATAGTGAGCACATAAGTAAAGTAGGACTTCAGCAGTGTTGCTTTTATTAGACTCTTTTATTCACGAATAATATTTGAGCTATTTGCAAACACGTGGTAGGGAAATGAACACTCTGAATAGATGCTGATGACACACACTCGACAGCCTGTTTAGGGGCTCACTGGGTGGACATCAGGATACTTTTTTTTTTTAAAGATTTTATTTTTTTCCTTTTTCTCCCCAAAGCCCCCCAGTACATAGTTGTGTATTCCCCATTGTGGGTCCTTCCAGTCGTGGCACGTGGGACGCCATCCCAGCATGGCTTGATGAGCAGTACCATGTCCGCGCCCAGGATTTGAACCAACGAAACACTGGGCCGCCTGAAGTGGAGCGCGAGAACTTAACCTCTCGGCCACAGGGCCAGCCCCTGGACATCAGGTTACTTTTGTCCCAAAGAGGATCTCTGTGACTCAGCTCTTTCTTGTTCACCTAACTATGAAGATAAGGCATAGAGCGAGCGTCGCCCTGTAATTACTTCCACAATACTGATGGGAACCTGTTTTGGCTTTGGCTTATCTTTTTCTGTATTTATTTTTGATTCTACAATTAGATTATTCTCTCTTTGAATGCACAGATTCTGTCTTGTACTATTTTGCATCATCCTAGCTCATGGCAACTTGTTTGTTATTGATGATGGACGTGTCTGTAATATTTTCATCAGATTATTCCTTAAAGAAAAAGCCAAGGATTTTTTTTCAGTTGGGCACTAGAGCTTTTTTGCCTAAATATCGCTTCATATGGAAGCATGTCTTTAACTATTACCTTTTCCTTCATTTCCCCAAAACAGACAAACTACCCCAAACATCTTGCAGTTTCTACTTGGTCAAATAATATTTTAAGAGTTCAAGCGGAAGCCCAGTATCGTATCTCTGTTATTTCTCTGGAATCTTGTGCAGAGGAAAAGTCTGCATTCGGAGGTTACAGTTAATCTCTGATGGACACAATTCTTGGGGAAGTTTACTAAATACTTCAGGTGCAATTATAAAACCGGAGCTCAACGAAAGGTAGGGGATCAGAGAATCAAAGCGGAAAAAAAAACAACCCTCCAGATGAGAGGCTCAGCCTGGTGTGTCATCACATTTGTCTTGCAGAAATGAACGGTTTAATGGGTCCTGCATGTCAGGTCAGCAGGCTCGGCTGGCTGATGGGGCTCTGGCTGTTCCAGGGTGGGCCAGCCAGTGAGACACCTGCTAGTTTAAGTTGCAAAGGTCTCCCGAGTCATGTTACAAATACGTACCTGGGGAATTTCATTGAGCTGCTTTTAAAGCAGTTTATGTGCACGGCAGCAATGGGTAAACTAGCTATTTTGACACATTGCAAAAGAATGTTTTTGAAAGAGAAGCACTGCTCATGAAAACAGACTGATGATTGAGGACGTTTCATTGTAGCTGAACTCAGTGTTGATGTAGGTGTTTAAACAGCCAGTTCCCAACTCGCTATTTAAATACCTATATACTGAATTAGTTATTCACCAGGGGGAGATGTTGAAGAGAAGCAAAAATGATACAATTAAGTCACAAATATAGGAGATACACTCCCAAATATCCCAACTGTCCTCTTTTTCTTCTTTAACGAGTGTCATTATATTTTGATGTGTTTAATAATACAGCAGAGGTTAAATGAAACATGGAAAAGGGATGTACATTAAAATTGAGATAACTCTTCCTTCACTGAAGTGGAACCCAGCAGATGTAGCAGCACACTGTAATTGCTGCCTGTTTCCTGTCAGTCTGATTAAGTTGCATTGTCCCAGCTCCAAGTGTAAGAATCAGCGGCTTCCCCTAGGGCACAGCATGGGATGAAGGCTGAGGCAGAGGCATAACTGCAAGCTCCTCCTGCTTCTCCTGGTAATAGTGGAGACACACAATATACATTGATGACATATAAAATCAATAGGCTGTGGAGTGTATTAGGAGCACGCTATAATCTGTCTTCTCAAAGTTACATCCCAGGAAAGCCAGATCAACAATACCACCCTGAATTCCAAGGCTCCGTGGATCAATCAGCTAGCTCCAGAGCCAACGACTGGGATGCTCATTTTGAAAGAAACATATAGGTTTAGATTTAATCTAAATTTGACCATATCTGAGATCTGCCTGCTGATTATAATCCTTCCCCTGCCCCAACTGTAGACTGTGCTTTCTGAACCAACCAGTCAGTTGACAAATATTTATTGGACACAACAAGAAGTCCACCATTGTGCTAGGATCTGTAGGGGATAGAGGCCAGACAGTTTATGATCCGCTTGGGGAGACAACACCAGCATAAGAGGGAACAATTAGAGAATGATGAAGAGATACAGAGTGTGAGCAAGAGTTCAGGGAACGGGCAGCTGGGGGCAGCCTGGAGTGGTGGGAAATGGCTTTCGTGTGGTTGGAACTTGCAATAGGCCTTGGAGGATGGGTGAGGTTTAAATAAGGGAGAGTGAGAGGGGAGGCATACCAAGCTGTGAGAGCCTCGTGACCAAAAACGTCCAGATCGAAGTGAGCTTGGGAGACCTTGAAGGGCTATGTCTTACTGGAATGGACAATGTGGGAATAATTGTGTGAGTATCCCAATAAATGCACCACCCTGCCGTGACCTTTCACCCTCTATGAAAATGAACATAATAATGATAGTTATCAATAGAAGCTCTCACACTGATTTAGTTTCACTGGAAAAGACTTTGATGTGCATTTTCATACTTAATTTAACAAAAGGCATGGCCACAATAGAAATGATTGAAAAGTGAGAGGAAAGCCATCATTTGATTTCAATATTTGATCCATATGAAGCGATGTGACTGATTTTTTTCTGACTGTGTTAGAAGATGTGTTGATCTCATGTAAATATAGCCAGCACTGACATATGGCAAGCAAAACAAAATATGCTATATTATATCGGCTGTAAACAATTTGGACTCCTCATCTAAATAAGGATATAAAGACATTCAGTTCTGGAAGCTGCCCTCAATGTGCTTACTTAATAAGGTCTGAGAGAGGAGATAGAGAATTACATATAAATAATTCTAATACCACATAGACAGGGCTAAGAGGACAGTGTCGAAGGAAATTGAGAGGAGAGGGATGTGACTTACAGCTGCCAGCAGTCAATGTGTATGATTTCTTGTATGCAGATTTGACTCCAGTTTGACTTCAAGTTCATGTCCTCAGGTGGTATGTTTCATTTGGGGGCTCTGCAATCAGTTCCTGTCAGCAGAGCTTTGACTTAATAATCTGCCATCTAATGAGAAATTTGCAGACCTTGGAAAAGGGAAAAAAAAAGATCAGACAGTCAATTGATTATTGGCACATGTGAGCCCTTGAAATAACTTTAGGATAATCATGGTCCTTTGTATGTCCAGAAAAGGAATACATCCTTTGAGCTTTTGTAGGCACAAATCAACTGAATTGAGATTGAATTAACTGGATTCATTTGCATAGCAGCCCCGATAGAAAGAAGCCGAGCCATTTTAGGTATTCTCAATGACTATATCCTGTATCCCTGGGACTCATTGTTTCACCAGCTCATACAACTCCTTTGTGACTAGGGGAATTCCAGAGACCCTTCCAAAATTTCAAACTCCGTGCTCTCAACAGAGTTCCTCTCTGCTTACAAAGGCAATAGCACTGGCTTCCACGCGGCACCTGCTGTTTCCTTTTCCCTGCTCCTGGGGCTGGCCTTGTGGTTCTGTCTTCAGCATACTGCTCACAAGTGGACTGATCTGATGGTCATGGTCAGGTGACGTGGGTCGGCATCTCCTGCTACAAGATGTGAACAGCTGGGATGTTCTCTGCTCCTTCCTACGTCAGTCTAGTGCTCCCATTGAGGACCAACAGCTACCTCCTCCCGAAACACCAGTTTTCTACAAAGCTGATTTAGGTTTTTCATTACCGTCTTTATTCCTTGGCAGTCTAACATACATCCTTGGTGGGAATGGTGCAGCTAAAGGACAATAACTGTTTTTGAAATAGCTCTTCCCCTCAAAATAGCCATTAGTCCTTGAACCAAGCTGGTGTGACTCTACCCTTTATTTTGTAGGGTGTGCTTTTTTAAGTGATATGTTGGTCTTTCTTTTTTTGTGTGTGAGAAAGATTAGCCTTGAGCTAACTACTGCCAGTCCTCCTCTTTTTGCTGAGGAAGCCTGGCCCTGAGCTGACATCTGCTGCCAATCCTCCTCTTTTTGCTGAGGAAGACTGGCACTGAGCTAACACCCATGCTGATCTTCCTCTATTTTATATGTGGGATGCCTACCACAGCATGGCTTTTGTCCACACCCGGGATCCAAACCAGCAAACCCCGGGCCAACGAGAAGCGGAACCTGTGGCATACTTAACTGCTGAGCCACTGGGCCGGCCCCTATGTTGGTCTTTCTTAAAAATAGATGCATGACAGAACATTCTCTACCATCCATACAAATCATACCTACTGTTTTTCACATACTGCTATCTCCTTAAATTAAGTAGGGATAACATTTATTAGGAGACTCTCCCTATTTGGAAAGCAATTTACTGGCTAAAGGGAAAAATACACAAGCAAAATAAAGGGCAATGATGCCTCGTGTATATAGCAGTGTTTACACTACTTCGCATTATGTATAAAGTATATCTAACATTATTTTATTTTTTATGGATAATTTAATATCATTGATATGATCATCTTATGACAAAGTAGACCCCAGCCTCACTACTGCAAAAACTTGAGTGATATAAAAGCGTTAGAAACCTAAAAAAAAAAAAAAGATGATAGCATCTGGGGGGCCCTAATCATGAAGGGTCTGGGTAGCCTAGGCTTTAGGACAAGAAATTTCAAAAAATTAAAAAAGCAATAAATACTATGCCTCGGACAAAATTTCTAAAAGAAGAACTATTAACAGGGGAGAGGATCTCAAAAGGGAAATTCTGATTATGAAGTAAAAAGTGCTACATGTGAAAAAAAATGAGAGCATTTCAAGATGGAAAGTGGGGTCATTCCAAGATCAGGCTTTGGAATCATAAAGACCTGGGCTGCATCCTTGTTTTGTCTCCTACTCCTAAGGTAATGTCAGTAGAGAGTTTCTCAGCTTTGGCAGTATTGATATTTTGGGCCAGATAATTCTTTGCTGTGGGCAGCTGTCCTGTGTGTTGTAGGATATTTAACAGCATCCTTGACCTCTACCCACTGCAGGCCAGTAGCACTCTCTCCTCCCAGTTATGACAACCGAAAATATCTCCAAACATTACCAGATGTCTCTTGGGGCGGGGGGTGGGGGAGGGGGTAGCAAAGTTGCCTAGTTGAGAATTGCTGGTTTAGGCAAATTACTAAAATATATATATTTTAAATACAGAACTATTCTACAACCATCATGCTTCCAACTTGAGCAAATATTGCAGTCAGGGAATGAAAACTGAGAATTTGGAAAAGGTCATTCAGTCACTTGAAATCATTTAAAGTTTCTGGCAAATTAAAGGAATTTCACCTGAAATCTCCATATCAGGTGGTAATCTTTGTCTTTATGAAATGAGAAAGAATGTGAAAAGAGAATTTTGTTAAGCTACAGGATGGTAGGACTGATGAGAACTCCCAGCAAAATTACATAGCATCTCATTAAACAAGGGGCTTACTTGAGAAAAGAAAGTGTAATCATAACAAACAACCTAATTTCTTTTTCTTTTTGCTTTGGATACATTACTAGTCTGGGTAGTGCTCAGCATCAACTGGGTGTACTGCAAAATAAATCTGACACTAACCACCTGGAGTTAGCACCAGATCCCACAAATTAAGGGCTCAGTTCTCCTCAAGACTGCCCTCACTTCAGATGCCAGCTACAAGTGGAGTCAAAGGCCGCCCACTCTTCTGGCAAACTGGCTACCCATCCAGGAGGTTCTCATGGAACCCCTCGGGTTTGATAAATTGCTAGAACTACTCATAGAACTCAGGAAAGCACTATGCTTACAATTACAGTTTTATTATAAAGAATGCACATAGGGCAAGGGCTGGGAAGGAGCACAGAATTTCCATGCCCTCTCCCCTTGGAGTCAGGACCTATCACTCTCCTGGCACATCCATATGTTCACCAGCCAGGAAGCTCCACTGAGCTCTGGTTTTCATTGGTGTTCAGGCATGATTGATTAAATTATTGGGCAGGTGATTGAACTTAACCTTCAGTCCCCTTCCTTCCCTGCAGGTTGAGGAGGCTGAAAGTCTCAACCCTCTAATCAAGCGGTTAGTCTTTCTTGGTGACCAGCCTTCATCCTGAAGCCATCTAGGAGCCTACCATGAGTCACCTCATTAGCATGACAAAGACACTGCTATCACTTAGGAAATTCCAAGGATTTTTGAAGCTTTCTGCCAGGAGCCTGGGACAAAGACCAGACAAATTCTTTACCATACCACAGGTAGATCAGGAGAACTTAACAAATTTAGTCTATCTTTACTTTAGAAGATAGCTGATAGAGTATCTTTCCACCTCGGTGGAAAATATATAGAAATATTGGCTAGAAAATGCTATAGTCAGTGAAATTCATAATTAGTTGAATAATTACATCCAAAGAGTATTAATTAATGGATTAACCTGGAGGAATAAAAATTAAATTGGGCCACAGAAGGCATGCCTATCAAATGTCCAGATGACATAAAACTATGAGGGATAGCTAATGTTTTAGAAAACCAAATAAAAGCTCAAAAGCATTTGACACATAGAAGCACGAAGACATGCATCTGCATAGTCATCAAGGACTCGGGTTCCTTCTCTCTCTGCTCCACCATCTTTGCTTTCCATCCTCAAGGCTACTTCATGGTCTAAGATGACTGTTGGAGTGTCAACCATGATCACATTCTGGGCAGGAGGAAGAAAGAAGGAAAAAGAAAAGTGGAGACATGTCATAGCTGCTTTAGTTTCCTTTAAAAAGCCTTCCCAGAAGTTCCCACAAACTTTTCCTTGTAACTGGTGGACTTGAACACCTAGGTGCAAAAGAAACTGAGAAACTTAATTTTTTTTTTTCGGCTAAGCGCAATACCGTCCTACCTCCAAACCAACCAACTAACCAACCAGCCAACCAAACGAATAACCAATAAACTTCACCAACTTCATCAAAGGCTGAAATAGGACAGAAACTAAGAAAGGGAAACTAATAAGATGAATAAATCATCTTGATTTTATGTTAAAATGAGTTTAAAATTATAATAAATCCCACTTTTAAGTACAGGTAAAAAAAGTTTGCTAAATAAAATATTAGCAAATGTAATCCGATAATATGGCAAAGGATTAACACATGTCAGAATAGGGATTATTTCAAAATGCAAAGATGATTTAATATCAAAGTCTGACTTGTCACTTTTCTGCTCAAAATTCATGTGCATTGGCTTCTTTCTTTTTTTTCGGTAAGGAAGACTGGCCCTGATCTAACATCTGTTGCCAATCTTCCTCTTTATTTTTTTTTCTCCCCAAAGCCCCAGTACATAGTTGTATATCTTAGATGTAAGTCATTCTAGCTCTTCTATGTGGGATGCCGCCACAGCATGGCTTGATGAGCAGTGCGTAGGTCTGCGACTAGGCTCTGAACCAGTGGAACACTGGGCCACTAAAGCAGAGCACTCAAACTTTACCACTTGGCCTGGGGCTGGCCCCTAGCTCCTCTCTTGACTCAACCAATTTTTTTTTTATTCTTATTCTTCAAAATTAATATATTAGTATATAACAGTGCAGTGATAAACATCTTTGTACATCTTTTGAGACAATTCATAGTTATAATTCTTGAAACTGGAGTTGGTAGATCAGCATGCAGGCATATTTTACATTTTGTTGATTCTGACAACCTGCCCTTCAAGAAGACAGTGTTAATTTACAATTCCTGGCAGTGTGCAGAGTTCCTGTCTTTTCATAACTTTGCCTAACACTGGTTATTATCATGTTTTTAAAATAACCCCTTTGATAATGAGATTATGGAAGAAAAGTAGTACTTCATTGTAGTTTCAATTAATATTTCTTTGTAAGTAAAATTATCATCTTTCAAATGCCTATTATCTCTTCTTTTTCTCTTTCATATGTTGCATTTTCTTGTCCTTTTTCATCTTTCTCCTGTTGATTTGGAGAAATACTTTCTACATTAGAGGTATTTTTCCCAGTTTGTTATTTATCTTTTAACATTGTTTTTTAGTGACTTTTTCCATCTGTAAGTTTAAAAATTTTTAGTTTTTAACTTATTCCATCTTTTTTTCTTTATGGTTTCTAGTCTTAGTGTCATGTTACAAAACATCTTCCTACAATCAGATTAGAATACTTCTTCTTATATTTTCTTCTAGTATATTTTTAAAATTGTTATTTAAATGTTTAATCCTTTTTAGTTTTGCCTTTGTGAATGGTATGAGATGGATATATGATTTTCCCCCCCTCAACATTTAAGTCTTTTCCCAACACATAAATGTTATCTTTAGAAAATATTACATTTTCATTTATATCCAGTAATAAATTTTATCATAAACTTGTAGGATCTATATGAAAAAAATTATAAAAGTTAACTGAAGAGCAATTAAAACTTAAAATTTGGATAAATGGAGAGTTATACCATATTTCTAAATCAGATGGATCAATATTGCAAAGGTTCCCATTATTCCCAAATTTGTATATATAGATTTCATGCCACTCCAAATAGGAGCTCAGTAAAACATTTTTGGAACTTTACAAAATGATTTGAAATTTAACCTGAAAGTGGTGGTAATCGGCCGAGAAGAACTGGCATTATGAAGGGAACTTGACTTACAAGATATCAAAATACATTATCACTGTGGAATGAATAAAATAGCAAGGTGAACTGTGTGAAAAAGAGACAGACAAATGGACAGAATAAAAAGCTAAGAAGTGGGGCCAGCTTGATGGCACAGCAGTTAAGTGCGCACATTCTGCTTCATCGGCCCAGAGTTCACTGGTTCGGGTCCCGGGTGTGGACATGGCAGCAGTTGGCAAAAGCCATGCTGTGGGGGCTGTCCCACATATAAAGTAGAGGAAGATGGGCATGGATGTTAGCTAAGGGCCAGCCTTCCTCAGCAAAAAGAAGAAGATTGGCGGCAGATATTAGCTCAGGACTAATCTTCCTCAAAACAAAACAAAACAAAAAGCCAAAAAGTGAACTCTAGTAGTTAGTAATTGGTAAAAGAGCATTTCAAACCAGTAAGAAAAACATACATGATTTAAAAAAAAAAAAAAAAGGGAGAGTGGACTGGAGCATTATGATCCAGTTATTTTCTAAAAATGTAGTTAAATCTTTATACCATACTCACGGATAGCTCAGAGAGTTAAACAGAAAACAGAAAACAGAACAAACTAGAAAAAATTTGTAGATATGTGTATTTGATTTCATAGAAGATACAGTCTTTCTAAACATTCGAGTAAAAGAAGAAAAAGCACAAAGGAAAATTTTGATATATTGCATTATGTAAAATAAAACTGCCAAACATCAAAACCCATAAGCACAAATATAAAACAGACTACCAACTGTGAAAATATTCATAATATAAAAAGATAAATAATAAATAGATGGCTAAAGAATAGAAAAATGGGCAAAAGATGTGCCAAAGCAATACAAGAAATAGAAAGACAAGTAACCGATAAAGATGAAAATGTTTTCCTCCCTGCTAATCAAAGGAATTCAAATTAATACAATAGGGAGATAACATTTTTTACCTAATTTTACAAAGATTTAAAAAATGATAATGGCCATTGTTGGCAACGGCCAGGTGAAACAAGCATCTGTGTGCTTCAAGTGAGAATATAAATTGTTTCAAGCTTCCTGGAGGACAGTATACCAATTTTCGTCAAAAGTTTTAAATATATTTTCCTATTTTTATTTTTAGAAAATCATTTCAAAGAAATGATTGAATACATATTCAGGACATATATGTTGCTATATGAATTGCTTATTGTGTTGTTATTTTTTAACTTATTATAAAATATTTAAAAGATACAAAAAGCATGAAGATTAATGCTGGGAACACCCATGGACCTAACATCCAGCATAAGAAATAAATCATTATCAATAGAGTTGAAACCCTTTATTCATCCTGCCCCCAATGCCAACGCCTTCAGGCCCCCCCCCCCGGAGGTGAATATGGTGTTTATAATTCTGATGAGATATTATTTAATTATAAACTCCCTATATGTCCAAGCTTGAGGAAATTGATTAAATACATTTTAATACCTTAAGTAGTAAAATATTATTTATTAAAATAATGAATTAAAATTTATTTGTATTATTACACATATAATACATACTTATTACTGGACATTTAGAAAAAGTCTCAAAATAAAATGAAACTATAAAATCAACCATAATGCCACCATTATAGCTTTCATTGTAGTGTCTGTGGTGTCGTCCAACCTTTTTTAATATAGTTATTTATTGTTTAAAAATTAAATCACACTATATATACAGTTTTATAGTTTGCTTTTCCTCTTAGCAATCATCAATAAAATTTTTTCATATTATAAAATAGTCTTTAAAAATAAGTTATCAGTTGCATGGAGTTTCATTGTATAGGTGAATATTTACTCTGATTTGGTAATTTTGTATTATTCCAATTTTTTCCTATTATAAATGAAACTGCAGTAAATTTCTTTGTAGCTAAATCTTTGCTATCAAACAGTAGTTATTTATTAGATAAATTCCTAGAAGTGGGATTTTTCACTTTTTTTTTTTTTGGTGAGGAAGATCGGCCCTGAGCTAACTTCTGCTGCCAATCTTCCTCTTTTTGCTGAGGAAATTAGCCCTGAGCTAACATCAGTGCCCATCTTCCTCTATTTTGTTTGTGGGATGCTGCCACAGCATGGCTTGATGAGCAGTGCATAGGTCCACACCCAAGATCCCAACCTATGAATCCTGGGCCACCAAAGTGGAGTGCATGAACTTAACCACAGCACCACTGAGCCGGCCCCAAGAAGTGGAATTTTTTAGTTTAAAATTCTAAACAAAAACAATCACTCCTTAGTAGAATATTTTGTGACATGATAGATTGCTAAGTAAAAAAGTGGACTACACAATAATATATACACTACATTTGTAAATGTTAAAAGATGTATGCAAAGTGAAGAGGCAGAAAGGAAATACAGTATATCAAAATGTTAACATGGTATCTCTGGGCAGGCAGATACTAAGTTAGTTTTGTTTGTTTCTTTATGTTTTTCTGTGTTGTCCAGTTTTTCTACAGAGAGCATATATTACCTTGTCAATCGGAAACAAAATAATAGTTTTTAAAATAATTGAATAAATATTGAAAAAACTGCACAAGTGCAATGTCTGGGAAATAACAGCTTCACAACCGTCCTCACGAGAAAGACCTGGGGGTCATGGTGAACCACAAGCTCAAAGCCAACAAGATGTTAAAGCTGTTTAAGAATAAAATGTCACATTACATTGTCTAGCACAAAGCAAAATGATAGTCCTTTCACAGTCTGTCTGTGGGACTACAAGTGCTGCGCTGTACTCTGTAGAGATGATATGGAGTGTTCTGATAAGTGGCACTAGGTTGTTAAAAAGGGTCGGAAGCTAGTACAAATTACTGGGCCCAGCCATCCAGAAAGGCACCAGGGACTGATTATATTGTATATCAGCACAAATCCACTGTTGCTGGGGATGCCTGAAACAATTTTTTTTTCATTGGGGTTCTAACCTCCTTCTTGGCAGCTTACTCTTTTGGGAGTGGAAGTAACTAGAAGTCTGAACCATGGTGTTGAAGGAGGAATGGTAAACTTAAGTTGAAGCAAGACCAGCATTTAACTCCAAAAGAATGCAGTCTGGGAAACGGTGCATTCAGACTTTCAAGGGGATGACTAGAGACAGGCAATGATGCTACGGTCGGTGCCGTGAGTGTAGCTGACATGCTAGTTTTGGACCAGCCAGCAGGAGAGGGCTCAGTGCCCGGCAAGAGCAGGCTAAGTTTTCAGGGAATGGCAGAGGTCCGATCCTGTGGTCACAAGATGGAACACGGCAAGGTTTACCCTCGGCCAAAATGCCCATGCCCAGGACTCATCCTAGTGTCATTGTCACAAGTAGGATGGCAAGATGTGTAAAGTGTCTGTATTTTTCTACTAAACTAAATTATTATCTTGAATCACCATTCTACCTAGTGGCAGAAAACTTAATCTGGTTAATCTTTGTTTACTTGATCACTTCAGTATTGTTTTACTCACTTCGGGTCTGTTCTCAGACACTTTGGGACTTTCTGTCCCACGGCCTGTAGTGAGGGCTGCCTGATTCTGTCCAGTCCTTTTTCCTGGTACAGAGTCTTGCCCTCTTGGCAGCCACGTGGTTGGCATTCACTTGCCAAACTCTGGAGCCACAACTGCTCCCTGAGTTCCTCACCCCTTGTTCTGCCTGATGATGCTTACTCTGCTCTGACCACGGATCCAAAGTCAGCCCCTTGGCCGAATCTGCCAGGAAGCACCTCATCCCAGATGTCAACAAGTCTCCTTTTACAGTAACAATTGTCCTATTGCTGTCCTATTCTTATACAATGGAACAGTATTGACATTCTATGTTATATCTGGCAAAACCACCAAATTTGATTTCCTCCCTTGATTTCAGCCAGTTCAGTAACATAATTGTACAAAAATTTTGATAGAAATAAAATTTTTTCATCCATCTTCTCTTGAAGTGATTTCAATTATTTTAAAGCAAAAGTAAAGGTAGAAGGTAAAATTGGGACATCCTTCTGATACCATGCAAAAGAAAATCCAGAAATACTTGTAAGATGAAGCCACCTCAAAAGTGACAAAGATCAAATTCTTTAAGGAGCAGACAAACTATGGGAACAGATGGGCAAATCAAAGACAGCGAGTCTATCAACTTTTCAGGTAAGCTAACCAAATTACTGACAGATGTGATTTGTGTCATATTAGGAGAAGGTGAGCTGACCAGGAGCAGATCTCAAAGAGCAGTGACAGTTATTTTAATGGAGGGAGAAAGATCTGGCATGAAAAAATAGGCAATTGATACTACTACTTATTCAGTAGCATTTGCTGACAATATAAGAGAGAAAGAAACACACAAAGAGAAAGAGAGAAATGAGAGAGAAAGAGAGAGAGAGAGACCCTTAAATAGCGCCTGCCCATAGGAGAGGCTTAACTAATATTTATTGAATGGACACAGTGGGGTTAGTTTACAGTCCAAACGCTCCAAAGGGAGTTTCCGTAAAAGACCCCTCTTAAGCATGTTAAGTTTGATTAAACAGATCTTTCTTTGAAAGACAACCTCTGTTTTGCATGTAGGAACTTCTTAGGTCATATCTGCAGGGCTGGGCCTCAGCTGATACACGCAGTGGCCCAACCTGATGCTTATGATTGGTGTCTGTTCTGATTGGTTGACGCTCGCGTAGTCCCGGCAGTTTACTACTGTATTGTCACTAGTGTCTCTGCACCTCTATCATCTAAAAGAGGTCTCTGCTGCAGACGCACATGAACCAATGGGGAAGGGGTGGATGTGGAATTGATGGTATTGGAAAAACTGCCTAACTATTTGGGGGAGGGGGGAATCAGATCCTCACCACAGAACAATAAATTATAGAAGCAATAAAAAGTTAAATAAAAAAAACCTAATCCATTGCAAAAATAGAAGTAGACAAAATATGTGAAGATCAGATTTTCTGTAGAGCAACAGAAAACAAAGGAAGGAATCACCCAGAAACACCTGATACATTTATCTAAGTTAAAATTTTAAGCTTTATATATAAAAAATCATGAACAAAATTAAAAGTCAAAGAGTAAAATAGGGAAAAACCATTTGCCACAATTACAAAAAGGACTGACATAAAGGGTTTATATAAATAGATTAAAAAAGCATTAAGGCCTCAACAGAAAAATGGGCAAAGGACATTAATAGGTAATTCACAAAAGAGGAAATGGCTAATGAACATCTGAAAAAGCTGTTTAATGACAGTGGTCCCAAATAAATACAAATAAAACAACAAAACCTTTTTTTTTAACCTATCAAATTAGAAAAGATTTTTTTTGGCAATAATATTAGTCACTAGTAGGGACATTAGGAAACAGCAGCATTCTTCAGATATTGCTGCTAGGACTGAAAATTGCTACGACTACTCCTAAAAATCAATTTGGCCATATATTTCAAGAGCCTTAAAAAAGATTTATATATATGGATCTAGTAGTTCTAATTATAGAAGTCTGTCCTACAAAAGAATCTTAAACTCAGAGATTTATGCACACAGATTTTCATTTTAGCATAATTTACAATAGCAAAACCCAGAATCCACAAACATTCAACGAGAGAATTATGTTATATCGGGATGATGCAAAATTAGGCAGTCATTAAAAATGAAATAACGAATAATTTTTAGTGACATAGAGGAAAATAAGTACAAAGAGCAGAATCCAAAATTTTATGCACAATAAATTCAAACCAAGGTTCAAAAAAGAAAGGTAAAAAGAAGGGAAGGAAATAAACATATTAAGAGTGGTTAACTCAGCGCTGGGAATAAAGCCGTTCTTGGGTTTTTTTTGTAGTGTTTTCTCTCATTTTATACTTGTACTAAGTTGTCTACAATGAGCATGTGCTACTTTCATAATCATATAATAAATCATTATTTCAAAAGGAAATCTCTAGAATTAATCTAGATTTTACCCGGCAGAAAACACCAGAGGAAATCATACTGACGAATTGTTTTCTAATACTTTTTAAAGCAGAATTTTACAGTTCCATTCAAACACAAGTCCCAAAGTAATAACTTTTATTTTTTTTGGCAGAGTAGCAGTCAATAATAACTAGGCAAAAATTGTGTATATTTAGTTTTGTTTAAAAAAAACAACGGTTAAAATATCTTTATTAAAAAACACTGAAGAATAAAACTCCCTTAGCAGCTCAAGGCTTAAGCAAGAACACAAACATTTTTGTCTTATGTCATCATTACTAACTAGTTTAAAAATTACACGGGGGCATTTCGCTGCAGCCTTCATTTCTCTCAGTTTCTGAAAGAATTGTTGTTTGATCTCAAGATCAAGAGGATTTGTGGCGTGGGGATAACTTGCTCCACGCTTTCCATCATCATTCTGCTCCACCTCCTCAGACCTTCCTGGCTTTCTTCTAAAGCTATCTGTCCTCTCCCGGCAGCCAGAGTAGAGGCACACACCAGGAACAATCAGCGTCTTTCCCCCAGAGCCAGCCCCAGGCAAAATTATCACAGAGCCGAAGTTAGTGGCACTTCCTTTCTCTGGCCCCTCTTCTAGTGCATTCCCACCCTCTCAAAATCTGCTCTCACAGGCTTTAATCACACTAAGTGACACTAACACTTCTGAGCATCTACTATACACCAGGCATTGTGTTAAGGCCTTTCACCCATACTATTTTATTTTATCCTCACAATAACCTTGCGATTGTTTATTTGCCTCATTTGACAGAGGAGGATACTGAAGCCCAGAGAGGTTAAGACAGTTGCCTGTGGTCACACAGCTAGCCATAAGTGGCACAGCTCAAATTCACAGCCAGAGCTGTCTGGCTTGAAAGCTATGCTTATTCTCAGAGGGTGGGGCCAATAATTTGGACCATCAGAACCCTTTCCACGCCTTTTAAACTCAATCATACAGATACTTTGTCTATTTCCCAACTAAAATTCAAATTATTCTTAAATTTAGAAGAGTCTAAAGCTTTTCAGTTTTCTTCTCAAATAACAGAACTTTCCTGAAGAATGAGGACATGTGCCTAATAATATCGAGCAGGTCTATCAGTTGAAAAGAACATTACTAAATGAATTTGGGTACCATTCAGTTTTCTCAAATCGTCTCACTTTTCCTGAAACCACATAAAAAAAGATAACAAAATTCACAGGCTTGTCTTTCCGTGAGCTTAACATCATTTCCCCACTAATCTAAAGATCCTCCCAGAAGGTAATTAATTTCCCGGCTTCCCTCTGTAACTAATCGAGATTTAAAAAACACTAATTCTCAAGGAATTCTTCTTTACCCGTTAATCAATTCTAATTCTGCGCCTAACTAGCTATATGCCCTCAGGCAATTTACTTTGGGCTTCTGAGCTACAGGTTTCTCATCTGGAAAAGGAGGATTGGATGAAAAATCCTATCTTTCTCCTAAGGTTGTGGGTACAGTTAAATGAGATAATGTAAGTCGAGTTTCTGACACATGGGGGGACTCAGGAAGATGCACCTCCTCATTCTATTCCACCGTCTTCTTCACATATTGGTATTTTCTCTATGTAAAGGTCACTGTGTCCTCCTAGGGTTTTCTTGACCTTTTTCCTCCAGGACATGAAATAATTCCTATTAATTTTTTCTAAGTGATCTTGTTTTCCGATCATGTACTTTTTGCAGCTTCATTCCATCATGTTAAAAACAAGACCCAACACGCTTTGCATAAGGCAGTAACAAATCGCTTTCCCATCTCCCTTTCCACTTACCAGCTCCCCCCAAAATAATCCTCCCTCCTAACAACAACAAAAACCCGAGTGAGAGAGAAACAACGCCCCCCAAATTATCAATTAAATTATCTTCCTTCAGTGGTCAAAGAAAGAATGTTGGTCAAGAGGGTAGCTTAAAAGTAAGAAAAAACAGAGGCTTTTCCTGACCAACTTCCTATTCATCATTCATCAGCCGCCGTTGGAGTCTCTTCTCCACAAGGCAAGGTGCTGTGGGGCCATTTAACACCTGGCCCAGTTCCTGTGAAAGCCGGGCCGATATCTAACACCTTGGATCACAGAAACGTTTATGGTGAATGTGATACAATGAACTGGATGAATGGAATATTTTCTCCCCAGTTATATTTAGTGGAAATGCTTTTGCTGACTTGATTATAAGGAATTCTTGCTGCTTGCAACCAAAGAATTAGGGGGCTGAAATCCCACAGCTGGAGGAGAGCTGAATGAAGCACCCACTTGTGACTTTAAGCTTAAAGAGTATGAATTCTGTGTTCAGAAAACTTCCCTGCACTCTCCTGTTAGTACACCCACTGATTTAGAAAATGCCAGGGGCCCTGGAAGTGTGATGTTTCTGATGGATCTCTCCCTCTTTTTTTTTTTTTTTTTTTTAATTTGCTCAGGGCTCCAGACAGTTGGTGCTTAAGTGTCTACAATTTAAAGTTTTACATATCTTCCTTGGGCTGTCATATGTCTACCTATCCGGTCCAGAACATCTCCCTAAATAATCTCTGAGTGGAGAGTGACGATCCTAGGAGATTTATCCGAGAATGAACGTGCGCGGAGCGGTGGAAATTCCGTGGCTCACATTTCGTTCCCCGCAGGTCAGATGGTGCGGCCGGAGGGCCTGAGCGATACGCACAGCTGTCCCCACGAGAGGCACGGGGCACAGGTGCTTGGTCTCTCGCCACCAAGTCGCAGGGAAACTCTGCCGCACTGACGTGTGAGTCCCAGGCATCTTAACCTCGGATGCTCGGACCCTGTGGGCAAAAATGTCTGAACCACGCACAGGGCTATTGTCACGATTAAACCCCCAGTGTCCCTCTGCGGCCGGCCCTCCATTCACGCCAACGAGGTGCCATGAATTTGCTCGTCGCTGCCTAAGCCTCCGCTCGCTACATCTTTACTAACATTCCGCGCAATCTGGACGGGTTCGGCGGCGGCGGCGGCGTGCGGTGAGCCTGTCCCGCGCGGGCGGGGGGCGTCCCTGTCCCTACGCGGGCGGCGGGGACCGCAGCCCTTCGGCCCGCTGTGGGTGCGCCCCCCGCGCGCTCCTGCAGCGCCGCTGCCTCTGTCCCCGGCCGGGCGCGCCGCGATCTTCCTGCAGGTCGGGCTCGGCGCGCTCCTAGCGGTGGCCGCGCTGCCCGAGCGCCCTCCAGCCCCGCCTCGCGTCCCCGGGAACCGGCGCCCGGGCAGCCCCGCCCGGATCCGGCCGCGAGACGCGGTCGCCGCCGGCCTGGCCACGCGGGGCCTCCGCCCGGGCGCCGAGCAGCAGCTGCCTCGTCCGGCCTTGTGGTGGATCGTGCTGCCGCGCGACACGGGGCACCCAAAAGGCGCCGTCTCCCCGGCTGGCCCCGCGACTTCCCTGCGGTTCAGCCGCCCACCTGGGAGAAATCCACGTTTGATGGGATATTTTATCAGTCTCAGCGTTTCCCCCAGCTGTTTAGCCACCTCAATTTTTAATTATTCTACATTCCCTTGTGATTCGTCTCTCTCCTCTTTAGGATTGCGGTTGGTTCAAAGTTTAGACTTGAATGGGGGTGGGGGGAGGAATGGGGGACTGGATGCTCAATGGGTTTTTAATTTATGGACAAAAATCGTTTCACTGCGTGACCCACAGGCTCTTAATTTTCATCTCTGAACCTCAACTACTTCATCTAAAAAATAAAATTTAAAGCAATTGTATGTCATCTGCCTTAAAGTAGAGAGTTGGTCTGATGACCTCATGAAGCATTTTCAGGGCTAGGATCTCTATGATTTAGTGATCTGGAGATTTGAAATTAAAATAAGAAATATATCATTTCTTTAAAGCAATCAGTGACGAGCATTCTCCGTGAACGAAGCATCAGGAGCAGGGGTGTTTTTTCTCCCCGGGTCACCGGTTGGCGCAGGGTGAGGGTCTCCACACTCTGAATGTCAGTGTCACAAACACGTCATCAGGAAGTCAGATATGTGGATTAGCTGGCCTTTTAGGATTCTTTGAGCCATTGATTCTCTCCACTAATATTGATAATGCAAAGTTAATTATATATTTTGAGTTTCTCCTCCTTGCCTTGTGTTTTCAATCCTGGAGAGAGAGAGATGGAGAGAGAGGGAAAGACAGAGAGAGACAGAGAAGCAACTAGTTCTCTTTGAAATACAAAAGAAAAAAAATCAATCCCATTGATCGACGTAGAAAAATAAAGACCTAAATCCCTTCCATTACCCTCCACTGTGAGTAAAATTGGAGTGTTCTGAAAAATGCCATTTCAAATCACAAGGAAGCAGACCCAATCTCTCTCTCTGTGTCTCTCTCTCTCTCTTTTCTTTTAGGGAGACGCAGGGGCATCTTAGGGACATGCCCTTATGTCTTTTTGATCCAGGAGTTTTAAGAGGCCACATCTTAAGGCCAGCTGAGTTGGCTGAATGCTGACTTTAGGTGTGCCCAATACAAGGAGGGTAGCGCAGGCTTCAGAAAGAATCCGGAGTATTTTTACGAGGTGAATTACCTGTGTTTACCTTAGTGAATCATTTCATAGATGTTGTTGTTTTGACCCACCTTTTCTCTGGCATACAGGAGCCGACCTTCTACAAGGGGGAGAAAAAGAAGGAAGATGTGTGAGCTCCCCCTGGTGCTCTCCTGCATTCAGGCCGACTGAAAGGAATTGCAAGGAAACAGGTCTACGCAAGCATAAGGAAAAATAAATTATCTGGATTATTTCCTTTTAAAAGGCCCACTTCCATGCTGAAGGGCAGAATGTTTCTGATCAAGGTCTTGAGGCTGTGGGCCTGGATTCTGTATGTCACCTTGTGAGTGTAGACCTGGCTTTGTTAGCTCATGTCATTTCTGTCAAGAGTTGGAGGAGGAATCCTTGCCTTGTCAGAGAACATGTTTACAAAGCAAAATCTGAAGTGGGGATTTGGCAGCTGCCTTGGGGATGGGATTATTCTGGGAATTAAATTGGATTACTTTTTGTCCTGAGTTCTCTCTGTTAGTCTCCAGTTATTCCTTTGACTGAATGATTTTCACACACTTGTCTTTGTGCTTGTAGATATCACAAATCTCTAGTATGAACCAACTTGACCAGTGGGGCTTTGAATTCTAGACCGTGTCTCCTATCGCAATAACAGCCTACATTCTTATACGGCCTTTTTAACACTTGAGGACACAGACCTCTGTGGGCTCTGGCCACTTGTAAAGGCTATGGGGGAAATTCCATGTAGTCTATGGATAAATAAGTTACAGTGTCCTTCAACAATTTATCAACATGTATTTCGTTAGTCCTGCTCTCGGTCCACAGGGAGAGTGTATAAAGGATGTATGAAACGTAATCCCTGCCGGGACCTGGTCAAATCAGCTAAGAGACAAACTCAGCGTTCATTGTAATAGATGAGTCAATATTATCATGTTTCTTTCCCCTCGTGAGTAAATGCAGAGCTTTTGTTTCATTAGTTTTCTGCATGTGATTTTGGTTGAAGGGGAATCTTGTGAAGCCAAAATGGGTCTGAAGATCCCAGCTCTTCTGACGGTTCCTGGTGGACTCCTTCTTTCTGAATTTAGTCACAAAGCACTGAAGTCCACTGAGAAGACCATAGCAAGTTGTAATTAACCTCGTTCACGAGCTCAAATTCATTCTGCACTCCGGTTTTTATTCCCCTAACGTATCATGCTCGTCCTCTCTCTCCCTCTTTGCTGAGCCATTCCGCTAGTCCACTCTACTCTCTTCTCTTCCACCCCAGCTGTCCAGCGTCTACGGTTCCTTATGTCTAGGGTGAGGCTCACCTGCCTCCTGATGGTTCTCATCGGCACAGATTGCTCCCTTTTCTACCTCTTTTTGCACTTATTGTTTGCACCCCACAACGAGCTCTTCTTACGGAGAGCCCCACACTCTGATTTACAAAACCCATGCGTGTGTGTGTCCCTCTGGATCTGAAGAAGCTCTATGGAGAGGGGGCAATGGCTTTGTTTCTTCTCTATCTTCTCGCTGCCAGTGTGTGTCCATATCTTTAAATAGTGCTCTGTTAAATGAGTAAACGGAAATAATAATCCTGAGGGATTTTTTCAATCTCAAAATGTTTTAAGTCCCATGTCTCTTAAATGAAAAACTGTCAAATTAAGGAGCCATTTCCAGGATTTTAATTTATGTATTAGTTGTGCTTTGCCTCCCCTCCAAAAGGATTTAAGGTGGGCTTAACATATTAAGAAAACTAGACAAGATCATTTGTGTTGCCCCTGCAAGCTCTAAAGTGATATGGTTCTAGATCCCACTTTCAACAATGGAGAGTTTTTTAAAAAGATAAAAGGCATGCTTCATAATATCTCTTATTATCATGTTAAGAAAAAAATCACAGATAAAAAATTTCAGAAATATTTTTGCGTCTTCTTTGCATATCACACACACACACACATACATACACACTCACACTAGAACTGTACTGGCAGTGAACATGGGTTGTTTAAAGTATAGCTATTCAACTGTCATATAAAGTGAAATCTATATTTTCTCTCCCTATATGACTATATATTTAACATCTCTATGCATATGTGTGTGCATACATATGTATATGTTATATACACACACTCCACATTATTATTTCAAAGGGGATTTTGCTCCTTCTGGCTACCAGCAATAACTAGTCAATATTTACACTCTTGAATATCGATGATATCGTGCATACACAGGAAAGCTGTGGAAAACATCTCCATTTTCAAACAGAGTTTTAATTATTTGCAAAGACTTCAATTGTTCACTATCTGATGTCATGGATTGGTCTTCACAGTGTGAAGTGTAAGTGTCCAGAACCCCCCACAGTATTATAAATAGGCTTCTAAAGCCGGGTTGATTGATGTTTGGCATAAAGCGCTATTCCTCTGAGCATATATATTCCTTCTGTTCACCATTTTCATAGAAAAATACCAGGGCTGATTTTTTATTCTAATCTCCAATTTATGCAAGGTTTAAACTACTAAATACTTAAAGCCTTTTTCAGATCTTTTCCCCCTTTTCTGGTAGGGAGGTAACTAAATCTTTTGCTTCAACACAAATAAGAATTGGAGATTTAGCACATTCCTGTGGGGGAGAGAAAGAGTTTATTAATTAAATTGAGAATCAAATAATATGCTTCTTTGACGCTAATGTTCCATCCTTCTCCACGCCAAGTATCCTGTGGGACAACTTTAAAGCCTTTATCAGGGTCTAGATTACTGCCTTTATGGTTCCTTAGAAGAAGGAATTTAATGAATGGCATTCTGAGTTGAAGAGAGAATTTGAGATGTTTTAAGATTTAAGCTGCAACCGTGAACAATTTTTTTCAAAGTATGTCCCAGGGTTTGTAATATAAAACATCAAAAAAATAAGCACAATAATGTACATTTTCGTGAGTTTTAATAAATTGTTAATATTGATGAAATGTAAATTTTTCCTTCACGGCCCTTATCTGCATTTGACAGAGTCCTACAGAAAACTTTAAGTACCCGTTTAAAGCAATTTACAAGATATTGTAGAGATTCCCAGCAATAAAGAATGATTAGTGATCTTCTTAAAAATTTTTATATTGACAATATTAAACCAAGTGCCTTATCCGGATTGAGCTGGTTTTGGCTAGTGTCTGCACTGGTGCCTTTATCAAGCATATGCATTCACTTTATAGGCTCTATGTTAGAAATAAATTCTACTTGAATACAAGTCTGAGACTACCATTACCTGATGGAGAGCAAAATAGTTACCATTTACATGCCAGACGCTGCACTGGGCACATTCCGTGTGTTATTGTGCTGGGTTTTTGTAGCTACTAGATGGAGGAAGAGACATTGCTGCCACTCTTTCAAGGAGGAGAAGTTTGAGACATGCAGAGTTAAAGCGATTTTCCCAAAGTTTCCTGCTGTCTTAATCAGTTTGGGCTGCTATAAAAAAATATCATAGACCGAGTGGCTTATAAACAAGAGAAATTTATATCTCACAGTTCTGGAGGCCAAGAAGTTCAAGATCAAGGTGCCAGTAGATTCAGTGTCTGGTGAGATCCCACTTTCTGGTTCATAGACAGCACTTCTGACTGTAACCTCATGTGGTGTAGTGGGCAAGGGAACTTTCTCAGCCACTTTTATTTTTAATTTGTTTTTTTCCTGTGGAAGATTTGCCCTGAGCTAACATCCGTTGCCAATCCTCCTCTTTTTTGTTTTGCTTGAGGAAGATTAGCCCTGAGTTAACTTCTGCTCCTGTCTTCCTCTACTTTGTATGTGAGATACCTCCACAGGATGGCTGATGAGCACAGTAGGTCCACAATCGGGATCTGAACCCATGAAACTGGTCCGCCGAAGTGGAGCCCAAAGAACTTTAACCACTCGGCCACAGGGGCAGCCCCATCTCAGCCACTTTTATAAGGGCTCTAATCCCATTCCTGAGGGCTCCACCTTCATGACCTAATTACCTTTCAAAGGCCCCACTCCCTAATACCCACTAGGTTATTAGGTTAGATTTCAATATATGAATTTGGGGCAACAAAAACATTCAGGCCAATGCACCTGCCTAGTAACCAGAGAAGGTAGGGACTGAACTATGGTAGTCCAACTCTGCTATCCACCAACTGTAAAGGGGCAAACAGTAAATATTTTAGGCTTTGTGGGCCATTCAGTCTCTGTCACAACTACTCAACTCTGCTGTGTAGTGACAAAGTAGTCATAGCTAATATGTCAATGAATTCTGTGGCTCTTCCAATAAAGCTTTATTTAATAAAACACAGGTGGTGGGCTGGATTTGCCCTATAGGTGGTGGGCTATACGTGGCGGGCTATAACTTGCTGGCCCCTGAGCTATCCGATTCTGCCTGCCACCTCAGTGCAAAGAAAATCCGCTAAGTGCATGTGACCTTGGAACAGGCAGGTCTCCATACTGGATCAGTCTTCTGAGTAGGAAGGACCAGTGTGAACTGAAACTACCTCCCATGTTGGCATTTGACCCCAAACATCATTTTTGGAGACTCCAGAAGGCTCCACTTAGATTATAATGTACTTGTAGGAGTGGGGCCTTGAATTAACTCATGATGTCACATTATTGCATCGCGGCTTAGAAGTACTATAGTGAAGTTGGAATCCATGGCTGCCTGAATTTCTAAGTGTCCTGAAGGTTCCTTAATCTCACCTACAAAAGAACCCCATTTCATTCTCTAAGGATTGTTGGAGCCCCAAGTTACTCTTACTGCAGAACCTGTTTTGTTTAATTGGACTTTAAATCCTGTGTCAGGATGGCCTGCTCTGGTGGCTGGTGACTCACTGATTTTCTAGTCCACTTAGCCCTGAAGATATGCCTAAGTCTTTAAACCCAGTAGTCCAAGGACTCGATCCTACCCACCTATTGGCCTGCTTCTCTGGTGCCAGCTACCTTTCTGGAATTCTGTTTTCACTTCTTCCTACATCCTCCATTACTATAGTTCATCCATGACCATGTGTTAGAAGGTAGATACTGTCTCTCCCTGCTAATGCCAGATCCATTGTCCTCCCCATCCGATGCTGTATTCTACAGGACAGATTGAACTCATAGCCACTAAAGCTTATTGGTGGCTGCGTGGCTGCCTCAGTGGACAGATGAAGGTCTTGTCCTGGATCCTTTTCAGCTGACTCTGTCTAATGGCAGGTTGTTGGCTGA
Source organism: Equus caballus (assembly GCF_041296265.1). Classification (NCBI taxonomy): domain Eukaryota; kingdom Metazoa; phylum Chordata; class Mammalia; order Perissodactyla; family Equidae; genus Equus; species Equus caballus. The sequence continues at coordinate 81,830,841 of NC_091691.1, forward strand.
TGCTTGGCCATGGGGCAGGGGTGGCTACTCCCCTACTCTACAGCTTTGCCAAAAGTGAGACGTTTCCTTTCTTTCACATTCAAAAACTAAGTAAACTGACCATAGAGAATAGTTATTATGAGAAAGTTACAGAAGGAATGGCCTTACATTTCTCTGAAATAGTGAGACGATGGGGAAACAGTCTTGGCCTGATGGGCAAAATCACAGATGCAATTGAATAAAAGAAAAACTAGCATGATAGTTGATAATTAAGAAGAGCTAAGATTAAACTTCAGATGTCATACAATGAACAATGTTCTCTCTCCTCTTTCCACTCAAACGTCTATTTTAAAACTCCATTCTTATCATAAATCTCAGCAATGATTTTTGTATTAAAGAACTAAGTGGAATTTTTAACTAGGAGGAGAATTCTCTGGTGTTGGATTTAATCCTTGAAATCAATCAACAAGTCTTTTAAAGTCCTTTAAATCATCACCAGATGAAAGGACTCTTTGGGTTCAAAGCCAAAGAAGTAATCCCTTGTCTTGTGTGTGACCAAAAAGAATGATTGTAAGCAGTGATCCCTGCTCTTAAGTAGATTATAGCATCATTGCAGAGATAAAATTAAGACATAAGAGACAAGCAGAACAACTAAACAGTATGGCATTCGTAGTCTACAAGTTTAGAGTGGAGAAGGATGATTGAGCGCTGGAGTAAGTGCTGTGCAGAGGTGGTTGGGTTCAAGGTCATTGATATCAGGGAGCCATTGATGGTTTTATATGAGGGAATGACTTGAACGTAGGTTCCTTGAGGTTAGAGGTGTCTTAATGTCTTTAGTAGCTCAAGGATAGGGCACACAGTAGGTGCTGAAGAAAAGTTTATTTAGTGTGAAATTGGAATTTCAGTGGTGCAGGCTACGTGTTGGAGAGACTGGAATCAGGAAAAAGAAATGGTAATCTCTTTGATGACCAGAAATATGCTTGATTGTTTTTACCATCCAGGACCTATAACAGCTACCAGTACTCAGTAAGCTCTCAAGAAGTATTCAGTAAATTCAACAAATTAGTCCCGGACATCAATCAGCAAGTTTTTCAAAATAGTTTAAGACTCCAAAAAATGTGGACTCTGAGTTTAATGCAAAGAAATAGCTCCCCTTTCTTGAATGAGACCATGAAGTGACTGTAAGCTCAACTTTTGAGAGAACGAACATGGTGGGAAAACTCGGGTGTGGGAGTCAGACAGATCACAGGAAGTAACTTGGCCACACCAGTTGTTTGCACATTGTTAGCTGGGACACCTTTGGTAATGTTGTTCTTCTGTGCCTCAGTACCGTCCCTTGAAAAATAGAGATAAAGGGGGCTGGCCCCATGGCCGAGTGGTTAAGTTTGCACACTCCGCTGCGGCAGCCCAGGGTTTCGCTGGTTCGGATCCTGGGCGCGGACATGGCACCGCTCATCAGGCCACGTTGAGGTGGCGTCCCACATAGCACAACTAGAAGGACCCACAACTAGAAAATACGACTATGTACTGAGAGGTTTCGGGGAGAAAGAAAAAAGAAGATTGGCAACAGATGTTAGCTCTGGTGCCAATCTTTAAAAAAAAAGATCCATGCATAAAAAAAAAAAGAAAGAAAAATAGGAATAATGATGTCTAGCCAGATGGATTGTGGTAAAGATTAGCATTTATAAAACATTACCACAGACTCTGGTTCAGGGCAGACCATTCATTGATGCTCTTTCATTTTCCTTTCTCCTCCTACAGAACTGAATTGAATGAGAGCCCAGACTCTGGTGAAGCCAGGATGTCTTGGCTTGTCCTGAAGGTCATGAGCTACAAGACTGGAGCACCATTTGGGTAATAATGACCAGCGCTGTGGATGCCATCAGTGCCCAGGTCAGAACAATAGTCCTGAGTGTGAGGGGACTCTTCTGGGGAGTGCAGATGGAAAACCTTTGAGCACTGAGCTAGCCTTGCAGAATATCCACTGTTACAGCTCAAGAGACAAAAGAAAAGAAGATGATAGTAAAAAAAAAAAAAAAAAAAAACATCAAATTACATGCAATGGAAGGCGAAAGAGATTAGAGTTTTTGGTCAATAATAATATGTAAGTGCTTTAGATTTTGGGGAAGTTCTTTTGTTTTATATACACTAATGTGTTAACGAGTAAAAATGGGTCTTAATGAAAGCTTTAACTGAGCCAGCTGTGTTGAACAGAGGAGTGGTCTGTTTAATTAAGGAGAAAAGTGTTGGGTATGATTTTATTTCTGCAACGGTAGAAGCAAGTTTACCAAAGAATTGAAAGCTGATGCCTCTGTACTATAAGCAGAAGTTTCTAGAACTTGGGTATTTTCAGTAGGAGCTCCCACTCAGTGGTTGCCAGCTATTCTCATAGTCAACAGTAGATGGAACAATTGACTGAAGTCTAGGTAGAGGCTGCTGCCCCATCGCGCCCACCTTTTCACTTCTGGCTTTTCCTTTTGTCCTCTGTCCCAGCCCTTGCCCCTGGTGCATAGTTGTATCGAGAAAGTTTTTGTTGCAGTAGCTCCTGAGGTCCTTGGGGCACCGTGTGGGTTCACTCTTGGCTGGTGTGGCCTCATCCTGGGAACAGCCGTGCAGGCTCCTCCTAGCCCAGGTGCCGCAGTGCAGCTTTATGGGCCACTGCCCACACAGGATCCATCTATTACTCATCACTGTGATCACCTCTGTCTTAAAAAAATGAACCCACTGAATGAGCCAAGGCTTCATGGAACAGCAGATAATAGAGCTGGGATTACAATGCAGAGCTTCAGGCTTCAGGAGTTTTTTCTGCAGACCAGTGATTATCAGACAGTGGAGGCAACTTCTCCATCTTTTCTGCCCCCACAAGGATGGCATATCATAATCTAGCGGAAGAGAGTATAGCTTTCAAAAACACGTTCAAATCATTCTAAGTATCTGTTGTGTTCACAACTAAACCACCAAAGGTAAACTCTGTTCAGAATCTTCTGGTTAGTAGGTAAGCAAATGTTGTAGGTGGTATTAGTGACCATGTGACACAGTGACCGGAGCTTCAGAGACACAAAGGAAAGTGAAGACTCAGAAATGTCCCCTGGCTTTGCCAAGTAGAGAGCAAATGGTGACTTTTGAAAGCCTAGTTTCAGTTCTGCAGTGAAACTGGAAGCCAGGTTGCAAGGATTAAGAAAAAGATGGATAAGGAGAAAGTGTTGGCTAAGAATGAAACATAGAAGTAAAAGTATGCAAAGAAGTCGAAGTAGAACCTTTGGTAAGATTAAGGCTCTGTCTTCCTGGCAGGCTGAATCAGAGGCCCAGCCTCTGTGTCCCTCAGCCCCAATTCCTCTCTCTCATTTAATGCGATATGTTACTCAGCAGTTTATATTAAGAAGGTAGAGGAATTATATTTTAATATATTAACATATTTAATACATTAGTAGATGTTTTTCTGTCCCTGAAATAAGTACATTTCTTTACTTGTATCTTGAGGACACGCCCATGCTCACTGCAACCCTTCCTCCTCCCCACCCCCAACCCCCCAGGACTAGACAGCTAGACAGTGAATCACTCAAAACAAAAGCTGAACATATTTGAAAATCCTCTGGTCTTAGTGTAAGTCAGAGAGATTTGGATGCAGACTTGTTGAGCAAGTTTTTCTGCCTTCAGAGACTAATCTAGTTCAGAGATTAGATTATAGATCCCTAAGGGCAGGGTGGAGGGGGGGGGAGAAGATCCCACAAGAAAGGAGAGCAGAAGATGAAGAAACCACGGATCTCCTCCAGAGGAGGCACTCTCTGTCCTCACTCCAGGGAGGTACACAGAAATCCACTTAGCACCCAGCTGTCCTTCTCATTGCCAGCTGGTGAGGGCCATCTTTGGGCAGCACTCAGTAGGTCTCTCTAGAGCTAGGTGACCTGTTTCCCACGACCCTCCCCAAGCCTCATCTAATTTACAGTAACCCTGGGTGATGGGGCCCAAGGTGCTGATAACAGGAAAAGGAAGCCCCTCCTTCCTTCCAAGGTGGCATTAGCTAGAACTAGATTGAAATCTTACATGGGAAAAGGAAAGTATGGAGTACACTGTCCTGTTACGTCTGTGTGTACGAGTTTGCCTTCCCCACTGTTCTGGGATATCCTTGAGGGCAAGGGTCATCCCTTTTTCACCTTTGCATACTCAACACCTAGGATAGTACTTGGCACAGAGGTTAATTAATGTTTTTTGAATGAATAACTGAGTGTATGGATGACTGATGAATAAATAAAAGTGAAAATTTTTAGAAGTAGAAGTCAGAAGAAGCCAAAGAGAGAGAGGAGAGACTAGAGATGTTTGAAGAGGAAAGGATGGTTATTTGAACCAAGCTGAGAGGTGACTGGGGAAGGAAAGACTGAGGGTAGATTCAAGTTCTTTTGAAACCTGGAAAGAGAGATGATAGATGGTGAGTTTCTGATATGTTGGGGTGAAAAAAAAAAAAAGAAAAAAACCCATGTCCTTTAATAGCCATGGCTAACACTAAATTTATCTTCCTCGTAATTCCATTTCTGATCATAACACATGTCCAGTAGAGTTGACAGGTAAGAAATCATCAAGATGGTCTAAAAATCTATAAAAGGTAAAGCCACGGGGTGATACTTTAAGACTTTCAGTATTCATATACAGAGAAGCATGTCATTGTCATCATATTATTCTCTTTATGATCTGAAAACAGAATTCTGCCGTAAGGGAATTTTCTGTTTGAAGTGCCAGATATAACTGTGTGTTCTTATACCTTCAAGTGGCTTTCACATTTATTTATTTACTAATTTTTCACTCTGGTTCATTTATTCACTCATTTAGAGGCAGGAACTATGCCCATGTTATGTGGAGACACTATGTGGCGACGCTACGTGGGTGCTGAAGATCCAAAGAGGAACAAACACGACATGGCTCCAGAACCCCAGACTCTAGCAAGAATTGGAGCTCTGCTTGGTTCTTCCCAGTCTCTCTCCTAGGAGCTTGATCTCACCTCCTCCTCAGCAAACACAGCTAGGCCCTATGTTCTTAATTTCGTCTACCCCAATACCACTTTGTTCCAACTGTTGTCCAATCTAAGTCTGATCTTGCCGTGACCTTTGCACCCTGGCCTTGGACTCCCTGACTACCCTTCTTTAGGGATGTTCTCGGCATTTGGGTCAGGTCTTCTCCTCCCTCCTCATTTTCAGCTCTTCCTTCCTTCATGCAGGGCCTTGTTTTGAGGTCTGGTGGCTTGTCTCAGGCCAAAGTCTGTCCAAGACAGCGCCTTCCTCCTAGCTCTGCCAGAGCCCCTGCATTGTCGTGATCCCTGTGAATACCTCTTTTGGCAGAAAACTTCCTTTGGATGCCCTTCGGAAGGGAGGAACAAGTTCTTGCTCCTGTCAGAGCTGGCCCAGGTACCGAGAAGCCTGGACCTACAGTGGGGCCATTAGCAGATTTCCCCATGAGGACTAGAGGAAGACTAGTGACATAAGTGACATATGACCCATTCATTAACTCCACCACACAGAAGCCAAATGCTCTGTGCCCACTTGAAGGGAAAGTGTAAAACTGTTCATTAAATGATTTGATAAAATATATAAAATGTCAACAGAAGGGATAGAAATGGAAATCAATATTTCCTAATCCCTTATTTTAAAGATTTTATTTTTTTCCTTTTTCTCCCCAAAGCCCCCCAGTACATAGTTGTGTATTCTTCGTTGTGGGTTCTTCTAGTTGTGGCATGTGGGACGCTGCCTCAGCGTGGTCTGATGAGCAGTGCCATGTCCGCGCCCAGGATTCGAACTAACGAAACACTGGGCCGCCTGCAGCGGAGCGCGCGAACTTAACCACTCGGCCACGGGGCCAGCACCCCTAATCCCTTATTTTAATCCCCAGATCAGGTTAACAAATTTTGACACAGACTTTTTGGTGTGAGAGGATATTTCATTTGGAAAATGACAGGGTTTAAGAAAAATGTTCTTTACCTAATATCACAGCTTAATTTAAATAAACTTCAAGATTCCTTTTGTTGTTAAACTGATTTGTCAATTTGTCTCACAATGTTGCATTTCTCTGTGCAAGAATAACTGTTTAAAATATCTAAAGATACCATGAAAAAAGAAAAAAAAACCTTCAAACCTTCAAACTGTTATATTTTGTAGTCAACTGAGCTATTTTGAAATTAGAATTCTACAATCTTAATTTTCAGCCTTCAAGTCTGTTAAAAAATATATCTATATTTTAAAGCAGGCAAAAATAACTTCTTTGTTGTAAACAGAATATCATTGAACATTCACATTTTTGAGCTGATGAAAAAAAGAATTGTGAATCAGTTTGTTAAACGTCAACATCAGCTCAAACAAATTCAAGTTGACTTTTCAATAGGTTTCTGATAGCTGGCGTAGCAGAAATCACTAGATCCAGAGAGCTAATGGGCAGGAGCAGGCATAGATATCTTCCCGCTTTGGGATAAATGGCATCTTGCTGCTAAAACAGACTTCACAGTTAGCCGACAATCATTAGGTTGGTGACTTTCCTGATACCCAAGAGATGCTTGCACTAGGAATAAATTTCTATGTTGAAGCATTTGACAAGCCTTAGTTCCTGATGTCTCACACTCAAGCCTTACTTTATAGTCACATCTGTTAGTTTAAAGCATTTTTAGTTTATTGAAGAAGGCTTCACAAAGGAAAAACAGATGATGAAAATCTCATCTGTCAAAACTGTTATTAAAACCAGTAACAGTGTGAAATTTTGTTTAAATTGAAAGCATCATTTATTTTTATCAAACATTTTATAAACAATCACATTTGAGAAAGATTTGGGGGACCTGGAGAGCCCTCAACAAAATGCAGCTCATTATGTCGCTTCATTGAATGTGTGGCTCAGAGATAGGCTGGGACTGCTTTCCTTTATCTCTGGGAGAGACCAGAGGGGTGGAGAAATTACCAGAAGCAAGGCTCACTCACCTCCGAGGGGCAAGAAGGAAAAGGAAAAGGGAGCAGGCCTACAACGGAGGCAGAAGACCAATGCTGTGGTGGCAGACAGTGGGGACACCTTATTTGCCCTTTTCTGATGGATTAAGGTGGAGGGACATGGCCTGTACCTTGAAGTCCCTGAAAGGGTTTAGGAAAAAGAAAGGGAAGGAAAGAAAGGATATTTGTGGAAAGAATGAGCAGGGCCTCCTTTCTTTTCCTCAGTGCAGACAGTTAATTTCATGCTCAGATCTGCTACTGATATCAAAGGGTGTTTCACAGCCAAAGGAGTGAAAGAGAGGCTTAAGAAGGAAGCAAGATGAACATCAAGTCCGTTTAGTTGAGTCTTCATTCAACCCAGATGTCTGGCAATGTGGAGACAAAACATCCGATGCTTTACTATTGTGTAGACTCAACCTTAGAATACACAAAAGATCCAGTTTCGCATTCTTAATGGTGTCTCATGCTTCTTTGGCTGTTTGATATCAGGAGCTTTGAAAGAGAAAACGTGTCTTCAGCAAAGGAGAACCATGTAAATGTGAATGACTTGTTCAAGCAGTGACCTTTTTTCCCTTTCTCCAGGCGATACTGTACTTAATTTTGTCACACTTTGAGATCTCCCCCTGGGGGCTGGGGCAGGGAACGGGTGGGTATGCACAGAGTGTTGGGGGCATCCCGGATCCTCAGCTTCCCATTCACTCTCTTTCCAAAGCTGACTCTTCTAAGAATGTGTCTAGTTCTCCTTTCACATCTCCCCTTTCTCAATCCCTCCCTTCTGCCATTTTTAAAAGAAAACCTTATCTCTTACTCATCCTGCATCTCACAAGAGAATGCTGCTCGGGAACACCCCCCAGCAGGGCAAACAGGGGGACCCTTTGAAGTTCACTAAAACTGCCTGTTTTCCACAATTTCAAAGAGAAGGTGAAAATTCCATGTTTACTTCCAAAATAGCAATATTACGTTTTCCAGAAGACGGATCATGTGTTATGTTAAGTTAGTGTTTATATTTCTCGACCATTTATTCAGAGTCACAGGAAAAAACATTTTTATTAACTTTCGCCAGATGATTATATACGGTAAATCTCTATTTTATTTTTAACATAAGCACAGACATCCTGCTTTGCTAATCTCTTTTCTGCTCATTTATTTATTTTTGCCAGGTATTTCTTAGAGGAATCTCTTGTGGGTTCCAATCAAAAAAATTAACTTAACGACAGGAATTAATGAGTCTTTTGTAAGCTCTGAACTTCCTATGGCCCAATCCTTTACTTTTTTTCTGTTGATTTATTCTGAATCCCATATCATTGTAGCCATAAGTTATATTCATCCATGAAAATGTACACTAATTGGGAGAAAAAGCCCTATTCTCATTAAAAGATATATTTCCAATAAGAATTTATTTGTTATATTCAATAATTTTTTAATCAAAATATATGATCTATTTATGTTGTTTGAGCAATTGTGGCCAGCCCTGTGGACAAGTGGTTAAGTTCACGTGCTCTGTTTCATCGGCCCAGGGTTCACTGGTTCAGATCCTGGGCACAGACCTACACACTGCTCATCAAGCCATGTTGTGGCAGCATCCCACATAGAAGAAGTAAAATGACCTACAACTAGGATATTCAACTCCGGATGGCACAATGCAACCAAGGAAAGTGAGCTGAGTTTACTGAAAGACAATTTTCCAAGTCGTGAGCAGGGTTGTGGGAAACCTAACTGGAGGTGAGAGGGGTAGGAACAGCCAAGTCCTGAAGGTGCACAGAGAGGGAACAGTCACCACTTCCTGGAGAAAGTGACTATCTCAGGAGAGAGCTGCCCTATAATAGCTGTGGCCTTGGGTGGAAGATGGAGTGAATCTGTGTTCTAGAAGGAAGGAAGCCAGGAGAATAAACGCTCTGACCTGAGTCTCTTCCTTTTGTCCAGTCTCCCACCCATTCCCACTAGTAAACCCAACTTGTTAGAAGTGGTGACAGGCCTTAATCTTTCGTCATTAATTATACTGTTTTTGTAGATATCATTTATCACATCAAGGAAGTTCTTTTCTATCATAGTTTTTGAGAGATTTTTGTCAAGAATTTCTGTTGCATTTTGTGAAATACTTTACTGCATCTATTGAGATACTCATACATTTTTACTCATCCTATTAATTTGATTGATTTTTAAATGTTAAACTGACCTTACGTTCTTAAGATAAACTACACTTGGTCATGAAGTATTATCGTTTTTATGTAATGCTGATTCTATTTGCTAATATTTGGTTAGGAATGTTTGTGCCTATGTTCACGGGGGACTTTTTTTCCTTTAGTTTTCTTTCTGGTAATGTCTATATCTTGGTTTGTTGTCAGAGTAACGGTTGTCTCATAAAATGAGTTGGGAAGTATTTCCTCCTCCTCTATTTCCTGGGAGAGTTTGTGTGGGGTCGTATTATTTCTTTATAAAATGCTTTCAAGAATTCACCATCATACTGTCTGGGATGGAGTTTTATTTTCTTTGAAGATTTTAAATTATGAATTCAATTTCTTAATTGATAGAGAAATTTTCAGATATTTTATTTTTTCTTGAGGGAGCTTCAGTAATTTGTGTCTTTCAAGAATTTGTCTGTTTCATTTAGGTTGCAAAATTTATTGGCATAAAGTTAATATATTCTGTTATTATCCTTTTATTGTTCATAATATCTGTAGTAATGCTTCTTTTTCCTTCCTGATATTGATAATTTGTGTCTTCTCTTTTTTTTCTGATAAATCTGGTTAGTAATTTATAATTTTTACTAATCTTTTCATATTCAAGCTTTTGGTTTCACTGATTTTTTCTATTATTTGTCAATTTTCTATTTTATTGATTTCTACTTAGCTTTATTATTGTCCTTCTACTTTATGTTTAATTTACTTTTTTAAAAGTCTTCTTCAGGTGGAAGCTTAGATCATTGATTTGAGGCTTTTTGTATTTTAATATAAGCGTTTAAATCTATAAATTTCCCCCAAGCATGGCTTTAGCTGCCTCCCATAAATTTTGACATGTATTTTCATTTTCTTTCAGTTGAAAATAATTTTTAATGTACTTTTTGAAATTTTCTTTGATCTATTAGTTATTTAGAAGTATGCTGTTTATCAAATTTTCAAAGATATGTTCAGATATCGTCCTAACTTATTTCTAATTTAATTACATTATGTTAGAGAACATGCTTGTATGATTTCAATCCTTTTATTCTATTGAGAGTTTGTTATGGTGTAGAATATGATCTTTGTGAATACTCCATGTGTACTTGAAATAAATGTGTATTCTGCTGCTATTGGGTGAGTGTTCTATAAATGTCAATTAAATCCAGTTGAGTGATGGTCTTACTCAAATCTTCTTATATCTTTCTTGATTTCCTGTCAAGTTACTCTATAAGTGTCAGAGAGAGACGTATTGAAGCCTCCAACTATAATTGTGGATTTGTTTTTTATTTTAGTCCTTTCAGTTTTTGGTTCATGTATTTTCCAGTTTTATAAATCGGAACTATGTTAGTCAAAGTTCTCCAGAGAAACAGAATCAAGAGGAGATATATATATGTACAGGGGATTTATTATGAGGAATTGGCTCATGCAGTAATGGAGGCTGAGAAGTCCCATGACCTGCTGTCTGCAAGCTAGAAACCCAGGAAAACCAGTGGTGTAATTCAGCCTGAGTCCAAAGGCCTGAAAACCAGGGGACCTTAAGGTGTAAATCCCAGACTGAGGACTGGAGAAGATGAGATGAAATATTCCAGCTCAAGCAGTAAAAAATGGGAGAATTCCTCCTTCTTCTGCCTTTTGTTCTATTCAGGCCTTCAATAGATTGAATGACGCCCAACCACGCTGGGGAGGGCAATCTTCTTTGCTGAGGCCACCAATCCAAATGCTAATCTCGTCCCAAAACACCCTTACAGACACACCCAGAAACAATGTTTAATCTGGACACCCCATGGCCAGTCAAGTTAACATGTAAAATTAACCATCACAGAAGCATACACATTAGGATTATGTCTTATTGATGAATTTTTGTCATTAATTAATATCTCTTTTTATCCATTGTGATGTCACTGTTCTAAAGTTTACTTTGCCTGATATTAAGATAGCTATTCCAGCTTTCTAATGATTAGCATTTGCATGGTATATTTTTCTATCTTGTTACTTTTAATTGTCTGTGTCTTTATACTTAAAGTGTGTTTCTTGTAGACAATATATAGTTAAGACTTGATCTTTCATTCATTTCAGCAATTTATGCCTTTTAATTGGAGAGTTTAGACCATTTATTTTTAATGTAATTATTGATATGGTCAAGTTAAAATCTACCATCTTGCTATTTGTTTCTATTTGTTCCATTTTTTAAAATCTTTTTTACCCTCTTTACTTGTCTTGTTTTGCTTATTTTTTTAATGTTCCACTTTATTTCCATTACTAGCTTGTTAGCTATACTTAGCGGTTGCTCTAGGGTTTACAATACAGGTCTTTCACTTGCCACAGTCTACTTCTAAATCATATTATCCTGCTTCATGTATAATGCAACAATCTTACAACAGTATACTTCCGTCCCTCACCCCTCATCCTTTGTGTTATTGTGGTTATCCATTTTATTGCTTTGTGTGTTATAAACATCACAGTGAGTTTTTGTTGTTTCTGCTTTAAACAGTCAACTGTCCTTTTAAAAACTTAAAAAAAAAACCAGGAAAAAGTCCTTTGTATTTCCCCACAAATTTAGCTTTTTCACCATTCTTCATTCCTTTTAGTAAAGTCAGTTTCCATCAGGTATCATTCTCTTTCTGCCTGAAGAACAATCTTTGAATATTTTTGTAGTGCAGGTCTGCTGGTAAAAGCATTCTCTCAGTTTTTATTTTTCGTAAAGTTTTTATTTCACCATTATTTCTAAAATATATTGTGTCACGTATAACATTCTAAGTTGACAGCTGTCTCTTTAGTCAGTAAACTGGTTTCTGCTCCGCAAACTTTCTGATAAGAAATCTGCTGACACTTTGTCTTTTGTTCCTTTTGCCATAATGTGGAACTTTTTCCTGTCATTGCCTTAAAGATGTTTCTCCTTTCACTGTTTTTCAGCAATTTGATTGTGCTGTGTCTTGGTTCCTTTACTCCTCCTCGCCCAGCCAGCTTGGAAGATTTTACACTTCTTGGAGCTCTCGGTATATAATTTTCACTGAATTTTTGCCATTTTTTCTTTATTTTTTTTCCTGACATCTCATTCTGTTTGCCTTCTGTGACTCCAATTACACTTATATTAGACAGATTGATATTTTCTCTTAGGTCAGTTAGTTTTTTTGTTTTTGCTTTTACTTCCTCTGCAATTCCTTTAGAATAGTTTATATTGTTTTATCAAGTTCATTGATTTTTTTTTTGTTCTACAGTGTCTAATCTTCTGTCAGTCTCATTCAGTGAATTATTTTAAATTTTGTACTTTTTATTTCTAGAAGTTATACTTGTACATTTTTTGTATCTTTCATTTCTTTTCTTGTTATGTACCTTTTCTTCCTTTAAATTCTTGAGCATCTTATGCATATTTATAATAATTATTTTAATATCCCTGTCTGTTAATTCCATTGTCTCTGTCATTTCTAGGTCTGTTTCTACTGGCTATCTTTTCTTCTCATATGGCATCTTCATGTTCTTTTTACATATCATAATATTTAATTTGATGAAGGACACTGTGAATTTATACTTTTGGATGTTGGATTTTCTTGTATTCCTTTAAAGAATGTTAGATTTTGTTCTGACATTTAGCAAGCTTCTTGTGGATCAGGTGGATCATTTCAAGGTTTTTTTGAGCAGGTCTGGATTAGCCTAGAATCTAGGACAAATTTAGGCTCATTTCTAAGGCCTGGTCCTTCTTGAGTCTCTATTGAAGTATATATTCAATGATGTATTTCAATATAACCAATTGGAAATGAAATTATTCCTGGCTCTGTGTGAGCTCTGGGAATTTTTTTTATCTTACAACTCCCTGGTAATTGTTTTTTCTCCAGAAATTCTTCTTGTCCAAACTTGTGCAGCTTTATCCTATACATACATAGATTGGTATTCAGCCAAAGATTCAAAAAGACCCCTATTCAAATTTCTGGAGCTCTTTCTCTTCTCTGATATCCTATCTTGTAAATTTTAGCTACATCTGCCGCTCTGAACTGTAATCTCTATCTCTTCAACTCAGCGATTCTATGAAACTCTGCTTGAATTTCCCCTCCCTGGGCTCGAGGTTCACAAATTACTTCAAGGCAGAATGCCAGTGCCATTGAAGGACTCACCTTATTTTTTCTCTTTTTTGTCAGAGATTACAGTCCTGTGCTGCCAAATGTCTGATGTCTGAAGACAGTTGTTTCATATATTTTGTTGAGTTTTCTAGTTGTTTATGGCAGGAAGATAAATCTGGATCTTGTTACTCCCTTACTACTGGAAGTTAAAGTCGTTGTGTCATATTTGATTTCTCTCTCTCATTTCTTTTTTGCTTCCACATTCATGGTGTTTTTTATTCCCTCCCAAGTTCTATGCCTGCAACATGTCTCACCTGTCACCTCCTTCTCATTGCCATGGCCTCATTTCAGTCCATAGCTACCTGTCTCCTGAATAATTACAAAAGTCTTTTACTTAGTCTTCCTACTTCTAGATTCCATCCCCCCTATCCAGCCACCACTCTATTTGCCAGAAGGATCTTCCTAAAACTCTTCTAATTGTCATTTAAAAGTCTCTTTAAAATCTTCGGTGGCTCCACCTTGGTGGCAGAGTAATTAAACACTTCTTTATATTGGTATTAAAGCAACTTCGTGCTTGTCTCTTTTGCTTTCATCTATCATCTTATCTAATCACTTCTCTTAATTAGACAGGAGTCTAATGTTGACTCCTCAACTGGGATAAGATTTAAAAACTCTTTGTATCATATCACTATTACCATTTGATATCACATATCATATATCGTGTCACTAATTTGATATATTAAAGATGAATAATTCTATTCTCAGTTCATATTCAGTGCCTCTCTTTTCCTTACTTTTATTTATACCCATGCTTTTGTTTTTAGATGTATGTCTTTCTCACTAGATTGTTAGCTCTACACAAATAAGACTTTTATTAGCCTTTTAGTACAGTGTTTCATATATACAATTAGAGGTAATATAATATAATTATAAGAACTCTGTTTTCTGAGACACACATACACTTTGGTTTACTGAGCATGGGCCATCATATATTAATAATGTAATAAACAAATATTTATATATGTAATATATATATAATGTATGCTTTAGATAGCGTGTGCATCATGTGCAGTACGTGTGCATTATATACAAAAATTAAATGTAAAAAATACTGAGATTTTATTGAATATTATCTGCTTCATGTTAGAAAACAATATTGGAATCTTAGCTCTATTATGTATAGCCTAGATCGATTGCTAGATACTTTAGTTTTAGTGTCTCAAATTATGAGGATTCAATTACTTTCTCTAGAAAAATACTTGTTTCTCTCAACCTCATTATCAAAACACTTTCTGTAGTCTTTGACTAAAATCACCTTTTCTTCATTTTAATTATACAACTCCAAATCACTCTTCCTCATTAGTATTTGATAATTATAAGCAGAGAAGCAAATATAAGAACAAGAAATACATGAGCAATGCAGTTATGCATTTTCCCTTTCTTTCCGTTGATAGCACTGACTTCATTGAGATGAAGTGTATTTAATTTCAATTCACTGAATGACCACATTCGTAATTTGAGTTCATTTCCTTTTCAGGCTGATTTCTTTCAAACTTGATGCACTATACATACTTTTTATTTAAGCATACATGTCTACATTCCTTCAAACTTGTTTTTCTCTGGGGGAAGGAAATCAACATTCGTTTTGTGTTTCCCTTTAACAGGGCCTGTTCTTGACACTTGACACCTATTATCTCATTCAATTCTCACCACAATCTTGAGAAGCCAGAATTATTATTTTCATTTTAAAGATGAAAAACTGATGGCTGAAAACCAATATGCCCAAGATTGTTTAATTAGGATATGGCAGAGCCAGAATTCAAAAAAACTATCCATATTTTTTTATGCTATTACATTGTTTATTTTCAGGCAAAAATTTTACAAATAACTCACAGCAGGCTAGAAAGTTAATAATTTTCTAAAAATCATATCATCTATCTGTGGTCTGAGTGTGAGGCTCATGTGTTAAAGCACTCTTCAGAATCTGACACTTCAACTTGCTCCATGGTAGAATTTTGTGATGTCTCCGAATTTGCTATGAGCGTAGACTTCAAACGGGAGCGTTCCGAAACCACAGTGTGAAATCGTTTCTGTCTGTATGGACTCTCAATGCTTCTTTTTTTTAAGACAGTGATAAATTGATCTTAAAATCCTATTGAGATTAAACTAGGTAGAAACCATCTGTGCATTTACCATCACCCACAAGTGTGTTAGGTTCTGGATGACAATAATGGAGAACGTGATCACATTCGTTTCCACTCCCAGCAATTTGGTTTTGTCTCACATGCCACAGGTTTCCCCAAGCGCCTTGCTTAACTGAGTTGTAACTTGCTCCTGTTGGAGTTATTAAAACGCCAAGCATTCCAATGAGAGTCTGTAAATTGTGTATTATGATGATACTCATGGTTGTTGTTATCTTAGTGACAACACTGTTCCAAGTGTGAGGCAGTATATAGGGAGTGCTGGACTCAGCTCCAGAAGATATAAATTATAATCTCAAATTAGCTCAGTGAACCAGGTCAGGTCAGTTCGCCCGTCCGTACACTGGGCTTTCTCCTCCATAAAAGAAAGGGTTGAACAACAAAATCACCAGTGAGATTTTCTTTTTTAAATTGTTTTCGCCCCAAGGGAAAAAGTAATAAATGAATGCAATGAAAAAATATGTATAAATGATACAACGGGAAACACAACAAAAAATAGTTCTCCATGTCAGTCTCCTGGCCCCTCATCAGATGCAACTGCTCTTACCATATTTTGTACCTGTTGACACACATTTTCTATGCCTGTACAACCAGGTGTGTAGGTATATGTGTGTGTGATATGCAGCTTTTATTTCCTTCTTAACTCAAATAGGAATACACTATACTCATTGTTCAGTTAAATTTTGTAAAATGGTATATACATCTTGGAGGTTTTCCATATCACCATATTTAGATCAATCTCATTATTTTTAACAGGTGTCTAATATATCTTTGTATGGATATGTCATAATTTATTTATCAGTTTTCTACTGATGAATGTTTAAGTTTGTCACAATGAACAGACTTGTATGTACGATAGTGCAAGTATATATGGGCAAAAAGATATATAGAATGGATTCCTAGAAATGAAATTATTGGTCCAAATTAATTTAAAAAATAATTTTAGAGTAAAGCACAACTGATTTTTTTAAAAAACATGATAACCTCTTTTGGGAAAAACTATATAAATTTATAAAAATTCAAGCTATAAGTAAGAGTAAAAAGAAGAAAGCAAAAATTACTCTAATTCACAACACTCTAGAAATCACTATTTTTTACATTATGTGAATACCATCGCAAACCTCTATTAATGCTTATGTAGAAAGAAAGCTATATGGATAACATTTCATTAAAAAAGACCTGATATATATGCTAATTTAAAAAGTATACTATTTTTAATTTTTATTTGTATCTAACAGAATAAAAAGAAACTGAGGTAAAACTGAAGGAATGCCTAAATTTTAGATAAATGTTACATTGACACAAGAGATATTAGTTTCTAAAAGTTCTCTCGCAAATTAAAAAGGAGGATTCCAAACACATCGAGGATGGAATCTACTCCTACACAATATTCCACCTTACCTTCCCAGAGGCACCCACCTCTAGAATTTGTTGATTTAAAGAAAAAATTTGTTAAGGTCTATAAACTTTACAGTCTAGTCTATAATAATCATTAGCTCAGTTTTTGCCATATTTCTATATTTTATGGATTTGGGACTCATATTTTTTAAAGCCATGGCTTTTCTATTTTTGAGTTCTTTATTTTGATTTATTTCTTGATTACTTTGATTTAATTGACGTTATTATTTTTTCAAGGAGTCAGATTACTATTTTTCTAGGTGCTTGAATGCTTGAGAACATGATTCAGCTGTTTTTATAGAAAAGTGACAAATTGGCTGAGTGTAATATTTTTGGGTCCCATTTTCCTTCAGAATTTTCTAGACGTTAGAATAGAAAGTTGCAGCGGAAAGTGTCTAATGCCTCCTTTCCTTCTCACCTTGAAAATGACTTGCTTTTGCTGTGTAGGTGCTTGAAGATTTATTTTTTCACATTAAAACTTAAAAATTTAATTTGTATAATTTTTCTCTGCTAGATTTTCTTGGAATATGGTATACATTTATGATCTGCACATTTACTTGTTTCTTCCAAGGAAACTTTTCTTATGTTGTATTTTACGTTAACTATTTTATGCTGAATCGGGCTTTTTTGTTCCTTCATGTTTACTTTCTTCTCTCTAAACTGTTTCATCTGCAGTTTATCTGCAGTTTTTCCTACTCGCAATTTGATTTTCAGACATGTAGATTTTTCTCTTGCTGTTTTTTTAACATTTCTTTTAAATCTGTAATGTTATTGTTTGGTTCCCAATTTATTTCCCCGACTCTGTAAGCTTCCTTTATTTTTTATTTTGTATATTTTATTATCTTTTTTCCCCCAGCTCTTATTGAAATTAGTTCATGTCATAATTAGGTTTTCTTCTTCCTTTCATTGTGTTTTTTTTCCACATGGAGTTTTAAATGTCTTTTCTTAAATTTAAATGCCCCGTTCACTCTACTTCCTAGAGATGGCGTAAGCCTTGTTTGGTTACTGAAATTCCACAGAGGAGTGGAGGGTCCTCTGTTGTCATGATGTTTTGTTCCTACCATTTTCCTGGACTGTTTACCCACCCTCTCAACATGCTTCTCTCTAAATGGGGGCATATTCATGAGATTTTTAGGAATCTTGTCTTCTTATGTTTTCCCCCAGCTCTTCTAGGTAGTAAAAGTATGGCGCTGAGTGATGACAAGCAGCAGCAGCAACGTCTTTTATTTGTTTCATTGGCCACAACATTTTGAAGGTTATGGTATGAAGTTGTTACTCCTTTCCTTGACTGTTCACTGCTACTTTTTTCCCCTTGCTTTGAGAGTTGTTATTGCTCATTTTGTTAGATATGAGTGGGCGTCTGTTTTAATCTGGCATCGCCTTTTACATAGTCTCCACTATAAATGACGGAAACTATCCTCCAAAGTGGTAGCACCAATGTACACTCCACCAGAAGAGAATGTGTCAACCGAAACTACCAAATTTGTAATCTTTGCTAATTGGATATGGAACGATGTTACATTATTATTTTAATGTACAGCTCTTATGAATGAGTTTGGGTGGAAACATTTTCCTATTGATTTGCAAGAGTTCTTGGCTTTTGCAAGCATTTCCCCTAGTTTATCATTTTTTCTTTTGACTTTGATTATGATGTTTTTGTTTGTATTAATTTCTAATTTTTATGGAGCCAAATGATACATTTCCCTTATATTTCTGAGTTTTGTGACTTACTCAGAAAGTCTTTCCTTAGTACTAGATTAAAAAAATATTTCCTGGAACTGAAAAAAATTTCTGATCCCTACCCCACCCCCAAACACACACACACACACACACACATGCTAAATGTGAGTCCGTGAGCAAGGGACTTAACACGTGTGTTTTAAAAAGCTTTCCCTGGTTTACAGCTCATTGGACCTTGACAATCTCTACCCTGTTTTCCAAATATGACACGCTATGACTGTAAGTGATACTTCACAAACAGGATGGTAACAAACATTTAGGGAGGGCAAAAATGTACCACAGGCATTAATTAGGGAAAAAAACCTTCTGTTTCCAGTTCAGGACTTCATAACACATAGAGATTTATAAAGGGTAATGTATTCCCATAATTTGAAGAAAAATAGTAAAATATAATGATCTGCCCCGTTGAAGGATTTTGTTGGGATAAGCAAAGAAAGGGGTGGTCACTCTTTAAACCAGAAGAACAAATATTCTCTCATGACATTAATAAACATTTGGAGGAGAGCATGAAACAAGAATGGATTATTGCTAGATTGGAAGCCAAGCAGATCAAAGGGACTAGAAAGGGAAGAAGGGGGAGAAAATGAATATTTAGTAGGGCCTTATTGTCACTGTTATCTCAGAAACACATTTTATCAAAGAAAAAACAAACTTGGTTAAATTACTACAGACATGTGACATCCCATCTTCTGAAGTGGTTCTGTTGGGATATCACGTGGTTATCAAGGATGTTTCACAGTCAGGATATCTTTCCTGCTCAAATTGATAAGGTGGAGAGTACGTAGCCAAGTGAAACCATCCAAGTGGCAGAACGTTCGCATATAAAATAATTTATAGTTCACCATAAATGCTGTGAAATCTGGGACTTGTACAATGCTGAGTTATGAATTCAGCCCTTGTTAATGTTTCCTTTGCAATATGTGGTGGGAAACAGCTATTAAAAATACTAGCGTCACTATTTATTCAAAGATTCCACATCACCAGAATAAATTGCCTGGGAGGAAACATCTTGTTCATAATGATTTGGAATACGGAGCTTAAACTTTCATGCACTGAATGTTTAGCTTTATAATAAGGAAGCATTCATAATATATGTGTGATATTTGTTAGTGCTAAAGACATAGCTAAATGTTTCATGAAAGAGCTATTGTGCACTTGATTTTACAATAAACAGTTAAACCTCTTGGAGTAGATTTGATGCAAGTGGAATGTTTGCTTAGATTTAGCAAAGAGAAATACTGTAAATAATTCACAGGGTATAATTTGACTTGATATTTTTCCTGGCCTACAAGGTATAGACACCTACTTTTTTTTTTCCCCCCATATAGCTTTGCACTCTTCCTCAGGTAGCAGTTCCTTAAGGTTTGCAGTTCAACTCTGGGGTCAACTGGAAAATAAATTCAGAAGATCAACTGATTGAAATGTATCTGATGGAGCAGAGAGCATCTTGTGTCTTCTTCTCTACCTAGTCTTGAAGGCCTTCAGAGGCACCACCAGCCACCTCCTTTGAGAAAGACAATGAAAAAGAAGAGAGGTAGGAGGGCGAACTGAAATGGCCCCCATCGGTTCCTCTTCTTCAGTCAAAGGTCTTTGCCTCTGACCTCTCCGCCCAGCAAACCAAACGTAATTAGGTGAGAAGTTTACAGCAAGACCAAAAAGAAAAAAAAAAGTGAAAATCTGGTGACTTAGGGCCATTGTACCATGGTATAGGATTAGTTGTACATTACTAACTTGAACTATGATGCTCAGGGCCATCCTGAGGGTTGTGTGGGGCTCTGTGCCCCTTTTCCTGTCAGTTACGTCAAGACAAAATCAGGTTCCAAAGAACATCAAGGGCAGCCTTGAAGGGAAAATGGAGAAAAACGTGAGGGGAAAGTCCAGTTATTTTTCTTTGTGATGTCGAGAGCTTTATAATTGCCAAGGCCACTTTCTTCTCACCCACTAGCTTCCTCTGAAAACAATTCTTGGCTGATTTCCTTAAGCACTTTTACTTAAGTAATTAGGAATCCAAAAATGTATTTCCATTTTTAGTGATTATTAAACTATAATGAGGTTCTTGGTTGTTTCCTTTCTTTGACTTGTTATTGATATTTCCTTAGAATGCAGCAAAGCAAATATTATTTTTAAGCTGGCTGGAGATAAGCCATTCGCTAAGTGCGGTTTGAGTCCACAGATTCTTTTTCTTTAAGGCATGAGCTATGTTGAAGCAGGCTTCTGAGAGGGGGATTACCAGGCCTTATTCTTCCTCCCTTCCTCCCTGACCACAAACACACAGGAGGAAAAATAGTCCCCAAGGCTGAGAAAGAAATAGCCTCAAATGAGTGATAAATCTGAGGAGAAGCAATTGTTTAGAAAGACATCTATATCAAGAGCACTAAAACCTTAAAATAATGAGAGTGGTGCATAAACTCTTCCTTATCTGCCTTCACGTGTCTGAGGTGAAGAAAGGTATACTGAAAAGTGTGTTTCCTCAAGAGCACCCTACAGACAGGATGCAGTTGCTCTGGGAGCCAGGAGATGTGAATTCTAGTCTTGGCTTCAACACCAATTAGCTAGTGAAGTTGGCCCCTTTCCCCTTCAGTTTCCTTAGCAGAAGCTGATGGAGCTGGTTAGAAGTGATTCTAAAATCCTTTCCAGCTTTAATCGTCTCTTGTTCAAGCCCAGTGTTTCCTAAGCTGCGGTCTGAGATGTATCAGAAGTGGGCCAGAGTTGAACTACCAGGTTCCAGTGGAAGAAAATATGCTCCCTGTAATGTGAACAAAGGAAATGTTCTCTTCACCCAGATGTGAGCCTGTTCAGAAGGAAGGATTCTGAGGAGGGAAGTACAGGGAGGGGGGTTTTAATCTAGGAACAGAGCCTGGGAAGAGGGATTGTTCATTAATTAATCATCTTCAACTAATATGCCATCTTTGATACCAACGTGACTCCCTGGTAAGCTGAGGACTTCAGGGAGCACAGAGACACTTCAGGGTGATCTCGTGCCCCATGAAGGGCCTGTGGCTATGTCAGTTACTAGCAAAGACTCTGTAAAACTGTCAATACATGCATCATAATATTATCATGGTGATACTATATCGTGTATGTCATCTCACATTTTATCATACCTGAAGGGTTTTGAAGACCACAAAATGATCCCTTGGTGCTTTCACGCTGTGCGTTCCATTGCCCTGGAGAAATGGCCTGTACCTGTCTTGACTGGCAGACCACTTCAACTTGGCCAAGCCACCCTTACACCTTTCTCTCCTCCAAACCCTAAATGACAAACCCACAGAACTCCCTCTCCCCAGTCTTGAGTCGTAATTACAGGAGCAAAATCAGCCAAACCAACCAATCAGAACAGGACCAAATTCATTTAAGGAAGTGGGAAGAAGAGGATGTTTTAAATGAGAAAGCAAAGAAGAATTCAACAGGTAAGTCATATTTTTATGCCAGGAACCAAAATACAGGCACTGGTACGTTACAAACGCTAAGATTTCAAGAGTCCATGTGTTATCTTGAGGACCCTTGGGAATACACTTTGAGAACTTTCTCCCTAAAACAAGTTATTTGTCCAGACAGGGTCAGATGCAGCTCTGTTTTTTTTTTTTTTTTTTTTTTTCCCACGCAGTAGCCAGGAACTTGGGTTCTGACCAGTTCGGAGGCTTGCACACCTCTTTCTGAGTCACTGCTTTCTAAGACAACACTCTGATTTTCCTTGGAGCATGTCCATTCGGGTGCTGACCAGGATGGAACATATTTAGCTTATAAGACCCGACAGTTTCATAGCCAAAGGTGAGTTACAAGGCAGTTCATCAAAGTTCAAATGGTGATAAGAGATCCGGCGTGAAATGGGAGGCTGGCCTTGCCGTAAAGGGAGGTATTATTTTGTAAAGGTTGGCATGTTTATGATTCTTGAGGCTATGTGAGCTCAGTTTTTCCCCTTAAACATCTGCCACAGGTGCTGGGAAACACTGCTTGTATTTTTGTATGAACATGGTGTAAATAATGTCCACTTTCAATAAACCTTAAAACCAAAACAGCTGCCATTTGGGGCTTAAAAACAACTTGTGACTTCCTGTAAGTCTGAGCAAGCTTATCATTAAGTTCTCCATATAAAAATGCAACCCCTCTTCCTACCTTCACCTTTGGTCTATAGCCATGTAAAGTTCATAGCCCCTGACTCTGTTTTTCACAAATACAGGTAGTGGCTTAAGAAATAAATAAGCACTTGTCCTAGATTCTTGGAGAAGATGCTGAAGCTGGAGCACATACCGCTATTTTGGTAAAAACACCCTCTGCTTTGTGATTTTTTTAAAATCTCTTTAAAACTCTGGTACTCAGAGGGCCTTTTAAAAAATGCGTGTGACTATCTCTCTTTTCTATGTTGTATGTTACATATTGCAAACCACAAGAGCTAGAACTTTATCTTCTAAATTCTGCTATGATTCCTGAAGATTTGACCTAGCGCAAGAAAGCAATCTATAAAGCCTATGCGTGTAATAAATATTAAGCTTGGGTTTTCAGGCATTAAATGTTTTCATTCGTAGCCACATGGAATTTTTTTTTCCAACCCCAGTGCATTCAAGGCTGAGAAAGGTTTTCCTTTTATGTAACAGTGGGCTCCTCCCAGGTCCTGGGAGTGGATTGGTAGTGTCCAAAAGACAGTGAGGTCCACTCTCGCTTTAAATACAAACAATGTGGCATATCTCTTTAAAAATTTTGTTCTAAAAATAAGACGTGAAATGTTGGAGCAAAAATAATCCAGAACACTTTTGTATGTTGTGCTATTTTTTTGTGTATAAGGACTCTTAATAGCTGCTGGATTAAGTAGTTGAGAGAAAGCTTGTATACTTGCATCATTGGTTTACGTGGTCAAGATTTCCGGTGTAGGTGATTTGGCCCAGTGATTCTCAACTGGGCAATTTTACCTCCCAGGAGACACTTGGCAATGGATTTGGTTGTTGTAACTTGGGGAGCGGGTGTTCCTGACATCTAGTGGATAGAGGCAAGGGGTGCTGCTAGATACCCTGCAATGCACAGGATAGCCCTTCACAACAAAGAATGATCTCGTTAAAATGTCAGTAGTGTTGAGATTGAGAAATTCTGGGGGAAAAAGTGACAGTGGAGTGAACACAAGCTTGAGAGCAAGGAGTTAAAGAGGGCCTAAGAGATTAACTTGAAGATTACAATCTTCAAATGCCAGTTCCTGGCCCATCATTGTGCAAGAAACAGAATCCTTTTTCCAGGCACCACAGCAGACTTACGCGTGGGAGAGTTGGGGCCCAACCCTGGTAAGTACACCAGAGCTTCTTGTGCTCACATGTTGTTTCTCCCACTCTCCCAGCAATCTATAAGAGGCAGAACCTGACATCTAGGAAGGATATTGGTATAATTCACCGGGCATTTCATTGCTACCTCCTTGTTGTATGAATATTGTTTATTGCATGAGAAGACACAAGTGAACGGTAGCCATTTAAATAATATGGAAATGTCTAAAGTAAAATAATTTCTTCTCTGCCTTCTTCAGTCCTGCCCCCACTTTGCTGATGTCATATTATATCAGCTGTAGAGTCTGCACAAACTGTCAATTCACAAGGGAAGTTTTTCTTTACACTCTACCCCTAGATAAGGCATTATCCTGAAAAAATTTTTTTCATTTAACAAGTATATGGTGGCTAGTTTTTGAGCTTAACTCATATGGCTTGACAGTAATTTTTTAAATTGGCTGTGTAATCTTCTCTAGAATGAATACACCTTTATTTATTTAACCATTCCTCTCCTCAATGGATCAACATTCCTGTAGTTTCTGGTTTTTTGCTGTTATAAACAGTGCCACAAGGAACACCTGTGTACATATAGTTTCCCAGTTTAGTACTCTTATTTCTGGTGGATTCCAAATGGGATGACTAGAACAAAGGTTATACATTTTAATTTTTTTATTTTATCATTTTCTTAAAGATTGGCACCTGAGCTAACAACCGTCACCAATCTTTTTTTTTTTTTTTCTTTTTATCCCTAAATCTCCCCAGTGCATAGTTATATATTTTAGTTGTGGGTCCTTCTAGCTGTGGCATGTGGGAGGCTGCCTCAGTGTGGCCTGACGAGCGGTGCCATGACTGTGCCCAGGATCTGAACCAGTGAAACCCTAGGCCACCGAAGAGGAGTGCGCAAACTTAACCACTCAGCCACGGGGCTGGTCCCTACATTTTTAAGTCTAAAAATTCATACTGTATTTCTCTAGAAGTTGTAGTGATATAGCATCAATAGGATATGAGTGCCCATTTCCCCACAACTTTGCCAGTAAAAGTTGTTTGTAATCTTTTAAATTATTTAATAGCATCTAATACGTTACCTCGTAAATGCTAATGTATCCTAATATCATAAAATAGTTGACTATAGCTGCACTATGTATATGTATAGCAACATTCATCCCTATAATCTGGACTTAATTTTATTTATGATGTGAAATTAAGGACCTTATTTTATTTTCTTCAAATGGAAAACCAGTTACCACAAACTGTTTATTGTATAGCTTCTTATGTTCCCACAGATTTGAAATTTGCTCTTTATCACATACAGTATTTCCATAATACCAGTGTTTGTTTCCGAACATTCAATTCTGTTATATTGATCATTTTCACTTCTGCCAATACCATGCTGTTTAGACTCTTATAATTTTACAATAAATTTTGACTTTGAGTAAGACCAGTTTTACTTTCTATTGCGGTGAAATACGCATAATACAGAATTGACCAATTTAACCGTTTTCAATTGTACAGTTCAGTAGCATTAAGTACATTCACATTGTTGTGTAACCAACAGCACTATCCATCTCCAAACTTTATCATCTTCCCCAACTGAAACTGAACCCGTTAAACACTAGCTCCTCATTCCCTACTCCCGCTAGCCCCTGACATCTACCATTCTACTTTTTGTCTCTATGAACCTGACTACTCTAGGTCCTCATGGAAGTGGAATCATATATTTGTCCTTTTTTTTTTTTTCTGCTTTATCTCCCCAAATCCCCCGTACATAGTTGTATATCTTAGTCCAGGTCCTTCTAGTTGTGGCATGTAGGATGCCGCCTCAATGTGGCCTGATGAGTGGTGCCATGTCTGCGCCCAGGATCCAAACCAGCCAAACCCTGGGCTGCCGCAACGGAGCACGCGAACTTAACCAGTCGGCAACAGGGCCGGCCCCTACATTTGTCCTTCTGTGACTGGCTTGTTTCACTTAACATAATGTCTTCAAGTTTCATCCTTGTTGTGCCATGTGTCAGAATTTCCTTGTACTTTAAGGCTGAGTAATATTCCATTATATGTATATATCACATTTTGTTTATCCATTTATCCACTGTTGGACACTTGGGTTGCTTCCACCTTTCAGCTGTTATAAATAATGCTTCTATGAACACAAGTGTACATATGTCTATTTAAATCCCTGTTTTAACTTCTTTGGGGTATTTATCTAGAAGTGGAATTGCTGGATTGTGGAGTAGTTCTATAAGGTAAGATAAGGGTTCAGTTTCATGTTTTTGTACATGGATATCCAGTTTTCCCAACACTATTCATTGAAAACCCTGTGCCTTCCCCATTGAATGGTCTTGTCACCCTTGTGAAAAACCATTTGACCATATCTGTGAGCATTTATTTCTGGACTATCTATTCTGTTCCATTAGTCGGTATGTCTATCTTTATGCCAGTGTCACACTGTTTTGATTACCATAGCTTTGTAGTAAGTTTTGCTCTTGTTTTAAAAATTTATTTATTTTCCAAAAAATGTCATGCCTATTCTTGTTCATTTACTTTTCAGATTGAAGTTTAGAAAAAACTTATCAAATGGGATTTTGAGCATTAAATGGATAGACTAATTTGGGAATAAATGAAAGCTTTACAATAGTGGTTCTTACCATCCACTATCATGGCTGGTCTTTTTATTCAGATTTTTTAATGGCCCTGAGTAAAGTTTTATAATTTTCATCATCTTGCATATTTCTTAGTTTTATTTTCTGTTTTATCTGTTCTTAGTAGTTTTATTTTTTATAGTTCTATTGATTTTTCAGTGGAGTTTTTTTCCCAGTATATTTTTTTATTGGTTATTGTTGGTAATGAGCAAAGATTACTTTTGAATTTTCTTTTATCTGACAATCTAATTGAACTCTTATTTGTGTTAATATTTTTCCATTGCTTCTTTTGGAATTTTTTAAAGATGTGTTAGATAATCATACTGTCCACAAATAATGAAATATTTTTTTGAAATCAATTATTTATATCGTATATTGCACACGTCTTATTGTCTTGGCTGGTACCTAGTGCGTGGTATCCATGAGAGCAGTCATGGCAGACATTCTTGTCTTGTTTTTGAGTGAGAGTGTGTCTAATGTTCACCATCAAGCACAATGGTAGCTATATGTTTCTGATTAATAGCTTTCATCAAATTAAGGAAATTTTTTTCTGCATTTAGAAAAAAGTATTGAGCTTTATCATATAATGGATCAGCATAGATTGAGAAAATCATTATTGTTAATCTGTAATTAATAAGGCACTAAATTGCCTTCTTATTTTCTTAATTTTGAATCATCCTCATGCTCCTGGGATAAACTTCCCTTGGTCCACTTTGTTTTACATGTTAGCATCTTAATAGATTCAATGTAGTAATATGCTCTTTAGGACTTTCTGTATTTATATTCACGACTTAGACTGATGGATAGTTTTCTTTCTTGTACTCTGATTTTGCTATTGAGGTTTTGTTCACTTTGTGGTATGAGTTTTAATACTTAGGGTTTTTTTGCTGTAAACTATGTTAAATAACACAAATTATCTATTTTTGGAGGAATCAATAAAACGCAACAAGAAGAGGATTGATCTTTGACTAAATTTTCAATTGCTTTTAAGGTTATGGTCTAGTCAGATTTTTTTTTTTTTACCCTTTCCTGACTCAATTTTGAGCATTCACATTGTCTAAGAAAATTATCCATTTCATCTGCATTTTCAAGTATATTTGCACAAAACTTATATAACATTCTCTTAAGGTTTTAAAATTTATTATACCTATTCATAAGGCCCTCTTCTCCTTTCTAATGTCACCTGTGTTGTCGCTTTTTCCTGATCACATTTGTCATACTTATTCTTCAAGTAACAATCCTTTGCTTTTATCAACCAAGTAAATTAATTCTTGTCTTTTCTATTTTGTGTCTGTCTCTATCTATATACTCACATCTGGTTTTTATCCTTTCTCTTTTTTATTTTATTTTTTGTGGGGAGGCTCATTTGTTCTCTATCTAGGTTGTAGAATGTGTGCTGAGTTCACTTATTTTCAATCCTTTCTTGCTTTCCATGAAATCCCAAGTGCCCCTAAATTTTGATATGTACTGCTTCAATATTATTATTTTATAAATAGTCTGTAGTAGAAATTATGAATTTCTTTTTAATCTAAGACTAATTAGAAAACGTTTTTAAATTTCCATTGGTAGATTTTAATTTAGCCATTTTGTTGTTAACATTTAGTTTTATTGCATCATAGCTCTGGAATATGGTTTGCATAATTTCTACTATTAAAAAATCTTTTGAGAATATTTTTTGTGGTCTAATATATCACCAGTGTTATAATTGTTCCATGGGTATTTGAAAAGCATGTTTATTTGACTTCTTTTGTTACAAAGTTCTCCATATATTTATGAAATCAAGCATATTAATTTTACTATTCAAATCCTCTCTGTCTCTCTCTTTTTTTTTTTGGTGTGATTCTTCTATCAATTTCTGAGAGAGAAGTATTAAAATTTTCCATTATGATGTTAAATTTGTTAATTGCCTTTTCAATTTCAAACAGATTTTTTAAAAATATATTTTGATAGTTCAATGTTGTACTGAGTTTATATCTTCTTTATGCATTGCACTGTTTTTGTCTTATTTAATGCTTCTTCCCTTGACTAACTATAATGTTACCACTCCTGTTTATATCATTAGCAGTTGCCTACTATATCTTTGTCCATCCCTTTATATTTGATCTTTCTGAATCATTTTGTTCTAGGCGTATCTCTTGGAAACAGATATACCTGGGTTTTGCTTAAAGAAAAACCTAATCTGAAATTCTCTGTCTTTGAATTGAGAAATTTATCTGCTGCCATTTACTAGGAAAATGGAAACATTTGGTCTCACTCTGACATCCCTGTTTGGTTTCCTATTTTTATGTAAATTAGTTTTTACCCTTCCCTGGAGTGATTGAGTTTTCTTTAGTGTTATTTTTTGTTTACCGGTTGGAAGATTATATACACTACTACTATTCATCTAGGGCTTATGCTTATTTTTTAATAACATAGTTGAACATGTTCCCTTTTATCAATTTCTAACATTAGTTAGTGTCTCTCACTTTCTCCTTAAATAAGACAAGATTGAAATATTCCTCTCCTTTCTTTTCTTTCCTACTTCCTCTTCTCTGTTGATAGAAATTTCATTTCAACCTTGGGTTCCATTTTCAAAAATATTTTGCCCCTATTTTATAAGGAATTATTTCTTAATAATTGAATTAAGCTGAAAGGTACCATCATGAATAATAACTTTGATTTAATCATAAATTTTGTGCTGTCCTTAACTTATCATTGTTTCTTGAATGCTTTTTCCTCATTATATTTGTTTTTAATCTTTCTGGAACAAACTCCTGAATAAGTTTTTTAAAGGGTGGTACAATTTCTGAATCCTTGAATATCTATAATTGGCCTTATTGAGTTATTTGGCTTAGGAACTGAGCTCTGAAATCTTTTTCCTTCTACACTTTGAAGATATTTCTCTGCTATATTTTAGCGTTCGAATTTTGATTATTTTTCAAGTGAAAGAATAAAAGGCAGTGAAGTCACTTGTTCAGTTGTCTAGCTGCTATATTTTGGGCATAATATTCGGCTACAGGAATTTGGAGAAGGTAACACTAATCTATAAACCAGTGCCTGTGGGAGGAAGAGAAATCTGGGAACCATACGTGCTTAGGGTGGCCTCCTTTGCAGAGCAAACATTTAAACTGGATAATGGAATGAAAGCAGAATTTACTAGAGAATTATAATTTTATCTACTTCATATTCAGGTTCTTATGTTAAAATGTTAGCTAGAATTCGATTAGATAAATCTAAACTAAATTAGAATTGCATGGAATTAGAGATAAATCTATCTTCCCCTGAATATCACTAAATCTTGTTCTCGTTCTAGAATCTAAAATGTATACTCTTCCCCTTATCAGATTTCCTAGGATAGAGGCCGGTAAACTAAGGTCTGCCACTTATGTTTGTAAATAAAGTTTTATTGGAACAACTATGTTCGTTTACGTGTTATCTACGGCTTCTTTCATGCTGGAGAGCAGAGAGTTGAGTATTTGCTACAGAGACTGCATGGTTTGCAAAGTCTACAATATTTGTTATCTGGATCTTTATAGAAAACGTTTGCTGACCACTGCTCTAGGACATTCATCAGTGTAGATGACCAGGGCTCACGTGAGTGTTTCTACAAGCCAATGAACGAGGTTACAACAGCAAATCTTGCCTTCCTTAGGGGCCTGATGACTGTTATTGACACAAATTTGGATACTCAGTTCGTATATACTTTATATTGAAAAAAATGGAAGCTTCTCTCTTAATCATGTACATTTGTTAATAATAACTTGCCCTTTGAATTATTTCCTTCTTTCATTTTTGGTTCTTTCTCATGTTCTATGAGTTGTGCATTTCAGCATTGCGATTTTCATTTCTTTGACTGCGTGATGTGAGGGAAGCTGGCATATTTGCTAATGTGCTGTTGTGTGGGCTCGGGCTGTTGATTGCTTTTGGCCTAGGTGCCGTGCAGAGCTCCAAGGTTTGGCTTTGTGAACGCTGCCTGGCAAAACGGAAACATTTTGTGAAATTTCACAAATGTCACACACACCCGCACACACACACATTTTAAATTGCAAAATTCTCCCCCTTGGCATACAATTTTCCCCAGGTTTTTGTTCCTCATAATAAATCTTTAACCATCTTTAGTCCTACAGGAGCACTTTCGTGGGTTGACTTGCTTTTGCTTTGATAAAACTTGCACTTAAAAGTCCTTGGTTTCCAGGGTGTTATTGTTTCCCCTTTCTCAAAAATTTAATATGATCCCTTATTCCAAAGAGAAAGCAGCTTTATTTCAAGACCAACTGTTCCCTCAGACAAAGATCCCCGATTTAATTCCCGGCAAAAAATCATGTTTCAAGATGGCATCCATAGAAACTGATCTCCCAGCTTCACTGTCCTGAACCCAGAGCGAGACACGGGGAGATGAAATGAGAGAAAAACTGGACAAATTGCATTCTTTTTGGGCATGAATTAAAGCATTGAAGAAGCTATAACAAAAAGGCTTAATCTCAGTAAAAACACTTCTTTGTATATTTTGGTACCTTTTCTTTATGGGTAGCTAAGAGCACGTTACAAACAAGTCATTGATTTTAGAATGAGGGGACAGATATTATTGTCACTGAGTCACAGATGACATTAAACCATGGAAGCATTAAACCATTAACCTTTGCTTAAGGTCATTTAAGATGTCAGGGGGGCCAGGCAGGAATTAATTTTGTAGTTGGTGTATCTATTCTGAGCATTCTGTCAATTTTAGGATACGCTTCTGGTTTAAGAAAATTCTTCCAATTTGACTCCCCAAATGTGATCTCTCTCTGGGCTTTGAGCTCTGCTGTATAGTTTCCTGGCACTCACTGTGGCATTAATTCTGACAAGGAGCCTCGACCCTCATCCTTTCAGCTTGACCCCAGGGTCCTCGCACCTGTGAGCTGCCGTCCTGGTAGCCATGATCAGGCAGGCTTGGCTGCCCCATGTACCAACCATGCCCTTCTTGGTTTAGACCTTTCAAGGTAACAATAAGTGGGCAGCCCTCTGGATCCAGAACATGCAATGCAACCTGGCCAAACGGGGCCGCCTTAGCCACACTGTTTGAAATACATTGCATTTACTGGAGAGCAGACAGCACAGTTGAGAAACTCTAAAGAGAAAATTACCGTCTTTATTTTGTCAGTTACAGATCTGGCCCCAACTGTTTGAGGAAGAAAGAAACTAAATGTTCCATTCAGTCATTTAAACAGTACCTTTAGGTAATGCTCAGCGTTCTGGGATGTTTGTTCAGGATCTCTCGTGGAAATGTTAGAGTTAAAAGTGTGTGCTCCGCTGTTTATAATAGCCAAGACGTGGAAGCAACCTAAGTGTCCAGCAACAGACGAATGGATAAAGAAGATGTGGTACATATATACAATGGAATACTACTCAGCTGCAAAACAGAACAAAATCATTCCATTTGCAATAACATGGATGGATCTTGAGAGAATTATGTTAAGTGAAATAAGCCAGCGAGAGAAAGATAATCTGTGTATGACTCCACTCATATGAGGAATTTAAAATTATGAACCAAGAACAGTTTAGTGGATACCAGGGGAAAGGTGGGGTGGGGGGTGGGCACAAAGGGTGAAGTGGTGCACTACAACATGACTGACAAACATTAATGTACAATTGAAATTTCACAAGATTGTAACCTATCAATAACTCAATAATAAAAAAAAAAAAGTGTGTGCTCCAGAGTCAGGCTGTCTAGATTTAAACCATGATTTTTCCACTGAGTAGCTCTGTGACCTTGAACAAATTACATAGCCACTCTGTGTCTCAGTTTCCTCAAGTGTAAATGAGAAAAAACCTACCTCTGTGCTGTCCAATTCGATAGCCACTGGCCACATATGCTTATTTAAATTTAAAATAACTGGGGGCCGGCCCCATGGCCCAGTGGTTAAGTTTGCGCATTCCGCTGCAGCGGCCCAGGGTTTTGCAGGTTCGGATCCTGGGCTCCGACATGGCTCTGCTCATGAAGCCATGCTGAGGTGGCATCCCACATGCCACAACTAGGAGGACCTACAACTAAGAATATACAACTATGTACTGGGGGACTGGGGAGAAAAAAGGAAATAAATAAAAGCTTTAAAAAAATTTTAAATAACTAAAATAAAATGAGGGTAACAATTCATTTCCTTAGTTGCTTTAGCGCCATTTCAAGAATTTAATAGTCATGTGTGGCTAGTGGCTACTGTACTGGAGAACATACTATAGAACATTTCTATCATAAAGTTCTATTGGACAGCACCGGTCTACATAACAGGGTTATAATGAAGAATAAATAAGTTAATACACCTAAAGTGCTTAGAACAATGCCTGACACGTAGAAAGGGTTCAATATATTTATCATCATCATTGTTGTCATCATCATCATCATTTGTATACCTTTCTCCCTTCTCGAGTCCTCTTAAAAATGGTGGCTGGGTCTACTGGGGAAGCATAGTGTTACTCCACTTCTTAGTTACTAGTTTTTGTACAAATGCTTTATTTCCATCTTGTAAGCGTCCATGTAACAGGGATTTCTTCTTTTTTGAAGAGAGACACCGTTGTAGAATGGCTATGAGTGAGGGCTGCAGAGCCAGACTGCCTGTTTTGAACCCCAGTTCTGCCATTTGGTAGCTCTGTGACCTTAGGCAATTTATTCATTCTTTCTGTGTCTCGGTTTCTACATACATGAAATGAAGATAAAATATGATAAAATTCCTCAAAGGTTGTTGGGAGAATTGAGTGAGTTAACATAAATACTTAGAATGGGACCTGGCATTGTAAGTTCCCAGAAAGTATTACCTATCACTAATATTATTATTTCTGCCCTGTCTTCGACTCCTCTTCAAAGTGGCACTGGAGTCTACTGGGGAAGCGTTTGGCTCACTCAGCCTCCTGGTGGAGAGAGGTGTCAGAGTTCTCTAACTCTTCTGGTCTTTGGGGTGACATCCCTTTTTCCTTCTGCTGGATTGGTGATTGATTTGATCTGTGGTTCAGTGTGTCTCAGTTCTACTAAGGATCTACAGCCCTCCTTGGCTGACATGGTCTTTCCTTGGCTATCACTGGTGCTACAGACCCATGTGTCTCTGTCATACCTCCCTTTTGGTTTCTGACTCTCAGTCTCCCCTACAAGGTCTCTATCCATCTCATCACGGCTGGTCCCTGGACATTCCACCCTTCCCCACTAAGCTTTCACCCAACTTTGGGAGAGCTTCAGGAACTTCTGGGCTCCATCCATACTGGAACACAGCTTGATTTTGAGGTGGCTACACTATAGGTAGATCTGAAACAGGAAGCAGGGCAAATCCCGTCCCTCCTGGTATTTCTTTCATTTTACCTAACACACCATCCCCTTCTCCCAGTAATTTTATGGGAATCGATCTCAGTCCATGTGGATCCTCTTAGAGGGATAGGTCATCTACGGCAGGGCTCACGAGAAATGAGATTTCTCACCCAGACATTCCTTAAGACTGAAGTCATTTCAAAGTGACTTGAGGAAGCTTTGGATCATCATCTCCACACTGGGCCGGGAGATTCCTTGATAATGACTCCACTACTCATCACTTAGTCATGAATTGAGGTTGGAACCTGGCTTGGGGCATGTGTATCTAGACATAGCAAATGGCCTTATGCCCGTGGATTCCATCCTTAACTGGTAACGGATTCTTAATTAGCGTGGTAGAAATGTCAGTGAAGGAGGGCAAGAGATAAATGCATCAAATACTGTGGAAGTAGAGTTAGTAGACTTGGCCACTGATTAGATGTGGAAGGCAAGGAAGAGAAGATTCAAATCTGACTTGAAGGTGTTGAACTTGGTGGTTGGGAAAACCAGAAGTTTATGTCTTGTCTTCCCAGCTGGATCTGTTCTTAAAGCATGGAGCCCAAATGTTAGCTATGTAATATCCCTTGCTGATGATGTACTGATGGAGTTACTTGTTTTTGTATGTTCTGAGAAGGCAGGTCCAAGTGCAATCGTACTCTAAAAGCAGTGTTGACCTTTATGAGACTGTATATAATATTTAAATATGACTGGGTTGAAACATATAATATTCAGGTAATAATTCAGGTATCTTGTCTACAACATAAATAGCTGAGTTTTTCAAGTAAAGCTACAAATAATTGAAATAAAAAATAAAAATGATTCTCCCCAGGAATAGTATATACTCATTTTTCCCTCATGGCTTGATGAAGATCATCGCTTTAGATTCCAATGTGTATCTCAGAAAGAGGAAGTGGCCTTTCCCTTTCTTAAATGGGAATTTGCATGATATTTAAGATTTTTGGCACTGTCATGGAAGAGTAATATGTCCCCAGTGCACGTGAATATTATTCAATGATGACGAGCACTTGAGGACTGATTTTCAGAGTGTTGTTTATAATTACTCTGGTAATAGTAATTATAGATCCAAAAGCGAAAAAAGCCTAACTATTAGATTTAGGAATAAGAGGTTAAATCTCATAGAAAAGTGATCATTTTTAGTGGTTGTGGAGAAAATGTTGAAATGACTAGAGGAACATATGGGCAACTACCAGCAGACCAATTCATGTGTTGCAGCTATTTAACTGAATTACAAATGCAAAATGCATTCTTTTCCCAGTTTCGTTCCATTTAAACCCAAATAGCTATGTGAAATGGCGTCATACACCTGGTGAAAAGCTTTGCTTTTCGAAAATCTTATCGCTTCACCAAAGCGCCTGGTGATGAACCAACAACAACATTTTTCCAGTATTTTTTAAACAAGTTTAACTATTTTTCAGAATACTCACTTCTCTTGCCATGAAAAAATTAAGCATCAAAAGAAATTTCGTTGAACTTCCTTCTTTCTCTCACGGTTCTGTCGACATCAACAGTGATGCTAGTCATTGTTAGGAAAGCAAATGAGGAGGGATTTTTTTCTCCCTTAAATCCAGGGGAAAAAAAGAATAAAAAATATTTTGATGTTGTCAAAAGCAGAAACTATGTTGTAAAACAGCAAAAAGCACTGTTCAAAACTGCTGAGAGAATGTCACCAAGAATGGAGAATCAAAACCCACAAATTAAAAACTTTGAATTATATTTGAGAATGCAATATGAAGAAAAACAGAAATAACGTTTAGTTTAGGCAGAAAAAATTGTGCTCTCTTATAAAAACACATTACAATAATATTTAACGTATTTGGGAACATAGGTTATATACAGTTACAAGGAATTTTATAAATTGGATTCTGCAAACTATTGGCCCTTGAGCCACATCTGGTAGCCAGTTGTGTTTTATTTGGTTTACCCAATATTTAAAAAAACTCTTATTGCCTACCAACATTTAGAAATTGGTAGCATTTGCATAAAAATTCAGATATTTTGGTTCTTTTGGAGAAAAGACTCTGGCAGCATTGGGCCTGTACTTTTAGAGAGTGTCAGCTGGCAGGAACTGAAACTGACTTCCTCCTTTAGGTGGGGTGTGTCTTCTCCAGTTTACCTAGTCTCCACTACTCCCTATTGCCTTAGGATGGGTCTGTTTCTCTACTTCTTGTCACCTGCCAGTCTGGTTGGTATTCTGAGCTTGCAGCTCTGCTAGGAGTAGTATATCAATGTCCTGCTGTACTGTGATTATGCATTCTTGTAAAATGTAGGGTCATGATTGTGAGACTAATACAGCCCTAGGACTGGCCTGCAGCCACAGTCAGGGAGTTTCGGGAGTTTTGGGCTGTGATCCTCCATGTCCTGCTGTGCTTTCGTGCATTTAGTGGCTGTTGTCTGCTTTGACTTAAATATCAGACTTTGGCTTCCTGTGACCGGCCAAGGCTTTCAAGACGGACACAGTGATTCCAGAAATATCCTGGTTAGTTGGTGCCTGTGGTTGACCTGAGCTTGGGGCTTGGGTCTGGAAAATATTAGTCCACCCTCCACTTCCTTTTCAGAAGGGAAGGACTTTAGTTTGCTCCTTGTTGAAAATAAGGACCCAGTCAAGGAGAAAGCCAGTCATCGTTGGTTTGTATCCAAATTTTCTTTGTTATAGCCACAGTATTACAAAGTTTTAATTATAAAAAGTCGCAGTTCATATAACTATGATAGAATGGGTCAGTAAACTCCCACATATGTTTTAAGCATCACTGACGACATTGTTGGATATAAGAAAGTTAATTTTCCCGTATGACTTTTAAAGTGTCTTCCAAATAAGAGTCTACCTCACAATGATTCTGGCCTTCAGGGTAATTATGATTTAGTTGAGGAGCTGGGACATATGTATTAATGAGCAGTAATAACACAAGACTGCATGTATGTGCCAAATAAATATTATAGAAAATAAATGGTGCAGGAGTTCAGAGGAAAAATTAGTGTTGTGGGCTGCATAATTTGGGGAGAACTTACTGAAGAATGAGGTTGGCCTTAAGGCGTATTCAAGAGTAATTCTGATTACAGGTTTTGGTTAGAATAATCATTTAGAATAATCCTTCAACGGGTTGGCTCTGGAGCAAAAGAGTCCTCTAAGGGTGGAGAAACAATCGAGCTTCTTCAATAAAATTCAAAACTATTTAAACTCACTCGCTCCTCAACCAAATGAAGTTAAAGTTAGAAAAAAAAGGGAAAGTAAAGAAAAGAAGAACCAAACCAGCCAACATCAAACAAGCGTTCGATCTGATTCTCTGCTGAGAGGAGAAGAGGTTTGCAACTGGAGACTGGAGGGGCCTCAGCCATCTTTCAACAGCCTCCTCTTACAGACGAGGAAACTGGAGTCTTCAGAAGGTGTGTTCCCCGAGTCCACAGAGCTCACTTAGGCTGGGAAGCCCCCGGGAGGTAGCGCACAGGCGCGGGAGAGTTGATCTCCCGATGGAGATTCCGCCTCCTCCGCAGCCTCTGAGCTGCGCTTCTGCAGCTTTGGAGCTAAGAGTGAGCAGTCCTGATTCTGAAGCTTTCGACTGGGACACTATCCCCTAGGGGGTTTGAGACAGCTCTTAAAACCAAACTCAAGTGACTAAGACACCAAGATTTATATAGATGCAGAGCTATGCAAACCTATTCTTGATTTTCCATAAGTGGATTTTTCTCATTGTGAATTACCTTCAGCGATTCATATTTTAAATTCTTTTTGATAGAATTAAACAATCCAGTAATGTCATTTGATGGCTCTATTTGCAATTTACTTCTGGACCCCATGCAGCCCCCAGGTGGCCTTTTAAGCGAAAGCACTTAATTACTTCCTACAACCTAAGGGAATGTGAAATTACAAATACAGCTAGATTACTGAAGCATATGTTTGGTTCATAATTTGTCTCTTATGCTCATTTCCATCATGCAGTGGAATGGTTTAGACCAGGGAAGCACAGAGAGCAAGGGCTCACCTGAACCACATCACTTGAGTCAACTTTTAAATAAGATTTATTGGTTTATTCTTAACATAGAAAATTTGGAAAATGATGAAATGCATCGTGGAGTTCACTTTTATAATGTAGCTCCATTATTTATTTGAAGAATTATACATTTCCAGAATGTAATATACTTCCGTAGTAGATAAATATTCTGTGGAATTGCCCACTATTCATAAGATCTGCATCCCCAGTCAATAATGTGCATAACTAAGAAATGGCCAATTAGTACTATGAATTCACTGTACTTAATCAGAGAGTTCATTCATGTACTTGAACATTTTAAGTATCAATCTTTCAAGTACAGCTTATGACTAGTTTGTTGTGGGAATCTGAGGGCATAAAAAGTTGAAGTTTATTAAAAAAAAAAAAAAGGTGATTTTTGAATGGAGGGAATTCCAAAAGCTGAGGAACTTTTTTTTTTTAAACCAAAGTCAGAAATATTGCATTTTCGTGACCTTTTCCTTCATGAGTAACACAGAAAATTTGATTCAAACTTTCCAAAATAAATTTTTCTTTGGCTTGAGATTAAAGAGTAATAATTTTCAGTTCAAAAGGAGCTGTTGGTGGACATTTTTTTTTTTTATGACAACATGAGAAAGGAAAGAAATTAGGGCCCCAAATAGAGTACTAGTTGTTGGCTTAATTAGGGCGCAGGGACTGTGGCACCATAATTACTGGAAATGATGCACCCACATCATCTATGTTATTTAGCTGGTAAATTTTGACTTTCTCTTCCGAGAAAAACAGAGATGTGTGCTCTGAACTGAAAAATTCCTGCTGGTGTCAGTAGGCACGCCATACATCTGTGATTTGGCTATGGGGAGGAAAGTGATGTGGGTGAGTAAAACAGAATATAGGTTTTAAATCATGAGATGAGAGTCCTGACTAAAGGTTGGAAGGAAATGGAGGGTCCGTGGAAGATGAGGGAAGGTAGATGAAGAAAGGTGAACATGTAGGAGACCGTGGCCACTTTGTGGGCTCTTCTGTACACACTACAATGCCCAAAGCAAGGCAGAACTCCTGAGATTTCATAGACGGATGAGAATATAGGGGGAAGACACAAGAGGAGGGAGTTTTCTGGAAGCTCTGTGACAAAGGGGGCAAAAAAAGATTGAAAAATGTTACAAGCATTCTGTTCATGTTATGTCACTGAGTGCTGTCTTGTCTCCCCAGCCCACTAGTCTGGAACAAAAGTCATTCCCAAACATAACAACAGACACTGGGGAGCTCTCCAACAAAAGATCACCTCCCAAAGCACAGGATGGTGCTGATAACTGAATGCCAGCCAGGAAACAGAAATACCGCAGAGGAACACCAGTACCCACAGTGGCTCCTCGCTGCCCCTGAAGGAACTGCTAGAAGACCAAGAACTGTGCTGGGAGATAAGAAGATCCGAGAACTGTGCTGCAGGTAGTGTTGGGAAGCACCAGATACCTCTCCTGTCACCAAGGGCTGCAACAGGGGACACCCTATTCTTGGTGTAGTACCGGGAAAGCAGGATTGTGACTCAGATCTACAGGCTGATGGCGGGCCTCTGGTTTTCTCCTGGAGGTGGAGCAGACACAGAAGACCCATTTGGAGGAAAGCTAAAGCAGGTCATCATCTCTTCTGCTTAACAAGATTTACTCAAAGCTGCCCCCCAAGAATGGGCAAAAAAGAAGGTGGTTCAACTTCCATTGACCAACAGTATGAGTTGTAGCAGAAGGTTTGTTATAATCCCCTTGCATGATTCCCTTACCACACTTCTATCTATTTACATTGACATGCTCTTATTGAGCCCCTGCCCTTTGCAGGGGACTATGCCAGACATTGATAGTAGACAAATAGCCCTTGATCCTTGACCTTGAGAAGGTCGCTGCCTACTGTGAGGAACAATTTTGATATAAAGTATTAACTGGAGAGATAGAGGCCTGCCTGGGGAGCCCTTGACTCAGAGGAGGTGCCCTTAGCCCAGCCAGGCAGGTGGAGAGGTTGTGACCCATGAAATTTACAAGTGATGAGAAGAGGGTGGCATGTCCAGCTGTTGCTAAGGGAAGGTTACTTAACTCTTTGTTCACCAATGCCAATGTTTTAGCCTCCTTCCCCACATGCCCCTGTTTTGACTCAATGGAAATCTTGGAGTTGGCATTGACAATGTCATTAATCCATATCCCAAATTCACTAGTGATGATTCACTCCTGTCAGACTACTTATTATCACCCAAGCCAGAAACCAGAGAGACATCATAACTCCTCCTTTTCCATCACTCCATACCACCTGGTGAGTCCATAAGTTTCTAAGTCCTGACTACCCGCAGACATCCTCAGAATTGACCTGTCACTCTGCTCTGTCTCTGTTATCTCCACTTTTCTCCTAGCTCTCATCTACTCTCATTTACACTACTGTATCAGCCTTCTATATGAAATCTGGCTCCACTCACTCCTGTTAACCACTGCCATGAAGGTGATCTTTCTAGACCAGATATCTTATCATGTTTCTCCACTGCTCAAAATCTATACCACAACTAGAAGGACCTGCAACTAAGATATACAACTGTGTACGGGGGGTTTGGGAAGATAAAGCAGGGTAAAAAAAAATCTATCAATGGTTTTCTACTATAAACAGAATAAGACCCCAACTCTTTAGCATGGTCTAAAAAGTCCTTTACAAAATATTCGAGCAGACACCATCAGAGAAGATATACAGATGGCAAATAAGCACATGAAAAGATGCTCAAGATTATTAGCCATTGTGAAATGCAAGTTAAAACCACAATGACATATCACCACACAACTATTAGAGTGGCTAAAATTAAAATGATTCACTATATCTAGGGTTGGAGAGGATGTGGAGGAAATGGAGCTCTCATATACTGCTGGTGAGAATGTAAAATGGTACAACCACTTTGGAAAACTGTTTGATTGTTTCTTACAATGTTAAACATACATTTACTGTATGATCCAGCCATTCCAACGGAAATTACCTAAAACAAATGGAAGGATGTGTCCAGAAAAATACTTCTACGCCAATGTTCATAGCAACTTTGTTCATATAATCAGAAACTGGAAGCAATCCTAATGTTCATTAGTAGTGAAAGGGCAAACAATTTGTGTATTCATATGATGGAATACAGCAATAGAAAAGAATAAACTATGGAGACGTTCCACAACAGAGTTATACTGAGTGAAAGAAACTAAACAAAAAAAGAGTATACATTATATGCATTAGTTTGCTGGAGCTGTCATAACAGGGGTGGTTTTTTCTGAACCCTCTCTCTTTGGTTTTCAGATGGCTGTCTTCTCCCTGTGTCTTCTCATGGTCTTCCCTCGGTGCATGTCTGTGTCCAAATTTCCTCTTCTTATATTAGGTTAGAGCCCACCCTAATGACCTCATTTTAATTTAATTATCTCTTTAAAGACCCAGTCTTCAAATACAGTCACATTCTGGGGTACTAGGGATTAAGACTTAAATATATGAATTTTCAGGAAACACCATTCATCCCATAACATTGTATGATTCCATTTATATAAAACTCTAGAAAATTCAAATGAATCTATAACAACAGGATAGCAGGAGAAGTCAGGGAGAGGGAGGAGGGATGAGTTATTAAGAGGTATGAGAAAAATTGGGGGCGAATGAATAGCTTAATTATCTTGTTATGGTGATGGTTTCATGGGTGTAGATGTATGTTGAAACTTCTTGCATTGCACACTTTTTTTTTTTATAAGATTTTATTTTTTCCTTTTTCTCCCCAAAGCCCCCCAGTACATAGTTGCGTATTCTTCGTTGTGGGTTCTTCTAGTTGTGGTATGTGGGACGCTGCCTCAGCGTGGTCTGATGAGCAGTGCCATGTCCGCGCCCAGGACTCGAACCAACGAAACACTGGGCCGCCTGCAGCGGAGCGCGCAAACTTAACCACTCGGCCATGGGGCCAGCCCCTTGCATTGCACACTTTAAATATGCACAGTCTGCTATAAGCCAATGATACCTCAATAAAGCTGTTCTTTAAAATATGACCTTTATGATGTTACCTTCCCAGTTTTAGGTCTGGCCACTGCTTTTTAGGCACCATGCACCTTAGCTACACTAAATTTTTGCAGTTATTTGAATACTACAAACTTTCTCACACCACCAAGACTTTGCAAATGCTGTTTCCTCTGCTGGAATGCCCTCTTCCTTCTCTGCTTAGTGACTACAACTCAGACATCATTTCATAGATAACAGCCGTCTCCAGGTTGAGCTAATTGTCCATCCTTCCTGCTTTCATACAGCACATAGAATATTGGCTTCTGGCTGTTTATTTTCTTATTTGTATCCTATTAGGTTAAAATTTTTTTGAGATTAAAGATTCTTGTCCTGATATCTTTTTTAAAATAAGCTTTATATTTTGGAATAATTTTAGACAAGAAAATTTACGAGCACGGTACAGAGAATTCTCATATACCTCTCTCTCAGTTTCCCTTATTAAGGTTAACATTTTACATTACTTTGTCAAAGCTAAGTAACCAACACTGGTACTTTACTACGAACTAAATACCAGACTTTATTTGGATTTCACGGGTCTTTCCATTCATGTCCTGTTTCAGCATCCAATGCTAGAGAGCACATTATATTTTGTTGTCATACGTCCTTGATCTCCTCTGGTTTGTGACATTTGTGAGAGTTTCTCAGTCTTTCCTTATTTTTTGATGTCTTTTTATCCCCAGAGTCTACTAAAAATAAAAACAACAAAAAATAGCAAACACTTATGGTGCCTACTGTGTGCCAGGCATATTGTTAATGTCTTTTTGTGTCTTATCTAATTTAACTCTCTCAATCATCCAGTGGTAGTTGCTAGCATCGCTGGTTAGACAGATAAAGATGATGCTCAAAAAGCATAAGCCATTGGCTAACTTAGCTCTTACCGCTATTCTATAGGCAACTAGTAAATGTTGGTTAGATAAATGAATTAGTTCACAACTTTCTTTCTCCATTGGTTGAATTGTTAGGAGGGATGAAAATGTGGAATTTGCACAATACCAGATCTTCTTAAGTAAATAGGATACGTTAACTTTGGGAGGATGTTGTAGGGAAGGATAAAGCCTTGGCCCTGCTTTGGTAGAAACTGATGTTTCTCTGCCGGACCCACCCACCCTGCTACATGCAGCAGCCATGAGTTACGCCCGTGGGGCATTTGTCCCACCCACCAAGGAGAAAGGTCTGTTAGAAAAGACAATGAGCTTACCAAACCATAAATGCGAAGTCCAAGACACAGATATTTATGATAAGGACACGGTCTGCAATACTGAACTGTTTTACGAGGATCGTGAATAATGGCCGAGTCTGTAAAGATTGGAAATCAGCAGAAATGCCATTGAAAAGCTGAAAGCAAACTCAGCATTTGCCCAGTATTATTTGAAGGCATGCTTTAAACAATAAAATAGGCAAGGCAGCTTCACTGATTTCTCTCTGGACACCCTCGTTGACTCCTTAAGATAAAATGCACTGTTGTTTTTCCTTCCATGGCACTTCAGTGCGTCCTCGATGCAAGGAGATCTTTGGGAAAATCTCTTCAAATTGAGTGGGAAGTGAATCAAGTCAGTTCACTGCCCACCTTCCAGGGCATGCTAGAGCATCCTTTATCATCAACCTGGTCCTTCTCATCCTGGGGCTGGGGGCGAGGCATGCTAGGAAGTTGAGTTTAGAGTTAATCACTTTTGTTTAATAAATGAAGGGGTTGTGGGTTGAAGAAAGACCTAATAGTTCACAAAAAAGTTATTTTTACTAAGTTTCCCCAGCAGGGTTCTCATTAATGCGTTTTCACTGTAATACCAATCAAAACCTGTATAGCATTTTCAAAGCCTGGAACACAGTTTAATCCGGGAACTTGTGATTCTGCTATTCCTTGGCTTTCAGGCTACAGCCATGCAGGTGTAAAGTGGGAGTGATGATACGGAACAGGTTTGAGGTTCTCTGCTAAAATCGCTCTTTTCTTGCATCCTTCTATGATGAGGGTGCACGCCCCGTGCGACAGCTCTGGGCCTCTGAGGACATCAGTCATCTAAAGCAGAGCAGTTACCTCTATTCTTTTCCCATTGCCAGTTTTCTGTCTCTGGAGGCTGTTGTTATTACAGCCCCTTCCTAACTGCTGCTCCATAGGAGCGTGGCTGCCTGGGGCAGCAGGACAAGGAAGGAGCCTATAAGAGTCTCGGTTCTCTGTCTTTAGAAAGTCACATAGCAACTGCCACACATAAACTAGGGCTAATCCAATTTTCAATTTTCCCCACTTGGATCTACTTTGCTTGACGAGTCTATGACATCTCTTGAACTCTTTACCTTGGATCAGGGGCTGACAAACTTTTTCTGTAACGGATGAGAGAGTAAGTATTTTAGGCTTTGCAAGCCATACAGTCTCTGTCACAGCTACTCATTTCCACTGTTGGGTTTTCACTCTAATAACAATAAAAACATGCAAACAGCCATAGACAATTCGTAAATGAATGAACATGGTTGTTTTCCAATAAAACTTTATTTACAAAAACAGGTGGTTGGCTGGA
The DNA here is from genome assembly GCF_041296265.1 of Equus caballus. NCBI lineage: Eukaryota > Metazoa > Chordata > Mammalia > Perissodactyla > Equidae > Equus > Equus caballus. The sequence continues at coordinate 81,875,042 of NC_091691.1, forward strand.
TTAGACCCATGGGTCACAGTTGCCGGTGCCTGCCTGACATCACAGACTCTAAGAGCAGAAAAAAATCCTAACTTTCTTTTCTTTGTAGCATATTCCCTTATCTTTGGTGTTGATATTTTTACAGTAGACATTTGATGAAGTTACAAGTAAAGGTACACCTATTAGTAGAAAGATTAAAACTTGGAAGGGATGTAGCATTTGGATAGAATTTTATTTCTGCAAAATAAATCTCAATACTCTCAGAGCTTAACCTTATACATCATAGCTGATACTTCCTTAGAAAAGCCCAGTGAAAGTCAATGCAAAATTTCCTCCTTGGGTAGTTTTAAGTATACTCATTAGGATATTTCACATGTATTATGTTTTGCCTTGTCAATTTCCTAGTGCTCAGTTAGCTAATATTAACATCCTTCCCTTACACAGATGATGATAATAATGTTACCTAACAGTTATCCCTTTGATTCTCACTCTCCTGACCCTGGTTATCTCTCTGGCATAATCTTTAAAACCACATTTCTTCTGGATCATCAAGTGTGGCCCAAACCTTTCCTGAAAATTCAAATGAAAGTGTATGAAAGTCTATCAGATAAGCCAGATAAACAGTAACAAGCAAGGAAAGTCTTTTGGCAAACACATTTGAGATAGTCTCTATTTGGTGAGCTCTCACCATGGGTTAGGCTCTTGTGTCTCCAATGTAGACCTCTCCCCTGAGCTCTTGTACCACCCAACTGACAGGGGACACCTCCACTTGGGTGTCTAATAGATATCCTCCCAATGGTAATATTAATCCTACCACTCTGCAATCCATCTCTCACCCCAAATTTATTTGAATAAGTGGCATCACCCTCTACTCAGATGTTCAAGCTCCAACCTTATGAATTATCTTTGATTACTCTCTTCTCTTTACTCCCAACATCAAACCATTCATAAGTCCTGCTGTCTGTTTAGTCAGAATGTAGTCCAAACCCACCTCTTCTCTTCATCTCTGCTGCCACTTCACAGGTCCAAGCCCTGTAGCCTCTGGCCCGGATCACTTTACCACCTTCTGTTTCCCCTGCTGCTTCTAAGAGGCTTGCCTGCAGTCCATCCCCTCAGAGTGGGTTCTAAAGTATAAATCAGATTGCGTCACTCTGCCTGCATAAAGCCTTCTAAACTTCCTATCCATCAGCAAGTTCTCTCCACTCTTGCTCCAAACCAGAGAGTAAAATTAAACTACTTCTATCTAATATATAATATCTAATAGCAATGTATATGGACCATCATCCGTTTTGGCTCATCCCAATTTGAACTTCAGACATTCCAAGCTTGGATCTGTCCCAAGGCCTCTGCATTTGCCGCTCCTTCCCCTAGATACTTGAGTAGCTGCCTCTTTCTCAGCATGCAGGTCTTTGGACAAACGTCTCCCCTTCTGAGAGGTCTTTCCCTACCACCCTGGCCAAAGCTGTGTCCCTAACCCCAGTCACTCTCTATCCATCACCCTGTTTCTCTTCTTTGTAAAACTTATCAGTCCCATAACTATTCATTTATTTGCCGGTGTGTTTATCATCTGTCTCATCCCGATACACAGAAATGCCCCCAGGGCAGAGACGTTGTCTGTCTTTTTTGTTGCTGTATTCTCAGCACTTATGAAAGTTCCTAGCACATAGTCGAGGCTCCAAAAATATTTATTGGCTGCCATTGGTCTTGGCACTTTACATACATTATCTCTTTTAGTCCTCAGAACAATCCTATGAGGCAGCTACTTTTATTATCATCTTATAAGTGGGGAAACTGAAGCTTAAGGAAGTTAAGACATTGGCTCAAGGTGACGAGGCTGTTAAGAGGAAACGAGAATTTATTCTCAAGTCTATCTGCCTGAAACCTGTGCTCTGAACTCATCATGCTTCCCACCAACATGCCTCGTGTATTCACACCTTTTCTCATGCGGCCCCGCTGCCCTCAAGCATCTTTTCCTGGCCCTTTCCTACCGTATCTGCAGGTCCACTTGTACCCATTCTTCAGGGCGTAGCTCTGTTGCTTACTTTTTCCTTGAGTCTTAATTGATCCCTCCCAGCTGGAAGTGTGCTCTCTCTCCGTTGTCTGAATTTCTTATGACATTAGTCACATTTTATCTGGTATTGTAGTTATTTGGTGCCCATCTTGCCTCCTCTTCTGGAGCATTCAGCTCCAGAGACCATCTCTGCTCCTAGTGCCTCTTAGTAATTGCTCAGGAAATATAGATTGACATTCATTAGTTCAACAAATACTTATTGACAATCTGTGATATTCTCACTTTTGTAAGCACCAAGGATAGAGCACAAAATAAAACAGAACAAAGCTTATGCTTCCTGGACTGTACATTCTAGAGAGGGAGACAGACAATAAGCAAGCTAAATAATACATACTCTATAGTATAGACAGCGAATGGTGCTAAAAAAAATCCAGCAAGGAAAGGAGACATGAAGTGTTGACATCTGGGTCTTCAGATATCAGATCTCCCCACGAGTGACCATAGCAAACAACTGCATGTCAGGGCTGCGGGAAAAAGGAGCAGGAGGGCAGCAGCCATCAGACCTCCATTTATATAATAATCATGAAGATAGTGTTTTGATAGCTGGATAGGGCAAGAGCACTATAATGCCAAAAGAGCACCACGACATCGAAGGGTAAAGATAACTTTACCATGAAAAGAACCAGAAATGGCTCACTGGTTTCAACATTTCCTAAGTAGATGGCTGTTTGGGGTTCAAATCCACACAAAAGTGGTTCTCCTTGATTTCTTGTGCAATTACCACATGATCTGAGGCAGCTAAGCACTTTACAACAGGACGCCCAGCCTGCCTTTGCCTCCAACCCCCCGCTTACTGCTCCTCAAGTATTTTTAAAGTAACAGTAGGCCCATGAGAAACTTAATTTACTATTGTGTGAGGTAATGGAAATTGGCAATTTTGACAGTTTAGACTGTGGTGTTAAAAGTTGTTACATAAAGCCAACTATTTAGTACAGATGTCAGGGGACACTGGGAGGGTGCGGGTGCCCAGATCCTTGGAATCACAAAGCTCAGGTTGCACGTTGTGTCAGATCCTCACCTTATTTTGCTGTTCATTTGTTGGCATTCTTCCACTAATGACTTTCTTTAGAAAATGGGAAATGAATTGGACTCAGAAGCATAAATGACAGCCCAGATTGTCATTGCCTTTCACAGTCCACATAACATTCTATGATTCTATATATTTTGAGTACAGAGAATTATCATGGTTAAGCCTAGCACTCAGTTTAGGCATTCAGTTCTTTCGTCTTTTTTCCAAAAACCTGAGTTCATATGGGTTCATTATTAAAGTGCTGGTTATGTCTAATTACGCCCTCAACGTTCTTTTAGATGCCACAATGGTAATGATAAAACAAAATAATAGATGTGGAAACAAAATAATGCCAGCTCTCCTTGACAATGCCTTCTCTCTCTACCTTGGCAAATACTCATTGTAGGACATTTGGAAATACAAGACATCATAAAGAAGAAAATAAAAATCAGCCTTTGTCCCTTTACCTAGTGAAAAGCACTTGTGACATTTTGATGTACATATAATACAGTTTTGTATCCTTTAGATAGTTTGTTGTTTATCTAGATGATATGTTGCTTTTTTTCTGATTTATTTTAAGGTGTGCATATATGTATATATATACATACATATATATATGTCTTATTTCCCTTAATAAGGTGAAGGTCTTTGAAAGAAAGATCAATTTCCTACAACAACTCACACTGCATTTTATTTACATTAATTTATAGAATTGGTTGAGATCGCTAATTACTACTGAATATCCAGTCTCCCTTTCCTCCTCAATAAAGAATTCTGTTAGACAGCAATGAGTCCAGTTTAAAAAAATGAACAAAAGCAAAAACCACCATATTTTCCAGACTTCCTTGCAGATGGGGAGGCCATTGAAAGCTAAGTAGGAGTCATTTGGTAGAGCTTCTGGGAAAGTTCCTTAGAAAGGCCTAACTGAGGTGGCGGGCATCTATTTTTGTTTTCCTCTCTTTTTCTTGTCTTGCCTGAGATTTGAATGTATTCGCTGGAGCTCCAGCAGCTATTTAGAGACTGTGAGAGAAAGGCCAAGAAACTGGAGGGACTTTGGCCCTGATATTCTTAACCATTTGCTGAACCAACATCGAAATTTTTGACCCAGACTTTTAGTTACATGACAAAAGTACATCCTTGTGTATTTAATCTGCTGTATTGCAATCTGTAATCAGCAGCTGAACTCAGTTCCAAACTCACACCGTCATCCCACTTTATTCCAAAAAAGGCTTCTAGGAGACCACCAGATCTCTTTCTACGTCATTGTGTTTTCAAAAGCAACAAGCACTGTGTGTCTTCCCAGTGGTAGGTATTCTAGAAATGTATGTTGAATGAACTCTAAAGAGGCTAAATTCAACTTCATCCATACATCATCTTCCTCCACAGCCTTACTCATATCATTTTCTTAAACCCAAATGGCCACTTTTATTTTTTTCAAGTAGAAAATTTTAATAGTTCAAATCTACAAAAAGCATTCATTCTGGGAAACCTCCAGCTGAGCTCTTTATTTGTTTCAGGATAGCCTTCCTTTTGTAACTCGTGCTATTTTATTTCTCATATTTTTATGTTCATTAAGCGCCTCCAGCATAAAAATAATACTTTACACTTGTTCAGCAGGTTTAACTTCTCAGGAGCTCATTAACTCCTTTGTTCTTATTTTACCCACTTTCTGGCAAGGCATAAAAATAGTGTAAATGACTTAGGTTCTAAAAATAAGATTGACAGGAGAACAAAATCTCTGGCCTTCCACGGCAAACTAGTCTCTTTTCTCAAGAGATCTCAAGGTGTCAATTAGCATCCCAGCTCTGCTCAGTTGGTATAACACAGTTGGCTGTCTGGAGCACTGTGTTAAGTAGGATTCTGAAGCCCTGTTAAGGCTCAGCAGGCAAAAGGGCAGTAATTGGTTTAGCAATGCCTGTCACAGTCATGAGGAGTGAACAGGGATTTGTCTGTGGCAATCCATGTACTTGGTATTTGCCATCCACATCTATACCAAGATATATACACATACTCACGTACTCATATATACACATACTCATGTACACACACACACACACACACAGCCAAAAGGCATCCCATCCTTTAGCAGAATTTGCTCAATCCCGGTCTTTCTCTGCCAATCTTTTTTCTGCTCATTTAGATTTATTCAGTCTAATTTATGTACTCATGTAATGTATATACACACACTATATATGTGTGTGTGTGTATATATATATATATATTTATATTTATGTTACTATTTTTCTGTGTCCCAATTTAGAAGAGGTTTCCTAGGGTAAATCATGCATCTATTCTAAGTCTGTTTTTTTATAGAATTACTAGAATTACAACATGGTCACACTGTATGCCAAGGTAAAGTTTCTGATGACACTATGCTTCTGAATTAGTTGGAGAATGATCAGTGTGGTATGGTTTATATTTTATCCTGCCAAGGAGGGAGGAGATGCTAAGTGCTAAACTTAAGGCCCCTTTCAAGTATTCAAGCAGACAAAGGCATAGGCCAGGGGTCAGGAAACTTCTTCTCTAAAGAGCTAGAGGGTAAATATTTTAGGCTTCCAGGTCACGCGGTTTACAACACAGCTATCAACTCTACAATTGTAGTTCAAAAGCAGCTGCTGCAGCCCGCAGACAATATGTAAATGAATGGGCGTGGTTATGTTCAATAACAAAGGCAGGGGGAGACCAGATTCGACCCCTAAGTCTAGTTTACTGACCCCTGGACTAGAAAACAGTTCATTGCAGGGGGAACCAGAAGACTGGGATGGTGCCCTACAGGTGGCCTGTGTAACTTCAGTTTGTCTCTGCATATCATGTAATTATCTGTGACTTGACTACAATGATAATGATGCTGCTGCTGCTGCATATCTTGCAGGGGTGTTATAAGGCTTAAATGGCTCAATTACGGGTGCATCTAAATGGTACCACATCTGGCTGAGAAGTGGACACCTCAGTGGATCATTTGGATGTTTTATCCCCAACAGGACACTCACCCCATCCACCTGCGTCCACCCCATCACCTGCAGGAGCAGACGGAAGGAGCATGCGAGGCTGCAGACCCATGGATGGGAGCTAATGGAGAGCAAATGTCCTGTGTAAGGAGTACGCTGCCGCTCAGCTCCAGGCCACTGTTGTCGTAGGTGAATGGGGTCTTCTATTGCCAAGTCTTATGACTTTTCAGGAGAAGATAGAAATCTACATTTGAAGGAAAATTTTCCCATATTTAAACTTTTGCAAGCTATTTAAAATTTTTAAAAATTGTAGGAGCTAAAAATAACCCAAGTATAAGGACTGGAACAAGTGGTGCCACTGTGTGACCTTCGGTGCACTGTTCCCAGGGTCTAGATATTAAGAAGTAAATGGTTCAGCTCAGGAATATGGAAATGGGCTGATATCGCCATCCAGCCAGGCCTCACTTATTCCATACTAAAGTGTTAACTAAGCGCTCTAACACCTCCGTTAATCATCGTAACAACTCAATTCATTTACTCAATATATACTGATGACGATGTGCTCTGTACCAGGCACTGTTCTGCATACAGGGCATCTAGCAGTAAACAAGACAGACAAAATTTCCTGCCCTCGTGGAGCTTTCATTCCACAAGATCAGCAGGTTTACGATCATATACAAGGAGGAAATAGAACTGAAGAATGGCATTTGGAGGAAATGATTCTAGAGGCAGGATCATTTATTCCCAAAGTTGAGAAGGGGGATAATTGTCAGCAGACATGAAGGGTTATAACAGGAAGACTACACATCAACTACGTGAAAAAGGATGAATAGGAGGAGACCTGGTACATTTCCAGGACAAGGGTTTAAGTAAGGTACCAGGAAGAACTTCCCAACAGCACGGTTGTTAAACAGAAACAGGTGGCTGAAGTTGATTGAGAACTCTCTCACCCCAGAGAACTTTAGGAATGAGTGAATATCCACCCAAAGGTACAATCTCTCTTGAAGGCAGGGATTTGGACTGGAGCCAGGGGCCTAAGTCCTGCAGTGAAAAGATTTTAAAAATTCTAAATTTCCTACTTTGGCCTAGAGAGTCATCGTGTTTAAAAATTTGTTTAAAAGTTTATGCTTAGAGAGGTCTCTTCTTCCATAGATCAAGCTACATAGATGAGCTCACGTAAGGAATGCATTTTTTAATTTTAGCACTTGCTATAAATGGGTTTTCTAAACCCTAAGCTGAAATTGTTACCACGACGGGGAACATGGAGATAATTTTTCATTCTTTCATGCTATGCTGAATGTCAGCAGTAGAAGCTCCTAAAAATAATCATACCTTGTATTTATATAGCACCTTTCCCAGAGGTTCTCAAACTGCTTTGCAGACATCATGTAATTAATTCCTATAAAGCATCCTGAAGACATTAGTATGATATTAAGTTAATATTTGTCTTGTGTATAAAGGTTGTGCATTGCATACTTACATATCATATTTATATTGTGTTCTGTGAATTCTAGATCAGGCATAGAGTTTGCTGCCCCAAATCGCTTTGCGATTATTGCGTTGCACGGTCTGACAAGCAGGAGAGATGAAGAACAGAAGTGGCAGTTTCAGGGGGCTAGCAGGTGAGCGAAGCCGAATTCACGCTGGGGCTGCTGGGAGTTTGTGAAAGTTCAATTTATTTTGGGGGTTCATGGGAAGCCATTACAGGCATATGAGCAGGGGACATGGAAAGAGGATTCTAACATCCCCTGAAAAACAGTATGTATGGCTTGTTTGAACGAATGGAGGTAAATAAGGGAGAGAAGTTCCGGAGTGAAGTAAGCGATACTGTCAATTTGCTATTGTTTCTGGGCCAAGTCTTCCCTTTCTCGGCCCTCTTCCCTCCACTGTGGCACGCGACTTCTCCTTGAGACACTTTCAGCTTTCTCTCTCTCAGCTCATCTCTCCTGCACGTTTAGAAAAGATTGTAATGGGAACCGATCTGCAATCAGCCATCGACACCTTAGTATGAACTTAAACTGGGACAACTTCCATCGAACATCTTGACACTTTAAACCTCATCTCTAATATTGCAATGAAAGGATTAAATGACTTAATATCTGTACAGCTCTTAGAATAGTATGAGGCACATAGTAAGTGTTTTTGCAAGTTTATTATTATTATTTGCAAAAATGTCAGGCCTGGTTGAGCGGGAATGACAGTATACTGGGTCCCCACAAACATTCGTGGATCTTTCAAAGCAGGCTCCTTGGGGAGCCTTCAACTCCATCTCTGCATATAACTGGTCCTGGCCGAAAATACAGCAAAGAAATGGTTACCTCGGCCCCAGCAGTTGGCTGGAGAATTGACAGAGGAAAGAGGGAGGGAGGTCAAATCTGAGGAACGTTGCTGGGGGTGGGGTAGGGGGTGGGGGCTGTGTGTGATGATAAATTGGACAGAGAAAGAAAAGGGAAGTGAAACTCTGGAGAAGACCCCCAGGTCCCAGCTTGGAAGGGTGGGCGTTCGACTACTGCAGAGCACAATATGCAGGTTTGGAAAGGGAAAGTGTTTATGTAGGCTCCAGCTTGTGCCCAGCCCAGCAGGCTGCCTGCAGGTTTACAGCTGAACATTACCACCATGGCACTCTCTTCTCTGGAGAGGCCAACAGGAGGGAATGGCCAGGGACGTTTCTGCCAGCCCAGAGGTTCTGGTGCCGCCCTTGAGTGTTTTCGAGTTGGCAAGAGTGGTCTGGTAATTTTCCACTGGCCAAGTCAATCTTCTGTGCTCATGGACCCAAAATTTAGCATTTGTAGTAGTTCCAAAACTCCTTTCATTGGCTCTGACAATCCCTTTCAAACAGGCTGAAGACTTAGCCCCAAATCCACTTTCAACTGTGAGCTAGGCCTTGAGTGGGCCCAGACCCTAAGCCTGAAGAATGTTGTCTGTTTTTAGTAGATTCTTCTTCAGGCATCTAACCCAGTCTTGGCTCACCCTGAAAAGAAGACATTCTTGAGCAAAGGCTCAAGGCTATGGAATTCTGCCCTTGGCACTAAAGTGGAAGCCTCAAATGAGGCATTCAGAACAACCTTAGATGCAGTAATTCTGCCATGCGGTAGCCACATATGATTCAAGGCCACCCAAGAATACAACGGACAAAGTTCTTTCATGAATATTAGCTGCTAGAAAAATATCTTCTTTTGAAAATCTAATCTATTTTTAAACAAAAGGAGTCACCTTGAACATTTCATTAAAAAATGGATATTTCAAAGACTTTTAAAAAATATTAGGATTAGCATATGAAGTGATGGATACCAATATTGCTGTCTCAGATACCAGTATTAATAGTGTCTATCCAAAATGAGTGAAGCAAAATTGAATGTTTAGTTTTCCTAAAACAACAAAATTGTATTGTTTTTCCTGGAAGTATATATTTTTCTATCTCAGTAATGGAAAAGAGAGGCCTGGCCCCATGTGGAATTGGTTGAAGTTCAATAATTTGGGTCTTTTCTGCCTCCATTAGAATGAGAATTGCTTGAAGTTTATATTAGTGAGGTGTGTTCCGGGTGCAAGTGACAGAAACACAATTTAAACCAGCTTGAGTGAAAAAGGGAGTTTTTTGGCTCAACTGGGAAGACTAAGAAATGGGTATTCCTGAACTTTTCTGGATTGGGGAGTGCAAACAATGCTTTCAAGGCTCAGGCTCTCTTGCTCCATCTCTAAAGTCTGTTTTCTTCTGTGTTGGATTTTTCTTAGGTGGTTTCTCCCCACATTTTGGCAAGGATGGTTTTCAGCCCCTGCAGGCCGCCATCACTCTTCCTGCCTAGTTATTGGGCTCAGGCTAGTTCAGTAGCTGAGACAATGAGCAGGACTCATCAGACTGGGGATGCAGTTTGGATGTTCAGGGGCAGAAGCAGGGGAGGAGGAGATCTGACTCAAGAAGGCCCATCGGAGCCCTTTCCAGGGACTGATACCAAACTTAGATTCCACGGTCTATCATTAAAACCACTCCCTCATCAACACTCTGAACCCCTTTGCTTCTCTCTCTCTTTTATCCCTTTTAAACACAAATATCTTCATCCTCTTGGGTCATTGGCCTGTGTTGTGAGGGGCACGGATCTGTGCTTAAGGTGCAAGAAATCATGCATAGCAGGAAAGTTGCATGTTCTAGTAGGAAGCAACGGTTCTGTTTCCATAAGGACGGGCGGGCTGTTGAGCATCCTAGAACAAAAGAGGTCCTCTGTAGAAGCTGACCTCTGCATTATTATATTCTTCCCAACACCTGCCCGGGTCTAGAGAATCTTATCCTCTTCAAATGCTTTGATTCCTCGGCGAGCTTCGGGTTAGTCTATGTGAAGTGCTTGGTTTGTTCTCGACAGTCACCATCCCAATGCCTTATACATTTTGATATGAACCCAGAGTATGATAATAGATGGCTATCCTACACATGATCTCAATATTTTAACAATGTTTTAACCTTAGAGACTGTAGCAGAAACTACATTCTCTGCTTTTTACCTAGTAAGAGTTTTGTTTTGTTTTGTTTTTCTGGGGGCATAGCCACACATACAAAAAACTATTTCAGGCCTTTTGGGCAGCCAGGTGTGACCATGTGAGTTCTAGTCTTTGGGGTATGAGTGGAACTTAGATGGCACCTTCTGAGTCATACACTTGGGAAGATGCAGGCTCTCCTTTTTCCATCTTTCTATTCCAAAGGCTGGAAGGTAGATCCAGTGATGCCCCATCTTGAGTGATGCTGATGAGAGCAAAGCCTTAAGGATGCCCAAACAACAAGAGAGAAGGAGCCTGGGGCCCTGACTCCACTTAGCCCCATAGCAGCTGCTAGTCCTGACGACCTCCCAGAGCAGAGCCACCTCTTCGCAGCAATAAGAGAGAGAAACAAATGTGAAAGAAAAATAATCTTTTATCTTGCTCAAGCCACTGTTATTCTGGGTTTCTATCACATGCCCTAAGCCTGTATCCTAACTAAAACAGTGAACCAAAGCTTTTATAGGAACATTTGGATCAAGCAATCCAGAAGGTGCAACAGTGAGAATTGGGCTAAAGTCTAAGAGAACTTAGTTTATCTTAAATAATTACTGTCTTGACATTCAGGGGGAAAAAAAACATAGCTTAAAAAATAGCAAGTGATAAAAATAATTAATTGAACAGCCTGAGAGCATGGCATTTACAATGCATTATGGAAATCAGAGACTTATGAAATTTTTGAGCTAGAAGGAATGGGAAAGTTCACCTGGTTCTGTCACCTGGCCCAATCACCTCATTTTAGAACTAGATTTCTCCATCTTGGCACTATTGATACTTTGGGCTGGATAATTCTTTGTTGTAGGGGCTGTCCTGTGCGTTATAAGATAATTAGCAGCAACTCTGGCCTTTATGCACTGGACGCCAGTAGTAACATTCACCCGCCACCCCAATCATGACAATCAAAAATGTCTCAAGACATCACCAATGTCCCCTGGGGGCGGTGCAAATTTGTTCACAATCGAAGCATTGTTTTAGAGAGTGAGAAATTGAGATCCAGCTCGCTAGAGAGTCAGATTCCTCCTCTATGCTACTCTATTGGCAAGTTTGAAACACACAAATCAGTTATGATACTGATGTAGAACTTGGGAAAACATTAAAAGGAAAATACTTTAAAATAAATGAAAACAAAATGATAGCAATAGCTGATATTTATGAAAGTCGAGCTTCTTAGGCATCGTCTTACTGGATCTTCACTATAACTCTAGGATTCCCTTGTTTCAAAGTTGAGGAAATTGAGCATCATAGAGGCCAAGTAACCGTAAGGCTCACATCTAAGAAGTAGAACCAGCATTTGGACCCACGTGCTTACTCAGCACGTTAATGTAAAGCGACGAATAAGCAAAGCATCTTGCCATGTTGAATCAAATTATCAAGTCAACAAAAATATGCTGAATATATACGACTTGAAAATTTGCATTTTCTTTAATCAACTTATATATTTCCTTCATTCGATAAAAATTTATTGAATGCCAACTATATGCATAGCATTGAAGGATTAAAAAATGAAAATGAAACGTTAAAAAAATAGTTTACTTTTATTATCAGACCCTGGTATAAATTTTACATGTATTAATTCTTTGATTCCTTACAATAATGCTAGGATACTGGTTCTATTGCTATGATCATACTATCGATGAAGAGATGGAGGGATCACTTGTTCAAGTAAATTACTGACGGCCACACAAGCCAGTAAGCAGCAGAACAAGATTTCAAATCCAGGAACATTGACTCTCTCTTAGTTTCCGAGGGCTACCAGAACAAAATTACAAATAGGATGGCTTACAACAACAAGAAATTTGTTGTCTCATAGTTCTGATGGCCAGAAGTCGGAATCAAGGTGTCAGTAGAGACACGTTCTGAAACCTGTAGGAGAATCCTTCCTTACCTCTTTCTAATTCCTAGCGGTAATCCTTGGCATACCTTGGTTTGCAGCTGCTTAACTCCCATCTCTGTCTTCATCGTCACATGGCATTCTCGCTGTGTGTCTCTGTCTTACGAGCCTGTCTTGTAAGAACACCAGTTACACTGGATTAGAGGGTTGCCTTATTCTAGTATGACCTCATCATAACTAATTACATCTGCAATGATAGTATTTCCAAATAAGGTCATAGTCCAAAGTACTGGAGGTTAAGACTCCAAATACGTCTTTTTTGGGAGACACAATTCAATCCATAACATCTCTTAACGGCCATGTCATAGCGCCTCCCTGTAAGTAATATGGAATCCTTGTCCCTGAAAACTTAGAGGAGCACAGGAAATAAAGCATGTGTACATATAATGGCAACTGTACAAAAGCCAGAATCATTTGATCAGTGTCACAAGAGCGATAAAAAATAATGAGCCATGGAAATTCAGAGAAGGTGGAGAGATTTAACTGAGGCTGTGGAAGGGGGCAGCAATGGGTAAGGCTGTGTCAGGAGGAGTCATGGGACAGGTGAGGGGAGGTATAAGGACAGGCAGAATTGCATACAAAACATTCAGGGAGCTGGGAAAACTCAGGGCTTGTTCCTGGAAGAGGGAGCTACCCAATGGTACATTATGTCTACAAGCAATGATGGTCTACTCATAAAACCACAACTTCATGAGATCAACTAGACTAGCTCTCTCCTTTAAGGAAGGCGACAATATTGCACCACTGGGGTTATTGAAGCCAAGAGAGGTTAAGTGGCTTGCCCTTGTTAGTATAACTGGTTAGTGAAGGAGAATGGTGAATTGGGACGCACTTTTTCTATCTTCTACTTGCAGCTGTCTATTTTTTCTATATCATAAAGCTAGAAAAATAGATTAGACAGGTATCATGAGGTGTAGAATGCCAGGCTAAGAGTCATTAAACTGAATTACAGAGTGACAAGGTTTCAATGCCAAGAAGTCATCTGCAAAGGCTTGTGGGTAGACCAGGTGCTGAATGAGAAATGGGGCCCACAAGGAGAGGTAGGGGGCTCACAGTGATTCCAGATGGACATCAGGAGGGCTTGAACTGGTATCGGGCAGTGGGAGTACAAAGGAGAAGGTAAAGAAAAGAACTTCTTCAGACATAAAACAGAAACTCTTGAGTGTTTTGATGTGGGGGACAGGAGGCCAAGATGGCTTTGAGATTTGGGGTCCCAGAGATAATGGCAGTGCCATTAACAGAAATGGGGCGCTTAGGGAGCAATATAGGGTGATCAACCATCCTGATCGGCCTGGATTGGAGGGGTTTCCTACAAGGCGGGACTTCCTTTGCTAAAACTGGGAAAGTCCCTATCAAAAGTCCTGAGCAATTTGGTCACTCTAGAGGAGAAACAGAGAAACAGATTTGGCCTTTATTTTATTTTTATAATAATTCACATTTAAATGTGAAATAAAATTTATAAAATAATTCATATTTTATTTAAATATACTACCAAATTAATTACTAAATTTAAATTACTACTAACTCTAGAATTAAGGCTAAGTAGTACTAGATTTAGACTTATAAAATCTAAAAGTAGGACAATTATTTCAAATATATCTTTCGGCCCCCAAATTCTATGAATCGGTCAATACAGCCAAGATTACCTTAACGGGTCATATTTACAGAGTCGAAGAATGGTGAAAGCGACAATGAAAGAGTTCATTTCAGAGATCAACATATTGGAAGGCACCCCCGCCTTGTGTATTTCACAATTAGAAGTTTCTGTAAAATCACAGTGTTCCCTTTGCTTGGGCTTAAAAAGAGTTGCAAGGTTTTGACAACACTTTTCTCCCTTTGTTGCGAGCAGATCCTTGATCTCTGGGTTGTTCACGTCAAATCTGCCCTGAGGGTATCGACTAACAATGCCTTCAGTATTTGTCTGCTAAATGACGTGAGTCACCAGTTTCTTGTTCACACAGGGACCGCGAAGGTATGTTGGAAGAGCTCCTGATTTCCCAGGCTCTTCCTGAATCTTATTTTAGATAGTAAGAAGCAATTTTTCAGTGCAGTGCACATGAAATTAAGCATGCAACTGCTATTATTAATGGGACTTGTGCATCTCATTTCTCCCCCTACACGGTAACATATACACACGTGGGAGGCTGAAGCTGTGCTACAGTTGTTCTATCAAAATTATAAATCTGTAATCTGTCCCTGGAGATAAATGTGCAATTCATTTTCTCGTGGAAAGAAAACTGAGGCTCGGTCTCTGACATCTCCAAGGGCTTGCTCAAAAGAATCCCTTTTTGGTGGGAAGTGTTTGAGTCTTATGTTTTACTTTTTAAAATATTTCCATTTCACCAGAACATGCTGAAAAATACCCACAGCACTTTCTTTTGTAATGTTGTCAGTTCGATGTTGACCAAATTCTACACATCGCCTCAACACATGAGGAATGAATATCCTCTGTTTATTCATAAATTGCCATATTTTCATGACAAGAAAAGCTCTTCCATGTTGCTTTAGGTACGTGTCTCAATGACAGGGGGAGATACCCGTTCTCCTAGGGGTGTAACAGTTTTGGTCTTTGATGCCTGAATTTTGACTAGAAAAATTTTTAACTTTTTTTAAAAAAAATCTTAAACCAGGACTGGAAACCATTAGTGCCCACTAAATATTTCTGGCGACCTCATCTGTTCTCACCCTATCTTGGTTGGTCCAGTTTTGGGCACTTTACAATTTTAATAGGAAATCTGGATCAGTTATAGTGGACAAATGACATGGAATAAAGAAGAAAAGAGTCAAGAGACGGCAGCTCTTAAGAGCGAGAAGCCAGTGAAATTATCTGGCATAAAAGAACATCAATGACTGGGCATGATGATACCACCTGTGACTTGGAAAGGGCGCTTACTTATATCCCACTGAGCACTTTGTGGGTTTCTCTTGGCAAAATTATTGATCGTGGCTGGAAACCGACAGGTGAAAGCTATTACTTAAACTATGAACTTCAGTAACTCTTCCAGCTTAATCATCTGAGCAGGCTTAGCTACCAGATCTTTTTGCTGGGAGCAGATCCACCATGCAGAAGGCCAATGCTGTTATTAACGTTGCCCACAGCAAAGTTCTTTTGTTTTGTTTTCTATGTGTTCCAAACTGACAATAAGTATAACTGACATCAGCTTAGGAAATAGAAAAAAGATGTAGAACCGAAACAGATATTTCTTTCTAGCCCAACAGGCTATAGAAACTCTTAAGGTGTTTGGTTGTCACTATTTTTCCTCGTACAAAGAATTGTTTTCTATCTTCTCAGTTTCCCTTTGTTAAGATTTAAACTTTAAAATACACTCGACCATGGGCTAAAATCCACCGAACAAGTCACTCCAGCTGCTATCGATGATTTGTGGCCGTTCAGTTAAGTCTCTTCCAGCCTTGAAAAACTGCCTAATTTGGGGTTGGGTTTTACATGCCACCCCATTTTGTATTTTCAATGTCACTTTTAACAGGCATGAAGGTCATGACATAGAACTGCAAACTGGATGCTCCATGCAATGCCGTCACTCTATATGCACAGAATTCTTATCTTCTCTGGCACAAGCGACAGCTCCACCTCTGCCAGAGATGAGCACACATGAGCCAAAGCTAAGAGAGCACTAATCCACCTGTCACACGGTTCCTGTAACTCTTTCAGCATGTTTGCAATGCCACGGTCATTTTGAAAGCCCTTCATACAGAATGCCGTTTGTTTCTTATAAATGCATATTTAGATGTAGGAGAAAGTAACGTTAATTTTAAAAAATCACCGAGCAGAATATCCTGCCTAGTCCTGCCATGCAGGCAACAGCTGCGGGGAAATAGAATATTTAAAATAAGTTTGCAAAACAGCAGTCCCCTGGGGACTTTGGCTCTGCCTTAAGTATGTGAAACAAAGCACCTTAAAGGCTTAGTTTTATACACATAGAAGTTATTTAATTCCCAAGGACACTGTTCTCAACATCAAGAATGTGTGCGTGTGTGTGTTTTCTTCTTTGCGAACTTTCTTTATAGGAGGTTTGTGCAACAGTTCAGCGGAAATTATACAGCATCTTTCCTCAAAGAGAGCTGCCTTCACGTGCCAATGCCCTTTATTTAATGCACTTTAAAATTCTGACGCGCCTTTTAAAAAGTATGAGTTGTGTTGGGAAAGTCTAATCACCGTTCTGCATGAACGGAAATGTGCTATTTCTGTAAGGGTAGTGCTGGAGTCGGGCTTTAGCGGAGGGTGTCTCTCTATAGGACAGATGTCCGAAGACATTGGTTCAGTTTGATGCCCAAATGAACCAGCTAGAAATGTTACTTCTGCCAAAATTAGTCAGAGGAACTTCAACTAATGATCACTGAAGCGGTTTGGGACTGAAAACTCTTAAGACAGCGGGGAATATTTAGAATTAATTCTGCAGAAACTCAGCTTGGAGGGCAAACTTTCTCTGCACTCCGGAACAGCACGCACCCCACGAGATAATGCGGTGAGCCTGTGAAGGCTGCGTGCAGATTTTTTAGAAGTCTCGTGGGGCACTATCGTTGTGGTTTGCTGATGGATCCTTTTCTCTTTCTTCTGTATCATGCATCCCTCTTCTTTCCGAATGCCTCTCTTTGGATCTCTTCCCATTGCAATCAGTGTGTCCTTTTTAAAAGAGTTTCATTTAAGGTTGAAGTTCCAAGGACATCACTTTCCCTCTTTGAATAAAATGTGCCTTCTTTTTTGAATGCAAACTGCCTGTGCCCTGACTGTACAATCAAAACAACGGGAAATACACCCAGTGCACTCAGGCAAAATTGGTGTGTGAGTCTCTTGGAAATATCTAGTAACAGGTGCAGTCAGATAGGCTGGCAAAGCATTCTGGTTTCATAACAATTACTAATAAGAAAATAAACGTTAGGTATGCATTATTAAAATATTTTTGTGATTTTTTTCTCCTAAAAAAACCCACAAAACCCATCCAGTAACCAATTCTATAGCATTCAAACGCATAATAAAAAACATCTGATGCCACCTCTCCCAGTTTAAGTGCTCTTCCGTCTATTTTAAGGGAATTTGCATATAGATGATTGTTCCTGTAGGAGGAAAATATACACAATTTTTACCTAAATCTTTGAAAATCTGTGTCTTCCCTCAAATCAGTAGGAGATTCTTCTAACTGTGGCTTTTGACGATTGTACAGTCACATTGATGACATGTACTCCAGATCCTACAGGAATGTCAGTTGTAATAAGCCAGTAGGTATGCATATGTTTCCCCCTTTTTAATAAAAGGAAACGTTTGCCAATTATTTGGAGGTTTTTTGCTTTCTACGAATAAGAGTTCTAGACAGTCTGTGGACTGGCTCAAGTGCACGTTGGTAAGGAAAGCGGCTTTGCTATTCTTGGAGACTTTGAAAGCATCTATTAGGAAATTCTGATTTTTAATTTGGCTTCATGCAGTCAGAAAAATATACGCATACATGGGAATTTGATAATTTAACGTTATTTGCTCTCTTTGTGCTATTTTGTGGAGAACTGAAAACAAAAGGGAAGAGTTTCCTTTTGTAATCAAGAGAAGAACATAAGAATATCAGAATCCAACAACTTCTTTTTCCTTAGGCTTTGGATTTCTGTATATGAGTTTGTGGTACAAGTTTTGCTGCATTCAAAGCCAAAATGTCAGGTTTTATAAAAAATGAGGAGATGGCTGTCTAAAGAGATTTTTATAAGTTGAAACCAATAGAATTTTTTTGAGGGGGATGTGGAATATATGTACTTGAAATATAGCAGGCGATCGGGGTGGGAAGGAAGAAACAGAGAAAAGCATTCAAGTGGGAGGCAAGGAGAAAATCTATATACTTCAGTAAAAATGTTTAAGAGCCTTAAATTCTAATGAATGTATTGAATTAACTGCACAGAAATGTGAAAATGTATTTGCTGGAACGGAGTCCTCATTTGACACACTCTACAGGATTTCGAGAGATTAAGGTTGAGGAAACTTGAAAACGACATGGGTCCAGATATCATCAATGCACTAAAATAGGAAAATGACTGCAGGTGAGAGGAAACAATCAATTCTGATCCTACTTTGAGAGAGAAAGAGAGAGGAAAAAAGACCAAACAATGGCTTCAATTCTTTCCGTTCAATTTCAGTTCAATCACTCCCTATTTACTCCCAAATGGTCACATTCGATTTAAATTCTGAGAAGCTAGAGCTGTGGTGGGCCAGCCACACGAAGCAGGGGACGGGGAACAAACTCCCTTTAGGCCAGTCACCTGTTAGGTTCGGGATAAAGCAGAAGTTGAAAAATTACTTTCCTCTCAAAACATGTGAGTAGCTCCAAAACACCGAGGGCTAAAAGCATTGCAGAGTCTGTGTGTGTGTGTTTGAGTGTGTGCACGTGAGCCCTTTTGTTTGTGTGTGTGAGGGAGAGACCAATGAAACAGAGGACCGGGAGTAAGAAGAGAGAGAAGAAAGTTGTCAACATGAAGGAAATTGAAGAAAGATTTCCCTCAGGAGTGTATATATTCACATATTAAAGAACATATGTGAAACTATATAAATGGAACATAAGTATTTCCAGCCATGGAATTAAAAACACACACATATTGTGTATACCCGTACATGTGTGCGTGTATTTTATCTTTTTGGAAAGAAAAAGGAAACAAGTGCTATCGTATTCACAACCACGGGCCCCCAAGTCTCCTGACTACCCCAATTAGCCTTGTTTAGCTCTTCATTACCCACATTGCTCGACCTGCTTCTATGCATAATAGGGTTAATCATAATGAAATGAAATTTTTGATTTTATTAATTTCTTATCCAGTATGTCTTCCAGAATTCTTACCTATGCTGGGACATCAAGGAATTCTGCTCCTGTGCTAAATTTTGCTCCCTCTGCTGGCTGTCTCTGAGGGAATGGGAAAACTACTGGCTCATACATAAACGGGGACAATTATTGTTTGGGAAAATACACACACACATTTATGTTTATGGAAACAGTACCCTTGCCTTGAGAGTTAGCCCTGTACTCTTCTGGTGTTGACCACAGAAGCACTACCAGTACAAATTGTCTACCCAGAATGCCATGGTCGCTGAAGGGAGAAAAGCCTACGAAGTGCGGGTGGGAGGTGCAGTAGGAGCTGGGAGTTGTGGTCTACCTAAGTCTTAGATGAACATACAGCTCCCACCTCCTGAGGTCGTTTCATCCTCTTTGCTTGCTGATAGCTGTTAGCTCTTAAAGGGGAGTGGGAGAGTCTTATCCTGCCAGTGTTCCCTAGCATGAAAGCAATTTGATGCAAATAAATGTCACATTTGGTTCCACAGGACTAACTGGGCAAGAGGCAGGGTCACAGAATTAGTTAAAAAGCATGCCTCCTTATTGGAATTCCTAGATTCATGCACACACACGCTTATTCATACAAAATATGTAAAGTTAAAGAGAATGGGTTAATTTTTCAAAGTGAGGTGGAAAATTTGGAAAACATTAGAGAGAATCCTGGAAATGTATAATATATAAGTTTTTATTTAAAAAGGCATTCTGTTTAGTAATAAAATTCGTTCAATAGATACTTAGAGTTCTAAGCATATTTTATCTACAAATCTAGACTTTAGGAAGAATCAAGGAACTGTGCAGAGATTTCAATAGATGAATAGATTAGGTTAACGGAACATGAAATGTGTTTTTGTCTTGAAGTTGGGAAAAACTATCCTTCCTTCTGAGGTAAACAAAATGATGTCTTGCCCTTTATGAAAGGATTAAGGGAGCTAAATCTTAGCTTTAGACTTGGAACCCTTGGAGATTAAAAAAAAGAAGAAGGAAGGAAGGAAAGGAAGGAAGGCAGGAAGAGCGTGGAAGAGAAACATGTTATCTAAGGTATAAATCAATTTAAATTCTTTAATAAAGTTTCTTAATACACTTGATCATATGACACAAAATTTCACTTTTCCTCCTTCTCACTCAATGATTTTCTTAGGGAAAAAAGCCACAACCAAAACAGATAAAGAGAATAAAAGAAATGAGTCTATAAAAATCTGAATAAATGGGAATTTGTACTTTATTTAATGTCAATCTGCTCCAATTTTTGTTCTGTGTACCTGCATCTATGCCTGGCGTGGGCATTTAATGAACTGTTTTGGTATCGAAATATACCCTCTTGCCTTTCAAATTCATGCAGCCCTTCCTCGTCCTTCAAAAAGGAAAACATCCTGTTTTGGTTAATGGGCTTAAAAAAAAAACAACAAAAGTAAATTGTGATAGCAATTAGGCTTCTCAGTGAGCATGCTCAGTGGGTCTCTCATGGTTGCTAGGCAACCAGCTGAAGGTGTGTGGCAAAAGAAGGCCCCAAATGTAAAAACATAAGAACCTTTGGCATGGGTTTCACCTAGTCCAAGAGCCCACGTTCATTTATTTAATTAATATCCTTGGGTAATTTTCATGGATTCCTTTTCCATATTTTTGGGAAGATGGTTGGCCGTAAGGAAGGGATACAGGGTGGGGGATCCAGCAGGATGGGCTCAAGAACCATAGTGAATACTTCCAGAAAGAGCACTGTGTCTGAATTGGGTTGCAGTTTCACAGTGTGCGCGTGTGACAATTTATTTTTCATTGCGGGAGTGCAGTTAGCTCTTAACCACTGTGCTCGGGCTGCTCAGTATGTCACGGCACAATTCGAATTCCACCCCACAGCAGCGCGACAGCGAACCTCGGACATTTCAGCCTCTCAAATAAATCCATTTTCACATACTCAAGTCATATAACAGAAAATTTCCAGTTAAACTACATTGTTAAATTAAAGGTTGCAGCCCGTATTCAAAGCCCATTCGCACACTCCAGGGTTCTGCTGAAGAAGCACTTACTGTAGTTCAGAGAGAACAGTGCGGTGGAGTAAAAATGAATCAACTTTTAGAAACCACACAAAATGCTTCGTCTTTGGTGAGGACGGTGCCATCTCCATCAGCACCTCTAAGTAGCAACCCGACCAAACACCTGGTTCGGTCCACAGTGACAGCTCACTGTCTCTCCAGTGGTAACAATTTAGAGGCATGATGCTAAACAAGATATATACATGATGTCAAATATTGGCTGCACACATCTAGGCCAATCACTTCTAAATAAATTAACCATGGCACTGCCTAATATGATCCACCTGCTTTCTTCCTTGCGTTGTTCCAGACCCTACCTGAACCCCCCTTTGATTAAATGTCAAAAGCTTGCCTTGTGCCTACAGATTTCACTGAAGGCGGATAACAGAAAGGTTCCTCCTGTGACTCCATAAAACTGAAATAAATTCCACTGGCATCTTGTAAATTTTTATTTTCTACAATGACTGCAGGCCCCATCTGCGGCCCAGCTGTTATTAGAACGGAAAGCGTTGGCCCTTCTGCATTACAAAACAGCATAGAACAGTAATTGCCAGTGGAAGAGATTAAGTGTAGACACTAAAAATGTTTACTCGCAATGAATATGCATAACGATGGGTAGGAAACAGCACTGGAAGATTAAAAAGAGAGAAGGGTTTGTTTACAAGGCTGGGAAAAAAAAAAGAGTGGAATGTCAGTTGGCCCCGAGCCTGAAATAGGAACGAAAAACCTTTGGGCAAGGCATTAGGGAGAAAAACAGATGGTTTGTGAACCTTTTATTAGATAGAAAAATCATTAATCAAGCCCAGGCTGGAAATGGCAGGGTTTTTGGTAGTTCATATTTTAGTTTATTTTTTCTTAAAGTGACAGTATACTTTTTTTTTTTTTGTCTTTTTGGGACAGTCGTGTGCATCTTCTGTCAACAGGCACTGCTTTCGAACAACATTCCACATTAAAGCCAGCTTCACTTTAGGTTGGTGTGAGCACTGATTTGTTATATGGAGAAAATTCCTCCAAAGGGTTTCACATTTCAGCACCTGTTTTTCCCGTACAGCAATTAAAAAAAAATGCAGCATGCAATATTTTTTCATTCGTGTCCCATTCCTTTGCTTTTGAAACTTGGGAAGAAAAAGGGGAAGAGGAAACTTTTGCATGTAAGGCCTTGCTGACCAGGTTGATTCATAACAGTTTAAGCAAAATATGTAGTAACTATAATTACAAACTGATTTATCTCCTGAGAGGGAATTCATGCATTTCAATGGAAAAAGCCATCAAGAGAGTAGAAAGGTCCTATCTGAAACTATACACCCCCTAAAACTAGTCTATGTCCTCTGGGCTTGAAGAGGTTGTATTTTACAGGTTTTATTTTTATAATCGTAGTGAAAAATCTCAGGGAAGGGCATGTCCTAGAGATTAACAAAATCCTGGAATTAATGGTGCAAAGCCCATCATCTGCTACTAGCCAGTCATGAAACCCTAAGAAACTCCCTATGCCAGGGGCATTATTGTTTAAATAAAATGCATATAAATTAAAACACTCTCATAAACACACAATGTGTTGTGCTCATATACATATACATATCTATACATATGTGTGTGTGTGTGTGTGTGTGTGTTTTCAAGAATTGAAACGTGATTGCTGGGTTACAACTGTGCCAACTTCACAAGTGGGATGGCAGGGGAGGGAAATATCAGGATAAAGGTGCCTACAGCCAGACCCAGGATTAATCCTGATATTGCAGTGTTGGAGTTTTGCTGTGGTCTGCCGTGTACTTGGAGCTGGTAGCTCATTTCTACTTTGGGAAACCACTCAAGCTTAACTGTAAAACGTTCCTGTTCTTTCTTCATGTATTTGGTATTGGATGGGGGATTGACTTCACATGGTTTGTCACTCCTAGAGATAAGCATCGCTGATGTAAGACTTCCATGAATATGCAGTGGGGCCATTTCTTTTTAAGGAATTAGAAGTTACTTGGAAAGTATCTCATTCATGTTCTCACTATTCTAGTGGAAAATATTTTTTTGAAATAACTTTATTCACAACAATTATCAGCAGTTCATAGGGCAAGTTACTCTTTGGCAAAAAGTGCTCATAGATAACCCATTGGTTTCCTTTCCTTATTTCCCATGAGAGGAATTGCAGAAGTCAAGGTCAGAAAATGGCTGCTGACGTCATCTGACTTTTCCTTTAATCATTGTACCTATCCTCCATGTTAAGGAAACGAGACCCGTTGAAATGGGCACATTAAAACAAGAAGAAACAAGGAGGTTTTCTGACTAGAAGTCTCCATTCTGATGTCATAACTATCTACCTCTGATGATCATTCTCCTGAAAATCTGAGCTCATTCTTTCCCTTTCCTTTTCCCCTAGTTTCCTTCAGGGACTTATTTCTTTTCATGCAGTTTGTTTGGAATCAACGTCATTGTCAATAAAGCATGCCAAAGAGAAGCGAGATCAGCAGTGACCTTCTGCACAGATTCGAAAACCTCGCCAATCTACCTCCGTGTCCTGGGCTGAGTCATTACAGAAACAGAAGTTCAAAGACATGGTTGATGTGCTTCTTTAAAAAGACTTTTACAACACAGCTAACGTTTTCTGTTTTCTGACATTCTTTTTCTAAAGAGATGCTTAAAGCAAAAAAGGTTTCCTGCCATGAAAATGACATTAATATTTCATAAATCAAGAACCAAGATAATGTTTTGGCTGCTGCAAAGACGTTTACCTTATGTCGTTTATCTAAATGCTTTTTGATTAAAACATGACACAATTTTTGGACTGGCTTTAACCGGAAAAAACAATTCCAAGAACTTTCTCATTTCAGAGCCTGAAATTCTTTAGTATATCCCTCACCAGAATTCACTGAGAAGTATACAGCCTTTCAGCTCATTGAAAAAGACTTCCCGAATAATAAATCTTTTCCCATGATCATTCTTGTACACTAAATCACATAATTTGCAAAAAGTCAAGAAAACACCTTCAAATAGAAACCTATAAACATGTTTGTAAACTATTGAGTTAACTGCAATGTCGACAGCTTTGTTCCCAAAGATAAAATATTTTCTATATTGACCTATAAAGAATTGATCTGTTTAAAGAATAGATTTTTGTATGAAGAAGAGCAAAAAAAAAAAATCTTTACAGGTAATAAAGCTCTCTTGAATGAGCATCTGCTGGCGGAAGTATTAAAATCACAAAAGTGATTATGAATTTCAAAGTTTTTTACCTATTTGAAAAATATAGGGAGGAATGAAATGTTGGAGGCTGTGCTTATAGGGTAAAAACATAACATTTTGGTATTATATACAAACACTACTTTTTTTTTCTTACAATGTTGCTTATAACAAGCATTTTCTCTCTGACCCTTTATTATCTTATTTTATCTATGGTTACTGAATTCTTTTCCTTTTAAAATCTTAAGGGTTTTACCGTTTGATTTTGACACATTTAGATTTAGGGAAGGAAAACACACTTACAGAGCAGCTATTTCAAAACATGGAGGAGAATAACAGTTACAAAAAACAAATAGCATTAACATTCTGCCATAAATCGCTCAACAGCAAACGGAAGACTACAATTAAGGCCAAGCTGCTTCTCTGGGGAATACTGAAGAACGATTTCTTTTCCGACTGTGGATACCACAGAAGAACTGCCCACAGAGTTCCTGAGTCCTGGACTAATGACACTGCAATGAACTTCCTGCAGGAGATAAGCCCCCTCAAAGTCGGGAGAGGCTGAAGCTCCCTGTGGCCTGGAGAACCATGGAGAGGAACAGGATCCGGAAAGAGCAGGCACCACGCTGGATAAGGAAGAGCAGCTAGGATCGCCAGCCTTGTATATGTTAGGGCCCATCATCAATAATAAGGATCAAAAGAAAGAGGCTGTCTTAACAGCTGCATTATATTATTATGGAAATTGGCATTTTAAAATGAATTCAGGGTGAGACAGTAACAGAAGAGCAGCTATGTATGGAACAGCTCAGTTGTCAGGCCAGAGAATAATTCTCAAAGGTGGAGTAACTGTGATCAAGTAGAGATTCTTCTATCTTTCATTTTTTCTTACATTTATAGAATTTATAGCAAGATGGTCTCACCACAGCACCTGAGTGAAGTAAGACGCTTTAACGAGATTGTATTTCCTGGAAGATATAGGAAATATTCAATACCGTAAAAATATATCAATATCCTTTTAAGAAGAGCTGGGTAAAAGACTGCCACAGTCTGTACTTCCAATTTAACAATATTAGGTGTTATTAAACTCTGGTTTTGAAATGAAAGGTTTTTTTCATGGAAGCAAAAGATTTTGAGACAGTCTGACTTTGCTTTAAACGTTTAGCATTAGGAAAAAAAAATAAAGCACAAATGAGGGGCTGCTCAACCCTGTAATGGAAAAAAGAAAAAGACAAAAATAATTTAGAGTTACCTAACATTGGAATCTTTGGTTTTCAAGATTTCAAGAATACAGCTCATGTATTCTTTCTTTCAATAGTTGTTAATCCTTTTTGCATGGGTTAAAAAAGTCACGATGAAGGCATTTTACTGAAATTATAAAATTGGTGTTGTTCTAAATTGTCAGGATCTGATGAAAAGGTGAAAAAAAAGTCAGACAGCGAGGTGGATGTTTGTCTCTGCAAACCAGATCTCCAAAGGCTGGCTGAATGTTTTCCTGGTTGTATCAAAGTTTTGGTCCCTGGTGTCGATCTAACCTGGATTTCTTTAATTGCTACCACGAAGCTGTGAAAGGCCTCCTGAAAACCTTAGAACGGGAGATAAATGCTTCATAATCAGTTACAAGTACCACAAGCAAAACAAAATCCTCCATGAAACACTTAAAACTTATACCCTATGCAAGAAAGCATTATAAAGATAAGTTAAGCTTTTATTCTTGAAGTCAGTAGGATATTTTGGGGTTTCTTTTGATTCTTGATATAGACTTGAAATGGACATCCGTTGACAAAGGAAAATTTGGATGACCTTGGATTTTGTGATTATTTGGGGAGAAGAAGCCTTATCCAGTTGTATTTTGCTAATAGTTGTATCCATTTTGGATACACCCCTGTTCCATGACTTTGTTGAGTGCTATCTCTCAGTCGTTGCTAGACGTATTAGAAATATACCTTCTGGACTATTCAAGGGAAAACCTTGCCAGGAACATTCCTGAGAACGAGTAGCCATCATAGTCTTTGTGACTGCTGACTATCACAATGTTATCTTGGATGGGAAAAAAGTCACTGGCACAATGAACTTTAGAAGCCACCCCTATATTGCCTGCTATGTTTTCTGCTCTTGATTGTCCCCCAGTTCCTGCACATTTTTAACATACAAGCCAGTAAGAACCTAGATAGCTGCAATGAGCTCAATAATCCTGCATTTTCATGGGTCTGTAAGTTTAACTTTGCAAGTGTGCATGAGCAGAGTTTTGATCAACGCTTAGCTCTTAATCAGTGCTTTAAGTCCTGATTACACATTGAAAATTATCTGTGGATTTACGTTTTAGAAAATATTCAAATATAGGGGCTTCAGACCTACTGAATAAAAATCTGGGGATGAAGCTCATACTTCTGCATTTTAATAAAGTTCTACTGGTCATTCAACCAGGTTTGAGAACTACTGCCTGATATGGTCTCATGAACCACAATGTACACGCAACCTTAAAATATGGGAGGGCTAATGTTTTTGGTGCTCTCACTCACCAGTCGACTGTGGAATGCTCATGCAGTA
Source organism: Equus caballus (assembly GCF_041296265.1). Classification (NCBI taxonomy): domain Eukaryota; kingdom Metazoa; phylum Chordata; class Mammalia; order Perissodactyla; family Equidae; genus Equus; species Equus caballus. Next base: position 81,902,023 of record NC_091691.1, read on the forward strand.
AGTGGCATATCACTAGTCTGAAAGAAATAATACACTTCTAGGAGTGTCCAGTTTATACTCTGAGAATAACTTAAAAACCCAATAATCAAACTCCTGGAACAAGGGTGTAGTTGTCAGAACATAGATGAATATTTAACAGATATATTGGGAATATCTAAAATGACTTTGCAATATGTCCAAACAGCTTTGCCCTGTTGACTCCATTCGCTGTTTGCCAGAATTTGAAGACTTAGCAGGTGCTTTCTTCACCTCACCTTCCTCATCATCAATGGCGCTTTAATCCCTGAGGAATCGTTTGAGTCTAGAGAGTTGCTGGGGCCACAGAGAGAACAGTGATATAGCCCTTTAAAAATACTGTCTGCACCTTCAGGTCAAAATGTCTTTCATTCACATTCTGCAAGAGACTGCAGTTCCATTCCAAGAAAGACTTTTGATTTTTTAAAAATATGTTTTCAGAATGGAAAAAATGTGGAAAGATAAGGTCTTCTGGGGGAGTAGATCATCCCTGGGAATGACTTGGAATGAGTTTTCCTGATGAGTTATGGGAGCATGAACACACATCCTGTTTTCCTTCCCAATTCAGAGAGGTTCTCACATGGATGCCTGTTTGCTCCAACTCATTCATTCTGTGTGCACTCCTTTTTCTAAGACATCTGAAAGGAAACGTTGGCTTGAAGGCTCCATCCCAGGTGTGATGAGAATTTCTGGAAGGACAGTCCTTGTTGAATGTTATTATTGTCTGCATTTCGCTTTTCCTTTCGAAGGAATTCCAAAATGAGTGATCCACTCTCCACATCCCAGATGTTGTTGTAAACCAGAATTTTGGAACATTTGAACTAAAATTAAATCCCCTAAAGTTCAGCTGAGTCCCAACTCTCAAACCAAACACTGACAAAAATGTATTTGTGCAACAGTTCATGTGACTTCTGCAGTGCGCTCGTCCTGGTCTGCATGACTCAGTCCCAAATGAACTGACACACCGTACTGTAAAATTTATAACAACAAAACAGCAGAATGCTAGAAAGGAGACCCTGGTTCTTGCTTTTTGAGAGACTAAAGTTCAGGAAACATCTTTTAAGATTGATTTTTATAAGACCTTTTAGAAATGTTATTTAAAAAAACACCTCAAAAAAATCCTAAGAAATTCAAATCTGTTAAAAAGTTTCTTACATAGCAAAGGCAATTATTTCACTAAAACTAGGATTTGGAAGAACATGTCATAGGGGATGAGTATTAGTGCAGACTTAAGCAGATCATTTTGGGAAATGCAAATATCCATACTTTAAAAGCGGTCAAGAGACAGACCAACATATATTTAATAAAAAATGCTTTCGAAGTTTTACATGCAATCTCTAATGTTAGATTTTAACGTGTATAAATCTCAATTTTCCATTCCTCTTTCTGCCTACCATTCACCTGCGTTTGTCTAATAGAAACCAGTTACTACAGCTCAGGTTACACATCTGTTTCACGCATGTGCGATTACAAGCCGTTTTAGCAACTAGTAAAACTACAGGTGTCTGGGTTTTAATGTAACCATTTTAAAAGAGCCGTTCATGGGCCTCTGATTATTATTTTTTATGGCTGGCAATGTTCCTACCATAGACTGCCAGCTCAAGGGTTCAACGTAACTCTGTTGTTCTCTCATGTGGTCGAATCTCTGAAACCATTCGTAAATTCATTTTTTAAACTTTGACTCCATTCTGCCAAACACAGCTATCTTTGTATTCTGCGTAGACAGCCTGTACTGCTGTTTCCACATGTCTTCAGCAACAAATAATTAACTGGATTTTGAATTCTAGATGCTAAAGTCATTAAGTATGTGTATCTATTTGGCTTGCTTACTTCTATACCATAATAAAGACCACAATTATCATCACATCACTTGGATAAATAACGTTGACACATGGTTTCCTAACAGCTGTAGAATGTCCATCAGTGCCCTTACAATCAGAAGTTTAGTTCTGTATAAATGAAAAATTTGACTTGGAGATTTCTTCATTTTTACCTCTTCTCATCTAAGTGTGGCTAGAAGATGTAAGAGTTTCAAGAATTATTGTAACTACTGAAATCCAGTATTTACTAATAAAATACTCCAAGAACACATTCATCTGATCTTAGAAGAGAAAGAGGTATGTAAAAATTATAAGTGGAGAAAACTGGTTTATGGATTAATCTAATTAGACTAAAATTGGCATCTTAAATTTTTAAAAATCCTGTCCAGTGCCAGCAAACTCAGCACATGTTGTAGGAGGTAAAAGTCAAAATCAATTACAAATTCGACTTTGCAGCACAGTAATAGAGACAGGTCACACCACTATATTTAAGGCTCTGGTGACATTTCTATTACAAATATAAGCATCATTTCCCAGGGATTTATTGCTCAGTCATAACAATTTTTAGACAGGATCATTTATGAAATTCCAAGACGGCTCCCAAACCAGATATTTTTATTTAGCTCTTTTAAATTAATAAACAGAGTTTAAATGTTCTGGATGAATGAAAACAAATTAATAGTGATAATTATGAAGTTTTCTTTGTTGCATAAAGTTTGGCCATTTCACAGAAGCATTAGAGACTGTAGTTAATTTCTTGGTAATATATTTTCATTTGCCCTTTATCCATAACAGCATGATGATGTTTCTATGGCAGAGATGGAACCGAGGATTGATGACACCCCAAACATTTTAATCCTTCCTATGCTAATTAGTTACTCAAATTAGAGAGAGAAAATTTTCCTTATATTTTATGATAGCTCTAAAACACGAAATAAATGAAGACAAACTTTCTAGAATATATGGGAATTTGACTCTAAAATTATTTCGAATAATATTTTAAACACATCAAATTTCTGATTAAAATCCTCAAGAGTGACTGTCGTCTTCTACATAAAGTCATAAATTTTAAGGTCTCCAAAATCTATTCCCGGTTTACTTTTCCTACCTCAGCTTTCACTGCTTCTCTTTACGAATCCTACGCTACAGCAAACTTAGACTCTCGGCCATTTCTCAGACATATCTGACTTACCTGCCCTCTTGCCCTTTCTCACGACCCATCTTTATCCAAATCCTTCCCATTCTCCCAGGACCAGTTCAAATACTACCACTTCCAAAAGCGTTTTCCTAATCTCCCCTACAGAAATAACTTCTTCCCCATGAACATCTAAAATATTTGGGTTTTACAGCAGTTCTTTATGTATATATTATCCACGTCCTACAAACTAAAGGGGTGCTCAGGGAAGATTTGTTGACCACGTAAGCAGATGAATGAATAAATAATCTACTATCAAAGACATCTATTTTTGGATTTATGCTTACTATTAGGGTCAGGCAATAGATAGAATGTGACACAGAAATATGTTAATGTAGATACATAGTATATCTGTTAACACTGTATCTTTAGGAAATCTTAACCCATCCAAAAGTAAATAATATTTCAAAAAGAAGGTGAACTGGAAGCAAATTTGATTTGCCACAGTAGGTCAGAGTCTTCTTATTCATCAAGGCTAGAAATACTAACCTTGCCCTCTCCCTCGTAATATATCTGAAATGCCCTACTTTTCATCCCCCTGCCCTTCCTGCCCCATGTCAGGCCTGCATCATTTCTTGACAGTAAAACATCATCCTAACAGATTTCTTTGATTCCAACTTTATCCGTCTTTCATGGGTTGTCAGAATGAACTTCCTGATATGCAGACAAGAGTGTGTCAATCCCCTGCTTGGAAATCTTTGATGATGCACAGAGTAAAATTCTGATGGTCTACACATAAAGTTCCAATCCCTTAAGCTGTCCTTCAGTGCTCTCAATCACCTGTTCTTAATGTGCCTCCCCAGCTCCATTTCCTCTCACCTCCCACCACATGCCCTATGCTCAGCCTCAGGACAAACTTCAGCTCATGTTGAAAATGCTGCTATACCTTCTCCCTCTGGACAGGAGCGTGCTTTCTCCCTTTTTGTTTATGAAATGCTTTCTGTTCTGGGCTTAGCTCCAGTTCTCCATTCTCTGCTAAGCCTTCTCTGATCCTTCTAGTCAGAATGCACTGCATTTCATTTGTATCGCTCTTATACATATACATTTCACTGTGCCTAAACCCAGGGTGAGTAGCTTGCATTTTCAATCCTACTAGATTACATGTAAACTTCTTCAAAACAGGAACCATGTCACCATCGTGTTTGCATCTCTTTGCGTCAATAGTGCCTTCTCATACTGCCTTTCACACAGTAGTAGATTGCCTTGCAATGAATTCAATCACACCTTTTAGATGTGTAATATACTTTAACGAGAATTGTAATCCTAGGATAAATAAATGACTTCAGAAAATTCTGATTAATAATCGTAAGTTAATAATGTGTTTAACTGATGAAGCATTGAATGGTTGGAGGATTTGAGTGAATTATCTCTATGTCAATTTTTTCCTGCATAAAGTATATTGATTAATGAGGAAAAAAAGAAAGTTTGATATTTAACCTCTGAATTCTTTTTTGGAATCTAGGACAGTTTGGAATCAAATGGTCTCTGTATGGGTAAGTGTAATAATATCTTCAGTGTTGGTACTTTTATTTAAGTTTGGAAACTCAGGTGGAGAATAATATCTATGGAGTAAGTGATGACCTCATTCTCCATGGCAATAATCTACCTTTCAGAAAAGGTCAAACAAGCCCCTTTATTTATTTTTATTAAACTTTTTATTTTGAAACAAGCTCCTTTTGTAAAGAACAAAAGTAGGCTTGAATTTAACTTTGCTGGTTGTCTGGACTGTAAAAAGGAAAGTATAAGCCAAGCCACCAAATGAAAAGAAACAGGGGGTCTCTTTCATTTGGAAGAGAAATTGTAAAATGCTGCTCGTGGCAGGCATTTATTCATTTTTATATTTCATGCATTTTAAGAGTGGCTATTGCAACTATAATATTTTAAATACTTAATTGCGTGTGTGTGACTAAGGCTGAGATTCTGAATTGTGGGATGGGTGGCTCCTTCTCAAGATGCAAGAGCCCAAGAAGTACTTTTACATATAGTGAATCACTCTATATGTAAAGTTTTATAATTCCCTAAGGAGATATGTTACCACGTGTCTAATGCCAGATTTCTACAAAGGCAAGTGAACATTGTCTGTTGGCCTGTAGATGGAACAGAACTCTCTGATGATATTGGAGGTGAGGGTGCAGAATTCTTTTAGCATGATGATCCTGGAAATTCTGCATTATGGCGTTTGGCTGTATGAAACGTGCTCGATTTATCTTACAGATAGGAATACAAAATTGAGAGAATGAAAATAACTTCTCCAGACAGGGGCCGATTTGGAGCCAGGGTTGTAATTGTTTTAATGCCCAGTTTTTTATCACTCTCTCATTCTTCTCCCCATTATAGATTTGGGGGTTTTCCTCCTTGGTAAACACTGTGATCTATCCCTTTAATTGATTTGGTTCCCCTCTGCGCTTGGCAGCAAGTTGGAGGTAAGCACAGCTGCATGACTGCTGAGCGTGCTTCCAGATGCTTTCAGATGGAGACAGAAGCTCTTTTATCCTGTGAGCTCCAGCTGAATCAGGAGGCCAGAGGTCAGGACTACCTGTACACATTTTCTTTAACATCTGCAGCCAGCTTTGCTGACAGACTTGTATAACTCCACATGTCCTAATTCAAGAGAGACTAATGTAGCCAGGGATTCCTGGTGACGTGCAGCATGTTGAAAGTATCACTAATCTCCATAAATGAGTCAACTAGACTTCATTGAAGAGAAAGTGTTACTTTGCATATCCTCTGTAACAGTGCTGTCTAATAGAAGTTTCTGTAATGATGGAAACATTCTATTTTGGTGCTGTCCAATATGGTAGCCATTAGCAACCTGTGGCTATTAGGCACTTGAAATGTGGCTAGTGTGACTGAGGAACTGAATTTTAAATTTTACGTAGTTTAAATTTAAACTGCCACATGTGATTAGTGGCTGCCATACTGGACAGAGCAGCTCTATGATAAATATCTGGTTGAAATGTTATAGAGACAAAAATTTTATAAATTGATTAAAGTTAGTTGTTGCTCATTTTCCCCATATTCAATAACCGTCAGCTATCTCTTCATTGATAAACCAATGTAACGGGGTGACTGAAAATTATTCCTGTGGTAATGTGGCTGAATTACTCATTGAAACTATAGTGCTACTGTCAAATAATGAACCTGCTTACAATATTCTATTATTATAGAGAGTTAGCGCATGTCTTAAAGAGAACCAAAGGATTTGGAGGCAGAGGACTTAGATTTGAATCTGGCTCTACCATTTTCCGAGTGACCTGGGGCAATTAAATGTATTTATTTAATTTTAAGCTATTTTATTTACTGCCAGCTCGCTTTCTATTTTCTCTTCCTCTCTGTATCAGTTAGCTATTACCTCATTAATGTTTCATAAAAACCACTCCAGGGGCTGACCCCATGGCCAAGTGGTTGGGTTCATGAGCTCTGCTTCAGTGGCCTGGGTTTAGCCAGTTTGGATCCTGGGCACAGACCAACACGCCTCTCATCAAGCCATGCTGTGGCAGCATCCCACATAGAAGAAGGCCTAGAAGGACTTACAACTAGGATGTATGACTATGCACTGGGGCTTTGGGGGAAAAAAAGAGGAAGAGTGGCAACAGATGTTAGCTCATGGCCAATATTCCTCACCAAAAAATAAAAATAATCCACTATAAAACTCAATGTCTTAATGTAACAATTGTTACTTCTTGTTCATGCACCTGAGTTTGGCAAAATTGCAGGTGTTTAGTAGATGTAGGCTAGACTCAACTGGTGTTGGCATCAAGCTGCAAATGACTCTAGGTTGGCTCCCTGTATCTTTCATGTTCCTGGTCCCTGTCGGCTGACTTGAGCATGTTATTTTTGTGGTGATGGTAGAGGTGCAGAAGAGCAAGCCAAATTGCACGAGTACACTTCAAATCTCTGTTAATTTTATGTCTGCTAATATCTCATTGGGTAAATCAGGTCACATGACCCAGTCCAGCAACAGTGGAGCAGTATACTGTACTCCTCCCACGGAGGCAAGGAGAGACTGAATATTTGCCAAACAATCATCTAATGGCTTAGCTATACTCTCTCTCACCCCATCCTCCCCAAGTAGTTGTCATTTAAGACTTGATAAGCTCAGTGTTCATTTGTAAAATGAGAATAGTAGTAATAATGCCTGCTTCACAGGATTATTTTAGAATTGCTTAAGACCTTAGAAAAGGAGCTGTTTAAAAAGTAAAATATGTCAAGTGAATAAAATAATTTTAACTATTTTAAGGAATATTCTCCTCCATCATAGTCACCACTTTATAAACAGACCAAACTTTTAAAAACACATTTCTTTATCCTACTCTGGATAATGAAATTTAACTTAAACCTATATTCTCTTCCATACCCAAACAAATAACTTACCCACTCGCGTTAAAGAAGACGAGTCAATTATCTGCTAGAGTGGATATTGCTGTTGACTCTTTGGCATCTATTGTATACCTTCTCAGTGAGAGGCAGAAATGTGGTTACAGGAATTGACCCCTGCTGAAAGGATGGGCCAGGTTGGTCCAAGGATAATCCTATCCTTTCTGTTAGTCCTTTGTTTGGGAATGAACGTGTAAGGTGGTTTTATCCAGTGAGACCCAGCTAGAGGTAGTCGGAGGCTTCTAAGGATGTTTTTCTACTCTAGAGAGAGTTGTGGGAAACCGTTCTTTCTCTGACTAAATGTGAATGAAAAAGCAAGTTGTCTCAGTTGCTGCTAGTAGGTATCCTGCAACTATAGGTTAGAGAAAAGCAGAGCTAAGAGAATCACAGAGAAATCAAACTGCAGTCCTGATACGACCTCGCCCAAAGCCTGCTCTGCTGGCGAACATTGGATCCTGTGATTTATTAGTTGTTCTAAGCATTTAAGCCTCTTTGAGTCAGTATTGTATGTCTTCATTCTCTTTTAATTATTTGTGCTATTTATTTCATTCCCTCCTTCCTCATTTATTTATTCACTCATTCATTTGTTCATCTAACATGATCACATGAAAGTCAATGGAGTGCATAGCTCTCACTAGACATTAGGAAAGATGCAAAATTTATTTAAGAAACAAATTTTCAGCAATAGGGGGTAAAATTGCTGAGTAAACTTATGCTTTAACAAAATCCTTTATTTCAGACAGTTGGCAGCTATAGATGGAATTTGAAAAAAGAGACAACCAAAGTGATATCAACAGGTACAAAAATGAGTAAACATATCTGTGGATAACAAATAAAACGTGGACATAAAGTGTGGGCAGGGATGAAAGTGCAGACCTGCCAGATTCCAACTCTGGAAGCAGGCAGTGACAGCTTGGAGTCTGCTGTATCAAGACAGAGGGCAGACATAGCTCAGCTTATGGCTTGAAGCCAGGAACCAAGGTAGGCCCACCACCTCCTGAAATGAGGTTGGAAAAAAGTTAGTGCTGACTCACTGCCTGAAGTTATATCTTTACAGGGCTCTGTGGGCCCAGGAAGACAAGCAGACAAAAACACTGCCTCAAAACAAGGAAATGAGGCACTCATCTGATGATTGGATTTGTGATATCTCTCAAATCATGATGGAGTAGGAGAAAGGATACACTCTTATACGACCTGTACTTTGACTGAATGTCAATCTCAAGAACTATGGACTGAGAGGGGATGACCCAGGAGGATAGATAAAAAGAGAGAAGGCAATAGGAACAGAGAAAATAGAAAAATTCTGCGGAAAAAGAAATACCCAAAACAAGAAAAGAAATCTAATCCTAAATAAAAGATTCAATAAAATCAACAAACAGAATAAGAATTAATGATATGGTCAGAAAAGGACTAAAATGAAAATATTTAGAATGTTTAAAGTGATAAATGAAATGATTATTATCTATTAAAAAGGAAAAGATTATGAAACAAAGGCAGGCAGAGTTGAAACAGGAATAGGAAGATATGAAAAAAAGTAGGGATCTTGAAAATAAAAATCCAGCTATTGAAATAAAAGAAAAGCTCAATAAGTGTGATAATATCTAGAAATGGACAATGGTGTTTTAGATGATAATACTAACTAATAATTCATGTCTCAGCACCAAAGCTTTAAGAAATAGGTATATCATGTCTTTCTCTATTTCAGAGTACAGAGAAGGAAGAAAAACTTTAACTTTGGTAAAAAACTTTAAAAGGAGAATAAAAAAAGAAGTATAGATTAATCATATTTACAAATATAGTTGCATCATCCTAAATAAAATAATATCAAATTATCTCTAACAGTGTATTTTTAGAAACAAGTAGAATTTACTTTAGGAATGTAAGAATAATTTAACATCAGAAAATATACTAACGTTGTTCACATTGGCTGATGAACAGAGAAAAAGAATGTGATTATCTTAATAGATGCAGACAAAGTTGGTAAAATTCTATAATCAAAAAATGAGAACAGGGGCTGGCCCAGTGGCATAGTGGTTAAGTTCATGGGCTCTGCTTTGGCAGCCTGGGGTTCACAGTTTCTTGATCCTGGGTGTGGATCTAGCACCACTTGTCAAGCCATGCTGTGATGGCATCTCACATAAAATAGAGGAAGATTGGCACAGATGTTAGCTCAGTGACAATCTTTCTCAAGCAAAAAGAGGAAGTTTGTCAACAGATATTAGTTCAGGGCCAATCTTCCTCACAAAAAAAGAAAAAACAACAACAAGAAAACCAAGAACAAAATACAAAACTCAGAGCAAGTTAGAAATAGAAGGAAATTTTCCAAACATGAAAAATGCGCTATGAGGAACTTTGAGCAAACATCATATGTCTGTGAATGATTAATTAGAAGCATGCCATTTTGACCAGGAAAAAGACAGGAATGGGTGCCTACTATCAATACTCTTCATTACTCTTTACTGGCGGTCCTAGCCAGTGCAATAAGACAAGAAAAAGAAATATGTGTACACATTGGAAAAGAAGAGACAGATCTGTTTTTATTTTTGGTGATATAATTGTTCTATATAGAAAAATGAAGAAACTCCATAGATAAATCATTAGAACTAACAGGGAAATTTAGAAAGCTTGTTGGATAAAACATCAATATACAAAAGTTGAATGATGTTTCTTCCCACATAAAATAACATAAAGAAGTAGGATAGCTGGAAACAAATTTAACTAAAAATGGGCAAGATCTTTGTGGAGAATGTTGCAAACATTATTGAAAGGCACAAAGGAATGCCAGAGTAGAAAGATAAACCAAGATCCCAGATGAGAAAAGCTAAAATTGTAAAGACATTAATCCCTGTCTCCATAATTAATCTATGAATTCAGTGCTCTTTCAATAAAAATATCTCATCAAGTGATTCTAAAACTATTACTAAAACACAAAGAGCCAAGAAAATTAGTGTCATTCTGAAGAATAATAAAATAGGGGAACTAACTCTACTAGTTCAATAAATAAGTCTAGAATAATTGGTTTTCCATGAAATTAGATGCCTAATCATACTAACACAAAAATAAATTCTAGGGGGATTAAATATCTAAAGGTTAAGGAAAACTAATACTTTCAGAAAACAATATAGAAAAATATCTTTGTGAATGCGGATATCTTTCTTAAACAAGATGCAAGAAGCATAAATCATAAAGGAAAAGATTTATGGCTTTCACTATACTAAAATGTTAAATTGTTAAAAGCAAAAGAACCTCAAAGAAAGTTAAAAACAACAATAACAACAAAAAACAACCAACCAAACACTGGAAGAAGATATTTGCAACTCAACAACTAACAGGCGATGATTATTCAAGACATAAAATGAGGTCCTACAATTCTTTAAAAAGAGATGGTCTAATGAAAATGTGCAAAGGATATGAACAGTCAATTCACAGAATAAGTAACCCAAATGGCCAGTATTTACAGGAAAACATGCTACTCACACCAGGAATTACTGATATGCAAATTAAAACCAATCAGATCAGTAGGAAGAAATTTGGCAAGTAAATGAAATGGAAATTTTCAGGACTTGTCAAAACCACTTTTGAAAGAAATTTGTCAATATCTAGTAAAGTTGAAGAGAATGCTGTATCTGACCCATTTCCAAATATGTATATCATAGAAATTTTGCATAGGGAAACATGTACAAGAATGTTAATGCAACATTATATGTCACTTATAGTCTGCTACAGAGAGAATGGGTTTTAAAATTTGGCATATTTATACAAAAGGATGGCTTTCTGGCTCTTAAAATGAATGTGCTAGAGGACTATGCATTTAATAATTAAATTTCAAAACATTTGAAGCCACAAAAGAAAAAAGTGTGGGATAATATATACAGTATGATAACATATTTATATAAAGTTATATAAAGCCTGACATCATGCAAAGAAAGTGCTACATATTGTTATTGAAAATTTATGCATGGAAATGATAAACACTAGATTAGGGATATTCAGGCTAGTTGCTCTGGGGAAGGGAATAGAAAACAATATCTAGTCAGGCTTTGGTATTTTAAATATTTCTTACAATATTTCTTAAAAAATCAGAAACAAGTGTACAAAACTATTAGGATTTGACAAAGCTGGTGGAGGGAAGGGTTACATGGGCTTTCCCCATGTCCGTTCTCTGTATTTTTCTCTCTGATGTGTTTCATGGAGAAGATGGAGAAGAGAGGATGAGTGAGCTTCTCACGATGGAGTTATGATCATGGATTTATGAATGATGAATTAAACATTGGCGTTCAAGCAATGTTACAGACAACGAGGCTTCTGACAGACTTGTTGCTCCACTTTACGAAGTGCGCTTTTCAAAGTCCTCTCCCTGTCCATCACCTCCAACTACTTCCAGCTCAATATACACTTCTGGATTCAGACAAGTGGAGAAGGAGAAAACTGGTATTTCCAGGCACGCTCTCTTTACAGGGCGAACGTGTGTGACTGGAATTCACTTACCAAGATTACAGAAACAAAAGACCTTTTCGGGAAGTAACTGTTTGGGGCTTTAGGAGCTCATGGAGTTCTGTGTTCCCAGTTAGTTCACAGAGGTAGTTAATAGGGGTGGGCAATATTTTTTTCAGTATTTCAAATAGCCTAATAGAAATTGAACAGTTACTCAAACTAGGACCACAAGAGCTAAGTAATGTTGCCTTCTTGATCCTTTGCGTGGAATATATCGGTGTGGTTTTACTAGCTACCTCTTACTGTTAAGGGGGCTCTCATGGACGCTTATAATATTATAGGAATGTTTGAGCATCTTAGCAAAAACAATAGAAGAGTCCAAAAGCTTGAGTGGGAAAGATTGGGAAATATAGGTTTGCAAGAATGTTTCTGAAGAAAGAGATGTAGACAGATTTCATGATTTATTCAGGCCCATTCAGTCAGACATGGCATGGCCAGGACTTAACCTCATGGTCAGTTCAAGCATTCTTCCCACTGGCGACAATCCCCTCTCCAGTACCACCCAGTGTTAGTGTCAGTCTCTAACTCACCCAAAAGCTGTGAGGCAGGCTGAGCCAACTCTGGATGCAGAGGCAATGTGTTGTAGCAAGAATATTGGATTTAAAGTCCTATGTCTGTTTTAAGTCCTGGAGATTCTACTGACTGGCTTGTAGCATTGTCTTCTTCTTCCACAGAACAGAGTTACACTGAAAAGCATCTGCCCAGGCAGGGATTATTTCTGAGCATCATCCTTTTGTGTCCCAATGGGGTCCACGTCACTGGTTCTAGCCCTAGAACATCAGCAGAAGTTACATATATCCCTTCTGAACCCAGGAGCTTAAATGCACGAATGCTTATTCCGCTCCCTCTTTCCCCATCTGCTTACTGATGCAGAGATTTGAAGATTAGAGGAAGGTGAAGACACAGAGGCAAGGAGCCTGGATTTCTGAATCACCTCGTGGATGACTCTCCACTGATCAGGAACGCCTGTAGCGGGCAGTAAGATAATCAAAAAGTAAGATTTACTGTATTATGCTTCTGAAATTTTGGTATTAGTTTGTTACAGCTGCTAGTATTACCCTAAGTGGTGTACAAATTCCGTGACCTTTAATGTATCATTCACTTCTGTGCTTCAGTTTCCTTATCTGAAAAGAGGATAATAGTTCCTAGATTCCATACAGGGTTATTGTAGGTCTCCAATGAGATGTGAGAAGAAAGTAATTTATGAACGGTAAGGTGGTGTCATTACTGTCTCTGAGGCAAATTGAGGGCAGCCACTTAGAGCTCCAAAATTTAAGTATCCTCCTAGCAATTATAGGAAGCAGAATAGGACTCATTCTACAGCTGCCACCAAAACAGAATGAACTTTAGCACTTAACCGCATTGCTCCCTTGCCGTAATTCCTTAAGCTTCATACTTGCTTCCCTTTAGTGACACCTTTTCAATCAATCAGTCAATCAAAAAATAATTAATCCATAGGTATTTGGTACCTGCCATGCTCAGGGCATGCAGTTAAGCTTTTCCTGATTTTTATGCATTTCATTCTAATGATTAATATTCACCTTGATGGCTATTTCCCTGTTTATGGAAAAGAAGATGAAAGGGATACAAAAGACAAAATAAAATTACCCATAATCCCACTTCAGTAATAATCACACATAGGTGAATATTTTTTAAGACTTTGTTTTTCCATACATGTGTAAATTTTTAATACAAAAATGGGGACCATAGTCTACATACCGCTATGTAAATATGCTTTTTTCACTCAAAATATCATGGACATTTTTCCAGGTCAATAAATACAGAATTACATAATTATTCTTAGTGGTTATGAGGATTTTACTGTTTGGATATTTGATTATTCATTCAACCAATTCTCTTGATAAAAATTTAGGTCATTTAATATTTTTCAATATTATAAATAACTCTGCAACTTTTTTTTTGTACATGTACAGATCTTTGGCATATTTGTTTGATTATTTTCTGAGGAGAAAACCCTAACATTGGCATTTCTGCATCAAAATATAGGTGTGTTTTTAGGGTTTTTCCTTCAGAGTGCCCAATTACTCCAGAAACAGTTTTACCTTTCTATTTTCTAATAAGGGTAAGTGTTTACATTTCTATTTTAAAATCCCTTGCATATGAGAAAATGAAAAGGCAATTAGTGCTCTGTGCAGTGTTATTTGTTCTGGGCTTTACATCTTCGAATATATTCCAAGATGTCCTCCTTTCCCTATGATTTTATTCTTCTTCCCTTTCCTCTCAGTGTCCGCTCCGCCTTCAGCAACTGAGCCCTCATGCTGCTCCCTTGCTGCTGAGAGGCATCCACAAGACCTGTACCCCCAGACCCACTCCATACTCCACACAAAATGACTCTTATTCCTATCTTTTTCTCTATCAAAGATGAAATGCCCATGGTGAAGGTTTATCTCATCTAATATTTACGGGGGCTTTCTTTAATTTAGCTAATTCACACTAAATGAAAGTGAGATAACTGGCTTAATAGGTTAACTCTCTCAACAGGCTGTAACACCGATAAAGGGTCATTTTAATAGAGACTCTTTTTGGTGGAAGACTTCCAACTCTCAGTTCTGGGTTCCAAGTGCTAGCCATACAAAAGGCCTTACTTATAGGTAAATGGGAATTTATATTCGTGCCATTGATTGTCTTCCAAACTACCCCCACCCCCCAAAATCCTAGCAGTTGCCTTTCTGAGTCGCTACTTATTCTGTTTTATAGGTTAGGACAGCCTTAATCAATAAATATGGGGTTGATCACTTGAAGCAATTTTTATGGTGTACAGGTTAGGATCAAGATGATCATTGTTGTTAATTAATATTGAGCTACCATTGCATGTGTGATAGCTATTTCTTTTCTAAAAAATAAAGAAAATACAATCTAGCACTCATGAGTTTTATAATTTAAATGAAACAACATAGATAATAAATGCAGCAAATGGTGTAGGGAATAGGTTAAGTATATTCAAAATTAACATACGTGAAACACCTCAACTTTCATATTTCACTGACTGAATTGTATATTGACTGTTTCTTGGTGTGAAAAGATACTCTAGTGCAATTTACTGAGTTATATCATGCTTGCTACCTGGAAAGTAAAAATGAATTAAAGATTTCTTAGTATTTATTTTCATCAGTCTCTAGGTAAATACAATTAAGTAAGAACATTGGAGGGGACTGGAGTCTTGTATATATTTGGGATATAAATATGATCCTGAGTTGAACGTGAGCATCTGTCAGACAAACTGACATGACTCGGCAGAAACACTTAGACAGCTCTGTTCTTCCCCCCTCACCAGATTCATTGAGATACAATGGACGTATAACAGGGTGTAAGTTTAAGGTGTACAACTTGATGATCTGATACATGTGTATATTGCAAAATGATCACCATAATAAGGTTAGTTAACACATCCATCACCTCATATAATTACCTGTGTTTTTGGGTGGTGAGAACATTTAAGATTTACTCTAAGCAACTTCCAAGAATACAATACAGTATTATTAACTATAGTCACTATGCTGTGCCTTAGATCTCCAGAACTTATTCATCTTATAATTGGAAGTTTATACACTTTGAGTAACATCTTCCCACTTCCCCCACCCATCAGCCCCTGGAAACCACCAATCTACTCTTTGCTTCTCTAAGTTCTTCTGAGTAACTTCTGAGTTCTTCTCTGAGTTCTCTGAGTAACTTTTTTAGGTTCCATAAAGTGAGATCATACAATATTTGCCTGTCTCTGTCTGACTTATTTCACTTAGCATAATGCCCTCAAGTTTCATCTATGTTGTTGTAAACGGCAGAATTTGCTAGTGCTTCTTTTTTTTTTTTTTTTTGTGAGGAAGATTCATCCTGAGCTAACATCCCTTGTCAATCCTCCTCTTTTGCTTGAGGAAGATTAGCTCTGAGCTGATGTCTGTGCCAATCCTCCTTTACTTTGTATGTGTGATGCCTCCACAGTGTGGCTGATGAGTGGAGTGGGTCTGCACCTGGGGTCTGAACCCGCGATCCGAGGGCTACCAAAGCGGAGGGCACGGGACTTTAACCACTCAGCCATGGGGCCGGCCCCAGGATTTGCTTCTTTTTTACAGCTGAATAACAGTCCATTATATGTATATTGCATTTTCTTTATCCATTCATCTGTCGATGGATACTTCGGTTGTTTCTTTATTTCTTTGTCTTTGCTACTGTGAATAATGCTGCAATGAACATGAAGATGCAGATATCTCTTCAAGATAGTGATTTCGTTTCCTTCAGATGTATACTCAGAAGTGAGATTGCTGGACCATATGGTAGTTCTATTTTTAGTGTTTTGAACAACCTCCATACTGTTTTCCATATTGACTGTATCAATTCACACTCCCACCAAGCGTGTACAAGGGTTCCCTTTTCTCCGCAGTCTCCCCAGCACGTGTTATCTCTTGTCTTTTCGGTGACAGCCGTGCTAACAGGTGTGAGGTGATATCTCATTGTGGTTTTGATTTGCATTTCTCTGGTGAATAGTGATTTTGATCACCTTTTCATATACCTGTTGACCATTTGTATGTCTTCTTTGGAAAAATATATATTCAAGTCCTCTGCTCATTTTCTTAATTGATTGTTTCGTGCTGAGTTGTTTGCCTTCCTTATATATTTTGGATATTAACCGCTTATTAGATGTGCAGGATGCAAGTATTTTCTCCCATTCTGTAGATTGCCTTTTGATTTTGTTGATCATTTCTTTTGCTGTGCAGAAGCTTTTTAGTTTGATGTAGTCCTCTTTGTTGATTTTTGCTTTTGCTGCTTGTGCTTCTGGTGTCATATCCAAAAAATCGTTGTCAAGACCCATGTCAAAGAGCTTTTCCCCTACGTTTTTTTCCTAGGAGTTTTACGCTTTCAGGTCTTACATTTATGTATTTAATCCATTTGAGTTCATTTTTGTGATTGATGTAAGATAGGGCTCCAACTTCATTCTTCTGCATGTGAATATCCAGTTTTCCCAGCATCATTTGTTGAAGAGATTATCCTTGCCCCTTGAGTGTTCTTGACTCCCTTGTCAAATATTAGTTGACCACATATGCATGGGATTATTTCTGGCTCTTGATTCTGTTCCATTGTTCTATGTGTCTGTTTTTATACCAGTACAATACCATTTTGATTAGTATAGCTTTGTAATATAGTTTGCAATCAGGAAGTGTGATTCCTACAACTGTTGTTCTTTCTCAAGATTGCTTTGGCTATTCAGGGTCTTTTGTGGTTCCATATGAATTTTAGCATTATTGTTTCTATTTCTGTGAAAAGTACCATTGGAATTTTGACAGGGATTAAACTGAATCTTTAGAAGGCTTTGAGTAGTATGGACATTTGACAATATTAATTCTTCTAATCCATAAGCACAGGATAGCTTTACCTTTATTTGTATCTTCTTCAATTTCTTTCATCAACATCTTAAATAGTTCTGTTTTTAATTTTCAAGGAATCCTTTAGGGGACTTACCCTGTTCACAAGATTTGTAGATTTTTCACAGAGTATTTACTACTAAAAATTATTACTAAGCAATCAACCTAATTCATAGTTTTCAGCTTTGTGAGTTCTGCTGTGTCTAGCCTGGATGAGAGTTAATTGGAATTTTGGTTATTAAAATATAACATAATTCTGTTGACTCATAATAATGCAGGTAATCAGAGGGGCACATTTGGTTTTAATAAATATCATAAAAGATTTTATATCATGTAGGATATCAGTATCACTATTAATACCATATTTTATTGAAAGACCAAGTGAGAAATTGTGGCAGCAGCTTTAGAATACTAATATAGATTTTGATACCTACCTTGAAGTCAAGCGATGACATATTAAATATCTAAAAGCTTGTGGAAGTGGCTTTGGAATTGGGCAGTGGGCAGAGACTGGATGAATTTTGAGAAGCATAGTAGAAAAAGCCTACGTCGCCTTGAACAGACTGTTAGTAAAAATATGGATGTTAATGACTCTGCTATTGAGGGTTCAGAAGAAAGTGAGGAGTATAGCGGAGAAAACGTATATCACCTTCGAGAATATCTGAATTGTCACGAACAGACTGCTGGTAGAATTATGGATATTAAAGGCACTGCTGGTGAGGGCTCGGAAGGAAATGAGGACCATGTTATTTGAAACTGCAGGAAAGGAAATCCTTGTTATATAGCGGTAGAAAGCTTAGGAGAATTGTGTCCTACAGTTACACGGAAAGCAGAAATTTTAAATGACTGACTTAGATATTTAGCTGAGAACATTTCCAAGTGAAGCATTGAAGGGCCAACCTGGTTTCTTCTTGCTGCTCATAGTGAAATGTGAGAAGAAAGAGATAAGTGGAGAAAAGACTGATAAACAAAAAGGAACCATGACTTGATGACTTGAAAAATGTTCAGCCATCCAGATTGCAAATGATGCTAAAATTAATAGATTTACTGTCAGGGAAATGTGCACCAGAGAAAAGACTAAGATATGACTGGAAAACCTTTTGCTAAAATCTCAGAAAGATCAAAAGGTCAGCGTATTCATTCAAACAAAAGGCTCTTTGAAAAGATTGTCTCCTAGATCCCCCTAGACAGCTCAGCAGAAGCCAAAATAGAGATGCAATATCTAGGATTTGGCTGTGGAAAAGCTTCTTGTCTAATTGAGTGACATACACAGGAGACTCACAAAGTTCTTGATAATTTTATATCAGCAGAAACACTGTCAGCTTGTACTGAAAGGGATAGAGAGAATATAAAATGAAAGGCTACTGAATCCCCAAAATTCTACAAGCAGGACATGGGTTGAGAAAACTACTCAGCTACAAACATGTGCTACCTTTCATGAAAACTCACAGCTTCTACCTGATCTTCCTACGTCAGTCCGATTAATTTTGATTACTTGGATGTGCTTAAAGTTGATAATGGATACCTACAACGTCCAGGATAATGCCTTAGCCTGGCACCCCATGTTCTTTGCAATCTAGCCCTAACTTGCATTAGCAACTGCTATTTCAAGAAAACAGTTTCTGAAATTCTTCCATGACTACTGCTTGTCACAATATCCAGACATGTTCTCATGCCATTTACCACACTGGGAATAAACTCTCTCTTTCTCATTCTCTAAGTCATACCCAACAAATCGTTTCTTGAGATAGTAATTTGTTGTTGGTGGTGCTGTTGAGTTGATTACAACGTCTAGTGACTCTGTACACAGAAGAATGGAACCTTGCCCGATCTTTTTGTGCCATCAGACAATACTCTGCTGCTATTCATAGGGTTTTCATGGCCAATTTTTTTTGGAAGTGAGTGCCCAGGTCCTCTTCCTAGTCTTAGTCTGGAAGCTCCACTGAAACTTGCCCACCATGGGTGATCCTGCTCATTTGAAATACCAGTGGCACAGCTTTCAGCATCACAGCAAAATGTAGCTGCCATAGTATGACAACAGGCAGATGGGTGATGTGGTTCCCTCACCAGGAAACAAACCTAGGCTGTGGCAGTGAGAGCACCAAATCTTAACCACTAGATCACTAGGGCCAGCTGAGATAGTAATAGCTCTTTTAAAAATTTTAACATTCTTGTCACTCTAAGGAAATATATTCCCTGAGGCTAGGAATAATATCTTACTTATTTTTAACTTATTTTATGTTTTTGGTGAGGAAGACTGGCCCTGAGCTAATATCCATGCCTGTCCTCCTCTACTTTGTATACAGGACGTTGCCACAGCAAGGCTTGATGAACAGTGTGTAGGTCCATGCCCAGGATCTGAACCCTGTGAACCTGGGGCCATCGAAGCAGCATGTGAACTTAACCACTATGCCACTGGGTCAGCCCCTCACTTATTTTTTTTTAACAGTAGTTGTTTGAGGTCTAATTTATATATGGTAAAATGTTACATGCATATCAATAATTTTTTACTTATAATCGTCTCCCAGATCAAGATAAAGAACATTTCTATCAGTCCCAAAGTTTCCTTGCACCCTCACAGGCAACTATCATTTATATTTCTATTCCTTATAGTTGGTGTGTTCTTAAATTTCCTGGAAATGAAGTTAAACGATATGTACTCCTTTGTGTCTTCCTTATTTTTGCTTAATATCATGTTTTTTGATTCATCCATGTTGACGAGTATATTAGCAGCTCTTTTGTTATTCTCATATAATAGATTGCTACTCAGCAACAAAGGAGAATGAGCTACTCATACACCTAAAAACGTGGAATGAGCTACTGATACAATCAACAACATAGATGTCCATGGATATCCACTCTCCTATTGATGGACATTTGTGATGTTTCTAGTTTTTGGCTCTTATGAATAATGCTTGGAAAACTCTTGTTCAAGCATTTTCTGGACTTATGCATTTATTCATCTTGAGTGTATTCCTGGAAGAGAATGTATGTATATGTTTAACTTTATTAGAAATAAACAGCCAAGTGATTTTCCAAAGTGGTTGTACATTTTATATTCTCACTGAAAATATATGAGAATTCTCTTTGATCTATATGCACACCAGCACTTGGAACTGTCAGCCTTTACAACTTCCCATTCTAGTTGACGTGTAGTAATATCTCTTTGTGGTTTTACTTTGCAATTCTCTGATTACCAGTGATTTGAACTTTTTTTTCTTTTTGCTGAGGAAGATTGGCCCTGAGCTAACATCTGTGCCAATCTTCCTCTATTTTGTATATGGGTCACTGCCACAGCATGGCCACTGATGAGTGGTGTAGATCCATGCCTGGGAACCAACTCAGGCTACAGAAATGGAATGCACAGCACTTAACCACTAGGCCATGGGGCTGGCCCTGATTTGAACTGTCTTTTTCTGTGTTTATTTGTGGCCCCATTCGGATGTCTTCTTTGATGAAGTGCCTAGTCAAATATTTTGTTCTTTTTAAAAATTTAGCTGTTTATATTTTTAAGTATATTAAGTATCTCTTTAGTAACAATTTATGGGAGTTCCTTATATATTATATTCTGGACATGAGTTCTTTGTGAGATATATATTTTTTTTCCCCCAGTCTGTGGCTTGCCTTTACTAGTGTTTTCCAATTTTTTTTAATAGTTTACAATTAAAAAGAGCTGTCATAGCATCCAACCTACTAAACAACCCTTAAATATGCATTTTTTTATTACCTCGTAAGACACACAGCAAGTAAGACTAATAGCGATTATTTCTGGATGAGGTTGCTCTTGTAGGTTTTATTTCCCCTAAAGGCTGATTATGAAATGCATCCCACATTTTCCACATCAGCCATTTATTTTTCTAGATTATCTTGATTCCAGCAAACGATTATCATGAAATCCTTTGCCTCTTTGTTTTTTGGTTGATTGGTTGTTTGAATCATTGGTGCATCACTGAAGCTTAATGATGACAAAATTATCTCAGCTCGCTCTGGGGCATTTCAGAAATCATGTTTTCAGAATTTTTTCTCACTTTTTCCTTTAAAAGAGTCTTTAAAACTGATTCTCATAAATTGAGCAAATTTCTCATATAACATCCGGCAGTTTGAGAGACATAATCTAACGAGGGTGGCAGCAGCATAGGAGCACTAACACTGGGTCCATTGGGAAGTCCTTCATTCCATGAACATCAAATGGTTAAATGATACATTAGTGACTTCTGAAACATGGCAATAATTTGCCTGGATCTTTGATTTGTAGTTAACAGAAATAACATGATCTAATTTCAGATAATTAACTCTGGACATGTTTGTACCTGTGGCTGGGTGGAGAGCAGTTGGAGTTGGAAATGTGACCCCATAAGAAAGAAGTGTGGTTATTTCACAGCTATTGAAACCATGGTTTTATTATCTTGGAGTAAGAGGATGATGACTGCTATAGAAACAAGAGTTCCAGGAGGAGGAAAAGGAGGAGTCTGGGAGATAATGGGTGATAATGATGGCAAACACTTATAAGGATGTCAAATGAATTGCGTTCAAATCTGTTAAAGTTATCCACTTGATTTTTTTTTTAGTTTGAAAATCCATTCTCCATTACACTTTTAATCACCAAATTATTGGAAATGAATTTGGCCTAAGTTAAGTGGCCAAATTTTACCTTAACATAAATATTTGAGTGCCAGCCAAATATTATTGAGTGTCCTGAAGATACTATGGTTCATGAGACAGACGTGTTTCTTGCCCTTGGAACTTGGTCTGTTGGGAAGGACAATTAAAAATGTAGTGTGAACTAGAATGAGTGTTGGAGATGGAAATCTAGAGTGAAGTGGGAGGACATAGCCTGGGTACCTATCTTAGAGTGAGGGGTACAAAGAAGGCCTACCTAATGTAGAGTCACCAAATGGAACGGGACTACAAATAGCAATTAGCCTGGTGAAGGTGGCATGGAGGAAGGGAAGAAGGAGAACAGAGGAAAGAAAGAATTGGTAAAGTGTGAAAGTGGGTTATTTAGAAGAAAAATCTTAGTTTGTTCAACTTTCAGTGTATTCTTATTAAAATTTGACTCGATGGTGCATTTTAACATTTTTGAAAAATCGATTACATCATAAACATCTTTCTTGAATATGACAAAGAACTTTCACTCAAAGTTCAAAATTCTCTAATTTTTTCTTTTCAATTTATGCCCTGTCACAGAAACTCCTTATTGGGTATTTAAGGGTCGGCCATGGTCGGGCCTCACTCAGCAGACCTCTCTCACTTGACCTCCCACGTAGGTACTGGCTTACTTATTACTTACTGTTTATGTATTACTATTGTGGTTTTTCCTAAGTGTCAAGATTCCACTAGATCTCCCAGGATAAAGAAACTTTAAGACAAATCCTTTAATTTATTTTGGGAATTTATAAAAAGGAAAAATTGAAGAAGATGTTTGCATTTGTTCCAATTTTTTTCAATGCCCTAGAGTTGCTTCCTCACTTAAAGAAAAATATAAAGCTACAGAAATCATATAAAGAGATAATTGCCATAGATACTTTATTATACTTTTGCCCCTTTAACATACATTGTACTTTATTTTAAATAACGTCATAATTAATTTCTTTATATTTTTTCTAGTCAACAAAACCAACTTTATCTTAAATCCATCTACAGTATTTGTTCCTGAGATGTATCTCTGTACCTCTCCCTGATTTACAGCAAATCCATGCACTGTGCAACAACTGGTCCTCCCAGAGTGCCCGGGGTTCACCTTCACTTCTTGGAAATGACAAATGACTTTTGTCCCCTGAAGCACCTTATACTCACCCTCCCCTCTTTTCTTGAAAGCAGTAGACTTGAAACTGGAGAGCCTATAGGGCACAACAGGGAGTGAGAAACTCTGTGAAGGAGGAGGGAATAAAGGATACGTTCAAGCGGTTATTTATTTATTTATTTTTATTTTTTTCTTTAAAGATTTTATTTTTCCTTTTTCTCCCCAAAGGCCCCTGGTACGTAGTTGTGCATTTTTAGTTGTGGGTCCTTCTAGTTGTGGCATGTGGGATGCTGCCTCAGCACGGCCTGACGAGCGTCGCCTTGTCCACGTCCAGGATTTGAACAGGTGAAACCCTGGGCCGCTGAAGTAGAGCACATGAACTTAACCACTCGGTCATGGGGCCGGTCCCTATTTATTTTCTGAAAGTAGAATATTCCACAGACTCTTTGGATGTTCAAGACAAGTTTGTCAATCTTTCCTTCACACACCTACCAAAAACATAAGAGATGTGTTGAGAAGAGTTTGGATGTAAGAACCCAGGAATATATTAGTGTATGGACAGAGGGAAAACTTAGACTAAAGGAGACAGTAATCTGTTTTACTTTTCTTCTATAATTTCTGTGTTATGTTGAATTTATTTACTTCTTGAACATTTATTAGACATTTGCCTTGCTATAAGTTGAGGTAAAAAAGATATGATGATATTTAGGTCCATTTTTTATCTATTTGTAAGAGGAGACAAAGGTATTAGGAAGGCCCAAAGTATTAGAAGGTAATTACTTCATGAATTATCACATCTAATGTAAACTGACTTCTTGGTAATGCTTGGTGTGGGACAAGCCTTCTCCCTTCCAGCCTCTGTGTCATGTGGCCAGGTGAGGATCGCGTGTTTTCACTGCACCTTAGGTCTGGTAACTGCAATTCCTTGTGTTTACTGCAATAAGCGTGTAAAAGTGAGGAAGGAGAGGGAAAAGCCAGGGCCTCTGGAGGAGAGGGGTGTGCTGTATGGAGCTCATGGAGGAGGTCAGGGAAAGTTCCGCGAGCCTGGAGCGGAGGGAGGCATCTCAGGCCAGGAAGAGAGCAGAGAAGTCTGCAGACATGATGGGACTGTCTGAAGAAGAGGAAGGGATTGTTTTCTCTGTGACCTTGTATAGAAGAGGGGACTTGGGTCAGACATTGCTGCTGTTGTCCTTAACACCACTTTTTTATTCTGGCTATCAATGTAATAGACGCTGTCAGAGAAAATGCAGGTAAATTTGCTAAGAGTAGATCTCAAGTCTTCTCACCACACACACACACACACACACAAATGGTAACTATGTGAGGTGCTGGATATGTTCATTATCTTGATTGTGTTAATCATTTCACAATGTATATGTGTATCAAAACATCACATTGTACACCTTAAATATATGCAATTTTTATTTGTCAATCGTTCCTCAATGAAGCTGGGGGGAAAAGAAGAAAACACAGAGAGGTATAGACTAATAGAAAAATATTCTTAGGAATATTCAAGAATGTGTAAGAGAAAGCACCTCCATTCCACAGAAGCCAGTTATATCATCAATGGCCCCGTATATGCCCGCTGTTCCTTTTTGCTCTGCCCTTTGGGATGGGAACCCAATGAATGTGCACCATTTTGTTATTTTTTCCTCAGATTCTGCCTAGTCCCAATCCTGTTGAGGAAAATAGGCAGCCTTCTATGTTCGTTACAGCAGACGGTCCTTCCAGGGAAGAGGACTTACTGGGAAGCTTCAGGGTCTCTGATTTGGGGGCCTTTCAAGTCTTCATTCAAGTTCGTTCCCAGCAGCCTTTCTTGAGGTATTCACCAAAGTTTGAAAAAAATCAAACAAACATGGCTCTTCTCTTCAAGATGGAATCTTCCCACAGATTTTGAATATGTTCTCTTTTCATCCTAGACAAAAAAAAGAAGGTATTAAGAAGCCTGTAAGGTCGTGTAAGAAACTAGTTTTGCCTTTAGGAAAAATGTTGCGTATTCCTCTGATAGACTAAGCGGAACTGCAGTTAGGGTTTCCCGTTGTCTGGCGGGGTGAAAAGTATGAATATGTTTCACCTTCTAACTTCTCTACATGCTGAGGTTTTGACTTTTGAGGATGAAATGGAAAATCACAAGCTGTTGAAGAATCCATCAATAGCAGAGGATTGTGACACACATATGATGTATATACAGTATACATATAGTAGGGAATATTATCTTGTTAGAAAATGAATGTCCTCTTCCGGCTTGAATCTAAATCTTTAAGTGGCTTACATTTGGGTTTCTACTGATAGATTTTATTTCACTGGGACTTTTCAGTAACTGCTCATTCTTTGTTTCCTCAGAACTTTTACTGCTTGGTTTTCCTATAATTCCTCTAACACCCGAAATAAAGCTCTGAAAGTTGGAGAGTAAATTGAATCAACAGCCTAAAGTTCTGGTGATGTACTCTATTGAATACATTTTTTTTTATTGGAAAGCAAGTTTTCTAAAAACAGTTTTTCTGTCTGCATATGTATCTATGCATGTGACATATGGCACTTGTGAATATATAGGGTTACCTTATTACTATGGGTTACCAGTGGCAACATGTGCACTGAGCTAGATCCTTCCTGGATTTTAATATTATGTCTGTAAGTCATATGCTGGGAGATCAGAAGATCGTGAAAATGGACTAGTCCTCCCAGAGTATATGATTTTTTAATGGTCATTTTATATGTATATATAGTGCAACCAGTGGAAAAAATAGCAAAAGGTCAAGAAAGCACCATATAGGTCTCAATTGAAAAAGGCAAAGGAAATTAGTGAGTTCAGCTTCTCGCTGTGACCTCCTTTCCATTGGACATGCTTTTGGGTTCTCTCTGTGACAATACATTGAACAAGCTTCTCCCAGGTTTCTGCAACTGGGGACATAGCAGATGGTAAAGGATAAAGGCTATGGGTGGACAAGAATGGGTGTTCTCTCTGTAATGAGAATTTTAATTTAGGGAAAGTACTACTACGTGGATTTTTCCACTTATTAAAGAGAATTTAGCCATTTTTCATTCCCACCATTATTTGTTTTAAATACACACATCGTACCTTCTTGGCCTGGGGAATAGAACCCTTCTGAATGAAGGAAGTAGAAAGGGCTAAAGACAACATTATAGAAAAATAGAAATTACTTCTGGCAATTTGTATGCACATAGCTCTCCATTATTCATGAGCTGCTTCTTCAGTTTTGAACGATCAGCGTCTTTGCTGTTCTTTCTTCTCCCTTCTGTTTCCACCATGTTGGCATTTCACTGCTCATTAATAATTGTGGGAAGAAGAAAGGGAATACATTAATTGATGATTGCATCAATCAATACATGACTTTCCACTTGTATGAAAGTGCTGGTGGCATTTTAAAAAGGTAGATGCTCATGGCTAAACTACCAGAGGGAGGTGGGGAGTGGGTTTGTGATTATTTTTCCTCATCAGCAGAGAAGGTGATCGTCCCCTGGCTTTCATGAGGCATAATAAATACCCCAAATGAACATTTAGAGGAAATAGAAACCAAACACCTTTAAAGTTCCTATTTTGAAAAGAGACAGGAGAAATAATTTTAGTAGCACAAAAACAGAATTGAGAGTTTTCAGATATGTGTTTTATGTCTAGCTCTAATATCAGTACTGAGCACACGGAGAGGTGAACAACTGTGGCGCAGTAGAGGGTAGGATTAGACAAGGCGCCGCCTCACCAAGGTATTTATTATGAACTATTCTCTTCTACCATTATCCAAGAAGCCTTCTCAGGCAAACACAGCGGCCTATCTTGTGCACTAATGCGACTGTCAGCAGGCTCAGATTGCCCCCCTCACCTTGTCACCTTATGTTGGTTATAGTGTATGCTAGAAACAGAAAGATGTATGAAATACCTGAAAGGGCATACCATCAAATTAGAGTAAAATACATATAATACCAAGAGAGCTGAATTACAAGCCAAGTACCAAGAGAAAAGTGCAGACATCACGTGCTAGGAAAATTGGAAAGGAAGGGAGAAGTCACTGAGCGTTGAAGTGTTCAACAAAGACCCTTAGAGGAAGAGAGAGAGTTTGAGTTAGGCTTGAAGGAAGACCAACGGGAAGGAAGAGGGAGCGTTCCAGGCAAGGAGAATGGCAGGCACATGACCCAGAGGTGGGAAGAGGCATGGCATTACTCTACCAGGCTGAGTAGAGCAGACAGCTCACAGACGTGACAGGGAGGGAGCAGAAGGTCTTGAATACCGTGCTAAGATGTTTTTCTTTGCCCAATATACGGTGAGTATCTTGAAAAGTGTTTACAACTGGTTCTGATTTTGGAGTCTCTTTTTTTTCTCTGTCAAAATCAGCAGAAGATATCCTTTTGGTCAAAGAATATGGCCGGGTTTTATGAGAAATGAGTCAATGGACCAGTTGTGACTATTTCCTATACTAGAGCTTAAGACAGATCACAAAGCATCGTCTATTGGTCTATCAGGCCCTAGGAGCTAGAGCCAGGGGTCACACTGTGGTCTGGTGCTGCCAGAGCTCAAGTTTAACCACTGCATTGTACCACAAAGGTACGCCAGCTATAGGAGTTTGAGTGGAAGGAACTATCCAGAAGGGATTATGTTACACGACAAATTGCATTTCATCTTCTTCATTATTATTAATCACCATGGTGATTTTCTTGTACCCTCCTTGTGGGCTTTATAGTCTTCAACACGCTTTCAAGTACATTATATCTCTTGATGCTCGCAGCAGTTCTGTTAAGTAGGCAAGAATTTTAAATTATAAAGTTATTTCTGGGTTCCCAATTATCTGTGTAATTAATCCTGGTTACATATGCACCACTCTCATTTGTATTGTCATAAAAATTATAATGAACAGTTTGCCCTTCTTTTTTTCTCCAAAATAGTTTAAAATTCAGGGCAGGTTGTTGAAATTCTCTCCAAAAGAGTGGGCTTCTTTCAGCATTGCCTTTTTCTCAAATTAAGAACCTCCGTTCCACATCAAAATAAAAGCTTGGATGCCACGAAGAATCATTTAGAACCAGGCGCTACATCTTTAACACTCCTTAATTACAACTGGGTAAGGTGACACACTTGGAAATCCTTGGAGAGTAGGCAGGTGATCTGCTACATGTGTTTATTTATCTAAAACAATTTAGCAATTTACAACCGTATCCACTCTGATTTGCCTGTCGTGGGGCATTTTCTTGGACTCTTTGATTTGGTCTACATCAGATTTTCTTTTCACACCAACTTATCCTCCAAGCAGTATACTTCTGTTGTTCTTGTTAGTGAGCCAAAAATTGCCCACACCCCTTGAGTAAATTAAAGATAATGCTGTAAAATACACATTTAAAATTCCAGTCTGCCACAGAGCAACTTCATTGGTATGAAACTCAGACCCTTTCTTATTAAACACTGTTAAATATTCTCTTCATTTTCAAGACAAATATGAACAGAAACACAACCAAACATGTACTGTATTAAAATCATTGATTCACAATATTTAAATTTTCAGCTAGCCTCCAATTAGCAGGCTTTCCAATATTTGAACAGAAGACCATTTCAATGTAATTACAAACACATTTTAGGCATCTAAATTTTTTGCATAATTAGTTCCCTATTAAACTATTTATGTAGCCCTTTTTCCATCAGAAACAGAGAAAGCAGAACAATTTTATTCCTTACTGTTACAATAATTAACTATGCAAGTAGAACAGCATATTAATAGAGTATAATTTGTTTACATTTAAAAGAAAATTGTGTTAGATTAGCATAGCAAAAGACTATTTCCATATCCAGGCAGTAATATGTAGGCCTAATAGCAATTTACAGTGTAGTTAAAGAATATTATTAATAAAGTAATACAGTGTAATTCTGTTTGCCCCACCATATTTCACAATGTCCTTAATTACAGCTAATTCCATCGAGACTAATTTGGGTGTTATTAAGCAGTAGACACAGGAATCTTAAATACAACCTTTGCTAATAATAAATTTAGAAGTTACCATAGGACTTGTTCTTATAAAACACAGGTACACGATAAGTATTTGTATTTTTCTCCCCAGGGTGAAATCTATAAACATACACGTATGTAATTGATAGCTGAAAACAAGGCTTTCTGGGTTCAATGTTTTGTTAACCACTCAGTGAGAGGTTTATTATAAATAAGTACAGTTAAGGTGAGATGGGATAAAGGATGACAATTAGGTAACAATTTAGATTGGCAATCTAGGATTCTTTAAGGTGAAAATTTTCACTTATTGGTGGCTCGATTTTTTTAAACTGAAGCAATGATGGAAGTGGCTATACTATGTGATATGTTAGTATTTCTCCCTTGAGGGAAATTAATAACAATTCCTCCTACTTATTCCATACCCACATTTCACCAGGCACTGTGCAGGATGTTATAGACATATTATCATCAGTTCTCAAGATGACCCTGTAAGGGAGGTAATATCTTATTCATTTTCCAGATCAGGAAACTGAGTCTCAGAAACTAGGGACTCACTGGAGGCCACACAGTTAGGAAAGAGTCAGTGAAGATTCAAAGACCCAGCATAGCTCCAAAACTCGGACTTTACAGAGATCTCGCCATTTCCTTTGTAGGATGTACACCTCTGATCTATTCAAAAGTGGATTAAAAAAAATTCCCTAGGCTTTGTTGCCCTTTTGGTGGTGCATCAGTATATTCTCCCAGTTTTGAATTAAGTATAGATGCGGAACTAGACAATAGCAAGTCTTTCTATAACAACTGTAAATATCAATATAGACAAATGTGTGATAATGTTGAGAGTTCTCCTTTAATATGTTTGTTTGTTAACACTTTTTTCTTTTTTTAAAGACAAGGTGGGTAAAATCACTCTGGCTAGAATTCCAAGTGGTGTGAATTCCAGTCCTGCTTTTGCCTCTTTCTGGCTGACTCAAGATTCAGAATTGGTCTTTGAAAAGTAGAGGCCTGACATTGATAATATTCGAAAATTATTTGATGTTTAAAAGGCACTGAGCAATAAATACTTAATTTTCAGGTTGCTAATGGACACGCTTGAGCTTTATTTCTTTGCTCAGGCTTTGCTTACCTGCTCTATCACCTGAGAGCTGGGACATTCTGTAAACTAGAGTGGTGCTGCCTCATTACGCATCCCTTAAGCTGATAGAAAAATTGCATTTCTTTAGTGGACGCAACTAATTTAAGGGCAAGGGAACTATGTTTAGGCTAGATGGTGAGAAGAAGCTGCTCTGCGATAAGTCTACTAGATCTGAGGCCAGGAGACCAAGGCCTGGTGCTGCCTCTTACTAGCTATGTGGAACTGGGCAAGTCACAACCGCTTAGGATTGGGCTGTCTAACAGAATATTCTGCAGTGATGGAAATGCTCCATATCTATGCTATCCAATATGGTAGCCACTATCCATATGTGGCTATTGAGCACTCGAAATGTAGCTTATGAGACTAAGAAACAGAACTTTAAATTTTATTTAATTTTAATTCATTTAAATTTAAATAGCCACATGTGGCTATCAGCTAACTTATTGGAGAGTACAGTCTTAGAGCATCAATCACTGTGCTCATAAAATAATGATAAAAACAACCTTTCTAAATATTTCAGAGTATAGCTGTGGACTTAAATAACATCATATTTCTAATGTGATTTGTAAACTCTAGGGCATCCTTCAAATATAAGTCATTAATTATAATAGTAACAACAACAATAATAATGATACCAACAATGCTCACTGATTGGATATAACCCACAAAGTAGAAAATTCTGTTACCAAGCTTGGACTTTATCATTGTTGTCTACTTTTCTCTTTTCCATAGTTGTGTTGATCTCTGATTCCATGCTTCTTAGGGGCAGATGGCAGTCATTGCAAGCTTAATTATGTATACTATGGAGGGACCAAAGTAGATAAAAAGGCAGGGATTCCGAAGAATTAGATTCTAATTGTAACTCTGCCATTGACTAACTGTGTAATCTTGGCTTCTGCTTAAACTCTGGGAGCCAATTTTCTATAAGCTTTGACCAAGGAAGTTCTCTTAACAGTTTACAGGCTCATAAAACGTTAGCGAGAAAAGGGACCTCAGAGATCATCTTGACCAGTCCCTTTCTTTTTCTAGGTGAGGACTCTGAAGCCTAGAGCTGATAAATGACTTGCCCAAGGTTGCTCAATTAGTTGGCGGCAGAACCAGGCTTAGGGGACAGGTCTTTGTCTCCTTCCTTCCCACTGTACTCCGTGCTGCCACTATATGATAACTCAAAGGTAGGGGAGTCACTGCTTAATGCCATTGAAGATAGATAGCAAATTGGTGATCACATATCCCCACAGGACTTAATCACAATTCTATAAGAGCTGTATAAACCCTGCTGTAATTAGCTTAGCACCATGAGGTAGATTCGTTCACGGAGCACACATTCCATTAACTAGCTTTGCAATTCAGCTTTCACATTTCTGAAAGAGTGGGGCCAGATGAGTCCATCTCCAAGGTCCCATCCTGCTCTGAAAGTCTGTAATTCTAAGACTCATACACTGAATTTTTTAAAGTTGTAAATGAATCCCTATTTTATTTATGACAGTAGTTTCTACAAAAATTCGAAGAGCCATGATGTACATATGTGTGAGTCATATTACTCTGTCTGCAGATACTATTTGAGGTACCTATGGACCTGCAGGATCCTTGTGGTTACTCTACAGTTCCAGAAGGGCCTGGAATCTCCAGGTTATTGTTGCTGGTCTAGGGATGCCTTTTCTCTTGGGACTAAGGTGGAGTCAATCAACGTTTTATTTTTTGGATTATCTGGCACATTTCTGTCTTTTTTTCTAAGCAGGTTGTTAGGGCTCCAGGTCATCATTTAAAAATTTTAATTAAAATTTTTTTAATAAGTACTACATGTACAATACAACACTCAGTGTTACAAAAGGGTATGCAAGGAGAAGATACTGTCCCCAGGTACTACGGTTAACAATAGGATCGCCAACCATGGGGTTGGTCTGGGACCGAGGGGTTTTCTGGGTCATGGGACTTTCAGTGCTAAAGCTAGGAAAGTCCTGAGCAAACAAGAACAAGTCTGTCACCCTAGTAGGTTCCTTGTTGTACCCAATCTCTGATGGCCTAGCATACACTTTCACAGTTGCCACTGATCTGGAATTCCAGTGGGTGCTAAGCAATAGGTTTTTAACATTCTTCTCCAGATGATATCTTGAAGTAAATAAAACTCACCACTGAAAAGATAAACAACGCAAGGTCTTTGAATATTTCTTATTCTATAGGTTTTAGAGCAGAAAGGATGGGGTTGAAAAGCAGGCCAACTTGTTCAAGGGAAACAGAATCAAAGTGGCAACCTCCATTGTTGATTGGAACCTCCGTTGGAAGATTTTATTCACAAGCAGAATGAATGATGACTTGTTGACTTTTCCTTTAGAAAAGTCATTTGAATTATTTAATATTCATTTGTGAAAAGACTTAAGAATAGACTAAAATTGACTTCTGCTTCCAGTCATGGTGAAGAATAGAATGAAGTAAAGATCTTGAGTTGACAGGCTAACAAGATGACCTAATAGTTCCTTTCCACTTTTATTTCTCTGAGGTTCTGTTTGGGAACAATGGTAATGCTTTCCATTTCTGAAGGCTGAGTTGTTGATTCTACAATGTGAAAGATTTACATTCATTAAGATTTTCTTCTAAAATGAGTTTTTCTATCTACTTTTTTGGAATGCATATTTTATGAATGTATAAGCTTTTGTGGAAGAAAATGCCTTTCAAAATCTACCTCTTTTTTTATTGAAACTGCATAAAATTTTATTTTTCTTCCTATTGAATTTTATATTCCCATCTTATTCAAATCTATTATGTCTAAGGCACTCTTTGGAGTGCTGCAGAGAATACCAAAAATGAGATTCCCTGCCCTCAGGGAGCTTAAACTTCTGTGACATGAGATAAGCACCCAAACAGCTGTAGGAGTGGGCAACATAAAATAATGCCACCAAGAAAGTTTAATCAAGAAGAGATAGTACATCTAACATATGAACAGGAACGATTTTATAGATGGAAATAATGTTTGAAATGGGTCTAAATAATGAGTAAAATTCAATAATTGTAAGCATTACCCTTTAGGTTTAGGGAACTGTGATAAGTGTTGTTGGACTGGAGTGTCTAGCGTATAGAGAGGCTCCAAGATAAGTCAGAACTTGTGCTGTGTGGACCCGTGAAAGGAAAGCAGTAATGAAGAGCTAGCTAATTCCTTAGGCGCTGGGGAGTAACTGCAGATTTCAGAGCAGAGGCATGATACACTCAGACGTGCATTTTAAGGTTACTCTGGCGCTGGTTTATAGCAAGAATTGAAATGAAAATAGAAAAGAGATGGGAGAGAAGGAGACAAGATGAGAAGTGAGAGCCTCAACATAGGCAGTAAGAACGAAAAAGGAATGTGGTTAATGATCTTCATGCCTCTGAGGGTATGAGTAACAAGAAGCTCAAGGTGACTCCGAGGTGGAGCCTTGATAAGCAGGAGTCAGTTGGTGCCAGGAAGCAAAGGTGGTTGGGGGAGAAAGACAAAGACTTGAATCTTCTTGGAAATTATTTCTATTTTTATTGCTTGATGTTAATATTTTCCTTCACATTTTCTTCTATCTAACATTATTTCATCTCTAGTTTTTAAAAAGTTTTCTTTTCTTTTTTTAAATTCCTAATAGCTTCTCTCAGCCCCTTGAAGGTAGGATTTTCTTGCGACTCCTTCTCTTAGGACTTTGCTATACGTACTGACCCTTGGCAATACAAAGCTAAGCAGAGTCAACATGGGCATTATACTAGAGTGTACTAATTTGCGGACCTGTGCTCATTGTCTTCCTTTTATTCCATGCAAATAGCATCTCAGAATGTCAATGGGGAAGCCAGGGGAGGGACAGCAATCACGCATTTTAATATTACAGAGTTGTCATGGTACTCCCTACTTGGTTCAATGGAAAGAACAGTTACTTAATGGTGCTTTGGACTGAGTTAGCATCAGCCTCATTGATACTGGGTTATCTACTGAGCCATTGATACTGTGGGCCCTGCCAAATTAAACCCTCTAGTTCAGGTCAAAATGTGGAGGCTTTCCAAGACTCTCGGGAGCACAAATACTTTTATTTTCCTCCTTCTCTTAGACTGATAAAATATTCCATCTGTTTGATAGCAAAAGTCTGGTCCCAAATAAAGGCAGGGGCTATTCCCTGACTGCAGCTATTAAGCAGAAATCTTATCAGTCACAACGGTGGCAGGAGACCCACGAGCTCTCATCCTGAGTTAATCAAATTAGGTGTTTGTCATTCTTTCCCTAGCTAGCAGGAAATTAAGTTTCACTGAAGCATTTGGGTTACACCCTTAGTATCTAAGAATGATCTCCCTGTAAGATAAGTTTACAGTATTCAGTTGCTTTGGGGCATTACCTTTTGATTACTTTTCTCACAGAGCCAACATGTTTAAGGCGGCTTTAATATTTTACACAGCTGTTCCACTTTCAGGATCAGCATCCTTGTGGTCATGTGGTAACCCTGCCAAAGTCTCCCCTAATGTCAGAGGAGAATCTGGAAAAAATTGTATGAATGTTTTCTCAGAAGCAATCAGTTTTATTTTCTCAAGTGGGTATTGTTTTAACTATAAAATGGTATCCAGCTCTGACAGGCGTTAAGTGGTAGTGGCAGCCTAATCTTCAATGGAAACAACAAGATTAATCTGCCTCCGAAAGGATTGCTTTCTACAAACGTGTTTTTCTCATTCACTTTTTCTTTCCTTTTCACCCATTACTCTCCAGCTGTTATTCAGGTCTGGCATCGTTCTTGCCTGTTTTTCTTTTTATGCTGTTGAGTATCTGAGACTCGCATCTTCCGGTAGCATATTCCTGAAATAAGTTAGACACTCTTGGTATGTTCTCTGACATTCGACACATTAGGAAAAGCATTCTATCATTTCCATGTGGTCCAAATTTGGAATATTTCATTCTAAAGTTTGGCTCTCTCTACGTGGACAAATGATTTTAGAAGAATCTGAATTGGGTGAAAATCACAGATTGATTGAAGAACCAGCAAATCACTTGACTGGCTCTTTCTAAGTTTATATTCTCCATCTCACACCTGAACTCCACATGGTTTTCGTGGGCATTTGTCAGAATTTAGGAAATTGCCCCCCCACCCCAAACCCCTCAGAAAAACCTTCCAGAAGAGAAAATCCGCAGGCCTCTCTACCATTCATCCATTTATTTCCTCTTTTGTTGATTCTATAAGATAGAAGCTATGTGAGTGCCTAGCTTTCATTGGAGAATTAAAATTCAGAATATGATGAAATTACCTCTGAGTTGTATTAATGAGGTTTTTCAGGTTATGGATCCCCCAAATTTGACAATTGTGATCAAATCCAAAAATATTTGTATTGACCATTTCCCTATTTCCCATATTCCTGACTTCCTGAAAAAAGAAGCAGTTATTACAATGGAGGACCCACAGGTGCATAAGTTCCTAAGCTTTTGGAACCCTACCACCCTGAGGGGCATTTGGAAGTCTGCACTTCCATTTTTATTTATTTATTTTTTTACCCTCTGCACTTTTCAGTTCAGTCCAAAGTTGCCTAGTCAAATGTAATCTTTGTGCCTACAAATAAATTCAAACAGCCTGCTACTGTTTGTCACAATTTTCATTTGGGCCCTTAGAATCTTGCTTTCTTTTTGTAAAAGCCACATTTTACATTCATAAACCATTGCGTGTTGCTCATTTAACCCTGTTCCCGCGCTCCACTCCAAATTCATTACGGAGTGACCCCGCATGTCAGCACTATAGCATTGTACAGTAAATAGAGTGTTTTGCTTCATAAATCAAGCATAGAACTTCTAGCCAACTTCAGCATAAAAAAAGTCACTGAAATAATATGGCCCAGCTGCAGGAGATAGACATTGTATTCATAAAGCTAGCCTTAAATTACTGACATTTAAATCCAGATTTGACAAAGCTAAGACCATTTTGGAAGATTCTGAGTAATCCTCATGAAATTCCAAATTTCTCTTTTGTTGGTTTGACAGAGATTCATTTTTAAAAGGAAAGAGGGTTAGATTTTGTCCTTCCTACAGTATCTTGGATGGCATCAGAAAGGTGCACTTGGTGGCCAGTTCACCTAATTATGCAAGTCACTTTGCAAATCATCTATTTTTCCTTTGGGAACCTGCTCTCTGGGGCTTGGCTCTCTTATTTTGTTGTGGCAATCAGCGGTAAAATGCAAAGGTGATCTGGAAAACTGTGGATTTCTCCCTCATCTAAATCAGATTGAACACTAACGTCTCATTGAGGGCGTCCAAAGATAGAAACTAATTTTATTTCAAGCAGCAATTTGTATTTTTCTGTTGGAAAAAAAGTCTAAAATCCCCGCAATTGGCCAGACTTCCAGCTTTCACTGTTCTCTGTTCATCTCTCTTTATAGGTAGCAATTTTAACATTCAAAATTTAAAAATACGCCAGAAGAACGTACATTTACAGTGCTCTCTCCGAAAGCACGCTTTGAAAATCACCTATAATGGGAGCACCTTGTCAATGGAGAATTGTCAACATACCTGCTAGTTTAGGCCATAATCTCTCTAGCCCACATAATTTGCTGAAATAAATTAAAGCTATTTTATTTTCCCATTAAATTTCAGACTCCCTACCTATAAAAAAAAATCTGTTTTTTTTTAAAGCACAAAACTACGTGCTTATAGCAAATGTAATTACAATAGTATAAGAATTAATGAGAGATGAGAAAAGCTAATGTCTGTATTTTATCTTTCATGCAAGTGGATTTAAAACCTGTTACCACATTGTTAAAAGCACTTATCTGGTAGCTGTAAGTGTGTTAGACTAGATTTTTCAAAATATTAATGTCCTTAGTACAGGTAATTTCTTTGTTCCCCCAAGATAGACGAGTCCAACTGAATTACGTTCAGGCATAAATTGCTTTCTGGAATGCAACCACTTCTTTTGGGAAGTAGCAGTATCTTCAAATTAACCTCAGTTAACACGAAAGGACTAAAAAAATTGTTCAAAAATTTATGTAGTTCAAAAATTGTCAGATTTGTTGAAATGAATAATGTGTTTGGATTTTTGGAAGACCTTTACAAATTTTGAACCTCCTGCAGTTCCATTTGGTGTAAAGAATCATACTATAAACAAGGGGCTCCATCTGTACTTTTGAAATAACTATTCAGTTTTCCATTTCAGTGCTCAAATTGACACGACAAACTGAAAAGCAGAAGTTAGTGCTCAAAGAAGTTCAAGAGTAAACATTTAGTCAATTCGTCTGCTCGGACTGCGAGTCCGTGCTCGGGAGGCCAGGATTCTGAGCGTAGGTTCTAGATTGGTGGGGAAGATTCTTTGCACTCTCTGCCAGTTGCCTCAGGTCACATGCAGAAGATAAATCCACTCATAGGGTCCTCACTGTTTCTGGATATTTTGTACACATTTTCTACATTTATGAATGCGGAAGATATTTATATTAAAATTTCATTTACTAACTTTAGTGTTTTTCTGGTCCTTTTCACTGGTGACTTAGGCCACTATTTGGTCTCCATATTTGGCAAAGAGGATATGAAATCGCATTTCTAGGGAGAGGAATAAAATGATAACAGCTGTTGGAAATTTCTTTGATAGGGCTCAGCAAGACAAGTTATAGAAAGCTATTTTAGTCATATTCTTCTTCAATTCAGTTCGACAGGAAATTTCAGATCACGAATCCACAAGGTTTCCTGATAATGTTGTGTGATCTGCTCATAGCAGGAGCTGTCATTTTTAAACAAAAATTTAAGGTAAATATAAATGAGGGGGCAATAAATCCAGGCCCACTCAGAACATTTGGCACATGTCATTCTCTGGATCTCAATTCTTTTTTCCCCAGTACTTTCCATCGGGGACCTGTTGTTCAAAGATTCCGGGATTCACGGCCTGGTCTGTGTCTCTCTCATTATGCCTGAGGGGACGCATGCCCCAGTCAGACATGCATTCTCACTCTGTCTGCAGGAAGCCTCGCACATCCCCATTCCTTCGCTGCTAGCCTTTTCCATAATGCGCTTGCTTGTCCTTTGCATTCTTTGCATGCTATTTTCCACTTTTGGCCTAATGCAAAGCTCCTGTTCTCCATGCAACCTGGGCCTGCAGTGCTGCCCAGTGGGGCTGTGCTCTCCTCTGACCTCCTACAGCACACGGTCTTTATCGTTCATTCGGAATGCATCGTGCACAGCCTGGCATTGTTAGCTATCTCCGTAATCTGTATATTTTTCTCTCCAACAAGATCACGCGTTCTCTGAGAAATTACGATGCCTCTTCGTACCCTCTGGCCTTAGTACCTAGTAGGCTTTCAATGACAGCTGGCTGATTTTGTGTAACAAGCATGATATGGAAGACTGTGAAAGTAGGATGGGTTGACATGATGTATTCCCATGGTGGTTAATCTATGCAGACTTGTGTTGGCTCCAAATCATCAGGTTTAGATAAGATCATTTCAGCTACTGAGCAATTCTTTTTTCGGATGAAAAGACAACTAAGTTTAAACCTCTCTAAAGTGTGGAATGCAAAAGAAAGCAACTTAATTTCTGATAAAGGTTATTTATTACAGAAATACCATTAAATTTCTCAAGTCCTCCTTTTCACAGGAAACATTATAGTCTGACCACAGTGTATGCTTTCCAGGCTATCTAGAAAGTCATCATTTTAATAATCCCTTTAACATTCGGATTATCTCCACTCAATGTCCTGAAACAGATAACAAGGAAACTCAGGATGAGGTTAAAGGAAACATTGTTGGCATTTAATTCTCCATGACAACCTTACAAGGTGGTGGGAATTATCTTCATTGTTTGCATGAGAAGCCAGAAATTCAGAGGGGTCAAGTTAGTTGTCCAAGGTCACACAGAGACATCTCAAGCCTCTCTGTTTTTTATGTCTCTTGCCCTCTTCCATCACTGTTGCAATAAGAAAACATCAGCCCTTCTGATAATGGGTCAGCATCTTGTCAAGACTTCTCATTTACGGGGATGGCCTGGTGACATAGTGGTTAAGTTTGCATGCTCTGCTTCAGCCGCCCAGGGTTCGCGGGTCTGGATTCTGGGCAAAGACTTATACACCACTCATCAAGGCATGTTACAGCAGCGTTCCACATATAAAATAGAGGAAGATTGGCATAGACATTAGCTCAGGGCCAATCTTCCTCACCAAAAAAAAAAAAAAAAAAAAACCCCAAGAAGAAAAAAAAGAAAAACCAAAAAAACCCTTCTTATTTAGTTCCACTTGGAATATTACCAGCACTTTTTTTTTTTTTTTAAGATTTTATTATTTCCTTTTTCTCCCCAAAGCCCCCCGGTACATAGATAGTTGTATATTCTTCGTTGTGGATTCTTCTAGTTGTGGCATGTGGGACGCCGCCCCAGTGTGGTCCGATGAGCAGTGCCATGTCCGCGCCCAGGATTCGAACCAATGAAACACTGGGCTGCCTGCAGCGGAGCGCGAGAACTTAACCACTCGGCCACGGGGCCAGCCCCTTACCAGCAATTTTTTTCATGCGTGGTCCTATCCATTTCTACAGATTTATGAGGTATGAGTGATTCTGCTTCAAGCAAATCTGGTTTGATTCATCTAATAGAATGAGCCCTTAAGGCAAGAGCCCTTGGAGTTTTCTCCGGTTATATTTTTCCCCTTAATCAGAGATTGCTGCTCCATTCTTAGGAAGCTGAGAGGTTTCCTGGTTCTGTCTGAGAGACCTTGAAGTCTGAAGGCATGGAATATCAACACAAGCATCCTGGAGAGGGCCAGGATGATCACTAATAAAGAGCTTGCATGTGGAACTTCAGCAGGCAAAGCTGGACCAGAGATACAATTTTGTGGATATTTTATGTTGGACCCATCAGTAGCTCTTATGGATGACTGTGTTCCTCCAGTTTGGCTGGTGGTCACCATCCTGGTTTCTGGGTGTTCTGAGAATGTTTTGCTTCCATAGTTCTCCCAATAGTTGACTGTCTTCTCCACTTTCCTCCTTTTTGTGATCCTTACAAAGCCACCTTTGTTCATGTTCTAAGTTGCTTTTCATTTTTTAATCCATCAACTCTGTTGATGGCCAGTCAACTCTGCTAGACTAGCTGTGGTAGTCTCTACAGATGGCTGACACAATTCCTCCTCTCTGTCTACGCATATGCCACTCCTTTCATCACAAGGTTAGGCCCAATTTCCTTCATCTTGAATCTAGGTTGGCCTTGTGCCTTACTTTGGCTAATAGAATGTACAAGAAGTGCAACAGTGCTAGTTCTAAGCTCAGGCTTTAAGAAGTCTGGAAGCTTCCACTTTCTCTCTTGGAAGCCAGTCCCATGTAAAAAGTCCAACTACACTTTTTACTTTACTTTTGAGACTACCATGTTGCAAGAAAGCCCAGCCTAGCCACATGGAGAGACTTTGTGGGAAGAGAAAAAGATACTCAGCCAGTCCCCAGCTGTTTGACAAAATCATAGCTGAGTCATGAGATGAATGAGTGAAGGAGCCATCTTGGATCTCCCAGTCCCAGCAAACACATGTGGAACAGAACAACCACACAACAGAGCCTAGCCTAGATTACAAAACTGTAAGAAATAATTTATTGGTGCTGTTTTAAGCCACTAAATTTTGGGGTGTTTTGTTTTGCAGCAATAGATAATTGAAACACTTGCTTAGAGCTTGTATCCATAATCCACTGTGCTGCTCTAGAGCTGTGTGATACAATATGGTATTAGCTGAATCCGGTTGCTTACATTTAAATTCATTAAAATTAAAGATAAAAATGCAGTGTCTCAGTTTCACTAGTCACATATGACATGCTCAATAGCCATTGTTTTGGACAGCACATAAAGTACATTTCACCACAGAAAGTTCTTTTGGATCCTGGTCATCTTCACATTTTCTAGAGCCTTCTGTTACTTATTTTTTAAGACTCGTCACTTCCAGCAAATTGGCTCAGTGGAGCACAAGGCTTTTGTAGAGGAATGGAAGTGCCGTATGAAGAGCTACCTGGCACAGGGACGCAGGAGCAGGCTATGTGGGGCCAAGTCAAATGGCAGGTCAAGATGGTCTACCCCAACCCATAGGCAGAGAGCTGCAATTGAAGGTTTTGAGAAGGTGAGAGAAATGACCACAAACATTCTTTGTGAAGGTGAATCTCGTGCAAAATGAATTCAACTAGGTTTTACGCGGAAAGGACCTCTCTCAGTTTTGCTAGTCATTAGTTTTTCCAGGACTCACTTATTTTCAACTGTCTTCTCTTTCCTCAATTATAATTTTAACTCACCTTCCTGAGGTTACCGCAGGAATAAAATCAAGACCATTTTCTGCTAATGGAGTAATTTAGCCTAGATTATAGTAATTTATTGTACCTTGACCTACAAGAACTGGCATAAAACACAACAAAAATTTGCATGTAGTTGAAAACATCATAGACTTCTATAATATCAGTGATAAAAGCACATTACTTATACCCTTCCTGACTATGCCAATAAAAATGCTAAGCTTCTCAAAGATCTTCGCTCTGTGCTTCAGTCGTTGTTTTTAACATGAAGTAAAATATCCCTGTCTGGGTTGAAACTAAATCACAAGCTGTTCCAATATACACCAAAGTACATCATAAAATAATTATATTGACTATATATAGTTATCACTATGGGAAAATTTTTGTTTAATCAATTCTCTTTTTGTAGAAGGATGACATAAATCTGGGTAGCAAAAAAATCAGATTATTTCAATTAAAACAATAGAATTCTAGTAGTTTAAACAGTAGACTTAGTTTAATATATCTGTTTACTATTTTCAAAATAATAGTGCAAGAAGGGGGCTGGAAACCTTTAAGGCTCTTGTGCAGATCCAGATCCTGGTTTTGGCTTGGCTGTCAATGAGTTTCGTGGCCGTGGACAGGCTGGTCACCATTCGCCATGTCTACAGAAGGGGCCTATGATCCCTCAACACTAACATTCCTTGATTCCTCTCTTCTTTGTAAGCTTTTCCAGCTTGGGCTACTGCACAAAAGGTTCTTGTGACTCAAGATGTTGCCAAAGTACAAAAAACATATCACAACTCTGCTCTTCTTCCTGTTAGGTCCTGATTCCTTGCTCCTCAAATAAAGCAGCAAGATAGGGCTTAGTATGAAGAACGACTTTACAGTAAAATTTGCCTCTCTGTGGTTAGTTTCAGGGTGATTAAAGGAAAGAAAAATAGAAAATCTCTGTCTTGAATGAAGTTTTCCTGTCTCTGGCTCCCTGCCTGATTTGAAAGTGCTAGAGACTAGGTCGCTTCTTTTGCAGATCCCCAAGAATGTCCAAGATTGCAGGTACAGTATTTATGTGGAGTGTTTGTGGAGAATTCTCTCCCACTCAGCTAAGTTTTTGATTTCAGAGCCTTTTGCAGAAGTAGCCACATGGATGCTTCTCCCTTCCATCGTTCTGGCCTTGGGGCTTTTCCTTACGTGCATTTGTTCTTGGGCCCTTCATTTCTTCCATCCACCCATCCATCAGTCCATAAGGCACACATGAATTAGGCAGCTGTTCTTTCCATGGCACTGCCGTATGTCTATGGGAAATGAAAAGATGACCCAGAAGTATCTTCTCTTGAAGGGACTTGGCTGAAGAGTGGAATAGATCTTGTCCTACAAGGAGAGAAACCCAAGAACAGCCCTCTAGAAGCCATCCCTCAGCTCAATGGACCAATGCTGGATGAACAGGGCAGTGACAAGAGGCAGATTAGTGCTTTCCTTGACCCCTCTTACTCATTGTACCCTGTTCTTATTTCCACAGGCATTAGCATCCTTTTTGTATTTTTGCCACTTTAAACTTTATCCTGCCATATATCGTTATGCCTATAGAGAAAGGCATCCTTCATTGTTCTTAGGTGAAATTGTATGTTCATCTATATGTACAATGCCTGATGTAAGAAATATCTATGTTCAAAGTAGGATGCACGTAGATTTACAGAAGTGAGTAAATATGATACGTTAGAATCTTTCTTTGTAGTACCTTATAAATCACAATGATCTCATGTAGTCAGTGGAGCTATCAACAAATCTGATAGAGCAGTTTGATGTGGGAATCTCTATTCTAGAAAATCAAATTAAACATTATAATTGTTGACAGATAAAATTTACTGAGCACTTACTGCATGCTATGCCAGTTATTTTATTTTTTTAATTTTCGTGGTAAAGATTGGCACCTGAGCTATCTGTTACTAATCCTCTTTTTTTTTTTTCTTTTCTTCTTCTTCTCAAAATCCCCCAGTGCATAGTTATATAGTCTAGTTGTGAGTGCCTCTGGTTGTGCTATGTGGGACGCTGCCTCAGCATGGCCTGACAAGCTGTGCTATGTCCATGCCCAGGATCCGAACCGGTGAAACCCTGGGCCACCAAAGCGGATCACATGAACTTAACCACTCAGCCACAAGGCTGGCCCCTGCATGCCAGTTATTATGCTAAAAGCATCATAGGTATTATCTTGCTTAATCCTCTTAATAAATCTAGGAGGTAGGTGTCATTATCATCCACATATTTCAAATGGTGAAATTGCTACTTGATAACATATCCAAGTTCATACAGCAAAAAGTAAGCTGAGCCAGGACTCAAATCTAGACAATGTGGCTCTGTGGTTTCTCTCTTAGCTATCCTGTTTCCTTGGTCCATGATTTAAAACAAACAAACAACAAAACCTTCCAAACAAAGAAACTTTTCTGTCATCTCCTGCTCTTCACTCACAAGGGACAATGTTAAGATTCAGATTCATCAAGGAATAAACCCAACAACCACGTCTATGACCAAAAGAATGGTCATGCTGGGCAGCACAGAATGTTTTCATTCTGACTAAACACTGATAGGACAAATCTTCCACGGGCAATGAGACCTTGTTTCTCATGGAAGCTCGACCGCCTACAAGCTCTGACCATCTCTGAGCTAGGAGACCAGATGGCTGCTTTTGTTTCTCCTCTCTTCGTCAGTCCATGTGGCTCTTTAGTCTTCATATTTTTCAGCTAACTCTTCTAAAAAGTTGTAATTTTACACCTACAGCTTCTTCATTCTCCTTGATTCTCCCTGTCTACTATGACTCTAAGCTCCTTTAGGCTGGAATGACCTCTTGCGAGATCTGCAACAGCACGTAGTAGAGTTGGATAGTTGGATTGAACTAAATTTCTCAAGATCACTGTTATCTTTTATTGTATTTCCTCTTGGAATCACCTCTTGGAGGCACATTTCCGTCTCCAATGAAGAAGAATTTTGGTGCTAAACAACAATAATTAATAGATCTCCATCAAGAGTTAGAGAGCAAATCCAGAAGCCAAGAAAAAGTGAAAGCGCCGGAAAAGAAAGTGCCAGAAACCAAGCGACCAGGTAGCCCTATGAGGCTCAACAGATGCTGGGATGGAGTGTGGAGGTCGAGGCAAGACAAGTTTTACTCTAGAAATG
Organism: Equus caballus; assembly: GCF_041296265.1. Taxonomy (NCBI): domain Eukaryota; kingdom Metazoa; phylum Chordata; class Mammalia; order Perissodactyla; family Equidae; genus Equus; species Equus caballus. The sequence goes on from NC_091691.1 coordinate 81,946,474, forward strand.
GACACCTGGGGACAGATGTTTGTGCTTTTATTTAAAAACACTTATTTATCATGCTTTATATGTCAAGCACTGAGCCACAAGGATAAATAAGACACAACTCTGTTTTCTGAGGACTTATATCCCGTAGGGGAGAGAGATAGCTAAACAAATAAGATCAATAATGTAAAGACTGTACAGATTACCCTGAGGACACAAAAGGAGTGATCAATTTTACAGAGTAGGTCAGGAAATTCTTCAGGAAGGAAGGGTCTAAGGTACCACCTGGATATGGCCAGGAGGACACCTGGGGAGAGCATGAAAACAGCAAGCTGACCTGGCACTTGGCAGGAGGAACTTGCAGTGTCAGTTTCAGCTGAGTACAAGGTGCCATTGGGGTGTGGTGTCGCAGAGACTGGGCTGGAGGGATCAATGGGCAAGCTGTCTGTGAAGGCCCTTGTTTAGTTGTAGCCAGCGCTGAGGTGGAGCCCTGGAGTTCCACACATCAATCTAGAAGGCGAGAAGGATGGGAGGAAAAGGAGCGCTCTGTCAAAATTACCCAGATACTCTTCCATCATGTCAAAAGTTGTTGCTTTTTCCGCCTTAATTTCAATAACAGCCAACATTTATGGCGCATTTATTGTGTGTCTGACACTGTGCTTGACTCTCCACATGCAGTAGGGGTTATGTTTAAACCAACTGTGTGGTTAGAAGTGAGGAGGATTCAAAGGAGACGTTACTTTTTAAACCCAAGGACCTGAAAATCTATAAGGAAGATAAGAAAACATATAAGAAATGACTAGATGATGATATAAGAAAGTATAGGGTTAATGGCTGATACATCCTGAAAGTAACAAGGTCAAGTAACTTTTCCTCCGCAAGAAGTCTTTGCAAGTTAACATAGTGTTACTCTTTAAAACAGTGGGCTGTCCTATGGAGCCTGAAGCAATGTGGAGATTTGCTCAATGCAGACACTGCGGATGAGGGAGCTAAATGTTATTCTGTTTCATGGTGTTATGTTTACTCCTCTCCACTCTATAAGCCAGAGGGTTCAAGGATGGATGAAGTCTAGAAATAGTTAACAGTCAAACCTCGGGCCTGCTCTGAACCTTTCAAGGCAGCCAGTAAAGGGAATGCAGCAGTGAGAAAACAGAGCCACCTCTGCTCACCCATGGAAACAGTCAAGCCGCCACAATTTGCACAAGGTGCAAATAACAGCTCGGCCTTTCGGAGGACCCTGCACACACTGCACATTGCGGCAGTCTCACCTCGGTCACAGAGCCCCTGCCTCACAGCTGGCTGAAGGAATTAGCTTGCACACCAGAATATTGATGTCAGCATCTTTTATCACAGGGGACGGGGATTTGCAACCATTTGAAAAAAACACCAACTCTGCTCGTGATTATTTGTGATTTAGAGAAAAGGGGAAGTTATCACTAAAAAACAAAAAAAGTCTGTCATTGAACACATTGATGGCAGTCCCTGTATAAGAAAATGTAAGTTAAAATATTTGGAATGCTCGCATATTTGTAAGTGGTCATAACAATGTAAAAATGAAGTAAAAACCAAAAAAACTCCAGAAGGTGCTTTAGAAAGGGAATGAGAGGATTGCTTCCCCACTTCTACCCATCCTCCCAAACCCATTTGCTGTGAATTGCATAATCTAGGCAGAGAAATATGGTAAGATGCCTTTGGATTGTGTGCTGCTGTTTGATGTATCTTGGCCAGCTTGTTAGGACTGGATAACAGTTCAAACAGCAAGACTCAGGGAAGCAGTGGGGGGTGGGGGGGGGGGTGGCGACTAGAGGATGACAGTAAACTGGGAATGTTAGGAGCCAGTGGTCACCAAGGGGTGGAGCTTTGCTTGAAGCCAGGGGAGGACTCAGGGCAGCAGAAGCCAACAAAGTACAACAGAGAGAAACCAGCTTCGTTAAGACAAGACCATCAGGCACGAAATAGTTCATACATCTAGAATAGAGACCAGCAAGAACCCAGCCTCAGATCTGGCAGGTTCTTACTTTTTTGTCACCAAATCCCAAATTCAAAGCAACTTCTCTCTGTGCTTGGCAGATCCTGTCAGGGGCTGTCTCAAAACCAACAAGATCGCTCTATCAATCTATCAATTGCTCTATCAAAAATCAATCAGGCGTGCTCTCTGGCCTCAAGCGGTGACCATTCTAAGACAGCAGGATATTCACACAAGACATTCAGTGGTGGTCAAATTCTGTTAATAAAACCCATTACAACACAACTTTTTTTTTTTTTTTAAAGATTTTATTTTTTCCTTTTTCTCCCCAAAGCCCCCCCGGTACATAGTTGTATATTCTTCGTTGTGGGTCCTTCTAGTTGTGGCATGTGGGATGCTGCCTCAGCGTGGTTTGATGAGCAGTGTCATGTCCACGCCCAGGATTCGAACCAACGAAACACTGGGCCGTCTGCAGCAGAGCGCGCAAACTTAACCACTCAGCCACGGGGCCAGCCCCCACAACACAACTTTTATATAATTTTTTTGAAAGACCTCAAAGTGAAATTCTAGTACAACTTGTCTCATATGAATAATTTTCTTATCACGATGTAAATCTAAGTAAATCATTGCCTGAAATGTTTCAAAAATGCAGTATTTGGTGTTTATCCTGATATATGATTAATTTCATCTTGTCCCATCACCTACTAAATCCTCTCTTTGCCTTTTTAGGAATCTTTACTCGCTCTGCTCTTTCCTTATTCATCTCTTAAAAACTCCCATTGTTGTGCTCATAGATGCATAATTTTTTTAAAGGAAAGATGAATTAATGAATTCTATAAGCTATCAGCAGTTACATAATGATTATCTAGCAGTGATGTAGTAAATAGCATAAAATTTGAGGTTTGATAACGGATTCTCCACTTATCAGCTGAATTACCTTAGGAAGGGTACTTAAATTTCATATGCCTCAGTTTCCTTATCTGTGCAGTAGAGATAATGACACATCCCATAGGTAGGCCATGAGGATCGACCGAGATAATAGACATAAATTGCCAGATTATAGTCCCTGTCACAGAGTGAGTTCACAGAGGCCAGTTCCTGCCACTTGGATTTCAGGAAATAATGGTTGATATAGATTAAATTTAAAGCCTATTCTGGCCAAAGTTTCATGTTTGTTGACACTTTCTGGATCAAGGCAAGATTAGTGGAAAGGCAAATGACAAGCTTACACATAGATATGTCATTCTAGTATATATTTAATCAATTAATATATTTGATAGTAAATTTTCTTGACTGAGAAGGATTCTTTTGTAGAAGAAGGCAATGTGAATGATTGAAGCACATTGTTATTTGGTTGGAAATATTACTTTCACCTTACTCAAAACTGCAGGAACAGACTGTGGCACATTAAATCACTAGCTTCAAACCCTGTAAATTCCAGGGACAATAGATGGTTTGAAAGCCTGGATGAGGCAGAGATGTGTACTCCTATTTCCAGGGACAATAACAATATTTCCAAAAGACTGCTATAAGCTCTCATTTGCTAAGTCTCATCAATTTGGGACTTTATCCTTGGGATGAAAGTAGACTCTTGTCCTGTCTACTAACATACCAGGAAAAGGAACAGCAGGCCAACATGAAAAGGTGGTATATTTACCATCTTGGGAAAACATGTGAGTTTTAAGCAAGGGTAGTTGTATATATTTTCATAAAACAACATACTTGCGATGCTAGCACAAGCAGGAATTCTTCAGGCTGAATCTCGATTTCCTTTCGTTATAGCCTTAATCCCCCTGGGCAGCACATGGTTAAGTGCACTCCAGTTACTGCAGGATTTTGAAATTTAAGAGCAAGAAAGCAAACAAGTAGACAAGCACATAAGGAAACAGTCTATAAGTCAACCTTTCGTCTTTTATCCCTATACGGCATCTCTTCCACCCACCTATTTAAACTATTTGGGACTCAGTCGAGGATGGATAACAAAGTTTAATGAGTCCTCTTGTGAATTTGAGAAGTGCATAGTGCTTTACTGCGTTGAATCTCAGGGCTTCTGCTATCCCCTGATTTGGTCCATGATCGGCCGAAAAGAAATTATTGACACTAGCACTGAGATAGATTCTATAAAATGCAACTTCTTAAAAACATATTGAATTTCACCAATGTAATTGACAAAACACCACTAGCGATGTAAAAATAATAAGCCATGGTGTTTGTAAGAATATACTTTAAAAATATAAAGAATGCCTTATCATTCTGTATGTGTTTCATGAACAAATGCCTGCAACGAGACAGTCAAACGATCTCTCCGCTCTCAAGTCCTGCCATTCTCAATAAAGTGTCTGTAATGCTTTTCTTGTACAAAGATCTTAAACTATAAGATTCTAGGGATAAATTTTACACCAACAAAGGGCTTTATTATGTTATGATTTTTTGGCTCTTCATTTGCTCCTTTTCATTTTTTATGGATATTAACTCTCTATTTTTATCCACGTATACTTGTCTTCCCAACTAGATCACTAACTCTTCAGAAGACAACAACGTCTAAACTCTTACTGACCTTCCTCTACGGCAACGATGTGCTCTGCAAAAGAGCAAGCACGCCATAAGATTGATTCTGTTTCGTGTCTTCTCCAGCTACACTGGAAATACCTATGTTTTCACGCCTCATTTCTGGAGCCAGATGGAATGTCATCCTGACGTGGGTCTCTACAAGTATAGGAGGAAGGTGTTTCTGAGAGAGCTGGAGGGAGATATTCCCTCCTGTCCCCACCAGGCCTCCGGTACCACCTACCCAATATGACACAATGTGACATCCCAACGCAACTTGAGGGAAAGCCAAAATGTAAAAGGCCAGATAAGTCCTAGAACATGAAACACGGTGATACACAAAATGAACTACACAAACCATGAAATGCAAATCACAGGCTGCTGTTCCATGAAAGTGCAAAATTTGCTAATATTTCTTAAAGATGGGAACTAACATCTTTAAGAAATAAAGAAAGAAAGACAAATGAAGGAACCCTATTTACCATCTTGTGGCAAGTCCACCACTGCTACATTAGACTATGCTTCCTCACCCGCTCCCAGCCATTTTAACCATGCTGTGTCTTTGTTTGGGTAGACATTATTATAGTTAATAACAAGAAAATTTTTTTGATTTTTTGGTTGGGTTGTTTGTTTTTTTGTTTTTCAATTGTGTGAGTTCTTTATATATTGTGGAGATTAACCCCTTGTTGGATATACGATTTGCAAATATTTTCTCCCAATTGGTGGGTTGTCTTTTTGTTTTGATCCTGGTTTCCTTTGCCTTGCAGACGCTCTTTAGTCTGATGAAGTCCACTTATTTATTTTTTCTTTTATTTCCCTTGTCCAAAAAGACATGGTATTTGATTAGATGCTTTTAAGATCAATATCAAAGCGTGTACTACCTATATTTTCTTCTGGAAGTTTTATGGTTTCAGGTCTGACCTTCAAGTCTTTGATCCATTTTGAGTCTATTTTTGTGTATGGCATAAGATAGTGGTCTACATTCATTCTTTTGCACATGGCTGCCCAGTTTTCCCAACATCGTTTGTTGAAGAGACTATCTTTTCTCCATTGTGTGTTCTTGGCTCCTTTGTCGAAGATTAGCTGTCTGTAGATGTGTGATTTTGTTTCTGGGCTTTCAATTCTGTTCCACTGATCAGTGTCCCTGTTTTTGTACCTGTACCATGCTGTTTTGATTACTACAGCTTTTATAGTACATTTTGAAGTCAGGGATTGTGATGCCTCCAGCTTTGTTCTTTCTTCTCAGGATTGCTTTAGCTATTTGGGGTCTTTTGTTGCCCCATAGGAATTTTAGGATTCTTTGTTCTATTTCAGTGAAGAATGTCATTGATATTCTGATTGGATTGCATTGAATATGTAGATTACTTTGGGTAGTATGGACAGTTTAACTATGTTTATTCTTCCGATTGATGTGCGTAGAATATCTTTCCATTTCTTTATCTCATCATCAATTTCTTTCAATAATGTCTTACAGGTTTCATTGTACGGCCTTTCACCTCCTTGGTTAAATTTATTCCTAGATATTTTATTCTTTTTGTTGCAATTGTAAAGGGATTATATTCTTGAGTTTTCTTTCTGTTAGTTATAAATATTAGCTTTATTCCTTAAAAAAAACATATTAATGAAAGCAATGCAATCACATTGAGGAAGGCATAGCAAATGGAGGAAAAAAAAATAATCAGCAGGAGTCCTACCATGCTAGTACAATGTCAGCTATTATTTAGGTATATTTCTTTCCAGTATTTTCACTGATACAAAATTTTGTTTGTCCATAGTTATTATCATAGAATTTTTTTTGCTCTTTTTCAGTCAATATTATAGCAAAAACATCTCCCAAGTTTTCAGTCTTCATAATCACCACTTTTGCAATCATATTTCATTGAATGGATCTGCCATCCTTCTATTTTAGGATAGTTAGTATTGTTTCTATATTTTGATTATAAGTAATGCTATAATGAATATATTTATATGTGTACTTAAGATTATTTCCTTAGAATCAATTTCTAAAGAGGTTAAAGTACGTAAATATTTGAGGATTTTCATATACATTGCCAAATTTCTGTACTAATTCAGAATACCATCAGCAATGTTTGAAAGTGTCTATTCCTTCTGATCCCTGCTCTCAATGGGATTGTACACTTTTAAAAATATGAATTTAACAAACCGAAACGATGTAACATTTAAAAAAAAATAAATTTCTTTTATTTCTAGTAAGCGATTTTTTCCTTTATATTCCTTCTTCTTTGTAAATTATCCATGCCCTTTAGCTGTCCATTTATCTATTAACTACTCATATTAGGCTTTTAAAAATATTTGCTTCCAATTTTTTAAGCCACCTAAAATGTGTGCACTTGGTCTTTTATAACTTGACTATATCTGTTTTTTCCATCTTCTCTTCTACCTTTCCCCTCAATTTTAGTTTCACTTAATTTAAAATATTCACTCTGATTGTCAAGACAGCACATTTTTCTTGTCTCTGTTTTGAGAATCTGTACCTCTTTCATGATTTTACTTCGCTGATTTGTTCTCATGTAGTTATTTTGGTTTTTAGCATTATTCTTCACAATCTTGGCCTGTTGCAGACTCTCTGTAGTTCTCATTCACAGGACCGCACCTGCTGGAGTCTAGGATCGCCTCCTAATTACTTTCCCGTGTGCTGCCAATCTAAGGTGACCTATCAGCCTAGTTACTGACCCCGGGCATTAATGTAGAGGCCTGTGAGGCTGTGGTGAATAAAAAATCTTGTCGTTTAGCAGATTTTCTCTTTATCCCATGACACATCATGCTGATGGTGAGACGAGAATATAATAGGAGGAGCGCACTGATGGTGGATGTGATTTTGGTTTTTGGCCACAGACTTTTCATTCCCAAGGTATAACACTCATGTCTGTTAGCTAACCTCAGGAAAGAAATAATGAGAAACAGGTGACAGCCTTGAAAGCATCATGGAATCAGTTCCCTGAGCAATTGACTGCTCTCCAAAATGATGCCCTGAGCATGTGCAAGGGAAATTTGAAAGAGTATAAATGCAGCAAACCGATCCAAGTCATGTCTGGAGTGAAAGACGTGTCACGTTGAGACACAGAATCACCGTTAGGGTGGGCAATAGAACAGGATCTGTGATTTCAAGAACTACAAACCATACCGATGTGAGAGCCTGCCAAGCTCTTAAGACAGGATTCTAGTATTCTTCACTCTCCTGTGGTCCCTCTCCAGTCTCCTAAGAGATGGTCACTATTTTCTTTTATTTGCCCTAAATATATAAAAGGCAACAGGGTTGAGGAGAGGATGTGGGCTTTGTCACCAAACAAGTCTGTGCATGTATTCACGGGCAAATCTGTTTGAGACCGAACATCCTCAGTGGTAAAATGGAAACAATGGAAATCTACCTGTCCAGGTTGTTGTGAGCTTTAGAGGTAGTGCCGTAAAATATCTGCCTCAGATCTTAGCAGATGATGGGCTCCATTAAACGATATTCTGGTTGCTATAGCTGTTTTTATTAATGTACAGGGTTAGCTCTTGAGATGTGACCTTGCCATGCATTGTCAATTACCATGTGGAGAACAGAGCTTGGATTCAAGTGTGCAGAAACTATTAATTCATATTGCAGTGTTTGAGGCTGAGAGTGGAAAAATATATGTGTTGTTCCCCTATCTGTGCTACTTTCAAGAGAGAAAAATACTTTCTGCTTATTTATGTTTTAATTGCATTGTATTTTTGCAGGGTATTCTGCGTTGTCTATATTGGAAAGGGGAAAGAGGGATTTGCGATATTGCCGATTAGCTATTTGGGGGCTCAAGAAGGCACAGCAATGGCTTCATTAACATTTTACCCCCTTCGAAATCATGACAGTGTTATCAATAATTATTTTTATCACCTAAAAAGTGGTACACAGTATTGCTTAACTACAGGAAACATCTATTTATTTATATATCTACAAACTAGATCTTCCCGAAAGATCAAAATCTTACTTATTAAATTAGAAAGTATATTTGGAAAAGTACTTAAATCTGTGATCAAATTGCCCTCCCCTTTGGCTAATTTTTTAAATAAATAGAACGCACTAGGAAAGTGATAAGAAAGAAAAGACATGGATCAATTATTTAAGCCTGATAATGTAGGCTCCCATAAAAAAGGAATCTTCAGAAGTCCCTTGCCATCACCTCTGAAGATATAAAGCACTGACGAGAAATCCTAGTCAACAATGACTGAAAATAGGCTGGCAATCATAAATTAAAATTAAGGAGTTTAAATATGATATAAAATCATTTAATCTTGATGATTTATGCTGGTTCTCAGAGGCAATTATTTACTGATGCTTATGTTTATTGCTCTTTTGACTTTTTTAATTACAGTAAACCCAAAATTCAATTATACACTCTAGTATATATTTCAAGCAATAGTATTGTAAATAAAAGGAGAACCAACTAATAATGTGCTTAGTCTAGCAAAGCTAAATCAAGGATAATACAAAACATGGGGCCACTTGATCAAGGTTGGAAAGCTGTGGAAAAGATCCCATCTGGTTAAAGTTGGAAAATCTGAAGGTTGAAAACGATGATTCCTTTTTTCTTTTTTTAAAAAAATAGAAGAGCTCTTTAATAAGTAACTTCTAACAGGTTATATAAACTGTAATTTTCTAAATTTAGAGGTTAAGAAATACATATTTGAAAGCCAAGGCTTTCTTATCAATAATCAGGGATATGGTTTTTAGGCCCAAACTATAGTTTTGTGAGTTTATCTTCTTTATCGTCTCCCGCTAGCGTGTGCTTTTGGAATGATATAGACTGATCCAGCTGTGTTTTGGGTTCCTTAAACATCTCACACTATTCCTCAAATGTTTGGGGTTTGACAAAACCCCAAACGTATTTGGCCAAGCATGTTTTCCCTTGATTTTTAAACACATGTGGGTTTTATGGGAAATTTAATCCATGTGTTTTTGATTCCTTTACACTTAACTCATCAAAATGTTGTTGTGTAAGATCTCTTTGATGTCCAAGAAGCTTTTGGAGCTTTTTTTTTTTATGGGACACTTTAATCCTTTTTTCTTAGAAACAGGAAGTTACATGATGCCAAGAAAAAATAAACTCCCACACCAGGATGGTGATATTTGATTGAACATTTCAAAATCCTAGGGTTCAACTTGTTTCAGAATTTAACTGAAACAGTTCTCCTGGTCATTAATTTCTCATTAAATTTATTGCTTCTTGGTGGTTTTTGAAATGGTAAAATGTTATGTTTTTCAGGAGAAAATACAAAGGTGGTAGAAAATTACAAAGGGTTTGTAAATTAATGGTGATGTCTTATAAATGAGGTTGTTATTTACATAATATAACCTCATTTTTATAAATGAGATTGTGTACATATATATATATATACACACACGTATATATATGCTGAATGAAGCTCTGTAAATTGAGGATAAATTATATCCTTCTCCATATGCCACAAGGGAGGCTGGAGAAAGGGTGCCTGATTGGAAGTCACAGTGAAAGAGAAAACCCACTCAGAACACTTGGGAAACATGTGCATGGGTTTTACTATCATTTTGTGTTTAACTGTGTCACAAAGAAATTAGGAAAATGTCATATATACACATATCAAGGAGGGGGGCTATTTGATGAGAAGTATGTCAACAGGAGAAGGCAGCAGAGTGGATTTTATAGTCTGTGAAATAAGGATAATAATAGTACTTAGCTCCTGGAATTGCTGCAAAGTTTAAATTAGTTAACACATATAGGATACCGTCCTGGCTCGTTGGAGGTGCTCAGCAGGTGTAGCTAATTTTATTGTATAGAGTCGTAGTAGATCCGGGTTTGAATTCCAGCTCCAGCAAGCATTATGTCCTGGGAGCAAGCCCCCTCCACTCCTCAACCTCAGTGTCCTCATCTCTCAGAAATCCTCTTAGAATTGTTGTGAGGATTATGTAAACTTCATGTCACATAATCCTAGCACCAAGGGGTCTTGTACGTATTAATATGTGAAACATCATCTGTTTTACACATGGAGAAGTAACTTGCCAAAGTCACAAAAGTGTGAGTAATAGATCAAGGATTTGAACTCACTTCCTCTGACTAAATAGTTCATGTTCTTTCTACTGCTTTTTAAGAAGACAGTCAATAGACGTTAAAGATAAAAACAAAGAACAAGAAAGAAAGGTTGGTGGTGTTGCAAAGATGGTGAGGGGCCAATGCCTTCATATAAGACCCGGAATTACTTCTTTTTTGGAGAATTTTCCATCAGCAATGCGAAAATCTTTACAGAATCATGAAGTTAGAGCACGTTAAAGAGAAGAAAAAGGTTGTATTTATGGAAGACAATGTTCTGGGGATGTGATGTCTCCTTTTCCGCTTTTGAGCCTAGGCAAACCAGTCCAGAAAGCACATGACACTTTTCTCTCTGTTCTCTTCCTTTGTTTTCCCCTTCTTAAAGCTCACATTTGCACTTAGAGAACAGAATGCAAGGCTGGGGCAGAACAGACAGACAGACACTACTGTGGGACAGATCTTGTTCTGTAATAGTACTGTGAAATCGAAGGCTTCTTTCTCATATAAAATCATTAACTTCACTCCATTTTGTCATCAACATCACCAGAATTAACCTGCCAATTAAAATTGCAAACGTTTTATCTTACAATGCCTAGAGGTTGTCACAATCATTAGTGCCTCCATTTCGTTCATCCAGGAGACCAGAATCATAGTGGTAGTGGACCAACGCCTTCTTAAATTGTATATATCATTAACTACCTGATAGGGAAGCTAAACAAAGCAGGAAATCCCAAAATTTCATTTCAAGAACCATGGCCAATTTAAGTTCAATCAGATATGAAATTAGTAATATAAATTAACAAGAATTTTTTCTCAGACTATAAAGTTATTTTGCACTTTACTTTGAGAAGCATCTTTTGGGCGAGGTGAGGGGCTTGGGTTGTGTTCTGTTGGGAAGGAATATATGTGTATATCACTTTTTTGCTTATATTTTACACAAATCAGCAGACAAAACTATATTCTTTTTATTTTTTTCTTTTGAGGAAGATTAACCCTGAGCTAACTACTGCCAGTCCTCCTCTTTTTGCTGAGGAAGACTGGCCCTGAGCTAACATCCGTGCCCATCTTCCTCTACTTTATATGTGGGACACCTACCACAGCATGGTGTGCCAAGCAGTGCCATGTCCGCACCCGGGATCTGAAACAGTGAACCCCATGCCGCCGAGAAGCGGAACGTGTGCACTTAACCACTGCGCCACCAGGCTGGCCCCAAAACTATATTCTTATTTTGGGTTCAGCTTCCATGAACTATTATGTGGAAGAATAACACAATAAATTATTGAGGAGCAGTAATATATGGTAGTTTTTCAACCTAATTCTTGCCCTGTAAGTATTATTTGTTAGTTATATATTTATTTCAGTAACAACAATAATAATAACTAACATTTATTGAGCCCTTACCGTGTACCAGACATTGTTCTTGGTACTTTATAGAAATTAATTCATTAATGCATACATGTAATTATCATTATTGTTCATATTTTACAGATGAACAAGCCAGAGTACACAGGTTAAGAAACTTGCCCAACATTATTCAGTTGGTAAATGACAGAGTCTGGATTATAAAGCTTTTACTTAAAAAATAATAGGTTATTTGAAAGGGTCAGTCATTTTGTGATTTTTGTGTTATAACCATAGCTTTTCTATTTCATAGGAGCTGGCCCTCTATAGACATGTTCTGCTCTCTAACAGGCTCTTTGGGGTAGTGACTGTGTCTGATTCATCTTGGTGTCCCCAAAGGGCTAAGCTAATACCTTGCCCATAGTTGTGACTCAGTATAACCAAATCTTACTTTCTTTTATACCAAATGAAAACGTGTTTCTACATTCAGAAAATCTGGCCACGCAGAGCGTTTTGTAATGCACCACTGGTTTTTAGTAAGTCTCTGAGTGGGTTGAAACACCTGGTCAATGCAGGCCATCTGAGAGAGGGAGCAAGGAAGTCTTCTAAGGTCTGTGCCAGGGGGACTGGAGAGCACACCCCAGAAATGAATGAAGGAACCAAACCTGGTGCCTTGAATTCTGTGGAGCTGTAACTTTTCATGCTGCTTCCCATCGTACCTCCACCCACGCAAACCAAGGATGCAAGCCCTCTCCTGAAAGTCTTAATATGGGAAACTAAACTTCAGATTCAGAAAAAGCAAGGAAAGAGAAAGGAAATGAAGACAACAGGAAGATGAGGTAACTGTCGTGCTTTGTGACACAGAAAGCTGGAGAAGTTATTTAGAATTTATAGACGTTATGCAGAAGTTAATTTTTTCAATGCAATTTTTATTTTGGAATAATTTTAGATTTACAGGAAAGTTGCATACTGTAATATAGAGAGTTCTTGTGTCCTTTCCACCCAGCTTCGCCTAATGCTAAAATCTTAACATGACCATGGTACATTTGTCAAAACTAAGATGGGAACATTGTTATAATATTCTGAACTAAACTACAGGCTTTATTTGGATTTCACCAATTTTTCCACTATTATCCTTTTCTTTTCCCTGGTCTTATACGGGAGACCACTCTGCAAGTAGTCTTCTTGTCTTCCAATCTTCTCTAATCTGTGAATCTTGTCTTCTAGTCTTCTCTATCTTTCCTTGTTTTTCATTATCAGTTAACTTTTAAGAGGAAAGGAGTTCTCTCTATATATTAAACCACAGTTGCGTGTGTGTGTATGTGTGTGTACACAGAATGGTCAGGGAAGGTTCTCTGGAGGTGACCCGAACAGAGGCCTAAATTTAAATGATAAGAAGAATCAAGGGATCTAAAGGTCTTAGGAAAAATGATTCCAGGTAGAGAGAGTAGCACATACAAAGACCCTGTGGCAGGAAGGCAGGAAAAATTTTGATATGTTCAAGGGGTCATGGTTGGAGTGGAACGGCTGGAGGAGGCATGTTGGGGAAGAGGTCAAAGAGATACAGGAAGTAGGCTAGGGCCAGATCATTCATGGCTTGAAGACCATGGCTATAAATGCAATACCTTTCTTGGAAGATTTCCTTTGTGGCTTTCATAACATAAAACGTAATTCTCCAAAAATCAGCTCTAGGTGGAATTAAGCTGTGACTACTCATATCCAGACAACAGTTCTTTGACCATAAGAACCAATACATGCTTATTCTTGAGAGAGCAGGCGGACATCCAACTACCCTCTGAGATAACTACCCTCTATTTTTTCGTATGAGGTCCTGGCAGAACAAGCTACAAGGAGTTGCCAATATTTCTAACTATCTGGGTGCTCGATGATCTATTAGTTGTTGGATCTTTCCTTCCCCCTGGAAGCTATTACCCCAGCTTAATCTGCCCCCACTCCCACCACTCTGTTGACCAAATCTATGCAAGTTGCCAAATACGACATTAAAATGAATGATATAATTATTTTGATGGTCTGAAGGAAAAACTGTATCTCTTATAAGAGGAGGGCAAGAAAGTAGATATCCTCAGACTATTTATTTTCTCTCCAAATTCCCTTCCTTAATGTGGTTTGTGCAATCTCTTGATATTCTGCTATTGAGCTATATAGTTCAAGATCTGAACACCTCTCCAGTCACTGGACCCTTGGCTTCTATGTGATAACCAAGAAAAAAGAGTAGTTTGTTAACCATCCGTGTTGCTGCTTCTGCAAAAAGCTGTCATATATATAAAATTGGAGAGTTTCAAAAGCAATAAGTAAAACTTCAGCCACCTCTCTCAATAGAGCTCTTCAAATCTCTGTCATCCACAAAAATAAAGCGTATAAATTGAAATTGATTTTTGTAAAACCTTCATAAAAATAAATCCAAACATTTGGAAGCATCTGTTGGATGGTTCAGGAATTTTATTTTTATTATTTTTGAATGAGTCCAGCTTTGAAAATCTGGGACCAATTAAATCTGGCAATGTACAAAATCAATCAGATGTATAGATATACACAATAGGAAGAGACTATCCTAACGGTGGTTCCTCTGTTGATCATCTCCAACATCAGCCTTCAACTGTGTAGTGTGGTAGGTATGACCATGGGTTTTGGACATATGTTGCTGTGGTTTTAAGTCTCAGATCTGCCACTTATTAGCTCTGTGACCTTGACAAGTTACTGGAACATTTCTAATCTTCAGTTTATAGAACTTTAAAATGGGAGATAACATTTCTGGTTTCTAGAATGATTGAGAAGATTAAATGAGATAATTTACATTAAGGGCTTAACAGTGCCTTACTCATTCAATAAAAGTTAGTTATTAATATAATTATTATTGTTAATAAGATCAAATATTTATTACCTTTATTATGTTTAATGCAGGATTCCATACACAAAAAAGAATTCAACGTGGTTTCTTTTTGGAGAACTGGAACCTATTCACATGAAAGGTTAGCTATCAATAGAAGGTATCAGAACAAAAATAAAAGGAATTTAGCAATAAAGTAAATGTTTAATTGTCAAAGAACCATACAGTCAAACAGAAAAACCTCTGAGAGTGAAGATGTGCAGGATTCAAAAAGGCTAGGAGGAAAGGAAAAGCATTCTATTATTGTGTGCAGAGGTGACACAATAGCAAATTATATATTCAGGATTGCATCAATAGAGAACTTCGTTATTGTTAAATGGATATAGTTAATAAAAGTAAGATATTGACATGAAAATAATCTGGAGATGGTTAACAGTTAACTAGATTAATTAATGTCAATTAAACATACTGGATTCATTAAAGCCCTTCCATAAATGAGAACTTTTCTTCTCAGGAGAAATTCTTGTAGTGGATGGGAATGTTTGGTTAGATTTTGATTGCAGCTTTTACTCAGCAACTCTGATTTTGTTGAGCAGTTGTGATAAGGCCAGCTGCGTCCAAAATGAGCATGTATCAGTATTGTCACACCTTTAGGTCTATCACCCCTACAAAACCCTTGTCACTTTGGTTTAATTGCAAATTCCCTGGAGAGCCTCCTCTAATGACCCATTTACATTAAAGCTTTTAAATTAGATTTCAATCTTAATTTCACTTGAAATGTTACCCTGGAGTAATCATTCCATTATAAATCATTTTATTTGATTTTATGGAATTGCTCAATTACAAGAGAAGTATTGAAATAAAGTGCAGTTATATTGAGAAGAGCAGAGAGACAAAAGCTGAGTCTGTTTGACTTTGGGAAAATGTTATCAGTCAGGGCAAAACTTAGTCATTTATAAGCCACACAATGTTGTACAGTACTGAACTGTGGTATATTTTGTACCAGAGAAAATTGGAGTACTGTGACAGTTTGAATGGCTATTAAGGCTTTAAAGTTGGGAAGGAAGCATGGGAAAATGCCAAGACCATTCCAGATCAAGGTAGGAGGCTTATTTCCTTCTGGAGAAATTGTGGACCCCAAGAGACCATCTTTAATGACTGAGTGGCATTTCAGAAATTACCTTCTTCTTTAAATCTGTATTCCATTTAGATATGTGTGTGCTATTGCGTCTCTTTAGGTTGACAGCTCCTCACCCTGTGCTATGTTTTATTTAGGCTTCAGTCTATACCTGGCAAATTTCCTATAAGCTCAGTGTGAAAACTTTCTGACAATGTCTTTTTATTCCACTTTGGGATAAGTCAGGATGCTTTTTATTATTTAGAAATGAGCCACATTACGTTCTTTGGTTAACAAATTTAGGGAGGAAGAGACGGAAAGATGGACAGGACTTTTGTACTGATAAGCAGCAAATAAGACTTAGAATTGGAAGACACTGTGGGTACAAACAGTTTAACCTCCAAATTCTACAAAAGGAGGCACTGAAGCTTAGAGTTAAGGGACGTGCTCCCTTTGGGCCCAGCCACAATTCTAGTTCCAGCAGAGCAGAAACGACTGCCTAGGAACTTCGACACATTTCCTCTCTATATGTCAATACTTCCCTCTCTAGAAATACAGACGTTACAAATGCACAAGGAGTCGATTTACATTGTCTGTAAAGAAATAAGATGATGATTGTAAACATCAACTAACTATATATCAGTCGTCGTCATGGGACACAGATTCCATCACTTGTCTTTTCTTTTTCAGAGTTTCTCTGTGGCCTAGCCCCTGGTCAAGTTTTATAAATGCATTGCATGTACTTAGAAATGTGTATTTTCTCTTTGTTGGGTGCAGGGTTCTGTATATTCATTCACGTATTCATTCTTCCACTCGTGGAGGAAATACTGAGTATCTAATATGTGCCAAGCACTCTTCCGGCAATGGGGCTATAACAGTGAACAGGCAAACAAAAACATCCATGACTTCTTTTAGCTTGTTTATTATTATTAAAACTTTCAACAGTCTTACTAATTTTTCGGTTTGATTGAGAACACAGTTTCTGAGATATGTATGTTGAAATATCCTACTACAATTATGCTATATCATTTTCTGCTTAGAATTCTGTAGTTTTTGCTTTAATTCTTTAGATTAAGGTTTTTGTTTTTGTTTTTACAAATGAAAAGATGAAATTCTGTGTGTGTGTGTGTGAAGGCTAAAGTTTTAAGTGAAGACAAACATGATTGTTAGAGCTCAATGGCGAACTGTACTTTTTTTTTTGGGGGGTGAGGAAGATTGCCCCTGAGCTAACATCTACGCCAAGCTCTTCTACTTTGCATGGCTTGATGAGTGGTGTGTAGGTCCACATCCAGGATCCACACCTGTAAACCCTAGGCCCAGGCATGTGAACTTAACCATTATACCCCTGGGCTGGCCCCTGAACTGTACCTTTTATTTTTAGGAGTGTCCTTGTGTTGGTGATTTTTTGCCATAATTATATTTTGTCTGATATCAATATTTTTAGAACAGTTTTCTTTTGACTTGTATGAAATATCTTTTAACCATCTTTTATTGTTAAAATTGTGTTATTTCGAAAATCTTTCTTTTAAACAACATACAACTACTTTTTGTTTGTTTGTGTATTTTAATTCAAATCCGTAAACACAGCAATTCACCAGTCTCACTTTTTTTCTAGTAACTCCCTACTTTACACACTCATTTCCCTTCTCTAATCTGTATTTAGTTTTCTTTAGGCTTGATGCACAAATGCTGTCTTGGGATTTCCCTTTTCTGCTATTTATTGTGGGATGTCATATTTACTTGTGAATTTATTCCCTTGTCTTGTTGACCTATATCTTCCAGTAGCTTCTTATAAACAGTCATGTAAGGGGTAAGCTATTTGATACTTTATGTGTTTGAAAATATCTTTATTTTGACTTCATGTTGGATTGACTGGTTGGGTACAGGAAGCATTTTTCTTTGAATTGTGTGCTGTCTTCTGGCTTCCAGTATTGTTCCTGAAAATCTGATGCTGACTGACTCCTGATTCTTTGTATCCAATGATTTCTTTTCATCTTTTTAGAAGATATTAGTATTGTGAAGTGTCTTGGTGCAAGCCATTTTTTTTTATTCTACCTCTAGGACTTTATATTTTATTCATTTTATTGATAGTTTATGTTTTCACTATCCCATTTTGTTTTTTTGTTAAAGATTTTATTTTTTTCCTTTTTCTCCCCAAAGCCCCCCGGTACATAGTTGTATATTCTTCGTTGTGGGTCTTTCTAGTTGTGGCATGTGGGACGCTGCCTCAGCATGGTTTGATGAGCAGTGCCATGTCCGCACCCAGGATTCAAACCAACGAAACACTGGGCCGCCTGCAGCGGAGCGCGCGAACTTAACCACTCGGCCACAGGGCCAGCCCCTCAATATCCCATTTTCGAAGTTCTTTCAAGTTCTCTGTTCCTTTTTGAAATATAGCATCCTATTACTATTTCATGTGTCTTCTTTTATCATATCAAGTATATTAATAATAGTTTTTTGATCTTTTCTTCTGTTTCCCCCATTGTTTTCCTCCAAGTTCCTCTTTCCTATTTGTTTAGGGTTCTATCTTTCATGTTTCAGGCCATCTTGAAATTTCTGGTGATCTTTGGCTATTGTCTGCTATTTAAGTGGTGGGTTCTATTGTAGTATGACTGAAGAGCAGAATAGCTTTTTTGTCGGGGTATAACCAAATGGTAGTATATGTTTATTTTTTCCCCTCCGAGGATTTCCAGCTACGTCAAGGAACGATCTTCCAGTCTCCTGCCTGGTAGCTGATGTTCTGGGAGAAGGGTAGGGGGGATGGGGTAGGCATCTTACCATTCAATTTAGTCAATGACTCACTGCCCTCTGCTGAGCATTGGGTCTTCGTCTGAAGACTTTCAACTTAATCCCCCCCACACCCCCCACCTGGAAATGAATAAATTCCTAATGTGGTCATTGTCAGTCTGGAGCGAGGGGTGGGGTGTGTTGATCTACAAATTTCTAACCAATGCCCCCCTATTTTTAGCCCTTGCCTCATTCCCTTTCTACCACATTCCACCAAATCAGGTGTTTATCTCTTGGTGCCTTCTAGGTTTGTACCTGACAAATGAACTTGCTTTGCATGATACCACACTTTTGCAATTATGTTGTAATTTTCTCCTCTGTGCTGAGTCAATTATCACCATCCTACCTGTTTCCTGGCTTCTAACATTTGTTGACACTTCTCGTTCTCTACTGAGTCTTCTCCTGTTCAATTTGTCTTTAAGTGTTTATATCATTTAATTCCTTTACTTTGGTAAAATCTTGGGAAGGATTAATGCTAAGTGCACATGTTCATTATGCCATATTTAACCAGAAGTCCCTTGGCTATGTGTTAACAATTGATTTTTATTGTTGCAAAGGTCTTAGGCAGAATTTCTATGAGTTGGGGAGGGACGTGTGTGTGGGTGGCTTGGTGTTAGGCCGTGTCCTTCCACATCAATCCAGCTGGGCATATTTACTGTTTTGCAGATGAGGAAACTGAGACTCAGGGTTAATAAGTCGCTAACTCAAGTCAATGAAATCATCTCAAGTTGCAGAGCCAATCTCTGACTCAAGCAAATGCGTAATATATACTCTATTTATGGTTGATGATTAATGATTTAAGAAGACAACAAATGTGTCTATTAATAATAAATCAATTTCACCAAACAATAGTCTGATTTGTGAAGTGTCACTGTTTATAGTTTACTTATACTCACCTTTCCACTATCTATTATTTGGATTCACACCCTGGGTAGTAAGATTTTTATAACAATGGATTTTGCCTTTTTAATAACAATAGAACTGTACATTATAGATGGAAATTTTTAATAAAGAGACAAATATGATCTAATTGGTTTACTGTGGTTTGGTTCCATAATCAATCTACATAATGAACAATTAGATATATCTGATGGAGTAATACGGCACTTTGATAGAGAAGCATGAATCCAACTAGTTCAGGGAAATGCTTCCAGCCCATACTTCCTCAAGAAGACAACTAGTAACTTGCAGATACTCACATTTTGCACATAGTCTTATATACCCTCCCTTTCGTTTTCACCCCTGCCCTCCCCTCTACTCCCCTCCTGGCTCCTTACTTTTTCTTTCTTTTCTCCTTTCTCTTTCTTTTTTTTGACTATTCCTCAAAAATTGTGCTCAGGATAGACAAGTAGGTGTAACTAATTCAGAAACATTTAAGCCATTACAACAACTTTACCATAAGCACCGTGCCTAGACAGCAAATACACATTTTTCTGAGTGAATGAATAAGTGAATGAGTAATTGTTCATCCATTGGTGCCTTCTACGATACACACATGTTCTATAGCTTCTGTGGAAATGTGAACAATCTACATGGTGGTTTATTTTGTTTCTTCCCTATCTTTTCTAAAACAAGTTATAATTCTTAAAGACTATTTATTGACCCAGGCTAAATATATACATTAAATTAAAAACAAATGAATAAAAATACTGTATTTTGAGTTGGTCAAGACACCAGGTGCTATAAATACATGATCCGAGAAGGTGTTATGACTATAGAGAATGGTGGGGTATATGGGAAACTATCAAGGGAGTTAAATGTTGAAAAACTTATAGAGAGTAAATATATATAAAGTGCATGACATGTACCTATAAGGCTTCTGCACCTGATTCCAACATGTGTGTGTGTATGTGGTGGGGTTCCCCCACATCCAACAAGCAATTCTCCGACACCAGCTGGATGTCCTACTAGTCAGCTCAATTCTGACACTATCTGCCCAGAGATAGTATCAGACTCCATAGGTTAAGGGCTCAGCCCCACAAAACTGACCTCCACTTCAGATACCAATCGCAAGTCCAGGTTGTTACCTGTGATCAAATGGCTGTAAATCAAAGGTTCCTGTGATCCCCTCCCTGGGTTTGATTAATTTGCTAGAGGGGCTTACAGGACTCAGGAAACCAGTTTACTCACTAGATTACTGGTTTATTACAAAGGATACAAATCAACAGCCAGATAAAGAGCTATATAGGGTGAGGTCCTGAATAAAGGAGCTTCTGTCCTCATGGAATTTGGGGCCCAGCACAGTGGCACATGGAAGTGTTCTGGTTCCCCAACCTGGAAACTCCCTCAGTCCCCTTCCTTTTGGCTTTTTATAGAGCCTTCGCTACATAGACGTGATTGACTAACTCATTGGCAATTGGCGATTGATTCAACCTCCAGACCTTTCTCCTCCCTGGAAATCAGGAGGTGGGACTGAAAGTTTCAACCCTCTATTCATGATTGGTTCCCCTGGCAACCAGCCCCATCCTTAGGTGCTTTCCAAAAGTCGATTCGTTCACATAAACCCAGATGTGGTGGAAAGGAGATTGTAATGAATAACAAGACACCCCACCCATTTCACCTTTATGGCTCTGAGGCGTTTTCAGGAACTGAGGACAAGGGACTAAATATTATAACAAAAGATGCTCCCATTGCTCTTGTCACTCAGGGAATTGCAAGAGTTTTAGGAGCTCTGTGCCAGAAACAAGGATGAAGGCCAAAGATATATTTCTTATTATAAAGCACAATATCACAGCCTAGTATGAGGGGTCCTGCTGAATGTTAGCCTAGAGGAATATGAGCTCAAGTTGCCACATCTGTTCTTCCAAAAGAAACACAGAAATTCAGGGGTTTTTGTGAATTGTCTCAATTTTTTAAGGTTGGAGAGTTGGACTGTTTATTTGCAAATAACAGACTGTCCTCAAGCTAGTTTAAGAAACAAACGAATTTACTAAACAATATACATGCACACAGGCTCCAGGAGACCAGAGAATCAGTGCTATGGTCTGAATGTTTGTGTTCCTCCAAAATCCATACATTGAAATCCTAAACCCTAAGGTAACGGTATTAGGAGGTGGGGCCTGTAGGAGGTGATTAGATTGTGAAGGCAGAGTCCTCAAGATGGGATTACCGCCTTTATAAAAGAGGCCAGGAAGAGCTCCTTTGTGCCTTCCACCATGTGAGGACACAGCAAGTCAGTGTTCTGCAACCCGCAAGAGGGTTTTTACCAGAACTTGACCATGGTGGCACCCTGATCTTGGACTTCCAGTCTCCAGAGCTTGACAGATAAATTTCTGTTGTTTACAAGTCACCTGGTCTTATTGTAGCAGCCTGGACAGATTAAGATAGTCTTAGAAATTATGCAGCCAACAGCAGCACCCAAAATATACTGCAGGGCAACCTAGTGAAGACCCTACTACAGCTACCAATGGGAATAGACACTGAAACTCACACCATCAATGCTGATACTATGCAGGAACTTCTGCCACTGCCCTTGTCCCCCTAATCAGACAAGGCTCCTTGCAGTGCCTGTTTCTGAAGTGAAGTCTCATTCTGGTGTATCTGATTGGGAGAACCCATACTCTTGCTTCAAGGCAGCCTGGGGGAAAGAGTATCTGTCTTCTGTCTTAGAGAGATAAGGGCTTATAAGGCAGAAAGAAAAAAAAAAAAAGAGGAGTATTCAAAGGAAACGGGTAACCAAAGAGAATGACAAATTTCCACTAAAACAACCAATTCAAATTTAAAAAGATAAACAGCCTGCTGGCCATCAAAACATGATTTTGTGTGAATCTGCCTGTCAGTCACTGGTTTGTGGCCTCCGATCTAGTAGGATGTTTCACTCCATGTATAAAAGTAGAGTAATACTTTCAATACATGGAAAAATAATTGAAACAGTTAGCCTGTCCTTCAGAACAATGGCAGAAAATAGACTCCCACAGCTCTATGCTCACTATGCCCAGTAACTAGAGTCATTTCTAATCTCCTCAGATCTGCCAGCAGCATCATATACAACATCATGACTTGACCTAGGTGCATGATATAGTTGTATAACAAAACTGTACCGGCAGATGAATGAAATAATAACTTTCTGCCCAGCTTAAATTTCTAAAAGGTGTTGCTTATGTCTTAGAAAAGGTTTACTGAAGCAGAAAGCAAAGATGGAATTAATAAGCTCTGAGAATAGAGTCAAAATATCCCTCGTATCCTCAGTGGCACATCCTATCCTTTTCTTCCATCTCTCCTAGACCTTTGACAGTTCAGTTTTGAGCCCCACCCTCGCCCCGTAGGAACCTTCAATGCACTTCTAGAAACCAAGTCCATTTTTAGAGCTTCTCTTTTGAAGTTATCACCCAATATATATGTCATCTCCATTATTATAACTTCCGCACTATAAAGTTAGTACCAGGAAATTAGTGTGTAGCCGTCTTGTACTTATTTACATTATATTACTGAACCATCTGTGAGACTATGATTTAATTATTCTGATATGGTAAGTTGGACCTCCCATCTTGTGGTTGAATTAGTCCTATGTCTACCTGGGAGGAAATTTAGGATTTTCTATCTTTCAGAATTGAGGATTTCCTCTGTGTTTCAGACATTACTCTCATGTTTAGGAAGTAAACTGGTTTTGAAAGGAGAACATCATGTCATCATTATGGTGAAGCTCCTTTGTCTTCAGACAAGAAAGCTCTACAGTCTCTGAATAGCCCTAATGGTGGATTGCTTTTGAAGGTAGGTGGGAATACATCTTGGTTTTTCTCTAGCCCCTGGCTTTTTATTATATCCAAAATTCAAAATTTAAATGGGGTAAAAGGATGATCTATAAAAATTTTTGAATTATTGTGGCAATGGCAGCTGGGATTAGCTTAGAACAAGACATTTTTTCAGCTTTCAGACCACAAATTTCCTTGGTCTGATTTTTTTTTCTTTTACCCATTAATAAAATATTGATTAAAAGTTTTGAAGTCTAACCCTTAATCTTAGTGTCTTCCTCCTGATGGGAGGCCAAGACCATTCTGTTACACTCACTCTCTTCCCCAAATAGGATTTCTGGGTATATACAACTTATGCTATATACAAAAAATTATAGCTATTACATAAGATTTCCAAGCTCACAATGTTACTACCATTTTCTGGCTATGGGATAAGAAAGAAACAGAACACAAGAAATAAGAGTATATGAGCTATGGCGCTACCCCTTGGGTTGGCCAAATTTTCACAAGGTGCACAGAGCTGAGACACAAGTCTCCCAATGTCACACCATGGAAGTCAGATCTATTGCGTTAAGAATACATGGCAACAGAAAGCACGGTTGGCTAATAATTAATTTTCCCCCTCAATCCATTTTTTCTTCCTTTTAGAAGTTCAATTCTTTGGGTGTCTAGCTGGAGAAGACATATCTTTGCCTCTTCGCAGCTGGGTATGTTCATGAGACTAAAACCACTGGATATGAGTGCAAGAGAGTTATATAACTTCTGGGTCACATTCATAAAAGGGATCAGCTTGCTCACTCTTTCCTATTGCCATGAGCCAGTGAGCTAGCTTTAATCATACTATAGACATGAAGACCAGTCTGGATGGTAAAGCAACAAGATGAAAGGAGCCTAGGTGCCTGGATGACTTCATGGAGCTGAGTTGCTGTTCTGATCTTGGACCATCTGTTTCTTCACTACTCTATAAGAGAAAAATGAATGTCTATCTTATTTGCATTTTTAAAACTTTCTATCATGTTTGAATTAGTTATAGGAGCTTAGTCTATAGTCTAATACAGCACAGAATTTAAAAAACATTCTTTGTTTACTTTTCACTTTTTCTTCAATTACTAAAAGACTGGATACTCCAGTGGAGAGAACATGACATATTAAAGCTAGACAGATCTGGGTTTGAATACAAGCCCTGCAACTTTCTGAGCTACATCATCTTCAACACGTTATTTACTGTCCTTAAGCCACAGTTTCCTTATCTTTGAAGAGGGCATATTAATATCTATCTTATAAGGCTCCTATAAGTTCAACAATGTCTTTAGAATTTCTGCCACATAGTGGGTATATAATATATTACAATGATTATGCTTGAATTATCAATTGGAATTGCTCCTAAAATGTGAAAATGGTATCGTGATTATATTTTGTTAAAAGAGTCCTTATTGTTTAAAGACATACACTGAAATGTTCATGGAAGAAATTTTAAAAAACACGCACAAAAACTAAGGATCTACCATAATTGATTTCTCAGCCTCCATCCTCTAGCTCAGCCAGACTTAACATCTTCTAGCTTCTAGATTTAGCTTCCTAAAATGTTAGTTTTTAATTTTTTAAGTATTGCTTTGTTTTCTTTTTACTGAGTTTTAAGAGTTCTTTATAGATGCTAGATAAATGTCCATTATCAGACATGAGCTTTAGAAGTATTTTCTCCCAGTATGTAGCTTGTCTTTTCAGTCCCTTAATGGGACCATTCAAAGAACAGGTGCTTTTAATTTTGATGAAGTCCAATTTATCATTTTTTGCTTTTATGTATTGTATTTTTGGTGTGAGTGTCCAAGAAAGTTATACCTAACCTAAGTCACAGAGATTTCTCCTATATTTTCTTCTAGCAGCTTTATATTTTCAAGTTTCATATTTATTTCTATGATCCATTTTTAGTTCATTTTTACATATGATACATGTTCAATTGTTACAGCAACATTTGTTGAAAAACTATTCTTTCTCCATCAAAATGTTTTGCACCTTTGTTAAAAATTAGTTGACAGCAAATATGTGGGTCTATTTCTGGATTCTCTTTTGTTCCATTGATCCACTTATGTGTATTATGCCAATTCCATACTGTCTTGAAAATAGTTGCTTTATAAATAAGCTTTGAGATGAGGTAGTGTGAGTCCTCCAACTTTGTTCCTCTTTTTTTAAAGTTCTTTTGGTTATTCTAGGCCTTTTGCATTTTCATATGGATTATAGAATCAATTTTGCAATTTCTGCAAAAAACCCTGCTGTGATTTTGATTTCGATTGCATTGAATCTATACGTCAACTTGGGGAGAATTGAGATCTTAACAATATTGAGTCTTCAGATCCATAGCAATAGTATTTCTCTCAATTTATTTACGTTTAGATTTTCCTTTATTTCTCTCAAATCATTTGGTAGTTTGAGTGTAAAAGTCTTACACATCATTTATCAGATTTACCTCTACATATTTCAGGTTTCTTTGATGCCATTGTAAATGCTATTTTTAAAATTTCAATTTCTGATCTTTCATTGCTAGTATATAGAACCTCAATTGATTTTGTGTATGTATCTAGTAGTCTGTAACTTTGCTAGACTCACGGATTAGTTCATGTATGAGCAGCTTTCTTATAGATTCTACAGGATTTTCTGCAGGAATGATCACATCATGTGTGAGTAAAGACGGTTTTACTCCTTCCTTTGCATTCTGGATTCCTCTTGTTTCTTTTCCTTATCTTATTGTGCTGACTAGGCATACAGTATAATCTTGAATAGAAGTGGTGAGAAAGGACAGCTTTGTCATGCTCCTGGTCTTTGGGGAAAGTATTCAGTTGTTCAACATTTACCATGTTGCAGCCATGGCTTTTTCCGTAGATACCCTTTATTAGGTTGAGAAAGTTCACTACTATTGCTAGTTTGCTGGGAGTTTAATGAGGAATGGATACTGAATTTTGTTAAACAGTACCAAGAAACATAAAAGAAGAACTGAAAAAAAGAAAAAGCGTGTTTTTCTTATAGGAAAACTCAGTGTCAAAAATATGCTAATTTTTATAAGTTAATCTATATATTTACTTCAATCTCAATAAATATACAAACAGGATTTATTTTAGAACTAAGTGTAATAAACTACAGTTTACATGGAAAAATGAATTGGCAAGAACAGTCAAAATAGTCAAAAATTGGGGGTGGGGAGTAACTGTGGAAGACTAGGTTTACCAGTTACCAAGTCAATGATACAATGATCAATCGCAGTGATTAAAACAGCATGGTACTGGCACGTGAATAGCAGCTGGGCTCCTTTGTGGAGAAAGAAGCATATAGACTGCTAGTGGAAGTATAAATGCTTACAACTTTCATGGAGAGCAATATAGCAATATCAATCAAAATTTCACAAGTATACCCTCTGATGCAGCAACTCTACTTCTAGATATTTATTCTACAGATACACTTCCACAGGTATGAAATAATTTAAAATCAAGAATTTCCACTATAGTATTTTTTACAATAAGAATTGGCTAGAAACAACGTGAGTTTCAATGATGGGGACAGATTTTAAAAGATAAACTGGGGCATATTAAAAATTTTAAGACTGAGGAAAAATCGATTGGAATGCAGCAGTGCCAAACCGGAAGTGGTTAAGAACTCTCCACTGAAAGGAGCTCAGGAAGAGTATTTTATGGAGAAAAGATGGAAGCAAAGTAAGCAAATTATTGATTGTCAATGGCTTAAAGCCTAGTTGGCTGTTTGTGATTTGTTGTCTTTAGATTTCAATTTCATAACCTTGAGGCATTTACAGGCTTAGATTTTGATTGCTTACATAGGCCACTGGGACATTAGAGCCACCTCAGTCTAATGGCCTCCTTGTTTAATTAAGTTAACACAGGTTAAGTAAATTATGGTAAATCCATGTAACCGAAGTCTAAGCAGCTGTTAAAAACAATGAGTGTATTCCATATGTAATACTATAGCTAAGAAACATTGTCAAGTGAAAAAAAAGTAAGCATAAGGCAATGTGTATAATACGCTACCACATGTGAAAAACAAAAGAATATGCCTACTTATATCCTCGTATGTGTAAAGATTACCCCTGGAAGAGTAAACAAGAAAACAGGGAACAGTTGTTACCTCTGTTGAGGGAATCTAGGTAGCTGAAAGACTTCAGCCAGAGATTAATTTGTCACAGTACATTTGTCTGCTTCTCTTGAACTTTGCGTCCTATGCATGTTTTATCTAAATAGAAAAGAAAATCATTTAAATTAATAGGCTAAAGAGTAATATTCATATTAGGTTGAATTATATTGCTTTTCATCTATTGTGTATCTCAGAATATCAGAAAATTATGTGTATAAACTGCCTTGATATTTTATTGATTTGTTTTTAGTACAAATGATCATCTCGTGCTCTATCTGGGATCTGTAAGTTAACCTTTGCTCTCCAAAGGGCACCTGAGCTCTTGCTCCTTTCCATGACTTCATTAACCTTATTAAAGCTGCTTAACTGTGGGTTATGGAAACCAGCACATTGGCTAGCCTCCCCTGGAACAGACCTCAATGACCTGAATCCTTGTATGTAAGTCAACCATAATTCAACAATTTTTTAAATATTAAACGTGTGCTCTACACTGTAAGGCAAATTAAAATCTCAAAGTATTTTCATGGTCTTTCAATCTTCATCCACAGTGTATTCCTGTGGAACACTGCACTGTCCCCATTAGGGGCTGAGATGAGTGTGCCTCTCAGAGGAAGGTCTCCCCTGAGCTGAAACACAAAACCAAGGGGAGCCCTGTTTGCATGGATGTCATGGAGCCGCCTCCCTTAGAATTATAGGGAGATTGATTTCCACAGTGGCAAAGTGTAAACAAATTCTTTGCTCCCCTGAGAGAAGCTCCCAAAAGGAAGTAATTCATGGAAAAGGTAATTACCAATTAAATAGTAAACGTGCTACTCGGCCTGTAAGAAGAATTAAAACATATTTACACTTCAAAAAGAAGCAATTAGTGATAGCTGATTCACTAAGGAAAGTGCCAGACCAGGACAGAGGAAAGTGTGTAAATAGATAAAGACAGAGAGATTTATTATTAAATTAAAGTCCCTTAATTACTGCAGATGTTAAATATGCAGTTTTCTGACATTTAAATGATGCTTTTCACCAAAATGAAAATGAATTGTCCACTTTGGATTCCCACTTCTTAGGCAGGATGTAAATGTCAGTCCTAAATTAAAGTTAACTAGTTTCTGCTACACATTAAAAAAAATTTAATTAGAATCAATAAATCATATTTTAAAAAATTGAAGTCAAAGTGTTGTAGTCCAAACATTCAGCCAGTTCTCTAAAAGGAAGGAAATGGCCCAAGATTCCCTTAGGTTTGGGGATAACGGGAGACCCTGCCTCTAAGGCACCATCTGTGAGCCAAGAGGCGAGGGGGAGACCAGTGCAGACTCCCACGGAGAACCAGTGCCTTTTTACCCTGCCCCCCACCTCCTTGGCTCTTCGGTGTCCCCAATTGATTAAAGGGTTGTTCCTTGAATTAGAAGCACATTTCTCTTTAGAATATGATATAGCTACCTTTTATGAATCACCTACTGTATACCAAGAGCTTAACATTTATTTTCTTATTTCAGTCTCAAAATAGCCCTCCAAAGTAAGTTTTCTGATCATTATTTTGTATAACGCAGATAGGATGCTGACTGTCCCAGGTCAGGAGGTTTAGAAGAGCTGGGATTCAAACTCAGGTATCTCAGTCACAATTCCATACTGCCACCTTTAAAAAAAAAATTAAGATAAAACAATAGTAATAAACTTAATTTTTTAACTTTTTGTTTAAAATCAACTCTCAATCACAGCTTTAGAGAACTTTGTTGTCATTCTAGGATGTTCCCCGCTGTGCAGTCTCCAAACTTTTATCTCTGAGATGCTAGACGCTAGTCACTCTCCTTAAAAAATTTCTTTTCTGCTTAAATCCAACAAGGTTGGTTTCTATTGTTTGCCACTTAGCATCCTGAAAGCATCGTTCAGGTCCTCCACTTCCTGCTTTAATTGTTCCACGTCTCCACTGACCTCCGGAAAGACTTGTAAGAACTCTACATATGTTTATTGAGTGCCAGGCACTGTGCTATGCACTGGGGGACCGTAAACTTCTGAGCATGAGTCTTTCCAACTGTTCTTCTCCTGAACTGGATGCCAGCTAAGAAATACAGTGATTATATTGTTTGAAAACACTGGACTAAACCTTGTTCACCAGGTTTCTTTTTCGGCAAGACTTCTCAGAACCTTTATATACTAATGTGCACCAGGAATCTTAAAAAAAGAGGGATAATATGTAGCAACGTCAAAATTTATATGATGTGAAACCATTTTTTTTACAAACAGTAGGCATGGGGAAAGGGCAAAAGGCAGAAGGCAGGGCGGAAAGAGCTGGACTCTGTGAAGGCAGATCAATATAGTCAAAGCTTTTAAAAATGTTGGCTTCAAATTACTGTCACATGCAACATGTAACAAAAGTTCCCCCAAAAGAAATCTTATGGAGTATTCTTAAATCATAGCATTTTAGGATCTCAGTATGCCTCTTTTTTAGTGTGTTCAATATTTCAATAAAACAGAAGTAAGAACCGGCTGTAAGTTACAGACTAGAATCCAGGGTGAAAGCCACTTGCCTCCTGAGTTTATACCAAGAAGGTCGACGAGATGTTATAGTCATCATCAAAAGCAAAATAGCAAATCTTATCTTACACATTGTGCTTCCACAAATGAAATATTTCAGGGGTTGTTCTGATACGTCTACCTTGAGGAAGAGAGAAAAAGCTGGGAAAGACTGAGAAGAATGTAATTAAAAATGTCAAGAGTGTGGAGCAACTTTGTATGAGGCATGAACGAAAAAAATATTTAGAGGAGAAAGAAAGTCAAAAGAAGACCAAAGTTTATATATCAATATTTATAAAGTACTATGTATACACAGGCCTTGTACTAAAATAAAATCCTAAAGATATGGATAGTGGGATATTAGTTTTCACATTAAATCCTGGAATAGGAAACTTGCTTCTTTTGTGTTATTTCTGGAAGCTTGATGAAATTGTTTTAGGGAAAATAAAAAGAAACCCTAATTTACACAAACCACTCTATACATAAAAAAAACAATTTTCCTAAAGGATTTGTCAAAGTGTGTTCTATGCTATTAATAGCTCTCAAATAAAAAAAAAGAATTTCATGATTCACCCATTTGGCGTTCTGTTTCAGTGACTTTGATATGCTACAGAGCATTGTGACTCTCTAGCAGAATATACAGTATTTTGCAAACTTCTCTGATCATACAATGCTGTTTTGAGACCATATCATCTTGTATAAATGTTGATTCAAGGAATATATTTTGGAAAATGTTCTTAGAGATAATAAATACAGAACAGCTCAAAGGGGAATTTAGTGAGATTTTAATAGATCATTAACCTGTGAGTCTGACGACCTAAAGGAAAACTGTCTCTCTGATTTTAGGTTAGCTTTTAAATATTCCTAATGGATTAGAAGTTAGGTATATATTTAGATTCTTTTATGTATCACTGAAATTTAAGGGGAAAAGCACAGTTTCGAAATGTTAACAGCTTGCCTAGTGCCTTGACACACACTCTATCACTTGTATCCTCACAATAGTCTTTTTAAAGTAGATATTGTTAAACTGTGGCTCAGAGATGACCAGTGACTTCTCCAAGATCACACAGTTTGTAAGTGGAGAGATCAGAACCTAATCCCAGGACTTTCTGTTGCACGTTTTGTATTCTTTCCATTACAATCACTCTTTGTAAGATTAAAGAAGAGAATGAACAGCTTTTAGGCTAGTTCAGAACTTGCCCTGGAATTGTGTTTATTGCAATCCCTTGATATATATTAGAGAAACCCAAGTCTTCCTGTGGTCAGTTTAGATACCCCTTAAGTCTTGCCTTAGACATAATACAGAATTTCATTCTCAGCTATACGCAAGGAATATCATAGAATTTGAACAATAGGTGATTATTACTGGAGTGCTGAATACACTGATACGTTCAGAGGAGGAAACACAGGCCTGCTTCCTTTTATTGTGTTTAACAAAACCCAAAATGACTTTCACAAAGAGAATTTTTCCCTTTTAACTTTTAAACCCACGTGCACTTTAAAGGAAATTTAATCCACATGTTTCTAGATCATTTTCACGTAATTCATCAAATGTTTAGTGAGAGCTGTTTGATTTGCTAGAAGCCTTGGGACACTTTTGTTTTAATAGGATCTTAAAGCCCTTCTCTCCTGGAACTAGCAAGTCTCATCTTGTAAGGTTCTCCACTAAATTTAAGCCACAAATGACTCTAACTCAGCATCCCTAATTTTGACTTTCTCAGGGAACTTCTCCTAGATGATCTTTTAAGGGTCACTCTTTCCTTGGCTTCTGTGCTGTAATGCAATATCACGAAAGTCTAACTCTATCTCTGCCTTTAGACTCGTTGTCATTTTTGCTGTGGATGCAGACAATCTCTGCTGAAGCTAGGTCCCCTCGCCTTTGCAGAATTAACCGCAAAACCATCTTGTCCTTGAAATCAATTTTGCATTTCTTCAACATTCTTCCTAGTTTTCTTAACAAAGTTTCCTGAAAAGTATTAGTCATGTCCATAGCCAACGTGATTGGTTACTGATGCATCAGTTCCTTCTAGACTCCCATTCTTGCTTTTGAGCCCACAATAAAATAGCATAAAAGGGGGAAAGAACAAGAAAACTATGTGATTTTGCTATTTAGAAAAGCGACAACTGAATTGCTTATTGGACAACTGAGAGTTCAATGTCTTTCATAATCAAACATGTTCAGAAGGTCTAGGGCGACATGCCTCAGGATGTAGTAGTATTAATAATTGTATTTAAAGTAGCCATGAGTCTGAATTGCTGGTATAGTATGCTAATAATTAGTAGGGATCTTTTCTATACCGTTTTTAAAAGGTTCTTTGCCAAAATTCTTTAGACAATTCTTCAAGATTGCAATGATCATTAACCAATGTGAGCATTAATTAATATTATCACTAATAAAAACTTTTATTTACTGTGTGCTAGAAACCGTAGTATCTCATTTTGTCCTCACAGTTACCTTATGAAGTAGATGGTATTATCGTGCCTGTGCATTACTGTGGCCAGAAATTCCACTAGAGTACCTAGAGTGGGTCTCTTGCATAAAAATATGTTATCATCTTCCTTAAGGAACAAAAGACTTTTGGTAAGAAACTGGTCCCCAAGCTTAGAAGCTGTTTCTCCAAGGCAATAACTTTAAATAATTTTACAGAATTTATTTCTTTAAAATTGTTAAAAGAGTCCATCTAGAGGAAGTGTTGATAGATTCCTCAAGATATTTGCTGAGAATCAAGAAAATTTACAATGGGAAGGCAGAGAACAGGCTAGACATAGAACTTTTGTTCTAAGAAAAAAAGCTGCAGTTGCTTGAATAGATAAATCATCTGTTCTCAAATTATTTTTTAGCATACTATTGGTCATTCATTAATCCATTATTTGTGGCCAACTCTGACTCCACCCAATTCCCCTTCCTTTGCTCCAACACATTCTAGTGTGCTGGAGAAAATGAGATCGTCCTCACTGAGCTAATTTGCCAACTTGTTTTGAATGGGGTATGCAAGAAGAGGGGAGGAGCTGAATTGCAGAGACAGCAGAGGGGTGGACATTTTAGAGGCTATGGGGAAAGCAGGGTGGGAAGAGTTGAGAAATTGGTTGAGAAAACCAAATTTGGTGGAAAGACCAGAGAAGTCTAATCAGGAATAAGAATTTTGTGTTCTGGGTGGTGTTTGGTTTGAATCTTCTTTCCCCCTCTACATGAGACGTTAAGTAAAAACCTTTTGTCCAACATATTATCGAGTTGGAGCTTTAGAGAGTGCTCATGAGTTGAATTCTTCTTCAAACCAGGTGCAGGGTAAGAACAGAGGTTGCTCAGACTGAGTTACACCCACGGGAACTGCAAATTCATTCAACATATTTATCAAGTACCTACTCTGTATCACGGTCTGTGCTAGATACTGGGGATACTGTGTGAATAAGACATTGTTTATGTCCCCAAGAAATGTACAGTCATGTGAGAAACATGGGCACACACTTAGCCAAATTTAATACAGCATATGAAGGGTTAAGCAGTAGGTAACTACAGTGTGCTTGGGAACATCAGTGGAGGATGCTTCTTCCACAGTAACAGAGAGATGCAGGAAACTGAACTTTGATGGCAGGAAGGTGAGAGAGACTCTGTATCTACACTGGAAGCCTCTCTGAAGACTAAGAGGGTGGTGACAGATTTGGAGGCCTGTGGGGACTGAAGTTTTTAAATTCCCATCTTGGAGCATCAGAGAGAATAACTAGAAATAGATATGAGAACTGCCGCTAGCACAAAAAGAAGGCTTAGCTGATATGTGGCACAAATCTGCACTCTTTTCTGCATTTTTAGTAGTCTTTAGCAACCACAGAGTAGATTTGCAAAATGATGTCCTTCACCTTGTTGGTTAAAAGGTGCTTTAATAGGAATTTTCCATGTGCCAAGAGAGGGTATGGATGGATTAGGCCATGGGTTGGGAGTAGGAAAGGCTGGTTCGTTTTCCTTACGTTTTCTTATGATGGTGACCAAGGGATATTAGGCTGATGTTTGCCCCATTAAAGAAGAGTCCTGAAAGCCCACTAATCTCCTCCTTGGTCTGTAACCCAGCATAGTAAAATCACATGATTCATACCAACCAGAAACAAAAATATCTACTCATGGTGTTTACAAAGATTTCGTCTCTCCCTGTCTCAGTCAGTTCAGGCTGCCATAACAAAAATTACCATAGATGGGGAGGCTTAAAACACAAACTTTTATTTCTCACAGTTCTGTAGGCTGAGAGGTCCACGACCAAGGTGCCAGCAGATCAGATGTCTAGTGAGGGCTCACTTCCTGGCTTGCAGATGGCTGTCTTCTCATTGTTTCCCTGCCTGATGAAGAGCAGAGAGAAGCAAGCCCTTTGGGACCCTTATGACATCATTAATCCCATTCATGAGGGCTCTACTCTCCTGACCTCATATGATCCTAATTGCCTCCCAAAGGCCCCACCTCCTAATATCATTATGTGGGGAGGGGTTATGGTTGCAACACATGAACTTTGGGAATCATGAACATTCCGTCTATATCATTTCCCTTGACTCTGTTGCTAGTGAATGAGGCCACCACAGAAATCCAATGTGAAAAGTTTGGCAGATTCATACATTTGTACTGAAGCCTGACCATGTCATCATTTTTTCTTTTTTTTTGCTGAGGAAGATTCACCCTGAGCTAACACCTGTGCCAATCTTCCTCTGTTTTTCAGTATGTGGGCTGCTAGCACAGCATGGTCACTAACAGAACAGTGTAGGTCCACGCCCAGGAACTGAACCTGGGCTTTTGAAGTGGAGCATGCCTAATTTAACCACTAGGTCACCAGGGCTAGCCCTCATCATTTTTTCCTAATTTAAAAATTTTAGAAGTCCTTTTTTTGTTAGATTCAATTGCATAAGGCTAATATGCAGTGCAGCTCCATGAAAATGAGGTTTCGAAAACCATTTATACTGTGCAGGCACATGGCTCAACTCATCGTCAACACAACATTGCCCCTGACTCCCCAAGCCTGAAAAAGAGACAAAACATCCTGTACTTGGAGATTGCTTTGAATTAGTTTTAATTTGATTAGTAATATCCCACAAGGCTACCCTAGTATATAGAGATTATGGACAATTAAAGCTGTGATCAATTAAATCTAAATTGTTAGTCCATTAAGAAGCACTAACAAGAACTCTGATTTTCAAAGTCTTTCTCCTTAATCCTCTTGTCCTAGCGCTCCTCGTGATGACAGACAAAAGCACTTCTATTCCTCTGTATTATGCCACAAATTTAGATGACCCCATTCATTTTTATTATTTAGGAGCATGTAACCAGATATCCTAGGTATAAATAATGTTTAAAAAATGTTTGAAAATGCAACACACTTTCTTTTTATCACCATCATAAAACCAATAAAAATAATCATCAGAATGGCTTTAGAAATCCAGAGTATGCAGACCATGTGTGCAGTACAAGGACCTATCATCTCTGGATAAATTACGTACAAATGTCCTCAGACGGGTTTGTGAAAGCTTCGGAGCAGTGTCTTCAAAGGGCACTTGAACTTTCAAGATATGAAGTGAGAAATAGCAATGTAGAAAAATCCTGACTTCAAAACTTCACTTTATCCTTTTTCTTTTCTATTTTTAGTAATAAACTGAGTAAAAATATCTGCTAGAGGAATTTTCAGGAACACGTTTCTGTTGGCCTCCGTTCAGGCCTTATGTCTCCATCCAGGGCAAAAATGTCTCCTTTGTATTTCCCCACAAAATCCTCCCAAGTCTTCGAGACACAGGTCTTATGCCACCTTCTCCAAGAAGCTGTCTGTGTTCAACCCAGAAAATGGACTCTAAACTCCCATAGCATTTATTCGCTGGGCCCCTTACAGTTCTGCTGTGATTTTCTTCTTTGTCTTAGATGTCCTGCCCTCTGTGTCATGTACCATTTTCCAGACTCCATATTTGGCATGGTATTCTGAACTCAGAAGGCACAAATAAACATTTGCTGAATTTATCAATGACTTACTAAATTCGAATTGCTAAATTACAAATTTACTTGCATGGCCTGGAGGAGATTACATATATTCTCTTCATTTTTTTTCATCACTAAGGTCTAAATTGGAGTTTCATTGAGATTTATTCTACTGCAGCCCTGATACAGCAGCAGAAAAATCTGGTTGCTCACTTAAGAAAGTTACCATGGGAGAGGATCCACACCCTAGAATGACAGAGATGCTCTCAACAGCTGTGATTAAGAGTAGATGTCTAACACAGTCTTAGTAGGAGTTGATATTTAGATGAATTTACCTACAACCTTTTGATAGCTTATGAAATCTTATTTTCAGACATCAGAGCCTATAAATGTGAGAATTTTAATATATTTTGTGTGCATAGAAAATAAAAGATTCCAGGCAATCGTTTATGTTTGATTACACATCCAAGAAGAGAATGACTTTTTTTACTTAATAATTTTGACATGTGACATTTTGTAAATTTAAGGTGTACAGTGTGCTACTTTGATACTTTTATATATGGTGATATGAGTACGACTGAAGCAATATTTAGCACATTACATCATTACGGTATGATATTACTGTCTACATTCATTATACTGTGCATTAGATCTCTATGGCTTATTTACTACTCAAGAACGCCAATTTTTAAAGGCAACTGTACATGACAAGGCAAACAGCAAAGGAATCGAAGGTGATGGAAGAGAGGAAGGCTGTCCTGCTGTGGCTGTGATAATATCCAAAATGACTGCTTTCCAGGTCCAAAACTTTATCCCCATTTTACAGTGAGTACTCAATAAATGTTAATAATCATTTGAATTGCTGGAAGGGGTCACTGACAAAAGAAACAAGGGTAATACCTTCAGACCAGGAATCATAAGATTAGGGTTTTAATTCTACCACCATTTCACTGGAAATTTTGCTTATTATATTTGTAAAATGAAGTACTATTTCCTTCTCTGGCTGACGTGTTCTAAGGGTCTATTGTCATTGCCATACAGTAGGGGAGACGTTCAAGAAGTGACTTTGGTGAGTCCAAGCAAGAAAGACCAAACGAGGGGAGCAGAGGTTCAGACACAAAGAGGTCCCAGGAGAGATAAGAAAAGCAGAAAGCTATGGAGGGCACTAAAATGAGGTATACGGTCCACGCCTGGCTCTGCCATATCACTTTGTTAATATTGCTTCACTTATTTTCGATTCTGTTTCCATTATTCTTGAAGTCTAGAGATCCTGTAAAGAAAAAGAGTTGAGGTAAAGTAAGTGGGAAAAAATTATGAACAATTTGAGTTGGCAAGAACCTTAGTAATTACGTAGGGGGTCAGAAAACTTCTTCTCCAAAAGGCCAGAGGTAAATACTTCTGGTCTTTGGGCCCTATGGTCTCTGTTATAATTACTCAACTCTGCCATTTGAGTGCGAAAGCAGCCATAGACAATACGTAAATGAATGGGTGTGGCTGTGTTCCAATGAAACTTTATTTATGGCACTGAAATTTGAATTTCTTATAATTTTCACATGTCACAATGTCTTCTTCTTTTGATCTTTTATCAATGACTTAGAAATGAAAAAGCCTTTTTTCAGATCACACAGAAACAAGCAGCAGGCATATTTGCCCACAGACTGTAGTTTGCCAACTCCTGGTCTCATCTAGCCTCCTTATTTACGAACACAGAACAGAGGCCCAGAGGGCAAATGACTTATCTGAGGTCACACGGCAAGTGTCATGGTCACTTTTCTTCTCCTAACCAGACTTGATCTTTTCATTTCATTTAGAGAAAGAAAGAAAAATATCATTAATAGCTGATGGTTCTAGATGTTGGGTTGTTCAAAATGTAAAATGTTGGATTGGAGAACATAATTGTACACTGTAGGATGTGATTGTGGACATTCCAGAGACCAACTGGGCATTGATCTGGTGGCGTAAATATGCTCATGTTTGTGGAAATACTCTTACCTGCTACTCACTAGGAGCCTCACCAAGACAGCAGCTGCTAGACCATGCAAACCTTTTAGCAGGAAGAGAGAAATATTTTTTTGAAATGGTACGAAGAGCATACAAAATGTGATTCTACCCCTAAGCAAACCCCAAGATTTGCCCCTGAAAATAAGATTTTATAAATTGTCAAATTTATTTTGTAAATTTTTATGTGGTTCCTCTAATTTATGCAAATCCCTCTAAGTCTTAACTCATCCCTAAGTGTGTGTTGTTAAACATCTATGCTTGACTGCAACCTTAGAGAACATTATTGTTAGTCATGGCTTTGGATGGGATATTTCTCTAATTCCTAATCATTTTAGAGAAACTAGAGGTGAAAAGCTGCCCCCAAATGTGTGGCCAGTTAGTACTTTGGCAACTGTGGTGCCGTCTGACATTGGATTAAAGATTCCTTTAAAGATTCCTTCAGTCTTCAAATATTTCTGATTTGGCCAACCCAGACGGAACAGAGGCTGC
The DNA here is from genome assembly GCF_041296265.1 of Equus caballus. Classification (NCBI taxonomy): domain Eukaryota; kingdom Metazoa; phylum Chordata; class Mammalia; order Perissodactyla; family Equidae; genus Equus; species Equus caballus. The sequence goes on from NC_091691.1 coordinate 81,984,864, forward strand.
TCCTTCAAGACATCTTGAAGCTACGTATTTTATGTGTGGTAGTATATTTGGATGCAGTCCTCATGGCCAAGGGAATATAGTGCTGTTTCCACCATTCTACAGATGAGGAAACTGAAGTTCCAGCAGGTGAGACAGATCCCATGGCTAGTTAGAGCAAGATTTGGCAAGGAACTCTAGTAAAGAGAACTGTACTTGCCGCACAGGGCACGAGAAGTCAATGTTGTAGCTTCCTGATGGCACTGAATTTCATTAATTTGGTGTTAATATTTCCAGTGTGAAACATTCTGATGAAGTGTTTATTCACTTGGAGGAGGAGTAGGGTGGAGCTTCAATGTTTTATCCACAGCACCAAAAGAATCAGAATTTCTTCTATTTAATGACTCGTGGGGCATCTTGCACTGCTGGAATATACAGATGTCTCTGTGTAAGAAAAACCAATTCAAGGAAATAAAAATGTTTTGTTTTGGAGGTAATTATTTGCACTGCGAAAGGATTCTTAACAACAGATTAACATTGTTTCCTCTAAATAGTGAGTTACTTAAGAGCATCAAAAAGATTTGATGGATACAATTTCCAAATGGATCCACTGATTGTTTTGAGATAAACTATGTATCTATCTCTATCTCTATATCTGTATCTGTATCTACATCTACATATTCTGAAGACTGAATGGAACCAAACCGACAGATCAAAGAGTGATAGGAAGAAATTAGAGAATTTAAGACCTCTTTGAAGGCAATACCCCCTTCCTCCCAGGGCAAGGAAACCCCTTTATAGTGGCTGAAGCACAGAGATCAGACTTTGTTGGAATAAGTCTCATAATGGGAAAATCAAATCTCTTATCTTTAGAAACATCCACTTCGTATTTTGGTGAAATTTGCTTTTCTATCATCTCCACCCCATTCTTTGTTTTGCTCTCGGGAACAACAAAGAGCAGGTTGACCCTTTTTCTCAAATTATTCTGATAATTACATGGAGACAATGCAGACTCTTAAAAAAGTCATATCTGCTTGCTTTGACTGTTTCTCATAAAACATGGCTTCCAAACTCCCCTTTCCATTACATCTGTCCTCTTCTGGACAATTCTATTCTGATTTGTCACTGTCCCTCTTACATCTAGGCAACCAGCACTGAAAACAAGTATAATAAATGTGTTCTGCAGAGCACAGAGCCATTATATGAACATTCTACTTGCATTGACACAGCCTAAGGAGAATTTTTTGTCTTAAACCTCCACTTCTGCAAAAAGGTCACTAGCTTATACTTTTGACAGTTTAAACCAACGTTATATTACTCGGCCCACATCTGCCAGTAATGTTTTCAATGAGTGACTGTTATGAAACCTTTAATTTTAAAGCATTTTCTTTTACATTTGGTATTAATTCAAAAGAAAACAGGGATCACAATAAATCAGCTCCGTGAATGCTTCCATGTACATTACAACAGAGCTATACATGTTCCCCTTAATATACACGAACCCTTAATTCATTGAGAGGAACTAGCTTGGGGGCACTTGCCCATGGAAAGACCTTGGACTAAAGCAGATACCAGTGGATTGTTTCATTTTTGTTAACCGAAGTGGAAATTCTGGTGATGAGAGACTTCTGTTTACGTGAAATTGGTCTGTGCAAAATGTGATTTCAAGATGCCTTTTGGTTGAAACCTGCTGTTTCCATGCCACTGGGTTATTACTCACATTTAAAATGTACTCCATGCTAGGCAAGACATACACATGCTCAATCACTTAAAAATTATTATGGCTGTTTTTTCATTAAAATGTTTCAATAACCATGTGAAACTCATGAAATTAAAAACATGAAAAATATGTAGGTGATAAACACATATCCAAAATTTTGATTATACAAAGTGACCTGGGCTTCCGTGACAAATGACTTTTTTTTTGGTGAGGAAGATTGGCCTTGAGCTAATATCTGCTGCCAATTTTCCTCTTTTTGCTTGAGGAAGATTGTCACTGAGCTAACATCTTTGCAGATATTCCTCTATTTTATATGTGGGATGCCACCATAGCATGGCTTAATGAGTGGTGTATAGGTCCATGCCCGGGATCTGAACCTGTGAACCCCGGGCCACTGAAGCAGAGTGTGTGAACCACTATGCCACCAGGCTGGCCCCAACAAATGGCTTTTTAAAAATCTTTATGTCAAATGACTTTTCATTCAATTCAATAAAAAGAGAAGGTGTGTGCATGCAGGGAGTAAGTGTGGTGGTGGTGTGAATCAGTTCTCAATCCACAGTTATTTAAATAGTCACAGTCTTTTTGCTCAACTATACCCACTGCAGGGGTCGCCTACTGGTATGAGCTCTTTGTGAAAAAATAGGATTCTACGGGTCTGTTTTCATTAGTTCCATTATTATCACTGCCCCTGGACCCTGGTATGTCTTATAATCCAACGTGGGACCCTAACTTGTGGACCAAGGATGACATAAACAAACAATTCTTATACAAGGCCCATGGCAGACTTCAATAATCACTCTTTTTGTTTTGGAAGATTAGCCCTGAGCTAACTACCGCCAATCCTCCTCTTTTTGCTGAGGAAGACTGGCCCTGAGCTAACATCCATGCCCTTCTTCTTCTACTTTGTACATGGGACGCCTACCACAGCATGGCTTTTTGCCAAGTGATGCCATGTCCACACCCGGGATCCAAACTGGTGAACCCTGGGCCACCAAGAAGCAGAATGTGTGAACTTAACTGCTGTGCCACTGGGCCAGCCCCAGTAATCACTCTTGACTGGTACTCATTCCCATTGAACCTGGGTACAAGATCACACACTCTCAACATGGGGCTCTAGGCAGCCAATATACAGAATTGGCCCAAGGATTCACCATTCTTATTCAATCCCATTCAGAGAACACATCTCATTTAGTGCTCTTCCTCCCCTACCTTTGTTCTCTTTGAGCAGAGACTTCCAAGGACTCTCTACTCATCCTAGACTGGTGCATTCCTGTCAACTCCAATCCCAGGGCTGGAAGGCAACATGAAAGGGTCTTAAATAATCCTCAATATCCTCCATTATGCCATTTTATTTCTCAGTAGCTGGATATTTATCCTCTGTGAGTTTGCTAAAGAAAGCAAATTGTTGGAGCAGACAGCCCATTCAGGAAAAGTATTTTTTATGCTTTAACAGAGTAAAAACACTGGAGCATGGCTCATACTTGCAGAACTGTAGCTCAGCAAATCCCAACCTGATGGGTGTCAGTGTACCTCACTCAGCAGGAGATGATGTCGATTCATCTTTCTTTTTTCCTCTAAGGAATTCTATCTTTAAAGTCAGTTATCCTTTATATTGCTTGCTCTCTCTCTCTAACTCTCTCTCTTACTGTCTCTCTTACTCCTTCCTTCCCTCCCTCTCTCCTTTCTTCCTTTCTTTCTGTTTCTATTTATTTGAGCATTTTCTCCCACTCATGAACATTTGGGAGAAGTTAAGCCAATTCAGGAATGACATTTCATGAAAATTACACCTAGTAAGACAAAACATATTTTGTCCCTTTTTTGGGTGCCCGAATTAGAACTAAGCAAATAAACACAGGTGGGAGGTGTCACTCATGCAACAGAAATTTCTGTACTCCAACATCTACTTCAATATACTACAGCTATTATTTTCTACATTGGAAAAGGCCTTGGTCACTCCTCGTCATTGTTGTGGACAGCATTATCATCATTATAACAATTGCTAATATGTGCCCAGTGCTTACATTATACGAGGCATGTTATATGCATTCCCTCACTTCATCTCCAACAACCCTATGAATTAGAACCTTTTCAAATGTCCATTTTAGTGATGGGGAAATTGAGGCTTGGAATGGTTAAAAGTCTTGTCCCAGGGTCTCAGTTACTACCAAGTGGTGGAGAAGGATTTTAAACCAAGTCTGCTGGCTCCAGTTCCAGAGTTTTTAATCACTATTTTAGTGCCTCCATGGAAATAGGAGAGAGAATTTCTCTTCCGCTTCTGTCATAAGTAAGCTTTTGTCTACAAGTTCATTATAGAACTACCTGTACCTGTAAGAAATGAGATACATAATGACATGAATAAATTAGCTCAAGTACATTTGACTCCAAATTAGAAGGTGCAAAGCATTGTTGATAAAGCATCATCTAACCATCCTAACTCCATATTTCCTGAGTAGTAAGAAGGAAGTTACAACCTCTCTTAAATCTCTGGGTGTGCAGGATGATAATTTCCCAATAAACTAAATCCTGCTACTATCGGAAGATTTGAAAATTTCTAACGATTATTACCAATGCCTCTAAACAACATGGATTGGGGACAGCCAATCAAAAGCCTCAGCTGGGTTATGCTTGAATTTTATTTCCAAAAGGTAACTTAGCAGAAATGGAGTAACTGTTCATTATTTTCTGTCATTTTTATATCATTTTTTGCCATGCATATTGTGCAGTAATTGCAGGAAATTAAATCTGAATCTTGTGACACAAGCATGTTGTGAATATCATAAAAAACACATATGTTCATAAATGGTAAAAAAAAGAGAGAGGAAGGTGATAAAAATTACATTCAGAAAACTTTTACAATCTTTTGGAACAATGTAAAAGGGAATGTTTTAGGGTTCTTTGTTCAGGCTGAATTCTAGGCTGAAGCACTTTCAGGAGGCAAAGTTTTGTGTTTGTTGGGCATATTTGTGTTTTTGCTGTTTTCTCCAGGGCCTTTTAAATGGCATCATGTGAGAAGTGGATGTTTGAAACCCCACACAAAGAACTGCCTCAAGAAGAATTGCCAGCCACGTCCAGTAGATATGGAGCCTGCTGATGAAGCCATTTTTCATTTGCCACATGGAAGTAAGAATAGACAGGATATCATCATAACCATCATAACTTATTTGGTTTCTCCTTTGTCTCCTCTCCTTTGTGGCACCTGCTGCTACTTTCCTTGCTGCCTCTTCTTGGATAAGGCTAATTCCTATCTGATCCTTTTAGTGATATTGTGGAAACATTCCTGGAGCCGAATACTCACATCATACTGCCTGGTTTGACCTAGAATTGACTTCATCACTTGACATGATGGACAAGCAAGTAATCGGCGCCTGAATGCTGATTTGGCTGCTGTCATCAATGTCATCTCACATTCAGCTTTCTTCACCTGATTTCTCTGGGTTCATGGTGGTTCCCTGGGATTTTGAACAGTCTCCCTCTACATGTTTCTAACGGCAGAAAATGAATTCATCCTGACACATTTGCAAAAACATTAACCACTACCTTTTACCAAATTAATGCCACCCAGAGTTGGCAAGTTATGTAAGTGCCCAACTCACAACTGGCCAAAATTCTTTATCAACCATCTAAACAGTATACGTAGCCCAGCTCAATATCTAGCTTTCCATGAAGAGTTCTCTGACCATGTCCGTTCACAATAATTCCTCCCTTTGAAATACTTATTGATTGAGTTATTCATTTCCATTTAACTGTTAAGCATTAATTATTAGAATCTTTTGTAAAAATTTCAAATCTTGGTGAGTAGAAATTAGGTCTTAATTATTCTTCAGATCCTGCAGGATGCTTAAAAAATATCCTTTTCTTCATCCCAAACCAACCTTATCATATTTGCCTTCCCAGACCAATCATACTGCTTTCCTTGTTACTGTTGCTGCTGCTACTGTTGGTCCAGGTACCCAGGCCCAAATCTTACAAATTAAGTCTTGCTTTCCCTCTCTCCATCACACCCTATAGCTAATCAATTGCAAAGTTCTGTAGATTGGCAATTTTTAAATTCTTTTTTATCAGATTTATTTGTTTGCCCTTAGAACACCTTTGACAAAGGAAATCTTATATGAAAGCCCAATATATAAGAAAAGCAACTATGGTAAGAAGAGGCTGAACTGAGAGTCTTGAGCCTACAACTGCAAGCCCTTGAAAGAACTTCCAGAATCTCTGAGACTTAGCACGATGTGACGGCCCATTGTAGAGCTGACCAAATTGCCAAAAAAGCAGCATGGAATGGTTGAAAGAACATTGGTATGAATCAGAGAATCTGAACTGAGCCTTGACTTTCACATCTCTAAAATAGCATATCTTCGTTACTTACATCACAGGATTATTATAAGAATCAAATAAGATTTTGGGTGTGAAGCACATTATAAACTGTCAAAGGCTATGCAGATTTAGGGACCCATCACCTCTTTTCTGACCTCCAGGGCCCCGTTCTCTTTATAATTCTATCCATCACCTAATCTAACCTCTGTTTCCATATTAATCTTGCTAGAGCACATCCCTTTTCTTATCATAAACTGCTGACAAAATATGTGAAACAATGGTTTTCAAGACACTGGCCAAGAAAGTATTAAGGAAAGTTTAAAACAATCAAATAAGCCAGTTATACAATTGCCCCCAGATTACCACCCTGAGAGAATTTCTAGGTTTCAGTGCAGAAAGGGGAACCCAAGTGGAACCTAATGAAATCCCTGAGTTGAGGAGATGAGATCAAGAGGCCTGGATTATACAGGGTGGTGTATGGGAGAGTTGAGAGCTGCACAGAGCAGAAACTAGATTATACAGGACAGAGTATGGGAGCAGAGAGAGCTTTACAGAAAAGGAACTTCAGAGATTTACAGAGGGCCCCCTCAAATAGTTAGCTGAATACTGATCAGATGATGTGTGTGAGGAAACTACTCAAGGTCAGGAAAAGACTCCCCTGAAATGACTAGAAATACCAATGCCTCACGTTCACACAGAGTTGAAAACACTACCTGTTTCCATCAGCCAAACTGAAGAATCCCATGATTCACAAGGTATTTGGGGGTGGGGAGCAGACAGAAGGATCATGCCTCAGATTAGCCTCAGCAAGAGTACTGCTATAGTCTTGCCTAAGAGATCTTAAAAGTAAGATTAGAAAGGATGAAATCATTTGCAAGTAACTTAATTATATTGTAGAACAAAACTCAAGAATATTTACAGAAATACAAAAATATTCAGTACCCAAAAAAGTGAAATTAATCTGGCATCCCATCAAAAATTACTAGGCATGAAGTAAAAGAAGAAAATATAACCAATGATGAGGAGGAAAAAAATCAATTAATTGAAAAAGGACCCAAACTGAGCCAAACATAAGAATTGGCTGACAAGGACAGTAAAATAGTTGTTATAAGTGTATTCCATATGTTTACTAAGTTAAGTAGAAAAATATTAACTGGTGACATGGATATTCAGACATGTACAATACAATGCCTGAGGTGAAAAATACACTGGATTAGACATTGTAGAAAAAAAGATTAGTGAACTTGAAGACACAGTGATAAAACTTGTTTAAATGAAACACAGAGAGAAAAGAAAATATTAAAAAGTGAACAGAGCATCAGTGAACTGAAGAACAATATTAAGTGGCTTAATATAGGTATAAATGGAGTCCCCAAAATGGGGGGTGAGAGCAAAAATATTTGAAGAAATAATGACTAATATTTTCCCAAATTTGATAAAGACTATAATCCTAAATATCTAAGAGGCTCAATGAACCTGAAGCATAAGAAATATAGAGAAAACCACTCCAAGACACATCATAATAAGATTTCTCAAAAACAATGATAATGAGAAAATCTTAAATGTGGCTGGAGGAGGAGAAAAACACATCATGTGCTGAGGAACAAAGATAAGAATGAGTAAATTTCTCATCTGAAACAATGCAAATGAAATAATGAAGCAAAATCTTTAAAAGACTGAAAGAAAAAATTGTCTACCTAGATTTGTATACCTGATAAAAATGCCTTTCAAAATATAAACATGCAAAAGCTGAAACGATTCATTACCAACAGAATTGCACTAAAAGAAATGTTAAAGAAAGTCCTTCAAACAGAAAGAAAATGATACCAGATGGAAATATGGGTTTAAACAAGGGAATGGAAATGGTATAAATACTGGTAAATATATAAATGTTTTCATTAATATTTAAATTATTTTAAAACATAACTGACTGTTTAAAGAAAAGCAATAACAATTTAGTATGGGCATTATATCTAAAAGAAAAATGTATGACCATGCTGGCACAAAGTTTGGGAGGGGAGAAATAGCAGAATACTATTGTGAAGGTCTCATACTATTTGTGAACTGGTATAATATCATTTGAATACGTGAAGTTGTATAACATCACTTAGTAAGTTAAAAATGTATACTACAAACTTTAAAGCAACCACTAAAACGACAAAACAGAGTGATAGCTAATAAGCCAACAAAGGAGATAACGATGAAATCATAAAAAATACTGTTAATCCACAAGAAGTCAAAAAAGAGGGAAAAGGGAACAAAAAACAAATGGGATAGATTGAAAACAAATAACAAGGTGGTAGATTTAAACCCAACTATATAAATAATCATATTAAATGTAAATGGTCTACCTACCTCAGTTAAAATGCAGAGGTTGTAAAATTGGATAGGAAAACAAGACCCAACTATATGCTGCCTGTAAAGAAGGCACTTCAAGTGTAAAGACACAAATAAGAAAAATAGTAAAAGGATGGAAAATGATATACCACACTAAGACTTATCAAAAGAAAGCTGGAATTTAGTTATCAAAAGACAAAGTAGATTTCAGAGTGAAGAATATTACAAGGGATAATGATGGTTATTTTATTATAACAAAAGGGTCAATGCCTCAAGAAGACATAACAATCCATATATTATGTGGAAGAATAATCTTTGTCAATTTATGGTCTACTGTTTCCTGGTATTGTATCTAAGTTTTTGATACTTACAGAGTACCAAAGCATATGGGCTCAGGTCCTCTAATCTTCAATATTGTCTTTCCATCTAGGAGCCTATTACCTTATATGGCCCCCAGTTCTCTGTCCATGCAGGTTGCTTTGAGGGGAGGATCCCTCTTTCTTATTTGCCTTTACCCTTAACAAAGCATTTCTTGGCACTACTTCTTTGCTATACTCAGGTGTGTAGAAATTACACCACTGTGAAGCAAAAAGGACAAAAAGTGGGTTTGTCTATGGCCCTGTAGCCCAGATGGCCTAAACCCACCATGTAACCATTTACTCTTTATGACTTGCTGCCTCCTTAGAGGTCTACCATGGGAGAAGAGAGCTGGTCCCCCAGTTCTCAGAGACCACACACCTTAGTCTTCTCCTCTCCAGGGTTTTCCGTGGGAAATCACCAGAACAATGCTCACTCATATTTATCATACTCTTCTTTCTATCTTCTAGAAAGCTTTGCCTACCTGAGGGTTTTTTTTTCTCTTTGAGAGACAGAGGGAAATTATGTGTGTGTATGTGTCTGTGTTTGTGCTGTGCATGTTTAGAGATAGAGTAGCGGTTCTCAAATGTTTTTTATGCCTCACTATTCCCCATGGCTTTCAAAACACAAAACCAGAATGTGCATCCCTTTTTTTTTCACCTTGTGATCTATCATATCCTACCTAGAGATAATGAGAACAAAAAGGCCTAATTTTTTGAATAGAGAGGAGATGATGGAGGGAAAATGTGAAAGAAAACCATGAGAAGAATGACAACATAATGTAAATGATTCAAGTGCATAGACCTTCCCTATTTCTTTATCTGAAGGCCATCACAAAATTAACATGTTACAATCATGGCTTCGTTAAATGTATATTTTAAAAATTAACCATTACAAGCCTATATTTTGGGGACAAAAATGTGATTTTGTGGAAAATCAGTACTATATGGCATCAAAAGGTAACTGGGCATGGGGATGCTGTCTTGGAAATCACCTAGCATCCTGCCGTAGGCAGTTAGCTGCCCGGCTCTCCACTATAGCGTTCTGAAAAATACATTAACACAAGACCTTCAAAGTTGGCAGACTATTGTAAGCCAAGTTATTCCAAAGTAAGTATAGATATATTTTTAAAAGCTTTCAAATGCCTTCTTGCATTATTCAAAAAATGTGTAAATTAATTCTACATAAACCAAGAGGTGGAAATATACACAAAAGGTTAAATAACAGCGCCAAGCAGAACATGACAGAACGCCAAGTGAATGATGTAGGCCATGTTTCTCAAACTGAAGTCCAAGAAACCTTGAGCATCCAAAATTTCCTTGAGAAATGTAGAATTTTATTTAGTTATTCGAGTGCTTGAACTTATATTTATGTTTACAAATGCATTTCTTCAACTTGAAGGTCAACTGACAGCACAGCTCACTGTATAAATGCAGGTTTCATAGAAACCCAAATGGAGAAAACTAATGAAAGAATTGAGGTATGGAATGTACCATAATATTGTTGTGAGGATTCAAGAAGACTTTGAACCATAGCAGGATTCCATCTTCACTGAGCTGGAAGCATACAAGGAGGAATTTTCCTATTTCTGACTCCAGTAATCATTGGACTAGTAGCCGTTTAATGCAAATACCCATAACACCATCCTCTTGACCTTATTTCCCAGCGAACAAGTCAGTTTTACAGAGAGATCAAAGTTGATGTTTGAAGACTGCTCATCCTCAGAGTTTTGGTTAAGTATAAGACTTGGTTATCCTCAATGATCAAATACAGCCTTGATGTTACTAATGTCAGTTTAGTTGTCCATAGTTAAATAGGCATTCTCTGTATTAATGTTAATTACTAAAGTTAAAACACAGAAGTACATTTAAGTTAACACTAAGGCTTTAATTTTTTACCCGTGATTAAACCCAACATCACAGGTATAATTTCAGCAAAACAACATAATCCATCACATTTGAATTCATATTGTCAAATTGATTTTTATTGGCTATGTGGTTTCAGTGACATAGTTTCATTAATGCTAAAATCACAAGGATGAATGTGCTAACGCATGCAGAAGGCTTGGTACAGCCCCTGGCACATGAAGCACATTCAATAAAGATTCGCTATTATTATTTTGTGGAAACTGATAGCAAGTTTTATTTTCATACATGTTTGGAGAGCATTGTTAGCACATCTCACTTAGGATAGCGCTGAGGTTCCTGATTTTTTTCTTTAAAAGGTGTCTAAACATTACTCAAGCGTAATAAACACTAAGAAGGAAAGTAACTGCCAGAACTTCATTAGAGACCAGGGGGCTTCCTGGAAGACATCAAAAAAGCTGCCTCATTTTTTTGACAAAAACTTAAAATTGAGGCCCAGAAAAATAAAGTGCGTTATTCAAGCCCATTCATCAGGGCAATAGAAGAGCTTCTTGCAATTTTAGTTCCCAGTCTCTAGGACGATGAATCCTTTCTTTCTTTCTTGTCACTAAAGTCCAAGAACAGGCAGTACTTACTATTCTTTTGTCTTTACATAATGTTTCTGGAAGTAAATAACAGTTGATTATATTTGGCAAACAGGACTTCTTACTGTATTTTGATATAATAATTTTTTTCAGTTTGCTTTGGAAATTGACAATTATGATGACATTGAATAGCGGTTAGAGGCTACATTAGTTATGGGGATAACCTAGATATTTACATGAATGCCAGTTTTGATGAAGCCTCAAACTCTTATTGACATACACATTATCTCAGTTGTGAACATGAAGACCGTGTTACGGTGGAAATGCTGACAGAATAGCTCTCAATCTGCTTGCTAAAAAAAAAAAAATGCATTTTTTTTAAAACAAGAAGTATATCATACCTATTTAAAAGCTACATAGACACCATATTTTAAAGAAAATCTATATATGTGCTTAAAAAGAAATTACACCTGAAATATAGGCTGTGAAGTACCATCATAGTGATTGAAGCTCTCCATTTAAAAATCATAACATACAAATATTGGCTACAAAAACTGGAAGGATTTGCCTCTCAATGGCAAAGAGGTAATTTGAAACAAAACAGGCGCAAAAGTACTGGTTGCTGAATCTTTCCTTTCTGAGCTATTTAGCTAAACATTGGAGAGGGCCTTCCATGTGCAAGGTGAAATAATTAGGAATGGGACCATTAAAAGATATAGGTATATATGTAGGTGTGTGAATTTGCATACATATGTGTATATGTATACATATATGAATATGTATAGATATATAAATAACACATATACATACGTGTATATATATCTCTATACATATGTGTGTACATATATATGGCAAATCTGGTCTTTTAGGAGCTAAAAATCTACTTAGAGAAATGAGATTGATACTTGAAGCAAAAGTAAAGAATTCGAAATGATGTATAACTGCATATTGCAGCTCCCTTGTCTCTAAGCCCTCTGGCTTCTGGGTCACACTTCCCTTTTATATCCCAACACCACTAAGAGTTCTTTGGAGAGGTGGAGGGAAATAAAATTTCTTTCAGGTACTCCACATTCCTGAGTTCCTCATCCCTGGTCTTTATCAGCTTTTGTCTGCTGCCTTCTCTGTAGCAACCGACCCCATCTCCACCTGCCAGTCCCATGAGTCATTCCTAGGGTATCAAAGGAGATCTGTCTTCAGGTCTCTCTCACTCTCTTACCCTCTCTGTCTCTCGCACTGTCCTCTTCTTTCTCTGTGCTAGCACCATGGAAACTCGCATCCATTCCCCCAGCTGAGTAAGCGCTCATTTTTCTTGTTACTGTGTATCCATCCCAGAGGAGGTTACAGCTCAGATCCTGACCTGCTGCCGTGATTTCTCAGATCATCCTCCCTTCTTTGTCCAGCTCTGTCTCCCACCTCTTTTTGTAGTCCTCTTTTCGGAATTCCCCAAACTCCTATCTCTCAGTAGATGACTGGAGAGTGAGGGAAAGAAGAAAAATCCCTGTTATTCCATTATGTAGAAGAGTTGTCTGCCTACTAAGCCCTGTCTCAACTGTGTCCACTCCAGATAAGACCCTGGGTTTCAGCTTTGTCCATTAAAGTGCTTTCCCAGAGGCATCTATCCCTAAGCGGAATTCTGCTACTCTCCTGGAGCAGAGAGACAGCTTTTTCCCCTAAAGATTATGTAAGTAAAGGTTAGTATTGCAATAGATATAGGAGCAATACAGTATTCTGCATATTTCTTGCTACTGAATAAAACAAGTCTGAACATAGATTGGAGTGAGATGGAAAACAGAGTTGGAAGGGAAGGGAGGATTCAGATGGTAGGAGCCTTGAATGTCAGACAGCACTGTTTTATTTGGGCGTGGCTTCTTCTTTGACTCATAATTGTTTAATTTCTAAAATTTTGGGAATTTTCTAGTTATCTTTTTTTTTTTTAATCTTAGCTTAATTCCACTGTGGTCAGAGAACACACTTTGTCTGGTTGTCAACATTACGAAATTTGCTTTTATCACTCAGCATTTGGTAAACTTTAGTGAGTACATGTCGACTTGAAAAGAATATATACTCTGTAGTCATTTGTTCATTGTTCTATGTCTGCCTAATAGATCAAATTTGTTAATCTTACAGTTTACATCTTTTCTATACTTACTCATTATCTCGTCTGCTTGATTTATGTTATTGAGAAAGATATGCTAAAGTCTCCCACTATATTTATGGATTAGTTTATTTCTATTTTAAGATTCATTCTAATTGCAGGGATGTGAAAATGTGAAAAAAAATACATGACTGAGAATCAACGAGATATAGGAAAATATGACACATCTGGACATAAGAATAGTGTGTGGATTTTAAGCCAAATAGAATAATAAAAGAATCTGTGTGCATTCTGGCCAATGGCTGGTATGGGAAGATGTCAGAATGTCTAGGGTTGAGGTTAGTTTTTTCTTTGGTGGGAGGGGCATGACTAGGGACACCACAGAAAGAAACCTAAAGTTTCCTTTCTCAATCCTTTGAGCCAAGAGCAAATCCTAACCAGCTTGTTCCCTGTTTCCTCAGCTAAGAGTCTCACCCTCAACCTCTTTTCTAGGGAAGAAATCTCAACCTTGGGTTCCACGGACATCCCAATTTATGGGTACCCAGGGGCCCTCTCAATTACCTCAAAAGCATATGCAAATTTGTGTTTTCATATGAATATGGGCATTTACATGGGGAGAAGTTCCATCCCCTCACAGATTATCAGAACTATGTGTCATCCAAAAGGGGGTAAAGACATTGCTCCCAAGCCAGTGAAATTTTTCACAGAGAATACACTCGAATCCAGATGAGAGAGGAGAGGGAGGGTACAACGAGGCACAAAAACCCAAGAGCCATTCCCTCTTCCCTGGAACACCCCCTTTTCTAACTCCTCTAGGTGTCCTTAGATAACAGTTTATAAAGCAGGAGTGAAAAGACGAAAGAATATCAACAACCCCATTCTGTCCTACACTGAGGCATTAACTTCCTACCATTTTAAAATGAATATTATGAGTAATACAGCTTCACATTTCTGCTGTCTCATTGGCTCTTTACCAAATCCATTTCCCCTCTATGCCCCTGGTTCTTTCCTAAGGACAAGGTGAATGACATAGGATATGTGGCTGTCACTCAAAAAAGAAGCTTCCCATCTTTTCAGAGGCTCCTGGCTGAGCAGGGTCCCCACGCACTGCGATATGTACATTCCACACACCAGGTGCTCCGCAGCTCTTGTGCCGTATAGGCATCCTGTGATTCAAGAGTGTTTTTGGATCCTGGAGACATTTCTGCTATGGCAACAGTCCTAAGGACATGGCTTAAGGCTTATCCTGGGCTATGACCTCATACTTTTTCCACATTTTATTTATAAACATTTCACGATGACAGTTGACAACAGGGTCCTGCACAGGAGGAAGATGGCTGTGCAAGGAGACTCAGAAACAGGAAAGACTAATTAAAGTTCAGCGGCCTTTGCCAGGTGTGTGTCTTCTGGACCTCAGGAATAAAACGCTGGATTACTTGACTCCTTTCCCCAAGGAAAACAAACGTGCTGAAGCCATCTTCAAGGCTTAGTAGAAGTCAGAAAAAAAAGACAAAAGAACGCTTTCTCTGATAGGTTCATGTAGAAATCCAATCTAAAAAATCTCCGGTATAAGGGCACTTTTTAACCCAACAATTGTGGAAATATTATATAGCTTTTTCAATATAGCTGAGGGGAAGTCTGCAGGGGTGATTTAGGGAATGAGTTCTTAAATTTTAAAAACAGATTCAGGGAAGAGAGAGTCTTTTTCTTCCTCCCATCTCTGGTTATCGGTGGACAAAGATGTGATGCATGGAGTTATAGCAGTCATCATATGATACTGAGGAGAGTTAGCTGACTACAGATGGCAGAGCAGAAAGATAAAAAAACCTCCATCCTTATGACACTTTGACCAACTAAATAGACCAACCCTTAAACCTCTCTCCTTCTGGAATTCTTGTCCTGTGAAATTACAGGCTTTTTTATTTGCTTGTTTGGTTTTCTTTAAGTCAATTGAGTTGGGCTTTCTTCTAAGAGTAAATAAACCTTCCAAAAAGATTCGATCATATTGTGCAATTAATTTCCAAAGGGTTGCACCAATTCTTCTCCTGTCATCCTGGTGTTGGTATCCTAGTTTCACTGCATCCTCATTTGAGGTTGTGTGCAAACTCAACATTATCACTATGTGTGTGTGTGTGTACACATAAACTAATGGAGTATATATATTTAATTTTGCTAAATTAAATTGGCTAAATTTAAAACATTACCTCTTTATTATTTTTTCCTTATCCTAAAAGTAAATTGGGCTGAAAAGAGGACTTCAGTTTTGAACATATTCTCTCCCCATCCCCATTCCAGACCCTCTTATTCTGTCTCTGTGAATGCACCGCTACTTATGAGGTGCCCAAACCTGAAATGACCATCTTTCCTAACTTCTCCTTTCCCTTTGCATCCTCCATTTAATCAGTTTCCAAGTCACCACACTCTATTTCATTTAACATATATATATCCTTTTCTTGTTAGGAAGATTGGCCTTGAGCTAACATGTGTTGCCAATCTTCCTTTTTTTTTTTTGCTTGAGGAAGATTGCCACTGAGCTAACATCTGTGCCAATCTTCCTCTATTTTATGTGGGATGCCACCACAGTGTAGCACCCCAAACGGTGTTAGGTCCATGCCCAAGATCCAAACCTGCAAAGCCCAAGCCACCGAAGCGGAGCACGCGAACTCAACCACTACACCACCAGTCCGGCCCCTCATTTAATATTTTTTTACTCCATCCCTAACACCTCATCTTATTCACTCATTCTTTCCTCTCTGAATTCCTAAAACAGTCTCCTAACAAGTCTTTCTGCTGAAAATCTCAGCCCCCTTCCAGCTCACCTTCCACACTTCTTTCAGCGATCTTGTAAGAATGCAGAACTTATCGCGTCACTCCCTTCTTGAAATCCACAATTGAGCACTTTCTGTGGTTAGCACGTGATCTGGATTCTCGCTTGGCATTTAAAGCACCATGTACCCTTCCAGTTCGTCTTCCTCCTATTCTGTTCTCCCGCCATCTTTAATTACTAACAATTGCCAAATTTACCATGTAGTATTACGTCTCCGAGCTTTTGAGAAGTATTCTCTTTCTAGAACGCCCTCATCCATACTCCTTTTCTTAATTGTTTAATAACTCAACTTGGTTATCACCTCTTTCAGAATGCATTTCCCACCTCACCCTCTCTCTGCCACCTCTGCACTTATCTCCATAACTGTCTCTTCTCCTACAAGATTGTGAGCCAGGATCATGCTTTATTGCCTAGTGCACACTGATAACACTAATTATGACAATGACAACACTTGCAACGTGAAAGTAATGGCTGCATAGCTGCTTCTTATGTATTCAATTTAACTTATTAAGTTATTCAATTTAATTCTCATACCTACCTTATCAGGTAAGCTACTACTATTATTATTATTCTCATTTTACCTATGGGAAAATCGAAGTACAGAATGCTTAGGAAGTCTTCCCAAGTTACACAGTCATTAAATGACAGAGCAAGGATTTGAATTCAGAAAGTCTGACTCCAGAGACCATGTTTTTGTCCGTGTTGATGGATGGCTTCACCAGTAGCTTGATCAATGTCTGGTGCATGGAAGTTAGGATGGGGATGGGGAGTTTGGGAAGATGGTCCTGACTCTTGCAGCCCATTTGTCCCTCTTGAAGGAGGCAGAATGGTTAGGCTGGTGTAGGGTCCCCTTCCCATTTATAGCTTCTTCTCGTGAGCCCTTTGACTCCATGATGTGTAATGTATCTTCTTCTACTCTCTGATCCTGTGAATGTTCAGTGTTTTCTTTCTCAAGAAATAATCTAATATTTTAAAAATCATCATCATAATAATGCTGCCGATGATGATAGCTAACATTTACTTAATGTTTACTGTATCCTGTTAAAAATTTTACCACTGGTAGTAGAATAAAGACTATATCCCCTGGTAAAGACAATTTAAACTAGGAAATTTGGGGTATGTACTTCTGCTGTATAGGCGACTACCCCACTGCTTGCATGCAAGCTGCCTAGTTTAGGATTTTAAGCTTTCTCCTGCTGTGATCAGGACACAAAGGCTGATTTGTTCCTTCTCAGACTAGCCCTAGCCCGCCACCCCAGTGAAACCCTTATTTAACTCTCCCTCCCACCACCCCGCAGTTCCACACTCAAGGCAGCTATGATGCAATGAAAAGGGAACCAGGCTAGGAGTTGGAAGACCTTGGTCATCCTTTAATAGCTGTGTTATCTTAGGGAAATCATTTAATCTTGCTGAGCCACAGTTTCCACATCTTTTAAATGAGAGTGACAGTTACTTCCGCCTCACAAGTTCACCTCCTTCATTATCTCAGGAAGGAATTCACCTCCCCTTCATTTCAGTACTTGTTTAGTACCTTGTTCAGTACTTGTTCAGTACCTTGTTCAGACCCATGTGTGTCACACTGTACTGTAATTGTTTGTTAATTTGTCTGTACCATCTACTAGATTGTTAATGTCTTGAGAACAGGGACAAGGTCATAGTTGTCTTTGGGTCCCCTGTCCCTAGAGCACCTGTTGGACTGAATTTCCATAACTACCCTCCGCCTTTCTCTTGAGTCTCCCATTTGTAGTTTCCTTTTGTTCTCAAAGCCACCCATGGCATCCACGTGGATCTAAAATCACTTGAGTAAAACTGATGCAGCAACTCACTAGGGGTCCCATCTGTTTTAAACTGGAGACCAACGAAATGTTTCTGGTCATGGTATTCAATCTTTGTCCCATCTAATAATAATGAAAAAGCCATCCTATGTCTAATGCTAATGAATATACAAGGACTTCTGCTGATGATCCAGCCAAAATATCTATGGCATCATACAAGGTGCTTTAATTTCTAAAGCAGAACTTGGACAAGGGTTGGACTGTGAACTGTGGGTTGATTTCCAGTAGAGTGGCTCTGAATAGGGGAAAAAATGGAAACATGCTATTGAGAGATGTTCAAGCCTGTAGAATTGGCTATACTAGCTGGTTCCTTGGATGTTCCTCATTCCCATTCTCTTCCTAATCTCATGGTCTGTGTGTCAGGTGTCCAGAGACTTGTTTGGGCTGAATATTGTTTGGAATGTCGAAACAAGCACTCATATTTTAATGATTAAGTTTATTCCTTTCTACAGGGATACTACTCATCTGGTTAATTTCACCTCAGAGTATGAGGAAATGGAGCCTGGAGTGTGTGCACTTCCTATCATCAAAGAGAAGAGGAGAGGGAGAAGACAGTATAAGTGTGAGCAAGAGGAATTACTCCTACAGATGTGCCCTTTGACTCCTATTTCCTGCTCCCGGCCAACCCTTTGGAGATTATTTTCAGGGAGATCTCCCTCTTCCTGTGAGGCCAGAGACTTTTCTAGTTATAAGGCTGTTGTGTGTGACATGTCTAGACAAGCATGCAGCAAAACCACAGAGAAACAAGGGATTAAAGAAACAAAGCTGGGCAAACTCAAAAACGCCTTCTGCCGAACTTCTCTCAAGCTTGAGGTAAACATCTCCATATACCCTCCTCCCTCTTCAATTTCACAGTTTATTTTTGACTGTGTCCTACTTGCAGTGGTTCCCTCTGCTACAGAGAAGGCAAGTTGTCCTACAGGAATGGCTTCTCCAAGTAGCACAACTCTCTGAGTTTAGAACGGCAAGAGAGAAAGTGTCCCTTCCTGAGGGAGATGATCCCCAAGGGCGAGAAAGCAATGGCCGCCATCATTTAAGGGTGGGTGTGCTTTCCAATGGGTGCACTGAGGCCAAACTTCCTTCAAAGCCATACCTATGATCTTTTGATTTGGGCACTGGCCCACCCTAAGTCAGAGAGCAGACAGCTCTGTCCTTTTTCCCAGACCTATCAGACTTACAGGAAGAATTCTTCCAAAGATTTGCATCTTCTTCCTCTTACCTGTGATGTGCAATATCTGAATGATGCCTCCATCGGCCAAGTTCCAAGTACCGTCTTTACAAGGAAGAGGCCCATAAGTCCTCACAAATGATTCTCAGCCTTGGCATATGCAGCAGCCTCATCCAGATTCCAACAAAGAGGAATTGGCAGGGCATGAATAAGGGCAGAAGGTAATTGAGGAGCTGGGGCTGGTTTTAAGGCAGGACAGAGCCCAGCTCCACGAGCTGAGCTGGAAGGAATTTGCTGTATGTGCCAGATGTCATAAAGAGCCGCTGAGCTAGTTGAGCTTTCTAGTGCTCAGGAGCAAATCAATCAGATGAACCGCAACTGTGGCTCTGCTACAGACCATGAGCTAATGCGGGCTCTACCCCAGCAAGCCAGCGCCACGGGCACTAGAGCAGGCAGTGGGAGATGGTGAGATCCGACACAGCTAATGCCTAATGCCAGGAGGGAGAGACAATAGGGGCTCTTCTTTAACACTGAGAATAGCCCCAGAGTGAATACAGCCTTTAACAGCTGTGGTTTCATTCTCATCACCGCTGGGCGAGTTGGGGGTGCTAATTGTGGAGCTGGCGAGCTGTTAAAATCAGACCAGATATGTTAAAGGAGAGGAGTGGCAATGCTTAGACCAGTGTCTGCAGTTGCGTAGGCACAAAAGCTTTATGTCAGGGGAAGAAATGAAAAGAAAGCAGAAAGACGATGAGAGAATGAAGGAAGCTCGTTGGTTGACCCCTCCTCTGTATTCCTCAGCAACTTGTCCATGTTATTGCTATAGGCCTTATCACAGAGCGACAGCTAATAAAAAGAATCTCTCCCATTTATTGAGCTTTCATTATGTACAGGCACTGTTATGGGAGTTTAACGTATATCATTTCATTTAATCAAGACTCAGAGAGGTTAAGTGACTTTCCCAAAGATATATATGTGTGTGTGCGTGTGTGTGTATGCACATGTGCATAACCAGTGAGTAGCAATCAGGTTTCAAATCCAGTTCTCCCTTGACTTCAAAGACAAACTCCCACCCATTCTGTCATACAGTCTCTCATTTCCAAAGCACGTAATTTATAAGAATGTGTGAATTAATAAACTACGGCACTGATGGTCAAGAAAATAAAATTAACCAAAGTCACCTAGTTTGGAATTTAAAAAGAGAATATTCCCTGGGAGCTAAAGAGAGGGGCATACATTGGACATATGGTCACAGATTGAAGTTTTCTGTTTTCTCTCTCTGTAATAGCCCTGGCAGAAAGCTAATAAGGAAAACATATTGCAGAAGGAATCTTCTCTTAGATCACATGATACAGATTTCTGGTAGCAGCAGAGTTTACTGAAAACAAATAATAATCTGACAATAGGTAAATTCGGCCCCTCTCATACCAGTGGGAAAAAGACACCGAGGGATTCATGAGTTTATCCTTTTGAGGACTGACTCTATTTAGCGAAAACTCAAGGGGGTGGGGAGTGCGTGGAGACAGAGACTGTCTTCCTGGGCAACATGTAAGTTCATCAGATGTCATATCCATCTCTCCATGCTCTGACTGTTCACTTGCTGGAATCATTTGAAATTGCTTTGGAAAGATAGATGATCATTCATACCATCTGTAGAAGGATAGATAGGCCACTATTCCATTTTTATTATAAAACTTCCAACAAGAAAATCTCCAAGCTAGCCTAGGGAAAGGAAATCACCTTTGAACACACACAATGGGAAAAACCACTCCTGACAATAGAAAAACTCTGCGCCCCTACGATCCTTTTGTCCCTCTGTTTTCTTCAATTTAAATCAAGCTAAGGAGGCCTGCCTGTGGCTGAGTGGTTAAGTCCACGTGCTCCGCTTCAACGGCCCATGGCTTCGCTGGTTCAGATCCTGGGCGCGGACGTAGCACTGCTCATCAAGCCACGGTGAGGAGGTATCCCACATAGCAGAACCAGAAGGACCTACAACTAGAATACACAACTATGTACTGGGGGCCTTTGGGGAGAAGAAGAAGAAGAAAAAAAGAAGATTGGCAACAGATGTTAGCTTAGGTGCCAATCTAAAAAACAAAAAAGCTTAATGGAAAAATTTTAAAAAATATCAAGGTAAAAAGATAGAAATCATAAGTCCTCAAGGTGGTATAAAATGCACAGTGCCTTTTAACAAAGCTGTCTAACTGGAAGTCAGTACACACACGGCAGCCTCTTTGGTATTCCTCACCAAAGACAGAGTAGAACAGGCAGCTGTTTTTCCTCAATTCTGTTGGATCTACATGCAAACTCTTCTGCTGAGAAATTAGCAGGCATCATACGAACACCTCACCTTGACTATTCTGTTCTCTTGTGGGCCTTTTCTTCTCTGAACCAATGCACTGTAAGCACTTGTGTAGTGTTTAGCAAATTCTTTAAAAAATAATTCTAAAGTATCGAAAAGTCTGTGTATAATTTACTTTCAAAAAGTGAATTCGAACATATTGAAAGTAACCTTTAAAAAGATCACTTTCTCTCTAAAAATTAAACTGAGTTAACATATGACCCAACAATTCTATTCCTAGGTACATACCTAAGCATAGTGGAAACATATGTTCACACAAAAACTTGTACACAAATAGTCATAGCAACATTATTCACAACAGCCCCAAAGTGGAAACAACCCAAATGTCCATAACAGATGAATGGGTAAACAAAAATGTGATATGTCTATACAATAGACTATTATTCAGTAATAAAAATAAGTAAAATATTGATACATGCCACAACATGAATGAACCTTGAAAACATTATGCCAAGTGAAACAAGCCAGACACAAAAGGCCACATATTGTCTGATTTCACTTATCCAGAATTGGCAAATCCATAGAGATAGAAAGTAGATTAGTAGTTGTCTAGGGCTGGAGGAGATGGGGAGTGGCTGCTAGTGGGTCTAGGATTTCTTTTTAGGGTGATAAATATGTTCTGGAATTAGATATATACTACTTGTGAGTATATTAAAAACCACTGAATTGTACGCTCCAGGGTAAATTTTATCGTATGTGAATGGTATCTCAACTTTTGTGTGTGTGTATGTGAGGAAGGTTGGCCCTGAGCTAACATCTGTTGCCAACCTTCTTCTTTTCACTTGAGGAAGATTGTCGCTGAGCTAACATTTGCACCAATCTTCATCTATTTTATGTGGGATGCTGCCGCAGCATGGCTTCATGAATGGTGCTAGGTCCGTGCCCAGGATCTGAACCTGTGAACCCTGGACCCCCAAAGTGGAATGCGTGAACTTAACCACTATACCACTGGGCAGGCCCCAATCTCAACTTGTTTAAAGTTCACAAAAAATATATCACTCATCGCAGAGATTTGTATTACAGCCTATGAGCCACAGTGAAGTGCAGCCCATGACGGCAGGACTTGTGTCATCCAATGTCACTCTCAATGAGACAGCACAGCACTGAGGTTAAGAACGTAGTCTCTGAAGCCAGATCTCCTGGGTTCAGACTCAGGAACTGCCACTTGCTAGCTGTGTGAGCAAGTTACTTAACTTCCTTGTAGCTCAGCTTCCTTGTCTGCAAAATGGCGATTCTAATGGTAGCAGCTGCTTAGAGGTACAATGAAAATTAAGTTAGCTAATATGTGAATAGCACCGTTTTATCTATCATTATTATCCTCCTCCTCATCATCATTGTCTCGAGTGTCACAGTGGAAACAATGTGATGACCTATTTTCTATAGTGCTTGCGACCTACATTACACAATCACACTTATTTCTCAGTCATACATCACTGATGATATATGCTTAATTTTATTTATGAACCACATAAAAATAAATCAATTAAATAAATAATTTACTTAATTTTATTTGTGAACCACATAATATGGTTACAAATTATTTGAAATCAAGAGCTTACGTCCATCCTTCATCTTTCCCACTTGTTTTATATTCCCCAGCAGCCAGCCCAGCACCAGCCCGTGGTCAGCTCTTCATAGGTACCAGCTGACTGTTTCCCCAGCGTCTGGTTATTGGTTAGTTTGTCCCAGGACTATTATCAAGAGCCTAACTGATGGTGCCTAGGGAATGTAGTTCATGAAGCTGGCTAAATTAGTGGTTATTTTGGGGCTGAGCATCCTTCAGTGGCACCAAGGCCCCGAGTTGAGAACAGCAATGTGATCTGTTGAATCACAACCCCTCTATTTGGAAGACATCTTTCAGAAGCTCCCATGCAAGAACAAGCAATGCGCATGCGCGTGCGCGCACAGACGTCCCAAGCTGGTTGGTGATCCTGCAGGCTAGACTGCAGACCAGCTGTCCTTGCCTCATCTTCTGACCAAGACGGGCTTTAAAGGAGTGGTGAGTGCTTCCTAAATGACAAGCTCATGGGTTTAAATTGCATTCCAAGAGACTTCAATGGTTTCCTCAACTCTGTTTTCTTCTTTAGGGTATATACTTGTTAATGTTCCTCTCCTTGCTCTTTTTACCAAAGTCGTTTCAGCCACTGTTTCCTGTTTCTTGTAGTTCATGGGATCTGAGGTACTTGAGAAATACCATGACCAGCTTTCTTGTGATAGCTCCTCAATGCCTTGGTGAGTCCTTAAGACTGATTGTTAGTGGGGTCTTCCTCCAGCCCAATTCCACTCCAAAAATGGCCTGAAGTGTCCCCACTCCAAGAATAGGAGGCTGTTGAGAAAGTTTTTCTAAGGGCTAAAACCCAAGACCACATGAGCTACTCATTTAGAGTTGCTTTTCCCAAATTATTTTGGGATGCTTTGGAGAAACTCTTGCTTTCCCTCCGTGTCCTAGACCGTTTGGCTTCTTTAGGGGTGAAAGTAGGCACAGTGGAGGGAGACTGGCCAGAGGGTGCGTAGTCATGGGCTGTGGGAGGCACTGACTCGGAGAGGGTGTGCCAGTGAGGGGATAGTCCCAGGGTGTGTTCTGTGATCGTCATGGAAACCTCAATAAGAGATCATGAAGGGATTTATTTCTCCACTACCATAGATAGTGGTGCTTTTCAGCTTTGTGGCCCTAATTTGTAATAATTAATTAATGCTTAAACACCTTGGTAGGGATTGGGAGAGAAGAAACTGAACTAAAGAACAAAGAGGTTGTCCGAGGCCCCACCCTTGGAGGAGTTGGGATGAGATTATATCCCAAGGTTTCTTCAGCTTCCTGCTGCTCCATGTGAGAGTGCCTACTTCCTGGTTGGCAGCTTTGATACAAGTCCTACTATTTCATTCAAGTCTAGAATAAAACTCTGGAGGGGAAAAATGTGGCTTTTATATTTCTCTCCTTTTGCTCTCATGTCAAGCCAGGAGCAGGAGTACCAGTACCACTCAGGAAAACATCATTTTGCCTAGTAACTGAGAACACATTTGGTATGCTAGCCTTCTCCTCCTTGTTTATTTTCAGGGTAGTGAATAGAAGCGTGGAAAAAACATCAGGGAAAACCAGTAAATTTCAGTAATATTTCAATACATCTGCAAAGGGCAAACAGTTTAGAGTTCTCCTGCCCCGTCTGAAGTTGGAAACTCACCACATTGGGAAGCACTGCTATTTTGACTTGGCAAACCGAACCAAACAGCATGCACCTGCAACAGCAGGTCTCTGACGTGAATAGCTGTGGCCAGAGGGTCAGTCTGTTCTCAGTTTTTCATCCAGAAACCACATTCTGCAATGGAGAAAAACCACTATTGCATTAAAGGAAATCCTTGCCACAGAGACTAAGTACACAACTTTAATTAACTCATTTTCTAATTAGCATTCCCAGAGTCCTGTGCATGGGCAGCTTATGGTGCAGAATGTGCCATTACATTTTTCCAGTTTTGTAAGATAAAGTTTGTTTTTATAAACATTTATTTTAGAAAGTTTGCAAAATGTAGGAAAAAGTTTAGAAGAAGTGAACCACCCAAAACTCATCTTTCATATAAAATCACATGATTTTTGGTGTATTTCTTTTCAGTCTTTATTTATGTTTTAAATTTTGCATTTTATACATAGTTCAGATTATATCATCTATAGAAGTGTCTTTCTGGCTTTTTACATTTAGTATTTTACGTTAAGTATTTTATCATTTTAGTACAGACTTCATAAAAATCACTATTAATATCTACATATTGCACTGAATAGAGGTACTATAATTTACTTAAATACTCCATTATTTCTGAATTATTTCAAATTTTCCAAAATGATCTCAAATTTTTGCTATCGTGAATATAGCTGCTGTGAATTCATCGTGCATAGAGCTTTATTATGTGAATTAGGAATTATTTCCTTAGGAAAGATTCCCAGAAGAAAACTTCAGTGTGGGAACCCATATTGGCTTCTAAGGTAAAATGCCAAGTTAATTTCTAAAATTTTCACTCTGCTATCTGGCATGAGGTAGTACTTTAATTAATACATAACATTAATTTCTTTCTAATAGAACAGGCAAAAATATAATTGAAATGTTGATTTATTTTGGATTCCTTTGATTTCTTTTTCTTTTTCCACCAGTTGCAATCCAACTTGGTACGTGATCTCTGTTAGTTCTTTGCCTATTTTTATTTTAGGATCTGTTTTCTTATCAACTTGTATGAACTGTTTATTTACATAAAAGACATCAAACTTTTGCTCAATATATTGCTGCAAATAATTTTTTCTGCTTTATTGCTCTTCTGTCCATTTTAGCTACTTTTGGAGATACAGAAATATGATTTTATGGCAGTCATATTATTAACCTTTTCCTTGGCGATTTCCCCTACTGATTATATGCTTAGAAATTTTCGCCCTCTAGAAATTTTACAAATATTCATCTGTATTTTCTTTTAAATTTTCTATGATTTGAAAATTTTCGCATCTCTTTAATCTGTTTGAAATGTAACTTAATGAATAGTGGGCAATATAAATATCCAACCAGATCTGACATAATCCATCCTGCAAATATCTAACCAAATTCCACGTTGTTTCTCAGGTTAACACATGCTTTCTCCACTGGGTGCTTCTACTGTTCCTATGACGCTGGTGCTCTACCAGTCTTTTACTCAATTTTACTTTCTTTCATTAATGTGCTTGTAAATTTTTCTTTCAAATGCTGTGTACGCGACTTATATAATTTTATAAAATCCTTTAGCCTCTAGTGGGATAAGTTCTCATTTTTGTCAAAAATTTTTAGTGTGGTAAAAACTGCCGAAATAAATCTGTGAAGATACCTTTGTGCTTATTTGCAAGTATTTCTCTGGGATAAGCTCCTAGAATGTGGGTGAAAGGGTACTCGTAATTTTAATTTTGATAGTTCCTGCCAAATTGTCCTTGAATAAGGCTTTACCAATTTACACTTCTATTAACAGTGAATAAGAAATTCTGTTTTTTCTCACTGAATGTTATAAAAATTTAAAATATTTGCCAATCTGGTGAAAAATACAATCTCAATGTTGTTTTAATTTGTATTTCCTTAATTACTAGTGAAGTGGAGCATATTTTCTGATGTATGTGACCATTACCACCTCTTTTTCTTTGAATTGCCTCTTCAAATTCATTTCTTGATTTGAAGTTGGGCTTGTTTTATTTATCTCTTTATACATTACATGTGTTAAGCTGTCATCTGTTAACTATTTTACACGTATTTTCTCTTAATCGCTCCCTTGTCTTTTAATATTGTTTTACCATCTTTCCTTGTAAAGAAGTTATTCATTTTCATGCAGTAAAATCTGTCATTAGTTTCATTTTTGTCTTTTGACTTTCCTCCAATGTTTTATTTCATAATTTTACAGATTAAAAATGTTTAAACTTTTAAGCTTTGTAGAATCTTTTATGTGGTGCGAGAGAAAAATCTAACTTTGTAATTTCTTTCTAAGTATCCTGTCCCAGTTCCACGAGGTGAACAGTCTGTCTGCCACAGGAAATGTCTGTGTTACGATATGCTGAAAATCCTGTGTGTGTGTGTGTCTGTGTGTGTATACAACACACACATAGTCTTAGGCTTTATTTTGTCCAAGATCTATTTGTCCATTCGCAAGTTAATGTGACATTGTATTAATTACTGTATTAATAATTAAAAATAATTCTCCATAATAAAATAAAGCAAATATAATTTTAAAAACTGTAAAATAACTTCTATTAATTACAGTACGTCATATTTTGATAACTTACAGGGAATGTCTCTTTTAACTGTTATTTTTCAAAAATTTCACAGCCAATCTTCTGTATTTTCTCTCTGCTGAATGAGATTATAGAGCTCCTTTACAACTATTTTCTTATTGGAAATTTCCATTGGGATTGTTTTGTACTTCTATTTAATTTGGGGAAAATTGGCCTTTTTATAACATTGTGTCTTCCGCTCAAGGCACACAGTGTCTGTTCATTCACTGAGGTCATCTTCAAGTTCCTTCAATAAAGTTTCATATTTCTCTTTACATAGCTCTTGAATACTTCTCATTAAATTTATTTCTAGGTATTTTAAAATTCTATTGTGAAAATGATTTGTATCTTGTTTTTTCATTGCATTTTAAAATTGCTTGTTGCTTGTGTGTAGACACTTACAGGTGGACATTTCATTGGATTTGGAGAGGGACTTCTAATAGTTTTACAGTTGATTCTTCCTAAATTTTTGATAGACTTTCATACATTTGAATATAATGACAATTTAGTTTCTTTCATTCCTTCCTCATTGTTTTTATTTTCTTATTGCATTGGCTAGTTTCCTAGTATGATATTAATTTGTAGCAGTAATGGCAGGCATCCTTGCCTTTAATGAGGTTCTTTAATAAGCATTATTAACAAATAATATGATGATATTTGCTTTAGATTTCTGGTAATTATCTGTATTAGGTAGGGCATAGGTTTAGCTCTTATATTAGAAAGACCCAAAGTAGTAATGGTTCATGTTAAGTCTGGGTGTAAGCCACACAGAGTGGTTTAGCGGCTAATCTCTGCCATCAACAGTATCATTCTATCTTGCTGCTCTGCCCTAGAAAATACACAGCTTCTATCTCATGACCACACATGGCCATTCCAGATACTACCATCACATCTGTGTTCTAGCTACCAGGAAGAAAAGCAGAAGGGGAGGACGTAGTCCTTCTTTTACAGTGCACAGACCAGAAGTAGCGCTAATCATTTACACTCACATCCCATTGGCCAGTACCTGATTTCATTGGTAACACTTCTGTGCTAATGGGGCTAAGAAACGTGGTTTTTACCTCATGCCAAGCTAAAAATTTTCCCACCAAGGGAGAAAGGGAGAATAGATATTAGGGAAACTAACAGTTGTTATCCCACTATATTTATTAATTTTAAGGAATTTTTCTCCTATTCTTAGCTCAATGAGAATTTTTGCTGGAAATAGGTGTTTTAATTTATCAAATACATTTTTTAGCATCTACTGAGATTATTGGAACTTTCCCCCTCAAGCCCTGTCAATGTTGAGTTATAGGAGAAGAAATTATAATTTGAACATCCCTTGTGTATTTGAATAAGACACTTATTGGGAGATTATTATGTCTTATATCCTTATTTTAAAGACATCTTGAATTTGAGATTCTTTTTTCTTTCTTTTCTGTTTAGTGTCCTTTTTCTATGCTAGTTAATTGGATAATCGATATTTTATATTTCCTGTAGTTAAATATACCATAGTTTGCATAGTTTTCTTATTTAGAGAGAGCAACCCTTTCTTAGATTAGTCACCAATGTACATGTGTTTGTATATGTTTGGACATTTACATGCAAACTTTTAATCTGTCTGGGATATATTTTGGTGCATGAGTGACCTGAATCCTAATTTTAACTTTCTTCTAAATGGCTACCTAGCTGTCCCAATAATATTTATTATTAATCCATCAGTCTCAACTGAGTTGAAATTCCTGTTTTAATTTGCACTAATTTCTTGTATCTATACATTAGTTTATCTATACATTAGTTTATTTCTGGACTATCTAATCTATTTCATTGATTTATCTATTCTAGAAATAAGGCTACACTATTAAACACTATGGAATTTTATAGTTCTGTCATTCACTTTATAATCTGACAGGGCAGATCAGTCTTTTTCACTCTTTGAAAACTTACTGGATATAATAACAGGTTTATTTTCCCAGATGAACATTAGGATAACTTGTTCAATTAAAACACTCTTAGGAGTTTTGATTAGAACTGCACAAAATTAAACATTAATTTGTAGAAAGACCGTATAAATGTTTATAATACTGACTTCTCCAATCCAAGAACATAGTATGTTTCCTGATGTATTCAGGCCTATGTTATGTCCCTCAATAAAGTTTTGTAATTTTCTTTATACAGGACCTGCATATTTTTTGTTAATTTTTGCTTTATATATACATATACTTAAAGTAAATGGAATACTTTTTTCATTATACTTATTCTGGACATTTGGTATTTCTTATATTAAATCTATTGATCTTTGTATATTTTATGACCAGCTACCTTGCTAAGAGAGCTATTAATTTTTATAGTTTTCCACCTGAGATGTCCAGGGATGCAGCTGCAATTGTTTTTTGACATATAATGTTAGTTTTTTTATTCTTCTATTTCCTTGAATAAGCCAGGGTTCTTTGGTTTCCAGATTCTGTTATTTTAAGCATCAAAGTTCAATCACAGGCTGAAGGGGAAGGCTGGAGGTGAGGCCAGGGCGAGGGTAAGGCAAGTGAGGCAGTTTTCTCAGATGCCAAATTTAAGGAGCTGCCAAAAATCTCGGTAATCAAGATAAAAAGTACTTTAATGCAATTATTTAAAAAATAATTTAAAAATGTGTGTGATGATCAAAATACCAAAAATTAAAATAAAGACAGGCTCAATATGGAGATCAGGCTTGAAAATGCCAGGAACCAGGCAAATGTGGAGAGATCAGTGGCAGCTCCCAGTGATAGCTTTACACATGCTGCCAATGGGATGGGTACACTTTGAGAAACAGAGTAGTTAGCATCCTTGACCAATCCACTGACTCCACATGATGGAGGAAAGGTAATTCTCCAAAAGGAAATGGGTACAGTTGCTAAAAACAATTGTCTACCATGTTACAGTCCCAGGATGCACTGTTCTTATATTAACCCCATCTTCAGCTCCAAGTGCAGTCCTTCATGTGTTAGGACCACATCTCCCAAGAGGTTATGTACCGATGTACCAGTTCTTATTTACTTCCTGCTATAGTGTCTAACCAAAGCTGCAACCTTCACATGAATATGGTGTCAAAGAGGCTGATGAAGAAACTTTGGTGGCTTCAGAAATCACTGTCCATTGAAAACTGAATGGCAGTCCAGGTTCTGTTTTGAACAAACCCTGGGTGTCTGTGCCAGGCAGGGGATCTCATGGACAGGTTAGAATCTCTTCTTTCTCAAATGGGTTGTTCTGATTCAAGAGGAAAAGGGTGTTTTGGCCATTGATTGTTTCTGAGTCCAATTCATAGGCCTTGTTAGGGTGGTGAGAATTCTTCCCAAAAGAATTGACTACTTAACCTTAACTTTTAGTCATATGATTATTTTCATAAGCATTTTAATGGGAATTTAAGAGAATTATATGTAATATAATTATTGATATGGTAGATTTTACATCCACCTTTTTTTCTATTTGATTTCTATGTGTTTTATGTGGTTTTTGTTAATCTTTTCCTTCATTACTGCCTTTTTTGGGTTAATTAGATATTTTCTAGTGTACCGTGTTAATTATCTTACTGTTTATTTTGCTATATATTTTTAACTTATTTTCTTAGAGTTGTCCTGATGATTACAATTAACATCATAATATAGTTTGGATTAAGACTTACTTTATTTCAATACTATACAAAACTTTGCTCAGGACTCTGCGAATTTCATTAAGGACCCTTTGTTCCTAAAGAACTGCGTTTTTCTTGCTTCTTTCAAGATATTCTCTTTGTCTTTTTCTTTTGACCATTTGATTGTCAGTTATCTAGGTGTGAATCTCTTTGGATTTACCCTACTTGAAGTTTGTTGAGCTTCTCAAATATGTACATTAACGTGTTTCTTCACACTAGGAATTTTTGTCCTCTATTTCTTCAAATATTATTTTTCTCCCATTATTTTTTCTTTCTTGCCCCTCTAGGACTCACATTGTGTGTATGTTGTATGCTTGATGATGTTCCACAGGTCTCTGAAACTGTTCGCTTTTCTTCATTCTTTTTTCTTTCTGTTCCTTAGACTGAATAATCTCAGTTGATTTATCTTTAAGTTTGCCGAGGCTTTCTTCTGCCAGCTCAGTTCTGCTGTCAAGACCCTTTAGTGAATTTTTTGCTTCAGTTATTGTGCTTTTCCATGCCACAATTTCTATTATTTTTATAATTTCTATCTCATTGTTCATATTCTCTATTTAGTGAGACATCATTCTCATGCTTTCCTTCTTTTCTTTAGACATGATTTCCTTTAGTTCTTTGAACATATTTATAATACCTGATTTAGACTCTTTGTCTAAGAAGTTCAACACCTGGGCTTCCTCAGGGACAGTTTCTACTGACTGTATTTTTTCCTGTGTAAGGGCCATACTTTCCTATTTCTCTGTGTGTCAGGCAGAGTATTTTTGTTGGAAAATGGACACTTCAAATAATTTAAAGTGGATATTCTTGAAATCATACACATACATATGCACACACATACACACATACACACACACACACACACACACACACACACACACTCCTTCCCCACCCCAGGATCTATTGTTGTTGCAACTTCTCTTTCTTTTTTAGTGACTTTCCAGGACTAATTCTGTAAATTCTTTGTTATGTATGGCCATTGAATTCTCTGCTGAGTTAGCTTAGTGGTCAGCTAATGAGTGAAGAGAAATTTCCTTAAGTTTCTTCAACCAAGAATTCTCCCAGCCTTTGCCAAAGGATTCTGTGTTTGTGTGTTGGGACACACTTTTAATGCTCTGAAGTTTACAGCTCTGCCTTACCTTCACTTCCTGCTTGTACAGCCTCAAGGTGAGCCCAAAGTGAGAGATTAGGGTCCTCTTAGGTCTTTCTTGGGCATGCACACAGTTGTACACATGTGTGTGGCTTTCTAGATTCTCAAGAATATGTTGGAACTTTTCAAAGTCCTGTAAAAATATCTTATTCCCCATATGTTCCTTTCACCTTTTTTAGTCAGTCACTTGTTTGCCCCAGCTGTTACACAGCCTGAGGAAGCTGCTTGTTTTTGATAAATACCCAGCAGATAGAATTGTTCTCACTGAGGGAGATCAGAATTAGGTCAAATAAAGACAAGCCCTGAGAATGGAGTTTTTCCAGGGAACTGAAAGACAGGCCAAGTAGTGACAACTATCTGGGGATGAAACTTTTGGGAGGCTCCAAATCTGTTCTGCCCCCCTTCAGTGACTGCTAAGCTGCTAACTTTTATAGCTATAGTAGTTGTGAGGCTGGTCATTTTCAAGGCTACCATATGTCCAGGGAGAAGGGCATAGGAGTAGGGCAAATTAAAACGTCACAAAACTCAGTTTGTACTAAACAGACTAAGGTCCCTCCAAAATGTCCGGGCTCTAATTCCTCAATCCTATGAATGTATTACCTTATACGGCAAAAGGGGTTTTGCAGATGTGATTAAAATTATGGACCTTGAGATGGGGAAATTGTCCTGGATTATCTAGTTAGGCCCAATCTAATCACATGAGTCCTTAAAATCCGAGAACTGTTCCCATCTGTGTCAGAGGGAGATGTGACTACAGAAGAAGAGTCAGGCAGATGCAATGTGGCTGGTTTTGAAGATGGAATAGGGACCATGAGCCAAGGAATGTGGGAAGAAAAGGCAAACAAACAGATTCTCCCTTAGAGAATCTCAGCCTCCAGAAAGGAATGCAGCCCCATTGACACCTTGATTTGAGCCCAGTGGAACCTGTGTTGGACTTCTAACCTACAAAACTGTAAAATAATAAACTTTTGTTGTTTTAAGCCATTAAATTTGTGATAATTTGTTACGTCAGGAATAGCAACACCAATATAGTGTAATAACTGAGATTCGATCACTTAAGAAAAATTAATGCTCTTCAGTGTTGCAAGCATTTGGTAAATATCCAGATTTCTGAAAAAGTTGATTTTCGCAGTTTTTTCCAGTGTTCTTGTTGCCTTTATAGAGGAGAGGATTTTTAGACCTCCTTACTTTGCCATTCTGGAGGAGCTTTCCCAAATTCCTTTTGGCATATGGTATTGCAAATGAAAATCAGATTTTTGTTGTGCTGTGGATAATCTATTTTTTTTCTCTTGGGAAGCTTTTTAGACTTTCTCTTCATTGTTCTGAATTCACTACATTTTGACTAGGTTTGAAAGTTTTGTTTGCTTTTAGTTTATTCTGCTAAACATTTGGTAGCAACTTTCAATCTAAGAACTCATGTGTTTCTTAAGTTCTGGGAAATTATCTATTTTTATTTGCTTAATAATGCTCATTTTCATTCTTGCTATTTTCTCTTTCTAGATTTCATATTAGATACATGTTAAAGCATCTGGATATATTATGCATATCTCAATTATTCTTTCCCTTCTTTATTTTCGTTCTCTTGTGTTATGGTTAGACAAGTCTTCTTTTCGACTTTCAAGCTCTCTAATTAATTCTTCAGCAGCATACTTTATTCTCTTCTGCCCATGGATTGAGTTTAAATTTCAACAATCAAGCTTCTAATTCCCTTGGTATTTAGATGATTCTTTCTTATAGATGCAATACTTTTTTGTATCCTTCTGAGTATGATACATATATTTATTTTATTAAAGTCTTGCACTTACTGTTCTATTAACTTTGTTCCCTTGATGGTAAGTTCCTCATTAGAAGTTGTGTTCAGTGCATCTTTCTTTGTGTTATCTTTCCCAAATGGTTGGTGATTCTTAGATGTACCTTCACCTCTGTACATCTATTTCCTGTACATGTATTTCCTGAAGGCTGTTGTTTTACGCAGCCTCTTTGGGAAAGGGCTAGGACTCTTTGCACCACTGCTTGTTTAAAGTGGGATCAGGATAGTCAGGAAGCCTGACTTCAGGGAGGATGGATGCTTCAGTTCTTCCTGGGTTTTGCCAGTCACATGGGGCACTGCTCTGATTCTCCAACAGAAGTTCTCACACTCACTGATCTTGCCTCGAGACATGTTTCCCTTTAGCTGCTATGTCCAAATGGTGCTGAGGGGTAAGGAGGTGGAAGATAGTTCTTTCACTTATGCTTCCTGATATGTAATTGTTTATGACTCTTATACCTGCTACATGTGTTGTAATTACCATCAATATATAGTTACCTTATTATTCCTACTCAGTGACTTTTCTACTTTGTCTAATATTGATGTTTCTTCCTGACTTCCTTTTTCTTAGCCTTTACTTGAAATAACTCAACCTTCTTTTAATTTTCAAAGTTTCCAAGGTACTTTCTTTTGTATATGCCTTTGGTGAAGAGAATATCATTGAATTTTATTTTTACTACAATATGAATATTATGTCTTTCATAAGGAAAATCGAATCATTTTCAAGTGTTGACTTTTTTTGTGTAATTGCCACCATAAGAATGTCTGTCTCATTGGAGAAACTCAACAAATATGTGTTAAATGGATGAACAATTTCTGATATTTAGGTTTTCTTACTTTCGCTCTCTCCTTTCAGTATAAAAGTTTTTACATTTGCTTTTATCTTCTGTAGACATTTTGTTTATAATTTTACTAGTAATTAATTGTAGGTTTTTAAGAAATATTCTATTTATGTGTATGTTCCCTAGCTTTATTAGGCATCTATTTATACTGTAATCACAATTTTGAATTGTTTGATTGATTTTTAAGTCCATAGCAGATGATGAACAATACCTAGCAGTCTGCATGTGAGAGGCAGAAAGTAAAGAGAAGAATATGCTGAATATAGCAGCAAAAAGCCAGGACCAGACATCTTTAAGGGCCTCATATTTTAAGAGTACAACTGAAGTTGATAAAACTAACTCATACATCAAGAAGAATCCATATAGTATGTTAACAATCAAGGAATTACATATACTTCACAGAAAGATTGCTTCCAAAGTAAATTAAATTTCAAAGAAATGGTTGAGAAATTAACTGTGCAAGATTCAATGATCTAAAACATTCGTTATGTGGAAATGCCTCCAATGTCCTAATTACACTATATAAGCTAGCTGTTTAGGTATCATTATTTGTTTCATGTGTGTAGAATCTTGTTTTAAACTGACTTGATGCTGGCTCTATTATATATCTATAAACTCCATCTTTTGCATCTATAAAAAATGGAAGGGTGTTAATACCTAACAGAGTACTAATATGGATTATGGCAAAAATTAAATGAAATAATCCATGTAAAGACATTTGGCACAAGGCCTAGCATCCATTACCCCTACCACTTACTAGGTATATGACCTTGGGAAAGTTCCTTAACCTCTCAATTCCTCAGATTTATCATCCCTAATATGGGGATTATAGTAGTTCTGACCACATAGGTTTAATATAAAGAGCTTAGAGCAGAGCCTCATATGTCTTAAGTTCTCAGTCAATGTGAGCTATTATTAGTATGTGAATGCAGTAAGGACTACAACATGCACACTGTGGCAGCAACCATCATAGAAGGGTATTCTTTTTGTACACTGACTAAGGAAGCAATAGCAATGATGTGGTCCAAAGGGTAGAGACAGGCTTGGGTCGGAAGACTGTAGTCTAAGTCCAGGTCCACTGTTTGGCTATGGAGTCATGGATAGTCTCAGTGTCTGTTTTTGTATCACAGGGAAAAAATACCTAATGCAGATTTGATATGAGAATTATAAGAGCTATGACATATGAAAATGTAATTTAATATAATATAAAACTGTAATGTAACATCACTTACTATCAACAAGAGTAGGATCAATACCATTTAGTGAAGACTGTTTTTGATCACGTTGGCACCTCCTAGTCTATCATCAACATTCAGAAAAGGATTATGTATCCTTGCCAACGTAACCTCCCTCTTCCTTACTTCCCCATCTCCTTGGATATATGTGTTATTAGCAAATCTGGGTACAATTACCACAAGGAGTAGAAATGAGACAATATTTTGTGAATTACAAACAAATTTCTAACTCTCCATTTTGGCAGAATACCTCTGGCCCAGGCTTTCTAGCTGTCAGGGTGATATATGATGTTCTTCACTGAGCTGACAGCCAGTGGAGAAGAAACTCCATGCAAGAAAAGTTCCTTATATTTATTCTACCTAGTTTAATACCTGATGAACCATGTTATAAGAACAATTCTTAAAATAGCCTTGAGGAGAGCATCTTACATTTCTTAGCACACACAATCCATCATAGAAACACTCATGGAGAATGTACTATAGATGGTGGTCTTGCTGTGAACTTGACTGGTTTACATAAGAGACATTGATTGGAGGCCTGGCAATAAGAACAACAGGCTTGAGATATAACTGGCACTCTTCTACTTGCTTTCAATCATTTCATCCTTACAATAAGCTTTCATCATAGGTAATATTATTGTCATGTAAATACTATTGCAAATAAGAAAGGAGGATCAATCCAAGGAAGATAAAGTATGATTACCTCCAAAACCACTTAATTTGGAGACTGGCCATCCTAAGTAGAGGTGCCTGTGCTTCACATCTTTCCTGAAACCTGACCAACGCAGGACATCATAATCTTCTACTCATCTATACAATTCACGTGGCACACATTATAGTGATTTATTTTGTATTGCTCTTTAAGTCTATGTGATTTGTGTATCTTTTCTTCTTGACTGCATAGTGGCTTCAGCTTCTCCTATTTCCTTTGGCCTCTTCCTCCCAGCCTGTAAATATATGTCTCTTCAGATAACAAACCAACAAAACAAACAAAAGCATTTCCTTACCTTTCCATCTCCTTATCTGGCTGAGTTTCCCACTTCCTAGTAGAGTAGGTAACACGCATTGGCACTTCTTGGCACTCTCCGTTCTCTTGGCTGTGTGGGCACCAACCTCTCTTGCTTCTGTTCCATGCTTTCTCTTGCTTCTGTTCAAACTCTGACCATGTCTTTCCAGGCTCCTTCACTGACTCCTCTCTCACTGACTTCTCCTGACACTTTGATATTCTCTAGGCTCATTTATTTTTAACACTCCCTGGGATTCTTCATTTACTCCAATATCTTAAATGTGCTAACAGTTCTCAAATGCATATTCCTAGTGGTACATCTTTCTAAAGTTCAGAATCATTTTTCCAATTGCTTATCGTATACCTCAGATTCAACGTATCAACAACAGAACTTATTTTCTCCCCAAAGCATTTTCTTTTATTCACCCTCTTCGTTAAGGAAACTCTGGGAATTATACTTAATTCCTTCCTCTCTCTCCCTTACTTCTATGGCTTGGTTGATTCTATTCCTAACTGTCTCTTGAAGACATCCAATTATTTTCATTCCATTTCCTGTGGCCTCATGATTGTTCTCACTACTTTTCCCCTGAATTACCAGAACCTTCTTCATAATGTCTCTTGTCTTCATTTTTACTCACCTCCGATGTATTCCTTACCCAGCCTGCCTGTCATTAGGGTAAACTTGAAAAACAAAATGATGCTAAAGAGACAAGTCCCTTAATTATGTCATTTTCCTGTTAAAAATCTTTGAGTGGTACTCCATCGATTTCACAGCAAAGTTTCAATTCTTTGGGCAAAATCAATATACTTTTCAATCTGACTCTCATTTGCCTTCCCAACCTAATCTGCATTACCCACCATGGAATATTTGGTTTCTATTCCTGCCCTTTCTTGTCTACATGCTTCTGTACAGGTCCATGCAGTTTCCTCTTCTTGGAGGATCCTCTCATTGTTCTGCCAGGCAATCTCTAGATTCTCCTTCAAAACTGCATTACAGCGTTATTCCTTCTGAG
Organism: Equus caballus; assembly: GCF_041296265.1. NCBI lineage: Eukaryota > Metazoa > Chordata > Mammalia > Perissodactyla > Equidae > Equus > Equus caballus. The sequence continues at coordinate 82,022,755 of NC_091691.1, forward strand.
AAGATGTCCCTAACCCACAGTAGTGTGAGATGCTGTGTCTTCATAACCACTTAGCCATATCTTTAATACAGCCGTATGACAATGCACTGTAACTAATTATTATGCCCACATTGGTCTTCCTAGCTCAGCAGTGAACCTCTTGAGGCTAGGATTGTCTAATTCATCCTTACCTCCCCATTGCTAGCAAGGATTCTGGCACACAGAAGGAACTCAATAAAAGCTTGTGGAATAAACAAGAGACTAAATCAATGAAGCCCCTTTCTTTCTGAAACGATGGTGTATGAGGTTATCATCTTGATATTGGTATCCAGAAAGCATGATACTAATGAGTTGACCGGCTGTTTGGTTCATTTTCTTGTAATCCCTTTGACACTTCTGTTGGAGAACATTTGCTCCAGGGCAAGCGTGAGGGTTCAGTATTTTTAGCATCTAATGACCTCAGATCTGTTCCGTATGCTTCCTAGTTCCAAGTGTGTGTATGTCTTAGCCATGGAGACTGGCCGTGTATATGCACTTTCAAGGAATTACCTCAGAAGGAAACATTTGTGCAGCAATCATCAGTAGGGAGTGGGAGCGTTTAACATGTTGCTATTGGGAAAAACGTGGGTTCCCTCATCACTGGGCATACCTCTTCAAACAGAGCTTCCCATTTGAGTGATGTAGTTGAGCCTTAGAAAATGTTTTCGGTTCTTTTGGGGCTTGTTCTCTAGATCATCGTTAGATCAAACGATAGGTTCTTAAGCAGAAAGAGAGGCGTGTTGTGTTACTAAGCCAACCAATTTTACTATACATCTGCATTCCTGACTCGTACAGATGACCTAAGAGTGCCTATGGCTTTCTTTAACACTCACATCCCTGCTTTGATGAGTCAAAACTCACACACACGAACTCCACATTTTGGAGACTTATCCAAAGAATGATGTCTTAATAGATAACGAAGGACGTGATTTATCCCATTACCTATCAGTGGCTAATGTTTGCAAAGAAACTTGGATTAAATTGGTCATTTCAGCATCTATTTACACAGTATCTTATGGTTTCACGTGCTGTAGTCTTGTTTCTAGAACTATATATTAAGTTCCTTGATTAAAGAGGCCACATATTCAGAGACTTCTATATACTCCATATGGCTGAGTATATAGCAGCTTCTTGGTACAATCTATATAAAATTATAGAGTCTTAGAGTGATACGGCTGGATGAAAATTCAGTTCCTTTATGTTTTCCTCAAAGTGACATGTATTTTGTCAAATGTCTAAAATAAAAATAGCCATTTTCATAAAAGAATGATTGTAATTACAAAAGCTTTCCCAAAAACTATTTAAATTATTGCTCTGATTTAATGGATGTATCACTTTTTAATTCAGTGGTTGCACGTATAATTCTCTGCATGGTAAAATGATGCCAAGAGAGCTAAAACTGAAAGGGGGGCGAACTATATTCAGTGTGGTCTAATTGAAGTTGATCTTTATCTGATTTGGCTTCTCTTGGGTCTGTGTGGAAATAGCAGCACCAGAGGCATTCACTAGTTCCTCTGCAGATGTTAAGAATAGAGGCTTTTTGTTGACTTTAAAATAAAAATGATGCCTCTACAGTGCAATGGCAACCACTTACAAGATGAACATTTGGTCCACGAATTGATGGTTTTAATGCCATACATCACATTTAAACACACTTAAAGGATTAAATACCTTCCCTTTGCCCTGAATTAACCAATTCATTGTCCTAAGAGGCCATGTTGTAAAAAGTTGCTATTTGTCTTTGTCTGTGGACCTACCAATCTCGGTGATGTGCAATATAGAAAGAACTATTTTTTTCAAGAGGATATTTATAAACAATAATAGCTGTGTTGAAATATAATTCACATACCTAAAATTCACCCTTGAAAAGTATATAATTTGATGGGTTTTAGTATATTTACTCTGCAGTACAACTATCACTCCTATCTAATTCAAAATATCTTCACTCCCCATGCCCATTAGCAGTCCACTCTCCATTCTCCCATAACACCAGTTCCTGGAACCATTAATGTACTTTTTATTTCTATGGATTTATCTATTCTGGGTATTTCATTTAAGTTGAATTGAATTATTCAATATGTGGCCTATTGTGACTGGCTTCTTTCACTTAGCATAATGTTTCCAAGGTTCATCCATGTTGTAGCATGTATTGGTACTTCATTCCTTTTTATTGCTAAATATTACATTGTAGGTATATACAGCATTTTGTTTATCCACTCATCAATTGATGAACATTTGTGTTGTTTCCAATTTTGGGCTATTATGAATAATGCTGCTATAAACATTCAGGTACAGGTCTTTGTGTGGACATGTTTTAACGTCTCTTGGGTATATACTTAGGAGTGGAATTGCTAGATCACATGGTAACTCTATGTTTAATATTTTAAGAAATGGCCAGGTTATTTTCCAAAGTAGCTGCATATTTTACATTCTCCCTAGCAGTGTATAAGTTTTCCAATTTCTCCACATCTTCACCAACACTTATTATCTATCATTTTAATTTTAGACATTATAGTAGGTTTGAAGTGGTATCTCATTGTAGTTTTGATGTGCATTTCCCTAATGAAATGACGGATGATTTTAAGCATCTTTTCATGTGCTTATTGGCAATTTGTGCATCTTCTTTGGAGATATGTCTATTCAAATCCTTGGCACATTTTTTAAGTTAGGTTTGCTTTTCATTGTTGAATGATGAGAGTTCTTTATATAACCTGGATACAAGTCACATAGAAGTTGTATGATTTGCAGGTATCTTCCCTCATTCTGTAGGCTGTCGTTTCACTATCTTGATGTCTTTTGAAGCACAAAAGTTTTTTATTTTGGCAAAGTTCAATTTATTTTTTTTTCTGTTGTTGCCTGTGCTTTTGCTGCCATATCTAAGAAACATTACTTAATCCAAGGTCAGAAAGGATTGCTCCTATGTTCTCTTCTGAGAGTTTCATAGATTTCACTCTTACATTTAGGTAGAAGATTCATTTTGAGTTAATTTTTATATATAGTATGAGTTGGGGTTGAGAGGATCATGTTAAATACCCTCCCCTGATGTATATCAGTTTAAAATGTGAGCACAAAAGTCTGTCCGTTTCCTGGAAGCCCACAGTATAAAAAGTGACTTCTGCGGCAAACTTGACTTGAACAGAGGGGTTAAATAGTGCTAAAGGACACATACAGGATTTCTGGCATAACTATGACCCAATTTTAACAACTTTTATAGTATTTAAAGTGTGATTTTAAATTCTCAAAGCTGGAGGAGAACCTGGAGCAAATTGCCATGGATGTTTTTCCAAACATTTTTAACTTGGTTCAAACCAATTATTTAATCGTGTGTACTTTTCCTAAAGATTTATTCCAATGGGTTTGATTAATTTACAAGGAATTCTTCAAAACTCTGTCTAAGTCACATTGTTGCTATGAAAGAAACTCTATGATTTTCTCCTAAAGCCCTCTTAAAAACACAAGAAAATCATGGTAACAACTCCATATTCTAAATTGAAATCCTTCCACTTCAGCATAAGAACCATGAGCTTTGAATGTGTCCGGATACAACAACCTGTTTTCCCATTTTGAGGAGAAAATCCTTTTTCAGAGACTCTTCCTTGAATGTACACATCCTATAACATATTTGGGCTTAGGACTAAAACCTTTGGTTTGTAAGTTGAAGTTTTCTTTTGTACTTACCATCCATAGAATATAAATTGAAAATAATCTGAAATTGAGTTGCTATCCTGAGGTACTGCAAAGGAAAAACCACTGAGAATAAGAGCACTTGCATTACTGCACAGCATATTTGCTGTTTGCCACCATTATTCTTTCCTTCAAGGAATACAGCTAATTGAGACGATATTTCTAGACCGCAATGCCTGGCACATCATAACACCTCAAGAAATCTTAATCCCTCTTCAAGCACTTTTAAGGCGTGGAAAGAAGGTCTTGAAATGGTTTTCCTTTGTTATCGTTTTGGAAAATTAGCTGTGGAGAGGAATACCGGTGAATAAAGGAGAATTTGCAAATGCTATTTTGCTGAGCATGTTACCTAATGGTTATATAAGGAGTGAACATCGTCTCAGGATTAATAAGCAAATGTGAACCAATAAGAACACAGGTGAGGAACTTTTTTCTAACCAGAATAGAGGACTAGGGTTTATAGGGCAATAGATTAAACAATTTGTATCCCAAGCAATATTGTTGTCACCACCAATTCTAATGAGCATTTTCTGATTTATTTCTTTGATATATTTATTATGAGAAAGCTTTGGCGGGCTGGCCCTGTGGACGAGTGGTTAAGTTCCCGCCCTCCTCTTCTGCGGCCCAGGATCTTGCCAGTTCAGATCCTGGGCGCAGACATGGCATCACTCATGAGGCTATGTTGAAGCAATGTCCCACATAGTGCAACCAGAAGGACTTACAACCAAAAGGACCTACAACCAGAATTTACAACTGTGTACTGGGAGAGCTTTGAGAGGAAGAAGAAGAAGAAGAAAAAAAAAAAAAAAAGATTGGCAACAGAGGTTAGCTCAGGTGCCAAAAAATAAAAATAAAAATAAAAAATAAAGCTTTTGAATATATTACATAGGTGGTAGTCTGCCCCAGGACTGGAAATTCAGGAGACTTCCTTTTCAGACTCAGCCTATTCAGTAATTATTTGGTTAATTGGTTATTATCTTATTTGGAAAAGGTCTGAGAGAATAGAGACTTGCTAATAAAACACAGTGCAGTGTCAAAAATTATACCATGTCTTCTGTCTTAGTATCTATGAGAACATTGATAATTGGTCTGATAATGAATTAGGGGACGATTATACCAAAAAGTATGAGATTTTTACTATAAGTATACTTTGCTTCAAAGCCACAAAGCCTGCTCACAATTATTGTTGTTGGTAACAAGGCAAAGCAATTTAGCAGTAAATAGACAATAACACTCATGACATATTTTCTGGAATTGATAAATGGAAGCAAAAAACAAACAGGGTGGGATTTAAATGAGTTAAGAAATGTTTTTCTAGTTCTCACATTTATTTATTTGGGATGGGAAGAGGCACTCAAAACTCTTGCATCTCAATCTTAATCTAGTGATATTTCTTCTTCCAATTATGTGGGTTCAAAAGGTAGTCATTAACTACTCACTGTGTGCAGGAAGCAAAGGTAAGACAAGATAAAATCTCTAATGTAAAGAGAGTCACATCTTTTTTTTTTTTTTTGGAGCCCAAAATATATGGGAATAGTTTAAACATAAGTCTTCCAAGTATGGAAACTAACACAATATTTTCTAACATAAGATTGTTAGAAATAACTGTTTCCCAGTATTACCTACCTGTCCCAGATGTCCTGTGAGGTAGTATTTTCTTTAATCCCCAAAGCACGTTAGACGTAACTTTCAACATACTTCACTAAAGGATGTCCAGGATCCCTCGTCCTTATGTTTCTAAGAGTCTGCAGGGAATGCTTTCAATGTTCTGGTTTTTACTGTTTTAGTTTGTTTTTTAATTAATTAATTTTGGCCTGGTACATTTCCCTTTAGCACAATCCATTGGAATGCAATTATATATGACATCAATATATAACCCAGAATTTTGGTTATTCAGGGTTCCAAAACACTACACAAGGACTTCAAAAGAACAGTAGGGGTTGTGTCCAGGCATCCTGGCGTGGACAGTGCCTCCACCACAACATCAAGTGGTAAAGATATGCTTCCATGTCCAACCATAACCTTTCAGTCCCTATTGGACACTGAATGTTTGGAAAAAAGTATGTACAATTATCTTAAGAATAAAAACTAATTTTTAGAGAAGAAACTTTTTATAAAGGGTTAGGATTTATAGAGATGCAGTCATACCCACAAAACAAACAAACGAAAGCTATCTTTTACTAAGAGAATTCAGAATGATGCTGTTTAACCCATGGCGTTTACCTCTTCCAACCCAAGGAGCCAAATTTCTGAGCTATAGAAGAAAGATAAAACCTGTCAAGTTTATGCCTGTCTTTCTAGAGTCTGGGAAGAATCACATGATGCTTTCCATTGCTTTCTTATAGTCCTGAATCTCTGTTAGCCAGGGAAGATGAACTTGGAGGATGTAGAGGGCAGAAGAAGTGTGACATGCAAGAAGCTGCCCCAGAAGCATTCTCATCAGGCTTCCTTGGGTCTTGCCTCACTGTATTATCATCATAATCATCAACATCATGATCATGATCATCTTTATCTTTATCGTGTTCAGTAGCAGTAGCAGCAGCAGCTCTCAATGACCATTTATGGAGTGCCTGCTGTGCTCTGGGCCCTGAGAAAGGCTGTAGAGGCAACAGACAAGAAAGTGAAGGGTTGTCCTGCTTGCAAATGGGCAGCAAAGAGAATGCTTCCCATCCCTTCATATTTATTTTTGAAGGCTAAGAATTAGGCACATTGCGGAATTAGCAAAATAACCACATGATCTACCTTACTATACCCCATAGTTACTGCAGATCATACAATCTCAGAGCTAGAAGGGACCTTAGAAATGATCAGATCCACTTTATACATAATGGTGCAAAGATCCAGAGAAGCTATGACTTGTCTGAAGTCAGAAAACTCAGAGAGCAGAGACTGGACCCTGGATCTCCTGAGTCCAAGTCCAGCAGACTTCCCAGTACACCGCTCTGTCTGCTGCTTGAATAATTTCCTAGGGTACTGAGAAACATCATTAGAATATACCTAGTACTGAAACAATATTAGTACTCCTGATAGAAGTAGTAAATAGTCCATATCTACATTATTACAATGATTTTAGTAATTATTTCTAAGAAGACAAAAAGAATATTTTTGAAATTTTGGTCATCTAATTTTCTGGGATTCCAATTTCCCTTCATGATTTACATTTTGGAGACTCAAATTTGATTATTAAATTCTCGTGTATTTAACTATTAAGTGGTATCTAATCTCATGATTGAACACAGTAATGGTAGTAGGTACTGAAAAGGTAGCATGATTCTTCCAACAGCTTCATGGCAGGGCACATTTGAATGCAAAGTCTTCAGATGTAATTCAGCCACAGTATGATCTGGTAGAAAGTGTGCCTCCTTTGTGATTTTCTTCTCATCACAGAACATTGCATTTGAACACTTTTTTGCAGACACTCCCAATTTTGGTGTGGGTTCACAGGACCTGAACAGACTGGCTCTAAACCTTATGAGCACACGTGACCTATAACCCAGTAGAAAGAGTATAGGCTTTGGAGTCCAAAGATTCAAGTTCAAATTCCAAATCATTCAACTTGTCTGAACTGTCATATCCCCAACACCAAATAGTGATAATGATACTTTCTTTAGATTATATCTGGAATGAGTACATGTAAAGTGCCTGAGACATATAGGCTCTTGTTAAATGGTAGCTAATCTTAAATCTTCTAAAGGAACCCTTTCTATAGACCAAAAATTCCTGATGTATTTCACTTAATCCTCACAGTTCCACTGCAAGGAAACAGGTTGAAAGAATTTGGGTCATTTTCCCAGTGCCTGCTTTGGGGCCAGGTCATAAAAGAGACAGGAGTAAACTAAGATTGGCCTGACTCTCAAATCTCAGGTAAATGTATTACTTTTTAAAACATCAGAATGGCTAGGGAGATGGGGTGGGAGGGAAAGGTAGTGAATGACTATGGGCCTTCAACTTTTCAAAGATTCAATACCCTTCTTCCCCTGTTCCTTTGTAATTCCAAGACAGAATACTTTGGAAATCTTTGGGTTCATCCAATGTGCATCAGCTTTTCCATATGACTCCGTATTTCTGAGCAGACTGTAAATACTCATTCCAAGCTCAAACCACACACTCGGAGAACAGTACTAAGAGGAATTCAATTATTAGGGCACAAGGGTAGTTTTCCTGCTAACATCCCCTATCCCCCACCTTCCTGCCTGCCAACTGGCTGTCAGCATGTTTGTCTTTTGCACAAGGCGTCCAAAAGCTGACGGGTTGGCAAGATAATCAATAGAAGAGATGATTATCAAGGGCACAGGAGGCAAAGGTTATCACTACGTATTTTAATTTCTGTTTAAATTACGTGAGACCTGTATGAGGAATGGTGAGTAGGAAATAATTTGCTAGAAAATACAGAACTAATTAATCTATTGCCGCATTCCATTATAATACATTTAAACAAGGCACCTTCTCCCTTTTATAAAAGTCGTGCATTCAATTCCAACAAGCTGTTTTCCCCCTTTGCAACGTGAAAAAAAAATTTTTTCCTACTATGCTGAAAATGAAATTGGCGATGTGTACAAAAAAAAAGACAATAAAGGCCTATGGCACTAAAAACTCATTAAGATTATTTTTTTGGTGGCAGTGTACAAAATATTATAAAATAATATGAAATTCACATATTCTTAAATAATCAAAAACTAAGTGAGATGGAATAGACTCTTTCAGTAACAGAGTTATGTTTCTTTCATAAATCCTCTGTTAAAGTTATATTTAGAACCGAGTTTGCTGGCATAAGTTGATCTAGGATATACAGGATAATTTGTGGAGCGTTCAGTCACAAGAAATAAAACACGATGCTAGCTTTTACATAAGACTTAGAACATTCAGAATATTGTCTTAGACAGTTAAATATCACTAGAGAGTCTTCAAAAGGACATTTTTGTCTTTGATAACCCCAGCTCAAATGGTAAGAGCCATAATGGGCCTCAGTCACAATTATTTGGCTACTTAAAATGCTCAGCTTAGTGAATGATTTGGGAGTGGTAATATGATTAGAAGCCAGAATTTTGTGTGCTAATAACATTCAAAGGTTTGCACTAAGGTCATCGATCTGATTTATTAAATTTCCTCATGGTAAAACCCAAGGCAATTCTACCTTCCATGCAGTAATGGCCTTACTCTTAGGCAGAGCTAATTTTTGCTACTAAGAAATGATTTTTAAGGTAAGGCATTATTCTTGCTAAAATAGCAAGCATCCCTCAGGCCAGTGAATTTAAGAGTTTTTGAGTCTCTAGCTAACATCATCTTGATAAGAGTCAGTTTGATTTTGTGGGATGTGGGAGGTCTAAGTCTGGAATGGAGAGAAGAAAGGTCTCTTTGGAGGCTAAAGTGGACATGTGTTTTCTGTCCATCCAGAATCCACCCATTGCCTTCTGGTCATAGGCCCCTATCCTCCAATTTGGGGACTTCCCTTCTCCCATTGCCCACAGTCCTGATGAAACTGTCCAGTTGGATGTCCTGTCCTCCTCAGGCCAAGGATGGTGTATGACATTAGCCGGGATATTAACCTCTCTTTGGAATTTAAATATTGAGAGCATGACAAGAATAATACTAAAAAAAATGACTAGGGTTGATTCAGTCCAGTGCTGGTGTGCTGAAAAGACTGTCGCTTAGTTCCTGCCATTTAGCTCCCTTAGGCTAATCTTATCTTTCCAAGGCCTAGTTTCTCAATACAGCTTTTGATTTTAGGAGCTACCCTACAAGTAGTTATTGGAAGGATATCCCATCATTCCAACAAATTGCTTTCATTTAAGGCAGTCATAGTTGTTTTCTGCTGCTAGTGAAGGGGAGCAGGACATGCCATCCCAAAATATGCTACCTTGGTATTGTAGGGGAGGAAGAAATTTCCTCTACCTGCTCTGGGTCCTTCTGCTGAACAACAAATTAAATTCACATGAGACAGAATAGCAGGAGAAAATTAAACAAAGCTTTATAACATGTATACATGAGAGAGGCTCAGGCAAACTGAGCAACTCACCAAAATGGCTGAAGCCACCACCTTAAATATCATCTTCAGCTAAAGACAAAGGGGGGAGTCGATCATGGGAGATTACTACACAAGTACAGTAAACAAGAGTCAGGTTATTATGCAGATTTGAGTCCTTGCCTTCCACATTGATAAGAGTTTCTAGAGATGAGGTCATCCCCGCTTCTTCCTGGTACAGAGAGGGAGACACCTTTACAGATGGAGATTTCCCTTACAAATGTAAATGTCTCTTAACAAAGGGTAAGTAAATTCTACTTTTCAGAGCTTCTTTCCTGTCTGCAGTTTTTTAAAGTAAGCAGCCCCAAATAATCCTCATGCCAAAAAGGCATACCTTGGGGTGGCCAATTCCAGTCCCCCATGGTATGTTGATTATTTTAAACTGTAGATACCTGAAAAACAGTAACTGCAGAGAGAGGCTTTCTCTGAAATTCCTTTATCTTCTTAAAGAGAGATGGTCCCAAAGGAACTCAGTTGTCACAATCCCCTCCCTGGGAGTATATTCAACTAGGGAAGCTTGACTCTTATCACAGGAGAGGAGAGTGGAGGTGGACACCACACTCAGACAAACTGTCACAAACTATCTTAGCTCCTGTCTATTCTTCCAAGAACCATTCATCTTTCCTCCAAATCATGTACTCCCTCCTAAGAGGCCTACATCCCCCCTTCCCTATTAAGATGGTATTTACATCTGAATTCTAAGCCTCCTCAGGAGTTACTCATTTTTCCCTGAGTCTCTCTGACATATACAGGAGGTATATATGTTAATAAACTTTTGTTTGTTTTTCTCTTGTTAATCTGTCTTTGTTACAGGGATCTCAGCTAAGAACCCAGATGAATAGAGGAAAAATTATTTTTCCTCCCCTACACTAGCAACAAAGAATCCTAACCAGCACAGATATTCCTAAGGAGATGTAGACATTGTGGTTCATTAGAAGTCTGGCAGTAAGCTCTATCCAGAAAGGGGCATGGGGTGCACAATGAGGAGGTTGAAGATGCCAAATACACCACCAACCTTGCACAGCCTGGTCTACTTTTGATGATGGTAAAGTGACCCCAAAAACCTAGACTTCTGCTTTCACAGAGTTCAGTGCCCTCTATAAATTTATTTTCTCATTAGAAAAGCCATAGAACTATTGGCAAAGTCTACAGGGGAAAATGTCTGCTTTCTCAGAGCCCTTGAAAGCCCCAGAGAAAATGAAGTTTAGTCTTTGTTCTGAATCTTCCCAACCATGGGAGTCTAGAGGCAGGAAGGGGAGAGGAGAAAAGACTTCATCTTCCCCATCTTCCAGGTCCTCCCAGCATCGTTGGATTTGTATCTACAGTAAATCTCAGAAGCTCTCTTAACTGTCCTGTGGCCAGGAAAATGATCCAGCTAAAACCTGCGACAGTGGGGATCAGTGGATCCCCGACTTTTGGCTTCACATGCCAGTAGAGCTTAGAAAAACATTAGCTTGACTTGGGGTTACTATTTTTTTGTTCTACCAAGTAAGCATATTAAAGAAGAAAAAAAATGACCAAATGTTATCACCACTGCCACTTAAAAGAAAGATAAGTTTAAAGACCAAAAGTAGTCAGTGCATAAATTCACACACACACAAAATGAGTTATGTGAGCTTTAGGAAAAACCTAATTTATAATGTCCTTGTTTTCTTCAATTTGCCGTCTGGAAAACAGGCCCTGGTCTAGGAAACAGTGAGCAGATCCAGGTCTCTGAAGAGCACCCTGGCGGCAGAGGTCAGACACCTTGTGGAGAGCCAGAGGGCACACACAGGTTTCTCATTCCAGGCTCGCCTTTCTGGAGGCTGACCACAAATACTCTCACTGGTGCAAGGGCAGAGAACAATTTTGCTCATGTAAACACGCTGGGTTATATATTATATAGGGGCTTACCTGGCTTTGTGTTCTTAACAGAAACCTTCATACCCAAAGGCAAAACCAAGAGCACATTACACAGTGCCCTGGGAGCACATTACACAGGGGCCCCACTGGAGAGCCCCTGGGAACCTCTCTCGGCTCCTTTTCACAGCCTCCTTCTGAACTCTGTCTTCAGTTTCTCTTTTATACCCAAACTCCACCTTTCAGTTCAGTGTGTTCACTTAGGTGCCAATTGTTTGGCTCTATCCCCAGAGCTCATGGCCCTACCCACTGTAGACCTCCAGCCAAGTCTGCCCTACCCTTGACTTCAATCTGAGTTCCAGGAACCTCTGCCCAAGTACAGTATCCCTAGGCCTGCATTTTCTAGAGGGATTTAGGACAACTAATCTGATCGCTTTTGGGCATGGGAGATCGTGAGCTCAATAGGACCGTGTTATCACCATGCACCGTGCACTGATGTTCTCCAGTGTAGATCAAGAAACCTGGAAATACTCCATAAGGTCTCTGAATCCGTTCCTTAAGGAGGCCAGGAGGGAGAAAGACTGCTAAGCAAGTACCAGAGACACGAATAGGAGGTCACACAGGTAGGAGAAAAGGACACACCCATAGTTTTACATGCAAGAGTAATGGCAGACACATACTGCTTGCAAACTGCTGTAGATGAATCCAGGGAATCATGTGCAAGTAGAAGAGAAGGGTCAATGGTAGCAAAAACTAGTATATGTATCACTGAAAACCGATCCTCTTATCATCATTTGTCCAGGTTCATGGGTTGCCAATGTTAAATCTTAATGTTAAAGTAATTAGCATTAAATAGTCCACATTATCTCAAACATGTGCTATGATCTATATCAGACATCTTAAGGTAAATTATTCTGCAGTAATAAATTATCCCCAAATCTTTGTGGCTGACAACAGTTTAATTCTGCTCATGTTACATGTTCACCATAGGTTGGCTGTGGCTCTCCATGTGTCTTGACTCCAGGACCCAGACTGACGCGTCTGTCAGTAATATCCTAACAGGGTTATTACTGGCCTCATGGCAGAGGGAAAGAAAACATGGCAGAATCACATGAAAGCTCTAAAGCTCGTGCTGAAATTGATATGTGACACTTTCACTCACATTTCACTGGCCAAGTGACATGGCCAAGCCTAATGTCAATGAAGTGAAGAGGTAGGAAACAGGGAGGGTCAATGAATGTTTTAAGTGATAATACAATATACCCCATGAGTACTGTGTTTTATCTTTCTCATTAAATATCTCCTTAGAAGTACAAGTGCCAAAAGTCTTTAAAAATCCTATTACTCTGGAATTATAAGACGCACAATATCTGGAGCATAGTCTTCACAACTCCTTAAGCTTTCGGATCTTTCCCAAGCAAATTGCCAATCCTTCAGTGCTCCTGCGTTCTGCAGGGGAGCCTGCTTACAAAATGGCAGGCATGCTCACATGTCTGTCAGTGTTTAGAGTGGATAATGCAAGCACAGCATTTCACCACAACCCTGGTGGCTGAGTTGCAAAATTATTTATGGCTTTCCCGTTTATGGCATGCTGCTCAGTTTCCCATGAGTTGCTAGGAAAGATTCCTGATAGCTACTATGAGCCATTGAAACCTATGAGACTTCATTTATTATGGCATAATATACACATTACCTCACTTGTGTTAGACCATATGGAGAGCTCTCTGTTGAATTTGGCATAGTTACTGGGGTGAAACGAGAACGGATTCTGTTCCTCGTCCTCTTCAATTATGCTGTATGTTGGATCAGGCAGCCAACTTCAACAGATCATCTGGGCATAGCAATCAGTCCTCAGGACAACATCACTGTCATCACCTATGCCAATGAAGAATAATAAGTGTGATTTTGGAGAGTGTCTGAGTGGCAGGGAATAGCGTAATCTCAAGAGTGGATCAATAGGGCTCCCTGCTGACATTAAGCTTGTGTTTGAAAGTTGAGGGAGAAGCAGGGCCCCATTTGTCACTCACCGTAGGGTGGCATTTGGAAGGAGAGACAAGAAGCTCAAGAGAACCTGAAAGGCATAGCTGGTTCTAAGTCCAAATGAGCAACTAGCAACGACTCCTTAAATGAAGAAAGGTCCACCCATGGGGACAGCCACAGTCCTCACTCTGCCATGCCAATTTGCCTCTTGCTTAAAAAAGGGAACAAATGAACACTTGGACTCTGTGGGCACAGAAAGAGGGATTGTTAATCCTCATTATGTATATAAGGGGGAAAGTGGCCAATATACGAATATTTCCACGTATCTTTTGTAATTCTGGAGCTGGTGTATATGATACACAGTAGAGACTTGGTGTGTTCTCTTGTACACGTGATTGGAAATCTTTTGGGGGGCTTTTCCTCCTTGGATGATAGTGAGGAACACTAATCTTTTTAGGAACTCTCAAGCATTTCACTAATTCTTTCAATGAATTCACCTAAAATAAAAGCAGCCACATTAAAATTGATCTGAAAATTCACACGACAAGCTGAGAAAATAATCCTAATGGTTTTTTTTTTCTTTTGCAATTACAATTTTAAGAATTGTTCTACAATTTTCCTGTTTACATTGCCAATCCATCTGTCTATGATGTTTGTGAATCTTTCACACACACACACACACACACCCCTCCCTAAAAAAGCAAAGTAAAACTCGGCGGCGAGGAAGAGCTAGCAAGGACTTTAAGGGATTTGGTGCATAAGCTCAGTCCACCCTCTTATTTCTTTTTCCACCCAGCCTCTTCTATGCTTCTCATCTTTATCAAAATGGAACATTAGTTATTGAAGAGTTCCCGGTGCAAGATATTATCACTAATAATGAGCTGTGGGTGAAACAGACCCTTCCCTTCCAAAGGACAAGCTCGAACTTTGCTTATGGTTGACTATTTGAAATGAAATCAAAAGATTGGCACCCACCCTTTGTCCCCCCCAAAAAAGTCTAATTAGTGTTCGTCTATTGGAGAGGAAGCTGAGCATGCTGCTCCACCACTGCCAAATGAAATTAAGGCCCAATTATTGATAAATGAAGAGTGGTTTGTGCTGGAGCCTGGCCTGGAGTCGCGGAAATACATCTGTCATTTGGCCTGTACAGGAGTCATTCATGTGTGACATAGCATCCTGTGCATTTATCATGCATCTGTAGATTTTTGTTTTAATTCAGTTAGCTGTCTAACTAGATTCAGTGCTGGATGCTTCGAATGGAGTCAGGATTTGGACTGACAGATGCAATTCTAGTCTGAAATGGTGTGTGACAGGACGAGCTATCCTGCATATTAATTATTATTGAAACCATTATAAGCAGGGCTTTTACACTAATGGTCGATTCCGTTATCTGTTTTGTGGCTTCTATGGTTAACAATTGCCCAGTTGCTCCGGGGCAGGTAGGAGACACGCTGGATCAATGGACCATTGTTGTTAAGTGCACTTACTATTACCATGAAAATTAGAATGGAAATGCTTGAAAGGCAAGAATGAAAATGCCCCTGTCTTAACATTATGCAAATTACACATTCTATAAATGAGATAAGTGGGGAGAGAAACACTTTTCATAAATCTTAACTAGGTGAAAGAGTTTATTAAGTCCATTGTCAAAAACAAATTGAAAACAAACATTTGTTAAACTGATAAAAAAAAAAAAAAAAGAAAGAAAGAAGGACATGTCAGCAGGGCTATTCCAAACCCAGCTCTGCATACAACACTTAGTTTGGTAGCCTGCTAAGGTTTAATTTAAAGTTCCAGTCATTTTATCACTTGGTTGTATAAAATATTGAAAATAACTGTCACCTTCAAAAAGAAGGCATGAATGCATTTTTATCCAAAGTTCTGAGGAAATATTGTGTAAGGAGGACTCAATGAGACCAACAGCAAGGGCAACCATCTTGCTTCAACCTCTGTGGTTTTCCTTTATTATTTACGTGTTTTACACATATCCTGGTCACATGTCCATCCCCACTCCCCTTCTCATGTTAAGTATCTAATGGACTTTGGGAAGCCCTGCGAAAGACATTCTGGTCACAGAGGATGGATGGAAGTAATTGTTGCTGATATGTACAGTGTTTCTTGTCATTTGCTTATCATGTGATCAGAATTGTGTGATTATAAACTGTGTGAGTTCTGTTTCAGGCACAGCTCAAATTACACATTTCCATTAGTTAAAGAAATTGTAAAGTTGCTGAGGACTTTAAGAAAGCAAAACACAAAATGATAATACAATGAAAGGCAATATTTCTATTAAATAGAAAATTAATGGTAGAGTTTAATAATGATGAATTTGCATCTTTTCAAAAGATTCATATTTGTTAAAGGACATTTTATAGTGGTAGTTCAGGTCCAGAAAAGCTTCTACTTTCCTAAACAATTAAAAATTTGCATCTTCGAATAAATGCTTTTTCATCTCCTAATGTTTGAAAATGAGGTGCTTAGAAAGAACCTGCCTTCAATTTAAAAGTTCAATGGCTTGATTATGATATTGGGTTACAAGATTTTCGTTGTTAAAGATCATTTTGAATAAAAGAGCAAATTAGAAAGCAAAGATATATCTTAGTATAAATAGACCTTAAAATATTGATAGTCATAATATTCAAGAAATATAAGTAAATTTTGACTTTACAGTTTGGAAGCTATTATCGCTTTTTTTGTGTGATTAGCTACTCCAATTTACAATGTTTGCCTCACTGCTTTATTTCTTTCAATAGGTTTTTTTTATAAGATTCCAAAAACTTAATTATGGCTTATGCAAATATCATTTGAGGGAAAAGAGGGTAATATTAAATCTTTAAAAGCATTGTTAGGTTAAATACTAGGAGAGTCGTTGTGAGTATTAAATGGCATTCAGAGAAAAATGGAAGGGAGGTAGGGAGGCCTCTTGGAGAGGTCTCTCAAAGCCGTTTACTCAGATGGGTTTTCCCCAATTTTATCCAAGGTGAATGTTCTAGAAAGCTAAGGAAAAAAAAAAAGAGTTCTTGCTTCTGAACTATGTCCAGATTGCAAGCCACTTGAGCCCAGAACTGCTAGAAAATGACTACATGAAGCATTGCAGCTACTTTATAGGCATGATGCCAAACCTCTTTATTTTTGGAGGAAGATTAGCCCTGAGCTAACATCTACCACCAACCCTCCTCTTTTTGCTGAGGAAGATTGGCCCTGAGCTAACATCTGTGCCCATCTTCCTCTATTTTATATGTGAGACGCCTGCCACAGCATAGCTTGACAAGCGGTGGGTAGGTCCACACCCGGGATCTGAACCAGTGCACCCTGGGCTGCAGAAGCAGAGCACACAAACTTAACTGCTGTGCCAGCGGGCCAGCCCCCAAAACCGCTTTGTATTTTTTTATTGAATCACCTAAGTTTTTCCTATATTAATTGGAATCTCCAAAAGTCTGTAAAACCTACAGAAAAATACTCAGGTGAATTAGAGTAACAGTCATATTTAATTAAGCTGGCAAAATTAAAATTTTCACCTAAGACATGAATTTGGAAATCAGCCACATATTTTTAAAGTCCCCATAGTCTACTGAGCACTGAGCTTAAAGAGGGAAGAATGCTTAATGTCACGAAACTCTCAAATGATAAAAGTACAAGTAATATTTGAGAAATGGGAGAGTGAAATGACAGGAAGGAAAAAAGGACAGTGGTCAGGAAGGGAGCAGACAGAAGGGGACAGATTGAATTAGGTGGCTCTAGGCCAGTGTTTCCCCAACTTTCTGACTTTGGACCACTATTAGTCCATGAGCACTCGCTGGGCTGCTGCTAAAAGAGATAAAAGAAAGTGTCAGAGAGGAAAACTTTTCCTCTACCCTCTTCGATTTCAACCTGGGGGCTTGCAAATTAAACTAACCAAAGACAGATTAATAGGAGAAAAGGTACAGAATTCTTATTAGTATTTATATGCGCGGGAGTTCACAGCAAAGATGTGAACCTCAAAGAAGCTATTAGACTTGAGGGCTTATATATCCTTCTTATCAAAGGAAAAGGAGTTTGGGCTTCAAGGGACAATAAACTGTGGGAAAGTGGCTAGGAAATTTCTGGGGGAACTAATGGAAGGTAAGGGCTTTTTTAGTAAGGGCTGTTTATGCAACCTCACCCTGATGTTAACTCTCTATCTTCAATGACGAGTCTCTCCTCTTCCTGGTTGAGGGGGGTACCTTCCTCAAAGGGAAATTCATGCCCTGCTTTAGACAGATAAGTGGAGGGCAGAGAACTTTTCTTGCATCTGTTGAGTCTCAGTTGCCTTCAGCTCAAAATAATCCTTAGGTTGAAGTGACATATTTTGGGGTGGCATATTCTCATTTCCTTCAAAAGGCAATATTGTGCTTTAAAAAATAATGATAAATACCTTAAATTAAATAGACTGTCTTTTATTCTAAGATTTTCTTTCCTCCATTTTCAGCTTTTAAAATAACCTTTGTTTCATGAAAAGACGTTTGTAATCAGTGGCATTTTTTTTTCCTCTAACGTCTCTACTTGGCAAAATAAAACCTTGGTGACTCAATGTCATTCTCTCAGGTTTTTTTCACTTTATTTTTTATTGCAGTGGTCCATGATTTCTCAAACACTTGGACACACTGCTCTAAGGCACTGTCTTCAGAGGAAATATTGACAATAGCCATCCTTATGGAGTCTCTGCCATGCCTCAGACAATATTCCGGGGGATGCACAAGTATTCTCTCTAATGCTATCGCTAATCCTAAGAGGTAGACAGTATTATTCTGATTTAATAAATGAGGAAAGAAAGGCTACAGAAGTGAAGTTGCTTGCCCAAAGTGGCATACCTGTAGGGCCACCTTATTATCTATCATTTAAACAGGACACTTTCGGGTGAAAGGGGGTAACAATCACAGTTGTACCAGGACATCAGGTATGAACTAGTCTTTCCAGGACGATCTACACAGAGTCACCCTGCAGAGCTAGTTGATAGGCCAGGATTTAAATCAACTTGCATCTAAAGCCCAAGCGTGCTCCTGCCACTCTGTTAGGCTGCTGCTGAAAGTTTTACAAAAATAAGGATATCAATTTTGGAGAAATTGAATTCACTATACTGTATGACACCAGGGTATACAAAATAATAATTCATTCAGCACTCTATTTAGGATTATTTGTATCACAGGACATCTACCTACAATCGTGATTTTTCAAATGGTCTGAGAATGAGACGGAGATTCTATGCAGAGGACACAAGGCTGCATAGAATGAGGCTAGTGCCTGCTCTTAAGAGAGGAGTAAATTTCCCACATCTGGAAGTTAAACATGTAGTGGTTTGTGGGACTCTGATTTCACCTGATGGTGTACACATGACAAGATGGGGTAGATCCTCTGGTTGTCATTTACTGCAGCCCAGCAAGGCAACCTCTGAGATGGTTTTGGGACTGACTGAGCCTGACTCAGTCAGACTGACTGACTGAGGGAATAGAAATTTGCCAGTTATTTGCCTTGAAAGGAGAGCCTGATCATACACAGTAGTTAACGCCCAGTGCTTAACTTTCCCTCTGTTATCTGGGAAAACACAGGCGAAACCTGCGTGTCTTGAATAGAACAAGATCATTGTGGGAATAGAGCTCGACTAGGCTGAAGCAAAAGGATGCATCATCACTCTCCCAGGTGTTGGCGTGAATGAGCGCCTGAATGAGTGGCAGGAACCGCGAGGGCCACTCCTGGTCTCCCACCTGCACTGTGACCTGTAACATTTTAATTTATAGAGAAAGGCTCTCCCCTTGCCAGAAAGTGCTTTCTGTTTGTGAAAGAATATGTAAAATAGCACCAGGTGAAGAACGACTTTTTCACCCAGTCTTGAAACCATCACAAAGAGACAAATTTTGCTGCTTTTGCTTGGTGTGTGAATTTTTTTCCACACAGCTCTATTCATTGCCTGAAACAACGGGGCCAGTGTTGGCCAGCAAAGAATAGTGCTATTCATGCACCCCGTACCCTGCACAGTGCCTACACTTGTTAGTCTTGGCTGCCCTATGCTGCTGGCTGCTGGCAGGAAAGTCGGGTCTATGTTGTTGGATGGAGCAGGGCAGATCAGAAAACGAATGCTGGCAGCCAGATTCCCAGATAACCTCAGTTCCTCTAGAAAATGCCTGTTGACATAAGCCTGTGCTTTAAGGGGTGTCTGGAATTCTAAGAACTTCGGCCAGGTGTCCAGGCAGGTGTTTGTGCTTCCAGTCTGGCCATCCCCAACCTCCTGCTACAATCAGAGGCAGCTACAGTCGAGGGTGAATGCGCAGTTTAGGAATCAGACACCTGATTGGATTTGTGGCTTCAGAACTGACCGGCAGTAGGAACTAGGACAAGTCTCTTAATCTCTCTGTATCTCCATTCCTTCATCTGCAGAAAGGGGTTGTCAGTGCCATCTACCTCTTGGGGTACCATAAAATTCAATGACGTAGTATTATGCTATGATTAGCATGGAATAAATGTTAGCTATTATTGTCATTAGCAAAAGGCTGATGTAGCGATTATTGTCATTAATGAAAAACTGGTATAGGGCAATCTCTCTCTTGGAAGAAAGTTAACCACTGTGAAATCGTGGGCAATATCACTGTAGTGACCGTTGGATGGGGGAGGGAGAGAAAAGACAGGCTGCAGAGCTCTGTTCATAGTAACAAGGTGGGGGAATGTTTTGCACAGAGAAGAAAATGTCCCCCCACAGAGACCACTCCATTTCTCTCAAGAACAGAACAGAAGACTGATTTGCTTTCATGTGGCGTTATCCTGGAAGGATGGTTCTATTAATGTATGCTAGAGATGGTCTCACCATCCTCTGTTCTCTCTCCAACCTAGGTGAGTGCAGCACAAAACTTGGACCCTATCGTTCATGTTCTTTTTCTTAAGCGAAATGAAGTCTTACAGCTTTTGTTTGACTTCTCTGGGGGAGCAAACTGCCAAGTGCAGCAACCTGTGGAAAGCTTAGAGACTGGTAGACTTTGAGATCACCAAGGGCAGGAAGCCGGCTTATCCTTCTCTAGAATTGCCCTAGTGCAGAGCTGGGCAGACTGCTGAAATAAAAATGTGTTACCAAGATTGATGTAATCAGGAGACTGCAATTCCAAATCAAGCAAAGTCTAAGATGGAGTAAGGGCTTGAAAGAGACCGTCTTTCAAGTTCCTTCCAACCCAAGATGTTGTGATTTTTGAAGTCTTCCTTTCAGTAAATATTCTTTAACTACGTTGTGTCTTCTGTGAAGTTGCCACCATGAGAGCTGGACATATTTGGCACCGAGTTGCTTGGCACAGCTTGTATACTCATACACTTGATATAGTATCAGCACTTTAGATTCTGTTAATGTACTTTATGAAGCATAAAGAGTACTAATCACAAGGGCAATTTTCTATGTTATGTATATTATAGAGAAAAAATGTGTATCCGTGGTGATTTTAGACATCTTAGCCAGTTCTGTTCAGTTCAGTTCTGTGAACAGCAGACTTCACTTGGTGTAATCACATAATTAGAAGACATTATTGCGGTTCATAAATGGAATTAATTAAAATTTTAATTAAATTTTCAAAAGATAATCTAATAAAAGTAGGATTGATTAGAAAATTATCAATGAATTTACAGATTCATTTAAGACATTTATCTCTGTCACTTTTAAATTTCACTGAAATCTGTTAAAAGTTATAGTAGGTATGTCCACAGTAACATTTAAATAGTCATGATATTGTTTCAAGAGGCAAATAGTTTCTAAGGTATGTCTTGTTATCTTTCATTGAGTTGTGACCTTTTCATTGAGTTGTGATCAGTCAACTCTGTTGAACATTATTCTGAAACAAATTGACAGAAAAATGTGAACTATCCATGTTCGTTCTGAACCAAAACATTGTTTATTTGGCCAACTGTATTTTGCTTGAAAACATAAATAAGGATTTCAGAACAAAGGTATGACTGAGGCAAATTTACTGATGGCCTAATTGAGTGTCAGTCATAGAACCGACATAGAACAATTCCAAATTCTAGCAGAAGATGGACAATTGACCTAAAATTTGTAACAAAATAAAAGCACTGGACTGGAAAGCAGGAGATGTAGCACATAGGTTAGATCTACTTCTTAAAAAATATGGTTAACAGTATTTAAGCTATACCCACTTTGCCTACACTAGCATAACATGCACAGCTTTTCATAGTGTTTGATGATTTTCATTTCAAACAATGGAAATGGTATCAAAGAGGGCCTGAAAGTTATGCATTCATTCACTTATTCGTTCTTTCATTCAACAAATACAAAGCTGGGCTCTTAGGGAGTTGGCTATAAAATCATGAAATAGAGTGATATAGTCAGTAAATCCACCCAACTCTACCCTCAAAGTAAATTCAGAATCCAATCACTTCTCATCACCTCTGAAGTTACTATTCTACTCAAGCCACCATCTTTTATCGGCCTAAACTATTGCATTAGCTTCCTAGTTAGCCTCCTGGTTTCCACCCTTGTTACAACAGAACAATCAGTCGTAGTCTTCTGAAGTGTAAGCAAGATCATTCAAAACCTTCCAGTGGCATCAAACCTCACTGGTAATGGTACCCTTCATCTTTCCAATGGCCTGAAAAACCCTATGTTGTCTAGCCTGGCTTCTTTTCTGAACCCACTGCACCTCCCTCCCCTCTCATTCACTTCTTCCCAAACACAATGCATACATCCCTGATGAAGAGGGCTGTGCTCTTCCCCCAGATGCACGTATGGCTTGGTCCCTCATCTCCCTCAGGTCTCTGATCAAGTTGCCAAAGCTGAGAGTCCTTCCAGCCCTCTCTGTCTCATTCACGTGCTCTCTATTGCATCACTCGCCATCTCCTCACCTGGCTTTGTTTTTCTCCATAGTGTTTATCACCACATACGTATTATTTACACTGTGTATTATTCATTTTCTGTCTCTTCTCCTGGAAAGACAGATAGGAGACAAATAGTTCCAATAAAGCATGTCAAGAGTTATAATAGGATAAGTAGAGGGAGTAATGAGAATAGTAAGAGGAATTTACCGTTTTTCTTAAGGAAGCACTATTTAGGTTGAGGCCCAAAGGATGAATAGAGGTAGGCCAGACAAAGATTTATGGGGAGGGGCAACAGTGTCTTTATTCTATTTAGTTAGTTAGCTAATTTAGTTCTAGTCATATCTTCTTGTCCTTGTCATTTTAATTCTTGGGATGTGATGTCTGCTTCTGGCAATAATTTGGATTAGATAATCTGAAGAACTTCTTGCTAAAATCTACCCCATAAAGGTGAAAAAAATACTTATAAATATGTTTCTAAATACACAGCTAAATCCTTGAAGAAGTAAAGAGAGTAAGAGAATCCTCAGCCCAAACAAGAAGTACTAAAAAAGCTTGACACCACTGTCATCCTGGGGGATTGTTGGGGAGCTGAAGATGAGTGCCCAACCCACAATTACAAAACATGGGAGGAAATAATCCACAATGAATGATAGCAAACACACAAAATAAAAGGATTAGAACCCAAATAACTTCAAGTAATAGATAATTATTAGAGGGAGACTATCAAATAATATGCTAAAAATGATTAAGGAAAGAAATGAACATGTCAGAAAGGCATAAAACTGTATTAGTAAGGAATGGGGAGCTTTGAAAAGAACTAAATTGAATTTCTAAAATTGAAACATATAAATATTAAAGTGAAAAGCACACCAGATAGTTTAACCAAGAGATTCTAACAGTTCAATAAAGCCTTTCCCAAAATAGCACCAAGAGATTAAGACAAGGGAAATATTTAAAAGAGGTTAAGATACATTGAGGAGAGAAAGACTTCTCTACTGAGAGTGCCAGAAGGAGAGAATAGAATGGGGCAGCAGAAGCATGTGAAGAGATAAGCCCAGAATCTTCCAGATTTGATGAAAGATATGAAACCGCAGGTTTAGGAGGCCAAACAGGATTAGTCAATACATAGACACATCTTATACAAATGCCAAAGACCAACAAAAAATCTTAAGAGTAACAAGAGAGAAAAGACAAATTACCTTATAAGAGAACAACCTCACTAACTGTAACCTTCTTAATAACAACAGGTGAATGCAGAAGACAGTGGAATAGCATCTTCAAAGTGCTGAGGGGAATAACTGTCAGTCTAGATTTTTATATCCAACTACACTATCACTTGTGAATAAGAGTGAAATAGATGATCAGGTAGACACTGAGTGCTTACTACTATCAGACCCATGCTGGAATCACAGAATAAGGGTGTGGCTCAGGGAAAAGGGATTTAAAATCCAAAGGAAGGAGTGAGATGCAGGATCATGTTAGAGAAACTGGTAAATATGTGAGTTTATATAAATAACCAATAGTTACATAAAACAACAACAATGATAATAATTTTGATGAATAATTTAGAAAGATATATATTGGACAAAATAGTGTGTAAGGTTGGGGGGAGTGATCAGAGTTAAAGTGCCACATTAGAGCAGAATAGAAAGATCAGTTAACCATAGACCCTATTAGTCAGGACCCATGTTAAAAATTTAAGAATAATAACTAAAATAATGGAAATAGAATTTATATCTTCCAAACCAGTAGAGGAAAACATGAGAAGAAAGGAAACTCAATCACTTCAAAAGAAGTTAGAAAAGGAAAAAAAAAGAATCATAGAAAAAGTATGGTAAGAAAGTGAAAAATAAGATGGAAAAAGTTAAAAAAAATGTAATTATAATAAACCTAAATTGACTAAAATGATACCATCGGTGGCAGCAAAAATATACTTCATCTGGAAAATTAGGGGGATGACTAGATTCAACAGTCATCTAATGTATAGATTAGGAGGTCCCTGACAACTGTAGCAATTGTGGTTGCATATAATAGATATATAGACATAGATATAATAGATATATAGACATAGATGTAATATAGATACATCTATATAATAGATGGATATTTCTATATAGATATAGAGAGTATAAATGTATATGTCTCATAAATATACATTATATATTCATATCTATATCTATCTGCCTATAAATATATACTTCACCTATAAATATATATTATATATTCATATCTATATCTTTATCAATCTACCTATCTATGTAACGTTCAATTTCAATTAAGCAATTAAGCAAGCACTAGATTCCATCATTTCCCAATGTGGGCAATCAATGTGGCCTAAGGATATGGGTCTACAGAAAAGCAAATTAGCCCAGAATTGACCTGGTCAGCAATGGGAAGAGGGTGCTCAGTGTGAAAATCTAGGGTTTGAGGCAATGACCAGGAGCACAGCATATTAGGACTGCAAGTTTTAAGAACTCGTAAGGATAGGGAAATGAGTCGAGATCAAAGCAGTAAAATAAATGAATAAGCAAACAGAAATAAATAAATGCCTATAGAAGAGGCAGGAGTTTCAACTTCAGAGGAGCCCTGATTAAGAAAAAGCTGAAATAGTGCCCTGTATCGCTCCAATCTGGAGACGTCTTGGAAATACTTTGAAATCTGTTCCCCCAGGTTTGTTTTTCTTCTCCATCACACCTCACAAGGAACACAGAGAGTGATGTCTTGTCACTTTGATGCCTCTCTCTACTTAAATGGCAGAAACCAACCAGGTGAGTTGTCATAACTTAGATGAGGCTGGGATAAAAATACACCTTGGAGAGCTTGCTTCCTGATGACAGACTGAGAGTAGCTGTTTTTTATTTGAGTGATTTGGAGTTTAAATTCACTGGCATCCCATGTGACGTCTCAGGACGCTGGGTTAGGAAAGAGATTATACCAGGAGTATAAGGCCTTTTGTCTGTCTTCTCTTAGAATTGTCTGACTGACGGATGGATGACCCTATCCAGCATCATGATTTAAAATTGTAAGTGAAAACAAACAGTTGAATTTTTTTTATTCAATATTCACTTCTGGATTTACCTTTAAAAGCAGCTCAACCGTTGCAGAGTTAAGTATCCTAATTAATTACACCATCTGAAAATGCAGCTATTCCTTGAATCCAATTTAATCACTTGGTTTCACGAAAAGAAAAAAATAACTTTCCATGCAGTTTCAAACAAAACAATTTTAAAATCCATAATCTTAAATCCCGGATCTTGATCTTCAATTGCAGTAAGTTGAATGAACTAGTTCGTAGGGTGGGTCTCTCAGCCTGCTGTCTCTCAAGGTGCTCAAAGCAGGCTTCCCACAAGCAATGGAGGCATGTTGTTGAGCCAACCGACAGAAATGCAAAGCTACCCTTCCCCACGGCTGGAAGGGAATCACACTGAACTGAGCATCTGCTGTGCTGAGGGTGCCTATGATTGTTAGCAAAGTGGAGTGGATGACTTTTCTTCACCATTTGTGGTATCTTTTGGTAGTGATGACCTTGAGCTCATCACAGTTCATGGCTGGCATTTGTTCTGTTCTGATTGGTGATACGCTTGCCTGGCTTTATAAATGTTTAGAAAATCATCTCTGGTTTGCAGGGTATCAATGCAATACTATTGTTTGCTTGTTTTTTTATTTTCAGCAAAGCAGCTATTTCAGTTTGGTTTATAGCCTCCCGTCACTCCAAGACCAAGGAGTGAATCTATGGGATTGACTCTAAAATAGATATGAGTGACTCAAAATCATTTCTTCCTGCAGTTATGAAACCTTTTAATTTTTTTTAGTGGAGTCTGATGCGTTGTCCTAATCTCATTCTTACTTTAGAATAAATGATTTCCCTGGAGACCTTCAGTCTCTTACAAGGCTAATCTTACTCAACGTTTCACCACATACGTACAATCATGTCTGAACCCCAGTTTAGGTTCAAGTGAAATTTCAAAACATTAATAAAAAATATTTCTGTGTGTCTACTGTGTGCTGGGCACTTGCCATTTCTTGTAATCCTCGCCCAACCTGTTTTTATAGAAGAACATCACACAATGCTCAGATTCAAATTCACGTCCAAAGGACCCAGAAGCCCAAGCACTGTCTTTACACTTTGTAGATAGAGTCTCTCCTTCCTGGATGATGCTCTGAAAGGATTGGGAAACAGGGGAATATTAAGACCATATCTCTTAAGCTCTCTGAAATATCTTCATGTGTTGGAGCAGTATGTTGGATATTAACGTATTTAGTCATGAAACTCTTCCAGAAGCTTGGGGGCCTATGGGATTCTTGGGGGTACTGGGACACTGAGAGGGGACCAGATGAGGTTCAGAGTTGAGACACTAAGGGCTAGCAGCTTTGGACTTGCTTCAGGATGCAGGACTTAAAGGAGAGAAGGAGTCGAATCCAACTTGCCTAATACTCACTTTTTTCTGTATTCCCTCTGCTCTAATCTCATCCATCTTCAATCTATTCTTACATAGCTCCCAGAGTTACTCTTTTTAAAAACAAATCTAACATGTCATTTTCCTGCTTCAATTTTTTAATAACTTCTTATTGGACTAATATAAAGCATACTATTTTGAAATGAACAATTCAGTGACATTCAACACATTCACAATGTTGTGCAACCATCACCTCTTTCCAGTTCCAAAACATTTCCGCTATCCTAAAAGGAAACCCCACACGCATTAAACAGTCACTCCACTCAGATCCTGGAAATCACTAATCTGCTCTCTGTCTCCATAGGTTTACCTATTCTGGATATTTTACAGAAATGGAATCCTACAGTATGTGACCTTCTGTGTCTCGCTTCTTTCACTTAGCTTAATGTTTCCAGTGTTTGTCCACGTCATGGCATGCTCAGCACTTCATGCCTTGCTAGGGCTGAATAATATTCCATTGCCTGAATATGCCACATTTTGTTTAGCCATTCATCCCTTGATGGACATTTGAGTTGCTTCCACCTTGTGGCTATTATGCACCTTCTGTCTTTATTCACTCTACTCTTTCCAGTTCTAACTCTTATTCTTACCTCAATGAGCAAAATCCTGGAGGAGTCTGGGAGGCAATGAATGTTCCCATTCCATAGACCTTTCCTCTAGGGAGTGAGGCTAGACATGAGGATGGTCAGTTAAACCTGGCCTGAAAGGGGCATGCTGCACTGTCATGTGTATAATGTTTTTATTCTGGCAAATTTCGAGCATGCATAAAGATAGGAAGGCTACTTTAACAGACTCCCACACGTTCATCACCTAGCTTCAACGATTAACATCTGCCGCTCTTATTTTATCTATTCCTCTACCATTACTTTTTTGTATTTGTTATTTATTTATTTGTTGGCGGGATATTTTAAAGCTGATTCTAGACATAATATTATTTCACACGGACATATTTCAGTAGACATATCTAACTCTGATTTTTTAAGATAACCACGATGTCATTATCAGATCCTGCGAAACACAGCAATTCCTCAATATCATCAATTTGTGTTCAATTTTTCCTGATTGTCTCAAATATACCTTTTTATAGTTCTTTTGTTCAGTTCAGAATCCAAGCAAGAGTCTGTGAGTGTTGCATATGGTTAATATGCTCTTATATCTCTTTGGATGTGTAATTGTTTCTCTTCTTTGGTGCATTTACTACAGAAATTGAGAATTGGGTCTTTTGTCTTGAAGAATTGCTACATTTGGGAGATTATATCTTTTTGGTGTCTTTTAATATCTTCCTCCATCCCCATAAATCAGTAGTTAGAGCTAGAGGCTTGATTAGATTGAGTCAATTTTTTTTTGGAGCGGGGGTTAGGAATAACATATCTATCCCCTTTTCCTTAATATTAAGATTGGGCAATGGTTCATAGTCCCCTAAAAGATATCTATGTCTTAATCCCTGGAACCTATGAATGTTATCTTATATGGCATCAAAAAGAAAAAAAGATTGGGGTGGGGATGGTCATCTTTGCAGATATGACTCAGGTAAAGGATCCAAATGCAACCACTTGTGTCCTTGTAAGAGGGAAGCAGACGTTAGATTTCACACAGAAGGAAGAGGTGGAGGCAATCTGACTAAGGAGGCAGAGACTAGAGAGATGCAGCCACAAACCAAGGGATGCAGCAGTCAACAGAGAATAGAAGAGGCAAGGAACAAATTCTCCCCTCAGAGCCTTCAGAGGGAGCATGGCCCTGCCAACATCTGATTTCCACACAATGAAACTGGTTTTGGACTTCTGGCCTCTGGCACGGTGAAAGAATAAATTGCTGTTGTCTTAAGCCGCTGAATTTGTGGTAATGTGTTACAGCAGCCGTAGGAAATGAATACAAGTGTGATCTGCCTGACCCATCCATTATAAAGTTCCTCCTCAACTTTTCCAATAATAATTTTAGCTGCCATTGATTACTCTTGCCTAGATCCATTATTTCATTAGGGAGTGGAAAACAGTGATTTTCTAATTCTGTCATTTTTTTCCTCCATTTAGTACAGGTGATTCTTTTATACAAAGACAAACTGTTTTCCTCATCAATTATTGGATTAGCCTGAGTTCCAGTCCAAGTAGGGAAAGACAGGAGAGATGCTTGAGGTTTTCCCTTAATTTATACATTTTTGGAATAATGAGTTGGTACCCTAGCAACCTCCAACGTGATCAATGAGCATTTTTGTTTGTTTACTTTTGGAGTATTATTATGAACTCATAAGATTTCACATATTTGATAAGTTTCAATACATTGTAGTCATTATTATTTATGATCCTCACACCATCCCATCCCTAAGTCATGAGAGTCCCTCCAAGGTTGATCTGTTTTTTTTTTTTTTTCTGGTGAGGAAGATTGTCCCTGAGCTGTATCGCTCTTCTTCTATTTTGTATGTGGGGTGCCGCCATAGTGTGGCTTGATGAGTGATGTGTAGGTCAGCGCCAGGGATCCGAACTCCTGAACGTCCAAGTCAGCAAAGCAGAGTGGGCCGGGCCCTTGATCCGCTTTTTAAAAGCCAAATAATCCTAGCAACTAAGTAAAGATGAAGTACCCCGGATTTGAAGAGTAACAATCAATGAGGAAACACTGACCTCCATCCTGGTCTCCTTTGTGTGAGTCACACACACACACTCCAAAAAGAATATTTTTCAAAGCACAGGCAAAAATGGAGAACTATGAAAACACTTAATAAACCCAACATCTCCCCATCTCTTAATAGAGTAACTCAACCCTCACTTCACAGTAGAATCACCTGGGAAGCTTCTAAAAACTACTCCTGCTTGGTTTGCACCCCCAGAGGAGCTGATGCTCTCCCCTGGAGTGGGGCATTGATAGGCTTTAAAAACTCCCCGGGTGATTCTTGTGCATATTCAGAATTGAGAGCCACTGTCTAATGCAACTGTCATACTTCTGAGATAGGATTTTAAAGGAACAAGCCCTGGTCTTCTGCTGTCTGCGAGTAAGAATCTCTAAAACATCCATCACACATGGAGCTAGGTTGAAAGGCTACCCATCATGACGTGTTTTCGTGCCTCCTGATCCAAGCAAGATTCTGTTATTAACCACATCACCAGGATAAATTTAAAAAGCAAAAATACCATCCTACCCGAACCCTAATGCCTGCTTGATGTTTTAAGTTCTCCTTCAGCTTTTCCCTTTTGGCTTCCCCTTCCTTCTCTAGACTTTACCACCTTATGCCATTTGTCTGTGGGGAAATCTTTCTCCTAGATTGTATGTTGTGTCTTAGCCACCTTTGCAGTCCTACTTTTCCACACATAGAGCAGAAAGTTGAACATAATTGACATTTAGTGAAGTTTTGTTTGGTGCAAGAAAATTACCATGATAATTCTTTTTTCTCTTCTACAGCCACACACTCCCACCAAACAAATCTTGTTGGATTCCATTGGATAAATAAAGAATTCTCGAAATTTCCATGCTCTTTGTCTATATAAGGTATAGGTAATTATTCATTTTGCTTCAATTTGTGCAGTGTAAGACTCTGGGTAAAAGATTCCAAATTTTACAAAGACACGAGTTTAACATGCGTCTCAACTTTTAAAAGTTTCTCTTTTTGAATATATCTAGTGATAATAAAGGTAAACAGGTGTTTGAAAACATACTGTCATGAAGTACCAACCTGGCAGAAAACCTGTAGCATTTATAACGAGAACACAATCCAATTGAATTTGTAATTAGCACTTCTGAAATGTGCTCATTATTATTGTTATTATTAGCCACAAAACTATGCAGCTTTGGCTCACAACCATCGGAATTTTAAGGTGTGAATCTAGCCAAAAGCAGTCAGTATAGAACCCAATAAAAGAAATGCGTCACAGATTTTATGGAAGTAATTTTAAGTTAAATATCCAAGTAGGACTATCAATTAGGTAGAAATTATTTACTGTTCTGGGTCAAAGAAAATGTTCACTTTTGAAGAGGCAGATCTTTATGAACAGTATCCTAAGGATTTGAGAAAAATGAACTCATGAATGGAATGTATTTGGGAAGTAATCCTGAAGAAAAGAACAGTCATAGTTGAAGAGACATATCTCTTGTTGAGGTTAGAGCAGAAAGAATTTCAGAATTCAGGAGCCGTCTTCATTGAACTTCCACAGAAAGCTACTCCCAACAGTTTCCAGAGCATCAGAGAAGTATGACCGACTCATTCCTGATGACTCATGTGGGAAAAGTGACTGGATACCCAAAAAGCTCAAAGTTTATTTCATTAACAAACACTTATTGAGCAACCGCTGTGTACTGCATTAGATGCTGTTGGAGAAATATGGATGCTGTAGTAAACTGAATACATTTCAACAGGAGGGGATCTTGGGGACAATCATCAACGAGTCAAAGCAATAATCATGGGCTCAATACTAACTGCTAAGAGAGACGCCAAGGAAAAGTAAGCAAGTAAGGGCCAGGTTACATTTTGATTTAGTTAGAACAGAAGAATTTGGCTGGCACGATGCTTGACACACGGTCAATCAGTGTTTGTAGCTGCTCAATACTCAAAAAATATTTGAAAGTGCTCAATAAATATTTCAGAATCCATGAACTTGGCTTTCCTGTTTTCCCAGGAGGGTATATAAATCATACACTAAGGAAATCTGACTCAACGCCTAACAATGATTTAGTCCAACTCGAGACAAGACATGCCCATTTGGTTGCAGCCTTCCATGAACCTTACATCAGTCCAACTCTGCTCATTTATATTACCTGCTTGACTCTGTATGCCTTTGATTGTATGATCCTTGCTTTGGGCAGCATGGACAGAAGGCATACTGAGTTCACCTGTATGATCATAATCCTAGATGTTGAGAACAGAATGAAATTTTCAAAGAAAATACAATAAACACATACAGAACACCTTGCCTTTCAGATTATTTCCTGCTTCAGTCTCAAGGGTGGGCCCCTGGTTGCCATATTTCTGCAGAGTGATCCTGCCCCTCACCCTCATTCACTGTATTTCTTTTTTTTTTCCCAATAAACAGTTATTGAACTCCTTCTATTTGCCAAGTGCATTACTAGAAAATGAACAAGACCATGGAAGTCTCAAGGATCTCAGTTTTAAGAGGGGAGTCAGTGGAGCGAAGAGACAGTTACAAAACAGTGAGATAATTTCTGTGAATGGCTTGCTAGAGGCAACCACTCCCCAGAGATTCTGATTTCATGAATCTGGTGTGGGGCAGGCCGCTGATACTTAACCTCCACCTCAGGTAACTCTAATATTCAGTCAGGTGGAGAATCACTGTAGTTCTCAAATCATGGTCTTTGGACCAGCAGCATCAGCATCTCCTGGTAACTTGTTAGAAATGCAGATTCTCAGGCCCTATCTTAGACCTACTGAATCTGATATTCTGGTGGAGTGAGTCGGGGGAAAGGGCAGGGGTATGTTTTAAGAAGCCTTGCAGGTGATTCTGATGGAAACTCAAGTTTGAGAACTCCTTAACTACAGGAATACAGATCGGTTCTGTGTCAACATATTGGGGAAATCTCCCAGGCACCCTCTATGACCCTTTTTCCTCCACCAAACCCCAATCTTGTTCTTTACTACTTCAATAGTCTCTTTTGAATATACTCTATTAGCCAATTTCTTGTTTTTCTTCTTATTTTTTTCCATACCCTATATGTTCAGGGCTGTGAGGATGCCAACTTAATTCAACTCCAACTCAACAACTATTCATGTGTGAACCCAACCTTGTCATAGGCATCACGTAAGAGTTCCTGGAGCCTTTGAGGAGTCAGCAGTCAAAAACCACAGCACTATAATGGACAACATGCTGCTCGTATAGTCACTGCATGCTTGGAGACCAAGGGAATAAATGGAAATTATATGGAAAACCTGGGAAAAGCAATCCTGTAAAGCTTCATGGAGCAAGGCAAACTTGAGCTGAACTTTGATGCATGAGTAGAATTTGCACCTTTGGGAGGACAAAGCAGCTATTAAGAGCAAAGAAGCTCTTTATTTGTACCAATGAAGACATCAGCCTGACCAGAGAGGCAGATGCAGAGATGAGAGGCACATCACCCTTCCCAAGCAAGCACTCTGAAATACCTGGTATCTCGCTGACACCCCAAAACACAAATCGAAAAAGCAGGTTTCTATTTTCTTAATGCAAATATGAGTTGAGGCAAATTGGCTCTCAATGGTTAGCTGAGTTGGCCACTTTAACTTCTAAAAGGCAACCCGTTCCAGTGGCAATAGGAGAGGCTGGGGATCAAGCTGAGGTGGCTGAGAACCATCTACTGGATATGAGGCTTAGCCTCTCTGAGCTTTAGTTTCCTCTTCTGTACAGTAGGAATAATGAATTTTCCCTAGGCTATTTCTGATGTTTAAATAAGCTCACCAATGTAAGTTAATAAGCCCTGTGGTAGGGTAGCCTCAGGTAGATCCTTGTATGTTATGATCCCTCTGGGTTTCCTTTGACCTAAATGGAATCAATTAGTGCATTGGATAAGAAGGCAACAATAGTGGTTAGGAGTGAAGGCTGTGAATTCAGAAGGCTGGGCTGGATCTCAGCCTACCACTAAAACATTGTGTAACCTTGGCCCCATAACGTAACTTCATGCAACATCAGTTCCCTCTTTGTTATAATCTGGAATAATGACATTACATACCTCATGAGATTATTGTGAAGATTTAATGAGTCAATGCAAGTGGAATGGGTAGCACAGTGCCTGAAATGTAGGAAGCCCTCAATAACTGTTGGCAATTATTACGGAGAGCAAGGCTGTCTGCTCGTGAGATGGGGTCCAGTGCAGACTGATGATCTCCGAAGTGCTTTTGTGCCTCCCTTGGAAGGAATGATGCATGTCAGGGAGCAGGTCTTCTCTCCCTCTGCTTTCTTAGCCTCTTTTAAAGCATGCCACTCTCATACCACCCTTTGGTATCTCTTCTGTCTTTTTTTCCAGAAAAGCAGTCAATGATTGAATCAATTTTAGCTATGATTCTCAGGGTACATAATGGCTGACCTGGGAATATCTTTTGCAGTAAAATTAATACTTGCAAAGGGTCCAGGCCGGCCTCCAAGCCAATACTTTAATTTTTTCTTTTGAATACCCAGGTATGTGAAAAATGGTCAGAAGTCAAAAGACAAATGTGCTCATCTCCAGTGTGCTCGGTCTCCCCACCCACACCCAAATTTCTCCTCCAACTACAATCCTCATTTCCGTTATATCCAAATGGAAAAAATCCAATCCAAGGGTAACATTTTACAGCTGATTTACAAATCCCTTAAAAATGCCAAGTTTAGCTCTGACATTGCTCCTCGTGCACCATAAAAAGAAATGTAATGAGAAGCCTTTGGGGTCCCTGCTCTGCTGAAGCACTTCCTTTCCATATTTTTTGCCTCTCATTTTACCCCTTATTACTCCACATGAAGCTGCAGCTCTGGGGAAAACTGCACGCCCACTGCAAACCCCTATTGTTGATCATGTACTTACATGGTTGGCAGCATTTTATGTAAGAGGAATAAATGATATAGTTGCTTCTATCCATTAAACTATACTGTTATCAAGGGATTGAAAAACTGCCCTGAACATGGCAATTATTTTTGGAGGTTCTGTAATGTTTAAATATAATTGCCTAGTAATCTTGTATTTACTACGTGGTGGCAAAGTATAGCTCGCTTTGAGTCTGCACCTTGTAAAATTTAAGGACATTTAGCGTGTTTAATTCTGTTGTCTTCCTTCTTCTCCTGGTCTCTCCATTTCCCCAATGTTCCACCCTCAGGCATTTGGATATGTGGCTTCTAGAGACTTCCCAATTGCTGTAATTTTTTTCCATATTAACTCATCCTTGGAGATCAGTAACTTCCTACTTAGTATGATGTGGGGCCTCCCAGGCTCTGGCCATGTGGGAAGGAGAGCTGGGGTCTCTGAGGCACAAAAGACTTCGTATGATTAGTAGAGCTCTGAGAGTCAGGGAAACGTGCCTTGTGAGTGAATGCCCCAGCTTAGAGGAAGCTTAATTATAGTCAAGGGAGACTATTCCTTCCTCAGCAGCAGCTGCCACTGCCCACGTGCAAACACACGTGTGCACACACGCAAGCACACACACGTCCTCATGCACCATCCAGACACAAACTCTTTTTGGAAGCTCATATGTTCCTCTCCTTCCCTCCCCTTCCAGGACCCTAACAATGGCAGCCGTAAACCATATTCTTTCCTTCTTCAGCTCCCCAAACAGGTCTATTCTGACCCTTATTTAAGTTTTTAAGCCATTGGTGGAGAAAGCCTTGAAACTTTTAAAGGCCAAATATAATAAAATGATCCAAATAAAGTAACTGAGAGCTTGCTAAACATGAGGCCAGAAGCTGTTTCACCTTTTTACTGAAGTATAATAGAGGCTGAGATTTTTAGATGTTTTTCTGTTTCTCTTTGAAGGTGCTGGGCATTTGCACATGAGGTTTTAAATGTGCTTCTATTAGTGACTTGCAGGAGGAGATTTCTCAGCTGCTCATGCTAGTTCTGATGGTTGCCATCCAAAATCCAACTGCTTGATTCTTTCTTTCTACAGAAATTGAGTTTCCCAGCCTGTGATGGTGGAAACAAGGGGATTAGTCTTGTTCTATCCCTATTAACAAGGTATACAAGAGGAACCCAGAGGATTTAGTTTGGTTTTAGGAGAAAGGATGTTGAGGCCTCAGTGTGTTTTGGAGCTTCCTAAGGGTGCCATTCTGTGTCTGTTCTTCCTCACCCGAGGTTCAAGGTGTTCTGCTCTGCTGGATTCCCAGCCCCTGGGATGCTGGCTGCTTCTGCTCATCCACACAGTCACCATCCAAATCTCTGTTCTCTTTCATGCTGCTCTTCCTCCGAGTTAGTAGAAAGCAGCTTTGGAATACGCCCCTCTGTTTTTTATGAGCTGGCTTAGAGGAACAGTAAAGGGTCATGGATCAGAACATGGAGCCTGGAATCAGCCGTTTGGGTTTCAAAACCTGGTTCTTCTCTTTACAGAATGTTTTATTGTGTACAAGTCTCTTATCACCTCTATCTTAGTTTTCCCATCTGAAAATTGAAAGTATCCGTAGGAACCACCTCCGGGGCTTTTGTGTGAATGAGTTGAATTAGTTGTGTAACAGACTCAGGAAAGCACTTACTCTTATTGATTTCTGAAATCCTTTTTTAGACTAACTTTGGTACCCCATGTCTTGATACATCTTATCTCCATTTAGCCATCCATTTTTATCTTGGTGACAGCCTCTGTTCACAAGCCTTGACTTCAACTACACCAAAATAATCGATTGATTGAATCATAATGATGATAAACACAAAAGCAGTGGAACTTTCCCCTTAGAATTAGGGTGTGAAGGGTCAAGCCAAGTGGTTACTTTCTTGAATTTTTCACATTATTAGTTATTTCATATGAATGCAGTTTGGTTTTTTGAAGTTGCCTTTCCTACCTATTCTGTTTTCATTTTTTCTCCTTTAAACAACCTCATCCCCCAAGGAGTTTCTTACTACAATGTTCCATTACAACAGGGCAAACCCCAAAACACATGCTTTCTCTCAATCTCCCTTTTGGCTTTCAGAGAAGTCTGTGAACATTTTCCAGGATAATTCACTCACCCTGGCAGAGATCCCCAAAGGACCAAGAAGAAAGGATCTGAGGAGAGGACAGAGGGCAGGAAATTCCACCTCAAGATCAGTCACAAGTTTCCTTCCTCCTCTTCCTCCCAATTCTAACTCAGTCTATTGTTTCCAATGCAGACTGCAGGCCTGCTGAGGCCCCAGCGGGTGGGATAGTGCATTTAACGCCTTTGGGCCCATCAAGATTAAGGTCATTTTTCTGATCAGCTTAATTTTTTCCATTCTCTTTATAGAACAAAAAGAAAGCTGTTTCCTGATGGGTGAAGGAAAAGCAAAAGAGGGTGGGTATGGGGGTGTGGGGATAATTCCATTGTTGCTTCAGAGGGTTGCATATCAGGACTGATAAATTCTCTAATTCGATGCTGAGTTATGACATAGATCAGCTGTTATTTTTCCAGTCGCAGAGGAAACCTTGAGGAATCTCATTCCTTCAATTGTATTAAATTATCTGCCGCTGTTGTCCTTTCCACTCAAAGTACTTTCATGGAAGCATTTGGCGTGGGCTGCAGGACAGCAAAATCTCTTTAAAGCTATTGTTTCTTTGGATGTTTGGTTTACCTTTTAGTTCCACAACAAAATAACTTAATAAATGAACGGTGAGTAGAATTGTTACTATAGCAATCCCCATAGTAACATCAGAATGCCATGCACACTCATCCTTCAAGCCCTCTAGAAGCTTTCTCCCAGCCCTCCCCAGGTTCAGCTTCCCAGATTTCAGCTCTAACGGCTTGAGATCTTAGGATATTAAAGTAAATCCATTTTATTTCCATCCCAAAGACTTAATAAACTCACGAAATACCAAGAATTCTTATCCACTTATACCCTTTGCAGAAAAGTCAGAAGTGAATTTTCTATGAGCTTGACAGTATGTGCGAACCACTTGCGTTTAAGTTGCTCTTCCAATTTTAAGTCTGTCCTTAAAAACAACAACAAGAATCAGCCCAGTCAAGGCATGAATTGTTCTTTGTTGATTTCAACAGTCTTACATAACTTACATGGGGGCAGGACTAGGAGATGAAACATCTTCAGAATGCAGCATTGTGGGAACACACATGTTTTTAATCTCCTATTTTCCAGAAGATAGCCAGGAGGGATCCCCAAGAGGTCGCTTGGAGAAGCCTTTTGCCACCTGGTAGGGTTATAAATTGATTCTCTGATTAAGATTGCTGTTATTAGGTTGAATGAATGACTGAGAGACTATAGAAAAATTAAATGGGAGGCAAAAACTGACTTTGAACATCATGTCATATCTTTATATAATAGGCATTCATGCATACATGTAAATATGTATATCACTGTGCATATTTAGCATAAATTTATAAACCAGCTGCTGAATATCAAATGGTGGATCTGTGTATCCTGTTTCTTAGCTCATTGTATCTTGAATATTAATAGTGACACCCTAAAGGCAGAAACTACAATTGGAAAGCAGTTGTGTTAAATTCAGAACCGGTGGGGCTATAAAGTTATGCAGCCTCGAGAACTCAGGTCAGCCTACTTCACAAGGAGAAAGCTTCAATAAAGAAGAAGAAGCAGAAGAATAAAGAATAAGCCATAAACAGGCAGTTCATAAAAAGAGAAATAAGACTATTAATAAACATACGAAAAATGTCCAATCTCACTACTAAGCAAAGAAGTACAAATAAAAACAAGCATACCAAGAAGTAGAGTGGGGCTTCTACTTTTGTTCTGGAATACCCTTTTGCACTAGGTCCCCAGCCAAAAAGAACAGGTGGTAAGTACTCAACATGTGAAAGAGCAGCCAGAACCCAGCCCCACATCGCCATGACTTAAGCAGAGGACAGGAAGGGGGCAGGAGAGAACAGGAATCAAAGCTGGGAGTGATCAGGTGGGGGGGGGTGAGGAGGGGATGGTGTTACTCATCTGAGGTTACTCCCTCCCTCCCCCAATTCTACTCAACCTGTGAGCAGAGGAGCTGCACAGAGAATCACCCAGTGAGACTGAAGGCACTGACAGATAGACTAGTGTTCACTTCCATGCCTGGAACTCTACTTTGGGAGTAGACAGGCTTTCTGATCTGCTCCTGTGCCTGTCTAATCAGGGAAGAGTACTATAAGACAGTCAGAAGATGAGGTGACATAGGAGCAGCCTGTACTTCCACCAACTGATGTCCCCAAGGATGAACAAGTTTCTGGTGGATGAAATAGACACCAGAGACTGTAGCTAATGCTGAGACGCTCAACAAGCCTGGCTAATGGGTGAGGCCATTCCAGGGGTGGGAACTGAGAGGAGACAGAGAGATAGAGCCAGAGCTCCCACGGCAGAGAAGTGTGCAGAGGGGGTCCTAAATGGCCTTCCAGAGAACCTAACGAATCCAAAAAGACCTTACATCCACCCTTTGGAAGAGCCAGCACATGCATGCCTACCACACAGAGGTATCAATATCTAGTTAGTCTAAGTCAGAAAAGTAGTCATGCCCCAAAGAAAGAATATTGCCCTTGTGTCCATATAAGTAAGAAGATACTGGTCTTTTCCCCTCACAGTTCTCTTCTGTAACAAAATTGTTTCATAGATGTACCTACACTGATTTGGGATTGCTTAACAAACCAGTCACGTAACTATGCGATATTATTTGACTATTGAGTTGTCATAACTCTAAATACTTAGGTTGGTGAGGGTGCAGTGAAGGAAGACAAACTTGCCGGAGTAAGTGTACATGGGTTCATCTTTTCTGTAGGACATTTTGTCAATTATGTATTTAAAAAGCCTTAAAAATTGGCATACTATTCGATCTAATGATTCCACTCCTAGAAATTTACACTAAAGACGTAATCATAAATGTGCACAAATATTTATAAACAAGTTCATTTCAATATTATTTACAAAAGTAAAAAGGAGAAAACCTGAATTTCAGGTTGAAAATGGCTAATTAGATTATGGCAATATCTATATGATAAAATATATGCAACCATTAAGCTTGCACTTTAAAGACCATTTAAAGATATTGCACAATGCTCCTAAGGTAATGTTTAGTAAGAAACAAATAGGATAACATCTGCCATTATATAAGATGTGGAAAGGAAGAACAAAAATATCTCTAGTAGCAGAATATATGAGTATACAATTGGAAAGTCCAAAATACTCAATGGAAAAAGCACCACAAGTAATAAGACAATTTAGTAAAGTACCAGATAGGAAAAGAAATCAACATAAATAGCCTTC
Organism: Equus caballus; assembly: GCF_041296265.1. Lineage (NCBI taxonomy): Eukaryota > Metazoa > Chordata > Mammalia > Perissodactyla > Equidae > Equus > Equus caballus. The sequence continues at coordinate 82,062,370 of NC_091691.1, forward strand.
CTGTATAGAAACTAAAGGTAGTTAGAAGATATATGGCAGATATGTTTAAGATAGTGATAATAACAAACCAGCATACAAAGAAACAAAAATTGTGCAAAAGCTGTATGGAGAAAACCAAAACACACCTAAGGGCTGTGAAGGGAGACTTGAAGAAATGGAAAGACCTATCAGTTTCTTGGATAGTCAGGAGTCAGTTCTGCTTTAGTCAATTTATAAATTTAATGTTATCCAAAAAATACCATTTAATGTTACCAAAAAATGAGCTAGAGCAGTCAGGAAATCCTTGCAAAAGAAGAGCAATGAGGATGGGAACTGGCTCTACCAGATATTAAAACATATTATAAAGCCTCTACAATTAGTAAAGAATGGTATAGGCACATGAATAGATAGATCAATCAGTAGAAAATCCAGAAATAGACCTAATTGCATATGGAAATTTAATACACAATAAAGATGGCATTTCAAATTGGTGGCAAAAGATGGACTTTTAAATAAGTGGTGTTGGGATAAGTGGATAGCCATATGGAAAAAGATAAAATTGGATCCATTTCTCACATTGTACACCAGGATAAATTCCAAAAGGCTCAGAGATCTAAATGTGAAATGAATGAAAGTATACATATTTGAAGAGAAGATGGGTATTTTCCTCCAATAACTATGATGAAGAAAATTGTCTCAACTATTTAACAAAGTCCAGAAGCATTAAGGAAAAATATAGTTAAATTTTATGGCATTTTTTAAAAAAAACCTTTTGCAAGGAAAAAATACTCTAAGCAATGTAAAAATAATGACAAATAGGAAAAATTTGCAACTTTTATCACAAAGGGTTAACATGACAAATATATAAAGAGCTTCTAAAAATAGAGAAGAAAAAGACTATAACTTGGTAGATAAATGGACTAGGGAGATGAACAGACTGTTCCCTAAAAAAGGAAAGGCAAATGGCTTTTAACTATATGGAAATATGTGCAGTCTTGATCCTAATAAGAGAAATGCAAATTATAATACCCTGAGATACCATTTCTCACACATCAGATTGGCAAAAATCCAAACGTCGCAGAAACTCCTCCAGAAGTGGTCAGAACCAGGACCACTGGGAATGGAGGCCCAGGTGCTGGAGCTGGATGGGCCTTGGTGCTCTTCTGCACAGCAATGGGCTTCTGCTTCTTCCACTGCTTTCCTCTGGGGCTGAAGTCACTGGTTGCTCAGGGAACAGCATGGAGACTGAGGCCTATTGGATTGGACAATGAAAGACCACAGGTTGAGGAAGCAGAACATAGATATAGGATGCCCTATATCCAGAAACATAAACACTGGCTGTATTAAAATGTTAAATGGACCCAATTCAACAAGTCTTTATGAGGTGCCTTCCCTTTGCCAAACCCTTTTCTAAGCTCTGGGGATGCAGCAGTGAACAAAAGAGCCAAAAATCCTCATCCTTCTGTTGCTTACCTCCTAGGCTTCTTTACCACCTTTAGTTATTATTTTACTACCAAGCCTTGGAAATCTGCTAGAACTTAAACCTAATCACCCATAAGGCTCACCAGAGGACTGCAGTCACCTCTTTGGTAACATAACTTCATAACTGACAAAATACCAAATTTGAGTTAAAATGCTCCAGGACTTAAAGATGGCCTAACAGCAAATGGCTGACCTTTTTTGGCTCCTCCCTTATAAGTCAATTATCACTAATCATTTGCCACTTCTATTTCGTAAACTTGTCAGTTTTCATTTATACAGGTGCAAAAACTGACATTCTCAGAGGCATAAGGATGTGTGCATTTTTTTGTTTGCTTGCTTGTTTTTCAACATTGCCTCCATTTGGAAGGGGTCAAGCTGATTATTTTACAATCTGTTTACATGAACTCCCATACTGGGATGCAGCATGCCAAGTCTCATCCTAGTTCAGATGCTCATGCAGCCTCCTGGAAAATGAGAGTAGTGTTTGTAACAGGAAACAGTGACCCCAATACACGGGAACCACACTGTAAATGTCCTCAGAGCTGTCCTCTGGGTCCTTGTTAGGGGCCTTTTTATAAATGAGATTGCTTTATAACTGTCTTCTGCACTTCTAAAAATGGCCCCCTTCTGGATGAGGCCCAAGATACTTCTTGAATGAGAACCTGTGTTGAATTCTGCTCTGTAGCATGTGGTATGGTTGTGGTATATTTGGACCTGGTGGAAATTGCAGACCTCATTGCCTGTTTTTATTTTGATGCCTAGTACAATGCTTTGCACATAACAGGTTGAGTCAAAGAAGATATGAATACAGTCAATTCTCATTGTTCACGGTGGTTATGTTCTACAAAGTCACCGTGAATATTGAATTAGTGAATCCTGAACCACTGCTCCTAGAGGAAATACAGGGTTAGGTTCCTATGAGCCTCTGGTCATAACATTTTGGTCAGTCAACACATAACCTTGTTTTAACTGTGTTTCTGTTTAAAGACATCTTATTTAATATATGCTGTTGATTCATTACATTGAACTCATGGCCAACAGCACTGTAACTCATGCCTAAATGAAGCTTATCTAACAAGTGTATTTTCTTTGTAAGGCATGCCACAGCCTTCTTGCACTTAGGAACATGAGATGGCACTTTAGCACTACAAGTGGGGGCCATTTTAATAGCAAAATCAGCAACAAAAAGCTCAAAAATGTGAAAAACATGGCACTAAATAGAATGCAAAAAGGACACTTGTTTACACTATGAGAACTGAAACAAGGCAGAGTGTTGCCTTGTGGCATCTCAGCTGGAAACATGCAAGTCAGAAGACTCAAATTGTTTACTACTCTGCACAGGTCCATGAGCGATCACAAAAGTACTGCAAGTGTTGATTTTTAGGGTTAGAAATACATTTTTAGCAAGTAGGTGAATTTGTAAATATGGAATCCATGAATGCTGAGGATCGGCTGTATGTAAGTACGTTTGCCTTTTACCTTACAACACATAAGGGCAAGAAATAGTACATGTAAACTTTCCATTCATTTTAAGGTTAAATCTGCTCTGAGTGCCCACACATCTGACTACTGGGAAATTCCATGTACTTATAAAAAACAGTATTGATTTGTGTGCGTGTGCTATGAGAAAAATCCAGGGAAGTTCCTTCCTTAGCGTCTGGTGGTCACCATTATTGCCATCATCCATTTAGTCATCTGTTATTGGTGCCAAGTCTGGTATTCTAGCATCACTCACCTCTACTCCAGGAGGATGCAGAGGTGGACTTCTCAGCAGTCAATGAAACTGACCATGGTCACACCCACTAGGAAACTCATTGTTGCCTTCCAGCCCAGCGTGGTGCACTGTGTACAGCCTGTCCCTCCCAGCACCCCACAGCAATTTCTCGCTGGAGCACTGCATGAGGCCTACTGCTGGAAAATCCATCACTCCTCTGTGCCATCATCTGAGGCATCCCCTGCATTTCTTATGGGTCCTTATTTTGTCCCTACCTCTTCATTTCAAAATCCTCAAAACTCTGCGCTACATTACCCAATATTATGCTACTCAAGGGCATAAGGAGAGTGGGATAAGGAGGATGAAGTAATGAGAGGGAAGTTTTCACTTCTCCTACAGGAATGGGAATAGGGACATTTGGAAATACAATGCCGGCTTCTTATTCCCACAATGAAAGTGGGGAGAGGAAATGCTTATACTACTTACTTTTTTCCTGATAATTCATTCTATTATAATTAATGTAACGTTCAGAACTGCTGACTTTAACTTGGTATAATGTTTCCATGTTTGAGCTCTTAGATGGAAGCCTGAGTTATCAGTTATTTTGTGAAATGCAAAAAGGTATACAGAGCAGATTAGAAGCTTCTTTGGGACAGAGATGATAGTTTGTATTTCTTTGATATTGTTCATAACATTCGGACAGTAATAAGCAGAGCTGGCATGTGATAGATGCATTTAGCAAGGCCCAAACATTCTCTGTATATTTTAGATATGAGCCATTGAACGGGGAGTTCTCCAAATCACCTTCCCATTGTAAATATCTCTGACTCATTCTAGAAAAGTGACATATCCATAGCATTTTTAAAAATCACTTCATATAAAATGGGAAATTGGATATTCAGATGAAAAATGAATAATTTCCTAAGTGATCTTTCATAATTTATATCTTCTGCGAGTTTAAATTTCATTTCATATCCTGTTCTTTTAATATGGGACTCACCACAAATGGTTAAAATGATAGGCGAGTCAAAGAGTATTTCTGAATCTGAGAGTAAATTAATAATAACAATTACTCTGTTTATTGAATCACCCATATAGTCTAATTTTATGTTTCTGAGTATGTCACTTAAACTATGAGCCTCAGCTTCTTCGTCTGAGAGATAGGATTCATAATATCTACTTTGCAGAGTAGTTGTGATGATAAGTCAGATATTATACATGAACTTGCATGATGAATTATAAAGTGGTATGTAAATGTGAAGAGTTACTATGAATATTATTCTCCCTTCTTTATTTTTTATCCAAATTCATGTGACTGACCAAGGCCCAGATAAAGTGCAACGTTCTCCTTAAAGATTTTCATAACCACTCCAGCGAACAGCTCTCTCCTTCTCCTCTGCATTCTAGCCACATGTACTAGGCACTCTAGTACTCAAACACTTGGTTTTTATTTCTTTAATGTGCTTTGTGTATTCTTTAATTCTTTTTTTGTTTTGCAGGGAAAAATTTGCCCTGAGCTAACATCTGTTGCCAATTTTCCTTTTTTTTTTTCTCCCCAAAGCCCCAGTGCATAGTTGCATATCCTAGTTGTAAGTCCTTCTAGTTCTTCTGCGTGAGCCACTGCCACAGCACGGCAACTGACAGACGGGTGGTGTGGTTCTGCGACCAGGAAACAAACCCAGGCCACTGAAGTGGTGAAAGTGCAGAAGTTTAACCACTAGATTGTCAGGGCTGACCCTATACATTAATTCTTAAAATTGTCTGGAAGAAAGGAACATCTCCTGTAGTGTAGTACTCCACACATAGTAGGTTCTTGGTACTTACTGAATGGATGGATGGTTGGCTGGATGAACAGAGATCTTGTTATTGTTCTGTTCAGCCAGGTGATTTAGTATGGCTAGAAGCAGCCTAGATTTCAGAAGACTGATAGCTCCCTTTTCTTTACTATCCAAAGCAAACGGCTCAAGCCTCATATGTCCAATGGGAAGTCTTCCGCACTCTCCCTGAAACCTCTGAGGATTCCCAGGGATAGGCTCACATTTTCCTGCATCAGTTTCTGTGCAGCCTGTCTGCAAACTCACTCACTCAGCTCCAATGGCCAACGTCTTCTTTCTTCACAGATTTGGCCCAGGCTGAACACTTTCCCACTTCTGCTATTTTCTCCCAATATCCCTAACACATCTCTAGGCAGGTCTTTACTGTGACAGATCTTTACTAAAGCTTTCAAGGTAGGAAATGATGGTTTCACCACAGCACAAAATGGGAAACAATTGACAATTGAATATCAATTACCACTATTCTTGAAAGTCATCCATTCCACCTAGACTTTCACATTGACTGTCTTTTCTTCTTGTGCTCCTTGCCAACCTCTTGCTAGGATGCTCAGGCCTCTCTAGCCAACAATGAGGCATCAGTGACCAATTCCCAAATTCCAGTTAATTTTTTTCTTTAAAGATTGGCACCTGAGCTAACATCTGTTGACAATCTTCTTTTTTTTTTCTCCTTCTTCTCCCCAAAGCCCCCAAGTACCTAGTTGTATATTGTAGTTGTGGGTGCCTCTGGTTGTGTTATGCAGGACGCCGCCTCAGCATGGCTTGATGAGCGGTGCCCTGTCCATCCAGGATCTGAACTGGCAAAACCTTGGGCTGCTGACGTGGACCGTGTGAACTTAAAGGCTCAGCCACAGGGCTGGCCCCCAAGTTAATTTTTTAAGCAGTGCAGTTGAGCGCTCTCTTTTTTTCATCCTATCTTTTAAGACAGTGAGGGCATCATTTATACAAAAATGGGCCCATCAGGATATTTTCCCAAAACAAAATCCTGTCCCTTCTGAGATTAATAATTGCACTTCTCTGCCGGGCAAAAGTAATGGAAAGTCAGTGTTTTGTTTAAATAGTAAATATTTCCTGAATTTGTTATTTTAAAAGTTCTTTTACTTGAGATTTCCAGAATGGTGGGAGATAAACTTGTTCCCTCAGTAGCCTTCTCTCTGGTAATCAAACACCCCTAGAACCATTTACTCCATCCATCTCCAGATGTCATCACAAAAAATTAGCTTCTCATCTTCTCAGAATGCTGAGTTTTAATAGACATTAATGATGACATGAGGTTTGGTCTGTCTTAAACATATTCAGTGTTATTAATGCATACCAGACGCTTGAGTGCAGAATTTTTTTCACATCATAAACATTAATTATAAGAAAAGCTTGCCTTATCACCATTTTTTGAGCTCTCCAGCTAGCCTCCATCTGGTTAAAACAAAAGGTCATTTAGCTTTAGGGCTTTAGGACAAGAAGCTCAACAACGTATATGCTGGGCCTACCAAGTTTTCAATCTTAAACCACACATTTCTTTCCATTTTCTACTTTCTTCCTGGCCCAGCTCCTGCTTTGTCTTTCATGTGAAGTTTTGTCTTACAAATCCCACAACACTCTTCCCAAAAATTGAATGTCCTTTCTTCCTATGTCCTGTTATTCCCATTCCACACCAGCTAATACAACGTCTCCCGTGTGTGATATCCTGACTCCACAAACAAATTGTATGATTTTTATGGACAGGAAGATGTCTTATGTTTATTATCAATTCATCTTGCGGCCTAGCATAGTGCTAAGCACCACAGAAGTTACTCAATAAATTCTGTTTAACATTGGAGCAAAATAAAGAACTGCTGAAAGCATTTGTATCATTTGAGAGTGAAATATAGAAACTGAAAGAAGAATGAAATTTAGTCCTCCCTGCTATGCTAGGCAGAGAATTTTATTAACCTTGTCATTAGTCAATGAATATGGAGCCCCCTCGGTATACAGTTGTCTGTTAGGAGATATGGGAGATACATATGCGAGGTAAGGTATGGTGTTGCTCTTGGGAAAGTTAAGATTGCTATTTTTTTTGGCTTCATTGGAAAGACATCCAATTCATCATACATTTATAAGATATGGACTATGAAACGTCAATACATTTAAACTCAGGTAACATTATGGTAAACAAAGGAAAAAAAGAAAGTAACATCCATTAAAGCGTCTAGTAAGTACTAATCCTTTCAAGGCTAAAAACAGTTTGTCTCCACAAAGTCATTTGAATCTAGGCCAATTGTTAGACAACAACATTTTACAATGCAGACATTTTTGGGAGACAGTTGACCATGAATGAAAAAAATGTGTATTTTTAAAGCAAAGACAGGAGAGTGTTGAACTTTCTGTCGAGGTCAGTTCTCCAGTAGCATATGTGATGATTTCATTACCGTCCTGCTGCAATTTCTTTAAAAAGATGGTAATGAGAAGTTTTTGGTTTCTTTTCTTAAATTTTCATCACCTCTGTTAGAGACAGAAATATGGTTTCCCTTTACAAGTGATTATTTTAAAATATAAAAGTCAAGCAAACCATTAGCATCCTACCAGATTGTCAATACCAATGGTCATGAGATTTGGAAGCAGGATGGTGACCCCAGCACATGCTGTCTTTTTGGAAACATTTGCAAGGGTGGCCTGGAACCTGTGAGGTTAGAAATAATTTAAGAAGTAATCTTATATGGCAAGAAAGGCAGCTTGGAATCTTTCTGGAAAAATAAGCAGACTCAAAGGCCATTGCTATAAAATTTCCAAAGCACTCTGCTAGAGTATTGCAATCATAAAGAAAATCCCTGATAGAAAGGTAACATGAAACATCGAATCTTATCCAACTTTTGGACAATTACTCATGGCTATGATAGGTGTTACTGGGGCTATAAGCTTTAATTGTGTCATTAATCCTTTGCTCTTTGAAACACTGGCAGATAATTTATGTATTTCGTGTGTAATGATGCAAACCACCATACAGCCTATCTAAGGGTCCTCTCCTTTTGCTTTCCCATCAGCTGAGATCTAGACAACCCACTCGTTGCCAAGGCTGTCTGGGCATTGGCAGAATGAAACATTTTTCTACACAGTGTCTTCGTCCCAGTCTTGCCCTTCTCTAGACACCTCGGCCTCACTTAGGTACTAACCAGTCAGGGCTAATTCAACTATACAAAGAAAGGAAGAGTAGCAAAAGTGCCTCATTTGCTAACTTCTGCCCTCATTTGGTTTATTTTGAACACTCTATTAAAAATAAAATGTATTATCACCTCTTCATCTTCCATATGTAGAAGGTGCGTATGAAAGCTTGAGCTAATTCCGGATACTAAGGGAACATCACTTCGTAGCCAATCCCGTGGGGCTTTCTGGTATCCTGACCCAATGGTTTTTCACAGGGATGTGTTTTCCAGTGCAGACTTTCCACATGCTCTTTCCTACTAGTGTGCATACAGAAACAATGCTGACAACATTTCTACTCATCTTTTAAGTTACTGAAAGGTGGTTATATAGCATACGGCTAAGTTAACAAAGGTTGGAGGAGGTCGAGTCGGGGAAAGGTCCTGACCATGAGCATTCAGGAACCTGGAGCAGCGCCACTTGAAGGAGCCAGGAGGCCAGTGGGCCGGATGTGCACAGATCCTTGGGGGAAAAAAAAGAAGCCAGAGCAGCTTAAACGGTCAAAGAATCAAATGTAAAATGAGCTGCAAGGGTCAGATCTGGATGGAAGCCCAAATTCTGAGTCTCCGCATCCGTCCGGGGATAAACTTGGCTCCTAATCAGGGCTGACAATTAGGCCGTACAGTTAATATTTTTACAGCTGTTTTATTAATAACACATACAGTGCATCCAGCCAGGATTTGTTGGAGACACCTCAGGAAAACGAATGATGTAAATAACAGATGGATGTAGAATATTCCTACAAACAGGCATAAAGATATTCCCTTCTTGTTTAAAAAGAATTTAAATAGACAGATTGTAGATAAACAGGCAGACAGAAATGGGGAGAGAGGATTTATGATATTGGAGGTAGAGGCTGCAAGCATTCGCATGGTGGAGAGCATGGACATAAACACACACGATGGGAGAAGAGACTCAAAGCCTTGGCTTCAAGAAAAACTAAATTCCATAGTGCGAGGGGCTGAGTGCTGCAGCATGGGGACTGTTTGAAGCAGGTGCTGACATGGTTCCTCTGATCCCCCTTCTGATACATGTCCCAGGTCCAGCGATGACTTGTGTGGCTTGCCCAGCCATGCTCCATCCCGGCCTTGACCCACAGGGTGGCCTGGGGCTGAACTTTCTTCTTTCCACATATGTCAATCTCCTATTCGAAGAGCCAACACACTTTTTCTAATTTTGCATCAGAACTAGGAGCAGTGATATTTCAATCTGAAAAGAGAAATAAAAAATTCAGGATCTTCATGTCTTTTGTTTTCACTCCTACTATTTTTTTGTACTGCTTTTTCATGTGCCTGCTGCACTGTGCTCCTACCATACTTTGCAACCAGATGGCTCAGGAACGAAGAACAAAGGCCACTAAAAAGTAGGCGGGGAGAAAAGGAGAAAGAAGCAGAGAGCTGAAAGTCAAGGTAAAATCAGAGGCGGGAGCAAAGCTCAAATGATTTCATTACTGATCACTTTTGTTGAATTATGAACCTAAAACACATAATCTCAGTGATCCTCTATGTGTGTCCTGTGTGCATTGCAGTGTGTGTGTGTGTGTGTGTGTGTGTGTGTGTGTGACACACATACACAACCCTGGTCATTCACTTCACTCATGGGGATCAAAACCAGAAGCCTATTTTCTTTGCTTCATCTCCATGTTTCCTGACACATGTCAAAGTGGTGTGAGATGCCTTTACCCAGAGAGAGAATTGCTGAGCACTGATGTAGGCCAGAGGGAGGGTGAATCCTGCACCCAGGGAGAGTTGTGGTTGAGTTAGGAGGAGTTGTGAGAGCTGCTATGTTCCAGCTGGGTGACCTTGGGCAAGTCACCTCTCTTCCCTCACTCTTAGTTTCCCCCCTAGGAAATATCTCCCTCAAAGCGATGTTGTGAGTGTTCAATGGGCTAATGGTTAAAACACATTATAAATTGGAAAGCACTGGATGAAAGCAGTGTAGTTATCCTGGAACTGTAAAGGTGGCCAAAAGTTGTCTTCAGTGCTTTTCTATGCCCCTCCGCACTCTTGAGTTTGACACAGCCCTTAGAGCCCCATGTAGGCCTGCCTCTCCAGACCGTGCCCTACACCAGGCTTATCCCTGACCCCGACTGGACTTACTGGTTGTGTACCGTTAGAACTTGGTTAGATGATAGGATGACCTAATTGTGACTTAGGCTATTAATACTTTGTATGTGAGCCTTGGAAAGGTTCCATTTTTAATCAGGGATTTCTGTAGATGCAATGCCTTAGAGCAAAAGGAATGACTAATGGTGAAATTTTATGCAGTTTGAGGGGATTCAATAACTTTAGAAGGGAAACATTTGCTATTCTTCTAGTCAGGGCTACATACAGAGGCCTATTTGGACTCCTTGTCAGGCCAGGCCAGCATTCATGCGTTTGCGGGGGTGCCGACTAGGAGAAAAGGAAGACTTCACATGGAGTATATAAGTGCTTCTGCTAAAGCCTTACTTGTGCCTTTACATCTTCCCAGTGGGCTACAGTTTTCTTCTCACTGCAGTGTGCATACTTACACTCCTCTTCCCAGCCTTAGACAGAGTGGGGACGCTCATGGAAATAGAGAGATTTGGCATTTTCATTCATATGAAACCACGTCCACAGCTTTTGCTTTCCCTGATATCGTTGAGACTCTGGGAGACAGTGAGGGGAATTCAGTTTCTAGATGAGTAAAATGAAATGCAAAGAGAGAAAGTAACTGACTGCCTTGTGTTCGCAAGCCAAGCAAGCTTTGGAAGTGCACAATGCACCCTCCCTAGTCCACAGGAACAAGAGTGGTGGGTCCTCATCCTTCACATGGGAATCCAGGCAAAAGATCTGTGCCTTTCCGTACCATGAGCTGAGTTGCTAATTGATGCTCAGAATCTCACGTTAGGCAGAAAATTGTAAGAAAAATTAAGAAGGACTTGAGAGTCAGCCTACAAGTTTCAAATCTGAGCTCTCCTGCCGACTATATGTTCTGAACCTCTCTAAGATTGTTTAATTTCCTTAGTCCTTATAAAATAGCATCGTGATGACCTAACACACAGGGTTACTGGGACTGTTCAATGAGATGATGCATGGAAAGTAATTAACACGGTGCCTGGAAGCCTATGAAGTGCTAAAGAAATACTATCTTGAGTATTATCATTATGGGCTTAATGAGCAGACCCCTCCATCTTCCAGAATCATAGAATATTAGCCCTGGATGGAAACTTAGAGAAGTGTTTTTCAAACCTTTTGACCAATATCTCTAGCAGAAACATTTTATTGTATAACCCAGTGAAAAAAAAAGAGTATCACTTGCCAGTAAAATGGAACGAACTATTTGAACATTTTTCAAAAATTGTTAAAAACTGAGGCTTCTTTGGAATAGCTTCTGACTTTTGATTCTTGAGATTGTTTCATTTTTAAAATTCAGTAGGCATATTGTAGAAGAGCAAAACAATTTCAATATACACACTATTGAAACAGAAATTTCATGAGATAAGATGTGCTTTCACTACCCACAACACACTCGGATATTTTCTCTTTGGTTTAATTCTGTTTTCTTTTTAAATGTTGGTTGTAATCTAATGAATTGTTTTCAGAACCTAGTGGGTCTCTGCTAATAGTTTGAAAACAGTGATATAAACAACACACTTCTTTTTCCAGATAAAGAAGCAGGACTTAACGTGGTTTGTCCAATGTCTCTTCTATGCCAAGGGCAGAACTAGACCCTTCACTAGGTCTCTGAGCTCTCAGTCCCAAGAGACTTACAGTCAGGGACAGGTGTCAGGCTTCAGGACCTTGCCTCTGCTGCTTTTATGTCCTGAATATCTGGAGTAAGGGTTTTCCAGGATTTGTTGCCACTCAAAGCAGCCAAACAGACGTGTGCAGGTCACTCTGAACATACTTGAAAATTTCTCGAATCTTAAGAAAGATCTGTTTTCCTCACTGCACTGGCAACACAGTTGGAAAGTTACTTGAATGTTTTTCAAAAATTGTTTATAGATTTGAAAACTGTTTGGGGTTTGTGATTGCTTCTGTTGTTTGCCTCTTTGTATCATCTCGTTTTTCAAAATTTAATAAACACTTTGCAGAGGAGCAAAATAATTGGTCACACACTTGTGGGTTCCCAGATTTGTTTTACATGTGTATGCAATACAGCATAACTCAAAACATGTTCAAGCCCCGTGTGTCAAATCATCTCTGATGCTGTGGTCAAGACCAAAGCAGAGCCCAAGCGAGCACCCACTGCCCCAGACCACATCACTCATCAGACCTCTGACCACAATGCTTGTGGGCTAGATTCTGGCCCCATTGACGCATATGGCACCATCAAGGCCCACGGCTGGAAGCTGCTGTGACAGGCTCCCACAGAGCTCAGAAGACTCAATCTGGGGCCCATTAGTGTTGGAGGATTTGCCCAATTTGTGCCACTGAAGGAAGCAGCAGCTGCTGTAGGAAGCTAGTGGCATCTCTGACCAGTTCCTTTCACTTGGTCAAGTTCCTGTCCCAGAAAGGACTGCTAAGTGGGATTTGTCTTGGGCCCACTTATAAAGCAGGTGAAGATTGTATTATTTCTTTTCCTTCTTTATCTGGTGCTCCAGGGCCCTCTTTCTCCTTCCTGTGAACCATAACAAGCCAATTAGTCACTGGAAGGGCACTGAAGGCCCTGTGGATTTTCTTTTTGTCCCAATTCCTTTGTTGGTCTTTCTCTATAAAGATCATTGATCTTTTTTTTTTTTTTTTTTTTCACCTTGGATCATTCAGTTCTTGGTTGTTTAGAATGCTGAGGTTCATGAGACAATTTCGAAACACCCTTCCATTTCCATCCCAACCCACTTCATCACAACAGTTTGTACCTAATAAGACTTGGTTAACTTGTAGGTATTTTCTTTGCTTTAACTTTCCCATGAAGAAGAAATAGGTTGAGAAGCCTTTGTGAAACTGTCAACAGACCTCTGAATTGCAACAATCTGGTTCTTAGACAAGTAAAGAAAAGTAAGCAGCCAGACTATAGAATCAATGTCAGTAACCCGTTTGAGTCATTCAAGCCCCAGATTTGGATGCCTCTGAAATCTGCAATGAGAACTAATCACATATTCTCTCATTAAATCATTCATTCGTCTATACATTTATTTATCAGACATTTCATTTAACGATGAAGTTTAGATCTACACTGTACTTCACACTAGACTGAGATCCAGGTTTATACTGATGAAGTGGATTGGAATATGGTATTTCCAGTCCACATGGGAACATCTATATGGCTTTGCCACAGAGTAAAGGTCCAGAAATCCTAGTCCTGCTGCTCAGTGTCTTATTAGCTGTCCATAGGGAATCATAGCAGGAGATATCTTCTTCATCTCATATTATGATGGAAGATTTTGTACCAGTGGCTGTAAGCCCAATGTTGCTGTTCCCAATCATCTCCAAAGCAATTTTAAAATGAAGAAAGCAGTAATTCAGTTATGATTACCTTACCTAGAATGTTCCATTTTAGCCATGATTAGACATTCAGACCTGAGACTTTTAGTCACATGAATATAATCAAATTGGTTAAACAGTTTATTTGTCCCAATTAGCTACCTGATTGATTATCTTACTCCATAGCTATAGTTATGTAAATACAGACACCATGTGAATGGTCTGGCCAACACATGTTCCTTACATATGACTGTAAACTCCTTTCTCATTCCTCACTCACAGTGTGGTTATTCAATTATAGTCTCTCATTACAAACCTAGCCTTCAATCATCTGTTCTGTGATACTGGGACTAACACTCTGCAGAGTACATTTTCCCTTTGTTACTGGTTAGGTTCAGCCAATAGGAGTCAGTAGAGGAAGGAAGCCAGAGCTAGACAAGGAGGGACTTCTTCCTTCCGGATAGTTGCTGTTCCAACAGCATGGTCCCAGGAATGGTGCCTGACTCCAGCTCCTTTCAGCACTCTCAGGACCAGCTCCATCATACCCACCTACGGAACTGCAGCTGCTAAGCAGTCTCCCTACCTAAAAGTCTCTGTCCTACCTTCATATAGCCCCTCCCTCCTCTGAACTGCCTGGTGTCTGGCAGTGTTGCCTTTTTGTTCTTTAACCCTCTAAATTCCTTTATTAAATTTCCCAGTTGAAATACCTATTGTGGTTTCTGTTTCTCTAAAGGACTCTGATTGTACTTGTACCAGAAGAAGTCCCAGAAAAGAGACCCTCCAAGTTAGAGTTATGGGAATGGTCTGATTCTATCCCTGGTCTTAAATGCAGTGCTGGCACCTGCTAATGGAAATGAAATGTTAGTACTTCATGGCATGCAGCAGCATCTTGATTTATTGTGGCAAATTGTGATAAAGTTCCTATTAAGCCAGTGACTTAGGGAACTAAATGCCTGCTGAACTTGGCCTCCATGGTAGCAGAGTGATGACAATTGATGACAATTTCAAGAATGGAGGGGGGGTGAGAGGACTGCTTTGAATGAATTGGGGAGGCTAATGGGAGGACAATGACAAATTCAGGGCTTTGAACTCTCAGCTCAAATTACAGTTAGAAAACTCAAGAACTTTTTCTATAGTAGCCCCCAGATATTCTCTTCTTATAAACAGAGAGCTGAACTCGCTGAAAATCAGATTCAGAATTTAATTGTGTTGATTGCAAAATTACACAGACTCTCCAAACCTCTTGTGCAAAAGTCAAGGCATTGACGGGGAAGAAGTGGGACCCTGACGCTTGGGATGGGACTCCGGATCACTTGAACCAAAGCTGAGAATCTTGAATCTTGATCCTCTGAGCCTCTCTTCCCAGGGGAAGCAGCTCATCTTCCTGGGTTTGAGACCAGCTTCCCTTTGCTTGAAGACCCAGTAACAGCCTTACTTAAGGCAGCTGCTTTGCAAGAGAATGTCTATTCTCCTCAAGACTTACTCCATTTACCACTTACTGTCCCTAGACCTATAACTAGGATCATCTCTCAGCAAGTTCTTGGGGGACAAATGCAAAGTCTGATCTTGGAAGAGATAGCTTATACTCAAAAAAAAAGTAAGATTTTATGCATTTATAATGATAAAAACCTAGCATATGTGTGGGAATGATTTCTAGGGGTGTTAGACCAAAGATGACTAATATAACATTAGGTTGAGTTGAATTTATTGACATGGATGCACTTAACAGAGACTCTGGATTCACCACTTCGATAATTACCCACTTTCCTCTTACTTCTCTCCCACCCTCATATCTCTCAAACTACTGCTTCTGTCTTGTCATGTTTCTCAACTCACTGAAGACAATCCTTCTCTTGCTCTACTTCCTCATTTTACCATCTTCTTCATCTATTTCTCTTTCTCCTCTTCCTCCTTCCCTTACCTCTCATTCTTTTCTCTCAAAAGAGAAAAATTGTAAGAATAGTGCTAGTGATGGACCTAGATCAAGGGAAAGGAAATTCATAAATTTAGAAGGGAAATTAAACAAAAGTAAGAGTTCGTGTCATCAAGTTCTAAGTGTATTCATGTACCTTAAATTCCTTCAGATTTTCCACCATAATTTCCATTCACTTTCTTATTCTTATCTAGTTAGGATCTTATGTTTATGGTCTCTCACAAATAGGGCAACTGAACCCTAGAAATGTTAAACCACCTTCCTGGTGCCATTTCTATTGTCCTTTGTGGTAATTTTCTTCTACTTATCATTATAAATTATGATATTTTATTTCCGTTATAGTTTTATTTTTATTTATATATTTGTTTGATTTTCTTTAATGACCTGGAACAGATTCCCAATTTTATAGCAAAATTTTAGAGGGAAATGCACTAAAGTGGCAAATAACCAACTTCAAAGAGAATTTGAAATAGAACCCATTTTAGGTTGAACATTGCTTGGATAATTCCATAATAATCAAAGAAGGAATCCAATATTTAGACTAAATAGTTAAGATTTCAGATTTGGGGGACCAGGCAGCCTGGGTTCAGATCCCAGTTCTGCCACTTCCTAGCTGTGTGACTTAGGGCAAAATATAAAGAATCTCTCTGAGCCTTGGTTTCATAGTACCTATCACATGGGGGTGTTGTGAGAATTAAATGAGCTAGTATATGTAAAGGGTAGAATAGTACTTGGCACATAGTAAGCTATATATGTGTACATTTTATTACTAACAGCCTTTTGAGGTTACTATTTTTATCTTGATTTTATACACAGAAATCTAAAACTTAGAGATAGCAACTAACATGCTCAAGCAGCACAGCTGGTGAATTCTTTCAATAATCTTTTGATTCTTTTGATAATCAAACACAGAATAGATATACGATACCACAGAGACCACAGATTAAATAACTTCCAATGTATAAGAGTTTCACTCATGTAAGTGGCTTTTTTTTTTTTTTTTTAATTTGGAGGACATTTCTTAATTGCTAATGGTATAAATGAAGTTTATCAGTTTTGGCCAAAAAGTGATTGTCTTATCAACTCCACGGAGAAAAAGGACTAAAAAGTGGATACAATTGCCCTTTACTCTAGGATAATCCTCAAAAATGGGCCATAAAATGTCCTGAACAAGATTTTTGACTTGTAGACTCAGAAACAGTCTCTTGTTGATGCTTTAGTCTCTACCATTCATCTCAAGTTTTGGGGAAAGAGGAAACAATCCCATCATTCCTCCTAACTTATAACTTGTTAAACAAAAAAGAAGCCTTTAAATGTTATGAATTTTTAATTTTTTTTTCATTTAGTTGATTCTCTTGCAGAGAAAAGTGACTGCCAAAGAACTGTGCCTAGTACGAGCAATAAACATCAGCAATATCTGCTGCATTAATAATTTAAACATAAATAATCAAACAAAATGATCTGGCAGGTCCCATAGGTGAATCATGCAGAGTTTTAAAGATGCTAGTATGCTTAAACTAAGCAATTTTTAAATGAAACTTTTACCCCAACTATGGTAAGAGATATGTAAGAGAGGCCACTGATTCAACATCCATTCTACTACCACACTGATCTTATTGTTTTAACCAGGACACATCCCTACCCAGGACTTTAATATGTTATGTATTATCCATGAGATCAAGTTCAAGGCCCTTTGTAAAGTGGCTATATCCCATTCACGCTGAACTGATGTTTAGCGTGGACTTCTGACTGGTTGGACATCCATTCAGACTGGTCAGTCTCAGTACCTTTTTTATTAATTATTTTAAATACTATTGTATTAGTTTTCAACTGCTGCGGTAAAAAGTTGTCACAAGTTTCATGGCTTAAAACAACACAGATTTATTATCTTATAGTTCTATAGGTTAGAAACACAACACAGGTCTCCCTGTGCTAAAATCAAGGTTTTGGAAGAGCTATGCTACATTTTAGAGGTTGTAAGGCAGAATTCATTCCCTTGCCTTCTTCATTTTCTAGAAGTTGCCCACATTCCTTGGCTTGTGATCCCATTCCTCCATCTTCAAAGCCAGCAACAATGAATTGAGACTTTCTCACATCATATCGCTCCAAACTTCTCTTCTGCCTCTCTCTTCTTTGTGAATACAGCGGGTTTGCCCAGATACTCCAGGAAAATCCCTCTATTTTAAGGTCAGCTGATTAGCAGACTTAATTCCATCTGCAACCTTAATTCCCTTATAGTCTAACATATTCACAGATTCTAGAGATTGAGACATGGACATATTTAGAGGCCATTATTTTGCCTGCCACAAGTATTCATGCAATTATACCTACATACTATCAACTGCTCACCCAAACGTGCCCTTTGCCAAAATCAGGTTGAACTCCTCATTGACTCCCAAGGTAAGTGCCTTTTCCCATCCTTGTGCCTTCCTCTCTGTATTTCTCCCTTCCAGCTAAGCCCTCCCCCCCTCTCTCAATGTTTATCCATCCTTCCAGGTCCAACTTAAGTTTCAACTCCCACATGGAGTTTTTCCCATTTAAGAATGTTTATCTTGCTTTTGTTTTATTCCATTTCTTCTGATTTTTTATTAATATTCTATTACCATATAATGGAATTCTGACCCATATAGAATTGCCAATAGTTTTTTACTTACAAAAAGAGAAATTGCATATGATTTAACCTAATACTCACTTACCCACTATTTATCATTTAGTTATTCCTGAATTATTTCATTTGTATTTGTTTTCTTTTCCTGTTTGTATTATAATCTCTTTGAAACCAGAGCTATGTCTCATGCTTTTTTGGAATCATTCCCTTCCAACTCTCACTTACTCAAGATAGTTTTTCATTCAGTGTTGATGTAGCTGGGAAATGTCGTATCTGTTATGGTTATTTCATTGCAAGCAACAGAATCACAATCTGGCCAATTTAAAGGGAAAAATAATTTATTAGAAGGATAGTGAATTCAAAACTCACACAGTGAAAAGAACAGTCAAACATCAAAAAGTAGGGGACTAAAATAACTTTAGAAATGCATATAGTATTAACTATGTGTGAATCAGTGCCAGGAGGTTTGGTCCTGTTACAAAATCTTGGAAGAGGGATTATTTTGGCTTAGGTCATGTCCCTACTTTGTGAACGGGGAATAGGGCTAACAGGAACACTTTGATTGACAGCTTACTAAGACCATATGACAGTGTACTAGGACTACATAAAATGTAGGGAGAGCAGTTTCTCAAAAGACAGGATGCTCATATCAAAGAAAGGATATAGAGATACTTGGTAGACCAAGGGACCAATGCACATGAATAAAATATAAAGTGAAATTTCTATGTTAATTGGCATTGGCAATAAAAAGCAAGTAGGGGCAAAAGGAAAAGTATAGAAAAAAACAAGGGTAGGGATGACTTTTAATGGGTTATAGTCTACGTTAAGACTTTCACCTCTAATCTCTAAATAAGCAACTACCAACACTGAATTGTTAAAAAAACAATCTTCTTTATGTAGTGACAATACAAACAGCTAATATTTATTGAGCATATAAGTCAGGCACTGTACTAAAATAGCACATCAATTTTCTCATGGAATCTTTACAACCACCCCGTGAGTTGAGTACTATTGTTGCTCTCATTTGATGATGAAGGAAGCAAGGCACAGAGAAGTTATGCAAGCTATCCACGCCTTATATCTACTAACTATAAACGAGAAACAGTAATGAAGCAAAGTAGAAGAGGTGCAAAGGGAGACATATGCTTATGTCATTTGGACATCGGTGACATTTAATAAGACCAGGGTTAGGGAAGACAGCTTTAAGTTGGTTATTCATTTAAATAGGCACTGTGTCAGCCTGTGCGGGGGGCCAGGAAGGGGCAGCATGAAGAACATCTATTGTCTATGCTTGGACAAATGATTCCAATGCAGTTTGAGAAGACTTACACTAGGATGTGTAGAAAGAACCCAGAGAGCCCCAAAACTGAGAGGGTGAGAAGGACGGGGAAGTAGGATGGGTTTCTCCAAGAGGAGGTAGGTTTTGAAGGATACGTAGAAAATGGTCCTGGTCAAGAAGGCAATCCCAAGGAAATGTATCTCGATGAGACGGAATCAGTATATTTAGGGAGCTGCAAGCAGTGAGGTATGATTGAAGTATGTAAGTCATGATGGG
Source organism: Equus caballus (assembly GCF_041296265.1). Lineage (NCBI taxonomy): Eukaryota > Metazoa > Chordata > Mammalia > Perissodactyla > Equidae > Equus > Equus caballus. Next base: position 82,082,034 of record NC_091691.1, read on the forward strand.
AATTTGGGGATTAGAATAACAGGAGATGAGACTGAACACATAGATCAGAACCATTTTTTAAAAGATTTCGAATGCCACACTAAAGTATCTGCTTCTTAAACTGCAAGCAGGGGAGAGACTCTGGACATGTTAAAAACCTGTACAGTAACGACAAGATCAGATTTGCTTGGGGGGGCAATGTGCAGGTTGGATTGGAACTGAGGATGACTCCAAGTTTTCTGATTTAGGTAGCTGGGTAAATGAGGAGTCATTTAAGCCAGCGTTGGATTCTAGGAGAAGGAATAGACCTGAGAGGAAATAAAATGAGTTTGTTTTGGGGATCTCCTCATGTCAATATCCAACAAACACTTGAAAAGATAGAGTTGAGCCCAGGATGTGTCAACACACAGGGAGCAAGAACTCACAATGATTGACAAGGTTAGAGATGGCATAGTGGATGAGATCATAGAAAGAGAGTATGTAAAATAGGAAGAGGGATAAGAACATAAACTCTGGATGCACCAACATTCAAAGATAGGAGGAGGAAGATAAGCCAGGCAAAAAGGCTCAGAAGGAATTAAATGTTAAAAGAAATATAAAAGAAAAATTATAATAAATCAAGAGAAGATGAAGTCTCAACAATGCAAGTTGCTGCATACTTTTCAACTAAGAGGAGAACTCAATATTTTCTGTAGGATTTGGCTATTAAGAAGTTACTGGTGATCCTACTGATTAAATTGGGTGTTGCGTGGTAGAGCCAAAGTCAGGGAGTTGAGTGTAAAGGGCAGTTGAAGAATTAGGGCAATGAGGGTATTTTACTGAGAATGAAGAGGAGACATCTGTGGTGGTGGATTGATGGGAAGGAATAGTGTTGTTGTTTTCTTAATGAAATGCAATAGCACTTTAGGATATTATTATCATTATTTTTTCCCTCCCCAAAGCCTGAGTACATGGTTGTATATTTTAGTGGTGAGTCCTTCCATTTCTTCTATATAAGCCACCACCACAGCATAACAACTGATAGACGGGTAGTGTGGTTCCATGACGGGGAAATGTACCCTTATCACCAAAGTGGTGAACACTGAACTTTAACCACTAGGCCTTCAGGGCTGGTTTGGGAATAGTGTTTTTAGTGCTTGAGAGGCAAAGAAAGATATGGAGAAGAGGGCTTGGAATGAGGATGAAGAGAAGGAGTTGGTGTCCCAGTGGGAAGGGACAGATAGAGGCCCAGGTAGAATTTTGGTTTGGAAGACGAGGTGCAATCTTTTCCCTGAGGCAGAAATACTCTATTTAGCCGCTCCATTGTTCTTTTTCTCCTCTCTTTCCTTCACTTCTCTGGCCTTTTAAAATTCAGTCCTAATTTGGGGATCATGACTGAGATCATGGATGCAAAGCACCTGGCTCTGCGCTGGTTACATAACAGAAGCTCCAATAACGTTCTAGCCCTCTCTCCTTTTCTGCACTCTTTGGGCTGGATCACTTTCGCTCTCCATTTTTCCCTTTGCTTGTGCAGGAGACGAAATGTCCCAGGACCAAACTGCCAAGATTGACATATCAAGTAGCTGTGACACACTGATTGTAAGAAAAGCTGTAAAAAACATTTGGCTACAGCTCTTAAATTCCGTCTTAGGACAATGGATTTCCTGTAAAAAACATCCTCACCACGGGCTTCACAGAGCTAGCCTGTGCAGATATCCCCATTCTTTCTTCCACTGTCCTACCGTTTCAGGTCAGAAGTGGTGGAGTGTGGGTGGGTCATGGAGCTCTAGCCAGAAAGGGCTAATGTGAGTAGCAGGCCAGCTCTGATGAAATAAACAAGGAACATATTATGATTGTGTCTGTTCTGTTTGCCTTGCTCCAATCCCAGTTGATGGTCATAGTGGCAGAAAACGGGAAGCTAAGAAGACACTAAAGAGCAGTGACATGTTGAGGTAATAGCAAGTTACCAAAACCAGGATGTGCCAAAGAACACTGGTCCGGTGAGATGCTCTGTGAAAAGATTGTTCCTTGGTCTAATTAATTTAGGAAACACCGTATAATACATCCAATACGTATTGGCAATAAAGAAATTAACTTTTTAAAACCAAGAATTTTCACAACTTATTTGATCATGGATTCCATTTTTAGAGCCACCTCTGTTTTTAGCCACATTTTTAGAGCCACATCCAGTAGAACAGATATCAACCAAGATTTGACCATGCTAATGGTCATCAGTCAAAAAAAATCTTCAAATTGATTTGTGAATTGGTAACCCATCATAGTTCAAGTACATACTATCACAAGCAACCCAAAATCAAAAAGATTTGTAAATGGGCGTGTCTTTTATGTATTTGAATGGATAAAATCCCTGTAGCATTGAAGAAAGATATATTTTTAAGCCTATTTTTGGAAGATAATCTTAGTTGAGTATTTCATTTGACTTGGTATCCAGTATTCATAAATTGCCATCTTTTTCTGTTGTACTTTATCCTAAATATATTCCATAGTATGTTTTCATAATTAATATGCAAATAGATGTATAGTTTATAATTAATTTCAACCGGGCAAGTGAAAAACTTGAAAACCTCAGCATGGAGGCATCTTTTTTGGTAGATGTTCAATGAAATCCCCAAATGTCTTTGTTTTTGCAATCCATAATTTGCAGATTATTAATACAATAAATCCTTGTTGTCTGTGAGAGTTGGCATCCTACCCATGAACTCCTGCACAGAAAGCCCACAAACTAAAAATCCAAACGGAAAGAAAAAACCATGTGGTTTCTGTGTATGCTCATTACCTGCTTCTGAAACCATAATATCTTGGCCTTTTATAGATTTTATAACAGGCTCTGCAGGAAGCAGCTGCAATCATTAGCCATAGGACAGACTAAACACACAATCTGCGTGGAAGGAGGCCTGGATTAGCTTGGTGTTTTGGACCTCCAATCTTAGGCACAGGAAGGAGCATCAGCAAAGGCACCTTTTGCACATGTATTAAAAAACAAACAAGCAAACAAACAAAAAGTTATATTTTATAACTTCAAAGGATTTGAGAAATCAGAGTCCAAACCCCCTTTCTGCCTTTTTGGTGTGAGGTTTGGATTGGTTAAGGGGCTTGCCCAAGATCACATGTCTAGTGAGAGATGCAGCTAGGATTCAAAACTAATTCTGTGTCTATGTTCTCTCCATTCCCCTCCAGTGGCCCTTCCAGGGACCCTGGGAGAGGAACAGCAGCAGAATTTGCTGGCATCTACACCCACACTGCGTGCCACTGAGCTTCTTCAAATCTAGAAATGGAACTATAACCCCGGTGACTCCCAATCCAGAATCCCTCTCATCACACCCTTTTGAGAAAAACGCTAAAATGGAGATGCTCATTTCCAAATCCCAAGTTTAAATTCCATACAGCAGTGTCCTGATTTTGAATTCACCCAAGTCGTCACAAATTCAGCTAGACTAGATGGGGTTAAAGCTCTGACAAAACCAAACGCTTTGTGACAGAAGTCAAAGTCGCTTCAGGAGCTGGGGTTCACCTTTCCGAGAGCTCTTCAGTGCCAACCCAGAACCAATATCCCAGCGTCGCTGGAGGGAATGATGGCGCCCTGCATTTCAGAGAAGATTTAAAACCGAGATCCTAACTGCTCATCATCATTAAAAATCTCCAGGCAGTTTTCATAAGAGCAAGGGGGTGGTTGCCTGAGGTTTTGGCTGACAGTCAACCCAACTAATTACATTCTGTCTACTGTGTCCTCCTGCAGTTTCAATTGGATGCGTTATTATTTTTTTTAACTTCCTGTCCTAATCTGAATGTAGGGTTGCTATGTGTTCTTAAGCAGATGCTGCTTTTCTTCCTGGTAAGAGAGGCTTTTCAGATTTGTTTTTTCTTACAGAAACTTTTTCAGACTTTAAATAAAAGAAGTCTTCTAAATGATCCTAAGATCCTGGTACCAAATAAATTTTCAGTGCCAATGTTTGCAGGTAATGAGCTGTTTATATTGTTATTTTTTTCTCACCAAGCATTGACATGAGCAGACATGCTCATCCCCAAGGTAATACTGTCCTACTTATGGACAGTCAGCGTCACAGCAACGCCCTTACTTTCCTCTGTCTCCTCTGCTTCCTGATTATAAATTCTCCTCTTGCTCTTCCTACTGGTGAATTTCACTAACAAATCACACGTTTTGTAGCCCAGTTACAATGAGGAAATCTTGTTAGTTTTATCTATCTATTTGCCTATCTATCTACCTATCTCTTTCTATCTGTATCTCTCTCTCTCTATCTTGTCTTAAGTCAAGCTGTTAAAATCCTGATCTTTTCTGGTAGAACTCCTCCATGAACTTCACCAGATATAACCATTAATGGATTAAGAGCTCTCTGGCGGGTGGTCAGAAACCCAAGAGACATGACTTTTATTCCTTCCCTCCCATGCACCTTAGCTTCCAGCTCCTTCCAGTTCCATGGCCTTTCACAAGTGCTCTTGCCTCTGAGGCACATGCTTTCCAACACTAAAGAGTGAAGAGGTGATAATGGCGGAATCTCCAAGGACTCTTAGAACCTATAATTTTATATACTTTCTCCGTGTTTGAGAGATTTAAAAAAATATGACTATATACAGAAAACATTTTAAAAAAATCTTTAATACTACATATTAACTAGACTTATTGTGGTGATCATTTCACAATATATATAAATATTTCATCGTGGTAAACTTGAAAAAAACCTTTAATGGTAAATTTTCTGTTTTGATAAAGAAATTACCAAAACTTCTCAGATGTTTCAGTTAATCAGATTAAAAAATAGTGGCTAACATTTTAAAAGGCTAACTATACACTAGGCACAGATCCAGGCCCTTTATTTGAATCAACTCGTTTGATCCTCACTACCACCCTTGTTAGTCCCACGTTAGAGATAAAGAAACGGAGATACAAAAGGGTGATTTGTCCAAACTTGGAAGCAGGACAGCCAAGATCCACAACCAGGCAGTCCGATGCAGAGTCCAAGCTCTTCCCCACTCTGCGTTGCTGCCTTCCTTAGGGACAGGCACTTTATAAGCTCAAATTCCCCTAAAATGTGCACTGATGTCCATAGGAGTAAAAAATGCAGTCCCTTCCCACCGTCACCTTCAAATAAGGATTTAAAAGAGAAAAAAGTTAGATTGGGTTCTGAGAGTTAAACTATAAACCTATACATGGAAAATCAAAGCAAAAATATCCAAAGTCATTTAAAAAAATAGAAGACTTCCTAATTTGCTTTCTTCAGCTCTGCACAGACCTGGTTTTTTAAACATTTCCTTACTTCTCAGCATGGCCTTGGTCAAGACTTGGGTCTCCCCTGTCTCACGTCTCACCCACATCCTCTCTGTTTCTGAGTGGGATGCCAGAAGTGAAGAAACTATCCACAGGATAACTTATCTTAAGACAAAAAGGGTCAGTCACGAAGGGTTTTGTTGGCCATGGAAACACTGAAGGTGTGTCCTTGAGTCAAATATCACCAGTACCTATGGGAGCCCAAACCAGAAGAGAAGATCCTCTGGGAAAAACTCTACTTGACTGCTACAGTGGCATGTGTGTCGCTGCAGGGAGAATGGATGTCTTGAGTACCTTGTCTTGAGCAGTTTGTCTTTAGATATATAGCTACATCCCTTTGTGCTTACTCCAAGCCCATTAAACTTCCTCTGTTGACTTCCTGACCTGTCATGGCAATGCCTACAGGGGAGCAAGAGGAAGTCCTGCCCATGTGAGTACACCTTACAGCTACACTTCTCACTGCCAACCAGTTATTGGTATTCTGACTGGACATAATCTCAGGAGCTGTGCTCTTGTGAGTCTGTCCTTGGAACCATCCCTCATCAGCATGATTGCAAAGCTCATCTCCTGAGCCCCAAATCCAAGGGCCACACCTGACCCCATGGCAAGTCCATGATGTAAATGGCCCCTCTTGGGAACTCTCAGAAGTGTCTCTGGTCCTTCTAATAACATGTCTCTGTATCTTAAACGCCTCACATATATTCCTCTAAACTCCCTCATCCCTGATATGAAGTTCCCTACGACGCCGGTAGAAAGTCACAGCAGGTGTGTTTCTCAATCCCGGCTTTATGTCTTCAGCACAATAAGCTGCAGTTTTCCGTAAAGGATGAACGTAGCAATACATATTTATTCCCACAGATACATATTGGTGTTTATATTCACATGTGTGCCTCTATTTGGAAGAAAAAAAAGAAGTATAAAATGTGAAATAGCAGCAAAACTAGAAGTGTGGAATTTGTATTTTTCAGAATGTGATAAATGTCAGGATAATAAGCCTCTCATAGGAACAAACAGTATCCTCAAGCATTCCTGCCTGCCAGGCCATGTGTGAGGCACAGAGCAATCCCCCAAGCCTGCTCTTTGGCTGAACATCTCTAGTGATTTAAAATTCAGACATCGTGACACCAATGACAAAGGGATCCTGAGAAAGACGTTCTCAGTGCTTCTGAGATATTTCCAGTTCATTGTAAAGAAGGAAATGAATAGATGGCAATTAAAACCAAACTTTATATATCCCAGCGATTGTGTGAAGTATGTACGGAATGGTGATCAGAGAAAGACAAAAACCCCAGCTTGAGTTGTGTGACGTATTATAGGAGAAGGATGAGTTTTGAAGTAATTGACATTTCAAGAGTCAGCAGAAATAATTAGCCTTGATGTTACCTCTATTTAAATCAATCTTGGTACAAATCAGAAATTAAAATGTTAACCAACTAGCTTGATTGCCTCTTTTGAGTTAAGCAGTAAGTATTTAAGTGAAGTCTGAGTATCCAGCACCGTGCTGGTGGGTGGATGAGTGGGATACAGGGTGGCCCCTGCCTGAAGATTCTTCTAGTCTAGTAAAATAGATAGATTTACATACAAGAAACAGCTAGAAAATGCAACCTCCCTATCCAGTATGAGATTACATCAGTGATTCTCAATCAGGGGCAATTTTGCCTCCCAGGGGACATTTGGCAATGTCTGGAGACATTTTTGGTTGTTTCAGCAGAGGGTGTGCTACTGGCATCTAGTGGGTAGAGGCTAGGGTTGCTGCTAAACATCTTACAATGCACAGGACAGCCCCCACAACAGAGAATTATCTGGTCCCAAATGATAGCAGGGCAGAGGCCACATACGCATACTCTATACTACTCCGGCATTGTTTTGTACTAGAGAAACTCAGTGAAGTTGCCAGGGAGGGAGACCTGAGATGATGCTTCAATCCTGGGAGAACTGAAACTGTCAGAATACTTGCCTGGGCTAAGAAGCTCGCTCGTTTCACCACTGGAACTCACAGCTGCCAGCTAACTCACTGCTCTCAGCTATCAGCTGAACCTTCTCTTCCTGCTGGGTGGTATCAGGCACACATCAAGGTTTAACTAACATTTCATTAAGTACTTGGTATGTGACAGGATTACAAGCACTTTACAGGTTTTAAATCATTCAGTCCTTGTGAGAATTTCGTAAACTAGGTCCTGTTGTTATCCACATTTGGAAGATGAGAAAACTGAGGCACAGGAGGCTGTGTAATTTTTTCCTACATTACACAACTGGTAGATGGCAAAGCTGGACTTTAAACCCAGGTAGTTTAACTGTGTTACATTGCCTCTCTGTCAGCTAACTTCTACCAGGCATCAGATTTCTTTCACAATAAAATGTGTACTCACAGAAACCACCCTAAGAGGTACCCAGGTAGGCAGTAAATGTACCTGGAAAATCCTGAGAGTAGACTTGTACCCCCTCCTCTCTTCTAAGGTTCTTTACCCTTTATTCCTGAGCAAAATCCTTGATGGGAAGAACTGAACTACTAGGTTTAGAATCATAGAGCCTGAAGTACAGCTGACAGAGTGAATTTCAGCTTGTGAAAATAAGTTACATACTACCTTACAATGGAATTGTTTTTAAATAGTTACATTGAAATGTACTGATTTGGAATAATATCCATATTATATTGTTCATTAAAAGCAAAAAAACATTGTAGATCAGTGCATATAACATAATCCTGTTTCTTGTTAGAGTAAAGCTATAATATTATATGTTTAGAAATAAGTCCAGAAGAATCCATACCAGTCTGTTAACAATGATGGTAGAATTGTAACCTTAGGATGCTGAATTAAAAGTTTAAAAAAATAAAAAGTGAAAACCTTCTCTTCCAGACCCCAAGGAACGTTTACTGAGATACCATCACCCAGGGACAGAGGTCAAGTCCTTGGAAATCCTGCTCAAGGCCAGTCCATAGCAAAACTGGGGATGCAGAAAATTGTGTCTCCATAGAGCTCAGCTTTCTCTTCTCTGCCTGCTTTTGCCACTGAAGATGCTTCCTCCACCCAATCAACCCCCTCACATCAAATTGCATCAACTCCATCCCCCTTCTACCTTCTCAAAGCAACTGCTATCACCCTTTTTAACCTTGTAGTGTATTTAAATTAATGGATATCCTCCTTTCAGGAATGTTTTTGGGTTTAAACTTTCTCTCTCATTGTAGCATGAGGGAATTTCAAACACAGCAAGTAGATAAAAGAGATACTTCCAAAGAGCATCCAACCTCCTACAAGTAGTGTCTTTGCCATATTATCCCTTTTACTAAAATAGATTCAATTAAAAAAACATTTACTTTTTTTGAACACCCAAAACCAAACAGTATCAGGGTCCCATAGGGAATATAGAGGTATAATATTCTAGTTTCTGCTGTTAAGCAATTTAAAAAATTAGTTGGAGAATAAAGCAAATGTGGTACAGTTCTGCAATACAAGTGAGGAATGCTAGGAGAGGTCAGAGAAAGGAGAATTTACACCTGCTTCATAGAATGAGTGTGGGCTTCATGAATGAGATATCTGAAGTGGACTTTGAGGAAGGGTAGAATTTTATTAGGTGAGGATGAGCAGGTGAGGTCAAATTAAAAAGGGGCAACATGAATAAAGCATCTGAAGCAGGACAGCAAAGGGCATATTCAAGGAAAAAATCAGAGAGCAGGATGGCTGGAGCACAGGGGATTGTATGAGAGTAGAGGGAGACCAGTTTGAGAAGGGCCAGAAGTACAGTTGTTTACCAGGGAGACTAAGAAATATCTATCTAAAATGTGACTGGGCACACATATAAGACATCTGCTTCAAGCAACAGAGAAGAGTGTATTACCTGGAAAACCTCCCTCTATAAAACAAAGAAAAAAGACAGAATGGCAGGAAGGAAGGAACAAAAATGAAAGAAAGAAAGAGAGGGAGGGAGGGAGGGAGGAAGGAAGAAAGAAAGAAAGAAAGAAAAAGAAAAAGAAAGAAAGAAAGAAAGGAAGGAAGGAAGGAGGGAAAGGAAAGGAAAGGGAAACAGAAAGGAAGAAAGCAAAAAAAGAAAGAGGGAAGAAGAAAGGAATAAAAAAGAAAGAAAGAAGGGAAGGAAAGAAGGAAGGGAGGGAGGGAGGGAGGAAGGAAGGAAGGAAGAAAGAAGGGAAAGGAAAGGAAAGGGAAACAGAAAGGAAGAAAGCAAAAAAAGAAAGAAGGAAGGAGAAAGGAAGGTACAGAGGGGGAGGAGAGGGGAAGGGAGGAGAGAGGGGGAGAGGAAGGAAATCCCTAGCTGCTGAAATGCAGAGAAAATTGAAAACTAGAGTGTTTTAGGGGGTGACTGGTAGGGGTGTTGAACTTTGCAACTTTAAAGTTTGAAACAAGCTAAGGAATGCACATAAAACGCAGACATAGACTGGTAATACTTCTGGGCCACCAAGCAGAAGTAGATTCCAAACTTCTCCAGAAGGACACACCATCCAATCAGGCCACAGATAAATCCTTGCTGAAGAAAAGCTCACAATTCAAAATTATAAAAATAAACAATTCTGTATGAGGGTGAGCCAAAGGAACAAGAAACAGTAGAATGAGAACCTCAAGAACATTAGGTAAAAAAAATTTTATAAAGAGTATAAAATAAATATGTTTAAATTACTGAAGACAAAAAAAAAACATACCAAAAAAACCACAAAAAGGGAAAAAAGGAAATGATAAAGAACCAAATGGAAGTTTTAGAAGTAGAAATTTTGATCACTGAAATTAAAATCCAAATGAATCAAACTGCAAATTAGTTGCTGTTAAAGAGAGAATTAGTGAACTAGAAGATAGAGCAGGGACAATTTCCTTGAATGTAATAACAGAGAGATAAAAGGAAAATATGATAGAGAAGTTATGAGACTTGGAGGAAAGCATATATCTATGATGAGTTCGAGAAAGGGAGACTAGAGTATCTGGAGGAATAGCAGTATTTGGAAGAAAAAAGGCTGAGAATTCTCCTGTGTAATTGTAGATGTAAATCCTCAGATTCAAGGTCCACACAGACGACATGTCCTAGATGCTTCTCTCTTGACTCTGGTATGGACTAGAATGAAGAATGCAAGTTTGACCATAGTGTGAGGAAAAGACTCAGTAGGAAATAGTGGCTTCTGCTGATGAATTGACTTCTGCCCTGAAGGATTCTCACTTTATGAGCCTTGATCCAGCCCGTTCTTGGGCTTTTGTTTGTGTTCTGCCACAAGAAATTGTCTTTGGAGATGTGTTGATTCAAGCCCTCTCTCCATTCTGATCAAGGTACTAAAAAATTCCATGTCTTGAGCCAGCCCTGATGGCCTAGTGGTTAAAATTTGGTGTGCTCCACTTCGGTGGCCTGGGTTCAGTTCTTGGGCGCAGAACCACACCACTCGTCTGTCAGTAACCATGCTGTGGTGGCAGCCCACATAGAAGAACTAGAAGGACCTACAGCTAGAATATACAACAATGTACTGGGGCTTTAGGGAGGGAAAAAAAAAGAGAGAGAGAGAGAGGAAGATTGGCAACAGATGTTAGCTCAGGGCAAATCTTTCCCAGCAAAAAAATAAATAAAAACAACCAAAATTAAAAACAAGAAAAAAATTCTATGTCTTTCATTTCAACTGAGACTATATGAGAGTTTTACAAATAAAAAAATAAAAAATAAAAAATGTGAAAACACCAGTATGCTCCCTCACTGTCAAATCACGCAATGCAAAAAAATTCTTAATTCAAATTTAAGTGAAAGATAGCTTCAATTAACTTGTTCAGCACAGCTCCTAAATACTCCATCTTCAAATTCTCTTATTCTCTCTGCCACTTCTAAAGCAGGCTCTAAATATCCTTGTATAACAAATTCTGGAAAGAATCCTGGTTTGAAGGTCAGGAGGCCTGAGTTCAGGTCTTAGCTCTGTCAGTGTCTAACTGCCAAAGCCTGGGAAATCTCTTGACCTCATAACAGCAGCACTGTGAGGTGGGGTCTATTACTATCTCCATTTACGCTTCAGGTCACCTGCCCACAGTTACTTGATTAGGAGGAAGAAGTCCTGTGACTGCAAAACGCAGGATCTCAACAGCTACAACCTCCAGCCTCATTGCTCTTTCGTTTTCTTCTATCTCAGGTGAGGGCTCTCTACTGCTCTGACATTCTATCATGCGTTTGTGTGCCTGTGTCTGTGAGTGTGTGTGAAACTGGAGCTCCACTGAAGACAAGAAGGAATTTCTGTCTACCTCTAGGGGAAAAAAACTAGGATATTGTTCTGTGTTACTTGGAGATAATGGCCGATCACTTATAACCAAACATGGTTTTCAAAATTAAAAAATAAAAATTCTATCTTGTAGATTTTATAATCTTATTTTGATGAATTATCCAAATAGTGGTGTTTATGAGGAAAAGTCCATCGGCTTAGTTAATAACTCTCATCCATTCAATCAATTTGAAAATCTGCATTAGAAAATTAAGATTTTGGCCCACAGAGAGCTTCCACCTCAGGGATATTGGGCCTCCTTGGTAGCGATTTGCCATCTGAATCCTCTATAAAGCAAGGTTGTTTAATCATTTGCCAACTCCCAAAAAACACCCTCATCGCCTTTCGCCTTTCTCTTTTTTCCCCCTCACTTCTTTCTCTCCCTTGTCTTTGACACCTGTCTAAACCCTACCTAGTCCATTGTCGTGATGTGGGGCCCACTTCTCATCCTCCTTCTCACAAGCCCTTCCCTCAGTTGGCCAACCCCAGCTATGGGATATGTGAGCTTCCTCTTCCAAATCCTTTAGAGCCTTTGCAGTGGTTTCCTCTCACTGAGCACTTATCTTTTACTGCCTGTTTTGTTAAGAGTCATATGAAAGTAGAGACCAAGTCTTAATATTTGTCACTGTTTTAAACCTACCCTCTTTGCACGTAGTGTGTATCATATATAAATATAAATACATCTACATGTTTATATATACACATATATATGATAAATATAGATGTATGATCCACATGGATGCATGTGCATCATCTTAGTATTTGTGTAGGTGTAAGAAACAGAAATCGCTTCCACCTAATTTAAAGCCAGAGGGATTTGTTATAACGGTATAAGGAAATGACATAGAACCTCAGCGAGGAAGTACAGCCGGTCCTCAGAAGACTGAACTAGGACCTGGACCACCATCAGGAGCAAAAGCAGCGACTTTCTCAGTCTCTTTTTTCTCTCTGGGGCCACATGATCTACCATCTGCTCCATTCTCTTGCTTTTCTCAGCAGACGGCCTCTCTCCGCACCAAGTTTTCACAGGCCAGGGAGCACCATGACCTCTACTCTCTTGTCTCTTAGTTTAAATTCTTAGGAGAGAGAATCTGAATGGCTCAGGTCACGGGTCGGGTGTCCAGCCCTAGTCCCATCAACTGTGGCCAAAGAGGAGTAAAATTCAAAAGTGACAAAACAAGGCAGGAGGGGCCCAACCCTTCAGCTGGGGCAGGGAGCTGGCACGGGAGCAGTTCTAAAGAAAGGAAGGTATATGCATATTGTTTTCTTTTAAAACTATGCTGATTATATACTGTGTGTGTGTGTGTGTGCGCGCGTGTGTGTGTGTATAATGAATAAGTTAATACTTTGAAGATTTGCTTATAAATTTCATGCCGAAGAAAAGTGAAAAATAAGGTTTCTTCCAACGGAAAAATAAAGGCAAGAAAAAGTTATTGCAGGCTTGTAAGGACAGAGATGAAAATAGCTAAGATATAAAATTCAATAGAAAAGCACTCTTTTTGAAAATGTTCTTTAAGAAAGAATATTCTGACATCTATATGCAGGGTGGGCAGAATCTGGAAACAACAGTGGGCAGGAAGCCCATTTGGAGCTTCCATTTTATTATCTTCTGTTCATAATATAGAACCAGACCACAAAGGTTTAAAGAGTGTGGGCTAAGTGTCCCTCACTTAGCAGACAGCATTTTGTTCAAGATATTTAAAGATTAAAAGCAGAAGCAGTTAGTCTACTGTGTAATATTTACTGATTTGAGCAGCTCTACTATACAGACATCTTACACATAAATTTAACTATTATTATTGTGTTGCCCTTTTCCAAGAAAGGGTAAAGTAGATTTGTAGGAGCACTTAACACATGTAAATCCCCCACCTCTTTAAACCGAAGCCCATTGTATTAAAGAGCTACATAAATTTTACATGTATTCTGTCCTTTTGAGATCATAGCACTATGCCTTCTTGCAACACAATTAAAGTGATGCCTCTTTCTAAGCTGATTCCAGGAACGCTGATCGAAGATATCTCACAAAAAACACTGCTTTGGGCAAGAGCGCACTTGCACCCAGGATATAACAATGTACAGAGGTTCCAGACTTGGGTATTATTGTAAGGGCTCTCTCACCAGATGGCTGTTTCATTGGCCACCACGACCCTCTTTGAACTTTATTTACTCATTTGCTGTGCTTTACTGAGTTTTCTTAAGACTGGCTTTAAAAAATGATTTAAAGCATGGCTTCCATCAAACAGCTAATAGTCTGTAAAATGGCTTGCTGCTTGCAAGAGAATGCTCAGATTGATAGTGGTGGAATCTCAAATGCTGTATTTTTCCACTGATAAGGTGCAACCCAGGCAGAGGCAGAGATAGCCTGATTCTCCTCACCAGTACATTTTCCCCAACTCGGTTCCAAAAGAAGTAAAGGTTGTATTTCATATTGAAGGTAGTCGAATGATTTTTTATTTTATTTTATTTTATTCTTTTGGTAAGGAAGATTGGCCCTGAGCTAACATCTGTTGCCAAGCTTCCTCTTTTCTGCTTGAGGAAGATTGTCCCTGAGCTAAAATCTGTGCCAATCTTCTTCTATTTTACATGTGGTACACTGCCACAGCATGGCTTGGTGAGTGGTGTGTAGGTCTGTGCCCAGGCTCCAAACCCATGAACCCCGGGCTCCTGAAGCCAAGCATGCAAACTTCACCACTACACCACCAAGCAGGGCCCTATTTCTAATTGTTTGTCAGCTTAAATTGTTAAAAATGTAATTTGTCCAAGAGGCTAATGACAATTATTTTGATTACAAATTATAAATATAAATATATAAGTATATATTTGTAAATTATAAAGATATGTATGTATTTGACCAAATCATATAATGTCCCCATAAGTTCTACTGGAGAAGACACAAGTAAGGGATTTAGTAGTCTTATCTAATCAGGCTTAGACAGTAACTTTATGAGAAGACTTAGTTTTGGTTTTGCAAAGTCAGGTTTGGAATTCAACTATTTCTGGACTCAATGATTTCAACATGTGCTATGTGATAACTATGTCTCTTAGGAGGCTAGATAATATGAGATCATGAGCTTTGAAATATACCTCCTAAATTACATTTCATAACAAATTTTTGTTGAGTGCACAGCATTCCATTGTGTGCTCTGACATAATTTATCATGGTGATTTATTTATCTAATCTCTGATTGTTAGACCATTTATATTTCTAACCTTTCACCGTTATAAATAATTCTGCGGTGGACATCCTTGTAGATAAGTAATATCCTTTAAATTTGTCTCTCTGGTTCTGCTCTTCCTCTGCTTCAAATTAATCTAATCTACCCTTGATTTAGGCAGATTATTCTAACGGAAACAGCACTTCGTTGAAAATAGGGTAGTCAAACACTCTTGCTGTACTAAGAGCCTCCACAATCTAGTTTTCATCTCCCTTTTCTTCACGACGTCTGCTGGCCCCCCAGATCTCTCAAGGCTCTGCTACTTGAAATTTGGCTACAACTGCTATTAGCGTCCAAACTACTTTCCCTCAGCGAGAGAGAATTTGGGGAAGAGTCCTTTTTGGGAAATTTTGGAACTAGAACCACGAAAGAGAAATTGTTCTGTCTCCAGATGACTGAGGTAGTAATATGTAAACCTTAGAAGCTTATGCTGGGAAAGAGGAATCAAAGCATCCTTTCCTTGGAGGAAAATTAGCACAGAACAGTGGAGGGGACGTGGGAGAGGAGATTCAAGCCTTGGAGAGTGGTTGAACTAGATGATTAGTTCTGCTCATCTCACTGCTGCCCTGACCTGTCAAGCTCACAGGGTTGGATTGAGAAGTGGGACATCCAAGTGAGTGGATGGTGTCCCACCATATAAATGTATTAAAATATTCTTAGGGATATTTTACAACACTAGAATGTCCCCAGGAGTATTCCAATGACACTAGAAATGTAGCAAGATGGAGCAAATTGCATTTCGGAAACTATTCTCAGGGAGACTGCTCCATGTGGAGGGAGGCATTCTCTGAAAAGCTGCTTGCAGTGGCAGAAGGCACACCCTTCCCCCATGAGACATGCTTGAGGCTCAAGAGATGCTCTTAAAATTCCCTGGAAGCAATACTGGATCATCTCAAAATCAAGGCTCTCACGGTGTTGAGTGAGGTATATGCGTTTGGAGCCAAAGCTGAATTTATTTGAGAAGGAAGATCTTTGACGGCTGCCACTCATCTCCTTATCCTCGGTCCTTTCCTTGCTGTAACTTCTTATTCTTTTTCTTTTCTGAACAAATTTAGAGAACATAAGTTTGAAGGAGTCCCAAATTAAAAGCCTACCCAGTGCACCCCTATTTTAGCCTATGGAGGGCACTGGGATGTATGCGCCTGTGTGATTGTCTTTTTCTCTGCAGCTTTTCTTAGGCTTTCCCCCTACTTCTCTACATATGCTTTTTTTCAAGGTCAAGCTAAAATTCTATCTATTTTAGCCAACAGCAGTTCCATCTGAGCCACCACCTACACCAACCTTGAATCTTCTACAGAAAGGTTAATGAGAGCTAGAAACTCAATAAATCTGTCCCCTAGATGTGATCCCTGCAAACACTAGTTGACACAAGGGCATCCATGCTTTTAGCTGGCAGCGGAAAGCCGGTCTGTCTCCTATGTAGGGGCACCCAAGAACCTCAATGCCCATAGGACACCTTACTTCCTCAGGAACACCCAGGCCAGAAAGTTTAAACAGGAAGTCCACATTGTTGTAATTAGGTGCTATTCTTCTTCTTATTTAAACCAACTTCTGAATGGCTCTCATGTTTCGAAAAGAATCTGTTCTACATTTTAGCAAACGCGGAGATGGAAAAAGAAATATAATCACAAAACCCAGACTCTAACAGGCAGCAGGTGGAGGCCAGTTGAATGGCAGGCATCCCTCCTAACTCGAGGCTGTGACAGCACTGCCAACTCCTCAACATTTTCATGAAGGAAGTGAAAAGAAAATGTATTTGGCAGTTTTAATCAGATAATTACTTAAAAAAAAAAAGGTATGTTGACTATAATTCCTAGGTTTTTCCCATCTGTTTAAACTTAAGTAGAAGAGCATCACTCCTGAACTGACCATGCCATGTGATGAATATGCTCTTGAAATGAATGCTTTCAGATGGTTTCTTTGTATGAAACGTGCACAAAGATGTGTACTGTGGCGGTGGAGGCAGCCTTGTAAGACATCTGGCCACAACATGTGCCTCATTAAGTTACACCTGTAAGTGTGGGGTCATTTTTTATACCAGTAATATTAATAATAAAGGCTTCATTGAATAGGATTATTAATGGTGCCAGGTGGTGGATGTGGTATTACTTACAGCCTGGTAGGGGATTGGTTAATGTCTCCTCCCGCCAACGTTTCTGGTTTCATGTTTATAGACAGAACGCTCCAGATGATGGCTGGCAATGTAGCCATTGAGAAAATGAATTCTCTCTCTTTCCCATCAGCAAGAAAATTTACAACAGTTGGTGGAGAATTTGAATGAATCTATTTTCTAATTTTGAACTCATAATCTCACTGAAGAGCAAGTAAGGTATTTACCAATTAATTCAAGAAATTAAAAAGTCAGTCTCAAAGTTTTAATTTCTCTAACTTGACACAGATTGAAACTTTTCAGTTCTAGCCATCTCCTATCACTTCTAATTTCAAGAGACATTCATCTCTGCATTTTCCCTTTGTGGCCACAAACTGAAAATGGGGAAAAAAACTAAGAAGAAAGCTAAAACCTTTCCTTCCTTTCTGTGGAATGTTTGCTTTGCTTTTTTACAATACAAGACTTGTAACAGAAGGAAATAGATGCACAAGGTAGGGTACTTTTTAATGTGCGTTACTACAGGTGTTAGCAAGTCTGGTAAACTCAGAGTATTGTTTGGTTTGGCAGCCAGATCCCAAGACTTGGATCACCAACCTATGTTTTAGCTTCAGATTATGTGCAACTAGAATAAGATTTTAAATTTAACAAGGCAATTGTTGAATGTTAATCAAATTGTATTTGAGCAATAAAATTCAATTGATTACTAGGAGCATGCTTATAAAAGGAACAATGGAAAAATTGTCTTTTACATATCTTTAGTCATTCATAAATACACCTATATATCAATTTGCACACAAACAACAAACCAATAAAAAAGTTAAAGAAATCTATTTGTGTCTCACTTTACAGTTTAAAAGTGATTTTCACATACATTATATTAACAGCTCCATAAAGGAGGTGGTAGTGTTATCTTCATTTTTCAGAAAAGGAAATTGAAGTTAGAGAATGATATTCTCAAGATACACAGCCGGCAAGTAGCCGCTTCAAAACTGAAACCCACCCCCTTTGAATCTAAACTTTTATGTTTTTTCCACTCCACCATCTGTTTCCCCTTTCCCAGCCAATTAACTCCCCTTAAGAAAATCCTAAAATCCAGGAACGACTTCCACTGCTCCCTCATTTTAGTATAAAACCATTTGCATAATCTGGATGAATCTCATCGAGCTGATGAGTAGAGAAAGACAGACACAAAGAATATATTCTGTATGAATTCATTTCTGTGATGTTCAAGTCAGTCAAAGTTAATCTAAGGCGGCAGAAGTCAGAATGGTGGTTACCTCTAGGGGAGGGTATTGACTGAGAGAGAGCACGAGGGAGATTTTAGGGTGTGGAAATATTCTGTATCTTGATCTGAGTGGTGATGATACAGATATGCACATAAAAGTTCAGCTGAACCCTTAAGATTTGTGAAATTTACTGTAACTATATCTTACCTCAATTAAAAATTAATTTTAAAAAAAGAAGTTATTACATTGCCTGTAAATATTTACTGAATGTCCCTGAAATATGTCGTCTTATTTTCTCTTTTGGGAAAATGAAGCATAATCATATCCCTTTCCAGATCCTCCGGGCTTTTCCATGCGCCGGTTATCTGTTCTAACAGTGCCCAGCTATTTCTTCTCTCATTTCTCACAATATTTTATAATTGCCTGAATACAAGGCTGACTCTCCCTCAAAGGGCAGGGACCCTTTTGTTCCTCCTGTGCGTATTCCCAGCATCTAGCATGGTACCTGGCATGAGATACTTAATAATTGCTTGTCAAAAAAAAAAAAAAGATGAATAAATGAATGAATGAGCCATATGGCTTTTCACTTTGCTGTTTTATAACTCCGGCGTAGGATGTGGCCTATGTTAGGATGTCCTGCGAGACCAGGAAACCACCCGTAGATGGGGCTTTCCAAGAAATCCTGGGTCACCTTTTTTAAAAAGACTGCTATAATGAAACCACCATCACCCCCACCAACAACCTGAAGATAGAGCGCAAGCGCCAACAAGACCACTCACTGCCACTGTTGGATCTGATTGTCTCTTTTCTAGGCTTCACTATTTACAGGACTTTTGCTGCTTATGCCAAGGAGGAGCCCTCAACTACAATCTTTTTTGCATTTTTGCCTAGGTCCTGGCCTTTTGACCAATTCTCCTCCAAATTCCTTTACTGTGAAAATGTTGCTCACATTCTGTCCAAACCAAAACCCTGGCATCTGTCACTCCAGCCTCTTTTTCATCAGTCTCACCTATCAGCCTCTCTTGTTCATCTGAGTTCCAAGTTCAGAGTGAGCAAACATCACCACTTGAGTTAACGGCTTCCCCTTTTAAAGGTTTCCAGTTTCTGTTCCAGTTTTTGTTTGTTTTTTAGGTTTGTGCCTCTCCTTGTGGCAGGACTGGCCTTTAGCATACTTGTAAAGAAAACAGATTGTTCTGGGTACATCCCTTTCTTTCTCCTTTCCCCAGCTGTTTTACTCTTTCTCCTCCAGACTGGATTAAAGGGACCTCAGATGAGCCTGACCAATTCCAGGAGAGTCCCTGGGTTAGCAATGCTCTGATAACAGAATGGTTGGATTGTGAGTTTTATCCTCTCGGCCTAAGCCTACTCTGTTGACTTGTTTACTGTTGTCATCTCTACAATCTGCTCTCCATTTGGAGTGTAAATTCTCTAGAAGATTACGTTTCTTTTGAGGGTCTGGCATGAAGGGTCTGTTGTTTAGGAGCAGCTAAGCAGCCTTAAACAAGTGCTAGCTAGCATTCACCTGTTTAACAGAAGTATAGTCCTCGGCCAAGGCTGTGTCGCCAATGAAACCATGTTTTTGGTTTTTTTGATTTGTCTTCTTGAAGTTGTTTGAATTGTATAGATATTCAACATTTAATGGGCTTTGTGCTCTGTATTTTCCAGGCAGGAATGTCAGGCAGTTAGATGTGGGGTACACGAAAATGCCTTGGAGGGTCATATGAGTGGGGGTGGATTTCAGGACTGGGGAAAAATTGATCTGCTTTTCTTTCTCCAATTCATGCTCCTTAACCCCTTGTCTGGGTACCTTCAATGGTGATAAATAAGGAGGGAGAATTGCACATAGGAATTGAATTAGTACACAAAAAGGAGAAGCTATGCCAAATGTAAATACCACAATTTTGTGTGGTACTAGTTCCTGAGTCTCTGTTAGACCAGAAAGCATATTGGAGTTGCTGCCTCCCCACTTCAAACCAAACTTTAAATATTTGTCCCATGCACATGAGCTATAACATCTTTTGACGAATGAAGACGCATGTTTAATGTCATGGTCAAGTGCAGGATTTGGAGGCAGAGGCGATTGCATTGGAGTTCTGACAACTTCCTACTAGGAACGTTGGGGCTCTTCTCTAAGCCTCAGCTTCCTCATCAGTGAAATTAAGATAACAATTTGGGCCATGACAAACTGCTTTAAGTACTAGTCCAGATCAGGAAAAAAGTCCTATAAATGGAAAAACTTTGCACATATGTTCAGATATTAACTGTGATTATCCTGCCTCTTGCTGACTGTTTACAGTGCCCTGAGAATTTTCCCTTCATGGGTCAGGCCCATGTGAAGATGACTCCAAACCAGTATATGACTCTATCTAATCAAGTGTTTGAGTGTGTATGTTGGTGGGGGTGGGGGGGTGGGTTGGGGGTGTGGGGAATGTAGGCAATGGAGTTGAATGGGTTATTCTACTATCTGCTCTGCTCTGGGGCCAAAGGCTTTCCTTGCCAGTCATTAGGCATGGATCCATTTTCTAGACACTGAGACAATTGAAACATTTTGTCACTCCATGCGATTTTTTAAAAATTAATGTCAGTGAATTCTTAAAATAACTCTTTAATGGGTTAACAGCCAATGAATGAGACCCATGTTGATTAAATTTCCCTTACAATACATGTTTGATGATTATGAGAGTAAAGCACTGGGTAGATTGCCTTTAGGGTGTTATTAAATCTCAAATGTGTGAAACATTGTTTGAGAGAGGAGCCCAATGCATCCATCCTGTTCTGCACTCCTCCATCCCTGGGTTGAAATGAGAAACGGCTTGATCATTAGGGTGGCTGGAAACTGTCTTTAAGCACACCTCCTACCCTAAAGATGGAGACAGCAGGAGCCTCTAAAATGTCAAATCAGAAATCTGAATCCAACTAGAAGCTAGCCTGTTTTCAAAGCGACACTTCCCTGCTGTGTGAAAGCCTCCAGTAGCCCATGCCAGTGACACAAATCTCAAGTGGAGGTACAACCCCATCCTACCAGCTCCTGCTCCTCCATTCCTCTTTGGTCTCACTGGGAGCAGAAAGGAGGTGATTGGACTTGTGGGTGGTTAGTGCACAAGCCAAGCAGGGTGAGTATGAGAGGACAAAGATGGCACAAGGAGAAGAGAGTAGGGTCTGGTAGATGCTGGAGGATAAGTATCAGAGGAGACTCCCCCATCGGAGGGCACCTCATGGACCTGACTTGCTTCTCCCCTTTGGGAAGCACAGAGTGAAGAGGAACAAGGACGAGAAAGGAGGATATCAAGTTGTGGATGGATTAAAAAAATAATGGAGACTAATTCAAAGATGACTTGTAGGAACAGAGAATACTTCCTTCTTTTTTCTACATGTTCTAAAAGTCAGGGGGCAGAAGATGAGGGAAGGAACATTTACTATGGCACATTTATTATGTACCAATTCTGTGCCAGACATTCTGCGCAGACTTTTAACTTTACCTCATTTAAACTTCATGGGAATCGTAGTAGGTTTTTTAATTTCCCTCATTCATATGAATAAGCCAAGGTCCGCAGTGGTTAAATTACCTAAGATTACATGTGAGGCAACCAGGTTGGACCAGGTGTGCCTGCCTGCAAAGCACTCTACCACATTGCCTCTCAGTGTCTATGACTTCCGTGGTATTTCTACAGGTCTAGAAATAGGGCTAGCAACATATGCTTTGACATGTTGTTCCTTAGGATTTTCAGGGACTAAAAAAGGGTAAACCAAACATTCATAAATGCAAATTATTTACGTAGATAAACCAAACACATATTGTGAAAATCAATTAAAATTCTTAATGACAATAAGTTTCTAAACAATGGCTTGAAACTGACAACTGAGGCTCCAGTTACCTTAATAGATTGATCATATAAATGAAAGCCCCCAAGTCTGGCTGACTTCTAACAGCTTCATGATAGTCCCAAGATTTACAAATCAAGTGACTAGATTTCAGAGACCTTCTCAGGGTCAAACTGGACTTATCCCAAGCATTTAACACATAACACATGTCTTGAGATAGCATCCGGTTTGGAGGGGGGGCTGGATAATGTGTGTGTACAGAAATTATATTTCACCCTGGGTTTACCTTGGAGGTGGTTATTGGATTAAACTATCTTAGCACATTCAGGAGAAGTTTAACTATCTTCCTTGACAAGTCCCAACTTTACCTAATGTTATCTCCAGGTGTAACCTGGGCCTCTCTAGGGAAGCAGATATCCAAATAATGAGAAGGTAGGATTCAAAAGGTGTTTGAGAAGAGAAGCAGGGAATGGCTTCTGAGTTGGGAAAGAGCGAAAATCTTTGAAGGTTACTGCACATACCCCCATGGAGCAAGAAATGTTGCCCACTAAGTCCTCCCTGATGCGTGTGTAGTGCCTTACAAATTGAGCCTGTTGTGTAAAGGAATCCCATAGAAAGCCATGGGGGCTGAAACTTGCAAACCAGGCCCTATGAATCTCTTCCCTGAGATTTTTCACCCTTGCTTGACAGGACAGACTTGCAAAGTTACAGAAAATAGAATCTGCCTTTGCATGAGTGTGGGGGTAACTAGGTGAGATGCTACAGATAAAGGTACCTGTCTTTAACACTCAGGACATATTAGCCATTACAGTGATGATGGTAAGGATGATGGTCATGATAATGATGATATGATTACGGTATCTTGCAAAGCACTCTCAAGTATCTTATTTCACTGCATTTGGGTTGCACCCTGTGAGACAGGTGGCAGGAGTCCACACCAGAAACCCAGCTCTCTTGACTCCCAGCCATCATTTTTCCATTACTCTCTGCTGCCTCCTAGGGAAGCTTTTAAGGAGGTGGGAGGAGGAGGAGGAGTGAAATGAGAAACTGGAGTACGAATAGTGATTCTGCTAAGGATACACTGTGGTTCCATTCACCCATTTCTCAAATGGGGTGAAAAGGACTCCCTGTTGGAGAGAACAGAACCCAGAGAATAAGCCCCTCTCCTCTTCCCCCCACAGGAAAAATGTAGAAGGGTCTCTTGGAGATTTACGTCTCTTATAGGCCTGCAAGCCAAAGCTGGTACTTAACCCCATACTAATTTTCAGGAGCAAAACAATACTTTTGTCTCTTAAAAAGAGAAATAAACAACAAATAGAAATTTTTTTTAAATCCTAAATTCCTGCTTTTAGATTAGTCCTGAAATGCATTAATCTCTTTCAGTTGATGTGGCTCACTTTCATTCTTCCATTTTAATATCTTAGGGGGGAAAAAAAACCCAAATAACCAATAACAGTTTACAGCTTTGACGCAGAGCACTAAAGTTGTTTTTCTATGAATATAGATTATTACATTTTTTTTACAAAGCAAGTAAACAGATGCATAAAAATGCATTATTTCAGGAGCATAAGAAAACCTGCAATAAGTATAGTGGTTTTAATTTGTTTTTATGATTACTTGTAATTAATTAGCATCAAAAGTAAATTATCAACATCCGAAATTGTGTCATGAGATGTGAGCAGGGTACTCCAAGAATGATTGACTGGTTCATCTTTATACCAAGGTAGGAAAAAGAATGATCTTTTCTTTTACTTTTTTTTTTTAAATGTGCTTAAATGACAGTGCCAAAAACCAGTGGAAACACAGAGGAAGAAATTTGAAAGCAACTGATAGGAAGGCCAAGTTTGTCCCGTGACAAACGGTGTCAAGGGGTAAAAATGATGTAGGTTAGCGGTCACATCACTCTATCAGGTTAGGCTCAGGATGAAAGTTTCCTTTAAAAAAATAAGTAAATAAAAATAGATCAGCTCTACTAAATTAGAGAAGGTTCGCATGCCTGTTCCAAACTCTGACTCTTCAACCAGAAAAAGGAAGACATTTTGACAGGCGTTGGTATTTTTTTAACCAGTTCTTGCTGTTTGTCACTATCTTTTTTTCCCCTTAAGATTAATGATGGAATTGTTTGCTGTGGCTTTGGTCAATTTAAAACTAACCAATAGGTTCCAAAGAGCTATCCCCTTGACCTCTTTCCATTTCCTCTGACATTTACTGCAGCAGCTCACCCTGCTGTGAACTGTGTTTTGCAGAGGGAGTGCCAACAAGAAAGAAAAATGGATATTTAGTCAGCAGACCGGTTTTTATCTGCAAGGAATATGTGCAGGGATTTAGAAGACACCCACGTCTATTTTATTAACAAGAACGTACTTGAACTGAGAACTCAATCTCTGCAATACAAATAGAATTCAACAACAGAAGGGAATGGAGGGGAAAAAATAAGATTAAAAACCCACAGTCTTCTTTCTTGGTCAGTATCTCTCCTAAGAGTTAAGAGCTCTCACAATGGGCTTATGGAGCTTCCAACAAAGTTAAATAAATCGTTTCACTTCTAACAAGTTTCATTCTATAGCAGGCCCTCAAAAGATGCACAATTTCTTATTTTTGGTAAACCATCTGAAATGAAACTATGTCTGTATTATTCTAAATAATCCACTGGGATGAATAAATAGTGTTACATGTTGAGAGGAGTTGGGGATAGATTTGCACTTATGTTGACTTCAGTATTGATGAAAAAATATAAAACAAATGACTTCCCAATCAAGACATAGCCAGGAAGTGACGGCCTCAGACACATTCCTGATTATCTTGTCCGCTTCCTCCAGGGATTCTCCTCCAGGTAACCATGATGCTACCAGTGAACTTGGCTGGTTACTAAGGAAAAATGTCAGAATTAGTCCCTAAAGAGAAAATGTCAAGTCAAACCAAGGACGTCTGCATTGCAGTTATTGTACTAGAAAAATCTTTCCTAAATCGCACTGAAGTAATAAATAATGGTCAAAGTTCAGGCTACACCAACTGCATTCTTGCTTAAATGTTTAAATTAAGGGTTTGTCACAGTTTTGAATTGCTATAGTTGTTCCCATGTACCACTGCAGGAAGCCAGAGTTTGGGAGAACTGGAGAACCAAGAAAATCTCTAGCCAGAATATTTTCACACTGAGGTTTTCCATCTGTGTCACCAACGGTGAATACACTTTCCCATTTTTCCAAGCTTACAGCTTGCCAAATTTGTCTTTGAAAGGTCACACCACCCTTTCCCAAATACAGTGTTCAGGGGCACATACTCAGAAGATGTTGGTTATTTTTCTCACTGATGCAAGGAAAGTGATGGGGCTATTCAAGGCAGAACCAAGGAGAAAAAGCAGTGCCTTGACTTCTTGAGGAAGTAGACCCACGTACGAGGCAGCACTCACCGAAGTCATCAACCTGGGGAAAACCCACGTTTTGTTTCCTATCATCATTTTTCATTTGGAATTTGGGTTCCTGGTTAAGAGCCTATCTTGGTATTGCATTATAAAGCTGTTCTCCTGTGGATCCAATGAGGCTGTTTAGCTCATTGGTCACTGGATAACCATCTCTTTTTAGTTATTGGTCTTTTGTCACTCCTTTTTGTGTGAATATGTGTATGGAAGAGGGAGCATGATGGTGGAGATGCACCACTCAAGTCTTGACTTCCTAGGATCACTTGAATACCAGACCCCAAAGATGGGTCAAATTTTTTAGCTACAAGGCAGTGTCTAATTGTAGGTCTACTTTAAGACCTTTATGATACCTCAGTAGTGGGGAACATTTGGATGAAGATCAAGACAGACCAAATTATTCTAAATCTTGTCTTATAGTGAGCAGGGTTAGAGTAAGGTTCCAAAAATTCCAGTAAGGAACACCTTTGAGAAAATTGTTAAAAACACAAAATTTGTATTTATCACCCCACCCTCCTCTCCCCTTCTCCCTAGCTGCTCTTTGTCTTAATGAAGCCCCTTCTGAGGTACAGGATCCAGGCTTTTTCCTCTCTGAGCAGCTCCCTCAGGTCTGTAACTTTTTAAATACCCTTCCTCTGTAGAATGGCTCTATCTTGGTACTAGACCTTCTAGATTCTGTGCTCAGATTTCCAGACTACCTAATATTTTTATTAGATCAAATTAATGCAATAACAGGTAATTTTGTATTGTTGTGTTTCCCTCCTGGGTGGCAGATGTGCATTCTAGTAGGAGCTCTCTAAATATATTTTGATTAAAAAGAGTGGTCCTCAAGGGTGTTAATTCGATTCAGTAAGGGAGATATTTTGGAGTAGATGAAGTCTTTTGGCTCCTTCTAAACCACACTGGAATAAGGCAATGACTACATACTCTGACTCTAGAAAGACTTGCCCTAAGGGTTTATGCGCTATTAATGTAAGATGCATGATTTCCCCAATAATTGCTTTTATCTACCACTTGATATTTGCCATAAAGTCACAGTCTCAAGAATTGCCTAGGGCAAATGTCTTGTTTAAAAGTAACATTGCTTTAAATCTACACATTTTAGCATAAAAGCATACAAGTCATATTTTATCCATTTCTGATTTATGAAGTTCCCTGGGGACACTTTTTACCATAAAGATTTTTGCAATACAAATATACAAGCTTCCTTCTCCTATTTTAGAAGAAATTATTGGTATCCAAGACTTCTTCCAAATTTCTTTTCGTTAGCATTTTACAATCTTTTTTAAAAGTTCCCTTTTACTAAACTCCTTTCAAAATTACACTTTTCCTCTAAATATTATGATATATGAACTTCAATACAATCGTTTGAAGACTTTTCCCCCCGCTCTTCAGTATTCAGTGTTCAATCGGCAATTTCTTGTACCTTTATGCTCTCTCCTCTCTGTTGTCTTTTTCTTCCTCTGTTGGCTTTTTCTGGAACACACGGCTGAAAATCTTTTCCATTTCTCTAAACAGTGTTCTTTCCTTGGTGTTAAGCTGTAGATGGTAAAGGTTTCACAACTTGCTTTTCAATCCTATTCTTTGTGTTAAGGAATATTGGAGACTGAGGGGGTGGTGAAAGAGCTTTAGGGTTTCACTGGGAGAAATCCAACAAAGAACATTTTAAAAAGAGTAAATGATCTATGTTAAAATATGTGGCAGTGAAAATAAATATTTTGAGACTAGAAAGATTGATATCAGTGAGTACTAGACACAAAGAAGTTCAAAGAACACTTATCGTTCTTTCAATCCCAATACTTACGGTAGTTATGACTTTAATTGATTAGGGTCGTAGATGCTTTCCTTGACAAAATCCTAACATAATAACTATCAAATAAACAAACAACTTAACAAGGGAATTTCAAAGGGTGAAAATGGATTCTAAAAAATTTTAGCTCCAAGTTGCAATCTGAGGTGATGTCAGGGGACTTCTAGGAGTTACAAATGCAGTTTCCTGAGAGCAGTATTGGCTGATTGCTGGAGACAAGCTGATTGGTCTGCTTTGCACGACAGGTCATAAAAATTGCACTTGGACCAGCATGGCATCTCCTGAAGGATAAAAACCTTTTTTCTTCCATTATGCTAAAGAAATACCTCTGGTATTAAAACTCAGAGTAGTCATTTCTCATTTATTTTAATGATTTCTGATTCAAATAAAGACCTTAATGATGTGTTTTTACTGTATGTGCCTAATTTTATTTCTCTTTGTTGTAAAGAATATACTTTTAGTTTATTTGGTTTTATTCATTTCACCATTAATGAATGCTCTATCATCTAGGATTAATGGCATTATCCATGCAATTGTCCATGGTAGGAAACCTGGACTCAATCTTGCTTAGAATTAATTTCCTAAATCTTATAATTTTTTTCATCAAACCTTCTTATTTTCTCTTCATTAGGTAACGTCTGAATATAAGTAATCCTCTGGGTATTAAATATCATCTATAAATTCTGCCAGTTCTATGAGTCCATCCTGATTTGATAGTTCTGTCTTCAGGGCTGATGGTGTGAGGCCATCAAAATCTCTCTCCCGCTGATCTAGCCACATCAAAAATTCCAGAGTCCGCCCTGGTGGTCTAGTGGTTAAGACTGGGCTCTCTGACTGCCATGGCCTGGGTTCATTTCCCAGTCATGGAGCCACACCACCCGTCTGTCAGTTGTCATACTGTGGCGGCAGCTAACATAGAGAACTAAACTAACAATAGGATACAAAACCATGCACTGAAGCTTTAAAAGAAAAAAAAATTTCCTGCTCACCAGTTGTACAAACCAATTCTCTTTATAGTCAGCAGGTTCTTTATCAACTCTCGCCTTCATGCGAAAATCGATGGGTCGTGATCATCTAGACTTATTCCTCTCAAGTTGTGTTGGATGATCGGCAGCTATAGAACCATTAAGTTTTAACTTTCAAAGATAGATAATTGCACTTTGTTTTGATTCTGAGGACTCAATGGAACACAAAAGATTCCATTAAAAAGCTATTTTTGGGGGATGAAGCAGGATAAAGAACTAAAGGCAAATATTCTAATTTGATAATCTTCCTTATGCACTTTAACACTATTTGTTCACAAGAAATTTGTGTTTTAGGAACTGATTTCCTCCTACTGAGCATTTTAAGATGTCAGATTTTTTTTGTTGTGATGGTGTTGGTGTTACTGTTGTTCAATGACTGGACAACGTAACTTTGGTAGATGTAAGGGCAGGCTGATCACAGTGATTTTAGTTAACATCAATAGGATGGTGTCTAAGTTACCTGCACTACAAACTCTGGGTTTATTACTCTCAGTCCTAATCTCACTCCTTCAAAGGAGACATTTCTCTGATCAGTGCAAATAGAGAAGGAAGAGCACAGGTTTTGTGTTTAAGGCATATGTAGATTCAAATTAAGATTCAGCCTCTAACCTACTGAATTAGCCTCACATAAAAAAGTGGACACTCAAACCTGTACTTCAGGGCCAAGTGCACAGTAGGAACTAATGGGTAGCTTTCATTATCATTATTACAATTTCTCCTTCTGTATAATGCCACCAATAAGAAGCATGGGAATTCATCAGAAGGCTAATCTGGACTTGGAATCTCTTGAACCCAAGAATCCTGAGACTCAGAAATGTCAAAGTAATGTAAGCATTTGCTGCTGCATATTCATCATAAGACCTAAAAGGGAAAGTTTAATTTTCATAGGCTACTTTCCTAAGTCTGTCCATTGGGTCATATTATTTGATAATCACAGTTTAATACTGTTCAATCATAGCCTATCAGATTCATTCTTTCACATATATATTTTCTTTTATATCCCAGACACTCCTTTGGTCACTGAGAAATGTTTAGGACCAACTTTACTTTCACTTCAAACGGTAGTTTTCTATAGAAGTTACTGTTGATTCTTGTTTGTTATCTCTTCTGTCTTCACCACTCCCAAGGATGAAGATGTAAAGATTACAAACGATATTTTTCCCACTAAATTTGCGTTCTCTACATCTAACTGTTTAAAAAACTGGATGGAGAAAGTCGTAGATCAGGAGGATTAAACCAAAGGAAAGAGCTCTCTGCACATGTAATGGCCTCCATGGTTCAAAACACCCAAGTCTGGCTATCGTCTGGGCGAAGCTTTAGACAGATAACGGATTGAAAGGTACCTCGTCTAGGCAAGCTGCAAGACTGACGTCCCCTTTTCCTTTGGTTGGTAAAGCCTAGAAAAGTTATCAATAGAGCTTCCTCTCAAAGGAAGTAATCCTTTTTAACAGATATACATTTCAGAGAACGGGCCTGACCTAGCTATTGGTGCACACAATGTCTGCAGACTTGGGCACCACACTTATTTAAAACGTGGCCCTGAGTGAACAATTTCTCTGGCCTTATAGCCCCACATTTTTGGAAAGCATTAGAGACATGGTATGAGTCACAAGAAGAGGGAGAAAATTTAACCCAGAGCTCTTGAAATCCTTCTCTAATAGGTATACTCTGACCTCGCACAAGGATTTATTTCTAATTAACTTGCTAATAAAGAGACATTCTATCTCTTTTGGCAAAATTTTGACCCACCAATCAGCTGGATATCCTGTCTAGACTTGACTCCAGTCTCTACCCAGTAAGTCTGTCCAGAGCCTCTCGATCTAACGTTTTCTCTGGTGAGCAGAAAGACTTTAAGCATAACTGCAGTTCTGTTGACTATTGTCGGTAAAATGAGATTAATTAAGGAAATGGTTGAGATCCATTAAAACTTTCGATGAATATTCATTCATTGATTTATTTAGAAGACATTTTTGGAGCAGTGATAGGTAAACAGAAAGGCTCTAGAAGTATACAGATTACTCAGGTCTCCTGATCCTGGAAGTCAGACATGCAGGCAAAGATTCACATTATGGAGCCATGTGTCTAACAGAACGTTAGCTAATCGCAAAAGAAGGAGGCAGATTTCTTCTGGAGAAACTAGAGACAGTTTTGTATCTATTGCTTCCCATTCTGAGCCTAGGCTGACAAGTTTCCCAAGGAATTGGGAGGTGGGCCCTTTATTAGTGGTGGGAAGTTTTTGCAGGGCACACAGGCTCCTGCTGCACTCCACTCCCTTAGCCTCGTGCCCTGGCAGGGAGTGCTGTCTGCCTGAAGGAAAGGAGGACATGAGCCATGCAATCCCAAGGTTTCTGAGTTGGCTATTCCCCATGGGCAACTTTTTCTAATTCACACAAGGGTAAGCTGATGCTCTCCTGGAACTGTAGTATGTGTTACAAAGAGGAGAGATCCGAAAGACTACCTTCTCCTTGGGGAGAAGCAAAATCAAAAGCCAGCAGACTCTTTACATGAATTTTCCATGTAAAAGTCAGAGAGAAAGAATCCAGGTACCAGGCTCTGAAACTGAAACCAGATAGGAGCATAAAGGTTTGAATCTGTGGATAGAGGCAGAAGGGATAAATTTCCTGAACTGATTGTTGAGCTACAATGACTACGATGACTATAGGTGGCCTATTTTGTGGGTGGAATCGGAGGTATTACAGAACCAACCTGATGAGGACAGATGTCAAAGAGGGAGTGAATTCGAGCTGTGTGATGGAAGAAGAAAATGAGGAAAGAGAATTGTGGGCAGAGGGACCACCTCTGCAAAGACTCCAACGGATAGAAGGCCATGGACAACATCAAGAATTCTGGAGTAGCTGGGACATAGAGTACCTGGATGAGGAGGGGCAGGAGCTCAGGAACAAAGATGGAAACCGGAGGAAGGCTAGCTCTTGAAGACAATACCCAAAGTGATGACCAATATCTCTCATGTAACTACCAGAATAATGATTTCCTCTTAGAGGGAAATCTTTGTGTGTTTCCTTTCATTAAATAATTGCATGTGTGCAACAGATCAGTTTCCCTTTTTGCTTCAGTTGTCACAAAGCTCTGGGCTCTGTTGTAGACAAACCACAGTTTGGCTCATCCCCTTTTACTGTGAGGATCTTGTGTTATTGCCCTTGACCTAATGTGATTCCAAGGCATTCATTGTCCTGCGTATTAAGCCCACATAAATCCCCTTTAAAAAGTAGTCAAAATAAGAGTGCTACATAGAAATAATACATAACAGCAGTTTCTATTTAACAATCGAATGGTAAACGTCTCTTGACCACATCTGATAATGGATTCTAGTATTTAGAGAGTCAGAAGCACAAGATTTAGTTTTAACATTCAATGGTTAGCCTGTAATCTCTTTGAGAATATAAGTCATGTGCAGATAACATGATAAGTAAGAGTACAAGGCGTTATATACAGGGTTAAGATTTGATCTATTTCACTGCTACAGGGGTACTTGTAATTAAGATATTTCAGTGCTTCTCCTTTGGATGGTACATAACCAGTGCTCTAAGCTTGCTAAGTCTCTACCTGCTACTCAGGTCCCTTCAAACCCTCCCTCAGGATACCCAGCCTCTGGTCCCACCATCCAGCAGCCGAGGAGCTAATGCTGGGCACAATCGGGACCTCTGCTCCAGAACCAGGACAACTGTTTGCCGTGATGGAATGCTGCCCATGCCTTGACTTTGTTAAATATTTTGAATATCTTGAGTTTGTATTTTGCTGCTAAATGATCTGTCTTAATGCTATCATTGCTATAAATAATAATAGCTACTGTTAATCATTTGCTATATTCCAAAATTTCACATTTATAATTATCCATTGAGGAAGTGATTATTAGTCCCATTTTATAAATGAGGCAGTAGGCTCAGGAAATATAAATAACTCCAGCCAGGGAAAGTGTCTAGTAAGCAGAGGAAAGAATTTTCTAACCGTGGTCAGTCAGATTCCATATTTGGAAAAGGCCTTGTTATCCTGCATGGGATAGTCAGAGAAGCAGCCTGGAAAAGCAAGAGGAAGGGTCTTAAAGAGTTTAGCTCAGCAGTGAGGGGGACGAGGGCATTCCTGGCTGGAAAGGAAGCTGACATCAAGGCATGTTAGGTGGGTGGATAAATCGTGCTCACAAACTCCTCACATATTGTTCCAGAGTCTTCCATTTTCAGTTGCTCTCTAACCTAATCATAAATAAGAACTCTGGAAGTTGCATCTGCTTTTTTTGTTATTAGGTCACTAATATACTTCATAGTAAGTTCAGCTACAGTAGAGTAAATTGGGGCTTCTTGGCCCCAAAAGGCACCATCTGGTTTATAAAGCAAGAGTGTATGCCCTCTGTATTATTTTCCCTTAGGAAATTCCTGCTTATCTGCTGCCTGGCTGCTAACTTAAGGATAATTTTCATACTTTCTATTCTAATCATTGTGTGCTGTGGTTTTTCGGTTTATTCTGTTTAGCTTATGAATTAAAAAAAAAATACCTCTTGTAAAATATACACAGGTTTAGTCTAGCAATAAAAATCTTTCTCAGACTCCAGGGCAGCAACAAGTTGATACTTCACAGCTCAGGGAGGATCTGAGCAATTCAGAGAATAATTTAGCGTGGATTAATTGGAGACCCATTGTGGAAGCGAAGATGTTCGAAACAGAAGGAAGAATCAAAGAGAGGAGAGATGCTCTTTTTTGTTGTTGTTCTCTCTTCTAGTTTTTAATTCTCTCCTCTCTGGAAAGAAGTGATGAGCACGCAGTTTGAGCTTTAGGCGTAATTGGTAAGACTGGGAAAGCTTGGGGGAGCTGGGGTCATGGGCTCTACAATTTCAAAATAAGAATTCCTCAAGTTGAAGGGCAGAGATTGAAAAGTCTCGACCAGAAGTAGTCAACCTCGTGGTTTCATAAAGGTCCCTGATAACTCTGAACATACTCCCTCTTGCCAACATCCTGGTAAATGGCGAGTCTATGCCTAATGAGAATGTTATTGTCTTCTATTCACTCACTGCCTTTGGTAGCCACGGTTTGTTCTCTTTCTCACTCTGATGTGAAAAATCCCAAAGCTCTCCCATCCTCCATCTCTCATTGCCACCCACCAGGCCTTATGTCAGTCCAGAGTCCCAAACAACATCATTAAAGGGGAGGAAAAAAAATCCTGTACAGATTGGCTGGCTCCCTGGCCTGGGCTGGTTCAGGCAGCTCTTGGCTTAGATACCCTGCCTTCCAAACACAATCTGTTTTCGAGATTCCTGGGCCATTTCAGGTCCAAGGGAGGGTTTGGTCTTAACCTCATCAAACTCAGTCTCCTCTCTGTTCCACTCTGCTGAGGCAGAGTAAGACCCATTTGCCCAGACTCGGTGTTCAGCTTATGTGACTAAGCTCTGTTCTTGGCTCTAGAAGGATTTCCTGCCCTCTCCTGGCTCAGCGTTGTTTTCTTTCTTTCATAACTTTGCTCTGCCAATGAACCAAGCATGACTCCATCCTTCTCTGCTCAAGAGGATTTTGGAAATGGAAAACTACAGAAGATGCTGAGTGGCCACATTTAAAGAAGACAGTGCTCTTAATAGGATATAAAAACAGAAGCTCCAGAATGTGGGTCAAAAACTTACCTTTTCAGGCCCCATGAAAACACCAAATTCTGTCTAGTGTGGATCCTGCAGCTGGCAAATTGCCAGAAAGTGCTAAAAAATAAATGCAAAGAGCTTTTCAAAAGACTCTGAAAAATATTTATCTAAATGAGAAATGTTGCCCCATTTCATGTGTGTGTTTAGCCTGTGTGAAGAAGTACCTTAGAGCTCACTCTCTAGTTCTAAAAAGTAATATACTATTCACTCCTTTTTCAGTGTTTTTGAATGTATTTTTAATATTTCCTTGGGTCATCCTAGGAACATCATTTTCTGTTTTTCCTGTAAAGCAAGGATGCCCTCAGAGGACGTTAGAGTCCCATTTGTCTCCACTGCAAATGGCCCCAGGATGCTGTTCTTTCTTGATGCTCCTGTGGCATCGTTCACTACCAACTCTGGCAATTCTTAAGGTAAGGGTAGCTCCATTTTTTTTTTTTTTTTGAGGAAGATTAGCCCTGAGCTAACTGCTGCCAATTCTCCTTTTTTTTTCCTGAGGAAGACTGGCCCTGAGCTAACATCCATGCCCATCTTCCTTTATTTCATATGTGGGATGCCTACCACAGCATGGCTTGCCAAGTGGTGCCGTGTCCACACCCGGGATCCAAACCCTTGAACCCTGGACCGCCGAAGTGGAACGTGCACACTTAACTGCTGTGTGACCAGGCCTGCCCCAGGGTAGCTCCATTTTTAATCTTAGGAAACTTGTTTTCTTTGGAAGTCAAGTTCTTTTATTTTTAACTCTCATAACTTTCAGACCAATGGCTGTGTTCAGAATAATTGAGGTTTCCAGAAGTCAGATTTTCAGACAAGTAAAGAGTGCCAGTATTGTCATTCTGGATTACGAAAAAGATGTTATAGTAACGTTCTAAAGTAATATAGAAAAAAATAGTGAATATAATTTGTAAATACTAACTCCTTGTTGGTTATTATGACAATTATTTTCATTATTATTAATTGCTTGTAATTATTCTCAATTACTTAAATTAGTTCGTTTGATCTTCCCCACAGTCCGTTGAGATAGGTGTTCTTTCATCTCTATTTAGTAGATGAAGTAGATAAAGCTCAAGGGAATCAAGACATTTTTTAAGTCATGTAGCTGGTAAACGACACTTTGATTCAAACCTGGGTCTGTCAGACCCCAACAGCTCTGGGCTTAACCATTTACATAGAAGCCTAGATTAAAAACATGACTTTTATTTTTAAAATACATTTTAAAAATAAAATATATATTTTATATTTTTATTGTTTTTGAAAAACACTTTGAAAAAAATTTAAAGTTTTATCATAGGAGAAAGACCACTAGCTTTTTATCAGATTCTCAATAGTGACTTAAAAATCAATTAGAGAGCTGGCCCCATGGTGTACTGGTTCAGTACATGTGCCCCGGTTCAGTGGCCAGGGGTCCACAGGTTCAGATCCTGGGCACAGACCTATACACTTTTCATCAAGCCATGATGTGGCGGCATCCCACATACAAAACAGAGGAAGTTGGGCAGAGATGTTAGCTCAGCACAAATCCTCCTCAAGCAAAAAGATGAAGATTGGCAAAAGATGTTACCCCAGGGCCAATCTTCTTTCCCCCCACCCCCCAAAAAAAATCTATCCGAAACTGCTAGTCTAAGAGGACTTCCCAGAGCTCTTGTCCAGGGAAAGCGATTTGGTTTCAATTCCCCTGTGTGGCAACTCTGACCTGTGGAATGAGAGTGGCTTGGAGTGCTGTGTTGAGAAAGGCTCTGAAGCCATTGTTCCATCAGCAGAAAAAACCATGCATTAGAAATATCAGCTACGAGGTCATTTGGATAATGATTTGAACAATCTATTTTAAAAAATCATGAGGCATCAGGGAAATTTGAACACTGAATATTTGATGATTTTAAGGAATCAATGTTTCAGATATGATAATAGTGTCATGATTATGTTTTTGTGATTGTTTAAGAAATACATTCTAAAATATTTACAAATAAAATGCTACAACATCACTGATTTGCTTCAAAATGATTAGGGATTGGGGGAGGGGGTGGGATATTGTGCTGGAAAATGGAGTGAGTGGAGGTGTAGAGAGAACCTGATTGGCCCTGAGTTGATAATTGTTAGGAATCATTAAAATATTCTCTCTTGCATATACTTAGATTTTTCCATAATACAAAATTTCTTTTTAAAAAAGATAAATCAAAAATGTTTTTAAAGGAAAATAAAAGAAATATCTACCATGGATGTGATGAATGAGGTAAAGTTGGAAGGGTGGTGGCGACGAGGGGGTGAGGTCTTATTGCGACATACTAAGGGTTAGCTCTACGCTAATCTCATCATAACACTTTATAAATGAGGAAACAGCCTCAAAGCAGAAAAAGACTTGCTCAAAATCACATTCTTGGAGAGTGGAAGGGTTCAGTTAGCATCCAGGTCCCTAAGCCTAACAGCCTGTTCACTATACCCACTCACACTCCATAGGTGTCACGGCTCAACATCAAAGCATAAAACATACTGAAATATCCTTTATGTTCCTCTGGGTCCAACGTATCCTAAAGTATTGTGTGAACAATTTAATGCCAATTAACCAGAAAGAGCTTTTTAAAAAATAGTTTAACTGTATTTTAATTGTAGTTTTATAAATTGTAGTTTAATTTTGAGATAATTATAGATTCACATACTGTTCTAAGAAACAGTACAGAGGGATCCCATGTACCTTTTACTTGGTTTCCTTCAATGGTAGCACCTTGCATAACTGTAGCAGAATATCACAACCAGAAAATTAGCATTGATACAATCCACCAGTCTTATTTGGATTTCCCTAGATTTATATGCACTAATGTGGGTGTGTATTTAGTTCTGTGCCATTGTATCACATGTATAGATTCCTGTAATCACCACCATAGTCAAGATACACAATAGTTCCAATAGTTCCACAAAGACGCTTACGAAGGGGTGTTTTAATACATTACCACCACTGAGCATGAAATACGTTACCAAAGACATTATTGCCAATACATAAATATTTTATTTTCTACCTGGATGGGGACTTGAACAATGAAGAAAGTAAGGCTAACTGAAATGGAATCTGAATAAAAGAAGGTGAAAGCAAATTAGTCCAGGTCCAGAAACAGCAAAGGAACCCATTTTTTAAAGTCAAGAATATTTTTAAGCCACTGTTTTATAAAGCTGTATATAATAATAAACTCCAACTTTCACACATTCAAATAACCTGATTTTTTTTCTTCCTTTAGCAAATACTTAACTTCTCTCAGATCAAGTTTTTCATCTGTAAAATATGGATAATTATATCTATTTATGGGGCAACTTGTGAAGATAAAAGAAAATTATATAAAAGAAGGCACTCAAAAAATGGTAAAGTACTACTACTAAAAGCACTGTGATGATTTCCACAAAGAGAACACAAATGATAAATAATTAGACTGACATCAAGAATTTATTTTTGAACAGAATCTTCCAAGATATACCATATGGCCAATACTAGTTTATCCAATCTAAAATACATCCTACTCCTGTAGGCCTATAAAATGGTCACTGATGCCCTTTATGGTGATTCAGGGAAGCTGAAAAATTCTGGAACATCTTGTATCTCAGCCAAGGAAGAGCCCACTGAGAGGTTTCAAATTTTTGGAGCTGGAAAGGGTCTTAATCCAATTTATAATTGAATATACTGAAATATATATTAAAGTAACTTTTGAATCTGTTATTGATATTTTACTCTTTTCAAAATCTTTGACATAATCTCTCAGCTATATGGTAATTGAGAGTTTTCACTTTAATATTTGATTAATGAGGACACTGGATTCCTTAAGAAATTGGTGCCCCAGAAAGGTGGCAGTATGGCCAAGTGTGGAAGGATTAACGTCATGAACCAAAAGCTCTGAGTCCCAGGACAGGCCCTGCTACTAAAGGGAAACCACCTCTTGAAGTCTCATGAGTAGCTACAGGGGTTAACCCATGAAATTCCTTTGATGTCTACATTTCTCTGTTTCTAATAAGTCTTGAAGCTCTCCCCCACTGATATCATGTCTTCCTCAGTTCTCAGGAAAGTGGAAAAACCAAATAAAGCACATTCCTTGTACATGAAGGTCTATTTTTAGGACAATTCGTTAGTTGTAAGAATTATTTTTATTCCTACCATGTAATGGGGTGTCAGTTTTTAACACAAGTATTATGAAACCATCTCTTTTCAAATGCCTCTCCCCATCTCCAAACAGAAACTACCCTGGAAGGAGAAGATCTTACGGAAATTTTAGGAAGCAGTGGCCTTGCCTGATAGGCTCTGTTTAAATACCACTTCTAGTATTAAATGCCAAATCCTCAGCTCTATGCACTGCTTCATTAGTTATTAATGAGGCAACATATTTGTTCAAAATTTATGATTGTTGATTTGCTCCCATCACTGTATGAAATATTAACATAGCATTTGTACTTGCAACCATTTGCAGACATTAGATTGTGTATTTGCATATTCATGAACACTCATAAATGTTTAAGGAGACAGCACAGAAAGCATGGGAGCTGTCAGACAGCCAGTAAAAAGGCATATTTACAGCGTTAATAAGTATTTGAGTTTATAGGCCAAAACGATGAGTAACAAATTAAGTGAATCTCTGGTTTGCCTATTGCAGAGAACTAGGGATTTTACAATTTTTTAAAGCTTTGTAAACTTAAAATTCATTTCATAGATGCTGAGTAAATGTGTATTGTTTAGTCACAAAAGGCATGGCCTTGGTGTAAAGAAATTCCTAAGAGTGTCAGGCTTTTAGAGATTTCACTTTCACCCTTTTTCTGTCTTGGGCTTCCCTTCTGTCAAAGTAACATGTGAAGGCAAATGTGTCATATACCAAGGCAGAATTATTTTCTATTTTAGTTCCATTGAGGAATTTGCATAAATGAGATGTCCTGGTGTTACAACATCAGCCAATTTACTTGACTCAGTTTGTCAACCTGTAAAAACTTGGGCCTGGAGATTAGAGGGTTAAAGCATGGAGCACTAATGGACAACAAAAGGGACAGGCATAAAGCATCCCACTAACAACACCTGACTAACAAATAATCTATATGTACAAGTTGCCACTAACACCCCATCAAATCCATTCTATTACAGGAAATCTCACCGCTTGCATGGTGACAAACCTAAGAACTTTTGAAAGTTTTACGGGTCAAGAATGGGGAAAATATTAACTGGATCCCTACCTCACATCATATATAAAAATCAATTCCAGATATATTAAAATAACTAAAGATGAAAGGAATAGCTATAAAATTTCTATTATATAAAACCAATATAGGAAAATATCTCCATGACCTTGGGGCAGAGAAAAAAGGATTAATCCATCTTATGGACAGTGTCACTACCTGGGCCATACATTTGTTAAATGTTTCAAATATCACCTCTGGATAAATGGGTGTGTGAAGTAGCTCACCATATCCTGGTACCAGTGGACATGGATTAGCATGTGGGTAGTAGTTGGCCTCTGTTGTGATGGCCTAATTGTTCTATTGGTCACTGCTTGGCCTGCTGGCATCTACTGCTGAAATCCGAAACTGGTAGGTTAGTGGTCTGTTCCTTCTTGGCTCAACAAGGACCTGGTGGCCTTCTCAGGTGACCCAGTCCCAGCTCAACTTTTGCTCATCTTATTTATCTCCAACATCTGAGAGTGATTTTCATTTGATATTTAGCCTTGGAACCATCTTGGGCAGGCTATGGCAACAGGGCCCCTTCACAATCACTACAGTGATTCCCAGTAATCTCAGCAGCCAGAAGCACCATCACCTTCCTTCTGTGTCCCTCCACAGAGCAAGTTGGAACTTCTAGATATTTTTGAAGGCATAGAAAATTAAACAGAGTAGGGGACCTGGTTCTAGGGCACTGATTTTAACCTGTCCCCCTCCTAATCATGCCATAGCAGGAATTTTATTCTGACTCATAGAAGGGCTAGAGAGGATAG
Organism: Equus caballus; assembly: GCF_041296265.1. NCBI lineage: Eukaryota > Metazoa > Chordata > Mammalia > Perissodactyla > Equidae > Equus > Equus caballus. The sequence goes on from NC_091691.1 coordinate 82,121,735, forward strand.
AAGATGACTCTATGAAATGGTCTTCTCTCAGAATATCAAATAAGAAACAGGGGGAAACTCTCTGTACTCAGAATTTTCATGATTTCCACTGAGGTGGGAGGGAGATATGGATGGTGAGCCCAGCCTGTTTGTATTTGAGCTCTTCTCTGTATCTCTTTGTCTCTCTTCCTTTCCCCACAGTTATCTTGGACCAGGAGAGATGGACTTTTCCTTCCCCCTTCTGCATAGCAATAACCTCCCCTCTGTCGTATCTTCTCTTTCCAAAAACACGTTTACTCTACTCCTTTCTCTGGGACAATTATGGCAGAAAGAGTGAAGCGAAAAACACACTGACTTTCTGAGAAGGAAATAAAATCTAAACTCCCATACACATAGCCTTTAATTAGTCGGAGACAATACACATACACACACACATACACATACACACACATCTTAACTTCTATTAATCAAAAGAAATTCATTTATTAATTCAACATATATCTGTTGTGACTCCCATGTAAGTACAGTGGTATAGAAAACAGAGATAGCTATGCAAATGAAGCTATTTATTCTATTTCAAGAAAAGAAATAATAAAAGAAATAAATAAATGCTTAATATACTAGGTTATTATAAACGCTAAGAAAAAATAAAGCAGGGTAAGAGCACAGAGATTGAGAGACTTGTGGAAAGGGCTCTTTATTGGATATGGTGACCAGGAAGTCCTCTCTTAAAAGACAGCTTTCAAGCAAGGACCAAAATAAAGAGAAGGAATAAGCCACATGGACATCTGGTGAGAGATCATTTGAGGCAGAGGAAATACAAGTCAAAGGCCCTGAAGCAAGGGCATGCTGGACATGTTTAAGGATTATTAAGGAGGCCACTGTAGTGAAAGAGGAAGAATGAGAGGGAGATAAGTTCAGAGAGGTGGTGGTGGGACAAATCATAAGCTTAGATGACAAATTTGGATTTTATTCTGAATGACTTGAGAAGCCATTGGAGAATTTCTAGTAGAAGAGTGATATGATCTAATTTAGATTTTCAAAGAACCCCTGTCTCTGCTGTGTTGGGAAAGGACTGCAGGGTGCCATGTGAAAGCTGGGAGATCAGGGAGGAGGACACTGCAATAATCCAGGTGAGACTGACTCAGAGCAAGGAACTAGCTGCAGAGGTGGAGAGAAACTGCTACATTCTGAACATATTTTGAGTTTAGAGCCAGTAGGATTTGGATGTGGAATGTAAAAAAAAACAGTCAAATGATTCCAACGTCTGAGACCTGAGCAACTTGAATAATGTTGAGATTAGGAAGACAGTGGGAGGAGCAGTTTAGAGACGGGGATCAGAGTCCAGTTTGGGACATGTTTGGGATGCATATCTCAACCAAAGAGAGATGTTAAATAGGTGATTGGATATTAGAGTCCGGAGTTTGGAGAGTAAGTCCAGGATGGAGCTGCAAATATGAGAATCATTGGCATAGAAATGAGATTTAAAGCCATTGTACTGGATCTGACCACCTAGGATAACATTTTAGACAAAAGAGAAAATAGAGGTGGGCATTAATCTTTGACACACTCTAATATTTAGAGGTCATGGATCTGAGAAAAATCTAGAAAAAGGAGACAAAGCAGTTATTGAGGCAGGAGGAAAATGAGAAGAAGGTTGAAATGAAGAAAGCATTTCAAGGAGAAGAGTCAAATGCAGCTGGTCAGTGAAGTGGAAGGAGGGAGCATTGACCGTTGGCTCTGGGAGATGGGAGCCATTGGTGCCTGGTGAGGGAGGTGTCTGTGGGGCCTTAGCATGATGCTCAACAGAGAAAGGGGAGGAGGAGAAAAGCCTTGAGAGCAAGTGGATTTTTATATAGACATCTTTAAGCCTTTACTCTATAGCTTAGTAAGAAGGATCTCTTCAAAGGGCAGAACAAAACGGAGAAACCACCTTCTCTCTCTCCCTGAAAAAGACCTGCCCTGAGCAATCTAGCACAGGGAATGCAAGTACCTCAAGCTCCTACAGCAGCAAAAACTGAGCTCTGCCTGCACTGCTGAACCCTACTAAGATGCTTAACCAGTGGAACTCATCTTTGTTAAATCAAGGCCTCCATTACATCCCGTTCCCAGCTTCATCCTCCAGCCACTCCAGCCCCTCCGCTGACATTCCAGAAGCACAGTCCAAATTAAAATAGGCAACTTGCCTGCAGGAGAGATGAGCAGAGGGAGACTGGAGCCTATTCATGCAGTTTGGTGGAAAGTGAAGACTGAGGGGGTTTGTCAAGTGGCGTAACTAACAAAGCTCCTATTTCTCTAACCCCACATTCCAAGCAGATCCACAACCTTAAAGACATTAGCTCATTCCATCTCCTCTCTGTAAGGCAGGGAGTCAGGTTCCTTGGGCTCTATTATACTTATGAATAAAATAAGGTGAGAAACCAAGGCTCCCTGGCCATCTTGGGGCCATGGATTATTCAGCATTATTGGAGCCCCGTCTGGGGCTGAGGAGCTCACCAGGGCAAAGGAGCTACATTAGAGTGTGTATTTGAATGAGGGAGAGAGGATAAGAGTCTTTAACCATGCAATCTAAGTACTAGTGTGGAAATGTGATACGGACCTGAGCTTTGCTTATGGGGAACCAGTCCTGATTTAGCCCGTGGCTTTACCTTCTGACTCCACTTGGGACACTTGATTTAATTTCTGTGTGCCTCAGTTTCTTCAGCTGGAAAGTGGAGACTACAATAGAACCACCTGAGGATTCAGTAACATAGTGCTTGTAAAGGACTTAGAATCGAGCCTGGCACAAAATAGGCACTCACTAACGACGTTAGCTTATAGTTTTATACAATAATAATAATTATTATTATTACTGAAGATAATAAAATCATAAATAAATAAATAAATAACTTTCTGGATCATTCTAGCCAGAGAGAACAAATATTCTACTAATCTGCTTCTACTTATAGAGATGGTTTTTTGAGAAGGGAAGAGCCCAATCTAGGAATTTGGTGTCACCAAACAGAAATTTGTTGTATTAGCTGGTGTAATTCTATCTCCTCTAAGAAGTAAAGCCCAAAATTTCAGTGGCTTAAGACACTAGAAGATGACTTTTTGATAACATAACAGCACTGGGCAGGTAAACAGGTTGACAGAGCAACCCCCTCCACATGGTTGTTCAAGGACCCAGACTGATGCTATTTGTAACATGTGGCTTTCAAGGTCTTGTTAGAGGTCATCACCATTCCAGAAAGGGAAAAAAGCATGGAGGAGCATGAATGGTGTATGTGTGTTGGGAGGAGAGGGTTAATATGGACCAAGCCCAGAAACTAAATGCTTCGTTTTCACTTTCATTCAACTGGGCAGAACTTAATCGGAACACATATCTCAACCCAACAGAGATGTTGGATATAAGCATCTAGAGTTCAGAAAATAGATCCAGGCTAGAGCTGCAAATGTGAGAGTGAAACCTAACATTGGAAGATAGGATACTGGAAAATGTAAACTCTGGATGGGCAAGAACTTCCCAGTGTCAAGTCTATACCAGGGAAGCAACAGTACAACTGTTCAGTGAACAGGTGGGCATCTCTACCTCAACTTTACTTCAAAAGACTCTGCCCGTTCTCTGTAGACCTAAGGGTGCAGATCGGAGAAAGATGGCTTTTCTGTTAAGAAAATTCTTTAATGGGATTCTTGGACATAAAATATAGGGTTTGAACCTGATATAGGTTGGGATTTGAACTGAAGTTAGTTTGCAAAGCAAAGTAATAGAGAAGTAACTTTCTCTACTGGCCAAGTGAGGAGGATGGGAGTTAGGGAGTCTGGGAATGGGGAGGAGATGGGGAAAAGGGTTGCTGACTCGGAAGCAGGCCAGATAGAGTGGCCTACTGAAAATAATGGCCACTGAGGGCTTTTGTGGAGGAGAGAGCCTAGGGACTGTAGGGTCCTGATTTTCCATTCCATGCTCTGACTCACATGGTAGCCCTGCTCCATCCTCCTGAGGGTAGATCTAGGCTTGGAGGGACCTCACGCCTGTACAACCTGGGAGGCCCTCTTTAAGAAAAGGAGCACAAAATTACAAATACAGAATTTAGTTACAAAAGTGAATATTTATTTAGAACAAGAAAAAGAATCCCAACAAATTACACATTTCAAAAGTGACAAATACCACAGACATGAAATCCAGAGAAATAAAACAAAATTTTTATTCATCAATGGCCTGAATCACTTCTATAATACCTTTTTTCTCTATCTTTTGGCTGCATCTGCTTTGACTGCCACTTCTTATAACAAGGGTTTTATATACAATTTTTCATAGAATTAAAAGGTAATTCAATCATTCCTCTAGGATAGTTGATCAAAACACATTTTTTTACTATTGATAATTTTAAAATGTTTCTTTCAGGTTCACAACTTGTTATTGACAGTGTCATGTAAATTCTTAGGATTCTTGTCAAATTTAGGAAAACTTCTACCAAGTTTCTTCTATGAGCTGTTATGGACTAACTCTGTGGAATTACTTATGCTCTACAAAAACAGGAATTATAATGTAGTCCATTCTGCACAATTCCACCAAGAAAGGAAGAAAAAATGTTGCTGCATTTATAATTGCATATGTTGAAAAATTGAGTATACCCCTGACAGGAGACCACGTCTGTTTTGATGAGTCATCAGTGAGAGCTGAGGGCTGGGAGACTTTACACAGGCCAGCGTCTGGCGTCATGCTCTTCATTGTTTCTCCTTCATCACCCACATTTTTGCAGTGTCGGTGCCATAGGATAAATGCATCTCACTATATCCTCTGACTGCCTCCTCCCCGCGGTGGGCTGTGGGAGGACCCCGGGAGCCAGTCTAACACCAGGACCTCCCGTAGTCACTAAATTAACCAGAAGTCCTTGTGAACCAGGTACACTAAACTCCTCTAAAGGCAAACTAAGCTCTCCACCTAAACCTCCCCTTAGCGGAAGCCGAAAGTGCTCACAAGCACTTCAGGACCTCCTGATTCGAGGGGAAGAGTGCTTGAGTGGAAAGCGTCCACAGTCGTAATCAGTTGCTAATAAGATAGCTTATATTTTAAGATTTTACATAATTTAAACTTATTCATTTTGTTCCATTAAAAAAAATATGACTATCTGAGCACATTGTGAGGGCCTGAAAAGAGGCCCATGCAAGTGAGGGTCCCCGAAGCCTTAGCTTCATCAGCTTCATGGTAAATGGGCCTCTGGCTCCCTCCACGCCCTCAAGCAAATGTTAGCACTTTGCTGTTGTGTTAGTTTCCTAGGGCTTCTGACACAAATTACCACAAACTGGGTGGCTTAAAATGACAGGAATTTATTTTCTCACAGTTCTGGAAGCTGAAAGTCTGGAACCAAGATGTCAGCAGGGCCAGGCTTCCTCTGAAACTTTAGGGAAGAACTCTTTCTTGCCTCTTCCAGCTTCTGGCGGCTCCCACAAGTCATTGGCGTTCCTTGGCTGGTAGACGCGTCGCTCCAATCTCTCCGTCTGCCTGCACATCTTTATGTTTCTGTATGTCCTTTTCTGTCTCTTATAAGCACACTCTCATTGGATTTAGGGCCAACCCTAATCCAGGATGCTTCCTATCAACGCTTACCTTAATTACATCTGCGAAGACCCCATTTCCAAATACAACCTCATGTTCTGAGGCTCCGGATGGATGTGAATTTGAGGAGGACACTATTCAACCCTCCACACTATTTGGGGAGTAAAGAAGGAGTAGTGCCCATGGTGGGAGCTTGTGGAGGTAGTTTTCTGGAGATAAAAATGAAGTTTTGGGACCCAGAGGTGACCATAGAACATTAAGCATCCCTTAGAAATCATGGGAGGAATGCTGAACTTCCCAGAGTTGTGGGCAGAGCCATTAGACGCTGAAACTAGAGGACTTGACAGCAAGTGGATGGCTGACACCCTGGGCTACCATTCAGTTGTACAGGCCTGTGTACTGTGAGTCCTATCCGAAATCTGGTTCTTTCCATACTTACCAGGTCTTTTCTGTTGAACCAGATCAACCTGTCAACTTTAGAACCTACAGATATGATCAGCAAGACGTTTTGTGTTTCTGAACAAACTGCACAGAAGAATATTGTGCCATGCTTGGGCCTATATACGTTCTGGTCCATTCTTCTCCTGTCTGCTAGGGTAGGGTGGCGAGGCTGACCTTTGAAGATTGTGTTTCCAGGCTCTCATGTCAGAGGGCTTCCAGCTCTCAGTGAGAAACACTGGTGAGAAATTATAAGGTGGGAGGAAGAGAGAAGTCAAGGTATCTCCCCTCCCTACCAGCTTCGGGCAGCTTCTCCAACCACACTGCACCTGCTTCTAGACTCCAGCTCCACAGACAGGCCTACCAGGGTCAAGCTTCCATTGGATGATTCCAGCCCCTGGGCTCTGGTAACACTGTCCCCTCCCTTTGTTCTCGAGCCTAGGAATAGTAGGGGTTTCCCGCGGCTGCTAGACTCTGCATTCCTCACTAGCACTCTGCAGCTCTTCCGTCACCCCATAACTAATTAACCAATTGTCTGTATTAAAATCCACTGGGTTTATATATTGTGATTGGTTTCTGTTTTCCTGATTGAAGCCTAACTGACACAACCACAAGTGTCAAGAGAGGAAAGAAAGAAATTTTCCATCAATGTAAATTAGTATATTAGTTACATTAATAAACAATGTAAGTCAGTATATTAGTTTATACTGATAGATATATACTATAATATCCGTATCTGCTCTAATTACTAGGAGGTATTTCATGGTGGCTGATGGGGACTCTGAAGGTCAACGCAGTGCCAGCAGCACTGTTCCTTGTAATAAATGATGATGAGGCTGGATGCTGCAGCTAGAGTTGGTCAGTTACTCTGAGATCAAGGCTCAGGGCTTGAAATCCTTCTCTTAGTGTATCAGCGAAATATGTCAGCATTTGAGGAACGTCGCATCCCATGGCTCTTTTGCGTTACAGCCCTTTGTCTGGCTATCACCCCTCAATGAGGTGGTATCCATAGTGATGACAGATTTGCAGGGTCAGCCTTGGCAAAACTATGTCAAAGGCCCAGCTTGTGATCAGTACCCTTGGCCTCTCTACTGTGACCTCGTTAGGGCTTTTCCAGAAAATTCCTGTCTTTCTTCCTTTTCGGGGCTTCTATGTGCTGCCAAGGCCTTCAGACTTTCCACTTGGGAGGGAAGATCTCATCAACGCTTTACTGTTAACCTGATTTTATGCCTCCTTTTCCAGGACCGTTTACATGCTTTCTTTGTTTCCAGGAAAAAAAAAAAGAAAATTCCAAATATCTTGGTACCTGGGTAGGGGAGATATTTTTCAACAAGGAATTCCCATCATCCCGAGTCACCTTTCATTAGAAACAGCCCAGACCCTTCCATAAAAGATTCCAGCCCTTCCCAAACTGAAATGCTAATAACTTTGGCATTTAGAAGCCACAGTGTGGTGCAGACATTGATACCTCAGACCAGGATTCATCATCCCTGATACCAGATGGTATTTGAGACGTGGGATTTCCCCCTTGCTCCTTTAGTACTATTCCCTCTTGCAAACAAAAGCTTTTTACATGGTGAGTAATTTGTAAAGCATAAATTGAACTCATAAATGGATATTTATTTTTACGTAAATCTTGGCAAACTGAGGCAACTACTTTACAGAGGTGATTAAAATTTAAAAGGCAGCATTGTGAGTAGAAGATAATAAAGGGTTGTTATTTACAATGGCCATATTTACAATAAAATGCTAAATTTATTTTAATAAATAATAATTTTATATTTATGGACAGTCATTTATAGACAAGACAGTAAAAACTTCCATTTCTGCTTACTGGATTTTTCTGTATGGCATATAAATCAAATCCTTCACTCAACACTGCATTCATGCCTTGAGCTTGCTATATTTTATCAGAGTAGTCAAGTCTGTTGTTTCTTAAATCTGTTTTCTCCATAATAAATGACTTTATTGATTTGGTTCAAGCTCAGCTCCAAATATAGCAGAATAATGCTAATGGTCCAAGAAAGAGAGGGAAATGAGAGAGCATTTTATCAGCATGTTTCAGAGTCACAGGTAAAAACCATGGTGGTTAGCAATTTCTTTGTACAGTAACCACTTACAGAGACCTTAAATAGGAGGCTGCTAACAGCAGAGTCCAAGTCACCACGTTTTCTTCAGGTTCTGACTTTGGTTGACTTTTTTTAATTTTAGCAAGTTTTTTACTTGATTATTTTTAATAACTTTAACTGATGACCAAGGGAAAGTTTTCCTGCAAGAAAACATATTGTGTGGTTGGAAGTTTTCCAAAGTTCTGCCTCATTCTATCATAGAAAAAGGCCTATAGAAGGGTTAATCCAAAAGACAACATTGTCAAAGTAGGTTTAATAGGTTAAAAAGTATATATATCAGTAAGTTGGACCAAGGAGAAAAGTCAACATTTGCTGAGATATTATGTCTAGTGTTTTATTTATTCAGGCAAGAATTATTTATTGAGCATATACTGTGTGCCAGGCTCTGCATTAAGTGCTACAGTTAAAGCCGGTTGTCAGGAAGTTGACTTACCCCTAAGAAATAACTGAGGGCAAACGCATGTCAAAGGCATCCACTAATGATGAATATATAATGTCCAAGATTTGTGTCTGTAGGTCTGTAGATGTAAAGAATGAGTGAGAGTAATCAAGCACCAAAAAGCAAATTCTTTCTCAGGGGAAGTGAATAGAAGCAATGGAATTTTGATGCACTTGACCAAGACTCTTGTCTTAACAATTTGTGATTATGACCACCCAATTGGACTTTCAAACTGACAACTGAGTGAGAACCTGTGGATCCTTAAGGACGAACCTGGGATGCCTGCCTCCTGCCTTGGGCTCTCTTCAGCATCAAAATTATTACAGTCTATGAAATGTCACAACCAAATACGAAATGTTACAACTAAATAAATAATTCATTAGCTCAATTTCTCTGTTTTCATGACTGAAGAATGGCTCTAGGCCTTAGATCTATCCTCATTTCTAATAAATACTATAAATGCATGATTGATATGGGGACAAAAACATTGTCTTCTTCTCATAATGCACCATGGATCCAAAGTGTATTAGACTGTGGTCGCCAATGACTCACACCTTCCAGAAGTCATGTCTGTGTGGTCCCCTCCCACATTGACTCTGGGCTTGGCCAACGGGATATTAGCAAACATAACGTCTACAGTAGATAAATAGTGCTTGCTCCTTAGGGCCTGCCCTCTTGAAATGCTCACGCTTGGAATCCAGCTGCCATGGAAAAAGTCCAAACTAGCCATAGAGAGAGAGTCCAACCTTCAAGCCATCCCCACCAAGGTCCTAGACATATGAATGGAGCTATCTAGATTATTCTAACCCCAGCCACCCTTTGACTGCAGCCATATGAGAGATCACGTGTGAGATCAGCAGAAGAACCTCTTAGTTGAGCCCCAGCCATCCCGCAGTGTCATAAGGAATGTTGTTATTTTAAATCACCCTGTTTTGGGGTAGTCTGTTATGCAACAATAGATACCTGAAACATCAAGGGACTTCGAATAAATGCTAAAAAAAAAAAAAAAATGAAAGAAAGAAAAAGAAAAGGGAAATAAGAGAAGAAGAGGAAAAAACAAATTATAGTTCTATATCTCTAAAGATTTACACCAAGTAAACAAGCTCTGCTTGAGCTTTTCAGATCTTAACCATTTCCTTGGTTTATATATAACTTTTAAAATTAATTACATTGTCACTGTCCAATATACGTCTTCACAGATAACAAATTCCAAAATCAGCCTCCCAGTGGAAAATTCACCCATGCAGATGATCCACTGTGAAAATCTGTGTGCAACTTCATGAAAGAGCATCAAATTTGGAATCAATGGCAAGGCTTTCGGACGCAACTATTCCATCGCAAGGCCCATATTAACTAAAAATTGCTCTGGTGGAGTTATAAGCTGACATCTGCAAAGAATTTGCAGCAACCACTGTTATCTAACACCTGCCTCTCCAATTAAGAACACTGACCTTTCTGAAGTTTTAAGGAAGGGTAATTCTTTAATTTGTTTCTCTTCAGTTATTTTAAAATTGATCTTTACATTGTCCTTGGACACTCAACCCTAAATCACATAGTACACTCTCTCAATTTAATCACATTGAGATGAATCAAGTAGTCAAGAAAGGGTTGTCAGAAATAGCTTACAAAGAAAGGCCAGGGGGTAATGTAGTGGAGGCAGAATAAGCAGACATCTGAGAGTTGTGGTCTCTGTGTCGTTGCAATTCCTTCACAGTTTCTCTTCTTAACAGAGAACTAACAATGCTTCATGCCTATATTTCCCAGGGGATTCTGGGATTTTGAAGAGGCCAAATTTTCCTACCTGCCGCTTGAAGATTAAGGACTTAGAGACTTCTTGAAAGGCTGCTTCCTTCAGGTTACTGATAGACTGAGGACAGAACCGCTGACTGCTCTGAATGGGAACAAACCGGCCCAGTTTGGGGTCATCCTGTTCCGAGGATGGCAGCCATCCACTATGACATGGTGGGATATTTATGGTGAATAAACCTCTGGCGACCTGGAAGAGTTTGAACAAAAAGGAGAGTGAATTGTGAATTCTTAGGTCTAGTGGGGAAAAGACACAATCAGAAAAAATTAGTTCATTAGAAGAAATGTTTTCAAATAAAATCTAAGTTAACTAAACTCTTCAGTGAATGTCCACTTTGAAAATTTAACTTTCTCGCTTTGTATTTTTATGAGTTGTATTAGCTTCCTAGTAGCTTCCAATAGCTGCTGTAACAAATTACCACAAACTTGGTGGCTTAAAACAACACACATTTATCTTACAATCTGGAGGTCAGAAGCCAGAAATAAGTCTACAGGGCTGAAATCAAGGTGTAGGCAGGACTGGTTTCTGTTGGGGGCTTAGGGAAAAAATCTATTCCTTGCCTCTTCCAGTTTCCAGAAGCTGCCAGTACTCCTTGGTTTGTGGCTGCATCACTCCCATCTCTGCTGCTATCATTATATTACTTTGTCCCTGACTCTGGCTCCTTTTATGAGAACCGTTGTGATTACATCAGGCTCAGCCGATAACCCAAGACAACCTCCCATCTCAAGAACTTTAATCACACCTGCCAAATCATTTTGCCACATAAAATAACATGCACGGGGAGTGAGATGTAGACATCTTTGGGGGACCATCACTCAGCCTATGACACAAGTCAACTCTTTTTCAACAATCACTGTTTCTAAATATTTCTGATTAAATAATTCTACTCTCCTGCCTCATAAATTAAGTACTATGCTGAAAAGTGTGGAGTCTTGCTGTCCAAAGAACTTCACTGCCCAGGGTCAGTATTGTGAACAGTGAATTTTCACGATGGAGTATTAAAGATGCAAAAGGTGGAAGGCTGTGCTCTAACCAGGCGAGGGGAGCCTCCAGTGGATGGGTCCAGTGGCCAGGACTCTGTCAGAAGACAGTGGCCTAAGGCAGCAGCTGCCTTGTGTCATCCTCCAGCAAGGAGGACTCAGGGCCCAGAAAGCAGGACCTGGCTTGCCTTGGGGGGGGGGTGGGGGGGACATCATAACAGAGAGACCCTCTCTTGTAAAATATCTTCTCAATTGCATCAAAGCACCTCATAAGATGGGCTGCGCCAAGGATAATCACAGGATGTTAAGCAAGGCTTTAAATGTCCTGGGCTCCAGGTCCCTCACTCTACTGAGGAGGAAAACCCGTCCCAGAGAACTGAGGAGACTTACTCAGGGGCTCTTAGCAAGAGAGTGGCAGAACCAAGATTTGAACCCAGCTCTCTACCTTGCAGCGTCATGTCTGTTACATTTCACCACGGAAACTTGTATGTAAAAGATGTACATTTCATTCAGCCCAGACCCACGGACTCAGGGTTCTCATAATTTGCCACCCATTAGGACAGAGGAAGCTTTCAAATTTCCCACCCTGTTGCATTTAGGTATATGTAGCGGTCCACCCAAAACTCTGTCCTTCTCATGGCATGTAAGCAAGATACTTTTGATCGGTGTCCCTTAACTTCAGATTTGCGAGGGTGGTGCCTCCACTGTCACATTTTTCTTTTCGCTGGTTTACCCAGGGGCTGCCCCTGAAGGGAACAAGAGAACACCCGCCCATTGAACTCGGGGGTTTCAGCAGGCGAACTTGCTTGGGTTGGTTTGATCCGTTCTTTCCAGACATGCATTTTCACACAGTAAGAGTATTAATTATCAGGCCTCTGGGCTTTTCCTAGTAGATCTCCACCAAATTTCAGCGGTTAAAACCCTGCAAGTTGCCACTGTCCTGCTCTTCCACAGTGAATGAGGATTGTCGTGTGAAGAGAGGAAGAAAAGGTAGTGAGTGTTTGAATGGATTCAGCCCTCCTTTCTTCCGCCCTGGTGCACCTCAGCTTAGTACTTGTATTCAGAAAACTCGTCACTCCTCTACCTAATCCATGTATCTATCTACCAGGCACCTTTTGTACCACAGGCTTTAATCCCAAGAGTTTTAATCCCAAGAGCAAACGCTTTTCAAGGACTCAGCTGAGAATGGCAGGCAGTCTCAACACCTCCTAAGAAGGCAGCCCAGGGTTGAAGAAGGTAAAGAGCCCGTCTCACCCTTCTGAATTCCATCTGCGTTCTGAGGGTGGCACTGTCTATGCCAGGGTGAGGGCAGTGGCAGTGGTCTTCCACACGCCCCTGGCAGCGACAGTAGAGACAGTAACTTTGAACTTCATCCCAGCTCAGAGTCAGAGCTGCCCTGAAGGCAAGGCTGGAGAGGGCTGAGGAAAGCAGCAGGTGTTGAAGGAGGCAAAGAGGCAAGAGCATGTTGTGAGGAAAAATTGTGCCCAAGCCCTGAATTGGCCTTTTATCACTGTCACTCTGGCTTATAAACCCCTGTAATGTGTGGCTTTCAGGAAGGGGGAGCTAAGTTCACTACCTGCTGCCCTGCCAAGAGCTTTATAATGCATAGAATACAAAAGCTGAAATGTTTCTCCAGGAACATTGCCTTCCCTCCCCACCCAACTCCCTTCCCTGGGGGAGAACGATAAACACAGACAGCAGAATGATGCTCCTTTATTATTTCCCAGTTCTTTCTCTGCGGATGACCTATAGCAGTGATTTAACATAGACCTGCTGGAGTTCCCACACTTTCCATGGGCTCCTCCGGCCCAGGCTGCTTCATTTCTTTGGGGTGTTATAACTATGACCTGCTCCATTAAGTAGCGAACAAAGTCCAGCTGGATATATCAAGCTCAGCTGGACTCTTTGCTTTCACACAACCTGCTTGATTAGGAGCATCGCTGTGCCCTTGTCACACGGCTCCTCGCGCAGTCTGCGAAGATTGGGCTGCCATTGATTTCTGCATAATATGGATTCCCACTGCCTTTCCTCAACAGCGTGGCTTTCACACCCCACAATAACCTAGCAAGGATTGTTTTTTCTTTCTAGTCTTCTGCTGCTGCCTCAGACTTATGCTGGGGTTCAGTTCTAAAAATTTGTCACTCCTGGAGGTAGTGTGTGGCTTATTACCCAGGACTTTACGACTCATTAATTGCAGCTTGATTTAGACATTTCCCATTTGGACTTAGTTGCAATCATACAAACATGTCATGCTCTAAGTCAATAACGTGGGAGCAGAAAGAGAACCAAACAATTACAAGTGCCTAGTTCTTCTCAGGGGAAGGACCAGGGCAATTGTTACCGTAACATGATGCTATTTGTTTATTGGGAAGTGGTGTTTATCTGGTTCCTTTTCTTAGAGTCACAATCCATCCTGGACCTGTCTCCAGCAGCCTCACCCTTCCAATTTATGCCTATTTCCCTGTTAAAAAAAATCATGAAGCTTGAAAATTAGTGCAGCAAGGTACAGAGGTTTTATCAAACATTCCAAGATGTTCTGCATCTTGGGAGATACAAATCACAGGGAAAAAATATTTGGTGGCTAAATTTTACCTTTATTCAACCATTATTTTAATTTATGGTGACCTTTAAAAAATTATTAAGGAAGAATAATACAGAACCATGTCATCATGTTCATTTCAGCATTATGTATATAGTGATTATAGTGTATATCGAGAAAATTGGAAAATAGTATAAATATCCAACAATGGAGATGCAGTCAATAAATTATGGCTCATTCATACTGCAGAATAATATTCAGTCATTAAAAATTTTGTAGACCCATTTTTTTAGATGTTTATAATATTCTTTAGTGAAAGATTATAAAATAAATTTATAGTATAATACTTTTTTTTAGTAAAAAAAGAACAAAGCATTTTAAACTTGTATATATATACATATATTCTGGGAAGCCATAGAAAGCATTTCAGAGATCCATATTCTAATATGTTATGAGATGTTATCCACGAGTGGAGAAACTATGACTTCTAGTAGTTTGAACAATATGAAATTGCTGAGAGTCCAACATCTTAAGTTACAAAAACATCATTTTCATTATAGTTCATTGTACTTTAAGGCATTTTCAGTTTTGTTAATATTGATCATTTTTTATGCTTATGATAAGGAAAGTTTCACTATTCTGTGCAGTTCTCTGAACTTATATTACAATGGCACTTATCACTTTGTATTGTAATTATGCATTTGCTTTCTCCTTTCTCTCTCTACCCACCCTGCAACTCACCTACCATTGACCGAGGAATCTAAGTATCTTTCATTTCTGTGTCCTTAATGTTTAGCACAGTGCCTGACTCTAGAAGACATCAATAAAATTTTGTTTAATGAATGAAAAATGTCTTATGATTGAGAGACTAAGAAGTTGCCTTGAATCGACTGAAGATTGTCAAGGCATATACACCTATGCACGATGATAACATTGAGCAGGAATCCATTTGGAATTGATTATCCAAAGTGTGGATAGAATTGTCCTGATCTAGTTGTATTCACAGCCAATCTTCTCTTGAGGGAGGCAGTGCCACCAACACTAGGCATAGAATTTTGTTGTTATTGTTAAAGTTTTAGTGTATATTTTTGGCATTTGAAGATATGATTTAACCAGCAGTTTAATAATTATATAACACTGCTAAATAACAGTCTTTGTTCTATATGGAGAGGTACTATAATAGATAAATCCTCACAGTCTACAGGAAATCTAGGTATTCTGAACAATACAGCTCATTAAAAAAAATCTCCTAATACTGTTTAGGCCATAGTGCTAATAAAATCATCAAAACAACAGATTGATAAATCTTGCTTCCTCTTTCCTTCTCTTGTCCATATTTTGGGGAGTCTAAGTAAAAAGAAAGTAGGTATCAGAAAGAGGTGGTGGGGAGAGAGATAGACAGAGACAGAGAAACAGAGACAAGGAGGGAAGGAAGGAGGGAGGGAGGGAAGCAAAGCAAAAATACAACAAGATTTTATGATTTCATGCAATGGAATAATTAAACCCCACTCATCAAGATTTCCCTGCATTGATACATTGCACATTATCTACAGAAGACTGTCTAAATGTTTACCTACCTCCTAAAGTCTTTCTAGCAGTTAACGTGCTAGATTTAGAAGGCTGAAAATGGTTTAACTTATTGGAAATGGATAGTATGAATAAGACTGAAGTTTGCCAATTGGGAATAATTGTAGGAAGCCAACTAGTTAAACCAAATGAGAGAAACAGTAGTCCCTTCTTAACCACAGGGCATACATTCCAAGACCCCCAGTGGATGCCTGAAACCACGGATAGTACAGACGCCTGTATATATATGTATACTATGTTTTTTCCTATACATACATGTATACATACATACATACTATAATGAAGTTTAATTTATAAATTAGGCAAAGGAAGAGGTTAACGACAATAACTAATAGTAAAATAGAATAATTATATAATATACTATAATAAAAGTTATGTGAATATGGTCTCTCTCAAAATATCTTCTTGTACTTTACTCACCCTTCTTTTTCTGATGATGATATGAGATGGTAAAATGTCTACGTGATAAGACGAAGTGAGGAGGAGGATGTAGGCATTGTGACATAGCTACATACGCTACTATTGGCCTTCTGAGGATACATCAGAAGGACAATCATCTGCTTCCCCATCGTGATTGACCTCGGGTAACTAAATTCTCAGAAAGCGAAACCGTGTGAAAGGGAGACTACTGTACTGAACAGAGACCAGTGGGAAAATGAGTCAGAGTTAAACAGGAGAAAAACACCCGGCCCATAACAAAAATTGTGAGCTTGATGAAGTGCTTTAAGGACTAACATAATGGCACCAAAGATTACTTCTTTAGAGGTATTAAGAATTGACTGTATGTAGGGAAATCATCACAAATTCAGGAAAAAGTTGAATACGATGGCAGGGTTCCAGACATGTTAGGAGTAGTATGGGCAAAGAAGAAAAGATGAGATAATTCCAAACAGAAAAGAGTAGATATTTAACTACTTAAACTGAATATTAAGGAAAATTTATGTTGCAAAAAAATTATGGATATGTAACGGAACTATTTCAAAACCAAGATCACATTGAACAAGTTGTTCAACCAATTTTCTCCTTGAGATTTTAAGTTATTGTTGGTGTTTCACAGGAAGACACTGGACATCCTGCAGGAAATGTTGGTAGAGTGACGCCATGTTTGCATCATCCCCTCCCTTAAAACACACTGAAATGCAGGCCTGCCTAAAGACGTGGTGATGTGGTAACACATTACCGCCATCCTTGCCAAACTTATATTCTCCCTCAAAGCATCACCCAAGTTCACCAATAGGAGTCATTTTGGTCGTGAGTTCTGTCCTTTCATGTTAGGGTCTAATGGACAGCTGCAGGGTACATGGGACTTGATATAAACCCTGTGCCTTCCCACATCCTGAGTGAACAAGTCCAGGAATAAATAGGAGGCAACATAAAAACCTGAGGTGAAAGAATAACTGGGAAATTTAATAAAGAAAAAAATGACATGTTCAATTTGAGAATGAAATTGCTTTACCAGAAGAAAATCCAATAAGATTTGAAGCCCAGTGCCTTGAATGCTACCACAGTGCCCAACTTCCCGAGATATGAAGAAATTTGCCTTCTATTCTGAGCTGGAGTGTAAAAAGAGTCCTATTCATTAAAAAGCAAACCAAAACAAAAAACAACTACTTGTTAGAAGGTTCCAAGTCATTTGATGTTATTAAAAAACCCACCAAAAAAAACCTTTAAAAGGAGTTGTTTCTTCTATGCTTTTTTCTACGTTAAACTTTATTAAATTTATTTTTCACATCACACACCTGAATGCTGTTCATTGAGCAAATATTCCAATCATTCTTTTTAGATTCTCTGGTTTGCAGCTAAATCAATATTTTCTTGAAATGAAAATATAATTCGAATTCTCCAGAGGCCAAAAGTGTTTGGAGGAAAAATACCCTTGTAATTGCAACCCACTAGTTTGATGCCAAAATCAATGGCAGCGACTTTTCTCAGGAGAGGATTCCATTTAGCACGGAGTTGCCCTCTGTCTTACTTCTTTCCACAAATAGATGAAGCTCATTCAACCCATGTTCAAGGCCAGCTGCTCCGCAAGGAGCAATAGTGTTTTACATTAGGCCGTTATAGTTTTCTAAACTCTTCATGACCATGCTCTCATCTATTCATTGAAATAATTCTGTGAGCGCCTTGAAGGCAGGAAGCGTGGCTTACTCTCTTTAATATTACCACAGTGTAGCACAGTGCCTGGTAAACATTCGATAAATATTTACTGACTCAATGGAATAAATATTACTAGCCTCACTTTATAGGTGAGGATACCAAGATCTAGAAAAAATAAGGAATGTGTCCAAGATCTTATACTAAGTAAAAGCAGAACCGAAAATTACCGAGATCTTCTGATTCCAAATCTTAGTCTTTTCTTACCAGAACATGCTGCTCTAAGATTTGCCGCACTAATGATTTTGCTGGCTAGGATGAAACACTACAATTCACATTCAGTTCTACAAAAATGAGTAATAAGGTAAACTCTAATCAGTCTTTTTGAAGGATGTGAGGCAATATTAATGAAAAATGTAAGAAAGTCAATCTCACAGATTCAATCTCCAACACTCGTCCAACCCACACACTATTTAATTATGAGTTAGTGTGATTTAAGAGTTCAGTTGAGTTGATTAATAGGATCAGATACTTCCATCGTTTTTGAGGAGCACTTTCCTTTCAGAGGTTATGGCTCTACTATTATTGGGCGCTTGACTCATCCTGTACAGACCACTCTGAAGCTTGGACCTCTAGGATACCACTTCCCAGCTTTGTTGGAGTGATAAATGCATATTGTTTGGTCATGAAGCTCCAACTCTGCTGCTAACTATACTGCATAATAATTTTAAAGACTGTTTCCAACCATTATGCAATATCTATAAGAACTTCCCAACTTGGTTAACAAAAAGGAAAAATATTAGACTCTAGGATAGGATTTCTTCAAGTGTGCTGCTGGATCAGCCGTATTACCTGGGAACTTGTTAAAAACACAAATTCTGTGGCCACACCCAGACCTGCTGGATCAGACTCTGGGAAGAAGAGCCCAGCAATCTGGGTCTCAACAAACCCTTCCGCTGATACTGATGCTCACTCACGTTTGGGAGCCACTGTTCTGCAACATAGACTACAATTTTTTGGATTCTCAGCTAGAAAAAAATTCAGAATAAAAATAAATTAAAAAGATCTCCTCTAAGAAAAGAAGACAACCCAAATGGAGAAAGAGAGGAACAGCGAGGTAATTTTGTTCTCAGAGGGAATTACCAAGTGCCCCTAATAGGCTGAATTCCAGGGCTTACATTTCTAGCTGAATATTCCTTTGAGGTCCTAATAATGTGTCTCTTTAAAGATTCATTTTGAGATTCACCATCTTGTATGAAGCGTAGTACTGATATTACCTTAAGGGACATGTCTGCATTACTAATGTCAGGTGAATTGAAATTTTTTTTGTTTTCCAAAAGTTCTCCCTGCTAAAATTTGAAATAACCATGTTTAAAACATCTAGCACTTGATTTTGAATCATTCATTGGCAAAACTGATTCTCGTGGAAATGGCTGCAATTTGATGGAGGTTTAGTTACTGGCTTAATTTCTGATGGGGAAATTACAAATGTAAATAAATTAGAATAGACCACTTTACTATTCAGGAGAAATTCTTTACATTCAAACAGTAACTTTATAATGTCAAAATAACCAGTAGGTATTAATCAGTATCTGGGCTATGTAAATATTTGCTTGTTTCCATAGTGATTGGCAAGCCCAGATCCAGAAAAAAAATCCACACATGTTATCACTTCCTAATAATATGATCATAAAAACACGACTCAGACCAGACTGAGAGGAGAATAAACACCACTAATTAAAAGATTTAGAAAATAGAGGAGGAGGTGACAAACGATGTCTTGAGCCCAAAAATGCACAAAGGAGGTAAAATATACCTTTTTTTTTATTCTGAAAGAAGCTTGAGCAGCCCTTAATTATCTTCCAAAATGCTATTTAGAATTTTCCAAAAATAAAACATTTGACAACTGCTCAAAGCACACCGCACCCCCACCCACAAAACATACACTTTTAAAGTGGATATACAGCCATGGCTGTGAAGTGTGTTTGAAAAAAAGTGAGACTGTTGGCATTTCACTTGAAATCAACTGAGAAGTTCTTTACTAAAGAAGTGAGAAGCTTAAAGCTGTTTTCCCAAGCTTTAGGGGAGTACAGCATATCACGGAGGAGGAGCATTTGGTCAAAGAGTAAATTAGTAGTGAAGTTCACACATTGCACGAGAAATCTACACAGGAACCACAGTTGTCTTAAATAATCAGTCCTGCTAATGGGCCTTTGGTTATGAAATTTTTTCACAAAGCAGTCACCAGCGCAAAGGCTGTTTTTAGAAACACTTTGTTCTTCTGATATCTGCTGGGATAATGCAGCACCTTTTTCTTTTTTTCCCTGAATGATTTCTAAAAATAAAAAACAAACACAAAAAGCACAAACACACCCTCAAGTAGGAAAAGCAGAAATGAACATGTCACAGCGGGCTATTTCAATAGGCACTTAATTAAATAGACACTGGAGGGGAAAATGCAGATGCAAGAGTCTAAATGGGGAGAAGTCCAAATCGAAGACTGTTCTGAATGATCCTTTTCTAAGCACAAGGTAAAGACCAAATTTAAAGCATCATAATAAAGACGGAAATTGAAGGAATTACACAACTATTGAATACCATGTTATATGAATGCAAACATACAAATTAAAAAAAATTTAAATATAATTAAAACAATCTATACAAATTATAAAAGAAAATTTCTACTAGAGGGTTAGTGAAGAATTCCTTAAAAAACACAATACCCAGATCACTGACAGATTTGACTCTGTAAATCCATATAAATTTTTGTACAGAAAACTTGATAAGCAAAGTTAAGATAAGTAGCAGATTGGAATAAGTATATGCAAACACTATAAAAGACATATAATATTAGTAATATAATACTTTACATCCTTAATATATAAAGAATTCCCATAAATCAATAAGGAAAAGGCAAGCAACAGGGGAAAAAAACAGACAAAAGAGTCTATGAGAAAAAGATAAATCTAATGAACGTATGAAAATATGATCATTTCACTAGTATTTAGTAACTTTATAATTAGAAGGATAATTATAATATTTGCACCCATCAGATCGACAAAAATTTTAAAGATTAAAAATATTCAGTGTTAACCCAGGCACAGCAGTTAAGTTTGTGTGCTCTGCTTCAGTGGCCTGGGGTTTGCTGGTTTGGATCCCGGGTGTGGACTTACGCACTGCTTATCAAGCCACGCTGTGGCAGGCATCCCACGTGTAAGGTAGAAGAAGATAGGCATGGATGTTAGCTCAGGGCTAATCTTCCTCAAAAAAAAAAAATATATCCAGTGTTGTCAGACATGGGCTCGTTTACACATTGTTGATACAAACGGTTAGCATTTTTTAGGAAATTTTTTCATCATCTTTCATAATATGAAATATGGCTTTTGATCCAGCTATTCAACTTCTAGGAATCTATAGTACAGAAATATGACATACTTGCTCAAAGGTGCATGTACAAAGATGTACACTGTGGTATTTTGTAATGATGGAAAATTGGAAAAAATCTAAATACCCATCAAGAATGGGATGACTGAAGAAATTAAGGTTTATGCAGAATATAAACTATTCAGAACAATTTCTAAGAGTTCCAAGATATATTGACTAAATAAAGTAAAGCCAACTATTACAGGAATTGCTCCTTAAGAGGTAAGTGAAGTAAAGGAATGGAGGGAGCAAATGAACGGGGACTTTTGATTTTTACTTTGTTTAATGTGCAGTCATTTTTTTTAAAAATTTAAACTATGATAGAATATACATAAGATTTCCCATTTTAACGATTTTTAAGTGCACAGTGCAATGACATTAAGTACATTCACCTTGTTGTGCAATCATCACCACCATTCATCTCCGTAACTCTTTTCATCTTCCCAAACTGGAACTCTGTACCCATTGAATGTTAACTCCCATCTCCCTCTCCCCTCAACCCTGGAAACCACCATTGTACTTTCTGTGTCTCATATTTGATTTCTCTTGGTACTTTGACAGAGTCCAGGACATGCTACCCCAAAATATGGCACCTTGGTGTATTGCATATTTCAAACTGAAGGAATTGGAGGTGCTGGAAGGATTTTCTGATCTTCCCCTGAAGCAGATCATGAGATTCTCATGTGAGAGGTGCTCTTTCTAAGTCCAGAGGAAAGGAGAATCCTTATGTCCAAAGAGAGAGGAATCCCAACAAATAGTCCTGCTGTTTCTTCATTTTACTACGCTCAGCTCATACCTATCACGTTGTCCTACCACATTTTTCCATGACTTTCCACTCTTCCTCAAACCTAGCACACAAATACTCAGGTTTAACCACTTCTTTGTATCCTCATTTCCTTATGAAGGCTCCTGTGTCACATAAAACTTAGAATAAATAAATTTGTGTGCTTTTCTCGTCAATTTGTTTTTTGTTATAGAGCCCCTGGCTGAGAGCTCAGAAAGGTAGAGGAAAAAGATGCTTTTCCTCCCCTACAACCTCATATAAGTGGAATCATAAAATATCTGTCCTTTTGTAACTGGCTTATTTCACTTAGCCTGGTGTCTTCAAGGTTCATCCATGTTTAGCATGTGTCAAAATTTCTTCCTTTTTAAGCCTGAGTAATATTCCATTGTATGTATTCTGCAACCATTTTTAACAATCAACATGAATTGCTTCTACAATATATAACCACTCAAGTAAAAATAAAACTTAAAACTGTGCTTTCAAGAGTACGTTTGCGTAAATCCTGTGTCAAAATATTTTTCGACAACAACAATAACAAGTTTCAGGGAAATTAAATATTCATTGAATATGTATTTCTACAGCCTGAAAACATTTACACTCTTGTTTTCACTTACCTGAGTTCTGAGAGAATTATAGAACCTAGTGGAACTTGAAGACTAAGAAATAAAGAGAAGAAACGAGAGAGAGGGAGGTAAGGAGGAAGCATGAGAGAGAGAGAGAGAGAAAGAATATTTTGTATTGAATGTTTAATATGTCCCAGGCACTGTTCTAAGCACCTTGCATTTATAAACTCATTTAATTCTTACAGTAACCCTGTGTGGTAGATCTTATTGTTGTCCCCAATTTACCAAGGACTATAACTTCCCCCAGGTGATATGGTTGTAACACTTGAACATCTTCCCTCTAACTACAGGCCCACACTCTTAGTTCCCAATACTCCTCAGTATTGTATTCAGGAAGACACCACATCTGTCTACTAAGAAGCTTGGGAGGTGGAATTTCCAGAAGGTTTTTATTAATTTTGTGCTTCCCATCGATTCAATTATAGACACTAATCAATGAAATGACTATCGGGGAAGATATCCATAGAAAGAACTCTGACAAACCAGCCCAGAGGACAAAACAGTGTAGAAGTGAATGTGGTCATAGTCAAAATCTTGATGATCGCAAGGATTGTGAGATTTGTTTCTTCCCCGCTTTGAAAATGTTTGTGGACTGACAAGCGAAGGTAGACTGAAGTCAAAAACTGTCTTTGCTTCCCAGAAATATATTCCAGAAACATCTAGAGAAGGAGATTGAATTAACCAAGTAAATGACTCATTCGCCTCAAATTAATTTTCATACCTTGTTTTTATTATAGATGTGGACATACAGCAGGCCCCACTTATACAGTGTCAATAAATAAATTTAACCAATGAGGTTGCTCATGATCTAACCCTTTCTCTGCAAAATCTGAACACCGTAGAACATTTGGGAAGCCCCCATCCCAGCAAAAAAATAACTTGATAAATGGACTGATAAACACTGACAAAAGAAAAACCTCCCTTACAACTCATTCTATTCCATAGATTTCTCATCAACGCCTCATGGTTAGAGTCAAGCAGGCAAGATGGAAATGACATAGGCTAATACATAAATATATATGATCACAAGGTGTGATAAATTCTAGGAAAGAAAAATATAGCATGTTATGAGAGAAAATGAGAAGAATGACTTGATTTAGACTGGAGGTTCTGGGGTCACCCCCAGAAAAGTAACATTTACACACAGACTTGAAGGATGAGTAGGCGCAGCTTGTTGAAGAGCGGGGAGAAGAGAAGAGCATTTGGAGCAAAGGGAACAGCTTTGACAAAGGCCCTGAGGTCAGAAAGAGGTGGAGGGTTTAGAGAACTGGAGAAGGGCTTTGTCTGGTAGCTGGTAGACAAGGGGACAAGATGACCAGGGATCAGAAGAAGTGCGGTTTGTAGGCCATGGGAGGAATCGGATTGTGTTCTCTGTGCAACGGGAAATCAGTGCAGTGATTGGAGTGAAGTGTTGAAATCTAATTTGCGATTTAAAAGAACCACTGTGGCTGCTGTATGAGGTGGGCATAGAGTGGGGCAAGAATAAAAGGAGGAAGAGGTGTTTGCAGGGGTCCTGTGAGAGATAGTAGCTTGGACTAAGGACCTAGCAGTGAAGGTGGAGGTCGAGGCAGCTCTAAGAGATATTCTTGAGATGATAAATACTCATGCTCTCCCTACCACGTCCTTATAATAAATCTCTACTTTTTTATCCAGATGGTTTAGGAATTCTTACTATTTACTACCAAAAGAATCTGGACGACTGATCAGTCCATGCCTTTTCGGTCATCCAAGCCTTGGTTCTCACTACTCATACCACTTGGAATGCCAGTACCCTTTTCTAGGTGGAAAGTTCCCTAATAGGACCCAATGAACTCGTTCAGAATCAGTCACCCCCTCTAAGTGCACACTCCCTCAGGGGCTGCTTCCTTGAGTTTAGGAAAAAAGTAGGTTGAAATCTGCATTTTAACCAACAAGACTGCATAAACATAAGTAGACCCTCCAAATACAACCACAACTAGTCCAGTGAGGTTGCTCATGATCTATTGCCACAAACAAGCCAGGCCACTTCCATTATGTTTATGCTACAAACATCCAGCTATTGGGAATCAAGGAGATCAAAGATTTGGAACACTAACTGGGTTTTTCTCCTTTTTGATTAACGTGCTATAGTCAGGGTCATTGGATATTTTCTTTCCCAAAAGTCAGAGGAAACAGGGATATATGGCTGCCCCTGGAAGGGTCTGAAGTGAAGGGAATCTCTCCCTCCCACTTGGGTGAAAATTGTCGAACTTAATATAACACATTTAACGTTGTAAATATCTTGTTTATTTGTGCTTTCAAGGATCTCCCTAAGGAGTGTACCCTCTCTACTCCAACATCCTTCATAAATAAAGGTCCAATGTATGCAGAGAACAAAGACCCACGCTTAAATATATTACAGGTACACTCATGTTTTTAAGCCAATGCTGACTCCCTCCTTAGGACCAGCTTTAAGTGTACAGCTCTCCATTTCTCTTGATGTGGAGAGCAGAACCAAACAATGGTGAGCGGCTGTTGCACGTGTCCAAAGCTAGAGCACAGCTGAGAGTTTGCAAAGAAAAACCATTTAAACAAATATCTCCTAGAGTCAAAGAATTCACTTTTTTTCTAAAAGATTTAGAACAAAATTGGGAGGAGGATGATCAGGCAGAGAAGATTTGACATCCAAAAGAATTCTGTAAAGTAACCACCTAGTTTGGGTGTTTTGTGGGGAGCTGGAAAAGAAAAATAGACACAACTGTCTCTCTTTAGGAACTTGCCCTCCAAAACAAAAAATATTGATACAGGCTCACAACAAAAAGACACATAGACAACTGCACAAACATTAAAAAATAATTAAACAAGAGATCCAAATATTGATAGAAACATTTCCTCAGACCTGTACAATTTGTTTTTGTTGCAAATTTATTTTTCTCACTTTTTTTAATATCAAAGAGGCCTGTGGCTGAGAAAGCACAGAGAATGGCAGATCAAAGCTTGGCTGGAGAGAGCAGTGACCCCAGGCTGAGGATAGGGCCAACGTGGATCCTTTCTGGAGAGAGGATGCAGAATCCACTACGAAAATGGGCGCAGCCCTGCGGCAAGGGAGAAACTGAGTTCTAATCCTGGCTCCCCCACTAATTTTCTAAAACTTGCGTTTGGGTGCCTTTAGTCTGGGAAAGAGGAATGATAATCGTCTGTTTCTGGTTATTCACACAGATATTGGAGGATAACAGGAGACAATAGGTGAGAACATACTTTAAAGAGCCATGTAAAGACACCTGTGGGAGGTCTGGCTTTGGAGCCTTCTGGAAGGTATGTTCGTTAGACACTAGCTATTCTAACTAGACAAAATCCTAGAATCCAGGATGCCAGCACTGTTTTATGCTGTTCACAATAAGCCTCAACACATCCAGAAAGGAAAGAGCCTCATTGCATTTAAAAGAAAAAGATAAAACATAGGGCTATAAAAATTGCTGAAACCTTGCTCAGCAAAGAAGCTATTGATTCAAAATAAATGACTCACTGAAGAGAAAGGAGGGAGGAGAGAAAAGATGCGTTGGCAGTGAATCTAACCTTCCTGGGCTCTCTCCCCACCTTTCTCCCTAACAGATATTCTAAAAGGAAGGTGGTCACCAAGAAGGTGAAGGGGAGAGATGGTTTAGGGGGCTGGAAGAGCTTGAGAAATCTCCTAAGGGGAGACTATTGCCCCAGGGTGCATGGGGGAGAATCCCTTTTCTTGGTGAAAAAGAAGCAGAAAGCTGTTCCTTGGGAA
This sequence comes from Equus caballus, assembly GCF_041296265.1. Classification (NCBI taxonomy): domain Eukaryota; kingdom Metazoa; phylum Chordata; class Mammalia; order Perissodactyla; family Equidae; genus Equus; species Equus caballus. The sequence goes on from NC_091691.1 coordinate 82,147,829, forward strand.
AAGTTAGACATTTAGCGAGGAGAGATCACAGTGACAACAGCAGGAGTTTTGGAGTCCAAGGACTTCCGTTTGCATCTTCCCTCTGCTTTGCGTTAGCTATGTGACTCTAGGTAACTAGCTCGATTTCTTACGCCTCTGGGAACTTTGGGGGCCATAATATCAGGTCTCTCACAGGGTTGTGGTGAGGGGTGCAGGAGAGATAGTCTGCAATGTTTCTAGCACAGAGCAGACACTCTAGTGGCATTTTTGTTCAGGAGAGGACCACAGCATCAGAAACTGTTATGTGTGCATGAATTTTTCATTGGTAGCCATTGGTGAAATATAGCCTCTTATTTAAAATGGGCGTAAATATTTCAAAATAGTTTAACTAAACTTATACAAAAGTATAATTATAATTGCTAGGCAGGAATCAGTTTGGGGAGAAAGTCAATTAAAGCAACAGAATTTGACAAACTAAATTAGTCTCTATCATCAAAGGTCCTGGGGAAATAGTCTCTTTCAGTCACTGAAATAGACTTTACACCAAAATGTATACTGCTGCCAGGGAGGAATTTGAAAAGTTTGAACTTAACACGGAAACAACGAATTTACTTGCCCAGATGAAGCACTTGCAAAAAGCAAAAAAAAAAAAGAAAGAAAAAAGAGATGGGGTTGGAGGGAATGTTAGAACAATTCAAATCAAAAGAGAAGGGCTCCGGGGTCCTGCTCCCAACTTATCCACTATGACAGTTTCAGCTTTGATCTCTGTACATCTTGCTTCTGACTTTAGGTTTGAACCACCAAGGGAAGCACCTGGCTTTCATTTTAGCTGCTTCATTAAAAAGATTATGGCCCAAATGTTGGCCTGAGTTTGCCCACAGAGCCAGAAATCTCAAGATGGTTCCAAGATCCATACACTGTCTCCTTGGCGAGCCTTGGTAGACTGAGCGATGCCCATAGAACAGCTTCGTGAAACTTCATTGAGGAACAGCAGGAGGGCACTTACTAAATGCCACGGACTGCTCTAAGCCCTGAAGTTGGTTCTCCAAAGGTGGCCATAAAAGCTTAAAACAAGGTTCATAGGTATGACGATTTGTGAATCTCTTTGAAATAAATCTACTTCAAATAAACAGATACACACACAAACATAACTGGTGATTTCATCCATTCTGAGGAAGCTTAGCAATGAGAAACAAATGTAAGTGTAAAATGAAGTTGTGACGCTATCTAATGGAATTCTGAGTACCTACGCTTTCTTAAATCAGTAAGGTTTGTGCTTTTTTCTCTGTAATTTCAAGTTCAGCATATTCAGATGTTTTTTCGTATCAGTAAGAAATCGTATTCTTATAAGCCACAGAAGGCATGAAAAGTTTCATATTTAGAGCCCTTGATTCTGAACAACATCCTTGATCTGACAAAGCAGCACAATAAATCACTTCAATAAGATTCTTGACCAAATTGTCAGGCCACATTTAATTAAATAAAAACTCATTTTATAGGCCTCTAATCCTTCCCAAATAGAGAACAGATTCCAAATACAAACAATGCGGGTCGAGTCATCTTCTCCAGTGCATCTTGCTACCTGACCCACTTGGAAGCTCACTGTATCATCACTCAGAGCTGGCCTCATGGACCAACGACAGCTCAGTCACCCAGGGCCCTGTGCTCACAAGGGCCCCATACTTGTGACTTGATACTCTGCAGTTGCTGCCTTGAAATTTTTAATTTTATCTTTGAATATACGTTTTGTAAGTGAAGTCCCATAGGACAGTGGAGCGAGGTGGGGGGCAGCGCGGGCAGTGAAGGGGAAAAGTTGGAGCCTTGGCGCGTGCGCAGTCCCACCTCCTGTCGCCTCCCTGTATTGGCCCCACCTCCTGGTGCACCAAGCCCTGCTCGCCCTCCCTCTTCCCACCTTCGGCAAGGTAAGGCTGTTGCTACCTTCCACCCACTTCTGCACACACACACACACACACACACACACACACAAATCTAGGCATCCTAGGAAGGTCAGGGTTGGATCCCAGAGGGTCATAGAGCATTCATGGACGACTCAGCAAGGATGAGCATTTTGCTCACCTCTGATCCGGGTACATAGTGCACCCCGGCGCTAGGAGGTCACCATTTACTTTGGCTTGGGGGATCGAGTCTGTGGGAAAGGGAGATGCTTGGCTTATCTTCCCACCCTAGCTGGGACCCAGTTTATAAATCCAGTCCTTGGTGGGAGGAGGAATCCAGCAGTTGTCAGGCCTGAGTGTACTCAGTTTCACTGACTTGCAAGGCAGGGATTGCCCAGGTGCCTGTAGATTCCACACTCACTCCAACAGTATCCCGTGCACCCACCTGTCATGAACTATTTTACCAGTGGCATTTTCCCTTTCCAAGCCTCCTGCGTGGTTGGAACATAACTGCTCATGGAAAACTATGACGTAGTTTTCCCTTATAAAATACAGACTCTGCAATTCTTCTTTTTAATTTTTTAACTTTTTGTAAATGTAATAGTTACAAAGCTATCACCCAAGAAGTCCAGTGTAACAGTGATCAAAGAAATATACTCTGTTAACAAGAAATATCATTCAAAATAATTCATCTTCTTTACGTGTCCCTGTCCTATTTGGTGATGAAGCCCATAGATATTCTTGAAATTCCGTATCTTCCTCCCATCCACTTCCCTCTTGCCCTAAGTTCACCCAACTGGTAAGTGAGAGAGCCAGAATCTAAATCCAAGCAGTTGATTCAAAAGTCATACCCCTTGCCATTATACTTATGTCAATGGTTCTTAAATTTTAGCAAGCAGAATCCAGAATCACCTGGAAGTCTTATAAAAATGCATGGTTGGGTCCCGCTCCCAGAGTTTCAAATTCATTGGGTTGAGCTTCTCCATTTCTAACAAGTTCTTAGGTGATTCGGATGCTGCTAGTCCAGGGCCATACTTTGAGAGTGGCTGACTATGTTAAAGTCTGAAGTTAAATGAATTGCAGAAAGAAATGTCATCTTCCCAGTGCCCTTTCTCACACAAAGGAAGGATCCTTATCCTGATGATCTTCCTTGCACCAAGGAAAGATACCTACCCGCAAATAGTTTTCTTTAGACCTTCAAGCACGTTTCAGAACTAGTTGTTAAATCTCGTGTGAGGCTGCCTTTCACAGGTGATGGGGAGCAAAAGCTGTCAATTTTTCCATAGGGAGTGACTTTGGGACTATTGCTTCTTTCCTGGGCAGCCAAATTTGCCCAGTGCTGCCAAGACCAGGTCTTCTGAAGGTATCGATTGCCTGCTAAGCTCATGTGCTCTGTGGAGGTGTAGAAACTGACCTGTACCCTTCTCCTCCAACAACTCCAGAGAAGACATGACCTGCTCTCACAAGTGGGGATGACAATTCCCTCTGAAATTCTTTGAGACCATAGAAGTTGTTGAACCATATCAGTCGGCTAGAGTTTCCAGTTATACAGAACAATGAGAATTACCAATTGCTCTTCTAGAAGCTTCATTACTTTTGCTCTGGAATAACTTAGTGGAGTAAATTTTTTTTTTTTAAATGTGTTCATTTATAAAAATAATTTTAAAAATTTACAGGCATTTGGAAAAGAAGGGATAAATGGCCCACAATCTCACCACTCTAACAAAATTGATATTGGCATTCTGGTTTATTTCCTTCTAGTCTTATTTCTACTCATGTTATTTAACATGGTCATAATTTGTAATTCTATTGCCAATAACTCTCCTTTCACTTAACACTGTACAGAATAATAATCCGTGTAATTACTTAGACTTCCAATATAGAAGAGTCTTTAAACATGCACAGCACTTCCTCCAGACAGCATTATGACACACTCAATGGTCATATTTAAAATAGACCCAACCTTTCATTTTTGCTTTACAGGACTTAGTCAGATGGCTCAGTGCCTAACCCAAGAGGAGGGGAACTCCCCAAGCTCTACTTAGATAACTCCAAGTTCACAGATCAAAACCAGTAACCTGTCCTTTGGTTAGAGGCCAGTTCACTCCTGGGGTTTCACATTCCAGTCCTTCACTTTTGTTCCTGTCTCCACAGAACTGGGCAACAACACGGTTGTTCATTATTACCTCTATTATAAATGCTTTCTTCATTTATTTGGGGGAAGAAGCACTCTTTTGCCACCAGAATTCCTTCACATTCCTATTCATTCATCCAAGCCCTACCAATTCTGTAGGCCATAGTGATGTGGTCTACATCCGACCCCTTTCAGACAAGATTGCAACCTCTCATGGGGCACTAATGTACACTATGCTCCTGTTCCTACTGTAGGCTCTGTTGTCCCCATGGAGCCTGGAGAACCCCTGGACCAAGGGCTTTTGTCCTCTAGTCTCTGCACTGTACTGCAGACACTGCAATCAACACAAAAACAGGGATCTGGACTGAAATGAGACATGATCAGGGCATTGAGTGTCCTGCAATAATTACTGCTCCATTTTATGAGGTTTTCTGTTAGAAAATTAATTTATTAGATTTTAAAAATCAAATACTGAGTAGCAAAGAAATAAATTTTAATAATCAAGATAATCAAGGATCACTTTAACAAAGAATAATCACAAAGGAGAATGCCTTAAAACCTATCCTTTTAGAAAAAGAGCCTTGTAAATAAACACAAGTGTGCACGCGCGCACGCACACACACACACACACAACACACACATTTTTAAAGAGGTACCATTCCAGGTAAAGGGCATTGTATATGAATAGGAGAAACTGAGGAACTAGTTAGTAGTCAGGAATTCCTCCCCCTGTGACTCCGATCTCTCTCCCACGCTGTTCACACATCATCCCCTACATACACACAGGCACGCAATCTACACATAAACACACATACATGCCACACACACGTATGTATTTTTGGTCTGGCAAAAAATTAGAAAGTCTTTAATTCATGTACATCACTATTTAATGGGGAAATGTCAAGTTTTCAGTACTTTATGAATTTGTGGAGAATAATTGAGTAGAACAAACTTTTTAAAAGGCAGGTATTAAATTGGTCACTCAAATTGAGTTTGTATAATACGAAAGTAAGTTGAGCTACTAAGAAATTATTTTTTAACTCAGATCACACGCAGGTTTTCCTTCTTGCAGTTTTAAAGTGTCTAAGTTATCTAAATACTTGCATCCATGCTACATTTTTGACTATGAAGACATGTCCCAAGTTAGCTTTATCTTCCACTACTTGTGGAGGAGGCAAAACAGCCTTATATAAAACAAAGACAGACAAATTCCGCCTTCAGATATTCACCCATAAGTCCCTCTAATTTCATGTCAACATGCACACATTTTCTGAGCAAAGAATTTGGCCGAGACCAACCAAATGCTAATTTAACGTTCTTGTCAGATTTAACAAATTCTGTGTAACTCAGTACATATGCTCATCAAGTTTTTAGAGATGAAGAGCATATTTACCCTAGTCAATATTCATATCTTTGAGAAAAGTTATTTTTTATTTTTTTTTTTAATGTATTGGTACTTTGATATGCGCTCAAATGAGTCTGCTTACTTATTCTAAGAGGACAGTCTTAATCTGACCATCAGAAAATAGCAAAGATTTGCTATCTCGTTATGATGTTCCCTTAATCATACCTCAACTTTGAGCAGCAACCTTGATTGGGTAGCTCTGTATCACAATCTATAACAACCGGAAAATACATATGGGTTGCATGAATTTGAAATCTCATCTGACATCTGAGTAATGTTAATCTTGTTTATATGACAACCTCATTATAGCACATAATTGCTCAGCAATCTCTTAGCAAACACTGGGTTAAAAACGCCTGGAAGATGCTTGTTCTTCTTGTTATTAATTAGCACGTGTCCACTTCGCCAGATCCAGTGCCCAAACTTCATTTGTTATGTTCAGCCAAATGCATGAATAGCTTTGGAGTAATTATTTTCCAACATCATCTAATACCTCTCTGCACATCAATTAAAAATCCTCTTAACAAGGAACTGCATTTTGTTTGAGATCAAATGCCTGGTCCAAAGCTATATCAATCATGTAGAGCTAATTAGTGTCTCTGCTTTATATCATTTGTTTTACTTTATTATTTCATTGTACACTTCCTAATGAAACCAATTGAACAATTTTAAAATCTTTGTTCAATTAATTGAAGGCTTAAAGGCCAGCTACCTTGTCAGGCTTTCTTCGCTTTGAAAAGAAATGCATGTAAAGGTGGGGAGAAAGGGGGAACCCCGTATATGTGTTATTATACCCATTTACGTTCTGAAACGCCTGCTCTATACATACAGGTTTTAAAAGGTTTATCACCATTCTTATACTACTTGCAAATAATTCATTGCTCACCATACCTTTACTGCTTTTCTCTACATGGCAAACCATTTCAGAAGGATGAGTTGAAACAATAATAGGAAATATAGGGCAGTTTGTCTTGAAGACTGCGCATAGAAGCTCTCTAAATTACTGTGTATTTCTGTCAGCATTTTATAAACCGGTTGTCCAGCTTTCTTCTTTAGTGCAAAAAAATGCTGAGCTGTGAAAACTGTTGAGTAGCACTCCTTTGGGGTCTGGATAGAGCTGTGGATTCCAATACAAATACGAATGGATTAAATGCATACTAACTACACAAAGTGGGAATCTATAATGAGGGGAAGGACAAATTCCAGCTCCTTAGAATTTCTGCTTGCTCGTCAGAATTAGGCTTCGGTGCCGGCGGGGCAGGACATGCAGCGCAGGAGAGGGCTGCCTTCCCGGCCCCAAGTGGACAGCGCCCTGGCCTGCATCCTCTGTCACACCCACCCTCCCTTTTGTACTCATTTTGATTTGTGAAATCGCCCCAATTCACCAAATCCTTGTGCGAAGTGGTTTCTCCAGTCAGAGTATCACAATTAATGCAAAATCAGGGGAGTTAATGTTGGTAAAAGTAGAACTAATTTTCTCCAGGGCTGGCTCCTCTAAAAGGCTCTGTTTCTCACAAATGTGAATCCATTTTAACTAAACAAAACTGACAAATCAGCAGATGTCGGGGTCTCCAACAAATGGGCTGTGGTTCTCCCTTTGGTCTGTGCCAGAAGAGGAGAAATCGAGACCAAATTTTCTGAATAGTTAGGCTGGATTAAAAAATGCTACAGAGTTGTGCAAATATATAAACTTATGGCATCTATTTACACATTTATTACTTTGAAAATAAACTGATGGGAGGAATTCTATCCAAGGATAGGAAGAATGAGAATTTTTTTTTAAGTTCTTACAAGGTTTGCAAATCCTCTAGAATCACTGGGGGGTGGAGATTAAAAGACTTGGGAATCCCTTAATTTGCTTGTTCTTCACCCAGACGTCTGTTCTTTATAATGATTAAGTTGCTAACCTTTATTTGTCAGTAATAATTGAATTTTACACCAAAGTGAATTATCGCAACAAATGAACTGCTCTGCCGCAATTTTAAATAGCTTTCTCTGCAAATTATCTCCCATGATTTATATTAATCCTATAGGGACAGCAGAGAAAAATTGTATGGGGATGGATGATTTGGACTTAATGTAAATGGGCAAAAGTGTGTGATAGTTTCTCATGGTTCTGCCAATGAATTTAACATGATACCCTCCTGGCTCCAGTATTCATTTCAAAATCTGGGTAGCAAGTTCAAATATAAATCTTCTTGGTCTGGAGGTGAGACCAAGGCATGCTCCATTCTAAAAGAGAGAGAGAGAGATTTCACTTAAGGTCACATTACTTTCATTACCCAGAGAAATCTGTGACTTAGAGGGTTAAGCACCCCTATAAAACACCCCTTTTGCAACTTGCCCAGGGATTCCATTTAGTTGTATGAATTTCCCTTTTCCTGCTCATATGGACTTAAACTCAGGTTCTATTTCTTCCAAGAAGCCTTTCCTGGAATGCTTGCACTTTGACCCTTCTGACCTATCTCTGCCCATCCCTTAATTCTTTTCTCATGTTCCAGCAACTCTGGAAATCTTCTCTGATCATTCTAGCCGGTGGTTTCCCAAACTTCTGCAATAATAGAAATCATCTGGGAAATACAGATTCCCAGGCCTCTTCTCTAGAGATTCTAAATTAATAAATTTGGAGTGGAGGCCAGAAATCTGTATGTTTAATAAGCAACCTAGACTATTTATTAAGACTATTTATTTATCAAGGAAGTTCTAAAAACACACTGGGAGAGGAGATGGATCGCCTTCTCTGAATGCCTCAGCAATTACAGCATATACTAAACATTTCTGTCCAAAAGTTTTTACTGCTGAGTAATATGCTATAATTATGTCATTTACATCTCCTCTGGGGACTTATAAATATCTTAAATTTGGAGAATACTTTATTTTGAACACTTCTACTGCATTTTATCCTCCTAGAAAACCAAGAGTACCTTGTAAGTTTCTTGATAAGAAATGATTGAATATAATTTAAGTGAAAGTGTTGCCAACACTTAGAAAGACGGCTGGAGACACAACAAGGGAGGTGAATGGCCAGGGAGAGCAAGAAGAAAAGGAAGTGTTTTCTGTCTTCTGAAGGGAAGAAATTTTGTCATACTGTCCTCATAAAGACCAATGGCATTTATTGACTTTTTTCTGATGAAGTCGTATTTTCAGAAATTTTAGAAGACGTGAGCTTTTTTTAGAAGAAAAGCACAAACATTTTTTTTAAAAAAATAGGGGAGTGGGAGAAATGGGTGAAGGTGGCCAAAAAGTACAAATTTCTAGCTATAAAATAAATAAATCCTGGCGATGTAATGTAAAGAAGAAGAAAAAAAAAAAGAGTTACCAGTGCAACCAACCAACAAGAAATTACCATTGTTTATATTTTGGTATTTATCAGTCTAATTATTATAAAGCTAGTTTTCCAACTTGCAAATTACCATTTGCTTCATGGGAAAGTTCCACGTGGAGCTGATGAATGTCACTTTTGCCCCAGTGGAGGCAGTCAGGGAAGTGGAGCTCCTTTGCGTCTTTGGAGCTCCCATCCTCAGATCAAGGGCTGGAAAACAAACAAGAACTTCAAAATAGATTGTTCCTAAAACCAAAAGGAGTAAGAGAACATTCAAGTCCAAAACAATGGGAGTCCTGCCCCTTGAGAAGCAGCAATAGTCAACCAGTAAAATGGTGTGAAAGATGGAAACATGGGAAAAGGGACTTTAGTTGCACATTAATTTGAGGTTAGGGAAGAGGATTTAAAACCTAAGGGGAAAAAAAAATCAAAATTCAAATTTCAAAAGTACGTGAAATTAGGCTTTGAAAGGTGTCCATAGTCATGAATATTTTACTATAAAGAGGTTAAAGTAAGAATGCTAGTCATAGAGATATTGATCTTAAATTGAACTTTTGGACACTAATTTGATGTTTGATATTGTGTAGATCCAACCGCATTTTAAAAAGAGTTCTAATCCTTTCTCCTGCTTTCTTAACATTACAATTTCACAGATTTTCCAAGAGGAACATTATTTCATCAGTATTACCCTCACTTTCTATACAAAGCTCACAACGTCTTCATGATTAATACATACAGAGACGATATCAAAGTCTTTGATTTGTGTGTGTGTTTACTTTGAAAATACACTTCGCCCTAGTTCAAATATTAGAACTCTCTTCAAACTTGGGGGTCAGGGAAAAAAAAGCATCTATTCATCCACTAAACAATGACTTCCTGAATATTAGAGAATATTTTGAAAAATTCTGGAGTGAAAAAGAGGCCAAGGGGCCAGCCCCGTGGCCGAGTGGTTAAATTCATGTGCTCCACTTCAGCGGCCCAGGGCTTCACCAGTTTGGATCCTGGGTGTGGACATGGCGCTGCTCATCAGGCCATGCTGAGGCAGTGTCCCACATAACGCAACCAGAGGCACTTACAACCAAAATATACAACTAGAAGGAGAAGGAGAAGAGAAGGAGAAGAAGAAAGAAGATTGACAGCAGAAACTAGCTCAGGTGCCCATTAAAAAAGAGAAAACAGAGGCCAAGTGTGTTTCAGCTTCTAATTCTGCTCTTACCCTCTTGAAACCGTAAAGGAGAGTCCACAAAAACTCTACTATCCCCCATTCTGGAAAGAAATGAATTGAATCACATGTGCATCTTTCATTCTTCTGCCCAGGTGGTGGACACAGCCTGTGGGAAGAAATGGGAGAAGACGTGATAAGGTTGACACTCTGAGATGGAAGTGTAGGTCTTTAGGTCTCCACAAGGAACTGGAAGAGCAAGCTGCACCCTAATGGTAATGGTACACGCCCGCCAACTATGTAGATACAACTCTGACAAAGAACAATATCTCTGAGAGAGCACAGCTCAGCTATTTTAACAAGGACTCCTTTTTCATCAGACAGGGATTTCTTACCATCCCTCAAACTCCTAAAAGTAGGCAGAACGGAGTAGTGATGAGAAATTGTCTTCAACTGCTAGCAAAGAGATCTAATTATAGTGGCTTCAAGAATTAAAAGCTTGTTCTTTCACATAAAATAATTCCAAAGGTGGGTAATCCAGGGTTAGGATAGTGAAACCGTAAATTGACAAAGCATTCAAGTTCCTTCTATCTTCCTTTTCTATCATCAATAGCATGTGACAATCATTCTTAACATTGCAAAATGGCTTCTGGAGATCCAGCCATCATGTTTACATTCCAGGAAGGAAGATGGCAAAGGGCAAGGAAAAAAACATCCTCACAACTAAACTGTCTTTTAAAGAAATATTCCAGAAGCCCCATTTAATGATTTTCAAATATATGTCATAAGCTACTGCTAGCTACAAATGAAGCTGGGAAACATAGTCTTTTGTATCAGGGCACATTGCTGCCTGGAAAAAAAGTAATGATCCATTACTAAGGAAAAGGAGACTAGATATGAGGAGGCACCTAGTAATGTTTGCTACAAAAAGTAAGTAGCCATCCCTCAAGCTATACCTGGGAGGGGAAAGAAACTAGTCCCAGATTAAGTAGGAACAAAGTTCAAAATCTCTAAACAGTGTATCATACTAGATACAATTTCTGAAACTAAGGAAACATGCTATAGCCAAACAAACAAAACAAAACAGAAACAAAAAATTGAAAAGATGAAACAAAACAAAATGAAGAGGGAAGAAAGGGAGACCAGAAGAAAGAACTTACTGTGTAAAATTCAGGCAAAAATCTCAATCAAGAAAAAAAAAATGGATTCACTTGTTTCACTTTCGTTCTGATGTTTTAGTGATAGCTTTTTAAATTTAAAAGTTGTTTTGTACTAGGTAAGATCATTACAAGATCCCAAAGTCAAAACTACAAAAAAAATAAAGTATATTCTGACAAGTCAAACTTCTATGACTCCTTTCCTTTTTAGGTAAATTTTTTAAAAATTATAAATCCTTCCATTTTTCAAATAGTTCACTCTATATCAATATTTAGAAATATCCCTCGTTCCTATTTCCATCTACATAGCACTCCACTGTGTGGATTCACCGTGCTTTACTCGGCCCAATCCGTATTAAGGGACATTTGCCTTGTTTTCAGTCTCTTATTGCTGCAAATACAGTAGTCCCCCTTTATTCTCAGGAAACACGTTCTAAGACCCAGAGGATCCCTGAAACTGTGGATAGTACAGAACCCTGGATGTACTATGTTGTTTCCTATACACACATACCTATGACAAAGTTTAATTTATAAATTTGGCGCAGTAAGAGATTAACAGCAATAATTTCTCTTTGGCATATCTGAATAGCCAGCGTCACTACTCTTGCACTTTGGGCCATTATTATTCAAAATAAGCGTTACTGAATGCAAGCACTGTGTTGCCTAGTAAGTGACTAACAGGCAGGTAGCATATACAGCGTGGATCCCCTGGACAAAGGGATGACTTCCATCAGGAGAGGGAGGGAGAAGGAGGTGGGAGATCTCATCACACTACTCAAAAGGGTGGGCAATCTAAAACTTATGAATTGTTTATTTCTGGAATTTTCCATTTAATATTTTCAGACCTCGTTTGATCGCAGGTAACTGAAATCATGGAAAATAAAACTGCAGAAAAACGGAGACTACTGCAATGTTGGGTGAATAGTCTATAACAGACATCTCTTCAATTTTTGGCAGTGTATCTTTGCAATAGATTTCTAAAAGTGAGATTTGGGAGGTCAAAGCTTATGTGTATGCAATTTTTCTAGACAATGTTAAATTCCCTTCCACAAGCTGGTCCCATTTTGTATTCCCATCCAGAAAGTGTTGTTTCTCCAAAAAGCCTTCCCAATAGAGTGTGTTGTCAAAGTTTAGGAATTTTGTCAATTTGAGACCTGAGAGATAATATCTTAATGTAATTTTATTTTGCATTTCTCTTAATATGAGGAAGGGAGATTGAACAGCTTTTCATGAGTTCGAAAGTCATTGCATCTTTTTTTCTAACAGTTTCTTCTTACTTTAGCTTATTTTGCTAGGGTTCTTGGTCCTTTTTTCCTCTAATTTAAGAAACTATTTGTATATTAGGGACATTAACCCTTTGTGATGTCAGTTGCAAATGGTTTTCTCCATTTTTTACTTTGCTTTACTTTTTAGCTTGCTCATGATAATGTGGAGTTTTTGTAAGTAATACAATTATTCTGGATTTTGAGTCATAATTAGCAAAGTTTCATCTCTCTCGCATTATAAAGCACATAATCCATGTTTTATCCCAGTAGTTGAATGTTTTCATTTTTTAATATCTGAATATGAGATCCATTTGAAATTTATCCTCATGTAGAGTGTGAGTTTCAACGTTGTCTTTCACCAGACAGCCATCCAGTGATCCTAACACATTTAAATATTCAAATATAATTACACCAATTTCTGGACTTTCTGCTCTGTCCTTTTGGTCTGTCTATTCGTGCACTAACACCACATTATTTTAATTATAGAAGATATCAAAGTGTTCTACTGAGTAGGACTAACACCACATACAACATCATTGCCCTTAGTTTTCAGAATTTGAATAGCTATTTCTGCTTCTTTTTTCTTTCAAATAAACTTTATAACCAACCTGCCTTACTGAAGAAAAAGAAATTATGGTATTTTTAATGATGTTACATTAAATTTGTCTTTGCAATATTGGATTTTTCTTTCCAAGGAAAATATAAGTCTAAAATGGGGTCTTTTCTTCTTTTACGTCTTCTTTTGGGAAATTCATAAAAGCTATTCTTTTTAAGCCTTGTTTTACGATGTTTATAACATTTTTACAGTTTTCCCCTTGACTCTTGGTTTCTCCAGATTTATAATCATATCATTTGCAAAAAGAGATAGTATTTACTTCTTGTATACCAATTCTTTTGCCTTCTGTATAATTTCGTATTGGCTAATACCTCAAATATGTTATTAGATAGTAGTGGTTGCAGCAGGCATCCTTCACTTGTTCCTGGATTTAGCAGAGAAACCTGTGATGTTTCTCTATTAATTAATAATTAATTACTAATTAATCAGAAACTGGCTCTATCTACCTATCATCGCTCCTTAAGGCAGTAGCCACCCATTCCCACTTGACTGAGTATATTTTATTGTGAATGGGTGTTAAATTTTTAAAATATTTTTCATACATCTTGTCAAGTTTTTTAATATTTGACTCTCTTGAAAAAAAATCTCATTTAGTCATGTTATATTTTCTTTTTAATGTGCTATTGGATTCTGATTACTGATATTCCATATACTTTTTCCATTTCCATTGTATTCGTAGAAGAGAGTGTTGTATAGTTCACATTTTGTGTGCAGTCTTTGTATGGTCCTGGGTATTCTTCCTTGAATCTCCTAAAGTTTTTGATGTATGATAGTTGCGGAGTCATTGAATCCATATTAATAATTGTTTTGTCATCATTGCAACTCTAGCTTTTATCTTATAAACTTATTTATCACTTCTGATGCATTTTGGTCTGATTTCTACCTTGTCAGGAAATAAGATTGCAACTCCTGCTTCCTTTATTTTTTATTGCCTGATATATCTATGTTTATCTTTTGATTTTTTAATCTTTCTGGCTTTAAGTATGTGATTCGTATATGGCATAGAATTGATTTTTTATGTTAATGTTTTTCTAGTCATTTTGTTTATCTAAAGCATGTTTACAAATAAAGTCTTTGAGAAGTGTTCATGGAGAGAATACTCCTTGAATTCTTTCTTGCATATTCATAGCAGTTTGCCTGTTGCCTTTAAGATTGGAAGTTGCTTTAGCTAGGTATAAAATTCTTAACTCCTTTTATTTCCTTAAGTCTCTAAGGGAAAATATGTTACTCCATTATCTTCCACAGTAAACCATCACAATCAAAAAGTCTGACGAAAATGTGATTTCTTTCCTTTATAAGTAACTTTTTTGTTTGTATTTGCTTTGTTCTAGCTGGGGGGATGGTGGGTCATAGATGGCCAAATGATTTTTTTTTCTTTGTATTGAAGGTCCAATAATTTAGCTAGCATACATCTTGGTGTTGGCTGTTCTAAGTTGTCCCCAGAAATATGGTGTCCCCTTTCCATACACAGTTTTGAGAATTTTATTTCAGGAAGATTTTCTCAATTTATAGTTTTTAGGGTTTCTTCTATCCCATTGCTTTTTCTGATATTCTCTTTTTAAAAAGATACATAATAACTTTGTATGAGATTCATGATGGTATTTAATTTTAAAGTAAATGTTAAACCCCTATTTCTGAACATGGTGGTGGTGGTGACATAGAATGAGGAAGTCATGGGGTGGCAGGTTTATGGGGTGAAAGGAGAGGAAGGGAACTCTGTACTCATCTTGATTCAAAGAAAGAACACTACATTTAAGGTTGGCAAGACTTGGAGTTCTGGTTCTGCTTTATCTTCTCTGATCCTTGGTTACCTCATCAGCAAAGTGAAAATGTAGTTCTACTTAGCTCACAGGGTGGCTATGAGGATAAAATGAGATGTTGAACTTGAAGGAAATTTAAGAGCCTTATAAACTGTAGAGGACCACAAAACTATGTACAAATAAAACGAAAAGCAGCCCCCACAGCAGGAGTCAGCCTGAGGAGAAAAGAATTTCCTGCAGAGGAGCAGACGCAAGCACACAATTTGACTTCCGATTCTGCTTTTCCTTTCACCATCTCACAACCCTTCCCTCTGCCTCTCCCCACCTCAGAGAGCTCATGTGGTAAACCACAGGCTCAGATCTTTCCTAGCCTCGACAGACAGAGAACTTCTGTTCAAAGAGGGTGATTATGAATACAACCTTTGCAACCAGTTTACTTACTAACCCTTTATCTCAGAAATTTAGCATGAAAAGGTGCCTTGGAAAATCATCAGATATCCATCTTTTTTCCTTTGGGAAGAGTTACAAGAAAGTCTTTCTTCACTGGGTACTGAGCAAAGCAAGTGTTGAAAAAAAATATTCTATGATCTCATTTAGGCTTTAAAAATATCCTTCATATACTAACGTATATTCATACTGTGAGTACTAAATGAAATGATTTTGAAAAAAATATTTGGTCTCAACAAATTGTGACTATTTATATCATGGTATATTAAATAGAAAACCATCATAGTTTCTAGAAATCATATGAAAAGGTAATTCCACACCCTTCTTTTTGACTTTCACTCATTTTTTAGCCTTTCATTTTAGAGTGTTCTGATATTCTTATATCATTGGAATATTGAATAATAATGTAGTAAAGGCCTTTTAATTGGTACATCACTAAAGAATACACTTATTAAAGTTCTTGTTTTCAGGCAGTGAGTTTCAAAACTGTACCACTTGAGTACCAGATTTTCTCTTCCTCCTTGGAACCTTTCCTGACTTATCCATCATCTTGCTCTTTCCCTTTTCTGAGTTCCTATTGCCCTTACGTAGAATCAACACCACCTAAAATAATGTTTAGCAGTTTCCTCTTTGACTTAACAGATTTATTTAATTTTTATTTAATTTTTTTTACTTAGATTTAATTTATTTATTCCTCTTTTATTTAACAAAATTATTCTGAGCTATCACTCTATGCAGAACACTATGCTAGATATTTATGAGTATGTGGATAGGATCAGGGAGGGCTGGTGCAAATACGACTGAGGCATGGTCCCCAGCCTCATTAGGAACTCAGAACCTGGTGATGGAGCAGAAAGATATGTCATCCAAAGAGTATATGAGAATAAAGAGCAAGGGAGACAAGACAGCCTAGTAGTGAGTGTGACCTGAGAATCAAAGCAGTTCCCTCCTAAGTGGAGGAGTGGGGGTCACTTTTCAATCTCATCCCAGCAGCTCAGGCAACAATAGACAGCCCTACTTGGGTCTGAGTATTTGCAAGTTGCATGAACAGCAAAGAACAGGAGAATGGGCCAAGTGCCTGGTCTTTCTGGAGAGGAGGAGGCATGCCTTAGGCTGCCTGTACTATCTATACAAAGCACCCAGTAGACTCTCATAGAAACTTGAAAACACATAAGCTTGTCTATAAGCCCAGGCATCTGCTAGTTAAAAGCTCCCCAGGCAATTCCGTCACAACCTAGTTGCAGGTTATATGTTCTAGAACCATAGATGCAGGAACTTTGGAGTTAGATATAAGTGGCTTGAGTTGGGATCTGCCACTTAGCTGTGTGGCCTTAGCAAGTTACTTAACTTTTCTAAGCTTCTGTTTCCTCATATATACAATGGGAATAATTATACCCACCTCCAGCATGTGCTTCGAGGGTTAAATGAGATAATACATATAAAACACTTAGCACAGTGCCTGGCGCACAGTAAGAGTGTGGTAAAAATCACTATTGACATTATTTCCCTTAGGATGAACCTGTTTGATACCACAATTTTGAAACTGAATGAGATGATGTGTCTCTAAGACATTCTTAACTCCTGTTGCCCTCTGACGTGGAGCTGAGCAAGCTGCTAAGGATAAGCCAGGGAAGGAAACTAGCCTGACTAGCACAGTTAGATTTGATGGAAAGAAGGTAAAAAGAATAATGGAAGAAGCAGCATTTAGACTACAGAAGTCCAAAAGAACTTTCTACAATGATGGAAATGTAACGATCTGTATCAGCACTGTCCAGTATGGTAGCGCCTAGACACGTGGCCATTGAGCACTTGGCATACGACTGGTGCAACCACAGAATTGAATCTTAATATTGCTTAAGTTTAATTAATTTAGATTTAAAATTAAATAACCATGTGTCTCATGGCTACCATATTCCTTTTAGAGGAAGCCCTGTACATTGATGAGTTTCCGTGAGAGCCTGGCTCTAGAAAAGGTGACTGAATGAAAGGTCATACCTGAGATCCTTCAGTGAGGCCCACACAGCACAAAGAAAAGATGTAAGTTTACACTTTGTTGATTACCAAAGGAAATAACTGAGAATATCAACATTTATTTGGAGGCTTGAATTTGAGACCTGCTTTGTCTACCTGGATAGATCTATTGCTACGTCTCAGAAGATGAATTAGACCAGGATTAAAACCATCTTCTCTCTGGAGCCTGCGTGATTCTCCCAGGCAGAGTTAGTTTCTCCCCCACCTGTGTTACCACTACCTACCACTGTTCAGAGCACTGCAGCTGCACCTCCTGCACAACGCCAGAGTCAAAGATTTCCTCAGCTGCCTTCCTCTGAGCTCCTTGAGGGCAAGATTTATGTTCTATTTGTTTTTGTGTCCCCGGAGACGCAAACAATGTAGATGATTTATCTATATCTCATAATTCTTACCATGATAAATGATTTGTCTATAACGTTTGTAAAAGGAAAAGGAGAGGAGAAAAGAATGAAAGAGGTATGAATGAGAAGAGGAAGGAAGGAAGGCAGGAAAGAAAGAAGGAAGGCAGGAAAGTCTTTGAGGGATTGAGTAAGGTTACCCCAGTATTAAAGACAGAAGATTAAAGACCAATGTGGTGTTCATTCCTCTACACCGCATTGAACTTCCTGTTAAAGATTCTAAAGGGAACACTCTTAAGACATGACCACGGTGTTCCTGTTTCAAGTTAAAAAGCATCATTTGACCGCAACATTTTCATTTCCTTCAGTAGCTCAGAAATTCAACTCTAAGAGTAGAAGAAACACATGGCTGGATGATCAGGAAGCTGTGCCTTAAAGGGTTAATGTAGCTAAAGACCACAGGGATAAGGGAGTTGGGGCGATCAGCCAGTGAACAACAGAAGTGATGTATCATCGAGATCAAAACTGGAAAAATGAAAATTAAAGGGTTCCAAGTCCAGAGGACTCAGTGAGACCGATGAACAAGACGAATGGTAGTAAAAGAGTGAGTTGAGAGGACAGAGATATAATCAGAGGCTTCAGAGATGGAACAGTTCTGAGTGTGGCCAGGAAAGTATGCCACTGCAACGGAAATGTCATACAGGTCTTTGGAGTTAACAATTTTGAGGGGAAAAAAGTGAGATATGAAAGGGATTAGATGGATTATTTGAACATATATTGAAGCTACCTGTTATGATGGTTGGCAGAAATTAAAACCACCAATCAGAGAGCAAAATCGTGGTTTAGGGGATGGAGTGGCCGGAACTCAACAGATGACAGAGACGGTAAGCTGTAGTGAAGAAGACAGTCTGGATGGATGCTGTAGGTATCCAAACACATGGAGATTTTCCACGAGCGGAGGAATAATACGGGGAGAATGCCATGGGGGTCTAGGAGCATGCTGCCGTTCTACCTCCCTCTCCTGTCCTGGTCACTCGGGGTGTAGGGAATGAAAAGCTTTTGCTCTTTTGAGCTGCTGGAGAATCTGTGGCCTCAGAAAAAGCTAAACTTCAGTTAGGGCAAGAAATCCACTGAGTATTCTTGAAGACATCTAGGCAGAGGAAGAGAAAATAGAAGAAAGCCCAAGTTAAGGCTGGAAATAAGAATGGGAAAGTTGGGCTCAGAGGACAGGGAGGAGAGAGTCTGGCAAAGTGGGGCTCCTGTCAGGGAGCGGGAGGACATGAGGCTGGATGGATGGATTGATGACGGTGCCCAGGCAGCCCTGAATCGAGTTGAGCTTAGACTTCTATGGTCAGCAATGGGTGGTCTTCCAGGGGCTTCTGAGTGGGTAAGGAATGTGACAAAAGTTGATGTTTCAAAAAAAAAATCAGTTTGGGGTACTGAGTAGGATGAATGGAATAGGAAAGAAATTAAAATTAGTGACTCCTTGTCTCTCCCGGAATCTGTGAAAACACCATTTGATCTCATACACCAGATTTTTCAAATAAGAGCCTACTGAGTTGTTATCTTCTATCTTGGTCTTATAAAGATGCATATATTATTTTATTTTAAACACACTGGGTATGGCTTAAGTGGGCATGGATTCAGCTCTTCTGAGCAGAATCAGTTGTTTCCAACCATCTGAGTGGTTGAGTGCAAAGCAGTGGATCATTCAGTGAAGTGGTCCATCCAACCCAGACAGCTCAACGTCTGAATTGGGATGAATAGCCTGACAGGTCACTATAATCTTTGCCCAGAACACAGCCTTCTACTGGCCAAGTCATTGCACCACATGACCATGGCATCTGCCTTAAAAACCTGAAGTGGAGAGAAGGAATACTGGCACAGGTCAGTGTTGAGGTGAACCTTTTATCTTCATCCTGTCACACTATTTGTCATTTCCATATGGGCCACTGACAGCTGTCAGTCAAGTAAGACTTACCCTGCCACTGGCAAATCTCAAGGCATACAAAAAGGAGACTAATGCAAGTCTGTCTTAATTAGGTGATAATTAAACATTCCAGCCAGAAACTTCCAATCAATCTGACAAAACACACTGGTTCAACACAAGGTTTGCAGCAGTATTCCGACAGACTGGCAAGGTTTCTCACCCATATGGGAATAAAAAAACTTTCAAGTCTTCATCAAGTATCTTGCAGATTGAGGTGAGGATTAAGCAGGAACATACTTAAAGGGAATCAAGAACCTGAGGCATCCCTAGGGAGGTGCGTTCCTCTTCCCCTGCAAGGGAAATTGGGTTACAGTGAGCATCAGGAGCAGACTCAAAGGTGGAAAGAAGCTACGTAAGTCTCCTCAGAGCAGGAGTGGTGTGCATGCTCAGAGAGATTGAATTACAGTAGAACCATTGCTCCCAATTTCCTTCCCTAACGGTGAGAAGAAGTACATGGGCTGTTTATTGTGTATTGTGAGTCTCGTCTCCTTCATGAGCACTCACTGGCAGAGCTTCCATTCTCATCCCCAGGGAGCATCTCCTGAGCAATTGTCCAGATGCAGGCAGCTCAGCTACCACTGAGATTTCCAGACACAGCTCTTCTATTTCTCAAAAGACAAGTCAGGCAATAGGGGGTGCTTCTCTTAAGGAGCATTTAAATACTCGTCAACTCAAAATTTCCTATCTAGCAAGTGCATGGCATGCAGAGCTAAAGATAGAACGTATACACAAAACTTGTACTAGATTAGTTCCCTGTTTAGCTGATATAATTAAATATTGAATTGACCCAGAGTGCTGTATACTACTTTCTAGTGGGAACTGTGCCACCAAGTACCTAGAAGTCTTTTTGTCTTTGTTGTTGTTGTTGAGGAAGATTCACCCTGAGCTACCATCTGTGCCAGTCTTCCTCCATTTTGTTTGTGGGTCACCACCACAGCATGGTTGACAAATGATGTAGGCCTGCACCTGGGATCCAAACCCATAACCTGGGCCATGAAGCAGACTATGCAGAACTTAACCACTACACCATGGCGCTGGCCCCCCTACAAGTCTTTTGTTGTTTTCCTGCTGCAATGGATCAAATTTAGTTGCAGCTCCCCAGGCCTCATTTAACCTAAAACTATTCTGATGCTAAAATGCTTTTCCAGGTATCTCCCCTGTTAGCTGTGACATAAGACTTAATCCGACCATCACTTGAAGTTCAGGCGGCAGCCTGGATGGGGCTGAATGGTAATGGTGAGGCACTTCTGGAAGAAATTTCTAAGTTCTATTTCTATTTTGTAGCTGTCACCAATCTACACACACACATACACACACGCACACACACGCACACACAGAGCAGAGTGAGGCATTATTGGAAGTGTTGATATTATTTCTTAGAAATCTTATCACGAGGGGAAGCTTAGACATTTTCTGTTTTCCACTAAACTCTAAAATTAATGAGGCAAAATTATAAAGAGGAAAACTGAAGTCTCTGGTGGGTTGGGGTCCAGGACGTCACTATAGGAGACCCATTAGACTAAAAGTTGCCCACATGATTCAAATGGGGCAGTTCCTGTAGAAAGATTGACAAAGATTTAACAATTTCCACCAATATTATGAAAGCTTGCCCAATTCCACTCCTCCTTCTTAGTATTCAGTTTTTTGGTTTCTTCTTTGTTTCCTCTGAGATAAGAGCCTAATGTTCAATTCTTTCATTTCACATTCCAAAACAAAAGCAACCACAACATTTTCAGTCGACTTCAAAATCTTCTATATTATGAGTTGGTGTGTTTTCCTCTGTTCATGCGATTGAAATCACTTTGTGAAAGCTGAGAAAACTTGCTCAGAATTTTTTAAAAGGTTCATTGTGTCCAACCAGAAACCTTGTCCGTGCAGAACAGAAATATGTGCCTCGCAGCTTCTGTCTTTTAAGAAAAGAGTTTATGGCTGGCTAAAGTAAAGGCTTTGATTGCCAGCATGTTTTCATTCTCTAAGGACACTGAGAGATTTCTACTTCTGAGTCTAGCATCTTGTGTCCCAAATAAAATGTTTCTACCCTGAGGACCATTTCCTTTGGGGGCTGCCCCACTGTCCTTTCCTCCCACCCTAATTAATTTGTGGTTCTGAAGTTCTCAGTGTTCCTGAATTTCAAAGGCTTCACCAAATAACAATCTATCTGACTGTGTGAAGAGGCTTGGGGTCAAAGTACATACAGCTTAAGTATTTGCCAGAGTCTTCCAGATGACCGCCATCCCCTCTCCCAAATACTTACTCATCTATGGGGGAAGTGGCATACCAACTGTAGCCCTGATAAATAGATACACGTTTTTGAGGTTCAGTGTTTGTAGTGGTCATTTGCCTGTTGTCCCTCAGATTCATTCCCCATCCTTCCCCAGTTCTGCTCCCCAGAATGCTAATCTCTGCAAGTTACATTTCCCAGACTCCCTTGCTCATTGGCTTCTATTAAGGTTAGGTCAATGGGTAGCAATAGTGGAAACTGGAGGGTGAGATGAGGGAAGGAGCCCACCTCATACACCTCAGAAACTACACCTCCAGTGGCTCCCCTATAGTTCCAGCTTCTGGCGTGGTCCCAGCTCCCACCAGACATTCTCCATAGTTCAGCTCCTGCATGTTGGCTACCCAGATGCCCATCTCCTCCCTTTATCCTATTGCTCTAAGAATAACAACAGCTTACCTGTTTCAGCTCTTCCAACTCCTCTATAGTGAATTCCCTTATTAAATTCCCTTCGTTGAAATACCTGGCTTGGGCTCTCTGGATTCTCACTGGACCCTCACCAATAGAGTTTTATTCATTCCAGAATTTAAAACTGTTTTAATATTGATAATTTAGAAGACAGGTAGTGATGAAAGTATAATAATAAAATAGAAATCAATGCCACACAAACTCACAGAGAGAAATATATACCTGTGCAACAATGAGAATGAGCTCACCACCTTTACTTAGAAGTGAGGAACTCGAGGCTGGGAGTGCCCAGGCATATATGGCCTTAGCAGTGCCACCAGTGTCAGAACCCAGATCCCTCTAGCTCTAGTTGATGGGACTTTGTTTATCAACAGTATGAGCATATAGAGAGCACAGTGGAGAATTCAGATAATTTTCCTGATAACATGGGCATTAAAGCCTTTGTTGTCATCATCCCATCGATGGCCAAATGTTGCTAACAAACTATAATTTTACAGACATAAGTTATCCAAATTCAGCAAAGTGCAACCAGTATATGTCTAGAGGGCCTATTTTCCTAGGAACAGAAACGTGTCTTTTTCTCCCTCTGAGAAAATTAATACCATATTTGAAACAGAAGAAAGGATAAAACACACTGCCTTAATTTTTTCTTAAGACTATTTGTTTAGAGCAGCGTTACGTTCACAGCAAAATTGAGAAGAAGGTCCAGAGAGTTCCCTTGTTAAGAGCATAATTCAATAATGTTAAGGCCATTCACATTATTCTGCAATGCGTCTCTTGAACTGTTTTCATCTTGCAAAACTGAAACTCTATACCCATTGACCAACAGCTCCCCATTTTCTCCTACCCCCAGGCCCTAGCAACTACTGTTCTACTTTCTGTCTTTATGAATTTAACTACTCTAGTTTCCTCATATAAGTGGAATCATACAGTATTTGTCTTTTTGTGACTGGCTTATTTCACTTAGCATAGTGTCCTCAATTTTCATCCATGTTGTAGCAAGTGTCAGAATTTCCTTTCTTTGGAAGGCTGAATAACATTCCATTGTATGTATATACCACATTTTGTTTATCCATTCATCTGTCAGTAGACATCTGAGTTGCTTCCACCTCTTAGCCATTGTGAATAATGCAGCTATGAACATAGATATACGAATATCTCTTTGAGACCCTGCTTTCAATTCTTTTGGGTATATATCCAGAAGTGGAATTGCTGGATCATGTGGTAATTTTATTTTTAATTTTTTGAGGAACCTCTATGCTGTTTTCCATAGCAGCGGCACCGTTTCATATTCCTATGAACAGTGGAGAATGGATCCAATTTCTTCACATTCTCACTTATGCTTGTTATTTTCTGTTCTTGAGGGGATAGTAGCTATCTTAATAGGTGTGAAGGGATGTCACATTGTGATTTTTTTTTTAAAGATTTTATTTTTTTTCCCTTTCTCTCCCCAAAGCCCCCCAGTACATAGTTGTATATTCATCATTGTGGGTCCTTCTAGTTGTGGCATGTGGGATGCTGCCTCAGCGTGGTTTGATGAGCAGTGCCATGTCCGCGCCCAGGATTCGAACCAATGAAACACTGGGCTGCCTGCTGCGGGGCATGCGAACTTAACCACTTGGCCACGGGGCCAGCCCCTCACATTGTGATTTTGATTTGCATTTCCCTAATGATTAGTGACGTTGAGCATCTTTTCATGTGTTTATTGACCATTTATATATCTTCTTTGGAGAAATGTCTATTCAAATCCTTTGCCCATTTTTGACTGGGTTGTTTTGTGTGTGTGTGTGTGGCTATGTTGTTGATTTGTAGGAATTCTTTGTATATTCTGGATATTAATACTTTATCAAATATATGATTTGCAAATATTTTCTCCCCTTCTGTAAGTTACCTTTACACTCTGTTGAGAGTATACTTTGATGGCTAGAAGTTTTAAAATTTTTATATAGTCCAATTTATCTACTTTTTCTTTTTTGCCTATTCTGTCAGTGTCGTATCTGAAAAGATCATTGCCAAACCCAATGTCATAAAGCTTTTCCTATATTTTTTCTCTTATGAGTTTTATAGTTTTAGTCCTTACATGTAGGTATTTGATCCACTTTGCATGCTTTTTTGTAATTTATGACGTACGGTAGGGGTTCAATTTCATTCCTTTTCATGTGGGTAGCTACTTTCCCTAGCACCATTTGTTGACGAGACAGTCTTTTTCCCATTGAATCATCTTGGCACCCTTGTCGAATATCATTTGAGCATATATGTGAAAATTTATTTGTGGGCCGTCTGCTTTATTCCATTTATCTCTATATTTGTCTTTATGCCAGTCCCACACTGTTGTGATTATTCTAGCTTTGTAATAAGTTTTGAAACCAGGAAGTATGAGAAATCCAACTTTGCTCTTCTTTTTAAGATGGTTTTGGCTATTCAGGATCCCTTGAGATTCCATATGAATTTTAGGATGGATTTTTCTATTTCTGCAAAAAACACCATTGGATCCTGCCTTCATTTTAAGAATTTTTATGCACTGCTTGAAGTCCTGCTTTAAGTCACCACTTTCAGAAGTCTTCCACGACCTTCCAACCTCCTGAATCTGTGATAATATTTTATTAAGATATTTCACTCTAGCTGTCACATGGACATGTCAATGACTTAATACAAAAGTTTATCTCTGGTTCACATCATAGTCTGAGGTGGGTTGAGTGACTTTACAGGGCACCAATCCTCCAAGTGTTGGCTTAGTATCCAGGCTGCTTTCATCTCATAGCTATTACATCAGGACCACATGGTCTCTAAGTTTGCCCCAGCAGAGGAAGAGCAAGATGGAAGAGGCATACTGGTTATTAATACTTTCCACCTGGATGATACACACAAAACTCCATTCACGTTTCATGGACTGGAGGTAGCACTAGTCACTTGCCCCGATAACTACAAGGGAGGCTGAGAAATGCGTGGGAGATTCATTTGGTAAACACTGTCTCTGACACAAGCACAGACTGTGGTACCTTTAATTGGCTACTTTGTATGATTTGAAAGACATCTCTTGTGTTATTGGCTGTCTTCCTATTTAGCTTCATGTCTATCATGGCTCCAAGTTCTACTGTAAGTACTTTGAGAATAGAAACAATATGTCACGCATCTTTGAGCTTCCCTTCATATCCAGCAAAATGTCTGTCCTATAATTGGTTCATTTAACATTCACTCAGTAAATACTTATTGAGTTCCCATAAATGTAAAATGTCAACCATGCTGAATATTAGGAAGTAAAAATACATCATGTTAAAAAAAATACCCTTAACTAAATTTAAAAACAATAATGTTGAATAAACTAAAAAAAATCATCGTGTGGTTGTGGGAATTCTTGCCCTATGGAGATTCCAAGAAGTAGAGAGCAATGGAAGGGGTGAAAGCCAATGCGGTGGAGCTGGGCAGTGAGCAAAGGCTTCTGAACTCCCCGGAGGAGTGAAGTTTTCAGAGAGCAGTCCCTCGTCTCCTGTACTGTGCCTGGTGTGATAGGCAGCATGTCAGGAGTAGTAAAGAAAAATGGCAGTGTAACTACAAACAGAAGAAACACATCTTTGGTACAGTTCCATCGTGTCAGCAGTTTTCTGTCATCTTCTAATGGAATCATATGAATAATTTTGTTTTCTCTAATAGGAACCAAAAAATATATAATCTCATCAGGTTGTTTTTATATCATTCCATGAAAAAAAATGAATGCTAACATGATGAAAAGGAAAGATAAGCAATAGAAATACAAGTAAAATGGAATATTTGTGGACATGATTATTTTAGATATTCATATGGCATCTGTGATAAGAATGTTGTTTCTTCCTGCTCTTCTGTACTTGATGAACTATGGGTAGTTATCCGAGAACGGCAGGCGTCTTTGTCTCCCCTGTTTTTATACTGGGAGAAGAATGTGTCTCCTTGACTTACATATGTTGTTTTATTTATTTATTTTGCTCAATCGTGTGCTTATGAGCTTTCAGTCTGCTCGCATGGCATAATCCAAATGACTTGGACAATTTGTTATTGTCGGCTTTTGAGATAAGAACATGAAGGCACCCTGCAGCCCTAAAAACATATCAGTTCAACCTCTGAAGATTGTCATTTAAAATTATTTCAGCAAAGTCTCCTCCTTTTCCTCTAGAATTGTTTGGGGAATTTTATTTGGCTTTTGCCTGAGTTATTAGACAAGTTGCTTGTAGGCTGGGTTGAAATCCAAAACTGGATCAAACATAATTCACACACTACAGTGAATGCATATAATAAGCATTTAATAAACACTGGTTGAAATTAAGTCAGTTGAATTGAACTGAACTGAACTGAAAAATTAAAGGCTTGTGTGGTTCAGCAAATTAGAACATTCTGTTAAAAATGGACAATCCAATCGCTTGCCCTACAGCGACATGCTCTGCCTCCACATAGAGTGTAGGTGTATAAAGAACCACGTGCTTAGCCAGTCATGGATTCAAGCACTGAAAGCAGATTATTTGTGTTGCATAATGTCATTGTGAGTTTCCTGTCTTTGTAACTCAGAAAATATGGGCCTTCGCAAACCAAGGAGGAAGGAATGAATTATTCAACAATGGTGTTGGGAAAATTGGCTCACTATCTGGAAAAAAAATCCTCAAGTTAGATTTTCACCTCAGACCATGCAACAAAATAAATTCCAGCTGATGTTAAAAAGTGAAATGTAAAAAGTAAAATCATCAAAAATTGAAGGAGCATCTGTGGCCCAGGTTTGGCAGAAGGAAGGGATGGGGAATGAAGGCACTTCTACGTTTACTTTATCTCTTGTCTCTTAAAAAGCAATAAGCAACAACTTGATGCATGGTTTTCAAAATGAGGAGAAAATGTCGGTGAATATTTTATTGATCTTAGGGTAATGAATAACTTTCAAAACCTAAAAGCAATGAAAGAAACACCAAAAGAAAATCAAGCTTGACGCAACTTCTGTATGTCAACAAAAGCATCAAAATGTAAAAGATGTGTGAAAAATTGGGAAAACATTTGAAACAAATATTACAAAATGTTAATGGTATCAATGTATAAAGAACAATGTATAAGAAAAACATGTGCCCTATATTAGAAAAAAAGTATAAAATGTTGCATAGAATATAATTAGTTAAAAACCTGACAAAGTAATAAATAAACATACAATAATTGTTGTACCAGGATATTCATCAAGGTCTTATTTATAATATTAAAAAATTTAGGACTGATCTCCATGTGTAATAAATGAACGTTAAGTAGACTATTGTTTGAAGAACATATACCATTTATGTAAGTGCAAAGAGGGCTTCAAAATGAAACACAAAATATTTAATTTTGTAAAACATACATGTCTATGTTTTTATGTGCACATGTATGGAAGAAAATATTTAGAAGGAGATATATCAAAAATATAAGCAGTGTTTATCTCTTGGTAGGGAGATTATTGTCCTTTTAACTGTTTTTCTATATTGTTCTCACTATTTTTCTATAAAAGGTATGTAATATTTTATAATCAGGAAAAACAAAAAATCATTTATTTTAAGCTCAAGTCTTTTTCCCTTCAAAATTTCCACATATTAAGTTTAACATTTTTAACCAGATAAAGTAATGTGAAAACTTTGAATGAAAGACATTGAGCATTATTTCTGTGTATCTAATTTTCATGGATTTCTGGTTTAACATAGAGCATAAAAAGAGTGAATTAATTTAATTTTAGCCTGACCCATTTAGTATCTATGCCCACACTCTCTCTTTTCTGGCCATCTCCTCCCCTACTGATTTGCTTGTTTTTTTACCAAAGTACCAGCTAATATGGGACACCTTGAGAATGCAAATTGCACTTTTTTGAAATAGGTATGTCTTGTTTCACATCCCTTGGAAATTTTTAAATGGAATAAGTGAAACAAATAGCTGAAAGGTAAGCCCTTAGAGATAAATTCTGTTAAATTTTTCCTCATCAGAGATGTAGAGTTAGGCTCACATTACAATTTTTTTCTTATCAGTTGGACAAGTCCTTGAATAATAATGGAATTCTTTCTGCTCCAGGTGTAAAGCATCCAGATCATTCTTACATAAAAAGTCATCCTTAAGCCTTTAGCCACTTAACATCTTTCTTTAATAGTTTCACTTCTTGTCTTCTTGGTCTTTCTGTACCATCATTGGCTTCCAGTGTGTTTTGTTTTATGGGGAGATTTGGGAGAATTTTTTTTCAAAGTAAACAGAAACATGGCTGGGAAGGGTAGATAAAGAAGCAGTCTTGAAAATACAAAATTGATAGACAATGCTTTTCAGTCCTATGCTCCATACTGGTTTAAAGAAAAAGTGGGGCCAGTGGCATGGCGTGGTGGTGAAGTTCCCATGCCCTGCTTTGGTTGCCCAGGTTCTTGGCTTTGGATCCTGGGCACAGACCTACACCACTCATCAACCATGCTGTGGTGGTGACCCACATACAAAATAGAGGAAGATTGGCACAGATGTTAGCTCTGGTCTATTCTTCCTCAAGCAAAGACAAAGAGGAAGATTGGCAACACGTGTTAACTCAGGGTGAATATTCTTCAGCAAAAAAAAAAAAAAAAAAAACTGCAGTCAGCCACCTAATCTGGGTTGGGGCCCACCCCTGAATAAATGAATCTCCCTTTGTAATGCCTAAAATTTGATTATTACTGAATGATTGTTTGCAATAATTGATGCCCTTTCCAGATATCCTCCTTGAAAATATAAATACTGTTGAAAATGGGCTAAAACTAATAACACTTGACAATGAATAACTTTTTAAGTAAATTCTCTTTCTACTCACATAAGAGATGAGTTTTCTTTAGGATTTCATTTATTATCAGCAAAACCCTGTGGCCTCAGAAGCTAAAAGTTCTACAAGAGGAGGATGGGGAAACAAGGGACAAACCTGGTAAACTATGTGTCATGTTGGGTTACCCCACATGTGTCCTGGCAATGTGCCTAGTGCACTCACTCCCACCTAAGTCAGTGCTGTCAGAAGGTGGAAGGGAAATCAGAGGGTCACCTGCAAGAGGGCCAATGGTAACTCTTGCTGCCCACTGCCCCTGTGCCATGAGTGTCCAGGGATATACCAGTAGAAGCTGAGCATTTTTAGAGCAGCCAGATCTTTGCCTCTGGATCAGCTTCTGTGTCGGAACAGGAAGGGAATGACAATGAGACCACTAATGAAAAAGTCACATTTTGACAGCCCTGGCCCTGTCTCAGCTAAAAACAATAAAATGCGAATTGCAGAACATGATCCAATAACAGGAAACAAGACCAGCACTGAGGGTGTTTTTGGTAAACAGTGGCAGTTTTTCCCACCAAGGTCTTGATTAATGCCCTCAGCAAAGCTAGAGAAAAGGAAAAGTCTTCCGCATCAAGAGGGTGACCACACACTCATGTAATGATGTTCATGCATCTCTGACGTCCCTAGCCCAGCCATGCCCTTGTGGCAGAACAACACACCTTGTCCTAGGACAGGTAATGAAACATAACAACAATCTTTCCCTACTCTACTTCCAGCTACTTCACAATGGCTGCTAATAAAGATACATGACTTTTGTGTTGTCCATCAGGGTCCCAAGAACAAACACGGAATTTTATTTTCCTCTCTGGTCTGCTCCCAGCCTGGAAGAATGGGTCCTGGGAAAGCCAACCTTGAGCTGACCTCTGTCTAACTGCTTTCATTAGGCTAGACTTCAACACTTCTGATGGGGCTTCCAGATCTCTTACTTCCACATAAAATATTTGTTTATTTTAAAAGTACAAAAGAACTATAGTAGTCTTGCAAGCAATGCAATAGAATCAAGCCTTGTTCACAGAAAGCACTTGGATTCCACTGTGTGTGATTTTATTCTGAGTTGTTTATTTTCTGTTCAATCCAAGAGACTCCAGAGGGTGGGTCAAAGAATTGAAAGCAGGGTTTGAAAAGGACTTGGAGAAGTTTTGCTTTGGATGCTTGTGCAGAAATTAGAGATTATTATGTACTTTACAATATTATTATTTTGAGCGTTTATAAGAACTGGTGTTTGAATGAAATCATTCTCTGGGGCTTTCATGCCTTAACAACTTGGCATTAATGTTTTTGGGAACTTTTAAACTAAACAACAGCACTAACACCTAATATTGCCAAAGCAAACAGCATAGATATATTGGCCTGTTGTTCCTTCTACTCAGAGGCAGTTGAGTGAAATCAACTGAACTTCTACCAACAACCTCAAGCAGGCGAACTTAGAAAATAGAGT
Organism: Equus caballus; assembly: GCF_041296265.1. NCBI lineage: Eukaryota > Metazoa > Chordata > Mammalia > Perissodactyla > Equidae > Equus > Equus caballus. Next base: position 82,178,250 of record NC_091691.1, read on the forward strand.
TGACTCTGAGGAATTTCTCCCACTCCTCCTGCCATGGAAGTGGCATTTATGGGAGTAATTTTTAGGTGAATAATTTTTTAAGCCAAAATAATTCACTCACGTGTGACACCGGAAGGGGATCCAGACACAGGACTTGTTTGGGTGTGACAACAAAGTGCAGACAATGACAGTAAAGGAGTAACTGAGGCTGAGGAGAGGGTAGCTCTAGGATCTGCAGCGTGTGAGGAGCAGGGGTGTGCAAAGGGGATGCTGTTGGAGCACACAGCCAGAACAGAGATAAAAATATGTCCCCATATATCACTAGCATTGTCAGGTGTCCCCCATGTAGAAACAGGGGGTTGCCAATAAGTAAAGATTTTTCAGCTTTTCCCACAGTAGAAGAAATATTTAGAGCTCTCCAAAGCCACCAAAGTCATAGAATCTGCTTCATATAAACAGGGTAAACAAAACCTCTGCGAGCAAAAATGGTAAGCTGTTCTCAATTTTCTTCATAGTTATAAATTCACAAAGACGTCAGAGTTGAAGAGACCATAGATACTGCCTGGCCAGCTTAATGGAGGCACAAAAAAAAGATCCAATGGTTCCTCAAGGATCTTTAAATGAGTTACATTTGATTTGAACATAAGCCCTTATAATTCTCCATTTGATCTGTTAAGAGCAAGCCTCCTTTATTTAGTGAATGTTTTATAATCTTTAAAGATTTTCCTATTTTTAGCAAGACCTTTTGGCCTGTTCATAATACTTATACACACTTGCAAGTGGATTAGTGTTACAGAATATATATGTGTACGTGTATGTGTGTGTGTATATACACACACACACACTCATATAAGTTTATGAGCCTCTATCCTATACAGAGGTAGTTCATAAGAAGAGTTCATAAACTTAGTCATCTGTCACTTACCCTGCCCATCTCATTCCTGCTTCTTCAAACCCACCTCTCTGTAGGTTCTAGAAAGGGAGAATAAAGTTCCTTATGATGAGACATCAATGAGATTTATATCTAGTTTTTTGTTGTTGTTGAATTACAACTGGCATGACAAAGGCATTGTCAATGTCACACGATACAGTTACTTGATCCCCTGTGCCTCGGTTTCCTTTTCTACAAAGAAAGGATAATAATAACCCCTAACCTACTTCTCAGGTTTATTGTGAAGGTGAAATGAGATAATACATGTAAAAGACTTGGGATAATGCCTGACACGTACTAAACACTTGAAATATTGTACTATTATTACTGTACAACGCCATAGATTGTACGAGATGAATTACCATTGAATCAAGTTAGAATTCAAATCAAATCAATAAATATGCAATATCTACTATAGGAAATCACTATTGTAGAAAATACGTGTTCACTAGTGGCTGCTCAATTCAAACTCCATTAAATGTTTATTGGTAATCTGAGCAGACCATGGAAAGGCATGGTTAGTCCATTATTCTGCTTTCACGAGTGTGGAACTAGAAAAATTTAGGCAGGAAGAATGCACTCATTCAAGTTGGGACCTGTCCAGAGCATGAGGTTAAAGAAATCTATTAATAAATTGTGACTTCAGTAATTAAAGGTACACACATAGGCATCATGCATACTAAAATGACATTTTGTTAATAGACTGTCCTGGCAGTTTGGGGTGTTCTTTTAAGCTTTTTAGCAGCAACAAGCTGCTTCCTTGTCAGGAATCTTAGAATAACTATGTCATTACATAAACATTCTACATCCACCTTATGCCAACCCATGTTCTGTTTCTTTTGGAAGAGAATGAAATAAGATGAATTGACATGACCCAGGAGTCTGTATTATAGAATGCTAATGTTCTTTAAGATGGTGGATGTTCTAAAAATTGTGAAAAAGGACCAGTGTTAAAGATATGGCTGACCTTTGCAAGATTATTTTATTGCAAAAGTTCTTTGGTTTTACAAGCTGACATTCCAGAGTCAACATAAATAAGGTGCCAGGGGAATATTGCCACAGAGGTAAGAGCATAAACTTATGCAGCTATCTCAGCACAGCCAACTGGGCCCTGGGGAAGGGCCCTGGGGACTCTGAGATGGTCCACATAGCTAAATGAATAGCAAATATGACGTGAAAAAGAGCACTAGGTTTATTGTTTTCAGAATTAAACTGTGTTAGGAACAAATCAGATATAGTGACCACCTCACATAGGCCGACACAGGTTCTGGACCACTTCAGCCTCCAAGCAAAGCTCCTGCATTAGTGGACCTCAGCTAGCAGTGAGCCAAGTCAGACTGACATTTGGGTTCAAGTCAAATAGGTCCCAGAGGGAGAAATCAGACTTTTCAGTGAATAAGAGGAGGCCCAGCAAGTGGGGAACCAGCATTGAAAGACGGAAAGAAGAAAATATCTAAGGATGGTTTAGGCAGTTAGCATGACAGAAACTTGGTAGCACATGATTTATAGTCAGGTAGAGGCAGCGGAGAAGTGGGGCAGAGGTCAATGACAGAATCTGATATAGGTCACAAACAGCAATTCAAGAGACTAGGGATTGGAACTGGAACCAACAGGCAGACTAACCAAATGCTGAGCCACTGGAGTAATCTCCCCAGAAATTAGGGCTTTATTGGTGGAAGCAAATTTGCTTAATATTTTTATTTATTTATTTTTATTTTACGTTTTTTTTTTTTTTTTTTTTGAGAAAGATTAGTCCTGAGCTAACTGCTGCCAATCCTCCTCTTTTTGCTGAGGAAGACTGGCCCTCAGCTAACATCCGTGCCCATCTTCCTCTACTTTATATGTGGGATGCCTACCATAGCATGGCATGCCAAGTGGTGCCATGTCTGCACCCGGGATGCGAACTGGTGAACCCCAGGCCACTGAAGCAGAACGTGCACACTTAACCTCTGCGCCACTAGGCCAGCCCCACTTAATATTTTTAGTAACTAGTCTCCAAAGATGGAGCCCAGTGAACCATAGCCTTACCACATTGAATTTAGTTTAGCCCCTTGATTCATTTTGACCCACAGGATTTGGCAGAAGTGACACTGTGTATCTTTGGAGGAAGGCCTTAAGAGATTTGCAGCTTTTACCTTTGCCTTTTGAAATGCTCCCTCTTGGAACTCAGATGCCATGCTGTGAGAAGTCCAAATCTCCCAGAGAGGCCATATAAAGGAGACCAGAGGCCCTCTGATCAACAACTCCTGCAGAGTTCCCAGCAAAACCAGTACCAACTGCCAGCCAGGTAAGGAAGCCATCTTGGATGTCCAGCCACGTCAAGCCCCCAGGATGCAGCCTCCTCCCACATCACATGAGGCAGAGGGACCACACAGCTGAGCCCAGTCAACTCACAGAATCATGAGAGAGAATGAAACAATTATTATTGTGAGCCATTCAGTATTGGAACATCTGTTACACAGCAACGGAAAACTGAATCTGTGAAGGTTTCACAGGACACAAAAACAATAATAATAATAATGTTTTATGGTTGAAAGGCACACAATTTATCTAAAGAGTTTACTCCTTCTTGTGTTGCTATGATTCAGTTTAAAGTAGGATAGGGTGAAATAGAGATGTTTGAAAGAAAATGTCAGATTTCTCAGATGGTTTCACACACAACATCACCAACAACAGCTTTGGCTGTATCATGTCTTCTCAAGACATTGTTGTTCCTTAATTTGCTGCTATAGCTAGACATATGATTTCTTGCATTGAACTTCTCAACCTTAAGTAAGGCCCCTGCTCATCACAGTTATGGTTTACATGACATTACCTCTGCATTTGTTCCAGAGGCCAATGACTGACAAGGCATTATATTGAGCATAAATGCCCAGGGATAGGAGAAGATCAGAAGACTGGGCTGGGTTTGGGTAAGTACCAGGAAAGGGAGCCCAGGTCCTATATCAGCACCCTGAGTGTTAATATCACAGCCTTTGCCGAATCATCATAGTGAGCCCAGGTGAGCCAAGGTGGATCACGGTGAGCCAAGGTGGGCCAAGGTTTGGAAGTCAGGAAGTCAAGACAGAGTTGAGGATTTCCCTGATTACCTAAAGTCAATAGCCATCTGAGGGTCTGGAACCTGTGACATCAAATAAGGAAAGACTTAACTATCAGGTCTCAGAGGCCAAGCCTGCCAATGTCTGGAGTCTAGAAATCATGGAGATCAAACCAATTATCCCAGCAGCCAGAACTGAGAAGTGACCTCAAGGTTCTTTCATACTCTTTCTGGGAATAGTAAATGGTGACCAGAAGAGAGCAGGCCATGACCCATAGATATTTGGAGAACTGAATGCTTTTCTCTTAAAATTAAAATAATCAGGCTGATTCTCGAATAGAGCATGACATGATGTTGAAGTCCTATCACTTTTTATTCTCCAGTACTTTTAAGCTATGGAAAGAATACTGCTTGAATAATTTCATCAAGTTTGTTCCCATCGCTTAGCATTCTCTGACTATGCAGAGCATGCCTTAGTTGGCACAGAACATGTAATATTGGTTGAGGGAGGAGGTCCTCCCCTCACGGAATTATCATGATAGATGTAGACATATTTGTCCACACTGTTGTCTTTGGTTGCTTTCACTATAGTGTAACTTCAGGAAGTAGGGCAGTCACCTTGAGTCACAAATTAAAAGCCTCCCATTCCTATACCATCTGTTTCTCAAAGGAGCTACTAGATAAAAATAAACATTCATTTAAAGGGCAATATATTTCTCAAGAATCATGACCAAAAGGATGCTTTGCTTGGACCAAATACTGCCTATGTTTGGAATGGAAGATTTTCCACTGTAGATCCAAATCTCAAGCCACAGCTTCAAGTTCCCCTGAGCTAGTATTGGCTTGAAGTCCTCTATGTGGCTTAGGCACCCAAGTGGGCACATTGGTGACCCATTTGCACGAAGGGATTATCATGACTTAGCCAAGTGCTGAACCATTTGCAGAATGTGATGGCACAAGTCTGCCCCTCTCCTTCAGAAAGCTTAGGCAGTGAAACTCAGTTCAGTGGCCAGAACAAGGGCTACTGGCTTTTCAAGAGATCTTCAAGGCTGATCACAGGTTTAGAAATGGCATTTCTTCAGGTGGGAATATCTTAAAATGTCTTAAATTTACACTTATGAGAAGAGCAACCAATTTTTATTTAATGGGATGTTTTTAAAGAAATTTAGCTTAGAAATTTCAATGCATACAGTAACTCTAGGCTAACAAAATACTGACAAACAAAATTCATTGGGGACCTCCTTTAACAAATAAAAGGATTAATTTTTAATTAGTGTATTAGTGGTTTGCTTATAAATGGCAACAACTTTCTAACTCGTAAATTCCAAATTAGCATAATCCAAATACAGTTTTATTGTAAAGAATTCTCTAGTATTCAATTCAACAAACTTTCATTGAGAATCAGCTCTGTACTTGGCTCTGTGGTACTACAGTTGCAAAGATTAACACAGCTGGAAAGATTAATCAGATATAATCTATGCCTCAAAGAGTTGACAGCATAGTGAGTGAGAAAAGGATGCAAGTAAGTATTTCATAATGGATAAATGCTATGCTTTTGTGATGAACAATATGCTTTCAGAGGACAAGGGGTGGTGACATTAAGTCTATGCAGAGTATGTGTAAATAATTCACAGAAGAAATAATATTGGATTTGGGCCTTAAAGACTAAGAGTTCACCAAACGACAAGAGTCAGAATGTACTGGTGGAGAAGTGTGGACAAAGATATGATGTTATGAAGGGGTGAGGCATCTTTGAGAAAGAGTGTGGCTGCAACAAAGAGAGCCTAGGAGGGAGGCAGGAGATGAGGCTGGAAAGAAGTGGGACACCAGACCACTACTGTGCTTGAATCGCTTCTGGAGCTGGGACTTTATTTTACAGACAATAAGGAGCTAGAAAGAGTTGGAAGACAGAAGGTAATTTGGACAGATTCCTATGTATGGACATGACTCACTCAGAGGTCCCCACTGCTTTAGATAGAATTAGAATTTTTATAGTAAGGAAGCAGCAAGAAAGAGCCCATTTCAGCTTTCAATTTCTAAAACAATAGTGAAAATCACCACTTTTAATTTTCAAGAACCAAGATTTTGAGAGGAAAGAAGTTTTTGCATATCAAAAGGCAAAGCTCTGACAGAGCTGGCGGATGTATGAGAACACAGTAAAGAATTACTAATTGCTGCGTGGTCCCTGAATCTGTGTCCCCACCACTCACATGGCTTGACAATAACTCCCTAGTCCCACATGCATTTTGTTATCAATCTAGTGTCTCTCTAAGATGATGCTAAAACAACAAGAAAGACATGATTGGATTAAATCTAGAAGTGTTAGAAGGCCCATAGGGCAAATGAAGAGTTTATCTGCAGACAATAAATTGGGAAGAGAATAGACGAAGTAGAAGAAAGTACATTCTATAAAATTTGCAGGGGGTGGGGGGACTAGTGGGGCCTTCTGGACCTAAAGGAACCACTTGGAGAAGTGGGAATCAACCCAGAGAGATGACCCAGCCTCTGAGTGAGCACCTCCAGTGGCCAGAGCCAGGGAACCTTGAGGTAGCTAACCCTGCCTGCTCTGATTGTCTGTCTCCATTTGAGTGAACATCACTAGTGTTGCTTGCCCTGAGGACAGCTCCAGCTGTCCCTTAAGGGCATCTCATCAACAATTGCCTGCACTCTGACAGTGGTGACACATGGGAGGCATCCAGACAGCTCAGTTCAGCCAAATCCTCCTATGTGGAACAGCCCCCTCCTCAAAAGTCTAGGACACTTGTAAGCCTCAAAAAGGAAGTGAGGCCATGACACCCACAGGAAGTGCGAGAGCCATGGAAGAGAAAGTATCTTCTCACCTCAACTTAGAGAAGAGGGGAGGGAGTTGGAGAACCAGGCCAGCTCGAGATTTCACCTCAGCTACAATGGTGGAGAAACCCACTTCCATACAATATCATATTAATGTATTCCAAGATAGATCCGCTATATCTCTGTCCTCAGTCCATTTTTGTAATCCCACAAAGAATTTTCACTTACCTCTGCCACCACAACAGAACCGGGCTTCTGACCTCAACCACTTCTCCCAGAAGGCACCTGTGGATCACGCCACTTCACAGTTGTTCATGGAAAATGCAAGTAGGTCTTGAGGAAAACATTGTGTCATATAGATAGTCAATTACATCTGGGCAATTGATAAAAACACACACAGAACACATGAAGGCAATTCTTTGCACTCATCAGTCATGGATATTGGAAAATACCCATTCCCCCTGCCGAGTCCTGAAGACCACCAGCTCCCTAGCAAAGGCTCAGGCACTAGGAGTACAAGGTTCTATTCTATTTTAATGGACTAATAAGGGTACAAAGACACACATTCTTCCTTTACCAGATTTATTTAGTGCCACCAAAATGAAAGAATGCAACGAGGGCTAATAGTAGCAAACTCCAATTTTATAAAATGGCTGCCTGGTTCTGTTGGCAGCAGATAGGCATTGAATACCTAGATTTTCTTTCTATGTGTTTTCTGTGTACAAATACCTGCAAAAAGATAGAATGAAAACAGAAACACAGTCAAGACCTCTGCTCTGCTGTCTAGGACTGTAGAATCCTATAGAAGTTCCCAAATTAAAATCTAAGCGTGTTGCCAGCCCCATGGTGTAGTGATTAAGTTCAGTGCACTCCACTTTGGTGGCGCAGGTTTGCAGGTTCAGGTCCTGGGCACAGATCTACACCACTGATCAGCCACACTGTGGTGGCGACCTACATATAAAGTAAAAGAAGGCTGGCACAGATGTTAGCTCAGGGCTAATCTTCCTCAAGCAAAAAAAGGAGAGAATTGGCAACAGATGTTAGCTCAGGGCTAATCTTCCTCAGAAAAAGAAAACCAAGCAAACCTAAGCATGTTGATTTTATGGACTCCCTGGTATCTAAGGTGTAGAGAGCCTTGGAAGGAAACTTCAAGCTAAGAGAAAAGCTTTTTTGCTTCCATGAATGGGATGTGGATTTTGTGAGAGTAATTTAGGAGAGGACTGAATCATTCTTGACCTTTCTGGAGAGTGGCTAGGAGGATGAAGTATCTAAACTGAAGAATTAGTATGATCATACAGGAAAGAGTTAGTAATCACTGCATAATCCCTAAATCTGTATCCCCACATGGCTTAAAACCAATACCTCTCTAGTCCTATATATACACCATTCTTTTATCAATCTGGAGATCTTCTGGGATGATGCTAAAATAAATAAGAATGAACAAAAAAGAAATAAACAAAATCACAAGGAAGAGATGTTTGGGTTAGATCTTAAAGTCTTACTATGCCCGTGGGGTAACCTAAGTTAACAGCATCTCAAACATTGTGTTCATAGGTAACGGTCATAAACAGGGGTAAGTTTCCCTACTGTCCTCTTACAGGGCTCTCAAGCCAGTTTTGTCGTCTCCCCCAGAAATAAAAATGATGAAGTTCTTTCCCATTCACACCACCATCTTTACTCTCTCGTGTTACAGGGCCTTACCCCGTCTTTGGGGAGATATGCCTGCCTTGTCAAAGAGAGGGCTGGAATACACAGGGCAGTTAGAATGAGCTCAATCAAGTCTCAAAGTACAGGTGGCATCACTCCTATGTGCATAGACAGCCTGAGGCTCCAGTGTTTTCTGGATTTGAGATAAAATCGAGGATAACTAGGAAGATCAGGGCTCAGAAGACCTAAGACTGCTCTGCCAGCAAAAATGGCCTCTAGAACTGAAGAGACCACTAGGGAGCACCGAACCAAGGTGGAGAGGTATTTACCAGATACCCAGCCTCATCCACCTGACACTGTAGGACCCTGGGGAGTGTGTCATCCACACCATTAGGCATGGCCTTGCATGTGGGAAGGGCTATCCTGAAAGCATAGACAAAAACCAACCCCAGTTCTCACCACATTGCGGTCCAGAGGAAGGAGGTGGGGTTCTTCTAGGATCCTAGAGGAAAATAAAAGTTCTTTGCGGGGGCAGAAAAGATGTACTTAGGAGAGGAATGCAAATATACTAACTATTGGATAGTCTCACGCCATGAATGGGTTTCACTCCATACACAGTGGAGGGAAAACCTCAAACTGTCTCTGTTCACCCCCTACTCCAGTAGGGACATCGGAGATTTCCCGTCCGCAGCACCTGCATGTCCTCCAGATGTCCCAGGCTTCAAGCTGTGCTTCGTGGGGTTTGCAGATGTCCTGACCACTAACAAGGGGATTTTCCACATGGGAATTTGCCTGGGCTGAGTCTCCGACATGGGTCATGACTGCAGCAAGACCAACAAGGAAAGAGCAGACAGGTGTTGAAGGGATAATGAAGCACAAAGATATTTCAAGAAAGTTCTCCCTACATGTGCTTGAGAAAAATGAGCCCTGCACAGAGGAAGCAGCAGGTGGATTGGAGAATGAGAGTCCAGATGCAGGGAAATGCAAAAGGGAGGACCTCCGACAGGCAGAGGTGGTGGGAATAGAGAGTACCTTTTAGATGTGGCAGGTTGAGAGTGGGAGACACCAAAGAAGGTGAAGAGGGCAAAGAGTGGATTGGGATGACTTTCAGGCTTTAGCTTGGGTGACAATAGATGGCAATGTCACTTTCTAAAATAAGAAACAACCTTGTAAGGAAGAAAATAATTTGGAATTCTGGAGACAAATCCAGATCGCATTGGAAAGAAGAATGAATATAATGTAAGTAAGTGGGGGTTTGAACAACTAGTTCAAAGTGAGGACATGAAGGGAGGTGAGAGGTGTAACATATTACATACCATATACAGGGAAATCCACTCTGGAGCTCTTCAATCTCTTTCCCTGTCCCAGCACCTGACAGTTGGAGAGGCAGGCTAAGATCCAGGAGATTCCTCATTAACCTCTCAAATTATGACCCAACCCTCTCTAATTAAAGGAAGCAGGTTAACCCCCACTCCCTAATACACACACACACACATACGTCAGACTCAACAGATATTTTCTACTGCTGCAATTATTTTTGTTCTCCCTCCAGCAGAAAAGAGACGGAACTGATCACCATTCTCTGTAGAATTTCCCTCCTTGGAAATCAAAGTTAATTAACACTTACTGAACCTTTCCTGGACACATGGCACAGGACCAAATTCCTGAAGGAAAATGAAAAGGGATGTGTAGGTGTGGTACTAAAACCACATCAGAGGAGGAGAAGCAAGCCAGGATAACAGGTTAGAACCGGGTTTAGCACATTTTCTTCCCACGGCTGCAAGACTCTGTGCCGTTAATAAACAAACACACTCATAGGAGAAAGCGTTTGCAGGCATAAATGCATGGTATTTAAGTTTCTTAAAATCAATTCATAAACTCAAATACTGAGCCATCTCTAATTACCTTTCTGCGAGTAATAAAAGAATGTGAGTATAATCTTTAAAAATCTTTCCACATTAACATCTACAAGCCCTATCCAGTCCCTCACAGGCCACAGCACTTGGAGATGCTATATCTGCAGGTTCACAGGCATCAGCTGTTATCCCACATGGTCATTGGCTTCCCTTTGTTTATGACACTGGTTTTCAACCCTGGCTGCCATTAGCATGACGAGGTGCATAGAAAAAAACATAGGTGCCTGGGTTGCCTACCCACAGACTCTGTATCTGTGGAAGTTGGGTCCAATTAGTGATATCTGTGTTAATTTCCCAAGAGGATTCTAATGTGTAATCCCATGGGATACCCTCTGTCTCTAGGCCTGTCAATCAAACTTGACTCCAATGGACTTTTCCAAATCTCTTCCAACCACTTCCTACAAACACTAGTCACTGAGACAATGGGCTAAGGATTCCTGCTTCCTCCATTGCTCATACCTGGGACATAACCCCCTCCCTTTTTCCCCCCTTTCCGCAGAGCATCTTTTCTTCAAGGTCCAGTTCAAGCCAAGCAGAAATTGAACCTATGTCTAAGCATGTATATCCTAGTGTGAGACTATCTCAGCGTTCAGTTTACCTGTGAAGAAAGTTGTGTGACTAGAGTCACTGTTCAAGATCATTATGACAGGGAAGGACCCACAGCTATTCCTCCATCACTGTCCAGGTTTGGATGTGGGGTTATATTCTCCATGCATGTTGAATACAATTCAAACACATCCAGCAAGTGGTTAGTCCCCAAATTTAAGCTTCTCTCTCATAGTTTTGAGTTTTACAGACTTATCTATCTTGCACTCAAATTTATTTCCACTGAAAGCATGTTCAGGACACTTCAAACTGAATACTTCCCCACAGGACAAGATGAATTAGTTGGAAGTATGAATCACTGGCCTTTGGACCACATGAAGTGCCAGTGGAGGAGCTGGGATAGAGGAATTAAGGAAAGCCTCAGCTGTCTGTTCTTCTGACAGTCTCACCAAATACTTAGATGTGAGAGGTTTTTTCTTTATTTTTAACTTAAGAAGAATGAGAACAACATAATTATACTTTCATCTGCTCTCTAATCTGAGGAACACACAATAGCCACAACTGGCCAATTTCCAGTAAAACCTCCCTCCTAAGGTCTTAGGATCCAAACAGTCTGTTCCCTGGGTAAAGACTGCTCCGGGGAAGAATTCTTCCCCTTCCTTCTACTGGCTATCCTTTTTCTAATACAATGAACAGCATCTAAGCCAGGTTTCTGCCCCATATTTTGAGGCCCTGGATGAACCAAGCCTGGATAGCTGAGAAACAAACTCAGGTCCTAAGGCAGTCATGTCCACCTTGCTGGCTTTCACATCTCTATACTTAATCCTGGAGGAAACAGAAGAACACCTGTTTGAGCCAGAATTCTTGTCAGGAGGACTTCTGGATAGGAGGTAGGTGTGGGGCTTACAAATACGGCCCCTGGGGGAAGGGAGGGGCCTCTTGTCTGCCTCAGCCTCGGGTTCAAATGCAAGGCTCATAAAAGTCATAACCACCTCAGAAATGGGCATTGGAGACAGAACTATTAGAAGAGAGTTTCTGATGTAAATTCTCCCCTGGAGATTTTTTTGTCACTGAAAATAGCCAAGTATCTGAATGCTTGTAGACTGAGTTTGTCTTTACCTCACAATAGGAAAAGAAAGAGTCATTTTTGTAAAGTTCTCTTTCTATAAGACATAGATTAGTCCTCACACCATCATTATTCCTGAGGACGTCGGTTATGCAAGGTGACAGCTCGTGTTCTCGGAGCACAGATTTGATTTGGCTCTCTCAGTGATTTAAAAAACTTGCTTTGGAGAATGTAAGTAGAGAATGAGAAGAGACATACAGATATCAAAATCCATAATTTGGAAACCTAAAAGGCCACTTAAAATGCTCTTGCATGAAATTTGAAAGGAAACCATCACAAGGCAATAGAACTTTATTAAGTATCAGACCTTCTGCTTCCTCTCTCTCAGGCTCACGAGTGTGTGTGTCTGCGCACACACCCACCCACCCACCCACACACAATGGAATAGATTTTATTCACTCTCATTTTCCAGATGAAGAAACTAAAGCCAGACAGGTAATGCCAAAGACATAGCTAATAACTGGCAGAGATAAGATTCCAACCTAGCTGTGTGCACATCTGTGTCATCCCTACTTGCAGATACCTCCTTGATGAGCCTGTTTCTTTCCCTTGCATCAAACTGTTCCCTGGCTCCCATGCCTAAACCAGGAGGAAGCAGAGTGGAGAGGTGAAGAGAGAAGGCTCAGGATGCCTGAGTTCAATGCCCAGCTGCTCCACTTTCCAGCTGTGCAATCTTGAGCAGTTTACTTAATCTCTCCAGCTTTCAGTTTCCTTATCTGTAAATGGGGATGATGATAATGCTGTAGCTTCATAAGCCATTCAAAGCATTAAAGAACATAAGACAGGTAAAACATGAGAAGAGTACCTGACGCTGTAGGCAAGGTACAAACTTTTGCTGGAGTAAGCCGCTGTGATTTTGGAGTTGTCTATTTCTGCAGTTTGCCTAGCCTGTCATGACCAATACAGTTCTATAAATGTCAGTTAAATTAATTTCGATTAAGTCATTATATACAAAAGTTACGTGGCGAGAACTATTGCTGAAGGGGACTGTGGTTTTTGCTTCTCCTGCATCCCTGAAGTCAACCAACTCTCTGTGTGCCAAAGATCAGATTTCTTCTGATGAATAACGCTACTTCTCAAAAATTCATTATTTTATCATCAATGTATCAGCACACCACAGAGCACATAATCAGCTCAAGAAATAATTTTTTTCTTATTTTACTCAGGGATTTTTAGCAACTCATGCTAATTGATACAACTTAAAAAAAATAGCCTGTGGTACACACAGATCTTCTATTTTAAACCTTCTAAAAAATACCATGCCTCTAGATGAAAGACAATAGAGATATCTGAAACTAAATAAATAATAAATTCCCAAGAAGTCCGTTTTCAATAAATGATGATAAGCGAAAAAGTGAGAAAAGCTGTTTTGGGATTCCCATCTGAACTGACAGCCTCATTTTAATTTTCATGAATGTGCCTCACTTACAAATTCTAACATCCTGAACCAGAAGAGAGGCTGCCATTCTTGACTCTGGGTTTCTATTGTTTCCGGCTTGAATTCAGGGAGTTGAAAGCATGACACTTCCTTCAGCACACAGTTTTGGCTGTCGTAGATTTATTCCCCTCAACTCTTTGAAGGAGGGGAAAGCCCGAATGAGAAATTCATTGGATGCTAGTCAGGATGAAAAGAGGGACCCATTGCTCTGCCTGCCAAAGGTGACGTGACATGAGTCTACCATCATGGCTTGTTACAAACCATAGTAAGTCTCTGCAAAGATATGAAACAATGAACTTTAAAAAATACCTATCAGTTGTCCATCCATCCATATCACATAAATACATAATTAACTTCCTAAATATGGATATTTTTGTCATTTAAAAATGTCTATTAATTACTTGATATTCTACCCATTCTAGGCTGTTTATGTAAATATTGAGTTGCGAGCCTTCTTAAGAATGCACAGAATTTACTTGGTCACCTACAACAATAATTGACTAAATACACAGATACAGTATTTTCAAAATAGGTAGTATAGACTCAGTAATCTTTAATGAACTTTTGCATCATTCTAACCTAAAGCGTCAAGACTTAATTAGAATTTGAAATTCACGGATCATTGACCACAGCACCATAATTGGCTTGGGCATATGCACTCCTGCAGATCACCAGTGAGCCAACTCCTTGAAACAACCACTCCAAATGCTATGTTAAGGTATGTTGACTCATCCACTTGGAATATTTCTCACAAAGAATTAACCATTTTAGCATCTTTAAAGAGGAATTTTAACTTATCCCCAGTTGATGTGGGAAAGCTTCTCTTTACAAATGAATGTCAACTAATTAAAGTAGAAGGAATGATAGAAATTTTAAAAATCACCATTTCGCAGTCTAACACCCCACCCGTGAAAGCTTTGATTCAGACAAGGAACATCAATGGGGGCCAACACTGTTGAATAAAATGTTTTGGGGTGGAAAAGCTAGTTCCAAGGTGTCACATGTCATCCCATAGGTTGCTTGCTAATTGCAAAGAAAAAAGAGAAATCTTTACAATGGAAGGATCTGGCCATCTTATTTTAGCATCACTAATAGTAGAACCCTCTCAATAATGTTCTGAGATGCAATGTACAGTAGTAAGCAACATCTGTGAGATCTTCTTGTTAACAATGTCTAACCTAGTTCTAATCAAGGCTTTAAACGTAACTTGCAGGAAATAGAAGAACAACATAAGTAACTCCAACAGGAAACAATCAGACTAATCCAGGATGGATTGTAGTCCAACACAATGGTCTAGTCACTTCAAAAAGTCAATGTAGTGAACTTTGAAAAGCAAGGGACTATTGTAGATTAAAGGATACTAAAGAAACACAACAACAACAAGCAACGTGTGACCTTTGGATTCTTGTTTGATACAAACAGCTATAAGACATTTTGTGTACAACTGGGGAAATTTAAATTTAGATTGGCTATTAGATTACTTTAGCCATTATTGCTTATTTTTACTGCATATTTTCTTAGATTATAATGATCTTGTAAGTATGCAGGTAAAAGGTTTTATACATAGGAGATATTTGCTGAATTATCTCTTTGAGATAAATGTAACTTACTCAAATTGTAACACACACACAAAGATATAAAGCAAATATAGCAAAATGTCAATAATTGTATCTAAACAGTGGGTACACATGGTTCATTAAATAATATTTTCAATACGTGTATATATATATTATGTATATTTGTGTGTATATATATGTGATATAAAAGTTGGGGGGAAGAATTCTTGCCTCCATTTTCACATATTATATTTCTTGCTTTGTCAGTAGTTTTCATGTGTGTATCAGGAGGGTATCTCTCTAGAATTGTACATATTTAATACAGCATGCCACATAACCCTTGTTTACTTACTACTTGTGTTTATTTGGATTTTATTGAACCAGAACTTATTTCTACTATTTGGTGCTTCCAGAGATATATCCCTTTTTGCATTACTGAAAGATTCAATACATTCCTTCTAGCTGGATATATTTATTGGGCATCTACTAGATGACAGGCACAATGCTAGTCCCCAGGAAGTCATGGTAAGCAAATGCAAATATGGGCCCAGATGTCATAAATCCTATAGTCTAGTAGAGAAGAAAGAATTTAATCAAATGATTACATGGTCAAACTAACAAACTGTAATAAGTGTCATGAAAACAAAGCTCAGGGAACTAGGAGACTAAAACAGAAGGGTGTGGTTCAGTGTGGGAACTCAGTACTGAGAGGCGAAGAGTGAGTAGGCATTTAACCACGGGAAGGAAGTGAGGAGGGAGAGATCTCCAAGGTGGAAGGAAGCACGGCAAGTTTCAGGAACAGAAAGACCAGTGTGGTTGCAACAAAGAACAGAGGCTATGGGGCTGCTGATTTGGCTGAGGGGTAAAGAAAGGCCTTATCATTCAACACCGTTAGGCCATCCAGAGGATGCTGATCTTTATCCAAAGAGCGTTGTTTTAAGAGTGAAAGTGATATGACCCGATTGGCATTTAAAAAGATTTCTCAGCCTATAATATGGTGAATAGATTGGAGGGGATCCACAGCAGAAACTGGGAGAGCAGTTTGGAGGTGATTGTGCAAATCTAAGGAAGAAACAGCGGTGGCTTGAATCAGGGTGGTGGCAGTAGAGATGGAGAGAAGCAAATGGTTCAAAAAATACCTAGGAAGTAAAGTGGACAGGCTCCGTGATTGATCAGACAAGAGTAGAGGATCAAAGAGACATCAGGGATTGCTCATGGGACTCTGCTTTGAGCTATTGAGTAGAAAGCACTGAGGGAAAAATGGGTTCACTTAGAGTGATTCCAAGTTGGGTTTTAGATAGGCTGCCTTAAGGATATCTTCAAGCGATCAATGTCAGCACAAACTCCAATGGCTCATTATCTCGTTTTAGACATTTAAAATATGGTTATAGAACAAAGTGATTTGTTTTGTAATGAAACGATTTTACATTTCCAAATGGAGTTTCTACCTTGAGGAGCCATGCATTATGCC
Organism: Equus caballus; assembly: GCF_041296265.1. NCBI lineage: Eukaryota > Metazoa > Chordata > Mammalia > Perissodactyla > Equidae > Equus > Equus caballus. The sequence continues at coordinate 82,194,687 of NC_091691.1, forward strand.
ACAATCCCATCATTGCTCAAAACATATCTGGGGTTCCTCCTCGAACATTTTCTCTCAGAACCAGTTTGCAGCCTCTCTACTGTCGGCCCTGGACTCAAAGGCACTTTCCAGATACTCCTCAAGTTCCTCTGTGTATCTCAGCAGCAGGGCTGGCTCCAGGCATTGCACTATCTTTTTATTTTGCTGTGTTTTAAGACTCTGAGCTGTTGGAGTTTGCTCACTCCTGGATTAGGGTGGTGTATATAGTGGGCCCTTGATAGATATTCACTAATTATGTGTAGAAAATTAATCTCATTACTTCGCCATCACATCATAATTTTATCTAATGTGGTCCACTATGATCATCCACCTTGTTTCCTAAAGTAGTCACTGAACAATTTGTTATTCCTAAAATAACAAAATCAACTCACAAAGGACCAGAAGAAGAAGAGGAAGAGAAAGAGAAGGGAGGGGAAGGAAGGAAGGTAGAAAGGAAGAAAGGGAGGTGGAGAGGGAGAGGGAAGGAGAGAGGGAGGGAGGGAGGGAGGGAGAGGAGAGAGAGGAGGAGGAAAAGGAGAAGGATGCATGGATGATAAGCGTCCTAGGCTCTGAAAGTAATTCTTTCAGGTAAATTCCATAAGAGCCACTGGGATAATGGCAGAGCCTCTCAAAGTAAGAATTTTGAAAAGGAGAACACCTAAACCTTGATATGTTAAAGAAAATTCATCTATATATGTACGCATACGTACACACACATCACAAAATGTTAAAAATGATAAATGAGAACCAAATTAAATAGTCCAGCCCGTATGACACAACAATGAGAATTCACCAGAAAACCGAGACTTGCTATTTCCAAAATTTATTGTGTATCAGACACACTTAGGGTATTTGTTAAAACGTGATTCTTGAAGTCTATTGAGTCAGAAACTCTGCATACATCCTAATGCTTGTATAGCTGAATGAAATACAGATGGAAATTTCTGGAAGCCTGCATTCTCTGAGTTCTGGTCCTGGCTCTGTCTCTCAATATCTTGTGACCTTGGGAATGCCACCTAACTCCTTTGGCTTCAGGATCTTTTGTAAAGAATGAAAGCTGATTTCTAAAGTACTTTCTAAGATTCTTCGTGTATGTCAAATTCTGCTGCTTTTGCTCTCTGAGCAGCCTAGCATACCGAACATTATTCTTAATCCATGTGCATAGATTCTAAACCCCACAACTGCCTTTCGATTGGCTGACAATCTGGGCTCCAGCCACACATTCATTCTCATGAATAAGATAACCATTACATGATGGGCCTGGTCCAGTTGGCAGTCCACACTTTGTTTCCCAACCTCCAAACTTGATGATTCCTCAAATGAAGGATTGTGTAGAGCTGGGATCATGTACTTCAGGGGGGCCTCTAAGGGTAGTAAGGGACTAGATTAGCAGAGAGGAGGAAGGGAACTCCAGGCAAGGAGAACAGCAAGAGCAAAAGCTGGATATAGGCACAGGCAAGGAGTGCCCAGGGGTCACTCTACCACGATCAGAGAATTTGTGTCAAAAAGTGGTTGGATCCAAGAGCACTATTGTAGAATTCAGGTCACAGTTTAATTTTCCTTCCACCCCAACATCAGAGCTGGAGAGGAAGAGAAGGGTCAATAAAGAGTTCTGCAAGTGTGTCGCTGTTAAAGTCACACGCTAGAGTAAGGTTCTCTCATCAAATATGACAGTGATGGTTAAATTCACATTTTGCATATGGCACTTAAAAAGCATCTTATACACTGGCAAACCTGAACATCTGTAAATGAAGAAATGTAACTAAACAGGGAAGAGACTGCGTGAGCTTCCAGAGACCACACTCTTTCAGAAGTGGGTAGAGGATTAGACTGTGCAGGCAGGAGACATTTGGTTGGGACAGGGCTTTGCTGCCAACTCAGCCTCTGCCATGTCATGAGTCACAGAACTGGCAGGCTCTGAGTACACATGCAGTCTTAAGACCCTCTATGCTTGCCAGTTCCACTGAGTATATGATACCCAACCAATGCTCACTTCTTGGGGGAGGATTATTTTGAGTGGAATTTTTCCTTTTGGGGGGAAAATGACATACGAAACTTCCTTTATAGCAGGTGGATAAAATGTTCCCAAAATTCAAAAGAGGAAAAGAGTCTACTTCACCCATGGCTAGGATTTTCCTTTATCCAAGATAATTTAGATTGAAGGGGAGTTTGTTGAGTGCCAAGACTCCCAGGACAGGCTGCTGGCAGCAAGTTCTTTGAGAAAAGCAGCAGATGGCCTCTGGGGAGCACAAAGAGTCAGCCAAGATTTCCCTGGAGAATCACTGGATCAATGTCCTGGTTACTTTGGGCACACAACCCCCATGCCCTAACCAAGGCCAACCTTCCTTCAGAGCTTTAAAGCCTAGAGTATGTGTAAGCTGTACACCACAGAAGTCAATGGTCCTACCCATACAGGAGTAACCAATTCTTCTCCCCAAAGCCAGCCTGGCTAGTGTGTGGCTTCTCAATGGCTCACTTTTCCCATATTAAGCCTTGAGTCAAGTGCTAATACTGTTCCAGATGACCTTATGGGAAGTTTAGAGGGCTCGGGACTTATTCACCTGCCCTAGTCATCTTCAGTTGGCTAATTGGTTTATGCACAATATTTGGTAACTTGAACTGAAGTATCGTGAGTTTGATTAAATTGGATAACCTTTTCTGGTAGCAGCTTTGTAGTTCTAGAGGGAGTTCACAAAAATTAGAAAGAGAATTTTGTTTTTACAAGCCAAAAGCAGGCTGGACTTGGGCTAAATCCTATTTTAACTTTGAGTCAACTCACATTCACTGGATACTCAGTCCTGTAGGGCACTCACCGTTCTATATGAAACAAAAGCAAACACAGAACATCATAAAAATGAAGCATGGTCATAGCTCTCTTGTGAAAAGTCATCAATAAACAGATATTGATGAGTACTGAGGCTGCCCAACACCATCCTTCAAGATATAGAGGGAGGGGAAAGATATGTTCTCAAGGATGCTTTAATCTAGCAGGGAAAATAGTACTCACACATGAAATACTGTACTAGGCAACAACACAAGGCACAGTTGGATAGGTTGGTTCTAATGCCTTGGAATAGACAAGGTGCTGTTGTGGAGAGTATCTACTATGGTACATGTGCTTCGTTTCGGGATTTTGAGATTTGGTGAAGTTGGCGACCTCTGCAAAGAAAGCCTCCCACATCTGACCTGCCAAGGAATTTAAATACCTATTGGAGAGGTCCGAGGCCATAGAGGGAATCATTTGTCCATCTCTCAAGATGGGAACTGTTACTCATCTTAGCTGAGCATTTTGGACTCAGTGCAATACTAACATGTTCCAATCTGCACTGTCAGATCATTCATTTTGGAAAACTTCAGATGTACTGTTCTTTGTATGATAGATATGAATACACTTTGTATTTTAAGTTTTTATTTTCTTTATTGCTCTTTTACTTTTAAAAACATCTCTATACAAAGAGATCACAAACAGGGACAGAAAGTAAAGCAGGGCAAGGACCTAATGTCCCCAGCACAGGCCTTGCATGTGGCTGGCTCTCTGCATTGGTTATACTGCTCTCTCTGCCTCCATTGCCCCGGGACTCTGGATCATCATTACCTCTGGATGTCCAAACCTTCATTCAAAGCCTCCATCAGATGCCACTTCTAGGAAGCCATTCCAAATCTCCATCCTGAGCAAGTATGATCTCCCCCTAGAACACTCACTGATGCTCTCGTTGCATTTAGAACTTTCTCCCATATATAAGCATTTACATATATTGACTCCTACAATATATATACCACTCATATCTTAAACATCTTAATATTCCAGGCTTCTCCAAAATCGATTACAGTGTTTTATAAGTAGTCTACACTCAGTAAATACTTACTGGACATATTTACTGGATGAATAAACTAACTAATTAATCAATGCAGATAGATGCTCCCAAAGAATCTAACATGCACATGCAATTGGGAGACAAAAATGGGTATAAAATCACGTGAACAATTTTTTTTTTTTTTTAAGATTTTTATTATTTCCTTTTTCTCCCCAAAGCCCCCCGGTACATAGTTGTATATTCTTCGTTGTGGGTTCTTCTAGTTGTGGTATGTGGGACGCTGCCTCAGCGTGGTCTGATGAGCAGTGCCATGTCCGCGCCCAGGATTCGAACCAACGAAACACTGGGCCGCCTGCAGCGGAGTGTGCGAACTTAACCACTCGGCCACGGGGCCAACCCCAATCACGTGAACAATTTAGGAGGACATACACCCTAGATAAAAATGGTCAGTACTTCAGATCTTCACTCAGTTCGTTTGGCTTAGATTACCTCTGCCAGCATGGAGATTTGGCTAAAGTCAAACAAAGAATCAGTGTACAAGCAGAGGGACTCTATTTAGACAATCCGTCTCAAGACTCTGCTTCTTTAATCAGCACCTCTTCCTTTCTTTCCCCTGGCATTGGGGGAATAATTGGGATATGCCCTATTAAAATGTAAAAATGTATTGGGACTTAGTTGTGGACAAGGATCTCATCCTTCTTTGACTTGAAACCCAGTCTTATTGATAAATTTTAAAATGAGAAAAAAGGAAAGTGAACCATCAATAAAGCGGTGCCTCCTCACCCAAATATTAAAAATAAATCAAAGAAGATATTGATAAGATGAGAGAGAAAAGACATAAAGGAATATAATCCACTGGTAGACTAAAATGAATATTGGTAAAATAGCATTAGCACTAACTGGAATGACTTTTTTCCTACTGTCCAAAGTTAGGGTAAATATAGCATCTACCATTTCGTGAGTACCTACTTCATGCCAGGCAAGTGGAAAGCACTTTTTATATATTATCTCATTTACTAGTCACAACCCTTCAAAGCCGATATTATTGTTCCTATTTCACAGGTGAGGAATTCAGGGTCACAGAAGCTAAAAACTTGCCTAAGCTAACACAACAAGCATGGATCCTAGCCACAGTAACTCACTACCTTCTTCAGTAAAGGCAAATCAGAGGATTCTGCATTTCTTCAACATTCACAGGCTTAGACACACTCATATCCCAGCTATGTCTCACTCCAACCCTCTTCTTAATTAGGCCCAACTTCAAAGGACTGACTTGTGGGGCTGCAGCTGAGAAGTAGAAAAATGCCCAAGAGCTGCTGTAGATAATACATAAAGTGAATAACCCACATCAAGGTATCCCATTGTTGACTAAAGTGTTTATTATGTCCCTTCTTCCAATTATCTCTCCTACTACACCAAAGCTGCTTTTATGCTGCTTGAAAAGAAAATGCAATCAAGGCACGCATTCACCATCTATATATTAAGATCCTCCTGCTCCTCAAGAATGCTTTGGAAAAGATGACCAAGTCTTTCTTCTTCCTCTCTCCACCTCCCCCAAATTGCCCCTCTCTGTGTCCCATGCCACAGGAAAGGGCCCACAGTATATTTGGCCTGGGTAACCCTGGGAGCCAGGAGACTTGGTTTGTCTAGAAGAAATCCAGTTGAGTTTGTCACCTAAAAAGGGATGAATCTGGAGAAGCTTCAGCTGAGCATTCAAAGTTCCCGTTCTTTCATCTGCCGTAACTGAGTCTTGATCTCTCACTCATTGCTCCAGCTGTCTTGAAAATAGCCTGTAAATATATTCCAAATCCAGTTGTTGGGCGAAATCCCTGACTAAGCACACAACAGGCTGGTGGGGACAGCAGCCCCGTCATACCCCGGATGCTGAGTGCTACCTGCTGACGCAAGGGGAGGAGGTTTCTTCACAGGCAGGGGCCATCGCTTCAGCTTCTGTGAGCTCCCGTCTCCACCACCTAGAGGTGCCTGAAGAGGGCACTGGGGCAGTTGGAACAGATGTAAGCCTGGTCACCATGGTGTTTTAAGTCCTTGCATTTTGAACCACACTGCTTTGCAATAATCTGCTTTGCGCAACAATACTCGAGAGCATGTTTTCTTGTTTTTCTAGGCATAGTATCATGGCAGCTTCTTATGTGGCCAAAATAAAGTTCTAAATATGATATTTCAACAGCAAAGTCAGTAAAGTAGAGCAAGAGATGTTCCATCTCTGAGTGCTCAACTTTGCATCTCCATGTAAGAGGCAAGAGTTAGCAGGACTTCCGGAGCCAAGGATTAATAGAATGAATCATTTCAGTTTCCCTCAAGGTTTGACCCAGTGTGTGATTTGTGCCTGCTAAGCTGGTATAATGATGAACAATCCCTTTTATTAATGTAGCTAAAAATGGAACCTGTGGTGAGACCTTACGTAACTTGAAATGGCACATGGCAACTGAGGGCCACTTCTCCCCTGAGCTCTTGAAACCTAAATTAAGTTGGCATCTAATGAAAAGTGTAAACTTGGGAGCACTTATCCTACTATCTGCACTGCACCTTTATCTGAGTTAGATCTTTCAGCTTTAATAGCACAAGAAAAATGCAAACACACAAGTTGAAGCCAGGTTATATTAGAGAAACGTTTTTCAACTTAGTACCAAGTGCTAAATGTTATCATTACTATTACCAGAAATAATGATAACAATTAATTTGTAAGATTTCTGTCACTCTGAAGACCCACATTATGTATTTTAAATAATGTTACTTATAGAAAAATTTTAAACGAGTGTTATATTGTGGGATATTATTGTTTTATGTTGCCTCAGACCAGAAAGTTATAAAAAGCAAAGTAAGGAGAAATTATTTGTATATCACAAAAAGTTATAGGCTTATATATAAGCCTGGGTGAAAATATATATACATATATACACACATGAATCTCATTTCAGTTACACCTTTGCTCATTTAGAAGCTAAGATGTTTTTGGTTTTGAAATCTCTAGAGGTGTTATTTCACTTGTCTATATTTCCATGACATTTTAGAAAAGATATTTTTTAAAGCCTAAATCTAGTCAAACAGTTTATTTTGAATTACTTGGTTCTTGGTTATGATGTAGTTGCTTGATTGAATCTGTCTGATGATTTTTCAAAATAACCACTTGCTAAATTAAAATGGTAAATTTTACAAACAAATTTGTACGTTTAGGCCAAAGGTTGTATATCCGGTCTATAGACATGTTTTGCTTCTTCAGCACAGTGGGTTTTTAAAACTTTTTAAGTTAATTAGTTGCTAACTTTTAAAAATAAAATCAAAGAATTTTCACTTTAAAAATTCTAATTTCTTGACTTCTTTGAAAAAAAATTCATCATCTGATAACTCTGGACCTACATTCCCACAACAGACAAGAGTTGAGTATCTGCTTTAGGTGGAACACGGATCTTCAATTTATCATAGACCCTGCCAGCCTATTCACTAACAGATATCTCCTGCCTGGGCCCTGCAGGCTGTTCAGTTTGCAGGCCTTAGTGTAGACACAGCTTGAATGTCTTCCCAGAGCCAGGGATCCTGCAATAAGAGGGTCTGGCACACCTAGGAGGCAGGCATGTGCTCTCTGTGAAGACAACCAGCCCTCATCCAGGTTCTTGTTCTTTCTCTCTCTCTCTCCCTTTCTCATTATTGGAACTAAACCTAGACTTGATCAGCATCTTCACAGGTCACGTGAGTTGACAAAATATGAGAAAGCCTTTGGGATGAGAAAACGTATTCACTCCACAATCATTTATTGAATTTTCACTTTATGCCCAGGCACTGATCTGGAGATACATCAATGCACCAAACAAACCAAAATTTTGCCCTTATGGGGCTGGTACTCTAGCATCATCCATGCTTTACTATGGTGAGTTTGCCATCCCCTAACCCTTCAAGATAGTCTCTAGATCACCTCTTTCAGATCACTACAATCTCATCACATCATTGAAGGTCAAAATTATATCTGCAGGATGGTAAATAGATTTCATCTCCTTTTGCAGCTCTAAAAATTGACAGGGGCTTCTTGGAACTAGTGTTTAGAATAATTCTCAGTCTATATCTGGCCTTACTGGGAGAGAGTGCCATGATGGCACTGGCCCGGGAGGGAATGTGGAAGTTGGTTGGCTGTGAATTTGTTGACCTTCATTCCCAATGTCCCTGTTTAAAGATGAAAGCAGTGAGGTTCATCAGGGTTAAGTGACTTCCTCAAGGTCACACAGTTTAGGGACAAATGAGAACAAACCCAAGTTCCCTACCCAGTCCCAGTTTTCCCCAAGACCCCTGTGTTTCTCTTGTCACTGAACCCAGCCCAAAGAATGATTTCACCACCCACCCAGCTCTATTAGCGACCCAGAGAAAGCTGCAGCCCCATGAATACTGGGGTTCTGAGCCACTTCATACCTTGACTGTTTGAAATGACTTCTTTGACGCCCTCCTTTGAAAAAAAAAATTGAGGCTAAAATTCTTAAAGAGTTAGTCAATTCTTTAAACCATGTCGAGTATATAGTTAACAACAATAAAATTTAAATTTAAAAAATCAATAGCAGAATGAGCACTACTGAAAAGCAAATCATTCTTTCTACAATAGATATGAAGGGTTTATTATGAATCAAGCATTGATTTAAGTAAAAAAAAGTAGAAAAGGTCACTAGTCTCTTCTAACAGAAAGAATAATAAGACAAATAATAAAGTGAAAAATAAAATGTTAGCTAGTGACCTGAATCAAAGAAAATAAAACTGAATGGTCATCTCTAAGGAGGTTTTATTAAACTGAGACCTGAATGACGTGAATGTCTGGGGAAGGAACATTCCAGACAGAAAGGATAGCTGGTTCCAAGCATAACAATGAGAATAAGCTTAGGGGGGTCAACGAGTAGAATGGTTAGTAGACTGGGCAGAGGATGAGTAAGGTAGAGAGATGCTCAAGATGATAGTTGCACGCTCAGCAAGGGATATACCCTGTGGTTCTTATAAGGAATTTGAATTTTATTCTAAGTATGATGGGAAGTCCTGAGCAGGTTCCAAACAAGGGAGTGAATTGAAATAATTTATAGCTTTTAAAGCTTGCTCTGGCTGCTAGATTGCAAACGATGGAGGAAAGGTGGGGAATAGAAATTGGGAGACCACTTAAGAGGCCTGGAGGAAGACCATGGTCTCCAGCTTGGATGCAGCAGGACTACCTGGAGAACTCTGGGGGAAAAAAGCAAAACTAAACAAGGATCAGTTCCTGCCCCAGAGACTGCAATTGAATTGTTCTGGAGAGAGACTAAACAAATTTTAAAAGCTTGCCAGGGAACCCTAGTGTCCATCCAGGGTTGAGAATCACTAGGACAATGTAACAGTAGTGGAAATGGAAAGAAAGGGACAGACTTGGGTTATGTTTTAAGGGTAAATTCAACAGAACTTGATGATGAGTTAGATGTAGAGAGGAAGGGAAAGATCGAATACAAGAAACACTTCTAGGCTTTACATCTGAAAAACTGGGTTAATGCTGGTTCCATTCCATGAAATGCTAAATCTAAGAGAACATAAAGCTTGAGCGGGGTGGAAAACAAGAGTTCTGTTTCAATATGTTAAATTCGAGATGTCCAAGTGAAGATGTCTGATAGTCAGTTGGCTATTCAACTCTGGAGATCAGAAGAGAGGTCATAGGGCCAGCCCCGTGGCCAAGTGGTTAAGTTCGCATGCTCTGCTTCCGCAGCCCAGGGTTTCGCCGGTTCGGATCCTGGGCGTGGACATGGCACTGCTCAGCAGGCCACGTTGACGTGGCGTCCCACATACCACAACTAGAAGGACCCACAACTAAAATATACAACTATGTACTTGGGGAATTTGGGGAGAAAAAGTAGGAAAAAAAAAAGAAGATTGGCAACAGTTGTTAGCTCAGGTGCCAATCTTTAAAAAAAAAAAAGAAAAAGAGGTCAGAAATGGATGTGTGTGTGTGTGTGTGTGTGTGTGTTTGACACAAAGGTGGTATCTCAAGCATTGGGGACCAGATGAGATCCTTGAGATACTCCAAAATTGAGAGTACTGCCAAGGAAAAGCAGCCAGATAGGGAGTAGGAAAATCAGCATGCACAGTGTCTCCAAGAGAAAAACAATGTTTCAAGAAGGAAGACGTGGTCACTTTGGCTGAGGCATCAAGCAAGACGAAGACAAAGAAATGGCAGCCAGCTTGCACAATATTAAGATTATTGGGGATATTGACAAGAGCAATTTGCGGAGAGCAGTAAGGAAGGGAGTTAATGAGGGAGAAAGAGCAGAGTGTTAGCTGAGATAATCACCACAGAGAAGGTTTGTCGGGAAGGAGAATAGAGACATGCAATAGTAACATTGGAGCAGGAACTCACGTCGTCCATCTACTGAAGCAGGAAAGAAGACCAAAGGAAATGAGTAGGTATGGATGCCAGTAGATAAGTTACCTGTTGCTTGATTCAATTTCCTGAAGAAAGTAAGTGGTGAAGTTACAAGTTGATGGAGAGGCAGAGTCGAGGGTAAGGTAGTCTGCTGAGAGAGAGGAGAGCATGAAATAGTTGTTTTGGAGAAGAGTACAGCAAATACACCAGGGAAGTGTCATAGGAGCGCTGATTGAGTGCCCACTGGAGGTCTGTGGTATGGAATTTTAAATAAGAACTGTCAGCACAAATGTTTTCTTTTTCTCTGACAATGTTCAGTTGTTTAGGTTGAGGAGGAAAGTATGTTGGTAATTGAATTTAGTGAGGGCTTGAGTTTGCCAACTAAATACAATAAGCAGAAAATGGGGCAAGGACAAATGTTTGCCAGGAATCAAAATAGACTAAAGTGGGTAAGGAGGAGAGTGAGAACATTGCTGGGGTGTGGCGGGATGACGGACAATGACAAAACAATGGCATCAAGGATTGAACATCTCGATTGGTAACGTGGGAGGCAGAGCCAAGCATTTTTCAAAAATATATCATAAAACTGCATTGCCTTGTGAAAAAAAAGTGGTAAACTGAAAGGGCCCACTGAGCGCTGGTCAGAATAAAACATTATTACCCACATCTAGACGAATGGAGGACACATTTCAGCACAGCAAGAGATGTCCTAAAGTGACGCAGAAAGAAAACAAGAGCTTCTTCACATAAGAATAAGAATAAGAAACAAAAACAAGGAGTCATCATTCAGTTTCTCATCACTGTCCTTGGATTTAAGAGGACAATGGTGTGAGATTTTCAAAATGACTTCCATCAATGTATTTAAAAAATATGCAAACTGACTAAAGCAATCCTAGGGCAACAGTAAAAGCTATCAGGGGTTCCACTCACCATGCTGCTGCGAAGTCATGCAGAATTCCCTACCCAACCCAAAACAGAAAAATCAAGTAGTAAAATATTTATTTAAAAACCATAGCAACAAACTGATATCATGTGCCCCCTGATGTCAAGCAGTAAGAAGTGGCCAATATCACCAACATGGGACTCTGACAAAAAATGCTTTACTTGAACCAAATGATAATAAAACAATCAAACTAATCCAAATTGGGGATATTCTGCAAACTAACTGTCCTGGACTCTTCAAGAACTGTCGGTGCCATCAAAGTCCCTGGTTGCCCCTCCCCACCCCACAAAACAAGTCTGAGGGAAAGAGACTAAAGAGATATGAAAAGAAAAGCAACACATAACCCATGATAGGATGCTGGGCAAAAACATATTTATAAAGGATACTCTTGGAAAATCTGTATTTGGTATGTATGCTGGATAGTAAACTTTCTGAAGGCGACCGTTGTATTGAAGTTATGTAGGAGAATGTTCTTATGCTTACAAGATACGTGACTGAAGGGTTTATGGGTAGAGTTCTAGATAATGATGTCTACAGCTAATCCTCAAATAGTTCAGGAAAAAAAAGAGGGAGAAAGCAAATCTGGCAACACGTTCACAACTGATGAAACTAGGTGAGTCTTAGATGTTAATTTTACTACTGATCTAGGGGCCGGCCTGGTGGCACAGCGGTTAAGTGCACACGTTCCACTTCGGCGGCCTGGGTTCGCCAGTTCAGATCCGGGTGCGGAAATAGCACCGCTTGGCAAGCCATGCTGTGGTAGGCGTCCTACATATAAAGTAGAGGAAGATGGGCATGGGTGTTAGCTCAGGGCCAGTCTTCCTCAGCAAAAAGAGGCAGATTGGCGGCAGATGTTAGCTCAGGGCTAATCTTCCTCAAAAAAAAACAACTTTTCTCCTCAAAATTGGGGAAAATAATAAAAGACATAGCCATCCTGAAAAACAAGGTGAGTACTCCATATATCACAGGTGGGACAACAAAACACAAAACATAGTAACAACCAAGGAGGAAGCAGAAAACCTACTGGACTCTGAGGCCAGAAGCTGTCCGGGAGATTAACTTCTGAGGGATAAAGGGGAGCGAACCTGCTGACCAGAAAGACAGAACAGAGCCAGGAGAGTAGTAAAATTAACATCTAAGACTCACCTAGTTTCATCAGTTGTGAGCATGTTGCCAGATTTGCTTTCTCCCTCTTTCTTTTCCTGAACCATTTGAGGATTAGCTGTAGACATCATTATCTGGAACTTCACCCGTGAATCCTTCAGTCACGTGTCTTGTAAGCATAAGAACATGCTCTTACATAACTTCAATACAATGGTCGCCTTCAGAAAGTTTACTATCCAGCATACATACCAAATACAGATTTTCCAATAGTCTCCATTAGAAATATGTTTTTGGCCCAGCATCCTATCATGGGTTATGTGTTGCTTTTCTTTTCATATCTCTTTAGTCTCTTTCCCTCAGACTTGTTTTGTGAGGTGGGGAGGGACAACCAGGGACTTTGATGGCACCGACAGTTCTTGAAGAGTCCAGGACAGTTCATTTGCAGAATGTCCGGCTATGGGAGAGCTCTCCCTGCAACGAACACTTTCTTCAAAGTAGCAACATGCCCAGGTCTGGGGACCTCTATTGCATGGCTGTCAGAGTGGGCAGGAGGAGGAGATAGGACCTGGGCCACACTTCCCACTGGCTTGGAAATTAGATCTGGGATATCTAGGCCGGGTGAAATTCTCAAAATCAGATGTACTTCCGGACTGGAGTGATGGTGGTTTGGGGGGATGTGGCTGTAAAGTGGCCAGATGTGGTAGGGGACGAACAGTGAACAGCGAATAAAAAAGATAGAAGGAGGAGGAGGAGAAGAGAAGAGAGAGAAGAAGAGGAGGAGGAGAAGAGAAGGGCTGGAGTGACTCACTCATTTAAAGGCGTATCGGCAGAATGCTGAACGTCAGAGTCTAGTTTAGCATCTGAACCATCCAGAGGACAAGAGTTTCAGATTCAACCGCTCTTTACTGAGCAATTGCTTTGTGCAAAGTGACCTAGAGAAGCTTTCACGGGTTATTCCCTCCAATCCTCACAGCAGCTCCGAGGTAGGTGGAGTCCCCCTTCTATAGATAGGAACCAGAGGCTCAGAGAGGTCAAATGACTTGCTCAAGGTTATATAGATAGTAAATGGGAAAGTGGGGAATTTTTTAAGCCAAGTTTTTATTATTATCATTATAAACGTAATACATGGTCATTCAATTCACAAAATGGGGTAAAGAAAGGGCGAAAGTTTGATAGAAGTGGCCGGGGAGGAAGTGGAACTTGGTGGGACCGGGGAGAATGAACAGAATTTACATGAGAAGAGAAGAGAGGGGCTGTGCATTCCAAATGGGGCACAGTAAGAGGCAAAAACAGAGAAGAGAAGGCACAAAATGTGTTCAGAGGACTTGGCCTAGGCCCGTCCGGCTGCAACAGAGGGTTTGCCTACAATACACAGGAGCAGACAAATGACTCCCAGTGCCAAGCAGCGAAAGAGTTCTGCTTTGTAGAAACACTGCAGTTAGTGGCTGCAGCACAATCCTGAGGAAATGAATGGGAGTTTTCTCCCCACTGTCAGGGGCATTCTCTTGGATGATTAACTGACAGTTCTCCAGCCAAGCTCCAGTTCCTCCTGGAGGCCGTGACCCTTGGTGTGCACCTGCCACCGCAGACTGAGCAAGAGGATGTATTGTCTTCCTCTTTTTCTTCTGAGCTCTGCAGCTGCTGGCTGGCTTTAAGGAAATCTTTACCTAGAATGTAAACCTGCACTTCTCTGGTTCTCAGGGTCAAAGCCTCACATTTCTGGCAGATTCAGGGAAGTGGTACTTCGGAGGCTGATTTGAAAAAGCCCGTTACTCACATGGCACGGAGGGCTGTTCCCTCCTTCTTGCCTTTTTTCACTTAGTGGCCTTCTGATTGCCTTCCTCAATGCTGCACGGTGCTTTGTAACCACTGGAGCAGCAGCCTGGAATCCTGAGGAGGCGGACAGGGTCCCTCACTTTCAGGAGCAGAGAGCCGTCACCCTAAAGGGAAAGCAACTGAGCTGTTGGTGCATAATGCATGATTTGTCCCTCCATCCCAACACTTCCAGAAAGACAAGGCCAGTGTGGTAACTGCCTTGTGTAAAAGATTTTTGTGGCTTTCAAAGAATTAAAGTTTTGTTTTCCAGTCAAAGAAATATTAAAAGTTAAGTTTCTTGGGGCTTGTTAGCAAGATTTGTGATGGCCTCAAATTGGGGCTGAAGGACTTTCCGTGAAGAATTCCAGAAGCCAGAGACCTTTGGGAATTAACAATAAGAGCAACCATCCATGAGCTCTTACCACGTGCCAGGCAATGTCCTAAGTGTTGCACACAAATCATCTCAGTTAATTTTATTTAATCCTAACAACAACTCTTTTCATTAATTCATCAAGTATTTATTTGTTGAGTGCCTGTGATGTCCCAGACACACTGTTCTTGTGGATGGAGACACAAAGTAGGAATAATGAATAAGTAAATCATATAGTGAGTTAGGAGGTGATAAAAGCTGTGGAAATAATTGATTAGGAGACAGGAATTCCAGAATCCTGGCATGGGGCAAGGATGGGGTATCAAGATCTCATTGAGAAGACACACTTTAACAAACACAAGAGCAAGAGGGTGAGCTGTACCATATCTCGGGGGAAGAATGATCTAGGCAGAGACAACCAACACTGACTTGGGTTAGCATAAGCAGGGAATAAAAGTAACTCATTGGAAGAATATTAGAGAGTTTTCTAAGGAAGAGTGGAAATTGCGTATTATTTTTGTAGTGGGCAGAATAATGGTCCCCAGGTTTGTCTGCATCTTAATCCCGGGGAGCTGTGAATATGTTAGGCTACTCAGTAAGGGGGAATTAAAATTGCAGATGGCATTAAGGTTGCTGATCAGCTGACCTTAAAATAGGGAGAATATCTTGGATTATCCAGGTGGGCTCAATGTAATCATTAAGAGCCCTTACAATTACAAGAGGGACGCAGAAGAGAGAAAACTAGAGAGATGGCAGTGTGAGAAGGACTTGCCTCAATGTTGCTGGACTTGACAATGGAGGAAGGGGCCATGAGCCAATGAGTGTGGTGGCCTCCAGAAATGGGAAAAGGCCAGGAAATTCTCCCCTAGAACCTCCAGAAAGGAATGCAGCTTTGATTTCAGCCCTAGGAGACTTCTAACCTGCAGAATTGTAAGGTAATAAATTTGTATTGTTTTGTGGTAATTCCTACAGCAGCTATAGGAAACTAACACAAGCACATCTACAGAAAATGTCCCCAAGATTCATCAACTTCAGGCTTCGGGAAGGATAGGCACCTGGGCGTAAGTTGATCTCTTTTGATCACCCAGGATGAATCAGCTTCAACCCTTTTCCTTGCTTGGGTCACTGCTCTCTACAATCAGCTGGTACCTGGTCTGTTTGAAGAACATCATCACTGTGGCTGGAGCTGAGTGAGAAAGAGGAAAGTGGAAGAAGATGGGGTCAGAGTGGTGTTGGGGACCAGGGCTTGCCGGGTCTCCTAGGCAATTGAGACACACAGGTACTCTATTGGGGAAATATGAAAAACCCCAATATATAGAGGAGGAAACTGAGAGATTAAATAACTTTCCCAAGTTTAAACAAGTGAGGTTTGACTCTGATCCTCTTTGCCTTTAAAGCCCTTGCTGTCGTCAGTTCAGCCAAACTCCTCAGAATAATGGGAGGATGATAAGTGGCTCCTAGTGATGCCATTGCAACATCTATGTGTCATCAAATCCCCATGATGGTATGTTAAGGCAGCCCCATTTGCTGATGCCACAGTGTTAGTCAAGAGCATCACACCTCCTATAAAAACAATGAAAGCAGTGGTCCTTATTTCAGCATTTTAAGTAGAGCCGGGCCACACCATGGCACAAAACCTTCACTCGCTTTCGTTCTCCTCCTCATTCCCTTTCTTTTTTCCCTCACTCTCTGCCTTTCTTCCATTCCTGGAGGACCAAAGGGATCCTTCCTTCTGACTTTCCAGCTGTAAATTTTGTTAAACTAAATAAGGAACTTCTGTTAGTTAGACTTGCTTATGATCTTCTTGCTTTTTAACCACACTGAACCTGAATCTCTATGCTTTTCGCATCCTTTGAGATTCAAGTTGAGCTACTCTCTGTGTGTATGTAGGTAGCCGGCCATCTGTTATTTCTGCCTGGCAGCGTTCCTTCCCTCTTCTCCTGCTAAGAGTGTCCTAATTTTTCTGTGGGAAATCACGCCACCCCCAATGTATCCAGTCTTGGTAGCTCTGTCAATCAAGGTGCCACATCCTTTCCTTGCACTAGACTCAAGCTTAGTGAATCAACCTTCCTGGGAATTTGAATCTAGAGAGCAATGCACCAAGTATGAAAAATGGCTGAAGCTGCTTCACTCTGCAGGATCTAAAGAGACCAACGCGTTTCAGGGTGAATGTCTTTTCTGAAGCCATGAATTGTTGGGGAGTTTTCTGTAGATATAGTAATCTCCACTTTTCACTTTTTCTTGGATTTAGTAAGCTCTCCATAATCTTCCAACAAATTAGTTTTAATTTTTCCCGCTTATGTTAACACAAGTCAGTGCTGGTTCCTTGGAATTCAAACAAACAAACAAACAAACAAACAACTGATAAAATCTTGCCCTTTGACTAACTAGCTTAATTTACTTAGGCTTTAATATTTTGTACTTCAAAGGCTTTTAGCTCTCTGTGTTACTAAGTATGACTCTACCCTCCATTAAGATGTAGATTTTGCTACTTTACATAGAGTATATTTTTCTCTACATGCGTGTTTTCTTAAACCCTCAGATTGGAATAAAACAATTCATCTTATAATTTATTCAATAACCAGCATCTTTCCTTTATTGAGCCTTTTTTTTTCTTCTTCTTAGGAGTAAATGTATAAAGAGATGGTCCAAAGTTTCAAGCTAGGATCCCTTTCCTATTTGCTTTAAACTTTATAGAAAACTCCCCGAAGATTCTTCTACCTATTTTTGTGGTGTCTACATACAAGTAAAATTCTGGAGTGAAGGTGCTATATGCCCAGAAGTTCCCTTGAACATGCAAAATGGTACTTGGAGAGAGTACTTTGTTATATGTTAATTCTTTAGTTGTAATACTTTCAGATGGATTACTTTATCATAATAATGATGTAACATAGTCAAAAGTTTTAAGTTCTGGTCAATGGCATGTAAGCAGATGTGCTATACATGAGTCCCATTTTCTCCTCCTTCCTGCAGAATGAATTGTAGATGTGATGGCTGGAGTTCAAGCAGCCATCTTGTGCCATAAGATGAAAACTACACACTGAGGATGGTGGAGCATCAAGAGAGAAGGAGCCTGAGTCTGTGAGGACTTCTTAAAGCTGCTCTGCCAGCCCTGGGCATTCAAATTTTTTATATATGTAAAAGAAAAATAAATTCCTATTTTGGTTGAACCCTTGTTACTTGGATTTTCTGTCAGTTGCAAATACCATATTCCTAAACCCTAGTTGATATAGGTAGTAGGTATATTCCAAATGGAGTACTTGCTTCCCACCCTCACTCCTTGCCATGCAGTAGGCACACTTCCCTTAGCCCCCTCCACTGATCTTAAATATGGTACAGGATGAAGTACATTTACCTCACGACGACAACAAAGAATACTGTGAAACACAAATGTTAAATATACACGCCTGTTATATCCAGTCACTGAATATTCCTAGACGGGCTCAGACTTGATCTTCACCTCACCCACACCTGCTGAAGCTCTATTTTTACCCTGACCTACAGGGCAAGCTCTCAGGCTGAACTGGCCTCTATTTCTGCAGGGAGACTTTGCCGATTTCCTGGAACTCTATGGAAGGCTCCAACTTTGGTCTTTTTCAAGGCCATACAGTTTGAATCTTGACTCCACCACTTTTCCGCTCTTTGACCCCAGGCAATTTATCGAATCCCTCAGTATCTCAATTTTCTTACGTATAAAATGAGAATAATCTCGTAGTCGTTGTAAGGATTGAAGAAGCAATACACACAAAGCTCTTGGTGCCTAATGAATAAAAACTCCCCAAAGAGGATCATTTCAAATTATGACTATTTTTTTCACTCCAAAAGAGAAAGTATGAAAAATCACAAAGACCTTGACAAGGGAAAAACCTATCGTTGGAGATGAGTAGACAGGAGCCTTGAAATTCTTAAATTCTCAGTGGAGCTGTTTTCTTTCTGATTAACACAAAATGATGATGCCAGAGAATTGAGAATTTGAGCTCCATGACTTTTTTTCTCAAGGAAAAAACAAATCAGCCCTCATTTAACAACGTCTCTTGGTGGCTCTGAGCTAGTTCCGTCTCAGTGTTATCTGATTTTGGCAGATTTACCAGGAAGACAAGATTACAGGGCCCACACTCTTCTTTTCAATCTTTCTGGAAACTTATTTGTATCTTTATGTCAACAGAGTGAAGAAAAGATAGTGTTTCATTTGGAGCAGCCCACAGCTACTGGCATGCTCCTTAATTAGTGTCTGTGACCAGTTAGCATTGTTTAGATTTCACTCAACACACTTACCCAGAAACGCGCTCCTTCTCTGCTGCTGGGGTGTGCACCAGCTGTCTTTAATCTCTCAGCACCCAGTTCACAGACCAAAAATTCTGTTGTGGGCACAAATGTCTGAAAGTGGACATTTCTACTAAGGAGACAACTTTCATATATCTTTGCCATTAAAAACAAATAACTAAATAAATACCCAAACAAACACTACAGACCAAAAGAGTAGTGCCTCACTTCCACCTAAACTAAACTAAAGATTTGGCTCATGTGGAAATTACATCTCTTTTTGGTCAAGAAAATGCTGCTCTTCTCTTAGAAATAATAAACTAATCCCTCAATGCCATTTTGAAGACTAAACATATCCATGACAGAGAAAAAGGACAAAGAAGCTTATGCTTTCAAGCGAAGAGGTCATTATTTCCATTGGCCAAACCACACATACTTCATTTCTTATGAAAGTATGCTGCTGAATGGCACTTTAGTCCATTGCCTCTTTTCCTAAATGTGTGAACAGCAATGTCTGCAGACAGGGCTTGCCCGCACACCTGGATGCATTCCTCTCATTCCAATACTTGGAGCAATGGGGCACAGGGCAACTCTTGTCAAGGTTGGATGGAATCGGATGCTTGTGGTAAGGAGATCTCAGCCCCCATTGGGGGCCTTGACTCTGCATTTCTCCAGTAACTTATGCACATTGTATTGTGACGTCTGTCTCTACGACTTAATCATTTTATAACCCCAGCACTCAGTACAATTTTGGGTATACAGCGGGTAGTCTATTAACGTCTGTTTAACTAATAATAGAAAATAGCATTTTATACATGTTTATTATCTGCCAGGCACTGTTCCAGGGCCTCTGCAAATATTAACTCATTTAATCCTCACAACAATCCTATGGGTAGCTGTTATTATTGCTCCAATTTATAGGTGAGAGAACTGAGTCATAGAGAGACAAAGCAACTGTCTCTTAAGTGGCAGAGTTGGGATTTAAACACAGGAATTCAGGTTCTAGAAGATACGGTCTTGACCATCACACTACACTTCCTCTCTCTGCCCACATCCCAACCTCCAGGCCTGTTTGCCTCATCTAACCAGGTGGTCCCTGGAGTCCCGTCTGTTGTGTAGAGTGTTTCTAGTCTATGGCTCTTTGATAGCTAACGGAGCACAGAGAGCTTTTCCTTACCTCCCCATCCTCCTTCCTCAAACATCCCCAGGTCTCCACTTCCTGATAAGAGCACGGAACCATGGTTTGCCCTTCTTCCAAAAGTAGAACGCTTCCATAAAAGTACAACTATTTGAACAAACAAGAAAATCACACATGGTCCCCATTCTTCCAATTTCATTTTAATGTAAAATTAGGTCATAAGCATCATAGGATTCCAAGAATTCCGTTCAACAGCTGCCTGTCACCACAGATGAACCAGCACAGATAGCTGGGGACCTATGCCATCACAAAGGGCCCTTAATGATACATGAGAGACCAGAAAGCACAAGCTCTGGCCTGAGCAGCCACCCAGGAAAGTGTTAGGGAGCCGTCAGAAGGAAAGGAGGAAGTGGAGGCTGTAGATGTGTAAGTGTTTTTCCCAAGAAGCTAAACTTCAAAGGAAAGGAGAGGGGATCAACAGCAGCAACTGGGACACAGAGAGGAAGAAAGATTTTTTTTAAAGATTGATAAATATGTCTATAGTTTGCAGAGAAGTTGATAGTGAGAGGTGGAAAATACCAGGCGGGAGAGGGGATAATGTATAAAATATGAGTCTGATCTTGGTTAGACGGGAGGGTGTGGGACGGAGAAAAGTGATCTTGAAGAGAAGGAAGGGCATCTTTTCCTTTTACAAAGATGAAGTGAGAATGGGTCCCACATGTCCTCAGCTGATTTATTCCTCAGACTGGAATCTTGAATAGCGGGGGCATAAAAAACTGAAAACCATCTTTGGGGGGCTTCACTCGTCCCACAAATAGCTCTTCCAGGAGAAGTAAAGGAAAAACTAGTTTTAAAATGTTGGTGGCTATTGTTGGGTATGTTAAAATGGGGTGCCCCATTTTATAGCAATATACAGATATCTTTCATAGATAGAAACATGAAAGTCTGGGGAATGAGACCCCAAACAGCCAATGTAGCCCTCAATCAACCATCTGGGTCCTTAAAGAAAATTTGTCTGCAGAAAAGAAAGCAAGGCAAAGTGACACTTTTTTAATCCACTAACGTAAATACCCAATATGTTTCAGGCACAGGGATAAAGCAATGAACAAAATAAAGTCCTGCGTGCATAGGATTTACGTGCTATCTCCAAATTCATCAAGAAAAGTGTGACCTCAGATTGTCAGCCCAAGCTCCCTGTTCTGCCTGCCTCCCTCCCAGAGACCACCCTGAGATGTGAGAATGGCCACACCTGCCATGCTCAATGGCAAACAAGAGAAAGTGAAAGAAACAGAACGTTTGCCCTCACAATGAAAGCAGAACTGACGAAGGCCACCTGTCCCAGCAAGGGAGGAGGGGAGGAAGCTGCCCCTAGCCTGCCGATGGCCTGGAGACGCAGAGAGGACCTGCTGCTGGGCTTCACCCGCTCGGCAGCAGCCCTGAATCCGGTGTCCTCTCAGGTCTCAGGAAGCCATGAGCCGTGAGTCAGAGTCCACACCCACACACGCTAGGACCTAACTCAGCACAGTGAGGGAGCTGAAGCCTCCAAGCGCTTTCTTAATTGGGTTTGGATAGTTACTCAGTGTCAGTTTGAAATAATTATTACTTGGCCTGAATAAGTAAGTATTCAGTGGCCACTTAAATGTTCTAAAACTGGACCAATCCATAAAAACTCCTCTCTCGGGAGTAGAGAGAAGTTGGAAAGAAAGAAGAGAGGGGCCATGAATTTCCTAGCTCACAAAAACCAAAATTCACCCTCATTTTGTTCTTTCTCCTGTTAACCCACGTGTTTGACAGCCATGCCAATGGCCTATAAAGTTTCATACCGAGGTCTCATGGGGGGACCTGCACACAACTCATGAGGCTGTTTCTCCAATTCTTACTGCTGCTCCTATCTTTTTTTCTTGTAACCAACAAGATGAGCAGTCTGAACCCACAATACCTTTTAAATACCTGTTTAAAGTCTCTCAATTCTATTACCCAGCCTCCTGGGTCAGCATTCACCCAAGCAACACAGTTGGTAACATAAAATGCTTCAAATCGAGATAGAAAATGGAAGATTCACTGTTATTTTACCCCATCCTTAGATTCCCAAATCATCATGTAAACGACACTGAATTGGTCTTCAACATCATTCACGATCTTAACTCATCTATCTTTTTGATCTTGAGCTACAGTTTGTCCAATGGACATTTTGTGCACTGCAATTTTCTTTTGGCTCCAGACTTTGGCTTGACCTGTGTATTCCCGGGCCTTTGCTTCAAAAGCGTAGTCTCCTAGCTGGTCTGTCCTCTCTTTCTGCCCAACCTATTTACATAGTCTTTTCTCCCATCCCACCTCTTCTGTGCAGCTTTCTCCAGCTGACTCCAGCCCATGGGACTCTCCTTTCCCTCAACTCATAGAATGCCTACTATCTGTAGCTAAAAGCATTCTGGACCCAATTCCAAGGTGTGGGTGTGTGGGTTCCCCCTGCACCCCTACATCCAACAAGCAAGTCTCTGACACCAGCTAAGTGTCCTACAATTTAACTTAATTCTGACACTGTTTACCCAGGGATAGCTTCAGATCCCACAGGTTAAGGTCCCACAAGTGTGCCCTCCCCAACTAATTTAGCCGCAAGTTGCAAGTCCAGGTTGTCACCTGTGCTTCTGACCGACAGGCTACAGACTGGAGGTTCCCACGACATCCTCTCAGGTTCGATTAATTTGCAGCTCACAGAACTTAGAGAAACATTTTACTTACTAGATCACCAGTTTCTTAAGAGATTATAACTCAGGAACAGCCAAATGGAAGTGATGCATAGGGCAAGCTGGGAAAGGGCTCAGAGCTTCCATGCCCTCTCCAGGTGTGCCCTTCCCCCAAAATCTTCACAAGTTCAGCAATCTAGAAGCTCTCTGAACCTCATCCTTTTGGGTTTTTATAGAGACTTTATCATACAGGCATGATTGATTAAATCGTTGGATGTTGACAACTGATTCAACCTCTGGCCTCTCTCTCCTCCTGGAGGTGGTGGTGGGCAGGGGAAGGGGGTGCAGGGGGCATGGGACTGAAAGTTCGCACCCTCTAACCAGGTGGCTGGTTGGGTCCCCTGGCAACCAGCCCCCATCCTTTGCTTACCTAAGTGCTCTCCAAAAGTCACCTCATTAACACAACAAAAGACATGTTTAAGCCCTCAACACTCAGGAAATCCCAAGGATTTTAGGATCTTTGTGCCAGAAACTGGACAAAGACCTAATATATGTTTCTATTATAAGTCACAACATCACAGCAGCTTTCCCAAAGGTCTAGCATTCACAGCCATGTACATGTGCCTTGCTTCCCCTGATAAATTACAACTCCATAAGGAAGTCCTCTGTAAGCCCAAAACACCTAATACAGCAGCTTACATTCATTTAGTATGCAATAACCATTTTCATTTTTAAAACCACATATACCTTGTTCACCTTACAGAGGACTTAAACAAATGGCTTCTGTATATTGATTGATTGGTTGGCTGATTCATTAAAGGTATAGCTCATCTTTACATTAAAAAAAAAACTTCGGGTTCATATAGTATGAAAGGCCCTCAGTGAATAAGGCAGATCACCGTTGTCACCCTGCTCAATCATGGGATGGAGTTTTTAGGTAAATTGCAGTATAGCATATACCTTTTTGCTGCACAGGTGTGGAATCTGAGATTAAATTTCCTCCTCTACCTAAAACATACATAACGAAACAAATATAGAAACAAATAATAGGGAAGTAAGTTATAGATGGTCCTTTAGAAGTCAATTTCATCTGCGCATCTAACCATAAAAGCAGCATCTGCTCTGCTAAATACAGGTGTTTTATATCCTTGTCATTAATTGGAGGGGACATTATGTCATCATACATCAACAGTTAAGGTTGGTTAAAGTGCCACTTATCTCAGGTGCTGTCATTAATCAGGTTCTTTTCAGCTTGGTGACTCCAGAGGCTTGGCTCAAAGCTGCTCTATGTGAGTGGGTTTTCCCTGTGGGTTTAAGGTATCTTTTTATTATCATTTTGAATGAAAACCTCGGGACCCTGACATAAGTGGGCATTAAGGTAACTATACTGAGGCTTCAGAGAAGAGAAACGTTTTCCCCCGTCATCTTCATTCCCTCCACTCCCCCATGCTGCCACCAAATATCCACCTTAGGGAGAGAGGCACATCCACACAAGCTGTTGTCTCATCATGGTTTAACCCGTTAATGGATTCCAACAAACCCCCTGTAGTACAACTGGCACTTAAACAGAGCTGGAGCCCAGGAGAATCCTGTAGAAGGCAGCATCTTCCCTTCCCACCTGACACTCACGTCACCCAAATGCCTTCCTGCTCCCCAAACAGACAGGGTGATGTCCACTGCAGACAGGCTTCCAGGATGCACTCTTCCTTAGTGTCTGCTTTCATTGAAAATGTCTGTCCTTTATCCCATTCCTTCAAGGTCATTGGAAGTGGCAAAAGTTGTTTTAAGTTAGTTGTTAGGGACAGTAATAATAGCTTTTAAAAATACTGGCCTTTATACTTTCATCACCTTAACTCCAAAAATTAAGGTAAAATATTCAGGTATGAGGTTAATCATTCAGGCAGAGGGACATTTGGTTCATATCGAATTCTCACTAAGGGAGCCCCTAGTCTGCCTTGAAAATCAAATTGCCTATGTATCCCAAGTTGGGTCTCTGATTATCTCAACCTGTGCAAGAGATTGGAAGAATAAGGGGAGGGTATTTTTATCATTCATTTATTTATTCATTCATTCAATGGATATTTTACTGCCTAGGGGGCACTGCCCTAGAAGTGGAGGATAGAGTGATGATCAGAAACAGACACAGTCCTTACTCTCTAGATTTTACAGTGTGGATGGGATAGATATGAACCAAATAGCAACTCTGAAAAAAATTAAAATAAAATCATAACTGTGATTAGTTCTCCAGAAGAAAACACAGTATATCCATGAAAACATACAAACATACTGTAGTCTGAAGGAAAGATGTGGGTCAAGGGAGGATGGAGAGCGATGAAGAGTGTTCCTGTAGCGGGAACTGCAGGACAAGGTGCTGTAGTAGGAGGTGGCACGACAAATGCCAGGAATTGGGCCCCTGTGGTAGACAGAATTCTAAGATGACCCCCACGGCTCTCGTCCCCTGGATGTACTCACCCTGCACAATTTTTGAGACTGTGAATAAGATGGATTCTATTCCCCTGATTAGGTTATATTATATGATACAGTTAACTTCCAGAAAGGAAGATTATCCAAGCAGACCTGATCTAATCACAAGAGCCCTTTAAATCTGAGTCTAGAAGTCAGAGACAGAGGAAGTCAGAGATTCAAAGCATGAGAAGGATTGACTATGCCATTTCTGGCTTGAAGATGGAGGGGGCCACATGACAAGGAACATGGTGACCTCATTTAGCTGAGAAAAACACTGGTTGGCAGCCAACAGGGAAATGGGACCTCAGTCCTATACCCAGAAGAAAACTGAATTCTGCCAACAGCAAGAATGAGCTTGTGTGTTAGTCTGCTCGGGCTGCCAAATCGAAGTACCACAGACTGGATGGCTTAAACCACGGGAATTTATTGCCTCACAATTCTGGAGGCTAGAAGTCCAGAATCAAGGTGTTGGTAGGTTGGTTTTTTCCTGAGGGCAGTGAGGAAGGATCCATTCCAGTCATCTCTTCTTGGCTTGTTAGTTAGCCCATGGCTTTTCCCTGTGTCTCTTCACATCATTTTCCCTCTAAGCACGTGTGTCTCCGTAATTTCCCCCTTTTATAAGGACATCAGTCATATTGGATTAGAGCCCACCTCATGACCTCATCTTAACCTGATTACCTCTGTAAAGACCCTATCTTCAAATAAGGTCACACTCTGAGGTATTGGAGGTTAGGACTCCAACATATGAATTTTGGGGAGGAGAAGAGCTGGGGAGACACAACTCAACCTATGCAGCTTGGAATTGGATTTTTCCCCGGAGTCTCTAGACAAGAACTCAGTCCAGCCAACACATTGATTCTGCCTTGTGATACCCTGAGTGGAGAAGATAGGCAGGCCATGCCTAGACTTCTGACCTACAGTACTGAGAGCTAATAAGTGGGTGTTGTTTTAATCTGCAAAGTTTGTGGTAATTTGTTTTGTAGCAATAGAAACTAATGGTGTCAGAGCTTGGCGACATAAAAGGTTGGCATTGTGGCAGGAGCCAGATTGCACAGGCCGTGAAGACAGTGGCAAAAATTTGGTCTTTATCCTGAGAACAATAAGAAACCACTGAAGGGATGAGGATGATAATGACATGAAGAGATTTTGTTTCTCTTGGTCCTTTCTTTTTACTTTTCTTTCTTTTTCTCCTCTCCGAATTAAAACTCCCAAGGACTGGGTGGCTAAAGAGAAAAACTGCAGTTCCTTATTCTACGTCAATCCTTACAGCGTATTGAAAAGGAAGAAGGAGAAAGACGAGGATGAGAACAAGATGAAGATAAATACCATTTTTTTGAGGGCTCACTCTGAGTCCGTTACTATTCTGAAGCTCTAGGTGCATTTTCAAATTTAATTCTCACAACAAAACTCTTATTACCCTTGTTTTAGCGATGATGAATTGATGAATTGAGACATCTAGAGGTTTAGTAACATCCTCAAGGTCATCAGCTTGGAGGGAGTGCAATTGAGATTTGAATCCAGGCCTGATTGGCTTCAAAGTTCCCATCTTTAAACCCCATGCACTAAAACCATGCCCCCATCCCGCCTCGGCCAGTGCCCTTTAAGAGTGCTTGGTAGATCTCGTCCAAGCCTCGGCAGAATCCTATGAGTTAGGCAGGACAGGTGTGAGTGCAGAGAAGAATGCTTTGGCATGAAGAGTCAGGTGGATTGGCCCAACTGAACACAGGCAGCAGAACTTGTACAAGAGCCCAGTCACCTACCTGGCTGGTCCCCTTCATTCTCCTCCCTTTTCTTGCTTGAATAAATTGTCAGTGCCTGAGGACTGGAGCGGAGGAGGTGGTAACAAATCCTCCCTAGAGATTTAAGGTGAAGTAAAGGGTTTTGAAGATTTTGCTTTTTTCCTTTTTCTCCCCAAAGCCCCCCGGTACATAGTTGCATATTCTTCGTTGTGGGTCCTTTTAGTTGCAGTATATGGGACGCTGCCTCAGCGTGGTCTGATGAGCGGTGCCATGTCCGCGCCCAGGATTCGAACCAATGAAACACTGGGCCGCCTGCGGCAGAGCGCACAAACTTAACCACTCGGCCACAGGGCCAGCCCCAAGTAAAGGGTTTTTAAACCTTTCTCAAGAACATCCAAGTTCTGAATGGTCCTCAGCACCCCCTGGGGGCATTGCATTTTTCAGCTGGTCCTACTGAGGAAGGCAGGACACAGAGCTAGGAGTGAATCCTGCTGATCCATCCCAGGGCACTTCTGAAGACTGGAAGAAAACACTCAAGTCACCCATCAACTTATTAGTTCTTAAAACAATAGTAATTTTTTTATATGTAAAGATTGGCACCTGAGCTAACAACTGTTGCCAATCTTTTTTTTTTTTTTCCTGCTTTTTCTCCCCAAGTCCCCCCAGTACATAGTTGTGAATTTTAGATGTGGGTCCTTCTAGTTGTGGCATGTAGGACACTGCCTCAGCATGGCCTGACGAGCGGTGCCATGTCCGTGTCCAGGATCTGAACCGGCGAAACCCTGGGCCGCCCAAGCAGAGCGCGCGAACTTAAACACTTGGCCCCGGGGCCAGCCCCCCAATAGCAAATATTTTGTGTACTTCCTTCAGTGAATTACAAGAAATCATAAATCTTATTATGTTCTCTAAAGAATTATTACATTGTGTATTCTTTACCTTCTTATAAAAAGAAGGGTGGATTACTTTTCTAGCAGTCATTTATGTGCCTTTGATAAATTACTGTAACCAGATTAGGGAGATAAAATAACCAGTCTATTAATTACAATGATTATTATTTAATGGAAAATGGGATTCTAGGCCAAGTGTGTAGTAAGAAGAAAGCTCAGCAATGCATTATATAGATGTGGTATTTTATCTTAGAGAGTAAGATAAGTGTCCAGTCTGTTCCACAATCTAGAGAATATGTTCATTAACTCTACAAGATTTATATGTATAATTGACCATAATATTTTAACACTATTTCCTTGATTTGGTGGTACACGACGAACAAGGAAAAACCGTAACTTCAATTAAATCGAGTAAATCCCTCAGCGAACATATAGAAGGCCAGGTCTACCCAGCAATGTGAGGAGCAGAAGGTTGAACCATGGTTAAAAAAAATTTTTTTTTTAATTAAATAAGGTATTGTTTTAATTTGAATTCATTGGCAATTTATTTTTTAAATGGTAAGGATTGGAAAGAGAGCTTTGCCCATATCACTTATCCTTATAACTAATCTCAAAAAAAGCCAAAAGTGTAATTTTTGGATAAATGTTAATACTTTCTAAAAGAGAAGCTTAGCATCATGGTCAAATCCTGACTTGAGCAAGAGTGGATGTCAGATCTTGTCTCACTTTCCTCAGCTATAAAAGTGAGAATAATAGTTGCAAACCATGGCCAAAACCAGCCAGCTGTTTGTTTCTGTACGGCTTGCAACCTATATTTTTAAACAGTTGAGGAAAAAAATCAAAATAACCGTACTATTTCACGACGTGAAGATTTTATGACATTCAAATTTTAGTGATTGTAAGTAAAGTTTTATTGGAGGATAGCTATGATTATTCCCTTATATATTGTCTAGGGCTGTGTTAGCGCCACAGTAGCATGATGGAATAATTGTGACAGAGACCGTATGGCCAGCAAAGACTAAAATATTTATTATCTGCCATTTTACAGAAAGAGTTTGACAACCCACAGACAAAAGGAGTAACACACAGGTTCTCAAAGTTTGCCACACATTAGAATCATCTGAGGAACGTTAAAAAACGCTTTGTCCATGTCGCATCCCAGACCAATCAAATAAGAATCCCCGAGTGTGGACGCCAGGCATCAATAATTTTAAAATTTCCTGGGGGATTCCAACGCGCAGCCAGATTTGAGAACCAGTGGACTGACGTGCTGTGTGAGGTACATAACGCAACACATGGCAAGCCCTTAATCATTGTTAGCTGAACCAATAAAATAAATTCTCATTTTATTCTTCAATGGTTTCATTAAAAAGTTATTAAATAAGCATTGGGTGCAAAATGTTTTATTTCCCTTCCCTCTCTCCTTCTTTGCTGCCCCTGTTCTCACTTGCATGCAAGAATATGGACAAGAAGAAAAACAAAGTTTCCTTCTGCGTTTCAAGTTTCTAAACATTCACACGTTCATTAGTCTTTTCATTTATTTATTCCACAAGTTTTCAGTGTACAATATCCAGTCCCATACAACTCTCATGGCAGGAAAGGGCTGTAAAGACGAGCTTTCGAAGTTCTAGAGAGTGTGCCGGTGTTCTTATATATGGCCCCCTGTGTTTGGACAGAAACCTCTTGAATCTTCAAGCGTTCTTGTAAGCAGTCTTGTAAATATAACCTGACTGGCTTAGTAGCAGCCTTTAAACTAACAAATGCATGGCATCTTCAACAGGCAATAACGAAAAAGAACACCTGTATCCATGTGTAGTCAAGCAACCAAATAATTGATTGGGTGCATACATGTATTCCATATTAAAATATATCAGAGAATGGTAGAGGGAAAAAACCCCAGAGGCAATGATTTCCAGAGGCCTGTGATCTACTTAGTAAGCCACAATTACTGTACGTTAAACAAGCAGGAGATTCTAGCTCCATCCTGAAGAATTTACTCCTTTGTCACCAGTGAACACCCACTAAATCTCCCCAACAGGGAGATGGATATGGACAGGAATAGAGATAAGACTAGGACAGAGAGATTAAGTATACTGGTTTTGAATTCACACCACCAGGGTTCTAATTCCATCAATAACTGCGTGATCTTGGGCAAATTACTTACCTCTCAAAGCCTCAATTTCTTCAGCTATAAAATGGGGATAATCATTCTTATCTCATAGAGATGAAGTAACTATTTTGAGAATACATGTAAAACCTGGAATTTTTTTCCCCCTAATTCTTAGATTCTTATGCTGGAACATGATCTTGACAGCCTAAGGCATAGTGTTGGGCCCCTCTGTGCTATGAACTTGGTTCTCAGTGTCAAAGTTCTCACTTGAGCACTGTCCTTCATTGTCAAATATGAATTCCTTGAAGGAAAGGATTATCATTACACAGACACTCCTCAAATTACATCACTATGCATTTCAAGAAGATCTTACAAAATGTGAATTTGGTGTGCAATGAAAATATATGTATCTAACGAAGGGCTTTAAATTACGAGGGGATCTTCTGAGTGATAAACAGAAAGCAGTTCCTATTTGCAACTTCCCACTACATTTGCCCCAAACCAAGTGTATCTTTTGCAGCCTTCAGTACTGGGGTTGGTTTTAACTCGAAAACATATACTCTTGGTGATATGCTTTCTCCAAAGTCTATCTAGTTTCATTCGTACAAAGACTTTCTATGCTGTGTAATCTCCTTCTATATTTCTTCTTAACACTCCCATTTATATTTTTGTTGCTTTTGTGTCTATTTTAGCAGTTGTACCACCCATTTTTTGATCGTTTCAATTACTACATGACCCATCCATGAGTGGCCCCATTCTGCAAGAGATCACTGTGTTTTCTCTTTCCTTCTTCCGACTCCAAGACTATTTACATGGTCACTAGGCTAAGTGATACGCATTTTAAACTCTGATTCACCACAATTGGGAGTAAACTCCTCTCCATAAGTAACTTTTCCTCCTGAAGCCTGCTTTGTTAATCCTTTGGATTTTAAAGATGAAAAACATTTTTCGTGCTTTTTATACATCATCATTCAAAATGCTTTTCTCTAGTAAATAAGCCAAATAAGATTCATGGACAATAAAGACTATGGGTACCTTTCTATTTCTTTGATATTTTCATTTTCAATTATAAATGCAAACTGGTCCTCTATTCTGGCCATCGCTTTGTCAGTTTCTGGTACTAAATAAAACAAAGCAAAGGGGAAAATAAAATAAATAAATGAAATAATGCAAGATAATGCAATTAGAATCCACATGGCAACAGAAACCACATGGGACTCAACAGAAGGGCCTTCCCTCTGTTAAGTGCTGGCTGCCTCCCGCTCTCCATCCTAATACTGTTCATCTCTGCCATGAGATACTTTACATTTCCATGGATTACACTAATATTTTTGCATCTCTAAAATTATATTCTGTCTTTTATGGAACAACTTTTAAAAAGTTAACATTATACAAATCAAGAGTTGCACATTTATATATACATATACACATCACCAAGAGGCTCTAACCTCTGCGTTGCACATTTCATTTACTTTGTCAGTGTTAGTTGATTGATTTCTCTACAACAGCAGAACTCAGGGACCTTAACGCCTGTCCAGACAAACCAAATAGAAAGGCTAACAAATGTCCAAGAAATGCAATTACCTATCATATTAGTTATCTATTGCTGAATAACAAATTGCCCCCAAATTTAGTAGATTAAAACAGAAAACAGTTATGATATCACAGTCTCTGTGGGTCAGAAATTCAAGCTTGGCTTAGCAGGGTACCTCTGGTTCAAAGTCTCTGAGAAAGCTAAAATCAAGGTGTTGGCTGGCTGAGTGGTCTCATCTGAAGGCTTGCCTGGGGGAGAACCTGCTTCCAAACTCACTCAAGCAGTTGCTGGCAGGATATAGTTCCTCAAATGCTGTGCCACGTAGACTTCTCCATAGCAGCTCACAACATGGCACTGGCTTTCCTCAAAGCAAGGTAGCAAGAGAACAAGAGGGGGCATGCAAGATGGAAGCCACAGTTCTTTATAACCAAATCTCAAAGTGACATCCCATCATTTTTGCCATATTCTGTTAATTCGAAGCCATCACTTGGTCCAGCCCACACTTTGGGTAAGGGGATTATACAGGGTGTGAATTACCTGGAAGTAGGGCCACTGGTTTTGGTGTATTGGAGGCTGCCAACCTACCCCTCCTGCTCTGGACTTGCTACCACATGCCTCCTCATTTCATTGACTCACCAGCACAATTCATGCGACTTCCTGCTTCATTTAGGCCTGTCCTACAAGTGCAGTCGTTTGAAAAAAATCTCAGTAACCATCACGTCTATCAGCCTAGTAATTCAAGTTAATAGAAAATATTTTGCAGGAAAAATATGGTCTTTTGTAAGAGCTAAGTGTCTTAAAATAGAGAGTAAAGTATGTCAAAATCTTTCTACATGCCATTGAAAAAAAGACAATTCACAAAAGTTAAAAATAAAAGGCTGGATAAAGATAGATCCATAATACAAGGAAAACATGATTCAAAGTTCACAATATCAATATCATAGAAGCAGAATTCAAGGCAAAATGTCAAATGGGACAAAGAGGATCATTTTATTTTTATAGCGGTTGCAATGTAAAATAAAGATATAATAGTACTGAAATGTACGCAACAAATCAAACAGTATCAGAACACATAAAGTAAAACTAACGGAATTAGAAGTAGGAATTGACCTATATAATGCAATGCTTTTTTCACTTCCTGACTGATGAAAGTAAATAGTACTTAAAGATGGAGAGAATTCGAAAAGTAAATCTAAAAGTAGACTGATTTAATAGATACACATTCAACTTAGAACCCCATGATTAGAATGAGCAGAAAATATAACTTCTATGTCAGCGCCCATGAATTATTTACCAAAAGAGTGATGATGTATTCATCCATGATGAAAACAAATTTCCTGAAGCAAAAATCAAATAGACCATATTCTCTGACTGCAGTGTGATAAAAGTATAAAAACATACATTTAAAAGTCAACACTTTCCCCTTCCAATTATGACCACCTTGAAATAAAATAAAAACAAATAAATAAATGAAATTACAACACCTCTCACCCAGCTGGAGTGCAGCAGCACATGTCCCACAGCTTTGACCTCAGTCCTCAGGACAGTTGGGTTGGGTGTGAGACTGGCTGAGTATTCTAAGTTCAAAGTCGTTGACCTTGAACGTCCTCACCTAGTTTTCCCACAGTGCTCTACAAAGCTTATTTGCCATATGCATGATGATGCGCAAGACACAAACTGAACTTACAGGCTATTTATAAATTACTGACAACGAGACTACCATCCTCAATCTTAAGTACAGTAGGAGGCAAAAAGTAACAAAGATAAAAACAGAAGTCAAGACATTGATTTTTTTACATAGAATTGATGAGTGAAAGGCCAAAAAGGATGTTTTTCGGTTTTTTTTTTTAAAGGTTGGCCCTGTGCTAACGTCTGTTGCCAATCTTCCTCCATTTCTTTTTCTTCTCCCCAAAGCCCCCAGTACATAGTTGTATATTCTAGTTGTAGGTCCTTCTAGTCCTGCTATGTGGGATGCCGCCTCAGCTTGGCTTCATGAGCAGTGATCTGAACCAGTGAAACCCTGGGCCCTGAAGCACAGCATACGGACTTAACCACTTGGCCATGGGGCCAGCCCCAAGGATTTTTTTCCAGGGTTTTTGTTTCTTTATTGAGTTCATAATAGTTTACATCAGTGTGAGATTTCAGTTGTACATTATTTCTTGACTGTCACCACATAAATACTCCCCTTCACCCCCTGTGCCCACACCCCAGCCCCCTTCCCCTGGTAACCACTGAACTGCTTTCTTTGTCTGTGTGTTTGTTCATATTCCACATATGAGTGAAATCATCTGGTGTTTGCCTTTCTCAGTCTGGCTTATTTCACTTGGCATAATTCCTTTCAGGTCCTTCCATGTTGTTGTAAATGGGATGATTTTGTCTTTTTTTCTGGCTGAGTAGTAGTCCATTGTATATATATACCACATCTTCTTTATCCAATCATCAGTCAATGGGCACTTGGATTGTTTCCATGTCTTGGCTTTTGTGAATAGTGCTGCAACTAACATAGGGGTGCATATATTACTTTGGATTGTTGATTTCAAGTTGTGTGGGTAGATACCCAGTAGTGGGATAGATGGGTCACATGGTAGTTCTATTTTTATTTTTTTGAGGCATCTCCATACTGTTTTCCATAGTGGCTGCACCAGTTTGCACTCCCACCAGCAGTGTATGAGGGTTCCCTTCTCTCCACACCCTCTCCAATATTTGTTATTTTCAGTCTTAGTGATTATAGCCATTTTAACAGGTGTAAGGTGGTATCTTAGAGTAATTTTGATTTGCATTTCCCTGATGATTAGTGATGTTGAACATCTTTTCATGTGTTTATTTGCCATCTGTATATCTTCTTTGGAAAATGTCTGTTCATATCCTCTGTCCATTTTTTGACTGGGCTGTTTGTTTTTTTATTGTTCAGTTGTGTGAGTTCCTTGTATATTATGGAGATTAACCCCTTGTCAGATATATGATTTGTAAATATTTTCTCCACTTGGTGGGTTGTCTCTTTGTTTTGATTCTGGTTTCTTTTGCCTTGCAGAAGCTCTTGAGTCTGATGAACTCCCACTTGTTTATTTTTTCTTTTGCTTCCCTTGTCTGAGAAGACATGGTATTTGAAAAGATCCTTTTAAGTTCGATGTCAAAGAGTGTACTGCTGATATTATCTTCCAGGAGTTTTATGGTTTCAGGACTTATCTTCAAGTCTTTGATCCATTTTGAGTTTATTTTTGTGTATGGCCTGAGATAATGGTCTACATTCATTCTTCCAAGAATATTTTTTTGAGTCAGACAGACTGAGTTCAACATCTGCCTTCACCAATACTAACTATGGTGCCTGAGGTCAGGTACTACATAAGCTCTGGAAGCCTCAGTATTCTCATCAGCACTATGAAGAAAACCAGAAGGCTGTTGGGGGATTAAATGAGATAATATACATAAGGTTCTTATCATGAAATCTCCAACACATGATAAATACTCAAAACATGGCTGCTGTTACTAATCAAGTGTGGGCTTCTGAAAAGATCAGTAAAATAAACTCCTGATCAGTCCAAAGAGAAAATAGACAAAAATGAACATTAATGATGAGAAAGCATATCTAGCGACAGATATGATTATAAGAGAACTATATGTTATTCTATTCTACCAAATTGAAAATCTCAATGAAACAGATTATTTTCTAAGAAAGTATAAATTACAAAGTCTCTCTCAGGAGCAGTTAGAAAACCTGAATATATCAAGACTATTAAATAAATTGAAAACAATTGTTAAAGCATAATCCCCCCCCAAAAAAGCCCATAATGTTGTGTAGGGGGAATTCTAACCACCTTCAAGAAACAAAAATCTCCTTATGATTTAAATTTTCTAAGCATAAAAAGATGGAAACATATCAATTCGTGTTACAAAATGAGGACAATCTTTTTATCAAAACTTGTCAAAGCACAAGGAAAAAGATTTGCAACCAATCACACTTATGCCTATTAGATACAAAAATACTAAATAAAATATTCATAAATTTAATTCAAATGTATAACGCAAGATTATGCACCATGACCAAGTAGGGTTGATTCTAGGAATGCAATCATAGTTCAACTTGGAAATGGATTAACATAGTTATCATATTAATTGGACAAAGGAGATAATCCATATTACCATCTTGATGGAGGGTGAAGGTAGAGTATATGCTAAAATTCACTATCAACTCCTCGTTTTTTTAAAAAAACTATTAATAAAATAGAATAGATTTTTCCTTAGCATTATTTACAGAAGTACTTATCCCTGACCCACTTTTCTAATAAAGTCAGGAATGATATAAAAATTTCCACCATTAACACTTCTATTTAAGATTATCCTGCAATTCTAGTTAATGCCATTAACCATAAAAATAAAATATTGGAAAGGAAAAAGAAAAACACCCAGGAATTACAGATGTTATGGTTGCTTACCTGTGAAAAATATTGGAAAAAGAAGATTTATCTGAAGAAGTATTAGAACTGACATCCAGGTTAGTATTCAGCTGCTGTGCCACGGAAAGTCTGTACAAACCATTCACACCCAGTGTCTGTGCTCATTGTTGCATTCAAGCTGCACCACTGATTTAGTATTTTGAATTGTAGCTGCTAGTAAGATGTATCATTAAGAAGGCTAGCAATAAGTCAATAGGTAAATCAGCAGCTTTCCTACTTACCAATTATGATCGGTTAAAAAATATAATGGTAAAATGATCCTATTCACAGTAGTAACCAAAGATATGAAATATCTAGGAAGAAATAGGGCCAAAAGAATACGCAAGACCTTTTTAATGAAAACTATTAAATTTTACTGAGGGCCATATAAGAAGACTTGATTACTTGAATGCAGAGAAGTTGTATTCCTGTAGTAAGAATACCTAATATCACACAGATTCTCTGCAAATTAATCTATAAACGTAACTCACTCCTTCCAAAAATCCACTGGAATTACTCTTTGGAGTTTGATAAAACTCTGGTAGAATAAATATGCAAAAATATTTTGAAAAAGAAGAGTGATGGTTTGGGATTTTCCTTAGCAGATATGGAAAGGTGTTATAAAGCCACAATACTCAGAATAATTTGACATTAATGCCAACATAGACACATCGGTGAAATCAAGTAGAAAATCCCAAAGCAGCCCTATGTATATTTAAGAATTTAGTGTATGATAAAGATGGCATTTCAAATCTGTGGGGAAAAGATAAATTACTCAATTAATAGCTGAAGAAAATGTGGTGACTAGTTTATAATCTTGAAGTTGGGAAGGGCTTTTTCTAAACATGACACTACTGGTTGAAATCATACAAGAAAATAAGGATACTTGTGATCTCTAAAAAAATTCTACTGACAAAAATTAAAGAATGAAGAATAAAGTCTTTAAAAAAAGAGCCAATGTTTTCTTGCTCATCAGTAAATCTCTAGATCCTGCAATAGTGCCCGGCGCAGAGCAAGAACTCAAATAAATGGCTACATGAAGAGGCCTTGCAAGTCAGTGGGAAACAATGAACACCTCAATTTGAAAAATTAGCAAAGGACATGAAGCATTAAGAAGAAACATGAAAAAATCAGTAAAAAAGTTCAAACATTATAAACTCACCAGCAATAAAATAAATACAAGTCAAAACAACAGTTTGTCATTTTTCATCTATTACTGTATTTCTGATTACTCTGAATTGGCCAATATGTGGGGAAAAGAGCACTTATCAACTGCTGGTGTAAATTCATAAAGCCTCTCTCATAAAAATGTGTGTAATATAATTAAAAGTCTATAAAACTGCAGACTGTCTGACCTAACAGTTCCACTCTTAGGAATTTTCTCTAAGGAAATTATTAAACAAACATGCAAAGACATAGATACAACGATGTTCATTGAGCATGGGTTATAAGAGTGAACAACTTGAAACAAATGTTCAAAAACAGGGAATTGATTTCATAAATTTTGGTACACTTTTGCAATGAAATATCACCCAACAGCAATAAGCAGTGACACATTAATTAACATCAAAAGATGTTTATGATATGCTACTAGCTAAAACATTCAGTTTCAAAGCAGCATATGTAAAAATCATATCTTCGTATGCATGGAAAAAGTCAAAAGATAAACTACCAAAATTTCAGAAGTGGTTTTCATCATAGTATTTTTATTTTCTTCACCATGATCTTCTATATGGTAGAATTATATTCAATAAATGTGCTAGTTCTACAATGAAAGTGGTAATTTTTTAAAACAGTAGAAAAGTAGTAGTATTCTGAAAAGCAATCTTTAGGTTTCTTAAATGATGTTTCCATCTCCTGAGCTTACTGTCTTACATTGAATGGCTTCTTTTCAGTAGATCTTTATAATTTATTTGCTAGAAGGTAACATTTACTTATTATTAAATGGAAATCCTTAAATTATTTTCCACTCTCTGCTACTATATTCATCTGCTATTTCCCACCCACTTCAAACCATTACTCTTGTATTTTTTATTTTCTTCATGGTCTTCTATGTCAAATCATTTCATTGACATATTTGCCTACTTGTCTATTATTTATGTTTCTCCAGAAGAATATAATCTCCACAAGGACAGGGACTTGAATTGTTTATGTCCACAGCTATTTCCAGTATCCCTGGCAGTGACTGGTATATAGTAGATGCTCAATAAATACATGTTGAATGAATGAATGAGTGAGTTTGTTTTGGAAGAGTTGGTTTACCTTGTAGGATTAGGTAAAAGATTCGTTGCCTCTTGAGAACCTTTTGGAATTAGATCTGCTAATTTTCTCTGTTAAACAGTGACGCTGACCTACCAGGCAGTGGTGTATGGTCGACATCACTCAAGTCAAGAAGCTGTCAGTAGAGCTGGACTGCAGTCCTGACCTCACCATGAACAAGCTTTCTAAAGAAGTCAGTTTTGCTGTCCTTGCTACATGAAACTGGTCCTAATCAACAGCTGGAAAAGGGCAAGAGACTAAGCTGCTATCCTTGCCCCCATCCATGCTGTTTTACCTCTGCAGTAGGGTTCACGCCCTCTCCTCGTGCCTCCTCCTCCCCTGCTCTGCCCACCCAGTTGATGGATGGTAAGCTGCTTAAGCCTCCATAAAGTGCACTCCGCCCATCTCCAGGGGACACAGGCTCATTTCCCTGCCCTCACCATCCTCCTCATTTGCCTCTCATGGGAGCTCCTTTCAGGGCAGTATCCAAAACACTCCTATCGATTGCCCTACTCTACGTGCTTACTCACAAAATCAAAACAATTTTGTTGTCTGCGAAGCAGGAACCCTTGGGAAGAATCATCACCTTGTGACATAAAACTCAGATGACAAGAATATGCTATATAATTACAAGGCACATTTACCAGTCATCTACGTTTGATCCAAAAATAAAGTTATAAAGAAAATCAGAATGCTTTCTAGTACAGAATAATTTAATTAATAATAGATGTCATCATTAAATAGCCATCCATGTCTTTAAACACCATCATCCATGTGGAAGGTAGAAAAAGTTGGATCCACTGCTAGCTTGGTGGGCTCAAGACCTAAACTGTAAATGTGAGAGACTGTCATCTCAACCACGCAGGACTGCCTTGGCCCTGGGAGGAATAGTATTGCAATCTTTGAATTAATCCTCTCTTCTTTCATTCCCAGGCGTTGATAACACAGCTGTGGAAAGGTGCTCCTGGCAGCAAGGTGGCATGCAATTTCTCAGGCTGGAAGCAAATATCTGAATCAAAAAGAAAAAAAATCCAAATGGATGAATTTGTTCAAGTTTTAGAACTGGGGGAAAAAAAAAATCACTAAAGGTTGAAAGCTCAGGTCCAGAGAGCACGGAATGATGTCAGAAAGTAGGTAATTACCTGAATAATCCATGTCCCAAGCTCCCGCTTGTTGTTCAGTTTTCCAGGTAACACAGGCCGAAGCTGATTTCCTCTTAGGTGTGGAATTGGTGATTGCTCCACTCGAAGATGCGCTATACAAGTCTCCATTACTAAGCACAGGCTTAACTTTCCAGATCAGATTTTAAAAGCCTTTGGTTCTTAAATAAAACATTTTCATTTGTAATACATTAGCCCTTTGCTTTCTTTTTGGGGGTGGGGGTATAATTATGTACTGTGTGGTTTTCATAATTTGAAAACATATTATAAAGATGCAATTAAAGGACTTTAGGAAAGATATTAAAGGTACTTATGGGTCATGAGACTACCTGAGCTGAGAGGAAAGCAGATGACTTAAGACTAAAAGAATTCACCATTCATTGAGCTCAGAGGAAACCAACCATCTCTGTTTTATAAGCAAAATCAGATACAAGGCTGTACTACTCAAGAAATAGCAATGAATGGAACAGCTCAAAAGGGCAGGCAGTCTTTGAAAGATGCGAAGATTGCACATTAGTTTCTGGCAGGCTGGAGAGCTACTGCAAAGGCAGCATCCTCCACTCAGGGCACATAGCTGGACAGTGCCCACATCCACTCAGCAGTATTGTGCAGCACCCCACAGTTACCAGGGCACTTTAGTAGATACCATCTCATCTGATCTTCACATTTTTCTTTGGAATGGGACGGGCAGAAGCTAGCTTCTATGGAGCATAGAACCATATTAGTAACTGGCCAGTGGACATCTGTAAGTACAACAAATCAGTCAGATTTGACTAAGGATCAAAGCTGGAAGATCTCAGAACTTTGAGATTCTTATCAGTATGTGAATGTTGTGGATACACACTTCTATAACATCCACTGCACCCACAGTAGTATTTTATAGAAAAGGTAATTAATTGCTATTCTGCTACTAATAACTGTTAATACTAAACATTTAAAATTTTCCATGCAATTTCCTAAGCATATCACATGTATTACCTTATTTTATTCTCATACTAACTTCAAAAGATACACAGTAAATATCCAGCAAATGAATGGCCTGACTTATGTCAATTAACCAGCACTGGGTGATACTACTTTCTCCCTTCACAACCATAGCACCATGACCTTCATTTGACTCTTGTTAGAAGTATCTGGATGCTAGAAAAAGAAGGGAAAGATGGAGAGGTAAGAGGCTGCAGTTCACTTCATCAGAAGCTTGTGTCCCTTGTCCCCAGCTCCAGGAAACTCAATCCCACATTTCTTCAAGTAGTAAAAGCAATGTTCTAGAGCCAAGAGAGGACCTAATTATTAGCCCAGTCTAGAAATTCTTAGCCCTCTCAGGATGCAATTTCACTGGTGGAACTTTTCATTGGAAAATTTGTGCGAATGTTTATTAAGTGTCTATAATGTTTGACATATTCTGACACCATAGAAGAAACAAAATATCACCCTCAGGATCATCATAATAATAGATACTATTCAGTGAGCGCCAATTCCATCTAGGCTTTTGTGTAGGCTCTCATCACTATAACCATGGAGGAATTATTGTCCCTTTCTGACAACTAGAGCTAAGAGAGATGAAGCGACCCGCACGGCTCAAGACGTCAAAGCTAGCAAGTGGCAGAGCCTCTCTGAACCAAGTTCAGCTTGACACAAAAGCCTGTGCTCTTTCTACTACTCTATACTTCTTCAAGTGTTTAAGCTCCTGCCCTCGAGGAAATTATGCTTCAGAGGAGGAGACAAGATTCAGAAAAAGATAGCCAAAGGTGAAGGGGAGTTCAAGTGCCAAGGGAGTGGTCCAGTCCAAAACCCCGTCATTTGTAGAAAGCAGTAATGACAGCGGTGGGGGAAGCATCAGAGAGGAACTGAGGGAATAGGATTTTAGCGGATGGAAGGTGAGCAGACCAAAGTCTCTCAGTGTTCACCAGGAAAATTCTCCTCTTCTTTCTTTGAAGAGGTTTAGCTGGGTCTTGTTTGCCTAACGATATTCTATTTCCCAGATTTCCTTAAGGTTAGCTATGGCCATATGAGCCCGTTATAATCATGTTAATGAGAACAATCCCCAAAAGGAATAACAGAGCACAAGGTAGAAGGACCTGGTCCTTGGACCTCATGGAGCAGACACTCTTCCCACCTTAATATCATGGAAAGAAACTTCAAAATTCTTTGAGATGCTGTATTTGGGGATATCTTTGTAACAGCATCAGCCCATTCTCTACCCATGCAATGAACCAAGCACAGAGCATATTATGAAAAGGGTAATCAACTGAGCTGGAATTGAGAGTTTGGGAAGGTAGAGTAGAAAAACACCTAGCTTGAAAGGTCAGCTGTGGTCCCACTGTGGAGAACCTATCTCATCATTTATCCATCCAAGCACATTCATGGAGCACCAATAGGTTAGGTACTATGCTGGACACTAGGGGTACAAAGATGAAAGAACTTCTCAGTGTCGGCAAGGATCTCAGCCTCTATAGAGGGCAATAAGGAGAAAACAATCACCTAGCATTGAAATAAGTACCATGACAGGCTGCTCAGGGGACTGTGAGAACACACACAGAGGAGGCCATCCAATAAACTTGTATGTATCAGAGAGGACCTCAGGAGACACATGAGCTAAGTCTTAAAGGATGAGTAGATCTTGGCCAGGCAAAGGCAAGTGGGCCAGGGAAGATGTGGTCCAAATAAAATGTATAGGGGAGAGGTTAGAAATAATGATGGAGAAACAGGCAGGGGCCAAAATTATGCATTTACTCATGTATTTATTTACACAAAAATATTTATAGGGCATCTATTTATTAAGTTAATATAAGTAAATTGCTTACAATAGAATCTGGTGTATGGGTAAGAGCTATATATGTGAGCCATTATTACCTAGAGATAAGACAGTTATGTGCCATACTATGAATATTGTTATAAGCAAGAAAGACGCTGCCCCT
This sequence comes from Equus caballus, assembly GCF_041296265.1. NCBI lineage: Eukaryota > Metazoa > Chordata > Mammalia > Perissodactyla > Equidae > Equus > Equus caballus. The sequence continues at coordinate 82,236,716 of NC_091691.1, forward strand.
GTCCTCTCAAAATTTAATCTAGTGGATAGGTCATTTTTTTTTAAGAAAAAGCAGGAACACAAAGATTCCATCATAACTGATAAGGAAGTAGATGAATGTATTATTCAGTGCAATTTACACTAGCTGATGTAACAAACAATCCCCAAATTTCAATGGCTTATCACAAAAAAATGTTTATTTCTTACTCACACTACAGCTCCAGATCTGGCAGCTCTCCTTCCCAATGCTGAATCAAGGAGTCATATTTTTCCTTCTTCTGCCTCTATCTACCCTCCAGGCCCTCCCCAAAGTATTTTTCTAAATTATCTTCATTCAGCTGGTCAGTGAGGGGAAAGGAACAGCCTGGAAGATAATATATCTGACACTTAACCACTTCTGGATGTGATATACATCACTTGAGCTCTTGTTCCGTTGGTGGGAATGAACCATATTGTTTCATCTGGATGCGAGGAGGTGGGAAATGAAGTTCCTGAGTGGAGAGCCACTTACCAGCTGAAACTCTATTCAATAAAAGGGAATACCACTTGGAAGTCATATGTCTGGCTCTGTCACAGGGAGGTATCTGAATGTATAGGTGGGGGAGCCTAGCCAACTCTAGAGATCAGGGGAGGCTTCTCCAAGGAAGTAATGTTTCAACTAATGCTGATGAGCCATGCTGGGTAATTTTAATTATATCCTGAAGCAGGGAAGGAAAATTTTAAGTAGGGAAGCAACATAATCTGCTCTAAGTTTCAAAAAGATCACTCTGATTGCAGCATAGAAATTGGACTCATGGAGAACAGAACTCTTGGTATAGAATGCCATGACTCAGATAAGAAGTGAAGAAGATCTAGACCAAAGATGTGAAAATAGGGTTGAAGAGAAGAGAGACTACTCTAGTCAACTGGGCCTGGTGGTGGATTGGACAGAGGAAGGAAAAGGAAGGATATAATGGTAGTGGTCAGGGATCTGGTTTAAATAACCTGAGGGAATGTAATAAAATTGAAAGAAATGAAGGAAGATGGTGACTGTGGGCATGAGAATGTTGCTTTCCATTTTGGATGGGTTGAATCTGACATACTTGCTGGGCATCCAGATGCTAATGTCCTGTCGAATAAAAAACACAAGTCTGAAATCTCAGGATTAAGATCTGGAATGGAAATCATCAGTTTCCATCAGTATGAGTTGGGAGTCATCAGCTGAGATGAGTCATGTGGAAGCCATGGAAATGCTACACTGTTTGGACTTTATCTTATAGTTAGGGAACCTATCCCATCTGCTTTCCAGGTTTCTCCCACCTGGAGGACCTCACTGCTGTTTGCAATGTCATAGTGGCATCCTGTCTTCCACAACTCTCCCCTTTCTCAGCCACCATCTGGGTGATTGTCATCATGCCTTAAACAAACTCTGTTTTTACTCAGAGTTTTGTTCCTCCTCGTGTTCTCCTTTTTATTGCATGAAGCATGTGCTCTCTCTTGCCTTTACACATTGTTGATGGGTGCTGTGCAGTTTTCCACTATAGAAGAAGTACTTCCCTACTCCATCTGAGCCCCTACTCTTAGCCTGGGGTTGACAGAGGCTTTTCTGCACAGCTGCTCCTGCCACTCTGCCCCAGGTTCAAAAGGAACAGCAACTCCTCGACCAAGCAGAGATGAAGAGTGTCATTTCCCTGGCCCTCTGCAACCCATCTCACACACCCACATTTGCATTAGTTCTCAGCTTGTTTCCACTCTGCCAGTTCTGTTCACCTGTCTGGCACTAGGGGTGGCTCCCAGGACTTTCTGCAGCCCTCTTCTTTCACCCAGAAGGAAGGTGGACCACTCTGACCCCAATGTACTGCTGAATGCCAACTGGCAGGTGGCTGGGGCTAAGGGAGAGTGATGACACTGCAGGGCACTCCCAGTAGGCAGGAAATTGGGGCACCAGAATGGCACCCACAGTTGCAGCTTAAAACTGTCAACAACAGCTAGAATCCTGGAAGCTGAACCCTCTTGTCATTCCCCACAATCTTGGAATCTTCTCAGAGTGGCTTGAATACTAATGTAGAGGAAATTTCTGAGAAGCCACATTCAGTCTAGGAATCAGAGCTGAAATAGTGTCTCATCCTCTTCTAGATGCATGTAACATACAGATTCACTCCCCAAACCAATCTTAATCTCTTCAACGATGGAGGAGAGAGCAGTTGTTAGACATACACCATAAACAACATTCTTCTTCAGGATACCACCCAGCTTCTGCACTGCTGTTTCTAATGTATTGGGGTGCAGGGTCTTACTGTTTGTGCAGCTTTCTAAAGATTCCTCCCACCAGGGTAGGTTGCCATTGATGTCCAAGGAATTTTTACATGCACGAAAATCATCAGCATCTCAGCTTGAAATGAGGCTTTACTCATGGATGAACCTCTCTCCAACTCTGACTTCCGCTCTCAGAAACTCACCTTCTCCGTTCTTGAGCAAGGAAGATTTCTGCCTCCCTCCACTCTCTACTCCTCGACATCCACATAACCCTCCAAGTTGTCTCTCTCTCAATCACACCACAGCAGCTTCCCTTTCTATTCCATTTAACTGGATCTCCCCACATCCAATGGGCAACTGTGTGACCAAATGGCAGCAACTCATTTGCTTTAAGATATATTCCAGCTATTTCTTATTAGCCTCTCCATATCCATTCTCCACCCTTTCCCACCCTGCTCTCTGCTTTGGGAGGTTGACTCATGAGGACTGAATGAATGGGCTCCCTTGTGTGCTGGCAATGGGAGTTTGGCCAATAGGAGGTTCCAGGAGGAGACAAAGGGTGGGAAGAAAGTGAGGTCAGTGTGTTTACTGCCCTAGTTCCATTCCTGCCAAGCACTGCAAGTTAGATGCCTCCCTCTGCTATAGGTAGGAATTCCTATGAGAAGGCCCTCTTCTCATAGCTTCTCTCTCTGGGTTCCCCTTAGCTGCTCCTCTGCTTGAACCTTCAGGTCTAGGGCTGGTGATGGCTCCCTACGGTTGCTAGCCTCAAAGTACCACAGTATCCCTCTTCGACTTCCCAAAACTCTTCCCAAAATTTGTAAATATTTCCTTGACTGAACTCTCCTCACATATCCAGTTTGGATGTGTCATCTATTTCTTTCCAGGACACTACCTGATACAGGAGACTTTTACTACACTGTGATGGAAGGTTTTCCTAATTTAATCCGATTTGATTTAACAAATAGTGACTGAGTGTCTACCGTGAGTCAGGTCCTGTTCTTCACACTGAGGTTACAGCAGCAAACAAAACAGAAAAAATCCTGCCTTCATAGAGATTGCATTCTAATGGGGAGAGACATAATTTTTAAAATAAATAAGCAAACTATATGATATATTAGCAGGTGAAAAGTGCTATGAAGAAAATATAAATCAGGAGAAGGGGATAGGGAGTGGCAGGGGTTGGGAGGCATGCAATGCAATTTTATAGCAGCCAAAGATGGTCTCAATGAGAAGAGACTTGGATAAGAATGCAGCAAGGGCACAAAGAAGTATAGTATGTGAAATGTTTCCCTGAAAGAGTTTATACTCAGGTTAAGAAGACAAATTGAACACAGGAAATTACATATACTACAAGACAACAATTCAAGAGATGTCAAAATGGCAGCAGATGATTAAATGTCAGCCAAGAATATGACAGTAAGTTCTGCCATTGTCATAGGCTGGGTTCTTGGTGAAACAGACTCTGAAGTGAGTCTCTGAGGTTCATGTGTGGAATTTTTATTAAGAAGCACCCTTGGCATCAGCATCTATGGAAGGAAGGGAAGGGAATCAGGATTGGGTAGAAGGAGAAATCAAACTGTGAGTAGGCCTGACAGCCTCCGCCAATGGTTCAGAGACCGCTGGAGCTAAAATTGCCCATCAGAGTTGTCTCGTGTTGGGCTAAAAAGGCAGAGTCTGTGTACCTTCACCTTGATCCGTCACTGGATGTCGGCCACCAGGAAGGGCACGACCTAGGGCTAGTCCATTCTCTGAAGCAAAGACAATTCCTGCAGGAGCTGAGAGCTGAAAGCTGTCTGTTGACAGCACTATCAGTAGGTGGGGCAACAAGTCCTTCTTCAAAGAGGGGTCAGGACAGCGTATCTCTGTGTCCACTACACCCATGTACTAAAAAATACTTGAAAATGAGATTGTTAAACCATCATCTGTGTATCGAGAATCATAGTTACTCGAGATGTGCAAATATTGATTTCGATTTTAGTTCTGCATAGCATAAATCTATGATCTAAGGATGATCTTGGGCAAGATTCTAAAATGATTGTTAAAGCAATGTTTTGTGGTCTGTTAGAAAATGTGATAAAATCTGAGACACAACTTTCCCAAGAACAAGTCCTGCCAAATTAATCTCATTTCTTTTGATAAAATTATTAAATTAGTTCATCAGGGGATTTGGAAGACAGACTATGTCTAGATTTCAGAGAAATTATGATGATGCTCTTGTCAGAGTGGCATGCTAGACTACACGCCTGCCATATCAATTTCCTTTTCTAGTTTCATCAGTGAAATCAGCCCTGTTAAGACACAGATACTCTTACAAAGTGATTCCACTCTCCCTGCTCCTCACTTGCATTCAATAAACCAAGCTTGACCAAGAGGAATCAATCTGCCGTCAGCCAGTGACCAATCCAATTCTCTCCTTCTAGGATTTGAACTAATAAAAGAGAAAAAAGAAAGAAAGGAAAATCAGGCAGATGATACTGGATCCTGAAACAGTATGTCCATATAGAAATAGTGCCCAGATTGCTACCACAGAAAATTAAAGTTAAAAGGAGGTGAAACTAAGAGTCTCACAGAGGCAGTTGACCTACAGTAAGATGAATGGAAGAGATGTGTGGACCCTAGAGAGAGAAATGGAAAAAGTAGCTGACTAATGACTTTCCAATTCCATGGGGCCCAGTAATATTTCCAGTAATTAAGTTATATGAGACTCTTTGTGTCATTATAAGTCTATTTTTACCTAAGCCACTTTCAATAAGTTTTCTATCACTTGCAATCCAATAATGCCTAACATGAATCTCTAATCATATTCTTCTGTGTTGGTAGTATACTGATAATGAACCAAATGACAATATATTAGATGGGTTATTAATTGGTTGAAAAAACATATCTAGAAAATACTGCTTAATTAATTGGTAGGTACCCAGAAGGGATTCCAAATGACTGACACAACATTGTGTCTTCATTGCTGAGGCATTGAAAAGTCTTGTCAGTGACTAGAATATATGCTCCATGAAAGTTGGTATTATGACCATCTTATCAAGTGTCACATTTCATACATAGTTTAGCAGATAGTAGGTATTCAACAAAAAGTTGTTAAGTGAATGAAGATCTAGATTTTGCAGATAATATGAATCCAAGAAAGATAATGATATTGAAGAGTGAGAGAATTAGGAATTAGCTTAGTAAAATGATTATATCTTATAGGAATAGATGCAAAGTTCTGGAAAAGAGTTCAGAACACCAACAGTGCCTCTTAGGAGCATATTGAATAAAGAAATTTTGGAGTTTTTATTGATTGTGGGCTCAAGAGCCAGCAGCAAGCTTATGAACTTGCAGAGGGATTGATGCAGACTTAGGCTGTGCTGATGGAGGTATAACAGCCGAAGAAGATTTGGTCCTGCTCAAGCGTCCACCAGTCAAACCACAGGTGGCATATCACATTCAGCTCCAGGCATTACCTTTAAATAGAAAACCACAAACTAGAGTATAAAGATAGGAGCCAGAATAGTGAAGCGACTCAAAAAGTATTCCAGAGAGGCCCAGGAGTGAATACCTGTAGACCTACAAACGTGGAGCAGATACGGTGGTGAATGAAGGCAGCCTTCAAACCTCTGAACAGCTGTCATGAGGAAGAAGAAAGACTCTTAATTCTCTCCCACAAGAGGAAAAACTAAGACCCACAGATGGAGTCTATATTCTTTGTATCAATAAAATATTATTTGAGCAACCTACATTTAGTCAGTCAATGTTTTATTGCTGGTTTCACTGTGCAGAGCAAAGCAGGCAGTCTCTGCCCTCGTGGAAACTTGATTTAACGGAAAGACTGGCATTAAACAAAAAGCCACGATATAAATGTATAGGAAGGGCTAGGAGGGACAAGCAGAAGGTGCGGTCAGAGTCCCCTGAGGTTTTAGAGAATGATTTGTTTTGATTTAATTTTTGTTTTGCATTATTTTGTTTTGTTTAAGAGTTAAAACAATGTTACTGAAGCCTAGGGAGTAAATGGGAGAATGGTATGAATTTTTGGGAGACCAATTAAAATGCAAGAGCAGAAGACCAGGGAAGGGATATTCTTTAATGGGTTAAACTAGGGTGGTGGCAATGCAAATAGAGAGAAAGCATTGTATTTAATGTATACTCTGGAGGAAAAATCTAAATGACTTCAGGATATATTGGGCAGAGGTAAATAAGACCTTTATTAACTCACACTCTTGGTTTCTTATTATCTCGATGAAAATTTCTCTAAAATATTTTTAGTATCTGTACAGAAATGTTTACTGAGTCAAAGAAACAAATTTGGAGGGAAGGGATTTGGGAAGAAATGTTTAACCTACTTCAGAGAATAAATATTTTTAAGGGCTTAGGTACATGCCATCATTAAAGAAGACTCATAGGGTCTCTATAATTTGAAATAAATTTCTGAAGCTCAGGCTTCTCACAGATCCAAATAAGTCTTTATCCTATGATCATTTATTCATTCAAAAAATTTTATTTATCATTTAGAATATTCAAGAAACTGTGTGAGTTGAAAAGTTGAATCAGGAAGGGGTTTGTAGGAAAGTAACAGGAATACAGAATGTGTCCTAACTTAGGCTCCATGACAAGCACAAATCAAATGATCTAGAGAAACAGTGAAGATTTTATTTGTTTTGTGCCTTGAAAGATGAGTAAGGGTGGGCCATTCAGAAGCAGATAAGCAAGGATTCTAAGAAAAATCAACAGCATGAGCATCAATGATATCGAGAAAGTTGAGAACACGGGCTGGGCCAGAAAGAATGGTAAAATGTGTGGGGTAAGAACTAGAAAAATGTTAGTAAAACATTTAGTTAATGAAAACATGAAAAGTAGGGAAATGAAAAGTTTCTCCCCAAATGTACTTTATGTATCACAGATTCATCCAATCATATAGCTGAATGGGATCTTAGAAGGCAAACTCTCCAACCCCACTGGTTTTCATCACTGCCTTGCTATGGTTTGGCCATAAAGACCTAGGACTCCAGTTGGCTTCCCATGGCAAAAGCATGAAAAGTATTGATCTAATGTCCAGGTTTCTGATCCATAGACCCTGTTTCCACTCCAATTTTCTTTCAAACTTTGAGTGATATTGTCCCATTATAATTAAGCTTTGAGGTCATCCAGATATTCCACAAAGTACAATTTCCATTTATGGGTCTCCAAGATGCCAAGTAAGCCCACAGGCTTTTACTTGGGGCACAAATATTTGAGGCTCTCCTGAGTTTCCTCTTGTCAATGTTTTCCTATCAATCCCAAATAAGGCTGTATACTTCCAAGGAAGATGGGAGTGGGAGCGGGCTTCGGAGATTCTATGCCCAAATGGGGTTAAGCAAATGTGGGATTGATGGTTACACACACAGAAAACCGGCAGCAGACATCGTTCTTGCTGCCAAAATAGATGTTCTGCATCCTTTTGTTCACAAATACCACATAATTTTTTTTAAAGACCTCCCCTCATAATATGAAATACTTTCTTTAAAAACATAGTGACTTTTATTGAGCAGTTGCCAATGCCTATTTCTTTTGAACTATTTTTTCCAGTAGTGGTCAAGGAGTCAAAACAATCTATCCGTTCTTACCTTTTGACTAATCTTACCCACTTAAAAAAATGACTATTCAGGATCAAGAATAAAAAGTAAGACTAAACCTGCAGAGAGCAGAACCCATGATTTTGACTTCATCATTGCTCTATACTAACCTGAGCTTTCCAGCCTTGATAATTAGGTACTGACACTCAAGAGCCTCGAATCACACACAGCAAGCAGCTGTCTCTGGTAGCTTCATATTTATGCCAAAGATATCACCATTTGTCTGGTCCTAGGAAACTCAAAGCCTGCATTTCCCCTGAGGTCCACCTAGGAAGTTTCCCACATTGAAGGATGGTTTCTTTAACTTAACATAGCAAGTGCTAGTGAAAGATGGTGAGGTTCACAGAGTAACAACCACCTGTCATCTCTTATTAGTTAGATATTCCATATTGGGGATTTGTTATATTAAAAGGCACTGAAATTGCTTACATCAGATAACTGAATTATAATTAAATGCTATGTAGATTATTAAAATACTGTTGTTCCTATCATAGGGAAACATAAATAATAGCATCAAAACAGGCTCGTTATAAAATTAGCGTATTTCTAGACACCCTGTCAGTTTGTCATTAAGTGGAGGCCTTGCCAGACCTGCCTGCTCTCACAGCCCCTCTTCCACCTCCGCTTTCTTGAGAGCCACATCCCAAGTGGATGGAAAGAGCGTCACATGCTTACAACTGACTGGCGGAGTGAAGAACTCAGAGCAGAGATCTAATAGCTACCATAGGCTCCTCCACTGGAGGCACCACTGGATCCAAAGAGAACCCACGTAAAGGTGAACTAATCACCCATGAAACCTCAAGCTCCTCGGGACTTTACTTCAGGAAAAAAAATCCATGAACAGCTGAGGGGATGGCAAAAATAATCATCCTAAAGTGTTTCTCCATATTAAAGTCAGTGCAAATTCTCCAAGTTCAAAATCCTCCAGGGAAATCTAGAGTGTGGGGAAGACAGTCATCACTTCACTCAAGTTTGGCCTTCTCTCTACCCCATTTTCCAGGTTGATGTCTTCCCAGGACAGCCCAACTCACAGTTGCACCTCCCTCTGCTCTGAATTCCTGCAGCATACGTTGCTTGTAGCATTCATTACTGCTTCGTAGACATCTCTAAAACCACTATGTGGAACTATTGCTTATCTCTTCTATTGATATTTAACTTCCCCATATCGATGACTTCTACTCCTAGTTACAGCATAAGATATGTGAGATTAGGACCTTGTTTTTTGTGCTTCTGGTCTGCCCAGAGCCTATCACATAAGAAATAGGTGTATAATAAATGCCTACTGCTTGATTAGAAAGGATAGTGTTGGAAAAAATTTCCAATTCGAGAGAAACTTCATGTAGCAAATGCTGCTGCCATGCAAATGGAGTTCAGTATAATTGAATATGAGGCAATAAAAAAAGTATAAATCAAAGCATATACCCACTTTTAATTTCTTTAAATTATAACATCCCCAGGGCCTGAAGAACTCAGGATTAACGCACTAAAAACTCAGCCCAGGAGCATGATGAAATGCTCACGGTCAACATCATCAACAACAATTCCCTCGTGAGCATTTTTGAATATGGACACTGCCTTTCTGCAGGATACATGATCCATGCTCCTGATCCCCCTTCTCAGCCCTCGGACCATGAGAGTTCCACATCTAGACTCACAGGAAATGAAATGCACCAGAAACACATAGGGAGAAAGCCAGGGTGACTTTTTGTGTACTCCATCTGGTATTTATTTCCAGAGTGAGCTTAATATTAACCAGAAAGGAAACTATTATTATTTAATGGAGACCACCATGGCACTTGGTCTTCAAGTTCAAGTAGGAAATCTCCTTTTGGGATAACACTGACTTGATCTCCACTTGAACCCCACTTACATCCATCACTTCAGTTGCCTGGCCAACACACATCCGTGGTCAGCACATTAGTGACTGTACACGCATGTGGAGATTCCATCTACATTAACAGTATCAGCCTCTTCCTTCCCCCAACCCCACTCATCTGTAGACACTGAGGACCTGCAACCTCAGCTCCACTTGCTTCCCCCGGTGTAACCTGACAGACAATGGTGTGCAGTGGAAGAGTTCAGGCTTTTGGATGAGGCAGCTCTGGATTCAAATTCTAGGTCCATCCTTTGCTAGCTGTGAGCACAAGGGTGAATTAGGTGACATCTAAGCCCCAGCTTTGAAAAGAGAATAATAATAAGTCCTCACAGGGCTTTTTTGAAGATCCAATAGGTGCTCAATATGTATTATTTCCCCTCGGCTATCCTTCCAAGCCTCTCTCACTGGGAGCTGGACCCCTATGTCCACAGCTTCTACCACCAGATGAGCTCCTACTCTGATTCATTAACCACAGGACCGAAGATTCTGCCATTATCCTGCCTCCAATGTCACCCCTGCCTGCAGTCACCTGCTGGCATTGTCTATCCACCAGATTGGACCTACTTTAATGTTGGGTGTGAGCCCAGAGATAGGTCAAATTCACCACATTGCTTTGAGAACTGTCATTTGGAGTCCTGACCAACACCACCCAAACCCGTCCATGCCCAACCTCCCTTCCTCTGCCGCCTGCCCAGGCGGAAGTCCTAGAACATCTCCCTGTGGAGTTTTCAGTGAGAGATCCATTTTAAAGGATGGCACTGTCTCCCTTGGTTCTTGCTGGGCCACTGGTAAGTGCACATTGAGGCTGGCAAAAGAAAACACACACCTCACTTGCATCGTTTGACCTAAAGTCTAAAAGAGCTTTATAACATTCTTTTGTTGTATTAAAAAGTTGTAGATAAGGTGAGGGGGAAAACATCCGGCAGTATCTTCTGATCCCCAATACAGTCCTCATTCTTAATGGCCCATGATGGAATGAGAGAGTGTAAACTGAGGCTTACATTTGGGAATTCCCTTGAAGGATTATAAAGGGCAAGCATGGTGATTAAGAGAAAGAACTCTGGAGCCAGGCTGAAGGTTCTGAATCCACTCAGCCCCTTCCAAGCTATGCCATCTTGGGAATGTTAACATCTCTGTGATTCAGTTTCCTCTTTCAGAATAATAATAGTACCTACCTCAATAGATTATCGTGAGAATTGAATGAGATACTGCACAGTGCCTAACTTCTAGTGAGCGTTTGACCTATGTTAGCCATTTTTTTTACTATCCCAACCTGCTCAAATTAGGAATGCCTTATGGAAGTCATTCTTTGAATAACAAGTCCAAAAATATGAAACATGAGAAATCTGATTTAAAAAAACTCCAGGTGAGAGCATAGTAGTTAAAAGGTGAACTGTGAGAAGGGTGTCTGGAATATCACAAATTCTCCATTCTTGAGTTCTTGGATTCCCCTTTCTACAAGGTGGAGGTAGTCTTCAAGTAATGGTTTAAAGAAGAGAATTTTTGAGCTCTTGCCTGGTTGGGAATGTCTCTAATTGTCACAGACTTCCAGCCTCCAGAACTGTGAGACAATAAATGTCTTTTGTTTAAGTCACCAAGTTTGCAGTACTTTGTTACAGCAGCCCTAGCAAACCAATACAAGGACAGGGCCAGACATCAATTTTTGTTGAGGTCAGTCAAGTAAGAGCTGCTTGTTGAACACGTCAGGACACTGTGCCAAGTGTTGAGAGGGAGAAAAGCTGTCTAAGGTACAATCCCTGTGTTCAAAGACTGACATTCTAATGGAGAAGGCAAACACACACACAAACATACACACACACACATGCACACAAGTCAATGTACAATCAATGTCCAATGGGTGGTTGGACAATCCATGTTACAAGAGTTCAGAGCTAGGTAGTCAGGAAAGGCTCTATCTAGAAAGGTCACAAATGCATTCCAGCACTGGGTGGAAACAGTTAAATTCCTGCAAAATTCTTCAAACCCAAGAAATCTGTCCTCAAGGACCCTGCATGCCCCTTTTCATGCTGTCTTTAATTCTAGCTGCGTTTTTCTCAGCACATCCTCTGGGGCGTATCTGTTCAATCCATAGTCATTCCATACACGTGTGAAATTCCTCCCCTTTTGTTCCTTCAACTTTCTTTGCAGAGGATGCTTCACAGCAACAATCACATTAGCTTTACAAATGCTGTTTGGAAACCCAAGCAGAGCCATGGCTTTCTCAGATGGTTGGGAATGTGATACTCCAGGTGATTTTTTTACCCCAATTTAAGGGTCATGCTGCTCAGATATACAGAGTAGGGAAAGAAAGATGAGTGGGAGAAATTCTATCCGCCACCCCCAACAGAAACATGCAGCCTTCCCTGGAAGGCACCAATGCCACAAAAAACAATCAAATAAATAATAAATATTCTTTCACTAAAATGCTAAGTCTCACTTCAGTAAGCAAGACATTATGCACCATACTGGTATAATAAAGCGCACATCCCCTTGAATCATTCCCACTAATACAATGTATTCAGTGCTCATATGATTACACTTTTACAGCCTGTTAGCAAAAACACATACAATTGCAAAGTGCTGTTAATGCAATGTGACAGAATACTGTTATTACAAGAAGAAGTTGTCAGCACCGAGCAATTGATTTTCCTTCATCTCCTTCCTGCTTCGCCTGTCCTCCCCACCTCTCCTGGAGATGTTTATTATGTACTCTGGGCTCAGTCTTTTCTCAGAATCAATTCCGATAGAGTGTAGGGAAGGAATTCAAAGACAGGAAAAGTTAACACTATTCTAGGTGTTCTAAGGGGAAAAAACTTCCTTTGGGGATATTGTCTTCCCAAAGTCTTTATTCAAGTTTGGGGAGCTGTGGTTCCCTTCCCGCAGCAAAAAGATCTGGTCTTTTTCTTCTATTGTGCATGCCTATGTATTTTCCCCTTCTCTTCCCTTTCCTTCTTTTTGTAAAATAAAAATAGAAATGGCTTTAAAGTATGAAGGCTCCAACATTCCTGCTGATTCACTTCCATGCACTTTGTAAAGCAAAGGAGGGAATAAATAAGAATACAAGAGGCCAAGAAGAAACATTATTTGGTTATTGGTTGGTCAATATTTTCCTTACAAATGTTTACCTCCATTCACAAGGTGACAATAGATGTGTTAAACAATGATGTCTTTCTGGAAATGAAAATAATTCTCTGGCTAGCATCAGCAACCAAATGTAGAATCATAGAATAGTACAACTGGACAGGACATAGAGATCATTGAGTGCAGCGTAATTATTTTACAGATGAGAAAAGCGAGGCCCCAAGAGTTCAGGAATGTATCCAAGTTCTCACCACTAGTTAGTGTTAGAGCTGAATCTAAAAGCCATTTTTTTGGGTGTTATACCATACTATGCCTTTAAATGTAACACATGTATATCAATACTATATGTGTTACAAAATCACCAAATGGCCCCTACCATCTCTGTTTTCTGTTTCTTGCTTACAAAGGAATCGAAGAGTTCCTCTAGTCGATGTTGGTGTGAAGAAGAATAGACAAGTCCATGACAGTTGCTTGAGGGTCTTCTGAAAGAGCAAGTTACGAGAGAAAACATTAAAATATCACAGTTACAGATTCCGTCTTGGGATGTAAGACCTTCCTGGAGTATAAAAACTTGCTATTTCTCCCTATCCTATTTCAAGGACCAATTCCCCCATCTTCATCTTCCCACTTCATCTCATTAAATGGACCACCCCTTGTTGGTACCAAACATAAATGCTGACGCCTCCTCTTTTGCTCAGCAGGATCTCATTATAACATGCTCCTAAATATCTGAGTCATATGAACCAAGGGTTACATACAGGTCCCCAAACATTACTGCCCATTAGCATTAGAAAGTTAAAGTGGATTTTGACCCACTGAGGCAGCTGAATCTGTGGTTCTGGTTAGCCTTTACCTTTTAAAAAGTTGGCTGCAGAGTTTGGGATCATGTCTCTTGAGTGTGGCTAAGGTGCTCCATGTGTGAATAGAGGGTATATGTATGGGTGTGTTTAATCTGAATTTGGTTTTGGTTTATGATGCCAACTAGCAAATATTCAGGGGGTGGAAAGCACTTAATTGGGGCCCAAAATGATCCGTGTTGAGTAGGGATTTGTAGCTAGAATCACTGTTTGAGAAGAACTACTCTCCCTCACAGTTTCACACCCTTGAGCTGCCCACACTAAGAAACAGAACAGAAGGACAGCAGGGTGTACCTCCCATAATCTAGTGTAGCAGCCCTCTGCAAGCACTGTCCTGCTGTGACAGAAGCAGCCTGAGGCAACTTTATGGAGTTTAGGAAGACTCACTTCGCAGCGCATCCACCTCATCTTTATTACCCTCCTTCTCCCATTTAACGTCATTTCCGGATGCCCCTTCCTACAAACCACACTGAAGCTTCTCTCTTTTCAATGATGTTCTTGGCTTTCCTCTTTCCACATCAATTGTGGAAATGCCATTTCTTGTTTCTTCCCCTGCCCATAAATCTACTAATTCATGCTAAGCCATTAGGTAGGACCACCACTCATGACCTCCATGATGGCAATTTTCTCTAGTTCAACCTAATGGGTAGCAATTAAGACACTATGTCCTCTCTAGTTTCTTTCTTTCTTTCTTTTTTTTTTTAACTTTCTTTCACAAAAAGCTCCTTTAGACATGGATACCCTTAATGGTGGAAATTTCAGGCTCAGTTGACATGTATCTGGTACAGGGGTGCTGTGACATTCCCAGAAAACTCACTAGACACCCAGTCACTGTACATTCCAATTCTGTAACTGATAAAGGAAAGGGACAGTGGAGGATTTGCTTCCTCCATATTCCGGTCCTACTCAACTCATTATATTCACTGAATATTAATATAAATGTGGCAGACACCATACTGAGTACTGTGAAGAAAGGCAAGTTGAAGAGTAAGACACAGTCTGGGTTCCCCCAGAAAGTCTTAATCTGAGTAGGAGGACAAATTCCTAGGTACCAAGTGGTATAAGAGAACCACCACAAAATGTTTTCAGAGCTAGGATAGAAGAGGTGAATTCCAACTCAGATACCAGTCAAGGCAGCATGGAAGAGGAACATCAGCCCTGGCCCTTGGAGGAGGTATCAAGAGGTAGAACTCTGGGGCTAGGTCTTCCGGCAAAAAGCACAATCAGTATTAATAACTAAGCAGACTTCCTTCTAGAGGCTGGTTATCCTGCAAGTGGTTATGACATCTCTGGTGGAGCCCATCGTCTCCTGCTGTCGGGGTAAGGAATGCAGGCCAGCAGAAGGGCTGGGGAGACCCTGGGCATATGTTTGCTTGTATTTCTGTGTGTTCATTTGTTGAGCACTTTAACTAGCTATGATCTTCTCCAGAACAGTGGATAAAATGCCAAAGGAAATATGGAGCCATAAGAAGAGGCTAAGGGAAAGTTGTTGGTTTTAATATATGCCTCTTTGTAGGCAGATAGGCCATAACATAACAATAAGGAACTATAAATGACCTACATAGAAAAAGATAAAAATCAAGTAATTACTCAAGCATCATTTCTTTATGAAATAAGTGGTAATGACCTTTGATAAAGAAATCACATTGTGATATTGCTGACAGGACAATTTTCCACTGAGGCAGTGGGGAGAAATGTAGCAGCTGGTTCTAGAAGCAGGAAAAATCTAAGTTAATTTGTTATCCCAGTCAAGAAAACTGCTCATTTATTTGTACAAGCTGAATGAGTACATATTTTTTAACTGTAGGAAATAAGAGCGGCCAGTTAAATAATGCTATTCCTAGATAAAGTGACAGGTCATCATTAGTTCTCTACCCAGATTCCCAGGGGTCACCTAGCACTCCAAGCATGCTGATGGCTTCCTGAGTCTCTCTGCCTAAGGGTTTTCCAGTCATACTGTCCCATAGGCTGGAAGTACAGAAGCGTTAATACCCTAGAACCAATCCTCAACCAATCAGGAGCAGAAGTTAGGAGAAAATATTCCAGATTCATCTCACCTCAGTGGTCCAACCCTGATGTATGTTTATCTGAGTCCCCATCAGGATTGAACCTCAGGTGCCCACAGCTGTAACCCCTACTTCAATGTGCATTTTATTCACTTTCCTCACTCTCCCCTTCACTTTCCTACTCTGCCTGGGCTTCCTGGATCACCTCTCAAATAAACAGCTTGAACCCAAATTGATGTCTCAGGAGCTGATTGAGGCAGGGGGGCCAAACTAAGAAACATCACTTTTTCACATGGTGATGTGTCAACGGACAAGTATTTATTCATTGAGAACATATTATCTAAATAACACAGTGCTAGCTTAAACTACAAGGAAGTTTAAGTCCCTAATTGCAAGGAACTCACAATCTAGGTGGGCTAGTAAAACATGGATTCCTCAAATATTAAATAATAACACCAGGCAGCATGTGATGAGTACAAAATGAGCTATCCAAGGAAAATTGGGAAATGCACGGATTTGGGTATCTGAGACGGAAGGGGAAGGACAATCCTGTTGGAATGACACAAATGCAGATAGACACTGTCTCTAAGAAGAAAGTCTGCAGTACAGAAACATATTAAAATATGATTAACCCAGTGATTCCCAAATATTTCTGATCTTGCAAACTTTTCTTCAAGTAACATCTTATAAAACTAATGTTCAATTGAAATACTGTCTTGGAAGTCAAGTTCCAGCTTCCAGTGTCAGAATCCAATGCCTTCCTAAGTTCAGCCCAGGGTTTCCCCACCTCCAGCCCCATGGGCCAACTCAGATCTGAAGTAATTCAGTACTTTAAGCCAGTTTGGATGAAACAGGTAGATTGAGCAGTCTTCCCACATATCTGAGTTTTTCTGTGTGATGTCAGTGTGGATGTATGATGACATCTTTCCAATATCTACAACATTATTCAAAGCCCTGGGAACAATAAGGAGAAGCTGACAGATACTGAATCTATTCTTTAGAACTCCAACTGCCTTGGATAGAAAATGATCAGTTTATTCTCCATGAAAACATATATTATAATATATATATATATATTCTCATGGGGATATATATATATATGTATATCTGTTCAATTGTCATTATCTGTATCAGATGAAGCACAACCTTGAGAACCTTGGGCAAATTCCTTCACTTGTCTGCACCTCTCTTCTTCATCTGTCAAATAAATTTACTTCATGGGCTACTGTGAGGATATAATGAAACAATACATTGAAAGGGCTTAACATCATTCCTGGCCCCCAGCAAGAGCTCAAGAAGTGGTACCTCTGTCTGTAACACGATTACTACTGGTATCATTCTCATTACTTGGTGCCCTTTTAACTTGAGTGGATTTCCTTCCCCTGTGACCCAAACTGCCTCTACTAGAACATAACCACAACTTGGGCACTTTGCAGAGTACAGACAATGCCTAGGCAAGCCAGACACAACACGGACAAGTTCTTAAAAAGAGAACTTGAAATTCTCCCAGAGGGAATTGTCTCTGCTGATACAACTTTGGGGAATCTGGATTTAATACATGAAGTTATGCATTAATACAGATAACTTTTCAGTATAGAAATTGTTGCAAAAAACAAGAGACTTTATATAAACTTTTTCAGAGAGTTTTGTCAAGCATCTTTTATTAATTTTTCCCTTTGCTTTCTTGCCTCAATGCGTATCATTGCTCTGAGGAGTTGTAAGTCAGTGCTGCAGCCTCTTTCTCCTCCCTTCTTCCTGGCTTGGTTTGCTAGTAAAATCTGATGCATGTATGGGTGATCGCTAATGTTAAAATATCATGGAAAGCTAAATGAATAAGATTGGTCTTCATGAAACATTCTCTTCCTCCCTCCTCTCCATCTTCCTTTCCCTCCTTTTCTTTCTCCTCTTCTCCAGTGCCCCCTGACCCTCTCATCCTTCCTGTCTTTCCCTCTCTCTCCCCATCTTCTCTCTCTGCTTTTCTCCCTACCACATTCTCATTATCTCCAATTCTCTGTGCTTCTTGTCCAGTCTCCCTGTCTCTCTCTCTCTCTCTTTCTTTTTCATCTGTCTATTTCTGGCTCTCCGTCTCTCTCGGTGGGTCTTCGTCCTCTCTTGGCATCTCTGTCTATCTCTCTCTCTCCGCCCCTCTATTTCACTGGCTCTCTTTCTCTCTCCCACCTCTCCCTTCATCCCTCCTTCCCTCAGTCTGCAGTTCACTTCCTCTCTCTCTTTGTCTCTGCCTCTATCTCTCTTCAGCATGAGCCCTGGATGGAACCAGACTCTGTATCTCATATTGTCCTCTAAGAGAGGATTTCCTGATGTAAATGGAATATACAACATTTAATACTGCTGACAGCTTAATGAGTGACACAGTGTCAGCAGACTTCGCCAAGTGTGTTGGAGGGGGGAGGAAACGACCCTCTCAAATGGCTGCAAACGCTGAAGCAGATGAACAAAGGAAATTAAACCAGTTGCATCCAACAGACTTCGAAACACACCCACAAGCCTTCCCTGCCCCCTCCTCCATCAGCAGATCTTCACACTTTGGCTAATACCAGCTGGTTCATACACTCCAGAAGTATCACCCTCTCCAGTTCAAATATGGGTTAAATCCACTCTGGTCATTAGCCAGTCTTTCTGTCCAATTTTTCCCCTGGATTTTCTTCACCTAGGAAAACTTCATACTTTACACATCCATCATAGGAGAAAAAATACTGCAGCAACTGGGATGAGGAAAGGAGAAAGGGGAAACTAGACAAATGTCACCCAGAAGCTCATTTTTTTTCTTTCTTAAAAGTAAGCAAAGGGATCAGAAGGACGGTGCTAGTCTCAATTCAGCAGTAACTGGGTAAATGTGTGCTCCACAGATACAGAGAAATATCTGATATTTGTGTGACATCTTTTGGCAAAGATTTCAAAGAATATGAGGTTAATCAGATAATGCTCACAATCTATCCTGAGAGTTTATATCAGTCAGATCTCTACTCAGTAGCAAGCTGGACAGCTAGAGAAACTGAGGCATAGTTATGTGTCTTGCCCTCCCACCTCCTGTCTCAGAGAAGCATGGAGTTGACAACTCGGACAAGTCTGGACAAAATCCGAGAGGTGAAGCTTGCTAGTGGCACCTTCCTCATTGGCCTTGGGATCACAGGTTACTTACACACACACACACACACACACGCATACACAGTACTCCAACCCCTACAAGCTTGACATTTCTTTTGGTTGCTGCCTTCTCTTCTTCTTGACAGTGGCTATTTATTGCTGGAAATTTGTTTCTTCAGGGTCCTGTTCTCTCTCTTTGAAGAGATAGCCTAGTTGATCTAGACTGAAACCAATCCACAAGAATGGGTGTAATGGGCTAATATGCTTCCCCTGTAAAAAGGCATTCATTCAATGCAATCATAAAATAATGAGTAATGAAAATCTAAGAGGACTCTAGGGGTAGGCATTTCAGACATCATGGTTGGCGGAGAGAAAAACCTTTTGAGGGCAGAACAACTACCTGCTCCTTCTGGAAGGGCTAGCTTTGGATGAGCCTCAAGATTCTATGCTCTTCCTGTTGAATTTCTCTACTTCATCACACGTTGATCAAGATACAGAGTCTCAGAGTACGTACTCCTGAATGCCAACATCTCAGAGGTGCAAATCTTTGTGCACCAGAACTTAACCACACGGATATTCACTGTACAACAGAATTTGAAGCAGGCACATCTTAGTACCAGTTTAAAAGATTCAAGTGCTCCAATGTCTGTGTTAGAAGCTGGTCTTATCCGGAAAGCAGCCCTAAGGCTCGGGAACCTAGACAATGTTCTGTGGGGCTCCAAGAGACTTTTATTGCACACTTGTTAGCTTACAGCTTTAATGCTTTTGGCCCAAAGGCCATTTTGAAATTTCTAGAAGAAAGGGAGTTCAAAACAGAACAAAGTTAAGGTATGTTAGAAGGAGGTAAATTTTTAGATTTAGATATTTTTTTAAAAAAAGAAGAAATCATTAGGCTAATACACCTAAGTGCCCATTTAATCTTAATGTCTATAACAAAAGTGATTCATTCAAATGCTTAGCAAGTCTTCATTGATTTCCCACTACATGTCAAGCATTGTGCTAGTTAAAGGGCTCCAAAGGGGAACAAGACAGGCACAGCTGTCCCTCATCTCACAGAGCTTAGCAAATACAAGAAATATTATGAATCTTACAACAGAACTTCTAAGAAATACTCAAGTTGTAAAAAATACTCAAGACTATATGAAGTCATAGCAAGGACACCTAACTAAATTCAGAAGATAGGATGGGAAGGAGAGGGTTATGGGAGGGGCCTAGGAAGGCTTTCAAGGGTCTCTGGGAACCAAAAACATTAGTAGGGGTCAACATCTAGAACGTAACATGGGTGGAGTAAAGAAAGATTAGGATGCAAAAGCAAGAGGGGCAGAGAGAGAAGGATGATATAAGCTCTGCTAGCAGCTTTAACTTTATCCAAAGGGCCATAGGGAGCCACGGAAGGCTTCTGAGCAAGCTATTGATGTGATCCACTGTGACTGTGAATTGTATCACTATCAGTGCAAAAGGAAAGTCTACATTTTACAAATACGCCTATTAACATGTATCGGGCCATCAAGGTTGTTAACATTATCTCAAGAAATGTCTGGAAAGCACCAGATGCAAAAAAGCATGATCAAAGGCCATTTTGCTAAACTGCCCTACAAACCAGTTTCTCTGTTGCAGTTGCAGAATCTGGCACCGCTTGCCTTCTATCTTGGCAGAGGGCATGATCCAGAAGCATAGAGGCTTGTCTGGATTTGAGGAAGGTCAGATTAATCAGGTTTAAAATACTCACTGTCTCGCATAACATAAGCTACCAGTCAGACCAATCTTTATCCATCAAAGATTCGGCGAGCAAGACTCATTGCTGGCTGGTCCCTGAAATGGAGCGAACAGAAGTAGTATCACCCAGTTCTTGCTGGTCCTACAGCAGGACGGAGTGCCACATTGACAGATGACCCTAGATGACCATTTGAGCATGGGCTCTGAGGGAAGGACTCACTTTCAGACTTTCCGGTGGTCCTTGGCGAAGCCACAGTGAGGGGGTTTACCGACAGATAAAGCTCATCATCTCTCTCTCTCTCTCTCTGTGCCACCCTCTTGTGAACCAGCTCCGTTAACTTCAACTGATACAGTCTGTCCACCTTGTCCGGAAAAGTGGGGGCCCAGGATCAAGACATGCCTGTGCCTCCTGACTTCCGGGGCTTCCACAGGAACCGCAGGCACCCCATGACAATGTTTGATAGAGCTATTGTTAAGTGACTGTTTTCATTGTTTGTTTGATTTTATAGCTAAACTAGTCTCCAAGGAGTAAACTTTCTAGTCCACCATATGTACCATACAGTTAATTATAACACACTCCCTCTCTTACCCATGGACCCTGAACATAAGGATGTTTCTAGTCTACATATGGTGAACAATACTGTTCATGCATTCTACCCTCAACGCAGTTCCTAGAGCCCTCACACAGTGGACATTAATGACTTCTTTGGGCCCCTTCTGGTTTCACCAGATGAACAAAAATGAAAATAAGCAGCTGTCATACTTTAACTTAAAAAAAAAAAGAAATTCATCAAGCCTACTCCAATTTGGAGAAGTATTTGGCTTACAGAGAGGGGAATCGGCTGTACCATTGATGGCAAAAAGCTCACTTACTAATGCACAACTTCCTGACATTTAATTTGCACAATTTGTCTCTTATTATCTGGCAACTCTCAGAAGATTTTGGAAGCAGGAAAAAAGAAGGCAGAAACATAATAAGCAGTAAGATTCAAAAGTGAGAACGTGGGGGGCACCAAGTTAAGAGTCAGATGACTAACTCCCACAGCATGCCTCCCGGCCCATCAACACCTGTTGACACACCACTCTGACCAGGTAGGGCCATAAAAGGGAACCAAATGGAAGGGTCGCCAGAAGACAACACACAACAATGAAACAAAAGCCACTCATGTTAGTTACCAGGCACTTTAGACACCAGAGAACTCATTCTAATCTAAACATAGATGCGATATATCTGAGAATATTACCACACACCTAGATAGGGAAAATCGCATATTTTCCATCATAAAAAAATACCAAAATGTTTTATCTGTGCTTCTGCAATTCAAAAATGACTGAAGCTGTGAACTTCAAATTTGGCAAGATTGTAGTCCTCATTAAGGAAGGGAATGGAAGCCAATTTTGAAGAAAAATGGTTTCCTATTTTTGAGCGTAGAAGGTTGAAACAATGAGTGTTGAGCTGAAGATGAGGAATATTTGCTCTGCTGTTTCAGCTTCCATTTGGATAAAGATTATTAACCACAGAATAAGACTAGACATGTCTCTTTTTTGACTTATAAATGAATACATCTTTCCTGATTCCTTTGTTTCTCCTCCAGCTTTATAAATCAAAGTTCAATTTGTTACCACGAAGGTAAGATGTACAATTAAAACACCTCAAAAACCAGATAATTCATAAAATGACTTTCCTATGGCCAGCTTAGGCCCGGGGTAGTGTATCCTCATGTGTTTTGGCAATTAATTGGCTATGGTGCAATATACAGGATGTGCAAAGGACTAAAAGGATATTGTTATAGGAAATGTAACTTTGGAATTTCCTGATTTGATTGCAAAGATTTCAGTCTTAACACTGTGTCAATATTGGTTTTAAATATATACATGTTTGTTTATTGGCACACACACACATACACACAGGAATCACATCCATAAAATGCACCCACATCTGTGGTTAAACACAGCAGCTGTTTAACAGCCCAGTATAACATTCTGAAAAAATTGGGACCTGAATTAAGAATCCCACATCCAGGCAAAGCTGCAGCGGGAGCGGAGGTCCTATATTAGGAATGCTGTCTCGAGAGCTCTCCAAGCTCCCCCCAGACAGAAGCCCTTTGCCAAATTCACAGCATGTTTCCCAAAATTTGGAAGCGATTATGAAAGACCCTGACTTCATTTCTTGCTCTGATACTTGCATTTTAGTAAATACTTTGAAGTCCAGCTCAAAGTAGAACCAAGGCGATTTAAAGTCTGCTAAATGTGCAACACCTATGAACAAAAAAAGCAGACGCAATTCAAGGGCTCTGTCCACATAACCATAAAAGCAAAGGCCCGTCCCAGAGCGAGTGTCCCACAGGTGCTGGCGCAGGAGCCAGTGCACACCTTCTGTTAACATTCCAAACCACGCCACCCCCTTGTGTCTGATAACCTTAGTAAGAATAATCTCGGAAATAATAGAGGAAATGCACAGCAATCCGAAATCACACCCATAAATCATCGGGACACGCTAGAGCAGGTAATCTTGAACGTAACGCCACCCTTACTTACTGATTTCTCCCGTTGACTGAGGTTGTTGGAAAGCCCACCGAGTGATACACAAAAGAGAAAGCATGTCACATTTCCTGTCACCTACAACTGCCCAAGTCTCCAGATGCAGAGATGAGCCATTTTTATTATAAAATGAATTTGCAGATTTTTGTTGCTGTCTTCTCACTGAATTTCCTTTTTTCATCTGTGCATGTGTTTTCTTCTTTTTTTTTTTTCCTAATTTTGTTTTTTAAAACAAGTTGAATCAGTGAATCTTACCCACCTCCTACTACTGCATTTTCCTTCCAACAGCTGCACAACGAATTCCAATTACCCTAGCCTGGAACTCCAGGCCCCCTATAGTCTGATTTCATTCATTCATTATTCATTTACTCATGTGTTCACTTATTCATTTTTTCCCATTAAATTCGTATTTATTAAGCATCTACTATGTCCAAGGTATAATGCTAGAGATTGAAAATACATGGATAAGATATGTTATCTGCATCAAGGAACTTAGAGTCTAGCATGAAGCACACACAATAACTATTAATTATAGCAAGGTAATAAGGCCTAGGATAGAGGAATGTATGAGGCATCGTGGGACCACAGAGAGCAATGTGCCTAATTCTGCTACAAAGGAGATGCAAGGTGTGAGCTGAGGTTCAAAGCTGGAGTAGAAATTTCCCAAAGGATATGCAAAATGAGATAACAAGGGCTATTACAAGTAGCAGAATCAGTGTGAGCAAAGTCACTGGGTGGAGAAGAAAAAGATGGGCAGGTGGGAGAACCCAGCATTTTTATGTGGCTGCACCTGTGATGGGTAGAGCAGGCAGGCGGGGATTGAGATACAGAATTGAAAGGTTGGCAGCAGTGAGTCCACAAAAGGCCAGGAAATCTCTACTAGGAAATGGAGCTTGCTTAATTGTTAGGTAGACATTGGAAGATTCTAGTTAAGATTCTAGAGCTAGTTAATCTAGGAAGATTCTAGTTAACTTGTATTTTTGTGAAATCACTCGAGTAAAGTGTGCAACATGGGAGCCTAAGGAATTCCATCTCCCTCATTTCCTACCATTCTGCTTTTCCCAAAGCTTACTCAGTTCAACTAAGGCAGCAAGTAGGAACTATTTCTCCACCCAGGCGCACAAGAAACAAGCCTATCCAAATTTTTCTACAAGTCCCCTTTTCTCAGGGAATCAGGGTTCTCCTCCTATTTTCCCAAGATTCTAAATCCTTACAGGGTGAGGGCCTGGAGAATCTGACAGCTCTTGCATTTCATCGGCTCTGCACTTTTGTAGGGGACCTGCCCTGTGCCCTCATAAACGCTCTAAAGTACCAGACTCATCAGAGAAGGTGACACCAATCCCTAGTGAACAAAAGGTTACTCTTCCTTCATAAAATCCTTGCTCTCCACTGAAGGTTTTGTGCTTAGCATTTCTTAAAGTCTTTTGGGCCAGTTCTTTGGGTAGATCATTTGGACATCCTGTTATTTTTCAAATTCTGATATGAGTCAGTGTGTCCCTGAGCTTCTGCATTCGAACAAGTTCCCAGGTGATGCAGACGCTGCTGGTCCATGGCCCTAACTTTGAGCAGCAAGGATCTGCATGCTAATCATGTTCTACTTTTCCTAAGAGATGTCTTCTCTATTCTCTATTATTATTAATTTATTGTTTGGAGTTTTTAATAAAATTATTCAGTTATTCACATAAATCAAGAATATTAGCTCTTTGAAGGCAAAGAATATGCCTTCCACCTTCTTGCACCCCCCCAGGAAAGGTTAGCTACTCAGTAACTGATGGCTTATCCTAATTGATTTGCTGACCCTACACTTCATGCTGCTTTTAAGCCCTTCAGTGGCTGTTCTCAGGATTCAGTACAAACTCCTCAGATCATGCTGAAAAAGTCACGTGTGACCTGGCCCCGTACCCTCTCTAGCCTGATCTCCCTCATGCCCCCACTTCCTGCTCTGTCCCTGCCATCACATATGAGATGCTTTCGCATTCCTATGGGGACTCCAGAGAAATACTTGACTATTGTGCAAGAAGTTGCCTCAACATGAGGACTCTGGGGAGTTAAGAAAAGGGTGGGAAATACGTCCTATTTCTTTTGCCCTCAACTTCTAGCCCAGACACAGGCTTTCCGTAACTCACATGCAGACATGACCTCTCCTCACATCAGAGGCAACAAGAAGCTGAACTACGTCGCACAAAGATTGGACAGTCCCTTCTTTCATCCCTCAGGTTCTCTATCCTCTTTCCTATTTTTTTTTCATCCAGGCGCTGGATAATTTCAGCTTCGGTTATGTTCTTCCATGCTCTGAACTAACTTCTAATAACTTTTCTTCCACTACATTTTTATCTTTGAGAATTTTGTTTTTTTCTCAGAATATCCATCTGTTTCTCTTCCTTCCTTTGTTTTTCTTCTGAGCTTTCATTCCTAGCTCTCTTTCCTTTTGTCTCCTGTGTTTAACTGCCCTTATGGCAATTCGGTGCACGGTTGACAATGAACAGCTTTCCCTTCCTAACTGGCCAAGGTCTATACTTTGAGTTTGGCTTTCAAGTTCATTCCTCTTGTACCAGCTAACATTCTATAAAATTGGATGTTGCGTCTTCATGGCCTCCCACACCCCATTTAGCATGTCTTCCTCTCTTTCCTTTTCTCAATTAAAGCCTGTTACACTCACATGTACAAATTAAAACAAATTTTACATACATTCCTTTTATAGTTCCTGGCGATTTGCACCTGAGCATGCAAGTGAACACAATACCTGAGGATGTTACAGCCTACAGCTGCTACCTGCTCCAGACACCTACATGGCGTTCGCTGACGGGCAGCCCGAGTGGTCTCAAGGCTGGAATCCTGACAAGTACTGCACCTGCTGGGGGAAGTGATCCAATCAGAGCTTGTTTAGATGCGAAATGATATCAATGAAGATCTCCTGCCTTATCAGGTTGTGGATTGCTTTCCCATAAGCCACTAAAATCTAAAGATTCATTGGAAACTTCAGGGAACTCCTCACCCAGCTGCTTTCTCCCCTAAATGACTTGCCTATTGTAAGACTGGTGGCTTAGGGCTTAGCGTGAGGGTTTCATCCAGATGTGATGGGCTTCAGGCCCCAGCACACTCTTGCTTTTAAGTGGTGGCCTGAAACCTGCCATCGGAAGACACAAAGCAAGAGTGCCTTTAAGCTCTTTAGAGGATATTAGCATATTGCTCAAATGTCCTCCTGGGCCGGTTTCTCTTTTCCTTATGCATTAGATTAGCATGCTAAGGATGTGCTTTCTCATGAAGGGTAAAGAAGAGCTGGCACCTTCTGCAAGAATGGCCAAGTTCTGTTAAATCAGGATGCTCTGTGGGTAGCTCAGCATATTAGCCTGGTTCATAATCACAAGCCCAAAGAAATTAGATGGAACCCAAAGGAATCCAGCTGTGGTCCACCAAGCATTTTAATCAAAACAGCTAGCTTTGCTCTTCAGCAACCACACTGTCCTCAGTGGAGACTGTTATGTTCAGTGGCAAGAAAGCTCCCATTGTCGTGTAGGTGTGAAGAAGTGGGAAACAGTGAAGATAAACTGGGGAGTCATCAGAGATGGAAACAAGAAGGTTGCTAGATTCAAGGGGAGGACAGATAGTAGGAAGAAATGCCACCATGCATCCTGAACTCAGACGCCTGCTATTCGCCGTCACTTTAGAAAGAATTTTGACCATTATTTCAACTTTATAACAACTTTCCAATGCATGAAAAATGCCTTGTAATTCAAGGCCCCAATTGCATATAGAAATTAAAATGTATTGATCCACGGCTTCCTTTACATTTCAATTTAAGGGTGACAAAAGAAGGAGCTGCATTTTTCTTTCTATCACTTTCCTGCAAAAGAGGGAGAAAACAAACACAGGTGCTTTAAAATTTTCAAGGTGCAAACTAAATTACACGATGCCCAGGAGTGTGCAGTAGCATTTCTTTGTTTGAGCATGGAATAAAAGACAGATAATTAGGAAATTGGGAGTCTATTAATTTTCCAAATTTACTCATGCAAGAACCACTGAGCTATGGTGATATTTGCTTACCTCGTCATTATGCAAAAATATATTAGCTAATTATTTTGACTAATGCAATTAAGATATGCATATTTAGCATAAACCATACAATAGAAATGTTACAGTCAGCAATTGCTGGGTTGCGCTCAGGGTAGCAGAGAGGCAAAAGTCCCTGCTCAGTCTCCAATGGTAAGCCACGAGATTGCTACAACTCTGCCCGCACTGTTATTATTAGTTTGGTTGCAGTAATTAATTTACTTTACAGCATGACTAGGTGGCACAGCTAGCAGTGGTATTAATTTTTGTTATGAGACACCTGAAGATGTCAGCTTTTGTGCAGCAACGTCTGCACCTTTAATTGCCTTAATCAGTGGAAATGCACTATCTCTTTCAGGGATCCAATTAAGAACACTATTGTTATTTGTCTTTTCTCTCTAACTCTTGCTAATGAATATAGGAGCTAGAGAAAGTTAAGATGATGGCAGTAGCCAAGAGGGGCATCTTCTCTTCTTAACCCTGGGAACTGAGCCTTGAGCTCCTGAATGACAGAACAAGGCTTTTGCTAAGTCTCCTTGGGCTCCATCTTTCCATACACTCTTGCTACTCGAAATGTAGTCAGTGGACTAGCCTGGGCCCACCCCAGACCCTCTGACTCAGAATCTGCATTTTAAAAAGATCTCAGTGATTAGCGCGCAGGTTGAAGTTTGAGAAATGCTGCTAGAGAGAAGGGGACAGCGCTAGCCTCCCACCTAAATGAAGTTGGAATGATTTAATCAGTGGTGTGATTTGAGATCATGCAGGAAGGAACCCATGGACAAACATACAAACTCCAGTGCCTGCCATTTATTCCTTTGCATTTAGAAGCAATTCAATCTAAGGGAGTTTCATAACAAAAGTCGTATCCTGCTAAGAGAGATGAAGATTTTTCTCCACTTTCCTTTTACCCTGTGACAGCTGAGACACTGGAAAAGTGAAGCAGGGAAGATGCTGGAGGGAAAAGGCCAAGAGCAGAAAAGGCTTGAGAAAAGGGTGTAATGAGGATGATGCCCCAACCTCACAATTGGGCCACAGAGCCAGGCCTCCCATGGGTTTCTTCCTGGGCTCCAGCATGATCTTGACCAAGGACGTCAGCCAAGTCATTTTAACAGTGTGTCCTCCACCCACAACTTGTGGCACTTTCCCCACAAACTCCACCTGTTAGTCCCAGATTTCTCTATCTTGGTTCTTTCTCCCTTTGTCCTCATACAGGAAGACTTATATGGGTTATGTTACAGCCTTTGCGTTACCCAGATTTCGGCTTTCAAGAACTTTCCTCTCTGGTTTTTCCTGACTTGCTCTCCCTTCTCTATTCGCCGACCTTTCATGGCATCTTATCCTACTAGAAAACACTATGGAGACCTTTCATTCCCACTCCTGACCTTCCACAGCCCTCCATGTTTCATACAGATGTATCCAAAATCTGGACCCTTTTATTTGTATCTCCACTCCATGTCCAGTTACTAAAATTTTGTGTCTCCAGAGTCAAGCTCTACTTATCATCACCTTACTAGCTTCCGAAATTATCTAGGCCAGCATAGTTTAGGAATCAATGAGGTGGCCATTAGCCACAGTGAAAGATAATTCCCTCTTAGCAGAAGCAGCAGGACCAATGAACACAACAGAAGTATTCATACTTTCTATACTTATTTTAGAAAAAATTACCATATAAGCTCCTGTTACGAGCTGAATTGTGACCCCCTCAAAAGTCATGTTGAAATCCTAACCCCCAGTACCTCACAATGTGAGCATATTTGGAGGTAGGGCCTTTACAGAGGTGATCAAGGTAAAATGAGGTCATTGCAGCAGGCCCTAATCCAATATGACCGATGCCCTCATAAGAAGAGGAAATTCCGACACAGACACACACAGAGGGAAGACTATATGAAGACATGAGGAGAAGACAGCCAACTACAAGCCAAGGAGAGGCCTGAAAGAGATCCTTCCCTCACAGTCCTCAGAAGGAACTAACTCCGCTGACCTCTTAATATCAGATTTCTGGCCTCCAGAATTGTGAGACAATAAATTTCTGTTGTCTAAGCTACTCAACCTGTGGTGCTTTGTTATGGCAGCCCTAGAAAACTAATACAGCTCCTTAAAATACAAGAAATCTTGCTCACGTATTTATCCCCTCACAACACCTAACATAATAACAGGTGTCACATAGTAGGCATTCTATACTCATTGAGTGAATGAATGGATGCACATATGAGTGAATGAGTCATTGATTCCCAGATCTTTAAGATAAGACACATCTTCTTTATTGTGGCCTGATGATTCTGCGGCACATGCATGATACGACCTTTCCATCCGAAGGGGAAACAAAAGCTGATCCTTGAACAAATCCCCTGGAGAAAAAAAATGCTAGCTCTGGGGCCCCTCTTCCAGTCACACGGGGCTTTTTGTTGATCCTTCAAGGAGAATTCAGCATCCCAAGGAGCATGAGTCAGCCGGGTGGCAAACATATTTGTTTTCACATATTAGTTATATATTTGATAGAGTGTATAGCAAATGTATGTGATAACATAAAATATATTTTAAAATTACAAATTTGGACAGCTGTCATGACATTTGAAAGAGTACGTTAAAAATGTTGCTATATCCATTTTTAAATGCCATGCCGAATGGCTAAATTTGTCAGCCTTTCCACATATTTCGTATTTGCTTCTTTGTTTTGATTTTAAAAAGGGAGCTCACCAGGTGATTTCTGGGCAATTGGTCAACATTAATGAAAACTCTGCTTTGTAGAAGCTAAATAAAAAGTGAGTCTAAGATGAACCCTACCGGCTCCACCCAGTTTGTCCTGTTTCACAGCCGACCTTGAGCAAAATAGACAAGAAAGTATCAGGATCTAAGGGGGAGATTTAGCAAACAGGGTTGGCAGAACAACAAGAAAGCAAAGTTGGGGGTTCAGGAGTTGGCATTTCAAGCATTGCGTGCTTGGGTTGAAGTTGGCACCATGTTGCATTTGCCCTGACCAGTGGAGGACAGTTGCTTGGCTCTTGTCAATTTTTGTCATGAGAGAACACAGACCTAGAAAAGAAAACCCAGAAATGCACATTTAAAATTTCAAAAAACCTCCTCACCTTTTAAGAACACTGCACAAAGCCAAATTAAGTAGGTCAAGAGGCCAGAGGTGGCTGTGGGCTGCCATTTTGCAAACTTTGCATTATTCAATGCTCAAAAATGCTGGAAATCAGATCAGAGGATTTCCATACCACACTGGGTTTCTCCTCATATACCTATCCTAAGGAACTTGGCTTCGGGGCTACCTTATATGTAAAACTGCTTTGTAAGTTTATTTTATACATTATATATATATTTTAATATATTCTATAAAATTCTCATAGTGGGAGAAACAAACTTCAGCACAGATAACCCAACGTATTTTGTGTAGGGGGGAGGTGTTGGTTTTATTGGCAATTGCAAGATGTGTCTTCCTGATTTTATTTAGATTGAATCAAAATATTAAAATTGGTTTGCTTTGTCTGAACGTCTGAGAGCTGAGAGTGAGGAGCGGAGGCCCACATGCATGATGGTGGCAGAAGGAAGATTGCTCAGAACCTGAAATTTGCTTCAGATCACCAAGTGTCAACTGTATTGTGGCAACGTTAAGTTGTCCTTTGGAACTGAGCTAATCCTTAAACTGTGTGCATATCCAAGACATTAGCTATCTGCTGTCAGGCCTTTATGTGCCACATGCTGAGTTAATTAACACAGAGACGCTTGATACTGGAACCCTCCAGAGGAGGAAACAGAAAGAGGCCCAGGCCTAAGAACAGACAGAGCCCTCAGGGGATGGAAAACACAGGGGTCTGTTCAGTTTTTATTTCTTTCTGCTCTTGTGATACAAGGTCAAGGGGTTAGCCAACCCCATTTCTACTCCATTGTCTGTTGTAATTCCCAGGAAGACATCCTCTATGAATATTGAAGCCTTACTGCCTTCCAAAAGTTAAACATCCAAACTCCCAACATTCCCTCCGTGGTGGTCAAAGAGAACGGTTCATCAGAAAGATGGCTTGCCCCTACAGGACAGTAGCTGTCTCTTTGGAGCCCACTATGAAAATGACGGTGGTTGTCTCTACTCATAATTTCATCCTTAGAAATGCATTTATATATTTTAATGGAAAACAGGCCCAAAGTCTTACATTTTTACACTGTGGTGGATATATGTACATACACAGACACACAGATATCTCCTCTTTTGTGGTTTTAAGGGCTATTTAATAGAGAAAGCCATTCTATCACTCCCCTACCTCTAGAATGTAGGATGGCAGTGTGTCTCTGAGGCTCATGCCTAGAAGTCATGGCACAATGTGGGAGAGCACACTATTGGAGGGACTATGTGGTGACCAATGGCAAACATATCAATAATACTATAAGGGCCAAGAAACCTCTTCTGGACTGGCTAGCAGCAATAGAGACTGAAAAAGGAATAGGAAGAGAGATAATCTGAAAGAGGAAGAAATGAGACTTGGAAAGTAACTAAATATAACGTCAATGTATCACTAAGGTTTCAAGCATGGATTTGGAGGAAGCTGGTGCAGGGAAGGAGAGGGAGCTAGAGAAGCTGCTGGAGAGGAGACCGTCAAGCATGGTGGCCAGTCACCAGCTGTGGAGTAAGACAGACTTGACTCTTAGATGTGTAACCCCAGGGAATTCCTTCAACTCTCTGAGCCATAGATTCTTCAACTAAATATTACAAATGATGACAACATCTTTATAGGGTAGTCATGAGGATGAGAACAGAAAATGTACATATCATAGGCAGTGAAACACAGCATTTAAAAGCATTGACTCTGGAGTAGACAAATTCCTTTTCCTGTTAAGGTTATTTCCATAATAACCATGTAACCTTGGGAAAGTTGTTAAAGGTCTCCAGGCTTCCCATGCCCCATGTGTAGAACTTAAATGATAATAATAATACTTGCCTCATTATTTTGTTGCAGGATGAAATAAGACGATATAAATATAAATCACTCCAGCCAGAGCCTGATATATAGTAACCATTGAATGTGTATTAACTGTTATAAGGCAGAGTGCTTAACACAGTACACGGAACAAAATAAAATCTCAGTTAACAAGGCTTGTGTTCAAATAATGCTGTAAGGGAACATCAGTAAGGAAAGAAACTTGACAGAGATACAGAAATGAAAAAAGAGCCAGAGAATAGCAAGGACAACCAAAGTTCCACTCCACCCAGAGTGAGAACACAAGAGACCTCCCCGGCTCATGAGACACAGGCCGGGCTGGATCGCCATGGCTGTGTCTATCACCCTTGGCCTTGCCAGTTCTCGTACACAGGCTACAGACAGGGTTCAGAGAAGCGCATCAAAGCACCGCAGTGTAATGATGGAGGAGCATCTCAGACTCTACTGACACCTGCCCCGCTAGACATCATGGTGCTTGTTTCCCCTTAGAATTCCTACATCTCACCCCACAACACCCCTACTACCGCCGCCGCCATCATTTTGGCTAATTTTGCATTAGACATGTGGACTGTCGGATGGTTTCTGCTGTATTTTGTTGCCCTTTCAAATATTTCTTAAATAGAAGATTGTACCATCTGGTGGACAATCTGCCTGTGTGCTATCTCACCTATCACAGCGTGGATTCCACTCCTGTTAGGGAAGGAGTGAGGGAGAGAGGAGAAGCTGTTTGCTAGCACACTGCCTCTGGCCACCTGTAGCCCCTTTGTCACTGGTCTCCCCATCTCCCCCAGTGGCCTGGTTCTGCCTGCACAGCAGTCAGTTTCTGTGTGCTGAGCAGATGTTCCTCCCACTCACTGCATGGCCAGGCTATTACTCCTGGGGCTTCAGGGAGCAGATGTGTCCATAGCTAGACCCTTCTGACCTGTGCTGACATTATACCTACATAAGCATCAAATGGCTGTGTAGCTCCACTTCATACGTAGGAGAGAGAGAGGCTAAGGCTCAAATCCCACACATAAAATATCTACTCTACCAAGTAAAAAAATTGATTCAAGCTGCTCAGAATATTAATGGTACCTAAAGAAGAAAGACATCCACAGATCTACCGAGGAAAAACATGTATGTAAATATATATATGTGTATATATATATATATATATATATATATATATATATATATATCATATATCATAGACCTCATGGACCTTGACACTGAGCCTCGTGGCTTATTTAACTTTGATTCTGCTGCAGGGAACAACAGTGATGCCTGGGGAGAAATTGAGAGTTGACGTTTTTGATTTAGAAGACGACACTATCAACAGTAGCATCAAGACTTGAGAACATTCTCTGGTAAACCTTGTTTGACAGGAACAAAAGCAACTCTCCTGATTTGTCCTCCATTTGGGAAAGAGCAATGGGGTCCCAATGAGGTCCATGGCAGAATACTAAATGATTGTCAACTATTGCAGTTGTCAAGTGGTCAAGAATGGGAAATCTAGAACCAAACTGCCTGGAGTTGGACCCAGACTCCACCTTCTAGATGTGTGACCTGGGGCAAATTACATAACCTCAGTTTTCTCATCTGTAAAATGGGTGTAATAATAGTGCCTACCTCAAAGAGTTGTTTGATTCAAAAACGTGTATAGTGCTTCCTAAATGCCAGACACTCTCCTACACTCTTTATAAATCAGCCGAGGAATAGTTCCCTTTTTCCTGAATGGAATCGTGGCATAGCCCCAGTGGCCATTCTGAACATATGTTAACATTTGCATCCCATTACCCATGTGGCCAGAGAGTCAACATCACACACTCCCTTACTGAGAAGCCTCAGGGTAGGCTCCCTTTCCTCTCATACCACATGGATAAGGGCTGAGCTAGGCCACTCTGTGCCTCCCACTGTCTCTCCTTTGTTACTTGAAGCAAGGCAGGATATGAGCAATTTGCCACATCAGCAGGTAAAACATGGCAACATTCCAGTTTAATATGGCATCTGCCTAGTTGCATAACGCAATTTCTCCCAATGTCTCACTAAAATACACATGAAGACACATAAGAAAAGGAAAACTATGGGCCGACCTGGTGGTGTAGTGGTTAAGTTTGTGCTCTGCTTTGGTGGTCTGGGGTTTATACATTCGCATCCCACACCGCTCATCAAGCTGTGCTGTGGAGGCATCCCACGTACAAAATAGAGGAAGATTGGCACAGATGGTAGCTCAACAACAATCTTCCTCAAGCAAAAAGAGGAAGATTGGCAACAAATGTTAGCTCAGGGTCAATCTTCTTCACCAAAAAAATTTTTAAAAAGCAAAACTCACCACAAAACCAACAACTGAGTTTAGCAGATGACCTGTGGTCAAAATTCTATTTCTGCTAATTATGGATTTCTACTAATTACAAGGCTGATTGAATTGGAAGTAGAAAAACAATTAGTGGGTCTACCACACTTTGTCTCATGAACTAGCTTAGCCCCATCCAGCCAAAAGTCAACCAGAAAATTCTCCATTTCTCCTTTAGTACCTTCTACTCTAATACCTTCTCCCACTTCTCCTCACTTCTAACCACTCATATCAAAAAACATGGTGGCCATTTCTCTCATTGCACAGGAGATAATTGTGAGATAATAATTTGAGCTAACATTTATTGAGTAATTACTATGTGGCAAGCACTCTGCCAAGCACTTCATGTATATTGACATATTTAACACTCACAACAACTCAGTGGAGTAGGTACTCCATTATTAAGTTAGGAAACAGAAGCACAGAAAATTTAAATAACTTTATCAGGGTCCTATAGCTAATAAATGGCAAAATGAGATTTTAACCCAGGCAGTCTAGCTCTAGAGTCTTGTAATCACTATACAAGACTCAGTTCTTCCCATCAGATTCCTCATATTTCTACGTCCATACAGAGATTAAAATTTTTAAAAAATATCTAAGAAAGCAGGTGGAACTCATGACACAAATTGCATTGTGAAAAGCATAGTCTCTACAAGTAAAAGAATATGAACAATGGAAGGAATACAGATAGCCTTAGTTTCAACACATATTTGCAAGTCTAGGTTTTCCTCTACTCTATGGGTTCAGGATACAAGAGAACTAGGCACTGAAAGTGAAGGAGGATCTCCTTTGGTCCCTCAAAGCCTCACTAGATGAAGGCCAGCTTAACAGTGGAGCCCAGAACATCAACCTGACCTCCTACTTAGATTTCAACCAACAGTGGACAACAAGTAGAATCAGGGGAAAATCTACTTTTGCTTGTTTGGCAAATAGTCATTCTGAGTTGACTTGCCTTCTTTGAGGTTAAGCAAAAAGAAAATTTATATATACAGACAATAGAAAATACCAAAGATTAAAAGAAATGGAAGTTATCCTGAAGACTAAGCAGAAAAGAAAATATTAAAATGATTTACTATAAGGACAAGAAGAAATTTTTATTTCTTCAATATCTTCAATAGAATTGGAGAAGTCATGGGGGCCCCAGTGGCGCAGCGGTTAAGTGTGCACGTTCTGCTTCTGGAGGCCTGGGGTTCGCCGGTTCGGATCCCGGGTGCGGACATGGCACCACTTGGCGTGCCATGCTGTGGTAGGCATCCCACACATAAAGTAGAGGATGATGGGCACAGATGTTACCTCAGGGCCAGGCTTCCTCAGCAAAAAAGAGGAGGACTGGCAGTAGTTGGCTCAGGGCTAATCTTCCTCAAAAAAATAAATAAATAAAAAATAAAGAATTGGAGAAGTCATCATGTCTATGAAACAGCAGAAATACAGACTAGATTGACATGAAAATCGAGCTGGACACCATAAGGAAGAATTGCAAGAAAACAAAGTTTGCAATGGCAAAATAAAATCTAATTTAGCAAAGAGCAGATCTGACACTGTCAAAAATAAAGTCCATAATATGGAGGACAAACCAGAAGATTCATTCTTAATGCTCAGGAAAAGGACAGAGATAAAAACAATGAGGGCTAATATGATCCACAGGGCAGAACATGTAGCTATAATTTAGGAATACAGCTATTCCAGCAAGACAAAAGAAAACTAGTGCCAAACAAATAAGAAAAGATAAAATTAAAGAAAAGTTTTCAGGACTAAGTTTCATGGTAAAAGGGCCGATCCAGGCAAAAATTAAAGAAAAGAAAGAAAAATTAAAGAGTATGAGAGCATCAAAGAAAGAGAAAGACAGAGATGAGAGACATGGAGAATAAGAGAGACTAAAAGAAAGCGAGATCCAGAGAAAGTGAAAGGAGCAGAAAAGAATAGAAAATGTAATATGGAATTACTAGTAATCGATTAATCATTCAAGCATCAAGCATCCCCACAGAAGAAAGAGGTTACTTTCTGTGGTAGACTTGGTTGGTCCCTACACACATCCTCTCAACCTTACCACTTCAGTGTAGGCAGCCTGACTTCCAACTGCCAACTCCTGGGATTCTTTTCACCAGGCCTCTCTCTGACTCTATAGCTCTTTCACCTGCCCTTAAAGATGTCTGCAAGTGCTGGGGAATCAATAACTTCCAGGAGCTGTGTTCAGCCTGCAAGAGGCAGGATTTGGTGATTCGATACCCTGGTTCCTTCACTTCTCTGAGAGGTTAACTTTGGGAAATGTGTTTTTCACTGACTTCCAGCATTAATCCAGCATGATTAAACTCCAGGTGTACACAGTGGTATCCGGCGTGATAACACACTCTTACTAACGCACTCTTTATTGGCTGCCTTCTTCCCTGTCTTCTCTCTCCCTCCCCTACCTTCACCTCCCAAATAAACTACTTGTACCTGAATTCTTGCATCACAGTTTAATCCTGGGGGAATTCAAAATAATACACCCTCAAAGAGAACTAAAATTAGGCCAGATTACTCTCAAATGCTGAATGTCAGAAAACCGTGGGGCAATGTTTATCCAGGTTTGGAAAGAATGATTTGGGGACCATGAATTTAATGCTCAGCCAAGTTGTCATTCATGTGTGACAATTAGAGACATTCCCAACCATGCAAGAGCTCAAAAATTCTCTTCTTTAAATCATTACTTGAAGACTACCTCCACCTTGTAGAAAGGGGAATCCAAGAAACTCAAGAATGGATTATTTGTGATATTCCGGACACCCTTCTCACAGCTCACATTTTAACTACTATGCTCTCACCTGGAGTTTTTAAAAATCATATTTCTTGTGTTTTGTATTTTTGAACTTGTTATTCAAAGAATGATTTCCATAAGGAATTCCTAATTTGAGCAGGTTGGGATAGTAAAAAAAAATGGCTAACATAGGTCGAATGCTCACTAGAAGTTAGGCACTGTGCAGTATCTCATTCAATTCTCACGATAATCTATTGAGGTAGGTACTATCATTATCCTGAAAGAGGAAACTGAGTCACAGAGATGCTAACTTTCCCAAGATGGCATAGCTTGGAATGGGCTGAGTGGATTCAGAAGCTGCAGCCTGGCTCCAGAGTTCTTTCTCTTAACCACTGTGCTTGCCCTTTATAATCCTTCAAGGGAATTCCCAAATGTAAGCCTCAGTTTACACTCTCTCATTCCATCATGGGCCATTAAGAATGAGGACTGTATTGGGGATCAGAAGATACTGCCGGATGTTTTA
This sequence comes from Equus caballus, assembly GCF_041296265.1. Taxonomy (NCBI): domain Eukaryota; kingdom Metazoa; phylum Chordata; class Mammalia; order Perissodactyla; family Equidae; genus Equus; species Equus caballus. The sequence goes on from NC_091691.1 coordinate 82,274,284, forward strand.
CCCCTCAACTTATGTGTCATTAAAATAGTTCCAATGTAATGTAGAGAATATTTGTGTTGGCTTAAAAGGTGATCCTATGTTGGGCTATAAGCTATTTTCAAGAGCCACCTCAAAATGGCCACCAATTTTAGAGCAAAGCTGTTCAACAGAACTTTCTGCAATGATAAAAACGTCATCTGTCCAATATGATATCTAATAGCCACACGTGGCTGTTGAGTACTTGAAATGTGGCCAGTGAGAGAGCAGAAATGAATTTCTAATTTTATGTAATTTTAGTTGATGATGAGAATTTAAATTTAAATAGCCACTCATGGCTAATGACTACCACACTGTACCATGAGCTCTAGATCCCTTAGAATCAGAAAGGCCTTCCAGGCATCTGTCTCCAGCATCCTCAATTTGCATGGCACCAACTGGAGAAATTCTGCCATTAACAAAACTTGGTGCAGAAAAATTGTTCCAACAATCCCAAAATACGAGACAAACCCCATCCAGAGTGTTTATGACTCTTAAGGAGGCACACAAGAATTCCTGTCTCACCAATTTTGGTGGCTTCATGCTCCCAAGATGCTGCTGGTGCTGCCGGCAATCTCCGGAAATACCCTAATGCAGTGGTTTCCAAACTATGCTCTTCACCCTAGAGTTTATCACACTGCTTCGGAAATTCTGCAAACATTTAACTTGAATTGCTTTTTAAAATGTTTAACCACTCTTAAACAGTAATCTAAAACACTGAAGAGATATAAACAAGTTTGAAACCATTAACTATAACCTGGTACTATCAGGTTAACCCGTTTTTATGCCAACTTCGGAAGCTCACTCCTGAAGCATCCCCTTGGAAACAGAGAATGTTCTGAGATGACAAGGTAAATTTAATTTAAAAAATCTTACCATTTCCTTTTACCTAAACGTCTGGATCAGCATTGTTTCCATACTCTGTAACCAAAACAACAGTTCATAAATAAAGAGAGTAGAACTGGGACCCGAGGCTGCTATAACGTGGCAACAGTCATCCCTAATTCCCAATTTCAATTTCTTGTGTTCAACCAAACAGCCTAAGAATTCTCTTTGAGTGCCTCTAAAATAGGTGAATTAAGTTTAAAATTATAGTTGCATAAATTTGTAAATTACAAAATAAATTCAAGGTACTCAAATGTTCCTTTTGCTGCTTTGCATACTTAAATGCCAAGTAACGTTTTATTTGGAAAAGAAAATATTTCACTGCTTAATAAAAAAGTTTGACAACCACTGAGCATAATGATGGAGGGTCCAGCGGGTGGGCAGGGGACCTCCTCACACCCCAACTGAAGGGTTCTTTCCGCTCACCCACCTCGAGTTGGGTCTGTGCTATGTGATGCAAGATAGAGACAGAAGTGACAATACATTAGATTTCAAAGCCAAGTGAGAGGCCAAGTGATAATAATTAGCATAGTATTGTCACTGTGTTTGGACCCAAGCACACAGGACTTTATTTGGCCTTGCACAGAGTTTTCCTGTGTGTGGTCATCCAGCTCCTTCAGGAGGAGTGCGTGGTGAATACCTGCAGACCGTGACAAAAAGCGACAAGACCCACCTCGGGGACATTGAGTCCAGATGCTTGTGAGTACTTGCTAAGGCTTTAACCATCCCTCTCTCTCTCATCCAGCTTATTTCTATTTTCTTACCTTTAAAACTAATTTTCCTCTGGGGACCATACACAATTTCGGTGCCTGCCTGCCTTTTTAAATTGATGAACGACTGTGACAATTGCTGTTGCATTTTTAAACAGAGAAGGTGAGGCCAACAACATTAAGACTGCAGTTGGATTTCAATCTTTTACAGAATACACATTGCAACCGGGACTTCATTTGGTGAATGTCGGAAAATCAAGAACGAAGGGGAAAATGTCTCTGCTACAGGACTTGAGAGTAAGCATCCAGAAGGATGCACCAGTGACCCCAGGAGGGGAATGCACTAAACCATGGTTCATCAGTGTGAGTGAACTCTCCAACAGGCTGATTTCTTCTGCTTATTTGATCCTTGTCCACACTTGCTTATTGTAGGATAATTTCTCTAACCACCTTTTCTCCCACAACACCCTGAAAGAAGAAGAAAAAGGAAAAAAGCCTGCTTTATTTTACAGCTAATTTGCTGTAAGCACATAGCCCAGCTGCTCACAATGAAGTAAAAGAGGAAATGGGAACAGAGGGAACCTTCTAATGAAGGAGGGGGGAGAGCGGTAGGAGATGGAAGATTAGGTTGGATGCTATTTGTATGATTAAAGACAAGCAAAAACCAGTAGTAAGCAGATATGTTCATCTTGAGCCTAAGAACAGAGAAATAAGAGATAAAAAATTACTGAAGTGCAAACAATTTGTTCAAGATGTATTTTAACTGGCAAAAGAAATCTCTCCCCCCTTTCCAGGATACAAAGTTATATTTTGGATTTTGCTCTTGAACGTGTGTTATCATTGGCTCATTATTTGTAGACAAGGGATGATTTTAAAAACAGATGTTAAAAACTTGCAATTCTGTAAGAAAGCATTCAGAGAGGTGGGTTTAATTGATTACGTGGGGAAATGTTCCGATGAAATAATTCGGGGACCACTGGGAAAATGACATCCTAAACTTCTGTGTTAGCAGACTGCATGCCGCATTCTTACAAAATATTTCCTTTTAAAAATAGGAAAGAGTACATTCTTTATTGCATGCTCTCCTTTCTGCCAACTCAGCATACACACGCCCCGCCCCCCACCCTTAACAAGACCTCTTCTAAGTCTTTCTCCTGGGGGCCACATCAGAATAGGGTACGCTTATACTTTTGTACTTTTTGAAACTGCAGAATACGATATTCATATGGAAATGAAGAATTTCCTGAAGTTTCAGCTCTCATAATGTAACCCGTTATTGGGAGAGGGGCGGTGGATGGTTTATGAGCTGGAAGAGAAAATAAATAGGTTTTAATATTCAGCTTTAAATAAATGTACTGAATTGGTCTGTATGATAATAGTGCCAAAGTAATTAATTTGAGCCTGGCCTTCTCATTTGTCAGTGAGAGCAGGTTGCCGTGCTCTCAGGCTTCCGTGAAATGCTAGAAGAACCAGCCCGTCATCACTTTGAAGCCCAAGGCTCCTCTGTGTCTTCCCCTGGTGGAAGCTGAGGCCTAATTTCCTCTGGCCCAGCTGGGGGCTCCGCTCCGGCTGGCCTCAGAATCCTCATTCTGAGAATTGTTTCGGCACCAAGGGAGCTCCTTGTCCCACCTCATATCCTGTAGCATTTTTTTGCCTGCTGATCTTCAGAGGAAACCAACATTTTCAGTTGCAATCTGATAGCAACAACTGGGAATTCCAAGTCCCTAGGTTTAATCCCATTTAGTAACTTGGAATAATTCCTTAATCCTCACAACTGGTGACAAGGATTGAGGGCCACTGTAGTGGACAGAGCACTCTCCTTGGCACAATGAGAGAAGAAAAGAGTCCAAAAAGTTCTGAAAATAAAAAATAAAAAAATAAAATGTACTATATAAAACTGATAAAGCTTTGGGCAGTCTACATGTTCAAATCTATCCATTTGCAAATTGGCAAACAGGACATACCTAGACGTAGGTCCAAGAATGATAAAACAATGACAGTAATTAAGATAATACCAAAAATGTACTTTTCTTGGATTTGAAAAACTTTGAGCTTTAAGAATGGAAATTATTTTTAAAAAATAAAATAAAATAGTCATTGGTGGGGAAGAGAAAAAGAATGAAAGTTGTTTTCAGGCTTAATAAAACATCAATAGGTGAGGTCAAGAGGAAGATGAATTATTCTGTTTGTTCAAGTTTGCTGTCCGAATTTTCTCAGCACTTGCACACCTAAAACTCTCTCAGGGTGCTGTCCCAAATGGTTATGGACCCATTCTGTATACCTATGTATAAGAGCTGGAAGAATGCTAAAATATAGGGACAGTGGAGTAGTATACAGCTATGAAAAGGGAAGAAGGAATATCCCTACATAATACTCAGAAGTAATCCCCAGTATATATTTTGTGGAATGAAAAAAGTAAGGTAGATAAAATGGGTATAGTTTGTTACTGTATATCTAAGAAATGGGAGAAGAAATGTATGTACATGACCATATTTATAAATGTACGTATATGGATAAACCAGTGATTCTCCAACAGATGGGATTTTGGCCCCCAGAAGATACTTGAAAATGTCTAGAGATTTTTTTTTTTTTTTTAAAGATTTTATTTTTTCCTTTTTTCTCCCCAAAGCCCCCTGGTACATAGTTGTGTATTCTTCGTTGTGGGTTCTTCTAGTTGTGGCATGTGGGACGCTGCCTCAGCGTGGTCTGATGAGCAGTGCCATGTCCGCGCCCAGGATTCGAACTAACGAAACACTGGGCCATCTGCAGCGGAGCGCGCGCACTTAACCACTCGGCCACGGGGCCAGCCCCTGTCTAGAGATATTTTTAATTGTCACAACTGAGTGGATGTTACTAGCATCTAGTGAGTAGAGGCCAGGGCTGCTGCTACATATCCTGTAATACATAGGATGGCCCCCACGACAAGGAATGATTCAGTCCAAAATATCAGTAACTTTAGGTTAAGAAACCCTGGTGTAAATATATATGTTTGTGCATGAATTTTCTTCTATCTGAAAAATGGAAAAACAAACCATAAAAATACAGAAAATGGATTATCTCTGGCAGAGGAAGGGATAAGGTGGAGGAAATAGGAACAGAAGCAAGATGTCCATGATTATACCTTGTTTTCAAGATTTAGCTTTGAAATCATGTAACTATTTGACATAAGAACCAAGAAAATTAAATTTTAAAAAGAAAACCCTAAAATTTATAAGCAAAATTAAACACATGAATCTGTGTTTTGACCAGGTAGCGTAACCACACAAAGAGGAGTCAATGACCTTGAAATACATTTGTTGCCTCTACAGCCTAATGGGAAAACCCCTAAGGACAAAAGAACTACAAAAATAACCTTAAACTCTTTCCAGTTGTATTTGTGATGGTTGTCTTTGTATTTTATTCTAAACCTGTTTTGTGTATATCGTAGAATAAAACAAATGAGTAATTATTTGTTGTCACTGAGAATCAGGATTAAACATTAGAGATACAGATATAATATAGAATAAGGTAGGTAAAAATCCTCTAGTCCTGAATTTGAATGGAAGAATCCATATAGAGTCATGATATACAAACAAATATTTCTTTTCCAGCTCTGTCCACTGAAAAGGCCTAGAAATGATAACCTTAGCACCCAGATTATGATCACTAAATATCATTTTCTGGGACAGATAGCTTGTTTCAGGTCTGAGGAAGAAAATGTACAAGATGAGTCTGGAACATTCTGCAGTAACAGAAACAAGGAAACTATCTAAGCCACTAGTGTCATGTTAAAAGCTCTCAAAGGCCAATTTGAAGAGGCTCCTGCTGGCCAACCATCACGCAATTAGAATACAAATAACAATTACTATGCATTGAGACACATCAAAAATGTTTACATCCATGAATTCATATTTTTTTAAAAGTCAGGAACTTTGGAGAATGCTAAAGAAACAGCTAATTATTTTGAAAACTAACAAATAGAAAAAATTAATCATTTGTACTGATTTTCCTATATAGACTGTACATCTGAATGACCAAATAGTTGATGAAGTGGTTTCTCTTTGTAGATGTATTTTATTTTATTTTGTTTTATTGTATTTTTAAGATTGGCCTGAGCTAACATCTGTTGCCAATCTTTTCTTTTCTCCTTCTTCTTCTTCTTCTCTCCAAAGCCCCCAGTACATAGTTGTATATTCTAGTTGTAGGTCCTTCTGGTTGTGCTATGTGGGACGCCACTTGGCCACATGGCCTGACGAGCAGAGCCATGTCCGCACCCAGGATCCGAACCGGCGAAACCCCAGGTCACTGGAGCGGAGAGTGCAAACTTAACCACTTGGCCACGGGACCAACCCTGGGTGTATTTTAGATAATTAATTAACAAAACAAGATGGAATGTTGCCGTCCCTGGTGAATTAATGGATCTAAGCAATGGTTATCAATAACTGTTCACATCACAATTTGATAGACCTTCCATTCCTACCCATAGAAGAAATTCCACTGCTTGTGAAGTATTCTTGCCAAATAATCAAATCTGAATCCAGTCAAGCCTCTGAATCTCACTACCTGTTCCAGAAAAAGCAGAATACAAGGGAATGACACCATAAGAATGTGATCAGCAAATTCCTGACTGTGGAAACCCTTCAACAAATAAATTGCAAGGGGGAAAAAATGATATGGAGGAGGAACTTAATATATTTTAAAAGACATCAACTAATTGTAATATATAGACCTTAGCTGGACCCTGATACTAACAAAAAAAGTAAAAAATCAAACGGATTATAGACAATTGGAGAAATCTGAACACTGACAGATATTTGGTATGTTAAAGGCACTTTTAAATTTTTAGATTAATAATAGTATTGTTATTTCTTTTTCTTTCTAAAGAGTCCTTCTATTTTAAAGCCACTTACTAAAATGTTTATGGATGAAAGGGTATAATGTTAGAAATTTGCTTGAAATAATCCATTCAGGGAACGGGATCAGGACAGTGGAGACCAGACTGGCCAAGAGTTGATGATCATTGTATATGGAGGTGTGTTATACTCATCCATTTTCACATAAAATTTGAAATTTTCTGTGATGAAACGTCTTAAGAAACTTAAAAATGAATAAAAATAAAAGAAGGAATGGATGTGCCTTAATTTCTTGATGTATTAGAAACACTTCATATCCATCATTCTGGTGAAAACATGACTGCAGGAACGTATACTTCGAGAAATGTTCTGAAAGAGTCTTAGGAAAGTCATCTGAAAAGCTAGACCTCTCCGTATTTTACACATCTCATCCCCATCCATCCTAGTCTGCAAAGACTCTTACCAGGAAGTTTTCTTCCTTCCCCCTTACAGGTAAATACCCATTAGCCCTGGCATCACCTCATTCTGATGGAGGCTACAAAAAAGATAGCATCAGGCCAACCCCAGTGGCCTAGTGGTTAACATCAGCACACTCTGCTTCAGTAGCCCAGCCTCAGTTCCTAGGCACAGACCTACACCACTCGTCTATCAGTGTTCATGCTGTGGTGGCAGCTCACATACAAGAAAAAGAGGAAGATTGGCAGCAGATGCTAGCTCAGGGCAAATCTTCCTCAGCAAAAAGAGAAAAAAAAGATAATATCAACTCCCACTGACTGAACACCTTGTATGTCCAGGCCCTTTCCATACGTTTGTTTTCATCTTTACAACAATGAAGACATTACTATCCCTATTGCACAGATGAGGACAGAGAAGCCTAGACAAATGGTGTCTCTTGCTTGTGGCCACGAGGCCAACACACATTTCGCTGAAGATTTCCATGCAGATCTTTCAGACTCTGAAGACTGTCTCCTGCACCACGACAAATCCACACTTGATTGTGCTGTTTTGGCTAAATTTGCCCCAACCCCAAGCCCGCCTAAACTATTTTATAACTTTAATTTGCATCAGAGTCACCCAGAGAATTTGTTTAAAATGCAGATTGCTAGGCACATTCCAAGAAATTCTGATTCCATATGTCTAGGACAAAGGCCCAGAAATCTGCATTAAGCAAAAGATTCTGCTGCAGATGGTGTGGGAACAAAGCTTTAGAGACACTTCCCAGATCCATCACAGTCTTAAACTTCAAATGTGTTATGATCCTCGGTGATTTGGCTCCTGGCAATGCATCCCCTTCAATGAACGAGCAGTTAGTCAACTGCTTCAGAAAGTCTCTTTACTCCTGTTCTTCCTTCCTCTAGTAATAATTTTGTAATGTGATTGTAATGATAATGGTTGTAATAACAATCACAATCATAATAATAAGTGCCCCAGAACCAATATTCCGAGATGTCTAAAGACCATGCCAACGTTTACATGCCCTTCTTCAGTCTGGCCCCAATGAGTCGGATTTAAAAGTACAGCTCTGTAATTTACCATTAAGACCACTAGCCTAATCCTTTCAGTTCAGCTCAATTTCTATCATAACGGAACTCTTTCCGAGAGCCAAGTGCGATCAGACAGCAGGCACTACACAGACGAGTGGGGTACAGGCTTTTCTCTGGAAACTTTTAGAAGCAGAGCTGTAAACAAATAATACAGCAGAATATAGACAAAAGTAGAAGAATGCTACAGAGGAGGGGCCTCATCTTCTCTTTGGAGTAGGAAGGCAAGCTTCTCAGGGTCATGAATGACCTGAGCAGGACTTTAAGTCTGTCATACAGAGAAGAGGGGCATTTCTACACTGAATACATAAGGCAACAAAGTTTGGAGAGCCCGTGGTCACCCTGCTATCTTGTTTGGGGCAGTTTTCAGGGCCAATGAGCTCAGTTCTTTAGAGATGTACAACTCCAGGCATAGAGGAATTACATAATTTCCCTATGCTCCTTCAGGACTCCCACAGCCTCCCCCAGGGACGCCAGCTCACGGTGCACTACTCTTCCCACCATCCCATTCATTTTTTCTCAGGATTTATCAGCCACAAAAATGGGTTTAACCTTTTGAGCTTCAGTTTGGCACCTCATGCTTTTCCACCCTCAAATGTTGTCTCCCACCCCAGCTGGCTGTGGCAAGACTCCTTCAAGGACCAGACAACTCTAAAATTAGGCATCAGCTGAGATTTATGCTGATTCTCCTGATTCAGTCCAGACTTGTCAACTTCCCTGGAAGCAATAAGATAGTTCCATAAATTACTGCAGCCTATAACCGACCAAACTATTTTTAAAGGGTGGTCTATATCAAATGCAATTAAATCTGAATTGTTGCCTCAATAACTCTGCCTTCCTTCTTTTCTTGTTCGCTTATATTCCCAAGTGTATTTAGCTTGCAATACATTTCGAGCTCAGTTCATCTTTTTCTTGTAGCCTCTGGAGGAATGCTAAGAGCAGTGGCACCTTTCGTTTCGGGAAGCGTGGAAATCAAGTCTCAGCACATCACTTCTTAATATGCACCCTGGTTAAGCGTGCCACCCTGATCACATCCCTGGAAAACATTTGGTGCTCATTAACAGAGGTGCCCAAGGAAGTGAGCACAGGGGAAGTTCTAGGACTTAAGAGCTAAAACATACCTTAACATCTCCATCAGTTTCGATGATTCCGGCTCGAACACGTCCTAGTGAGTGCTCTGTTACCGAACTACGCCATAACAAGTGGACCCACGCCTCCCTAAACTAACCAGCCTCTATTCCCCACCTCACTCGTGATCTCTGCACAGGTGGAAGGGGGGCCATGCAGAAGGAAGGGCCCTGAGACCCCCGTCCCCCTCCTCCGTGGCCATCACCCCAAATGTCTGAGAATACTCAGGGGTGGGTTCCGTAGAGAGAGGATGCACAAAATGAGGGATCTGAGTCCATTTTTTGTTTGACTGCTGACGGCTCCTGAGCCTCACCCCTCCCTCTTCCGGTGGTGCCCACATCTGGACAAGCTGATAAGAAAGTCAGTACTCCCTCCCCTGGCACCAGTGGGAGAGTCAAACCCTGCAAACCTCTGAGTCTGGGAACTCTCACCCCAGCCCCGCCATTCCCTGGGAAATCATTTCTGACTTGCTTAGTGGCCCACCCTGCTCTCCCCAGAGATTTCGATTGTGTGAGTAATGAACCTTTTCATACCCTCTTGGTGTACATGGGGCATCATCATCGTAACATCCAGATCAAATTTTGGGTGGGGGTTCATTGGCCTCTGCAGGTGATCAGAACAATGTGTTTTCCTCCCACCTGAGACCACAACGTCTCTCAAACAGGTCAGGGAAAGACAGCAAAGACCCTTGAGTCTCTCTCACTGAGGGTGGAAACCTGAACACACCCTCCCAGTTGGTTGAAGCCTGCGGAAGCCCTGCTGCATTGCTGCTCCTGCAATGCATTGGCCAGAGACCAGAATTCTGGCTACAATCACCTCTACGATTGGCTGCCTAAGTCCTGCTACCCGAGTTTTCCCCACATTGGGAGCCATCAATACCACATCACTCTCTTTCGCCACCCTCCAGCCCAGCCCTGCCACTAGCTCAGTGTGGATTAATAAGGATGATCTTTCTTATTGTCATCTGCCAGAAAAAGGTGGTAATGGCTGCATAAATCTAAGGTGATTGAAACATGCGTGGCTCCCCCTGGAGTTGTGCAATTCACGATATACCAAACCATAGGTGAAGTCCCTGTTCCACCAAAGCTGTTCCTAGTCCTTTTCTGAATTTCAGCAGAAACACAGGCTTCATCCAAAGCAGTCAACCTGGCAGACTCCAGCTCTCTTGTCATTTGGTGTCGGCACCCCTCAAGTTGGAGGAAAGGCGCCTGTATTATATGTTCTGCTTCCCTTAACTGAAAAGTTCATCATCCAATCCCTGCTCATTTCCATGGGGACTCATTGTATGGGATCGTCTCACGTACTCTGGGACATCTGACATCCCAGCAACCAGGCACCAAACGTCAGAGGCATGCCCCGGTTCTTGTGGAAACCAAAACAACCCCTTCCCCATTTCCAAATGTGCACTAAGGTGACAGTGTCCCCTCACCCACTGCAGTTGAGGACCACATGATAATCTCTTTGTATCTGTTTCTATCTCTAGACTCAACTCTTCAAGAAGGCAAGCACTTGCCTTACACAAATCTACATTCCCAGTGCCCAGCACAGGGCCTGGTGCTAGAGTACCTGTCATTTGATCTGAATTGAACAAACAGCCCTCCAAGACTGGCAGGGACAATGAGGACATCAGGGTGCGCACTTGCATGTGAAGTAACTCGAGTTCTCCCCCACCTTACCTGCCGGGAGAGAGCTCAGGTCAGCTCACCCCTACCCAAACTCAGAGTGCCTTGTCCTTTAAATGCTTCTCGCAGGGGGAGGGCATCTGTTTGAACCCATTGGCGCACTTATCACCTACAGCAGAAATGTTCATCATGGTAGGCTTCTCAGCCCTTCTCCTTCTCTCAACAATAAGTCACAGGTTGCCTTGCTTTTATTCCTGGAGAACTGGGTGGCAAATGCCTCCTGCTTGGAAAAGGAGGAATAAGGCGAAACATGCCAGATAGAAATACTGAGTCACTCATTAAAAAAAGTTAGGGGAAGTGCTGCATAAGGATTCTGCAGTACATTCTACTGCAATGTATAAAGTTTCTCGAAGCATTTCTATATTTGTTAGCTCAAAATCTATGTGAGGACTGGCCTCACAGGATTGGAGTCTACTCATCATCTTTGGTCCTTGCTAACTGACCATGGTTTGGTTCAGATATCCACTCTTACGAGACATGGTCCTATTCCCATGGCAGGGGTAAATTGAAGCCGCAGGTTGACAAAGTACAGCTCAGGGCCAAATCCGCCCTGCCACCTGTCTTTGCAGGGCCTGGAGCAAAGAATGTGCAATGGTTGACTTTATGTCAACGTGGCTGGGCCACAGTACCCAGATATTTGCTCAAACATTATTCTGGATGTTTCCGAGGGTATTTTTGGATAAGATTAACATTTAAATGAATGTATGAGCAAAATTAATGATGAAACCAATGACTTTGAGTAAAGCGGATGGCCCTCCCTAAGGCGAATAGGGCTCATCCAGTCAGTTGAAGATCTGAATAGAACAAAGAAAATCAACCTTCCGTGAGCAGGAGGGAATTCTGCCAGCAGACAGGCGGGCTTCGGACCCAAACTGCGTCATCAGCCCTTCCCTAAGTTGCCAGCCTGCCGGCCCACCCTGCAGATTTTGGACTCGATAGCCGCCGTAATTGCATGAGCTAATGCTTTAAAATAAATTTCTCTCCATATATGTATACACATCCAATTGGTTCTGTTTCTCTGGAAAGCGCTGTCTAATACAGAATGGTTTGTATATTTTAAATGTTCTATAAGTACCTATACAATGTCCTCAATTTTGCTTCATGGCCAGCAAAGCCTAAAATATTTACCACCTGGCCCTGTATGAAAAGGTTTGCTGATGTCTGTTCTAAGCCAATCATCTCTATCCTATTCACCTTCCAAGTGATTGGTTTAAAGATAGCACCAGTCTGACCAGTTAGACAAGAGGGACGTTCCTCTAGTGGCCTGTTTGCTTATTAGGACAAGCTTATTTGCTCATAAAAAGAAATAGCCAGATGTGATGCCTGGAACTGCTGCAGCCATCCTGCAGGCATGAGGTGAGCCTGCCTGAGCACAAGGCAGGCACCACACTAAGGATGCCAAACAAAAAGATGAGGCCCCATGACATCATGGAGCTACAGAATTAAGGTCTATATCAAGGCTTTTTGTCATGTGAAACAACAAATTACCTTAATGTTTAAGATGCTTTGAGCCAGAGTTCTTGTTACTTGCACCTAAACACATCCTGATAGATCCAGCTGGTAAGTGGAAGGTCAGAGAGTTTTCCTATCTTCATCAATGTCCCCAGTTAGTGGTGATAGAGCTGGAACTAGGAGACTGTCTTGTCTAAACTGAGAAGACTTGAGTTTCCAGCAGAGAGACCATGTGTAGCTTTTCATGAATGGACTGAGGGTAGCTAAGCAGATTCAACTGATTTATTTGTAGTTGGTGCTTCGAGGGAGCTTGTTTCATAACAAATGAAGACCACATCTACCTGACTTGCATTCGTTTTATTTTTTGTTAAATTTTATTTTTTGTTAAATCTTCAAGAGACCAAATCATTAATATTTTCCCAAGAAAGGGAATCTTATAAAAACACCAAGCTGTACTTGTGCAAACAGGAAATCCATGTCCCTGGTCCTGCCATACTGTTTTGGGGGGTTCTTCCTCATTACTGGGACAAGCAATTTAACCTCACTAGCTATTGCTGCATGAATGTTCTAACAGACAAGATATTCTTTTCCTCTCATGTTACTCAGATGGCCATTTTCATGCCATGAGGTCATACCATGGCCAAGCAGTTACCCCTCATTGCAGCCCCCTAGTGGTTTTGCAACAGGTTTTATAGTTCCCACTTCACAGACAGAACAGAAGAGCTTAAATGATTTTCCCCAGACTATACAAAGTACAGCTCACTCCATCCAATGTCCTATGAAGAACAGAGACAATTACTGGATCCTTCCAGCCAAAGCTCCCACTTTTTGGCCTCAATCCTCAGATGTTTGCCTCCTGCCCTCGTACAGGTGTGTCTGTAAAGACCTCCCGAGGCCATTCGAGTGAGTCATTGTAACTACTCTCTGCCTGTGGTCTTCCCCGTATAGATCTCTGAGATCCTACACAGACTCACCTTCCCTTTGGGGATGTGGTTGATTCTCAGACATTTTTCAAGACCAGGAACTAATTGCGAACCAAAATAAAATTTACAACCAACCCGGCTTACAGTTACGATTTTGTTTTATTCCAAATCATCTCAGAATCCTGTACTTGTGATTTTTGAGCTGTGTTAGAATCAAGTCCATTGTGTAGAATTGTGGACCCAGATGTAAAGAACCATGATCCCTGGATGGAAAGGGGCTTTACTGGACTGCCGACTCCAATGCCCTCCTCTGCGTTTAGTCCTGTCCAGTTCCTCCATCTCTGCTTCAGCACATCCAGAGCTCATTGTTGGAAAGCTCTGCTCAACACTGGGGACAAAAATCTTTCTTCCTGCACCTTTTACCCACAGGTTGTAACTCTGCTGGCAGCTACCTTCCTGACAAATACATTTCCTCTTTCACAAGACATTTTCAGATATTTTAAGACTGCTACCTTGTAACCCAGAATTTTCTCTTCCCTGTGCCAAATATTCCAAGTTCCTTCAGCCTTAAAGCAAAGAGCATGGATCAAAATCCATGGATCTGACAACTCATAGATCTGACCACTTTTCCCCAAATATGGGCCCCAGAAAATAAGAGACATTTCAGTGAACATTAATATCCCCTAACTTTTCCCCAAATCTACATGTTCTATAAATTTCCATTGAATAACACTTCTTTTTATGGGCTTATTTCTTATAACGTTTCGGAAAGATACAAATTTAATCGTGCTTTTATGATTCTATTTGTTTGGATCCATAATTCCTAGAAAATCCTTGCATCCCTGTGACAATCAGAGCGGATTTGCTTTCTAACACCAAGGAGCCCAGTCTCTTTCTAATACCATTAACAATGGGGCTGTTTTGATATGGGCCGATTTTGTCTACAATTAACACTCAGCATCTGATTTCAGATGCATGCCAAATACTGTCACATCCATTTAAAAATAAGTAAGTACCCCATTAATATGTGTGAACATCTTAGAAGTGAGTCTAAATATTCCGTGTGTCAAAGGGAGGAGCTCTTCGGCTCAGAGGCCGATTTGAATCAACACTGAGAATGAATGGTAACCCTGTCTGAATCCTAGAGTCCCCATAAGCAGGGAGTCAGTGAAGGCACAGCCCTTTAGTGATCATGAGCCAATAATTAACCAATCAACAATAATTTTTGAGGACCTACTATATGCTATGCAAAATAGTAACGTGGGAGTGAGTCAAAATATAATTAAGTCTGACGTGAGCCTAACCTGGAGTTTACCATCTAGTTGTGGAGCTAAGACATGTCTTGGCGACATAAGACCACACCTACTAAGTACTAATACGTGGAGCAGATTATTAGCATAGATGTTTGGCAAAAGAGGAAGAAACCTAACATGGGAGCACTGAGTGCTCACAGCGCAACAGACGTCATTCCTTTACACTGTCCAGCAGCTTAATCTTAGGTACCCCTGGTCCATTTGGAGAGGGGAGAAATGAGTACATGAAAGATGGCAGTACATACTCTCAGTTAGATCTTTCTGGAACAGGGCAGGAAAAGGCTCCAAAACAAAATGCAGGATTAAAAACTTCCCTTTATGAGTATTTCCCAGAGCTGAAAAGATGATGCTGAGCAGCAAACATCTGAGCAGAGCTGCAGAGAAGGCGAAGAAGGAGCAGTGCGACACGAAAGGGTGGGCTTGGGCACCGCATGCAGATGGCACAGGCTGGAAACGGCCCTGGGCAAGATGACCCCACACCTGCTCCGGGAGAGGATGATGTCACTTGGGTGAAAGAGGAGGTCAGGATAGGACGGGTCAGGCTCTGCTCTCCCACTCTAAAAGCCACGGCTGCCTCCGCTCTTGGCCACCTGTGTTCCTAGAGTCAGAGTGAGAAGGCACCCTAGCCTTCCTCTAGTCCAGCCCTTCATTCTGGAGCCGAGGACACAGAGGTCCTGGAAAGTTAGAGAATGTGCTAATGTCACCTTGAAAATCCTACTCGGGCTGGGCTTAAGCACGGGATTCCGATGCTCAGTCCATTCTCTTTCCGCTAAACCACACCCACTTCCAACTCAGGTTTCTCAGCATCCCCATCTTCTCGTCCCATTCTCTCCATTTCTCACATAAAGAAGGGGCTTGCAGCACCTTCTTCTAACACCGCAACCAACAGCACTTCACACAGGAGCCTGCTCGACTGCCATGACACAAAACTCACAGGGTAAGGGAAATAAGCATTGCGCATAAGTAGCTATAAATAAAAGCCCCAAACTAGTGAAAGTTTCTAGATCTCCTTTTTATTTAAATGTTCCTCATTTATATGCAACCAATTCACAAAAGCCCACACACCAATCTGTAATGCACCTGGTATTGTGAGAAATTGCCAGTTTGGTGGTGTCGTGCTTTTTTCCCCACAATAAAAACTGCACAATGTCATGTCCTTAGGATACATCAGTGCCTTTCCTTTTTCTTTTATGAATCCCCTAAAGAGGCAGGTTTATAAAATACACCCAACAAAATGGGCTCTATTTATTCCCTACCATCGTAGGAATGCCCATCCAGGTACATTTTTAGAGAGTGGGTGTGTCAGCTCTCTCTGGTGTGACCTTGTGCCACACTTGTACCATACCTAAATCTGTTTCAGTCTGCCAGGGCTTCCACAACAAAGTACTGCTGCCTTGGTGGCTTAAACAACAGACATTTATTGTCTTAGTTCTGAAGGCTAGAAGTTCAAAGTCAAGGTGTCAGCAGGGCTGGCTTCTTCTGAGGCCTCTCTCCTTGCCTTACACATGGCTGCCTTTTCCCTGTATCTTCACACATCATCTTCCCTCTATGCGCATCTTTGTGTCCAAATTTTCTCTTTATATAAGAAGGTCAGTCATAGTGGATTAGGGCTCACCCTAATGACCTCATTTTAACTTAGTCACCTCTCTTAAGACCCTGTCTCCAAATACATTCACATTCTGAGGTGCTGGAGGTTAAGATATGAATTTTGGGGGCACAGAATTCAGCCCATAACACTCAGCCCTCCACCTCCACGTCAAATTTCATCTCTTTTGGCATGCAAAATCCATTCCCGCCAGCCCAACAGCCGCAGAAGGCTGAACGCTTCCACCATCTAAGGCTTCTGCCGTGAGCAGCTTTTAGGGCTGAAATTTGCAGAGGTAGACAGGGATTAAAAGAAAGTGTCATTCCCACCCAAGACAGGAGTTTAGTCCTGGTTTATAACACCACAAACAGAGGCTTTGGCAAACTGACCACTTCGAAGAGGCTCTCCTGTGGGGCTCCCCAAGTCAGAACTCGATCCGAGAAAAGCATCTCTTCTCCTGAGACCAATGCACAAAACTCTCAGGATGAATTGGGCAAAAACGTCTCTGGCAAAGGAGAATGCATCTCCTGTCGCCTGTTGTTCAAAGGGAAAGGATCTCCTCTGATCTAGGAAAGGAACACAGAGAGGGCTGATTCAGCTTACTTAGGGTAAAAACAGCTAAGTGGATAGCTTGAGTGAAAATTCGCCCTTCACCCGTTTTTCCTGTTATCAGCTGCACAAGAGAGTGTATCAAGAACTGCAAAGTTGGGGCTGGCCGGGTGGTGCAGCCGTTGGGCTTAAGGAAAAAAATACACACAGACACCCATGCTCACACATACACACACACACATATATACCTATGTTCATTTTTTAAGAGAGAACAAGAGACAGCTTGAGAATAGCAAACCTGCCCCAGTTTGCCCATCCTTAGACATTATTAGATGAATCTGTCATGTTGACAAATAGCCCCTACTAAGGGCAGACCCAGCCGACAGCAAGCACAGGCAGAGGGTTCACTCCGCTCCTCCCCAATGCAAATTGAGGAATGCGGGAGGCCCATACGAACAGCACATATGTGGTCTAAAAATACCCCGCCTGCCCCATCTCTGTGGGGATCCGCTTCCCAGGCGACTGGGGCCCTGAGGCCTGGGCCCTGCCCAGAAGAGGAACAGGGGCCTCCGTCTGCAGCAGAACTAATTACTGGGGACCTGGACGGGCAGCTGCTGGCCGGGCTCTCGGTTTGCGAGCGCCTCGCAAGGCAGTGGTTCTAACTTTAGAAGTGTGCCCCAAACTTTGATCTTCCAGCACTGCCTGGCTTTAGGCAAAACATAAACTTGAGAGCTGCAACATGTTTTTTAAATTTTAGTCCCCCGGCAGTTTCAGAATAAGGACAGGAATTATTTTCAAATGAGAATCTTTGATGGCATAACACAGGCTTCCAAAATTAAGCAGAAACACATGGCGGCTCTTATTATTAAATTTCCCTCGGAAAACAATGGTTTAAATTATGGGGGGAGGGGGAAGTTTGATAAAACTTTGAAATGTGAAGCCTAAAGTTTAAAATAAAAAAAATAGCTCTACGATGTTTTGTTTAAGATCATTATGGAGTTTTTCTAGCCCTGCCGTTATTAATCTGCCAATGTTAAAAAAAATTGAATGCTTAGGGTTTAAAATACAAACGACAGTTTTTAAAGCTGAAAATCAGGTGCTAAGGGGTTTCCTGAAACATTTGGGCCGCCCAATTAGAGCATCTCCCCATAAAGCAGGCTGTTAAGAAAATAAGGAAGAAGGTAGAATTTAACTGTATCTCCATCCGTACCTGATTCTACGTAGCGTTTAGCAGGAAACAGAAACATTTTGGCAAGGTGTGCTGCACATTCCAAGCCTGCTTGAGGCTGACAGCACTCAGGTCAGCCACAACTAGGGCCTTTGGCATCTTCCATCATCAAAATAAATCAATGCGCCCCTTTCCTCTTCTCCCCAAGCCATTCCCAGAAAGGGATTTGGGAGAGAGAATGTTCTTGGAAACGGCACTGTCTCAGACCTCTCAGGCACTATTTAATTCTCCCTTCCTTTTCAGGACTAAATCAGTGGCTACCTTCTCGATGAAGCCTTTCTGATCACCTCATTTAAATGTCTCCCTATGCCCTCGTCAGCCCACATCCTTATCCTGCATACTACTCGTTTGGAACTTACGATTTCCTGCTGGATGTGGTTAGTGATCTTAAAGATGTGACTCTTCCATTCCCAGCTACCTCATAAGATCTGCAATGGCAAGAAGCAGTTTCTTTCCCTTTTCACACCCCTCATTGGGCCTAGTTCAGTGCCCTGTGCCCATGGCTGGGTTCCTGTACCGGGAACAGCAGGGGGATAATTACAGCGCTCTAGGAATGGCAAGAACTTGTCTTCTAGCATCACCCAGAGGATGCCCTGGAGAACAAACGCAAAGGGAAAATAGAAACCTAACTACTTCCACTCTCTTCCCAGTCATGCCCCGAAAGAGAGCCCGGTTGGGCCATCTGATGGAAGATGGGCAGCCAGCTGGACTCTCTGGTGAGGTGGTAAATACCACCATGAACGCTCAGCTGGACAGAGAAATGAAAGGGCAGGAGGCAGCAGTTGTCTCCACTCTGATTCTGCAAAGGACTTTTATTTTTTTACTTCAGTCCATTCCCATAACCTGACTCCACCTTAGAAACCTGGCCTGTTTTTAAGCTTCTCTGATTAAAGAGATGATTTCCACAGAGTTTTGTTGGTCTTAATGATATCCACCCACCCCGACAGACACACAGCAGCTTCCCATGCCATCTTTGCAGCATTTTTGAAACAGTATTAATACCAGTTGTAGGAAAACAAGAACATCATTCATAAAATTTTGTTTACATATCTGAATTTCAGTTTGGAAAGATTTCCTTTTCAGTTTTCAGTTACAAGAAAACTTCCCTTCCTCTTTCAAATAGCCAACCTAATAAGTTCATTCAACATTTTGGGTGGGGATTTCATTGCCTGGATCATGAGAAGACATCACGGGTATGGAAGAGAGAACTTTGCCCAGATGGTGTCTGTGATTTAAGGCCTTGTTACTCAAAGTGTGGCCTGCAGAGCAGTGTCATCATCTGGTTGGAAATGGAGAACCTCAGTTTCCTCTCCAGATCCACTGAATCAGAATCTCCATTTTAACAGGATCCCCAGACATTCATATAAACATTAATATTGATCATAAGCATTCTCTAAAAGTTCTCTCCCCAACAAAAAGCCTTCTCCTGACAATCTATCACTCCTGTCTGAAATGCTCATTGTAGAGATTCACAGGATAGGGGTTATTCATGTTTTTTTCACCTTTAAACTGAAAATTCACCCAAGAGGAACAATTTATTAAGGCAAATTAGCTATTGCTACTAAGATGCCCAAACGAACCTATCTGCTCCTTTCTATGGGGAAAACATGTTTGCAAAGTAAGGAAAAGAATGAGCCAATGCTTTGCACCCCCTAGGGCAGTGTTCAGATGGGAGTCCCCCAGTCATAAGGATGCCAGGCCAGGAGGGCTCCTCACACGTCCTGGCTGTCTGCATCCAGATGTGGGAGACAGAATCCCTATGGTGGCAGACTTTCAACAGCTAGAAAATAATCTTCCCAAGTGGGTAACCACATCCAGGAGGGCCTGAGAGCCAGAGAATAGAGTCAGGGAGCCAAGGAGGATGAAAGCAAGAAAAGGCAGCTTGAAACAGGCAATTGGGCAAGTGAAAGGAGCCAGGCCGGAGACGTGGGTCTATGGTTCCACTCGGCCAACCTAGGAGATGAGTGCTTATGGAAACAGAATGGATCTAAAAGGCCAGAAACAAAAATATTCTCAGTATCCATCCACCTGTGGATGTGTAAGAGGTCACTGTCACACTAATAATGATTTTCCACTACCCCACTAAACCCTGTCAGTGTGGCTCCAGGGCTTACATCCTTATGCTGCCTCCTCCTACCATCTTAGATATTTCGGGGAGACTCCAGGAGCTACCTCAAATCTCCTGAGAAGTCGGCCTGCTTCTTGCTCCCCTTTAGGGTCCATCATCCCACACATGGATGTTCTTGTCCTTGTGGTCCAAGAACAGCCCCATAAGCTACCTCTAAGATAAAGGGAAATGTTCACCCCACCCCCTATCCCCATGTATTGCTCTATGTCTTAATCCATTCAGGCTGCTACAATAGAATACCACAGCCTGGCTGGCTAATAAGCCAAAGAAATTTATATCTCTGAGTTTTGGAGGCTGAACGATCAAGGCATGGGCAGATGTGGTGTCAGGTGAGAGTCTGCTTTCTGGTTCATAGACAGCCATCTTTTCTCTGTATCATCACATGACAGAAGGGGTCTCTTTTATAAGGGTACTAATCCCACTCCTGAGGGCTCCACCTTTATGACCTAATCATCTTCCAAAGGCCCCATCTCCTAATATCATTACCTTGGGGTTAGATTTTAACATATGAACTTTGGAGGACACAAACATTCAGTTCCTAACACTCCTTGGAGAGATCCCTTAGCTGAGTCGTAGATATGAATAGGTACAGGGCTTAGTGCAACCTCCCCATCCCCTTGCATCGTCAGACCCACCTGAGGAGTCAGCTTCAGCTTTTCTCTCTAAGACTCCACGATGTCTTTATGTAATTTGATTTCTGCCCCTTCCTAGTCCTACCCTGCAGGTTCACCAGACATGCCAGTGTATGTCTGTCCCCTAATCATGGATGTGGCCCAAATGCTCTTTCCAATAGGAACAAGGATGGAATAGGGATGGGAATTCAGAGATAGAAATGGAGATGGGGAGATAATGGTAGGGAGGGGAGCCACCAGACACCCCTCCTGACATAGCCAATTCTCACCGCTCACCACTGCAACACTCGGAAATGGTTCAATAGTTTGCTAATCAACCAAGTGAAATACCTTTAAAATAAACTTCAGGAGAAGCACAAAGGGACGGCAGCCTGAAGGGACAGCAGCAATACTCCCTACTTTTGTACATTTGCTCATTTATTCGACACCTAGCACATTGTCTGGCATAGAACAGGAAATAAATATTTGCAAATAAATGACCAAATGAATGAATGAATTTAGCAAATATGAGTTGACTGCCTGAGTGCACAAGGCTTTGTACTAGACACTAAAATGCAGCCGTAAATCCGTCCCAGCCCTCACAGAAGATCCAGGAAACAGATGAGTCCTTGTGTGACAAGGAATGTAAGCGGGGAGGAGCGGGAGCCGCAGGACACACAGAAGCACCCTGTGAGGACCCCATGATGGCTGCAAAGCAGAGTTTAGGGGAGGGGGTTCTAGATAGCCAAGGGTGCAGATACTGAGTCCCAGGGGCTTGGGGTGCCTGCTCGGGGAACAACTCCTTTGGCCTCTTGAGGCATCTCCCTGGGGGCAATGGCTGTAAATCTCCAGTCACTACCTGGGTCCCCAGCACTCTGGACTGGGGCTGAGCTGAATTTCCTCTGTTCTTGGGGTAGCTCAAGTCTACTGCCAATAGCCGACAGTCATTAATGCATTAGGTGGACAAAAGAAACACGGAGCTGTTGTGTACCCAGAAGGGGAAGGGAGGAGTGGGGGAACAGAAAGGAGGTTATTATAGTCCAGATACAACAGGCCTTTACATTTTAACCTTGGAAAGGAAAGAACAGGCAGATTAAAAAGTGAAAAACGGGGGCCAGCCTGGTGGCATAGTGATTAAGTGCATGTGCTCCATTTCATGGCCCTGGGTTCACCTG
Source organism: Equus caballus (assembly GCF_041296265.1). Taxonomy (NCBI): domain Eukaryota; kingdom Metazoa; phylum Chordata; class Mammalia; order Perissodactyla; family Equidae; genus Equus; species Equus caballus. The sequence goes on from NC_091691.1 coordinate 82,296,041, forward strand.
TTTGGATCCTGGGCGGGGACCTACACACTGCTCATCAAGCCATGCTGTGGCATCATCCCACATTCAAAATAGAGGAAGATTGGCACAGAGGTTAGCTCAGGGCAAATCTTCCTCACCAAAAAAAAAAAGTGAAAAATGGCAATTTAGGGTAAAAGCCTAACTGTTGGAGAATGAGTAAGAGTTAGAGGGAAGCAGATTTGACAACAAAACCAGAGGACTTAGGTGGTTGTCTGCCGAAATCTACCGCTTGAGACAGAAGCTTGAGAGTCCTCTAAGTTGTTTTACACAGGGAATAAGATAGAGTTTGAAAGGGATTTCCTTGGGCAGTGGGATAAAACTTCAGGCACTGTTCATTCAATTCCAAGGCTCTACTGCAACCCAGGTTTGAGCTGGAGGGAATTGTGTTGTGGTACATATTTATGTTTGAATGCAAGCCAGGACATATTCTACAGGCACTATGTTCTTTCATGCTCAGAAAAACAGTTCCTGCTTTTATATATTCTTTCATCCTAAATCTGAGGCACCTAATAAGAAGTCAGTGTTGGCTGGTGTGCAGCAAGGCTGTGTGTGAATGTGTGTGTGCACATGTGTGAGTGTGTGTTTCCAAGAGAAATGTAAATCTTTGCTGCACTGGGGAAGGGGCCGGGTGAAAACATAAATGGCTGACAGGAATCTGATGAAGCGTTTGCAACATTAAATGTGTTGTGGGTCACATTTTAACGTGCATTGTTCCCCAGGCTCCCCTTTTCCTTTCTTCTCAGCCAATTCCCACCTGCCCCACATGCCACATCCATCAAGGCTTTCAATAGGTCTGGTTTCAGTTCCCATAAACTGGATCAGGTGGGAATAGTGGAGTCAGTGGTTGCTGGAGTCAGGCATCTCAGCACCCCTGCCCCCTTCTTCCCAAGCTCTCTCATGTCACCAAATTGCAAATCATCCAAAAGCAAAAGATAAAATCCAGGCCAACTAAGGCTGTTTGGAATGTGGGCACTTGGGGGCAGATAAATACCTTAAAGATTTCCCCTATAAGTTTTGAAGCTTTGAAGTCAGAAATCAATGGCCAGCTTTTCAAAGGAAAGGGTAACAGGTGTGCTCAGGTGAGCCCCAGACAGCTGGGTCTGTGAAAGCAAGTGCTTGTGCAGGTGCGGTGGCTGCTCCAGCCATATGTCCTGAGCAGACACAGGATGCAGAAGGAGGAACGAGACTGTGAATCAAAGAAGACAGACCCGTTCAGCCATCCATGTCTCATTTGTCTCCAGATATGCAGAGCAAATCCACGAGTAGACAGCAAGAACACAGCAGGTGGGACTTTCCAGGAGGAACCTGCTTCCTGCTCCAAAGCATTCAGATATACGTAAGGCAATCAGTGAGCTTTTGGACATATAACTGACCTCAAAAACTAGAGACCCAAACTGCCAGGACCCATGAAGAGGAATCTCAAAGATGAGCAATAATGAGGAGTTGAAGCAGAGTGGGCTCTAGATGTTACTAGCAAGGATATAGGCCTTCAAGGCATCTTGCGGACCTTTGAATGCTGGAATTCCTCAGGCCTTGGTCCTGCCCACCCTTTCATCCACACTCTCTCTGGGTGACCTCATCATCCCCATTTATGCACAGATCGCTCCTAACTCTAAATCCCCACCTTGACCTCTCTCCTAAGCTCCAGACTCGAAATCCAACGGCCTGTTCATCCTCTTGAATGGAGCCCCCAAAGTTAATGCATCCAAACTTGAACTCCTAGTTTCCCACTGTACCCCCACATCCCATGATGTCTTGGTCTTCCACATCTCAGAAAGAAATCCTGTCATTCATTCAGGTGCTCTGGCCAAAACCTTGGGTTCATCCTTGCCTCCTGTATTTCTATCACACCCCACATCCAATCCATCAGCAAGTTCTGTCAGCTCTACCTTCAAAATACTCCCCATTCCTGCTTCTCATTGCATCTGCCACTACCAGCCTTGTCCAAGACACCTCTATCTCTTGCCTCAACGACGAGCATGTTCTCAAGCTCATCAACTTGATCCCATGTTTGTCACCCTGTGTCTAATCCCCACACAGCAAGCCAAGTGACTTTTTGGAAATGTAAATCAGATTAGCCTGATCTCATGCTCAAAAACTCCCAGTGGTGTTTCAATACCCTTAAAATGAAGCTTACAATGACCTGACACCCACTGACCACTCCAACCTCATCTCCTCTCATCTCCCTCATGCCCATTCCAGCCACAGTAACCTTCTGGCTGTTCTTCAAAACACACTTCCTTATTCCTTCCTTGGCATCTTGATATTTGTTGTTCTGCCCACCCGGAAAGATCTTCCCAAAACCTTTCACATCACTCACTCCTGCACTGCGTTTGAAACTTTCCAATCACATGCCACCTCTGCAGAGAAGCCTACTCTAACCACAGATTCTAAGAGAGACTGACCACTACCCACCCCCCGTGTTGCCCACTCTCCCCCTGTCTTGTCCTATTTTTCTTGAGAGTACTCATGTTGGACTTCTATCATCCTTTTTGGCTGCCCAGCATATTTTGGCATTCTTGCTCTGTTTGGAAAATTTCAGGACTTCCCAAGGCAGAAACTAGTATAGTCGGTTTAGTAGTGTCCCCCCCAAATCCACGTCCACCCTGAAACTCAGAATGTCCCCTTATTTGGAAATAGGTTCTTGGCATCTGTAGTCATTTAAGGATCTTGAAGAGAAATCATTCCAGATTTAGGATGGGCTCTAAATCCAATGATGAAATCCTTATAAGAGACAGGAGAGGGAGATTTGGACCCAGAGACACAGGCGTACAGAGAAGGCCTTTTGAAAACAGAGGCAGAAATTAGAGTTATGTAGCTACAAGCCAAGGGAGCCAAGTATTTCCAGGAGCACCAGAAGCTAGGACAATGCAAGGAAGAATTCTTCCCTAGAGCCATCAGAGGGAACATGACTCTGCCAACACCTTGATTTTGGACTTCCAGCCTCCAGACTGGGAACCAATAAAACAATCAAGTTCATAACAATTCGTTACAGCAGCCTTAGGAAACTAACACAGCCAGAAAACTCATTTCCCTCCATGCTTGGTAATCATAGCACAGTGGAAGACCTAGACTCCCTCCAATTGAACCTACCTACATGAAGCTTTCACTGCAGAACTAAGCACCCTGAGGGAGGGCACCTCCACCTGTTGATATCTTCCCAGTCTATGGCCCAGCCATCAAGGAGCTGGAAATAAGCCATCCCTGTGTGTCCTGTCCAACTCCATGACCCATAGAACCTAAAAGCATAATAAAATAATTGGTGTTTGACACCATAAAATTGGGGTGATTTGTTATACAGCAATAGTAACTGCAACAAAAAACAAAATAAGTCTCCTCTGACGGTGGGGCTTGGGGAAGATGGAGGGGAGAGATGTAGTAAACTATACCTTTGTCAAAAAGATGGTGGGCTTGTTTGAATAGTTGGACCTCATATTTCCCAGAGTCTCGTCAGAAACCATAAACCTGAGGTCCTTCAGGACACATGAAAATCTCCTGAAATTCTGAACATTTGGAAAAATATTTCAAAAATCTTGGTATGGTCTACTTGAAAGGATCCTCAGTTTCCTTGCCATGATAATGATTAACCACAAACATCAACATTGCACCAGGCGTTCCCAGAGTTATAGTTACCTGTAATCTGCCCAGTGTCTCTGAAAAGCAGGTGTTACTGTTTCCATGTTAAAGATGAAGCCTGAAGAGTATAGAAACTTCCACTCATATTTTGAGCCCTAAAGAGACTTGAAGTCTTGAGTTCTGGACAGTCCATCTCCTGGAGTTGTCTCCAAGTAATAACTACACTGTATAAAATGCCAAGTGATCTCAATGATCCCCTTTCATGATATTTTAAGGCTCCTGCCAAAAACAATGTTGTCATAGACTCAGTTTAGGGTAGTTACTAAAGTGGGAGAAACTGTCAGGGTGCCTGCAAAGCTCACGATCGGAAGTTCAGAGAGGCAGGTCGTAAATTATTTTTATAAGAGAAAAGGCCAATCAAGGGGTCATTTGACAGCCGTCTGGCATCTCTATCCTGCAGCCTGGGCTGAATTTGTACTGAATTTCATGCTTTGGGGCAGAAATTCATACAAGAAAAATATTCCTTGATGCATTTTTGTGCAGTTGATAGAGCCAAGAATTTGTTCAGATTTAATTTAAATGACCCCTAAGCTGATATTATGAAGGATATTAATCAGGTAGCCTCAGTAATTACTGAGAAAGCACCCAAAGGATGCTGAGCACTGCCAGAAAGATGCTGATATGACTGGCATGAAAGAACATGGTGGCCTTTTTGGCTGGCACAATTACATGTATAAGCTAGTGAGAAGAGTTGTCGTGTACAATTCCGTGTTAACCTGGAGACAAATGGTCTGTATAAAGCTACTAACTGTCTTAAAGCAATCAGTACCAGAGTACTAATTTCACACCTTCCCAAAGATACTACAAGGACCTGCCAGGTTTCATGAGAATATAAACCACAATAAAACCAACTCTCAACAACCTAGAAAACCAGATACGTAAGCTACATCGAGTCATACTCTTTCTGAACTACAGTCCCACTCTTTCTGAACTATAAGCAAAAGACCATCTAGTCCAACAGCTTTATTTTACAGGTGAGAAAATCTAGGCTCATAAATCTTAAGGGATTTTTAAGTGAGAGGTTAGCTCATGGTTGCGTAGACCTTAATCTTTAGGGCAGAGAGCCCTGGGCCTCTACCACCTACTAGCTGCATGGCCATGACCCATGGCAAGCTAATTCCACTCCTTGTGCCTCAGTTTGTTTCCTCATGCCTAAAATGGAGATGCTAATGGTTTTCACCTCATATTGTTGTTGCAAGGAACGAAGTAATGGATGTAGAGTACCTGGTGTAGAGTAAGTGCTCAATCACATTGATTTGTTATTGATCTTCCCCAAGGTAATGCAAACAAATTATGGCTGAGCCAGGATTGAAACTCAGTTATCAGGACTCTCAGGCTGATACTCATCTCATGCCACTCCATCAAAGGGAGGGGTATTTTTCACTGTATCCCTGGGTCTACATTCCAATCATTCAGGACACTGACCAAAACCTCATAAACTGAATAAAATATAAATAACTTCAATAAATCTCTTTTTTCCAAATAAATCAAGTTCAGCCAACCATCCCATAACTCAACACCAAATCCACAAAACTGGAGGCAGCTTCCTTTGGGACCAACATTTTCTGGCTAATTAAGATGAATGTTGTATTGATGAAAGATTATATTAAAATGGCACTGATCGTGTTTAGACATTGTCATAACATCAGCCGGTGGATCACTAATTTGCAAATTTTACTAAAGATCTTGCCAATTAAAACCCCTTCTAGACACTCTCAAACACACTGACAGTGACAGCTGATAGACCACATGGTAAAGACATGATCACATTAAAATCACACAAGACTGTTCTCCCTGGAAGGGCTGAGGGAGAGAGACGGGGGCATGTCCCCGAAGCGGGTGCCACTGAGTCGACCCAGCCAGACTGTCAGAGGAGAAAAGCAAATCTTTGGGTTTTATTTTACCCTCACAATTTTCCAAAACAAACAGTGGAACTTCTCAAAAAGTCTGTGGGAAATTATCATCCTGCAAAATTGTTCCTGTGTTTCTCTCGGTGAGACAAGCCAAGAGAAGTGAATCTCCGGACCACACTAAAATTCACCAAGACACAAGTCAGCTTACCTGGGAGCCAGCAAGTGTTAGCCAGGGTCCTATGGGGACAGTTTGCACTTATCCAGGGGTGTTCAGAAGGGGTAACCCTAAGGATGGGACTGTCTCTAGGAAATCACCCCAATTAACGGCACAGTGAATTCCTATAAAAGTCAATTTTATAAGCTCTGCCCAGCAGTAGGTCACTGAAGGAAATTTTCCAGATTTGCAAGTTAAGGTAGTATGACAAGGTGTGTATTTAAGCGGACAGATTTCATACACATAACCCTAGTAGCCAACATTTATTGAGTGCCTGCCATGTGCATTATATCATTTATTCATTGCAGCAATCCTATAAAATTGGTGCTATTATTATCCCCACAAAACATATGAGGATGTTAAGCCTCAGAGATGTTATAGGACTCATTCTTGTTCACGTAGTTGCTACGCAGTAGAACCGGGATTAAACCCAGTCCCATCCAGCTCCAAGATCCCGGTGGTGAAACTCCATAGTGTATCCGGGGTTATGCCTGAGATTTGTGATCTACCCCACACACTGGTCTGTGGGAGATTATGACCTTGCTGAGATCTATGTGTAATTGTTCTCCATTCAAAGAGATAGTCAGGAACACGTTAAAATATACAAGTGTAGCCACACACGCAGTTACCGCACATAAACATTCTATACAGAAACAGTGTATACTAAGACCTTATTAAGAATCCAGATTCAAAATACGTAATTATTTATGAAGAAGATTAAATTAAAATGGGTTTATTAAACAGATTAGTAAGTAAATAAGATGGTACTGGTGTTCCAATATCTATAGTTGTCATACAATACCCTAAAGCTTAGTGGCATCAAACAACCACTTATTATGCCCATGACTTCTGTGACTCAAGAATTAGACAGAACATGATAAGGACAATTGGTCCTTAATCCATGATATCTGGCCCTCAGGTGGAAGACTTGAGGCTCATGGCTAGAGTCAGCTGAAAGCTCTCTCAGTCACACCTCTGGGGGTTGGTTGAGTGGGGGCCTCAGTTCCTCTCCATGGGATCTCTCCACAGACTCTCTCACAGCATGGGGGCTGGGTTCTAAGGGCGGGCATCCTGAGAGAGAGAAAGCCAAGTGGAAGCTGTATCATCTTTTTGTGACCTAAACTTCAAAGTCTCAAAGCATTATTTCCACCCATATCTATTCATCAGAAGCAAGTCACTAAAGCCAGTCCGTGTTAAAGACGAAGGGAATCAGACTCCACCTTTCATTGAGAGGAATGTCAAAGTTCTGGGGAAAAAAAAGTGGGGCTGGAAATATTGTTATGGCCACTTTTGGAAAATAAAATATTTCTTTATATTTATTGTATTTAAAAGAACAAATTATGTCTACATACACTATATGAACAGATCAGAAGCATCCATTTACCTTTAAACATTCTTATCTATTCTCTAAAGCAAACCTATGAACACCATACTTATTATAAAGCACTAAAAATATTTTTATATTTTTTATATGTTTTTAAAAACAGCTAGTCAAGGTATGCTACCTGAAACAGTTGGCTAAATAGCCATGTATTAAGTTCAAAGACAATAAAATTATACTGGTCTTTAAATATTATATTATAATGCATTTTTAAAATTTAAATCAGCTTTTTCCTCCCTAAGAGTTTATGTGCTTTTGTTGTATGTGCATAAAGACCTTGAACTACAAAGACCACTGAGGGGTCAAACTGTTCCTTCCACTGTTCCCGGGTAAGAAGACTGAATCTCAATCATCCTGATGCCTTACTGTTTTATCAATTAAAATCCCAAAGCAGAAGAAAACGTGACCTAATACCTCCCACTATACCCAAAGACAGGCAGGCGCACTATTTAGTTTCAAAACATCCGGGGATTTTCCAAAGATCTTTCTGTTATTGATTTCTAATTTAACTTCATCATGGTCAAAGAATACACTTTGAATGACTTGAATACTTTTTAAATGTTTTGAAACTTGTTTTACAGCCCAGCCTATGATAAATGTTTCACATGCACTTGAGAAGAATTTGTATTCTGATGTTTTAGTAGAGCGTTCTATAAATGTCAATCAGGTCATGCTGGTTGAACAAGTGTCCAAGTTCTCCACATCCTTACTGATTTTCAGTTTACTTGCTCCATCTGTTATGGAGAGAGCAGTACTAAAATCTCTGACTATAATTGTGAATTTGTCTGCTTCTTGAAGTACTATCAGTTTTGCCTCACGCATCTTGAAATTTTGTTGTTAGGAGCATGAATATTTAGGATTGTTATGTCCTCATGAAGAATCAACCCCTTTATTTTTATGAAATGACTTTCTTTATACTTGATAATATTCTTTGCCGTAACATCTACTTTCTTTGATGTTAACATAATTACCTAAGCTTTTTTTTAATTGGTGTTAGCAATTTTTATCTATTTCCGTTATTTTTAAATCTACTTCTGTCTCTTAAGTCTTTTGGAGGTAGTATATAGTTGGGTCTTTTTTTTAAAAAATCAAATCTGAAAATGTCTACCTTTTAATTCAGGTGCTTGGACCTTTTAAATTTAAAGTGATCAATGACATGGTTAGGTTGGAGTCTATTATTTTGCTTTTTGTTTTCTATTTTTCCAGTCTCTTCTTTGTCCCCCCTTTTCTTTCTCTATCTTCTTTTGGATTCATTGATTATTTTTTCTGATTCGTTTTATCTCCTTTGCTAGCCTACTAGCTATATCTTTTATTTTTTTATTATTTTAGTGGTGACTTTAGGGTTTATAGTGCACATATGTAACTCGCCCCAGTTTACCTTCAAATGATGTCATACCACTTTCCATACAGTATAAGAACCATACAATAGTATACTTCCGTTTCTCAACTCTCAGCCTCTCTGATGTTGCCATATATTTTACTTTTACATTTATTATAAAACCCACATTACATTGTTATTATTTTAGTTTAAATGGAGAATAATCTTTGAAAGAGATTTAAGTAGTAAGGAAAATATTTACATTTACCCATATAATTCCTTTGTTTAGATAAGGGTTTTTTCAACCTCATTACTGTTGACATTCTTTGCTGTGTGGCAGGAGGAGGACAGTGCTGTGCATTATAGAATGTGTAGTAGCATCCCTCTAGCCACTAGCCGCAGTAGCCTTCTACTCTTCTTCCCCCTCCAATAGTGACAACCAAAAACGTCTCTAGATATTGCCAAATGTCCCAGGATGAGGGAGGGGCATAACCACCCCCAGTTGAGAACCATTGATGTAGACCCACATTCCCATCTCATGTCATTTCCTTCTTCTTGAAAGACTCTATTTAACATTTTGTGTAGTGTAGATTTGCTGGTGATAAATAATTTTAGCTTTTGTATTTCTATAAAAAAACTTTCTTTTGCCTTCATTTTTGAGAGATCTTTTCCCTGGATGAAGTCGTTGGCTGACAGTGTTGTTCTTTCGGCATTTCAAAGATGTAGCCCCACTGCCTTTTCACTTGCGTTGTTTCCAACAAGAAATCTACAGTCGTTCTTATCTTTGTTCCTGTGTGTAATGCATGTTTTTTTCTCTGGCTGCTTTTAAGATTTCCCCGTTATCACTGGTTTTGAACAAATTGATTATGATGTGCCTTTCCTAGTTTTCTTCATGTTTCTTGTGCTTACAGCTTATTCATACAGGTATGAATCTTAATCTACAAATAGGTGTGCAAGAAATATCAAATTTCTTTGGTTTTTTAAACTCAAGTTAAATCTAACTCAGAGCCAACCTCTTCCAACAAATTGTGGGAAATTCAATCTTAGTCAATATTTTCCCTTCCCCACTGGAGAGAGGAAGTTCCCTGGGCCATACACAGATGGGGAGGCCTCTCCAATCATGGGTCATTGACATGCCCTCATTGCCAGGGTGACACTCAATGTTCTTGCTCATCGTCAATGCTGCCTCTAATCTGTGCCTGGGGCGTGGGACTCTTCAGTCAGTCAAAGCCTTGTGCCTGAGCTCCTATCTCTAGGAAGGGACCTCTCTCCTCAGATCTATTGCTTTCTCCTATCTCCCTAGGTCTGCTTCTCTCTCCTGGAGCACTGCAGTCAAGTCATGCCTCTTTCAACTGCGAGGAACTCTCTCCTTCACTAGCCTCAGAGGCACTCCTCCCTCATCTTTTCCTTCTTCCAGATATCCAGCATGATCTATTCAATAAGTTTGGTTTTGAAGAAAAACAAACAGGAAAATCAGATAACTGCAAAGATTTGCTTCCCACTCAAAGCAAAGAAATGCCAACAACATGGTTACTTGCTTGAAATGAGCATGGAGAGGGATGTTTGGAAGGCAAAATCCAAATTAACATCAAAGATTACCTTGCTACCTGTATAAATTACAATATAAAGTGGTAAATAGTATCATATACATTAATAAAGTTCTATGAGAAGAGTTAGGACTCAGTGACCTATGGAGGGAGCAATCATTGAGCTGGAAGGGCCCCAAGTTATAAAGAGTCCTGGGAACAAGGAAAATAAAGGAGAGAGTTGTGTGGAGGTGTGTGCAAAGGGAGTGGGGAAAGGATAGGATCGTAACAGGAAAAGCTGGAAAAATTAGTACCTAATGGTGAAGGGTTTTATATGCTAAACTAAGAGGTTCAGATGTGGTAGTGTAGGGGGCTGGCAGTCACAGAGGTGCCTTAGGCATATGAATGACATAAATTGCTCTATTTTTTATTATTATATGGTTACAAGAAAATTAGGATACAGCAATTATGGCCAAAAGAAAAGAAAACCATATTTGTTTTCTATTGCTACATAGAATGTTACCTCAAATTTAATGGCTTAAAATAGCACTCGTTTATTATCTCACAGATTTTGTATGTCAGGAGTCCAGCACAGCTTACTCAGGTCCTCTGCTCCAGGGTCTTGTACAATTCTGCAATTAAGATGTCAGCTGGGCTGGGGTCCCATCTGAAAGCTTGACTGGAGAAGGATCTGCTCCAAGCTCATGTGATTGTTGGCAGTGTTCAGTTTCTGAAGTGTTGTTGCACTGAGGACCTCAGTTCCTTGCTGGCTGTTGGCCTGAGGTCACCCCCATTTCCTTGCCACTGGGATTCTCCACAGAGAAGTTCACAATATGGCGGCTTGTTTCATCAAAGTCAGCAAGAGAAAGAGTCTGTTAGCAAGATGGAAGTTACAATATTATGTGATGTAATCATGAAAATGAAATCCCATCACCTTTGCTGCATTCTCTTAGAACCAAGTTGCCCATCCCACCCACACTCAAGTGGAGAGGATTACACAAGGGCACAATAAGAGGAGGAAAGGATTATCTGGTACCATCTTGGAGTCTGTCTACCACAAAAAGAAAAAAAAGTAATTATTCACTGGCAGCCATCATCTAGGTTTGAAGTAGGAGGCCACAACATGAAACTCTAGTTGTCAGGACGCTGCACATGTGTCTCCAAATAGACTGCCACCTATTCAGTGTGGCCTCACCTTCAAGGAGAATCAAACAATTAGCAATTTCATGATTTAAGAGTGAGTTTATGCTTATATTGTGGAGGATAAATATTTCTGTGCTTACGTAAAAATCCATGCCTTCTTTAGAATAGACAGAGATATTTACCAAGCCTGATTCCTTCTTTTAAATACAAGATATGGATGCATGAGGATTACATTCTTGAAGAACTCACATGTATTACCATTAAAAATGACTTTAAAGAAATGAGACTATTTTTCAAACTGACAAGTAATTATAATTGAAAATAGACATTAAGTAGATTTGATTTAATAAATTTTCCCAGACCTTGTTTTTGTTACGGGATCTGATTCCAGACTTTAGCCATGTTTCATAAGTTGAAATCTGAAGCTTTTCTCCTGAGCACTTGGGAAATTGGGTCTAAAGGTTAGCAAGGTTAGTGAGCAATGCTGGTGGACTTGTGTTCTAGATCCATCTGTTCCAAAAATGCTGTGTGAGAACTTAAATTAGTTACTTAATTATTCTTGGCCTTGGTTTCCTCATCTGTAAAATGATAGCATTGGACTAAATATTCTCTTTTCAGCTCTAACCATCTCTGAATACATTCTTTTCTTACCATTCAATCACCTTGAATTATGCCCAATTGGTTTAGTCCAAATTTGAAAGGCCTTTGGGGGCTTGTCATTTGCAATCCGTCACTTCAGGATGAGTGTCAGAGAACAGTCCCAGCTATGAGATATAAACTGATTGTAAAATGGATCTGTGGGGCCTACAAGGGGTGATCTACCAAGTGCAGAGTGGTAGGAGGGGAGAGAAGTCCAGCTGCAATGGAGTGAGCTGATCTCCAGCGTCCTGTTTTACACACAAATTTAACTTGTGCATTCTCTCAGAGACTTTGCAGCCAAGGGTACTGGCACATTTCCAGACTATATAATTTTAGACTGCTTTTGCAACTCCCAGCCTTAAGCTAAGATGGGGACTTGGCTCACTCCTGGCCTGAGCTACAGAGGCCAGGATGTGCTCCCTCATACCTGTCACCTCCCTCACCACCCATCAATGGAAAGAGCATTTCCTGTCCACACGTGTGATTTGTTAAGCATGTTTCAGTACTCTTTACTCAATAGATATTAATTGAGCAGTTTCTCTGGAGGAGAGACATTTACCGATAAGTATGAAAACACATATATCATTACAAACTGCAACAATTCCTTTAAAGGAAAAGCAAAAAGTGTTCTGGAAGAATAGAGAGGCGAGATAGAATCTAGTGTAGGGAAGACACCATTGAGGAAGTGATATTTGAGCAATGGTCTAAAGGACATCCAGGAGTTCAACAGAAAGCAGTGAAAGAAAGCAATATCCTTGATGGGTGAGGAGCAGGGGAGGGTCAGTGGAAGAAGAGTCTGGGGAAATGTCAAACCCAGACTATGAAAGTCCTTCCATCCAGCACAGCATTGAAGAGTTCTAAACTAAAGAGTAGCATGAGCAGTGTGAGTTCTTGAAAAATCACTCTGGATAGAGTTTTGGAGGGCAACAAGAGAGCAGTTAGGAGGATATACAGTAAGCCAGGTAAGAGATCACAGTAGCTTGGATGAGGGTGGAGAAAATGGAGATGGAGAGAAATGGTCAGATTCCAGAGATATTTAGAAGTTCTGGCAGGATTTAGGGTGGGTTCATCAGGAGAAATTAGACAGAAGGAGAGCTTCTAGGTCTCTAGCTTAGACACTGAGTGGATGGCAGTCATGTTCACTAAACAAGGAAACACTAGGGGACAGTCAAGTTTCAAAGGTGGGATTATGAGTATAGGCTCAACCATACTGATGTTGAGGTGCCTTTGGAATCTTCCATTGGAGGTGACAAGGGAGCAGCTGTGTATATGCCCTGGAGCTCGGAAGAGATTTCTGAACCGGGGACAAACATCTGTTAGTCCCTGATCCATAGATGGTAACTGAAGACTCAGATGTGATGGACACCATCTAGGGAAAGAATGTAGAGTAAGAAGAGAAGAGCAGAACCAGGCCTTGAGGGACTTCAATGCTCAATGGACAGCTAAAGGAGGATGATCCAATAGGGAGGTTGGCAAGGACTAACCAAAGATATAAAACAGAAATCAAGAGGCAAGAGATACGCAAACACTTCCAAGAGGTAATGGTCAACCTTTATGAGATATCCAGTACAATAAGATTTGAAGAATGTTCTTTGTATGCAGTGACATGGAGGTCATGAATGACCTTTAAAGAGCCATTTCAACAAAGTTGTGGATATTAAATGCAGACTGGACTGGGTTGAGGAGTGAGTGGGTATGAGAAGAAAGTAAGTGTGGTTTAGCTATAAGAGGATGGGAGAGATTGAACAGGACCTGGAAGGTAAGGTATAGCTGAAGGGAGGATGATTTTTAAACAAATGCGACTTTATGGTGGTGAAATGCTGATGGAAAGGTGAATCATGAGGACAGAGAAGAGAGATTATGTTGGTGAAGGTGGTGAAACAACAAGAGTAGATGGGATTCAGAACACAAGGGGAGGAGGTAGCTTTAGGGGGGAGGAGGAATAACTCCTTATTCCAACAGGCAGCTGAGAGGAAAGGATGGATGCAGATGCAGATAGATTTGTAGGGTTGACAGAAAAAAGTTGGTATATGTGTGTAGGGGAGCTCCTCTATAGTGGCTTCTCTTTTCCTTTGGAATAGAAGGTAAGTTCATTTGCAGATATGGAGGGTGCAAATGGTGATGGAGGTGGATTCTTACATGAGGGAAGCTTTCCTGTGAGTAGAGGAACTATAAGCTTGTATTCTCATGATTTTACTAACAAAGTGAAAAAATTTAGTCTATCTGTTTATTAAATATCAGTTAAGTTTTTAATAGCGTGCTTCACTGAATCCAATCATCTTGCTTTAGGTCTGGGTAGTGTTTGTTTTTCGTGTACTAAAATAATCTCATTTATCTACATGGACACAACCTCAAATCACATTTTCAGAAGGACTCGGTTTAAAGATTTCATCAGTAACTCTTTTTTTACCTGACTACCCTACAAAAGATACAGCTTCCTGGATCTTGTTGCGAGTTTCAGCCATGTCATGCTACATTTCAACTAGTAGTAAAATAGTTCACTACCAATGTAATTTCTGCAACAACTCAGATTCTAACCGTTTCAGGGAGGCAGTCTCTCAAACTTTTCTAAAGCTTTTCCAAAAATTTTGAAATCCCAGTGTAACCAAAATGTTCCAGGCATTCTAGAGGTTAACTTTCAAGTTTATACAAACCCTTAAATTCCTAAACCTTCAGTGGGGCTAGAGGTTCCCAATTCTGGAGGCCACCGCCACTTCAGCTAGTACCTCTTGGCATCCACTTATCCCTCCTATTCCCCTAATCAACCCTTTTCCTGTTCCCATTTGTAGCATATCAAACACCATTTCACTTAGGGCTCATTTCGACTCTGGTCTCTGAAACTATGTTTATTTTTCAGTTATTCTTGGATTCTGAAGACTTATTAAGGCATTAATGAAGAGAACGACTTGATGAGTGTCAAAGGAGTTTCCAGTGAAGAGTTGCCAAGCATCGACTTGATTACAGGGGCCAGTGTATGAAAATAACAGAGGAGGATTGAGCTCTGCAATTAAATCTCTAGGTGTCTGAGCTTACATGGGCCTCCAAAAAGATAAGATGAACCTAATATAGGTGATGATTTAGAGCTATTAGCAATCCAAGCCAAAAAGCATAATAATAACCCATGATTTAGGAAGATATTTTAATTAAAAAGCAAATGTTGGGAGAATATCTCTGGCAATGTGAGTGGTGACCCCCTATTAAGGGAAAATAAAAGTGCTTTTGCCCATATTGTTCAGAAAACTTTCCTCTTCCGCTTCTCTTAGGAATAATACATACTTTTTTTTAAAATATTTTCTCCATTTGATCTAAACTACTCTGCTCCATGAGCACTGATGAACTTTTTCAAGAGAGTTGGCAATTTCTTTACTACCTACTCCGTGTCACTACATCAGAGTCGTTACCACACCATCATGACTGCCCTGCCATACCTGTTATCCTCCTTCAGATATGGTTAACACCATCTCAATAAGAAATGGGGTGTGCAGGACAATAGACCAGGTAAAGGGCTGCCCACAGAAGCAGCATGTGAGAAAGGAAGTTCCCAGGAACCTGTCAAGACAGTAGGGATATTGTGTCAGGAACAATTAAGTGGGTTCTGAGCCAGCGAGATGCAAAGGTAAGAATCCCAGGTAGCAAGTAAAGACTGGATCATGCATCTCATTGAATAGGCGAGACCAGTACATAACGACAAGAGATAATAATGTCTCTGTAGGGAAGCCAGGAGTGGGTGAGGTTAGTTGGAGCAAAAAATGAAGACTGTGATTAGCAGGCATGTGTTGGGATGCATGCTCTCAACCACCATTCTCACTAGAGATAGATAGCACGCAGAGTAGGAAAACTGCATTACTGAAAATAATGCTTTTATTTATTCCCACAAAAGCCTTATTTGACATTAACATATAAGTATATAAATGGCATGATGAGAGACAATGAACTAAATTCCATCTTTTGTTACCTGAAAATTCCGTGTGTGAGTTGAATAGCCTTTGTGCACTCATTTTTAGAGATCTTAGCTAATACACCAAGATGGAACATGGGCCATGCAACATACTCCCATGCCCCATTTTAATTCCATTTTACTGAGTACCTCCCATAAATATGTGAGATGATTCCATATTTAGTTAGAATAACTCTTTCTAGATATCACATTATATGGCATCAGACCACAAGAAAGTCACGACTCCAAGTATCGTGTATTTTTTTTATAATCTTCATTAAAGATTGTATACAGTGAACCAATGGTCTTTCACAAGGAAATATCTTACTTGTCATTTCTCTAATGCAAATTTCCTTCTCCCTGAGGCATTCCCTCTTCCTCTCCCGACATCTTCCCAGAGCAAATCAATTCTCCTTCCTTCTCCTACTGCAGGTTCTGTTAGCTCAACTTTCCCAAACCCAGGCATGACATCTAGGTTCTGAGGGTACATGCTCCTCACCAAGAAGATTCAACAAATCATGTTCCCATTAAATAATGATCTCCAAGGGGTGGGAGGATGGGAAGGAGGAGTTGTTCATAACCTTACACATGCAAATTATGAGAATCCCAGCTTGACTTTTAGTTTGTGAGCACAGATATGGAAGATAGCTAAGCTACATTGAAAGGCATTATGTGCCCCAATGAAAAGTACAGACCACTGAGCAGGAGTCTAGCATGGATCATATAGATCAAGGACAGCCTCAGGGGCCGGCTCCGTGGCCAAGTGGTTAAGTTTGTGTGCTCCGCTGCGACGGCCCAGGGTTCGGATCCTGGGCGCAGACATGGCACCGCTCGTCAGGCCACGTTGAGGCAACGTCCCACATCCCACAACTAGAAGGACCGGCAACTAAGATATGCAACTGTGTACGGGGCGGGGGGGGCGGGGGGGAGGTTGGGGAGAAAAAGCAGGAAAAAAAAATATTGGCAACAGTTGTTGGCCCAGGTGCCAATCCTTTAAAAAAAAAAAAAAGAGGAAGATTGGCAACAATTGTTAGCCCAGGTGCCAATCTTTAAAAAAAAAGAAAAAAAAAAAGGACAGCCTCAAGGAGGGCCTGGTAAGCTGGGCCTAGATTTGTGAAGAGACTGGAACCAGGAGGATTCAGGCAGGCAAACAAAAGAGAGGATATGTGTTGGGAGTGGAGAGGGAGTCAGAATGAACAAAAGTGCAAGAATGAGCATGGATTCTCCTCTGTTTTGATTAGAAGGGAAAATATGTCAAAAGTAATGTCAAGCTAGGTATGTAGTCTCAACCCTGGAGACACTTGTGCCAAAGAGATTGGACAAGCTGAGCTGGATGGCCACCATGGGATAGGCTGCGTAGCCACCACTGTGAGAACCTGCTTCTAAGACAAGGCAAAGCCTTAGTCAGAGGGCAGCTCATATCCAAAGTGGAAGAGACAGGGATGTATACGAAGCCAAGGGGATGGGACAAGATGATTACTTAATATGTGACCTGAAGTCAGCTTGGCAGCCAAAAGAATAGGAATAAACTCTGCAATGGGTCGGTGGTTCTATATGCTAAGACTGATCTGGGGTCCAGGTGAGATTTCCCTTGTACAACAGTACAGACTGCCAGGTAGACAAAGCTCTTAAAGGGATTGTCCCGGGCTGGATGCCTCACAAACCAACAGCAGTAATTTAATGCAGTAATTTCACCAGTAAAATGAGGTTATTGGAGTTTTTTGAGTAAAGAAACCATGTCAAGAGTGTGATGGCTTGTAAAAATTGTGACTGATGTACACAGTATGGATTATAATACCAGGAATAAGTAAATAAATAGCTAAATAAAGACATAATTAATCGTTAGATAAGTAGTTTATACATTTATTTACTCAATGAATATTTATTCAGCACCAACTATTTGTCCAGCACTGGTGAGCAAAGCAGATCTAGTCCTGACTTCATGAAGTTTATGATCTAATGGGAAAAGCAACATTAAGCAATTAATAATATACATTACAAATCGTGGTTCTATGAATGAAAGGATGCAAGTATTATGAGAGACTAGAACAGGGGAGTTGTGAGGTAGGGACTCAACGAGATGGAGCTCGTTGTGATGTTGGCTAGGTCAGTTCAGGTTCAGTGAGGAGGGCAAAGATTGTAGTGGATTGGAAAAGAATGAATAGAAGGAGGGAGCAAGAAAGGAAAGAAGGAGCTGGGGACATATCATTAAATAAAACAGACAACACCCCTGCCTATGGAACATACATCCGAGAAGAGATGCTCTGTGGGCAGGCAGAGCACTTGAGTGGGAGATCAGAGCTGGGACTATCAATGTAAGGATAAAGGACAGAGATGCAACTGTGGCAGTATTCACCAAGGGAAAGAGTGCCAAGAGAGACACACAGGTAATCAAGGATGAGCATGAGCAAATGTCCCCTGCTGGGAAAGGGTGGGAAAAGAAAAGGAATTCAGAAGAATCTAGAAAAGGATACCATTATATGTCTGATTGGAGATTAGAATAATTTATGTTTATAAGATGACTAGAAAAGGTTGTGATCCAGGACTGTTACCTCCCAGAAGAGAAGAAAGCGTTGACCATTTTTAATCAAAGAATCTCTTTAGAGAAAAGGGCCATAAGGCCCGTGGACTGAGCTAAAAGAGTCTGGGGGCAGCCTTCCCTGAGCCTGCATGCAGGTGCAGGGTGGAGACAAACCTCGTCAGGCTGACCCATGGTGATCCCCAGCCAAAGACTGTTGAAGACTGGATGAACAAACAGACAAATATGCAGAGGTCTAGAGATAAGTAGCTAAGAGAACAAGGAAGGTAGATACTCAACGAGGAAGAGAATAGTAAAGTGTCTCTATCATATATGCCGGCCATTGTTGCTTAGAAAGAAAAAGACATGCCATATTTGATGTCTACAGATATCTTTCTCCTTCCACCTTCTCAAATGATGCTCATAAAAAACCTGAGTTTCCTCTCCAACCCCTTAGATCTTTATTTTCTGATTCAGAATCATTTTTAGCAGGTTGTTCTATAATAGCAGTGAGGTAGATTTAGAAACAAAACAAAACTAACTTAAAAAACAAAAATGAAAAATTCCCAAACTTTGACCAGTAAACCAAGAAAAATGGTAAGTATTTCAAAGGTAAGCTAAATGGAAAAAGTGGGCTGGGCTGACTTACATTACTAACGCTAACTTCAAAATGATGTAGAAAGATAGTTAGGGGTTTTGTTAAGAATCTGGAGACTTCATTAGGGTCTATACTGTAATTTTGCCTAAGTAAGCCCCAATAATTAACACTGTGAGAGAAGTAATAGAACCAAAGCTGGTGTGCTAAGCCCCATGAAAGTAATACATCTTCTTCTGTAATGATTATGTTCCTTTTTGTTATTAAAGATACAGTTAAAAGGATTTGTGTTTTTCCGTTTTGTATGAAGAAATAGTAAACATTGTATTTGATATTCTGATTTTTCGTATATAGTGACACTGGAAATGTAATTAGCTATATTTTTTTTTTAACAAATTGGCTTAAGTGACTATAATGACAACTTAAAGATTCTAAAATGGAACGAGGACTCATTTGGTGTGCCATTCATCTAAGTTGCTAAAGACATAATATCGATCATTTGCTAATCACTACTGTGGGTCAAACATTACTAAAGCTTTAAAGAAATCTGTGTCTCCTACAAAATGACTGTCAGCACTGGAAATGAAGTGATTTGCTAAAGATTTTTAAAACAGAGAGAGAGAAAGAAAGGCCAGAAGGAAAGGATAGGGAGGGTAGAATGACTATTTTCTCGATGACTCTGTTTACGTTTATGCCTGATACCCACAGTCACAAGCATTCAGTAACTGGTTGAGGTTGAACATAGTTTTGATGATGATGATGATGATGGCTGTGACAACTATACTCTTTCCCCTAATCCTCAAGTGGTATATCAACAGGAAATATTATGATCTCCAACTTGTACGCAAGGGAAAAAATGGACAGATTAAAATTTTGATAGCAACCTCTTTTTCTAAGATATTTGTTATCGGAGGGAAGGGGAAATAAGTAAAAACTATAAAACTTAGGGAAATCTCCAGTAATATCACTTTAAGACCTAGGAATTACTTTTGTAAAATAAATCCTCTCTTCTGTCCCCTTCTCACCATTTGGCTCACTCCACATGGTGGTTAAATGGTTAAATGGTGCACATTCTAATTATATTTTGGCATCAGTCTTACAGCAGAACAGAGGTGTCTCTTGGTTTTCCACCTGCTGGTTGCAATACCTCCAACAAACTGTCACTTTTTCAGAGTTAACAAAACTGAACATAAAACTGTTTTGTGCGAAGAACCAGAGCTTCCAACTGAAGAGATTTTCAGGCTATGGCACAACCCATACTACATGGCAGCACCTTCCGATGAAGTGTGAGCACCCCAGTTCTGTTACAGGGCTTCCCACTCAGGAACAGGGGTGCTGATCAAGCAGTGTGTGTGCAGGGGGATGGATCACGGGTCATGGTAGCTGAAAGAGTCCAGAGGAAAGACAGTGCAGCTAAAGCCTACACCCCTGGTAACGCCTGTGTGCCATATGCTGTAGACTGAATTGTGCCCCCCAGATTCATATGCTGAATCCCTAACCCCCAATGTGATGATATTTGGAGATGGGGCCTTTGGAAAGGGAATAGGTTTAGATGAGATAATGAGGGTGGGGCCCTCATGATGGGATTTGTTTCTTATAAGAAGAGACACCAGAAAGCCCTCTCTCTCTCTTTCCCGCTCTCTCTTCCATGTAAGCACATAGTGAAAAGGGGGCCATCTCCAAATGAGGAGAGTCTCACCAGAACCAGATCATGCCATCACCTTGACGTTTGACTTCCAGCCTCCACACTATGAGAAAATACATTTCTCTTTTTCAAGCCACCCAATTTATGGTATTTCATTTTGGCAGCCCAAGCAGACTAAGACACCATAAAAGCCAACTATCCTGAAAATACTGCCCTGCACAGAGTAAGTGTTCAATAAATGTAAATAATTATGTTTCTTCACAGTTAACATTTTCTTCTTAATTGACTGGAGAACATTTCTACAGTCACATACTTTCACCTTTGTGACAAATAACAATCAGAAATCTTACTTTGCCAGTATCATTTTGAGAATGACTTTCCAGCCACCAAGAATGCTTAAATGACGAAGTGTTTCTACTCTGGGTGTCTTCAGAACATCCATATGGAACAGGCACAGGTAGGTATTATTGTTCCCCATTTACAGATACAGAAACTTTGGCACAGACTTGATTAATGTCACATGGGGCATCATAAGTTATCAAAACAATAAGCAATACCTTCTAACTATAGCCCTAGATTTTTGACCTATGAACAGAATAATAAACTATCTCTTAAAAGTGGATGATGACTATTATAATTTTAATAGGAAATTTTGATTCTATATACTTAACACAGCAAAATTAATTCTATTAATGTCCCCAAGTTCCTTAGAATAAATGGTAAATCAACCCACAACCTGTGGAAGGCATGGCAGCATTTGCTAAGGATGTATAAAGAGGTATTAGTTACAGTCCCACTTCAGTTGAAGAGACAGAGAGAAAATAAAGCTTACAGTAAAAGATAACTTTCTCATCTTGCTTTCCAATTTGGATACTTTTATTTCTTTTTCTTGCCTAACTGCTGTGGCTAGGACTTCCAATACTATATTAAATAAGAGTGGCAAGAGTGGGCATCTTTTCTCTTGTTCCTGTTCTTTAAGGGAGAGCTTCCAGTTTTTCATTGCTGAGTATGATGTTAGCTGTGAGTTTGACATATATGGCCTTTATTATCTTGAGGTACTGTCCTTCTATACCCATTTTATTGAGACTTTTATCATAAATGGATACTGAATCTTGTCAAATGCTTTCACTGCATCTATTGAGATGATCATGTGGTTTTTATTCCTCGCTTTGTTAATGTGGTGTGTCTCATTGATTGATTTGTAGATGTTGAACCATCCCTGCATCCTTGGAATAAACCCCACTTGATCATGGTGTATGATCCTTTTAATGTATTGTTGTATTTGATTTGCTAAGATTTTGTTGAAGATTTTTGCATCTATGTTCATCAGCAATATTGGCCTGTAATTTTTCTTTTTTGTGTTGTCATGTTTTGGTACCAGGGTGATATTGGCCTTGTAAGAAGTAAAACTGTCACTATTTGACATGACATGTAATGAATGGGTGTTCCCATGTTCCAATAAAACTTTATTTATAAAAACAGATGACAGACTAATTTGACCCAAGGGCCATAGTTTATTGACCATTGATCTAGATAACTTAGCTATATAGCTTTTAATAACTTACCTATAGCTTTGAGCTATGCAGCTCTTTCATTTTCCTGATAATTATAGCCTGTTCCTTAATTATTCATTATTAATTTCGAATAGGTAATGAGAATCCCAGTACAAAAATGCAAGAAGGCCCAAAGTTTACTCAATAAAAAGGAAAAGTCTCGTCTCTCCCCTTTTACCACTGTTCTCTCCCTCCAGCCCCCACGACCACACCCAGTTTCTCACTTCTCCTCCTCAAATGCAACCACTTTTGTTAGTCTCTTGTGGATGCCCTCAGGGATATTCTAAAGCTATGCATACCATGGTAACTTTCGTAAATGTGACCCGGATTTAATCCTCACTACAGCTCTGCGAATAGAGAAACTATCTGCCAAATCCCCCCATTTTGAAAATTAGGAGACTGAGAGAGGCTCACAAGACCCAAGTTACTTACCCAAGGCTGTATAGTTAATATCTAGGGTTCAAATCCATATTCTTTTACACAGCACACCACCTCCAAAAGATTGGCTCTCTAAAAATCACACATCTTATGGAATGTGGAATAATGCTGGATTTTTTTGAGAAAAGAGAGTGACGGGACGAGGTTTATTGGTAAGTACAGCTTTAATGTCAAAAGCTTCTGTCTGCCCTCCTTTTCTCACCCCGACTCCCGTCCAGGGAGTCTTCTTTCCTTCTCTAGACAACACGGAATGTTACACCTAAGTTGTCTGTGCCATGGCGGAAGAAACAATACTTCACATCGGAGGTGCCAATATTATCTCCCGCAGAAGGTCAGTAAACCTCTGGGTTTTTACACACAAGTTGTAAACTCTCCTTTCTTCTCTCATTCTCTCTCCCTAATCAAAAACTTATGCTCAGCTCTTTTTCTTAATAGTTTTTATTTTATTTCCTTTCTAATGAGCTGCTTGTGCAGCACACCAACATACCTGCACGCTGCCTTCTCCATCTTCCTCTGTTTACCCAAACCCTTGACATTCTTCTTTCAAGAACGTCAGGCTGACTTCATTCCAAGAAGATTCAATGGTAATCACGGCAAAATTCACTCTCTCCTTTGATTACCAAGCTCTCAGTGTATGAATTTGATGGTTCTAATCATATCATCCATATTATTGTTTAATTTTTCACGAATGGCTAATATCAAAAAGAATATTTCTCAAAATCAAAAAACATACTTTATATTCATTAGTATATCATTTACCTCCCACCCCCAGGCTATACACAATTTACATAGTAGGCGTTTAATAAATAATTGTTGAATAAATGAATGGATGAATGAAATATTTAAACCTTCAGCTAGGAACATATACTTACTTTTCATAATCCCCCTCAAGGGTATTGTTAAGTACATTGCTCACTGTAACACCAGCATCTTGTCCATGAGGTCCCATAGGAGTCACATCTTCAGCCTTAGTACCAAAAATGGATATGCATTACCCGCACATAGGTTGGCCTTATTCTCAGGGTCACTGTGAATTGTATGGCTTTTGAGCATGTCTTTTAATGGACGATGCTTTTTTTAATCTTAAATCTTACACAGAACCCACACTATATAAAAGAAATAAACTCAGAACTCTGGCTGAGCAGGAGGATGGAGGGAGCTCCAACCTTGCCTTGGTCTCACCTGTTGTATCTATGCCTGGGTACCTCCTGGAAAGCCAAGGGCTTCGTGAGACAAGATGGTGATTCAGTCCCTCTCTCTACATTAGCCACTAGAATTTTGGCCCACTTCTAGAAAATGTGGAGGACTCGTGACTTACTGAATTCTTTCTTGGCTTTATTTAATCTTTCTTACTATTCTGCCTTTATACTATTAACAATTACTTTTTATTTTATATTTTGTAAGGTATCTGAAATTATTTCTGACACAAGGCATAGGAAAGGTAGATGAATGGATGGATGGATGGATGGATGGGTGGATAGATACATAGATCTTTACAAAATTAGCTCTAGAACATCTTTTCATGTACCTGTTGGCCACCTGTTTGTCTTTTCAGAAAAATGTCTGTTCAGATCTTCTGCCCATTTTTCAGTTGGATTGTTTGTTATTTTGCTATTGAGTTATATGTTTTTTATATATTTTGGATATTAGTCCCTTATCAGATATGTGATTTGCAAATATTTTTTCCCATTCAGTAGGTTGCATTTTTGTTTCATTGATGGTTTCCTTTGTTGTGCAGAAGCTTTTTAGTTTGATGTAGTCCCATTTGTTTATTTTTGCTTTTGTTGCTTTTGCTTTTGGTGTCACATACAAAAAACTATCACCAAGACCTAGGTCAAGGAGGTTACCACCTATGTCTTTTAGGAGTTTTGCAGTTTCAGGTCTTACATACAAGTCTTTAATTCATTTTGAGTTAATTTTTGTGTGTGGTGTGAGATAATGATCCAGTTTCATTCTTTTCAATTTTGTTGTTCAATTTTCCTACCACCATTTATTGAAGAGACCATTTTTCCCCCTTGTATATTCTTGGCTCTTTTATAGTAAATTAATTGACCATATATGGTTGAGTTCATTTCTGGGTTCTCTGTTCTATTCCATTGGTTTATGTGTCTGTTTTTATGCAAATATCATACTGTTTTTATTACTATAGCTTTGTAATATAGTTTGAAATCAGGGAGTGTGATACCTCCAGCTTTGTCCTTTCTCAAGATTGCTTAGGCTATTTGGGTTCTTTGATGGTTCCATACAAATTTTAGGATTGTTTGTTCTATTTCTGTGAAAAATGCCATTGGAATTTTGCATATTGCTTTTGCACATTACATTTGAAAAATTGCATATTGCATATTGCTTTGGGTAGTATGGACATTTTATCAATATTAATTCTTCTGATTCATGAGAATGGAGTATGCTTCCATTTATTTGTGTCTTCTTTAATTTCTTTCATTAATGTCTTGTAGTTTTCAATATCCGGGTCTTTCGCCTCCTTGGTTAAATTTATTCCTAGGTATTTTATTCTTTTTGATGCAATTGTAAATGGGATTGCTTTCTTAATTTCTCTTTCTGATGGTTCATTATTAGCATAGAGAAATACAACAGGTTTTTGTGTGTTGATTTTGTATCCTGCAACTTTATTGAATTTTTTTATTAGTTCTAACAGTTTTTGATGGAGTCTTTAGGGTTTTCTATAGATAATGTCATGTCATCTGAAAATAGTCACAGTTTTACTTCTTCCTTTCCAATTTAGATGACCTTTAATTTTTTTTCTTGTCTAATTGCTTTGACTGGGACTTCCGATACTCTATCAAATAAAAGTGGTGAGAGTGCACATCCTTGTCTTGTTGCTGACCTTAGAAGAAAAGCTTTCAGCTTTTCACCATTGAGTGTAACGTTAGCTGTAGGCTTGTCATATATGGGCTTTATTATGCTGAGGTATTCAGTCTGCATAATGATGCTCTACATCATTAATCATCAAGGAAATGCAAATCAAAACCACAGTGAGATATCACCTCACATCTGTCAGAATGGCTACTATCAAAAAGACTAGAAATCACAAGCGTTGGTGATGATTTGAAGAAAGGGAAACACTTGTGCACTGTTGGTAGAATGTAAGTTGGTACTGCCACTATGGAAACAGTATGGAGGTTTCTCAAAAAATTAAAAAATAGGGGCTGGCCCCGTGGCCGAGTGGTTAAGTTCGCGCGCTCCGCTGCAGGCGTCCCAGTGTTTCGTTGGTTCGAATCCTGGGCGCGGACATGGCACTGCTCGTCAGACCACGCTGAGGCGGCATCCCACATACCACAACTAGAAGAACCCACAACGAGAAATATACAACTATGTACTGGGGGGCTTTGGGGAGAAAAAGGAAAAAATAAAAAAAATCTTTAAAAAAAAAAAAATTAAAAAATAGAACTACCATATTATCTAGCAATTCAACTCCTAGGTATTTATCCAAAGAAAGTGAAAACACCAACGCAAAATGGTATATGCACCCCCTTGTTCACTGCAGCATTATTTACAATAGCCAGGATGTGGAAACAATCTAAGTATCCATTGATGGATGAATGGATAAAGAAATTTTGTTATATATATATATATACACACACAGTGGAATATCATTCTGCCATAAAAAAGAATGAAATCTTGCCATTTGTAACAACGTGGATGGACCTTGAGGGCATTTTACTAAGTGAAATAAGTCAGACAGAGAAAGACAAATACCTTATGATCTCTCTTATAAGTGGAATCTAAAACATATGTATATTATACAATGTTTTATATTATATGTACAAGCTGTTAAATACAGAGAACAGGTTGGCGGTTACCAAATGCAGGGGGTAGGGGTGGGAGAAATAGGTGAACTGTTTTTGACTTTTTTTTAGTTTAAATAAATTAAAAATAAATAAAATAATTAAATGGGTTAAACATAAAATAAATAAATAAAATAGAGAAGGGTCAATTGTTGAAAGCTCACATCTCTGAATGGCACCAATTATCATTATATCATCAAGGCATCACTGGTTTCATGATAGATTTTTGACAGGTTCCAGTAAAGCCTAGAGGTAACAGAATTTAGTTTCACATTTTGGAGTCCTGTGATTCCTGGGATGGGATGAAGAAAGATGCCCTAATACTACTTGTCTGCTACCACTATGTACTACCACTAGTTAGCACTTATAATATCACATACTAATGCCAACTCATGTAACACTTACCAAAATTCTGTTATCTAGGCACAATTGTTACCCTCACTTTACAGATGAGGCAAAAACAACAACAAAAAGCTAGCTCTAGTGATAAATATTGGCAAACAAGGTACATAGCATTAGATAAAAATTCTCAATAATCAACAGTTACGCATAAAACCGGTAGAAACTCTCCATAGCATTTTCCACTCTTTCCTCCTAGTAGAGCCCCAGTGGCACCACAGGTGGCTGACTTTGGCATTTCACCGAATAGGGTAAAGACAATGAAAACCATAGTACAAACCACCCACACATAAATGTTAATATGATGTAGAAAAAAAATATTGAAAGAATTCATCTTAACAATTATTGCTGAATAGCTGTAATCTTTACACTGCTCTACAGAGCATTGCTCCCAACTTTCAAATTGGGAAATTAGTGTACTTGATGATAAAATCAACTGAAATATCTGTTTTCATAGAGGAATAAGTAAAATGATAGTCCAAATCAATAGTGGATATTCCATTTTATTTCAATTTGTTCTCAGAGAGCATTATTTCTCAGCAGATTTTTTTTCCTTAATAATTTTCCTTTATCTTCATGTTAACATTAGTTTACATTGGTTCTATCTGCCTAATGCTTTTGCAGTTGCTTATCCTGTTAGTTGGCTGAGTTCTTGGCACCTAAACTTTCCCAGACTCACTTGCTGATGACTACATAAAGTTCAGGATCAATGGTTTTCAATGGTTTTTACAGGAGTGAATAGAAATACCAATTAAAGACTAATAATGGAATTGCAGACTTGCCTGTGGATCTCGAAGCAATTTACCAAGCATCATTGTATGCTCTGATGATGTGGAGGGCAAGCGATTGTGTCTGCATTTGCTCGTGGAACTGCAAAACCTAGGGCCCATTTCTCTTATTGCGTTATGCCCCACCAAGCTGATGATAACCCTGGGAACTCTTGAGAAGTCAGAGGGGGGCCCAGTGGAAGCTCTGCACTGCAGGGGGTTAGGGGTTAAGCGAGTTTCTGGAGGTGGAGCCTGCCGTTCAGTTGTCCCACCAGGAATCACGCAGCAGATTGGATACTTCTGGAGATGAGCTCCTTCAGGTTGAACCAACTGGTTTCTTTTACGTCCACCAGTGTTTCTCATTTTGGAGCTGTTGACCCAGATCCTGCCCATTCAGATTCCACTCCACTGCCCTCCAGGTAGAGACTTAGGGAGAGCAGGATCAATTTTATCTACTGATTCAGGAAAATAAACAAGATTGAGATTCTGCCTCCTTCTTCCAATAACTAAGACAGACCTCTCCGTTTAAACTTCTGGTTGCCTTTCTCTTTAATAACACATTAAGTTTTTCCTTTGAGTATAAAATTAATTATCAGCATAGAAATTTTTAAAATACACAAAAGCGCAAAAATAAGAACCTTTAAATCATGCATAATTTCACTACCTGGAAATAAGCAGTGAACATTCTTCAAATATTTCCTTCCAGTCTTTTTTCTACACAGTTTACATATAAACACATATAACATATGTGTCACAGAAGCTAAACCATATGCGTTACATATATTATTTCGGCCTTTTCATTTAACAACACATCGTGAATAGCTTTACAGGTAAATAAATATTCTTTACTACATGATTTCTAAAGGTTTCACAGTAGTCCACCGTGAACTATAGTTTAACTAGCCAAATCCCTTTAGCATTGAAATTTAGGTCAGTATCAAGTTTTCTCTATTATGAATAATGTTGTTGAATTTCTTTGCACAAAAGTTGTCATTCGCATATATCTCTGGTTGTTTTCTTAGGATCCCACAGATTTGACGGGTTAAAGGCCATTGAACACTTTCAAGGTCTTTAATACACATTACCTAGTTGTGCCACCTCCCCTATCAAAAGACTGTAGCAAATTATGCTCTGATAAGCAATGTATAAGTGTTCCCAAAATAGTCATTTGTCATCCACCCCACCCCACCCTCGCTCAAATTTGCTAAATTCATTTTAACGTGATTTTTTCTGGATAGTAATATTGCCAGGGGGTGGTAGGAAGTATTTAGAACATGGTGTGATTTTCACCAAGACCTCAAACCCCCTAAGGCAAGCAACATTGACTTTTAGTTCTCCCTCTATTTATCGAGCTTTAGGAAAAACAAGAGGGGGAGTTGACCCGTGATTTCTGATCCCCTCCCAAACAGAAAGCACTCCAAGCCCAGGTCTTGCGCCACGGTTTCCTACGTCCAAGAAGGAGCCAAACGCTAACTGACTTTTTTGCATATAAAGAATCAAGTCAAATGAATCATCTCTATACAGCTAACTTTAAATGGTTTTTTCCCTGCTGCCGAAGAGGATACCTTTCTTATTTTTCAACCTGTGTAAGCGGCTGAAAGTTTCTATTTTTCTCAAACTGTCATGAAAAGGATTCATTATTCTTTGCACATAAACTTCTACATTTTGCTGTGAAAGTCAATATTTATTGCACTTTTTTTCTGCATTTCTTAATGGAACATGTGTGTGATTATTGAATAAACATGAATGTATTGAGTTTTGCAACACTTCTTCTCCAGTAATTTGTTAGGATTTTTTCACTCTTCTAACTCAAAACAGATTTATTTTTCTAATAAGATTTTGCAAGTTCTTCGTCCACGGTATCCACTAGATTTATTTCATTTTCAAAATATAAACGGCTGCACCTGGGCAGCAATTTTTTTGATCACTCCAAATGGTTTGTAATGGTTTCTAGCATAGAGCAATGGTATGCATACTCACCAGATGTACTTCAGTTCATGCATTACTTTTTGGTTCAATATTTTTTGGTCTGCTTATTCCATCTCAGTCTCCCTAGCCACATTCTTAGGCTTTATTTCATTTTCATTTGCACATCACGCAAGAGAACATTTCAGCTGAATAAAGAATCCTTTGAAAGATTTTACATAGAGATGAAAGATCTAATAAATTTCTGTTCAGAAAGCTTATTACTGTTGATATAATTATTATTTAGTGTGGATGAAGTATTCCTGTGATACCCCCAGCTTTAAAGAAACTCTGCGTGGTACTGTCTTCTCTCCTGGCTGTATACCTCAATCATTTTCTCTACGTGAATCCAGTGGTCCAATAATTAGAAATTCAGAGGCCATTAAAAGGAAAATTCAATTTTGAATTTTTTAAATGTTATCATGATTAGGCCAGAATATTTATACTCTTCTTTTTCCTAATGAGCTCAAAATATTTCATAAATAAGCAATAAGATTTTTCTCAATGTTCAAGTTTACAAGATTTTACTGGTGCGAAAAGTACCCGCTAGACCTTCCTACATCTCATTGTAATAAAGTGAATCATAGCAGTAAGTGCAGGCATTTGCAACACAAAAGGCCTCGAAAATTTACAAAGTAGTCAATATGTTCATTTTTATTAGTATTGTCATACTGAAATAATGGTGTTTTTAAGCTTGGAAATTTGGTCTGGTGATTAAGCAGTCTTTTTCACAGAGATATCAATATCTATGGAGCTTTTACTATCATTACTAAGCCCCCCTAAAAATGACACAGCTTTTTACAAGAGAAGAGAAATCAATCCACGTTATGTACTCCTCTAGGCTAAGCGCATGCCTAAATTTATTGTTTTTTCTATCTGTGACCTTTGCCCTGATATCAGAATAAAAAGTCACATGACAGCCACCCACTTGACATCACCACTTGGATGATCGATATGCAACTCAAACTGAACAATCTATCTGAAAAAACACCCTTGATGTAACTCTCAACTCAGTCTCCTCTCCAATCTTTCCCATCTCAGCAGATGACACAACCACCTGTTCAAAATAAAACTCTCAGGACCATCTTTGATTGCTCTTTCCTTCTCCCCAGCATCTAATTCAACATCAAGTCCTATTGGCACTAACTTTAAAATATATGCTAAGTTGGTCACGTTCTCTTCGTCTCCACTGGTACCATGTGTGTCCAACCATCATCATACCTCACCTGAAATTCAGGAAGCTTTCCATGGATTTCTGTCCGTTTCTACTCTTTATCCACTATAGTCAGTTCACTGCAGTACAAAGCACAAGCGAGCATATGATACTCCCCTGCTTCAACGCCGCATGGGCTTCCCATT
Organism: Equus caballus; assembly: GCF_041296265.1. Taxonomy (NCBI): domain Eukaryota; kingdom Metazoa; phylum Chordata; class Mammalia; order Perissodactyla; family Equidae; genus Equus; species Equus caballus. The sequence continues at coordinate 82,326,751 of NC_091691.1, forward strand.
GCACTCAGAATACAGCTCAAGCTCTACCATGACCTGCAAGGCCCTAAATGAATAGGCTCTGCCCCCTCTATAACCACATCTCATACCAGTTTCCTCACTTTCTATGATCCACACTCCCTGATCTTTTATTCCTCAAACATGCCAAGCACATTCCTCTCTTGAATTTTGTTCTCTTCTGCTTCTCTGCACGGAACTCTCTCCCCTCCCTTATCTTCGCATAACTGATATCTTCTCATCCATTAGGTCTCAGCACAAATACCAGGTCCTTAGAGAAGTCACCCTTGACCACCCTGATTCTGTCTCTCTCACATCACCCTACTTTATTTCCTTCCCCGCAATTATCTCTCTTTAAAATGACCTTCTTGATTTGTCTACTTTAACAGCCTAGCTCCCTAGTAGAATATAAGCCCCATGGGAGAACAGAGCTTGTCTCTCATGCACCGCTGTAACAACAATGTCAATCTTCACATGGTAGGTGCTCAAATAAATACTCATCAAATGAATGAATTTCTCAGTCAATCAGAAAGTCAAACTCATTGTCATGCCATTCAAGGCCCCTCACAATCCGTCCGTAACCTGCATTTGTAGCCTGTCTCCCAACACGTGCAAACCAAATCAGAAGAGTCGCTATTTCTTAAACACACAATGAAATTTCATGACCCAGTGCCCTTTATCAGACCATTTATTTATTCTCAAGCATCTTTTTGCACCCTTCTCCCACACTTCCCCCCAATTCCACTGGGTTAAATTCTACTCAGTGCTCAAGACCCAACTCAACTGTGTCTTTCTCCACTGAGCTGCTGCAATTTTCTCCTCCGGATTCACAGCACTCTGTCTCTGCATCAGAGGTCCTTAACACAGCCCTCATTTCCATATTCCATCTATCTCTTGCTTCTCTAGGATATGCTATGTTCTTTGAAAGCAGAAAGTTAGTCATCTTCACGTCCTTCACAATATGTAGTCTAGACTCTGGTAGGGGTTCAATAAATGTTTTTTGGATTGAACTGAAGCAAGCTATGAGAGAGATGGCCCAAAAACCAAACTCTGTGCCTCCAGTCAGGAGCTTTTAACTCTCAGTTGATTGTGAAATAGGTAGCTCTCTAATTTAACAGAGGAGGTGTGGAGTCCTGTGTGATGAGGAATTTTCTCTAAGTTTTCTCTGCCTGTTGCAAAGGGAGAGAGGGTCAGGAATCATCGACCCTGTGTGTTCCGTATCTCTGTCTTAAATCACCAGCTGCTTGTTTAGCATTTAGCCCAATGTTTGGCAGAAACTGGGTTGCTTCTCTCACACATGTTTTTCCTTCAGAGTGTTGATATTGGGCTTTATCCTATATGATAACAAAATACCAGACTTCTTGGGTCATTGGTTTAATGCAGCTGTAGTTGGTTGAGGTTCCTGAAAGTTACCACTTGTCATTTGTTTATATCACTGCCCTGGTGAATTTAGTGCTTTTTTTTCCTGGAGAGTTAGAAACTTCATGCCTAGACCCACAGCATTCCCCTATTTCTTGTTCATTGGCATCAGAAATTGGAATGATGTAGAGAAAGCCATCCTGTGAGTGTTCAGCAAAGACTGTAGCAACTTAGTAGAGAGTTCAGAAGGAAAGAGCTTAAGTAGTTCCTTCTTGAATTAATCTACTCTTGTTGCATTAAAGTCAGGGAAGAATCCATAGCGTAGTAGAGTGGGACATTGTCTTCTTAGACAAAGCTGCCTGGAAGGAATACATATCCTGATAACACAAAGAGAATCTTAAGTATACCAGAAAGAAAGTAGTTATATCCAGGCACTTCTGAAGCTCTAAGAAGCAGGGTCAAGAACTGGCCGAAGCAAGACAACAATAGAACACAAGTGCGCAAAATGCAATAGGTTTGGGATAGCCCAACACCAGCTAAATTAGAACCAATAAATCCCCCTCCTCAGCTTTGGTCCACAAGTCTCCAGCTACATAAGGAACATCTATTCCTGAGATGCCCAGATGGAATGAAGTGAGAGTTTATTACCACTTGGTAGCAACCATCTTGGTGCCTGCCATGGGATAAGGTAAGGAGAAGCTTGAAACTGGTCAGAGAAAGGCTTGCATATTGTATCTCTTTTCCCTCTTTCCCTTTAATAACTTTCCTACTCTTCAGGCATCCCTCCTCTTGTATCTTCCTCCAAAAGACAGAGAAATCACTATTCCAAAGGAAATACAAGGACTAGGAAATGGGCTAAGAACATACAAAAAAAAGCGTTAGTTCCACGTGGTCCACTCAGATTGCAGCAGGAGAAAAAAAGAAGGCTGTCTCAAGACTAGCTGACAGCGACTTCAGTTCAGTTTGATTTGGTTCAGCTTAATTCACTTGTTAGGGTGAGAAGAGATGAGAAAGAGTAAAGTAAGAGTATTTGAGGCTGAATAGATAGTTCACTGCTCTATAGGGTGATATGGCTACTAAAAGGTTTAACAAATGCTCATAAGAAATAAAGACAAGAGACCATTATAACAAATTGCCACCTGCTGATGAGAAATAGAGACAGAACCACAAACAGATTTATATTAACTGTGCTGGTAAGGAAGAGCATGACATAGTAGGATAAGAAGGCAGTGCAACTCATCAGAGTCAAAATACGGCCTCTCCTAATGGGGGTGTCCCCATCTGATTCTAACCTGAAGCTCAGTCAGGGTGTGCCCAGTCCCCTTGCTTTCTTGTTAAGTCCCTGACAGGCTTGGATATGTAAACACAGTTGATCATTTTAAATGTCATATATAGAGTATTGGAAGGGACTCTAGAGGTCACCACCCATGGTCACACAACTAGTCAGCTACTTACCCTTCTTCATTTTTCTATTTTGCAATAGACTTTGAAATGTGTTTCCACGACTTCTTGTCAATGAAGATATATCTGATGTTTGGGAATTTACCTCACTTCAAACAAAACAAAGGAGATCCACTGAGATATCACTCTAGAGGCCCTTACAAGAAACTCACTCTCCCCTCCCCGACCCCCAAATCTACCCTTCTGTCTGCTAAAGAAAAAGCAAGAGAGAACATCCTCTCTTAAGACACATTAGCTTACACTGATGGATAAATAGGCCCTTCTGTGTGTAGTGCATACATGTGTGCACATGTGTGTTTGAGTGTGTGTGAGAAAGCATATGTGGGTTTACTTATTAAAAGGACTACCTGCTAGGCTGCAAACTTCATAGAGAAATAAAAGCAAATAAGAAACAATGAATAATAATGAAGGACTTTACCATCCATCCTGCTGAACTTTGGGAAGAATGTGAAAGCACATTTTCCCAAAAACAATTTGCAGAGTAGATATTTGGTCTTTCACATACTAAATATTATTGAGACAAATGCTAGATGCTGATCTGTTGTAATTATTTTATACAGAAGGATTTATTGTCAGTTTCTCATTCTATAGAGTAAAACTACTACAGTCCACTAGGCTCCTTCAAAGTTCCCCAAGAATAGCAGGATGACCCTCCATGGCCCTCAGGACTGCCTCTTCATCCAAATGTCTCCTAGAAATTCCCACTGAAGTAAAATGTCTGCTTTATCCCAAGAAGACAAAAAAGTACGTTATGAACAAGAGAAGACATATATACTTAGACTCAGGCTAGATTGCATAATGAGATATTAAGAAGACAAACAAGATTCCTTGGCATTCTGAATCAAATGTGATGAAAATGGCATAGAGTTCTCTGCCAAGTTTAGTTCCCTTAAAACATCAAAATTATATTTGGAGAAGGCAGGTGTGGGTAAGTGGGTCACATGCATTTGGATCCTGTAATTACAATGTTCAGGCCGAGAGAGTAATACACGCCAGCACTTTGGTTGGTTAGTCACACATGGAACTGGGTTTAGCTCTGGGGGCTATATTTTGAGGGAAGGGTACAGATAAACCAGAAAGTCTCCAGAGTGAGAAGCCAGAATGGTGAGTGACTCAGGAATTATTTCATGGGAGGCAGAGTTGAGGGACCTGGGACTGTAAATCTGGAGACAAGGAGATTAGGGGAGGGAGGAAATATGAAAGCCAAATTTTCAAATTATTGAAGGTTTTTCATACTGCATTTCTCCTATTTTCCCAAATACACTATGAGTTATCTGTCTGTATATTTTCTTCTATTTAAAATGTACGTCCAGGGCCGGCTCCGTGGCCGAGTGGTTAAGTTCGCGCGCTCTGCTGCAGCAGCCCAGGGTTCGGATCCTGGGCGCGGACATGGCACTGCTCGTCAGGCCACGTTGAGGTGGCGTCCCACATCCCACAACTAGAAGGACCTGCAACTAAGATATACAACTCTGTACAGGGCGGGTTTGGGGAGATAAAGCAGAAAAAAAAAAAAAGAGAGAGAGAGATTGGCAGCAGTTGTTAGCCCAGGTGCCAATCCTTAAAATGTACTTCCTTCTTCTCCTGACTATTAATCCCTCCAGATCCAGCTCAGCATCACCTTCTCCAGAAAATCTTCCATGAGTCACTTCTCACTTTCTCTTTCCCTGCTACAAGCAGAGAATTCTTTTTCTCTGCACCCTATTATTATCCATAAAAACACTTTCACTTTATAGTATAACTTTGCATTCCAATCTCTCTCTCTCTTTTCTTGCCCATTAAACAATGGGCAGCGAAGGATTCTACCTTCCTTTCATTAATTTTTTTACATCCTTTGCTAAGGATCTGCTGTGTTCTAACTACCATGCTTAGGGCTATTAATACAAAGACAGAAGACTTAGCCTCTCTCCCAGCAAAACATAAAACAAGAAAGACAGATGCAAATATCAGAAACAAGACAAGGATGTCTTCTCTCACATATTCTCTTCAGTATTATACTGGAGATTCCAGCCAGTGCAATAAAGCAAGAAAAAGAAATAAAAGGAATATCCTGACTGGAAAGGAGGAAGTAAAGTTATATTTATTCACTGATGACATGATAGTCTATGTAGAAGATCCAAGAGAATCTAGAACTAATGAGTGAGTTTAGCAAGGTTGTGTGATAGAAAATTCACATACAAAAGCCACTGTATTTCTACTTACTAGGTACAGTGGGAAATTGACATTTAAAAATCAGTACCATCTACATCAAAATACAAAGTAAGTAGAGATAAATCTTCACAAAAATGTGAATGACTTGTATACTACAAAATATTCCTGAGAGAAATTAAAGATTTTTTAAAAGAATAAATATTTGTGTTCACAGATCAGAAAACTCAGCATTGTAAGATTTCAAATACCTCCAAATTAATCCACAGATTCCATGCAATCCCAATCAAAATCATAGGAGGCTTTTTTATAGAAATTGACCCACTGATTCTAAAATTTATATGCAAAAGCAAATTATAGAGAATAGCCCAAACAACTTTGAGAAAAATAACAAGTTTAAAGGACCAACATTATCTGATTTCAAGATTTATTATAAAGCTATTGTAATCAAGACAATGTAGTATTTGTGTAAAAATAGAGAACCAGATCAATGGAACAGAATAGAGAGTACAGAAATAGACACATACATATATGGGCAACTGATTTTCAACAAAGGTTGAAAGGCAATTCAGTTGAGAAAGGACAATCTCCTCAACAAATGCTATTGGAACCATTGGATATTTGTTTACAAAAAAGTGAACTTTGATGAACACAATCTACTATATACACAAATTAACTCAAAATGAATCATTGAGCTAAGTGTAAAACCTGAAACTATAGAAATTCGAGATGAAAGATAGGAGAAAATCTTTGTGACTTTGGATTAGGCAAAGTTTTCTTAGATATGACACCAAACCATGATTCATAAAAGAAAAATTAATAAATTGAACTTAACATTAAAAACTTGTGCTCTTTAAAAGACACTGTTAAGAGAATGAAAAGACAAATCACAGCCCAGAAAAAATATTTGTGGTACACATATCTGATAAAGGACCTGTATCCAGAATATGAAAAGAATTTTTAAATATTAATAATAAGAAAACAACCAACCTAATTTTTTTAAATGGGCAAAAGATTTGAAGAGATACTTTACCAAAAAGGATATATAATGGCAAATAAGGACATGAAAAAAAATGCTCAGTGTAAATGATCTCAGAAAAATGCAAAGTAAAACCACAACGTGATATGACTCCTCACTTACTGGAAACTAAAAAGACTAACTATACCAAATGTTGACAAGGGTATGGAGCAACTAGAACACTGATACACCACTATTGAGAATGTAAAATGGTAGTGCTGCTTGGGAAAACACAATGGCAGTTTTTTTAAAAGTTAAGAATATACCTACCATGTAATCCAACAATTTTACTCCTCGGTATTTATCAAAGGAACATTAAACCATATGTCCATCCCGAGACTAGAACATTAATGTTCATAGAACTTTATTCATAGTTGGCAAAAACTGGAAACAACCCAAAGGTCCATAAATAAAGTATGTTGTGTGCATCCAATGAACTACTACTCGGCAATAAAAAGCAATGAACTATTCATACGCTCTACAACATGGATAAGTCTCAAAATAATTAACACTGGAGGGAGGGATTACCAAAGGCACAAGGCAGCTTTTGGGGGTGTTAGGTATTCATTATCTTGATTATGGTGATGATTTCACAGACGTATACAAAAATTACTGAATTGTACACTTTAAACATACGCAATTTATTGTTTATCAGTTCTCTCTCAAAAAAACCTAATTTTAAAACGTAGTAAGTAACAGTAATTTTTAGGAACTTAATTTTCAGTGTGGTTGGAACATAGCAGAGGCCTAAAAGGTGTTGAAGCATTGAAAGCATGGGAGCAGTCTATTACACTAATTCTCTGCTACTCTAAAGTACAGAACTAGGCCAAGGAGGTAGATTCCAGCTTCACATAGTCATTAGAGTTGTCCGACAATGGAATGGGTTTCTTGATTAGGAAGGTGTTTATCAGAGTGATTAAAAGACTGATTTTGGAGTAGAGAAGACTCAGGCTCAAATTCTGGTTTTGCTTCTTACTGTGTGACCTTGAGCAAGTCATTTATATTTTCTAAGCCTCAGTATCCTCATCTATAAAGCAGAGACTATAATAGCATCTACATCATTGAGATGTTATGAATAATAATGAGACAGAGCATGTAAAACATATTATTGAATTGACTGTTGCACTGAGTAGAATGCTGAGCCATTGATTAGAAGTTGTTAAATAACAGTATTTGTAAATATGGTGATACTGGGCATTTCATTCAAGGCATGCAGACACTTATTGAGAAATGCTGGTCAGAATACCACTGACAGGGAAGGCGATGGAGTCAAATGGAGGCTCAGGTAAACTCAGGGGCAAGTCTTCTCATTGCTGCTCAACCTTCAGTTTCTCTAAATACTCTGGTTTATTTCACTGAAGACTAATAGCACCTGCCCTCTTTCATCACTCTAAGATTTGTGGGTATTCTAGGCTTCAAACTCCAGCCACTACAGATCTTCCATGCCCCTCCTCTCAGGCATAATGATAAAGCTTAAAAAGTTCAATCACTTTGCCTGTAAGGATTTTGAACTATGGGATGTTCCTAACAGATGAGTGCCTCCCAGAATCATTTGTGCAGAAACTTTTTCCCCACAAAAAAAGACTACTTTTGTGATATTGCTATAACTCACTATGGCAACAAATACACCAAGAAGGGATTTTAAGGAGCTTCTTTTGATGAGACTCTTTATTAATAGATTTCTCCTTGTTGAATTTCCAGTTATCAATGTTTACATAAAATCTTGACTCATGAAAATGAATTCAGCAATTACAGAACTGTCTCTTTGAAGGCTCTAATCGACCACACAAGCTGTGAAAAATATGTAACAGGTGTGGTTCCTTAGTGTTTCCTCCATTTTATAGGCCAGGAAAAGGAATAATTTCCCTGCGCAAGGCCATGCAGAAGGAGAGTGCTAGAAGAGTCAAAGAACTCAAGAGCTCCTGGGTGGCGATCTCATGCATGATTTCTTAGAGCCCAGTGGTTCTCGCACGTGCAGACAGTTCTCTCTTTGCTCACTTGATGCTGAGTTAAAACTGAGGACGGCCTTCTTCAAGGCCAGGCTTATATTTCTTTAGCCTGATGATCCTAAAACTACAGATGCACGATGTCTCCTTATTAGGTGGACATGGGTTTATTTTTCTATTTTTGAATCAGCAGGTCTCTTCTCTAATGATGTGCAATCACAAATCTGGCAGACTGCTTCATTTCCAACACTGAAAGGAGGCTACAGGAAGTATTTCCATTCTGAATTGCATAGAATTTGTGATTTGCATGCACCTTTTGAGTCAAAATCAAACATTTGCCCTGGATTGGCCTGACTTTAATTAAAATGATGAGAATGTGAGATAGGCATTTGGTCTAAGGCAAAGAGGATGCACGGTATTGAAATTTGTAACAAACATTTTTTAAAAATGAGAAATGCATGGTTGGCAGTGATAAGAAATGCCAAGACTGTGTATTACACGGGATCACGGGTTGAAAATAGAAAATATCCTAAAAATTCTGGCACACTGTGAAACTGTCGTAGGAAGGTTTGGATAGGATTACATGCTTTATGGATAATGTCCCTGTAACTAACACTGTAGATGTTTATAATCTTTTCTATGGTCTTTTTGTGGCTCACCATGTATAGCTGATGGGCTGCTCATCAGTCCTGGCAGATTTTCCCATTTAACCACACTGGGGAGAAGGAAGAGGGTTTTTGTCTCAAAGGGTTAAGCTCTGCAAATCTGATGATCACTCAAACACAATGAGGCCCACAAAGTCAGCATGAAACAAAGGCTAAATGGCCAAACACAGAAAGTGGATAACCGCTCATATGAACTGAGGATTATTAAAATTGACCACTTTCTCCATTGCAAAAATTTTAATGTGGCTGTGATGTTAAAGAACGTTTACTATTACAGTCTAAGTTCTATTTAAATAAATATACACATATGTAGTTTGCTAAATAGATTTGCACGTACATATTGCTTGGGCTCTTGAAGTGAAGACAATTGAATGAAGAAAAATCTGAGCTATAGATACTCTCTTATTTTACAGGATACCTTTAAGCTTCAGAGTTTACTAAGTAAATATTAAAATTCGTAAATAAAGTACTTGGAATAATTTGCAGGGAGAATTATCACATTGTGAAGACACATCATCTTAATTATTAAGGTAGATCAGCCTAACAGAATAGATCTCAAGCCATTCTATAAACAATGAATAGAATTGTTCCCAGTAGATGAGTAGTCTAAAGTTTGGTCTAATTGGGATCGATTATTTTGTTAATCTATGCCAATATTCATGAAGACATTACCAAATTCCACCCCAAAACTGGGTGATTCAATGGCCTCTTATACCATTTCCATGGGACTCAAATGCCCTACTTGAATGTCATCTTGAAAATCTGTGAGTCTTGCCTTAAGCCCTATACACCTCAACCCAAAGAGGAGGAACAGGAAATAGCTGGGGGGGGGGGGGATGCAAATGGGTTGTACCCTCCTCCCTCAGAGAGAAACAGACAGCTACTGAACAATATAACTAGCTGACTTTCCACCTAAACTGTAAAGAGAGATCCATGCTCTGCCTTGCTATCTTTAACAATGATGTTTGTCTTCCAAATAGTTTCTATCCACGATTCAGTGTTTAGTTTTAAATATAGTCAAGTGTCACATAATGACACGTGGTCAATGAAGGACTGCATATATGATAGTGGTCCCATAAGGTTAGTACCATATAGCCTAGGTGTGTAGTAGGCTATACCATCTAGGTTTGGGTAAGTACACTCTACAATGTTCACACGATGATGAAATCGCATAACAATGCATTTCTCAGGATGTGTCCCTGTCGTTTTGCCATTCATGACTCTAGTACCAGATACTGTTTCAGCATCCTCAGTGAGGTCAATAACTGTATAAGGAAAAGCTTTTCATTTAAACCTGACCTCTTTCTTGTATTTGCTCCAAACACTTAAAAAATAGAATCTTGAATTTTAGAAGCTGCAAAGTTTATAGTTCTACCCTGATAACATGGCTGTTATCTTAGGTAAAAATACCAAGGAAGCAGTAGATGACAAAAGATCACCAAGTACCCTTGACATGAAATTGGGGTACAAGTCAGCAGTTTGCTCAAAACTCTACATCAGTTCAAATGTACACAAAGGGAGGGGTGACTGCCTTAAGTTCAACAGAGGAGTGAACATCTGTTTCAAACATCCTCTCCTGGGAAGAGTTAGCCTCATCTAAACAACTTTACATGCCAGACAAATACATTTTATGAAAAGAATAGTGGCTGAAGACCTCACAGAATCAAAACTCACACTTGTCAAAATTGAGTTTTCATAAGCACAGGTATAAATGGGAGAATGTGCAAAAATCTACAACCCTTGTAGCCTCTTTTTGCTTTAAGACTGATTTTTAAAACACAGTTTTCTCCCTCATTTTCTTTCTCTATCTCTCTCTGTTCTCTCACACACAGACTCAAAATAAAAAATACATAATAACAGTATTTATCACATCTAAATTCAACACCAGTATTATTTTTTCAGTACTTTTTGAGACTGGCACTAAGACCACCATTTAATGACCACCCCCCCCCCCAGATGATACCAATATAAGATGTAAAGAAATAAAATTAATTGATTCATTCATTTAAGAGTATTTATTGAGCACCAAGTATGAGTCAGACATGCTTTAGGCAAGAGATTTTAAATTATAACAATGGTGCATGTTAAAATAACAGTACAGGCATCATCAGAATCACTCACAGAAGTTCCCAAGCAGGTAAAAAACACAAGATGTGACACAGAAGGGTAAATAGTTCTGTAGTCAAGGTCAAGTGAGGTTACCAGGTGGCAATGGCACCACACAGTTTATAAATCACTCAGCTTCCCCAGCTCTGACATTACAGCATCATTCATTAAGGCTTTTTTACTTTTTTGGAATTCACATTATTTTCATTTCTGTGCATAAGGTTATTAATATTTTATCATACTATCATACTATTTTGCATACTATAAATTGCATACTATGCAATCATGCTGGTTTGCCAGGTCTGCTAGATGGCTGAGTTATCTTCCAAATGTCATTGGATAACCATCTTAATTATCTAATTAGTGAGTCGAATCTGATATTTGTGTTTATATTTTGATATAAGAATCAAAGAACTATAAACATTGGAGCACTATACAGCCAAAAATCTAAATGATAAATGACCTGTTAAAGCACAGAAATTCACATTTCCCTTTTAAATTACGTTTTCTTCTATGGACCCTATACTTAAAAAGTTTCAGTCTTCCAAAAAATTATTAAACAAAAAACTTTTTTTCAACATTTTGTTTACTACAGGCCCCGCTGATAGTCAATAAGAACTTTAGATCATATTTTAATAACCAGGTCACCACAATGAGTGTACGTAATTAATGCAACCTTATTTCTGGTAAGCATACACTATCCATAGGCTTTTTGACTTACTAACAAGAGCTCACAGACTCCTTTACTCCATTTTGGGATTCCCACGATTACCAGCAGAAGCTCATGTAGAAAAACTTCCAAGCAAGAATGTGGCGGCCAGTCTCTTTTTTTCATTATAGAACATTTGCCTTGAAGAATAATTGATGATGTTTGCAACAACTTCCATCCCACAATTTAAATAGGTGAATTCATGCACCACCCTGTTTTATGTTTTGACCTGTTTCCTACAGTTTCTACAGTTTTCTCTTGTGAAATATCACTTTATGACATGGAGGGACTTGTTATAATGTAGGAGGGGGGAAGCCTAGGATGGGTGAGGGGAAGTGCCCTACACTAGGTTTGGGGATCCCACTAACAACCTGTAACAAAACAGGGTTCATCAAGAGGAAAGTACAAGAGAAATATTAAGACATGTAACTTTCATTTAGAAACTCTTCTGTAACAAGGTGAGTTTGGGATTTATCCTTCTTGGAATTCTTCGAAGGCAAATTTAAAGCTTCCTTTTCCCCAGCAAGTATAAGGAAATAAGTGCTGAAGTCTTTATCAACTGATTCCTACGCTTAAGCTTGTTTTCCCTGGTAAACTGCAAGCTCATTAATGGCCCTGCGCTGTCCCTTTAAGAAAAGCACAGCGGAGAACTAAGGTAGATATAACAGACATTGCTGGAGGCTGCACGTAGGTGTCTCAACGCAAGCTAAATGGAAGGAGAAGTCAAAGCAGAAATAACTTTTAATTGAAAAGTCTGTACGTCACAAGCCCTTAGGCTAAATATTGTTCCTGAAACAGGTGGTAACTAACGCATTCAGAGAAGAGAAATCCCAGAACTTATAAGGGTTGCCCTTTACCTACAGAACAAGTTTGGTGGAATTTCTGGAACACCTGTTCGCACCCAGTCCTTTGACTTCGGAAGTTTCATTTTTTTAGGCCAGAGCTTGCTGCCAACCAGCAGACTTCAGCGGATGGTACACTCCTCCTCCTCCTCTCCCGCCCCCTTCTTTTTGCCCTGAGCATCACTTTTGCTATTTCTGAAACCCTCAGAGTCAGATATGATGAGAGGATGCTCAGGATAACAGTCCTATGCTCCTGACACACTCCCACTCTGCCTTAGGTCATAAAGAACCAGGTATTGAAACTCTTGAGTTTTTTTGTTTTGTTTTGTTTTTAAAGATTTTATTATTTCCTTTTTCTCCCCAAAGCCCCCCGGTACATAGTTGTATATTCTTCGTTGTGGGTCCTTCTAGTTGTGGCATGTGGGACGCTGCCTCAGCGTGGTTTGATGAGCAGTGCCATGTCCGCGCCCAGGATTCGAACCAACGAAACACTGGGCTGCCTGCAGCGGAGTGCGCGAACTTAACCACTCGGCCACGGGGCCAGCCCGAAACTCTTGAGTTTTTAAAGGAAGATATTTAAATTTGGAATTTCGTAAATCTCAAGTCCTCTCTCAAACAGGTACCTTCTCAGTCTAAGCCTCCTCTGCCCCCGCCGGTCTTGGTAGATCACCGTCTGCCTCAGCCTTCTCCTTTCCTCCCTCACCTTCTCCACCTGCTCCTGAATTCAGGGTGTTGCCTGAATTAAAGCCAAGGCCTGGGAATTTCCACCAAGAACACCTAAAGTTTCTTCTTGGGCAAGGCCACCCCATATGCTCTAGGTAGATGGTAAAGTTGTTATGGCAACTACCTGTCTCCCTCTTTTTCTTTTCTTTTTTTTTTTTTTTCCTGCTTTATTTCCCAAACCCCCCAGGACACAGTTGTATATCTTAGTTGCAGGTCCTTCTAGCTGTGGGATGTGGGACACCGCCTCAGCGTGGCCTGACGAGCGGTGCCATGTCCGTGCCCAGGATCCGAACCTTGGGCCGCCGCAGCGGAGTGGCGGAACTTAACCACTCGGCCACCGAGCTGGCCCCTCCCTCTTTTTCAATTTCCAACTCCTGGGTAGTTTTCCCTGAAATTAGTTGACTTCAAAGCCTTTCTTAAGCCTGAGCAAGGGTGTGGCTCTCAGTTAACAGCGCCACCTGCTTCAAACTGGTGAAGGAGCCGTTTCAGATTCATAGGCCAGATCACCCAGAGGATCAGGGGCCTCACACCCCAGGTTGCAGGGAGGGAACTCGGGTTTCCATCTGTATTTTGCAGAATGCCAAACGTGCTCTCGGCTCTTTGTAAATAGTACTAATCATGCCTTCCAAATGATAGGCTGGGCAGATGTGTTAACCAGACTCTGAGGTGCATTTGTCAACTGGTCTAAAACTCTGGGCGCTGGGCGTTTCTGTAGAAGGTCCCAAAGGGCACAGCCAAACACAGAGCAAACATGAAAGGGCTCTTCAGCTCCTTCAAGTCCAACTTCACCTGTTCTTTGCTGTCTGGTTGTAAGTTGCTTCATTAAAAAAAAAAAAAATTAAACATTAGGACTTCCCAGGCATTTGAGGGCATTTTTCTCCCGGAGTCTCCTTTTTTGGTTTTCTATTTCTCTTTGGCCTGCCCTTTCTCCCGAGCTGTTCACAAGCATCTCCCAGGTTGCAGATAAGAGAAACGGATAACAGCAGTTAACGTCCGAAGGTCTCATGGGTAGACACTGCTTCATGCACAATTCTTCTGCACCCAGATATACCTCCCTTATCTGTTATTTTGGAGGCCGAAGACTCTAAGGCTTCATTTCTTTTTTTTCTTTTTCACTTTTGATTTCTTTTTAAATAACTCAAGGATATTTGTTTCAAGGAGGGGTAACATTTTAGTTGTCTGTACCCTTACCAGGAAGCAGGTTTTGATAAGAAGAAAGAGAATGTGATTGTGTGTGAGAAAGGGAGTCAGGAAGAGAGAGAGGGAAGGAAGGAGGGAGGGAGGAAGAGAAGGAGAGAAGGAAGGAGGAAAGAAGGGGCAAAAAAAAGAAAGATTGTGAGCATTGAAAGGAGTGTGAAAGAGACGCCATGAGGTCTAGAAGGAAGACTGGGAAAGTACAAGAAGTCAGTCTCCCCTACTTCTCAGAGTAGACCAAGGACAGCTTCTTTTACCTCCTATTCCAGAATATTTATTTTTGAGGGGAATTTTCCAGACTAAAAGATGTTGATCCAGTCTGAGGAACTGGATTCATAAGTCAAATTTCCCTGAATTGCCGAAAGTGAGTCAGTCCACAATTATCTCCAGGAAGAAACTAAAGATTCTATTGGGTCATTGAAAAAGATAATTTAAGTGAAACTCCCTGAGTTATTTCTAGCTTGTGTTAGCCATTTATTTTTAAGGTAGTATAAATAGAACCTTGAAAACAGTTGCCATAAGGAACCCGGGGCTGATTCTGCTGAAGGGTCATGCACACAGGAGAGTGGCCACGCTCTGTCATCCCCCCTCCCTCGAACTCTGCCCTGGGGGGTCCTGCTCCGGGGCTGAGAAGTCAGGTTCTCTTTTCAGGGATGTTCAGAGTGGAAAGATAAGATGTGAAGTGAAAATACCTGATTTTAAACCTTGTTCTGAGAGTCACTCAGAAGACTGCCCGTAGAAGTTCTTCCCATCTGGTACTTCCAGAATATTCCTTCTCAGAGAAGAAAAAAAATAAACAGATTGTTGTCGGCTCCCATTTGGTGCCAAGTAGCAAAGACTTCCAAGGATATAGGCTGGTCCCTGAGGTCCTAGAGAAACAGTAATATGCAGTCCCAGTGTGGGACGAGGGTCCCTCGTGCTGTGATCATAACAGAATCAGAACCAAACACGCAAATTTCCATTTTCAAACCTTACCTCAGACATGATGTAAAAATAGCAAGATATTCACCGAAGTATTACGAATCGCAGTTTGAACTATCGATCTATCCACTACTACAACACAGGTTTGGTATTTTCAAGTGCTATAAGAACAGTAACTCCACCAATATCCTCCTCTTTCTTACAGAACTGCTCAGCTTCTGAAGCAGCAGGAATTGCTGCATGAATCAAAGGCAGTAATAATACTCCTCATTCCTGCTAATGCAAAACAGCGAGGCCTGAGCCCTTCTGTTTGACGCTGCACACTGATTTGGAAGCAAATATTTTTCCAACAACATCACCAAATTGAAAGCATTTTGAAAAATCTGAAGCTTTCACAGAATACTGTTTTGGAAAAACCCACTCTCGTGGATCTGTCAGTGACATAAGCCATCCCCTTCAGTTTTGCTTGAAAATGAGAACTCGCTCTGTCAAACAGCTCTAAATTATATATATTTGCAGACGTAAACTGAGCACAGGGCATTCCAAGATCCAATAAAAAGGTGGGGATTGAGGGTGGAAAAAAAGATAAACTTTTCCATTATTCTCCTCTTATTTATCAATAAAAACAATGACATCTTCCAGCTTTTATCATTGTTTGGGGCATATTTATTTGTGAATAAGGTATCTAGGCACACTTGTGAATCTGAAATGTTCAATCAGATATGCATTTTTAAGTTATAATTCACTCAATACCCAATAGGCACTAAGGGCTGACCACAGACATTGCTCGTTGCTAGATCCTGTGACAGGTACAAATTTATTCAAGAAAGTCAGCAATTTAGCGAACTTTCTCTCTCTTCTGGGAAAAAACAAATCATGCAAATATCTGAATTACAAGACATCATTCCTTCTACAAAATTAATTTTTAATTAATTTAGATTAAATTAGTGGGACATCTTTCTCTTTTCTTTCTGAGCTCTGTCAATTTGAGTCAGGCAGCAGAATCACTAATGGTCATCCCACATGTCTCTATCTTGTCATTTATCAATATTTAAGAGAAACTTGTAAAATAAACTATAACTACCTACAGACTATGCTTTTCTATCTCAAACTCTTTAATAATACACTCCAATACCCTAAAGCTCTCAATTTGTCACATTGATTTTTTTCCCCTAATCCTTATACTTTTTATTTTCTTCTGGAAAATTTAAAATATATACAAAAGTAGAGT
The DNA here is from genome assembly GCF_041296265.1 of Equus caballus. Taxonomy (NCBI): domain Eukaryota; kingdom Metazoa; phylum Chordata; class Mammalia; order Perissodactyla; family Equidae; genus Equus; species Equus caballus. The sequence continues at coordinate 82,343,065 of NC_091691.1, forward strand.
GAATATATAATACACCCCCATGTAACTCTCACCTAGTTTCAATCATTAGCAACACTTAGTCAGTCTTGTTTCATCTGAGTCCTCACCGGCCCTTCCCCACTATGCACAGGCTGGATTCTTTTGAGGTCAATCTTAAACATCATATCATTTCTTCAGTAAATATTTCAGTGTTGTCGCATTGACTTTTAAATTTCGTTTACATTTTAATGAATCTCTGATATTTTTAGGCATTAATCAAGCTACTTCACATCCTACAACGTAGGCTGATTTTCGTTCCATCTACACATATGAGTGGTGGAGTTGGCCCATCTATTTTAAACAAATTATCACTGAAATAGTCTATAAGCATCGTCATTTTTAATCATCACGGAGCTTTTGCACAGCTACATATCTGAGTTTACAAGCTCACACTTTGTCAGTCACTTCCACACTATTATTTTGAGCATGTTAGTACTTGCCATTTATTTATTTAGAATATTTTTATATTATAATGAGTTTCTCACATTTGTGTTTTCTTTCGTGCTCCGAGGCAGTTATTGATCTGTGAAAACCTCCTCATTCCCGGGAACAATTATTCCGTTTTACGGGAGAGAGCTATGCCCAATTTATGGGTCTTCTTACCATGTGGCATTTAAGAGACAAAAACATCAGCTTCAGAAGCAATTATCAGGAAAAGCATCCCAATACCCTGGGGATTCTTATGGGGAGGAACAAACTCCTCATGGTGAAAGCAGTAAGAAAGTGAAAATTACATCATGATGTTAAATAGACAAGATGAATTGAAAAGCCAAGCTTCTTTATTCTAAGTGAAGAATTGCACGCCCAAGGCTCTCCTCTATTAGAAAATGAAGTCCTGCATTCGGAGGGCTCAACCAAAGCATAAAAGGGGAAAATAAATTCCCCAGTGCCAATAAAAAGTCACTCTGGGTTAGTCTCTCCTTGCTGCCCAAAGTAAAAGGAAAAGTTTTGAGACATTCAATAATAGGTCAAAATAACATTCTGTGTTCTGCACACCATATTCCCACTCCAGCAAAATGTCTATGGATATTTTTTCTTAATTTCAAAGCCTTTTGATTAAAGAATACCAGAAGGGCACTGACAGAGCAGGCTGTTTCCGTTCTTCTGCGGAAGGTTTCAATGGCCACGGTAAACTCTCTAAATCTATTTACTTCAAGGCTGGAATGAAACAAACATGACAGATGGTTTTAAAAAAAATCAAAGGGGAAGTTCTTGGAACACATCCTTCAAAATAAAATTTTGTTTCTTTTTTTTTTTTTTTTTGAGCAGCTGAAATGATTTTTCGGAACATCTGATGAGCAATTTTAATACTTCGACTTTCTCCTCCGTGAAGCGAGCCCATTCATTTGGAGACTTCTGTTCTTTTGTTTTATTTCTGTGAGTGTCTTTCTTTGACAAGACATAAAGTCTGAAAACGACAATATGCTAAATGAATGGACCCATAGTATATTTGGCTACACGAGGGCTGCTGGAGCATGCTTTGGATTTTGACGGGAGAACAGAATACTTAATGGAAGAAATCTTGAAAAATCAAAGGGAAAGGTAATGAGCCACCATATTTGTTACTGCTCATGTACAAGGGGCCAAGCAATTTCTCTTCGCCTGTTGCAATGACAATAACTAGAAGGCTAGTCCATTCTCCGGAAGGCTGGAGAGCTTGATGGTTAGGAAAGTGCCAGGAACGTGGGGAGAGGGCAGGTAGGCTTGAGGGAGGATGAGGAGTGGTCCTGGGCAGAGCTTGCTTTCTCCCGGTCATGATCAGAAGAGCAGTGAGTTAACATCCCCAGTATAGTCTCACTTAGGAAGCTGAAATTTAACTTTAGGAAACATGTGAAACCAACCATCAACATTAGCACTGTCTGTCAAAGTAAGTAATGGCCCTTGCTTGGTTTTGGTGTGGACTGGATGAGAGGGAGCGGGAGGAGTCGAATATAACTCCCATTTCTCAGAGTGGTCACTGGGGGTGGTGCCATGAATCCATGGAAGACAGGAGAAAGAGCAGGTTTGGATGCTAACACATTTACTTTCAAAGACATATCTTAAGACACACGAATTTAGAAATCATGCCATGTCTTGACTCATAGCTAGAAACTAGAGTACTTAGACCTCCACAGAAAAGCAGCGGGAGGATATTGTTTTCAAACATGGACTTTGGAGTGAGAGAGACCTGGATTAAAATCGCTGCATCCCCGCCTCCTGGCCATGTGACCAGCAATGACGCAGCACAGCCTTTCTGTGTTCTGATTCCTTGTCGGTCAAACCTTGATCATCGAACCGACTTCTTAGGATGGTAAGAGGCTCAAAAGAGGTAATGTGCAGGGGCCAGCCCGGTGGCATAATGGTTAAGTTTGCGCACTCCAGTTCAAGCCCCTGGGTTTCCCCGTTGGGATCCTGGGTGCATACACACACGCCATTCATCAAGCCGTGCTTCTACAAGGCAGTGTCCCTCATAGAAGAACTAGAAAGACCTACAAGTAGGATATACAACTATGTACCGGGGCTTTGGGGAGGGAAAAAAAATTAGCTATCACTATATTGAATTTAAAAAAAAAAAGAGGTAATACATAGAATGCCTCTGTCATAGAAATTGGACCTTCATACAGCTACCCCTCCACTCTGGCCCCACAGTACCAGCCAAGCCAAAAGGAGGGCATATTCTCTAAGGGGTATATTCTCTAGGGTCACAAGGATTTACCCTAACCATAACCCCTACCCAAGAAAACAGAGCATTATGCAAAGTCAAGTCAGCCAGTCACAGAAAGACAAATACTGTGTGATTCCATTTATATGAGGTATCTAATGTAGTCGAACTCACAGAAGCAGAAAGCAGAATGGTGGCTGCCAGGGCCTGAGTGGAGGGGGAAAGGGGAGTTGCTATTTGATGGGTATAGAGTTTCAGTCACACAAGGTGAAAAAGTTCTAGAGATCTGCCACATAACAGTAGGCATATAGTTAATACTGTACTGTACACATAAAAAAGCTTAAGAGAGTAGATTTCACATTACATGTTTTTTACCACAATAAAAAAAAAGAAAGGAAAAAAGAAACAGTACTATCAAACCTCTGCCAGCTCCCCACATGGTCCCAGACTTTGATAGCGTTCCTACCAGGACTGCCCCCAGGAAGCTCACCAGTAGTTATCCTGTTTACGAGCATAAAAAGGTAGTAGTAACAAGACAAGGGCAAAATGATAGGTATTAAATACTATCCAAATCGTAATGATGGAAAATACTTTTGAGTTACAAGAGAGAACGATCCCTTCCATCAGAGTGGTAAGAAGATGAGAAGGGACAAAAAGTAGGAGATAGCTTTGACCCAAGGCTCTATGCCAGGCCCGAGCCAAAGTGTTTCCAGAAAGTACCATTGAATAAGAAAGGAGAATCCAGGAATAGACCAACACATTCCATCTCTTGGTATAATTCCTGTCCCAAACTTGTTTCATAAACACTTGGTGAATGAATGCAAAATCCAAGTTCATAGAACCACCTATTACAAGTTTTATTTATTTAGCTGACACAAGTCAATGCCATATTTACAAAGCTTATAATGAAGCCATTTGGTTTGGCAAGGTCATTCAACACTAGTGATGATTTGACCCAGCAATTCCAATTCACAGTGCCTGCCTAAAGAACCCTGCATGGAGCACAAGGGGATATGTACGAGGATGTTCATTACGACATTGTTTGCTGAGGCAATGGCTGAATAAATGGTGGTATGGTTGTACTATGGAATACTACACAGCACTGAAAGAGAATGAGCTAGATCTTTGAAAAACCAGAAGGATAATCTTTGGATTCCTTGTTCTGAGTGCACAATGCGACTTCTTCAGAAGTCTTCCCCAGTCCATTGTGATGGCTAGCACCCTGCACAGAGCCTGTCTCACAGGAAGTCCTAAGTTATTATTTATTAAAATACTGAATGAAGAGCCAGCCCTAGTGGTCTAGTGGTTAAAGTTCCACGCTGTCCGCCTCAGCAGCCCACACCACCCGTCTGTCAGTTACTGTGCTGTAGCAGTGGCCCACATAGAAGAACAAGAAGGACTTACAACTAGGATGTACAACCATGCACTGTGGCTTTGGGGAGAAGAAAAAAAAAAGAGGAAGATTGACAACAGATGTTAGCTCACGGCAAATCCTTCCCTGGAAAAAAAAAATACTCAATGAATAATAATAATATAACAATAGCATTTAACTTTTATTGAGAGCTTACCATGTGCCTGTTTCAGGAATTATATATATATTATATAATCCTTGCAATACCATCATGAGGTATTAAACACTGTTTTTATATATTATAACCTAGAAGGCAGAGGCAAAGAAAGTGCTTGAAAAGAATGGAAATAGAACAAAGCCCACTGACCAGTCCATCTGGGAGGAGACCCCGTAAAGCCGGCCTTTCTTACACTGGGCTTCAGCTGACTCAGCTAATTAGACCTCTACCCTCCTAGAATATATCACTTCCTTTAACAAACTGAAACACAAGAAAAATATTCATTCCTTCTGAGCAAGCTGTTGCCCACTATAATTGTGGCCTGGAGTTTTCTAGTGAAAATAATAATGACACTGATCCAGACAGTCAATTGAATAGCAGAAAACATGTTCTAGTAATAGTGCAAAAATACTCACGGGAGCCCCTAAGTTCTGGGCCCTGGAGGGTACTGTGACTCAGGAGGTGGAAGCACCTGGGAGACCATCCTCCAGAGGAAACGGATAACTCTAACCCTCTGCTGGAAATGACCTAGGCCTGGCCATGACTGTGGGGGATGTTCTGGTCCTTAGTAGAGCCCCAACCCCAGAGGATGCATCTTCCCTTCACCAATGGGATAATAAGGATCATTCTCCACCTGAGAGAAAACCATCTGGTCACTTTGGCCAAGCTTATTTAGACATGGTTTATACTGGAAGAAGCATGTGGCATCAGGAGAAGTGCAAGCAATAACAGAACCAGAAGGCAAGTTGAAGAGCTCTGCAGAGGATGTGGCAGAGGAAAACAATACAGATAGATTGGAGAGATCACTAAGGATATCTGATACTTAATTCAAGAACAAGGTTAAACGTTGAACATGGCCATAAGGACCTTGTAATAGCAAGATGTTGTCTCTCTTCCATCATAATATTTTCCAAGCTTTATCACCTGGGCTAGTAGCCACATGTTCGTAAAACCACCATATATGCTACATCCTTCCACCAGAAATTGATATGCCAAATAATTTCTCCTTGAGGAGCAATTAGGTCATTAGTTTTCTCATTATAGTAATTAGTGTAAAACTGAGAAAATCATCAAGATAATTCAGGGATTTCTGTAAGCACTTTTGGCTACTAGCTAGACATAGCAAGCAAAAACTGTTTCAGATAGAAACTTCTGAGTATTTTCTTGTGTCTTTATTGTTGCTTGGCATTATATATACACACAAGACAAAGGTAACTGGATAGTTAAGATTCAGATTCTGAAATCTGGGGTCTTTTCCTCTCTTCCTCTGATAAATTTTTTTTCAGCTTTATTGGGGTATATTTGATGGATAGAAATTGTCTCATAAATTAGGTATATTAAAATAGTGTTTGCTTATTAATGATTTTTAAATTTTGTCTGGCTATAAAGTAATAGTAATTTTCAATTTTTTGTGTCACACCCTGATTAAGTCAATTACTTAAAGAGCTATCTTGAAACTCTCAAAACTATTGTTTTCCTTCATTTTAGGTAGTTTTCTTCAATCTGCTTAACACTTTAGTAGAAGGAGTCCAGAGTTTCGCCAGGGAGTGTCAGAGATTCAAAAGGACAATGTCAGAGTGTGATCACTTGAGATGAACCATCACAATGTCAAGGATCCTTTACAGCAGACTCCAAGATTTAAACGAATGGAAAGCAAAGTCCTTGATATGTTATTCTTTCCATGGCAAGCTTAGCACTGCATTTCACTGATTCTTTCAACAAATTGAAAAGATGCTCAAATATATTGAGCATCTTCTATACGTAAGACCTCTGCTTGACACTTTGGGGTGGGAGGGTGAGGAGGAGGCAGAAGACAAAATTAAAGAAGACACAGAGCCTGACATTCAGGAATTTACACTCTAATAAGGGATGTAAGTCCAATATAAAAATATAATGAAGGAAGAAAGTGAGAGAGAGCAATATGGCTGTGGCATTTATGGAAAGGAAAGATGACTTTCCGGTGTTGGGAGTCAAACCTGGGATTTCTTAGAAGATATTGGTTTGAATGAAGCTTTGAAATCTAAGTGGAACTTTGGTAAGCTGAGTGAGGAACAGAAGGGAATCAATTCCATAGAGAAAATCCAACATGAACAGAAGCTTACGTGAGGAAAAGCAGGGTCATGGCAAGCACCACAGAAAGTTCCAACTCAAAAGTCTCTTATTAACTCTTCATCTCTTTGAAACCAATATCTCTCTGAAAGACCCAAAAATGTTATCTTTTGCATTAGTTGTTAGACTATCCATTTATTGATTCCTTCTCGGTGATCAAAATGAAATCACGAGTCCCTAGATACACCCCAGTCAGTTCTCTTCTGATTGCTGTTCCCTTGGGCTTTCCTTCACAAAATAAAGCTAAGTGCATTTGAGTTTCTAGGATCTTCTTCATATCCTTTTGAAAATGCAGAGTAAATATTATGTTGGCTCCTTTCTGCAGTCAATTAATGTATCCTTCTTGCCAATGTCATAAATATAACTTTTTTCAGCTGATGCTCCCCTTATTGCATACACATGCTATTGATAATTACTTGTTTTTGAGTTCTTAACCACTTGTGCATGTAAATACATCTGAGGTTTAAATGCTAAGACTATTACATTACTAAATGTCTTATTTTATAAGTGAATAGGCCATCACATACCCTGTTCTATGTGCTAAAATTGTACTCACTAAAGGAATCCAGTTACCCTACTGAAATCCTAGAACCATCAGGCGTTCTTGTAAGAAAGTTAATACAACAGCCTCCATGCCTTCTCTGTAATCAATTTCCTGCAGCTTCTGTATGATGGCAGCTTAGGAAATTCTCTGGTTTTATTTTCTACGCTTAGATAAAACAACGAAGATTCAATTAAAGATGCTCAATCTTGAAAATGAATTTGAGGGAGGTCCTGTTTGGGCCTAGAGTAAACAATTATGGCATTCTTCCATGGAACTCTGAGGGGTAATGGGAGCAGGGAGGACCAGAACAAGCAATGGAATGAATCATTGCAGAGACATAAGGTTCCCATATTAAAACATCTATGCCTTTCTCTTCCCCTTTTTACTGCAATGCATGGTGGACTGTTTGTCTTGGTATATATAGCTCAGGGATGAATTTTCTGCTAGACCCCCAAGCAAAGTGGAAAATACAGTTGGTTTTTTAAGTGTGCATATTTGGTCTTTAAAAAGAGCACTTGAGATTGAGAGCTCAAGGGGCTGTTATTCTATAAATTTGGGGTAACCTTTGAGAACATCTCTGCTGCCTCCTCTGCTGGGCTCAGCGCACAGAACCCTTGACTTTAAAACAGGGTGGTGGGTGTTTCCATCTGCCATCACCCTGTAGCAAACGCTCCAATTGGCACGCATGCCCAATTGTGTTATTAAATGTGTTACAGTTACAGCTAAAATAAATTGCCCAGCATAAAAATTAAAATAATAATAATAATCATTTCTACCCATTCCAGGATTCTGACTCCTTGCACTTTTAATAAGCCGATGTGCCCATGTCTTAAACCTGAATTCTGTCAGACTATTTTCAGACTCGCATTACCTAACAGGCGTTTATTGGCAGACATGTTGTCTATTTATTTGGCCTCATCTTTATAACAATAGTACTCAGCTTTATGAATAAGGGATGGCCAATGGATCAAGCCCCGGGAACTAAACTCAAACCTCTTTAATTTAGACTTATTAGGAGGGCCGAATGAGCTTTTTTAAAGTATGAATTATAAAAATTTAAAGGAATTAACAAACTGCAATTATATTAATTTTAGCTGCAATAAATTTTACCAAGTAAGGGTCCTCTGACAATAAGTACATTTTTGCATTAAGCATAATTTTCCCATTAGCTGTTTAAATGCAAGGATACTCCTAGATGACTGCCTCATTATTACTCTTAAGTACGCTCAGTCCTGTAGTCAAACCAGTTGCCACTGTTCATTTGCCTTACTGTAGACTCCTTGTACATTGATCAGGCAAAGTGACTACTAGGCATGCGCCTGTCTAAATTATTGACATTTATTTAATTTGCTTTGGCTCAGAAAGGTGTTTCGAAGCACTTAACCATACAACTTCCCTTACCCTGGAAAATGCACATCAGTTACTTTAACCCAGCGCTGTCCAACAGAAATAAAACGAGTGACCCACGTTATTTTAAATGTTCTAACAGCCTCATTGAAAAAAGTAAACAGGTAAAATTGACTTTAATAATATATTTTATCTAACCCACCATATCCAAAATATTCTAATTTCAACATATAATCAATATAAACATTATTGAGATATTTTATGTCATTTTCGCTGTATGAAGGCTTCGAAAACCCACTGTGCATTCATCACTCACAGCACATCTTTGCTTGGACCAGACACATATTAAGTGCTCAGCAGTCACAGCCAGCTGGTGGCTACTGTATGAGACAGCACAGTTCTAAACAATAACATACTTATCAAAGCTTTTCCATAAAACTACTTGTATATGTATTTATAGCTTTGAACTTAAAATTCTAGAATTACCGTTCAAAGAAACCAAAACAGGAAAATAATAAAGGAAGAAAGAAATGGGTTTGGCCCAAATTTCTTAACCTGACCTACAGGGGCTTCATGACCTGGTCTGTACCCTCTCTGCAACGTCATCTCATCTCTCTCCCTCCCCTCCACATTCCTTGAACTTGAGACTCAGGCCAAACAGCAATTCTTTTAGTCTCCAAAAGCCACGTGCTCTCCTGCCTGTCTCACCACTTGATATTTTCTCTGCCTCAATAACTCTTTCCTCTCCTCTCTGCCTTGCTGGGGCTTCAGCTCTCAGCGTGGAAGCTCTCTCAGAACTGCCTGGACCAAATGTGCAACTGAAGCTACCACGAGTCCTTGCACTTCTCCTTCCACGTGGCACTTACACATTTAAGTGTGTGCATGTTTATGGCTTTTTAAACTGTCTTCCCTTCTAGACTTTGGGCTCCACAATGGCAACGACCATACCGTTTTGTTTTTTTAATCCTTGCCTTCCGGTTCCTAGCACACTGTTGGCTCATTAAAAGTGCTTACTAAATTTTGTTCAATGAATAAAGAATGAATTGAGAGCGAAGGAAGAAACAAATACTGGAACTCAAAATAACCGTCTCCTCTCCTGTTCCCAACCTCTGATTAGGGGGTGAAAAGTTGATTACTATGTTATGCTGGACGTGGTCTGGTGATCCCGCTACCTCCTAACACACTTTGGTTACGTGAACTGCTTGGTTTCACCTGCATCCTGCTCTTACATAGCCCTGTTTGACTCTGCAGCCTTCTAGTCCTACACTGGATAGATGATCAGTTCTTCTAGAGCTAGGCAAGAGGACAGACACATTCGAACTTACTAGATATTAGACTCCTTGGGATTCTTTAGAAGGAAAGTGTCTATATCTTTTCAACTCCCCACTTCCTGGGGATATTTAAAATGTAATGCAATGAAAAGCAACATATCTTGAGTTTTATTTTTTGTGGTTGAAGGTCTCCACTTTGTATTCCTGTACCTGTCTCATCCCCACCAATTATAGGAATCTCCACTGTATTAATCTAATCACTAAGTTTCCTCTTCCCCAAATGCCTCCCAAGCTTTCCTGCTTCCATGCCTTGGCTCCTCACGCATCCTCCTCCTGGAAGGATTTTCCCCAACATCACCTGTTATATCCTTCTCAGTCGATGCCAGCCAAGGACCACATCTTCTAAGAAATCTTTTCTACTTTCCCCAATTAAAAGCTACTCCTTCCGCTTCCAAACTCCCTCTTGGATTCTATGTCATTATAGAGACTGTGATCCCATTCTGATTTGGCTTATGTAACTGATTCACTTTGTTATCTTCCATGCTGGACTTCTTGGGAATGAGGCTGTGATATTTGCTCTGTCACATGTCCTCATAGCACCCAGCACACTGTCTTATCCACAACAGTTGCTCAACAAACCTTTGCTGAAGAAACAGGAACATCAAAGTGTCTCTAAGTCCAGAAAATAGACCCATGTATTATTATAAAAATCTTCAAGATTTTTCTAGCAGTAACCAGAAGCTAATCCTAAACCTAAACCTTAGGTGGCGCAGCAGTTAAGTTCGCACGTTTCGCTTCGGTGGCCCGGGGTTCGCTGGTTCAGATCCCGGGTACGGACATGGCACCGCTTGGCAAAAGCCATGCTGTGGTAGGCATCCCACATATAAAGTAGAGGAAGATGGGCACGGATGTTAGCTCAGGGCCAGTCTTCCTCAGCAAAAAGAGGAGGATTGGCAGCAGATGTTAGCTCAGGGCTAATCTTCCTCAAAAAAGAAAAAAAAAAAAAATACCTGACTATAACCCCAGCATACACACAGACCGGTAAATTGTGTTTTCCAAAAGATAGATTTTTTTTCCCATCCGTTACTACCTGAATGAGCTCCATAATAAATATGTGGCTATTTAAGTTCTGCCACTGAATAGCTGCATGACCTTGGATCAGATACAAACCCGCCTTGGGACTCAGTTTCCTAATTTGTCAAATCAAAGAATTGGATTAACTGATCTCTACCCTCTTTCTGCTTGAAAAATCTAATGGGTTTTTTTTTTTAGGGCTCTCCTTTCTTGCCTCGGTTAAGATAGGAGGGGTGAATATAATTCAGCAGTTCAGTATAAATGCAATACCCAGCGAGGCTAAAGAAAAATAAGCATCCAAATTCACCACCAGTTTCAGGCATTCACAGAAGCAAGCAGCAATCTTTATCATGAAATGTAGGCATAAACCTGATTTCTCTGTAGATTTATCTGGGCAAAGTTTTCACGTTAAAATATATGAGTACAATGTCAAGATTTTGAAGGTCAAAGAGATTCTCGGTTGGTTGCCTATTGATTCATCTTACACTATTCCACTCAAGATATGGCTTCCTCATGCATTAGGAGAATTCCTCCTTACATGAACCTCTCCATCACGGTATCTTTGGGAAAAACCAGAATGTAGTGAGGATGGTAATGTGTTCAATAGGGCATTGTAAAAAGATTAGAACCAAAAGATCTAAGTTTTGGTTCATCTTGCCTGTTTTTTCTTTTTTCGAGGTGAGATGTGCTGTGTGGTTGCTGCTGGTTTTTTAAACAAATCTAATCTGAATGCCTCTCGTTTGTAACTGAAGGTTATTTGATATTCACTATACACCTTGTGCAAACAATACGCAAGGCAGAGCCCTTGTTCTTTTGGACTCAGAGAGAATTGAAGGAGCAGAGGAGGAGATAGGATCGACATTATGTAAATAAAATGATCTCTAATGAAAACATTTTCCTTGAGGCGTGAGCAAGTGCACTAACTACCGATTTTCTGATGCAGCAATCAATTGCTTTCCAGCCCTAAAACCTGCTGGTAACAGCCTTGTAAAGACTCCCGGATTTAGGATTTAACAATTCCTCCTCCCTTTCTTTGACCTCACAGGACTGATTGCAAGTTGTGTCCTAAACCCCTGTTATGAGGGGCCCTGGATCTACTGTGTGGGCCCCTGGCCACAGCCAGAAGACAGGCCCTTCTTATTCTGCCCATTACTTCACTTTTATTTTTATCAGAAAGATGAAGAGGCTTTTTGCCTTCTTTCTCAACATGGTCCCTGCTGGTCAAATATTGCTCATGTGTGGACCTTGTCAAAACCTTCGGGGATTATCATTATTATCAGTCATGATGTTAATGGGCTGTCATCGTTGGCTGAAGTTGACTTATTCTAGATGCTTTGTTTACTCAGCTAACAAAAAGGCAGCTTGGAATTAAAAAAGGAAATGTGCCAAGCAATTAATCCATAACTCGGCTGGAATGCTTTGGGGATTTTCTAACATTTCTTTTATTGAATTTTTGTTTTAAGTGCAGTATCCTTTTTTCCTCTGAAATTTCATTCTGGAGTTTTTTTATTACATGCCATTTCTGCAGGAGGCACATTGAGCCATTGGGACCTTCTGGGTAAATACCACGTGTTTTAAAATATTTATCAATAATGAGGCTACTTTCTCACACATTCCCTGAAAATGCCAGGCTGTGAAGCCAATTCATTGCGCAGGTTTTAAAATGATACCAAAATGCTCATGCCATAAACACTTTTGTTATATGGCACCTTTCTTTTGAAGAGCATACCAAAATAACAACCAAAAGAAAAGAAAACACAACACCACAGTTAGAAGGATAAAATACAGCTAAATCTGTAGACTATAAATATAGGAATTCTTTAAATATTAGCAGTCTAACACACAGTATGGCAATCTCTCTATAGACAAATAGTAGTAGTCATCTATTAAGCATGTGTCCTAGTTACACTTCTTAATTTTTTTTCTCAGAAGTCCTCCTAGTCCTTCTGTGCTGGATGCCACCACAGCACAGCTTGATGAGCAGTGTGTAGGTCCACACCCAGGATCCGAACTGGCTAACCCCAGGGCCACCGAAGCAGAGCACCCAAACTTAACCACTGGGCCACAGGGCTAGGGGCTCTACACATCTTAATTTTCTTAAGACAATGTCAGCTCTATCTTTTGGCTTAGTTGATTGATTGCCAAAACTTATGAATCTTTCCTTAAAATCTCACTGCATGATTTTTCCAGAGGCTATTATCTTGAATTCTTTGCTGTCCAAAGAATTGTATCAAAAGCTTGGTTGTGAAAAATAGTACTTGCAGTGTATTGCCTGAAAAGCGTATATTCTATCAATTTCTCTAGATAGTTTAAATTTGCCCTTAGTTCAAACCAAACCATCAGTAAACTGCATATTTGGGTTGCATCAATTTGCATCTTAAAATAGTTTTTATTAAATTTTGCTTTGATGTACAAATAGAATCGTCAATGACACAATGGAACAATAGAACAAAACTGCTGTATTTACCGTATTTACTGAGATTAGTGTGGAAGATGTTATCCTACCACACTGTGTCTTCAGGTCTCAGAAATGTTGTACTTCTGGTCAGCTGTCTTCTGTTTTATATTTTTGTTGGGTTTTTAATTTTTTTTTTTATTTTTTACCTTAGGAACACTATGTCACTTTTAAGTGACCATTTTCCTTCTTCTAACTGATCATATTTCTTCTGGGCTTTGAATGTTAGGATTTTCAGAGCCCCAAAAGGTGGCTCAATTCTCACAAATACACAAGTTGCACTATAATCATGTCATGGATTTTGTACACTAACTCTCCCCTTCGATTTATTTTATTTTGTTTTCATATTGTCCCTTTGCCCTGATGTTCTCATTTATTTATATGTTTTGTTTTGTTTTGTTTTTTGCTGAGGAAGATTAGCCCTGAGCTAACATCTGTTGCCAATCTTCCTCTTTTTTTTGCTTGAGGAAGATTGGCCCTGAGCTAACATCTATGCCAGTTTTCCTCCACTTTACATTGTGGGTGACTGCCACAGCGTGGCTGACAAGTGGTGTAGGTCCATGGCCAGGATCCAAGTGCACGAACCCAGGCCACCAAAGCAGAGTGTGCCCAACTTAACCACTACGCCACAGGGCTGGCCCCTATTTATCCTTGCATCTTTATAAGTCATCTTATGCGTGTTCTTCTTAGTCATCTTAAATCAATTTCAGGGGCAAGATGGACCATACATCCGTCTATAACACTGGTCCTATGATAAGTCAGAACCAGACACGCTATAGGTCCAATGACTCAGAAAAAATTAGAATAGAGAAGAAAATAAAAGTCCAAGAATTAGAAACAAGCTAATAGAATGAACCCTGAAGACTGACAGAGCCCATTCCTTGGTCTGAGGCTTAAAATGTGTAGAGCCTGAGGCTCTGGGCTCATCCCACATGGTCACTCTGGGGACTACAGAGACCACTGGACTCCACGTGCATGTCCAGGACAAGCTAGAGAGGCTGAGTGTTGGGCAGGGGCTCAGGGATAGTGGGGAGAGGAGCATCCTGCATACCTGCATTCACTTACTGGAGTCCTGATCTTGTATGTGTCCTCTGTACTGCTTGTTTGCTGGTTCAGAAGTAAAGACACCTCAAGTCCGAATCCTCATCCTTTCTGCTCTAGCTCAGAGCCTGCGGCAGACATTACCAGTGCCCCACTCATATCCCTTAGCCAGTGCCTGTCGCCCCTGCAACTCCACCTGAGAGCTTTCTCTCAGATGCACCTGGGCCTGGCCAGAAGCACTGGGCCTGGAAACTTTCTTCTTTCCTTTTCTGTAACTCACAAAGCATACTTGATGATAATAGCTATCTTTTTCTTCACAAATACTCTTCACATATGTTTATGTTTCAAATTGGGTGTCATGAATGTTTTTTATAAAATAGTGCATGGTCATTATGAATAATTTCAGGAATTTAAAATTATGAAATATAATCTATCACATAGGTATTACCATTTTTAATATTTAGATGTACATGATATAACATTTTTCTCTTTGCATATACAAACTTTCATGTCTTTTTTGTGTTTATTCATTTTATTTTATTTTTTAAACCACTTTATTAAAAACTTAACATCTTGATATAAAGATGGATTCTTACTACCTATACAAACTGCTTCATAAGGTATCTTTTTACTCTATGGACATCTCTCCATTTGATTCAAGCTAGATCTACCTGAGCATTACAAAGGCTGCATGGATATAACATAATACTTTATGTCGATTCCTTATTGTTAGTCATTTGGGTTTATATTCCCTGCAATTAAAATTCTTGCCTTTGTTTCATACATTTTATTATTTTCATAGGACACAATTTTGTAATTTAAATGAGTAGATGAAAGAGTACCTTTGACTGATTATCATTCAGAATGATTGCACAATTTACATTTCTAAGATGGAGTAGGAAATTGTTTATTTTCTGACACCTTCACCGTTAATAGGATTGATCTTTTTTTCCATCTTGTACTATCTGATATCTCAAATTTTATTTCATATTTCTTCATTAATGTGGGGGGCCTTTAGTGTAAATTTCCCATTTATATCCTTTTCTCCATGTTCTTATGAGAGTATTTGTCTTTTTCTTGACTTGACAGGCTTCAAGATAATTTAGAGATAAAGATCCCTTTGACATGTATGCTTCAAATATATTTCTTATCTTGTCCTTTTTTGTCTATAAATGATATTTTTGATCATATATGATTTTGTTTCTTGTATTTTAGCTCTGTTTTGTTTTAACTTTATGTGGTCTAACATCAATCTTTTCTTTCTAGGATTTTAGCCTGGATATCAGGTGTAGAAAGACCTTTCCCACCTCGATATTACAAAAATATTACCTTGAATTTTATTCTAGTTATGTTATGGTTTTATTTTTTACATTGAAAATCTTTAATCTAAAATCAGAATTTAATATAGGTAAAATATGTGAACTAGAAATTTAACCTTTTTAAGATAATTTAATTTTAATAAGGTGAAATTTTAGTAATTTTAATAATTTTATAATTGGCCTATTGTTTCAATGTGAGTTACTAATATTATTTCCCCATTTATTTGAAATATCATCTTTATGATATAATAACTTTTATATATAATTTAGTCTGTTTCTGTACTATTTGTTATGTTTTATTAAACATAGACCTTAATAGCTTTATTCCTGACTCCACTTTCACTTCATCTTAAAATCACCCCCTGCACTTAAATCATTGGATTGATTTTTAAAGAATATTCTCACCTGAAGAATTCTTACTTCTCATCTGTTACACGCATTTCTTTTGATTAAAACTAGTCCAGCACCATATCATCTTAGTTTTAATGAGGCAAATATGAAGTATCCCCTGTTGAGTTCAAGTAAAGGCATCAAATCATAATTTTTTGTTTTTTATTTTCTTTTGGTGAGGAAAATTGTCCCTGAGCTAACATCTGTGCCAGTCTTCCTCTATTTTGTATGAGGGATGCTGCCACAGCATGGCTTGATGAGTGGTGCGTAGGTCCACACCCAGGATCCGAACCCACAAACCCTGGGCATAGGAACTTAACCACTACACCACTGGGCTGGTCTCTCAAATCATAATGTTTTTGATCAAATATAATGTAGTCATTATTTTCCAAGCCTTTCCTTGTTTGGTTTGCAACAGTTTCTTGTATCTGAACTCTTTCTTTCAGTTTTCCTTTCCCTCCTTTTTCCTGCTCATCTGCTTGAGTCCAAACCTCCCACACACATCTGCATTCTCATTACTTTCCTCTTTTTCTACGTGTTTCCCCCTCCACCACTCCTCTTCCACAACCCAAGGGCACGGCTCTTGTTGAAAACTAACAGTGAAAGAGACATTTAAGAAAGGCGCAGACTCACTTCACATACGTCAGAAGCAGAAGGAACCCTAGGAAATACCCAGCTCTGTTCTCCTGTTTTATGAACGAGTTCCAGCTATAACAAAATCCTGCCCCCTCTGACCTCACAGGTGCTGGAAGCCACATCTCCTTGCTCACAGACCTGGACTCCGAGTCCACTTTCCACTGTCTCTCCATTGAGAGGTAGGATGATTGGCATTACCATCCCTGGAAACAAACTTGCCAAAGCCCTTCATAGGCAAGAACATGATGTCTCTTTATTTTGGACCTTGAAGGCCAATGAGCAATAGAATCAATACGTAACTGTATTTAAGGAGCCGGAATTCGTCTGTTAGATTCCCTTCACACAGTCAACTTAGCAAGTGTCCCTCATAGATGGAAGAAACAGCAGGACTAGCCCTTAAACTAGAGAGTTAGAGACAGACACTTGTGTAACTGCAAGATATAGTTACAACAACATTAGCTAACATTTGTGGAATACATTATGTGTCAGGTACGTTCCATGCATTATCTCATTTAATTCTCCCAACAGCTCTGTGTAGCAGGGTCCTACTAGCTTCATTTCACAAGAAGGAAGGGACAGCTCAGGCAGGTGTAGAAATTTGCCAAACATCCCTTGAGGAGAGAGCAGCAGAGCTGGCCTTTGGTCCCAGGCAGTAGGACTGCTAACCACTCCCTACACTGCCTCAGAGATATGGCAGGATGGTCAAGCCTTCAAGCTTTGGCATCAGCCTGCCTGGGTCCAAATCTCAACTTTACTACTTACTAACCATGTAAACATAGGTACATGACTCGATCTTGCTAAACCCCAGTTTCCCCATCTGTAAAAGGGGATAATGCATATCCCTCCCTCATATGACAGGCATGAGAATTAAACGAGATAAAGAAGCACAGCTCCTTGTGTCTGCCAAGCAATGGAAAAATATGGGCCATATAGGACAGTGTTCTGACTATCAGATGCCAGCAGACCAAGAGCAGCAAGACCCTCCCTAAAAGCACACCTCCACTGGTTTTTCTCACCCTGGCAAGCACCAGGCCGAACTGAAAGTGACCTGCCATAGAAGCCACACTCCCACGTGTCCTGCTAGAAGAATGAAGACTGTCGGGGATTTAGCATAACTGTGAGATCCACGGGCAGTTTTGTTGGCTGTGATGGCAGATTTGGCATCTTGAAGAAGCACTCAGGTGAACCCCCAAGAACAGTGAAGAATTGTCAAGCCCTGAGCAAAAGTCATTTTTTCTGACTTAGAGTCTGCAGAGGGAAAAAAAAGTGATAAGCCGAATCTCCTTGACGAGGCCTCTGGGCCCTCCTGGCACTGAGAAGAACTCAGAAGGAGTCTTCAGGCCAATCGCCACAATTTTCTGAGCTGTCTGTTGCTGATTGCCCAGGTAGTTTGAATTTGCATCATTAACGCTCCCCAAGATACATTGTCATCTTAGAATGCAGAGAGAAGAAATCATACATGTGCATTCTAACAATACAATCATGGAAGCAATTTATTTTGAACATTACTTTGGAGTGAGGCCTTTATGCAACCAGAGATTTAATAAATACATGGATATGAGACTGCATTTTTCACTTAGGTTCATCAAACACAGAGAGATTTCCCATTATGGAGAGAGAGAGTTTGGAATCAGGCGGAGGTTTTCCTTGCAGAGATTAAAAAGACAGATGGCAAGGTGCTGTGCTCAGGGAAAAGGCTTTCATAATCAGAGAATTAGAATTTACTCCTCAATCTGGCATTTAAGTTCAGCCTCTATGCACAGGGTCAACTCATATGCTACCAAAAGATTTCATTATTTCAATTTCCTGTGGACCCTCAAGCCCAACTTTACCAATTCTGTGAGTCTCAGGGTAGACCCACTTCAGGAAATTAAAATATCTATTTCAATGGTGTCTAATTCCACTGCATAGATGTATGCTTATGGGTATAGAGACAGTCAATAAGTGGCACTTGCATCACAATGATTGATTTAGCCTTTGAGTTTTACAAACATTACTACATTTAACCAATTTGACAGCCTTTTGGGGTGTGTCATCCAGATGTCGGCTGGTCACTTGTCCACTTGTGCTGCTCTGTTTTAGCCCTAAGACAATCTGGACACAAAACCAGCTCTTTCATGGTTTCCACAAAACGCTCAATCACATCAAGTATTCTATAGTTTTATTTTTGTACTTATTTAAGAATCACAAGATCTTGGCAAGGAATCACAACCCACAATGTTGTCATTTATAAAAATCAGGGAGGTTGACATGCCTCCTTCCCGGGTTGGCAGAATGTTCTCAGGATTCATTTGGTTTGATCAACAGAAATAATAGATTCTCTGAAAATGTGTCTTATCATTTGAAGACCATCATTTCCATTTTAAGAAACACATGCATTAATGAAGCTAAATCACAAGAAAAATCCCCATTTGGAAGCAAGTAGCATTTTGCGGTTGCAACGGTCAGTTCATTGAGAACCACTGCATACCAGGCTCTGCGGGACTGGGGAAAGAGACAGTCCTTGGCCACAAGAAGCTCAAAGTCCACTTGGGGAGATATCATAAACATGTTCAAAGTGTTCAGGAGTTCAACAACAATACAACAAGTTTACCGCAAGGTGGGACACATGGATGCGCTGAAAGATTGTTATCAGAGCTGAAAAATCCTAAGAGGAGTTCAGACTGCAGGGAGGAATGAGTCAGTGTTGCAGGTAACTGGAGTTAGGATGGGAAAAAAAGAAGGGAAGGAGGGGAGGCAGCCTATCTGGGCAGAGAGTGGTCAGGCAAACATGCTGTTCATCTCAGGGACAAGAAAAGAGGGAAATCTCGAGAGCCTTGGCAAAGTCAAGGAAAAATAAACCAGGAGATTCATCATTAACTCTCCTCCAAGCTCTTCCAGAGCCCAGAGTCAGATTCTGAATCCCATGCAAATTGACTTATAGATCTGAGGTAAGTCATCAAGGGGTATCTTGTCCATATTCTCTCACACCGGGTCTCCCCTGCTCAGCCATGCTCTTTGGTAAATGGTTCAGAGGTGACAAGGGCACTGGAGGAGGTTGTCTCTGGCTCTAGCTAACGAATCCAGCCTTCACATCTGGATGGCACCAGAAGGAGTTAAAGATTGTAAAGAGCTTTGAAAAATGACCATATCATGTGATCACACAGTCAGTCAGTCAAAAAAATGTATCTTGGGCACATACTTTGTACCAAACTCCTGTAATAATACTAAATAGCAACTTAATATGCTAATATGTCTTTCAGATTCTGTAATGAGGAGTGGAAAGAATTGTGGCTTCTCCGCACATGGTCAACTCTTCTCAACAACAACAAAAAGATATTTAAGGCACTTGTAGGTTGAATTGTGTCCCCCAAAAAGCTATGTTGAAACCTTAACACCCCTGTCTTAGTCTGTTTGGGCTGCTATAATAGAATACCATGTACTGGATGGCTTATAAACAACAGAAATTTGTTCCTCACTGTTTTGAAGGCTAAGTCCAAGATCAAGGTGTAGCAGATTTGGTGTCTGGTGAGAACCAGCTTCCTGATTCTTAGATAGCTGTCTTTTCACTGTGTCCTCACATGGTGGAAGAGGTGAGAGAACTCTCCAGGGTGTCTTTCATAAGGGCACTAATCCCATTTATGAGGCCTCCACCTTCATGACCTAATCACCTCCCAAAGGCCCTCCTCAAATATTAGGATAAGGTTTCCACATATGAATGAGGCTGGGAAGAGGAAGGCACAAATATTCGGTCTATAGCACTCTAGTACCTCAGAATGTGACCACGTTTGGAAATAGAGTTTTTAGAGAGGTAATAAAGTTAAGATGAGGTCATTAGGGTGGGCTCTCATCCAACATGACTAGTGTCCTTATAAAAAGGAGAAATTTGGGCACAAAGACAGACATGCAGGGAGAGAAAACAATGTGAAGACAGACAAGAAGAAGACAGCCATGTAACGGGAGTAATGCATCTACAAGCCAAAGAATGGCTGAGGCTACCGGAGGCGGGGAGAGGCCTGCCACAGATCCTTACCTACCTCCTTCAGAGAGATCCTGGTCCTGCCAAGCCCTTGATTTTGGACTTCTGGCCCCCAGGACAATAATTTTCTGTTGTTCTAAGCCACCCAGTGTGTGGTACTTTGTTATGGCCGCCCTAGGAAATTAGCGCACCCCATTTTATTAATCCCTTCTGAAATCATCGATAGATGGTAAAAGAGAATGAGTGAATATGCAAGTCAATCTTTAGCCATTTTAAAGCTGAGTCCTTTTTTGGAAATACTTCTATAATCAAAGATGCCGTTTTTTACATCACTGGGTTAAATTCCACTCTTGTTCCCAACTGCATAGAATGTGTCCTTATTTTTACCTCCTATTACTGTTGGGAGAAAAAAAAGCAACAGAGAGTTCTTCTGTAAGTCTGAAGATATTTAGTATCAGGCTGATTACTGAATAAAAAGATCTGGTTACCATCACATCTAATCCGCCAGAACTGAATTATATCCACTGCACGGCTTTCCCCTTCGTTTCCTCTAATTTTCCCCATTAAACCACCTTTGACTACATTCCAGTTTCTAGCAAATGCTGCTGAAGCTTCAGCTATTTTCCTTAAATTATATAATTTTCCAGATAACTCAGAAGTTGATCTGCTTAACAATGTATTCATTTTCCTCTAAAGAATGGTATTATTTTCCATCTCTAAGAAAGTGAGCTTTGTAATATTTCCTCTCCAATTTAAAAAGAAGCATTAGCCAGCTTGCATTGAATATTAAAAAAAAAAAAAAGAATGCTACTCTGATTCTCACCAGAGTGAAATATTTTCTCCATGTAACCAGAAATAGTGATGGAAAATCTTTTCCTTTCACACAATATTTGAGCATAATTGGTAAAAGACTTCAATTATGGAGTAAGTCTTACAAGAACTAGACTTTCTGTCAATAAAAACTCTAATCCATTTGGATTTATGTGACTCTGTTAGCTGAAGCCTTTCTGCTTAGTTAATAACATAAAAGGCGCTTTTATAGTTTGCATATAGTATCCCCCATGAATGTCTCTGGCCATTTCGCCTGTTCATCATAAAATTTAGATGTAATAACACTTTGCACCTTAGTGATATGTTATAGAAATACTTCGATACTAGCAAATACAATAGTGCTCTACAAATTAAGTCTAAGATTGCTCATCAACATAGAAGTGATAAGATAAATTAGCTTAAATAATGGCATTGTAATAAATGAATTATTAAGTCCAAAACAATCTTTAAGATAAATCTTCCCCTTTTATCATAGTTAATAAAGAAATTTGACTTTGAACAATGCTTAACAGAGTATCATCTCTAAGACACCCAATGTGAAGGAACTGGGATGGGAGTTATTGAGCAAATCATAGGACTAGTCCTGATTCTTACACTTATTTCCTAAAAATTCATGGGCAAATAAACTCATGTCTCTTCACTTTCATTACCAGTCTATAAAACAGAATAACAATATCTACCTAACAACATTCTTGAGATGATCCAATAATATAATGTGTGTAAAAATATAATATTGTTGATTTCTCAGGCTTTACAAGAACCAGTGTTTGTACACACATACATCAAACTTGTGATGTAAATTATTTATAACCGGAAGTTCTACATGCATATATACAGAACATACTCATCTGTATCAATACGTTTGCTATAAAATTGTAGCATCTTAATCCAACCTTCCCACTAAGGCAAGAATAGTTTCTACAAAACCCTTCAAAGGTTGTCACCATGCCATGTCACCCTGGCACAGCACCTCCTATGGTGGGAAGCCCACACCCTCATAGGGAGCCCCATTCTGTGTTAGAACATCTCCAGCTATGAGAATGTTGTTTTTGGTGTACCCTTTTTTTTTTTTTTTTTTTTTTTTTTTTTTAAAGATTTTATTTTTTCCTTTTTCTCCCCAAAGCCCCCCGGTACATAGTTGTGTATTCTTCGTTGTGGGTTCCTCTAGTTGTGGCATGTGGGACGCTGCCTCAGCGTGGTCTGACGAGCAGTGCCATGTCCGCGCCCAGGATTCGAACCAACGAAACACTGGGCCGCCTGCAGCGGAGCGCGCGAACGTAACCACTCGGCCACGGGGCCAGCTTTGGTGTACCCTTTTTAATTTCTCATGTTGTATATCTGTGCTGTAGTGCTATAAAACAGGTCTGATGTCTCTTCCACGTAACAGCTCTTTAATTATTTAAAGAGTAATAACTCCACCCACCCACCCACACACACACACAATAAATAGCAGATATCACTGGATCCTTGATGTGGCAACCTGATGTAAGAGGTTTATTTACATTGTTCACAGATGAAACAACTGAGGCTCAGAGAGGGTAGGTAACCTGCTCAAGGTCACAGCTGATGATAAAAGAGCCAAGATTCAAACCAAAGTCTGCCAGACTCCATAGCCCGTGCTCTTTACTAAAATACCTTACTTCTAAGTATTTCTTCTTCAAGCCAAACATTCTTGAAGCCCAATTCCTTTAGTCCTTCCTCATATGGAACATCTTCCAGACCTTTCTTCAATCCTGCTCCATTTACAGGACTCACTGTTAAAATATGCCAATCTCAAAATGAGCCACATACCATCACCAACACACACATCAACAGTTCCAGACAATCCTCTTATACCTCCCTGGGAGCTTTGCCCCCTCACTCTCCCAAAAGAAAATTTCATACTTTCTCATTTCTAAAACTGCCTACACCTCCTCTCAGCCGATGGCCATCCCTCCTACTCCTCTGAGTAAATAAATGCAAACCAACTGGAGCTCCCTGCCAGTCCCACCAGTAAACACACAGGCCCAACTCCAAAGGGTCCACACTCACTCCCTCCCTGCTGTCACACCTCTGCCCCATCTCCATGGCTGGCACTTGTTTTCCTGCCTTCTCATGGCCTGGCCTCCTAGATTTAATCTTCCATCCCCTGTAACATTGTGCTCCCACAGACCAATGGGATTATCCCCATCAGAACACCAACAACCTCTAGTATGTCCCACCTAAAAAGAAGAGAGGAAGGAAGGAATAAAGGGAGGGAGGGAGGCGGGGAAGGGAAGGGCTGGAGCCCATGAGCCCATTTCCCACACTTTGAAAGAGAGCATCATTTCCTCCTATCCTGTGTGTCCATGCCACACTCCAACAAGCCTCAGCCCACAGCACACCATGTGAGGGCTCCTGCCACTCCATTCTCATCTTCCACACTTGTGTCCCTAGTTCACTTTGCTTCAGTCACATGGTCTTCCTTATGTCTTCTAGAAACTTGTCATGCTTGTTGCCACATTACGACTCGTCTCATGATTCAGGTCTCAGCTAAAACGTCATCTTCTCCAAAATGTCCTCCTCCTCTTCTTAATCCAGGCATATTTTTATCATGATTTCCCTATTTTATTTTCTTGACTGAATTTATTATTCTCCGAAATTATCATATTTATTTGCCTCCTTGTTTATTCTCTTTTCCCACTAAAATGAGAGTGGGAATCTTACTTGCCTGTTCTCCACTGTATCCCCAGTAACTAGAACAAAGCCTGGCATATAGTGCCCTCTCAATAAATTTTCATTGAATGAGTGGACATCACCAACAAATTAACCAACAATATTTTATAATGCAATAATTGTCCTAACCACCACCATTGTTTTAGATTCAATAAAATCATATTTTCAACCATCATTGATTTCATTAAATTAAATGTAATTTAAATGTAACTCAAGACAAACTTATTAAGCATCTATGCCGTGCAAGGCACTATGATAGATGTTTTGTGTGACATGAGAGTAAAACATTTTCACAGTTCCTGCCCCTATTGGGAAGGGATGGGGAAAGACATATCCAGAAATCGTGGGGGAATGTTCTTGAAAGTTTACCCTCATGGAATTTATAATTTTGAGTGTTTTGAAGCTATGAGGAGGTGATATGGCAACTAAAATAAACAGAAGTGCTATCAGAAGAATACAAAACACTACACAATTTCTAAGGACACTGAGAGAAACTCCTCTTGGGAAAGGATCTGAGTAGACAGTTTGAACTTAACCTAGAAAAATGCATTTGGGTTTTGAGAAGCACATAATCTAAGAGGAGGGAAAACATGACAAAGATGCATCGGCAAGACTGACGGTGTTCCTTGTAGGGTATTTTCCTAAGCCTTCCTCAGTGACCACCCGTGGTCTGACCCTATACTTAGGATCAATCTCAGCTTGAAAGTCCATGACCCTACACAGACCATTTCCAAGTTCCAAGTTCTCCTTAGAATTTAATCCAGATCTTAGAGAACTTCACACCTAGTTCTATTTTGAGGTGGACTCAGAAAGGATCTTCTCACTCAGGAACACCAGGTTTGGATAAACACAGTCAGACACACTCAAAATCACAGGAGAAAGCTTTCAGAAGCATTTTGAAGAGTTAAAACCACTGTGTTAAAATAAGATGCTGGTGCTGTTAAGTAAACCAGTTATGGTGAATTATTGAATGGCTCCAATATCAATGATTTGGGATAAGTGAGACCAAAGAGATGAAGCATAGTTAATGTAATTACACATCCACTTCTTGTGATGTACGACCATGTGAAGCATTACTAATCCCCAAACGGATACCTGCCGGGAAGACTATGGAAAACAGCTGTTTGGTCCATGAGAAATGAACCCAGTGAATTCAAAGTACTGCAGGCATTCAACTGACGGATTCCCAGAGTCAGACCCTGTCCACTAAACCCAGGATTTATAAGGAATTAAAGAGGATTCCATCAGAAGGTACATTTGTTTCAAGCATAAATCACCCTGCCAACTCATTTATTTTTCTAATAACCTCTCTCAGCATTTCTATTATTGGAGAGGACTTCTTTTCAAATGAAAAATGGCGTAGCTGATTACTTGCATGGGACTTGGCGTCATACTCATTTTGGCTTCTGTTTGAGGCAGTGAGAGGGCCAAGGAAAGGCCTTTACAACCGTGCGCACATACCGATTACAGTGAATGGAGTTCATAGGTTTATTCTGCGTTGGGGAGTTAAAAAACAAGGACTGTAATGTTGGAAGCTGTACCAATCATACTGGTCCATCCAAGAAAGCTTCACGATTTCAAGCACTAAAAATAGTTAAAACTGTCTCAGAAACTGTTTGCTTTCAGCACAGATAATTGTGAGCCTGTAACTCCTTCCTGTCATATTAGAATACTTTAATAACCTATATTTTATTTATATCTGGTTCCTAAGTTTATTAGTGTTTATTACAGGATAGGTTCTTAATTTTATGTTTTACAAAACAACTTGAATAATCGGAATTACTTTTGTGAATCTTTTTCCACTTGCAAGATGAGTGGATCATAAAAAGCCATTTTCTAAACATGCTAACAGGTGCAGGAAAGATTGACAGAACAATACAAGAAAGTATTCTTAATGTAGGCTTTCCAAGATTTTAAATGGAATTTCTTTAATGAGTGCATATCATTTTTAACAGGCCTGGTTTACTACTCGGAGGATGCTGAGCATAGGATATAACGGTATATTTTACTTAACAATAACTGTAATCAGAGTTACATGATATATAGATGTGTGTATAAAATGAGAACCAACCAGAATCAGAAAATAGTTTTCAAAAAAATTAAAGAGAAGCATTGGGAGAAAATGCGAAACAAGAGAAATTAACAGTTTAGGATTATTGAAGGAAGCTTCACATTTATTTACCTTCAAAGGTACAGATGAAATATATATTCCTTCAAAAGTTATGGATTAAAATAAAAGCTGGCCCCATGAAAGAAAAAGGAAGTGATGACTTTTAAGCTTTCCTTTGTGCCTATGACACGGCCCTGTCACCAGTTGACTTATTAATTCAGCCATGTCTTCCTAAGCGGTTACTGTGGACAGGCCCATCTGGAGATATAAAGAGGAATAAGGCACAAGTTCCCACCACCAAGAAACTCCCTGTCTAGAGGATGCTCATATGTCATAAGCCTGAATCAAGAACTTTCCTGGTCTTCCAAATACATCACCCCCCTCGATCTGACTGGGATGTGCCATGGTTATTTTTAAAAACACTGTGTACGAAGCAGCAAAGTTCTTTCTGATTTTCCTGCAGTCTTTCATGCAGAAAGGAATGTTACCTGAGTAAGGTTCTCAGAAATGAACTCTGACGTGAGGCCTCTAGGAAGTGAGTCGCCTTTAAGAAGTTCTGAACATAAATTGAATTACCAAGAATTCTATTCATTGAAAAACACATTATATTGCATCATGTCCTTTTCAAATAGAGTGAAACTTGCTTATATTAAATTTCTAGGAACTCGAGGAAAAAATTTGATATAGGATGGAATTTGATAGACTCTAGAAATATTACACGTGCATGTAATCAGACCTGGATTTCCAATTTGATTGCTATACAGAGGGATCCAATATAGGTGGGTTCAATATTAGGGAGTTTCATTGAATCTGCATTTGTGTTTTAAGAACATATATGGTATGTGTTTCCTCAAGGTAAAAATCAGATTGATTCCTGAGTCCCAGAAAGCTAAATATTCATGGGAACAGGAATTCTGGGAGGAATTTGACCAGATGAAAATAGTGTGAGCAATCTAGTTTTCACTTCATTCCACTTTAATATTAATTTAATTGACTGGAGTTTAGACTATTGAATTCTGCAATGGCATCTTTCTCTCTTTTCCTAGCTCTATAATTCTCTGGCCTGTAACTTCTCTATCCCTTTCTTTCATTTAACATTTTAATATTCCTTTGAATGAAAGTGTTCAAAAGAAGGGAATTACCAAAAGGTTTCAATATATGAAGAAATTTTCCATTCTCAAGAATGTCTCCAATCTTGGAAAATCTTAAAAGTAATGAAAAAGTAGTGACTGTTATAAAACTGAAATAAATCACTATATTAATGTTTATACGAAATAGACCACCACTCCCCTTAAATTATAGACACTGGAAGTTATTAACGTTTTTGCACATATTTTCATTATTCCGTTGGGTTTCTTTGTTTCTTTGCTTGTTTTAATCCTGAACCTGAGCACTGTCATTCTAGTGATTCTCGCTTGGGTGGGAGGGACTGAAATTTATAAATCTCTCCCTCCCATGGAAGACGCTAACACAAGGCATGCCGTGGAATCAATCCTCTTCACTGAAGGAAGGAATGCATGAACTAAGTATATAACTCTATTTTGGAACCCTTGGATACTTTGACAAACATGCCACTTTTACAGAAAGAACCAAAAGCTAAAATCATAGTTTGCTACCATATCGCTCTATAATCACTTCTAAATTCTACTGATTTCACCCAATGTTCCAAGTAAGCAAATGTAATGAAATAAATAGAAACATATGTTTTGGTACCATAACAGATTGGCTTCCCAGCAGATTAGGAACTCTGAGCTATTTGCTGTTACAAACAAGACAGGTCATATACACATACAAAATAAGACTCATCTCTTTCACCTGAAATATTTCACGTAGTTGGTTAAAAGTCATTTTCACCATCACAAAAGTTATATAGTTAGCTAGGTAAGTTCTTCTTTATACATAGGGTTGGGTTAGGGACTCAGCAGTTTATAGAGGGAGCCACTGCCTTCTTAGGCTCTACATACTTAGTTTATACCACAAAAGAATCTCTTTATGAGGGAAGTCAAGTCAATTATTGACTTAAATGGCTGATTATTTCACTGAAATAACAAGGCATCCTGTGCAAAACCATTGATCCAATAGCATCACATAACCCCAGCTCCAGATACACCAAAAAGAGACTAAACTGATATACTTAACAGAGATACCACTGAATGAATATACACAATGTACAAAAGTGAATTAAATAGTTGAATAAATAACTCAGGGTTAATGCAAACCTTACACATTGACTCCACGAGAAGCTCTCCTAATAGCTTCTCTCTCTTCCTCTCTCCTTCCTCCCAAACCCCACCATGCACACACATGCTCACACACACACGCCAGCTGTAATGACTGAAATACCAACTCTGGGGGTGCATTCATTTCAGTTGCTCAAGTATCTTGTTTCTAACAACAAGTTCTTCTGGAGGGAGACCACACATTTACCTGCTCATAGACTTTTGTACTTTCCTGTGAATTCTTTATGACCTTTACCCCAGAGACATTTACTTAACTGCTGCGATCTGAAGGAAGAGAAATGGGAAGGGAAATGGTGCTTAGGGAGAAGGGAAGGAAGGTAGACTCCCTGGAAGAAGGGGAAGGCTGGAGGGCGTTGGATGTTTGTGGGGGAGAGAGGGGCCAGCTACAGGAAGGACACAGAGAGGGCGCAAGGATGACCTGCACTTTCTTCTCGATCTCACCTCCAGGTTTTCCTGCTGCTTTGTACGGAGCAAGTCCCACCAGCAAGAGCTTCTGAACATCCACGTGGGGGGCTTAGGGGTGTACAGGCTGCAGAAAGAGCTGTCTAAGGGGCTCGAATGGGAGCAGATAGGTATGGCAAGCCTTGTTTTTACTTCGATTAAACATTTATGATGACTTGGAGATTACTGGAGGCCAAAATGTCCCTAATCTTCCCCTTTGCCACCTTCACTGGCGACAGGGTGTAGCAAAGGGACTTCATTTCCAGTAAGTAGCCGAAAGGGGGAGCTTGGTGATTTCCCTCCAGTTCTACAGCAACTTGCCCACGTGGCTTTGGACATCCATGGATTCAGTCCCCTCCTTGCAGGCAGGCTGCGCTCAGCAAAGGACATTGGGTCCAGGCTGCCCTGCTATCGGGCTTCTCTCCTGTTCTTGGTCATTCTACTTTGCAGATCAGATTAAAAGCTTCGGGGCCCGTGGGCTGTAATATCTTACATCCCGGTCCCCACTCTGGAAGCCCCTTCCTCCATGGCATTGACGTCTCCAGCTTGGATTTTTGAAGGAACTGAAAAATCTGCCATTTGTCAAGCACACAGTCGTGCATGAATCCAACTCTGGGTTGGTGTTCTGCTTTTTTAAAGAAGGTGTAGAATTTCAGAAAACAATTTATTTATAGGTTAACATTCTCTTGATCACAATGACGTTGACTTTATTTTATGGCTCCCCCTAAATGCAACTGTTGCCATTGCAGAGCAGGGCCTTTCAAGGAGCAATAATAATTCAGTTATTTCTGAATACAAAAACTGGACAAAGACTGTCCTGAAATTGCCCTTTGTAATAACTCTTAATACCAGCACCTTTTTTTCTCATAGTATGTAAGAATGTAAACAAACTGCTTAAAATACTTGAGAATAAATTGTTTCCAAATATCCTACAGCAATTCAAAAGTATACATTTGCTTCAAGTTTTACTATTATAAGAGCGAGAACCTTCTTAATCTATTCATTAACAACAGTCTCTTAACAACTGCTACCTACACGACATTTTTTAGCCTGGTTTATGATTACTTAAAAGTAATCCAATGGCATTTTCGTAACAGCCTGACAGTGATTTCCTTCCAGACAAGCTAAATTAAAGTGGGAGGGGCAAAAGCAGCCCCTGTGCAGACAGGTGCGCTGCCAGAAGCCACCTTTCTCTCCTCCACGTGGCCCCCATTCTCCCAGTGGCTGGCCCAGGCCCATCACAGGCCAGCACCCAGAGAAGCCTTGGGCAGAGTGTGTGCGTAAGAAGCCCCAGCCTCACAGAAACTTTGGGCTCCATTCCTTCATCCGACGCCTCAAACTCAATTCTAGATCTGGCCCACTTGTTGCCAAGGCTCAGAGCATCACGCTAAACTCACTCCAACTCTACCTTGACCCCTGACCTTGGTCTTGATCCCTGTAGAACTGTTCCTGAACTCTTCACTGAATTCAGCTGCTTCCAGCTCCTCTTTCCTGGGTGCTTTCCTCCCTCATCTTGGACTCCCAGAGCCTGCCAGACAGAGCAGTACAGAGCCCCCAAGTGAAATACACTAAAGTCCATTAAGAATCACCTAAAATGTCAACAAATTTGAAAGTAGACTATTAGCAGTGCATATGTGAAGTTGACAGTACTCGTGATAAGCAGAAAAAACAACAATGAATACTAATGTCTTATATTTGTATAACACCTTAGAGTTTTCAAAGTGCTGTCATAACACTCCGTTGACATAGGCAAAAGGGGTATTACTTTCCCATTTTACACATGAAAACATTTGAGTTCGGAAGGGTTAAATGAATGAGGCCAAACAAAGAATAGAATTCAATTCTTGGCTCCATGAAGTAACTGTTCTGTGCACTATACAAGATGCCCCTCAGGGGACCCATTGGAAGGTACTTATAAGATAGGCTTTGGGGACTTGCCTTTAAAATGCTGTCAGTATCTCCACTGTGGCCATGGATCCCCTGTGTCGGTCATGAGGACCACTTATCACATATGCATGTTCTCAGGCCTTGCCTCAGCACACAGAATCAGAAGAGGGGGCAGGATTGGCATTGTAACTAGCACCCCCAAGTAACTGACCCACTCACCCTAATGAGACAGAGTGCATGAAGAGCCTGTCCCCATCTGAACAGGAGTCTCCCTACTGAGTGCTACAGAGAAGCAAGGTCAGCGTGAACTCTCATTCTTAGGAGCAGCCAATGAATCAGGATGGCATCGAGGTCCTAGTCATCCACCTTTGAAGCCAAGTATTGGGGGCACTTCACCCATGAACAAATCCCCTCAGAGGTTAAGAGTATGGACCCGGGAAACAACCTGCATCAGTTCAAAGCCCAGTCCTGCCACTTACAAGTGACCATGGGCAAGTCACTTAACCTTTCTGTGACTCAGATTTCTCATCTGTAAAATGGGGATAATATGAAGGGTATTGGTATACCTCATGGGAGCGTGAGGTTAAATGAGTTTAGTGGAAGTAAAACATTCAGAACAGTTCCTGAGACAGAGTAATTGTTCAACGAGTGCTAGATATTAATAAACAAAGGACTCCCTTTCCTTATTATAGGTTTTGAAGTGACACACGTTGCTAATAGCCAACACAAGGTCTCAGGCTGATGAAACTTCCAGCACCTGGCACAATATCCACTTGCCATGGTAAGTAGTCAGTACATATTCATTGAATATAAAATGGTACAAAGTCCAACAGTTTACCTGGATGGACAAGTCAGAAATGAACTAGACGGAGTCAAGCATCTGTTCTTTGGTCCTATAGCCCACCCCGATTCCCAAGGCCTTTGAAGTGTGTCTTGGGAAAAGGCAAACTACATTTTGAGTTTAGTTTTGTTTTAACAAGGCATCATGTAAATTCTGCCTGAGATCAGCATCATTAGCCTTTCTGGAAGTAAAATAGGGGACTCCCCCTGCTGAGTTGTGATTGTCCTGTGCAAATATGCACTCCAGCAACACTATTCAACCCTAACCCCCTCCTCTGTTCTCCCTCTCCCCTCCCCCTCCTCTAACAGCAGGCCAGCATTCACAATCGACCTCTGCAGTTTACATCTTCTTAATTCAACCACATCTCTTAGACATTTCAGAGAACAATGCGATAAACGAAATTCTCCAGAGTTATTATTCACTTTCTAATGAATAATTGAATTGCTGATATACTATTTGACAACAAAAAGAAGCTGAGACGTTTTGAGTGCTTCTTGACTTTAATGCATACATCTGAGTCTGCCTGTCAGTATTTTAGTCATTATACTACTCGCAAAAGCATAAAGAGAAGCTATCACTCTGCACATGGTAAAAATGGCAGCCATTTGGAGCCACCCATGAAGATGTTAAGGCTGAGCTCTTGGAGAGCTGTAGATATTTTCAGCATGGGCAGGAAAGAGCAAGTTTTCCTAAAAGAAAACACATTGACAACAAGGGAACAGGTTGCTTCTATTGTCAATGCCCTAACGACTTTCTTAAATTAGCTTTTTATGGGAACCCTTTCTGCATGCTTGATGACGCTCAGACCACCCAAGTTAATTTGATACAAATGTAATTTAAGAGATTCCATGTGTGTCTTAAGATTTGGGTATGTGGGGTTTGAGTCGTTTTTTCTCTTTCTCTCTCTTTTTTCCTTTTCTTTACTTGTTTTTTTTAACTTGGTACAACTTCTTTACCACGTACATGCTTTTGAAAAATGAGGATTTTCTGCTTGATTATTACTCACAATCCAAGATAACATTTAAAGTAAATGGATTATACAATCTCCATTAACATCAAATACAAATCAAGATGTTGGTTCTTCCATTGAAGCATGTGGACATAATTTCAACTGGAGTCCATAGGAGCGACTGAGTAGAGATGCTGCTGAGTAGGTGAAGTACTTAACTTTTTATCTTGGGCAGGAAAATAAAAATGAGTTATTTTATAGGAGATTGAAAGCAGAGAAGACATTTGAGTTGTTCAGTTGCAACTTCCTCTTCTTAAGGATGAGGCAACCGAACTAAGACCCCTAGTGCTAAATCCACAGCTCCTCGGCGCTTTGCTGGTATTCGATAGAACATTTACAAACAACCAGAAATCCCATAAGAGAAGAACTTGTGGGGTGATTCTGTTTATTTTTATCCATCATTTTTAATAGGCAGTTTCTTATTTTCTTAAATCTAATGTCACACTCGTAGTATAAAAATGCACAGGGTTAAATTTGTCTAGCTTAACCTAAACATGCCACAAATCTAGATTTGATTCTATATTTTAAAATAGAGAAAGTGGAGAATGCAAGTTTTGCAGTCAGACATTTCTAGGTTCAAATCCCAGTTCTGCCACCAGTTCTCTTCGAACTTGGGGAGTTAGTTAACCTTTCTGGGGCTTGGTTTCTCCAGTGGAAAAATTGAAAAAGGCCAATTATAAGAATTAAATGAGGTAACTTTTGTGAAGTACTGAATACATGGTAAAAAGAAAAAAAATGGCGGTGGTTCAGGTGAGTGCTTTCTGTTGAGAGATCTCGGCCCTCTCCCAGGTGCGCCCAGTCCAGCCCCCCAGACCGCTGATAACCCAGCTTGCAGTTCTCAGGGTTTGGCTGAGAATATAAGGAAGTCAACTGCTCCACCAAGACAGATTACTTTATACTACTTTGGCAAAGATGAAACTGGAAGAAATGATGATCCAAAGAAATGGTCAGAGGAGAAAGGGCAAATCAGGAGTTTCATACATCTATGTACCACAAAGAAAAAAATAAGATTTACAAAACTTTCATGTGCTTTGCTTAAAGAAAAAAACTGAAAGGAACATGCCCCTAATTTAAGGACAGGAGGCCAAGTGTCAAATCTAGAACAGACAGAAAAGGTGGGTTATCAAGCTGTCAAGGAAAGCCCTCCGTTAGATAGAGAGACTCCACCTAAGGCTTCATTAGACAAGTCAAGGAAAAGCAGGACTGAGGGGTGGGAGAAGAGACATCTTAGGGCAAATCATCAGACACAAGTTCAAGTGGTGCCATCGGCTTAGTACCCAAGCAAAATATGCTACAGAAAAGGATGCTCTCTAATGCTTCACATGGATTGTGTCATTTAAATGAGGCTTAAAAAGCAATGTCACCAAAAAAATGAGAAAGAATGCCTAAAACAAAAGAAAGAAAAGTTCCTTTAGGAAAAGTATCCACATCAATCTGAAGCCCAAGGTGAAATGAAGTCTACAACCAAGTCTGGGATATATTCGACTTTGACCTTTCTTGACTGAACTCCACTCAAAACTTGTTGAAATTTGTAGCAATAGTACACATGCCAAAGGAAATTCATTTTAAAAGGTTATAGTGTCATGTCTTCCATTTAAGACTTTAATCTATTTTGAATTCATTTTTGTGTGTATATATATATGAATATTACTCAACCATAAAAAAAGAAGGTCATCTTGCTATTTGCAACAACATGGAGGAACCTCTAGGGCATTATGCTAACTGAAATAAGCCAGACTGAGAGAGTCAAATACTATATGGCATAACCTATATGTGGAATCCTAAAAAACAGTCAGACTTACAGAAACACAGAGTGGAGTCGTGGTTGCCAAGAGCAAGGGGGCGGGAGAAATGGTGAGATATTGATTAAAGGGTACAAACTTGCAGTTATAAGACGAATAACGTTCTGAGGGTCTAATGTAGAGCATGGTGCCTATAGTTAATGATATTGTATTGTATACTTGAAATTTGCTGAGAGTAGATCGCAAGCATTCTCATCAAAAAAAAGTAACTATGTGAGGTGATGGAAGTATTAATTAACTTGATTGTGGTAATCATTTCACATTGTATACGTACATCAAATTATCGTGTTGTGTACTTTAAATAGATTACAATTTTATTTGTCAATTATACGTCAATAAAGCTGGAAAAAATTGTTAAAGATAAAAATGAAAGACATAAAAAAGAGAATATGAAATAAAATAATAAATGTACCCAATAAATGAGAACATTATTATTATTATTAAATATGTCAGCAGTCCAAAAATAATCTTCACCGACATAATTTTATTCCATCTCTATGACTCTGATCCCCATGTTGTCATTTAAGTCCATTCGATTATTAGCACAAAGGGGCATAAGCAATTTAGCAGTTATATTAACATTTTCTCAGTTTTGAAGCTCTTGATACAAGTTCTTCTGCCTCTTTCTGGACTTTGCCCTAAATTCTTTCTGTCCTCCCTAAGTGCTCTTTGCAGACCCATCATCACTCTAAGCCTACTTTTAGCCTCACATCCTGGCCCTCTCTGTTACCTGCACTTTTGACCCCATTAACCATATCACTTCCAATTTATTCACTCACTTCTCCTATTGTTATCCATCCACGGTCCACTCTTGTTTTAAGTTCAATGGTTCTCAAACTTTCCATCTCAAGGCTCCTTGACACTTTAAAAAAATTATTTTGTTTGTCAATGAGCTTTTATTTATGTGATTTATATCTATCAGTACTTATTGTATCAGAAGTTAAAACTGAGAAATTTTAAAATTAATTCTTTATTAATTCATTTTAAAATAACAATTTTACATGTTAACATAAACAGCATATCTTTATGAAAACTAATTATACTTTTCAGAACAAAACAAAAGTAGTGGGGAGAGTGTCATTGTTTCACATTTTTACCAATGTCTTTAGTATCTGGTTTAATGGAAGACAGTTGGATTATCCTACCTGCCTCTGCATTCAGTTTGTTGCAATATCTTGTGTTGGTTGAGGTAAATTAAAAATATTCGGCCTCACACAGATCTACAGTTGGTAATGGAGAAGTATTTTCATAGCCTTTTCAGATGATTGTGGATTTTCTTCTTTGACACTACACAACACACAAGAAGAGTAGTTTCTTAAAGGTCAGTTGCAATATGGAGTGTGAAACCATATTAGTCAAACGTTTGTAATCTGTTACGTTAAAATCAATCAGCCTATCGTACATATTAAATGGATCGAGTGCCCATGCATGAGTTTATATTATCAGCATTAGTCATTTGGAAAATATGGGTTCCCCAAGTTTTGTAGATCTTCCAAATGTTGACATTTTTAATCATACAACATGAAAAAATTGCATTCGTTAATATCACTACCAATCTCATCACAAAAGTCTTTAAGTATTGTGAAGCTGTCAAGTTCATGTGGTAGATAGAAGTTTTCCAAAAGTCTCATTTTCATTTAAAAGCTCAAATTTTTATCATAGGCAAGAAATACTGTCAGTTGTTTCCCTTGAAGTGACAGGTTCACTTTCTTCATTTTTGAGAAAGTGTCTGCCAAACACACAAATCTGAATAACTAGTTTTTCTGCCAGTCCTTCTTTCAAGTAAAAACAGTGTTCCACGGAAAAGCAGCTAGATCAGTTCACAGCTCACAATCTTACAAGTACTTTTCCTCCAGGTGACCGTCCTCCTTTAGTAACCAGCAGAAGTGCTACATGAAATCATACAAAATGTTGACATACTCAAGAGCTGAGATTTAATAAAATTAATAATTTTTTTTGCTTCATTAAGAATATTCTTTAAGTGAAACTGGCTTATTTTCCCCCACAAATGTGTGACAGTGAGAAATACAATGACCACCAGTGGAGTTTGGTTCCATTGACTTGATTTATGCTGAGATATCAGCAGTATTTCTCACACTTGAGAACTATTGTTTTAGATGTCTCTGCACACCTTTTAAAACCACACTTTTCCTTCTTGATGAAAGCTTCAAGAACAGAGATTTAATAAATTTGCTTCTCCGGCCTTAAACTTGTGCATACTGATCTATCCCCAAGTCTTTCTAGACCTTGTCTTGCCTTCATACTTTATATTTAAGTATTTATATGGAGCATTTAAGGGATATAAACTCTTGCTGATTGCTTGATTGATTTTTTAAAAGCTTTAAAAATCAACTGCACATTTACAGATTGGAGTACACCTGGCTTAAGAGTTCCAATGACTGACGCATGAAGAAGGATGTTGGAAAACTGAAGTATCCAGGAGAGGTCAGCCAGGTTAGCGGAATGACTGAAACCACATTCCATCAGTACCTGTTGCAAGAACTAAAGATGTTCAGGCAAAAGTTCTCTTGCGAGGACAGAGAGGCAGCCCAAGAATTGTGTTGTGTGGAAGAGAGATTTGATGGCTCCCTAGTGCTTCCAGGAGACCAGAGAAGGATAAATGAGTGAAAGTTACAGAAGATTAACTTCAATTCAAAATTTTAAAAAAAAATGTCTAAGAATTCCCTCTGTCCACCAGTGGAATGGGGTATGTTGGAAGCAGCAATCAATGTCCTAAACAGAGGCTGGAAGATGCAAAGACATAGAAAGGGGGGCTGAGACTCCAGTACAGAAATATGTCCACAATTTCAAGATGGCCATGAAGCCCAGATGATGATGTCCTAGACTGATAACTTCCAAAATCCTTTACAACCTCTCAAATTCTGTAATTCCATATATTTCAGGCACTAGAGTGCCTTAGTGAACTATCAATTTCATAATTTCTTGTTCCATTTTTTGTGAGAGTAAAAGCAAATGTGTGATGAATTAAAACTAGAGGAGTTCATTCTTCAGGATGGCAAAGTCAAGGTAGCACCACCTATTAGACAGCGTAGGGAAGGATGTTATCTCCACAGTCAAGGAGGCTTCAAAAGCCTCACAGCATGGTGGAAACACGTGGAGGCCGCGAGTCAATCCGTGATAGAGTCTGGACTTGGCTATTGGCCTGAGTGTCCCGAACCCCCACCTAGAAAATATAACTGCATGTTTTCACTACCCTCCCAGAAATATGGTTACAAGGTCAGTGACACTTTAAGAAATAATTGGAGTGTTTTTTTTTTTTCCTCACAATAAAGCTCTACCACAGCAATGCCAGGATTTATTAAAATTTGTTTGAGTGCTTGCCTCAGGAAAATATTCACTGAGAGAACTGAAAAATTAGCTGGGCAAAGGAAATACAGTTGATGCCATGTGTTTAGGGTGGCACATTTAACACAGCATCTCATTAAAGGTTCTTTGATAAATTCATTCGGATTATCTCGGTCATGACTTGTGACGAGGACCAAGAAATGGCCTGAAGGCGCTGCAGGCCAAAGTGACAGTAAGTGGTAGCTGAGTTGTGAGGAAATACAACGGGGCAGGGGTGGTGGGGGCGGAAGAAGAAGGGTGCTCCGAGGATTGATGTTTGATCTGGTCTTACTTAATGTCTTCATTAATGATCTGGAAGAGGGGTAAATAGCCTGTTAATTAAATTTGCAAATGAGACTAAATTGGGAGATGTTGTAAACATGCTCAAGGACAGAGAAGTAACATGAAGGCACCTTGAGAGGTTGGAAGGATGGGCTTGAATAGAAAAAGCCAAAAGCTGGCGTGTGTTCTGGAAGGAAAAGATGAGCAAGAAGCAGTAAGAGCCCTCAGCACGTGTGTTTGTGTTTGCTCAGGAAGACTGGCCCTGAGCTAACATCCCTGCCCATCTTCCTCTACTTTAGATGTGGGACACCTACCACAGAATGGCATGCCAAGCG
The DNA here is from genome assembly GCF_041296265.1 of Equus caballus. NCBI lineage: Eukaryota > Metazoa > Chordata > Mammalia > Perissodactyla > Equidae > Equus > Equus caballus. The sequence continues at coordinate 82,381,253 of NC_091691.1, forward strand.
GTGCCATGTTCACACCTTGGAGCCGAACCAGCAAACCCCGGGCCTGCTTAAGCGGAATGTGCGCACTTTGCTGCGCCACCGGGCCGGCCCCCAAAAGGTCTTTCTAACGTCTTTTCTTCAAGTCTTTTCTTGCTCCTTTTCTAAGCTAACTATTCCAAACCCTATTACCCCCAAGACTACCTAAAATCCCCAAAATCTCTAACATGTTTCATATACCAGTATACCTCTCTCAAAAAATCTTTCTGAAGATGTAATTGGATGATGTGTGTAAAAATTTTTTGTAAATGATAAAGCACCACACTGTCATAAATATACCTCCTTTCCTTGTTTTCCTCCTGCTTCTTTGTTTTGCGGTGGAGAGAATAATAATTGTGTTCTCTCCCTTAATTTTACCTGTTTGATATTTACACTGGATACTTTCTTAAGTTGGGGGCCACATCTATTTCTTATGTAATTTTCCCTACCTCTATATGTATGCTCAGCACCTCAGAAGGTGTCAGAAAATGTTAATGATTGATCGGCCATCCTATTGCACATGAACACCATCTTTAGGTGACTTACTAAGAAGTTGGTTGCAAATTATATTTTCCAAAGATAGCTACATAGACAGATAGACAAACACATACATACGTTATACCACACGCTCTCCTCACAGCATGACTGAAATTCCTCTCCCTGAGAGGTGAAGTTTATTTCTCTCCCTTGAACAAGACGTTGTAGCTGCCTCAATGAATAGAATGCGGGGAAAGTGATGTTGTGTGACTTCTGAGGCTAAGTCATAAAAGATAGTGCAATACACCTTCCATCTGGCTCTCTCTCTGGTTTCTTTCTCTCTCTATGCTCACCCTTGGAACCACCCTGGAACCACCATATTGTGGGGCAGTCTCAGTTACGACTCAACCAATAGTAACATCGACTCCCAGAAAGATGGTTTTAGCCCCTAATCTTTGAGCTGCCCCAGAGAAAAATAACCCTGCTGAGTCCTACCCAAACTGCTGATTTCTGAACAAAAGAAATGTTGCCATTTTTAAATTTTGGGTTCATTTGTTACACAGCCATTGTAACTATAACAAATTATATTTTAGTGGGTCAGTGAGACATATACAGATAGGGTATCCAATACACAATTAGAAATTTCAAGTTTGGATCTCATAGGAGAGGCCAGAGTGAGAGTTCCATGGGTGACAATTTGATCCATAAAAGTAGGTGAGATGGCCCAGAAAGAATGGCCCAAAAACTCCTAAGGCCTGGGGAATGCCTATGTTCATAGAGCAGATTAGAGAAGACAGCATCCTTCAACTCTCAACTCATATATCTCTGATCACCTGAGACAAAAATTCTAGTCCTCCTCTTAAATGACCTCTCAGCACCCTACACATCTCTTTTGCAATTCATATCACAATAACTATTCGATAATTGATCATATAATTTATTACTTAATTTCTAATTCACCCAATAGAATATATAAGATCCTGGAGAGCAAGGACTGAGTCTGTCTTGTTCACTATTGTATCCCCAGAGCTTAACGTGGTGGGGAGGGGGAGCATTCTAATAAACAGGCAAAAAGATATTAAATGCTAGTATCAAAGAAGATTAAAACTGAAAAATCTTCCATTGGATTTGGCAATTAGTAGATCTCTAATGATATTGACAAAAAAGGAGATTCTATTCAGCAGTGAGTGAGGAAGGCGGGCCATGTCAAGAGGCAAAGTTGGACTGCATTTCACCTGGAAAGCCACATGATTTGCTCCAAGCCCTTTAGCTTGTTTATGGATAGTCCAGCTCCAAAAAGTCCAAGTCTCTAGAAAAATCTGGGAAGTATTGTGATTGACTATTGTAGTGAACATTAGACTTCTCTTTCCCCAACATAAAGAGACTGTCCTCAGCCTTGCTTCCATTTTGGCTTTAGAGAATAATGATTTTACCAGAAATACTATATCATAGAAATGCCATTTTTCATCACTAAGCAAAGCATTGGAACTTTGGTGCCAGGAGGGAAATTAAGACTCTGAAGAACTATCTTAAGCAATTAATTTCTGTATGCAAAAGAGTCATTAGGAGGATATATTTCATTCTAAATGCTAAGCCTAAGACTTGGTGTGCAGCCATAGCTGCCCTTGTGAAAACTTATCTATGTTGGTCTCTTGGTGGCAGATTCAGCCCATTTTGAAGTATTCCCCTCTAAGTCTTTCTAGTTGTCAAGATGAATCCCCGAGGCAGACAGAGCCTTCTCAGATGCCTGGGACACATCAAGATAAGCATGTTCAGAATGGCTTGGATAGGATAGACACAAACCCAGTCCCAGGTCCCATCTTCAGCATAAGGTGAGATCAGGATTTCCTCAAGTTTTCCAAATGAAAAGAATCAATAGATTCTTATGGTTCAAAATGGATTCCCACTACTCTTATTTTGACTACCTGGACCTTTCCTTTGAAAGTCCTCCATGTTGTTATCATTCTTTAGGGCCTAGAAAGTACACTCTACTGCTATTTGGTGCACCAGGGTGTCCTGGAGATTCTCTTGGGTGTCCACAACTTTCGCACAGCAATTAGGGCATCAAGAATATGAGAAGATTCAGGAGAAGTATCAAAAGCAGAACCACGGCTGCTGTGAGTTTGTGTAGCCCCACTGGAGGCATGAAGAGAGCTGTTAGAAGGGAATGCATGTGATGAGGCTGGTGGATCAGGCAAGTTGCCAGTAGGAAGTCTAGAAATGCAGCTTCTCCTCTACCATGGGGTCAATTTGGCTATTCATCTGCAGGTTGTGGGAAATTGAGGATAGGATATGGATATCAAAGACTTTAATTGGCACTTTCCAAGACCGTAATGAAAATAGAGGACCACAATTAGACCCTAGATAACCAGATACCCTGTGAAAGTGGAAGATTTCTTTGTCCAACAAGATACCAGAATAGGTGTTCATGGGGGACTGGTGCAAGGGTAAAGTGTGCCATTTTCTGGTACCCACTTGTTGTCATGGCCATTGGTGGGGAGAAGATCAGACAGGAACTCCATTTTGATGACACTTGCTTAGGCAACTATTGGCCTTGACCTAGGCACAAGTGTTTATGGACAAGGTTATATAAACATGTAATTTGGAGACTTCCAAAGTTCTCACAGGCTATGTTGCGAGTTTTGAAGGCAATAGTGTAATATCTCTTCCTGGAATGGGAACAAGGACAGAAGTCACTGGAACCTGGCACTTCGGCAGATTTAATAACTCTCATCTTTGTGTCTGAAGATATCAGTTTTGATGGCACAAAGCCAGAGTCAGGGTTCTACCTAAATCTGAGATTTAACTCCAAGTCAAATTTAACTCAGAGTCTCATCTCTGCCACAGTCAGAGCCATTCCTGGGACCAAGACAAATCACTTCCCTTTAGAAGAAGTAGAATGTGTATCAACAATAATACATGGCAAATCCAGAAGTCATTGCCCACCACGGATTGTGCAGGAGATCTTCCATCCTCGGACTACTCTGATTCCTTGTCTGGTATCATGAAGTTGCCTTGGCCAGATTGGATATGACCCAGGAAGTTCACCTTCAAGCTCATACACCTGAATTTCTTTTGACTGCCCTGCAGGTAGTATGCTTTAGATGGGCCAGGACTGCCATGACAAAGGCCTCATTCAAGGCCGGATAGAGCAAATAAATCTGGATATTAACCATGTTCCATAAGCATACATCTCATTCATTAAATGTTCCAAGTCTTTGGTGGCAACACCAAATACCAAATGGACTAATTTCAGAACTGGAGACCAAAACCCATGGCAGAGCTTTTATAGGAACCCAGGGACATTGGCAAGAGTAGGTTAGGTACCTGTAAGGGAGCGTGGCCTAATATTTAGGGCCAAAATCAAAGAAGTCAATCACCTGGGCCCACTTTTCCAGTTTGACTCAAGCTTCTGAAGATACTGTAGAGTGTAGAACAAGGGTTCTCAAAGAGTGATCTCTAAACCAGCAGCATCAGCACCACCTGGCAACTTATTAGAAAGGCAAATTCTTGAGCCCTACCCCAATCCAACTTAATCATCAACTCTGGGAATGAGGCCCAGCAATCTGTGTTTTAATGAGCCCTCCAGGAGATTCTGATACCCACTAAAGTTTGAGAATCATGGGTGTACTAAGACTGAATCCAGACTCACTCACACCATGCGACCTTGAGTAAGTGAAACATATCTCCTGCCTTCAGTTTCCTCATCCATGAAAAAGGGGATAATAATAATAAAACCTTCACCAGAGGAGTGTTGTGAGGATTAAGCAAAACAATGTTTGCAAAGCACCAAGTGCTTCATCTCTCACACTGTAGCTTCACAGTAAATATTGATTCCTTTCCCTCCCTCCCTTTCCCCTAAGACTCCCAGATTATAGGGCAGTGAAGCCTTTGATTCCAGGGACATAGGTCTAACTTAAACTATGGTGGATTGTGCTTTGTCCCATGAACTTCTCAAGAAGGGACTCCTGTAACTAGTTTGTTCTTAAGTGACTCAGATCAGCCTAGGAGAGACAAGGTTGCAGAATGTACTCTTTTCAGGATAGTCTTGCTGGAAAAATCTTTGGCTATATTGAATCTTTCTAGTTCAAGTTAATGCCTAACTTTCCACTGGTTTATTTATCATCAGGAACAGATACCCAAGAGACTAGAGCCTCCACAATCCCCATGAACAACAGGACACCTGAAGATAAGGCCAAATCTCCAAGGCAGTGACCTCGTTTCTCCAGCCTTAGGACAGTACCTCTTTTGACTTTCTCATCATTATGTAACTTAGCCACATGTCCTTGGCATCCTCAGCACTCACTGGAAGGGATAATTGGTTTGTTTCCTTGTGTTTCTTATGCTCAAAAGAAAGGCAACATGTCCATGTCCCAATGTCCCAACCACAGAACGAGGCATCCTAACCTCACCATTTGTCATGAGGCAAGCAACCAAATGTCGCCTCGGTAAATACTAATGGAAATGAATTGACTAAAGAAACCAGAAACCCATGGGACATATGGAATTACACTAGACTCTGTGAACAATGGGGTGATAATAGTAATAACCTACATCTAAGAAGAGTTTTCCAGAGAAATGAAAATATTTTACAATTAAGTGCCATGTTGGTGCTAAATATATTAGTGGGTAATTGGACGCAGCCTTAGCAGAACTCAGGCTAGACAGTACCACCCCAGTACCAGGGCGGGACACTATGATTTCCATCACTACCAGATAAGTTTCTTCCAGTATTCCCTGTTAACAGGAAAATACAATAGCTTTGAATCTGAACTTTGGTGAGCCAGATCGAGGTTATCTCAAAAACATTGCAACTAAAAATATATCCATCTTTCCACAACATAGAGAGATAATCCACATCCTAAGATTTATTTTTTTAGAATAACAACGGTTTCAGCAGGAGTGCTATATCATACAGTGGAGTTCAAGCATCCTTTTCAAATTTATTCAAATGTTAATGCCAAGGGCATTGAATTAATCTCTGTGCTCGATCCTGAAGAATGCTTGTGGGAAACACAAATAAGTGGTTAAAAAGGTCCATAAGAATGCAAAACATGTAATTCCATTATGGTATAATATGAGAATGATAGAATATCAACATGATAATGAGGCAAAAGAGAAGGTTCCATCATCCCTGGCTTAGAACACGCTTAACAAAGGAAATCCGGATAAAAACAGAACTGCATATAGCAGCTCTAGGGGATGAAAGAAATTACCCATGGAACATATTTTGTTTTCATGTATCTAACTAGTTAAATTTGGTAATTTGTATTTGAAAACTGACAAATAAACCTGGAAACTTCCAACTTAAAATTGTAACTGGGTAACAGCTCTGCACATACCACCATCAGCTTTCCCACAAAAATACCTATGAAGACCCAGAAGATGAAACATCACAGCAATAATAAAACTGTGATTTGCACTCACTCTTATCAGAATCTTGGAGAAAGATCTGCTAGTTAAGAAGCAGATTAAACCAGATTGGAAATCCATTTTGTGACTCACTATTTTGTGCCTGATTGAAAACACTCCCCCATTGTCCACCAAAATTCAGGAATTCAAATTTCTATGCCAATTGCAAAATTGGACAGCTGCCTGTCCACCATGGGGGTGCTTCTTTTTGAAGCTATCAAAGCCTTCATGCCTTCCACTCCAATAATACCTCTCTTTATACCTCTATTCAAAGACAGAATAGTGATATTAATAATATTAATAAGGATGACAGCAGCTAATATTTAAAATTTCTAATGCACTGTGCTAAGTGCTTTACAAATATTATCTCACATTAACTTCACAATACTTCAGAAAAATAGTAATATCATTATCTTCATTTTAGGAAAGAGAAGCTCAAAGATTTGAAATAACTAACCAAAGTTCACGCAGCTGGTCATAAGTAGAACTAGGTTGTAATTGAGATTCTGGAGCAAATAACTATTAGATTATGCCATAGCCCTTATAAGATATTTTTCAAGAAATATGGAGAAGCTGAGAGCAACATTTAGTATCACAGGAGATATTGTCCTTCCAGATGATGTATTATGAGGGGCAAGGGGGACCAGAGACAGAGAGTTCTAATAGCAGTGCATGCAGGGAACTTTCACTTTTGTGCATTCCATCTTTTTAGAATGTAGAGCTAGGAAGCATGGGAAGAAACTTTCATCTCAATCCTGAAGAGTCACCCTGGAAATAAAATCTAGCTAGACCTCTGAGATGTGACCAGCATGAGAGCCAGGCCAAGAGTAAGTGAAACATCCTGTCTGAGGACAAATCAAGAAGGAAACTATTAAAACATGAAGAACAAGGTGGAAATTGAATAAAAGTAGGGAAAAAATTATTATAAAAATTCAGAGGATAAGCAGACTTCTGAAAAATATTTATTATGAAAACTAGAATTGAAAAAATGATCTGAGATTATCATTTAAATAGAGAATGACCTGGCCTCCATGAGACAGAAAGGGAACATAACTAAAAGATAAATAATTGTGGTGAAAGTCAGCAAGATGAGATTAAAAGTGATCCAGATGAGACAGAAAAGGCTTCAGGAAAATTAGAAAAGCAGTAACAGAATATAAAACTACACTGGAGCAGTGAAGAGCATAATTGCTGTTGCAGAAAATCAACCAGTAATATGGAAGGCAAACTTAAGTAGTTCTCCTAGAATCTAGACAAAAATTAAAAGGATGGGAGAAAATATAAAAAATATACAATAGAGATCAAACTTAAAAAAGTAGAACAATTGGAATAAACACAATATCCAAAGTCAAAGAAAATCTTCCTCCATAGGAAAAAATAAATACAAGTATGTTGATCAAACAGCTCATCACGTGCCAAGAAAATCACTGGGGTGGAGGGAAATCACGTGGCCGCTCCAAAAATGTATAGGATAAAGGTGTTTTTTTTTCTTTTTTTGAAGTAACGTTGATTTACAACATTCTATAAATTTCAGGTGTATATCATTATATTTCAACTTTTAAATAGACTACATCATGTTCATCAGCAAAAGTCTAGTTGCCATCAGTCGGATAAAGTTTTAAATATTACACGTTTATAGGCATAAAAGAAAATCAGTTTATACACAAAGAAATAAAAGTCTAGCCTCCTACATTTTAATACTAAATGCTAAAAAGCAATAAGCAATGACTAACACGTATTGAGGACAAAATTGTAAACCAAGAATATTATACCCTGCCAAGTCATCTTTCTGAGTAATGGAACAGACACATAGTCTTGGAGAGGCAGGAGGTCTGGTGACACATCAGCCCTTCCTTTGAATTTAGAATTAAAATTAGGAACTCAACCCAGGGGAAGTCCTATTATAAACGGATGGATGGACTCTATTGTGGGATATTACCTCCAACACCCACACCTGAAGGAACCACGGAAGCCAAAGGGGCTGTTGATGCTGTGGGAGGCAATTTTTCCCTCTGGAAAACCTTTAAAAATACTTTTATAATAAATGTTTACTCTTAATTACTCAGACTTAAGCAATAATTCTGAGAAAAAATTCAGAAATTCCAATAAATATAAACACTGTTATGTAAAAAACCAAAAGACAAAAAATACCCACTCACTTGAAAAGATTGGGGCAAAGAAATTTTGAGATCATCTTAAACAGACAGACTATTTTTCCTTTTTTTTTTAATTTACCACATTTCCTTTAAGGAGCTCATATTATTTAATTAAAAAATAAACTATTTAAAGGAGAAATAGCACATTCAGAATTCATCTCACTTCCTCTAAAAGGATCAATATCTTTGGCTTCACTCTGCCGGCGTTAAAGCTTTCCAAGCATCTATTTTAAAGAAGTAGGACACTGCTTCTGGCTGGTTGTGTTCTCTGCACACCGACTGGTGTGGGAAGGGAGTTGATGAGATGACCTCTATGGCCCCTATTCAGAAATGCGATGGCTCTCCGACCCAGGAAGCTTGACCAGAGCAGCCAGTCAATCCTGCAGTCGAGCTTGCCCTGGGAGGCAAGTCTTGTGGACTGTGGTGCATTTCAGAAGCTTGTTTCCCCAGACTTTTTAAATAACTGTTTTTCTAATTACAAATGTAGCCATGCATGTGAGAGAAAATTTGAAAAACTCTAAAATATATAGGAGAAAATAGAATCTCCCATCCTCTCAGATTCAGCATCAGGAGTTTTCATTTCCAAGACTGCTGGGAGACAAATCAGTTAAAGACAGGTCACCACTAAAGACAGGGGGTGGCTACAGTCTCCACTTTGGAAAGGAGACAGAGAGATTCAGGCAAGCTGATGCAGGAGGATTTGAGATCTCGTCTGAGCTGTCCACATACTCCAGCCTCAGATAAAATCCAGAAGACAACACCCATGGAAGCACTTTATAAACTCTCAAGGATTATACAAACGGTGTTTGAATTATTCTCAGTAGCAATTGAGTTGGTATCTTGGTATTGTCCAATGGCACAAAGGGGAATTGGTTTCCAAGGAGCGTTTACTGAATTTCCTGCCTTTGGAGGTGTCGCTGCCATTTCGGCTTGTCTTGGTGGCAGGCTGCTCTCTGGCATTTCATCTCCCACACGGATCTGGCAGGGCGCGTGGTTGATCCTGGCAGACACACGCCTTGTCTCAGGAAATCGCTGCTCCGTTCACAGCACTGCATACTTACGTCTGGTGTTCAGATCTGTTTTGACCCCAAATAAGAACACCGCTTCAAATGCTTCCTTTTAAAGCACAGTACAGGCAACAAGACTTGCCTCTGAGAAAGAAGCAGCAAGAGCCCAGCAATATTGTAAGCATATGCATCAATGCATACATGCTTCCTAATCGCTGTACGTCATTGACCTATCACCATGGGAATGACGTTAGAGTAGAACCTCTTGAGAAGGACTGAGAGGAAAAGTTGCAAGTTGTCACAGTGTGAGGTGGCAGGGTATACAGAAATTTTCAATGGACCCCTCTCCTTAGGTCCCTTTCCCCTTCATTAGGGCTTTAGGCTTTTATCCCTTATTCTGGAAACACTCTTCTCTAGACTAACCTAACACCACTTCCTCCTACTTTTCCAGCCACCTCCCTGGCCATTCCTTCTCTCCTTACTCATTTCTCGTTCCCTGCTTAACCTTTAAATGTTGGCGTGATCTCAGCCTACAGCTTCCAGAGAGCCAGGCTCTCATCTGATGGTTTACCACTGTATCCTCAATGCTGTGAATAATGTCAAGCTCTTAGCAGATGCTCACTAAATATTTTTGAGTGAGTGAATGAATGAGTGGATATATTGCTGACAAACTCTCCATTTCCTTAAAACAACATTTCCACACACTTCCAAGCAATTCATCCTCACGCCCAGAGCCACTCACCATTGCTAGGACGTGTCATTGAATAAGATTCATGGATCCACCTGTCGCTCCAGGCCCAAGGACCTCATTCCCTTCTCAGGCTGCCTAAAGTGGATCCCCTGCCTCAAAGTCAACTCTCAACGAAGCATCTGCCTCCAGGCTCTTCCTCAGTTTTCCAAACCCCTGGCAACCAAAAGAATTATGGCGTCTTGTCAGCAGTATTTTCCCAACCCTAATCAAGGGAAACTCACATCCATCCCAAATACTTTGACCTTCTGGGAAATTCCCCCAATATTTCTCCTCTATTGGAAAACTCCAAAAAACTTTCTGCAGGATGGGGTCACATAAAATTGCTTGTTTCAGAAACCCCTTATCACTTGAGGGCAGACTAGGTCCTTTTCTAAGCCTCACTTTCCCCTTCATTGAGGTGGGTATAATAATAACAAAAGGATTTGATAAAAATAATGCACCAGAAAGGGTCTCGAACAATACTTGGGACACCAAAAGCATTGAAAAGACACTGGTTGAATTTGAGCCTGTACAATCTCCATTTCCAGAGTTCACTTACATTCTCATCCCAGCAAACAGTAAACAGAAAACCAGACGAAACAGGAGCAGCACAGGAGTTGCCTTTGGGAAGAAAGGCCTTGAATTGGTGGAGGAGGGAGCCTTTCACTGAGGCTGAAAACAACCGTGCAACCAAGTGGTGAAGGAACAGAGAGGCGAGGAGAGAAGGATGGTGACTGGTCATGCTAAATTAGTTCTCCACCACTCAGAGCAGTGCCGAGGGGAGTCTCAGCAGCTCAGGAGCCGATGGTTTTCAGAGGGCCAGGACGCAGGGGATCCAGGATCCTGCACCCTGGGCATCTCGCTAGCCTCGTCCTAGTCCTGGCCCTGCCCATCAGGCACCAACCTCAGGGAACAGTACTGTGAAAATCTAGAGGGTCTTCTGCACGTGCCTCACGCGCCAGTACACCGGTCCCTACACCATCAGCATCTGTGTGCTCTGGGCCAAGACTCACGTGGTTAGGAATCTGGTGGCAATGGGCAAAGCACTGATGCCAGCTTTATATCCAAACCACCAAATCGATACTGTTTTATACAAATTAACATTTTCCTACCACTCTGCAGTGGGAGAGTCTGTCTTGTATTTAAGATTTCCCCAGAGTGCTAAAAAGGGGGAAATATGCTAAGCCAGCAATAATCCACAGACCTAATTGCCTGGGAAATTCACAAAAGAATGCACCTGGCTTGGGCGTTACACCTGAATGGAGGTAATCACCCAGATCACAACAGTCTTTAAAAGTAATGAATAGGGGCTATCAACAAGAGAAGAAAATTCGAGTAGAAGAACATGGCTGCCGGTAAAAAACGACCTTATTAAGAACAAGTAACCCACAAGCTCTTGTATGGGGATATGAAGTAGAGAGAAATTTAATTTTCATCCCATTTCTTTTTATTTTTTATATTTTGGATGAGCGAGGCTAGCCTTAAAAGGTCAAATTGTGCTGAATTTGAATATCAGATATGCTTACATTGAAAGCAGCCTCAGGCACTGTCAAATCTAATGCTTTTGTTTTAGTGTTGAGGAAACTGAGGCCCAGAAAGAGCGTGTGACTCTTCTAGCCGGAGGTGTCACAGGTGAACCAAGACAGGAGCCCAGGAACCCTCCACCGTCATGATTTTTTCGCTGTCCACTTACCACTACTATTGGTTCACTTCCGTCTTCTTTGTCAGCACATTTTTTCCTTATGTAAATTCACTGCTCTAAACAGAAAACCTGTATCACTTGCCACAAATAAAAGGCCGTCATAAACGTGAATAGAATTTGAGAAATAATGTTAAATTCTAAGACAGCTCTGAGACCACCACTATTTAAATAGTGATGTTAGCAGGTGAAATGCCTTCGAGAATATAAGTACCTGAGCGAGAATTGGAAAGACAATGGTTTTCCCCAGATGTGACTCGATGCCATCAAAGGTTTATTTGTGTATCAACTGCCATCTGGTTTCATTCGGGAAAGCCCTGCTCTATCCCCTAATACTGTCCAGGAGGCTCACCTCCTCTATGCAGCCCTCCAGAATCCTTTTCTCAGTGGCTATATCCTCTTCCACATGCCCTTATTTTGAAAATTGAGAACCATTCTTGAATTTTCAGTGAGAATTGTTGATAATGTGCTCAGGGAGCCAGGAACACACTAGAAAAGAAAACTCAATAATAGTTTACAAAATAAAAACTGAATCTCTAATTATAATCACTGAGATTCAAGTTCTTATAAAGGAAACAAACATTTAATGACACCTACTATTCTGTGTCGGGCAAAAGCATATGCTTTATCTCATCTACTCTCAGAGCAATCTTAGAAGGCAGGCATTATCGGCTTCATTTTACACATGAGCAAAGTGAAGCTCAGAGAAGTTAAGTAACTTACCTCAAGTCACACAGCTAATAATAGCAGGATTCACATCCAGATCTTTTCTGCCAACTCTGGTGCATAGTACAATCAGCTGGGAGCTTTTATAATGATCATTGTCAGAGGCCTCGTTCACAGTGATCCTAATTAAATTAGTCCGACATGTAAGCTTGTCGTTGCATTTATTTTTAAGCTTCCTCAGTAGTTCCAGTGTGCAGCCAGCACTGAGAAACTTGCTTTATCCTGTAACCTTTGTTTGCTGTTATTCCCTCATCACTTTTTCAGTCATCTGTAAAATCTGCTTCCGTATATTTCCTTTATCTTTTCCTAGTGAAACTTTAATGAGCAGGAGAGACCAGATTAGAAGAAGCAGGTCACCGCCCAGGGTGGGGAGCCCCAGTCCTGCTTCTGCTCTGATTTAGCCGGGACCTTGGGCCGAGCACTCAGCCTTGGGGTCATCACCTGCAACACGAAGGGGCCGGCCTTGGTGAGCGTAAGCTCCCTTCCAGCTCTGAGTTCCTGTGACGGGCTCCAAACGCCCAGAGCCGCAGCAGAGCCCTGAGGGTGCCCAGCGCCTCTGCCTTCCCGACGCCTCCGCTTTCTCCTTCCCTCGAACCCATGTCTATCTAGCGAGTGCGCCCTGCCCGTCTCCCCGGTCCTGCTCGTCTGCACCTCGGTCCGTCGATGATTTTCTACCACAGGAACATGTTTTCATTGCTAATTTGCTTCGACTTTTTTTTTATCCAACTCATTTCACTGCCAGCTATGGGGACTCAATATACCGAAGTGTCCTTCCCTGGATCTTAATGGAGCACAATCACTTGCTAAGACTCCTCCCACCGAGGGGGCCAGTGCCCGGTGGGTGGGGGTGGGGAGAAGAGAGCAAAGGAAAGAGATGTCATTAAGTTCGTTACAGGATAAACATCAGTATCAGATTCATCCCAAAACCAGACAGGGAAGTTAAAACTCAAATGTGTTCCTACGCAATGTGTGCAAACACACACACATACACACATACATGTATTCCCAAATTTTAAAATACTTTCCATATCTCTGCTCTGGATCCATTTTCTTCTATAAATTATTTCACATCGAAGAACAGTTTTCAGAGTATGGATCATTTCACTCCATGGAATTCTTTTACTTATTTCTGTTTGTGCCTTTGTTAGTTTGTTTCGTAGACATACAGCCCTCAGGATACACCACCACGAAGGGATTTAGAGAAACTCAAAACACTGGTTAGTAGTTGCCCTCGTCCTATGTTGTACCTAAATCTGAGTGTGAGGGGTTCCCCGAGTTCCAAAATTCCAAGCCAGTGCCAAGGGACAGCGTGAACCGTGGGCCACGCTCTTGTGCTGGGCTCCCATCGCACGGGGTACACCTCGTCTCAGCACAGACTCCTTTCGTCACTAGCCCCAAATTTCCCTTAATTGCAACCTGCCTTGGCCTTGGAAATTTTGTAACATTAAATCTGAGGCTGATTATGACACTCAGAATTTTTGAGGGCATGACAGACTTCATGAAGCGTTTGAACAGTTCCGTGTCCCACAGGAAGAAAGGACAATTTCCAGGCGGTACCAGGACAGAGTACGGGGAGCGTCCGACAGTTTTTCTGAAGGAAACAATTCTGTTGATTAGAACAGTATTTTGCAAACAACTACTTAGTTTTCATAGGTTGCAGCTTTTTAAAATCTCCTAACATCAGTTTTACATTTGTCCTTGTTATTGTTGCTTTTTTTAAGTGGAACTAATAATCAAGCCTCTCAGGGCAAGTTTGTTGTTTTGGATACAACTGTTCTTCATTCAACTCCACACGGCTACCTTCCCACTATTAGGTGGGAAGAAAAGTTTTCAGTTCCTTTCATTATTCCTCCTTTGTCATAAACCGTTGGTGTGTTTTTGATTTCCAGAGAGAGAGAGGAGAGCGTGTTTATGGTTTTGCATTTATACTGCGCTCTTCGATTCTTCTTCTAACAGTGTATATTGTTACAGGAATCTCAAGTTCTAATTTATTTATTGTTAAAATGCTAATTATGCATTTGCTTTGTTTTTACTGAAGCTAAATAAGTACAAAGTTAACTAAGAACGTTTCCAAATATCCTACTGATGTAAAGTCAAGTTTGGATGTAAAGTCAAGACTCGACAGCGAGTGGGACAGAAGCCCTGCTGGGGTCTCAGACCCAGGCAGTCACTTTGGGATGAGGTCCCTAGCCATTTCAGCAGTGAGGCATCTAACGTATTCCGGTGGCTACTTTTAATTTAAAAAAAAAAAAAAAAGCATATGGACCACAGGGAGGGTATGAGCCTCTCCATTATTTTCCACCTTCCTATGGACAACAGCAAACAACACCATTAGTGAAAGCATGGAAGTCTCCAGTCTTTTCAATGTGTGTTATGGGAGAGGTGCCTGAAGACCCGCCAGGACCCATGCTACCAGCTGTCTGCTACAAAAAGCTCCCCATTAAATTGGGCTGTCAGAGCTGAATGGAACTTGGAGACCACACAGCCCTGAGCCGCATCTTACACTTCAGGAAACTGAGGCCCAGAAACGGGAACTTAGTCACAAACACTTAGCAAGTTAACGGCAGAGCCATTGGTCCACAAGCCTGGCCCCCCGCCTCTCAGAACAGTGCCCTTTACCAAAGTGAGCCCAAAGCCTCATCCACAGCTGGCAGCAGAGGACCGCCCCCCACACACACACACTCTGCACCTACAGGCTCAGAAACAGTAGAGGAGGCCCTGCCTCTTAATCCTTTATCACGTGCCCAGCTCTGCGCTAAGGGCTTTGCCCACATTGTCTCATTTAATCCTCATAACAACCCTGTGAGGTATGTCAATACAGATAATTCAACTTCGGAGCAGAGATTTAAGTACCTTGCCCAAGGTCACACGGCTGATAAGCACCAGATCCACAGTTCAGTCTTGGGTCCTCTGTCTCCCTAGCCCGTGGTCCCACCCACTACTTAGTCGGTCTCTTATAACTGCTCCTCTCAACTCTTCGCTGCTGAACACAGCACATCACACGGTCTGCACAGACAGTGCCCAGAGCCTTCTTCCCTGACCACAGAATTCTGACAACGAGTTCACTGGAGTTCAGGGAAAGTGGGCCTCCCCCCAGCATCAGGAAGTAACTAATGACTGATCCAACAACTCACGGTACTCCCATCGCCCTGCCTCCGTGACTGTGTAGGGTGGTTGAGTGATATCATTCTGGACGATGAGAAGTAAGGAGAGAATCCCCAAGGCTCTCCTTACTGTCTAAAAAGACAGATCATTCAGAAGATAAGACCTTTAGCCTCTGGCCTTCAGTTTCTGCTAAGGATGCTGGCATGAGCACGTGATGCCTGGAGCTGAGGCAGCCATATTGCAAACATAAGGTGACAACTATGTGGGCAAAAATCCAATATACTGAAGATGGAGGGGCACAACTATTAGAAAAATTCTGGCTCCCGGATGTTTGAAGACATTGCTGAGCCATTGCACCAACCTAAAAGTGGTTACCTCCATATTTCTTGCTGTTTTCAAAAATTCCGTGTCTATTGCCTAGGCCACCATTAACCAGATTTTCTGTTCCTGGAAGCCAGAAGCATTCCTAGCTGATCTGAGCTGTTAGTTCAGAGGTGTCTGGTTTGAAGATAGCTGCCCAACCCCATGCCTAACCTCACTTTCTTTGTAAAAGGTGTACAAGCTGGAGTCACACCAAGGTTTTACAATGGGTGTTATGTTCAGTATCATTTAACATAAATCTTGAAGCACTTGACAGATGCTAATCTACTACCATTTGAAGTATGAACTTTTGACTAAGCCTCAAGGAAAATAAATCCTGATTCTCTGAGGATGAAATTTAGAGGTAGGGACATGTATCCCACATATGTGTACCTCTATATTAAAAAATAATTGTTTTATGTCCACTGTGTGTTGGTAAATTGCAAGATTATTCAATACTCAATAGCAAGTTGATAAGGATTCAAAGAGAATCGCCTTTCAAGTTCAGCCTGAACCATATGCACCACAAACCCCTCAGTCTACAGATCACCCACAGAAAGATTTAAAGAAAAGGGCAATGCCTGCGACTCTCTACAGAGGACCCACTCTTGCAATGTTCCCCTCCCCACATCTACAATTCTTTTCTTTTGCCTCCCTGTGAGCGTCTTCTAGAATTAGTTTTGAATACATTCATCATAGGCATAAATTAACATTTGCCGTTTGATTCTTTTATTTTGAAACTATATTTCAGTACTTTATCACATAGAAACCTTTTCTGAGATGCTCTGGCTCCATGCCTGTCATCCCTGCGTTGTTATTTGCTCAATCAACAAACTTTGAAGCACAATGAGCATCGTGTTGAGAATTTAAGATTCATTTCTGAAAAGGTTGGGCCTTGAAGTTTGTTCTTTTTCAGCAACAACACAAATAGAAGTGATACCAGCATGAAGAAGTTATGATATCCTCTTATTCTTACCCGAGAATTCCATCCCCAGTCCTGGAAAGGCAAACCAGAACTGGTGATGCCCCGTTTTCTCTGCTCTCCTGTTGGGAGAAGAACCAGTGTGAGCAAAGTATCCCGCTCAAATACCGTAGGACAACAGTGCCACACTCCTTGAGCTTCTTCCTCTTCCATAGACTTGGATTAAAGAGAAAATTGGAAACGATGGAATTGCCTTCCTTGTTATCTGGACCTTTTGTTTTCAGTAGATCCTTTGGGAGATAACTAGACAAGACAACTTGCTTTTTAAAACCCACTAGAGAGAGACTCATTGCAAAGACTGAGCTTCTTGAGGCCACAGGGTGTGTTTCTTAGTCATTTTTGCATCCCCAGCACATAGGATAGTACCCAACACAAAGCAGGTACCCAAAAATCTGTGTGAGCAGTAAACAAATGAATAAACAGCATTTATTATTATTATTGGGTTTTTTTATTACTATTATTATTGTTTATTACACTCTTCATCATCATTATTGTATACAGGTAGATCTAACTTTATACCTTTCATTTGAAATACTGTAAAGAAATATAGACTCTAACAAAATATGGTATTCTGGTCTAGTTTTCAAGGTCTGAGCTACAAAAGCATCACAAAATGTAGAGCAGTGTTTAAATGAAATCTTATTTTAAACTTGCATTTTAAAAACCCTGGAATGGAAATCTAAGTGGAAGATCTCAACCTTGTTACAGAGGGAATTATTAGGCCTCTTTTCACCACACTGTAAAGTGAGAAGGTTGAACTAAAGATGAACCCACAGCAGTGGGTCCTCCTAAAACATCCACGAGGAACCATCCATTGGGCAAAAGCACCTGATTCTCTGATCAAGCATTGTATTTGTCAGAATAGATGATTGGGGTAGCACTGACAGAAATTTTATCACATTTAACATTTGTTCATTTCACACTTCAAGCTCTCTCTCGATGGCAGAATTCGTTTCATTGGCATTTGTCATATCTCGGCTATCTTCTTTCACCACTTTGTGGATGGTGGCTTTTTTAGGCGACTTTTTCTGAGCTGAGGATTTTTTTTCTAGGATGCCAATCCAATCTGGTATTTCAAAATGCCAACACCATTGGCCCTGCTGGAAACCGATTAAACAATTTCTATGCCTTACAGCTCTTTTCAAGTTGCTGAGTTTTTGATTTTCATTTCTTAAGGCTAAATTTTCACACACACAAAAATTGCCCACTCTTTGCATGCAAATGAAGTAGTTTAGAAATGGAAATTCAAGCACAGTGAGCCCTGCATTAATTTACAAATCCATGGCATATTTAAAATATTTTTTCAAATTGCTTCACACGTTTTGGGTGTGTGACACATCGCCATTTAACTTAGTCAAAGTTATTTTGCTGATAAACTTTAGATAACTCTAAAGAAGGCATCTTCAGGAGAACTTTATTATCTATTCTGATTTTTGTTTTCATTAAAATAAAATGGTATCAAATTTGGGTGAACTAGAGCTCTCTGTAAAGACAGGACCTTCTCACGGAGATGGGTCTTTTAAAACTTGAGTGAATGGAAGGGGAAAATGAATGTCCTTGTGAGTAGAAGTCCGTGAAAGTACAAATGTGTGTGTCATCAACACTTTACATTTCAATCGCTTGATTTCTGGTTCCTGTAAGAAGAGAATCCAAATGTATCTTCACACCTCTATAAAGATAAAAATAGGTGATTACCACTAGTCTTCAGCAAAGTATATCCTAGCTTTCTGTTGTATATTTGCAAAAGAATGTACATTTGGCTTAAATAGGACTATTGAAGGAAGAGACTTTTTTTAATCTTTTCACTTTCTTCTAATCCTCAATGCCAGCACACTTTAGAACTGATATTCCTGAGATTTTTTAATTTAAAGGAAGTCTTCTATTTATCTATCAGCCTAGTCCTGACCAATTCAGATTCCAGTCAGACTGAAAACTATAGTGTGCCCTACCAGACAAGAATAATTATAAAGTCATAGAAAATAAGACAGTGGTGTTGGTACAGAGACAGACAAATAGTCTACAGAAGAGAATAGAGAGACTTGAGAAGACCCACACATGTATGGAAGATGTGACATTACAAATAAGTGGAAAGGGCAGGAGCCTTCAATAATGGTGCAAGGACAACGGTTTAGCAATATGGAAGGAGAAAAGAAAATGGATCTACCCCTCACAGCATTCACTAAAATCAATTCCAGATGGATCAATGACAGATGGAATGGAAAATTTTACAATTTTTAGAGGAAAAAAATAGAAAAACATTTTTATGACCTCAGGATAGGGAAGGATTATTAAACAAGTCACAGAAAGAGCAAACTATAAAGAAAAAAATACAGATCGATTCAACCACTTTGACTTCCGTTCATCAGAAGACACCAAAAAGAGAGTAAAAAGGCAAGATACAAACTGGGAGAGGATATCTGCAATATCTGTAATTAACAAAGGATCAATATCCAGAAAATAAAGAACTTCTATACTGATAAGAAAAAGACAACCCAAGAAGGAACAAACAATCCATGGGCAAAAGAAATGATGAGGCATTTCATAGATGAGGCAAGATGAATGCCCATTACATACAGGGAAATGTTCATTAATAGTCAGTAAAATGCAGACTGAAACCACCGTGAGACACCATTCACTCCCACAAGGTGGGCAAAAATTTAAAAGTCTGACAGTATCAAGTATTAGTAAGATTTAGAATCAGGATATGGAATAACGGGCACACCCATACGCTGCTGGTGGGAGCAAGCCTCTGCTTTGTTTTTTGGAATACTGTTTAGCAGCACCCAGTAAAATTGAACATGTGCACACCCCACAACCCAGCGACTTCGCTCCCAGATGTGTAGCCAAGAGTAACTCCGCACATGTTTACCAGGCAGCTTGTATAAGAATATTCATAGCAGTGTTGTTCTTCAAAGCAAAGAACCCAAACATCCATAAATAGGAGAATGTATGAATGAATCATGATACAGTCATACAACGGAATGTAATAAGCTTCCATGTGAACATGGGTCTCTCTAAAATGTATAATATTGAGCAATAAAAAAGCAAATTTTAGATAAATACATACAGTCTGATTTTACTTACCTAAGTTTCCAAAACAGGCAAAATAAAATAGTACATTGTTTAGGAATACCTATACATAAAGAAAAGAAAGAGGATGATTCGCACGGTATTCAGGAGGTGAATACTTGTAGGGTGAAGGGCCCGTCAATTGTAGAAGGGCACACACAAAGCTCCAAAAGCATCAGTGCTGTTTTTCCTTTTACTGGGTTCATTTTGTTGTTATTCTTGAAATTGTACTAGATGTTATGCACATTCTCTTATAGTTATTCCATATTTACACTTTTTGAAAGTTTTTTAAAGAGCTTTGATGTGTGACAGTCACATCAACAGTACAAACACAAAGTACCTCCGTTCCTGCCCCATCCCAGTTTGTCTTAAATGTTAAGTTATTTCCAGAATTGTCCTCCAAGAGCCACGTGGGCTTCCTCCTCACTGTGCTGCTGAGAGGAGAACAGAGCTGGCGGACAACAGCATCCACAAAGCAGGAGATCCCCGCGCGCACAGATGCTTATCACCGTGGCTCGAGCTGTGTTATTGTTTTTGCACCGTTATCTATTTTGCTTGTCTCTCTGCTGGGGCATAGGTTGAAAACACACAGAGACATTTCATCATTTGCTGACTTCAATCACCAGCCCCATTTTGATAACTACCATCGTAGGTGACATTTGAAAAGAAGTCTCCACAGAGTCTTGTCCCAATTGAGTACTTGGTGGAAACAGGCATTAAAGGAAGTTCTTGCTGAGGAAGCATCTTCACCTTGTACGTATTTGTTTAGTCTACTTCCAAATTTCCTTATGTGGTCCCAAGAAAATGATGAATATGTATTTCTTCAAATCTCAAATGCACGTTTCATTGCTATTTTAACATCTCTGAAATCAGGATGCATTTGCAGTCTATGATATGACATAGTTTGACAGCATCTTTTTTTCTTTCTCAGAACACAAAATAATGGATTGTCTTTAGATTGATGGTTTCTTAGATTCTCTGGCATATGACATCAGGCTTCAACGGGGATTCCCATCAACCGAAGGGGGATAAAAACAAAGGCCCCAGAACACAGAGAGATTAGATGCTGCCACACTCCCTAGAGGCTGGAAATGACTGCCTGAAAAAACGCACCTGACAGTCACGCTTGTGGGCAGGAAAGCAGAAGGTGGGGGAGGAAGGAAAAGATAGTCTGGTTTGAACCAAAATACTGGTAAATGTTTGCTTCAGCTTTTTGTATGTTCATTCTAAATCACACACACAGCGGGAAATGCATTAAACCTCAACTATTAAGGACGCTCTGCGAAACCCTGACTTCAAGAAGCTCAAAGCATAGGTCAAAATGTTCAGCCGGGACAGATACAGATAGTGACACTGCTATGCAGACCTCAGCCACAGCACCTGCAAATAAAGGTCAGCAGCATGGCCAGGGACCGCATCTACCATCAGCAATGAGAATGAAAACGAGTTCACACCAGCCACTTCCAAGTTCTGAGGACCAGAGTGTTTCCTTGCTGAAGGAGGAAAAAAAATGGGTCTTTCCCCATCCTTAATTTAAAGACTTAAGAGTTTATAGCCACCACTTAGGGTTTATCTTACCTCTAACTGGGCTATCTCTGCACTCCCATAGTTTGAAGGACAGTTGCCAAGCTTGAACAGAAAAGACTGCATATCTCTTCAGCCGCTTGTACCAAATTCATTCAACACCTGCTGTTGATTTCATAGACAACTGCTATTGGGTACTTGGTGGTGGGGATCAAAGCAGAATAAGGTACATTTGACTGAGCTTCAACTCAGAGAACAATGAATCAGGGGATGTCTTGCCATCCACAGTGCTGAGAGTATAGAAGAGGCTATCAAAATCTCTGGTTAATGAAGAATCTATCACATTGTCCAGGTGATCTTGCACAAGTGGTGTGATGTATATGAAAGAATATACTTTCAATAATGAGCAGTGATTCATAAATCACCAGGACTTGAAAACTCCCTATAGGGCAAAAAATAAATAAGTGCATCTATGGGATGAGGGGTTCCCTTTTCACTAGATAACCCTACCCTGGTTTAACTGTTCTATTTCAGGATCTTGGTCACTGATATATAACACTAGATTGAGGATTTACCAAATGATGTGAAGATACGTATTTTTATGTAAGATTTTTAAAAAGAGTTCTTTGTTTCTACAGATCCTTTGAGCATTTAAGAGCTATCTGATAATTGCCATTTAGGAATTATATGGTGCCTTTGCAGGGTTGGGCACCAGTTTTCTTTGGGATATCAAAATGAGATGCTTTCTGTGTTCAGCAGGAATTCCCTAAACTTGTGGGAGTAGCTTCAACAGCTTTCCATCTGCTCATGTCAACGCTTCCTTAGACCAGAACTTACTAGAAGTGGGGCCATGCTTATTTGGTTTGATGTGTTATGGGTAGAGCCAAGCCCAACACCAAGTACACATGGCACTTAGTAAGTATAGACTATTCAGAGTTTAAATGGGTTTAATCTGAGCAGAAGGGAAGAGCAGAAATCAATCAGCACATGTTTGGCTTGTTTTGAGAAAACAACGCTTATCTGGCCTAGCACTGTCCATATTGGTGTGGTGCAACCCGCTCACATCCAAGGTCTAAGTAGCTGGTATCCCACATCCCTGAGGGAAATCAAGATAGAGGTTCTTAGTGGCTTCCCTTAAAGAAGACTTAAGCAGAGAAAGAATTAGTGTAGGTAAAACACTAGACTGGCAGCCGGAGTCGCTCTTTGCCACCTGGCCATTGTAACATCCTCAGAGTTCCTGCCAATGTCATGCTTTCTTTCCGCTCCATGGAATAGAGTGCTGGAAACAGACACCAAGTAGTAGTTTGCCTCCAGTGCCCTGACATGTGACAGTTTCCTGCATGAGACTTTTATTCTTATTTAGCATTTGAACTTTTAAATGACTCAGTGACTAATGCTTCGATGCTGCACGTGATAATCGCTTTGGCAGAAAAGGACGTCTTTGTTCTTGCCCACTCACCTTTTGTACGGAGTTTCCCACTCCTGTTCCTTCATTTATGACTTGTTGACATTCATCTATATTTAGCAAGTGTTTTGCTAATATCCAAGGAGTCATCAAAGGTGCAGCTGCTTCATCTCTACAGGAAACCCCCACTTTAGGGGACTAGCTCTACTCTATGATGGTCTGCTCCGGAACGTCCCTCTGCGTGAAGATGAAATGCATTGCTTAATTTTAAATCAGCTGGCTAATGCTTCTAGCTTTTCGCCCCTTTTGGAGCTGGATGAACTCATATGTTATTCTTGGTTGGTTGTCAAACCAGCAAGGATGTTTTTCTGATCATCTCTATGTGGAGTTATATTTGGTTGTTTTTTCCTCCCTTTTCAGAGACTCTTTTCTTCATTGTGTGGACATGGGACCTTGTTTTTATGTTTTCAGTGTCCCAAGCTAGGAAACTTGTGATAGCCCTTTCCTGTTCCTTCTTGAGTCACTGGTTTATATCACAAATGCTTGGCTCACTTCCTCCAAGTCCTTAGAAAAGGGGTCCTCCAAAACAACCCCCACTGCTCCCTCTCTATCATTGTGTGGATGCTACAGCAGAAGCCATGACAAGGACCCTCCTTCCTGAATGCCACCCCAATCTGGTTCATTAGCAATGTACTCAAAATGCTCTGTTTTACAGCAATCGGACCATAAGACAGCGTCACTATGGAGTTCTCACTACAGTCTTAGCTGCCTCTTTGCAGGAAAAGAGAATGCTCAAAGACGCTCCCCATAAGGCCTGGAGGTCTCTCCATCACCCCATTTCTATTCATCCTTAGAAACAGAAAATATTTATTCTCCATTGGTCCAGGCTTTCAAAAAATCAGGAGTAAAAAAAAAGAATCACCCTTTTCATACATATCTTAAATAAAATAAAGAAGAGAATTTTGGAATAGATTTCACAAGTTCTTTGGAAACTGATAGAAATCCACCAGAGGAGAAAAACTAAACACAGAAAACTAGAAGGAGTAGGGAGGGGGAAATGGGAGGTGGGATAGTCTGTTTTTACTATTGTCCCTTCCATCCGGCATCCATATGCTCTTGTGGCAGAATCAGATGAGGGATGAGAAGCCAGCTTTGCCAGCCGGCCTGCTATGTGCGACACTTCAACATGCGTGTTGGAGAGACGATGTGGTGCAGGGGTTGAGAGCACATGCTCAGGGGTCACGTTCCAATCCTTCCTCCACCACTTAGGAGCTATGAGTCCTTAGCCACTTATTTTAATCTCCCCGTGCCTCAGTTTCCTAATCTGTAAAATGGGGATCATAATAGCACCTCCCTGGTGGAGTTATGAGGATAGATTTATATTAAACAGTGCCTGCCATATAATAACTACTATATAAGCGTTTGATAAGCCTAAAATTTAACTTAAGTGAAATAAATCCATTTGAGCCTCATAATTCTCTGAGCTAGACATTTGTCACAAACACCATGGGTTGCCAGCTCAAAAGACTCGTCCTCTCCCTTCCTTGTGGACAGGGCTCACCTCCACTTGACAGAGGCTGCAAATGCCACACGCTGGCTTTCCCAGCACTCCTTGCAGCTGAGGCATGAACAGGGAACCCAATTCTGGCCAATGGAACCTGAGGAAGTTTTTGCTGGCGTCTTTTGGAAAGATTTTCCTGTCTTACCAAAGAAGCAGTTAGACAAGGAGAAGCCCCCTTCCACGTTTCCTGTCTGCTGACATCATTCCATAACCCTCATCTTGTGACCATGAGAAAACAGCCAAGAAAAGCCAATCTGGTTTCAGTGAAGCAACCCAGGAACCACCAAGGCCCAGGCTTCTTGTCAAGTGTGGTATTGAGATAAATGTCCTTCCTCTAAACTCCTTTCATTCAGGTGAGTTATCTGTAGCCAAATGGATCCCAAATGCCACAAGGTTCTTTTATATAAGGAAATAGACGGTAAAAAGGCTAAATCACTTAGTAGCCAGATAGGTAGTAGAACTAGAATTCGAACCCAGCCTAACTCTAGAACTTGAGCTCCTACTGCTGCCCCAGGAAGCCACTCCCATAGTGCTTACCAATCGGATGAAGCTAGTTAGTCCCCAGAGCACCAGGGGCCACTGTGTTCAGAGATGACTGGGCAGAGTGAAAAATACAAATGCCTTATAATGCATTATTCCTTTCATTGTTTGCAAGTCACTTTTACCTCTAGAAATGCAGACGTGGAAAAGAGTCATAGACCATCCACGCCAGGTGACAAAACTGAGATGGCCAAAGTCACTCACCTGGCTAGTGACAAAGTCAGATGAGAACTGAAGTCTTGACCTATCATTCTTTCCCTACACCATTGTCTCATTTTATCAAGCAGGTCATGATGAAATAGGGAGATGTTTGAGTAAACAATTGGACATTCGAGTTTGGAACTCAGAGGAGAGTCAGGAATGGAGATGGAATATTTGAGAATCATCAACTTGCCAAGGGTACTTTGAAGTCCCGTGGAGCCCCTCCTCCAAGCTCAGAGACACCAGCACCAGTGGAGCAGCATCTCTTTTGCAGAGGTCTATGTTTCAGCTCCACAGGACCTCCCTTCCAAGTTCAAAGACACCAGAATTAGCCAGCTGGTTCTCTCACCTCAAAATCTTAATTTGTTTTTAAAAGTCTTTTTTCTTTCTTCTTCTCCCCAAAGCCCCCCAGTACATAGTTGTATATTCTAATTCTAGGTCCTTCTGGTTGTGCCATGTGGGACGCCACCTCAGCCTGACCTGATGAGCAGTGCTAGGTCCATGCCCAGGATCCTAACTGGTGGAACCCTAGGCTGCTGAAGTGGAGAGCACAAACTTAACCACTTGGCCGGGGGGCCAGCCCCCCAGCCACAAAATTCTTAATTTCAGCCCCACGCAGCCCATCTCCAAGCGTCTACATTTTAATGATTTTCACCATTGCACTTTCTTTCCCAAGTCCTTTGACTTTTCTTTTCTCCAACATCTAGTTAACAATTCTTTATGTTTAATTCCTTCTGTTAAAAGTAACTAATGTAGTTTTTATCTACTGACTGATGCACAGATTGTCAATAATGATTCCTCTCCTGAATCAGATATTGTTCCGTCATCTCAGGAGTTCACCCTTGGCCTTCTTGGACTTACCACATCCTCATAACAGTGGCTCTAGATGCACACTATCCAACTCAACCTTCTGTGATGATGGAAGTGTTGCACATTGGCACTGTACAATATGGTAGCCAATAGCCACATGTGACTACTGAGCACTTAAATTTGACCAGTACAACTGAGGGACTGAATTCCTAGTTTTATTTCATTTTAATTAAGTTTACTTTAAATTGCTACATTTGGATAGTGGCTACTGGGTCAGCCACCATAGCTGTATAATCTTATTACTATCTCTCTCACCCACTAGAACTTATTCTTCTGTTTTTCTGTGTCACCCTGTCCTATGAAATACTCTTCATATTGTATTTTAATTATTTATGTGATAGTCTGTCTTACCAACTGTAAACTCCTTGAGAGGCCGTCTGATGGTCTTGGTACCTGGATACGTGGCAGAAGAAGGTGCTCAAAAATGATTCATGAATTGAGCGTAGTATCCAACCAGGGTACAGCAGTGGACAGACTGGGGTTCTATGTCAGGGAGGGAGGAGATAGCCGTGGATTGTAGAATGAAACTACTAGGACAGGGTACTTCTTTGTGTTTCCACTTTCTTCATCTATAAAATAATTTCTGTAGGATAAATTCAGCTTATTAAGAATTACAATACCACTTACAAAGTTGGTCTGGAAGCTCAAGATTCATCTCGGTATTAACCTTGACATTCTAACTCTCACAACTGGGTTTAATACCTTATCCTCCTACCAATGTTCCAGATCAACTACATATTCAGGTTAAGAAAACAAAAAAATCTGTCCTTTAAGCAGAAAATACACAGAGAAAGTTCAGGAAAACTTATCTCTGCAGCTTGGCATGAGGAAAGAATGAAGGACTCCATTTCCTTCTATCATTCGTTTATCCAGTTGGTCATTCAACAAATAATTATTGCACAAAAACCAAGTTGCAGCCACTGTAATCTCTAAACTACTTTTTTTGAGATTATGCAAATTAAATCTCTCTGCTAATCTGTCTCATGGGACCTTGTCCTTCTCTTTGTAGCATGTGCTGTAATTAAATATTCTACCAATTATATAATTATATTTGTTGCATGTTCACTGAACCAGATGGTAAGCTAAAGGAGAATGGAAACCATACCCGTACACCTGCATTCTCAGCAGAACCGCAATATAGGTAGCTTCAATGTAGTACATAATCACTAAATTGTTTTTGAATAAATGAATAAACAGAAAAAGAATATGATATATAGTATTTTGAAAATTAGTCACCAATGCCATAACTTAACAAGAATTGATAATTTCATTTAATGCTTTCTTGAGAAAATTGTTGACCAGGAATTGGAAGTTCTAAAAGCCCCAGAATGAATGTGGCAGGATAAAACATGAAGATAATACCCGAATTTTCTTTGTCTCATGATTCTCTCATTGCCCCACAGTCCTTCCCTCATTGAATCAGTGGCATTCAATGAATCAGCCAAAAATAAAAGTCAGTAGGGAACATAAACAGGTGTTTTAAATCATAAAAGGAGACTATAGTCTTGAAAATTGAGCCTTTTCATTCCAAGAGCAGGGCTTTTTGAAAAAGAAAAAGAGCTTTGATCTTCAAAAAGCTAACAGTCTGGGGAACTCAGGACAGAGATTACCCCTAAACCAGAGAGGAGGGTAGACTGCATGATGATGTGACAATAGTTTTCTGGCTCAAAAAGAGATTGATGTTGAACGGCAAGGACAAAGAAGGGGAAGCAAAGGAGGACCCAAGAAGAGTTTAGATGCTGGTGGATTTAGATGGCATGCCTCTTCCCTCTGGGCCAAGTCCTGGGGTAGGGAAGAAATTCTAGAAACCATAAATTCTAGAAAACTCAAGTATGTTTAGGGAGGGGTCCTCCAAGCAGAGGCTGAAGCTTAGGTAATCGGCAGTTTCATGCAGAAGACCCTTGTTTCAACACAGCTTGGCAACAGTCAAGTAGAAATGGCTGTGAGAGGATCTATAACAGTGCCCAAGTCTTCCAGGGAAGTGGTGAGGCAGGAAGTTTCCTGTACATGCAGAAGAGGATTTAATCCTGAAGATAAGGAAGTTTAAGTTTCAGGGCCCTCATTTGCACATCCCCTTACAAAACCCAGGGAAGGGTCCTTGCAGTGTGGTCACTTGGTCTCAAATTTTTGTAAAATTTGCAACAGCAAGAAACTTTAACACCAATTGGTTAACACCATATCTCTTTCCATTCCAACTCCCTCTCTAATGTACTGCCCCCTGTGTCAGATGATGTTGGAGTTGCCATCAGCATATTTGGGGTGCAGCTAAGAGGAAGTCAACTTGAGAGAACACTTATATTTGAGTTTAGTCAGATATATTTACATGGTTCCCAGTCACTTCTGTGTGTAGTTGTTTTGCTAGCCACCCAAGTACACAAATGGGTGCCAAAAATCCTCCTAGCATCCACAGTGCCAACACCCAAAGTCATGACCCAAAGTTGCAGAGACAAAAGTTGCAATGTGATATGAACATATCCTATAGCACGAAGAACCAGAATGACGTGGATAGTGGGGGGAAAGAGTTTTAAATGTATGCAGCCAGGTGCTAGCCTACGGAAGATTCTTCTAGCCATGAGAAGGGCGAAATCGTAGATGAAGCATTCAGCTTCAGTTGATGCCTCGTCAAAACAGCTGCTCTTTCCGGCCAGGAAATAAACTCAGTAACATACTCAACCCCAAAACATCATAATTTTATATTCTGTTTCTTAAAGGTAGCTCCCAAAATTAAATTAGATCTGTCTGCAAAAGCTGGATTCTCCCCTGCTGCACCCAAGAGGGGCATGGAAGTGCTGAGAGAATGTTGTGACCCGCAGAGACCTTACATGGAGGGGAACAAGGATGCAGAGGGACCCGCACAGCCAGAGAGGAGGAGGGGGGCCCTTAAGACACTTCAACAGTGAAAGAAGAGAAGAGGGACACTGATTATCCAAGACCAAGGGAACAAACGAAACGCCTCCCACTGATGCCAGAACAATACCTAACCCCTGGTGCTTTGATTAACACCAAGGGAGAATGGACGAAGAAAGGGAGAATCTGCTCTGAACTGAAGGATTTTAAATACTCAGGTGACCAATATCCTAAGGTGATCAAGTTGGCGTGGAATTGACTGATTCTTAGGGTCCCAACACCAGTGGGAGGGGAGATTTGAAATCTTAGTTCCATTTAGTTATAGAAAAAGGTTAATTTTGCACACCTGAGTTTTGTAACTGTAAAATTAAGACCTAGTCAATAGATGAAAGAGAAATTCTGCCAAAATGAGTCAACTTACCACGTTGCTGGTGACAATGTTGAACTTTACCTGAGTCCTCTTCTCCTAGAAAACAGGAAAAACCCCCGTACCAGGAGATGGTTGAGAAACCCCTTACCCTTTTGTGTTCCTGTAAACAGCTAATTGTAACGAACCACCTTTCTCTTCCATATTCAAGATAAGACATAGCTCTATCCTTCACGGCTTCCATAAGACTTGTGGATGACTCCCTTGCTTACTTACCTCTATAAAACCCCACGTCCCCTCCTTTTTTTTCCCTAGGACATTCCTCATTAATCAATGTTCTCTGTATTGCAATAGCCTGAATAAAACCACTTCCTTCGTTGTCTGGTGCATCACGTCCTCGACACTGGCATGTTCTCACTAAATGGTAACCCAGAGGCTGGTTGGATTTGGAGTTATAATCACAAAAACAAGATTTTTATAGGTTCAGTCACGTGGGCCATGTGAAGAATCTGAACACCCCCTTCAGTGGAGAGCACTCTTTGGAATATAAAAAATAAAATTGCAGACTACCAAATGAAAATAGTTCTATTTTAGTGCCTATAGATTGAGAAAATAATGACCAAAAATTACCCTGAATTTTGCAATGCTTTACAACAAATTTTATTTTATTAATCCTTAGGGGAATCTAAGTACTTTTCATATAGTCAAACATACATCCAGGTTCAATTGGTTTTTTCTGCTGAAGATCCATGCCTTCACACCTTCACAGGTTTTTCAAGTATCTCTATGATCATCAGAGATGTGTGGCCCACAAATTGGGAACAACAGACTTAGATAGTTTCAGGTAAAAATGAAAATGTGAAGAAAGAGGAGCTGATTTGGCTGGGGTAGATGGAGTGTCATAGTACCCGGCTATCCCCTGGGAGGGCTGTTGACCAGGCAGGAAGCACAGACATTTCATCCCCCTTCCCTCCTCCACCCCAACCCTGGAGCTGGGAAGATGCAGAACCGACCACTTCCTCCCAGCTCTCCTTATCCGGACCACAGGGAAGTATCGCCCTGAATCCTCCTCCTGCCTCCTCTCCCCGACACACACACACAGGCACGCGCACACACACACACAAGGGCACACACACACACACACACCCCTCATCTCTGGCTCCACACTCAAGCCCCTACTCCCTGGTGACCTTAATCCTTTTAGAGGAAGGAAAAGAAAAACCTCTTCTTGGATAAGATCAAAGACCTCTCTTCTAGGGACCCACTAGAGGGAGAGGAAAGAGACCGGCAAGGAGAGCCAGGCCAGGGGTGAATCAGAGCTGCGCTCCTCTTCCTGCCTTCATCCTTTCTTCACATCCTGGAGTCCAGCCCAAGCTTTGAAAGTGCCAACAGAAAAGGAATATCTAAATTTGTGAGATTAAAGAGAACATATTTGTGGATATTTCCAAGTTGATTTTAAGACATGCCTAGCCAGCCCTTTTACAAATGTTAAGAAGGGAATCATGTCTTGGTCATGTTTGTATGCAATAGCAAATACACTATTATCCTCCCTAAAAACCATGCTGACAATCCCAAACCCAAACACACATATTTTGTAGGCTTCTGTAGAAATATAATTAATATTAATTTAATGTTCAGTCAAAATATTAAAAACCAGCTTTCGTGCTGTTTGAAATACATGATCACCCCAAGTGCAGTGCTGGTAGCACAAGCCTTCCAAAGAAGAATTATTCATTATCTTTTCCGACAGCACCATCCCATCTTTATTCAGGATTTTATTTTAGATTCAGAGTTGCAAAAGGGAGTTGAGACTTTGTCCAATTTTTAAAAGTTAGACAAACATAATCACATTATTCTTAACTCTCAAAATTCATTTCTAATAGGGGAGGTGGGATTTTTAGAGTTTGGGTTTTGAAGCAGTTCTGACAATTTTATATTTCGATATCTGAGTTTCATTTCCTTCCCCAAGATCAAAGTGTACATTGTTGCGATTGGTGTAGAAAGGATTGAACGCAGCAAGATGAAAATATCCTATGCGTGTACTAGTGATTTATGTTAGATACGGAAATGAATTGTGGTTTTATGGATGGGAATTATTTTCCCTTCTGTTTAATATGTAGGCCATGTCTCCTCTGGCATCATAGCCCATTATCTTTCTCCTCCTACTTCACACTTTCCATAAGCCTTCTGGTTTCACAGCGGACACGTTGTAAATCTTCTCCTTCTAAGTGTCCCACATATGTTTCATTAAAAGTGTTTGTTTCTTTGATCAGCTTGACGTTTCTAATGTGAAAAAAATAATAACTTTGTTGCCTGGCTCTTGGAAATGTATAGGGCTGAAGCCGCGCTGGCTGCCAGCGCTAGGGGTCTTGGTGTCTGTGGTTCAGGCTGGGCCAGAGTGTGGGCCTGATCCTCCCAAGAGCCAGGTCAGCTTGGATGGGATGAGACACGAAACAATGTGTATTAGTTTGGTAAGGCTGCCATAACAACGTATTACAGACTGGGTGACTTCAGACAACAGAAATGTATTGTTTCACAATTATGGAAGCTAAAAGTCCAAAGTCAGGATGTCTGCAGAGTTGGCTTCCTCTGAGGTCTCTGTCCTTAACCTGGAGATGGGCACCTTCTCCCTGTGTCCTCACATAGTCTTTCCTCTGTACATGTGCATGTCTGTCTCCTAATTTCCCTTTTTTGTAAGGACACTAGTCCTACTGGATTAGGGCCCACCCTGATGACGTCATTTTCCCTTAATCACCTCTTTAAAGACCCTATTTCCAAATACAGTCACATTCTGAAGTGCTGAGGGGGTTAGGACTTCAACATATCAATTTTAGGAGGGCACAACTCAGCCCGTAACACCTGACGTTTGTTATACTTTGGCAGAATACATTGCAAAGAGGAAGGGAAAAGGGTAGCCAGGGAGAGGCAGCCACCATGGATTCCTTAGCAAGGTAGAGTGGACTTTTTTTTTAAGATTATTTTTAGAACAGTTTTAGGTTCACAGCAAACTTGAGGGAAATGTTCAAAGATTTCAGATATACCCTCGGCTCCCACACAGGCATAGCCTTCCCCGTTATCAACCTCCCCCACCAGAGTGAAACATTTGTTACAATTGATGAACCTGTACTGACACATCATTGTCACTCAAAATTCATGGTTTACCTCAGGGGTCATCCTTGTGTTGTACATTCTATGGGTTTAGACAAATGTATAATAACATGTTTCCGCCATTATAGCATCATACAGAGAATTTTTGCTGTCCTAATGAGGGGACTTTTCAGGGGCTTCAGACTCTATCCATTAAGGGGCTTACACTCATGGAGGGTGAGGTACCAAGACTTCAGCAGGCAAATTAAGCCATCACAGCAAAGGCTAGGCGAGCTCTGAGTCATGGGTGAAGGTCTGTTTGGATCTTCTTGCCCTCTAAGGCAGCCCATCTCCCAGTAGGGGGGAAATGGTACGCTGTATGATAAGGCCAGTAATTTCCCCCTTCCTCCTCCTCCGCCTCCTCCATGCCATCATTGCCAGTGGTGATCTCAAAATAATCTCACAAGAGCTGTCATGTTCTTGTAGCCTTTGCCCCCAGGGGTCCAAATGACTAAACTTCCATTACAGCTCCAGAAGCATAATTTTGACTACACAGAGGGCATGCCATTAAAGCACTCTGCCCCCGGGTAATTGATTCACGTGCTGCCCATCCCTCCCTCAACGTGACTTTCTTCAGTGGGTTAGGAGAACATATCCCTCATCAGGATTCCTGGGTTCCAATCTGAGTTCTGTATTGTTCTCACCAACCAGCAAACGGAGTCCTCCCTCGCAGCTACCATTTTTCAAATTGCTTCCCAGTCTGTTATAAGCCCGCAAAAGTTGCCTTGAGTTCTGGAGGCTATTTCACATTCAGAATTGAGCTTTGTTTCTCTGGATTAAACCATTAGATTTTTCACATCTATATGGAGCACTATTTCTGAATTTGATTTCTCTTTCTTCTTTTAGCTGTAAATTACTTTATCATCTTGACTTTACAGCTTGAAAGTGTACTCAAGGACTCAGAAAAATAAATGCCATGAATGTTACCACTATCCACAGAAAATGTGGGTGCCTGTATTAACATAAGTAGGTCAATGAAGGATGTTAAAGAAGAAAGGGTACTTTCATTAGAACCCTCACAGCTTGCAGCCACAACCTTATCACCCTATATTCTATGGTATATGTGCTGTTGCCCTCACCTTTTCTGACATAAATGGAAACCATTTAGGGAGTGGAGAGAGGCAGATAAAGAGCTAGATGCTCTTCTTGCTATTTTACATTTCACAGCTCTGTTCATCCAACACTGTCTAATAAACACACACTTCACTTCTTTACTCTGTAAACATAATCACCATAATTAATAATATTACTAACCAACTCAAATCATTGCAAACAAAGGAAAAACACTTTCTTTATCATAAGATGCCTTATATCTGTGACCAGATGGACTGCTAGCATGACTCATAGTCGGAACTACAAAGAACTACAGACAGGACTACAAAGAGTAGGAAAAGAATGGTTCCCCAAGGGAGGGATGCTGTGCAGACGAAAACTGCCCAAGCATGGTGGGGATGAATCCTGTGGAAGGAATAATGAAGCCAAATAGAATGTGATTATTTTCTATGATATTTGTGCAAAAGGAAAGGAAAATTTATTTATGGGGCAATGAGTTCTAGTCCAGACACTACTGCTAATTAGTTATAAAATTTTAGCAATCATCTTCCTCTCTAGGCTTCTTTCTTTATCTGGAACATGAAGACATTAAACTACATCTACATTTAATTATAAGCATTCTATCAAAATCTGAGCTGGATAATAATTAACTAGAAAGAAACAAAAATCAGAGCAGGTGCCTTAGTTCATTTGCAACACTAAATACAAGAAGACAATGGAGCAACATCTAGAGAGTTTTCAGGTTGAAAGTTGGTGAACACGAGTTTTTATTGCCAGCCAAGTCATTGTCTTTGTATAATAGGACCTAAAGGCAGTGTCAGATATATACAAGCTCAGGAAAATATAACCCATCTTCCCATGAGGAAAGACACACCACAATTGACCAACTGACCAAGAAGTAAACCAAAATTAAAACCTCAAAAACTGAAAATTAATGGTATAAAAGGACTGGCTTTTTCGTTTTTTAATCACCAAGGACTGCCAAGCCTAACCCCAATGAAGCAATGTGGTAGAGTGCAGTATTTTCAAATTGGTCCCTGGAGTTCTGGGATCCACAGACGTGACTCAGAGGTGACTCAAGAAGGATAAGCGGCAGGCTGTGCTCAAGCAGTCTGGATCCCCCA
Organism: Equus caballus; assembly: GCF_041296265.1. NCBI lineage: Eukaryota > Metazoa > Chordata > Mammalia > Perissodactyla > Equidae > Equus > Equus caballus. The sequence continues at coordinate 82,415,630 of NC_091691.1, forward strand.
CTCCCTTTGCAACCACAGAAACACCCTGTTTATCTCCTTTTATATATTATGGTTCCGCAAAATTTGGTTTGAAAACAAAAGCTTTCAGCTGTTGGGGGAAAAAGGAGTTAAAACTCATCTGAATAATTGAAAGATCAGAAACAGAAAACTGGTTTTGAACCCCAACTCCATCCCATTAATCTCTCTGATTTTCAGGCTCTTCAATTATAAATTTTTACCATCTACCGTACAAGTTCTTGTCAGGACAAAATGAGATGAGACGTAAAAGAAGTTTTTAATGTTCTACCATTCTTCAGCTGGCGACTTACAAATTTCCAGCAGGAATCAAACAATAACTTGGACTCTTGGTTTGGAGTATGAACTCACTCAGTGGTGTATGTTCAAGCTCTTGTCGCTTGCCGCCAGCGAGAGTTTCATAGGTGAGACAGCTTGTCACACAGGCTGAGCTTCCCAACCACTTTCATCTCGTGACACACATGGAGACTCTTACTTGGGGTAAACAGAAGAATCTACATGTGGCCTAGGATCTACAGCCACTCAGGCCTCACCCAGACCCCCAGAAGGACTAGGAAATAAATACTTTGACCCACTTGGAACCCATGCATGACGCACCGGTCGGGAAGTTCTGAGGTAGAGATTCTCATTTCTGTCTCTTACTGTAGTATGTTCTAGGTTCAGCTATACTACAAGCATCTTTTAGAAAGCCACAACTCTTTCAAATTGCTTGTCAGGCCTTCCAGAATATAGGCATTCCAAAATTAATTTCTACTCACCAGCCTAAAGTTGTTAAGCACATCACCTTTTTGTACCTTCACCCAAATCTACAAGGTCCCCCACACAGGTTCTGCTGCGTTCTGCAGGTTGATACCACTGTATCCTCTGTGTATCTGTGGGCATCCCCAATTCAACTCCAATATCTCTGGGGAAAATGACATTTGTCAAGCATTTACAGTTACATGGAAAGTAGTTTTTAAAATGTGGGGGAAAGACATATACACTCTATAGGGATCACAATCTCAATTTGTAAAGAATGCACATTGAAAAAAAATACTGAAAGTAAATAGTCCACCAGGTTTTTCTTTGAGTAATAAATGATTTTTTTTTCTACCTTTCTGTATTTTTAAATATTTTGTAAGGAGCAGTATTGCTTATTTTTAATGAGGTATATCGCATAATGGACACAAATCTTAAGTATACATTCAGTGGATATTTACATACATACATGCACGGGTAGCCACCGTCCAGATTGAGCATTTCCATCTCCCAACAAGCTCCCTCGAGCCCTTTCTAGATACAGATGCTCTTTAAAAGTAATCATCGTCCTGACCTCGATCATCATGGATCAGTTTTTGATCAGTATGCAATACTCTTATAATGGAAGAAATAATAAACTTTCATTTATTTATTTTTTATTTATTTATTTATTTATTTATTTATTTTGCTGGGAAAGATTCACCCTGAGCTAACATCTGTTGCCAATCTCCCTTTTTTTTGCCCCTTCCTGAAGCCCCAGTGCATAGTTGTATACTCCAGTTGTAAGTCTGTCTAGTTCTTCTATGTGAGCTGCCGCGACAGTCATGTGGTTTCACACCCAGGAACCAAACCCAGGCCACTAAAGTGGAGCATGCTGAACTTCAACCCCTGGGCTGGCTCTCAACTTTTTCTTTTTTTAAACTTTGCCTTGATTTATTGAAATTAAAGAGTAATGTATACAGAATAGCTTGTTTGCGACTCTGGCTTCCTAGACTCATGAGTATACCAAATTTTTGCAGCAATTAACCACTATACCTTTTGACTGCTGATTGCCAACTTTGAGTTGGTCTTTTTTTTTTTTAATTTATTTTTTTAATCATAAAAAATGCAAAAGAATTAGGAGCTGACCCAGTGGTGTAGTGGTTAAGGTTGCATGCTTTGCTTCAGCGGCCTGGGATTCACAAGTTTGGATCCCAGGTGCTGACCTACACACCACTCATCTAGCCATGCTGTGGCAGCATCCCACATACAAAATAGAGGAAGATTGGCGCAGATGTTAGCTCAGGGCCAATCTTCCTCACCAAAAACAAAACAAAACAAAAAAAACCCAGAAAGATTTAAGCAACCAAATGTAGCTATCTTGTATTAACACAGATACCTACTCTTCCTTAAAGTGTTGACTGATATTCATGATTGTTCTGTGCCTGAAAAACAGATCTTCTGGAAAATGGCCACCATGAGAGAGAAATAATCCATGTAAGTTGAAGGTGAACCTCAAGGGCTCTGCAGGGTTGCTTCAGAATACGAAGCTCTGTTTTAATTGGCGCCCACAAAAAGTTAATAGCATTCATATGAACTTGGAGAGTTTTTCAGTTGCTCCAGAGAGACCCTGCATGAACAGACTCCCCTTTGAGATTTCTGATAATTATCAATTCTCAATGAGCGGAACTTGCTTGCTTTAAGTACCTTCTTTCTAAATATAGTTGCATGGGTTTTTCAGCTTCTCAACCTTGCCAAAATCTGAAGAAGTAAAGAAGAAAAAGAATTTTTTAAATTTCCCTAAAGGATTCTAGAGAGCTGAAAACATCTCCTGCTTGAATAGTTGATACAATAATGTTCTCCATAGAATGAGTTTCCATAGCTTCCTTTCAGATCTAAACATGTCATTGAAGAGGTCTCCTCCTTTTGTGTGATCGAGTTCAACATAACATGAGGCTGGACATTTTCTCTCTGGTGTCTCCTTAATGGACATCACCAGTACTGTCAGCATGTCTTATTTCATAAACCTTCATATACCTGGAAACTGTTGTCAAAGTTCCCCCCTCTGATGTCTCTTATTAAGCTTAAATAATTTATTCTTCTAACTTTGCCATATGGAAGTGATTTTGTATAACTTCAAACATCTTAGGCTGCTCCACTCTTCTCTGGACTCTCCATATGTGGGGAGGTGTGGACAAGAGTTTTAGTGTGAATCTGAGCAGTGCTCAAACAGAAAAGAAGATGGTTCCCATTTTCTGTGTGCATCCCCATGATCCTACGCCTTACGAGCTCTCTCTCAACTGCGTGCTTTTGCTCACTTACCTCCACTCCGCTGCCAGACATCTTCTCCTCTACACTAAATAACATTTGCTTTTCGTGGTAGTGTTATTTCTGGAGCCTCAACATCCTCCTCCCAACCTTATCAGATCCCCTGAGGGGCTTCTCCTCCCCTTCCCTTTGCTCGTGGTAGCTTCCTCTTCCTAAACTTGTTTTGGTCAACATTTTTGCTCTGTTTTTCAAATCCTGCTCTGTTCAACGCATCAACCACACCCCTCTCTAATCACTGATAGATCTTCCGAGCTGTGTCCCTACCCTATGGGACAGAGCTCTCTCTAAAAGCAAATCTCTCCCACACCCAAAACCAGCTCTCGCTTCGCTTTTCAGTGACTGCTCACACAGCGTGCTGTAATATCCCAAACCTGCTCAACCCAGACTCGGTGGGCTATTTTCTGGACACTTACACACTAAATGAGAAATCATGATTTTCTTCATTCCCCTTTAGATGTTCCACCTGTTCCCACAATATTCTACTCACATAACAGACCCCTGCCCATTTTACGTAAAATATTAAAAGGTTTCATGGTATTTGGGGCATGGAGGAAAGAACCTGAGTTTGAAGGCAAACAGGCTTGGGTTCAAGCGCCAGTCAAGCAACAACTTCTGAGCACCTCAAACTTCTTATCCCAAAAGAAGACAATAAAAGCTACTTCACAGGAGACTTAGTGGGCAAAATGAGGAAACATATTCTCCCACACTAAGTACCTAGCAGAGTGTAACACATAGGAGGAGGAATGTTAAAATCAGTTCTGTGACCATTCCTTTCCCTGTTTTTCTTTAAAAACAAAATGTTGGCATTCATGCGCATGCATACACACAACACATCCACACACACACACACATACATACACAGATCTTAACCTAAACTCCCTGGACTAACCCCAAATTAAATGCTCTCTCCTCTGGGCCACAAACCCTATTTCTTATTTCTTTTCTGAAAGCAGCTATCAGTGATGAAAACTCTCTCCTAGCCTGAGAGTGCCTCCCCAGCCACGCCGTGCCGCCAGCTCTGCCTTCAGACAGCCTCCCGCTCTGTTCCCGCTGATAAGACGCCACAGTGTGTTCTGGTCACTTCTTGACTTGACAAATATAACTGTTGTCCAGATGGCCTATTCTCCCTACGTGCTGCTCAAGTCTAGTAAATATTAGAGGCTGCTGCCAAGATTCTCTCTCCCTCTGGTCACTCTGAACCTAGTTCAAATCCCTACTGTTGCTTTTGTATTCATGTTTTTTCACAAAATTCAACATATCTACCATCAAAGTGAAAGCAAAATGCAGTGCCCCGTGAACCTGTTAGGTTACTTTGTTCTTCTAAATCTAACCTTTTTCAGCGTGTTCTACTCCTCCCAATGACTTTCTTTCCCTTTCTTCACCCACCACCTGGACTTCTTCCATTCATGCTACAAATTTCCCATTCTTCATTCAAAAGTGTTCTTAAAAAATTCCATCCAAAAGCTAATGGGACCTAAAGTATGATATATTTAGTCAATGGATATTCTGCGGACTTTAAAAGAGTGAAGTAGTTATTCTGGTGTAGAGAAATCTCCCAGGTACACCATCAGTTGGGAGAAAAAAAGATATGGAAGAGTATATACAGTTTGCTCCTTTTAATGTAGATATATATATACAGACTTGTGGATGTGCACACACACACAAAGAGACATATTTGCATATTTTTCTGCAAGGATATGCAAAAAATTATTTAAAATGTTTACCTTTGGGGAGGGACCTTTTCCTACTATCTGAATTTTCAAGTTATGTGTCTTCATTACTTTTTTCTTTTCTAATGTCATCAGGAATTATCTGAGCAGTGGGACTCTGGGCAATTATTGTTTCTTTTTTTATACCATTCAACAGCTAGAAACGTTATATTTAAAAAATAAAAGTAATGATGCCACTACTCTTAGAAGCTTGAGTCTGGAAAGGAGTGTGCGAAGAAGTTAACACAGGTCCATGACAGCCCTTATGCGGAGAGCATCACTTATTTTTAAAGATCATGAGGCCTACCATCATGTATGGCACTGAGCTGGGAAACAGAAATGCAATAAAAAAAGTGGACTGGGAAAATAAAAATGAACATAGGACAGTGCCTGTCCTCAAGTGGTTTCCATATAAACAATGGAATAGGTAGCTACAATCAAGGCAAGGCGAGATGGTAGAGGAAACCAGGATGAGAAATCTCCTCTGTAGCACGTCAAGAAAAGCTTTGGAGGAAGTGACCTTGGAGTTGGGCCCTACATCAGTCAGGATGAGCTAGGTTATACTACATAACAAATTAGCCCCGAAATCTCAGTGCCTAACACTACGCAAGTTTATTTCTTGCTCCTGTAAAGCCTATTGCAACAAGGCTCTGGCAAATGGCAGCTCTCCATTTGTCCTGCCATATGAATCTCAGGACAGTTTGCCACAGGCAAAATGGTAACCTAGGCCAGTTGACCTTTTGGGTTCTTTCACTTTTCCTTTCTTCTTCAGTACAATTTCTTCTTTCTCTTCGCTATCGACAATTAGCTTTCTTCACATCTCTTCTCTCCACCCAGGGAACCCCACACTCTCACACTTATATTATACATTTGAGTAATTAGGCTCCCCTCCCCCAACAATGGGTCTTATACTTCTTGTTCATGCTTCAGACTCTTATCCATTCTACCCTCCCCGAATCAAAACTTACCTGAACCTGTCTCATTCTCAGCTACTTGAGGGAGGTGATGCCGCACACAAAGGCAGAAATAGAGCTCCTGCCTCTCAGTGTGAGAAACAAATGGATAAGAGTTCCACTGAAAAAGAGCTGGCTAAGATTTGAAGCAAGTACAGAAAAATTATTTAATGAGGAGTGAATATGCTCTCAGTGGGGGACTCCTGCCCCTCTCTGAAGCAGTTCCATGCTCCTCATTCTAACATCACAAGCAAAGATCTGTAAACATAAGGGTGTTCTGTTGAGCTGGCATGGAGCTACTGTGAACACAGTTTTGGCAGATCCTGACACGAGTGTGCTGGTTATTCTCTATTGTACCCTCCAGATCCATTCTTCTTCCTTCTCTACTCTGCTCTGTGTGTAGGAAGGTTCTCTGTCGATTACAGCACTGGTCTCCCCTGCCCTCTGGCTGCAGGCAGTCAGAGGGTGGGAAAGAAAAGAGTTAAGGCATTTATCCCCCCAGCTTTCTCCCTGCCTTGCTGCAGTGTGACAGTGACTACACCCCCCTATCTAGGGCCACACTCCTGTTGAGCGGTCCCTTGCCCATGTGTACAGCACTCACTGGATTCCAGGACCAACCACCTATTCAGGCCTAGAGGTGACAGCAGTTTCCCATCATTGCTGGGCTCTGGGTTCTTCACCATCTTGAACTGATTTCCTTAACCCTATTATCACCTATGTTGAATTATCCCTTCATTAAACTCTTCAACTACCCCTCCACTGTATCATCTGTTTCCTGCCAGGATCCATTCATCTCAGTTCTTTGGTCTTTTCCAGGACAAGGGACTATATTAGAAGCCCAGTGAAGTCAGGTCAGCCCAAAGAAGCAACCTCAAAATAAATTCCTCTATTGGAACCCTTGTGCACTGTTGGTAGGAATATAAAATGATGTGACTGCTATGGAAAACATCAAAAAAAATTTTTTAATTAAATATATAGTTACTATATGATCCAGCAATTCCATTTTCAGATATATGCATACCCAAAAGACTTAAAAAGATGTCCTCAAACAGATATTTGTACCCCGATGGTCACAGCAGCATTATTCACAGTAGCCAAAGGTGAGAACAACCCAGTGTCCATTGACAGATGAGTGGATAAACAAAATGTGGAATACACACGTGATGGCATATTATTCAGCCTTAAAAAAGAAGGAAATTCTGACACATTCTGCAACTGGGGTGAATCTTGAGAACATTATGCAAAGTGAAATAAGCCAGTTACAAAAACACAAATACTGTATGATTCCACTTACGTGAGGTACTTAGCATAGTGAGAGAATGGTTGTTGTCAGGGGCTGGGGGAGGAGGCAATGGGGAGCTGTGTAACAGGTATGCAGTTTCAGTTTTGTAAAATGAAGAGTTCTGGAGATGGACGGTAGTGATGGTTGCACAAAAATGTGAATGTACCTAATATAGTGGAACCATACCATTTAAAAATGACAGTTCAGATAGTAAATTTTATGTTATATGTTTTTTACTATAATTTTTTAAATTTTCTCTGTACCCTGATAAGTAAGCTTTCTTTCGTGAGAGTAAGCATTAAGCATCTTTAAGTCAAACAACTCCACTGGATTAGGCAGGACAGGAAGTGAACAGATATGCTCCCATATAAGTTTTCACCACAGTTGGGACCCAAACTGGACTAAAATCTGTCATTCTAGGGAAGCCCAAACCAACACCAAGTGGAAACACTGGAGGGCCCTGAACATACCTATTCATACATAAGGCGCTGTGCTAGGATCAAACGCTGCTCTCAGGCAATGGAAGCACAGGTGTGGGCTCATGTTCTCCCCCAGAAGCCTAGTTTTGAGGTTGAGGCCTTGTCCTCAAAACAAGGCAGGCTCCTTCACTTGCTTCTCCACCTGGGTGATATGAAAAGCTAGGGAGATCTGAATCAAGACACTGGCTTTTAAGTTTTTCTAAAAAATGAATTCTTTTAGCCACCCTGGTTAACCTTTCAGTTCCTAGAGTCCATGGCATCTCCTATATTCTGAAGCCCAGCATCTGGTCACAAGAAAAATCCAGACACATGAAGCCTGGTGTATCTCTTTACACTCTAGGCACAAAAGGCACAGACTGGAAGGAGCACCTGATCCTGCCTCCCGGGTGAGGCAGGCCTGGAAAGGTCCAGCTGTGGCTACTGGGAGAAACTTCTGTCAGATGGACAGAGAGAAGATAAGTAATAATCTAGACCAGTGGTTCTCAAAGTGTGGTCTCCACACCAGCAGCATCAGCATCACTCGGGAATGTGGGCGACTGGAACTGGCCACCTCAAGATATGTCTCTTTGGCATGAGGATTATTTTGGGCTGATTACTTTTTAAAAAACTGCAGACAGGAAAGAAACTCTGAAAAGTAGAATTTACTTACCCGTTATAAAGAGATATTTACTTTGTAAAGGAAATCTCCCTCTGTAAAAGTGTCTCCCTCTCTGTACCAGGAAGAAAGGGAGATGACCTTATCTCTAGAAACTCTGAATCAATGCTGAAGGCAAGGACTTAAATCTGCATGATAACTTTACCCTTGTTTACCGTGCTTTTCTGGTAACCTCCCATGATCGACTCCCACCATCCCCAACATCCTCCTTTGTCTTTCCCTGAGGGTGGTATTTAAGGGGAGAGCTTCCGCCATTTTGGTGAGTTGCTCAGTTTGCCTGAGCCTCTCCCATGTGTACGTACTATAAAGCTTTATTTAATTTTCTCCTGTTATTCTGTCTCACATGAATTTAATTCATTTTCCAGCCAGAAGGACCCAGAGCGGGAAGAGGAAATGTCTTCCTCCCCTACAGGAACTTATTAGAAAGGTAGATTCATAGGACCCATCCAAGATCTACTGAATCAGTTGTGGAAATGGGGCCCAGAAGCCTCCAGGTGATTCTGAGGCTCACTGAAGTTTGAGAGCCACTGGTCTACATCATGGGTCCCAGACATAAGTGATGTAAGCAGCACAAATTCCCATTTCCAATCCCAGAAAGTCTGATATTGTAAGTTAGAGGCACAGTTGAGAAACAGTGTTATAGACCAGCACGTTATACATAAGAAATCTAGCAACAGAAGGTGCTAGTAGATGGGCAAACTTAGCAGTGAGGAATCAGGGACAGACCTTATTCTGCTGACAGTAGGAAAGTCTGTAGGTCAAAGCAGAGCTCTAGTCTCAGCATGGATTTTCCAGACTACACTCCTGCCCCAAGGTAGGGGTGAGAGAAATGTTGAAGAAGAGAAAATGGAAAAGATAAGGCAGGCCTAAATAAGGCATTTAGCCTCAAGGGACAAGGCAAAGATCCAGCCACCAAAACTGGAAATACAGTTCCCAAATTCAGTCTTAAGAAGACCCATTAATCAGGCCAGGAGCAGAAGAGCTGAGGCCAGCCACCCCAATGACGAATTCAAACTCCTCCTGAATGAGCTCTGCTGACCCTCAGAAGAGGGGTGCCAGCCTGGCTCCACAGGTGGGATGTACCCAGAGGAGAGGGAGCCGTGGAGATGGGGAGCAAGCACAGCCTGAGAGAGACACACTCGGATGGCTGCTGCATTACCAAGCTCATAGTCAGTACTGGGATTCTCGTGAGGGATCTGTGGCAGTTTCTTTTCAATTCACTTAAGTTCATTTAAAACATTTTTAAAAGGCAAAAACCGAGGTAGTTAATCACACTCTTAATGAGCAAGGTAAGTTATCCTGTCTGCACAGACACAACGTGTGCCCCCCGCACTCACCGAGACTGAGAGTTTAGCTGTCTCTAACAAGCACCAAAGCTGCCAAGAGGAGTTTCGATCCAGACATGACAGTGCTCTTTTATTCTCTCACTTTTTTACTCGGATCTTCCTCCTTCTCTATATTCCAAATCACAGTGGCAGATACCAGGGTGAAAAGTCTTCCTTTTCAGGTAAGCTCTCTTTCATACAGATAGACCCTCCTTTCTCTCCCAGAGGCAGTTCCCAACTCCTACATCCCTTCAGATAGTCTGAGTCCTAGAATAACTTCCATTATATCACAAGTCAGTCATGTACATAACACAGGAAGATTTTCAATGCAATTCAATGGAGCCCTATTTTCATGATTTCTCTATAGGACTACAAAGTAACATAGTATGTAGCAATAGTTTATGTATTACACACTACACACAAACACACGCACACCCCACAAGCTCCCAACTGACCTCATTTTAAACAAAGGGACTCCTAAAGTTGTGATGTCTTAACCCAAAGGGTCAGAGCTCCAACGAGAGGAATAGGAAATACTTTGTCAGCCTAGTTGGGTAGAGAGTGGGGACACAGAGAGCCTTACACATCCTTCAGATTATGTAGAAAAAGGAAGCCACGTTCTTTTCCAATGAATACACCAACCCTAAACTCTGGAATTTCAGAGAAGCTCTGTGAACGGCTCCAGGCTCTCTGTCCTACGAGGAAGACTGTTTTGAGTATTTACCATTTGCCACACAAAAGGGCTCCCTCTGAGCCACCTTTGAGAGAGCAGACAGTTGCAAAGTGTCTTCATCAAACGAATGACTCCTCATCTCCAAGAAAAACAGAAAACACTAGCCTCCAAAGATTTTTGTCACATTAACAGATAGATAATATCACTGTGCTTCCACGACTGGGGCATTAATTTTGACCAAAACAATCTTCTTCAAAAAATCATCCCAAATATGGCATCACCACCAAAAGGCTTTCTTCATAGGCGGCTAAACTCCTGGAAAGCTTAAGTCGTCTGGGTTGAAGAGGCAGCCGATAAGCAACCTCCCCTTGCCTGCCATGTCCCGGGTTATCTGCTTGGAGCAGCCAGGAGGAAGTGACATCCATCAAACCCAAATAGTCCCACAACCTCCACGACAGCGTGCTCTTCACGCAACATCTGTTCCTTCCTGTCAGCGAGCACAGATGATGAACTACCAAGAACAACAATATCTAATGGCCCCTTTTTAATATCTGGGGTTGGCTTTGAGGATTCCTCAGTTAAAAGCAGGAAAGGACAATTCGAACCCGCAGCCAGGGGAACTGTGAAATGAGGGCGGATGTCTCGACTTTCAACTCTCCTCTTGCTGCAGCCTCTTCCGCATCGTTTTCCTTGTCTTCTCCCTACCCCCAGGGACCTAGTGACCTCACACTGCTCTAGACCCAAGTAGCTAAAACATATTCAGCACAAGTAATAGTTAAAACAGCAGAGAGTGGTGGTTAAGAGCCAGACGGCCCAGTTTTGAATCCTGCCCCTCTATCCTCGTGCCACGTGACCTTCGGCAATTCATTAAAATCCTCTGTGCCCCAGTTGTCCCACATTAGATTAGGGATGATGATAGTAATAGTATCCACCTTGGGTTGTTGTGAAGATTGAAGGAGCTGACATTTTTAAACACATGTAGTGGGCACTATGTAAGTGTTTGCTAAATCAATAGCAACGTGTTTCAGTAAGAAACACTAAGCTAGTGCCTACAGTGTGCATTGTGGGGAACAGGTGTCGTGGAAGACAGATCTCAGTGGAGATGTTAAGCAATGTGGGCTCTCATGTCAGTCATGGAGCTCTAGAATGAGCATTTCATTACCTTTAAAGATGGCAACTTTCCTTCATTACCGTCAGTGTCTTGGTCATGGGCATCCATGCAAATTCTGTTCCTCTGCATTAGTCCTGCTCATTCACTGCTATTGTTCTCCCAGGGCTGACCTTGGGCCCACTCTTCCCCCAAGGCCAATGAAGGGGACATTTAGTCATCTAGGACAGGTGTGGTCCAGAGTTTGCAGGAGCAAGGAACACTAGAGTGCTTCAAAGTACACATGCACACTCATAGCAAATCTCCTCTCAAATCTGTCTCCGCTACACCACTCCATCTCCAATCACCTCTCCTCACCTTTCACAATGCCTCCCTTCAGTAAAGAGGATTTGAGCGAAAACTGAGCTTTAAGACAGAAGTAACTGCAACATGTCTAAACTTCATATGGAAGCTAGTTTGTCTACACGCAAGCGTCAAACAGCCAATGAGTCTGAAGGCTTGTCATGTGCTCCAGGCCAGGCTAGGTATTGTGGAGGGCACAAACAGAGCACAAGACATGGTGGCCACCAATCTTTCTCCAAGAAGCTCAAGGAGGGGACAGGAGGCCACAGAAACCATGTGGAATAGCCTTGAGGGGCTGGGGGAGTTCAGAAAAGGGGGGAGTTCAGAAGAGAGGGGAATAAAGAAATGCAGGTACAATCAGTGCAACAGTTGTGGGGGAAATAGGGTTTAAAATTTACCTTGAAAAGATAGAGAGAAAAGAGGATGTTAGAAGTTGGGGATAGAATCTAAAATACAACATCAATCACAGCATGTCTGTGGAACAGCAAGACCAGCCCACCCATAGCGAAGGATGAAAGTTGGCAAGTCATGAGAAGAGAAGATGGATAGAGAGGGTTGCCATCAGTTTACAAAGGGCCTTTGAAGGCTCAGCTAGGGACTCTCGATTTGATGAAGTGCTAAATGAACAAGATATTCTTTTCTACTGGCTCTCTGGTAAGCTGGATAAATGCATTCCCTGCCAGGACCTCTGGGAAAAGCTGTTTCTCTTGCAGCTCCCCCCCTCTCCTTTCTGCTCTCCCTCCACTCATCCTGCCAGACCTGATGCCTCACCTGGACTGTTGCAAAAGGCTCTCGACCAGCCTCTCACTTGCACCCTCTTCCCACTCCGGTCCATCTCACACCAGCGGTCAGGCCCATCTCCCTGAAGCTCAGTGCTCATCGAAAGCCTGTTCAGTGGCTCTCACTGCCAATTAAATTATATCTCAGCTCCTCACTCTAGAATCCAAGGCCATCCAAGCTCAGCCTCAACTTGCTTTCGCCATCTTTGATCCTATTTCTTTACGCTGCAGTCAAGACAGACTAGACAGGAACACTTTCCCATCTCCACCTGCTTGACCGTGTGTGATCCTCCCCCTGGAAAGGTCTGCCCAGTGGCAAAACCGAGCAGGAAACAAAGAATTTTGAGACCATGGAGGTAGGTACAGTCCACGCAGGTAGTAGGGCTGAAGAGGGCCCCAGGAAGTACCAAGAAGGTATGCTAACAAGTGTGTGTGGATGTGAGTGTGGGTGTCTGTGCACGTGTGTGTGCACTGGAAGCACTGCAGCCTAGTGGTTATGGACTCTGAAGTCAAGCAAATGGGATTCACACTCTGGATCCAGCATACCTCAGCTGTGAGACCTTAGGTCCGTTACTTAACCACTCTAGGCTTCAGTTTCTCATCTAGAAAGTGAGGTCACTAACAGCATCCTCCTCCTAGGGTTGTTATGGGGATTAAATGAGACAATATACATAAACACAGAGAACAGAGCTAGGTAAACAGTGAATGTCAGAAAGTGCTAGCATTGTTTTAGCAGAGCTTGAGAGGGAGTGGAAACGGGCAATCAAGTTTCTACTTCCAAATGTCTCCATATTTATCATTCGTCTTCTCCTTTGCCTTCCCAAAGCTAAGCACCCCCCAAGTTCTTCTAGGAATCTTCTTCTTTTGTTCCATATCTAATCCTTGGCTTTCCACTAGATCTTCCTTTTTACCTGCAAACATCTCACATCCCAACACTATCTAGCCCAGGACCTTCCACACGTGTTCTGCCATACCTGCCAATGTGCAACTGAGTGAGAGAGCAAGGTCTATGGCTGGAGTCTGGAGGTGAAGGCAGGGTGGGAGGTGCGGATGTGGAAGATGTTAGCAGAAAATGGACATCATTAAGACAAACGAGCTCTCTGAAGAGAAAAAACACAGAGGAGCAAAAACCTGGAACGGAAGCTTCAGAAATGTGCACCAGGAATGAGGGTACCTGCAAGGGTAGACAGGTTTCTTCCCAGGACTTTGTGGTTCCTCCACTTCCTTACATGGATGGCTCATCACCAAGGGGCGGTTCTCAGCCCTCCTCTCCTCACTCGATACACTCTTCCAGCTTCTGTCATGTCAACACAGATGACACCCGCATCTCTGTCTCTGATAGCTCACCCAGATGTACAACTTCACCCTGAAGTCCTTGATGTAGAAGGCCAACAGATATATGGAACTCAGCTTCTACATGTGTCTTGAAGTGCATTGAAAGAGTAGAGAGAGGTGGTCAATTGTATCAAACTCAAAATTGTCTTTTAACACAACCTACAGAGCAAAATAACAGCAAATCTGTTTTTATAAATAGTTAATCTATCTTCAAAGCTAGTGATCATCCAATGTAACTCCAAATATGACATTTGGATGGTGGATGGATTAGGCATTGCAAACGCCCTTTCTTTCTCTGTAAGATGAACTCAACACAACCCAAAAGGAAGAGGAGAGTCAGCAGTGACCCATGATGGGCAGTTTGCATGGGCAAAAGAACCAAACCAATGATGACAATCTCACCAGTGAACCAGCTCTCAGATCTCTTATAGCTAATCTTTGTAATATATACTTTTATACTGAGGCCATGTATGTGTATTTACAGTAAGGTACACTAGTCTTAAGGAAATATTTTTACATGTGAATACACCTGTGTAGCCAACATACAAATCAAGACCATAGAATAATTCCACCCCGTGCCCAGAAGGTCCCTCTGTGCCCTTTCCCAGACAACACTGCCCTCCCCCCAAGGGAAATACCACTCTGACTTCTATCGCCATTGATTAGTTTTGCCCACTCATGATCGCCTAAAGTGAACCGTCCAATATGAACTCATTTGTTTCTAGCTTTTTTCACCCAAAATAATGCCAGATTCCTTTTAACTGTTGTGTATATCAGTAGTTTGTTCTTCTTATTGCTGCATAGTATTCCGTTGTATGAATATCACAATTTATTCATCCATTCTCCTGTTGACGAACATCTGGTTTGCTTTCAATTTTTTGCCATTGTGAGAAAGCTACTAAGAACATTGTTATACCTCTCTTTTGTTGGTATGCACTTGTTTCTCATATATACCTAGAAGTGGAATTTCTGCATCATAGGGGAAATACACATTTGACATTTAAGATACTACCAAATAGTGTTCCAAAGTAGTCATATCATTTTATACTCCCACCAGCAGTGTTGGAGAATTCCAGTCATTCACATCCCCACTATGGCCCAACTATAACTTCATTACAGCAAAAGAGTTAGTGGCTTTCTTGTCCTCAGTTTTCAGAATCAGGTTTTCTTTCAAACATCATCTGTCCCTGAAAGGAGAGTATGAAGATTTTGTTTCCAAAGAGAAGGAAGTTATTATTTATTCACTGCTACATTCTACAAAGGACTTGAGATCATTTATGAAGAGGCATGTGCCCACATAGAAAAATACAGAAGAGAAGTATGGACTCGTGGAGTAAAAACCTGACTTACCAGACTCCTGACTTGGGAAAGTGTTTTAATTTGATACATATCACTTGGGCCATCTGCATACCTTCCTTAGTTAAATAACACCATTTGGTGACTAGACAGTGATTGTCTCAGAAGCTATCATCACTCACATCAGAGCAGATATCCAGCCAATGGGCTGGAGAAATGACTAGCAAGGCCAGTTCTCAAACTGTATCATAAGCCACTCTCGTGTGGATTTGGGCATAAGTGGGTTTTTTGTTGTCATTAGGAGTTTTCCTCCCCCTGGCTGTTCAGAAGTTTCAGATGAAATTTTTCTGATGTTTTTTAATGAAAGATGATATTTGCTTACCCATCACAGGAGATATTTCCTCGGCAGGAATGCTATCGAACATGTTGCATTCACAACATGACACAAAGTCTAAAAATCACAGAGAGACTAATTACTGGCAGAAAATTACACCAAAAGACCTATTTCCTCATGATGAAAATGACAGCCTGGTGCCCCGTTACCTGGCCTGATCGGGCAAATAGCCTGCTTAACATTGTTCTAGCGCTTTGCATTACAAGCCACGGTAGAGGGAAGAGGCACTTCGGTCCTGTAAGCAGCTCAGCAAGAAATCAAGGTGAGCTGTCAGTTAAGTGAGTTCTAATTATAAGTCTCATTTCCAGTATTTATGAATGTGACAGACAGTAACTGGGGCTTATCTGCATCTATACGTGGGGACACTTGAACAAGTCCTTCTTTCTTTATGCCAACATCTGAATTATCATCTGGAAGATTTGACATTTAGTGCTGACAGCCAGGGGCTGCCCCAGCCAAAGCTGGGAAGTGAGGACCACCCCACTTTGCTCGCTCTCCTTTGCCTCTTCTCATCAGCTATCTACTACCAAAAGGGGCTGTTCCTCCCTCTACCAAAAACCTATGTAGAGACAGAAAGCAGTCTTTTCTTCCTTAATATAAATTTCAATCACTTCCAGTCACAAAAGACCACATGTTGCAGTATCCCATTAACATTCCATTTATAAGAAATGTCCAGAATAGGCAAATCTGTACAAACAGAAAGTAGATTAGTGATTGCCTAGATCTGGGAGGGGTGGAGGGAAATAGGGGGTGACTGCTAATGAGCATGGGGTTTCTTTTGTGATGATGAAAATGTTCAAAACTTCATTGTGGTGATGATTGCACATATCTGTGAATATACTAAAAGCCCCTGAATTGTATGCTTTAAATGGATGAATTGTATGGTATGTGAATTATATACATCAATAAAGCTGTTTTAAAAATCACTTCTTTCTCTCTGTGGTCTTTTCCCAAAATGCAGAAAATTTTAAGCATTCAAGAACAAGTGAGGAAGTTTGGGAGTGGAGAATGGGTGGGGGAGGAGATGGAACTATTCCAGTTCCCCTGAAGTCACACTTCTAAGGCCAATCTTGCTAATTATATTAGAAAAAGGCGCTCTTGCTTGCTATTAATCAGTGTTGCTCAAACTTTTTAACCAATGACTGTTTTGATAAACATAAAGTTGTCATAACTTCCTTTGAGCAATTTGAAATTTCAAAATAAATTAAATATCACTATTACAGGCAAATCAAAGCAATTATAGCACAGCCTCTCAGAGATGATGCAACACTCTCTTCCCTCATTCCGAATCACAATACAAGTAGCATTACGTTGTTTCTAAAACTACCTGTAACTTTTTTTCATATCATGTCAGAGCTGGAAGGGACTTTAAAATGTTCCCTTTGTCTCTAAAGATTTTGATCTGCCAGACATGCATTTGGGCCTGCGTTCAGAGGAGACAAGAGAAAGAGAAGTTGCTTGAATAGAGTTGGGAAGTGCCAAGGGAAGAGTGGTTACTGGCAGCTGTTAAAGGGAAGAGTAGAAGCTACTGGGTGTTTCCTGGCTGGTGGAAGGATAAATTTGAGTAGAAAGGGGTTGAGAAGTAGAGGAGAGAATTCAAGTCCAGAGAGGACCATACCTAGGATATCATTCATTGGGAACATTTCACCCAAACTCCTTCCCCCTCCGGGACAGCATGGGATTGTATGTTGTCTGAGTAACTAATAGTGTTAAGGAATTGTTACTAGTCTTTATAAGCATGATAAAGCTGGTGTGGTTATGCCTTTTAGAAGAGCCCTTATCTTTTAGAAATGCATAAGGAAATATTTATAAATGAAACTATAAAATATATGGGATTTGCTTCAAATAAATCCCAATAATGTCCCCCATGAGAAGCAGGAGGGAGTATAGATGACAGAAGATTGGGCATGAGTTGATAATTGTTGAGGATGGATGATAGGTACACAGGGATCCACTATATTGTTCTATTTATATGTATGTTTGAAATTCTTCATAATAAAAAAAAAATTTTAAGAAATACAGTGTTTCCAACTATGTTGAGTAACGAGGCTGGATTTATCCTCCTGCCTTAGAAAAATTAGAAAACCTGGAAAAAATATATGAAGCCATTGTTTTCAGACATTGAATAAGAGGCAATGCATGAAGAAAAACAAATTAAGTGAGCCCTGCAATTGCCCCACCTTATTGCCTGGAGACAGTTTCCATGCTATGGTACAGAAAGGGGGACCCAAATGAAGCCCAGCATTCTCACAGAGTGTAGTAGACAAAGATTGGAGTTCAGCACAACCAAAGCCTGTGGAATTTACAGGGCAGAGTACTGGAGAAGAAAGCATTGGAGAGAGAGAGAAAATGAGAACAGAGAGCTCCAGAAATTGGTAAAGGAGTCCTCTTGGCTGTGCATGCATGAGAGGAAACTACCCAAGGTCAGTGAAAGAAATACTGGAAAGCGGTAAGTTGAACAATTCCTGAAGCTCACTAGGGCTGGGAATCATTTGTTTCCATAAAGCAGAAAAGACTGAGAATTACATAGGACATAAGGTAGAGTTTTCAAAAGGGTTTTTTCCCTAATAGTGGAGCTGAATTAAATCTAGGCCAAAGGCAGATTTAGAACTGCCCTAATAAATCTTAAAAACAATCCATAAAAGGATCAAACAGATTCCAACTAATGTAACTGCAAGCCAGAACAAAGTCCAACACATTTAAAGAAACACATCAAAACCTAGAATGCAACAATGTAAAATTCACGATGCCCGTCGTCCAATCAAAAATTGAAAGGCATGCAAAGAAGCAGGAAAATATGATCCATATCCAGGAGAAAATCAACCAATAGAAACAGAGCAATAAATGACAGAGATGATGTGATTAAGAGATAAGTATGTGAAAGCAGGTGTCATAAATATGCTCCAAATGTTCAAGAAGTTATAAGAAAACATGAATATGGTGATGAGAGAAATGCAAGATATAAAAAGAATTAAATGAAGCTAGTAGAGATGAAAACTATAATATCAGAACATTTTTTTAATGCACTGGATTGGAAAAACACTGAAGAAATGATCAGAGAATTGAAAACAGCCAAAATGAAGCACAGAAGGAAAAAAAGCTGAAAAAAATAAACAGAGTATCATCGACTTGTGGGAAAATTTCAAAGGTCCAACATACTTGGAACTCCAGGAAAGGGGAGGAGAGGAATAAAAAATATTTGAAGAAATAATGGGCAAAATTTTTCCAAATTTGATGTAAACTATAAATTCACAGATCCAAGAAGCTCAATAAACCCCAAGCAGAATAAACACAAAGAAAACAATCCCAAGGCCCATCAAAAAACAAAAAACAAAAAACAGAAAATCAGAACTAAAAAGAGTATCCTAAAAGTAGCCAAATAAAAAAAGACCCATTATATACACAGGAACACAAATAAGAATTTTCCCCAAATAAGAATTTACCCACCTAGGTAAGCCAAAAGGCGATGGAGCAACATATTTACAGAGCTGAAGGAAAAAAACATCAATACCCTAAAAATATCTTTCAAGAATAAAGGTGAAACAGGGTCTTTTTCAGAAAGACTAAAGCTAAGAGAATTCATCACATGCGGACCTGCACTACATGGATATTAAAGAAAGTTCTTTAGGCAGAATTAAAATGAGACCAGATAGATACCAGAGGGAACTTGGATCCCCACGAATGAATGAAAAGCACTAGGAACGCCTGTGAGTCCATCTCGGACCACTCCTGCGTCTTTGGCTCTGTCTGCATTGCTCCCTTTGTCGGGAAGGCCTCTTGTCTTCTGGAAAACCGATTCTGATCCCCAGATGACTTGAATGTTACCTTCTCTGCACAGCCTTCCCTGACCACCCACCCTCTCATCCCCAACCAGACACTCAGACGCTGTTCTTCTGAGCTCCACAGATCTCTGCCTGTTCCTCAGATGTGCTGCTGGTCCCGCTCTGTGGTAACTGTTCAGACGCCTGCACCTCAGGCCGTGGACACGTGAGGGTAAGCCTCCATCTTTGAGCTTCTCTTTGTGAGTAGCCCAATCACTGTTAAATGAATTAAGGTTGGTTAGATGGGAACCTGAGTAGAACATTTGCAAGGACATTGAGTGAGTCTCTGTCCACATTCATTCTTCATTCATTTATTCACTCATTCATTTATTCATTTATGGAATGACCTCAAATTTATCAAGGAACGAGAAAGTTGATCTGTATTCTACACATGAAAAACAAGCTGATATTGGCAGCAATTCTCCAGCGATTGAAATCATAAACTCATCAAGTCCATGCTCTACACTATTTGATGCAGAGCTGCAAACCAACAAGACTTCCTGAGAAGCAGATGAGGTTAATGGAGGAAAAGGAGCCAAAGGGAGCAAAATCTGTTCTTTCATTAGAGTCAGGTTGGATAAAACACACACATTTTTTCATATAATACAAAGTTGAATGCTCTCACCTCCCTACTTTATTTTACCTACCTTATGTGTCATATCAGAGGTAAAGAGTTTAACCTGCTATTCTATCCTTTTATTTTAAAATAAGAAAACAAATATGAGGCAAAAAAGCATAAAGTTGGAATAATATCTCTATGCTATTTATAAACTTGTTTCTGATTTCCTTTGCTGTCTTTTCCACTTGAAGTAATCACTTGAGTAATCAGCATCCTCTTTACTTAAATATGTAATAACTACATATAGTTTTGACCAGTTCCTGAGAGTCTCAGAAATAAAATACTGGACAAAAATTGTTAGTCATGTTTAAAAGAATTTTTAACTTCCATATTTGAAAGAACATAGAGATTATAACCTAGTTAAGAGATTGATGGTAAAGTTATTGGAAGTAGCTTTTTCAATTATTTATTTTAAAAATATCTTTTAATTAAAATTTTATTAAAAGAATTTTAATTAAAAAAAATTTTTTATTAAAAAATTCTTGGGGCCAGCCTGGTGGCATAGCAGTTAAGTTTGCACACTCTGCTTCAGTGGCCCAGGGAGCACTGGTTTTGATCCTGGGCGTGGACCCACATGCTGCTCATCAAGCCGTGCTGTGGCGGCGTCCCACATAGAAGAACTAGAAAGACTTACAACTAAGATATACAACTATGTACTGGGGCTTTAGGGAGAAAAAAAGAAAGAAGGAGAGGAAGATTGGCAACAGATGTTAGCTCAGGGCCAATCTTCCTCAAAAAGAAAAAAAAAAGTTTCTAACATGCAACCCACCCATTTTTAAGTCAGCTCCTTTTTGAAAGCAGAAAGCCAAACTTTAGTTTTAAACTTATCTTTTTCCCTTAATAGATTAAGCAGTATTGTTCTCATATATAAATATATACATGGAATGCTTTGCTACTTTAACAGCAATTTTCCTGATTTTTTTTTTTATTATTAAATGTTTTCATAGTGTACTTGGTTTTTAGCATGAAAGCTTCAGCGAGGCAGGGATTTCTGTCTGCTCTTGTTGCTGTTGTTTACTGGGACTGCCTAGAGCCTAGACAAGGGCCTGGTGCAGAGTGAGAGCATAGTCACTCCATAAATGCTGGAGGGAATGCATGGAGGAGTGGTGTTCAGCCTGCAGCAGCCCCCAAATCTTTCCTCGGGCCCCTCTTGGACCACCAGCCTTTGGAGCTATGCTTGGAAGTGATCTCTGGCCATCTGTTCTCTCTCCTTCTGCCCACCTGATCTTTCTGTTTACAATATGTTGATGTATTTGATGATATTATTCACCTTTGACTAATCACTTACAAATAGACCACAACGATTAGAAGAGGGGGAAGGGGAACACGACGTGGTCTCTCACATTTGCCGAGACGTCCTTTACTCAGTGGACTCTCGGGTCTCCCCATGACTTTCGAAACAGTCATGCTTCACTGCCACCCATGATTCTGAACTCAGATGTTTTCCTCATTTCCTGCTACTGCTTTTCATGTGTTCTCGGGGCCTTAACAATGGCAGTAACCCAGATCCAGACTATATTCCTTACTGACGTCTCCCACGGCAAACCTAAGTCCAACCCACGGTCTAGAAACGCAGACTGAGGGGCCCTGAGCACCCAAATCCACCGGCTCTTTTATAAAATCTGGCTGGCTCCCTCATCTGCCAGGATCGGAGATGTTCCACCAACAGTCGGGGAAATTTCCCTGAGCCAGGGCAAATGCCTAATGAGCCTCAAAACGGACTAATCTCCACAAGTCCACCATCCCCACACGTTTTCTGGTGCAGAACTTTCCCAGAGACTGAAGCACAAAACTTGTGAGACCCACATGGGCATCATCATGGGTTTTCTCCATATTCTGGCTTACGTTCATAAGTATCCAGAAACCCTAATTATAGAAGAGAGGTGTTAATAGCCTACAAGGCAAGAATTTTGGAGATCTAAATGGGTATGAGTGAATCAGCGTTTTAAATGTCTGTAATGCAGAATACCAACATTGTCTGGAACACTTTTCAGAGCTGCCGACATGACATTTCTATTAGTCAGTGGTAATGAAGTTAATTTACTAAAGATCATTTCAAACATGGTGCCTCCTCGTTTTTTTTAGCGAGATCATGCAACCCCAAAAGTACATTCACTTCAGCAAGGTTCTTTGGTTCAGAGGAACCTTAAAGACTTCTAGTCAAAGCAGATCACTTTTTGCTGTCATCGCTAAAAACCACCCATTTTCGTCACAAGATAATTCCAAGCTGTAAATAAAATAAACTTTTTAAAGGACACTTAAGGCACCTATGTTATAAAAAAAGTATCTTTCCGTCCTTTCAATGCATTGCTCAGAGGACATGTGAACATGGGTATTTTAGAGTCTTAAAAGTATTGGTCACAGAGCCCTGTGGCATTTTAAGGGGAAATGGCTCTTTTTCTTATTTGGTGCTAGACTCCTTTTATCATCTTCCTGTATCAATTGAATAATACCATACTTCTGTAAGCACCTCGTGAAAGACAAAAAACTGTATGTATTGTGTATTTATATATTGCTTATTTCGCATTATACATTTCTTACATTTTTATGCGGCCTACAACGGTTTTCAGGAAATGAATATCAGAAAAAAGTCACAGGAAGTTATCAAAAACTATGACAATTGTTTTATTCTAGAATTTACTTGCCTAAATTGCTTAAGAAATATGCTTTTTTAATAATAAAATTCCCACAAAAAGTGAATAATCTGGGAGTCTAAATCCACTTTTCAATCTTGCTTCCCCTGTAATATCTGTAACAGAACAATCCTGAATTAGCTGCTACTTTCCATAATTCTTGTCAGCAAAATCTATCAGTAGTTCTAACTCTGATTATACACGCTGGTAATGTAATTAAACGTGTTTTAAGCCTATCTCTGATGTCACAGTTACAAATATAGCCACATAAATTTTAGCTATGAGTATTTCATACATAATTTATATATACAAATGTGTTTGCATGTGTACCTGGATTAAGTATAATAAATGTAAATTATATAATTTATATCTATATATGTTTAACTGTGTTTAGTTTCAATCAGACAATGGTTTGATATATATTTTTAATGAGGGAAAATCCTACTGCAATATTAAGATTTTGTGTTTTGCAGACTTCATTTCTTAGTATTTTTTTAATTAAAAAGACAAATACATTTCAATGTTCTTTTTAGTAAATGTTATGCTTCCTTTTCCAAAACAACCTTAAGTTTATAAATAAGAGTTAATGAATCCAAGAACCATGTTATTCCGTGAGCTTGTGAACAAACAGCTTAAAGCCGAACTAGAATTCTTTCCAAGCTGGATTTTCACATGATACAGTTTATAAACAAGTTTTGGGGGTAGAGGGATTGGTTTTGTCTTGTTTTGTTTTTCTATATTTTTAATAAACAAAATTAAAATTCTGGCTTCGAAATGACTTAAAGATTAACTAGATTTCTAACCCATCACAAAAATGAACTTGTGCTAAACTTAGGGATTGCTCAAACCATTGAATCCTCTCCCTGCGTTTGTTTTTCCTTTGAGGGCCTTCTAGACAGGCACATGAATGGATCTGAGATGGTTTGCAGCATCACACGATGCTCCCTTCGTTGAAGAAGAAGGGAGGCTGCACGGCCTCCGTTCCTGAGACCTCGATCAGAAACAGATCCTGAGAGAAGTAACACTAACCTTGGACTCTCTCGCGCTGTAAATTGTCTCTTTTGTAACTGTGACAGACACTCCCCCGGGCTCTCTCTTCCATACAACTCCCATGATCACTTTATCCTTTCTCTCTCTGCTGCCAAATAGAGTGGAGTTCCCGGAGTTTTGACACCTTGTAAAGACATTCCAGTGGATTCTAGCACACCCAGACAGATGGTGTGAAAGGAATACAGGGGAAGAAGATATAGGCCTCTGCCAGATTCTCATGTATTCTAGGTAACATCGTGTTCCAGGAGAAGAAAAAAAATAAAAGGGAACTGATATCATTGTTACCGCCTGCTTCCTGAGCCAAGCCACCACGCTTCTGCCAAAGATAACAACGTCTTTAAGATGGCTACAAAACTCCTAACATTATGTGAGGGAAAAGAACTAGACCTACGAGGGGGTATAAAACAATAATCTGTATTATTGCTATACAGTGTTACACTGACACTTACAAAAAACAGAATTTTTGTTTCTTTTAGCAAAAAATGACATCCAGCTCAAAATAACATCTTTACTTCTTTTGCTTGTCCAGTGTGCTGGAAACCTCTGCTGAGCTTCCTCTCTGAGGCTAGCACTGACTTTCTCCATGGATAGGCTAGTGACGCTAGAACAGAGAATATGAAATAAACATTAAAGAACAAGTTAATTCTTTTTTTCCCCAGATACAACCAGATATTTTCTTATACACATGAACACACAAGTAAGCACATGAAAAGATGTTTAACATCATTAGCCATCAGAGAATGCAAATTAAATCTACAGTGAAATACTATCAGAACATCTAAAATTAAAAATAGTGACAACACCAAATTCTGGCGAGGATACGGAGAAACTGGATCACTCATCCATTGCTGGTGGGAATGTAAAATGGAAACAGTTTGGAACTTTGGAAATTGGTTTGGCAGTTTCTTTAAAAACTAAACTAGCAACTACTATACAACCCAGCAATTATACTCCTAGGCATTTATCCCAGAGAAATGAAAACTTATGTTCACACAAAAACCTGTACACGAATGTTTATAGCAGCTTTATTAATAATCACCCAAACCTGGAAACAACCAGATGTCCAAACTGTGCAAACTGTGGTTAAACAAACTGTGGTGCCTCCACATTATGGAAGGGAGGTGGGGGGGCTAAAAACGGGCCACAGGAGGGATCCTTGTGGTGTCGGAAACGTTCTGCAACCTGACTATATCAATGTCAATATCCTGGCTGTGATGGACATCACATTACAGTTTCACAAGATGTTACCATTGGGGGAAACTGGGCAAAGGGTAAATTGGATCTCTCTGTATTATTTCTTACAACTGCATTTAAATCTAAAAGTATCTCAACATAAAAAATATAGTTAAAAATATAACCCCTGTTACAGTAAAAAAATTTAATCTACGCAAATACACAAAGGAAAATATGGATCTTTTTAATAGATAAATATGAAGATTATAGTGATCCAAACAGATTTCTTTTAAGGCTCCACATTTTAATAGGTTATGAAATGTATAAATATAAAACAGTAGATTTCTTAGATTTAATGAAGAAAGGAGCCACGGGTCTCTCCATGTTATCGACCTATCAAAGCTATAGATGAGAGAAAGAAAATTATGGGTACTGCACCAAGGATATGATGGATGGATGATACAAATAACATTAAAGCAGCAAGATGCTCTCTGAGTGTGCAAAGATAAAATTATTGAAGTGCCATTCCCTGGCCATAAATTTGGCTTGTCTGGAGGCCATGCACATGCTCTCATCCATGTCCCTTGGGTCCAATGACATGAATTATTGAATGGCTAACCAAAATTAAGGTACAGAATATAGTTTAGAGCTGGCACGTGACCCACACAGATATAAAACGCACAACCTTAACCTCATTGCTTTTCCTGCTTGTCAGTCACATACTCACATTTCATTTTGAGAGACTGAAAGGTCACATTACATAAGTAAGGGAAACCATATCTTTGCAAGTTCTTTGATTCTTGAAATGTTCACCCACAGTCTCATGCCCATATTTAATTTGCCATTTCACCTTTTCTCCAACACTAGCTCTTCCTGGTCTGCTCATTTCTCTTCCTTCTTACATATTCTTTTCCTCCACTTCTTCCTCAGCCCTAAGATCTCCACCATCTCATTCCTATTCCTCTGTTTCCATACACAGGCCCTGCCTCCTTTCCAGGTCCGTTGTCTTTGCTCAGCTAACGTTTTCTTTCTTGCATGCGTATCTCCTTACTCCACAGTTACATATAATGCAGAACTCAGCCACGCATAGGCCTAGCTAGAAAGGAAATTATATTGTTCTTAAATAGATGCTTTTAACTCTACAAAACTCAGTAAATAGAAGTGGTCGGGGGTTTTTTTCCTTTTGAATTACACACGACATTCCTCTCAACTCTCTACAACATCTTTCTACTCTGGGACTTTGGCAGAGAAAGGGTTGATGAGGGCACATAGCTTCCCAACTGCCTGCCCTACTTCTGTCTCCCTTCTCCTTTCTATCAACCCCCCTTCCTCTTTCTGTCTCACCAGACCTCCCTGGTATAAAACTTCATGGTTTTGTATTTCTTACATAAGTATTATACCACACATTTTGGTTAGAATTATACACACACACACACACTACTTGCAGTAACCGCAGCAAACTTATTTTCAGGTAAAATGAATAATGATGACCATGTTGTACTACAATTGCCCTAAATTCTACATCTCTACCCCAACACACATTTTCCTGTGTTCTGAGCTCTGCAAAACTTATATAAGTTGGGTGTGGGGCAGCGTGTAGAGAGAGGGTCCTGGAGGAGCTACGGTCACATAAATCACACCATTTCCACTAGGAAAAGCTACTCCTGTGTGATTTTCTTGCTGCCGCTGACCATCAGGACCAGGTCTTTATTTAGCCTGGTCATTGGTGAACGGAAGCAGACCAAAGGGAAAAAAGAAAAAAGTCACTGCTTTCATTGTTTTCCTTTGTTTTGTTTTTCACTCGACCATTTTATGGGCAGTGTGACCACACACTCCAAACAGGACCGTTTAGAAAACAAAATAACCAATAAATCACTGAAATTTTTAGAATGGAAAAAAACTAGACCACCCCTTACAATGAAGCCATCTGTGTTTTTCACTCTGGATCACTTTTCCTGGAAAAGAAACTTGTATTATTTATCTGAAGTAAGAGAAAGGCAATGAATTAGGGATGTACATGATCGCCATAAAGTTGAAAATCACACGACTAGATCTTTCTAGTCCTGGGTTCTCCTCAAAAAGTCAGTCCTCAAAGTGAGCGCTTGGACCACAGATGGCCCTCACTGGTCAACTGGTTGTGTATGTGTTTTCCGTGTGATTCTGAGAACCCAGTATGGAAGCAATAAATTACGTTAAATGAGAGGTGGTGAGGAAATAGCTCAACAATTAAGAAATAACTTCAGGATTTGGAGTTGCATGTGGGAAATGTAAGAAATTTGTTTTGCCTATAAATGCCTGTGGGATAATGTTTCAGTAGTTTATTGCTGTATAACAAACCTAATGGCTTAAAACAACAATTCATTATTTCTCACAATTCTGTGGGTTGCCTGAGCTCAGCTGAGCAGTTCTTCTGCTCCATGATGTCAACGCTGAGATCACTTGTGTGGTGGCATTTAGTTGGGAACCCAACTGGAGCTGGATCATCCAAGATGGCCTCTCATATTCCAGAACCTCTCTCCTGTGACTCCTCATCTTTTAGTAGTTGAGCCCAAGCTTCTTTTCTAGCAGCTAGGGCATAAGAGAGAGGCTGGAGCCAAGGTAGAAGCTCTCAGACATCTTAAGAGTGAGGCCCATAATTGATCCAGTGTCACTTTGCCCTGGTTGTTGGTCAAAGCAAGTCAAAGCCAGGCCAGATCAGAAGGGAGAGGAAACTGATTCCATCTCTTGATGGGAGGAGGAGCTCACATGTTCATAGACAGGAGTTTTTGGCTGCCATCTTTGGGGACATTCATCACAGATGAGCAGGAAGGAATGTGGACTACTCCTGCAATGAGTATGACACATTTAAAATACAGGTGATTTAAAATGATCTTGATAACATTCAGAAGTCAATAAAAAACAATAATGCTTATTTCTTTGCAAACAATACTGTCTATTTTTCCTAAGACTGTTAACAAGAACCCCTCCTGGTCTGATAGTGGGCCCTAAAATTCCCATTGTTAGAGCCATTCCTTTGAGTCATGTCATATTTGGAAGTCCTGCCTAAAAATCTAAATATGTCTGGCACTGACCCACGGTCAACCCCTAAAGCCTTTGGCTGAATCCGAGATTAGCAACTCTGTCAGTGAGAAGTCTTTGAGGCAGAGTTCTTAGACCGTAATCCGTGGTTGGGCTTTGGGTGTCTGAAAGACCTTGAAACCACTTTCAAAATGTTCTGGTTGTCACATTCATTTTTCACCAGTTTCTCAAAAGGGGAAGATACCAAAAGGTTAAAACTCACTATTCTAAGGGCCTGTTCCAAAAATAAGTCTCACTGGGAAAAAGGCAAAGTTGACAGTTCTGTTTGGTAACTACTTCCTTACGTGGCACTTAATTATCCTCTAATTACTTAATATCCTTTACCTCTGTCTGCCCCCACACACTACATCTCCATATCTGGAGGAAGGGTCTTCACTCTGTACTTTGTACTTGTATCCCCCACTGGGGAGAATTCTTTGGAGTCCTCAATGTGCTTCTGATCTGGTTCTCAAATCATGTTCCTCAGAACCTTCTGGGGCTCAATGAGGCCAAGGAGGGGCACACGTACCGGGAGAGCCAAGAGGTGAGTGGAGCTCATACTTGACCCATTCAAACAGAGCAGCTCCACCTTTGACTGATCCTACTAGACTTATGCATGCATTTTCTCTTGAAGAATGAGTCCTGAGGCTAAAAGAAGCTTGAGAATTACTAATAGGCCCAATGTCTTTGTTTTCCAAGTGATAGAAAATGATATTCAGTGGGTTTAAATATTTTTCTCAAAGTCTGGTGTCAGAGCTAGACTAGAACTGTGACTTGTGTTTGCTGACACCTAATTCTGTAAGTTTTCTAGTCTATACACTACCTCCCCACCAAAGACCAGCCCTACCACCTTCTCAGAGGCCAAGTGTGCCCTCCCCAATCCCCAGTGTGTGTTTTCCTCTCAAGTCAAAAGTGTCTGAGATCAGGAAACAGCCAGTTGATAAGTCAGGAACGTAAGGGAATTCCAAAGGGAAAGCTGCCTGGCTGGACTCCAGAGTGGGACATGGGATGGGAGAAAACAAGAGTTCTGAGCATCAACCCAGGGAAGAGGCTTCCTCCGAGCTGATCTTATTAGGCTGCGAACTGGCCCTGACTCTTCCTATAGCTTTCTTATTCTACTGAAGAATGAATTTGAATTAACAACAAACTGCATTCTTTTTTCTTATATAATGCAAAACACACTGTCCTTGATCACTAATTCCTGACAGCTAGAAAGTGCATTTCAAAGTCATACACCACGTTCCAAGCCTTCCAAAATGCCTAAGGAGAGAAATGCTAGACAAATCCCAATAAAGATATGTGTGTAGATTTCTACACTTGCAATGTTAATGGGCCTTGACTAAGACCACTGTGATTTTAATACATTGTATTGTTTTATTCCTACTGTATTTTTAAATAGAATGTCTCAAAACAATTAGATTAATTAAATATCCACGGGGATGCAAGAATTGTTTTCTTATCACACTTGGGGACTTGACCAGCTCAGCTCCCTTGTTTTTTTTTTCAGAACCTCTTAATGAGGGATTCTCACTCCATCGGAGCCTTGACAACCATTTCAATCTGTCATTAAGAAGAGCATTTCAGTACCTGGAAAATTTTAAGACTCCTTGAGACTTAAATTTGCCAAATGTAGCTGTTTAGTTTAGGGGAAGCCGTCCTTCGCCCTGAGTGGCACACTTTCAAGCTCCCTGGCTTATTGTCTGAGAATGCAAAGTGAATCGTGGTCTTGGGGAGTAAAATACAGGTTAGAAAGGTTAGAAAAAGTAACCGAGCAATTTTTATTGTCTATGTTTCATCAAGATACTGAAAGTTGAAAATTTCACCCCGTGCTAATAACACAGTATTAGTTACACTTGACTGCTTTGTTGGAGGCAAACCAATCTCACTTCTGTTCTCTCAAGCCTAAATTCTGAGAGCGGCCAGCTTTTCAAGAAAACAAAAGCTGCCATAATCTCTAGGATAGGCTGGTGTCAAACCACAGGAGTTCTAGCAAAGACCACATATTATCATAAGCTCCACACATTAAAGAATTCTGTAGCATGGCAAGCTCTAAAGAAAGAAATTCTTAAAAGAGACTCATTTTTCTCCATGATGTCAGCTGCAAGAATAAACTAGTGATGAAGAAGAGGTTGGGAGTTGGCAATAAAAAGACCTTGAGTTCTCTGGTTTCATGGCCAACTCATTTTAGATCCTTGGGAAGGCATTTCATTCATCGAAATGTCTCTACACAGAGACTGACTGCTTACTCCCTTTGTGAGAGGTAAGCTTGCTCAGTTGTATGGGAGATTCTTTTCTTTTTGGAGGATTATACGGCTGTCAGTGTCCACTTAAGGCTACCTCTCCTCTGCTGGAGCAGAGCAGCATGACGGTCAAGATCATGGATTCAGCTCCAGATGACAGGGCTCCATCCACACCCTGTCTTTCTCCCTTGCAACTCTGTGGCCTTGGACAAGCT
Organism: Equus caballus; assembly: GCF_041296265.1. NCBI lineage: Eukaryota > Metazoa > Chordata > Mammalia > Perissodactyla > Equidae > Equus > Equus caballus. The sequence goes on from NC_091691.1 coordinate 82,445,828, forward strand.
ATTCTAACTTCCTGTGTCTCAGGGTCTCCAAGAGTGAAATGGTAGTGATAACACCAGTCCTACTGCATAGGGTATAAGGATTAAATGCATTAGTGATTTAAACCATTTAGAACAGAGCTTGGTATCTCCAAAGTGCTATAAAATAGTCATTAGCCTTAGTACTCTACAGCTTAAATCAAACTAATCGAACTATTTCTCTTTAGTTTTTAAAGACAGTAGATTTCACAGCCTCCTTTGGCCTGCCCCATTCTAGTATTTTAATGATCCTCATTGAGGGAATTGGTTTTTTACATTAATATAAGCCTAATTTCCCTTAGAAACCTCTGGCAACTATATTTCATAATAGAATAGTTTTCATTCAAGAATTCAGATCAGTGTTGAATTACAGAGAAGAAAGACCAATCCTTCCATTTCTTCACTCCTTAGCTACCTGGAAACTCTGAAACCAAGTGATCCCATTCTATTGAAAAAGCAGAATCCAGGAGTGACCAAACAGTTCACAGTATTAATGAGGTAAAGAATAATTAGCACTCATCTAAGCCAACCCTTTAGTTTTACACATGAGTAAAATGAGGCATAGAGAGGTAAATAGCGCTGGTTCCTTTGCTATAACAGAAATTATACTTAAATAGTGGTTTCAAAAAAATAATTAGTGTTGTCCTCTCAATATGTTTACCCAAGAGGGTATAACTTATTCTAGTATTGCTGCCGTTACTTGGATTGTGTTTTTAAACTCTTTTTGCTTTTCATGGTTTACTTAAATAAGAAAATTATATCTATTCTTTAATACTAAGTTTTTTACCCAAAATGGCATTTCCACATTGACCACTCACCTCTTTACCATATTTGTATCTTTATGATTTTTATCATTTCCAGAAACCAATTTATTCTCATGTGGTCAAAAATATAATTGCAACTTTTACAAAATGCATAGGACAAATTAAGGAGATGATCTTATTTAGGCTATTGCAGCAGAGAGAATTTTCATTAATATGGAATATCTCAAAGAAAAGAAAGAGGTCTGGGCCTCGTAGAGGCAGGTAAACAATGGAGTCATCCAGGAGTCCTATAGGAGTCACGGGGAAGGAAGAAAGTAGATCTTATCTGGGGAATATACTGAGCACGGTTGTCCTTCTTGGCTAGCCATTCCCTGGAACTCACAAACGTTGGGGGACTTCTTACCCATCACACTGTTTTCTGGGAGCACAGGACTCAGATAAAGTTCAACATCTTTGTTACAAAGATTGTCACACCTTTGAGGATAATCAAAAAAATGTACTCAAGCTTTTAAGACCACTAACAGCTCAGTCCCCTAAAGTGATGCCCTTAAAAAGGCAGCTGTCATTTGGATAGTGTATGATCTAGATGGGGGTTTTTTCCCAACTGGTTTTGATTTCATTATCTTTCATCTGACAGTGACATCATTTTTCCTGGTGACACGTTTCCTGCACTTTTTATCTGAAACTTAAAAAAAGAAAAAAGTGCCACATCTCTGCTGAAGGAGTTCAGCACTACACAGACGCATCCACCTGAGGACATTGACTGATCTCTCTATCCTCTATCCTCCACCCTCTATCCAGGCTGCCATCTTGCTCCTCTTATAAATAAATCTTGTGGTCTTTGATATAATAATCACTTCCCATTATTGAGAGTAGATGCTGAGATGTACTGAATTTTTGAAATTCTCTTGGGTCTTGAACATAGAAATAGTTGGTTCAATACTAATAGATAGGGATACTATGTCTAATACAGCATCGCTAGAATTTCCCAGTGATAGGGCTTCATATAAACAAAGTGTGTGTGTGAGAGAGGAAATACTGAGAAAGAGCTTGAAATTTAGTGATTTTCCCAACTAGTTCATCCATTCAGGTTTTCTCTGCCTTTCATTGTCTTTGGTTAGGCTGTTTAACAACTGTGAGGAGACAGAAGTTAGCGTGTAGGAACCTGGTAGTAATGAAACTAACCCACGTTCATAGAAGTGAAAAATCTCTCCAGCAGAGGTTCGACTAACGTCCTCTCCCACTGGGGAAGAAGTTAGTTTTGCATCTATTTAAACAATTCATTTTGGCCTTCCTAATGGCCTATGAACATAGCTTAGTCCTTGGGTTCCTCTTTGAACCAGTTAGGACACTTTTCTGGTTCTCTCATTAATTAATGAGTTAAATAAAATCTTTGACATGTGTTCATTTTATATTTGTGTAAGAGTCATGGTTTTACCTTTAAAAAAATCCTTTAACGTATGTAAAGATATGTAAAGTCTCATTAACTCAGACTTATTTTAGAAAGGAAAAAAATCTTTCTGATTAGAGTACATCCAAAGAAATATAGTTTCATTACTTTCAAGTTTGTACTAAGTTATTATACTTAGTATTGTTATCTAATAACAATACTAAATATTATTATTAAATAATACTAGGGTATTATCTAATAGGGATCAAGATGTAACAAATTATTTATAATGAGTACATCATTTTTCCAAATAAATTGCTGCTTCTAGAGCATTTGAACACAATAGTATATTTTAAGTGATTTTAAAATCTTCCTCTAATCTTATTTATACTCTATTTAAAAAGAAAAATATAGTTATTCCAAATTACAAATTAGTGAAATCTTACTTTAATGAAATTTTACATATGTAAATTGATAAAACACTGATTCTTAGAATGCTTACAATTGATGAGATCAAGACCTAAGACACTGGATACTACAATGCAAGAATCTCTTCTAAATTGATCTTGATGGGTGATCAGCCAGCCCCTGCCTGAACACATCTATTAACAGGGAGCTCGTTATCTTTCAAAGAAGGCTATTTCATTGTCAAAAGCTTCTATAGTTTCAAAGTTTTCCTTGTAATTAATCAAAATCTCTTTCCTTGAAACGACTCATTGGTCTTATTTGCAGTTTCTATATAGACACATAACCTGTCCTTCATCTTTTTATTTCCTCTAAAGGCATAACTTACCTGCCATCGGACATTCTTTTGGAGACAAAACAGGTCAAGAAGAATTATCATAAGCTAGGTCTCCTACATGGCCTCAAATAAAGTCAAGAGTTAACAATTAGAAACACAGACACCTTGGCTACTGCCATAAACTATCCAAATCAACCCTTCATAAACATACCGTCTAAGTCACACAGAGGCCACAATGTTATTCTTTAGTTTTCATGGATATTCTTATAGATTTTCCTCTAAACCCTGAACCTTTGATTGAAAATAAAAAAGTACCCCACAGCCAAAACACCTGACTCTTTCAAAACCAAGATGACTAACAATAAAATAAGGTGTTGTCCTATTTCACTCTATTATCCTATAATTCTAAGAATGTCATAGAGCCTCTTTTTCTGCAGGTACTGGAACACTTTCAGAGTTTATCAGAGAAATAGCCAACCTACTGCTTCATATTACACTGTGACACCAAAATGGTCCAGAGAATTATTTTGTCGCAGCGCCTTTTGTCTAAATCAAGGCATATTAAAAACAATGTGTAGTTTAAACATTAAGACATCTTACAGTTTCCTACATGATGTTTTCCTTTAATCCATTCCTCTCCTTAAGAAGAAAGACTCAATAGATTGACAATACAACTAGAAATAAATTCTCTGACGGAGGGGACAAGCTGTAGAAATGCAGAATCTCCCACATTCGTGAGACGAGAGAAGTTCCTGCAGCTTTTACAGATTATTTTGGTAGGAAATAAAGATAATCTAGCCATTTTCCCTATGTCAGATGTAAAAATAAAAAGCATAGAGGAGAAGAATGGGGCCATAAACTTGATACAACGTATTGCAGTAGAGTTTCATCAGATAAACTACGGAGACAGTTTCGATGATGCTCTTGTCAGAAAACACATGGTACGATACACTGTCTATGTGCCAGATAGCTTCTGCACTTTCAGAAATGTCATTTCTAAAAATGTCTATCCATTTGGAAAATAAGTATGCAATAAATCTGTAAATATTTATTATAAAAGCAATAAGAAAACAGTAAAGAATGAACGCAGCTTCTGACAACACTGCATAAACTGTTATCAACAGACCTTTGGAGCCGAGAGTTCTGTTTCTAGATCAGGGGCCAGGGCCTAAATGTCGCAATAAGCAGGACCATGTCAATACATTCCACACCCACCCTCCTGCCATAGAAGGTCCACCTATCGAGGTGCCAAGTGATGAGATGTAAAACATACAGATCTTGTATTTCCGAATCCATATGTCTCGCTTGATCAATGAACCAAAATAGCTACTCTTTGGGATTGAAAAGCTGCAAGAACTGGCTGCTGTTCTTTTTCCGCTGTCAGTCTTCTAGGAAAGGGCTCGGAGATGAAGAATAGGGAGAGACTCTCTCAGAGAAGAGAGAATATTCACGCTTCTGCAGGACTTGGCTCACCTTGAGGCTGTCCTTCGAAAGCACCCTTTCCCTTTGGCAATGGCCTCTGCTTTGCTTGGCAGCCCCGTTCTGCTCAGCTGCCTGAAGAGATGGTTATGAGCTGCGTGATGGAGGCATGAGGTATGAATGACCTCTTCTTTTTATTTAAGAAAACCAAGTTTCATACTGGTTTACCTTTTCTAAATAACTGTCCTCTGGACAACTTTGCTCAACACTTCTTGACTTAATCCACAGAATCAGAACATCTGCTCTAAATCGAAGATTTACAGAGGGAATTATACCTACTCCATCTAGAGATTGTTTGCCTCTGATGTCATTCTTGATTAGATGATTTTGGAATTTTGATTGCTTCACATTAGATCATTATGATTTCAAAAAGCAGCTTGTAAATGTATTCAGTTCATCAAGGACTATAAATAAAAATCTTCAACTACAGAATTCTCCTTTGCTTAGGTCCTCTTAGATGCTCTTAGGTTCACGGGAGACCAAAAGAAATACCTTCCAGAAAAGATGAGAAACTCCTACATTAGAAATAATTTTCTAAACATCTGGTCTCGTATTCAGGAGTCTGATAATTGTGAGCCTTTTCTGGTTTAAAATTTAAATTAATGACTTTGGGTAAAGAAGGCTGACTCTTTGGAAAAACAGATGTAAAAAATTTAAGGTCTACCCATGCTCTGTTCAGCAAAACAATTATACTATTAGGTAATAAAATTCCTCCAGATTTTTCTACATGGTTTTGGGTTCTACAACTTTCTATTCCAAAGGAAACTATGCATTTTCTATTCCCAATTCCTTGCACTGTGTGAGATTTGAATCTAACATCACCATGTTAGATGGGGGGGGAGTATCTATTTATAGAAAAAAGAGATTACAAAGTTCCTAAATTAAAATTAGATTTTTTATATTTTAAAACCAAAGTTCCCTGGAATTTGACTTGTTTCTTTATTTTAATCAACTAAATATGCTCTAAAAATTTAAGATTCTATGATTCTACAAGTTTCATGTGAGTCCTACACGGAATCATGTCATTGCTGCTATTTCTATTTGAGAAGTACAAGAAAGAGTAATAACAAGATGTGTATCAGAAAGCTGGTGGGTCAGTTTGCAGGGGAAGGAGAGAGAAGCATCATTTATTTCTGCAAGGCTACAGTTCAGCATGAAAACTAGCCTCTCCGACACGCAATTATGTGTCATGAGTTACAATGGTAATTAAGTCTCTAGAACAGCAAGCTACCTCGAGAACCCCCCAGGATTTCAGGTGGCTGGCTCCCAACTCTGAATCATCTAGTACTTCATTGTGGATCATTTGTCTACATCATGCCTTTATTTATCTCTATTCTAAGCCAAGAGACTGCATTTGGCTCTAAAACACATTTTTTTCTTTGCATGCCTACTAGACTATCTTTCCAATTTCTAAGTACTTTCTTTAAAAAGGAAGCCCATTATCCCAGATGAGATAAAAGGAAGTGTCTTCATCATTTTCTTTTCTATCGTTTCCAGCGCTCCTGTTGACCTCACCAAGGGAGTGAGCAAGGTCTCCCATCTCAGGTCGCCACCTCAGGAAGGGTCAGTTACATCCACTTCTTTTCAGTCACTCTTGCACATCCTACGAGTTGATACATATTGGCAATAGCGCTTCTGGTTCATTCATTCAGCAAATACTTGTTGATGCACCAACAGCTGAGGCACGTACACTAATTATCTGAGAAGGGAGAGAAGGGAGGAAACAAATGAATAAAATGAGAGCCATAAATCCAAAGGGAGATGTGCTTTCACGGGAACACCCATAAAGCCAGGATGTTTTTTAGCTTCTCAGTCTCTGTGTGGCCCCTCTTTGAATCTGGCAGCACTACCCCCCAACGACACACACAATGGGATCATATGTAAAGAGTTAAGCATCAAAGGGGTGTCATGTTATAGAATGTATGAACCTTTTATGTACTTGCCCAATGAGAATACTAAAGAAAAACGAGCGAAGAAATTCTCACACCAAATCCAGTAGAGTCGTGTTGTAGTGCATGAGAGGAAGGAGAAAATCAGTCCAGGTTGTGGCTGATGTGCCAGTTCTTTGTACTCTAGGCCCCATTAACTTATACTAGCAATTTTGCAGAAGCAATTTCTGCTGCCAGATGGCAGCCCAGAAGTAACTTTCTTGATGAGCGAGGGGAGTGGCTCCCCAATTCCTTGTTTGTCATCCATGGTGCAGGCCCCTCCACCTTGTCCCCACAGGCTGGGGACTCAGTGGTGGGATCCATGCAGACTGTGATTAAATGACTCATCTCTTTAGTATGACTTGTTTATAAAGGTTACTCACAATAACAGCAGCAGCAGGGTCCCAACTCCGCAGTGGGTAGTTGTCAAAAATGAGTCAAGATAATAAGGGACTCTTGAAGGGCCACCTACAGTTGGGTAGGAGAGGAGCAGCATTTGTGACCTGAGGTGATATTCAATTGAACACCTCCATTTGCCCTTTGGAGAAATTTGACCCTCACAGTAGAATCAATTCTTGGCTTACTGCTAGTTACTCAGTGGAGACCACAGACTCTTATCTACCCATGACTTTGCCAATTGTAATGACGCCCACATCTTCAGTCAAGTCGATACTGCTCCCAGCTCTGGTTCTTCAGGTCCTCTCAGTACTGCCAATTATGACTGGCAGCGAGACAGAAGCAGCCCCAAACCTCCAAGCCAAATTAATCCTCATCCTTGCAGAATTTCAAAATGGTCAAGAAGAAATGAAATAAAAATCAGCAAAGCTCGTACGTGGCGGTTTTTATTTAAGGCAGGCATATCATAAAATAAAACAAAAGCAGGCTGTCACAATCTTGTTGCGAAAAAAGGCTTGGAGTCATTCAGACACAAAAAGAAGTAGTAGAGAATTGTTATTAGAGATTTCCTTTGAAGTTGCTGTGAACAGATGAGTTGCTCTAGAGGATTATGGGGAATAATTTTCCCAGTAAATGATCTGGGAACTAACACTAGGAGGGGGGAGCTCACACTTGTTAAGTGCTGAGTTATGTCAGCAATGTGTGACAACACACATCATTATATTTAATCCTTAAAAGAGCCTTGTTTGGTAAATACTATTATTCCCAGTTCATGGATAGGAAAATTGGGAATCAGAAAATTTAAATGTCATATATAAGTATGGTGAACATTTGGTGATTTGTCTTTTTTTAGCTCCCTAGTAACCAAACATTTGGCAAAGCCTCCCTCAGGTGATTCCTTATGCTCCTCTCGATGCAGCCTCACCAAGGGAGCCAGACACTCTTCCCACTAGCATACAGGGCACAGGGATCTGGCAGGTCCATCCAAAGCTCCAGCCCAGGACTTACCTCCTGAGTGTAAGATATAAAGGTACAACGACAGCTGGAAAATTACGCCCAGCAGTAGTGGCAGAGTGGAAAGCCTAGTTATAAGGCAGCAATGAAAACCCAACAGCAGAAAAATTAACTGACAATATACACAGTGTATGATTAAGTACCACAAAGGCAGTATAGGCGATCAGTAGGGGGAATTCTGAACTACAATCTCCTTATGGGTTGAAATAGTCAGGGAGAAGGTGATAGAGAAGCTGGGGCTTCAACTGCACCTTGAAGTGTACAAAGCATTGGAGAGGGAAGATCATTTCTGATTGCAGGGACACCCTAAGAAAATGAGCATGGTGTGCTCCAAAGACCCACCAGATTCAAACAGAAATGACACAGGAAAGCTAGTCGGAAGCCTCAGTACCAGGATAAAGAGCGGAAGGGGTGCTACCAAAAATCTTTCAGCCGGGGGTGCACAAGCAAAGTGGGGCTTTCGAAGATTAACCTGGTAGTGTGAGGCAAGATGGATTTGAGGAGGGAGAGCACAGTGACAAGGTTTATAAGTGTTTCTTGAAGAAGAGCACCTGACCCAGATTCTATTTGGAACAAGAGGCCGAGTTCTGGATGTTCAGCAATGTGGTAAAGACATGATGAAGCTACTATCAGCAGGAATAGCTTACAGGAATGAACCACCACCAGGGCAGAGACCCAGGAAGAGGAAAGGGCAGAGAAACTCTTCCTCTTTATTCCTTTCACAGTGCAACCCAGGCACCAGACTCAGTGACTCGTCCTGTTCAATGGTGCAGAGGATTCCCACAGCTCCACTCCCCACACCAGCACCCCAGGGCACCAAAGCTCAGATCAAGACTCATCTCCCAAACCCAAGGATCCCTTTAGTCCTCACTAAATATTGTGGCCATCTGTGTAGCATGTTCAGAATCATCCTGTCTACACCACTATTTCCCTTTAGAACTGGCTAAGACAGTTACAATTTCCCCTCCTCCTGCTGAGTTAGGGACTTTGGGATCCAGGGAACAATTGCTGTCACACTGTAGAGATGACACATTTGTCCAAGGAAGATCCTGAAGACTGTACTAGGTGGACTGATGATGCTGGGGGAGGGAAGAGGAGGGAAGGGAAGTGTCAGCGGTGTGAGATAATAGAAAATATATACGTTGGTTTCTGCCCCTACTTCCTGGCACAGAGCTCCTAAAACCCTTTAATTTACTGAGTGATAAGAGCATTAGGAACGTCTCCAGTTCTAACGAGGTGACTCTGAGTGGGTTCCCAGATGGCTCCTGCATAGCAGCTGGTCACCTGAGAGACCAATCCATAGTTAGAAGCTTGGAATTGTCAGCCTCGCCCTCTCCCACACACACACTTCTTCTATAGAAATGGGAGAGGGGCTTGAAATGGAGTTAATGATTGATCATGCCTATGTGATGAGGCCTCCACAAAAGTGCTAAAAATGCAGGGTTCCGTGAGCTTCCAGCTATGTGAACACATCCACATCCCAGGAGGGTGATGCACCCCAACTCCATGGGGACAGAAGCTCCTGCACTGGGGACCCTCGCCCTATGGATCTCTTCATCTGGCTGTTCGTCTATATCCTTTACCATATCCTTTAATAAACTGGTAAATGTAAGTAAGTGTTTGGAATCTGTGAGTCGCTCTAGCAAATTAATCAAAACTGAGAAGGGGTTGTGAGAACCCTGGATTTGTAGCCAAGCCGGACAGAAGTTGTGGGTAACCTGAGGTCCTACTTGTGATTGGCATCTGAAGTGGGGTGAGAGCAGTCTTGTGGGACTGAGGCTTTAACCTGTGAGAATTGAGTTAAATTGTAGGACACCCAGCTGGTGTAATGGAGAATTGCTTGGCGCGGGGGACAAAAACCCACACATTTGGTGACCAGAAGTGTCAGAAGTGAAGTGTTCTGTGTGAGGAGTAAAGGAGAGACGCACAAGAAGGAAGAACCAGGGTTTTTCCAATACATGAGGAGAGACATTTCAGATTTTAAAAACCACGTAGGCAACAGTACAATAGTTAGTAAGATGCAACCCCTGGAGAAACTAGGTGAAGGGTAAATGGGACCTCTCTGTATCCTTTTTAAAACATTCTGTGAATCAATAATTATTTCAAAACAAAAAATCTTTTAAAAACAAGCAAGACATGGGGGAGGGAGGGAGGAACGGAGGCTGGCAAAGCGAAAGGCTTAGAGGAGCAGACCTCCAGGTCAAAGGCCCAGGTAAACCTTTCCCCAACTCTTCTCAAGGCATCCCCCCTCCCCAACATCCTCAGCCTCTTGCATCCCCCCTCCCCAGCCCCTACAGGGCTGTTGTGTCCCTTTGGGCCCCAAGCACAGGTCTGGAACGGCTGTGGTGTCTGACAGCCCCAGTGTTTTCTGTCCCTTTTCATGCATCAATTGCAATGAACAACAGAGGAATGTCACCAAGAATCCCTTCAGCCCCTTCTCCAGGTTCAGGAGCCAAGACGACTGACTTAGGCTCTGAGCCACACTGAGCCTGGTTTTCACGGAGGGCACAAGGCATGGTGGAATGAACACTGAGGCAGAGGGAGGGCAATCTGAGGTCTGCTCTCAGCTCAGCAGAGTCACTGGATTGACTAACCTTTCTCTTGGGGCCTCCACATCCTTGCCCCTAAAGTCAGGGTGTTAAATTACTAGTAAGGGCTCTGTCCGCCCTGAGAGCCTAGGATGTTATGAGTTCTATGCATGTAGATATTGCCTGACATGCCTAGCCTCACACCCAAGAGCTAATGTGAGCAGTGGAATTCCAGTGGAAGATATGACACTGGAGGAATTTGCACGCTCCTCTGTGAGTCAGCTATGAACCAGCCTAGAGTGGAGTCTCCACTTTACTCCAAGTCCAAATCCTGTCTCCTCTTCACACTCCAACTCAGTGCATTCTTCCTCGAAGCCTTCCCTGATGATCAAAGCCACGGCACTTTGCCTGGGTCTCTCCTTGTCATCGGTCAGTCTCTGCCGTGAAGGTCGTTTTCACACGTGCCTTTCTCCCCAGGTCAAACGATGAACTCCTGGAGAAAAAGAGTTATTCTTATTCATTTATGGGGACCCATGTATGGCAACAGTAGCTGCTCACAAATGTAAGCTGAATGAAGAAATGAATGAAGGAATGATGTCAAAGAACTCAAGCCAAAAGGACACAAAGGGTCACTTCTGTACCTTATCTGAAAATTCCCATTTTTGTGCAGGAAATATGTAGTCTTATCAGAGGTAGCCAAATTTCTAGGTAAGTAATCACTTAGAGATGCATGTTATACTTCACACAAATCATTTTGCAAAATAAAGGACAAAAGCCGTATGAAATAAACCATTCTGTGAAGCCTGAGTCTCTGGACTGTAAGGTGCAACATCTTGCAATCCTAACCGACGAGTCGGCTCAGGGCGAGGTTGCGAGCAGGGTCTATGCCTGAGGGGAGGTGCTAATCCACTTTAGGAATAACTGTGTATTAAAGAATCTCAGTTTTCTACTTTGTGGAATTAACAGATCACAAGAACCAGCTTCTACTTCTACCCAGCCCAACTCTGACCCACATATATGCTTATATAAGTTAAATAAAACCAGAAAGAAAAAAAAATTGTTATAAATTGTTGCAAAATGCATTTTAAAAATCCAAAATTATTCCAAATTTGTCCTTGCTATCACTCATTTGGGCTGATAATTGAAAGTTGATTGGGTTGTAAAAGCAAATTAAAGTATTGAGCACCGTCTTTGCTATTTCCTGTCAGGGCTGATGGTCTGTGAAATCTAAAAAGAACTTCCTTCTGTCTCCTATCCTCCCTCTCTCACCTGCTTTCTTCCTTACTAAAGAGACATGGAGATGAAATGCAACGTGTGATTCTGAGCTGGAGCCTCTTGCTGTAAGGAACATTGCTGGGACGATCGGCAGAACTGGAATGAGGTCTGAGGACAGGATGTGAGTAACAGATCAGTGTTAACTTTCTGATTTTGACGTTTGTATCACATGAAGTGGGAGAATGTCTGGTTCATAGGAATTACATGCTGAAGTATTTGGAAGGGATAGAACATCAGGTTGACTACCTACCTTCAGATGGTTTAGAATAAAAACTTAAGTTCTTTGTACTATTCGCACAATGTTTGTTTAAGTTTGAAATCATATTAAAAGAAAATAGAAAAAATCTGAAAGTAATAATATTAATAAAAAGAAGAAGAGAAGGAGGAAGAGGAGGAGAAGCAGCTGACCCTTGAGAGGCTCTGAGCCTGCCTCTCCCTTGGGCACTTCTAGTCATACTGGTGCTGACCTCCCTAGCATGTCAGAGCAAAGCAGGCGGTCCACAACACCTCTATCAACTGTCACAGAAGTCCCTACTGCCACAGACTGCGCATACCTCTCCCCTCCTCACTCGGCCCAATGCCTCCCTTACCTCTCAGAATCACAGACCAAACAGGGGTCTTAATCGGAGGCCTGGCCCTCATATGAAGCCATGCCGCCTTCTTCCAGTGCCTGGGCACTTCTTCATCTTTCTTCATGACCATTTTCATACCTCCACCTTTCATGCACCAAAGGCTCCCCACATACTACCCCAACAGATTTCTCTCTCTCTCCTGGCTTCTCTTTGACAAATTCCAGGTGCTGGCAAACTGCTCCCTTCCTGCCCTCCAGACAGACCTTGGGAACATCTGCCTTCCCCTTTCTGGAATGCTCTGCCCCTCTGAACCCTCTCCATCCTTGAAGGCCCACTTCAAGGGTTGCCTCCTCCATGAGCCTCCCTTACCCTGCCCAGGCCTCCTCTGAATTCCTAAGTGCCTATTGTGTTTCATTTGACTCTAAACACACATGACCTCCTATTGCAAAATTGCTTTTCTCTCTAAATGTCTTGACTCCTCCATTAGATGAAAGGTTTCTGGAGATCAGGCATCATGTCTCACATCTCTTTATAACTCCCCACCACAACAAGCACCAGCTCACTAAGAACAGGCTGTGTCAAAGAGTTTCCCATCCTTTGTCAGCATCACCTCCCTCAGATCACTAATATCAGTTGTCATCACTTATCGTAGCACACACACATACACTGTTCAGCCAAAATGGAAGTTCACAAATATATCCATCTCCCCGCTTAATTCTCACACAGAGTCAACTGGATCCAATTTTATCTTTCCTATACTTGGAAAACAAAGCAAAGCGTTTCCCCAATCCTTCCCTCTGATTCAGTCTGGAACCCTAGGAAAAACTGTGAAGCAGAGGTATGGGAATCTTTCTGTCACCCACATCATTACTCTTTTTCTTGAAGAAGACCCATCCCAATCCAGTTCCCTCCAGGAACTTGTTGTCCCAAAAACAAGTTGGTCCAGCTGGCTAAGCATATTAGTAAGCAGCTGGCTAAGATATTCGTAGGTAAGTTGAACAACTCCCAGGGGAGTTGCATGACAGAAGAAAACAAAAGAATGGAAAATCTACAAAGTCCCATAAATGGGGGATGTCAGACAAAGGAAGAGGTAGCTACTTAAGGCAAATATTCATTTCACTAGGTCATTCCCCTCTACATCCTATATGCCGGAGATGGGGGCTAGTGGAGGGCCAACTAACTAACAGAAAGACAGGGGCGAGGAAGAATCTTTTCAGAAGGCAGCCATAGAGTAAACTGTGAAATTGGGAGGAAACTTTGTGAATGCTTATAGCATTAAACCTTCCATTTTAAGAGAGCCCCTAAAGAACAGAATGATTTCAGGGTGGACGGGGTAGTCTACAATGAAGCCAGACTAAAGCCAGAAGGTACATCATTGGGCGAACCAGGAAAGGGAGAGGCAAAGATGAACTATTAGAGCCCAGCCCACAGCAGAGGGGGCCCCCAGCTGGGTACGAAAAGCTCATATGGACACAGCTGTCCCTTTTGGCAGAGGGCAGCATTAGCTTATGCCATCTTCAATATCTATGATGCTAATTCAGGACTGCTCAAGGAAAACTGCCACGTTTGGACCCATATGTTCTTAACATCCTAATGACTATCCTCTTTGCAAGTTTAAAGACAATTTCTGATGAAAAGATTTTTTTTTTTTAATGCTGCAAATCCATAAAACAGAGTCAGCTCTACTCTACGTTTATTTGACAATATTTAATATGTCAATGTCCAAATGGAAAATGTAATGACCTGGGAAATTATTTGGTCAGATTCTGACATGAATTGCTCTGGCATTTGGGGTAGGGCATGAACTCTTGAGCCTCCCATTATATTTCAGAATCCTTCATAAAATTGGTCATTTGGCAACAGAAAAGAGTTCACACAACATTGTAGAAATATTTTCCAAACTCATTCTGCCCATCAGCTTTCAGAGACTGCACAAGTGGCACTGAGCCCGTTCACAGGGCCCAGCACATCCCTGTTCCCTCCCCATGTTCTTATCTCCTTCCTTTCACCCAAGAGAAAATAAGTATCCATTTACTTCAGACCCATCCAGTCAGGAATGAGTCAACGTCAAAGCACATAATGATTGCAGAGCACAGCAGAGATGAATCTTCCCAGACTGCAAAGTACCTCCATCTACATTATCTCATTTGAGTCTCATAGTCACTCTCCCGAAGGTAAAGAAAATAAATATTTAATGAGCCAAATGCAAAGCACTGTGCTGGGTCAACACACATTTCCGTTCATTTAATCCTCACAAGGACCCACAAGGCAAGTGTGAAAATCCTCCTTATTACAGATGAGGAAACTGAGACTCAGAGAGGTGACATGTCCGACGTGTTCCATGGCTAGTAATGGTCACGTCAGGATGCACAGTCAGGTCACCAGGCTTTAAAGCCCACACACCATCTGCCTGGGCCACGTGCGGTCAGCATATCCCATCCAATCTCTCTGCTTTGCCACTGCACCATCTCGTTCAGACTCAATGGGGCCTCCTCTCGGCCTTTGGGATAGACAACAGTAGAAGTTTGGTGAAGAGATCAGCAGCCTGGGGGAGCTGCAAGTTAAGTGTCCGCCTCCATTTTTCTGTCCCAGGGGGAGGTGGAAGTGCTGTTCTAACAACACAATGCCGCATTTTGTGATCTAGGGGTATGGGGTGGGCAGTAGTAAGGGAGAGACTCTCTCAGGTGAACAAGCCACAGGATCGGTTAGCAGCCACATTTGGCCAAAATGCCACACATTTCTGAGTACTTGTGTCCTCAAAGCCACTTCACTGTTTCCACTGAGTGCCTTTATTATAAGGCAATATTTCAAAATTCTACGAAAATTTTATTCCAGTAGAAGACTTATGTAATATTTACTTATGTAAAAGAAGAAAGTCTGCTGCTTTAAAAAATAATTTTGGGGGGCCGGCCCAGTGGCACAGTGCTTAAGTTTGCACGTTCTGCTTCGGCGGCCCAGAGTTCACCAGTTCGGATCCCAGGTGCAGACCTACACATTGTTTGTCAAGTCATGCTATGGTAGGCGTCCCATGTATAAAGTAGAGGAAGATGGGAACGGATGTTAGCTCAGGGCCAGTCTTCCTCAGCAAAAAAGAGGAGGATTGGCAGCAGATGTTAGGTCAGGGCTAATCTTCCTCAAAAAAAAAAGTTTGAAAACATAGCCCTGAGAAACTGACCCTTCAAAGACACCTCTCAAAATGCATTCCATACAGTCAAACCTTTGATAAGCATATTCGTTTGCTAGGGCTGTTGTAACAAAGTACCACAGACTGGATGGCTTAGGCAGCAGGAATTTATTCTGTCATAGTTCTAGAGGCTAGAAGTCCAAAATCAAGGTGGCAGCAGGTTTGGGTTCTTCTGAGGCCTCTCTCCTTGGTTGGGAGATGGCTGTCTTCTCCTGGCGTCTTCACATGATCTTTCCTTTGTGTGTGTCTGTGTCCAAACTTCCTCGTCTTATAAGGACACCAGTGCAATTGGATTAGGGTCCATCCTAATGACTTGATTTTAATTTAATTAGCTATTTAAAAACTTCATCTTTAAATGCAATCACATTCTGAAGTACTGGAGGGTAGCATTTCAACATCTGCATTTTGGGGAGACATCATTCAGCCCACAACAACACACGCTGGGGAGCTCTGAACTAGCGTTTAACCTTCTAGCCAGCACCTAAAGAAGCGGTATCCTTTCTGGCCAGTTAAGAGAAATACGATGTTCTAACAGACAGTTAACTGAACTGGACATGCCACTAACTCATAAAAATTGAAGGGGCAAACAAGGCCAAGGGCCTGAATCCAAAGCTGTCCAGCCCCTACTTGGATGCAAAGGAAGGAGAAACCCAGCCTGAGCAAGATACCTGCGCTCTGCAAATCTTTCTTCACCTAGTGTATATTTCTGTACATACCTGAAAATGATTACAAAAATAAATTTTTCTAAAACTGTGGCCAATTGCATTTTCCAAAGATGGCAACAACAATATTTCCCATCCTACATACTCTTTTTACAATGTGATGTTGGCACTCCTCCCATGGAGAGGTGGGGACTGCCTTCCCTCCCCTTGAATCATAATGGGGAAGTGAGGTTATGTGACCTCAGGTTAGGTCAAAGAAGGCAAGTCAACTTCCATCTGATCCTCTAGGACGCATGCCCTTGGAGAGCTGAGCCCTCAGTAGCAGTCTGTCTGCCCTGAGGCCACTGGTTTACTTGGAGAACACATACGGAGGGGAGCTGAGACCACATGAAGAAAGAGAGTCACCCCGTCAGCCACCACTGCTTCAGCTCCTGTCACATCTCACTGCAACAATGTGTAAGACCAGAGCCAAAACCACTCCGCCAGGCACCTCCCAAATTCTTGACCCACAGAATCCACGACCAGCATAAACTGATTCTTGTTGTTTTACACCACAAAGTTTGGGGTACATTGTTATGCAGCAATAAATAACCAGAACAAAAATGTTGTGATTAAGTCTTTCTAATACTAATTTGACTTTGCTTCTTCCAAAAATTAGTCCAAACATTTAAAATGATCGTTTCCTCTTGACATGTCTACAGATTTTCTATTCAGTATCTTCTACATCTGCAAATGACAAGATCATATGACCTATTTGTAAGATTGATTATGGACCAAGTTTTGTTCCCCCAAAATTCCTATGTTGAAACTTTAACTCCCAGTGTAACTGTATTTGGAGGTAGGGCCTTTAAGGAGGTAACTTAAGTTAAATAAAATCATAAAGGTGAAGCCCTATTCCAATAGGACTGATGTCCTTACAAAAAGAGGAAGAGACACCAGGAGTACAGGTGCACAGAGGAAAGGCCATGTGAGGACACAGGGAGAAGGTGGCCATCCACAAGCCAGGAAGGGAGGTCTTACCAGAAACCAACCACGCCCGCACCTTGATCTTGGATGCCCAGCCTGCAGAACTATGAGGAATAAAGTTCTGCTGTTTGAGCCACCCAGCCTATGGTATTTTGTCATGGCAGCCACAGCTGACTAATACAAGGTCTTTCAAACACTCTAACAAGTTATTTTCTAATGATTCTGTTTAAAATGCAAATAAACCATTATCAATCATGAATAACTTTTTATGCATCAATCTGTCTAAACTTTTCCAGTGGGAGAACTGATTAAGAACAGATTTTATTTGGGTGAAGGAAGAGAGAACATGGGTGTAAGAGAGTGCCGAAATGTGGAGCAAGCTGAGTGAACCTGCGAATGGGCAGGGGAGGGCGGGGGGGCGGGGGGGGGAGTCGGTGGAAGGTCAAATTCTGTGCAAGGGCACCTGCTTTAAATGTACACTTCACTGATTTTTTAAGTAAATGTATAGAGCTGTGCAACCACCGCCACAATCCAATTTAAGAACGTTTTTATCATCCCAAAAAGATCCCCCGTGCAGTGCCCATGTCTTAACTATTAAACTCACACAATAGTAGGAGACATCACGGAGTGGAAGACATTGGTTAGAAGCAACTGGGAGCTCCTGTGGACTGCTGGTGGACATTTAAATTGGTGCCACCACTTTCGAGAGCAATCTGGTCACATAAAGTTGAAAATGCTCATATCCAATAACCCAGGAATTCCTCCTCTAGATATGTGTCCTAGAGACTCTCTCACATCCACACAGGGAATCACACTCAGAAATATTCACTACAGCATCAGTCGTAAAGTGGTCATTTGGAAACAACCCAAATGCCTATCAATGTGAATGGATAAACAAGTCGTAATGCATTCATATAACATGAAACACTTAAACAGCCATTGAAGTGAATAGAACTCTGGGAATCAAGATGAGTGAATCTCATATGAGAAAGTTGAGTAAAAAAAGGAAGCTGCCAACTAATAAATATAGTAAAACACTATTTGTGTCAAAATTTAAAACCATAAACAGCATAGATTTTTGTAGGTACTGCCTATATTGAAGTTTTATCTCTTTAAAAAAAATCTGATACAAATATGGCCTAATGCTGAGATGTTGATAAAGCATAAAGTTAATATTCTATACTTGTCTTTCTAATATTTCATGATAACATTTTAAGAGATAAAAGGAAAGTGTTTCTTAATATTACAAAAAACAAGCATGAGTGTCATACTTCATTGAGTTCACTAGATTTTAGTTGATTCTTTAAGTGTGTTCTGTACCGCAGCTATGCTGTACCGACCAGGGGCCATGCAAGGTGTTGGGTGCGTTCTCATGCCTTAGCTCATTTCGTCCACAGGTCAGTTCCCCCAGGCTTCTGCGTTTCCAGGGTACACCGTCACCTAAGCCAGACCACAGCACACATCGACCCCTATGCCGCCGTTCCTTCTCTCTCATTCAACAGCTGAGTGTCTGCCGAAGACAGATGATGTCTTTGTGTTTGAGCAACAGAAAACTAGGACTGTTGGGCTCATAAAAAGATAATTAAGTCTTTAACCATTATTGAATGTGGCAGGGGGGAAAAACACAGAGCATTTACCAGCCTTCTCAGGGGCTGCGCTGGGAGAATGAACAATTCTAGGAAACCTTAGGCCAGACAGGGATGGATTTTGACATCTTTACCTCTACGGACTTCTATCAAGATAGATCATTTTTTTAATGCTGGATTTTTACATGAACACATTCCCAGGTTTTCCAAAAGGAAAGGGTCTCTAATGAGGCCCTTTTCATACGACTTACACAAAATCTAAGACCTTGTAGTAAAATTCAAGACCTGCGTTATCTGAGTCTTTGCTCCTTTGCCCCATACCATGGAAGCTGATCCCACACTCAGATGCTTGTTTTCCACATACTCCTCATCGCTGCCTCTCGCTGCTCTTTCTCACGTTGTTCCCTCCAGTTTGGATTCCCTTCCTGCTCCTCTTCACCCACACTTCAAGATGTGCAATCCTTCCCAACAATCAGGAGCAGCTCCAATGTCCCTCCCTCCTCACGGTCATCCCCCCTCGAAGGAACACCAAGCCCTGGTTGCATTTTGCTTGCACATCTCTTGTAAATCAAAACTGATTTTGCCCCATATTATTGCTACCCATTTTACATTTTTTACCTTTCCAATTGTACTATAAAAGCAGAGGAGAAGAAGTCTTATTCATTTTTAATTCATTCATATTGCCTAAAACAGAACATAGAATATACGCTTAAAAAATGTTTGTTAACATCTGTATTTCGGGCTACTTCCTTTTTACTTTAGCGTTTGGGATATGTTGACAAATTTGCTATGTAGGTAATCAAGATAAATCTTTTGCTTTCTGGTGACCTAAATAGAACTGCTTACAGAAATCAGAGGACCCAGATGATGGCATTGTTAACATATTCTCTGGACCAGTAGTTCTCGGCCCCAGCTGCACATTACAATCACTTGGTAAGCTTTGGGAAAATACCAATATCCAGACTCCTTCTTGAAGCAGTTGGTTTGGGATAAGGCCTGGATATCCGGAATTCTGAAAGTTCCCCCAAGGAATTCTAATGTGCAGACAGGGCTGTGAACCAGTGCTCTGCATAGTCAAGTGACCACACCGGCTGAGGTTTGGGTACACCAGCTTTGAAAGGAAGCCTGAACAATGCAGTAAGCAAAGGGGATGTCAACTCTATTTGCATCAAAGGCCACAAACTGCTTAAGCACCACCTTCCCAGCGGTTTTTATTCAAACGATGGATGAGCTCATTCGAAGCACATCTTACCTATTTGTTAAAGCGCTTACAGAATTCTCTTAAATGCATAGGCAACTTCCACTTTTCCACTTCCCCTTGTCCTGTCAGCAGTTACTGCACGAATTTGAAAGTCATAAAACTCCTTTCCTTACACAAATTTTTTAAAACTTCTATAACCTCTGTATCTCCTAAAAGAATATGAGTGCTGGACCATGTAGCCATAAGCAAATATGGATACAAAATCATGTCCAGTGAAAAGAGTCAAATATGAAATAGTACTAAATGCATCTGTACACAAAGTAAGGTAAATATTGGTTACTTCTATCGAACGGGATTTTTTTCATCAATCAGGCAAGCAGGATTCAAAGTTATTTTAAAAGTGTTCTATAACTCAAACATTTCTCTATAAGGTTGATTTGCCACCTAATTAGGACATATTATCATCCGTGGTTTTACAATGTTCTCCAAGGAAACCAACTGCCTTTCTGTCTCAGATGAGTCTCTTTGTCAATTGCTCTATTTCGGTGGTCTCCCAACTGCGGATTCTTCAGGTTTTAGTTCTGTGATTATTTTTTATCTTTCCCTTAAAAGCGCCCCTTCTCCCTTTAGTGACATCACATAATTGGACAACTCTGGAACTACATTCTTGCTGATCTGTCAGCCTGGAAGCTAATTCCTTGCAAACTGAGGATTTTTGTCAACTCACCATGGTGAGATGGCATGCTCTTTGCTTTTAAAATAACTTCTTTAAAGCTTAAAAACTATTTTGTTTCCCTTTTGTCTTTGGAGGAAATGAAGTAGCAACTTGCATTCTCCACTTTACAAAATGTGCCTGTTTTGAAAAATAGGCATCGATCTGGTTGCATTTTAAAATCTTTAAGCAACCCAGCTAGGAACACTAAGATTATTTTATTGTTAAGGGAACACATCTTTTCTAAATAAAATAACTGCCCTTAGTTAACAATTAATAAATAATATTTTTATTTGTTTTTATTTTATTTTTTTTAAAGATTTGCACCTGAGCTGACAACTGTTGCCAATCTTTCTTTTTCTGCTTTTTTTTCTTTCTCCCCAAATCCTCCCAGTACATAGTTGTATATTTTAGTTGCACGTCCTATCTAGTTGTGGCATGTGTGATGCCGCCTCAACATGGCCCAATGAGCAGTGCCATGTCTGCGCCCAGGATCCGAACCCTGGGCCACCGAAGCGGAGCTCACAAACCCAACCACTCAGCCACGGGGCCGGCCCCTATTTGTTTTCATTTTTAAACTGAGCTGTAATTCATTTGAACTCACATTGAAAATGTCAGCGTTTCTAAGTTGATCTTCTTAACGTGAGAACTCTCCTAAATCAGACAGCAATGAGAACATCCAAGTTTTCCTCATCTTTTCCTTTGCCAATGAGAAAATAAGTCAACATTCTGATGTCCATGCAGGATGAACGAGAGGATTTCCAGTTGCTCTTGTGTGAGACTTTGCGGTTTTCCTCAACTTTCTGAGTTCCTAATAGCTTCATAACCTTGGGTGGGTAAAGCATCTACTTCACAAGTCCATGAGCTAGATCAGTTGCTATTGGTGCACTGTCATCATCTTTAACAGCGTGGATTCATTTATTCCCAAAAGCATAGAATGAACATTGCGAGGTTCATAAAGATGAAAATCAAGATGCAGTTTCTCTCTCTAAAGAGTGCACAGATTCCTGGGAGCCAAAGGGAAAGGGATGTATTCGGAGACCAGAAATTTAGTCAGTCGCTTCGTACTTTTTGAGACAGGTATTCTGATGGATGCTAAAGATACATTAACAAATGCCATAGCCCCCTCCCCCCCTTCTGGAGTTTGCAATCTATCAAAAGAAACAGATATCAAAATACTAATCACATTATTAACAAAGTAATTGTGATTAGTCATATGAGGAGGAAGTTCCTAATGTTCCCAGAGTCTGGGTAAGGAGAGGCTAGGCAAGTAGCCCAACAATTCTCTCCAAACCTCTCATCATTTGCTGTGCATTTTCTCACTTTAATTCCCGCTGTCACTACAACTTCCATATACTCCTCTCCTCTTAAAATCCCAGCCCAAGCGTGGACAGAAATCTCCACTCTTCTTCCATCTTAGCAGTGCAGGCTATTTCCAAAAGTTTGCTATGAACTAAGATGGGTGAGAGGAACCATAATTACCAAATGAATTTTCAAATAGTATTAAAAAATAAATTTCCAAAGTACAGGTTTCCAATCCTAATAATTCCCACATATCAGAAAAAAAGAAAAAATTGGAAGGTTGCTGAGATAATGAACGGAATCTGGAAGACGATAAAGTTGGATCCTTTCCTCACACCTTAGAACAAAGTAAATTCCACCTATCAAAGACTCAAGCATAAAAAAAGAAATACTTAAAGAAAACACGGGAAAATTTGGTATAATCTTGAAGCAGGAAAAGCACGTTGCAAAGCAAGTATGAAACAACACAGAAGCTATAACAGTAGATTGAGAAATTTGACTATAACAAAAGGGGACATGTCTAGGGGAAAACAAAATCATCATAATCAAAAATCAAATGATAACGACTAACTGGATAACAATATTTGCATCTCTTGTTACAGAAAACAGGCTTATTTATTTAACGCAGAAAGAATCTTTACAAATAAAAAGGCTAGCAACTCAATAGAAAAATGGACAAAGGAGATTGTCACATTTGCAATAAAGGAAATACACAAGACATTTATTAATAGATGAAAAGGTGCTCAAGCTCATTTATGAAAAAAGAAATACAGAGAGAAAGAGAGATTAATGCCAAGTAAAATTAAACCACATTTCTCTTTCAATTTGGCAAAGATCAAAGAGTTTGATCATATACTGTAGCTGGCAAGGGCATTAGAGCAAAGGCACTCTCGTTCATAACAGGAGGCATGTATGCTGCTGACGGGAATATAAAATGGTGTAGCCATGATGGAAAACAGTATGACAATTCCTCAAAAAATTAAGTACAGAATTACCATTGATCAGTAATTCCACTTCTGAGTATATAGCCAAAAGAACTAAAAGCAGGATTTCAAAGAGATATTTGCACATCCATGTTGACAGCAGCATTATTCACAATAGCCAAGAGATGGAAACAGCTCTAGCATATATTGACAGATGAATGGATAAACAAATGTGGTTGGTACATAAAATGGAAGATTATTCAGCCTTAAAAAGAAAGTAAATTCCGACACAAGATACAACATGGATGAAATTTAAGGACATTATGCTAAATGAAATAAGCCAGTCATGAAAAGACAAATACTGTGTGATTCCACTTACATGGGGTACCCAGAGTAGTCAAATAAATAGAAACAGAAAGTAGAAGGGTAGTTATTGGGTGGAGGTATGGGGAGCTGCTGTTTAATGGGTATAGAATTTCAGTTATGCGAGATGAAGGAGTTCTGGAGATTGATTGCACAACAACGTGAATATACTTAATCCTAATGAACTGTACATTTAGAAATAATAGTTAAGATAGTTAAGTTTTATGTTATGTGTTTTTTTACCACAACAACAAAAAATTTTAAGATTTTTAAAAAGAGTGGGCACGCAAATTGATATAACTCCTATGAAGAAAAATTTAGTAAAATATCTATTTATAAATATATTAATACCTACAAAATTTTAAATTCACATCCCCTTTGATGCAGTAATTCCATTTATAGAAATTAAAACTACAAATATACTCACACAGGTACAAAATTAGGTACCTAAGAAGATACTCATTGCAACACGGTTTAACACAGCAAAAGACTGGAAACCACTTAAGAAGTCATCCATGGGACTTTTAAATAATAAATTCAAAAAATGTATCTAAATAACACCTTTTAAATCATTCCATAATAATTTATATGAACTATGGTACATCCATAAAATGTTAAAAGTAAAAAGAAGAGATAACCCTATATGAATTTTTATGGAACAATTATTTAATTGTTTAAAGGAAAAAAAGTAAGGTGCAGGAATGTGTTTACAGAATGCAACAAGATGTGAGGGGGCCGGCCCCATGGCCGAGTGGTTAAGTTCACACACTCCACTCCGGCATCCTGGGGTCACTGGTTAGGATCCTGGGCATGGACCTACACACCACTCATCAAGCCATGCTTTGGTGGCGTCTCACATGGAAGAACTAGAATAACCTGCAAGAAGGATATACAACTATGTACTGGGGCTTTGGGGAGAAAAAAAAAAAGAGGGAGATTGGCAACAGATGTTAGTTCAGGGCCAATATTCCTCACCAAAAAAAAAAAAAGGAACCAAAAAAATAAGGCTAGGGAAAGAAGAAAGTTGTTTGAGTGTAAATTTAAAAAATATACATGAAGGAAGATGAAGATATAGTTACATCTTTGTATGTGCACATCTCTATCAACATACACAAGAAACTGATCACTGAGTGCCTGGAGTACAGGAATGAAAAAAAGATATACTTTTCACTATGTATGTTTGGGTGCCACTTTAACTTTCTATCATGTATTTCTAATTTGTATCATAATAAGGCTTTGGGCCTCAAATATCCTAAGAAAAATTTTGCTGTCAAAAGTAGTTGCCTTTGTTTGCCTTCCTTCCCTGCCAACTCCCTGTCTTGCAGCCTCGTCCCCCACAGACAAATCTTCTCACCAAGCCTCGGCAGTTTGCCCAGCCATTTTGTTCCTCTCCAGAGTAAGGTAACTCCTTTTCCATGGTAATTGACTTAAATTAAGCACACAATAATAAGAGGTCATGCAAAAGGCTAGCCTTTCAGGTTAACAATATCATGTAACAATACCTTAAATCTGTATAACAGAGATAAAAGAATGTATACTAAGTGAGAAGTGTTTGTGATGAATGCTTTAAAAATATTCCTTTTGTAACACTTTCACAAGAATCTGTAGTAACGATTTTAATTGCTTTTCAACGATCTTGGATGCAGGATCAATACTTCTTTGAATGCAACACAATATGAGACAAGATCAGGAAGGAGCCAGTTTTCTATGGGTCATGTATGTGTAAATACTACATTCTCTGATACACTCATAACAGCATGAGAAGGAATTGTTCAGAGCCGGCCAATCTGTCATCAACTCAAACACTTTCCCATTAAGTAATCAGTTAATACGCTAATTTATATTTTTAAATTAATGGGACAAGAAATAGAAGACTAAGGATAATATTCAAAATTACAAGGATAACCAAAAGAATAAAGATAATAATGTAAGTATCAAACACTGGGAAGAAGGAATTAGTAAAAAACTAGGTAAAGTCTCCGTTTTCACATAGAAGAATCGCTACTGTTGTCTAAGACTTAAACCAAGAAACAGCTGTGTAGGTAGATTATCTAGACTATAGCTGTGGAGAGAACTAACGGAACTAAAGGCGGAAACTGGTGATGAGAAGTGAGGCAAGACACTGTTGCTTTCTCTCATAAGCTCTTCTTTATTATTTGATGTATTAACATATGCATACGTTTCTTTGAGAAATTTTTTGAAGCAGTCAATTTTTTATTGGAAAAAAGTCTATTATAAGTCCACGACTAGGTCCAGCATAAGGACACCCCCAAAATACATAAACAAATAAAATTAATTTAAAAATTTAGAATTTGAGACATGGACTCCAGCCTTAAGGAGCTCATGCTCTCATAGAGACAACAACACTTGAATACAGGTGAACACACACACCCATATATACATGTACACATCTACTTGCATACGCATGTATGCGTGTCTGACCGTGCATAAGAACTAAACTGGAATGCCATTTAGAGGAAGAGGAGACCCAGAAGGTGAAAGCAGTCAGGGGGGACTTCAGTGGACGGCTGGGTCCTGAAGGCTCTGGACAGGAAGATGGAGAGGGGGATGGTTATTCGAGACGGGGAGGTGTGGTGCCAAGGAGAGAAGGGGCCTTACAGGGGAGGAGACAAACCCGACTCCAGCAAAGAATGGGAGACTAGCAAATAAGCTTGGCAGAGTGGCCTGGGGAGAGGTGAGGGACCTGATGACAGAGGCCTGGGAGGTGCAGACAGAGGACTTGAGGTTTGGTGGAGTTCGCCAGTGGGGAGCATTGGGGTGCCTGAGCGGGGGAGAGCGGTTGGTCTAAGAGAGTGGAGAGGATGTTCCCACTGAGAGAGAAGAGTCCAGGGCACCAGGTAAAAGTAGGTGTGAGTGGTGATGATATGATATGAGAAGAATTAGAGAAACGGAGACACTCTCCTTTACTCAATACCCTGGTGATCAGTAGACGGCAGAGGGCAGCTCAGACTTCCCTGTTTGTAGAGCTAAATTGCAAGGGTTCTGACCTCAGCAAAGGTGATACTCCCCACTCTCCCTACAGACAGATGCCTCGGCATCACCCTGGACAGAACTATACTTGTAAAAAAAAAAGGGGGGGGGGGGGAGCGGCCAACATGACAAATAACTGAGGAGGATTTGGTTAGCAGATCAGTAGAGTTTGCTTTTTTATGTTGGTTAGATGCATAAAGAAAACTGGCAGTCCGTAGGCACAGGTTATAACCTGCTCTCTGCCACTTACTACTGCTTATTCTCTCAAATGTTTCTTAGCCTCTCTGAGTCACAGTTTACTTATTTACAAAGTGTTGGGAATAAAGACTTCCTCATAGGAAGAATGGGAGGTTTGAATGAGAAAAACGTGAACAAGGTACCTAGTATGTGGCACTCCACAGACTGGAGTTTCCCTTCTCAGCTGCCTAGCGCTGCGTTTCAGCCACCCAGCAGCCGCTTCCACCTCTGCTCTCAGTCCTTATGCTTCACTGGATCTGACTCCACCTCCAGCTCTAGCGCAACTATGTGACCGAGACCAAAGCCAATCAGCACATTCCATTCTGGCTACTGCGATTGGCTGGAGGATGAGCATGTGACCCAATTCAGATCAAGGAGAACTAGGCCTGAAGGTTTTTGTTGTACTGTTGGAAGAAAGTAAGCTATTTACCAGCAGACGGGAATCTGGAATGATATTGGGCTAGTGGTACTGGCAGCCATTGTACCAACATGCAGAATTCAAGAATGAAGCAATCATGGAGGAGAGCGGAAGGGGGAGATGGAAAGATCCACATGTATTGTTGAGGCACTGGGTACCGCCGTCCCAGGAGCCAGACTGCCCCTGGACTTTTCTACATGGGAGCCTAAAATTCCCTTTTTTAAGCCAGTTGGGTTGGGTTTTTCTGGCACTTGCAACTCAATGAGCCCTAACTGATATATCTTCTTTCCCATCTCCTCCCCCTCAATAATTACAAGTTCCCAATTTGAAGTTCTCCTGCGGGGAAAGAAAAGGAGTTTTTCTTTTTGTCTTCCCTCTTCCCAGCAATAGAGCAACACGCAGAAACAGCTTGCCAAATGGCTCCAACTCCCCTTCCCGAGCGAGCACCTTTAGGTCACGTTGGAAGCAAGTCCATCTAGACTCAAAAAGAACCACCTGCTTTTCTCTTGATCATCTTGGAAGGGGTAGGCACGTTTCTCATTCTTTCCTCCTCTCGTTTCTTTAGCGCATCCCTCCCCCTGCGGTTTCCCAGTCAATGAAGGTCTCCATATGGACACACTGACTCTAACACCATCTTCCTCTGCAGGCTCTCCATACTGCAGTCTACGGCCTCAGTTGCTACTGCCATACGTTTCCTCTCCTCCTCCATATTTCAGGGCCGGAAAACGCTTGTTAAACATTTGCTCCCAACACCTACCAGTGGATCTTCTTTTATTAAGGAGGGAGCTCTGCGTGGTGGCGAGATGGTTTCAGTCAACCTTGAATTTATAAATAGCTAACACTCCAATTGGTTGTAAGCCTGGCAGAACGGGTAACATATGCATGCCCCCCATTTGAGTGGGCCCAGCTTATGTTAATGTTGAGCAATTTTTTTTCTAGAAATGAATAAAAATTAAATTATGACAAAATGCCTTAATTCCCTATTATTCATCTCAGATGCTAGTTTTTAATCATGCACTTCATAACTTTAATCCAAATCTTCATCATTTGAAGACTAATAGCAACTGTCTTTCCATAGAAGTGAGCTGCAAAATATCCATGTGTGCCCTGTGATTTGTTACAACATATTAAAATTGTAGTTTCGGTTTGTGTTTCCCCTAAAACCCTGAAATTAAAAAAAAAAAAAAAAAAGACAAAGCAAAATGAATCCTCAAGAACAAAGGAAATTTTTACCAAATTAATTTTCTCTTCACTTTCCTTAAAAACATCATAAATCCTTCAGAAAGTCCAGCCAACCTTGCTGTAATTTCAGGTAATTAGTAACAGAAAGAGGCTGAACAAATAAGACCCACCAACCCACCTCACCTATCTGTCAGTTTTAACC
Organism: Equus caballus; assembly: GCF_041296265.1. Taxonomy (NCBI): domain Eukaryota; kingdom Metazoa; phylum Chordata; class Mammalia; order Perissodactyla; family Equidae; genus Equus; species Equus caballus. The sequence continues at coordinate 82,473,860 of NC_091691.1, forward strand.
TCCTCTCAGGCAAAAAAAATCATCACTCCTAGGAGAAGCCAAACTGACTGACATTGGTTTTTTCCTCTACTCTTAGCCCTTTCAGGCCAGGAGGAAGAGATGGCACCGAGAAGCAAAGAACAGGAAAGAGAGAAGAAGGCACTGTGGCCACAGGCCTGGATAATCTGCTGAGTCTCCAGACTGAAAACTTGGTTCCCATACAGGGGACCTGGCTGAACTGAGTAGTTGATTAGTTCAAAGAAAAATACACCTTCAGACCCGGAGAGAAGCCACCAGCAAGCCCAAAATCTTCTATGCCAATAGAGGAAAATTCACCACTGAGGGGAGAATTTTCCCTTCAAAAAAACAAAAACAAAACAATTCCTCTACTTCATACTCGCAGAGTGCTTTTATAACTACCAGAAAGCTAGTTATTCCTGTAGTCATGAAATATTAGACGTCTGGAGTCACCCAGCTGGTTAGTGACCAGGCTGAGACAAGAGTCTGGTCTCCTGACCTCGGGAGTGGATGCTCCCCATGATCCTACTGTTCCTGTACAGCATTCAAAATGCTTCCAGAGATTGTGTCTTGGGTGGTGTGCTCTGGCCATTCAAATATCTCTCTTTCACAGGAGTCCTCAAATTTGATTACAATGAAAAAAGGGAGGAAAATTAGTCTCCTGGAAAGAGCACTGGCTCAGGGGTCATTCGGTCCAGGTCAGTTGTGGTTCTGCAAGGTTGGCTGAGCATCACCTTCTCCTTGCTCTGCTCTGCTCAACTTTAAAATTAGGATTCTACTTTCTCTATCTCACAAGAATGGCCTAAAGGCAAAGAGCACAACCTCAGGCAGCATTCCTGAAGCCATTCTTTTTTTTTAAATTGAGATGTAATTGACATATAACATCGTATCAGTTTTATGTGTGCAACATAATGATTTGATATGTGTGTAGATTGCAAAATGATTACCGCTGTAAGTTTAGTTAACATCCATCACTATACATAGTTGCAATTTTTTTTATGTGATGAGAACTTTTAAGAGCTGCTCTTTTAGCAACTGGCAAATACACAATACAGTATTGTTAACTTTAGTCACCATGCTGTGCCTTACATCCATAGGACTTATTTATCTTATAAGTGGAAGTTGTACCTAAAGCCATTCTTTGACTTTTATTAAATTTATGATTTCTCAGCTGGAGACTCAAACCTAAGGGCCATCTTTATATGCAAGAGCATAAAAATAAAGTTCAAGTATAGGTTTCTAGTAAAACTGCTGATGAAAATAATAACTGTAGGTCTTTGAACTTTCCGGACAAAGCCATATTTTTGGTTCATATATTTTAATGCTAAAGCCAATCGATGTCCAAGCAGATTATATGTTTTCTAGTTATTCTTAACCAGACTTCTGTTTACTTCTGCTCTTATTAGTACCCTTTTGCTTAATTAAGGCTCCTACCTCAAAAGTTTTAGCACAAATGCAAAATTTGTGAAATTGAAATATAGTCAGGAGCTATAATTACTCTTCAGTGTACCTACGGCCAAGTAATGAAATAGATTCTCAAACAATTAGCCTTAAAAATTTTGTTGTTAGTGCCAACAAGTCGATTCCGACTCCTAGTGACCCTGTGGACAGCAGAGCGGAACCCCGCCAGGCTATTTTGTGCCATCCTCTCACCTTCCGGGGCTGTATCAGACAGTGTTCCACTGCTGTTCAGAGGGTTTTCATGGCTAGTTTTTTCAGAAGTGGGTGGTCAGGTCCTTCTCCCTAGTCTGTCTTAGTCTGAAAGCTCTGCTGAAACCTGTCCACCATGTGACCCTGCTGGTATTTGAAGTACCGGTGGCTTAGCCTTCAGCATCACAGCAACATGCAGCCACCACAGTATGACAACTGACAGACGGGTGCTGTGGTTCCCTGACTGGGAAACGAACCCAGGCCACAGTGGTGAGAGCGCCAAATCTTAACCACTTCACCACCAGGACTGGCTAGCCTTAAAAATAGTCATATGTAAAAATAAAGAGTCACATGTACGGGGATGCAATTCATAAATGTGCCAGGTTGTAAAAATTAGTGACATTCAGTCTTTGACCATAAGAAAAGTTTCAAGAAATTAAGATATCAAATCTAAACCACTTCAAACCCATTTGAAAAATAGGCAGACTATAAATAAATGCATAGAATATACATAATATATCAAAACTGATTCCCTTCTGGACTTCCCCATTTCTGTCAGTTCTTTATTTACATCTATTCCTGACTCTGGCCCCTGCCACCTCTCCCACCACAGTCCCCTGGTTTCTGCCCCCTCTCCTCTTTGCCTCCAAGGGAAGTGCTGCAGTATCTAATAATGTGGATTCTGCAGTCAAATTTCACGAGTTCAGACTCCAGCTCTGCATCTCACTGTGTGACCTTGGTCAAGTTACATGACCTTCCCAAGTCTCCATTTCCTTATCTATCAAGTGGAGAAAATAACAGAATCTACCTCCTAGGATCATTATAAACAAGTGTGGATCACAGTATCTGATACAGAGAAAGGATCCAGTAAATTCTAATTATTCTGGTGGTGGTGGTGATGTTTAGAGTCCTCCCTGGCATTTGTCCCTTTAGCTTCTGTCAGTTCCAGTCCCTCCAGGGCATTTTTGCCAGACTGTCTCCCTTACAAAATCCATGTTTCTTAACCCGTTGAGTAGGTGGAAGAAGGGACCACTGGGGGCCCACATGGACTGTCTCTGGGCCATCTCATCTCTCTGGAGACACAGGCAATGAATCATAGAGGACCTCGAGCTTCCAGAGAACATGGTGCAGTAGCTGCCAGCACAAAGCTGGGCAGCAAGGGCAGCTGAGCCCACCTCCTTCACCCCCCAGCCCACCTCCGCCCTGTGCTTCCCTGGCCCTATCTTGGGTCCTTGGATCAGGGCTGTGCCTTTTATGTGGCTTCCCATCAGTCAGCCCAGGCTGTTGCACCACGTTATTACCCGCTCTTAGTAGAGAAGAGCTCCTAAGTGTCATTTTACAATTGAATTAGAATGTGAGGCTCTCCACTCAGAACTCTAACCCCAATGCATGTTACAACCTCTTCCCAAGTAAGGTTTCTTCCAACTCTGTTACTCTATGCTTCTAAAATAAGCCATTTTTCCAAAAGGCAGTGTCATAGATTGAAAGAGCCAAAACACATACTAGAGAAGATCTCTTGTAACACTCTTTTTCTAAAGATAAGGAGACTTGGGGCGCAACAAGGTTATGATTCTCTTGGGGTCATGGTGGTTAGACCCAGAGAAAGTCCATCTTGATTGTCCATGTACATGTTTGTTCATGCCCAGGAAGTGAGTGTCTTATGTGAAAATCCTCGTCACTTTTGTAGAATAGTAATTATAGAACAATTAGCTTTTCATTCCCTCTTCCATTTTTTGGGTGTTTTTGTTTGTTTGTTTTCTAAATGGGTTTACAGGCTCTAGCAGATACTCCAAAGTTATAGATACTGGTCATTGTAGCATTTCTCTATTATTGCTACCTTTTACTTCCTAAAGTTATAAGACAATTATTTTGCTTTGTAAACATGTATATTAAAATATTTTTAAAATAAACTGCATATATCTTGACATAAGATATTCATACTATAGTGCCAAGTGAAAAGAGTTTACAAAATAATGTGCATCATTTGACGGCCTATTCATTGTGTTTGGCACATTATAAAATCTGGAAGGTTGGTCATTAGGATGCCAACAGTAGTTATTTCTAGGAGGATAAAAATCACAGTTTCTTTTTCCATTTTTTCTAATAAATGTATGTATATTATTCGATCATTTATAATTGAATTCATTTATATTTTCTATTTTAAATAAACATGAAAAGAATATTCCTGAAGCATGTTTCATACCACTTCTCTCTCATTAATTTCTTCTTAAAGTCACTTTGGAAGTATGAGTTTTGCCCACTACACAGAAGACCCCTGGAAGCCCGCTGTTGTCAAGGAATCTGTGAGGAAGCCCTGCCACGGAGACCAGCACCTTCTTTTCAAGTCCCTTAAAATGAAACTTGGGAATGTATTTGTCTGACTTAATCACTCAGGCCTGCTGCTTCTGGGCTGTTACCTGCCCTGCTTTCCTCAGAAAAAGAAAAAGATTTCCTGACTCTAACTGGCAGTGGTTGCTCCCCGACCCTGTGAGGTCCAGCCTTCCTGACCCTCCGCGGCCACACACTGAACCAGCAGAATTAATCACCCTCTCAGTGCCCGCTTCAAACCTCTAGTTACATGTTGAGCACAGCTTGCTTATCTGTCTCCCCCATTTAAATAGAAGCCCCTTGAAGACAAGGCCTGGGCGTTTGGGTTGAGTCGCTTTGCAGTCTCCCTTCCAGCACCATGTGCGGCTGGGGCACGGGCTCAGTACCTGTTGGCTAAATGAACGCACTAGATCAATGAATCCGTGCTGCAGGCCTTTCCCAGCTGGCTCCTCAAAGCGCACCTAGGTATAGGTGAATGGCGTCTGGGAGGAGGGAAGAGTTAGATCCTTAAGGCTAGAATCACGATTAGTTAAAATCACCCTTCAAAATCCCCCAAATCTCCCATGACGCTCAGTACACTCGGTTTTGTAAGTAAAACCCACTTTTATAACATAAGGGTATAAATTTATAATATATATAATAAAATACGGTATATGATAGAACACATCTGAAAATGCAGTTTTCCAGCACACTTAAGAGACAGAAAGCAGACCACGCATGGTTTGACTTGTGAAAATTAAATATGACTCTACTGTATGAATCCCCAGGCCCTGGTATACCTTGAGTCTTCTGTTATGGCATGTTTCGTACCATTTTATAACTGTTTGTCTACATGTCTGTCACCCCATGTGACTTGGTGGAAGGACCGTGCTTTCCTTTTTGTCCTCAAGTGCTTAGCGCACAGACTTGGCAATGATACCTAAAGCTTATGAGCACTGATTCTGTGTCAGACACTGTTCCAGGGGTTTGTGCGTTATCTCATGTTCACCTCAATGACCCTGAGAGGATTATTATCCTAATTTTACAGAGTGATTAATTACCTTGCATGAGGTGACCCAAGTATTCAGGGAAAAGCCAGGATTCAAACTCAGGTCTTATCTGCCTCCAAATCCCATTTGCATGCCCATTGCACTGCTCTGCGTCTCCATTATAAAGAATATGATCTAATGGCCATTTAATGAGCACTGATAAATTGTAATTACTTAACAGAGAGAGGCTTGGAGTGGGGACATGTCTAGGAAAATTGATAACAAAGGTGATCTACGTTTGACTACAATAAAAAGAAAGTAATTATTAAAGTCCAGTCAGAAATAAGAATAATATCAGAGAATGTAATTCAGGGAGAAGATAGTCAACTTAGAAAAGCTGATTGCCCACAGTCCTTTGGCACCACATCCACCAATTGAAGCAGAGGGTCGTGTGTATGGGAAAAGCAGCTGTTGTATGAAAAAGCACAAATCCAAGTGGATACAAGATACTGAGGCATATTGGGAGTGACTGAGTGGTGTAGGTATATTTTGTTTATGCCCCATCATGATAGAAAAATGGTAGGTGCCATTAAACAAGACAGAGAGAAAAGCATCAAGATATGCTATTAATGCAATTTATTTTCAGAGAGGGAAGGACCCAGCCAGGAATTGGAAGTCAGAACCCCATGGCCCTTTCTGCCTCTGATACAGTTAACTCCATGACCTTGGGCACACTCCTGAAGCTTGGGTTACCCATCTGTGAACTTGGGATAAATTAAAAGGTGCAGGGTTGTTTGTCAACAGCCGCATGCTTCTTTTCTCGTGTGCATCTCCAGTGGTCCTATCACAGGAACCACGGTCCACGGCAGAGCACCATGGAAGGCAGTCCAGCTCCCCCGGCCTCAGCTCACCTGCATGAAATGTGTGCAGGCATAATTGAGTTTCCCTGTACTGGGACGTTGGCAAGGTGGCTGGCATGCTTGCTAAGATGACTCATGTGCAAAGCAGGGTGTGTGTGTGAGCAAGCAGAAATGAGGGCTTGTTAAAACAAGTATTCATATACTACTGTGCATTTTCCTCATTTATTAATTATATATAATGTATATATTACATCCCTCAGTGCTCCGGTGCAAGCAAAATTCACAGCTTCTTGTATTTCATACCTTGTGCTTGGGTAAATTGGCTAAACATAGAAAATGTTCAAAAATAGCTTCTGGATCCACTTGAAAGGCACTAGAGGTTTGCACTTGCCCAGGGCAGTGACTAGAATACAGAAATCTGCTAAGGGGCCAGGGTTAAGGAGCAGCTGGGAGAGCGAAGGAACTTCTCGATTCCAGGGTCATACACAGGCTAAGAATCCAGTCTGTGGGTGTCTCTTTACTTCTGTCTCTTTCCCACCTGCAGCCTCTGCTTTAACTACGGTACTCCTTCGCAGCACGGCAAAAAGAGGGAAAAGAAAGAAACTGAAAACCACATTGATCACTGTTGCTTCTTGTTAGCTGTTGTGAGAAAATAAGAGGAAAAAAAAAAGAAGTTGAAAGTTCTAAATATACAAGGATTTGCAGATGGTTGGAGAATTTAGGCACCCATGCTGCTCTTGACCCCGTCAGCCCAGACCCTGTGTTGCAAAGTGGTAACTGAGACATCAGGATCAATTCCAGGGCCTCCTACGTCAGCAAAGTCCACTAGATGGGTGTTGGTTTAATGCCGCCTCTTTAAGGCAGACTATAAATCAGTTCCAAAACATGGCAGCTATTTGAAAACACATTGACAGTCAAAAATGTTGGTGAGTGGGAAGTGCAGCTGAGTGAACTGATTTAAACTAGTAATTCTACAGATGTGCTCCTGACTGGTAACTAGACTCCACTTTACATCTGTGGATGTACTGACCATTCATTCATTCAACTCCATCATTATTTATTGAGCAAGCATATTGAGCCAGACAGTGTGCTACCATCACACGGCAGCTTCCAAACCCAACTAGTCTGAGATATACCTCACCAGCTAAAGAAGAGTAGAGGACCACGGAGTCGTCCATGGATGCCAGTTTGGGCAGGAAGCTCTCTACACCAAAACTAGAAAATGGGACAATGGATGCCAGCAGCTGGGACACAAGGGGCAGTCCGGATTAGTGGAATGAGCGCTCACCTGGGAGCAGTCCCTATTCCACCACCAGTCTGCTGGAGCTGTGAAAAGTTAGCTTGCTTTTCCGCCTTAGCTTCTTTATCTGTAAAATCAGAGTTCATTTTACATATTTCATTTTTACTGATTATTTACTCCTTACTTAGTAAGAACAAAGTTCTGTGTTAGTTGGCGGCAGAGATTCTACAAAATGTATGTGAAAGCACTTAAAGTACATGAAGGCACTGTTATTATGGTTAAATAGTTTGACAATTAATGTTTCCAGAACATTCTGTGCAATCTGAAGACACAGAGAACAGACTCCATGTGGCAGGAGAGACCATATATTCATAGCAGAGAATCAGTGAAAATCATGGGGAATATTCCTGGGGATAGTGACAGAGGAGACGCTGAGGTGTCCCGGTTGGGTACACAGATCAAGGAGAAAGAGAAGAGGATGAAATTTAGAGGCTGGCAAAGGAGAAAAAACTAGAAATTTCAACAGAAAAGTTTGAGGCAGTTTCAACACTGCCCTGCAATTTCATAGAAGCTTTTCACAGCTGGAAGAAACAAAATTTTCAAATAGTCCATCTCTCTCACTTAAGAGATGAGGAAACCGGGGACCAGAAAAATACAGTGACTTGCAGAGTGGGGTGGTAGCAGAGCCCGACCTAGAATTCAGTCATGTGACCTGACTCTCACATCTTCTACCCAACCTGCAATAAAAGCTTCATACTGTTAGAGAGACAGTTATCATTTTATCATACATTGCTGAGACAGGCTTATTGCCCAGCCCAAGAAGGCAGTCACTTTTAAGTATTTTTTAAAAAGGGAGAGAGAACCAATTCTCAAAACTGTGAGTAGAACCATACAAATCATATAGCAGATGACTAAAGAAAAGTTTTAAATCAGAAGTCTCTAAAAAAGTTATTGAGATTAAAAAGAGGAGGTTTATAGAAAGATTTGGGGCAGTAGGGAGGAAAAACTGGTATTCTTTCTCTTATAAATGCCACCACGGCAATTAAAAAAAGAGTCAAACAACAAGTTGCAATTCTAGAAGGCTGCAATTAGAATTTTCTAATCTGCCACCGATCATTTATGATGTACCTTAAATAGCGGTCACCACAATGGAAACTGGAGAAAGAAGGAAGCTGGTCAAATGCGCAGGGTAACCTGGAAGGTAAGTCCAGTGCCATCTGGGAAAATGAGCGGAGAGACGAACAGAGTGACAGCACACAGCCTCAGTAAGGACCCTCCTGCCTGCTTGTCTAATTAGTGGGAAGAGAGCAGACCCTTCTCTACCTCCTTAGAGCATCCCAGGAGTGACCGTAGGGTCCTTCTGTGCGAAGTAGTTGATCACAGGCTCCCACCTCCAAAACTCAGCTCTGCCGCTTAAAACTGTACGACTTTAGACAAATTGCCTCAGTTTCCTCAAATATGGAGTGAAGATAATAATATTGCCTACTGCATGCAGTTGAGATGATTTTTTTCAGTTAATGTGCAGAATGCACTTAGAATAGGAATTGACTTATAGAAATTCAATCCATGTTAGCTACAATTATCAGCTATTACCCAGTTCTGAGCATTTCTGCTCCAAACAATAACCAGTTACAGTTCTTACATTGGGCTTTAATTGAATTACACAACAAGGATACAACCATAGCTACATTGTACCTAGCTATGTGAAACTGAACAACAAGTTGCAAGATTCTCTACATAAAACTGTGTACTTGTGGGTTGAATAGTGAGTCCTGATCCCTCTTGGCAAAGGCCAGTCGCTCACCTCACACCATTTCTCCCACTGTGCATGCTTGGGCCTTCTCCTGGGGTCCCTGGGCTGCCTGCTAAGGAGGACGACTTAAGCACTGTGCTTTTAGAGGAACTTATACAAAACTTTCAATCCCCAGGACCCATTGCCTTTCTTGTAAAGGCTTATAACCTCATGCCCTCTGCTTTCTGCTGTTACGCATGCTCCCTCATGCTGCTGCTGCAGCTACTCCAGCAACCACATCTGAAAAAACAAATTGTTTCTAAGTATCTCAGTTTCCCTGGCCCATCCCAAGGAAGAGAATCCTAGGAAGAAAGGGAGGTTTCCAAGCTTCCCTCTAGACTGCAAAGTTTTGTGGGGTTGGTGAGAGCAGGGACCCACTGCACACAATGCCCCAGGCAGAACCACAGCGAACAATGGCTTCAGGGACCACTCTGGGCACAAGGACCAAGGGAACCAGCTCAGAGCCCTGGCTCCAGAGACTCGCCAGACTCAGGCTCAGCAGAGAAACAGTGAAACTGCCTCCCCTCAAGGGACCAGGAGAGCAAAGCTGGGAAGGCCTTTCTCTGTGTGTTTATACTGTACCCTAGCCACCCAAGCACCGGGGTCATTCATCCATGTTAGTCCAGGATCCTGGGATCAACAAGATCGGTCCAGGCCTTACCCTCCTGGGGCTTACAATCTAGTTCTGGTTAGAGATGAGTAAGCAGGTGATAACAGTAACAAATCTAAGTGCCAAAGGGGGTAGGGGGGACTTAGGGACTGATGAAGGCTTCCAGAAGGAGGTGATTACTGAGATGGAAAACAGTGACTAGAATTAGCCAGCCCATCAAAAAACTTTTGTAACTACGTATGGTGATAGATGTTAACTACACTTATTGTGGTGATCATTTCACGATATATACGTTATGGTGTATACCTGAAACTAATTAATGTTATATGTCAATTATATCTCAATTTAAAAAAAAGGAATGAGCCAGCCCATCAATTTCTGTCCTTTTTTTTCTGGCTTTTTACATATCCTTAACCCCTTTCATGATATTTGGACAGAAAAGAGGTGGCTGGGGACAGTGTCACCCAGAGGGACTTCCACGGGGGGAAGGAGGGCCCGGGGACACCCTGTCCCTTCACTATTCGATCGTTCTTCTCCTTCCACTCCTAAAAGCAAACAGTTGAATCTCACAGGCCAAGACCAGAGAGTGGGCCCAGTGCTTGTTTCCAGCCCATGACCTTGCACTACGCGTGCCTTAGAGAAGCAGGGTAACTCGACACAGGCAGTCTGATCTCATTTGGAACACCTTCTGATAGGGTTCAGTTCCCCTTATGGCCACCATGTGGTTACAGTGCTTCTTGCAGCCCATTGGCCCCCTTGTGGCCCCTCACCCGACAGTCCCACATCTCCCACAGGGGCTGCAGATGTTGACGTCCTATTTTAGACTGTGGCACGAGGAAGTGGATCGATCTGGACAAACGGGCCTCATACCTCGGGGGACAGCATCAGGACCTCGCTGCCTCTGCCGCCTGCTTTGGGTCAGAGTCCTCGCCACTCTTTACAGCACTTTACAGCTTACAAGGCATGGATGGCTCTTGCTCTCTCGCCGACTGAAAAGCCAGGAGCTTTGAGGCTATGAGGGGAACTGTCAAAGGTCACATAGCGAGTAAGAGATAGTCTGGACTGGAACCCTGCTCTCCCACTTTGATCCGTGTGGAGTGTCCAACTGCCAGCAGAACTAGAAGGCATTAGCTTTAGGGAACCATTTTAAAGGAAGAAACCTTAAAAGGCCATGGTTTCCAAAACAGAAGATGCACATTATGTATACACATATTCAATTACTAGAGCAATTATACTTTTTCAAATCCTTAGGAGTTTAGGGGTAGAGATAGAGAAAATAGTAGAGAAAGGTAGAAAAAGAGAACATTTCACATTTGTTTGATCCTCAGTAAGAGCTGTCCCCTCCATGCTTGACACATCATTGACACTCAATAAATATTTGTTGAATGAATAAATTCATTAAACACAGGCCACATAGAGTAGAATTAGTACATAGATATGTTGGCTGAGGCTTGCCTATTAGGTAATGTTGACAACAAGAAAAAGAGTGAACAAGCCCATGAAGTAACTACCTACTTCTGTTTTTATAGTTCGGTTTCACACACAGTGTACTTATATTCTACTCGGTATTTTCTCCTAATATAGTTCTAGTTTGAAAGTACCAGCTGCACCAGGCTGCCCAGTTGTATATGACTCAAGAAATCAAATATTCTTCCCAATTACTAAAGTGTTTTTATGCAATAGTGGTTACTTTTGGTCTGTAATCAATGCAGAACTTGTTAGATAAACAAAAAGCTATCTCCTTCGCTTTAAGTGTAGGCTAACAAATCAATTTATTATTTCTTCTCCCTTGCTGTCAGCCTTTGGTCTTTAGCCCTGATCTATATTAAATGGTACGTGAGTGTGTGTGTGTGAACACATACAGCTATGTTCATTACTGAGACACATGCAAATACATACAGCATATTTTTGATTCCTGGGATCAGTATAGCACCATATTCTTATACAGCCGTTGAGGTAAATGCACATACTCTAAAATTTGTACAGCCTCTTAGTGGGGAAAAGCTCCAGAAGCAGCACAAAAAGTCATATCAGCTGCTGAAGAGGAAGCAGCCTGGGCCTTGAAACATTTCTGCACCTGGGCTAATGTCCACGATATTATGTCATTAATAAGCATCCATCATCCTATCCTTGTGCATCTGAATCTCATTTTTAAAATGTGCTTTTAATTTTTGTCCCCAGACTAATCTGCATTTCCCAGGTCTTGCTGAATTCTGGGCAGAAAGAGGAGAAGAGACGGGTCCCTCCCTCACTTGCCCACAGGCCTGGAACACTTAGTCATTTTGTCTGGTTAAGAATGCAGGCAGGAGAGCTACCTCAGGAAAAGATTAGAGTGTTCCAGATCATAACAAGTGATAACACTTTACAGGTTTAAAAAACAAAAACAAAACGGAACAGAAAAACCAAAAAATGTAGTCAGAGCAGGTTTCGATGTGTGCAGTTCACTTGTCTTTTATTGGCAGCTAAAACTCATCTTGTCTTTAAGAACATTTTGAAATTTGTCCCTGTAATGTTTCCACTTAGAAGCTTTCTTGCATGCGACGCATCAAGGGAAAAACAACACTTGGAGTCAGAAGGAAGGTGCTCCCAGAGACAAATATGATGAATGGGATAATCTTGTAGATTACAATAGTTAGAGGCAGTCGCTGCCATTCCTCGCTCTCCGAGGACTGAGACTGCTCACTCCGATACAGGCAGCTGCGCATTCCTCAATACCATTATTATCCAACGCAAGGCTGCGTTCGGCATGTTCAAATTCCAATAATATCCACATTTGGCAATTTCCTATTGTGCAAACTTCAGTTCCAGAAGTAAAAGCCTCAAGTTCCATGTGATTACTTGATAGAGTTTACAAACGGAATTGATTTTCTAAAGCGTCATTAAAGGTTGCTCTGTGAGAAACCAGACAAAAGAGTGTTCCAACAAGCAAAACAGCTTTTATGTGGCACATTGAAAACATAAAGGGCAGTCCTGTCATCTGCCAGTCAGTCCCCCAGAGTTCCCCTGAGGGGCAGGTGAATGTTTTTATTCCTAGTTTACAGGGAAGAAACAGCCACAGAGAAGTTAAGAGACTCGCTCCGGGCTTGGCTGAACTGACGGTGGAGTCAGGATGAGGAATGCCAGGTTCTCTCTCTCTGACATCTATGCTCAGCCCACCAGGCGAGCCATCTCTGTCTAGGACGATTGCTCAGCTCCCCAGTGAGATCCAATGCGGAAAATATCCGTTCCCCTGTGTCTCCATAGCAGATGCGAGTTATAGCGATTTTGGCTGGAATTTGATTATAACCTTTTCCTTTTTTCTTTCTATGGTGGAGATAAAGCCTTTAAATAATCTTTAGTAAACTTTTGAACAAACAATAATTCCGTCTTACGTTTGTCCCACTCCATTTTCCACGTTAAGCCCTCTTCCTCATTATTAACATTTGGGGAACATTCTGACGAATCTTCACTTTTTCAACTCTAAGCAGAATCTTCCCGGTTTAATGTGTTGCACCCTTCAATATTTTGCTGTTTGCACCGGAGTTTTTAGCTTCTCGACCTTCCCTCTGCAAATTCTCTCAGATAAACAAGACATAAAGCTTGCCCTGAGTAAAACTGTAACTCAAAGGAAGTTTTTACTCAGTGCCCTGCTCCCTCCTGGTTGCACTGTTTTCCTCTCAAAAGGTAGAGAGATCCCCCTACCCCCGACCTGAAGGTCAGTGTCTTGAGTCCATTTTCAAGTAAAAACAAAAATGTGAAACTGTTCATACTAAGACATAAATAACTGATGACAGCTTAAAGTGTTCATAGGCATTTGTGTCTCGAAATATCCAAAGCTTTAAACTATAGAGAAGACGTTAGTTTGATGAAAGTTCAGGTGTGCAACAGGTGCAGGGAGATTTGAATGGTGTGGAGTGAGGGAGAGGGGAGTTCTTGTATTCCTGAAATCATTGTGTGTATATCAGCGGTTCTTAAACTTGAGCTTGTATCAGCATCATGTGGAGGGCTTGTTAAAATAACCGGCCCCATCCTGAGAGTTGCTCATTCAGTAGGTGTGGGATGGGACCCAAGAATGTGCATAATTTAACAAATTCCCCAGTAATGCTGCTGGTTGGTGGACACTCTGACATCGACACTGCGTGTTCCATGGACACAGGAAGATAGACCTCTCAAGAGCTATTCGTGATGCCCAGAATCAAATAAATTAAGCTTTTAAAGAAAGGGTTAGTACCCAAATCTGAGAAGGTAAGATGACCTAGGAAAAGGTGGGTAGGTGGAATGGAGATTTTGGCTAAATGGACTTGCTTTGTAATTCTTTCTGACCCAAGTCATCCAGGAAAGGAGACACATGAGCTAGGGGTACCTCATCAAGGACAGCTTTTCAGCGTGTTTAGATAGGAGGACTGCACTCTAATTGACCTCAGCTGTCACAACGGTACACAAAGAGATGCAGCTCGGTACCCAGGGATCAAACATCGGGGGGTTACAGATCAATATCCACACCTTGAACTGCACTTGAAAGCAAATTAAAAGCCTGTGTGGATTGCACAGTGTACAGCCCAAGGTGTAAACAACAATTCGCAAAAATTCTTTAATTAGAGTCAATAAGAAATGTCTTTTGCTTTTTTTTCTTCTATTCCACCCAGCTTGCTAGTGATTTTATTTTTCTTTCAGACATCATAGATGTTGTTTAGGAGGATGGTGCAACATTGACCATCTAAAAACCTGAGCTTTTATAAATTTATACCAATTGGAACCTATTACCACATAGGAAATATACGAGTCAACTTATGTACTATAAGACCTAAATAGAGAAAACAGTTACTGAAATCCAACTGGTCTTCAACATGGGTGTTACCGATGTCTCTAAACATCCACATTATTAGGAGGTTACAGAGAGAGAGAGAAAGAGAGTGTGTAAATATAGACTGCCTCCTTACCTCTCCACCTGTAGAAAAATAAAAAACATGTTGTTTCCATTATGTACAGTGAAAAAAATGAAGAAGAAATGTGACATTAATCTTCAATGTCTATAGTATACCCTTTGGTATAAAATACATCTAAATCAATTTTTTGTCTCTCATAGAGTCAGAGAGCACACCACAAGTTTTCGGATTTAGAAGAATATAGCTTCTCCCTGCTCCTCTCCCTTCAACAGAAAACTTCCTAAGGAACTTGAAAGGCAGGCTTGGCTATAACTTCTGTTTAAATATACATGTAGACTTTTGAACTAATATAAACATCTTCATTACGTTTGTTTTCCTCTTTTATTCTAGCTATGTCCACTGTGGTTTCAGGCTTCTCAATGCCAAGTTGTGGGCAATCATTTTCTAAGACAGTTAAAAGGCCTTTAGGTGAAGCAGTAGTTTAGACTATAATAGTCTGTGGTGGTTTCCGAATGCAATCCTGCAGAGGGAAAGAAAACACGTCAGTCCTCTGGAATTCCCCTTCTCTTTTTCCAGGGCTCAAGAGCACGTTAGGTGCCTTAAACCATGAATATCCCAAAATTATACAATTGGGTGGAAAATTAGATCAATTCCTTTTTTTATATATTGTTCATATTTTGGAAAATGAATAACTTCCCTTTTCTAAGCTGAAAAGTGTGCAAAAATGAATTGATACCTCAATGTGTTTGGGGTTAAAATGTTTAAGTTTACTGAGTGTAGTTAGATGTACAAATAAGAATCAAGATCACCACCATCAACTTACTCTTGTAAAAATCCTTAAATGGAACTTTCTCTTCCTCACTGACTTCTCCAATCTAATATTCGTTTCCTTTTGGAGGGGTGGGGGCAGGGGGTTGAGGAGACTTAAAATTCTAGTCTCCCAGAAATGGTCATATAGTAGTTTAGCAGCATTCAGAAAACTGAACCTATTCAACCAAACAATTGGCTGAGGACGATTGCATGCCCCAAACTATGTTAGGTACTATGGGAAATTCAGAGGTATTTAAAGAGACAACATTAACACAAATGCAAATACTGAAGAACGATGAAAGATGGCATTTGACTGTGTACTACATTGTGAGATGCTGATTGTAAGAAAGAACAGGAGAGTTTAACCCTATAAAAATTCTGGATTTTGTAGCTAGAATCAGATTCAGCATTCTTCTCTCACTTGGCTGAGAATGAGTGGAAAGCAGAGTTCCAGGGTGGAAAGTGGACAGATTTGACACCCCAGGCACTAGATGTGTGAACTCCATCGAATTCTGTAACCTCTCTAAGCCTCTCATAGTGTAGTGAGGATTAAATAACACCTCATTTATAAAGCAGGAACAGTAAGGCACAGAGAAGTTACACAATTTGTCTCAAGTCACACAGTGAGAATAGAGCAGAGCCGGGATGACAGCCCAGTTCTCATCCACAGTTCTGTGTGACTTCCACTAACATGTTGCACCTAGAGCTTCTTGCAGTATTTCATCACTTTTCCGGGAAACCCTTAAGACCATAGCCTGATATTGTGTGGAACAGAGTGAGATGGTTTATGTTCAGTCGTGTGTTCCCTCAATAAATATGCATTGGGTGCTAACTATATGCCAAGCATTCTTATAGGCACTAAACACCACAGTAAACCAAGGAGACAATGATTTCTATCCTCCTGAAGTTTACATTCTGCTGAGGGAGAAAGACAATACACAGGTAAAATATTTGAGTTCTTAGGAGAACCTAAACTGATATTGATAAGAAGAAAAATAAAGCAGAGAATAGGGGTGGAAATTGGGGGAATTGGTGAGTTTGTGGTGGGAGGAGGGGTGTTGCGATTTTAGGTAGGATGGCCAGGAAGAGGGCAGTGAGAAGGTGGTGCCTGAGTAAAGACTGGGGAGGTAAGGGAGCTGTGCTTTGAAATATCTGGGAGAAGAGAGTTCTAGGGAATAGCAAGAGCAAGCACAAAGGCCCAGAGTAGGGACTGTTCTTGGAATGATTGAGAAACAGCAGGTCCGCTGTTGTGACTCAACCCAGAGAGCTGAGTGAGTTGAAGAAAGGAGTGGGAGACGAAGTCAGAGGAATATGGGGGCGGCCGGGGCAGGAGCCAGATTGCAGGCGGAGGCATGAATCGCTGTCAGGACTTGGCTTTTGCTCTGGGAAAATGCGGAGCCTGTGCAGAGTGTGGAGCAGTGGAGTGTTAAATGACATTAACAGCTGCTCCGGTGAGCATAGACTCAAGGGGGACGGGGCAGGTGGCAGCAGGGAGACAGTGAGGAGCTACTGCAATAATCCAAGGGAGAGATGATGGCGGCTTGGGTTGTGCCCTCACCTCACACCTATTCTATGATGAACCACAGGTAACTCAGAGAGTGGTGCTAATGAGGTCAAGGCAAAGGAATCCTCCACGTAGCCTTTGGGCCGGTATTATCAACCTGAGCTTCCAGAACTCTGGAGGTCCTCAACTGGGTCCTACGTTTCAATCATCCTAAAGGAAATCATGGGAAAGTTTACTCAGGCTAAAACACCAGGTTTCTTTGCAGTGAGCTGGGCTTGCATCACCCTGGCTTTCTACACTGATCAGAAGTTTGGGTTGATAGCAATGCCTGTCTATAGGGGGTTTTTTTAGTAGGAAAATAAATGAACACTTAACAAATGAGGTTTGTTTTGTAGACTTAATTTTTCAAAGCATGAGGCCCACTGTGGGGGCCAATGAATACATTGATTCCTGAATGGTAAAATAGTGAGAACCATTCAGGTAGATGATGGCAATAGATCCTTTTTCCACTCCTACCTGGGCACCTCTGTTCTTGATTTTCTGGAGGAGAAGTTGAAGGTGTGTGCCTGGGTCAGCATAAATGCTTCTCTTCACTTCCAGCACACAGCCTCCGGGAAGGACACAGTGTGCTAAAGGGACAGTGAGCTGCTAGTCAGTACAAGTCACCCAGGGCCTCCGTCTGCTCATCTGTGGAATTAAGAGATTGGGCTAAACGATCCTTGTGGTCCAGCCCAGCTCTAAGCATCTATGATATGGTGGAGGGTTTTCATCCATGGGGAATGAAGGAGAAAGGATCTCGTTTAACATCCGGTCAAGAATCCAGGTAAGCAGTCCAGCATTTAACTCTTTTGCACACCCGGAAAATGTGAGCATGTGTAAATCTTTTTCACTCTGAGCATAAGAAGGAAATTTTAAATCCATCTTACAGGCTAACCATGTAATGTTTTACCAAACTCTGAGTTTAGAAAGATGTTATAAAACCTGCCTTTTACTGAATATATTTGGATAGATGATCAAGTCATGCTCCTGCTATATATTGGGGTCATACCCCATACCTCAAGCTCTGGGGTGGGCTTAAGCCATATCTCTGCCATAGTTCTTCTTCTTCTCTGTTTTTTAAGAGCAAAGAATATGTGGAAATATTTTGTTTTGTTTTTTATCAGTCTCTGGCGCTCATGTGATATACTTAAGGGCCAGCCACACTCCGGCGCTTGTTCTTTTGGCAGAAAAGCCAACTGTTAGAAGGTCAAATAAGGGCCCATTTCCTCTCCTCAGGCCAGCCCAGAACTTCCATTCCCAGCCTGACTTTTATTCCTTCAGTCAAGCCTTAAGGCATTGTTCCCTAATAAAACACCACACGTTGAGAAGATTGTCACCTAAGTTACCCCCAGATTTACTTTTTAAAGATTGAGAAAGATTGAGTCAGGGTGAACTTTTGGTTAGAACAGGAGGAGCGAGTAGACCACATGCTCTTGCGAGAGAAGAGATGCGCCCCTGGGATGCAGAGGATTTAGGAACCGGGGCCTGGAAGCACCAAAGTTGAATGGCCCCTTCTTGCTAGAGGCAGAGTCCCCTCTTGCAGGCAGAGTCCCACAAACCAGCCCTGTGTGGCTCCCAGTGCTCAATTTTCCTTGGTTAATTAAACTCAAATATTTATTCATATTTACCTAAGCATACCCTCTCAACTCTTTTCGTGCTGCCTTCTTGATTTTTGAATGATTGACATCATTGATCGTGGCTCTGAGACTCCTACAGGTCACTAAATGCAGATTTCCACGCCAAATGGAGCTTCGCTTTGGCCCACTGAGGGCCACTCTGTTTGTGCTTAGATCTTTCCAGTGACAAGGACCCCACTGCTTCATAAGGTGCTGTGCTTAAATGATGGGCTATTTAATTCTTTAGGAAGTTCTTCCTTATATTGAATCAAATTCTCTCTCTCTAAACTTAAACCTATCGTTTCCAGTCTCCCAGAATTACTTTGATTAGTAGATCTCAAAGTCTAAACTCAAACATTGTCACCTGATGCTCAAGGTGGTCCTCTTTATTGTTCCTTTCACTGGCCTAGTTTTATGAAAAAGCCTATGAAGTCTTGGTGACTGCACATCTGACAAGCCCACGGCTCTTTCAAAAGGCAAGGAAAGGTGAGGGATCCTAAGCTAAGCTAGTACAGAGTAGACCTTAGTTCAGCTCGGATACTCCGCGAGGCAGGTGACATGCTCCCTGGAGACACGCCTAATGCTTTAACAGGTTCTTTTTCCACGTTTGATAACTGATAACATCTTCTAATAGTTTCTAATATCTTACTTAAAATTAATCCACAATGACTATTTTGATACAAAACCCCAAAGGAAATTGCTTCCTATCCAAATTAATGACAAATTGAGAAAAAACTTTGAAAGGTTCTTCTAACAGACTGCACATGGTAAGACTATATTTCTCTGGGCTCTTCGTGACATCTAGTGGTGAAGTCTGGAAGAGCTTGCACTGCTCTAAAAGCTACCGAGAAGGTGGGAAAAAAAAGTTTAATCTTATTTAATATTTGCTCTTTGAATATTTATTTTGTGAAACTGTAAATTGAATTCACTTTTAAATCCACTATAATGATATACTCATCTTTATTTTAGGCATCTTTACTGCTTTATATGTTTTATATCTGGGCTTACTTTGAAATCAATCAAATCTATTTTTTCACAGATGTCAGAGAAACACACCATCCTCCTTTAGAAAAAAAGGCATTTTGGGTAGGCATAAATAACCGTATTTTGATCTGGAAGCACATTACAAAAATGTTTGCATAAATACGTTCATCTTCAAATGTGGTTGTAAGACTGGATTCCTGTGAAATCTGACTCATTTATAGCTAACCTTGAATGTATTGTTATTCACAATTAGAAGCAGATAAATTTCACAGGCAGAGAAGCTGACAAGTCTTTAAGACTTCACACTTAGTTTTGCAGGAAGAGCTGAAGTTAATTAGAAGCGATTATACATACATGGCATGTGTGTGTGTATTTGTGTTGTTGCACACAGACACCACAAAGGCCTTGAGAAGGTTGCTTTTTTTTTTTTTAATGTTTTAAAAATAAACATAATCTCCTTCCCATGTGTTGCTATAAGCCCAGTAAATCTAGGAAGCTCAGCAGGATTGAACAAGGTCATTTCTTGTCAGGACTCCAAGGGGGAGCAGGAAGCAACCCTGTGCATCAGATGCTGGCATTCTAATCCCCGCTCAGCACGGGCTTCCCGGGCATGGGGGACGGGTCGTGCCAGCACCAACACACTGGCAGACTGAGGCTTTGACGCTAGCATGATCCGTATCAGGACCATGGCTCCCTACCTATGGAAATATATCCTCACCCTGGTAATACAGGCAAAATTCCAACTGAGTTTGCTCACTTCTTGTTTCTGGTAAACAGGAAAGCAATTATGAAAACATATATCCAATCACTACCTCAAAATCAAACAGGCTTTATTGATTTGTTCTGCTTTTTGTTGAATTTATATATATTTAATATATTTTTTAAATTAAATATAATATGTATATCTAATTCAAAGGCAAAGCTCTTCACCAGTCAGCTTGTCTAGAGATTCTGGGTAGCCTATCTGATATTGTCCAAGGGTGGGCTTGTTGCTAGAGTCCTTGGGTGGGCAGGTCCGGTGCCTGGGTCCACAGGAGCAGGCCTACAGCCTGGGTTTACTGGGTCAGGCCTGGCATTTGAGTCTCTGGTGATGGGCGTGGACGTGGGTGTGTGTGGTTGGACCTGGATCTGAGCCCACAGGAGCCAACCAGCCATGAGGGACCATTGGGACAGGCCCAGCTTCTAGGTGTGTGGGCACCAGTCCAGTACTGAAATGGGCCTGGATCCTGGTTTCATGGGAGCTATCCTGAAGGCTGGCACCATAGGGGCCCGCCTGGTGCTGGGGCATGTCAGAAGCCTGGGTCCTGGGTCCTGGGGCCGTGGCCTGAAACCTGGGGCCTCAGGGGATGGTCTGGCACTGGGGTGGCCTGGGGGCCTGGGTCCATGGGAGCTGGCCTCGAAGCTGGGGCTCTGGGGCCAGCCTGGTGCTGTGGAGAGCCAGGATCCTAGTTCTGTGGGAGATAGTCTATACTCTAGGTCCGAGGGGCTGACCTGACATGGGCTGGGGATCTGGGGGCGGGGGAGCAGGCCTGGTGCTGGAGAGGGTTAAAAGCCTGGGTCCGTGGTAGTCAGCCTGACGGTGGGCCCAACTGAGAGCCTGGGTTCACCAGTGCCCGCCTGGAGCCTGGGATCGGTGGAGCCTGGTGCCACAGGAGCCAGCCAGCGCCAGGGTTAGCTGGGAGCCTTGGTTTGCAGGAGGTGCCTGGGGCCATGGGAGCCAGCAGACAATGGGGGAATCAGGGCCTGTGTGTGCAGGAGCCCACAGGGAGCCACCCATGGCCCCAGGAGTTGGCCTGGTGCTGGAGCAGTCTGGCTCTGGGGTCCACGGTGCTCACTTCACTCTCCTTCTCCCATAGGAAGGGGGTGTCTCTCCACGCTGGGCTGTCCAGGCTTGCGGGAGGGGTAATGGGGGTAGTGTGAATTTCTTTCCTACCCAAAAGAATGCTAATATACTACATTAAAGACAGACAAACTAGACTTTAAGGCAAAATCATGACTAGAAATTAAATTCACTTCTTAAATATAAAGGTTTGACTTACTATAAAGATATAGCAGTTCTAAATCCATTTGTATCTAATAACATGATATCAAAACCAGGAGTTAAAAACTGACAGAATGTCAAGGAGAAACATACACACACACAAACTTGATCTGACATAAAAAATGTATCCAACAATTAAAGATACACATTCTTTTCAAGCATATTTTCAAAACCCACATTTATAAAAACATTTACAAAATTGTATTATTATAATGATAAGAAATTGATTATATTATATTAAAATTTATGTATTATAATACATACATAGGGCCATAAGTTAAGTTTCAACTGATTTCAACAGTTAAATCATATAGAATATGTTTTCTGACCTCAGTGTAAATAAGCTAGAACTCAAAAACAAACATATCTAGAAAATCTCCATTTGTTTGGAAATTAATAGATATACTTCTACGTAGTTCATAGGTCAAAGAAAAAATTAGAAAGTATTTTGGTCTAGACAAGACCACATCTTGTGGGATGCAGTTAAACCAGTTCTTAGAAATACATAGCTTTAAAGCATATATTTTAAAAGTAAAGCTGAAAATTAATGAGGTAAGTCTCCACTACAAGAAGTAGAAAAAAAAGTAAAAGAAATGTAAAGAAATCTATAATAAGGGAAACAACAAAGATAAAAACATAGATTAACAGAGCAGAAAAAACAGAAAATACAGAGATTCAATAAAACCAAAGTTGTTTCATTAAAACATCTAATAAAACTGATAAATCTTTAATGAGACTGATTAAGAACAACTCAAATTTTGATCAACAGGTGAATAAACAAGTAAATTTTGGTGTATACAATAGAATACTACACAGCATTAAAAAAGAATAAACTATAAATATACCCAACAACATGGATGAATCTAAAAATAATTAGGTTGAATAAAATAAGAAAAAAAGACGTCATATTGTATAATTTTATTTACATGAAATTCTAAAAAAAGCAAACTAAT
The DNA here is from genome assembly GCF_041296265.1 of Equus caballus. Classification (NCBI taxonomy): domain Eukaryota; kingdom Metazoa; phylum Chordata; class Mammalia; order Perissodactyla; family Equidae; genus Equus; species Equus caballus. The sequence continues at coordinate 82,496,117 of NC_091691.1, forward strand.
CTATAGTGACAGAAAGTTGATCAGTGGATGGCTGAGGGGGAGGGTAGCAAGGGTTATGAAGGGCACAAAGACAATGTTGAGTGTGATGGATATGTTCACTCTCTTCATTGTGGTCGTGGATTCACAGGTGTATACATACACTAAAATGTATCAAATTGTAGACAATGTATAATTTATGTGTCAATTATACCTAACATTATTTAAAAGACCATTAAAAAGAACAAAAACGTGAATAAAAATGAAAAGAAACAATGGTCCATAGAAACAGACTCACAATAACTCAAATAATTGAATTAACAGACACAAACTTTAACCTATAGTTAGACTTCTTTATCTATAAGACTTTACCAGTATAGACTCCAGCTCCATGACGGAGTAATTCGTGGCAAAACCAATGCTCCAATGACAACAACTGAAAAAACAGATAAAATGTGATTGCATCCACATCGGAAAGTTCTTAAGGCAACCAAGACTTGATGGGCTAAGATCACAGAGGGAGGAGCTATTGAAAGATGAGTCAACATTCTGTAGCCACATTTTCTCTCATTGCATAAGGCTGAAAGTCTGGACAAAGTTACAAGCAAAAGGTTACCACTGGGAAGCAGAGAAACCAGAATAGCTTTTGGCCATCCCCCAGAACTGGACAGACAAAAATTGGAGATTTGAGAATCCAGGATTCCAGTGAGAACAGAGGAATAGAGAACAAATCCTGACACATAGCTGATAATTCTTTCAAGATATTTGCCAAATTATGAAGCTGCGTGGGACTAGAGATAAGAAATTAGAGGAATTCTGAAAGCAGTGTTCATCACTCTCACAGTATTAAGGAGATAAGAATAAACGTTCAAATTTTCCAAGGGGAGGGACCTCAGTAAATACATTAGGCTGCCTACCCTCAGCTTATTGGATAGACTCATCAGATAAAGTAATCTGCCCCACAAAGTCTGCCTAGCAGAGGAAATTGTAAACTCACTCTGAAGGAAGACAATATCATCCAGAGCCTTTACTAACTGTTCATACGCAGTGTCTAGCATGGAATAGATATTAAATACATATTAATAAAACATTATCAAGTGTACCAAGAGAGAGTACCAAATGACTGAAATCCAAGAGGAAAAATAGACGATAGAAACAAATTCACAAGTGATTCAGATATTGGAGTTAGCAGAAAAGGACTTTAAAATAAGTACAATTGCTATGTTGAAGGAAACAAATGGAAATTTTTTGTAAATGAATGAAAAGACTCGAGAATGTCACCAGAGATTTGGAATCTTTTGAAAAGAATCCAACTGCAGAATATACATTCTTTTGAAGTGCACATGGAACATTCATCTAGATAGACTATTATGCTGGGACATAAAACAAGTCTCAAATAGTTCCAAAAGATTCAAGTCTTAGAGTATGTTCTCTTACAGAAATAGAAACAAATTAAAAATCAACAAAAATAAGATATCTAGAACATCCCCAAATATTTGGAAATCCAGCAATATATTTCTAAATTACCCAGGAATCAAAAAATAAATTATAACAGAACTTGAAAATATTTTTAATTGAATGACAATAAAAAATAACACATCGAAAATTTTGGTATGCACTTGCATAGCTCATCAGGAAGTTTATAATTTTAAATGCTTATATTAGAAGAAAGATTTCTATTATGATCAAAGTTTTTAGATTAATAAGATAGAAAAAAGAGCAAATTAAACACAACTTAAGTAGAAACAATAATAAAAAGAAGTGTATAAATTAATAAACTAGAAAAATAACAAAACCAGAAATTCAATCTCGATAAGATTAATAAAATTTATAACTCCTTTGCAAGAATGATTCACAAAAAGAGAGAAAAATTTATCAATAATAGTAATCAAAAAAGGCCAGACAGATCTTTCAGACATTACAAGTTAACAAGGGAATATTGTGAAAAACTTTATGTAAATAAATTTTGACAACTTAAATGAAAGACAAATTCCTTGGAAAATAAAACTCACCAAAGTGGACACAGGATGATATAGAGAATCTCAATGACTCTAATATCTATCACATATAACAAATATGTATTTTAAAATCTTCCCACCAAAAAACTGGTGAGTTCTATCAAACATTTAAAGAGTAACCAGCACATCCCTGATATCAAAATCTGGCAAAGGAATTACAATATAAGAAAAGTATAGAACAATATCCTTCATGAGCATAGACACAAAAAATCATTAGTAAACTAATTTAGCTAATTTAATCCAGCAATATATGGAAATAAAAATACAGCAAGACCAACTGCAGTTAATCCAGAGAAAGCAAGGTTGCTTTAACATTTGAAAATCTATTTACATTATTCACCATATTAACAGAATAAAGAAGGAAATACACATAATCATCTCAAAAGATGCAGAAAAAGCACTTGGTAAAATTTATCCCCAACTCACAATTTTTTAAATTCTAGCAAATTAGAAATAGAAACAAACTTTGTCAATTTGATAAAGGACAGCTTTCAAAAACCTGCAACTAACATCACTTGAGCTATCCTCCTAAGATCAAGAACACAGCAAGGATGTTTACTCTCACTACTTCTATTCAATATTGTTCTGGAATTCCTAGGCACTGCAACAAGACAAGAAAACGAAATAAAAGGTACAAAGTTCTAGAAAGGAATAATTAAAAGTGACTGTATTTGCATATGGTTATTTACATCGAAAATAATAACGAGTCTATAAAAAAATCACTAGAACTAATAAAGGAGTTCATGAAGGTGATAGACGACAAGGTCAACATTAAAAAATTAACTGTGAGGCCAGCCTGGTGGTACAGTGGTGAAGTTCACGCACTCTGCTTTGGCAGCTGGGGGTTTACAGGTCAGATCCCAGGCATGGACCTAGCACTGCTTGTTAAGCCACTCTATGGTGGCATCCCACATAAAATAGAGGAAGATTGGTACAGATGTTAGCTCAGTGACTATCATCCACAAGCAAAAAGAAGAGGATTGGCAACAAGTTCAGGGCCAATGTTCTCACAAAAAAATAAAAAATAAAAATAACTGTATTACTATATACTAGCAGCAAACAATCGGAAAATGAAATGTTTAAAATTCTGTTTGCAATAATGCCAACAAACATCAAATAGCTAGGAGAAAGTCTAATGAAAGAAGGGCCTCCATGTTGAAAACTATAAAACATTGCCTTGAGAAACTAAAGACGATCTGAGTAAGTGGAGATTGTATATATCAACCATGTTCAGAGACTGGAAGGCAGTATTGTTAAGATGTCATATTCAAGGCAATCCATCCATAAAGCTTTCTTTAGAAATTGATGAGCTGATTCTAAAGGAAAAATGCAAAAGACCTAGAATACTGAAAAAAAATCTAAGAAAATTGGAGGAATTACACTACCTGACTTCAAGGCATACCTATGAAGCTCAACTAATCAAGACAGCATGCTATTCACATAAAAGTAGACAGATCTATGGAACAGAATAGAGAGCCCAGAATTAGGCTTATACAGGTCATTATTTTCGGCAAAGGTGATAAAGTTATGTATTCACAAATACAGCTAATTCCTGAAGTGGCATACCTACATTAGAGTCCTGATACCAACCGCATTAGGGCACTCTGAAAAGCGAGTATGTTGGACCAAAGTTTTTAGCTTTTCCCAAATTCAATGGATTCCATATTTTGATTGGTAAGAGGAAGCTTTGTGGGTTAAGAATTTTCAAATTGCCAGAAAAAAAAATTTTTTTAAACTCAAACCAAAATGTGAACACCCAAATAGCTTCCCCTTGCAGTTGCTAGAGTCAAATGAAAACTCAGATGAAGTGACACCTATTTGCTTCTGTACAAGCCTATCCCCGTGGTTTGAGTTGGCCTATGCACTTACACCCAGACTCCCTGCCGTTGTCCTTTTGGAGTTAAATACACATTTTTAAACTTAAAAGTCACCTGCAGCCAAGACTAAACCCATGCAGAAGCCATCCTAAAGCTGTCAATGTGCTGACGCCTTTGAGAGAACTACGTGTCCAGGGAAATGAACTGCGCCACTATTTTTACTATCCTTTGTCACAGGGAGATTACAGGGCTCTGATAAAGGAGGTCCCTATTACTCCAAACCCCAGGAGAGCAGGTTTTAATAACTTACCTGTTTACTACTACCCTATAAAATTAGAAATTTTATTACTGAGCAACCTAAATGACCCATCCAGGGCCCAGAGGAATTATTTTTGTGAAATTAGAAACTTTTAGGAGAATAAAAGCAGTTGTGAAAGAATGTTCTAGAATGACAGGACAAAATTTATGATTACAAAAAATACCAGAGGAAAAGCACTTGATTATGAGAAAAGACTAAAGCCCTTAATGACAACTTCAAAGAGTTTCATATTCTCCCTTATGGGATGTTGCCATCAATCTCCACACCTTGCTAATTGTCTCGTAAAACTATTCAATGGTAGACTATGAAACCTAAATTTCTTTGCAAGAAGGGTTTCAGAATAGTTCTGTCTGCTGATGTCCCCTTCAACCAAAAGATTATTAATATAATCAATGATTCTTATAATTAAGCACTACAAACTTTTTTTCTGGGGCTGGCCTGGTGGTGCAGCGGTTAAATGCGCATGTTCCGCTTTGGCAGCTCGGGGTTCTCTGGCTCGGATCCCGGGTGCGGACATGGCACCGCTTGGCAAGCCATGCTGTGGTAGGCGTCCTACGTATAAAGTAGAGGAAGATGGGCACAGATGTTAGCTCAGGGCCAGTTTTTCTCAGCAAAAAGAGGAGGATTGGCAGATGTTAGCTCAGGGCTGATCTTCCTCAAAAAAAAAGAAAAAAAAAGATTTTTTTCTACAACTTAATGGATTGACAGTTGGATATCCCTACTAATTTCAATTTGTCTACATTTGATAATGACTCTTGAATTCGTCTAACACTTTACCAACTCCTCGTTTTTCCTTCTACATTCCCGAATACTTCTGCTTTCTGGGTTCCTCTGCAAATTCCTTAATATTTATTAGTATTCCGTAGTATTTATTCTTTAGTTTCCTCCTCTCCCTTTACATTGTCTAGATGATCCCATTAATGAACCTAGTTCAACTCCCATCACCTGACTCCTAGATTCCTATTTCTAGCCCTAAGATGTAAAATCCCATTCCTGTGTACCTATTAGACCTGAAAGCCAAAAAGGCATTTCAGACACATTAATCTAGGCAATGAATCCAAAACGATATTCGCCTTCCCCTCCAAACTTGCTGCTTTTCCTAAGAGCCAACATTTCTGCATCCAATTGTAAAAGTGAGACTTATGCGTCATCGTGGACTCCTCTATCTCCCTCCTCCCATAAACTAAGGGTAGCCTTATCTCTTCACATGGCAAGGAGTTCCATGTTATGGTTTCTACTTGCTCTTCCAGCTTCATCTCCTTCCTCATTTCCCTAAAACATCTTTTATTTGAACCTCATTCTATGTATACACCATGCACTTGCTTTACTTCTGCTAATTCTCTTTCTTACCTTGCTGAATTACAAACTCCTACAATCTCTCAGCTTTACCTCAAGGGTCTCCTCTGGAACCTCAAAATTTGTTCAATATTATGTTTATTGATAATAGAGCTCAAAGTAACTTTGGTTTGGCACTGGGGACAAATCCTCGCATTACTGCTTGTAAGCTAGTAGAACAAATAAGACTACAAATAATTACAATGTAGTTTGGTAAGGACCAGGATGAAATGACCACAGGGTGCTATGGCAGCAGAGGAAGCATATGCAATCATCATGTGTTACCTCTATCAGTTTTGCTTCGGCTGAACCTTCTGGACAAGGAGGAATTTGTCAAGTGGACAAGTTAGGCCAGAGGAAGGCATTAGCTATCTGGGTACACTCTGGTAACTGCTAGTAGGGTGCAGCACACAGGGGAGGGGGAGAAGGCTGCAGAGGGAGGGATCACATTATAAAGACCTCGAAAAAGAAACATCACTAGCAGCCATGTGGAGGACACATTACAGAGGCCAAATCAGAGGCAAGGAAACAATTACGAGGCTACTGCATTATGCCTAGCAAGAAATGATGGCCTTTAAAAAGCAGAAAAGCAGCAGTAGCCAGATAGGAGAGCAGGGTGCAGAAGATTACTACTTATCCTTGTTCCAGATACAAAGTAACATGCATTTAACCTTCATAACAAGCCTAAGAGGTAACGTTCCTATTTTTTCACAAGAGAAAATTCAAGCTCCTAAGGATGTTACTTGCTCAAGACCACACAGCTTACAAGTAGCAGGAGATTCAAACTTCAAACTTGCTCCTAAGTAGCATAAATGTGCCAATATCTCAAATGCATGTCCAGGTATAAATCAACAAACCATGTTTTCATAACTAATTCTGGCCTGCTCGACTTACCAGAATTAAGTCCTAAATAAACTTCCTCTTCCATAGAGAAGCATAGTAAGTGTAGAGAAAGGAGAAATACTCCAGCAGGTTTTGGGTTTCATATCGTAAGATTTTAATATTATTCCAAGCTGTGTACAATTTTACTAGCATATTCAAATTCTAAAGTTATCTTATGGGAATAATTTAGTTACACATTCTCCAATTAATAATCTTGCATGGGGCACAAAGTTTAAAGGTAATCTTATTAGCCTGTAAAATCTCCACTCTGCCTACTTACTCTTACAGTGCTGAACATATTAAAAAATGTATTGACCTAAAAACAACTTGAAGTGAAAATATGCTTAAGATGACATCAATAGTCCTCCTTAAGCAATACAGATTTAATTAGGGAATAAAATATTCACTATTTTTAAATTCATTTCTCTGAGAAACATGCTATATGTATATTATAAAACATGTTTGGAAAACTTTGTAAAATTCAGAGTAACACCTCTAGTAATGAGGTGTTAAAGCTAAGTGAACACAATATTCCTCCAAAGTTTTCCTTTAGCATTCAGTGAATGGATTTCTTATTCTAAGTTACTTTTCTTAAAAAACCCCAAAAAACTAAGGTTTGAAATGATCAATTCCAGAGGAGACATATACCTAACACAAAACTTAACTGACCAAATTGAACTTTATAAATACTACTTAAAAGCAACATAGGTGAGCCCTATTATTTCTTTCATTCTTTAAAGCTTACAAAGGAGAGGGTTTAAGTTGACTAATTTACAACTCCAATGCTTTATTCTTATTATAGTATTACAGATTTATTTGAGACATTAAGAACTCAGGAAGATCTTAACTGCTTTAGGCAAAAAAAGCCCCCTCATATCAAACGTATTAATGGCAGCCATAAATAAAATGCAGAGGCCAAATGTACAGTAACAACACAGCTGCAAACACTACAAGAAATACACTATACATCCTCAAGCCTTGAGACAAAGATGGCAGACAGGTTCCAACTCATATGTCAAATCCAAAAGATTAAGTGGCCACCTCTAACACAAGATTGGGAGACAATTTGGCCAAAATGGATCAGGAAGGCCTGCCATGGGCACAAGAGTGTGGGAGCCTGTGTGCACTACTCTTGCCCTTGGCCTTATGCTGACAAGGACTTTGTACTGAAATACTTCTGTTTCCATTACGGACAAGGTATTTTTCATGGTTGTTTCACATCAGAAAATGCATCCTGACGTGAAATATAACAAAATATGCAAAATCAAGGGAAACTTTTTTGTTTTTGCTATGTCTGACAAAACAAACAATAAACCTAATATGAGTTTTCTAGAAAACACTATCTAATGGATGGCTTTGGTTAAAATAACCAGGGTTACATTTTTCAAATGCTCTTCTTACTCATCTGGAAAATTCAGGGTTATATATAAATATGTTATATATATGTATATATATGTGTGTGTACATATATACACACAGTTTTAGGAGAAAACACTAGAATTTCAGCTTGGTATTTTAAATAATGTCAACTATGCATGTTTATTTGTAAAACTTCCCATAGTGAAACATGTTACAGTTACCTATAAACATTCATTTTTCACTATTTACAATTTGAATAATTATGGAATGGTTGTATAATGCTGGAACCAACTGGGTTATAGAAAAGTCACACAAACAATATAAATCTGATGCCTTATCCTTTACAAATATGAACTTACTTTCACTGGGTTTTCAAACTGTCAAGTATAAATAGGATGAGGTCAGCAATACTTAAGATGAGGCACTTTAACAATTTTAGTTTACAAAATGTAAAACAAAAAGGCTGTTAGTTTACAAAAACGTAAAACAAAACTCTTAAGATATTAATCTTGGGGCCAGCCAGGTGGTGTAGTGGTTGGGTTCACCGGTTCCACTTCATCGGCCTGGGGTTCACGGGTTCGGATCCCAGGCACAGACCTACACGCTGCTCACCAGGCCATGCTGTGGCAGCGTCCCACGTACAAAGTAAAAGAAGATTCACACAGATGTTAGCTTAGTGACAATCTTCCTCAAGCAAAAAGAGGAAGATTGGCAACAGATGTTAGCTCAGGGCCAATCTTCCTGAGCAAAACAAACAAAAAACAGAAGATATTAATTTTATCCTTAATTTCAGACATGATTAATCTGAGATGGTCTATATTAAGGAGTGTTACAAACTTTTATTTCTTGCCCTTCTGCCTCCAGTTGACCCAAGGCAACATAACTGAAATACATGATATAGACATCACCACAGGCCAGTTATGTGCTTACATACAAAGGAACTAAACATTATCTAATGACTCTAGGGTTTCAGAAAGCGACTATTTTTAACACAAAAACTTCTCCACAATTTTTCCATAAATGTGTATAAATACATTGGTCTCCCAAAGGTAAACAGTATCTCAACCATGTTCTTAGACAAAAATGCCCTCAAATGTATTATTTAAATAACTGAATCAAAATTAATAGTCTTATGTACTCTTTTCAAACACAATTTTTAAAATACTCAGAAATTTAAAAATTAAATTTTAATTTTAAAAAGAGAAATTAAATAATTAAAATTTTACCAATACTTTCCAGATTACAGTTTTGAGATCAAAGAAAAAGTAGTAAGAAACAGATTTTTTGCTTTGCCAGCCTTTTGTGAAAGACCTTTTAAACATATACATTTGGTCAATTCATTGTCAACCTTAAATCATATTCTGTGTATTTACATTGATTATTTTTGAAGTTAAGATAATACATACTTGATTAAAAGATACTAATTCCTGTTGCTTCATGAATTCATAGTACCATATTTTCCCCTACCGTCAGATTTCAACATACCTCCACTAGTACAGAAAATGGCTGACTTGAATTTTTAAGGTCTTTCCAGAAAGATTAAAATCTGTGGTCCCATTAACTAACAGTTTAGGTGAAAACAGTTAAATTTCATTTAACTTGTGTTTATTTCTGGTAGTTTATAATTTGAGTAATTTCTATTGCCCAGATACCCAAATGCTGTTTAATAAACATATGAGTTAGTACTCATTTGAACACAGTTACCTGTTCCAAGCCCATTTATCAAAATCACTTGCTGTGTGTGTGTGTGTGTGTGTGTGTGTGTGTGTGTGTGCATATGAACACACACACACTCCTTAATTCCCTAAAAGAGTTTTGCTCCTCTAAGGAGAGAAACTGGCTTTTGATCAATATGCTACCAGACACTTAAGTCTCTTCTAAGGTCAAAAGTTGGCCAATTTTCAAATAAATGGAAAGAGAACACACTTATTTAGAATGACAAAAATTGAGCTTGGCAAAAGTAGTGACTTTTATTTACAATTGCATGTATCAAGATTACAATAGAAACACTAGTGATATCATCTGAACAAAAGCAATGATTTATTGGTAATGGCAATGAATGGAATATTGACAGTCTCTGGCGAGAATCAAGCAATTATCCAGGAGCTGTAGATCTGATTGCAACATGGTCTTCCAGTGTCTTTTGTACCTTAGTGGCTTTCACCTTTTTTGCCAACTACCTAGAAAAACAAAAATAACTTTTATATAATCTTATTGATGTAGAAATATGGGTTATTTTCAAAATAATATTACTAATTGGTAATCATCTTTAAAACCAGGTATTAATTTTCATCTCTGCATTTTTTTGGCATGCAGTATATTTTCATTGTTGAAGCAAACTGTGTCCCTCCCTCCCCTCCCAGCCTCAAGAAATTAAAAATAAAACACATGCAGGCTATTTCTGGTTTCCCACACTGTTTTAAGAAAAAGTAATACAATTTTTCAAAACAAGGTTAACAGTTTAGAGAAGTTAATAAAAAAATGATGCTATATAAGTAAAACATATTGGGCATACCTATTTTTAGGCAATTAGAAATCAAATGTCAATCACAAAATAATCTAGAATTAAGATTATGCTAAACTTATGTCTTCATGCCCAAGATGACAGGTTTCTACACTTTTCTCTCAGTATATAGACATGCAATGAAAACAGATTAAAAATGATTAATTTTGCTTAGTTTCCATTTTTAAAACACCCTGGTTGCTACAAACGTACTATTAAAAAATATAAAGAATAAATCTTGTTTCTGTCAATGATTAGAAAATTTCTCTACTGCAGTGGCTTAAAAAACATCCTACTTGCTATAAATGTGGCAAAAAAAATGCAGAGTAAACTTGGTTTCTACCAACAGATTTAGAAAATAAAGCTTCTGCAGGAGTGTTCTATAACTATGTTCTGATTGAATACTTTACTTCAAATCTAAAGGTTATCAATAGATACTGTATTCTCATAGCAGAAATGCCTCTAAAGAAATCTACTCACAAGCTATTGAATATATATTTGTATACAAAAAGATTTCTACGTATATTTGTAAACGTAATTTTCATACTTTATATTGATTCTGTTCTAAATAGCAGTGTGCCTGACTAAAGCAAGACTCATAAAGGTCTTCAGTACATGTCTGGTCTAAATCAGAACATGCCTGGGTCAATGTCATTCATGAGGGAAGATTATAAAAACTTTTTCCACTGAATTCCCAATTACATGATGCTAGAAATACTATTTTCCCCACCTTGAGGAAAACCACTTTTATTACTTTGAAAGAACTCCTCTCTGATCGAAAGAAATCATGTGTTAGAAAGTCCAAAAAGCCAGAAAGATGAAAGAGATAGTTTCATAAAAGAGTATGTGGATGAAAATAAGAAATTTAGGTTTTCAGAGCCAAGGGGAGCCTTCTTAAGAAAGAAGGGGAGGTGGCACTATTTGTATCACAAATAAATTTAAGCAGATAAACACTGAAAGCATTATTCATCATTATATCACTTGGGAACATGCAAAACACAGAGCTATTAGATTAAGCAAAAGAAAACAAAAACAACTAATATTAAAAATTAAAATTTTAGCAGATGTGATACAGAAGACACAAATCTGCATACTGTTTCACAGGTTGATAACTCTCAACTTGCCAATGTGTACTCTCTGTAAAAAAGAAGAAATTCAGCATTCCAATATAGATTTTTCTCACCCCAATGGTAAAGCTCTTTTATTCATTTTTAAGGCTTTATATTACACCTCAGACAAGCAAAAGTCTAGGTACATCAAAATTAGATGCCAAAAAGAATCCAGTGATCTTCTATGTTAATATTTTAACCCAGCCTAACATTCAGTCCATAAGACTTTCAACTGGCCTTTAGCTCACTTGGGTAGGCAAAGCAGAGGACACGCCCACAATTAATCAGCAAAAAAGCTTCTGGCCAACAGTTCTAATGAGAAAAGAAAACTCACATCTCTCAACTACAGCCTAATCAATATATCATACTAGTACTGGTAAAAAAGAACTTGAGGAAACTGTTCATATTGATTTCCAAAATGATTCTATAGTTCCTAAAAAACAAAATTTAAACTTTAGATTGGATTAAAACATTATCCAACAAATAGTTATATCTGAAAGCATTTACAACAACGTAAGTTTTGTAGCAGTATTATTTCTCAAAATGTAGTACAAAATTTAATATGAGACAGGAGAAAGTTAAAAAAATAACAAGTCGGGGGAGCAACATGGTATGGTAATGAAATTAAAGCACACCTAGTTGCAAGCCCAAAACAAAACCAAAACAAAACAAAAGGCCAATTGAGAAACATGACTAGAATGTGATGTGAAGAGAGAGATGGTTGAGGAAATCTAGGTAACAAGGCTGATCCAGATGACAGAAGCTGTAGAAATCTTGCACCAGCAATGGCGAGAACATGGGAAGGGTGAGAGCAGACAGGTGCTAGATGAGCAGAGAAGCAAGGAGGGGAGTAGAGTGAGATAAGGCCAATCTTTATATTACTTCATTTTAAAAAATCTTCTGTTTTTAGTTCATTTGAGTTGGATTAAAAAAGCTGAAAAATAAACAGACAGAAATGTTACAAAAATAGCTGATACGGTGAACGGCCAGTTTAGAAGTCTATTTTTATTACAGTGATAGAAAATCTGCTCTGCTTTTCACATGCACCTCATTCCTTAAAAAGCAGAAGTCCCTTCAATTTTGCTCATTTTTGTACACTTACATTTTATTACTTTTGTATTAAAATAAAGCAACCCATGTAAAGAGCCTATTTTAGCAAAGAAAACATCTACTTCCAATTCAGATGGCAAGCTTCTCATGCCGAAACACAAAGAATCCATTTACAACTACAAACAGCATAAGTGTATATTATAATCTGTGCACAATGCCCATACGAGCCAAAACCAGACAAGTGAAAGGTGTGTACTAGTCTATCAAATCTTAAAAGTATAACCTAATAAAATGGTAATAGCATGCAAGGTGGTCTAAGATTTCTATCCACATCCAAGATTCATCAGCTTTACCTTAGCTTCTGCCATCTTAGTGACATAAGGAGAAGGTCAATGACATTCTCAAAGCTAAAAATTATCTAAAAACAACTCATACAACATAAAAACGTAAACTGAAAATGCTAATTGTATTTTATCATTCATTAAACTATTTTATATGGCTCTCTTCACTACACAAAAAGGTATCAAAACTTTCCTGTCGTGATAAAGTACATACCAAATCTATTTTGAAATTTTAAATTCTAATTACTATGGGTTCCCTTTAAAATTCAGACTAAACAAAGGGAAAGAAGTGCTGTACTTGACCTGTCCTTGAATGAGTCGTGCACCTTCCCACTTTCATACCCAAATTCCATTTCTCCATTCCACCTGGAGTGCCCACTGCTATCTTTTCCTCTATCCATTTCTACTCTCAAAATTTAGTTCAAGGCCCTCTTTCTCCACAAAATATTCTCATGCTTTCTCACCCATTTTGGGGAAGAAGGATCTATCACTGGGCTGGGAACGTAGAAGAGAGAGAATACTCTGTGGAGGAAGAGAACCTTGAACTAAGCTTTGATTAATTTTGATTAACTTTCCAAATGTTTTGCATTATACTTCAAGAATATAAACTCGATATAGACAAGGATCATGACTGTACCTAGAATAGTAATATAGAGACAAGTCCCATACATGTATTTGTTATTTCCTTCACTAGAAACCAAACTCATTTATAACTTCTAACCAGTGACTCTATCCATACAAGGACCAAACCAGCTAATTGCAGTTAAACATAAACTAATTTTTTTTGCAATTTTCCTACATTGAAATTGCTGATTTAGCATAATACAAAAAAAACACTGAAATATTAGCTTACTTTTGAGGAATAACCCTACAGGGCAATGAATGACACAAGCAGAACAAATCTCATTCAGAAACTATTAAAAGGAAATGTAATATTAACGTACATAATAAAATAATTCAACCAATTAAAATTTATCAAACACTAAAGCAAGCGACTAAGAAATCCAGAACACCAAAAAGGGAGTCCATTATAGTATTAAATTATTCTTGCAGCAGTTCTCAGTGTGGTCCAGGCTGGGGCTCCCTGAGACTCTTTCACGAAGTCTTCAAGGTCAAAACTATTTTCATAATAATGCTCAATTGTTATTTGCCTTTCTAACTTTCATTGTCTCACAAGTGTACAATAAAGTTTTCCACAGGCTACATGACCTGTGACAGCAAAAGCGACTGAATGCAGAAGCAGATATGAGAATGAGATGATTCTATTAACTAGACAGTAAAGAAATTGATAAAAGTATAAAACAATGCTCCTTTTCTCACTAAATTGGTTTTGTCTTGGAAAATATGTATTTTAATTTAAAAATATTATTTGTGTTAACATATGAGCTTATTATTTGTAAATATAAATTTAAATATTTTTAAATTTATTTTTAATTTCTTAAATGTTAAAACATTAGATAAATATACCCCACATAAATAAAAGTTCTTTTTGGCCTTTAATAACATTTAATACTGTAAAGGGGTCCTGAGACCAAAAAGTTGAGAACTATTGCTTTACAGTAATTTTAAATCAGGTAAAAAACTATTTAGTTAAATGAACAAATAGCCAAAATATAAAACAAACACAAATACTCTCAAGCAAGAAAGGTCTAACACTTGTGCTATACCAAAGACAGTCCAAAAAAGGTAGTCTGGTAGTCAAAAAAGAGAAAAACGGGGTGGGAGGCAGGATGTTAAAAACAAAGAGGTGAAGACAGATTCTCAGATGGACAATATTAACGCACATTAGAAAAACTATAACCGAATGGCAGGTTGGTAAGAAGATGAACAAGAGAGAGTAGTGATTACTTAGAGAAGAAAACAGAAATCACATAGCATAAGTTGAGATGAGACACAGAAACTAGAGACAAATTAATCTATGAGGAAACAATGGGATTTAGAGCAATAGATTTTATGAAAAGATTAAGCTAACAAACTATGCAAGGCACAAGAAAAGTAAAATCCAATGGCATTTAATTCAAACGAGCAAACTAACAAAGCAGGCAACCAAAAACATCTCTGCTGCTCACACATTTTCCCAGCACAGCATATTTCATATCATAAAAACGTAGATGTTTAATCTCTGCTTCTTCTGACCTGTCATTATACATATGTCAAACACTTGACATGACTGATCTAAGTACCTAATTGTTCCTACAGCTCCCAAAAGCGAATTATACTGTGAGACAGTAAGACAGTAGTTGAAAAATGACCAGTTAAACTATCTATTGTCAGGTTATCAATTTTGTCAAAACAGCATACAATTTTACAAGCTCATCCACCATTACGCAATTTTATGAATTCTTCTGTAATTGAATTAAAATTAGATCTATAGATACCACTAAAAGAAGCAAGTTTTCAGGATGTTCCACTGCTCTAACTCCCCAAACTGGGGTCTAAATTGTTAAGCTGGGTGCCTCTTCCTCCATGTGCCAGCAGCCCTAGGGAAACTCTTCCTCTCTCATAATAACCTCAAGTCCTAGATTCTGCTACAGGCAGCTATCAGAAACACAGTGATACCTACATCTCCTGTGCTGCGGCACGTTTCATCTGTGTGTAGCAACTGGGTTCTGTGCTGATAAAGCTCTCAGTGGTACTTCTATGACCTGTGGTTGTATATTTTAAGAGTCACCCTAAGAAAGTGTTACCAATTAGAAGCAGTTCCACGAATGTACAAAATGTTCTCATTCCTAAAGTTCCCATGTACCTTATAAATTCTTTGCAAACCTTAGGACTGTGTCCTCAAAAAAAAAAAATTAAATATATAAAAATAAAACCTGACTGTTCACTGAAAATTTGTTTGCTGAAATGTTCTTTCAGCACACAGACATGGTTTGAAAGCATTTCAGAGTAGTAAAACTGAGTCCACTCTTTTTGACCAAAATTATTCAAGTCATTTTAAGTATGTTTTCATCAGAATGATAATCATAACCTTAATGTAGCAAAGTTCTTAAAAATTGACTAATAATAATGATTTAACTTACTTCTATTTTTCCATTATTCCTAACTACTTTCTGTAACCAAACAATTATTCTTACCCTCTTATTTGGATGCCATTCATTAACAGACACTATTATCAGCAGGACTTACCATTTTTTATTACAGATTTCTTTTAGTTGGATATTTAAAAATGCGATTAGGAGAACTTACTGTCCTAGTTTAACTTTCAAAATTTCATGACACGATATCATTTTGGTCTTTACGAAATTATTTCTTTAAAACTGTATTTTTACTTCTCCTAAGCATCATTCAAACAAACTTACTCGTTTGAAGTCATTCATATTTGTTGCCTGGACTGGAGTACCAATAAAAGTAAAATATGAAATTCTTGTTGTTTCTTCTTCACCTTGATTGGACTGAACAAATATCTACCAAAAAAAAAAAAATTTACATTAACAATTACAATTCTTTTTTCACAAACATGTTTTAAGATTGATTTCCTTATATTATTAATAAAAATGCCCTCCATTCTTTTTTTTTTCCTTAAAGATTGGCACCTGAGCTGACATCTATTGCCAATCTTCTTTTTTTTGCCTTTCTTCTCCCCAAAGCCCCCCAGTACACAGTCGTATATTCTAGGTGTAGGTCCTTCTGCTTGTGCTATGAGGGACCTCACCTCAGCATGACCTGATGAGCGATGCCATGTCCACACCCAGGATCCAAACCAGCGAAACTCTGGGCTGCCGAAGCAGAGCACACAAACTTCACTCAGCCATGGGACCGGCCCCTGCCCTCCCATCTTTTTAAGGATGAATCCAAATTACATTTAGACTTGGTACTCCTACAGAACTACTGATTCCACTATTTGCTCTGCTATTCTCACCCTCTCCAGGGATGTCATGGCAAGACACCCAGACATACAAGAAGTTCCTGACAATTTAGTGTAGTCGTGGGAGGGGTCATAATTAAATTCTTTACAGAGAATGAATGTTAAGAGAGTATGAAATTCATGATTACAATGCGCAGATCACTGTTGAAATTTTATTAAAATTGTAGTTTTTCACTGAGGAAAATTTCTGTAGTTATATTATTTCTGATACTCATTCATTCACTGTATTTCCAAGGATATTAAGAGGGAAAAAACAGTATTGGAAATCATCTGCTAAAAAGATACTACAGCCTGCATATTTTTCTAAGCTTGATTCTTTATTTCTATTTAAGAACTAGCCTGGGTATGTTAGGAGACAGAAGTTTTACTCACAGATCCTTTTTCGATATATAGAAATTAATTTTATTTGCTCCATTTTTTAAAACACAATACTTTAGATGCTGTCTGCTTAAGAACATTGCTTCTCTGGATTTGGACAACATACTTCTTTCATTCTCAAATGGCATTCATGAATTTTTATTGTTATAGGCAACCACACATTCATCTCAAACTGAGATTATCAATTAGAAACTCCAAATCTTTAAGTAGACTACTAAATAAGCTCTCCATTCATTTATTTGTAATGCTCTCTAAATCTAAGCAAAAGGTTATATTCACACTTTTGAAATTCATGTACTGGGGGTGGGGTGGCCCTCTGCAGGAAAACCTTCGCTCTCCAAGTTCCCTCACAGCCCATGGCAAAGTCCCACACAGAGGTGGCTAATGTATTGCAGGGGTGTCTTCATCAAGCCAGTACCCCAGGACAGCAGAGAGTGAGAGCAGAGCGAGAACAGCCCTGGGATCATGCAGGCAAAAGAAAGTGCCCCTCTCACCACCTGGCACTCAAGCTCAGCCGGTGGGCCACAGTGCCAGCATGTAGGATAGAAAAGCAGCAGCAGCTGTGATCGAGCGAGCTAGGGTCGCGGCAGGCTCAGAATATATAGCTTTTGACCCCTACCCTGTGGGAACAGGTGGAATCTGCAACCAAATACTATCACAATGCAGAGGGACAAATCCACATCATCAAACAGTATGAAAAAATATATTAACACTCCAGACTAGCAGGAAAATGACAAACAGCTAGAAATCAATCCTGAAGGCACAGAAATTTATAATCTAAATGACAGAGAATTCAAAATAGCTATCATAAAAAAACTAATGAGTTACAAGAAAATACAGATAGACAGTTCAATGAAATCAGGAACTTCACAAAATAGATTGAAACTATAAGGAAAAATCAATCAGAAATGTTGGAGATGAAAAACAAAGGATGAGATAAAGAAAAATCTGGACTCCCTGAATAACACAGCTACTATTATGGAGGAGAGATTCAGCAGTAGGGAAGACAGAAATTTAGAACTGCTTCAGGCGGAGGAGGAAAGAGAACTAAGAGTAAAAAGAAGAAAATTCTCCATGAAATATCTGACTCAATTAGAAAACGCAACATAAGGATTATAGGTAATCCAGGGGAAGAAGAGGAGAATGGAGCAGAAAGCTTGTTGAAAGAAATAACAGCTGAAAACTTGCCAAACATGGGGAAAGACCTGCAAATACAAGTGAAGGAAGCTAACAGATTTCCTAATTATATCAATGTAAAAAGACCTTCTCCAAAGCATATAGTAGTAAAGCTAGCAAAGTCAATAACAAAGGAAAAATATGAAGGGCAGCAAGACATAAAAAAAAACTTACAAAGGAACTCCTATCAGGCTTTCAGCAGATTTCTCAGCAGAAACCTTACAGGCTAGGAGAGAGAGGAATGATATATACAAACTTCTGAAAGACAAAAACTTTCAGTGAAGAATACCCTATCCAGTGAAAATACCCTTCAGATATGATGGAGAAATAAAACTTTCACAGATAAACAAAAGTTAAGGAAGTTCATCACAACAAGAACCCCACCACCTACAAGAAATGCTCAAGATGGGCCTCACACCTGATAAAAACAGGAAACAGTTTATGAAGCCTTGAGCAAGGACAGAAATAGGTAGACAAAATCAGAAAATTGCAGATCTCTATCAGAACAGGATAGCAAACAGTTTTATAACGTTAAAGATGGAGGGAAAGAAAACACCAAAAATAAATCTAATTTTATCATTTTAAGCACAAACTCACAAGACAAAATTGAATAAGCTGTGACAATAATAACTTAGAAAGGGACAGAATCAGCTTAGTCTAAGGAAATAAGAGGATAAGAGAAAATGGACTATCTCATCTAGGAGATTTTTTTATACAAACCTCATGGTAACCACTAAACAAGTAACCAGAGCAGAGACACAAATGATAAATAAAGACAAAACTAAGAAAACCATCACAGAGAACTACCAAACTGAAGTGGTAGTCTGAAATACATGAGACGAGAAAAAAGAGAAAATGCAGAAGAACCAGAAAACAAGCAATAAAAATGGCAGCATTCAGCCCTCATATATCAATAAGCACTCTAAATGTAAATGGATTGAATTCTCCAATCAAAAGACAGAGTGGCAGGATGAATTAGAAAACAAGACTCAACAATGTGCTGTCTGCAGGAAACAGATCTCAGCTCTAAAGACAAATACAGGCTCAGAGTGAAGGGATGGGAACACAATACTCCAAAGTAATGGAAAACAAAGAAAGCAGGTGTTGCCAAACTTTTATCAGACAAAGTAGACTTCAAAACAAAAAAGGTAGTGAGAGACAAAGGGGGACAGTATATAATGATAAAAGGGACACTCCACCAAGATGACATACACTTATAAATATATATGCAATGCACCCAACATATGGGCACTGAAGTACATAAAGCAACTACTAACAAACCTAAAAGGAAATATTAACAACAACACAGTAAGATCAGGAGACATTAATACCAGACTTACATCAATGGATAGATCATCCAGATAGAAAGTCAACAAGGAAATAGTGGATTTAAATGAAAAACTAGACCAGATGGACTTAATAGACACACATATATAGAACACTCCACTCAAAAACAACAGAATACACATTCTTCTCAAGTGCACATGGAATATTCTCAAGGACAGACCATATGTTGAGAAACAAGGCAAGCCTCAATAAATTTAAGAAGATTAAAATCATATCAAGCAGCTTTTTGGACCATAATGCTATGAAACAAGAAATCAACTACAAGAAAAAAGCTGGGAAAGTGACAAACATGTGGAGACTAAACAACATGCTAATGAACAACCAATGGATCATGGAGAAATCAAAAAGTATCTGGAGACAAATAAGAATTAAAATAGACCATACCAACTCAAATGGGACGCAGCAAAAGCAGACCTAAGAGGGAAATTCATAGCAATACAGGCCCACCTTAACAAACAAGAAAAATCTCAAACAAGCAATCTTAAACCACAGCTAACAGAATTAGAAGAAGAATAAACAAAGTCCAAAAATACACAGAAGGAGGGAAATAATGAAAGAGCAGAAATAAATAAAACTGAAGCAAACAAAAAAGGATCAATGAAACAAAGAGCTGTTCTTTGAGAAGATAAAAATTGACAAACGTTTAGCAAGACTCACTAAGGAAAAAAAGAGAGAAGGCTCAAATAAATAAAATTAGAAATTAAACAGGAGAAATTACAATGATACCATGGAAATACAAAGGATTATAAAAGGATACTATGAAAACCTATATGCCAACAAATTAGACAATCTAGAAGAAGGGGATAAATTCTTAGCCTCATACGATGTCCCAAAACTGAACCAAGAAAAAATAGAGAATCTGAATAGACCAATCACAAGTAAAGAGATCGAAATAGTAATCAAAAACCTCCCCCAAAAAAGCCCAGGACCAGATGGCTTCTCTGGAGAATTCTACCAAACATTCAAAGATTTAATCCCTATCCTTCTCAAACTATTCCAGAAAATTGAGGAAGAGGAACACTTCCTAACACATTCTACAAGGCAAATATCACCCTGATACCAAAGCCAGACAAGGACAATACAGAGAAGGAAAATTATAGGTCAATATTGCTGGTGAACACAGATGCAAAAATCTTCAACAAAATATTGGCAAACCAAATACAATGATACATTAAAAAGATCATACACCATGACCAAGTGGGATTTATATCAGGGACACAAGGATGGTTCAACATCCAAAATCAATCAACGTGATACACCACATTGACAAAATGAGAAATAAAAACCATATGGTCATCTCAACAGATGCAGAAAAAGCATTTGACAAGATCCAACATCCATTTATGATAAAAACGCTCAATAAAATGGGTATAGAAGGAAAATACCTCAATGTAGTAAAGGCCATATATGACAACCCACAGCCAATACCATACTCAATGGGGAAAAACTGAAAGCCATCCCTCTGGGAACAGGAACAAGAGAAGGATGTCCACTCTTGCCACTCTTATTCAACATAGTACTGGAGGTTTTGGCCAGAGCAATTAGGCAAGAAAAAGAAATAAAAGGAGTCCAAAGAGGCAATGAAGAAGTGAAACTCTCACTGTTTGCAGACCACATGATTTTATATATAGAAAACCCTAAAGAATCCATAGGAAAACTATTAGAAATAATCAACGACAGCAAAACTGCAGGGTACAAAATAACTTAAAAAGTCAGTTGCATTTCTATACTCTAATAACGAACTAACAGAAAGAGAACTCAAGAATACAATCCCATTTAGAATGGCAACAAAAAGAAAATATCTAGGAATAAATTTCACCAAGGAGGTTAAAAACCTATACAATGAAAACTATAAGACACTATGGAAAGAAATCAATGATGACATAAAGAAATGGAAGGATATTCCACACACATGGATTGGAAGACTAAACAGAGTTAAAATGTCCATACTACCTAAAGCAGTCTATAGATTCAATGCAATCCCAATCAGAATCTCAATGACATTCTTCACAGAAATAGAACAAAGCATCCCAAAATTCATATGGGACAATAAAAGACCCTGAATAGCTAAAGCAATCCTGAGAAAAAAGAACAAAGCTGGAGGCATCACAATTCCTGACTTCAAAATATACTACAAAGCTTTTGTTATCAAAACAGCACAGTACTGGTACAGAAACAAGCACACAGATCAATGGAACAGAGGTGAAAACCCAGAAATAAAACCACAAGTATATGGACAGCTAATCTTCAACAAAGGGGCTAAGAACATACAATGGAGAAAAGACAGTCTCTTTAATAAATGGTGTTGAGAAAACTGGGAAGCCACATGCAAAAGAATGAAAGTACACCACTATCTTATGCCAACCACAAAAATTAACTCAAAATGGATCAAACACCTGAAACCACAAAACTTCTGGAAGAAAATATAGGTACTACACTCTTTGACATCGATCTTAAAAGGATCTTATTGAATACCATGTCTTCTCAGACAAGGGAAATAAAAGAAAAAAACAAGTGGGACTTCATCAGACTAAGAAGTTTCTGCAAGGCAAAGGAAACCAGGATCAAAACAAAAAGACAACCCACCAACTGGTAGAAAACAATTGCAAGTCATATATCTGACAAGGGGTTAATCTCCATTATACATAAAGAGCTCACACAACTGAACAACAAAACAACAAACAACCCAATCAAAAAATGGGCAGAGAATATGAACAGACATTTCTCCAAAGAAAATAGGCAGATGGCCAATAAGTACATGAAAAGATGTTCGACATCACTAATCATCTGGGAAATGCAAATCAAAACTACCCTAAGATACCATCTTACACCCAATAAAATGGCTATAATCACTAAGACAGAAAATAACAAATGTTGGAGAGGTTGTAGAGAAGAAGGAACCCTCATTCACTGCTTGTGGCAATGCAAACTGGTGCAGCCACTATGGAAAACAGTATGGAGATTTCTCAAAAGAACTAGAAACAGAAATACCATATGACCCAGCTATCCCACTACTGGGTATGTATCCAAAGAACTTGAAACCAACAATTCAAAATGACTTATGCACCCCATATTCATTGCAGCATTATTCACAATAGCCAAGACATGGAAGCAACCCAATTGCACACTGACTGATGATTGGATAAAGATGTGGTGTATATATATACAATGGAACACTACTCAGCCCTAAAAAAAAAAAAAAGAAGACAAAATCATCCCATTTGCAAGAACATGGATGGACCTGGAGGGTATTATGTTAAGTAAAGTAAGCCAGATAGACAAAGACAAACATCAGATGATTTCACTCATATGTGGAAGATAAACAAACACTTGGACAAAGGGAACAGTTCAGTGGTTACCAGGGGAAGAAGCTGGGGGGAGGGCACTGGGCATGAAGGTGAGCACATATATAGTGGCACACAAGTAATAATGTACAACAGAAATTTCACAATGTTGTAAACTAATAACGCAATTTAAAAGAATCTGAAAACACACGCACACACACACAAAAAATGGTGTTGGGAAAACTGGACAGCCACATGCAAAAGAATGAAAGTAGACCATTATCTTTCACCATACACAAAACTTAACTCAAAATGGATCAAAGACTTGAAGGTAAGACCCGAAACCATAAAAGTCCTAGAAGAAAATATAGGCAGTACACTCTTTTGACATTGGTCTTAGCAGGATCTTTTCAAATACCATGTCTACTCGGACAAGGGAAACAAAAGAAAAAATAAACAAGTGGGACTTCATCAGATTAAAGAGCTTCTGCAAGGCAAAGGAAACCAGAATAAAAACAAAAAGACAACCCACCAACTGGGAGAAAACATTTGCAAATCACATATCCAACAAGGGATCAATCTCCAAAATATATAAAGAACTCACACAACTGAACAATAAAAACAACCCAATTAAAAAATGGGCAGAGGATACGAACAGACGTTTTTCCAAAGAAGATACACAGATGGCCAAGAGGTACATGAAAAGATGTTTGACACCACTAATCATCAGGGAAATGCAAATCAAAACTATATGAAGATATCACCTTATACCCATTAGAATGGCTATAATCACGAAGAAAAAAATTACAAATATTGGAGATGATGCGGAGAAAAGGGAACCCTCACACACTGCTAGCTGGAATGCAAACTGGTACAGCCACTATGGAAAACAGTATGGAGAGTTCTCAAAAAATTAAAAATAGAAATACCATACAACCCAGCTATCCTACTACTGGGTATTTATCCAAAGAACTTGAAATCAACAATTCAAAGAGACTTAAGCACCCCTATGTTCACCGCAGCATTATTCACTATAGCCAAGAAGTGGAAGCAACCCAAGTGCCCGTCAACTGATCACTGGATAAAGAAGATGTGTTATATACATCCAATAGAATACTACTCAACCATAAAAAAGACAAAATTGTCCTATTGGTTACAATATGGATGAACCTTGAGAGTATTAATGTCAAGTGAAATAAGCCAGAGAAAGACAAATACCATATGATTTCACTCATATGTGGAAGATAAACTAACACACGGACAAGGAGAACAGTTTAGTGGTTACCAAAGGGAACAGCATTGGGGGGTGGACACAAAGGGTGAAGGCGAACATTTATATGGTAACTGACAAATGATAATGTACAACTGAAATTTCACAATGTTATAAACTATTATGACCTCAATAAACAAAAATTCATCTACTTAATTTGATTAGACTTTCTGATCAAAACTGTCATTTCGATTTTAACGTTATCAACAAAAAAGTGACAGCCATGTTTTCTGTGTCTTAAGTCACTGACTAAAACTCTGATTGAGACAGGACACAGGATGTAGAGACTTGAGTCTATTACAAGATAACTGCACTCAGAGATTCTCAATGACAGAGGAGATTACATCAGGATGTCTGGGTTGAAAGGGCTTTTTCCAACAAATAAATGCCTTCCTCCCATCACTTAAGAAACAGGTGAGGATATGTTACAAATACAAGTATGGTCAGGAAAATATTTTATAACCAGTCTTCTAGTTTAATATAACCATTTTCTTCAATTTCATTTGGGTAGAACATTTCAAATACTGAAAACTCAATTTAATTATAACCCTTCATCTTACTACTAACGACAGTCCGTGAAACTCCATTGAAAACCCCCTAAGGACACGTGCTACAGCATTCTTCTAATTTACAAAAACAGAATCATTCCATTAAAACAAAGAAATCACATTAGTTTGGCAAGACTTCTTCTCAGTGAATGTGCTGGCTCCTAACTCTTTTTCTAGGTGTTCTATGATTCTCTTCTAACCTTCCTGCCTCCCCCTCTGAAGGACTGGGCTGGGGGGGGTGGGGGGCAGGGAGCATGTGCTGGGTTTCAATACTAAAATTCACAAAAGCAATTAATAACTGCTAGGAAGCAGCTGACAATATAAATTAAGACGATGTAAAATTATCTTTTTAAAAAGTCATTTTTACTGAGATCATGATCATTGCACTATTAAAAACTCTATGTTCTAGAAAAGTTAATTGGATTTTTACAATGTATCATCACTCATCACCAGGTATGAAGGATAAAGCAGGAATATCTTCAGTGTAAGTATAAAAGTTCTAGAATAAACTTTTAACAAAAGTTGCCAAATACATATAAAATAAATAAACTGCTAAGTCCACAAATTTTTAAAAATTAACTTGTCCTGTCTCTTTCGGGCATATAGATAATTAAAAAGAAGAAAATTTAATTAGCTTATTATTCATTTCAAACCAAGTGGACAAATAACTACATTAAAGGATCATTTAGAATCACCTACACCACGAATTATAACCCACAAACTCATGAAATACATCTGGATAAAATGCTACTTACAGTTACACTGTTAACATTCTGAAACTTAACATAACGAAGTGGGACAATGCCATCTTCTTTAATATCATCCTCTGTTAGTTCCAGAGCTTGAGTTGGTTCACTTCTTTCTGCCTCTTCAAAATCCATAGATCGAGGTAGATTGATAAAAATTTTTACGTATTTAGGACCCTGACCTATAAAACGGTAGAATAAAATTAAATGCTAAAAACTACAAACATACAGTACTTCTTCCCTTTATCATTACATTCACACTATACAGACACACATACACACATACCTACATATATACACCTTTGTAGACCTCTATCTTTAGAAATTGTAAGAAAGTCAGTATTTTTATAGCCGTTTTGGTTTTTTCAATAGACATTTACTGGTATACCCCTTGGCCTGAAAGCATTATACTAAGTATTAGGAATACTAGACTAAAACACATACATACATATACATGTACATACACATACAGAGTTCTCAGCTTCAACTACAAAAAACATACTATGATAAATGTAACGCTACTAGTGAAGAGGTACAGGGAGGGAGGCAATGGAGTCTGACAGTATATGGATGTTAACAAAAGTTTCATAAATGCAGTAACATTTGAGCTGGGTCTTGCAAGTGCCAACAACTGGTACAGTTTGTTAGTTAGGAGGAAAGCGTTATCTGTGACAACATTTAGCCAAAAGGAAATGAATTATACAAACTGCCAAATTTCATCTTAGGGATTAGGATGTGCTCAGTGGTAAGAGCACTTTTATAGAATGTCTTAGGTCCTTTAACTTCATGGCATAGTCTAAGGTCCCTATTCTATGGCTGATTAAGGAATCTTAAATATTCACATTGCTTAAATACTCACTTCTACAGTATTTTCAAATATTTTGTATTTTCAGAATAAAGGTACAATTTTATAAATGAAAAATCACGAATACATGAAAACTTAGAATAACAAATGAGAAAGGAATGCCATCTGATAAATAGGGTGCTGGCTGTTTCTCCCAATCAATTAAAAAAAAACAAAAACAAAAAAACACTCTAGTCCTCCCCCACCCATCCCCTCAACAAAAAAACCTCAACAGACACATTAAAAAAAAGGGAGGGGTGAATAAAAAATATTCTTATTTAGTAAAAAAAAAAAAAAAAAGAAATGCCAGGTCTGCACAATCATGTTTTCAGCATCCTAATATGTAGAAAGAAGATGAAATTATTAATTGAGCATAAATAGGAAGATCTAGAGCCTCAGTTTTATCATCTAAAAGAGGAGTTTGAAATAAATGTCTCCCAGTTCTGATCCTAAAAAATGGCTGCTTTGAACTTAGAGTTTTAGAGTAATAGTTGCAGGAAAGGGTTCAGTAGTTTTCAGATTAAGAGGGAACTTAAATCCTAAAATAAAAAACTTTAGAATTAAGATAAAAGTTTCCATTTTTTTGCCTTCAGTCCCTAATAATCTCATATTATTTGTCCATTCATTCATATCCTTGCTTTGCTCCAAAAATAATTTTACTCTTTCCCAAAACAAGGAATATCTACCTTTATTTAATAAAAAGTTTTAAACATGTGCTAACAGGTCTACAGAGCAGAAAGTTAGTTTAAAGAAAAGCTGTTCCTTACTCACCATTATCTGGCCCTTGAAATTTCATTGAATAAAGCTTAACAGGTTGATTGAATGCTACAGTAATAAGTAGCTGTGAAGAAAAGAGTTTCATTTTAAAAGGACACTTGAATACCTTGAATACATACAAAGCTAAGTAAAACAACAGATGCAAAAGAAATTTATTTCATCTAACAAAATCAAACCAATGTAATAAGGAAAATCAGTAAGTTGAAAGTAACTTGACCACATTGACATTGGAGAAATACAATCATCTATTATTCATATACAGAAGTGATAACAACAAAATTTAACACAATAAATTAAAATTATACATAAAAACCTAAGGTCTTCTGACCTATAAACTGACAAGTAATCTGCTTTCCATAAAATCCCCAAATTATTTAAGCTATATATCTTAGCCTATGAGCTGCTTTTTTTCCAGAATAGTTTATTTGTTAGCACCTACCCACATCACTGGACAACTTGGAAACAATGCACAGGTTACGTGGAGAGACTAGCCCTCAAATGAACTCTGATCCAAAACTCAAAACAAGAGGACTCTCACAGCTCCACGGTAACCTCTAAACCTCTATCCTAACTTATCTAACTAACTAAATTTGGAAGGCGACGTAAGGGAACTGGGATACAAAACACTGTCAGAAGGCCTACTTCTCAGAAACTCTGATTCCTTTGCTCAATCTTCTTTCTAGCTGAAACCGTGTCTGATGTAGCTACCCATGCTTCCACCCCAGGAGGAAGATTTCAGGGAAGGGATAGCCAGTCCAGCTGACAAGTGTCATCAGGTTACATTCAGGGCTCCATTTACAAGGAACACAGTGTGAAGGATACCCTCAAACCTACATAGTAAGGTAGCTCTGGTTGGAGCAAAGAAATACGGAGTTTGGAGTTATAATTTCATAATTATTGTGGTCTGGTTGCCTAAGAAAATACCTAGACTATTTCCTCTGGTTACATAAGTGCTTTTTATACTTGACCTGCAACAGTGTGTCAAAAAATATCAAGCAAGGTATATTTAGGGATTTGAACCACAGGTGTAGAGGAGATGAGACTGGAAGGCTAGAAACAAATCAAGTCAGCAACAATCAGACACCCTCTTCCTGAAGCCAGTGAACTTTTTCAAAAAGCGAAGCATGCTCAGATTTATATTTTAGAAATATAATTTTTGTGAACATGTAGAAGATGATCTGGAATGGGGACAAAGCAGAGACAGTGAAACAGAAAGTAAATTAAGGAAAATAATAGTCAAGATGAAGATAACGATGGCTTGATCAAGGCAGTAACACACTACTTCCAATGTGACAATAATGCAGGGAAGTACAGAGAAGTACAATACAGGTTCACATCTGGGAGTGAGGACTAGACATGTAAGGAGTGCTCATTTAATTAGTCTCTGCTTCTCAGAGACAAACTCATCTGGGTAGGTAAAAAGTATTGAAAGTGGGTCAAGAATGAACAAAAGGACTTAAGAGCAGTGAAGGCTCACTCAGCAGAGGAGCCAATCCAAGAGTTCTGCGGCTCTCCCTTGTGCAGCTGGCACAGAACAGAGAAAGGAGGTGGGTCTGCACCGTCCAAGGACAGGGGTCAAAGAAACTGAAAGTTATAAAAAGGAAGGAAGAAGTTGTCATCCGGGAAGGAGAGACATAAAACCGTAAGATGGAAACAGGATAAAGAAACAAGAGCGGGCATAAATATTGACAATCTCTACAAGCCTTAACTTAAGCGTTCAATTACCTGTTCATCACAATCAGATTCTAAGAAGGTCAGGTCTTTTCGTAAACAATTGTCAAATCCATGCTCATCGCTTTCATTAAGACACTCACAGCCAGCTTTGTTAATAAAAGGCATCAAATCCATCTGAAACAAATTAAATCAAGACTTTAGGCAAACCATTTGGTATAAAAAAATCTTAAGAAATTTACATACGTGATTCTCTCTAGATTAGGCAATTTTAAAGAAAACTTTTCTCTCTTAAAATAGTCACTAAAACTTTTAGAATAATCCTTTCACTTGAATTTCTGACTGAGATCTACCACTAATTATTAAAGCCAAATCTAGGCTTAGTCCACTCAATAAAATATCAGAAGCCAAGTCTTTAATACTAAGACTAGCAAGTGTTGACTTATACTTTTTTACCAACAGTGTTTTGCAATGGAAAATACACAAATTAAAATGTTTGCAAGATCAAAAAAAAGCTTACTTCTTTCTTCTGGAAGCCATGGACTCTTTAAACCTACATACATGAAGAGCTTAGATTTAAGATTAATAGCAAATAAGGACTTAAAACACTTTTTATTATGGAAAATTTCAAACATACATAAATAGACTACAGTGAACTCCATGAACCCAACTTCCAACTACAATAATCATTAACTCATGGCCACTCTTGTTTTATCTTTATCCCACAACCAGTCCCTAACCATTCCCGATTATTTTCAAGTAAATCTTAGACATTCTTTTATTTCACTAACAAACATTTCAGCGTGTATTTCTAAGAGATAAGGACTCTTTAAAAAAAATCCTCAATATTATCATCACAACTAAAACAATGAATAACACTTTAATATCACCTAACATCAGTGTTCAAATTTCATCAATTGTCTCATAAATGTTTTACAGTTGAATTTTTAGAATCAGAATAAGGATCCAAAACAGTACAAACAAATCTGTCTCTTAAATCTCTTTTAATCTACAGTCATTTTGGCTGTAGATTTCTTACATTCTGAATTTTGCTGACTGCTTCCCTGTGGTGTCGTTTAACATATTCCTGTCTCCTGTATATGTGTTGGCTAATACTTCCACACTTCCAACAAAACACCAAAGATTTGTGGGGACAGTGGTTATCCTTGTCTAGTTTCTGACTTTAGAGGGAATGCCTCTAGTGCTTCCCCATTAAGATTTTATTGAACGCTTTAGTAATAAATGGGAATTGAATTTCATCAAATGCCTTTTCTGCATATTAGGAGATTATGATTTTTCTCCTCTGGATTGCTGGATTTTGTTTACTAATATTTTATTCAAAGATTTTTATACCAATATTCCTAATTGGAACTGGTTAGTAGCTTTCTTTTTTGGTGCAGTCTGTCCGATTCTGGAATCCATGTCATACTTACTTCAAAAAGAAATCTGGAAGTTTTCTTTTTATATAGTCTTATGGACCTGGCCGCCTACTTCTGAAAAAATTGGCCACAAAAATCCTATGAATAGCAGCGGAGCATTGTCTGATACAGCGTCAGAAGGCGAGAAGACGGCGCAAAAAGACTGGGCAGGGTTCTCTCTGCTGTACCTGGGGTCACTAGGAGTCGGAATTGACTAGATGGCAGAAACAAAATATGGTCTTAAGTAGCTGTAGTAACACTAACTATTGATCTTGAAGATTTGGTAGAATTCCCCTGTGAAGTCATCTTGGCCGCTGAGGAAGACCACTTTTACTATTTTCTCTATTTCCTCTATGATGATTGTTCTATTTAGGTGCTTCTAGTAGAGTTGATTTTGATAAACTGTGTTTTTCTAGAAAAGTATCCGTTTTATCTACTAAACAAGGACAACTTTCAAAGTTTAAAAGTATCATCAGTTGCATGTTCACCTTTCTATCACAAAGTGCCCTTATTATATTTTTTATCCAATCCAGAGAATACTAATGCATGTGTATCTAGTTCTGAAAGACTAAAGGAAACGCTTTTACATGTCAAATAATTATCAATGTGGTAATAATCCATTAGAATAGACTCCTAATTATTCATGGAGTAGCCTAAATGTTTCCAAAGCCAAAATGATACTGTGTTATCTTAAATGTTGCATAACATTAAATGTCAAATCTATTACTCAGAATAACATACAGTAGCCAATTAAGAGAAAGGAGGAGGGGAAAAAAGGAGCACTACAGAGCAAAGCTCCACTGTTGCAGAATTAATCTGAACTTCAAGAACATCTGCCTTGAAGAGGTAGTTTTGACAAAACCTTTTCAATGTTTATGTCTACCATTCTACCAAGATACCTCTTCAACACTATATCTAAGATTAAGACCCCAGGCATGAGCACTGCAGTCATACTTCCAATACCTTAATGATGAAAATAAAAATAGTTTTTAGATTTATTTATCATGGGGCACACGAAACAAGTATCAGATTCAAACAGTTGCATTAAAGTGCTTTGTTATACAATATTGTCTGGAACAAAGTGGCATTATATTGTATATTTGACATAATTGCAAACTGATATATTCCAACAATATGCAATGGGAAATAAATATCACTACCTATGTAATTAACTTGCCAAAAATGAGGAAAAACTCAGGAGAAAACAATCAGACAAATCCAGATTGTCGGACATTCTATAAGACAGTCTAGACCTGTGCTGTACAACAAGATAGCCATTAGCCACATGTGGCAATTTAAAATTTAATTAAAAGTAGATAAAACTAAAAATTCAATTCCTCAGTTGCACTAGTCACATAACA
The DNA here is from genome assembly GCF_041296265.1 of Equus caballus. NCBI lineage: Eukaryota > Metazoa > Chordata > Mammalia > Perissodactyla > Equidae > Equus > Equus caballus. Next base: position 82,527,514 of record NC_091691.1, read on the forward strand.
AATCCTCAACAGCCACATATGCCTAGGGGCTAGTGTATTAGACTGTTGCTGGTTAAAAGTTTCAAAAAAGATAGTCATGAACGAAAAAAAAGGCAGAGAGAAGTTTCTAGACTAAAGAACACTAAAGAAAACTGACAATTTAATGCGATGCATGATCCTTGATTTCATCTGAGATGGGGGAAAATAGCTATAAAGTATATTTTGGAGATAATTAAGGAAATCTGAATGTAGGCTGCATATTAGAAATACTGTATGAATGTTAAATTTCTTAGCAGTGATAATGGTATCATGGCTATATAGGAGAATGTTCCTGTTCTTAAGAGCCACATGCTGAAATATTTAGAGATGAACCATCATGACATCTATAATTCACTTTTAAATGATTCTCAGAGGATAAAAGTAGACAGATATCTAGGTAGAGCAAAAATAGCAAAATATTCAGAACTGACAAATACAGATGAAGGGAATATGTCTTTACTGTACTACTCTGCCAACTGCTTTTTTTAAAAAAATAGGTTTCACCTTTTTTTTTGTAGAGGGGGAGGAAAACTCCAATAAGAGACACATAGGAAGTTAGAAAAACCTTTCCATACTTCAAGCTTTGGGTTAAAGAAAGATCTGTCTACTGACTACATAAATTAGGGTCATTTAACAGTTGATTTCATTTTGATGAATGACGATAAATTCATAGACCAAAGCTTAGAGTTCAGAGGTCAGAATACCAAAATACACCAACAAGCCTCAAAATTCAGAACACATGCAAATGCAAGTTCAATTTCAGAGTGTTTAGCATTCAAACTTCTGGAGAGGACGACTGGATTTAGAGGGCATAAGGGGCTATTTGAAGCCATACTGTTCTTTTCTTAGCAAACATGAGAGACGAGAGATATAATGTTTTAAACTTTCCCAACTTCAATAAACATTTCAAGTTCACAAAAACACTCTCTTACTTCTGAATAAGAATCTATTATGATTCTTAGCCTTTTGAGTATCATGTTTACATCTTTTGTAATATCTCAAATCTCCCTAAAAGAGAATACACGCTCTCTCTTACTCTGGCTCTAGTCAAATTAGGAGTTTCAAAACTACAGATGTATAAAAATAATTGCATAGCCTCTTAATGTTAAAACATAACGACTAAAAGTATTTATTTCAAGAAATGTCAAGTTTTATTTAAAAACTGTCAATACACTTTTGCAATGCTTATACTTACAACTTAAGATACACGTTTTCATACAGTGACTCTCACTAAGTTTCTATTTTCGTGTGAGAACAATGACATTTCTTGGGAACACGTGACCAGTTTTAAATATTTAATAACCCTGTTAAGACCTTAATAGTTCAAAACTTTAATGTCTTGATTGACACCTAATGAAAAAAATGAAAATGTTTTAAATAGCTTTTCACATTGTATTCATAATATTTGCATGAAAATTAAATTCTTTTTACTTCTTAAAATTTCATTTATTCCTGCTTATTTCCTACCTGAGGCCAAAATACTGATATCACACTTAACTGATGTATAATAAGTGGTGGGACTGTTGCACTTATAAGACTTTTTCACGCAAACACTCTTAGTAATAAAAAAAAATACAAAGACGTAAACACAACCGTTATACAAGTCAAACGATTTCCAAAATTTTCCAAAGGGTGTCACAACCCTGACTTACATGTTCATACTTTCTAACAGATTACAATTTCAAATTACTATTTAACAGTCCTTTTTAAATACATACTAATTGCACTTCCCTAACTAAAAGTAATTAACATTAGTACCACATGTTAAAGACACTTTTTAAAGACATAAGTCACCCCCAACACACACAAAAAGAATCTCTCATACTTACCTGAATATAGATTCTCCTTATTCAGCATGAATTTAAAGGGCTTAGAGAAATGACTTGTAGCCCCATAACACAGATCTGCTTTAATGTACTTGATACATCCTTTTTCATATATTAGCTTTAACTTGAAGTAACACTTAAGCCAACACCTGGGCCAGTCTTCCTCTATTTTGTATGTGGGTCACCACCACAACATGGCCACCAACGAGTGGTGCAGGTCCATGGCTGGGAATTGAACTCGGGCCATTGAAGCAGAGAGCACCAAACTTAACCACTAGGCCACAGGGCCAGCCTCTAAAAAATCATTTTTTGATCTGCCAATACAATAATTTAATAACAAGAAAAATTAAGAAATATATATATATTTTTATTTTGGTATGCACACTTTTCCAATTTGCATAAACAAATTGGCTACCACAAAGTGCTACTTCTGAATTTTACTTCCTTCCTGAATAGCTCTCAAATATAAAGATATTACATTATAACTATTCATATTATGTAGTTTTCAGAACTTTTAAGTTCTTAAGTCTTTGAGTTATTATTTAGAATAATAACTTACTCTCAAAACTCAGAAAAACATATGCAATACCAAAGTCACATCTGCTTCTAAAACAAAATCAGTAACTAGATTTTTTTAACAGTGTCAGAAAATAGGGGATACATTTAAAGAGAGAAAACTATAGTAAACGGCAGGAAATGGAGTTCCGTATATACTGGTCATACATTAAAATCTACAAGTCATTTTACACAATGGTCAAAAACTGGAAAATGTTTCCAACGCACATTTCTTCACTTTTTGGGGGGAAAAAAGGATAAAACAAATGTTTAAAAATGGCTATTAAGGGGGGCTGGCCCAGTGGCACAGTGGTTGGTTTTGTGCACTCCTCTTCCGTGGCCCGGGGTTCACGGGTTCAGATCCCAAGCATGGACCTGCACACTACTCATCAGGCCATGCTGTGGCGGTGTCCGACATACGAAAAATAGAGGAAGACTGGGACAGATGTTAGCTCAGCAACAATCTTTCTCAAGCAAAAAGAGGAAGACTGGCAACAGACGTTAGCTCAGGGCCAATAATCTTCACACACACACACACACACACAAAGGCTATTAAATAGTTCAGAAAACAGATTTTTTAAAAAGTGGCAAAGAAAATTAGCAGCAGAAATTTAGGAAAAATAGTTTATCATGGGGGCTTAAGGTTAAAGTATACACAAATAGCCAAAACCCAATAGTCAGCTAATGAATTTACTTTTAAAGTTATTTGAAAGTATTCTGAACTAGTAGAAGATAAAATATAGTCAATTTAATTTTAACCAAACAATGACAAATGCAAGATACACCATGATTTCACTTCTGAGTCTACATACATAGCCTTTCGGAATATCTGTGTCCTCATTGCTTCCAGGGTCATTTTCTAAGTGCTGCTTGATTTTTTCTTCTAATCCCACAGCATCTGCTCCTTGATACTGATCAATTCTCACTTTGTTTCGAAAAAACAAAAATGTTGGTGTTGCTGATATATTGTTGGTGGCAGCTGTTCCCTAGAATTGGCAAGTTAGACAGCGTTATAAATTAAAACTAATTTTAAAGCACTTGAATATTCATTCTACATCTCTATGGAAGTTAAATATCACAAACATAAACTAAAAACATATAAAATCATTTATTCCTAATTGTTATTTAAGAAAAAGCAGATCTATTCCTAAGAGGCACAACTATATTATATTAGCTTTATATCCACAAAGAAGAACTACCCTGCGTTTTTGTCAGTTTGCATTAAATATTTCATTCAGTAGAACAATTAGCTTCCAATACAGAAATGGTGCTTTACAACACCAAATAGCTCTCTCGTAAGTACATACTGTTTCCCAAATGAAGTAATCAAGAAGGGTATTGATAGGTTAACACAAACCACTGGTAGTAGGAAAAAGCACACACCTGAAAACCAGTAGACCATCTGTCTGTGAAAAGGAGGTAACATCCGTTGCACTGAAATCACCCAATTCAACTCTTATAGAAATGATTTCTGGTCTCCCATCAAACACACTGCAACAGCTATCTTTTTAAATTCTGCTCCAACTCCACACTATTATAAGACTAACTACTGAACAGAAATTAGCTAATAACCACTGATTCATGGTTTAAACTTTTCATGAGAATTATACAGTAAATAGTAAAGCAAATATGTCATCTTACATATTCAAATACTATGGAAGAGGTACACTATATTGTTTAGGGGAAAAAAGCATAGTTTATATGGAGATATCTTCTCTAACCCTAACAAAAAAAACCCAAAAAAATATGATTGAGCTTTTAGAATAGTGCTGTCCAAAAGAACTATAATGTAAGACACAATGTGAGCTATATATGTAATTTTAAATTTTCTAGTATCCATAATAAAAAAGTAAAGAGAAACAAGTGAAATAAATTTTAATAACACATTCCAGTGAATCTAATATATGCATTTTCAACACATAATCAACATAAAGAGTTAATGACATATTTTATATTTCATTCTAAGCCTTCAAAATCCTATGTGTATTTTACACTTACAGCACATCTCAATTTGAACTTGCCACATTTCAAGTGCTCGATAACCACAGGTAGCCATGGCTACCATACAGCACAGCACACTCCAAAAGACAGCACTTTCAGATTAGAGGTAATGAATACTTAAAATAGGGCCAGTGCTACAGTTCAGTAGTATGTGACATAGTAGTGCTGGACAATAAACACGCAATATAGGGTTTACACCAAATCCCCAAACTACTAACTGCAAACTATATAAACATTCTTAAGTTTTCTCACACTCAGAAAGGTAACAAAGACAAAACTGCTAAAGAGCTGTACCTTAGTCAGAGCTGAAGACTGTATTTTTAGTGTTCAAAAGAGCCTTCCTCAATTTTTTTTTCCAAAACGACTCCCCCATATTTCTACATATGCAAATGTAGAACTGTCACATAGCCATTCCAACTAAGTGATCAGGGCAATCTACCCACAACACTGTGGCTCAATCAACAGTAAATAACATTTTAAAGTTTTTGCTGAGTAGGTATCTTTGGAGCTAAGATTACAAACTGATCAGTTCAAAGCAAACTATAACCAAGAATTCTTTGCCATGGCTTTCTGCTCAGCCAATACCTCATTAGCAAAAGATATAATTCTAGACTTGCAAAAGATAAACAAAGACGTAAAACACAGAACTGCTGGGTGACCTATTAGTTTAACAACATAATATTAGTTTTATATCAGAAGGATATTAATATAAACAAACCCAGAAGCAATTAATGTTGGACTACCCTTCTTAACTAATGCAGCCATAAAGACATTTGCAATAATCATGTCAATGTAACATTTTCCTATCTTCAAAAGAATAAGTAATAAGTGCATAAAAACATAAATAAATGAAGGATGATATTAATGTTGAAATTGAAACCAATTTGCAAATAAATTTTTAATGAAAGGAGACTCTTTTCCCTTACCTGACACTGATGTACATCTACTTCCAAGAAAACTGCCTGTGGATACTTATTACTCATAGAACTGAATGCTGGGGCAATCCTCAAACATGGTCCACACCTGTGAGAAAGGTAAAAGAGATGCTTGCTAAAATAACACCAAAGATTGTATCAATTTATACTCTAAAGAACCTGCCAATTAAAACACAAAGCAAACTCTGATACCTGGCTTTATACTTTCTAGTCTGTTCCACTGGACTATTTAGATACACTTGCATCAATACCACATTGTCTTAATGACTACAGATTTATTTTAAGTCCAATAGTGTTAAAGTCTTCCAGCTTTGTTCTCACTGAAAGAAATTAAGTATCTAAATAAATGGAGGAGTATACTATGCCTATGAACTGCAAAACTCAATATTGTCAAGGAGTAAATTCTCAATTTGATCTTTAGAATCAATGTAAAATCCCAGCAGGTTTTCTTGGAGAAATTAACAAATTTAAATTCTAAAATTTATAGGGAAATACCAAGAATAGCTCAAGTTATTTTGAGGGTTAAAACTAAAGAGATTACATTACCAGATATTGAGAACTATCACAAAGCTTTATAAATTAAGAGCGTACAGTATTGATACAAGGATAAACAAACTGACCTATATAAAAAGAACCGAGTCCAGAAACAGACCCAATCCATAACAGTAACCTGATTTATGAAAAAGTTGCCACAGCAGTATAGTGGGGAAAGGACAGTCTTTTCAATAAACAGTGCTGAGTCAACTGGATATTCACATGGGGAAAAAAATGAACAACCCATACCTGACACCATATCTAAAAACTGATTCCAGGTGGATTACAGATCTAAATGTGAAAGGTAAAACAATAAGGTTTTAGGAAAAAATACAGATACTTTCAAAACCTCAGAGCAAGCAAAGATTTCTTAAAACAGAAAAAGCACTAAAGAAAAAAGGAATGGAGGCCGGCCCCATGGCCAAGTGGTTAAGTTTGAGCGCTCTGCTTTGGCAGCCCAGGGTTTCACCAGTTCAGATCCTGGGTGCGGACATGGCACTGCTCATCAGGCCATGCTGAGGCAGCATCCCACATGTCACAACTAGAAGGACCCACAACTAAAATATACAACTACGACTGGGGGGATTTGGGGAGAAAAAGTAGGGGAAAAAAAAAAGCTTGGCAACAGTTGTTAGCTCAGGTGCCAATCTTAAAAAAAAAAAAGAGGAATGAATTGACATATTGGAATATACTTGATAAACTGGAAAAGATTAAGACCTTTTGTTTATCAAGATACCACTTAGAGGGTGAAAAGACAACCCACAGACTGGTAAAAATTATCTGTGAACATATCAAACAGAGGACTTATACCTCTAATAGGTAAAGAACTTCTACAAATCAATAAGAACAATACTGACACCCAAAAGAAAAAGAAGGGTAACCCTTGAACTGATACTTGACAAATGAGTTTATCCAAACTGTCAAATATGAAAAGGTGTCCTACTTCATTAGTCACTAGGGAAACCAGGGAAATGCAAATTAAAACTACTCCCACCAAAATGGCTAAAATAAGAAAGAATGAAATATTGTCAAGAATGTGGAGCAACTTAACTGTTAGTGAAAGTGCGAACAGGTATAACCATTAAGAGGGGCAGAAAAGAAACTGGCAATATCTGCTAAAGCAAGACTTATGCTCATTTCTGGGGTATACCAACAACAGAGATGTCTCCATATGTTTGCCTTATGGTATTTGAAAAAATATTGATAGTAGTAATATTTCTAATAGCCAAAAAGTGGAGATTACCCAAATTCCTATCAATAAGAGAAGGAGTAAAATTAACTGTAGTTATTCAAACAGAGGGATACTATACAACAATGAAATGACTGATGTATATCCTCGTGCAAAAACATGAATTAACCTCACAAATAATACTGAGGAAAGAAGTACACTATAAGATTCCATTTATACACCGTTCAAATACAGGCAAAACAAATCAATGGTATTATAAATCAAAGCAATGGTTAGCTTTGTGAGAGTTAGTGACAGAATAGAGGAATAAGAAAGATTTCAAGAGGCTAGTAATGTTCTCTTTGTCCAGAAGCTGATTAGACAGGAATATGTGTTCAGTTTGTGAAAACTGATTAAGCTATACATTTATAATTATGCACTACATACATTATATGCTAATAAAAGCTCAAAAAACATGAGAAAAATCTTGGCTTTAGTAGACAGGAAAAGTAAATTTTAAAGCACAAAATGTTCAAACTCACAAATGTTCAATCTCAAGATGTGACTCCCTCTTCATTCTTAACATTTAATCAGCATTTTCATCCTATGCCATCCTTAAGCCTCTCACCGAAAAGCTAAGAAAATAACTATTAAGTTCCTAAATATTAAACTTGGTGCTTCAGAAATCAGATTTTTGGATTTAACAATCCTCAAATAGGCTCTGAGACTAAATTATAAAGAAACAAACATTTATAGTTGAGTAAAACTAGGTTTAGTTTAGCAAAATACTTCAAGCTATTAATAAGTCAAACATTGTAAATAGGAATACAAATTGGTAGATCCTTTTGAAAGGGCCATTTGGTCACTATCTATCAATTTTAAACGAATACAACCAAGATTAAGCAATCTAATTTCTAAATGTCAACTCTATCATAACACTCAATTTCAAAATAACATGGAAGTTCAATGCAATGTTTGTAATAGTAAAAAATTAGAATGGCAATCTAAACGGCAATCAAGAGAGAGAAAGTTTTAAAAGTTATGACACATTCACACCAGGGGATAAGGATAATTTGTACTGTTTAAAAGAAAACTAAGTCTCATGATAAAATGTTCTGTATGATCACATTAAAAGGATGTATTTATATATATAAATACATACTAACAAGTTAGGTGGGTCACACAATAAATAGTTAATTATTTCTGCAAAGCAGGATTGGAAAAGGAAGAGAGAAAGTCTAGGAGAGACTTTTTAAACTATTCATGCGTCTGCATCCTTTACTTTTTCATAATGAAGAGTTTATCTTTTAAAATATTAAATACATTGAGAATAGAAAATTTAACATTAACTGCATTTAAACAGATGCCACAAATGAAGCACAGGTATTTATGCTATACTATAATATAATGCTATAATGCTATACCTCAGCATAATCACTACTGAAAAGTCTTCCTTCTGCAAAAGCGTGCACTCAAAAACAGAAGGCTTATAAGAAAAACAAGATTGAGGCAAACCATTTAAACCCACGCAACTTTGTAAAAATATCCCTAAGAAAAACAACAACTAGTACTCAGGAAATACCTGAAGAGCCAGGCAGGTGGCTCAGACCCAGAGGTTACCTCAGAGGATATTCAAAATGAACAAGAACAATCAAGTAGAAGTGCCCACTTAGCGGTGCTGTGACAATCCATATGGAAGTGGAGCTCTGAGGCATGGGGCTGCCATTAAGATGAGGCTAGAAGGAAGTGCAACACTGAGAATGAACCCCTCTGGGGAATAAGCACTGGGTGCAGACACACATGTTTAATTTTATCAACTTTAACTTTCTTAAAATAAACCTGAAAGGGAGCCTGCCTGTGCAGCTGAGGACTTTTCTCCTTCCTGCTAAAGGTTCTATTTCTATTCCTGCTCTTCAATACCTAGGAAAAATAGAATATGATCCAACTCAACTTCCACATTATACTGACATCATGGCCCTATTCACCAATCAGGTGTCCACTAACTGGTGTTAAACACTTTTTGTAGCTAAACAGACAGTACAAAAATAATGGCTACATCACAAGTAACTGTTCCCTTTGAAAATGTAACCTCATCTAGAGTCTTTAATTTCAGTTAGCTATCAAAGGCTGGAACTTCAGTCAAAAGTCAAAATAAGTCACAGAACACAGAAGCACAAATATATACAGCAGCATACTTTCACACTATACTCATTTAAATGAATTGACTGGTTATTTTAAGCAAAATGCTTGCCTTGCTTAACATTAGCACTTAAGAGCAAACAAATTTCCACTATTATCTGAGCTTATGAACGAGTTATCTGATTTCTCTATAAAATGAGAAAAACTAGATTCTCCAAGGACCTTTCTCATCTCTAAAATATTATGGCCCCAAGTATGCCTAAATTTTGCGATTGTTCTTTTTTTCTTTTGCACAGACCTTGATTCATAGCCCTTAGATAGTACACAATCACAGGACCTTTGAACTTGCTGTAAAAGAGACCAGAGCCCATCTAGTCCAGAGTTCCAAAAGAGAAAAAAAAAAGTTCTTTTTCTACCTCTGAACCTCTTTTTGACAGAAAGCTTATCTGTTAAGTCCAACATGTAAAATGAATACGTAAGGATTCTGAGTTACGGTTTTTGAGAGAAAGAGAAGACAGGAGACAACCCTCTACCTTTCTGCAATAAATACACAAAGAACCAAACCCACAAAACTAAAACTGTAAAACTGACCTAACCTAACACAATTATTCATAAGTGAGAACTAAAAAACCAGAAAAGTTAAACGACTTGCCCAAGATCAGACATTCTAGTTAATGTCAGGGCTACAGCTAGAACAGTTAACTACTAAAACCAGTCAAGATCAGCTTTCTTCGAATGTACCACATTACGTTCTTCTTCTTAAGTAAGGTTTTTGTTTAGTCATAATATAAATAAATTCTATTTTATGAACTTGATGTTTTTTCCTATTTGCTGAAATATCCAATGAGCAATAACGTGTAAACACATTCAGCTGGTAACTGGGTAAGGAAAATGTATGTGCTTTCTGAAGATATATTTCAAAAGTTTATTTTTCTGCAGGGCATAACTTTAAAATGGGTAATTTCTAGATGTATTATACTTATTAATGGGTAGGCATAATCATAATTGGTCCTATTAATAACACAAAATAACTGGCATTCATTGAGCACTTAGGATATGTTATGCAATTTACGAAACCCTTAAATTCATTCAAGCTTTACAATTCCTCATTTTAAAGACAAGAACAATGAAGTACAGTGCTGGAATTTGATCAAAAAAACCCAACTCTTAACTGCTATTCCCCAAACCCCAAAACACTGCCTACACAGTCCTTTTTGTTGTTATTTCTAAATTAACTGCCAAGAATAAAACTATTTATATGCTCTTGAAAAGAATCCAGACAGATTACATACTGCAGGATACCATTTTTATAAAGTTTAAATCCAGGCAAAATTAATCTGTACTGTTAGAATTCAAGAGAGACAACAAGGAGCCTTCGGGAGGTTGGGGGAGAGAAGGTGATTCGGGAGTGCTGGCATTGCTTAAACAGGTGTAACCACTTTGAAAATTTATCAAATTATACACTTAAATGACTTGTGTACATTTTTACATGCATGCTATATTTCAATAAAATAGTGTACTTAAAAAAAATTCTCTACATCTTTTCTAGGGCCTCATTGTGCCCTAGTTAACTTACAGCTACCTACCTCACTCACTGTTATCTGCCTGGTCCTCACAGACTGCTGGGCCTGCTAACTCTGTAATATGGTAAACTACCTTCAGTCTGCAGCAATTTTGCAATATATAATGAATACAATACACATATAATATATTATTTGGACAAGCTACCATAACCTTTAGAACTCAACATCCTAACATACACTGACATTCTTCTTGGATAGTAACGATAAGACCTCACCAACTACAAAGACCTCCTTTAAGAAAATTGGATATATGCTAAACATATCTACAAAAGTGATACATTCATGAATTCAAGACAAAAATCATTCATGTTGAGTTTTATGGAGGAGAAAATGTATATTCTTTTAACCTTGGAGCTTACTCACCAATGATGATGACAAAACACACTGCTTCTAACCACTAAAACATATCTGGGTATATTTAGGAAGTAACAGTTTGTAGAGAACAGTTACAAAAATACATTACCACAGCATATAATTCACATATATTATTTCATTCTTTAAATTACATGGTTAGGTTACATGCTATTATTCCCATTTTACAGGTAGGGAAGAGAATATCAGAGAGCGGACTGAATTATCCTCAGTCATAAGACTAATTTGCAGGCAGAGCTGTAGCTAAATCATTCAAGGCAACAGTTACTGAAAAATGTCAGGCTCTAGGCAATACACAGAGATGAACCTGCATTTCCTTTCTGCTTAGGCTGGGAGAGCAAGGATAGCACCTAACAATCCAAATAGTGCATTCAGCAATGGGACCCTTAAACAAGTTATTTAACCTCTCTGTGACTCAACTTTCTCATTTGTAAAATGGGGATAACTTCAAAGATTATTTTGAGGATTGAATGAGTCAATATAAGTGCTTAAACAGCTCCCTTACACAGATTAAATAATATGTAAATGTTGACTATTTTAATTGCTTTAAAAAATACTGGAGGAGGGTGCCGAGACCATTCACTGGGGAAAAGAGTTTTTTCAACAAATGGTGCTGGGAAAACTGGATATCCACATGCAAAACAAAGAAGTTGGAGCTCTACTTTACACCTTATACAAAAATTAACTCAAAATGGATCAAAGACCTAATTAAGAGCTAAAGCCATAAAATTCTTTGATGAAAACATAGGGGAAAATCTTCATGACATTCAATTTGGCAATGACTTCTGGGATACAACACCAAAAGCACAAACGACAAAAGAAAACATATATAAACTGGACTACAACAAAATTTACAAACTTTGTGCATCAAAGGACACTATCAAGAAAGTGAGGGGCTGGTCCAGTGGCGCAGCGGTTAAGTTCGCACGTTCCACTTCTTGGTGGCCCAGGGTTTGCTGGTTCGGATCCCAGGTGCGGACATGGTACCGCTTGGCAAAAGCCATGCTGTGGTAGGTGTTCCACGCATAAAGTAGAGGAAGATGGGCATGGATGTTAGCTCAGGGCCAGTCTTCCTCAGCAAAAAAAGAGGAGGATTGGTAGTAGCTGGCTCAGGGCTAATCTTCCTCAAAAAAAAAACAAAGAAAGTGAAAAGGTAGGGGCCTGCCCCATGGCCCAGTAGTTAAGTTCACACACTCTGCTTCGGAGGCCCAGGGTTTCGCTAGTTCGAATTCTAGACAAGGACATGGCACCGCTCATCAGGCCACGCTGAGGTGGCATCCTACATGCCACAACTAGAAGAACCCACAACTAAAAATACACAATTATGTACAGGGGGGCTTTGGGAGAAAAAGGAAAAATAAAATCTTTTTAAAAAAAAAAGAAAGTGAAAAGGCAACCAATGGGAGAAAACATGTGCAAATGTTATCTAGTAAGGGATTAATACCCAAAATATATAAAAAACTCTTACAACTCAACAACAAAAAAAGCAAACAGTCCAATTCAAAATGGGCAAAGGACTTGAACAGACATTGCTCCAAAGATAAACCATGGCCAAGAAGCACATGAAAAGATGCTCAACATCATTAGTCATTAAGGAAATGCAAATCAAAACCACCAGATACTACTTCACACTCAGTTAGGCTGGCTATTAAAATATAAAAATTGTTGGTGAGTAGTAAGTATGTAGAGAAATTGGAACTCTCATTCACTGCCAGTTGGAATGCAAAATGGTGCAGCCACTGTGGAAAACAGTTAGATGGTTTCTCAAAAAGTTAAGCATAGAATTACCATATAATCCAGCAATTCCACTCCTAGGTATATACCCAAAAGAAGTGAAAGCAGGGATTCAAATAGATCCTTGCACACCAATGATCATAGCACTATTATTCACAATAGCCAAAAGGCAGAAATAACCCAAAGGTCTATCAACAGATCAATAAACAGTATGTGGTATACACATACATTGGGAGTATTATTCAGTTTTAAAAAGGAAGGAAATCAAATAAGCCAGAAACAAAAGGAGAAATATTGTATGATTCCACTTATATGAGGTATCAAGAATAAGCAAATCCATAGAGACAGAAAGTGGAGAGGGGTAACCAGGGACTGGTGGGGTTAGGGGAGATTCAGGAGCTATTGTTAATGGGTACAGAGTCTCTGTCCGAGATGACGAAAAAGTTACAGGAAAAAGATAGTGGTGATAGTGGTACAACACGGTGAATGTACTTAACGTCACTGACTTGTACATTTAAAAATGGTTAAAATGGTAAATTTCATGTTACATATATTTTACAACAATTTGAAAAATTGAAAAAAGTATACTGGAGAGCCACTGAAGATTCTTAAACAGAAGAGCAAAAATCTGCATAGTGTTTTAGTGAAATTAATAGAATGGATAAAGCATGGAAGTACAGAATAAACAATAAAGCTTAAAGTAGGGTTAGGAAGAAATGGTTGCTGGAGAAAACTATGTTCTTGGCCTAAAATGGGACATTAACTTTGATCTAAGAGGTTTCTTACATGAGTTTACCAGATATAGTTGTTTGAGAGTCTAATACCGATGCCCATATATGTAAATCTGGGGTCACACCGGCATAAATTTCCTGCAGGAATGTATTTAATGTCCAAAATGTTAAGGTAATTTTAAAGGCAAATACAATCCTATGAGACTTATGAATGTTACCTAAATATACTTTTGAACTTCAAAGTTTCTAAATTCAAACATTTTGTTTGCTTTCAGTTTTTACAAAGAAAATAAAAATTTTCATCCACCAAAATACCTTTTTAAAAGTAAATAACACAGTGCCTTATCAATCAATGCCTGTAGCTATGTTTATGGTTAAATGATACCATATTACTACTGGAAGTGTTTCCTTAGTAGCAATGTTTCCCCACTCTTCTCACTTCGATTAATAAATTATTTACTACTTTGTCATCTGTCCCTCTACTATGGTAAGGGAAAAAAAGAATCTATCATTGGGAGACAAAACTATAAATGCTCCCGGGGCTGGCCCCGTGGCCGAGTGGTTAAGTTCACATGCTTCGCTGCAGGCGGCCCAGTGTTTCGTCAGTTCGAATCCTGGGCACGGACATGGCACTGCTCATCAGACCACGCTGAGGCAGCGTCCCACATGCCACAACTAGAAGAACCCACAACGAAGAATATACAACTATGTACCGGGGGGCTTTGGGGAGAAAAAGGAAAAAATAAAATCTTAAAAAAAAAAAAAAAAGTATAAATGCTCCCACTGACTAGAATTAGAAAAGTGAACTAAAAATGAGATTCACTGTTAAAATTATCTCTTCCCTTTTCCAACTTTGGCATAAGTACTTAACAAATGTGTAGATATTCTCCCATAATAAGAAGACAGACACTACAAAATTGCAAAGCTGGGAAGACGCACTAGAATCTTGACATTTCTTTTAGACACGTCTTTATACATGAAGTCTTTATCCTCTTCAGTTCAGTAAATGTGAAAGTTTATGTCAAATGAGTACTCTATTCCACCCTATAAAATCCAATGTACTGCCCCTTTTCAATTCCGTACTAGAGAGAACTGGTGCAAAAAAAGTCCTAGCTCCAAGAACAGTTTAGTGGATACCAGGGGAAAGGTGGGGTGGGGGGTAGGCACAAAGGGTGAAGTGGTGCACCTACAACATGACTGACAAACATTAATGTACAATTAAAATTTCACAAGATTGTAACCTATCAATAACTCAAAAAAAAAAAAAAAAAAGTCCTAGCTTTTCTTCATCGCTATCTGCATCCCTCTATCCCCTAAAACTACCTAATCCTAATGCCACCACTTATGTACTCAACATTTACTGAATCATGTACCCGGAACTACACTTTTTGCTTTGAAATTCAAAATATTGCCTTACGTTTATAAAGTTACTTGGACAATAAAATATGTTACATGAACAGCGATACCTGTAGATTTCTCCAAGTTAGTCTAAGTGTAAACAACGCCAGGGAGTCAAGATAAAGCAGGTGGAGACCGCTAATCCTTCTGACTAGGCGCTGACATACACAAGGGAGCTCAGTAAATACACGCACTCGCTGTAATCTCGGTTCTGAAAGCCTAGGTCCAATACGTCACTCTCACACAGGAACACTGCACACCCAATATGGAAGATTCACCTGCTCTACGACCCATAAATTATGTTGAGATTAACCAAAGACAGTTAATATCTTCCAAGATCCCTGTCCTTATAAATCACCAAGTCAAAAATGGAGTTTATTTGGTCAAACCCAGACGTCTGGACACCTGTCTACCTGTATCGTATACACACCTACTATAATTTCTGCAATCGGATGCAATCGCATACATAGGGGAGCCAAGTTACAAAGTTACTAACCAAAGAACTAACAAAAATGTTAAAAAAAGAATTAAAAAGCATCCTGCCCCAAGGTTAACTTAATTTAAAATGCACTAGCTGAGCCTTAGGACTAAGCACTATGCGGATTAGTCGGATAGCCCCATCTGAATCTCCCAGAGGCTTTACAGAAATGCAGGTGGTGAAGACAATCAAACTGTTCGGTAAATTAAGACTGCGGGGTTTCTAAAATGCAAGTGACAGGTGGCTCCCCGGGAAGAAGGGTCACTCCCGCAGACTGGGAGGAATAGAGGCGTATCACCCCCAAGAACAGAGCCGGTCTCACGATTCAAAAGGGGCGGGCGGGGATCTCCCTGGCTGGGGAACACCACTGGCCAGGCCTCCGTGCCCGCCAGAGAGGCCCCGATGCACAAATGGGGGGTGGGGGGGGGGGTTACACCCAAGAGCTGAGGCCTAACTGGGCAGCGGCCTGGGGCTGCGGCCAGCGCCGGACATTCCGGAGCAGGAGGAGACGGCAAGGCAGCGGGACCGGGAAAGAGTGAAGGGAAAGCACGGGCGGACAGCGGGGCCCGCTCACCCTCGCATGGTGAACTTGACCACGGCGAGTCTGGAGCCCGCGCCGCTCAGCTCCGGCTGGAAATCCGGGTCGCTCCCGACCGGCTTCACTCCCACCATTCTTACAGAGCCCGGCAGGGCGGCCGCGACGCCACCGGCTTCGAAACTGAAAGAGAAGACGACCCAGAAGAGGCAGCGGGGAGGCTGAGGAAAGCCGAGGCCTATACCGAGGAGACGGCGGCCGCGGCGTTTCTCCCGGGGATCGCAGTGCCGAGTCACGCCAGGGAGCACAGCGGCCGAGGGGGCGGGGGCGGGGGGGAGGGGACAGGCGAAGGAAGGAAAGCCCTGCGGTACCCAGCAGCCCCCGCGCGGCAGAGCCTCAGGCGCTTGCGCACCTTTGCGTCATTTCCGCTCCGTCCGCTCTGGCTTCCACCGTCCAATCCTAAAACGCGAACGGTGGCCCCACCCTCGGCTGAGGAGCCCCCCCCCCCCCGCTGGCTAAGCGGCGTGGGCGCAGCCGAGTAGCGGTCACCCGCGCAGGCGCAGACTGAGACTCGGAAGTTTGTGTATTCCTCCGCGATTCCAAGACCCGAGGCTTTTAGCGAGGAGTTTCCTAGGGGTGGGAAAGTGGAAAGCGAACCTGGTTTTCTCAGGGGTGGATAGGTACTTCCTAAAGTCTTAGGGCCTCCCGGAAGTGGTTTGAGGGTAGTCCTGTCTCATATTCGGGGCAAGTCGCCGGGCTAGACAAAACAGACTTTAGGAACATTTATTTACGGGTTTCATTCCGCATGGGCGCTCTGTGTGCAGTCGTCTAGAAAATATGCACCTGTCTTTAAGTTGTACCAGAAAACATGAAAAACTATCCTACCTTTAGGAAGCTCACAGTCTAGTGAGCAAACAATAGCTACAGGAACAAAGAAATTTGCAATGAGATAGGAGGAGGGACGGGGTAATCTTGCTAGGAGATGTGGCCCCTGAGCTGAATCTTGGTAAAGGGGATTGCCAGATGGCGAGAGGTGACGGGTATTCCAAGCAGAGGAACCAGCAGTGCAAATGCATGGGTTGAAAGAGCTGGTAATAATAGCTAATATTTAACAAATTATGTACCAGACAAGATACAAGTTCTTTATGTGTGTATTAGCTCATTTAATCCTTACAACAACCCTATGAAATATGTTCAATTTTCCCAAGTTTATACACCTAGTAGGAAGTCAAGCCAGCATTCAAGTTAAGGCAGTCTTAACACCTGCGTGGTCTTTGAAATGTTAGGCTAGATGACATCAAATGACTTGCTTTTAGATTTAGCTGGGGAGATGAAATTGAAGAGGAAGGTGGAGGTCAGATCAGAGCCAGCTAAGAAATTTGTATTTTAACCTGAAAGCAGGGCAATTTTTTTATTACACATGTCTTTAGAAAAACCCCTGCAGTAGCAGTGAGGAGGCTGGAAGGCACTGAGACCAGTTTAGAAGGTTACTGTGGTAATCCGGGAACTGAGTTATGGAAGCAGCTGCAGTGAAAATGAAGAGGAAATGATACATTTGAGAAACAATTATAAGATAAAAAGCACAGGCTTTAGTGACCAATTGGATCAATTTTTTGAAATGACAGAGGAAGGAGTCTAGGCTAATGCAGATGTTTCAATCTTGTGACTGTTTACTGAGTTAAGATGCCTGCAGGACATCCAGGTGAGGTGCACAGTAAATAGTAGGAAGGATGCATCTGGAGCTAAAGAAGAAGGAGAAGGCTAAAGTTATCGACTTGAAAGTCATTAGTTTGTGTGATAAATGAAACCCAAGAAGCGTGAAAAGAGAAGGGTGCTGCAGAAACATAAAAGAACTATTCCTAACTGAACCAAACCAGAGCAGAGCCATAGAAAATACATACCTTTCTCATGTGATACCAGCACAGAGTAATGGCTTTAGAGCCAAATAGACAGAAAGTCCATTAAGAAAGTTCTGCTAGTTATTTTTTGACCATGGTCAAGCCACTAACCTCTCTGAACCTCAGCTTTCTTGTCTGTGAGAATTGGCTTAATAATAACTACTTTCTAGGGTTGTGAGGGTTAAAAGTAATAGTAGATGATGTACACAAAGAACTAAAATATAAGGTGCTCAATAAAAGATGTGTTATAAATGATGATGTGTTAGTCAGCTATGGCCGCCATAACAAAATACCACAGACTGGGTGACTTAAACAACAGAAATTTATTTCTCGCGGTTCTGGAGTCTGGACGTCAAGGATCAAGGCACCCAGCAGGGTTGGGTCTCTCCTGAGGCCTCTCTCTTTGGCTTGTAGATAGCCACCTTCTGACCGTGTCCTCACATGGCCTTTTCTCTGTGCATGCATGTGCGTACACACACACACACACACACGCACACACACACACAGATTCCTGGTGTCTTCCTCTCCTTATAAGGGCACTAGTCCTATGGCTCCACCCCGATGACCTCCTTTAACCTTAATTCCCTCCTAAAGGCCCTATCTCCAAAGACAGTCACATTGGAGGTTAGGGCTTTAACCTCTGAATTTTGGGGGGCCACAACTCAGAACATAATGGATGGATTATTATTATTACCAATGGTTCTCCCAGTTTTGCCTAAGAAGCAAAGAGAAAGAGTCTCAACTAAGGCAGCTAAGGTGGATATTAAGAGAGTCGGGGTGGGGAGTTTAAGAAAGCAAGACCTCAGAAATCTATAGATTCCTGAAAGGCAAGATAAGAAGAGTTGTTGTAAAAGTTAGATAAGAGAGGGACATTTTGTTGTTTATTTTCCATGTGTCCCTTCACATCCACTCTCAACCTTTCTTCACCCTGTTCTCAGCCCCAGGAAGCTGACCTGTAAGGATTGGACCAATAGAATCCCTAATGGGAGCTTCTTGTTGGAGATTTAAGGGTAAAAGAGAGTGAGATCCGATTATGAATTCTCTCAGCTCTCAACCGGCTGTGTTGACACAGGTTGATTGTATCTGCACCAAAGGCCACCAAAGCTCCTGTCAGGAGGTTCTTCATACCATTACCCTTTGTGGTTTCCTGTAACCACTGTCTTCCTTTGTCCCTTCAGGCCCAGAAGCAGGAATTACTCCTGGCTGTTGGTAGCACCAACATACTGACTGAGAAACCTTGGCCTGGCCACCTTGCCTGCTGATGCTGGTGCAGTGCTGACTGCACAATAGAATCCTGATTTGTACACTTCAAATAATCAGCAGAGACACTGGTCACCAAAATTCCAAGGCCAGGATCTCTCAGAAGGAGCAGAGGTACCTGGAACCCATAATTCCTAGATGGGCTTCCGTGCTTATAGAAGGAACCACCTCCAGCCGCCTAGCAAGCTCTTATCTAAATGATAGGCCCAGATACTCCCAGCTAATCAGCAACACCCAGAGACTTCACTCTCTTAATACCAAGAGGTCTCTCAGTTTAAAAAGAACTATCATCTTTCTCCTTCCCGACTCTCAGCCCCCAGAGCCTAGTGTCATGGTGGATCCAGTCCCTTTCTTTACAGTAACACTTTTCCACACACCACTCAATCCCTGACATCTTTGTCTTTATTTTCTCTTTAGCAACACCATCCCTTTTTGCTTCTCCTAAACCCTGTCTATGGGTTTGTTAATATTCCTCTTTCTAAACTGTCCTCAATTACCCACTTTGAATGTGCCATTATTTTCCTGTTGTGACCCTGACATATAAAATTTTTTTTTCCTTTTTCTCCCCAAAGCCCCCCGGTACATAGTTGTATATTCTTCGTTGTGGGTCCTTCTAGTTGTGGTATGTGGGACGCTGCCTCAGCGTGGTTTGATGAGCAGTGCCATGTCCGCGCCCAGAATTCGAACCAACGAAACACTGGGCCGCCTGCAGTGGAGCACGCGAGCTTAACCACTCGGCCACGGGGCCAGCCCCGACATATAAAAATTAAAAAAAAAAAACAAAACGATTAAACACCGGGGAAATTGGAGACTAGAACATTAATATAGCAAGCTGCAGATAAATATTTAAGAGTTTCCAGGATAGAAGACAGGTTGATACCATTAAAGTAGATGAGTTCATTAGGAAATTTACAGAAAAGCAAGGAGTTAGAAATTTAAGGACAACCACAAATAGGGAGTAAAATGAGAAAGAAGAGGTAGCAAAAGGGCAGAAAGGCAGGAAGAAAATTACAAAAGTCAAAGGTCAGAGATGGAAAGGATGTGGACTGAGGAGCACCCTTTTTTTATAGCAAGGGGTTCATTGGTTATCATCCAGAGAACCAGTGCAATTCAGTGAATTAAGATGGGGAGCAGCTCAACAACAGCCACAGCAAATTCTCCAGAGCCTCCAGCTTGTCAGGCACTGTGCTAAATCCTCAGAAGTTAAAGATAATTCCTACATGTTTCTGTCCTTGGAGACACACGCTCTTGTGAGACACCCTAACACAATCTGGAGACACAAGCCAGGTGGCAGTTGTCGTCCCTCCTCTACCGATGACAAGGCTGACATTCAGAGAAGTGAGTAACTCATTCAATTATACAATTATGCAGCTGCTTCGTCCTCTCAAGGTTGCACTCAACATTATATAGAAACAGACTTTATATATGTTCAAGGAAACTTTTAGCAGACATTATCACATGGTGATGCTCTTGTAGGTGATATTTTTCTCATCTGTATTTTATAAATTTCTTCAATGATTATAAATAATATATTTAATAATAAAAAGGAAAAAAGCACAAGTAGGAAAGGAAGTCTCATGCAAAACGCTACAACGAATGTCCAGGTTTCTTCTTTCTCTTATTAGTAACAAGTAAAACAAAAATACTATTCACAATTAATTGATCTCCCTGTGTCATTTAGCTAATGCTTAATTTCATTAAGTAAAATAAGCTTTTGGTGGGTGAAATTTTTTTCAAAAGATGTTATCATTTTTCTTTTAAATCTGCATATGTCGCTCTGAAAACTCCATTTCCTGGAATTTCCATGAAAATTTTAGAAAAAACTTGCAGACTCTAAAACCTTTGCAAGGATGGCTTGTGATTATTCTTAAGAGGATGAGGACACTCTCTCCACTCCTGAGATTAACATATTCAGAGATGTCAAGTATGTTGCACACAAACTCCCCCCGCCCCATCCTTTATTTTGCCATGGCAGGCATCACTCTTAAATGCTGCAGTTTCCCAGAGTCTAGCCCCACCCTCAGAATTCTACCCAGCAGCACCCAGAACCAGAGTCAACACTCAAATTGAAGCATACTGCATCCCACACCTTGGGATGACTATCATACCCTGAAAGTCACAGTTCTCAAACTGTGGTGAGCTCATTAAACTGTGGGTTCCCAGTTTCACACCTAGAGACTCTGATTCAGTAGAGCTGGAGTGTGGCCCAGGAATCTGAATTTTAGCAAGCACCCAGGGTAGCTGCTGCAAGGAGTCCATATTTTGAGAAAGATTAATTAATGATATTTTGTCTACTATTACATAATATTTATTATGCACTTACTATGTACAAGGTAATGTGATAATTCTTTGAAGCACCTCTCCTCCAGGAACATTGAAAGAGAAATGACACTTCTACAAAAGCTAATAATAAGAGTTAAAATGTGCTAAGTACCGTAGAAGAAATATAAAGAACATACTATAGTGGTTCGGAAAAAGGAGAGAAAATTTCCAGCTGGAATGAACAGACAATGCTTTATGAAGGAATATGTTCTAATATTCAGGCCAGGATAAACATAGGAAGAAAATGCATAAACTTCTTCACTTCACAGAAATGCCTCCTGACTTTCCTTTTAACTCATCAAGAATATAATTTGCTTCAGACTCACTCATTCTTACCAAGTTCAGCCAGTCACTGAAAGAATGCCTCCTACCATGACTCTTAGCTGCCATGGTTCACTTTGCTGATTTTACAAATAGATCTGCTAGAGATATGTCATACATGGCTTTATCTCCCCCACAGTCCTTCGCACACAGTAGGTACAAAATAAGTATTGGTTGAATAAATGAATGGCCAGGAAGTATAATGAGTATGAATCTCAGTCCACAAAATCAGGGGTATAAGAAATATTGCTTTTTCTGTAAGTCAATTTCATTTGACTCCGGATCCTCACCCTTCTGCTACACCCAATTAGGACAAAACTTAACCTTATCTCCTCCTCTGCCTGCCTCAGAAATTGTGCCAAATTTCTGGGGTTTGGGGTGGGAATGGGGCTTTGGAGTGCAGATCTCTAGGATCACTGTCTCTGTCTACATACCCTTTTTGAGCCTAGCTCTTCTGCGTTTCATGTGACTACCTCAGGGAGTGGGACCCTTTGTTTGAGGCTCCCTGTGGACCCCTCTGCCTAGATGTCCCAGTCTGCCATTTCTCCCTGGGTTTTTACTTCTTTCCCCCACTTCAAGGAACCAAGACCTCAGGCTCTTTCTTTTTCTTCCACCTCTACAAGGGAATCTATTTTTACTGCAGAGGAAATGCCTCTGACTTCACCTTTATTCAAGGTATTTTATCTGTACCTGTCATCCCCTTCCCACAAGGCAGACACTAGAAACTATGCAGCCAGAGCTGACCCAGATTTCAGGTATGTTTTGTTAGGCTGCACCCTCTAATGTATATATATATACACACATATATACACTATATAGTATATGTATACATGCATGTAGATATATACTAGTGTACACATATGTTATATATATGTATACTATCAGGGACATATGGGACTTTATATTACAGCCATTTGTTTTCCCTGGCATTTCTAATTGCCTTCTTATTTTCTTATACTATTTACCTTTATCATAGTATTTATTTTTTCAAACTTTCTATTATATTGAACATCCTGTTTTGTCTAATTTTTTATTGGATATCTTCTTCCTGGAGCCTTATATCCTCCAGTTTAATCTAGATTGATTATCCTATATATCTGGTACATGGCTGTCATCCTGGGATTTCTCTTCACTGATTGTTTGGGTAAGCACTACTATTCCCTAAATCCACTGTTTTCCTTTTCCATGATTTATGCTCTTTTGGCTATTTACCTCGGAGTGGAACTGTCAAATTATACAGTAATTCTATGTTTAACTTTTGGAGGAACTGCCAAACTGTTTCCCACAGCAGCTGCACCATTTTACATTCCCATCGGCAATACAGGAGGATTCCAATTTCTCCACAGCCTTTCCACCACTTATTTTCCGTTTTTTTGGATAACAGCCATCTTAATGGATATGAAGTGGTATCGTATTGTAGTTTTGATGTGCATTTCCCTGAAGACTGAAGATGTTGAGCATCTTCTCATGTACCTAATGGTCATTTGTATATTTTCTTTGGAGAAATGTCTATTCAGGTCCTTTGTCTGTTTTTGATTTTATTTTGAGTTTCAGGAGGTCTTTATATATTTGGAATATTAATCCCTTATCATATATATCATTTGCAAATATTTTCTCCTATTTTGTGGGTTGTCTTTTCACTTTCTTGATAATGTTCTTTGATGCACAAGTTTTTAATTTTGATGAATTCCAATTTGCCTATTTTGTTTTTTGTTATCTGTGCTTTTGATGTCATATGCAAGAAATCATAGCCAAATCCAATGTCATAAAAATTTCCCTCCATGCTCTCATAAGTTTTATAGTTTTAGCTCTTATGTTTACTTTTTTGATCCACCATCCACCATTTTTGAGCCAAATTTGTTCACTTTGATTCTCATCATTTCAAAGTATTCTCATGATAGAAAATATAGGTACAATTTTCCAGTTTCATATATATTTGAGTGTTTGTTGGAGAGGCAGTATACAATAGCCATACAATCTCTGATGTCAGTTTTTTCTTTCAATTTAGTCCTCCTACAATAAGGTAAAAACCCTCCAGTTTCTGATTTTTTGAAAAGCAACAGCAAGAATATAATGAATAAAAGAACTTTTATTCTACAAAAAAATCCCCATAAATTCCTCTAAGATATAACGTACCTCTTTAAATAACTGAACTTGTATTTGCAGAAGCCCAAGATACAGATTTATTGATGAATCGCATAAACAATATAAAGTTCCCTCATTAAGTTATCAAAATTACACCTACCTCAACATTCTCCATACAAATAACTGCCGCTTAATAGCTTATTGTTACCTTGTTCCTGAAGAAGTAAAGAACTTATTTTATATTATACTAGTTTAACTCTGCTTATCAGCTGGGAAAATTATTTAAAAAATAGTTTCGAATGATATGCTTTGCCTTCTTCTTAAAGTTTCAAGGGCAAAAATATGTAATTTATGTAATATAAGTATGAAATGGGAAGGAACTCCTGTTTCATAATTTCCAAACCATTTCTAGCTGTGCTATTGAATCAGGAAATTGAATACCATTTCCCATAGTTGTCTCTAGATGGCGCAATATCTTTTCAGTCAAAGGGGTGTGATTTCCCCTTAGATACCAAATACGTCTTTACATAACGCCTCAAGTGACCAGATGGATCCTTTCTCCCACTTACACTGTGTTCTTTAGTTTGGGACACTAGGCAGTGTCTCGGAGGAGGGAGTTTCCTAGGAAGTCGTAGATTGATTTACCGTTGTCATAAATCTCTTCCTCTGGAACATACTGAAGAACATTACTGACAACTCCAAGAGTCAATTTTAGGTGTTTCCCAGAAATGTAAAATAGCTTTTTCTTCTGAAATTTTTATCTAAAGTTAAACGTTATTAGACTGCCTAGAGTTTGTATTAAGAAGACCGGATACTTAGAAAAACATTTCAGACACCTCCACTTCTGAAATAAAAATCCGTATTTTTATTTCTTTAAAGAGTGTATTGGGGTTTGGAATGAACTCTTTGGAACTGAAAACCTACATATAACTAGCAATCTATGTTTTCATTTAATCACTTGTAAAGGGAGTTCTTTTTTGCTAATGGTAGTGTAGTAGATATTGTCTGGCTGGAAAGAACAGGTAGGGAAGAAATTTATAAAACTCTTAATAGAACCTTCACTGTATTCAAAGCCCCTTCTCAAGCATGCCCTCCAATACACACACACAAAACATACACACCCTCATCAGTCCATTCTTGAGTAGCAATATCTGCATACTCTGAGTACATCTGAAGACCAGGCACTAAAGACACTCAATAAAAATAAAATGTTAGTGCCTTCTGTACGATAACAAATTGGTTATTTACACAATGTTAAAAACAATTATTTCCCACCCAAGTTCAGAATATTAGAATCAGGAGGAAACTAGGAGAATCAGGCCCATGGCAACTGATAGAAAGTACCAAGCCCATCACCTCTCATACTGTGCGGTACTCTCAGTAGACGGATCTGCTACACTCTGAGCAGCTTGATCACAGAACCAGGTCTTTGCATTATCTGCATTCCCAGCTCAGCTTAGTGCCTAACATCACTGGATGTTGAAGAAATGACGCTTTCCACTATGACAAATTAAATTTAGGATGAGTAAAAGAAAGTACTATTTCATGAAAATAGAAGTAAAGTTAAAGTACTCATAGCCACCACCCCGCTCATCCCAGATTATTGTGGAGCAAATGTCAGGCATCATAGAATTTCATCCATACATCTTTCGGCCTGCATGTCTAGAAGACAAGGATTCCTTTAAAAACTCACAACCAAATACCATTATCACACCTAAAATGTTAACAGTGCTTCTTTAATAGCATTAAATATCCACTTAAATGTTAAGATTGACCATTTTTCTCCTAATTTATTTCATAACTTAATTGAATCAATATCAAAATAGGGTATATACATTGCTTTGGGTGATGTCTCTTGTCTCTCTTTTCTGAAAACTTTGTTTAATCTTTCTTTTTTCCAATTTCTTATTTTAAAAAATGCAAAGGGACTGAAAAGAAGAAGAAGAGAAGAACAGGAGGAAGAAGAAGAAGAGGGGGAGGGAAGAAGGTCACTGAGAAGAAGGGTGTACACCTTCTTGCTAGTCACTGACTGGGGGACTCCCCAAGAATAGTGTGCTCTTGACTAACTTTGGCTTGCTTAGGCATTCTCCAGAGGCTGCCCGAAGAATGCATAACCTCAGCTGGAAAGCTCAGGTGACCCTGAAGACGGCAATAGCAGGAGCAGAGAGCAAACCGCTCTCCCTGGAGCAGGGAAGTGGTTCTTTCTGGAAGGGGAATCTGAGTGTGCATCTTTGTGTCTTGCACAGCCCACTAATGCAGCACATGGATCCCTTTCTCCACACAGGTTTGGGAAGCAACTATGCTGGAGTGCTGGTGGTCCTCTCATCCTGATGGGAAACAGAAGATGGAGGTTAGCAGGACAGACTACAGCCCCTGTTGCTGCAGCTGGTGACAGAGCTACAACTGCCACTTATCGTCTCTTCCTTTACTATCCTGATTTCCCCTTGCTGATCTTGGTAGCTTGGTGAGGGACCCCCAAACCCACATTAGTGAAGAGCTTGAGCACCCCCAAACATATCACCTTCACTCCTTCCTAGAAGGCATGAGTATGGAGCAAATGGAGATATTTCTAGAAAAAGACATCTTGTTACTTGGAAAGATATGATGTAATTCAGTGGAAGTCATGAGATAGGAAAAAAAAAAGAGAAGTTTCACCAGCTGACTTTTATGTCATGTGAGAAAATGCACAGGGAGGCTCTTGAGTTTTAATTACACAAAAACCACACAAAGAACACTTACCTAACTGCTCTGCTGCAACAAGATAAAGTGTGAGGACTCTCAGTGCTAACGTGAAGTCCCCAACCATGACATGACATTTAGGGGGATGGGTGCACTCAGGAAAGGAGAGAATTGGCAAAATACTAGGCAGGCACTGTGGGGAACACCAAACTACAGATTTACAATCTAGATGAGGAAAAAAATAACAGCTCACATGAAACAATCTGAAAATGACAGTAATAATGAAGTCACTGTTAGACCACTGGGCAGCATGATAATCTCCCTTTTTTGAAATTTATAAAATGGAGGAACAAATCTTCTTGCCTTTTGGAGAACTTGGAACTTAGGAAGTCCAAGAAGTATTGGTGTGTTGTAGTTTAATTGCTGTTAAATTCTAAAGATGAGTGATACTCAAGTTTTTTTTAATGCCAGTAGCTTGTTGAAATTCCTGACACTTACCCCATGGGTTCCATTTATGATTCTGTCTGGTGACAAGTGTACATTTTTGGTTAAAATAACAACAATGAAAGCTTTCCACTTGCCTCCTTGCCTCTCTGTCTTTCTTATGAAGTTTACCTGATGCATTGCTTCCAGATTGATATTTGTGGCTGACACACTCCATGAGTCACACTCTGTCCTTGTCAAGCCTTTCTCCTTGAGTGCAGGTGAAACCTGTGACTTGCTTCTAAGCAACACAATATGGCCAAGGTGATGGGCTGTCACTTCTTTGATGTGGTTACTATGTACAGCTTCATCTGTATCTATCTATATCATCTGTATCTATAGCTAGATGACTCCGTTTTTCTTGTACTCAGTAGAGAGATTCTCTTTGCTGGGTTTGAAGAAGTAAGCTGCCATGTTGTGAGAGGGCCTTTGGTAAGGCCCAGCTGGCAAGGAGCTGTGGGTGCCCTTTAAGAGCTGGGGGCCAGGGCCCTTAGTCATACAGCTACAAAGAAATGAAGGAACCTGAAGGAGTTGGGAATCAGATTCTTCCCTAGTCGAGCCTCCAGATGAGAACACAGTCTGGCTGACACCTCAATTGTAGCCTTGTGTGATCATGAGCAGAGGACCCAGTTTACCTGTGTCTGAACTCCTTTCCATGGAAACTATGAGGCAATGTGTGTTGTTTTAAGCCACTAAATTTGTGGTGATTTGTTATACAGCAATACAAAATAGAATATTGTTAGGAAAAACACCACTCTATGTTTTGGTCAAAAGTCTTCAATGGCTTTTCATTGTCTTTGGAATAAAGTCCAAAAACCTTATAAGGGCATTCAAGGCCTCTTGTTATGTGACCTTATTCTGTTTTCCCATGTTACTTTTTATTACTGGGTGTAGGTCCAATCTGAGAAAGACTCTACAAACCTAAGACAGAGCTCCAGGGCAAAGTTTGCCTGTTGAAGGAGACCCTCATGGGGCAGAAATAGCTAAGTCCTAATACGACAGTTTCCTATTACACTTACATCAGGTCCCCTATAGTTCCTCTCAATTTAACTTTGTTTATTGTATATATCCACGTATTACATTTGAGTACTAGCAAGAAAGTTGTTTTCCTTTCACAATTTTTCCTATTCAAAATCTTTCTCATTTTTCTAGCCCTCCATAAAATCTAATGTACTTATTCTTCCTCACCCCAACTTAGAAGTAATTCATCTCTTTCCTCAACGCTTCCTTATGTTGTGTATTTCTCATACTGCACTGTATTAGAACTAGATGTCTTGGTGGACATTTGTCATTCATTTTAGCTGCCTAGCACCCAACACACTCCTCACTGTTTAGGGAATTCCGTGTTTCATGAATCTTTGTGGGAAGCAGAGGCTGCCTTTCTCTATGGAAGCTGAGCATGCCAAATCCTCATTTTCTCTGTGTCACTTTCACTTAAGGCTCAGTAAGTATCTGTTGAACTGAATTGTTTGGTTGTTTAAATCTTTTTTGAGGAAGATTAGCCCTGAGCTAACATCTGCTGCCAATCCTCCTCTTTTTTGCTGAGGAAGACTGGCCCTGAGCTAACATCTGTGTCCATCTTCCCCTACTTTATAAGTGGGATGCCTGCCACAGCATGGCTTAACAAGCAGTGCGTAGGTCTGCACCCGGGATCTGATCCGGTGAACCCTGGGCTGCCAAAGCGGAACATGTGAACTTAACTGCTGTGCCACTGGGCTGGCCCCTATTTAAATCTTTTATATAATTTTTCCAGAGGAGAGGAATAAATAAATTACTTATTCAAATAAATATACCAAGGATCAGCTTATAGAAGGTACAAATCTTAATTTTCAGGAGGGTTATATATGTAAAACATATATATATATGTGTGTGTGTATAAAAATGTGTGAATTTTTCTGAAGCATGTTGAAATTCCCGACCCTTACCCCAATGGGTTCTATTTATGATCTGGATATTTATTTTAGTCTTGTGGCTCAGGAGATTACACACACACACACACACACACACACATATAGACTTTGGCAATAAATATTGTAAACTTGGTAGGGAGGGCCCCGAGTGTTCCCTGTCTGAAAGCTTCTCCTTAATCTGCCTATTAACCTTTGTATTCCTAGGAAGTCATCTGAAACACAGTAAGTGTTCAATTAATATTGGTAGACTAAAAGAGTCAGCTTTATCCAGGAAAGATATCTTATAGATTTCCTTTACAAACCAAACAAGCTTTAATATAGACTAAGATTATCCTGTGGTAACCACTTTGTGCTTCCTATTTTCAAAAAGTTCTTATAAATTGTAAGAGGATTATAAACTTAACGGTTTAAAGGTATTCATCATCACAACAGATGGAGTGAGTTTATTGAACCCAGCTGGCTGAGGAATTCATTTCTTCTACTTAACATCATTTCCCTGCCCCCCCCCCCCCATGTGATTGCAAAGCAGTCAAAAGTAGAAGAAAATCATAGAATTCCAATTTGCAGTATACGACAATTTCAGAATTATTGATTTTCACATGTTCTATTGATTTCCCTGGTCAACATTATGATTTAGTTTTTCTCATTATGGTGGCAGCAGAGCTGGTCTTTACAAATAAACAGAAATGGTATATAAGAAACAACACCTGAGACCTAAGGGATGCTACATGGCCTAGTGAAGGAAAAGGGGGTATGCCACCCAGGACACTAATGGGTCTGTAATGTGTTGCTGGGGGAGGATATCTAACCTGAAGAGAAGCGGAAGGAGAAGTTTGCTATCAGCAGGAATAAGAAATTGTTGAAGGAAGCTTTTTGACCAAACATTGCGCTCTCTTTTGGCAAATTAGCAAGGAAAGGATCCTGTCTGGAGTTGTTTCTGCCCTCTTCCGATTCCCTAATCCCCTGCTTCCAACCTGTCGAATAGGATTTTGCTACTCAAGCTGTAGCCCAAGAACCAGCAGCAATGGGCATTACTGGGAGCTTGTTAAAAGTGTAGAATCTCAGACTCCTCTCCTACTGAATCAGAAACTTCATTTAAACCGGCTCCCCAGCTGATTCTCATGCACAGTAACTTTTGAGGACAGCAATAGAACTCTTACTTGTCCTGTAAATCCATTAGTGAGATTATAAAGAGATAACATACCCTAGAATGAATAGCTTCTCTCTTTTTAACAGAATTGACCCTTGGCCACCAGCACAGCACCAGTTTTCCCCTTGGCTACCATTCATTTATTCATTCAACAAACATTTGGGAGGAAGATAGGCATGCATAATAGGTAGTTAACATTTATTGCGCTCGTTTAATATCCTAGACATCCATGAGGTTATTATGCCTATTTTGTACTACATGGGGATATTGAAGAGAAAAAGGGAAGAAGCAATATGCCCCAGATGACACTAACAGTGTGTAATGGAGGCAGCAGGATCCGAATACATGCTTCTCTGGATGCAGAACTCAGGTTCCGCTACTCTTTGTCGCCCACATGGAGAGCGCACGTTCATTTTCTCTCCGTTACAGGAATGGTGCACAAAATCGGACTTTCTCTAGTCCAGCAGCAGAGTTCCTCTTCTGTGTGGCCCTCTGTGTCGGGGGCCACAGCTAAGTTCGGGGGTCAGAGGGAAACAGTAATCAAATTCCAGAGCTAACACTTTCCAGGCGTCTAGACCGAGGCGCGGGGGCAGAAGAGTAAACTTGCACCATCCTGGTCACTGGGAACACCTAGACTTGCCGTTTCATCCTTCCCTCCATATTAGCCCTTCCCGCCGGGAATTCCAGGCGAGCCGAAAGCCTAGACCAGGGTTCCCGTAGCCAAAATGGCGGCCGCGCACTCTTGCCCACAGTTGGCCCCTCGGCTTTGGGCGGTCTCCATGGTACAGCGGCCCGCCCCTTCGGCGCCTGCCTCCGCCTGCGCGTGGGGAAGGCCGGAGCATTTCCCGCCCCCTCATTTTTGCGACAGTTGCAGCGAAAGTCACGGCAGTTGAGGCCGGTGTCAGCTGATTTACTGCAGCGACGGCGGTGGTGGCGGCGGCGGCAACGGCATCCTGCAGCCTTGGTGGGGACACGGCGACGGGGCTGGGGTTGCGGTTCCCAAGGTTTTCTCACAGGATTTGCCCACCCCCCCGTCCTCCTTAGATACGTCCTCTCCTTGTTCTCCTATGCCGGGGCGCCCACGGGTGGTCCGACAGAGAACATCCCAGCACGAGATGAAGCTGTGACAGGTAGGGGGCTTTCGAGCTTCCCCAGGGGAACCCCAGAGCGAGCTGTGCCCGCAACTTGGAAGTCAGTGCCCGGGGGTCAAGGGTCACGGCCCGCTCCGGTCGGGGGCGGTGCCAGCTGTCAGAGCTCTGCTGCTGGAAGCTGTGTTCTCTTCGCCGCCTGCAGGTTCAGGCCACAGCTGGGCGTCTTTGCTTGGAGCCTGCGTCCTGCCGGGGGTCTTTGGGGCTTTCTGGTCTGGTGGGTGACGCTTACTTCTGGTTACGCTGGCTCTGGTCTTGACATGGGACCACCTTGCCCTCAGTATCAATCTAAGCTGGGTGAGGTGGTTAGTGATGATGGGTGGGTGGTTATTGACAGTGCTTTTAGGTAATGCACTTGCTTTTGGGGTACATATGGTCTGTCTTTACCTGTTGGTACCCCTTTTTAGCTTGTCCTTGCCTAAGGTAGTGATACGTCTGTTAGAATTTCATCTTTGGGATGCCCCTGCCGGTTCTCATCCCTTTGCCCTAGGACTGCTGCTCCCACTCATTCACCATTGGGTCCTGGCGTTGTGAAGCTCTATGTTTGGAGTCAGTACTTCCTGCCTCAGATTCAAAAATTACGTTTTATGTTTTGATTCACTTGCTATGTCAGCTTCTCAGGTGCTAGGCAGAATTAGCTAGTTCTTATAGCTTGAAACTATGGCATCTACAGTTGCATTGCAGGCTGCATTGGTATTGTTGATGCTGCTGATTTTGGGATTTAGTGAGAGCTACAGCTTCCTTTCACTGTAACATTTGCCATGAGCCAAAAAAGGCAAGCTCATGATTTTCAGATGTTTATCGCTTAGGACCTTATGAACAAGATGGCAAGAATCGCCTGTTGTGTGAAAGAAGTTGACTGAGTTTTTGAAATTTTCTTACACACAAATTTTCTTGCTTCATAAGCAGCTTTTGACAGTCTGGAGGGGGGGGGTAGCTTAAAAATGAAAATAATGTTTTGAAATACCTTTATTATTATGAAGAATCAAAAACTGCCTTGAATTAGTCTAAAATAACAGATCTTAGTTATTTCAAATTGGGAAAACGGAACAATATAAATAGGTAACAATTGCCTTATTAACTTCATTTAGAGGTTATGGTAGAGAAATGCATTTGTTTAAATGTCTATGTTTTTTTTTTTAAAAAAAAGCTCCAGAACCGTACTTAACAGCAAAACTAGAGTATACACTTTTTTTTTATTGCCACCATAGCCAGATTTTAAAAGATCTGGATAAATAAATCAATTAAAGGGACTTCGCTTTGCCTTGAGAATCATTATGGGAACCCAACAAATTTTGAGGTAGTGAGCCTTGTATCTTATTTCCTTTTATTTTTTATCTTGGATATGTTTTGTTTGAAGCAAAGGAAGTGGAGTGGCTTATCTGTGTAACAGGCTTAGCATTGAAAACTTTAAAAGTAGTGAGCTGGTTTTGTGCCTTTGTCATAGGATGGCATTTAGCTTTAGTGTTGTGCTTCATTTTAGGTGTGAGTCCTTAAAGGTGGAGAGGACTGAGTTAATCTTTTTCAATTCTGCAGTCATCATTGGGCTCTTCAAGGCGTGTCTCCTATTTTTTTCATTTGTTTATTTACAATTCCCACTCCATTCCCTTACTCATCAACACACAGGCACCCATTCTAACAGGTGTGATTTATAGCCTTCTGTTTGTATGTGTTGTTAAATATGTGTTATTTTGGATGCCCCCATTTTTAATTTGTAGAGATGACCTCATGCTATAAATCTCGTTAAAATATTTCTCTCCTCTACTATGTTTTAAAGATCTATTTGTGTTGCTCTCCATTGCTTCTAACTGCTGCACAAGATTTCAGAATGTATATCTACTACAGTTTATCTGTCCACTCTTCTATTTGTGGATACCTGTATTACCTTCATTTTCCTACCACTATAGGCAATACTATGATAAACATATCTTTCAGACCTCTTTGATGCTTTCCTTGGGATATATATCTAGGAACGTGATTTTTGGATCATAGAGTATTCATATATTTTATTGAAGGACTGCCAGATTGTGGTCCAGAGCAAGCTTCAGTGGTCTATCCTCCTGCAGGCTGTTCATGAGAGTTTCTGTATCCTTGTATCCCCACCAATGCTTAGTGTTATCCAGTGCCCTAATTTTTCCAGATTAATAGATATGAAGTAAAATCTCATTTTAAATTACGTTTCACTATTGCTAATGAGTTTGAGCATTTCTTCATGTGCATTTTATCTTTTCAAGTTTTTCCTTATCTAAAATTGTTCATCCCTTTACCCATTTTTATTTTAAGGTTTCACTCCTTTTCTTGTTGATCTGCAGAGGTTCCTTGTATTTCTTAGATATTGGCTCTTTAAATATAACAAGTTTATCTGTTCCTATTCTGTTGTTTGTCTATAATGTTTTTTGTGATACCTCCATTGAACAGAAATCTTTAATTTTGATATAATGAAATTGAAAATTTTTTTGCCTTAAGGTTCGTGTTTTGGAGGTTTTAAGAAGTCGTTCCCCAATTCTATGTCACAAAGTTACTCTCCTATTTTATGTACTAACTTCATAGTTTTCCTTTAAATTTGTAAATCTTTAATACATGCAGGGTGTCTTTTGATATGTCACAAGGTAGAGATCCAGTTTATTTTCCACATAGTGTGCTGATTTTCCTAGTGTCACCCTCTCCTTTCCCCGTAGATGAGTGGTGCTATGCTTACTGTGTATTAAGTTCTCATAGATACTCTGAACACTGTATTCTGTTCCTTTGGTTTATTTGTTAGCTCTTGCTCTCATACCATGCTGTTTGAATACTATGGCTTTGTATTATTTTTTTTACATACATAAATAATTCTTTCAGTTTATTTTGTTTTAGCTTTATTTTGAAATATTGTAATTATAGATTCATAGAAAGTTGCAAAAATAGTATGGAGAGGTCTGGTTTCTCCCAGTGGTTACATTTCATATAACTTCACCCAATTTCCATCAATGGTTACATTTTGTATGGTGGTATAGTCCAGTAGCAAAACCAAGAAACTGAGATTGGGACAATGCCTGTATATAGTTCTGTGCCAGTTTATTACCTGTAGATACCTGTAACTGCCACTGCAATCAAAATACAGAACTATTCTAGCACCACAAAGGTCTCCTTTGTGCTGCCCCTTTCTAGTCACATCCATCTCCTTTCCGCCTCGTGTTCCTAACCTCTGGTCACTAATCAGTTTTCCATCTCTGTAATTTTATCATTACAGGAGTGCTATGTAAATGGACTTGTACAGGCATGTGACTTTTTGAGATTGAAATTCATCCAGATTGTTGGATGAGACAATTTTTGAGATTCATCCAAATTGTTGTATAATTTGAGTAGTATTTCCATGGTATATATGTACTACAGTTTGGTTAGCCATTCACATTTAGTCATTTGTTTCCAGTTTTTGGCTATTACAAATAAAGCTGCTATGAACATTCTTGTACAGTTTTTGGTGTGGGTATAACTTTTCACATTTTCTGGAATAAATGCATAGGAACATGATTCCTGGGTGGTATGGTAAGTGTACCATACTTTAGTTTTTTGAAGAAACTGCCAAACTGTTTTCCAGCCTGGTTGCACCATTTTACATTCCCACCAGTAATGTATTTGTTAATTTCACTATATTTTTATTTTAGCTATTCTAATAGATATTTAGTGATATCTCATTGTGGCCTTAATTTGCGTTTCCCAGATGGCTAGTGATGTTACATATCTGGTAGGGCAAGTTCTCCATTCTTTGCTCATTTTCAAAGTTGGCTTAGCTATTTGTGGATTTTTATTCTTTTCTGTATATTTTAGAGCTACGGTTTCTAAAAACACAACTGAAATTTTGATTAAGGAGGCATTGAATTTGTAGATTTATTTTGGGGAGAAGTGAAATCTTTATAATATTAGGTCAGTTTATCCAAGAGCATGGAATGGTATTCCATATATGACGGAAGAGAAGGAAATCTATTGTAGTTTTAAAAAATATTGTGAATTGATACTATTTTAAAGTAGATTATTGCTGATTTAAGAAAATGCTACTGATTTTCCTGTGTTACTGTTGTGCCTTTTTTATGTGTGTTCTACTAGACAGAGATAAAAATCCATAGCATTAATCCGTAGTATACACTCAAACAATTTTAGTACTTGTAGAGTGAGGCCTAGAAGTAGATAGTACCTCTGTTCCTAGTTTATCTGTTAGGTTTTTCTGTGACACATGTTTTGTTTGTTGGGACAGATAAACTTCGATGATTAGAGTATGGGATGAGTGAGGTTTGTAGGTTCTAGTCCCATTTTGTCCATTTCATTGTTGCGCTTTATAAGGAGTTTGTAATCTTGCATGTATGTGTGCCATTTGTCATAGGAAGAACCAGCTGAGAGCTTATGCATGGCTCAGTGAAATCCTGTCATCAATAAGAGGATACCTTATGTTCCTGCTTACACATAGTGATTGTGATGTTAACTTAGAATTTGAATTCTGTGCACTGGTTCATTTGCCTTGATCTGTATCTGATACTTGAAGCTACTTTGCTGATAAGAGCACAGAAGATTTTGTTGGAAGAAGAAATGCTACATCATGACTGCCTTCAGAAAGTCGCAGTTCAAGTGGAATTTTATTTCCTTTTCATTAAAAACATATATACTATATTCGTAAACTATTAAATATTTTAAATAAAATTAGGCATCTTTTCTAAAATGTGTTTGTGATGTTTAATGAAAATGTAGGTTTTTTTGGCTGATGGCTGCTTGCGTTAGTGGAAGCCATACAATGATGAAACAATAAAAAGTTAGGACACTGGTCAGTTCAGGGCAGAGAAAATTTCTGAAGTGCTGAGGGTTATTCTGTAGGTTCCTTCAGAATAGAACATTGCTGGAAATATATGACTGTTTAGCCACTGTCTCCCATTCAGCTTAGCAACTGTAATCTATGACCCTTCAAGCTCACTGAAGATATTTTACTGGTGTTTTGAACATACATATTTCTCTGTGAATGTTGGTAGTTAATATATGTCAGTGATAACGGATTGATAGCATGTACCAGTTACCTCCTGTTCTCACATTCAAGTTATTTATTTGACTGTCTTCCTTAAGGGTTCTTCTTTTTTCTAAACATTTCAGATACAAACAAACAATAAAACCACCATTAGTAAGAGTGAAAAGTTAACATAATAAAATATCACTTTACTTGGTTTAAGAAACAGTTTTGTGATTCATTAACAGGCCTTAGTGAGTGTAGCAGCGATTAGTTACAGTAAACCATGTCAGCTCCTGAGCTGCATATATCCTAAGATCTGTCTTGCTGTGTATATAGAATAAGAGGATGGAATATAGGCACAACTTGCAGCTGGGGAAGAACAGTGTGTTAATAAGGATTTGATTAAGGAGACATATTAATTGTTGACATTATTATAGAAAAATTAATTGAGAAGCAATTCTTCTGTGAAATCCTAAGCATGTAAAATCACAATATGTTTAAATTTGCTGATAGGTAAAACTTTTTTTAAACCAAAGTAAACATACATCATTCGTTACTTTGTTCATTTATTCAACAAATATTTGAGTGCCTCCTATATGGCAGAAATTCTAGGCACTGGGAATACAATATAGGACAAAAGAAACAAGTCATCACCTTTGTAGAGCTTATGTTATACGTAGTGGGAGAAACAGACGAGAAATAAATAAGTGAAATATTTGGTGTGTTGCATGATTGTAAGTGCTCTAGAGAAATATAATAAAATACTGTTGGGTGGTGGATTTTGCAATTTATGCTGGTCAGGAAAGGCCTCACTGAGAAGATGACATTTTAGCAGAGACCTGAAGTGGGTGAGGGAGGGTGCCATGGAGAAGTCTGGGGGACATCTTCTGAGGTGAGACTTTGCCAGTGTCTTTAGGGAAGACGAAGAATCAGGGCGGATGGAGAAGAGTAAGCAGGGGGGAGACCAGCAGCCTTGCTCATGTAGGACAGACAATTGTGTAGAGTTTGGCCTTTACTCTGAGTGGGACAGGAAGCCTTGGGAAGATTCTGAGTAGATGTGTGACATGGTGTGATTTTGTTTTAGTGACATCACTCTGCATGCTGTGTTGAGCCTGTATGTGGGCAAGAGTGGAAACAGGGAGGTCAGTTAGGAGGCTATGGTGTTATCCCTGGTGCCAGATGCTGGTGATTTGATAGGGGTGGGTGTAGTGAAGGTATTGAGGAGTCATTGGGTTCTCGATATACTTTGAAGGTATAGTCAGTAGAGTTTTCTGGTGGGTTGGGATGTGGAATGTGTGTATGAGAGAAGAATCAAAGATGATTCTAGGATTTGGCCTGTGAAGTTGTGAAGATGGAGTTGTCATTAACTGAGATGGGGAAGAAGACCAGGGACTCACTTTTGAACATGTCAAATTTGAGAAGCTTATTAGCTCTCCAGATGGAGATGTTGAGTAGGAAGCTGGATATGTGAGTTTGGAGTTCAGAAGAGAGGCCCAAGCTATAAATTGGGGAATTCTCAATGTATAGATGGTATTTAAAGCTGTGAGCCTTGGTGAGATCGTTGAGGCAGCGAGGGAGCGTTGCCACAGAAGAGAAGTCCAGGGACTAAGCTCTGGGTATGCCAACATTTAAAGGTCAAAAAGTGAGGAAAAATGGAAACTAAAGCTAGAGAGGTAGGAGGAAAGTGTGAAGACTTGGAGGCCAAGTGAAGTGTTTCAAGGAAGAGAAAGTATGAATTATGCGAAATGCTGGTGGTCGTTCAAGAAAGATGAGGATTAGGACTTGACATTGGATTTGGCAGTGGGGAGGTCATTGATGACCTTGTCAAGCAGTTTTGTGACAAGCAGAACACTTTTCTGTAGTCTGTACATAAGGATGAGGAAGATAATGTTACAAATGAGGACAGAGGACGTTGTGAATTGGAAAGATGTTACATATTTCCTCAAGATTTACAGCAGTAAATGGGGGAGCTGCAATCTTCCCTAGTTAGTGTCTCTGAAATCTTCACAGTTACCCAGCATACCTTACTGATCCCAGAATTTTGTGACACTTCAACTTGCAGTTTGGGAAAGCATGTTTGTTTCTTCTCCTGGGTAGTTTAATTTATGAGTAGCTTCCTTTTAGCTTTATCAGTAACTGCTGAAACTGAGGCAGGCTGGTGATGGATAGAGTATAAGTGGAAGAGTTCAGACATCCTAATGGCAACTGCAGAAATTTAAAACATGATTCGTATGCTTCAAAATCTATGAGTCATTTTTAAAGTTGTGATTTATTTTTGACCAGATAGCTCTACAGTTCTTCAAAGCGTGACTCTCATGTGCTCAGGGCTGTTGTAGCAATAAGAAGTAAGTGTAGTCTGCTGTTGCCATCTGCTCATTCCACATGTCCTTTTGAAATTGAATACCGGAACTTCCTTTAACAAAGCAGTCCTAAAGTGTCAAATTCATTGGGAGCAGATTTCTTGCCATTCAAATAAGAAAACATAATCTTGTCAACTTAGTGACAAGCTTAGTATTCAGAAGGTTATGTCCCTCACAGCTCTTTAATTCCTGAAACCCTTTGTTCTGAGGAAGCAGCTCAGTAATTTCTTCAGCACATTTTATGACCTGGCTATCTCAATGCATTATCATAAATAGTCTTCATTTTCTGGTTCAGTTCTTTTCAAGTCTTCAGTAAATTGGTAGCAAAAGTGCAAGCACAAAGAAAATTCATAATCTTAATGATCACTTCCTTCTTCACATCATGCTGTGAATTTGACTTGAACGTGCTCTTTTGACAAATGATGTAGGAGTGTTCTCTGAGAATTTGAATAGCTTTAAAAAATTTCTTTCGTTGCAACTGTGCTAAGTACCTTTAGCTATGTAGTGTGTAGTCCCTGCTTCTCCTATTCCCCATTGGTAGGTGCGTAGGGTAGGCTTACTCTTGCTCGTATGTGCCCATTCTCATGAGAGAGAATTTGAGTTTGTTTTGGTCTGCAAGTCTCAGAGGGCCTGCCTGTGGCATAGCAAGTACACAGACTGAGATGATATCAACTGTCCTGTGAAAATACCTGTAACTCTTGCACATTTATAATCCTGTTTCATCTTCATTCCTTCCAATACCTCTTACCCCCTATTTCCCTCTACCCTCCCCACTTGCCACTGAGCATCATATTATTTTATCCATAAATACTACAGTTCTACTTACCTTTGAGTAGTGTGTTTTAGTAAAATCTTAATTAACCAGATTGACTGGAGAATGAAGTTTACTGGTAAATGGAATTTTGTGGTAAATGAAGACGATATAGAATAGTGAAGAATATTTATTTCATTAGGAATCAGGAGATCTGTATATGTCCCTGAGCTCTGAGATGAGTCTGTGATGTGATCTGGAGAGAGTTGCTAATGGACCTAAATATCCACCGAAATGAAAATTTATAAGATGGTAATGAACTATACTTCTCTCCATTTCTGGATTAAGAAGCCAGATTATTTGTTGTCAATTACAAAAGCCTTTCTTTTACATCTGCTTAAATATAAAAAACAAAAGCAAAACAGCAGGTGGTAGACCCATATTTTATCAACTTTTCTGTCGACTGGGTTTACTGATAGAGGCAAAGGGTGACTGCCTTTTTGCCGATCATGTGGAACACTTTTTGTTTGAGTTCTCTGGTGCCATTTTATGAAAATATTTTCTGAGTTATAATTTCTCTGAGACCAGATTATGCCTTTGTTCCTCTTTTGCCTCATTTGTGTTCTTACTTTTCTTCCTCTCTCCCCTCATGCTTGCTTCCTCTCTCTTTCCTTATCACTCTGCTTGGAAAGTAAGAGTCATTTATGTCTTTTTCTTGCCTCTGGCCTTACATAGTTCATCAAACCCCATGATTTATTGTTCTTCTTCATAATCTCTTATATTCTCTTTTTCTTTCAAAACTCTTATCCTTTTAGCTAAGCTTCTTTTCGCTGTGCACCCAAGCTTATTGCAGTAGCGTCATATTTGGTTTTCCTGTCTGCAGTGTTTTCTTTATGTTAATCCAAACTTTATACTATCTCAAATAATTTGAGCATTTTGCTTTTCTGCTTAGATATCTACTTATGGGCCCATTAAGTCTCTTTAGATTCTGGTCCCCACTCAAGACCAATATGAAACCTTGTAGTATGTTCTCCCTTCTCAAAACCCATGGTTGGAAATTCTGGTTAAGTGTAGAATAATTTATCTCACGTATTAGAATCCATATTTTTTGATGACTTTACTGGTTATCAGTATCAGAATACTAGTGGCTTCCTTTATGTAGAGGGCTTTGAGTATTTCAAAATACTTTTTGTTTTCTTTTGTCCTCAGAATACTTTTGTATAAAACATGTATCAAAATCCATGTTGCATCTCTATCTACTTGGTGTTTTGCACGCCAAGTCCTATGTACTGTATCTCTAACACAGCTCTCATATTCATCTTATTATTACTATTCTCACCATTAATACCTTTCATCATATGTTTATTAAAGACATCCTATGTGGCAGACACTATCCTAAGCATCATATGGTGGTGAATACATAGATGTCGTTCTTGTTCTTAGGGAGCTTGAAGAGTAGTAGAAGACAGCTATTAAACAAAGAAGCCCAGAAATAAGTAATGAGAGATTCTGATAAATTTAGTCCCCATCATCTCTTACTGGCAGTACTGTGGTAGCCCTGTTGATCTTCATATCAAGAGTTTTATTCCTCTCCATTGTATTGCAGTGAGAGTGCTCTTTCTGAAAAGCAAATTCAGGTTTAAAACACTTAGCCTGTTTCCCATTGCTGTCAGGTTAAACTCCAAATTCCTTAAGGTGGCTTACCTAGTCCTTTGGATTTGGTGCCTGTTGACCTGTTGGTTTTTGTCTCATCATTCTGCCTTTGTGCTCTGAATGCTAGTCCTACTATTTTCATTGTCCAGAAAGAATTGAGATCTCTTACCTCTGGGACTTAGAACATGTGGTTCCCTGAGCCTCTTGCTTGGTGAATTCCTTCCTACTCATTCTCACTCATTTCTTCCAAGAATCCTTCCTGGATTCATTGAAGTCTAGGTTAGGATATCCTTCTTTTGTGTTACCATAGCTCTTGCGATTTCTCCTGTATCTCACCTTGTGGTAGTTGTTCGCATGTGTGTAAGCCTCACTGGATAGTTGAATTGTGTCTGTTTTATCTCCTGTTGTAATACCTTGGTATAGGCATAAAATGGAAACTTGGTAAATGCTGCTCCAAGATGTATACTAATTATTGTTATTATGAGGTCAGAATTTAATTCAAAAGCTGTTTTTTAGTACTAGGGTGGGATTTTGCAATATTATTTCTAATTAAGTCATACAAAGCTGAATTGTCGTATTTGCAGATAATAGAATTGTGTTTGACAGGCATATACAGTAGTACTTTTATATTGTGGCAGAAAGTCAATGAAAGATATTAACCTGTTGAAAAGTCCAACTTTATTAAATATTAAGTGACAGTGCTGGAAGAAACCAGTAGATGTTGAAGAAGAATGTGAAGTAACAAAATCTGTGTGTTTTTTAAAAATTAATATTTACTGGGTATCTGCCATGTGCTCGGTGTTTTACTAGTTGCATTATATATAGGGTTTCTCTTAATCCTTACGACTGCTTTTTGAAAGAAGGGTGTTGTCCATCTCTTCCAGATGGGGAAGCTGAGGCCCAGAGGGGTAATTTTTTCAAGATCACATAGAAGAGCCCGGATTTGAATACAGTTCTTCTGATTGTAAGTTCAGTCTTCTTTCAATTGTTGTTGTTGCTTTTGACTGAAGTACGGTTTTATTTCTGTATAAAACTGAGAAATATGTGAAATTGAGAAATATATACAGTTAAAGTAACCAAAAGAGCTGACTTAATTTTTATTTCTAAGACCTCTGCTCTTTGTGATTTGATTGCTTTTACTTAGAAATGATTCAAAATTAATTTTACAAGTAATTCTTGATGAGAAAACTAAGGCTCAGAAATGAGGTATATGATCAAAGACTGCACGATTAATGGCAAAGTGAGAAGTGGAATCTAGAACTCCTGATGTTTGACTCTGAAGCTTTATCATTTAAAAATCTTTATTTAGTAAACAATCTCTAAATGTAATTTTAGGCCAGTTTGTTATAAACATAAATGAAAATTGAATGTTCCTAGTATTCTTCTGTTTTTGGAAGAATTTAGTCTTAGAGCATGTCTATTTATAACTCTAAAACTTGAAAGCTAGTATTTGCCTTTAATGTTTCAGTTGAAAAGTGTGAATATATTATACACAGTATTTTGGAGAGTTGGTAAGATAATTTTCTTCAGAGTTTCTATTAAAGCTAATACTATATCAGATTATTTGTTCCATTAAAGAATTTTTCTTAAAGTTAGTACTGTAGCAGATTAATTATTTGTTCAATCACATTTGCTTTGGGCCTTTTCCATAAAAATATGAATATTTTTTATCCCAGTGAATCATGTTCTAGGACTTTTCCATTTAATATGAAGCTTTTTTGGAACGTATTTAATTTCCTTTATACAATAGGTGATAAAGTTGCAAACACAGAATGGCTTATTAGCTGATAAATAGAATAGTTGAATCATGATGGTCGGAAAACTGCACGCTCTAGATTTACATTGCGTTTTATTCCTCTTAAAAATTCCTTTGTAGTGTCAATTTAGTGTGTCTTGGCTTACCTGTTATTCTGTTTAAAGAAATCTGAACTTTGGGGCCAGCCTGGTGGCATAGTGGTTAAGTTTGTGCACTCCACTTTGGAGGTCCAGTATTCACAGGTTGGGATCCCAGGTGTGAACATATGCACCCCTCATCAGGCCATGCTGTGGCAGCATCCCACATACAAAATAGAGGAAGACTGGCACAGATGTTAGCTCAGCTACAATCTTCCTCAAGCTAAAAGAGGAAGATTGGCAACAGGTGTTAGCTCAGGGCCAATCTTCCTCACAAAACAAACAAACAAACAAATCTGAACTTAGATTCCTGTGTCTTACCTAATTAAATGCTTAGGTCCTGGCTAATTTGCCCATTTCTTTGTTTTAACCAGTCCTTTAGAACTAGGTTTACTTGGTTACCGATTCAGTGGTAGTCTCAATTAATCCTTCTTAGAGGTATTTATGATACACTAGTCTGTCATCATAAGCTATGTTACCCTTTATTTTACATTATTTCATTAGTGCTTTTGGTGGCTTTTCTAATGTTTCACTTTTATTTTATTAGAAGATATTAGAAAAAAATGTTATGAGGCATTTACATTTTTGATGGACTGAGATTATAATTTTTTCCTCTATATGTTTCTTTGTATTAAGAATGTTCACACAGTTTCCTCATATAATGAACTAAAGTTTCCTCATTCTATTCTTTTCATTCTTTAAATTTATCTAAGTTGTATGTTCACATGGTGTGTAGAGTCAAATAGATATAGAAAACTTTTTTACACAAAAATTCATGAAGAGAGAAAAAAATATGTTGAAAGCCTAAAGGCTATGGCATAATGATTGAGGATTATGTGGAGTTTTGGGTAATTTGCTGAACATCCATTGGTTTGATTATAGATGACAAGTGCTGTGGAAGGCAGAGGCTGTCTATTTTTGTTTACAGTAAATGAATTAGTCTCTAAAATGGCCTGGGTTATTAAATAAATACCAGTGACTGAATTAGAGAAAGCATCTTATAGCATCTTATTTACTTATAATAAAGATTTCTTCAGTAGATGTTCAAGAAATTCCTATTACGTAGTTATTATACCATAACCTGATTTCTGGGTTTCAAAGAATTAATGCTTGTTGAAATATGTTTAGGTCAAAACAAGGTACTAAAAGTAATATGTCTTGTCTTTGATTCAGAAATTAGAGTTAGGGTCTTATAGTCTCTCAAATTGTCATGAATGGAATGTGTTTACTGTTTGTGCTAAAGGGGATTGGTAAGCTCTTAAGAGAAATTAATACTATTTATGATCCAAGAGTAATTTGTTTCAGTGGAGAACATGT
This sequence comes from Equus caballus, assembly GCF_041296265.1. Taxonomy (NCBI): domain Eukaryota; kingdom Metazoa; phylum Chordata; class Mammalia; order Perissodactyla; family Equidae; genus Equus; species Equus caballus. Next base: position 82,571,720 of record NC_091691.1, read on the forward strand.
TAGTATACCCTAGCAAAGTTAGAATACTTGTAGTTTTTCAAAATTAAAAGTGTATTCATACATTATTAGGTCCATGTCCAGTATAGTATATATGGCATTAAATTACTTATACCTCACAGTGTTTCTTCCTCCTTGTTTGTGAGTAGGTATGTTAGCATTTTTTTTTTTTTTTTTTGCTGAGGAATATTCGCCCTGAACTAACATCTGCTGCCAATCATCCTCTTTTTGTATGTGGGCCGCTGCCACAGCATGGCCACTGACAGATGAGTGGTGTAGCTCTGTCAGGAACTGAACCCAGGCTGCCAAAGTAGAGTTGAACTTAACCACTAGACTACTGGGACTGGCCAGGTATGTTAACTTTTTAAAATTTTTGCTGAGGAAGATTTACCCTAAGCTAATATCTGTTGCCACTCTTCCTCTTTTTGCTGAGGAATAGTCAGCCTGAGCTAACATCTGTGCCAGTCTTCCTCTATTTTATATGTGGATGGATTCACACCATGGCTGACGAGTGCTATAGGTCTGCATCTAGGAACTGAACCTGGGCTGCCAAAGCAGAGTGCGCCAAACTTAACCACTAGGCCACACAGCCAGCTCCAGCATTTTAAGGAGGGAATAAATTTTATGTTTTCTAGTAGAAAAGTGTTGTCTCAGAAAAGTGACAGGAAAAACTCAAAACCTTTCAGGAGATAGCCACAAAATTGATTTCTATTTGATTTCCTCTTTTGTCAAGAATTAATTTTGTCTGGTTAACCTTGTTGTTGGACCAAGTTACATTGATTTATATTGAGAAATAGGAGTGGTGAAATCTCATTAAAAAGCCAAATGTGCTACTTTGCCCTTAGATCTTTTTAAGAAGTAGTGTTGGGGGGCCAGCTCCGTGGCCGAGTGGTTAAGTTCGCATGCTCCACTATGGCGGCCCAGGGTTCGGATCCTGGGCGCGGACATGGCACCGTTCGTCAGGCCACGTTGAGGCAGCGTCCCACATCCCACGACTGGAAGGACCTGCAACCAAGATATACAACGGTGTCCCGGCGGGGTTTGGGGAGATAAAGCAGAGGAAAAAAAAAAAAACAGATTGGCAACAGTTGTTAGCCCAGGTGCCAATCCTTAAAAAAAAAAAAAAAAAAAGTAGTGTTGGTTTTAGAATGCACGTTTACATCAGTAATATTTCATCAAAACTGGAGGAGTCACTGCTCCGCAAATTGATATATAAATTTGATGCAGCTCTACTCGTAATCTCAGCATGCTTTGCTGTAGAAATTTGCAAGCTGATTCTAAAATTTGTATAGAAATTAAGAGGACCTAGGCTATCTAAAAGAATCTTGAAAATAAGAAGCATATTTCTGTGCTGGAAGAAAATTTCTTGAGTTCTCTTATAAATTAGGTAAGACAAGATTTTACACATTGGACTTGCATAAAACTTAAATATATACATGTAATACAGCGAGCCATGTAAACCATCTAAGTCAAATTCATCTTTCAACCTGGTGGCCGACTAAAGATGAATTTTAATTACCTGCTGCCAATGTGCAAAGCGGTCTAACTGCAGGCCACAGGGTGATGGTTGTATATTTTTCCCTGTCCTCTTCTCACTCCTGACACGCCCACCCCCCCGACCCCCTTACTTGTAGGGGCCTTAAGCTTTTTCCTTTACAGCAATTTCTTGTCATTCTTCTTACCGCTTCGTTTATGCTGTGGATGTTATTCTTAGAAACTTTGAGGGCAGTGTATTTGAGTGTGCAATTAGGAACATTGTGCATTTATGTGTAACAAAACTTAAAACCATGGCTTTAATCAAAAAGTCTAGTTTAGAGTCAGAGGAGTTTTTATAGAGACTGAGCTCTTGTGTCTTTTGCATTAATGCTGCATCAGCAAAGATGTCTCCTTGTCTGGGGAGAGATGGCAGAGCCAGGCCCTAGAAGTCCTTGGCAGGTTTCTCTGCCTCCAACTTTTGAACATTTCCCAAAACCCATTTTCCCACAGTCTGCTTTGAACTCATATTTAATACCCTCTCATCTAGGAGATTTTCATGTCAGTTGTATTCTGAGACCCAGTAGCGCAAATCCATTTCTCCACATGAGTCCTTTAAATAAGACTCTCTGTTCCTCCCTCTCTAGCCAAGATCTGAAATCTTGTTCTCCTGTTTTTTTAAATACCATCTTCCAGTTGGTCACCAAGCCCTTTTGATTAATTATTATTTATTTAGAAGTGGTTTCTGTTTATTCTTCTGTATTTCCCTGGAACCACCCTAATCCCAGCAGTAAGACATATCAATATCAGCTATTGATTGTGATTCCTATTGCAGCTTTCATTTTAGGCATTTTTTAGTGATTATTTACCTTTTAAATGTTTCATCTAACACACTTTCTCTTTAGATCTTTTGTTATAGTATACCAGCCAAGGAATAGTAATGTGCATAATTTAAGGACCTTTGACAGGGTATATGTATCTGGGTCAGGACAGGTTAGTTTTTCCAGTCTAATTTCCCTGGAAATATGGCAGGGAATTTTGGATTCTGGTTTCCCCCGCCCAGACACGCAAACACAATATAAGGTGGTGACCCCTTACTTTAGTTGGACAGAACTTCTTATCTTATTCCTCAGATAAGCAGTTAATTAGCTGATATAATATGATCCCCTGGAAAAGATACAATGAAGTTCTTTACCATTATTTCCTAAGGGACAATTGCTTTTTGGATAATTAATTTTAAGTTATGTTCTTTTAAAAGGATATAACCCTATTATGGGTTAAATTGTGTTCCCCTATAATTCTTATGTGTTTGTCCTAACCTCTAGTACCTCAGAATGCGACTTTTTTTGGAGATAGGGTCTTTGTAGAGGTAATCAAGTTAAAATGAAGTCATCAGAGTGGGCCCTAATCCAGTATGACTGATGTCCTTATAAAAGAGGGGAAATTTGGGCTGGCCCCGTGGCCGAGTGGTTAAGTTCGCACGCTCCGCTGCAGGAGGCACAGTGTTTCGTTAGTTCGAATCCTGGGCGCGGACATGACACTGCTCATCAGACCACGCTGAGGCAGCGTCCCACATGCCACAACTAGAAGAACCCACAACGAAGAACAACGAAGAATACACAACTATGTACCGGGGGGGCTTTGGGGAGAAAAAGGAAAAAAATAAAATCTTTAAAAAAAAAAAAAAAAGAGGGGAAATTTGGAGACAGACATGCACACAGGGAGAGTGCCATGTGAGCTTGCAGATGGCCTTCTACAAGCCAAGGAGAGAGGCCTGGAACAGGTCCGTCCCGTCACAGCCCTCAGAAGGAGCCAGCTCTACCAACACCTTGACTTCATACTTCTCCCCTCGATACAATTGGTTGTGATACAATAAATTCTGTTGCTTAAGCCACCCAGTTTGCAGTCACAACAGCCCTGGGAAACTAATACAATCATTTTTGAAATTCCTTAATTACTCTTAATGAGAATTCCTCTCACATTCTGGTTGACTGTCAGTTCTTGATTTTTGCAAGGTTGTGGGGATTTGTTTTTTCCTGAATCTGTAATTATTTTACTTCTGGAGAAGCTAGCTAAGAGATCTGTGAGTTTTCTAATGATGTCAGCTTTACCTTTTTCATGTTATGGACAATTATTTTCACTTTTTTTCTTTTTCTTCTTCTCCCCAAAGCCCCCCAGTACATAGTTGTATATTCTAGTTGTAGGTCCTTCTTGTTGTGGTGTGTGGGACGCTGCCTCAGCACAGCTTGACGAGTGGTACTAGATCCGTGCCCAGGATCCGAACTGGCGAAGCCCTGGGCCGCTGCAGTGGAGTGTGCCAACTTAACCACTCGGCCACAGGGCTGGCCTCCTATTTTCACTTGTTTTAAGGGCTATGAAATGCATTATTCTTCCAGGTTTCCTTGAGTTGCTTGTCACTTCAACACCAGAGTGTTCTTTCCTGTTGCATCAGAGCAGGCACATCTCCCTATAGTATGTATTCCTTAGTCCTTAATGTATATATTTGCATTCTCTTTAAGCTACACAGTATGTGTTGAATACAAGTCCTCAAGTATCTAGAGAAGTGGTGTTCTTTCCAGATCTCACCACATTGTGTTCAATAATGTGAGTTTATTTAATTGAGAGAAATCTTTGCATGATATAACTTAAAATTAAATGGTGTTGCCATGGAAAAATGAACTCCTTCCAGATTCTCTTTTTGAGAAAGTCATTGTTGGATATGTTATTCAGCCAGGAACATACTATACCAAATTTATTAAAATTGGTTCATTGCTTTGTTTCATTTTCTGATGTCAAGTAGGAATATGGAAATAATTGTTAGAGTCATGATAGTTTATGAAATGGTGAACATGATACATATAGGGTTTTATTAATAGGAAGTGAACTTGGAATTTTTTCTTTTAATGCACACCTTTTACTTGTAGCAAAAAGATGAAGTTTTTTGGAAAATAAACTGATGAAAGCCATTTATTCTAACAAAAAATGAAAGGTGTAATATAGACTGTTTTTAGTAAACATTCCAATGTCATTTGTAATTTTTTAATTTTATTAAAAAAAATTTTTTTTTTTGAGAAAGACTAGCCCTGAGCTAACATCTGCTGCCAATCCTCTTTTTGCTGAGGAAGCCTGGCCCTGAGCTAACATCTGTGCCCATCTTCCTCTACTTTATATGTGGGACGCCTGCCACAGCATGGCTTGCCAAGCGGTGCCATGTCCGCACCCGGGATCCAAACCGGCAAACCCTGGGCCACCGAGGTGGAACATGCAAACGTAACCGCTGTGCCGCTAGGCTGGCTCCTCATTTGTAATTTTTTACTTGCCTCATTTGCTTTCTAGTGACCATATCTTTCTTTCTTGGCTTCTTTTTTTTAAGTGATTATAGTTTTAGTTTTTATTTATTTGGTTAGAGAGTGTAGGTAGTGGTTTAAAGAAAAGACTTTTGCTAAAACAAGTGGCAGTAACACCGTGGCTATCACTCTGATTTCTTTCGTAGAAAGTGGGTATTCCTTTAAGTGTTTCTGAAAAATTTTTAGGACAGTCTAAGCATTCTAAAGAGTCTATCATTATACACAAATCATTTGTTGGCACTTAAAAATCTTGGGCAGAAAAAAATCACTACAGAGACCATTTCTGACAAGCCTATAGGTGACCCTGTAGTGTCTGATAAGATCTGGCAGAGTCTTCTGTCTTCTAGGGAGCCCTCTTTGATTATTCCAGTCTTCATTTCTCTCTAAGTTCTCTGAACTAGTATTTTAGTCTTTAACCACACAGTTTATAACACTTAAATCTAGTTATTTCACCAACTTGACCTTAATTTTGTCATATGAAGGAATAATTCCTTATATTTGTGCTTTCCTGCAAAAGGTGGACTCCAGTATACACTGACTAATTGGTTATTCATCTCGAATTTAAATCCGTTTACCAGAACTAAAGTTTTATTATGCAAAATTGGGTTTAGAGAGAAATTCTTTTTCCCTCAAGTTTCAGAGTTTACAACAAAAGACATTTATGACCTTGAGACATAATAGGTTTGTATTGAATATGGTTGAATGAGTTTCTCACTGAGTATACTCTTTTCAGTGCTTAGCACACTGTGAAACAACACTGAGTTTTTCTTGGACATTGCTATTTATTACTGCTTTGGAGACTTAACAAGATTTGGAGACCTCACGTGTCGTTGGTAGCATAGCAGAATGATCACAGGTTCTGAAGTCAAACTGCCTGGGTTCTGATTAGGGCTCCATTACTTTATTTTTCATTTTGTGCCTCTTTTTTTTTTTTTTAAAGATTTTATTTTTTCCTTTTTCTCCCCAAAGCCCCCCGGTACATAGTTGTGTATTCTTCGTTGTGGGTTCTTCTAGTTGTGGCATGTGGGACGCTGCCTCAGCGTGGTCTGATGAGCAGTGCCATGTCCGCGCCCAGGATCCGAACCAACGAAACACTGGGCCGCTTGCAGCGGAGCGCACGAACTTAACCACTTGGCCACGGGGCCAGCCCCTCATTTTGTGCCTCTTAATGGCTCACTGTCTTTATCTGTGGAAGAGGAGTGATTGTATGATTTGTTGTGAGGATTAATTGAGATTTTAGTTAGATTTTATATATATGAAAAATGAGACTTTTTGAGGGGCCAGCCCAGTGGTGAGGAGGTTGAGTTTGCGCACTCCACTTGGGTGGCCTGGGGTTTGGATCCTGGGCGTGGACCTGCACATCGTTCATCAAGCCATGCTGTGGTACATCCTGTGGAGGAAGATTGGCATGGACGTTAGTTCAGTGACAATCTTCCTCAAGCAAAAAGAGGAAGATTGGCAACAGATGTTAGCTCAGGGCCAATCTTCCTCGCCAAAAAAAAAAAGAGAGAGAGAAAGAGATTTTTATATATTTTTATATATGTGTATATGTATTATGTATATAAAATATGTATATAATGGTGAAGAATTCTTGGCACTTAGGAAATTCAAGTTGACTTCATAAGAAAAATGTGTAATATGTTTTAAAAGGAAATATTGTAATAACTGACATTATTCTTATAACATTTCCAGGTTTGAAAAAACAATGGCAGGAAACAGCCTTGTTCTACCCATCGTTCTTTGGGGTCGCAAAGCCCCAACACACTGCATCTCAGCAGTTCTTTTAACAGATGATGGGACCACAATTGTAACTGGATGCCACGATGGACAAATATGTCTCTGGGATCTTTCAGTAGAATTGGAAGTGAGTATTCAAAATGCCCGTTATACTTTTCAAATACAAGAAACCACTTAATAGAAAATAGCAGCCCCAGAATAATACTCTGCGTGATAATATGTTTTCTACAATAGACATTTTGATGAGAATTGGTATTAGGCAGATTGGTTACTTACATTGTTCATCAGAGTTGACTTCTGCTGGCTTTTGGCGATTTTCAGTTATAATATCTGCCTTAAGTGGCTTAATAGTTACATTTAAGTTTTCAGAAGATCTTTATCTATACTGAAGGGGGTTTCCAAAAGATATAAAAGACCAATTTGAACATTTGTACCTTCTAAGGTGAGTATCTTGAAGAGAGCAAAACTTTTTATAAAACATAAATTTTCTTGTATTTATTTTAAAAATCACTATGTATTTATGGCCATTCTTAAATGCAGTGGAGCCCTCAGTGTGCTCTGTTCATAGGCCCTCTCAGTGGAAGACAAGAAAATAGTAGTTGGGAATACCCATATAAACACACACACACGCATGTGCGCACACATACACCCACCCACGCGCATGCATGGAGTTCACACTGATACCTCCAATTATGGTATAACACCTCAGAATTTTTTCTGCTTTTGTCTTTCTCCTTTTTTTTTTGGTGAGGAAGGTTGGCCCTGAACTAACCTCTGTTGCCAATCTTCCTCTTTTTGCTTGAGGAAGATTGTCCCTGAGCTAACATCTGTGCCAGTCTTCCTCTACTTTTTCTGGGTGAGATGCTGTCACAGCATGGCTTGATGAGCGGTGTCTAGGTCTGCACCCAGGATCCGAACCTGTGAACCCCAGGCCTCCGAAGTGAAGTGTGCAAACTTTACCACTATGTCACCAGGCTGGCTCTTCTCCATGTTTTTAACTTCCCTTCTCTGTCCCCAGGAATTTTTCTGTAAAGGGGAGCAGAGGAAATGGGGTGGTAGCTGGCATGGAATGTAGACTCAGGAAAGTTGAGTTTTTAATTAATTTTTTTTTTTGTTAACACCCTTATTGAAATAAAATTCTCATACCAAACAATTCACTCATTTAAAGAAATTGTGGTATATATGTATACAATGGAATATTGTTCAGCCATAAAAAGAATGAAATCTTGCCATTTGTGACAGCATGAATGGACCTTGAGGGCATTATGCTCAGTGAAATAATCCAGCCAGAGAAAGACAAATACTATATAATCTCTCTTATATGTGGAATCTAAAAAAATATCTATTAGAAACAAAAGAGAAGTTCATAGATAGAGAGAATAGATTGGTGGTTTCCAGAGGTGGGGGTTGAGGGGTGCAAGAAATGGGTGAACTGTTTTTATGGGGTTTTTTTAGTTTAAATAAATTGAATTTAAAAAAATAAAGTGTACAATTAGCGATCTTTAGTATGTTCACAGGGTTGTGCAACCGTTACCACCGTCAACTTTAGAACATTTTCATTACTTCAAAAAGAAGCTCTGTGCTCTTTACCTGTCACTCCCATTACCCCTATTTCCCGTGAGGCAACCACTAATCTATTTTCTGTCTCTGTAGGCTTGCCTGTTGTGGACATTTCATACACATGGAATCATTTAATGTGTGCTTTGTTTGTGACTGACTTTTTTCACTTAGCATAATATTTTCAGGGTTCATCCATGTTGTAGCATATATTAATACTTCATTTCTTTTAATGGCCAAATGATATTCCATTGTATGGGTATACTGAATTTTATTTGTCTATCAGTTGATGGGCATTTGGGTCATTTCCGCTTTTGGCTACACTGAGTAATGCTGCTGTGAACGTTTGTGTATGAGTTTTTGTGTGGACGTGTGTTTTCATTGCTCTTAGATATACACCTAGGCATGGAATTACTAGAACTGGAAAAATGATTTACACACTTGGATGTCACGTAAAGGCTAAGTATGCAGATTGGAAAGTAACTGGAAATGAGTGTTGTAGAATGTGATACGCCTTCAGGATTGATAGCAAACTAAATATGAATCAGGAATATAGTGATGAGAAAAAAATCACACTACATTTTACTGGAATGGTTGCAAGCAGTAAGACTGACTTTTGAAATCTTAGAAACAGTTCTTTCATTGAATTTTTTTGCATATATTTCACTAGAATGTTATATTTATTTAAGTTCAAGTAAGAGGGATAAAAGTGACTGAGGGGGATGTGAGAGGTGGGGAGGGGCTAGGAGAGAAATGCATCATTTGAAAGATATTCAGGGAGTTGTACTGTTTACCCAGGGGAAAAGAAGGCTGGATAAAGGTGGCTTGGTTGTTGTCTTTTGACATACAGTCATCTCTCAGTATTCATGGGGGATCGGCTCCAGGATCCCCTGTGGATGCCCAAATCTGCAGATGCTCAAGTCCCTCGTAGAAAATCGTGTAGTATTTGCAAATAATGTACGCACATCTTCCTATATGCTTTAAATCATCTCTAGATTACTTATAATACCTAATGCAATGTAAATAGTTGTTATACTGTATTGTTCAGGGAATAATGACAAGAAAAAAAGTCTGTACATGTTCAGTAAAGACACTACCATTGTGGGCCTTTCAATCTGCAGTTGGTTGAACCCGCGGCTGCAGAGCCCATGGGTGCAGAGCCCGCAAGTGCTCTTCTTAAGTATTATATTTTCTAGCAGCTGCTAATGCCTTTGAAGGACCAGTAAGAAGACATGTAATATTCACAGAGGAGGCACAAAGTGCCTTTTCTTGAGGTCATGGTATCTTCCATTCTTTTGCTAGGAAAGGACTCAAAACTCTAGCTAGAACTTTTGCCATCTGTATTTGATCTCCTTTTACCTGTGAAAAAGGGCACTCTGGCCTAACATAGTGGTAATCAAACAGGAGAGAAATCACAGAAGCAGTAGTTTAGTGAATACTGAAAGGTTGGTGATAAGAGTAAAGGGGGAAACCTGTTGAGGGAGATACTGTCGCTGATATGCAATATTTGTAGAGCTTCCACTGCCTAAAAACCTACAGGAGGTTATTAGACTGGTTCCTATCTTCATGAAGCTTGCATTCTAGTAGGGAAACAGATCTATGCAGAGAACAGTATAGTCCATGGCATTAATGAAAAACGTAAATTGTTAGGTAAGAGCTCAGCCTTTGGAGAATGGCAACCTTGTCTTGAATCTGGGTCATTCTAGTATCTAGCTGTGTGACTTTGGGCAATTTACTTAACCATTTTGTGCCTGAGTCTTTCCGTGTTTAAAATATGGACTACCACACAACGTTGTGGTAAGGATTCTATGAAGGCATGTGTAGTAAGCAGTTATCACAGTGCTTGCACCTAGTAAGAATTTATTTAATGAATGGTAATTACAGCATCTCAGGTAGTAGAAAGAAAAAAAAAGCTAACAGGGAGGAAAAAAAAGGAGTGCTTAATCATGGCTGACTATAGACCCAGCTAGCCTCAAGGTTCTGGACTGGTCATTGGTGTTACTGTTTACTCTTAAGAACTGACACATCACAACTTTTTATTCTAATCATCTTGCTTTGTCACTGATAACTTGATAACAGTCACTTTTGAACTGTGTGGTCTTTGAGGATGGATAGTCTTTATGAATTGGTTGAACAGATTATTTTGTGATATTTCTTTGTATTGATTATGTGTGAAATGTTTAGTTAGTAACTATGACCATACGTTTTTATGGAATATAGTGAGATATAAATAAAAGGTATAAATATGTTACACCATAAATTTATTTTTTCCTCTGATTATATTGTTACTTATTTGCTCTGTAAGGTTCTTTTCTTTTTTTAAGATTTTATTTTTCCTTTTTCTGCCCAAAGCCCCCCGGTACATAGTTGTGCATTTTTAGTTGTGGGTCCTTCTAGTTGTGGCATGTGGGATGCCACCTCAGCATGGCCTGATGAGCAGTGCCATGTCCATGCCCAGGATTCAAACTGGCGAAACCCTGGGCTGCCGAAGCAGAGCGAGCAAACTTAACTACTTGGCCATGGGGAAGGCCCTGTAAGTTTCTTGATATTAAGACTTTGTAGTTGTGATCTGGCACTGATACTAGGCACAGATGTATTTTTGGATGGTTATCTCTGTATCATGGTTAATCTTCCTCTGTCACTTAGTGGCCATTCAGAGCAATTGCTTAAAGCTGTCTTTTTTTTGTTTTCTGTAACCTCCAGAAAACTTCTATTTAATGAATTAAATGAGTTTCTGTTTGTTAAAGAAACACATCGATTTATGAAAATATTATCTTAAACCTTTCTACTTTTTAGCTGACTTTGTACCTATGAAAACATAATCAGAGATATAGTTTCATTTACAGAATTTTTTGCTGTCATCTGACAATGGATGCCAGAGCCATATATGTTTTATTTAACAATTGTTCATTGCCAATGTTTAGAAATACAATTGCTTTTTAGTATTTTGACTTGTGTATTCTGACTGTGCTATATTCACTTTATGTTCCGATAGGGTTTTTTTCTAGATTCTGTAGGATTTTCTTTATATCTGATTATGTTGTCTGTGAATAAAGGTAGTTTTACTTCTTACTTTACAGCATGTATGTGATTTATTACTTTCTTTTGCCCTGTGGTAGGCTGTTACTTGCCTTATTGCTTATTAAGACTTCTAACACAATGGTGAATCTTGAAGAAAATGGACATCCTTGCCATGTTCATGATCTTGAAGGGAACACATTCAGTCTTTCACCATTGTGTGATGGTAGCATTAGGTTTTTCATAGATGCCCTTTGTCAGGTTAAGTAACTTCCCTTTCATTCTTAGTTTGCTGACAGTTTGTGTAATGAATGATTTTGAATTTTGTAAAATGCTTTTTCTCTATGTTTCAAGATGATCATATGGTTTTTCTCCTTTTTTCTCTTGATGTGGTGAATTACATTGTTTTTCAAATGTTAAATTAACCTTGTATTCCCAGGGTAAGCCCCACATGGTCATGATATATTATTTTATATATTGGTGGATTTGGTTTGTTAATATATTATTGTTTTTTGTTTTGTTTTGTCTTGGTTCATGAGTTTTATTGGTCTGGAGTTTTCTTGTAATGCCTTTGTCTGGTTTTGGTATCAGAATAATTCTAGCCATATAAAATGAGTTAAGAATTCTATTTTCTTTCTTTTTTTGTTGTAATTTTCTTATATTTATTTTTTTGCAGTTCTTTTTTTCAGCTTTATTGAGGAATAATTGACAAATAAATTTATATATTTTAAGTTACAGTGTGATGATTTGTTATGAATTTTGAAATGATTACCAAGAAGAAGTTAATTAACATATCCATCACCTCACATAGATAACTTTTCATTCTTTTTGGCGGTGAGACACTTAAGATCTACTCCTCAAGTTTCAAATATACAAGAATGAATTATTAACTATAGTCACCATACATTAGATCCTTAGAACTTATTCATTTTATAAACTGAAAGTTTGTACCTTTGATCTACATCTTCCCATTCCTCTGCCCCCAGACCCTGGCAGCCACCATTCTAATCTCTGTTTCTATGAGATTGGCTTTTTTTCCCCTCTCACATACAAGGAATACGATGCAATATTTGTCTTTCTCTGTCTGGTTTATTTCACTTAGCATAATGCCCTCTAGGTTCATCCGTGTTGTTATAAAAGGCAGGATTTCCTTCTTTTCTATGGCTGAATAATATTCCATTGTGTATATATACCATGTTTTCTTTATCCATCCCTCTTTTGACAGACACTTACGTTGTATCCATATCTTGTGTATTGTGAATAATGCTGCAGTGAAGATGGGAGTGCACATAGCTCTTCACAAACATGATTTCAGATCCTATGGATATATACCCAGAAATGGGATTGCTGGATCATATGATAGTCCTATTTTTAATTTTTTGAGGAGCGTCCATTCTGTTTTTCATAATGGTTGTACCAATTTACATTCCCATAAACAGTGTAAAAAGGTTCCTTTTTCTCTGCATCCTTGTCGACATTTGTATCTCCTCTGTCTTCTTGATAATAGCCATCCTAACAGGTGTAAGGCTGTATCTCACTATAGTTTTGATATGTATTTCCCTGAATATTAGTGATAAGGTATTTTTTTATGACCTATTGGCTATTTGTATGCCTTCTTTGGAAAAATATCTATTCATTTCCTTTGCCTGTTTTTTAATAGGATTGTTCTTTTGCTGTTGAGTTCCTTATATACTTTGGATATTGACCCCTTATCAGATACATGATTTGCAAATATTTTCTCCCGTTTTGTAGTTTGCCTTTTCACTTTGTTGCTGGCTTCCTTTGTTGTGCAGAAGCTGTTTGGTTTGATGTAGCCCCACTTATTTATTTTAGCTTTTGTTGCCTGTGCTTTTGGTGTCATATTCAAAAAATCATTGCCAAGACCAATGTCAAGCAACTTTCTCCCTATGTTTCCTTTTAGGAGTTTTACATTTTTGGATCTTACATATAAGTCTTTAATATATTTCAAGTTGATTTTTGAGAATGGTATAAGATAGGGGTCCACTTTCATTCCTTTGCATGTGGATATCCAGTTTTCCCAGCATCATTTATAGAAGAGATTCTCCTTTCCCTACTGTGTGTTCTTGGTGCCCTTATCAAATAGTTGGCCATATTTGTATGGGTTTATTTATGGGGTCTCTGTTCCGTTGGTCTGTGTGTCTGTTTTTGTGCCAGTTTCATACTGTGTTGATTACTAGAACTTTGTAATATAGTTTGAAATCAGGAAGTGTGAGACCTCCAACTTTGTTCTTATTTCTGGAGATTGCTTTGGCTATTTAGGGTCTTTTGTGGTTCCATGTGAATTCTAGCCTAATTTTTTCTATTTCTGTGAAAATGCCATTGGAATTTTGATAGGATTTCATTGAATCTGTAGATTACTTTGGGTAATATGGACATTTTAACAATGTCCATAGGACAGAGGATATCTTTCCATTTATTTGTGTCTTCTCCCATTTCTTTGCTCAATATCTTGTAATTTTCAGTGTACAGATCTTTCACCTCCTTGGTTAAATTTATTCCTAAGTATTTTATTCTTTTTGATGCTGTTGTAAATGGGATTGCTTTCTTAATTTCTCTTTCAGATATTTTGTTGTTAGTATACAGAAACACAACTGAATTGCGTGTTGATTTTGTATCCTGCAACTTTACTGAATTCTTTGATTAGTTCTAACAGTCTTTTGTGGAGTCTTCAGGATTTGCTATATATAAGATAATGTCTTCTGCAAACAGAAACAGTTTTACTTCTTCCATTCCAGTTTGGATGCCTTTTATTTTCCTGCCTGAGTTCTCTGGCTAGGACTTCTAGAACTATGTTGAACAGAAGTGACGTGAGTGGACATCATTGTCTTGTTCCTGATCTTAGAGAAAAGACTTTTAGCTTTTCACTGTTGAATATTATGTTAGCTGTGGTTTGTCATATATGGTCTTTATGTTGAGGTACATTCCTTCTGTACTCAATTTATTGAGAATTTTTAATCATGAAAGGATATTGAATTTTGTCAAATGCTTTTTGCATCTATTGAAATGTTCATGTGATTTTTATCCTTCATTCAAATATTTTTGTTCAGTTTTCCTGATTATGCTGGGAGTAAAGTCCAGTTCTAGTGGCTCTATTATGGCTGTAAAGGGAATTTTCTATTGGAAAATAAAATGGACTATTGGTCAGTTTGACTTTTTGGAGGAAACTAAGGAATTGACCAAGGGCATTTTTTCCAGTGGAAGGATACTGAATCTCAGTATAGAGGTGGGTTGGATGTATGAGAAAATTATGGATGTATGAGAAAACTTTGTAGGCCTATTCTAATCATAAACAATGATTGAATTTTTCTCTTAATTATAACTATGTAAACAATGGCCAAGATGAATTTGATTTGGAAAAGCTCTTCAGTTGTCACATACCAGAACTATAGAACAATCTCAGTACTCTTTCCATGGAATGTTTAATTTTGAACAATTTAGCTTTCCTAATAAATTAGGGTAAATTGTTTACGAGACGGACACCATGATGGTTACAAAGGGGCTTTAAAATTAGTCATATTCTACCGGAGATCTCGGAGAGGACCGGGGCTGGGGGAGGTTTCAAAGGCCGGCTCTGCGACATGGAGGGGAAGCTCCGGAGTTCCGCCCAGGCAGCAGACAAAACTCTCTGTCTGCCATTACCAGAGGGGCCACGCCCAGCATTCACGGCTCCGGGAGAGGCCCGGAGAGAATCCCAGAGGGCGGGGCGACCCCCAGCTGCCGTTGCCCGCCCCGTGGGACTAGGGATAGCCGGAGATCTCGGAGAGGACTGGGGCTGGGGGGAGCTCCAGAGACCCAGCTTCGTAGCCTAGGGGGAAACCCTACAGGCTCACAGCAGCCTTAGGGAAAGCCTCTGCACAGCACCAGTAGAAGGCACCCAGCCAGCAGCCACAAGGCTGGAAGACCCCAGGGCAAAAGCAGCATAGCTAGGTGTACTAACCACAGACTGTAGAAGATGCCAATAGCTCTCCTGCGACCCATAGAGGACAAGTGAGATTTTGTGGGTGCCGACAGCAACAGAGCGACAAATATAAGTGATCCCACCCCTGGCCGCTGGAAAAGCCCATAACACCGTTGCAGACCCCAAGGAGAGAGCACATCTAGGTGGGCTGCAACAGTAGGCACCAGCAGCCTGAAGCCCCCCTGTGACAGCCCCCACAGCAGAGGAGGGAATCCAAAGGGCCACTGTGGCTACGAGGAGGGGCCCAGGCCCAGTTAGCAACTGCGGACAGGGTTCCTGGTTGGTGCAGTATAAACTGCTGCTCCCCCCACCGCAGCAGCTGAAACAAGTGAAAGGAGCAACTAAACTCTATCTCCATGTGGAGGCACAAATCAACAACATCAAGCAATATGAAAAAATACATTAAATCTCCAGAACAGAAAGAAAGTAACAAATACACAGAAAACAATCCCAAAGAAAATGAGATATATAACCTAAATGACGATGACTTCAAAACAGCCATCATTAAAATTCTCAATGAGTTAAGAGAGAGTTCTGACCGTCAACTCAACGAGTTCAGGAGCTATGTCACAAAAGAGTTTGATACGATAAAGAAGAACCAAACAGAAATATTGGAAATGAAGAACACAATAGAGGAGATTAAGAAAAATCTAGATGCTCTGAACAGTAGGGCCGATAATATGGAGGAAAGAATTAGCAATTTGGAAGATGGCAATATAGAATTGCTGAAGGCAGAGGAGGAGAGAGAAGCAAGACTAAAAAGAAATGAAGAAACTCTCCGAGAATTATCAGACACAATTAGGAGATGCAACGTAAGGACTTTAGGTATACCAGAGGGAGAAGAGAAGGAGAAAGGGGCAGAAAGCCTATTCAAAGAAATAATGGCTGAGAATTTCCCAAATCTGGTGAGGGAGATGGATCTTCAGGTGACAGAAGCCAATAGATCTCCAAACTTTATCAATGCAAGAAGACCAACTCCACGCCATATAGTAGTGAAGCTAGCAAAAGTCAACGACAAGGAGAAAATACTAAGGACAGCCAGGCAAAAGAAACTAACCTACAAAGGAACCCCCATCAGGCTATCAGCAGATTTCTCAGCAGAAACCTTAGACAAGGAGAAAATACTAAGGACAGCCAGGCAAAAGAAACTAACCTACAAAGGAACCCCCATCAGGCTATCAGCAGATTTCTCAGCAGAAACCTTACAGGCTAGAAGAGAGTGGAATGATATATTCAAAAATCTGAAGGACAAAAATCTACAGCCGAGAATTCTCTACCCAGCGAAAATATCCTTCAAATACGATGGAGAAATAAAAACTTTTGCAGATAGACAAAAATTAAGGGAGTTCATTGCCACAAAACCTCCTCTTCAGGAAATCCTCAGGAAACCCTCATTCCTGAAAAATCCAAAAAAGGAAAGGGGCTACAAAACCAAGAGCAGAGGAGATAAGTAGAAGGACAACAACAGAGAGTAGCAGCTCTACATCAGAACAGATTAAACCATGGGACAAGAAACAAAGGAAACTGAAGAAAACCGGAAAACAAGACACAAAATGGTAGTGGTAGGCCCCCACATCTCAATAATCACTCTAAATGTAAATGGATTGAACTCCCCAATCAAAAGACACAGAGTGGCAGGATGGATCAAAGAACAAGATCCAACAATATGCTGCCTCCAGGAAACACACCTCAGCCCCAAAGACAAACACAGACTCAGAGTGAAGGGATGGAGAACAATACTCCAAGCTAATAATGAACAAAAGAAAGCAGGTGTCGCTATACTAATATCAGACAAGGTAGATTTCAAAGCAAAACAGATAAAGAAAGATAAAGAGGGACAGTATATAATGATAAAAGGGACTCTCCACCAAGAAGACATAACACTTATAAATATATACGCACCCAACACAGGAGCACCAAAATTTGTAAAGCAACTCTTAATAGAACTAAAAGAAGACATCAACAACAATACAATAATAGTAGGGGACCTCAACACACCATTAACACCAATGGACAGAACATCCAGACAGAAAATCAACAAGGAAATAATAGAATTAAATGAAAAATTAGACCAGATGGACTTAATAGATATATATAGAACACTTCATCCAAAAACAGCAGGTTACACATTCTTCTCAAGTGCACATGGAGCATTCTCAAGGATTGACCATATTTTGGGAACCAAAGCAAACATCAATAAATACAAGAGAGTTGAAATAATATCAAGCATCTTTTCTGATCATAATGCTATTAAACTAGAAATCAACTACAAGAAAAAAGCAGAGAAAGGTGCAAAAATGTGGAGACTAAACAACACGCTTCTCAACAAACAATGGATCATTGAAGAAATTAAAGAAGAAATCAAATTTTATCTGGAGACTAATGAAAATGAGAACACGACATACCAAATCATTTGGGATGCAGCAAAAGCAGTCCTAAGAGGGAAATTCATCGCAATACAGGCTGACCTCACTAAACAAGAAAAAGCTCACATAAGCAACCTCAAATGACACCTAACAGAACTAGAAAAAGAAGAACAAACAAAGCCCAGAGTCAGTAGAAGGAGGGAAATAATAAAAATAAGAGCAGAAATAAATGATATTGAAACAAAAAAGACAATAGAAAGGATCAATGAAACAAAGAGTTGGTTCTTCGAAAGAATTAACAAAATTGACAAACCCCTAGCCAGACTCACCAAGAAAAGAAGAGAGAAATCGCAAATTAATAAAATTAGGAATGACAGAGGAGAAATCACAACAGATACCAATGAAATACAAGAGATCATAAGAGAATACTATGAAAAACTATATGCCAACAAATTGAACAACCTGGCAGAAATGGACAAATTCCTAGACTCCTACAATCTCCCCAAACTGAATCAGGAAGAAATGGAGAATCTGAATAGGCCAATCACAAGTAAGGAAATAGAAACGGTAATCAAAAACCTCCCCAAAAATAAGAGTCCAGGACCAGACGGCTTCTCTGGAGAATTCTACCAAACATTCAAAGAAGACTTAATACCTATTCTCCTCAAACTGTTCCAGAAAATTGAGAAAGATGGAGAACTCCCTAACACATTCTATGAAGCCAACATCACCCTGATCCCCAAACCTGACAAGGACAACACAAAGAAGGAGAACTACAGGTTGATATCACTGATGAACGTAGATGCAAAAATCCTCAACAAAATTTTGGCAAACCGATTACAGCAATACATCAAAAAGATTATACACCATGATCACGTGGGATTTATACCAGGGACACAGGGATGGTTCAACATCCGCAAGTCAATCAGCATGATACACTACATCAACAAAATGAAAAACAAAAACCACATGATCATCTCAATAGATGCAGAGAAAGCATTCGACAAGATCCAACACCCATTTATGATAAAAACCCTCAGTAAAATGGGTATAGAAGGAAAGTACCTCAACATAATAAAGGCCATATATGATAGACCCACAGCCAACATCATACTCAATGGACAAAAACTGAAAGCCATCCCTCTGAGGACAGGAACAAGACAAGGGTGCCCACTTTCACCACTCCTATTCAACATAGTACTGGAGGTGCTGGCCAGAGCAATTCGGCAGGAAAAAGAAATAAAAGGAATCCAAATAGGTAACGAAGAAGTAAAACTATCGTTGTTTGCAGACGACATGATCTTATATATAGAAAACCCCAAAGAATCCACAGAAAAACTATTAGAAATAATCAACAACTACAGCAAAGTAGCAGGGTATAAAATTAACGTGCATAAATCAGTAGCATTTCTATACACTAACAATGAACTAACAGAAAAAGAACTCAAGAACTCAATCCCATTCACAATCGCAACGAAAAGAATAAAATACCTTGGGATAAACTTAACCAAGGAAGTGAAGGATCTATACAATGAAAACTACAAGACTTTCTTGAAAGAAATTGACGATGACATAAAGAGTTGGAAAGACATTCCTTGCACATGGATTGGAAGAATAAACATAGTTAAAATGTCCATACTACCTAAAGCAATATACAGATTCAATGCTATCCCAATCAGAATCCCAAGAACATTCTTCACAGATATTGAACAAACAATCCTAAAATTCATATGGGGCAACAAAAGACCGCGAATTGCTAAAGCAATCCTGAGCAAGAAAAACAAAGCCGGCGGAATCACAATCCCCGATTTCAAAACATACTACAAAGCTACAGTGATCAAAACAGCATGGTACTGGTACAAAAACAGGTCCACAGATCAATGGAACAGAATTGAAAGCCCAGAGATAAAACCACACATCTATGGACAGCTAATCTTCGACAAAGGAGCAGAGGGCCTACAATGGAGAAAAGAAAGTCTCTTCAACAAATGGTGCTGGGAAAACTGGACAGCCACATGCAAAAGACTGAAAATTGACCAGTCTTTTTCACCACACACCAAAATAAACTCAAAATGGATCAAAGACCTAAAGATTAGGCCTGAGACAATAAGTCTTTTGGAAGAGAATATAGGCAGTACACTCTTTGACATCAGTTTCAAAAGAATCTTTTCGGACACTGTAACTCCTCAGTTGAGGGAAACAATAGAAAGAATAAACAAATGGGACTTCATCAGACTAAAGAGCTTCTTCAAGGCAAGGGAAAACAGGATTGAAACAAAAAAACAGCTCACTAATTGGGAAAAAATATTCACAAGCCACTTATCCGACAAAGGGTTAATCTCCATAATATACAAAGAACTCACACTGCTTAACAACAAAAAAACAAACAACCCGATCAAAAAATGGGCAGAGGACATGAACAGACATTTCTCAAAAGGAGATATGAATATGGCCAATAGACACATGAAAAGATGTTCATCATCGCTAATCATCACGGAAATGCAAATCAAAACTACACTAAGATATCACCTTACACCCGTTAGATTGGCAAAAACATCCAAAACCAAGAGTGACAAATGTTGGAGAGGTTGTGGAGAAAAAGGAACCCTCATACACTGTTGGTGGGAATGCAAACTGGTACAGCCACTATGGAAAACAGTATGGAGATTTCTCAAAAAGTTAAAAATAGAAATACCCTATGACCCAGCCATCCCATTACTGGGTATCTATCCTAAGAACCTGATATCAGAAATCTCAAGAGTCCGTTGCACCCCTATGTTCATCGCAGCATTATTTACAATAGCCAAGACGTGGAACCAGCCTACATGCCCAGAAACTGATGATTGGATAAAGAAGATGTGGTATATATACACAATGGAATACTACTCAGCCATAAAAAAAAGACAAAATTGGCCCATTCACAACAACATGGATGGACCTCGAGGGTATTATGTTAAGCGAAATAAGCCAGTCAGAGAAAGACGAACTCTATATGACTCCGCTGATAGGTGGAATTTAGTATATTGATAAGGAGATCTGATCGGTGGTTACCAGGGAAAAGGGGGGGTGGGGGGAGGGCACAGAGGGGGAAGTGGTGTACCCACAACATGACTAACAAAAATGTACAACTGAAATCTCACAAGGTTGTAATCTATCATAACATTAATAAAAAAAAAAAAATCCAACCACCTAGAAATAACCAGTGTTAATAGGACGAATTATATTCATAGGTTGTCTATTTCAATAGAATAAGCTGTGTGAGGAACAACGAGCATTTCTTTAGTGCTACATGTCATTTCTCATTAGATCTTGCGATCTAATAAGATCTATAATAATCTTATCATCATCATGTTTTATCTTCATCTTACAGAAAACACTGAGACTGTCACTTGCAGAAGGTCACCTACATAGTCCACATAATGGTGTATTATTCCCCTAATAAATTGTTTAATTTAAAAAAAAAAAATTAGTCGTATTCTATTTTTTTAACAGAGTATTGGGTATATGGCTATTCAATGTATTCTTTATGTCTTATACATATGTTATAAATATTACTATACGTATTAAATATTTAATTTAAAAATATATCCTGAATAGCATTTGGTACAAAGTAGATAAATTTGTAGATAAATTTGGGGGCTGATTGCCAGACTATTTTAGAATAGTGAGTATGAAGCTGTCTTTCCTGCAAGGCACTATGTCATTAAATCATTAGTTTCTGAAGGTCATTCTTAGTTCCTGACAGTTAACGTTGATATCAGCATTTTGGAGGGTACCAGTCGTCTATTTTTTGAGTTTGTGGATGCCAATCTAGAGACTTTAAATGTGCTTTCAGATCAATGAAGGTAATATTTAAAAAATAAGTGAGGTCAGATTATTTTTTACACTAATTCACATTTTAACTTGGTTTCTGAATATACTATAGCTTAGTGGTTAAGACTCTCGTGGTCTGAATCCTGGTTCCATCTCTCCGTCAGTGATATTCACCTCTTGGTGTTCTAACAGAGACCTCAGAACTTCTTGGGAGGGTGATTGTGAGCATTAAATGGATGGGAGTCACTGTTTTGCTGCTCTTAGTTTTTGGTACTCTGAGCAGTTCTTCTCAAATCTATGTATATTTATGTTAAATATTTAACAGGATTCCTAAGTAAGATTAATTTTTTAAAATTTGGCACTTACATCGACTTATTTTTGTATTTCTAGGTTAATCCTCGAGCACTGTTGTTTGGTCATACAGCTTCGATCACTTGTTTGTCTAAAGCTTGTGCTTCTAGTGACAAGCAGTATATTGTGAGTGCATCTGAAAGTGGGTAAGTATTTTCTTATTCACTGTTTTCCCTCATAAGTCTTCATTGCAAATAGTAACAGTATATTAGTAAGTAGGGAATTTTGTTTTTCTTTTGGAGTATCTTTTAAATAAATACTTCAGTTGTCTCAACCTAAAGAAAGATATTTGAAATATGGTTTTTAAAATGTGAATTTTATCTTTATTAATGATTTTTATAATCCTTTTATTGTAATTTATGGTTATGTTTTTGCCTTGCTCTTGAGAAACTCAGAATACCATAAAAATTAAAACATGATCATTAATCCCCATGGCATTTTTATTGAGTTGGCAGACAACTTTGAGGATTTTAAAAAAAACCTGAATGATGCCAGGCTAGCATAAATTTGGAATATGAGGCCGTGCAAAAGTTCGTACAGTTATAGTCATGTCTGTTAATGCACTAACATAACTATATATATTCCTGAATCTCAGAATATAACTTGTTTTTGGAGAGATAGGTCATTGGACAGTAGTTGTAGGGTCCAGAGTGTGAGGAATTTTAAAAACGTTTTTGGTGCTTAGAAAATTGTGTATTTACACAATATGTTATTAAAGTGGGGGAGCTGGAAGAGAGTTGTTTAAGAAGTTGTCCCTTCCACTCCTCGTAATTTGTGAATTTGAAGTGAACCTTGGGTAACAGTTTGGAACAAGAAGAGGCAGCATCAGGTAAAAATATTATACCTTTTGGTCAATTAAAGGATAATTCACATTAGAATGCATATTCTAAATAGATTGAGCATCCTTTGAAAAATTGTTTCATGGCATGTGAGATATAGGAAAGGGCATCTTAAAGAAAACCCAAATAATACCAGGATCATTGCATTTTATTAGTGTTGTCTTCTGTTAAAGAAATCTTAAGTTTATTTCTTTAAAAGACAAGGCGTATTGACTTTTCTAATTTTTAATGTTGTGTCTTTACTTTTGGGTAAAAATCTTTTTTCTCTGTGCACTCAAGACTTCTGCAATCAATACAGAATCAAAACTGGAATATTGTATTTAGTTTGCAAAGGTTTGGGATTCAGTTGACTTTGTTTTGTTTGTTTTTTGCAGTGCTAAATTTTCTAGCTATGTTGATAACCAGTGGAAAATCTCAGTGGTTTAAATGAAAAGTTTATTTCTTGTTTTTGTCACCCTTCCCTCATAGATCATTTGGGACTCTGCTCTGCTTCATAATTATCCTTGCTTTGAGGTTGAGGGTGAGGGAGCAACCACTATCTGAAGCAGCCACTATCTGGAATGGAGGCAGAGCAGATAGAGAGTTCTGGAGGGCCTCATATCCGTCTTAGCAGGTCTCATATCAGTTCTGGCTGATGTGAACTACTCACGAGACTCCCGCAACTAAAGGGAGCCAGGAAGCGCAGTCCTACCAAGTGCCCAGAAAGACTGTGGATCGAGGAGGGGTGGGCAGGTTGGAGGGTTGTTTAGGATGGTGGGTAGGAGGACCGGCATTTTTGACAAACAGCAATAATGACTATATACTACTTTTTATGAAATACATAGTTTTAATGGAAGATTAATTTTAAATCACTGTGACAAAATTAAACAGCGCTTTTAAAAATCAGATTTAAAGTTAGCTATTATTTTGTTTTATAGAGAAATGTGCCTCTGGGATGTGAATGATGGCAGATGTATTGAATTTACAAAGTTAGCCTGCACTCATACTGGCATACAGGTTAGTATCTATTTCTGTAACTGTCCAAGTCTGCACAATTTATTACAGATTAACAATTAAAAAATGTTTTTAAACATTGAGCCTATATTTTTAGATGAAAATTGGGCTGGAAGGGGTAATAGGACAAGAAGACTAGAATTGGAGTAGTAAAAGCATTCCTAATAAGATGGTATACTAGAGGAGGATAATACAGTAGAGGAGACTAATGGGGAAAGATGTAGGGTAAGACAGTTGCCATTGCTGCTTCTGCTGTTTCTGGCTATCTTGCTTACCCAAGTGAGAGCCCTTGAACTAGTTGGGTAAGTGCTTTAGGTCCTAAGTAATGGAATTCTCTTTTGCTAAAGCCTTTGTGATTCCATTTGTGATTGGCACAGTCCACTTTTTTGGATCATGCCCTTTTTATTGCTTGCACGCTTGGTTTTTTGGTACATTTTTTGACTTTCCAACTCTGTAGAAGAACTGACCAATTCATATGCCTGGCTTACATAGGAATTTATAGTTTCTTACTTACATTCTTGGTATTCTTTCTTACTCTTTCATAATTGTCAAGTTCTTTGTGCTTCAGTTTACTCATCATTCACTGTGTTGAGTGTTGGGGAAAATTACCAAGTATATAGAAAATATGATTTGTGTTCTCAATGGGGAAGGAGAGGGAAGAGAACTCATATTTATTGAGCAAATATTCTATAGGCATTTTTTTTATTTTCCGAAGATTGGCACCTGAGCTAACAACTGTGGCCAATCTTTTTTTTTTTTTCTGCTTTATCTCCCCAAATCTCCCCTGGTACATAGTTGTATATCTTAGTTGCAGGTCCTTCTAGTTGTGGCACATGGGACGCCGCCTCAATGTGGCCTGATGAGCGGTGCCATGTCCTTGCCCAGGATCTGAACCAGCGAAATCCTGGGCCGCTGCAGCGGAGCGTGCGAACTTAACCACTTGGCCACGGGGCTGGCCCCTGTATAGGCATTTTTAATATGTTATTTCATTTAGTCCTCCCCACATCCTTACAAATTAAATAGGAGTCTATCATTTTACATATAGGGAAGCTGATACCCAGAGTGATTAAATGACTTGCCCCCGTCTCTCAGTGAGTCATTCATGGCGCCAGGATCCCAAATCAGGTTTATCTGACTCTAGGGACTGTGTTCTTTCCGTTATGTCATGCTGCCTCCCTTAGAACAAATAAAATCATTTGTTGAGGAAGAAAACCTTCTGTGCTAACACAAATTAGGAAAACAAGGAAAAATGTTTGTGGGGAGGTGGTATTGAGTGTGATATAGGTCTTTAGTGATTATTTCTTGCCCTGGCAAAGGCCTTTTAAAAATAACTTCTTTAATGCTGTTAGGGTGTATGCTTTCTGTTTAAAGGGCATATATTATTTATTTTTTATCATATGAAGGATCATCCAGGTTTATAAGGAGAAAAGAACTAATAAAATTATGTAGAGTCTTTGACTTTATAATTTATTTTAATTGAAAAATTATATATAAATGTCTCGAACTCATTGCATATAAGTATTTTGACCAATGTATAATTTTATGATTTAAAAACTTTTGGTTTATATTTTAGGAAAAATTATCTTTATTTATTCAACATATTTTCAGTGCCTACTATTTATCAGATCCTGTATTAGGCCCTCTGCATTTAGATTGGCAGCCATCTCTAAGCAGAAGATACTTTTTGGTAGATGCACTAATGTGTGACAGTCGTTCTTTGTGTGATCCTCAGCCTCGCACGTCCAGAAGCAGGTTGTTTTTTAATATACATAGAAATCATAAACCTTGGTGACATTGGCACTTAAGTGAAATCACAAGGAAATGCCAACTTACTAAATTATTACATGAGGGCATCTCTTTTTAATATTTGGGAAACTTATTTCTCCATTCAGGATACCTTTTTTGCCGTTATCAAAGTGTCTTAGAAGCTAAAGCAGAACATCGTTTGGGAGTATAACTTTAAAGCAACAGTGAGAGGCGTGTAGTCAGGCAGGTCTAATGAAGTAGCCCTGCCCTCAGGAGAGAGCTTTTCTCTAGTGACTGCCATGCACACATCTTTCCTGGCTGGTGTCTGATGAATGTTGATGAAGTTTGCTTCTCTGCACCCATCTTTTACTCCTTGACACATTCCTCCCTTGTATGGGTCAAGGCGACCTGTGTCACGCTATGAGTGTCTGGCGATCCCTGAGACCTCCAGGTTGTGTGTTGTGTTTTTGGATCTACCCCCTGCAGTCTGTGGTATCTGCATTTTAGTAGACCCTCCCTCTTTTGGAGTTTTAGTGGTGCTACCTTGTACTTAGTAAATGCTCTGCATAATCAATGCTTATGTTTAAGAAGTTGTATTCCTTCTTATACAGGGTACTCCATAGTTGAGAAAAGATTGTCTTCCATCACATACAGTGTTGAGCTGTAAGAACAGGACTGATGAGTGTGGGAGCAGACTGGAGCCAGGTTTCTTAGTTATTTCCCCAGTTGAGGAGTAGTTACAGCATTGCCCTTTGTGCTGTATCTAGCTTGCCCTCACATGATTCAGATAAGGTCCAATCCCTTGGGAAGTAGTAGTCTGGGTGTTGGATTTCATCGCCTTCTAAAAATCCTCTAGGAGAATCATCCCACTAAGAAAGTCACTTATGTTTTTGGAAGACAGGTGCTTTGGTAAATTGTTGGTCTTGTTTTGATAGTTATTCTTCCTTTACTCTTTGGTTGATGGAAACCCATCTTATCCTCTTAGTTATTTGTGGCATGAGTAACGCGTAGTACCTGATTGTATTGGTTCTTCCCCTTTTTCCCACATAGTCTAAATGTGCACTATAAGGATGGTTTAAATAGTTGTCTCATACTCTAGTCTCAAATAACACACTTAGATTAATCAGAATTTACTTCTGATTATAATATGTTTGAATAGCAATCATCTTTACTTCTAAATTTTATTTGGTCATAACTAGTAATTATAAGCCTATACTGACCTGTTCCCATTCATCTAAAATTCATATTATTTTTGTGACCCACTTGAGTAACCTTTGCTTTGATTTGTGAAGCTGATTTTATTCAGGTGTCTTATTAATTCATTCAACGGTCCTGTTTTAGATGTTCCAGGAGGATAAAAAAGAATTAGGAATTCTGCTCCAAAGTAGTTCAAAAGGGAGGGTAAGATGTTAAGAAAAGAATAATTTTTGTTAGATATTTTGAAATATTAATGTAACTTGATGTGTGTTTATGTGTATACATAGACATATATAATAGGTACCATATAGTACATGTCTGGAAATATTATTGAAGAAATTGAGCATCATAATAAGCTTGATGAATGCATGCAAATCAAGTATCTAAAGTAAAGGAGAACATTTAAAAATCTTTTTTCCTTTTAGTTCTACCAGTTCTCTGTTGGAAACCAGAGAGAAGGAAGGCTTTTATGCTATGGCCATTATCCTGAAATCCTTGTTGTGGATGCCACCAGCCTTGAGGTGTTATACTCCTTAGTCTCAAAGATATCTCCAGACTGGATTAGCTCCATGAGCATTATTCGATCCCACCGAACACAAGGTCAGTGTGTGGTGCCCTTTAGGAACTGCTGCACCATGACTTAATGGTTAGTTTGCTGTAGAGTTCTATAATGTATCATATGTTAATATATTTGGTTATATTCTTCTATTTAAGAAATAACTACTCTAATAATTTATGGTCTGTTTCTACCTTCATAAAGGAATCTTTGATTGAATTACGATTTAACGTGTTACATTATCTCCATTCCACGGAATAGATCACTAGCTTTTGGCAGTCTTAGAGTATGTGGGTGATTTTCTGGAAATCAGCACATAGCTTTTTACTCAACAGCCATTCAACAAATATTTATTGAGTGCCTGCTATCTTCAGAAGATTGAACTACTGAAAGAACTCGAATTCTAAAAAGGGAGCATCATATGTAAACAAATGGCAGTTCAGGATGTAAAGTGTAACAAGGTAGAGAAGTAGAGAGAGGCTGGAATTAACGAATACAGTAAAGGGGCTTGAGGACAAGTTGGAAGGCTGCCCAGATTAGACAAAATCTAGGATTTGAAAAGTGAGGAGGAATTCGTTTGGCAGACATAGGGATCAGGATGTTTCTGGCCAAGAAAATGGTTTGTACACAGGAGCTAAAGCATTAATACTAGTCTAGGTATGTGAGGGGAAACTAAAATACCTGTTTTCAGGGCCAAATAGTTTGAGGGAAGGAATTAGGAACATATGACGTTGGCAAAGTTGGCAGGGGACAGATCATGAAGGGCCTTGTGTGCCAGCTGGGGAACTTGGATTTCATCCTGTAGATCAGGGTTGGTAGACCTGTACCATAAAGGCTTTGCAGGCCGTACAGTCTGTGTTTCAACTACGCAACTCTGCTGACATAGCACAAAAGCAGCCATAGGCAATGCAAAATAAAAGAGCCTGTCTGTGTTCTAATAAAACTTTATTTGTAAAAAACAGCCAGTGAGCTGGATTTGATTGATGAGCTGTAGTTGGCTGGTCCCTACTGTAGATGATGGCTGTCACTGGTAGAAATGCTTGAAGGGACTTAGGTTTTAAACATCACTTTGGTGGCATTGTTGAGAAAGGTTTAGATGGGAGCAAAGCAAGTTTGGAGATTATTTTAATAGCCCAGCTGAGAGTGGTGCAGATTTGAACTAAAGCAGTGACTATGGAAGTAGGGTGGATGGACTTGCAGCATTTCCACAGGGCTGTTCTCTGTTCAGAGCATTGGTTCTGAAGTTTGTAATGGTATTAGTGAAAAAGAAGGTTTCTATCGTCAAATATAGTTAGGAGATGTGTGGTGAAATAAAATTAAGCAGGCTTCTTTAATGTGGGACTTTCTCAAGGAGAGGGTTTTCATGCATAATAGAGAATTACTGCTTTATTCCTGAGCATAACAGTGAAATGAGACACAACTTTAATTTCCAGGCAATAGGGAATCATTATCAGCATGTTCACCTTTAATCTTAATTACAATCAATATTTTCTTGAAAAAAAGGACTACATTTGTGAAAGCAGTTTGCTCATTTTGAATTTTCACACTATTTCCATTTATGAGATATACATGTACACACTGGTCTGAACAGCATAGAGTATAACTTTGATGAAAACTTTTGTGCTTTGCATACAATTCTAAATGTTATCAGTATATAATGTTGCAAATGTATACAATTTTTAATCTGCATTTACCATATTCTAGTCTGTGGCTATTTGAAAATTTTAGATGTATTGATATTTTTAAATTTTTATTGTAATTGACAGTTTATGAGCAGTTGTTATAACTTCTCTGTGCAGGATCATGGAATTGTAATCAGTGCATTCCAGTGCCTTACATTGCCTGGGGAACTATGTAATACAACAAGGTTTTTACTTAAAGATAGCAAACAAATCTTTTTAATAAGAGTAATAACTCGTCTTTATTGATATGTCGAATGCTATACCTGTGGTGTGTCTTAATTCTTATAACAACCCAGAAGGTAGGTACTGTTGCTATACATTTATATTTGCTTACAGATAAGCAAATTGAATTTAAGATAGCTAAGTTAAGTTATCCGCAGTTCATGGTTCATTAGTGAGGAAAATGTGATCTTAGCACACACCCTTCTCACTCTGGAGCCTGCGTTAGACTGCTTTCTCATGTCCCTCCTCTCAGAGTTCACCTATATTACCGTGGAGCTGCGACTGCTCCCTTACTGGAAGCTTATGAATTTAGGTTTTATATTGCATCTTTCTCTTGATCACAATCTATGAAGAGTCCAGTGTGCAATAAAATGTCTAGAAGGCAGATAAGGTAGGTGGGAATGAGGGAAATGCATGCCTTGAAGAAATGAATTGGGTGTGCTCATCCATGATAAAAAATTAAAAGTTGTGAATTTTGAAGAATAAAAGTTCTTTGTTA
Organism: Equus caballus; assembly: GCF_041296265.1. NCBI lineage: Eukaryota > Metazoa > Chordata > Mammalia > Perissodactyla > Equidae > Equus > Equus caballus. The sequence continues at coordinate 82,601,092 of NC_091691.1, forward strand.
ACATAATGATCAAGAACATTTGAAATTATTAAAAACTTGTTGATTAGAAATAAAAAAAGTAAGTTCAAGTAGCTAGAAACAACTTTTCTTTGCATTCCAAATTTTTGGTCATCTTTATTATGTTTCAAAATCTGGTTTCTGTTATTTCATGAAATATTGAGTTGTGTTTTTATGCCAGTTGTAAAACATACTGTTATTCAATTTCATTAAAGCGAACCATGTTACTGTTTAGAAAGAAAGCATATTGTGTTTGTAACCTTGACTTCTTGTTCATTCTCGACTTAGAGGACACTGTGGTGGCACTCTCAGTGACAGGCATCTTGAAGGTGTGGATTGTTACCTCTGAAGTAAGTGGCATGCAGGTGAGACAAATGAGACTGGAAGTGATTTCTCTGTTTTTCTTCTTATGAAGTCTTAAATTTTAGGGGCTGGCCTGGTCGTGGAGTTGTTGGGTTTGCGCACACTCCGTTTCAGTGGCCTGGGGTTCACAGGTTCAGATCCTGGGTGCGGACGTAGCACCACTTGTCAGGCCATGCTATAGTAGCATCCCAAATAAAATAGAGGAGGATTGACACAGATGTTAGCTCAGCGACAATGTTCCTCAAGCAAAAAGAGGAGGATCGGCAACAGATGTTGGCTCAGGGCCAATCTTCCACACGCACACACGCACACACACACACACACAAATTTAGTAATGCTATGCCCCTTCCTTTTTTTTCTTAAAGGGGAAGGAAAAAGCTTTTCCCTTTTGATAGCCTTATTGGTATAGTCTAGAAGATCCCCTAGTACACTGTGTCTGTAAGTGCTTTATTTTTTTCATTTTTGATGGTAGTCATCTGCTCTACCAAGGATATGAAATAGCGAAACATGTTTCACAGGATATAAAGTAGAGAAACATGGAAGAGGTGGGACTTTCCTCAGCTGCCTCTGTTTAACGTTAAGAGGTAGTTTGCTTGAGAGAAAAAATAAAGCAAACCACCGCAAAAACTATATAAGGCCAATTTCAGTTTTAGTCTTCTCTCTCTGTTCTTTGGGCATGAGTTCCTTGTTACTTTTTATCAGTAAGAAAGGCAGGTCAATTTTTCTGACAATATTGATGCAAATCTCTTCAGCTGGGAAATTTTTAAACGTTGAATCTGGGGGAAAGGAGAGGGATTGGCCAGTTTTTTTCTTTTTAAACCCAAAAGCAATTATAGCTACGAAAATTCGCATTTACTCAAACTTTTCTCATCTGTTGTTACCAGATTGGTGACAGTCTGATTCTCATCAGTATTTTAACGTTAAGGAGCTTAGTAGCAAAGATGTAGTGGCCAGATGTTTTCAGAGTTTATACCTTGGTTCTCATGTGAGGGGTTAACATGATGAACGTATCAAGTGATGTCTTTGTTTCATTTATTTTCTTTATCATTATGTGATAATATTAATTGACAGCCAAGCCATTCCTAAAGTTTTTCTTTCTCTTTTCAGGATACTGAGCCAATATTTGAGGAGGAATCCAAACCAATTTATTGTCAGAATTGCCAAAGCATCTCTTTTTGTGCATTCACACAAAGGTCACTTTTGGTTGTGTGCTCCAAATATTGGAGGGTAAGATAACTACAAAAGTAAGAAGCTGTATTTTTACCCTTCAAGATGTTGGTTTATGAGGCTTCCGAAGATAATTGTAAGGAAGAGCTTGGTACAAGAATATTTTAACCATTCGGAATTCATGTGTGATTCTGATATCATACTTTGAGGTGTTGAGATTTGACTATATGTAGTTGTCTTTTTTCTTTTGGTTTATAGAATGATTCAGTTAATGACTGTTATTCTACTGATCTTCATTTCTACCTTTTGCTACTATTTCAGTCATTATCTTGTCAGTACAGCATAAGCAGTGGTGGTGAGTTTTCTGCAGGTTGACGTATCTTTGTAGGTTGTTATTATTCCCAATTGCCGCTCTGTTCTGAGTTCCTGGAGTTGGGAAGGTCTTCCTCCATTCCTTCAGAGCTAGTGGTGGAAGGAGTATGTTACTTCCATGTTGTCAGACTTTAATATTTCCGTAATAGAAGAAGAGCCGCCATGTTTTGACCACTTGCTCTATGCCTAGCGTGTTTTTCAAAGCTTTCCATGTATTATTTCTTTTAATCTTCACAACTCTGTAAGGGGAATTGTGTTAGTTATCTAATCCTGCATAATAGATTACTCCAAAACTTAGCAGTTGCAAACAACAAACATATCATCACCCATCTGACACGTGTATCACCACCCCATCTGTAGGTCAGGGATCTGGGCATGGCTTAGCTGGGTACTTCTGGCTCAGGGTCTCTCACAGGCTGCAGTCAACGTGTTGGCTGGGATTACAGTCTCATCGTAAGGTTCAATGGGGGTTGGATCTTCTTCCAAGCTTGCTTACTTGGTGGTTGGTTGGCAGGCCACAGGCCCTCTTGGCTGTTGGCTGGAGACATTAGTTCCTTGCCGTGTCGACCTCTGCATAGAGCAACTCACAGCATGGGAGTTCTCTTCTCTCAGAGTAAGTGAGCAAGAGAAGATGTAACCAAGATCTATCTAATCCTGGAACTGAGATCTCGTCACCTCTGCCATATTTTGTTCTCTAGAAACAGTCACATAATCCAGCCTACACTCAAGGGAGAGCATTATAGGGTGTGAATACCAGGAGTCAGGGATCAGTGGGGCAATCTTAGAGGCTGCCTACCACAGTGGGAATTGTTCCTTTCCCCATTTTGCAGATAAGGCAACTGAGGCATTGGGGGGATAAATAACTTGACTAAGATTATACAAGTGGTAGTGGAGTTGCTGGAGTAAAGCTCGGGCAGTCTGACTGTGGCAGCCACTCTCATTACCGCCACTTTCTACTCCTTCAGAGGGGCGGGGCAGTGTAGGAAAAGGCATGACTAGGGCAGCAGCATCTTCAACCGCATCCTTGCCATTGCCACTGCTTTGGAATAAGATTAGAGAGGAAAAGCTAGCAGTGGTCCTTTTCTTAAATGCACACACAAGAATGAGAGGCAACCCACAGAGTGAGAGATGGTAGTGATACACATATGATGAGGCACTCATCTAGTATTTATAAAAAACCAACTCCCAGAAATCAAGAAGAAAAACACAGACAACCCATAGGAAGATGGACAAAAACATTTCATAAAAGAGGAAAGCCAGATGGCCAATAAATGTGCAGAAAGATGCTCAGCTTCATTAATCAGAGCAATGCATGTTAAAGCAACTCTGAAATAGTACTACAACTCACCAGAATGACTTTTTCAGATATTTATTGTCAGAAAGAAGTTTTCAGTTTTAAAATGGTTAAATGGACATCTTTTATTTTATGGTTTCTAAAACAATTTGTGACGTGTTCTAAAAGGCTCACCACAGCTGAGATTTTTTTTTAAATCTTTTATTTTTTCCTAATGTTTGTATAATTTTACCTTATATACTTTTGAATCTTTAATCTGGAATTTATTCTGTATAAACTGTGAGATGTAGATCCAATTTTATTTTTATTCCAGATTGACCCCTCCAGTTCCTGATGCCGTTTGTTGGATAATTCATTTTTCAATTGTGCCTTTATAATATACCATATTCCTGTATTAGGGGAATCTGTTTCTGGACTTGTTGATTTGTCCATTTATGCATTAATATTGTATTGCTTTATTTTCTATAGCTTTATAATTTGTATTAATAGATAATGGGGCTGGAGGGCTGGTCTCCCTTCATTCTTTCTTGGACTTGTCTTGGCTATTCTTGTAGTGCTAATGTTATATATGATAAATATTGTAGCAAGTCATAGTAAAAAAGCTAGGATTTGTTCTAATTTCAATGCTCTGTACAAACAACTTCATTGCTTTTTCTTTAAAGAAAAGTAGAATAAAAACTCTTGGCCATTGAATTACTCATTCCTTCTAGGGAAATTTTCTGGCAATATAGAATGCACTTTTATCAAATATTGAAAGTGATAGAAAAATTCTGCTAGACATTATAAGATCAGGATTTGTAGTCCTAGCTTTATCACTTACTGGACATATGACCTTGAGCATGATGTAACCCTTATTTGTGTCGGTTTTCTATATATAAAATGGGTTAGCAATACTTGCCTGCCAGCCACCTGCAGTGATTCATACGAGATAATGATTGTAAAGGTATGTTGTAAACTTTGGTGTGCCTTAGAAGTGTAAGGTCCCAGAAGGTCAGCAGCCTGTGTGGCTGATGAAATTTTAGGGACTTGACTTTTATATGTGAGAATTATTAAATAATAAAACTGAGTCTAAGTTCCTATTTACAGTATTTTAGTACATTGATGAAATAAGGTAAAGTAAGTTAATTCCTCTATTAACAAAGAGACATTCTGGTGTCAGAGTTTATTGTTAGAAACATTGTTACTGGGCATAGAAATAAAACAGGGGTCATAACCATGCCTTCTAGAGGTTGGCTCCCTGTAACTTGTCATTCTTTGGTGCAGCACTCTCCCTTTAGATAAGAAAGGCTAGGAATTCCTCTCCCTGTGTAGAGGAGCACCCCTGCTCCGCCTGTCAGGGTCACTGCCTGACCACTGGAGGCTGCATGCAGCTGGGGACCTAGTTGTGTTTTCCCTTGGAAGGTGCCTGTGCCCCAGTGATCACTGACAAAATGTCTTTAACTGAGGTAGCCAACTTTAAAGTCCTGAGTTTATTAAATATATTTCCAGAAGTTTTTGGCTTTTTTTGGTTGAAATGTGGCTGTATCTTACTTAAAGGATACTACCATGGACTATATTGTGAATTTCTTATTTCTTGTAGGTATTTGATGCTGGAGACTATTCCCTGTTGTGTTCAGGTCCGAGTGAAAATGGACAGGCATGGACTGGAGGTGACTTTGTATCCGCAGATAAAGTAATCATTTGGACTGAAAATGGGCAAAGTTATATTTATAAACTACCTGCCAGGTATTCAATCAATACTAAAGTAGGACTTTAATCAAAAGCAAAGGATTCCGAATTTGGGATATAACCTGAAAGTATGAAAATGTATAAAGTATAAATATTTAATTTAGGTAAAAAGCTTCAGAACTTATTAAGTTAGATTTGTAATTACAGTTTAACTTATAAGTACAAAAATTAAGTGGATTTTTATTTGAAGTAAGATATTTTAATACCATTAATTTTTTAGTGCCTATATTAAATTAACTATAATTTAAAAATCCATATTTTGTTCATTGTCAAAAAAACCTCATCATATTGTGTGATATAATATTTAATGTCAGTACTGTCAGGTGTTGCTTAACAACTGGGGTACTTTCTGAGAAATGTGTCGTTAGGTAATTTCGTCATGCGTACATCATAGAGTGTACTTACACAAACCTAGATGGTATAGCCTGCTACACACCTAGGCTGTATGATACTCATGTTATATTGTCTATATATATATACTCATGGACCATTGTCATACATGCAGTCTGTCATTGACCAAAATGCCATTGTGTGGCGCATGACTGTATTTTAATTGAGTTGAATGTTGTATTTTTCTCATTTTCAGTTGCCTTCCAGCTAGTGATTCATTCCGCAGCGATGTGGGGAAAGCAGTTGAAAATTTAATTCCTCCTGTACAACATAGTCTTTTGGATCGAACAGATAAAGAGGTAAAATTCTTTAGGTATCATTTATAATTGGTAGTTACAGTGAAAATTTTCGCAACTATATTTATTAGTGTCTTTTGGTAGATAACTATTTGAAAGATTAGTACAATTCAAGGCACTGTATTAGGTGTTGTAAAACATTTTGACATAGTCACTAATAAACACAGCTTTAAAATTTGCATGTCTTAAACATGTAGTATGCCTATACTATAGCATACACTTTTCTCTCAGAGCACAAATGATCTTATTGTGATTACATAGTGGAAATGACTTTTTGTTAAAATTCATATAGATGGTGTAAATTTATTTTGTACTCTCATGCAGTTGTAAACATAGACAGATGTAATTTTAGAAGAGCAAAGATAATCATGTACTAATGCTGACTAATAATAATTCATTACTTAAGGCATTGCAGTATCTCCCCCAAATCCTGTAGTGATTTAAATCATTAGGCAAGAAGTTTTTTTGCTATAAAAAGTTTATTAGGATTTTTAAAAACCTGCTTAATATCAGGTTAAAGTTGAAATGCAACAGCACTTAATACTGGGTTTTCAACTCTGTATTCTTTGAGCTTTAGGAAAGAAGCTTTGGTTTTGGAAATAGTTTCCTTGACTTATATTCTGGGTTTACACAGCTTTTTATTCTGAACATTGTGTTCCATGTTTATGTGGAGCGATGATAAGGGGAAAGGAATTGTTTTTTTCTATGAATATTTTGAATATACAGAATTTATACATCTGTGTACAATGGAGAGCCTCTATAATCTGTCCTTTATTCTCTTAACTTAAACTCCTACTTCTTGCTGTTCAAACTAGATGATCACTTCCAGTTAAACTAAGGAATAATGACTTGTGTAAAAAAAAATGTAAAACAAAACAAATACATATCCTATTTCTTTAAATATCAGCAACCAATACATTTTAAATTAAAATATATGTATTATGTGGTGTGAGATACACATTGAAATATGGAATGTTGGTTATTCCAGCTACTGTAGTAAGTTTTCCTTGTTAAGCATGTTGTTTATCAATTAAAACTTTTAGTAATTTTCAGACTTTAAGTTAAATCAAATAATTGATTATGCTTATTATATATAGTTTCTCTGCTCTTTAGGAAACAACTAATATCAAATATGATAACTATGTTAACTATGATTGTCAAAACTGAAGCCTACTTTTTACTGCTTTTCAGGATAAGATTCTATGGTTTAATTTTCAAGTATTTGTGAATTAATAATCTAAACTTTAGTTTTAGGAGTCCACCACTATTCAGTATTTTCAAATAAGTGATCTCACTGAAAGCACAAGTTCTTAGCAGAAAACTAATTTGTTTTAAAAGTGAAAATATTCACAAGACCGTAAGAATGGTTTTTTGTTCCTGTAGTTTATAGCTAACATATCAGGTGAGGTTCATATTAATTATGTAAATGTGACCAAGGAAAATGTCATGCTGTTAGTTGAAAAATATACTAATTAAAAAATGGAGTCCTCTAGTTGTCCAAGCTGGTGTAATTTTGCTGCTATTCTTAGTGCTTAATCAGGAATGGCAAAAGGCTACGATTAGTGAATTCTTCCCTTTTGACCTTATAAGTGGAGACCTTTCTTTTTGGTAAAGAGTGGTATATCTTTGTATTATTCTTTAATAACAGACAAATAAGTTGCATTGTTATGTGAGTAATCGGTTTTTATAAAGCAGAGAAAAAGAATATAAATGCTAATTCTAGAGAAAGACTGTAAATGTAGCTTTCATTTCTTTGAATGTTTGTGTTACACTGGATTTGAGTATTAGTTGATATGTACATTAATGCTACAAAATTATATTAAAATACTGTTGAATACTCATGCTATAAACATTTTTTTTAATTCTGGTACTCAGGCAAAGTACTTAACTAACATCCTTGTCTGAAAAAATGTTAATGTGTGAACTATTTTGATTAAAAAGATAGCTAAAGAAATTTGAACAATTTCTTTTTTTTGGCAGTTGCTAATTTGTCCTCCTGTCACTCGGTTCTTCTATGGAGGGAGGGAATACTTCCATAAACTGTTAATTCAGGGTGATTCATCTGGGAGATTGAATATTTGGAACATATCGGACACACCTAATAAGCAGGAAGGTGAAGAAGGTAATAGTAAATTATGTGCAGCAATTTCTTAATTCTTTTAATTTAACAACCTAAATACCAACCACTGAATAACAAGTTTATAATGTACATGTCATTTTCATCTTAGAATTATAGTTGATGACAATTATCATTCTTTGGTATATTACTGAATCAACTATAGACACATTTATTTTAATATGTTTAATTTTTTTTCTGACATGCACAAATGTTTTTCTTTCATACAAAACAAAACCTCCACAGGGCTGGAAATGACTACTTCTATTAGTTTGCAAGAGGCATTTGATAAACTGAATCCCTGTCCTGCTGGAATTATAGATCAACTGAGTGTGATTCCCAATAGTAAAGAACCTCTTAAAGTAACTGCAAGTGTGTACATACCAGCACATGGACGGCTTGTTTGTGGCCGTGAAGATGGAAGCATCATTATTGTACCTGCTACACAGACAGCCATAGTACAGCTGCTACAAGGGGAACACATGCTCCGAAGAGGTATACTTGAGATCTACCAATGTCTAAAGTGTTCCGAGAGATCTGTAACCGTGATATTGACAATGACCGCATTCAGTGTTTTTAGCAAATGATGAGTCAATATAGTTGTTAGTATGCTATGTAGTTGATAGAATTGAATGTGCAGACAATAAAATACTTAGTGGCTATTATTGGAATAAATACCATGTAATGACTATAAATACAGAAATGTCCAGTTTTATCTTTGATATATGTTCATAGTTCCATTTATTAGTTATCTCTATAGTTTACTAAATAATTACCTTATTATCAGTAATATTGGTAATCTTTTAGAACAGTGCTGTCCAGTGGAAATATATATATGTAACAATATATGTGACTTTCTAATAGCCATATTAAAAAAATAAGAATGAAGCAGGTGAAATTAATTTTAATAATATATTTTATTTAACTTGATATAGCAAAACTGTTTTCATTTCAACTTGTAATCAGTATAAAAATTCCTAATGAGATGTTTTGTATGACTTTTTTGTGCTAAGTCTTTTCTAAGTCTTTGAAATGTGCTAAAGCACATGTCAAGTGCTCAAAAGTCTCACGTGGCTGGTAGCTACTGTATTGGACAGAGCAGTTCTATAGGATAAAATTAGAAGTCTTTTCTATAATAAAATTTATAGCTATTCTGATAATTCATGTTTACTTTTATTTGTTGAACTTTATAAGACTTTAATATTCCCATTTTAAATCCAAAACCTCATTCACAGGTTGGCCACCTCACAGAACACTTCGTGGTCATCGGAACAAGGTCACATGTTTGCTATATCCTCATCAGGTCTCAGCTCGTTATGATCAAAGATATCTGATATCTGGAGGTGTGGATTTTTCAGTCATAATTTGGGACATATTTTCCGGAGAAATGAAACATATCTTCTGTGTACATGGTGGCGAGATTACTCAACTTCTAGTTCCACCTGAAAACTGTAGTGTAAGTTGATCATAAAGTATTATTTCGCTATAGTAGAGCTGAATTATGTTGCTCTCAGGCTTAATATAAATGGAATCTAGAGTAATTTAAAGAAACTCTCACAAGAGAATTAAACTGTGACAAAAGAACTGTGACAAGACAATAAACTAAACCTTTTCAATTTTAACACTAAATAGGATCAGCCCAGTGGCTTAGCGGTTAAGTTCGAGTGCTCTGCTTCGGCAGCCCATTGTGTGCCAGTTTGGATCCCAGGAGCAGACCTACGCACTTCTTCAGGCATTCCCACATATAAAATAGAGGAAGATAGGCACAAATGTTAGCTCAGGGCCAATCTTCCTCAGCAAAAAGAAGAGGATTGGTGGTGGATGTTAGCTCAGGGCTAATCTTCCTCAAAAAACCAAAACAAACAAACAAAATAACTAAATAATGGTGACATATAATATTTAGGTAAAGTTATTATTTCCTGTTTGGCACAAAGAAATAAAAGATGCACATAGTGTTTTTTCCTTTTATTATCTCCTAAATAGCATGGCTTGTCCCTGAAACATAGTAGCAGTTTAGAATGTGTTTATGGAAGTTTCAATTTTGTTTTAAAATAGTTGAAACATCTCCAGAGACATTCTACAATCTCATTATTTTCAGCTCCATCTGAGCAAAAAGATAGTGAACATTTACTTTGGTAAAGGTAGAATACATGTAAATAGAGTGTCTTTAAATAAACAATTATTGTGACAAGGGAAAGTATAACAGTCACTGATAATGACTTTGGAAAATTTTGTACATACCTTTGTGGATGCAGGTTCATTTCTTAGTGACGTGTGAAAGGCAGGCCATGATGTCAAGTAAAACGCTTAATAATTTTAGAAATATGAGATTTTAGGAGGGCTTAGGACTAGTAAATAATGGGCTCATAATTTCTTTCACTGTTTGTTAATCGTGAACTTGTTCATGTGATTAGCCGCCTTTGTGTGCATAATCAACCATTCCCCAACATTCACGCACGGATGTGTGTACACAAACACACTATCTTCTTGCATGCACATTCATGCTTCTCATGACCCATTCATTGTCACCAGTTATGGCCTTACTGAAATGGAAAACACTTTACTCGTATATCTGATACCATGTTCACAAGGTGTCTCATTTCAAAACCCAAGTAATTTTCCTTGGCCTTTCTGCTTCCTTACTTAATCTTCCTGATAATGTGTTTTATTTCCGTGTTCTGCCAGTGCTAGATTTTGTTTGATTTGATATTGGTGGTGGTGTAGGAAGTCCTAGTACCACTGTCTCTCTTTTTGTTTTTTTTGCCAGATTTGAAAATTCAGGTTCTTAATCATTCTCTTACTTCTTTTTTTATTCCTGCCTTTTCCTTTCTTTCCTATTTGGTTATTAGTTTCTTATCTTCATCTCTGCGAAAAATTGCTACGTGTTTATTTAAATAACAATTTTATGTTTATTTTAGTGAAATAGGTATCATCGTAATTGCACTCATAAGTTATAACACTGTTACAACCCCTGTCCTGAACTTCATTTTACGGTAGTTATGCCCCATAGTGAAACATGAGAATTTTCAAAAATTTGGTGAAATATCTAATTTTTTTATTCTGAAATTGATTATTTTTTACTAGTTTAGAACAACCATTTCTGATTTGGCTGATTTTTGGTTTTATAAGAATAAAACTTTTAAAATATTAGAGTAATATATTTTTTAAGTTACAAATATGAGTAAAAGGAAAGTTTGGAGTGGTTTACATTAAGGCCATGTTTTCTTTTTGAACGATGTTAATATATACGTTTTGTAGCTTATATGTTTGTATGAGAGCATTTTCTGGTTTCTTTTTAAAGAATTTCAAGTGAATATTTAATAAAAAGTTTTTGACTAATTGCGTTTAAAAATAATTTGTATTGATTAAAAAACTGCCTCATAGACATATATGCAACTAGATAGAGAATGGGCTCCTTACTAGACTAGGGGCAGGCCAAAAGGTGCTAGTTGCCTGGGGAATGTAAAGAAGAGAGACACAGACAAGGAAGTCCAGAACTTGGAAAATAATGTATGACTTATAATTTACTTATTAGAGGCTCAACAATGGAGATTTTTCTTGTTTTCAATTGACATTCAAAAGTACTGATTAAGACAAAGAAATTCACGTTTAGGTTTGTGATAATTTAATAAGTAAATAATGACTGCCTTGTTAATAACCTGTTCATTTTTAGGTACATCAGCTAATGTGTTTGAAGATCCAAGAGCCAAACTGATTAATAAAAGGCTAAGAATTTGATGTTTGCTGAATGTTTGGCAGATGACTGTTTTGCTGAGATTAAAGTTAATGGCACCATATGCTTGTTCTAGTGCTTGAATTGTCCCTCTTATAAATTGATCCAGTGTCATTCATTTTCTTTTAGCATAAAATATTTTTATTTTAAAGTTGTGATCTGGTGGTTGGAAGATTATAAATACTTACTAAACCTAATGATTAAAGATACATACTGAAAGAATTTCGTCTGCTTTTTTGGCTAGAGTTTTGGTTTTTATCTTAGGTAGATTCAGAAGTTAAGTTTTGACTTACTGCATTTTTTTTCAGGAAAAGATATACTAAAACAGAGTAATGTTAGTTGTATTTTAACAATTACTTAAATTATAATAAAGAATGTATAAGGTTGATGATTTTTTCCTTTCTTATTTTGTAGTCATTTCATGTTTACTGAAATATAGGAGGTTGTTAAAAAAAAGTACTAAGCAAAATCAGTTTGTCTCCTAGCTTGAGTAGACAGTGAAGAAACAATGAACTCCTGTCTGCTGGGTGGAAAAGATGCCGCAGCTGGAGATGAGCTCTGAGGACCGACTGTACACTCTTTCACGACTTTGTATGCATGTCTCAGTAGACAAATAAGATGTACTTAGTTTTCTACCATCTGGGTGTTTCTTTGTCATTCTTTCTTTCCCCACTCCTTCATTTTTGTGCTATTTTAGCATCTGTTAAATTAAAAAAATTCGACTGAGTAAATTTTAAATATCTTCTTGGCTTTACTGAATGATTCATCCCATGTAGGAAGTAGGTAGGAGCTCAAAAGGGCTACAGAAAGGGAAAGATTTTTAACAAAAAAGATTATTTTATGCTTGGGTAACCTACCAATGGGGGCAGAAGGAGTCCATGTGGCAGGTTACCTCCTCTTCCTTTGGAGGATGGAAGGGATTACCTCATTGATGCTGACCAGAGTCTTGCCCACTGACCAGTTAATACTGTATTCCTGGGGAAGGTTGTAACTGCACTTAGGTCAGGTATTAAGTCTTGGTTTGCGTAGCACAAGTGACTCCATTTTGGGCCGTTGTTTCTTTTTAACACATCTTTCTACCTGAAATCTTTCCAAATTCTTGCTATAGATTAACATTAACTTAGTGCCAGACTCACTGGCTCTATATATTTTATTTTTAATAAACTATTTCTCTATTCTTTTATTAATGGGAGTTTTAATTATTTAAAAAATTTGACATGTTCATAGATGGTAAATATTGCTAAATATAGAGTACCTAAATTGAATAGATTGTATTTTTATTTTATGTTAAAGGTGTTTGTTTTTTTCATTTTTTAGAGGAATTTTAATTTTTTTCCCAAAATAGTAAAAATCCATTTAGACAAAGTGCTTTGAAGTTGAGTTTGATTCACTGAATAGTCTGGTTAACTGAGATTTACCTTTTATATGATGCAGATGATTTTAAAGAATTAAAATGTAGTAAGAAAGTTAAAAATTTTCCTGAAGATATCCTTTGAGATATGAAATGTTGAAGTAATTTAGGACTGTGTCATGCCAAAGGGTTATTGAGAACAGTTCAGAAGGTTTTTTGAGGCCAGAGTTACTATCTGCTAAGTAATGTATTTCAGTGTTCCAAGAAGTATAAGCTTACATTTTAGGAGGAAGAGCAGGCAAGTATTTAAATGAGTCTCCTACAAGGCCGAGTGTAAATGATAAAGGAGAGATATTAACAGAATGCTTCGGTACCAGGATAAGGGCAGAGACATGTCATAGATACTCAGAGGAACAAGGAGCTTGGTAAACTTCTCAAAAAATCCTGAGATTTGTATGTATATTGACTTCGTGAGGAGTGCTGGAACTTGTAGTTTTGAGATCTCTAGTATTAGGTTATTGGCTATTTCTGTTTTTTCTTAAGATTATGGAATGTAGAGGAAAAAAATTCAGTTTGAGGTTTTTTTCTTTTTGGTGGTTTGGTTTCTTGATAAAATGTACTATATATATACATATGAAAGATACATATACATTTACTATATATACATATGAAGGACACATATACATGTGCTCCATATACGTATGAAAGATACATATCTGTGTACTACCTATACATATGAAACATACATATATGTGTACTGTATATACATATAAAGCATACACACACATGTACTATATATATAAAAGGTACAGATACATGTACTGTATATACATATGAAAGATACATATACGTGTACTGCATATACATATGAAAGATGCATATACATATGAAAGGAAACTGAATAAAGCTATTTGCTTAAACAGTATTTGAATTATATAATATAAAGTCCTATAGCATTTTTATTTGTCATTCCAAGTTGTGTTTTTTGCTTTTTTTAAATTAGTTTTGACCTCATATATTGCTATTCAGTTGTGATAGTTCTTAGGCAGTTTTAATGGGATTCAATTTTAAGCTGGAACCTTTATGTTATTATTAAATTGCCATTTCAAATCTCATATAGAAGACTTTTTAGAAAAGTCTTTAAAAACAGACTTTCTAAAATTTTAAGTGACTTATTAAGTTTTTATCTGCACTTATAATATTATTTAGTATAGTGTCTTAAAATATTTTATAGGGGCTGGCTCCGTGGCCGAGTGTTTAAGTTCGCGCCCTCCGCTGCGGCAGCCCAGGGTTCGGATCCTGGGCGCGGCCATGGCACCGCTCGTCAGGCCACGTTGAGGCGATGTCCCACATCCCACAACTAGAAGGACCTGCAACTAAGATATACAACTATGCACCAGGGGGGTTTGGGAAATAAAGCAGAGGGAAAAAAAAAAAGATTGGCAACAGTTGTTAGCCCAGGTGCTAATCCTTAAAAAAAAAAAAATTTATAAATAGGTATATAGAATGCAAAAGGTATTAAAGGTTATTAATGAAAAGCAAGTTTCCTTTTCCCTCCTGTTCTTCAGCTATGTGGCTCCCTTAACTCTCAGTGCAATATCTTAGTCCTTCAGAAGTTTTCTATACTAATGTTTTAATACTTCAAAACTATAGCATTCTAGTTTAATCTTATTCTAATAACTGAGAAATATAAACAGCGCAGAGTGATTAGGGATAGAATGCTTTCTAGATTTGAATAGCTGTCAGGTAGGCTTGGATGAATTTCCAAAATCTGAACTCTAAGCTAGGGGAGGCCAAAAGAGTGCGCGAAATGCCTGGGAGTCTGAGGAAGAGAGCTATCGAGAGGGAAGGCTTCTATTTAAGTCTTTTGGAGGGCTGCAGCAGAAAACTTCCTCTAAATCTGTAGCGTTAGGATTATGTAGTTACTGATGAGAATGATCTGACCTCTTCTCTTCACCTCCCTGCCAGCTTATTTTACCTTCTCCTCCTTCTGGCATAAAGGAGTCCACTCTCCAAGACCCAGGAATGTTTTCTCTTATTTCCACATATTTTACTTTCAGAGAAAGAAACAAGACTTTGAAAAATATCTTCAGAAAATAATTAGAAAATATCAAGTGCTTTAAAAAACATTTCCCTTAATAAACCAGATAGATATTATTGATAAGAATGAAAGTTCAAAAATTTAAAAATAACACTAGTGACCCAGTAGAGTATTTCTTACCTTTAGAATTGTACTGATATCTTTGCATGAAGCTGTCCACATTTCCTGAGTTGATTGGCAGTTGCTGCGTTAGAAGTACAGCCTGAGACATGGAACATTTGTGTGTTTAATACAATTTGATACCGTTTATGTACATCTTAAAAACACAAATCCATACTATGTATTTATGGGTACATGTATAGGTAGTAAAATAATTAAAATTGAGCTGGAGAGAGAAGTACCAAATTCAGATTCTGCTTTGCTTTTGGGAGTGAGGGGAATGAGTATGGAAGGGAACAAAAACTGTGACTTCTTTAAGGGTCGTGTTTTATTTACCTTTGGTAAATATGTATTTAATATTTATTTCCCTCATTGGTATGGATGATTAGATTATCAGAGCTTTTTGCTGCTGCTAGAACTTTATTCAGAACAGAATTTTTGGAAAATATTTCAAAATAAATTTAGTGCCAACAATACATATGTTTCTCTGTGTGAGCATATAGGCTGAGTTTTTAATAGAGTCATTAAAAAATAATTACTTTTCATTTATTGTATCTTGTTAAATTTGTATTGTCACATAATCTCCAAAAGTATCCAGAAGAGGGCAGCATGGGTTTGTGAAAACAAGAATGTCGGGTATGTAACTTCTTTGTACCTTCATTTGTCAATATTGAATTCCTAGCTGTTAGAGACAGAGCTATGATAATATGAGTGGTATCTGTGACTGTGTGTGCTAATGTGGCTAATGCTCGCAGCCTGTAAGAATAATTAACAAATTAGATTTCCTTTTTAGTATATTGTCCTTTCTTTCTAGAAAAGTACCTAAAGCTTTTGCTGAGTTAGCTCTTACCTCATCTTTTTGGATTTCGACTTTTGTTGTGAATTTGATGTGCATGTTACATTTAAAAACTCATATCTGTAATTATAGGATAGTCTTTGAAGTCAAACAGAATAAACTTTGGTAATACAAATTAAGGAAAAGTAAGAAGCAGAACTAATGTTTTTCTAAAATATATCACAATGTACATAATGTTATGTAACATTCTTTTTTCCTTTAACACTTAATTCTCTTAGATTTTTGAGATCATTTTCATGTTTTTATGCATTCAGCACTATCTTTTTGACATTTTAACTTTTTTAAGTTAAATAATGCATTGTTGTGGAAAATACAGGTATTTTCTAAAGATGGTCTTGTCATCTTTCTGTGTCACTAAATGTATCCCAAAATCATTTTTAATGATAGTCTGTAATTTATTTAATTTTATATGAAATTTTAGAATGTTGCTTTAAAAACTTTGTTTTCTCTTATCAACATTGGAGGTGAAAATACGTATAGCTAAATATTTTTGCGTATCTGGAATGACTTCTTAGGATACATTCTTAAATGTGGAATTTCTGTATAAAAGGGCATATTAATATTTAAAGTCTTTGAATAACCATTGCCAAATTGTCCTTCAAAAGCTTAGGAATAGGCTTATACCACCTATTTACCCTCGTAATTCTTCATTATCCTGTTTATAATCTATTAAGCCTTGCTAATTTTCCAGGCTTGTAAGTAGCTGTACACCCTGTCTCTTGTGTAGGAAGCTGAGAAAATCAGTAATATACCAAGGAAACTGTTGGTGAGGGGTCCCTTCAGTAGTAATGGGAATGACTGCATCCTTGTTCTGGGTCTGGTAATATTATGCCAAATATTTTAGAAGTTTAGATAGTCCTCTATTTTGGAAAGGTTCCTTTAGATCTTAAGTCATATCCTTGATAGGAGAGAAGATTACATTGGGCATGAAATTTATTTTTAGTAATAGTCAAGAGTGACTTGGTGCTGAAAACCTTGTGAATGAAATAGTTGATTAAATTGACTTTTAATTTTGGGCTGAAGACATACGTAGTATGACACAAAGCAAAGACTAATTTTCCTTGAGTAACTTAATCATACATAAAGCAATTTCAAAATGAGTTAAAATTTATATTTTTACAATTTGTAATTATATGTTTATTTTCGTGATTCTTTTCTCTTTTTTATTGTAGTAACACTGGTTTGTAACATATATAAATTTCAGATATACATCATTATATTTTGATTTCTATGTAGGCTACATCACGTTCACCACATAAAGACTGATTACCATCCGTCAATCCGTCGCCATACACGTGTGCCCTATTATTCCTTTCACCCTCCTCCCTCTCCCTTCCCCTCTGGTAACCACCAATCTAATCTCTGTATGTACGTGTTTGTTTGTCATTGTTGATTTTATCTTCCACAAAAGAGTGAAATCATGCAGTGTTTGAGTCTCTCCATCTGATTTATTTCACTTAGCATAATACCCTCAAGGTCCATCCATGTTGTTGCAAATGGCAAGGTTTCATCTTTTTATGGCTGAGTAGTATTCCATTCTCTGTGTGCGTGTGTGTGTGTGTGTGTATACATACACTCCACATCTTCTTTATCTGTTCATCTGTTGGTGGGTACTTAGATTGTTTCCCAGTCTTGGCTATTGTGAATAGTGCTGCAGTGAACATAGAAGTGCAAGTATCTTTACACATTCATGTTTTCGTGCTCTTTGGGTAAATACCTGGAAGTGGAATAGTATCATTTGGTAGATCTATTCTTAAGTTTTTGAGGAATCTCCATACCATTTTCCATAGTATCTGCACCAGTTTACATTCCCACTAGCAGTGTATGAGGGTTCCCTTTTCTCCACATCCTCTCCAACCTTGTTATTTCTTGTCTTTTTAATAATAGCCATTCTGATGGGCCTGAGGTGATATTTCGTTGTAGTTTTGATTTGCATCTACCTAATAATTAGTGATGTTGACTATCTTTTCATGTGCCTGTTGGCCATCTGTATATCTTCTTTGGGAGAATGTCTGTTCAGATCCTTTGCCCATTTTTTAGTTGGGTTGTATGTTTTTTTGTTGTTGAGTTGTGTGAGTTCTTTGTATATTTTGGATATTAACCCCTTATTGGATATGTGATTTGCTAATATCTTCTCCCAGTTGTTAGGTTGTCTTTTCATTTTGTTGATGGTTTCCTTTGCTATGCAGAAGCTTGTTAGTTTGATGTAGTCCCATTTGTTTATTTTTTCTTTTGTTTCTGTAGCCTGGGGAGACATGATATTCAAAAAGATACTGCTAAGACTGATGTTGAAGAGTGTACTGCCTATGTTTTCTTCTAGGAGTTTTATGGTTTCAGGTCTTACATTCAAGACTTTAATCCATTTTGAGTTAATTTTTGTGTATGATGTGAGATAATGGTCTACTTTCATTCTTCTGCATGGGGCTGTATAGTTTTCCCAATACCATTTATTGAAGAGACTTTCCTTTCTCCATTGTATGTTCTTGGCTCCTTTGTTAAAGATGAGCTGTCCATAGATGTCTGGGTTTATTTTTGGGCTCTTGATTCTGTTCTGTTGATCTGTGTGTGTTTTTGTGTCAATGCCGTGCTGTTTTGCTTTCCATAGCTTTGTAGTATATTTTGAAATCAGGGAGTATGATACCTTCAGCTTTGTTCTTTTTCTCAGGATTGCTTTGGCTATTCAGGGTATTTGGTTGTTCCATGTAAATTTTAGGATTCTTTGTCCTATTTCATCAAAAATCATTGGGACTTGGATAGGGCTTGCATTGAATCTGTGGGTTGCTTTAGGAAGTATGGACATTTTAACTATATTAATTCATTTCAATCCATGTCTTTAACATTTCTTGTAAGGCCAGTTTAGTGGTGATAAACTTCTGTCCTTTTTGCTTATCTGGAAAACTCTCTCTCTCTTCTTCCATTCTGAATTATAACCTTGCTGGATAGAGTATTCTTGGCTTAGGTTTTTTCATTTCACTCTAAATATATCATACCACTCCCTTCTAGCCTATAAAGTTTCTGTTGAGAAGTCAGCTAATAACCTTATGGGATTTCTTTGTGTGTAACTTGATGCTTTTCTCTTGCAGCTTTTAGGATTCTCTCTTTAATTCTTGTCATTTTAATTATAATGCTTCTTGATGTGTGCCTCTTTGGGTTCATCTCGTTTGTTTCTCTCTGTCTTCCTTTACCTGGATGTCTGTTTCCTTCCCCAGGTTAGTGACATTTTCAGCTATTATTTCTTCAAAGAAGTTCTCTGCCCCTTTGTATGTCACTTCTCTTCTGGGACACTTACAATGTGGATGTTAGTTTGCTTGATGTTGTCCCAGAGGTCCCTTAGACTGTCCTTGTTCCTTTTAATTTGTTTTTCTTTTTTTGTTGTTCAACTTGGGTGATTTCTTCTACTCTTTCGTCCTCATTGCTGATCTGTTCCTCTGTGTCATCTCCTCTGCTGTTGATTCCTTCTAGCGAATTTTTCATTTCCATTATTGTATTTTTCAGTTCTGATTGGTTCTTTTTTTTGTTTTCCAATTCTTTGTTGAAGTTCTCACTGTGCTCGTCTGTTGTTCTCCCAAGATCAGTGAGCATCCTTACGAATATTAGTTTTTGTTCTTTTTTCAGGTAGATTGTTTGTCTCTGTTTCATTTAGTTCTTTTTCTGAGGATTTGTCCTGGCTCACTTATTTGGAACATATTGCTTTGTCGCCTCATTTTTTCTACTTCTCTGTGCTTTTATTTATGTGTTAGATAGATCAGGTATCTCTCCTGATCTTGGTATTATGGCCTTATGTGAGAAGTGCCTTTTTGAACCCAGCAACCTGCTCCCTTCTCCTCACCCATGTGGGCTGTGTATACCCTCTATTGTGGCAGTGTTGCTATTGCTGTGGGCACATGAGTAGGCTAGGCTGGCTCCTGGGCTGGCTGGTTGTAAGCCTCGGCCATGTGTTGCTGCTATGGTCACTCTGTTGGGCAGGACAAGCCCCAGCACAGCTGGCTGTGAGGTTTAATAACACACAACTACTGCTGTTGTACTGCTAAGTGAGTCAGGCCCCCAATGTGGCTGGTTGCTAGGCTTGGGGGTTGCAGTCCTCTGGTGTGGCTCTCTGTGGCAAGTGGCTGTGGTGAGCTCTCTTTTGTGTGGGGCAGGCCTCTTGCCACATCTAGCTATGCTGCCCTGGTTACATAGCTGCCTCAGGAGTGTAGATGGCTGGAGCTGGCCCCAGGTGCAGCAGCACACAATCATTTTAGGTGTTGGAAGGCAGGGCACATCCCCTGTGTGGCTCTTTGGAATGGCCAGTGGCATAAATCTGCCTACAAACCACGCCACCATGGACCCACACACGCCCCGTTGACACAGACCTACTGGCCCCACTGCTGTTGTTGGCTCACAAGTTCAGCACAGGTTTGCTTGTGGGTGGAGCCAGTCCCTGGGGCAAGCTGTCTGCTGCCCTGCTGCGCTTGATTGCCTTGGGTGCTCTGTTAGGTGGGCAGACACCTGCGCTAACAGGCTAGAGGAAGGAGTCCAATGGCGACTGCTAGCATCTATGTCAATGCTACTGAACAAGGTCACAGTAATGGCTGCCGCCAGGTCTCAGTCCCTAGGGGAGTGATCCCCACCATCTCCTGCCTCTCTGAGATGTGCTCTGAGCTTAGTAAGTGAGTCTTGTTTACTAATGGGCTATGTACTTTTCTACCTGGTGTTTTTGTGCTGGTTTCTGGGTCAGGTGATTCTTTGCATGGGCTTTTAATAGCAGGTTTTTCTTTGTGAAGTTCTATAGTTTTCCTGGGTGTATTCCTCTTGGTTTTCAAAGCTAGCAAAGCTAGGTAATATGGGATTTCATGTCTGTTGTGCTAAATCTAAGGGCTGGGATGCCTGACATGGAGCCCATATCCCCCTTCCCCTCCAGGAGAACCTCTGTACCTTTGAGATCACTCCTGACCATGAAGCACTAAGGCTAGAATGTGGTTTTTTCCTTAGCAGATCTGTATCTCTACCTCTTCCACCCCTGACTGTGTTGTCCTTGTTCGGGAGGTTCTTTTTATCCAGGTTCCAGATCTCTCTCAGAGGAAGTTGTTCCACAAGTAGTTGTAGATTTGTTGTGTCTGTGGGAGAAGGCGAGTTCAGGATCCTCCTGTGCTACCATTTTCCAAACTCCCCTAAAATTTTTTTTTAAATGGCAGAAATTGTTAGGAAAAAAAAAAGAATGAATTTTTAAGGTAACTATTCAGTTACGTGCAACATACTTTTTAGTAAGCATTCATTCAGCAATATCTGAGTGCCTGCCATATACCAGGTACCTTTGAGAACCAGGCATATAATCGTGAATAAGATATAGTTTCTGTTTGAAAGAATTTCCTCCAGTGAGAGAGCCAGAGTAGAAAACAGGTAAGTATAATGCATCATGATAAATATTATGAAGTATCCCTTCTAGGACCTCCGTCAGTCCCAGACCCTTAGAGAGGTCCTAAAAAGGGCGCCTAGTAGGCCAGCTTTGGATGGTTTTAGAAGACTTTCAAGAAAGGTGATATCTGTGGTATTTGAGTGTGGTAGTTTTGTTGATGTGTATAAAATCATGTATGGTACATGAACAACCTGTGTTTACAGGTTAGTATTGTGTAATGTGGAGGAGTCTGGAGCTCTTGATACGTTGTTGTGTCTAGTACTGAGGGACCTGTCTGTGGCAAAAGCTGGCAGGAATTTGATGTATTTGTCCATTACTTTGAAAATAATGACCAAGAGGTCAGAGTAATGGTTTGTATGTACTGCAGGCTAGTTGTATATGAGACCATTTGGGCACTTTATTTCATCCTCATTAGGCAGGATATTTGGAAGAAAAAGTTAAGATAATAAAATGTGAAGTTGTCCTAAAAAGTAAAACATTCTAGGTATTCTTCCAAAGAAAGATTTGACGAGAGTAAAGTGGAATGAACGTGGAATGATACAAGATTAGAAGGGAGGACTGTATACTAAAAATAACAACAAAAAATGCCAGTTTATGATAATTGTTTTTAGTCATAATGGTTTTTTTTCTTACATATTGGCAAAGACTTTCAGAAGGAGTTGGAGAAAAGTTTCTGCTGCACGCATGTGGAGCCTAGAATAACGGACCGCTGGTTGGTCATGTCAGTGAGAACAGGCCTTTAGAGCCAAACAGACCTGGATCTGCGTCTTCATCTTGGGGTGACTTTAGCAGGTTACTTAATACTTTGGAGCTCTAGCAACACTTTCTGTAAAGTGTTAAAGTTTGGAGGTAATGCCTGGCCTGTAATAGGAGCACAGTAAATCCTATTATTGTCGTCATTATTTCTATTTTCAGTCGTCTACATTCTCATTTGGATGATAAAAGTCTAAATATGATCAGTATGTTCATTTGTTTCCAGCATCGAAATGACTTTGTTGTAGAATATGCTTTGTTCCTATGTCAGGAACTATTTTCATTTCCTGTTTCTAGAATATGGCCAGGTGGTTTTAGAATCTGCCCAACTTAGGGATGAGTCCCCTTTCCCTGTCAGTCTAACTTTGCGTCTTTTTATTGCGTGAGATAGAAGTTTCAAGATATCAAAAGACAGCAATTGCATAAAGGAGTTTTCCTCTCCCCTAATTCCCTAGAAACTGTAGTCTTAAATATTGTGCTTTTCCTGCTCATTGCCTGAACATTGGAGATTTCAACTGTCTTAGAGGCCCAAACTGTGTCATTTCTTCTGGAAATTTGTGGTTAGATTACAGAAGGGTATGATGGTTACCCTCACAAAGCCTTTGGTAGCATGACCCCAGATGATCAAGAGGGTTGTTTGACCCCATTTATTGCTTTTCATAGGTATAAAATACTGGCGAGGCACAACTTTCTTGTCCAATTGTGGCCACTGAAGGTTAGGTATCTCTCTGTTCTTCAATATAGATTAAAAAACAAGCCAGCATCCTTTCTAAACAAAGAGGTAAAGAGATATTTTTAGCATATATGTTCTAGTAATTTACTGTTAGGAAAGAGATATACAGATTCTTTCAGTTATCTCCAGTTGGAAAAATGAGAACAGTATATATTAATCCATTTGTTTCCATGAGAAAGGAAAAAAGATTTTCCATCGTTATGTCAGAGGTGTGTAAATTTGGTGTTTATTTCTTGTAAGGATACAAGTATGATCGGGATAAATAGATTGAGGCCAAGCAGGCAGATTCAAAGCTACTAGGTCAGGTGGATGGTGCCATTCAAGTCCTAAGTGAGGAGTCAGAAAGTAGAAGGGCAGGCCCAGCAGCCACCTGGAGTCGTAATTCAGTGCACCCTGAGCAGTGAGGCCGTTTGTGACAGAGGTTGTTAGTCCCTACATGTGGGCTGCCCAAGGTTTGGGTGTGAAGTTGGACAGTCACTGCGGACAGCTGACTGGTGTGCAGAGAGGGGAAAAGGGCAGCATTTTTTGAGTTCCTTAAAAAATGCTTTGAATATTTTTAGAGTGTGCAGATTTGCCTATCTCAATCTCTAAAATCTGTAAATGTGTGAGTGAAATGAAAGAAAACATTTTAATGTTTTAAAGGCATGAAGTGAAAAGTTATAAAATAAATTCAGTGGAAAAACAGTGTGAGGAAATATTCAGGAACAGTAGAAAGTGGTCGTGAGTTGTTGGGTTGAATACTTTTATTGACTCATTGTTAAAAGACTAAAAACTACTAATGTAATTTTAAGTTAATATGTGAGTGATGATGATTATGCAGGTGGAACTTTTCAGATTAAAGGAGAGATAATATGAGAAGAAAATATTGAAAAGGGGAAACTGACATACTTGAAGAATTATAAATATCTGTGTATTTCCCCGTGGATAACATTGGCAACTCCTTCAGAAAATAAATAAAATTATATTTTAAAAGATAGAATTTATGGTATAGGATGACATGATAGTAATGGTAAAGATAATATTAACTACTATCATCTTTTGTATGCACGATGTGTTAGTCACTATGCTAATTTCCTTGTGTACATTTCATTTAATTCATACAGTAGTTCTATAAAATGTGGTTATTGCTATAATCACGTTATACAGAAAAAGGAGTCTCAGAGAACTTAACTTGCCTAAGTCATGCAGTTTGCAAGTGGCAGAGCTGGAATTTGGTTCTAAGTATTTCAACCTGTCGGCCTGAACTTATCTGCCGTGCATACTGCCTCCTAGTAGATGCAGTTGTGCATTTAAAAATAATTGCCTTTCTTCGATTTTTGACTGTGTTTTCCATTATTGGTCTACATAAGTAAATATGATTTTGATGCAGTCTTGATTTTGAGTTGCTTATTTAATATTTATCTTTCACTTTATAGAACAAAACACAGCCATTCTTTTACATTCCTATATTTCTAATTTTTCTGTAGAGAACTGTGCATTGCTCAATTCTCTTGTAATTTATCTTTAAGTTTTTCATCTTTGGTTATTCAAGTTTGGAGGTTTTTCTGTTTTAGCCCTCCTTTTACCTTCTCTTACTTGTAACACATTACTTGCTTTTTAAAAATCTAATTTTAGCTGCAATTTTATAGATTTAACATATACAAGTAGCTAGGAAGTTAAAAGGTCACCTGTTATTCTGCATATAGGAGAGCCACAGTTAACATTTTGATGTCTTTTCTTCCAGTGTTTTTAGATCTACTTACTATATACTTGTGCTTATATTGTAGATATAGTTATCTGTGCACATTGTGTCTTCATTTAATATTATAACACGTCCTTTTCCAAGTTATACTTATTCATGAAAGTAATTTTTAATGATTGTATAACATTACATTATGCGAGCATACCATATTTACTTAGTTCTCTTGCTTTGGATATGTAGACTGTTCCCAATTTGAACTGTTGTAAATAGTATAATATTGAACATCTTTGTCTGTAAAAATTTTTTTCTTTATGATTCTTTCCTGGGATAGATTCCATGAATATTATTTAGATTAGAAGCTCAGGATTTTTGTGTAATAGGTTATTAAAATTTTTAAGGCTATTGAGGTATATTACTAAATTATTTTCTACCCTCAGTGCCTATTTCATTGCCCTCACCAGCACAAGATGTTACTTCCTTCCATGCCTCAGTTTCCACATCTTTAAAATGGAAATGATAATAGTACCTACCTCAAAGGGTTGTTGTGAGACTATAATGAATTACTCCCAAGCATTTAGAACAATGCCTAGCACAAAGTTAAGAACCCAGTAAATGTTGGTTTTTTGCTATTATAATTCCTAGAATCTTTGGCTAAATTAATGGGTGAAAATAGTACCTTATTGGTTAAATTTACATTTCTTTGATTACTAGAGATACTGAAATTTTTCTGTGAGGAGTTTAGTGATTTCTTTTTTCTTTTGAGACATATTTCTTCTTGTCCTTTGCTCATTTGTCTTTCTTGGAAATAGTAGTGCTTGTATGAGCTTTTAATTTAACTGAGATATTAAGCTTATGTGTCTTGTTGAAATTTTCTTCTGGTTTATTATTTACTTTTGATGGTTAGTCAGTATTTAGGTTGGACCAGGTCATCTTATTTTCTAAAATAGCTATTGAAGAAACAGCTCTCTCTCTCTCTCTCTTTTTTTTTTTTTTAAGAGGTATGGGCTATGGATTTCTGAAAAAAATTTTTTTTATCTAGTTTAGTGAAATTGTGGAAGTGAAATTAACATTCATAGGCTCTTTTGTTCCCTTCAGGTAGAATATTAAAAAGTGATAAATGATGTATCTTAACTGCACATTTATGTTCCATAGAAAGACTTCTGGGAAGTACAAGAAATAATGATTAAGAGAATGGTGGGATTGATTTATGAGTGAAAGAAGCTGGTCATTTATAGCTTGTCTAATGATGGACATATTTAAAAGGAGAGAATAGTGTTCATATATTTAAAGAATATTCAGACAAAGAGAAAAATTGTTTTGGGCAGCTAAGAGGTTGCTCCTGAAATAATGTGAGGAATAATTTAATTTAGAAAACAAATCAGCAAAAGTAGAATATATATATATATATATATATATATATATATAAAATTTACATTAGGAGCTGTTGAAAAGCAGAATCATCTCCCCAGAGAGCTAGTGGATGGGATAAACTAGCTGTCTCTAATTTCTGTAATTCATGGCACATGCTTAAGAACAGGTTCCATAAGAGGTTCTGGGAATGGTTTAAAATGAAGTCTTGTAAAATGCGTAAGGTCAGACTGGATGACCTAGGTGGTATATTCTGACTCTATCAGATTCTGTGATAGCTTGTGGCATTCTGTTGCTCAGCACTAATGTACCGTGAGGATTATTTACTGGCAAATTCAATGAAACTTTATTTGGTTTAGGGTCAGAATTCTTTGAAAAATAGTAATTGGCCTTGGAATATACTTCTTTTGGTCCAGTATCTTCCTCCTTCTCCTTGCACCAGATATCTTAATTTTTTCATCAAATAAAAAATAGGATTTTTACTTGGTTAAATATTCTGTTGCTTATTGTTAGCCTTTGCTTTTAATTAGCTTTTGGTGTCATTGGTGCATGTTGCTTTAAGGGCAGAATTAATACAGTGTTTGGAACATGAGTTTGAATAATTTCCACCTATAAAGTACTAACCAAGTTGATAGGATGTTTAATCCATGCTGTACAAGTTCTGTTCCATAACACTAAAAAGATTTCAAATGATATTTATGTGTTACACTCTTAAAGTCAGTTGATATCAGTAGTTGCTGAAGTGGAGTAGGTGCCAGGGTCTGGCAATAAAATATTAAGGCTTTTATTTATGTCTTTTTTTTTCCTAACCTTAAGAAATGGAGTGTCTCTATATTTACTAGATGGAAGGATGCTGGTGCCTCACTTGTTTCATACATCAGATGGGCACATAAGACCTGGGGGAAGGGAGGACCTGCCACCACAAGGAGGGCGACAGTATTGCTCCCACTGGGTCTGCTTCCAGTTAACATGTGTTTGCTTAAAAGATTTATAGATTACATTGTATGGTTCTTAACCTAGCCATCACAAAATGGGCAGAGAAAATAACAATGGAAGATATTCTAATGAAAATTAAACATCTTTTCATCTGTCGCATTAGGAGGTTCACATAATGATCATTTGATCTATCTGTGGCAGAAAGCAGCCCCCAAATCATAATTATATAAAATATGTATTTACATCCATGGTCATTAACAATGAAACCTTTCTCAGGATGTATGTTGTGCTTTGAGGTATTGGCTAATGATAACATAAAGTTAATATTAGCAAGACACTTAAGAAAATGTTTAATTTCATCTTAAAATTGTCTATGTAAACTTTGAGTCATCCTTTTAAAATATATATTTTTGTGCATGTTTTACAACATACATGGTATATTGGCACAGAAGTACATGTATAACCTATGGATATACATATAATGGGAATACATTTCCAAGTTTTTTTAACAAGTGTGTATATGATCAAAAAAGTTTGGAGCACAAATGCTTTTCAGATAATTTACTTAAAGATATGAGGTTCACATATTTTAGTTATGTTATTATATTAATTACACAATGTAAATGTCTTCTACGTTATCTTGTTGTAATGCCCTTGCAGGTAAGTCATCTTTAGGTGACTTTTCCAGGTTGATGTGGGAGAAAGTGAAGTAGAATGGAATTAATCAAATTGTAGAATCAGTCATTGTAGGTGAAGTAGATGTTCAATAACCAAGATCTCTGGAATTTCATAGTTTAATAATAAAAGAGTTGTGTTAATTCAACTCATTTGTGGGGAAGCTGGCCTAAATCAGAGAGAGAGAGATGAGTTATAAAATATTCTTTAAGAAGTGCTTTAATAATTTTGAGGACAGATATGAGGAAACGAAGTTGTATTTTAGCAAATCTTTTAAGTGCTTTCATTTAACAGATAACTGGGAATTATTTATCATTACTCTGTTCATTGTTTGAATTAAAATTAATACCAGAGTGGAGCTGGAGAGTGATCTTTTTTCCTTTTACATTTAAATAGGCTAGACATTTATTTTGTTTACACCATTAATTTGTTTTCACACAGGCTGCGAAGGTAACCATCAACTCAGAATTAATTAATGGAATCAAAATTAATGAGGTTTTACTGTATTGGGCCATTTCTACTCTAGGCCAGTTTTCTTCACATGTTGGACTAGCGTTTTCTTGAAAGAAGAAAAATTAGATTTATTTTAATCCATATTTAAAAAGCAGAGAACCATCTTTTCTTGTGAGTTAAGTACCTCTAATAACTATGCTTCCTTGGGCTTAGTAATATTGATTTTTTTTGTTTTCAGTCTTGATTATTTTGGCTGTTTCCATACTGTTGCTTATTACAGTAAAGCTAGAGTTAACTCTTCAGACGCTTATTTGCATTTGCAGAGATGGTATATCATTTTTATTTTGGATGCAATTTTTTTTTTTTCTGTGAGGAAGACTGGCCTTGAGCTAACATCTGTTGCCAGTCTTCCTCTTTTTTCTTGAGGAAGATTGTTGCTGAGCTAGCATCTGTGCCAACCTCCTCTATTTTATGTGGGATGCCACCATAGCGTGGCTGGAGGAGCAGTGCTAGGTCCACTTCCGGGATCCAAACTTGTGAACCCTGGGCTACTGAAGTGGAGCGCACAAACTTAACCGCTATGCCACTGAGCTGGCCCAGGACCCAGTATTTTTTTGTGGGTGGAGCATGTCATTTTCTACTTTTCATTATTATTGCCCCGTATGAAATAGGAACAGAACTATTCTTTAAAACATTTATGTAAATATATGTGTTAGAAGAGAATACATCACGTGGAAATGAAAAGCTGGAATTTTTGGAATTAGAGTTCTTTTTTACCTTCAGAAAATTATGTCCCATAGTCTTTTTAAAGCAGATCCTATGTTATTATTTATTTGCTTTGTATGTCCTTTATTTTTACTAATAAGAGGGATAACATGATGTAGAGCTTTTAAATCTTTTTATGAGGATGGATGCATTTTCTTGAAGTTTTGAAATTATCTGCCCGCATATAAATGAGCATGGTGAAAGTTCGAACAGTGAAGCTTCTCATAAGGAGTTTTTGCCCAAGGTCAGGTTCCTCAGGAATGTGGAAGCCTTTTTTGTTTGCATAATGTCTGCAGCCTTCTCTCTGCTGGTGATAAACTACAGTAGGCGATATGTGGCCGAGAGAGAACGGGTTAGCTCAGCGGTTGTCAGTCGTTTTGTGTTACCTCACATGTTGAGATCTACCAATAGATAATTTGAGGAACACTGAACATTGTAAGGAATATTGGTAAAAATTCACCTTTTTTTTTTTTTAAGAAAAAACAAACTTCACCTCAACTCATGCCTCATTTCTTTGCTCTTAAAGGAATGACAAGAGTGTGTGTGAATATTAATGAAATGACCATGGACTTGGGGACTAGCAAGAAGACTAGTTAGGTGGATGGCATTAATTATGGATTAGCTCATGTGAAGGAAGGTTTTGGAGAGCTTGTGAGTTGAAGTAGCAGAATCAGAAGGAGTGGTGTGTGTTGTGACTGCTGTGGCAGCTCAGCGCCTGATGGAAGGATGTGAATAGATTGAAAGGAATGCTGTGTAGGAGTCATTCTTTTTAGTTAATCACACACAGAGAAAACCATCACTGATAAGTTTATTTTTTGTAATGAGAGAAATAAATAAAATGACCACTTTTTGGCAGATTGGTGTTGCAAAATAGAAAATAGTAGTTAACCATTAGTGTGGCAATTATCCCTTTTTTTGTAGATTGAATGATGGATATGTTTCATAAATACAAAGTCAGTACTAATGATAATCTGTAGAAATACAAAGCATCCGTGGTATTAAACTATTATCTTCAGTTGGTGATGTATGTGTCATGAAACTCATTAATATTTTATGTAGTGTGAAATAACTGAAAATAAAGGCATCATGGTGTATATTTTTACCTTGTTTTATTCTAACGTTGCTTATATTTGAAGGTTTTCTTTTTCTAGTTTGCCACTTTATTTTGATTTATTGCTTAATTGTAAAGCTAATTTTTGTGTGCCATAGTCAACTATCATTCAGTCCTTAATATGTCTTTTAAAAGAAAGAAGTCATCTTTCGTGGTTCAGTTGAACGCTTATCAGGGAACATGAAATAAGTAAGCTTAACAAATGCTTATTTAAGAAAATTCTACATGTTTTAATAAAAGTTTACAACACGATCTTTCTGAACTTAGTTTTCTTAACTTTTAAAATTAGTAACCACCTGCTATGTTGATTGTCATGTTCAAATCATTATAAAACAAAAAATACAAATAAAGCTAACAGAATAAAGATGAAAACACCTGAATTAAAGAAAAAGGTAAATAGTTAAATCTTACTATCTTTGTTTTATTAATGTTCTGCTTCATTAAAAATTGATTTTAGGTTGTTTACAAAAATAAACATTATTCAGTAGGATAAAAATAAGGCTAAATCTTGGTGAAGAAAAAATCAGAGAAGAAAGTAGATGAGACCACTGAGAGTCAACATTCAGGAATGTAGGCCCAAGATCTTACACTGTTGTGCGTAGAAAATTCAGTCCTGGGTTTCTGATTAGCCAAAACAGAAAAGGAGGCAGTTATAGCAGCTTTCCCCAAAGTGTGTTCCTCACAATCTAGGTTTTATAAGATTACAGTGGTCAAAGTTTAGACTTAGAGATGAGCGATGCTGTATCCCCCTTGTGGATATAATTATATTCACATCAGCATGTTAAAGGTTCTTGGAAGTTTGTGTATAAAAACATCAACTGTAACTTGTGTTTCCCATGCACATTTGGCCACTGCCTCCGTTTTGTTTTCATCTGATACCTGTTAACATATCTCGTTCAGTGACATATTGTTCTTTTGCTAAAAACAGTGTATTTGCCTAGGAGAAGCCTAGGAGGGTGAGGTTTGGATCCCCTTGGATCCCTTAGAAGGGATAGTGTATATGTAGTGCAGTGGGCCTCATCCTCAATGGATAGCCACAGTATGTATAATAGATTTTCAGATGGCTGTTTTCATATAGTTTCGCCTTAGTATGAACTGAAAGCATAATCTACTAATTCACCAAAAAGTTGTTAAAGCTTATTAATTGTCTTACAGAAATTTGAAGACTTTAATTTCTAATTTTCTACGTTGTTGTGGATTCAGTTCTCTATTGCTAGTGAAAATCTTTACCATATTTGATTGTTTGTGTTCTGTCTTGTTCTAAAAAGGAATTGAAGGGCAAAAACTAGAGATGAGCAGAAAATACATAGCAGAATGTTTAATTGGCTGTTGTGTGTGTGTTGAGGTGGTGCACCTGCTGACATTGTAGACAGAAACTGTGAAGCACATCTACACATAATACAAAATGTCTGTGGCTCTAAAGAAATTATTGTGCTAGAGGGACCATGAGGGTATTGTTTTTGAGCAAAGGAGCAGGGAAAAGCATGGGTCTAAATGAGAGTCACAAACAGAAAGAAACACGCCAGAAAGCAGCTCTGGCAGCTAACAAAGGCACGTTCACACTGTGGAAAGAGCACACATAATAACAGATCAATTTTTTCTAGCTTTGCCTGCTCATATCTAGTAATCATTTTAGTAAGGTCATCTTCAAATTTGAACAGCACATTTTTCAAGGCATCTTTTCCATCTTTAAGCTAGGCTTAATTTTCCTTTTAAGTATTGTGGTAATTGAACTGGGCATTTTATGTGTAATATAAAGGGACACATTTTTTGACATAACCTACTAGTGGTTGATTTTCAGCAGTAGTGAATGTATAATTAATTTTGGTTTCAGTTATTGAGGACAGGATCTGTTTTATTGTGAATTTAATCTGAATATAATTAAGGTTTATTCTTCTTTTCAGGCGAGAGTGCAGCACTGCATCTGCTCTGTAGCCAGTGACCACTCAGTAGGACTCCTAAGTTTGCGTGAGAAAAAATGCATTATGCTAGCATCTCGTCATCTTTTCCCTATTCAAGTAATCAAGTGGAGGCCTTCTGATGATTACCTAGTGGTGGGATGTTCAGATGGCTCTGTGTACGTTTGGCAAATGGATACTGGTAAGAGCAAATGTTAAAAGAGAGAGACTAGAAAATTAAATCGTGTATGTGATTCGTAGAAATTAAGAATCTTATATATGAGGGAAAAAGCCCTGAAATGTAAAAAGATTGCTGCTTTTATTTCTGATCACTGCTTTTTCCAAGTGTCCTCATCATTGTCAACAAAGAATATTTAAATATGCTATTTGCTGTACTATGCCAAATACTTGTAGACTAGTTCACTGATCTTTAAGGGAATGTAATTGAAGATAATATACAGATTAGGACAGACATGCAGACAACAGACAAAAAATAAGTGCTTTCTGTATAATTCATGAGGTAAATTGTGAGCAAGATTAAGGAACCATTTTTGTCTCAAGTTCAGAAACAGTGGAAAAAGATGAGATACTCTTTTATTTGAATAGCAGAAAAGCAATATGGAGCAGTTAATTGTAGGAGATAATTGAAGTGAACGTTTTAAGTTCTAGAGAGAACATTTAAAATTTCAAGTTTCAGAAATTTTATGTGTGGGGTATAATATAGAACAAGTAATGCTTAACTTAAAATTACAGAAGATGATGTATAATGTTTATACAAAGAATCTTCTGGTTTTCCCTGGGAAATCTTTAAGTATGTAACTAAATGTTTATTTGTTTAAGCTTTTTAAAATACATTTTATTCTACTTTTACTATCTTAAGTCATCATTTATCAGTGATTCAAACTTTTTACATTCTTAGTTGTACTATAGTTCTACTAATTTTTTTCCTTTTCTCCATCTTTTTTGGTTTGTTTTAAATAATCCTTTTTGAAATCAGACTATCTACATATTTCTGTTTGCACTGTGGTACAAATTCTTCTAGGTCTTTTTGGAACAAGTAGCCATAATCTTCAGTGATCTTTTGTTGATAGTCCTTGTTTTAGCTGGTAGTATTCAGGCAGTCTTCACAAGGGGAAGCGTGCTTAAAGAGTGTCACACTTCTTTGCTTTTGCATTTCACTTTTCTTTTTCTTGTCTGATTGTAAAAAAGGGTTATATACTTTTTGTTAAATTTTAAAAGCACAAAAGTATTAGATGGGAAGAAAGATCAACTCAAATTTCATTGCTCAGGTTTAAATACTAACATTTTGGCACATTTCTTTCCAGTCTTGTTTCTGTGCATTTTTAAAACCAGAACTACTGTCATACTACTTATCTAATTTTGTATCTTACTTTTGTGTCCCTTTTTGTTATATCCTGTCTGCTGAGCAGCACTGTTTTCATGTTTGCCGCTCTGGTCCACCCCACAAGCTAAATATGCAAAGTTTGTCTTGGGCTCTGGAATCAGACTGCTTGCTTTGAATTTAGATCAACCATTTGCTAGCACTGTGATCTACGGCAAGTCACCGGACTTTTGCCCCTCAGTTTACTCATTTGTAAAATGAAGATGATAATATTTTCTATTTTATAGTGTTTCTGGGAGAATAAAATGATGTAATATTTACCTGGAGTGTAGTGGACATAATGTAAGTGTGTATATGTGTATGTTTGTGTACTTGAAGTTTGTGTTTACAGGCATGTGTATATATTTCCTATTATTATTATTTAACAGATGTGCTGCTTAACTTGTACTTTGTTAAACTTGGGAATATGACCTTACTTACATTTAGAAATGTTTTCTTTGAGAATTAGTTTGAAAGAAAGTTCTTATAGCAATGATAATCATAAAACACTGTTGTTAAATACTACAAATATTAAATTAACAATTGATATATATAAATGCAAAAGTATGGTAAACTTGTCTAGGACTTTTAAAAATTAAATTAGTATGGTAAAGGAAGAGAGTATCATTTTCCTGAATTTTTCAGATACTTAAATATATGATATTTGAATACTGCAGATGCTTTAAATGTAAAGAATGTGAAATTCTTTACAAATGAGACCTTACTGAAAGACAAAGTAACTACTAGTAATTTCCCTAGAAGGGAATGATAAATAGCTCCTAACTATGCTGTGCTGGAGGATGTTATTCTTATAACCAGTTTAGTATAATTAAGCCCGTTTTAAATTAAACACAATAGATAATATTGGAATTTCCCAATTATCTTCTGACCTTTAGGGGGATTTGGGTAAACAGCCAATATGGCATTCTTAAATCATTCTTAAATAATAAAGATAGAGGGGCTGGCCCCGTGGCGGAGTGGTTAAGTTCGCGCGCTTCGCTGCAGGCGGCCCAGTGTTTCGTTAGTTCGAATCCTGGGCGCGGACATGGCACTGCTCATCAGACCACGCTGAGACAGCGTCCCACATGCCACAACTAGAAGAACTCACAACGAAGAATACACAACTATGTACCGGGGGGCTTTGGGGAGAAAAAGGAAAAAATAAAATCTTAAAAAAAAAAAAATAATAATAATAATAAAGATAGAGAAGCAGAATTTATTTTGGATCTCAGCCCTAACAGGAGGTATACGTTCTTTTTTCCTCCTTGCTGTTCAGGCTTTAGCTAGTGATATAAAGGTCCCTTGGGAATCAGTAAGGCACATCCTGAAGGTATTGACATTATTTATTTATTAAATTTATTTATTTATTAAATAAATAAAAAATGAAGCTAAATAAATCAGATTCAGCCAAGGTTTGATGTATGAAATGTATTTAAACTTTGAGGAGATACTTTATCCCTCGTCTTAATGTTTTTGGAATGTATTTTTACAGATCAAGCCATATTGCACTGAAACTGCTTATGCTTATTGTGCAGTTTTTTGTGTTTGCTATTTTGAATTATACTGATGGTTCTAGCTTAAAAACACTTAAAAATGTCTTTCCTTTATACTTTTTTACAGTATTTTCTGTTAGTTGTTTTTCTCTTCAAATGGATGGTTTTTATTTTCAGTGTTTATTTCCTAATGAAATGAAATTGAAGTTAGTAATATAAAATTTAATTAGGTGCAGAATCTTTTGTTTTTTTATTGTGTCATCTTTATTATACACAATAACAATTGATAGTGATGTGGAGGCTGTGGAATTATTCTTTCACATCTCTGGATAGTTAGAAAATTAGTCCCACAACTAGCAACAGGATTTGGCCACGTGAACCTCTTGACACCTACTTAGGACCTCACTAAAGGTGGGCCACTGCCCTAGATGGTGGTTGCTTCTACATGGAGCTGTTTATCTGCTTCAGGGATCAACTTCCTCATTCTTCAAGTTTGATGTTCCCAGTAAGCATGCAGTGTCGCTCCCACGGGCCTTTGACAAGGTCAAAATCCTGTCTATTTGGGCAACAGTTGCATGCCTTAAATAATGACTGATGTTACAAGATGTTCTTCTTATCTAACCCATCACCAAGGCTAAACAATATTCTCTTATGCCCATTTTTGTCTTTGCTACGTAACAAAAGTGATTTTCACATCTTATACCTATTCCTATAGGGACAGTGATTAGATGTTCTTGTACAAATGCAAGCACCAATAGTACTTACCAAATATTACTAGAAATTAGTGTACAAGTGTTGTCAATTTACTTTGTTCTCTGGTTTTTTTGATTTATGTTCTGCCCTTCCAAGTTTTCTGAAATATTCTTGTTTTTGCATTTACTTCATGAAATATGCACTTGTCATTTTTTTAAAAACTTATCTAATAAAATATAGCAGAGAATTATGACTATTGTATATTTATGTCTATTGAAAAATGTATAGATAACATGGATAACCAGAGACATAAGTGAGTCAGAGAATCAGATTTTTCATACAAGTAAAGCCTTAGTGTGTGTGTGTTATTCTTGTTTTAGACTAATTCTTAAAAATACTTTCCTGCTTTTATTTTGATTTATTTAAATTGATGGTTTTGTCTTATTGAAATTACCAAAAAGAATCAGAAGGTGGTACTTCAGTCCAGTATTTTGTTATTAGTAGAAATGGTTAGTAGGAGGTATTTTCTTCACATATTTGACCCTTATCTGCAATATTTAATATAGTAGAGATTTGACTTTACATTTCCGTTTCACAGTGTATGGCTCTACATCATCAGTTCTTCAATATCTTTTACATTTGTGTTTTTCCTTCAATTACAAAAAAATGCTATAGGACAGGCAAAGACACAAAGGATGAAATAGTTAAGAAAAATAGTACTTTTCTAAAATCTTGGTAAAACCAAATATAATCAGATTCTTTCTTCCCTTTGCATGGTTCACCCTGGAATTTTGAAGGGAGAGGTTGTTAGAGTGGAAATATGGCTATCTTTATTGCCTTCTCTCCCATGAGCCCTTTGTGCAATTAATTACTAAATTCTTCCCCTTAGGTACCTCTCTACTCCCTTTTTTCTTTCCAGTGTACCATTCTAACCTGGGCTATATTTTTTCACGTCTAGTCTATCTTTATTGGTTTCCCTGTCTTCTATTTCTACCTTGTAATCCATCCTATACTCTGCTGGCAAATGAATCTTAGGACATAAAACAACACTTGGTTTATGCCACTGTCTTATGAAAAAAACAAATGGTTTAGTTCATATAGCTGTTAAGACAAAGTCCTCCAGTGTGGTACCCTCCTACCTTTGTCTGTATCTCCTGCTATCCTTTTACACAGACGAGTTGCTCGTGTAAAGAATGATTCCAGTCAAAAATAATTGGGTCACCCTCTACCACTTTTTGTCTTCTGTATCATCCATATTCTTGCTCATGGTTTTCATTCATTTAGAACATATTTTATTTCTATTTGCTTATTTGTTTAAACAGTCTCTTGTCTTTTAAGGAAATTTGAATAATAAAAACAAAATCTTACATATTTACCTTTTCTGTTGCTGTTCATTGCTTTGTGTAGATCCACATTTCCATCTGCAATGATTTTCCTTTTGCTTAATATTTAATAGTTCTTGTAACTCAGGTCTATGTGTAATGAATTCTTTCAGCTTCTCTATGTCTGAAAAACTCTGTATTGCACCTTCATTTTTAAGATTTTTTTTCTGGGTATAGAATCCCGGGTTGACAGCTGTGTTGTTTTTTCTTTTCTTTTTTTTCCATTCAGTACTCCACTGTCTTCTTGCTTGCGTTATTTCCAGTGAGAAATCTGCTGTCACTCTTATCTTTATTCCTCTCTATATGCTGTCTTTTTTTCTAACTACTTTAAAATTTTTCTCTTTAATATTAGTTTTGAGCAATTTGATTATTGTTTTCTTCATATTTCTTGTACTTCAAGTTTGTTGTACTTCTTGGATCTGTGGATTTATAGTTTTCAACAAATTTGGAAGCTTTTGGCCATTGTTTATTCAAATGTTTTTGATCCTCCTCATTCTTGACTCTCTTTGAAGACTTTAGTTATATGTCTATTAGCCTGCTTGAATTTGCCTACAGCTCATGGACTATCTTTTCACTTTTAAAATTATTTATCTGTTTCATTTTATATAATTTCTATTCTGTCTTCAGGTTTACTAATCTTTTCTTCTACAATGTCTAATCTGCCATTATTCCAATCTAGTGTATTTTTCATCTCAGACATTGTAGTTTTCATCTCTAAAAGTTTAATTTTGGTCTTTTGGTATCTTCCATGTCTCTCTATTCAAACCTTTTGAACATCTGGAATACAATTATAATTACTTTTAATGCCCTTCTCTGCTAATTTTAAAAAATCTATGTCAGTTCTGGGTTGGTTTTTATTGATTTGAATTTTTTCCTCATTATAAATCATATTTTCCTGGTTTTTTTGCAGAATAGCCCGATGGTGGTTCAAGGATGGAAGCAGGGAGATTAGTTTGTATGCCATTCCCTCAAGGCAATAAAGGATGGTGGATTATTAGAGCATAGTGGTAGCAGTGGAGCTGGTGAGAAGTTGGTTGAATTCTGGGTATATTTTGAAGGTAGAGCCTACAGGATTTGCTGATAGTTGGATGAGGGTTATAAAAGAATGAGATGGGTCAAAGATGACTCCAAGGTTTTGATCATAAGCAACTGGAAGGATGGAATTCATTTTGAGATATTCAGAAGACAGTGGGAAGAGTAATTTTGGGAAGATCAAGAATTCAATTTTTGATGTACTAAGTTGAATTGAATATTACACATTCAAGTAGAGATGTTGATTAGTAACTTGTATATATGAGTCTGAAGTTCAAGGTGGGGGAAGTCAGAGTGGGTGATGTAAATTTGGGAATTCTGAGCATACAGAAGATATTTAAAGTCATAGCACTGAATGTGTCACCAGTCCAAGAATGCAGGTAGATAATGATTGGGGCACTCCAGGGTTTAGATGTATTTCTGTGATTTGGAGAAACCAGCAAAGGAGGCTAAAATGGACCTGTCAGGGAGAAGAAGAAATTAAAGAATGTGATTGCCTGGAAGCCAAGCGAAAAAATGTGTTTGAAGGAGTAGAGAGGAAGAAAGGTCAAGTAGTACTGATAGTAAATGATAGTAAAATGAGGACTAAGAACTGACTGTTGGATTTAGCAACATAGACAATACTGTGTATGTTTGTGGGGTGAACTCTGAGTAAGTTCAAAGGAAAATGGGAGGAGAAAAATTTGGAGGTAGCAAATATAGACAGCTCTTTAGAGGACAATTACAAAAAATGGGATACCAGCTAGGGAGAGATACTGTGTCAACTGTGTTTTTTTTAACAGGTGAAATAATTGTATGTTTATGTGCAGATAAGGATGATCTTATGCTAATGGGAATGATCTAGTAGATAGGGAAAATTGATGAACAGAAAGGGGAGAATTGCTGAAATGATGTCCTTGGGCAGACAGTAGAGGGATGGGTTTAAGCTACAAGTGTGTTTTGCAGGAGCCTGGATAGTTCATTCATAATTACAGAGTAAAGTGAGTGGAGATGTGGTGGTGGGAGCTTGTGGAACTTCTTTTCTAATTGCTTCTTTCTAAATAAAATAGGAAACAAAACTTTTCACCCAGATGAGGGCAGGAAATGGAGTGTTGGAGATTGGTTGTAGAGAGAAGGTGTGAAAAATTAACTGGGAGAGTAGGAAAATGAAATGTCTGTGGAAATGTGGTCTCTACTAAGGGCCCACTTGAGATCAGTGGTCATGAATTTTAAGTGGATCTGTCAGTATGTTTGTCATTCATGTCCATTCTCACTGTACAGGTGCAGAGTGGGTGGAGGGTAAGATTCAACCAGGGTTAGAGTTTGCTCAGCTAGTATGAGGAGGTGAGATGAGGACAAAGCTGTGGTTATGAAGATGGATGATGAAATTTTAGTTTAGTAAGGAGAGACATGAGGACATGGGGAAATGAGAGAGAGTGCAAGGGTGATAGGTTAGTGAATTGTTGGAGTCAGTACTGAACAAGGAATTATTGGAGTCAGAAGGATTGAAGAGAGGAATGGAAGCTGCTGTCAGAGTAGAATATTTGAAATTGGGATCATATTGGGATTTCAGCTGTTGTTATTGAGAAGACCATTGGCTTAGGTCAAGTATAGGACAAAATTTATTTGAGTAGAGGAGCTCAAAGAATCAAGAGATCTGGATATGTGAAAGAATCATATGTGCTGGTGATTTTCAAACATTTTTGAACTTCTAAGTCCCATTAGAGTATACACACTCTTCTTGTCATACATGTACAAAAAAATTCCTTCTTTTGCTTTGCCTTCCAAAATATATTGGCCAATACTCAGTGAATTGATTAGTAAAACACTGATTTATGTTAATACTGAAATCACCAGAAATTATTCCAGGAGTACTGTTGGAAAGAGGACAGTAAGTCAGGAGGTAAGCTGTTTAAGGAATGAGGGGCAAACTTGAATGGCTTGTATATAACCATTCAACATTGGGAAGAAAATGTGTGTTTGGATGTTTGGGCACTGGCTCAGAAACAGCAAAAATTTTATATGTTGTTGACATTTAAGTTTTTGGTGTTTTCTGTGGTTATTTTTCAAAATTGACTTGTCCTCTTTTAGAATGACTCTGGAAGAATGCCCAGTGAATCAAAATAAACTTCATCATAATTTCATTGTCATTATTATAATCTTCAAAAAATTATGTACTAATCCTTACAATGAGACCCTTCTCTACTGATGTGATGCTGGGTACTGTGTGAAACAAAGTATACAGAAAGGCCGTCCGCTTTCCAGGAAGGAGTTCGCGCTCTAACTTAGACGAGAAATGTGTAGATGGAGATAAATGAAAAGAATGGCCAAGTGAAGAAGCTTTGAAGTGGTTACAAGTGGATGTAGTAGTATTTTCACAAACACGCAGGGAAACATTTGATTGGGTGTTAAGACTAATAGGAAATCTGCAGATAGAATGAGAAGTTATCATTTTTTTCCCTGTTTTATGGCAGTTTCTTAGAGGAAGAGAAGCTTCAGGAATTATTCAAGAAGAAAAAATTAGAAAAATAGCAAAACTTAGGTTTTTTTTGTTTAAGATTGGTATACGACTTAGAGGAAGGTAAAGTCATAGAAACATGTTTGTAATAGAGTAATAGTGTGGAGTGATCAAGGAGACTATCTTGAAAGTAGAAAGAAAGTGGAAAAGCCTGGGGGAAGTTGTTGAAATCTTGGCTCTGAACTAGACTTCATTGGGAGGTTGTGGTAGGGGCCTTACGGGAGAGGAAGTAATTAAGGTAATGCTACATGGAAGATCAGTAGAGCAAGGAAGCGTAAGAGAATGTTTCTGGGAAGTGCTGATAAGACATATTCCTACATAAAAAATGTCCATGCGTTTTCTTTTCGTAAAAAACTGTTTAAAATTGCATAGCCTTGTGTAACAGTTGTGAATCTGTACGTCTTCCAGGTGCGTTGGATCGTTGTGTGATGGGGATAACAGCAGTAGAGATTCTGAACGCTTGTGACGAAGCCGTTCCCGCTGCAGTTGATTCACTTAGTCATCCAGCAGTCAACCTAAAACAAGCTATGACAAGACGTAGTCTTGCTGCCCTTAAAAATATGGCCCATCATAAGCTGCAAACCCTTGCAACTAACCTTTTGGCTTCTGAGGCGTCTGACAAAGTAAGTTTTGCACATGGCCTCATGTGTGTGGTCCCCATTCAACTTCATTTAATGACATAGTTTTTACTGTGTCTTAGGGAATAATTTTTGGGAGATGACACTGGTAAAAATAAGGTTTTGATTTTTATTTAGGTTTATCCAACATAGTTTTAGAGTATTTCAAGTGTTTGCCATTTTGAAAAAGTAAATTGTTACCATTCAAAATATTTAAAAATGATTTTACTGAATTAAGTGGCATCAATTTCTGAAATTAGAGCAAACATTTTACATGTAATCTGTCTTTTTGATTTTCTGACAGTCTTCCTGTTGAAAGATTGGAGCTAATATCTCCAGGAGAAAAAAACAATTTAGGTACAATTAAGATGTTTGTAATTATGGCTTAGCATTTGTTTTTAAGTAGGTTCTGATTTTGGTAAGGTTAGGCCATTTTAAGGATTTAAGAAAATGTTTGAGAATAGGTATGGTGAAGTTGTACAAGTGCTGGTATTTTTCTGGGAGACCCAAGGTCAATCTCACTTTCCCTACTGACACTTAAAATCAAGGCATCAGTTACTTCTTCAGTTAACAGAAGATTATCCTACTGAAAGAAGAACAAACAATCTCAATTCATTGATTGGTTACTTGTCTTTAGTTTTGTAGAGTCTACCCAGTATTTGGTTTGTGGTATTTGTATTCTGTGGTACTGTTAGAACTAGTTTGTCTTGGTTAAGGGATAAATGAAACCTAGAGACAATCCCAGTATTTCATCTGAGTCACTACTTAAAATTCCTAGTTCTGTCTAAGTAGTCATTAGAATTATTAGTAGCTAACACGAATACTTTTATTTTCATTCTCTCTTATTCCTGATTCTTTTTTTTTTGGTGAGGAAGATTCTCTCCGAACTAACATCTGTTGCCAGTTTTCCTGTTTTTTTTTTGCTTGAGGAAGATTAGCCCTGAGCTAACATCTGTACCATGTCCCACATATTTTGTATGTGGGATGCCTCCACAGTATGGCTGATGCGTGGAGTAGGTCCGTGCCCAGATCTGAACCTGTGAACCCTGGCCACTGAATCGGAACGTGTGAAACTATAACCACTCGTCCATGGGTCTGGCCCCTGATTCTTTTTGTTTTTAATGGTTAGACATGTGAATAAATAATGAAGAGGTTGAAAGGCTCATCTATAAACTTAAAACTTTGCCCATGAATTAGTGAGTGCTAATGACATATGAAACACTGTAAGTCAGTTCCACTGACCCATATCCTCTAGCAGTTGACAGTAATATTTGATCATTCTGTCTTTCCCAAGATATAAATGTTTTATTAGCTTTGTTATATTGTGTGTTTCATAGATTAGAATTGTGAAATCCTTTTGTGTTTTTTTTCATGCTTTCTGTCCCATGCTCTAAAGTTT
Source organism: Equus caballus (assembly GCF_041296265.1). NCBI lineage: Eukaryota > Metazoa > Chordata > Mammalia > Perissodactyla > Equidae > Equus > Equus caballus. The sequence continues at coordinate 82,643,217 of NC_091691.1, forward strand.
GAATAGAAATCAGGCTTAAATGCATTTGCCATGCCTGTAATTTCCTTTAAGAGGTCATGTAGCTGTCCCTAGGAATTCACTGTTCATAGCACATTGTCTGATGTTCTATATAATTTTAATTTTGAGCAAATTTATAAAACAATATATTCAAGGGCAAGCATGCAAGCATGTTTGTTATGTAATTTCCAAATATATTCTTTTTCTTGTTGGTATCTCCCAGATGTGAAAATTTGGAAAAATACTTATAAAACTGGAAAATTAAAGAAAAATAAGTGGTACAGTAAACATTTATGAATGGCTTTTGTAAGTGGTCATGGTCCATTATGTGATTTTTACAATCTTGTTTGTCCCTGTTTTAATAGCGCATTTTATAGTGCAATTAGTGATAAAAGCACCAGATATCAGAGACACTACACTTATGTATTGTAAAATATATTGCTTGTGAACCTCCTCAGTCTTGTAGCAGTGGTAATTGTCGCCTGGCCTACAAGGAAAACAATTACAGAAGGGGGGAAAAGGCTTAGGAAGCTGAGGCTGCAGGAGGATAATCACTTTATGAAAAATGTATGTTGGCTGGACCATTAGGGATTTCTCTAACTATTTTCTCATGTTGAATTTGAGGCTCCTTCTGAGGGGAATATTTAAAGAGCTGTCCTCTGGATGGCTTTCTAACCTCAGGAGAAATAAAACCCACCCAAAGTTTAAAAAAAAACAAAACGTAACCAAGAGCCTCTCAGTGGTGCAGGATTTACTCTAGGATATTGCATCTAATTTTTTCCGTGAGTCTCTCAATGGAAAGTAAAATCTCTATGGGAATACTTTATAGAAAGAATCCTGCTTTTTCCTTGTTAGAATAGTGTTAGCATTTGGGCTATTTGGAAGTAAGAAATATTTAAATTGCTAATTATGTTAATTATACCAGACATATACAGCCTTGTAAACAATGATGAAGAATTTACTGTTCTGTGATTTTTTTCCCCCACTGGTAGGTCAAGAGGATATTAAGTAGAATTATCCCATGTTACTGCATTGAATCTTTGCAAGATATGTGTATTTGAACCCCTGTGTATTTCTCCTATGACATGTATCTTATATTTTCCCTTATATTATAATAACATGCATACTTATCTGATTCCCCCTACTGAAATCCAGTCTTCTTGCAGGCAGCAATTATGACTTATTTACCTCTGTGTTTTCCCCATGACACCTTGTAGCAGTTATGCAATAAATATTTGTTGAATTGGAAGATGTGTAACAGAAAGTGCTGATAGCCTCTGTTTCAACCTCTTTGAATGTCTTCTCCATTTCCTCACAGTTGATTGTCTTGACTTGACAATCAAATCTAGCCGTGTTCATGAGCCTTTAGATGTGGAGAGTTTATTAATAACTTTTGCCTTCTGTTCAATTTTGCATTCTCCCCTTTGGTTTTGGTGAGCTAGGTTGTCTGTGCCTAACTCATCCTCCTTCCTTGCCATCTCCATATTGTCAGTGTTCCAGCACATCCTGGGATTATCTCAACTTACACCCTCTCCTTTACTCCTGTTCCCTTGGCTCTAGACCAGGGTTGTTCAGCCTCAGCAGTGTTGACATTTGGGACTGGATAATTCTTTGTGAGAGGCTGTCCTGCATATTGTAGAATGTTGAGAAGCATTTTTCCTCTACCCATCATATGCCAGTTGCACCCCGATCTCCCCAGTCATGGCAATCAAAAATGTTTTCAGACGCCACCAGATGCCCCATGGGGGACAAAATTACTTGTAGTTTAAAACCACTGCTTTGGAGAAAAAAGGTTGAGGAATAGTAGGAATCCTCCATCCTGCCTTTCTTTTCCCCTCCCCACCCTTGCTTCCTTAATCTCTTTCCTCTTTGAGAATAGTGAAGCCATCCCAACCCTTATCTCCTCTGTCCTCAGAGGCAGAATTAGTTCTTACATTCTCTTTGTGCTCACCACTTCCTGTTCAGACCTTTCCTCAGACAATTCTCTTTATATGGGCTATTTCTTTTTTTCTTTATGTCTATCTTTCCAATTAGATTTTGAGCTTCTTGAGGACAGGAGCTGAGTTTCTCATCTTTTTATTTCCAGTGCTTAATGTAGTATGTGAAGCATAGTAAGTACCCAAGAAATTTGGTGTGAAGTTAATTTGGAGGTGTAGATTAGAATCATGTCGTGGAATCGACTTGAATGCAAAGCTGAGGACTTAACTCAATGGTTAGCAACATGGTATTGAATAGTCTTAAAAGGAGATTCTTGTTTGTCTAAGGAATATTTTGTCATGTCTGACGTTTGTATGCAGGACACAAATATTGATAGGAGAAATGAATCGTGAGGCAACTGGGATGATATAATGAGAGGTAATGAGGACTGGAATAGGAATAGGCAGTAGAAATGTGGAAGAGGGGAAGGCTTGTAAGCTATTGTGTAGATTGAATAAATACGACTTCAGAAATGAGCAAGGGAAGTATTGAGACGTACAAGACAATTTCAGAGATCTAAGCCTGGTCGAAGGGAGAATGGCAGAGCTGTTAACAGAAATGGACAACTCGTGGGAATAGGCTTTGAGGTGGATGGTAGTAGGAGACATTTGCCTCTTCTGTGTAGTATTGGGAGATAGGGTGTGTACAGCAGGGAGAACAAGAAATCTCTAAGTGACATAATGGTGAGATAGAGTAAGGAAGGAATTTTCTTTTTTTTTCCTAAATAAATGCTAGAGTGCATTGCTTGAATTAGACTGCACTTCACATTTTGGGGTGCCTGCTATCATTAGATTATTCCAGATATGCCATCTTCCTTAATTCTTACTGCAAATAAGTGAGTTAGTTGTTATTGTCCTCAAATTTGCAAATGTTGAACCTAAAAGACAGTTGTTTAGAACAGGGACTGGCAAACTTCTTCTGTAAAGGGCTAGATAATAAAAATGTTAGACTTTGCAGAACATGCAGTCTCTGTCATAATGGCTGAACTGTGCCATTATAGTGGGAAAGCAGCCATAGACAATATGTAAACGAATGAATGTGACTGATTGCCAATAAAATTTTATTTTCAAAAATAGGTGCTGGGCTAGATTTGGCCCATGTGTCGTAGTGCTGACCCCTGCATCAGAACATGGCATTATTAATACTAAGGTTGTGAGTACAGTGCCCCCATGGAATGGCTGTTGCTTCATTTTTTGAAAAGCAGTTCAAATGAGTGGTTAAGAGCCCTGGTTCTGGTGACAGGCGTATCTGTTCGAATTACATCTCTGTAACTTGCTGCCTGTGGGTGACCTTGGGCAGGTAACCAGTGGGTTAGGTCACATATCTAATTTAAAGCATATCTTCGTAAAGGAAAAAAGGTTAGTTGATCAGAGAAATGATGTAACATTAAGACTTGGAGAATAAAAGAGAGTGGAGTTAGTAATTAGTGAAGTCATTGGTGATCATTAAGAGAGCTGTTTTGGTAGAGTTGGTTGGATCAGAAATCAGGGTACAGTGAGCTGAGAATGAGTACGAGATGAAGTGGAGGTAGAGTGGGTGGAAGAAGTTTGCTTTTGGAGGAAAAAAGGAGTAGTAGCTTTAGGGCTGCAGGGTTAAGATCAGAGTTTATACTTTGTTTAGGAACTCGCTGAACATTTTTGTTGGTGGAGGAGCTAAGGAGTCGAGCCACGTAAGAGGACGTGGTATTGAGAATAGAATTGGAGAGTTTACCCTTACTAGAAATTGGTTCCTTATAACCAGTAATGATGAAAAGAGGGAGGTGAATATAACCAAGTTATTTTTGGTAGAGGAGGAGAAAAGTAGGCTGTGATATCTGTTAAAAGGAAGGAAGTTGTTATAGTCACTTGAAGATAGAGTCATCTTCTTTTCTTTAATCCCCCATAACACCTAGTGTAAGTAATGTACTGGATTAGGAGTTAGAAGATTCGTAAAATATAAATAAGTAGTAAATCACAGATGGTGTGTAGTGGTATTTGATGAATGCATCAATGAATATGACAAAACAATGGTCTGAGCATATCAGGTTATCTTTTTGACAAGTGTTCTCATAAAGCATTGGCCACAGACACTGGTTCTTGGTAAGGAGATCTTGGGGGATGCCTTGAACCAAAGGGATTTTATTAGTGAAGCTAGAAAGTCTTTACTACCGTGAAATTCACTTCTTAGGCCTACTGTGTGTAATTTTCTGTCCAGCACCTTTACGTCTTGGACATTGTTATACCAATCAGGATCACACTATTTATATTGAAAAATGATGAAGTCAGAGAAACTGAAAAATAACCAGGATGATTTATCTTTTACCTTACATTTCTCTCTCTGTTGTCTAATTAGTCAAAAGCCTGAAAAAATGAACGGGCTGTATTTGCAAAGGTCAGTAGCTTTGTATTCTGTGTAACTAGGTGAGAGAATGGAATTTAGAAGTCAAATATAACCTACTGAGAGCATACTCTGTATTTTTTACTTGCAAAATTTGCTCCGTAAAAAAATTTTAATACTGATTGAATTGACTTTGTGATTCATTGTGAAAAGGGCACTGTAAGGTACAGACAGGGACATGCCAAATGACGTTATGTATGGGATACCAGGCCTTGTCTGGTGAACTGTTCTTGGCTTTAGGAAAATTCTTATGATATGTATGACCTTTGAAGAATCAATTAGACTTGCTTAACATTCTACCCCAAAGCTTTAATGAATATTTTAATAGAAAATATGAATATGTTGATTGTATATTTATTATCTATACCTATGTATAAATTCAATTTTGGGTTCTAAATGGTTATTAGGACAAAAATTTTGTTACACAAATTGTTGTCTAGTTTTAATAAATAAAGTTAAGGAACTTTACCTAAGTTGTCCAGTCTTAAGAAAACAAAGCAGTAAATGTCTCTGACTATAGGAGGAGAATAAACGTTTATTGAGTGCCTATATGATAAGTGATTCCCTTTAATGGAGGATGGTAATTAGAAACCAGATCTGGATGCTATGTACACTCATTACTCCTGGGATGACATTGCATCCAGACCCTCTCAGTAGACAGAACTAGATAATACATGTATGTTTATGTACATACACATACACAAGTACATACATCTTTAAGTCTTTCTCTGTCTTCCTAAATATATTAAATACCGTGAGTTAACACCATAACCTTCATTCTAACCAAACAACACGTTGTTCTAGCCTCCTCTCCTGGCGTATTGTAACTCTCTCCTCCAGCTGTGAGGAAACTCATTCCCAATATTTTCACTGTATTTGTTTGCTTAATTACGTCTTGATGTAAACAATTTCCTGCCTACCTCAAATCTCTTTTTAGGTGTACCAACCAAAAGTTTGCCTCCACAAGGGGAAAGAAGCTTCTTTTTGATTTTTAAAATTTTCTTCTTTCCACCTTCTGCGTCTCCTAAGGTATTATTGTTTGTGTTTATTCACTCCTGTGTTTCTTTCAGTTTAGGTTTCATTGCTAAAGTGATGTTTTCTTTTGTTTCTGATTATTTCTCGAGTTCAGTCATTTCATTTCTGATTTTTCTAATTCTCATTTATGTTGCTCTTTAATGTTGAGTACCATTTTTAAAATGTTCTTTAGCTTGTTTTGATAGCACATTCATTTTGATCTGCTTTTTGAATATTTCTGTTTTTATCTGGTTCTTATTCTCTTTTTACTTGTAATAATTTGACCTCAGTACTCTTTGTTACTCACTTTTTGGTGAAATGATGTTTTCAGGATTTTTGATTGATTAATTTAGATAGCTTTTCTAACTTCATAGAGCTGCTGCTTCTGTTGTTTCATGTGGTTCAAAAATATGGTAGCTTGCTTTCTGAGATCTCCTGGCACCGTTCCTCTCCCTCCTTTTTTTTTTTTTTAATTGCTTGGCCATTTTGATTACATTCCTAGCAGTCTCACCTTCTTAGGGGAGCCCTGATGCATCAGTATGGCACGTGCCCTGGGGCTTTGATGTGGCAGCCCCTCAGACCTTTTGACTGTGGGCCCTTGCATTCACTTGCCATTGAGGTAGGTAAACCCCTCCTAGGTTCAGCTGCTGTTTTCATATCGGCCCATTATGGTCTTCCAATAAATATCTCTTAGCTATTTTAGAGTTTTCTTGTTAGATCTATCAGATACCTCACTGCTTCCCTTTCCTTCTTCCTACAGAGATGCCTGGTACCAGATGTATCTTGTAGCTGTTGGTGGGTTTTCTCATCTGCTTGAATTTTGGGACATGTGGATATACTTTGTTACCTAGTTTTGTTGAAAATGTTCCCAATGGATTTTGGTTATGCTTTCTAGTTATTCTGTCTCTTTTTATATGGAGATTTGGAAAAATCCAATATCTATGCTGCCATTGCTGCCGTGATCTTCCTAGAATTCCTTTGAGTCTCTATATTCTTGATATTAAGTGTAAAATTCAGTGAAATGAATTAGTTAAGGAGAACTTGTCTTAAAATATTCATTTCCTTTATCTTAATTGTAAATTATTTGAACTAGATGAGGCACATCTGTGAATATATATATTTTCTCTATTTTGGACCACAATGGTAAAATACTGTTGTGTTTTTGAATTTGAGAGATGCACACTTTCTGTTTATGTGAGAAGATCCTTAACCTGCTGGTAGGTGACAGATTGTCTGAGTTGGTCCATCTGGGTTGGAATTTTCATCATGTGTTGCCCCACCTACTGCCCATACCCTACAAAGTCACAACAGAGTGCTTAGTGGGAGTGACTTGAAACTCTACAGTGAGCAGTCAGTGACTGTTTTTTTGCCACTACTTCCTCTCTATTCTTGGTCAATTGATACTTAAAAACTTCTAAATTAAAATTTGAGAGTTTAATGTGAGGCTTTTGGCAAAGAGATTCCTTAAAGAATAGTAAGCTTAAAAAATTTTTTTTGGAACCATATATTGAAAGATTTAAAGTAATTGATTAGGCACAGGTAAATGGGTAAGATAATGGGTTCAGTTTCTGAATATACATTATTACATTAGTTTCTATCATAAACACAAGTAAATACAAGGCAGCCCATGAAGTCCAGCTGGCCTGCCTCCCTCTCTTTCTCCATCTTTCCCTCCCTTCCACAATCCATCCATTATATTAATCATTCATACTTCTCATCTCTGTACAAATGGTTCACATTCGTTTAATGTGTTTATTTTTATGTCTTTATTCTGTTGTTCTCTCTTATTCTTCCTTCATATTTCCCTCGCTCTCATATACATAAGAAAGTATACTATATGTAGTTTGTGAGTGCATGTGCTCCTTTCTGTGTGTGACATGTGCACATCATGTGTGGATATTTCATAGAGTTTGGGATGAATGCTTTGAAGATTTCCAACTCAACATTCCAACAATTTTTCTCCAGTTTAAGGGAAATGAGTTTTAGGTTACTATGAATTCAATACTAATTATTCCATTAAAGCATAAAACTAAACTCTCAAAACTACATTTTACTAAATTTTTTGATGATTATATGGTTTTTAGTTCTCTTCCCTTTTTAAGGATCCTTAAATTAGACATGACTGGATTTATTGTGATCTTTGCATAATACCATCATGTAATGACATATACAAGGGAACTCTCCTTCCTGAAACTCCCTGTGGCTCTAGCGCCTTATGGGCTCTGTGCCTTGCACTTGGTAGGTGTTCAGTGGATTTGTGAATGGAATTCATTGTTCATATTAAATATAATTTACTGTATTATTCTGAATCAAGAAAAAGAATTCTTGTTCTGTGATGTTTTAAATTCAGAATAGTTTTGCTTTTCTTTAGAAATACATTAACAAACCACACTGTACCTGAGAAGAAATTTAGATTGTTGTGCAGTGTGTGTGGGATACAGCAAAGAAGGAATTTCCTTTACCATATCACATAATAAATCAAATGGCAGACTGCTGAGAGAATAGGAATGCTGGATACATTAAACCCTATGACCTTCTCAGCAGCCAGATCTTCGAGCCCTTATGTATGATACTTTACATTTAACTCTTATGTGGGAACTTGAAGGTATTGTGAAGTAATTTGATAGAAGTATAAAGATTTGGGGCTAAATATTAATATGTTAGTACTTTGGGTAAGAAATAATTTCTTCTCTTCTAACATGCTTGAAAAATATGCTCTTTATTGGACCATATAAAAGATTTTCAAACTTCTTGACTTTTATAGCCTCTGTTAGAAAATAATTGAATCAGTCTAGTTCAGTAAACATTTATTGACTACTAGGTACTGTGTTAGGCCCTGAAGAGCCAATATGAATAAGACATGATATTTACCCTCAGGAAATATAAACGATAAATGCAATGCAGTGCAGTAAGTGGAGATGGCTGAGAAATATAGAAAGTATTGCAGAAACCTGGCCTAGCTTGAGGCGATCAGGACTGGCTTCGTGGAGGAGGGGACATTAAAGAATGAGTAGAATATAATCAGGTGATGGATGGAGATGGGTGGCAGTGTGTTCTGGGAGGAGTGGATGCGAGATGCAAAGAGAGAAGTAGGGAATACCATGTTGTTCAGTATTGCTGGGGATCAGCTGAGGAGAGACAGGGAGTGGTGGGAAATGGGGCTAGTCCATGTGTACCATGTGAAGGTGCTTAAACTTTATCTTTTACCTCACTGGCTTTCAAACTTCTAACAAAATAGAATTAGAATCCTTTTCTCAAAAAGAATTTTATATGAAAACCAGTATATACAACAGATTTGAGGGAATATAGAGGAGTGTTTAAATTCAAGAATTGTTTGTGAGTGATATTTGGCAGAACCTAATGATTAATTAGGTACAGGCGATGAGGGAGGTTGACTCACAGGTCTTCTGATTGGGTGATTGAGTAGAAGGTGTCTCTATCAAGTGTGATAGCGAATGTAGGAATAGGTTTTGTGGGGGATGATGATGAGTTGCTTTGTATGTGATGGGGGGTGTGGTGGTGATGGATATACAGATTGAGGAATCGCCAACATGCTCCTGATACTTAAAACCATGGAAGTGGATGAGATCATTCAGAGATGGTAAATAGGCTGAAATGGACTCTTGGGAGACCAACCTTAGTGAGAGGAAGAGGAAACGATTTGAAGAAGGAGTGGTGTGAGTATGAGGAGAGCCAGACGAATGTGCTGACTTGCAAACAGAGGGAGTCAAGAGTTTCACGAAGGTAGAGAATGATCAATTGTGTCAAATGCAGTAGATCTTTGAGTGTTAGAAGGATTAAAATGTGTTTGTCAATGAGATCATTAGTATCCTTTTTCAGAACTGTCTCCCCAGGATGTTGGGGGCAGAAGCTTGATTGTAGTGGGTTAAGGAGTGAATGGGAAGTGTGGGAATAGAAATAGCAAGTGTAGGATACTTTTGAAAAGTTTGTATGATAAGGGAAGGAGAAAGAGAATAGAGGGAAATACAGTTTTGAAGACAGGTGAGAATGTTTTTGGATTAAGGGTAAAGAGCCAATAAAGAGAGGGAAGTTCAAGATCAGGATAGGGAGGAGAAAACTGATAAGGCTAGGTTCCACAGGGGATGAGGGAATGGCATATTTCAAGGGCAGAGGGAAGGCAGTTGGCTTTAACCTGGAGGAGGAACACTTTATTTTCTGAAACTGAAGGAAAGAAGGACAGGCTAGGTGGATGGTTATGTATTTCTGTGGATAGTGGATGGTAATTGAAGAGAGAGCATTCCCTAAAGCCTTCACATTTTTCCAAGAAGTTGAAGGTAAGATTGTGGAGAGGAAGGGAGCAAGCACCTGAGTTGAGTAGGAGCCTTGATGAGAGGGGTGGAGAGTGGGGAATGGGAGGGGGAGCTAAGAACAAGTAAAAAGATTGACTGTAAATTTATAGTTGTAACAGGCTGTAATTAACTGTAGAAAAAGGTGTAGGAAAAAATGGAAGGTAAATTTTGTCACTGTTCCAGAATTGCAGTTTTGTAATTCAGAGGTAAACGGGCATTGAGGGTAGTTGTAAAAGATTGATTGATATGATTAACCTCTGGTTTTAGACTCATTAGTGAAGGAATGGGAAGGAGGATGAGGCTGGGAGTCTTTGAAAAGATTGTGGAATCCAGGGACTGAATGCCTCTATGATCGTGGTTCCCAAACTGCTGCAAATTGAAATTACCTGAGGATCTTTAAAAACTACTGATGCCTGGCTCCTACTCAGGGCTTTCTGATTTAATTAGTATGGGTGCAATTGGTGCGTTGGGGGTTTTAAAGTTCCCCAGATGATTCTAATGTGCAGCACTTTGGGAACCACTGCTCTCAGAGGTTGAAGAGTAGGTATGGTGGAAGATCTGGAACTATAGAAGATTGTAGTCAGTGTGGAGATGTTAATGTTAAGATTTTTGAGGTGAGGACACATCCAATGTGCATGGCCATAAGAATGGTTGGCCGAAGTAAAGTGGAACTGAAGTTGACTGGAGTTGAGACAACCAAGGAGTTGTGAGGGTAACTATGGCTCTCAATCTTTGGTGGCACCAAAGACCCTGAAGCTCACTTTCCCAGTATTTCCTACTTTCACTGTAAAAAACACTATGAGAGTGCAGTGCCATTTGAGAGGCTAATTCGGGAATAGGAATTGAGTATACGACTTAACCATAGGACTCATACATGCCTTATTCCTGTTTTTAGAAAATAATAGTTCAAAATATTGTTAATGCAAATAAAAAATTCAAAACAAACTAAGTGATGAAACTAATGGGAACTTATAATTTAAAAGAAAGAATAACAGCGATTGAAAACCAACACTTAAGATGCACTGATATGAAAACATTCCTTTTATGGGAAATTCATATGTTCATATGCACTAGAATCTTGGTACCATTACAGTGCAGTTCATGATAATGTGACATCTAAATAGAATACTGAAAGTCTAGAAAACCGTAGTCATATACTTTCAGTAAATGTAGTACGTGCTATTTGCTGTGCCTGGAATGCCCTGGTCTCTCCCACCGCCTTCACCTGGCTAACTCCTACTCATCTCATGAGCCTTGGTTCTATGACCACTGTCTCTACAAAGCCCCTGTATTTTTCAGATAATGTGCCAAGTCTAGCAGAGTCAGTTGGATCTTCTCTGATCCTCTGGCACTTGGTTTATGTTTCTATCCTGGTACTTATTCTCTTGTACCAATAGAGAAGCAAGGAGTTATATTTATTTACATGTCTATTTCTCTGTATCAGGGTTTCTTAACTTCAGCACTATTGACATTTTGGGCTGGATAATTCTTTGTTCTAGGGGCTGCCCTGTGCATTGTAGTATGTTTAGCAGCATCCCTGGCCTCTACCCACTAGATGTCATTAGCACCCTCTCCCAGTTGTGACCAACAAAGATGTCTCCAGACATTGCAAATGTCACTTGGGGCTGGGGGGAAAATCACCCCTGGCTGAGAACCACTGCTCTATCTCAGACTAAGAGCTCCTCAAAAGACCATTCAGTATTCCTCCTTGTATTTCCAGTGCCCAGCACAAAGTCTTCATTGAATCACTGTGAATGACCCAGTATTTGATGGTTGATTAAAATGGAGTGGATTCACCCTTTACCTCACTACCCTCCTTGCCATCTCTAGAATTTCTGCAGAACTAACGCTGAGAACCTCTTGATATCTAGAATTGAGTGTCAGGCAGATACAGTAGGACGCTGACTTCCTCCTATATCCTAACCATTGACTAGCTATGTGATCTGTGTGACTGACTGACTTAGCTCTTAGCTTCCATTTGTTTTTAGCTTTAAAGTAGGGGTAATAAGGTTGTAATGAAGTTAAATGGACAAATGTTTGAAAACATTTATCACAGTAGGTATTCAGCACACACTAGTTTAGTACTCTTGATTGATTGATTGATTTCATTCATTCAGCACATATTGAGTGCCTACTATAAGCTAGGCCCCAAGCGAGAACATTTGGAGAGTGCATTAATCACATCCACACACAGCAGGCCCTGGCGTTGAGGAGTTCCTGCTCTGATGTGGAAGACAGTGTGCAGTTCATTGTGGTGAGCTTTATACTACTTAAGGTGTGATCCATGTGGGAGAGAGCCCTAAGGAGGTGAACTGACCTGAAGAATTGTTGGGGAGGCTTTTCTGAAGAGAGTCATTTGCGTGGAGGCTTGACATCAGGAAAAAAAGTGGGGAAGAACATCCCAGACAAAAAAAACCGTGTTGTGCAGACGTGGTTGGCGATGGTGAATGAATGCAGTGAGACTGGTGAGATGCCTGCCAAAGCTGGCAGTGATGGGAGAAGAGGGTTAAAAATGGGTTAGAATCTGCTTGAGTGTGGTTATTTCTGCAATTAGAGATTGCTCACGAGTGACCCAGGGTAGATTAGAGTGGTTTTTGTTCTTCCTTTTCATTTTGTTGTTATTCGTCAATTGTCATTATTTGACTTCTTACCAAGTCAGCTGCCCAGAATCTCGTCTTGTCTCCATTCATTCACAAATGTGTTAAGGTTTTTGGAACACCCAGGAGGGTATGTTCTAACAGGAGGGCTTTTTTTCTTTCTTTCTTTTTTTTTTTTTTTTAACAGTTTCTTTCCTTTAGTTGGTTTAGACAGTTTTCACATGCGTCTTTAACATTCATTTGAGATAAACTGAGCTGAGTTTATCTTTTTTTACCAGCAAAAGGAATAATGCTTGTGTTATCTGTTAGCTGTTTACATCTCTCTGAAGTAGGTCGTCTTTTCTTTGTTTGGAGGGTGGAAGACTTGATGCTAGGGGAGTTAACTGGTTCACACAGAAAGGTCTGTCTACCGAGGAGGGGTGCTCTGGCCTCCAGGGCTCCGGGTCTTGTTACTTTGGTAACTTGGCCCTTTGGCAAGAGTTGCAAGTCGATTTCTTTTGTGCTAGTGTTGTGTAAACGTAGTGTATGAATCTTCTAATATATTAATACCATTGGGTATTATTATTATTCAAACATTTTCCAGTAAGACACCCATAGAAACGTCTTTAGAAGATAATTTCTTTATTAAAGACATGATCTAAGTGTTTATATTCAATACTTATAATTAACTTTTGATTCGTTTGCATTTTATTTATGTCATGTGAAATAAATTTTAGTACAGTATCAAACCTTAAAACCCTTCAATGGGTTAAATATCTCTTCTTGGTTTGTGCTTATTGATACACTTGTTAATGAAAACACGTGAAGTAAAATAACATCAACTCCAATGAGTATATTGTCATTCATACCTAATCATAAAATCTATCCTATATAAAATCAAATATTTAGGAGAAGTATATTGTCTAATTCCAGCTTAAGTGGATTCTCTGACAAAGGACTCATCTCACCATTATCCTTACCATCAGTATTAAGTAACAACAATTCGACAGCAGAGGGCACCAAATATCCATTGCAGTCTTAAAGATTTCCTTGATAGTTTTTGCACTTCCCTCTCCATTCTCCCCGCTCTTTCTTCCTTCCTCACTCTCCTCCTTCCCTTTTCCTAAGACTTAAAATCATTAAGATTAAAACCATATTTTTTTTGTAGTAGATGATTGAATTTTCCCTTACCTAATTTTAGAGTATTTTAAAAGTACGTTAAGACATCAGTATATTTTTATTCATTGAACCTTTTGCATTTAACATTATGTATTAGAATTTCAGAGATTCTTTTAGAGATATTTATGCAATAAAATATCCATGATCAGGAATACAATTATTATTTTTTAATATAGATATATTTTTTTCTTCCCCAAAGCCCCAGTGCATAGTTGTATATTCTAGTTGTAAGTCCTTCTAGTTCTTCTATGTGAGCTGCCACCACAGCATGGCTACTGACAGACAAGTGATATGGTTCTGCCCCTGGGAACTGAACCTAGGCCGCCAAAGTGGAGTCTGCTGAACTTTAACCCCTAGGCCATCAGGGCTGGTCCCAAATTATTGTTTTTTATTTATTTTTTCTACCAAAATATTCTTCGGTAATAAACCAGTTCTTTATACTATCCTTAGGAAACTAAAAATTATTAAGAACATGTATTATAAAAATACCTACATAATTATTTTGTAAACTATTATATTAATATTTGTCAAATACATATTTTTTTCTTGTATTCTATTTTATTACTCAGTATTGATATTTATAGAAGCACACATGTATATGTATGTGTGTGAGATATAGAACATTTCCTAGTCTTATTCTTAGTATCCTTGATCTATGGTTTCAAAGTGGATTCAGATTTTTTTGTTAAATAATCCACTCTTCTGCTTTACACTTTAGCATCAAAATCAGCCGATGTTTAATGCTTATTGGCAAAAATCAACTTTATGTTTAGGTAGAAATCCAAACTATTTAATATTATAGTTATAGATTAGACTCAGTGCTCTTTCAGGAAAAATAATAAATTATTTTATGAGGTAACTTTAAAAGTAGTCTTAAACCGGGACATTAAAAAATGATTCAGGAATAAGTATGATTTTAACCATTGAAGTGAATGGTGCAAGAGTAAAATTATTCCCAGTGTTTCAAATTTCTCTAAGTCATTGGATAAAGTGAAATATACTTAAAATATCATTTTAATGTTGGTTTTAGGCAACAAAACTATCAGGTGTTTCAGCAGATGTGGTTTAACCTAGCATATATTCAAATATATGATAATAAATATTATAACAAGGGAACATCAACATTTTCTTCTCCGCAGATTGTAAGTTGTTTTTTTTGTTGCTGGGAGCTGCTTCTTATGGCGTGCATGTGTGCACTTGTGCTTAAAAATACCCATGTTTGAATAAGGATTAAGTTCACGATCATAGTTCTGTCATTTTCCTTGGCTTTTCACTTTAGACACGATTGCAGTGATTGCCACAGGTTCGCTTGTAGTGATGAGCAAGCAATCCAATAATTTTTTCCTCTTGTTGCATTTCTGTAGTATTGTAGGTCAGATTCCTTATTTAATATTTGTAATGGCTAAATCTGTAGTTTCCCCTATACAGAAAATATAAAGTTATAGGCTTAGTACCTACAATGAAGATGTCAAAAATATCTGTTTTACTAGCTTTTTTAGTAAATATGTGTAGGTGTTTTGCATTTACCATTGAGTTTTAGTAGCAAATTTGAGACCATTTCATTTGTATATACCTTATGACTTAGCTTTCCTTATTGTCCCTTTTCAAGTAAGTTCTTAAATTATTGCCTGAAGTACAGAGGCTTTATTTTCTCCCAGGCATCGTGGATATAGTAGGGACTCCACAAATATTTGTTGAATTGAGTTTAATCTTCCTCCATGATAATGTAAAAGTGAGTTTGTGAGCACACATTTCATATGTTCTAATAAAGGTGGCAGAGCAAGCATACTAACATTCCAGTTAAAGAATTTCCAGGATCAGATAGCCTGTATTTGAAATTGTTAAGAATATAAGATGATTTGAGTGAATTAGTCTTCTTTGGATGTGTGTATCTTATGATTAAGCCAGAGACCCTTGCGGTTTGGTAGATGTTTTTATTCCTTTTCCTTTAGCTAATCTTAGCGTAATGCAATAGAATACCAAACGTGTTGGTGATCAAGTCTGCCATCTCTACCCATTTAGCTAAAATCTTACCCTCACAACTTTGCTGGATATCTATATTTTGTTGTAATAAGATGCTGTTTGTTAAGTCAGCAGTATCCATTGTCAGGCATTATGGGGTCATATGCAGGACTTGGTGATATCAGAAGTTATAGTTTGTCTGCAGGACTTGAGGATGGGACATTTTCTCTCCTTTCATTCAGTCTCCCTCTGTTCTTTCTTATCTGTTTTTATTGTTGTTTTATTTATTTTTTTACTCTTTTTTTCTGACTGTGGATTTCTATTAGATACAGTTTTTGTCACAATGACACAATCAGTATCACTGAGAGGTTGTGATAAGAGGAGTCGTACACAATCACATCCAGATATCATGGTACCAGACATTAGATAACCTTTCAGTTGTCCAAGGACATAGGTTGTCTGCTGGCACACCTCCCAGAAAGAGACAGAAACCCTGGGCAGATCTGGGGGTGCTGAAAGGGGCATATATGTGGTTGACTTCAGAGAGAGCTTGAAAGTCAACCTTGTATCCTCACTCTTGTCATCTTTTTTCTTCAAGCCACTCTTGCTGCTTCAGTAATTTCTTTACAAAACATGTTTGATTTTATATTCTTTGGTAGTAATGGTCTCTCTTTCTCCTGAAAGAGTTTTATAGATCTTTACTGGAAAGACAATATTTACTAAAGTACTGTGGTGGGCTCTTTTATCTAATGTTGTTATTACCTATTCCCTCACACCTAATGTCACATTTGTCTACCTGATGTTGATATAAGATGGTATAAAATGATATTTTACCTTTTGCTGTGACATAGCCAACCCTAATGCCTAGCATAATGCCTGGGCCATAGCAACACTTTAGTATGTGGTATCTATCATTATTAATAATGATTTTCATATTAATAATATGTTAGATATAATGTATTATAAATATTTAATTTTATGTATCATTCAGTCAGATTAGTGTCAGTAGCTACAAAGCATTAAGCATAGTGTTTGCATTACACATTCAGTGTTTGAAAAGGCAAATACAAAACACAGTGGTGTGAGAAATAAAAGAGTGTTGTAGACATTCTTCAATCCATCCCATCTTTTACATTCTCAGTACTATTGCATACTTTATATTCCCTCATCTGGATGGCTTCTGTTTTCTCTCAATTCATAGTCATGACTCTGATCTTGCTTCTTTTTAGCCGGCATTGCTGGTGGATAAACATTTATAAAATTAAATTTCATCGTGTTAACTCCTCTCATTAAAGCCTTCAGACAGTAGTTTTCATACTTTACTGCATAAAGTCATCTCGGGTTCTCATTAGGCAGATTCTGGTCAATCCTGAGATGCACTGATTCAGATCTGATATCAGGCCCAGGAACCTGTATTTTAACTAGCACCCCTGATGATTCTGAGAGAAGTGCTGCTTTAGTGGCTTCCGAGCCTGCAAGATAAAGTTTAAAAGCCTTAGTGTGGACCTCTGTGCTCCCAATGAAACATCCCTTGCTTTCTTCATCTTAGTCACCTGTGGTTTCATCAACATCCATCCTGTGATGTTTCCTGCCTTTATCCTTTTTCACATCTTTGTGCCTTTTCATTGCTCATGTTACCCCTTCAGTGAGGATCTCTCTGGTCACCCAAGGTGGAGTTGGTAATTTCTCCATTGTGTCCCTTTATCATACCTTCCAATCTCCCTTTATTTGTAGCACTATTTATATTACATTGTAATAATGTCTTTATAGGTCATTATCTGTTAGTTTTGAGCTCCATGTCTAGAAAACCATCTTATTTATCTTCATTTCCCCGGTGTCTTGCACAAATATAGGTTAATGTAGAATGAATGAATTAAATACAAGAATCAAATTCAGAAAGTCTTGATTTTCTTTTTACTTCATATTTTTTGTAGTGTAAATTTATCATAAGTAACACATTAGGTTCTTAAGCTATAGTACAGAAACAATATTTATTTTCTACCTTCCTTTAAGCATCGCTCATTCAATTCAGAGCAGAGGTTTATATAAAGGAGGCAGAATTAGTGATAATTCTGGAAATAGTTTTTGGAAGAGCAGACACTTGAGATGCTTTTTGAAAGATGGGTAGAAGTATGAGTTGAGTGGCAGTGGGGAGAATGAGAAAGGAGCATCATCCTGGCATAAGCAATGCAAAGGTACAAATGCCTGAAACTGCGTGTTCTGGAAGGTACAAGTGGTTTAGTTTGGTTGCAGTAGAAGATAAAGGGAATGTAGTTAGAGATGAAATTGGAGAAGTAGGCAACAAGATATTTTGGAGGATGTTTTGTACTTTGTCAAGAAGTCTTTGCTTTGCAAAGTTTTTATCCTTGGGTTATAAAATGCCATTGAAGCCTCTTAAGCCAGAAAGAAACATAGTCATATGGGAGGAGGGTTGAGACAGAAGAGAGACCAGTTAAGGGGATTTGCTGTAATTTTACAATAGAAGAGTTAGTAATTTAAAATAATTTTATAAAGATTTTTATAAGTCTTTCTTCACTCTTCCAGGTGCTGTGCTAGGCTTAGGGTTAAATAGGATGAGTAAGATGTAGTTAGTTCTCACAGAGTACAGGAAAGTGTAAATACATAAACTAATTGTATAAATATAACCAAGACAGACAAATTTGTCGTGTATCGTAGATACAAAATGTTATGGGAGCTAGATTCATTGTAGACTGACTTCCCTTGGGAGAATTAGGGTCTTGATGGAAAAGAAGGTATTGGAGTAGAACAAAGAAGAGTATTTTGGGCAAAGGAATAAATAAGAGGATTGATGGATGAGAGACCATGGTTATGGTACTAGAGCCTGTGTTAGAGCTGGGAAAGTATTTGCTGTCAGACCGTGTGGGCCTTGAATGTTGTGCTGAAAGATTTTGCATTTTATCCTAGAACTTTATTTTCTAATTATGAAAATAGTATATATTGATTATGTACAATTTGAGAAATATATAGAAATATGAAGAAAATGAAAATCCTATATAATTCCATCATAAAATGTAGTTACTGTTTACATTTTCATGTATTTCTTTTCAGTGTTTCTCCCCATGCTCAATTATATACTTAAGCATTAAGTAAATGAAATCAGAACCATACCGTGTGTGTTTGGCAATGCATGTGTGTAATTTTGTCTCACTTAAAATTGGAACATGGGCATTTTGCCATGTGATGAAACGTGCCCAGAAAGTGTGTTTTGTAATGATTGCAGTATTTATTCTATTGTGTGGCTATGTTTAAATTATTTACCTATTTCCTTACTGTTAGATTATTTAGGTTTTCAGTTTTAAATAATGGATACTGTTTCACTCAACATCTTCGTACATAAATCCTTGTGTGTATTTCTGACTGTTAAGGATGGGGTTCTAGACATAAATGTACTGAATCAAACAATCTCAAGGGCTCACAATGTATTTTACCAAATTACTCTTCCAAAAGGCTGCTATTGAAATTTATGTGTGCAGCATGTGAGTTTGACTTTCATTTTGCTTCTGGCCAAGTATTTTGAGTGTTTACTGTTTGTTAATTTTATAAATGGTGTCTTGTGGTTATTTTAGCTGTTATTTCCGTGAGTTTGAGCAGGTTTTTCTCCATATTTATTGACCATTAATGTTTCTTTTTCTGTGGATTGTCTGTGATCTTTATGGTATTTTTCCCTTTTCTTTGGGCATTAGTATTTTTCTCATTGATTTTAAGAAATATTTATATAGATTGTAAGTCTTCATCAGTCCTGTTTCTGGCACATTTTATTCCTATTTCTTAGTTGCCGTTTAATATTTTCTTAGTAATAAATTTTAAATTTAAGTATGTTTCGAAAGTCCTCTCTCACCTTGAGATCAGATATATTCACCTATATTTTGATGTAGTTTTTAATAATTTTGTATTTTGTATTTCTCTTCATAACCCATGATAATGGCAATTTTTTTGGCAGAAGAGTGACGTGATTAGATTTTTGCTTCAGAGAGCAGTCTCGTGGCTCTGTGGAGGTGACACTGGAGTGAGGAGAGACTAGGGGCACACAGAGACCTGGTTAGAGGAGAGAAGATAAGGTCTAGATGTGTAGATGGTAGTGGTGGGGATAGAATGGAAGAGGACAGATTCTCCCCTGATGGTTAGAGCAGGTTTAGTGGGAGGGTGGAGATTGGGGCATATTAAATATGAGGTACTGTGGGACATCCAATACAAGTTGTAAATACAGGATTGAAACTCCTTCAGGAGGCTGGTCTGGCTGATGATGGAAATTAGGGAGCCACCTACATATAGATGATAGTTCTAATGTTGAAGGAAGAGTGAGTTGTCAAGGCAACCGACTGAAAGGGTGGGTCAGAATTAGAAGAGTCACCAGGAAGGTGTTCTCTTGGAAGCTGGGAGAGGTGGCTTTTTATTTTTATTTATACTTTCTCTCTCTCTCTCAGCAAAAATAACAATGTCAGATACTGCAAAGAGATTAAGGAGGAGAGGGACTGAAAAGTTTCCATTGGGTTAGTCTACTACTTTCCATAAATTTGGCTGAAAGGGGCAGTAGGAGGAGAGAGAAAGAGAAGAGGGGGCATAGTCAAAGGTAACACTATTTTTAGAATCTAAATAGACTTGAACATGTTCTCTGTTGAGGGAAAAGAATCTGTGAACAGGGAGAGATGGAAGGTAAAATAGAAAAAGGAGGGATTTGATGATGCAGCAACTTAAAAGGATGAGTAACTGTGATAAACGGATTATTTTTTCAGGTGGGATGGTAGTTCATTCTCAGAGATAGAATTTGCATATAAGTTATTGAAACAACTTTTAATCTGTTCTGTGAGTAAAAAGATTCCCTGCTTCAATATAATAAACTGTTATTTCCTTGTTTTTAAAAAGTAATCAACAATTTCAGTTATTTCAGCATAAAGATCTTTTAATTGTTTAAGTTCATATCTTTTACATGCTGCTGATTGACAGAGTTAGTGTGTTACTTACAATGGTATAGGTACCTAAAAAGACAGGTTAATAAGCATTTAAATTCCTTTGACTATTTATTGTTTGTTAATGAATGTGTGAAATTAAACACTTTTAATTATAACCATCTTTTAAAAATATTTATTGCAGGGAAATTTACCTAAATATTCTCATAACTCCCTGATGGTTCAAGCAATAAAGACAAACCTAACAGACCCGGACATACATGTGCTTTTCTTTGATGTGGAAGCGTTGATTATTCAACTCCTGACTGAAGAAGCCTCTAGGCCGAATACTGCGCTTATTTCCCCAGAGAATTTGCAAAAAGCATCTGGCAGTTCAGACAAAGGAGGCTCTTTTCTAACTGGAAAGAGAGCAGCAGTTCTCTTCCAACAAGTGAAAGAAACTATCAAAGAGAACATAAAGGAACATCTCCTTGATGATGAAGAGGAGGATGAGGAGATAATGAGGCAAAGAAGGGAAGAAAGTGATCCTGAATATCGGGCCAGCAAATCTAAGCCATTGACCCTATTAGAATATAATTTAACTATGGACACTGCAAAATTATTCATGTCCTGCCTTCATGCCTGGGGTTTGAATGAAGTTCTGGATGAAGTTTGTCTTGATCGCCTTGGAATGCTCAAACCCCATTGCACAGTATCATTTGGTCTCTTATCCAGAGGAGGTCATATGTCACTGATGCTTCCTGGTTATAATCAGGCTGCTTGTAAACTGTCACACGGGAAAGCAGAAGTAGGAAGGAAGCTGCCAGCAACTGAGGGAGTAGGAAAAGGAACTTATGGAGTGTCCCGAGCCGTCACCACACAACATCTTCTGTCCGTCATATCTTTGGCAAATACCTTAATGAGTATGACCAATGCAACTTTTATTGGTGATCATATGAAGAAGGGCCCTACCAGGTGTGACAATGATAGTTTGATTTTATTCTTATGTTTGAAAAAAAAAAAACCTGTTTTACTTTTGTCACTTTATTACTTTTTTTGGCTCTACACACTTTAGCATTTTTGTATCATTTCAGTGTTTCCCCTTTAAATTTTAGAACATAATATGCATGATTTAAAACATGATACAAATATACGGTTTTATCCATAGTCAGACATGCTCACTAGCTATTTTTAAAAAAAAATTGGAATGAGGGACTAGGTTACAATTCAGCTTTAATAAATGAATTATAGACTAGCTCTTCAGTAAATATCATCTTAGAATTATATCTACTTAAAGTTTGCACTAACATTTAATTCAAATGTATGTTAGGTTAAAATGCTTCTCTTCTTTGTGACCCATATGTGATGAATGCTATGTGTGCTCAGTGATTGGCTTCAGAATTTTGTGAGAAGTGTGGTCAGAGTTTTTCAGTGGCAAAAGAGAAAACTTTTTTAAGTGCAGGTGAAGACTATTTTAATATTCTAGAATACTGTACCTGAATGTGTATTTCCTATTTTCCAGAAGTCATGAAGACAACTTTTTAAACTGTGGTTTTATTATACTTTATTGAGAGTTGACCATACTAAGAATTTTTTTTTAATCTAACAAAAACTTAAGTAGCACTTACCTTGTGTCTGGCTCTGTTGTAAGCACTTTACAGATGCTTCTTGTTAATGCTCTTAACCCTATAAGGTAGGTACTTTTATTATCCTACTATTATAGATAAGAAAACTGAGACACAAAGAGGTTAAGTAACTTGTCCAACGTCACGCAAGTAGTAAGTAGTAGAGCCAGAATTCAAAATGAGACAGTCTGCCTCTAGCATCCAAGATTTCTTAACGCTTTACCTTTTTTGGATGTTAGGGCTGGATTCCATGAATTTATTTGGACCAAAGATATGGGGTGGGCTGAAATCTCAGCATGCTAATATTGAAGAATGAAGGACTAATTATGATATTTATCTGTGGGTGGTAGTACATTAAAGTGTTCATAGATATTTCTTAAACTAGTATAAGGCATAAATTTTAGATGTAAAATTTTTACTTGCTATTTGCTAATCATTTAATTTAGTATATTAAAATTTGAAATGGAGAATGTTAACAGGCACAAAACAAAAAAGCACCCCATCTTTCTGGAACAGTAAATTGAAAATGTTCTTTATGTGTTTCTTTTGCAATTCATTTGGAACTTGAAAGTTCAATATTTTAAATGGTTCTGGAAATCTGAAAATATGACTATATATATACATGTATTTTCTTCTTCTATTTAAAGGCCACCTAGACCAAGCACCCCAGACCTTTCTAAGGCAAGGGGTTCCCCTCCAACTTCCAGTAATGTTGTGCAAGGACAGATTAAACAAGGTAAAATTAAATCTTATTTAGTAATTGACATGGCATTTCAGCTCTAGAAACTGAGGAGGCATAGCTAATGTATAATCATAACATTTTGTTTGTCTCAGATTGTTAAAAGAGAGAAAAGTTGTTATATTCCAGATGTAAATATGGATAATTAAGATGTCAGTTAAAAATAAATCAGATTTATTTAGAAATTGATAAATGAGTATATTTCACATAATTTTATTGCACTGTCTTTGGCCTAATTTTTATGGATTAGGGGCACCTTAACTTGACAACACTAGTGCCTTAATTGTGTATATCTTGAGTTTAAAAGTTATACCTATTTTCAAACTACATTTAGAAATGTTTAAATTCATATTTCCATACTATGGTTATTCTTCTGCCATTTGCCAGTAGTTCATGCATTGTAATGTGCAAGTGGAAATTGTTTTTTTTAATTTGAATTTTTAGATACCTTAACTTTTGTCTGTAGCTTTGTTTTTCGTTAGGGGATAAAAGAGAAGAAAGGTTGAGTTTCTCTTCCTTTATTATCTTTTATATTCATCTTAAGACTGACAAGTGAGCTAACCAGAGAGTTGATGGGGGGCAGTCGCTTCTGCTTAGAGAGCTTTCCTTCAGGCCAGGGGTTAATGCTGACTCACAGAATGTGATAGAAGTGAAGAATTAAGCAAGAGATGGGATGATGAAGGTTCCGCTTGTAAATGGTGACATTTTAGGTGTTCTTTTTTCCTTCAGTTTTTTTTTTGGCTTTAAAGAGACCATAAATAGTTCTACCAGATTTGTTAGAGGAGCAATAGGCTTCCAACTTCGTATCTACAATTTTTCCCTTCCCTGGGACAAGTTCTTTTCTCTCTCTTAGCTGATTATTTGGTACTTGCTTTAGTATCCTTAAATGGTATTCTTGATTTTCAGTTTTAGGCACTGTCTGTTGGCTTCTCCTTATGGAATGTAAGCTGCCTCACTCTCTTTGCCATGCCTGTTCTTCATTTCCAACCCCACCCACATGATCACCCTTCTCGTTTCCCTCTCCTCGCATTAAGCTTATATAATCATTTTATTATAGTTTATATTAAGTTATATAACAGTTTTGGTAAGATAACTTTTTATACTTGTGTATGTGTGTACATACAGAAAAGTGCACAAATCAGAAATTACAGCTAAGTGATTTTTACAAGCTAAACACCCCTGTAACTATATTCTTGGACAAGAAATAGAGCACTGCCAGCACGCCAGAAGCGTCCTGCATGTTTCCTCCCAGTCATTGTACCTTCCCCTTCCAAAGGTAACTGCTCTGTTGACTTTTAGCAGATCACTCCCTTGCTTTCATTTATAGTTGTATCACCTAAGTGTAAATTCCTCAACACTATTTTTATTAGTTTTGCCTCTGTTCTGAATTTTAGATGAATTCAGAATCATGGAGTACGTATTCTTTTGTGTTTGGCTGCTTTTGTGAGGTTATCAGTGTTGTTGCATTTGACTATAGTTTGTTCATTTTCATTCCTGTATTGTATTCTGTTGAATGAATAGATCACAATTTATTCATCCACTTTTCTGTCCAGTGTTTGGTTTTCATAAGTAATTCTGCTACAAACACTCTTGTATTTGAATCTTAGTGTACATTATAAGCATTTCTGTTGTGTATATAATCAAAAGTGGAATTTCTTCATGTGTTTATCTTCAGCTTTAGTAGGTAATGTTAACATGTTTTCCTAAGTGAGAGACTAATATACTTCCATCAAAAAGGCTAAAGTGAAAAAGATGGAAAATATTGTGTTGGCTAGGATATGGATCAACAAGAGTTCTCATATGCAGCTGGTATGTTGGCTAGATATCCTAGCCAATACTTAATATTTTCCATCTTTTTCATGTTAGCCATTTTGGTATGGCTAATATATCTAATATATCAAACTTTTCATTTTTGATTAATATTTTTGTGTCCTGTTTAAGAAGTTAGCCTGAGGGACCGGCCTGGTGGCACAGCAGTTAAGTGCACACCTTCTGCTTGGGCAGCCTGGGATTCGCCGGTTCAGATCCTGGGTGCAGACATGGCAGTGCTTGGCAAGCCATGCTGTGCTGGCACCCCACATAAAAAGTAGAGGAAGATGGGCATGGATGTTAGCTCAGCAAAAAGAGGATTGGCAGCAGATGTTAGCTCAGGGCTAATCTTCCTCAAAAAAAAAGTTACCCTGATACCCCTACTCTGATATCATGAGGATGATGTTCTCTGTTTTCTTTTAGAAGCTTTTTTATGTTACCCTTGTTATATAGATCAACAAACTGCCTGGAATTTAATTTTCTGTATAATGTGAAGCAGGGTCCTGTTTCAGCTTTTTCCTCCATGCAATACAAATTGGTCCAGCATGATTTATTAAAGAGATGATTTTTTCCCCACTGCTCTGCAGTGCCACCTCTGTCATAAATAAAATGTCCTTATATATGATAGTCTGTTTCTGGACTGTTTGAGCCCATTTGTTTGTTTGTATATTCTTGTGCCTTAATTACTGTAGCTCTGTAAGATGACTTGATATTTCAGTAGATCAAGTCTTCCCACCTTACTCTTCTTAGAGTGTTTTGGCTATTCTTGTCCCTTTGAATTTCAGTATAGCTGTGTGCCACATAACAATGCTTTGGTCAATGATGGTGTACAACAGTGGTCCCAGAAGATTAGTACCATGAAACCTAGGTGTATAGTAGGCTGCACCATCTAGGTTTGTGTAAGCACACTCTATGATGTTCGAATGACATTATCACCTAATGACTCATTTCTTGGACTGTTGGTAAGCCACATATGACTGTATAAATTTAGAACTGGTTTCTCAACTGTCACAAAAACCTATTGTGACTTCACTTGCAATTTTATTAAATTTATAGATCAGTTTGGGGAGAATTAATATCTTTATGGGATTCACTTATTCAGTCCATCAACCTCATATCGCTCCACGTTTATTTAGGTCTTGTTTAGCTATTGAAACTCTTTTATGGTTTTCTGTGTACATGTCTTATATATCTTCTGTTAGATTTATTCCTACATATTAGATTTTTAAAATATTCTTATAATTGGTATTAAATTTTTTCATTTTCTGTGCCCTTGGTATAGAAATACAGTTGATTTTTGAATATTGACCTTGTATCAAGCAATCTTGCTAAATTCACCTATTAATTGTGGTACTTCATCTGTAGATTCCTTTGATCATGTGGAGGATGATATGGAATAACTTTTTCTATTCCTGGTGTGAAAGGGAAAACTTTTTTTTTTTTAAGATTTTATTTTTTTTCCTTTTTCTCCCCAAAGCCCCCTGGTACATAGTTGTATATTCTTGGTTGTGGGTCATTCCAGTTGTGGCACGTGGGATGCTGCCTCAGTGTGGCTTGACGAGCCCATGTCCACGCCCAGGATTCGAACCAACGAAACACTGGGCCGCCTGCAGCGGAGCACGCGAACTTAACCACTCTGCCACAAGGCCAGCCCCTAAGGGGAAAACTTTTTAGCTTTCATATGTGATATTTCCTATATGCTTTTACAGATAATTTTTAAGAAATTAACTGTATTATTCCTTTGCTACATGTTTATCATCAATGTGTGTTGGATTTTATCATGCTTTTTCTCTAACTATTGAGATTATTATATAACTTTTTACTCTGTCAATTTGATGAATTTAGAACATAAACCCAATCTTGCATTCCAGAATAAAACCAATCTTGTGATGTATTATTGTTGTAGATACTCTTGCATTTAGTTTAATATTTTTTATTTAGGAAAAAGTTTTCTTCTAATGTCCTTGTAAGGTTTTATGTTATTCATATTTCAGAAAATGGATTGGGGAATCTATCCTCTTTTTCTATTTTCGGGTAGAATTTGTGTAATTCTAATTTAATGTAATCTAATTTAATCAGGTATAATTAGTGCATTGTTTCTTTCATAAATGTGCAGTGGAATTTCTGGATTTAGATCTAGAGTTTTCTTTGTGCTGAGTTTTAAAATTCTGGTTTCAGTTTCTCTCATTGTTATATGACTTTTCAGATTTTTTGTTTCTTCCTGTGTCAGTTTTGTTAACTAATACATATTTAAGGATTTTTCCAGTTCTTCTAAATTTTCAAGTGTGTTGGCATTTGAAAAGATAACATTGTCTTATCTTTTTAATTTCTCTGGTGTCTGTAGTGATGTCTTCATTTTTATTCTTGATATTAATCATTTGTGTCTTCTCTTTTTTTTGTTGATCAGTCTTACCAGGGGCTTATCAATCTTTTTAGTCCTTTTAATGAACCCACTGTGCCTTTGTTTATCCTTTCTAGTGCATATTTTTTCCTGTTTCACTAAATTCTGCCCTTTATCACTTCTCCTTCCTCTGGATTCAATATGCTGGTTTTTTTTTTTAACTTCTTAAGATGGATGGTTTCTTACTGATTTTCAGCCCTTCCTTTAGAGTGTGTGCCAAAAATCATGTCATGTGTGAATAAAGACGATTTTACTTCTTTTCAATCTATATGCATTTTATTTTTCTTTTTGCACAGGTTAGGACTTATGGAACAAAGTTGAAGTGAAGAAGTTAGAGCAGATTTCCTTGCCTCATTCCCAATCTTAGGGGTAAAGCATTTGGTCTTTTACTATTAAGTATGACGTTAGCTGTAGATTGTTCTTAGATGAGGTGGGCATTGAGGAGGTTCCCTTCTTTTCCTAGTTTGCTAAGATTTTTTAATTATTAATCGTTGTTAGGTTTTGCCAGATGATTTTTCTGCATCTGTTGAAATTGTCATATGATTTTTTCTTCTTTATTTTCTTACTAAGATGAAGTACATTGCCTTTGGAATTTTAAAACAAGCCTACAGTCCTGGGATAGACCACACTTGGTCATGTTGAATTATTGTTTTTATGGATTATTGGATATAACTTACTAAAGTTTTGTTGAGAGTTTTTATGTGTGTATGGTAATGAAGGATTTTGGTCCCCAGTTTTCATTTCTGATAATGTCATTTTTCAATTTTGGTAACAGGATAATGTCAGTCTCACAGAATGAGTTAGGATGTTAATCTTTTTCTTGTGTTTTCTGGAAGGGTTTGCGTAGAATTGATATTATTTCTTATTTGTGTGATCTAGTTCACTAGTGAAAGTATGAGGGCCTGGAGTTTTCTTATGGGAAGATTTTTACTGCAAATGTAAATGCATTAATAGATATAGGGCTGTTTAGGTTTTTTTTTTTTTTAATTTCACCGTGGATGAACTTTGGTGGTTTGTGTCAAATTTATGGGCAAAAATTTGTTTAATATTCTAATTTTCCGTTTAATGTCATGTCTCTAGAATTTCAGATGATATTCCCTCTCTCATTTCTGTTATTAATATTTTGTTTTTTTCTCATTTTTCCTGATCAGTCTGGCTAGTAGTTTAGCAATTTTATGAATCTTAAAGAAACCACCTTTGGTTTCATTGAATTTTATCTTTTGTTTTTCTGTTTCATTTATTTCTGCTTTGATTATTATTTCATTTCTTCTGCTTTTAATTTGCTCTTATGTTTTAGTTTTTTAAGGTGGAATCTGAGGTCATTGAATTGAAACTTTTCTTCTTTTCCAATATGGGCAGTGAGTACTACAAATTTCCCCTAAGTACTGCTTTAGCAGCAGCTCACATATTTTGATAGGTTGTGCTTTTAATTTTCCTTTTGATTTTTTCCATGGATAATTTATTGGTGAATTATTTAAGTTTGGGGATTTTCTGAGGATCTTTCTGTTATTGATGTCTAATTTATGATCAGATAACAAACTTTGTATAGTTTGAATCATTTGAATATTGAGACTTGTTTTATGGCCCTGAATATGGTCTGTCTCGGTAAATATGCTGTATGCACTTCAGATGACTGTGTATTCTGTTGTCGTTGGGGGAAGTGTTTCATAAATGTCAGCTCAAGTTGCTTGACAGTGTTCAAGTTTAATATATTCTTGCTGATTTTTCTGCCCACTTGATTCTGTCATTTAGATAAGGGTATTGAAATCTGTGGCAATAATTGTGGATTTGTTTCTTCCTCTTGGTACTTCTATCACTTTCTGCTTCATGTATTTTAAAGCTCTCTTAGTAGGTGCATAAACCTTTAGAATTGTTATTTCTTATTGATGATTTGACTTTTTGTCATTATGAAATGACCTTTTTGTCCTTGATAATCCTTTGCCTTGAAATCTACTTTGGTTATAATAGCCATTTCAGTGTTTTTGGTGACTGTTAGCATGGCATATCTTTTCCCATTTTTTTTACTTTTCACCTATTTAGGTCTTTATATTTAAATTGTGTTTCTCATAGGCAGTCTGACCTGCTTTTTAACGGGGTGTTTTAACCATTTATAGTTAATTGGATTATTGATATGGTTAGGTTTGAGTCTGTCTTTCTGCTATTTATGTTTTTCCTTCTCCCATTTGTTGTTTATTCTTTCCTTTCTTTTTCTGCTGTCTTTTTGGTTCATAGAGGGTTTTTTATGATTCCATTTTATCGCCCTTATTGGCTTATGAGCTAATTTTTTGTTTTGTTATTTTGGTGGTTATTTTAGAGTTTCTAGTCTACTTGTCACAGTGTCTCTTCAAGTGATATTATATCATTTAACATTTAATATAAAAACTTTATAATATTATACTTGGCATTTCTCACCTCCTGGCCTTTATGTTACTGTTGTCATGCATTTTACTTTTACATGTGTTATAAGCCTCAAAAATCATTATTACTACTTGTGTTTAATAGTCAATTATATTTTAAAGAGACTTTAATAATAAGAAAAAAGCATTCGTATTTACCCATATAGTTACAGGTTTTGGTGCTCTTCATTCCTTTGTCTAGATCCAGATTGCGATCTGGTATCATTTTGCTTCAGCCTAAAGCACTTGCTTTAACATTTCTTATAGTGAAAGTCTACTGTTCTTTCAGCATTTGTATGTCTGCAAACATCTTTATTTGCCTTTCATTTTGAAGGATATTTTTATCTGGTATAGAATTCTATGTTGGCCATTTTTATCTTTCAGTATTTTAAAGATGATACTCTATTGTGCTCTCACTTGTATTGTTTCTAACAAGAAGTCTGTCGTCATCCTTATCTTTGTTCCTCTGTATGAAACCTTTTTTTTTGCTTTATTACTCTTGCTGCTTTCAAGATTTTCTCTTTATCATAGTTTTGAACAATTTGATTATGAGGTGCCTTGATGTTGTTTTCTTCATGTTTTTGTGGTTGGCTGTTTGTTGAGCTTCTTAGTTTTATTGCTTGCATTAATATAAACATTTTTCAATTTTATTTCTTCAAATATTCTTTCTGTCCTTCTCTCTCTCCTCTCTTTAGGGGCTCAAATTACATGTACATTAAGCCACTTGAAATTGATTCACAGCTCACTGATGCTCTTTTTAAATTTTATATTCTTTTCCTCTCTTTGTTTTCATTAGGTAGTTTCTTTTGTAATGTCTTCAAGTTCATTTGTTTTTTCTTGACAATGTCTAACCTGCCATTCGTCCCACCCCTTGTATTTTTCATCTCAGACTTAGTGGTTTGCATCCCTAGAATTGATTGGCTTCTTTTTTATGTCTTCCTTGTCTCTATCTGACTTTTTTTGAATATATAGGTTATAGTTATAATAACTGTTTTAATACCCTTATTTGATCATTCTGACATCTCTGTCAGTTCTGAGTTGATTTTAATTGATTTTTTCCCTTCATTATGGACTGTGCTTTCCTGCTTCTTTGCATGCCTAGTAATCTTTGATTAGATGGCAGATATTGAATTTTACCTAGTTGGGTACTGAATATTTTTGTATTCTTAGAAGTCTTCTTGAGCTATGTTTTGGGATGCAGTTAAATTACTTGGGAACAGTTTGTTCTTTTTCTGGTCTTGCTTTTATGATTTCTTAGGTAGGTTTGGAGTAATGCTGTCTCTTAGGCTAATTATTTCCCCTTACTAAGGCACGATCTTTGTGAGTACTCTATCCAGTACCTCATGAATTGTGAATTTTCCGGTCAGGCTAATGAGAGCAGGCACTGTTTTCTGGCCCTTCAGTAGTTCTTTTGCCAGCCTCTAGCAGTTTCCTTAAACACATGCACTGATGAGTTCTGTGCCACGTACTCGAGGGGACCTGTGAAGAACTTGGATCTGTGCAGCTTTCTTCTGTCTGTCCTGATGAGTTCTGTGCTGCATACTCAAGGGGACCTCTGAAGAGCTTGGATCTATGCAGCTCTCTTCTGTCTGTCCTGTGAATTCTAGCTGCCCTGGTTTCTCAACTCTTAACTCTGTCTCCTCAACTCAGGGAAACTGCCAAGTCCTCAAGTCCCCCTTTCTGTATCTTGGCCTAGAAACTCCCTCAAGGCAATAATGGGGCAGTAACACTCACTTTGCCTCCCATCTCCTGACTCTCAATCCATCATTGATTGATGTCCAGTGATTTGAGACTATTCTTTTATGTATTTTGCCTTTTTTTTTCAGTTGTTTTAGATGGGATTGTAAATCTGTTTCCTCTTACTCCATCTTGGCGGGAAGTGGAAGTTCCTCTCCCTTTGCTTTTAAAGTGTTCTAATATACTCTTGCTTTATAAGAACTTTATAAGAAGTCTTTATGTTGTATAGAGTTTTAATATTTTTAGAGCATTCTTTCAGGGAGAAATGCAAACAGGCTTACATAGATAAGAGGCTTGTGTAAAGTACAATTAGTTATGATATAATTAAGACACACAGCCAGCACCTTTTAACTCTAGATCCTGTGCTCTTTCTACAGCAGCATGTATT
Source organism: Equus caballus (assembly GCF_041296265.1). Classification (NCBI taxonomy): domain Eukaryota; kingdom Metazoa; phylum Chordata; class Mammalia; order Perissodactyla; family Equidae; genus Equus; species Equus caballus. The sequence goes on from NC_091691.1 coordinate 82,674,610, forward strand.
TATTTTCTAAATTCGTTAAAAATATCTTCCAGATTATACAATACAAATAAGCAGCAGAGCATACTCTCCTTCATTTAGTTAGTTTAAACTTCATTTAAGATCGATTCCTTTTAGAGATATAATTTGTTGTCATCATTATCGTCTTCGTTATCGTTCTTTACAGTTGACATTTCTTCTTGGATTACATTTTTCTCTCTCTGTGATCATAGTACATACAAGCAATCCTGTGTAATTTATGATGTTGTCATGATGCATTATATACTTTACCACCGTTATTGTATTGGATTTGCTCACCTGACCAGGTCTGAGGATTTTAAAGTTGGAGTGCTTTAATGTTGCTTCTCAGAAAAGCATTGAGTTTTGAGAGCAGTGAAGAAGGCTCTGAAAATTGTCTTTTTCTAAGGCGTTTACTTGAGGCAATAGATTTAGGAATTTCCATTTGGAACAGCACAGATGCTTGTTTTTTAAAGTAAATGAAGATTAGCAATCTACTGAGTTACACAGTAAAACACTTTAGTAAAACACTTTAGGATGGCATTATGAAATCCACTTGCTATTTGAATATTGAAATGAATATATGATGTACTTATTTCTTTAACAAATGTTTCTTACGCACTGTTTTCCTCCAAACCGTTCTAATTTGAGGTGTTAGGGAGATCAGTCTGAATGTATACTCTCTTGAGTAGTTTATATACATCCAGTAGATAATACATGAACATAAATAACCAATTTAGGGTAGGGAGTGGTAAGAGTTATAGGTAAACGGCTCTGAGTTCTCTGACTGTAATTCAGCTAGAATTCAGTTAGAATATTATATATTCTCATCTTTCTATTCTGACTTCTCTCACCTTGGTTTTCTTTTAAACATTTTCCTCTTTCCTTATGTTTTATTTTCCTTTCTCTCACTACAGTGCACATTGACTCACAATCCATTTGTTCAAGTTGGATTGCAAACATGAATACGCTTCTTTTCGATAAACTGTCACTTATATGTTGGCTAATACTTGTTCAGCTGCAAAATAATCTATATGGAGTAAAGAATTTAGCTGAGGATTGGACCTTTCATAGACATTTGGGTCTGAGAATAAAGATGATATAGATAATTTAGCTAACATGATTTCTCATAAACAATATCAGTATATTTTATTGGAAAATAATTTTTTCACATGAGGTTTATTTTGTCTTATAGTGAAGTTGTTAATTCAGTGTTTGCCAATAATTAGCATTTACTGACAGTCATTTACTTTTTGATAGAGACAGTGTTTATTTATTAGATACTTGATTTTTCAGTTTGTAAAACATCTCACTTGAAAAAGGGGTCAGAGATGTCGGACAACTAAATTTTTGTTCATCATCATACAGCCCTAAATCTGCCTGTGGCTTTAGGCTTTTCTACATTCTAACACACTGTATTTCTCTTGATCAATTCATTAATCTCAAGGCTTAAGTTTTTGGTCTGTTCTCTGGTGCTTATCTTGATTCTGACCATGTCTTTATGTTGGTAGTTGCATCTTTACCCAGTGGTAGGTGTGGAAGCAAGTCCTAAAGATTTATGGTTATGTTACATTATTTGCAATTTTATTTTTCGGAAATTGATTCAATTTAGGTTGTCTAAACTTAGAAGAAATAGTCTTTGTTAAATTACCTCAGTAATAATTTACATAAATTAACCAGCAGTTTCTCACCAGCCTTTTCCAGGGTCTATAGCAAAAAACCGGGAGTACATGTATCAAGTCAATGGATGGACCTGAAAATCTCTTAAAATTTTTTGTTTGAACTTATGTGTCTTTTAGAAAATAATTGGCTTTTAACTTTGGTCTGCTTTGGAAGCTCAAAGGGCAGGGATATTTTTTCTTTACTGATTTATCACAAGTGTTTGGAACAGTGGCTGATACGTAGAAGGTGCTCAATAAATATTTGTTGAATGAATGAATCTGTAGATACCTTCTCTTTATGCTTTTAGAATCAATGTGTCCAATAACTAGGTGCCGAGGCTATGAGGGCTGACCAAAGAAGTCTCTGCCTTCAAGGAGCTTATGCCTAGTGGAGGAGATACAGAGGAGTGCAATTTACGATAATATTTTAATTGGTTGCTTATTTGCTTTCCCTACTGGAGTCTGAGTACATGAGGGCAGCATCTTTATCTCATCTTTGTGAGTTTTTATATGCTTAGCCCAATACCTGGCACATTGTAGGCATTTATTAAGTGTTAATTAAATGAAATACAAATTTCTTTTTTTAATTTTATATGGTAGAATTTATTGATTTTTTTCATTGAGTTCATAATAGTTTACATCAATGTGAGATTTCAGTTGTACATTATTTCTTGACTGTCACCACATAAGTGCTCCCCTTCAGCCCCTATCCCCCCCACCCCCCTTTCCCTGGTAACCACTGAACTGTTTTCTTTATCCAAGTACTTGTTTATATTCCACATATGAGTGAAATCATCTGGGGTTTGTCTTTCTCAGACTGGCTTATTTCGTTAAGCATAATTCTCTTTAGGTCCTTCTGTGTTATTGCAAATGGGATGAATTTGTTTTTTTTTTCTGGCTGAGTAGTAGTCCATTGTATATATATGCCACATCTTCTTTATCCAATCATCAGTCGATGGGCATTTGGGTTGCTTCCATGTCTTGGCTATTGTGAATAGTGCTGCAATGAACATAGGGGTGCATATGTTACTTTGGATTGTTGATTTCAACTTCTTTGGGTAGATACCCAGTAGTAGGATAGCTGGGTCATATGGTAGTTCTATAAAAATATAAACTCTATTAAAAAAAAAAAACTAAAAAGTTTTTAAAGGAATCTCCATACTGTTTTCCATAGTGGCTGCACCAGTTTGCATTCCCACCAGCAGTGTATGAGGGTTCCCTTGTCTCCACACCCTCTCCAACATTTGTTATTTTTAGTCTTAGTGCTTATAGCCATTTTGACAGGTGTAAGGTGGTATCTTAGTGTAGTTTTTATTTGCGTTTTCCTGATTATTAGTGATTTTGAACATCTTTTCATGTATTTATTGGCCATCTATATATCTTCTTTGAAAAAAAGTCTGTTCATCTGCTCTGCCCACTTTTTGATCAGGTTGTTTGCTTTCTTATTGTTCAGCTGTGTGAGTTCCTTATGTGTTATGGAGATTAACCCCTTGTCAGATATATGATTTGCAAATATTTTCTCTCAATTGGTGGGTTGTCTTTATTTTGATCCTGGTTTCTTTTGCAATGCAGAAGCTCTTTAGTCTGTTGAATTCTAACTTTTTAATATTTTCTCTTGTTTCCCTTGTCTGAGAGGACATGGTATTTGAAAAGATCCTTTTTAGTTTGATGTCAAAGAGTGTCCTACCAATATTAATTCCAGGATTTTTATGGTTTCACGACGTATCTTCAAGTCTTTGATCCATTTTGAGTTTATTTTTGTGTATGGTGTGAGATAGTGGTCTACCTTCATTCCTTTGCATGTGGCTGTCCAGTTTTCCCAACACCATTTATTGAAGAGACTATCTTTTCTCCATTGTATGTCCTTGGCACCTTTGTCGAAGATTAGCTGTCTATAGGTGTGTGGTTTTATTTCTGGGCTTTCGGTTCTGTTCCATTGATCTGTGTGCCTGTTTTTGTACCAGTACCACGCCATTTTGGTCACTATGGCTTTGTGGTACATTTTGAAGTCAGGGATTGTGATACCTCCATCTTTGCTATTTTTTCGCAGGATTGCCTTAGCAATTCGGGGTCTTTGTCCCATATGAATTTTAGTATTTTTTGCTCTGTTGCCGTGAAGAATGTCATTGGGTTTCTGATAAGGATTGCATTGAATCTGTAGATTGCTTTGGGTAGTATGGACATTTTAACTGTGTTTATTCTTCCAATCCATGAGCAAGGAATCTCTTTCAGTCATTATCAGTTTCTCTCAGTAATGTCTTATAGTTTTCATTGTATAAGTTCTTCACCTCCTTGGTTAAATTTATTCCTAGGTACTTTATTCTTTTAGGTACGACTGTAAATGGAATTATATTCTTGAGTTCTCTTTCTGTGAGTTCGTTATTGGAGTATAGAAAAGCGACTGATTTTTGTCAGTTGATTCTGTACCCTGCAACTTTACTGTAGTTGTTAATTATTTCTATTAGTTTTCCGATGGATTTTTTTTTGGGTTTTCTATATATAAGATCATGTCGTCTGCAAACAGCGAGAGTTTCACTTCTTCACTCCCTATTTGGATTCCTTTTGTTCCTTTCTCTTGCCTAATTGCTCTGGCTAAAACCTCCAATACTATGTTGAATTAGAGTGGTGATAGTGGGCATCCTTGTCTTGTTCCTGTTTTCAGGGGGATGGCGCTCAGTTTTTGCCCATTGAGTATCATGTTGGCTGTGGGTTTGTCATATATGGCCTTTATTATGTTGAGCTAGTTCCCCTGTATCCCCATTTTGTTCAGAGTTTTTATCATAAATGGCTGTTGGATCTTGTCAAATGCTTTCTCTGCATCTATTGAGATGATCATGTGGTTTTTATTCCTCAATTTGTTGATGTGGTGTATCACGTTGATTGATTTGTGGATGTTGAACCATCCATCTGACCCTGGTATGAATCCCGCTTGATCGTGATGTATGATCCTTTTGATGTATTGCTGAATTTGGGTTGCCAAAATTTTGTTGAGAACTTTTGCATCTATGTTCATTAGCGATATTGGCCTGTAGTTCTCCTTTTTCGTCCTTGCCAAGCTTTGGTATCAGAGTGATGTTGGCCTCGTAGAATGTGTTAGGAAGTGTTCCATCCTCCCTAATTTTTTGGAATAGCTTGAAAAGGATAGCTGTCTGGTCCTGCAGTTTTATTCTTTGGGATGCTTAGCCCAAAGAATAGCCCTTAGCTATTTATGTTCTTCTTTTATAGTGTTTTAAGGATATCTTTTTTCCTTACAATGTTTGATTAATGATTTATCCTAATACTCCATGTTGATTTAAAACATGGCTAGAATGCCCATCTACCTAAGACATGAAAGTGTAGACATAAAGGAAGTTTATAAAAAGGGAAATGTTACTTTCAGATCTCTGTTCATATGACAGACCCAGTGTGGAATGCCTTTATGTTAAATGCGTGATGATTGACTCTAAAAACTTCCTAATTTCTCATTTTTTCATGTTTTCTCTTCTATCCTCTCTTTCTTGAAGCTTCATGACTTTACATAAAGTGATTCATCGTTAAATAATTATGTTCATTGTTTTAGTGCTAAACTTTGAAAAAACTTACTTTTTTATGCATTGCATTTGGTTTTCTGTACTTCCTAGATTTTCTTTTTCTCCTTCTGAGAAAATGTATTGAAAGGACTATTTAAGTTCAAGTACTAGGAGGCTAAAGGGGTTTAGACAATATGTGGAGGACACTTGTTAGCTAAAGTATGTTAACTTTCTGTCCTCAATATTTTTTTTTTTTTTTAAAGATTTTATTTTTTCCTTTTTATCCCCAAAGCCCCCCGGTACATAGTTGTGTATTCTTCGTTGTGGGTTCTTCTAGTTGTGGCATGTGGGACGCTGCCTCAGCGTGGTCTGATGAGCAGTGCCATGTCCGCGCCCAGGATTCGAACTAACGAAACACTGGGTCGCCTGCAGCGGAGCGCGCAAACTTAACCACTCAGCCACGGGGCCAGCCCCTGTCCTCAATATATTTTTAAAATCACAATGGCAATAGGGAAAAATGGAGTTTAGAATCATATTTCAAATGGAGACTGAAATAGACCTGTTCAAAAACAGAAGCCATGGATATTACAATACGAAGTACTTGTGTATATGCCATTTAAAGAGAAACCAGAGCATATGTGTGCATGTAAATGTTGTCACCCACATTCGTTTATCTTCATCTATCTTTTCATGTGAGAGTGAGCAGTTGAAGAGGCTCCTAGCTGGAAAATTACTTAAAGGACTTTCCCAGGTAAAATACTAGGACTTGTGTCAGTTCTGTCCCCATTTTGAAGCTGTACTGAGACTGTTTTCCTTTGTGTTTTATTAATCCTTAAGAGATGCAAATTTATAGTTGGCATGGCAGCTTTTCTGTTTTAAGAAATCAAATGCTTGCTTATGTTTTATGGTGTTAATCTTAGATGTTCAGTGCCACGTGTAACTTCTTCAGGTCTATTGTCATTAAATCTTGAGCTTTTTATTTTGGTAGTGGTACTTTTTCTTCTAATTTCTATTGCTGATTTTTCTATATATGGACAGTTTTCAAAGCTTTAGCAGAATTTAATTTCAATATTCTCAGTGAATTACGAAAATAGTTCTAGATTTTACAGTTTCAGTTATGAGGTAGTCTAAATAAAGTAATTTTTGGTGGTGATGCAGAGATTTTTAAAGCATAATAAATTTGATTCCTAGATTTCTGTTACAGTATTTTTCTTGATTTTTAGTGCCCATGGGATTTATTAAAAGAAAGTATAAATGGCTTTTTCTACATGCACTGTCATTTAAACAGGACTCCAAAACTATAATACCCAGAATCTGTTTATTTCTCATTAGAAATAAAGTTACATATATTGAATATTATTCTATTAAGACATATTATGCTTATTCTAACAGTTTTGCCAGTACCATTTCTAGTTTCCTTTAGACTTGTGACTTAGAGAAAATATTATCATTTAATCCCACTACTTATTTGACCTAGCTAGGGTAACGATCACTTGGTCCTAAACTTTTATTCATTTATGTTGAATTTCTTCACCCTGTCATTGTAGTGTCCTTTCAGAATTAAGGGTAAAATCAGACAGTTAACACAGCCTTTTCATAGATAATAATAATTTCTTCTTTTTTATAAAGTGAAATTATAGAGCAATCCCAACTGCTGGAAACCATCAGAGGAACTTTCTCAACAATTTTGGTGGCATGAAATCTAAAACCTGAAAATTTGCTCCTTGCCACTAAGGCTTACCAACTTTTGGCATGGGGAAGTGAATATTTTATAGGCCATAATAACTGAATTTGTAATTAAAAATGATAAGAAAAATGAAAAATAAAATTATTCAATGGAATATAGAAATATTTGGGATTTCTTTGCAAGACTACTTTACAATAGAAGTCTTAGATCTTATGAAATATACAGTTAAGAACAGCTCTATTCCTTTCATGAGCATAACATTATAAAATAATTGTAATTTCATAAGGAACAAAAACAGCGCTGTTACAATAAAAAGATTAAAATTTCCCGATAAAACTTTTGTGTGTGTAAGATGTACTTCTTAGGGTTTGTGGAGTTGGATTTTCTGGTTTTTCTTACTGTTCATGTACTTCTTTCTACTGTTTACCTCACACGTGCTTGATTGACATTATTATGCATTCGTGTGGAAATTATGAAAAGTTGTTTTCATGCAGCTGTCCTGTAGTTACAAAAGAACTTCACTGCATGAAAAGCAAACATATCATTCAGCAGACAATGCTTAATCTGTTCAGGAGCCCAAACCTATTGCTGTTCAATGATGGAAGAAAAGAGAAGGATTAATTTGAAGATGCTTGTGCGTGACATATGGTAATTTCTCTATAGGAAGGAAGTGTCAAATGATGACCTCTAAATCTTAACATTGACCTCCAGTTGTAGAGTGTGTGCACCATACGGTCCTTTTGCCTTTTCATATGATAATTTAAGCTGAAACATTTTCCTGGTAACATAACTTTTTTGGGAGAGGAGGGGAATTGTTACATCTATTCCATAAGGATTATAACATTCACAATAGTTACTTTCAGAATGTAAAGCATTTGGATCATAAAAATATTTTTTAAACTCCGAAGAATGAAGCTATATTAGGATTCTTCTAACAAGAGTGAAGTATAGTATATATATTCTTTACAAGTTGGTATATTTTAAGTTGTGCTTTTATAAAATAAATGTGGAAAATTGAAATGATCTCAGTAGATACAGATTTGAGATCTAAAAAATAATTTACACATAACATTAGGAAATAAATTATTAGAAGAAATATAATTGACAGTATTAAGATCAACATAAAATTCATTATGTGACACATTTTAAAAGTTACACTTTTGCTAATTCTTGATATGTCTGTCATTATTTCGTTGTAGCCTTAGTTGTTTTAGAACTATCTTTTGTATTCGGTGACACATTATTCAACTGTAATATTAAATAGATTTTGGTTTTAAGAGGAATTAGAACTACATTGTGATTGCTATTCAATAAAATATATCATTTCCCTGCTGTAATCCTTAACAATCATGCCCTTCTAATTAAAACATCATTTTTCAGTTCTACATTTACTATATTTTGCCAACTTTGTTTTTCATTCTTCACTAATACTGAGCTTTTTTTCAGAAACTGCTGTACCTCAATTCTCTCCTCTTTATTTCTTCTATTTTCCTCTGCAAGTTCCTGCACCTGTCGTTTCCGCTCGGTCTGATGCTGATCACTCTGGCTCGGACCCTGCTTCTACTCCTGCTTTACATACCTGTTTCTTAGTAAATGAAGGTATTCTCTCTCAACTTTCTAACAACTTTCTTTCAATCTATGCTTTATTCTAATATGACATGTTCTTTTATCTAATTTATACATTCATCTGCTTTGTTATGTATGAGATCCTAAAATTTCCATTTTATAACTTTATTTGCTAATGTTAATAAGGGCCAATTACAAAAATGTAATGTTACTCCTGGCTGATATCAGCCATGTTTCCTGTAGTCTAGTGTGCTGTTAAAGAAGTGCAAAGATGCTCATCTTTGATGTGAAGTACGTATTAAAGGTGGACTGGTTTTTCTGATGATGTTTGCCATGTGATCTCTGGTATTAGAGCTAATCAATGTATTTTACACGTATCGTTACTCTGGGACAGACGCTTTGCTCTCTTTATACACCATGTGCCCTGGTTAGAGGGGGATATGGGGATCTCTTAATTTACATTCTCACTTGAAAAGTCTTCAGAATGATCATTAGCATCAGTGATTATAGGCTAATAGGAATTCATCTATTTATCCTCCTTACTATTTCTGTTTCTGGCTGAGGCAAAAATCCGTAATTTCAATTTTTAAGGTGTAGTTAGGCTACCATATTATCCCTGTGGAGTTTACTAGTGGAGAATATTTTTGGAGCTTTGAAAATGTGAATGACGTCCACCAACCTTTATTCCCCAAGAGCCCTCTAGGATTATTTATAATGCTTGGAAGTTTAACGGAACTTGTGAGCTCTGAGTTACAGCCACTGTCTTCATTGTGGGCTCAATTTTCACTGGTTATAAAAAGGAGGAAATTTACAATAATCTCAAGTGTAACCTAGAAGGATTCTGACTCTTCATTGAAAAGCAATATTACCAGTCCATTCAAATGGAAAGAATAGTACAATATCTGTAAAGTACAAAGTCCTTGTTCTAAGTACCACTCCTTTGGAAAGAAAATGTGGGTACTTAGAAGTATAACTCGTTCTTTCTTTGGTTTCCCTGTCATAGAACTGGACTAAGGTTTGTATGTTAATGCTGGTTTTTAGCAAAAAATAATTAGGGTCATATTTATTAAGCTATTGTGAAAGACAGTAATTCAAAAATAAGCTCTTGGCTTTGGACTATGGTGAGAATCATCATCATATTAAAATTTAGCTCATAAATACACCCCATACTTTTGAGACATTAAAACACTTTAAGAATTTACTAGGTAGTAATTTATATTTGTATGTGTGTGTGTATATATATCTCTTGAAAACGTTAGAATCTAAAATGTGTGTGCTCATCACCTTAAATAATGTAATTATATATTCTCAGTTGATGAGTTCTTGCTGAAAGGATGAATCTTCAGATAGATGGCTTGTCTCTCTTTCACTCAGTCTCCCCCTTTTAACAATCCCAATAATCATTTTGAGTTTTTGGTAGGGATTTTGTTGTTGTTTTAGAAGACTGCTGTTTAGCTTATTTCAAAACACTGACTTGCTAAAGTTCTTTGATCACAGGTAATTCACCTTGTAATATGCACACCTTTAAAACAGAGTTGCAATGATTGTTTGAGAATGTCTGGATACTGGTACTTTTAAATATTGCAGTGTTTGTCTTCTTCATATAATCAATTTCCATATTGTGGCTTAGAATTTTGGAAAAAATAACTTTTATTCTCATAGTTTACAGTTAGTGATGTTTAAGACTTTTGAACATTGAATTGTCAGGTTTTTATTTTGTGGAATGGCTGAATGCATTTTTCCTCTCAAAATTGGTGTAATGTTACTTATTTCAGTTATGATTGTGATTAAATATCTGATTCCTTTTGTGAGAAAGGGATCAATAAGTACCTTAGTTAAAGGCCCTCTTGACAGTCAGCAGGCCCTCTGTTGACTGACATGATGGTAATACACAGATGGCCAGGCCTTACGTGACTTGAAGCTGTCTCTGGTTACCTGTGAATGCCCTTTTCACTGAAAGTTGTTTCAAGTCTATGGCTCTAGTATGTGTTTATTTCTATGCTTTCCCATCCCTGAATGTATGTTTTATTTTAGAGGAACTGTTTAGAAATGTGTTTTCCATGTAGAATTCATATATACTCTGTGGAAATTTATTTTTGTTTGTTTTAAGACTTTGAGAGTTCTTATAAGTACCAGTTACATGATTTAGAGATGAAACATATTTGGTGTAATTCTTTGCACAAAATATCTAATAATTTGAAATCATTTATAACATAATTTAGCAGATCCGCCTTTTTATTTCTTTTTGGTATACTTGCATAAAGAAAAATCTTTGAATTAGGGAATGCCAAAATGTTTAAAGTATTTGTAATATATTACATTTTAACAGGATGGAGTCAGTTGGCTGCTATGCATTGTGTTATGCTGCCAGACCTGTTGGGATTGGACAAGTTTAGGCCTCCACTTCTAGAGATGCTGGCTCGGAGATGGCAAGATCGATGCTTGGAGGTAATATTGAGGTGATTTAGATAGAAAACAAAAACCTTAAAAAGGCATTGGACAAGTGTAAATTTGAAACAAAAATGGTTAATATTTATCTAATTTTCTGTCACTTGTTTATTATGTGATAGAAAATATGGATTCATGATTTTTTACTTAGTTTATATACTAAACAGTAATGTTTCAGCTTGCATACTTGTTTACTTTTTTTTAATCTAGTGAGTATTTGATTAAAAGTTGCATGTATTTTATGGAACTGTTTCTTAAGTATTGGTTTCTATACAGATCATACACATACATGCACACACACATACATATACCCAGCTCCCCCAAAATCACATGCTCAGTTATAATCACATCAATCAAATTCTAAGTGAATAGCCATAGTTCAATGGAAGGTACTATATTGTAATAAAAGAAGGTCTTTGGAATTAGAAGAGACCTGGGTTTAAATATCATATTGCCAATTATTAACTTTGTGACCCTGGGCAATTTGCTTAACCTGTTTGAAGCTCATTTGTGAAGTGGGGATAATAATGCATTCCTCATGGGATTGCTGTCAGGATCAAATAAGATAATGCAAGTAAAACAGTAAGTACAGAGCCTGATACATGGTAGGAGCTCGATAAATGGTAGCTATTATTTTGTGTCAATGGATTTACTCTGTATTAGATATTACCTCGAATATAGTATCACAAGGGACTTGGAAATGTTTTATAGAGATTTTTGTTTATTATGGCATTTTTTTTTATATAGCTGTAGCAGTTTGTATCATTCAAGATTTTTAACTTACCCAATATAAATAACATATTTGCCCCTTTCCTGGTCCCCCTTCCCTCAACTCCAATTGGAATTGCAGCATACTAAAATTTTCAGGATTTTGCGTTGAGTAATATTTTAATTCACTTCAGAAGTCAGTCGTAATTAGGGGCCGGCCCAGTGGCATAGTGGTTAAGTTTGTGCACTCCACTTCGGTGGCCCGGGGTTCTTGGATTTGGATCCTGGGTGCAGACCTACACACCACTCATCAAGCCATGCAGTGGCAGCATCCCACATACAAAAAAATAGAGGAAGATTGCCACAGATGTTAGCTCAGTGACAGTCTTCCTAAAGCAAGAAGAGGCAGATTGGCACAGATGTTAGCTCAGGCCAATGTTCTTCACTAAAAAACCCCAAAGTAAGTCATAATTAAAAAGTTTTTTATTTGAAATCTTATCAGATGCTATTATTTATAAATAATATAAATTATAAATTGTTAATAAGTTGATTGGTATATCACTTGACAATGGTCTAGCTTCTTTGACCCCATGCCTGTGGCACTTTTGCCAAAATAAAACAAAACTAAATTAATACTGCAAAATAAAAGTGGTGCACCACATTGGAAGAAAAACTGAGAAGGTATAATTTTGAAAAATACTTTTCTTCTGTAAAACTAATGCCATTACACAGGAGAATATTTGCTTAATTGTTGAAAAACATTGTTTAAGCAATTCTTAGGTATACATGAATTGTAGGGATTTATATATATATATATGTTTGTGTAAACTACCTATTTAGCATATATAATATAGAGAAATTCACTAGATAAGATTAAGTTTCTTCAGGCTAAAAGAGAAAACAAATTTAATAGTTCTAATTGTGACTTTTAGCAATGATGTTTATATGGAAATTTAAAATTGAAAATGCTGAAGTGCAAAAATGTTTTAAAAGCTTTGGAAACTGAAGTTTTTCTCATGTAAATAAATGTGTTTTTTTATGTTTTCTAGCCGTATTTCGTTATGAACTTTCTAGTTTTTAGAACTTGCTTTTTTTCTTTACACTTGCGTCTGTGGTATTCTCAGGTCAGAGAAGCCGCTCAGGCCCTGCTGCTGGCAGAACTGAGGAGAATTGAGCAGGCGGGACGGAAGGAAGCCATTGATGCCTGGGCTCCTTATTTGCCTCAGTATATGGACCATGTCATATCACGTAAGAATTCTCATGATTTTCCACAAAGTTCATCACACTTATGTGGAAAAGAACCAAAATTCACAAATAGGCTTCCTCCTACCTATCAGCAAAAGTGAGTTGTTCACCTTAAAGTGAAAACTAGGAATCCTCAAATTCTGCTCAGTTGTTTCCTGAAATCCCTACAGTTTGGAGTTTGGTTAAAAAAAAAAAGAAGTTGTTTTATATAAAATCAAAATATTCACTATTTTGATAGTGACCGCTTATAAAATTAATCCCCAATCAAAAATCACACCCTATTTAACACTAGCATCTGTTGTTGCCCATTGTATTATGCTTGTGGGTGCCAATTTGTTAGATATTGATCTGATGATACACAAGTGCAAATACAAGGCAAATCCTTTCCAAGTTGAAGTTGGAATTGTGAATCCTTAAGAAATAAAGACCTGGTAGAGTTAGATCAGTATGAAAAAGAGAAATTTAGGAAGAGTTTTTTGACTGATGTATCTTTCAAAAGAGTATAATGTGAATGAATTGGGAAAGCCCTTGGGAAAAATCGTTGAAATTTTTGAACATCTTTTTGCAAAATAAAACTTCTATAATGCTGCCAGGTCAAATGTACGTTGAAGAAAAATTATATTGTGCCACCATAATTTTTTTCTTTTTAGAAGAAGTATGCTTCGTCATCAGTTCATCATTTGATTCATTCTTTATTCTTTTAAAGAGGAATTCAGAATTAAAATTTTAACTTGCTATATTGAGAATAGATGTCAGTTTCACTTTTTTAAAGATAAAGTCTCAATGAAACTTTAGAAAAACTTTTTACTAAAATTAGTAAAAATTAATAAAATTAGTGAAAATTTAGCCTATGTTTTAGGTGGATTCATGTTAAATGACCTTTTGTCAATACCAGTTTTTCTTGGTAATCAGATACTCATTACATGTGTCAAAACAGACAATACATGATTGTATAAGAAGGAAAATGAAAACAAGATTCAAAAGAGACTGTAATTGTTAGAACTGGTATAACTCTACCAGATGTTTGCCAGTAGTGACTATAGTCATTTAACGGGGTGACTGTGGTGGTTTAATTAGGTATGTGACCTTGGACACTTAACCTTTCTCAGCCTCAGTTTTGTCACAGCTGAAATGAAGATGATAGTAGACTTTATTGAGTTATTTTGAATATGGAATGAGTTAATCTTTGTTAAGCACATGGAATAGTCCCTGGGTGGTGGTAAGCACTATATATTTGTTAAATACATTCATAATCTATAAAAATGCAAATATATATTTCACATATAACCAAAACATGACACATTAACAACTCAAGTTAAAATTCTTTAGTCTGTTTAGGTAATAGACTATTTATTGAGAGAATATTGGTTTTCATTTGCTTACTCGGAATTTTTCCACTTTAATTAAAGGAAATTAAGTTAAAAAACCAGGGTCCTTAGACATATGGGCTCTATGTAAGGTATTAGGCTTAAAGTTCTTATTGAAATATGTATAGGTTTAGAAAAATTTCTGGACTATAAAAAAAAACGTTTAAAAAAATAGGATGAAAAAAATTCTGCTTTTGAATATTTGAATAGTCTGGAACAGTACTCTTTGTTCAGTAGCTTGTGGCTGTTAACTTCATAATAGTCCAGAAAAGAGAATTAGGTCATTGGCTCATCATAAACCTTGTTGAATAAAAGATCCCCAAATTGAAGGACAAACTATGAGTGTAGTACTGTAGAGTAGATTGAAGATGAAACTAAATAGCAAATCACTAGAGAGTCTTTTAAGAGGAGAATGCTGTTATGGGAATATGGAGAAACATTTTCAAGACATCTTTGTTTAGATGGACTAGTGTAGAGTGGGAGAATGGATTAAAGTAGAATAAGTAGCTGGGAGGCTGTTACAGAAGGGCATGTGGGACCCAGATCTGAATGTAGATAGGCTAGATTAAAAGATAATTCTAGGCCTTGGTTATAGATTACATGCAAAGGTCTAAGAAAAACACCAAAGATTAGTACAGCATTGTATTCTTGACCGTTTGGGAGGAGAAGTGCCATTAGCAATGGTGGTAGATGCCATTTAACTTTTTTTCCTGGAAAGAAGAGAGTGAATTAGCTACAGGTAGATGCATAATATGGCCACAAATTACTCCCTGAAGCAATGATAAAAGTGTATATGTTGCTAAACTAGAGGTCTGTTAGTGGGTCCACAGAGGATACAGTATAAGTAAAATAATGACAGTACCTACCATTAACTGAACACTTTCTCTGTGTCAGGCTTTTGTTTGCTAAGGGCCTGGTCTGTGTTATTTCATTAAACTATTGTAATAACCCTGTGAAGTAGGTACTGTTGTCACTACCACCTCCTGCTTTTTTTTCCCCCAGATGGGTTAATTGAGGCCAAGAGAGAGTAAAGAATTTTCTGAAGGTCCCTCAGTTACTAAGTGACTGTCAGACTACGACTGATTCTCTTAACCACGATTTATTCTATCTTGCTTCCTCCAGCATCCTTAGATCTTTTATGGGATTGAGGGTGGAGGAATGAGTGGATATTTGGCTTAACTAGTCCTGCTTTCAGACAGTGCCATTTCTAGCTGTCTTCAATTTAACAACAAAATGGAGCAGAAACATAACTATAAGAAAATTACTCTTGATATTTCTCATCATTGTTTAAATAATCATCAACTAGGTTGTTCTGAGGTCAACTTTAAACTTCTACGTTTGTGTAATTAAAGTCCTTGGTATTTAATTTAGGGTCCTGGAGTACTTTATAAATTAACTTAGTGCTGGTTTACTTAAAATTTTAATCTTGTCACTTACTGTAATTGTATTTTTGGCCAAAAAATAAACAAACGTATGTTCTATATGTAACTAAAATATCTCACACTAACAACTCTTAATATAATGTATTAATGTATTCTGGAACTTTTACATTGACTGAGTGTAAAATTAGTTTTAGTTTGCTTTCCTGGGAGCTTTCTATTTTAATAAAAGGATGTCAAGCTAAAGGAATAGGCATTCTGAACGTGTGAAAGGAGAAGAAAGCATACAACAAATGAGGAATGACCACATAGGGCTGTTGAACAGATTTGCTGTCCGAAGGGATCAAAAGGTTATGGAGGCAGCTGGTGAACAGCCCACACCTGCCATCAACGTGCTTGTAGTGAAATCGCTTCTACTATTGTCGTTAATGTTTGAGGGGATGATTATTGTAGCAAGTTACAGCATAAAGCATTGTTTTAGAAATTTAAAACATATTTCTGGGACAGGAATCTTCTTAATCACTAAAGTAAGTAAAATATTAAGCAATATAGTTGGTAAAATCACCATTCATCAGATATTTTCTTATAATTTAATCATCCCAAGCATTTAAAAATATATGCTAATTGCCTAAGCAATATTGGCAGCTCCTAACTTATGACTGAGCTTGGTCTGAGTCCCTCTGTCAGATAATTTTCTGACACTCAGAAAATGCTTTTACCTGAAATGCAGAATCTCATTCTGGGCTGATGGACTGTGATAGCCCTTCATTTTAGAGATCTGGAGTCTGAGCTTTTACAGTGGGTAGTAACTTTCTCTGACTTCACAGTCAGCAAGTGATAGAGCTGGGACTAAGATGACAACTGAAGTCAACTGGTCATACTGACTTGGATCTTATGGAATTTTATTTAGGTGCATTATGCAGTAAAAAGCTTTTGTAGGTTTGTCTGCGAGCCTGAGTCAAGCAATGAGCTAGAATTTTCTTAGGACTCTTGAGAGCATTAGAGGAGAAACTTTCTGTAGAGCATCAGCACAGTACATAATACATGTAGTGAATGTAGCTGCTGTCCCTTTTCCTTCCCTATACTGGTTTCTGTAGTTTTGTTCTCTTTATTGTCGGTATCTCAGAATTCACTTTTAATTTATATCACACAGGGATTCTGGCAGTAGACGGGAAATCACTGGGGACGAAAAAGGAGCAGTAGCTTGCTTTAACTGAAAAGCCAGTTCACAAATTTTCATAAATACCAAGTCCTAATTGAGTGATAGGAGAGTTTTGCTACAGGTCAAGGAACTCTGTCATTGAACCAGTTAGGAAACATTATTTTATCCCTCACAAATGCTGTGGGTATGTAAAATTTGATACCTAATTTCTGATAGAAAATTAGAGGATAATGCGTTGCGATTCTTACTCAAATGATAACAAGGACTAGAATTATAAATACTGCATACATTCTTATGACAGTGACTTACATAACTATTGGAAATATTTTCTGAGTTGTCACTCTTTAGCATGTATTTGTAATCACTTTTATGTTCCAAAATGCTTTTTAAAAATTCTATTGATTTTTCTTACTAAGGAAGGATTAGTGTTATTTTGTGAAACTATTGTATTACAATTTGGATGAAGATGAAATGTTATAAGTTGTCTCAGATTTATTTTGAAGGTAAGATACTTTGCAGAACCCAATTTTATATATTTCTTATTTGTGACATTCTACATGTAGCATTTTGATAATTGACTTTTTTATGAGGTCAAGCACCTGCTAGTTTATGAAATATACCCACACTTGCCTTCATTCCAGGCAGTGACTACTCTTGAGGTAAATGCTGATGGTTCCTGATTTCCTTTGGCCTGTGATGCAGAGTGACCTTATAGGGCATGAGGTCACAAGCGTAATTATTTCTCATACGTTGTATTCTGCTTGCTCACAGTGGCTCATCTCCTCCTTTAATTTCAGAAACATTAAACACATAAAAGTTACTACCATTATATAAATCAAAATCTCTTCTAAAGAGCGTGCTATTGTAATTTTATGCAGTTATGGCCAATGTAGTATTAATTTGCAGATTTATCATCTCAGATATTGATAGAAGGATGTGTAACACATCGTGTTTAATATGTATTGATGCCATCAGAAAGAACAATCCTTTGTTCTTATCGAGTCCCTGCCTTTTTAGCTTCCTTTTGTGTTAAGGTTACCAGGGTTAGGCTCGTCTTTTTATCCCCCTTGGAAACAGAATAGGATTTCTTTGTTCAATGAAAGGCACTCCTAGTAAATGTTTTGGGTTTGACTTTCAACAAGCCACACTGTAGTACCTATTTTAACCTGGAATTGAAGTCACTTTTCTGATGATTATAAAGTAGTGATCATTCTGAGCACAAATGTGGATGGACCAACAATATACAAGAAGGTAAGACGGAACTATATATTATAGAGGTAGTGGAAAAGTATGTTGTAGCTAGTAAAAATAACTGAAATATTAGTACACTCTTTAGTAGGCAGATATTTTCAGGGTTTGCTGGTGCGGAGAGAATGGGGGAAAGGACAGGGAGCGGGTTTGATAAATACGATTTAAGCGAGTCCCCTCCTCCCCCAGAGGCCTTAAGCTACATAGCATTCCTTCCTTCTTTCTTTTTATATATGGCTCGGTTATTTGGAACTCTCTAACAGTCTTCTTAGGAATAATTTCTAGATAACTGAGGATTTAAAAATCACTAGAAGCTGAGATTTAAAAAAAAATTTATCCCTTTTTTTGAAATATTTAACAATGTCTCTGGCTTTTTAAACATCTTCTCAGTAACCAGTAATTGTTGTTTTGACCTGTGCTATAAAACTGCCACCATTTGCTTATTGAAGCTAGTGGGCCTGTTTATCTAACATTAAAGTACCCAGGTTGATATGCTTCTCACATTTCATATTTCATTTTTTTATATAATGTTCCTTCTTCCTCTTTGTATTGACTGGTAATTATTACTAGTTTTTACTATTGGGCTGTTTTGTCTCATTCCTGGTAGCTTCTTCCCTGATTTCTAATCTGTTGTTTCCAGTGTTCTGGGAGTGTGAAGTCAGGTAATCAAACTTATTTGAGTTAAATATAAAAGAAGAGTAAATTGGCTAAGAATAAGGGCTCTCTGATGGAAAAATTCCCTAAGCTTTAGTGTAAGCACTTTTTGGTGTCCCTGTTGGCTCCTCACAATCTGCTTATTTGACTACTTTCTCAGGTTTTTTGTTGCATTCTGGGTGTACCTATCTTTTGGGGAAGAATATTCTAATTAAAGTTGGGGAAAGAAAGGTAAAATCATTTGGTTGCTCCAGAAGAAGTGATAATTCTAGAATGCCCCTTTTGCAATTAATGCTTATTTTGTGAATCACCTGAAATTAAAGGATAAGGTTTCCTCAGAACTATCTGTAATAGTTGTCTTATAGTGTTCACAAAGCCACTTGGAAATGACTGTGCATTGTGATTAGAAGGGAAACTATTAAATTAGGACTAAGTGGTCTACGTAAAAAGTACTTCATGTTCTGTGGGAATTTGTCTTAAGACAAACTATGTTATGCAAAGCTTGCTGTATCTATATTGTGTCTCTTTGCACTGTTTCATTGGGACCTAAGGGATTTGTTCCTCTTTTTTCTTCCAGAATGTCAGAGCTATTGAGCTTAATTTTAAGCGCTCTAGACTGATCTTGTATTTAACAGCATTAAACTGTTCTACTTATCTATGTTTGGCTACTAATCTAATGGAATGACAATGAAATTTCTTCTTAATCCGTCATAGCTATCTAAAGGAAAATCCTTTAGTTCCATGTAACTTGAGTTCTTTGAGGTGATATTTAATATTCTTATAATTTTCCTTCTTTCTTTTTTTAACAAGTCTTGGAAATTAGAGTAGTAAAGTAGTAAATTAAAAATGAAAGCATTCCTGGACCAATTGGGTTATTTAAACTTTACTTCTAAGTAATAAACAGAGACTCTGTTATCAAGTAATGCCGTAGGTTAGGAACTCCAGAGGATTAAGAAACTTCACGCTGCCAGGGCAGCCCTTGGTGTGAGAGGTACTGTAGCAAGATGGCCAGCAGTCTGGTTTCAGGGTATCATTAGAAGCGCGTGACCATTTTCCACCTTGTGGAACAAAGCAAGGAGCAGAGCATAAGGAAATTGGATAACTTGTTCCTCGTCTTATAGTGAGGAATTGGGGGGATTCCATCAAGTGTGGGGCTCCTTTCCCTCTCATTACACTTAGGAAACACTGGTTATCAACTGGCCCTTGTGGAAAAGCTTCTGGAGCTGAAAGGATTTGAAATAATTTTAGTTGTTTTCTCATGCCTGCTTCTTTTTTGCGTTCACAAATCTGTCTCCCTCCCTTCAGTGCAGAAATGTGTTACCTCTCCTAGTTGTAGTTGGTGGCAAGGCCTCTAGGAGGCATGGGTGTCTTTCTTTGAGGTGTCTGTACACTTACTACCTGCTCTTAAGACGTTGAAGGTACTGAAGCCTATGAAGACTACTTTGTAAAAGAAAAGCTCATTCAACCTGTGACACATTGTTTTTTAAAAAAAATGGTGTTCAAATTGAAATGCCTGGTATACCTTTAGCTGAGGTTCTAGTGGCCTTTGCTATAATAAATGACCCAATATTAGTTGCTATGAAGAGTATGGTATTGATTTGTGCCATTAGTCTCTTGCTGATTTGCTGAAGAACGAAAAGTTATATTGCTAATGGAAATAAAGCACTTTACAAAACACTGCACACGAGTACCGGAACATGTCTTTGTAATAGAACAAGTGTCTAGTATGCTTTTGAATATAAATTTTCTTTATTCTATACAGATTTATTCCAGTACAGATACTCAGAGTCTGTTCAGTTTGCCTCTACAAAGCAAAAAGCTGAGTTGATCATCTTGTGAGGTTTTAAATCTTAGACACTGAATATGCATGGGTGAATATTTGGATTGTGAGGCATTTATAATTTTATACCGTATTTCCAATTTTATTATCTCTTTGTATTGACTGGATATTATATGTAATTCCATTGTTTTAATATTTTAGTTTGAAGCCTTGTTGTGATCTGCATGTGATGAAATAGATCTTATAGTTTGGAGGGAAAACAGTAAAGTTATTGCAAGAAAATTGTATGAATCTGTTTTACTTGTAATATTTTGATTGTAATAGCTAATGGGAGATTTTGTTCTAGTGTTGTTTATAAGTTCTGGAATTAAATTGATCAAAATGTACTAAAATATCTTTGCCTGATCCATTCCTGCCCCCATCCTGCTTTTTGGGGGAAGTATGGTATTTTATATTTTATTTTTCCCTAAGTAATATTATCCTAATGACTTATTACATCTACTATCTATTTCTGTTACGCAGATTTTAATTAAAATAAGCATTTTAAATGTGTTTTAATATTTATAAATGGTTTTATTGTACATGACATTTGCAGACTTGGTTAATATTTTAGCACTTCTAGTACACAAACATAAAGAAAAAAAATTTGTTTTATTGGTTTGAGCACCCGAATTGACCTCAGCAAGATTGAGATTGATCTGGTTTCTTTCAGCCTGTAAAATGCCAATCCAGTCATCTGTAACAGTACTTAGTATTTTTGTAATTTTTCTGTACATATTTTCTGTGTTTGTTCTATAGAACTTACCCATCTCTTGAAAAGATTTTCCTTGCTTGGTTTAGAGATGAAAACAACCACAACCATCTATTTTATTGCTTGTTGTTTTTAAAAACTGTTTCTACAGTCAATGTCATTACTATAATCACAGTTCTTTTTTTTATAATCCTTTATAGGACTTTACATTTTACTAGGAAGAGATGATGAGACTTATATTTGAAATGTGTACTTGGGCTGGGCAACACTCAGCTTTGAGGAATGGAGATGGAAGAGGAGGGATGGTTCGTAATACATGAATATTCCTGTGATTTTAAGACATAGTGAAATTACAGCCCTCCAATAATTAGACATTTTTAAACAATTTCTGGCATAGCTTCTGGGTACAAAGACGTAAATTAGCTTACTTTTGAGATACTTTTCTTATCTCAGGCATGAGGTGAGGAAAGCTTTTTCTTGAGTCTCTAGCATGTCTTACTCAGGTTTTGTTTGATTTTGATTTATGTTTGTTTTTTTCCCCTAAAGCAAGGATCAGTCTTCAAAATAAATAATATCAAAGTCAGAGGAAGTAAACTAGAAATCTCTGAATTCTGGGTGACAGATAGAGGATTGGGCATTTGTATCTTAAAGTGTCGTAGTACTTTTCATAAAATATTTACATAGACTTTAAAGTGACCGCATAATCTCAGAAGTGACCTATTTTAAGGTGTCATCAATGTTCTGAGACCATCCCAAACTTCTCCCGTATGGAAGTTGGATGGGCACTTGGGGCCAGAAGCCTTTCCCATTCCATTTCATCACTGCCCACTGTTGTGGAGAAGAGATTTGAGGGTAGTGATTCTCAAAAGGATGAGTGAGAGGCAGAAGGGATGACTTTCAAAAGGTGATTACCCTAAACATTGCTCCCTCCTCAACCAAGGATCTGTATTCATCTCATAGTTTCCCAATAAGATGACAACAATTAGGGAGAAAAATACTATTTTTTTAAAAGAGTTTTTCTAATGATGGATAAGCAACTGATTTACTGAACCTGAGTATTGGTTGGAAAGTCCAATGGAAAGAAGGGTATCAGAGGGTCTGGTACCTTGTCCTGCTTCACTATGCATTGGCTGTAACCTCAGAGAGATCACTAAGCTTCCGCACTTCCTTATCTATTTCCCAGTTTGTTTTTATGTAAAAGGAAGGGAATGAACAAATTCATGTTTTTCAAACCTTTTAGGTAGTAAATTTACATGTGAAATCTTAACCAGAGTCCCAATATATAAAATAGATAAAAAATATTAAATAGTTCCTTTAGGCAAGTAAAATCTTTGTTTTTTTGGATTTCTTTAGTGAAAAATCATTTTTTGTGCACTGAAACCTTCATGCTCTTCTTTTGTCTTTGGGGGTTCTATCTAGCACAATTGAAAACTAGTTAAGTGTCTGCTCCCTAAGTGCCTCTTGCTCTGACAATGACCCTCCCCCTCGCAACACACACACACAGGGCAGAGTTGGAAACTTGCCCTTATATATGGCAATTCCTGAAATTTGTTATCGTGCAGGAAAACCTTTAGTTTCTAGATAATTCTTATGGCCCTTCATGGCAACCTGTGAAATGGATACTTGCTACTTCTCCAGCAAATGATGGTCTTAGTAGAGCTGGTATTAGTAGCTTGTACCAGCAGAGTGCTAACACAGTGTGTGCTTTAAACGTAGTGCCTCAGATAGTTGTCTCCTGGAAGCAAACAATTTTGAATACACTACATTAATGTTTGATATGTACTTTATTATTTAGATTTAAAATTCACTAACCTTTCAGATATGGATTGGCCAACTATCTGGTTTTAGAACTTATTTCTTGTTATGTAACTATAATTGTCTAATGTGAGTATAGATTCACATGTATTCACTCAACTTTTAATAGCTGTGATCTACTTGACAAACCTCTATAATAATTACTTTTTGCCCATGTGACTTAATGAATCGTCATTGGATGAGGTTCAGTCTGTTAATTTAGATATCCCTTTTTTCCCCCAAGGCATAGTAAGTGCAATAATGCTTCTGTGATATGTTCTGTATAGAATCAGTAAATTGATTTGTATGCACGTTACTTGATTGAATTGATTGAAGCACATTACTTGAGTTTTGATTATTATTTTCTTTCACACTAAATATTTAAAGACTCATTTTGGAAGAGGTTTTGTTTTAGATTAAATTTTTGGTTGGGAATTCTTGTGTAATTCTGTACATACTTGCTTCCTCTTTTTGTTATTGGCTGCACATGGCTTATGACCCTGTGGTATGCTTAGGATGATCATGATGAACAATAGAAATATTTGTTCTTGAAGTTAACCATTCAGACACATGAGCAGGATAACAGATCAGTTGCTTTTTTTTTTTTTGCTTTTGGCAAAAGCATATTTAAATCCTTATGACATCAGGCTTGTCTCTTTTCTTTCTATTAATTATGTGCCAAACAAACTATTAATGATTGGTAGTGCAATAGGGGTTTGGGGAGAAAACACGTCAAATAGGGATCATTTCCAAGGAATTGTATTAACCTTTACTACTAATCAGTAAATCTTCTTTTTTCTTGTTCTTCCTAGAAGTGCTGCATAAAGATGTCGGGATGATTTGTGAAATGTTCTGTTTGAATGCCAAGTATAATTTTATAGACTAGTTTTGGATAAAAGATATATGTGTTTTCCTATTTCATTTTTAAAC
Source organism: Equus caballus (assembly GCF_041296265.1). NCBI lineage: Eukaryota > Metazoa > Chordata > Mammalia > Perissodactyla > Equidae > Equus > Equus caballus. The sequence continues at coordinate 82,698,493 of NC_091691.1, forward strand.
TTTTAATTTTGGAATATTGCAAACCTATATAAAAGTAGAGAGTAGTATAATGAACCTCCGTGTACCTATTGCCTAGCTTTAACAGGTTCTCACTCACGGGCAGTCTTCTTTTATGTATACCCCTCCAAACACTCCTGCTCCCGTTCTTTTGAAGCAGTTCTCAGACACGTTATCACCTTATCTATAAACATCTCAGTTTGTATCTTAAAAGATAAAGACTCTTGTTTAATAAAAAATAACTGCAATACCATTTGAATGCCAAAAAAATTAAAACTAATTTTTTAATATTATCCAGTAACTCAGTATTTATATTTCCCCAATAGTCTCATAATTGTTTTTTTCAATTTAGGCTTCAAATAAGTCTATATATTGCAGTTAGTTTGTATGTCTCTTACATTTCTTTTAATCTGTTGGATTCCTATCAATCCATTGATCAATTCGTCATCTATTTACCTGTCTCTAGCCCCATCTCCCCTCTCCTTTTCCTTGTGATTTGTTTGGAAGGAAGCTTGTACTGTGATGATCTCTGCCTTTCTTTTAATTAGAGTAGCAAATCCTTATATTCTAAATTCTAACATGCCTTCTTTATTTGTTAGCTGGAATACATCTCTAAGGAGAATCTTACCTCATCAACTATTTGATACACTGAGCTACACTACAGGAAGGACAGGATAAATGCTTGAGGTGATTTTTTTTATTTTTTAGTATTATTATGAATTCATGGATAGAAACATATTTATGTTCTGATCCATTGTAGTCATTGTTCTTAGGAGTGTTCAAATTGTCTCATATTTGGTCAGTGGGAGCCTGTGGTTGACTCTGGAATCCTTTTTTTTTTTTGAGGAAGATTGGCACTGAATTAACATGTTGCCAATTTTCCTTTCTTTTTTTCCTCCCCAAAACCCCGGTGCTCAGTTGTACATCCTGGTTGTACCTCCTCCTAGTTCTTCTATGTGGGATGCCGCCTCAGCATGGCCTGACAAGCTGTGCTAGGTCTGTGCCCAGGATCCAAACCAGCGAACCCTGGGCTGCCAAAGCTGAGTGCTGGAGCTTAACCACTACACCACCAGTCCTGTCCCAACTCTGGAATCCTTTTGATTTGACCCTAGACATCTTTGATGAGTTATTTGTTGACAAGATTTCTAGGTACACTGTGTGTATTTCCTGACTCATACCTGAGTCAGTTCATATAGGGGCCCTGGTCCTTTTAGTGGGAAATGGTATTTTAAATCACGAACTGAGTGCTACATGTGCTCTTTGCTATTTGATCATTCACTGTTGCCGGTCTTTTTGGTGGGCACACATATATACATTTCTGCTTGGATCTTAATGTATATATAATACTTTGAGTTTATATTGAAATTCCCCTTAAATGTAGGACTACAGAATTTTTACTTGATTTCATTAAGGTTACATCTGTATCTACATTCTCCCACTCTTAGAATCTTGATTCTCAATGACATCTATGTAATTATTAATCTTCTTTCCCCCATGATAGACACACAACAGTTCAGAATAATATCAGTGCTACCACAAACCATATGATTACCATAGACGTTGTGTGTGTTTTGTTTGTTTGTTTGCAGTTCTTTTTCTTCTTAGGGTATATTAGAAATGAATAGTTATTGTGCTTAAAATCTCTGGGAATAGTTTCTCTCTGTGTAGTTATACTACCAATTTGATACACATTTGGGTTCACTTGTTTCATTTTACTTTCAATTTTTTTTTCGAATTTTTTTTTTTTATCTTTTATCTTTTTCCTTTTTGTCCCCAAAGCCCCCTCAGTACATAGTTGTATATTCTTCATTGTGGGTCCTTCTAGTTGTGGCATGTGGGACGCTGCCTCAGCGTGGCTCGATGAGCAGTGCCATGTCCGCACCCAGGATTTGAACCAATGAAACACTGGGCGGCCTGCAGCGGAGCGTGCAAACTTAACCACTCGGCCACGGGGCAGGCCCTTTACTTTCAATTTTTAGATTAACTTTAAATGTATTTTTTATAGTTATATAAAACATTTCGTGATTCCAAAGTCAAACAACAAAACAACGTGTATTCAGACAAGTTTAACTTCTATCCTTCCCTGTGCCCTTTACCCTATTTCCTTTCTCTCTACAGGTAATCATTTCTTACTGGTTTAGGAGTTTTTCTCCTGCCCTCCATTTTTAAATTTTTTAATTATGATAAAATAGATATAAATTTGCCATCTTAACCATTTCTCAGTGGTGTTAGTCTGTTCACATTGTTGTGCAACCAATCTCCAGACCTTCCTCATCTTGTGAAACTGCAACTCTGAATCCATTAAACAACTCCCCATTTCCCCCTCCCCTCAGCCCCTGGCAACCACCATTCTACTTTCTCCTTCTGTGAATTTGACTACTCTTGATACGTCATACAAGTAAAATCATAGAGTATTTGTGACTGACTTATTTCCCTTAGCATAGCGTCTTCAAGGTTCAGCTTTGTTGTAGCATGTGTCAGAATTTCCTTCCTTTTTAAGGCTGAAAAATATTCCGTTATATGTATATATTACATTTTGTTCATCCATTTATCTGTCAGTGGACACTTGCGTTTCTTCTACCTTTTTGCGAATAATGCTGCTGTGAACAGCATGAATGTTCAGATACCTCTTCAAGACCCTGCTTTCCTTCTTTTGGATATATACCCAGAAATCGAATTCCTAGATCATGTAGTAATTCTATTTTTAATTTTCTGAGAAACTACCATGCTGTTTTCCACAGCAGCTGCACCGTTTTACATTCCCATCACAGTGCACAAATGTTTCAATTTCTCTACATCCTCACCAACCCTTGTTATTTTGTTTTATTGATAGTAGCCGTTTTGATAGGTGTGAAGTAATATTTCATTGTGGTTTTGATTTGCATTTCCATAATGATTAGTGATGTTGAATATACTTGTTGACCATTTGTATATTTTCTTTGGAGAAATGTCTATTTAAGTGCTTTGTCCATTTTTTAATTGGATTATTTGTGTTTTTGTTGTTGAGTTGTAGGTGTTCTTTATATATTTTGGATATTAACCCCTTATCAGATATATGATTTGTAAATATTTTCTGCCCTTCTGTAAGTTACCTTTTTACTCTCTTGATTGTATCCTTTGATACATAGAAGTTTTTAATTTTGATGTAGTCCAATTTATCTATTTTTACTTTTGTCGCCCATGCTTTTGGTGTTAAATTTAAGAAATTGTTGTGAAATCCAATGTCATGAAGCTTCCCCCCTTATGTTTTAGAGTTTTGTAGTTTTAGGTCTTTGAACCATTTTGAGTTAATTTTTGTTTATGTTGTAAGGTAAGGGTCAACTTCATTCTTTTGCATGTAGATAACCAGTTTTCCCAGCAGCATTTATTGAAAAGACTGTTCTTTCTCCTCCATTTTTTAACATAAGCAAATACGTACATTTATTTATACACTCCCTTTCCTAAATGGTAACATACTAATGCGTATCTTTACCTAGCTTTTCTCACTTAACAACATATCCTGGTGTTATGTACTATAGACTTCCTCTCCCCTTTTTTATTCCATTTGTGGATGGAATAAAACAAGTTTTCTATTGATGGACATTTGGGTTGGTTCCAGTTTTTGATGTTGTGGATAGGGCTGCCGTGGACAGACTTGTGCATATGTCTTTTCATTTTTTGATAGTGTATCTTGGATTCCAAGAAGTGGGATTGCTCAGTCAAACGATAAATGTGTGTCAAATTTTGTTACATGTTGCCAAGTTCTTTGGCATAGGGGTTGTACCGTTTTGTATTCTCGACAACAATACATGCGAGGCCCTGTTTGTCTACATTGTTTCCAGTAGGATATATTGTCATGCTTTTGGAATTTTGTGACTCTGATAGGTAAGAAATGAAACGTGAGTATTATTTTGTATTTTCTTGTTAGAAATGAGTTTAGCATCTTTTCATGTAAGTATCTTTTGTATTTCTTTTAAGGTCACAGTTCATATCTCTGGCCTACTTTTATATGGGGTTATTTGATTAAATCTTTATTTATGATAGAAGGTTCAAATATTTCCTGGTTTGTTATTTTCTTTTTACTTTGCTTATGGTGTTTTTCCCCTCGTAACCCAGTTTATTGACCCTTTCTCTTACTGTTTCAGAATTTCGTGTCAAAATTATAGGAGTTTTCCTTGCTATAGGAATTCTCCAAAATTTCTTCTGATATTTTTATCATTTTTAGTTTTTTCCCTTACATGCCGATTGGAGTTGATCCTGCTTAATGGTGTGAAGAATGAATATTATCTTTTTCCATATGACTATCTGGTTATCTCCAAAGCATTTACTGTACACTGTTTCTATATATACAGACTGTTTGTCTGTTTTCTATTTTGTTCCATTCGCCTGTAGCTAATTCATATTTTAATATTTAGTAATTATGGCCCAAGAACTTCTTTTGAGGGTTTTCCGGCTATTGTTGCTTCCTTGTTTTCCCAAATGAACTTTATAATCAAGTTGTTTAGCTCTAGGAGGGGAAAAACCTGATGGCATTTTTATTGGGATTCCATTTAATTTATAAACGAACTTAGGAAGAATTGATATCTTTATAACATTGAATTCCTATCCAAGAATATATTATGTCTTTTCATTTATTCAAGTTGACTTTTTACAGGAGATTTAAAATTTTCCTCATACAGTTTTGGACATTTGTTAAGTTGTTGCTTAGGTAGTTAATTTTATTGTTCTCCCATTACACCCTTTAACTCGATTTTGTTTGTATAAATGAATGCTATTGACTTATTAGTTATATGGAGTGGTTAGTTGAATGGAGTAGTTGCAAAATCAGGTATCATGGATTCTCATGACACCAAGTGGATCGGAACCATTCACCTCTTTAAAGCATGCTTCTTTGTTGTTGGCATTCTCTGTAAGAGTAGTTGATCTACTTTTGTTAATCTTCTCAGGTTTCTTTAATGATAGTTTATTTTTAGTGATTCTGTACTTCCTTTCCTGGTACTTCCCAACCCCTTAACCACCCCTGCCGCCAGACTGGGGGGAAAAAGTTCCAAGAGTGGCTGCCTAATTTAAAAATATATTTTAAGTGTTGTTTTTATTTGTGGGATTGGGTTTAAAAATGAAAGTTTATATTCTCTGCACATTGTAGTTTCTCTGCTGTCTTAGTACTCATCTGATTCATTTTTCATTCTTTTTATAACTTTGTTTGCAAGTTAATTCTTTAAAAGCTCTGCCAGAGTCAGTGATTGGTGCTCCTGTGGTTAATTCAACCTTCCATCTTTCTCTAAATCATTGGTTAGATATGAATAGTTTTTAAAATGAATTGTGAGATTTAATCAGTGTAATGTAGTGGATTAATGATTACTTCTATGGATGCATTATGCTCATTACAGTGTATGAATGTTTATATCTTCAGCAGTTTGATGCCATTTTGTCATGTTTTCAGGCTGAAGTAAATGTATTTGATCTACCTGCTTACTTGGTTTTCTTTGAGGTTTACCGTTTTACTTCTTTATATTCCATGTATGAATATATCTTTACATTTTGAGACATAATTTGTGTTTCATTATGATAATGAAGCCACACAATTTTATAAAAATAATGTGTAGTAAGTACTGTATTGAGATCTTCTTGGGGCTAAGGTCCAGGACCTTATTTATTTATTTTTTAAAGATTTTATTTTTCTCCTTTTTCTCCCCAAAGCCCCCCGGTACATAGTTGTATATTCTTCATTGTGGGTCCTTCTAGTTGTGGCATGTGGGACACTGCCTCAGCGTGGCTTGATGAGCAGTGTCATGTGTGTGCCCGGGATTCGAACCAACAAAACACTGGGCCGCCTGCAGCGGAGCTTCCGAACTTAACCACTCGGCCATGTGGCTAGCCCCACAGGACCTTATTTTTGATCCTCAAATGACTCAGCACCAAGCCCTTGGCAGGCACTTAACTGCCAATTTATTGCTCAAATTATCCCAGCATTGGCCATAGGGAGCTCTCTTAAGTTGGCTCCAGTGTCATTTTGATATGATCCCATCCTTTTTTTTTTTTTAATACTTTCTTATTTTCTGGCAAAGAACCTGCTCCTTACTCATGTTGTATTTACATGCCCCAGTCCTAGAACTAGCTGTTACTCCAAGGGTACCCTGGTTCCTGTTAATGGAGATATTAGAAACTAAGATCTGGGCGCAAGGTGCGCTTGTTTTACTGGGATTTCACTGCTGCGAGGTCCTCTAACTGGACAGAACTGGGAAATATAAATGTGTATACTAATCCGTGTATACCCACATATTTATGATTATTTCTGTATCTCTCCATTAACATATGAATTCATACTGATCTCCTGTTTTAATCTACCACCATAGGATTCAGTCTAGTCTTCCCTTTTTGCTTATTTGTAATTTCTTTCTTTGAGTGCGAGAAACTTGACTCCTCATTTACAATAGATTTACTTGTTTTTTCAACCCTAGTAGACATAAAAAGTAATTTAGAATTGCTAACCCATACGTCTGTGAAAAACCACTTTACCAACTAGAGTACAGTATCTGTGTACAGTTCTTTTTGTCTTTAGCTTTACAGTAAGCAGCATTTTCCAAAATTTTCCAGAATTACTTGTCAACCCCTTTTTTCTTTGTACCCTTCAGTGAGGTTATGTCATACATTTATAATATAGTTATATGTATTCATTTGTCACGGTCTGAAGTTCATCTTAGGTTTCCTGGAATTCTGGTTAATTCATTATTTTTTTATTTGGGTACAACAAAATTTACTCTTTGGGCTTTGACAAATGAACAGAGTGAGATATCTACCATCACAGTACCACATCAAACATTTTCAACACCTTGGAAGTTTCCTTTTGTAGTTCCTTTGTAATCAGTCCTACCCCCACCCCCACCCCCACCAATCCTTGGCAACCCTTGGTCTGTTTTCTGTCCTTAGAGTTTTGCCTTTTCCAAAATTTGATATGAATTTTATATAAAATTCTACATAATGAATCATACAACATATATCCTTTTGGATTTGGTTTCTTTTACTTAGCAAAATATATTTAAGATTCATCCATATTGTTGCATGAATCAGTTCATTTTACTGCTAAATAGTGTTCCACTATATGGTGATACCAAAGTTTGTTTATCCATTTACCTGTTTAAGGACACTTTGATTGTTTCCAGGTCTTGGTGGTTAAGAATAAGCTGCAGTAACTATTCATGTCTAGGATTTCGCACTAACATAAGATTTCAGTACACTTTGGCAAATACCTAGGGTTGGAATTGCTAGGTCATATGGTAATTATTAAAAAAAACTACCAAACTGTTTTCAAAAGTAACTGTAACATTTTACATTCCTACTAGCAATGAATACTATGTTACTCTTTATCTTTACTAGCATTTAATATTGTTAGTTTTTTTTTTTAATTTTAGGCATTCTAAGGCATATGATATTTCACTGTGATTTTAATTTGCATTTCCCTAATGGCTAATGATGTCAAGCGTGATTTCACATGATTATTTGCCATCCATATATCCTCTTTGGTGAAATGTCTGTGTGAGTCTTTTGCCTAGCTTTTTCCCTATTGGGTTTCTTGTTTTTTATTGTTGGATCATAAGAGTTCTTTATATATTCTGGGTCTGAGTCCTTTAACAGATATGTAATTTTCAAATATTTTCTTTCAATCTGTGACCTGTATCCTTTACAGAACAAAAATTTTTAACTTTGATAAAGTCTAATTTATCAGTTTTTTTCTTTCATGACTCAGGCTCTTGGTGTTGTATCTAAAAGTTCATCCATTTTCTCCTATGTTTTCTTCTAGAAGGGTTATAGTTTTACATTTATCTTATGATTTGGTCTTTCCATTCATCTCTATTTGTAAGTAGCATTCTTGCTTGTTTCATTCTTTTTAACATATTGTATATCTTCTAGGTCATTAACTTAAATCTATATTTAACACATGAGTTTTGCCTATAATCTCACAAGCTACTTGTTTATTTACTATCAATACTTAACACTTCTTATGGGTTTCATCCTTCTGGATATTTTCTTGTTATCTATAGAACTTAATATTCTCAAGTGATGAGTCAGAGCATATCACAATGTTTATCCAAGTTATTACTGTGAGAAATTGTTGGAATATCACAGATGCCTTACAGTGTGATCCTCTAGCATATTGCTGCCAATTAAATACGTCATATACTAGGATAAATATTAAAACAAGATTCCTGTGTCTTTATGTTCAAATTAATTATTCATTGTGTGTTAAGAGAGTAAAAATTCAAAAGCTTTCCTACTTCTGTGAGTGTGTCTGTGTGTAGATATTTAAAAATAACATAATTGGCAGTAACATAAGTAATCATAAGATAAATTGGTTCTTTGAAATGTAAATATTTGTTCTCAGTGTTTTTGGCTTCAAGTGGCTTATAAATAAACAGGTGTCATAAAATGTGTGGGAATGTAGCTCTAAAAGGAGAGAAGCAATGCTTAATAAAATTTTTTTTTGAAGACAAATGGGTTTATCAAATAGAAAAAGCTGGATATTGAATACCGAAGGTAGTAAAGTACTTATAGAGAGAAAATAAATTAATAAAATAAGCCAAAATTAGTAATAACAAAAGCAATGGTAAGAATTTGATACTAATAATGGTATCTATTGAGCACTTACTACATCCCAGGTGCTGTGCTAAACTATACCCCTTATATCCATCACTGAATTTAATAGGTAATGTATCACTCTCGTTTATCTTGTATTCATTGGGTTGTATACAAGGATACAAGGCAGCTTGACTGGATTACCAGAAGTTACTGCTTTTCATTGGTTGTCTCCCTGGGACTGTCTGCTAGTATAGATCAAACTCTCTGCCTTCATAATTGTCTTCAAACAGCTGCTTCTGGCTCTGCACAAACTGAATTTCTGGACTATTCTGATGATGAGAAAGCAAGTTACGAGGTTATCCTTACTTATCCTAAAATCTCAAGTATTAAAGTTCTTCTTTACTGTCATTGCATAACCACCAACCCTAGCCATCTTATGGTTATATTTACCACGTGTTAACCTGTTCTCTCTGTGTACCACACTGGAGCCTTAAAGAATAACAACATATTTTTTTCCTGCTTCATATTTTCTGTTAACACCTTATTTCTCATTGCCTTCAGGGCTCTGACCTTAAATGTCCTTTTAGCTTCATTTTTGCCTCTCCTCACACTTCTTATGCTTCAGCTGCCAAATTCTGTAGATACCTCAGGGTGCTGTCTTCCTGGAATTTTCTCCACCTAGTGTCATTCTATGGTAAATTCTCATACATACTTCAAGACCCAACTCAAACATTTCCTTTCCCTGAGGTTGGCATGTGTTCTCTTCCTCATCCCATCCTGGGCCGAGCTAATTGACTTTTCTTCAGATGAACACTGTATGTTCACTTATGCATTTGGAAATCTATATTTTTCACATGGCCATAGGTTTCTCTAGTGTAATGTCCTTGAATTTTCCTCTTTTAATTTTATCCTCTTTGCATGGTGTAACTGTCAAAAAAAAGAAAGTTCAAAAAAAGGTTGATGAATGAATCTTCCCTCCTTGTCTTTCCCTATGTTCAGAGCCCCTTCCCCTTTCTGTATGTTTTAGGTGAAAACAACCTTGATTTTCTCCCTATACTGTCTTTATTTTAAGAATTCTAGATCAGTGGTTTTCAAACCTTTTTTTTAAAGTGATACTCTTCCTTCAAATGAAAACTTCTATAAATGTGTAGGTGTGTGCATACACACACGCCCACATATAAAAAGGTAAAGATGGGGAGCTTGGAGGTCTCCCTTCTCCTTCTGGCACTTCTAGGGAACTCATAGGGTCTTATTAAGAAAATCAGTGGTCTGGGGCCGGCCTGGTGGCACAGCGGTTAAGTGCACACGGTCTGCTTCATTGGCCCTGGGTTCGCCAGTTCTGATCCCAGGTGCGGACATGGCACCGCGTGGCACGCCATGCTGTGGTAGGCATCCCACATATAAAGTGGAGGAAGATGGGCACGGATGTTAGCTCAGGTCCAGTCTTCCTCAGAAAAAAGAGGAGGACTGGCAGATGTTAGCTCAGGGCTAATCTTCCTCGAAAAAAAAAAAGAAAAGAAAATCAGTGGTCTGATTGCTACTTCTGTTTTTGAGTCCTTCCAAATTATTCTTCACATTGTTTCAGGAGAGATCTTTCTAAAACACAAATCAAATTAAGTTATTTTTCATGCTTAAATTTCTTCAGTGAGTCCTCATGGTCTCACCTCCCATGTGAGCTTCTTGGGAGCTAAGGCTATGTCTTTCTCATCTTTTGTCTCTAGTACCTGGGACAGGCTTGATACATAGTAGCCGGGATGATCCATGAATGTTTAAGAAAACGAGGGAACTTTGCATGGTTATTATCTTCATAATTCCAGGGGCTTCACTTTACTCATTTGACAATGCCAGCCTCTCTTATTCAGATCTCTCCCATCTTTCAGGCCCAGCCCAAATCTTAACTTACTTATTTTAAAGCTATCCTTAGCTTCAGCAGCCTTCATCAGTTTCCCTTTCTTTGGTTTCTAAAGCAGTGTATTGTTATTATAAAGAACAACATACTTACTATAATGTATTTATTTAGTACACTGTTTTTGTTACCACTTGGTGGTATAACCTCTGCCTGGGTAATCCTAGCAAAAAAATGAAAATTCGTAAAGAGTTTCAAAGGTACTTTCTTATCTGTGAGAGTATACTTTGCCCAGTTCTGAGATATATTATTCTGCTTATAATTTGGGTTTCTAAATCAGCTAGAGGTTATAATTTGGGTTTCTAAATCAGCTAGAGGTTACAATTTTAAGTTTATGCTTTTCTATAGTTATGTGTCAAGGCAGATTTGGCTTTGTTTATTAACACGTTGTAGGTTGAACTATAAATCTTTGTTTTATTGTGTCTTCTGAAACCAAAATCGGTGTTGTCAGTTCATAGCCTGCAAATCAAACAAATCTTTGAAAAAGTGCATACAATGAATTAAAAAATTAGGTGTGATTTTTGCCGTGGGTCATTTTCAGGTTCTTGTTGCAGAAGAGAAATAATAAGTAAAGCTTTGTATTCCCACGTTAATCTTCTGTTGATACAGTACACTTCCTAACTGTCTTCTATTCCTTGTAATATATTTTTCAGTAAATATGTTTCTTTTGTTGCTTTCAGAACTGTTTATAATTACATTTTTATGTGAGAGCAGTTTTCTAAAAAAAAATCAGAATGCTAATTAAGAAAAACTATATTTCATTTATTTAAAAATAACTATCAAAACTCATGTTACCAAATGATTATCATATTCTTATTCAGGCTGAAGACATTTTGCTTATTTTTAACTATCTTTTTCATTTCTCTGATTGCTTTGTGGCCTTTAATAAAGTACTTGTTTTTGATCAATTGAGATGATCTCTATTTAGAATAAGGGGTAAATAAGCCTCAACATTTCTTACAGGAAGACTTTTTCTCTGAGACATCTATACTGTTATATTTTATATTTTTGATGTTGCAGAAGGAAAAGTGGACACTGTGTCTTTAATGGAAAGCAAAGGTTATCTTTCTCTGGCCTTTGTGTGTATGTGCTGATGTGGATGTAGGCAGCCAGACAGGCAATGTGTGCAGAGAGACTAGGGAACCGGCTGTGGATCGATAGAAGTGGTGTGAAGTGAATTAATGCGAAGCAGGCCGTCTGTCTGTCATAAGGATTGCGGGGAATGTGGGGCAGTGTGGTCAGTCACTGCAGAGATCTGCTTCCAATAAATTCAAGCCTTCTGCCTGAAAATAAACTCTACATGCACATGTGCTCCCTTCCTCATTGTTCAATTTTACTTTATTTAAAGTAAATGTTCATATCAAATTATTGCCTCTAGTGTACTTTAATTGGACCACTGGAAAACCACACTTGTGAGAAACATGAAATAAAAGTACCTACTGTTCTTTTAGATCCATTTTTCACTCTCAGTGGAAATCCATATTACTATGAGAATAAGAAATATAATTTTTGTTGGTATGTATAAACATTCTGGTATATATTTTTCTTTCTGAGTCCTAACAGTATTGTTTATCACTTCCATCTAATCTTCAATAAAAATAATAAAATTATAGTGAATTCAAATGGTTTTATATTCCAGTATTGGTTAAAGCACTGTATTTTGAATGTTCCTCTATTAAAACTTAGCATTTAATCTTTGATTATTAAGTTAATCACATGACAGTAAAGTCTTCTGAGTTCATATTATTTATCATTACTCAGATATTAGCCAGTAGGAAAAAATATTTATAAAGGCAATTTACAAGGTTTTGAAAGACAAGTTTTAGCATAATGTATCTGATTTTACTGGTGGGGAGAGGCAAATGCAGTTTTATTCCATTGACTCTGAAAACTGTAGTTCCATATTTACATTTTAAAAGATGTTTTTCTAAAATGATTTAAAATATTGCATACAAATGGGAAAGTTGTACATATGTATAGATCTCTCACAGTGAAGAGTTATCTGAGTATTTAGAAATCTAGATGGCATGAAGATCTCATAATAGTCATCCCTGTCCTCTATTTCGTACTTGTGCTACTAGCCACAGCCACCCTTCCTCCTTTCACTGCCGTGTCCAAACTTACTCGTGCCTGTTTTCTGCTCCATTTCATTTTTTCCTTGTTTTCCTCCTGATTCACAGTATAGATCCCATTTATAGACCCCTATTGTCTAGCATAATGTACATTCATTTTTTATTTTGTGAAATTTGGATTTGAGGACTAACTGGTTTAAGTATCACACATCTTTCCATTAATTTTTTGCATGTCTATTTTATTGTATTTCTTTACTTTTTTTTTAAGAGATTGGCACCTGAACTTACATCTGTGCCAATTTTTTTTTTTTTTTTTTTTGCTTCTTCTTCTTCTTCTCCCCAAAGCCCCCCAGTAAGTAATTGTATATTCTAGTTGTAGGTGCTTCTGGTTGTGCTATGTGGGATGCTGCCTCAGCATGGCCTGATGAGCAGTGCCGTGTCCACACCCAGGATCTGAACCTGCGAACCCCTGGGCTACTGAAGCAGAGCGCGTGAACTTAACCACTTGGCCACGGGGCCGGCCCCTCTTTACTTTCTTTATCTCTTTATCATCTTTTTATTGAACCGTTTTATTGTATCTCTTTCCCCAAAGCAAAGCACCACTTACTATTATTTTCTAATATTTAAATAACATAACTTGTGTCATGGGATTAAAGGTATTTAATTCTTTTCAAGACGTATTTATTGAACTTTTGAAAGATGTTGATTACTGCCAAATATTTTGGGAATACTCAGAAAGTAAATAAGTCTTAGATTTTATGGCATAGTGTGACAAATAATATACTTAGATTAAGTACATAAGAAAATCTAAGTACCACCGTATAATAAATTGACAGCATTTTTTATCTTGATTATTAATATGTAAGAAACTGAAACTTCCATATAAGTATTTCCTAAGTGGACTCTTCTTCATATTTCTCAGAAATAGTTCATCCTCTTATTGATAGTGGATAGTGATGAAGTGGTTTTTATGCTTCAAAAGTTTAGGTTTTTATACCAGAAAGAACATAAAACAATTTTTTTCTAGTCTTTGTGTTTCATTAAAAATAGCATTGTCTTTTGATATAATCCTCAGTTCTCTTTTGTGACAGTGATGTAATACCTTCTATGAATCTTTTTTTTAGTCAGGTTTATTGTATAATTTATATATAGTGAGATATATTCTTTTTAGTGAATTTTACAGTTCTATGAGTTTTAAACAAATTTGGATAGTCGTGTACCCACTCCCACAATCAAGATATAGATTATTTTCATTATTCTAAAAAATTTGCTCATGCTGCTTTGTAGTCAATTTTCTTAGCATACTCCTAGCCTCTGGCAACCACTGATTTGATTTCTATCCTATAGTTTTACCTTTTATAGAATGTCTGCTGTAATGACTGCCTGTTATCGTAAGATGATAACATGTAACCAAATACTGTGTAGATTAGAAATAGCTCAGTTATGGTTAGAAATTTTAAGAAATGTTATTGTTCCTTTTTCAGATAATGATTATCATGCTTAAAAGGATTAAATAATGGTTTTGCTCATCTTTTACCGTAACTATATGGTTCAAAAGTTCATAAGGAAAATCTGTCATTTCCTTAAAACAAATTGTTACAATTAGTTTTAAATGATATGTACCATTTGGATTTGAAAGTTGTTTGTAGTAAGTTGATCTTTCCATTCTCAGTATCTTTTGTCTTTATATCTTCCAACAAAGGTTAGGATTCTTGGGTATTTCGTTACCATCTCAATTCCCAGTTTGGCTGAAGTTAGGATATTTAACTGATCTTTAAAAAAATGAAATATATATAATTTTGCAGCAGACAAATCAATCTTTTTTTCATTGATTGATAGCAAAAGAATCCAGAAATTTTGACTGTGAGGACTAACAGAATGAGTTACCCATACAGTCAAAATCAAGAATGTAGTTTAATTTTTAAAAAAATTAAAAAGGAAACATTACTTCTTCCTGACAGAAGAAAATATTCATGGCAAATTTTTTCTTATTGCATAAATGTTCTGTGTGGCTCTTTTTCTCCCTTTTTTCTTCAGCTACATTGCAGAAAAGGTACCAGGGGAGTACACAGAAGTAGCGTGTATGCTGTGGTTCATCTGGAATGTTAGAAGGGCAAACTTTTTTTTAACAGTTTTATCGAGAAATAATGCACATTCCATTAAATTCAACCTTGAAAGTGTTCAATTCAGTAGTTTTCAGCATATTCAGAGTTGTACAATCATCACCACAATCAATTTCAGAACATTGTCATCACCCCAAAAAGGAATTCTGTACCCATAGTATCACTCTCCATTTCCCCCAGTTCTCCCAGCCCTGAGCAATGATAGACGTCCTTTCTGTGTCTATGGATTTGTCTATTTTGGGTATTTCATATAAATGGAATCATACAACAAGTAGTGTTTTACGACCAGCTTCTTTTGCTTAGTACTTCCTTTCTTTGTAGTGCTGATTAGTATTCCACAAGATGAATACATCACAATTTACTTATCTATCAATAAATTGTGCTGTTCTTTACATTTATTCATCAGTTTGGATTGTTTACACTCTTTGGCTTTTGTGAATAATGCTGCTATAAACATTCAAATACGAGTCTATGTGGACATATGTTTTCATTCCCTGGGAGTGGAATTGCTGGGTCATATAATAACTCTGTTTAACCTTTTGAGGAATTGCCAGGCTGTTTACTGTTGAGTTTTGAGACTTCCTTATATAATTTAAGTACTAGATCCTTGTTGGATATGTGATTTTTGAATCTTTTATCCCAGTCTGTACCTTGTTTTTTGTTCTCTTAAAAGAGTCTTTTGCAGAGCAAAGTTTTTAATTTTGATGAAGTCCATTTTACCAGTTTTCCCTTTTATGGATTGTGCTTTTGATATCAGGTCTAGCCTTAGATCTGAGATTTTCTCCTACTTTTTTTTTCTAAAAGTTTTATAATTTTATGTTCTGCATTTAAGTCCATGATCCATTTTGAGTTAATTTTTATATAAGCTGTGAGCCTTAGGTTCATATTTTTGTCTGTGGATATCTAGGTATATAGCACATTTGTCGAAGAGACTATCTTTGCTCCATTCAATTGCTTTTGTACCTTTGTTGAAAAGCAGTTGGGCATATTTGTGTGCTGCTTTTTCTGAGTTCTCTATTCCCAAACCACATAGTTTTAATAAATTTTACCATATAATCAGTCTTGAAATGGGATAGACTGATTTTTCCTATCTTATTCTTTTTTTCCCCTAAAATTCTTTTGGCTATTCTAGTTCTTTTGTCTTTCCATATAATTTTAGAAAAATTTTGTCTATATCTGCAAAAAATCATGCTGGGATTTTGATAGGAATTGCATTAACCCTGTATATCAATTTATGGAGAATTGGCATCTTTACTATGTTGAATCTTCTAATCCATGAACGCAGTATGTCTCACCATTTCCTTATTTAGATCTTTGATTTTTTTCATGTGTTTTGTAGGTTTCAGCATACAAGTCCTGTATATGTGTTTTTTAGATTTACAGTTAAGTATTTCTGTTTTTTGAACCATTGTTAATAATTTTTTTTTTAATTTAGGTATCCACATGTCCATTGCTAGCATATGGAAATAAAATTGATCTTTTAAATGTTTTTTTTTCTTATATTCTCCAGTCTTGCTGAACTCATTTATTAGTTCAGCTTTTTTTGTAGATTCTTTTGGATTTTCCATATAGATAATCATTTTATCCTTGAAAAGGAACAATTTACCTCCTCCATTCCAAACTGTATATGTTTTCTTTTCTTGCTTTATTGCATTGGCTAGATCTTCCAATGCTATATGAAATAAGAGTTGTAAGTGTGGACATCTTTGGTTCATTCCTGATCAGAGGAGGAAAACATTCAGTCTTTCACCATCAAGTATAATGTTAGCTGTAGGTATTTAATAGATGCTCTTTATTAAGCTGAAGTAGTTCTCCTCTATTTCTGTTTTTCTAAGGGTTTTTTTTTTAATCATGAATTGATGTTGAATTTTGTCAAATGATTGATATGATTATATGTTTTTTTTCTTCTTTACCCTGTTAATATTTTGGATTACGTTGATTGATTTTTCAAATATAGAACTAGACTTGCATCCCTGGAATAAAGCTTACTTGGTCATGATGTATAATTCTTTGTATATGTTGCTGAATTCTATTTGCTTGTATTTTGTTAAGCATTTTTGAGACTGAATTTATGAGAAATATTGGTCTTTAGGGTTTTTTTTTTCTTTTTCTGCCAACAGATAAAGGATTTTATAGCCCTTACTTTGTTTTGGAAAACATTGATCAAAGAACCAGTTTCAGCATAGCTACTTCTTGGTCTGTCAACCTTAGTTACTTTGAGATACACACGTTTGCTCTTTAAGCTCTCTCCCAAAATAGTGAATGCCTTCAGTTGACCAGTTCCCTGGCACAGCACAAGAACTCCAAGGAGGGCTTGACAGTATTTGTACTCAGTGTCGTGTGATTCGTTATTTCTCATGGTTATGCTGTAATATTCTCCTACCCTGCCCTGAGGAACTCAGTCCCTGGAAGGATTTGTTGGTTAAAAGGATATTGGAGTTCGAAATCAGAAGACCTATGTGTCAATACTGATTCCTGAATTTAGTAGCTGTGTTATGTTGAGCAATTACTTAACCTCTCTGATTAAATGTGATAAATTTAAATGGATTTGTAAACTTGTTACTACATAATTACTAGCTTTATTTTCATTGAATCCCTTAATTTTACAGGAAAGGAAAATACTAATAATGATTGTTACTATTTAAACTGTTTCTTAATATCTTTTCCCTGTTTCTCTGATAATTTTCAAAATTATCAAGGGCTAAGGAATGAGATTGAGAAATTTCAGAGATTTTTGTTTTGATTTAATAATATGAAATAATCTTTGATTTTATATTTAAGCCATAAATCTTTATTTAGGAATGTAGCATTTACCTTATCTCCTCCTCTTTGTGATTATTTTACTGATAGCCATGCTTAAGTAATTCACTTCATACTATTTTTCTGGTAATCGCCCTTCTTTATTTTAAAATTTTATCTTGAAAACCCAACAACAAAAATGACACTACAAAGGGATGGCTTTCTCATTTTGCATTCATCAGGGACCATTGATTTGACATTGTTCATTTTTTTGTTGGAGCAATCCTGAACAAAGTTGTAGTACTAAAATGGTATGTCCTCATCCCCAAATTTAAATCATTAGGCCTTGGAACTGCCTACTGGTAGATCTAGTTCTGGATCATTCTAATGGTTAACAACCAAGATTGTTCCTCTCTTGATGATTTTGGTAAACCTGAGGAATCAAGGTGGAATTTCACATGGAAATGTTTGTCAGCATACCTCGGAAGAAAAGTAGTCATTGAATATTGTAGCTTTTGGTTTTTAAAATATTTTGGTGGGTTCTATGTATGCAGTTCTGAAGTACTTGTTTAGAAGACTGATTAGAAGGTTCAGTTCCTGAAGTAACTTCCAATGGTGAGATTTCTGTATACTGTGATTGAGTAATACCTGCTGATAACCATATGAAAAATATTGAGATACCCTATTATCCATTGCTAAATGAGAAATAATGCAGTAGATGCAGATTGACAGGAAAATGTATCATCAAGGTTGGGAAGATAGGTATCTAGGGAACAGACATTTGAATGAACTGGCAAGTTCTCAGGTGATTTACAGAATGGAAGCTTTTGGCCCCCTGATCTAGTTCACCTGTCTACTCTCAGTTAGGTTCTTTCAGTGTGATAATTATCTGACCTCATATTTAATTGCTTCGTAGACAGATATTATACTCTTTTGGGGCAGTGCATTTCAGGTCTCTTACCTAGACCCAGGGCACAAATCCCTCTTTGGTCATCATCCTTCCTCCCAACCCCTCAATTATAAGCAAACTAATGTTAATGAGGAGTAAACATTTAAAATAGTCCTGCACTTTCTAGGTTTCTCCCCTCTTTGTAGCGTAATTATGTCTAAGTTAGCTAAAGTAACTGTAGCAAAAATATTGAAAGGAATCAGGTAAAAATGCTTTTTCTGTTTTTCCTGGATCTTGGTTAAAAGTCAGTATAGTTTGTACCCTTATAAATATAAACATATAAAGAAATAAAGCACACATGAATGTTTTTGTTCATTAATTTGTGCCTCTTTCTAATTTTGGTGAATATATTGTATTTTTTTTAATATATTGCATTTGTATCCAAATGAGTAAATTAAGAAGGTGTAAGTTTTGGTCCGCCTTTCGTTTAGTTTTTCTAAACTAAACCTTGTGGTTCTCATTTGTTCTAGCTGGAGTGTCAGCAGAAGCCACACAGACTGTCAGCACTGCTCCCGATGCTTTGGGGCCAGAAGCCAAAGCGCAGGAGGAAGAGCATGACCTTGTAGATGATGACATCACAACTGGTAAGGAGAGACATCTTTAACGTAATCTGGATGAGCTTTGTCCGATATTGGAAAATGCGTTCAGGTCATTTGTAGTGGCACTAAATATGCTGATGGAAAAGATGAAAACTTGTACTGATGGAGTGTTTAGTTTTATGAGACTCTTTAGTGCCCTTTTTGGTCTTCAAGTGGAAAGAAGCAGAACAGTTTTTTGGGTCTAGGTTTGCTCATTGTTGCTATAATAATGAACCTGCTAGCTGTGTGTTTGGTTTTCTGAATACCTTCTACTTCAGGGGCTAGGATCATTACTAAAGCCTTGGAATATGCAGAGGAATCTACCTATTATGTTATGAAAAGTTTTGAAGTATAGGGTAAACTGAAATATACTAAAGTTGTAATAGCAATACATGCAAGATAGGCTCCGTAGGGAAACTTACAGATCCTCTTTGTACCTAGACTGTAGAAATAAATGTTACTTTTTAAAGTAATTTACATTGTTTGGATATTGAACATTCTTATCTGTATTATTTATCACATAACCCAGCATAAAGTAAAATTTAGGAGAGCCATTCACCACATATGTTTAGACAATCTTTTCAGAGACAAGTCAGTTTCAGTTACTGGACCTCCAGATGAATTCAGCTCAGTTTCTTTTAGTGCACAGAGGATGAAAACAACTCAGTATAATATTTTTATTGATATTAAGAATGATAAACTTTTGTTTTTGGAGTGGATGGTTAATATGTAATATCTGACCATATAAATCTATAATTATTGTGAAGCAACAGATATTGGGTTAATAGTAATCGATAATTTGAAAAGAAGCATGCCCAGAAAATATCAGTAAAATTTCCAACAAAAATTAAAGAGGGGAAAAAAAACTACAGGGAGGTTTTTTCTTTTAAAGCTCTGTGTGGCAGGGTTTTTACTCTTACCGCCTGAATGCCTTTAAGATGTTTTCACTGGGAAGAAGTGGAGGGGGCCTAACGATCTCCCTGGAAAATTTACAAAGCCTCTATTTAAAAACCCGTAGCTGGGGCCGGCTCCGTGGCCGAGTGGTTAAGTTCTCGCGCTCTGCTGCAGGTGGCCTAGTGTTTTTGTCAGTTTGAATCCTGGGCGTGGACATGGCACCACTCATCCAGCCATGCTGAGGCGGCATCCCACATGCCACAACCAGAAAGACCCACAACTAAGAATATACAACTATGTACTGGGGGGCTTATGAGGAGAAAAAGGAAAAGAAAAATCTTAAAAAAAAAAAAAAACTATAGCCTTGGGCTGGCCTGGTGGCACAGCAGTTAAGTTCGCACGTTCTGCTTCTTGGCGGACCTGGGTTCGCTAGTTTGGATCCCAGGTGCGGACATGGCACTGCTTGGCAAAAGCCATGCTGTGGTAGGCGTCCTACATATAAAGTAGAGGAAGATGGGCATGGATGTTAGCTCAGGGCCAGTCTTCCTCACCAAAAAGATGGAGGATTGGCTGTAGTTAGCCCAGGGCTAATCTTCCTCAAAAATAAATAAATAAATAAAAATAAAAACCTATAGCCTTGTACCACTGCTGCAAATAAGTAGTTGACTAAGTTGGGGAGCATCTAGTTTTCAGTAAGAATGGCATGGTGGTGGCTATTACTCGTTACTTTTTAATTCTTTTTAATGTATCAGTTCATTGATTGAAAAAAGATCCAAATTAAATATAAATGATTCCAGAAATTTCTAACTTTTCTGAAGGTCATTTAGCACTTCACAGTTGTGGAGTTTGTTTCAGTGGCTACTAAAGGAAATTATTTCATTTGCAGATTTTTTTTAACTAGTTCTTGCTTCATTCAGTTTTCATTGTTTTCTCTTTTAGTAATGTTATAGATGTGTTTTAATTCTCTGTAAATTTTAAAGGCCTTCTAGTCTATAAAAAGAAGTGGTTTAATTCATAGAAGAAAAAAATTGCGTTTGCAATAATAAAATTACTCAATTTGCATTCTAGAATAAAAGCTGAATTTTTGAGCACTCGAGTAAGCATTATTAAATCAGTACATAGAAATTTTGAATTACGCACTACCAAAGTCATGACATAGTGTTATAACACATGATTGTTTTTATTTTATTGTTAAAAAAATTAAGAAGCTTAAAAGTGAAAATCTAGTTTGGGGAGTCAATTAATGCTACATAAACTGTAATCTGTAAGAAGTTCAGTTAAACATAGGTGACGAATGGCTTTGATTAGTTGATGAATTCATTTCATGCCATGGGTACTATGGGCAAGAATGTTCAATAGCCACAGAATTTAAATAACTCAAAAAGGCTTCCTTAACGTGTTGTCACAGCAACTAGCATGCTGCAGTCTGTGGATCGTTCAGGTTACCTTTAGATGGTGTGACTTGATTAAGATGTGGTATAGATTTTTGTGAGGGTTTAGAAGAAAACCGTATTTCTTTTTATTGACTAGAATCCTATATAAATTGCATTATGAAAAATATGGTAGATGCGTCGAGTGAAACCTATTTCAAGCACAATAATCTTATTTTGAGACAGCCAGTGTTGTACAGCACAAGTACTACGGAAGGGAAATCTGGCCAGTCTAGCCATTCACTTTGAGAAATAAAGGATTTTTTCGATTATTTAAAAGGAATTGCTCTATTAGTATCTCCTCATAAAATAAATAGAAATTATATCATGACAGAGATATTTGCCTGTTTTTTTGAATGAATTCTTATTTGGAAGCTGTAGGTAGTCTAATAGGCATAGCTATATTAATTTATTTTTGTAGCAGTCTGAGACTTAATTCTTCAATTAATTAAACTGATCAAGAGATAGCAATTAAAATAGGAAGCATAATTTAGTGCTTTTGCTATAGGCAGAATAATCATTTCTGAAATTTTTTTCTGGGTGAGAATGAATGAGGTATGAATGTTGTCTCCTGACATTTGACTTGGAGCTTAGCAGTCTTTGTTAGGCTTTGCCTTATAAAAGTAAAGAAGCATGGATAAAGCTGTGTAAGTGTTGGCTATGATCAATTGGAACTAATTCAATTTATTTGAAATGAAGAGTCTTAACTGGAAGAGAACAGCTGGAAAAACTGAGAAGAAAAAATTGAGTCTTGATTGAGACAGTTTAAACCTTCACCCTGTCATTTTAAAAATATGCTGCAGCTTCTTTCTATATCTTTCTTTTTAAAGCTAATATCTATTGATCGGCTCTACAAAGTAATGCCAGTGTGCCTTGGTCAACACACACGCTCGGTTTTACTTAGCATTCTATCTTAAGGTTCGTCAAATCCTTACCTTTAACCAAATGATTTAAATTACATATCAAAGTCATATTAGCCATTTTCAAAGATTAATATTGTTTTTATGTAGAAAAAATATTAAAACCTATTCGATGTATTTTTTAGTATCGCACAGTATGCATGGGAAATTTACTTTCTTTTTTAATGGAATTACCTCAGGTTTTGCAACACTATATTTAAAATCTGTTTTAACAAGAATAATAGTATTTTCTTTAAAGTAAAAAAAGTGACATTAAGATTGTTCCTAGATTATTTATAGTTTGAGAGTAACATGAATATTACTCTACCTGTGTGTTTGCTTTTGTATTTATACTTGTATTTTTAGTATTGCAATTAAGTGTGTGTGTAGGTATATAATCAATATTTGTGAAAAATGTTTTCTTAATTACAGTATTAATAGATCATAATTATATTAGTGGAGTAAATCTCACTAAAAACTGACTTACATAGAAAAAATTTTAGATAAATCATAATCTATTTTTTTAAGGTAGGCTTTTTAAGGTAACTTTGTTAATTACCTTTATGTAGTTTTCATCATGGTAAAGGATGGCATTCTGAGTGAGGATGAAGTTATATATCCCTAAATGTTGCATTTTAAAACAGCCTCCCCCAATTGCAGTTAAAAAGAATTTTGGAAGGGTTTCATTCATAAACCTGCATACATCCCTTTAAAAAAGTCTCTGTATGCTTTCGAGGGTCATCCTGCAATGTCCTATCGCTTGTTCAATACAGCAGGGACACAAAGTGACCATATAACAGTGATAAAGGGTCAAGAGTCACTGACATTGTCAAAAAGAGACATCTTGATAGTAGATCAGCAGCACAGTTGACAGATTCAACTGCTCACAACAAAAGCAACAATGTTAAACGGATTCCGATGGGTGCGTTGTCTGTATTTGTTGTATTTTTTGTAAAATTTAAATTTAATTTGTAAAATAAATGAGAAGTGCTATGGAAAAAAGAAAAATAGAAAAGATTAAGAGAAATTGAAAGTAATATCCATTGACAATTGACTGTGGTACCAAGTGCTTTACGCTTGACCCTTACAACACTTCTTTGAAGTGGATACCAATATTTTTCCGGATATATAGATGAGGAAACAAGCTCCGAGAGGTCACTTTTATAGGGTCATATACTTAACAAGTTCTAGATCTGGGACTTAAAATGAGTCCTGCCTGACCCCAAACCTTATGTGTAGTCTTAAGTTCTACCCCACACTGCCTCACATTCTCAAACTCATTGAACGTTGGCATATTTTCATTTTCTTTTGAAATGTGAAATGATGTCACCATTTCCCTTTTTGCTTATGATATCAGACATAAACCTGATGTTTACTGGATATCTTATCTTATTACTTAGAGTGCAAACTTGTTATTCTAAACGTAGCCCAAGAGATTATCTCTTTTAGAAAAAAAAATCATCACATATTCTTCTAATATTCTTTTAAAATTTCTTCTTTATTTCGGACTACTATGATATAAGACTGTAAATATAAGTGTTCAATACTAAACAGTTATTTTATCATATATGTAAAATGAAATATTTACTGTTCTGTCTAGCTTTTTGAAGTCAGCAATATAAAACTGACACCTTAACATCTATTCATACACTGAAGTCAACATCTCTAGTATATTAAGATAGAACTGAAAAGGATGACTAGTCTGAGACTAATATTGATTTGTGCCTTTTACTATTTACGAAAGGCCGTATTCATAAAATGTTTATACATTTGTTTTGACTGAAAGATAGGAAATTCATCCTGTTAAAGTACCAATACGTTCCAAAGAACAAAATTTAGGGCATTCCATATTCAGAGATCAGAATTACTCTCTAAGCATCAAGCCAGAGGCCTTGTAATTAGTAAACTAGAATGAGACTTCTGTGTTGCACCCTTTCTCTTTCTCATTCTTTAATTTGTAATTAACAGTCTAAATAATAGTTCTAGATGTATGTGAATTTTAAGGTGTTTATTCTAAATTGTTATTGCTACCCTTGTTTTTGACTTCAGAATGTTTGCTACTCAAAATACGAGTTTACGGTGTTAAGGTTTTTGGATAATTATAAATTACTAATGCTGTGGTTTATTTACCATGGTGTTTTCATGAAAAATTAAGAAAATTTATTAAGGAAAATAAAAGTGTGGATTTTGTAGTTTTCTGAGTGAAATATGTCATTCCAAATAATTTACCTTTCTATACTTTTTTTATTGACGTCATAATAGTTTATAACATTTTAAAATTTCAGTTGTACATTATTTGTCAGTCACTATATAAGTGTGTCCCTTTACCCCTTATGCCCACCCCTAAACCCCCTTCCCCTCTGGTAGCCACTAATCTGTTTTCTTTGTTTATGTATTTGTTTAGCTTCCACATATGAGCGAAATCATAAGGTGTTTGTCTTTCTTTGTCTGGCTTATTTCACTTAACATAATAGCCTCAGGGTCCATCCATGTTGTTGCAAATGGGATGATTGTGTCTTTTTTTATGCCTGAGTAGTATTCTGTTGTGTGTGTGTGTGTGTATATATATATATATATATATATATACACCACATCTTCATCCATTCATCAGTTGATGGGCATTTGGGTTGCTTCCACATCTTGGCTGTTGTGAATAATACTTCAATGAACATAGGGGTGCATGAGTCTCTTTGAATTGTTGATTTCAAGTTCTTTGGATAAATGCCCAGTAGTGGGATAGCTGGGTCATGTGGTATTTCTATTTTTAATTTTTTGAGAAATCTCCATACTGTTTTCTGTAGTGGCTGCACCAGTTTACATTCCCACCAGCAGTGTATGTGGGTTCCCTTTTCTTCACACCCTCTCCAACATTTGTTATTTTTTGTCTTGGTAATTATAGACATTCTAACAGGTATAAGGTGATATCTCATTGTAGTTTTGATTTGCATTTCCCTGGTGATTAGTGATGTTGAACATCTTTTCTTGTGCCTTTTGGCTATCTGTATATCTTTGGAAAAATGTTCATATCTTCTGCCCATTTTTGGATTGAGTTATTTGTATTTTTGTTGTTGAGTTGTATGAACTCTTTATATATTTTGGAGATTAACCCCTTGTTGGATATATGATTTGCAAATATTTTGTCTTTCCACTTTGTTCATGGTTTCCTTTACCTTGCAGAAGCTCTTTAGTCTGATGTAGTCCCACTTGTTTACTTTTTCTTTTGTTTCCCTTGCCCGAGTAGACGTGGCATTTGAAACGATGTTTCTAAGACCAATGTCAAAGAGTGTACTGCCTATATTTTCTTCTGGGAGTTTTATGGTTTCACATCTTGCCTTCAAATCTTTACTGCATTTTATGTTAATTTTTGTGTATGGCATGAGATAGTGGTCTACTTTCATTCTTTTGCGTGTGGCTGTCCAGTTTTCCCAAAAGTATTGAAGAAACTTTCCTTTTCCCATTGTATATTCTCAGCTCCTGTGTCAAATATTAGCTGTCTGTAGATGCGTGGTTTATTTCTGGGTTTTCAATTCTGTTCCATTGATCTGTGAGTCTGTTTTTGTATCAGTACTGTGCTGTTTTGATTCCTATAGCTTTGTAGTATATTTTGAAGTCAGGAATTGTGATGCCTCCAGCTTTGTTCTTTATTCTCAGGATTGCTTTAGCTATCCGGGGTCTTTTGTTACCCCATATGAATTTTACGATGCTTTGTTCTATTTCCATGAAGAATGTCATTGAGATTCTGATTAGGATTGCCTTGAATCTGTAGATTGCTTTAGGTAGTATGGACATTTTAACTATGTTTATTCTTCCAATCCATGTGCATGGAATGTCCTCCCATTTCTTTATGTCATAATTGATTTCTTTCAATAATGTCTTATAGCTTTCATTGTATAGGTCTTTCACCTCCTTGGGTAAATTTATTCCTAGATGTTTTATTCTTTTTGTTGAGACTGTAAATGGGATTGTATTCTTGAGTTCTCTTTCTCTTAGTTCGTTAGAAAGGCAACTGATTTTTCTAAGTTGGTTTTGTACCCTGCAACTTTGCTGTAGTTGCTGATTACTTCTAATAGTTTTCTGATGGATTCTTTACTGTTTTCTATGTATAGAATCATGTCATCTGCACGCAGTGAGAGTTTCACTTCTTCCTTGCCAATTTGGGTACCTTTTATTTCTTTTTCTTGCCTAATTGCTCTGACCAAAACCTCCTTTATTATGTTGAATAAGAGTGGGAATCTTTATCGAGTTCCTATTCTCAGAGGGATGGCTTTCAGTTTTTCACCATTGAGTGTTATATTGGCTGTGGGTTTGTCATACATGGTCTTTATTATGTTGAGATACTTTCCTTCTATACCCATTTTATTGAGAGTTTTTACCATAAATGGATGTTGGATCTTGTCAAATGCTGTCTCTGCATCTATTGAGATGATCATGTGGTTTTTATTCCTCATTTTTTAAATGTGGTTTATCACATTGATTGATTTGTGGATGGTGAACCATCCCTGCATACCTGGTATAAATCACACTTGATTATGGTGTATGATCCTTTTGATGTATTGCTCTATTCGGTTTGCCAATATTTTGTTGAGGATTTTGCATCTATGGTCAACAGCAATATTGTCCTGTAATTTTCCTTCTTTGTGTTGTCCTTGTCTGGCTTTGGAATCAGGCCTTGTAGAATGAGTTAGGAAGTGTTCTGTCTTCTTCAATTTTTGGAATAGTTTGAGAAGGATAGGTGTCAAATCTTCTTTGAATGTTTGGTAGAATTCTCCAGGGAAACCATCTGGTCCTGAACTTTATTTTTTGGGAGGTTTTTGATTACTGTTTCAATCTCTTTACTTGTGATTGGTCTATTTGGATTCTGTATTCTTTCTTGACTCAGTTTTGGGAGGTTGTATCAGTCTAAGAATTTCTCCCTTTCTTCTAGATAGTCCAATTTGTTGGAATATCATTTTTCATAGTATTCTCTTTTATTCCTTTGTATTTCTGTGTTATCCTTTGTGTATTTTCTCTATGTAATTTCTCCTCTTTCATTTCTAATTTTATTTGAGCCTTCTCTCCTTTTTTCTTAGTGAGTCTGGCTAAGGTTTGTCGATTTTGTTTATCTTCTCAAAGAGCCAGCTCTTAGTTTTATTGATCCTTTCTACTGTTTTTTTGGTTTGTGTTTCATTTATTTCTGCTCTAATTTTTATTTCTCTCCTTCTACTGAGTTTGGGCTTTGTTTGTTCTGCTTTTCCTAGTTCTGTTAGGTGTAGTTTAAGATTACTTATTTGAGATTTTTCTTGTTTGTTAAGGTGCCTTGTATTGCTATGAATTTCCTCTTTGGACCACCTTTGCTGCATCCTATATGAGTTGATATGGTGTATTTTCATTTTCATTTGTCTCCAGATGTTTTTGATTTCTCCTTTAATTTCTTCGATGATCCATTGGTTGTTTAGTAGCATGTTCTTTAGTCTACGTATTTGTCACTTTCCCAGCTTATTCCTGTAGTTGATTTCTAGTTTGATAGCATTATGGTTCGAAAAGTTGCTTTATATGATTTCAGTCTTCTTAGATTTATTGAGGCTTGCCTTGTTTCCCAACATATGGTCTATGATTGAGAATGTTCCATGTGTACTTGAGAAGAATGTATATTCAGCTGTTTTTGGATGGAGTGTTCTATATATATATCTGTTGGTCTAGCTTTTCATTTAAATCCACTCTTTCCTTGTTGACTTTCCGTCTGGATGATCTATCCATTGATGTAAGTGGTGTGCTGAGGTCCCCTACTATTATTTTGTTGCTGTTAATTTCTCATTTTGGGTCTGTTAATAGTTGCTTTATGTACTTTGGTGCTCCTGTGTTAGGTACATATATATTTATAAGTGTTATGTCCTCTAGGTAGAGTGTCTCTTTTATCATCTTTTACTCCCCCTCTTTATCTCTCATTGCCTTTTTTATCTTGAAATCTACTTTGTCTGATATATGTATGGCAATACCTACTTTCTTTTGTTTCCCATTTGCTTGGAGTATCGTCTTCCATCCCTTCACTCTGAGCCTGTGTTTGTATTTAGAGCTGAGATGTGTTTCCTGGAGGCAGCATAATGTTGGGTCTTGTTTCTTAATCCATCCAGTGAGTCTGTGTCTTTTGGTGGGAGAATTCAATCAGTTTCCATTTAGAGTGATTTCTGATACCTGAGAGCTTAATACTACCGTTTTATCACTTGTCTTTCAGTTGTTCTGTGTTTCCTTTGTTTCTCATCCTGTGTATTTCTGACTGCCAGTTCAGTTTGGTGGTTCTTTATGATGATTTTCTCAGTTTTCTCTTTATTTATCGTATGTGTCTCTGTTCTGATTTTTGTTTAGTGGTTACTGAGAGGTTTGTATAAAAGATCTCATAGATGAGATAGTCCATTGTCTGATAGCCTCTTATTTCCTTAGTCTAAGCAGGTTCCATCCCTTTCCTCTGCCCCATCTAAGTTATTGTTGTCACAATTTATTCCATTTCATATTGTGTTTGTGATTAAAATGAAGTGAGTATAGTTATTTTGGATGCTTTCCTTCCCTTTGTCTTTAATGCTATAACTACATGTTTGCTAACCTGTTCTGCTAGAGAGCTGAAATTTTCTGATTTTATCTGTTTATCTCCTTGCTCAAGGCTTTGTAAACACTTTCTTTTTGTTTTCAGGTATGAGGGCCTTCTTGATCATTTCTCGTAGAAGGGGTCTTGTGGTGATGAACTCCCTCAGTTTTTGTTTATATGGGAAAGTTTTATTTCTCCCTCATATCTGAAGGATAGTTTCACTGGATAGAGTCTTATTGGCTGAAAGTTTCTGTCTTTCAGAATTTTGAATATATCATTCCACTCTTGCCTAGCTAAGAAATTACTGAAAGCCTGATAGGGGTTCCTTTGTAAGTTACTTTCTTGTGCCTTGCTGCTCTTAATATTTTTCGTCTGTCATTTCTTTTTGGCAGCTTTACTAATAGATGCCTTGGAGAAGGTCTTTTACATTGTTGTAATTAGGAGTTCTGTTAGGTTCATTTACGTGTAATTCCAGCTCCTTCCCCAGGTTTGGGAAGTTTTTAGCTATTATTTCTTGGAACAAGTTTTCTGCTCCATTCTCCCTTTCTCTGGAATGCTTATAATCCTTATGTTGCAATTCCTTATTGAGTTGGATATTTCTTGGAGAATTTCTTCATGTTTTTTTAGTCTTAGCTCTCTCTCATCCTCCATCTGCAGTATTTCTATATTTCTTTCCTCTAAATTACTGATTCTGTCCTTCATAATTAAGGATTCCATATTTTTCTTTATTTCAGTCATTCTGTTCTTCATCTCCAACATTTCTGATTGTTTTCTTTTTCTTCTTTCAATCTCTTTTGTGAGGAATTCTCTCTGTTCATTAATTTTATTCTTGAATTCATTGAACTGTCTTTCTGAATTTTCTTGTAACTCATTGAATTTATGATAACTATATTGAATTCTCTGTTGTTTAGATTGTAAATTTCTATGGTTTCAGGATTAATTTCTGGGTACTTTTCATTTTCTTTCTGGTCTGAAGTGTTAATATATTTAGTATGCCATTTTATGGGATGGACTTTTGCCATCATGTAGTGGTGGTTTCTGGTGGCAGATTCCACCTGCCACCACTGGTGGGGACAAGAGCTGTGTTTTCTGAGCCCACCTCCACCCTTGGCCATTGTACCTATCCCTTGGAAGCTGTGCCAACAGGGCCCATCTGCCTTTGCCCACTGGCCAACTCAGCTTTACCCATATAGGTGCAGGTGCTTTGGCAGGGATTTCCTGCTATGTCTGGCTGGCAGGGCTGGTGCACCAGGAGGGAAGGGTGACAGGTGCTTTCTTTCACGTGCACGATCCCACACACTCCCACTCTGCACTCATTGTCTGCCCCTCTGGGCTGCTCGGCTTGGTGGGGATGCT
This sequence comes from Equus caballus, assembly GCF_041296265.1. NCBI lineage: Eukaryota > Metazoa > Chordata > Mammalia > Perissodactyla > Equidae > Equus > Equus caballus. Next base: position 82,728,551 of record NC_091691.1, read on the forward strand.
CCTACAATTGCTTAGCCGCCTTTGTGTGGTGCTTCCTACCATGGGAATCCACTCCAGTAGTGAAAATGTTCCTATGGAAGGCTGCCTTTTCCCCCTTCTCTTCTCAAAGTTGTGTGCCTTCAGCCATGAGAGGTCTTGCACCCTAGATTGCTGCCCACTGCTGCTGGGGGAGGGAAAGGAGATCCACTTACCTCCTTCCACTGCCTCCTGGGGGGTCCTGCACCCCTCTCTTCAGACATATGGCTGCATGGATTTCTCCGACATCTATTATGTTGTATAAATGTCTTCTCTTGCTTTATGAATGTCGTTTTCATTGTATCTTAGGGAGAGTAGACTAAGGGAAGAGCTCAATCTGCCGTGATGCTGACATCTTTCTCTATACTTTTTTTTTTCAATCTGGAGGAAGAAAACAAATTATGGTTTTGTTTTTGTTTATAGTGTTTAACATTAGCTTTAGTTATATGTTGATAGTATGTTAAGTAGAATATTTCTAAATATGGTATTTGAGAATTTCTGACACAGATATTAAAACATAACCAAAATTATCTTTTAATCATTCATTTTCTTCCTGGGTGATTGACTTTACATTTCCTTTGGTTTTTAACTACCACACATGTTAATGACTATCAAATCTGTATCTCTAATTTAGTCTTTTCTTCTAAGTATCAGAGTATTATGTCCTCCTGCCTGAATGTACCATAGATACCTGTACACCAAGTTTACATTGAGCTTCTCTTTTTTCCTAAAAGTCATCTCCTTTTATATTTATATCTCATTTAAAGGCATTACTAAGAGTACCATTAACCACTCAACATCCCAAACTAGAAACCAAGGAATAATCCTGGCTTCCCCACCTTCCAACAATGTCCATATATAGTTGGTACCAATTCTTATACAATCTACCTCTTAAATATCTCCTGATGATTTTCCTGTTCTCTATTCCACACAGAATACGTAGGTCCAGACTTTCACCCCTTAGCGAGATATCTAGTGCCCTTCAAAGACAGACCCCTATCTCTAGCTTCATTGGCTGCTGTAACAGTACTGAACTTTGTTTCTCCAGAGTATCCTGTTATTCATGACTCATACTTTACCTGTGGTCCTCTGTCTAGCTGGTATGCTCTCAATTCTCTCACATGTGGTGAAGTTCTGAGGGTTCCCTCAAACCCGGCTTGAGTGTAACCAACCTCCTGAAGCCTTTCTGGACCCCGCCCCCACTTACATAAGACCACCCAGTTCGTTGTATGCACTTCTGCTGTTGCACTCTGTAATGCTGAGTGACCATTTCACTTGCCCTCTCCAAGTCATGTGTGGGCATGTGACTTTTACCTCTTTGTATTTGTACCACTACAATAGTGCCCTGGTACATAGCATCTTCTCAATAAATGTTTATTAAGGGAATGATTGAATTAGTGAATCTTTAAGATAACTCATATTTCAACTAGCATTCCTGATATATTATATATTTACTTTTGTATATTTACTACCTGTTTCCTATTATATAGTGTGTGTGTGTGTGAGTGTGAATGTATGTATCCTTAATCTCTCCCCTTCTTTTTAGTGGGTACTTAATGGTTCAAAAAGTGTTGGTAACAGATTAGTGGGGGAATATAGGCTTATTTCCAGATAAACTGTCTCTTGATATTGTGAAAATGAGACTTGGAACAAACCTAAGAGCATAATTAGCTCTGCTGAATTAGTAATTGTTGATTCCCATTTAAAAGTTACTCTTTTTCTCTTGGAAAACAACATATCTTCAAAATTAGGAAAAGGATGTGATCCATAGGATTTCAATGAGAAAAGATATGAAAAAATACCTAGGACAAATGTGTTGTGTAACTTAAATCCTCACGAGAAGGTAGAAAGTGGGATGTGCTATTGTGGGATGCACAAGCAGAGAAATAGACTCTTAGAACTCTCAGAGATTCCCCTCTCTGTGTTTTGCATTGACCCAGACAGGGGAGATGTGCTTATGGACGGTGGTTCTAGTTTCTTGAAAGTTTGTGAGTCACTGTTTGGTTGCTCTCTCTTCAGTAACACTTTTCTTCCCTCTATGCGGTCTCTTGTTGCCCTGGGAGTGGTGCCACCTTGCTTCTAGTCTCAATTCTGTCAATGAGAACCAAAATTTCTTGGGGCCAGCCTAGTGGTATAGTGGTTAAGTTTACGCACTCCACTTTGGTGGCCCAGGGTTCATCAGTTCGGATCCTAGGCATGGAGCTATGCACTGCATATCAAGCCATGCTGTGGCAGGTCTCCCAAATATACAATAGAGGAAGATGGGCACAGTTATTAGGTGAGGACCAATCTTCCTCAGCAAAAAGAGGAGGATTGGTGGCGGATGTTAGCTCAGGGCTAGTCTTCCTCAAAAAACAAAAACAAAAATAGAATCTCTTATGAGTTTCCTGCAGCTAGAGATATCAGTGTAGCTGTTGTCCAAGAGATCCCTCTGGTGCTTGGTGGCCCACCACAGGAGAAACAAGGTGACTTATGTGGGGAGAGATGGGGGAAGTGGGGAGATGCTCATGGGAAGGCAAGAAATGCAGTTTTTCCAGGAGGCCTGACATTTAAACACATGCCACTGAAGAATGAGAGTGTAGTATCATGTTGTGTGATTGTGTACATAGTGTTTTTGTGGCATTCCTCTGGGTGTCTGCAATCAGTTATTTAGCACCAAGAAAACTTGCTTTTTATTGTCTATTGAAAATTACAAGTTACATGTCAAGACTTAATGTGTTCAAGCTATCTTTAAAGTCTTGACCTGGGGTGACTTACCTAAGAAAAAGCATAAAAGAAAAGGAGGCAAGAGCAAGGACAAAAGATGGCTAATAAATACCGTTTGAATATTCAGTTTCTTTTAAAAATTTTTTAGACTCTTAAAATGGGAAATCTACTAAATGTCAATGTATTTTGACCAAGAAAGTATTTGTATATTTAAATGCATTAAATATCATAAAGTATCAGAGGTGCTGCAACATAAATTACTGTAATCAACTGTTACATTGACACCAAATCCTCCATAATGATATTTTCCAGTAATAGCAGTTATATTTCATTATAGCCTATAATACATAGGCTGTCTGCATATAATACTTCTGCAAGGGGTTGGTCAGATGAACAGTAATTGACATCATCTTAGCAAACTCATAAAAACACGTTTAAAAATCAGGGACTTAAAATAACAACTATCATACCAACTCACTAACATTTATTGAGTGCCTAATATGTGTCAAATTTTGCTCTAGGCCCCGCCCCCTTTTTTTTTTTTTTTTTTGAGGAAGACCAGCCCTGAGCTAACCACTGCCAGTCCTGCTCTTTTTGCTGAGGAAGCCTGTCCCTGAGCTAACATCATGCCCTTCTTCCTCTACTTTATACGTGGGATGCCTACCACAGCATGGCATGCCAAGCGGTGCTATGTCCGCACCCAGGACCCGAACCAGCGAAGCCCTGGCCGCAGAGAAGCAGAATGTGCGAACTTAACTGCTGCGCCACCGGGCCGGCCCCTCTAGGCTCTTTTTAATTCTCAAACAACTCATTGCAATAAATCCTCCTTATCACTTCCATTTTACAGGAGAGGAAGTTGAGGCACAGAATAGTTAAATGACTTTCCATATAAAGCCCACAGAGAGGCAATGGCAGAGTCAGGATTTGAAGGATTTGAATCTAGGCTGTCTGCTTCTAGATTTTGTGCTCTTAAATGGCAGTAATTTGTTCTAAACCAGGTCATTTAAAAGATCTTTTAAGAAAAAAGGAAACAGATTGATTATGGCATATCATTTTCTCTTTGTGGGATATAAAAACCTCTTTTAATTTTTAATATAGCTTAATTTTTTATATAGTACAAGGAAATACTTAATATGTGAAGAAAAGACTTCCTGTTTCTTAAAAAAATAAACATAGATAATTAGTATAGGAAGATTATTTTCTAGATAAAATTAGAATTATTTTATATTCACATAAAACCGTACACATAAATATACCAGCACATATGCAATATTAGATCACAATGGCTTATGGTTTGATTTTCAGATTTAATATTATATATTCTTTTTGAGAAATTTAGACCAAATAGGAAAAAGGAGAAATCCTTAGATAAGAACGTAGGAGCTGTTAAAAAAAAAAAAGCCTTCCATGTGAGTGAATAACCTTCAGGTTGAACTCGAAGTTTGGCCTTTTGTGAGCTGTGTTATAATACCTCACGGATAAGAATGAATTGCATTAGATTCTGGCACACTATTATATATCTGTATATTACATGAACTGCCCTTATAATTGATATCAAACCCATATGACCAAAAGTTGTAATTCACAGAGGTAATGACAACAATGTCTCATAATTCACAGACTTTATGTCATACCTATGAATGATTACTTTTACTGTGCAAACCGTGTTCAAGGGGAAAACACAGGTTTTAAAACACATGTGAGGTTTTAAAGAGTTCTTCCTGATAGTTTATAGTCACTTTTAATACACAAAAAGATAATTAAATTGACTAGCATCCTTGAATTTCTCCTTGATTTTTTGGATTAAAACTAATTGTCAGGCGTAAAGACTTGTACTCTTAATATGAAATTTCTCATCACAAATGAAAGCATTTGAGGTGAAGACAGTCGTGGACCTGAATCTGTTTTCTCCTCATGTGGTATATTAGAAAGAGGGGACCTCCTTCATAGGTAGGATAAAAATCAAGTGAGAATACTTATCTATCTTTTTTTGGTAAATATATACCCTGAATAAAGATGGGTGATTTAAATGAAGTAAACATAATTTAAAAGGATTTGTGAAACAGAATCAATTTCTCTTTGTTTGCTCTTTTTGTATATATTCTTTTAGTGTTGTTGGTACCACTTAAAAGAAGCGTAAAGAGTGTTCAGTTTTATTCAATGGACACATTAGTATGCACTTTGTATTTTTCTATCAGGACATTCTAGGGAATATTTAGTAAAGCCATCATGTAGTTGAGAAGCCGATGGTCTAATTTGAGAGAGAATCTGTATATTGACACACAGTTGCACACACACATTCATGACGTACACATAGATATGATAGAGTTCAGACAGGATTCTGAGCAGTGCAGATTAGTTAAGGGTAGGAATTTTGTATGAGGTATATCTACATTTGTGGCAGAGATGGACGGGCACAGGAAAAGCTTTTGAGCTAATGCTATTAGTTTACAGGCTTTAAAACGAAGACTCTGGAAGGCTGAGAAGAATGGCCTGGCTGAGGTGACGGGCTGGCAGCACCATCCAGGAACGAGGTCCGCTGTCAGGTCAGGCAGGTTTGTTTGGAACATATCAGATTTTACATCCTGTCTTGTATGTTATTTTAAAGTGGGGTTTATTATTAAACATATATTAAAGCGATTTAAAATGTTGGTGGAATGTATGGCTTCATGCCTGATGTGCTTATTTCTGCTTCATGGTTTTCCTTGTCATTGGACAGGGATTTTTGAGCACCTGCTAGTTATGGAGCACTTACCAGATGCTGAGTAGGGAGTGGAGTTTATGTTCCAAATGGAAAGACTGGTGACTGGTGGTGTTCATCGTTTGTTGGAAATTTTTACCTGAAGAGCTGTTTTTTGTGAAGGTTTAAAGAACTCATGTTACTGTAATGTAAAACTTAACATTTCATATGTATGTCCAAGAGTGAATCTATAGGTTTCACTGAAATGGAGGAACAAAGTGGAACAGGTTCAAATCAACCAGGTGAAGAGCTGGTCTGCAATAGTAAAATATAGTTAGAAAATTTTAGAATAAATATGGTTGCAGCGCAGGCTCTAGTGAATCATTGTCTGGGTTCAAATCTCAGTCTTCTGTGTATTTGCTGTGTGGCCTGTGCAAGTTACTTGACTGTGCCAAGCGTCAATTTTCTCACCTGAAATATGAGATAGTAAGTTTGTTGTGAGGATTATGAGATGTTGCATGGAGGCTTCCTAGCAGACGAACTCACACATGATAAGCGCTCAAGAAGTTCTGTGTGCTTCCTTCCTCTCTCCTCGTAACCACCATCATCCTTAAGTGATTTGCTTTAATACATAGAATAAATGGCTCATAATTAACTTACAAATCATGTTTTAAATCAGTTTTTTTAGATGATGTTTATTCGAGGCAGTTTGGTCATCATTCGCAGGAATATAAGTTTACTAGACAAATTTATTCTTTATAGATAGAGAAATAAGCTGCATTCCATCTTCCATGCAGATTTTCAGAAATTTTTAAAAGTTGGCTCATGAAATATTGATGAATTATTATATTTTCTTAAATACTTTTATATTGGCTTCTTTTTACCACGTTTATTACCAGAGTTGAATCTGACCAAGAAGAGTGAATCATTTGATGAAATAGAAATAATGACAGCCTTAAAAGAAGATGATATTTATTTATACTTACGGTAACTAAGAGAGAGTCATTTTGCATATTCACACCTATGTTTGGCCAGTGGTGATCAGTTGAGGAATGGGAGGGAGAGAATGTTACAGAAGAGCTTTTGAAGATTCTGCTGTAGCCATTTAGTTGAGAGTCACTGTTAGACTTAGGAAAGCATACTATTTAAAAGACAATAAAACCTAAAAGATAAAAGAAAATCTTCACCATACTATCATTAGTAGTCTTGCCAGAAAGGAGAAGAGGAAACAAACGATTAATGAACCTCTCCTACTTGGCAAAGGAGGCTTACTTATTAGCTCAGTTTTTTAAAGGGTATATTCAAAAGTAGAACAAGGTATATACACCAAAATATCAATTAAATGTAAGAGTAGAATAAAGACATTTTCAGAAGTGCAAGATCTCAAAAAATGTACCTCCTATGCTCTTTTATCAGAAACGAGGATAGGAGGTGCTCCACCAAAATAAGAGAGTAAACCAAGAAGGAGGAAGCCCAAGATCCAATGACCCAGATAACCTGTCTTATAAAGTCGGGCTCCCTGTTTTATGCCTGCAAACTCTGTCCCACTGTTTCCTGAGTTGGTACCTCTTAGGAATGTAATCTTAGGAACCTAGCCAGTCTGAGGATGGCAGGGAGAAGAGAATTCTGGGAGACAGACATTTATGTTTCAAGGCCTAGCAGCCCATCCTCAGGGGAGGAGTCTCAAACAATGATTGGATTAATTTTACTAAGGTTTCTTTAAATGCATCAGACTATGTTCCAGATATTTGGCAAGATCTGGCTTGGTTTGATTTCTGCTCCCTAGCATGCTTCCCTGTATTCTAGATTTACACAACTGGATGAGAATTGGAGGGTACATTATTGAAACATAGAAAACCAAGTAAACAACAACAAAGACAATTATTATGCAGGGAGGAAAAAAAAGTAGTATTGAAAAAGTTATTATGATTGATAAACCACATAGTTGAGCTGTGAATAGTGTGCACATCATCACAAAAATATAAACATTGATTATGATAGCATAGTTTCAGTAAGAACTACAGTATAATAAATAGGCAGAGAAAGAAGTAGGCAGACAGGGTGCGTGAATGTGGGGGCTGTGTGTGTATGTGAGATGTGCTAGTAAGTTGTGTATCTGTGAAGGAGAACCTAATTTTCACTGACCATAGTGGAGATTCATAAGCCTAAAGATAACATAAGCCTAAAACTGAAAAATTAGAAAGTAGCAACACAGAATTTTCTGAAAGAGCCAAAAGTGATTGTTTTTGCAGCATGGAAAATGGGGATGGGGTTGAGGGACTGCTGCTTTTTTATACTAACTTATAGAACTGTTTGACTCTTTAAACAGCGTACAGTTTCATAAAATAAAAACTAAATTTAAAAATAAATAGAAAAATTTTGAAAAGTAGAAGAGAGCACATAACCAAAGTTAGTAGTGAAAAGTGACATAAAATAATGTCCCCAAGTCCAAGCCAGAATGAGCTGGAAACAAGCAGAGTGTGTGTTTTCACCTACCCTCTTTCCCATCCTTTTTTCCTAACTGTGTTCCAAAGAAGGAGAAGACAAAGAGGAAAGAATTCCATTGTGGTGTGAGATAGCATAGGATGGAAAGAATGGGAGAGACATTAAAAACGCTCATTTGGTGTGAGTAGAAGAGTGAAGGGAACCTAGATATTTTAAGTTAGTTTTCCTCCTCATCTAGTGAATTGCATCTATGGGTTATGAAAACTTACTGCAGTGATAACAGAATCACTCTTGGCTAATTTTGAAAAAGAAAATGTGGGGCTGGTCCCGTGGCCAAGTGGTTAAGTTCACACACTCCACTGCAGTGGCCCAGGGTTTCGCTGGTTCGGATCCTGGGCACGGACATGGCACCGCTCGTCAGGTCATGTTGAGGTGGCATCCCACATGCCACGACTAGAAGGACCTGCAACTAAGATATACAACTATGTACCAGGGGGAATTTGGGTAGATAAAGCAGGAAAAAAAAGAAAAAGAAAAAGAAAATGTGAAGAATGAAAATAAAAATCTTCAGATGGACAGAAGTCTTTTTTTAAAAAAATGGGGATAAATCAGATCTAAGAAACTCTAAACTGGTTAGTGTACAGCTGATATATACCAAAAATCTGCAGTGGATTTTAAATATGATTTGGGAGCACTTAGAAGAAATAGTGAGAATCAGTACAGATGCCCTGAGCTTTCCCACACACCTGAATTTTATCACAGTGTTTCAGTTGTGTTGATTTTGTTACCATCCATCACCTAAAATAATTTTGATGTTTTGGTGTAAGATGTATATGATTCATCATAAAATGACATTTATACTCTTCTGTGGGTTTTCACTGTACACAAACACAATGAAATGGATCATTCTCCTGTTCATGGAAAGTTATTTATCATGATAAATTTGGAATTTTTAGAATTTTTTGATATTACTTGTTACTCTGATTACTTGCACAAGTATTCTTGCTAATGCTCGTTATTTTCTCATGATGAATTTATCAACTGACTTACGGATTAGGGAAGAGAACTGAAAAATAGGAAACAGTCTGTAAAGAAAATCCCAGTAAAACAGCCCAAGATTCAGCAGGACAATTAACGTACATGTCAGTAGTAGCAATCACTGCTAACATGCTGCCTCCAGATCATCTCTGGGGACAGCTCCTTTGGTACTTGTGATATTAAGGTGTGTGTTTGACTTGCTCATATATATTCATGTGGAAGTTTTTGCACATTCCAGTAGACAAATAACCTTTCGGAGAGCCTGGCTTGATGTCACAGCACACTTTTTATGATTAAATATGCAGAAAATGCCGTTCACTCTTTGTAGCACAGTGGTGTATCTGGCAGGTGTTGGCCACTGCATACCATGGTCTTCAGTGTAGTCAGACAGGCCTGGGAGAGTCCCTGTGAGGAGTTCGTGACACACTAGTTAGGCATCTTTGAACTTGAATTCTACCCAAGCAAAGAGAGGAAGTGGGGAAAGGCTTTCTAAGTGGGAGGCAAGGCTTCAGAGGGAGAGAGCAAGAGGTGGTGTAGCATTTTGGAAGAAGTGTAGGTGGTTCACTATGAATGTGTATAGAATTGGACGGGGCCAGGACTGACAAGAGACAGTGCTAAAGGGGAGGCCAAATGGTGAAAGGCTTTGTGTATCAGGCTGAGCTGCTTTATCTTTGTTCAAGGGACAACCAGGAACTGTTGAAGAGTTTTAAGACAGATAAAGATGTAATCGGATTTGCCATTAGTCAAACCACTCTGGCTCTAGGTGCTGAATATATTGGGGGTCAGTGCTGGGGCAAATGGGGGTACATAATTAACAAGGGCAGGAAGACCAGTTAGAAGGAGGATGTTGCAGTGGTCCAGGGGCCAGCTGATGAGGGCCTGAATTAAGGTAGTGCAAGTGCAGCTCAATAAATGGATACGTGACAGAGAGAGCTAAATTTAATACTCTAAGCTGCTTTTTTAAGAATGGTACTTAGGTTTATTTAAAACATTCTGATTATTTCAAGTCTTCTAGGTTTATAATTAAAATAAGCTAATTATTACTTAAATGAAATATTACAGTAAAATGAATGCTTACATTTCCAAACATCAATTGAAGTAAAATGATTTATGTTGTTGTATAAGTGCTTTATAATGAATTTAGAGTAGAGAATATTAGTGTCACTCATGTGCTGTGTAAAAATGCCCCCATGTTTGCTACATTATCATAGAGTTGGAAAGATCTCATTTATAATCTAGTAGCTAGATTTTAGACCAGTCTTTTACCCAGCGCAAGGAATTTCTCACACTACATCACTGAACATGAAGGTTATCTGACCTCTGCTTACATACTGTGTTACTTTTCTATTGCTACATAATAAATTAACTGCAAACGTTGTTTAAAATATTCTCACAGTTCCCTCATACACTGTTGGTGCGAATGCAAACTGGTGGAGCCACTATGGAAAACAGTATGGAGATTTCTCAAAAAATTAAAAATAGAAATACTTTATGACCCAGCCGTCCCACTACTGGGTATCTATCCAAAGAACTTAAAATCAGCAATTCCAAAAGTCCCATGCACCCCTATGTTCATCGCAGCCTTATTTACAATAGCCAAGAGGTGGAAGCAACCTAAGTGCCCATCAACTGATGATTGGATAAAGAAGATATGGTGTATATATATACACACACACGCACACACACACAATGGAATACTACTTGGCCATAAAAAGGATAAAATCATCCCATTCGCAACAACATGGATGGACCTTGAGGGTATTATGTTAAGTGAAATAAGCCAGATAGAGAAAGACGAACTCTGTATGACTCCACTCATAGGTGGAAGTTAAACATAGACAAAGAGAACTGATCAGTGGTTACCAGGGGAAAGGAGTAGTGGGGGTAGTGCACAAAGGGTGCAGTGGTGCCCCTACAACATGACTAACAATAATGTACAACTGAAATTTCACAAGGTTGTAAACTATCATAATGTTAATAAAAAGTTAAAAAAAATATTCTCACAGTTTCCAAGGATCAGTGAGTCTGGGCACAGTTTAGCTATATCCTCTGTTCTGGGTCTCATGAGGCCGCAGTCAAGGTGTTGGCCAGGGCTAGGTCTCGTCTGAGGCTTGGGGTCCTCTTCGAGTCTCACATGCTATTGGCAGAATTCAGTTCCTTGCAGTTGTAGGACTGAGGTCCTCAGTTTCTAGAGTCTATCCATAGTTCCCTGCCACACGGCCCTCTCCATAGGCATTTCCTATTGTAGCAGCTTGCTTCTTCAATGTCAGCAGGGGAGTTTGTCTATTGGTGCTCATTGTAATCTAATCCTAGAGTGCCATACAACATAACCTGATTATGAGAGTGGCATCCGATCACTTTGCTATATCCTGTTGGTTAGAAGCAAGTCCGAGATCCTGCCCACACTCAAGGGAAGGGGATAATACAAGGGTGTGACTCATTGGAGGTCACCTTAGGGTGCTCCCACTGCACACACCTATGCAGTTGTGGGACTCACTGCTTGCAGTGTCATTCCTTCTATATTTTGCTTGTTTTGTTTATGTGTGTATGTATAGGTGAGAGAGAGAGAGAATTTCTCCTCCCATGGCCTCTCTTTGTCCTTTAGAACCCAGAACTGATCATGCTACCACCAGCAGACCAGTATAAGTATTACGGGACTATTGCTTTCCTTTATCTGCATACTATAATTTTAAAACTAAATTGGTTTTCTTTAGAAGGGATCCCACATTTTTGACTGCTACTAAATATCAAATCACTTCAACTCCACTTTTACATTAAGTGCTGTTAATTTAAGTTTTCCCAATTTAGAAACAAGACTTGAGATTTATCCTTTTTGATTTGTATCCTGTTGGCTTCAGCCCATCATCCACACTAGGAATCTTTTCTCTGCTATCCAGTGGATTAGTTATTCCCCCAGTTTTATGTCCTTCAGCAATGTGATGAGCAAGCTTTCTCTGTTGTCGTATGCTAACTAGTTAATTGTGAACCAGGCACCAATGAGACTCTTGGGTCTCATGGCTAGAGAGCTACTCCACCTAGTCACCAGCCCTGACATTACTATGAAGGTTCAGTTTTTCAACTCAGCACAAACTAGTACTTTTGCAGTGTCACCCAACTCAGATTTCTCCATCTTGTTCATAGTAATATTTCCAAGAGATTTCTTCAGATGCCTTGCTGAAATCAGAATACATGGCATTTATAGTTTTAAGATAATGAGTTTTAAATTTGTGGTATTGAGTCTAACCTACAAGCATTTAAGGGGATTTTAAGTTATTCTTGAAATGCATTGAGTTGCAATGATATTGGAGATAGCTAATTTTTTAATTAGCAACCAACAGCAGTAATCATCCTCAGGATTTTCAGGGGTCACCTCGAGTGTTATTGACTGGATGATTATCATGTGATAGAACAGATATAACCCTTCGCCCATGGGTATCAGGAAGTTATATGTAATTCAACAATATGTAAAAATTTTTATTTCTGACTTTGTATGTGCTGTGGGTTTTGTGACAAGTATTTATTGTCGGAGGATTTATAAGAATATGTAAGTGCTTGATTTGCTTGATTTAAAACTTGGTCTTGTGTTACTATGTTTTTAAAGTTAGCAAAAAGATATAGTAAATCAGGTAGGTATAAGATGATTCATGTACTATATTGTTTTGAAGTATCACGTTAAGAAAACTTGGGGGCCCAGTGGCATACTGGTTAAGTTCACGTGCTCAGATTTGGCGGCCCAGCATTTGCTGGTTCTGATCCTGGGCGCAGACCTACACACCACTCATCAAACCATGCTGTGGCGGCATCCTGTGTAGAAGAACTAGAAGGACCTACAACTAGGATATTCAACTATGTACTGGGTAGCTTTGGGAATAAAAAAAAAAAAAAAAGGAAGATTGGCAACAGATGTTAGCTTAGGACCAATCTTCCTCACCAAAAAAAAGCAGTTAAAATGTTACATTAAAAAGAAAGAACACTTGACTTGGGATAGAAAAATAAGACTCCAGGCCCTTTTGGTATTAATATTTTGATTCTTTTTGGTATATAGATGTTTGCAGTTGATTGCATATAATTCATGAAATATGTAAAGGACCTTACATATTTATAAATGTATACTTTCTGAGAATAATTTCTTGAAATATGAGGTGCATTTGTAAAAGCTTCATGAGTTTAATCTTAAAGAAAAGAAGAAAATGTGAAGACTAGTAGAAAGCTTTGTGTAGCCACATACACTGAAGTCAGATAGCTTACTTACAACATTTTATTGACTAGCTAAAGCCAAACTTAACAGATTTTTCCTTCTCTTCCAACTGGAATTGGTTCTTTTTGGAGTAAAAGCAGCAGGTGCAGTAACAGTACTTTCCTCTCGTCTCTGGCCAGGATTCACCTAAACTTTGGTGAAGAGTGAAAGTGTAGAACAAATGAAACCATCTGCCACTCCCAACCAGCTAGCCCCTAGCTCACTGTTGGAGACAATGCTGGTGCCACACAAGTCAGCCCTTGGATAGGGCTCCTGCCGGGCCTCATTTCAGAGGGTTAGGGCAGATCCTGTCAGCACACATTTTGGGATGTGATTCCCTCACCAGCCAGTCAGGGAGATCAAAGAAGCCTTTAATTTGCCTTTAATTACTCCTTGAGAAATCATCCACCCTATCCAACAATAGCTATTGTATAAAAAATATACTTTTTGGAAACCTGAAATAGACTTATTCAAATGCTAAATATGGATATATTAATTCTTTCTTGCATCTCTCTTAATCTTTCTCATAAAATTATAAGTAAAAGAAGATAATGTAAACAGAATTATTTTGTTTTGGTGACTTATGCTTTGTAATAATTTTCATTTCTTTGAAAGAAGTCTTTCAAATAAAACTTCTAAGAAGATGGTTTAGCCCATTTGTCATTGGAAATTTTTATACCAACATATAACCTCAAATTAGAGTGAATTAATACTATTTTCATGAGACTATTTTTATTGGAACTTTAATAGAATTGTAATTTTTATTTGTGTAGTAATTTTTTTGTGAGTTCTTACAGTTTAACAAAAAAATCACTAAGTATCTTATAATCAAAGGTAACTGCTCAGAGCTGTGACTGATAAACATCTGTCACACAACAAACTTGCATAAACAACTTGTCCTTTGTCAGGTTTATGAGTTGACATCTGTTTGAATGACAGATGTCAGTGCAGTTAAGATGCAATTTAATTTGGGAGTGTTAATCTAAAAGAGGCTCACATTTTAATCAGTTGCATTTAAAAACAAATATGACTATTGCCATTAATATAATTGGCTCCTTCCTTGGTGGTAAAGCGTGGGCACCCAATGCTAGTAACCATTTGGATCAAGCTTTTTATGGGTGTGACCTGTAAAGAGATCTCAAAATTAGTCGTTGTGTCCATTTTCTGAGCCATTATGACCAGTCAGAAAAGTCTATCGATTAGCAATGGCTGACATTTCAAAATGGCCATGTAGAAAAATGTTATTGGATTTATTAATGTTTCTTATCAGCTGTAATCACCAACAAAGTTAAGTAAAAATGTCACAAGCTGAATCTGTTTAACAATTTGCTATTGTAAAATTTTAAACAAGTTTTATAACCTCTAATTTTGATTGGTATATTAAAAATGTCACTTTATCAAATCGTTACTAGTGGACTTCAGAAAAAACAGATGGGACAAATGTGACAAAAAATAGCTTGGGAAATTAGGGTTAATATTGAAAGATTTTGATTTTTTTTTATTAAGATGAAATTCATGCCACAAAGTTAACCATTTTAAAGTGAACAATTTGATTCGTTTTAAGAATAGAAAAACGTTAAGAGCTGACAAACTATTATTGTGTGACTGATATGGATGTATATCAATGTAAAATGAAGAAACTAGAACATTTCTATCAGGCAAAATTCTGAGACATGTTTAAGCATTTATCGCTTAAAAACTAGCATTATAAGCAAAAATAAGGATATTTCAAAAAAGCACTGTGTGATGGTGGTGATGGTGATGATATACAAAGGAAAATCTGGGTTTGCATGAATTAATTTTAAGGAAGTCAGCAAGCACTCAGCATGGGAGTATATACTAGCATTTCTATATCATTGTAGCTCTATTTTTCTTGCATGTTACTTCTTTATACCTGAAACTGTGTTCTTTGATCCTTATTTAAGCTCTTAAGCATTTTATTCTTAAGCAAGAGTATACTGCTCAGAGAACGTTAAGTCCAGATTTTCTGCTGTTTATTGAATAGTATGGACTAGTTGTACCAAACTGGACCCACCACTTTTGAAGAATTAAAAGGTATGAGGAAGTTAAGCATAGTTTTTCCTTGACGTTTTTGGACATCTGCTGATGGAGCGTGAATACAAGAATTTTAATGACCAAATTTTTAGCTGCCTCTACATTTACATATTTTATATTTAATTTCTATTCCAAGGCACACTCAGCATTGTGGACATCAAAACTGTCCCTATAGGAGACAGCTTTTTAAAAAAAATTTTCACTGATTAAATTATTTAGTACTAATTTCACCTTTAGTACAAGTACTCAAAATTGGAAAAAGATGAGACATACACTGTGTTTTAAGGTCAGGCACACAGATTATCATGAATTGGAATTAGAGCTGAGTGACATTTATGTATTGTGCTCCATTTTAAGGAACTTGAGCCAAATGTGATACAGAATGTTTTACATATTCAATTTGTAGAATGACATGTTAACCATAAACATCACTTTAATGGTTTGAAATTTTATTTTGTTAGCTTTAAATTTTTGTCATTTTCTAGTGAGATACCAGAGTTAAGTAAAAAAAAGCTAGAAAGACTTTTATTGCTTTCAAGCAAAGACTATGTATATGCTTATTTTAAAGGTTATAAGGTTTCTCTGTAATTGGCATACATACATTCACATAAAACCTCAATTCATTGACAGTTCTCCGCTTTGTTTATACTGTGCTTATTTAACAAAGCTAAACACACAGAAGCCACTTTAATTTAGCATAAATTGTTTTTATTATGGAAATTTTCAAGCACGTATAAAATTAGAAAGAATAATATAATGAATGTTCAATTACTGTTTACCTACTTCAACAGTTGTCAGGTGGTCAGTCTTATTTCATCTCTTCTCTTTTCCACTGGACTATTTTAATGCAAACTCCAGATATCATTTTATCATTAATACTTTTGTATATATCTCTTACTGATAATGACTCCTAACCACAATGAGGTTATTCAAAATTATCAATAATATTTATTTAATATTATCAAACATCTAGTCGTTGAAATGGCATAAATTCTGCAGCATTAGCCAAAATTATAATAATCTACATTCTTTTGTACCTGAAAAATCTCGTAAGAGAAGAAAATAAGAGTATAAAGCAGAAAGCTATGGTAATGAGCCACTTACCTTTGAGGTTGACAGACTGTTTATGGCATGTGATTGGATGTCCTTAGTATGGTTTCATCCAAGTGAAGTATTTTTAAATGACAGGGTGAGCTTGTGGAAATATAAGACCGAAAGGATTCAGGATGACCAGGAAGCTGTGTACCAGTTCTACTAGGGCATGGAGTCAAGAGAGGAAAAGGGTAATGCTCTCTGAGGCAGAGAGACGGGGGAAAGTGGAGAGATTGTGAAAGGGTTTTCTGTGACATTGGATTAGTAGGTTTTCTCCTGAGAAATGAAGAACTCTAAAATGGGAGAGTAATGGAGGACTACAGAAAATGAGTAAGCCAAAATGATCAAGAGAGATAAAGGTGGAAAGGAGAATCAAATTTTTTTAAAATCAGTGCTGTAGGGGCCGGCCTGGTGGCACAGCAGTTAAGTGCACACATTCCGCTTCGGTGGCCCGGGGTTTGCTGGTTCGGATCCTGGGTGCGGACATGGCATCACTTGGCAAGCCATGCTGTGGTTGGCGTCCCACATATAAAGTGGAGGAAGATGGGCACAGATCTTAGCTCAGGGCTAATCTTCCTCAAATAAATAAATAAATAAATAAAAATAAAATCAGTGCTCTAGAAGTGGACCTCTTGAAAAGGCCTAGGCCATGGCTTTAGTTCCTGTTATTGCCAGTTGTCTTTGCAGGGAAAACATTTTTTTGTAAGGCTGCAATCACCATTTCTGCCTCCACATAGTAGCCAGACAGATACCTCAACAGTTGGACTTTGTGACTTGACAACATGATGTGCATGAGTTCACTGGGTTTTGTTCAGGAGTTCAAATGTTGAGAAAGGCCCTAGTCAAAGGAAACTTGGTCATTTCTTTGTGATTTGGAGTTAGTTTCTGCTTTTATCAGAATTCTGAGTGTGAAGTCCTGCCACGTAATAGTATCAGAAAAACCCCATTCATTCCTGAAAGGGCAGAAAAGGAATTTTTGTCCTCGTCCTGATTATTTTGAGTTGCTGAATAAAAACGTTTGGTGTCTAACTACATCACAGCATAGGCAAAAGGACCTGGCCACCCACTTCTGAAAAAATTGGCTGTGAAAACCCTATGAATAGCAGCAGAGCACTGTCTGATAACAGCGCCAGAATTTTGTTATGTTTTAAAATCTCTAAATATAGGGGACTATCTACTGATTTGATGATAAAATAATAACTGTTATTATTTCTTATATCTCTAGTGTTATAAAGTAGATGCTTTACCTTTTTAATTCTAACAAATTAATCAGACATATATATTGTCCACATTTTAGAGATGAGGAAACTCGGGCTCAGAGAGGTAGTCTGTTACTCAACGTTCACTCAGCTTGTATGCAGGAAGGCTGGAATTCAAACTTGATCTGGTAGTGCCAGCGCTTGAATTCTTTCGATTGTGCCACGCCACCTGATATGTGTAAAATACCTAGCAGAGTGCCTGGGACGTGGTAGTTACTCAAAAAGAGTTGTCTTTCATACCACCACTGGGGGGAAGCTGACAGGTTCTCAGCAGATAGATAGTCACGTACGGGTGAGTAACCTGGAACGGCACAGGAGGACGTGTAGACCCATTGGGCCTTCCACGGGCAAGAGAGCCTGAATTAGAAGTTACTTAAAATCTGTCAGATCACTGATTGTGTCCTGTAACAAAGCATCCAGGGCGTATCCTTTCTAGTAAATAACAATTGCTATCTGTTTTAGTGCCCATCTTAGAAATTTACTGCATTTTAATATTCACCCAACTATCCAGAGGTTAGCGTTGGTTTTAATGTTACCAGAATAATCCTTAAACTTTTAAGCTATTCTGGGGGCACTTTGATATAAAGGCTTAAACAAGTATCAATGTAGTTCATGTATATAAAAAAAACCACACACATGCACGTATGTGGATACACATGTGGATATATGGACTAGAGTATTTAGATTGCTGAGTATCTGTGGACATTTATATTCATTCAAAATAAAAATGTAAACGCTTTTGCTAATGAATTTAAGCCTACAACTAAATAATTACCCTAGCATGGTTTTATTTTTTTTATTTTTTTATTTTTTAAAGATTTTATTTTTTCCTTTTTCTCCCCAAAGCCCCCTGGTACATAGTTGTGTATTCTTCGTTGTGGTTTCTTCTAGTTGTGGCATGTGGGACGCTGCCTCAGCGTGGTCTGATGAGCAGTGCCATGTCCGCGCCCAGGATTCGAACTAACGAAACACTGGGCTGCCTGCAGCGGAGCGCGCGAACTTAACCACTTGGCCACGGGGCCAGCCCCGCATGGTTTTATTTTTTAAAAAATATTTTCTACACTTTGAATTATACTGACAGTTGACGTGTTTGCAGGTTCTCCCATTAAATTCCCCTGGTCACACGGCTTGTTTGCCCTACACAAGTACTCAAATAGATTTAAATTCATTGAATTATTAGTAAACTGGTGTTGGTTTACGGGGAAATAAGGGCTCAGGCAACATATGAAATTTCCCTAAAAGATTTTTGCTTTTGTATGTATGAAGTTTTAATTACTTTTTAAAATGACAAAAGTAATATAAATTACCTTGAAGAAATTTTAGAAAACAGAAAAGGTAAAGAAATATGGAATATCACTGTCTCAACACAATAACTGTTAACATAATGATATATTTCTTCCAGTCTTCTTTTTTATGCATTTTTAAAATTATTATAGGAAATACACGATTTTATGTTCTAATGTTTTATTCCCTACTTAGCCTTATAGTATAAACATTGTCCTTAACCTTGATTTTAATGGTTTAAAAGATTGCTTGCAGTATAGACAAACATTTTGCCTTTTCATTTCTTGATTTTCTTTCAGGATGTTTCCCCTGTTTAACATAGACAAACAACCAAACACAAACAAAGACAGTCGTCATTGATCCATTAAATTCGAGAACCTCTTTTTTTTTGTTAACCTAATTTTAAATGTATTTTATTTAATCAATTAACAAATTTTAATTACTGTATCACAGCTAACCCACCACACCACTCAAACTGAGAACTAGAGTATTACCAATCGTTTATATCTGTGTATGTGTTCTTGCCCTGTTCCCTCCTCCTGCCTGCTCTTAGAGGTTGCCACTCTTCTGAATTTTGTGTCTGTTGTTTCCTTGCTTTCTGTTTATTTGTTTTGTCTCATACACAGGATTGTCTGAACAATATATTGCTTAGTTTCGCTTGTTTTAAACTTTATGAAAAGCTGTCACAGTATGTACAATCTTTTGGTCTTTGCTTTTCTTCACATAACGTTGTATTACAAATATTCCTTTATGTTGTATGTAGCTGTAGTCCAATCATTTTTACTGCTTACTAATAGTAAATAGGGAAAAAAATCATAACTTGTTTATTCATGTTTCTGTCAATGGACATTTGTGTTATTAGGATTTTTTTGTTTTGTTTTTACTATTACAAACAGTGCTGTTATGAACATTCTTATTCGTGTCTTCTATACACGTGCATACAGTTTTCTCTTGACTATATAACTAGGACTGGAATTGCTGTGTCTTAGGATATGCAAATGATCAACTTTGTAAAATAGAGTCAAGGGCCAGTCCTGGTGGCCTTGTAGTTAATGTGCGCTTCAGCAGTCCATGTTCAGTTCCCAGGCGCAGACCTACACCCCTGGTCAGTGGCCATGCTGTGGTGGTGGCCCACATACAAAATAGAGGAAGATTTGGCTCAGATGTTAGCTCAGGGTGAATCTTCCTCAAGCTAAAAGAGGAGGATTGGCAACGGATGTTAGCTCAGTATTGGCCCTAAAATACTAAAATCCTCTATTGGTTCATTATCAAACATTCCAAAGTAATTACCTTCCTTTGAGGTAATATGCAGGGCTTCTTGGTTCTTTTGTACTAGAGAGAAAGGAAAATGCTAAATAGCGCTTTCTGGTTTAGTGTTTTCTCTCAGAGTGTGGAGCTCTTGGTGGACCAGGAACATATTGGCAGCAGGAAACTTTGCACACATTTGGATACACATACATACATAAATACATATTGGCAACATGAAATCCTTATATACACTCTCACACACATTTATATACATCTATGTGTGCATGCACACACATGCATGCACCTCTGGGGGTATAAAGGGTAAAAGACGTGTAAAGTGGCAAATCACAACAAAGCCTGTTAATGCTGCTGTGAGGCTTTGCACTAAGCAGTGTGGTGTGGGAGTATAGAGGACAGGCCAGCTAACAGGCGTAACTTGAAAGGCTGTGTGAAGATTTCTCAGAGGAAGGAAGTAGGAAAGGGGACTCCCCTCCTGCATTCTCTAGGGCTCCTTTCCTGTCTCCTAAAGTTTAGTAATAGTTAGGTTTTTCCTAGGGTTCTCTGCCCAGTCCTCTTCTTCTCTCCTTTTCCTTGGTAAGCTCAGCCAGTCTCACAGCATTACTTACCAGCTGACCAGGAATAATTTCCAGCTTTCTCTCTCCAGACTCATCTGTTTGCTGAGCTCCAGGCTTTTATTTTCAGCTGCTTGCTGGACTGCACCTGCATATCCTTAAGATACTTTAAACTCAGTTATGTTTAAACTGAACTTATTTTTATTAATGGCACTATTGACCCAGATTTGAAACCTTACGTTATGTTGACTCTTCAACTTCTTGTGCCTCTTAGCTCTGTTAGACAGTGAGATACAACACAAAGTTTTCGTTGCCGTGTAATAGCTCTTCTTACCCATTTTCACTGCCACTACCCTAGTGTGTACTTTTTAGTATCTATCATCTCTCATATCTCAGATCTCTTAAATACACAGTTGTGAGATTGATCTTCCAAGTAATCACCATGTGATTAAAAAATTTTCACTGGCTTTTCATTGCTTTTAAAATATATTTTAATCTCCTTGGCCTGGTATTCAAGACCTCTATATTTCTAAAACTACTGCACAGTCTAGGCTTAGCTCCCATGATCTCTGTCTTGGGCCAAAGCAGACTGGTTTCTGTTTCCCATATGTGACTGGAGCTGTCCTGCTTGTGGGCTTATTCGTTAATTCAACAAATACTTATTAAGGGTCTATGTGCCAGGTCTTGTTCTAGGCCTTTTAGCAACATCTGTGAGCAAAGGGACAGAAATCTCACTCCCTGTCCTCACGCAGCTTACAGTCCAGCAGGAGGAGGACGTTGTAGGGGGACAATAAACATGAGAAATTAATTTATTTTATAGTACGGTACAAAGTGGTAGGTGCTGTGGGAGAAAATAGAGCAGGGTAAGAGGGAGGCCATGCGGGGGTGGCACAGGGGCAAGAGTGGGATCGTGGTTGAGATAGGCCTCTACTTCTGCTGTGGTTTCTCATTCTTTAGATGCGCCTCTGTTTCTTCTTATCAAATCCAGATGAATTTGGGGACCTATTTCAAATGGCGACACCTCTGTAAGGCCTGCCCTTCTCCCAGCTGAGGTCAACTTCCTTTGAATATCCATGACTTTCTTATTGTTGTTGCCCTTGCTTAATGACAAGTATTGCACTCTTCCTTGGGTTTCAATTATTCATGTGTCTTTGCTTTCCTGCTAAATGCTCAGATCTTTGAAGAAAGGGTATATTATACCTGATTTTCTTTTCTTTCTTTCTTTCTTTTTTTTTTTTTTGGTAAGGAAGATTGGCCCTGAGCTAACATCTATTGCCAATCTTTCTCTTTTTGCTTGAGGAAGATTGTCAGTGAGCTAACATCTATGCCAGTTTTCCTCTATTTCATATACGGGATGCCACCACAGCGTGGTTTGATGAGTGATGTGTAAGTCCATGCCCAGGATCCAAACCCACAAACCCTGGGCCACCAAAGCAGAGTGTGTGAACTTAACCACTATGCGACCAGGCCAGCCCTTATACCTGATTTTTATTGTTTCTTTAACGTAGTAGTTAAAAGTATTGACCTTAGAGTTAGTCAGCCTCGGTTTGTATCCTGGTTCCATTACTTCCTAGCTGTGAGGCTTGGAAAACTTATTCTAGCACTGTACCTCAGCTTCCTTATCTCTGATCCCTCTGTTTAAAGTTGCTTGTTTTCTGCCCTATTTGCTGAGCCAGTCTTTTGTTTTTCTCTTACATTATCACACTTTGAAATTTGTAGTTATTTGTCTGTGTGTTTGCCTTCCTTTCCTGAATGTAAGTTGCAGGAAGGTGAAGAATATTGGCTGTCGTGTTCCCTATGTCCCCCTCCCACCCTGGATGAGTGGATGTTTGTGTGAATAATGTGAAAGTATTTGGAACACTTTGTGTCCTATATAAATATACAAAATATCAGATATAGTAGAAAGTACGCAATTAACATTTGGGACTGTTGAACACAAGTCTTTTGTTCGTGCTTCTCAACAATGATGAAGAAAAAGAATATCCCTTCTTCACGTGGTTTCTACTTTATTTATCTTGTGAAGTCCAGCACTTATAATGTTTCTTTCCCCTGTTTTCCTTAGAAGTCATATAGGCATTCTCTACTTTAACATCTTTATATTTATGATTTTAGTATCATCGATTTTTGTAAAGAGTAACTAGTAAATGATCATAAGATATTTTGTGAATATAAATGCAAAAAAGTGTTTTATAATAATGGATGGGAAGAGAGAGGAGGAGAAAGGGTGTCCACACTCTTTCATTGAATTTCAGTCCCTGAATGTGTGGTAGTTCCTGGAATGATAGTAGTCAGTATGGATTCCCAAGCCTATTGCCTCTGCTGACTGGAAATACAGAGTGATGGGTCCAGGCTTCCAAGAATATGTGACTGTCCTTGAGGGAATGCTAAAATTAACCCGTATTCTATCCAAATTCTTATGAACCATTAATACTTGATAACCATTAATCTCCATATGATTTCCCTATGTAAATCAACTATGAGTGCACGGTTCAATACATCTACTATTGAAGGACTAACACGTAAAAAGAAACTTAGCTCATTCCAGCCAAAGCAGAATGGTTCAATTTTACCATCCCTACATTTGATGTACGTTTACATCTGTTTATAAAATCTGAGCGTTCCCCCCACCTCAACCTAATGCTTCAGTGCTCTCTCCTAATAAAAAAATCAATATGCACATCCAGCACTCATGAGTAACCCTATAATAATACGCAGAGTACATGCATTTGAAAAAGATAATTTCAAGAAAAAATGGTTAGAATTGTGGTCAACCACAGTCTTTTTAAAAGATAGATGTTATGCAGTATTAGGAATATAAGAATCCTTTTGATTTATTATGCCATTTTCTTGAGAAATCCTTAATCTTAATTAAAATAATCTTTACTAAAATGATATGTTTGGTGGTGTTTCCCTTCACACAATTAGTGATGCAGTTAATCTGAGGAATTCTAAGTTAAATCTCTGAAAATTCAATTTTATAATTCTTTTTCTGGCTTTTTGAATTTGATAAATATTTATAATGTGAACATTTATAAAGAAGCATTTCCATTCTAGATCATCAATTTTATGTCAAATAATACATGAAAATATTTTACAGTAACAAATGTATCCCTTAAAAAAAGTGTATCTTTATTTTCCTAGAAATGCAATTGCTATGTTTTTTAGCTGATTACTTTGTGGTGCTAATTTTCCACTTCACAAAATTTTTACATTAAAAAATAAAGTATGCTTTAAAAATATAAATTCTTTATACTTTTGCAAACACGTCAATTTCTTATGCAAAATAGGGAATGTGCAATTCATATTATTCACTCTTTTACTAATCTTTGCTGGTTGCACTTTGATAAATAAATACATCATCTAAGATTCAATAGGCCAATTGCAGCATATAATAGCTATTCAGAGGCAATTAAACTGCCTTTTTTCATGCCGGCATGTGAGCCGCCCTTTCACAACCTTCAACTTGATTCGTGGTGATTCAAAATTAACTTAAAAGTCTTGTTTGCTGACAGCTTAAAGCTTAATTGACTGAAAGCCAAATAGAGTGTGTTCTGTATTCAGCACTAAGGCTATTGATAAAGCCATGTGTAAATTGCGCATGGTGAAAGACAGCGATTGGGCCTCCTGTTCCTGTATTAGTCCACAACTTAGCATTGCTGCACAGTCAGGATTGCTTTGTCAAGTCTTTTATCACACCAGGTTAACTCTCTGGAGCTGCTCCAGCAGCAGAGCGGTCGAGTATTGAGCTTCTGCAATACAGTGGGGCCTACTATAATTCTGTTACTTATTTGTGGTTTCACTTTTTCTTTAATATGATATTGGCCTTTCATTTCTGAACAGGACTGCTGGTAGCATATTTCAAGAACCTAGTGATTTTCAGTTTTTGTCACTTTAGGAAAGAGCAGAGTGTTGAGGTTTAGGGGTTTTGAAAAATTAAGGAAAACAAGTATCATAATATTGATTGGTATCTCTTATGAAAATTAAATCTAGCCATTTTGAACATTTAATTAGGATAAGAAATGTATCTTAATAGCCTCAAGTGTAATGTAACTATTACATTACACAAACAATTACACTGTTGGATTCTTTCAATACTTTTACTCAAAAAATATTTCAGTAGTTATTGTACCTTATAGGTGTGTGCATTTCTTTTGTAAATTGATGCTTAAGAAGTAAATGAGATGAATTATTAATATATGTTACTATATTCTGTAAAATTTCATAGTTATGCCTTTTTCCAAATAAGCGTAATAGATCACTTTGTATAGATTTCACTTTGTATAATTTCACTTTGTATAGAAAGCGAAAGATAATTTGTATATACATATGCATTAACAAGGAATGAAAAATTCAGAAGCAAAGATAAAACAATTTTCAGAAGCTCTTTACCATTGTCAGCTATTATGTTTATATATCTTAGAACTCTGTATACGTTATTCTTTAATGTGAAGCTTTTGATCTAATGTTGATTTAATAACTTAAAAATGTAAGTTCACCATATAATGTGTTTGGAAAATATTTCATAAGTAATGGTTATGTTGTAACTGGCTTTTTGGATTAATTCTGTGTGCAATGAAATTTAAATGTTTGTCATGAACTCCCTCCTATTTTTTATTTCTTGTTTTAATTTTATGCAGTCAGCTCTTAGATTCAATATAGCAGATTCACTACATCTTTTTGAAATGTTTTTTCATTTACCTAATGTTGTCTATATTAATTAAATATTTGAAATGTGAGAAACCTTAAATTGCCTATTTTATGTCCTTATCTTTTAGTATAGCTGTTTCAGTGTTTAGGACATAGAAGTGAAAAACATAAAATCCAGTTTTGATGATAATTTTGATCGAAATACTCATTATAATGATGAAAATATATTTCTTCATTATTGTGTATTTCAGATTATATATAATGGCATTGGAAATATATTCTACATCCTAAACATTTGCTTGCAAAAAATATCTTTTATTTTCGTATCTTTTATTTTAACATGGGACTTAGAATTGTATGTTGCTATCTCTTATTGATATTCTGGTAACCATGGCTATCTAATTTTACCTGCCTTCCAATTGATTTCCAATAAGAACCTAGTCTATTCATAAAGAATCAGGATAAGTTGCAACTTAGTTTCAAAATGACTATAATTTAAAATAGTGTGTTACTCCTATATACTTTTCAATAAAATAGTAATCATGCTTCAGAACGTAAAAGCCAGAAGAGTACTGGTTTTATTGAAGTTTTACCTATACCCAGTGAGATTTGAGAGTCAAGAATGAATTGCTTTTATTGATCATGTTTTTGTATTAACAGTTAATCTAACATATCTTTAAAGCCATGAATTATTTGAAAAGAACATTTTGTTTCTTTTTCATAACATAGTTGTTTAATATATACAAAACAATTGTATTTGTTAGGGAGGGCAAATAAAATCCCTTTTCTTATTTTTATGTTTAAAAAAAGGAGGCTAAATTTAATTGTAGAGATAAATTAATTTTGTTTTAAAGTAATTAAACAATTGTAATGATAAAGAAGCAAAGCTTATTACTTAAAATTTAGGCAAGATGGTGTAAATATTGATTCCACAGTCAGTAAGAGATTAGCAGCAGGAAGTTTTCAGTACAGATTCTGAGAGGCGTGAAAGCACTTTGTCAGGCGTTGCTGACTGTGCCAGCCTGTTTTGTAGATTAAAAAATGAGAATTTACATGAGATTCTGAAAGAGTTTACAGGTTTCAAGGAGGGCGACGTCAAAGTCAAGTTAGTGGTACAAATATGTAAATTATACCATTTTGGGAAAATATTGCATTTTCTGGCAAATTATTAAAATTACAAAACTTTTTATTTATTTCAAAATTCTGTTTTCAAACTTTTTGAGATTCGAGGCTCTTCTAGGAAAATGTGACTCGTTCATTGTTACAATATTCACACTAACTTTGGGTATTCCCCTTTTATCTGCATACTATTCTTTTATATAAGTAGATGAGTTTTAGTTTTACTGTTTTTCTTGTTTTTTTCCCAAAGAAGTTTCTCCTTTTTATAATGACTAGACAGTTACTTTATTTTTAGTTAACTACTTGATAGTTTAGTGTAACTACTGATATACTCTAATAAGTGAAAAGGAATGGCCATTTTGTAGTCCATAGTATATTGAAAGTGTGTCTCAGTGCTGCTTGTAAGGGCAAATTTAACCATTAAAGATCATCTGTGATGAGATTTGGTTTTACCTTTAATTTCTGAGGCTTGAAATGTTTTATACATTGAAATATAATATTATGATATTACATTTACCAAACTATCCAAGTGATGCTCTGCTTGTCCGTATCTCAGCAATTGAAATTTTATGTTGGGGTGTTGATAGAAAAATGAAAAACTCGCAGATCGAATGGGCTGATAAGTAGAATACTGGGAATTTTCTAATTATTACAGTTTATATTTATACAACGTGTATTTGGCATTGTAAGGTACCTAATAGCTAAAAGAATACTTTTATTTTGCATTTAGTTATCTAATTACTAGGGAAATATCAAATGTCATCCAGTTAAATAAAATGTTCCTATAATATCATGACTCTCATTTAGGTTGAAACCTATATTAAAATTGAAAGTGATAAGTTATAAATTTGTAGATGAGATCATAAGTACCTGGCTATATATTTTTATTTGAGCTTTTAAAAATGAAGAATGAATTAACATTTCAGAAATGACATTAATATTAGCTTGAAATTGAGAGGATTAGTGTAATAGCACACAAGAATTAACTTCTTTAAGTACAGAGAAAATTACCTTGACTATCAAATTTATGCACATGATCCAATAATATTACTAAATACAGATCGTTGTATATTATTTACTTAATCTTTCAGGTAATAGAAAGAAGATAAATATATCTTAATTTTCTCTCTACCATGTGATACCTAAAATAATGCAGGGTCCATTATAGTTGATATTTAGTAATAGAGATGATCATATATTGAAAGCGAGATGTGAATAGCATTGATAAAAGAAGCATTATTTTAAAATACATTCAGGATCAAAGCCAAGATTACCTCCTTATGAATTCTCTATTGTGATTAACTTGATTTTATTTGGTTTATATGGGATGCTGAATTATATATGATGCTGAAGGTAGGAAAGACAACAAGTTTTATTTGGATAGATCAGACAGGAAAGAGTTGATTGTAAATCTATGAGTTATGCCATGTTATCCAAAAAAGGCTGATCATTATGTTCTTGTCCTTTTTACTAATCATTTGTATAAACTGGCCTCTAATCTAGTGATAAATATGTGTTAATATTTTGGCTTATTTTTTTATAAGAATGCATGGTTAAGTGGAGTGGTTGAAACATTCCTAAGTGCTAATGAGTACTTACTTGGTAGTCTATACTAATGCTTTAGTGGATGCTGAACAAGTTTAGATGTTAAGCTTTTTAGGAAGAGTGAATGATGGCTAATGATTATTTAATGACAGATCTCTGGACTGAAAGGCATTTAGCACTCAAAGTATACTGCAAAGCCTATTTCTCAAAGCTTCAGACAGGTTTATTTGGTCTCACCTTGAATAGAACAGTGCTGTATTGATTTCATTGGTGTGGATTTAAACACACTATCGGCTTAGAATAGCACTAGTATGCAGTAGAAAATGATTGTCTTAACCCTTATGGTGACTCTAAGCTATTCTTTCTGTGATATTACGAGGTGAACTTTGGAAATGATAGTGAATTTATTTGCAATATTTGGAGATCGGTGTGTAAGTTTGGATTATTTGTGTATGTGAGCTTAGAGTAGACATTAACTTATAAGGAAACTTATGCAGAGATAACTAAAACTTAAAGTTATATTTTTAATTGGTGTTTTCCTTCATATATTGTATTCGAGGAAGTTTTTCTCCTGTGAAGATTGTTGATATTTCTGTGGATGACATGCTTATTTTCTTATCCTGTTGAATAATATATTATTTCAGTATTTGGTCTCTGAGTGGCAATAATGTTTATGCTGAGTACTTTGTATTTTTTCAGCATGTTTCAATATTCCATATATGTATTCCGTATAAAATCCAATTTAATCTAGTTTCTTTATATACTTGATAGACTCTCTCACCTCAATTTTTTTTTCTGCTTTTTCTCTGCAAATCCCCCCAGTACATACTATATTTTAGTTGTGGGTCCTTCTAGTTGTAGCATGTGGGACGGCACCTCAGCATGGCCTGATGAGTGGTGCCATGTCTGCGCCCAGGATCCGAAACAGCGAAACCCTGGGCCGCCGAAGCGGAGCACGCGAACTTAACCACTCGGCCACAGGGCCAGCCCCCCTCAATTTTTTACATTTGTTATAGATAGCCCCAGTAGAAGATACATATATCATAGTTAGATACTAGAGACCAAAACTTATTTTAAGCTTTTTTCTAATTATAAATTTTGTTTTTTTAAGAAACATTTTTAATTGTGCAGGATTTGAAGATACCTAATATAGATTTATCTTGAAGTAGATGTCAAATATTAACTGGTTTCTATGCAACAAACACTGACTTATAGGCCAGTGAAGATTCTAGAGAGCCATCTAGAATGATGTTGTCATGAGTGCCCACTCTCTTTGTGCCCTTCACCTTGTCACTTGAACACTTAACCTACTTAACCTTCCTTATCTATAAAATATGGGTATTGGTTTGGTTAGAAGAGCTCTCTGATCCCCTTTTCCTCTAAAATTCAAAAATTCCGCACTAACAGTCATCTAGTCTTGGACATAGGAGATGTTTTACACGTTCTATTTCTGATTTGTCTTCCTTTCCTTTTAAATTCTTAATGGTTTATCTGTTTTTGTGAAATAATTTGGAAAGTGATTGTAGTAGGCATATAATTGTGTCATTATCTCAAACACAATATTAGTACATATGTCAAGCACCCTACGTAAGCAGATGGAACTTCTATGGACCTAATATTTGTTGATTATTTAAATGATAGACTTCAGATTTTTCTGCTGTTTTTATTGTTTAAGTGGGGAACATTTTACTGTTGACATATTTTGAGATGTTTTATTTGTTTGTTTTTGCCCTAAGTCAATACTGTTTCTTCTTATTTGAGTATTGTGTAGAAATCAAAAACATTGGATAAAGTATTAGAGAAAATATTCAATTTTTTTCTTTTGCTAATAAGAGAAACATTTTATTTGAGAAAAATTATAAGTACGTGGTAAATTCTTGCTTTAGATTATTTTCATTTGCCTTATTCCTGTTGCCCTATATGACAATTTATGATACTGACACGGGTGGTCTGTGGCGGTGGAGGGGGGAAGAATTCTCAATGGACTTTATCTTCTCTTGATTTGATGTTCCTTTTTTCTTCTTTCAAAAAGTCTCAGAGCAGTTAAGTACAATAAGAGCCATCCTGAATATATGTATGTATGCATGATCAATCCACGTATATTTTCTAGATTTTTACATTTGGAAGTATCTATCTGTCTTAATAAAAGATGCATTAAGGTAAGAGAAGATTATAAAGCTGTCTCTTCCCAACTCCTGAATAACCTAATGATTTGAGCTAGTCAGACAGAATTTTGAGGAAATGATAATGTGCTATAATGTACCAGAAACAGATTCTTTAAAAACCAGTCTTTTAAAATAGCATGACATCTTACAAACTTGAGTATCTGGCTACATATATATATCTTAGTGAAAACATTAAATTTTTCTCTTAGTGTTTATTTCAAGAGTGGTAGCTTTTCAAAATCCATAGTAGTAACAAATCAGTGACTTAGATATTGAGGATCTCTAGGCATATGTGCTTATTAGCCTTTTTTGGTTAAACAAAGAACTGTGCAAAAATTCAAGGTCCAAAGGTTGTTTTAGTTTGATATGTGCAAGTTAGGCAACTCAGATCCAAATTATAAATGGAATTAAGTAATTAGTAAAAATCATATAAAATAGTTATATGAAAGAGAATATTAGTAAGTTTTATCTGTACATACTTATTTGAGAAGATACAGAGTAAAAGAAATCATATAAACAGAAAAGATCTGAAAAAACATTTGCTAAATAACTAGAGTCAGTTTGATAAACTAGGTTCTCTCCATTATAAAATGAGGAAATGTAAAATAATTTAAATATTATCTATAATAATTTTAAAGGCACATAATTCTCTCTATGTAGCTTAAAAATGATGAAAGCGTAATGTGTAACAAGATCAAAAATGAAAATCTTTTGTAGCTTTCTAATAGCAATTCAAGCTTTCCATTTCTTCAAGCCGTTGAAGCAACATAGAAATCTCTGAAAAAATGGGCTAGTATGTCAATACACACGGGCATATTCCTTGGACCATAGATGGACTACTTTTTTTTAATAAGTTGTAGGCTAAGAAGAGTATATCCTTAACAGTTTCAGGCTATGATTTATTTTGTCAGTGGCTTTTAGACTTTTAGCCTGAAAGCTTAGTCTACTTTTGCTTATTTGCCTTTTTCTTTTTCAAAGCTTGCTTTCTTCATGATCTGTTAATGTGATTAGTAAATTAAAAGTCAGAGTTATCTTTGACCTTTCTCTTCCTCCTTTAATTTCTTTACTTATTTGTCTTATTTTATTTCTCCTTTAAATTTAAAAATATTTTCCTTTAAATTTCTTTACTTATTTAGTTCTTAGTAATTATACCACATGTTAATCTGTATCGAGTTTTAACTCACAGGATGCTTAAAAAATGATAAAGTCTTATATATGTCTGCTAATTGTGTACTGGGTTATTGAAATCTTCACTATGAAACTTTGCTTTGGCAGGGCTGGCCTGGTGGCGTAGTTGGGAAGGTTCACCTGCTGCACTTCAGCAGCCTGGCCATGCTGTGGCAGCGGCCCACATACAAAATAGAGGAAGGTGGGCACAGCTGTTAGCTCAGGGACAATCTTCCTCAAAAAACAAAACAAAACTTTGCTTTGGGCTTAACCACCACAACTTTTCTCTGATCTGCTATTATTTCAGAAGTCTGGCCAGCGATTCCCAAGACATTGCGGGTACCCCTAACTGTGCTCCATTATTTCTACTTAACTCCTCACTTAGAGTGAAGAAAAAATAACATGAAATAAGGAGATCATTTTTAAAACTCAGAGATGATATTATAAAGTAATCTACTGAGAAAAATAAAACCAAGAAATTCCTAAGAAGTTCTAATTTACTGCAAACCTTTAAAAATGGTAAACTTCAGTTACGTGTCATTGTTTCAATGACCAAATGTGACCAAATATGTAGTCATTCAGAAAAATGAATACTGCAAATATTTCTTATAAATGAACAGAGGTACTTGTTAACTTCTCAATGGTAGAACAAAGCAGTTATCCTTTTGATCTAGTTTTATGTCACTGAGTTGATAGAGATAATTATCTAGGTGAAAATATTTTTTAAGCGAATCCAATAAATGATTTGTCATTTTATGAGTAAAAATGACCTTAGATGTAACAATTTATTTCTCACTGTGCTGTAATGCACAGGTATAACATCTTCATAGAATGTGTTCTAACAGTCCACCAAATGTTAAGTCTCATGTGTTCCATTTATCTTTTTTAAAGAAACACATCATGTCTGCTCCACTGTTTTTATGAGGAAATCTCATTGCAGAAGTTTTCTTTTTCTGAGCATTAACTGGATTTTTATTATAATGATTTTCATATGTTTTCAGATTTATATAATTTTACAAGCCACTAACCACTATTTCTGAAATATTTCTTACGCCATTAAAAAGCTAATGTTACAATTCGTACAGTTTTTAAAACTTGACATGTGTCTCAGATTCACCTTTGAAAGGTAAAGTGAATCAAGAACGTTTTCAGACTTAGTACCTGCAAGATTTCAGATTTCCTAGATGACTTAGATAATTGGAATTTTATAAATCTCACTTTTCTCTCAAACTGAGAATTTTTTCACTAAAAGTAAAATGAAAGAAAACAATTGACTTTTTGATGTTCAGGTAGAAAATAAAGGGGAAAATAAGATAATGCAGATCATGGAGAAACGGGTGTAGAATTTATGTGTGTGAAGAATGAGAAAATGTTATAGGAATTACTCGAAAAACATACAAGTTACTCTCTTAAGGTTACTAATTAGCAAAATAATCAACACACCCCCAAGATAGTGATAATATTAAATTTCCTTTGAAAAAGAAAGTCATTTTGGAGTGTTCGTTTATTTTGCTTTTGTCTGATTTTTCGGAAAATGGATTTGTCAAATGCACACACACGTAGTACGTATATGTGCAAGAGACATTATTTCAAAAGTGCTTAATCAGCAGCAGCAGAAAAATATATGCATTTGCAGAGCCTCTCATGTTCCAGCAGGGGGCTATCGTGCATACAAACAAATTAATCGCATGTTTGTTTACCTCAGCTTTCAAGCAAGCCAGGAAATATAGTGCAGCAGCAACAAAAACAATAAAAGCCTCATAGGTTTGGGGAGCGACTTCCATATGCTCCATCAGTAGGTGTAAGGAAAACACTGGCAGATGTGTCACAAAACAACTAAAATATGTTTTTAATGCAGCAGAGGAAACACCTATGCTGCCCACAGAGTGAATACTGCAAATATTCTACACGCACACACACTAGCTATGGTAATCATGTAAAAGTTTGGAAATAAATGTTGAAATGCCCGTGATTGTCACTTTTAATCAGCTCATCTTTTTTCCTCGAGGAGGTAGGGAGGAAGATTCAGAAAATTTGCACATTTTATTTTATTTCAGGTAGAAATTTATGTATTGGCCATGTAACCATCGGCAATTTTAATTTTTTTCCATATCATCAAAATTTATTTGCTGTATTTTGTAAAAATTGTAGGATTTGCAGTGCTCTAAGTTGTGCCAACAAATGAAAATAATATGTGATATTCATATAAAATCACTTGGCTTAAGAAAAGAAACTTAATTAAATACATTTACAATGGCATAGACCCACAGATCCTCCTTATGAGCTTATGAAATCAGGATTCACTACCAGGAGATGAGATCTTTGTGTCCTTTTTCACACGTTGAATTGTCACCAATCTATGCCTTTTTGTGTTTCCACTTAACAAATTCATCTTTGAAGTATTTGACTCAGATTTGGGGTATATTGGATAACTGAAATTTAATTAGTAGAATACTGTATCATTTAAACTCTTACAATTTGTTTTAAAAATGAATTAATATTAAAGACTTTTTGCTTATTTTTAAGATTTTTTACCCCTGTTGTTAATAAAGCTTATTTGGAAGAGTACTGTAACATATCTGGTCAAAGCTGACGTTTTTATGGCATTGTACTTTATCGTTCTTAAGCAACCCTAGGAATAGCAGGTAGGTATCAAAAATGTTCTGGCCAAACATATCTGGAAACAGTTTATTTACTCTATGAAAACTCCACAGAGGGCCATTTTTTCATCATCATGATTCTAAAACATAGATAACACACTTTAAGATCTCAAAAATATAGTTCTAGCTCACTTAGGTTTAATGTTTAATGACTTGGTAGTCTACCTAAGGATGTTGTATACTTATGTGTGTGCATGTAATTAAGTATTCATAATATGTGTATGTATATGTAAAGTTAACATATTTGATTAGCACCGTATAATTATTAAAAAGACGTATCTTAAAAATGAATTGTTAATATTCCATTAGGCAGCAGGGTTCATCAATTTAGATAGTAGTCAAGAGGAAGTTGAAGTTATTTTGATTAAAGTGCATCTGAAAATCAGTTTAAACTCAACTCACTTTCGAAGGTCTAGTTTCTTTTAGATACTTCTGTTTATGTTTAGAAATGTGTTAAAATATATTTTGATTGGACGTATTTTTCACTGTGGTACAATTTTAAACTCATCTTTACTTAATATGCAATCTTATGTGTTTTTCATAGTATCAGCTGATAATGCTACATAGCATTTAAAATATCTTTGGGGCTGAGAAAAGAGAAATAAATAAAAATGAAAATTTGGGAGAATATTTTACTGATGTGAAAATAGAAATCTTTCGTAGTTTTATTGGCTAACATTTGTAGAGCTTTGAATAATATATATGCTAAGACTATTCTCACTGTATGTAGCCATTGTAAGTAGTAAATCATGTGTCTGGATTCTGAAAGTTCTCGTGCTCAAGGTTGCCAATATTAACAAACCTCACTTTGCTAAATTTACGTTGTTCTTTAATAATTAATCAAACCTAATATTAGCAAATACACTTTATTGCAAATAAACGAAGTTGTAAAGAACCGTAAAACTCTTTTCTAGCTTAATCCACGTTATTATTTTAAATAGTCTCTACATGCTGCCCTTTAGTTTTCTGCTGTGAGATCTTGTTAACGCACTCTTTTCTGATCATTCATATGAAGTCTTAGAAAGTCACGGTTATTTATTAATATATAAGATATATAACTAGTTAAATACAAATTGTATTGCTCTGCTAGGCAGCGCATAGTAAAAGCAATTTATTTTTCTGTACATATAATTCCAAAACATATTATTAAATGTTAAAAGAGTAAAGAAAAGCTTTCAAAGTTTTATTTTCATTTATCATGAGTAGACATTTCTCAATTTCCAAGGTAATGTTTTAGAGTATAATGAAATTTATATCAAATTCAGAAAATATGTCATTGTGAATGTCACTTGGACTCAATCATGTGTCACAAATTTCTGGCATAAAATTAGTATGCTAAAACCAATCTGAATGTACTGTTTCGGTTTAAAAAATCCTAATGATATGCTTCTGATATAGTTTTAAATATAGTTAGACTCTTGAAGTGAATTGTGATTGAATTCAAGCATATTACTGCATTAATTTTTACTAGAATTTTAAATATCAAACATATATGTCATCTATAGCAGCATTCTGATACTCAATCCTAAACAAAGAATCAAATTTTGAATACAGTTTTTCCAGGTCAAATTGTACAGTGCTTAAACTATTTTATTAGAGTAGTAAATTGGTGGTATCTTCTTATCTAAGGTTTTAATACCTAATACAATAACTGAGCTCCATCAGTATATGGCTAATAGCAGATATAAAGTATCTGCTGGTAGTCCATCTCTCATAAAACCGCCTTTAGCCTTAATTCAAATCCATTGATTCTTATTCCAGTTAAAACTGAAGAACTTAATATGTCTTTTAATCCTTTTATTGTAAGCTAGGATAAAATTAATTTTACCCTGGAACTGCACAAAGCCAATTAACATGATCTTTAGAGTTATTTAGTAAAGTGCTTCAAACTGTTAAATTTATCTTGACCTCTTGGTTGCACTCTCTGACTGCTTTTTAAATGAAGTAATCAATATCTCACAGCCCTTTAAATAGCTTAAACTTCTCAAATATTTTACCTGTGTTCTAGTTAAGCTGTAAGTAAAGTGTTTACTCCATTCATGTAAATCTGGAGTCAATGATGCTAAATCTGAAGGCAATTATGTACTTTTGAGGAACACTGTATGAATTAAATGGTTGTTTTAATAACATCAAAGGCTCATATTTTATTTAAACTAACCCAATAACAAGAAAACATATTATTTTCACGCAGAACAAGTATTCTTTTTGCAACTTAAAACGTAGAACATTTATATCCTTTACCATTGCGTGTAGCTTCTGTTTCCACACAGGGCGAGTTGAAGGTATTAATTTTCTTACGGTGATAGGGTGATCAACTGTCCTGTCAAGAAAATGGATCTCCATGTCACCCTTTAGCATGATTAAATGGAGGTATGTCTCTGTGAAAAAATACCAAATTTTCATGAGACAAATGAAACTCTCAAAAGGTCTACTTTTACAGAATTATTTTAGTTTTAATATCTCAAAATCTCCCATTTGTTGTCAGCTTATTTGCAGGAAAACATTGCACCTAATTGCATATTTCTTGTATTATTTAAGAAAAAACACAGGCAAAGTCAATAATTTTAAATGTTTCCAAATCTGAAAAATTAAAGGATCAGAAATCTCTGTTACTTTTAGAAAAGGAGTAGGAATACGTTATATGTTCACTAATCAGTCAGTGTCTCTTTTAGGGGATTCTTTTCTTGCTCTTCTTTCCTTGTTAACAAAGAGCTATATCATCTTTTTAGCTGTGAGTACTGATAAAAATTACATACCACGGAATTTCACATCAGTAGTGTTCATCGCTAGTTGGGCAGTGTTCTTATGAGCCTGTGCACATGCCAAACTTTAAATTACACCAAGCGATGTACTTGACAGCTAATTAAGATTTCATATTTTGGCCGCTTAGCAGAGGGCACCTGTTATGATTCTTCCTATGAGCTTAAGGGTAAAATTTACAAATGCCTCTTTTAAAGTACATTATTAAAACTTTCCCGAAGTCTTAATTCCTTCTCGAGGAGTGAGAGTTAAGATAAGATTGAGGTAATTAAACAAAAGGAACAGATAAAGTGGGGGACCAGAAGTGGAGGCGGAGCTCTCCGAATGCCCCTGTTGTTTAATTTCCTACTGGAAGCAGCCCATGTGTGCTCCTATGCCCCCTCCCCCTTCAACAGTGGCCGTTGTAGAGGCTGAACGGCTGGGGTCAATGCCTTGCCTATTGATCAGTATCCCTGCAGTCCCTTGCTCCAGCAGCTGCTTCATTGGCTTCTTTCAGGGCCTGCTTCAGTACATTAGAATAGAAATCCATAACCAGAGCTGTGCTCATCCAAGCAGGGGAAGAAACTAAATTAAATGGTATAAAACAATCTTGGATCAGGAGTTTGTGCCAATTCATCTTGATCTAGGATGTCACACCGGGCTCTCTGTCTGAGCACCTGGGCTAGAGGCAGCCATAGTGAAAATAGATGGAGCTGCGATCATTCATTTGTCAGCTAAGGAGCAAGGCAGCGGTTAGCAATTCCCTTCTGCAGAGGTCAGCTGACAGAACAATCAGTGCAACTGCAGAATAGAGCTTTCCTTTGAACTATTGTTATGGAGCATGCTCTTGCTGAGACCTGGGGGGAGGGGAGCTGGGTTTGCTTCCTATTTCAAGAATGCTATGTAAAGAGTAGAACATATACTACATGAATCTAGACCCAGTTGCACAGAGCTCTTATTGCTTATGTCTTTCTCTTATATATAAATAAAGTTGATTTTAAATGCATGTACTGAGATACAGATTATCAAACTGTTAAATATCACATTGTCTAGAATTAAGATGCGTTGTCATCCTTCTAAACACAGAGGCAGTGATTATTGATTTTTTTCTTCTTAGTATGGTTAAGCCTTTAGGTTTCTTTTCCCGCTTTAGTTATTATAACTAGCACAGATCAGTGTCATACTTTGAATCTGTAATAGTATGTAATAGCGTGCTAATACTTTTTCTAACATTTCCTCTGTCTTTAAAAAACTAGGAAAAAATCAATGGAGAGAAATTCATGCTCTGATATCAAATTAGAAGATATTTCTTAATATTACTTAGATATTTTTTAACATTTTAATTGATCCTTTTTATAACAAATGTTAATTCATGAAATGTGACTACTTATGACCTTGGAAGTTATAAAGTAATTTTATCTTAATTTTTTTTCTTTTGAGGAAGATTAGCCCTGAGCTAACATCTGCTGCCAATCCTCCTCTTTTTGCTGAGGAAGACTGGCCCTGAGCTAACATCCTGCCCATCTTCCTCTAGTTTATATGTGGAATGCCTACCACAGCATGGCTTGCCAAGCTGTGCCACGTCCGCACCGGGATCTGAACTGGCGAACCCAGGCTGCCAAAGCAGATCGTGCGCACTTAACTGCTGTGCCACAGGCCGGCCCCTATAGAGTAATTTTATAACATTGGAGGAACATCACCTTGAAGCAGCCTGCGTGCCACTTGAAAGATACAATACAAAATTAAACAAATTAGAAAAATGAGTAATAACTAAAATTTTATATGAAAGAGTTAGAATATTTTTAAAGATGAATTTGTTCTCTGTGGACTCAGTTTAGATTTTGCCTTTATATATACTGCTTAAAAACTCATGGCAAATTTCCAGGACTTTTTAAAAAAAAAAACAATAAACTATGACATCTAGAAGCTTAGAAACTATAGCGGCAGCAACAACAAATCTTTTTGTACTCACTTGCACCAAACCTTTTTGGAATCCAAATAAAGAGTAACTACTCTTTGTTGTTACCATCTTAGTTTTCTAGGTAACCAACCTCCCATTTTTCGTTAAGGGCTTTAATGCCACTTTCTTACTCAATTATTCCTTTCCAACTCTTTTATTTTATTTTTTTGAGGAAGATTAGCCCTGAGCTAACATCTGCTGCCAGTCCTCCTCTTTTTTGCTGAGGAAGACTGGCTCTGAGCTAACATCCGTGCCCATCTTCCTCTACTTTATATGTGGGACGCCTGCCATAGCATGGCTTGCCAACTGGTGCCATGTCCACACCCAGGATCCAAACCGGCGAATCCTGGGCTGCCGAAGCGGAACGTGTAAACTTAACCACTGTGCCATTGGGTCGGCCTCTTAAATTCTGTATAATGTCTTACCATTTCCATTTCTTAGACTCTATTAGGTCTTCTTGCCCACATCCTATTCTGCCTTTCAGAACAGCTAAATAAATGGAATTTAAAGTGTGTACTAAATCTTTGTGCTCTAGGTGTTTTTTTAATTTAGCATCTGGAAAGCCCATACCTACTTTTCTTGCAAGAGTTTTTTGATTTTGTTTTACTTTTGTTTTAGTTAATTAGGATTTTTAAAAGAACTCAGGACATGACATCTCAAATCCTTCTGCAGTGTTTTCATCAAGTACTCAGACGTCACCCGTGGATCTTGAAGCCGTCCACTTCTTTGCATCTCCTGTTTAATATCCAAAACCAAGCCAACCTTAATCTCTCACTTTGATTTCTACAATACTTTCCTAATTGATCACCTCGCTTCCAGCATTCTTCATGCATACTCAGAGTGGGTTTCTAAAACCCTAAATTTAATTGAGTCATTCTGTGGCATAAACCCTATCTTGAGTATCTTCCCATTGTTTGTAGGATAAAAAAGGAAATGTGACTATTACCTCTAGAGCCATGTATGATCTGGCCCTTGCCTGCCTCTCTTCCCTCATTTTCTACTATTCTCCTCTTGACTCAAAGTTCCAGCTCAATTACCAATTCTTGAAATAGCAATCAACAAATTCCTTCATGCTTTAGGTTCTTAAATATAGTGTTCCCTCAGTCCATAAAGTTCTCATTGGTTTTGTAACCTGTACATTTCTAATTCCTGTTTAGTAGCCTTTAAGTTCAAAGAGGACAGGGCCTTTGCTTTTCTCATTCCCGTTAATTCATATCTAGCATAATGCCACGCGTACACTAGACCTTCAATTCTTGTACGTCGAATGACTGAGTAACTGATGGAATGAATGAACTTCTACACCCAGTGGTACTTAGTGTTTTCTACCTGATCACTGCATGAGTCTTCTTTGGTTCTATTTTTTTTTTTAAGATTTTATTTTTCCTTTTTCTCCCCAAAGTCCCTGGTACATAGTTGTATATTTTTAGTTGTGGGTCCTTCTAGTTGTAGCATGTGGGATGCTGCCTCAGCATGGCTTGATGAGCGGTGCCATGTCGGCGCCCAGGATCTGAACCAGCAAAACCCTGGGCCACCGCAGTGGAGTGCACAAACTTAACCACTCGGCCACGGGGCTGGCCCCTCGTTGGTTCTATTTGACACCAGTCTTGATTTACGTCACAGTCTCCTTCCATGCTGCTACTGTGGTGATCTAACGATGAATGAATCTGATGTCACCACCGTATACAAAATTGTTCAGTAGCTTTCCATTAACCAAAAGTTAAAAGTCTTCAACTTGTCATACAAGGCCTCTCATGATTTGGTACCCATTTACCGTCCGCTGTTGTCATTCCTTTGTCTTACCTTTAGTATAGAATTACAAAGCTGAAAAATGAAGAGATAAAATAAAACATCTAAAAATAGTCAGCAGTCCCAGCTGCTAACTTATTGGTTGGCATACTAAGCTCTGAAGGCCCTTTGTTGTATTGATTTAATTAATGTATAGAGCAAAGAACTGAAAGCGGCCAGAAAAGCTGGATGGATTAATATTAGAAAGAGCGAAAGCTGACCTCCAATCAAGGTGGCTCCAGGAGTTCACTTTTTAAATCCCTCTGTAGCAAATATATAGCAATGATGGATAAAATATACAAATAGAAAACCAAAGAAACATAACTAGGCTCAAGAAGGATATCTCTGTGGACAGGTAATGGAATAGAAATGCAATGATCTGGGCTGAAACCATTAGCTGCTTTCCAGAAGCAGGCTTTTGGCTCCTATGACCTAAAGAGAACTTAAAATATATCATGAATAAAGCTTAAGGCTTAGGAGCTAGGCTATGGCTTCCTCAGTTCCTGGAAGAACACTGAAAGGGTGTGAGTACATTGCTACTCAGTTAAAATTGACATTGTGCTATTAAAGAAGAGGAACATGGATATTAACTATGTGACTGGTGATGTTAACCATATTAGAAAATAATGAAAATAAGTGAATTGTGTTCAACCTAAGAACTTAGAAACAGAATAAAGCAAAGAGAAAGAGAGATCAGAGAGAAGATATAAAGAAAATGAAGAAAGAAGTAGTAAAAATAACAGCAGAAATTAGTGAAATAGAAAGCAATGAGATAAGATCAAAACCAAAGTATTTTTTTAAAATCTGATAAAATATGTATGTCTAATAAAACTGATAAAGGCATAAAAATAATATCAGAGAAGGCACAAATAATCTTTAAAAGGATTCATTGCAACTGATAGGATTGAGATTTTTATATTGTAGACAATATTGTAAGTAACTTCACACCAATATATTTAAAAACTTAGATTAGGGGCTAGCCCCGTGTCTGTGTGGTTAAGTGCATGCGCTCCGCTTCAGTAGCCCAGGGTTTCGCTGGTTTGGATCCTAGGCATGGACCTAGCACCGCTCATCAAGCTGTGCAGAGGCAGTGTGCCACATAGCAGAGCCAGAAGGACCTACAATTAGAATATACAACTATGTACTGGGGGGCTTTGGGGAGAAGAAGAAGAAGAAAAAGGAAGATTGGCACCTGAGCTAACATCTGTTGCCAATGTTAAAAAAAAAAAAACCTTAGATTAAAATAGGTAATTCTTTTTAAACTATAGGCTGTCAGAAATGACTCAAGAAGAAATAGAAAGTCAAACTAAATAAGTGACTTTTAAAGAAAATTATCTTCTAATAAACAATATTCCTTTTTCCACCCTGCTCTTCCCTTGCCCGTTCATTCCCTGCCCCCTGACTTCAGGAGTGGAATGTCCTGAGACTCAGGCCCTGAAAGTTTTAGAGGAGAATTTTCATCCATCTTCTAGAGTCTTTTAACTGTTTCAAAGAATTGGTAAGAGAAAGTTACTTAACTCAATTTTTGAGGCTTGTGTTATATTGCTACTAAGACCCAACAAGAGTAGTATATGAAAAGAGAATCATAGTCCAATCTAACTCATGGACAAAATGTAAAAAACTCTATTGGCAAATTTAGTTTGGAGTCTGTCTATTGGTCTGTTTATCTGTCTGTCTACTTGCCTACCTACCTACCTACCGATTGCCATCCATCCATCTGTCCATCCATTCAGAGTTTACCCCAGGAGTACGGGCATCGTTCATGGTCAGAAAATATATAACATTTCAGGTAACGTTGATATGACTATATAATAGATTGAAAACATTTGATAAGGCCAGGATTGTGGTGACCTCTGGGGCATGAGGGAAGGATAGTGAGGTCAAGACACAATCCATGGTAGACTTTAGTTATAGCCACATTGGTTAATTACGTTTTAAAAATCTAAAACACCTATGAAAAACATTAGGATTTTATAAAGTTGATTGTATACATGTATATCTTGATACTTTTTATGTATTCTTTGTGTAATTCTATGGATGCTCATAAATATCACATAATAAATATCAACAAAA
Source organism: Equus caballus (assembly GCF_041296265.1). Lineage (NCBI taxonomy): Eukaryota > Metazoa > Chordata > Mammalia > Perissodactyla > Equidae > Equus > Equus caballus. The sequence goes on from NC_091691.1 coordinate 82,771,042, forward strand.
AATAAAAGGTAGTCCACCTATAGAAAGGAGTAGAACTGAAAAGGAGGTAGGACTGAGCAAAGGACCAAGTCTTGGGAGAATTTTCGGAGAGTGAGTGAGGTGTAGTTACTTTAGTGAGAAAAAGTTTGGGAAAAGAAATTTTAAGAAACAGTTATTAATGTTAGGAATGCAATTCCTTATTACCTCCTATTTATTGATACTTTAATAAGGATTTAAAATTGTTTTCCATTATGTTTTGGGTATCATGCTGGTGTTTCTTCTGAATAGGAAAATATGCTGAGCTTTGCCTAGTCTACAAGTATTTCTTCAAATGGCTGGTTGCGCATCTGCATTCCCGTCTACCTGGACAAAATACTCATTTTTTTCCTCCTCTTATTGCCTGGCAAACTCCTACTTATCTTTGAGTCTTAAATTCAGCATTCCCTTCTTTGTGAACAGGCTGTCCCTTTTTCACGCAATAGTGAGTTTCTTGAGAACCTGGACTATTTATTTTCATGTTTGCAATTCCCTGGCCCAAAGTAGATGCTCAATAAATACTGTTAAATTAGTGAGCAAATTAATAAATGAGTTAATGAGCAATCTTTAAAAAAGAGATTTATTGAGATATGATTTATATTTTATAAAATTCATCCTTTTGAAGTGTAGAATTCACTCATTCTTAGTATATTTGGATATGTGCAGATATCACTATAATCTAATTTTAGAACTTTTTCATCATCTCAAAAACCTAGTACTCATCAACCATCATTAACCATTTCACCGCCATCCCAGCCCTAAACAACTGCTTATCTACTTTCTGTCTATATATATTTGCCTATTCTGGACACTTCATGGAAGTGGAATCATACAGTATATGGTCCTTTGTTGATTGGCTTCTTTCCCTTAACTAATGTTTTCAAGGTCATCCACGTTTAGCATGTATCAGTACTTCCTTCCTTTTTATTGCTGAATAATATTTTATTGGATGGATATACCAAATTTTGTTTACCCATTCATCATTTGATGAACATTTGAGTTTGTTTCTACTTTTTAGCTATCATGAATAATCCTGCTGTGAACATTCATGTACAAGTCTTGTGTGTGTACATTTGTTTTCATTTCTCTTGGAGGGATACCAAGGAGTGGAATTGCTGGGCCATAGGGCAACTCTGTGTTTAACTTTTTGAGGAACTGCCAAACTATTTTCAAAAATAGTTGTACCATTTTACATCCTACCAGCAATGCGTGAGGGTTTCAATTTCTATATATACTCAGCAACACATTATGGTCCATCCTTTTTATTGGAACCATTCTAGTAGCTATGAAGTGGTATTTCATTGTGATTTTGATTTGTATTTTCCTAATGACCAGTAATATTGATCACCTTTTAATGTGCGTATTGGCCACTCATATATCTTTGGAGAAATATCTATTCAAATTGTTTGCCCATTTTAAAAGTTGGGTTTTCTTATTATTGAGTTCTAAGAGTTCCTTATGTATTCTGGATATAATCCCTTATTAGGCATATGATTTGACAGTATTTTCACTCAGTCTATGTGTTGTCTTTTTACTTCCTTAATTCTGTCATTTGGAGTGTAAAAGTTTTTAATACTGGTGAAGTCCAATTAAAAACAATTTTTTTAATTACTTGCGCTTTTGGTATCGTATCCCAACATCATGAAGATATAGATCTCTGTTTTCTTCTGCAGGTTATTTAGTTTGAGCTCTTATATTTAGGACTGGGATCCGTTTTGAGATGGTTTTTTGTATGGTGAGAGGCAGAAGTAAATTCATTTTTTACATGTAGACAATCGGTTGTCCCAGTGCCATTTGTTGAAAAGACTATTATTTCCTGAATGAGTCTTTAACGTTTTTATGATCATATATCTTTTTTGTATCGGTATTCTTTTAATTTATATTCTTATGTTTTGGTTTTCAGGTTGCTTATCAAGTGTCCCACAAATGAAAAAAATTTCCACATCGTATGAGGAAAGACGGAAGCAAGCTACTGCTATTGTTTTACTGGGAGTTATAGGAGCTGAATTCGGTGCTGAAATTGAACCTCCTAAACTGTTGACCAGACCTCGAAGCTCTAGTCAAATTCCTGAGGGATTTGGTTTGACTAGTGGTGGATCCAACTACTCACTGGCCAGACATACTTGTAAGTTTTCAGATTCCTAATGCTGGTCTATTACTTCTCAATGCATATTATTTGTTAACAAAATCTCAGAACATTGGATGTGTCCCAAGTTTTATCTCAAATGGGATGCTTAAATGGAGTTAGAAAGAAGTGTGGCCTGTTTGGCACATTCCTATAGAGTTATAGTTACCTGAACTTCTTTTTAAGAGTTAAAATAGGGTCTTTTAAAGGCTTTTCTTAATGCATTTCTGAGCTTTGTATTTTAACATTTTGGTCAAGATTTTAGGCAAACTTTATGAAAGCTAATTTTAAGTTAAAACTTCCAACTTGTAAAACAATTTCTGAAAAACTGTGCAACTTGTCCTGACCATAGTTTGAAAACTCAGGGGTGGGAGTGGAATACCAGTTTTTTCTTAAAAAAAAAAAAAGGTGAGGGCCAGCCTGGTGGCGCAGCAGTTAAGTTCGCACGTTCTGCTTTGGTGGCCTGGGGTTCGCTGGTTCGGATCCTGGGTGTCGACCTATACTCTGCTTATCAAACCATGCTGTGGCAGGCATCCCACACATAAAGTAGAGGAAGATGGGCATGGATGTTAGCTCAGGGCCAATCTTCCTCAGCAAAAAGAGGAGGATTAACAGCAGATGTTAGCACAGGGCTAATCTTCCTCAGAACAAAATAAAATAAATAAAATTTTTAAAAAAAGATATAAATATCTATGTATTTTTTTTAAAGAGCATGAATGAGGAATTATGAATTACCTCTGTAATTTAAAAAATATTCCAATAACAGTTTTTGAATGACTGAAGAATTACATTCAGAGCTCCAAGGGCTTATGTCACACTGCTACCTTCGGTTCTGTGGTTGGTATGTTAATAATAGGTAAGGGTATTTTCTAATGATGTCTTTTGGTACTTCAGTATCAGAACTCGTTTAGGTAAGGTCAAAATGTTCCTGCCATGTTGTAAAAGCATTTCTAACAAATTGTGTCATCTTAAGGACCAAATATAATCCTACTGAATATATCACAAGATACTCTTTGTAGGACAAATTGCAATGTGTTCTTTCGGGATTTTGGCCTTTAAACAAGGGAAAAAGATCTATGTTACCTTGTTAGGTATGACAGCAGAGCTCTTCACTGGATCACTGGATCGTTGTCACATACTTTTGCTGTGAAACCAAGGAGCCGTTTTACTGGTTTTTCTTGGTAAGGCCCTGCTGTAGACTTAGCTGCACCCCCGCTGTGGGCCCTTAATCCAACAAATGTTCATTAGTGGTTGGTAATCTCTTGATCTGTATTTGACATTGAGAATCAGAGAGTGATAATAACAATAACACCACCAACAATATTAAGCAGCTAATTCTTCTGAGCACAATTTTAAGCTCTTTATGTGCAATGACTGACTTAATCCTCATAATAACCTTATGAGGTAGGTACCTCAGTTATCTCCATTTTAACATAAGGCTAGCGGGGCACAGAGATGTTTGGTTAACTGGCGAGATCATACCCCCTAGGAAATGGCAATTTTTGTCTCAGCACAGTCTCTTGCTTCCAGGGCTCATGCTATTGACCAGTATGCAAATTGCCACTGTTCAATGTTTCCCAGTTGAAAAGGGCTTACTGACTAACATGTGCTATCACTTATTAACTTAAAAAGCGCTTGATTTTCTGCCCCCTCATTTCATCTTCAAAATAGAAATTAAGACTTTTTCAAAGTGACTCAGCCAAAAAGTAGTGAAACCCGAACTTGAATTCAAGCTGCTTGTGACGTGAAAACCCGTGCCCTTTGCGTTTTCCTCCTGTGCACATCCGCTTTCCCTCTCCCACGGAGGCCTCCATGCTGTGGTGCCTCCGTCTCCCCTCTAGCCTCTGTCTTTTCTCCAGTTTTTCAAGTTCCCTGCTTTCTCTTCGTAAAACTGCTCAAATCTCACCCACCCTACAAAAGTCGCCTAATTAAGCCCCCCTCTCTGTGAGACTCCAGACAGTCTAGGACTTATGTATGTAGTTCCTTCTTTAGAATCTTGGCATTAGAATGGTAGGGGTGAATGAAACTTTGACATGATTTATTTATTCTGGTGGCTTTCAAGCTTTTTTACTCACCATCTCTCTAGGGAGTATCAAGATGTTAATCCCTTGCACATTTTTATGTCGACAGCTAGAACTTTTTAACAGTAAGTTTAAACATTGCAAAAGATATAATTTTGAGGATATTGTAAATATTGACATTTAAAAATAAAACTATTGTTCTTTTTAATATAGTCAATAGAATATTTACCATAACTATTTGGTATTCATCATCATCCACCTTTAAAAAGTACATGACAAACTTTCCTTTAAAAATCAGAAATCTTAGATCCTTGATTATTTTCCTGGAAGAGAGAAAATTTCTACCCTCACAGTTTTAAGGAAGATGTTCATTCGCATATTTAGCTTCCAGAAATTAATTCATTTAATTGTATTTCTAAAACTATTTTTGCTTTTAAAACTATTCCTTGAAAAGTCTTAAGGTGCTCCCATTTGAAGGGGGTTACGTGTTTTGAAGACTACTGATTTGTATGTTTTATATAATTTCTCAACAGTATTCTTTGGTATTTTATATTTTCTTGCAAAGCACTTGAACATAAGTGCTATTTCTCTGGAATTTCCTATACCTCAATATAAGTATCTGTATATAAATGTGAGAACATCGTAAATTAATGGGTTGCTGACTGATTCCACACAAGCCATTGGCTGGTTGCTGGGAGGTTAGTGTATACCCTATTATCAGAGTTATGTAGACTAGTACTGTCATCCCTTTTCTAAACTTTTGTAACCACAATTTATCTTTATGTAAAATTCTGATATTCATGCTTTTGCCTCTGTACATCTTTTAACAGTATAATTTCACCTGCAAATCATTACTGCTGTAACTAGAAAAAGAGGAAACAGTTTAAGAGAAAAGAGGGAATTAAAAAAGCTATGGCAGAGTAGAAAGAGAGATTTTTCAGAGAAGCCTTGAGAATTGATGAAAGAATTGAAGAGTCGTAGTACTGCTCTTTTAGTTTGTTAAAAGACAGGGAGCTGAACTGCGTGTCAAGGGGTTGACCCCAAAGCCTGTTTCTGACGGGAGGGAAACCCTGGGCCCACTGTGCTAGGGGGACGGCTTTTGAATGGTGCCGCCTCAGCTTTCCCAAGCAAGGCAAATAAAGTTTACCCAAACATTTTAAATATTAAGTGTTTCAGTAACAAGTTTATTCTTTAAGTATTCTGGATAAATGGCTAGCTGTGGGAAGGGAAGAAGGTAATGCTTCTTCACAAATAATATTTATGATTATTTCTTGGAAACAAAAGACAGAGTTTCAGAGAGGTTTCTAGCAAGCAAGAAATAGTCTATAAAAATGAATGATTAGCACCAGTTTAATTTGTGTAAAAATATCCTTGATATTTTTCCTCACTCATTATGGTTGTCTTATTTTAATAATTACAAAATATTTTAAAGGTAACTGTGGGTTTGCTTTTAACTTCCATCCCATTACCCTGTTTTCCTCAAAGGTCTTTGAGGATTTCCTGATGGTAGATTTGCCTACAACAGGGATTTTCAAGACCTTTCTTATTTGGATTGAGGTGGCTTGATTAAATTTATGTTTATCAGTTTAAATCTTGCTCTCTTGATTGGAAACAGATGTCTAAATGTTCATGTCTCATCTGGGCTCTTTTCGATCAGTTATATGTAATATTAACCTGTTACAATGTTAACCTGCTCAAAGTTGCTATACGTATGGCTATGTTATTTGTGTATGTGGCATTTAGAATGCATTGCTACCATTAAATATTTAGTCTTTATGGCATCCTGTTGAATGAGATAATAATTGTGTTCATTTTGAGGCAACACCATTAAGATACAATGTTTGATGAATTTTAATTGCTAATATAGTTAGAGGTATAGATAGTGAGTTCTAACCTTTGTAAAGCCATTCTGTGATAACTCATAACATCATCAAATCCCAAGTATCTACCTTGATGGGAGGGGAAGAGTGACACTGATGCCTAATTCAAAAGTCATACTTAGTTTTATAATGCATTTTATACTTATATTTGAATATATGTGGATCTTTTGTGGGAGCTATACTTTACGTAAAACGTTGAAATCGCTTACTGAAGACAAAGCTGAAGGACTCTGAAGATGAAGAGGCCTAGACAGGCCACTTTACCTTGTACCCTTGGTAAGCCAGGTTTCCCTCTGGGTTGCAGTTGCCTCTTGTATAGAATAAAGAGTGGGAACTATTCTGTCTTTAAAGCTGCATTTAGTCCAATTAGTCCCTGCTTCTGAGGTGAAGTAGAAGGCAGCCCAGGAAATTCATCTTCTCCATCACCTTTTCATTTTCCTCTCCATGTGGAGATGGATACTCCTTTGTTTCACATCAGCTCAGCTTCAGTAGAGATCCTTCTTTAGTTTTATTTTGATCCACAAGTGAGGCATTGTTTGAGTATTTTAGCATATTATTTATAATGTCACCTTATAGGTCTTTTGGTTCATTCTTTCATTTGGTCTTTTCTGCTCATTTTATAATTGTGGAGTTATGCTGGCACATCTGTAGTAAATCCCATTTTGATCTCTCATTAACTTTTTGACTTTGGGCAAGTGTCATAAGTTATTTCCCTAGGCAGCAGACTCTGAGACAGATTTGTGTGTAGGCATATTATCAGGATCAATACCTTTAGGGGAGTGAGAGAAGCAGGATTGGGCAGGGGGAGAATTTGAATTGCGTGTCCGTTGCCTAGAAAGCTTCAGCTTATCTCAGGGAACTCTGGAGCTGTGATGGCCCTTCAGACTTACCTGAATTGGGGCTAAGGGCTTGGCCTTTATATTCTCATGTCTGTCAGTCACTGGGATCCAAGTCCTTGGTGCCCTGAGAAGGGGGTGTGACCTGGGTGAGGCAGCTCTCTTTAACCTAGAGCAAATCCCACAGAGGGACTGAGCTGAGATTTATCAGTCACTGACACTCCCAAGAGCTTGGGGAGTGACTACTTCAGTCCTGGAGGGGAGGAGATGGGCACCCTCTCCAGGCTTCCACTCAGCATGTTACTAACTTACATGTGTCCTAGTTTCCCATTCTGTCAACAGACTGGAGAGTGGGACTACCACTTATTTAACACGCTTTTTATTCCAACTCCATACATAATCTCTTGTTACCCTGCAAGACAGATATTTTATCCAGCGCCTCGCATGATATGAGGCATATTAATATTAGCTGGTTATTGAGCATTTACTCTGTGCTAGGCATTTTGCCATGCACTTTACATGTATTATCTTGTTTAATCTTCTTTTTTTTTTAAAGATTGGCACCTGAGCTAATGTCTGTTGCCAGTCTTTTCTTTTTCTTCTTCTTCTTCTCCCCAAAGCCCCCCGGTACATAGTTGTATATTCTAGTTGTAGGTCCTTCTGGTTGTGCTGTGTGGGACGCTCCCTCAGAATGGCTTGATGAACGGTGCCATGTCTGTGCCCAGGATCCAAACTGGCGAAACCCTGGGCCACCAAAGCAGAGTGTGCGGACTTAACCACTTGGCCATGGGGCTGGCCCTTTATTTAATCGTCTAATCCTATCAAATAAGTACTGTTACTATTCCCATGTATCAGATGAGGAAACTGATGCTTTGCCCAGTACTCACTAAAGCTTTGTGAAATTGGATTAAACTTTCTTCTGCAGACAGTAAATTGATGGCAAAGGTTTAATGTTTTAAGATCATACTGCTGAAGTGTCAAGCCTGGACTTGAACAGCTATCTTCCAACTCTAAATCAGTATATTTTCACCATTTCACACAGTCTTTTTGTGTTATAAACAAGAAAGATTCAAAAGTGGTGCTGCAAAAAAGATGGGGGAAGTCAGCAAGTACCAGGTCACCTTTAAATATGGGCATCTATTGAATCATTCATTTAGGGATGTGCTAGTGCCATGGAGATATAAATGTGTACAAAATCCATATCTCTGTTTAGAAATACTATAGTGCTCATGTTCTTCAGCTAGTCAAGGTAGATGACCTCGCTGCTGTTACGTGGAAAATGCTATGTATATGTGCATTTGTGTTTCTATTCTGGGAAAAGGAACAGCAGATTCCATTCAATACTCAAAAGAAAGTCATTAAAATAAAAATGGTTAATAACTCCAAGAGTTCGTTGGAATAAATTCCTTCTCTATTATGGTTTTTTAAAAACAGTATAATTATATTTTATATGAACTCTTTACTAGTGCCACTGTAATATCACCAAATGGAAACCTCAGTTAGATGCTACCTAAGGGATATTTTAATTCTGTGAAACCTGTATTTTGAGTTTTATGTGGTTCTGGTGCTATGTTTGGTTTTATTTTGTTGTAGTCTACCATTGTGAAAATGATCCCCCACATACTTTGCATGCTTTATAACCATGCATATTTTATTCAGTGAATATATTAATATTGGTTGAAGATGATTTTATAATGAATTTATTTCCTGAATTTTAAGGTAAAAAAGTTAAACCTAATCTCAAATGTTTTATCAGCAAGATTAAGACAAAGTCACTAAATTGCAATTAATAACAAAACTCGTGGTAGTTGCACGTTATGGAAAAAAGCAACGATGAGAAAAGCATCATGTCATTTGCAAGAATAAGCAGTGACAAAAGAATGGGTATTGTCACTGTTCACAAACAAATCATCAGATTGTGTTGCTGAGCTGCTGCTGTAGCCATAGAGATTGCCTTGCTGTTTGCTTTCCCTCGTGTTTCTGAGCCCGCCTTCCTGGCACTTGGGAAGTAATCCTGCCTTCCTGTCTGGCATCTTGCTCCACTCCCCACCTCATCCACTCTTCTCATTGCACTAACTCAGCATGCCATGCACTTTACCACTACTTCTCTTTGGTAATTTTAGCTTTGAAGATCATCCTGATTCCAGGGGCCACTTGACATGCGTTGCCATTACATCTTCTGTGTTTAGAACAGTAGTTCTTCACTCTGGCTATGCACTAAAATCATTTACATTTATATTACTCTCAGAGCTAATTGTTTAGGTGGTTCAGCCTTTTTACTGGAATTTCGTTATTCTGGATTGCTTGGGTTTGAATCTTGACATCACCACTCCGTGTGGCCTTAAATGCTCTGTGGCTCAGTTTCTTTATCTAAAAAATGGGAATAATAATAGGACCTACGTCACAGAGTTATTGTGAGGATTAAGTAAATTAATGTATGTAAGGCATTTAGAAAAGTGCCTGACATATGTGTTATGTTAGTATTTATTGTAGTTACTAGAAATATTTATAGAAGAATAAAGAAAAGAAATAGCTCAAGCATCTGCTGTGTACTAGGACATTTATATGTGTATATACTACTTTTTAAAATCTTCCTAAGAACCTTGTGAGGTAGGTATTACTATCAACATTTTATATATGAGTGAACTGATACTCACAAAAACAAGTAACTTCCTTAAGCTTATCTGTCTTGTAAGGGATTTGAATCTAGAGGCATTTTTTTTTTCCTGAAACCCAAAATATTCTTTTCTGCACCGTATACTGATTCCTACTGTTTGTGGTAAAGCATATTAGTTCCTAGAGGATTTATGTAAAAATACGCTTTTCCTTGTGCACATTATTATACATATGTTTAAATAAAACACTAAGTATTTTGGGAACTATTTGTTTGTAATTGAATGAATTTCTATGTGTTTATTACCTTGTTTCTCATTTTAACCGCATCAATATACTAAGCTCAGGTCAAATGGAAATTTTAACTACTCTTTTGTTTTTACTTGTAAATAATTTATGCTGTATTACAGCTTTATCATTTTTAGCTTAGATCTGACGCTTGCATTATAGACCCTAACTCTTTGGTGATGTAATCCCATCCTTCTTCTCCAAAAATAACCTTAATTTGCAGTCCTTTTTTCTTAGTTCACTACACTTATGGGTTTTATATTCCTCTTCCATAAAACAAGTAAGTTGGACAAGGTTATTTCTAAGGCCGCTTCCATCTAAAATTACAGGCTTCTATGAAATTCTAAATGTGATTTATTATTATTCTAACTATAGAGTGCTCATGTTTATTGCTTCCACTTGAACTTGCCCATCTTATTTTGATTGCTCTATACCAATTGTTCTATCTACTTTTATAGGTTCCAGTAGTCCACAGCTATGCCATACGTTTGAAGCTAAGCGTCTTTAAAGTATTGTTTCTGCCATCCCTACTTATGGATACATCATATCAGCTTACCAGGCTACAGTTGTTTCTACATAACTTGTTCTCTACACAGATCCAGCTTCGTGGACTTGTGTTATGTTGAATTTAGTTCAGTAGCTAAATATAACATCTTTGGTAGTTAGAGATCTATATCCTTATAGGAATGTAGTACAAAGGCATTACGACAATTTTTTCTTCTGGAATGTGATACAGCATTGGTGTAAGACTACCAGCCGTCTAATGTACATATTAGTTTGATTCAGTTTACAATTTTAGTTCAATTTTTAATTTCCTTGGTTCCTTGTCCGTGGGCTGCCTGAGTAGTAGATTCACTGACAAATTTTAGCACTGTATTGCCAGTGGCAACCCTGTTTTTCTCTTTGCATAGGATATTCCTATTTCTGGTTTTTAAATAACCTTGGTCTGAAGTTTTCTGACAGCTTTCGCATTTGTATGTCCTAATGTATGTGTGCTCCAGGGTCACTGTAATTAACATATTTAATTAACATATTTAGTTCTGTAAATTCAAACAATTTTACATCAGCAAAGGACAATAGAGAACCTCTAGTCTAATCCCTTGAAAAGCTTCAGAACTGTTGATTATTCTCATAGAAAGCCTTTCAGTAAGAAGTGAACAGAAACATTTTGTGAACTTGTCTGTAGATTCCTTAGAAAACACAATTTCCAAGACTCTTTTGAATGGTAGGGTGCCTAAGTCTATTTTATTGCTTCACACTTTGGCTTCCGTGATCATACAGTAAGTGCCGATGAATTTCTTGGTGCTGTCCGATTCACTGGGAACTGCCAGAGCCCAAGTCCACAGACGACCTGAATGCTTGAATGAAATCAGTAAATGTAGAGCTCTTTTCTTACACCTTTGGTTTTCAAGTCATGTTCTGCAGAGCCCTGTGGCTCCACAGAGGTGGGTCAGTGGCTGTCTGGGCTCTAACACTACTTCAGTAGCTCTGACTTTTGTGTCTTTTAGAAGTTGAAGTTTGGCATCCCATTGTATCTGCAAAGAGAAACTGCCAAAGGCAAGGCTAGACTCTCCAAAAAAACCGAAAAAAACTCTGGAAACCAGAAATTATACATACTTCAAAAACTCAATGATAATTGAAATTCTGCATTCTTCCACCCAAATCTGCTGTACTTGTGGCCTCCTTATCTCAGTTGATCATTCTTTCTTTCCCGTTTCTTAGAGTCATTTCTGATTCCTCTCTTCCTCTCATATGCAGCATCAATCACAACATCTAATCCATGAGAAAATCTCGCTGGCTGTACCTTCAAAATATATCAAAAGTTCAGCTACTTCTTACCATCCTTACTATTACTACTCCAGTTGGCCACCTTCGTTTCTCACCTGAGTTACTGCCAAGTCTTCCAGCTTCTACCTTTATCCCTGTTTTGTGGGTTTTTAACGTAGTAATAAGTAGTGATGCTTTCAAAACCTAAGCTAGATCATATCAGTCAAGGGTTTCCAGGTGGTTGATCAGCAAGACACATACTAAAAAATCAGCAGCTTTTCTAAATACTAGTGAACGAAATGGAAAATGTAGGAAATCATCATGTTTTGAAAGACCCTTCAAACTCTTTAAGACCCTAAAAATCAGGAAGAAAAAGACAGACAACCCATTTTAAAAAAAACACAACAAACGACTACCAGCAGACATTTTACCATAGAAGGAATGCAGATGTCAAAAAATACTCAACTTACCCAATGTTAAAGGAATTAGGGGATAGAAAAAACTTACTAGAAACATTTGTTTGTTTAAAAGAATTTTTTTTTTTTACAGTGAATGGATATTCATGTAATTAAAATAAAATATAAATAAATGCTTTTATTTTATAAATAAAATATTTTAAAAATCTCAGTAAAGGAAGTACACTCAAGAAATATGGAAGATTAAAAAGAAAAAGGGGCTGGCCCCATGGCCGAGTGGTTAAGTTCGTGCGCTCCACTGCAGGCAGCCCAGTGTTTCGTTGGTTCATATCCTGGGCGTGGACATGGCACTGCTCATCGAACCACGCTGAGGCGGCATGCCACATGCCACAACTAGAAGGACCCACAACTAAGAATATACAACTGTGTACCAGGGGGCTTTGGGGAGAAAAAGGAAAAAAATAAAATCTTTTAAAAAAAAAGAAATATGGAAGAAACTACAATATGTTACTGAAGGAAATAAGATAATACTTGAGTAAATAAAAAGGTTTGTAATTCTTGGATGGATAAGATGATTCCATGTGGTAAATATCTCAGTTGTTCCCAAATTAACAAATAAATATCACACAAACACAATAAAAAATCTCAACATCATTCTTTTAATAACTAATCAAAATTAGTCTAAAATTCACATACCAGAGATAAATGGAATATGTGATTTATTTTTTTTTATTTAATAAACACATATATACCAGTCACTATTTTAGGCACTTTACAAATATTAACTCATTTAATCCTCATTTATAGCCCTTTGAAGTATGTAATTATAAAAAAATTTAACCTATACAGTACTATAAAAATATAAAATACCTAGGCATTAACTTAACAAAGAATATGCAAGACTTTTATAGAAAATATTTTAGAATTTCATTGAGAAAGTTTTAAAAAAATAGACACTTTTATGGATAGCAGTACTCAATATCATAAGAATGTCAATTTTCATAAATTCAGTACCATTCCAAACAAGACACCAGTAGGATATTTGTTGTTGTTTTTGTTATTGAACTTCACAAGCCGATTCTCAAATTCATATGAAAGAGTAATGGTCCAAGAAAAGCCAGGCCACTTCTAAAGAACAAGGTATAGGGATTTCCCTTACCCCTTATATCAACAGTTGTTATAAATTTATAGTAATTAATACAATGTTGTCTTGGTGTAGAATAGACTTACAGAACAGAATGGGCAGCACAGAAATGGTTCTGTATATACATAGGAATTTAATCCTGTATACACCTGGCATTGTAGATCAGTGAAGTAAAGGATAGAATATTTGATAAATCATATAGTTGCCGTTGACTGTCCTTAAGGAAGAATAATGAAATTGGATCCCTAATGCCCCACCTAAAAGTCAATTTTATGTGGATTTAAAGACTTAAATATGAAAGCTAGAACCATATAACTTTAAAAAGATAATATAGCAGGATCAGCCTGGTGGTGTAGCAGTTAGGTTCACGCACTGCAGCAGCCTCGCGTTCATGGGTTCAGGTCCCGGATGTGGAGCTGTCTGCCACTCGTTGGGCCATGCTGAGGCAGTGTCCCATATACAGAATGAAGGAAGATTGCTACAGATGTTGGCTAAGGGTCAGTTTTCCTCAAGCAAAAAGAGGAAGATGGACAACGGATGTTAGCTCAGGGTCAATCTTCCTCACCAAAAAAAAAAAAGCTAATATAGGAAAACATGACCTTGGAATGGGGAACAATTCTGTAAACAGGTGACAAAAAACCCAACTAAACAATAAAGAAGATGGATAAATTCAACTACATTAAAATAACAAACTTCTGTAATCAAAAATACCTTTAAAAAGTGAAAAAGCCACAAAGAGAGAAAAAGCTATTTAAAACACAGGTAACTGACGAGATTGTTAAACACATTTATATTTTAAAAAATAGTAAGAAAAAGACAAATGCGGAGCAGAATAATGGGTAAAAACTGAGAAAGCACTTCAGAGAAAGGAAACAAGAATGGCTAATAAACCTATGGAAAGTTGCTAAGCCTTGTTATCAGAAAAATGCAAATTAAAAGCAAAATGAACTGTCATTTCTCATCTACTAAACTGAAAGCTCAAAGTCTGACATTATCAAATTTTGGTGAGGATTTGAAGCAACTAGAAAGTTCTTTTACACTTAGCTTGGACTGTAAATTGGTTTAAGCACTTTGGAAAGCAGTTGAGTGTAGTATCCTGTGAATCTACTCTTGGCTTTGTCTAGAGAAACCTTTCCCCATGCGAAAAGAGTGTGTAAAACCATTCCACATGTGAAATGAATGTTTTCCTCCCATTCTGTGGATTGCCTTTTGATTAGCTTAACGATGTGTTTCAAAGAACACAGTTCTCTGATTTCGACGAAGTACAGTTTATCAATTATTTTGTTTTCTCTTCATGCTTTTTGTATTCTAAGAAATATATGCCTACCTCAAAGTCTCAAAGATTTTTTTCCCTATATTTTCTTTTGGGAGTTTTAGCTTTTGCCTTTAGGTGTATGTTCAATTTTGAATGAATTTTTGAGTATGATGTGAGGTAAGGGTTCGTATTTACTTTTAAATTTGCATAGAAATTCAGTTGTTCCAGTAACATTTGTTGAAAACATTTTTTCCTTTTTTGCCCCCATTCAGTTACCTTTTTTGAAAGTCAATTGATTCTAGATGTTTGGGTCTGTTTCTAGACTTTCTCTTCTCTTCCGCTAATCCGTCTGTTCGCTAATACCGCACTGTCTCAATGACCTTAGCTGTAGGAGCGAGTGCTGAAGTTAGGCAGCATGAGTCTCCCAGCTGAGTTCTTCTGCTGTAAAATCGCTTTAGCTGTTCTAGGTCATTTGCCGTTTGCTAAAAATTTTGGAATATAGTTGTCAGTTTGTTTAAAAAGAAAAAATGCCTGCTGGAATTTTGATTGGAATTGCCTTGAATCTATAGATGAATTTGGGGAGAACTGGCAACAATATTGAATCTTCCAATGTGTGAATGTGATATATCGGGCTATTTATTTAGATCTTCTTTAATTCATCTCAGCAATATTCTGTAGTCAGTTTTAAGAGGTCTCACAGAGACCTTTTGGAGTCCCAAAAGAAGAAACAGAGAACGAGTCAGAAAAAATATTTGAAGAAATACTGCCTGAAACTTTCCCAAATTTGATCAAGGACACAAATTTACGTATTCAAGAAGTTCAACAAACCCCAAACAGGTTAAACTTTAGGAAAATCATGCCCTGAAACATTATAATGTTGTGTAGTTCGTTTCCAGTTTTTACTGTTAGAGGCACAGTATTACAGTTGCTCCCTCACTGTGTGTGCTTGGGTGTGTTTATGAATATTTTGTTGAGTAGCTTCCTAGAAGGAAATTCGTATGTCAAGATTCATCCGTATTTTAAATTTGGGTAGTTATACCAGATTGTTCTCTAATCAAGTTGTATCAGTTTATTTTTCTGCTGTTTCTCTGTACCTCTTTAACTCTGAAGGTATTAATAATATTTTTTGTCTGCCAATGTGATTGATGAAAAGAGATATATCATTACTTCATTTGTGTTTTAACTCTTTAGATTGATTTTCTTATTATATGTTTACCTTTTTTAGTTCTATGAATTACCTGTTTGTTTGTTGTTATTTTTCTTTTATTGAGACATAATTGACATACAACATTATATTAGTTTCAGGTGTGCAGCATAATGATTTGATATTTGTGTATATTGTGATCACTACAAGTCTAGTTAATATCCATCACTATACTGTTAAAATTTTATTTTTCTCTTAATGAGAAGTTTCAAGATCCACTGTCTTAGCAACTTTCAAATGTGCAATACACTATTATTAACTATAGTCACCATGCTGTACATTACATCCCTATGAATTATTTATTTTATAACTGGAAATTTGTCCTTTTTGACCACCTTCACCCATTTCACCCACCTCCTAACCCACATGTTATTTTTTGTATCAAGTTCTTTATTTTTTTTTACTATTGTTACTTTCTAAATAGACATATGTTACAAATATTTTTTCAGTTTATTGTTTGCTATATATATTTTCTGGTTCTTTGTAGTAGAAATATTTATAATTTTTATGTAGTCAAATCTTCAGTCTTTGCCTTTATGTTGTTGGAGCAGAAAAATGAGGAACATGTGTGTGTACATTTTCATTCAATTTTGTAGTAAATACTGCGTATTCAAGGGTCTAAAATAGTAGTCACCAAAATACTAAAAGTAGTTCTCTCAGTTACAAATAAGGAAAGGGAAAATGCCAGAATGAATCTTGAGATACCAGCTTGAACTCATGGTTTTTAGTATACATACAGATAGAGAAATATAGATAGATATAGAAATAAACAAAGATGTGTGTATACATGTGTATGGTCAGTATGCATACATATATTTCCAGCTCTGTCCACTGAGATCGCTGGGATCAGTGACGTCCAGTAGCAGTCTACATGCCCAGAGCTCAGATATTGTTTTCTAATATCATTCTCCAATAAAAGGAACCAGAACTCCTTGGAGAAGTGGTTGATTCCAGGGCTGGGGAAGGGAAAGTACAAGATAAACCCGTAACATCTGTGAGGTCAGAAAATAAGGAAGGGCTTAAAATGGATGAAGGCGTGTCATAAGGACATGGGAGCCAGCCTGAAGGTGCTTCCAGTAGCCAGATCTGGAACAATTTGAGCAAAAAAATAAATGGTATATTTTTATGGAATTATAACCCATAGGACAAAATAAATACCCATGAGTCCATACTAATACCAGTCAGTCAATCGATAAAGGAGAAGGGACAGCTCTTACAGAAGAATTTTAGTTAATAAATATAGAAGAATGAGGAAAATACAAAATCTCCAGGAGACAAAGACCGCAGTAATAACTATTGCATACAAGATCCATTGGTGGATGCTACGATCAGTATATTAACACAGCCTTAATGTATCTCCTCCCAAGATAATTATCAATTACAAAGGGAAATTGGATTTCTCCATTGTAATTGGTTATCTTAACCAAGAGATCAAGGTTAACATTTGTCAGTAATAAGACATATCGACATCATACTCCTCCTGATATATGCACTGAGAAGAACCCAACATCACTTATGTGGTATTCTAACTGAAAATGCATAGCCTTAATCTAATTGTGAGAAAACATCAGATAAACCCCAACTGAGAGACATTCTACAAAATGACCAGTAGCATCAAAATTGTCAGTCATGAAAGGCAAGGTAAGTATAAGGAACACTCACAGATTGGAGGAGACTAAAGAGGCACGACAACTAAATACGGTGTGAGATCCTGAAGTGGGTATTGGAACAGAAAAAGTACGTTAGCAAAATTCAAAACTGTAGTTTAGTCAGTAGTAGTCTACTAATATTAATTTCCTAGTTTTGATAATCATACAATGGTTAGGTGAGTTGTTGACATTAGAGAAAGCCAGGTGAGGATAAACATGCAAATTCTCTTTCCTATTTTTGCAACTTTTCTATAAGCCTAAAATTATTTCAAAATAATTTTTTAAAAAGCAGTTCTTCCTAGGTGGTAGTATAGAAAGAGATTGATATTTTATGGTAGTATAAGTAATACTGTATTTTAAAGTAGCTGAGGATGTTCAGAACTGAAAATAGCACTTTTATTTTTCTATGGCTTCCATCCCTGATATCCCTCCCTCAACAGTTTCCAAATGTATTATACAACCTGTGGATAGAAAGTTTAGTAAAGTTTTATTTATAGATTCAAAAGTAAAAGCATAATGTTTAGAGACCCTTAGCATATATCATTGTGTTAATAGGTGGGCTTTGGAAGCCAAAGCAGATTTTTCCCATTTGGCTTTACTCCATGTCTATTAAATCTCAATGCTTCTTCCCTATAATTCAGTGTTTTAACTAAACGTGTTTTACCCTGGGGTATTACATGAAATTAAGTCACAAGAAAATATCAGAGTAAATATTTCAATACTCTGAATTTTGTTTGTTGCTAGATAGAGGAAAAAAAGAAAAAGTCTTTCATGCTAATCTCAATAAAGGTTTTCAGGTTTTATATTAGAGATACAATAATGTGCTCCTAAAATTTTGCCCAAAATTTTTGAAATTTTTAAGGTATCTTTCGTTTTACATTTACAAATTTTTCTTCTATTCATGCCTATATAGTCTGCCCCCCTTATTGCGGTTCCACATCTGCGGATTCAACCAACCTCGGATTGAAAGGCCTACAATGGTTGCATCTTTACTGAATGTGTGCAGATTTTTTTTCTTGCTATCGTTCCCTAAACAATACAGTGTAACAGCTATTTACATAGCATTTACATTGTATTAAGTATTATATAAATAATTTAGAGATAATTTAAAGTATACGAGGATGTGCATAGGTTATACAAAAATACTGCCAATTTTGTATATGGGACTTGAGCATCAGGGGATTTTGGTATCCATGGTGGTCCTGGAACCAATCCCCCATGGGTACTAGATACCAAGAAACGACTGTACACTTACTTGTTGTGTTCCTTGAATCTACACTATGGAAGGCTGCCCATGGAAATTAGGTCCCAGAACAGCATGCCTCTCATTTCTTAACTTCAATTTTGTATTTTACTATTAAAAAAAGTCATTCTAAATTGTGCAGGTTAGAAACTTATCTTGAGCCATATCCAATGTGTAATAAATAAATGCTTTTTGTATTAACAGTTTCTGATCATCATATAATGTCTCAGAATAAATTAGTGTTTCATTTCCATTGAAAAAGTGTTGACACGTTGATTAACAAGTATTTTGAGAAAAAATCTATGAGAATTCAATATATGCTTTAAGTTTTGAATTGTGTGTGTGTATGCCTAAGTGATGTCTATCTAATTTATGCCCCCAAACCTCTAGATTTTTACCGTTGAGCAAATAGGAGTAACATCATGATTAATAAATGATCTCTGAATTGAACTCACTGAGCATATGTATAAAAAGTACACATTGTTTAGTTTTGTGAATGGCATTTCAATTTAGGCATTTTAGTAAATTTTCAGTGTTATCAGAAATTTCATCTTGTCATCTATAGATTAAATTGGGCTGGATGCTTTGGAGAACGCTCATAGTGTCTGAAGTGTGCTACCTCAAGATTGTTTGAAGAAAGGAGGAAGTAGAATCTTTTTGAAGACTATAAAAGCTGTATAGTAGTCTCCACTCAGAACAGTAAAAGGAGTACTTTAGGATGGTGTGATGTTGGTTCCTGATAATTCGTCAAGGGAGATGGGGAAGAAAGGAGGTGGATGTATCAGTCAGGAGACAGAAACCACATTAGTTATCTGAACAAGGAAATTATAAGGAACTGCTTACTAGTAGAAAGTGGTTAACTACTAAAAGATGTAAAAGAGGTTCTTAGGAACCCAGAGGTAGCAAAACATCAGCTACTACCTAGTCTAGGATGATGTAAAATGGATAATAAAGGAACTAAGGAATGGGAGAGGCCTTCCTCCCATATTAGACCTCTTCAAAGAGGATGTGGCTACTAGGGAAACAACCAGCCAGTGGGTGGTGAAGAAACTGGCCTGCTCTTACCTGAGCATGAGGAGCTTGGAGCTGGTTGTGAAGTCCTTGGAGGGATGCGGGGCTGGAGCTGCTCTCTAGCAGCCCACTGTTGCTGGAGGGCATGGGCTGGTCCAAGCGGGTCTGTAGAAGCAGTCTGCCACTTGCCCAGGGTTTGGCAGGCCAGAGCTCCTTGGGAGGGGAGTGTCTTTCCCCTTACCGGATCACTCTATTGGCGAAGCTTAACATTCTGCCAGCTGACTAAAGGAGATGTTTCTGGAATGCAGCTTCAATATCCTATAAATTGCTAACTGTCCCAGGAGGGGTAATATATTGTTATAATTCTAAGGTACAGTCTAATAAGTCAGAACTTTCAAATCACTAAAATTTCATTGTCTGTGTGGTCCTTTGTAGTGAACCAATTATGTTCTCCATTAATATTTTTTAATTGAGTTATTATAGTATTATTTTGCAAGTTTTGAGAAATTGTTTTCTATTTTGTTTCTTCTTTCTGAGAAGTTCTCTTATCAGAGCTGTATAAATCTCTAGGCAATGTAGTCATGTAGCTGAGGGGGTAGGTTTAAACAGAACTAGACTAAGCCTCAAAAAACTGAACTCTGCCTGTGTTTGGTAAGCACAACTAGCGCCATTTTCCATTTACAGATAAATAAACGGTGGTTGGCAACTATTGCCCCCAAATTTGCATATGAATGGCCTAGTAATGTCCCGTCACTTACCTACTACTTCACAGGGATGTTAGTGATAAGGAATAACTAATGATTTGTTAACAAGATCAGATCTTTGATTATAATGTACAATAGATATACAAATTCTATATTTAACTTTTATTTGCCTTTTAATTGCTATGGATTTCTGGGCCCACTACTAGCTACTTTATCAGACTGAAGAAATGGTTCCTATAATCTCTTATCCTCAGTCCCAATGGACATTACAACATATTTTCTCCAAAATAGAAAAAGCAGTCCACTTCCATTATGTGTTGTAAAATGTTGCAGTGCCATCCATTTTAGCTGCAGTCGTCGGTTCACTGGGACAGCATCCTGGGAGTTAGGAAAGAATAAAAATGACAAGCAGAGGATTTACTAGTGTTTTCGTGTTGAATGGTTTAAAGAGGGAGCCCTATTGGCAGTTGAAGGATTCTTAGGACTTTTAAGCACCAGAAAAAAATTTCAGGCCAAGAGAAGGTAATATTAAGCCCAAGCTCATATAAAATTCTACTTTGTCTGACTGACCGTCACATTACAGAGCAGTCTGCTCGGAATGTCTCCAGCATTGGTTCTATGACCTCCCAAAGCTTCATACAGCAGTTGGCTTGAGTGGAGCAGGCCATTCTACTTCTGGGAAGAGAAGAGTTCTGGGCAGTAGCACAAGTCCTAAAATATTGATGTGGCCACTGCTACAGTATAGCAGTATTATATAGTTATATGCTGTATGTCATTCAGGCTATTTTCATTGCCCAGAAATCGTTATGCTGAACCTATAGGCTGTCAATCAAGTTAATTTTGGTAACTGCAAAGTAGGATTTGCCTTTGTAGACATTTATATAGGACAAGTATTTATAATTATATAATATGCTTATTCAGTGGATATAAAAGGTTAAAAAGTTGCTGTCTTTCATATTTATTACCTCCCTTAAATCCTATATATATAGTCACCCAAGCGTATACAAATGGAAGCCCCATATGACTCTTCTCTTTAAATGCAATTGTTGCAGATGTAGTGGTAGTAAGAACTATGAAGTGTCCATCATTAGCTTATACCATGTGAAATTGCCATTCTTGAAAGTCAAAGATGGTCAAATACTGGCAATTTCACTTGATTCAACCTAATAGTATAGTATCAACTGTGCTATGATTTAGAAGAACACCAAGTCATAAAAGCAAATTGCATAAACCAGAACCCAAATTAACAACTGGGCAAGAGAGAGAAAGGACGTTAAGGAAAGTAAAGCTAATGAATGATTTATCCTGTGAGTCCTGTCCTGCAGTGGCAGAAATGAGGTGTGATCCTCATCAGTGTGTTGGCAGGGAATATTTTGGTGAACAGATGTTTCATTCTCTGAACACAGTGTTTTGTGTCTAGGGTTATATAAATCCTTGCAGACAAGTTCTTTCACATTTGCTTATGTGATTGCCTTCCTGACATACCTAACACAGCAGACTTTTATTTCTGAACTCTTTGCTGCCTTTCTCACTTTGAAATATCAAGGTGATTGCCCTTGGTGCTACTGTATATTAGTGCCTAGGGTGGTGCTTTTGTTTTATACTTAATGATAATCTTGCCTGAAAAGATGAAACACCTTTGAGGTTGTGTATTTTCCAGTGTTCTACTTTTATGTCCTGAAATTTTCTAAAAATGGGGGTCACTGAGGTCTTTCATTTCTGTGAATGAAATTGTAATTAGTTTGATATTATTTTAAATAATCTTCCTTCTCGTGGTAAGATGTACTTGTTCTTTTGAGAGTTGAGCTGTGGATAGTGAGTATCCATTAATAAAACAGCAGCTAGTTGACATATCAGTTTTTCATGGAAGTTGGATTTTGCGCTGTTCTGTCAAGCTCAGGAAAAGTGCTGTGGATAGCAGGGGGACCCCAGAGCCATCTCACTGGCAATAAGCAGTCATTTTTTTCCTGTTATCCAGAAATGAATTCATTTAAAAATTTTCATTGGGACCTAGTCTGATTCAACCTTGCCATGGTTCACTATAGTTAAATTACAGTGAACCATCCAGAGAACTGCTTGGTGATGATTCACAGCTTTCCATTTAAAGTGCAGTAATGCAATGTTTTTAAAGTTAGTGGGTTGATAAATTTATACAACTGTGTTATCTTGAATATGAAAATGTAAAGACTAATTTTTAATGCAGTATATTTTTCAAAACATCAACTATTAATGAAGCTATTAATTAGAAGTGTTTTGCTCATAATCACTTCCAAACTTGGTAACAACATTAGCCCAAGTTTTGGAGCAATGATGCGTTTTCTGTGGCCTTTTGATTCCAAGATACTTAGATGATTTCACATGTTATCATGTCTTTACAATACATGCCCATGTGGAAAGTAGAGACTGGCAGATATTCCTGCCTCCTACATATGGAAACCAAGAGAAGTAATGTAGTTCTTTCCTGACAGAAAGGAATAATCCAGTATGCAGAGTCTTTTGCTCTCAATTATAATTATTAAGTGTGTGAAAGTTCATGTTTGAATATATTATCTTACTGAGGAAACTTCGCTTTCAAATATCTTGTTTTTAGCTTCTTCCCTCAAAATGCCAGAAATCTTTGTGGTATGGTCATCTTCAAATAAACTATAAAACATTTAAAATTTTTAGATGTTTTTGTAGAACAGTAACAGGATTGGGAAGATGAAGCAGGTTAAAGTAAACATTAAAGCAAGTATTCTGAGTGCAGGAAATTGACACGAAGCTATTTACAAGCAAAACAGGAAAGTATAAGGTAGTCTCACAGATATTGAAGGACAAATATGGCTTAGGGAGTATGTAGAAGGCAGAACTTTGGGAAAAAAGACTGAAAGTTAATATTAAACCTAAATATAAGAAATATCCAAAACAATTAAAAAACTCCTACAGTGTATTAATTCCACTTTTGATTATGGATAGTTTTAGAAGATATTCTTAAGGATTTCTACTTCGTTTTAACTATTTTTATTCTAATAGATTTAGAGATACAAATGTTATTCCCTTAAGAATTTACAATTCAAGATATAATCTGTTTTATATTTAGTGATAATGATACCTACTTGAAATTTTATTTATATAAATTATATGAAATCATGCAAGTGCTAAAAGAAAACTCTTCTGATGTGGAAACACCTCCGCACAGTGGAATGAAACAGAAACATGTCAATTTATTTTGGTCCAAGAGTTCAAAATGATACTGGGGGGAAGAAAATCACAAACCTCAGTGTCATTTTTGAATGATGCTGGGAAGTTAATTTGTTACTTTGAAAATTGGTAAATAAAGGGAAATAAACATTTATCTTGGTTTTTTAATACAAATATACTTCAGCATAATCAAGGTTGATGAGAAAATTATTCTTTGTAACAGTATTATAGCTAATAAATGAAGGAGGGATGAGAGGATATGACTATTTTGTCACTCTAATCAATTAATGGACCTGGGCAATAATTCCTAATATCACCAAAAAAGAGACAGCCGAACATTATATACTTCTTGATGAAAGTACATAACAGTATCTAAGAAATAGTTAAAAAAAAAATCAAACCTGAAATCTGTTCAGCCAATTTATAGGAAATACAGAGGTCAGAAGAACATTTTAAATATCATCATAGGGTTATAATAAGCAGGGTCCAGATTTTAGAAAACTCAATGGGACAGAAGAACCAATTTCTTCCAAGATGGGGGTGGGGGAGCAAACTGTAGATTAAGAGATTTTTTTTTTTTTTTTTTTTTTTTTTTTTTTTTTTTTTTTTTTTTTTTTTAAAGATTTTATTTTTTCCTTTTTCTCCCCAAAGCCCCCCAGTACATAGTTGTGTATTCTTCGTTGTGGGTTCCTCTAGTTGTGGCATGTGGGATGCTGCCTCAGCGTGGTCTGACGAGCAGTGCCATGTCCGCGCCCAGGATTCGAACCGACGAAACACTGGGCCGCCCGCAGCGGAGCGCGCGAACTTAACCACTCGGCCACGGGGCCAGCCCCTGTAGATTAAGAGATTTAAAAGACATTTGAATTATGATTGAAAGAGACAAAGATAAATAAGTGAAGGAAAGAAAGAAAAAGAAAGGGAGGGAGAGTTCAAGAGGGAGACAGAAAGAAAATCAATAAAATGTGCAAGCTGACTGGCCATTTGGTGATAGTAAGGAATTATTGGTAATTTTGTTTAGGTGTGATAGTAGTATTGTGATCATATTTTTTTAAAAGTCCCAATCTTTTAGACACATATACTGAAATATTTGTAGATGAGATTTGCTGCAAAGTAACTCAGGGTGTTGGAGAGAGTGAGTCAGGGTATAGATGAAACAAGATTGGCCAGGAGTTCAAAACTCTGGACCAGATCATCTCTGAAGTCGCTTCTGTTTCAGAGCTTTCTAAGTCTATATTTATTTGAATAGTATGAACAAGATGTACCCCAGAAATTCAGGGGCAGAGTAGTTGGAGTGACCAGCAAAGCCTTGGTAAATTAAGTGAAACTTAACCGAGACCTTGAAAGGTAGTTAAAATGTGGACAGTGGAACATAAATCAAATTCATTCGTTCCACAAATATTTTTAATGCTTCCTCAGTGCCAGACAGTGTACCAAGCACTGGGATATGGTTATGGTCAAAACAGTTATGATAGTAATAATTTTGAACCTCATTTATTATGGAGGCTTTGTGTTACCATAGGGGGAAGGCTGGTTTTTGAGACTGGAGCTTCTGGACCTGCCATAGCACTTGCTCTTTAACTTAGAGTAAGCCACATAACCTCTCTAAGCCTCTGCTTTCTGATCTATCACAGTGAGAAGGTTGGACCATTCTAGCTCTCGACTTTTATAAAAACGTCATGCAGGAAGATATTTTGCTCTGTGGCTTTTGCTGTATATATAGATGGTGCGGTATGTGGGACTAAATGTTTTTGTTTTTTCTTTTACTGTATCGGTAGTCATGAAATTTGCTTATCAGTGGGGATGGGTGGGTGTATTTTCTCTTTTTCCTGCCTCTGTAATATAGTTCTGTAAACATATATTTAAGCTAGCATAATTAGATCCTCTCTGTAAACTGAAGTTCCTCTAATCTTAAGCTCATTTACTTTCTTAGAACAGAATTGATCTTGCTTTCACATTTGATTCACCCTCTTCAGATTTGGAGAGGAAGAAAAATAGCATTGCTAGCTCAGTTTAACTAGGCCAGAGTTAACGGAGGAGAGCTGAAAGAAGCAGTCCTATAACATTTGTTTGCCTTGCGTCGTCGTCTTTTATGTGTTAATATATGTATATCATTCAGTTGAACAATTTCAGCCATCCTTTAGGAGCTTGGCCAATTAGGCACTTCACTGTTCACACATGTGAAAATGATTTAGTACTTACTCGATTGTCGTGAACCCAGTTTATGGTTTCTGGGATTACCAGGAGAAAAACAGTAGGATGTATTTCATTTGCATTATTAAACATAAAATCCCTTTGCAGATATCACCTTAAATCTGGAATATGACATAGCCTATTACTTTTAAATAAATATTACACGTAATATAATGGACAGAACAGGAGATTTCAAGTCAGATAAACCTTATCCTGGAGTTACTAACAATATGATCTAGAATAAGTTATTTAAGGTTTCTGAGAGTAGGTTTCCTCATCCTCATGATGGAAACTAATATGTTCAGCACAGGGCTGTTTTCAGGATTAAATGAAATACCACATGGAAAGCACCCAGCATAGTACCTGCCACCTACCAGGCATCAACAAATGTAATTTCCCTTCTCCCTTTCTTTCTCTTCCCTTCGTTCATTCATTTTACTGGTTTTTCTTACTGTTTGGTAAAATCTTTTACATTATGTATTTAAAGGACTAGAATTCCAGTAGTTTTCCTCTTTTAAAAAAAGTCCACTTTTCAAGTCTTAGTAAGGTATACAAGTAAATGTCTGTAATTGAAGAAAATAATTAAGGAACCTAATTACATTTCTGTGTAATTATATACAGGGAGAATAGAGGGAGAGGAGTGTATCAAGAGACTGCCCTGTGTTAGGCAGGGCTTATGTGATATCATTGACTACTCCTGTCAACTCACGAAATAGGTCTTTTCCCCATCTCGTTTTATCTCATTAGATGAGGAAACTAATATCCAGCTTAAGTTACCTAAAATCAAACTGTTATCAAATTGTAGGTTTGGAATTAGAATCCAGATCTTACTTCAGAGCTCTCTACTGCTATCCATGGATTTTCAGTGGCTGGAGAGTGGGAAGCTTTTGCCTCCTAACCAGAAGGGAGCAGGGGCAAGGCCTGGAGTGGGGAAACACATCTGAGTCACCTGGAGGAATTTTTTGAAGTGTACTCATTGCACTCTGCTCCCCTCTAATTTTGATACCCCCATCCTGCCATAGTAAGACATGGTTTGCTAATATGTCATATTCTTTAAGCATGTTGGGTTAGGAAAAAAGATTGAACATTATTGTTCTATGATGTACTGTCTAGATATGCAATTATTATATAATGATATCAAATTGTCTATACATGGATATAAAATCTTAAAAATAGTTTGATAACCTTATTTATTTTTCTTTATTGTTCCTAGACAGTTTAGAAGTACTTGAACATTTTTATATGTTCTGTGTATAATATAAGAAGTAAATATGGTGGTATATTTTTTCAGGTTTTACTTATCTGTCAATGACAGTAGAATAACAGAAAAACGTCTTACTTATTTTGGTTTGTAGTATTACTTGTTTCATCTTCTATTGAAAATGACTGGTTTACAGTGCTTTTCAATCTAAATTTGATTATATAAAAGAATTAACTAATGAAAATGAAGCCATGTACAACTGTTTTGCAAATTTAGTAAAAAGCTGTATTTAAAGGAAAGTAAAAAAATATTAAAACCGTACTCTAGCCAATAAGGTATGAGGCAGCTAATTGCTTCCTATCCCTTTCGAAATTACTCAGCCTGAGAAAAGATAGCACATATTGATTTACCGTATAGTAAATGTTCCATGTCTCTCCTTCTCTAATACCTGGACACACACACACACTGCATATACACACACAGCACTACTGGCAAGGAACTGCATATCTGACCATTTCTTTCATCAAACTTATGTAACAACAAAATTAAAATGGAATATTTTCTTCCTTTGTGAAAAGAAATAACAAAATTATTAAAATGTGAAAAATGAATGTCAAGGGACTCACATTCATCATCTTGAATGCATGATGTGTTTACTTTTAAGTTCAAAAGAAACACGTTTCCAAAGGAAAGATGAATATTTCTTGATAATGTAGTATCAATTAATTTGCATATATCAATTAATATATTTACGTGCATACGTAGTATTAGAAGCAATGTCAGAACTTAGCCTGTGTTAGCTAATTTCTTTGGAAGTTATTACGAAGATTATGCAAATTCAAATTGTACTCTCCAGTATGGTCTTTTGATTTTTTTCAGAAATGATCCACTAATCTAGAGAATGGGAGTTTTATCGATATATATTGTGTTTTAACTTCTGTATGGATTTTGTCCTGCTATTTGTGACTTTTCTACAAGTATCTGGGGTTTTTTTCAGCATAGACTGAAATGCTAGTTTTGATTGTCCTAAAGCCAAATAAATAAAATTAGCGAGATTTTAAAAAAAACCCAGATCTTATAGAGCAAGCTGCTCTGAAAGATAATCTGTAATAACTCATGTAAATATATATATTTCAGAAGTGTAATAGCATGTGTACATTTCTTTTTTGTCTGAAATGAATATAAATTATCTCTGATTTTTAATTGTGATCTTCTTTGCTTCTATAGCTCAGATGGCCAGGAACTCATCATATTATAGTAGTTTGTGCTTTATCTTGAAAGGATCAGAGCATCCTAATTTGTAGAAAGGAGAGTATTTTGTGACTGGAGTGACTTCTCCTTTGTTACATTGTATATTAATATATTGCTGTGTATCCTTTTGTTTAAAAATACATATGCCCCCAAATATTTCTTTGGAAGTAGATTCGCCCTCTCTCTCTGTTTGACATTAATATCTATTCCCCAAAGCACTCTGTTTCAGATTTTCATGGAGCTTTGTTGATGGTTCCCTTGTAAACCTACCAGCACCCTTGTATCCCAGAATTTGGAATGTGTAGGCTTAGCTGCTCCAGCAAGGCTGCTGTTTACTGGCTATTAACATAGCCACCACTCCTGGGTTAGATAATGGACTCAAAGGTTAAGAGCAGAGGATTTCACAGCTCCAATCAGCAGGGCTTTTCCAGGGCTAATTACCTCTTTACTGCGCTGACTCTAATGTGACATGTTTATTGCCTTAACTAACAACTCATTAGCTTAGTTGATGTTTTTGTCAATATTAATTCGTTCATTTAAGCCAAGTCAAAGCTTAAACAAAGATGTCCAGACTGAGAAACGGGCAGCAGAATGACTTTTGTTTGCTCATCTTTTTTTTTCCTACCTTAACTTCAGTAAAATAAATGTGTAGAAAGGAACCATTTAGAATGCGCGAATTGAGAATGTTGGTATTTGTCCGTTTACCAGCGTGTAAAACAATTCTGAATTTATTTCTCCTATGTTTTCTACAGTTTCCATATCACAGCTTACTTAACATTTAGTGTCAACTAAGGGCAACTATTTCTAGTCTTTGACTATATCTGCAGCAGATTTTTATTCCAGTTGAATGTTTTACTGTGGTTATTAGAAAAGAGATCAAGTAATTTTTCATATAATTTTAGTCTCTACTAAATTACCAATAAAATTACTTTAAGATTTATCTTGTAATGATAGCCAACTTACTTAATTAGCCTGTGTGAATTATTTAAAAAGAGGAGACAATTATGAAGTTATCATGAAACATTCACGTTTTTGCCTTACTTTTGGTTGACGTTAATGGTATTTCTTGGAGAATGTTATTATTTTGATTTTATTTATTGTTCAATAATAATTAAATTCTAAAAGCCCTAGAATAGTACAGATGGGTAATGTAACTGAGCACGAGCTTTTGATCGAGTAGTTAAGTCAGTTACTCTGGAGAGGTACGTCAGATCTTCAGAACCCTGTGATCCATTGGCAGGGTCCCTCTCACAGGATGCTTAATGGTATACAGATGACCAGAAAGGGTTAAGATGCATTCCTGTGGAAATTAGATGTGAGTGAAGCTGCAGTATTAGGAGAATTTCCTCTGTGGAAAGGCCAGTCTCTGCTTTGAAGGCCGAAGACTCGCTCTGATTAGTTGGTTCCTGAAAGTGATCAGGCCCAGAGAAGGC
Organism: Equus caballus; assembly: GCF_041296265.1. Lineage (NCBI taxonomy): Eukaryota > Metazoa > Chordata > Mammalia > Perissodactyla > Equidae > Equus > Equus caballus. The sequence goes on from NC_091691.1 coordinate 82,800,468, forward strand.
TTACAGAAGCTGGGTATAGAACATGGAATTCTGCTTTATTAATTTTGAGTGAGAAAAAAATGTCATATAAACCAGAGATACTCATGTTTATTTCATCTGTCATTCTGTATCTGTAGAAGGTTATATGGACACCAACTTATTACCAGTAGTCATAAGAAACCACTGTCACAGGAAATAAAATTCTCTGTATAAATGTTTACCTTCTATACTAAATACTCTGACTGTATTTCCTTCCCTGCTTTCTTGGCTACCATTCTTTCTTGAATCTGCTTCAATTAGGCTTTTCTGCTTTTTACTCTACTGAAACCTTTTCAGTAAGGTTACTAGTGACCAAGGGTTGCCAAACCTAATAAGCAATTCTGAGCCTTGTCTCTGTCTCTTGGTAGCATATGATAATTCCAGCTATGTTGAAACTTGAAATTTTCTTCACTTGGTGTCTGTGACGTTGTCCTCTTCTATTTCTCCCACTTCATTAACCACTTGTCCTCAGTCTTGATGTTCCTCCTCTTTCCAACCTCTGAAAGGTCTTCCGTACCTATACTCATTCTCCAGTATCACATCCAGTCCCCTGGCTTCAGTGCCATCTGTACATGAATGGTTTCCAATTTTTTAATTCTAGCCCTGTTTTCTACACCAATGTCCAGACTCATACATCCAATGGCTTATCTGAAATCTACTTTCAGATATTTGGTATGTATCTCAAGTTTGAAATGTCCAAACGAAAATATGGATTACTACTCCTGCTTGAAAAATAACCTCCTTCTCTCCTATTATTACTCATTTTAGTAAATGTCACCATCATTCACCTAGTTGTTCATGCCGAAATTCTTGCAATCAGTTTTACTTCTTCTCTTTACGTCATATGTCCACATCCAAACCCTAAATGAATCCTGTCTGCCCTATCTTTAAAAAAATTTAAAAGTCCAGAATTCACACAGTTCTCATTCCTCCATCACTACTGTTTTAGTCCAAGCCATCATTACCTCTTAGCTGAACCATTGTAAGAGCCTCCCAGTTGGCCTCCCTAATGTTGCTGTTCTTCCCCCACAACCACCTATTCTGTACACAGCTCCCAGCTGCTTTCTAGTTGACAGCAGATCACATCACTCTCTTCCATGTACTTCCACGGGTTTCTTATAACAGTGTAAAAGCTCACATTGGAAAATCCCTGCAAGATCCATCTCTTGGCTGCCTCTCTGACTTCATGTCCTTCCACTCTCCCCCTTGTTCACTACCATGCAACCACACTGGACTTTGCTGTCCCTCAGATGTCCTAGGCTGGCTCTGCTTCAGGGTCTTTTGTGCTGTTCCCTCAGCCAAGAATGCTTCTCCCATAGGTGCACATGCCTCTCTTTTATTTCACTTAAATCTTTGTTCAGATGTCATATCCTACAGCATCCTTCCCTCTGTATCACTTTCTAGGCTCTTACTCTGCTTTATTTTTTTTCACAGGACTCAGTACTACTTGACATATCTCTGTTCATTTGGTGTTTATGTCCCAACTAGAATGTAAGCTTCGTGAGAGCACAGATTTTCTTGACTTGCGCTTAAAATGGTGCCTAGTACATAGCAGGCACTAGTAAGTATCAAATGAATAAAAGGATCACTCAGTTAGTAGGTGCTAGAGGTAGAACTTACCCCCTGGTGTTCTCTTGCCTCCCTCCCATGCACCCATCCATTCATGCCATTCAACAGTCCTACACCTTTTAGGAACATGACATAGAAGTATGTGGACAATTCAACTAAAGATTCAATAGATTAACGTATTTTTTTTTAACTTCTTTGACATCATAAACATCTGCTTCTATTATTTTACTTCTTTATTGCTGACCCCCAGATTGTCAGACAGCACTTTTTACCTCCTCTAGGCAGAAAGAGGCTATATGCAATAAGTAATATCTTTTTGTTTGTTTATACGAAGATAAGACTATCCTTATTTTAGTCTGCCATCCAAAATACATTAAATACTAAAAGCAAAATGGGATTAAATATGACTATATGGCACAACTTAGTTAATTTGAAATTCAACAGAACAGAAAAAAGTGTACTTTGAATCAAGAAGCATTTGGATTTTATACTCTTCTGATTATAGGGCAAGAAACAGCTAATTACTTTGAATTAGGACTGTTTTGATTAAGCTGATATTAGATTAATAAGTTTTTAAGTGTCTTTATAAAATTAACTTCCTAATTTCACGAAGTTATTTTATGCTTTTTTATTAAAAGAAATGATGACTTTTTATGCAATACAGGACGTAAAAAGTTTAAAAAGTTTTTAATAACTGCATGAATATAAAGTGTCTAGTTATAGAATGTTAATTATTACATTCCATATCCAATGCACACTACATTGGAATTATTTTTAATCAAATCAAGTACCTGTATAAAACAAAGAGAAGGAATTCCAGATGGCACTCTGCCATTCTTGTTCTTTGATGGACATTAGCAAGTGGGAAAAGGCTTCATTCACTTGGTTACACTTTGAAATAAGTGGTCAATCATTATTAATTCATTTTGCACTCATTGTAATGGTATAAATCATCATAAATTCATTTGGTTTAAAGTGCATATAATATGTTCTCCCACAGGAATTTCCTTGTAATTGAGCTATTAATTAATGTATTTTTTTTAATATGACCTTTTTCCCTTCTCTAGTATTCAGAGCCAAGCATGGTTAGTGGCCATTTCTTCATTCATGATTTTCTTTTAAGTAGGAAAAGGTTGTCTTAACTTGGCCTGTTGACTGGCGTAGAAGGGACCAAAGCCCAAGAAAATGGTTATATGTATTATCTACCAGCAGAACAGCAGGAATAATTGTGAGTGATCTCTAAGGGCTCTTTGAAAAATTCTCTGAAATGCTATAGTTTTATAATAATTCCAGTTAGAGAATTTCATTCTCCCTTGATAAGCATAGTTTGACTCTGGCTTCTGTTTTAATTTCTGCTTCTTAAAACTCCTCCCTATGGCCACAGTTTTTTGTAAGCATTGGCTGCCATAAAATCCAGGTTCCCTTTCCGCCAGCAAGGAGGCACTCCATGATCGAGGCCCCCCTTTCCCCTTCAAGTGCACTGTCCCTCCACATCTCCCGCCTTCATCTTCTTCAGTTATCTAGTGTCTGTTTCCTTCCTCATTCAGGGCATACTGGTTGCTAGGGTCTTACAACAGCTGGTTCTAGAAACTGCCTGGGGGGGAACCACAGGAATCCTATGAGGTCTTCTTGCTTCAAGGGAAGCATGGGAGGGAAAACTTAGGACAAAAAAAGAAAGAAAGAAAGAAAGAAAAATAACAAATAGAAAGTTGGGGGACATATCATTGATTTTACAACTTTTTAAATGATTCTTATTTAGTGCCATTTTCTGCACAAACAGAAACTGGGCAAAAAAAAATACTACATGATTCTTGTTCATGCCATGAACATGTCGTTTTAGTAGGATCTGAGTGAAAATAAAGGTTCGAGTTAGTGTTAAAGGTGTTCTGTTAGTATATACAACTGGCAGTTGACTGTGTGTGTGTGTGTGTGTGTGTGTTTTAAGTGAATAAAAGAAGTCTCTCGTTCAGGGTGCTGTGGAGAACTCAAGACACTACTCTCAGGTTCAGTCCCTACCCTTGCATTAGAAATGCAAGAGGGGAAAAAAATGAAAGAGCACTTTAAAAGTGTTATTTATTATCAAATAAGTGATGCTGAAGATGATTCCTGATGCTTATAGAAATACGTAACTATAGTTCTTTGTAGTTAAAGTGTTTTTGTATAACAGGCATTCGGTAAATATAGGATGTGTTAATAAAGTGAGTCTATACTTTGTGATAAGAATAAACAGATGTTTCAGAAAACAAATTCGTTTTACCTAAGTAATAGCATTAGAGCATGAGAGTGTGTGTGTGTGTGTGTGTGTGTGTGTGTTATGGCATGTAAGTTAGTTCGTTAAAAGAGCTGGTCATTACTACCAGCCAGATACTACAAAACTTTTGAAAATTGGCGTTTTTCATTGGTCAGTTCATGATGGGACAATATTCATCTTGCCAAAGCAACAAATTAGCTGTAATATAACAGCTTTTTAACCACAGAGGCTTTATTTTGCTACCTGTCTCAGTCCTTTTCTCATTTTCAGTGTTTTGCTGTTACAGCAAAGTGTAAATATTTTCTTGCGGCTTTTGCTCTTTTGTAGCACTTTTAAAAAACAGTAAGATTAAAGTTAGAACACTTTTTTTGAAAGATTGAGATAAAAAGCTTAAGATAAAATAGCACTAAAATATGAGCTAGTGTTATTACTCTTGACTGCGTGACAACAGAATTTGTTTCTCAACAGCCAGAGGGTCTAAGTTAATTGTGATTTATCCATTGCTGGATTTTAGTGCTTTCTGCTTTTTAAAGGGTTTGCTTTGATTTGATTTGTTTTCCAATGTTTCTGAGCCTCTCTGCATTTTGGGAGTTCATGTGTATGTTTGGCTAGACATGCATGGGTGGTGTTGGGGTGCAACACGCTGAATTCTCACTATAAAGCTGCCATAGTGTCTGTACTACTTCCCTATCTTATAGGTAAGAAAGAAAGTAATTTGATAACTTGACCTTCAGTATGGTCCACATTGACTTGAATAATACTGAATTCTACGCTGTAATAAGTTGAGCTTGGAGCCTCTTGGCATTCTCAGTTAAGAGCCAGTGACTAGCAACCGGGCTTATTAGTTGTGATACTTATAGTGGGAGAAAGTACCCTTGTAGTTCCTCAGGACAGTAAATTTATTACAAATGGCAATTATTTCCAGACTTTCCGATATCATGGGCCAATAAAATTTCCAAAAAATAAAATTTGAGGGAATTCAGCAATGTTTTAAATATTTTGTTTTGCTGAATACAAACATTAAAAAATACCACTATCTTCACCATTTTATTAAAAAAACTTTTATTCACCAAAAAGGTATTAAGAACATAACTTTAGAATAAGCACTCCTTTAAATGGAATACATTTAGCTTTATGAAAAAGACTTATTACACTGTTTATATTTTTACCATTTTACCGCTGAGCCATGGAACCTTTGCTGTGGACCAGCACAGGTTTGTAGCAGACTCTTGGAAATTTCTGATCTCTGCATAATTTTGTTGACTGTGCTGGGCACTTACAGTGTAAAGTAATTTTCACTATTTGCTAAAGCAACAATTACATATTAAGTACTTAGGGAATATAAAGCACTGTGCTAAGCCTTATGCCAAATATAAAAGTATTTTTAAAAATTTTCGTATGGCCCAGAGAACTTACTCATTTAGCAGATGTGAAAAGGCAATAAACTAAATGAATAAAATTAGCTTTAGACAATACACTAAATGCCGAAAGTTGCTATATCATTGTTTCTTAAATGTATGGCTAGGAATTGCTATATTAAAATGAAGAATTTCATTCTAAGATAAGCAGGGAGGATGTGGCAGAAATTGCTGGCTACCTACCGCATACCATTCTCCTCTTCCATGTGAACAAAACCTCGGTTTTGTTGAAGGTGATGGTGTGTCCAGGAAGCAGACTACATTTCCCATCCTTCCTTGAAACTAGGGAAATTACTATATGGTATGAGTCTGACCAATGAAATGTAATCAGACTTTAAAAGGAGGCTTGACTTAACTGGCAAATGTCCTTTTGCCCTTCACTCATCTACCTCTTCCTGACTTGAAGGCGGATGCAGCACTGGATGTGCACTTAACCACTTTGTGACCATGACACAACTAAGTTAGAGCCAAGGCAATTATAGGGACCTCGGTATGGCTATATTTAGCTGTTGAACCAGTGACAGCAACCTTCTCATTGTGTGAGAAAAGATAAAACATGTAATTTATTTAAACTTCTGCTTTGGGGAGACATTAGTAAATGCAGCTGAAATTATCCCTTAATTCAGAAGGAAGAGGAGATTGATCATAAAGTATATAGTTTTGAATCTGTGCTTGGAAGAGTGTCATGAATAAAACATGGTTGTAAAGATGCAAATTGTGTTCAGAGATATATACTGGTCAGTACATATGGCCTGGGCCACAGAGGCCTAGACTTCCTCCCAAGGCCTGCAGCTGACCACATGCCTTCCAAGGTTCTCAGTTATCTCATCTAAAACAGGAATAGATCAGATTTGTCTAAAGTCGTTTCAATTTGAAAATTCTATGATTTGAGTGAATCCGTTTGGCTGGGGATGAGTAGATCAGGATTAAAAAGGCAGTAAGTCTTGCTCCTTTCTAATCACAAGACAGCCCAAGTTTTGATCTTTTTAAAATGAAAATCTGATCAAACCTCTCCTTTGCTTAAAACTTTCCAGTGGTTCCCGTTGTCACCAGAGTAAACAAACTCTTAGCGTGGTACCTAAGGCCCTTTGTGATCAGGCTCTAGTATCCTGTCCTGCCTCGTGTCTCACTTATTTTTCATCCACCTTGCCCATCGCCTCAACCTATCCTTTTCCCCTAACAAAATTTCCAGCCATATTGAACTGTGTGTAATCCCTTGATCTTGCCAGGTTCTCTCTCATTTCCCGGTCTTAAGCATGCTATTCTCTCTGCCTGGAATGTTTTCTTTCTATACTCCTCTTTTTTGAGTGGCTAACTCCTATTTATTCTTTAGGTTTTGGTACAAAGATCACCCTTCTCTGGAAGCCTTTTCATACCCCTAAGATGGGGTTAAGTGCCCCTGTTAAGTTCTGTCTTGAAACCTTGTGATTATAAATGTTCTAACACTATTCCTAATACATTCAGATTACCTGTTTGCTCACTTATCTCCTAAACTAGAATAAATTTCCTTGAGGGAAAGGACTGAGTCCTATTCCGTAATTTTTTCCCGAGCACTTAGTATAATATAGCAGTACTCTATAGATAGTTATTTCATAAATCTTGGACTTATGGATAAGTTGGGACCAAACTGTGGAAAGACTTAAAATGAGTTTGTTGAACTTTTTAATAATACCACTGGGAAATCAATCATGATGGTAGATGATAGCATCATTCTCCACCTTGCTTCGTCACTGAGGCACTATGGAATAGTGAAGCATTTACATAAAATAAGTAAATATGTGTTTTTGTACAAAATTAGATTCCATCTTATACAGATTAAAATGCAGCCTTTATTGGATTCCAAAGGTTTAAAAAAAATTCTGAGAGAGAAATTTTAACTTCTGTCATGTGACTTTTTCTATCAGTAGGGAAGCTGTTCTTAGATTATCTTAATTTTAGCTTTTTCATTACCTTGGTTTATTTTACAGAGCTTCTATATTATATGGAATCATAAGTTGGGAAAGCCCTAAAATAGAGAATACAGTGTAAATTGAGAAAGGAATAAGTTTACCTATCCCTTTTTATTATCATACAACCATTTTTTAAAGCTGGTTCCTTAGTATCAGCAGAAAGAATATACGATTAGGAGGTTTGAAGCCTTTAGGGATCCTAGATTATTCCTTCAGAACACCAGTGTCATTATTGCCGGTAGCATTAAAGTCATAAGCATCCTGTTACTCAACAAGGCTAGAAATCAAAAGGTTTAACTTGAAAAATCCTCTCCATCTTCTATTATTTACATATTTTGTTTGGAATAAGTTGTTGAAGACAGATGTGGGATTTTAACGTTTTTATATCTTTATAATTCCAAAACAAAGCATTGAAAAAAAAATCATACTCTTGTAGATTTAAAACTTGTGTGTTAAATAAGCCATTTTTCTCTCTGCCTCCCTTGATGCCCCATACTTGGCCTGCCAGGATTGTAGGGATCTTTGCTTTATGTTTCCCAGAGATTGTAATTTGATCAAAAGAAGGAGAGATGCTGTAGGAGGATTTTACTTAAGAGATCACTGAGTGAAATAGAAAGAGATTCAAGAGAAGGGGTAGCGGTGCTATAGGTAACCTGTGTTTCCTGTGGAGCTGGGCATCCTCGCCGTGAGCATGGATCACACTTTGCAGAGGAGCAGCAGGCACGCTGCACAGCCATTGCAGGGCCAGGAGTCTTCAGGAGAACCCTTACTGATTTGCCCTTTTCTGTCATTTCCTTCGAGGGTAAATGATCACATCCCCTCTGTTGTCCTTCTCACTTTGTCAGAAACGCATGGAAAATATCAAGAAATCAGCCACTTATTGTTTATTGTTGGTCTCAGGAAAAATTATCAGAGTGGTGAGGAAGCTGCCTCTAGAGTTCCCACAACAGAGGCCATGAGGAAGCAGCAAAATCCCTAGTCTCGCCAGAAAGCTCCTACCTGTAATGAATACGGAAATAGTAGAGGGCAGTTAGGGAAAACAATGATTGAAGTGCTATAAACATTGTACTTAGGGAACTTTCCTTCCCCTTTGCAATACCACTTACAAGGATACACCTCCAGGGAGGCCTGTCCCTTAGGTTGGAAGCCATTGCTGCTGGTGTTTCAGGGTGTCTGCAGAGAACAGCAGTGGGGATTGCTCTGCAGCTCCTACAGCTTCCTGGAAGTAAATAACAACAGGAAAGTGGTAGATTTCTTGACATTTTGAAATATGCTGACAAACTAGGGCAGGGAGCTGCATTAGAAGTGTATGTGCAGCAAAGGCAGATCTATTTTCCATTTTAGGTCCATAATGTGTGCGAAGCACTGTGCTTGCTGCTTTTGGAGACACGAAGTTATATGAAACACAGTTCCTACTTTCAAGGAGCTAACGAACTTGCTGAGGAAAAGGGAAATGCACGGAAATGCTTGTATTTAAAAATATCACATGATAAGGGAGTATAGGTGCTGGCAGAAAATAGAGAACTTTTTTAAAAGGAGTTTATATTTTTATGATCCACAAAACATAAAGCTTTACATATTACATTTACATGGCTAAGTATGAGAGTAAAATATACAGATACGTATATGAGTGAGGTGTGACTTGGGGGATGTTTTCTCAAGGAGGCTTTGCAGATATGTCTGCCTTTTTAGTTTATTACAGGAGTTGTTCATCCAAGTCCATGGCCTCCTTAAAACTTTTCTGCAGAATTTGATGGATAAGTATATGTATATAGTTTCCTGGGGAAGGGACTGATGGCTTTCAGCAGATTCTTAAAGGGTTCTACGACTGAGAAGAAATTCAGAACCACTAATTTACAGGGTGCATTCACAGACTCTTTTCTTGGCTTTACAATATCTTTCACTTCTCTTCTCTTCCCTTTCAATCCATTCTCATTTAACAGTTGGCTATAACGTAAAAATGAATAAATGCTTTTATTTGTTGAATGCATTAAATTAAAGTTTGTATGCCATGTTCTTAATTTTGAAAACAGAGAAGTTCAGCCTATTCAAAATAAGTGATGGCTGTCATTTATTGATCCTCACTGGTGCTGGGCACTTTGAAGTCCACTTTGCACGCGTTAATCCATTTAACATGCAGGCTTTTCATGAAACATAGCTATCAGTATCCCCATTTTGCAGACAAGGAAACTGAGACTCGCTGAGTACTTCTAAGCCTGCTCCCTAATAAATTATGAGACTGTGGTTAATTCCCTGTCTGAAATCTGAAGCCTCTTCTCTCCTGAACCAACATACTCTTCTGTTCTATGATGTATAAACTGTTTATCTCTTTTCCTCCAAAAACAAACAAACAAAAAATCTCTTCTAAATCAGTTTGCTCCTCACAGTCCCCAGTGTTTTCTTTTTTAATGTCAAAATGCCTTTTGAAGTAGATGAGCTTTTGCAGTTTAATAGCTATTAGTCTTATGTATACAAAATGTCAGCATTATCTTCAACATAGAGGAATACATGTTAATTAAAATCTAGATCATTTCATCAGATTTTTAAGTAATATTGAGGCATTTTTAAATTTAACAAGCTGTGTGAACAACTTACCACATACTTGACATCATCGTGCTATATCAGTACACCAGAATGTGGGGGAACATAGAGGCTTAAGGGAGAGGGCTTTTTAAACTACACATCCTGCCTTCTCCATCCCTCATCCCTGTTCATAAACATTGTCTGTAGTGAGAGATGTTACCAATGGGAAGTATTTGACACATGAACTCTATTAGATGCAGAAGGAAGATGACGAAACACCATATTACATCATTTGAAACCCTTTCTTTTGCAGAATTCTGAGTAGGGAGAGACATTATTTGGGAGTTTAGGATGGCTGATATGTCTTGAAATTATATATACTTATTTATATATAATTATTATATAATTAAAACACTTTAGAATATGGTATAAAATGTTGTAACCAAATTATCTCTTTAAAGTGTGTGGCTGAGCAACCTGTAAACTCGAGATCTTTTATAGTCTTACTGTCCAAAACCTTCTTTAGTTAAAACAAAACAAAAAAAAGAAATCCTAAGTGGTTTATATTTTGAAAATGTGCTTCAAGGAAAACATCACGAAAGTAAAATTACTTCATTGCTCTGCCTTTTATTTTGTAATTTTAGGTAAGGCACTGACATTTCTTCTGCTGCAGCCCCCAAGCCCAAAACTTCCTCCACACAGCACTATCCGAAGGACAGCCATTGATCTAATCGGACGTGGTTTCACAGTTTGGGAGCCTTACATGGATGTGTCTGCTGTCCTGATGGGGCTTCTCGAACTTTGTGCTGATGCCGAAAAACACCTTGCCAAGTACGTGCTCAATTCTAGTTAATTTAATTTGGTTTGTTTATGTTTTGTTTGGGTGGACGTCATTGATTGCTCTTTAGAAGTTGTGTGTTTTCAATAGACAAAAAAGACAAATATCTCAATATATGAAATTTTGGATATAGACAATGAAAGGGAAGTATGTTTCTGTAATTTTAACACAACTGGAATTTAGCATTGAGCTAATGAGTGATTGATCTGTGACATAGTTTTTAAATTATGTTTATTGTGCCTTGAGATATTATTAGCTAATAATATAATAAAAATATAAACATATCATTTATAAGGAAAATGATATATGTACTTGCTCAGAAATGTTTTACTGATAGAATACATGGCCAAATAGTTGGAGAACTATTCCTTCACATTTATATTAATTTTTAAATCAACTTTATGAAAGTTTCATTTGCACACAATGAAGGACCAGCCATGAGGAGGTTGCAGTGATCTAGGGAAGCAATGATGAGAGTGTAGTCATGCATCACTTAACAGGGATGTGTTCTGAGAAACATGTCATTAGGCAGTTGTGTTGTTGTGCAAACATCATAGAGTGTACTTACACAAACCTGCATGGTGTAACCTGCTACACACCTCGGCTCTGTGGTTCTAAACTTATAGGACCACCACTGTCTATGTGGTCCACTGTTGACCCAAACATCTTTATGCAGCGCATAACTGTAATGGAATAGGAAGATGAGCTGAGGGAGTTGCTAAAATGAAATAAGTGGGAGACATTTGGTAACCAAATGGCTAGGAGTTGCAGAGGTGGGAGGATGGCGATAGAAATTAGTGTTGACTTAAGAACTCAGCCTCCTGATTCCTGGAGGAAGTCTTTATTTTGGTGGTATAATACACATAACATGAATTTTACCACTGTAACCATCTTAAAGTATACAATTCAGTGACATTAAGTGCATTCACAATGTTATACAACTGTCACCACTATCGAGTTCCCAGGAGTGGTCACCCCAAATGGAAACTCTGTACATATTAAGCAGTCACTTACCATTCTCCCCTCCCACCAGCCCCTGGCAATCACTAATCTGTTTTCTATCTCTATGAATTTGCTTTTTCTGGATATTTCATATAAATGGAATTATGCTGCGTGTGGCCTTTTGTGTCGGGTTCTTTCACTTAACATAATACTTTCAAGGTTCATTCTATGTTGTAGCTCAAATCAATACTTCATATCTTTTTATATTTGAATAATATTACATTCCATGGATATACCACATTTGTTTATTTATCTGTTGATGGATATTTGGATTGTTTACGTTTTTTGGCTATTGTGTATAGAGCTGCTATGAAAATTCATGTGCAAGTATTTGTTTGAACACCTACTTTCATTTCTCTTGGGTAGACACCTAAAAGCAGAATTCCTGGGTCATATGGTAATTCTATGTTTAAGTTATTGAGAAACCACCGAACTGTATTCCACACTGGTTGCACCATTTTGTACTCCTACCAGCAATATATGTCAGACTTCATTTTTTCCACATCCTTTCCAACACTTGGTATCTTCTGGGGTTTTTGTTGTTTTTTTTTCAAAAGATCCATTCTGGTGAACGTGAATTCCTAGTGGTAGGAATTCTTGAACTGTCTTATGAGGCATCTCTTAATATAAATGTTATTACCTCTTTTCTCAATGAATTGTATTTCATTCTTATTATTGTTAACCCTTTAAAAAACTGAAGTTCTCTGTTCTTTCCTCATGACTGCCTTTCTCATATCGCACAGTTCCCTTACGTTCCAGCACAGCATGCTTTGGCCTGTTGTCTTTCTGCTGGCTTCTCTGTGCTCAGGAAGTGAAGACCAGAGAAGCAAATGAAGGCTAGACAGGAATGCTGTGGCTTTGTGTACAGTTTGGGCATTCACAGCCCAAAGTCCCAAGACTGATTAGTTGGAGGAGGGTATTCATTTCAAACCTAGGCAGCTGCCCTCCTCCATTACCTCCTATCATACACCATCCTTCCTGAACTTCACCTCCCTTGTGTCTCCCTAGCTGCATGCCCTTCAGCAAATTACTTCACCTTCTACCTCAATTCCATCTGCAAGTTGGGGCTAATTAAAGTACTCATCTCATAAGGCTGATATTAAATGAGTATATATTTGCAAAGTGTTTAGAAGTGTACTTAGCACATATTAAGACAGTGAATGGATGTTACCAAGTGGTAGGACAACTGGTGATGCCATTGTCATGATCCTAGTGTTCAGCAAATCAAGAGCTGCCTGTTTCTGGAATGAACAGTTCAACATGGTGGTAAGCAGGATAGTTTCTGGATACAGGAGGCCTAAGGTTCTCAGTTGACCTTAAGAATTACAAGGGAATGTGAGCCCATGAGTTTGCAGCATTACTAAGAGGAAGCTGACCTTTGTGCAAAGCCCCAGAACATATTTTCAAGTTTGTGCTCTCCCCTTGACTGCAGATGCCATGTCTGCTGGCTTCTATTACCACAGCTCTCCTGGTTATCTAGAGAAGCCTTTACCATTTTTTGATTGTCCAAAATTTTGCTTTGACCTAATTTTCTAGACTATTTTCAAATCTGATCTAAACAATTTCAACAGTATGCACTCATGTTGTCTGGGAGGAGAAGTGATGGGATTTTATTTTAAGTTTAGTATTTAGTATTTTTTTATTTTGTTTTTAAATAAGTTTATATGAAGCTTGCATCAGCAAACATAAAGATACACTTATATTTTATCTACATGTGATATGTCCACAGACACAAATACTATAGTTTTTCAGTAGGTGATTTAAATCTTGCTATTACATCCTTTTCTGTCATGAAGATTAGTATGGTTCTCTGTACACAGCTCTGAATAAATGAATGTATCAGCATGTAGCCTTGAGGAGTCCAATGTAATTTTCATCATGATAAATTGCATAATAAGCAAGAAAATGTTTGCTTATTAATCTATAACAAGATTTAGATTGAAAATGGCCTATTACATCCATGACACACTAGGAACAGGCTGCAGAAGGACTGAGATGGGGAGAAATGGAGCAGCGATGTGTGCAGGGGTTATGTGTGCATCTTACACTCATGGCACCCTACTGAGCCGCTCCTTTTTGTGCCTGATTTACTGTGTAAATGATCGCAGTGCTCAGCTGCCTTGCTTCTGACTGTGATGTTAAGCTTGCTTTATGAAGAAGCTTTTGTGGTAGGCTCATGATTTTTAAAATTTCAGTTCATGTTTATTGAAAAAGAAAACTCCTTGGCAATGTTTCCATCTCTATTCCCATTCATGTGAATTTATGAGGGATGGGGTTTTAGGGAGGGGCAGCAAGCTCAGGCCTGCTCCCTAGTCTGGAGAACACTTATTATAGCAGAGTTTCTTTCTTCCTCTCTCTCTTTATATCAACATTCTCTGTCAGAGATGACTCCTGAGAGGTCTCCTAAAAAAACTACCTATGGCTCAAGATTAATAGAGTATTTTTCCAGAATTAATAATGCCTTTATTTTAGAAATATGGCTTAGAATTTTATGTCTTCAAGATCAAAATATCACCAGTCGTTTTCTAATGTTTTCAAATATTTTTCCAAATTTTAAACTATATTTATTAACAAGGAGGCATTTCTTGAGTAGATAATCTGTGGAAGGAACAATGTTAGGTGTTGTATGTAGTTATGAAGTTGTATCAAACAAAGATCCTGTCTCCATGGCACTTGCAGTCTTACAGGAAAGCAAAGATCTGCCTGAGACGACATGATAAAAAGTGAGGCGAGCCAAAGGTCTGGACAATCCGAGCATGAGGAGAGACATCTAGCTGCGTCATCAGAGAGTATGCAAGGAACAGTTTCATTTGAATCTTTTATTTGAATGATGAGGAGAGGAGGGTAAGGACAAGGACATGCAAAAAGACAGAAATGGGAAAGCACAGGCCTGCCCAAAAGATGCTGACTAATACCTTAAAACACAGGGCAAGTGAAAGTAAATATTGCTTTTAACTAATTGTATTCGTTAATTCCTTGCAGAACTTAAACTGTGGCATGCTCCAATCTAAAACTCTAACATAATTTCCTTCCCAGTTATCTCTGGGGAAGAGAATTAGGGTCAAAGAGAAGATTGGTTGTTACCTTTTACTTTATAAAAAGATTGTTACAGTGAGCTTTTTCCTTGTTTTTAGCACCTACCACGTATCTATGAGTATGCAGAGAAACAGGTATGGGATAAGGATAAGAAAAAATGAATCTGTTGTCTCTTGTCCACAGTAACACTGTTGTCAGTGAAAAAGATAGGGGTTCACACTCAGGTCTTGCTATCTCCAGAAGCCATGCTGCTAACACTATGCTGTCTTGCATTCTAAATCTCACACCCACAGAATTAAAGACCAACAAGTACTAAATTTAAAACAACACATTAATTGGACATAAAAGTAATCAACTCACAATTTTCAGTGCACTTTCAGATTTTTAAAAATATATTTAATAAATTCCTTTTCATCAAGGATTTTGTGCCTTCTAGAACGTGAAAACCTATTTAAATATCAGTAAGCTCCTTGAGTGCTTAGGACATGTTTTGTGTGTTTATTCTTACCAATTCATAACATCTTTCATGTGATTTGCATGCAATAAATGTTTAATAAAGACAGAATTTTAGAGATGAAAATCTCTTTCAATAGCCTCTGATCCACTGCCCTCAATATGCGATTAAGTAAACAAGTTTTAGAGAGATTGAACAACTTGTCCGAGGTCACACTAGTGTTGTAAGAGCTAAAACAATATGCAGGTCTCCCACTCTCACTTTGCTGCTCTCATGTCATGTAGTTATGCCACCCTTTATATGACAAGTCATCCACAGGTAGAATCTTATGTGAGGAATTTTTTAAATGAATGGTTATGGGCTGCTCATTCATGAACTGTTTAATAGAAAATGGAGGCTGCACTTCATTGAAATCATAGGTTGAGCCATTGCTAGCTAATCATGAGAAAAATAGAAACATGCAGTATTATCTTTTTTTATAAATCCATCATTTTGATAGATCAGCATGGTTATATACATAGTGCTAAAATTTTAGAAACAGTAGAAAATCCTGCTTTATTAAGGAACAGTAAAATCCTTGTGCTTTTGGGAGGCTAGACTTATATCTATATGTGTTGTAGTTTGATTTTGATTCCATTTTCCTAGGTCATGTTGCAGGGCCTTTCTCTGAAAGAGAACAGCAGAGCAGTGCTGGCCCCAGCTGCTGAAGGTGGCCAGTCTTTCGTTTCATACTGCCGTGACTGAGGGATGTCAGTGAGTTACAGAAAGCCCATTGCTTTTCTGGAATATTCACAGTTTACCAAATGTTAAGAGAGAAACATATAGTCACTGGAAACCACACATGCTTTGATAACATACAGATAAGCCTCATACATTAGGAAGATTCTTTTTGAACTATATAAAGTAGAGTTGGAAAAAAAGAGTTGACATTTTAACTCAGATCTCAACTATGTTTTTTAAATTTAGGGGGCAAGGAGTAGAGAAAGGAACACATCATATGAACACTAAGGTGCCTTAGGATTCTATATTTAAACCGTTTCTGTTCACATGACACTTATTTTTATTGGAAAATTTATAATCTGAGGAAACCATTTAACTAAATCATGTTAGCATAGTTTTTGTTCATCGTAGATGTATATAGCATATAGGCATATATGGAACAGGTCTAAAAGATAGGCACTTATTGGAGGAATTGCCACCTTTGAGTTTAGGAAATTAATGCCACCTGTGAGTTATTAAGGTCCGACATGACAGAGAGGAATTAATGATTCCTTATTACAGTAAAGACAATTGTTAACACCTGTTTTACTAAGAAAGGATAAGATGGAATTCCCAGATGTTATGTAATTATTTATTTTGAAAATAACTTTAGTCTTTGTTTTTGATGGGGAGTGTTTTCAATGCCCTGTTACTGTTTGTCTTAGTCAGTTTGGGCTGCCGTAACAAAATACCATAGATAGAGTGACTTAAGCAACAGATATTTATTTCTCACAGTTCTGGAGACTGGTAAGTTAAAGATCAAGGTGCTTGCAAGGCAGGTTTCATTCTGAGGCCTCTTCTCTTGGCTTCTAGGCAGCTGGCCTCTTAACTGTGTGCTCACATGACTTTGTTGTGCTCAGGATTAGGGAGAGAAGCAAAGAGAACAAGCTCTCTGTTGTCTTTTATAAGGGCACTAATCCCATCACAAGGGCCTCACCCTCATGGCCTCATTTAACCCCAGTTACCTGCCAAAGGTCCCATCTCCAAATATCATCACAATGGGGGTTAGGGTTTCACCATATGAATTTTAGGGGGACACAAACATTCAGTCCATAACACTGTTGACCATGATTTGAGGGCTATGGATGAAAGTTTAAGTGTTTTTCTCCCTAAATATTTCCTTACAGTATTCCTTAATTTGGCAGATGGGGAAGTCTGACCATTGTAGACAGTGACATTTAACTGAAGTGGTCTTACGTGGAACTTTTAAACTGCTTTTTACCCATGAGGGAGTAAGGGTTAGAACAGGATTAGTGAGCAGTCATGTAAGGAATGAACTCAGCCTGAGTGGACTATTTTTCTGTTCATGTTTTTTATTTATAATATCTGTCATCACTGGTATTTCATACTGAATGTGTATACTGAAATGCTGAATAGAAAAGAGAATGTGTCATATCGTATTTTTTAGAATAAAGACTGAAACCAAAGACCTGTCCTGTAAACCTATATAACGAATGTTCTGCATAACAGCCAGATAAGCAGGATCAGATAAGAAGAGTGGATTCCCTGTTTACGTACAGATTCCAGAATAAGGCAGACACCCCTTCAATTTCAAACCTCTGATAGCATGATCCTTCTTCTTTCAGTTAGAATACCACATTAAAATATATCACAAACACCGTGTACTCTTGACTTTAAAGATCACTACATGCGGAATTAGACTGTCTGTTGGGACTACCAGATCAATTACTTTGACTTCATTGCCTGGTCAATTCAGTCAAATAACTGGCTTAAGTGATTTTTTTTTTTCCTGCTGAATTTGCTAGGTAACTTCATTTAGTGTGTAACTACTGAGCTAACACTGTGTCCAAGGGCTGTACTAGGCACTTTGGGGGGATACACAGGATTAGATGGCCGGTCCCAGTCTGCACGGAGTTCACAATACAGTACTAATTCATAATGCCTGGCAGAATGTGATTCGTGCTAAGGGCCTGGAATAAATGGGTTTTGTTGTTGGTTCTTTTTGTTTCAATAGAAAGTACTTCAGTGCTGTAGCAGTTGCCAAATACCACCTGGGCTTCCACAAGAATTGAACAGAGGGGAGGGAAAGGGGTAGGGGAAAAGCATTAGCAAAATACTAGAATAAAAAAGGAATACGATTTCGGGGCCCAACTTTGAAATTAGTGGGGCCTCAGAAGCATTGGTGTTAAAAAGACTGAGTTATAAATTAGTGAAACTAGATTATTTGAGGGCCTAGAGTTTAAAACCAAGGAGTCTAAGATTTTTCTTAGAAGCAATAGGAGCCGCTGAGGGTTTTAAGCAGGTTAACCATGAAATAAAGTTGGTGCTTTTGAAAGATTACTCTAGTAGTGGTGCATTGAGTAGACTATGGAGGGAAGAGACAAGGTTTCTCTTCTTCCTCTATGGCTTGGCAACTCCTTTCTGTTATCACACTCACACCCTCCCACTTTTGTACTGTGGCTGCTCTAAAGGTCACTGCAGAGTCCTGACCTCAGAGCAATAGATCTGTCCACGTTATGCAGCCCTGCACTCAGACCGCCAGACCCTGATGACGGGAATCACTCAAATGCACACAGCGATGCCTCTGCATCATGTTGGGTGTTCCAGCTTCCACTGAACTCAACAGCCAAGACTTTTACACGTGTTCGGTTAGCTTCCTTCCCTCTTACTCTACAGCTTCTCTTCTAGACCTCACCACCCCTTGCCAAACTTCACCACTTTTCTTACTGGAAAAAGTTCGCTGATTCCCCCAAATTCACAAAATCATTTGCTGAGATGGGGGAAGGGTGATATGTGACTAGGCCTTTAACTTGAAGCCAGTGAGCTGCTGTTAGTTGACCTTGTTTTCTTTTCACTTGGTTAAGGAATCTTTGGTCACAAGAAGCATCTATTGTACATACAATGTAGGTCAGGTGCAGGGCTGGATGATTTTGAATCTGTTATCTCATTAAATCTTCTCATCAACCTTGTGAAGTAGGTATTTCAGTATACTCATTTTCAATATTCTCAGTATACAAGAAGACATTGTGTTTATTCAATCTGGGGTGGCCTCGAGGCACGGCATAAGGGTGGGGGAATATCCACTTGTCGCTGTGGCATGAGCCTTGAAAGTCTGTCAGCTGACCACCCGCATCCTCACGTGCACACACACGTGCATATTCATTCATTCTCATTCTTTCTCTCTCTTTTTCCTCTCTATCCTGCCCGCTTTCCAGCTTCCCACTAAATGTTTCTCCTCCAAGTAACAAAAGGGGTAGAAGAAAGGACTTAGAAGTGGGTGGTGAGTTTGCTAGGATCCTGTTTATGTGAGTAGAACTCTGGTTTCCGCCTGCAAGAGGTCACAGCAGCACAGAGCTGGGAATGGACAGGACTTCTGTGGACTCCAGGAGTATGCTATAGCGCTTGTCCTGCAGAAGGCAGGGAGCAGCACCTCCATGGGGAAGGCAGAGAGGCACTCCGAGCCGTGAAGTACAGCAGGGCTAACACCCTCTCTGTTA
The DNA here is from genome assembly GCF_041296265.1 of Equus caballus. Taxonomy (NCBI): domain Eukaryota; kingdom Metazoa; phylum Chordata; class Mammalia; order Perissodactyla; family Equidae; genus Equus; species Equus caballus. The sequence goes on from NC_091691.1 coordinate 82,819,743, forward strand.
TTATACAAGTATTTCCCTTGGTACAACCTAGCTTTTATGGCAGCCACAACACTAACATACAATCTGTGTTTCAAATACACCCCTCAAAAGTCAATTTCATAAGCTCAGTAGAGGAGTGTATGACCCATTCAAATTCTATAAAGTTGGTCGTTTGTACCTACACATAAGATATCTTTATTTAACTGAATTTGATCTTGCTGAGGACTTTCTGAATTCCAGTTCTGTTATTTAATACAGTTGTTCTTATTTACAACTTTATATTCACACAAATTGATAACCATGGATCCTGTATCTTCATTCAGCCATCTTTTTTTTTGAGGAAGATTAGCCCTGAGCTAGTGTCTGCCACCAATCCTCCTCTTTTTGCTGAGGAAGAGTGGCCCTGAGCTAACATCTGTGCCCATCTTCATCTATTTTATTTTACTATTTTTATTTTTATTGATTTACATTTTTAATTTTTTAATTTTTTAATTTTTTTTTTTGAGGAAGATTAGCCGTGAGCAACATCTGCTGCCAATCCTCCTCTTTTTGCTGAGAAAGGCTGGCCCTGAGCTAACATCCGTGCCCATCTTCCTCTAGTTTACATGTGGAATGCCTACCACAACATGGCTTGCCAAATGGTGCCGTGTCTGCACCCGGGATCCAAATTGGCGAACCCCGGGCTGCTGAAGTGGAACGTGTGCACTTAACTGGTGTGCCACCGGGCCAGCCCCCATCTTCATCTGTTTTATGTGTGAGATGCCTGCCACAGCATGGCTTGATAAGTGGTGCATAGGTCCGTGCCTGGGATCCGAACCAGCGGACCCTGGGCCTCCAAAGTGGAGTGCACAAACTTAACCACTATGCCACTGGGCCAGCCCTCATCCCACTGTTGATACTGAATAAAACAGAGCTGAAGTCCAAGTATTACCACATACCTCTAGAAACCCCTCTCAGGGATGCAGTCTAGCCATTCATCCAAAGCCACTGAGTTTAGTCCTGTTACCAATTGATTAAGTCAGTTAACTGCAGTATTGCAGTTATTTTCTTCGAAGGTTAGCTATCCTGAAAGACATTACACTACTGCCTTGGCTCATCACTGAACTTCCCTGGACCTGAGTTCTCCTTTGTAAATGCTGATGTCACCCACTTCCTAGGGATGTGCTAGGGCAGATGCAAGAGGACGTGACATAGCACCCGATAGGCTGACTTCAAACCTAGACCTTGGGTTCTGTGTTCAGTTCTTTTTCCTCTGTACCATGCCTTCCAGATATGGGATGGGCTGTCCAGGAGATAGATATTCCTTTTCCTTGGTTGACTGCTTGGCAGGGATGTTGCCTAGGGGATCTTTTTTAACTCCAACGTTCAATGATTTTATGGATCTTATAAAATTTGATTTAGGTTTATTCAGAATTTTTCAATTAAAATAACATTTTTGTTTGTTTCAGCCTTTCAGTATTATCAACACCTGTTCATCCACTTTGATGAAAAAAAGGAGACATCATAGAGTATCTAAAAAGTTTAATTAGCTTGAGTACTTTAAAACTTGACTTAAAATGTGATCTAAACTTTATAATTATTAAGCAGTTTAGCCCCCAGCACTACTCACAAAGTAAACATTTCCTTTTGCTGAATTCTCAATATGAAGATTTAATCCAGAAAAGAACCTTGCTAACTACCCCACCCTGCTTTCCTCTTTCCAGCCCCTACTGGGACCCCAGGGCATCAGGATCTTCCATGGGGTGACACGCCCACCAATGCATTCCTTCTGTTCATTGTTCAGTGTGTGTATTTTGTTCTCTCTGCTCACATCTTTCTTTTTAGTGGGAGGAAGGCTCACCTTCCTCCTCTCTGAGTTCCTGCTTTGTATCTACCCTCAGTTTAGAAAAAAGAATAGAGACAGTTATCGGTCCAAGATTTAAGCAGCGTAACAGTCACAAAGAAATTATAAGCAGAATTTTCTGTAATCAATTTACCTTCTTTTAACAATGATGAAACTGCGTATGTAATGCATCTTTATTTTCAACTAAAAGTTAAAATAATGATTCTTAGATCAGTTACAGAGATACCAATAAACTTTTTGAGAATTTTTAGTAAACATAGTCCAGTTTACACATGAAGCACACAGACTTATTTAATTACAGCGGGACAGATCTTTATATGGATATTTAAATACCAAAATTACTTAACTAGGGGGAGAAACTATAATTGGATCTCTTACTGAATAACAAAATACTCTTGATAAACAGTTGATGTGTGGATCACATGCCACAGTTTAATTAAAAGTCAATACTTTTCACAGTAGTCTCTGTTTAATATAAAGGAAGCTCAGAAACAGAAGAATATCATTTGTATGTTTTGGGAGTGGCAAAGGAATATAACATCACTATCCTATCAGGACACTCTCACAGTTTGGGAAGATCTATTTCATCATGTATGTATTTTTATTTATAGGCTGGACACTGCCATGCTGTATGTTCTTTATACATAAAGAATACATATCAGTTAATATAATTTTTGCATCAGTACTAAATAACTGTTGCCAGAGCATGCTGATTAATGGATTGGTTCTAAAGATATTGAGTGCAGAGTAAGCTAGCAGTACGAAGGCTATTTCAAACTAAAAATAATATACAAACCAAACATTATTTTGTCATTCTCAGTTCTTATGATAATTTTTTAGACAGGAGTGAATTTTGCTCTCTTTCAGATATATGGCCCTAAATGTAGCCTTTTAATATGACCTTATAAACAAATTACTACCTTTTACTTTTTTTAGGAAAAAACATGAAAATTCGCAGCACAGGATTCGTTCGTGCCTTATTCTAGCTTTGTGATATGTATTCAGTACTAGTTCTTGATAATTTGTTAACAAGGCGTTTTTAACACTTTGGACAGATGCACATACTGTTTTCAATCTTCACGGTTAATTATTCGATTTTGTATTTGATGCCAGAACACCCTGACTCCTAATCACTGCTCATTGTTGCAAGTCCATTATATTCTAACTGTTTGAGTGCTCCCATTGACCTTGAACTGACATTATAAGCTGTGTCTAATCTCTTCAGTCTATATTTCTAATGCTGCTTTTCTTTTTTCCTTTTTTTCTGATCCCTGTTTAGCATCACAATGGGGCTGCCTCTGAGCCCAGCAGCTGACTCCGCCCGCTCTGCAAGGCATGCGCTCTCACTCATTGCCACTGCCAGACCACCCGCCTTCATCACAACTATAGCCAAAGAGGTAAGCAGAACTTCTCAGTGTGCTCCATATTCTCCTTTAGAGGAATTATTTGATCTTGTGAACTGAGGGTCTGTATCCGCAGTAATCCTTCCAGTTTGTTCTAGAACAGTGAAGATTAATGATTTAGTACTGAAATGAATACGTATGTACCTGTGTGCATGCACACTGAATTCCACAGCAATGCATTCATGAACTAGTGCTTTTGCATTCATTTCTGTTCTCAAAGTTAATTCAGTTGTAAATATTTGACAGTAATTTTTCAATCAGAAATATAGCAAGCTTATTCAAATTAAAGTATATTAAGGGTACTCACATTTTACAAGTGTAAATATCTACCTGTAATCAAAACTAAACTTCTTATTTAACACTGGCTCTCCAATGTAAACAAAAATGTAAGTCATAAACTTGCTAATTGTTTTTCCTATTACATGTCACAGATAAAGACTTGAATGCCAATTGATTCCCACATTCTTAGTGTTCTAACTAATTGTCCACGTCTAACTGAAAAACTAGTAAAGAACAATGAACCAATTATAGGATCTTTCCTATAGGTCTTAGTAGTGGGAGAAAAAGGACAGGATGAGAAGCTCTGAAATGTTTTTTTAAAGGTTTGTTCCATTCCAGTGTGAATAGTGTGCAGACTTGGTGTCCATGATCCCATGATCCCGGAATATGGGCTCTGTCTGAGTTGTTGTTCTGGTAGCTATGATGAATTTTTAAAATATTAAATAAATACCTCTGAGTCTGCCCAGATAACCTGAAACCTATTAGTCGTATATCTGCCCCAGCCATCTTTAACAGGCATGCAGCAAATATCTGTGAGGTGAAGGTAGCTAGAAGGGAGGAAGGAGGATCCTAATAGCAAATTGTATAGGTTTATGTGAGGTGATGGGACTTTGAATTCATATCTAAAATAAATTTGTAGACTAAGGATATGTTTTTCTAATAGTACATACTGTAATAGTGATGTCCCACTGTATTTAAAATGTACATGTATATGTGTTTATGTATTTTATAGGTATTATATATTCATATAAGGTGTATGTATGTATAAATTAACAGACATATTAGCCATGGAATATTTTTTGCCAGTTTTTCCCATCAGAGAATTATGCACAGATAGTAATAGTGAATATACTGAAAAAGCCTTACATCAGTCTGACCACTTATACAGGTCCTATAAATGTGAGGCATTAAACTGCCTCTTTAAAGAGAGTAAACAAGTATTTATTATTAGTTATGTTTTTTAACTTATTTTGCACCATTTACATATGAGTATCTTTAAATTAACTGTTAGAATAGCTATGCTTTGGATTTATTCTACTCCAGCATATGGTTAGAAAGGTAGTTTTAAAATATTTTAACATCGTAGTCCACACTTATTGCCTTTTAAAAACAAGTTTTCCACTTCACTTAGAGTTTTAGAGTAATACTGAAATATTTGTCGTTGTTATTGCTGTCCCTTATGCCATCTCCATGCCTCCTCCTCCAGGGCTAGTCCATGGCTAGTCCAGGGTCCATTAAGGCCCTTTCTCCTCTGAACTTACAATTTGTATGGGGGAAACGTCACACTGAACTTACACTCTTTGCAATGCCAATTATTTTTGGAGGGATGTTTATTTGAATTTCCCAACTTGATTATAAAGCACATAGAATGGTGTATAAGCATCATTTACTATCATTACTTGAGAACAAGGAGCATATCCTATACATGCTGGTATCTGCTATCTGCTGTCCACCTCAGTGCCAAGTATCCCAACTTCTCAAACCTTCAGTGTGTCTCTTTTTAAAAATGTCATGATAATATTATATTAAATTCTCATATAATACCCAGGAATTTATTGAATTTTATTAGAGAATACTGAGTTTTTATTGTGCTAAACACTCTTTTGCAATCAAAAGTATCTCCTGACCCACCCCAAGAGATTTGTCTTTGTTGATTCTTTAGTTTTTATATTGTATTAATAAGTGAAAAATAAAGCAGTGGGTAGAAATGTAAAATTGTATCGAGTGTCACCCATATCGAGTGCATGGATATGTTTTTATAGGTACACAGACATACTGCTCTTGCAGCAAACACCCAGTCGCAGCAGAATATGCACACCACAACTCTCGCACGAGCTAAAGGGGAAATTCTGAGAGTCATTGAAATTCTCATTGAAAAGATGCCCACAGATGTTGTAGATCTTCTTGTGGAGGTAAGAAGATTCTGATTTAAATGACATATGGCTAAATTAAATATTCCAGCGAAGTAATATAAATCAGCCTATTTCCAGCATCTCTAAAAGAAAGAAAGAGAGGTAACTAAAATGAATTAACTTTTTTATCATTCCTGGAGACTTTATTTAAATTTCCTCCAAAATCAAAATGATTGCTCTGTCCTTTTACCAATCACGTGGAATTGGTATGTATTAGAGTAATTTTTAAAGATCATGTTCTCTTTGACATCTTTCATTATAAATAAAAGAAAACATATAGTGTGCTTAAATAAAAGCTACCAAACTGTTTATAAATATGAATTGCCTTTAGAGTAAACAAGTCTGATTTCTTTATTTTACTGCACTGTCTTACGAATGTTTTTCACAGATGAGAGAAAGGATAGCCGTAGTATAAAGTAAATATACTGTAGTTTTAGTAGATATACTATAGTTTTAAAGTAAATATTAAAATCAAACTATCTAAAATGTCCATGGGCAAATGAGGCCTAAGATAATAATTTAAATTTTGGAAAATTATTTGCAATTAATCTTAGATTTGTATCTTCTCTATAAAGGTTATGGATATCATTATGTACTGCCTTGAAGGATCTTTAGTTAAAAAGAAGGGTCTTCAAGAATGTTTCCCAGCCATCTGCAGGTAAAGAAGCCTTTGATAGCATGCAAAATAATTTTCAGTAACAAAAAAGTAAAAAGCATTTTTTTAGCATGGTTAGTCTTGCTCAGTTAGAAATCCAATTGTTAATATCTGCTTACTTCCTAAAAGAATTTAGGCAAATTTTAGTCAAATACACAAATATAATAGAACCAGCTATTTGAAATTGTCGTGAGAGGTTTTCTCACAACTTGAAAAGTGCATAAGAGATAGCATCTGTGGAATATGTCTGTATTCTTATGTTCGGCACTCAAATTATCATTTACATTACAGAGAGAGGGAGCTTCTGACTTATGAGAGAAGATATACTTTTCAGCCAATAGAAACTTTATGCCACACTTTTGCTGGTAAATTTTATTTTTAAAATAAAGGCCAGCATTTGCATATCATCCTAAGTATAGGTGTTTTCCCTATGAGAAGACAGGAATAGAAGCCAAGAGCAGTTTAAACTTTTATAAACTGTTGCATCCATTAGTTATAACTCTAAGAATCTTGTATGTGTATAGCTTATGATTGTTATGAAATGAAGATAGTTTAAATGTCAAAATGTAGTAACATTATGTTTATTTTTTTAAAGTAGTTTTTGGTTCTCAAAATGTTTAAAGCTTGATGTACATTTTGCTAAAAGTTTTTTTACTGCATGTAGTCAGTAGAAATAGTGTTTAAATCTGTTGAAGATAATTGTTTTTGTAGAAAACAGAACAACCAGTTAGTCATAGTTACATAATATTTTTCTTTTTAAGACAAGTTCAATGATATCCTTACTTATTTTTGCTCAGTTCTCTGAGTACATTGTAGTAGAAAGCTTTATGTTAGACTATAAGTTGCTTGAGAGCAGTGACATTACACTGTGCATATATACACTATGTCTTCTGTATTTCCTGGCATTTCAGCAAATGTTTGCTGAATTAGTTGTACTCTGAGTCCTCCAATATCTTTTTCCATATTTACAATAGACTTTTTATCCTAACCTCTTCATTTTATTGTTTCTGATTTATGCCATCCAGAAGTTAAAAGAAGAACGCATATAAGAAAAAGATTATGCTGTAGTATACATTTGTACAGGTGGATATTTTCTTGTGATATAGATTAGGCATGTTAGAATACAGTAACTTTTTAACATCATGCCATATTAATTCTGATTTATGTTCTTTTTGTTAAAAATTGTATATATCAAATCCTTTTGTGCAATTAATTGGTGTTAAGAATACATGTAGCAGTCCAGCTTGGTGGCATAGTGGTTAAGTTTGCACACTCCACTTCAGCAGCCCCAGGATTCATGGGTTCAGATCCTGGGCACAGACCTATACACTACTCATCAAGCTGTGCTGTGGCAGTATCCCATATACAAAATAGAAGAAGATTAGCACAGATATTAGCTCAGTGACAGTCTTCCTCAAGCAACAGGGCCAATCTTCCTCACCAAAAAAAAAGAAAGAAGACATGTAGCTGTTACATGCCTAGTCGATTGTTCTCTCAGGAGATGTCTAAGTGAAAATAGACATTTGTCACTTATTGAAAGTGAGGAAGCACTTTTGTTGGGACTCATGTTACTGAATGTTAGCAAAGCATTCCTTATAGCACCAGTCACCATGATGTAAGTAAGCCTCCTGGAGTCAATGTGAGGACACTGTTCAGCGTTAAACGCTGTCTGTCTTTTGCCTTGCTGAAAGCCTGCCTCCTCCCCAAGCAGCATGCTCCGTTCCGTAAGTCACCTGGTTTGCTGCCTGTCCACTGTTGTTTGCTGTTGTTTAATCACTGGGGAGTAAGGATTCTGCTTGAATGCTAAGGAGGCATCTGTGTAAACTGAATGCTCAGTGCCAGGTTTTTCTGATTTAGCAGAAAGCAATTGTATTTTGTTTATTAACTTAATACCATTTATTGAACACCTACTGTGTATCAAGTACTAGGTAGTCCCTGGGGATTCAGTGATGAATGACGTGACATCCTCAAGGAGCACAGGGTCTAGTAGGGTTGGTAGTTATAAAGACAAATAATTCCAGGGTGCTGTGTTATGTGCTGGAGTAGAATTACATACCAGGGACAGGGTTGGGCAATAAATGGAGTGCTTAACTCTGGATATGGGAGTCTGAGAAAGTTCACAAAGGAGAAGACAGACTACTAACAATATCTGTGAAAAATGCTTTCATAAAAGTGGTTGCCAGATGGAGAGGAGGAATTGTTCTCTGCAGGGGTTTGGCGGGGGTGGTGGTAGGAGTGGTGGGGGGTTCTGGGAAAGCCTCACAGAAGATTTGATGGGGTGGGCTTTGCAGAATACATAGGCATGTGCCATCTTGAATTACAGAAAGAACCGGTCCAGCAAATGTTTGGAGGCTCAAACATATACAGTGAGTTTGGCAAATGCTGTGTAATAGGGTCTAGCATATGGATTGAGGATGGAAGCCTAGTATAGTGCCAGAGTATAGGGCTTTGAATTCCATACGAAGGAATTTGACCATTATTCTATAAGCAATGGTGAGTCAGCAAAGTGTAAACAAAAAGGTGTAATTCTTTTCCCAGAACATAGTTGATAAGACATAATTTTATGAAACATCAGATTTATAAGAAATAGTTGTTGACTCTCTCTTAATTAAATTGTTAGATACTGTTAGAGCTGTGAAGATATAAGCCACACAGGCCCATTTATTTGAGTCAGCTTATAAACATAGAAAGATTATTAACACATCAGGTTGTAGCTTATGCTAAGTGTTAGTTCAAACAGACAATAAATTATCAAGGACTTCAGAGAACACTAGGCTTAGACCTCAAAAGTTTTGCAGGTTGATGCCATGCTACCTACTGGCTGATTTGTACTAGATTGATAAATGAACAACAAAGATATCAACGGAAGTTAAAATTATTTTATTGAATAGCTGCCATGTTCATGCCATTGTACTAGGTGCCTTACAGTACCTATGAGCCCTCTACTTAGAAATAAATGCCTTTCACTAAATATGAAACTCTAGTCATTGATGTGAATATCTGTGGTCCAGTCTTGTGTCATTTGTTTTTAAAATCTTTATATAAAGATTTATATAACTTTGTGCTTTTTGTTTGTTTGTTTTGTTTGTTTGCTTGTTTCCTTTCCTTTACCCTTTTTTAAAGATGCTATAGGTTTTACCTTAGGCTAACCTCTGTGATGTTGCTATATACCAGTATTTAGTTGCTGTGGTTGATGGATCATAAGAAGGTGTAAAACTTTATTTAGCGTTCTTTTTAAGCGAGATGACGTTTGTCAAAGCATCCAGCAAAATGCTTGTGATTTAAGTATTCAGAGAATGTTAGTTTTCTGTGGATCTCTCCATCTTAATAATAATATGAAAACCAAAAATATATATAAGAAATTAGTTAATACATATTTCAAAATATTTTACATGTATAAAAAGTACAGGATTGACATTATTATCATTTTAATATATTTTTTAAAAATTAGTTTTCTTCCAAAAATATTAAATAATTTTTAGTCAGTGTTATAAAGGTGATCTTCATGTCTAAAGTTGTATTAATTAAATTACAAGCTAATATGGTATACTGAAGTCATTGAATATTTAAAAATTGAAAGTATTCTGCCTTGGGTTCTGCATAAAATTCACTGTTTTCTGTGAGTACCAAGATGAAGTAGCATCATTGAATGCTGAGTGATCCTGAGTTTTGTTTTCTTGGGTTTGGTTTTGTTTTTAACCTTGACCAATGGGCTTGTGATTCTGATAGGCATCTGGTTTTGAGGTTTTGGTTCAGAATTTTAAAACTTTTAATGTGGTAATTTCTCTAAGATTTTCTTTATTGTTGGTAATTTGGCAGTTATTTCTCAGATTGCATATTGAAATAAAATTACCATTTTACTGTTATTGTGAAAGTCTTGAGTTTTAGCTTAAGCTAAGCTCTATATGTTGCTATATACCAATAGTCAGTTTTATTAATTCAGGTTTGTTTGTTTATTCATTTATTTATTCAGGTTTATTAATGATTATATGATGACTTAATATATAATTTAATGAGTGGTGGATTCATCCACTCAGTTATATTGTTAACTGAATTTCTTTGTTCCCTGGCATCTTTAGTCAAAATATATTTAAAGTTTAAGCTGAAAGTTGTAAATTTATTGAAAGAAAGAAAGACTGATACAAAAAGTTTGATTTTTCTAGTTTTGTTCATATAATGGCTTTTCTATGAATTCTTAAAACTTCGCATAATATTTTCTGTTTAAAAATAGAAATGGATTAGAACACATGCCAGTAAAATTCGATCGACATTCTTACCACTGACCAAAACTCACTCACTGATATTAAAACTTGAGGTTATAGCAATGTACAATTAATAAAAATAATAATGTAATCATGCTTTTCATTTATATAGCACTTTACAATTACCAAGTGCTTTCAAACCCATTAATTCTCAAAAAATTATTTGCAAAAGGCATTATGTAAATTAAAAATTTTTGGAGAATTAGATTGTGATATTTATTGGTCAAGTGACTAATAAAGTTGTAGCTCTAAGATAAGACTCAAACCTTCTTATTCATAGTCTGTTGCTTTTGCTATCCAATTTTTAACCTGTATTTATTTATTTATCCATTTATACATACATACACACACACATACATGCAACACCCACTTACCTTGTTCCGTAAAAGATTTTAAGCAGCTTTGAAAGTTACTGTAAGACGTAAAAATAGTGAGGGAATTGAGGCAAAGGGAAAATAAAAATAGGAAAGAAAGAAAAGCTGAGATTGTTTAGAAGTCCTTTGTATTCACCAGAGGTGAGCCATAAATTTGTCTCTAAACTTCCTAGCAGCCAGTGTGCAAAGAGGGGCAGACCATCAATACCTAAGGCACAATGCTCGTATGGTAGAAATAGAACCATTGTTCAGGAGAAACATACCTGAAAAACTAAGACCCATGTGAAATTGAGAGTCCTCAGATAGAACATATAAAATACTTTTCAACAAAGTATATTCACTGTTTGTTAGTTGAGAGACCTGAGGACCCAGATAAGAAGGTGAAACTTAAAAACAGATATTGAGTGCTCACCGCCTGTTAGGCCCTGTGGGGAATAAGATCTCTAAGTGTAGTTGCTGGACTTTCAAGAGAATCGCCTGATTTCTAGGCTCCACCTGAGAGCCACTACATCAGACTATCATGAAGCTTGGGAAGCTGCATTTAACACCCTCTCCTGCTGATTCTTATGATCACTAAAGTTTGAAAACAAGTACTCTAATAATCCAAAATCGAGGGAAACAAAACCTGAGTCATTGTTCTTTGTGACCATGTTCTGTTGTGTACAACCTTGGATCCCTGATTGCTTATTTATTGAATAAAGTTGAAATTTCCAAGGAAACATCTGAAGACACTCCACCAGCCCCCACATTCCAATGATGCATCAGTAGTTTTTAAAGACTTCCTAGACAGCATCACAGAATGCCAGCGGAAGACTTTAACTTCAAACTGTTCATTATCTTTTATCTAAAACTCAGTTGAGAAAAGAGAAACTTAGAAGCTAGATTAAAAACACATGGTCCGTTTATTCCTCTCCATGTTCTAGTTTCTATCCCTAGATTAAACTAAACCATCAGAGAGTGCCTGTTTGGACCACACTGCCTGGCCTCCTTCAGAGTTGCCTTCCCCAAGTTCTTCTTCAGCATGATTGCCGCAGTTTGCGTGGAGGACCCTTCCAAGAGAGTGTAGCAAGAAGACTGTCAGCGCATTTATTGTAGGGATCATGTTGATGTCCTGCAGTGTATCGTTTAGGGTCCCTTCTATGAAGACTCAATCAAGACATTTCTCTTAATTCCAAATGGCAGGCATTTTTGCTTTGTTTTGTACTGAGGAACTAGTATGTGTTTTGTTTTTTGTTTTGGGGTTTTTTTCCCCCGACGAAACCAATGTTATTTTAAAAATTTTGCTTTGGCTGATAGGCAGCTTAAAGCCAAATTCCCTGCCTAACTTTAGTACTTTATGGCTTACCTCTCCCATTCTCTTACTTCATCATCCCACCTCAGGCCTATCTTCTTTTTCTGTCTTTTTATTGTATTATATGCTATAAGCTTTCCTAAGTCCTTTGTGTAGTGTGTGTATATACATGTATGTATGTACATATGTATGTATATGTGTACATGAAACATATGCACATTTTAAATTTTATTTCAAAAGCCATAGAAACAATAATCATAAACATAATACCAACTATGATTATTTTCTAAAAATAAAAATAGCTTCATTGTGTTAACTGAAATATCCTAGATCTTCCTATATCTTATGTATCTATAGATATTTTTCTATAATATATTTAGTAAAAGATATACAAATTACATAATTTTAATTGCTGTATAAAGTTTATAGTCATAGATGTAAATATTCCCTAATAATTCACATTTTAATTTCAGGGATATTATTAATAATATAGTGGCATCCATTAATAATACAAGAAAATTATTTAGGGCCAGCCCAGTGGCACGGCGGTTAAGTGCCCACGTTCTGCTTTGGCGGCCCAGGGTTGGCCAGTTCGGATCCCAGGTGTGAACATGGCACCGCTTGGCAAGCCATGCTGTGGTAGGCATCCCACATATAAAGTAGAGGAAGATGGGCACGGATGTAACATGCTCAGGGCCAGCCTTCCTCAGCAAAAAGAGGAGGATTGGCAGCAGATGTTAGCTCAGGGCTAATCTTCCTCAAAAAAATAAAATAGAATAAAATAGAAAACTTTAAAAAAAAAAAGAAAAGAAAATTATTTCGATTTCAATGCCCTTGAGAGAATATAGCACAGACTTCTTTCAAAACAGTTATACAAAATAATTCTGCTAGATTTTTCATCACTATAACAAATAAGGCTATATTATATAGGAATTAAACTGCATTCTTTTTAGAATGCAGATATATTGGCAACATGATTGTTACAACATTGAATTAATTTTATGTTTATGAATAAGCAGGATAAGAAATACAATAAGGTAACACTGAAGAAATGAATTCCTCTAGGTTTCTCTCCCAGCTCATTGGACTTTGCTTTGCCTTTGTCAGTCTTCCAGATCATCTTCAAAAAGGCTTCATCCAGCACTCTAGCTAATTATTGTTAGAGGCAGAAGTACAGAGGTTCTGAGTAATTTACACTTAATTGCCTGGGCTATAAATAATGCAACATCCTCAGTTAAAAATACCCCAGACACTAAGAAAATAGAACTAACTTCTTTCACGGCTTGGGAAGATAAACATCACTGAAGTTTCCTCAGAATTCATTGTTAAAATGTATTTACCTGTTGGTGTGTTACTAAACTTTAATATCCTTGTGAAGTCCCCCATATAGCAGCTCAATCTATTTAATTAATTATTCCTCTTTTGGTCGCTGTATAAACACAGTGACTCATTTTACGCTACTATACTTGGTGCAGTAGCATAAAGTGTGAAAGTGTAGAAAAGGACAGATGTTACTGAGAGAAGCAATACAGAACACACGTGCATGATATACACTTTAAGGGCTTATTACTCATTTTGCAAAAATGTTCTTTACTAATCTCAGAATAGAAAAATTTAAATTCTTATAAGCTACTGACTATCACTCAATTAGAAAGGAAGGTAAAGTACCTCTGGAAATATAATATGATTATAATGTAATTTTTTAATTTAAGCCTATTTTATTATATTCTTGAGGACTGGTAGGGACATAATTCATAACAAATAAAGGATTAGGGATTTTTTAAATGAAATTGTAAGTTGATAGGAAAATAAAATTATATTTGGAGATATAAGAGGTTTCAGGATATATTCATAGCAAATGTTAGATATGCCTCTAAATGCAATTTTTAGTCACTTAACAGCCCTTCAAGTATGCGTGTTGTAAGTAGCTTGAAGAAAGGGGCTTTTGCAACCATTTCTTTTACAGTGCCCTATAGCAACAAGTAGAGGGCTTCATCTGGCCAAAGCCACATGCCCCAGAATTCCCAGATAGATCCTTATTTCATGTATTTTTATTCTTTGAAATTGAGGCAATTTGTTTGATGTATAACTAAGAGTGGTTTAATTTTTATGCCTTTTAAAGACTTGTCAAATAAATTCACAGATACCAAAGAAATCCTTTGTTGGACTCTGTCCCAATTTTTAGTTTAGAAAATATGAACACTCAATATAGACGCTCAATACCTGTAGTTGAATAATGATACCAGCTACACCACTTTGTGTGTTTCATCCTTAATTTTGTCATAATAAATGGCACCAGTTATTTTACTTGAGCAGGGACCTTGCTGCATTATTTTTATAGAATTACAAATTGTAGAATTTTGAAAGTGAAAAGGACCTCGTGTCATGAATTACCTACTCCTGCCCTTCATTTTACAAACAGACAAACTTAAGAGCATTTTTGTGCTGACAGTCAGATGAAAGTGATGCCAGCTTTGCTGAACGGATCCCACACCTGCTCTGTGTTCTGCAGGGTGGGCTGAGCACCCGCTGCACAGGCATGCACAAGTCAAGGGACACACAGAGTCGTGCTGTCTCATCAGAGGATGAACTAACTGTCGTGCTCCAGCCCCTGGCTTCTTCCTTGCTTCATCCTTCATTCCATCCTCTCTCGCCTCCTCTTGGGCTTGGCTCTTTAGAGAACCCTTCTCTGACTTGTATCTTCAGCTGCTTCTCTCTGGCGTCTTTTCCTCATCCTGGAAGCATGCTCTGTTATCTCTCATTTAAAAACCCTTCCTTCCCTCTGCATCTCCTTGTCTACTCCCCAGTCTCTCATTTCTCCTTCTCCAGGGAAAGGAGTCTGCACTCCGTCCATTTGTCACTTCTCATACCCTCTCAATCTACTGTAGTCTGACCTTTGCCCCCTTATTTTGCTGATATCTCTCTCTCCCTCTGGTTACAATATTTGATTACCAAATGTTTTCCAGTCTTTATTGTAGTGGTTTTCAAACTTTTTGGTCTCAGGACCCCTTAAAAATTGAAGCCCCAAGGAGTTTTTGTTTATAAAGGTTATATCTATACATTTTTAATGTATAAGAAATTAAAACTGAGAAATTTTTAAAATATTGATTTATTAAAAATAATGATAAACTCAGTTCATGTTGATATAAAAACATATTTTTATGAAAAATAACTACTTACCAAAACAAAAAAAATACTGAGAAAAGTAGCATTGTTTAATAATTTTGCAGATTTCTTTAATATCTGGTTTAATAGAAGACAGGTGGGTTTTCATATCTGCACATGTCTTTAATCTGTTGCCATATGTTGTTTTAATTGAAGTATGTAGTGAAAATCTGGCATCACACAGATATGTAATTGAAAAAGGGAGGAGTGTTTCAATAGCCTGTTAAGATTCTTTTGCATCTTCTTTGGTAGTTCACCAAAACTCAACACGTGGTTGTTTTTTAAAGATCAGTTGCAATGTGGAGTCTGCAATCTGAACAAACATTTCATACTGTTATATTCACTCCACTGATGAATCTTGCACTTTGGGTCTGTCATCCATGCGTGATTATTTAATGTTGTGCATTTGTCTCTGCAAAATATTGGTTCACCGAGTCATGTGTGTTCTCCATATATTGCCACATTGCGATCCACAGTATCAAAAACCGCATTAGCTAATATCACTCCTGATCTCATCAGAAAAGTCAGTGAGTATTAGGAAGCCACATACCATTTTCCAAAACTCTAATTTTTACTTCAAAGCCTGAATTTTATCATTGGCAACAAATTCTGTCAGTTGTTTTCCTGGACACGAACAAAATAGTTCATTTTCAAGAAAATGTCTGCCAAATACCCAAGTCCAAGTAACCACAGTGTGTCTCTTGGTGATACTTTCAAGAAAAATGGTGTTCCATGAAAAAAACGGCTAGTTTGGCTTGCACCTCAATCTTACAAGTATTTTTCCCCGAGACAACCATCATATTTCAGGGTATGGTAGAAGTGCTTTGTGTATACTTCCCATTTTGTCACACTAAATATTAAAAGGATATGTACTCAAGGGTCAAAATTGAAGTAAAATTAATAATTTGTACTGCTTCATAAAGGACATTCTTAAGTGAAAATCCCTATATCCCAAAGTCATAACCTTTCCTAGGATCCAGTGCCTGGGAAGAAGATAGGCTGGACTTCAGGAAGACCTCGGATTATTTTTTCTGAGACTCAATACAAATCCTGAAATTTATTCTACTTACTTTAAAGGACGCTTGACTTTTCTAGGGATTCCTGGCTTTCCTCAAATTCCATTGCTGCTGGGCCCAGAAGGGGATCTCCTTAAAGAGCCCTGGACTTTTGGTGTTACACAAAGCGTCATACCTGGCAGCAAAACTGCCTATCATTTAGGGCTCACATTGCAGATGATATTCTATTAAATGTGTCAGACCTGTGTTCTTCAAATCCCAACCTCAAGTTCACTATCCTGAGGGCACGTCAGTCTTTTTTCTATTCCTTGAATAGGGTCAATCTTATTTCTACCTCAGGACTTTTGTTCTTGCTCTTCCCTCTGCCTGGAATGCTCCTCCTCCAGATCTTGACATGGCCTGTTTGGTTTCATTATTCAGGTCAACTCCCTTGACCTTCCTATCTAGAATAGCCTCCTGGCCATCTCTGTCCCATTACCCTTTTATCTTCATGGAATTTATATACTCTGGATTCATCTTGTTCATGTTTTTGTTTCCTTGTTAGGCGCATAAGATCAGGGACCTTGTCTGATTCGTTTCCTGTTGTGTTCCCAGCCACTTGAGCTGTTGAATGAATGCAGAGACGCTGTGCCTGCAGTGAGTGGTCAGAGGATCTGCTCCTGGAAAGGAGGGCGAGGGCAAGCACTCTAGGCCCTTCCTCCACGCCCTCTTCCTGCTTCAGCTTCCGTAGCTTTCCCTTCTCTATTTCTCAGGCACTTCTTCCCAGTCCTCAATCTCCTCTCATCCTGTTGAGTACAGAGTTATCCTATAGTCTCTTCTCAGCAGCCTAAGTGCCTATCAAGTGTTTAGCTTGCTTTCATTTCATTGAAACAAAATGCTCAAAGATATGCAGTATATATAATTCCCAAAGATACAGAATATATGTGAAATCTTAAGATATATAGACACTATATATACTCACACTATGTGTACTTAAGATAAGTATACACCCACACACATATGTACGTACTATACTTTTTCAAAGATAGGAGACTCTAAGTCTGCGATTCTCAACATTTTTGATCTCAGGTCTCCTTTCCCCTCTTAAAAATTATTGAGGACCCCAAGGAACTTTTGTTTATATAAGTTATAACTATCAATATTTGCCATACTAGAAATTAAAACTGAGAATTTTTTTTGATGTCACTTTGATCTTCACCACAAGTCAAGAGGCAGGATAGGCACATACTCTTTTTTTTTTTTTTTTTTTGAGGAAGCTTGGCCCTGCCAATCTTCGTCTTTTATTTTCTCCCCAAAGCCCCACAGTACATAGTTGTATATCCTAGTTGTAGGTCATTCTAGTTCCTCTGTGTGGGACACTACCTTAGCATGGCTTGATGAGCGGTGCTGCATCTGCACGCAGGATCCAAACCAGTGAACCCCAGGCTGCTGAGGCAGAGTATGCAAATTTAACCACTCAGCCACGGGGCCAGCCCCTAAAACTGAGAAATTTTTAAAGTATTTTATTTAAAAATAACCCATTGTATGTTAATATAAATAATATTTTAATGAAAAATTATATTTCTAAGACAAATTAGGAGAATGGCACTTTTTAATATTTTTTCCAATCTTTATAATGTCTGGCGTAATAAAAGCCAGCTGGATTCTCATATCTGCTTCTGCTTATGGTGTTTCACATCATGTAGAATCTGGAAAGGTCAGCTATACACCGTGAGAAGAAGAGTGAAAAAGGCAGGTGACATCTTAGTGTTCATATGGAAGCGCCTTTGACCTCAGACCGTGCTTTGAGGACCACTGCTCTAAGCCATCGCTGTGGGCTTGCCTCCCATAACAGATGAATCCTAGAGTATGGGGGCTCCCGCCTTTGCCTCAGCCACCCGTGCAGCCTTGGGCATGTCTCTAGGCTTCAGTTTCCTCCTCTGCAAAACGAGGGGCTTCCAGTGCCTAGTAACCTGTGAAACGATACAGCTCTAAAATGTTAGAACTTTGTGAATATTACTCTACTTTTCTCATGCCTCATTTATCAATATATGATTACCAATCATTCCACCTTATACTAAGTTCTGAAACATGTTATAATATATGCTTCCTCATATAGCTATACATATACATGAATGTGCAGCTTCTTTGATGTTTTCCTAGTAATTCTTTGAAGTAATTAGCTATCAAATCTAAACCTACACTAGATTATGTAATGAACAAAGGACTCAATTAATATGGAAAGTAAGTTAACTGTTTTTTTAAAAAACAAGGAGTTTCTATTTTTTAATGCTGCTTTTCTAGTACCTGATAAATCATTTTTCCCACAGAACTTTAAGTGGAAATCAGAAGCATAGTTGTAACATAGTATTGCTGTTGTGCTTTTAAAAGCATAGCATCTGTGGTACATCCAGACAATGGAATATTATTCAGCACTAAAAAAGGAAATCAATTATCGAGCTATGAAAAGACATGGAGGATCCTTAAATGCATATTACTAAATGAAAGAAGCCAATCTGAAAAGGTCACACACTGTATGATTCCAACTGTATGACATTGTGGGAAAGGCAAAACTATGGAGACAGTAAAAAGACCAATGGTTGCCAAGGATTAGTGGGGAAGAAGGGATGAATAGGTGGAGCACAGAGGATTTGGGGGCCGTGAAACTACTCTGTATGATACTATAACGGTGGGTGCATGCCATTATACAGTTGTCAACACCCATAGAATGTACAAAACCAAGAGCGAGCCCTAAGGTAAACTGTAGACTCTGGGTGGTGATGATGCGTCACTGTAGGTTCATCAGTTGTACAAATGTACCACTCTGGTGGGGGACGTTGATAATGAGGAGGTCTGAGGGGTGGGGGCCAGGGAGTATATGGGAACTCTCTGTGCTTTCTGCTCAATTTTGGTGTGAACCTAAAACTTCTCTAAAAAACAAAGTCCAGGGGGTGGCTGGCCTGGTGGCATAGTGGTTAAGTTCGCATGTTCTACTTCAGCAGCCTGGGGTTTGTAGGGTTTGGATCTTGGGCACGTACCTACCACACACTGCTCATCAAGCCATGCTGTAGTGGCATCCCACATACAAAATAGAGGAAACGGCACAGATGTTAGCTCAGGGACAATCTTCCTCAGCAAAAAGAGGAAGATTGGCAACAGAGGTTAGCTCATGGCCAATCTTCCTCACCAAAAAAAATTTTAAAAATACTATCTAGGGGGCCACCCGTGTGGGCCTAGTGGTTAGGTTTGGCGTGCTCCAGTTATTTCAAATAACACTAGATGGTATTTCTTTTTAGAATTGAAAATTAATATGAAAAGAAAATATTGACTGGTTTTTAACACGTAAATATTGTCTTGGTATGCAATTTCCAAAACAGAAAAAAAAGAAGTCACTGAAGAAATAGAAATCAGTAAATGAAGTTTGAGTGATTTAACAAAGTAAAATAATTTTTAAGCAATCATGTGGCTTTTCTTGATTAAAAATTTCTGGAAGTATTTTGGAATTCTTCCATTTATTCAGACATTTAGTCTGTGTCTGCTCTGTGCACTGTGCCATGCAGGGCCAGCGTGGTCTACTCAGCTACATCTGATCAGTCAGCCACTGTCCCTGCCCTCAAGGGCCTTGAAGTTGGCTTGGCAGAGACAGAGTGGTTAATCAAAGAAATGTCACAAATGCTATGATGAAAGGGTATCCAGGACATTGGAAGAGTCTTAGGTGCTATGATGGGAGGGCCATAAAGGAGGGAACTGGCAATTGTGCACAGGAGGAAAAAGGAGAATTGGTGTTTTAGCTGAATTTTAAAAGATGAATAGATGGGGCTGGCCTGTTGGTATAGTAGCTAAGTTTATAAGCTCCACTTTGGCGGCCCTGGGTTTGAAAGTTTGCATCTTGAGTGCAGCCCTAGCACCACTCATTAAGCTGTGCTGTGACGGTGTCCCACATAAGATAGAGGAAGATTGGCACAAATGTTAGCTCAGCGACAGTCTTCCTCACAGAAAAAAAAAGATGAATAGATGTTAATCAGGCAAATAAATCCTTCTGACTCCAAATTCTAAACTATTTCCATATGCAAAATAGGCTCTCATTGATTGAAAGACTATATTAAATACAATTGTGAATCTCTGACTAATGAATCAGTGATCACTTTGCAAAAATTACGTGTATTCTTTTACATTATGTATTTCACTGCCAAGACTGAAGAAATCTCAATCTCTGCATAGAACTGACCAATGTATTTAGTGGCTCAACTACTTGGGCTTCTTAGTGGGCATTAAAAAGACATTAGTATAGTAAAGAAGGAACTAACTTTAAAGGACTCAGGATATAAATTTCTCTAATTCACTATAAACGGATAAATCACCTGAATTTTAGTAGTATCGACATTGAAATTTAAAGTGTTTTATACTGATTATCTTTCTATATGCCTTTGTTGGGAAGCATCTTAGTATGATTTTACATAGAAAATGTACTTTATATTAAAACACTTTTATTCACTTGTGTCCTTTAAATGTAATTATTGCTTACTAACAGTTGTTTCCATTAAAAAATACTACAACTGTGGCACCATACAGCCATTAAAAAGATTGAGGTCAGTCCATTTCTGCTGACATGGAAAGATCAGTAGAAGAGAAATTTAAAGAGAAACTAGGAAAATTTCAGAAGAGTATGCAAAATAAAGCCATTTTTGAAGAAGAAAATTTTATGTCAGGGTTGGTATTCATGCATGTACATGTATACATATGAAGAGAAAAAAAGTCTGGAGAGACACACCGCAAAGTGTTTCTCGTGGTTCCCTGGGGTGCTAGAGGGCACGAGTGGGAAAAGGTACCCTTCCTTTCTTAACTGTTTACTTTTCTGTAGTCTCATCTCTGTGTTTCTTTTTTACAATGAGTGTGTATTCCTTTAAAATTGGATATATGTTAGAATAATTCAAGTGAAAGAAATGGTATCACTGGGGAAACATTAAAGCTATAATATAGATAAAATGCAAAAAATTCAAGGTAAAATAAGTTTTTAAACTTTGGAACTGAATGGGGAAAAAAAAAGAAGAGTTAAAAGTCTGTATTTTGAGAGGGAGTTTACCTTTTCTAAAACTTTGTTATTATGTAGACAGACTGATTGATTCTGCTTTTCAAGGGAAAAGCTGAATCAGCTTTGTTCACCCTAAATGGGCACTTAAAATCCAGTAAAGAAATGAGCACTGTCTGCTTGAGAACAGTGCATGAGCTCATTTTTTTAAAAGTCCTCCAAACCTGTGGTTTGTTCTCATCCCATATGGCGATAACAATAATGGGTTGTAAAAGAGCTGCTATTCTAACTTCCAGTAAAATTCTTAGATTAGTTACCTTTTATAATAAATAAATAATTATACAAGTTACTCCTGTACTCACATGAGTAGAAATTCCTCTAAAACTGTTTTAGTCCATTTCCCTACTCCTAGAAACTCCCCAACAGATGGCCAGCTTTCAGGATTAAAGTTCTTCATGAGAAAAACAAAGACTCTAGAGCTTCCAGGAGGATTCCATTTCACTATGTAACAGGAATAATACTTAATTTTCAGATTGTTTGAAATGATACAGAGAAGAGTTTCCAACCCAAAACCCTGTTATTTGTATTAGCAACTTTAAGCTGAAACTAAAGTAATTTGCAATTGTTATCAGGTTATATTTGCAAATCACAAATATTTAAGAAATATGCAAGTTTGAAATGTTTTGAGGTGTTCATTTCCCTTACTTATTAGAATGTTAGTAGTCAGCACTTACTTGACCCAGGAAAATTAGCAAATAAATTACGTCTTATTTATTCTTTCTGTAGGATATATGCAGAAAAGCAAATGATAATGATGATGATAATTATGATAGCTACTACAGTTTGCATGTACTTACCATAGTAAGTGCTTATTATGTGCCAGGCACTGTTCTAAGTACCTTACATGTATTAATTTATTTAATCCCCACAACAACCATAATGAGTCCTATTATTGTTCCCATTTTACAGAGAGGAAACTGAGGCATAGACAAGTTAAGTAACTCGCCCAAGGTCACACAGTTAGTCAGTTGCAGAGCCAGATGATAAGAGACCTCTTTCTCAGCCATCACAACGCACACTCAACATGCATGGTATTTTTCCTTGCAGAAATTCTGCGCCCTGGACACCCTTGGAAGCATGTCCAATTCTCTTTTTAACACCCCAGCTACAGTGTGCCTATACAAGTTTTTTCAGAAGGAAAGTAATTCACCTATTAAATACTCAGCAGTGTTATTCGGGAAATGCCTATTTACTGTTTACAGTGTGCAAGATGCTGAATGGGAAGTTGTGACTCTCAAATGGAATTCTCCAATGTCCATCACTATCCCAGAATGAGAGGTCTGTCCATTTTGTCTTTTGAACTGATGCCTCCACTGGAATGAAGCACTTCTAGAAAACGTTTCCCCACCCTCCACCACTGATACCTCTGAAAACTAACACACCTCCCCTTGAGCCGATGCCTTCAACAAAGCCACTTTCGTGTCTCTAAATCTTTCAGACACATTAGCAGCAGGAGGCTGGAGTTCTTGGGGGTGTGTACAAACATTTTCTATAAAGTGCCTCCTCCTTTACCAAGCACTCCCCCTTGGTTACTGCTGTGCATCTCTGAGGGCTGTTGACCAATGCTCTGAGAACGTACTCCTGAATCTTTGAGGCCCTGGCCCCTCACATGGTGGCCCTCAGAAGAGCTCTTTGATATCTCATAATAGCCAGCAAGGGTAGGTGTTGTCACTGGTACCTTCTTGTGGTCAGAGTGACCTGTACATTGCTCCTCTGCAGAAAACCTACCATTCTTCCCTGCAGAACAGGTTTGCTGTGTTTAGGACTCAACGCTTTTCCATGGATTGTTAGGAACACGTCGTGGGTATTGAGCACAGCCCTCGTCCTCCCCATCCAGTATGTACAAGGAATAAAAGGATGCAGTGTGTTGATTAGATTTTAAATAATTGTTTGCATTAATAAAGAAGCCTGCATGCATATCCTGAAGAGTGTAACCAAATGTATCAATCTAAAAACTTACTTCATGCAAATTAAAAATGCGATACATTTTTTCCTTGTATTAGGAAAAAAATAGGAGTTTGAAAATACTAAATGGGGGCACTCTTTTACTTTTAGTGGAAATTGAAGGTAATTTGGCATTTCCTATCAAAATTTAAAATGTGTAAATGCTTTTATCTAGAATCTTGCTTTGGGGAATCTATCCTACAAAAATACTCACCTAGGTGTACAAGGACCCGTGTACAATACAACCCGAAAGTCCATCAGAAAGAGATGGTTAAATAATGGAAAGTACATGCACAAGAGTACAATATAGGTGTGAAAAGTAATGACATGGGAGGATGTCCCATGAAGTATCGAGCGAAGCAAAGTAAGTTGCAGAATAATATATGTAATATACCAATTTTGTAATAAAAATTAGAAAAAGCTCTCAGAAGGTCCACCGAATTGTTAACAGTAGTCACCCTTGGTGGGGGAGAGGTATGAGAGGGAAGATTTACTTTTTACTATAGACATATTGGTGGTGTTTTGAGTTTTTTACAAATACTTATTGCCTTAATACCTTTTTAACAAAAAGTCAAAAGTTTGTGAACCATTTAAAATCAACATCAAGAGTTTCTAAAAGCAACTCAATAAGAATTGCTCCTAATACATCAGTTACTTATGAAAATACGTATACAGTTGTGTATCACTTATTGGTGGGGATGCATTCTGAGAAATGCTTCATTAGGCAATTTTATCATTGTGTGAACATCATCGAGTGTACTTACACAAACCTAAATGGTATAGCCTACTACACACCTGGGTACATATTACTAATCTTATAGGACCACCGTCATACATGCAATCTGTCATTGACTGAAACCTCGTTATGTAGCTCGTGACTGTACAGGTACTTATGACAGTGCCTGATACACAGTTAGCAGTCAGTAAGTGTTAGCTCACATAGTAGTTGTAGTTAATGAACTATAAATAGTCATATTCCATACATTCTATCCCATACGTCTGTACATTTTAGATGGTTTCATGTTAAGCTGTAGGTTAATTTTGGATTAATCAAAGAGTGTTTCTTGTTGCATTTTAATGCTCAAGGATGTGATTTACAGTAACATCTTAACATGCTAAGATCATTACAGATTACCAAAGTCATAGTTAAGAAAGATTTTTTCCAGGTTTCTTTCTTTTTCCCAAATCATATTTCTGCTGAGACTTGCTTGTTTCCTTTTCCTATATTTTTCCAAAATGACTTTTCAAAATTTCACACAAATTTTCTCTTATTCGAGGGCCATTTTTAGTGAAGACAAAAAGGTTTTCCATTCAAGGGAGACTGTAAATAGAGAATACCAAAGTTATTTAGAGACTCAGCTATTGGGTGCTTGGCAAACTCCAGGATACTGCACCAGCGTGGACTTGGTTCACATCTGTACTTCACCTCATGAACCACCCCATTGTGGGGTGAGTTACACCCCATTGTGAGTTACTCCCGAATGGTTGAAGTCACAAATATGGCTGTGGAGAATTAAAAGAACCTATTCCAGTATTTCATAATGATTGATAAGTGATTATTTCTTTTAATTATGTTTTGTGTGATAATACCATGTTCATTGAAATTTATATGTGGCAATAATAAATATCTGGCAATTCTTAGAATAATTTTGGTATTCCCAGGACAATGTTTATACCAAAGATATTTACTTTATTGGATATATCATTATTTAGACTATATTTGCCTTCTTGAATTTCAGCCCAAGTAATCTTTTCCAGTTCCCTGAGATATTAAGTAGTTTCCATTATGCAACTGTCAGTCTCATGCTAATGTACCCAGGCTCTAGGGGCCTTTACAGATAACTTCTTGTAAATTTGCAATTGTTTGTCTCAATTGAAAATACGTTTTTAGAAGGTCATGGCGTGGCTTTGTTTGTTGATTTCTACCTAACTTTTTTAGACAGTTTTTGTTTCCTCTGTTGTTCATCTCAATTATTGTATTAGACCCTATAAAATATTTATTGGTCTTAAAATCCATGTCTAGCATAGTTTATATGCTAGTCACTGAAGGATATGCATAGTGTTTTGAACTTCTTACTGCATTGAACTTTTTACTGTTGCATCCTGCTTGTTTGGACCATATTTATGTATTTATACCTCCAGCAAAAGATGAAAGTCTCTGGTAGAGGGAAACGAGCAATAAACAAAAAAGTTCTTGTTTAATATCTCAGAGATGATAAGTACAATAAAGAATAAATAGGATATTTTGACTAACGAATAATGGAGGAAGGGCTGCTGTATTACCAAGATGACCATGAAGTGAAGGCCTGAGCCAGGGAGGCACTGGGCAGATGAGTTTTCCAGCAGACGGAACAGCAAGTGTGAAGGTCCCAAAGTGGGAATACTCTTGGCATATTCAAGAAAGCACAGGGAATCACTATGACTAGAGCAGAGGGGAGAGGAGAGGAAGTGTGTGAGGTGTAAGGGCCACATCATGTAGGGTCTTGAGGGACAGTTGTGAGCATAAGAGAGAGGTGATTTGATTTA
This sequence comes from Equus caballus, assembly GCF_041296265.1. Classification (NCBI taxonomy): domain Eukaryota; kingdom Metazoa; phylum Chordata; class Mammalia; order Perissodactyla; family Equidae; genus Equus; species Equus caballus. The sequence continues at coordinate 82,845,461 of NC_091691.1, forward strand.
TGGTTGAAAAGGTTCACTCTGTATGCATGTGGGCGATACATGCTTTCATTATCACTAAGCTTTTTGGATGATGACCACCCCAGCCCCAGTAAGAAAGACATTTTGCAACATTACTCAATTCCACTTTTACTTTTCTTTCATATACTTTAGTGATAACAGTTCTGACTTAACTGTTTACTTGTGGTGGCCTGAGTAGAGGAGAGCCGTTGTTCTATTTTGAATTTAATGAAAGGATTCTTGCTAGGTTGTTGTGTAAGAAATGCTGCCTAAGTGACATCTTATCAGTGCAGTGGACTGGACACTGAGATACCATTTCCAGAAGGCTCAGCACACAAGAACTCTTACTCTGAGAGACTCCCCTGGCCCAAATTTTGGAGGAGATTCAGGACTTTCTTGTGGGATCATTGCAGAACCAGAATAGTCTTAAAAACTGCAATGAATCTTCTATTAAATCCATTGATACCTTTGGGGGGGGCAATGAGTAATGGGTATCTCACCCTCCTAATCTTGACAGCCTCCCAGTGGAGAACTGGTTCGAGGGGAAGAGTAGTCTAGGGCTATTGTGGGCTCTGCTAAGCCTCAGCAGAGATGGACTCACTGCAGCCAGTGCCCAGAGTGGATACTTGTGAAGTGACTGCATATATACCACAGACTTCTTCTGTTGAAAGAGCCACTGTGAAAGGAATAAACTAGTTTAACAAGAAATGCAAAGATAAAAACATGCCCTAAGACCTTCACTGTCCAGAATTCTTTAAGGTATTGTTTAGAAGTATTAGTCTAGTAGTAAATTGCTAAGAATGAAAAATGCAGACCTGTAATATGTGGTCCTTTCAGGCAGACTAAAGATTTGATACCAAGAATAGATTTCATCTTTTTTTCTCTCATAAATAATGGTGTTTGTAGATGATATAGAAGGATGAGGTTGATATCCAGAGTATAGAAAATGGTCAATGTAACAAAAACATTTTAGAGTCTAGTTTAACTAAGTAAAATTATGTCAACATAAATATATTTTACCAATGGTTTGTTCCGAAGAGGATTATTTTGAGGGGTAATTATATTCATGTTTTGCAGAACGATTTTGGCAATATAGCTGCTACCTCTGTGCAAAGGTTAATAATAGATTAAAAAAATACTTCTGGAAATTTTATTTTCCTGGAGCTATTAATCTGCACAGAATAAACATTTGTGAAAACATTTGTTAACCATTATATTCCATGTTACTCTGAAACATATGAGTTGTATTACATAATTGTATAAATTGTGCTTCTGTGTATAGATAGAGATATAAACATAGATATAGGCATATAGTGATGCCCAATACTTAGATCACTGTAATTACTGAATAACAAAATAGTAAACATTTTTAAACATTTTCATTTTCAAATATAAGAACAATAGATTTTGAATGCTGATTCCTACCTTCTCTATTGAGGTGTAGAGTAAGCTTTAGATGGGAAAAGCTTTGAGAAACTAACTTTTTACCAACTACTTAATAGTGAGGAAGCTGCATATGAGTCAGGAGCCTTCAGTATCCTTCCTTCCCTCAAACCAGTATATAAAGAGGACATCTGATACCTGAGCACAGCAAAACCCAGCAGGACATCCTACAGTAGTGTCTTCCAGGTGACTGAAAATGAAGTATTTATCTTGCACTAAAATGGAAGGAGTTGTGTCACTGGGTGAGGCTTAGGGATAGGACAAAAGTATTGTTGAATCCATTACTTGGTAATAAGTAACAAACGAAAAGTTTAAAAACTTAAAAGCTTGTTTTCCAGATTTATGAAATATGCGTGAATGTCATAATGTCTGCTAATGCCATAATGGCTTTGTCGGAATGTCCCTGATTTCAAAATGCTTACATTCAAACATCTTGTCTCTCTCCCTCTCTCAGCCTTTCTTACCAGAATTTCAGAAACATAGTCCCATGCCCTGGTAATTTTTCACTCTACATTAATCTCAAGAAAGCATTAAAGAAATATTTCTTTTCTATCATCTGTTTTACCTTCCCTGCTTGTCTTTTAAAAAATATTAATAGCAAAATTAGGTTGGTCCTGTGGAACTAAAGAGAAAAAAGACAAGGAATGTGTCTCATAAATATTTAGAGTGAGCCTCTCTTTCATCTGGCAACTCACACTGAGACAGTGGGACTAGATAATGGGGAAGTATATTCAAAACTCTTCGGGGATATAAAATCATACCTTATTTACACTTCTAATAATTTTTATTCTTACCATCCCTGGCTCTAGCCACATGGCCATGAAATTATTATGACAAAGCATAGATCAGGAATTCAAATACTTCATCCAGTCAAGAAATTAATCTAGAAAAAAGAAAACAAATAAAAATAAATTAGCCTCTCATAACTTTCAAACCATCCTCCTAAATTCTATTTTCATACAATGCCAAATAAGCACCAAATATTTTAATTTGTATTACCTTGAGTCACGGCTATCATTTAGATAAACTGATATATGTGGAAAATCTAGGGAATTTGGCAGCTAACTTCTTTCTGGTAGATAACTTTGTGATTTCATTCTAAATTATTGATATAAATTTAAGCATAACATGTATGTAGTTTTTTTATGATTATTCTGCTAGAAAGTATATTTTCACTCCTTAGTACTGTAATAAGTCTTGAGAACATAGTTAGATTGAATATGTAAGCCTTTTCAATTTCTGTTCAAATAGAAATATTTGCATGGTGGTCACTGGAGCAAAATTTGAGTTTTCATATTTAATCTTTTTTTTTATTTGACCCTTATTTCTTATTTCAAAATTCAAGGTATTTGAATTATGAAGTTGTTTTCTGCTGAAAATAATGATTAACAGGCCTAAGTGGTATTCTGCATCATTTTTCTTTCAGTTGATTTTGAGTTACTAAAATGAAACATTTTTGAAAAATCTCAATGTATTAATTATAGATACTTATTTAAAAATATATATCAGAGCTGGCTTTAATCTTTGAAATGTATTGTTGTCTACTTCCATGTGCAGGTCATCTCACCTGGTTTTGTTTTTGTTGTTGTTGTTAAAATGTTCAATTCAGGTTCTACATGGTCAGCTATTATGAGCGGAATCACAGAATAGCAGTTGGAGCTCGCCATGGTTCAGTGGCCCTGTACGACATCCGGACTGGAAAATGTCAGGTAAATAAATCATTGAGACTTCCTCTCCATAAAGTGTGGAAATTATTGAAAGGCATGAGAGACTAGCACTTCACCAATTGACGTGCTGAGCTACTGGAACATTATGGATAATGCTAAAGGGATCAATAGTTTAATGAAGGACTCAAAGACTGTAGAGCCCTCCTGTCTTTATTCACTGGGAATGAAGGGCTGCCTCAGATGGGTTCCTAACAGAGCCCAGAGGAAGGCGGTACTGGTGCCCAACTACTCTGCAATACTTTTCAACAAAGTTTTCTGATTTTCTTATTTTTGCCATTGTTTTCTCAAAAAAGTTTGATGATACACTATTATGATTAATGGCTAAACAAAAATTAATTTTCTGACTAAGTAAAATGAGATGTTTAGCAATTATAAGACGGTGTTCTAGTCAGAGTTCAAGAAAAGAAGAAATCACAATAGCATTTAGTGTGGCTCTATAAAAAGGAAACTGATGCTCTATTTGAAACAATGTACTTTTTATACTTTTATAACTTTTTTTGCTTTTATAACATTTTATTACTTATGAAAAATTCTTTTTGATGTTGATCTTGATCTTAATGACTTGATTCTCAAAATGTACCAGTCGGATGGACAAGGCAAATCTAGCCCCATTCTAGATATAAGTGAATTGAAGCTCCAAGACTGAATATCTTATCCCAGAGTCATGCTGTTAGTTAATGGCAAAACCAGGGCTAGGCTCTGCCGTGATCATGGTGAATTTATAATACTCATTAATAAATAGTACCAAGTCATAACTTCTTATGTTTCATTGTAGCATTTATCAATGCTGATATATTCAACCACATTAGAAATTCTGTCCAGCTGTGTTAGATTGATATATTCAGCTGTGTTAGGAATTTCTGGAAGGAATATAAAGAAATTCATAAGGACGTGGCTAAAATTTTAAAGTCTCTTAAATTTAATAGACAATTAGTTCTCCAAAAGCTTCCCTGGCTGCTTTCCATGAAATAGTTCTAAGAGAGGGTAATCAGGTGTTGGGGGTAAAAGTTTCGAGGGTCGGACAAGTTTAGGGGATACCATTTGAATGTGAAACATGTTTCCTTCCGCTTGCCTTCTCCAAGTCTCTAACGTGTAAATGTGTGTCGTACATTTCCTGGGAGTGCCTGGGGTATGCACCGTTTGCCACACGTATGTAACTTGAATGATTTTTTTTGTTTAAGACATTAACTTCTCATTGATGACTGTTTCTTTGCTCTGAACGCTCACTTTGAGCAGTGAAACCACTCTGAATACTTAAAAACTAAGTTACATGTTTATAATCTCTCCTAAGAGATACAGATACTTCAAATAGCATTTTCAGAATCTCTTTTGGTGAGACATTTTTAAAAATTAGAGTATATTATTACTAGCAGTTTTGAGAGAAATAAACTGCAAACATCTACAAGATAAAGACAGAAGAAAAATAAAACAAAATACACATTTCTTTATAGTTTTCTTCCTCCTAAGTGGTCTCAGTGAAGATCTTGGTAACATGCAAAATACATAAATAATTTAAATATCTTATTCTTTTTAATTAAATTACTTGAGATATCCTTATTAATCAAAGACGTTCTTCCTTAACAGGAATTTGTAGTGTCATTCATATTCCATTTTATTTTCTGTACATCATTTCGGTACATTTTAGTATCCCCATGATTTTTTTCTACCTCAGCTTCTTGATTTTGGTACCCAGAATTATCATTAGTGTTATTATTGAATCACTTTTACCTTCCACTTCTGTGTGAAACTGAGGGTTGCCCTTTCACTCATCATTCAGAACATGAAAACAAAGCTAAATCTCTAAAATCAATCTTAACTATTTTTACCAGTTACCGGTCATATCCAGTGACAGTGAGCTCTTAAGGGATTCTCTTAATTCTTTTATGGTGTTAGTGTTGTAGTGTTTGAAATAAGTGAGTCAGCAGTTGAAACAGAATGCACAAGTATGGTCGGCATGTTTAGAAGTGATGGTTTAGAGGTGAGTCAAAGGACTAGGAGATTGGAATAGGATGCAATAAAGTATTTCTGGAGTTAGCTGTTGGAGTCAGTTAACAGAGTGGGACAATTTTCCTAGCATGAGCAAAGACATGGAGATATGACATAAAACATGTAGAGGGATAATTAGTAAATTCACTGGACTCTACGGGTAGGGTTCCAATTAAGTGGGAAGATAGGCATATCCACCTAACTGTGGAGAGTCACGACTGGTGGGAAAATCTGCTATGGCGTCCCCATGATGCCAGAGACAGAGAATAACCATGGGCCCACTGGAAGTGGAGAACCCATGACCAGGGCCTGGAGAGAGTCACATAGGTTCCCTGTCATTGTTTTTAGGCTGGTTGATAAAGATAGAACAGAAAAATTCAATCCCTTTCCCTTACCTTTTGGCATTGGCTTTTTTTTTTTTTTTAATCAGTTTTCTTTCCACCTTCTTTTCCCAAACTAGAATAGAAGATTATGCAAAGCCACAGGATAAATGTGCATATCTGTCTGGAACATGCATTTTACTTACAATGGTTCACAAACTATTGTTCCAATCTGCCGGCTGCTTATTTTAGTAAATAAAGTTTTACTGGAGCACAGCCATGCTCATTTGTGTAAGGATTGTCCATGGCTGCTCTCACACTGTAACGGCAAAAGCTGAACTGTTGTGGCCAGCAAAGACCAGCCACATATATGGTCCACGAAGCCTGAAATATTAATTCTATGACCCCTTTCAGAAAAAAGTTTGCTGACTCCTGACTTAGACAATTGTGGATGAAGAGTTAACTAATTTAACTGAAAAGTGATTTAAAACAGTGTACTGTAATATAGTGAAGAAAAATAGAAACTTGTGTGTCTTGAATCCCATCTCCACCACTTGTTAATTTCTCATAACCTTGGGAAAGTTTCTTAATTTCTCTGAGCCAAAGTTTCCTCACTGTAAATAATGATAGAAATATTTCCTGTTACTGTGAGAAGTAAGGTAGTTTATGTAAAATTCTTAGCACAGTGTCTGCGAAGTATTCCATAAATGCTGGTTATTATATTAAAATAAACTTGAAAATATGTTACATTGCAATTAAATTACATTGGTTTTAGAGAATTTTAAAGATTCAGTTTGAGACATCAGGATGTTTGTAGCCTCTCGGGGCCGGGCGGGCGCACTCCTCAGTTAGGAACGTTAGGTGAAGGGAGGCAGCGCTGCCTTAGGCCAGGCGTAGATTTCCTTTCCCAAGGCTGCTCTCGCCTGTGGTGCTAGGGCTGAATCTCGACTGATTGTGGAAGTCAGAAACTTTGATGCAGTTCCATAGTTAAAATCCTGCTGTGCTGCTGACTGCGTTTTTACTTGGCAGCTGCTAGCAATTTAGGAATATACCTGACTCGATTTTTGCTTAATTTAAAAAAAAAAGTAACTCCCTCTGAAGTGCTTAAATTTTGTTGGCGGGCAGTGATCTTGATAAGCAAGCTAATTGAGTTCCATGAATCTTTAGAGCTACAGGTGTGTGTTTGGTTAACATCAATGGAAATCCTCCCTCTAGCAATAGTTGCTTTTGGTTTGGCAGACTTGATACTCTCACTGATTTTCCAATCCTTTTTGAGCACATTCTTGGTAATAAATAACTACTGGCTCTGTGCAAGATTCTTGCAGGCTCACATTAGCTAGTTTTCCTTATGAGGTTTGTCCTGTCACTTGGAGGTATCTGATCCACTGTGGTAAACCCTAGGCACTTGTTTTCTTTCTTTTGGCATAGTGCTACAAAAAAGGCAGTGATATATGAGAGAAAGAAAGTGTGGCTGAAGGCTTATCTAAATCTTAAATTAGTAAAACTACTTTATTATTGGAAATTTTAAGTAAGTTCCTTAAAGAACTCATTTTTGAAGCCCCATATTTTCTGATGCCTGGTATATAGTAGATGCACAATAAAATACATGTTGATCAAATAAAACACACTGAGTCTTTGGGATAAAAAATATAAAATATGATATGGTAAATGAAAACAAAGTATACCTTAATTATAACAAAAATATATTTTAAATTTGGGTATAGTTATATTTTGGTATGTCAGAATCACCTCATCAAATTGTTGTTTCTCTATAAGGGATAATAGAATATCTTTTCAGAAATAGCGTAGAGAACTTCTGATGAGTCACAAAAGATATACATGTATGTTTCTGTAGTGGACCATGACCAGGCCTGCCATAGGCCAGATAACGAAAGGAAAAAATAGAAGCAAAGATTGATTGTACGTATAGAACTGGCAACTGAGGTCTATCTATAATCCTGTATAAAGCAGGAGGTAAGTTCTAAAAGGCTGATGTGTGCCCCGTCACAACGAGCTGCAGGTTGAGCTCCTCTGGCCTTGCACATTCCTTGCTCCGTGTGAATGGCTACCTTGACTTTGAATTTCAGATGTGTCTCCATGAGGGAGGAGACCACAGGGCTTCACTTCCTTCACTTACTTTACCCCTATCTTCTGAGTGTGCTCTGCCCTGCCCCTTTGCTAATTCAGTAGTATTGAAGTGAAAGCAACCCTGAACTCTGTCCAAATCCATTTTAGCTTGTGTCTTTAAACCTTGATTCATCCCGCTGTTGTCCAGCCTGGCTTACCTTCATTCTTCGGCTAACAAGACTTCACTGACTGGTCCAGCCATGGTGCTACATGCAGGCATCTGCCAAGCATCTGCTTAAACTAATGAGAAAACCAGAAAAACCACAACTACCTCAAAGTGAATATTGAATATGAGGAAGATTGCCTCATTGTTTTCCTATAAAGCTCCTCTTCCCTTGTTCCCATTTTTCCTCAACTGCAAAGTAATTTTGAGAACTAGTCTTATTAGCTTGTGGGGAGCATCTAATTCATTCATTGTGGCTCCTGGGCATGAGTCCTGGAGCAAATATAATTTTGGGGAATTATGTTTAAGAAAAAAATTAGAGGCTTGTGCAAAATATATATATAATATATAGAAAATATTATATAAATATTAAAAATTTCATTAGCTTCATGGTAAATCTATCTTTACTGGCTTCGTTTAAAAAAGCATTTTGTAACCCTTTCTGTAGCTACCATTCTACCTCTCTCCTTTCTCTTACTATTTTATGTATTGAATGACTGGTCTATAGCATGCCCCCTGTCCCACACCTTCCAGCTTTCACCTTTACAGGGTGAGTGAAACCACACACTCAAACATCACTGGGATTCTTTTGCCACACTATTAGCAAGGTGTCCCTTGACCCCTTGGTGTAGTTTAATATAACTGACTTTCCTCTCTCTAGAATTCTGTCTTCCCTTGACTTTTGTTGCACTATGATTTGTCTTGATTTTCATTTTATCATATCCTTAGCTGGAGTCTTAATTTCTTGGGGTATCCTAATGTTATTATTCCATTTAATCAATTCCGTATTATTACATTGATAATAACAATAATGTTATTATTTCACTGCCCAGAGCATAGGTTTCTTCATTCATCTGTTCTGTTTCCTGACTTCGGCTAAAAATCCATGCGTTATTGTTGACCCCAGCTAGTCCCTCTGAGCAGTTAAGACAAATCAGGTCAATGGGCTGGGCCCAGCCTAAACTCCAGCCTTGTGGCTTTTGACTATCTACTAGACATTTACATTTAGCTATTTCGTCATTGTCTCAAATTCAGTGTGTTGGAAAATCTCTCCAACCCCTACTTTCTACCAGCATCTTTTCTAACCTACCTTTTTCTGTTAATAGCACAGTAATATAATGACACCACAATTCATCCTACCTCTCCTCTACCCGTCTATATACAGTCACTGAGTTTAGTTAACTTTCTTTAGCTGTATACCTGAAATCTACTGTTTCTTCTGCTAATAGCCTGAAGTAAGCCCTTAACCTGTTCTTCAAGGCCTTTGAGATTCTGCCTTTGATCATCATACATAATCCCCTCCTCCTTCCAGCTACATTTTATTCAATAACACCTTCCTCTGTTGTTGCCTATCATGATCCTCTCCCAGATTACATAGGAAGCATTCAAAAATATCTCTTGGGTGATTTGTTGCAAACACACTGAAGATTGAGAATTACTCCTTTTCAGTTATATTTGTCTTTAGATTATATTGAAATATCTGACCCCACTGAGTATGTGCAGTTAATATATACTCATAGGTAAAGCACTCCTGGTGAACAAAAATGCTGAGGATAACCCACATTAAAATAATGAATATTGGCTCTTTTTCATTAATGTTTCTTTTGAAATTTGTTTTTGACCATCTTTTGAATTCCTTACACCCCTTGTAAGTTATACAACCCTCTCACATTCTTTATTTGTACCCATATTTATGATTCACATAAATTATAATTATTTCTTTGATGGTATTTGTAATATACCAAATTTAATGTTAAATTCAACTAGCAAGTTATTTATTTCCTTTTCCTTGCTCAAGAAGGCAGCATTAGAGTAGATTCTGGAGCCAGACTGCCAGGGTTCAAATCCTTACTCAGGACGTAGTAGTTTTAAGCAAGTTACTTAAATTCTTTGGGCTTTAGTTTATTCATTTATAAAATGGGCACAATAACCTTCATAACACTGTATTGTAAAGATTAAAAGACTAAATATCTGTAAAGGAAATGTCAGTCAAAGTAAGTGCTTAAAAACTGTCGTAGTTATTATTTCGTCACTGGTTAAGTAAGGTGTGATCTGTCAGCCCGTCCTGTTGCCTCCTGCTGCTGTGTGTACGACTTCACAGCAGCAGGATCTGATACAATTTCTTAGGAATTTTTTCTTTTTTTGCTGCTCTGTTTTCCAGGGTCATTTGATTAATCTTACAAGTAGAATGAATAGAATGTCAAACCAAGTAATTAGCACATCTTAAGATACTTAATGATCTGTCCTCACCCATCTATGTTTAATAATTCTTCCTTTGTCTATCCTGATTTTTTCCATAGCATTAATCTGTTGTCCTACTGATAAATTTTTCTTTAGTAATTTTTTGAAATCATTGTAAATATTAGTTTTAATGTTGCTGCTATATTAAAATCTTTGAGATTTTAAGATGAGATTTCTGAGATGAAAAATCTTTTCATTTTTGAGTCCAGTATTCTCAACTGCTGGCATACCTGTCACTCCTAGGCCCATCTGTTTGCATATATTTAAAGTCTTAAATTAATTAACTGCCACTGGGTTTTTTCCAAGTACTTTATTACTGTCTAATTTTTCACATCTATTTTCTTCACCATCCTTTTTAAGATATAAAAGATTAGATCAATTCAGCAGTTTTATTGTTATTAATTTTCAGTTTCTCATTTGTCAGATGATATAATTTTCTGTGTAGTTTCTCTTGTTTTCAACAGGGATAGTTGTGAATATTCTCTTTCTTTCTCTCATTTGCATATCTTATTATTTATCCCTTCATTATTTATCTATTTAAATTTGGTCTAGTTTATTTGTAAACTTACTTTTAATGTAAATCACAAGGCTTTTTTGCTGCATTGGTGGCTGTTTTTGTAAGTCAAAAGGAAACTATAGTTAGAATCTTAAGGTTTGTTGTTACCTGATTTTTATTAGGTTTGTAGTTGGTCTAAAATTTTTTCATTCTGCTTTATCTCCTTATCTGGCAGGCTATGGCCAGTCCACAATCAGTTTCTCCTTTTTGTCAACATGATGCTTCCCATAACAATTTTTTTTTCTGATGAAAGTATTTTGTTTCCATTCGCAATAGTAATGATCTGTTGATACCTAGCCAGTCAAAATTGAGCAGTTTGTATAATTTCCATCCCCGCATGAGAAGTCTAGATATAACGCTTGAACGCTTGGCATTTACATGAGAGCAAAGGAAGAGGAAGACATGTAGCAGCTGGTGAAGGAGGAAGTCCACCTGTCTTTTTCTCTGGCATTCCATCTTTTTCCAAAATGAAATATGTTGATTGCTTCTTCAGGTTATAAATGTAATTTATGCTCATTTAAAAAAATAACATCAAACAATAACAAAATATTTAAAGTGAAAAGTTCAAGTTCACTATAACCTGTCCCTTAGAGTTAACTCCTGTTTAGCTGTGTGTTGTAAATGTTTTGTGAATCTTGTTTCTGTGATGTACAAATATTATTCCCTCCTTCTCCCCAATAATTTAGTAGTTTTCTGCAACCTGTTTTTATTTTTTCTTAACCATGTGTCATCTCTGTGAGTCCATACAACTCCTTCAATAATAGCAACTATGTATTGAGTGCCTACTGTTAGCTGTAAACAAAACCAGCATGGATCCTGCCCTCATGGAGCTTCTATTCTAGTGAGTGAAGACAAACAAGGAACTACACAAAATATCAGACAGCGGTATGATAATACAAAGGGACGACAGGCTACCTACTTTAGATTAGGTACTCAGGGGTGAGCACATTGAGGGGGTGGCGCTTAACCTGAAACTGTGCAACCATCAGAAGAAGAGAGTTATAAGGACAAGGAGCAGTTAGTACAAAAACTAAGATGGGAACAACTTTGAAAAAGTTTGAGGAACAGAAAGAAGGCAAGGGCAGTGGGCGTTTTGTGAGCAAGTGGAAGATGGATTTGGATGGAGTTGGATAGAAAGGCAGGGATCCGATCATGGAGGCCAGGTTGGAAACTCAGATTTTATTCTAGGGTTATGGGATACCATTAGAGAATTTTAAGCAGAGAAATTATATGATCTGTTTTTTTTTACAGTTACTTTTTGATTGTTGTTCTTGGAAGGCTTTTGTTCTTTATTTCACAACATTGGAATCATAATAAACACACTACTTTGCAATTTTTAAAAAATCTTAGTAGTATATCATAGCTAGACTTCCAGGCCAAAAACCATTGCTCTAACATGTTCTTTATAAAATATAAAATACTGTATTCAACTATTTTTCTTCTAATGAAATGTTCATATTAAGTCCAGATTTGTGTTCCTACAAATGAGGCTGCAGTAAACATCTTTGGATATACATTGGTATACACCGGTGCTTTTCTCTCTGTAGGATAGATTCCAAAAAGGAGAATTGCTTTGATCCTTTTTTGTTTTAAAAGATTACTGGATACTGAGCTGGGACTAGGGTTATTGCAGTAGAGACAGAGAAAAGTGGACAGAAAGGGATATGTTTTCCAAGTAGAGCCAACAAATCTTAATGGTTGTTCAAATGTAGGGTGCAGGGTAGGGGAGATAAGGGGGAGGCAGTGGTAAGAGAAAGAGAAGAATTTAAGGGTGACTCAGATTTGAGTCGTGAGCAACCACATGGATTATGGTGCCATTAATGACGAGGAGAAAAGCAGGCTAGGAGTAGGGATGGAGGTTAAGACTTAGGTGTGGGTCATATTAAATCTGAAGGGCTACTTTAATCCATTTGAATGACTACGTAGTATTCCAACATACAGATGTAGGAAAATTCATTAACCAATCCTCTGTCAGTAAACATTTAACCCCCACCCCCAAATTTCTCACCATTATAAACAGTGCTACCTCAAACAGCTTTATTTATATAACTTTTTGTGCTTATCTGATTTTTTTTTATAGTACATTCCTGGATATACAATGCTAGGTCAAAAAATCTTACATTGATTGTCAGAATGCTCTGAAACTATTTCCCCAAAGTTTATAAGCCGTAGGTTTCTCCACGCACTCCCTAATATTCCTGTGACTAATGGAATGACTCTTGAACCACAGTTATTCTTATAAAAAATGAAGCCCCACGGTTGATCTATTTTGCCTCCTTTATTTGTCATCTTAGACAACAGATTGTTTATTCATTTATTCATGATTTATTACTTATAAAAAAATGTATGATGGCTCTTCTCTATGCCAGACACTGTATTATATGCAAAAGATCAAAAAATAAATATGAACTGTTTCTACCCTCAAGGAACTTACAATCTAGTATGGAAGACAGACAGAAACCCATAGTTGACATACTATGATCATCCTTTCCAGGAGGGTAGTCTGGTGTGTTGTGGGAGAACACAGGAGGAGCACCGGCCCGGATTTGTTTAGGAGTCTAGGGAGAATGGTCTGGAAGGGCTCTCTAAAGGAGAAGACATCTGAACTTAGCCATTAACAATTAGGAGTTAGGGAAAGAAGGGGAAGGGCAGGGGACATTATTTCAGGCAGAAGGCACAACATCTGCAAAGCCCAGAGGAACAAGAAAGCCCAGGGGAAGCATGCTTATCAAAAACTACAGAAGTTTTTCCTGATACATGTGAATGGCACAAATTACAGCAATTTTCAAATTGGCATTATACTGGGAAGTACACAAATCTTATGTGAAAAACAGTTGTTCTGATAGATAAGTAGAGACACCTCCTAGCTGTGATTTATTAAATGCTAAGTCAGTAACATAGATTTTATAAATAAAGTTACATACTGTTAGCAAAATGCTAAAGAAATTATACTGGCATTTTCTATTAACTAACAGTATTTTTAGGAAAAGAGGGGCTTGGCAAGATATGAAAATGTTTTCAGCATGGGATATAAAGCATTCTACTGAAAATAAACCAGTGTAATCTTCTATAGTACATTTAATTCTGGCAAGCATTCTAAGGCTACTATATATCAAAAGAAAGCTGGTATTCAAGGCTCAACGGAAATGTCAGCAAACACACCTATATTAACAGAAGTTTGGAAAACAATGTGTTCTTCTCTCTAAAAATAACAAAGATTTTACTTCTAGTTAGGAGGAGCAATGGACCTTAGGGATCCAGTGGACAGTAAGATTGATGTTTCTTTAAGGCAGAGTCTTGAAGCTTCAGGCACAGTTTTCGCTGAGAAGTCTATAACGCTTATACATCAAGAACACTTGTGTGGTGATTGTAAAAATTGCAGGAAGACTTGACCACAGTACTTAGTCAGACAGCGACATTTTAGGTATTTTCTTCCTGCTCTTCAGCAGCTGATTTTATGGCAGGTGCTTCCTATGGCATTCTGGAGCAACAACCAGAAATATGGCGTGAGGGGCGTAGTAAGATGAATGGTTGGAGAAGACAATGGCTTCCTGACAATGTGTTGAAGAATTACCTAACAAGCTCCCCATTTTAAAAGTGGAATGCTGTTTAGAGAAGAAGTTCTAGGAAGAGAAACACATATCTGGAACAATGCTTGAAATCAGATCCTCGTTTATTTTGAAAGTTTTAAAATTTTAAAAGAATATTTTTAACTGACTGTGTAGCGGAGTAGTTTCCTGTTGTTTATTTAGTCACCACTCACTGAGTATTTCTTATATCTGTGTTATACTTTGAACAGCAGTATTCAAGATTTTTGCACCAAGAAAGAAAATTAAATTCTTGGTAATATCTCTAATTGGAAATACATGAGACAGAGTTCTACTGTTTACAAATCCAACAGTTATTACAATATCCCTGCAAAAACATTAGTTAGACTAAAATTTATTTTGGTTCTCAGAATTCACTTCATTTTTCATCTACATTTCTCAGTGCCATTCAATTTCCTTCCTAGCCCTTCTCTTTCCCCTCAACGTATTAAAAAAATGAAAGTATAAATGTCTATTCCACATAAATTTAATCCACAAAATTAGAAAGTATTAGGTAGGAGAGTCACAGTACGTTAAGTTCATTTTGGACTCACTGCCTTGTATTCTTTATTGTACGGTATTTGAACAAGGCTTGGCGTAGAGTTCAGTAAATATGAATCAGAAGTACTCTAAAACGTATATAATGAGGACATCAGTCTGTAGTTTATGATAGATTCTAAAGAGATGTTGATGACCATTTAAAGGAGCTGCTTGTCAAAATTTGGTAGCTCCTATCTCAAATGGAGCTCCTAATGGAGCTCATGTCTAGTGGGAAGGAGGCAGACACACAGGTGCCGTGAAAACCCACAGCTCCAGCACTGTCAGCACCAGCAGTTGCTCAGTTAATCAAAAATGTTGCTCAAGTGTGGAATCATGTAAAATGGTATCTATCTTAGCATTCATTTTAATTTAAGTCTTATAAAGATAATTTTATTTTCCATCTCTTTTGATGTAAGACCAAGGTCTTATCTTTATTGGTCCATCGATTACAGTTCTGGAACATTTTTCTTCCTAAACCATACCTGCTTCTGTTTCTTTAAGTGGATTGAAAAATTGAAAATACTTACAAACCAGTCTCAGAGTATAATCCTAGATGTTTATGGTTTTTCCGGTTTTTTACAGTTGTCTCACTTACTCCTAATTTCATGAGTGTGCATATGTTTTTATAAAGCCTTCTTCCCGCTCATATTTTATAGTTTTGTTTTATAATTAATTTAACTACATATTTATATTGACAAGCACAGCTAGCATAGCTTTGGTTAACTACAGGACACAGAGCTCACCTGGTGGAAGCAGTAGCAAGTGGGCCTATTAGCCACTGGCATTCCCCACGTGGTGGGCATCAGTCAGGATATTTTACAGAAGGAATAGAGAGTATTGGATAACCCCAACAGTCAGTAAAGTGGAACTCAGTTAAGAGATATTGTTATAATACCTTCAATACATGGAACCTACAAGTATTTACAGGCACTATGAAATGCAGAAGACAGTCACTACTTGGGTGAGCAAGGTATTTATAGTCTAGTAAGGATCACAGAGATGAAGCAAATAAGTGCAGTATAGTGTTTCGGTGCTGCAATAGAATGTGACAGACCACAAAGGAGATGGGAAATCCTATGGAGGTAGGAGAAAAGAACGAGAAAAGTTCATGAAGAAAGAGCTATTTGAGCTGAATCTTGAGTAGGTGTTTCATAGGTACATATGGAAGAAGAAAACTTTTCAGGGAGAGGATGAAGCATCAACAAAAGCATAGAGACATTATTTAGCTTATAGTGCATTCCGGAAACCAGAAGGTTTTTTGCTATGCCAAGAGCAAAGATTGCAAAGGAGTGTGGCAGTGTGATAGAAGAGGAGAGAGACACAGCCTAGTAGTTAAGGGATGAGGTCATGGTAAGCCTTTCCTGGATAGATTACTTCACAGTTTCGTGTCTCATAGGTCAGCAGTGACAAACACAAATGCCTGCAGAGACCAAGCAGGGATCATAAATTAGTACAACAAGGTGAGCCCTCTTGGTTTATCTTTCATTTTTCATTTTTGATAGCACCATCCAAAAATATTTCTTTCTTTTTAACACTACTCTGTATTTAAAAAAAAATAAAACAACAGTGTAAACTCTTAATAAAATGCCAACTAATATTCTACTTGAGCGTTAGGGATAGAATTGGGAGGAGTGGGGACTATGGTCGACTGGAGAGCACATGCTCCGTGTAAAGGGATCAGCCTTGTCTCAGATCCTGTCAATTGGTGCCATGAGGAATTATGAACCTAGTGTTGCCTGATCTTCTGATTTTTCAAGATAAGCTGAGGGGCCAGCCCGGTGGCGCAGCAGTTAAGTGCGCATGTTCTGCTTTGGCGGCCCAGGGTTCGCCGGTTGGATCCCAGGTGCGGACATGGCACTGCTTGGCACAGCATGCTGTGGTAGGCATCCCACATATAAAGCAGTGGAAGATGGGCACGGATGTTAGCTCAGGGCCAGTCTTCCTCAGCAAAAAGAGGAGGATTGGCAGCAGATGTTAGCTCAGGGCTGCTCTTCCTCAAAAAAAAAATCAATAAGCTGAAAATCTGAGTTTTTGTTTAAAAACCTCCCAATTTTTAAATGCTAGTGACTGATTTTTAAAGTTTTTAGAGTATATAAATCAGTACTATGCCATGCATGTTAGTTCATTCAGAGAAACCATTTGAAAAGGTTTAAGCAGGGGAGCAACAGGATCAGATGTTCTGCTTTGGAAGGTCAGGACTGCAGAGGATGGGTTGAAGGTTTGCCTTTTGAGGCTTTGGTACCAGTCCAGGCAAGAGTAGATCAGGGCTTGGTTGGTATCAGTGGTGACTGGGTGAAAAACAGGATGAAGTAGAGCGAGTAGATTATGAAAAGCCTTAAAACACAATATTTTACATATATACACTAAGTTAAAATATAAATTGATGCCATAATGAACAAGTAAAAGCAGCTTTTTTGTGTGTGTGAGGAAAATTGGCCCTAAGCTAACATCCATTGCCAGTCTTCCTCTTTTCGTTGAGGAAGATTAGCCCTGAGCTAACATCTGTGCCCATCTTCCTCTATTTTGTATGTGGGACGCCTCCACAGCATGGCTTGAAGAGCAGTGTGTAGGTCTGCACCAGGGATCTGAACCTGCGAACCCCAGGCCACCGAAGCGGAACTCATGAACCTAACCGCTACACCACTGGACTGGCCCTAACATATTATGGAAAAAAAAAAAAAAGGATGGGCTGTATGTATGAACTGGTAGGGAAGACAGATATGTAGAAGGAAAGATTTAGTTTCGGCATAGAGAGGAATTTTAAAAATAAAAATTGTGGAATTGTTGGAAAGATTCAATAGTTAGGATATTTCATCTACAAAGTAACAGAAGCTACAAAAGAGGCTTTAAATTAAAAAACTTATTATTTCCTGTAACAAAACATCCAGAGGTAGCTGGTGAAATGAGTAGCTCAGTGGTATCGGCAGGGGTTGTGGTCTTCCCATCTCTGTGTTCCACTGTATTCAGTGTGTTGGTCTCCTAGGCTGAACTGCCTCAAGGTGCAGGGTGGCTGCCACAGAATCAGCAATCTATAGAGAGGATACCATCCAGAGGCAGAAAGAAGTTTTAAGAACAAGTACACCCTCTGAGAAAGGCTGTTCTCATGTCTCAATTGACCAAAATTGCATCACAAACCCATGTTTAAAACTGTTGCTGGCAAAGAGAATGGAATTATCATGACTGACTAGTTGAGATTCACTTCTGAGATAGCAGAAGGCTGTCACCCTCCCTGAGCACAGGGGATTGGCCTGAGGAAGGCCACCAACATTTGCCTCCCCAGGGGAATTTGGTAACATCTTCCCTGGAGCAACATCAGATCTGATGAACAGGAAAAGAGGGTTGATGGCAGACTGCCCTTGCACGCGCTATCTTTGAGAACTTGAACAAGTCACTGGCCCTACTTAAACCAGTTTCCCCACCCCTAAAGTGGGAATATTGTTAGGTCCTCTGGATTCGTTTAGCTCACGTGTGTAAGATATTTAGTTTCATGACTTTTATGTTTTAACTGCTCAATAAATGGTGGTGGTGGGTTGATTAAAAGTCATCTTTAAAGGTCAGTCTAGTTTTGAGTTCCTGAGTTTGAAAGAGAACTTTTTGTCTTGGTTTGAGAACAAAACTCGGGGCCAGCCCGATGGTGCAGCAGTTAAGTTTGCCCGTTCTATTTCAGTGGCCCAGGATTTGCTGGTTTGGATCGTGGGTGCGGACATGGCACTGCTTGTCCAGCCATGCTCTGGCAGGCGTCCCACATATAAAGTAGAGGAAGATGGCACAGATGTTACCTCAGGGCCAGTGTTCCTCAGCAAAAAAGAGGAAGTTTGGCCGCAGATGTTAGCTCAGGGCTAAGCTTCCTCAGGAAACAAAAAACAACTCTAACCAATAGGAAACATTTAACAACTAAATAGGCTAGTAATAAAGTTACTTTAAAAGTATCAGCTTTCCCCTTTATTCACACAAAAGTAGTGAGTTGGGATGGAAAAGAACAGGATAAGCCTCAGGAGATCTGCCTCTGATCCCTTCCCCTGCCCTGTCGGAGGCCAAGGGCCCCTTCCCTTCACTGCGTTGGAAGGAGAGGATTGCCCTTGATTTCCTTACGCTGTCCCTCATCCCTTCCAGCTCAGCTGACTTTTGCTTCTGCTTCAGAGCTCTGAACAGCCACACTGGAAGACAGAGTAGGTGCTTAGAAATAACTTGCGTTTATTCTTTTGAGTGTTTATTTAAGCAATTCTGCTGTTCCCTAAATTTACATCTTTATCTAGAATCTTCATTAATAAGGAGAAAGGTATTAAAAACATAGTTTACTTTAAAAGGAATGACAGGAGCTAAAAAACATCTCTATAATGGCCACTACACCAAAGGAAATGCTTCTTTCTTCTATGTCCTGAGAGTGTCCGTTTGTAGTAATCAGAAAGCCAGCTCCCTTAAGCCTCTTGATCTTTAGGCAAACATCACAGCATATGGCATTGTTACCATGTTGCTGTAATTTATGTAAATGTGTTGTCAGAGATGAATTAAAACTTAAAGTTGTAAATCTACAAGGACACAGCTATAACTCACACAGATTTATTGCTTATAGACACGTATATCAAGCCTCTGGAATTACTGCCTCTACTGTAGACAGAGGTTAAAGAAGAAGGTAACAACTTACATGCCATTATACATACACAGCAGTTTGTCATTCATTCGTAGTGGTATGAATACAAAATACAGCAGGTGGACCATCCTTCACCCAACACCGTCTAATTGGCAAATTTCAGCAGGAATACTGAAAGACAGATCACCAAACAAGGAGTCCGAAAATTTAGTCTTGGACCCAGTTACTAACTTTGTTACTTAACTTCTCTGAGCCTAAGTTTACAGGTACAAGACTATTTTTTAAAAACCTATTAGTACCACCCCAATACAGTCTGCATAATATTTGTGAGGTATCCATACATTCATTCATTCATTCATTCAACAAATGTTTATTGAGCGCCTACTCTATATATCAGGCACACATTATTTTTTTAGGCTGAAAGAAATAATTTAGTCCAACATCCTTATTTTTGAAAAAAAACAAAGTGAGGCCAGAAAGATGAGGTGCTTTACAGAAGGATGTGAAGGGGCATTTGAAATTGCAAAATGTATACAAGGGGAAATAATTATTAATTGCAATACGAGGCCAATATCTCCTTTATATGATGATGTATGTGTGTTTAGCTCTCCATGGATGTTTCCATCTGTCTAGGAGTTCCTTTTATATAGATTCAGTGGGCATTGTCATTTAGCATTGTTCTTTCCAAACCAGATGACATATCAGAATTATGTAGGAAATTTCAAAATAGATTCCTCCTACCTCAGACCTTCTGAATCAGAATCTCTGAGGCAGGGACTCAGATATCTACATTTTTATAGGGTGCTCCCAGGTATTTCTAAGGCAGACTAGAGTTGAGAAACTCTGAGTTTACCAAATAAAATAACAGCTTCTATGAGGAATAAGTAATGTGTGAATTATTGTGAATTACCATTTTAAGTCCCCATGGACTATAAAATCAAATAGTTTAAAAATAAGGACAAACAGCTTGCGTTAGGTCTAGAATCATATAGACTGAAGTGGGGCCTTAAGATGAGTGGAATTTGATGGGGGCAGTGGGGGTTATTACCATTGAAAAGGCAATGTAGCAACATTGAAAAAGACTTAGAGGAGAAAAATCCATCCTATTCCTCCCCCCTGGAGATTTTATGTTTCTGAATTACTTATTTACATGTATAGCTATTTATAGGTATTTGCCATCATAGTCTGTCTACGTGTCCTTATATTTGCTTTGAAATATTACGTGAAATCATAAAATTTCAGTTTATGAGATCTTAGTTACTCCTTTCTGTGCGGAAATTTCTCTGCTGTCCTGAGCTGATTGGAGGCCAGAGGTCGTAGATTTTCATATTTGCATATGAGAATTTTTCTGTTATGTTATGCAAGCCCACCCTGACAGAGCTTTAAGCAACTACTGTGGGGTACATATAACCTCCTTTTCTCTTCACAGGCCCTGTTCTGTTGAGTTTTCTGGTCTTCAAATTACAGCATGAGGGAGCTTTTACCAGATAAAATCACTAACAGAAAATGTGCTTACAGGAGTCACCAGTATCTTGTTCACCCCTTATAGCTTTGTCCCTAATTGGGAGTTTTCTCCAACTACTTAGATACAGCACACAATTCAAGATTTCTCTATCTCTGGATATCTCTCACAATCTGCTAGGATCCTTTCCCTTGCTGCAGCATCCATTCAAATGTATTAATTTAACAAATATTAAGTATTTACTGTGTACCAGCTACAATGTTAGTGCTACACACTATTGAAATAATACGTTTCTATGTAATGATTATGAGGAACTAAACTTCCTCCAGAGATATAATTGGAAGAATATTTTTAGCTGCCTTGCTTTTCCAAGTTGTGGATCCAGTGACATTCCCATTATAAGAGCCACTTCTGTATTTGGGGAAAACACTAAGCATTTAGTTTGTCAATACATCCTTAATAATATGCTAAAAGAAATGATACACCAAAGAGATTTTATAGCAGAGTGAAAGAGACAAGACTGGAGAGATGGGCCAGAGCTAGGTCGCAGAGGCCCTTGAGTCATGAGGAATTTTGTTATTATCCTAAATGCGGTGGGAAGCCATTAAGAGTTCTAAGCAGGTGACCTGATCTGCTTTAACTGCTATGTGGGGAATGGATTGAAGGAAGACAAAAGTGGAAATGGGAAGACCAGTTACAAGGCTATTCCAGGCTAGCGATGACAAGTCTAGACATGTATGCGGACAATGAAGATAGAAATTGACTGATTTGAGATGAATTTGAAGATAAAATTGAACTCATGATAAATTTAGCATGCTAATTGAGAGAGTGATGTGTTGAGGATGATTCCCGGGTTTTTGGTGTGAGCAAGTGAATAGATGGGAAACATTGGGAGGGGAGCAGATTTGTGGAATAAGAGGTGGTAGAAAATTAATCACTCAGTTTTTGATGTTAATTTTTGAGATGCCTAGTAAACATTCATGTGGAGCTGTCAAATACGTAGCTACATGCATGGCTCTAGAGATGAACATTTAGACATTATTGGCATGTTGATGTGTTTAGAGCCATGGCAGTGGATGAGTATATGGTGAGAAGAAAAGCGCCTGGGACAAAGCGCTAGAACACTTCAATGTTTAAAGATCAGATGGAAGAGATGCATCTGGCAAAAAACATAAGAATGGATGGTTTGAGGGCATGAAGGAAATCAGAAGACTTTGGTGTCTTTAAGACCTAAAGAGGAGACTCATGGAGGAAATGCTGCTGAAAGGTTAAGATAAAAATTAAGAGGAGTCTATCAGATTTGGCAACAGAAGGTCGTTGGTGACTAGAAAAGCAGCCTCAGGGCAGTAGTAGGGGTGGAAGCCTGGCAGTGGTGGAGCAAGGGGCAGCAGACTTGTGCAGACCACTCTTTGAAGAAGTGTAACTGGAAAATGAGAGGGAGAAGAGAGGTAGCTAGGAGTAAATGTGGCATCAAGAGAGTTTTGCTTTTAAAGATACGTATTTTCAAATGTGCTACAGAATATCTAACGACTGAAGGAGAACACCTGACACATGGTATACCAAAGTAAATCATTTAGCAATAGGAAAGGGTTTAAAACAGAGATGAAAGATATTGTTTTGGATTGGCCATAAAGAAAATACTCCTACATGTTGTCTATATACTGATATGTTAACTCTATTATTGTGAACCATTTTAATATAAATTTAATGCCAACCCAAGAATTCAGGTGGCATTAGGTCTCTGCTAATGAGAATAATGAAAGGACCATTAAGACAGACCTTTGAAATCAGATTAAGATAAAGAGCAAAAACTTCATACCTAACTTTAATAAGGGTCATTTGTCTAGGATTTTCAAAGACATGTATTACTTTAAAATTAGGTAGATTTCAAAAGCACTCAGCTTCTGAGTATTCTTAAATAAAATTTCTCAATAATCCTGTATTTCTAGGATTAAAGGGCATATCTTTTTCCCAAGACTGGAGCATTATTTGGCTTTATATATCTCTTATATATTTGACTTATCAAATATCTTTATATTTGATTGTAAATATATCATGGCCAAAGCATTCTTTTTATTTAGCAAGAAAGTGGTATCACTTTCAATGAGAACAGTTTTTAGAGGCTTTCTTTTAATTTTCTCTGGACAAGAGAGAGGTAGGTTCAGTTTGCATTTCTGAATTTTCACCAAGGAAATGCACATAGCCTTTTGAGCTTGAGCTATTTTGTTATAGTTTAGCCATCTCACTGAAGAAAGAGCTTCACTCTGATTTTTTACCTTTTCCATAAAACAAATAGAGAACTGTTTACAACAGCCTTTGTCTGGCTTTGGCATTGATTTTAAATCACCTGGATTGATCATGTGGTTAAGGGACTTTAAAAAATCCCACCAAACACCAAAGCCTCTAAACACAATTAGAATTGAGAGGATTTTAATCTGGTAGCATTATGTTCATAGGAGTACATTTTAAATTATCCTTAACTTATGCTCATGTTAGGTGGAAAAAAGCACTGTCCTGATGTATAGTGTCTGGGGTTTTATAGATGCTCTCTAAGCACGTAGAAATGTTCCTAGTTTTCAAAATGAGGAAGCATCTAAAATCTGTCTGTCTTTGAGTGTTTCACTGCCTAAGCCGTTTCCTCAGCCAATAAGAGAAAAATATGCAAAGCAGCCAGCTGTCGTGTCACACACTCCTCAGTAGCAGGACTTAGGCAAGCTGATCTCAACCAGATTTGACAAAGAGGTGGAAGGTCTAAAATTAAATAGGTCGACACAAATTCTCTAATAATAGGTAGATGTGAAGGGACAACGAGGGATCCCATAGGAAAACTGCTTTTTCAAGACTGCTGATATTATTGCTTTCATTTCAGATTTCCCATCATCAGTGGCATCTAAGTCTGAACCACCTTATTTGATGATGAAACAGTTCCTACTTTTCACTAATTACTCTGTAGATTATCTCTATAAGGTTAGTGTTTTAACAAAGTAAATACTTATAAAGATTCAAACTATTTTAAGAAGCCAACTTTCCTTTCTTAAAGGCAGATATTTTCCTAGGACTTGCTATGTATAGTACTTCAATTTTGTTGTCATGGTGACTAGATAATATAACTTTTCAAAAATGGAAACCTGCTTTTAACCCTATTGTACCAACCTTCTGATGATAAATGTAGAGTTCAGAGTGGACAATTTATACTCAGTTTCTCTCCTAGCTAAAGTCTAAGTAACTTTACAGTCATCAGAATTGAATAATTACTCGCACACAGAGTGAACTCCCTGTCGGTCTCCTAATAGTAAAATATAGTAAGCCCCAACAAAGGAATTGTTTTTGAATTCATATTCTTTTAGTTATAAAACGTGTCCCCAGAATAATTATAATTTTAGGCTATTCTTAGGTAGCACCTTACTAAACAATACAATAGTATTTTCCTTAATACCTATAAATAATTTTCAGTGAATAAAAGAGAAAAGAAGCAAAATCTCTTATTAACGGGCTGAACAAATAGATCTCAGTCTTTTAAAGTGCAATTAAAATCCTACAAGAGATCAGTCCTTTGTTTCCTAAATTCACTTACAAGGCATTTGATGCATTTGTAGTTTTTTCTTTTTTAATATTCTTTTGGTATGATAACAATAGGAACATATTGTAATCCTTCCTGTGACATTATGTTGGAGGGAGGTTTTCAGTATTTCACGCTTGAGCTGGTGCACATTTTAATGCTTAAAGATGTTGTTTTGTCTGTTTGGGAAAAAAGAAACTTTGAGAAAAATAAGAAATAAACCTTAAAATGTTTTCCACTGTTCCTTTTTTCTTCATGTTTCAAGAAAGATGGCTTTAAATAGTAACTTAGAAATAACACCTAATGATTAACAGAATGATGGATGTGATGAATCACCTTTTTCTTGAGAAATAATAAATCAACATATTCCTACCCATAAATTTTTACTGAAAAATGTGAAATATTAGCATCATATATTTAACAAGGTGTCAGATACAAAAACTGTCGACAAAATGTTGCCCTCATAACCAGGAGAATACATTAAAATGTTATCTTCCCTTTTTGGAAGCAATTAAAATAATTCAAATAGAATTTACAATTTCCTAAATTTAGTGTAGTTTTGCTTCTTCTCTACTCTTTTAATAAGCATGGACATGATCTGCTTGAGCATTATCAAGATTACACCCCAAAGTGAAGAAAACAGAACCTCTTGATGTGCAATTTTTTACTCACAAAAATTTTGGTTAAACTTTAATTTTAGAATTATAAACTGAAATAATTCATAAGATCAGGTTTGCCCTTTTTATATGTAAGTAATTCCATCCTGGCCCCTGTTTAGGGAGCATTTTGTTTCCTTGTTCTGATTTCATTTTTAGGCAGACATCGTATTGAATTCTGTTTGGGTTTTTGGAAGCCTATTTGAAAGGCGAATTTGTGATTACATTAAGGGTTAGTAGGTTGTTAGTTGCACAGCAAGTTTGCTTTATTTCCATATTGGGGGTGTTATTCCTAGAGTAGCCATAGTGTATTGTGGGAAGTGGAGCAGGGCAGTGTCCTTCCCTTGGCTGTATTGATTTGCCCTTCAGCTGTGTGCAGTGCAGAGGGAACCTCAGGCCTTGTTGTTGATTATCTACACAGTGTCTCTGGGAGCATTATTGACCCATTGCCGCTGACTGCCTGTGGCTCTTGATTTTTCACACCGTCTCCATGACACTCATAATAAAACGTACTGTCTTATTGCTGCTCGGCTCTGAGAGCCAACTGCTTCAGCCTTAGAACACCACAGTGTTTCTGGAGAACATTGATTGTGTGTGGGGTAAATTGTTGTAGCAATTTTAGCATTCTGTCTTGTGTAGTTTTAATAGCTACCTCTATAGCAAGATTCCACACACACTGTTACGTTTTTATTGTCTTAAAAAAGCCAGTACTAGCTCTGCATATATTGTTAACATGAAATTTTACATTATTAGTACAAAGTTAATTTTAAGACATTCTGTTATTGAAAAGAATATTCTGTATTAACATTATACTTGACATGTTATAGTATTCATTTTCGAAACATGTCACAAGTATTATGGTATGATTTGTTACTATAGTGAAAGTGTTTTGAAGTTTCTGATTGTATTTAATGAACATGTTTCTGATTTGCTATTATCAAAATGTCCTCCAGTATACATTTTAGCTTTTGGTAGAGTATCATGTTATAAGAACTAGGTAAAACCTTTCTTCTTAGTTATCCTGGAAGACTTTTTTCTATTTAAGCTGTAATTAGTGGAAAATGGATTTCTTTGAACATTATCTTTTTATTTTGTATTGGAGGTTTCATATGTTTTTATATCAGATTATTTTAATTTTTATTTTCCGTATATTTCCCAGTCCACAATTAGCATTAATAATTCCTGCGTACCCTAAGTGTTGATTTGTAGTGTAGCATTTCAAAAAGAGCTCAGAGATCCTGAGAAATAGGCTTTGATTCTGTTGGTACAGAGAGAATAAAATTTCTTAAAATTTCATGTTTCTCAAAGATACTTTAAATATTTTAGCCCACTGTAAGTACTATTGCCAATATAAACGGTAATAGAGCTCAAAGAGAACAATTACTCTGTTCTTTCCAGAAGTGTCTGGACATTTTTATAGAAAAGATAAGTCAAAGCAAGCGTTGCAGGTGAGGTTAATATTGTTGGTTATTTTTTATTGAAGTTGTTTGAGCGTGTTTTCATTGGTCAGAACAACCAAAAATTTCTTTAGCAAACCTATTTTCAGCAACCTCAGATTTGGGGAATTTTAATAAAGCTAATTTCTATTTATTAGTTTATGTCCAACTTCATGAATTCCCTGAACTAGTGTCTGTTTCAAAAATGTTTGCTATAGGGGCCAGCCTGGTGGCCCAGCGGTTAAGTGCACACATTCCGCTTCAGCAGCCCAGGATTCGCTGGTTCGGATCCCAGGTGCAGACATGGTACCACTTGGCACAGCATGCTGTGGTAGGCGTCCCACATATAAAGTAGAAGAAGATGGGCACAGATGTTAGCTCAGGGCCAGTCTCCGTCAGAAAAAAGAGGAGGATTGGCAGCAGTTAGCTCAGGGCTAATCTTCCTCAAAAAAAAAAAAAAGGTTTGCTATAACATAACAGTATGTTCAAATCAGTAGTAGCTTACCACTGGAAAATGTTAATTGACAATTTATAGCAGCAAGCTTTGCCATTTTATTTTTTAACATTTTGAAATCAGAATTCATTTGTATTGGTGGATTTAGTTCTTGTGTTTTCTTGTTTTGTCCAATTTTTGTTTCCGGGGATACATAGTTTTCTAAACGTATGCCTTTTAAGATACTAAACTGTCATAAAATAAGAATTTCTTAATTAAAGTTTTTAGCAAGCATTGCTGTTGGCTGGTGGGGGGGGGACATAGCGTAGCCTCAGTGCACAGCCTCTGTATGACAGATCTGCACAAAACCCCAAGCAACTCAGTTGTCTCTAATTTGAATCTACTTGTTTCTCAGCTAATTTACTTTCGATTTATGTGCACTTGATGTAAATAGAACCCAATGACAGAAAAATCAGAGGAAAGGCATTCCGCTTCTCGTCCCTCCAAATTAGTGTTGTTCTTTTAAATTAAAAAATTAGTTCTCCTCCGTGATTCTGTGTGCCACACCTCAGGAAGTTTTAGGAGAAACGTGTTGAGGACAGAAGCGATAAAATCACTCTAACTCTCAAGGAGAGGCCTTTTTCAAATCTAGGTACACAGGTTTACGGAACATTTCACTCACCTCTGGGAAAATCACAGGGTACATTTGACCCATTGTTATGCAAACACTGTTCTTTCAGAGCTGACTTTTACTTACATGGATTTAACACCTACAGTATATCAGGTTTGAATTCTCTGTGTAGGAGTCAAGTATCAAGTCAACAATAAACCGTGATCACAGTGGTTTTGAGCCCTCCCTCCTGATGGTTTTTGATAGCATGAGGTTTATGTTCCACTTAAGCCTAAGTATTTCAGTGTGTCTTTGGACATTCAGGACCACTTTAAAGAGTCCGTAAAGCTTCCTCTAACCGAGTCATAGTTATCAGGTATTGCAAAGGTTAAGGCTTATCATCGGCACCAAAAAAAAAAAAAAATAAGGTGAGGTTTCATCAAAAACTTCCATCCTCACAACCTTTCGACCACAATTTGATGATTATTATTGATTATTTCACAGCCTTTCACTCACGCTCTGCCACTGCGGCCAGCCCTGATATACAGATAGGGCTGCAGTCCAGCTAAAATAAGACTCCATCTTGATAATGGACTGAGATGAGATACTGTTATTTGATAAAGATAATTGATGTTTCACAGTGAATTGGAAAGCAGCTTCAAGTGCACTGTATGTGGAGCTACATTCTATCCACAAATATGGCAGTTGTTTATAAAAATAGAACAAAAGAACTCAAGTTAAATATTTGGGCATGGCTTTTTAGAGTATTTGGTACTATGATTTTTGTGTGTGTGTTTATTTTAAGTTCTATTGAAACAAACAGAAAGGGGCATATCACGTTATTTTTCTTCTTTGGTCTCAGGTTAGTTAAAATCTTAACTGGTGTGGGTGTTATTGATCAGCTCCCTTACAGACTGGAAAGCTAAATTCTTTGTTTGAATTATGATGAATCACTGTCATGCATACACTGGGTATCGTAGGTCAAAGTTAAATTTCATGTTATCATTAATTTCTTGAACATTTTACGTATGAAAACACAATTTAAATTATTGATCATAAACATCATGTCTCATGGCAAATGCAGTTCAAGTAATCTGAATGCAGATGGGGTTTCTTCTTATTTATTATTAACAAATTTCTCTAAAAAAATATATAACTCACTGTGTATGTTCATGCTTCCTTCAGCCGCCGGGTTTGAGTTGATTAAGGTATCATTCATCTTAGGTACTGTTCATCCGATTTCTTTTAGTCTTATCACCTTCATAACCCCTAATTAAGCAATAAGGCTTGACAGGGAGTATGGTTATCATGAGATAATGACACCCCAAGTGTGTTGTGAGACACAAGGTTCAGCTGAGTGCTTCTAAACCTCTAGGGGTGTGATTATCTCGCGATAAACATGCCACATTGCCGCTCATTGATAGCATTGTTGCATACACACACTCCTGGAGTTAGGTGAATTGACATTTCCTCATCTACCTTCTCACTCATCCTATTGTTGCTTGTGTGAAATTATTGTTTCAGATTTCAGACTTATAAACCAATGTTTAAACCCGTAAGCTTTTATTTTATTGTTTAAATCGTGCCAGTTGACTTGCAAGCACATCTTTGAACAAAATTTAGATTTACTTTTTTTTAAAGATAAAGTTTCCTCAGAAGAAGGGCCTCATGGAAAGCAAATATATTTTTTGTTGTACTAATTTTGCAGTGGTCAGTGGACTCCACTTCAATGAATGGTAAACAATTAGGCGTTCTTGCAAACTCAGATGAAGCATGCATGTGAGGTTATTTCATGCAATTGAGGTTATTAAATCCTTCAAAGTTCTATAGGAAATAGTAACTGGGTTTTTGATTTGGAAAATCTCTTTTAGCTTATCACTAGTAAATATCACAGTTAAAAATAGACCAATGCAGGGGGAGGAAGAGGTATTAGTTTTATAACTATGTTTTACTTCAGCTTTCTTGTGAATTGCTATTTCAGGGGAGAGTAATTTCTACTTTCTTATATGGGCTCTAATTTGGTATTTCAAAGGAAACATGGGAATATCTACAGTGGTTTTGACCTGACTGTTGAGAGGAAAAAGAGACCGTCTTTTAGATGATCTAACTTCTCAGGAGTGTGTGTGTTTGTTGTTATTGTAAAAAAAAAAAAGTGGGGGGAGGGAATAATGAAAATGCCATGGCTAACTTTTGAATATTTTCAATATGAATTCAAGTTAATCGTCCCTTCTAAAACAGAACTATTCACTAGAACTGTCTGTGATGAAGAAAATGTTCTACGTTGTCCAATAGGGTAGCCACTAGCCACATGTGGCTATTGAGACTGAGGAACTGAATTTTTTATTTAATTTAGTTTAAATGAGTTTAAATTTAGACAGCTTCATTTGCTAATGGCTAACATGTTGGATAGCATAGTTCTAATGAAAAAAATGAAAACCCATGGAAGTTAATCTTTTTTGAGCTCTTCTTGCAAAATTAATGATAATGAATGACTTTGTGGTTTAAAAGAATGGTATTTTCCAAGTAATTAGTCTATTTTATGGTCTTTTTTTATCTTAAAGTTTAAATAACAACTGAAAAAGTCTGTTAGTTTTATAAAGATCTAAAATTCTCTTTAGTAGAACTTCTACTAATCTCTCTAATTCATACTCAATTTTTCAGAAATTTCTGTCCAGTAATTAGGTATTTGATGCATGTTGAAACTATTAATCTAGTTATAAAGTTAAAGTAATGACTTTCCTGACAAAGTGAAATAATTTTTTTAGGAAGAATTTTCTATCAACCAAAAAATGCTGGGACTTTTTGTGCCTATTTATTAAATGACTCATAGTACTTGATCATACTGTATCTTGTTTATCTCATAGAGAGAAAATATTTTTTTGATAGGAATTATAGTGCCCAAGCTTACCTTTATTGTTGTAGGTACAGTTTCCTATTTTGAAAAGGTCCAGAATATTATTTAAACTTGGAATGCTCTGTTGGTAAGGCCAGCCTTCATCACTTTCATGGCCTAGTTTGTTCATTCCTAAAACAACCTTTGAACTTTAAGCTAAAATAGTTACCAAACCCTAGTCTATATGTAAGTGTCCTCTAAATGAGCAAACAGGAACATGTAAAATTAATGTCTGTCTTTAAGTGGAAAGTAAACATTTCTTAAAGCTAAAATTACTATTTCTTTTCCTATTTTGTATTTGTTTTAATTTGATTTTTTTACTAAGATTAGAGCATCCCAGGCAGAAAACTAAAAAAAAAAATTGCCAATACATAAAAGCATAGGATTTGTTATTAAATCCATGCAACCAAAGAGCATTACATGAACTGCGTTGCCATTCATGGCAAGTAAAACCATATTTGAAACCAAGTTCTACCGGAGGTCCCTAGGTGAGTAGGTAGAGGTCTAGAGGGAAAGGAACTTTCCTCCTTTTGCGTGTGGCAAACAGGGGCTGATACCAAAAGCACGTTTGCAGTCCTTCTGCTTTTCTTGATCTCCGGTGAGAACTGCCACACTTCAACACCTCTACATTTAATTTGAAGCAAGTTGTTTTTTTAACGGTAGTGAGGAGTTGTTTTAAAATAAAAATCCCACAGATGAGATCATATGATTTCCAAGATTTCTTCAGAACTATATGGGAAGGGGAAAAGAAGATGGGTCTGGATGAAGCAAAATTAACCATGAGTTGGCAATTGTTAAAGCTGGGTGGAGGGTAGATAGAGGTTCATTATACTATTCTATCTGCCTTTGTACATGTTGAAATTGTCCATAATAATTTTTAATGCAAATAAATATGATATCATTACCAATAATACTCATGAGATAAAATTTTATCGTACCTTAGTTATGCTACTTTAAACTCCTACCTGGTGCTGCCGCCTCCTCTCTCCCCATGCTGCCCTGCAGTCTCTGCGCTTGGGCCACACGAACTCTTTTGTTTTAAGGTACTCTAATGTCTCCTTTTCTCTCTTACACTCTGGGCCCTTTGCAATTGGTATTTCCTCATTTAGGACCTCTCTTTTTTCCACCTCACATATACCATCTCCCTCCTTCACTTAAATTAACTCCTATCCTCACTTATCCCTAAAGCCATTGATCACTTACTACCTCACTAGCATACCAAACTGTGTTGTTGGGGACTAGACTGACTCTTGTTTCAGTTCAGTCCCCACCTAGAGGTCCAGTGGCTCACCTCCTGTTCTCT
Organism: Equus caballus; assembly: GCF_041296265.1. Taxonomy (NCBI): domain Eukaryota; kingdom Metazoa; phylum Chordata; class Mammalia; order Perissodactyla; family Equidae; genus Equus; species Equus caballus. The sequence goes on from NC_091691.1 coordinate 82,877,091, forward strand.
GGAGATTCAAATCAGGGCACATGCCTTGCTCAGCTTTATGAAATCAGACCAGCTCTTACTTGCTGCCTTGGTTTATAAATAGTGGGGGAGAAACTGGTTAAGGAGATTTGAATTAATCTTGAGGGAGGTGAGGGACATGGTAAAGTGGAGAGTGCCTGCTCCATTGGAGCAGGGGGACGCTGAAAATTTTAGACATCATATGGACTAAACAAAACAGGTTTGTCGACCCGCTGGGCCTGCGGACAGTCTGTAGACATGGATAGAAATATGAGTGATTATACGATGAGAAAGAAAAAGGACTCTATTTCAGTTGAACTCTCAGTATCTTATACCTCTATTTAAAATGTAGTTTATTAGAAGCAGCTCAAGATATTATTTAAAGTTTAAAATTTAAAATACCAATACCCTGCTTTAAAATGTGATCCCAGAGATCCCTAAGAGGAACAGAATGTTAGTGGAGAGACAGAATCCACATCTTTCAGTTCAAATTCTCATTGTGAGTTCATGTGCAATTTAATAAAATCTTCAGACCATTCATGCCTTTCAAAATATATTATTATTTATGTGATGCATATATTTTGCCAGATTTTTAACATTCTCCATTTCTCCTTCTAATTAATCATATTACTCAATTAAAATTGAAGACATGAGGCCTGCTCAGTGTAAAGTAACCTCAAGCCCATGCTGTTTAATTTTATAAAGCACTCATAATGAAAAAGAATAATTCAGCTAATCAAATAACAACTTCCTTTTTCCCTACCTATCTTGATTAAGGCAGCTGGTCTTCTGTAATCACTCCTTCAGCCTAAGAATCCATTCCAAGCTAGACATGTGTCAGTAGCAAAATGCATTAATGTGAATGCTTTAGAGCTGGGAAGATGGGGGTACCTGCCTTCTTTGTGGAACTAGCAATGGTACACAGCAACTCATCATTTTGTAAATTAAAGTCTGTCAATGGGAAGAAACTATAGAATATATTTATAAAGATGAACTTGTCTATATGGAGTGTTTCTTAACAAACTAAGGTACGTCAAAAATGATAGAACCAGTATCAAGACAAATAGGGGATTGCGTGGGGCCTTTACATGTAGGGCCTTTATTATTCCCAAAGGAGTGAATTTTCTTATGCTAATTTTAAAATTAAAATTAAAGCTTGAGTTTTGTCCAAAAGTATAAAATAATACTTCTAACACAAATATTTCTAACAATATTGAGTATACAAATTAATAATTAGCTCTGAGAAGGTCTGACTTAATTAGGAGTATGAATTAGAAGTTTTACGGTTAGGGCCATATGGAACATACGATGGTAATGGAGAACTAGTCCAAGTAGTAATAGATAGTAATTACTTTAAAAAACAATGTCGTTAATGCAAACATAGTCAAATGAAGGCATGATGGATCAGACTTCTGCCGCCTATATTGTCTTCCCCAGTCCTGCCCTCTGACTTCTCCAGGCCAACCCATCCCCAAATATTCCACCGAACTAGGAGTTCAGGGATAGGATGGTCAAGAGAACCTGTAGCATGCACTTGTGTAAATTTTTCATTAAGAGGCCTGTCCCGACTCTGGGCAGTTGTTTGCTCTTCATTTGGAGGTTGAATGAGAGAAGTGGCAAAACCAAAAACTGGTGTTATGGTGGCTATGACTCATGTGTCCTTCATGTGTGTCCAAACTGCAAGTTAACTCACTCCTGTAATGGCCTGGTATTTTGTACAGTTGTGTCCCTCTCAAACTCAAATCTATAATGTAGTAATGTTGCTGGTAACTCACTACGTAGTGTATCTATTTTTACGTATATGACAAATAGATTGAATTAAATAGAGTAATTTGAGGGTAAAAAGGGGACACTTAGTAGGCTAATAGATTGACTTCCTAAGAAGGAAAGTAGAAAAGCATCTTGAATTATTTTGGAAATAGTCATATTGTTTAAATATACATTTGTGAGCTTAAGAAATTATATCTTGATAGAAGAATTTGGAATTCAGAAAACAGTTTTTCTCAAGTTTCTACCTAATACTTAGCTCTTATCAGAGAACAGTCTGGCATATGGATGCCAAGGTTGACATAGTAATCAATTTAATTTTTTCCTTTATTTTCTGCTGGAATGATGCCATTTGCTATAATGAGATGGGGCTGCCTGGAAAAATAGTAAACTTGCTGACCACTCTGTGAAGCCACATACTATGATTTTAAATTTTTATTATGGGAAAAAGTGTGACGTCATGTCTAGGGTAAAGGCTCTTAAAAAATTGAATTTGTATCAAAAGAAAGGCAGAAATGTATCTCATTTACCTCTGTCTCCCTGGATAGGCCTTTTCAGCTTTTAACTCTGTAAATGCTTCATTTTAAGTGTGTTAGCAAAGCACTTTTGTTCTGGCTGTCAGAAGAATCTTCTGTCTAGGGAAGATGGTGGGATGGGGGGTTGTGTGTTTTTCCTGTTCACCCTAATTTATAGGAAACCCTTTCACAGGAATGGTATTTTCCTGTAAAGTGATCAGTCATCTCCCAGGATAAGCTTCAGATTACTGGATTCATATTTGGCTCTGATCAGGCAGATAAATTGCTGTCAGTCAATTGTGTGGTGATTGCATGGGCAAATAGACTCTTCCTTGTTAGTGTGTCACTTATTTTACATTTTTGCTGATTAAAATGGAACCAGTATGACTGCTCACCCATCACTGTTTAAAGGGCATTTTCCCTGCACTCTGCATGTGCCTGTATGCTCTCTTGAAGTAAGTGGAAATCCTTGGAAACTCATGACTTTTGCAATTCTTATAGCATTTCTGAATTCCTTCTTTTTCACCTATTCTCTTAATTTTTGACCAATAAATGTGGTCTCTCATCTTCTTAAGAATAGGAATTTGTGGGGCCAGCCCCGTGGCCAAGTGTTTAAGTTCGTGTGCTCCGCTTTTGCGACCCAGGGTTTCTCCGGTTCAAATCCTGGGCACAGACATGGCACCGCTCATCAGGCCATGCTGAGGCGGCATCCCACATGCCACAACTAGAAGGACCCACAACTGAAAATATACAACTATGTACCGGGGGGCTTTGGGGAGAAAAAGGAAAAATAAAATCTTAAAAAAAAAAAAAATAGGAATTTGTTCACTGTGTCCTGGGAAATTTTCCCTTTTTTGTCTTCTCTTTCTTAAAGTTTTCCCTGAGTAATTTAATTGCAAACTTCTGTGACACTGGCTGAGTATGTTTATATTTGCAACAGCATTATTTAATAGACTTCATGATTTTAAAATAAGGAGTAGCAAGGCTTTCATCATCCTATATTGGTAGACTTATCTATGAGCCATATACCAGAGTGACCATTATAAAAAGAAAATCCAATTGCATGCTACTCTAGCACACATTAAATTTTTCATCTCATAATAGCATAGCCTTTCTTCATTCTAGCATTGAAACATTCCAGGCTTCAGGATTGTAAGGGAGCATTTTACCAAACAGACCACATGCTAAACAGTATTAAATTTCTAGGAGGTAGCTAGTAATTTATTAATTCATTCAGCAAATATTTGGGGAAGCAATGGTACATTACTCAGATGAATTAAATTCTCAAAGTATTACAATTTAAATTACTGAAACAATTTAGTTTTTTTAGTTGCTCATCAAATATTTGTTCAGTTGAAATAATTTAAGCTAGAGTATAAGAGACAACAATAACTTCCTTTTGAAATTCAGACTTCTAGATTTTCTGAGCCTGGTATAATGCTGAAGATATTAAATCCTGAAGGCGATGACTGATGTGTTTAGTATCTACGCATGGTTATAGGATGAATGAAGATAGAGGAGGACCTTGAGAAAGCTGCCTTTGGTAAAATCCTGCCAGTTTCCTCAGAAACACATTTTACCTCTTCAAAATGGTTATTCCCTGGCAAAAATAAGTTTAAGAGTATAAGATTTTGACTATTTTTTTAAAGTGTGGTATAAATGATTACAGAACATGTAGCATTTATTTCTTTTGGGAAAAAAATTCTGACTAATAGCCAGAACTGCATCCTACTGGAACTAGATCTACCATATACTAAAAGTATGTTCCCAAAATAGCTCATTCTGTCTACAGTAAGCATTACTGGGATTATATGAAATTACAGCTTTCTTCTACATCGTATCCATTTGTCTGTTTCTGAACCATGCTTAGTTCTTCCTGAACTCATAGATTTACTTTTCTTTCATCCCCTACTTCCTGATATTCACCTCAGAATCCTAAAATATAGTCTTTTATGCCAGAATGTGTTACAAAGTTCTTTCATTTGAGAGTTCATGCGAGTTACTGGACCCCTCTTGGATGCTTCTAGTTTCTGACATCCCCCCACCCCTGCCTCCTGTGTATAATAAATCTCCTGGTTAAGCCAGCTTCCTGAGCATGTGTAATGTGTATACATTTGTGATTCCTTTCCCAGGGCGTCATGATGTCTTAGAACCTAGTCTGCATGTGAAGGGATATTTTATCCAATAAGCCATACATAGAGAGACTTGGGTCCACAGGGCAGGCCGCTGGAATTTGTGCACATTTGGTAGCTGGGCCACTTGCTGCTTTTGAGGCTTAATGATTTCAAATCAAAGAATAGAGCAATAAATTGAGCCAACTGCCAGAAGGGATTGTAGCATCAGCATGTCCCACTGTTCTAAGTGAGTCCAAAAGTATTTGCTAAGAAACTGACTGTGATCCCTTCCCGCTTCATTCATTCATTCATGTATTAAATATTTTGTTTAATACAAATTGATGGAGAATCTGTTTCTTATCTTAAGGAGCTAGTAGCCAAGCATCCATGGTGCGCATGAGGGCTGGTTACTACTTTTTTTTCCTAAGTGAACCTAAATAAAAGGAAAGATTAGATTTCCTTTGTGCGTATACTTGGAGAAGAAATAGGGCTTCTCCTCTTACGTTCTTGGACTTTGAAAGAAACTTTTTATAGTTCACAAATTACTGAAAACATTTAAAAATTAAATTATTGGAAAGAAAATTAAAATGCTATTATGACCACATTTACCAGAGATATTACATTCCTTAATTTGGAAATATAAAACTTATAGCAGTTTTGACAAACAGATGTGACAAAGAATATATAGGCTAGGATATAGATAAAATTAGGCGACTTGGTAGATTAGGAAATTATGTGTAATTAGATGATGGCTGGTAAAAATTTTTTTCCCCTCCAACTTTGAGGCAGTTGGTCCAATAGGGAGGAGAACCCTCAAGGGAGTTAGATATGCCCAGAACTATTCAGAAGGGGACAAGGGCAATAGCTTCCCCCTGCCTTGTCAACCAGTACAAAATGAGGCTTCAGCAAGCAGCAGGGTGTTCTACAGGTGTAATGGTCCTTACTCTTTGTAGCCTGCAGTGGGTCATGTAAGCATTTAAACTTATTTTGAAAAGCTTCTCTAATATTTTACTTGAGATGTAGGAAAAAACGTCATGTTCTATAATAAATATCTGCAAATAGCCTTTAAAAAAGGAACTAGATCTTTACCGTACCTAATACAGAAGGAATCACATTTCTTAACCATAAACAGTGTCATATGAGTTTAACATTAGTGAAAGTTATGATAGGTGAATCCTTAGTTTTACAAGATTAAAGGATTAATTTATATCCTTATAAAAGCTTGAACGTTTTATAGGAAATTGTGACTTGCATGGGACCTTAAAAAAATCAAATTTAAAACAAACCTAGATTAAACAATGAATTGTTCAGGGGAAAGGAAGCAATTACTTTTCAGAAACAACATATATCCTTCTCCATGGTTCTTGGCAGAGTGTTTTCAAGTATGATTTGATCAATAAGCTCACAGTAGTGGCAGATATAGAAAAGAATAAATGTTTATCACACTTGTAAACATCTGAGGCAAAGCTGAAGTATTTGCTGAAAAGACAACATCCATTCTTGAATTTCCCCATGGGTCAGATCTGGGGCGGCATTTACTGCTGGATCTGTAAGGTTGAATATTAATGACTGAAACCAGAAGTTAAACTAACAATGCGTTTTTATTTTAAGTATCTATGTGTTTCCTGGCAAAGTGAAATAAGGAATTGTGCTGAATTGTCCAAAGGGTGTTTCATTTCTGTGTGGACAGACAACACAGACCTTGGCAATGAGAGGGTGCTAGAGAAAAGTTGCTCTTTTGGGGCTTCTTAAAAACAGACAGACATCAAGAAACCTTTAAAAAGCATTCCAGAGGCCAGCCCGGTGGCATAGGTTCGCATGCTCCACTTCGGCAGCCTGGGGTTCATGGGTTTGGATCCCAGGCACAAACCTACACACTGCTCATCAAGCCATGCTGTGGCAGCATCTCACATACAATACAGAGGAAGACTGGCACAGATGTTAGCTCAGCAACAATCTTCCTCAAGCGAAAAGAGGAGGATTGGCAATAGATGTTAGCTAGGGGCCAATCTTCCTCACAAAAAAAAAAGCACTCCACTCTTTGTAAAAAATATTCTTAATTCATCTTGGAATATTTCTTGGCACTGGGACTGATCTGTAGAGTCCAACTTTTTCAGGAGAAAAATAAATTACTTAGATTATAAGGAGATGAGCAAATAGCTGTTGATGATGGCAGGATGTGCAATGTTTATAGCAAGAGCCAAGAGAATTGGGGAAGGTAACTAACCTTCCTCGTGTTAGTTTGTTCTTTTATTCAGTCATGTGCCCTCTAATTAAATGATGTGTGTGTATGGTCTGTGGTTTAAAATTTACTTTCCCCTTGATTCTAGTTTTAGAGAAACCATTTTTCCTGGTAGTCTTTACAGAAAGGATGAAGAGCAGGAGAGAAAGTCCCCCTTCTTCTTACGGTGTTGCTTCCTTACATCCTGTGGAAAACAAAAACAAGAGTGAAGACAAATCAGGTGTACTTTTGGGCATCATGAGTCTTCTAAAACATGGGCAGGGGAGTGCCAAGGTCACGAGGCGTCTCTGAAGAGAACAGTTTGATATCCCAGATCCCCAGTGTTTAAGCAGTGAAAACCCAAATATCCTGGGATTTTGTGTGCCTCCCCACCCCTTGGACCTCTGAGAGATTGGGATTAAACTGCAGGTCTCTGGAGAGCTGTGCATGTTACTGGACCTCTTTCACTGGGCCTCAGGGAGGCAAAGGTCAAGTGCTGCCAGCTCCCAACACATATATTTGACACTGCAATTGTAGGCATCATGCGAGTTTTTTATGGATCCTATTTAATAAAATCAGGTTGGAATAGACTTTTAAAACATGGAGGTAGGGGCACACTTTATGTAGGACAAAACGGCCTACAGGGAAGAGTTGAACTCTGTCAGCATACTTGAAACCAATGTGGCCTTCAGTGGCTTTGAATTATCTTTTAACTTCCACACTTCTTTACTAATGCTGTTTGTTTTTAAAACCTCTCTCATGTAGAAGTCTATTAAGGAATGATGATTTGAAGCTGGGAGGTCCATTTCAATGAGTTAATAGTTAATCATCAAATGATACAGTAATTGTGAAAAATCTTTGTAAAATGTCATTATTAAAAGCAAGTCACTAAAAAATATACTAAGGTGTGCACATAGAAAAATCAAAGAACAATATCTTTTGTGGATTCGAATGTAATTTAAATGACTGTTTACACAAAAGAAATAAATGTGCAAAGTATGTTTATAAAATGAGAAAATATCTTTTACAAATTTAGAAGCATTGACTGTTGAGAAATTGCAGGCCTTATTCTTGATTGTTCCAAGTTCTTGAGAGTAATTACAGCACTTAGTAGGTGAGGAAAATAAGCTTTTAGCAACAATATCCCAAACTAGTACCAGTATGAATACTATGTCATATAGAAGGTATAATAATTTATCCCATGATTTCAAATATCTTGTGATGGCCTGTACATGAAGAAGTCCGAATTATTTGAATGTTTGTAGAGTCTTACTTAGAAAATGTAGTATGAAAAAGTTTACAGAGAATGTCAGTGAAATAGCATCCTGACAGTAGTCTTTTAGTTTGATATGAGGATTCATGGCAAATAATAGCAGACTTCTATGTCTCTTCATACTCTGCAATACTCATCTTTGTATTGTGTATATTAGAAAAAAACCTGGTGAAGAATTTAGTATTGGGAGAATGTTTTGTTTTGTTTTTGTGAGAAAGATTAGCCCTGGGCTAACATCTGTGCCAGTCTTCCCTACTTTGTACGTGGGATGCCTCCACAGCATGGCTGATGAGTGGAGTAGATCTGCACCTGGGATCCGAACCTGTGAGCCCCAGGCTGCTGAGGTGGAGTGCGAAACTTTAACCACTCAGCTGCAGGGCCAGCCCCTTGGGAAAGTGTTTTTGAATACAGAAATATAGAAAAGTTAAATTCATTGGATAAGTAGCAATAATAAAGATAAATATTGTAGGAATAAATAAATATTAGGAAAAAATATATATGAAATGGCGATAATCGATTATATAGTAAGCCTCAGTTGGGCAGAACTCTCTTAAATCAGTCATTCTGAGGTGATTAAAATAATGGGAAAGGGAAAGTAAGAATTCTTTTCAGCCTTTCTCCATGAGGTCAGCCTCTATATTAGTCTGAGGCATCTAAGTTCTTGAAAAATATCTAGAGAAAAACGTTCAGGAAAAGAAAAAGTGTTCAGAAAAAAAAAACCTTAACAATGAAGATTTTGTTTGTGTTGACAGCCAAGAAAAGATAGAGCTACATTATGGTAAACAATCAAGGAAAAAAATAATGAAGACTTCTGAGGAGAATTTAATGCTCTTGACTATCATCTTATATAATAAATTCACCAATACAGAGAGATGGCAGTACAACAACACAGAAGGGAAGATGGCGAGAAAAATAGAAAATTGCAGATAACTACCTAGCTAAGGCAGAAATAAGACTTCAGAGACCCTTCCGTGAGAATGAACACTCCATGGCCTTGCCAAGACAGTTCCTGAAGAGAAGGGATCTCTGCCCTCTGGGAGCTTCTCTCTTCCATCAGCAGAATTCCCTCTACTGCTGTTGCATTTGGGGCAGATTTCTCTGTACAGATTCCTACACTCTGAACCTGACATAATGCTGCAGCTGGCCAACAGACCATGATTTCCTGTGCTTGGGAACCATCTCAACATGAAGAATTGGCAGTATCAAAATATTTATAGAGTCATATATTAGGAAATGCAGTATGGAAACATTTAGAGAGAATGTCAGTAAGCTAAAATCCTGATGGTATAATCTTCTAGTTATAAAGTAGTTTTAAAGAGATTTATTAGTATTTGTATTTAATTAACTAGGATTACATTCATATTTTTAAAAGCCCTTCATAAACCAGAATTTGTTCAGTGGCCAAGGAGAAGAGAAGGCTTAGTGAATAGTACTCTTTTTCATATCTGACCTCACTAATCCTGTATTATTTAATTTCCCTGATTTTTTCCTTAAGAAAGTGTGAATTAAGGATGATACACACATATTGATGTTTTTCCTCCTTCACTGAATATTATTTTTGTTTTCCATGCCCCTTTGTTGGGTGTTATTTAATTGAATGCACCATGTTCTGTAGACAGATTTATTTTTTCTCAAAGGCCCTAAACATGTTATTTTTTAGTGGTTTCATAATCTGCCTTTTGGAAGAGAATTAACGTGTTGAAAATTGATAAGCTGAAACAGCAGCCCCTTTGCCGTATCACTCTCACAGGACTGCAGGCCAGTGGAAAGCCCTTTTAGAACTGGACAGTGACACACACATCTGCAGTGTGTGGTTTACTATTTTCTTATAGCTTTATTTTTCTTCTGGAAAATATTTGAAAGCTTTCCTCATGTAAAAGTTAGATTGTCAGTTTCAGTACTATGGCATTATTAAATATAAATCTTAATAAATTTCTGGTATAGAATTTTTAATGTGCAGAAATTTGTGTTTGCAGATTCTGAATTAAATATAAATATTTATGGACAATAAGAGATGTAAATTTAGGTTTAGGACTTGCAAACAAAGAAGTTAAGAATGGTTTGGACCAGCAATCCTGAATCAATAGCCAGTATTATAAATTGAGCAAAAGTGTATAGCTTATATTAAAAAGAAAGAAAAGTTGCTTGTGGCATACACCAATCTACTAGAGAATGATGAACAAGAATTCAAGGAAAGAACACTTCTAGTGGATTTACAGGAAAGGTATCCTTACTGAGAAATGGCAGGTTGTGGTTAAATTTCCCCAAGGGAGGTTGTGGGGCACTCTCCGTTGAGACCTGATAAAAAACTAGAAAATGCATTCTGGGGAACAGCCGTAGCCTCATGCTCTAAGTAATTAGCTTTTTGCCTGTCCATTTCTCAGTGCTTCCAGGCAGTAGAAGAAAAGCATCAGTTCTTTCACAACTCACTCTTTCCTAATATATCTATTTTTCTATGTCTACATATTTATAACTGCTTTAATTAGATTTAATTTACATATGATAAATTCACCCATTGTAACTGTTCAATTTGAGTGATAGCAAATGTGTACAATCTTGTCACCACCACAACAGTCGAGGTAAGAACATATCCATCACCCCAAAAGTTTTCTCCTCCCCCTTTGCAGTCAGTCCTCTTCCTCTGACAATCAGTGATCTTTCCATCACTGTACTTTTGCATTATTGAGAATTTCATGTGAGTGGAATCACACCATAATGTGGTCTTTTGTGTCTGGCTTATTTCACTTACCATCAAGTTTATGTCCATCCACCTAACCATATTTTCATTCTGCTTCCTTACTAATCACTAATATTAAACTTCTGCGTAGAGAATCCCAAATATAAATCCTAACTATAAAACTAGGCCCATCTACATAGAAACTTGTTCAGCCACATTAAATTTTAAAAAGCCAAAACAAACAATTATTGAAGCAGTCATTATTTTTGGAGTTTATTGTCTATACCATATTAGTATATGTCAGGATTTTTATTCCCTTTGTCTTCCGCCTCCTAAGGTGCTTAGTAGTATCTGTATTTTTAGAACTGAAGGGAAAAATCGTTTCTGTTTTCAGCATTTTGTGATAATTTTCACATCTCTTGTAATAATGTACGTGCCCTGATGTGTCTCAAACCATGACTAGAAATCAGTGGGTCAGAAAATCCTTACCGGAAAAAATAAACACAACTTAAACCTGTATGTGACTGTACTATAATTTTCTGTACAGATATGAATATGTCTCTAGTACAAGTAAATGATCTCAGTGAATGTACCTTTTTTTTGCTTCCCACCAGAAAAGTAAACTGTGCCCTGAGACTAATTATCATAAAAACATAGGACAGGAGTTGGTTATTTCCATAGTCACACTTTAACTGGATACTTTTAAAAAATTATTTAATTTTAAAAAATATTTTAAAATTAATTATTTAATTCAGATTATTTAGTTAGAAAAATAGGTTGGGTAGGATATAAGAATTTATTTTATAAGCAAATGGTATCTTTTGTTTCTGAGACATTTCTTCCCACAAATGAAATAGACTAAGAAAGTGAGATAACTTGTTGGCTGTCACATTTAGTGATGTAATATTTAGAATATATAATCGCGCCTTTTACAAACATGTGTAAAATGCCCTGTAACACTTGAGTGGCTGCAGCTGTCATCTCATTTTTTCTGGATTAAGTTTGGTCAAGAAAGAAGCTGCCTCATTTTCTAATTGTCATTTGCCCAGGAAGTAAAAGCAAATGGTAATGAGGGAGTCACAGCAGGAGAACCTGCTCACAAATGAGAGGCGCATGTTGACTGGCAGCCAGCGTGCCATTTCAGTGATAAATGTATTTCTATACACTGCTGTTCAAGGTCGTTTGCTGTTGTCCTTGAGTGTGCAGCCATCAAAAATCATGCAATTCACATTCTAAACAGTTCTGATCATCAGTGCAAAGATGCTTTACTTAAAGAAAAGCAGTCATTCATTTTCTACAGCATTTAGATAAATTAAACATCTCTATGTTTTTACTGCGGTTTTATCTTGCTGTTGTTGAAAATTGACCAGAAATCAAAGAAAATATAAATTTACGAGACAATGCGAGGTATACTTGCATAGATTTATTATGGTGCTCACAGAAGCCAAACTTGAACATGGGCAAACCTCAGTAATTAGCCCTCCTTTGGTTTGTGGTTCTTCGGTTTTTAAGAACATTTGAAGAACTTATCATCGAAGAATTCCAAAACAAAACTGTTTACATTTTAAGATTTCTACCGTATGTTTGAAATATATTTTATATTAAAAATACTGAAAGGAACATTTTGCTTTAAGTCTGCCAAAATCCAAAGAAAATGCTTTCACTAACTTTTTGAACATGTCGTTACAGTTTAGTAAGCACTCTGTCATTATTTGGAGAGAAAATGATCGAGTTATGTACCATTTTTTGTTCAAAACCGAACTGCACTTATCTATATATAAAATGACCAAAACCATGTTGTTATCCAGTTTTTTAATCTCCATATGTAGCAGAAAGTTTTAATATGAATCTAATATCAAATAACTGTATCTTAAAAGTTAAATTATGTGGAAAATATGATGGTTCGGATCACTCAATGTCTTTCAGTAAATACTTTTAAAAATATTGTTGAGTTTAAAAGTCCTTCTTACGATATGTGTTCACGGTTAGTACACATTCAGTGAAAATGGCAAGGCCCTTCATGGTCTGCCTTCACCCTAATTCTCCATCCACCTTTATCTGTTTCCACTTCCTCTCTTCCACCATAAATCCTAATCTTTCTGAAGGTTTTTTTAGTTTTTCTGACAAGATGTAGTCTCTCTTTCCTCTAGCCAGCCCTTTCATTGTTTTCGTTGTATTACACACTATGTGTGGAACACTCTTTCAGTCTTGCTATCCCCCATTTTACCCTATACACACGCATAAACACACACACACACACACACACAAACAAACCCCCACCCACCATTACCACTTAATCACTTGCAAATATTACCCAGAAAATCTTTGAGATTTCCTACAGGAATCCCATAGTTTGATTTCTACCTGAAGGAGTATGTGTAAGGGCAGGCGTGTCTCTCTGACTTTAGCTTAGAACTTCGGGTGAATCCACTGTCTGGGAGTCGAGACAGGCTATCTCGTACCGTTCTCTAACATCCTGCACATAGTCCTGTTGGCCTAGTAACACACACGTATGCCCCCCATATATCTAACGATGTTAGAACTTACAAGTTTCTGATGTCTACAATAGATAACTAGGTTCCTAGTGTCTGACTTGGACCTTGAAATGCTTTTCTCCATAGAAACTGTTATAAGTAGTGCTCCTAAGATTGAATTGGCACTGTAAATTCTGAAAGATTAAGAATTCTATAGGCCTTTGGAAGCTGGCCTAGAAATCTAAGTGCTATTTGTGGCATTGTTTCTATGGATAAATGTGTTCAGAGTACCAAGCAACTGAATTCCAAGCAAACTTGAGAACCTCTTGTTTGGTGACTGCCCATATGGAAACACTGCAGCATCCTGCATGTGAAAGTGTCACTGGCATGTGATCATGAAACAGATTACCAGATTGCGTGTGGAACAGCATGGTGGGAACAGTTTGTCGTGAATACAGAACTACAAACAGAATGGTTTCTTATTTCTTATCTTTAGTATAAAATTATCAAGAATTTAAAAACAAGGAAGTTCTTACATATGGATCTTTTTTAACCTCACATGCATCATTTGCCTTTCTGTGAGCTCTGACTTTGGGCTCAGACTTTTTCATATGTAAAACAGGAAGTATGAATCAGAATTCTCAGTAAACTTAAACTTTCCAAAGATTCAGAAATGGCGTTTTCTTTTTTTGGATAAACTCATACTCAGACCTTGAGTGTGAAGGTTTGCAGTGGTTTTAAGGAGTAGCCTTAGGTTTACTGGTTGTTTGCTTTGTAGTTTAAACTCTGTTAAAACAGTTATAAACTCTGACACCTGAATAATCATAAATTTGAAATATATAGTTTATAGTGCCATAGTAGGCAATCTTAATGTGCATGGCCATGTCTAAATACTAATCTCAATTGACTGTTGAATGAAAACATTTACCATAAAACTGTTGTAATATTATAAAAAGTATGTCTTTCCCTGTACTGTTTTCTTCTGAAAGAAGCTTCCCCTCTGAAAGAACACACCTGCGTTTTATTGTTTTACAAAAATGGTCAGTGAGCCTCTGTCATTTCCAAGCTATACAAGCAACTAAATATGCGTTAAATAATGTTTCTTAGTTAATGTTTTTTTTAAAGCAGAAACAAATTTTGGGAGAGCATGCACTTACTATAATGCCCAATTTTAATATTAACATTTAAAATGATCTGACAACTCTGTCTCATCTCTGAACAAATATTGTTATGAAAAAATAAAACAGTGCAGAAGAACACTAAATTGTTCATACTAGGAAAAACTGATAAATTTATGATTTCAAAGACAAACTAGCAAAGTCTATAAGGATATATGCCGAATGGTTCCTGGTGGCTCTTCTAAGGCATGGGATTTGATAAGGAAGAACAGTTGGGTAGGGTTTCTAGTTTTATAGGGACTTCAGAAATGTGATGGGATTATACGTAATTTTTAGTTTCCTTTTTTTGTGTTATTCTCTATACTTAAAAAAAAAACTCTCCAAGACAAAAATCATGCTTCTATTAAAAATCATTTTTGCGAATACGCAGTTCACATATATACTCTAGTGCCTTCAGAAATGTGTCCAGACTGCCTTCTTCATACACTTACTCCTAAAAGCAAAATGTTGTATTAAATGGAAGGCTTTCAATTGAGTTTTACGTGCTTTTGTTCAAAAGTGAATAAAATTAGTATACGCAGTATCAAGTCTGCTTTTAATAGTTTCCATAGTGAAGCACAGAATGTTATTTTAAGACACATCTGTGGGTTACCTACATGATGGCAATTATAAGCAGATTACTAACAAAGTGCGTTCTGAGTTATAAACAAACAAAAAGCTTCAAAGGATTCATGTTTGCTTGGGGAGAACGTAAATTAAAACATCAAAGCAGTTCGTTTCCCTTAAGGATTGAGTTATTTGGATAGCTTGTCGGTGCTGGAGAGTACAACAAGTGGGCTAGTGCTATTGATTTTCACCTTGTGTTACCAAAACATTTTTCGTTGACAAATATTAATTGCTTATTAAGTGCTAAAGAGTTTGATGGTCCAAATATTGAATTTTATAATGAATTGGCCTTTTTCTTTTGCTGATCATTAGGCAATATGATTGCATTAAAGATACAAAGGTTTAAGCCAGCATATCTCCCACTGTAAGGATATCAAATAGATATTCCTATAGAGTTTAATCTTAGTAATAGGATACTTAATTCATTTTCCTTTGCATTTAAGAGAATTCTCCTTGACCAAATGGTAAGGAATGTTTGTTTAAATATGCAAAGTGTGGTTATAATTAGTAGTAAAGTATTCAGTATACCTTGCATTGATTCTAGTTTATGAATCCAGTGAATCATTGAAATTCATGTCAGAACAAAATTGGTGATTGTGACCATTAATATGAGTTTTTATAAATCATTAATTTGGTTAAAATATTTTTCTTTTTATTTTTTAAGAAGATCTGTATAACAAAGTGCAAAACCAAATACCTGTGTGTGTATACTTGCAAGCAGACACATATGTACAAGTTCCATTTTAATTTCTTTTTGTTGTCTTTCCTAACTTTTAATATTATATCTTTTTTTCTTTTTAGGATTACATTCAAAGAAGTGTTAAATAGATAATATAATGATGCCTCTAAAATATAATTTGTGGATAAATTATGAAATTTAAGCAAAATTAAAATTAGAGGAATTAGATTGTCAGTTTTGTCAGTTGACTACTATTGGTAGTTTCGAATTATAAATTCAAGTCTATTTGAATATGTTGTTTTTGATCCTAGAAATTTGACTTTTAATCATTTGTTTCCTGATCTGAGTTAAATAATTACAACTTGACAAAGGCTTATTCTTTAAAAGATAAAATATTATCAGACTTCAAAGAGATTTCGTTAGGTTTTAATTACAGTGATCCATCACAAAATTCTCTACCTATAAAGTGATTTGTACATTGGGAACAACTTTGAAATCTTTCACTTAAAAATATTAGCTAAAACCTGAGATTTCAAATCTCCAATTTGTGACATAGACCTTGCTCTGTCCTTTCTGCTCACACCTTACACTGGTAGTGTCCTCTCTCACTTCATCCTCATCGTTTTGGTCTTTTCACTCCGTCTGCTCTTCATAGGTTATCTGAACCCCTTAGACTCAGTCATTTAACAAACATTTGTGGTGAGATTGCTGTGTACCAGGAACAGTGCTGAGTGCAGGATCTATGCCTTCAACATCGGTGTGCTGACAACTCTCACATCTGTCTCTCCTTCCATAAACCTTTTCTTGAGCTCCAAATTCATCTTTCTAACTTTCTGATGTGTTTCTAACTACCTGCTCGAGTCCTCTGCCTTAATACCTGCTGGTCCCAAACTACACTCGTTATTTCCCCCTGACGACTTACCCCACCTCTCCCCCACTGAAAGCATTTTCTTCCTCTCCTCCCTTCCCTGTCCAGGGAACAGTGTCTCCACCTACCCAGTTTGCCCTGTTCCCTGTCGATACCCAGTTCCTCATTCAACTCCTAATTTGTCTGCTTCGTTTGCCTCCCAACCAGTTCTTTTTTTCTAGTTCCTCTCTCCTCATCTCTCTGCCAGAGTTTTCTCAAAACTGCTGTGATCTGACCATTCTCCTATTAAAAACTAGAAAACTCCCTGTTGACTATGAACTAAGTCCAAATTTCTTAGCACAAACAGGCAGTTTATAGCCTGGCCAGAGCTACCTTTTTGCCTCATCTCCAAACCCTGCCTCTCCCCACTCCCCTCTGCCCCTGGCATTTCCGTTGGCCGAGTGACACAGGAATGCTTGCTGTTTCTTGGACTTCTCTCACATATTCCCTCTCACGTGTCTGCTTACACTCATCTATCTGCTTAGATCTATCACTTTCTCCTCTCATCCTTCTGGCCAACTTCTGCTCATCTTTTAAAGTTCAACTCAAGTACCACCTTCTCTCTGTACCTTCTTCTGACGTCTCCTACCCCAGAACAGAAATTATTGCTTATTCTGTTTCCGTGGCACCTTGTGCGCATTCATATTATGCCATTTATTGTATTACATGATAATTGCTGACTGTCAGCCTGTCTCTCTCCTGTCCTAGATTCACTGGCAGGGGTCATGTCTCATCTTTGTGCTCTGATATCTAACGCAGGGCCTTGAACATAATAAGCTCTCAATAGACATTTTCATGTACACTTGTCCTAAAAATATCTAATTCCATGAGGTAGACAAGACATATTATCTTTATTTTACAAATAAGCAAATTGTGTCTTAGAAAATTTTGTCCCTTCATAAAACCAGCAAGGACAAATTTTAATCCACTGAGTAAATGTGGATAGTGTGAGAATAAGTCGGAGCACTGACAGGTAGTGTCAGTGCTATTTTGCCGTAGTAATTGCTCTGGAATATTGGCAAATGCCAATTGCTGTGTGAAAAAAGTCTACGTATGTTATTATTATATTTTATTACTATTTAAATATTAAGAAAAACTTTTGATGTTACATCGAAGTTAGAAGGGTGATTTTATATTTTTGTAGCTTGGCATTTCTTGACTTAACAAAAGAAATGGACTGCTTAATATAGAACATTAATTAGGTTATATTCCAGACTAATCTGATTGTCTGTTTTAATTAGTCAAATATGCATAATAAACCATTCATAAAATGTAAAACTCCTGAATCTGTATTATGTATTAGTGAATATATACTCTGTCATTCTCCAAAATAAACATGAGCCAAAAGATATGGTAACATATTGGTTAATATATGTATGAATTTAGAAAATTATGTAATGCCTTAATTTTTTTTTTAAACTTTCAAGTGATTTCTCTTTTTGGAATGATAAAAATGTTAAATGCTTTTGAAATGTGTTTTTGAAAAATATAAATTCTGTAGCTTTAGTGCAATCTACATAAGACAATTTTGTGTCACCAGGCACTAAACCAGGAAATGAGAGGTGAGAGGGAACATGTGTGAAGGCCCGGTCCTTCTACTCTAGCCAAAACCATATTCTGTTAACCTTAACTTAGATCAGAGCCCACAGAAATGCTAAGTTCCATCGGTTAAGATGAACGTATGTCTGCTGAAGGGCCTGCAATGGTTGAGAGGGTTCAGAGATAAACAAGACCATTCACGTTGCTAAGGAACTCCCAGTGGAAGCGATTAGGATTTACTTTTGTGGCACGATATGTTTTCTTTGAAAAATTACATAACCGTTTTATGTTAGCCCATTGCTTAGAATCCTTTGAATATTTAGCAACAGAATTTTCATGGTCCAAGAATACAAAGGCAAAACTTTGTTCACTTAAAGACTTTTAGCATAGGTTTGAATAGATTTATATTAGAAATACTGACTAAAAACATTTAGTTTTGGGTCTGCCCAGATCTAAAGACAGCATTTTGTGTAACTTTTTAAACATAGGTGAGTTTTATACTTTAATAAGTGTTTTGTAATTATTTCATACCAGCAGTATGAATATTTGCTAACATTTACTCATAGATAAATGAACCACATTTATCTAAATCATATCCAGCATTCAATGTTTTAGTCTCCTTGAATATATCTAATTTATTTAAATGTAATTATTTTTAAATGTTGAATTACATGAAAAATGTTATGGTTTGAATTATGTCTTTAACTAAACTTTTTATCATTGTTGAGGTTAAGAGTCTCACTCACAATACTAATATATTACCATCACTTTATTAGCCAAAACTTGGTGGTATCATGTTTTAAAATAGTTGGAAGTTTGTGATGTTTGGGATTTTTAGCAAAATCCAAAGGATGACTCTACAAAATTGATCACTTCAACAGTCAAAGAAAGGACATATCAATTATGTATAATTTAATTGGGTATCCTATAGTTACTTCATCCTGAAAATATTTGGGCTCATAAAGCAGGAGAGGGGTGTGTGTGTGCACACACGTGTGTGGTCAGATTCTCATCTGCAGTCAGAAGAGGAGGAAGAAGGACTTAGACATTAATGGATGAGACTTATGGAAAATTTATTCTTTGAATTTGAAAACGTTCCTCAGTTGAATAGGAGCAGAAGAAAGCTAAAACTAGTACATATATTTAACACAGGTTGCTGTTAGGATGACTAACATCTTGAGACTGGAAAACCACTATTGACTTAAATGTTTATTCTTTACTTGTTCACTCATAGACCTTCCTTTTTAAAATTAATTTCGATAATTTAAAATTGATATCAGTGAATATATAAGCTTCACTATCATAAAAATCTGAAATTATTACTAATGCCTAAATTACAGTAGTGAAATCATCTTGAGCATTTATGTTCTTACTATTCCTGGATAAAAGTGTTGTGTGTGAATATGTGTGTATACATGCATGTTGATGTATCATTTTCCACAAAAGAAATTTCGAAAACTATTGCTTGTGTCGTGAGGATTAGCAACATGCAGATATTGACAAGCTGCTTTAATTCATCAATGTCAGTTAGTTCATCCCCAGATGACATGTCAGTAACTTTCACTAACTGGAAATGGGCAATAAATGCTGCAGCTGTTTTTAAGGAACAAAGAAAGTCTGTTGACTTGAGGCATTATATCTTATAATAAAACTTAAGATAGCTCACTTTATTATATTTATCCCTAAATCTATTTTCCAATAAGATGTTAAAATCATACCAAATCTACTTGTCGTTCACCCAGAATGTATATTCTTTTCAATTAGATAGTGATAGAAAATAACTCAATTCATTGAATAGTTCCAGTATCCCTTGGATTGGAAAATGCCACGGCGGACGAGTTGATGCTGTGACACAGAGTTGGCATAATGTGAATAAAAAGCATCACCTCGGCCCTCTGTCAAGAAAAGAAATTATAGAGAGAAGCAACCCATTTTGAACCCTCAAATCTCTATTCAAAATCTCTGTGGAACTGCCCAAGGGCCACATCCAGGCTTCCGTGCTTACACTGCAGGAGACAGGACAGCCGCTAAGAAAAGCTGGGCCCTCTGCAGTCCAGAGAGGTTCAGGAGTATGTTTACCATCTACTTTCATTTGGGTCGATACTTTTACTTTCTGTATTTTGTGTGCCAAGTGAGAAAGAGCCAGGCCCCTAATTTTATAATGATCCTTTCCTCAAGAAGTGCTCATTTATGGTGGCTGTAGGTAAGTATTGTCTCTTTGGGGCACAGACGAGCTAAGGGGAGGATGAAAACCTTCAGACACCCAGGGCCAGGAGGGAGGCTGCTGATGAGAAAGATGGGGCTACCATCCTCCTCTGGCCTGGGTATCTGGAGGAGCCAACACAGGCCAGGCAATGAAGAAAGACAGGGCAGCTCCTAATCTTCAAACCTCTGTTTTACAAGGTTTAAATTCTTGGAGCTGGGTTGGAGAAAAGAGTTTCTCTTCATCTCCCACTGTTGCAGTTGCCAGGGGACCCTGCCTCTCCCCACGTGTGTGTAGGACCACTGGTGCGAGTGAGCTCCCCTGGGAGATCCGGCCTCCTCTGCCAGGAGTGCTGACTGTCATTCCAGCATCCTCACAGGGATGGCGGGGCAGGGGAGATTGTGATGGACCAGGACAGCACCAGGACGTGAATGGAGGTTTGCCCAATCCAAGGACCTTCCTCTAGAACCCCCTGGATGTGGACGGCACCTCCAGGCCACCTGGGCTTAAGTCTAGGGGGTCTGTCAGGCCCCCGGGTCTTGAGGAAGACAGCAGAGCAGACCCTTCCCCAGCAAGGCCCAGCTCCACCACAGCTCTTGCTCTCAAGCACTTGTTCCAGCTGCCTGGGCCGAGGCTTGCCCAGCTCCCGAGCACCACTGACATTGCTCAGAATCTTCATTATTGGGCATGGGAAAGTCATTTAGAAATATTGATGTATAATATTAGTACATAAGTGCCAGTTATATGAAAATCAAGTGTATAGAAATTGAAGACTGGCGTTTATAGTTTTCTTTTACCTGGTATTCTGTGAGGCACAGACTCGAGCCAGACTGCTTGGATTCTGATCAGAACAAGTTACTCCAATTCCCTGTGCCTCAGTTTCCTCATCTGTAAAGTAGGGGTTCTTATCTCTTAGGGTTGAAGTGTAAGAATTAAGAAGCTTATGTAAAAGTGCTTACTTGGAGCATTACCTGGCACAGGACGTGTAGTACAACAGTTTCTTCTTATGCTTTTTGGATTCTCTGCAGTGCCTAGCACAGCAATACATGCTTATATACCTTTTAGTATGCAATTTTAAAATTTATTTGAAGGATGATAAAAGCTGTTTTGCAGATGACCTTTGATAAATCCATTTTTTTTAATTAAAGTACGAAGTTACATGATTCATTTTTATCAGTGACCACAATGATGAGACAAACTGTGCTCTTTAAGCACCCAAGTGATATGACGTAAGTGTTGAGAATTGGTAAGTTGGAGAAACAGACAGAAAGAAATAGAATGGGCTCAATGGGCAATAATTGAGTGGGAGTACATTTTTAAACAAAAATAAACTGCCAGAATGTAAAATTAGTACAAATGACTTTTAGAAAGTGTAGTAGAAAGTATTGAAAGCAGGGCCTGGAAATCTGTGTTTTTGTCAGTGGAGGCCTCTCGGAGCATTTCAGCACAACCAAGACTATCCATTGGGCTCAGGTGTCCACACCTCCCTCTCCTAGAAAGAACTGGGAGTATTCTGAATGTCGGCCACCTTACCAGCTTTTACCAGCCATGACTGCAGCTTCCTGATAAAATCAGCATAGTGCTGGCCTCCCTCCATAGCGTTATAAGAAACTCTAATGACATCCAGTGGCCTGTTCCAGCACTCAGTCTGGTTTGCAATTCCACATTTTGATACATGGTTGAATAAGGAGACCTTTAAGATACCGTCCAGCTCTAAGATGTCATGATTTGAAAGCTTGGAGAGAGTTTAAGGAAAAGCCACAAAAATGATGAAAAAGTTGGAAAATGAGACCTGAGAGGAGAGGTTATAGTTACTGAGATTTTTTTTTTAACCCTGAAAATGAAAAATAAGTAAGTAATACAGGGGCAAGTTGGGGGCTGGCCCCATGGCTGAGTGGTTAAAGTCCCACATACTCCACTTTGGTGGCCCAGGTTTATGGGTTTGGATCCCAGGTGCGGACCTACTCCACTCATCAGCCATGCTGTGGAGGCATCCCACATACAAAATAGAGGAAGACTGGCACAGGTGTTAGCTCAGGGCAAATCTTCCTCAGCAAATAAAAGGGGGAGGGAAGTTGCTGTAACAGTCCGCAAAAGGTTATCATGCCAAGATTGGTGACCAGCTGTTCTCCATCTCTACTGAGGACAGAAGAAAAGGAAGCAGGCTTACACTGTAGCATTTTGGATTTAGTTTTGATATAAGGAAAAATTTCCTGACAGCACACATTGTTAAACACAGCTAAGGGTCCTCAGGGGAGGTTTTAGAATCTTCTCTAGAGATATTTGAAAACAGAGCAGATTTTCCTCTGTCTGACCTGCTTTAAGGCAACCCTGTCCACATACAGAAAAGAATGGATGACCTTTCAGTGTTCGTGACAACATCATATGACCTTAAGAGCCTGTGCACAAAAAGGCTGTAGAAGGCTGAGTTCATAGTGATAATTAAATTTTACCTGAGCCTTCCAATCAGCCAGAGATGAGACTGTTTTTTTAAAGTGGCATTATCTCCCTAAGTTATTTGTTGAATGTATAATTTGTTTCCTTAAGCAAATGAACCTTAAATATATTATAAAATTTTCATGAATTGGTTGCTTCAGAGAAAAGAAAGGGGGAATTTTTTTCTTGAACATAATTAATTCTTAACTTTTCAACTCTTTTGAAATGGCCCTTTTTTGATGAGTCTTTTCCTTGCCTAGCAAACAGAGCTGTCAGTCAGAGCGATGTCTTTGTCTTTTCTCTGCCTTGAGCACTTACCTCCCTGCCAGTCAGCTGTGAAATCAACAGCCTCCTATATTGGGATGTCAGAAAGGCATGCAAATCAGACCCTGGTCCACCTTCCTTATCTGTTCTTTTCTGACTTGGGCTGCGATCGTTAAGAGACAGCAAATGTCTGGTTAGTGTTTCAGGAACAGTGAGTGCGACCCCGACCCTCACTTGGTATTTGTTGTTGAGAGCAACCAGCACTAGGGAAATAGGAGTATTTGTAGGTCTTTGGTGTTACCTCTCCTTTTCTTTTCAGGGCTCAGCCTCACATCCTAGGCACTCACTTCCCTGAATGTCCGGCCCATCTCCAACCCATTTCCTACCTCCATACACAGATGGACACTTCATCCAGGCTCGCCCTAAGCTTAAGGCGTGCGCCACGCTTGTACCTCATGAAAGCATGTGCATCCTGTTAGCTCTGTGTCAGAACACATTCTAGGGAAAAATGCCTCAGCCAAGAGCATAATTGTATTTTTAGAAATTTCAGAGACTGTGTGCAGCCAGTTGGGGACATATTTTCAGCTCATCAGACATTTCAAGCACCCCTTAAATTGCAACTGCCTGTCTTAACCGAAAACCAGCCATGCTGCTCCCCGAGAAGGCCTGGGACCGAGGCAGCCCTCCTCTCTCAGCCACTCCCGACCTTGGGGCTGTGAAGCTTCAGTCCAAGTTCTTTTCTTTTTCAGTTTATTTTAGTAAATGTTATACAAAATACAAGTGAGTACTTTATAAATCTTTTCCTTGCAATGGTATTTATGATAGTAAAATTTTACCTAGTTTTAGATATCTTTTCTTCACACTTAGTTAAAAGTAGGAAAACATTTTGTTTGATTGGGGGTTTTTTCCTCCCTTTAAAAAAGTGACAAAACCTGCAAATAAATATAAAATGTTCTCTTTGATCTTGTTCATTCTTTGAGCTAGATATAATAGAGTCCTACTTTTTGGATTCAATTCTCAAACTTGTCTTTTGGAAGCTGCATATCAAGAACTCTACGAAGAGACAGATCATGTAAAGAGGAATTTTGAAGAGAATATTCTAGACAGCCATAGCTTCTGTTGATGCTGACCAAATCATTTTAGAAATTCCTGTCTCTCCTTCTCTGTACAGAAGGGTTAATTATATTTCTTTGCAGAGCACATTGAAAGTGTCTGTTAAAAACTGTTCGGGAAGTGGATGTATGACTCATTATTAATCCTGCCTCTCTGTTCCTTTTCTTTCATAAGAAAAAGGAGGAGGGAGTGCTGAACAGTTCAGCACTCTGTCTCCTGCTAGGGATAATCGCTTGATTTCCTTTATTGTTCATAGCACTTCTTGAATTAGATTAATTTCTTTATATTTTATTTCTGTCTTTTCAAGACAGCAATTTCTTTGACTAAAAATATAAAAAGACGTGACACTCATTTGCATATAAAAAGTAGACCAAACCTTTTATTTTGAAACCTGTTGTTCTGGAAAGTGTTCTTTACAGTTCAGCATTTAAGATCCCGACCATCGGGTTTGCCCCATCGCAAAGCACTTGTGAGTTTGCTGTGATCCCCACACAGCTGCATCTCTAATGCCAGAATAGAGGTTGAAGTCAGTTCAGGTGGTGCCTGCACAGATCTGAGAAGTTCAGAGATTCTGAACAAAAGACAATGGCAACATTTCCATTACAGTGAGAGCTGAAGCACCTCTTAGGCTGAGATTGTAATGAACTCACCAGATGTACCAAACCATTTAAAACTGTGAGCTTCCCTGAGCTGCCATGAGTGGTACTTGCTTTCTTACAAGACAACAGGTCTGTCTATCAGCTGACACTATAGTCAGTACTCTGTGGTTTTCCCTTAGGTCGCTTTAAAAGACAGCCCTGTGGGACATCTAGCAGTATGTACTCTGTGTGTGTGTGTGTGTGTCTGTGTTGATGTGTTCTGATCTGAAGTGTAGTATCCCTTTGTCCAAAGCAGACTTAAAAAAACCAACAAATTAAGCTCAGTATCTGACGGGACCTCAACAACAACAACAAAGGAAAACAGGACAATAGTTAGTGAAATGAGTAAGAAGTATTCATTACTAGACACACAGAATAAGCATAAATTTAGTTCTGAGTTTCCTGGCAGGAAAGCAAACACGTGTTAGGTTATGTAATTATTGTCACATGACAAAAGAAAGCAACAAAATTTATCTGGAAACCTTTTCCTGGCAGAAAATTCCAAGATGAACTTAATTCCCAGACTTTCCTATTAGAGACACTAGGAAACATAATGAAGAGTATCTTCAACTGACACACAAATATTTAAGTGGATGTTTGAAGTATCAGTCCTCTATTAAAAAATGAAGACATAATACAAAATATTTCATGAAGACTTATCTGAAGGAGCCTGTGGATCTGGTTTTCTGCCTTTACAACAGGGCTAGCTTAGCCTCACAGAGAGGTACCGTCACGAGACCACTGGGTTGGTTCATCCTTTGGACCTGCTGGCAGGTCACTGTGGCATTCTCCTATTCCATCTGAAACACACTCTGGTTGCTGATTGAGGAGGGCTGCTGATCTGAAGGAGGCTTGGCATTCTCTTTTGAGATTTAAGGCCCAAACTCCAGAAGAAGGATCAATCCATACCTACACAGAGTTGGGCTTTGGGTGGCTTCCAAGAAGGACCAACTTTTCTTAGAGCAGCTTTTAGCATGCTCACACAATTAGATGCATAGTGGGACCCCAGAGCATGGAAGAAGGTATCTTGAATCAAATATGTTTAATGGAAGGATTGAACTAAATGCTACAAGGGACCAGGAAGGAAATAAGGGAGCCAGGCCCTCTTTTGTGTCAGGGCTTGGATTGGTGAAATGAAGAGCAAATGTCCGGGCCATGGGGGCCACCTCCACTCAACCATGGCTGATGTCACCATGTTCGAACAAAGGCCCAAGACTGCCAGAGCTTCCTGTGTTTCAGGAGAGGGTAGGAATCTTGATTTTACATGATATCTGATGAATTAGAATATGGGCTCAGAAAACATGTTTGAAAAACATTTTGTAAGCCAAACCAAACACATCTACAATCTGGTTTCAGCTTAAGTGTCTTCAGTTTGCAATCTCTGTTATAAAGCAAAGCCTTACTAATCAACTCTCTTAACCATAGAACAGCCTCAGATTGGCTCAGTAGAATTTCAGAGTTTTAGCAGAACTGAATCTTGATTTTAAAAAGAATTAAAGATGCTTTCCCAATGAGGTTATTAAATTGACGTAGTAAGTGGGAATGGCCAGTTTTTCCCTTTCAATTGGTTAACCTTTTTCCCCCGCCTACAACAATTTTCATTCTAGTATACATACTGTTCAGCTGGTTTCTTGCAGTAATTATTCAGCATGCTTACCCTGTTGCTTAATTTAGCACCACATTTGTGGGCTGGTACCATGGTTAGTTACCACGTCTGTTTAATAAAATGCCACAGTCTGAAGTCTGTGTTTCTGGACCGCCTGGTATGCTAACTGATGCTGATTCTAGGGTATATGCTTTGGGGTTTTTTTTGTTTTTGTTTTTTTTAATTAAACAGTGTACTCAAGTAATTGAATTAGGTGATTGCTTATGTTTGTATGGTTATTTTATTTCCAGCGTTATCGAGGTATAATGGACGTATAACATTGTGTAAGTTTAAGGTATACAACATGTTGATTTGATACACTTATATATTGTGAAATGATCACCACCATAGCATTAGCGAACACCTCCATCCCATCACATAATTACCATTTCTGTTTTTGGGGTAAGAACATTTATGATCTACTCTCTTAGCAACTTTCAGGTATATATGTCTGGTCATCTTTAAGTAAGGAGGAGTAGCACAATTATTAATAGTATTTATTGAATTCTTATTATATACATTGTGGAGAGTGTTATATACATTAACTCATTTAATCTTCACAAAGCTCTTTGAGGCAGGTATTATCAATATCGCTATCATCATCATCATTCCTGCTTTATTGACATGAGTAGTCTGAGGTTAAGTAACTTCAAGAACTTGCCCTGGGTCTTGTGGTTAGTAAGTACTGGATCCCAAATGCAACCCAGGCAGTCTGACTCAGAGCAGTGTTCTCTGCCAACCCAGAGCCCAGTTCTATACCAGTATAACATTTTTTCTCTGAGTGCTGGAAAACAGGCATTATTTTGGATCCCACAGTGCCTTGAAAGCCTACCTATAGGAAAGAACAAAATCCAAAGAGCATTGAGGAACATGCTTGTATCCCCATCTCTCTCTCCACCCTCCTTTTCTCATTTTAATCACTCAGATGTGAATTATGAGAAGAGTCTTACTGAAATTTACAATATGTATACCACTGAATCACATAATGAGCCTGATGCTCCCAGCAAGATTCAAGGTTTACAATTCTTCATCAAAAAGTAGCAGATGGAAACAAACCTTCCTGGTATTGTCTTAGTTTAAGGGAACACATTCCCCCATTTCTTTCTAGACAGAGGGAGGAGACCGCCCACAGCTTGCAAGCAGACTGCATATTGGTTAATGTAGTAGAGGTATGGTCTTTAATAGTTGAGTGTAGGGACGTTAATACAATATTATGCTAATTTGCTTAGTATCCCCATGTTTTCGATAACTATTAGTATCATTAAACTTAAGTGTAATTTTTTATTAGTAAAGACCTTTTATCAAAGACCTAGTCTAAAATACTTCCTTTTTTTTTTTAATTCATGGTTAAATCAATGATAGCTATTTGGCAAAGGTTCAAAATTATCCCTGTTAACTTGTTTTTAATAGTATTTGATTTATATGTGGCTCAAACCTCCAACATATGTGCGTATGTATTTTTACTAGTTGCAGCCATATGCATTTAAACACAGTGTTATTGGTGGAAAATGAAGCATAAAACATGAAAAATGTTTAATATGAAGGAGTTGAAATTATAGTGTTTAACTCTTTCCAGAACAGGGATGTCATGATACAGCTTTGATTGTTTTTCATTTCAGATGAGTGACATTCCTGGGTAGATTGGTGATCAGTTTCTTACCTTCCTAATTAATTGTAAAATTATCCCCTCTAATGGACATAAATGAATTCACACATTGGTTTGCCTATTAATATATGCCTTTCCTTTGGACTCATGCTGCCCTCTCAACTACAAGACAGGTAGACTCCTCAGAATAAGATCAAAGCCCCTGCATACATCAGTGAAACAACTTTGGTTGCCTTTCCTGTTTTTCTAACCTGATTTTATAAATAAAATAAAGAGTATAATGGTATCTAATATCCATATCACAACTTGTTCAACACTGAATGCATTTGCATGTGTACATGTAATAGTTCTGTGTAATGTGTACAATTTATGACTCTGCATTTTATTTTAGACAATCCATGGACACAAGGGACCAATCACTGCAGTGGCCTTTGCTCCTGATGGACGATATCTTGCCACCTACTCAAACACTGACAGCCACATTTCTTTCTGGCAGGTAAGCGTAGATGCTGCGGGGTTTTGGCGTATACTGCATGATCTGCTTTTGCTAGGAAAGGCTTCCTGTTGAGCTTACCCGCCAGCCCTCTCTCCTGCCCTCCCTCCCTTCTTTCAACAGATATCAAGTATTTATTGCTTGCTGATTATGTGCCGGATGCTAGCTTGCAGGGTACACTGAGGATGTAATTAGCAGTCTGGGAGGAGGGGGTCGGTTCTCACAGAGCTTTCAGGTCTGAGGCAGACACAGGTAGATAAGTAAGCAATTACAATACAGAGAGGAGCCTGAGGGTAATGTGGTGGGATGGCTTCACAGAGAAAGTGATGTCTGAGCTGAGACGTGATGCTGCTGAGGAAGGGCCCGTGTAACTAGTGGGGAGCAGTGGGTGTTTAGGGAGGGGGAACAGCCATTCAGAGGCAAGCAGGGGCATGGTGTGCTGAAGGCCTGGCCTGAACGGAATTGGGAATTAGAGGAAGCACTGTTCAGGCTGCTAATTGACACAAGGCATTCAGACAACTCTAACAGGGCATAGGGCATAAGGAGAAAAAGCAGCCTCGTGTTAACTTCATGTCCTGTTTATATGATCTCATTTTTGTTTGCATTCTGAATTTTCCACATAATAGTCTCATTCCTAAACTCTCAAAACATTTTTAAAACTCTGAGTATCATTGACTGGCAGTTCATGAGAGTGCCTATGTTTAATTCTGGTGAAAATGAATATTAACTTTAAGCAACTAATTTTTTCACTAGAACTTGTTTCATCCTCAGTGATTAATCTCCGTCCCATCTTCTTTTTAATTACCTTTCTCCTCATAATTACAAAAAAATTATACATTACCAGCTCCCCCCCAAAAAAGTTAATTTAAAATTTTGTTGTTACCTTTACTTTCCTAGGATGCAAGTATGTTTTATGAGAATCAGTTTATTGCTTGGAAAGCTAAAAAAAAAACAAATACAAGTTTAAACGAGACTTCGGCACAGCTTGATGCTGGTTTTTAAAAAATCAATAGCTAATAAAATGTAAAACAGATACAATGAATTGTTTAATTAACAACATGCTATTAAAGCATGACAATTTCCAAATCTGTCACAGACTTTTTCTGCTCTTCATCTAATTTAGTTTTCCAGTGTATTTTCTCATTATCCTTTCTTCCAGAATGTATCTCCAGCATCTTAATTAGCTCAGATTAAACTCTTTTCCTTAGAGATCTCACCCAGTCTTCATTTTTCCTGGGAGGTAGCCACAGGACTTGTGATTTTACTGCTGAAGTCCCACAGTGAGTCCGTTGGGTGGCTATAAACTGGACTCTTGCAGCAACGGCTCTTTAAAGAGACTCCCTACCAACTGTTTGTTCTGCTAACAGTGGAATGCCTAACACAGTGGTCTCTGCTACACCAACTGTACTTTGACACCAGTTTTCCCGATTTACTCTTCACTTGAAATCCCAAAGGAGTGCTCATGGAAAGCTCCAAGCATTCAGCGTGTGTTTGGTGTTGAAGTGCGAGGTACCAACCTGTGCTCTGGGGAGACGAAGTCAGCAAGTGGGGGTCCCTGCTTTCAGGGAGCTTGTGTTCTGTCCATGTTTTCTTCTTTGGAATAAACGAAAACAAATCTCTTTTTTGTTCAACTTTTTTCCTGCTAAGAAAATGTAATTCCTTATATAAAGGAATACCTCCTAAATTAGCCAGATTTGAAACTTTCCAGTATTTTCCTGAATTTCTAAGTGGCAAGCCTTTTCCCCTAATCTCGATCTTCAGGATTCTATTTGAATATGTTCATTCCTTCCTTGAATATTTTTCTGTTTTTATCAGAGTTTCTGCTCAGCTCATTGATGGAATTATGGTTAGCATCTTTCGTACCCCAGAGATCAAGGTCGTTCATTAGATGATATCATTTTGAAATACCTTTCGTCTCCCAGTTCTCCTCTCAGGCTCCTGCTGTTGTCTCTGGGCTCTGCCAAGGACACTTACACCCATGGCCATTACTTGTTGCTTTGCACGCAGTGGAGCCACGGCACACTCCCTTAGTCCATCCACACGCTCATCTTCTCCAGGGGCTGCCTTGTGTTATTTGCACATGTGGGTATTCAGCAGACAGAGCACCAGAGCAACTCAGGCAACTCCCAAGTCTTTCCTGCCTGTAAGCCCAGTGTCAGAATCTGAAACGCAGCCCATTTCTTACTTGCCTCAGTTATACCTAGCGTGGTCTTTAAATTTACATGGAAGGCACAGAAACATTGTTTCAGCCTCATCAAGAAAATATAATAAAACCTCTTCCAGAAGTATAGCGGTTTTTATTTGAATTAAAGAGAGTCCAAAAAGCAGTGTTGGCTGTACTGCTCTCTTCAAATGGGCTTTGCTGATTTATTTAGATACATTTTGTTTAGTTCTAATGATGTATGATAATACTTTTGTATTATTCCAGTAAATGTACTATAATATATTTTGAAAACTTAATGAAGTCTTATTAATACAGAACCTTACAACAGCTATCAGCTATTAAAATCTGTGCTGAGAAATGAGTGTTAATGAGAAATATTGGTTGAATAATTACTCAAGTGAGACTTAGTAAAAGGTTTGTGTGCAGCATTACTTACACTGAGAATAGCATTAAAACACTTCCTGTTTTGATGAATTACATCTGTATGTGTTCAGAAAATAATTTTCACAGACTTGTTTCGTGAAGCATTATTTTTAAAGGAAAAGGAGAAGCCATAGTTGCATTTTAGTTAGTTTATGTACTCGGCTATTGAATGATATACTTGGCAACCTTTCAAGCCCTTTGAGACTCCAACAGCATTTTCCTACAATTTGAATATTTCACTTCAGTGTCTCCATTGGTATTTGAACAAGGAGAGTTTAATAATGGAATACAACCATAATTCTCTCACTTAAATTTTACCACTACCTTCCAACAAATGTGTCCTCTTTTAGAAATGCTAATAATAAATTAGGTGGATATTGATTTCATTTATTTTTATTTATTCCATCATACAATACTATTCAGTCATTTAAAAAGGATGATGTAAATATATAATTGTTAACATAAAAAGATTGCCCTCAACATTTTATTGAATGAAAAAAAGCAGATTGTGAAACTACCTTTGAAATGAGCCTGTTTATGTAAAATCCCTTAAAACTGCTTCTCCTCGCGTATATACAGACTTGGAGGTCTGGAAAGATTACAAAATGTTAGTGATTGGCTCTGGGAAGTGAGCTCTTGGGATTTTCTTTCTTTTTTATACTTCTTTTATTATTTGAATTTGCCAAAATGAGTATTTCTTATATTTGTAATTGAGAAAAACATTAATGTTACCAAATATTAAAATTCCAGCTAGTTTTCATTCATTTAAGACTCGAATTCCCCTTACTTTAGCATAGTTTCTAGCCAGTCACTGGTCAAGAAAACATTGAATAACAAAATGATTAATTGTTTCAATGAGCGTTCTTTAAGCATGTTGGAAAAATTAATACTCACCCTTACTGCCTCAGATTCATCTCTAATTTGAAGAGGTCACAGGGAAAGGATGGTCTGAGAAGCAACAAATAATAGTTAGTATGAAGGTCTTCATCGTTCCGTCTGTGTGCAGCTGTAATAGTTATATACCATACAGACTTTCACGTAGCCCTTTTCTGGGGCAGGAAGACTGTTTGACCCTACTAAAGGCATTTATCAATCAATTTGTCAAATGATTTATCAATCATCAGAGGGATGGCTCAGCTTGTAAGGGGCACCCAGCTTATAATAATGGACTTTTCAAAATCTCTCCATCTGTAGCATTCAATAAGATATTCCCTCTTTAGTCCTCAACCCATTTCTTGTACATGGCTAAATTTGAAGGAAAGAATTGAAAATAAGGAAGTGTCTGAACATGTTGGATACCCCTAGCATTTTGAGCCACCAGCAGAAATCAAGCTTCATACACATTTCCATAGAAAATCCATAGAGAATGAAAGATACTTTGTAGTTATTTATCAACTGAGAAAATTAGATTTTTTAAAAGCACAGGATGCCTGTTGATGCCCATTAATTTTAACCAGCAATTTTCTGGATCATTTAGATCTGTGCTGTAAGAAGACTAAATTATTATGTACTGTTACTTTTTGTACAAGAGAACTATCAAATCAAGCTTACCATCATTATTTATATTTAAACTGTTTGGGAGCCTCCAGAAAGCAATAAGGCATTGATTTTTGTCTCTTATGGAGTTTCTGGAAAAAGAAGAGAAGGAAGCAAGGAAAGAGGCTCTTGGAAGATGATAGTAAGGCACTGCCTGGCTTTAAATGTGATCTGAACTTTAACAGAAAGAGTTAATGATAACCATACATTTGGTTTTAAAATGTGACCTCGTACACTAGTGATTTTTTTTCACCTCTGTGTTGTGTTCGGCACTATTATTAATGCAGGAAAATCAGTAACATTAGTCATCTTAAAAGGGTTATTACTCAAGATGATTTAAATTGTGAAAATGTCAGTGGAGCCTGCACGCATCCTGCTAGAGATGCTATGATTTACGCCCTCTGACACCATCCTGCTGCTGAGAAGGGCCAGAGAAAGGAATGGCTTGTATTTTGCCCTGATCCAAATGCAGAGCATGATATCAGCAATAGCACATCTTAAACGTCCTAGGATTTGCCAGGGTTTCCACTGTCAACCATTCGTATACATTGGATCCTAATCTGCATGCTTCACACCAATCCCCAGAATGTTACACATTTAGACGGAGGTGTTACTGGGGAGAAGAATTGGAAATGAAAATTAGTGCAAAGAAAAATATTATTTCTGAGGCCTCTTTCTTGATTTTTAGTGTGCTTTCCATGTGATTTGCAATAGCACAAAAGATGTATATTGAAACAAATGTTAAGTAATATTTCGAACGTAAAGAGTCTTCAGACTCTGTTGCTGAGATACGAGTTCACTGAGATTACGGCCGTTCAGTGTTTAGCACTTTGACCTGAATGCCTAGTTGTTCATGAGCCATAATTTCCATGTCTTTTTTCATTTATGGGAATGAATTAAGAGAACTTAAAATTCAAATCAAATTCAGGAAAGCCACCAAAAAAGTAGAAATCACCAGCTCATAAAAACGTATTGCCAGTAGTGTTGTATACTCTCTTTAGCATGGTAGCAAAACAGTGAGCCACGCATACTGTGTTGAGATGCAAGCTGATTTTGGCTTTTCCCTTCAAAATAAACTAGAGCTTTAAAAAAAAAGAACAGCAGGTGAGGAGGGAAGGTGTTGGTCCGTGGGGATGGGGAGGGGTTAGGTTTTGATCTTTGGCCCTGTAGCCTGTCACGCTGTTGACTGCTTGACTTTGCTTCATTTTCTTTAACTATAAGTCCCAAAACTTGACTTCGCGCACTCATCCTTCGAGGGTACAGTTAGCACTGTTGTTAAAGAACAAAAGGGTCTGCGGTTTGAAATACGCGCAATCTCCAAATATCTGATTGAACCCTTTTATTAGCATGTGTAATTCAACCCCCTTCTTAAAGACGGATGGACTTTTCCTGCTGTCAAGTTCTAGCCACAAAGTGAAGTTTCTCTGGATTTATGCATTTACTATAACAGCATCAGAACAATTTCAAATACACTGAAAGGAGCCCTTTAGAAGGGAAGAATAAACTCTCAGATGAACATGAATAAGCATTGTGGAGGAAAAGTGGCCCGAAGTGTGTGTCACTTGAACCACTCTGTGGTGGGGATAGGGAAATGATTCTTTAAATGACACGTGTGCTCTCATGTCCCTGTGTCCCTCCAGATGAATACCTCACTGTTGGGAAGCATCGGCATGCTGAACTCGGCACCTCAGCTGCGCTGTATTAAAACCTACCAGGTGCCCCCCGTGCAGCCGGCTTCCCCTGGCTCGCACAACGCGCTCAGACTGGCCCGGCTCATCTGGACTTCCAACCGCAACGTCATCCTCATGGCCCACGACGGGAGGGAGCACCGCTTCATGGTCTAATGCTGCTGTCTGCTGCCTTGACTGCTGCTTAGTTCTTTCAATCCTCTAGGCCGAGATTCCTCTGTCCTTGCTCTCACTGGATCATTCCCCAGTGCCTGCCCGCACCAGTGTCATCCAGGGGTGCGGCCGGGTCTGTGTCACTTCTGCATGGTTCTTGGGGACAGATTCCTGCTCGTGCCACCTATTGATTCAGAGGCAAGCACACATCGCTCTGCAGGATGTGGCCGTTCTGTCACTAGGTCATTTTTCCCAGCTGGAGAGGGAGGGGAAGCCAGCGGTCCTGGGAACGCTCCTGTTGCTTGGTGCACTAGGAGCCCGAAAATCAATAAACACTGTGATTGCACTCTCAGCCCAGATCAGCATTTTCTTCAAGCTAAACACCCCCCCCCGCCGAAGTGCTGCCTGAACCTGGTGGTTTTGACGTTGAGTTCTGAGGTAATGTGGCAGTCCTAGTCATCAAAATTATTTTCCTTTGATTTCCTAAAACATGCTATTGTTTACCAAAAAGATTCTGTGTATACTTGGGTTTTTTCTTCTGGTAATTGCTAGCAAATTACTCAATCCAATTTCGTAGGACTTAGCTGCTACCTTCTTTATTAATACCTAACCAATTTGAGATTAATATTTGAGAAATATACAAAAAAAATTTTTCCTCATGGAGAATACAGTTTCCCAGACACCTAATCTTCTAAAATGCTCATATCCTGCTAAGTGATAGTGTATTTAGTAGTTTGAAATAGAAATCATCACTGTTAGGATCTAGTTAATATAATTATCCAGCCGCTATAACTAATCTCTTAAATGGACTTTTGTAACAAAGAACCAAGTTTGAAAGTATAGCATATACCTAAAAAGAAAACTCTTGTGTCTGTTGCTACAGATCTTTTTAAGAAAGAGTTTACCCCTTCCTTCCAGAGACTTCATGGACCTGCAGTTGCCCTGTGTACGAACTGTGCCAGTTATCATGTAGTAATTATAATTCAGCCTTCAAACTACTCCTGATCAATTAAAGAAAAACTAAAACTAAGACAGGATTTCTTTTAAACAAATATCCTAGAAAGTCAGTAACTACGGCACAAGCATCCAGGAGTGTCTATAAACACGTGAAGGCTCTCAGTCAGTCTGACCAAACGCTGCAGTGAGGGTGTTGCCCACGCTTCAAAGCAAGCTTTAAGTAGGTTGCTTTCTTCTCCTTTTGTCAAATTATGCCAGTTCTTGCTCATAGTAATGGAAAAAATATCATCAAACAATATTTTGTATAAATTGCTCCTAACAAACCTTGATCTGTGGATAGTTGGGGATTTGGTTGGTTAGTTGGTTGGTTGATTGTTGATTGGTTGGTTAGTTGGGCAAATATTGTTTATTAAATGCAAAAATAGAAAATTATTTATTAAATTCAGAGAAAATATGTAGAATTTACAGAGGAACCAAAATGATAATGGGAGCATTTAATTTAAAAGGCATAGATTGTCAGAGTTTATGTAATATACAAAAAAGTAGGATCACAGGCCAGGAACAAATACATCTGTTATTTTATTGAAACAGATTTTTAAAGAAAATGTTAAGAAATTAAGACCAATAGAATGTCCCTTTCATATTGATATGAAGTATGTTCTTTCCGTTGATGGCACACCTGTACTATTCCTTGGTTTTAGACTTTGGGTGTTCTTTCAAAAGTGAATTTATGCCACATGCATGTACATTGTATTTATAAAGATTATATATGTAGTTTGCAAGGAAGAAACAACTATACAGTGTAGACTTATTTGTTTGGTGAACATGCTGTTGTGTTTGATGCAGCTAGAGAAACCTGAGGTAAACCAAAGGTGTCGTCGGTTTTTCCAGTGGGCTCCCACGTCTTCTGGATACCCAGCACATGTTTACTTTGTGAACTTAAATGGGGGTTAATTTATTCTATAGGCTGTTTTGGAATGATGAAGTAAAAGTAGACCTTAGAGATTTTTTAAAACAAAATGTTCAATGCATCAGGAGGAAGCTGTGAGACCGGGAGGCAGGCCACCACAAATGCATGGATGGCGCTCAGCACACAGACTTAGGACAAAGCTGTGAGGCCTGAAGGAGCAGAATCCCTGGGCACTGGGCATAGGCCAGCCTGTGACACATTCTGTCTGCATAGGCAGCCAAAATTAATTGGCCAATAGAATATTATGATTGTAAACTCTGGGGTGGATGATATTTGATAGTTAGACAGATACCTCTAACTGCTAGACTAATATTTGCATTCTTGTCAACACAAATCTCTCCTTGGCTATTTTGGACAACCACCGTCCCAAACTTCATCACAGCTTAGATTTCTCAGCACTAAGGTAAACTTTGTATTGTCATCCCAGTGTACGCTTTTACTGTTTTACTGATTTCATTGGCAGTGTATTTGGACCTGTCCTTGTAAATGTAGAGACATATGTGGTTTCATTGGTAATTTGCAAGCAAAAGATGACATGGCGTGACACCTGTATGAAAATGTAATGATTGAACTCTGTGTACAGCAAGTGAATTAAAATGTCTGCCTCTCAAGACATTTCTTGATGACTGCACCAATAGATTCTATACGTGCTGAATGTCCCTGTGTACATATGTGTGTTAAATAAAACTGAATTGTACTGAAGATTGTTTTTCTCATTAAAAACATTGTTCACTCTTCTTAAACATTCTCAGCTGAAATCCATATGCTTTCTCCCCCACCTCTCTTTGGAACCAAATTAAGCCTTCTATTTCCATCTAATTATTCATTTCCCTGGAGAGCTAGCTGCATGAAAGTGAAACTTGTTCACAGAGGACAATAGAACAGTAGAGAAGGAAGTCCTTTTCCAACAAAGTGCAAGTGTGAACCAGAGAAACACTCCTACCAGAAACTCAACAGCACCCTCTGTGGTTTGGGCAAGGGAATTGCATGCATGTTGCTTTATCTTCACCCTAAATGGATTATTAATTGTACCAAATTATATCTTGTCAGATTTGATGACATAGGTTGGCTGCCCAAGGTGGGAGGTTGGGCTGAGATCATTAAAGTCATTTCACTTAATACTCAGTTTGGAGTTGAATTCAAATCCCTGAGGTAAATGGTGTGATTGGTTTTCAGAAAAAGCAAAAGTAACAAAATAGGTCATCATTGTTCACAGAAGGTTATATGTGTAAGTAGTGAATGTATTTTAATTTTCAAATAAGAATATAGAACAACTGGAATTGAATCAGTCGTCAAGTAACAGTATAATTTTCTTTAGGAAATAGATAACCATTCAAGGAATTGGCTGCAGCATCCTTGGCCCTATTCAGATGCCCAGTATCCATCCCAGGAATTGTTTTAACATCTCCCAATGACTTAAATGTATCCTTTATAGGGAAAATAGGGGCAGTAACAGTTCTATATGATTGGTGATCGCATAAACTGATCAAATGTGGAAAGGGCATGACATTAATAGGAAGGTAAAGCCAAGCAGTGCTGGGTGAACTTTCACCTTTCACCCCTTCGGCTGACTGACAGAGCTGAGTGTTGAACAAAATCAATACTTTGGAGCCAGGAGGGAAATATTTCCAGCCTCTAACTAGAGAATGTATCTTGACAAGGCCAAGATAATCCAAGCTGCACAAGAGAAAGAGAAAAGAAGACTCATTTTTAAAGCTTGACACTTCAAGGTGTTTTTGTACAATGGTTTAGAGATCGTCAATACATACAAATACCAAAGGTCAAAAAGAAAAGCCAGAAGAATTTCAAAAATTAGATGTTCAGTTCTTCTGGCTGTTTACAAGCTAAAAAATACTACAGAGAGGTTTGTGCTTGTAATTGTCGTTTAAATGAACCGAGCTCACCATTGTGTGCTTTGAGATTATCGTCTCGCTTTAATCAAACTTTAAATTTTATAGGAGCAGCACCATGAATATTGAATGCCTAAAGAAGTGGCTAGACTTCTTGTTTCTGTTCATTTTTTCTTGGACGTGAATTGTTTTTTGAGTGGTTACATCATTTTGTGCTGACATCTCAGAATCTTGTTTTTTGATTCGTCTTGATCCTGCTGTGATGACATCGTAAATCATAGATCCTCCTTCACATTTGGTCCAATCATATGCATGAGAAAAGAGTTCTTGTACCTTTGGAACTTGAATTGTCTCTAGTTTCCCAAGTCCCTTCAAGCAAATTACTTTTAAAAGTATTCTAATTAGTTCTCTTCTAAGTGAGAGGCGTATGCCTCTCTAGGAAGTAGACCAGCAAGATTAGATCCATTCATTCTGTGGACAGATACCTCCATCAAATGGATATAGATTCTTCTTTTTCCTACAGATAAGAAAATGAAGAAGTCAAATGGTGCCCATACCTTCCAGCCAAGCTCAGAAGGACAAGAGAATCCTGAGTACTCTGAAGTATCTGAAGTAACCCTCTGTTTGCTCATGGACGCGTAATAGCAGGCCTGTTGTAAACATACCCTAATTATTTGGTGATTAAAATAACAGTGAAAATATAGCCTTAATTTATGTACCTTCTTTCTCATTAAAAAGAAAGGGGCCGGCCCTGTGGTGTAGTGGTTGGGTTCGCATGCTCCACCTCTGCGGCCCAGGTTTGTGGGTTCGGATCCCAGGCGCAGACCTACACCACTAGCCAGCCATGCTATGGCGGTGACCCACAATACAAAGTGGAAGAAGACTGGCACAGATGTTAGCTCAGGGTGAATCTTCCCCAACAACAAGAACAACAAATGCCACTCTATTCTGAGAAGATAGATCTGGCTGGAGATTTTTAGTTTTGTTTGTTTCAAAAGGAGAACACAGCCAGCCAAGACTCCTCGATAATTCTGAAATTTCCCAGAGAAGGTCAGGAATCTAGCACATGCCTGATTTGTAGTAGATATCAAGTAAATATGCATTGCATTTCTTAAATCCGTGAGATTATGCCTGTAAAATGTTTGCAAGAGCAGCACATAGTAAAAGGCTCTCGATAAATGTGAGCTAATATTTTAGTAGACATTTAGAAGTCCTTATTGAGCATGGATAAATGAGATTGTAAATTACTTGTGTTCTTTGGAAAACATTGGGTTTTTGTACTGTGTTGTGTTTTTATCTCTATCTAGACTCCAATAATATGTCTGGACATCTTACCTAAAAGGAAGTGTCTGTAGGTCTACCTGCATTCACGAGGCTCTTTGCCGTGTTGCAATGTGTTACCATCTTGTTTCTCACCAAAATTTCTAGACACTGAGGAAATGCCAAAATATATGCCAGTGGATGGGACTGGTTGATTATAGGTATTGAAGTTATGACTGATTCTTCCAAAAGAAACTAGTTTACCACATTAAATTTAGGACTCATATTAGCATCAGGGATGACTGAATTATTTAAATGAGTATCTTAAAAATATGCATTTATCAGGATTGAACAAAACTCTGGACAAAGTATTACAGGGTAGGTTTAATGAAATCACCAAAGCAAAGAAACTAAATATGTAGATTCTGCAGTCAACATTTCTTGTTTCGACAATTGTCAAAATCACTTAACACTTCAGTTTACTCAAATGTGAAATGTATTGTCTAAAACTTGGCCCACTCAGTAGCATTTTAAGTTTTAGTGAAAATTTATGAATAATTTAAAGATACCACAATGCAACATTTTTATTCAGTCTGCAAGCATTTATTGAATCTTAGTATATGCCAAGCATACGTTCTGTATTCTGTTTTCCTCTCACTGATGAGCTCACAATCTAGCAAAGGACCATAGCACTATGGAATAAGTGCTAAAAACAGAGATGGGCAAGAGCTGTGAGAATAAAAGGAGTGATTAACTCTGGTGGGGGAGTGTCAAGTTAGGTTTCAGAGAGAGGAAGCATTTGGTCTGGGCCTTGAAGAATAAACAAATTAATTAGGAAGATAGAGGGAAGGTAATGAGGTAGGAATTTATGGAAGTCTAAATTATGTGATCTGAACTTACATAAACTACTTCAAACCTACAACTTATGAGGCATTTGGTGGGCACTACCGGCAATATAGACGGCTCTTCACTTAATACAACTACAAAAGACAA
This sequence comes from Equus caballus, assembly GCF_041296265.1. Taxonomy (NCBI): domain Eukaryota; kingdom Metazoa; phylum Chordata; class Mammalia; order Perissodactyla; family Equidae; genus Equus; species Equus caballus. The sequence goes on from NC_091691.1 coordinate 82,917,430, forward strand.
GACTCTTGGGCCAAAAGGCACCAGAGATCTTGAAGTCAAAAACCCTTAAAAAGAAATTTAGGGCAAAAACCCTAATAAAATATTTCTTTGACTTTCATTAGTTTTCCAGATTTCATTTTGTTGTTGTTATTTATGCTTTAAAAATTTTATACATCCTCTTATCCGATATTCTGGTACGTAGATAGCATGGTGTGTTGGATGCCTGCCATGCGCACTGCCTGGATTCCCACTGCTCCAATTCCCACTCTAGGGCTGGAGCATTTATTCCCCCGGTTGCTGGGAGTGTTGGTGTCTAATAGCTCTGTGCTGAGTCCTTCCCTGGACATTGCCTCACAGCCAGAGAGCTCCAAGGTGATGCTCCCTCTCCTGGGTGCAGCCACATCCAATGCTGAGTCAGGGAGGAGGTATAAAGGCCCAGGCCCTAGCTGTTTGAGAACAACTTCGGAGGGCCATCCCAGCTCCAGGATGCCCCTTGGGATTGGCTGAAGCTTTTATGAACTACGCTGCAGTCCAGCTTCTCCCTCTGCCCAGTCCTGTTTCCTTCACTCCACTACAGTGTTGATCCTGACAACACTGCTCCATAAATTTCCTCTATGCAGGTCTCTATCTCATAGTCTCCAACCCAGAGAACCCAGTCTATGGCAGTTGGTACCAAGCATGGCCTGAGATTTGAGATTTGGGAATTTGAGAGCTGGGTCACCCGCTGAGCTACTGGCAATGAGGATCCCATCACTGGTGATTGGTGATCATGGATAGCCTCTGACATGCTGGGGCCATGCAAGTGTTAAAACTTTCATGGATGGTGAATTAGGCTGGCATTCTGATGGAAGGGGACGCACTGGGGGGTGCAGTGTGGCATGTGTTTGAGAAGTAAAGGAAAATAGAAATTATAAGGATAATGGACTTGGATGGCTGTTGCTGGGCACACTGAAAAAAGATGATGAAAAGCTGAGGGTGATTAATCCCCAATTAAGGATTAAATGTGAAAGCCAGAGAGACTGCTTGGCAGCATCAAGGGAGAGCCTCATCTCCTGCAACTGAACATAAACTGAGGATTAGGCCCAGGACTTGTTTTGTGAAGCAGAGTTCCAGAGGAGGCTGAAGAGTTAGGCTCCAAAGGTTTGCCACTCCAAGGTCAGAGCCCCGATTGAGATGGATGGGGCTATCTGGGCTGATGCAATTGAACAATCCTTGAATCCCCAGATTCCAGCGAACCCTCCTGGCCTGCCTAAGTGGCCCACTCCTTTGCTTGAGGATGATGTAGAGGGCTCTCCCTTGCAAACACACGCATGCCCCCCACCCTCTCTCCCTGCCATCAGACCAGTTAGCTAAGGTTCACTCACAGTAGAACCTGGCTGCAGAAGTACTTGGGCCTGCTGAGAGAAGAAAAGAACTAGATCCTGCGGGAGCTCTAGGACCAAGCCAGCATGCACCTGCAGAAACTGGGAGAATTATGGGACTGAATTCTGGGGGTGCTGGGTCACAGGGAGACACTATAAAGTGAGACAAAGGAGCATTTATTGATATGGGATTTAATGCCCTCGCAAGGACCCAGGACAAGGTACTAACCTGCTGCTCAGCTTGGAGAAAATGGTGGTCAACACGAAGTTGGGAAGAAATGCCAGGACTGCCATGGCGAATGGTGGTGGAAAGAAAGAAAAAGCTAAGAGTGGTCGAACACTGGAGAAGATAAGCGATGTAAAACCAGAAACCACCAGATAACTGCTCTGTGAGAAAGGCCAGAGGACATTCTGTTTACCAGGCAATAAGGAATATGCTAGTGAGAATGTGCTGTGCCCCATCACTGTAGGCCAGGGCTGAGGATAGAAGATGCCCTTACAGAACGGGCTCCTGATCACAATGGGGACGATAGGATCCTGAAATAATAGAGACCCAATGGGTGCAAATATCATAATGAACAGCAAGATTGGAGTGGTAGCCAGAGGAGCCTGAATGGCTGAGATCTTTAGAAATGAATAAAACATGTCATCCCTAGGGCAGCCAACGGGGGCTCAATCTATGCAACCTTAAAAAATCAAAAATTGGTAACAGGAGGCTGAAGGCAACTGCCCCCTAAAAAGTCAAAATCCCTTGACTAGTTTGTAGACCTGAAGGGTATGGTTATCAGGAGTTCAGACCCCTCATGGGTGAGGATCTGGGTTAGCTGACAGAAATCTGCCAAGATTAGTAGAGCTTTCTGCCGAGGGAAAGGGGAGCTTAGAATGGATACCAAAGAAGACAATGTGTATTGGTGGTGGCTTGGAGATCTGCTGCAACGTCAAGGGTTGTAGTTTGTCCCACTAATATTTCTAAATTCCCTCCAGAATCCTAGAAGAGCTGCTCCCAGAATTTATTCAAAGCAAGTGGCTCTGAGTGGGGCAAAGGGTGACTGTGGTGGATGCTGGGGCCCTAGGCGCTGGATTGTTGGCTGTTGACATCTCTCAGTTGACAGTCCTCAGAATTGCCTAGGCTGAAGACAGCCAGTTTTCTCAAGGCCCCACCCTTCTCCCCAAAGGCAGCTGCCTCCAATACCTGGTCATTGGGGTACAAAGATTCACCCCTCCTTGCCTCAGTTTGGGGCATCTCTGAAGGGCCACCCGAGCTTCACAGCTGCTGGTGGGTTTTGCCTGTGTTTTATTCTTCAACCCAGAACAAAGTGCTCACTTTTAAAAAGTGAAGAGGAGAGGTGAAAGGGAACTGACGTTTCTAAATACGTATTTTGTGCCAGACACTATACTAACTTCATTCATTATTCTGCTGAATTCCTAATCCAAAAAGCCATGAGTTATTATCTCCTTTATGCAGATGAAAAAATTGCAGGTCTTGTAAGACAAATGATCAAGATCACATAGCTAATAAAAGGCATATCTAGTATTTAAGTCCCACACTGTCATCAAGGCCCAACCTTCTCTGTTCTTCCAAGGTCCCTCAAATGGCAGGAGATGAGAAGCCAGCCGTCGGGGCCGGCCAGCCAGCCTCTTTTGGAAGCAGAAGGAAATGTAGTAGAATAGAAAAGGTTCGGGTTCATTTAAGCCATAAAAGCTATTATTTTTTTCCTTTGGATTTATGGCCATTGTGCCAAATTTTAAAAGGACTGTAATTATGTTGATTCTCAAGTGTGAATAATCTATCTCACCATGAAATGGTTGAGTTAAAATGTCTGAGCTGCAAAATTTGCTACATTCCACAGAGTGATTTTGTTATAACTCAAGAACCAGTTTTCCCTCTTATGAAATGGCTAACTTTGGGGAAATAGAATTTGATTTACAGAAATGGGCCCTCATTTTCATTGATTACTCAGTAGCGTTTGGAGCTGCTGGCCAATCCTCCTTGAACTGCTCTCTCCCCTTGCCTTCCTGGGGCCACATCTCTCTGACCCCTTCTCCCACTGGCTTTTGCTGCCATTTCTTATTCCTTAGAATACTCTTCTCCAAAGAGCCATTCGCTAATAAGCTGAGAGTCACTTGTATATATATAACACACTCCAGAAACTTAAGATTTTTAAAATGGAATCAAAATCAAATTTTCAGGAAGCTCCCAGGCAGACAGAAGAAGTACACAACTTATTTACTCCACTTGGCCAGCGTTCACCAAAGCGCCAGCATCACTCAAATTTGGTGCTAAAGTACCTGCCAGGCCCTGACTCCGTGACACGCAAATCTTAGGTCTCTTTCTTAGTGAGTCAAGGGGTCGTCTTGGAAGGTTCAGATGTGCTTCGCCTGTCCCTTTATTGGCAAACATCTGCTCCTGTATCACCCACTTCCTTCCCAGCCCCTCACACTTAGCTTTCTGCTTCTTGTTTCCAAACCTCTTAGAGGAAGCAGGTGGATGAGGTTTCCAGAAAGCATTGAGTGATACACTGCAGTTTACCATTCAGTTTGGCTCTAAATTTCTTAACAGCTGGAGCAGAGGTAAATTAAATAGTCCTAATTATCTGATACAGTGAGGACCCAGTCTGGACATAGGGAAAGACCAAATTCTTATCCCTATCTTCTGAGTGGAATGTATTGCCTGGTTCTTTAAATAAGAGAATTTGAAGGGAGAAGTAACACATTAAGACCATGTTAGATGTTTGATATATATAATTTCATTTAAGCCTCTCAAAAATCCTACGAGTTAGTCTACAGTCTGTAGGTTAGAAAACTGATACAGCAACAGGTAAGGAACCGGCCTAAGGTCACAGTTAGAGGTGGAGCTAGGATTCTGAGCCAAGGTGCTCTTTCGTCTCATTGACGGCCATTCTCTTCAAGGCCGGTTTTGTAGTAGCTGGAGAGACGTGCTCCATTCTCATATTGACCTCAATAAAAAACCAAGGACCTCAAGATTCAATCTTCGTTTATTTATTCCTCAATGACTCATTGAATGCCTATTATTTTCCAGGCATTTCTAGAGAAGGCTAAATTAATACAGCACAAGCACTCACATAGCTTATGCGTCTTGAAAGCTATCCGGTTAATGTAGTGTACTTTGTGAAGCCCATTATACATATTGCACACACACACACAGACAGCGCCCAGTCCTTCTGCCAGTCCAGATTAGAGCGGTTCTCAATGCTTTGCTCAGTCAGTGTCCCCACGGTGGACACAGGCCAGTGCTGGTTCTGGGTGGCTTCCCCTGGCCGACCAGGGCTCTGTCTGCTTTCTTAAGTGCTCCAACTGTCCTTCGCTGGATCCCAGCTGCCTGAATCCCCTGACCCCTGACTTCATTTCTTTTCTTTTTCTCTTCCAGCCCTGTCTCCAGAGCCTCATTCCCAGGATACAGGGATACAATGGGGACACAGAGGAGGAAGGAAAAGAGAAAAGAAACAAGTATCTGGCCCTGGGAATGTGTCCTCTGACTGTAGAGTAATGAGACTGGAGGACCATTAAGACAAACATTCCTTTGAATATATACATTCTGGTAGATTCCAATGAAATTAAACTCATTCATTCCTTCAGGAAATATTCATTGAACATCCGCCATGTGTCAGGCAGTGAACTGCGTGTTGGGATTGCAGTGGTGAAGGACACACTTGTGCTATCTGCCCTTACAGATCCCACATTCTGGTGTGATGGGATGGGGGCTGTGGGGATGAGAGGATAAACCAACCACAAATGAGAACACGAGCTGTGGAGAAAGGAAGGGGAGGGCTGAGACCTGAGAACCAGAGATGGCGCGGCAGAGTCAACGGCGGGTCTCTGAAAGAGGAGAAGGAGCCAGATGGCTGAGGAGCAGGGGACGAGGAAGACCTCCTGGATAAGGAAGTGGCACATGTGAAGGCCCTGTGGCAGAGAAGAGTGGGACTGCAGGTGGTGAGCCAGGCGTGTTGTCACGTGAGCGGGGAATCTAGATTGTGTAGAATCATGTAGGCCGAGGTCAAGGGGGTTTTAAGGGGACTCAGAAGCCATTCAGAAGTTTTAACGGGGAGTGCTGCTTTTTTTTTTTTTTTTTTTTTTTTGGTGAGGTAGACTGGCCCTGAGCTAACATCTGTGCCAATCTTCCTCTATTTTGTATGTGGGATGCTGCCACAGCATGGCTTGACAAATGGTGCAGAGGTCCACACCTGGTATCTGAACCCATGAACTTAACTACTATGCTGCTGGTCTGATCCAAGGGAGGGGAGTACTTTTGGGAAAGGTTTTCCTCCCCCATAAAAAGAGACATTCAAGTTGAAGTATCTATCTATGGACATAGCCAGGTGAGTTTGTGATACCCAGGGCCACATGAGCCATCTTGGACCCACATTAAATCCACCGAAGGCCCAAGCCAACCCACTGGGGATTGCAAAGCAGAAAGATGGAGAACACTGGAGTCTTTGGTGACGACTGGGCTTCTAGAGTAACCAAGCCCTACCGTCACCTACCTCCAACTCCTTGCTATGTGATATAATCAACTTCCCTGTTGGTTGAGCCACTTGCAACTAAAGCTTGAAAACAGACTGTGTACTGTCCAGTGACATGGCAGGAAGTGACGCCAGGCCCGTGAGCTGAGGCCATGAAGATCTTCAGAGCCAGTGCCGAGGAGTTTGGCTGTTTTCCTGTGAGGTCTGGGGAGTTCTCGATGATTTCAAGGGAGGGTTCAGTCCTGTTTCTTGACTGATGCTGGTGGCAGAATGAAGAATAGATTAGACAAGGGAGAGAACTGTGGCAGGAAGACCAGGAGAACCGAAGCTACAGCAGGTGCAGGGGATGCCAAGAGGAAGGGCTGAGGGGCGTTGTCGAGGCAGAAGCTAGGGGATTCAGCAAGCTTAAATGTCAGCCACGAGGGAGAGGCATGGGCTTCCTCAGCGGGAGAGAAGGGTAGCTAACTCTGTCTGTCTGCCCGGACCACTGGCCGTTCCTGGAAAACACCTCCACGTTCATCCCCGGATGCCTTTATGCCTCCTGGTCTCTCCCTGGGGGAGCCATCCGCAGTGAATTCCCATTCACATAATCCCACCTAATAGCATTGCTGCTGAGGGGAAATCGGATTCAATTTACACCATTTGGACGTGGAGTACCTCCCACAGGAGCGTAACACCCAGGAGTGAGAACCACCGTACGAACTTCACTCAGGTGACCCTCCAAAGGCACCATCGCACACGGCAGCCCACGGGGAGAGTGGCGGGCTGCGTGCCTTCCAATATATTGATCAAAAACTCAGCCAAACAACATAAAGCAACGGTTTCACATGGATCTATTTCTTGAAGACAAAAGCTAAGCCTCATCACCCGCTCAGAAATGCACTTAAAACAAGGCTCGTCGTGTTTCACTTCCTAGCGCTTATATTTCTTGCTTTTTATAAAATGCAGAATCAGATAACAAAGGGGTGGAGGGGGTATTAAAGAGGAAAGTTTACATTCTTCATACGGAAAACCTGCTTACAATGATTTTCCTGCTCAGTAGCAGCTTTCATAAATGTTTTCTCATTTGTGGCAACAGCTTGAATTAAGCTGAATGGCCCCTGCTTGACGATGGGGAAGGGGCTCTGGCTCGTTGTCACTCTCCCCAGCACCTGGTGTCCTGCTAGGTTCTCAGTGAGCTCTGCTGAGCAATGAGAAGCATAAATTAAGGAAGGAGCGGACAGCTGGTTCGTGGCAGAGCTGGAAGTACACCTGGCCCAGGTGTTTTCACCTGTACGATTTTGTTAGCTGTGGGGCAGGAAGGCTGGGGTCTCTGTGAACTCGCTGCTTCATAGCAGAAGCTGGACCAGAGGAGGTAGCCTCGACACAGCCTTGACCCACATCAGAAGAAGAGCAGAGACTAAGGGGAGACACTTGGGTTCTCTAGTAATGCTGGAAATGACCAGAAAAACTACCACTGCCAGGGCACAGGAGGGGAAGAGACGCCTCTGGAGAACCTGAGTCTTGACCCCCAGTGATCCCTACTGCCCTGTCCGTGGCCTATGAGCACCAGGCTTCTTGGCTGACCTGTGATGGCTCAGGTCTGAAAATTCGCAGTTGATCGGGTATAGAAATGAGTGAGGCAGACCGCAGCTCCAGGGCCCCTTCCGTGAGCACGCACCATGCAAGGGGAACGCGGGGGCGGCCATGAGGAAACTGTCTTCACCTGGACTGACTTTGCAAATTTCAAAACAAAAGTTTATTTAGAGGCAAAGGCAGGAGGTCTGTTTCAGGGGTGTGACCTTGTCCAGAGCTTCCTGAGGTAAACTGAGGCATGAGAAGGAATGGGAGCTGTTGGTAGGGCAGCAAACCTCCCCATCCAGTCAGGCCCCTGAATCTCTGTCCTTTGTCCACAATGGGAATAGAGGGGGAAAAAATCTCCCCAGACAGTTTTGATAAACCTCAGGTTGACCACTGGGCTAGAGCAGGGGGTGGCAAACTCCAGCCCGGGGGCCGAATCCAGGCTGCCACTTATTTTGTGCACAGAGCTAGAACTAGGAATAGTGTATACAGATCAACATTTGCAACCAATTTGATGACAAGGAGCAGTAACTCTGAACCCCAGGTGAGTGAGATGTTACCCCTCCCAAAACAGAACATCAGTCTTTCCATTAGTAGACCTGTATTCCAAAAATTTGTATCCAATTATGATCATTATATTTTGAATATCATCAATAAAAAATTTGTGGACATTTGTTTTCTCTTTTGTTATATAAGTACCTAGGTAACATTCTCGATTTTGCCTCTTGGCCCACAGAGCCTAAAATATATACTATCTGGCCTTTTACAGGAAGAGGCAGCTGAGCCCTGAGCTAGAGCTGTACCCCTCACAGTGTGGTCCAGGCACCAGCAGCATCAGCATCTCCCGGGAGCATGTTAGAAATGCAATCTCAGGCCTCGCCCCAGACGTTGGGGGTCAGAACCTGCATTCTGACAAGCTCCCAGGTGATCTGTGTGCACCTTACATTTGAGAGGCGCTGCGCTAGATTCCGTGCAGGAACCTCACAGGAGTTGTTGATGGTTTCATCTGGTTCCAGCTTGGGGCTGGCGCTGGGACTGGGCACCCCCACCTATGTGTACCCCAGGGGGATGTCCAGCCTCTCATGCTGGGATGAGCTGCTCCTCCAGGAAATGCCCCAAAGCTGGGCATCAGGAGCTTGGCCAGCAGGAGGCCCGGAGCCCAAGCCCTGATCCTAAAAGGCTACTTTCTACCCTCTCTGGGGCCTCAGTTTTCCCATCTGGATAATGAGGGGGTTTGAAGAGCTGACATAAGAAGTGCAGGACGGTTTAATCATATGTCTTGTTTCTGTTTGTTTGTCTCTTTGTTTTCATCTGGGGGAGTTGACAGGATGATGGGTTCCATGAACATGGTGGGTTGTGATGAAAAAGCCAGGACAAGGACCAGAGCAGCTTCCATAGGAGAGCAGTGTGCCGAGATGTTGGATCCAGAACGTTCCGTGTTACTTAGAACATACTCCATAAGGTTACTCTTTCCAGTTCTGTTTTTCTTCACATAATAGAAGAAAGTGCTGAGGAGCCAGATCTGGGGAACTCCGTATCTCTGGGGCCCAGGTCGCTTGACGGTTTCTGATCGACTCCATCGAATCAGTGTCGGAGGGTCCCCGATTCGCTGGTCCGGCTTCTCTTTATTGACGGCCCTCTGGGTGCTCGCGTTTAGGAGGTATCTCCTAAATGATGCTCCTGTGAAACAAAACAGACACGCTTCCTGCCCTCACGGCGCTGGCATTCCAGGGGACGAGACAGACATTAAGTGGTACTTAGGATCAAAAAGGGAAAAGGTGGAAGAATGTCCGAGGCTAAGAGGAAAGCATGCGCAAAGCCCTTGTACCAGGCAGGAGCCCAGCTCTTTTGAGGAACAGCTACAATCAGAAGCCAGTGTGGCTGAGGGCGAAGCGGGGGGAGTGGGAAGAGAGGAGCGGAAGACGCAGCAGGGACCAGTTTGTAAAAAGCCCAGGGCGTGCAGGGCCTCCCGGGGAGCCAGGGGTGAGCGTTGAGCAGGAAGAAGACGTGGTCAGACTTCTATTTTGAAGAGACCATTGGCTGGCAAGTGAGGTTGGAGAGGAGAAAGAACGGGCATGAAGCGACCAATTAGGAGGCTGCTGCAGCCGTCTGGAGAGACGGGACAAAGATGGGCAACTCCTTCCATTGTAGGGAAGGAGACTGCGCCCCAGAGAAAGCCACTGGGGGGGAACTGAGAACTGGATCGGGAAGGCACCGTCATCAAGGCCCCAACCAAAATGGTTGGAACTGGGAATATCATTCCTGGGAATAATACTGCAGCCTCCTGGAGACACTGCCACAGAATGCTGTGTGGCCTTGAGCAAGTTACTTCACCTCTCTGGGCCTCCGTTTCTTTCCCTGAAAGTAAAGAAGTTCAGTAGGTAATCTCTACTTAGGATGACTATGTACATAGTTTATTGTCCTGACCGGGACACTGTTGAGAGTGAAAGGGGAACAATTAATAATTACACCAGGAAACAGGTAACCAAGTCAGCCCTGGAAACCAGCACCAAAAACCCCTGAAAATCTCAGTTCAGAACCCAAATGTCCTCACTCTCAGTTCAGTGCTGTTTCTCAACAGTTCTCTCGTAGATCGGGAGCTGAAGCCAACCCATTTATAACCAGAATCACATGGATTCAAAGTCCCTGGTGAATTAAACTCCTGGCTGACTAGGAACGGTGTAGACATCCCTTTTCGCTCCCCAGTGCGTTTTTTTTCTCATGCACTGTTCAACACTATTCGTAGGCGGCAGAGGAGGGGCCCTGTTTCAGCCTTAGGAAGGGTGGACTCGCGGGCAAGAGCAGGGGCTGGCCGGGCCTCAGGTTATCTCTGATCCTTGATGATGCTGTGTGCGCTGGGCAGTCATGGGTGGGGGCCAGGTGGAGGGAACCAGAGTGCCCCAGAGCAGGGCTGTTGACTCCATCCTGGCTGAGCTCAGGTCTCTCCACAGGTTACCTGCTTGTTATGTAAGGAATGACAGTGTTTGACGCTGAGTATAGGACACTTTGTCTTAGGTGGAAAGGCAAATGGCATCTGGAAGTGGGATATCCAGGCTCACGTCTCAGGGCCACATACCCCTCCCCAGCAGGCGACCTTAAAGGAGCACTTACCTCCTTGACCCCAGTGTCCTCACCAGTAAATATAGCTAATGCCACCACCTGGAGAGGCTGCAATCAGCATAAAATCAAATTATTAACGTTAAACACTCATTAGTAAACTGCGAAGTTATTTTTTTTAACTTTTTACTTTGAAATAATTTCAGACTTACCAAAAAGTTGCAAAAAGAATTCCCATATACCCTTACTCAGCATCCCCAAATGTTAACATCCGACATAAGCATAGTTCAATGATCAAAATCCGTAAGTCAACATTGAACGATACTATTAAAGAAGCTACGGAGCTTGAATTTTACCCAGTGTCCTAACTTACGTTCTTTTCCTGGCCCAGGATCTGGTCCAGTTTCTTTAGTTGTGATGCTGCTTTCGGCTCTTCTCATCGGTGACAGGTCCTTGGGCTTCCTCTGTCTTTCATGGCTGTGGCACTTTTGAAGAGTACAGGCTGGTTATTTAGTGGACTGTCTCAAATTTAGCTTTATCGGATGTTTCCCCATGATCAAATTCAGAGCATGCATTTTTGCACGAATCCTATAGCAGTGATGTGGTGTCCTTCTGAGTGCAAGGTATTGGGATGAGCATGAAGTCAAGGTGTCATTCCTGGTGATGTCACTTGATAAAGGTGGTGTCTCCACTGTAAACTATGGAACTAATACTTTCTCCTTTGTAATTAATGAGGATCTTGTAGAGAGATGCTTTGAGATTATGCAAACATCCTGTGTTCCTTCTTGAGGCTCTCTGGAGGATCTCTTTCTTTGCCTTTTCTGGCTTCTAGAGGCTGCTTGCATTCCTTGGCTTGTGGTCGCTTCCTCCATCTTCAAAGCTGGTGACGTACCATCTTTTCTCTCTGACTCTGCTTCCCTCTGCTTCTCTTGTCACGCTGCTTTCTTGCTATATATCTGACCCATGCCTCCCTGTTGTAAGGACTCTTGTGATTACATTGAGTCCAGTGGGGGCCAGTCCGGTGGCGCAGTGGTTAAGTGCGCACGTTCCGCTTTGGTGGCCCGGGGTTCGCTGGTTCGGATCTCGGGTGTGGACATGGCACCGCTTGGCAAGCCATGCTGTGGCAGGCGTCCCACATATAAAGTAGAGGAAGATGGGCACGGATGTTAGCTCAGGGCCAGCCTTCCTCAGCAAAAAGAGGAGGATTGGCAGATGTTAGCTCAGGGCTAATCTTCCTCAAACAAACAAACAAACAAACAAACATTAAGTCCACTGGGATAACCCGAGATAAACTTGCCATCTCAAGATGCTTAAATTAATCACGTCTACAACATCCCTTTTACCACGTAAAGTAACATATTCACAGGTGCTGGAGATTAGGACATGGACATCGTTGGTGGTTCATTATTCAGCCTGCCACATCCATCAGCACTGTCTTGGGCAGCTACATTAGTTGGGATAAAGTTGGCTACTATAACAGAGGATGGAAATAATAGTTTCTTAAACACAAGAAAGGTATTTAATTTTCTCTCACAGACAAGTCCAGGCATGCAGTTCAGGGCTGGGATGGCACCTCCTAGCATTAGGGACCCAGGCTCCTTCTAGCTTATTGCTTTGTTATCCTCACCACGCAGTTTCTGTCTCATGGTTAGAGATGGCTGCTTCAACTCCCACCATCATACCTGAATCCCAGACAGCAGGAAGATGGAAAGAAGATGGGAAGAAGCACTTTTTCTTTCTTTAAAGGCAGAACCCACATTTGGCACACATCAAGTCTGTTCACTTCCTATTAGTCATAAGTCTGTGCCTAGCTGCAAGGAATTCTGGGAAATGTAGTCTTTAGCTAGAGCCACGTGTCAAGCTAAAATGTTATTACTGAGGAATAAGGGGAGACAAGCAGTAGTCTTGCCAAGAGAGACAAGAGGGCACAGCGATGACTTTTGACTGATCTGATGGCCTAGAGGGGACTGACCAAGGCGTGAGGTGTGTGCTGTGACTGGAGCTCCTTTGGCAGGAAGGCTCAAGGTTAATGCTGAGTCAGACAGACAGGCAGAAATAGTGATAAAGTTCCCTGGAATGAACTGATTGCAGCAATGTTGATAGCAGCTCAGCATGGAGAGTGGCCAAGCGGAAAGTACATGCACTTCAGAGACAAATAGAACTGGACTCGTACTTGGGCTCTTCCACTCGATAGATGTAGAAACCTCTTTGGGTCTCAGTTTCTTAGTAAATAAAGTGGGAATAATAAAACTGACCTTGGCACTGTTGTGAGGATTCAATGAAACAACGTTTGTAAATGTCTTAGCCCAGGACCTGGCACACAGTAGGTGCTCAAACACTGTAGCCAGTTGTAATGTCCACACACTCACCTATGGCTGTTCACATCGATATCTCAAACCTTACAGACACTCGTGATTCCACCTCATACTGCCCGGGCCCTTCAGAACAGAAGGCCTTTGAGAAATGGTAGGATGATTTACTTCTATCCGTTATTCTGCTATAATTTTTGTGTTTGGAAATTCGTTAAGAATTCATTTTGATGAATCCCAAAGGCATGCACCATGAAAAACAATTAGCATTAATAGTGTAAAAGAAAGCGATCAATAAATAGATTCATTTTTAAACTGTAATAATTTATTTGCTTCCTGACTTTTGGGAAATACTGCATCTTCGGGTGACACTTCGACCATTAAATAGCCGAGCTGTGATGATTTGTGAGAGGAGGCTGATATGCAGGACACAGATCCTGCGCTCGAGTTCGCTGCATCAACAACCCACCAGCAGTGCTGGAAAGGACAGGAAGCAGCCCTTTTTAGGAGACAGTGCGCCCGAGGAACGTGTCTCATCCTTACAGCCTCCCAAAAGCAACACAGCAGATGGTAAAAATTAAGGGGACCTGGTGCACCAAAGATGGGGAGGAAAAATCTGGCATTCATCAGACAATGAGCAGGGAGAAGGAAGAAAGGACTATTTGAAGATGAGCTGGGGAAGCTCTAAGAGGCAACACGTGCAGCTCCAGTGTGTACCCTGGAGGAGGAAGGCACCAGAAGGAAAGTCTGGGTGAAAAAACAGGAGGTAATTCTGAGGAAGGAGGGAAGGGACAAATGAAAAAAGAGGCATGGAGAGGCACTCACTCATCACTCGCTGGTGGAGCAGAGGGCCGCAGCCATCATCCTTTCTCCTGATTGCCAAGGAAAGACAATGACCTTTTACTCCTGGTACCTAAGAAGCTGGAGCAGCCCCTCAGAGCTGAAAGAGGTGAGGGTTTGCTTAATGAAACGGAGCAGTGGGGTTGAAAGCAAACCCACAGCCCTGCTCTTTTGCAGCCCGCTCTGGGATGTCATGGGGCAGCAGTGGGTAGGCAAAAGTGTTAGTTCTCTGCCTGGAAGGACCATGTACCAATCTGGGCATGGGAGTCTGGACAGACAGACGGCACAGCCTATGGTGCCCCAAGGCCATCTGCCAGGCTGCTGGGCTGAGCTGGCAGCATGGCTGAGAGCAGCCTCAGTTGGCGGGTGGCTGCAGATGGCCAGCAGCGCCAGCCCCACCCATCAGGCCTGGGGCGGGGGGCCAGCACAGATTACATTTTAAGGTGATAGTCATCTTTGACCTTTGGGACCTCCAGGGCCACTGGTCATCCATCTTAGACCCGCTGACCAGCAACCTCTGGGCTATTTTTATGGCCAGCAAACATTGCCCATTGATTGAATTGATTGAAATCTGCATCTGGTTTGTGGGGGAAGGACGTGGCCTCGCAGCCTGAGTGTGCAGCTCGGTTTTCTGTGATTGTCTTCAACCCTCTCCTGTCCACTCCCAGCACTGAGGGGCATGCGGAAACAGGGCACACACAGAGACACACACATACCAACCACACACAGGCATGCTCACAACCGCAAACACGGGTATGCACTCTCCACTTTCTGGTCCTGCCTAATTCCTGGCCCCGTGCTCATTTCCCGTCAGCAGCAAAGGAATCCTCAAAGGAATTCAGTTGAGAAAAGCAGAGGTACGTTTAGTTCAAGGGGAGTCCACACAAATCTATAAAAATACACAATCAGGAGCCTGAAAGATAGAAATAAACAAAACAGATCTAAAATAAAAACATGTCTGGTGATTTTGCAACATATCAATGTGGCTACGCTAAACAATGTTTCCCACAATTCTCTTTCCTGTGTGTTTAGGATGAAATTTGTGCAAGGCAGGCCGCGCGGAAGGGAAGCAGTAGCCATGTTTATTCTGGAAGGTCGATGCAGGCACCTCGGCTCCTCACACCCCCGCCAGCGCTGCCCACCCCCCAGGCCGCCTCCTTCAGCTGCTCCAAACCCCCAGAGGGAGTGCGGCTCCATGGTCCCTGCTCTCACTCCTCACTCCCATCCTTCAGTCCCCCCTGCCCGTCCCGGGACTCTAGGTGTGGGACCCAGGGCAGAAGAGACTGGCCAGCTCCCCGCGTGCTGCAAGGTCAGGTCCTTACAATGGATTCTTTATTCTACGTCCTTCCTAGTGGTTCCTCTTCTCCGACTGAGCCCTCACCAAACCCCTGTGATAAAGGGCAGAAGTTTAAATCCGCAATCACAAGGGCTGTGCTGCAGGGGAGTGACTGGCAGCCGTGGCATTTGACATTTCAGACACATCGGCCTTGCTGACCTTGTTGGCGCTTCCGCTGGGGTCCAGGAAGGTCCCCCTCTGCCAGGCATGTGCAAACCCCAGCCCTGGCCTGCACCCATGGGCCGGGGCCCTGATCGCCTTGCCTGCCCCATGGACCATTTTAAAGTCCCCCTCCCAACCTCCTCAAACACAGGAACGATTCAGTTCTGGAATGTTCCTCCTTCTGAGGCTCTCTCTGGGGAGCAGATCAGCGAGTCCTGGGAGCAGCACCTCTTTCCTGTCTCAGAGCCCACATGAGGTGACGAGGATGAGAAAAGGAGGGGGATGCAAGTGAGGTGAGAGAGACATCCCCAAGCCTTTGAGAAGCCAGGACCTCTGCAGGTTCCTGTGAGGCGTTTTGCGCACAGCCTCGCTCCTTGTCTCTCCTCCCTCCTCTCTGTCTCCTGACTTCATCACCTGGCGTGCGGGAGGCAGGTCCAGCCTTGTCTAGGTCTGCATCCCCATGGGGATCAGCTGCCCTGCTCCCAGAAATGTGCCCCGTAGGCCCAGGCACTGGGCCCCCAGCAGGGCTCAACAAATGTCTGCACAGAAAGAAACCCTCCAACGTGATGCCAATAGCAGATGCAGCCCTGTGGTCCCTGAAGGTGACTTTTCCATAGGAAAATCCCTGCTCCTCCCTTGCCCCTTCCTCCTGTCCCAGCTTACTCCCCTCAGGAAAGAGAGGGTCCTCCCTCTGCATGAGAAGCACCACGCCCAGGCTGCTGGGCACGGGGGTGGGCCTGGGGCAGCCCTTTAACTGGACCAGTTGGGTGGGGTTGTTGGGAGGCTCCGTGCACCCTGGGGGCAGGGCCCGTGGTGGTGGCCACAGGTTGAGCCACTGTGGCAGTCACCTGAGGTACCCGGATTGGTGAGAAGCGCTTTCTCTGTAGAGCAAAGGCTTACAAAATGCTAGGACGAAGACGGGCTCCTGGGGATCAGCTCCCTCAGACAAAACAAACAAAAGAACGTGTTTCAAGGGAATTTCGTTAGTGAGAAATGAGACAATTTGGCAGCTGGGAGCCTGGGCCACCTGGCACTGGACAAGGACCCCTGAGGTCAGCAGGCAAAGGGCCCCAGATTCTGGGGGCCGTGGGGTGTAGCGCTTCTCTGAGCTGCTCAGGACCCAGCCCCGCCTGGCTGCACAGGTCACCTCTGATGACTCTGAGATGACACCTCCTATTCCACTGACTCTGAGGTGACCAGGTGACTTAGGAGCAAAACCATAGATCGTTGGAGTTGGGCTGGTTCAAATCTGAACACTGGTTCAAATCTCAGCTCGACTCTTTCTAGTTATTGTGACTTGGGGCATTGGTTACCTCTGCTACCCTCAGTTTTCCTTTCTGTAAAATGGACAGTATGATATGGACCTGCCATATTGTCCGTAAGAAATACCCAAGCTCACGAGTTAACCCCTGCCTTGGCCTGCCTCCACTGCACGGTTTCTCGGCCGCTGCTCAGTTGGCATTTTGGGTGGAGAATTCCTTGCTGTGCGGGGCTGTCCTGTGCGGTGGGGGATGCTCAGCAGCATCCCCGGCCTCTACCAGGTGCCAGTAGCACTCCTTAGTTGTGACAACCAAAAATGTCTCCAGACACTGCCGAGTGTCCCCTGGGGGACACAACTGCCTCAATGAGAACCAGTGCTTGCAGAGATGAGGCCCAGCAAGTGTCCACGGGACGGACTGGAAGGCAGAAGTCACTGCCCTCATGATCGCTTCTCCCCCTTCTAGCCTGGGGGCCTGGAGCAGCCCCTCTGGCTTCTCTGGGCCTGTTCTCTCATCTGTGAAAAGGCAATGATAATATGCCTGCCAAACCCTCAGGGAATCACGGGATGATCACAGCATGACGGTATCTTAAGTCAAGCATTATTTGAATGTAAGGCATCGTCACCACTGGAACGGCGGCCTCTGAGGACAGAGATTTTGTCTGGCCCGTTCACTGACTGGTGCTGAGATGGAGCCAGGGCGGGGAGGTGCTCGGGCAGTGGCCCTGAACGATGGCGTGAATATTCCATGCACTGCCGCGGGCCCTGCGACTCTCTCAGCAACAGAAAATCAATACAATTGATGCATCTGTGACCCTTTGACCCTTGCAGCAGGACTGACACCCGGAGGTTGGTCTCAAACTGGAGTGTGCACCAATCCACAGGAGGTTTGTCCGAAACCCAGCTTCCGGGCCGCCCTGCTGGAGAAGGCAAAAATGTGGTGGGCCTGGGAGGCCAAGGAGCCTGCATTTAGACGGGCTCCCCCTTGGAAGCCGACTCAGCTGCATTGCCACCCACACTGTCACCACTCCTGGGAGAGCAGTGGAAGCCACTAAGGCAGAGGTCCTTGGCCCATGGAGCCCTACTAGAGCAGCTGGCAGCTTTCCAGCCTGCCCTCGGGCTCTAGCTGATGTCCCCTACACGTCCCGGAGTATCTGCATGTGCCCAGGATCCAGCCCTGTGGGATGAGCAGACCTCCCAGCAGGCTCAGCCATCCCCATGTCTCCTGAGGGGCTGACGGACGCCCTTATGGAGACCGCCCAACCCCTCCCTTGGTAGGCAGGGCACCCCGAAGCCGGTGCCCAGCGCCATCCATGGTTGCTGTGGGGCTCTTCCGTGCCTGGGTCTGCTTTCTGATTTCCTTCATTTGTCATCCTACTTTTGAGAAAACAGCTGAAGGGCACAAGGGTCAAGGGCATGGGCTCTGCTTTTGGAAGCCACAAAGAGAGGGCCCTGAGTCTCAGACACACGCTGGGTCCTGGTGGCCTCACGGGCTCTGTTGTCACTGCCCTGATCATCTTTGCAAACCAGCCTTTCCTCGGGCGCAGTAGGTCCCTGATAAATTGTGGCTGTAAATAAAGCGTAATTCTGGAAACTTGTAAGCAACGGCTAAGCTTCCCCAAAGCCCCAGTTGTATGTAAAATCCTCGCTGCTACTTTAAACCTGCTGAGAAGCCACCTCTGACAGACTCTAAAGCATCCCTGAGACGCAGACGGGCCCCAAAGCCCCTCCTGAGCCGCCTTGGTCCTGCTGCTTAAGTGGGAACCCAGGAGCTCCGCAAAAACACAGCGTGAAAACCGCAACTTAAGAACCCTGTGGGCTTTTTCTTTCTGCTAACCAAAGGCCCTGGTTAAGCCAATCAGGGTTCTTAATAGCTTCATTTGTAACTGTTTTGCCCCAAGACTTACCCAGGGTTCAAGAATAACTGGCTGCAGCCCCCCAGTAGGGGCCAGGACGAGTCCCCTCCCGACTTTGACACAGGGCATCTGTGCTGTCTCTGGGCTTGCAGGCGGGTGGAAACTTCTCGTGGAATCAGAGGTGGAACAGCGTGGAAAGCCACTCTGTGCTGAAGGATTTGCACCCCTCACATGGGCACAGGCCCAGAGAACAGGCCTCAGACGCACGGTTTTCCAGACACCATCTCTGTCCCTAACAGGGGCTTCCCTCCTTGGCCAACACTCTGCGTGAAACTGCTCTGTTTACGGAGACAGACTTCTTTTTGTCCTAACGCTCTGCTTATCATGTTCTTTACTCATGAACAACATTTCCAGGCATTTTGAAGCTTTGAAAAATACAGTGTGTGGAAAAAAGCGTTCTTGGATGGGGTGGGTGATTGCCCCGTCCCTCTCTGATTTCCGTCATCTACACAGCAAAATGAAAGAGATTAACAATGTGGGTTTGGTCCTGATTCCTAGGGGAACAGAGTTGGGGGTTGGGTTCTGTTAAGAAGGATCTGCCCACTTCTGGACCACACTCAGTTCCCTCTCTGTGTCCACCTAGAAGAATGCAGGGGCAGTGGCCTGGCTCTCCAGCCTGCCCTCCAGGTAAGGACTTGTAGCTTCACGCTGTGGGCTTGGCCTTGGCTCTGTTGGTTTGACCTGGGAGCGGGATCCTGGAAGGAAGAGACAGAGGTGGAGCCAGCCTTGCGGGCAGCTGCCAGCCCTGGAGGTCGGAGACAGCAAGCGAGGCCAGCGCCAGGAAGCACATGGAGCCCCAGGACATGAATTTGTACAGGTGGGCCGACTTACAAAGCACAGTCAGACATCCCCAATAGGGCTAGGATGGCAGCCATCTGGGCTCCATGGTGGGAATATGATTTTAGGGTGAAAGCTAACCTAGGTGGGCATCTATTCACTTCCTGCCCGTCTCCGAAGGGGAGCCTGTGAGAGGTGGGCTGAATTTAGGTTCTGACAACAGAGAATGCACCTTAGTGGAAGCCCAGAAAAACGAAAGCAGATGACATCTCCTGAATTAAACCTCAGGGGGCAGAGCGGTAAAGGGCTCTAGGGATCATCTCATGCAACCTCAGAAACCGAGGCCCCTGGAGACCAGGGTCTTTCCACCATGACGCAGCTGGCTAGTGGCCTAGGGCTGTTTTTCTCTACCACAGCTCAGCTCTGTCCACCCCCATTACCACTTTACATGACAGATATCTTGTAATGACCTTTTAACTATCTTCATATTAAGTTTATAGATAATATGACTTCCCTATATACATAATAAAAATCAATATAATGCTCGACATGTAATATAAAGGAGAAATAAAAGGGAAGTCATTCATAATGAAAGTAGTTCAACAAGTAAATTCTCAGGCACAACTACCCTCAATGACGGTCACCGTGAATGCCACGGCCACAAATGTAGACTGTTATAAATATGTTGTATTGGTGACTTAGATATCTTAAGTGTTGTTGCTATTGATCACGCAATTTTCTGAAATGGCAAACAACTCTTGGTACAGTGCACCCAAGACCAAGAATGATCTCCCCTACTTTAGGGAAATTTTAGCCCAAGTTCCGTAGAAAACAGTGTGAGGCAGGAATAAAATGATGACGCTATCTCCAGGAGGTGCAATCCTGGGTAGCAAGAGTGAAGGAGAAGGTAAGTATGGCAGCGAAGGATGGAAAGCCATGCAGGATGACACATTACTGGGTAACCCACTCCTCAGACACCCTGCTAGGCGAGTGCATGTGCTTGGCTCCGCGGGAAGTCTCCTGCTAGACCACATAGAGAGATCACGCTTCAGAACAGTCTGCCAGCAGGAGAGGAGCGGGAATCCTCACGCCCACTGGCCGAAATTCATCCCACCAGGAGTTGACTCCCTTACACCTCTGGGTTATGTCCTGAGGACGCTGAGGCAACTAAACCCTCTTGAGTGTGGTCTTCCATCTGACTCTAGAAGCTGCAGGAGTATCCAGAGACTCAGGGTGGGTGGGCACAGGGCTGAGTGGCCTCAGGTGATGGCCCCATGATGCCCTGCAGAGACTCAGGAGGAACAGTATAACAGGGTGTGGGAGGCAAGTGCAGCCCAGAGAATGTTAGGAGGTGAATAAACCTCCTCTGATACGACCTAGTGGTTGCATTCCTGGGAGATTCAGTGTATGTTAAAACCTTACAAAATATTTTTGGTGTTTACGTATTAAAAGAAGAGTTAGGTTTTAGGCTCAGATCATTATGAAGACATTTTTCAACATATTTAAATGTTTAGTGGAGCATTCAAAAGTCACGTAGAACAGAACAATTATTTTTGGGTGGAACTATTCCTTAGATTATAGAAAAATGATAACGGACGTTATGTTTGTAAGTTCCAGACATTGATCTAGGGGTGTTGTACGGATTCGTTCACTGAATCTGCACAACAGCCGTAGGAGCTAGGTACAATTACTGTCTCCATTTTATAGATGAGGAGACTGAGGCCAGAGAAGTCCACACACCCAGTGAGTGGTAGACTTGGGAGCTGATGCCAGTAGTCTGAATCTGGAGGTTATATCTCATCTCGAGAGTCCCAGCCAGCACCCACTAACCGCCAGTCATGTCTCCCCCACCGACCACACGACAATGAACCCAATTCTGCCAAGTTCAACCCCTTCTCCACAGGAGCGGTATGTTCTCCTCGTGGACATGCAGGCTGCTGGGGGCGCTGCTTTGAGCTGCAGGATTACTAACCTGAGCAGCACCAGGGCCGGGTGGGGCGGGGTGGGAGCGGTCCTGGAGTAAAAGGAGGGCTGAAGGAAGAGTTTGGAACCTCCTAGTGAAATCCATTTCATGATACTTCTAGATGCAGGATGGGCTGGGCCCTTTGGCCCAAGTGGAGACTGAAGATTTTCAGAAGTTTTAACTGTCACTCGGAGTCTGGTGGGGCACCAGAAAAAATAAAAAGAGAAACCTAAAACCCCAAACCAAACCAACCTTCTGTTTCGTCTTCTTACAACTCAGTCATTGTTCTTCCTGGCTAAAGCCAACTGCGTCTCGCCAGGCCCCTGGAGCTCCCAGTTTGCCAGTTGGATCCCATGTGAATCTCAGTTCCGAGGGAGGTTTTGAAACTGCCATCAGACCTCGTCTGGTGAGCGTGGCTGCGCGGAGCCAGGGGGCGGTTTCCTCCTGCAGAGCTTCTGACAGGCGTCTGCACCCGGATATCTAGCTCCCACCCTCCTGGCGGGTGGTCTCAGATCTGCCAGCCACCAGGCACGGGGCGCCCAGTGGGGGCGAAGGGCGGAGGGACACTGGGAATGAGCTGTGCGGTTCCAGCAGCTGAGGTGGGCCTCGGGTGGAGGGGAGCCCAGCTCTGTTCCAGAGCCAAAGCTGCCTTCCTTTTTCTCTCCCAGCAGAGATGATCTCGGAGACTGTCAGCCTCTCACTCCTGTGGTAAATAAAACAGTACTAATGATAATGGCGTGGCCTCCTCTGGCACCTACTATGTCCCAGATACTGTTCTAAGCATTTTATGTGTATTAACACTGGCAACAGCCCTGTGAGCTGTGTGCTTTCATTACCACCTACCCCTATTTCACAGATGGGACAACTAAGGCACATGAGTCTAAGTGATGTGCCCAGGGTGGTGGGCATGTGTTTCTAACCATTGCACCTACTGTCCCTCTGCTATAGTCCTGGGCAACATGCAACCCCGGGGCTCCGCTCCTGCCTGGCTGTCAGCTCCCCTGCCACACAGAGCAGAGGACACCCAGTTGGGCAGCTGCAACCCAGGATCAAGGATCAAGGATCCTCTGAGTTGAGCTGCCTGTCGGGGATGTGGCCTCCAAGCTGCCTCTTCCTACAACCTGCCTGGGGCAGACATTGCCACTGGATCCCACGCTGGCTCTCTCCTGCTCAAGCCAGACTGGGTCCCAGGACTCAGAGGATTTCAGAGGAGGCCAGAGCAGGTCTGATTCCTCACCATCACCATGTTCCCCAAGCTGACTCCTCCTTCTGCCCCCTTCTGGTCCTTTTGGCCTCCTGATCTCCCTTATCCCTGAGCTCACCCCTGGGCCCCTTCACCCTCCACCTGGCACCTGCTCCTCTTCCTCCTCTGGGCTCTGAGCCTCCTTGGTGCTCTACCTCCATGCTCCCGGCCCTGGAACCCCAGCCCTCTGGCCTGTCTTGAATTTTCTGGACACTGGATGTACGAGGTCAGAGACGAGATGGTCGATGGTATATAGCTGAAAAACAGTACTGGTTCCCTTATTAAAACAAGCAGCTATTTAATTTTATGCCAATTCGTGGTAGTGTTTATATTCTAGAATAGAAAAAAAAAGCGAAGAGGAACAAAAACCAATATAAGATGGGTTCCCATTTGGATAGGTCTCCGTTTATTTGCACCTGAAATTCTGGAGTCAAAGGAATTCCGGGTCCTGCAGGTAGACCCTGAGACCCCTTTCCTGCTCACGAGGCGGAGGGGGCCCGGCTGTGTGAGGACCCCTCCCAGAGCTGGCTCAGGCACAGGCCAAGCTGGGTGTCAGCACAGATGTGGTCCATCCTGAACCGTTCCCAGACCCCGCAGCTCTGTGCACCCCCGTCCAGGAGCTTGGGCACCCAGTGGGCCCTTTGTCATCCGCTACCCAATGTGCATTCTCCATTGGGCACAGCAGGGACCCTGCCACAGGGCCTCTGCCCGAGTGAGCTAGCGAGCTAGTGAGGGAGGGATTACAGGATGGGCCTGCTCGCGGCAGCAGATGGTAGCGCTTAGAGCTGAACTGCACCCGGGCGCTTTGAACATCTTGAAAAGATTTCTTTAGAAGTTAAACTTGGCTTGGGAGCGACAATATGGTTCAGTCTGTGGCTTTGAAAGGGCCTCGGGGTGGGGTGAGGGGGGTGGCTGTTTCATGTTTCCTGGCCTGGGTTTGGCTCCTGTTCATGGAGCCCTGGTTTTTCACGTGTCCTGTGGCTCCTGAATTTTGGCTCCATTGTTTGGAGTCGAACTAGCACAGTCACCTGTGCTGCCAGAAAGGCCACACTGGCTGTCTGGTGCTATCCCTCAAGGGCACATTTAGATGCCCAGGGCAGCTGGACCGACCCACATCCTCCGGGTACCCAGGGAGGCAGGGGGGTATCCTGTCTTTGAGCCAGGACTGTGTTTTGCTGTTGTCCCTACTTCAACCTACTGAAGGCTTGCCGAGCACCCAAACAGGGCTTTGGGTCCCAAAACTTTTGGCACCAGCCAGGACCAATTTACAGCTTCTTGAGCCCTGGAGCTCATGGCTAATTGCACTGAAATAATACCCTCCAAATCCGCATCCTCGGCTTGTCCTATTTAACGAATCCTTTGAGGGACAAACAGTCTGATCATCTCTGTGCTCAGATAATGCCACCCCTCCCCACCCAACAACATTCCTGTCCTCGATTCGGTCACTCTAAACTCTTTCTGGAAAGACTCAGTCTTCTCTCCTAGGAAGCACCCCAGCAGCGTCTTCTGGGGGTAGAGAGGACTTCAAATTGGCAGAAAAGAAACGTGATCCCCAGCCGGGCTGGCCACTCCGCTCTCAGTAGCTTCAGCAGCCAGAGGCAGCCTCCATTGGCCATTCATGAGATGTCAGGTGGGCTACAGATGGGAACACGGCATTATTGATTTTTACTAGCCTGCTAAAATTGAGAGGAAAAAACCCTCCTTAAAAGCTCCCGGTCAGGCTTTGTTTCCTAAATGGTGATTCCAGGGCTCTGAGTTTGTCAAAGGCAAATTTAAAAGATCAGGCCTGTTGGAGATAATAATAAAGTGAAATCTTCTTACGGCCATTAACTTCAGAGAGGGGCATCTCTGCTCCGGCCTGGGGGTCTTGGGGGAGGGGGAGAGAGACTAACAGAGGGAAGGAGGGCGGAAGCTGAATGAACAAAACCAGCAGCTCCTCCCTCCACGCAGCCCCTTTGATAGGATCGAATGTGGATATAAAGAAATGAATTTGAACCGCTTAAATTGACACCAGTTCCCTGGCTAAGCGATGCCAGAGGATGGGAGCAGGGAGCGTCAGCCTGACGGCCCCTTCAAGTGCACTGACTTGGAAAATGGGGAAAGTTTGGGGTCAGATGGATGTGCTCTCGGGGGGAAGAGGCTGCAGGGAGGAGGCCAGGTCACCCCCCCAACCCCCACCACCATTACTTATTTAGAGGTTTTCTCTGTTGTTCATCTTGGGAAGAGCTCTCCTCTGTCCACCAGTGGGGGCTCCCTCCTTTCTGGCACACTCAGGGCACAGTCACGTCTGTGCAGGGGTCTGCACGTCCACTCAGCTTGCCTGGATTTGTGCTGTTCTGGGCGCAGCTTGCTGATCCTGTGCTCCGATTGGGTCTTTTTTCTCCAAATCTTTGAACTTAGCAAAGCCTCTCAGGAAAACAGCCTGTGAGGAGGGTGTGTGCTCATAAGGTAGTCTTCCAGAAAGAAGACCCCTGCTTGTGAATGTGTCACCATATCCTCCTAAAAGTGTGTGTACATGTGTGTATGTGCATATATGTATGTGTGTGCTTGTGCATGGGTACGAGCATATATGTATGGATGTGTGCATGTACGTGCACATGCATATATGTATGTGTGTGTATACACGCATATATATGCATGTGTGTGTGTGCATGTGTGTACATGTGTGTGTGTGTGTGTGTGAAGGTCTTCATCTGCCTGTCAGATTGAGGTGGGAACGCTATTTGGCTGGTGCTGACTTCCTTCCCAACTGCACAGTGGCAGTGCAGCATTGTAGAAAATACATTGATTGATTGATTGACCTTTTTGAAATTAGAAGAGCAAGGAGCTGGGAGCCGTGAGACTAGGGATCTGACTGATGGCTGGAACAGCAGACATCTACTGAGCACTGCACAGCTCCGTGCTGGGCACTACGGGGGATTCACGGAAACTAATGATGTGCTCCCTGTCCCAGGGTCCCAAAATGTGTACATCAGTCGTCAGTTTCTACCAGGTCCTCAGACTACAGGTCCCCAAATCACAGAACTTCAGAGATGGACAGGGCTCTGGGACCCCTCGCCCAACCCTCTTACCTTGTGGACCAGGATGCTGAGACCGGGGGAGTTGACACACTGGGGTCCTGAATTCCACCCGGTGAGTGTTGACCAGCTGGGCAGCACTCGTTCTCCCAAATGACATTTTGTGCTCTGCTCTCAGGTTGCTAACAAACCCAGCAGAGTTGGACCCACCCAACTTCAGGATTCACTTCTGTCGATGGGCAGGGCGATCATTCACAAGTGCTGGGAAACTCAGCAAAAACGCCTTGGAAACCTCTTTCAGTCCATTGCAAGGGGTGGGGGAGACTCGGATTAGACCAAGCTTATTACAGTGATCACACAGCAGCTCGCTTTGGTTCAGCAATAACTGAATTCCAGATGCTTTGCTGAGGGCTCTATCGTCATCATCTGCTTTAAGTCTCAGAATGGCATCATGAAGTCATGGCTTACATGTGAAGACACTAAAGCTCAGGGAAGTGGCGTGACTTACCCAAGGACACACAGATGGAGTCAGAATTACAATACTGACTCCAGTGGTCAAAGCGTAAAAAATTCAGCAGCCTAAGTTGTGTTTGTTTCTATAGTTCCTGCTGAGTGTATAGCATTTACTTATGGCGAAAAGCACCAGCTATTTCGACATTAATGTAGACAAAGTATGTTCCAGCACCCCCTTACAAAGCCGGGGTTGGGCAGTTGGACCCATCCATTTCTAGTGACTAACCCTGTTTCATTAAGGGTTGGCAGCATCTTGTCAAACCTCATAGGCCTGTGGGGAGAGGAGCTGTAATTAAGTCTGTGCTCTAACAGACTAAACCAGAAAGCTGAATTATTGGAGTCTTGTGATTTGGGGGAATTTTCCTGCCCCCAAGAAAGACAAATGATTTTTGAAATTATTTTTGTTCCATTTTAGGAATACAAAATGAATTAACATGCTAATTGCCTGTCATATGCCTTGCACACCATTTCAAGGTGATGACCAAATCTCTTTCTTTTCTATTGATGAAATCTGTTCTTGGCAGAGATGGTCAACTTTCAGGTATCGTGACAATCCATCAGAAAGGCACAAACAGTCCCATGTCTTGACCTCCTGTATATGTAGCATTTCCTCCAATTACAACATTTGAAGAAGTATGACAGTGAGATTAGATCTGATGTTGGGTGGGCTGTTTGTGGCAATGTCTTCAAGAATAATGACATTTGGCTACATAAAAAGAAATACCCATAGAGGGAGCAAAAGGGAGAAGTCAGCTGGCCCTCTAGCAAACTGGGGAGTTTTACCCAGACTCCATTTTGAGGAAATAATGTTGGAAGGGCTAAATATTTCCAGGGCAACCTCATACACCCTCCTCTTATCTGCCCCGACTCCTGCCCCCTTTAATTAGGTTGTTTGGTTTGTCCGTGACTGTAACCAAGGAAACCAGGGCCAAGCAGAGAGAACACTTCTTGGTTCTTGTCTCCACTGAGAGGACGGGTGCCCAGCAAGGGTTTAAGTTAGGGGGGAGCCTGGTGACCAGGGCTTCAGAGGCTCCCTTCCTGGAGCTGCTGGGGCTGAGTGACAGCTGGAAGTGTCTCCGGGAGATGGAGGAAGGCCAGGCACTATGGCTAGATTTTCATCACTTTCGTGAATGCTTCAAATTACAGCCATTAGTTCCAAAGCTTTGTTTAGCAATTGGTGCCACGGCAATTGGTTTTCCTTCATTGATTTACATGAATGTATATTCTCGGTGGCTCCTCGGGGTACATCATTTGCGTCATGGGGTTGTTTTCATCTCACAGAACTCTTTAGGGGATGTGGAAGAATGAAACTGTCACAGGGAGGCACTGTCCCCTCCCCTCATCAGTCTGCTTAGTTGGGGTGGGGTGACGTCCAGGTTCTCCCAGGTCAGCACACTGGCAGGATGCGGGCACCAGTCACCTCGGGTACTTCCCTATCCCGGCCTCACTCTCCCTGTGGCCCCGTGCTCAGGGCAGGCTTTCTCAACCTCCACAGTGTTAACATTTTGGCCAGATGCTTCTTTGTGGTGGGGCTGTCATCTGCCTTGTAGGACGTTTAGCAGCATGCCTGGTCTCTACCCACTTGATGCCAATAGCAACCCTTTACCCAGTTGCGATACCCAAAAAGGTCTGCATCTGTTGCCAACTGTCCCCAGAGGGCAAAACCCCCCTTGATTGAGAACCACTGTCTTGGGAACAGACTCAAACAGACCCCGATTTGCTACAAGCCCCCGTGTAGTATCTAGAATTTAGGCTTCCCAGGACATGAAGGTGCGTGGGGTTTGGGGAAGAGGATGAAGCTGGGGCAGAGTCACCAGCTAGGAAGAAAAAATCTCTCACCAGAAAAAGATAAAATTAGCCAAGCCTTCTATAAACCTCACAGTGGCCCAACACTTCACTTATATTATCTAATTAATTTTCACAACAAACCCGCCACCAGTGGTTCTCTCCTTCTTATCATCTTGCAGATGAGGAAGCTGAGGCAAAGAGAAGTTAAGTAATTTGCCCAAGGCCAAAAGGCTAATTAGAAGCAAAACTGGGATTTGAACCCAGGCTGGCTTGGCACCTTCTATCTCCCACTAGATTGTTTAAGAGCCTGGAGACATCAGTGGCCCACGGACCCCTTTTCCCATGTGTGGACCCTGCTAGCTCCCTTAGGGGTCCTTTTATGGTATCTGCTGCAGCTGCGCCCACTGCCAGGGATGCTGCTGGCCAAACTCCTTGCATAACAATGCTCAGAAAAAGAACAAAGGATAACCCCACTGAGTGGCACTGGACCGGAAATCCTCTCTCTCCCCAGCAGAGTACAGAGAATCTCACTGGGGTCACCGGGCAGAATCCTGTGGGCGCTGCTTGGCAATGACCCCTCCCAGGCCCCTGTTCCTTTCTCCTGGGCTCGCCAAGTCACCCGGTGAAAAGCAGCGTGTGGCTTTGTCAAAAGATGCCCCGCCAGCATGCTGCATTTAACCTCGCCCACTCGGGAGCCATGTTTACTAAACAAAGCTGCTGCACAGAGTCGGGGCCTCTGGGGAACAAGGCTGGGTGGAAGGGCAGGGGTCAAGAAGCAGGGTCAAAGGGCTGAGACCCTGGGGAAAACGGGAGATTAAACATCCTCCTTTTCAAATCGGGAGGTTTGGATAATTAATTGGTCCCCGAACATGAAAGCCCTCGATGACCGTCCTGGGCAGGGGCTGTTTGGGTCCTGCCCCTCCTCCTTCTTGTCCAGATCCTTTTCCGCAGCACCCAGGCCGGACCCAGGCCAGCCTGACAGCCAAGTGGTCTGGTGGTTTGGCCTGACGGAGGCCTTTGCCAGCGGCTGTCCTCACACTGTCCCCTCCTCACTGTTCCAGAGAAAGTTCCCCTCCCACCGGGAGAGCTGTCCTCTGGAGGGACTGGGCAGCCCAGGGCAAGGAGAGTGGGGACAGGAGCTTCCTCCACCGTGGGGCCAATCCTGGATCCATGCCTCCCTGGCAGACATCGGCCTATTTGGAGCTCAGCCTGGCGTGGGAGGAAGCAGCCAAGGGGTTGCTTCCCTCACATGTTCTGGGCTAATCTGAGGGTGACTTTCTCCCACCTTCAGAACTAGGGACATTCTGGCCGCAGGGTGGTTGGTGAGGGCAGCGTGACAATTTCTCCCACAGTGTGGCTGTGGGAAACAGATTTATACCTTGAAATCTTTTAAAATTCCTCTGCCACCCCCACACCCCTTTGGATAAGCACGATGAGCAACATAAACCAGAACCATTCACACAGATGCTCACTGAGGTCCCCACCCATTGTCATGATCCCATTTTATGGATGAGCAGTGGCTCCTCACAACCCCGCTAGTGGAGGTGGGATTTGGTTCAGGGGCTCATGGCTGCACAGTTGTGTCTCTCCAGGGAGGGAGGGGCATTGAACAGGGATCCTCACCCTGGAGAGCGAGTTGCTACAGGAAGGCCGATGATTGTGAGGACGAGGGCAAGGAGCTGCAGGATGGAGGGCCCGGTTTCCTCACAGCTGGCCCTGCCTGGGCCCCTGCAGCTGAGCGTGGGCACTGAGGGGCCAGGCCCAGGAGTGGCTGCTGTGGGCAGGACAGTGCTTGGGCCAAGGGCCAGCTCCGGTAGAGTCAGGATGCCCGCTGGGACACCACTGAGCTGTGGGCTTGGGCACAGAAGGTCCCGAGGAAGGAGCAGCCCTGCCCTCCGCTGACCAGAGCGACTCCTTGGTCAGGGTTGGAGCAGACGGTGTGGGGACCAGGACCCAGGTCGGGTGGGCCCTGGGGGCATCCTGAGCAGCTGCTAAGTGCCTTAGAAATGAAGAGGACAGGGCTCACACACAGACTGCCCTTTCTTCTTCCTGAAAGAATCAACCCTGGAGCTCTGCCTTTGTGTCGGGGATGGTCCTGCTGTGAAGTGCACTTAAGGTATCAAGTTTTTTCTCAAATTCTATAAATCTTTATTCTAGGCTTCTTCCCACCCCCTCCAACATCATTCATCTACTGAAATATTTCGCGATGTGCATGTCTGTGCAAGAGTGTGAGGAGGGAGAGGAGAAGGGGCCAGAGCTGTCCCTGTCTCTGCTCTCTCTGTGAATGCACAGCCGCTCCTGTCCTCTGCACCCTTCAGCCCTAAGCAAGGGTCCGGGGAGAACAGTGGTGTGTTGAGGAGAGTTTGGCCTGTGGATTGTGAGGTGAGCAAGGGAGCGGGGAAGTACTGGCCCTTTGGTTGACTCAGTTCTTTCACAATGAGAATTTCGGCCTGGTTCCTCTGCCCTCACCAAAGCCAGAAGCTCCAGCACTTTCCAGAATTTTCCATCCCTCCCCTGTACACACGCACATCCTAACAGATGACAGAACAGACCAGAGCAGCCCTGGTCCACGTCCCGAGGCAAGGCCTGATTGATTTGCGGCTGTTGATCTGCTTAATGTCCCTTCTCCCCAAGCGCCCATCCTGGCAGCAGAGGTGCTACATTACCTCGCAGGCCCGGCTGCCGGCCGCTGACACCCCGCGCCCTGGAGGACGCCTGGGGAGGTTACAGGTGCAACAAACAAAATGAAAATCCATAGTTTTTAAACCTTTATGAATTGAGAACGTAAACCTGGAGAATGGATCTGGAGTTACTAATGGACAATTGGTTTGACCAGCCCATCCATCCTCGGGCTCCTGGCTGAGGGCGCACCCCTCACAGCCTGCTCCTGAAATGGAGCCCTCCCCAGCCAGCCTTCCAACCCACCCTCAGAGGCAGGGAGGCAGAGGCAGGCCTGCAAAGAGGACCCATGGACTGCCTGCCAGAGGCCCCGCCCTGCGTGCCCAGCTGAGGCCTGAGGAAGGTGCTGGCAGCAGGAAGCAGCAGGGTTTGGAGGCAGGATTTAGGCCCTGTGGGCGGGCCAGGACTTTGACCAACAGGTGGCCATGACAGGAGAAACAGAGCCCCATCCCCACCTCCAGACCCAGGCTAGACCCAGACCCAGGCTAGACCTGGACTTGAGCATGAAAATGCCTCTCTGATGTAAAGGGAGACAATATCCCAACAAACCACTGGCACTTGATTCAATAGCCATGCTACCCAGGGGAGGTGAGTCCACTCCTGGTGTCCCGACTGGTCCTCACCATCATCCATAGGTGAGGTGCTGCCCCCTCAGGGCCTGCAGACTTGCTGTCCCCTCTGCCACCTCGTGAATCTCTCACCTGTTCACTCTATTCCCTGCCTTCCCTTCTCCATGGCAGTGGTCACAATTGGACGTACCATGTATTTTACTCATTTGTTCGTTTAATACCTGTTTCCCCACCAGGACATAAGCTCCAACAGGGCAGGGGTTACTGTCTGCTTTGTTCACTATTTTTTTTTTTTTCAGATGAGGTCATGGGGGTGGGGCCCCCATGATGAGACTAGTGTCCTTTTTTAAAAAATCTAATTTAATTTTATTATTATTTTTATTTTTTGAGGAAAATTGGCTCTGAGCTAAGATCTGTGCCCATCTTCCTCTATTTCATATGTGGGACACCTGCCACAGGATGGCTTGATAGAGGTGTGTAGGGCCAGGCCCAGGATCTGATGTGGTGAACGCTGGGCCGTGAAGCAGAGCCGCGTGAACTCACTGCTACACCACCAGGCCAGCCCCTTATTCACTATTTTTTTCCTGAGCATCTGGAACATAGCAGGTGAGTAATAAGTATTTGTTAAATGAAAGAGCGGACGTCTCAGAGCTATGGGCTTCTTCCTCAGTGTGACCAGCACCTCTGGCTCCACCTCCAGGAGCATGGGCCCCCCTTCTGTTGCTCCCTGCAGTAGCCGATCTGAGCCTACCAAGACCCTCCTGCTCAGCTGCCTCCCATTTCCTGCTTCTCCTGCTCAGCCCTGCCTCCTGCTCCTGCTCTGGGTGCACGACAGTTCACTGATGTGCTTCCACCTTTGTCTTCTCACTTTTTCTCTAGGCCCAAGGCCACTAATTAAATAAAGAGACTTGGCACCCTGTCCCCTGCAGTCCCTCCATACTTGAGCAAGCGTCCCCACTCAGAAGGCCTGCACACAGCTGACACTGAGCTGGAAGTTCCCTAAAAGTCAGTATGGACTTTCCCTCCTGGCAACAGCATGAGCCATGTCTTACCCTAAGAACATGGGAATGAGGGGACCAGGTCAGCCTTTTAAGGATTAAACTATGAAATCCACCCATGACTGATCAGGGTGGAGATAAGCAGCTCTGAGCAGTAGAAGGGGCACAAAAGAGGTGATCTATAAACCTTAGTTTCCTTCCTCTTCCCCCTCATTTTTCACCCCACAGTCTGGGGTATTTCTTAATCAGATGAACGATCAGTCAAGATGAGCTAAGCCATGCTGCAGTAACAATCAAAGAGTATTTCTAGATTATGCTGCCATTATTTCTAGAAGAAAGTTTATTTCTTCTTCATGCTACACGTGTTTCATGGCTGGGGGGCTTTGTTCCATTACTCTTTACTGTAAGATGCAGGTGATGGAAGAGTCATCATCTTTAACATCCTTGTTGTAGAGGCAAAGAGAACATATCATGGATTGACATCCTCTTAAATTTTCTACCTGGAAGTGACACGTGTACTCCCACTGACTTTTCATTGTCCTGAGCAAGTCACATGGCCATACGTAACTTCAACAAAGCAGGGAGTGCAATCCTGCCGTGTGCGTGTGTGTGTGTGTGTGTGTGTGTGTGTGTGTGTGTGTGGTGGGGGTGCAGAAACACTTGACGGATAGCACTAATGGCTCCCACAGGTGAGAGGCCTTCTTTAAAAGACTAGGGTGTGAAATACTTTTCTTGTTTGAAGATCTTGGAAGTTCCTATCTCTGTCATTAGGCCTGACCTGCTGGGGAGACTCAACTGATCCTTTTCAGATTCTGCTTGGGCCTTTCCACACCTATCTGCTCTGAATGCAGCCCTGGTTCTTTGCCTGTCACAGCATCCCACACAGGGCAGCCATAGGGCCCTAGCATCTGGGTCATTTATGTCGGGTGGAGTCTGCTCAGCAGACCCCTCACTCCTTGCCCACCGGTCCCCACCACTTGCCTTCAGCCCAGAGCCCAGGTGTAGGGAGCTGCTACACCTGCAGGGTAAAGGGTAGGGCAGGAGGCCAGGGCCACAGACCTCATGCCCACTTCCTCTGGTGCCCAGGTTACAAAGAACTGATTCTACTTGTACTATCGCAGAGCTGGCTTCCAGGGCTCCGGCCTCAGAGGAGGCAGTGCGTGGCTTCTAAGTGTCAGACTTGGCTGTTGAGCTTTGCCTCTTTTTCTCTTTGTTAAAAAAGAAATGGCTGGCATGTACATCATTTCAATAACACTCATCAATAGAGCAAACTCTAGTTCTTCTATCTTTTTTTTTTTCCAATTTTTGAGATATAATTGACCTATAACATTGTATTAGTTCCAGGTATACAGGAAAGTGATTTGATGAATATATATTGCAAAATGATTAGCACAATAAGTTTAGTTAACATTAATGACCTCACGTAGTTACACGTTTTTTTGTTGTGATGAGAACTTTTAAGATCTACTTTCTTAGCAACTTCCAAATACACAATACAATATTAACTATAGTCACCTCACTATACATGACATCCCCAGGACTTATTTATCTTATAACTGGAAATTTGTACTTTTTGGCCCCGTTGACACATTTCCCCCATGCCCCCACCTCCGCCTCTGGCAACCACCCATCTGTTCTTTGTTTCTATGAGTTTGGTTTTGTTGAGACTCCACATATAAGTGAGATCATACACTATTTGTTTTTCTCTGATTTATTTCACTTAGCATAATGCCCTTAAGTTCCATTCAAATTGTCAAAAACAGCAGAATTTCCTTCTCTCTCACAGCTGAATAGTATTCCATTGTAAATATATACACCACATCTTCTTCATCTCTTCATCTGTAGATGGACACTTAGGTGCTTTCCATGTCTTGACTCTTCTACCCTTTTTAATTCGTGCCAACCTTGGATGAACCCAATTATCCACTGGCGTTTGTGTAGCTGAAGATGGTTGGGAGGAGTCTCATAATGGGGCAGATTGGTGCCACTGTACATTTACAAACTCCAATCTCAAATGAGCCCTCAAAACCACCCAGCATCCCCATGGTGTTTCTCTAGCCATCTCTCACTCTTCCTCTCTCTGAAATACTCGTTAAGAACACTGCCATTCCCTTCAAACTTTCAAACTCTTCTGCCCTTGCCTTCCTCCTCACTCTTGACAGTGTTTCTCCATCTTATTATTCTGGAGAAAACTTTGAAACGATTTTCAAGTCTTGGGTATCTCCTGCTTAACAATTCAGTTAATCTATAGCTCGTGGTCCGTTATCAATAAATTGTAGATGTGATAACCCAATAACATTGTCGCTGCACTTTTGAATAGGAAAAATAGTGGGGGGGAGGGGCAGAGAAGGAAACAAAAAAGAGAAAAAAAGAGAGAGAGAAAAAGAAATGGGCGCAGGCCACAGAAGGCTTTGAGTATGTCAAGCTTCTTTCAAGTCAGCCTTTTAATGAATGAAGTGAAAATAGAGCAGACAAATAAAGAAGATTGTGCAATGTAACTGAGGCAAATATATCTTCTTGGAAAATGCTTTTTCAAAGATGTTAGTGATACAAAGTTCCCTTTTGAATCTGTTGCCCTGTAAGATTTCTGGGGGCCTTGAACCTCTGAGCATTTCAACATGCAGCCAGAGGGAAGCTCCATAAATGACATCAGATTTCTGGACATTTGTGTGGGAGTCACTGTGTCCACAGGCAATAAATGGTTTAAAATTTAAAATGGAAACATTAGTCCTTCCTGACACGAAAATATTCATGGGGGATTTTGTTTTCCTATTGTATAAATGTTCTATGTGGCTCCCTTTTTTCCTCCCTCTTTTTCATCAGCTACCTGGCAGAAAAGGTACCAAGAAGGCACACAGAAGTGACATGGATGCATTGGTTGATCTGGAATGTTAGAAAAGCAAACTTTTTTAAAAGAAAAAACCACCTGTATTGAGATATAATTCATGTACTGAACAATTCATCCATTTAAATTCATCACTGCAAAATATGCAAAGAACTCATACATCTCAACAACAAAAAAAAGTAACAACCCAAGAAAAAAATGGGCAAAAGGTCTGAACAGACATTTCTCCAAAGAAGACATACAGATGGCCAACAGGAACATGAAAAGATGTTCAGGGAAATGGAAATCAAAACTACAGTGAGATATCACCTCATGCCTGTCAAAATGGCTATAACTAACAAGACAGGAAACAACAAGTGTTGGAGAGGATGTGTAGAGAAGGGAATCCCTCATACACTGCTGGTGGGAGTGCCAAGTGGTGCAACCACTGTGGAAAACAATGTGGAGCTTCCTCAAAAAATTAAGAATAGAACTACCATACGATCCAGCTATTCCACTGCTGGGTATTTATCCAAAGAATTTGAAAACAGGAATGCATAAAGATACATGCACCCCTATGTTCATTGCAGCATTATTCACAATAGCCAAGAAGAAACTTGGAAGAAAACTAGGTGTCCATCAAGGGACGAATGGATAAAGAGGATGTAGTATATATACACAATGGAATACTACTCAGCCATAAGAAATGATGAAATCCGTCCATTTGTGACAACGTGAATGGACCTTGAGGGTGTTATGCTGAGTGAAATAAGTCAGAGGGAGAAGATGAAATACTGTATGATCTCACTCATTAGTAGAAGACAAAAACAACAACAAACAAACACATAGAAACCGAGATTGGATTGGTGGTTACCAAAGGGGAAGGGGGGAGGGAGGAAAAATAAATAAATAAATAAAGCTATCACTGGCTTTTAGTATATTCGCAGAATTGTGCATCCATCGCCACAATCAATTTTAGAATATTTTCATTATCCCAAAAAGAAAACCCACACTTCTTGGCCATCACTTCCCCATCTCCCCATCTCCCCTGGCTATAGGAAACCACTAATCTACTTTCTGTCTCTATAAATTTATCTATTCTGCGCATTTCATGTAAGTAGAGTCCTACAATATGTGGTCCTTTGTGACTGATTTCTTTAATTTACCATGATGTTTTCAAGGCTCATCCATGTTGTGGCATGGATCAGTATCTCAATTCTGTTTATTGATGGCTAATATCCTATTGTACGGATATAGGCCATTTTTAAATTAGTCTGAAAACCTAAGTATGTGACTTAGGAGGAAAAAGACCGTAACAGGCGAAGAAGAGAAACCTATAGACATTTAATGCCAACCTGAAGTCCTCCAGTTGTAGGCGGACCTGAGAGGATTATAGCCTCCAGAAGGGAATTACGGTAAATTGTTAAAAAGCATTTGGGTTAGGCTTGTTGATAAGATCAGGGGTAAGGTGATGTAAGAAGGAACCACAGAGTTTTTTGAATACCTTGTTTTATAGAGATATTTACTGTTGCTTATTCATTTGGAGAGGAAAGTTGGAAAAATACATTTGTTTCGATGTTAGTCACTATTTGCTTAGGACCCAGTGGTTGAGGACAATGTAACTCCACCAGCCCCCAGGAGAAGCGTACCCCCATGTGGAAGGGAGAGGTCTTTGGGGTTCTGAGATCATAAACCTGAAGCTACAAAGCAGGGGCGAAGCCACAATCTCTATGCAGGTCCTGCTGCTCCTGCTGTCCACACTCTGCTGGCGTGTTGCTTACCGATGTCCAGGTCCTCCAGTCACACAGTATGTCTGTGCCCTTTGGGGCTGTATATACTGACCGTGTTTTCAGGCCCAGAGCCTAGAGATTAGAGACTCGGTGCAGTGATGACAGCTGAAGAAGCAGCTGCCCTTGAACTTTTGCTAAGTATGGTACTCATGCTTGACTGCAACAGTGGCCTCAGTTCTTCATACCCTTTGCCATGTGAATTTGAGCACCCACCCCTGCACCCAGGCAGGGTGACCTGCCCCATCCTTTAACGCTGGGCTCAGCTGTGTGACTTGCTGTGGCCAATGGGATGTCAGCAGAACTGCGGTGCCTGGACAAGCCCAGCCAAGATCAGTCAACAACCAGCCAACCCTGCCAGGTGAGCAATCAGCAGTTTAGCAGAGCCCCATAAGTGGCCCTTAGCTGACTCCAGACATTTGGATGAGCAGGTGTTATCTGTTGTATGTTGTTGAGGCTTTGCGTGTGTTTGTTACCGGCGTATGGTGGCGATGGAAAACTGATATAGGACCTTCACAAAATCCTTCTTAAACTCACTGATTAACTCCTGTTTTTACTAGTAAATATAACTTCCACATTCTTCTTGCCTCATGCTTCTCATCCCAGAATTTCTGATTAACTCAGACCTCATCTAATGTTTTAGTTCCTCACGTCTCCCCTCTGTGTATCTTTTTCCAGCTCTTCCCTCCTGTTTTATACGTCAAGGGTTCTCCCAGTCTCTCATTCCTTCATTATACAATGTGAACAAGAGAGCAAGAAAATGATAAAACAGAACTTTGGTGAATAGCCTGTTAAAGCGGAAGATTGAGATATAGAATGAATGAATGAACTAGAAAATGGAAAACATTGATTGCTTTACGTTTTCATCCGCTCCACGTTCATCACGGAGTGCCCTCACATTGCGGCAGGACAGCCATTAACCTGTCAACTACACCAGGAGAACTTTTCAGCGATTGCTTTCATTAAAGAGTATTAATATGAGCTGCACAGGCTACAGTAGGACAGAGGGGAACAAAGAAGTAGAGGAAGGGGAAGTGTCGCTTCCCTGCCACAGCCCTTAGGTCTGACTGGCGTTTTTGCAAATGAAACAGTAAATACCGGGGACTTGCACTCAAACACAGAATGTCACTGAGCCATGATGGCCACCTCAAATGAGGTCGACTGCTTCTAGGTAACCTTTGCCCTGTGTTCTGAAAAGGAGGACAGAAACAAGAGACTGAACACAATAAACAGAAAATGAAAGATGGGAGAGCAGTGGTTGTGACAGAGACGTGAGGAAAGGGCGAATTGAGAACAGCCTCAGAGCCTTTGACTCTGAAGAAGAGGTGAATAGACCTTTTGTGATCTGGTCAGCCTCACTCCGTCTGCCTGAGACTTCTTGCCTGGTCATGGCTGATGGAAACCAAGACAAGCGAGAAATTCAGAACTGGGGCTCAGAAGTATCAATTAACCTCAGTATGGTCAACACTTGTGATGCTAAGAGTTGTGGAGTTGTTTGTCTGCCCAATCCAGACAGGGGAGCAGAGACAACTGGGAGAGAGAAAAGAAGAGAGGAACAAGGCAGTTGTGGGGCAAGAGGCACAGGGGAGAGAGCATGAGTGATAGTGGGATCCCAGTTTGGTTCTTGTGTTCTGATTCCAGCCCCTCAGGGAAGGGACATTTCCACCCTTGGGTTCCCAGCCATATCCTGTATTCTTATAATTACCCTCCTCCGTGCTTAAGCCAGTTTGAGTTGTTTCCTGTCACAACTAAAAGATCCTTAACTCCGACAAATAATAGTGCAAGAATGGGCAGAGGGAAATAACTCATAGCCTAGTTACCTATCCTGCTCTCTCCCTGGGCTCCCTTTCGTCTGTCTCCAACTCCAATCTCGGTGCTCAGTTCACTGAGAACCCTCTCCGCCCAGGGCTAATTCTTTCAGCTTCTCTATTATTCCTTGGGCCTACTTTGTCCTTTTCTGATTTGCTACCTACCCTTGTGTGTCAGATGGAGATGGTGTACCAGCCACTGGTGGAGCTTTCTGGTTGTTGAGTGGGCAGTGTTACTCAGAAGTGGAATCTATTGTACTGGAGGAAGGAGATATCGCG
This sequence comes from Equus caballus, assembly GCF_041296265.1. Classification (NCBI taxonomy): domain Eukaryota; kingdom Metazoa; phylum Chordata; class Mammalia; order Perissodactyla; family Equidae; genus Equus; species Equus caballus. The sequence continues at coordinate 82,955,934 of NC_091691.1, forward strand.
GTGAATCAGCAAACATAAAATGAGTCGAGGCATTCCTTAGGAAGGAATATGGGTTGACGTGAGCTGCGCAGGCGGGCATGGAGAAGGGGGAAGTGGAGAGTGTTTTGCACAATTCCATCTGAAGGGTTAAGGGGAACTGAGGACACTAGTGGAGGTTGACCATGTAGAGTTAAAGTTTGGGTGAAGGCTAACCTGCCTATGTTCCACTCTTATTGCCCGGGAACGAGGTTCTAATCTTAGGATAATGATCCTATGAGGAAACTCATGTGCAAATGAAGTAAAGGATAGTTAGAGTAATTAGAGGCAAAGCAACATGTGGTCCCACCAGCTCCACTTGGGGGAGGGGCTGGAGGGGGTGGGGATCTTGTGCAGCAAAGACAAGGGAGAAAAGGTTGAGTTATGCAAAAAAGGGTTAAAACTTGTTTGTTGGAGAGACTGACCAGAAACACACAAACACAAGAACAAGAGAAATATCTGCTAGTTAAGCTCATAGCAGAGAATTAAAATAGGGCAATGAGATCATGACAGGGTGGCTATTTGAGATTAGGTGGGTAGGGTATCTGAATTAATTCAATAAAAATTATTAATAAAATTAGCTTTATTTACAATAAAAACGTTATTCCTTGGGCTTTTACTGCATCATCAGGAGCTTTGCCTCGTGAGCAAGTTTGAAAACCACTGAAGCAGGGACTATCAAGAAATGCAAGACCAAGTCCAGTGGCCACTCAGGGTGTTGATCACCTCCGGAGGGGAAAAGTGCTCACTTAACAGGGGGCAGAGTAAATTCTATAGATTTCTCTGAAGACCCCTTCTCTAAATGTTTTCTCCAAACCTCCTTAGCCACACCCTTCTCAATCTGTATAAATTCATATTTATTGGAACTAGCCCCTTGATTCTATGAATATAGTTGCAAAGCCTTGCCAGCAAGCCCTCATTCTCACCTAGCAATGAAATCTCCCTTCATTGGGGTCTAGACATTCTTTTCTTTATCCTCTCCTCCAAATCCACCAAGCCACAGGGCCAGCGGGGTAGAGGTGGAACTGGACACCTCATATTTGTATAATAATAGCTAACTCTAAACCCTGTAAAAATGGAAAAAGACTGCAGCAGTTACGCAATTAAAGAAATTCAGAATCATTTGGGGGAGTCTTGTCACTCCATCCTTCACCTGGATTCTTTTTATAGCTCCAACATTTTCTTTCCTTGGATTTAAAAAAGCCAAGGTGCCTTTTCAACTCCTTCCTCACTAAAAGTTTCGCTGGTGGAGGTAGAAAAGTCCTCCAGGTAATGAACTCCTCAGGAGATAAAGATCTCAGTTCAGGACCATTCACACTTCCAGGCCTGGGGTGACAGTGGTGATGGGCGAGGTCGGGTGTGGACCACTAGGCAGCACTGCTTTCCCCCACACAAGGCCAGTGGGAACTACCCCAGATGGCAAAGCCAGCCCTGGGAAGAGAAGGCATGAGGAGCCGGGCTGGAAGGGACACCTTAGATGGGCCCAAGGGGAAAGGCTGGGACCCTGTGTCCTCACTGCAGGGTCATAGAGAAATGGGGCCACAAACACTCGGGGTCTCCTTCACCCTCTTTTGGTGGGGGAGTGAGAGAGGGAGATGGAGAGGCAGTCAGACTCTGAGACGTTCACATGGCTTTGGGGCATCTAGAGTGATGGAAAGATCCCTCAGAGCTGGAACCAACCCGCTTAAGAGAGAACAGACTCCAAAAGTCCTCTAGGGCCCTTTGGCTCTGGCGCACTGAGTCTTGAAGGTTTGCAAACCCTCACCACTCAAGCTGTGGTCTTGAGTCAGCAGCATCGGCCTCCCCCGCGAGCGTGGCAGCATTGCAGAACCTCCTCAGATCCCAGCGCAGACCTGCTGACGGAGAGTCCGCATTTCAGGGAGCTCCACATGTGATTCGTGTGCACGCTGGGTTTTGAGAAGCCCTTCTGCAGGTGGCTGTGCAGTATGAGGCTGAAGGAACCTTGCACTTCTTAGGGCAATAAAAAGCTCTCCGGATTTCCACCGCAGGGTGTTTATCTGCCCCTGGGGTGTGCACGTGTTGTGTGTTTGTGTGAGTGTGCTCAGAGAGAAGATGCTATTCCATGTAGTAGATGACACAGGATTAGATGACATTCCCAATGTGAAGGAAATGAAGTTCTACAGACAGTTTATCCCTCACAAAGCATGCACGGCAGAGTCCCTGGTCTGTTAGGGACCACAGATCATCTGCTTGTGACCTTCCTGCCTGCCCCAACCCATCAGTGTGGTTCCCAAAGCCCCTCCCCCCACCCACCATCCGTGGATCCTTTCCATCTTTGTCCCTCAGGCATCATTTACTCTTCTCCTATTTTTGTCTTCCAATCGAATTTATTATATTTGCCTTCCCAGAAATGTACTACTTCTTAGCCATACAAAATAAGAAAATGGAAGGAAGGGAGCAAAGGAAGAGAAGGTAACACAGATGGAGGACGCCAGGTTGATTGTAGGTCACTGTTGTCACCATACTGTCTTGGGTCAGGCATGAGGAGGCCAGACGCAGATCAAGAGAGAGAATTTCTCCAGAAAGAGTTACAGTTTGTTACTCCCAGCTCCCTGGGGAGCACATAGCTTGTCACACAGGGCCACTCAGCGGAAGCACTGGGGTTGGTCACGAGGCAGAGGGAGGGAGGAGAGCCATGGGCAGGAGCCTTTATTGTGGTTGCTGAGGGAAGAATAGGTGAGGCAGAGTAAACAGGTTTAAGATTGGCTAGTTTGAATAAATTCAGTGGGCTCGGGGCATGGGGGCTGCCCCTGGTTGTTTGGTACCCGGCCCTGGGGTGATTAGAGCAGGTGTATAGTGGCCTGGAGTATGAGTGCCTGATGAGGAGGGTGCCTGGGGTAGGGACTTAATCAGCGGCTCAAGAAGGGGAACTGAGCTGCCTCTAGTCGGGGCCTCAAAACCGGGTCAAGACAGCATTTTAAAAACTACATTACTGTCAGCCCCCAAGTTAAGCGTGTTCCCATGTTACTCATCCAATCCCGACAAATAAGCAAGTTGTTCCCACATGTCCCAGTTATCTATTGCTGCATAAGAACTACCTCCAAACAGTGGCTTAAAACAACCGCCATTTACGACGCTCATGGATTCTGTGGGACAGGAGGCTGTGAGGATGGTTCTTCTCTGCACCACGATGTTGGGTTCTCAGTTGGGTTGACCCAAACAGCTGTAAACGACTCAAACGGCTGGGGCTGAAAGAGCTGGGGCTGGAGGGTCTGCTTAGCTGAAGGACAGGCTTAGTCGGGACAGCTGACCAGAGTGCTGACGTGTGGCCTCTCCAGCATGGCGGTCTCGGCATAGTCAAGCTTCTTGCGTGGAGGCTGAGGGCTCCCAGAGTGAGTGTTCCTAGCCGCCAAGGTGGAAGCTGTATGACTTTCTAATCTAGCCTTGGAAGTCACAGAGCATCATTTCTGCCCCAGTGCTTTGTTCAGAACAGTCACAAGCTCTCTCCCCGACCACAGATTCAATGACAGGGACATAGATGCCACCTTTCCATGGAGGGAGATCAAAGACTTATGACCGTGATTTAAACCCGCCACACCGTATTACAGAAAATGGATGCCCAAAGAGGTCAGTAACCTGCCCAAGGTCAGAGTTTTGCAGTGAGTATAAAAATATTAGACTCACCTAAGAAAAGACCTAAGAGAAATGTGCATTAAATAGACATCTCTGTTCTCTTCTAGGAAACTTGCTTCCAATTTCCTACTCCTGACTATGGTCAGAGCAAGAACCCTTGAATCCAATTGCCCGTTTGAAATCCTACCTCAGCCCCTTCCTAGCCGTGTCAAGGTCACAACAAAGTTATTTAAACTTTTGGTGGCTCTGTTATCTCAGCTGTGAAGTGGAGATAATATAATAACCTGATAACACTGTAGTGAGGATTAAATATATGTAAAGCGCCTAGAATGGTGCCTGGTGCAAAGTAAGCACACGTCTGTGGTGGCCGGCGCTGCTTCTGTGTCAGTGAAGGTCTGTCCCTCCCTGCTCTCAAGGACTGTGTGGGCCGGCCAAGTGGAAGGGACGTAGACAAGTGACAGTACCCTAGATGGGCTGTGCTGCGTGCGTACTGAAATAGAGATGCAGGCAGCTGGGAGAGCGAAGCAGAGGGAGCTAGAAAAACTGAATATTGACCACATTGCAAAACTATGAACCCATGTGTGTTAGGCTTTGAGGGGCTTTGCCTAGCCCTTCAATCTTAGAAACCTGCTCTCGATACCCATGGCTCCAGAGTGGGAGTTTTATAGTCATATTTGGTCTTCAGGGATTGCTGAATTCAGTCTTCTATGAAAAGAGAGATTTGCTTAGAAGCCCACCTGAGGACTGGGGGCTTCTTAACAACTCCCTTTCCAGAGCACAGGGCTCACCATACGGGAGTGTGCTTAATTGGATTAATTTACAGCCTGATTAGCTTTGCCCGGCCTCCGTAATTGCTGCTGTGGCTCACTATTGCCCTCCCAACTCCACATAAGCTTCCTGAGGAAGGGACGGTGGGTTCCAGCTAAAGGTCTTGACTCTTGTGGAATTTTGAGGACTTCAGGCAAAAGTTCCACAGCAATGGGCTTATGTAACCACAAAGAAACATTTCCATGGAGGAATTCACAGATAAAAAACACCTGACATATGTGAGTTGCAAATGGTTTCAAGATGCCATTTGGGGATGAAGTTCTTGACTTGCTTTCTTTCTTATTCTTAGGGATCAGCAGCGTGCTTAGTGAAGATTTCATAAAGAATTTTGAGTGAATGAGTGAGTGAATGAATGAAGGAGGAAGGTGTGTGGTTGATGTTGCCAAGTTGAAATTCAGAACCCGAGACCTGGATATGGGGAAACATGCTTAGCAAACAGGCGGGGAGACTAAGACCACAGATGTGGGGCAGGTAGCCCATGCCAGTTGAGACTCAGATATCCGAACCAAAAATGTAGGGAAATATCAGTGTTCAGAATCGTAGAATCACGTCAGAGGATCTTTTTGGTTGAAAATAACAGAAAATCTCATTCAAACTGGTGTAAACAATAAGTGAATGTATATGCTTCCAGAGGTGGGTGGGCTTCAGGAATGCTTGATCCAGCAGCTCAGTTGGACCCAGGTCCTTGTTATCAAGGACCCGGGCTCTTTATTCTCTTTCTCTGCCACTGGGGATTGATGCCATCTATTGGCTGGCTTCCCACCTAGTAGCTAGCAGCAACTGGGGCTACATGTGTCTTTATTCAGGTCTAGCAACTGGTTGTCCACAACCATCTTAGAACAAGAGGTCTGGGATTTGGGCTGATTGAACAATCCTGAACCAACCACCATGGCCAGGGTCATGTCAGGCACTAGATGGATTAAGGTGCATTAACTAAACCAGTCACCATGGCAAGAAGAAAGGCCTGGTGGGGTTAATCATCCCTGAACATCGAGGTTGCTATGCCATGACAGTGACAGTGCTGTGCCTGGATGCTGGGGAAGTAACTACAATACTCGGGGGAGCGGGGAAGGGTGCCTGACAGGAGTCTTCTCTGACCCTCTACTGTGGACCCTGTGGCTGCTTCCTGTCATCATTTGGATAGCCTTGAATAAGAGGACTCGGATGTATTGCTTATGCTTCCCATGCTAAAAATTCCATTTTCATTATCTAAAGCCCTACTACGTTCTTAGTAGTTGATTCAATACCTTTGTGCACCTGTGATATGCTAGACCTATGGAGGAGAGGGACCTCAAGACACAGATAGGGGTTCTATATTTTTAAGTACCTGTCTTCTTCACAACAGCTTATGGAGTAAGCCTCCTGCTTCTCATGTTACGTATGAGAAAATGATGGCTTGGTGACACAAGTGGGCAAAGCTGAGATTAGGTGCCCAGTCTGCCTCATTCCCGAATCCAACCTCATCCTCCTTCAGAACCGTGTTGCTCCTCACTGGGTTGTGGAGCCATTTGAGCTAGAAGCATTTGTCCACAACATATGGCAGAAGGAGAAAAGTGTTAAGTAGCATTATCAGCCATGGAAGCAATGATTTATCTTGAAGGAGAGTGGACACAGATGCAGAGATGACCATGTCTTAGGAGAGATGCCAGGGCTGGGCCAGTGGTCCTAGGCAAGGTGATAAAAATGTTTCGTTACTATTTTCTCTCCAGCTTCAGCTTTAGTATTAACTGGGTGCTCCCAGGGACCTTCTAGTGCCACCCTCTCCTCTGCCAGCTCCAAAGCCCCCACTGTGTCCCTAAATGTATTTCCCTCTCTTGAAGCCCAAGTCCCATTCCTTCAGGACTTTAGGGGACCAGAGCCAACAATTTCATAAAGGTAAGTGCTAAAAGATTTTAATGCCACTCCTGGATCACGTGTTTGCATTTTGCAAAGGCAGTTCAAGGAGAACGGAACAGTTGACCACACAGATGTCAGTAGAGATACTGGGACGAACACAGTGGAAGCGTTCTTATACTCCCGGCTGGAAGACTTCCTTCCTGCTTTACCATCCGGCAGTGCTCTGCAGGGGCAGGGGCTCCCAGGAAATGAACACTCCTGTCTAGACCAAGGCTGGGGAGGAGAAGGGGAAGGAAAACCAAGGCTTCCTTGGAGCAGACCAACAACAATATTCAAACCAGCCTATGCACACATGCATGCACACACGCACACACATTCATGCACACACATGCATACACACACGCACACGCTGCAAATTGCTACCAGGCAGAATCTGAAGTAGCCTTTTGCAGAAAAGTGCCACAAAGATGGTCCCCAGGATGGAGGGGCTGCTTGTGTTCCTTTTATACCTGTGTCAGGGAGTACAACCACCTGCATGGGGAGGAGATGCAGCTAAATGTTGATAATGAGAAAATTGGAGATGGCAAAATAAAACAGCTGCTCCAGGGTGTAATCTGCAGAAGAAGGAGAGGCATGGGGAGGGAGAGGCATGGGGAGGGAGAGGCTTGGAGAGGGAGAGGCATGGGGAGGGAGAGGCCTGGGGAGGGAGAGGCATGGGGAGGGAGAGGGAGGGCCGAAAGGGAAGGATGGAGGAAGAGAGGGAAAGAGAAAGAGGGAATGCAGATGTTCAGCCTGGGAGCGATGGACTTGGCCTTGCTCTCAAATGCCCTAAGGAAAAGGGCTCGGGGGAGAGAAGGAAGGTCTGGCATCTGTTTTCCAAGCTCCTGCAGCACAGAGCCTGCTCTCTCTCCTGCTTCGCCCCCTTTTTTCTCCACATGGTATTATGCCCTATTGATCACTCTGGCCTTTGCAAAGCCTTGGGGTCTTCTCAGACTCTGTCCCACAAGGGAGCCCTTGGCTTTGCTCCTCTTTGCTCCAGCAGGAAGGTGGTCCCAGCAGCTCCACCTAATCCAAGGAAGGGACCCTGAGCCTCACCACAGAGCCCGGGTGGGTCTCACTATGTGCTCCTTCCTCAGCCAGAGGCTTTAAGGGTGGGGTGCTGCAGACCCTATGCCCCTGCAGCCGCATTCCTGCAGTTGGTCCATGACTCCCCACCCCAGCGCCCTGACCCAGCGCACCCCTCACCTCAGAGACCATGTCCTCCTTCCAACTCCAGCTGCTCTCCCACCACCCCTCCACGTGCCACCCAAGGATCTGAACTGGACACCCCACTCTTCACAAGGCTTCCCTGGCTTCCCCGAGCTCTCACATCAAGGCCCGTGCCCCCCTCTCTGTCTCATCTCCCATCCTTACTGGCATGGACTTCCCGTCAGTAGGGCCACCCACGTGTGGTCTCGTGTTTCCATCCCTTCAAGTCCCACCAGAGGTCCTGGGGTCCAGAGAAGGCCTTTTTCAAGGGACTCTAGGCCTTTCCTCTGTAAACTCCTGGTGAACGAGTTCCACGAAGGGCTCCTTGTCTTCCTGATTTTCAAAATGAAAAAATAAGGCCCATGGTCGGAAGGGATTGCCCTGGGAGTCAGAGACTGAGACTCTAACCCAGGCTCTGCCACTAACTGAGTGGCTTTGGGCAGCCTTTCTGTGAGATGAGGAGAGCAGAACTCCAGGCTCTTTCCAGCTCCAACATCTATGATCCAGGAGAACAGCAGAGCCCTCAGCAAGCTAGCTTAGTAAGGTCCAGTTTGGATATTTGCTGACCTACTGCATTTCCTGGGGGAAACCAATTAGCCCTTCTCTCTATTTCTTCTCCCATCTTTAATTTTGGCACTTGGGAACATTAAATATTGAGGCGCTCAACTATGAGCATCTCTTTTTAAAAGTGCAAAGTGACATTTTCTTCATAAATAAGGCACATGGGATCAAAGCAGCAAAGCTGGTGGTGACACCCTCCCCCCCCCCGCCCCCACACATACATACTTAACTGGACAAAGGCAAAGCTTTCAGATGGGTAGAAAACCTGCACCATTCCCAAGGAACTCTGACTTGGTGCATTCAGCCTGTGTGAGGGGCCCACCCCAAGCTCTGTCCCGACCCTCTCTGAAGAGCTTCTGAGTGTTGCCTGGAGCTGGGTGCCCTTCAGAATGGCTGCTGACAAGCACATGTGCTGGAGGAAACTAGGGTCTGAAGAATTCTTGGATGCTTAGATATGTGCTGAAAAGATGTCAGGCTTCAGTGACAGGTTAAATCTGAGACTTCGGTTTCCTGCAGAGAGCAAAGGAAGAAGGCAGAAATATTGAAGCTAAGAAGCCAGACAGTGGGAGACAAGAGAAAGTGATTCGTCGAGGGGAAGACAGCCTGGGAGCTGTGATAAGGGAAGGAACAAAACCAGACACACAGGCTTGTGAAGTTAAAGAAAAATGATTCTGTGAGCTAGTGAGAGTTAAGTATGGGCACAGGCTTCAACATTCTGGCCCAACCCTTCTGGGTGGATTTGGGGCGCCGGGTTGTTCTGATGGAAGGCCCTTGCTCCTGATGGAGGAAGCCCACAATATGGGTGAGCTGCTTGGAACATAATAAAAACACTTAAAGTACATTCTGGAGGAATAAGTCCTTTCCCCACATTGTTTTATTCTCAGCGAGGGCTTCTAGTTTTGTGCCTGATGTGGCCAGTGGCCAGAAAAATTCCCTGCAGGGACTGACAAGATCTGTGTGGCCCAGAAGCCAAGCCGGTCTTTGCTCTCCAGCTCTCTTTTTTAAGACTTTCTCCCCTACCTCCCATGTTTTCAGTAATTCTTCCCCTATCTTCCCTTTCACTACCCTCTCTTTCTCCCAAAGCCCTTCTGACTACCTTTTTTTCATAACGGGAATACGTTTGGTGAAGTCATTCATATTGTGAAGTCTTAGGGACTTAATCTGTCATTCCCTCCAAGGGATTCAATCACAAATCGCAACACTTTTGACACCATTTGGAAAATATTTGGCCAGTGGACCGTCCCCAAAGCCCTAAAGCCTTGAAATATAGAACAAACCTTTCCTCCACCCGTGGACAGGCCTGTTGAGTGCGGAGTCTGTGGGAAAGTTGTTTTGCCAACCATGATGGGCATCAGAATGACATCTTCGGGAATTGGCTAGCGCAGTGGTTTAAATTCCAGCTTGGCCACCTTCTAGCTTTGTGACATGGTGCACATTTCTTAAGCTCTTTATGTCTCAGTTTCCTCATCTGACAAACGGGGTGTGAATGGTACTCACCTCATGGAGTTATTGTGGGAATGAGATAATGTCGAGTACAAAGTGAGTGCTCAATAAATATTTTCTATGATGCTTCCTTGAATTTGACGTACACTTACATGGAAACCTGTTGGAAGTCTTGGTGGCCCTTATTGTTGGGGATCTATTTTATACCTTTATCCCTCATCATTTCAGCCTTAAAGGGAAGCTCAAATCAATCTTAGAGATGTTTATTGGGCATCCAGCACATATCCCAGGCTCTGTGCTCAGCACCGGAGTATAGAGACAAAAAGCCCTCCTTGCTTTAAAAGGCAAAATAAGCAAGTAAGTAAATAAATCTCCTATACGATTTTCAGAGCAGTAATTGAAGCATGACAAGGCAGAGAAGGGGCGCAGCAGATGAAGGCATTTGCTGTTTGGTAAGATGGTGTTGGAAGATTCAGGAAAGGCTTCATTGAGGAGGTGACATCAAGGAAGGTTTTGAGAAATAAGTAGAAGTTTCCCAGGTAAACAGAAAGGGAAGAGGATGTTTCAGGAGGAGGGAGGAGCATATGCAAACTCATACTGACATAAGATAGGAGGATAAAGTGACAGGGGATAAGAAGCTGGTAGAGGACACAGCAGGTCATGAGGGGCCCTGCTAAGGAGACCATGCCAAGGAGAGTGGGCATTTTCTTAGGGGTGATGGAGGGTGAGTTTAAGCTGGGAGGATCCTGAGTAGATCTGAGGCAAAGCAGAGGATGGGCTGGAGGGAAATATGAGTGGAGATGGTGAGGTATGGTCCAGCTTCTTGTAGAAGAGAACTCCTTTTGGTTATGAAAAGGATTATGTTCCCTAAACCTTTTCAAATGCAGTTTTATTGACTTAAAAATAAGTTCCCAAATCCTCTACTGCAATTTGGAAATCCAAAAATCTCTGAAAGTGTTTTTCTTTTTTTAACAAATAAGAGTTGTATATATTTATGGTGTACAACATGATGTTTTGATGTACGTATACATATGAAACAAATATCACAATCAAGCTAAGTAAAATATCTATCACCTCACATAGTTACCTTTTTTTTTTTGAGAAAAATTAGCCCTGCCCAGCCTCCTCTTTTCTTCTTCTTCTTTTTTTTTTACAGAGGAAGATTGGCGCTGAGCTAACATCCATGCCCATCTTCTTCTACTTTATATGTGGGACGCCTGCCACAGCATGGCTGGATAAGTGGTGCATAGATCCGCACCCAGGATCCAAACTGGCAAACCACGGGCCACTGAAGCAGAGCATGTGAACTTAACTGCTGCGCCACCGGGCTGGCCCCCATATAGTTATCATCTTTTGTGTGGTAGGACATTGAAGTATTCTCTTAGCAAATTTCAAGTGTACAATACAGTTTTGTTAACTATAATCATCATGTTGTATGTTAGATCTCCAGAACTTATTTATCCTGCATAACTGAAACTTTGTACCTTTTGATCAACATCTCCCCATTTCCTCCACCCCCATCCCCTGGCAACCAACATTCTGCTCTCTACATCCATGAGTTCGACTTTTTTGGATTACACATATAAGTGGAATCATGTAGTGTCTGTCTTTCTGTGCCTGGCTTATTTCACCTTGCGTAATGTCCTCCAGATTCTTCCACGTTGTCATAAAAGCAGGATTTACTTCTTAAAGGCTGAATAATGTTCCAGTGCGTATATCTACACCTGTATTTATACCTATATCACCTATATCTATCTATCACATTTTCTTTATCCATTCATCCATTGATGGACATTTAGGTTGATTCCATATCTTGGCTGTTGTGAGTAATGCTGCAGTGAACATGGGAATGCAGATACCTCCTGAGGATTTTGGTTTTATTTCCTTTGGCTATATACCCAGAAGTGGGATTTCTGAATCATATGGTAGTTCTATTTTTAGTTTTTTGAGGAACCTCCACACTGTTTTCCTTAGTGGCTGTACAATTTACATTCTCACCAATAGTGCACAAGTGTTCCCTTTTATCCACATCCTCACCAACACTTATCTTGTGTCTTTTTCATAACTGCCATTTTAGCAGAGGTGAGATGATTTTGATTTGCATTTCCCTGATGATTTGTGATGCTGCATACCTTTTCATGTACCTATCGGCTGTTTGTATGTCTTCTTTTTAGAAAAGTCTATTCAGGTTTTATGCCCATTTTTAAATTGGGTTAGTTTTTTTCTTGCTATTAAGTTGTTTGAGTACCTTATATATTTTGAACATTAACTCCTTTTTATATGTATGGTTTGTAAATGTTTTCTCCCATCCCATAAACTGTCTCTTCACTGTTGATTATTTCCTTTGGTGTGCCTTTTGGTTTGATGCAATCCCATTGGTCTATTTTCGCTTTTGTTACTGTGCCTTTGGGGTCATATCCAAAAAATCACTGCCCAGACCAATGTCAAGAATCTTTTTTCCTACTTTTTCTCCTAGTAGTTTTACAGTCTCAAGTCTTACATTTAAGTCTTTAATGCGTTTTGAGTTGATTTTTGTGTATGATGTGAGATATGCATCCAATTTCATTCTGCATGTGAATATCCAGTTTTCCTAGCACAACATATTGAAGAGACTGTGCTTTCCCCTTGTGTGTTCTTGGCATCTTTGTTAAAGACCAATTGACCATAATGATGTGGACTTATTTCTGGACTCTATACTGTTCTACGGGTCTGTATGTCTGTTTTTATGTCAGTACCATGCTGTTTTGATTATTATAGCTTTATAGTATATTTTGAAATCAGGTAGTGTGATGCCTCCAGCTTGAAAGTTTTTTCAAAACTCATTTAGTGCCAGTGACCTGACTGAAAGCCATTTGGTGGCTAAATCTGAGTAGAACTGACTTGGGGCTGTATATAATATTTTATTTAATCTACTTGGTATAAACACTTATACATTTTGCTGTAGAAATATTAAAGTTTGATTATAGAGGGCTGCTCCTGACTCTCTAGGAGTATTAAGTAATATATGGCATATGCAACTGTGTTTGCCTTTTAACGTTAAATAAATTCTGAATTCTGAAACACACCTGGCCCTGAGGGTTTTGGCTAAGGAAAGGTTTGACTGTAACGAGTTCTGTCTGTCATGTGAAGGAGTAATTATTTTTCTTGATTTAAGCTTTCCTACATCCCCTTTCCTACCTCTTGGTTTTTAAAACTCTCATTTCCCCTGAGATTGTGATGCTCACATCCATTTAGAGCCCAGGGTGTGGATTTCCAAATATTGGCCAATGGACAAGAATCCATTGTCTGGCTGCACCAGAATTACCTAGAGACCTTTAAAAACATGATTCTGGGCCTACACTCAAAGATCTTAATTAAGTAGGAATGGAGTAGGCTTGAGACTTAACATTTTTAAAGCCCCTCACATGAATCTGATGCCTAAACAAGTTTGGAAAAAACCTGGTTTAGGACCCAGTAGCAATACTTGAAAAAATCAATGGGTTGCTGCAAGTATTTGGTCTTATGAGAGCCTTTATTTGCCATTGAGTATAATTTGTTGAGTCATATCAGGAGAGCCCTACTACTATGGGCCAATCCCCTGACATGTAGAAATAGATAGTGGGGTAGATGCCTATGGGATTTCCTGTTCAACAGTGTCCCTTGTCTAGGAACTTCCATTCCCCTTGCTTGGTTCTCATGTTAGCCTACCACCTTGACCAGAGTTGGTTGGTCCCAGGAGAAAGATGTTAATTCATCTGGGACAATAAGTCTCTTCTCTGAGATTCTTGGATTTGGGACTAAAAGGGTTCAGTCATTTTTTCCCGCTGTGGCTATAAGGTTCAAAGTTTGAAAGATGCCTTGTTCTCTGTTATGTGAGGAAATGGGGTTTGTAGGGAGAGGGAAGAATGTAGCTGACATTCAAGTGAAAAAGAAATAAGAGACAGCAGCTTTGATATTATCATATTCCTGGTACCACTGTTCCCGAATTTCAGGTGGATCCTTGCCCCTTTAGGGTCTTGGTTGTTCCGCGAAGTGCCCTCAATTTTCTCCCAATTAATGTTTCATTTTCCTTTAGTTGAGCTGGTCTCTAGCATTTATATCCAAAATATAGTCCAAACTCTTATTATTGCCACAATATTAAAATATATTTTTAATAAAAAAGAATTGGAAATAAAAATAGTAATTATAAAAACGCAGGTTTATCTATGGTAGCAAAATGAACCTCAACAGATCTCCTGGGACTTGGATATCACTCTTCAGATCCAGAGCTAAGAAAATCTTGTCAAAGGACACAATGGGGGTGCTCACCTTTGCCATGTACCTTTAAACCAACAGGATGTGCTCACACTCTCCCCATCCACAGACATGAGGACAGAACTTCAACTTTTTTCACAGTACCAAGCTCATGTTTATCCTAATTCATTCCTGTATTTTAAAAATACTTCTCATGACACCTATCATATGTCTTTTGTTGAGGAACTGTGTCTGCCTTGTTGTGCTCTACATGTATGTTGTTCCCTTAGCTTTACACTCAGATCTTACTAAAAGGCTTTACCTCAGAGACATTTCCTTCCAGATATTTTTGCTCTGAACCACCTTGAGTATGTCACACTTTGGTTAAGACCTAGTTTGGGTAACTTGAGAAGCAATATTGGGCTATGGCCAATGGTGTGATGGAACCAGCTTGCACAAGCTCATGAGAGCTGATTGTGCATATCTCCTCCCACCTTCATATTCAGTGACATCTTGTGTGTAGCTCTAAGTCAGTCATTGTGGGAGTACTATTTACCTCCTGAAAATTAGAAAACACTATGCATCATGTTTTTCCCCCTGTAGAAAAATGTTTAAAATTTGTTAAACATTTACTGGCACATCACTAGCTACCACCCACTTGACTTGACAGCCCTTCCCTGAGGAGTCATTAAAAAGGGGAACAAATTTTGATATCTCTGGTTAAGTATATGTGAAGATTTATAATTTCTAATTATTATTTTATTTAATTTTTTTGGCTAAATAGTCCACCCAAATAATCAGATGTGTTATGGCGGATCATTAACAGCATTTCCCACTCAAACTGTACAGTCGCTGCCGTTGCTAATATCAGCACCATGGACAGCGACAGCAAATCCATAAAGTGGCCAAGATTAGAAGAACCAAAAATATCTCAAAGTTAAGAGTCTGGGCTTGGCAGTAGGTTGAAAATTAGAAGACAGTGAGGAATCTAAATGAAGGAAGAGGTAATATCCAAGGCCTCTGCTAGGTGATGCACTCCAATTCAAGAGTCAGTAAAAGCAGAGACCAGAAACCATGGATGTAAGCAAAAATGAGAGCATCAGCCACATGCAACAATTCATGAAAGCATTAGTAAGAAATGAGGTAAAAATTTATCTTTCATGGTAAAGTGTATAGCCAAAATATAAAATAGATGATAAGAAAACAGCTGAATCATGGGAAGTGGGAGGATGAATATGAGAGAGTATAACAGGAGATGGCAGCAGCAAGGCGGTCCATATACTAGACAAAGAGTGTGGTGTGATGATCAGAGCACTGGATGGGTCTTACCCTGGCTCTGCCACTAATATGCTGAGTAACCTTGGTCAGATCACTTGACCTCTCTACACTCTGGTTTTCTTATCTGTGAAATGATTGTGACCACTATGATATAATCTATATGAGGACAAATGATTATTGAACTATATGACGTTCCCACTAGCTCTATGACTTTGTGGAGAATTTTGTCTAAGTCAGGAAATTTCTTATACACCTTCTTAGGAAATGGAGTGAAATCCCAAGAGTGGAATCCTTTGCCTGGAGTAGAAATTAAAATGAGGTCCATTGAGATTTTGGCTTTCACATTTCATTGAGACAATAAATTGAGATAGGCTTTTGGGGAGAAAAAGGAAAAAACACCAGCATCCCAAAGAGACTCAGTCTCCTAACCCATGGCTCTTCCAAACTGACTATTCAGCAAATGAATTGAAGCTGAGACACACTGTGATTTTGTGTACTCCTTAATGCATTGTCATCATCCAGAAGTCAGTTCTACCTTCACAATTACTTGGGGTTGAGCATCACTTAAATGCAAATTTTAAAAGCCTAAGGTTAATCCATGTACACAGAGGAAGAAAGGGAATTCTCAAATACAACTTGCCCCCCAACACACACACCCTAGGGAGAAGTTCAGAAAATATGTCTAAAGAGAAATATCCTCAGAGCTGACAATAGAGATTAATGAATCGTGAGTCAAGAAAATTGGTCAATTATTTATCAGAATTAATGAAAAAATGAAACTGACTTTCAGAAAGCTGCACCTGAGTTTACATTATTGATGTTCATAAAAAGCATTTAGGTAAGAAAGGAACTATATAGAGTCCAATTCTTTCTTTTAAGAGTTGTCACACTGCCTTTGAGTGATAGGTCAGAGTCAAATGCCACATTTTGTCAAATTTGGAATACAGGAGCAGGTGATCTGTTATGAGAAGATCACACATTGATATATGATCTAACTGTGTTCTGAAACACAAGCAGGCATTCAAAGAGCTTTTATAAAGGCACTGAGGACATCATCTGTTGCACAGAGACTTACAGAAAGAACTATTTCAGTCCCTGATAAATAAGAGTCCAACTGTGCCAAAGGAGAGGGACACATATCTAGAGAATATAATCCCAGGTCCCTTGTTGTGGACTGCTTGCATATGGAAACACGCTTTTATGCAAAACATACAAGTTTTACCTCAAATGCTTGTATAATTTAAAGTTGACTGCCTTGGGGATGCAGAAATCCAAGCGTAACATGGAAATCAATGTCATTGCCTGTAACTGAAACAATTCCTTTCCATTCTCCCCTCTTTTAAAAGCTGTATCAGCTCAGCCTCATAAGATTATGTTGGGCTCAACTCTGATTATAAAACCACTAGTAAGAAATGTTCCTGTTTCAACAATTTCTTTTTTTGCCCTACATAAGCTGATCTTTCAATCACCATAAAACTGAATTCTTAGAGCTTGAAGGAACCTAGAAAGAACTGCTCATGCTGATGATAAGATGATGACATGAGTAGATAAATGTCTTTTGGGAGAACCTAGTTTACCTGAGGTAGGTGCAAAGATTTGCACACTGTAAAAATAATTAACAAATTGCTGATCCCAGTGATCACGGTGTCAAGTGTGACCACCATTGAAGCCTTCAGCAAAGGCTGAGGCTGCTCTTCACCCTCACTGCACTAGGCATTGCACACACAATGGTCACAGAGCCAGGCATATGCCCACTCATGGAGAGCTCACAGACCAACAGGAGGGACTGACATGTAAGCAAGTAATGAAAGCACAGTGGGAGCCAGTGGTGGCTTCAGAGGTCGCACCGTCACTGATTCTAATTCTTCCACATGGGTCCTAGATACACCTAAACTTTGAAGAAATTTGGGGTAGTGGAATTGTCATTGAGAAAAAATTTAAAGTTTGTCAGAGAATATTCTGGAATAACCACAGAGTTGAATCGAAAAACATTTTGCTATCGTCTTTTCTCATTTCTAGGATTTTGTAGTTTTGGTTCATTTTGCAGCTAATGAAGTTACAACCCCCCATAGCTGCTAGCGTAATACATTCAAGGGCCCTACTCAAAAGCTCCCTTGTTTTAAACAAGAAGATAGCCTTCTTTAACCCAATCCAGCCACAAACACTAAACTAATTTAGCCTCTCTCTCATTATGCTGAGTCAAAGATTGCCATTTTGCTCTGTCTTCTCTCTCCCATTCACTAGCACTTCATTCTTTTTTCTGGCTTGATCCTGTCTCTTCCACTAGTTTACAAAGGCAAAGAACATACGTCCTAATTTTTCTGAATTATCCTGTGTCACTTAGCATAGTGCTTTGCACCCGGGAGATGCTTGATCGATGCAGGCATAGCACTTCTTTCATCCTCAAAGCCTACACAGCTGAGCACGCGTGGTTATCATGAAATCAGCGCTGTTGATCATCCCTCCCACTCTGTTTTCATCAGCACCTTGGGTTCCATGATCACACCAGAATTTCCTTCACCCTCAATTCTTCCCTTGACCCTTTTGGATCTAGCTTACTCACTAAGCACGTGCTGAAGTACAGGTGCCAGTAAGTTACTTTAAAAACCTCTTAAAACTTTGTAGAAGTTCATCGTGTGCTTGCCACGGTTACAAAAGGAGCTGACAATAAGTAGTGTGTGACGGGAAGTAGTGAATTTTGTCTATGACCGTGAAACCTGGCAGTCACAAAAGGCTCTTGAAGAGCTCCAGGAGGAGGAGGATGCAGGGAGGGAAAAATTAACAAGACGTTGTTGGTGCCAAAGAATAAGCTACTTTGTGTAGTGACACCAACGTCATGGTGTCAATTGGAGCAGGGGTTTTCAGTGACTTGCATGGTGAAGAAAGAGTCATGATTCAAAAGCTGTCATCGCGAGAAGACTCAATGCTATATCAATAGCACACTAGTCATCCGCTTTAATAGAATGCAAACAACCCTGTCAGGTGGGGGATGGGCTGGCTGCGAGTCAAGCTGTCATATTCCAAGACAGTTGAATTGATTTGTGTTTCTGATCTCATTTTGTTTGTAATGTGTGTGGAAAATAAAAAGAGATGCTTGTCCATTTCTCTTCTGCAAGGGACCACCACATTCTACGGTATTCTGGTTACTCTTGGGTGCTTTGTACGAAATGTGGCTGTGAGCTTTGGCTGGGGGCTACGTGTGAGCTGTCTGATCAGATAGCCCCATAAGATGGTTTACATTCCTGCTTTACCGACTCCAGCAATCTGTGGCATGCTGCTAAATATTCTACAACAAGCTCCCTGGAAAAAGAAAGAAAGAAAAACCCAGGTTTGGAGCATTTCCTGATTTTGATGGTATGAATACTCCTATCAGTGCCCATCTAAGGCTGTTAACATAATGTCATTGAACTAGATGTTAGGAAGATGCACACAGTCGGCTCACGTGGGCTGGACACAGCTGACTCCAGCTCAGCATGGCCAGCAATCCCAACACTCACCCATGGCCAGGGTGTCCTTGTGAAGAGGGTACAGAAACACCATCCTGATGCCCTGTCATGGTGAGGTGAGAGGAGAGCAGCTATATACAAGTGTTTCAGGTGCCTGGAAAGACAGGTATTCTTTACCTTGCTGGGCAGCAAGCTGGGGCCTGAGTGGCCTCTTTAAGCAAGTTGACCTTATACTTTATTATCTTAACAAGGACACTTTTGAGATAAAAGGGGATGTTATAAATAATTATAGTAGGACAATGGGCACAACTAGGGCTGTGCCTGGACAAACCAGGACAATACGATCACCCTCTTTTAAAGCAAAATATGAACTTAGTAGAGAACAAACACTGTATCCATTTGAAGCCTCCTCTGTATTCTCTATCCCTCTGGGCTTGGTTCTCTGTCCATCTGGGCGAATGGTGCTGGAGTCCCCACTCAGCCTGAGGCTGCCACCAACCTGGTAGGGACACAGTCTGCATAGCTCGTAAAACCGTGTGTGTTTTCAAGCTTACAGCTTTGCTTGATGCATATTTCCAACTACTGCAAATGTCCTTCTCTGTGCAAGCAATTGTGTCAGCAGTTTAATGCTTCTCTTGTTGGTCTAAGTCCAAACTTCCTGTTCTTCTCAGTAAAACAATAAAAAATACATAAGATTCTATGGGAGAAAAAAAGAATCCAGTAAATAATCCTTTATTTACACCACTCTAAAATTGCTTCTAGTTCTTGCTTATGAGTGTGCAGATGTAATTATTGATGGAGTTGCAATCAGTGTGTGCAAACTATTGGGTGTTCTGCTTGTTTCCACTTAACATTATTTCACCTACTCATTTCCATGTATTGACACAATCCACATCCTTATCATTTTTGATGGCCACATAGTACTCCATCATGTTGATATGCTCTAGTTTTACATCCTCTTCCCCAAAGATAAAATGTCCTGGCTTCACGCAAACTGATTATGGGGATTGCCGGCCAGCAGAGAGGACTCTGGCTGGCTTTGTCAGTAACTAGTGCTTTCAGTTTTGGAACCGAATCTCTAAATGGTCACTGTGGGGCGCTGAGATAGTGGTACACATTTTTGTGTGGTCAAGTTCAACGTTAACACTTCTCTGTCTTCTGCTTTTATTTTTTTTATTACTTTAAAAATTTATTTATTTTGAAGATTGGCACCTGAGCTAACAACTGTTGCCAATCTTTTTTTTTTTTCTTCTGCTTTTTTCCCCCAAATCCCTCCAGTACACAGTTGTATATTTTAGCTGTGGGTTCTTCTATTTGTAGCATGTGGGACGCCGCCTCAGCATGGCCCGATGCGTGGTACCATGTCTGCAACCAGGATCAGTAGCGGTGAAACCCTGGACTGTCAAAGCGGAGAGTGTGAACGCAACCACTCAGCCACGGGGCCAGCCCTGTCTTCTGCTTTTATAACTTCAGGTCCTCTAAGGTCCCAGACACCAAAAGACATCTCGTGTCAGTAAGCACATTAGCAAAGAGGCAACTAACATTAACGTAGGCATTGGATGATGTCTAAATCATGCCTAAGAATATAGGCATTTTAATTACACAGTGGCAGAATAAAGTCTGCCAGCTCTCCTGGGGTTTCTGAGGGACATCAAGCTGCCCAGTGGTTCCTCCAAGGCCACAGCAGCTGATGGTAGAGAATTCTGCCCTGGAGGTCACGCCCTTGGAATAGGACTTGGCATAGAATTCACTTCCTCTGCATTCTGAGTCTGGGCCTGGGTTGGGCTATTGCTTCCAGTGAGTGTTGCTTTGGATCCTAGGGAAGATCAATAACAATATAAGGGAAGAGGGTGATACTTAAGTGCAACCTCCAGCCTTGAACCTAAGATCGAGTTAATTAAATTTGATTATCTTCTTGTTGGAGTCAAAATCTCTTCTTTCATGTAGTGAACTTGCTTATGGGGGGATCTAGGGAGGGGGTTTGACTAACCCCTCATGGTGCTTACTATGTGCCAGCCTCTGTTTCAAGCACTTTAGGCACATGAACTCACTAAATCCTCACAACTCTATGAGGTATGTACTATTGTCCTATTTTATCAATGGGGAAACTGAGGCACAGAGAGGTTAAGTAACTTGCCAAAGTCACAAAGTTAGCAAATGGCAGATCTGGGATTTGAACCCAAGTGGTTTGGCTCCAGGGCCTATGTCTTAAACTACCACACTCTTCTAATGAAATCCCAGTCCTTTCATCCAGAAGTGGGCCTGGCCTTCCTCGACCCTTGGCCTCCTTCTGCCCTGGGCCAGACCAGGCCATCTTCAGCCTCAGAGGAACAACCCCAGACAGGACGGACTGATTTCATCCATCTGAGCCTTGTGGGCTGAACAATAGAAAGCACAGCTAAAATGATTAACCTTAATTTTGCCTTTAATTTCCTTCCTAAATAGATTTTTCCCCTGCTGATGAAATCTATCTCAATTTGGTGGTGGGTAGGTAGGTAGGGAGTCTGGACTGTTTTGGTATCAGAAGGTCTCACATGTCTGTAGAGAAAAGTTTAGGGAGGGATTACACTCTTCAAATATGGTGGTGAAACCACAGCTTCTATTATGGTTTATCTACCCATCCATCCATCTATCCGTCCATCCATCCATCCATCCATTCACCCATTCATCCATTTGTCTACCTATCTATCTACCATCTATCTATCATCTGTCTACCTATTTATCTATCTAACCATAATTTTTGCAGGAGGTTGATAATAGCAGTGTTGAGGCTACCGATCAGGATGCTGCCTGGTGTGTCACCCCGCCACAGCCCTGTTTATGGCCATCATAAAACGTCTGTGGATAGTCCAACGGCTGATTTTCCAGGGTCTTTTTCTACTGTCTGAAGGATCAGAAAAAAATCTATCAGCTGGAGAAATTAAGCCATTTTTCTTCAGGGGAGAGAAATGGAGTAGCAGGCTTTCCACATTAAAATGCTACAGTGGATTCCAGATGAATGAAAAATTGGTCTGCATAGTAATGAGACTTGAGAGGGATTTGGAAGGTTTGCAACTGGCTCCTGGCAGAGGTGCAGGTGGGGCAGTACATCAAGCCTGGCAGAATCAGGCGAGCGGGGCTCTGGAGACTTCCACTCTGGGAGCGGGGTGCCAGGACATAACCCTCTCTATTCTCCCCGCCATTTATTTTTCCAAAAGGCTAGTTGTCCATGTGGTTTTATTAGATAGGTGCAATCTGGGCTCCTCTTCCAATTATCATCCTTTGTTCCCTCTGGTGCCATGAACCAGATGTCTGACAAAAGCCCCATTTCCCCTCACAACTCACACAGGCCGAGTCTGTCAGAAAGAGGGGTTCAGCCTTCAGAGGGTGCGGGCCTGCCACAGAGGAAGGACATTAACCCTACTTCAGGCGATTAACCCAAATATGATCCAGGTATAATGTTATGACCGGCCGGAAACCTAATCACGGTTCATCTACGGACATTAACAAATACGAGCGGCCGCTCAGATGACAGTAAGCAGGTTAATGGGAAGCCACAAAAGCAAGAGAATTCACTTAAGGATGCCAGTCCAGACCCTGCCCTTGCTGGGGATGAGCTTCCTATGGGCCTCAGACGCCTGACGTTCCCGATTCACCCTGGAGTTCCTGGCTGGAGAGGACCATTTCTCACCTGGGGGGTTCTTGGGGACAGAAGCTGCTTTGTCTTGTCACTGCCTTTTCAGGGTGAGTCTTCTGCCTACAGCCAGTTCTTGCTTCCTAGGGAGGGGGCCCCATTGCTGTAGGGAAGAACAGGGTCTGGCAACCTGAATGCAAATCTTACCTGCTAGGTTGGTGGTTAGGTGCTTAATGGCTCTGAGGGTCAGTTTCCTCACTGATAAGTTGGAGGCGGCAATGCCTGTCCTGCAAGGAGGCCCTGTCTCCCTAGCGGGTGCTCCGTAACTGGTGGCTGTTATTTCATTATTATTTGGTGTGAGCGGAGGGGACCTGAATTCCTGCCACTCCCAAGCATTACCTGATCTATAATGTCTATATTTTCATTTATTTACATCTAATTTCATTCCTGGTGGTCTAGTGGTTAAGATACGGTGCTCTCACCACCTCAGCCTGTGTTTGTTTTCGACTCTGGGAACCACACCACAGTCTGTCAGTTGTCATACTGTGGCGGCTGCATGTTGCTGTGATACTGAGAGCTATGCCTGCAGGATTTCAAATACCAGCAGGGTTCCCCATGGTGGACAGATTTCAGAACTTCCAGACTATGCCACACTAGGAAGAAGGACCTGGCCACCGCTTCCAAAAAAAATTGGCCATGAAAACCCTATGAATAGCAGCGGAGCACTGCCTGATACAGCCCCAGAGGGTGAGAGGATGGTGCAAAATACTAGGCAGGTTCTGCTCTGCTGTCCACAAGGTCACTAGGAGTCAGAGTCGACTCAACAACAACAAAATTCCATTCCAGAGAGGTTTACGTACTCTCTTCCCTGAGGTCCTCTTAAAAGACAGGTATTCATGAGAGAGATAACACAGCAAACCTGCCATTT
Source organism: Equus caballus (assembly GCF_041296265.1). Taxonomy (NCBI): domain Eukaryota; kingdom Metazoa; phylum Chordata; class Mammalia; order Perissodactyla; family Equidae; genus Equus; species Equus caballus. Next base: position 82,978,936 of record NC_091691.1, read on the forward strand.
TCACATTTTCCCATGAAGCACCCGAATGGCAGGGGAGTGAGCGTGCACATTCTGTGTAGATGGAGCCACACAGCCCAGCAAGTGGGCTATTTCTTGTTCAGGCAAACTTTGAAGTCTACTCAGTAACGTAAGCATACTCCAAATGATTTATTTAGAAAAAATAAAAATGAGATGCCAGAGGAAGAGGAGCGATGCTTACCCACTGGCCTAGGAGGGGTTCCCAGCACTGCCCCCCAAACTTGATGCATCAGCATCACTGGGGGAGACTCAAAAACATACAGCTGGCCAGGCCTGAGCTGGACACTGACTATCTGACCCAGCCGAGCCCACCTGAGACCGGGCCCAGCGTGGGGAAGTCACAAAAGCTGCCACTGGTCATACGGCACTGCAGAGGTTGCATGGTGTTGCTTCTCTGACTGTTGGGAAAAGGGGGGTGGGGAAACAGATGCCATTGTCTCTCAGGAGACAGGGCTCTGGAAGGTTCTTTAGACTCTGAGTCCAGGACAGAACTTCCTGGTAATCTTAGCCAGGGCCTGTCCCAGCCCTCTTGTAAATGCTCCCTCACATCCTGAGGCCCCCACGAGGCAGCAGCCCTGTGCATTTGCCACCCCTTCACCCACGGTCAGAGAAGGGGAGACAGCCGGCCGCATGCAGGCTGGCCAGGAGCTTCCCACTTCAGGTTTTCCAGTTTGCCGACCAGGCAGGCCCCAGGCCTGGATTTCTGCTGAGCCAGGTGAACCCCTGGGACCTGACCTCTGCCCCCTGTCCCTTGGCAGGGCCAGTTGTCAAGGAGATGACAGGATTGAATTCCAAGTTAAGGGAACCAATCTTGTCTGTCTAATTTTATCTTCACTCTCTCTCTTCCTCCCACTTTCCCATCCTACCTCTCTTCCTTCTTTTTTATCCCCTGCAGCTGATAAAAGAACAGTAGTCATTTTCTAAATGGTGACCAAATCATTATTTTACTAATGCAAGAGGTTGGCTTTTAGGAAATCCCTGCCATAGGGTTTATTTTGCATATAATACACACAGCGCTGCCTTATATTACTGGTAGCTTTCAAGCACTTTGACAAACTCCCTGTCATCATCACCACACCCTAAGACTTTATTACCTACAATTGTCTGATGCCAAAGATAGACATTAAAAGCAAGGCCCACAGCTAACCAGTGGTGGACCTGGGCCTGGATCCCGGGTCTCCTGACCTGCAGCTCAGAGCTGGCCAGGACTGAGGACGCGGGACATCTAACCGTCCCTGGTCTCCCAGAGGCATGACGCCTCTGGGGACAGAGTAACTGCATTCAGTCAGCTACAGAGCTGGGCTTTGAGCTCATTTCCATGTCTGGTTCAGATGATGTCACTGCTGATGCAGATGATGCTCTGCTTATGGGACGTGACGTCATCCGTACACTCTGTTAACTGAAAGCTGTCAACTTTCCAGGACAAAGGCGGAAATGGTGCTTCTTATTTCTCCTTTTGACACCCACCTGCTCCTGCACACATTAGGACAATAAAAAGATGTGGCATTTCCAAAACTCCACTCATCATGGGATCTTAGATGTTAACTTGGAACCTTACAAAGAAATGAAAAAAATGACAGCCAGACTCCATGGGGTAGACTTACCTTCTTCCCCTTGGAGGGTGATGAGGGGTCAAGTCCACATAAACAGGGTCCTTTCTGCTCACCTGGTACCTTCAAAAAGTCTTCTAGCTGCGCCAGGACTCAACTGAGCCCGACCCCAAGGATGCCAGGCCCAGCTGAGGGGACGTCTACTTCTTTCTTGTCTCCACTCCAGCTCTCTGGTTGGAACTCCGGTCGCGGGGCCTCATTCCAGCTGCACATCCCTCAGGCCCTCCCTCCAGGTCCAGAGGTGCTCAGGGTCATCACCCATGCGTGGACAACAGCCAAATGTCTTCCTCCCACCATGGAGACTTTCCCAGCCTGTATCTCCAGTTGTTTTCAAAAGCACAAATAAACTTTTCTGTAGGGTGACTGTATGTTCTGGTTTTCCCATGTCTGTCACAGTGTGATTATGATAGAAAATTATGAATTGCATGTTCCTTTTGACTCACATAAAGTATCCTGGTTTGGATACTATAGTAAATTACCTGGTCTCTCAATTATCAGGCCCTTGAGGCAGGACAACTGCATTCATGTCACCTAAATGTGGGTGGCCCCCATAAGAAGTCATAGCAGGCCAGGCAAGGAGGGGAGAGCCGTCAGGAGATGGGTCTCTGGGATGTCTTGCTCATTGAGTTACAAGTTCATTATCTTGCTTTCTTCAAGCTTAGCACAGAGTCAGGCACCCACTAGAGCAATGATTCTCAAACTTTTAGCCTCAGCACCCTTTTACATGCTTAAAAATTATTGAAGATTCCAAAGAGCTTTTGTTTATGTCAGTTATATCTAACATTTAATACATTGGAAATGAAAACTAGGAAAACTTAAAAGTATGTATTAATTTATTTGAAACAATAATAAACACATTAAATGTTAAAATAAATAATATTTTTATGAAAAATAACTATTTTCCAATACAAAGAAGTATAGCAAGAATAGTGATTTGATTTAAATTTAGTGAGATGAGTGGCATTGATTTACATTTTTGCCAATCTCTTCCATACATAGCTTGATAGTAAATAGCCAGCATCCCATACCTGCTTCTGCATTCGGTCTTGCATCAACCCCCAACACGTAGCCTCTGAAACTCTGCTGTACCCTCAAGATAGAATGAGAATGAGAAAGACAAGTAAAGTCTAGTAATACTATGAAAATAGTTTTGCCCTGGTGGGCCCCCAAAAGCATCTCAGGGACTTCCAGGGGTCCAGGGCCATACTTTGAAAACGACCGCACTGGATTTTCAGTTAGTATCTACTGAATAAAACAAATTTTAGTGTGAAAAATCTGTAAGAGAAATGTGGAAGCTTCCAGTGGGTGGGGGGCAGATATTGCTTGCACTTAATGGATTGTTCCTATGTAATTTAAGCAGCTACCTAAGACATCACATTATGGTTCAAATTTGGGGTAATGGAATGGGCCTGGTGCCTATCATAAAAACCATCAAAAAAAAAAATCTGTTCCATGGAAAAAAGTGAAACACAATCAAAGCAATAAATTTGCAAAATTTTGAACATATTTGTGTCTGTGTGAAAGGGATGCGTGCAATTCTTAAGTCTTTGGGAGTGAGAAGAGGGGATCTTCTCTCTTCTGATGAAATTATAAATGTCCCAAAGTAGGAGCTGTAATTTCTCTTTCTTTAGATCTGTTTTGTCCACTACAGTAGTCACTAGCCACCTGGGGCTACAGAGCACTTAAAAAGTGGCTAGCCAAATTAAGATGTGCTATAAATATAAAAGACACAGGATTTTGAAGACTTGGTATAAAAAAAATGCAAAATATCCCATTAATAATCTTAAAATATTGATTACTTGTTGAATAATATTTTAGATATATTGAGTTAAATGAAAAACATTATTAAAATTGATTTCACATCCAAGATATCTTTCAGTAGGTGAATGGATTAAAAAAAAAATCTGTGGTACATCCATACAATGGAATATTAATCAGTGCTAAAAAGAAATGAGCTATCAAGACGTGAAAAGATATGGAGAAAGCTTAAATGGAGATCACTAAGCAAAACAAGCCAATCTGAAAAGGCTTATACTGTATGATTCCAATTATGTAACACTCTGGAAAAGGCAAAACTCTGGGGACATTAAGAAGATCAGTGGTTGACAGTTGTTGGAGTCGGGGAGAGGGAGGAAATGAAAAATAGGTGAAACACGGGGGATTTTTAGGGCAGTATGATATTGTAAAGGTGAAATATGTCATTACACATTTGTCAACACCCATGTGTTGTGTTTTCTATACAATATAAAGGGTGAACCCCCAAGTAAACTATGGGCTTTAGTTAATAATAATGTATCAGTATTGGCTCACCAATTGTAACAAGTGTTGCACACTAATGCAAGATGTTACTTGTAGGGGAAATTGTGTGTGTGGTGGCCGGGGGTATGGAGATGGTGAGATATGTGGGAACTCTGTACCGCTGCTCAGTTTTTCTGTAAATCTAAAACTGCTCCCAAAAACGTCTATCGATAAAAAAATTAATTTAACTTGTTTCTTTGTGCTTTTACTAATGTGACTACTAGAAAAATTTAAATTGTGTATGTGGCTGACGTTTGTGGCTTGCCTTGTGTATTTCTACCCACCAGTGATACTTGGACGCCTGTAGTGTCTGGGCCAGATGCTTAAGGACCGGAAACACTTAGCGGAGGTTTATTGGGCTTGCTCAACTATCAGGCATGTGATCATTTGCAAAACGAATAGAAGAACTATTAAGGTCCAGAGAGCTTACCAGAGCTGTTGGGCTCCTTTTTTCTTGTTTCCTGGTTTGGGGAGGGGAGCTCTCATCCACCCCCACACAGCCCTGCTTCCAGTCACTTCTGGGAGAGCATGTGGGCTTGTGGCTGTGCCTGTCGCAGCCCACCTCAGGGTGACCCCGGCCCATCCAGTGGCCCTGCAGGGTAAGGCTCCCAGGAAGGGGTGTGCCTTCCCGAGCCTGGGCTGGGCTGCTTCTCCCCAGAATGAGGAATCCAGGGCCCTGTACTCATGGAGCGGATCCTGGAGCCAGCTTGCCTCAGACCTCCACAGGAATCTCTAACCTTGCAAAGTGCATTGGTACCTGGTGTCTTTAATCAAATTCCTGCATTTTGCAGAGGTCTGTGAGTAGTCATTTTCATAAATTCCAAAGGAGTGGAAACAACCTCCCTCCTTCGCAGTCTCGCCCTAAGGTGTAGCCCCATGCTGAGACATCTGCATCCCTGGGCATTTTCCTGCGGACTTGACTTCTCCCAGACTGGTCCCTCCTCTACTGCTGAACTCTGCAACCAAAAGCTCTGAACGCAAACTGAGCGCCCCAGTCCAGGGCTCTTGGAATTCATCAGGGCTGTGGGCTGAATCCAAATGTGGCATCAGGGCAGCCTCCTGGCCCCATGGGGTGCTTGGAGACCCCAAATGCATCTCTGTATTCCCCAAATACCTTCTTTTACTGATTTTTATTTTAAATTAGGAAAGACTCCAAACAGACACAGAATACTGTAAGACTTCCATGTGCCCACCACCCAAATGTAATAAAAACTAATATTTTGCCTTAAGGCTTCCTATCTTTTTGTGTGTGTGTGTGAGGAAGATTGGCCCTGAGCTATCATCTGTTGCCAATCCTCCTCTTTTGGCTTGAGGAAGATTGTTACTGAGCTAACATCTGTGCCAATCTTCCTCTACTTTTTTTTATATGGGATGCTGCCACAGCACGGCTTGATGAGTAGTATGCAGGTCCATGCCTGGGATCCGAACCTGCAAACCCTGGGTCACTGAAATGGAGTGTGCAAACTTAACCACTATGCCACCACACCCGCCCCTATCATCTTTTTAAAGACACAAACTGTCATAGACAGAGTTGGACATGGCCACCATCATCTGTCCTCACCCTTTGGCTTCTCTCTTCCCAGAGGGAACCTCTCTCCTCATAGTACTGGCTTCCTTCCCTACCCGGTTTTCATATGTTTTCTATATGTGTAGCCATAAACAATACGTATTTTTGTTTTTAGTAATGTCCAATAAATATTTATCAAATGCCTAGTATGCAGTAGCTGCTGTGGTAGGCATTGAGGATGGAGCAACAAAAAAACAATATCCTGACACTAGAGCTTAAATTCTAGCAAAGGAGGCAAAATAAAAACCAACACAGATGCATGTGCTGAAGGAGTGCATCGGGTGTTGTCCACTGACCTCCTCGGGGTGGGTCCTGTCCTCAAATTATCTGATGCTTTGACTTCTCTTCGGTGGAGGTTGGCTTTTTCTATAAGAGTCCCATTGCCCTGGGTTGTGGAAGTCAGTAGAAAAGATTCTGCATCTGCTGGGAGCACCAGGGGCTCCCCGACTTGTGAATGATTTGTGACTGGTTTCAGAAGATCTCCTTAGCGTGGAGTGCTGGCACCTGTGGGGATTCCTATATACCCACCCCTGGGATGTTTGGTTTATTCAGCTCTCACCTGGTTGTCATTTTGGAGAAGAACGATGAGGATCCCACAGGAACTGGAGTCTGACCAGGGGAGCTCCGGTGGGGACGGGGGATCTGGGAGGACGATCTGTCCAGAAGTGGCCCCAGAAGGGGATGATGTTGCCAGCAAGAGGGACTATATTCCTCTGATAAAAAATTAAAAATGCACAAAGGAAAAGAAGGCATTTCAGATTTTGGCTCTCTTGCGCAATTTTGAGGACAGAGTCTATCAGAGTTTTTATCGGGGCCACCTTTGCATTTATTTTTTACTGAAGAAAATATTACTTCCCAGCCGACTTGTCTAAGAGGCATTTTTCAGTATTTCTGTGGGACTCTAAGTGGCTAAGTTTCCCCTCCTGACATTATGGACTAAGTGTCCAGCCGCCGAGGCTGGACTTCCTGTGCCTTCCAGTAACCCAGTTGGATGTGTCAGGCTGCAAAGATGTTTGTTGCTAATGGATGTTCACTCCATAAAGCCTGGGATTCTTGGCTTAGCCCTGGTGTCAACTTTGGGGAATATGAATAATCAGATACATAAACTTCTATCTCAGGATTGGGGAAAAGCGAATACTGGCCAGGGGGACATTGTCCCTCCAATGACAGGCATTCATTGGGCACCTTCTCTGTGCCTGACATCAGCGCCTAGAAGGCAACCACTGTTTCCTATGTCCTAAACATCTAACTAGAATTATTCTATTTAGATAAACAGACACATTTTTTAAAAAGACAGCATGTCATACACACTGTTGCGTGTCTTGCTTTTTCACTTGACATTGCATCTTGAGGTCATTTGACATCAGTACATAAGCTTTAATACAACCACTTCATTCTTTTTAATAACTGCATAATATTCCACCACATAGATATACCATAATTGACACAAATAATCACCTATTGATGGAGAGTTAGGTTGTTTCCAATCATTAAAAAATGCTTCAGTGTGTAATCTTGTACACACATTGTTTCATAGATGTGAGAATATATCAGCAGGATAACTTCCTAGAAGTGGAATTGGTGGAGATCCTTTTTTTAAAAACAAGCCACATACATCTTTTCTAGAGGTGGCAAGAAGCAGAAGTTCACGTTATTAAATGAACTAATGGGACAGGAGAAAACCGTGTAGCAGAGAGCAGTGGCCTGGCGGTCTGATAATTAGCTGGGTGACCTTGGGCGAGTCTTTTAACTTCTCTGAACCATAGCTTCTTCATTTGTAAAGTGGATCACTGCATCATTCCAGGCTGGGGAAAACGTCCATGAACCCTATGCGCCTTTTTGAAGCATTTACTGCCCTGAGGTCCAGAGTAGCAGTCCCCTCTACAAAGGCTTCTCCTTGCTGAGCTACATGAGGTGTTGGTTTCACGTTCTAGTACTTTCAAGTAAAACACCCCATTACCAGCTTCCGTTTTGCAGGAATACGCAGTGAAGTGAAAATAGCCCTGAAGATCTGAGGAGTCCAACCCAGCCTCTTGTCCCAGCTACATGACATTGGGAAGTCCTCTTTTCTTGTAGGACCTTACTCTACTGTTGACTGGATGAACTCAAAATGAGATTTTGGAGTTCCAAAGAAGGGTAAAGCCCCATTTCCCATTTTTGCAGGATAAACATGTCTTAGCTACATTCAACTTTCAAACATGACTGAGTTCCAAAAAGCTTCCTTCCTTCCTGTAGCCAGCGTTTGCTCAGGCGGGTGGTGGGTCGACTGGGAAGCCTCAGGTAGAGAGGAGAGAGAATTGCTGGTGGGAAAGATTAAGCTAATCCCCATAAACCAGCAGGGCCCTTAGTGAAGTCTCTTCTTAGGTTTCTGTCTATTGCGCTTTTGTGACAGGTAACTATTTATTACCTGAAGTAAGCCCTGAGCTTTCCCAAGATCTGGTTGTTCAGGAAACACTGACCTGAGTGTGGGCGCCAGCGTGAGATATGAGCGACCTGGAGCAAATCCGTGCCCTGGAGGCCCTCTAGTCAGTATCAATGACTACTGGCCAAACAAGGAGAACTTGGTTAATGAAAGACTATCATTGGTTGGTAACGGAAGTGTAAACATAACCTTAATAATGAACTTTGCTTATAGTTTCTCTTTATAAATATTTTAGCTCAAGTTCAGGCGTGAGCCTTAGGGATTATCAGGGGAAATGTGTACACAGAGCAAGAGACAGGGTCTCAGCAAGGCAATTTGACTGACGGAGATTATACAAAGTTAAGAAATGTGAATGAACAGAATTTGCTTTGTATACAAGCTTCTCACCTCACTCAGGAAAGGTCCCACCTTTTGCCTGAGTCTTATCCATCCTTGAACCAATTTATCATCACGAACATCCCCCAGTTTTCCTTAGGGTCAGGCTAGGGGGAATCTCCACACTCACAAAATTCTAGAATGGGAAAGGAGCTCTGAGGGCCCTTTCAAATGCAGCCTCCTTCTGCCATCAGGCCGTCTGAGGCAGAGCCCTCCCCGGCACTCACACTCGCAAGGCTGTGTGAAGGATGGCTGCCATCTTGATCGGATCTTGTCCAAATGAGGCCCTGAAGACCCCACTGTGGGGGCCTAGTCTGTGTCTTAGCACATCCTTGGAAATCCTTGGGAGTTCAGTGTGTGGGAAGTTGATACCCAGGTCAGAGATCAGACTTTTCTCCCTACAGCCACCACATGGAGCTCAACTATTCTCACTTCCAGAGCTTTCTCACTTTCTAGAGATTTCTCACCTGATCTGCCCGACTCTTCCCACAGTCTGTGATCCCACCTCCTTCCTTGTTGCCTGGGCCTTTCTCTGCTTGCAGACTCCCTCAGGCTGGCCTTCAGGTGATGCTGCTCTGGTTCCCTCATATCTGCATCTGGCCCATGTCTAGATTCCCGGCTTGGAAAAATCCTTTGGAAAAAGAACCACCAAGGCACTCCCAAGGGGTCAAGCTGTGGGCTTTCAAACGAAGCCTCTGCTGGATCTGAGGGCTCTTCCTGCCACCACAGCCACCCCTCTGCCTGTCTGTTGTAGCTCTCTTCTCCTTGGTTCTTTCCTCACTCCTGAGACCCCAATACTCCTGGCACCCTCACTTGACAGTGTCACCCGGCTGGTTGACTTCACTCATCAGTAGGCAGCATGGAGGGCTCATCTGCTGACCCCGTTCTGTATTCAGCTGGTGTCTAACTCTACAGTTCAGCTCTTCTCACATTGGCTGATTGATGGAGGGCCGAGCTCTGCACACTAGCGTGCATGTGAGGGGTGGGGGAACCTTTCTCTCCTTCTCCCTCAAGTTTCCACGTGGTGGAGCAGTAATAGCGGGAGTTCTTTTGGTCTCGTCTCTGCCTCCTCAGGATTCTGTGATGGATCACTTGGGGCCTGCATCTGTCAGGCCACATTTTCCAGGAGCAGGACCACTCCACAGAAACACAGGGACAGGGGCTTGTCTTTCTTGGCCTCCCTAAACTGGCCCCCTGACCCCAATTGCAGTGTGCTTCCTCTTCCACTTTCCAGCATCTCCACCCAGGCCTGGGAGTGTCACTTCCAATCTGGGAGGCAGGAAGGAAGTCCTGCAGTGCACCCGTGACCAGCCTTCTCAGAGCCTTCCACATTTGTAAAGGGGCTAATACTCTGATCTTTTTTGGGCAAAGTGGGTCTAGTTGTCAACTGGCCAGACCTGGTAGGGAGGAAGAGCTAAGAATAGGATCTCCTCCTTTCCAGTAAGCAGCAAGAATTAAGGAGCCATGGCTCTCTTGTCTGCTTTGATGCTAATCCCGGACTTCTCTTTAACTCCTCATTCTGACGTCTTCTTGACTACAGCCACCAGGAAAACGATCTTCTTCTGATTTATAAATCCTGCTTCCTTCCTAAAGAAGCTTTCCCCTCGGGCCAGCCCAGTGGTGTAGTGGTTAAGTGGACATGCTCCACTTCAGTGGCCTGGGGCTTGCAAGTGCGGATCCTAGGCGTGGACCTGCACGCCACTCATCAACCACGCTGTGGCAGCATCCCACATACAAAATAGGGGAAGATTGGCACAGACGTTAGCTCAGCAACAATCTTCCTCAAGCAAAAAGAGGAGGATTGGCAACAGATGTTAGCTCAGGGCCAATCTTCCTCACCAAAAAAAAAAAAAAAGAAGAAGAAGAAGCAGATTTCTCCTACCCCTTCAGGCCAGGGACCTCTCCTAGGCACCTGTAGTGGACATTGGTACTGGGTCACCTTTTGCAATAGCACGTCCTGTCGTTCTGGATCAAAAGGCACCAGTAAGCCTGCATATTCTGGTCATGAGGGCCATGCCACCAGGATCCTGCAAAGCCAATTTCATCACGATCCTGCTGGAATGTGAAAATGTCTCATGCCTTCTGGGCATTTCGTTTACTTACAGGAGCAGGTAAGTCAACCTGAGAAATCTTTGGCTGCTAGTGTCATCGGGCCACTGCCCCCCATCCCCCGCCCACTGCCATGACCTTTCCCACTGCCTTCCTGCAGACACAAAGCGGGTGTCCCCAGAGGCAGCTGTCAACCACAACATGAAACCAGGTTCCGGTTTTCCCGAAGAGGCTCACCCTGCCTCAGTGCTGCGGCCTGGGGTAGGTTTGTGGGAACCAGCCAATGCCTTCCTCCTTGTGCCTCTTTCCAGCTCTATCTTTCTGCCTTTTCCTCACTTTGTTCTTTGTTAAAAACGTCTGGAGTGGAGGAACAGTGGTGGCTGTTGTACGATGGATGTAATTTTGACCCCCTCTGCTCCTAAAAAATCAATACTCCTTTCGAGTCTCTGTGAAGAGTGTTTTATAGACTCCCTTCCAAGCGGCCCGAATCTGTAAAAGCTGATAGTATCTGATGACCCTTCTCATACTTGCACAATTTTTTTTCTTTTTTTACAATATATTTCCAGAACCTCACCTTCCTCTCTGAGACTTTACTACACATATTTGCTTTGTGACAGTCCATCTTATCTGTCCAGCTTGGAAGGAAAAGCTCGTCATTTACATACCTGAAGGCACTGGGGGATGACAAAGGTCACCAGCTGACACGGTAGCCTTCAGCCGGATGCCAGCCCAAAGTAGGGCGGTTATGCTAAACATGAAAGGGGAAGCTCGGCCACGGGCCTGTCACCAAGGTAGAGAAAACCCATCCGCTTGAGAATGTGTGTCGTCTGCTCCCTCAAAACAGAAGGCTCCCAGGTTTTATTCTTCCCATTACACATGTCGCTTCACAAAGGGAGAAACCAGCAACCTCCTCTTAATTGCCAGATTCCGGAGCTAGACGAGGCTTCAAATGGCATGTAATCAGACATTGCAGACTGGCGGCCAGATGGGTCCCATGAGGGACATGTCTTTCGTTGCCCTGCACAGTGTTTTTGTTTCTTTATTTATTTTAAGCTGAATTTGTTGTCAACATTTAAAAATCAGGAGACTTCAAATAAAAATAAAGCTTGAGAGATTTTCTTGAAAAATTGGAAGCTCTGGCAAATCCGGACCCCATTCCTGTATGGGGACAACTGAGAGGTGGCTGCCCCTTGCACTTCTGGAGACCACCATCCCCACCCGCCGCCTCGCTCACTTATGGTGCATCCGGATGCTGACGGCACCTGGGTCTGTGATCCCCACCTGGATTCAGCCTCCCTCCCGCCCTTTGTATACATGAGGAAACAGGGACCTAGAAGAAGTGACTTCCCAAGGTCTCACAGGCAGCGCGTCTGCTGAGTTCTTTCTATTGCTCCTCAAAGCAAAGGGCCTGTGCTTTGTTCCAGTTGAAGCATTCCTATAAAGTTAAAAACACACACATACACAAACAAAAACAACCCTGACCTTTGAAGAAAGGGAAAGCAGCATTCTGAAGTGGAAAGAGCATTGTGCTGGGCTTCAGACTGATCCAGATTCAAATCCTGGTGCTTCATACCTGAGCAGCTTTATGTGGGGATACACCGATGAGCCCAGGGGAGAGAAAATAGCCTTGGTTCTCATTCTTCCTGGCCATGTGACCTTGTTGAACTTTTTAACTTCTCTGCACAGCACAATGGGAACATTGGTACTTACCCCCGGGTGGGTGTGAGGGTTGGCGCTAATCCTGTGAAGTCTTTCCTGACACCCTCTGCCTGGTCATCAGCCCCGTGCAACCCATTAACCTCAAAATATGTGTGCCATTGGCCCTACAGACTCTATTCCTGCACCTGTCACCCTATTGCAGTGGCCCCCATTAGATTGCAATTCCAGACATCAGAGCCCTGTCCCTGTTTTTATACCTCCAGCACCTACACGCTGTGGGCACTTTGTGACTGCTTGTGGGAAGGCCCTAACTCAACGGCTGTGATTTTTAATAACTAGCACGTTGGAATGAATGCATCCAAATTCATCCCACCATCCAAAACAGTCATCTTGGCAGACCAGTGACACTGCCACTGCTCAAAGCCGATCCAGAAGTTGGCACTTAGACTTACTTTGGGGCCATCCTGGAAACACTCAAGAAAACCTGTCTCTCTCCTCTGCTGTCATGTCAAAGTTCTTACCCCAGCAATACTTGCTACCTTCTTTAGTTGTAAATCTTAATTCTGAATCTATCAACATCAAGGATGTCATGGTTCTTTGAACCTGTAAAATGCTCCATGCATTTACATTGTTATTATTATCTGGCCAAATAGTCATGGCCAAACCCACCCTCAGGGATGGAAAATTGCCACCATTGAGAATTATCCAAAAGAACATTCAATAGCAATGAAAGAAATGCCAGAAGAGATATCAACACATTTTCAACAATGAGGATGTCATTAGACTAAGAAAGTACTTTGAGGGAAAATCTTTTCACTTAAATGAATGAAAAAAAATCAGTCCTATTGCTATATGGTTACCCTGTGCCTGGAGGGTGGGGAGGTGGAGGGAGAGGGCCAAAGAAGTGACAATACACTCTCCAGAAACAGTAAGACCCCAGGTGAATCCCCCTCGAATCATTGTCCCACATTAGCTGATTCCTGATTTCTTCCACTTATCAGAGGAAAAATGGTGACCCTTGGGATGGTCTTGTTTTTGCTCCAAAATAATTGATGCAAATACGCCCTTCAACTGTACCTCTCCAAAGGGTGGTTGAAGTGGTCATGCAGACAAGGCTGGAGCCATGAACAGCAAAGAGGACCCAGGAATGGAGCTAACAGTCTAGCTGAGGAGATGAGGCAGGATGGAAAAGCATGAGCAGCATTAGGGAGGCATCTGGGGTAGAGGGAGATATAAACGTTCATTGGTGGGTTTCAGAAAGGTGCCACAGTGCTTCTGTTGGGCTGTGAAATCCTGGGAGCACTGGGAATGTGTGGAAGGAGCAGACTGGGGAGGGAAAGGAGGCCACCCAAGCTGAGGGAAGGGGCTAATTACTTATTAAATGATTCAACTAAAAGCATACACAAAGATGCAGTTTGTGGATTAGTCACTTACATTGTTTCTCTTCTTTCCTTCCAGGGTGGAAAGAGCATCATTGTGAGTTCAAATTTGGTGTTACTGATTTTCTGTATAACCTTAGGATGGCATTAGGTCCTTTGCACCTGTTTGCACATCTGTTAAAAAGGGGAGGACTACCTGACTTTGTATCTCACTGGGTTGTTCTGAGGATGGAATGGTATATTACATGTGAAAAATTATCCATCTATCCATTCATTTAAAGAGCTACATACTGAATGCTTTGGGCTCCATCAAGAGTAGAGGGGGAAAGGCGTGGATATGGAACTCCAATCAGATCAAGAGATACACCAGTTCTATCAGTAGACAGAACTAGACCATAGTGACTGGAGACTTTTGAGCACTGCCTTTGGAAACGCTCTCTTGGCCCCCAAATTGCTGGTAATTGTATCTTTTCTCTCTTTTCATTAACTGTTAGGATAAAAATCTGATATGGACAGAGGGGCATCTCTTGTGACAAAGTCAGCCAGGGCCAGGAGAGTGCACCCCAAAGCTGGCCTCTGCGTGTGAATGCCCAGGCAGTCCTCAACCCTCACCTCTACAATGTCCTGCCCACACTGCCTCTTCCCCTTTTGCAAACCCCAGCACTGTTTGAAGACAGGGGTGCCTGGATTGCCCTTTCTCTGGGTAAAATGAAAGAACAAAAGGGCATGTGGGGGAGGGCACACTTTTCCTCAATGTTGCGTCATGCCTGGTCACACGTCATCCCTGGTCACATGTGTTCACTGCCCCTAAGAGCCAGCTTAACTTCTTTGAAGAAGATCTCAGAAGAATGCCTCCCAGCTTCCTTCTTCTTGGTTGATATTCATCAAAAAGCTAATTGGTTTGTCTGAGTTCACGCCCTTCCTCTTTTTACCTGGGTTCTCAGCCAGGACAGTTGCTAGGAGCCCCTGCAGGAAGATTAGGAAGAGGTGAAAAGGTAAGTCTGAGCAGTATTTACTCTCCCACGGCAGCCTGTGTGACCAAGAGAAGGAATGAGGAGGCTACAGATAAGGTTAATCAGCACGACCTGCTCGTTGCTTCATAGGGACAACTGGTTACAATTTTATTAAATCCTGAGAATGTTTTTTGATAAAGAGGAAAATCATGTGGTGTTTTTCACTGTTGAACTCCCTCAGAAAATCAGGCCTTTCCAGAGGATGGTTTGACATTCTCTGTAAACACAATTAGTCTGGGGGCCCTGCCACATGGTAGTAAAGATGCCTTCACAAAAGCAGGAGGGAGATTAAATGATTACATTAGCAGAGCAAATATATGTATGATAAAGTTTTATGAGCTCTTCTTCCAAGAAAGGGGCTCTGCAAAAGCAGTATTTTATGATCCTTGCTCCAAGGCTCAGGGAAACGTAGCCTCTCTTATTCAACTTGGCAGGTTGTGATCATATTTATCTATTTATGACTTCGCCTTTTTTTTTTTCAAGAAAACTTAGACCAAACATCACCATGGTATTGATATTATTTAGTGTTGAATCGTCAAATATCTTGTTTTGTACCGTACATCCTTCTCTTCTAGGGACAGAGCAAAACTTTAGCAGAGCAAAACAAACATTAAAATATTAATATAATGTGATTTCTTGCCGAGACTATGAGATTTCCTTCTTTGTAGGATTTTAATAGTCATTTCATTGACTCTCAGGGAATAGGATGAAAGCTGATGGATGGGCTAACTGATGCTCTGGGCATGACAGTTACCTTCTCCATAAGCACAACCCTTAGGTAAGATGAGAGCTTCTAGAAGTGCAGGTGGTCTACCTGTCCTTGCAGCCAGGAGCTTACAGTCCAAGACAGACAGTTGTTGCATATCACATGACGCTGTTCTTTTTATACAGCTAAGCTAATGTAATGCAAGCTAACGTTTTACATTAGGTAAAGAAAAAAGTATACCTACACCCAGTGGGGGAAAATAAAATTACCGAAGCCATATATTAGTACCAATCACCACTCGTCTTCTAGTCAATTGAGGAAAACATCCTGAAGGAAATGTTTGTGTTGTTTGTTTTATTTTGATGAATGACAAGACAGAGTTAAAATGGATGACTTGAGCTCTTCCAGACTTTTGTCCCGATAATTAAGAGGGAAGCATAATGGCCAGAATGCCATTGCTCTTCATTTCTAAAGGGTATAAACTATCTCCCAGAGGCTCATTGCATTGAAGCATCATGGAAATCCCGCCTAACTGAGTTAAGTATCTATTGCTGCATAACAAATGACTCTCAAACTTAGTGGCTTAAGACAACAATTAACATTTATTATCTCACAGTTTCTTTGGCTCAGGAATTTTGGAGTGGCTTAACTGGGTGATCCTGGCTCACAGTCCCTCATGAGGTCAGATGACAGTTGGGATGACAGTCATCTGAAGGCTTGACTGGGGCTGGAGGGTCTGCTTCCAAGATGGAGCATTCTCATCACCGGCAAGCCAGGGCCAGCTGTTGGTGGGGCACCTCAGTTCTTCAGCACTTGGACTTCCCCTATAGGGCTACTCAAGCTCCCCATGACACAGCAGTTAGCTTTCCCCAGAGTCAACGAGCCAAGAGAGAACAAGGCAGAACATATATCTTTTATGACCTCGATTCAGAAATCACACTCCATCATTTCTGCAAAATCCTGTTGTTTATACAGGTCAGCCTATGTGGGAAGGAGCTACACAAAATAGTGAATATCAAGAAGTAGGAGTCACTGGGAGCCATCTTGGAGGTTGGCTACCATATTAACTTATTCTAAATCTTCAGCCTGTCTTCTAACCACTGTAGAAGTATTTTTTCAACATTGTTCTGTGGTTTTCCTCAAGACGTTAACAGGCATTTGGCAAAAATCTCTACCCATCCCCTGCTTCATCCCCGTCATACATACATACTACCACCACCACCAACAACAACCTTCCAAAGTCAAAAGAAATGTGGCAAACTACGTTTGGAGAGTCACAATTCACTTAATGTCACAAAAGCTCCAAAAAGTACTGTAGTAAGGAGAGTTGTTCAACTTGGACTCAGCATTTCTTAAACTCATTTGACCTTGAATTCTCCTTCAGGGGATGCATATTAATGTCTCCCCAAACACTTTGTTCAGAAGGACGCAATTTGAGAAATGCCTTTCTGGGGCTTTTCCAAATATAGGGCTGATCTGTCTGTAAATTTGCCTGGTCAGTCTCCTGGGAAGTTTCTGTGGCTGTGTGATGCTTATGGGGATTCCAGCGGGGTGTGTGTGTGTCAGGGGAGGGAGTCTGCCTTGGCAACTACCCACTTTTCCTCTTCAACAATTGAATTTCGATATTAAGTCTTTCAACATAAGTATTTCATCGTAAGACTTCCAGCAAAGTTATCCAAAAAAGAGTTGGTGATTATCCTACCACCAATTTCGTATTAGAAGAGAAAGTGTTTTGGTTTTGTCATATTAAGTTGCATTCCTTCTTAATAAAGAAAGGAGAATCTTCCTGGAGTATCTTGGTTTTAGGGAAACAAAATAGCATCATGGTCAAGCACACATGCTCTGGAGCCTACGTGCCTGGGTTCACACCCCTGCAGACCATGCATGACCTGAGTAAGCTTGGGCACATCCCTTTAACTTATTTATTTAAAGCCTTTATTTTTTAGAGCAATTTTAGGTTCACAGCAAAATTGAGAGGAAAGTACAGAGATTTCCCCTGTAACTCCTGCCCCTCTACTTGTATAACCTCCCCAATTACCAACATCCCTCACCAGAGTGGTATATTTATTACCATTGTTGACACCTCATAATCTGACGCATCATAATCACCCAAAGTCTATAGTTTACTTTAGGATTTACTCTTGCTGTTGTACATTCTATGGGTTTGGACAAATGTATAATGACACGTATCCATCATTATAATTTCATACGGAGTATTTTTACTGCCCTAAAAATGCTCCACGCTACAGCTATTTATCCCTGCCCGCCCTTTACCCCTGGAAACCACTGGTTTTTTTTCACTATGTCCACAGTTTTGCCTTTTCCAGAATACCGTAGAGTAGGCATCATACAGTACTTTTAACTTTTTTATGGCTCAGTTTCTTTATCTGCAAAATGAGAACAATACTGAAACTTACCTCGGAGTTGTGGGAAGTCGTGACGGAAAGCCCGTGTAGCCCTCAGCTTTAGCGGGCACTCAGGAAACGCGAGCTTCTGTCGTGAGGGAGGGAGGTGGCCTGAAGAGCGGTGGTTCTGCAATCCGTACAAAAACCCTCCTATCGCTGAGTTGCTGGAATGGTTGGGAAGCAGGTTAGGAAGAGTCTTGACCAGACAAGAATTCAGGTAAAACTAAGAGATGGAAGAAGAGTTCAGTAAAGATCAGGAGGCAGGCGTGCGCTGTGGAGGGGTTGGCGTGAAGGGGTGTGAAAGATGCTGCCAGCACCCAGTTTTTCCAGCCATTTGGCGACTTCATCAGTAACAGCAACGGTGCAGCCTGATTATCGGACTGTAGAGTCAAAAGAAATGTCACAGATGAGCCAGCCGGAAACCTCGTTTTATAGTAAAGGGACGGAGACCTGGAGAGGGTACGCACACTGCCAGGATCCCATGAATTGTTAGACGTGAAACCAGGCTGCTGGCACTGGCCCCAGACTCATTTCCCATCTGTGAATTTTAATAATCTGCTGTTAAGACACGATTTTCCCGGTAATACAGGGCCTAAAGCATTCTCTCGAATTGATGTTTGTGTGCTACATCCACAAATCCATATTCTGACAAGTATCATGGGCCAACTATGTCACAATAATTAATCGTCACCTGCAGAGGATGGAGTCAGAGCCTCAAAGTTGCCAAAACATGAGGGAAACCTGGCTCTATGTGTTGTTACAATGGCATTAGGGTTTTTTCTTAAATTAGCTTTATGGAGGTATAAGTTACAGAGAACAAAATACAGATTTTAACTGTACAATTTGGTGGGTATAGAGAAATGTGTACATCCAGGTATCCACCAGCTCAGTCAAGAATTAGAACACTTCCATCACCCCAGAAAGTTCCCTCATGTCCCTTTGCAGTCAGTCACCCCCTTGGCCCATACACGGTCTCCTCCTGCCCCCAGCAAACCCAGACCTGGTCTTAGTTAGCTGAAGTTGGAATAATTCTGACTCGGTGCCTGGCACTGCTTTGGTGCCTGAGTGGGAAAGGGTAGAGAGCAGGGCCTCCGTGCTCTGTGATCTGCTTTGGAGACAGACCCAGGACATGGCTGAACAGCCACGGCCCCTCACATGTCAATCAGGGCCAGAATGACACAGGGTGAGGGGATTTTGCAAGTCTGGAGACGACTGCAGACCTCTGTGGTCAGGGAGGTCCGGCAGGTCTGAGGAGCATCTGGAAGACGGCGGGGTGTAGATGGTTTGCTGTGAGAAGGGAGGTACAGCAGGAGGGCAGGCAGCCCAACAGCCAACAGGATGAGGGAGGGGTCTGGGGTGAAAGTGGGGGTGTCAGGGGGAGGCTGAGCTGCAACCTTTGCAGCCCTTTCAGGGACCCAAGGAGAAGGCTCTGCTGGAGGGGGCGGCGGGATTCCTGCGAGCAGCTGCAGTAGACCAGTGAAGTCTGGGATAGCAGGATCAGGTCGTTTCCATAATCATTGCATAATATAGCTTATGTTGCATTAACATACATTATTTACTAAATAAATGCAGGTTTGAAAAAAATGTCGGACTCTGATCCTGCTGCCCTTTTGCTTTTGAAAATGGCCTTGGTGCCTCTCAGCCCTTGGCCAGGTCTCCTGGGCTTTGGGGAGCCCTGGAGTGTGAGCCTTTGCCAAGCCTCTAATGACAGGGGCCCATTAGAGCTCATGGCTGGATTCCTGGAACCACTGCTTAGATTAAGAAATGGAGCCAGAGAATTAGCTTGATATACACTCTGCCAAGGAGGGACACGTGTCCCCAGCGGCGGTGGCTCCCTGGACGGCGAAGCAGATGGGGAAGACGTGTCTAGGTCATTAAGGCAGTGCTGCCAACAGCAGGCAGGCTCTGAGCATTGCTTCACCCCACTCTGGTTCTGGACAGTTCAGGAATCCTTGTGGCCATTTGGCTGCACTGTCTGTAGCAAGGAGCATTACAAAACAGAGGGAGGAGTGGGGAGAGGCATATGAAGTCACGAACAAAATTGAGTGCATACTCGATGGCAGGCATGGGAATAGAGGGGAGAGTCAGATGCTGTCTCTGCCCTCAGTGAAGGGATGGAAGAAGAACAGGGCCACTTCATCTCAGGATAAGAGTGAAGCGATGAGGGCCCTGCTACGGGCCAATTGTGGCGCCTTCAAATTCCTACGTTGAAGTCCTAATCCCTCATACTCAGAGTATGACCCGATTTGGAGATAGAGTCTTCACAGAGATAGTCAAGTTAAATTGAGGTCATTTGGGTGGACCCGAATCCTATATGACTATGTCCTTATAAGAAGGGGGAATTTGGAGACAGACACACTTGCGGAAGGAAGACAATGTGAAGACACAGGGAGAAGATGGCCATCTACAAGCCAAGGGGAGAGGCCGGGAACAGCCCGTAGAAGGAATCAACCCTGACAACACCTTGATTTCAGACTTTGGCCTCCAGAGCTGTGAGACAATAAATTTGTTTCTTAAGCCACCAGCCCTGCTGCCGTAGGAAACTTAATACAGGCCCTATTGGAGAACACCGGAGGGTCCCCTCAAGCCAAATGAGCGGTCAAAGAGAGTGCCTGCACCAAGGAAGGTCTGGGCTGAGACCTGAATGACAGAGAGGAGCTATCCAGTGAGAGGAAAGGGGTGGCATGGAGCAAGGAAGGAGGAAGGGCCTTCTGGGCAGAAGCATAGCTCAGCCAATGGGCAGCCAGAGGGAACCTTCGGGAACCGTAAATCTGTATGACTGGCGGGCACTGCAGGGAGCATTGAGAAAGAAGCTCGGAGGAGGCATCAAATGCTGAGCTGAAGAAACAGGCCTGAGGGCAAGAATGGCCAATGGAAGGCAGAGCGCCCAGTATGGGTCTCTGGAAATTATATTCTCACAAATGTCTCTGATTCTACTGGCAACTTCCTCTCCCAATTCTCACCCTAGATAGCAAGGTTGTAAACCCAGGCTACTGACCTTGTCTACACATCTACCACCGTAGATCAAGAACACTTATTCTCTTTTCGGCCGTGGTGATTGATTTACGTGGGTTTCATGGATCGGGTTAGTTTTCAACAATAACATGAGCTCCCACTGAAGACTGGGAATGGGGTTATTGGCACCCCACATTCTTCATGGTTCTTCGGACTGACAGCTGTGGGTGGTGCGATCCTGTGGGGACTTGTGTCTGGCCCTGCAGGACGGTTGGGCTCACCTGCCCACAGACAAGGCATGATGACTGAGGGCCTGTCGTCGGTAATCGCTTGGCCCGGTGACGCTTGACAAGGCGTCAGTGGACTTCCAAAGTCAGGTCAGGGGGTGAGGAAATTGTCTGGGGACTTTGGATTTTAGTTCATTCATATCCAAACAACAGGAAAACTTTCTGAATGGAAACAACCCAAAATATACGGCCTTAAACATCCTTTCCAGAAGGATGTTAGGATGGGGGCCAGTGGATAAGGATGGGGCATTCGTTAAACAAGCTAGTGGGTGAAAACTATCTCCATTAAAATGCACAGAAAGTGAAGCAGTTGGAGACGCTGGAGAGCAATACTTGCCTTGCAAGTGGGTAGAAGGAGAAGACTGCTAAAACTAAGAGTTTTGGCCTGCAGTTTTGTTTCTCAGGAAGGTCACATGAGGATGAGCGATGAACTTTCTCAGGGCCAGTTTCTGGACAGAAGAGCCTGTTTTATCGTCCAGAGAAAGACAGGGTCTATTCTGCAACATTTTGTAGGCTGTCGAGAGTGGGGATAAATCTGAGACTGCCTTTAAATACTGGGTTTCAATTGCTTTCTTTCTTCCCTGGGCAGATATACGGGTTTGGGATATGATTTAGTGCCCAAGCCCAAGGGACTGGCATGTTCTGCAGGACAGAGTCAGGGCTTTCCAATTATTTTTGTGTTTTCTGCTGAGGACAAGGCTTAGTTCCCAGTAGAGGGACATTCAGGGCTGATAATTCTCCTTGGGAGGGAAAGGGAGAGACCACAGCTATTGCAGGCCTGGCTCCAAGAAGGAGGTGGAGAAGAAGAATTGCACTTGTTGTGCATAAAAGGGTGGAGGCGCTAATCACTTACACTTTCTTCCCTCTTGGTTCTGACCAATTAAAGAGCTGAATGGGATCAGACAGTCAATCATACTACCCTAAGCATAGGGCTCCCGGATAAAATTGGACGGCAGGATCTTCCATTTGGCTCGTCACTCTGCGCTTACAAACCCAGACCGGCAGGCCTCCTAAAGAGAGGCAGACCTCTCCTGAGGATGGGGGCCAGAAGAGGAGGAGGCAACAGGCTCCAGATGGAGCCAGGCAGGTCTAAGTGAGAACTAGCAAGATGCATCCATGTTCCCTCAGGGACCCGGCTCCTGGCAGATGTGGCCCAGTGGATTTGTCTGGCTCTCCTTGATCTCACTGTGCAGAGAAGTCACTCTCCCTCTGGCTGGAGCGGCATGTGATAGGGTGGGGAAGGGGCCTGGAAGTGTTTATTTCAATATTGCTCTCTTCTGGGCCCAGGGTGAGGGGTAGAACTATAAGGAGTAGGGTCACAAGCATGTCCCTTTAATAACTATAATAGTTGAGGGGACCTCCTATGTGCCAGATAGTCTGATCAGGATGTTACACAGATTATCAATTGAAGGTACTTTGGCTTTCTGACAAGGGACCAGAAACCAAAGTGTTGCCAGTTCCTCTAAACAGTTACTGGCCTCCCCGAGCCAAGCTTTGGGCCAGCAACATGCTTTCACCGAGGTACAGCCAGCAGGTACCATGGCTGGCCACAGGCTGGGTCTGCTCTGGGTATTAAGGGTCAGGAGCTTGGGAAGGGGGGAAATTCTCTGTCGTTTCAAGCCCCTGGCCAATGTGATTGATTCAAGGATGGAGACTGACTCAGGTTAGACCAGGAGACACAGTCCTGGGACTTTCGTTGGACCTTCTCTTTCTCAGAACCAGCAGTTCCTTTGTCAGTGGATGTTGCTAACAACATGGGTAATATAAGCCTGGAGATGGTGGAGGAGTCCTTACGGAGGATGCAGGCAGGGAGGAAAGCCAGTCCAGAGGAAACCAGAGCTCAAGTCCTGTTGACTTTGCTCAAGCAAAGTGTGTGGATCCCTTGCTAAAGCCTGAGCTAGACATACTTCTGGCTTCCCAATCAAGCAAAGCTATGTCGTCCTTCCTTTCTTGAGTTGGGTTTCTGTTGCATGCAATCAAAAAAGTCTTAGCTAACGTATTTGTAGATCTTCCCAGTGGAATGATTGAACAGTTTACTGTGGAAATAAAGGAGGAAAACACACACCTATCCAGATAGAGGTGTTCTCAGAACTTCTATGACCAAAAATAGCCCACTCCCATCTCCAGGCTGAACCAGAGACCCCTGAAGTTGCCACCATATTTACTCTTTTGAATTCAGGATTAAATGCCCTAGTTGATGACATGAGTGGTATCTGAAGATATCAGCAGCTATGAATATCTTAGTCTGAGTTGATCGTTCCAGCTTTAGTCGCATATTAAGGGTGGGAGGAGGCGGGGTCCTGAAAGGAGAGGATGCGCTGCAGGCGTTTTGCTACATGGGGAGGAGCTAGGAAAGGCCTGCGTTATGTGGTCATGCGACTGGGGAGAGTGCAGAACACAGAGCACTAGGGTGGGGGTGGGGGGGCACTGAAGATGTAGGAAGAGCTGAAGATGGAAAATACCAAATGTTTTTTCAGTAGAGATGTCACAGGAAGTGTTGTATGAAGACAAAGTCCCCCTGGGTCCTGGCTTTGCAATGGACCACCCCTACCCTCAGACGATATTGGAATAGGTGCCATGTAATACATCAGGAAAATCAACATTGATAAAGACTATGGGTGTAATTTGAATCAGACTCTAGTGTGATTGTGGGTGTGGGTGTAGTGGGTGGGTGGGAGATGAGCGTGGTCTGTGTGGGGCACTCATGTGTGATTGTGGGTGTCAGTGGGCATGGAGAGGAATGAGTATGGCCTGAGATAAGCCCTGTGTGTTTGCGTGTCCATGCACACATGTGCGTGCGCATGCGTAGTGGTGGGGGGTGTTTAGAATCAGCAGGGGGCTTGGCTTGGCTGATAGGCAGCTGTAGCCAAGGGGCACTTCCAGTTGTAATTGAGAAATGACAGTGTGCTATCTCTCCCGGAGTGGGATGATAGTAATTAATTGTTCATTGATCCCCACAGGTCAGCCAGAGGTCAGTGAAGTTACTCCAGTGGCCTTCCAGTTTACCAGGCAACCAGGAGGAGTAGCTTGAGACCTCAGTGGGAACTGTCCTGTGCCCTAAACCCTGACAAAAGGTGACAGGATAATTATAGTAACCTTAATGTCTATTATTACAAATAAGACACAAGTGACCCATTCAGGAAAACCATGCCAGCACTCTAAGAGTTGGGAAGGAGGAGGAGGAGGAAATGAGTTCGACAGTGGACATTTTTCAGCACAGAGCGGCACACTACAATGTAATTATTATCATCACTATCAAAAGCTTAAGTACGTGTCCATTTGGGTATGAGGCTACCCTTGCAGAACCACATAGATCTCATCGCTGATCCACGTAGGTGACTGCAGTCTGTGATAGAGAATTCTTACATGATCTGAGGGGCACACACACAGTGATGCATAAAATAAGACTCAGGGTAGGCTCCAGCTCTTCTGCAAAGCCTTCTCCCGCTTGCCATGTTCTCCCAGCCTCTGACGTTCTCCAACACATGATGGGGATGCCCACTTTTCATCTGTGCAGTGTCTTCCTTAAACGAATATTAATGGAGCCCCTACTTTGTGCCAGGCACTGTGCTAGGGGCCCATGTTACATCCATGTTCCCATGGAGCTTGCATAGGTCCCAAGTTGTCATCTTTGTCTCTGTCTCCCCTTTCCAACTTGATTGAAAACTTTTTGAAGGCTGGTACCATATTGAGTGTCTTAAACAACAACCCTAGCAAATATTTATTGAGTGTTATATTATGCCAGGAATACAGTAAGTTGCATAATGCTCAGCACAGGGCCACACATGTACTAGTCCCTTAGTAAATATTGATTAGTTAAAAAAAAATGGAAGTCAATTGTTGCATTGATCATGGGGGTGGTGAGGGGTGGGAGTGGGGGTTTGCTATGGTGAAATCTTGCTAGGTTCACTATTTCCTCCGAGAGGAGAATCAAGGTATTGTCCTTTCTAGTTATCTGCACTTGTATCTTAGAAGCTATGGAGTGAGAACATTGAGGAAGTCTGTACTTGTGTGAATTTTTTTGGTAAAATATACTGAGTTATGCTAGAACTGAGAGAACAATCTGGTGTCTACGTTTCAAAGGCAGAAAATTTCAACTTAGAGGAGAGAGTGTTTCAATGAAATCTTGGATCTGCTTTTCTTTTGAAACACTGATGTTTGAAACGCTTTCTGTGCCCCTGCACTTCCTCCTCAGACGGAGCTGGATGTGGCTGCATTTTGCAGCTACTAGATGCAACACAGTTCTCTTGTTGAAACAACTCTCCATCTGATTGATGGCTCCACCCTACAGCCATCGACCACCACCAAATCTAAAGGATACCTTTGGGAACATCTTGAAAGGCGGTCTTGCGCAGGCTATGATCCCAGGCTCTTGGTCTCCTTCCACCTTGCTGGCTGTTTTTCCCAGTCACCTTCGTGGGCTCCCCAAGTGTTCCTCCATCTCACTGAAGTTCACCATTGCAATTGCCACCTGTATTCTCTATCTTCAGAGAGATAGATGTCTCTACCACACCCAGGTTCCTATTTCTCTGGATTTCTTAAGATTTCTCATCTCCACTCGAATGTTCCATAAGCACCTCAAACTCAGTAAATAAAAATGGAATGCATGACCCACATCTCTCTAGCCTCATCCTCAGGTCTGTTCTCCATTTAGCAAATGGCACCTTCATCCACGTTCCCCTCATCGGAAAGCTGGGAGTCATTCTGTGCCTCTCCTTCCCTTCACCCCTCACTCCCAGTTGGTCCCCAAGCCCTGTGATAAGTCCATCTCCTGAGTAGCTTTTGTGTCCTTATTATCTTCTTCACCTGCCGGGGTGCCAACACAACTGAGTCCTCACCATCTCCTTCATAGGTCGTTGAAATGGTCACTCAAACGGTTCCCCTTCCTTCCCTCTTACCTGCTTCCCATTCCTTTTCCATCCCACTAGTAGAATCTTTTAAGAAATACACGTTATGTCCCTGTCGTCTTTAAACTCCGCCAGAGTTTCCCGATACGTCTAGAAGGTCAGATACCTGGCATGGTTTATCGGGCCCCTGCTTGCCTCTGCTGCCCCAAACACTGTTGACAGCCATGCCACATGACCATCATTGTCCTGTACACACCACGCTCCCTCTGTGCCCTGCGAAGGGAATGCCCTCAACCTCTTAATGATGTCCTACTCTCCTCTAAGACTCAGACTCTGGGGAGCCACCCACCATGCCCTCCCCCATCTCTGCAAGCAGGTGGAGCGGCAGTCTCCTTGCCGTGTGCTCCCATAAATCCCCAAAGGTACGCCAACATTTATAATAACGGCTGATATTTATGAAGCACTTCCTATAGGGCAGGCGATGTAGCATTTAACTTCACTTACTGTAGTTAATCTTCACAATCTAACGAAGTAACCCCATCTTTATTCCCGTTTTACAAATGTAGAAACTGAGGCTCAGATATGCTGCAAGCCCAGAGCCCACCCTTCAACCCCCGCTCCTCAGGGCCTCCCCACCACAGGGAGCCACCTTGGCTTAAGATCTGTCTTCCCCACTTAAATGGGAGCTTCCTCCAGGGTCGGGATTTGCTTTGTTCTGCTTTTTTTTTTTTTTTTCCTTAACTCCAGTGCCTGGAACAACACAGGGGCTCAGTAGCCTGTAGAAAGAAACTGGTTCTGAATTGTCTTTTCCAGAATGTGTTCAATTTTTCAGATTGTGCCTTTTATAATCTAAAATGTGAAAAAAATTAAATGTGCATCTGTATCTCCATGTCCAAGCAAGAGAGAGCGTTCTGACCCCAGTATCTACCTATTTATCTGTAATGTTTACCTGTGAGCTATTTAAAATGATTTCCCAAAATTCAGAGTCTTGAAGGCAGAAGGGGGTAGACAGAAATAATATCCTTTCGGAAAACGTCCCTTCCTCTCCCAGGTATCAGGCTCTTTAAAATTAGCTTCTGAATATGAACAACCCAGCTCTTTAAAGTTTAATGTCACAGCCATTTTAATTGTTTCTTTCAAAGTACAAAAGAGCAGCTGGGCCACAAGGCACTAATCACTTGCCAACTTTCCTTTTTACAAAAACAGCTAAGCTCTTTCTGAGATTTAAAATCACTCCATCTGAGACCCTGGCTTGGCACCTACTTTTGTGCTCATGGAAAAGGAGCCTAATTTCTGCTTTTAAGAAATGTGTTGCGCAAGCGATTTTTGGTTTTGTTCTTTTTTTTTAATAGTGTAATAAAGTGTAATCGAGTTTTTAAAGTTTTTCCATCTTTTTCCTCTACCAGCGCTCCTTTGTCCTTCTCTACTTGAATTGTCCTGAGATAGTGCTGCCAGATAAAATACAGGACACTCAGTAAATCTGAATTTCAGATAAACAACAAATACTCTCTTAGTATACCTATGTCCAATGCGATATTTGGGATATACATAAGTTAAAAAATTTTTGTTGTTTATTTGAAATTCATGTTTACTGGTGCTCTGTGCTTTTATTTGCTAAATCTGGCAACCCTGGCCTGGGAGCTTCCTGCTTCTACCAAAAGGAAAACACTAGCTTATATACAATATTCTGAAAATAAATAAACAGACAAATAAAGCTAACACTGCATCTTGAGCTATCGCATCCCGTACACCATGTACACACGCATGCCCACACCCTCGGTGGTCCCTGATAAAGAATTCCTTCTTGCAATTTAGAAGGACGAAGAAATGCAATTTCTGGAGCCCTAAACAGTCTTTATCAATAAACTACAAGCATTTATGGAAAACGTATCTGTTTTTACGGGACTTGGGGTCCCAAAGGGAAGATGGCACACTCGCTATCCTGGGGTCACAGTCTAAATTTCATGAAGCAAGCAAGAAAATGATTTATTTTAGTGTGACCCCGATGGGAAGTGAAGAGAGTTTCAGAGAAGAGACAGAACCGTAGGAGTCAGTGTGTGTGAGTGTGTGTGTGTGTGTGAGTGTGTGTGAGAAAGAGAGAGAGAGAGAGGGAGGGAAAGAGGTGTGCATTCCATTTGTAAACTGCAGGACGCGCCCTCCCCCTGGCCCTCCTGCCTCCTGGCCTCCGGATCCAGGGCTGGTGTGGGTCCTGGGGTCTGGGCGGAGTCAGTGCCTGTCTCAGGCACACCCCCTGGGGCACTATTTGGCCCTGGGTCTGAAATTGATTCTTTCTGGGTTTCAAGGCAGCAGCAGCAGGCAAGAGCTCCTGCTGTCACTTCCAAGAGTTTTATAGACTCTGACAGCAACGCAAGCTCCCTGTCTTTTGTCTTTTGTATTCTGCTTTCAGCCTCTAATCCACGTGGGGAATAACATGACGGGGCCTGAAGGGGAGGGCCTGCTCCATGGCTTTGAGGTGGGAGGATGATCCCAGGAGGAACGAGGAGGTGCCCCTGCCCCCAGGCCATCCTTTCTGATTTACACACTCGCTCTGGGATCTCCTTTGGAGGAAAACCTTCGTGAGCCCACCACGTGGTATCACCCAGGGTGTGCATGGGCTCCTGGGGTGGGAGACAGGGAATTCCAGGGTAAGGGTGCTGCCCCCGAGGCACCTCTAGCCTGTTTGTGGAAATGAGGGTCTAAAATAGGCAAGCGCAGAACGTGAGTCACAGGTGTTAGCCCATGCGGCTGCAGAGCAGGGAGCCGCTCCCAGGGCTGATGGCTCAGGGGTCTTTGGAGGAAGAGAAACTTGAGTAGGATTTTGAAAGAAAGCTGGCAAACAGGTAAGAAAAGCCAATTTGATGCCCTAGAAAGGTGGGACCAAGGGAATGAGCAGACCGAGGGGTGGGAATGGGGGCAGTGAGTGCATGTTTAGAGTCTTCCCCTCCAATTTGGATGGCCCCCGATGCAAGATACTGGGGTGCAGCTGCAGCTGAGGGCTTTGCAAACTTGAGTGAACATCGGCATCACCTGGAGAGCCTGTTGAACTATACATTACCAGGACCACCTCCAGAGTTTCTGATGCAGTGGGGCTGGGGTGGCAAGTGAGCATCTGCATTTCTAACAAGTTCCCAGGGTTGCTGGGGCTGCTGGTCTGGGGACCAGACTTTGAGAACTGCTGTGTAGCTGGCACTGTCTGGGAGGGCCAGAACTGCCTCCTTTCCTAAGCCATTCTGTCCCCATTTACTAGAATTGGCTATTTTCTACACTCCTGTTAAACATAAAAGGTGATCTTGGGTAATTGCCTATTTTTGTTTTGTTTTGATTGGCAGGAGGGGTGGTGGAGGAAGAAAGCTTCCCTAGTTTCTTTTTTCCATCTACTCAATCTTTGCAGTTTCAGCTATCATTTCTTGGGTGTTACTATTCCCACTCCCCACCAGTTCACCCCTCGCTCCCAATTCACAGATAATTGCAAGTATCCAGCAGGCCTAAATCATTCACACTGGCCTTTCTTCTTTGCGCCTCCAGTAAAGGTACCATTGGCAGGTGAGGATGGCAGCTTTGACAGTGTTCTTAACAAAGCCTAAGGGCTAAATGGGTTGTCCCTGCCCCCTCCCCTCTACCCCTTGGAGTGACTTAGAATCATTAGACTCCAGGTAGGAGCAAGAAAGGGTTCAATTAGTTTGGTGCTTTAGACCTGTCATCACTTGTGGATGGTCACAATATCACGGGCAGGCTCTATGACTGAGAAAAAGAAAGCCATCCAATGGGACCTCACCAGATGGAGGGGCAGTGGAGCATGGGCCAGCTCTAACCCCTGGGAGGAGCTTGTGTTGTTGACTGGTGAGCACATGTTAATGAGGGGCTTTCTCCCTGATGTTTCAATTGCATATTTCTTGCTGCTTCCTCTAGTTTTTTGTGCTTTTTTTTTTTTTTGCTCATGGTCATAAAAACCATCATGTCAATTTATTATTCTGAAAAACTTGAAAAGGTGTTAAGAGTGGGGAAAGAGATGCTGAATGATGACATCTGTTCTGTTTTGGACAACATGGAAGAGGGATTTTCCCTGCGTTCCACAGCAAAACATTTGAGCCAGAGCACCATTTCGTGGTCTGGAAAGCACCAATTGGGGATGCAAATGGACACAGCTGATCTGGCGTAGATAAGAAAAGACCCAAAAAAAGAAGCAGTACTACTTGTAGCAGTACTGGGGGAAAGTTGGAAAGATCTCTAAGAGGTGAGGAGTGCCATCAGTCCTGGTGGCACAGGCTACTCGGAAGGGTTGGCAATGTATGAAATCTAGCTATGGGGGACAGTTGGCTCAACACTGTCCATTCTCAGGCCACATTCACAGCCTTCCCAGAACAAGATAGGACAGTTGGTTCCCAACCCCTCAACCCCACCCAACCAGGGAAAAAGAACTCCCTGACACTCATGGGGCCAGTAGCAGCTTGGCTCTTCTTGCCCTCAGCTTCCACCAAGATTTTTCTTTCCCTTGTCCCCTCTTCTTCTTTGTTCCCCCCTTGCCCTTGATCTCAAATGGCAGGCAGCCTCCTGTTGTCTGGTGGAGTTAATAACAGAGGTGCAAGTGGGTTCGTGACAGTACTATTTGCTTTAGGACTAAAATTGATTATTTTTCGGTCTCTAGATCTTGGTCCTATTCCAGACTCTCTTTTTATACTCCCTTCATGGATTGTAGATGGAACACGGAATGAATGCAAGTGGCAGGGAGCCACTGCCATTCTCAAGGTGGGAAGAGCCCAGTGCAGGGGTTGGAGAACTCAGCTCCGGTCAAGGCCATCTGTACGCTCCAATGTGTGACCTTAAGCAGCTCACGTAGCCTCCCTGCACTGGTTTCCTCCTCTTCCTGAAGTGCTCACCTGTGGCTCCAGACCAAAGATGGAAACTATCTCAAGAAGGCCACTGCTGAAGTCTTCCTTTGTGACCTGAAAGGGTGAGGAGAGCCCTCAGATTCTTTCTCAGGGGCATACATTGATTTTTTAGCTTGGTTTATTGTGTCCCGACACTGAAGAGATGAGGTCACTGAAACCAGTGGCTGGGTTTGAACGGCTGAGTTTTGAACCCAAGACTCCAGTGGTTGGGTTTGAATGGCTGGGCATCCTCCTGGGAGACCTGAAGATGGAAGCTTAGTGGGGTAGCTAGTGGGACAGGAAGCACCTGAGGCTGAGTTGAGGAAGTTGATGCTGAATGGCTAGTGGATTCAGCACCTCTCCCTCCCTCCTTGTAGCTCCCACCGAGGACCCCACATGTGAAAGACGTTGTCTATCCCACGAAATGCATTGACTCAGAAATATTTCATGTTCCTAGTTTTTATTAGTCAGCACACAAAACTGATAACTGAGCATCTAGACAACCATACTAAGTGGACAAATAACTCCAGGCAAAATTAAATACATACATATGTATTTGGTTCACCTGTGTAGCATGCTGTGGATAAATACAGGATTTCTTTTTCCCTTTTTCAAAGATTGAAAATAGTCATGAACTCTGGCCTTTGAGCACTTCCAGGGCCTGGGGAGCTCAGGTTGGGATGCTAGGTTTCTAGATTAGAAGCAGGAAAAGGGCTCCAGAATAGTATGTTTGACTTCCATTTGGGCTGCACAGCACCGGGGCTCCACATCCTCGGCTCACCTAGGAGCTTCCTGCCCTGTTGTCAGCGCAGGATTGGGTGGTCTGTGCAGGGCTGCTGCACAGGGACCCTCTTGGCCGCCAGCTTGCAGGCAGCCTTCCCTAGTCATGCTGTTCCTACCTTAGCCTATGTCTTGGCATGCAGCTTGTCTCCCCAGATCCCTGACACAGGCTAATTGCTTGTAACAAAACTTGGCCTTAGAAATGTCAGGCATAATGGGAAGGGGAAGGAGGAGGAAGAAGGGAATCAAAAACAAGAAGAATTTGGCAGAAGCCACCACAGAGGGCGCAGCCTCCGGGGCTCCCGGGCTGGCCAGGTTCATTAACTGATCCGGATTTAGAAGGTCACCACCTTGCACAGCAGTTGCTCCAGCCCTGGGCCCCCAGGTAGCAGCTGTCAGGAGAACACCTTGGAAAGGGCAGGGAAGTGTCAGCGGGCCCCACAGCACTTCAGAGGGCTCCGAGGCCTGCCCCGGGCTATGCCCTCCTCCAAATGCCAAAGAAGAAACATTTATGAAGCCAGTTCCTTCTAGTCCACTGGGCCCATCGCTGACAGGAGGCAGGCTCCTTTGGAGGTCCAGCCTAGACTCTAGGAAGCCACAGGGCATCCTCCTGACCACTAGCCTCCTGCTGCAGCTGCTCCAGATGGTGCAGAGCTGGAAGCTAAGAAATAGCAAGCATGACCTTGGGTTTACCCCCCAGAAACCCTATTTTCAGTACTTTACTGATCTCTGGTTTTAGAGCTCTTGTTTTTACAGTCATTCAAAAACCAGTAACAATGCTTGGCTTCTGGAGTATTTGTGGTTCTCAGCAGAAAGGTCTGGCCCAGGGCACTGCCCCAGGCAAAGAGATACTGGGCTGTCCCCATCTGGCCTTTGGCTGTCCCCATCTGGCCTTCCTTGGCTTTTCTGCCCCTCATGCAGTGTCCCCACGCCCCTCAACTCCAGCCCAATGCTGTCTTGTGGGCTCTGTGGGCCCCCAAGTTGGGCCAGTGCCTGGAGGGGGGGATCTCTGGTCCTTACCATCCAAATGTCAAAATCCATCATTTATAAGGTCAGCTCCTTGCCTCTCTGCTAAAGTTCTCTTGAGTGTTCAGAGGCAGCTCCTTGGCACACAGCTAAACCCACAGAGCTTGTACTCTGGGGTCCCACGCAGACAGTGTGGAGGTTAAAAGCCAGGCAGCCTGGGTTCCCTTTCTATGTCTGCACCTTCCAGCCGTGTGACCTTAGGCAAGTCACTTCACCACGCTATCCCTCAACTCCCTCACCTATAGGGCAGAGTATGGTACCTCCCTTCATGGCGCTATTGTGAGGAATAAATGGGTCGACACATGTAAAGCCTCTAGAACGGTGCCAGGCACACAGTCAATTTGGTGGAAGAGTTTATTCGCACAGCACTTTGTTCTTCACATTCCTGCTATTAAGGGAGGCTCTCCTTTCCCTAAAAACCCACTGCTAGAAGAGGACCAGTTGAAGCAGTGGGCACTACTGATCACCTGCCACGTGGCGTTAGGTGCTGTGCATACAAAAATGAACAAGGCAGATGCCAGCCATTCGCACCTCCCCGATGGAGGTGGTTCTTCGCACTTGGAACTTCCGCAAGCGTGTGGAAAGCTCCATGGCTGGTGGAGGGTGCCAAGGGCCACAGGGCAGGAATGGTGAAGGGCTCGGTCCTGCTGCCACCAGGGGCTGGAGCCAGGCCTCCTAACCACTAATGTTTTTTCGCTGCTTTTTAATAAGAATGAAAGAGAGAATATCAATTGGATATCAATTAAATCCAATATGTGGACCTGTTCTGAATTTTGCTTTGAACAAACCAACTGTGAATCCACATTTTTGAGACAATTGGGAAAACTGGAACACAAACTGATTGCTCTGTGTGATAACGGTACGGTGGTTATGTTTCAAAAAGTTTTTCTTGATTAGAAACATACACTTAGCTGTTTATAGATGCAATGATATGATGTCTGGACTTTGTTTTCCAGCTTTATTGAGGTATGATTGACAAATAAAAATAACATATATTTAACTTGAACAACATGATTTTTAAAAAGTGTATAGTGTGATGATTTAATATACATATACATTGTGAAATGATTACCACAATCAAGCTGATTAACACATCCATCACTTCCTATAGTTATGTTTCATGTGTGTGTGTGTGTGTGTGTGGTGAGAACACTTAAGATCTACTCTGTTAGCAATTTACAATGCAATATTATTAACTATAGTCGCCATGCTATAAATTAGACCCCCAGAACTTCATTTTACAACTGAAAATTTGTACCTTTTGGCCAACCTCTCCCCATTTCCCCCACCCCCTAGTCCCTGGTAACTCCCGTTCTACTCTCTGTGTATGAGTTTGACTTTTTTAGATTCCACGTATAAATGAGATCATGCGGTATTTGTCTTCCTGTGTCTGCTTATTTCAATTAGCATGATGTCCTCCAGGTTCATCCACGTTGTTGCAAATGGCACGATTTCCATCTTTTCTGTACTCAAATAATATTCCATTGTTGATATGTGTGTTTTACTTATCCATTCATTCATCAGTGGATACTCAGCTTGTTTCTATTACTTATGACAAACAGAAATGGCAAGCAATAGGATATATTGGAGTATATGAGGAAGCCATTTGGTGTAAACCTAATTCAGCCTGACCTTGTTTTTCCAAAAGGACCAGACTGTGGCCATTGATCACACATTGTATATCTGCTTTAAAACATTTCCTATGGCAAGAACAAAGGTCCTTGAGATAAAGGTACAACCTCCCCCTCCCAACATTGGCATTTCCTTCAGGATTAAGCATCTTTTCTTAGGCTAGGAACTTATAGCTGTGCTCACCTGTGACCACCCAGCTCGAGACAATAGACTTGCTTCCTGCTATACCCACCGAGATCGCAGACCCACTACCTGCTGTGTCCATCAAACGCTGTGCTGACAGGGCAATCTTGTGACTATTGTGGGAGGGATATTTCAATCATATGTGAAATATCCTGTTTGGGGGTATATAATCACTCTGTATACCTCACTTCTTTGGTGCCCTTTCTTCCTTTGGGAAGAAAGGCCCTGGGCCATGGTCCTCGGATTTCAGCTCAGAATAAACTCACCCAAATTTTCACTTATAGATTGGTTATGGATTATTTTCATCGACACTTGGCTATTGTGAATAATACTGCAATGAACATGGGGATGCAGTTATCTCTTTAAGAAACTGTTTTCATTTCCTTCGGATATACCCAGAAGTGAGATAACCGAATCATATGGTAGCTCTATTTTTAATTTTTTGAGGAACCCCCATACTGTTTCCCATACTGGCTGCACCAGTTTACATTCCCACCAACAGTGTGCAAGTGTTCCCTTTTCTCCATGTCCTCACCTACACTTAAGATCTCTTGTCTGTTTGGTAATAGCTATTTTAACAGACGTGAGGTGATATCTCATTGTGGTTTTGATTTGTGTTTCCCTGATGATTAGTGATGTTGGGCACCTTTTCATATACCTGTTGGCCATCCGTCTGTCTTCTTTGGAGAAGTGTCTTTTCAGGTCCTTTGCTCATATTTTAATCAGATTATTTGTTTTTTCGCTATTGAGTTCTAAGAGTTCCATAAGGAATTTGCTGTGTCATACTTCAGTGGGGTGACAGGGGAAAAAAGAAGATAAAACGACTGACCAAATGTGGGTAATTGTTGAAGCTGGCCGACAGCTACAGGGAGGTTTATTTTACTATGCTTTGTATTTTTATGCCAGTGTGAGGATTTCCATAATAAAAAGTTAAAATAAAAACACAGTGGCCTTCATAAATATAGTCAACTGATCTTTGACAAAGGAGCAAGGCAATACAATGGAGCAAAGATAGTCTCTTCAACAAATGGTGCTGGAACGAGTGGACATCTACCTACAAAAAAATGAATCTAGACACAGACCTTACACCCTCCGCAAAAATTAACTCAAAATGGATCAGAGACATAAATGTAAAATGCAAAACTACAAACTCCTAGAAGATAATATAGGATAAAACCTAGATGATCTGGGTTTTTTGATACAACACCAAAGACACGATCCACAAAAGAAATAATTGATAAGCTGGACTTCATTAAAATTAAAAACTTCTGCTCTGCAAAAGAATATCAAGAGAATTAGAAGACAAACCACAGACTGGGAAAAAATAGGGCTGTTATCCAAAATATACAACAAACTTTGAAAATTCAATAATAAGAAAACAAACAATCTGATTTTAAAATGGGCCAAAGATCTTAATAGATTGCTCAGCAAAAAGGATATACAGATGGCAAATAAGCCTATGAAAAAATGCTCCACATCCTGTGCCATCAGAGAAATGCTAACTAAAACAACAATGAGATACCATTACACACCTATCAGGATGACCAAAATCCAGAACGCTGACAACACAAAATGCTGGTGAGAATGTGGAGCAAAAGGAACTTTATCCATTTCTGGTGGGAATGCAGAATGGTATGGCCACTTTGGAGCACAGTTTAGTGGTTTCTTAGAAAACTAAACATATTCCTCCCATACGATCCAGCAATCATTCTCCTTGGTATTTACCCAGAGGAGTTGAAAACTTACATCCACACAAAAACCTGCACACATATGTTTATAGCAGTTTTATTCATAATTTCCAAAACTTGGAAGCAAACAAAATGTCTTTCAGTAGGTGAATGGTTAAATAAACTGTGGTACATCCAGACAGTGGAATATTATTCAGCAATAAAAAGAAATGAGCTACAAAGCCCTAAGAAGACTACAGAAGAACCTTCAATGCATATTACTAAGTGAAAGAAGCCAATCTGAAAAGGCTGCGTGCTATATGATTCCAATGATATGACATATGGAAAAGGCAAAACTCTTGAGACAGTAAAAAGATCCATGGTTGCCAGGGGTGGGCAGCCGGGAGAGACGAATGGGCAGAGCACAGAGGATTCTTGGGGCAGTGAAAATACTCTGTATGAGACCATGATGATGGATATACATGTCATTGCATATTTATCCAAACCCATAGAATGTACAACACCAAGAGCAAACCCTAAGGTAAACTATAGACTTTGGGTGATTATAATTGGGTTAATGTAGGTTCATCCTTGGTAACCACTGTACCACTCTGGTGAGTGATGTTGGTAATGAGGGAGGCTGTGCATGTGTAATGGCAGGAGGTACGTGGGAAATCTCTGTACCTTCCTCTCAATTTTGTTGTAAATCTAAAATTGCTCCAAGAAGAAATAAAGTCTCAAAGCACACACAGTGGAGAGGCAGCTGCTTTGCCTCTGGCAGGCCCCCCGCCCACAATCCTTGCTCTTCACAGCAGGGCACGGCCACCGATCCCTTGTCCCATTGGTCGCAGCCTAGCCACATCCTCTGTGTCTTTACCACGGAGAGAGTACACTTCAACAGTGAAACTAGGGGCTATAGGGACCAAGAATTCTTATTTTTGGAGGAGAGCTGCAGGGGAAACCTGGAGACCAGGAGATCACTCCCTAGGTGGCAGTGCACACGCTAACCAGCCTACCTTCTCAGCCCTCTGACCCGGAACTGCAAAGGCCTTCTGGGCCAAGGAATTGCTCTTCACAGGCTCAGACATGCGCGAGGGAAAGGTTGCAATTTCCTTAAAAGGCCCCTGTGTCCCTCAGCTCCTTGCTGTGCCGTTCCCAGAAGAGCCTATTGTGGGAACAAGCATCCTTCCCCGAATGTCTGTGAGATCTCTCTCACTGTCTGATTATTTACATGCCGGTCCTAGAAGCTGGATCACTCTCCCAAAACATTTCCAGAAAGTCACGACAGGTTTGTTTTCTTCTCCTTCCTCCTCTGAGCCCCTCCGCACCCCCACTTTTGAGTTCGGGAGAGCGGGCGGAGTTCACCATCCTGGAAAAGCAAAACAGGCCCTCCTGGGATGTGGGGACAGCACGGGATTAGAGGTCAGGGGCTCTGGGATTCAGAGGCAGCTCTTCTGTTATCTGGTTTGTGTCACCCGAGACAATTCCTTTTATCTTTTTTGAATCCAAATGTTCTCATTTGGAGGACTGGATTGAAAGGGCATGCCTAGCCCCAAAAGTCAAATACTTCCTCCTTTTTAAGAGCAGCTGGCACATTTCTATTTGAGCGAGAGTCCCTCGAGCAGTCTCTAACTGTCCCACAAGCCCATACAGATCCCATCTCTCCGTGCATCACCCCAGTGGCGTGGGGAACTGCCTCAGTGCCTCCTCATGGGGCCTGCGGGCTCCTGCAGAAGCCCACACGGCTGCCAGGAGTTCTCAGCACCACAATCCTCTGGGAGCAGAGCTGAGTGGTACCCAGGTTAGAACCACTGCTTGTACCCATGATGGGAGGGGACGTGGTTTTCTCATGTCTGCCAGAGTCTGCATTCTGGAACCTTCTAAGCAATCCTCAGGATGTCAGAAAATCAATTAGCAAGCTCCGGTTAAGCCTGCCACTTTCCGATCAGCTAGCTCTATTTCTTGCCATTTGGAATCTTTCGCCATCTACCTATAATTCTGGTCGCTGGGGTCTCACCAGCCCCAAGTGGAGGAGGGGGTGGATGGAAGGCCATTGAACGGGTCTGATTTGAGTCCTTCCTAAGCAGCCACTGGCACTCTGTCCCAGGTCCCTCTGGCCTTGGTTTCAGGGTCCCCTGTGTGGCTAGCAAGGTCACTACACAGAGCCAGCTCAGTGTGGTGGTTAAGAGGAAGGTTCTTGAGCCTCCAGACTCAGAACACCTGGGGCCCAGTCCCAGCTCAGCCCGACTAGTTTTATGTGCTGGGGCCAGTCATTTAACCTTTCTGGGCCTCAGTTTCCCCAGCTGTGAAGTGGGGATAATAATACGCCCTACCTCAGAAAGTTTTTTGGTGAGAATTTAACGAGTCAAGCTCTCAGAAAGTGCCTGGCACAGGTGAGGCTCAAGAGCTGTCAGGTACAGTTGTGATTATTCCCCTTGAGCCTGC
This sequence comes from Equus caballus, assembly GCF_041296265.1. Classification (NCBI taxonomy): domain Eukaryota; kingdom Metazoa; phylum Chordata; class Mammalia; order Perissodactyla; family Equidae; genus Equus; species Equus caballus. The sequence goes on from NC_091691.1 coordinate 83,017,127, forward strand.
CCGCTGCCTTGCGATTTCTGACTAACTACTCCAGCAGGTGGGGTCGGGGTATCAGCCATTTGGTTAGCTCCCAAGCGGGGAAGGGGCCTGTGTCCTCGGGTCTAGGCAGGGCCCTGGGATGCAGCTCAGGCCTCGTCTGTGCTCTTCGGGGCACATTCTGTGCCTCTCCTGGGCCAGGAGTCCCGGGGCGAGGGAGGGACAGGTCAGCTCTTTCTGCTGACCTCGCCGTGGGATCCCACACCTCGCTGCTGCCGCCTGACTCGCTCCCTGCGGACAGTGACCCCAGGGCAAACCCTATTTTGCCTGGGAGGTGAACTAGTTCCCCTGGAGGCCTCACATGTTGAGTGCCCACTATGTGCTCCCACTTAGCCAGGTGCTGGGGACCCCAGACTGTGTAAGACGGAGGCTCAAAGTCTCCTCCTGGCCTGGCCTCAAGGCTCCTTCTTTGCCTCACCTGACTGGCTGCACCAGGTACACGCCAAGCGTCCTCTTGCCTCAGAGCCTTCACTGTGCTGTTCCCTTAGCTTGGAACTCTCCTCCCCCAGATATACACACCTGACTTCCCGCAGGTCCCTGCTCCAATGTCACCTCCTCAGGGAGGCCTTCTCTGGTTTCACTGTTCAAATGAGCCCACCGCTCTCTATGCCTTTTCCTGCCTTTTGGTCTCCATGAAGCTTGTCACTACCTGACATTCTCTACATATTCCTGTCATTTGTTTTTTGCCCGTCTCTCCCAGACTTGGATAGATATCAGGTGTTCTTAAACTTTTCATGTCCCATGACCCCGCTGGCAAACTGGTGAAGCCTACAGATCCTTTTTCAGAAGAAAGTTTTATAAGTGCATAAAACACAATACAGGGGCCGGCCCTATGGTATAGTGGTTAAGTTGACGCACTCCACTTCCGCGGCCCAGGGTTTGCTTGTTCGGATCCTGGATGCAGACCTACACACCACTGATCAAGCCGTGCTCTGGCAGCATCCCACACAGAAGAACTAGAAGGACTTACAACTAGGATATATAACTATGGACTGGAACTTTGGGAAGAAAAAAAAGAAGAAGTTGTTCAGGGCCAATCTTTCTCAGCAAAAAAAAAAAAAAAAAAGCATATCTTAAAAAATTAATAAATTCTAAAAAAAGACACAATACATAGTTTTACAAAGGAAATCAACTATACTGAAATATGGTTACCAAAATACAAAAATATCCACAAATTTATGATACAAGGGTATATGTGCTTCTTTAAAAACACATAAAATAACAGTATTGAAAGTGGTCCACCAACTTCCAAATTTTGAAGTAATATTATTCTAGTAAATATTTCCAGATGTCTACAACAACTGTAAGGTAATATGAAAATACTTATTTCTATTGGTGACAAAGCCTAATACTAGTCTGGTTTGTTGCCTACATTCATAATAGAAGGAAATGCTAAATTTTAGTTACTTTAGTGAAAGTAAAGATGCATTTTCTTCCACATCTGAGCTCATAGATTCCTTGAGATCTTAACTTCCAGTTAAGCTCTTCAGGCCACAGATACTATTTTCTCCCCTACTGGCACCAAAACTGTGCCTGGTGTTTCAAAGGTGCTCAAAAAATATTTGAATAAATGAATGCCTGTGTTACAATCTAGCAGTTAAAGGGTTAAAGTCTGTTCCCTGGTCTTTCACATTCATTTTAATAATAAAATGATGGCAAGAGTTGGTATTCAGTGATTACTATGTGCAGGCATTGTTTTATAAACTGTATCTCATTTAATTTTTCCAACAACACTGAGCTATGTATTATTAATACTCCCTTTCTATGGTTATGGAGACTGAGCTAGAGTTTAAGTAGTCTGAGGCTACACGGCTGGTATTAGAACTCAGATCTGTCTGAGGCCAGAGCCTGTGTTTTTAAGCTATGAAGGTATATTTCCTCGGCGTCTCAGCCTCCGGAACTGGCCCTCAGTTCCAAAGGCCCAGCCCTGGGCTCTTCCCTTGGCTAAGGCTCAGACCGGCTCTCTTTCACCCTCGTCTTCTTAGGTGACCTGTGGTGCCATCTGCGGGATCTCAGCCACTCCCCCAGCTTCACACAAGCAGCTCAAAGCTAGTGACCACAAGGCCAGCCAAGTTTTCTTCTACTCTCCAAGTCTCAACATGCCCCTGCCTTTGGATGTCCTTCAAGTCCATCTGTGCCCACATAAGGGTCACCTTCTCCGTGAAATTTCCTGACCCTTCCCAGGTGGATCTGCCCACCTGGCAGCCCCCTGGTACTCTCTACACAGCTAGCCACCACCTCAGTGATATTGTTACCCAATCTGTTGACATGCCCACCTCTCCCAACCATTCTGGAAGCTCCTTGAGGACAGGGACTGTTTCCAGTTTGTCTCTAAATCCCTAGGACTTAGCGCAGTGTCGGACACAGTAGGCACGGCGTGGATCCTTCCTGAATGGGTGAACAGATGAATGAATGAGTACGTGAATGAACTGTATGGACCAACCCTACTTAACACTTTGACTATTCTGTTTATTATTGTTTACGTAAGACCAAGTGTTTGTAACATTACATGACCCGAGGGAAATGGATTCTGAAGTTGCAAGGACAGAGTTCCTCTATTTCCAAGCTTGAAGTCAGTCTTAGCAGTAAAAATACACAGAACTAGAGCACAACAGGGTATGAGAGCTATTTGTTTCAGTTCCTCAAATCAATTCAAACCCCGTTAATACTTAATTTAATTCCTTGTTTTGTTTTTTTTTTCTAGAACATTAACAGATATGTTATTAAGCTATGGGGTCATCCATAATTGGTCATCTCTCCGTGAATTAAATTTTAAAAAGGAAAAGTAAGATCAAAGAATAATCAGATTTCCTATTTATGCAGGGCAACCGAGTTAAATTATATGTATTTACTTTCTAAAAATAGATTATTTTCTTAAGAGTCAAACATTTATTTTTATCTCAAGCAATCTCAATATATCTTATGTAGAGTTAACAAATAAATTCCAGGTAATAGTATTACATATTTAATAAATAGTAAATGTAGCGTGGATTGAATGATGTTTGAGTGCAAAGCACCCAGCAAGTTCTGGAGGCAAACAAAGGTGGCTTGAACGCAGTCTCTTTCCTAAAAAGGAGCTTGTGAACAACAGAAGGGTGTGCGTCCAGAGAGAAAGGCTGAGCAAAGCTGATGATGGAACTTATGCTTCAAAACACCAAATTGAAGCTTTGAGGCATTTTGAGGTCTTGACCTAGTGACATGGTTAATGGTGGAGAGGCCTCTTGGGTCTGAAGAGGCCCTTTCTTAATTCCCCACAGTGATGGGCACCTACAGTGTGTCCCTATTACCAGTTGCCACAAAGACACTGTGTTGACCATTCTTATACACGTTGCCCTACATGACATCTCTGGCATATGCACCCAGGATTGCTGGATCACCAGAATGGCTCTATCTATCCCAATAGCACATAAGGTTTGGGTATAGGCCAATGGTTCTCAACTGAGGACAATTTTGCCCCCCAGGGGACATTTGGCAATGAATGAAGACATTTTGATTGTTATGCCTGGGAGAGATGCTACTGGCATCTAGTGAATAGAGGCCAAAGATGCTGCTAAACATCCTATAATGTGTAAGACAGCCTTCACAACAAAGAATTATCTGGCCTAAAATGTCAGTATGCTGAGGTTGAGAAACCCTAGTCTAGGCATCTTAATATGTGGTTCATATTCCTTTTCAATGATCGATTGATGGAATTGCATGATTCCATGAACCTCCTGAATGTATTTCAAATTTTATGTGTGTGTTTTTATGATGTGTGTGGTGGTTTCAGCAGTATTCCCCTCCCCCCACCCCCGCTGATTCATCTCCATCCGGAACCTCAGAATGTGATCTTATTTGGAACTAGAGTCTTTGCAGATGTAAGTAGTTAAGGATCTCAGATAAAATGATCCTGGGTTTAGGGTGGGCCCTAAATCCAATGACAGGTGTCCTTAGAAGAGGAGAGGACATGCAGCGATACATAGGGAAGAAGGCCATGTGAAGACAGAGGTAGGCAGAGATTGGAGTCATGCTGCTACAAACCAGGGAATGCCAGGAACCACCAAAGCTGGAAGAGGCAAGGAAAGATTCCCCCTAGAGCCTTTGGAGGGAGGATAGCCCTACCAGCCCCTTGATCTCTCAGACTTCTGGCCTCCAGAACCGTGAGAGAATAAATTTCTATTGTTTGAAGTCACCAAGCTTGTGGTCATTTGTTACGGCAGCTCTAGAAACTAATACAAGGTGTGTGCATTTTTATTGGGCAAAGGGTTTATTTTTTTGCACCTGACAACGGTTTTCTTTTCCTTTGGTAATAGTACCCAATTCCCTCCTGCTTGCTCAGTTCAAATGGTCCAGAGTGGGGTTGACCCCACACCTAGTCATATGACCCAGGCCCAACCAACCAACTGATTGTTCAGAACTGGGTCTGTGCCCCAAGTCACGTCCTGCAACTTTCCACGGAATTCTTTCAACTGAAGTTGTCATGCCGATATATAAGGCTGCCTTTGCTGGTGATTGTCTTTGCCACCTTGTAGAGAAAGCCTGCTGAGAATAAAGCCAACACAAAGGACAACACAGCCAAGTGACGGGATGTCCCAATGATTTCATTGGAGATCCTGGATCAGCCTGTTCTTGAGGATTCATCTCTTGAACTTTCCTGTCATGTAATCACTGCATTGCTCCCTCAGTCCCACAGGTTTTTTGTTTGTTTGTTTAAGCCAGGATGAGTTGGGCATCTGTCAACTAAAACTAGCTGGAAGAGTTCTGACAAATAGAATCCCTAGCTGTCATTGAAATTGCAGTAGAGTATCTCCCAAAGTGTTTAGGAACACTTAACTCTTTATATTCTTGTCGGAAAGCTTTGTAGTTCTTTGCTTAAAAGGACCATTGTGTGACCGTAGTAAGAGCACATTCTCAAACCTATGAATGGGGTCTCTTTGGTTTACTGAATTTGGGGTTTTAAAAAGTTTTATCAAGTTCCTAGGATCATGGGATATTAAAATTGAAAATGATACCAGAGATTATCCTGATATTTTTACAGATAAAAGCATGGAAGAAGAAGATGTTCTACATTGACAATCCAGATCATTAGAAATATAATCTATCTCAAGGGTCCTTTAAGCACTTTTCATTGCACGTCTAAAGTAAAATCTATTTAGAAAAATATTTCTACTTAGAACTCCTTTAGAGTGCATCTGTTGCAGAAAGATGAGCTTGTGAATGAACCAATCATATATTCAAAGGAGAAGTGAAAAGGAATATCAGAAGCCGACTTGTTTTGGTCAACGTTCCCTGTCTGAGATGTCTGTCTGACTTCTCCTTGGTTTGTGATTCCCCTAGCACGCTCAGAAATTCATCAGTAAACAAGATCAACACTTCTCCCTTGCTTGCTCTTCCTGTCTTTCCTCATCACTCCTCTCTGAAGGGGTGACTGAAAACATCCATTGGAAAAAACGAAAATGATGGTGTTTGAGTCTTTATCATAGTTACGCATAGAACCAGTCGTGTGGGTTTTGGAACCACATCTCCACGTCGATCTGTTGTTCTTGGTGACTTGGAAGATGCTTCATTTTCATCCCTCACTTTACACACCTACATGAGGTCTTGGTAAGAGTCTCTCATCTTGTGCTCCAGTTCTTGGCATGATGGGGTGACCCCCTGACCCCTTAACATTGTGAGGCAGAAGTAGCAGCAGCTTTCTCAATTGCTGGAATGAGGAAATATGACGCGTTGGCCACATCCCTCCATCTCTCCTCTCCCACCCTTCCTTAACAGAGGGCTATTTGATGCTATCTTGAGCAGATCCTGGAGAAGAGACTAAGGTGACACCGAAGCAGCTATTTGTTTTTTTCTGCATTCTTCTGAAGAATGACCTGCAGTTTCTGACTAAGTGCTGCGTGACTGTGTCCTCATGCTGGGCAGGCCTGAGGCACGGAATGGCAGCATAACCAGGCCTGTATCCCAATAGTTGAGTTAACCTCCACAGCATGCTCTAGGAACTCAGGGGGATTTCTGAAATTGACCTAAAACTGCAGCCAAGCTGAATAAGCCCCACAAGGACATAGATTTCAGACGTGTGAAGGAATCTTGATACAATATTAACCATTGAAGAGCAAAGACCAATCTTACTGAGGAGTTTCCTTACACCCACAGGCCCCACCTCTCCTATCAGTGGGGTGTAGACATAGAATCAGAGGTCCTCAGATTGCAACATCACCGAACCTCTTCACCAATGTGCAATGAAACTAAGACTGGAAAGGTAAAGGGAATCCTCCAATACGACAGAACTAATTGCAAAGGTGGGTTCAAGCCAGGCACCCTGGCTGTGGTAATTTTAAAACACAGCCTCCAAATTCTTTGACACTCCTCCCATTGAGAGGGAGTCTATGGACTTTCTCCTTGGACCCGGACCCTGTGATTGATTGACCAATAGAATATGGCAGAAGTGATGCTGTAGCAGTTTCCCAACCCAGGACTTTAAGAAACTGGCAGCTTCTACCTTGTGTCTTTTGGAATTCACAGTCTTGGAATAGAGTTACCACGCTGTGAGGAAGCCCAAGCAGTCCCATGGAGAGGTCCATGTGGAGAGGAGCCGAGGCTCTGGCTTTCAGTCCCAGCTAAGCTCCCAGTCAACAGCCAGTACCAATTCACCAGCTATGTGAGTAAGCTATCTTGGAAGTGGATCCTTCAGCCCCACTCCACTCCAGCCCCAACTAGTGCTACCTGGAGCAGAGATGGGCCTTCTTCGCTATTTCAGTAGATCTGGTGTGGGTCCGAGTACCCGCATTTTTAATACTTGCCTCAATTGTCCAAGAATACTGTAGAGTCATCAGTTAATTAGATTATGGCTACTCTAATGAAAGAGCAAGCTCACTGGCCAAAATGCTTTGAGAAAATTGTGGCTGTCCTTCTGATCTACCGTCTCTCCCACCTTCATCATTTTTCAGCTTGAAAAATGTCAATGTTTTATAAAGAGAGATAAAATATTACTTTAATCCACTTAATCATATGAGGTAAAACTTCATGGAGCTGGAATGCTTTCATTCAAGTCTGCATGTTCAGAGCTCCCAGCCCCCAGCTCTGTCCTGTGTCCTCCTGGCTGCCCATCAGTTATTTGGGGCAGTGTGTCCTAGTGGTAAGAGCACATGCCCTCAGATCAGACAAACCTGGCCTCAAAACCTGGGTCCTCTTATTCGGTGTGTGACGCTTAGCCAATTAATTCCCCTTTCTAAGTCTCAGTTTATTCATCTATAAAATGATGATAATCATATTTCCTATCTCACAGGATTACTGTGAGGATTAATTGACTAGTGCATGTTAGGTGCTCAGCACAATGCCTGGTACATAGTAAGTGCTCAATAAATGTTTTTTTATCATGGCTCGTCTGAGAAAAGATAAAGGGAAAGGGACCCTCTACGTATCATTTGGGTGCCTGAATTTATACCTGGAGACAGGGAAATGGATGAAATCAGTGGTTAGCTCACCCTGATGTGAACCAGAGTCTAATCAATGGGGCACATTTCAAAAACACAGATTCGCACACCTCTATTTCCCAGATTCTGATTCAGTTGATGTGCACAGGCCCAGAGTCTGTGCAAATAATTCTGAGAAGTTATCAGATTTGAGGTCCAGTAGAACACTCAGGGTTCATTGCTCCTGAGCGTGCTGAATACCTTACACATTAAAATAGTTTGTAAGATATTGTTCTATTCCAGCAGATTTTCATGCATTTTCTGCACCCCACATGAGGGAATGAGGCTCCCATGCTCCTTAACAAACTTGAATGACACAGACCGCCATGGGTTAGTCCTGTTTTTATCTTCCAGAGAGGTGGGACATCAGCGTGTCCAGGGCACAGCCTCAGGGTGAGAGATGTCCCCAGGGAGCCCCCACTTCCCTAACCTCCCCCAAGCTTCACATTAGCCACCTCCACACCTGACCCAGCTCTCCGCCCACAGAATGGGAGTAGATGTCACTCCTGGAGATTTTAATTAATCGTCTTTCTATTTTTTTTTTTTTCTCCTTTTGGGTCAGACTCTTAAGTGTCTGTCATGCTGATAGCACTCTAGGGAGTCTTTTGTTCTGAATAGGTGAAAAATTGTACCCACAAAAAGAGTTCCCCATTCGATCAATTCTCTCTAACAACTTTATTGATTAGCTGCAGGAACATTTTTCATTTATTAATTATGAAGAAGATGTTTCAGAGATTTCTTAAAGTTAACTATTGTAATTTTTTTTTAATACTGAGTTAACATTGACTGACTTGCTTCAAACTGCTTACCAGGGCGCAGTCTCAAAGCAGATAGTTAGGGTCCTAGCAAAGGAAGCTATTAAAGTGCCTGTGAGCATCAGCAGTGGGCTGAATCTTCATTTGGGGCTGATTAATTGATTACTTGGGGGGAAAAAAAAAACATGGCTTGTCCTTCTCAATAATGTGTTAGCATCAAAATATCATCCCATTATGATGTCCAGGCTAGTGATGGTTAATTAATTAATTGCCGCCAGTTAAAAACAGTGTTCGACCCAGGTAAATCTTTCATTTATTAAAATCAATTTTGATAATGGCTTTGCAAAGGGATTTGAGGGTAGAGTGAGGAGGCTTGAGTGGCTCCTCCTTGCCTCCCTGCCTCTCCCCTTCCTCTCCGCTTCTCCTCCTCCCCTCCAATTCCTCTCTCCCCTCCCGCTCTCTTCCCCCTTCTTCCTCTGCAGTCCGTTCCCTGCTGACCTGTCTGCCTGCGGCGGGTGTCTATTCAAGCCCTATTCAGCAGAGGGGTGCAGCAGCTCCCTGGGCTGTGAATGCTCTGAAGGCGGCAGGCTGGTTTCCTCCTCCTCCTGAGTCACTCAGCAGAAAGCCATCTGACGGCATACATCCTTGCCAACCTGATTCCCAAGGAAGAAGGCTGGGCTGCTGGGAAGCGAGGGAATCTGTACAGGGAAATCAAATTCTTACTCCCCAGCCCTTTTCCCTCACCACACCTGTGCTAGACGAGGTTCAATTACCCCAATCAGGGATGCAAGAAGGCAGGCATCAGTTATTCAACTTCATTCCACACCCATGTGAAGACTGGGCTGGAGGAACCAGGCACCAGGCTGGGTACAAATGCAAATGCAGGCCCATCCCTGCCCTCAGGGTGATTTCAGCCTCCAGAAATAGCCTGAAACATTCCTACAGTTCTAGCAGAATTGAGGAACATTCAGGAAGAATGTGAGTGGATAAGATCAAAGACGAGAGGAGGCGCCCATCTCACCTCAAGTACTTCCGACAAAAATGGGTTTGATCCCAAGGCAAAAGATTATAAAAGGGAATATTACTTATGAGACATAAGAGAGGGTAAAAATGAGTCCGATTATTCAATGTGAATGATTCAGTGAAAATGAAAAGGGAGTGGGGGGTAAAACAAAACAAAACAAAAGAAAAAGCAAAAACTCTGCTGGCTGCTCAGGTAGCTCAAAGCAGAGTCTGAGGTGTTGGGGAGTCCTGGGGCAGAATGGGCTGATCCACCATGGGGTGCGGTGGAGGGCTGAGTCACAGGGGGCCTGGGCTCCCAAAGAGCTGCAGAGACTATCAAAAGCTCTAAACCACGTGTTTGGCGTAAGAAGATCAGTGAGGAAGGGGGGGTGGGGGTGCAGATTTGAGAAGGTGGATGAGCGATCACAGGCTCATGTGGCTCATCTGGTTTCTCCAGCAAGAACCAGCCTTCCTAGTGATAAGAAGCGCTCAGCAGCAGGGAGATGGTGAAGGATGGAGGGGAGCATGCGAACGCTTGAAATGGGTTGATGTCTCCAGATCAATTGCATGGCGGCCTCCTAAAAGAACTTGCTAATGTGATCTCAGTATTACTTTCTGTTGTTAAGGAAGGAAGATAGGAAAACAGGCATTGGTATAAGTCCTCATTTCCAAACAAAAGAGAAGGGTAGATTCTAGAAACCTTAAACTTGAGCCCCCATTACCCCTGACATGCATACATAGCTCCCTGGTAAAATTCCAGAACGGATTATTAAAAGGAAGATTGGGAGCTTTTAGAAATGAATCCAGAGATTCTTAACAGTTAACACGAATTTGTGAAGAACAAGCCAAACTAACCACATTTTCTTTCTGATAGGGTTATAGACTTGTGTATCACAAGTGTGACATAATCGTGGATCATCTCAAGTCTAGCAAAGCAACTGAGCTGGTCTTGCCCAACATTCTTATGGGCAAATTTGTAAATTCTGGGTTGAATTCATGCAGCTAGTTTGAATCACTATCAATGAGGATCCTTACTAGAAGGATCTCGATTATTGAATCAAGGGAGGAACTTAGTTTAGAATTCTGTTCCTAACCCTACCTTGTTCAACATTTTTCTAAAAGAAGTTAAAAGAATGAGGGCACAAAAGACATGCTTAGCAGATTTACAAATATGACTCATGTCTGGGAGGGATAGTTAACACAGCAAAAGAACAAATCGATATTCAAAGTTATTCTCCTAGGTTGGAATATGGAAATAAACCAACAGTATAACAGGAATTAACATAAAGTCTGAATTTAGGTTAAAAAAATCAATAGCAAAGGCACAGTGTTAGGTAAGTATGACTTGGCAGCAGTTGACGTGAACAAAATCTTGGAGGTTTATCTGATCATAAAATCAAGATCAAGCAACAGCATAACCTGACTGCTAAGAAAGTTGATGCAGTATTAGGCTCTTACTTTGGGTACTCCCAGAAGTAGAACCCAAGACAAGGGTTCCAATACCTGTAATTATTTTGAGAGGTGACCCCAGGATTCCTCCTGTAGGGGAAGGAGGAAATGAGACAGGGAAGGAGTCAGTAAAGAGTGAATATTGAGCCAGTAGCCATATGAGTCAGAGGAGCTTGATGCTGCTGGAGAACTTTGAGACGCATTCAGAACATGAATCTCAGGGTTACCCTGGCTGAGGGGTGAGAGAGCTGTGGCATCTGTACTCCAGCTCCCCTCTGTCACTCATTGAAGGCTCCCTGGGGAGTGTTCATTTCTTGGCACTTCTGACTGGGCACAGTCCAAGTGGCTCTGGCAGCAGAGAGACCCCTGAGGCAAAGAGATACTGGTGCTGGCAGTTAGAAGTCAGGCTGGCATGCACTAAAATGGTAATGGTCAAGGGGAGCTGGGTAACAGTAACAACTGCTACTAGTCTCTAAGAATTATATAACAAACAAGTGTCCGTCTTGCTGGTCAACCATATGTGGAAAACTATGTTTAATTCTGGGTGCCACATTAAAGAGGAACCTTGAAAAACAGTGTTTCTCAGAGTAGGGGCCCAAGATAATAAGGAGTTTGCGAATCATGTCATCTGCAGATGAAACTAAAGAGTCCCAGTTTGGACTTAGAAGTAGAAGATAATGTGCTTGACATCTCATCTTGACTGTCTAGCAGATATCTGCAACTCAACATGTCTGTATGAGAATTCAATCCCCCCAAAGTTAGAACACTATGTGTGAAATAATTGTTCACAGATACAGAAAATACAATATGGTCCCTACTCCCACTAAAAAAAAAAGTGGTGATACTCTTATTCCAGTGGAATGGTTGGGAAGGGGAACTGCATAAATATGGAAGACCAAAACCAAATGACCAAACGCTTAACTTATATGTACATAGAAGTGATTTTAAGGATGCACTGAATTTTGATATTGAAGCAATTGGTCAAAAGAATATACAAAATTTAGACAAATTCTTAATCTGAAGCTATAAAAGAACAGGGGATTCTCTTTACAAAATTAAAAACAACACTATGGATGAATGAATAAAAGATTATTTACTACTTATGTAAACATATATTATATGGATAAATATCCCTACCCACAAGTATATATACACACATAGGGATACAATTATGTTTAACTGTTAATTCACTCATAAGTATATACACATACAGCAAATTGTAGCTGAGTATGACACTGTGGTGGTTTTGATGTTAATACAAATTTTTCCTAATTGGTGAAAATAAATTATGACACACCCATACAATAGAATATTAGAGAACTCTCTATGTATTGATATGGAATAATCTTCAAGATATCATTTTCTCAAAAGTTACAGAGTCTCATGCACACTGGCCCTGTGTTTCGCTTGGTTTCAATGCTAAAGGGAGCCTTATCTTCATTTCATTGCTCCTAGATCCTCGTCAGGCTGCTTACTAATCATATGGCGTTGAAAAAAAATCCTTTAACTTTTCAGGATTCTACTTTCCCCAAATGTCTTTGTCTTAGGCTTGCTGTGGAGAACAAGTGGGAATAGGAATGAGCTTTGGGGATTTCGAATTTGATTTTCTTTTGAGTTGGCCTGGGGAAAAGAGAAGCTAAAGACATCCCTAAAGCTGTTGTAGAAAGAGGCATTTATTCTTCTTTTCATTTAATATTACTCTAGGCATAGTACAAAATACTTATTCTTATAATCCTTGCTTCCCCTGAGGAGGTCATCAGGGATGCAGTGACCTGGACCAGTAGTAATAGACATGCACAAATCAGAACAAAAACAGGAGAACAATAAAGGGGAACAAAGAAAGCATCCACATCCAAGATACCTGGGTTTGCACAGCTCAGGTCAGAAGCTGTGGGGAGAGCGCTCTGGGAATCCCAAGTCAGTGAGGAGCAGGGAAGCTGTCAGCTCTCATCCAGGCTGTTCTGAGACCTCCTGTGACAGCCAGGATTCCACAGCAAATTGAATAAGCAGAAAGACACTGCGTGAATACCAGAAATGGGAAATGTCTTCCAAAGATTAGGGAGAACTGATCGGATGCAAAATGACGCTTAAATGTGTAGCATTCACAAAAACGAATTCAAGTGGACTATCCACCTATTACACAGGAGAATTTGTTACCGTACAAATCTAAGAAATCAATGTTTGAGAAAAGATGAAAAAATTAGAGTTAACCTTGATGATGTAAAGATTTTAACAAGGGTTTCATTGGTTATTGTTGTTTATTAGTACTTTCTACAGAATGAGGTGGAAAAGGATAGAACAATTTTGCCCGCCTTTCTTGCCAAGTGGCTACCTTGCAAGGGGCTGGCGTTCTTGGCAGCTCGGGACTCTGGCCTTTGAGGAGTGCTGCTGGAAGAGTAACAATACCTTGTACTTTGACATGTCTTTACTGATTACAAAGGGCTTTCACATCAACTATCCCAGTTGACCTCAACACCGCTATGAGAAATGTACTATGAGGAAACTTGGCTTCTGCAAAGTGAGGGACTGTTCGCATCACACAGTTAGAAATGGTGACCTGGAACATCAGTTCTCTAGGTGTGCTCTTTCTGTTGTGTTCTTTCTGCCATGTTATGCTACCTCTACAACCCACCCCTCCTTTCCTCAAATTTCTCACCGTTGACCTAACAAAGTAGGAATTTCCATTCCTGAAGTGCCATTCTTTCAGCAAAGAGACCTCTAGAAGTCCCATACCATGATGAAAAGGATCTTCCCAAGATGGAGGATTATCACATTGATGACATTATCTGCCAATAAGGATGAGTTTATTTAACAGGACCTTTAGGAGATGGAAGACAAGACACGTATATTCTGAAATAAGGATGGAGGGAGTATAAGAAATTTGGAACACAGAGGACTGTTAAATACAGACAGGGAAGCCAGGCCAGCGGCTCAGAGGAAACTCTGGGCAGCTGGAGAGCATTTTGAGGGCATGGAGTAGCACAGAGAAAATGGATAGAAAGGACCCAAGACAAACGTCACCGAAATTGTGCTTTATTCTGGAGATGGTCCTGATTCTGTGACTTGTGCTAGGTCTTTCCTTCCAATATGGCAGGCCAGCTAAAAGAGGCTAGGTGAAGAGTTGGATTTGGTTGAAGTAGACAGAAGAGAACCTGAGTGCACAGAGGTGACTACTGAGGAGGTCAATTAGCACTGGAAAGGGCACTCAAGAGCATTAAACCCAGACAGGGATTGTAATCCTGGGGTATGCAGAACAAGCCCATGCAGAGAAGAAAAACTTTACAACCTACTGTGATGTGGAAGCCTGAGTCTCAGAGGCTGAGATGGGAGCCTGGAAGGGAGGACACTGGGCAGGTGAGTGTGAGTGGACTGGTCAGACCCATTGAAATGTCCCTGGAGCTGCCAGCCCCAGGAAATCAGGGACCCAGCTTAGAGACTTGGGACATAAATGAGCAGAACCCTGAGCTCTGTTAGCCAGGGTACCAGGGACTGGAAGCCAGGCTCAGAGAGGATGGGAAATCAGCGTCAAGAAGCATAACATGCCATTTGACCTACCATTCTACTCCTATGAATTTTACTCTACAGATATTCTCACGCATGTGGGAAATCACACACATACAAGAATATTCACCGTGGCATTGTTAGTAATAGCCAAAGGTTCGAAACAGCCTAAACGTTCACCAGTGGAGGATGGTTAGAAAAAACTACACCATGCTAATGCGAAGGAGAATTAAGCTGCATAACTCTCTATGCGTGGATCTGGAACATCTTCAAGATATATTTTCCTCAAAATAAGCAGAGCAAAACAGTATGTATAGCAAGCTATCATTTGTATATTTTTTGGTAAGACATGACTGGGGGTACCTCTGGGTGTGAGATCTGGGTACCCGGGCATTAGGGTGGGAAGGGAGTAATTCTCAATAACCCCTTTTGTAACTTTGGAGATTTGTACTGTGCATAAGTATCACCTCCTAAAAAAATATGGGCCTGGAAGGGTTAGATGAGAGGGAGCAGGAACCCAAACCCACAGAAGAGTCATCAATGATGGGAGCTCAGGCAGAGGCAGAACAGTGGGGTGGGGCCCAATGTTAGGCCAGTGTGTTTGGGGCTGTGCATCCCTAGGCTGAGCCAGGAAGGAGCCAGAGAGGGCAGGGTGGGGTGGCTAGGCTCAGGAAGGGGACACCTGATAGAGTGCGGTGTGAGGAGAGGGGCGGGTGACCAGTCAGCTCCTCAAGTACCCTCCTGCCTCGGAGCCTTAGTTCTGGAAGGGCACTTTAAGGTCACTTGGGCTGGTGGTTCCAAAATGTCAGTCTGTGATTTGACTGAGTCAAATTGTTAAAATTCAGATTTGTGGCCCCATCCCAAACTCCTGAGTCTAAAAGTCTCAGGAGTGGGGTGGGGCATGGCATTCCTGCAGATTCTATGTTCAGCCGGGTTGGGAAACACTGACCTGGACCATCTGTCTCTCTTGTAGCTGAAGGGGATTTCCAAGAGAGATGATGCTGGTGCGGGGCATACTGCAACCCTGGGATCAGTCAGCAGCCTGCGGGTTAGGGAAAGTACCTGTCAGCGATGTAGTTTGTGTACACTGCAGAGAGCAGTCTTAGAGTCACACAGACTGTGCTTGAATCCCAGGTCTGCCACTTAATAGCAATGTCCTTGGAGATGACTTCATATTGCTATGCTTCGATCTCATCTCTTACATAGATTTAATAATGCCTATCCTGTAGGCTTAAAATTTTAATAAGATTATATATATATATAGCACCCAGCTGTTTTTATTATCATTGCTGTTCTATTGTTGCCGTTGCAACCTCACAGGAAAGTAAGGACCTTGCTGTGACATGAAGGACTGTCACCACAGGCGGAGTCAGAAACTAACCAACTAACTTCTGCAGCATCACTGAAGTCCAGCGTCAAACCACCAGAGAGACTAGAGTAAAAAGTAGGCCTGACATGGCACCAGTTTTCTGAGAGGATCATAATCCAATGACTGCCCAAACTTCTTAGATCTCTGTCCTGGAGAACATTTAGTGCTTGATCACCCTTAAAATATACCATTTTATGCTTGTAGTGGGACGGGCTTGGGCCTGTGCAATGAGCCACACTAGAGGAAAAATAGACTGGTTCTGGATCCCTGGAGGACTCAGAGCGCCTGGCACTGTCGCATGTAACTGGCCTCCTGAGCAGATCACCTTCCTAGGATTACAGAACGGAAGGCTGAGGTATTCATTGGATATCTTCCCCCTCAGAGTGTAGAACTCCGTTAATGACTACAGAACGCATTCCCAGCACGTTTAATGGGTTTGGGCTCCTAGAGAGTCATTCCAATTTCCTGTTGTGCCTGGCTAGCGGAGGCCCTACAGTCCAGAGAACTTGAAGTCTGGAGGGCTTTGAGAAGCTCTCCTTGTCTCCTCTTTCTTGGGCAGGACTAAATCTTACCCAGAGGCCAGGCCACAAGTGCAAATTTGTTCAGATTTGGAAATTTCAGGAGAGGCTTTATGTAGAGTGTGCTGGTTTGGCTGCAGCTGTGTTTTAAAACAATTCTTATTCCTCCTTTTGCAGTGGCTGAAGAGGATGGAGCAATGACCGAGGAGCCCTGAATTTGACACTGACTCTAACTGGTGCTTCTGAATTCTTTGTCGTAGTTCTCAGGGCGGCTTCATTTTTGCTTCACTTATTTGCTCCAGAATGTGGACTTTGTAGCTATTGGAGCTGCTGTATCTGAAGTGAGGGGGAGAGAAAAATAGAAGAATAAATGCAAGGAGATCGGGTGAAGCACTCACCCCTGAGAGGCACAGGTAAGGGGTCCTTCCACGGAGGCGAGAGGATGGATGCAAATAGGGATGAGAAGGTCCTTGAGGATTGTGCGCCACTTCGTCTTCACGCAGAAGAGGAAACTGAGGCCTAGAGAGGTATGGGATTTTGTGGCCAATCAGGGACCAGAACCCGGATGTCACATAACAACATTTCAGTCAACGACTGACCGCACATATGATGGTGGTCCCATAAGATTAGTACCATAGTAGGCTGTGCCATCTAGGTTTGTGTACGTACACACTACGATGTTTACACAACAAAGAAATCGCCTAATGATGCATTTCTCAGAGCATGTCCCCATTGTTAAGCGACACATGGTTATAGTTTGGCAATGTCAGGAAGAAAGCACTGAGCCAGGGAAAGGGAAATCGAGGCTGAGGAGTTAAAGGTAAATTTGTTGGCAAACTTGTCAACCTAGGATTTTTTTTTAATTTTTTTTTTTTTAAGATTTTATTCTTTTCCTTTTTCTCCCCAAAGCCCCCTGGTACATAGTTGTATATTATTCGTTGTGGGTCCTTCTAGTTGTGGCATGTGGGACGCTGCCTCAGTGTGGCTTGATGAGCAGTGCCATGTCCGCGCCCAGGATTCAAACCAACGAAACGCTGGGCCGCCTGCAGTGGAGCACGTGAACTTAACCACTCGGCCACAGGGCCAGCCCCTCAACCTAGGATTTTTAAAAAAGTAACTTCTAGAGTATTATTACATAAGTGTCTCACTTTCTATTGCTGTGTAACAAATTAACACAAAGATAAGCAGCTTAAAATAACAAACAATTATTCTCTCTCAGTTTTTGTGCGTCAGGAATCCTGGCACAACTTTGCTAGATGCCTTTGGCTCAAAGTGTCTCACAAGACGGCAATCAAAACTCAGTGGGGTCATGGTCTCAGTTGAAGGCCTACCTTGGAGAGGACCCCATTCCAAGCTCACTCATGTGGTTCCTGGCAAGATTCAGTTCCTCATGGGCTATTGGACTGAGGGCCTCTGTTACTTGCTGGCTGTTGCCCAGAGGCCCCCACAGTTCCTTGACATGGGGACCTCTTCATATGGCAACTCATGACATGGCAGCTGGCATCCCTCAAAGTAAGTGAGAGAGCAAGAGAGAGTGCCTGAGACAGAAACCTCAGTCTTCTTATATCCTAATTTCGGAAGTGACAGCCCATCAATTCTACCGCGTTCTGTTCTCTAGAAGCGAGTCACTAAATCCATCCCATACTCAAGGGGTATCACTTGTTGAGGGAAATAGATAAGGAGCATAGCATAACGTCAGGTTGATGCCAAAGAAAGAAGGAGTGTTCACTGGAGCAAGTAAGAACTTTGCCTTGAGAGTTTGTGAGAGAGCTCAGCCGGGGCCGAGGCATTGCAGCCCAGCAGGAAATGGCGACTCACTCAATAGCATTGACAGCCACTTATAGAGACACTGAAACGACCTGGTGCCAACAGTGCTGTACTAATTGCCAGCTGGTCATTGTTACTTGGAGTCACTTCAAGTGTGCTGCCAAAAATCTCAGGGTTCAAAAGTTGTGGCAGGAACACAGAAAGATTGACAACCACTGGAATGAGGTGACAGAGCCAATGCCCTGGAAGAAGACGAAGAAAGACACCCAACGAACGTCTTGGCCCCACCCCAGCTGGGTTACCTGAAAACACAGACCCGCAACTCAGCAGTTCTCAACCTTGGCTGCAGATTGCAGTCACCTGGGCAGCTTTACAACTTCTGTTGCGTGGGTCCCACACTCGGAGGTTCTGATTTAATTGGTCTGGAGTGGGAGTTTTAAAAGCTCCGCAAGTGATTATAATGTGCAGCCAAAGTTAAGAGCCATTGAATCAGCTGCATGGCATTGACTCAGGGGCGGGAAGAAGGAAGGTGAACAGAATTCAATTTTACCTTAATTTCCTCTTGCAAACGACTAAAATTGAGGAGCACCACTGAAAACCCCGCTGCTTTAGGGAGGAATCCTTATTGACAGTAGCAATTGACTGGAAACAAGCATAGAATTTCAGCTGAGTGGAGAACAGATTTCCCCACATCGGTGCTTCTGGAAGGGCTCTCCATCTTCCCAGTCAAGGGGCAGGCATCCCATCACTTCCATAATTTAAAACTGAACTTAAAGCCATTCCAGGAAGACGTGTACCATTGACCCCATGTTGGCGTGGCTCGGGTCAGATCGCCACATGTCCTTCCCCATCTCTCTTTTCTATTTTTTTTACGGAGGAACTCAGCATTATCCTCCAGCCAAATGATACTCGGGGAGCAAGCCTGTGCCCCTACTCTCTTGATTCCTCACTTTCCTGCTTCCTTTTTCAGAGCTTCCAGGACCACTGAGTGACTCCCTGATTCCTCTCCTCACCCTGACCTCACCTCCCCAGGTGACACAACAGATAGGAATGAGTCATCAAAATTTACTTGTCCAATGACCCAATTCTTCAGAGTCCCAATAAATGATTTCAAGTTGATGGGCTGGGGCATGATAGTAGCTTACTGAGTTAGGTATGGCACATAGACTCATGGAGACCAGGTGTCTCCCAAGAGGGTGGCACTAACAAGGAAGACCAGGCAGTGGGACAAGGCAGGGTAGGGAGTAGTGGGGGACAAGTATGGCTTTTTAACATGCCTCAGAGTTCACAAATGGATTGATCTGCCCAGGATAGTCAGGAAGAAATTGAAGGAGAAATGGGGGAGTATTGGGGGTTGAGGCAGGGGGAGAGAGGAGAATATTGGAAAGAAAGAAAGCTGGAAGGAGATTTTAGGCTATGGCTGGAGTTTCTTGGTTCCTTCATGGGAAAAGAGTCAAATCATTTCCTTTAATGACTGCAAAGCATACAATTAATCTACAAATCTAGAGGCTGATGTGGGAAACGAGATCCCCAAAGAAATGCCACGTTGGCATCTTGGGGTGATGAGTGTGTGTGTGTATGTGTGTGAGTGCGTGTGTGTGTGTGATGGAGCAGAAAATCTCTTCTACGCTAAAGTATCTGCAGAATAAACTGGGACAAGAATTGCCAAATTCTAATGGTCCATTATGAGCAATTTCCTTTATCTTGATTTATTTCCTTGAAAGGGAAGAATGGGTGCAAAATTCTACTCATCCTCAGTAGAAGTTGGTAATAAAGAAGAAAGAAGAAAGAAGAGACCCGGAGAGAACTTTTAAAAAGCAGATTTCTATAAACCAAAGGAATTCTTATGAAGTTTGTCACTACCTAATGGAGGGGAAAAAATCACATAGGGAAAGAAATATGTGAAAAAGCAAGTAGGCTTTCAATAGTCAGTTCAGAGGACTCAGGGAAAATCCTGGAACTTAGGATAGGAAGAATAGCAGGATGGTGCTGTGTTCAGGGACCTAGAAGGGGGAAGCGGGAGCAGATGGAGCTGGGAGAGAAGAGGGAGAGCAGGGGAGGAAAAGAAGAAATCACTGAAAGCAAAGTGGCCTGACTGAGTAGGCACAAGAGCAGAAAGGTTAGACAAGATTTTACGAAATTTTACCAGAAGTAATCTTCATTTACATTATGCAAAAGAAAAACCCAGGCAAACACCATTCCCGATGGACAGAGAGGGCAAGCAAGTAACAGGAGGATTCAAAATAGCAGAGGTTTTAATGTGTATTTTTACTACTGTCTTTACCAAAAGACGTTACATTTTGATGTAAGGTCTGTGGGTTACACTCAGAAAGCAACCACAAGCAGACATTTTGTCTCATGTGGAAGCAGTTCCCAATAATTCTCAAGATTTCTGAGCTCCTTTCAGGGCCCCCCTCCCCCGCCCCACCATCCCCTCCCCCCCCCCCCCCCCCCCCACCCCGCAGCTGATGAGTATGATAGGTTTCTTCTTTGAGCCTTTCTTTGTCTTTAACCCTTGGGTTTGTTTTCCAGGCAGGGAGTCCCACCCCATGTGACATGGCTGGGCTGGTAGACCTGAAAGACCTGAAACGGAGCAGAGCATCCTTTGCAAAAAGGATGCCTGAAACTAAACCCGCAGGGACTCAGGACACTCGATTGAATGGACATGGGGGTTCAACAGGGACCATGGTGGGAGGGACCAACAATTATTCTGAGCATTTCCCAGAGAAGGGGCATTCCCTCAGGAGTGTCACAAAGAACAAACACGATGCCCATCTTTTAGGAAGCAGAAAAAGATGACCACGTTCCTTATAACCTGATAAGCTTCACCTGGCTTCCGGGGAAGATGCTAGAACAAATCATCAAGCAATCAATGTGCAGTCAGCCAGAAGGGGGCAAGGTCTGGGGAGCTTATGGACACAGCCATGTAAAGAGTAAATCAAGTCGGACCAATTTAATTTCCTTCTATGATAGAGTGACAGGCCATGTAGATAAGGTGGAAGCAATAGATGTAATCGACCTGAGACCTCAGCAAGGCATTTGCTTCTGCACCACGTGACAGGCTCAGTGACAAGCCGGCTTGCTATGGTTCAGGCCAGGGGTCAAGAACCCCGGAGCTCTTACACAAGATGGCAGGGGATACAGTTCCTACCACTCTCTCCTCCTCTTGCTTCATCGCCTCAATGAGTTGATGTTCACTGTCACACAGTTTTATTTGACAAACACTTGTTTTGTGCCTCCTGGGTTTGTGCTGAGCACTGAACAAATATTTGTTGAATGAATGGATGGATGCTTAGGCATATGAGCTGCAACCTTAGGAGACTGGCACAAGGGAGTTTAACCCCAATCCACCTTCTCCACTGAGAACAGGAAACCTGCAAATACTCAGCAATTTCTTCCTCCCTCCATTCAAAAGGCCAGAATCCAGTTTCATATTTATACCACACTGAGATTGGATGTGTGCAAAGTTGAAAGCACGATCTGCCTCCCAGTGTTTGCCATTTTCTCAGAATCAATAGAGAGAGACAGAGATAGGATGGTTCCAGGAGGGATAGGCAATCTTCAGATTACCCTCTTTATCTGTAGCCTAGATGACAGAATTTTAATAATGCAAACTATCCGCGGGTCTTAGCAAATTGGACTAAGTTGAACAACGCACAGAAAACAGCCCAGTGCAAAGGGGACACATGAAACAAAACTCAGGAATGAAAGCGAACTACTCAGACACAAGATTGGTCTTTGTCAAGATTGCAGGTCAGGCTAGAGCTAAATGGGACATAACTGTAGGTTTCAACAGATCCCAGGCTGGCAGCAGAAGCCACATGGCTTCAACGAATGGCCTAAGGTGAATGCCATCCAGCTAGGAATCAAACGTTCTTCCGTGCCCCACGGAGCAGACCTTGTGTGATTTCCAGCCCTATTTCTTTGGAAAGACGAGGAGAAATGGAGTGAGTGCAGAAAAAATGGCTGAGATGATTAAATGGATGGGGAAATACCTGAGATGCAAGAGAAATGGCTGAAGGGGTTAAGAGATGACTACCAGGCATGACACCTGTCATCAAGGACCTAAGAGTGATAAGTGAGGCACAGATAATTATTCTCTATCTCCCCTCTGGGTAAGGAAATAGGAAATGGAAGATTTTATTTTAAAAAGGTTTTTTTTTCAAAATAAGACATGCACACACTTTAAAATTAAAGAGTGCTAAAAGACATCAAGAAATACCAGTCCCTTCATCCTAACCCTTCTCAACCCCAAGTCCTAATCCCTGGGCAGCTATTTTTTTAAAGCCTTTTTCAGTATTTACCTTCAAACAATATGCTTCTGCTGAACTCCCTGATTTTCTTGATTTTTAATATGGTCTGTTGATTTTTATTATAGGATAAGATAATTTAGCTCTCATTTGCTCCCCCCTTTCCACATCCTCATCCTCCCAGTATAGTTACATCACAACACTGGCTATGTCAATATTCAGGGTGTTCATCGCTATGATGAAGTAGCTAATGCTTCCTGCCACGCGAAGTAGTGCGCCATAATTGCATTTCCTTTTTGTATGTCTCTTGGAACCAATAGCTGTCTCCTTTCTTTGTTTTTGATTTTGGTTCTGGTTGGTTCCATTTTCTGTGTACCTATCACTAGGTACTTCCCAAACTCACAGCAGCGCTGTAAAGCTTCACCCCATATTACTTTCCACTTGGGAAATCAGAACAAGTAATATATTAAGGTGGTTTCCTCCTGAAGACACCGTTCCCGGAGCCTCTGTCTTCGTACTCCAGAACAGATGGGTTGTTCACGAGTCCTGCTGCCCCACTGTCATTCTGGGGCCACTCTTCCCATCACCTGTCAATGTCCTTCCACCTCTGTGTTAGTTTCCCAGGGCTACCCTGACAGACAGCCACAGCTGAGGGGTTTAAATAACAGAAATTTATTGTCTCAGTTTTGGAGGCTACAAGTCTGAGATCAAGGTGTTGGCAGGGACATGCTCCCCTCGAAAGCACCAAGGAAGGATCTGTGCCAGGCCTCATTCCAAGCTTCTGGTACTTCACAGCTTGTGGCAGCATAACTCCAATCTTCACATGGCGTTCTTTTTATAAGGACACCAGTTGTACTGGAGTAGGGGCCCCCCTACTCCAGCATGACCTCATATTAACCAATTACATCTGCAATGCCTCTATTTTCAAACAAGGTTTAGGACTTCAATATATGAGTTTTGGGGAGACAATTCAACTCCTCTACAATAACAGCCTCTCTCATATTTGTAGTCTCCCAGATCTCATGCCTCTTCTTTCTTGGCTTATTCCCTCATTAACCAAGGGAGGAGCACATTTCAATAGCTTCCTTCTAAAGGATGAATGAGAGGCTATTTCATATCTTGCATATCTGAAAATGTTCTTTTTTCCTATAATGGGCGCTTTTTTTTTTGTGAGGAAAATTTGTCCTGAGATAACATCTGTTGCCAGTCTTCCTATTTTTGCTTGAAGATGTTGCTGAACTAACATCTGTGCCAATCTTCCTCTATTTTGCATGTGGGATGGTGCCATAGCATAGCTTGATGAGATGTGTATAGGGCCACACCTGGGATCCAAACCAGAGAACCCCGGGCTGCTGAAGAGAAGCGTGTGAACTTAACCACTATGCCACTGGGCCAGCCCCAATATAATGGGTACATTTTATTGACAATTTGACTGGACAGAAAACTCTAAACTGAAAATCCCACTTCCTCAGAATTTTGATGATCTTGTCCCAGTGCCTTCCAGCTTCTCAAGTTGCTGTTGAGAACTCTGACGTCATTCCAATGCCTAACAGTTCATATGTGAGCATTGTTTTTCCTCTTGAGAGCTTCTAAGATCATCTCCTTATCCCAGGTGTTCTGAGACTGGTGAGTTTCATTGTATTAAGCACTTAATTTTCCCTTTTAATTTGGAAACTCATATCCTTACAGAGATTTTTTTTTTATTGAGAGAAGTTTTCTTTTATATCTTCAATTATTTCATCTCTTTCATTTTGGGTTTTCATTCACAATAATTCCTGTTAGTAAGATCTTGGAACTACTAAAATTATTTGTTGATTTTCTGATGATATCATTCCTGTTTTCCTTCTCATTGACTTTTGTTCTTTCTGGAAGATTTCCTTAACTCGTTTTCCAATCCTTTACCTGACCTTTAAAAAAATTGGTTATTTAATTTTAAGAGCTCTTTTTTATTTTCTGAATATTCTTTTAAAAAAAATACCGTACTGTTCTTTTTCTATGGGTATAATATGTTTTCTTCTTCTCCTGAGAACATTAACTATGAATTTTTTTTAAAGTTTTCTTCTGTTCTATATATTGTCTCTGTTTCCTGAGTTCCTTTCTTCCTGCTAGTTTGTTTTTCTGATTAGACACTTTCCCCAAATGACAGGTTCTACATGTTAAATTTCTGCCTAAGCTGCAGTAACAGAGTTCCCCAAAGCCTAGCTTCAGTATACAATTTTATTTTCCTGTCACATACTTTTCCAGGCATAGGTTGTCCTGGTCCATGTGACTGCCATCCTCAACATGTGGCTTTCGTCTCTGAGTCCAATTTGGCTGCCTTAGCTCCCACCATCACCTCTGCATCCTACCCAGAGGGAAAACAGGAAGGGAGTACATGCTCACTCCCTTTGAGGGCATGACCTGGAAGCAGCACACATCACTTCTGATCACACCCTATTGGCCAGAACTTAATCAAATGATCATAGCTAGCCACAAGGGAGACTGGGAAATAGTCTTATGCTAGTTCACCATATTTTCAGCTAAACCTCCAGAGTTTTAAAATTAGAATAGATATTAGTAAAAAGCTAGCAATCTTTGGCACAGTCCACCTAATATTGCATTGGTCAAGGTTTAGGAGAAGGTCATAAAACAGTAATCACTCTAGATATTACAGAAGAAAAGCATTTAACACAGGGAATTACGTGCTTTCAAAATCAGAAGGGCCAGAGGACTGGGCTCCAGGATTTGATGCTGAGCTCCCAGCAACTTCAGAGAACTACCTGCCAAGGGAGCTACTGCTTTGCTACATTCAAAGAGACAGGGAGTCAGGAGGCTGCCACAGAAAGAATTAAATTCAAGAACACTTTGCCAGAGATGCACTCTGAGGATCATAAAGCTGCCACGGCTCACAAGTGTCTCAACAGTCACTCGCTTCCCACAAAGCTGGAGACAAGCCCTGTGAGGGCTGCTGTAGGAAACTTCGATAACTTTGCTAGCCAGGAGAAAAATAGCCCAATGCATCAGGAAGATGGCCTCTACCTCCCTTCCATCTTCCAAAATTGTTCAAGTGCTTCTTATGGGTGGAACCAAATTTCTTCTCATACCCTAGCTGCAAGGGAGTCTGGGAAATGTACATTTTAGTTTGAGGGTTCTAGAATACAGGAAGAAAGTCTTAAAGGAGGCAGAGATGCTGCTGAGTGTTGACCCACCTATCGAAGACTCTGGTGATCTTGGGCTGTTCATTCATCTGTAAAAGTGTGGCAGAAATAACAGGTTAGGTGGGAACTTTGTCTTTTTATTTGGAGGTGGGTTCCCCAAATGTTATTAAAGATGGTCTTTTCTCTGGGCTTTGCAGTTTCTGAAAAGAAGCCCTCAGTCTCCAGCCTGGGGTGATAAGCTGGTTATAAGCATCCTGGGAGCTGAAGGGGTGTTTGGTGCTTGGTAGGCATGACTCACCCTGTCCTCCCTCGACCTGAAGTCCTTGAGTTGAGTCTCAGTTTTTAACCTAAAAATTCGTGTGGATTTTGCAATCAACTCCATAATAAATCTTAGTTTGTTTTCATATAAAAATATTCTCTGGTGCCATCCTGGTGGTGTAGCAGTTAAGTTCACGCACTCCACTTTGGTGGCCCGGGGTTTGACAGTTCGATCCCAGGTGTGGACATATGCACTACGTATCAAGCCATGCTGCAGCAGGTGTCCCACATATAAAATAGAGGAAGATGGGCAAAAATGTTAGCTCAGGGCCACTCTTCCTCAGCAAAAAGAGGACGATTGGTGGTGGATGTTAGCTCAGGGCTAATCTCCCCACAAACCCCCCAAAAATATATATTCTCTGCTGAATCTTGGGATGAAATAATGATCCAGAAAGCTGTTCCTTGTTTAATTTGTATTTTAAAATCTCCCTGATACATGGCCACAAATCCCCCAGAGGCGAGTATCCTGCAGTTTGAGAAATACAGGCCTGGATTATTGCTCTAATATTCTAGCATCCTACGACTGCTTTTCTCTTCTTAGTAGGTAGATAGAAATAAGAAACAACAAGAGAAAGGAAGAGAAGCTTGAAGAGGAACGACCTGCCTCTTATTTAAAAATAAATCATAGCAGGATGAAACCGGAATGGAAAATTCAGAACAGTGATCAATACTTGAAGAAAAGAAACCAAAAGGCCATGTTTTATTGCAAGATCCACGCACTGTGTGCAAGAAGGCAGCTGGCTGTGAACACAGGTTTCCAGGGCTAGGAGGAGGAGAGATAATGCTTTTTTCAGTGAAAGGAGCCAGTAAGAGCCTGCTCAAAGTAAATTCAGTGTTTCTGGAAATGCCATAGTCCTGCCTAGGGAAGCTCCTGGCCTGCATTTTTCACTGCATGGGCAACAAACACAGCAAATCGTGCATTGTTTCCTTCCAGCCCTCAGACTGGCTGATGGTGACGTGTCCTAGACACCACCCACCATGTTTGGACGTCAAGCTGGGAAAAATCAGTAGAAATAAAATGAAAGTGGGAAGAATGTGCACTAAAGTGAAAAGAGAAAGAGGTACAGTAACTCCTCTGAGTGGGAGGAAAAAGGAGAGAAATGTGAGTGAGGATCCTTGAGTCTATGTTGTCCTCTGTGGGTAGAGAACTTGCATAGACTGACCTCATATGATCCTTTCAACTCTGTCTGATAGCCCCATGTTATGGATGAATAAGTCCAAATTGGAGCAAGGTTCACAGATTTGCTCAATATTACAAAAAGAGAAACTGGTAGACCCTAGATCCAAACCCAGGACTGTAGGATTCCTGGATGGATGATTTTTCAACTATTCTCTTTCTATGTCTGACATGGAAGAGCCAGGAGGCTGAGATACTGTCCCAGCTGTACCGCTAACTGGCTGTGTGACCTTGGGCATGTTACTTAAACACTCAGTGCCTTCATCTCTCAGGAGAGACTTATCACTGCCTTTTTGACCCAAAGGACATGCTTACAGGACTTGCCTTCTCCATCAACATTTGGCAGAGATGCTAATAGAGTCTAGATCATGCTCATTCTTCCATAGTTCCCCCAAAGCAGCTCAAAGTGGTGGAAAATTGGAGAAACAGCCCCAATTCCATGCTGGGTCAGGCAGGGAGGGGGTGGAGAGAACAGCAAGGAAGAAAGGTCGTTTCTGTGGCAGGGAACACATAAACCAGAGACTGAGAGGAGGGTACTGTAGACATCAAAACCCCTGTGTGGCTCACATGCCTACAAACGACACATGACATTGCCCCCCTTCCCAATAGTTAATTAGAGCTGAAGGCTGTCTGACAGCAAATAGCCAGCCCTTCCCTCCCCTCCCCTTCCCCCAGCTTTAACCATTTAAGCTCTGCTCCTTTCTTCTCCTCTCATCCTCTCTGAGGCACTGTCCCTCCTCTAGAGCTAATGAAGAGCAGAAGCAGAGGGAGGGGCTGAAGCCAGTGGGGCAGCCCACCCTTCCAGGCCCCTTGCTTCCCACACCCTAGCAGGGCACTGCCCGGCATGAGCCACAAAGCCTGGAGATCCTGTGACAGTTCCAGCAGGCACGGGGGCCCCAGAGCTCCTCCACTTCCAGCTGAATGGAGTCGTCTTTTCCCTCCTCCAGCCCAGCACACCTCTGGCTTCCCCTGTTCAAGCCAGTGATCAATGGCTCCCGCCCAAAGCAATAGACTCCTCATTGCAACCTTTTCACTCTCCAAGGTCTAGATCAAGTCCCACATGTCCACTAACTCCAGCCCTTACAGACACACTCTCTCTCTGAAAGGGCAAAAGCCACATCACCATGGCTCTGTTTTTCTCGTATGTGCTTCTTCCTCTCTTCCAGCCAGACTCTAAAGCCCTTTGTGCATTCCCCACTTGCTCCCACCCCACCGCCTACCCCACGGTGCATGATCAACATATACTGTTCCATTGTTTCGTGGACCTCACCTGGGGGAAGCCATTTCCTCCCAGTTCCCCGACAGTAAGATAGAATAAAAGGCAAAATAATACCAATAGTATAGTGGAGGCTACCAGCCATCTGTATTCCTTTTAATCATCATAAAAGCAACACATATTTGTTTTAGAAAATTTGGAACATACAGAAAATAATTTTTAAAAGTCATACGTACTCTGGTGTATTTCCTACCAGTGCAAATATGCCCACGTTTTCAAGGAAATTTGAATCATAACATGGCTTTTTTTAATTGGAATATGAATATATTTCTTTATTAGGATGCTCACAAGCATAACGTAGTTTTCGATCCTTCGTTTTTCTATGTTATTTTTTGGGAAAATTTTTCATGCTAAACAGTTGTCGTGTTGTTAAATATCTTTCAAAAAGGTATTTTTTCACAACTGCAAACTATGCCACCATACAGATATGCCTTGCTGTATTGCCCTATTGTTGGGCATTCCAGACATTTCCTGCTCCCCACCCCTCCAGGCCTGTGCTCCGCCATTTAGCCCTATGATGTGTCTACACAAAACAACCTCAGACCTGTCCTTACCTTGTCCAGCCCCTCCACCAAGCTCCCAAGCTCTCTCTCTTCCTGCTTTATTCAGTCTTTCAAAAGAAGCAGCTAATCTTTAGAACTTTCTCTGCCACCACTCACCATCTGCTGCTCATTCCCACCATGGTCAGACTCACCCACCATGCTTTAACCAGTCAGCCTTCCTGAAGATTCTGAATGCCCTGATACTCAAGGCCAGTGTTTGTTTCTCAGTCTTATCTTCTTTGCCTTTATTGCTCTATGGGACATTGCTCATACTCTCCTTCCTGAACGCCTCTCCTCCCCTCCCTGGCCCCCAGGACAGGGCTCTACCTCGCTCCTTTCTTTTTCCTCCCCTTTGCTGCCTTCTCCATCCCCATCTTTAAATGGGGATGTACCCCATGATGTGGATCAAGGCTGCCCCAGAGAGAGAAGCCCAAGGTGTCCTGGCCCACATGCCAATCTACATGACCCGATTCATATCTAGTGTTATATGACTACACAATAACCAGACCCCACCTGCGCTAATACCATTTTAATGACTTTTTACATGATCTTCCCTTTGTCTGGTAAAAATAAGTCACATACCCATGCCTTATAAATTTCGAGCTAACCCTCAACACATTGCAGCTCTTCACTGCCCATGGGTCCTGTCCCCATGCTTGCAGCTCTTCACTGCCCATGAGTCCTGTCCCCACATTTGCAGCCCTTCATTGCCCATGTATCCTGTCCCCGTGCTATCTGATGCAGGCTCAGTGAGCCAAGGAGTCGAAAGAAAGATTTCTTGGACTCTCAAGGTCTGGCAGTGGTGCTCTTTTATTCAGAGAATAGTGTGGAATAGCAGGGGGACAGGACCCATGGGCAGTAAAGAGCTGCTGCAAACATGGGTTGAGGGTAGGGCTAAATTTACGGCATAGGTATGTGAGCTATCTCTTTACAAGACAAAGGAAAGAACATGTCAAAAAAGTCCTTAAAATGGTATCAGTGCAGGTGGGGTCTGGCTATTGGGTGGTCCTATAACTTTTAGATAAGAATCAGATTGAATTAAGTAAATGGCTGAAGCCACCACCTTAAATATTATCTTCAGCTAAAGACAAAGGCGGATGTTGTTGGTGGGGGGGGGGTCAGTTACATGAGGTTAGCAGACAGTAAACAAGAGCAAGATTATTATGCAGACTTAAGTCCTTGCCTTCCCCATTAAGAGTTCCTAGAGATAAGGTCATCCCCCCTTCCTCCTGGAGCAGAGAGGGAGATACCCCCACAGATGGAGACTTCCTTCACAAATGCAAATGTCTCTCATCAAAGGGCAAGCAAATTCCACTCCTCAGAGCCTACTTCCTGTCTGCAGTTTTTCAAAGTAACCAGCCCAAAATAATCCTCATCACTATCCTCTGAATAAAAGAGCACTACTACCAGACCTTGAGAATCCAAGAAATCTTTCTTTCAACATCTCAGCTCACTGAACTTGCATCATCCTAGACCTTGTCATCAACCCTCTTTTGTCTTCTTGATCGGCCTGCCCCACACCATTGGTGTGTGATAATGAGAGCCGAGTAAGGCGGTGCTAGGGGAATGGGAATCACTCACATCTCTACAGGTGGTTCCAGTGCACCTCCTGGGCACCTGTCCTCTCTAAAAGGCCTGAGCTGAGGTCTTCAGAGCCTCTTCTTCTGTTTTGGGAGGGCTCACTCTGGACCTCAGGCGAGGCTGCCTTTATTTATAAAGGATGAGTTCTCCTCTCTCTCGAGGGCTTTTAGGAGGTTGAGTAGAACCAGCCAGCACTAGAGCGAATAGCAAAAGCCCTGATTTCTAAGAGAAAATGGAGTCTGGGTTCACTTTCTTTCTTTTTTTTTTTTTTTGAGGAAGATTAGCCCTGAGCTAACATCTGCAGCCAATCCTCCTCTTTTTTGTTGAGGAAGACTGGCCCTGAGCTTACATCCATGCGCATCTTCCTCTACTTTATATAAGGGACGCCTGCCACAGCACGGCTTGACAAGCAGTGCCATGTCTGCACCTGGGATCTGAACCAATGAACCCCAGGCTGCCGAAGCAGAATGTGTGAACTTAACTGCTGTGCCACCAGGCCGACCCATGGGTTCACTTCCTAGCTGTTGGACCTTGGGGCTTGGGCGAGTTACTTATCTCTTTGTGCCTCAGTCTCCTCCCCTGGAAACGGAGATGGAGTAAGGATTACATGAGTCACGTACATAACATGCTTAGAACAGTACCTCATGTGTAGTAAGCATTTACTAAGTATTAACTATTATTACCAATGTTCAACTCCTTCTCTTGGGGAGACACGGAGGCAAAGAAGTCTCCCTTCCTCCTTCAGCCCTGTTTCCAGAATGGGGACCTGGGTGTCAGAGAGGGATGTTATGGTCCAAATACATCAAGGAAGGGGGTTAGAAAGGCTTCTTTCCAAATCTTCAATATGATCCTCCTCTCTCGCGGGCATATTTAGATTTTTAAGTACATGGCTGTGTCCCTGGTTCATCTCTCATGCTGGGTTGTGAGACCCTTGTAGACCAGAACTATGCTGTGCTCATCTTTGAATCTCCATGGCAACCTGCATGCAATAGGTACTCGACTACTATGACAAATGGAATAAGCTAAGGAAGTTACCAGAAGAAAGAAAAGTAAGACCAAAGAAGCTGAGGATGAAGTCATCAATATTTGAAATTCTTAACCAATCTAGGAAGTTAGCTTCTGATAATAATGAAGCTACAGCCACTTGGACTGAAGAGAACAAAGAGCAGTGCATTCTCAAACAATAGGCAATCTGCTTTTCATTATCCCCTATTGTTGATGATGAAGGAAGCGGGAAAGAAAAAAAGAAAAGGAGTACATTTGGGTGGGCATGATTTTAAGATGTTGGAAAATGAGCACCACTGGGTGTTATTAAATTAAGAAGAAGATTCAAGTGATATCCCAGGACTCGTCAGGCAGTGAGTTGTGCATTAGCTAGACAGAAATTAGAATATGTCTGTAACAGAGGAGATATAGTTTGTGGAAAACTGCATTTTGAGTCAGGATTAGTGAAGTAGGAAATAGGATACACCTTGTTATGGGGATCAGAGCAGATGGAAGTCAGTGGGGGTCATCTCAGGGCCTTGTGACCTTCCTTTGTGGGTCCCTCTCCCTCTTTGGTGTTGCCCCATCCCTCTAGTCCACTGAGGCCCTTGTGTTGAGCAAACTCCCTACGTGGGGCTTTAGTTGGATTGTTGACTGTGTCCTGGATTTCTCCTCAACCTGCCGCATCCTCTTCCTCAGCAACCTGGCCCAAAAATACATTGCCAGTGTAATGGGTTGAATAGTGTCCCCCGTAAAATTCATGTTCACCCAGAACCTTAGAATGTGACCTTATTTGGAAATAGGGAGTTAAGAATCTCAAGATAAATTATTCAAAGGCCCTAAATTCAATGACTGGTGTCCTTGCCAGAAAAGGAGAGGACACACAGAAGAAGGCCATGTGAAGATGGAGGTAGGCAAAGAGCGGAGTGATGCTGCCACAAGCCACGGAATGCCTGGAGCCACCAGAGCTGCAAAAGACAAAGAAGAGTTCTTTCTTAGAGGCTTCAGAGGGAGCACAGTGCTGCTGACACCTTGATTTCGAAGTTAACTGGTGCTGCTGTCTATACGGCCCAGGCAGGTAGGCGTGAATCCCTTAGAAGGTGGTAAGAAGTTAATGGACACTGATATTCCAGTTTCCCAAGTCATGGACTCACGTTTGCTTCAGATGAAAATTCAATTTCAAAGTGGAACAATTAAGGAAAGACGTAGAAACTGTACTAGAAATCATTAGAAAAATACAGAATGATGTTAGGCAAGAAATTCGCGCTTTGATCTTCAAATATTGTCTGATCTGTATTTAAAAGCACTGCATTGAGAGGTAAGATTTGAATACAGATGTGATCTAAAGCAGAGGGCTAACAACTCTGCCTATGAAATAGTCTTGAAAAAATAAATGGCCCTTACTCGGATCAAACCTTTAGGTCTGACTATGAATTACATTACGGAGAAGACAGCACCATGCTAAGGGACACCAAGAGGGTGCAGTCGGCAATGCTTTTTAAACTCCAGTTGCATGGAAATCACCTGGACAGCTTTCGGGGACCGGACAATTGTGACTCAGTAGGTTTGAGGGAGAGCCCGAGGTTCTGCATTTCTAACAAGCTCCCGTAGACTGAGAACACACTTTGGTCTCAATCAGGCACTTCCACCAATAGTTTTCTCTTTTTCTATTTATTTATTTAAAAACGTTTTTAAATTGACATATAACATTGTATTAATTTTAGGTGTACAATATAATGATTTGATATATGTAAATATGGGGAAATGATTACCATAATAAGTTTAGTTAACGTCTATCACCACAATAATTACAATTTTTTTTTCTTGTGATGAGAACTTTTAAGATCTACTCTCTTAGCATCTTTCAAATATACAGTACAGTATTGTTAACTATAGTCCCTAAGCATCGTGTTACATCAGCAGAACTTATTTCTCTTATAACTAGAAGTACGTACCTTTTGATCCCCTTCACCCATTTTATCCCCACCCCCCAACATCCACCTCTGGTAACAGTCTGTTCTCTATATCCATGAGTTTGGAGGGTTTTTTTAGATTCCACATATAAGTGAGATCATACTGTGTTTGTCTTTCTCTTTTTTTAAAGAATGTTTGTCTAAGATTCATACTGCAATATTTTTGGATGAAATAATAAGATGTCTGGGATTTACTTAAAAACAACTCAGGGAGTGAGTAGGCAGTGAGTAGAGATGACACACAATTAGCCAAGAGTTGATCACCGCTGAAACTAAGCAATGGGTACACGGGGATTCCTCATGCTATACTCTATGCATTTGTATGTATTTGAAACTTTGCATAATAAAAAGTTAAGAATAAATAAATCAATGCAGCAGAGGGTCATCTTCAAACTCATCTAATGAGTCTGCAGACCCCACTGTGTGCAGCATTTTCACATGTAGTTTATTTAACTGTCACAACACAATTTGCCCCTTTTTACAGAAGTTCAGATGGACTAAACAACTAGTCCAACATCACTAGTAAGGGGTGGGGTCAGGAACTCACATTCAGGCTTTCTGACTCCAAGTACAGTGCTCGTTCCATTGCATGAGTAGTCACGGCACCCAAGAAGGCAAAAGAACCACCTTGGGAGCTTATTTAAAATGCAGATTCCAGGCCCCCCAAAGCATTCTGATTCAGAGGATTTGGGGTGAGGGTCAAAAATTTGTATTTTTCATACAATACCATAATCTCCCCGGTGACTGTAATGCAGGTTGATTTGGAGGCTGCACCTTGAGAAAAACAGTCTTAGAGTGCTGAGCCAACTGGAATGAGGAATGAGAGAGCGCCAGCTTCCCAAGAAAGACGTCTGAGTTCAGAAGCCCCCAGAGAGGATTCTACCAATCCTTGGTTCCTTATGTAGGTATTGGGGTGATGAATCCAACTTTGGCTGGGTTTCTAGGCCCTTCTATAAGGGCTAAATGATTAATGCTGTACTAAAGTGGAAGGGACAGGGTTTGAACCACCTAGAACAATCTCCTCAAGGGCATAGAGCAGAAAGGCACTTTGAGCTCTTGAACAAGCACTGAGTACCTACTTCTCTTAAAGGAGCAGCTTCCCAAGCTGTAAATATCAGCTGTTTTCCTCCTTTGTCACACAAAGGAATGAGTTCTTGTCTAATTTGAATTTTGTCTGTGATGCCTGCCAAAGCCTTTCATAAACATTCTGGAGTTCTCTGTCTTCTCTTGGAAATGCTAATGGAGCAGCTGGTGAGGCAAGTGTTGCGGGAGGATGTCGTGAAGTTCCTTTTGAGACTTGGGGAGGCAAAGCTGACTCCCCTTCTGATACCTGACCTCCCAGTCAGAGAAGGCTCCTGGGTCCCAGTCTCATTTTGGTAACGAGCGGGCTTTAGAAGGCAGATTATACCTTCTAATTCGGTGATTCTGCAACTCGGCTACATCTTCGAATCATCTGGAGAATGCCTAGGCTCCCCTGCAGATCATCAGATCAGAATAGCTACGGTGGGACCCAAGGGTCTGTATTGTTTAGAGCTTCCCAGGTGATTCCCACGTGCAGCCAAGGTTGAGAACCATTCCCAGTGGTTTTCACACTGCCTCTCCCTCTGAGACCTGGCTTCCAGACACTTGGTACCTGAACTCCTTGGGGACAAGGACCAGATATCCCTCTTCTCCTGTATCTTTGTCAGCATTCAGAGCCACTGGGTGTAGATGTTGTCCTCAACAAATACTCGATTGATTCAAGAAGTATTCATTGGACCTACTGTGTGCCCAGATGTAGGGAATACAAAATCATTCATAATACACAGTCCTGGCTGTGCAGAAACCGGCAATGAAGCTGGGGAAACAAGATATGCCAACAGAAAAGTTAAGATAATAACGACGGAATTAAACAGCAACTCAAGATGTTTGCTGCAGCCATTTGCCACATATGCACCTACTGAGGGTTTCAGAAGAGAGAGCAGTTATTGGGGTGATCCCAGGAGGCTTCACCTACAAGATGGGTCTTGTATATGGATATGGAAGATTTGGGCAGTGGAAGGAGAGAAGAGAAAGAAGGCCTGGAGATATCACTTCTCCAGATGGGTGGAGCGGCCCACACTCAAGCCTGCATGCCGAGCTTCATGGTGCCAAACCCCCCACACTGCTGGAACACACTGGCATTTGAGGGCACCTCACTTTTACTTCTTCACTGAGAATCCAGAGGATGTTTTGGAAAGAAGACTGTACTGTGAGTTAGGAAACCGAATGAGGACAGGTGTCTCAACTTCTCTGGTCCTCGGTCCCTGTGAAATGAGAAGTTCAAACTAAGAGAGCTTTAATACCCTCTTCCCATCTGAGATTCTGTAATTCAGGTCCCAGGACCATGAGACATGCACTATATCTTTAAAATAAATCTTATTAAAGTATAACATATACAGTTACTGCACCTATTTTGAGTGTACATTTTGATGAATTTTCTCAAATTTATATACCCATGCAATCACCTTAATCAAGATAGAGGACATTTCCATCACCCCCAAAAGTTTGTCTATGCTCCTTCCCAGTCAACTGTCACTCCCCCACTCCACCCCCAGGTAACCACTGATCCACTTTCTGTCACTATAGATTAGATTTGTCTTTTCCAGAGTTTAATAAACATAATCACATAGTCTTTTGTGTCTGACTTCTTGCATTCAGCAAAGTGATTTGAAATTCATCCATCAGTATATATCAGTAGTTCACTCCTTTTTAATGCTGAAGAGTATTACATTGAATGGACATATCACAATCTGTTTACACATTCATCTGTTAATGGACATCTGAGTTGCTCCCAGTTTGGGGCTGTTATGAATGAAACTGCTATGAACTTTCACGTATAAGTCCATGTGTAAACATATATTCTCCTTTCTCTTGGGCAAATACCTAAGAAAGGAATTGATTGCATGGTTGCATAGTAAATATATACTTAACTTTATAAGAAATTGCCAAAATTTCCACAGTGGCTGTCCCATTTTGCACTCCCACCATGAGTATATGAGTGTTCCATTTACTCTACATTGTTGTCAAAACATGGTGCTGTCAGTCTTTTTCATTTAGCCATATAGGATCTGCTTTGATATTAGATTTTAGGTTATAGCTACATAGCAAGGGACAGAAGGGCCCTTAGTGCATCTCAGCCGGACCCTGGTATGACACCGCTTGGCCCTGGAATTGGATTAGTCTTGTAAAATATAAGTGTCTCAGGGTTCTTTCAAGTCCAGAATACATGGTCAGTTTCACCAGAAGTTAAGATCAGGGCGAGCCTGACAAATTGACTCAATCTTCACCATCCACAGTGGATAAAACTTTAAGTTCCTCTGCAGTCTGATTTCAGAGGCCCACCACCCCAGCCAATGCCTCCCTGGGCTCACCTAGAGGGCTCCTGACACATTTTTAAGGAAGAGAGACTGCCTTTGTGCTCCAGGATGCTTTTCTTCCGACTCGTGCCAATCCCTTCATTTTATGACATATTTCAATGAGAGAGGATGAAGAGAGAAAATGAGTGCCAGATGTATCCGAAATGGGTCTGAACAATAATTACATTCTGCAGTGAAATTACAGAAATTCTCCATTCAATATGCTTTGGAAAGGGCTGGCAGGAAAGAAATATGTCTTCCTGAAAGCACAACCAAATGCACACATTTTAAAGTTCTAGCATAAAAAAAGATGTCTAAAACACCTAAAGAAAGCCAAAGTTTAACATGCCCCCTCTACTTTTTAAAAGGAAAAAATAAGAATTGAACCCCAGCGAAGAGTGTTACCTAGCAATGGTTTTCTCCCATACTGGATTCTAAAGCAGAAAAGGAAGATGATGTGGTCCATCCAATCTCTTCAACCTTCGGGGAATTTAACTGGGGGAGTGTTGGTCAGACACTTCAGAATCCAGAGATTGGAGGGCTCCAGTTGGGCAGCTTACTCCTCCTCGGCCAGGCCACAGCTTGTCTAAGACTAAAGGCAAAGAGCTAGAGTGAATATGAGCCCTCTCTGGTCTTGGAGGGTGACTACCAGGAGGGACAGTGCTGCTGACCGTCCCAGGGAAATCTGCTGCCCCCATCCAGGGGTCCAGATGTTGCCCTGAGAAGGCATGGCACCTTCCTTAAAAGTCCAGTATTTTCTCTTACAAGTCCAGCATTTGAGTCCCCACCCTCAAAGGGGTGGGGGCCACATCAGCCTTAAGCAAGGGCAGCAGAGGCCAACTTAAAGGAACATCCTAGAAAGTCCAGCCGTCCACACAGCCAATCTCAAATTGCTAACAATAGCCCTTTTTCTTCCATTTATTTATTTACCACCCCCACCCCACCCCCAGTAAGGTGAGGTCATCTATAGAAAACACAAATTTTAAAATACACATTTAAACATCAGATCTAGGGAAACCATTTTGTAATGGGAGGCCAAGTATGAATGTGTCCACCATTCACAAGTACAGGTGTGAACTTTCATACCCTTCACTGAAGTTCAATTCACAATTTTTCTTTTGAAAAAATGGAAAGGTTATCAATGTCAATATCTTGGTTGTGATATTATACTATAGTTTTGCAAGTGGCTACCATTGGGGAAACGGTAAAAGGTACATGGGATCTCTCTATCCTGTTTCTTACAACTACATTTGAGTCCACAATTATCTTAAAATCCAAAGTTTAACTTAAGAAAAAGGAAGGGCATAAGGTCCTAATGAGATAAGATAATGTATGGATTTGGCCTGAGCTTCGGGGAGGCCAAAGGGAAAAAGGAAATGAGATGATTAGATTATTATAAAGCATTGGCGCACATGATTATGGAGGCTGAGAAGTCCAAGATCTCAGTCCAAAGACCTGAAAAAGAGGAGAATTGATGGTGTAAGCTCCAGTCTGAGTTAGAAGGCAGGAGAAGACCAACACCCCAGCTTGAAGGCTGTCAGGCAGACAGCAAATTCTCTCTTGCTCAGCTTTTTGTTCTTTTCAGGCTTCCAAGGCACTGGATGAGACCACTCACCTTGGGGAGGACAATCTGCTTCCCTCAGTCTACTAATTCAAATGTTAATCTCATCCAGAGACACCCTCACATATACACTCAGAATATCTGGGTACTCTGTGGCCCAGTCAAATTGACACAGGAAATTAACCATCACAACCTTGAACCAAGTTGCTGCACCTCTCTGTGCCTCAGTCTCCTCATTTGTAAAATGGGTATGATGATAGCACCTTCCTCACCTGGTTGGGGAGAAATTCAAGAGAGACAGAATATCCAAAATACTTAGTACAATGATTGGAATATAGTAAGTGCCCCAGCTCCGGAGAGGGAAGAAGGAGAGAGGAGAGAGGAGGAATTAGACAAGGGCTTCCTGAGCCAACTTGTCTCTAACTTGACTCCAGTGCCTTCTCTCCTTTCTTTCTCTTTTTGCAGCAATTCCGATACGGACATTTGGAAAGGTTCTGATTCCCCAAGTGACACTTCCTTTATACCCTTCTTTCCCCAGCTTCTCTTCGTCAAGAGTCTTGTTCCACTCAGGAGTTCTGATCAAGACTGAGACAGAGAGAGGGCTGGGAGGGTCATGGGGACGTCATTGTCTGCTGTCCTGACATTTGATGTGGTGGGAACGGAAGGGCTGCCCCTACTCCATAACTGCCGTTGACAAAACTCAAGAAGCCCAAAGGCATGTCCCCCAGGCTGACCCAGCTCCCGTGCTGCTCTGCTTGTTCAAATGACCCCGGCATAAAACATCTCGGTGGAGACAGTTAGGCAGTGACATTACGAGCTGGGTACTACGCCCTACAGTGCAAGCCCGAGGAGGCAGGAGGAGGCGGCGGCGGAGATGGTTTATGGGAAAGAAGTTTCCCCTTTACACACAAATATCTAAAAACTATTAATTTTGGGGCAGCAGCAAGGAAGAAATACATGAAAGGAAAATTGATTTCTATTTAAATGGTATGTTTTCATCACCTTTCTTCGGAGTCTAAGCATTCATCTTTGAGTACCTGTGCTAATTGATTTCAAATGCAATTCAACGCAATTGCTGTAGAATAATAAATCTCAGGGCAAAGAGGCTAAGGGGGACTTGAGCGAACAGGAGGGGGACAAAACCAATGGCATTTAAAAGGTGCGTCTGTGTCATCCTGGGGTGAGCTGGCAACAGTCCTCTGATGGGAGGTGGGACAGCACTGACAGCAGGGGCTGCTTGGTGGTTTGTGTAAAGGGTAATCCCTGGAACCCAAAATCTTCCTACCGCAGAGAGTGTCCATTTCTGGGCCACTACCTGGGGCTCTGGTGGCCATCCCCAGCCCCCAGGTGTGCTCTGCCCCCCTCCTGGAGAAGAAGGCACTCTGGGCTGCTCTTTCATTCTTTCCCAAGCGCCCCTCACAGGCCTGGTATCCCTGGCAAGCCTCTTTTGTATGACCCTCTTCTTCCTAATCTTGCGCCCATTCCTCCCCAGGGGAGGCAAGTGGCTGAGCTGGTCCCCAGAAAGTATGGCAGAGCCTTGCTAAAGACCCAGAAGCCTACCATGGTTGGAGGCATGAGCCTCAAAATGATATGGGTCCAGCCCCATGGCTGACCACAGAGGGCAAGCAGACCCTTTGGGTTTCGTCCAGGTGATCCCTGTGGATGCCTGCCCACCTGTGCTAGGGTCTTGCCCTTTCTCACCCCTGGGAGAAGTGAGGGCTGAGGGCATGAGGGCTGGGATGCGAGATTGGATAGGATAAAAAGGAGTCCACGAAAGGTTTTGCTTGCTCAGTGGCCATGTGGCAGCTTTACTGTTGCTTTTCTGAGTGAGAATCTAGTGGGTTAAAAGGAGAACCACTAATGTGTAAAAAAGCCCTGTGCAAAGAAGCCGAACAATCACGAAAAAGTGATGTGCCTTCTCCTGAAAATAAGTCATAGGAGATGGGTCCAATCTCCCAGCGTTGGGTCAGCAGGTGGCCCCACTTGAAGGGAAAGAGCAGGTGGTGTGGGGGCATCTGCAGGCGGCAGAGAAGAATTGGGAGTGGAGGCCTGCACTCACCTGCAGAAGGGCTGTGTCTTGGTGGGCTCGTACAGCAGGTCTGTGTAGGGTGTGGTCCAACCTGCATCAGCATCAAATCTGTTTGCGCACTTTGCATTCCCGGAACTATGCTGTGGCAGAACTGAACGCTCTCGGAGGGTTTTTCTCCAAATAACTGAGATCAGGAGTTTATTCTGAGAAGGGACAGCCCTACCCAGGATGTATCTACGTAACTCATAAGCAACATCTATACAAGGTCAAGATATAGAGCTGTGTCATTCAGTTTGGGCACAAAGGCAATTAATCCAAATTTCCAAGGCATAGACAAATTATCCCAGGACAGATTGAATTATTAATGAACCTAAATGGTCTCTTTTTGTATGGATATCACTTCCTTCTTTATGATCAGCATTTCAGTTGTTACATAAGTCCATTTAAATTGAAAATAGTTGCTTCTGTTTTATATAACGTGAAGTGAGCTGGGTCCTCATGTCCCACATCTCTCCCCACCCCTTTCACATTCATTCATTCATTCATTCATTCACAGTCTCCACCTTCATGTAGCTTCCTGTTTAGTGGGGGACACAGACATTAAACAGATAAGCATGTCTTCCTGTGTTGTGGGGATATGATAAGGGGATTGAAAGCAAAAAGCCCTGGCGACCGGCTAAGCCGAGTCCAGCTTTCATTTACCCAGTTTGCCCATCTCCCACCTGCCGACCCCCCGTGGGGCCTATTGATTTCTGACACAAAATCACATGTCGTGATATCATTCAGCATGAGGCTGACAAAGGCAAAAGGCAGGCCCTCTGGCTCACGCTGAGCGTTCCTTCTCTCACACCCATTGCCCACTGTAGCCAGTTCCTGAATTCCATTTACAGCTGGGAGGACGCGGCAGCAGCAAAGGCACCCCATGGAGGGAGGAAGATTAATAAAATTTCTCTCGGGCCCATTGATCTCCCCTGTGAGCAATTTAATAGTCAGGGAGGTGGGGAAGCGGCAGGGAGAACTTCCACGCTGCTGTGTAACTGACTTGAGAGCAGGGGTCTTGCCTAAGTAAATCTACAACTAGCAGAATCCACACTCCCCAATAACAGTCCCTGGGTGACAAATCCCTGACTCTGTAGCCCCAAACAGAGAAAAAGGAGGCGGGAAGTAATTTGGAATAGGAAAGAACAGGCATTAACAAGCTGGACTTAAAATACCCATTAGGTGATTAAGGGGATTAGGCTGGTATTATTTGTGCAGCTCTCCCTCTGAAAGCTAGGAGGGAGGCTGAGAATCCGCAGCCCAACTCTCCCTCCAGCCGGGGTAAAAATGCACAATGACTCATCTTTCTCCCAGCAAGAACCAACAGGCACCGAGGGAATGTTTGTCGGCCTTTCCTCGGCACTGGGCAAAGTACAGCTTTTCATCCTGCAGAAAATCAAGCTTTTTCCTGCTGAGAGCGAGTCCTGCTGCCTCATTCTTTCGCTCCGGGTTCTGTTCTGTGAGGCGTAGCCAGAACGCAGCCTGACTCACGTGTTCCCAGTTCAGAATTTTATCACCCTATTTCCCTGGTAGGAAAACCCACCACCAGGGAATGGCATTTCATAATATGCTAAGCCTGAGAGCAAGTCTGGAGAGTTGTCCATGATTACCTGAGGATGGGGAGGAAGCTGAGCCAAATGTCACTGAGTTTAACAGCGGCAGCTCTTGGTCACCACCCAGGGCTCCTCAAAGGAAAAGTCAACCAGTGCCTGCTGGTTTGAACAGCATCCATGAGTGGCCAGGACTGGACCTGGGGAAATCAGCATTTTAACGGCAATCCAGGCCTTGAGCTGAAGGGAGGAAGCTCTAACCCAGGGGGTTGGAAGTGGCCTTTCAGACATGAGAGACCTTCTGGTGGGGCTGGAACCACACCAATGACTGATCACCTGTGTGCAGCTGGCCTGGAGGGTCCTGATGTGTGCTGGATGTTGTTGTGGTTGAAATCTGCTGAGCCGCCTCGCCCTTGCCCCCAGTGTGGCAAGACAGGAGTGACAGTGCTGGCAGCCACAGATATAAAATTCCAGAATGGGGCCAGCTCATTGTAGAAGGCCCCCTCGTGGGTATCCAAAGCTTGTTGTGGGTTCAGGGGCCCCACACTGAACTCTTTTCAGTAGATTAAACTTCAAATATTTGCACACAGCTCTCCTGCCCTCTCCAAGCTAAACTTTCCTAGGCTCAGGCTCTCAGTTCTTCCACTTGTCCTCGTGGACTCAAGACTCTTTTCACTCTGGACCTCCAGATTTGCTTCCAGTTGTCATACTTAGAGCCAAGAGTCCCCAGCATGCTAGAGAGAGTCCTTTTGGGTGAGAGTCAGGAAACTCAAGGAGCTAGTCTCTGCAACTCATTTGTCTGGGGAGGAGACGTTTCCTATTTTTCAGGGATAGGTAGGCATCCAAGTGTTGTGGTGGTGGTGGCTTTTTTTTCTATATCTTCAGTGTAATCCAATTCAATTACATCAACAGGTATTTACTGGATACCTATTAGATGCTTGGCCCTGGGATGACGGCAATAAACAAGTTGAACCAGTCCCTGCCCTCACGAACAATTAGTCTAGAGGATAAAAGCGGATGCAGATGGGGAAACAAAACATTCTAATCAGTGTGACAAGGACATTAGCACAGGAAGCAGAGGGTGCAGTAGGGCTCCTGAGCTCTTGATGGAGGTCAGGAACAGAGATCAGTGAGAAAGAAGCAATGTCTGAGCTAAAACTTAGAGGATGAGGTGGATTAACAAGCCAAGGGGATGGGGAGAAAGGAAGGAGAAAAGAGGGCTACAGGAAGAAGGAAGAACATGTGCAAAGGGTGGAGGCAAGAGATTGCTGGGCATAGTATGAGGAGCTGTAAAAAGTTTAGCTGGAGCTTGGACAATGGATGATGGCGGAAGTGGGGAGAGATGACCCAGTAGAAACCATGAGGGTGCAAATCCCAAAGGGCTTCAGAAGCCCGACTAAGGTTTTGGGCTTCATCTCTCCTAAGGGCACTGAGAGGCCAGTGGGAAGTTTTGAAACAAGAGAGTGATGGACTCAGATCTGCATTTGAGAAAGATCTTTCTGGCTGCAATAAGGAGAGAGGGTGAGTGACAAGTGGAGCTGGCAGGAGGGAGATTGGGTGGAAGGCAACTGCAGAGCCCAGGCAAGAGATGCACCTGATAGTGTCAGTGGGGAGAGAGACAAGGAGGGGCATGGGATAATGACTGAGAAGGACAACTGATGCTCTGATTGAGACCTGCGGTGCCATTCCCTGGAATAGGGGACCCAAGAGGAAGGAATCTGGAGTGAGGTAGTCTTTGAACTGTAAAACTAGCTGCTGGTGTACCCGTGTGCCCTGTGCCACACCAGGCCCTAAGGGGATGATACAAATCCTGAACTCCTTGTCATCTGTTGATACATCATGCTCTCCTTTGTGTCCCCAGCATCTGGCACATAATTGCTGGTGAAAAGTGTTTATTAAATGCATGCATGCATGAATGCATTAATAAATAAATATAAGATAGTCTCTAACTTCAAAGTTCTTAGAGTCTTATTGCAAGACAAGATTATCCTACATCAAACAATTAAAGCACAGCACAAAATAGAACATAATTAAGTTCTAAATCATCTGGTTCAGGCTGTAAGTGCTGGAGTTTCAGAGAAGGGAAAGATCGATGTGGGCTGAAGGAGTTAAGGATGGCTTAAATATAATTCCCTGACATTACAGTACCCTGGAAACAACAGTGCTGGTATTAAAAGCGAAGAGAGATGAAAGCCAACACATAGAGCCTTATTTACCCAGTGTTGTACAGCGGACCACCGTGATATTGGGGGACTGAATTAATAACATTGGCCTTGGGGGTTAACACTGTTCAAGTGGATTTATTCCTGTACAATTAATAATGAGCTCTGACATAATTCTCATTGTATTCTTTTTTAAAGATTTTTAAAAATTGAGGTAAAGTTTACATAACATAAAATTAACCATTTTAAGGTGTACAATTCAGTGACATTTAGTGCATTTGCATTGTTGTGTAACTACCACCTCTATCTAGATACAAAACGTTTTCATCACCCCAAAAGAAAACCCTGTTCATCATATTCTTTTTTTTTTTAAAGATTTTATTTTTTTCCTTTTTCTCCCCAAAGTCCCCCGGTACATAGTTGTATATTCTTCGTTGTGGGTCCTTCTAGTTGTGGCATGTGGGACGCTGCCTCAGCGTGGTTTGATGAGCAGTGCCATGTCCGGGCCCAGGATTCGAACCAACGAAACACTGGGCCACCTGCAGCAGAGCACGCGAACTTAACCACTCCGCCACAGGGCCAGCCCCTGTTCATTGTATTCTTGAAAGAGCAAAGCAATATGGTGGACCAAAAACAGTCCTGAAATACAGGACCTTGAGTTCTCATCTGAAGTCGTATAATTAAGTCACTCAAATTTGACCTAGAGCAAGTCACCAACGATTTCTGGGTCTCAGTTTCATTTGTAAGATGTGGTTGTTTGATTGAGATGCTGTCC
Organism: Equus caballus; assembly: GCF_041296265.1. NCBI lineage: Eukaryota > Metazoa > Chordata > Mammalia > Perissodactyla > Equidae > Equus > Equus caballus. The sequence continues at coordinate 83,061,703 of NC_091691.1, forward strand.
AAGGTCTCTTCTGGCTTTACAACACTGTACGTCTAAGTACAGTTGTGTTTCACATTTGAAGATGATTTGCATAGGAATAGATTGATTAGTTGACTATAACATGCAAAAAAGTCATAGTGAATGTGTGTGTGTGTATGTTTTAAGGGGCAAAGATGGGAAGAGGGGAGAATAGCGGAGGCTAAGATGGAACCAGAATGACGTACTGGTAAAGAGAGTGGAGTTGGGGGAAATTATCTAGCTGTCTCTACCGTTCTTTGTTCAACCATATATTTTCATGTTTAACCACTTGGCAGACTCTGGTTGAATTTAGCAATTGGAAGAGCTTGTTCCAGAGCTGCATTAGATACTAAGAATGAGCTGTGTTTGCATCCTAAGTAATTTTATATCTAATCCCAAGGCTAAAAATTTCTTTCTCTTTCTTCCTGCCCCAAATCTTTAATTACCACTTTTCTGTACCAACTTCTTGCACACCTCATGGAAAGAACATATTCCAAGTTCTTCAAATAATTTCAAACTTGTACAGAGGCCTTAAAGTCCAAGAAAATGCACAGAATTGCAAAACTAATGGATCAAGAAAGGGGTGATCATGTGCTAAGTCTCCTGGGATCACGTGGAGTCTTCTAAAATCCGGTTGCTATTCGGAAGCAGTCTGTTGCCAAAATATGAAGCTCAAGACTGGAAAGACTCTCTCAGGATAGGATTGCTTCCAGATGCTGGTGGGTAAAGACGCTAAAGCTAATTCTAATACAGTCAAGCATTACTTAATGATGGGGATACATTCTGAGAAATGCGTCATTAGGCGATTTCCTTGTTGTGCAAACATCATAGAGTGTACTTACACAAACCCAGGTGGTATAGCCTACTACACACCTAGAATACATGGTACTAACCTTACAGGATCACTGTTGTATACACAGTCTGCTGTTAATGGAACACCGTTATGTGGTACGTGACTGTACTGTGGGCCTAAGAGTCACAGGGTTGTTATTGCAAGGGTCCTCAAAATCATAAGAACAACAAACACAATCGAAAGGCAGAATAAATAAACACATAGGTGGTTAATAGGACAGATTTTGGCGCAAGACTGACTGGGTTTGAATTCCAGTTCATACAGTTATCAGCTGGATGATTTGGGGAAACTTATTTAACCTCTTTTGTGTCAGTCAGCCTAGGCTAAACTATGCTGCAGTAACAAACAATCCCCAAATCTCGGTAACATAAAGAAATGAACAAGTTTTATCTGTCACCAACAATCCCAGCTCTTTACTCTGGTGCTCAAGCTGAGGAACCAGCCCCTATCTGGGACATGCTAACCTTTAGCAGAATGAAAGGAGAAATGGCAGAATCATGTAATGACTTTTAAAGTTCCTGCTCAGAAGAAGATCACATCACTCCTGTTCATATTTTATTGGCCCAAGCAAATTACATGGCCAAATCTGGCACCAACAAGCCAGGGAAGGGCAGTGAATACTTGAGAACAATACAATCTACTACAAATTTATCCTGTTTTCCCATCTGTAAAATGGGAATAACTGTATTTACCTCATAAGCTTATAATAAGATTCAGTGAGACCATATTTGTAAAGTGCCTGGGACATAGTAACTGCCAAGAAAATATTACTTATGATTATGATCTTGCTTACATACTTCTGCAAGTGGTTTTCATGAAAATATTTTATTATGAAAATAATATAACTATAGAAAAATAGGAAATACACATAAGCAAAGAGAAAAAGAATTAGAATTACTTTTAACCTGACCATCAAGCAAAAACTACCATTAGTATTTTAGAATCTAGTTTAAAACTTCACACACACAATCACATCACACACACACACACAGATATACATTACAAAAATGGATTATAACAAGTCGTGTCATAATCTTTCTTTTCGTTTAACATTATATTATAAGCATCTCCAGGATAATAAAAATATATTCAAACCATCATTTTAATGTTTCATAGTATTGCATTCTTTGGCTATCTATAATATTTTCCTTCAAAAATGCAATCTATTTACTATTCAGGATGTTTAGATTTTTTTATACCGTTTCCAGTGCTTGCTCTGGTTAACAATGTTTCGATACTCATTCTCATCCATCTTCTTTCTACATTTTGGTCTTCTCTGGCTACACTTTTAGAAGTGGAATCACTGGGTATACACCTCTCCAAGACTTTTGATACGGATTGCCAAAATGTCCTCCAGGAATGTTCCAATTTATAAACCTCACTTGCTGTGCAGTTCTCACTAAATACATTTTTTTTTTAACACTTTTTGCTACCTTACAATCTAAGGGTGGCAAATGGCATCCAATTGCTACTTTAATTTACACTTCCTTTAATAACTAGTGAAGAAGAAATTTTCCTAGATTTATTGGCCATTGAGATTTCTTCTCTTGTGAGCAGAACTGCTTTTTCAAATATACATAGAAACTGTTATGATTTTCTTAAAAAAATCACATTGTCACTTAAAATGGTCACAAATATTAAATTATACCAAGTAATTATTGTTAATTTTGTTAGATTCAACAGTGACATTGTAGTTATGTAAGAAATCGTCCACATTTTTAGAGATTCCTACTGAGGTATATGGTATATGAGTGTTCTCCTTTCTCTGCATCCTCACCAGGGCTTGATATGGTCAATCTTTAATTTCTGCTTTCCTGGTTGGCACACAATGGTATCGCATTGTGGTTTTACTTTGTATTTCCCTGATGGCTATTAAGTTTGAGCTCATTTTTATATGTTTTTGACCATTTAGATTCATCTTTTGTGAAGTATCTGTTCACAGATCACGTCCATTTACCATTGGGTTATCTGCCTTTTTCTTATTGTTTTGTGAGACTACCTGCATATGTTCTAGATGTGAGCTCTTTGTCATTTATAAGTGTTGCAAATATTTCAACAGTGTTCTCCCTTGCCACCTTTAAAGCGGTCTTTTGATGAGCAGAAATTTTAATGTAGTTCAATTTATTAATCTTCTGTTTTATGGCTAGTACTCTTTGTATCCTGTTTAAGAAACCTTTGCCTACCCTAAAATCATGAAGCTGTTCCTATGTTATCTTCTGGCAGTTTTTTGGTTTCACGTTTAGGTCCATGATCCATCTGGGAGTGACTCTTTTGCTTGGTGGCAAGTTTCGTGTTTTTCCCTCCATGGATATCCTGCACCGTATACTAAAAAGAAAATTTCCTTTCCCCCGATTGGCAGTACCATCTTTGTAAAAACTGCAGTGTCTGTATACGAGTGAGTTTGTTTGTGGACTTCCTATTCTGCTGCTTTCGTCTATTTGTTTATCCCTTTGCCAATTCCCCACTGTCTTAATTACTGTAGCTTTATAAGTCTTGATATCTAGTAATAAAAGTTTTTCTGCCTCATTTTTCTTCTTTAAGTGTTCAGTCTCTGCAAGGGATGGTAAATATTTGGCTCACCTTACTTCTAGGGTCTAAACCCTTTGGGTCCCAAATCCAACATGGGGCGCAGTTTAACAGTCCCCCCATCCCACAACTAGAAGGACCTGCAACTAAGATATACAACTATGTATGGGGGGGGGGGGGGGGTTGGGAAATAAAGCAGGAAAAAAAAAAAAAAAGATTGGCAACAGTTAGCCCACGTGCCAATCCTTAAAAAAAAAAAAAGGAAGATTGGCAACAGTTGTTAGCCCAGGTGCCAATCTAAAAAAAAAAAACAAAAACAGTCCCCCCTCCTTGTTGTGCCCCCAGATTTTCTCTCCCAGCCTTATAAGCTCTACTCAGCTTCTCAGTCTCTGTCTCTTTTGAAATAAGTAGACACTTCTATGGTTAAACTAGCCTCCCCGTGCCAGGCTCATCTCTCTAGGCTTCCATCTTACGTTGGATCTTGGCATCATGATTCTTCAACGCCCTGTTAGCCCTCCAATACTTTCAAACTCATATATTTTGGGTTATGTCTGGCTTCTCTAGTTCTAAGTGAGAAGTTCAATCTGAATTATCTAGTCTGCTATTACTGAAGGCAAACTTCCTGTTGTCTTTAATTTTTAAGTATATTTAGAAATGTTTATAATAAAATAATTTTTTAAAAATACACCAAAAAAGTGATCTTAAAGCCACATTACTTTGTGTCATTACATAACTTCTGAATCATTAGATACTAATGACTGTTCACTCATGAAGTGGTGACAATGTTTTGATGCTGGCAGAGGTCCCTAGAGGTCCTGAGGCTTACAGATGCCACTGAAACAGAGGCAGGGGATGGAGCCACACCTGGAGATGGTGCCACCTGGACCAGTGCTTCAGACGTTTGACCAGCTCAGACAAGTTAGGCAACTTAGTGCCAAGTATTTAGAACTAAGAGGAGAAAAAGCAGCTTAACTGACTGAATTTTTTCACTTAAAAAAATTTTATTTATTTATTTAGTTTTTTGGTGAGGAAGAGTGGCCCTAAACTAACATCTGTGCCAATCTTCCTCTAGTTTGTATGTGTGATGCCACCACAGCATGACTTGATGTGTAGGTCTGTGCCCGGGATCTGAATCCATGAACCCCGGGCCGTCAAGTGGAGTGCACAAACTTAAACACTACACCACCGGGCCAGCCCCAGAATTTTTTCACTTTCCACAGCACTTCTTTGGGCTGTGTGAGAAGCGCCTTATACAGACATGCATGTCACTGTGCAGTCTCTGATGTTCTCACAGGTGGGTTTTTGTATGCAGAAAAGGTTATTTCAGGTTTGGTTTTGGAAATAAGATTTTCAATTTATTAGTCATTAATGCCAACATTTAATGAGTTATTATTATATTGCAAAGACTATTCTAAGAGCTTACATCACTCAGCTTATTTAATGCTCTGTTAATATTTTGCTGGTAACGTCAGCACTCCCGTTTTACAGGTGAGGGTACTGAGAAACAGATGGCTGAATCTACAGGTGGCTCACCCAGCCATTAAATGGCGGTGCTAGGTTTTAAACCCTGGTAGTTCACCACCAGGAAACAAGCTCTTAACCACCGTGTTCTACTGTTTATCCTTAAAAAGCCAAATTTTCAGACCTGCTTCTAACTTAGTCTCTTACATTTAGATTATAAATCTCATTATCTTATGCGTAAGTTTAACAAATTTTAACACCCACTTTAAGGGAGCCGTTGATTCCATTTATAAACTTGGTTGATTAAATTCCTTTAAACACTTAATTAATTAATTAATTAATTTTTTTTTTTTTTTTTTTTGCTGAGGAAGATTAACCCTGAGCTAACATCCTCTGCCAATCCTCCTCTTTTTTCGTGGGGGCTGGGAGGCTTGAGGAAGATTAGCCCTGAGCTAACATCCATGCCAGTCTTCCTCCAATTTATGTAGGGGTCACTGACACAGCATGGCTGATGAGAGGTGTAGGTTCATGTCTGGAATCCGAACCCATGAACCCAGGCCGCCGAGGCAGAAGGCACAGAACTTTTAATCACTGCCCCATGGGGCTGGCCCCCTTTTAAACACTTTAAACTGCAGTTATAAATTTACTATATTCTATTTCCTTTTTAAGTACCTTGTTTGATTGATTTAATAAATAAAAACCTCCCAGCTACTTACATTCTTATAAGTCTAATAAATTAATTTTATAAGTATGGTGAACCCTAAGTTCTCCTAAATGTTTTAACCGTGTATGCTAATTTTATAAGATTTCCATTTAAAATCACAAGGCTAATGAATCACTCAGTTCACATTTTAAACCAGTATCAAAAAACTCAACTGTTACTACAAGAAATACATTCTCTTAAATGTTCTAAGCTTAAGATACCAAACATGCATGGTATTCCCTAAACAAAAATACCAAAGCTCCCAGTTTGATTCTTTTAAACATTTATATTTTTAATTTAAAAACTCCCAATATTAAAATCTGCTTGCACTTTAAGGAAACAATTTTGCCATCCTAAACAAATTTGGGAGTTACCTTCCCAGGCTTTTTTTTTTCTCTCTCTACTAGCTGAGGTTTCTTAAACGACCAGGAGTGTGAACCGTAATTTGACCAGATTCTTGTCTGCAACCCTAGCATCCAGGCTAAAGCCACATTACGGTCCCTATCCATGGTTTTCAAAACTCTAGGAATGGAGTGGTCATGCAGACCTGGCTCTCCCCAGGTTGTGATTTGAGCTAACTTTTAAGTCATACAATGTCTGTAACCTCTCCTCAGGTGACTGCATACTTGATTGGGTTCAATAATCTATTTGCCACTCCATTCCATTCTGATTTATTTTTTATTCTTCCTCTCTGTTAGGGCTATGCAACTTGCATGCATATTACTTTAATAACTGATTGAATTCTGCATATCTCCTGTGACCGGGTCTGACTCGAACTATAACTTCTATCAGCAATATTCACGCACATATACACAGCACTCACCCACACACCCCGAGATATTTTTTGGTTCACATGATGTCCTAGACAAGCTATTAGCCAACTTTGAATGTCCAAAAGAATCAAAAATCTAAGAATTTTCTTAGGTGAGTTATAAGACATAAATAAAAACATCTGCATGATTTAAATGTGAAGGTACGAGCTAAAGAAGCATTGGTTTGATTGAAGATTTGAAATGAAATTTCAGACTAGCTTGAGAATTGCAAACCAGTTGGTGGCACTCAGACAAGAACCAGCCTAATGAGACAGGGCCATCTGCAAGGCCTCCGGCCTAACAAGATAAGGCCCCTAACCAATCTGCAAGCTAGGAGAATTAGATAGGGAGCACCAAGATCCCCATTCCCCATTTTCGGGAACTTCCTGGGCTGACACATGCGCCCTAGCATCCAGGAGTTGTCTGAAAGTGACACTAGCACAATTACCATACTAAAAATATATGGAGAACTAGCATGTTAATGATACATGCGTCACAATTAGCAGCATGCTATGTGACAGCGCACGAGCGAGCACAACCCCACCTCTACGTGCCCTAACAAGGCACTCCTCCCCACCCTTTGCCTAATAAAAAGCCCCACAATCCTGCTCCCTAATGAGCCTGTCACCTGCCACTTTCCTTTCTGCACCAGCTCCCTTGTTCCTCTCCTGTGCACAAGCTAATAAACTTTTACCTTTCACTCTCGTTTGTTTTCTCTCTTGATTTCCATCCTGGGGGACAAGAAGAACCCAATGTGCCGGTAGCAACACAACCTCCACCCCACCAGGAAAATATTTCCTTTTTACTTTAAGACTTTTAAAGACAATGTGAGGGATTCAGAAGTTCATTTTCTCTCCTCCAGACCCAAGGCTTAAGCCCCTTGTACTTGCATTATCATACAGCCTTGGTAATTGCTTGAACATGTTAATTTATCCTACAACTCGCTGGTTTTATCTGCCTGTATTTAAAGGATTGAAAGGGTGACAGAGAACAGCTGGAGAGAGGGCTTTGGTCTGTGAAGGTGGCGGGTCTGAGCTCAGAGGTGGATGTTAGGACTCAAGTTTGCTTGGAGCAATGAAATGGAGTGGCTCACTAAATCGCTGGTACCGAATCTACTCTGCTTTCCCCTCCTTTCTCTCCTCCCTCCTCCTGGAGCTCACCTCACACACTCTCCCTCCTTCCCTTCCTCCCTCCCTCCTTCCTGCTCCTTCGCTTCTCCTCCCTCCATCTGAGATTTTAACCTTGCCAGAGAGTGGTAGATCAACACCCACCGTCCCCCACGACCCCACCAAAAAAAAAAATCTTATTACTGTTGCTACAGTCAGAGTCAGGAGCAGTTTGAATGCACATACTGATAATCACAGCTGGGACTGCATAAGCAAAGTAAAGCCAGCAAAATAATAGCTAGCGGACAGTCAGAGACCACGGAAAACTCATCGATTGTTGCTGTGGCTTCTTTCCGCATAGCAGAATGAGCGCGAAAGAGCTGAACTCTGGGTAATTTCTAGCAAACAATGTGCTGTAGAGCATTATTTGTAGGTCCTGAAAATCGAAATGGAACCCCCAGCTCCCCGTAGAACATACTTCGTTAGTGTGAAACAAAGAGCTGGCTGCTGGCTGGGTACAGCATTTCCCATTCTGCAGCACAGTGGGGGGTGGGGGTGGGGATGGGGGCAGGGCCCATGGAAGCTCAGGGAGGCTGTGCTGACCACTCCCTGCATCTGAGAGGGCTCCAAGACAGAAGAGCCACCCTCCTTCTTAGCGTCGGGTCTGCCATGTGTGAGGTCAAAAATGCCAGCCCCAACACTAACTACCTGTGTGACCTTCTGCAGCTGTCCATCCTAGCTCCTGAGAGCGGATCCCATTCTTGTCCATCCTCCTCACTCTTGTGGCCGGCAGAGTGAGGAATAAGTCCAACGCCCTTTCTGCAGATGAGAAACTGTCTCAAGATCCTTGTGTTCTAGGCTAGCAGATTCTTCATGATCCTCCTGCAGAGAAAACAACCAGGCTTCCGTCTGGAGAAAAAGAAAAAAACAATATGCTCCTATTGTCTCCCACTCCCACAGTTGCTCAAAAATGTAGGCCCTTTAATGGAACATTGAGTCTTAAGAAAAGAGGAAGAGGAAGAGGAAGAACGAGAAGGGAAAGAGGAAGGAGGAGGAGGAGGAGGAGGAGATGAAGAATAACTAGAAGAAGAAATCATGCTCCAAACTCCTGGGTTGATATTTGCCCCCACACTCCAATTCCTTCGGCCACCGGCCACGCTAAGCAGATCACTCTGTGGACGGAAGGCAGTATCAAAGAGGGTCCGAGTCCGTCAGCCTCTTTCAGGTTTTGCCAGGAGAATGTTAGTTCCAAAGAGTCGTGAATACTGGGCCTTCACTTCAAATTATCAAATCGCAGAATTCTCCCCAGAGGGGAGGGCATAGGATAGAACTAAATGACACAAAATGACATTTGTCTTGAGGCACAGACTTGCTTCATTTGACCTACAAAGGATTTGTAACACTGGAATGAATTACTATATTAATTAGCTACAAGCTCACCCATGAGTAATAAAGCCCAAATAAGATAGAAATGTATTTCTGTATCACATTAAATCTAGGCTGGTATCGGGCCCCAGGCTCTTGCTGTCTTATTGGTCTGCCATTCTCAGGGTGTTTATCTTATCCACACATTTCAAAATGGTCACCCGCATGTCTGTATACATGACAGTAGGAATGTGAGGGAGGGGAAGACAAAGGCACAGCCCTCCCTTTACGGGCAAGACTTGGAAATGCGCACACACCATTTCCACTCTCATTCTATTGGCCACAATTTAGTCACATGGCAACCCTTAGCTTTAAGGGAGGCCGGGAAATGTAGTCTTTATTCTCAGTGGCCTTGTTGCCCCACTAAAACTTATTTCACTCAGGAAGAGGGAGAAAATATATTTTTAGGGACAATTAGCACTTCCTACTACAGTTGTAAGCATATAAAAACTGACCTATTTCATAGAAAAATGCAGATTTTAAACTTGTGTTTAAAAAGTTGGATGATCTAACAGTAATGGGAGCTATTCCTGCAGGGTAAGAATCAGCTGGATTGAGTAGAAGCTGGGCTCATTGCAATGGGCAGGTTTTCCCCAGTCCCTACCTAAAACAGAGAAGAGTCTAGAACTGAATGATGCCTTTTGGTATCTCTTAGGGGCAGCAATGTGTGATAAAGTAACAATTTGGATTAATTCAGCACTAAGAGATTAATCCTTTTCTAGTAGGGGGTTCTATGACACACCCCACCCTCACCATCACCCACCACAATCAGTGCTGTAGGAACAAGAGTGCTTGGAAGCAACATTAAACCAAAGAAGTCATTCATTCCTTCATTCAACAAACATTACATGAGCCCCTACTATGTGCTGGTTCTCATACTAGGTCCAGGGAGACAAAGAAGAATAAGACACAGACCTTGTCTTCAAAAAGCTCTTGTATTTTTTTTTTCTGTTTTTGGAAACATTTGCTTTTTTTTCTCCTTTTGGGACTCTCAAGGTGTTTTTTAAAATTAAATTAGTTCCTATATTAATATATGTGATTTAATCCTCCACTCAGCTCATCATTAACAGGAGCTCTCAGGGAGGTATTTCTGTAGTTTAAGATAAAACCCAGTACTTGCTGACAAGCTAGAGAATAAATTAATACAACAGAAATAATTAATCCCAAAGTGTTCTACTGTGGGCACTTTTGGGGAGGTTCCTCCTGCCATCCTTTCCACTTCCCTGAGTGTATATTTGCATTATGGAGGGTGGCATGCTATTTTATGGGTTAAGAAACCAGGTTTTTTTCTCCAAATATGTAGCATGTTTCTTCTCTTAGAGAAGATTGGCCGCTTCAAGACAGAAGAAGATAACGTTTCCCTGGCAGTGCCATTGTTTTCCGTTGGTGGTTGGATCACCATTACTGGGGTTGGGATGGTCCTAGCAGATCAGGTTGGATCATCACATGACAAGCATTTTGGAGTCAGAACTTTAATTTTGACTCTATTATCAGGTTAATCTACTTGTGACTCATGAGTGAGTTTAGAGCAAGTATAAGAGGAATGACATGGGACCAGATTTGTTCTGATTCCTTGGAATGGACTTGATGGGATGGAAAAATGGCAGCTTCCCTAGTCCCACCCCCTACCTCCATCCTGAGACCCTCCATGAGTTCTCTACTATTTAGTCACTGAGTAGTAGTAGTAGTAGTTACGAGCACTACTTTGGGGTCACAGAGATCCGAGTTCAAATCTCAGATTTACAGAAAAACACACGGGGAGACTTTGGAGAGATGACAATCTTTCTAAAGCACAGCTGCCTTTTCTTTGAAATGAAGATAGTTATGGTAACAACACAAGATTGTTGGGAAGAATCATTCATTCATTCAACAGATATTTTTGAGCTGTCACTATGTTCTAGGGGATATGGTCTAGTACTGACAAAACTGGTAAATTCCTACTTTCATGCAACTTATATTCTTGAAAGAGAAATGAGTCAGTGCACATTAAGAGCTAGCACAAGTGTCCACTGTGGCCCAGGAGCCACAAACACTTCCAAGGGTCCAAGGAAGGAACTAAAGAGGAATTCTACTGCCCAAGCCTCAGACGGAAAACATACTGCCCAGTCATTCACCCTCGGACTCCATGGACTTCAGTGTGTTGCCCTCAAGAGGACTTGCATCTTACAAGATGCCTAGAAGTTCTCAAGAACAGAGACCCCAATACATACATTTTTTTAAAGAAAGAAAGCAGTGCTTAACCTATATGCGTAAAACACCGTGGTGAAGCTTCAGGCACTGAGATCCTTTGGTAAGATCGATATTTGGTGGTGAGAATTTGGGTAAGATAGATATTTAGTGGCAGGAAGACTTTGTGGCACCCTCAGATCACTGTCGGAAAGATAATGACCCCCTCTGCCTCCACATAAAGCTAAACCTGAGTAGTATTCCATTGTGTATATATACCACATCTTCTTTATCCATTCATCCCTTGATGGGCACCTAGCTTGCTCACATGTCTTAGCTATTGTGTATAATACTGCAATGAACATAAGGGTGCATGTATCTTTATGCCTTTGTGTTTTCAAGTTCTTTGGATGAATACCCAGCGGTGGGATAGCTGGATCATATGGTAGTTCTATTCTTAATTTTCTGATAGTCCATACTGCTTTCCATTGTGGCTGCACCAGTTTGCACTCCCACCAGCAGTGTATAAGGGTTCCCTTCTCTCTACACCCTCTCCAACATTTGTAGTTTCCTGTCTTGTTAATTATAGCCATTCTGACCGGAGTGAGGGGATATGTCATTGTAGTTTTGATTTGCATTTCCCTGATAGCTAATGATGTTGAGCATCTTTTCATATGCCTGTTGGCCATCTGTATCTCTATAGTTAGTTTTTGGGTGGTTAACATGATGTAATCTACACAGAATTCGAAATATATTATCATGTACATCTGAAAGCTATATAATGTTATAATCCAATGTTACTGCAATAAAAAAATTTAAAAAAATTTTTTTTTTAAAAAAGCTAAACCTGCCTTGAAGCCCTCTTATTCTAGACAGAATGCAAGGCTTCTTCCCCCCTCAGCCCTCAGGGAAGTTAGATTTCTTTCTAAATCCCATAACCACTTTCACGGGAAGGCAAATCTACCTTGTGGCAGCTTTTCCGTTGCCCGTTGCCTTTGGGGCATGCTAAACTGGGTCAGAAACTGTTGAAAAGGGAAGAGTCCCCAGCAGCGATTCTCATGGCAGACTCAGTGCAGTGCCGCCTCCCCAGGGCGCTGGTGGGCGCAGGTGGGAGAGGGGAGGGAGAGGTTTGTCCCAAACAGCTCCTCTCTGCCAGGCAACTGGGGGAGGCCGTGAATAAACAATGCGTGCCTTGAATAGCAATGAAGGGAACAGATGAACCCCCATTTTCCTGAGGCCCCATGTTCTACTGGCCAAGAATTTCCAGGAAAATCAAACCTGCTGGGCTGGCTTCCCTGGAAAAGAAGGGAGCCCAGAGGAAGTGGGCAGAGGTGTCGGGGCCCTCGGTCACTTGGCAGTAATCAAGGTCAGTCCCAAGCACAGAGTGTCAAGTGGCTCTTGTTATATTTATGACAGTACAAGCAGGGGAAGGGCAGGCAGCAGTGGGTCTTGTGGTATATTAGCAATCAGCCACCCTGGGCGGCAGGAAATTAAAACGATCAACCCAACTGACCTAAGAAAGGGGAACCGGGCAGATCCCTGCGTCTCCCCTCAGAGCCTTGGGTTACTTCCAAGACCCCTCACATTTTTGCTTGGTTTGAGCTTAAATGTTTTCTTTAATATATTAGTTTACGAGAGTTTCATTGATTATCATAAGATAAATGATGTCACTTTGAAAAACATTTTCTCTCTTTCATCATTTTAAATAAAGAGGATGATACATCAAATGGCAAAAACTCTCCTTAGGTTTAGGTTCTTTCTGGGCCCATATATTTTGCAAAATAGATTTTTCAACTCACTGGAAAGAGATCCAGAATGGGAAAGAAAAATGTAAGGGTTCCCTCTGCTCTTCTTGCCAATTTCCTTGAAGTTGAAAATCCATCTTGCCTGGCCTGATGTGGGCTAATTGCCAAATTCGGTTGCTGTCTCCTTGCTTTCTTACTTATTTAGCTTCTTGGATGGTCTCCAGACCTGGCTCAAAAGGGGCCACGCAGGGGCTGAAACGGGCTTTTTCCTGGGCTGATTCAGGGGGGCCCCAGGGTTATGCCAGTTGTGTTCATGGCAACCATTTGCTCCCAGCAATAAACCGCCCTCTCTGCCATCAGGCCCACTAGACAGAGGTGTCCCCATTGGCGGTCCACATGGCCAATCGTCCGCTTGGCTCCAGCACATGTTTCATCAGGCCCACACTGAGGTTCATGGCCAAGCCTGAGCCTCTTGTGGTGGGGGAGGGTTTGAAGCCAACCTTTTCTTAGGTGCCTTGAGGTATCATTTCTTATTTGAGTCATTTCCTAAATGCCTGTCAGCTATCTGGAAGACAGATTTGGGGGGAAAATGGCTTCTATTCTGATTATGTAAAATGCCCTTAAAGGCAAAAACTTCGGCTCATATCAGCTTTTTGTATCCAACACTCAGGATCAGGCATGGCTCCAGGAGGCAGCTGTGCAGTAGGGGTCAGTGCCCTGAACTTGGGCTCAAGAAACCTAGATGTGAGCCCGGGTCTGCCCCAGAGCTGCAACCAACTTAATATGTAAACTGGGCAAGTTATTCATGTTCCTCACTCTGCAGGGAGCTCTTCCAAGGACCAAATGAAACCACGATTTTTTGGCCACGGAAGATTTTAGAAAATAGCTCCTGAGGAAACAGAACTTGGGGTTGAGCGAGCAGCAGCCAGCCCCGAGTGGTCTTGGGGGTCCAGGAAGAGCCCTCAGTTAGGGACACTCAGCTTCCTCTGAGCATGGGTCTCATATCCATAGCGAAGGTATAGACACTCAGGAAAGTCTTAAATGGAAGTTCTGGAAACTTCACATTCATGGTGTCACTTCCTTGCTCAAAAGCTGCCTATGGTTCTGAATACATTCCAAACTCTGGTTCAGCACTCAAGGGCTGCACGATAGGGCCCTGGCCTCCCCAACCAGGCTTCTCTCCTACTGCACGAACCTTCCTTTCTGTTCAGACTGGTCTACTCACTGCCACCAGAAGGCCGCTTCCATTTCTCCACTCCTTTCCCTAGGGTATCCTCTTTCTAGGGGTCCAGATTCCATCTCACACCTCTTTGTCTAGGGCATCTTCTCTCACCAGCCCACTCCACCTGCATCTCTCCCTCGGCTGGAGCAGAGTACTTATCATCACCTCTCACTGGGCAAAAATCGTGCACTGCCCCCACGGTGGGATGTTTTGAGCCGTTATTCAATTCTTGGATTAAGATTTGGCTTTTTCTGAGTTTTTACCTTGTTTCTGCAAGTAGGTTGGAACTCCTCAGGGGGCAGGAACTGTGTCTAATTCATCTTTGTATCCCCTGGCAGACAGTAGGTGTTCCATCAATGTGCACCGAGTGATCAATATGAAAATCATTCTATCTCTAGAACTTTGTTCAGATCCAAAAAACATAAAGAGCAGAAAGCAGTCTCACTCAGTGACCTAGCTGAGAGCTCCTGTGTGCTGTGACCACAGGCTTGGAAAAGAACCCTGTACCTCAATTTATCCCACCTCCCCAATGCCTGAAATGACTCTTTGTAATGACTTATTAGTAACACCATGTGTTTTATAGAACCAGAAAAGTAAAGCTCAGCAACTGGTCTCTCTGTCTCTCTCTCCCTCCCTCCCTCCCTCTCCCCCTCCTTCTCTCTCTTCTCTCTCAGCCTCCTCTCTTCATCTGCTCCAACATAGCTGTTCACTCACAATTCGATGTAGCTTAGTAATAATTGTTAACATTTATCCAGTGCTGACTGTGTAATTGGCACTGGGCTCAGCTCAAGACCCCATGTGCTAGTTCACCTAATCCTGACACCAAGCCTTTAAGATGGGCTCGATTTCCCACTTTGAAGGTACTGAAAATAGCAGTGAAGTCATTGCTCAGAGTTACACAGGTAATGGACACACGACTTGACCGCCTTCGATCTTATTCTAAAAGCCCCCATTTAAAAACTACTCCAAAGTGCAAGGTGGATTCTTCATGGCGGGGAGGGGGGCGCTGGACTGCACGGACCTGCATCGTCTTCATAAAGTCTAGGCGCCAGGATGCAATGCTGCACTGTGTTTATCCCAGAGGAGATAGGGAAATCAAAGCCACCCCACTGACACTCAGGAACAGGTCAATCGATTCATTTAGTGGGTACAGTGTATCCTTATCCATGTCACATCATAAGGGGGAGTGACATGATCCTGTGATATTGTAGAAAACTCACTACTGACCACCATGGCATGCATAGCATTCATTCACTCACGCATGCGTACTGCAAGTGTTTACTGAGTGTCTGCTATAGTCCAGGCTCTGTGCTAGGATCTAGGGGTAAAAAATAATGAATACTTGGCCTTGAGGAGCTCACTACCTAGGGAGAAAACAGAAATGCAGACACACAATCACAGAGCCAAACCAAGGATGAGCAATGTCTGCAGGAACCTGGAGGAGGGAGAAACCTCCTGTGTACAGGGAGGTCAGGGAGGCTCTTCCGCAGAGCCTGGGGTCCTGTTCTCACTCCTCACACAGAGGTTTATGCATGTTCACGTTTGACACCCGTGCCTCTTCCCACTTCCCCACCCTCTTCCATGACACTGACAGATTCCACTCGGCTCTCAGGAGCAGAAGGGAGGTTTGACTGACAGCTCGGCTTAGAAGCTCTGGGAGGTGCCACAGAGACACATGGCAGCTCTGAGTCTTCTGGAGAGGGCATAAGGTGTGGGAGGGAGAAAAGGAAGGTAGGAGGAAAGAGTGGGGAGGGGAGAGAGAACACGGAGTAGACCATTCACCTGGGAGCACCTAACACCTTCTTTCTCTGGATCTCTGGACTGTGTACCCTTTGGCTTCTGTTGGAAACAAACAGAAAACCTGAATGCATTAAAAACATGTATGTATATATACACACATACACAAATATATGTACATGTAGCTATATATACATATATGTACATATATACACACATGCACATACACATATCAGAGCCTCCTCCTCCCCCATTATGCTCAGTGCCCTTTCTCCTGTCCTCTCTATGCACACCCCAAAATGGTTGAAACCCCACTGGAGAAGGTTTGGGATCTTATCTGGCCTTAAGCCATCTGGAGCCCATAGGCAGGCTTGCCTAGTCCCTTGCCTAAGAAGCCATTACGGGAGAAGTTAATTCAGCACAGCCAAGCTCATGATGATGGAGGACAGAATGAATCAATCAAAACATTCATATATATTTGATGAACAAGAACCTTGATTGAATGAATAAATGAAACTTTACTGAGGCCCTCCTATGTCCCGGGTCCTGTGCCAGGAGTGTTTAAGAGTATGACTTATTTTAATCCTCACACTGACTTTATGAGGTAAGGATTATCATCTGCATTTCGACAGCAAACATCCTGAGGGGCAGAGTGAATAAGTGACTTTTCCAAGATAACATAAAAACGCTATCAAGTGGCCAAACTGAAATTTCGTGGATTCTCCATTGTTGCGTTACTGATGGCTGAAACCGTGTGCTCTGCTGGATGGTAGACACGTGGGAGAGGTGTAAAATATAGAAGATATAGCCTTATACTTGGAGAGCTCCTGGTCTGGTGGAGAGGAATAAGATGCCCATTAGATGGAATGTGAGTGGAAGGCAAGTACAGCCAGCCCTTATAGAGGCATGTCACAGGGATTCAGAAAAGAGGGTTCAGGTCCTCCCAGGGTATAGACAAATGCTATGTGGAAGCACAAAGCTCTAAGCTCAGAAGAACATGGTGGTTTCTTAACGAGTGCCAGGTTGACCTGGTGCAGGTCTAGGCAGATAGATCCATGTAGGAGCAAAAGAGAAGCCCAGAAACAGGAACTTCGGTAAAAATAATTTACTCTATGATAAAGGCAGCATTTCAAGTTAGTAGGCATAGGATGACTTAGTCAATAAAGAGTTTAGGGAAAACAGGCTAGCCATTTGCTGAAAAGAAAAGCTATATTCTGGCTTTATACAGTACATAAAAATAAATTCTAAAAGAATTAAGGATTTACATGAAAATTAAATTCTAAAAGAACTAGGAGGAAATACAGGTGAATATTTTATCTTAGAGGGAGAAACATCCCTGATTTTATTTGCAAAGGAAGGTTTACAAGTAAAAGAACAGATAGATTCAATTCCATAAAAATTTGAAGCTCCTATATATCAAATCGAATACTGCTAAAATTTAAAAGATATACAACAAACTGGAGAAATACTTGAAGCATATATGACAGACAGAGGTTAGTATTGATAATATATAGGATGCACTTACAATCAATAAGAAAAGAAGCTTCAACATTTTTTAAAATAGCAAAAGATATGAACAGTGTTGATTCCCAAATAAGAAATGCAAATGGCTAACAGCCTATGAAAAAATGTTCAAACTCACTAAATATTTTAAAGGCAAATTAAAATTTTAAATTGGAAAAGTGACTATTTTTTGTATTTTTTTCATTTTATTCTTTGGATAGTAAGTATATTTACATGATCCCAAAATGAAAAAACAAAGAATAGGGGCCGGCCCGGTGGCGCAGCGGTTAAGTTTGCATGTTCCGCTTCTCAGCGGCCTGGGGGTCGCCAGTTCGAATCCCAGGTGCGGACATGGCACGGCTTGGCACGCCATGCTGTGGTAGGCATCCCACATAGAAAGTAGAGGAAGATGGGCACGGATGTTAGCTCAGGGCCAGGCTTCCTCAGCAAAAAGAGGAGGACTGGCAGTAGTTAGCTCAGGGCTAATCTTCCTCAAAAAAAAAAAAAAAAAACAACCAAAAACCCAAAGAATATAGCATACAGTCTTCCTTCCGCCCTGTCCCCCATCTGCCTAGGACTCACCACATCCAAAACAAGCAACCACTTGCTATGAATATCTCATGGATCCTTCCAGAGTTTCCTTATATATATACAAGCAAATACCTGTATGCATTATGATTTATTTTCCTCCCTTTTAAATAAAATATAGCATAATACATATACAGTTTCACACTTAGCTTTTTCCTCTTAACAATATATGTTAGACAACTTTTCATATGAATATATTAAGAGCTTCATCTCTATTTATCATTAAATAGTTTTTCATTGTACAGATGGTTTCCAGTCTTTTACTCTTACAAACAATACTGCAATGAATAACCTTGAACATATGTCATTTCTCAAATATGCCAGGGTACCTGTAGAATGAATTACAAGAAGAGAAATTACTGGGACCAAGGATATATGCATTTTTAATTTGGAAAGATGTTGCCAAATTACCTTCTACAGGGTTTTATCAATTTACACACCCATCCAAAATGTAAAAATGTGCCTGTTTCTTCAAGCCTTGCCAACAAAGTGTGTTATCAAGCTTCTGGAATTTACCAAGTGGATGAGTAAAAGTGGTATCTCAAGATAGTTTCAATTTGCATTTCTCCTATTATAAGTGAGTCTGGGCATCTTGCCATATATTAAACAACCATTTTTATTTCCTGTTCTATGAAATGCATGTTTATGTTATTCAAATTGTTCCCAATTTTTTCTTTAAAGGATGATATCTAGGGAGTATGACCGCACAAGGACCCAGATACAGACTATTAAACAGGGGTAAAAATTTATTTTAAAAAATCCTTTTCCAGGGGTCATTTAGCAACATATATCAAGATCCTCAAATCATTAAATTTGAATATTCTTTGACTCAGAAACTCCATTTGCAGAAAGTCATCATATAGAAATAATCATACATTAGGAAAGATGTGCACATGTAAGGATGTTCATCAAAGCATTGTTTATGTCAAAAATCTAGAATCTGTCTCTTTCTGGATCCTCTTGGGTGCTCACTTACTTTTCTCTCTGTACCTTTTTCTGCTTTTTTTTTGACCTGGTTTTTCTGATGACTGTCAATGTGAATCACTGACCATTGCCTCAAAATGGCTGCCCCAATATGGTAGCCTCAATAACCAAGACATCTGCATTAACTAACAGTGTTACATCAGGGCCATTGTTGGCGACTAAGTGAGCCAGACTCTCTGAATCCCAATTCCAAATTCCTGGGAAAGGGAATATTATTGTCTCAGGAGGTCTCTGGGGTCAACTTTTGGTCTAGAAAATTGCAGTCTTTTGGTGAGGGAGTACCATGCGTCAATGGTGATATTTGAAGAAGAGACACTTCTCGTCTAGCAGCTCTGAAAATAGGGCAGTGTCCTGGCAGTTAGAGCTTTGGAGCACAAGAAGCATGCATTTGTTTATTGCTTCCACCTAAGCACCTGTCAGGACCCCAGAGCTGGTAAGAAGAGTCCAAACCCCAGAAGTTTAAGGAAGCAACTGGTCCAATGGGCTACAGTCATTGTTTATCATATCACAATAATTATTTCCTCAGTTGGTTAGCATTTCAAAAACAAAGCTTATCAAACTAAGCCACAATTCCTGTGACTTTAGTGGTTAAACCAGCAGCGACTTCTTGTGACAAGAGAAGAAAACATCTCAGTTAGAGTATACATATCTGTAGAGAAAATATACTCTTTCTGATGTTCTGAGAGCAGTTTGCAGCTGCAAAATCTCCATGCCACTTTTCTTTTGTGAATGCCAGGGGAAGGCTGGCATGGTTTCTTTGCTGGAAGAGAAAGAGTCTCTGGTGAGTTGAGGATTTTCCGCCAACTTCTCCTAAGCCCAGGGGACAAATTTGAAAGTCATTTCAAAGTTAGAAGACTTGGTGAGGAATTTGCTGTGCTAGATGAAGTAGAAGTGGTAGATCTGCTCTGGGATTTCTAGCTTGGGAATTTGAGTGGATCATGCTAACACGGAGTGATCCAGAGTTCAGAGAAGGACAGAGGCAGAAATCAATGCAGGGACAGGGACAGAAATCAATATAATGGGCTCAGTTTGGGACGTGTTGATCTTGAGATGATACATGTCTATGGGTGCTACAAGTCTGGAGATTTGAAGTGAGTCTGGCACTGAAATTTCAGCCATGAGGTGTTCTAATTCAGGTTCCCCCAAAAGGAGAACCTGAGACACAGATTTGAGTTCAAGTAGTTTAGTTGGGAGGTAATGTCTGGGAACAGACTAAAAGAGAGAGGAGAGTGAGACAAGGAATGAAGAAAAGCCAATAAAGTGTGTTATTGAGTTGCTTATCTCAGAGGGCAGCTGGAGTTCAGTCTTACTGGAGACTCTCTGAGAAACCAAACAGAACTACATGGTAGTAACCACTTCAGAACTATCCCTCTACAGATGGAAACCTGGAGCATTTACCCACTTAGCACACCCCCCATTGGTTGAGGGTTGCACCGAGGAAGTGTTAACTCCTCCATACTTCCTGCACTCAAGCAGGACCTTCCACACTGCAGAAAAAGTCCTGAGGCATGAAAGTGAAGAGACACCCAGAGCATTCTTACGTATGCATGGAGCTGTTCAGCGCAGCTGCACTAAAATCCAGTGGGCTGAAGAGTGTCACATCAGCCAAAGAAGACTTGATCATAAAGAAGGAGAGAAGGTCAGCAGCACTAAATGCTGCAGAGCTAAAACGGGCTGAGGTCATTGCTGACCTTAGTGGTTAAGAGTGGAGATAAAAGCTTCATTGCCTTTGGAGACTATAGATGTAATTTGAGGAAAGGGAGGTAGAGAGGTATAAGCAACTCTTACAAGAACTTTAGTTTTAAAGGGAAGGAGAGTTATGCTGGCAGTTGGGAACATGGAGGTGGGAGCAGTGATGTGCTGGAAAACTTCAACAATCAATTCTCAGGACACAGAAAAATAAAGTCCTTGTTTGTAGCATTTGCTGATGTCCGCAGTGTAAATACTCCCATGATGGCTGATTTCAGGCTACTAAAGTGAACTGTCTTGCAAAATTCCTGAAACTTTAACAATCAGCTCTTGTGAACTGGGAGGTGTTAGCTCCAGCACACCACTGGATGGGAGATGAAGGAATGTTGTTGCTGACCTTCTCATTGTTGTCGATAGGAGAAAATTTTAACTGTGGGGACTGAGCCAATGAAGAGGGAGAGATAGAAGATACAGGAGCAAGAGTATGGCGAAAATTCTGGGAGCCAAGTCCTGAAGGAAGCTGAAGGGGATGGAATAAAAAGCACCATGGCTAATTACCTTGGGATGGAGTAGAGATATGGTTGAAGGCCATGAAGAGTTTGGAGGTAGAGTGTAGAGGCACTGAGGAAGTAAAGTGCATGCCTTGGGTGGAGGGGCTTCCATTTTTGATAGATAACATCACCTGCTGAGAGTCCAGGCAGGAGATGAGAGTTGGGAGCACTCAGGACCTCAGGCAACAGTGGAAAGAAGAGACTGCGAAGTCAGAGACCTGGGTGTGAGTACTAGCTCCACGGCTCACCTGCTGGGAAAGTTGGGGCAAGTGACTTAACCTCAAGCCTTAATTTCCACATCAGTAAAAACTGGATAAAGTGCTTACTTCAAAGGATTCTCTTATGGGTCAAAGAGATAAGCATGTGACAATGAGTAGCTGAGGACAGTAGCAGCTAGAGTTTGCTGAGCACTTAATCTTGTGCCAGGCACAGACATGATAATCTCATCTAATCTCACCGTAACCCCATAAATTCTGTTATATCCCGACTTAACGGGTGAGAAAACCTCAGTGAGGTCAAGTAATGTTTCCAAGCGCAGAGAGCTAGTACTTAGTAGAGCCAGGATTTGAACTTGAGTGATCTGGCACCTATATTAACCACTGCATAGAACTGCCACCCACAATACCTGGCACATAGGAGCCAGTAGATGACAATTTTGTCCCTTCCATGAGGAGGGAGAGCAGGATTTGAAGAGCTAACAAGTGGCCCAGGAATGGTGTTCAATTAGAGATGAATGAAAGACTCGCTTCACAGTATTCACATGTGAGGTCAGAAATCATAAACCAGTCATAGTGCCAATCAGCACAGTCCATAAATGTCTGTCAAAGTGAATGAGAAGCTAGCTTCTTTCCTGTGAGTCAGTTTTGGCTGA
This sequence comes from Equus caballus, assembly GCF_041296265.1. Taxonomy (NCBI): domain Eukaryota; kingdom Metazoa; phylum Chordata; class Mammalia; order Perissodactyla; family Equidae; genus Equus; species Equus caballus. The sequence goes on from NC_091691.1 coordinate 83,083,642, forward strand.
GGTGCTGGAAGGATTAGGAGGGCCCTGAGACTCGGAGGTGGGGAGAGCAGGGGAGACACAGCGAGGTAGGGCCAGGCCTCTCACTTTCCTCCACTAGATCGGACCCTACCTATCTGTTGGAAGGAAGGACAAGTGGAGGGTTACATGGAAGTCCAGTAGGTGGAACCCAACAGAGATTTACACTAGTCATCGTCAAACCTATCCCCTCACCCAAGTCAAGGTAGCCAAGATGTATTTCCAAAGAACCAATGTTCTCACCACCTTCCCTCCTTTTTTAGTTTGGGATGGGAAAAGAAAGGCAATTCTTGAGTGCTCTGGAAACTTGAAGCCAGGACACTGACCCTCAATGGCTGTCACCTGACGCCAGAGAGATAACAATGGCGGCTGGGTTCTGGACACCTGGCCCTGCTTATCTCCTAAGTCGACACGAACCTTGGTAACCTGATGGGATTGTTTGGCCGCTTGGGCAGTTTCTTATGAGACTAGAAAGCAAGAGAGCTCTATAGCACAGAACGCATGGCCTAGACTTTGTGCTTCCCTCAGAAGCTCTCTGCTTCCCACGTGAGAAGGCAGGAAGGGGACTCCAAAAGCCACCCGATTTTCTGTGCAGCTGTAGATGGTGTGAAGTGTGCAGTTTTATTTACTGCTCAGGCATCTGGTAAACCAAGGCCAGTGTTTCACCTAAGAGCAGCTGTCAGGAAAAAATGTCAGTAGGCCACAGCTTTGCCTCCTGAGGACAAAAGCCTCCCTGGCCCGTCTTCCATGGGGAGCAGCTCAGTTGAGCTTCCAGAGAGCAGGACATCGAGGCACAGGAGTCACCTCTCATCTCCTGGAACAAAGAGATTGCAGGTAGACCCGGCAGTTGTGAGTATGACAAACTGTCTCATATTTTTTAATGAAAAAATGATACTTCATCTTTCTAATGACAGAGAACTTGGAGGTGGCTTCCAGTAATATATGCCTTTTTTAATACATGGCTCGTCATCTCAGGGCAATGGTAGTATGAAGGATGGAGCAGCAGACAAAAGGTTAATAGAGCATTGGGCCTTTTTTAATTGAAAAAATGACTGAGGGAGCCCACAGCAGACCGAGTGGCAATAGTATTCCAGACTGCAAGCGCCGTTGCGGAGACTTACTATTCATCTGGGGGTAGAGCAACGAACATCAAACCGTGTCACCAAGCCTCCACAGGATCAGCACTCCATTCCCAAGGAGGTTAATAAGCAACACACAGTATTTTTCAAAAAGATATATATTTTTAAAAATATGCCTCTCTCTTTTTTATTGTTCTTGATTTACTATTACCTCTAAGAAAGAAACAGACCATGTGTTGGCACAATTTGAATCAATTCTTCTTTGTCAATGTGTCTGACCCAAATTTAGTCAGATCTTCCAAGACTAGTCCTTGTTCTGGGGAACGTTTTATTTTTTCATTTGGGCAATAGAAAAAATATTTTAACTTCAAACAGCACTTTCTGAAAGGATCCAGTGTGATATAGAAATGAGTCATTTTTGATGGGCTAAGCAATATAAAAATGAGATAATGGGTGAAGAAGTGCTTTGAGGGTATAAAAATGTAAAGACGAATTTCCCCTTCAACTTGATCTTAGTGTAACTGCATTTGTTCACATCAAAGATTTTCAAAATCTCCCAGGGAAACTTGAAACCTGCAGCCTTTTGAGTCATGCAGTACATAGGGCTGAGCCAGGAATAGGCGAATATGTGAGTGACTCGGCCCGAAGTAAATAAGGGGCTACCATTGAACCTTGAGCTTCCCATGCATTTCACAACCAGACATGACAAGCCTATTCAGAGGACTTGGGGAGTTGACTCAGCAGTGGAAGAGTTAGCCATGGAGCTGATGCTAGGACACAAATGGTGCCCCCAGACCCATCATGCTCTGCACCCCTCCCAGCTGACACCTTGTTACCCTTTACCCAGGTGAAGAGAAGTGGAGTGATCAAGGTCAACAAACATTAGTCATCTCCCTCCTACCCGAGGCCCAGGCAAAGGCATTCCTGCACATGATGTAAGGGTGAGGAGACAGCGCTCTTCCCATCAAAGAGCTTGCAATCCAGCGGCTATAACACAATCACTGTAACTCTTCTGGCTCTTTCCAAGCCCCAAAGATTAGCAGTTTTCTGGCCTGAGTTACCAGAACATGTGCTCTCAGCAATTCTCTTGCCCACAAACAGAAACAATTCTAAGGCGCACTCCTGCTTCTTAGAAACTGAGTAAGAATTTATTTACACTCATGAAAACTCAAAATTTGTCTGCTAAATACCAATCTAGAAAGACGGCTTTGACAAAGGGCTTTGCTGGTTTTGAAAGTGACATGGGCATCTAGTAACGATCATCCCTATCGAGCACAACCTTGCAATGAGGTTCTTCTGCAACGTTCCATTGGGTCTTGTAGGACACACTGCTGCTCTGTTGTCGTTCCAGTTTTATTTAATGCAAATACCACAATTTTCAAAGACAAAGTAAAATCAGTTTGCCTTTCTACTCTAAAACAATGATGGGATTTTTAAACTCTAATCTTCTCAGTCTTTGAAGATCTCGAAAAGATAAATGGATGTGGGAGAAAGATGTTTAGCTCCCTGAGAAGTTAAAACATCATATTTTGTCCCCTGAAGCCCTCCACTGTCTAGAAAAGACAAAAATGGGGAGTAGAAGGGTTGACGACATCTGCATGGACATTTTTTGGCCAGCTGATGAGGGGTTAATTGGGGCTAATTTGAAATGCACAAGCTAGAAACATTTTCCCTGGAGAGCCCATGACAGCATCTTCGCTTCCCTTTCAGTGAGATGACGGCTCCCAGCTCATTGTCAGTTGCACTGGGGATCTCAGAGAAATGTTATGTACATGGACCCAATAGAAAACATAAAAATAATAAATGAAACTAATAATGCAAAAAGGGTTCAGGAAATAAGTAGTCCCTTCTGACATGAGCTGTGCTGAAAGCCTTGGGGAAAGAAGGCTGGAATATTAAATGAAAGATGTAAATTGTAAAAATTGGAGCTGTAAATTTTCCTTTGGAAGAAGAGGGAGCCAACAGTTATGTTCAGAGAAAACTGAGCTCACGGAGCTGGTTTCCAGTTCAGGTTCAATAGCAGGAGAGCAACCCTCCTCCCTTCCCCAAAGAGGCCGTGGCTCAGGGACAGGGAGGTGTGGGGAGGGCAAGGAGGGAGATGGCCGAACAGGACTTGCAACCTGAAGTCCTTGTTAAATAGAATGTGCTGTTTCCATGGGGGCTGTAGGGGCTGATGGCAAGGCAGGGCAGCAACTCCTTGTTAAACCTTTCCTTTCTCAGCAGAGGCCTCCTCGTCACCACCTCCTCTCCCCTGAGATGGCCAACCAAGGAAATAATGCCACAGTGGCCAAGTGGGAAATCTTGACAAGGATGAACAAAAAACCTAATGAGGCAAACCTGCTCGAATTTGATCGAAATGTTTCTCCAAGTGAGTGCAGGGCCACAGGAAGGAAACATCCAGACATTCGGTCTGTTTTGCTCTAAAAGAAGGAAAGAAGAGAAGGAAGATGGAAGGATCCTCTTGTAAAGAGGAGACTGTTCTTGCTATTTGTGTGTCTCTATTGATGGTTTTCTGGTCTTAGTCAAGGTGCTGACCTAATTTCATTTGGTAGGTCATCTTCAACTCAAAGTTCACTGGGATTACTCAGACATTCTGTAGGCTGCAGCCATCCAGAGAAGCCAAATCTCACCCAATTCCATCCTTTCTCTGAGGCAGCTTTGGCACGCCATCCCCATCTGAACTCAGCCTCGACTCGCCTCCCAACTACCTGCCCTCCACTCTCCCATTCTGAGCCTGAGAGCTGTGGGGTCAATAGCAGAGGCCTGGTGCCCTGCATGGCCTGATCCCTGAGTCATCTTCCCCCTCTGTTGATCCGAGATGCAAAGGATCAAAGCAATCCAGGATTGACAACACCCTGTTGGCATGTTATGCCTGGTCCCCACCCCCACAGTGAGCATCGGCAGCGTGTGAGGGACAGGCCTGGGGTGCAGGTCCTCTAGCTCACTAACTCAGTACACAGCCTTCATTTATTAACTTGTTACTCATTCAGCAAATCTCTACTGAGCACCAAGTATGTGCTAGGCACTGGGCCTACATTAGGAAGTGGGGCAGTCATGCCCAACGTCTTCATGGGACCTTGTGCAATAAACACCAAATATGCCCTGAACGCCTGGAGAGGGCCACAGGAGCTATGATTCTTGCCCTCCAAAGGTCTCCTTCCAGTTGGGGAGATTATGCCCGGGCTGCACAAGTGAAGGAAAAATTCCAAGGCAATGCATCCCCACTTCACAAAGGAGAGAAGCAGGGCTTGACAGAAGTAAGCCGTAGAGCTGGGTCCAGAACTCCATCTTCCCGCTCAGAGTCAGCTGCTCCACGTGGCTGCAGAATGTGAGGATCCATGTGGCTGCAGACTGCGAGGAAGCACCTTTTAAAACGATTTCTTCGGAGGCCTTGGTGGCTGCATCTTGGACTGCACCTCCTCCGTGCCCTCCCCTGTCACCACCTGGCCATATTGCAGCCCAACGAATCCTCACCAACCAGCTGGTAGAGTCCCTGTAAGTTTCATTGTCACCACTATCTTGGCGTGAACCAGCTGTCTTGTGTCCCAGGGCTGCTGTAACAAAGCAGCACAAACTGGGTGTCTTCAGACAACAGAAATTTATTCTCTTATAGTTCTGGAGGCTGGAAGTTCAAAAATCAAGGTGTCAGCAGGGCCATGCTCCCTCTGAGACTCTGGGTAGAATCCTTCCCTGCCTCTTCCTCGCTCCTGGTGGTAGCCGTCACTCCTTGGCATTCCTTGGCTTGTAGACACAATACTCCCATCTCTGCCTTTGTTGTAACATGGACTTCTCCCTATTGTCTCTGCCTCTGTGTCCAAATTTCCCTCTTCTTATAAGGACACTGGTCCTATTGGATTAAGGGTCCACCCTACTCCGGTATGACCTCATCTTACTTTAACTAATTACGTCTACAATGACCCTATTTCCAAATAGGTCACGTTCTGAGGTCCTGAGAGTTAGAACTTCAACATTTCTTTTTGGGGGGACACAATTCAAGCTACAACACCAGATCACACCAAAAGCTCACCAAAGTTCCATTGAGGAAGCTTCCAGAACTGTTGTGCTGCAAGGGAGAAAAGAAACAGCCTCCATGTCCCTTCCCTCACCATGACCACTGTGCACAGAAGGTGCCTTCAATCCATATTTACTAAGTGATTCTTTGCAATCTCCTCACCCCAAACATCACTGTACCTGCTTTTAAAAGCAGAGAACCACAGTGGCTGCTAGTTTTTCAAAAGCACAGCTTAGTTTCACAAAACCCCACTCATTTTCTCCTCCAATATTTATTATACACACACTCTTTGAAAGCCTCTTCAAAAGGCACTGTGGGGGCTACAGAAAATTTTTAAATGTGCTCACTTGAAGTAATCGTGGTAAAGATAAAGCAAGAAAACAGATGACCTCTAGCATGCCAAGATATTTAATTCCTATTGTCTCCTCTCTGGGAAGTAAGCTGGAATTTAGCTGAGATAAGTATTTGAATCATGTGCCCTTCAAGGACATGAGTGCAAAGCAGGCTCCTTAGCTGGTGAGTGAGCCTAGCCACCTACCCGTGTGATTCTCTTCTTGTCAGTGTCTAGACCTGCGCTGTCCAAAATGGCAGCCATCAGCTACTCGTGGCTGTTTAAATTTAGTATTAAATTAGTTCAAATTAAATAAAATTATACATTCAGTTCTTCAGTTGCACTAACCACATTTCAAGCACTCAACGACATGCAGCTACCCCATTAGACAGTGCAGATACAGATTTCCATCGTTACAGAAAGTTCTATTGCACAGGATTAGACAATGCAGTAACTCAACTGAAGAGGTAAAAATGTTGTTGCTTTGTAAAAACAAAATGGTTCCCATAAGAAAGTAAGGGCTTGAACAGATGAGGAAAGTGAAAAGGAAGTGAAGACAGCTCTTGAATAGAAAATCCAAGTTGGAATCCACTACAGAAGCAAATGTCCATAGTGATGAATGGAAGTGGTGATATGGCCACCTGCGAAGGCCCTGGGCACATCCTTTGTGAATGTCACAGGTCCACTATGTGGCCGTTGTGTCCTGCAGAAAGTGGCAAGTGCCACCAGAGAGGGCACCTCCAGGCAGTGGGCATGCCAAGCTGAGAGGCATCCTCTGGCTATAGGATCAGAGAAATATTTATGGAGAAGTGGCATCCAAGAGGGACCTGGAAGGTTCGGTGGGGTTCAGAAGACCTGCAGGGATGAAGGGAGAACATTGCAAGCAGAGAGAAACATGGGAGGAGTCTTTGCTATCCTCCCTAGATGCAAAGCAACAAGGGGAATAATGTTCTCGAGCTTCCAGAAACTACAGCAAGTACATTTAAATTAAAAAAGAAACTCAATACAAATGATTTATACTGATACATATGTAAGACACAAGAAGCCTACAAATGGTTACTAAGATAGGATAAGATGAAAATTTGGAGTCAGATCCCCGCCTCAGTGGCCTGCCTTTTTAGTACTATTCACAGCCCACAGTTCTAGTTCTTTCTCAAAGGCTGCAGGAGGTAGAAAGTGGGAGTCTCTGCTTCTCCAGTCCTGGTCTACCTCAGGAGTCAACCTCACACCCTAGCTGTTCCAGGCTAACAGGATACTACTAACATTTCTCAAGGCAACCATTCATTGTGCGTTTTACAGGAATTCACACATTACACTAAATTCATCTGCTGAGGGATCCCTGCCTCTTGCATTGAAGGCGAAATTTCCTTGATCACCAGCCCCCCTTTCGAAGCCCAAGTCCTGAAGATTTCTGTTACCTCTTGTGAGAGCTACAGGGTCCCCTCCCTCTGCCCCTCATTGTCCCTGCTGTCTCTGGGCTCTGGGCCACCCAAACCCAGGGCTCCTCCCCATTCACCAGCGTCCATTGGGGATCCGACCTCACCAAGCATTTCTCGAATCTTCTCTGGAAGAAATGGAGGAAAGCTCACTTGGAAGGGTGCTCTGTGCATCATTTCACATTTTATTTGCCCTTCCTTCTCCCACCCGCACCTGTGAAGTCCCATACTCTGCCCCACATCCCAATCCCTCTCCCTTTACTTTGCAGAGCAGCTTCTGCCTTCCTCAGAAGCCAGACGGTCGGTCGATACCCAGGCCCTGGGGGCTCAACCCCAAGTGAGCTAATCAAGGGATTCTTTCCACATCAGAGGCTCTCCTTTGTACCAGCTCCAAAGAAAAGAAATGTTCTCCATCTCAATTCAGATTCCATATCAATCTCACATAATCTTCTCCACAGCCCTATGGCTAGGCACAATTATTGCTCTCATTTTGCAAATGAGGAAACTGAGGCTCTGAGAGGTTAAGTGACGTGATGAAGGTTATGTAGCATGACTGAGGCAGGACCAGTTTATAAACACAGGTCTGTCTGTTTTCAAAGCCCTTAGCCTGACTCTCTCCCCCACTGCCTGAATTGACCCAGTCAGAACCTTATCCCACGGCTGCCCCAAGGGGAATGGGGACACACCAATCAAAACACAGTGGGGTTTACAGAAGCTCTTTCCAAGCCATTTAAAATGACTGGGGAAATAGAACCCTCTGGAAAACATGTAAGATACCATTTGGCAAGAATTCTAATGAGCCTACAGGCTCTGCAGTGCACATGCGGACTGTATCTATTTTGGGTCAGGAATGAAGGATTTATTCCCTCCATGAATCAGAGAATAACTATTGTTATTATTTAGCATTGATTAATTGTTCCTCTGGCCCTCTAGGCCTCTCCACAGAGTTCTCAGAAAATCATTAAGCTCCCAGGGTTGCCTGGGCCTCGACATTCTGGGTAAAGAGCTGCGCTATGAGCCCTGCCAGGATGAGCCAGGCCTCACAGTGGCCTGGCAAGGGGACCACATAGGTAAGATGGCCCGGTCTGCAGCAGGATGCTCCACAGCCCCTCGCCCCATCCTAGCCCACCTCACAGCAGCTCCCGGGGGCATGGTGGTGACTCAAGCAGAGGAGCAGAAATCACAGACCTCCACTTCCTTACAAAGAACCCAAGCAGGCTCCGCATGTCTTCCACATTGAGGACTTTGGGAAATGCATAAATATTGCATAATTACTAATAAGGAAAGGATAGCTCTTCAGGAATAATTACAGCAGCCAACGCATCAGTCGCATTTGCGCAGGCCTGATTAAATGTAACGTTGTAAAGGGAGCCGAGCAGTGAATTTTCATCCTGACATCCAATAACACTCCTGACCCTTTGGATATTGTCCTCCCTGGAGGTCAAAAATATGAATAAATTATGGTTCTGACAACCTTGACACTGAGTAGAGGTGGGATGAAAAGCTCTCTGGGAGAAAAAAATCTGACATTACATTTCTGATCACAGAGAATAAAGGAAAATCCATATCCTAATTTTGCTAAATTTAGGCTTGACGGGAAGAACAGAGAATAACCTTTGACGTGATGTTTATTCAGGAGGCAAGGGGCTCTCAGAGCTCAAAGCCAAGACACATCCTCTGTCATTCAATGTGAAGTGGGAGTTACTTGTTCCCACGGACAATTTTTATTGATTAGAAATGATCAGCCCAGGGATAATGCCATCCACAGGAATTGGCTCTGAAGCAATATTGTTGAATAGTTATCGGTCATGCTTCCAGTTAGATCAAATGTATATCCAGTGCATGGGGCCATCCGTCATGTGTGAAGAGCCTCATTTACAGAGACAACTGAACCAAGGCAATCAGCCTGAGATCTGCTAAGCTAGGAATTTATAACAGTTGGGCAAAGAAGGGTTGTCTCTTGTTTTAAGTTCTGACAGTGGGTGGGGGAGGAGCAGAAATCAAAGCCTGGAAAGAGATGAGTAAATTACTCAGGTGGCCTTGGGGAGACTGTCTTTGGGATGAAGGGTAGGGGTCAATGTACAGAGCCCGTCCATCCATCCCTCCGAGCCTGGAGCCTATCTGCCATGAGTTCAAAGACCCAGCACATGAGACATAAAACCTACCAGATTTGTCATTTCAGCAGCAGGGAGCACGTCCAGGCAGGAGCGTTACATCACTCAAAAGGCTGGTCTAATGGCAGGAGAGGGATGAGCAAACGCCCTTGTCCTTGGACATCATGACCTTGATTTGTGACATCAGCGGCATAGTAACCTACTCAGCAGCCAATATGGGCTCCCTTCTCTCCCGAGTCCAGAAGGGCCCATCTGCCCATAGGCACAGACCCCAGTACACTATGACCCAGCTCACAGCTGTTTGTAGCCCTGTTGACATTTCCATGTCACAGAGCAATGAGTAGATTTGATTTTGTAACTTAACAGATTTTACCACTTTTCCTGTGGCTTCCACCATTCCTTACCTTCAAAATACTTCCTCTAGATGCTTCCAAGCAGTAGAGGGCAGCGGTTAAGCATCCAGGCTGTGGAATCTGACTGCCTGGGTTCTAAACCTGGCTTTACTTCTTGTGTGTCACGGATGCTGTGATGTACCACCCAGATGTCTCCTTCAGGACCAAGGCACTCTTTTTCCCAGCTGCTGCAAGGAGCAGTGCCACATCAAGCCATATGGCAGCCTATGTCAAGAGGAAAAACAGATACTACTAATCATGCTTTATTTGAGAGACGTTTGTTCATCATGGATGGTTGCACTCATTGTAATTTTCTACAATTTTGCATTAAAATACTATTTATCTTGATTGCTGGGGTTTGGCACCCCTTAAATTTTGCACCAGTGGTGAGTGCCTCTCTTCTCTCAGTTTAGTCCTGGCTGGGACAGGGAGTATTGGCTGCTGATGGCTCAGGGTTGAGCACCTCTCCAGGAATAACCCTTGACTGGAGGAAGCTGCCTCACCCTGAGTTATGCCCCAAGGATGTGGGAGGCAGTCCACACCCCAACAAGTGGTCAGTGAGGAGGTTCAAAGGCCCAGCCCCGGCACTCAACTAGGACAACTCCCAAGGGTTATCTCACCTCCAGAGCTCCCAGTGGGGTCACATGTTGGTTTCCTAGGGCTGCCACACAAGTACCACAAACCATGTGGCTTAGAACAGTAGAAATTTGTTGTCTCACAGTTCTGGAGGCCAGAAGTCTGAAATGCAGGTGTCAGAGGGGCGTGTTCCCTCTCAAGGTGATAGAGGAGGATCTGATCCAGGCCTCTCTCCTAGCTGCTGGTAGCTCCCTGATTTGTGGCAGCATAAATCCAGTATTCACATGGTTTTCTTTTTATAAGGACACCACACATGTGGGATTAGGGGCCCACCCTACTGCAGTATGACCTCGTCTTAACTAATTACATTTGCAATGACCCTTTTTCCAAATAAAGTCATATTCTGAGATGCTGGGAGTTAGAACTTCAACATACCAATCGAGGGGGACACAATTCAATCCATACCTTGGGCTAAACTGCACCACAGCACAACCATCCCCTCTGCCCAGTCCTGTCCCCTGCCTGCCATTACTCCCTCCAGGTGCTAACCCCAGAGTAGCTTCCCAATTATTTTCAGTTATTTAAAAAGACCCATCTACTCCAAGTTAATCCGGGTCAAAACTTCAATCTCATCCAATTTGACACACACATTCTCTACTTCCCCGGTATTTTGGACCTGGACAGGGAGGTGTCATGATTACTTACTCATTCCTCCCCAGTTCAGCCCCTTGGTCTGCCTTTTTTCCTTCTCTTCCCCTTGACCCTCTGAGCAGCTTCCTCCTCCGATGTACAAGAACAGGGGTAAGCAGCTCTCACGTAGCTGGAGCTGTTGCGGTCTTCTCTTTTCTAACACTGACTCAACACTCACACCCCCTGTGTGACAGGCCTCTTGTTGGGCATGGAGTCCTTGGCATTGTTGAGGGAGTTCTGGGGTAAGGGAAGTGGGTCCCTGACCTAAGCACACACCCTGGCCAGTTCCTGCCTCAAAAACTCAAGCCTAGCTACCTCTCATTGTGTCTTGGCCCTCAGGCAACCATGCACCCTTGCCTCACCAAACCATGGGAGGTCAGGGAGCTGTGTTGCCACCCCTGCTCTCTGCCCACCCTGCCATCTTTCTCCAGGTCTCTTCTCCCCTCCTCAGTTAGACAGGGAGATCAGCAGGGCTGCTGCATGAGCATGAGCAATCAGGAAATGAGATGTAAGGCTCCTCTTCCCACAGACATGCCCCATCTTCACGAGGGATCCTCTTAAAGCCCCCTCTGCTAATGATAGTTTAAGGGGCATGCCTTTCCCACCCCCTGTGGGGAGGAGAGAATCACAACAGTCTCCACCGAACCAATAAATCCCAAATTTCTCCCAGCTCTTTCTCTGTCTGGTTTATTTCACTTAGCATAATATATTCAAGGTCCATCCACGTTGTTGCAAGTGGTACGATTTTGTCTTTTTTATGGCTGAGTAGTATTCCATTGTATATCTATATGTATATATATACCACATCTTCTTTATCCATTCATCCATTGATGGTCACTTGGGTTGCTTCCACGTCTTGGCTACTGTGAATAATGCTGCAATGAATATAGGGGTGCATAAATCTCTTTGAATTGGTGATTTCATGTTCTTTGGATAAATGCCAAGTAGTGGGATTACATGATCTGTACTTTTGCCCAGCCTGAGGGACATGCTGCCCCCATCACTTTGGCATGGCTTCCAAGAAGAAACCCTGGCTGATGACTCCCAGGAGCACCAAGCCTGGCACAGGCTCCACTTTCTGTACATTCCATGCATTTTCTGAGTTTAAAATGCTGCTTCAAAGTGGCCAGCACTTCCCTATCTGATCAGGGATTGGTGACTGCCAGGTTGTTCCTGGAGGTATCCCCAGGCTCCTGGTAATACCCTGGCCTGCCTACCCAGGGGACTCCATCAGCTGCTGTCTTGGATCCTCTTCAGTGCAAAACCCAACCAAACACCAGTCCCAATTACTGCTCCATAGAGGCCATTGTAATCACAGTCTAGAAAACACCCAAGGCACCAGACACTCACCCTGCACCCTCCCAGCCTCCTCCCCAAGTCTCCCTCACAGGCTCCTTGGGCTGCTGGCTGCCATTTTCTGCTGCAGGGAAATATGTTTTCATGCAATTTCCTCTGGACGCAGATTTGGGGGTAAACAGGGGAAGACCATCTGCACTCAGCGTGGCCACCCCTGGGGCTGTGCAGCCTGGAGGGAAGGCCCTGCTCACAGAAGCAGAACGTGGCAGAATGAAGGCCGTCTGAACCACCAGGCACCCAGCGTTGGCTCTGGTCCTCCTGTGAGACCTCGGACAAGTTACTGATCATCTCAGAGGCTCCCTTTCATCCTCTGTAAAATGGGCATTCATTTATTCCATGGACATTTGTTGAGCACCTCCTGTGTGCCTACGTCTCTGCCTTGTGTAGCTTACAGCCTGCTGGAGGAAGTGGGTGGTGAGTATGGAGCTGGACGTGTGTTGAGGGCTACAGGCAAGAAGTACAGCAGGCCACGGGGCAGGCGACAGGCCACCCCCAGGGTTTTGCCAGTGGCAGTGTGTGTGAGAGAGCTGGGCAGAGGATGCTCTTTGGGTATGAGGGGTTGTTTGGTCACCGTAAATTTGGAGGCACTGCTTGGATGCGCGTACTTACTAACTCTCACCTTTCATGAGCCTGAATGGTAGAAACAATGAAGAGAAAACCAGAGACGGATTGACATTTTCACTCATTTATCCCTTAGGCAAACCCTACAAAGAGGTCAAGAAAATGAACTTGACCTTGAAATCAGCGTCCATACCCTTCCCATCTGATAGGTTCCAAAGTTTCCACCTTCTACCTCTTGGCTCAATTCTTGAGGCCTGCTCTGGGTTTGGTCCATCTCTCATATCTTCTCGCCTGCCTCTTCTCCCTCTCCCTTAACTTCAAACTAAGTTCTTGGTCAATGGCTTTCTCTCCAGCACCCGTTCTGACATTAGCCCAAGATTAGAACTGTTGGGTTTCATAGGAACTTAGTCCTGGAATTGATCTGTGGGGCAAATATCTATCTATGGGAAGGGTGGTCCTCCTTGCCTTTTCCAGTGACTCTAAAACTCAAAAAAAAAAAGGAATGCAGAAGGCAGTCCCAGGGTGGGCCTCTACATAGCTATTTCAACAAGGTGAGTTTGAAAAAAACCAAAAATTCTCCCTTCTAGCAGAAAACAGATTCACCAAATCCCACTCCAGCCTCAATTCATCAGTCCTGGAGCTCAGGGTAGGAGGGGACATATAATCCCCCCTTGGCCCAGCGGCAAATTATGGACTTTGGAGTCAGTTAGTCCTGCGCCCAATGACTAAACTTGAGCTCTGCCATGTACCAGCTGCGAGATCTTGAGGAAGGAACTTAATGCCTCTGAGTTTCAGGGGCCACCACTTCTACAATGGAGACAACGCAGTGGCATTTGCAGTTTTATCAGGATTGGATTCTAAAGTCAGTGCCTAAGGAAGGAATCACTGTTGGCTGAAGCTACCCTTGAAAACCCCTTAAATCAGCCACAATTCAGTAACAGTCTCCCTTCTCCTCACTGGAGATCAACACAGCACCGCTCACTACATGGATTGGGGTTTCTTTAGTTTATCAAAAGAGGCTATGGCTGGTTTGTCTTTGGGGTCCAGGTTATGTGGAAAACAGCTCTCTTGAAATATTATAATTACGTTCTTGACAGGAAGATGCTCACACTTTGGAAGGCACTTGGAACCAAATCTGAAAAGGAAGTTTATGTCTCCTGTCTCACCCTTCTCCACACTGGCCGTCTTTCAGTGGAAGCATGATTGAATAGCCCCCACTACTTAATCTCCCTCTCTCTCTCTCTCTGAGTGCATACAATTTGTTATGGGTTGAATTATGTCCCTCCAAAAAACATATACGGAAGTCCTAACCCCCAATACCTCAGAATATGACCTTATTCTGAGAGACAGGATCTTTACAGAAGCAATCAAGTTAAAATGAGGTCATTAGATGGGCCCTGATCCAGTATAACTGGTGCTCTTATAAAAAGTGGAAATTTGGACACAGAGACACATACAAAGGGAAGGCCGCATGAAGACTCAGGGAAAGGAGGGCCATCTATAAGCCAAGGAACACCCGAAGCAACCAGAAGCTGAGAGAGAGGCTTGGAACAGATTCTCCTTCACAGCCCTCAGAAGAAACCAATCCTGCCAAAATCTTGATCTCAGACTTCTGCCCTCCACAACTGTGAGGCAATAAATGTCTGTTGTTTGAGCCACCCACTTTGCGGCACTTTGTTATGGTAGCCCCCCAGAAACCAATACACGGTTGGATTTGCCCAAGTTAAATGTGTCTTTGATGAGACTCCCCTGAAATACCTACCTTGCAGGATCTTTGTGAGAATCATGAGAGCTAAGTTCTAAGTGAAGTGCTTAGTTCTGTACCTAGGCCATACGAAATACTCAGGTGAGCTCTCACTATTATCACCTCTTCGATGCAGGAAAAGGGCACTGGACAAGGAGCCATGAGACCTTTGGTCTTAGTCCTAAGCAAGTGTGTAAGCAAGGCACATCTCCCTGGGCTCAGTTCTCCTCGGCAAAATGAAGGTTTGGATGTGTATGTTTTCTTCCAGCCCCGACACTCTGGAGTTCCATAACACGTGGAGCTACAGGACATCAGACAAGATGCCAGATTAGAACGTCAGGGTCTGCGTTGACCCTGAATGGGACTCCAGGCTGTAAATATTTCAGGGTCATTCTGTGCTGGGCCAGGGGCTAACACGATGACCTCCTTGGGCTTGTTGTACAGAAACCAAAAAATCAAAAGGACAAAATTCTATGTCTTGAAATGAAATCTAACACCCATCCCTTTCACATCTGGTCACTGCAGTTGCTTTGTTTCTCTGGTTTGTGATGTTTGTAGGGAAGAGCTGCTTTTTCTACTAACTTATATCTTTTTCCAAATAGAAAATGTGGAATCTGCTGTACTCCAAAAAGTGTTCAGCTGGGTGAGGCCAAGGCATTGGAACTCCTTCCCCCAAGACAGCCTCATCCCATAGCCCCAAATTACCACTATGTTCTATTCCTACTGCTGCTGCTTCTATACACCTAAGGACCTCAGCAGCGACAGCTACGTCATCAGCTGGGCTAATGCAAGATGAAAATGCGGCACCCTGGCCAGGGATGAGGAAGTCAGTCTCCTCTTCCCGTGGACTGGCTCCCCAACCCACCGCAGATGGGCAACCCAAAGGTTTGCAACTTCTGCACTGGGATATGCCCAGGATCTGGATCAGGGATGGATAAGGGGCCCCAGCTGAGTCACCTGCCAAATGCACTGTGCCACTGCCAGCCCAGAGAGGGGATGGCTGCCACCAACCCCAAGCTGATGATGGGCACACACCCAACCCCTACCCTTCCTGTGTCCACACTCAGGCCCTGTGCAAGAGCAACAGCAGTACACAGCAATCAATCCCCCCACCCCCCCACCCCCGCCGCCAACCAACACCCAGGCAGGGGGTGGCAGTGGTTTAGAGGAGGGGAGAGGTAGGGGGAGCCTGGGCAGGGGCTAGGGTGCCAGAGGACTGGGAAACAGGCACCTGAGAACTTTTCCAGGGGAGACAGGTGGCCCTGGGGAGGTGACATTGTGCTTAACTGAGGCCCCAAGTCCCTGGCACACGTGCTATTGTCTCATCGGACTTCACTTACAAAACACAAATTCAGAGACAAGATGAGTAAGAATTTCAAGACTCAGGAACAGTGGATCATCAAACCCCAAGCACCAGTCCTTTTTGAGCCCAGGGCCCTGTGTGACTGCCCAGCTATACGCACCACCCTTGAAGCCAGCCCTGGACCTAAAGTGTTCACTGTGCAAAACAAAAGCCATTCGAGCTCATTGCCTGTGGGCTTTGGAGCAGCAGCCGAGGGGGAAGGCGTGTGCTTTGGAGGTGGGCCAGGCCTCAGTTCAAGCTCTGGTTCTCTCATGCCCTGGGAGATTTGGAAACAGAGACAGAGTGCACTGCACGATGGCCGCCCCTTGGCAAGGGCTCGGTAAGTAGCAGCTGTCCCTGATAGAGTGGTGCGTATCCAACAATAAGGCTGCAGAGGCCAGATTCAATCCTATAAGGTGGTCCCACAGCTCTGGTAGGAAGCGAGCAAAGGGCAAGGAGAGGAATGCAGACAGTCACAGAGGAAAGACTGCCCGCAGAGCAGCTTATAAGGGGCCGGGGTAGGGCAAGAGAACGTCACGTTTCTATTTAGTGAGCAGTGAAGCCATAAAGCTGGGCTTATCACCGGTCTAAAGGACATTTTACTTTAAAACTGAAGAAAGTAGACATCGTGGTGCAGGTCGGGGTGGGGGCTGGGACGATGACAAGAAACAGTCAGTCATTTGGGGAAAATTAAGCCTGTTGTCTATGAGTTTAAATATCCATTTGAATATAACCAAAATGCTTCGGAATCCAGTGCTTGGAAGTAATTATGGTGATGGATTCTGCATTTTGTCACACAATGCAATTAAGGGGTCGGATTTCGCCAACATCTTCAGCCCATTAAGAGATCCGTATGGAAACTGGCTATGTTTTCACTGACTCTGATGAGACTGCACCTCATTTGCGGCGCTCTCCTGCACCGGGCACACCAGCTCCGGCCACAAGCTGCAGGAAGCAGGTAACAGCGAGGGGCCAGAGGAATCTGCCCAGCCTGCTCCCCCAGGACTCTGCGGCAGTTTAATACATCACCATTGTGGCCCCTGTCACCTCTGACAGCAAATATGATTTTAGCTGTCAGGCAGCTGACAGAAAACAAAACATAATTTACAGCCAAATTCAGCCTGCAGAAGCACACACCTGGCTCCCAGAGACTGGAGCTGCAGAAACACACCCACAGGCAGGATTTTGCTGGACCAGCTGAGAGTGGGTGAAACCCCCCTGCCAGGCCGGGCAGAGCTTGCTGGGGGAGGAAGCGGGAAGCGGGGCTGTAGTTACCATTTCTTACAACTGTAGGTTCTGAAATATACTTTGAGAATTTTATTACTAATACGATATTCTGCCATTATTATACTGTTAGCAATAAATTGCCTACTGAAGCAAGACCTTTTTTTGCTAATTCCAAGGGGAAAATAAGACTTTGTTTCTTTCACTGCCTGCTTTGCAGATTGAATCTTCTCAGTCAGTGACATTGGGGAATGTCCTTGTACCCTTGGAAAAGGACACAATTTGAAAGTCCCAAATTCTTACTCTGGCTACCTGGGGTTAGAAAGGATGGGAAGGGGTTGAGAGAAAACATCTGGGAAAGCACTGGGACACAGAAATGTCAAGATCTGTTTTCAAGCTTGGCAGTGAGCTCTCAGAACTGAACAGACGAGTGTGTATATGCATGTGCTTGCATGTGTCCTAAAGGAAGCAAATTTGCATCCGAAATAACTAGAATGAGCCAAGCAGATTAGGCAGTGGAAAATCTAAGCTGTTTGTGAACATGGAAAATGTCACACTGTGGACTATTTCAAAGGATCCTCACCAGCTGCCCCAGGGCTCTGGGCACCGACACCTGGAGCAAGGAGACCTGCCTTCTAGTCCGGTTTGTTCTTAATTCCTTGTGTGACCACCATTCAAGTGACGAAGCATGGCAGCCAACCAGTCAGGCCTACGCAGGTTCAAATCCTGGTTTCATCACTTACTAGCTCTATGACCTTGGCTAAATCACCAAGTCTTGCTAAGCCTCTGCTTTCCCCTCTGTTAAATGGGGATAAAAAGTATACCTACTGCAGAGGGCTGCAGAATTAAATGAGATGAAGAACATTAAGGTGCAAAGCATAGTGGCCAGCACATAGTAGCTGCTCGAGAAATGGTACCATATAGGGTACATATAGGTTCATTTAACGAGCAATGATTGAGCACCTATTAGGCACAGGCACATAGCATAATATGGGGGTTAATAGTATGGGCCCTGCTTTCAAGGAGCTCAGCAGGGGAGCAGATAACGCAAGACAAGAAGAGGTAAGACCCTGGAGAGTGACATCCGGACAAAGCACCCTGGAGTTGAGAAGAAGGAGAAAGAAAACTTCAAGTCAGGGAAGTTGTGCACATCACTTAATTGATCTATTCATTCATCTCCCCATCTAGGGAAGGGAATAATGATCCACTCTTCTCTTACCTCTTAGAATTGGTACGAGGCCCCAAACAAATTATAGATATTAATAAGTGTTGGAAAGTGCAACAGCCTAAAAACAACAGGAGTATGAGAAGAATGAGGATGGCAGTGACATTGGTAAGAGTGAGAAGGATTCTTGGAAACATGTAGCTTGGTGGTTCATGAAAACTGGGAGCAGTTCTCAGGTGCCCCAAATTCACAGATCGCCTGGGGCCTGAGAATTGTATCTTGATTTCAAATTCCCAACTCCACTGTAGTACAGGCTTTTAGCAGAAACACATTCAACTGCTTACATACTTATAAATAGGAAGCTGAAAAGTCAGGTGGAAAAAGTGGTACCAAAAAAACTTAGCTTTCTCTGAAACTTGTGCTAGCAAACTTCCCAGGGAGCTCAAGAAAACGGGAAGATCAGCAACCCAAGTGCAGTCTATGCAACCACCAGACCGTGTGCTGGCTCTGGTTGGAATTGCAATTTAACCGTTGGTAGCCTCATTTTATTAAAAAAAATGTCCTCCTGTTTGTGTATTGTCCAGCAAAACTTCCGTACCTATTTACATGTGTCTGGAAGAGAGAAGGAGAGTGTTCATTTGCAAATCACGCATAGACACAGATTGCTATCTTATTAGTTTATTCATTACTCCTTGACAAACATTTATTGAAAGGTATCATGGGCTGAATTGTGTCCCCCTAAATTCATATGTTCAAGTCTTAACTCCCAGTACCTCAGAATGTGACTGCATTTGGAGACAGGGTCTTTAAAGAGGTGATGAAGTTAATATGAGGTCATTCGGGTGGGCCCTAATCCAATTTGACTGTGTCCTCAATAAGAAGGGGAAACCTGGACACAGACACTGCTAGAGGGAAAACAATGTGAAGACAGGGGGAGAAGACAGCCACCTACAAGCCAAGGGGAGAGGCCTCAGGAAAAACCAAACCTGCCAACACCTTGATCTCGGACTTCCAGCCTCCAGAACTGTGAGACAATAAATGTCTGTTGTTTCGTCACCCAGCCTGTGGCACTTTGTAGCCCTGGAAAACTAACACAAAGGGCTTCTATGTGCCAGGCACATTGCTGGGTCTTGGGGACGCGAAGAAGAATAAGACTGTGCCCACCTCTAGTTCATAATCCAGTGAGGGAGGCAAATTCTTACAAATATAATGTGACTGATGCTGGGCTGAAACGCAACCAGGGAGCAATACAGGCATATAGAAGAACAGGATTGCTCTGATTGGTGGGTGGGGGAGGGCATAGGAGTGCGTACACGCAGAGGGCTCCTGCTAAAATGACTCAGGTTCAAAATTGCGGTATGACTTGACTCATTGCTCGTTCCTCAGTCCCAGGTGTTTTTGTGGGTTTTTTTTTTAAGGTATGCTTTTTGGTGAGGAAGATTGGCCCTGAGCTAACCTCTGTTGCCAACCTTCCTCTTTTTTTTTCTCCCCAACGCCCCAGTGCATAGTTGTGTATCCTAGTTGTAAGTTATTCTAGTGCGTCTTTGTGGGATGCCACCATGACTTGATGAGCAGTGGGTAGGTCCACGCCCAGGATCCAGACTTGTGAATTTCAGGCTGCCAAAGCGGAACACGCGAACTTAACCACTCAGCCATGGGGCCGTCCCCCTCCTCAGTCCCGGTTTTGTGTTGGCCAATCTCTAATTAATGAATCATGTCTCTTGATATAGCAGGTAGGTTGTCCTTATCCTTTTGGGCAGTAAATAAGCATAAATTCTTGGGGCTGCAAAGTCTCTTGGAGTTTTCTAATTCCATCAGGCAGCCTGGTGAAAGGTAAAGTCAGCTGCCATTCTAGAGAGGCAATAAACAAGATCAGGAATATTCAAATAGAGACAGCAACAAGGTGAAGGAAAGAAGGGGAAAAAGAAAGAGAGGGAGGAAAAAAAGAAAGAGAAAGGAAGGAGGGAGGGACAGAGAGAGAAAGAAAGGAGCTTCGTCCAAATTTCACACACCTCTAGAAATAAAGGCTGCATCCATGGCTGCATCACGTGGGTAAAGTCAATTGTTAGACTGTTTGGTGTATGTGGAGCCAAACAAAACATCAGGAGGGTTGCCCGAGGTTTCTGCCCTCCTCCTGGACATGTAGCTTCACCCAGTCTCACCCAGGAGAAGGCGGTGTGTCTCAGGGAAGTGAGAGCAGATGCGACCACACCTTTAAGCCCCATCCCTCCCTGACCATAGGCCAAGACTGTCCCCCTCTCTTCTGAAACTAATACCTCATCAAGCTGCCTGCTGTCAGCCCCGACTACCATATGTACACCTGCATCAGTCACCCATACCTGTCCCAGCCAGGAGCAGGGCCTGTGAGAGCACAAGGAGCCTTAGGGCTCCTCTAGCCAGTGGTCCTCAGATTTGCTGAGCAGCACCTGCAGGCAAGTTAAACACGCAGACTCTCAGGTGCTACCCCAGCCATCAGAGGTCCTGGAGTGGCGGCCAGAAGCCACATTCTTAACAAGCACTGAGTGATGCCAGTGGGCCACACTTAGAGAAACACTCATCCAGCAGGATCCTTTGAAATACAGATGAGAAAATTAAGGCTTTGAGTGTGGTGACTTATCCAAGACCACAGAGTCAGCAGTGGTAAAGCCCATCAGAACTCCATCATCCTGACCCAAAGTAACAACAATATGAACTCAACATGGTCAATTCCGTGGGCCACAGGGCTTTGCCTACTCCCCCTGCCTCTTCACCTCTCCCCACTTCCTGAAGTCTTCTTTACAAAAACAGAACAAAATCAGAGGGAGATTAGAATTTGGGGTAAGAATTCTCTGAATGAAAGGTTGGGAGCACTCTAAACCCTTAAAATATCTATGTCCATTTATTTTCTCTGTCCTCCTCTCTTTCCATCTCCTGTCTGTCTATTCTACAAAGGGTTTAGGACAGTGAGATGAATTGTGTGTGTGCTTGTTGGAATGAGCAAAAGGCTAGTATGAGATGAACAGTCCAAAAGCTAAATAGGGCCAGCCCAATGGCATAGTGGTTAAGTTTGTGTACTCCACTTTGGTGGTCCAGGGTTTGCAGGTTCGGATCCTGGACACAGTCCTACATACCACTCATCAAGCCATGCTGTGGTGGCATCCCGCATACAAAATAGAGGAAGATTGGCACAGATGTTAGCTCAGGAACAATCTTCTTCAATCAAAAAAGGGAGATTGGCAAGAGATGTTAGCCCAGGGACAATCTTCCTCACCAAAAGACAAAAAAACAAAAGCTAAAAAAATTTCAAAATTCAAGTTGAAACTGGAATTTTAGGCCATGTTAACAGCGGTATAATTAATACTTGTGCTTCTATCAATCTCTATTTATGACTGGGTAGTGCCATAAGCTTTACCTTACAGAAGACTATTTTATACACATCCATCTAGGGTTGAAAAAATAATCTTTCAAGATTATCAGAGGAATCCAAGGTGGAGGTAATTTCCCCACCTCATGTGCTTGAACTTGGAAAGACTTTCAACATAATGGTTGACATATAAAAGACATTTATAATAATTACTTAGGCACTAATGACAGTTTGGACAATAAGAAGCCTGGTTCCAAAGTTCCTTGACCAGCAATGTTTGCTGTGACTAAGGGCTGTGTAGACGGCAGGCATCGACTTCGCCTAACCTTTGCACTTGTAATAAAAATGCAATAAAGTAATTGGTTAAAATAGAGACACGTCTGATAAAGAATATTTGCTTTTTAAAGTCACTGGCTAAAATAGGAGCATATCTGATAAATGAGTTTATGGGGGGCGGAAGGCCAGGCCTTACCAATTAGTCAAGATTCTGTTTCCTACATAGATTCTTTACTTCTTTGAAGAGAAAAGCAGTGGAACGATGAAAATCCTCTGTAGTACTAACCGATAGCATGTGCCCTCCTTAAACAAGAGAGCGCTGTTTACGTGCTATAACACTTGCTTTAAAATTCCCTTGCTTCACAACACTAGAAGACACAGTCTTCTACGGCATATTTAATCACAAAACTGTGGTTCCCAACAGGATGCCAATATACTCTGACCTTCTTTGCCATAAGGCAGAAGACACTACAACGTAGGAAAGAGACTCTGTATCCTCCATTCTCTTAATTCATTGCCATCTACACCAGAGTTGAAAATCCATGAATGTCTTGATCTTATTTCCCTTGAGAATTTCCTCTACATTAGACTCCTTTCAAAAAGTTCCAATTTTTAATTAAAATTTTATTTCTTAACAATTAAATATACAAAGGACGACATTTGGTATAATTATGAGCAGGCCAGAATACATTACGCATCAAAATAGTAATAAGAGTGACAAGAACAAGGGTGTCATAAATAAACATGCATTGATTGCTCACCTTTTTGTGTCCCCTAATAGCAGTTAATGAATCTGGAAGGCAGCCATACTGGCTCTGGGCACTGTCTAAGATGGAGGCCCTGGTCCCCAGGAATTGATGCTCCCTGAGCTGCTCTTGGTTTGGCCCCAGGGACTGACTTTAATGGAAGTACACGAGATTACCATCTCTGCTGGGGTAAACTGTGTATTCCCGAGAGGCTCCCAACCTTTGGCTGATTTGAGGGGAGCTACACATAGTAAAACAATCCTTGAAGACTTGATCTTTTGGCAAACAGCTGTCTCTTTACAGAATCCAGCAAAGGGAGAGGGAAAATTCCTGAGTCGTGGTGCCAACTGCCCTGGCACCCAAGCCTGGGAGCATCAAGTAGGGCCGCAGACAAGATCAGGCCTCATCTTAATGACCAATTGGTACCTACAGGGCGTCTGCATAGATACAACACTCTCTGGGAAGAAGCATATCACCCAGATGAAACTATTTAAATGCCTGATACTTCCTAATCCAGCTGCATCATGCTCTATCTTTTCCTCACAGTTAGGAACAAAGACTTATTTTTTAAGACTTAGCTATTTACAAAGGAATCTCAATTAACTAGAATCCACAACTTAGAATCTTCAGTTAAGCAGACATTCCCCCAGAATAAAAATGTTTAATAATTAAAATAGCAAACACTTGTATAGTACTTACCACATTCTAGGGACTATACTAAGCACTTTACATTCACACTGCATCATAACTGTTTGAGGCGGGTTCTATATTTATCCCAGTTTTACAGATGACAAGTCTGGGACTCAGAGAAGTCACCACATCTAGGTGTACAAGACTGCACAGTGAATACTGGGACTCAGAACAGAGCTTCTTAAGCCCATCATGATCCTCAGTTAGTAAAGATTTAATCCCAGCCACAAGGCTGGACTTTTCAAAGACCAAAGACAACTTGGAGACTTGGGAAAATTTTGAAAACATCGAGCGTTAATGTGAATTGAATGATAAAACTTCAGCTGTCCCGGAAATTAAATTAATTTGTGTACTCCGTTGATTCCCTGGTTCTCCCCACTCCATCTGTATCGCCCTCCCCGGCCCTGTGATTTCTCCCTCTGAGGACTAAAGTGCCCCAATATCCAAAGTGACTTCCAGCAGAAACACTCTTATGTTCAGGTTCAGGAAGATCCAGGATGCAGGTGTCATAACAGAACACCCCCGACTTACACTCCAGCTCCTGGAGTTATTTGAGCATCACACTGCTGCCAAGCTGGCCTGAAAAGAAGTCTCAAAGTTTCCTTTAATAGACTTTCAAATGATTAAGATTGCATTCTATTGTCTCCACTGCTAGGCTTCAAGAGAAGTGGTCTGACCGCTGGGGCATTTCAATGCATCACCAGGCCCTGACAGAGGGACTGTGACTATTCTATAACCAAGGAGAATAACCAGGGCTGTGAGGAAGACTGGTGGAGATGTCACGTTAAAAGGAGAGAAGTCATTCTCTATTCCTTCCCCAGGGAACATGGAAACACACTTACAGTGTCCATCAACACTGCGTAGTAGTGCCATGTAATATTAAGGCACATTTATTGAGCATTTACCATGTTCTAAGTTCTATTCTTTCACCTGTATTACACCATTTGATCCTCATACCAACCACATGAGGTAAATTCTATTATTATCCCATTTTACAGACAGAGACACTGAGGCACAGAGAGGTTAAGTAACTCACTTACAGAACGTACCTAATGGAAGATTCAGCCCCAGGCAGGCTGACCCCAGAGCCTAGGATGAAATCAGGTGCTTAATAAAAAAACGGTGACTTGATTAACTGAGAGACTATTGTGCTATGGTTAGTCACTGTTGCACTATAAGTAAACGTTAAGTCCATAAGGACAAACATTCGACCAGTGTTCTCATAAGGCTGGAATGTCCAGTTGCAAAAACATGAGGCCAGCCTTCTCTGGGGGAAATGAAGGAAAATCAGAGGAAGGAGTTGCTGGAAGCTGGAGGGCAGAACACAGGTCTGTGACAATGTCTGTTCAAAGTCTTCACAGATGTCCCAGGGACCCGTCTGGCACCACACTCCAGATGCAGAGACAGGTTCCTGGACTATGCCTGATCTGAGGAAAGTCCATATGTTCTCTGTAAGCGTCCTCTGAGGGCTGAGGATAGCTCTCTCCCATTCTCCTGGTCAGATCTGAAGCCAGGAAATCAGGGACCAGAAAAAGCCTTAATTCCTCCTCAGGTTTTCCTCTTTAGGTCACTGCATACAAATGTGGAAGAGACATCCCATAAACAGCTTTGGCTTCCTAAAATTCTTAATTATTCCCAGGCAAATTCAATGATAACAGTGTCTGGCTCACTGGGGACCAGAAACCTACTCCTTACAAGCTTCACTGAGATGTCCTCAGCCTGCCCAATGCCCTCCTGAAATTTCTCCTACAGCACATTGTGTGCCATCTTCCAACATTTCAGGATCCATGGAATTAATCGAGGCTGTTCTGATGATGTTCAGTGTTAGCCATATTCTTCTTCTCTACAAATCTAACAGCAGAGGGAATGGCTGCCTGGGGAGCCACCGCCCCAGACTCAGGCCCCTTCTGTTGGGTCTCCAAACTCTCCCTTCCATTTCCAGTGCTTTGTGGAAGGCTCTGTGGCACAGCTCAGTAATGGCAGCTTGCTTGTCCTACCATCCCCTTTCTACTTTGCTTAACTTGAATTGTGATCAATCAAGTTAAGGTTTTGGACTCCATATTCTAATTCAATGTCAATTTCCCAAACAATAAATTTACACAAATGGTTAAAACCAAAAGGCAACAAATATATTAAAGATTGCCATACTTTCCCCAAATGGTTAATTCCATGGGAGTTCCCTAAGAAAACACTATTTCCAAGAGCTGATGAAGCAAAAATTACAGGCAATGTATATCCTGGATGACACATCCAATTCAAACATTTTTCAATAGAGCCTTCTAGGACTCTGAACCCTAGACAATGCACACTTCAGTTGTTATTTTCTCAGTAGGTCTTCTTCCCCATTACGCCAATTCTCTGACTTCCTGTTCCCTGAGCAAACAGTTAATAATTGAGGACAAAGATACAAAGGCTTACAGGTGACTGCTACATGATTCTACCTCAACTTGGGCAAAAGCAAAGAATTGAGTCAGCCAGGCCCTAATTTGCCTCTGCACCGTAGAATTACCAATTTGGTTGATACTGTTTACTAAACTAAATTATCTTCACACTGAATTGACCAGCTCCAGCATCAATCAGGGCAGGAAGACTGTGTTAAGAGTAGTTCTTGTCAGCAACCGGGTTAGTTTCACATATAAATTCTCAGGGCTTACAATGGAACAGTCTTGGCTGTAAAATGTTTAACTCAACCACTCAGAACCACGTCCCTCTGTGACTGCTTCGAGTTTGTGAGCCTTTCAACAGTTTGACTGTTCCACTGACCTATTTATTTCCGGTTTTCAGCTCCTTTGGCAGCAAAGGAAGGAAGAAGGTGTTTTAGCAACAGTAGCCTCATAATCCTAAATCCTGTTTTAGGAAGTGGTGGTAACCAAAATGCAATTTCATTCATATTCATCTTTTCACAGAAACAGGAATCAGCTCGTTAGGGAGGTAGTGGCAAGCCACAAAGAACAGACAGCAGATTCTTCTTTCTCAGGCCCCCGCGTTTTTGGCTGGCCTCTGTGGGATTCTCCAGGACCTAAATGAGCCATACGAGGGCTTCCAGAGGTTTCCTGGCATGCAGAAGCAGGTGGAGAATCGCAATTAAGGCCCAACTCGGGGTGCAGACACAAAGACAGTTTAAGTTCAAAGTGCTTCCCCGCCCAGGTGCTCAGGAGGCGGTAATTGAGGACATGGAGAAAAGTGACAGGTGTTGTGGACACTAGCCTAACAAGAATGAGCTCAGACTTCAGGGATCTGTAGGGTGGGTGAGCATTGCTCATCTTCTTTCCAGCAAAGTGCAAGGAACTGCTGTGGGCTCTCGATGTAAAGTCAGCCGGTGACAAATCTGGATGTGGGGCTTCAGAGCAGAAAACTGGGTGTGAGTCTAGACTCCCCTCTTCCAACCCATCCAGGATCCACCCAACACTCCACAGGCCAATTTGGAAGGACAGTTTCCCTTACCCTGTTCCCCACATCCTTAGGCATCAAAGGATGTTGCCATGCCTGGGCATTTCAAGAAAGTTTGGAGGGTAACACCAAGGCCATCCCTTGTACACTTATAACCCACCCAGCCTGGGAATTTGCTCACAGGACTTGTGCTCCCGGTTTAATCTGAGCCATGGAAAGTCCATGAAACTAACCTTTGCTCATCAAAGCAAAGTACACTCCAAAGATCTAAGACCGAGAGCATCTGCTGCAAAGCTACTCTTTACCTTCCCTTTTAAAGAGAAACAGTGTACCGCTCATATGGTCCCCACTCATATCGGGCTGACAGAAGACCTTGAAGAGGAAGAGCCCCAGAGTTCAAAAAAGGCATGATGCCCACCTTCCCTAACTTCTGATCCTCCCCCTCTACCTCCTTCACATCTCCTTGAGATGGTGCTATTAGCCCATTGGGAATCCTTGATTGATTGATTCAGGAAAGTGAATTTCATTGAAATAAACTCAGACTCTGGAATCCCAACTCTTAGCAGACTTTTGTGAGATCGGATCCTTGGAAACCAGTAACTGCTCTGTTCCACGGAATCCCTGCTGACATGCTGCATGCAACTGTCAGATATTTCCCTTCTATGTTGGGCATACGAATCGAATCAGATCATTATCTGTACCCTTCCTTGCTCTTCACAGCTTTAAAGCTCCCTGAGGGGGAGAAGAATCTGGAGTTTTCGTGGTTGGTAGCTGGGCCTGTGGACACTGGCAAGTTGCCTTGTAAGAATTTGAATAGAAAGAGCCGATAAAGAAGGAAGGGAGCAGAAGGGATGATTTATAAAGCCCTTTACAGTTTAGCATCCCCTAATTCCACGAGGTTTTTGAAAGGATTGGCCATTTAAAGACTCCCAAGGATTTTGGACTTGGAGGTGTGGATAGTTCTTCTTAAGAACTGGATTTAGAATCAAGAACTAGGCTTCCAAAGCTGGCCAATGAGTAGAAGAATCAAGGTGGACTGACAGACAGCAACATCTGTTAGAGTAATTGGAAGTAATTACCATGTAACTTCTGACTCATCAGGGACCCAGCCCACCAGCACCAAGACTTTTAAAAAGAATGTCAGGCCGTTTTGCTGTTTAACATGAAATTGGAGAGAGAAATTGGTGTCATGGTCTACGTCCTTCTACTACAAATTAGCAGGTACCCTTCACTCAAAATTTCCAAGGCTTTTGTTGTGGAGCCAAAATTGATCAAAGGTTACTGCAATCTAAAAACAAAAGAAAGAAAGGGAGAGAGAATTCTCCAGTTGCCTGGTTGCTAAGCAACCATAGTCTGTTCTGGTAACTGGGTCCGGGGTCTTTGCTTTCATTTGCTGCTGACTTTCACTCCATATATAATATACACCAGCATGTTTATTCTCCCGTAAATGCCCAGCAAATAAAAAGCGATAAAGCCCTTTCACTGAAATTATTCATGTGCTAAAAGCTTTTATCCACATCACTGGTGTGATTGACAATATCATACCAGCAAGCTTCCCGAATTAGTTCTTGTTCTGCTATTGTACTCCTGGGCTTGCTTTCTTTAATAAAAGAAAAAGAGCTACAGTTTTATTTAAGCTTTCTATAGTCTGGCATTATAGCTCCTCAGTACCAATGATTAAGATGTCATGTCTATTCCAGGCACGTTTTTCCTTCTGGTTCCTGTCAACTTTCTAGAGAAACTACCTTTCACATGATTTTTTCCCCCTTAAAAACTTTGGTTTGCCTTTAGAGCTAATCTGCAGGAGAGAATTTGAATGAGTTATTTGTCCATTCTGGGAGCCTTTAAGGAAATCCATATGGTATATGAAACCCTTACAACGGTTTCTCAAAGTGTATACCAAGGATCACTACATCAATATCAAAATTCAGGGGTTGTGCCTGGGAATGTGCACTGGCATGCAGGCTGGTCACTCCCTCGCCAGGGAAAGATGGCAGTCCACTAGACAGAGCCTTAAAGGCAAAGACAGCCACACGTGCTGGGCTGGTCAGGATCCACCAGCACAGAAGGGTGAGGCTTGCTGGTCAACACCATCCCCCCTTTTCCTTTAACTAAAGATTTTACCTTGACACTAAAGATTAGTATCCAAAAGTGTATGTAGCAGATACAGATTTCCTAAGTCACAAACTCCAGGGCTTTTCCTCTAACAGGATTTAATTTATTTCTCAATGTCTCATTTCTACCTGATGGCCAGAAACTCAATCTTACTAATTTCAGAAAAACTCTGTCAAATTCAGTGATGTCTCAACCAATGTTGCTGTGGCCCCAGTAGGGGAGGGAATGACTCCTTCTCAGCTTTCATCTGTCTCCATCCTATGCTTCTATATGGCCAGGTCATGGGTGGGCTGCTCATCCTCCCTGGTTCTGGCCACAAGAAGGCCCCTTTCAGACTGGCCCACTCTCACCTTTCCACAGGAAACCCGGGATTGCTTTGGCCATCTCCTGCCTGCACACACCTCATTCCACCATCAGTTCCATTCTACTGCTACTCCACCCTGATGGTTTGGAGGACTTGCCCGTGAGCCTCGCTGAGTCCCTGGGCTTCATCCTGGAAGTGAGTCACATTAAGTTCTCTCCGCCCTCAGATTTCCCAATTTAAAAGGGGGGTTCCAAGAAGAAGGAAGGGTCGTTTCCCTACCCTGAACCTAGCACCCTGTCTTATTTCTCATCAGTTTCTTCTCCCCTCCTCCAACCTAGAAGATTCCGCCTCCTTTGCCTATGTAAAGAAGGGAGAGATACGAGGTCCATATCAGAACCTGGGCCCCTAGAAACTTAAATCCAAAGGAGAATAGGGATGGGGATGAGTGAGGAGTAAGTAAAGGCATTGCAGGAATAACAGTCCACGAAAGATAAGACTTCATATCTCATCACACCACATTTACTCTGGGTCCCTGGCACCACATTAGGATACAAAAATAAAACATACACATGGTGCGAACAAACACACCTTTTAAGTGTACTATGGCTTTTGGTTAAGACAGAGCCCCTTTGTTAAGTATCCAGTAAAGTGCCTCGGTATATCCGTGGCCAGGTGGGAAGGAGCATTCTGACGACAACTGTCCATCATCCTGGAGACGTCGTCATGATTCTTTCACCTCTTTGCACCAACAGAGTCACTATTTTAAAGCACAAATAAATGCTCATAATTCCTCATCTCAATAGTCAATCCTCTATTTAATAAATACATACTGAACACCCACTATGTGCTAGATACTGGGTAGGTCTTGAAAAGAGCAGTGAACAAATAGATGAGGTCCTTCTTGGAGGGAGCTTCGTCTACTCAAGACGCCTCTCCCAAGGCCTTCCTCCTGCCCTTCTCTCCAGTCCTATTTCCCTATCCATGCTGCCAATCCAGCCACAGGGGACTGGCCTCCCTTGTCTGTGTCCATGAAGTTCCATACTCTCAGTCTGGAATGGATTTGCTCATTCACATATATGTTTAAACATTTCCTACCTACTCTGCCTTTCACATCTGACTCATCCTTCAAGGCCAGCTCAAATGTCTCATCCTCCTGAAGCTATCCCTGATCACCCCATCTGATTTAATCATTCCTGCCTCTGCACCTCCACAGCACTGGAGTTCTTACCCAGAGTTAACACATCATCCATCCTGTCCAGTATTCTGGTTATTTGCATGTCTGTTTTCTCCAGTGAATCGCAATTACCAGCCCAGTGCTGGTGTCCACTAAATATTAGTTAAATGAAACAGCAAAGGCTAAGTAGAAAATATTTCAGTGTTACCTGTCCTCAGTCTGCCCTCACCTCGGCTGTTTGCTGGTGTTGAGCCAGGCCACTGTGTGACAAACACATAATTATAATACTTCTCTGAGCCTCTCCAGTTAAATAGATGTAAACACCATCATCAGACCCCCCTGTTCTATACATGCTGTCCCACAACTTGATGGCCAAGCTATGTGACCAAATGTGGAGCAGGGTTTCTCCTATTGTCCCAGAATTCCAGCCAAGATCCAAGGCTTAGAAAAGCAACAGGAGTTAGGATCCTTCTTCCAAGGCTGACTGAGAGGTGCCACTTTAAAACCAGCCCTACCACTCCCTATCACTATAAAAAGGGCATTGCACTGTAGGAAGAGGCTATGGGCATTTGGGCAAAGGCATCCTTTTAAGATACTCGTCGGGGAAGGAAAATAGAGTACTTCCCCTCTCTGATCCAGGAAGGCAGTTGCATAAAACTTCCTTATGAAAATTGAGATGTAGGAAGAAGAGAATGTCTTTACACCACTCAGTTCTGAAAAACGATCTCTGCAAAACCTCATGAAAATAAGGTCCCCACGTCTCCCCAGACAATCCATGTGGTCTCCCCTCTCCTCTGCTTTCCAGGCTGTTCATGAACCTGAGTGCATTTGAACATGATTTGGCCTCTCTCAAGATTCTGTGAGGCCAAACTGGGAATGATATTCTTCATAACCAACATTTACTTAGCACTTTACACTTTTTAAAGGCTCTTTTAATTCTCACAGGAAATTTAACCTGGATTAGACAGCCAATTTAGGGTAGAACCAACTAGAACCCAGTCATCCTAACTCCTGGATCAGGGAGTGCTCCTTCCATTGGAACATGGAACTGGGACCCTCTTTGCTCATGCAGCCAGTATGGACATTCAACCAGGGCACAGGCTTGGTTGGTGCAGAACCACCATTTTCCCATCACTTCTCCTTCAACCAAATCTGGAGAATTTTTATAAAAAAATGATATTTCCGTAGGCAGGGTCAGCAGCCTATACAGTCACAACAACTTCCACCTAAGAAGGGTCTACTTTGTTCCAGGCTCTCGTCTGAAACCATCACATCCATTATCTCTAATCCTTTTCAACCCTGAGAAGTAGATGTGTCCCTCATAAAAGAAGAAACCTAGGCTCAGAGAAATTAAACAGCATGCCTAAGCACTCCCAGCTAGGAAGTGGAGGATCTCCCACCTGAAACCAAGATTGCTCTACTTCAAAGTCAACACTCCTCGCCCAACACGATGCGCTGTGATTATAGAGGGATATACTTGTCAGGCACTCTAAAATTCCTCTCCGCAGGCCACTCCTTTGGGTTGCATTGTTGCTTGAAGGTGGCCACTGCTCAAATAAAAACCAGTTTACGTAAAGGTAGCATAACACACACAACTAGGGGTAAGGAAGGCCTTGAGGGGATAGGACGTTGGACAGATGCATTGTGATGGAGGGCAGAAGGTGGATAGAAGGTGTGGGGGTTCAGTAGGTCTGAATAAGATTCCTCAAGGGGAGAGGGATCCCAGAGTTGATGAGAGAGTATTTGCAATCAGGACCTAAGTGGGGACAGCCTGGGAAGGAACAGATGAAAGAAACGTCCACTGGTTCAGGTTTGCCCTCAACCAGCCTCCTTTCCCAGCATCAGACTTTGGACAAATTTTATGGCTCCAACATTCCTTCTTCTACTTCTAACAGGCTCTAAGAGCCACTAGCTCAGGAGTAAAAGGAAACCTCTGCGTGGGTCACCATGACCGGCGTCCCCAGAGAAAGCCTTGGATGCTTTGCAAGCATGGAGAGGTTCAAATACTCACTGCATTCATACACAACCCTTTTCCATCATCATCTTTTATGTGGCATTAATTATTTTTCCTTTTCTTTCTTTGAAAAAGCTTTCAACCAGAGAGAACTCTAATTAATTTGAGGCAAGAATAATTTTTCCTACATCTTGCTGCTTCCAGTCTGTGATTAAAAGGATCAGTTTCAAAGTGGGCACCATCAAACCTCGCATGTACTATTGAGTGGTTCTGCTAAACAGCTTTTAGATGTGCTGTTCATGTGTTGTTTTGATGAGAGCTGGTGCTGATGTTAATTTCTGATAGAATACTACAGAATGCCAGGTTCTCTTTTTGACTAATAGATATCTTGGAGCAAAGGGAAGGACTCCAGCACCACATTTAGTCAGATTTCGTTATTTTTGCCATGATATTGCTCATGGTCTCTCCTCTTCTGTGTACCCCCTCACAGCTTGCCTTCGGATATATTGTTGCACATAAGTGTATTTTATCTATCTTAGTTGTAGTCTTCTTCAGAGCAGGACCAGGCTTTTCCCTAACATCACAGGCTGCATTAGCTTGATGAAAAGTACTGACTCAATTCTGCTAGCTTGAATAGAAAGGAGAGATCATCTAATTTTATAAAGAATCATGTGTGCTTCACAGCTTTCATGGGGGAACTGGCACCAGAAATGGAAAGCCATTCTGACCCGGGGCGGGCATGCATGATCTGGCTGTGATTCAAATCTAAGGATCATTGGCAGTTAGGGGGTTATGAAAGCCAAAGGTGTGAATGAAGTTGATTAGAGAGGGAGCATAATGAGAGACAGGAATGATAAGCCAGGGTACTTCTTGAACAATACTATGTAGTAGCCAGATAGAGGAGAATGAGCCCCCAAAGGGAGAAGGAAAATGGCTAAGACAAAGAGAAAGATTACAAAAGCCTATTGCCTGGGGGAAAGTGTGATCCAGTGCAGGACAACTCTGTTCAAAGCTGCTAAGGAGTTAAGAGAAGGAACTATGTCTGTTAGACTTAGCTACACAGAGACCTTGCAAGAAACGTTTCTGTGGAGCGATGGGGGAGGATGCCAAGAGTGGGTGAGCTATGAGTCCCAGGTAAAGAACTGGAGACAGCAAATCTGAACCAGGCTTTCAAGAAGTTTGTCTACGAAGGGAAAGAAAGAACAAGGATGACATATGAAGGAGAACACAGGATCTGGGGAGGTTTCTCTCTCATTTTTGGAATGATTCCATCATAGAAATGGAAAAGTTTGAGGTATATGGCTATAGAGAGCATCCTCTTTAAATATGTACACTCCTCTCCCACCCCCACCCCCCCCCCATACACGTATGTACACAAGCTACATAGCATATCACTATTTGATCTTTCTAGCAGGAAAATTCTCAAGATAAAAAAGTAAAATCCAAAGCTATTCCTTTGACATCAACATACTGCCCAGCTATCATGGTTGGAAAACCAATCGCATAATGACTTTAGAACCCCTCTCCATTCCATAGGGAATGACGGCCCCAATCCCCTGATGCAAGGATTTGCAGTGTTTGTATGGACTTTGCCCTATGAAATCTCAGAGGGCTAAGTTCCACCAGGCTTCTAAACCATGTGTTTTTTGTCTCTTACAAAAGGACACTGCAGTGCTGCTGTGCATTTTTAAACAGTAGTTTGCACCGTCTATTTTAGGTCAGACAGACAGGTCAAGGGAACTGTGACTTGCCATTGACAATGGCAGAATTGGGTCTCTGCCCCATGTCTGCAAAGGCAGGCCAGAGTCTTCTCACAAAACAGATGGGCTGCTTCATTCTTCATTCTTTCCCTCACTTGGTGACTTCATCTTCTGGCTTCATCTTCAATTCACAGAGAATTTTAGTTTGAAAAACTCAGTGAGTCACTTTTCCACACCAATGCCACACCCACTATTTTACGGGTGAGGAAAACTGAGATCCAGAGAGGGTAAATGACTTAGCCAAGTGCACCTAGCTAGATCTAAAACCAAGTCCCCCCATCCTCAGACCAGCGTGCTTGTGTCAGCACCGTGTGTCAACATGTGTAACAGACAGGCCTGGGTGCATCCTGGCAGCTTGGTAGAAGGAGTAAAGACCTACTTTTCTTAAACCTGACCACCTCCCTTCAGACCCCTCCCCCACCAAGGACTTGACATTACCCAACTTATTCCCTCTGGGAAGAGCCCTAGGTTTCCTGAGCTATAAGTATTGAATCCCACAAGATTTCCTCTTAGAGCCGAGGTACAGCTAATGCAGTCTAACATCTGTGCTAGGTTTGACCTGAAAGAAAAGAGTTTTAACCTTCAGGCCCATCAAAGTGAGGAGCTTTTTCTTGCCCCAATCTTAATAAGCCAGCAGGGTCCTCCAAGAAAGAAATCCTCACAAGTGGAAACTGTTGAGGCATGAGTGGTTACTTCTGATCACCATGGAACCTCCCCCAAAACACCACATCTCTTGCTGCCATGTGAGGAGGGCTGCCTTACCTTCTTTTCCCATTTTCTCCAAAGATGAGATGGTTCTTGAGTCTACCAACTTTTGCTGGCCACCCAACACGCACAGTCAATGCCCCCTACATTGGCTCCTACTTGGTCCCTTCGTCACATTCCATACTGCCCCTGAGAACCATTTTTCACCAATCTGGAAGATTTCAGTGGATTAATTTTTCCTCTAAACCCAACCTCTCAATGACCTACATCTCTCTGTTCCCTGACATGATCCCAGTGACCTCCATCTCATAGTCTTGAAACTCAGTCTTGGTGGTTGGACAAGGTAATGCCACTTGTACCCCTTAGGCCCATTGCCCCCGCTGTTTTGCAGCCTATTTTCCCTTAAATCTTTGCAGCTTGACTGTCACCATCACATTAACTGAAACTGCATTCTTTAAGGTGAAATCTTAAGTGCTTTGTCTAACCACCCTGCCGTCATTTCTCTACAGCATTTGACACATTTGACAACTCCCTCTGCACTCCCCCGACCCTCCACACACACACTTGAAATTCTCTCTTCCTGGTTTCTGTGGCTTTCTCTGCAACCTTTCTACCACCTCTTTCTTCTACAGTCTGATGACTTCCAGATCTTTCTTCTTGGATGTTCTTGACCTCAATACATCTAAAACCAAACTCCTGGCCTTTCTTTCAAACCTAGTTTCCTGTGTCTTGAATGTCATTACCATCTCCCAGCCTGCCAGGCTGGGTACGAAGGAATCATCTTTGACTCCTCTCTAATCTCAGCCTTCACATTTAATTAGTCTCCAAATTCTGTTGATTCTTCTTTCAAAATGTCTCCCAAATTTATGCCATCCTCTTCATTGCCACTCTATTCTCTCCTTTCTAACCCATCTTGCCCATCACTGATGGAGTAGCCCATCTCATCTATCATTGATGGATCTGTAAAACACTCACCAAGCCTTACCAACAGTGACTCCCACCTCCCATATGAAACTAAAGTCCTTGTTCTAAATTAAAAAAAAATTTTTTAAGGTCTGCTTTTTTTGAAGAAGATTGGCCCTGAGCTAACATCTGTTGCCAATCTTCCTCTCTCTTTTTTTTCCTCCCAAAAGCCCCAGTACATAGTTGTATATCCCAGTTGAAAGTGATTTTAGTTCTTGTATGTGGATGCTGCCACAGCATGGATTAATGAGCAGTGTGTAGGTCTGCACCCAGGATGTGAACTGGTGAACTTTGGGCTGCTGAAGTGGAGCACCCAAACTTAACCACTATGCCACCTGGACGGCCCCTAAAATTCTTAAACATGCTGGTCCTATCCTGCTTAATTACCTTGAGTTCCCGTTACTCTACAGCATGAATTTTTTGTTGCAGTCAAACTCTGTTACATTTCTACCTTCATGCAAATAAAAATGACGTGCTTACTCCCACTGCCAACACATTGATGGTGCTACTCTCTGCCTTGGAAACACCCTCCACTCCACTCCACTTTGCCTCAGTTTATTCATCCTGCAGGGTCCTGTTCAAGCCTCATTTCCTCCCTCATGCATCTGGTGACACCTGGTCACCCTGAACTCTAATTCTTCTTGTTCTCACTGCTGATACTTCTTGTATTATTATACAGTGCTAATTATTTTATCATGGGTGCAACTATTCCACTCAACATATGTTAAAGATTTATTCTGACCAAGTCACTAAGATAAAGAATACAAAAAGCAGGGAGGAGAAAGACAGAGAATACAAAAGGTAGGGAGGGGATAAAAAGATTATTTTTAATGGTCTGTACCACTGGCAGTAGGAAAAAGGGTTTTAGTCTCCCCATAATCTCTCCCAGCCACCCTCTCCATTCTTTAACATGGATAATTGGTGTTTTCTCAATTTTAGGTGAAATCTGTGGAGCCTACAGTGGTACAGCTTTCCCTTCCTTCCAGGTGGAAATTCTTGAACCTCCTTTGTGTGTTATAGACCAAAGAGGAAAAATTGTTATCATTAGAGTACAGTCACAGACCACACACAATATAGTTAGATATCATAAACATAGTTAGATATCAGAAACATAACTACAAAAAATACCTATACTTGGTTAAAATAAAATAAAATGAAGACAAGGCTTGAAAATCCTCCAACCAGACAAAACCATTTAAGCCACATAAGCAAAACACGCTTATTTCATTTACATAAGTGAAACTTAACAGGTTATTTCTTGTAAATTCCTCTGATCATCATAATAGACACTTAAGTCATCATCCCAAAACTGACACAATAGAATCACTTTTAAACAATCCCCTACTACCTGGAAAGCCTCATTGTAATAACCAATCATTGTAAAGGTTACACAACTTCCTCATTTTCGCTTCATAAGACATTCTGTAAGGAAACTTGATCATCTTCCTGAAATGGCATCAGATACTCATTTTAATCAATCCCCTGCTATCTGGAAATCTCCATTGTAATAACAAATCACAGTGAAGCTTAAATAATTTCCTCATTTTCACTTTATAAGCTACCCTGTAATGTCATGCCCCTGAGTTTCATAACGGTTTTGAATTTGATAGTTCCCAGTTTGGAAACTGTTCTTATATGCACAATGTTCTAGCAGTTTTAATTTTCTATTTCTGGGTTTTTGACATTTGAAAACTTTAAAGCAAATTTTTAAATAACTCCCAAGCTAAAGTATTTATAACTCAACAACAAGATCACTATATGACAAAATTTATGGGATGCAGCCAAGGTGGTACTCAGAAGCCAATGAATAGCAATAAACAAGTTTACTAATTCAAAAGATAGATTGAAATTAAATGAACTCAACTTTCAAATTAGGAAGAGCAGCAACAACAAGATAATCCAAGGAAAGCAGAAGGAAGGAAGTAAAAAAGCTAAAAAAGAAATTATAAGCTAATAAAACTGGTCCTTTGACAAGACCAATTTTTGGCAAGTTTGACTAAGAAAGCGAGAGAAAGCATACGAATACATGCTACCTGAGGAAGGCATGACGCTAAATTTCAGCCTGAATTTCAGACCCAAAGCAAGAACTCTCCAGTCTGAGGCAAGTTCCTTAACTTCTCTCAGCACAAGCCTACCATTTATAAAAGGCAAATAACAAAAAATCCTCTCCCACAAGTTGCTGTCGGAATTAGAGGAGACAGCATATGCAGCGGACTTAGCACATTGCCCAGCTCATAGAAACAGACAATAAACGCTTACTATTATGATGTCATTTTAATGTCATGGATTTAAATGTATAGAGCAATAACACAGTCCTGGCTTTACATCAGTATTATCTGTGGTAATTTTTAAAACTCTTGCTTATTGACTATTTCTATTAATAGGGCAATCTGATTTTTTCATTGGAGGAAAGATTTGTATAATTTTCCAAACTATATTGTTAAGACAACTGTGCTTCATAAGTGTCCCCAGACTTGGGGATGTCTGACTGTGTAATCTCTTTTTCCCTGGATATTTCTTTGGTTTCTTCCCATGCAAGCTTCAAGATTGGGAACATCTGAAATTGGGAACATTTTCAACTTCTTCCTTCTTTTTCTTCTCCACTTCCAAGAGTCCATATTCAATGGTTAGTTTGGGAAGCAAAACAGATTTTCAAAAGCAGAGGCTGTCTTAGTTTGGGTTCCCCCAGAAGCAGCTCTGAGACAAGGATTTGGGTGCAAGTAGTTTATTGGAGAGGAGACCTCAGGAAGCATCAGTTGTAGAGTGGGAACTTGAGCCAAGGAGGGAAAGGAGGCCAATAAGGTGCATTAATGCCCAGGTTGCCACTGTGTCATGTATGACAAACTCCTTTTCACTATTTGCCAGCCGGGGTATCTGTAACGCCCCTGTCCAACTTTAAAAAAAAAAAAAAACTATTCTTTTCTGTTTGTGACAGTGAACTACCAAGGAGAGAGAGGCAATCAATCACAAAACCAGCAGGATATAAACTTCTAATGAGCATCTTGGGGTTGAGAGATTATTCTCTTTGGATTCAGATAAAACATATTTCATGTTTCCTGAAATAAATAAGAAATGAAAGTAATAGCAATACTGCGACTTGTAGGATCCCTTTAGCTTTCCAAAGGATTGTCATATTCACTTATACATTCATTCTACACACTTTTACGTGGGGTGACATTTTTACAAGAAGCAGTAAGCTCTGAAGAAAGTGTGTAAGATAAACATTGCCCTTAAAAATTCCTTAAATAACCTGTAAAGTACAGTATAGTTTGTGCACTCATAAAGCAGTTGGTTTGCATTTAGACACTATGTTGTACTAAAAAATCACATATCTTTAAACACTAGGCTGATAATCACATTCTGCACAACAAGATGCTCAACCCAAGAGGGGCTTGAAGGAACAGAAACTGACAAAAACCCAGCAGATTCAAGTCTACTTTCTCAGGCTCTCTCTCTAGAGCAGAAGTAAGTAAACTTTTCTGAAGATAGCCGGATAGCAAATATTTTAGGCTTTGCAGTCTCTGTCATAAGTACCCAACTCTGCCATTATAGCATGAAAGCAGCCATAGAGAATATGTAAAGCAATGGACATGGCTGTTCGCATAAAACTTCATTTATAAAAACAGGCAGCAGGCAGGGTTTGACCCGCAGTCTGTAGTTTGCAGAACTGTGTTCCAGTTGTCCACCCACAGCCTGGGATTGGTAAACAGAATCACAGACACTATTTTGATGCTTTTCTCTTTCTCTTTTCTCTGTGTGGCTAAATTTACAGAAATTAAATATACAGATGATGCAAGTCTACTGGAGTGAACATCTGCATTGGGAACAATGTGGGGTGCTGGGACAGAGAGAGGACAATATCTTGCTATCACAGAGATCTTAGATGTGGAAAAGACAATTAACTGCTCACCAGAGATTCACACTTCTCCTTTCATTGAATAGAGTTGTCTCTGGTGCAGCTGCCCGGCCAAGGACTGTAGTTCCCAGCTTCCTTTGCATCTAGATGGAACCACGTGACTGTTGTGACCAGTGAAATGGGAGCAGAAGTAACATGGGTCACTTGGAAGCCAAGACAGTGAAGAAGCAGGTGTGCATCCTCCATGCATTCATCCCACGTTTTCTGGCGGGAGGTATATGACTCCAAGGATCTAGGAGATGACAAAGCCACAAGATACAAGAAACCTGGGTCCCTGAATTCCTACATGGAGGTACTCATCAATCAAGTGATTGATAAACATACCTCTATTGGGCTAAGCCTCTAAAACTTGAGGGTTTAATTCATCAAGGCCACTAGCATTACCCTAAGTGATACAATAGTCCAGCAAAGAATACAAACTACATAAATTGTCATCACCAGTGCAGTGAGAACTATATAAACAGCATCCTTAGAGTACCAAGGAAGGAATCATGGGAGAGATAACTTTTACCTGGGAATTCAGGGAATATATCGCAGATCAGTGGGCCTAGAAGGATTAGTCCATCTGATTTTCACAAACAACTCCATCATCACCATATGATATATGGAGACTCTGAGAATCAGAGCAGTTAAATGACTTGGGCAAAGTCATCCTACCGGTCATTAGCAGAGCCAGGACTCCTGACTCAACTCCAGTTCTCTTCCCCGTGCATGACACTGTCTCAAACTTCTTTTTGGAGAAGCAAAAATCCATAATCTGAAGAATCAACTGGACCTTCCAGGATAGGGTTTAACCAGAAGCTACTTTCTCTGTTCCTCTCCACAAGACATCTGGTGCCTGACTTTCAGAACTGATCCTGCTAAGGGATTCATTAATAAGCCAACTCCTTTTTTCCCTCGGGGGCCATGCTAATTAGGACATGTGACCTTGGGCAGTGTGAAGGATCTTGTCCATGGGCAAAGGTGCTCCCTACAGAAAGCGTCTGTGCCCACCACAAATGCTGAACGACCCTTTCACCATCCAACAGCAAGCTGGCAGCGTGGGAGTCAAAAGGCAGACAAGAGAATGGAGCACGGCAGGGAGAGGAGAGGGGGAGATATTAACAGTTTCTATTTTTTACTTTGAAAAGAGATTTTTTTGACACATTAAGTAGAAGAATTTTAATACATCTGCACACACGAAAAAGCCAGTTTCCCGAATGCAGCTCTCCCCTGCTCCAACATTCTTCCTGGCAAGATAAAACAGCCCACACTTCACTTTGCTTTTTTCTTTTCCCTGAGCTTCTCAAAAGCAGATTTCTTCTTTTTTTCTGTTGAAACAACCAGGCTTTGACTCAGGGGGCTGCAAACTACAGAATGAATATGTAAAGTTCCCCACACATACCACAACCCGAAGTTTTTCAGAACACACTGCTTTTACCCATTGGAATTATGCTGAAAACAAACCCATCTCCTTTATACTCATGTAAATGTATGACTTCAGATGTTTTTCAACCCTGGATCACACAAAAACTGAATCTAAACCCACAAGTCTGTTTTAAAGAACAGCAGAATTCAACCAGAGCAGATTGAATTAAGATAAACAGCTTTAAAAATACACTAAATGTTTAAATTCTTTCTCCCCATCTCACCTCGCCCCTGTTTGTATCCACATGCACAACGCACTTTGACCGAATAAACTTAAAACCAGCTGGAATGCAGGTGGGAGGGTAAATCGGTGCGACTTTTCCGGCCGTAGGCACCAAACAATTTTAAAATTTATATTCCCTTTCACCTACTAATTCCACTTCTATGAATTTATCCTAAGAAAAAAATCAAGGGAGTATGCAAAGGTTTATACACAAGAATGTCCATCAAATAATTTATAATAGCAAAATAAACCAAAAACCACTTAAATATCCAACAATAGGTAACAATGGTTTTCTGGACTATGGTACATTTTTATAAGATGGAATATGAAGTCACTTAAAATGATACTGTTTATATTTAAGATAGAAAAATGCTATGTAAAAACCAACTTACAAAACAGTATGTGTAGAGTGTATATATACCAGAAATGTACAGGTTGGTGTTGGAAAGTCTGGAAAAGATGCACACCAAAATTCAGAGTGAGTTGTCATTGATTCCTGGAAATTCATATGATATGAAAAATATTTTTGTTTGCTCATCCACGTTCTCTCGTTTTTCATTAAACAAATATTATTTGTACTACAAAAAGTAATGAAAAAATAAAATATATGAATGAAACTAAGCATAGTGACTCTACTATATATATATATATATAGACTCTATGATACTTTTGATCATCATGATGCCAACTATCTGGTATGGCTGAATTTTTCATTAATCTGTCAGTGGCTGCAGCATTACAGCAGAAAAGCCCAGTTCGAGGTATGCTGCTAATGGATGTTGAAGACCCCTGGTCCTGGGTCTAGGCTTCCAAGGTCCTTTGTCTTTAAGACTTTATAACATAAATATATATTTTAAAATACAGGTACAGTAATTGGAAGATACTTCTATTCCACCCTTCCCCACATAGGCAGAGAGAGAAACAAGATCCCTAGAGAGAGGGGTCTCCTGTGGGTGTTTTTTTAAGCGAGAGAATCAGAGAGAACAAAGAATAACCTTCAGTCGACAGGTCATTTGATGGATGCCCTGACCATTTGAGAGAGGCCTGGAGCGCCTTGGATCCCGGGAAGTTAGTTAGGGACCAGAGGACAAGGTGGGCTCTGTGGCCTAAAAGGCTCAGACATGGGACTCCCTCAGCAAAGGCTGGGTTGGTGGTGTTAGAGAAAGGCTGCAAGATTCATCTGTTTAATCAGCGAGCTCCCAGATGAGGCTTGGAGTTTGATATGGATCATTCCAGCCTCTCTCAAATCGATCAACAAGTATTGATTGAGTGCCTACTGTTTGCCGGGTTTGACGCTAGGCATTTTGGGAAATGCCGAATGAGTATAGAACAAGGTCTCTGTCCTCTTCAATTAGCGCTTTACAAGCGAATGTGTAGCAGAGTAGGAACTGCCTGAATGACAATGCAACTTACAGAAATGCAGAGGACAGGCACACTGAGATCAGTGAGGCCAGGAGGACTTCAGACAAGAGGTAGACTTGAGCTGGATTCAGGGGCAGGCAATATCACTGATTGAGGAAATATGAATATGTATTAGGGGAACACTAGCTGCAGTAACAAAGCACTCTGAAATATGAGTGCCTTATCACAACAGAAGTTTATTTCTTGCTCACATAAAGGCCATTGGTCAGTGGGGGTGGGACTCTTCCATAGGGTCATTCAGGGTCCATTATCTTCAACACGTGCTTTTCAAGGCTACTCAGGGCTTCAACATCCACCCAGCAAATGTGGAAAAGGTGGGCAAGAATCACGTGGGAGGTTTATACAGTCCAGCCCTGCAAGTAGCTCCACCCTGCTCCCACATCTCATTGGCCTAAAATCAGTTCGTTGCCCCACCTCGATGAAAAGAGGATAAAAACTATGGTCTCTGGTGGGTCAGCCATTTTGCAGCAACAACTCTCTGAAAGGGAGACTCAAAGCTCTGGTGGAAAGTTAGCCACAGAGGACAAAGGCCAGAGGTGGGAGCCAGCATGGCAGGATGTGAAACTGCAGGAGACATCACACTAGAGGGGTCGGAGTCTGATGTGGACTAGTGAGACCCAGGTTGGGAGGAAACAAAGAGACTCCACAGCAAGGTGCTTTAAGCCTACCCACATAGTGATGACAAATTGTAAACCTGGAATGCTCAATCCAGACGGAGATCTGCCTTGATGATCAGCACTGTTGGGTTTGGGGACTGGAATGACTTCAGGAGGGCTGCGCTCCCCTGACGCCACAGGGACGACCAATAGCAGTGTCTCAAACAGGCCTCATACCCATCTTCCTTACATGCTTGACCAGGAAAGCCAAAGAGTTTGCAACCTTCGTTAAACATAACTTGAATCTTAAAGAATGTTCGCATGCCTGATGCAAATCAAGAGAGACCAAAAGGAGCTCAGTTGGAACAGAGGGTCCTAGCGGGTCCTTAGCTCCCCTACGAGAACCTGGTGAGTGGGTTTTTAGGAAAGCTCAGAGCTTTCTATCTAGACCCACCTGAGGCTGTGGGGCCCTGCCTGTGAACGTTAGCTCTAAAGGCTCATAGGGATTGAAGTCCCACCCCATCCCAGGGCAAGAGTGGTGATGAAGGGGTGTCCTATAACTCTCTGAATTCATGTGTTTACATTGTTTTTCAATGATGGCACCATGGATAGAGACTTTAGACAAGTCACTAGACTTCTCCAGGCCTCAGCTTTCTGTGAAACAAGTGAGTTTGGCACTACGATTTCTAAGGCACTCCCCAGCTATAATATCTTGTGAACATGAGTTTTTTCCACACAGGAAGCCCACTTATGCGCTAATAAGATCCTAGGAAGTTTAGAATTCAAAATTAGCAATCAAAATAGGGGGAAAGGAAAAGGAGAGGACCTTAGAGATTGTTAGACTAACACTTCCCAAAATGTGTCTCAGGAATATTAGTTCCATAGACTCTTACTACTAGGTATGTATGCATGTATGTATGTATCATGTCAAACACCTAGATATAAAGATCTTTATAGTATGTATCTATATATCTCTATTTACCTATCTATATCTGTATACATAACATATAAATATACATTTCTTTATAGTATCTCTCTCTCAATATACACATACATATATATACAGACAAACAGATAGATAGATGGAGTACAAGCTGACATCCATACACTCTGCCCAGCACTGTGAAAAGAGTTTTTCATGCATTGGTTCTCTTAATCCTCCCAGCAGCCCTATTATCACCATGGTCCCCATTTTTGAGATGAGGAAACTGATGCTTAGAGAGATTGAGCACCCGCCCAAGGTCACAGCCATTCTAAGTGGAAGGAAAAAATGTAAACCCAGCCATGTCTAACTCCAGACTCTGCTTTCAGCCATCACACTCTGATGCTTCTGGAGGGTTCTTTGATCAAGTAAGTTTGGAAATTGCTTGGTTGAACAAAATTGAACTGGTTTGTTACTGCCAAACCTCTAGGAACCTTGCCTGACTGTCTCATTATCTGGAGTGGCATAGTGGTTAAAAGCAGACTCAGAGGCAAGACTGCCTGGCCCTGAGCTCCAGCTTTGTCCCTTATT
Source organism: Equus caballus (assembly GCF_041296265.1). NCBI lineage: Eukaryota > Metazoa > Chordata > Mammalia > Perissodactyla > Equidae > Equus > Equus caballus. The sequence continues at coordinate 83,128,176 of NC_091691.1, forward strand.
GGCTGTGTGACCTTGGGCACATCTCTTAACCCCTCTGTACCTCTTCTGTAAAATAAGAATAATAGCACCTGCTTCACAGACTACATAGCCTGCAAAGATGGAATAAATTCATATGTTTTGAGATCAAAATCAAGTGTTATGTAAGTATTGGCTATTACTAGAGTGGGCTGCACTGTCAGCTACACTCATCCTGGAGCCTAATTTCCATGGAGCATTTCTCAGGGGGAGTAGTACTATCTAGACCCTCCTTCTCACTTAACCATGAGGAGGCTGAGGCTGGGACTGGCTCCAGGCCACTTAGCCTGCTAGTGTGAGAGCTGCGGGGCCAGAAGTCTGGCCCCAGACAAAGGCCAGTCTTAGCCCCGTGGATCCACCTTCCTCTCCCTGACAGATTCAGACATTTTCTGCAGATCTAGTTACAGAATTGTAACTAAACAGAAAATCACACAGCTCCAGCCTTTTTTTTCCCACCTCTAAGTGTCCATCCAATGCCCAGTGCAGGGACTTGTTTTCACTCAGAACAAAAGAGACCTGGAACTAAGTTTTCTGCAGCAGCAGCCGCCGCTGCCTCCCAGAGGGCGTCTCTCTTGCCGCCTCGCTGCTCCAGGCTTTGAGCTGCCTGAGGCTGAATGACACTGTCTGCCCCAGCGGTGGGCACTTGCAGCCAGCAGCCCAGACATCCGTGCTGGGGCAGCCGGTCCCTGTCCTGGCTCCGCCCAGAGCATGCCTGGGAGCTGGGAAAGGAGGAAGGAGAGAGGTAATCCCTCTTGGGCTGGCAGAGGGAAACATTTTAGAAAATAGAAAGGATTCAATGTGACAATGACCATAAATTCAAAATAAAATCAGACAGAAGTTAGGATGATGTCCCTTCAGTGTGTGTGATTTCTCTGTGATGTTCTGTGTATCTTACTGCTCTGGTTTGTGCAAGTCTTCAGAGTGGCTGGGGTGTATGGGTGGTGCGAGACAGACATTTATTAAAGCAAGGAAGCAAGGAGACAGTGAGGGAGAGCTGGGGAGACACCTCCGAGCTTCGGTCCCATCTGTAGTTCTTCCTCAGGCGGAGGCCTTGTGTGATCTGGTCTCACAAGTTGAGTTATGCCTGTCTGCTTACAAGGTCTGAGGTCAGCGCCCAACCTGCCATCCTTTCCCCATCTTGACTATACATATACAGAGCACACAATTTCAGGTACAGGGTCCTCCTTTTTGTGCTCTGGATATGATGTACCTTCGATTCTAGGTTCTTAATGACTGTTTATTACTCTCCAGGTGCTGAGGATGCCGAGCACTTCCCTGGACCAAATGCTCCAATGTGCATTACTGCATTACTTCCTCTTAAAGGAGGGTTCCATGGGCCCACTGTCTACCAAATGGCCTTGGGAATGGTCTGCAGGAATTGGCTTGGTTGAGGGACTAGAGTTCATGGATTGCACAAATAAGGTCTGTGGGTTCGCTCAGCTACGCTTGCTCACCTCCAGGGGTAAACACATTGAGAGGCATCTGCGAGCTGCTGAGAAGGACGTTCTCTCTCAGGTTTGCCAACCAAATAATCACAGCCCGTGACAATTCAGCCTTTACGTTCAAGGTTCCGTAGATACAAACTGACTCAATTCATTAAGCATTTGCTGGGCTCCTCCTGAATCCAAATAAGGTAGATTTTTATTTTTTTTACTAAACAAAAAAATAAACTAAACATGTACCTTTTATTCATTGTTTTCAATATACCCAGGAGTTTTTGACTGAAGTTAGTAGTTTTATTATCCCTTTTTTTATTATTTTATTCTATGTGTAGATTTAGGCAGAGTATGTATGTAGCATAGGGATGAGAAAGATGAAGAATGGTAAGAACACTTTAGCTTGCCCAAGGCAACTCGTATATCTGAGTGCCCTTATTACTCATCTCTCCCAAGAGATATTTCAGGATCAGCAGCATCTACTAAGCAAGTGGTCACAGCTGATGCTGCTGAGGATCAATCATGTATTCAATAAGCATTTATTGAGTACCAACTCTATGCCAGATACTGTGCAAAGCCCTAGGGACCCAGCTCCAAACCAGAAGGATGCAGCCCTTGCTTTCTGGGATTCCCACCAAGGGTCTCAAGAGCTGAGACCATAATACCCAACCCTCTGCTTAGACAGATGAGGACATGAGGACCCAGAAAGGAAAAAGGACTTGCCCAAAGCCACCTTGCACCTGAGTGCCCGAGCTGGAACTGAAATCCAGGTCTACTAGCCCTGGGCCGGCTCTGCCCCAGTGTGTGCCCTCTACCTCTAACAGAAGAAAGTGTCCTCAGTCGGCTTCCCTGTGCCTGTGGCACGTGTCTGGGCACAGGCCCACGACAGTAGAGAGCCAGAGGAAGACCACATTTGAAACTGTGCTGTTGACGTGGCTGCTGCTCTCCATTTGGTACCTGTACATGCAAAGTAGATCACCGGCTTCCAAAGGGCGGCTGCCCAGGCTCACTAATGATAAATAGATATTTAAAATTTTTAAAAAGTCCTCAAAATACTTATAGAAGAAAATTGCCTAAGGAAAACTTTTTCTAGACGAAAAGAGACTGGCTCTTTTCAGATCCCAAGGAGTTTACAGGTGGAGTAGGAGGTGCGTTGGCCTGAGGTGGAAGTCGGGGGTGGACCTTAGCGTGAAAGTCACTTCTTTCTAATCCCTAGTCCCCACACCATCAGTCTCATCCCCTCCTCTAGCAGCTGAGACCAGGAAAATAGAGAGGCAGCAGAGGTGAGCCACAACAAAAGGACAAAGACTGACACTAGCTAATATTTATTAGCACCTTCTGTGTGCCTGAAGTTTCGTTACATTCAACATGTCATTAACTCCCCATTGCTGCCCGTGAGGGGGGTGTTAGTTCCCCCCATCTTACAAGGGAGGGAACTGAGCCTCACCTTCCTCCCAGTTACCCAGCCAGCAAGTAGCAGGATTTGGCTCCAGACCTGAGTCCATCTGACTCTAACAACCATCCTTTGTCCACCACACAGCAATGAAATGGAGCTCATGGGAAGAGGTTACGGGAACAAGGAAGGAGCATGATTACAGTGAGGGGGAAGGGAGAAGGCTCAGGTGGTGAATCAACAAATGTTTAATGAGCACATGCTACACATAAGGCATTCTGCCAGGCATCGGCTGGGAGGACACCAAGGAAACTGATCCCTCCAGCCACCTCCAACCAGGGCACGGGCCCAGCATTCACCCACTTGTCAAGGCAGGAACTGGGGCAACACCTGTGACTGCTCCCTATCCCTCACCCCCCACCTCCTGTAACTTCCACCTTCTTGATCCTTCCATGTACCATCTGTCTACTCCACTCATTTCTAAAATGGGGATAGTCAGGTGCCTACTTCATTAATGCGAATATAGATAAAGTAATCAGTACAGCCCAAGGCACATAGCAAGTTTCAGTAATAGAGCATAGCCAGAATAGTCGTAGCAAGTTCTCAGCTCGATAACCTTAGCTGTCATTATTATGCTTTCTTTGCCAGCACATTGAAATGATGGTGAAACTGACACCTGAGTCCTCAGAGAACAGGATCAAATTTAGGGAAACCTAGAGGTGAGTTTGTGGCCAATTAGTCTACCTTCTTTTGCTAACTCTATCTTGTGGTGTTAGCTATCTGAATTTTTCCCATGAAGGATCCCATTCTCCTCTCTATCTATTCAGATCTTACTGTTTCTTCAAGACCTAAATAAAATACAAGCATTCTAGGAATGAGCCCCCTGACAGAGTATCTTTTAGAGGAGCACTGTCCAACTGAGATATAATGTCAGCCACACAGGTAATTTTAAATTTTATGTAGCCACACTAAAAAAGATCCTAAGAATAATTATTATAATTTAAAATTTTTATTTAACCCAACACATCCAAAATATTATAATTTCATTGTGTAATCAATATAAAAATTACTAATGAGGGATTTCACATTCTTTTGTTTGCACCAAGTCTTAGGTACCTGGTGGTTATTTTACACTGACAGCACATCTCTGTTTGGACTAGCCATATTTCCAGTGCTCATAGCCACATGTGGCTGGTGCCTACCAGTTTGGACATTGCATCTTTAGAGCAAGCTGAGACTGTTCCTTTAAAGACCAAAACATCTCCCACATTAATTGGGTGTGTGTGGATCATTAGAGTAGCAGGTGGTCCTGTTGGTCTCTCTGCCCCCAGGGAATGTGTGAAGAAGGAGCTTGTTTCTGGCCAAAGCAAATCAGACAAACCCATCTAAGGCCCTGCTGATAATACATTCATAGAGTTTCACACCCCAGCACACAAACAGGCTCCAGCTAAATAGGCTTTTAAAAATGCCTTCAGATCTGTAACCACCTCTCCCCCAAACTGGCTTCACAAAGACAATACCTCTGCATCCCAACACAACCTTTTAAATGAGCTCCCAAAGCCCACTTTCTCTAGCCCCCTGACAATGACACAGTTCTAAATAATTTATTCACATTTTTACAGGTTTCCTGAGCACCACACTAGATGAATAACATGTGGCTCCTGGCCTCAAAACTGTCAACGGGGGAACACAAGTAATATCAGGACCAGCCTTTTCCTGATCTTTGTTGGAATTCCAATCAGAGTTACACCAATACGTCCCAGAGTGGGAACTTTTGTGACCACCTGCCTGTGAGCTGGCTTCTGTTTTTGGTTGTCATTTGTTCATTAGCTGTACATCCTCTTCTCACCAGGGTACCTAAATTATCTGCCCTGTACTACCTCCACTGCATATTTCAGGGCCATAGTATGTGTCGGTTCCCCAGGACCACCTAGGTAGCCTGGGGAAGGGATGCTTATCTAGCTGTGCCTCTGACTCAGGCCCTTTTCCTCCAGAAGGGCCAGTCTCCAGACAACTGTGGATTGGCTCCTGTAGGACACTGAGGATAATCAAGAGCTCTAATTGCCTCAAATTTCCCCTTCTGTCCAGAGCGACCACCCCAAAGACTCATGAAAGGAACAGCCTAATGAATGCCGCTAGTAACCCACTCATGAAGACAGGCATTAGATGTAAGCACATCAGAGTACACTGAGTCTACGTAGTCCATAGGTTAATTGTCTAAATTACTTCTTACCAACCAGCTCTCATGACCACATGTGGACACAACCACAGTCTTAGCACTAGAAATACCCGTGAGAAGGCATCCAGTTCTCGCACACCAATGATCATCCTCAACACCATTAGACTACATGCCCAAGTTTCAAAGTTTCAGGAGACAAACTATAGTCTATAAAAAAGACTCCCTGAGCTGTCCTAAACCTTCTCTACTTTTCTTCTCTGGCATTTAAGTCTATGTCTCCAAATCTACCATCTTTGGAGAAGAATATGAAGTTGGGGAACACAATTTGCCTTCAGACAAACTTTGTTTCAAATCCACCACCACTAACACCACTTACTATGTGAGCTTGGGCAACTTACTTTCCCCATTGAATCTCAATTTTTTTTGTCAAAGTTTTCTTAACCTTTATTATATGGTTTAGTTCTTGCCATTCCCCATAATCTACCCCCAAGGTATTCTGAATTCCTCTCAAAGTATAACTTACAGCCTTGATCACGTAACTAACTTGTAACCAAACTCTCCATAGATGTGAAGTTCCAGTCAATACAGGACATAATCATTGTCATAGTTGCTTCTTGCTTCCCTCTGAAATGGAGGTTAATAATTGCTACTATTTAAGCATTAATAAGTGAGGGGAAGATAATACTTAATCTAACAGCAAGTCAATGCTGAAAGAATCTGTTTTGAAGATTCTTAATTCATTAAACAGATAACTGTTGAGCAACTACTATGTGACAGACACTGTTCTAAGTGCTGGAGATCAGCAGCAGACAAATCTTCGAGAATTTCTCCCTTCATGGAGCTTACATCCTAGTTGGGGAGACAGATAATAAACAAAATAAATGAAATATGTAGAATGTCAAATGATGATGGGTGCTATAGAGAAAATAAAGCAAGCTAGCAACCATAACTAGGGTGGAACAGGAATTCCTCACTGAAAGGGAGCTAAGGGGACAAGCTATGTGATATCTGGGGGAGGAGCAATCCAGGTACAGGAAATACTAAGTGCAAAAGCCCTGAGGTAGGGGCATTCTTGGCATGTTTGGGGAACAGCAAGGAAGCTACTGTGGCCGGAGAGAAATGAACAAGTGGGGAGGTACGGGGAGTTGAGAGTACAAATCAGGTAGGGCCTTGAAGACCTTTGTAAGACTTTGGTTTTTACTCTCAGATGGAAACCTATTAGATAATTTTGAGAGAGAATTAACATAGTCTGACTTGCATTTTGAAAGGATCATTCTGACTGCTATGCAGAATAGAGTGGTAAGAGGGAAGCACGGAGGCCAGCAATCGTCATGTGGTTTCAGGTAGCTGCGTTTTGAATCCTGCATGTACTGTTAAGATAGAACCAACAAGGTTTGCTGATGAACTGGATGTGGAACATGAAACAGAGAATCGTGATTAACTCCAAAGGCTTTGGTCTGGATACTTGGAAGGAGGCAATTGCCACGTGAAGCTGTGATGGGAAAGCGAAAGGGAGGAGAAAGTTTGGAGGTGAAGATCAGGAGTTCAGTTTTGAAAATGACAAGCAGAGGGGTTGAGGTGGAAATTGAAGATGTGAGCCTTGAGTTCAGAAATGAGAACCAGCCTAGAAACAGAAATGTATGAGTCATCAGCATATAGATGATATTTAAAGCCAGAAACCTAGATAAGATGATAAAGAGAGTGTGGGAAGATAGAAAAGATAAGAGGTCCAACGACTGAGCCTTGTGGCAAGCCAATGTTTAGAGTTTGGGGAGATAATGAGAACAGCAAAGGCTGCTGAGGGAGTGAAGTTCACAAAGTAAGAAGGAAGCGAAAAGAGTGCAGTTTCTAAGACACAAGTGAAGAAAGTGTGCCACAGAAGAGAGAGGGATACACTGAGTAAAGGGGATACAAGTTCTGCGGCAATTAAAAGAAGACTGAGAACTGCTCATTGGTTTTAGCAACATGGAATTAATCAGTGACCTTGATGAGAGCCATACCTTTGGATTGTTGGGGGCAAAAGCTTTATAGTGCATTCAAGAGAGAATGGAGGGCAGCAATTGGATACAGCAAGTGCAGACAACCTTTCAGAGTTTTTGCCGTGAAAGAGAAGAAAAAGATGAGGCAATGGCTAGAGATGGACAAGAGTGTTTTGTGTTATTAAGGATGTGAGAAATTACAGCATGTTTACATGATGATGAGAATGACCCAGTAAATGATCCAGTAAGGAGGGGAAATTTTAATAATGCAGGAGGAGAAGGATAATTTCAAGATCTTTGTTCTTAAATAGGAGAGAGAGGATGGAATCCAGTGCAAAAGTTGAGATTTTATGAGCCAGCCCTGATGGCCTAGTGGTTAAAGTTCAGTGCTCTCACCGCTTTGGTGGCCCAGGTTTGTTTTCCAGTCACAGAACTACATCACCCGTCTGTCAGTTGCCATGCCGTGGCAGCGGCTCACACAGAACTAGAAGGACATTCAGCGAGGATTTGCAACCATGCACTGGGGCTTTGGGGAGAAAAAAAAGAGAGGAATATTGGCAACAGCTGTTAGCTCAGGGTGAATCTTTCCCTGAAAAAAAAGAAATAGTTGAAATTTCAGACCAAAAGATGCAGAGATTGTTCACCCATAGCAAAAGGAGAGAAGGAAGAACTTTCTGGGGTCAAAAATCCAGAAACAGCAAAATTAAAACCAGCAGATTAACAGAATAGTATTTAGTAAGAGTTTATTGTGCATATAAGAACAGTTCACAAACTGGGAGCTTTCAAACTCAAAACTGATGAAACTCAAGGGTCTCACATTACAGGGTGGCTTATAAAGTGAGAAGGAGGAAGCTGTTTAACCTTCACCACGATTGGTTATTACAGTGGGATTTCCAGATGGCAGGGGATTGGTTAGAAGCATCTCACACCATTTTAGGAAGATGACCGAGTTTCTTTACAGGGTGGCTTATAAAGTGAAAATGAGGAAACTGTTTAACCTTCACCACGATTGGTTATTACGGTGGGATTTCCAAATGGCAGGGGATTGGATAGAAGTATCTCACACCATTTTAGGAAGATGACCAAGTTTCCTTACAGGGTGACTTATAACGTGAAAATGAGGAAGCTGTTTAACCTTCACGATGATTGGTTATTAGAATCAGGGTTTCTGGACGGCAGGGGATTGGTTTGAAGTGAGCATCTCACACCATTTTAGGAAGAGGACCAAGTTTCTTTTATGATGATTAGAGGCATTTACAAGAAATAACCTAAGTTAAGTTTTACTTATGTTCATAAACTAGATTTAGTTTTGCTCATGTAGCTTAAACGGTTTTGTCCACTCAGAGAATTCTCAAGTCCGCTCTCCATGTTGTATTTGATTTTAACACCCAGGCATGGACGCAGGCAGGTGAATGGATTTGGTGGCAGGGGTGTGTGCAAGTTCTCTTCTGATGGCCTCTATCTTCTCAGTGAAATAGCAAGGCAAGATCACCAACTGATAGCGAATACGGGGAAGGTTTGAGGAGACAGAAAGCAGAATTTAGCCAAACATGAAAGTGTGAGTGGACCCGAGAGATGCAGTAGAATTGCCCTGTGGAAGCCAGCAGTCGTGACTGCAAGGTGAGACCATGCAGTGCGGCTGTGTGTACTTCTCCGGTCCCAATCAGCTGTGTAGGTGCACTTGCAGGAAGAGGACGGTTGGATTTAATCAGGGTTGGAATTTTGAGAGAGCAGCTAGCAAGGGGAGCATCTACATAAGGACGTAAATCTAACGATGGGCCACGGAACTGAAGGTGGGTAAGGAGGGAGTGAGGCCATGGAGGGGGGAGATGAAGGACAGGGAGAAGGTGGTGGGCTCAGTGGACTGCAGGCACGGAGGGAGGATTAGTAATTAGATTTGGGGAACAGAGAGAGTGAACCGAACAGATGTGATGCGGGATTACAGGATGAGATGATTGGAATTGAGGGATTGGTGATTGGATATGGCAGCCAAGGGGATGACTTGGGAGGATGGTAGGGTGGCGGGTGAGATGAATTGGAAGTGGGGAGGTCGAGGAGCAGGTAGGCCAGGTAAGAAAGGCTCATCTACCAAGAATTATGGCAGGAATATTGGCAAGGGGAGCAGCCAGCCGAGATGTAAGTTCTTCAAGGAACGAGGGGATGACTCCGGGATTAGTGAATGACTGCAGCACGGAGGGGAAGTGAGCAGTAGAGGAGAACAACACAAGATCAATGCCAAGACTTTAGGGACAGAACAAGCCATAACAGCTAAGAGCACGGACTGGAACCAGCCTGCCTGGGTTTGCACCCCAGCTCCGATACAGATTCGCTGTTGACTTTCCATAAGTCACATAACCTCTCTGAGCTTCAGTTCCCTGGTCTGTAAACTGAGGATAGTAAACAAGCTGACACATAATGGTGTTGTGAGGACCGAATGAGTGCAGCACAGTCCTCGGCACACGGTGAGTGCCATCCAGATGTTTGTCATTTTTATTATGAGGAAAACTAAGGATGTGGAAACTGAGGCACAGAGCAGGTTTTTCACAAGCTGTACAAGGTCATTCAGCTATTAAGTTGTTCCGGGACGGCAAAGCCAGTCTGTCCAGCCTTCTGACCACGAGGCTACACTACTCAGAATGGTAATGAACGAGAGTTACAGTCAAAGCGCGGCTGACAGACGTGACCCTACCCCTTACCCCACACCAACTGTGAGACAAGACGTTCTCTGCCCCTTTCTCCCTTCTCCATGGTCTGCTACCCTCCCCTCCCTGCGCGCCTCCCCCTCAAAGCCCTGGTGCTCTCAGGGAAAGCATCAGCCATTTATTCCTGCTGAGATGTGAAGACTTGAAATAGAACGCCTCGTTCCCACAGACCTTGGCTTTGAACCAAAGGAATCAAGCACAAATAATGGATTTCCCTGATGAGAAGGGGGGCCTACCAGGGATGTAGCCAGGCCGTCTGGGATCCCCTAAAACCCCTGCCCTGCCTTTCCTCAGTGGCTTCCTCTCATGACCAACAACATTGGCCTTGCTGACAGACAGATGTGAGGGAGGCCCACTGACCTCTGGCGTGGACAGCAACAGTGGGTAGTAGCCCCAGGAAGACCAATAAGTGGGGGCTGGTCATCAGAACTGAGGTCTAGTGCCCTCACAGGAAATCACCTGGACCCAGAGATGTGAAGCCACTAGCCTGAGGTCACACAGCCGCTTGCTGGTAGAACAAGGGCTGGAATCCAAGTTATCTGATGCCCAGCCCTGGGCTCTTTCCCCAGCCCCACACTAAGGGGCAGACCTTGAGTCTGCCAGCCAGACATGGGGGTGGGGGTGCTGTTACCCACATTTAAAACACCTTTTTTAATGAAGAGGAATGGAGATGAGCCTCCCCCCTCACGTTGCTACACAGCAAGTTTTGTCACTGTATCATATGCTGCAAGGCCCAAGTATAGATCTTTGTGACAAAATTAGCATGGCTATTAAAGACTGTAAAGGAAATACTCAAACAGCCAGAGTTAGAGCAGAGGAGCTAAATCGTCCTCTTCTGCTCTGCAGCACATCCCAACCCCCCGTCTGGCTGGGAGGGGACGGTGACACCACTTTCCAGAGCCATGCTCCCGGGTAGCTGTGGCCTGGGAAAGAGAGAGGGAGAGAGAGATGGAAGAATGTGATGGGGTGGGGGGAGACGCGGGGGAGGAGGAGACTGAGGAGGGCAGACGACACAGCAATCCCATATCATATCATGCCTACTATGTGTCAGGCACCCTCTGCTCTCGACAGCCCTTTGAAGCAGCTATTACTATTATTCCCATCTCACAGATATGGAAACCGAGGCACAGAGGAGTAACAAGATTGAGAACAAATCAGATGCCGGCCTGGGAAGAATGCGGAGTCTTCGTCGATCACTTTTGCCTCTCTGTCCCTCCTCGCTGGCGCTGACCTCAGCGCACAAACATGCTCAAGTTCCCCATTTTACTACAAAGCTTTTCTTCACCTTATCCACAACATGCTACTTCTTCTAGAACTCTTTCCTTTTGCCACCAACTGCTTTGAAGGAGAAACATACACTCCTATTGCTGCTTTCTCCACTCCTGATCCCTCACCACTTTGGGTGGGCTTCCCTCCCCGACACACCCATCAGTGCCTCCAACTGAACTCCTGATGGTTGGAACCGGTGTGCCCTCCTCCCCAGTCTCTCTCCCTCTCTCTCTCTCCTTGAGACATCGCTGACCACTCACCTCCACCTTGCCACGACCCCCTCCTTCATCATCAGTCATACTGAGGTCCTTCTACCTCTCTGAAATTCTGCCTCGGTCATCTTCACTAGCTTCTCTTCCTATTCCTAACTCCTAAATTAGCCCTTCCCAAAAATCCCAAAAAGGCTTTTAGGAACAAACACTATGGCCTGGGCAATGATTCTTGGCCTCTATGAGTCATTAGAATCACCCAGCCCCAGCACCAAGCATTCTGAATTAATTAATCTGGGATGCTGCCCAGTATTTGTTTATTTTTTAAAGTCCCCCCAGGCAATTCTGATGTATGGCTGGGGTGGCAATCCACTGATGCAGGGCACTGAGCATGTCTTGGGAGACAGGGAAGAGGAAATGGCAGAGGAAGTCATAAGAGGAAGGTAGAGGAGGCTAGGAAAAATCCCCCACCCAAAGCGGGTGTCAAAATCTGTCTTGCGTCTGGTGCCTGAGCCACTTCCGTCTTTTCCACTTCAAAATCTTCCCTAGGAAAGCCTATCTCCCACCCAAGCTCAAAGCAGATGGCTAGAAAAAGGAAAAAGAAGTTGAATAGACCAATTTCTCCTTGTTAAGACAGCTCCACAGAACTGTTTTATTGCTTTATTTGGAGCTTGATTTTTTTAATCAGATCAGGCAAAAATGGACATTAGTATTCCACACATCCACAGAGGCAACCCTTGGTCTTCAAGGAAAAATAACATCAAGCAACAGACCGTTCACATTAGCATCGTGTTTGGTGCTATTTTTTCCCTAACAATGTTTTCATGATTCAAATCATTAAACGGGAGCATGAGAAGGTCCCTTCAAGGTCATTCGGTTCAGCCCCTCCTCCCACGTGGAATCAGCAAGGCTTCACTCAAGGAGCACGGACCTACCACCAGGCTAATCTGAGTTTCACTTCCACTTTGGCCACTTTCTAGCTGAGCCACCTGGCCATGTAACTTCTATGAAGGACCATCTGTTTACTTATCTGTAACGTGGAGATCATGATCCCACCTCCACAACACCACAGAGTGTTATGAAGAACGAATGAGTCAACAATAAATGTTAGTCCCCTGAATTGAATTTTGAATCTTGAATGTGATATCCGACCCTTGAAGCATGACCACACACAAAAGCATTCTGACACTATCAGTTTCTGTCACCAGCATTTGGGATGTTCTGTGGCATCAACCTCATTTGTAGGCAGACTACACAGCCATCCACTCAGAAGCTCCCATTTGCCAAAATATCTTCTTGTGGCAGTTTGCCACAATGCCAGGATGCCCATCGTTACTGATATGCCTTAACTAGAAAGCAATGTGGTAAAATGGAAGGAGGCCAACACTGGGAGTCCAAAGAATTGAACTGACCCCGATTCTACAAATTTCTAGCTGTGTGACCTGGGACAAGCAACTTAACCATTTTGAGCCTCAGTTTCCTCATCGAAAGGTGAGGATGATGATACTTGCTCTGCTCACCTACATATTATGGAGGTCAAATGAAATTGTTTACGGAGGTAGCTCTTAATTAGTAGCAGGAAGAATCATGAAGAACATGAGGAAGTTAACCTGACGTCTCTACATAAATTTTTTAAAGACATCTCAAACCCAACATGACCAATACCAAATTCATGCCCATCCCAAATCTGCTCCTTCTCCATGGTTCTCTGCCCCACCGTCCATCCGTATGGTTGGATGGACAGGCCAGAAACCCAGGGGTCATTAACTCTTTCCTCTTGCTCACCATTCATGTCTAACTCATCACCAAATACAGCTGATTTTCTATTAAAAATATCTGTGGACTCCATCCACTTCTCTCCACCTCCAACCTAGTCCATGCCAACACCATCTATTGCCTGGACCATTGCAATTGCCTTGTAACTTGCCTACCCTTCTCTACTCTTGGCCCTCCATTGATTTTGCCTGATATTCTCTCTTTCACACACACACACATGCACATTAAAGCAGCTAAAAAGCCCTCCAAATGCTCTTGAGATGAAGACCAAAATCCTTAACACAGCCTAGCCCCTGGCCTGACTCTCCAACTTCATTTCTTACCATTTTTCCCACCCTTAGTGCTGGGCCAACCAGTTGGGGCTTCTTTTAGTTCCTTGAAACCACCATGCCACAGGGTTTTTGCACATGCCTTCTCTTTTTTCTCAAACACTCTCTCACTTCCTTCCCCTGATTAACTCCTATTCTTTCTGCAGATTCAGCTCCCAGCACCGAGTCACCACTTCCTCAGGGAACTGTTTCCTGACCTCCCTGACCAAACCAGTCCCCTCTGTTATCCCTCCTGTGACCCCACCGCCACTCCTCCATATCACCTACCACACTGGTGGTTTTATATTTTCTTGTAAAAGAGGACATTCCATCTGATTTGTTGCTAACCATTATATTCACAACATAAAGCACAGTGCCTGGCACATAACAGGAACTTTATAAATATTCGTTGAATAAGTGAATACAGTTCACAAAGGCAAATTTGAAGCCAGTTCTTAAAAATAACAACAATAAATAAAACCCGCAAGTTCATTTTAATTTGTCATAATTTTTGAACCTCTTCTATGCCAAGAATAGCTTTGGGCCTAATGCAATACCTTCACACTAGATGGTCTGAAACGCTCCCCCCTTCCTCTGAGTACACTTAGGCAAGCACGTCTGGTACGAAGAGAAATTATCAGACGATCCTGTTTCCTTGGGCACTTCCCAACGGCTGCTGGCAAATCTACTGATAGCTCTTCCCTCCGGGTTAGGAGCCCCTCCTTTTCTCCCAGGCCTTATCAAGCCAGCTTCAAGCCCAGAACAGTACTCCACCTCAGCAATTGGGCTTGCCCTACAGAGGGACTCATTTCAGGAGGCACTCCTGAGAATTTTCTGGCCGATCTCTGCTTTTCCTTGCTGTGAAATCTACAACCAGCAACGTAGCTGGAAACAAGGCTCTGCCGGGGGAGCTGCCCCCTCAGGTGAAGAGGGCATCCTTCCACCTCCTCTGACATGGACCCCTGGGAGCCCTGAGGGAGCCCAGTTCTTCTCTTTCCATTCTACCCCAGAAGGCAGTTAGTTCTCAGATACAACGATGGTGAGGGATATATTTTTCCACAAAAAAATATTGAGCTTCTGACTAAATGAAATTTAAGCCAACATAAAAGATGGAATGTGCTGTTTTTTCTTTCCTAAGGTCCTCCATGTCACATTCAGCAAAAATAGGTACCCATCGTGTGATATCTATTATCTAAGCCCTTATTTGTACAAAAGGAATTGAGAGAGAGAGAGAAAGAAGAGGGGAGGGAAGAAGGGAGGGAAGACAGGAAGGAAATGAAGGATGCAAGCAGAAGGAAGGGAGATAGTAGAGAAGACACAAAGAGAAAGGAATGATAGAGGGAAAGAAGCTCATTGGGGGGAATTTTTTATTAAATCCCAACCCAAGGAAGCTGTGTGTACACGGCTCCCCGTTGTCTCCTCCTGAAGCCCGAAGGCAAACCAAGATGCTGTGTCAATTACAGAAAAAAATCAATGAAGATACTGTTCAGGGGTCCTTTTCACCATTCAGGGCGGATGGTATCCTTCACTTTCTAGCACTGATTCATTTACTTTCAGCCTCTCCGGGGGCTGCTGACATATTGCTGTTTCTGAAGAATCGGAAGCAAAATCACCTTTGTTTCTTACTGAGACTTGTTCCTCCGTACAGTTTGTTAGAAGAGCTGCCACGCGACCTCGCCAGGCCTCTAGGGCTGAAGGGTAAGACTTTGTTAGGCCAAGCCATGGACTTGAGTGCCTCTCTCCACCAACCCTGCATCTCCTCCGAGGTACCCAGGGCCCCAAAAGGCCTCCAGCCTGTAGGCTGAGGACCTCTCATATTTTCATACCCTGTTCCCTTCACTGTATCTGTCTTGACTCTAATAAATTAAAACCTGCTCCAGTCCTAGTGGAAGGAGGCTTCTAGAGAAATAAAACTTTATTCCAAAGCAATGGCATTGATGAAGGAAGTGCAGACTTTACAACACACAAACATCCCAGGAGCCGGCCTTGCCGGTGAGATGTGCAGCGACCCATGTGGCTGAAATGGCACCATTACTGTCATTCATTCGAGTTAAGTAATGTTCTTCCGTGGACCCATTTTAGATTTCAAACATTTCTAGAGAGGTCAAATCCCCAGTCCCTGTGATAGTTTCCTACTGCACCTGCAACAAATGACCAAAAACTTGTGGCTTAAAACAACACAGACTTACTCTCTCACAGTTTCTAGAGGTCGGAAGTCTAAAATGGGTCAACAGGGCTGAGTTCTTTCTGGAGACTCCCGGAAAGGATTTGTTTCCTTGCTTTTTCTAGCTTCCACAGGCTGCTTGCATCCCTTGACTTAGCGCCATCTTCCTCCATTTTGAAAGCCCCAGCATAGCACCATCCAGTCTCTGTCTCTCTGTCTCTGTTTCTGTCTCTCTCCCTCTGCTTCCATCATAATGTCACCTTTTCTGACTCTGCTTGCTTTGTCACATCTCCTTCTCTGCCTTTGATGCTCCTGCCTCCCTCTTATGAGGACCCCTGTGTGATTCCATTGTTGAGTCCGTTGGGCCCACCTCAATAATCCAGGATAATCTTCCCTTTTCAAAATCCTTAAATTAATCATATCTGCAAAATTGCTCTGCCATATAAGGTAACAAATTCACAGGCTCTAGGGATTAAGACATGGACATTTTGAGGGGGTGTTATTCTATCTACCACAACACCCAATGTTTAGTATAAGTGAATGATGCAGTCATATTTCTTCCCAGCTAGGTGACAAGGGAGATAAGCAGAGAGACCCAAGAGTTGAGTAAGAAGAGAACACTGGGTACTCAAATTGGGTGATGAACGCAGAATTGAGAGGTAGAAGTGACATAGTATTAATTTTAGTGACTTTTTCATGATGTCATGTGACTAACGTTCAAGGGAAAAGCCAGTCAATAAAACAGACCCTACTCCCCCCGAGATCATTCAGGTAAATAGATTAAACAAATTCTGGTATTTTTCTATAATGGAATATTATTCCGTAAAAAAAAAAAAAGAAAAAAAAAGAATGAGCTACTGCTACATACAACAGCATAGCTAAATCTCAAAAATATTTTGAGGGGCTGGCCCCGTGGCTGAATGGTTAAGTTCGCACACTCCCCTTCAGTGGCCCAGGGTTTCACAAGTTCAGATCCTGGGTGCAGACAGGGCACTGCTCATCAAGCCATGCTGAGGTGACATCCCACATAGCACAACCAGAGGCACTCACGACTAGAATATATAACTATGTACTGGGGGGTCTTGGGGAGAAGAAGGAAAAAAAATATTTTGAGTGAAAGAGAAAATATTTTGTGTGATTTCATTTATAAGAAGTTCAAGAACAGGAAACCTAACATATGATGGAAAAAATCAGAACAGTTGTCTATGAGGGGTGGGAATTGACTGGAAGGAGCCATAACAGAATGTTCTTGGTAACGGAAATGTTCTAAATCTTGACTGGGGTTACAGTAACACAAGTGCATATATTTATCAACTCTCACACTTAAGGTCTACGTATTTCTCTGTATATAAATTTTATCTCAGTTAAAAAATTAGAAAATAGTTAAAAAATATTTAGAGGATAAATTGAAAGACATAAACATACATATGATTAGACTTCTAGAAGAAGAGAGCTGAGGAACTGATAGCAAGGTAATACTCAAAGAGGAAATGCCTAAGAATTGACGAGAGATGATGAATCTTCAGACTGAAGGTGCACACCAAGTACCAAGCAGAATAAACACAGATAAATCCTGATGTAGACACAGCAGACTGAAACTGCAGAATATTAAAGAAAAAATCATAAAAACTCTCAGAGAGAGACAGAGATAGAGAGACAGAGAGAGATTGCCTACAAAAAATATGCTCATGAAACTGACCTTAATCTCTTCAGCAGCAACAATGGGTGCCCGAAGACAACAGAATAACATCTTCAAAATGCTGAAGGAAAATTATAAAAACTATGTGCACTGCTAACTGATCATTAAAGAGTAAGGACAAAATAAATACACCATAAATACACAAAAGCTAATAGATTTTTTTTTACCACCCACACTCCCTCTCTGTTTAAACTATTAAAGGGTGTTCTTCAGCAAAAAGGAAAGTCAAGCTAGAGGTAAGATGTGGCTGCCTGGTGAGCCCAGAAATTGTAAAAGACATTGGCAGCTTTCATTAACAAGTAACTATAGTCAGTGAAAAAGACATTTCATTTTTATTTTAAAAGTGAAATAATGGGGGGCTGGCCCCATGGCCAAGTGGCTAAGTTTGCACGCTCCACTTCAGTGGCTCAGGGTTTCACCAGTTTGGATGCTGAGCATGGACCTAGCACTGCTCGTCAAGCCATGCTGAGGCAGCATCCCACATAGCAGAACTAGAGGGACCCACAACTAGAATATATAGCTATGTACTGGGGGGCTTTGGGGAGAAGAAGAAAAAAGAGAGCAAGAGATTGGAAACAGATGTTAGCTCATGGCCAATCTTTAAAAAGAAAAAAAAATTAATATAAATGTAATATAATGAATGTTCATTGTATAAAACTTGAAAAATACAGAAAATTGCAAAGAAAATATAAAAAGCACTCACAGTCCAGCATCCAGAGATCACATTGGTATTTCCGCTGATCCTGTATCCATCACTGGGGCCTTATGCCAGTGCATATTCTTCTCAAGAGGATTTTTCATGATATACATCATTAACATTGGATGATTGTTCCGCAATGGATACAACCAAAATCTTTTGATTTGTCTCTATATTTGGCCATTTTCCATCAAGTTTCTATAAAGATCCTTATGCATATATTTTTTTATGAGTCACATTTTGCTAGGTAAATATCTAGCAAAGACTGTTCTAGAAAATTCTGACCATTGTAGCAAGACCTGGCCTTGTTGGAGCAGATGGACTTCTCAGTTCCCCTCAAACGAAAGGTACTGGAGGAGTGGCCAAGATGTTACTTCAACAACAATGCCAAGAATACACAATGAGAAAAGACAGTCTCTTCAACAAGTGGTGTTGGGAAAACAGGATATCCACATGAAAAAGAATGCAATTGGATCCTTATCTTACACCATACACAAAATCAACTCAAAAAGGATTAAAGAGTTAAACATAAGTAAACTGTAAAACTCCTAGAAGAAAACAGGGGAAAACCTTCATGACATCGGTCTTGACAATGAGTTCATGGATATGACACCAAAAGCATAGGTAACAAAAGCGAAAATAGACATGTGGGACTATATCAAACTAAAAAGCTTCTGCATAGCAAAGGAAACAATCAACAGAGTGAAAAGGCAACCTACAGAATGGGAGAAAATATTTGCAAACCATATATCTGATATGGGGTTAATTTCCAAAATATATAAAGAACTTACACAACTCAATAGCAAAAAAAAAAAAAAAATCAATAATTTGATTTAAAAGTGGGCTAAGGACTTGAATGGACATTTTTCCAAAGAAGACATACAAATGGCTAACAGATATTTGAAAAGATGTTCAATGTCATTAATCATAAGGGAAATTCAAATCAAAACTACAATGAGATATCATCTCATATCTGTTAGGATAGCTATTATTTAAAAAAAAAAGACAAGTATCGTCGAGCATATAGAGAACGTGGAACCCCTGTACACTGCTGGTGGGAATGCAAAACGGTGTAGCTACCATGAAAAACAGTATGAAGTTTCCTCAAAAAATTAACAAAAGAACCACCACATGATCCAGCAATCCCACTTATGAGTATGCATTCAAAAGAATTGCAATCAAGATCTCAACGAGATATTAGCATCCTCATGTTCATTGCAGCACTATTCACAACAGCCGAGATGTGGAAACAACCTATATGTCCATCAAGGGATGAATAGATAAAGAAAATGTGGTATATCCATACAACTGAATAGTATTTAGCTTCTAAAAGGAAGGAAATCCTGCAATACGCAATAACGTGGATGAACCTTGAGGACATTGTGCTAAGTGAATTAAGCCCATCACAGAAGAACAAATATTGCATGATTCCACTTATCTTAGGTATCTAAAATAGTCAAACTCATAGAAACAAAGAATAGAACGGTGGTTGTCAGGGGCTGGAGGGAGGGAGACATGGGGAGTTGCCAATCAATGCGTATAAAATTTCAGTTATGCAAGATGAATAAGTTCTAGAGACCTACTGTACAATATCGTTCCTGTAGATAACAATACCGTATGGGCATGCTTAAAAATTTGTTAAGAGGGTAGATCTTATATTAAGTGTTACCACAATAAAATTTAAAATTTTTTAAATCTAAAAAAAAAGATGTTATTTTGAATCTGCCTCTGCCACTAACCAGCCAACTGCCTCTCTGGGCTCCAGGATTCTCATAGGTGACAATGGAGTTATGGAGGATTTATCAGGTCCTCACTGCCCTAAGCTTCGGTGACTCTATACCACACAGGCAGATGCTCTTCTGCTCAGACTCCAATGAGCAGCCCTGATCCAGTCCAAAAAGAACTCTCCCCACCCCCAGAAAAGGCCCTGGCTGGCTCGGACACAGTGGAAACTTCTCACTAGTTCCAGTTCCCTGGGCAAGTGACACAGAGAAGCAAGAGCTGTTTGCAGAGCGAGGTGAGGCTGAAACCAAACCCCTGGTGGGATCGGATTTCCCCGTGAAGACCAACTGCCAGGCTGACACCCAGGCTCTGCTCCTGGCCCAGGGGGCTGTGCAGGAGGCCAGGTCGGCTGCTCCTCTGGTGCTCACTCACTGGGGCAGAAGGCGGCCTGTCTCCTCCACCGCTGGCCCATCACATTAAACAGACCCACAGGCGAATGTTCTGGTGCAGCGCTTCCCACAGGCAGACGACAGGGAAGGCAAATCCTCTGGGGTCTGAGAAGAGGCATAAAAAGATCTACAGCAAAAATTGTTTCACTTTAAATATGCACATGCTTTTTGTATTTTATTTCATCCTCTTTATTTATTTTAGTGTAAAAACCTTTCCCCGATTTTTCGAGTAAAATTGATACCCCAGGAAGATGGACCACATTAATGTCTTGGCTGTAAGTATCTCCAGCACAACACCCCCCACCACTGAGGGGAGGGTACGTGCAGTCCAGTTAGCGAAGCAGGGAGTCCCTCAGGACTCCCCCCCCCCCCCACCCTCTGTGCTTGCTCTCAGCACCTGCTTCTGGTCCCCAGCCTGGGGGCCCCTCCAGCTGTCACTCCTGGATTTATACTTGGCTGTCTCTCAGGGTCAGCAGCCTTGGCAGCTTCTTCAACCTGGACACCCCCCTTCGGTTCAGAGGAGGACTCTCTGTTGCAGTCCTGAGACCCACAGAACCCCATTTGCTAGCATCAGTGAGGACAGGGGGGCATTTCTGACACCACATTCCAAAATTCAGTGAGCTGAGGGACAGTGTTGGATCAGGCCACCCCGGCCAGACCCCGGCCCCCAACATTTGTATCTAGGTAAATCTGGCCAAAGAGAAGACCTAGGGCAGCTAGAAAGATAAAAACTGGTGTGGGATAGGGGAGAGGATTGAGCAGAGCAACAAGAAAACAAACTGGGAGGTAGCCGGAAAAGGTGTGCTGGGAGGGTCACTCCTGCAGGCAACCAGCCCCAACGGTCTCTATAGGGGCACCAAAGTGTTCAGCTCCCGTGGGGAAGGGTTAGCACCTCCACCTAATGTCCCCCCCATCTGAAAGCCGACCCACCTCTCCAGAGAGGAGCAACCCCAGTTGTTCGGGCACGTGGACTAGACAAACCATTGGCAGATTTTGCAAAAACACTTGCTCAAATCATTGGTGCCTTAGAATAATTGTTTCCTTCCTCTCTACTCCAATTGTGACAGCCTGGAATTTTCCATGAGAAACTACTGATGGTGCCAGCCAGAAATTTCTAGAACTCAATCATTTCCAAAGTTTTTTGATTACTCATCTCTATTAGTAAAAAGTTTTAGATGCACTCTCAATATAGGTGTGTTTAAAACTTTATACATTATTACAACTGTACCTGTATATTAGTACATTATAAAGCATACACGAAAGTAAGCATTTTTGAAGGATGAGTTAAAAATTCAATACAAATAGAAGGTTTAAGTTTTCTTCCTCTGCGCCAGCCAATCATCAGGTGCAACCCACTTTAGAGGCCACAGCCGTCAGCAGCCTCCTTGTCTGTTAACTCTTTTTTTCCTTAAACTTTGTTGCAGGTGCCACGTCTCTACTCAGCTATTCATCTTAGCTGTGCCAACTTGCAACAGAATTTGTGTCTCTGTCCCCTGGATGAACATGTCTGAGGGTGGGAAGAAGAGATGAGCGGATTAACCCTCGCCTTCAAATTTGAAGGATTAGCCTACACATTCTGCAACAATTCAAAGCGACTAAGTGACCACTGTGTGCCTGGCATGGTGTTGGGCACTGAGGGTCATACAGGGAAATACAAGGATGAGTCTGGCATGGAGTCTGCTCTTGAGAGCACTCCATCTCTGCTACTGAGGGGGAGGGGTGCACACATAGCTCAGATTCAGGGCAGATGGATGGTAGGAGAAACAGTGGACTGTAGGAATATGGCAGGAGAGCTGAGAGATATGGGACTTGAGCTGGTGTCTGAAGGATGGGCAGGACATTGCCATGTGGGATACAGGGAAAGGACTCCCAGCAGAGGGGCTAACTGTCTCCAAATTTAAGGTAATAAAATATGCCGTAATGCGCTGCCCTAATGAATATCCTGTCCCAAAGTCTGTTGGATACCGAAACCACAGGAAGAATACGTCTTCACTTTGACTCAGGCAGGCCTGGACTCCATTGTCGGCTCTTCCACCAGCTAGCTGTGTGACCCAGAACAGGGCACTCCATCTCCCCGAACCACAGCTACCTTGCCTGTTAAATTCAGATACTATAGCTCGCAGGCTTGTTGCAAAGTGTGACTAAAATAACGCACGTCAGCATCTACTACAGTACACAGTAAACATGGGTTACCCGTGCAGAGCAGCACTGGAGGATGCCTGTGGAAATGGGGCAGCCCCCAGTGGCCTTTCCTCCCTTCAGGGACCCCCTCTGGATGGACCATTCATGAATGTGGGTCACGCCTTTCATCCCAGCCCATCTTGAGGCCCAGTGAGTGACCATTTGTGTTTCAGTTGGGAGCACAAAGTCAGAAAGCAGACCCCTTAGTCCAAATCCCGCTATCCCACGTGCTAGCTGCATGCCTGGGAGCAAGCCCCTACTACCTCAGCCTCTTTCCTTATCTGTAAAATGGGGATGATGCATTCATTCAACAAGTATTTATTTTGTACCTACTGTGCACCAGAGATTATTCTGGTGTATACAACAATGCTGAGGAGACAGCAATGAACAAAACAGATAAAGATCCCAGGCCTAGAGCAGAACAAGTACAAGATGAACCTGGAACATCTTGTCACCCCAGAAAGCAAGGCTGCTATCCAAGGTCATGTCAAAACATCTCAGGGGCCAACTTGAAGGGACTCCTACAGGCCAAGGAAGAGCATCAGTAAGACTAAAACTGGCAATGGATTGAAACGTATCACATTCGTAAAAATCCATGAGTTTATACTGATGTTTTTTTAAATGGTTATATTTTGAGGATCCTGGATGTATTATTCTGAAAACTGAAAAAAATACAATCAAGCTTTTAACTCACCTTTCCTGAATGAGCTGTATATCAAGGTAAATCAACAGTTGATGAGGGAATATTTCACTCTGTAGGACTATTCTCGATATTAATTGGAAAAAAATGATAGAATATCACCATCCTGCTACTCACTAATGAATTAATGGATCTGGGCATGATCATCGACGGCTGCTCACACCACAAAATGATTCCATGTGACTCCTGACACAGCACCACCTGTGAAGTACTCCTGGCAAACAAGAAAAACCAAACCTGAATCTCAAGAAGGCTCTAGATCTACCAGTTTGCAGGAAATACAGGGGACAGAGGAATGTGTAAAATGACATTATGGGAATGCAATCAGCAAGATCCAAGATAAACTGCCCAATTTCTTCAACAATAATTGCAAGGGGTGGGGAGGGAAACCTATGAACTTAAAGGAAATATCAATCAAATGCAATCTATGGGTCTTACATGTCCCGATACAAACAAACTCACTATTAAAAAATCATTTGCATTTTTAATGGGTACACAGTTTCAGCAGGGGATGATGAAAAAGCTCTGGGCATGGTTCCACAACAATGTAAATGTACTTATGCCAATGATTAAAATGGTCAATTTCATGTGATGTATGTTTTATCACAAAAAAAAAATCATTTGTGAGACTATTGGAGAAATTTGAATACTGACTGGATACTTGATGATATTAAGGAACTGCGATGGTTGTATTTTCAGTGTCCTCATCTTTTAGAGGTACGTATTGAACTATTTATGGATTAAATGTATGGTATAAATTTGCCTCAAATTAATCCAGTGGTGGTGTGGGGGATGGTATAAATGGTACAAGATTCACCAGGAGTTGGTGATTATTAGAGCTGATGATGGATACAAGGGATTTATCATATATTTGAAGTGTTCTATAACTCAAAGTTTAAAAAAAAATCCCTGCCCTTCTAGAGTTTACATTTGACTGTGATAAAATAAACAAATAAATAAGTAAAATACATAGCATATCGGATGTTAATGAGTGTTATAGCAAAGAAATACGCCAGGAATATAGGAGGAGAAGCAGGTTAGAAATATAAATTTGGAAATTTTTATGCTAAGTGAAATAAGTCAAAGAAATACAAATACTGTATGATTTCACTTACATGTGGAATAAAAACCAAAACAAATGAACAAACAAAACAAAACTTATAGATAGAGAGAACAGAATAGTGGTTGCCAGAGGAGAGAGGGGTTGGGGAGAGAGGGAAGTGAAATGGGTAAAGGAGGTCAAGAGGTACAAGCTTTCAGTTATAAAAGAAATAAGTCATGAGGATGTAATGTGCAGCACGGTGACCATAGTCAATAATACTGTAGTGCATATTTAAAAGTTGCCGAGATAGTAAATCTTAAAAGTTCTTATCATCAGAAAAAAATTTTTGTAAGTTTGTATGGTGATGGATGGTAACTAGACTTATTGTGGCGATCATTTTGCAGTGTATACAAATATCAAATCATTATGTTGTACACCTGAAACTAACATATTGTCAATATATGTCAATTATACCTCAATAAAAAACACAAATGAGTGAAACATTTTTAAAAATTGGAAATTTTCAGCCCATGTAGGTATCTGAAGCCATGAGACTGGTTGAGTTTATCTACGGAATGAGTATAGATAGAAAACAGTTGTCTGCATTCTGAGTCCCGGGGCCCTCCGTGGCTCTGAGTTTAGGGAAATGGGGACAATCCAGCAAAGAATTGAGAAGGAACAATTAGTGAGAAAGGAGGAAAACTCAGGAACATGAAGTCCTTTAATCCAGGGACAAAAGTGCTCCAAGAGGGGATTGATCATCTGTGTCAAATGATGCTAATAGCCCAGTAACTTAGGACTGAAGAAGGACCATTAGATTTAGCAATAGGGAAGTCACCCGTGATCTTAGCAGGAATGTAGGGAAGGGTATAGGCGAAAGCTTCATCAGAGTGAGTTCTGGTGAGAAGTGAAAACATCAAGAATAGACAACACTTTCAAGTATATTGTTAACAATATATGGTATCATACACTTGAAAGTTGCTGAAAGTAGATCTGAAGCATTCTTACCAAAAAAAAAATGAAGTTACCTACGTGAAGTGATGATGTGTTAATTATCTTGATCTTGGTAACCATTCTATAGTGAATACGTATATCAAATCATCATTTGATGATGTGTTGTACACTTTAAATACGTACAATTGTATTTGTCAACTATTCCTCAATAAAGTTAAAAAAAGAATAGACAACTCTTTCAAGGAGTTTTGCTATAAAAAGGAACAAAAAACTGGGGTGGTAATGGAGCAGTACGTGGAGTCAAGAGAAGAATTTTTAAGAAGGAAGAAATTAAAGTATGTTAATAGGCTGTTGGGAGTGAAGCAGCAGAGAGCAACAATTGATAACGCAGGAGAGAAGTGCTGAGCCAACGCCCTTGGGTAGGCAAGAACCGACAGGGCCTAGTGCACGAGGGCACGGCTGCAGCCCATCCACGGGAACGGGAGGGAGGTGGATGGTATCACGCTGACACAGACCCTTCAGGTGGTAGGAGACATGCAGCTGTGGAAGTTCCGTTCCATTGCTTCTGTTTTCTCAGGGAAGTCATCAGGTGAGAGCGAGAATGAGGAAGGAGGTGGGGAGGTTTAAGGAGAGAGGAGAAGGTGTGACAGAGGTATCCACGTGAGTGGAGCAGAAGAGTGAAAGAACCCAGGAAATACAGGTGGCCTGTCAGGATAATGCCTATGCCTGTACCTCCATCATAAAGGGGTTGTAAAACTTCAGTTAGATAACACACGTAAAGCACTTAGAATAGTGCCTGCATAATAAACACACAATAAATATTAGTAATTTTTTACTATTAGGCCACTCTTCCTAAATTCTCTCAATCTTTGAGAATTGCCACTATTTCTAACATACAAGGTTACTGAAGCCCTAGGTTGTCTCTGTTTTTTTTTTTTTTTTCTTTTTTTGGCTGAGGAAGATTTGCCCTGAGCTAACATCTGTTGCCAAACTTCCTCTTCCTCTTTTGGTATGTAAGCCACTGCTGTAGCATGGCCACTGACAGACAAGTGGTGTAGGTCTGCACCCAGAAACTAGGCCCAGGCCACCAAAGTGAAGCATGCCAAACTTGAGCACGCCAAAGTTAATTCACTAGGCCACCAGGGCTGGCCCTGGA
This sequence comes from Equus caballus, assembly GCF_041296265.1. Classification (NCBI taxonomy): domain Eukaryota; kingdom Metazoa; phylum Chordata; class Mammalia; order Perissodactyla; family Equidae; genus Equus; species Equus caballus. The sequence goes on from NC_091691.1 coordinate 83,154,206, forward strand.
TTGTCTCCATTTTACAGTTCTTTGGCTGAAACCCTGGAAAATAGCTCCTTCATCTCAAAACCAACAGAGCCATCATCGCCTGCCAAGGATATCTCCCTGCATGTGTCTGGAGAGGCGTCATCCCTGGAAGGCAGCCTTCCTGGCAGCAGGCACAGCAACAGAACACTGTGTCCCACTGAAAGGAGAGCCCATTCAGATCAGGCGTTCCTTGTCAGTAATTACAGTCCCAGCCTTGGAATTTCCTCAGGACTTGGTGTGGCTCTTGGGCTCCTAGTCCCCAGGGGCTGTATAGTGATCTTGCACATGGTACAAACAAGAAATTACAAATAGCTGCAGGATATGCAGACTCAGGGGATTCTGTGCAGGGACCCTCAGTGGTGAGCTGCCAGGCATGAGAGTGGGTTAACTTATGAAGATGAAGATGAATCACACACGTGCAGACAGGAACAGGTGGCTGGGGAGACACCAGGCATGATGGTGGGAAGTACTGAACCAAGAGTCCAAAGGCTTGGGATGGAATCCTGCCTCTGCCACAATGAACCACATTATCTTGAACTGTTCAGGTTCCTTTTTTGTACACAGGAGTGGTGGTGGTGATGATGATGATGATAATGATGATGATGATGATGGTGATAGCTATACTCTGATTCTAATGAAACACAGTCCCTGCAATACTAAAGTCCATGCTCCAAAAGGAAGGAAGATGAGAAGGGTCAAGACTCTTGTGTCAGATATCTTCTGTTTGCACCTCAAAAAGCCATTCTCCACTCTGATCCACTCTGCTTCATGCCCTGGGATGCAAGCCTGGATCTGGACTGCGTCAATGGGCTTTCTTACCTTCTGGCATTGGGTTCAGCTAACACAAGACCCCAGCTGGAAATCAGAGACTGGGACAAGCATGAAGCCAGGCATTTATTTGCCATAGGTTCGCCGCTTCCCTCTACTAAAGGCCACAGCTCCCCCAGGTTGTCCTCTTCCTCATCTACCCTGTCTATGTTCTGGTGGCCCCTTGCTCTCCCGCCCTTTAGAAGGAGGATAAGAGCATTCCACTGTCATTAGTCCCACGGTGCTTCACCGTCCCTTACTGGCCTCCTAAGCACTGCCCACACCTTTATTAAATTCCTTCAAATGTCCGGTTTGGTTGTGTCTAACATTTCCTCCTGAGATCTTGACTGAGTTCCCTTTTCTAGAGTTTTCTTTTCTTATCATTGACAGACACTGAACCGTACTGAGCAGTTAATGTCTACCAGGCTCCACTTAGGTTACAAAAAGTAAAAAAAGCAACATTTTACTGCAAAGGACCTAAAATCTCATTTGAAAGTCAAGGTATACGTACATCAAAAGGCATAAAAAGTGCCCCCCCCCCCCACATGCTCAACAAATCCAACTTCTTTCCCTGCCTAATAGATGGAGAAACCTACTTTCCAGTTGCTGAGCCTCTGGGCCACTTGCCCATCCAGGTCCCCTACAAATCAGGTCCCCACAGCACCAGAAGGCATAAAAGGGAAATTGCAGGATGCCAAGCTGTAAGCTTTCCTAGTGTAGCACAAATTCCATCAGAATTTCCAGTTTATTCATCTGTATCCCCAACAATACAATGAGCCTTGTGAGGGCAGGGACCCTATTCATCTTCCCATTCTCTTCTGGTCTGGAGACTGTGTTGGGTTCCTAACTGTTCTCCTTGCTTCAACCCTTGTCCCCTGCCCTAGTTAACCATTCTTCACACAGTATCAGGAGTGCCTTCTAAAACTATAAATCTAATCCTGCTGCTCTGTTGCTTAAGACTATCCAAGGGCTTCCTACTACAACTAGGATAAAGTCCAATTCCACATTATACAAGGGCTTATGGGATCTCATACCAACCCACTTCACTACACTCCCACCACATTAACCTTTCTGCACCTCAAATACGCCAAGCTAAGTCTGACCTTTGGGCCACTGACTTGCTGTTCCCTCTTCCTGAAATGCCTGGCTGGCTCCTTGCTCTCCTCCAGGCCTCAGCTCAAATGTCACATCCTCTATCACGTCTCCTTTTACAGTTTCTACACAGCACTTAGCACCATACGAAATAATCTTGTTCATTTATTATCTGTCACTCCCACAATATTAGCACCCTGAGAGTGGGACCTTGTCTGTATCATTCACCACTAGATCCCCAAAGCATGGAACACTGCTTGGGCACACAGTAAATTCTCATTAAATATTTAGTGGATGAAGGCATAGTATCCAGGTGAGCTCAAAGATGCTTTGGAGGAATGTATCAGGAGCAGAGAGAAGTTCTTTAAGCAAAGGTAAGGGAGAAATAAACTAACCTAATGCCTTCCGTTGTCTTAGCAGGTAACTGACAAGAGCTGGCTGGCCAGAAAGGAAGAGCTGAGTCCACATGTAGGAAGGGTGTTGGACTATGCCCTTAGGGGCCCTTATAAGGCTGGAAACCTTGGGGACCTCTGTCCTTCACACAGATTGAGTAGAGGCAGGGAGCTGTGCAGAGCTGTCTCACTCTCGTATTCCTCTCCTCCATTACCTTCCTTTCTCTCCTTCTACCTTTCCTTCATCTCCTCCCACAGATACTGAAATACTGCCCTCATCTAGCACTATTGGAAAAAGTCTCTCTTTAAGAGGTTCCAGGGACATCAGCCCAGGGACCAGATTTTTTAAAAAATAAACACCAGAGTTTAAACAATGTGGCATGATAACTACACCAGTTAGAATGCTTTTGGCCAAATTAAACCCAGATTCAACTGGTTTAAACAATAAGGAAGATTTATCTTCTCACATAGCTAGAGGTTCTGACAAAGGGAGGCTGCAAGATCAGTTAGATCAATTCCTTGCAATATCCTCAAGGACCCAGTTCCTTCTGCCTTACCATTTTATTATCCCCAGTATCAGATTTGTCCTCAGCTCTTTCCCCTCACGGTCACAAGATGGCTGCCACCATTCCAAACCTCACAACAAACACGACAATGTCCAGGGGAAGAAGAATGACTACTCTTCCTCAGGTCTCATTTTAAAAGTGAGGTCATCTTTCTCAGAAATCCTCCCAGTCACTTTCCTTCATGTCTTATTGGCCAGCAGGGGCTCATGCTCCCCACAAGGCAGAATGTGGCAAGAAAATGGAATTACCATAGTGGAATTAGACTCATCAAGAATTGCTCTTGCACAGGGGATGAGTGTTGGGGAGTTTACCAATAGTGCCATTATAGGCACCAGTCAGGAGTCTCACTCTGCTCTGAGGTATTAGGTAGAAGGTGCAAAGTTACCCAAATTTCAATGCAACCATCATTGTGAAATTCACTATGCAAAAGGATTGCTTAGCCCTAAATTAAAGAATAATAGGAAAATATACAATTGATGAGAGCAGAGAAGAGAAGCACCTAACTGGAGAGTGGGGAATGAGCTGGAAACTGGGAGCCTTCTCAGAGGAGATGCCAATAATAAAGCCAGAATCTCTTTACTACATGCCCGGCACAGTGCTAAGCGCATTACATAATTCACTCATTTAATCCCTTCAATAGCCCTCTGACACAGTTACTACTCTTTCCCGTTTTAAGGTGAGGAAACTGAGGTGTGGAGAATTAAATAGCTTTTCCCAGGTCACCAATTTAGTTAACTGGTCTCTGGATTCGCGTCCAGGCAAGCTGATTCCAGACTCATTCTTTTACTTAATTCCTGGACCATTCTTCCTCTCTAATCTTGCAAAAAGCTTTCCAAAGAGACAAATAAGAGTTCCCCAGCTGGTTAAACTAGAGGTAGGAAGTCTAGGCAGGAGGGACGAGTACACCTGCTAGAAAGTTATTATCTGGTTCAGGCAGGAGGTGGCTAGCGCCTCATTAGATGGTACAAAAGAAGAGACAAATTGAAAAAATATATTATTTTCAAAGGAAGAACTATTGGTACCAACATTGATATAATTGCTAATGGATGGGTGTTGCCAGAACAATGTCTCATACTGGCAACTTTAAGAAAAATTGAATTTCTATAAAGGTTTCACAGGACCTGGAACTGAATCTAGAAAGCCATTCAGTGTCTAAGCAAGCTGGCTTACAAAGTCACTCTGGTATTCCTCCATATCTGCCAGTCAATGCTTTCCATGTGCTCCCTCCATGTTCCAAGGGAACTGAGAGTTTTTCTCCCTGGTTACCATATGAGTAGCTGGCCAATGGATGTGTGGATCCACTCCTAGTCTAGTCAGTGCCCAGTGCACAGCCTAGCACTGACTCTCCACCAGCGGCCGTGGGCAGGGCAGTGTCAGCCAAATGAGGAGACCACGATGGAGGCCTGGGTAAAGGAGAAAGAAGATTCCAAACTGATTTACAAGCCCGGAAGAATGAGGCTATTCAAAGCAGAGAAGTGGTTGGAAACCATTTAAAAGAGTTATATTGTAGGAGGAAGGAAGATGATATGCTCAGTTTTGAATAGGTTGGGTTTGAGAAGATGGTGGCACATCCAAGAGATGGCATTAGAGGAGCAAGACTGAAATGCAGGTTGGGACTGCATACACAGATACGTGATTCAGTCAAGTAGACGTGATCATTCATCCAGTTATTGAGCATGTGTCTGTCCTATGTTCTAGAACAGTCTTAGGTTCCAGAGCTGCAGCAGTGACCTGAATAAAGCCTTTGCTCTTACAAGGCTTACGTTCTAATGTCCAAGCCCTTGAAAATAAATGACCCTTTGCACAACCCCTCACAATATTCCCTGGACCCTGTGTGACCATGCAGAGAAAACAGCGAAGTTGAAGTCACGGAAGTTGGGAAGATAAAATAGAGATAGTGAAGAAGAAAATAAGACAGCGAGGGCACCATCAGAGAGGAATAGGAAACTGAGAGAGTGCCATTTCAGAGAGCCAAAAGTGAGTGAGTTTAAAGAAGAAATTAATATCCAATGGCCCCAGGCTAGTAGCGAAGGAAAACCCATTGAATTTGATGTGAGGGTTGCCTTGGTCAGCTTCTAACAATGGTTTTTGATCCTCACTGTGCATCAGAATCACCTGAGGAGCTTTAAGACACACAGATGCCTGGGAGCTAACCCCAAAATCCTGATGCAATTGGTCTGGAGTGAGGCCTGGGCATTGGTATCATTTCTAAGTTGCTCACATGACTCAAGTGTACAGGTAGAGTTGAGAAACATTGCTTTAAATAAAGCAATTTCAGCAGTAGAAGCTAGATTGCAGAGAATAAAAAAGTGGATTTTTTATTAGTAGAGAGACTAGCAGTCTTAACATCAGACGTGGATGTTTAGCCTCAGTCTCCTTCCCCCTTGCTGTGGGATTTAACCTCCTTGTGTCTTATCTATGAAATCAGGATAGAAATACTCGCTGTGCCCAACTCACAGTTTCTTTGGGAGGTCAAGATGGGAGAATAGATGTGAGAGTACTTTGAAAAAAGATTGCAGTGCCATAAAAATGTAAGATTTATATGGTTGTCAGTTTTTTTCCCCAAAGATGGCCCTAAAGATAGTGATTATCAACTGTAAAGACCTACGTGGAACCCGCATCCCTTTCCACACTGAGCTCACAAAGAGAGCATCCTTTGATAAGTGCTCACAGCCACTATCCAAAGGTCTAATGTTGTTTGCAACTCTTTTTCACAGCTAGCCTTTCACCACATCTATAATAGATGCAGTTTCCACAGGCTTGAAAATCCTACCTAAAATTGCTAAATACACAGCCATCCAACATAAAACTAAAGAGTTGAAGGATGCTGCTGTAAAGATTGAAAAGTAAATTTAATGTTTTAAGGTCCCCATTTAGTTGTCAATCCTAATTGTTATAGAGAATGGAGAAGGCAGAGGAGAGACTACAGATATCTGTGAGAGCAGGCAAAGCTGCAGGACCTGAAAAGCCTAATGCCCCTGGCAGATGGGGAAGGATTGTCCAAGATCTGAGCCAAAACCAGCAGTAGGATTCAGTAAGCACCTTGGGGTCTGCTTCAGGTACCAGGATACACCTACCTATATAATATATGTCAGGCTGGGTCTCCAAGAAATGAAGCAATACTCTCAACCTTCCACACTCTGACTTTCCTTGAGGTAGCACCTGCTCCCAGGTGAGCAGTGGTACCTGTTCGTAGTGACCAAGGTCCAATAGGGAGGCTTTCCTTAATTATTGATGATCACAGATGTGAAGAGTAGTATTACAACATGCTCTCTACTCATTTTTGTTTGATGTTTTCCTTGAGTAAAAATACAAAAAAAATGCAATTCTTTGTCAAGGAAATAGCAAACATAATCGTTGAGTTTCTTTTTTCTAATAAGCAGCATGAACTGAGAGCAGGAGTAAAAAGATAAGCAAACTTCTCCAGAGGAATTAAGCCAGGTGTCAGATAACCGGTGTAAGCATCAGAGCTATCCTGGGGAAGGTCAGTTGCCTTCCTCTCGCCTCTGAGCCTGCCCTAGTTCCCTCTGCTCCAGTTGCACTTAGGGTGAAGGTGCTAATTGCTTCCTGATCCTCCTGCAACTCCTCTGATACTCTCCGCCCAACCTCTTCCACCTGCGGAAAGACTTGCTTCAGAACTGCCCTCCTCAAAACGGAAGTACAGACCCCCAAAGCCAGAAACGCCCTCAGCTTACACCACCTCCAACAGGCCTTAGACCCTCTTGCATGTAAAAATACACAACAAAATAGAATTTTGAAACAAAGATATAAAAGGATCTTCACAAGTTTACATTGATCATCTGAACCATGGAGAAGCCACTTTCCTTGTGTTTGAACATCCTTGTAAAAAGCTAACCATGAGAAGTAAGGAATACAGAAGCCAAGGTGGGTACCACATCCCTGGCTCCTTTCTTAATGAGAAACATCCACTTTGAAAAAACATCTTTCATGCCCCAGTGTATAGACCATAAGCTTCTGGCTTGAGAGGCAACAAGGTTTGGTGAAAAGAGGAATAACTGTGCAGCCATTCGATCCTATATTAAAGACTCATTTTGTAAAAAGCCGCTGTGAACTTGGCCAAGTCCTTCAACCTCCTGGAGTCAGTTTTTCCCACATCTATGAAAAGGAATAAAAATATTATCATACGGCATTATTGTGAACATGACTTGATCCAGAATATGGAGGTCCATAATATAAGACACAGTATAGCTCAGTCTCTCCTCCTTTCCCTCTGAGACTGAGTTTTTCAATATTGGGAAGTCCAATGATCTCTTATGCTTGTGATTTCCCTGTGAACAGAACACAAGTAATCTCAGCTAGGAGGGTGTGCTTATAATTGGAGGGGGAGGCATCCAGAGCCCAGGGAAGGGGGTACTTAATACTCCATCCTTCAACAATTCCTACCATTTCCTCTGCAGAAGCAGCGTTCATCAATAAATCAGCAAGTGGTAGTGCATTTTTTAAAATAACCTGGAAATTTTACCGTTTTTGTTATATTTTGTTATAATAGCATACACAAACAAAACAGCAGTTTTTCCCCAAAGATATGTTATTGACAATTACAGTTTCAGAAGCACAGAGACAAAAACTGTCCAGAAACTCACGATGAAGGCTAAAATTAGATTTCTTTTTAAAACACCCCCCCGACGGTACCTAGCTAATGTTATTACGGCTGCTCTAACTGTGGGTGATTTTCTATACCCACTGTCAGTGCAATAAAGAGACATAATAGACATAAGAATAGCTTAAAACTTAACTGTAAGATTATTTTTCAAGTAGCTTCTCCAAGTATAATACCTTAGCTTCTAGAAAAAGTAATCGCTGCAAACATTTGAAAAGTCGAAGTTCTATGCAAGGACCCAGGAGATTAACACAATTGAACATAATAGCTCCTTCCAAACCATTTCCTAGGGACTGGAGCGCAAAAAACCTTCAGACGGCTTTCCAAATATATTTTCTTTATTCAACGGAGAAAAGGCTATTTGAAGTTCTTGTATTCCTTTCACATAGAGATGCTTCACTGAGCTTTAAGAGAAACATTCATCTGTAGGCACAAAATGAGTAATTCCTCAGCTTCTAAAAACTGTAATCGTTGCAAACAGCTGAAATGTTAAATTTTATGCAAAATGTCTTTTGAAAAGACAGAAACAAAAACATGGAAATAAATATTTCAAACCAGTCTCAGCATTTATGTTTAAAAACATTAATACATACTCATATGCTTGTGGACGCATAGAGTGTCTCTGGGCTGCAACAGTGACTGTCTCTAGGAAGTTAAGGGTTGGAGGGAGTTTTACTGTTCGCAGTGCATCCCTCACGTGTTTTATATTTTGTACTATGTGCAGGTATTAATATTAACCTAGCTCAACCTAGTTACTTAGTTAAACGTGGTCTCTTCAATCAGCAAGCAAACTCATCCATCCCCGTCAAGGTAGGGGATCATCCTCTACAATCTGAAGACCAACCTTCTCCCTAGCCTGGACCCCACGTATGCTGCAAAGCAGAGAAGCTCCCTGCCTTCTTTTCACACTGAGCACCAGCTGTGCTGGGGGCTCTGCTGGCACTAAAGGACACAACAAAAACAAGAGGCTGTCTCCAGGCTGTCCCCACAGGATGGCTGGGGCTCCCTCCCCAGGCTCCAGCCCTCCCCAGCCTTCCCCTTTCCCTAGAGCAGCCCACTGCTTTTCAGATGTATCACTCTAGTCTTTTCCTTGTTGCCCCCACCCCTTCACTCTTGTGATTAAATGGCTTTGTCCAAGAGGTTAGTGTGTACTCTCTTTCTCAGTGACCCTGAGACACAATGACTAAGGGAGGAGGTTAAAGTCCCGAACACATTGGAGCCAAATCCTCTTCTAGAACACATTAGCTGTGTGACCTTGGCAAGCTACATAGCCCCTTCGAGTCTCAGTTTCTTCATTCTTGAAATGGTGGCAGTTACTATATCCTAAGAGGGATGGAATAGAGATTGAATGAGATCAGTTATGTAAACTGCCTAGTATAATACTCAACATACAGCAGGTGTGCAATCAATGTTAGATATCATCACCATCATCATCATCACCATCATAGTAGTAGTAGTAACTGGTTCTCACTGCCAAAGGATGACACTTTCAAACTTCCCAGGCCTGCACACGTTGCTAGCTCTCTGTCTCAGGAAAAGCAGAATGGAATAGTGGAAAGGGTGGGCCTTGGAGCCAGAAAGGCTTTACCTTGAGTAAGTCCTTAACACCAAATTTCTTCAATTATAAAGTGAGGATAGTTATGCCTGCCTCAGTGGATCAGGGTGAAGAGTACAGACAATGTATAAAAAACATCTGGCACCTAGTAAGTCCTCTCTACATCTTGGCTGTGTCCACTTTACTCCAGGGGGCTTATCTTATCACTGCCCCCAACAGACCTTTGCCCTCTTCAGTCTCCACGTCTTCGTTCAGCCCCGTTGCCCCTGCCTGCCCTGCCCTCTGTTCACATCTCCATCTCTGGAAACTTCCTGCATCTTTCTAGATTCAGTTTCATCCGAGAGCTTTTGGGGAGCTTTCTTTGACCACAATGGCTTTTCCCACAAAGTGTTTATCTTCTGTGGGGAAATAGGAGGTAGAAACCCAGAGGATCCTCAAATCTTTCCTCTGTTTCCCCTGTTAGACCTACTAGAAACTAAGAAGTTAAGCAATAAGGTGCAGAAAGAACTCCAGTCACATGTGGCCAAAGAGTAGTTTCCCAGTGAACTTTCTTCCCAGGAACTATGATCTCTGTGCTGTCTAGGAGTGGTCACTCGCCCCTCCAAAAGTCAACTCCCTAATGCCTTATTCAGGATTGTCTCATAATGGAAAATGGTCAATTGGTTCATTGATAACTTAAGGCCCACTGGGAATTCTAGCATGTGGACAGGCTAGTGGGCCACTGGACACATTAGCTGATGTCCACATGAGCAGAGATGCTTCTACTTCCCCATGGGCCTGACTGCAGCTGCTCCTAAATCCATTCAGTGTGAATCAGATTGAGCCATTGTGCTCCACAAATGTTGGACAATTCTGAGCAGTGCTGCTAGAGGATACAGCCAACTCCTTAGCATGCCATCCCAGACTCTTCACAATCTGACCTCAACTCCTTTTCTCAGCTCTTCTTTTGTGGCAGCCACCTCATACCTCCTGCTGCTTCCCAAGCCCACCATAATCTTCCTTGCCTCCTAGTCTTCCCTGTAGTTGGAATGTCCTTTTTCAACTTCTTTACCTAATGAATCCCACTCATGCTTTAAAACCCAGCTCAGATGTTGCCCTCTATGAAGAATCCTGCCATTCTTCCGCAGACAGAGTCTATCCCCCAATTCTCTCATCAGCCCTCTTGTTAAGCTCTTTAGATGGTACTAAGAGGATGCTTACTCCTGTCTCCCCGATGAGACCATAAGTATCATGAGTCAAGGATGATTTTATAACCCGTGTGTCTGCCCACCATGGTGCCTGATAACCAACACATTTTATTTAATGAATTGATGAAAGAAAACAGAAATAAATGAATGGATTATTCCATTTCTATCAAAAGACACCATCTTTCCCAGCCTTCCCATCTAAGTGCTGCCTGGAAGTTACTCTTGGTAGGTATGGGCTGGTGAGGGACAGAACCATGTTTGCAAAAGGTGGGCTCTCCTGCGGGTGGGAGAGGGAAGTACATGTGTCCAAAATAACAACTCCCCTTGAAAACATTAAGTCAGAAGGGTCTTTCACTTCTGTATTTCTTGTTTTCACCCTCCTATACTCCCATACAGGCCTGATATCCAATGAAATCTGATAAGTGATATTTTGTAAAAATATCCAAATTATTTTTTAATTTACTAAGTAGCTACAACACCAGACATGAAAAAATCCTCTATCCAGTAGCTGTGGTTGCCCTTTGAAGTGCCATCCACAGGATTTTTCCCTCTGGTAACTATTGAGCAACCCATTTTCACCTTTAGGCCTGGCACAGGATGCCTGCCTGCCTGTTTATTTTCTGGCTAATTCAGTTCCTTTACATCCTATGACCTTCAGTCCCATAAGCAATATGGGAGTCATCCCAGCAGGACACAGACAGTTGCCGGCAGTATGTGGAAACAGGGAGAAGAAAGGCATGGTCCTGGCTCTGCAGAAGCTCGGAGCTCAGAGTTCACCCCTTTGAGGAATTCACAGCCCACAGACAGACCATAACATTAGGTCCACCAAAGCCCATAAGGCGAGAAGTTCAGGAAGAAAAGAAATCATAACCACCTTGGAAAATATCAACTGCTTTGTTAGAAAAGACTTTCAAAGGCCAATTTCTCACCTCCAGCTTCTTTCACTAGTTTGTATTGACCATTATTGGGAGGCCCAGGCCAAGGGTAAAGCCAGGGTGAAGAAGCCACAAGCTAATTACAAAGGACAGAGCTAAAGAAACATGTGAGCTGTCTCTGAGTACGCAGTAGCGTGACCGATAATTGATTAATTTTTATTTCCAATGGATATTAAAACAGGCAACACGCGAATATGCTAACAAACTGAAAGTCAAGCAATACAATGAGGTAGGCAGTAAGCGTTCCTCCCACCCTCAGAGGCTGCCTCTCTTCCTTGCTTCTTAGGCCCCTTCAAAAGAGACTTCTGTGCATTTATAATGGACAGACATGTACAATGCCTTCAGCTTCTTGGTGGCTCAGGGCTAAGTTAAGCGGCCCATACTGAAGGCTTAGCCACAGGGATGAGTCAGAAAAGTGGGCAATGGAGAGTAAAATCAGGGCAGAATGCGCCAGGCCTGGTTAACTCAGGGGCATGCCCCCTGACCACCTGCTGTGTGCTGGCAGTCGTGCTGGCAAGAGGACAGGGGAGGGGGAGCCAGGCCCTCCACACTCACAGTTCACCTCGCAACTTTGCTAGGCATTACCCATCTTTTAGAGAGAAATAAGGTATGTGGAGAGCTGAGAGGCAGATAGGGGACAGATTCTCGAAAACTCCAAGGAGGTTTTAAGCCCTCACAAAGCAGACAGGCCCAGTAGCTGTCTAGCGCTTCCTTGCCGGGATGCTGTGGCATGTGCTGTTCCATGGGGCCCAGGGAAGTGCCTATGTGGTGAGGAGAGAAGTTCTTAAACGTCTTCCTTGCTAACACCATTCTCCCTGCCTCTCAGAAGCACCCAGCTGGTGTGTATCCTCCAGGACAGCAAATCCAGTTATTTATCTCCATATTCCGTGATATATTTATAGAGTAACGAATGGCCTATTAAACTAAGTTTGGGCGTCTGTCTCGCCACAGCCACGTCCTCGTCCGCGTCCTCAGCCGGGGAGGCCGTTGACGTGGGCTGCAGCCTTTCAGCCTCAATTCCCCTCCCTCTGCCACCTCCTCTTTATCCCTCCCTCTTCCTCCCCTCCTCCGCTTATTTGGGAGATTAGAGTTCATTAATTAAATCTTGTGCTTAGATCGAACTGTAACATTATTCCAATCACATTTATCTTGCAGGCGGCGGGGGAGATGGCAGCCTCACTGAAAACGCGCGGGGGAGCCTGAGCCGGCGGCCGGAGACGCACGGCGCGGCGCGCTCCATCGCCACGCCGCCCCGCAGACCCTCCATCTTCCTGCTCAGCCTCCTGGCCCCACTCGCCCCTGCCTTGGGGATCCGGCTTCTCTCTGGGGCGCCTGCCCGCCCCCACCCCACCCCACCCCACCCCACTCCCGGCCCTCCGCGGCTCCCCTGCCCGGTCCCCCTCCCCCGCCACACACGCTGACACGCGCACGCGAACACACACACTCACACGCTGACACGCCAGCGAGCTGCTGGCCGCTCAACGGAGCGATTTCCCCGCTTTCCCTGATCCCAGCACAGCCTGGGATGAGAAATTGCAAAATGGCCCGGGTCGCCAGTGTGCTGGGGCTGGTCATGCTCAGCGTCGCAGTGCTGATTTTATCACTCATCAGCTACGTGTCCCTGAAAAAGGAGAACATCTTCACCATTCCCAAGTACGCCAGCCCGGGGGCGCCCCGAATGTACGCGTTCCAGGCGGGATTCCGGTGAGTGCGGGCCTCTGAGCGCCCTCGGGTATCTGGTTTGTGGGGAAGGGGGTTGTTTTGGCTTCTCTGAGACACTTGGGGCAAGATAACTGCGTGGTCCTTCCACTCCTCTCTCTGATTCTCCCTTCCCCCTCCCCTTTGTTTTTTTTTTAACCAAGAGCACCTAAAAGCCGTTGTCCTAATCTCTGTAATTGCATTTTTCGTATTCTTCCTCGACATCCCTTCCCCCATTTCAAAAATGGGAGGAGGGTATAAGGAGAATGATGGTGGAGGGAGAGGCAATGTGTGTGTTTGGGAGGGGGTGGTGAATCGGGAGGAGGACTTGCATGAGGTTAGCGCCTTCTCCGCGCCCTGTCCGCAGACTCGGCGGCCGGGCTCTGAGAGGTCCAGGGGCGATTTAATGGCGCAGGCGCCGGACTCCCCTTGCGCTCTTTCCACTCCCCTCCCCCACCCCCCACCCCATCAAATGATGTGCGGGTCTATTCTCATGAAACCCCTGGGGTATTCTACCTCGATCTTTACCCCCTCCTCGTTTTCACCCCCCCCTTCCGGGATTTTTGTAATTCCCCCGCCCTCTGCGGGAAGCGAGCCTCCTAAGGGCCGCCTACCCTCGCCGCAGGTCCAAGTCACCGCCCGGCCGGCGTAGGGCTGAACTGGGAAGGCACCAGGCGCGGCTTGGCACAGCTCATCAAGAGCCCCTGTCCCTACCTGTGACCCCTAGACGCTGTCTCAGCAGGGTCCCCTGAGGGGCAGATGGCAAATACAAACTGCAGCCTGTGGTCCAAGCTGGGCCAGAGGTGCGGAACCTAGAGAAGCCCCAGCTGGGCAGAAGAGCGGAGCTGGCCGACGGCCTCCGAGGGTCCCCAGGCAGGAGACCGGGAGTGAAATCAAGCATAGGCTCGGGAAGGAAGAGGTTAAGGCGAGAGCCACCCTCAGCGTTCCCCTGGGTCTCCGGTTTCCTCTGCCCTTTCTCCAAAAATCAATTCACCCGGACGACGGGAGCGTCGCCCGCGAGGCTGGCGGCGGCGCGGCCGCTGTCCGCGGTGCTGACTCCCCTCGTCCTCGCTGCGCATCGGGCTCCAGCCGTGCGCCGGGCTCCCGCCCCTGCTCTCCGCCAGACGGCCATTTTATGGGTCTCTCCCGCGCCCGGAGGGATGGACAATGGAGACGGATTCCCTCAGTTTTCTTTATTCCTCCGGGCTGTATTGGGGAACAGAGGGTAGACCAAATGAGAGGTGACTTTGGGGCGGGATGGAGCCAGTGCGTGTGCCAGCTGCCCCCCGCCCCCACCGGCTGAACTTTAATGGCTACCTCGGCTTCCCCCAGCTGAGGCCAGCACGTTTGTCTGTGTACTCATGCTCCTCTCCAGGTCACAGTTTGCGCTGAAGTTTCTAGATCCGTCATTTGTGCCCATTACGAATTCTCTGACCCGCAAACTCGAAAAGAAACCTAAGTGGAGATTTAATCGGACAGCGTTTTTACATCAAAGGTAGGATAGGGGGGAGAGATCCAAAAGGTGTTTTTGAATCCTGGAGCTCAAAAAACAAAACAAAACAAAGTAATCCACAACAGCAAAAATCTGTCCTCCACCCTGAGGTATTTGTCTTGTCTTCTTGGCCTGACTGCACAAAAGCTGATTGGTAAGCCTTTTTATGTATGTAGTGCCTTCTCAGAAAACATCAAGAAGACCAATTTGAATGGAAGAAAAAAAGATATTTCTAATATCCTCCCTAACTTAGGCTTAATTGAGCATCATGATTCATAGTTGATGTGTATGGCTAATACTGCCAAAGCTATCTAATTTTTAGAAAGGTTAATTGGAAAAAGACCACCCAGTGCATTTTCATTCCCCCACTGAAAAAATTTGAAAAAATAAAATAGTATTGTCTCATTGAAACACAAAGAAAATACTACAATCCATCTCTATCAAATTACTCGTGAAAATCTTAGCCCAAATATATGCAAGTATTTAAGTATGGTTTTGTTTTGCTTTTGCCTGTTTATTTTCATTAAACCTTTACAGTTTTTAATATATTGTAAAAGCTACCCAGCATCTTTCTTAATAGTTGTTCTGTAGCAGCCTCATTTATACACGAAGGAGTTTATGTGTGTGTATGTGTGGGGATTTTTGTGTTTTTGTTTTGTTTTGTTTTGTTTGAGGTGGGGAAGAAGGATGAGGTTTACTCAGATGTATTTATTCTCCTCAGTGATTCTGGTCTACTCTTAGCAACCCCAGATAAGTCATTACTCCTTCCTTCTTGGTGGGATTACAATGCTGCTAAATGGAATGTGAGCCATCTAGTGTATTCATTAGGTGTGTGAATACTTATTTTACAAATACTTATTTTACCACTCTATTTAGGGGATTGCGTTTAGCCATAGCATTTCTGGTTACTGCACTCTCTCTTTTTAATTTTAATCTAATGACAGAATTAAAACAAATTCAATAGATATCCATGGTGTCATGAAAATATTGTTTATTTGAAAAGTTGACATATAGTCATGTGATTATGATTAAAATTTTTTAAACACTGTTTAATTAGGAATTAGTCCATGACAGTAATTGATTAATTCTAAAACCCTAGAAGTGCTTTCTTTTTTAACTTTTGGGTTTTCAATCCAATATTAATTTTATAGACAACCTAGAGAACTCTCATGAGTAGAACATATACTTTTTCCCAAAATATATTTCTATCTCAATAAAAATATTCTTCCCACACTAGGCCATGTGACCCAAATGACCAGTCAGAACAATATTTCTTTCTCAAAACTCTCCTCCTTTCAATCCATTTATTATGTAATCTTTCATTTCCCCAGTGTTATTTTAAACTTACTTTACCTTTGTCACAGCTTATAAAGAACAGTATTGGTAACTTTTGAAGTTTTGGATTAAAGCCTTCAGTTTATGCTGCTCTATACTTTGATGAATAAAGTGATTTTTAAAAATAAAATTCCAGTTAAAGTGATGATATGCAAAGCATTTCGTTTCATTTCTGCTATTTTTTAGGCAAAAGATGCAGGAAATTCAATGTGATTTCTTAGAATTGGAGAATCTAGTAGCAAAGTAACATGTTACTGGTCTCTTAAACATTTTAAATAGCTGAGA
This sequence comes from Equus caballus, assembly GCF_041296265.1. Taxonomy (NCBI): domain Eukaryota; kingdom Metazoa; phylum Chordata; class Mammalia; order Perissodactyla; family Equidae; genus Equus; species Equus caballus. Next base: position 83,170,189 of record NC_091691.1, read on the forward strand.
CTTTAAGATGCTTAATTTTACTTAATACTCAACATGAAAGCAACCTGAAATTAGTGCTAAGTTTCCCCCTTGTCTTGTTTATCCTCTGAGTCCTTAGAATTTACACACGTTTTCAGGATTTACAATAGCCTGTTTTTCTAAGAATTAGATTCTCCAACTAAATTGTGTTTTTGTATAATCAAGTAGAAATATGCCCCTGTTTCATTATTCAAAGGACCTTAATGAGATTATCTCATTTCTATTAAATATTCAACTATACCCACTGCTATTACCATTTTCATATTTTAATAATAGATAGTACTATACTGAGTCATCTGTTTGGCTCTTATTTGGACACCAGTGATATTTGATACTCCTTGAATACTGCAGTCCCATAGCAAACAAGTAGTCCCTAGTTACAAACTCTAAGTCACCAATGTTTGTGCATTAATGTGAGCTCTTTGGGGCCTGTGTAAATTGTCTCCCTGTATATTCTGACACAGTATGGCCTGCACCTCCCCCTTGATCAAATACACTCTTTATGTAGAGCAGAAAACCAAAGAATGGCAACTAGAACTGTAAGTTACAACATTTGCGAGCCTCGAAGGATTACATCCAGAACGTGACTGAAAGATGAGTGTATGTCTGAAGATTCTGAAGCAGTCCTCCCCTCAAAGACCACAATTGTTATGAATGTATATTCTTTCTTGGATTCAATGTGCCTACGATTCTTGTCTGAATGAAATGGCAGCATAAGACATAAGATGGAAAATCAATTCTTTTGAATGGGATGCATTTAATGAATTTCTTTTTATTTTAGGCAAGAAATTCTTCAGCATGTCGATGTAATAAAAAATTTTTCTTTGACCAAGAATAGTGTTCGGATTGGACAACTGATGCACTATGATTATTCCAGCCATAAATATGTTTTTTCTATTAGCAATAGCTTCCGATCACTGCTTCCAGATATGTCGCCCATTGTGAATAAGCATTATAATATTTGTGCGGTGGTTGGAAATAGCGGGATCCTGACAGAGAGCCAGTGTGGACAAGAAATAGATAAGTCAGATTTTGTTTTCCGTTGCAATTTCGCCCCTACGGAGCCTTTCCAAAGAGATGTTGGAAGGAAAACCAACGTTACCACCTTCAACCCCAGCATCCTGGAAAAATATTACAACAATCTTTTGACCATTCAGGACCGTAACAACTTTTTCCTCAGTTTAAAAAAGCTCGATGGGGCCATTCTTTGGATCCCTGCGTTTTTCTTCCACACTTCAGCAACTGTTACCAGAACATTAGTTGACTTTTTTGTTGAACACAGAGGTCAGTTAAAGGTCCAACTGGCTTGGCCTGGAAATATAATGCTGCATGTCAACAGGTGTGTGTATTTTATTGCCTTTAACTCATACCCCACCAGATGGCAAATCAATATTGTAATCTCTTGGGGGTGGGAGCTATCCGATTAGTTGTTGTGGTTAGCTTAGTACTTTAGGACAAACTCTTATGTTTTGTAATGAATGAATGAGTCATTCTAGGTAAGAAGTTCAATCTCCTACTCCCAGCTGGTAACCAAGTGCCAAACGGAGGGACTGGTGTTTCATCAGCCTCTCCTCTCTATTCCCTGTCCCCTCCCTTGGTAGAAGCCTAATGAACAGTCATGGAAATAACCACAGATCAAGAATTTTCTTTAAATGGATACCTCCGTCCCAATAATGCCAATGGCTAAGTTAGACAAATCAAGTAGTTTTTTCAAAGAAGAGGCAATTGACTTAAAATGTTCCTTTTTATTTGATGTTTGGGTGTTTTGTAGATGTCCAAGATTAACAAGCCACCCAGATAAGTCATAAATTGCATAATCTGCCTTTATAATTTGGGATTTGAGTGCTCAAACAATGGTAAATGTGTATTTTATGAGCTCATTGTTACCCCTTGTAATTTGATAGACAGATTGACCAGAAATGCAATATTCCCGTCTAGTCTCATGGGTCTTAATTCTGGCTGTACATTAGAATCACTTGGAGGGCTTTAAAAAATACTTTTGCCTGGGCTCTATGTCAAAAGATTTTGAGTAATTTGTCTGTGGGAGAGGGGAGAGGCCCAGGTACTTGGTATTTCTTAATAACTCCCCAGATGATTCTAATATGCAATCAGAATTGGGAGGCACTAATTCAGGGCATTTTATAAAGCAAGATTAATCATGGGATTTTTTTTTTCTTTACATCATCTGAGGAAATTGCCCCAACTCTAATTTCCCCTATGTAAGTAGCTCCACTGTCCTAACATACTGTCCAGGTATTACTGCAAGTTAGAGTGGGTTCTGGGAGGCCCGGTAACAGGGAATTCTAAAGATTTTTATCCCATAGTAGATATTACCATTCTGTAGTCCCCTAAAGTCTTCCAAATTTAAGATCTCTTTAGTTGACCTCTCATAGAAGGAGGAATCATCATCTAATAAGCTGGTACCTATCTAACAAGTAGGGTATAACTTATAGTGTGTATATATATATATATATATATATATATATATATATATATACTATATATATACTATTACAGGTAGCCATAATTTATAGTGCAAACTGGAACTTTTCTTTGAGACAAAGAGGATGCTATTAATAATTACAACAAAGGTAACAGACAAAACTGGGACTGTCCCAGTTTCCCAGGGTGTATGGGCACGTTTTTAAGAGGTAATATAGCCCAACTCCTAAGTTTAAAGATGAGTCAAGTGAGCAACAAAGAACAGGAGTTATTGACCCAATGTCACTGCCCAAAATGGCAGAACCAGAATCTGAAGCCAGGCCTCTGCCAACCTGTCCTGTGATCTTTTGACCTCATCGTTTTTCTCCCCTCTTGCTCCATTTAAGTTCAGCTGTACCAAAAGAATTATCAGAAGTCATTCTAGGTAAGAATATTAAAACCAAGACTAACCTTTTAAACTCCAACTGGAAGGCAAAAGGTCTATCTTTGAAGCCTTCAAGTAGTGAAAAAGGAACTACATGTGCTTAGAAACTTAAGGAAACTTGCCTGTGTGGCCTGTCCTGCCCTCAGCTTTTCAGAAGGCCTGTGGATTTCACCATAATGCCTCACAACTGCTCAGACTTGAACCAAACACAATGGATCAATGAAAACTCAAAGGAAATACAGTCCATAGAAACCTGATTGATGGGCAGTTTAATTCTGCCTGCACAGCCAATAATAAACATACACACACATACTCCACAGCAGTCTCAAATATTCGGCGGTGAGGTAGGAAGGCTTCAAATTACTATCTAAATATGGAAGAAAAAATAACCATAATTTAGCATTTTCTTAAATTCAGAAAGTGAGTAAATACTTTTCTGATGTTGTGGCATGCTAAAGAAGGGCTTGTGAGCCCTCAGTTAGAAGACAAAGGAGAAGGGAATATGATTTTTTACAAGAGGTTGGAGAAAAATAAGCCCTCACAATCTTTCCAAACCCAAGAAGAAGGACTTATCTCTAGGTGTAGTAAGGAAGTGACAGAGGAGGTACCCTTAGACTAAACAACCTCCTCCCCACGTCCAGGGGCCCTTTATGTATGAGAAGCATCATCATTCTCATCAGTGGCCTTCTGTGGTGTCACCATTGAGTCAGAGTCACTACTCTTTAATACAACCCAGAGGCAGGACTGGCATCAAAATGGGCAACCTGTGCAGTCACACAGGAGCCGTGCTCAGAAGGGCCTGGCACTGGGTTTAATACTCTGCTATCACCCTCTTGAAATTCTCAATGACTTTTGAAACAAGGGCCCACATTTTCGTTTTGCCACTGGGTCTCACAAATTCTGTAGTCAGTCCTTCCCAGAGGCATTTTATAGTCTAAAAGATAGATTCAAAGCAAGTATTGTTTAAGGTACTTGAAGAAATGCAGCTTCCAGCCCAGTCATATCGACCTATCTGATTGAAACTTTCAACACTGGTCTCTGAATCCACCTGTACTTATTGTTCCACAGGTACTGGAAAAACAAACATTTGTCGCCCAAACGGCTGAGCACAGGTATTCTTATGTACACCCTTGCATCAGCAATATGTGAAGAGATCCACTTGTATGGATTTTGGCCTTTTGGACAGGACCCCAACACAGAGGAAGATCTTCCATACCATTACTATGACAAAAAAGGAACCAAATTTACCACCAAGTGGCAGGAGTCCCACCAGCTGCCTGCTGAGTTTCAGCTGCTGTACCGAATGCATGCGCAAGGGCTCACCAAGCTGACTCTGTCACACTGTGCCTAAGAACTCCAAACAGAAAGTGCCAAATGGCTGTTTAAAAAGTGCCCCAAATCAAATTGAATAGTCATCAGAATAGAACCCTAGAGAATTTCTTATAAGGATTGTCTGCCACTTAAAAAGAAAGACGTCTTCACTCCCTCTTTTGCACTGCTCTTGTACGGGGCTTAGCAGGACAGACGCGTTGAAGCCACATGATTTAAACTTGATTGATAAAAGGAATGTTACATTTGGAACTATGCTGCTAACAAAATGGTTTGAAGTATTTTCATGTTTATATTTTAATAATAAACTGCCTCTCATTTTCTATGAGGACTAGAGCTGCAGTTTCTGCAGCTTTGCTCAGACACAGTCCTCGTAATCAGATTTGGGCAGGATTTCAGTTTTGCCTGGGTGGGATCTGACTCTTAAAAATGGAAACATAAAAAACTGGTTTGCTTATCTGATCTCTCTCTCACTCTCTCCTTCTCTACAACCACTCCTCTAGTCCCACCCCAGTGGAGTTTAATAGTTTGCTAGGAATCATATTGAATTAGCTTTGCTTGTATGTGTTGCATCTGTACTTGATGTGTTCAAGGCTCTGGGTAACTTTGATGTTTCATGACAAACCGAGAAAATCATGATCGATCCCTTTATGATGACTTCTATGAGAAATGTCTCTTAGGAAGTTCTCACTGGTCCATATAGTCACTCTATAGCAGAGTGGTCCCTCTGTGGTAGGTGGCATGTAATGCAGTGCATCTTTCACTATCACAAAGAAAGCCTATGTCGTAGGTGGCATCACATCTCTTGACATGAGTGCTATTGTGGCAAATCATTCTGTTGCCACATCTGCAAGGGCATTCCACCCTGAGTTTAATGCTTCCTGCAATCCCAACCCAGGTACTGGGCTGGTAATTCTCTCAGAATAGAAAGGCAGCTTAAGAGCCTGGGATATAGGGAGGAAACAGATGATTAGAAGTTGTGATGGATCCCATATACCCTAAAGTGTTGTAACCACGTTGCCTGTTCAGAGCGTTTGAGAACCAGCAGGGTTAGAGTAGAGTAGAAGCTCCCAGGTTGGCTAGGGGAGGCCCCCATGTGAAAGTGCTGAATATCACTGTGTCTACTAGCACTGCCCCAGAACCATTTGCTCCCTTTAAGACAATTGTAGACACCCTATATTCCCTCTTTCCACTGAAACCGGATCTATACATCTACAAAGTAAGCTTTTCAAAAGGAAAAGCCAATGTGTAGTGGCAAGATTTGGTACTAAATAACCCTTGGAATTTGAGATGTGTAGACCTGCCATGAAGGAATTAGTTGGCCATTCTCTTTTTCGTTATTTCAGCCTTAGCAGTAGAAATCACATCACTCCTCTCCTTAGCTTTTCACTGAGCAGCACTTTGTTGTTCCAATTCCACCCAAAGTCTGGCCAAGTTGATGTTAAATTTTAATAAGAGTTTCTTTTTTCTTTCCAAATGCCAGTCAAGCACATTTGTAATATATTTGGGTGGAGTAGCTTTTTCTTTTCCAGAAATTTCATCGAGATTGCTTGCACTGTTACAAATACTATTTAAAATAATTGCTGTAGTTCAGTAATCATCTCACTGCCCCTCCTTGGGAAGGTATAATCATGCCTAAAACTAAACCAATACAGGGGCTGGCCCTGTGGCCGAGTGGTTAAGTTCGCGCGCTCCGCTGCAGGTGGCCCAGTGTTTCGTTGGTTCGAATCCTGGGCGCGGACATGGCACTGCTCATCAAACCACGCTGAGGCAGCGTCCCACATGCCACAACTAGAAGTACGCACAACGAAGAATATACAGCTATGTACCGAGGGGCTTTGGGGAGAAAAAGGAAAAAAATAAAATCTTTAAAAAAAAAAACTAATCAATACAGTAAGGAAAGACACAGTCTTTATGCTCATGTTCTGCCTAGTTCTAAAGGGGAGCTGTCTTGTTCTAATTTTTTTCAGAAAGCTAATTAAAGCAGCTTACATAGATCCAGATATTAACTAGTGAAGGAAAACCATACAGGTTTAAATGTGTCACCAATGGTGACACATCTTACAACGTTGTATGAATGGCAATCATCCAAATAGATGGGAAGAAATAGGAATAGATGTTTCAAAAAACAGCTCGATACTTGAAATAATTAGAGGAGACAGTAAAAAACATTTTTAAATTCAATGGTGTAATTTGACGGGCATCAAAACTGCACCATGTTCACTCCGTGTCACTTTGGAGAGGATACCACTACAGCTCTCATGCTGAGCTGTGTTAGGATCGCTGCGAGAATGATAACTGACACAAGTGTTTAGTTGGCTCTTCTGAAGCACTTAGTTCGTTTGGTTATAGCTAAATGATTTTAATGCCAGCCTTGCATGGGCCAGATTCTGACTCTGGAGTTTTAATCCCAATGTGCCCATTAGATTTCACTAAATAAAAATACATAGACACTTTGAGCCAGGCAGGTTAAAAGAGCAAAAGACTAGAATTCCTAAAACCAGTTAATTGTTCTATGGTAGATCATTTAAATTACATCTCATCATAATGTCAAGTGTTTTTGGGAGGGGGGCATTGTTTAAAGTTCAGGGAGATTTTTTAAAATCTCACTTCACTTCTGGCCCCGTCTTAACCTACAGTGAGAGGACTTCTCCAGCTCCCAACATCATTTCATCTGTTGCTTTCACAAGAACTCAAAATGTCGAGGAAATGGACTTGTCTCCCAGAACTAGAAGGGCTCAGAGATCAGGCTCATTCCTGTTTCTAGGCAGGACTTCCTGAAGCTGATCCCAAAAGACCACCCTTCTCTTTTCTCTAAAAATCTCTGAAGAAAACCCAAGGCCCTCGGTAGTAGTTAACCACAATTCTCATAATTTATAAATTCTTGATATACAGCCTATATCCCTCTTATTGGAAAAATTAGGTGCAATATGTTGATAAAGCATTTATTCCAGTTTTCGGCGTGTAATGAGCACTCAATATATGGCAGCTTTTACTGTTATTTTTATTGTTAGTTATACCCTTGACCTACACTTCCAGCATAGAGAAAAATAGCCTGTAGCTGATCATACAAAATCTCTTTTTGTTTTTAAAGACTATTTCAAAGATAAAATCTATATAACCACTGTCATGACAAAAAGAGTTGGGCAGTCCCATGAGTCCTGATTAGAAAGGCCGTGGTGTAAGCAACCAGCACTTCTGGGCCTGTGTGGTCAACAGCAGTGAACTGGGCAGGCAGGACCATTGGGTCTCTCCTCCTGATTCAGCTACAGATACATAATACTGGCTTTGGTATTCCCCTTCCTTTACTGGTTCTAGGTTAAGTGCATCCTTTTGTCAGAACCTTTCTTCTTTTTGGATAGTCACAGCAGAGTCCATCCTCAGCTATTGGAATAAATTTCATCATAAAACCCCCACAGCTATCTACACATGACACCATCACAAATGACCAATTGAGTTGCAGAGGGGGAAGAAAAACCCACAAACATTTAGCCACCTGCTTAATGCTAGTGCCTCAGTTTTCATCAGTTGTTCTGAGTGTCATGTGCAGACATGTAGATCCAAGGGAGACAAGAGTTAAAATGCGGCGTCAAAAATCCCTCCCACATCCAGAAAATCTTTCCCATATTTGATGATTAAACATCTATGGTTCCCCTGCCTTTGATTCTCTGTCTTAAGTGTTCTTGACCATTGCAAGAGTGCTATGTTTAGTAGTGTTGTGTGCCTAGCAGTGCTGACTGTGATTACTGGGCCATCTGTCTGTAACTTTGATGTCAGGCACCTGACCATGGGGCTACCAGCCAGGACGTGCAAAGGGAGAAGCTCCTCCAGCCTCCTTGTGCCTGGGCCTCCATTATCCACGAATGTGAGTGCCAAGACTAACCTAATTTGGTGGGGAAGCTGAGGAATGGAAGAGCACTTCTTCAGACCTTAGGCAAGGTATTAATTACTAGACCAGCAAAGAGGTGTTGACCTGAGGCCAGGGGAAGCAGCGACAGAATTGTAGAACTCTAGGACACTGGAAAGGGAAGAGCCTCTCAGCATGTCTAATTTTTGACTTTACAAATGAGAAATGGAGAAAGAGACAGGCTAAGTGATTTTCCCAAGATTGCATAGGTAATCAGTGGAGAAATTATGATTCCTTGTCCAGTACTTCCTGGCCTTCTCAGCATCAAATGAAGATAGGCTCAGAGGGAAAGTGATTTTGGTCTGAGGTCCACAAGGTACAGAAAATAAGTTAAAAAGGCTGCAAAGGAGGAAAAAAGATTCTCCCCACCGCCCCCCCCCCAAAAGATATTTATTTCTCAATGCAAAACAGTAAAGGAGCTGTTTGCCTAGATATTCAACAGTCCACTGCTAAGAACCTACATTCTCCCCTGAAATGAGAGAAAACTCCCTTAATAAATTATGATTCTAGTAAATCACTATTCAGTTACTAACAGCTCACAGCTGACAGCTGGAGTCTTATCCAATAATCTTTCATCTTAACACCTTGTTTTAGTAATATGTATGCATAATTTAAAAGTTGAATACTGAGGATGGTGATGTATTTCTCCATATGTGTAATTTTCAGCTGGGGCCCCTTGAGGTAAGAAATACCTTTCTCAATGCCTTCCATATTGTAAGTAACTTCAACAGCAGACTTTGCATTATTGCATTTAGTACAGAATGCTAAGATGTGCAAATAATAATGAATACATTGGGCTGGGTCTTCACGTGCAAAATAGCAGAGCAATTTTCTGTATAATTCTGGATCCTTAAATTGTTTTTGCCCTAATTGTTTGAATGTGCCAGGCAAAAGTATCTGGTTAGCCTCTACTTCTCCCTGAGTGTATAGAACTGTCCTTTGGTTACAAAGAGAGTTGAGGCTGTACGTGTATGCGTATTTGGCTGAAAAACCCAGACGGAGCATCACTGGTGCTGGGAACATAGAGCCTCTGGGCCACCTGACTGACTTATCTGGGCTCTGTGGCCCGATTAATCAAGGCCACAGGTGCGTTGATACTAAGGACCAAAATGACTAAATATGCCTCTCTTACACTCTGATTGCTTTGCCACATCAATATAACATTTGAAATGGGAAATATCTTAGAATGTCATTATTGTATTATTTCTTTTTCTTGTGATGACTTATTATTGAAGATATATGTTTGAATAGATGCTTTTATCCTCAATGAAGCTCATTCTCTTGTTGTTGATTACAGTGGAATCACAGCGAAGATGCCTGTCGCAGAGTAACTGACTCCAAGTTAAGATTACAATAGGGTTATGGGGTTAGGACCTGGATTATGTTGCTGATCCACCAGCAAACAAAGCTGTATGAAATGAGAAGCTCTTTAAAATACAATTCTTGTTCCCCACCCCAGACCTTTGACTCAGAATGTCCTGGGATAAGCCTAGCTTACAGAGATTCCCAGGTGATTCTGATGTGGCCAGCATTTGGGAGCCAACAATATATAGCAAAATCATATATACCTTTTTGACCAAAGTAGCTGAATGCTTCTCACTCCTCATGAAATTAATATCAGATCTGTTCCTTGAAGTTATCATGACACATGGCAATATAGACACAGTCTTAGTGACTCAAGCATTCAACTGTTTTGGCTGAACTGACTAATTTGTCACTAATTTGTAAGCAAATAGTAACTGATTAATTTAGTCAGAATGGATGCCAGCCTGAAGACAGTCAGAGTGGGGAACATTGCTTTAATATACTTTACACCAAGAACAGCTCTTTATATTTCATACTAAGAGGCAGATCTCAGATCACTCATCTTCACAAATAGATTGAGAAACAGGAAAGTTACATGATTTATTCAGATTCTACTTGGTTGTCATTCCCAGAGCCTAAAATATTCCTAAAGGGGTCTTATTTCTCAACCTGCAAGTAATGCCCCAAATGCAAAGGTCCTCAGGTTAAAATGAAACCGATCAAAAAAGCAAATTCAAGAAACTAAAATTCTAAGACCAAGTGAGTATGAGAGAGGTGGTCAGTTGGCACTGGCTGCCTTGTGCCAGCCTCTGTTGAATAAGATGCCACCATTCTAATGAAGTTTTGGCCAGGCTCCTTTCTATAGCTGTGCTCATGTCTTTCATCATCAGAGATACTAAAGGGCTCCTTTGATTTCCCTTCTCTGGGATTCAGAGACAATTTTAGCTCTTTTGTGTGCTGCTAAATGTTTAACAACTGGCTCTGGAGAAGAGTGGAGCCCCGATTTGTAGCCCTTGCCAATTTCCACGGTGTACTCTCATTGTAGCCAATTTAAAGCTACTAACTTGATGTCAACCAGCTGAAAATGTAACAAAATGTTTTCAAGAGCCAGTATGAGCTGGCTCCAGCACAGCACTGCCTGAACAATTTCTGAATCAGTGAGTACCAAATAGAAGAGGCGAGCAGCAGCTTTGGAGGGACTCCCAAGTGCCCCCTCCTCCCAAGGAGGCATTTATACTTTAGTTAGTTCTACTGATTTTTAGTATGTTATTGGGTCCTTGAGGCTAAGGACCCTAAGGTGTTCAAAATATTTCCTAGCCATGTGACTTTTAGGAACCTCTCAACAGACTCCTCAGTACCTTAGGAGATTACTAGCCATGGCTTGTCTAATTTCTAAGGGTGACCTTCTAGGTCAAAATTCTTCAATTAAACTGCCAGTTGAAACCATGTTGGCTGATCTTTTTTCATATCCTATAGTCCATTGCCTGTTTCCCCAGTTCTCTAATTTTCCCTGTCCACTTGCTCCTCGGCCTTTTGACAGCACAAAATTCACAGGCATCCAGAAATCAGTGCCCATAAAGGAGCAGGGGAAGAGAAAGACATCCAATAAGCTTACCTGGCCCCACCGCACCTGGGGAAGCTCCATAGTTCAAATGTCTCTACCCAGCTAAGCCTCATGCCCAGGGTTTGAGTAGGTACTTAGCTGGGCTTTCCTTGCCCTCAGAGAAGTTCCTAATGGGAAGAAACACCACTAGATAAGAACACTACCAGGCAAACTTTGTCGAGGAAGGCATCATGTGATGCCTTGCCCTTAGCGAAGCTAGTGTAAGGCTGGACTCTGAAAAAAACCTACCCACAAACATTTGGCCACCGCAGTCCCCTGGGCAGTGAGCAGTAGGGCAACTTTCTTTCTTCCTCACCACCAGCTGTTCACTACTGTTTAGAAATCGGATACCCTGGTGAGCCACAGAACAAGCTTTGTTGGTAAATTAAAGGTTTTTCTGATGGAAGTCATTCTTAGGTGGGCTTAATTAAATCCTTTGGAAGGCAATGCTGGGAAAAAATGCACTTAATTCTTCAGATACAATAAGTGGCCATAGGTTCTCATTCAGTGAGCAGTAAATCAAAATTAGATCATGAAGGACCAAATCTACTTTCTCTGCTGTGGTAAAATATCCTACAGGTTCTGTAAGGCATTTCGAGACTGTAAATGTTTGAAACTCAACTTGGACATTTTCTATGTATGGTGTTTAAAAGGCCAGGGTATACCACCTCTCTTTTGTGTTCTTCTTAACAGTCATCGAAATGAGCTTGTTTCTCTATACTGAATAAGCTACATATTGTTTTAAATGAGTCAGATACACGTTCAGATGTTTTCCTGTATTCACAACAAATTGCATGTAGCCTGGGCACAAAATAGGCCTTCATCCTCTGGCTCTTTGCTGGACACCAAAGAGAGAAGTCCATAGCTACAAGCAGAAGGGACTTGACAGTAGGCCCCATCTTATTATGAACAAATTCACAGCAAAACCAGCCTTGGGGAACCAGCCACTCCTACAACATTTTTAGCTAGGGAGGTAGGGAAAAAATTGGTAGATAATGGGAGAAAGGATCGGTCAATGTGTGAAGGTGGAATGAAGTCAATGAAGTACTTGCAAAAGGGAAGGGGAGGTTTCCCACTGAAATCTGGAATCTAGACCATTTTTCAAGACTTGGAATAATTTGTCTCCATGTCAGAAATGCTCTTTAACCACATTTCAAGATCCAGATCTGAGCTCTTACTATGCAGAAAAGTAGCCTTACAGACCAGAGCTCTGGGAGGGGTTTATTGATGGGTTGAGATCCAGTCACCAAGCATCATCAATTAACACTGAAATTCTCCCAGGACATAGAACAAAAATACTGAAATATCACAATGTGGCATTGTTTACTCACATAGGACAGTCACCTAAGTCCATAGCAGAACTTCACAGATCTAGACATTATCTCAGGTCTAGATTCCAGATCAAGATCCTCAGTGTGGAGATGAGACACTGAGGTTCAGAAAGGAGGAAGTGACTTATCTGCCCAGCTAGTTAACTGGAATTGAGTCTGGGTCTCCGAGCCACTGATTCTACTACACCGCACCATACTGCCTCCATTCTTTACATGGGAAGTTGACAATCCATTGTGAAGGCATAAATCAGAAGTCAAGACAAAAGAATTTTGTGATATCTTCTCTCACTTAACTTACTTGGTTTCACCATTTTATTTTAGCATCATTTTAAAGAATGGTATGTCAATGTAGAGTGAGGAACAAAGCTTTCTATAGAGTAGTGATGAAACCAATAGGTCAAAAGGCGAGAGAACAGTGAATGTAAATTATTGAAGAAATGGCAAGAAGCATGTGTCAGGGAAAATAAATGCTTCTTATGTTCTTATAGTCATGGAGCCCTCCCCCCACACGCTTGATGCATTTGTTTTGGAAAATGCCATTTTATGCTGAGAGACTGGCACTGAAGACTTCACTCCTCCGCAACTCCATCAGAAGCACTCTCGCTCTTTGGAAGAGGCTACGGCCCTTAGGAATTAGACTCACATCCCTTGTGAGAGGCAGCCTCAGCTGCCCTTGAAAACAAGCTGCCAGACTGACAGGGCCATGGAGACCTGAAAGAAGCCAGCATTGCTGAACTGAGGAACATGTAAATATCTTCTGCCTTCTTGGTGAACAAGGATGACCATCTTTCTTTTGTAGAGGTAATCTCGTGTATATTGTGACTATAGTTTGTGAAGACAATGCAATGATTTGCTTCGACAGCTCCCCAAATGTACCTGTTAAGTGTGAATGTGCCTGCCTCATTGCCTCGTGTGCCAAACACGGTACTGAATGCGTTCTTTTTAAATAAACTGTTTTATTGTGCATTGGAAAACACTGTCAGTTGTCTGTGTCTCATTCAGAGGATCCCACATACCCACACTAACACAATCCATTCAATGAAGAGACTAAATGCATCCTCCTTTTTATCATTCTCTGTGTTTTCTGTGTGTTTCTCCTTGGAGATTTGTAGGACTCCAGAAAGGTTGGGCTTGGCTGTCTACATGAGCTAGCAGCAAATACTGAAATTCCTCCATGCACAATTCTTCAATAGGTCCTTTAAATGCAAATCATGCAACAGGTTGTAACATTATTAATAATAATACATTATTCTTGAATGTTACAGTCACATACATCATTTTATTTCATCAATAATCAGGTGACGGAGGGATGCTGGGGGACTTGGTCCATGTTGCACAGTTAGTGGCAGAGTTAAAATGAGAACATGGCCTGACTCTCAGTCCAGTGCTCTTCCCCTTGCATCTTCACCCCATTCCAGTTCTCTCTTTATGCCACCTCCTCATAGAGCCTTTCCTGATGTCCCCATCAGCCTCCATCCCCTTATCCTATGTTATTTTTCTTCATAGTATTTTCTTTCCTCATTTGAAATTATAGTATTTATTTATTTCCTCATTGTTTATCTGTGTCTACCACTATATTATAAGCTCTACCTTCTAGAAAGCAGGTAACTTTGCATGTCTTAATCACACTATGCCCCCAATGGCTATAACAATGCTGGGAATTTAGTAGGCTATCAATTAATATTTGTTGGCTGGATGGATAAATGGATGGAAAGATGTACCATAAAGTCTATGTATCACCTCTCTCTTTTTTTATCTCCCTCCCCATCTTTATGCCTACACCATAGACATCAAAAGGTCTCACTCTGCTCTGACTGTGCTGCCTCAGACAGTGCCATGAATAATAATAAGTATTTGTTGAATGAATGAATGAATGAACAGTCCTAGGAATTGTTTTTCTCAATACCCATGCTCCTACATCAAGAATGTCCCAGCAAATTAATGCACCAAAGCACATCCTGTCTTGTGCCTGTCTGATTATAATTTCAAGCAAAAGAAGAACTTGTGATGGTAAAAAGTACAACATGATTGGAAAGACCCTGCCTTCAGTAAACAGGGTTGCATCTGAGAGGGGTTGATGCAATGCTCTTTAATTCAAATTGAAAGCCCTTATTCGTCACTTTATGTAACACTGGACAGGATATGAACAGGATACAAAATGAGCAAAATCACAATGCCTATCCTTAAGGAGCTTGAAAACCTTATTGGGGAAACAGTTCAACATGTGACAAGGGGATGTCTTTGATCCCTGGCAGGTCCAGGGGATGTTGGGATGCAGGTGAGGGACAAAGAGAAAGAGAGAAGCAGAGAGAGAAAAGGGTGGCCCCATTAAACTTGAGTCAAGACAATAAAATTGATAGAGGCCAGATATAATACTCAGGACTTACATTTTGTGAAAACTACTTGCCAGGCTGTTGATTCTCCCCACCACTCCCACAGACGAATGGTAAATTGTTCTAAAACAAAGCAAAACACTTCACAAACTTTGGCCAAACGTGAAATTGACACCAAGTTTATTGCAGGCTCTCTGCCTGGGGCAAATTAGTACAAATTAAATTTAAAAGTAGAATATTTTCCCTAAGAAAATGCATTGTCACAGCTTGATCAAGACGAAGAGGATTAAAGAAACCCCATTCATAAAAGAGCCAACTTGACCCAAGGCCCCCAGGTATGGGGTTCCCTCGCCAGCGGGCCTTCCACAGGGTGCAAAGGCTGGGGGGTGGCTGGAACCAGCCTCCACAACTAAGGCATCCTCCTTTGAGTGCGCTGTTCTTGGTGAGTGAGTTAGCTCGCCGAATAGGCTGCTCCGAACACTAGCCCAGAAAACTCAGAATATCATGGGTGACTAGGAACTTAGAGACTCAATGAATTCAATGCTCTTGTTTCCGGATGAAGAAACCAAGGCTCGGGAAAGAAAGTGACTTGTCTAAATCTACTCTCCTGGCGAGCAGCAATTTAAGTACTTTATTAATTTCTCTAGGAAGCAAAAGAAAAAGTTATTTTCATATCAACTAACAATCCTCAATTCTAAATGAAAATATTTGAAAGGGCAGTCTGCTCATTTTAACTGTTTTTTTCTTATTATTACAAAAATATTCTTTGAAAACATAATAGAAAATAGAGATAAGAAAAAAATATAAAAAATCACCTAAAACTTTCACCTGTTTTTCTGAGAGTGTGCTGCTTGTTCTACACTATGCATAAGGTGGGGTTTTCTGCTTTTTCCTCACTTAAAAATATATTAAGAGCATCTTTCCATGTCATCAAATATTCTTTGATAAGCTCACAGTATGGAAGCACTGTAAATTATTTAACCAATTCTCCATTGTTGCTTCAAATTTAGGTTTAAATTCTTTGACATTTTTCATTGCTGTAAATAGTGTTTTGATGAACATCTTTGTAACTGAAGGTTTGAACATGCATGATTATTTCCCTGTATAAATCCCTTGAAGCGGATTTTCAAGAGGTATGAAAAATTTTTGGAAGAGGAGTCTTTTTCAAAGCCAGTCGAAATATTCAAGTAGAAGTTCGATGACCAAATTTCTAAATCTTTATTTCCCTAGAAAACTTTAAAAGGCAAAAAAGTTAGGAGAAAAGCATGCATCATCATTGAGGATGACTTCCTCAATAGAGAAATAATGCCTTTTTATATACTATACTAAGGTAAATAAATAAGCTGTTGTGTGTGCTACTTAAATTCAGCTACCATATCTCTTGTGTAGGAGCTGGGAGGACTTCACACATCAAGAGAGAAAGCCCAACTAATTGTATCCTCATTGCTAATCAAATAAGAAGCACAGCACCGGGACCATCTGGGAGCGATGGACCTTCAGTACAATGATAGATAGCTCTTTTCCTTATTCTGAGAGTATGTTTATTGCCTACTCAATCCTCCCAACTTAATAATGCCTCCAATTCACATTAAGTCCAGGAAGTCAAAATGAGGAGGTTGAACTAAACAGTCTACCTTGAGGCTACACAAATCCTATAGATCAGTTGTTTTTGTTAGACTTCTTTTAATCAATATCTCCGCTTCTATAGGAGAGATGTGACTTTAAGCAGATTCAAAGTATAAACATACAGATTTTCAAGGCGGATACGTTAAGGGTGGCCAAAGAAATCCTGCAGAATCCCCTATTCCCCATCATTGTTCCTCTCTTAAGTAAATCTGTATTTGCACAAAAAAATACATTTTAGTAAATACATTCTTCACTGTGGGTCTTACAGTCTCTGTCACAACTACTCAGCTCTGCCACTGTAGCACAAAAGCAGCCAGAGATGATACATAAATGGATGAGTACGGCTGTGTTCCAATAAAACTTTATTTACAAAAATAGGCAGCAGCCAGATTTGGCCCAAGGCTATGGTTTGCCAACCCTTGCTTTAAGTAACACGCTCCTTATTGTATGTAAAATATTTCCTTTGACAACCTTCATTGTATTAGTTTCCTAGGGCTGTCATAATAAATTACCACAAACTTGGCGGCTTAAAGCAACAGAAATTTATTCCCTCACAGTTCTGGAGGCCAGAAGTCTGAAATCAAGGTATCAGCAAGTTTGATTTCCTCTGGAAGTTCTGAGGGAGAATCATTCGATGTCCCTCTCCTGCTTCTGGTGGTTGCTGGCAACCCTTGGCATTCCTTGGCTTATAGCTACATAACTCTAATTTGCTTCCTTCCTCACATGGCCTTCTCTATGTGTCTGTATCTGTTTCCCCTTCTCTTCTCTTGTAAGGCCTTGCCATCGGATTTGGGGCCCACTCTAATCCAAGATGATTTCTTCTCAAGAGCCCTACCTCAATTACATCTGCAAGACCCTTATTACAAATAAGGTCACATTCCAGGTGGACATATCTTTTGGGGGCCACAATCCAACCCACTACATCTGTTTACAATATTACCCCATCCACCAAGTAATTCAAGGACCCACAAAGAAGAACCTATGGAACACAATTCAGTGATACAGACTCAGATGTGCTCCAGGTGCTATTATTCCTCCTCAAAGGTACCATACTGTAAAAGCCCGACAGCATTATTGGGTGATGAAAGTTACGTCCTCAAATTACATTTTCTAAAGCTCTCTGGCATCTACAGACAGTGAATGGATGAGCTCTAACAACAGATTCAGAAACAAATCAAACATCAACTCCAAAATCAACAAATTCTAAAGACATTCCTAGTATACAAGGACTCAATTCACACACCAAGGAGATGCTCAGTGCCAGGGATATTGATCTTGTGTAAGTGAGTGTTCTGGCTGGGGTTCATGCACCACATTGAAAGGAAAAAGTGGGTATGGAGGAAATATGAAAGTTGACCAACCTATGACATGAAGTGATAAGTTCAGAAGAAATGTCTAAAATGTTTCAGTGGACACAGTTGTTCAACACTTACAGATCAATTTAAAACTCATTCTCATCTTGCAGCAGATATCACACATATATAGATATAGATCTTAAACAACTTTAGTCACAAACACTAATATGTCTGATTTAGCTTCCAGAAACCTTTGTGACCTAATCAGTAAATAAAGCCTGCCGGGAACTCAGGTGGAAATTCAGTTGGTGATATTTTTCTCAGAAATGGGACACATGAAATTATCTTTAACGAAGTGTAGAAGACAGTAAAGGAGGATGATTGAGTGACTTACAAGAGAGAAAAGTCAGAGTTAAGTAGAAAATCAGAAACTGAAATAACCACATAGATTTGTTTTGTCCTGTTGGAAGCATTACATCTTTCAAAATGGAACATATACGAGAAAGTTTTCTGCCTTTAACTATGTCAAGAGCAGAATAACTACTTGAAGACTTCATTCTTGGGAGACAACATTACATGGACTGGGAAGGCTTGTAAGAGGAAATGGCCCAAATGGTCTTTCCTATAGGTAGCTGAGGGTTTCCAGATGGGAGATGTCCTCCCACCTGGATGTCCTAGACCAAGAAATGATCCTCTGGTGAGAGATACTACATGGCCTGCACACTTGCACTCTTTGATCCAGCCCTAACTAAGACAGGGGATTTTCCATGGGCTGGATCTAGCAAATGCTACAGCAGGGAGAAGGGATGATAGAAGAGGTAAGTTCAGTGAGTCTGGAATAAAAGGAAGAGGGTTGGGTTGATCCGGATACTATCTAAAGAAGAGAATCATGAGCCACCGATGAGTGACAAGGGACCAGAGAACTTTGTCATTCTTTTTAACCTCTGTAATTCCCTATGTTCCTTTTGCTGAATGCCTGGACTGTTTCACTGTTGTGGGCATAGTTAACTCTCTGGCAGCCCCTTTAAATGGTCCCAGCATTTTGCTTCAGGGACATCCTCCTCATTTGCTTTCCTTCTGACTGCACTGACCTTCCTCACATACTAACTCCCCAGAGTCCCCCTCCCACTCAGCTTCCACTTGCTGTCCTCTTCTCATGTGCCCCTACGTGGACTCAGTAACTCCAACTCCAGAGTTCACCTTGCTTTGTAACCAGGGATTACCCTTCAGATGTACAAGCCGTAATCTCAGGCTTGTGATGCTGCCCCCCCAAGCAAGAGCGTTGGGACATGATTGAGCAAGCCCACAGCCCCCCAAGACCCAGGTCATATCAGAAAAGCAGTCAGACAATTATCAGACTAACCTCAAGATCTTGGAAATAGGAGTCTAGCCTCCTCTGCTGCCAGTTTGGGGACACACAGAAGAAGCTCAAAAGATAAAATAGGCAGTAATGTAGCAATGAATAAAAAGAGACTAAGTCCCTCTGGGAGGGAGACAGTGGCTATGGAAAGAGAGGGAAGAAGCTGGCGTGAACAGATTGCTGACAGCCTCCTAGAAAATGGCATCTTCAGAAACCTATTCATGATTTTGCATTCCCAGCAGTGTTTGAGTGAGCCAAATCAACTCTGGTGTTAAACCACTGAGATTTGGGGGTTAACTTATTACCAAAACATAACCAACCTTGTTCAGATTAATACCTTAGATGTTAAACTTTCAAAAACAGATATTGCCAAAAGCTGGTGTGCATATGGAAATTGCCCTAATTTAACGTCTTGGTATCCAGCTACAGATCCTACCTCCCTCAAATAAGCTTGCATGCCTGGCCCCTAATTCCTCCTCCTGACATAGGATTCTTCTCCTTCCACTCTGCCCTAAAAACCCCACCATTGACGGCAGTCCTTGCATTTGCTGCGACTTTGGCCTTTAGCTCATCTTGCTTTGTACCTTGTAACCAACTAATGTTAGCTCCTTGAGGGTGAGCACCATGTCCCACACTGCTTTGTGTCCTTTACTCTGACTCCTTCTCAGGGTGTACTCAGTAGGTGTTTGTTAATTGCACCATTGCTCAGACTTACCTGTGGCTCCTCTTCGAGTTCTCTCTGTAAAGTTCCTGCAGCATCTAGTCCTATCTCCTTGGCAGTATCATTTCTATCAACAGAAAATGCTTCATTCAGTTTCAGAGATAGGAAGACGGTATGGCTCAGTATGCAATCTTTACACTAAACAGCCTCACATAGGAGAATTTACTCCTCAGTGGTCAGCCTGTCCCACCCAGGCAGAAAGTTCTGTTGTGGTTGTTAATACTTTTCTTCTAAAGCAAATGGCACATACTACTTCATTTCAGCATGAAGCTCACCAGATAGTAGAGAGAGTTTTCATGAGTGGATATATCCAGAAATCCCTTCAGATGTTCAATTATGGCATTCCCTCATATCCCCACGTGGAAGGACAGACACCAGCATATTAATTAACAATGGCTATTCCTGCATGGTGAAATTTTGGCACTTTTCTGTAATTTTCTAAATTTTCCCCAATGAACATTTATTTTTGTGATCTGGAAAAAAAATCTTTGACTATTTTGTTTCTTACTCCTTCCCCTCCCCACAAAAACTCAATGATTCCATTCGGAATACAATTAAAAACAGGCTAAAATCCCCCTAGGGAATATTGAGGCCTTACCTATGGCTCAGTTCTGTCCATAAGTGACCACTGGATGAAGCACTGGGACCCCAGAGTGAGGTCTTTATCCATCGGGCAAAATATTCAACCAAACAAGAAAAGCTAAACAAGAAAAGCCAACAGGCCCACACACTTTTATAGCCACATACAGGAATATCAATCTCCACAGAGTTGTCCCAAATAACAGTATCCACTTGGGCTGAGGCCACTGGTGTCCTGTTAATACTACACCGCATTCCTTGTGGGGAACCTGCAGAGTGGGAGCCAGCAACCCCATGAACCATGACTACTAGCATTTGAGACCTGGCTCAGAATGGGACCAAGGGAAGGAAATGTCTTGGTCAAAGCAACCCCAGCATACTTCCTTTCCTCCCTCTAGAAACAGGACTCCAATAGATGGGACTTTCTAGGTGAATGGGCACTGAAGGTATGGGTTTCTCAGATTGACAACCAGAGGATATTAACATTGGAAGGAATTTCAGAGGCTCTGAGGTGTGAACTGACTTCTCCTACGTTACACAGCTTGTAAATAACAGATGCAAGTCTGGAATCTAAGTCCCTTGACTCTTACTCTGGGCCCCTAAGCATGACATCATGCTGAAAAAAGCACAAGAACGTCAGAAACGAAGTGTGTCTTCACCTTCCTGCATCCCTGTGGGCACCCACCATCTCCCCCTCCTGCTGCAGTGGCCTAAGTGGCTTTTCTGGGCCCAGCCCTGTGCTCTGCTCAGCTTTCAGACTTCTCTAATCAAAAAGCAGCTGCTTAGATTTCATATAACCACTGTTATGCCGTAATTAGTAATTAACTTGTCAGCATTCCAACAGCAACAATAAAAACACAATGAGGTTCACTGAAAATTAAAAACAAAAACGTCAAAAAAACTAAAGCACAGTAGGTTTAAAAGAAATATATCACTTGGTAAGTCTGGTCTTTGAAGCTAATTCTAATTCCCTCTGAAAGATGAAAAGGTAATAATGGGGTAATATGTTACCTGTGAGAAAGAAAGTTACATCTTACTGTGGAGCTCCCAGGGATGCTTAACCTGGGGTCCACTAAGTGACCAACTGTCCCAGTTTGCATGAGACTGTCTCAGTTTTAGCACTGAAAGTCCTGAGTCCTGGGAAACAGTTGCTCACCGTAAATAAAGTTCAAGCGGTCTGTAAATCTGGATGGGAAACAAATTACATCTTCATTTTGACTAACCTCTAACTGAAATTAACAAATTTCCTTCAATTATGAAAGTAGGCAACAAATCACAGTGATATTAGCAATATCTGTGACTCAGTCACCAATCCCGTATATTTTTATATCACGTTAAATTATAGCAGATATCTTAGAATATCATGTATTTATCACTACTTTGAAATAAATAGACATTAAAGCCACCACTAGATCTTATTTAATACATTAATTTAAGGAATACCTATTACTATATCAAAAATTTTGTTTTTACTATTTTAATAGTTATATGCAATATAATTGCATTTAAAAAATTATGAGGGGGCTGGCCCCATGGCGCAGCGGTTAAGTTCACACGTCCCGCTTCTAGGCAGCCCAGGGTTCACTGGTTCGGATCCCAGGTGCAGACATGGCAACACTTGGCACGCCATGCTGTGGTAGGCGTCCCACATACCAAGTAGAGGAAGATGGGCACGGATGTTAGCTCAGGGCCAGGCTTCCTCAGCAAAAAAGAGGAGGACTGGCAGTCGTTAGCTCAGGACTAATCTTCCTCAAAATAAAAAAAAAATTATGAGACGTGGTTTACAGGCTTCACTAGACTGCCAAAGACAGACAGCAGCATATCAAAGTTATGGACTATAGAGGCACCTTGCAGAACCTGAGAAACTAACTTTCTGGTATTGGAATTTGTGGAATGATGCATCAGGGAGTACGCTAAAGGATTTGAAATCCTTATCTCATTTTATCCTCTGTGCTACCCTCTAACGTGGTTACTAACCTCCCAAGGTCATGCTGATGAAGTCCATGCCCTTAACCATCAGGCAATCTGACCTTCCCTGGGCAGACCTGGGACTGGAATCTCCTCTCCTGATTCTTAGCACGGGTTACATCCACTGGGGCATGTCTGGGGACAAAGAGGTCCTATTTAGCAGCACCCAAATTGGAAGACTGCCTCCTGCTCTAAGAGACTGGATTTATTTATAAATAAATTTATTTATTTACAGGAGTCTTGGTCCCACCCAACTCTGAGCACAGTGCTTATTCTCTTGTCTAAATCCCACTCCCTTCTCAAGACCTTAGGGAGGTTCAGGAACTTCTGGAGCGTTTTCCAGTCACCTGCTAGATATTTTCTAGTCTCTATTGCTTTTATATACAAATGTATGTAACCCATTGGATTCTTTCTAGGAATAGATTCTAGCTAGATGTCTCTTTTAGTAAACTGAATTCCAGCAATGTGACATTATATTTCAGAATGGCTAGAACCCTAGTCACTTAGGACCTTCTTTCAGGCCCTTCAAAGCTTTGGCAGCACAGAGGTGACACTAATAGTTTGTAATCTTGAGTCTTATAAATACAGATTAATCAGTTGCCTCCAAAGATTGGGAAAAAAAGGAAGGCAACTGTTGTAAAGGAGACCCATTATTTTCATATTATCAGAGCAGAGGAAAGCGAGATCCATTTTTCACCCTATTGAGAAATTAGCTCCGTTTCAACAATAGTTTTTAACCTAGAAATGTCAATGTCTTACCACTGGAAAGTCTTTATTATTCCGCAGGCATGGGAGGCGGCAGCCCACTGACTGGAGGGGCTGGAGGCCTTTCGAAAACCCCTCTCACTGCCCTGCAAGCAGCTGTGCTGACACATCATCAGCTCAAACAGAACCCATGAAATCACACGTAAGATCCGACTCCTAGAGCCCAGACTGCTGCTGATACTGAGGCTGTCACCTCACACGGTTTAGATGTTTCAGAGACCCTTATTGACAGGATAACTATTCCTCCCCATTTGCCCAGGACAGGAGCAGTTTACGACTCTTCTCCTGGCATAATTATTAAGGGAGCTTCATCTCCCTCTCAAGAATGTCACGATGTGGACAATACATAACAGTAAGATCACCCTATTTACTGATCATCTGGTTCAACCACTTCTTTTCATAAAAGAAGAACCTAAAACCCAGATAAATGAAGTGACTGATACAAGCTCACAAAGTAAGGGGATGGCACCAACTTACGTCTCCCATGCTATTCATCTGGGCTTATACTAGTGTCTCCCTCCATGATTACAGACACTTTGCTCACATTACTCTGTTTTCCCATATCTATAGACTGGATTTTCCCTTTTTCCTATTGAAGTAAAATTTACATATAATAAAGTATTCAGATAAGTATTCAGTTTCACGAATTTTGACACCCAAAACAACACATAGAATATTTCAACCAACCCTGAAATTTTCAGTCAGCCCCTTTTAGTCAATTCCCCCACCCCAGAGGCAAACACATTCTGATTTCTATCCCCATAGATTACTTCCCTGTTTTTGGAGTTCATACAAAAGGAATAATACAGCTTATACTCTAGAAGGGGGAGAGGAAGAGTAATGATAAAATATACCCAGCCAGAGCCTTATCCATAACAGAGGTTCACTTTCCAGGAAAAAGATTTTTCCCAAAGTCAAGAGGACACAAAAACAAAGACTCTAGAAGAAGCTGAATTCTCTGGCACCTGTAACTATGGCAAATATTAAATACAGTCCACGTCTTAGCCAGATTAACATAAATCCTCACCTAAAGGCCTACTTACCTCAGTTCCTAGTACCCAGAACAGTATGCCTAGCTTTAGGAAAAATCACTAGGCAAACCAAAATGAAAGAAGAAACAAAGTCTCGAATAAACAATCATCAGAACCAGACTCAGATGTGACACAGATGCTGAAGTATCAGGGAATTTTAAATGACTGTGATTATTATGTTAAGGACTCTAACAGAAAAGAAGACAACATGTAAGAACAAATGGGTAATGGTAGAGATGGAAACTAAAAAAGAATTAAAAGGAAATGCTAGAAATCAAAAACAGCGTAACAGAAACAAAAAATGCCTTGATGGGTTCATCAGTAGACTGGACATGGCCAAGGAAAGAATCAATGAGCTTGAAGATAGGTCAACAGAAACTCTCCAATGGAAATACAAAGAGAAAAAAAGAATTAAAAAAAATAACAGAATATCCAAGAACTGTGAGACAATATCAAAAGGTATAACATATACATAATTGGAATATCAAGAGAAGAAAGAAAATGTAGTAGGAGAAATACTTGAAGCAATAATAGCCTAGAACTTTCCAAAATTAATGACACCAAACCATAGACCCAGGAAGCTCAGAGTTACTGATTTTCTGGTCTATCTTTTCTGTCAATTGCTGACAGGGTGTAAAATCATCAGCTTTGGTTGTAGCTTTGTCTACTTCTCCCTTTAGAAAGATCAATTTTGTGTCATAACATTGAAGTACTCTTATTAGGTGTATGCACATTTAGGAATATTAAATCTTCTTGATGAATTGATCTCTTTATCGTTATAATATATCATTCTTTATCTCTAGTGAGACGCTTGCCTGGAAGTCATGTTTTCTGATATTAAGCTACAGCAACTTTCCCATGCTTAGAATGTGGATGGTATGTATTTTTCCACCCTTCCACTTTTTATTTGTTTGTGTCTTTATTTTTAAAGTGTGTTTCATGTAAATAGTATATAGACTGTGTGTGTTTTATCCAGTCTGACAACCACTGCCTTTTATGCAGAGTATTCAGATAATTTGCGTTTAATTAATCATATATATGCATCTATTTAAGACTTTCATCTTGGTATTTGTTCTCTGTCTTTTTTGTCGTTTCTGTTCTTCCTTTCCAAGCTTCACGTTAATCAAGTATTTTTAGTAATCCATTTTATATCCCCTACTATCTGTTTAGCTGTACTTCTTTCCTCTTTTTTTGTTTTCTCTCCCCAAAGCCCCAGTACATAGTTGTACATCCTAGTTGTAAGTCCTTCTAGTTCCTCTGTGTGGGATGCCACCACAGCATGGCTTGATGAGCACTGTGTAGGTTCGCCCCCAGGATCTGAACCAGCAAACCCCAGGCCACTGAAGTAGAGTGCATGAACTTAACCACTGGGCCACCGAGCCAGCCCCCTTAGCTATACTTCTTAGCTCTAGTTTTTTACTTGTTACCCTAGAAATTGTACTATGTATCTCTAACCTATCACAGTCTACTTTCAAATAATACTATACAGCTTCATTAACATTGTAAGGAACTTAGAACAGTATAATCCAATTTTTCCCTTTCCTAACCCTTATGCTCTTCTTCTCATACATTTTACCTCTACATATGTTATAACTACCCAAGAATATATTGCTATTGCTTTTACGTTAAGCAGCCCATATTCTTTTAAAGTAACGTAAATATACACTCAGATACATATAGATGTCTATCTATCTAATAATTTTTAAAGGTATTTTATATTTATCCAGATAATTATCTCTTCTGTTGCTCTTCAATCTCCTTGAAGATCCAGGATTCCATCTGATATAGTTTCCCTTCAGCCTGGAGAGCTTCCTTTAGCATTTCTTGTAGTGGCATTCTGCTGAAGATTAATTCTCTCAGCTTCAGTCTCTCTGGAAATGTCTTTATTTTACCTTAATTCTTGGAGGACATCATCATGAGATACACGATTCTAGATGGACAGTTTTTATTTTATCTTTAAGTACTTTAAAGTTATTCCTTCATTGTTTTCTGTAATCTGTTATTTCTGACAAGAAGTCAGGATATTTTTGTATTGTTTTTTACCTGTATATAATATATTCATTTTTCTCTGACTGCTTTTAAGATTATTTTCTTCATCTTTGGTTTCCAGCAGCTTGACTAACATGTGCCTAAAGATGGTTTTCTTTACATTGGAATTCTCAGGGATTCTTGGATCTGTGGGTTAATGCCTTTTATCAATTTTGGAAACTTCTTGGCCATTATCTTTTCAAATATTTAACGTCCCATCTCCCTCTTTTCTAATTGTTATTCCAATCATACATGTAATAGTCCATTTTTGGTTTTGCACTGATTTAAGATATTTTCTATTTCTGAGTCCACTGATCCTTTTTTCTATTCCTACTCTAATTTTTCTTTGTGCTTCAGTTTGAGTAATTTCTATTGATGTGTTTCAAGTTCACTATTCTTTCCTCAACTATATCTGGTATGCAATTAAGTGTGTCAAATGAACTCATTTCTGATATTATGTTTTTCATTTTTAGCACTTCCAGGTCCTTACCTGTCTCCTCTCTTCACCAGGATCATATTTTCCTGCCTTTTACGTCTTGCAATTTTTTTTTGTATGCCAAACATTGTGTGTTTTAAAACATGGTAGGGATTAAATAATATTTACTCCCAGAAAGGGGCATATCCTTTCAAGCTCTGGTATGAGAGACTGAGTCAAACTAATGTAGAGTTGAGGTAAGTCTGGGCTTTGCTGCAACTTCAGTTAGATTGAATTCATCACTTGGCTTCAGAGGTTTTGTGGACAGCATCAAGACTTTCCATCCAGTAGGACTTGGAATCTGAGCAATTCAAGACTCTGAAGATCTCTTTATGCTTGAAAGCCCAACCACCATTTTCCAAACCATGGAGGATATCTTTGTTTTCTTTACCGCCCTGCTACCAGATTTAGGGCAACTAGAGAGTTCTCTTTGTTCTCCAGTCCTGCCCTTGGCTTTATGTACACTGAACTATATCTCTCTCTGCCATGCTTCCCTGTCCCCAGCCTTCAGAGGACCACTGTAATGCACACTGTGAAGGTCTAAAGTGGCCAGAGGGGCATTCACCGCCCCATTCCCTATATTCACAGGTACTTCCTTTTACTTGGTGAAGACCAGTATAAGCTCCTAATGTTCTCCTCTGGGCCCCTAGCTTTCAGTAGGATGCTGCAGTGCACTCAGTGAAGACTCAAAGTAACTTGGGTGGACTTCTCTCAGGTCTCCTGGTCCACCCACAGCCTTCAGTGCCATGGCCTTGCTCATGTGTCTCAAAGGAACTTTCTCTTAGCTTTCATTCCCTGCTTCCAGCCCTTGGTATATGTTACAGGTTGAATTTTGTTCCTCAAAAATTCTTATGTTGAGATCTTAGCCCCCCAGTACCTCAGAATGTGACCTTATTTGTCATTGTAGATATAATTAGTTGAGTCCATACGCAGTAAGGTGGGTCCAGAATCCAGTGTGAATGGTGTCCTTACAAAAAGGGGAAATTTGGACACAGACACACACACAGGGAGAATGTTATGTGAAGACAAAGGCAGAGACTGAAGCAATGCTTCTGCAAGCCAAGGAACACCAAAAATTGCCAGTAAACCATCAGAAGCTAGGAGAGAGGCATGGAACAGATTCTTCCTCACAGCCCTCGAAGAAATCTACCTGGCTGACTCCATTATCTCAGTCTTCTAGCTTCCAGAGATATAGGAGAATAAATTTCTGTTGTTTAAGCCACTCAGCCATGGTACTTTTTTATGGCGGCCCTAGGAAACTAATTGAGTGTCCTATCTCCATGTACTCAGTGAAGCCCATTAGAAAGTGTTTATAGGTGGGTACAGACCTGCTGTGTGGCTGGGGCTCCTTAATATACTAATTGGTCATGCCAGCCCACATGTGCCCTGGCCTAAAAGTTCATTGAGGGCAAAAGATTTGAATGGACACTTAAAGAAGATATATGGATGGCAAATAAGCACATGAAAAGATGCTTAACATCATTAGTCATTAAGGAAACGCAAATTAAAACACAATAAAATGCCACTACATACTCATTTAAATGGCTAAAATTAAAAAGACTAACTCTACCAAGTGTTGGTGAGGACAAGAAGAAACTGGTACTCTCATACACTGCTGGTGGGAATGTAAAATGGTACAACTATTTTGGAAAATGGTTTGGTGGTTTCTTAAAAACTTAAACATATACCTGGTCTATCATCTGGCCATTCCAGTCCTTGGTATTTATTTACTCAAGAAAAGAAAGCATATGTCCATGCAAAGATTTGTGCACAAATACAGCAGCTCTATTCATAGCAGCCAAAACCTGGAAACAACCAAAACGTCCATCAGCAGATGAACAGATAAAAAATTGTGCTATAGCCATACAATGGAATACTACTCCACAATAAAAAGCAATGAACTATTGATGCACTCAACAATGTAGATGAATCTCAAAATAAATATGCTGAGTGACAGAAGCCAAACTTAAAAGAATGCCTACTGCATGATTCCATTTATATAAGATTCTTGAAAATACAAACAAATCTATAGTAATGAAAATAAATCATTAGTTGCCTGGGGATGGGGAGGGTTGAGAAGGAAGGACTACAAGGGGGCACAGAGAAACTTTTGGAGGTAAGATATGCTCATTATTTTGATTGTGGTGATGGTTTCATTGGTGTATAATGATGTCAAAACCGATTAAATTTTTCGCTTTAAATATTTGAAATTTATTATATGTCAGTTATAGATTAATAAAATGCTTACTTTTTTTTAAGTTATCTGAAGTTCAGCTGGCTTCTTATTCCTGCCTCTGGCAGGTTCCTCTCCTTCCCACTGCCCTGCTCTTCCCTCCTAGGAATAGCTCAACACTTCCTGGATTGTATTTTTTTTAAGTTTCTTTCTGTCTTCATCTCTCTGATGGGTTTTTTTTCAATTGTGGCAAAATATACATAACTTATACTTACTATTTGAATCATTTTTAAGTCCACAGTTCAGTGGCATTAAGTACATTCACATTGTGTGTGCAACCATCACCACCATCTTCAGAACTTTTTCATCTTCCCAACCTGAAACTCTGTACCCATTAAAAAATAATTCCCCTTTTTCCCTCTCCCAAGTCCTTGACAACCCCATTCTATTTTCTGTCTCTATGAATTTGACTACTCTAGATACCTCATGTAAGCTGAATCATTCATATTTGTCCTTTTGTGACTCATATGTTTCACTTAATGTCCTGGAGATTCATCCACACTGTAGCAAGTGTCAGAATTTCCTTCTTTTTTAAGGCTGAATAATATTCCATTGTATGTATATACCAAGTTTTATTTATCTACTCATCCATCTATGGACACTTGGGTTGCTAGTATGTCTGATGAGTTTTTAAAGTTATGATTTTGTAGCTTATCTAGCTTATTCTCCTGTTTAGGGTGGAAGCAGTGGTCTCTTGTAACTTCTTACTCCCTAACCAGAATTGGAAGTCTCCTATGTATTGAATTATAACCTCTTTTTTATTATCTGACACATATCTTAGAATTGAGGGAAGGGTATCCATATTCTATCAAATAAAGGATACTGAATCATTAAAAATCCCATAAATAATAAAGCCTCAGATTTGTAAAGTATTTATGGTTTTCAACACCTGACATGAGAAAACTGGGGCATGAACAGGCACACAGTTACAACAGGACAGATACTAAACTTTGCATGCCTTGATTCATGCACAATTCCAATAAAAAATCTAAGCAGATTTTTGGAAGAGAAGGCAGAGAGCAAGCAAAGAACAACTTAACTTGACAAAATGACTATTAAGTTCAGTCTAAAGAAGAGCTATGCAAAAATAACAAAAAAATTATTGGAAAACAATTAGTAATGAATGACTAGCCTTGGCAGATAGTAAAACATATAAAAAAGTTACTATAATTAGAAGTGTATTATTAGTGAATGAGTAGACAGAAAAATCAATATATTCTGTTCTAGAACAGAAATTCTGAAAGCAGATCCAAGAATTCAGTGTGTAATTATAATGATATTTCAAATCAGTGATTAAATAAATGGCAATGAAAAAAATTCCCAAGTAGCGGGAAATGAATAGTAAGAAAGTTAAAGTTATAGTCATTCAGGTTCCCACATCTTAAGAGAAGTGGAAGCTGTTATCTTTAACAAAATCTGTCATGTTCTCCTTCCGTTATACTTACTTTTTATTTCAGTTATCCAATCACTCGAATGTTTGTATTAACTAACCACCTTGCAAACAGTCACTTACCCAAAGCAAGCAACATTTTTTTCTGGCGAATTTTAAAGAATTGGGGTTTCTTTCATATTACTGCAGTGGAGAAGCCTGAGGACTATTCTCCAGACAGTTCCAAGGCTGGATTACTATTTAAAGTATTCAATGAACCTGAATTAAGTCCTTTCTATGGGCCGAGCAGTGTGCTAGGTGCTGAGGATAAAAAGTGAGTCAAGCTTGGTCCTACCTTCAAAATGCTGTTTAACCTACCAGTAAGTCAACAGACTGTCTGCAATGTACGTAAGCTCTTCGCTTCTTATTCGGTTACAATTTGAGTATAATAATAGGAGCATATTGGGTAAAAGTAAGAAATACCAGGTAAAAATAACGAAGCACCAGAAAAATTACTCAATATAGCTTTTGCTCATTAGATCTCTGCAAAGAGATTAAGCAGGATTGTTAGAATCTGATGCCCGTGTCTGAGGATGCTCACTCCAGCAGATTTGCCAAACAAGATGGATCCTCCAGGTTCTCCCCTTCACACCACAAAGCAGTCACAGCTGGATGCATTATCATTGCTCTACCCTCTCCCCGAACAAATCTGACAAGCTGATCGCATTCGGCCATGACATACAAAATATGGCATAATTGGAGACTGTAATCATCATGATGAGAGCTGACTTGATAAGAGAGGTCAAATCCCATTTTTATATCCTGAATTTCTAAAATATTGTTTCGTCAAAAAAATCAATTTCTCATTTTTCTAGCGTTAACTTGAAAAGGGTATAATTGATCAAGCCTAAATCCCTTACATCACCCAGGACTGTGTGAAAGGCTCATACCCAACAAGCCACTTGAGTTAGGGCCAGGCAAACAGCAGTTGTCCTCAGCATCTAACACCCATGGGCCTGAACAGCTTCAAAGCAAGAACACGTTTTACATCCTTTGGTTAAGACTGTGGGGAAAACACAGGCTCATGGAATATAGATGCTCAGCTGGCTCATTTGGGTTTTGTGGTCCAATTTGTGGATGAGATATTTATAAAATCCGGTGATTACAATGCCATCTCATTAACATTCGTTAAGTGAAAACCACAAAGTGCAGGATGGGAACTCCAGTCTAAGGGGAGAGGGAGGAAGAAGATGAATAGGGAGATGGGTTTTTCTACCTCAGCACAGACAAAAAGAGACCCCTCCCCACTTGCTTTAAGTTAGACTTTCTCTCCTTACTGAAGGAAAAAGGGAGGGAAGTGGAAGGAGGGGAGCTTTTCCATTTGTCAGTTGTGTTTGATCCCTAAGCAAACCAAATCCAAGGCAAGCCCAAGTGATTTCCCCATGAATTCGAATTCTGCATTCCTTATATGATTTAGCCAAGGAGACACCTCCTCCAGGACGTCTGCCTAGACTAAACTTACCCAATGAGATGTCTACATGCTCAGTGAGGTTGTGTGGACTGGATTGAACTCACAGTGCTTTCAGTACAAAGCTGCTGTTGCTGCCTTGTAACTGGTTTCTGCCCCTGTCCCTGTGGGGAGACAGTGTAGTTTCACAGAAAGAACCAAGGCTATGCTGTCAGAAAAGCCTGGACTCCAGTTCCAGCTCAGACACGTGCTGGTTGCAGACCCTCTGATAATATCCACTTTGTAAGGATATTACAGTGAAAGGTGGTGGGAACAGGGGTTACATGAATTATATACTATCTGTCTAGTGAGTAGGCACTCAATAAATGGTAGCTACAATTACTACGATTTTACTGATATCACTGACTTTTCTCTCCTAGTCAATCTCAAATTTGCAGGTGGCTTAGATAATGTATTCCATGCAGAACAAGCAATAGGATTATCCATTCAGTGGGCATTCAGTAAATACCAACTAAACACATGAATGATGCTGTGTCCAGAGGGAGAACATTTAAAAGTTGGACTCTGTCTTCAATGATGAATCAAATTTAGTGACTATGGCTACGGTCTGTGCAGCATCTTTGAGGACTCTGCAAAAATTTCAGAAGGGTCTTCCTTCTTTGTCAATTATAGAATAATCTAGATCTCCAGCCTTCTTCCCTCCTAACACCTTACCCCACCCTAGTCCTCACCATACACACACACACACACACACAGAGCAGGGGTTATTTTGACGGCACTTAGAGTCATTGAAGGTAAAGCCAGAAACTCCAAATGAGGGTGCAGCGGCCCAGAGGCAGAAAGTCTGTCACAAAGTCAACAGAAAAATTGTGATTCATGTTTGTACGTTTTACCCCCACTTACCTGTTTGGGGATGAGGGGCAGTACCATTAGCTAGAAAGTACTGCTTCTGTGACTTTAATTCAACACTGCCTTTTGTGCTTTTCCTCTGCAGAGCAGAGCTGCATGCATAATTAACCCTCTGCAGGCTTGTAATGGAAGCAAGAGATTGCTAGAGCTATGCCTGGCAGAGGCAGAGGACTGACTCTGTTCTCCTCCCAAGGGCAAAACACAGACTAAGAGGTGGGAGTCACAAGTTAAGAAGAGGATTTCCTAACCCTACTAGCCTGGAAGCAATTGAATGGGCTGATTTAGGTGGTGACGATTTTCAAGATGATGTCACAGAAACTATTGGAGAGATTCTTTTTTTTTTTCCTTTTTCTCCCCAAAGGCCCCCCAACCCCCATACATAGTTGTGTATTTTTAGTTGTGAGTCCTTCTAGTTGTGGCACGTGGGACGCCGCCCCAATATGGCCCACGAGCAGCACCATGTCCAGGCCCAGGATTCGAACCAGCAAAACCCTGGGCCGCGGAAGCAGAGTGCACGAACCCAACCACCCTGCCACACCACCGGCCGGCCACAGGTCGGCCCTGGGGAGATTCTCGCACTGGGAGGAAACAGGAGTGGCCAGCCTCTAAGGTTCTACACTTCTCAGATCCTGGGGTCGGTCTTCAGGAAGGAGGCACCCCTGGAGGGCTGGGAGGTGGTGTGAAGTGAGCACCATTGATGCAGTAGTTTTGGAGCTTTTAAGGCTTCAAAGCTCTGTTCCTAAACCTCCCTATTTATGACGGATAGGTTCTTACAATATGGTAGATTGTTATACACAGAGCCACATTTTCTTAAAGAGCTAGGAAAACAAATCCCCATTCTATTCATTAAATTCTTTAAGGGATGGAATCTGGAGAAGACATTTTGTTTTCATTCTTCAGCACTGGAAGCTTAAAAGTCTTGGTCTGCCAGCTGATGGCTCCTTCCTCAGAGCTGGGATATCTTTAAATCCCCTGTTCTATCTCCCAAACACAGCCTCCTTGTACCTAGGATTCCCTCTCAATTTCACTGCACTCAGCATAAGTAGAATAAGCAGCAGACAGCCTTGGATGATTTGAAAGACATTCAAATTCCCTCCCACCCAAAGTCTACCCTCTACCTAACTACAACTGTCCTCGAAATAACTGTTCTCAGAGATAAACTTTTGCATAAAGCAATTCTTCCCGACCGTGGTAAGTGCATAATGATCACCATAAACATTGAGGCACACCTTATTTTACCAACTTCTTAGCTAAGGTTCCGAAAAGAGTAGGAGCAAAACCAGAGATCTAAATGGGAGGGGAGCTGAGTATGCAAGGTGAAAAATGGATCATCAAGTTAAGAGAAGGGCAGACCCACAAGGAGCACCAAAGTCACGGAGGAGAGCTAGGTAGCTGACAGTTCTGGAGTAGAGTGCAAAAGAGGCCATTAAAATGGAAATCACAAAGAAGTAAAACCAAGCTTGTTCAACGTTCGTTCACTCATTCACTCATTCATTCAATGAACACTCCCTGATGTACCAGGCACTGTCCTGGGAGCTGCACGGTATAGTGAAAAAAGTCATGGCCTTTGATGTCAGCCAGGTCTGTTGAGTCACTAGCTCAGCCTATTCACTGGTGGGTATTTAAATCAATGAGCACCGGTTTTCTCCTTTGGTTTGCCAGGGGATTAAATGAGATAACTGCACAACACAGTCCCTGGTACATACTTGCCATTCTTCCCACCCTCCCCTTGCCCTTGTTCTACAGTTAGACTTAGAGCGTCTCTTGTTTCCATCCTGGATGCCCTAGATATTCCAGATAACCATCCTACCCAAAGCACTCAATTTCAGAAAGGTACTAAATTCCACTTCCTGGGCCTCAAGCAAGCATTCATCTGCAGAGCTGCTTCATCTCCAGCACCCCAGCAGAGCAAGATCTGCAGCCATGCTCAAGGGCGAATAGCATTTTTCTTCGAAAATAATGAAGCATTGCAGATGGAATAAACTGCTATACAGATGAGCTGACAATCTACTGGGAGACCATGCAAACCAGACAGTGTAATGAACCAGCAAGTACGAGATGAAAATGCATCAACAGGGTTTACCACATGATGGTTCCAGACCTGCTTTGAAAGGGAGAGAAGACTGGTCCAAAGAACTCATAAATTGAAACAAATCCTCAAATCATCTCCACAAGGCTTGAACTGCTATTTCATACAGTTCCTGAAGCTAGCTAGGCTGTAAGAAGCCAGTGCACTAACAAGAGTCAAAAGGAACAGCATGGCAAACATAATGCGTAAGCAGCTGACGGTGCTGTGGCACTTCCTGCCCAGGGACTTGCTGGCAATGAGGAAACCCATTTACCCAGCCTAAGTTATGTGTAGCACGAGATGGCAGATGGGATGAACTATTAGAACTCCTCTAAAATGTGAGGCGTCTGGCTACTAACAATCTAAGTACAATTGGATTTATCCAGTTTAATGGACTTCATTCATTCATTGAACAAATATTTATAAAGCACCTACTATGCACCAGGCACTGTTATAGATGCTGGGGTTACAACCATGAATAAAACATTGGCTCTGACCTCCTGCAGTTCACATTTTAGTGAGGAGAGACAGAAAAGAAACAAATAAGGACGGAAGGAAGGGAAGGAAGGAATTTCTTCCTTGCACATATCACTATCTAAAATTAAAAGCTGGGGGGGCCGGCCTGGTGGCATAGTGGTTAAGTTCGGCCCACTCCACTTTGGTGGCCCAGGTTTACGCGTTCAGATCCCAGGCACAGACTACACCACTCCTCAGCCATGCTGAGGCAGCAACCCACAAACAAAATAGAGGCAGATTGGCACAGATGTTAGCTCAGGGCCAATCTTCCTCAAGCAAAAAAAAAAAAAGAGGAAGACTAGCAGTGGATGTTAGCTCAGGACAAATCTACCTCACCAAAAAAAAAAAAAGCTGGGGTCATACGTTAGAGTGACTAGGTGACCTGAGTGACAAGAAGCCAGCCATGCAAAGATCTGATAGCATATGAGTTAATGCCTCCTATTTCATAAAATCAGGTACTTTTCTTACTGGAAAGGAGCTTAGTGATCAAACTCAATACTCTCAATGTATGATACTGAGGCTCAAGGAAGTAACATGCAGGCTGCGTGAGTAAGAGGCACAGACCACATGTCCTCCAGTACTGTCGCACCAGGACCTCTCCTACGGCTGCGTGAGAAAGACCTCAGGACCTGGTGACGTAGGAAGGAAGAGGCGAAGCTGCTGCTGCACTGCCACCGGAGCTTCAAGCGATGCACGTCTTCCACTCTGTGCAGAAGGACAAACGGTCAGGGGCCAAAGTACACATTAACTCACAGACAGAGACTAGCTGGCTAGTCAGGGGCCGGGCAGGGGATAATTTGGAAGCTCGGGGAAAAGGTCTGGGCAGAGGCATGTGGATGACCTATGGCAGAGGGCATGAACTAGGAGGCTACACAGATCCTTAAACAAACCCGTCACAAAGTATCCTGCCTCTTCACACAAAGTGTTGGACTAAAAATATAAATAAGCGTTGGTAGAAAGATAGACTATTAAGGACATTTAATGTCAGAAAGTTCACATGCTGGCATCACTGTAGACCGGTCCAAGAGGAAGGATTAAAAAGAGGAGGTCATTAAAGTCAAACAACCCTGTGGAAGCCTTTTATCCTCCATGAGCCTGTTTCTGAATCTATTTTAAAAGCTTGTTCGGACTACCCTCAGAACTGCCAAAGGATCTCATCTGTAAAGATTAACAGCACCTACCTCATAGGGTTCTTAGAAAGACTAAATGAAATAATATTTCTGATAACCAGCACATAGTAAACACTCCATATACGGCTAGTATCAAATGAAAAGACGCTTGCAAAACTACTTTGAAAACTGCAACATGCTACAAAAAAAAATGCCAGCAATTATGATTACAACACAATATATTTAATTTGTAATGTTTTACATTCTTTCAGAGGTTTAGCCTTGTCTCCTTAACAAGAACAGGGTCCTTCTCTTCCATTTCATTTAACTTCAGAGAAACTGGTGCAGTGTTTGCCACCTGGTAGATGCTTGAAATCTTTTCCCTGACTCACAAGACAGGAGCCAGTGAGTAATACCACGCCTTGGCACCCCATGAATACCGGCAAGAGCAAATGCTTCTGTAAAACTCTGTCAAAGAGAGACTCTTCTTTTCTTTTCTTTTTTTTTTTTTTATCAGACTGAAAAAGAGGAAAGGGAAGTACATTTCCCCAAACCACCTGAAATGTCGCACAATGATTTCAAATGTATTTCTATTTGTCAAATGTATTCCAATCAAGTTATTTCCAATCATGGCTATTTCAGGGTGCTAGTGTGTATGCACCCACTTCCCTTTATTTTTTATTAAATGAAGAATCAAGGATTATATCTATCCTGTGCTCAAAATTTTTAATGGAACCTAAATCCTCTGAGGATTATCTTAAATCTAGGTAATATTCTTAAGTGGGATTTGAATAGAGCCAAATAGCTGCATGGTTAGAAACCTGTCTATCTGTCTCCTTAAAGTGATTCCATGAATTCGGATCCCTGGGTCACTAAACGACTTCAGTGTTGGTATATGTATTATGAGAAAACTGATCAAAATTCAAAAAACACTCAAACAAATGCCAGATCAGGATGATTTGGAAAAACTCTGTCAGTCCAACCCATCTCGTTTCATCTCATCTTTAAACAGCCCTAAACTCTGTATTCCCTTCCTGTGAGTAAAGCTAAGTTCTTCATTACCTCGTCTCCTTCTCTTTATCTGTGTTAGTACCCCCAGTCTGTGAATCAGCCTAACAGCTTTCTTTTCCAGAGCCACTTCAAATCCTACTTCCTACTTATGCCTTCCTATTACACATTCATTTCTAGAATACATCCCACTTGGTGAAACTTGGAACTTCCCCCCATGTAAATGACCACTTGGAGGCGAGACCAGAAACGTTGCTCAGCCTTGGTTCCTCACCACAGGACTAAGCCCAAGGCATGAGCAGCTACTTGCTATCACGGAAACCGTTGCAATAATTACACAATAATTACCTAAGACACTGAGTTGCATTTGGAGTTTGAATGACAGGTCTCCATCGCACAGAGGAAACATACCGCAGAATTCATTAAATTCAATCCTATTATAAAATGTTTCTTCCCATTAATGATCTACATTGATATCACACTGAAAGACTTGTAAGACTCACTCGTACTTGACTAAGTTGGGACACTGATTCCCATAAATCACAGCGGCCATGTCTCATATCGGCTTTTGTGCAGTCCCTGAAAACATCCTTGCTGGTTCCACTCCCTCAGTTGTTGCCCGATGCTGCCGCAACATGACGTAAGCATTAGCGCCGAGGTCTCGGGGTCGGACTTTATGTGCGTCTTCCGTGGGGCACCTCTTTTTTCACAAGGTCTTCCACAGTTGAACTTAAAGAAATGAGACGAGATAGAAATTTCAGATGCCATGGCCAGCCAAGGAAAGAGTCAGTTTTGAGCAAAAAGTTTAGAAACCATCAGTCTTTCAGATCATACCGTGTAGATGGTCACTTTTCTGTCAAGCGTATTCTGTATTAATTTTGAAATGTTTATATGTTGATCAAATTAATGAATAAATCAAAGAGAGAGAGAGAGAGAGAAAGAATGCCCAGGAAGCAGGAGTCCTATTTCTGTCCCTGACCAGTATGCTGTGTGTGCCCTTGGACAAGTGACTCAGCCTCTCTGATCTTACATACTTCATTTGTGAAATGGGGATAATTACATCTTACTTCCTAATGCAGAAAGCTAGGAGGGAGCATAATCCTCTTATTTTATAGATGAAAACAGACACTTAGGATAAGTGGCTTAACGGCATAAAGTTCTCAAAATCATGTTTGACAGTTGAGGCAAAAATTATAACACTGTCTGATATGGTGCTAAGTGGATGCAAAGGAAATATTTTAAAACAAATATATCATAAACGAGGAGAGCTAAGATTTGTACATTTCACTTAGACTGGATAAATGTCAACACTAGTAAGCTGCGACAAGTTATGTATATGTAATGTCCTACCTAGGGCAACCACTAACGAAGCTATGCAGAAATATAAACTCAAAAACAATATAAGCAACAAAATCAAAAGTAAACAAGTGGGACTACATCAAAGTAAAAAGCTTCTATACAGCAAAAGAAACCATCAACAAAAAGACAACCTACAGAATAGGAAAAAAATATTTGCAAACCATATATCTGATAATGGGTTAATATCCAAAATATATAAAGAACTCACACAACTCAATAGCAAAAAAACAAATAATCCAATTAAAAAATGTGCAAAAGCGGGGCTGGCCTGGTGGCGCAGAGGTTAAGTTCGCATGTTCTGCTTTGGTGGCTCAGGGTTCGCCAGTTCGGATCCCGGGTGTGGACATGGCACTGCCTGGCGGGCCATTCTGTGGTAGGCATGCCACATATAAAGTGGAGGAAGATGAGCACAGATGTTAGCTCAGGGCCAGTCTTCTTCAGCAAAAAGAGGAAGACTGGCAGCAGATGTTAGCTCAGGGCTAATTTTCCTCAAAATCAATCAATCAATCAATCAATGAACTTAAAAAAAAATGTGCAAAGGACCTGCATAGACACTTTTCCAAAGAAACTACACAAAAGGCCGACAGGTATATGAAAAGATGCTATCACTAGTCATTAGGGAAATGCAAATTAAAACCACAATGAGATATGACCTCATGCTTGTTAGAATGGCCATCACCAAATGACAAGAGATAACAAACACTGGTGTGGTTGTGGAGAAAAAGGAAACTTTGTGCACTGTTGGTGGGATTGTAAATTGGTACAGACACTATGGAAAACAGTATGGAGGATCCTCAAAACCTTAAAAATAGAACCACCATATGATCCAGCAATTCCACTTCTGGGAACATATATATCCAAAGGAAACAAAAACACTAATTCAGAAAGATATCTGCACCTCCATGTTCATAGCAGCACTATATACAATAGCCAAGACATGGAAACAACCTAAGTGTCCATCAGGGGATGAAAGGATGAAGAAGTTGTAAATATATACATATATACACAATGGAATATTATTCAGCCATAAAAAATGAGGAAATCTTACCATTTGTGACAACATGGATGAAGCTCGAAGGCATTATGCTAAGTGAAATAAGCCAGACAGAGAAAGATAAATGCTGGATGATCTCATTTATATGTTGAATTTAAAAAAAGACTCATAGAAAAAGAGATCAGACTTGTGGTTACTAGAGGTAGAGGGTGAGGGGAGGGAGAGTTGGAGGAAGGTGGTCAAAAGGTATAAACCTCCACTTATAAGATAAATAAGTGCTAGGGATGTAATGTACAACATGGTGACTATAGTTAACACTGCCGTATGATATGTAGGAAAGTTGTTGAGAGTAAATCCTAAGAATTCTTATCACAAGGAGGATTTTTTTTCTTTTTATTGTATCTATATGAGATGATGGATGTTAGCTGAACCTATTGTGGTAATCATTTTACAATATATGTATCACACCATCATGCTGTACACCTGAAACTTACACAGTCATGTAAAATAGAGAGAGAGAGAGAGAGAGAGAAATCAAAATGGAATTTTAAGAAATGTTCAAGCAACACATTGGAAGACAGGAAAGTAAAATAGAGAAAAAAACAGAGAACAAACAAAATACAAACGTTAAGCCCTAGTATATTAATAATTACATTAAATGTAAATAGTTTAAATACACCAATTAAAAGACAGCAATTGGCAGAGCAGATTAAAAACCATGACCCAATTATAGCTGTCTACAAGAAACTCAATTCAAATATAACAATATAGGTTGGATGGAAAAGGATATATCATGTAAACATTAACAAATAAAGCAGGTGTGGCTGTATTACTACCAATAAACTTCAAGAGCAATGAAATAAATTTCAGAGCAAAGGAAATCACCAGAGAGAAGGTTGTGACATAATGATAATAAAATCAGTTCAACAAGGAGACACAGCAATCCTAAATGTTTTCACCATGCACAGAGCAGCAAAATATGTTGAGAATATATACAATAGATATAGAAAATATATAGAAAGAGAGAACTGAAAGGATAAATAGATAAATCCCACAATTATATTTGGAGACCTCAACAACTGCTGTCTCAATAATTCATAGAACAACTAGGCAACAAATTAGCAAGGATATATCATCCATCAACAGAATCTACTCAATATTTAACTGATAGAACACACCACCCAACAACAGCGGAATACACATTATTTTCAAGCATCCATGGAACATATACCAACATAAACCATATCCTAAGCTATAAAGCAAACCTCAACCAATTTAAAACAATTGAAATGATAGGGTGTGTTTTTCGTCCATAATGGAACCAAACTAGAGATCAATAACAATGATAAAAAGAAATCTCCAAAACTTGCAAACTAAATAACACGCTTGAAAATACTCCATCAGGAAGTCTCAAAGGAAATTTTAAAATATATAGAACTGAATGAAATTGAAAACCCAGTATACCAAAATGGGTAGGTTACAGCTAAAGCAATGCTGAAAGGGAAATTTATAGCATTAAATATTTACATTAGCAAAGAGGAAAAGTTTCAGTTTCAAATGAACAATCTAAGCTTTCACCTCAAGAACCTGGAAAAAGAAGAGCAAAATAAACCCAACACAAGTAGAAGGAAGGAAATATAAAGCAGAAATCAATGAAATTGAAAAAAGAAAAATAATAGAGAAAATCAATCAAACAAAAAGCTAGTCCTTTGAAAACAGATCAGTAAAATTGACAAACATCTAACAGATTGACCGAAAAAAAAAAAAGGAGGAAACAAATTGACAATATGAGTAAGGAAATAAGGAATATCACTTCAGGCTCTGCAGACGTCAAAAGGATGTTAAATGAATACTATGAACAATTCTACATATACATAAATTTGACAACTTAGATAAAATGTACCAATTCCTCAAAAACCACAAGCTAGCATCCAATATCAAAAAAATAGAATAGTGTTATAGCTATTAAGGAGATTAAATTTGCAACCTAAAAACTCCCAAAAGAGAACTCCAAGTCCAGATGGATTCACCATAGAATTCTACCAAACATTTAAAGAAGAATTAAAACCAGTTCTACACAATCTCTTCCAGAATAAGGGAAAACTTCCCAATTCATTTTATGAAGCTAGTATTATCCTGATACCAAAACAAGACAAAGACAATATGAAAAAAGAAAACTACGGACCAACACCCCTCACGAATATAAACGTAAAAATCTTTAGCAAAATATTAGTAAATAGAACTCAGCAGTCTACAAAAAGCATTACACACCTGACTATATTAGTCAGAGTTCTCCAGAGAAACAAAACCAACAGGATATACATAGATACATATATAAGAGGAGATTTATTATAGGAATTGGCTCACACCATTATAGAAGCTGAGAAGTCCCACAATCTACCATCTGCAAGCTGGAGAAACAGGAAAGCTCTAATTCAGTCTAAATCCAAGGGGCTGAGAATTGAGGCGGGGGGTGGGTGCGGGCGCTGATGGTGTAAGTTCCTACGTGAGTCTGAAAGCCCCAGAACCAGGAGCACCAATGTCCAAGGGCAGGAGAAGATGGATGTCTCAGCTCAAGCAGAGAGGGAGCGAATTTGCCCTTCCTCTGCCTTTTTGTTCTGTTTGGGCCCTCAACAGATTGGATGATGCCTACCCATATTGGGGAGGGCTATCTACTTTACTCAGTTCACCAATTCAAATGCTAATCTCATCCAGAAACGCTCTCACAGACCAAGAAATAATGTTTTATCAGCTATCTGGGCATCCCGTAGCCCAGTGAAGTTGACACATAAAACTATCACAATGACCAAGTGGTGTTTGTTTCTAGGGATTCAAGGTTAGTTCAATATTAGAAAATCAATCAATGTTACCCACCATATTAACAAGCAAAAGAAGAAAAATTACCTGATCATCCTGATCAATGCATAAAACTGATTTGACAAAATTTGACACCCATTCATGATAAAACTCTTATAAAATTAGGAATATAGGGGAACTTCCTCAAATTTATAAAGAGCGTTTACAACTAACATTATATTAAATGATGAAAGACTAAAACTGATCCCTCCTAAGACTGAGAACAAGACAAGGATGTCCACCCTCACTACTCTTATTCAACACAGTACTAGAAGTTCTAGTGAGTGTCATAGGCAAGAAAAGAAATAAAATTTATACAGATTATAAAGGGAGACATAAAACTGTCCTGATTTGCAGATGACAATGAACATCCACATACAAAGTCCCCAGGACTCCACACACACACCCACAAAACTAATAAGTGAGTTCAGCAAGGTTGCAGGAGACATGACAAACATACAACAGTTAATTGTATTTCTCTATATAGCAATAAACACATGGATACCAAAACTTACAATATCATTTACAATCATCCTCCAAAATGGAACTCTTAGGGAAAATGTAACAAAATATGTATAGGACTTATATGCTGAAAACTACAGATCTGGATGAAATAAATCAAAGAAGATATAAATAAATTGAGCTACATACCATGTTCATGGGTTGGAAGACTCAATAGAGTAAAGACATCAATTATTCCTGAATTTACACACAGGTTTAACACAATTTCTATCAAAATCTCAGCAAGACTTTTTGAAGATATAGACAAGATTATCCTAAAATGCATATGAAAAAGCAAAAGAACTTAAATAGCTAAAAAAAATTTAAAGGAAGACAAAGGGGAAGAAATTAGTCTACCTGATTTCAAGACTTATAATATAGCTAAAGTAATCAAGACTATGTGATATTAATTGAGGGACAGACACATAAGTCAATGAAACAGAATAGAGAACTCAGAAGTAGACCCACATATTTATGCCCATTTGATTTATGCCCTTTTGACAAAGGTGCAAACATAATTCAGTGGAGGAAAGATAGCCTTTTCGGTGAATGGAGCTGTAGCAATTGGACATCCATAGGCAAAAAATAAATAAAAAGAAAAAGAACCTTGTTCTAAACCTCACATTTTGTACAAAAATTAACTAAAAATGAATCATGGATTCAAATGTCAAATATAAAACTTTAGAAAAAAATAACCATGTGAAAAATAGATCTAGGGCTAAGCAAAGCATTCTTAGCCTTGAAACCAAAAGCATGGTCCATAAAAGTAAAAATTAATAAATTGGACTTCATCAGAATTAAGGTTTGCTCTGTGAAAGGTCCTATTTAAGAGAGCAGGGGCTGGTCTCATGGCCGAGTGGTTAAGTTCACGTGCTCTGCTTTGGCAGCCTGGGGTTTCACTGGTTCGGATCCTGGGAGCAGACATGGCACTGCTC
Source organism: Equus caballus (assembly GCF_041296265.1). Lineage (NCBI taxonomy): Eukaryota > Metazoa > Chordata > Mammalia > Perissodactyla > Equidae > Equus > Equus caballus. The sequence goes on from NC_091691.1 coordinate 83,214,054, forward strand.
ATCAAGCCATGCTGAGGCGGCATCCCACATGCCACAACTACAACGCCTCACAGCTAAAAATATGCAACTACGTACCGGGGAAGCTTTGGAGAGAAAAAGAAAAAACAAAATCTTTAAAAAAAAAAAAAAAAGAGAGAGTAAAAAGACAAGCTACAGACTCAGAGAAAATATTTGCAAACCACCTATATGACAAAGGACTACCATCCAGAATATAAAAAGAATTCTCAAAACTCAACAGTAAAAACCTAACAATCCAATTGAAAAATGTGCAAAAGATGTGAATAGACATTTCACTAAAGCATATATACAAATGGCAAATAAGCATATCAAAAGATGTTCTATATCATTAGCCACTAAGGTAATGCAAATTAGAATTACGATGAGACATTAAAACTACAATTGAGACAACTACAAATATTGACAATACCTAAGCTGATGAAGATGCGGAGAAACTGAGTCACTCACACATTGCTGGTGGAAAAGTAAAATGGTATAGTCACTCTGGAAAAAAGTTGGCAGTTTCTTAAAAAATAAAACGTGCAACTACCAGACAACACAGCAACTGCACTATTGGACATCTATCCCAGAAAAATGAAGAGGTATGTCCACACAAAAACCTGTACATGAGTGTTCACAGCAGCTTTATTCATAAAATAGCCCAAAACTAGAAACAACCTTTAAAGCTGCACAGTTAAATAAACTGTGGTACAGTTATACTATGAAATATTATTCTGCAATAAAAAGGGACAAATTATTCATAAAAACAACAATCCAGATGGATCTCCAGAGAATTAAGCTGAGTGAAAGGCCAATCTCAAAAGGTTGCCTGCAAATGATTTCACTTACATAACATTCTTGAGATGACAAAATCATAGAAATAGAGAACAGATTAGAGGTTTCTGGGGATTAAGGAGACTAGGATTTTTTTAAAAAATGGAGGTCAGCAAGATGGCAGAATAGGACCATCCCATCTCTTATCTTCCCACAGAAACACATATTTGGCAACCAACCATAGACAAAAGTGCCTTTGTGGGAGCTTCAGGATCCAGGTAGGAGGTTGACACCTCAGTGGAGCTAAAGACTAGTGAAGCCACTTTGAGAAGGTAAAACTATGCCTCAGTAGCAGGTCCACCAACCACAGGCCTGGCTGTAGACCTGGAAGTAGCCCTGTTCCCCTACGGACTCCACTCTGGCCCTGCTTGTGTGAGGTCCTGTCATCAGCCCTACCATCCCACACCCCTGGTAATTGGCCCACCAACCACAGACCCAACTGCAAAGCCAGAAGCAGCCCCATGGCTTGGCTGCAACACCACTAGACTGGGGTCCTGGAGGCAGACCCATCCATTCATCCATCCAGGGATCTGGAAAGAGAAGGCCTTTACCTGCCAAAACCAATCTGTAATGATGGGAAGAGGTAAGTGCTCCTTTAAATGCACAGACACCAATGCAAGGCTACAAGGATCATGAAGAATCAGGCAAACATGAAGCCATCAAAGGAAATTAATAAAGCTCTAGGAATTGACCCTTAAAAAAAAAGCAGAGATCTATGAACTGCTTAACAAATTCAAAATAATCATCTTAAAGATGTTCAGTGAGCTACAAGAGGACACAGATAGACAACTAAATGAAATCAGGAAAACAATATATGAACAAAATGAGAAGTTCAATAAAGAAATAGAAACCATAAAAAAGAACCAAACAGAGCCGGCCCAGTGGCATAGTGGTTAAGTTCACACACTCTTATTCAGCAGTCCAGGGTTCACAGATTCAGATCCCAGGTGAAGACCTACACACCATTCATCAAGCCATGTGTGGCAGCATCCCACAAAAAAAAAAGAGAGGAAGATTGGCACAAATGTTAGCTTAGGAAAGATCTTCATCAAGCAAAAAGAAGACAATTGGCAACAGATGTTAGCTCAGAGCTGATCTTCCTCACAAAAAAAAGAGAGAGAGAGAAAACCAAACAGAAATCCTGGAGCTGAAGAATACAATGACTGAATTAAAAAATTCAATAGACAGCTTCAACAGCAGGCTCAATCAAGCAGAATAAAGATCAGTGAACTCAAAGACTGGTCATTTGAAATTATCTAGTAAGAGGAACAAAAAGAAAAAGAATGGAGAAGAGTGAATAAAGCTGATGGGACTTATGGTATACCATCAAAAGAATCAATATATGCATTATCGGATTCCTAGAAGGAGAAGAGATAGAGAAAAGGGCAAAAAGCTTACTTAAAGAAGTTATGGCTGAAAGCTTCCCAAATCTAGAGAAGGAAAAGGAAATTCAGATTAATGAAGCCCAAGAGTTTCCAAATAGTTTGAACCCAAAGAGAGCAACAATGAGGCACATCATAAATTGTCAAAAGTCAAAGAAAAAGACAATTTTAGAGCAGCAAGAAAAAAGAAAAAGCAACTTGTCACATAAAAGGCACACCCCCCCCTTCCCCCTTTAGACAGATTTCTCAACAGAAAGTTTGGAGGCCAGGAAAGTGGAATGATATGTTCAAAATACTAAAAAAAAAAAGCCTGCCAACCAAGAGTATTGTACCCAGAAAAACTTTCCTTTAAGAAGGAAAGAGACAAACAAAAACTGAGGAGGTTTGTCACCATTGGATGTACTTTATAAGAAGTGCTAAAGAGAGTCCTTCAAGTTGAATTGAAAAGATGTTAAACAGCAACATCAGAGCATATAAAAGCAAAAATCTCACTGCTAAATATAAATACAAAGAAAAACAGAATATCTAATACTGTAATGGTGGTGTGTAAATCACTTTTAACACTGGTTATATAAGTTAAAAGACAAACATAGTAAGAATAACTATAACCACAGAAATATGTCAACTCAACACAATATAGAAAGAAGGAAAATCTGACATCATTAAATAAAGTGTGGGAGAGGGGAAGTAAAGTATAGAGTTTCTATATGTGATTGAAGTTAAGTTGTTATCAGCTTAAAACAGACTGCTCTAACTATAAAATTTTCAATGTGAGCCCCTGGCAACCATGAAAAAGAAAAGTACATTAGATACACAAAACATAAAGAAAAGAGAATCAAAGCACATCATTAAAAAAATCATCAAAACACAAACAAAGACAACAAGAGAAAAAGAGAGGAACAGGAGAACTACAAAAACGCTAACGAGTCCTTATCTATCAATAATTACTGTAAATGTAAATGGACTAAACTCCCCAATCAAGAGGCATAGAGTGGCTAAATGGATTAAAAAAAAAGACTCAACTATATGCTGTCTACAAGAGACTCACTTTAGATTTAAGAACATACATAGGCTGAAAGTAAAGGAGTGGGGAAAGATATTCCATGCACCTTGTAACCAAAAGTGAGCAGGGGTTGCTAGATTTATATCATACAAAATAGACTTTAAATCAAAAACTGTCGTAAGAAACAAAGGTCATTATATAATGATAAAAGGGTCCATTCAACAGGTAGATGTAACAATTATAAATATATATACATCAAACCACATAAACATATGAAGCAAACATTGACAGATCTGAAGGGATAAATATACAGAAATACAATAATAGTAGGAGACTTCAATACTCCAGTCTCTATAATGGACAGATAATCCAGACAGAAAATCAATGAGTAAACAGCAGAATCAAACAACACATAGATGAAATGAGCCTTACACACATCTTAAGAACACTTCATCCCACAGCAGCAGAATACTCATTTTACTCAAATGCACATAGAACATTCTCCAGGATAGATCACATGCTAGGTCACAAAACAAGTCTTAACAAATTTAATAAGAGTGAGATAATTCCAAGTATCTTTTCCAATATAATGGAATGAAACTACATATCAATAATAGAAAGAAAATGGGAAAATCTACAAACATATGTAAATTAAACAACTCACTCTTAAACAACGGATCTAAGAAGAAATGAAAAAGGAAATTAGAAAATATTTCGAGACAAAAATGAAAACATAACATACTAAAACTTATGTGATGCAACAAAAGCAATACTACAAGGCAAGTTTATAGCAATAAATACCTACATTGAAAAAGAAGAAATGTCTCAAATAAATCACCTAACTTTCCACCTCAAGGAACTAGAAAAAGAACAAACTAAGCACAAAATTAGCAGAAAGAAGGAAATAATAAATATTGGAGCAGAAATAAACAAAATGGAGAATAGAAAAACATTTTTAAAAATCAATAAAACTAAGAGTTTTTTGAAAAGAAAAAGAAAATCAACAAACCCCTAGCTAGGCTAAGAAAAATAAAGAAGACACAAATAAATGAAATCAGAAATGAAAGAGGAGACATTACAACTGATCCCACAGAAATAAAAAGGATCATAAGGGACTATTATAAACAAGTACATGCCAACAAATTGGACAATCTAGAGGAAATGGAGAGACCCCAAGACACATGCAAACTGCCAAGAATGAATCAAGAAGAAATAGAAAGTCTGAACAAACCAATAACAAATAAGGAAATTTAAGAAGTAATCAAAAAATTTCCAACATAGAAAAGCCCAGGACCCGATGGCTTCATGTTCTACCAAAAATTTAAAGAAGAATTAATACCAATCCTTCTTAAACTCTTCCAAAAATTAAAAGAGGTAACACTTCCAAACTCATTCAATTAGGCTAGCCTCAAACTGATATCAAAGCCAGACAAGGATACCACAAGAAAAGAAAACTACAGGCCAATATTTCTGATGAACATAGATACGAAAATCCTCAAGAAAATAGTAGCAAACCAAATATAATAGCATATTAAAAGAAACATACACCATGATCAAGCAGGATTTATCCCTGGGATACAAGGATAGTTTGACACATGCAAATCAATCAACGTGATACACCACATTAACAGAATGAAGGATAAAAATCACATGATCATCACAATAGATGCAGTAAAAGCATTTGACAAAATTCAACACCCTTTTATAACAAAAATTCTCAACAAAATAGGTATAGAAGGAACTTAGCTCAATACAACAAAAGCCATTTATGAAAAGCTCACAGGCAACATCATACCCAACAATGAAAAGCTGAAAGCTTCCCCTCTAAGATCCAGAACAAGGCAAGGATTCCTACTCTCACCTCTCCTATTCAATATAGTACTAGAAGTCCTAGCCAGAGCAATTAGGCAAGAAAAAGAAAACAAAAAGCCCTCCAAATCAGAAAGGATGAAGTAAAACTATCTCTCTTTGCAGATGACATGATCTTATATGTAGAAAACCCTAAAGACTCTACAAAAACTGTTAGAATAAGCAAATTCAATAAAGCCACAAGATGAAAAATCAACATACAAAAATGAGTTGTGTTTCTATACACTAACAATGACCTATCTGAAAAGGAAACTAAGAAAACAATTCCATTTATAATAGCATCAAAAAGAATAAAATACTTGGGAATAAGCTTAATAAAAGACATGAAAGACTTGTACACTAAAAACTACAAAACAATGACAAAAGAAATTTTAAAAGACACTAATAGATGGAAGGACATCTTATGTTCATGCATTTGAATAATTAATATTATTAAAATGTCCATACTTCCCAAAGTGACCTATAGATTCAACTCAGTTTCTATCAAAATCTCAATGGCATTCTTTACCAAAATAGAAAGAACAATCCTAAAATTCATTCAGAACCACAAAAGATCCCAAATGGTAAAAGCAGTTTTGAGCAAGAACAAAGCTGGAAGTATCACACTCCTTGATTTCAAAATATATTATAAAGCTGCATCTCTAGATGATCTATGTCGAGTCCCTGGCTTTCATACCACTTATACACATACAACTCTTAAATTTATATCTTTAGCCTCAACTTCTCAGCTAAATTCCTGACTCATATCCAGTTACCTACCCAATATATCCTCTTGAACGCCTAACAGACATCTATACTTAAGATGTCCAAACACATAACCTCCCCCTCTCAACTTGTTCCTCTCCCCATCTTCCCCACTTTTCTTCGAGTTCCCTGATAAATAGGATGACAATTTTAAAACATGGCTCCAATGTCCCCTCCTCTTTGAGTCTGGATGAGCCTGTGAATAATTCTATCCATAGAATACGGTGGAAGTGACACTGTGTGAGTTCTGAGGGTCATAAAAGGCTATGCAGCTTCTTAGAGGTTCTCTTGGAATGTTTGCCCTCAGGGAGCACACCTTCTCAAAACCCAGCCATTATGCTGTGAAAAGCCAAAGCCAATGGAGATAATAAAAATGGTTGTTGTCTTAGTCCACTATTTTGAGAGTGGTTTGTAGTAACACAGAACTGGAACGGATAGCAGCTTTACTTTCAGTTATTCAGACCAAAAATTCTGAAGTCATCCTTGACTTCTTTTTCTCACACTCCTTATCCAATCCTTCAAAAATTCTGCCAGCTTTCTCTTCAAAATATGTCCAAAATCTGATCAATACTCACTACTTCATCTATAAAATGGATCTCTTCTAGTCAAAGTTCTTGGTTGAAAGCAACAGAAACTGACTTAAGCTGACTTTGCAGACAAATTTATTGAAAGCAAATTAGATGGCTCACAGAATAGACTAAAAGGGATGAAAGCCAAGTGCAGAAAATAGTCTAAAATCAGTGAAGATTAGGCATAAGGAATCACAGCCAAAGATCCAGCCCGGCTGAGGATCTGCCACTGCTGGACACCCAACGCACCATCTTCACAGCACGAGTTCTAGGCTGACCCCACTCTTTTGTTCTTTGGTGTCTCACCTCCAGGGACACATATCTTATTGGCTGAGCTTAGTTGACGTTCCTGAGTCCCAACTGCCAGGGGATGCGCAAAGGGAGAGTTTGGGCCTTTTGGCTTTCATAGTAAGAAGTGGAGACCCATCTCCCATAAAAGCTCATTTCACAGTGCATTCTCCAAACACAAAAAGTGGCTACAAATCCTGAGCAGCCAAGTTAAAGTAAAAGTCTATGATAAGGGTTGGCTGAGGAGAAGATACATGTTCTATGGCAAACAACAGGTTTTCAATATATGTTAACATGATGGAACGATAACTAGACTGAAGTAAAGCCTGGCATTCAAGTACTGTTCTACCACTTACTGGATGTGTGGCCCTAAACAAGTCACTTAACTTCTCTGAGATTCCATTTTTCCCTCTTTAAAATGGGAATGACAATATCTGCCCTGCATATCTTACAGGTTGTTTTCAGGATCAAACGAGTGTGTGAGCATATTAAGACTACTATCTTCACCTTACTCATCTTTGTAACACTGTTGCCTAACTTAGAGGAAGCCTGGAGAAGGTGTTCCATAAGCGTCTACTAAAGAATGAGTAATAGTTATAGAAAAGATTTGTAAAATGAAAGCCATTATTTAACTGATCTTACTAAATCCTCCACCTAGGCCAGAAAAGTGTGATATTGTCACCCAGAGCCAGCCTTAAGTAACATCAGATATGCTTTGAGTGGAGACTCTTGACATTGATCATTTTTGCCACTGACCTCTTCATAAAATAAATACGGAAATGGCAGGGCAACTTACCACTTCATTATACAGTGTAAATTTGGCTCATGGAGCAAATTCCTTCTGTGACAAGTTTCAGGGACTCTAAAATAGTTCTTGGGAATTGTTCGAGCATGAGGAAGTAATGTAGCTTATTGTCTAAATTACTGGCCAATGGAATCAAGTTACCCTGAGAAAACAAGAACTATCTAATTATAGGATAACTAATAATAACAATTCCTTAACCAAATCCTTTGGAGACAGATGGTTTAGACTTGAGGGGAGCTTTGGGAAGAAGAAGGAAAAATATAAAAATCTTAGAATTGAGAATTTTTCAGATATTTGAAAGGTGTTAGCAGCAAAAATCATATATTACATACCTCCCAACAAGGTCTGGGACAGAACCTTATATTCAAACACATTAATATTTCTGCAGAAGTGTGTATGAATGCTCATTCTAAGTGGAATAAAGACTGAAACAGTTCACTTGAGGTTATTTCAACATATGAGATCCAAAAAACTTGGTTTGCAGAGCTTTTTTGGATTTTAGAAACGCAGACAAGAAAGAATAAAGTTGTATTTTTCATAAATAAAGGAATAGTTTTATAGTGCTTTGAGATAGAAAATGCTTTACCATGTACATTTAAAGTTCTTAAAGCTTAAATATTAATATTAATCTATCCCATAAAATCATCTATATAAAATCACTTTCACAACGTTACTTTTTTAAATATTCAATTTAGCAAATTCTGGAATTCATCCAGCGAGATCATCTATTTCAGCCTGCTGTCTAATTCAGCTGATCCCTACTAATAGCATCCTAGCCAGAGAGTCACTCAACCTTTGCAGAATATGCCTATGGGTGAAGAATTCACTCCTTTATGTGGCAACTCACTGTTCTCTTGGACAACTTTATCAGAATCAAAGTCAGCTCTTCTGTCACATTTACCCTTTTGTCCTAACTTTGCCCTGGGACCAGGAAAAACTACTCTATCCTTTCTGCCACGTGACAGCTAGGCAAATATTTGAAGTGGCAATCACATACCACATCATTTGCCTCTTCTCTAGGCTAAACATTTGCTCTAACTCTTCCACATAAAGCGTGGTTTCCTCTTCCCTCACATCCTGACAGCCCATACTAATCTCTAACTTATCAATGTCGACACAAAATGCGATAGCTAAAGCTAGTCAAATCTCCAGCCCAGAACACAGGGAACCTGTTACCTTCCTTGTAAGCTATGTACCATATTTTTGTTGATGTAGCCTAAAACTGCATTAACTTTCTTATGGAGCATAATACTTTTGGATCGTTTTGCATTTATAGTAGATTAATACGTTGATCTTTTCACATGCATTGTGTTAAAATCCAGGAATCTCCCTTGATTTATATTTTTCAGTCCCAACAAACGGCTTTTATATAGGTCTTTGTTAAATTATATCATAATTTATATAAATATATAAATTATATCATAATGGGGTTTTTACCCCAACATTTATATTTTATTTTGAATCTTGATTTCACCTTTCAATATATTAGCTGCGGCTACTAGCTCTGTGTCACCTACAAATTTGGTGAGCAGTCCTTCTAACCTTCAGTAAAGACTTTAATAAAAATATTGAACAAGATAGGATCAAGAGCCCTACAGCATGCCACTAGAGACTTCCCTCCAGAAGGGCATCCTCAAGCGCTTACTGTCTAAAACAGTCAATGAACCATATACACAAATAATACCAAGCTTTAGATATGTACTAAATGAGCAGTAAGAAAAACAAATGCTATACAGAGAAGAAAATAACATCCAGAACCATCAGACAAGACTCTGTACTTTAATAATTTCAAAAACAAGCTTGGCTACTAGAGCATTTGAAAAGATGTCTCTCCTTCCTGAAATGTGTATATATAGGTACTAGAGTTGCAACATAAAATCCATTTCCTACTATGGATCTCACCCAGAAAGCTTACAACACAGTATTAAAGGATGAGTAGGATATGAAGTGGCATAGAGAAGGGGCGAATAAGCCAAGGAAAAAATCTTACCCCATTATGGATCAACAAACTCCTATAGATGGAACTCCTCCCACTGCCAGATTCACTCCCCCCACCCCACCCCAACCACCCACCACTGCAAGCAACCCCAACATGCAGAAATCAACACTTTAAGTGTATATATTTTTAAATGATTGTTTGGTTTTCCAAGGTATTATTCACTTTTAAAATGGGTCCTACAGAGGGCTCATTTACAAGGCAAGTGACCTGGTTTAATATATGTTCATTGGATTGACACCCAATTTTTTCAGAATACCAAGAATACAAAATATCCAGAGTTGCTGCTGTTTGCTCATATTGTGTAACAAACCTAATGTTAAACATGACCCTTGAAACTGCCCCACATCTTCCCAGCCAGGACACTTTGATGATACAGTAAATATCACTATGGTTCCACTTTAAAGAAACAGCGTTTAAATAAGGATGTCACCCCATCAAGTAATTTTTTTTACATAAAGCTTAAAATCTTCAAAATAAATATCTCAAAGTTTTTAGTAAATATCAAAAAATGACATCACTCTGAACAATTCTGGTCTCACCAATCACTTTAAATCATGACAGTTTCTGTTCTCCACTCTCTGTCCTCTGTTCCTTCTCTTTCTTGGTCTGAAAATTAGTTACAGGTAGGAACCAAAAACTCAGAACATAATTTGAAAAAGAAAGCCACAAACTCATTCACTGAATCAGATTACTTGGAATTATAAATAAAAGAAAACTCATTTTTGAAAAAGAGAATCCTGAAAGCTTTTTGGAATATGAAGTCAATTATTACAAATGCATCTTATCAGAAATAGCTTTTTAAGGCTATAAGACCCATAACTACCTGGATTCAGATTTAGAACATCTTTTTAAAAGCCCTCAGGAAATTAACCCAATCATCATAAAGACCCCATTTTGATAAAAGCAGATCCATATCAAATCAGCCTGGAAGCCTGGAAAGAACCTTGGAGAGCATCTATAGGAGGAGGCAGCGCAAAGTGACACAGCTAGACAATAATAGGACTGGGACTGAAATGCAAAGCTCCGCCTCCAGATTCAGAGCTTGTTTCCACCACGACCTTAACCCCGAGATTGAGGGTGGTGGACTAGACACAACTCCTCCTTAATCGGTAATTTCTAACTTCCCCTGACCAACATGCAACCAAACCCAAACAAGAACAAGAAAAAAAATAGGGAGAAACTTAGCCCATTACTTTGAGACAGGATCTGAATAATTCTTTGTTGTTTTTCTTCCCCTTCCTTTATACAAAAAATGAACAGTCAACACTATCACTCCACTAAAATGTAAGATTCTTGAGAGCAAGGACCACATCTACCCTGTTTGTTGTTCCATCTCCAGGACATAGTTCTGGGTGCTTTTTCTTTGTTTTCTGGGTTTTTTTGCTGCCCACTCTCCAAAAACCCTTCCTATTATAAAGTGACTCCCTACAATGTCCAGTATATGTGGAAGGCAGCGCCCCCCTTCTCACTCTATGGTAGCTAGGATCCTGGTATAAACTATAGAGAGGATACCCCGCAATGGCTCTTGCATAGATGTCATGGAAACACAGGGATTGCACAGAAGTTACTCTTGGCAGCAGCAACAGAGACAACAGCGCCCACAGAGGCTTCCTAACCAGTCTGCTGTATAGTGTGACCTTGACTCTGCCCCTGCTCCTGTTCTCCCTTGTTTCCTGCTTGCTTTCCAAGCTTGAATCTCCTGCTTTCCTATCATTTCTGTGAGCTCTCTGGTTTCTTCCAAGAAGTTCTTTTCTACTTAAGTTAGTTTAAGGCAGCTTCTCTTGTCTGCAACCAAAAGCTCTAATAGGCACCTAGTAGGCATTCAATAAATATTCCTTAAGTGAAAAAATAAATTAATGACTCAATTGACCATAATTTTCTGTATAACAGTTTACAATTCCAAGAACTCTCCCATATTCTGATTATTATACCTGGTTGCTAGCCCATTTATGTTTAAATATTTAATTGACTATTTTAAAAAGACAAGATCTCCTTGATGCAAGAGTCAAGTAAAACAAAATTTTTTTAACTAAACTAGTGTTAGTCATTCCCCAAAGTATGCCATGATAGCTCATGGTGTTATATACCACTATGAGCAGTATTATTTAAATAACAAGTAATATAATTATGAAATAACTTTATGAATGTGAATTATGAAATAACTTTTTATAATTACAAAAAGAGAAGTTTAGAACATGAGCATAAAAAGGGTTAAAAAAGTTTCTTGTCAAAGGAAATTAAATATACAAATAGCTTCAAAAAAGTCTAAAACTGGCAACTGAAACTTCAGATATGAGTTGACGTTCACCACGTGCACTAGAGGTGGAAAACACCAAGCACTGAGGGAACAGCATCTGCAAAGGCAAAAACTAGGTCCCCTTAAAACACAAAAATCTTTGGGGCTGGCCCTGTGACTGAGTGGTTGAGTTCGCACGCTCCGCTGCAGGCAGACCAGTGTTTCATTGGTTCGAATCCTGGGCGCGGACATGGCACTGCTCATCAAGCCACGCTGAGGCAGTGTCCCACATGCCACAACTAGAAGGACCCACAATGAAGAATATACAACTATGTATTGGGGGGCTCTGGGGGAAAAAAGGAAAAAAAATAAAATCTTTAAAAAAAAAACACACACACAAAAAAATCTTTGCTTTGATCATATGACTCCATCTAACCATACTTGGTTTATGAGTCCTTCAAAATGTCTCCACTCACCCCACCTCTACTTTACTGGAAGTTGAAATCAACCATAACTCACTCCTTCCCCCAAAATTCCTCTGCTTAAAAAAAAAAGAGGAGAGGGGAGACTAATACTAAAAACTGCATCCACATCAAATATCATAGTTTTGCAGCAGATGTACACAGAATATTACTTAAGGGATTTTTAGAAAACTTTCGCCAAGCCCAGAATCAACTAAATGGAAAATTTTAAGGACTTTTCACATTTATAATGACAAGCCATGTTAGAAACATGGCGTTTCGAAACATGATGTTTCAGAATTGTCCTAAGAAATTTCACTTTCTTGTTACCAACACATGTTGATAGGGTAAAGAACGTCACATAGTGCATTGTATTTGTTTTTCGTGAACACAAAGCCCCAAAACCAGGTTTCCCCAGTCTGATAGTTGGAAAACCACTACAAAAATGCATGAAATCTTCTTAGTAAGCAAGAGAGGAAAGGCCATTTTGTGTTCAGTGACCTATACCCAGTCCCGTGGATTATGAAGCAGGCAATGCAGTGCTTAGGTCCCTTTCTGACTCTATATCTGATCTCTAGGGAGCCAGTGCTCAACTCTCTCCAGGATTAAATGCAAAAGACACATCTCACCAACAAAGGAAGATAGTAAATACTTGAAAGTAGTTTTAAGAAGACAGAAAGAGAAAAATGAAACAATGGGGATGAGGAACACTAAATCCTTCACATTTTTGTTCTACAAAGCCTATAAATTTCCTGTATAATTTGTGATTCCTATTAAATGAAGGATAAAAACTCATTTCAAATTGTAATGGAAAGCCACATGCCTCTAAGACGACCAAAGAAGAGGACAGAAAACGTATATACCAAAAGGCGATCCCCTGGCTTCCAGTGCTTTTCTGATATAGTCACCAAAAAAAAAAAAGTGTTTTCGTACACTCTGAATACATCAACCCTTCTGCCTTCTTGTGTCAATATAATGGTTTCTTTAGCATGTGCTCTCCACACAACTGCGGCAGCTCCTGGTTCTGAGGACACACAGATCAACATTCCTGACTCGGTTCCGAGGCAGAGGACAGGGAAGTGGCATCCACGGCCCCCGGGGCTCCCGGCTCCTGCCTCGGGGACACCAGGACTCGATGCTCGGATGGCGGGCACTCACCCAGCCTGGCCAGCCAGGCCCACGAGGAGGGCGGCCCGTGCGGGGACCCGGCGGCCCAGCGCCCAGGCGTCCGCCGCGCGGCCCCGCGAGCCTCGGACCCTCGCCGGGCGGGCCGGGAGCTGGGCCGCGGCCGTGGAAGCCCAGCGCCCCGGTGTGCGGGGACCGGAAGCGCCTGCCGTCCGCTCTTCCGCCTCCAAGACGCGGGTGCGGGGCCCGGAGCTGGGGCGGCCCCCGCAGGCCGGGAGGGAGCCTCGCTCCACGCGCCGGCCCCGGGCCTCGCTTCCCCTCCGTCTCCTCTTTCGGAGGCCAGAGCAGGCCCGAGGGGGGACCAGGCCTGACGGCGCCATGCGCGCCCGCCCGGACCCCAGAGCCGGCCCGCGGGCCCAGGGCCCGACGAGGAGCCCGAGTCCTGACGGCCCGGCCCTGCCGCGGGCTCGGCCGGGCCGCGGGCCAGGCGAGGTCGCCCGGGCGAGGGCACCCGAGGGCCGGGGCCGGCTCCGCTCCCTCCCCCGCGCCCCGCGGCCTCCTCACCCCCTCCTCGTTCCGGGAATCAATAGTGGCCGCTGATTTTTCACGACAATTGCAGCTGTCTAATTCATCAGTGAATAATTAAATCAGGAGCAGCCAGGCCTGCCTGCGCGGGGCCCGCTTTGGCGTCGGAGACGACGGGTCTTCCCTTCCAGATCCCAGCAAATTGGGGTCGCAGTTGGGAGCCAGGAGGGCACACAGGGGACAGGCCTCGCCCTGCGCCGCGGCCGGGAGGGCGGCCCGAGCCGGCGCCGCGCGGGGGGTACGAGGGCAGCAAGAACTCGGGCGCAGGGAATGCGCGGGGGTGGCCTGGGGAAGAGAGGATGAGCCGGGACCAGCAGGGCGCCCCGCCGAGGCCCGCTCCCAGGTTAGCGGTTTCCCCCCACGTGGGTGCCTGTCCAGATGCCCCTGCCCCTCAGATGGCCCGCGTGGGGCTGCCGTTCCCGTTCGTGCGGACACTCTCCTCGCGCTGACTTTGCGAAGGGAGAGGAAACCCTCCCTCGGGAGGCGATCTGCCTTTGAGGAAGATGGAGAGGAGCAGAGAGAAGCGCCTAGAAACGGCATTGATTTAGACATCAATCCTGGCCGGCTCCCTCCGCCTCCCGAGCCGCGGGGCCGGCAGCCCCCTCCCCAGGAAGCGGCCGGGCGCGGGCCCCGGGGCCGCCGGGCTCCGCGGGGCCGGGAGGGCAGGACGAGGGCGGCGCGAGGGCGCGTGCCGCCGGGGGAGCCGCTCGCAGCCCCCCGCGCGGCCACCGCGCGCCCGCGGCCTCGACGCCGGCATCGCTTCCCCGAGGCCAACAGGTCTCCCGAGTCTCTCCCGGGGCCGGAGCGCCGCCGGCGCCACTCTCCCGCCCGGGCGGCGGGACGCCCTAGGAGGCCGGGTCTGTAGCAGCAGCCAAACCACCTGTGATCGGCCCGGCCCGGCCCCGGCGCTGGTTCCAGAGGCCCGCGAGGACCATGTCCCGCTCCTCGAAAGACCAGGGTCCCTACAGTCACCCAACGGCCGCCTCGGAACCCTGCGGTCGGCCAAGAGTTGCTTTTTCTTACCCGTTTGGAAGCCAAACAATCCCAAATTCCTAGCAAGTGGCATCGAGGCGATTTTCCAAAATAAAATTCTCCTAAAATAATCCGAATGTTCTCTATTTTGATCGTGTTGCCTTGAAAGACAAACTCAGATTCACTTGGTTAGTTAGTACTTTGGGAGCTGACGGTCGAGGAATTTAAAAAATATATCATGTAATTTATTTTTTTAAGTAACGGTCTGACTCGCATAAATATTTTAAACCCCTCGTTTGGTTTTGTTAGTTTTCAAATAGAAATATTATCTTTTGAAACGGGAAATAATGTTTCTCAAGTTTAAAATCTGGCCAACTCTTTTTTTTTTTTTTTTGGTAAATACTCTGTACTTCTTTAAAATTTCCATGCTGGCTAGACAATTGAAATTATACAAAAGGATCTTTAAACTCTTCCAGTTTCATAAAGAGGGGAAGTGCTAGGTATTTGTATGAATGCCTAAACAATATCGAATCTTCAATCAAAAATGGTTACATCTAGAGTAAATAAATGATCGTTTTAAGAAGATAATAAATAAAAAGTGACGCCGCGCTTAGCGTCTCAGAGCAACTTGAAAACAGCTCCACTTTCAGAAAGTTAAATTTGTCCTTTTTACAATCAACTGCAACTTTTGCCTTCCCTTTGAAAGGACAACAAAAAGATTTCACGCACAACTTGACCTGAACAAAAGAACCTCACGCCAGTTTTTCTTTTGTGGGGTGACAACTAGAAGAGAGGAAAACTTTAGTTCAAGAATACTTGAATCATACTTTTGGAAACCCACTGTAAAAAGAAAATGCGACCGCAGATCTACACCTTTTAAAACCGAAGCTAGAGGGTTTTGAGGGAGAAAGATCACGGGGCAGGAACTGAAAGCCAGTGAGAAAATGCATCATCGTTCTCAGGCTAACAAGTGCAACCTTCTTTTAGAGAAAAAGCTACGTTCTTGTGAGAGCCACGCTCTTGGGTCCCAGCCCTACCCCCAGCCCAAAAAAAAGAAGCCCTCTGATCTTTGCGGGTTCGAATCCTCAAATTCCCCTTCACTTTTTTGAATTTCATTTTCCAAGTCAAATTATTTCTCCCATCAGCTTCCGCAGTGGTAGCAGCCGCGAAAACAGACCAGAGAAGATTCTGTGGCGGGCCCCGAATTCGGGGGAAAGGAAGTGCCCTAATAGGGGCGACAGTCCGGGCACCCAGCCCCGGCGACAGTTACCTCACGTCCGGAACTGAGGCCCGGGCACCCACTCCCGCCCAAACTCCCGCCGCGAGGGTGCGGGGGAAGCCAGAGAGGGCAGGGAAGGTGAAGGACAGAAATGTATGTGTGTGTGTGCCCTTGAGGCCACCAAACTCCAACAGTGCCGATCTATGAGAGTGGACGGGGGCGACCAAGGTTGGCGGACCTAGTCCCCGGCTTTCTTTAAAAGTAGGCAGGTGGACGGCAAGCAGCTTAGCTCTGCGGGGCCCCGGGTTCCGGCTGCCGCCGTCTCTGCAGACTCCCCGCCCCAGAAGCAGGTGCCAACAGGGTGGGGGGGGGGGTTGTCTCCCCCTCCTCCTCCCCCCATCCCCGCCCACCCACCCCCCGCCGGGAAAAGCGAGGCCGTGGTGGGTTTTGCCCCAGCCCAGCCACCTCGTTGGGTTCACCCCGAAGCCCTACTCCCCACCTTCGAATCCAGGACTGGGCTTGGGGCTTCCAGATAACGCTCTCCCGGCGGGCAGGGCTCCGGTAGCTTCACTTTTCTCTTCCTAAGAGACCAGCTGAGGGTGGGAAGAACACTAACACACAAACTCCAACTCTCCCTTCCCAACCCCAGCGCAAAGTGTCCTTTGTCAACCCAAAAGTTAAGGGCAGTCCCCTGCCAGCTCTGCTAACAAACCTGGCGTTTTAGATGTTAACAAGATCAACACGGAGGAGGTGGGAGATGAAAAAGGACCCGTTTGACTTGACCACCTAGAAAACTTTTTTTTTTTTTTTTTGGACTTTTCTAGATTCAACTGGCATCTGAAAAGTGTTAGTGAAATTCTGAGCTGAGAGGCCGAAGCGAGTTAGTGGGGCCGGGCTTCGGTTTTAGTTTTCTTCTCCCTGTGCTCAACCAGCCTGAGCTTTCAGGCAGAAGAAAATTGAAGCTAATGGAGATATCAAACAGAGCCACAATCCCGAAGGCTTCTTTTCCGCCATCAGCACCCACCGTCCGTCGGCAAGTGTAATCACAGAGACTTGCGGCGTCTTCATCACCACGGGCTCCGAGAAGAGGGGAGAAAATTCTCCGTTGTTAAAAGGAACTCTCTATTACCACTATTATTATTTATGTATAGCAACATAAGAATGTCCCCCTCCTCTTAAAATTCCCCCACAATATTGAAACGGCATTTGTTGTCTGATTCATACAATGCTTGAGGCCTTTCTGGAAAACCATTACCATTCAATGGCTAGAAAATTGCTCTCCTTCCTTTAAAAAAAACAAAAACAAAAAAAGGGCAGGCGCAGCAGCAGCTACAACAGACAACAAAAACTTTCTCCTGCATAATCCTCGCTCACGGAATGACAAAGAAATGATATTGACTTACCCCTGAACGGATGATGTGTTTGATAAGGAGGGGACTTTTTTGAAGATTTCTGTTCGGGAGCTGCACAGACAGCTGCAATTCCTGGGCGACGCTGATTGCCAGAAACGCTATGGATTGGCATGGGGTCTGCAGCTCACAGATCCTGATCAATACCCCTACACTCACACGCCAGATGGTTTGGGGAAGGACAAAAATAAAATAGTCCAAATCAACCCACCATTATGTCTTTTTGTATTGTTCTGATAAACCTAGTTGTAGCACAAATGTGTTGAGCCCAAAACAAAACCTTCCTCAGGATTCTGAACATTTGGGTGGAAATAAGCAGCCCCCTCTTCCCTGAATTTGGGCTGTGGTTACTGTTGTTTAGTAAAAACAAAGCTGTGGGGCCCCTTATCCAGATTGGGTTTACTTGTGGTCTGTTTATTTTTTTCGTGAATAATTTATAGGGTCTTTGTTTTAATTGAACGTTCACCTCTCTCTGCTTCTCAGAGCCTAAAAAAAAATTTAATGTGAACACACATATGAAAAGCTATGACAGTAAAAATTTTTAGTCTTTTTCTGCAATTGCTAACTCAAGTTCAGATTTTCTTTTCTTTTACAGTGCAATAGCTTACATTGGTTGTCAAAGCTGCATTTTATTTACAGGTTTCTTTTGACCAATTTAAGTGTCTGCTCTTGAGGGAAATTGGACCTGTGAATGTGGTATGCTAAGAAATGGATATCCTCCTCTAGATACAATGGCTGGTGCAACTGTTCGTCCAGATTCTGATAGTCCTCAACCTGCACTCCCGCTACCACATTTCTGTACAGTCTATTTATGAATCAAATGCTGAGGGGACGGAGAAACAGGACGGTAACTTCAAATTAAAAGAGAAAATTCTGAGTCGCAGAACTTCTGAGGGTTAGGGTATGTGTTAACCTTAGGTAGAAAGCTACCCTTCCTTCTTATTTTCTTAAAGAACTATAGAGAAAGAAACATCAAAGATATTTCAAAACATATTTGAAAATCTTATTAGTACTGATATTTTTAAAATTGTCTTCAAGTAGAAAATAAATATTTTTCCTTTTTAGAAAAAAAGTGAAAGGGCATGCAAACCTAATTCAGTAAAAATCAGGACGCTGACTAAATATGCACCTTAATTTTCCTTTTAAATGAGTTTTGGGTTGAAATACAAACCTCAAACCATTATTAGAAAAACAACGTGAAAAAGCTGCTTTAATCTAGCCCAATGAAATTATACACAAAGAAGCCAATACGATTTCATGATTTCCCTGAGATCGCCAATATTGATCGAGGGAAGGGGGAGGGAGGGTGGGAGAGAGTGAGAGAGGCAGCGAGAATATGCAACTCACCTTTCAACTCCCCAGCACGTGACTCCTCCCAGGCACACTGAAATGTAATTCCCAGGAGCAGATTTATCTTGGTAGCCTGGTAAATGAGTTTATCATTTTGAAAAAATATTTAAAAGGCAATTTATATACTTAAGTTTCTGTATGGAGGCTGTTCCTACCCGATGTCCCAGCCTGGCGTCACTGGCCACTCCTTGAGCCTGAAGCCAGGGCAGAGGAGTCTGTGTTCAGCACTGGGACACAGCAGACCAACTTCTTCCGCAGCCTTGCTCCTCTCCTGCCCTATTTCGGTTTCTGAGCACTCCTGGACCAACAGGAGGTTGCACTCTTGTGAACTTTTGTTCAACTTGGTGTGTATTTCAAACATTAACTGTTTCAAATTATCCCAAGTGTCCAGCTGCCATGTATAAGTTGGGAAGTAAGAAGAAAGACAGTAGGAGAGGGGGAGGAGGAGAGAACAGGCCGAGAAACAGAACATTGAGTTATTTTACCTGTCTAGTGTTGTGACATTAAAGATGTGAGATGCTAGAAAAGTCTGTCTAGCAAAGCAGGGGATTGTCCACTTTCTTACCCAGGCTTTGATATCACAGAGAAGAAGCTATTTGAAAGAGTAATTGGCCAGAGCTCAATAAAGTTGATCTATGAATAACCACCATACATTCATGTGACAGGATGGTGTGGGTGGGGGGGTGGATCTTTTTGCTCTGCAGCTAGAGGAGAAAGGAGGGCAGCTATAAAAGGTCACGGAGACTAAGAACTGTTTTCCAAATGAATTAAACCTTTCTCCAGTGCCAGGAAGGCACATACAGTATTCCAGTCTGTGTCATTGTTTTCTTATCAAGTTTTCTCTAACAGCTGGAAGTGGTTGGAGGGGGCAGTCTTAAGGAGACCCCCTGCTCTTCTTTTGACAGCTGATCAAAAGAAAATAGGTCACGCTTCTCAAACTTATGTCCACCCTGTCCTTAATTACTGTCTCTTTAAACAAAGGCAACATCTGCGCAACCTCAGCTAGCTTGAATCTTCGGAGGCAAACAGAGCGCAACCTGCTTTGGAAGAATCTGTTACTTTTAAGGCTTTCAGTGCAGGGTGGCTCTCTGTCTTCAACCACCCCTCCACCCCGACGCGGGCCACGGAAATCTCCACCTCCTCTCCACCCCGATCCACTCTCAGTCCCCGACCAGGGGTTACCAAACAACGGAAATTCTGGGTACGCGAAGGTGCACTTTCTAAAGCTGCAGCTTGCCAGCGTTCTAGAACTCGCCAGGGCTCTGTTTTTTCGGAAACAAGGTTTGAATATACAGGTATTGGCCGAGGCTCCATGTCTTCCACCCACAGTCGTAACCCGGGGCGTTCCTCTCCTGGGATTCGAGAAAAGCGTGTGTGTGTGTGTGTGTGTGTGTGTGTGTGTGTGTGTATTAGGGGAAAGATCCGCGGGTGTCGTCTCAGACGGTTTACATACTCTCTGTCCCTAGGATAAGTTTGCTCACTATAGGCATCTGCAACAATCCTGCCACCCCCCTCCCCCCTTTTATAAGTCATTAATGGGGCAAGCATTTAGTCACCTTGAAATCGCAGCTCTGGGAGTTCTAGTTTTGTTTTGCAATCTAGAAGGGACCTTCGAAAGCCTCATAACTGGAAGATTTATGGCCTCGCCGGGTAATTAAATGATGTTATTGTGTTAACTTTGCATGCATTACGACGGCCCGCGCCGCCTGTGGGCTTGTATCCGCCGGCCGAGGCTCGCAGGTGGCGAGGGCGCTGGAGTTCCTTTCGCCCGGTAGATTATGCATGCCCCAGTCTCGGGAATTTGCCCGGCATTAGAATATATTAGCGCCTGCATTTTAAAAAGCTACACTACTGGCTTCCAGCTAGAGATGCTTGGGAAGTGGCTTGCTAGCAGACGCGTGTTTGTTTTTACACCGGCACGTAGCGGAGTCTTCAGCCGGCTTACTAGCCTCGAGAAAAGCTTTGGGGTGAGGCGCAGGGAACCGAAGCAATGCCCTTTCCCCTAGATCGCAGCTGCTCGGGAGGGACACAGCGCGGCATCTTTAACATAATTTCTCTCCTCAGCTCGCACTCTCGCTTCTCTCCCTACTACCCCTCTTCCCCTCCCTCCTTCTCTCCCTCCCTCTCCTTGACGTTTGATTCCAGTGGCAAAGGAGGAAAAAAAAGCACAGAGCCGTCAGCCAAACGTGAAACGCGCGGCCCCGCCCCCTCCTCAGCAATTGGTGGATGAACACAGGAGGCCCGCCCCCCGGGGCAGCCGGAGCCTCTGAGTGGCTGCTCTAGGCGCCCATTGGGCGCTGCCCCGCCCCGGGTCCGGGAGGGTAGGTTGGCTGCCCCGGCGAGCGGCAGAGCCCTTCTGGACAGCTCCCGCTCACCCAAACAGAAGACGTCGGCGCCGGAGCGGGCTCGGACATGGCGAGGCAGCGCGCCGGCCCGAGCGGCGGGGCCCGGTGATCCCTCCCTCCCTCCCCGCCCCCTCCCCTCTCCCGCACGCACGCCCCGTCCGCCCCCACCCCGCCCCCACCCCGGGCGCGCCAGCCAGCCCGCTCGCCCGCAGCCCGGGGCGCACACCCGCACGCACGCTCCCCCTCCACACACTCACGCACTCCCGCGCCCTCCCCAGCTCCGGCGGCCGAGCTCCGCCACGCGCGCCTTGCCAGCCCGCCGGCCGCCCCCGCCGCCCCCGCCGCCCCCGGGCCCCGATGGACTGAATGAAGGCTGCCTACACCGCCTATCGATGCCTCACCAAAGACCTAGAAGGCTGCGCCATGAACCCGGAGCTGACAATGGAAAGTCTGGGCACTTTGCACGGGCCGGCCGGCGGCGGCAGCGGCGGGGGCGGCGGCGGGGGCGGCGGGGGCGGCGGCGGGGGCCCGGGCCATGAGCAGGAGCTGCTGGCCAGTCCCAGCCCCCACCACGCGGGCCGTGGCGCCGCTGGCTCGCTGCGGGGCCCGCCGCCGCCGCCGCCAACGGCGCACCAGGAGCTGGGCACCGCGGCAGCGGCAGCGGCGGCGGCGTCGCGCTCGGCCATGGTCACTAGCATGGCCTCGATCCTGGACGGCGGTGACTACCGGCCCGAGCTCTCCATCCCGCTCCATCACGCCATGAGCATGTCCTGCGACTCGTCCCCGCCCGGCATGGGCATGAGCAACACCTATACCACGCTGACGCCGCTCCAGCCTCTGCCGCCCATCTCCACCGTGTCGGACAAGTTCCACCACCCGCACCCGCACCACCACCCGCACCACCACCACCACCACCACCACCAGCGCCTGTCGGGCAACGTCAGCGGCAGCTTCACTCTTATGCGCGATGAGCGCGGGCTCCCGGCCATGAACAACCTCTACAGCCCCTACAAGGAGATGCCAGGCATGAGCCAGAGCCTGTCCCCTCTGGCTGCCACGCCGCTGGGCAACGGGCTAGGCGGCCTCCACAACGCGCAGCAGAGCTTGCCCAACTACGGGCCGCCGGGCCACGACAAAATGCTAAGCCCCAACTTCGACGCGCACCACACTGCCATGCTGACCCGCGGTGAGCAGCACCTGTCCCGCGGCTTGGGCACCCCGCCCGCGGCCATGATGTCGCACCTCAATGGCCTGCACCACCCGAGCCACGCTCAGTCCCATGGGCCCGTGCTGGCGCCCAGCCGCGAACGGCCACCCTCGTCCTCGTCGGGCTCGCAGGTGGCCACATCGGGCCAGCTGGAGGAGATCAACACCAAAGAGGTGGCCCAGCGCATCACCGCAGAGCTGAAGCGCTACAGCATCCCACAGGCGATTTTCGCGCAGAGGGTGCTGTGCCGGTCTCAGGGGACACTCTCCGACCTGCTCCGGAACCCAAAACCGTGGAGTAAACTCAAATCTGGCAGGGAGACCTTCCGCAGGATGTGGAAGTGGCTGCAGGAGCCCGAGTTCCAGCGCATGTCCGCCTTACGCCTGGCAGGTAAGCCCAGAGGGTCGCGTGGAGCCAGACTGCTAGTGAGACGGCTTCGGGGTGTTTGTGGCCCCAGGTCAGCGCGCCTAGCCACTTCCCTTGGTTCTCTCCTCCTCTCCCCTACACACTTCCTATTTCTTCTCGATAATATGTCTTCTTCCATTTCCTCTTTCTCTTCGCCTCCTCTTCTTTCTGTTATCCCTTTTCTTCTCTTTTTTCTTACTTCTTTTCCTTCCTCCTTGTCTCCGAGCTTTCGCTGACCGACCCCCCCCCCCCATTTCATTCGCCCTCCCCTCAATGGGCCAACTTTGCCCTCTCTTTCCGACCCTCCCCACTTGTGGGAGGCGGGATGGGGGTGCGTGGTGTCCGTTAGGAGCCCTCTCTTTCCAGGACTCACAGGGACCGGGATTTGCCCTTAGTCAAAACCCCGTGCACTTGAACTCTTGTTTAGACAACACCTTTCAGTTTTCAAAGCTGACTAGTCTCCTAAGTGGAGGCAGTTGAGAGGCTTTGCCTTTCAGAAGGGAAAAAGCTCTCTCTGCTCTTCTCCTACCCACCATATCAGCCAAACTTCATTGGTCATTGGCAGGAGTCACAGCCTTGCCCGTGTGGGGAACGGGTGGCCAGTGTACAACAGCGCTTCCCGAGCTCATCTCCGGCCTTGGCGTTGGCGCGGGGACTTTCTGACGGAAAGAGCGGGCTTGGGCCAGCTCCCGTGTCACTGCGCATAGGGAGAGGAGGGTACAAGGGCGAAGGTTGGGACTGCCACATTCACCTCTTTGAGAAGACGGGAGAGAAGAAACTAGGAGTGGAGAGCGCCCTGCCTTACTCGCCGGCCGCCCTTGCCCTGCTCCCAGCGTTTGCTGGGATTTGCCGAGGTTTGGCTCGCCCCGGGTAGAGGCTAGGCGCTCGCGGGAGGAGGTGCTGAGAAATTAAGATGCAGGTTAGTTAATGCATCTTGGCCGCGGGCTGCAGGCTCCGCCTTTGCATTAAGCGGACGCTGATTGCGCGCGTAGCGCGGCGGCGAGGAGAACTCGCGGCCGGCGGGAGGGGACGGGTCGACGCGCTGGTTACATTGTTCTGCAGCCGGCTTGGCTCTTTGTGCCTCCTCTAGCGGCCAAGCCGCGAGGTACAGCCCTCTATTGTTCTAGGAGCGCAGAAACCTGTGTGGGCGGCGGGAGCCAGAGAGAAAGACGCAGCAGTGGCTGCGACTGGCAAGCAGTTGTGCGCTTTTGTGCGCACAGACCCAGTGCAGTGCGCGTGGCAGTTGCGCTGCCCCCAGGATTGAGCCGCGGGCCAAGAGAGACAAAGTGTCCAGGCGCCCCGCTAGGGAGGACATACAGTAACCTAGTGCAAGCCGAGATGGGCAGCTTCTCTTGCACTGGGGCGACCTCTCCGGATCGGCGGGCTTTCTGGGGGACAATTCACGGTGGCAGTGATTTACGTAGGGGCAGGTAGTGGGACACGCGCGGTTCCGAGCTGGCAGCACACAACGCGCTTCCGGAGCGGCGAGCGCAGGCTTCCTCTCCCGCTCCCTTGGGGCTTTCCTCGCACCGCTGAGCCTGTCTTATGGGGTCCATTCCACTGACGGCTGTTGGAGCTGGGAGCTGTGACAAGCAACGTGTTCACCCAGGCTTGGGGAGCGAGCGCTTCCGCTCTGACAGCCTCTGCCTTTGCCTGCTGTTGGAGGATTCCGATTTCCAGTCAGTAATTGCCCCTCAGTGTTGATCTGAAAAGGTAAAGAAAACTAGCTTTCCCCTGAAAGAGCTTCCTGAAGTAGGTGGACTCAAATACTTCTGCGTGGATTTAGAAATCTACCTTCTCCTCCTCCTTTAGCTTACTCTTCATCCTCTCCTACAGTTTTCTCTGATTTGCTCTTGGTTCCTAGCAAAGTTTAAGCAGTGAATAGAGAGTAGCGGTGAGAAATAAACTGGAGGCTTACTGACAGTTCCCATCATTGTGGTACCCCATTGTCTTAGGCCCCCAAAACTCCCCGAGCTCCTCTCGGGCGAGTTCTAGCACGGGCTGGCTTCCTGGGGCCGGCCGGCCGGAAGGAACGTGGCAGCCTGCGGCGGGGTGGGGGGGTACAGTTAAATGCAGGATGACAGCTCTTCTACTCCAGCCCATCTCAGAGCGCTGCCGCCCCCTCACGCCTGTCGCGCAAAGGACACAGCTTTTAGAAAACACGTGCCTTCTGCCTATGTACGTCTGAAAGTGATGTGGAAGGTAACGCTTTACGTGTTAGGGCGTCTCAGCTTTTACACGGGCCTCAACATTTCTGGGATGAGGGAGAATATGGCATCCTGGGGCTTCCCTGTCCCACCACCTACCCCGGGGCGACTCCTCAGGGGCTGGCCTCAGGAGTACCGGGCTTTTCCGAGGAGGAGCACTGAATCCGCCTCCGCGGGAGACTGACAGCCCCCTTCAGCGAGCGGGAAATTCCTGCTGAGGACCCCGCTTTGCCCAAGCATTCAAATGTGTGTCTGTTTTATTACCCCGAGTTGAAAAGGGACAAGAGCTTTAGCCTTTTTATCTGGCCATTTTATCAGCAACTACAAGAGTGTTGAGTGGTTATTATTACATAGGAGGCTTTTCAGTTTGGGGTCAGGAGATCAGTCTCTTCAGAAGCTGCCGCAGAAGCTGGGACTGGTAAGTAGGTATTATGTGCTCAGGAGCGCTAGGCGACAGGAGCAAATGGAGAAGAAAAGCAGAGGCCTTCTCTGCCAGGAGTATCGATCGGAATCCCCGCCGGGTCGCCGCTGAGGACCCACACCGTTCGGCCCCGGGGGTTAAACAAGCCCAGTGGGTCGCCAGGGCGGCTGGCCCCCACTCCCAGCCCTGCGCCTCGAAGAGACGGCGCCGGCACCCCCAGCTCGCCCCGACCAGACCTCTTTTCTCTCTCTCCTAATCTCCTTTTAGTTGCCCTCTTTTTCCTCATTTTGGGCCCCTCTAGGTCTTGCCAGAGGCCCAAGCAGACAGGGGTTTGAGGGACTACACAATTAAGCTGTCTGATTTGGGCCAGCGCCCGCAAACCTCACCCTTAGGTGAAGCACACCCCGTCACGACCGAAGCAGGTCCTTCCTCTCCTCTCCCACCCGCGTCCCATGGCTCTCCTTCCTGCTGGCCTCGGTGCACCCACAGCCCTGGGTAGCATTTGAAAGGGGAAGGGAGTCGGGGAACTTCAGACTGACCCAACATTAGATTTCAGAGAAATGGACTCCAAGTGCACGATTTCGTTCAGAAAGGGTGGCGCTGGCAGCAGGTGGTTGCAACCGCGCCCGGTCGGGCCTGGTCCGCGGTTTTTATTAACCGCCCTACAGGCGGCGAGGACAAACGCCCCCGGGTTCGAGCACAAACCTGCAGGCTTTGAGCTCAAGAAGCCTCTGAACCAAGCACAAACACCTACAAGGAGGGCCTGAGAGAACCCAGGCAAGAACCTGCACAGGCGCCCCGCGGAGGAAAATCGAGACCTTTTGGGGGGGGAGTGGTTTCCTCCAACGCCCAAAAGACGGAGCAGAGCCCCTGACGACATACCCTGCCGAGGTTTCCGCCTCCTGGGACCCGGGCTTCCAGGGCGGCCTGCGGGGAACCTGCCTCCTGTCTCCGCTGCGGACAGACGCACGGTCCTCTTCAGGCAGCAACTCCCAGGGGCCAGTCTGGAGCCAACTCTGTTCAGGCCGCCGAGGGCCCTTAACCAACTGTCCAGGATGTCGCCTGGGCCACCTGACGGCCACGGCGGCGCAGCATGGCCGGGGCAGAGCGCAGCGGCTTCTGCCGTGGCACCGCGCGCGCGCGCGTGTGTGTGTGTGTGTGTGTGTGCGTGTCTCTTTGGTGCCGGGGACGTCTTAGGCTCCGCTGGCCGACAGGTATCTCCTAAGTCGAGGGCAGGGGCGGGGACCTCATTCGCAGAGCCCCCTACCCCACCTCCCCTCCCACTGGTCCGGCTCCCGCCCGGCTCAGCCGATCTCTCAGGCAGTTTAGTTAGGGATCCGAGACCGAGAGGCCGAACGCAGCCCACGTCGGTACGGAACACATATTTTCGCCTGCGGGCTGCTCGGATTAATAATTGAAAAGCTCGCTACTGTCCTTGCTTGGTCAAGTCCGGGAGGCCTGGAGAACACCTTCCTAACGCGCCTTAGGTGGGCGGGAGCAGGCCGAGGAGGCGGGACTCGAGGAGAAGCCGAGCTCCAGAAGGACCCCAGGCCGCCGGGTGCCCTCCACGCGAGAGGCTGCGCATTTGTTTCTATTCCAGGCTTTCCACCGTGTGGTTATGTCACTTTCTCAAACAAATGTGTATATGGAGGGAGATCGATGCTGATAATGTTTAGAAGATTAAAAGAGCATTAATGCTGGCAACAATAACGTAAACGTGTGGACCCAGATTTCATTGATCTGGAACCTGAGCCGGCGCGTTTCCAGTAAGCCCGACGGCGCGCTCTTCCCAGCAGAGCGCTCGCCAGCTCCCCGGCTCCCCTGCGCCCCGGCTCCCCGGCGCTCCAGTCGCGCCGCTTCCCCAGCTCCGGGCGGGCGGGCGGGATCTCCGGTCTGGCCGCAGCTCCTCCCCAGCGTGGCCCCAGCCCGCCCCTTCCTACCCGAGGCTTTCCCACGTCGCATGGCTGCCTACCCTCTCCCCCACACCCCGCGCGCCCACGCCGCTTTCTGCGCTCCTCGCCGCGGGCTCTCCCGGAGGCTGCGTCCACGAAGGCGTTGCGTGGGACGGCGCCCAAGTCCTCTCAGTCCTCTCGTTCTCGAGGGGCCTTCGCCCCTCGGCCATCGCAGCTTGCATCTCGTCTGACAGAGCCCGGAGCAACTTCTTTGCTCCATCGAAACCATCCAGGAAATTCGGTTTCCTTTTCCCTATGCAGGAACGACCAAGCCAAATTTT
Source organism: Equus caballus (assembly GCF_041296265.1). Lineage (NCBI taxonomy): Eukaryota > Metazoa > Chordata > Mammalia > Perissodactyla > Equidae > Equus > Equus caballus. The sequence continues at coordinate 83,241,719 of NC_091691.1, forward strand.
GGAAACGATGTTTCTAAAGCTGCCTGCTAACCGCGCGGCTTCCTGATCCGCGGATCCCTTCCCATCCTCGTTATCGTTAAAAAAAGGACATTCGTATTAGATGTTCCCATCGGCAGACTTTCCGCACAGATGCGTTAGTTAGACAATTAGATGCGGCCCCAGAACAAAGGCCTGGGCTTCATCCCTCAGAATGGTCTGCTCCGCTCTGGGCTAATCGTGTCAACCTGGGAAGAATCTTGTTCCCTACACCGGCCAGGGCAGGAAGGTAAGATAACCAGTCTGGGGAAGCCCCCTCCAACCTCCCCTTCCCACCATCTGGAGGGAACTTCCCCTCTGAGATCCCCAGTAGGGAGGTTTACTCTGAGACACCTGCATTGACTGGAAAAGAAAAAACTTTTAAGCTCTTCCTGCGTGGGGGAGACCGATACACCCTGCCAACAGCTCCCCTTGCCAAATGGTAGCTTATTCTTCCAGAAGGGACCCTAAGGTGACTTTTACTGGAAAGAATGAAAGAGCTGGGATGGTAGTGGGGGTGGGATGAGAACTAAACGGTTCTGTTATTTTGAAATTATAAATCATCCAATTGGAGAAAGCTAAGCTTTCCTTCAAGAGAAAGTCTTAATCTGGAAGGAAAGGAGTGTTTTCTTTCCTTCTCCAAGAAGGAAAAGGAAAAGGGGAGAGAGGAAACCGAATCTGGCATTGTTCTTCTTTGAGGTGTGGCAGAGCGTAAGCAGGTATTTCTTTCTGTCCTCCTAGAGGTGGGGGTCATCATCCCACCAGTGCCCTTCCTTAAAGAAGGGAGCTTTGACACGGCTCCTTGATTCCTCATCAGAACGTGCCCTACCCCTGTCCTGAAAACTACGGTCAGCTAGGGCAGGTGACCAGGAGAGTGGTGGTTTCCTTCCAGTCAGGGAGACAACTGCCCCTCCCCTCATGCCCCACATGAAGGGCTCTCAGGTTGGGGGGGGGGGGCGGGAATGGGCTTCTGGAGAGTAGTCTTAGGCTCTCTGCCACCCCATCTTAACATCCCCAAACAGGGCGGATTCCTGATGAATGGTGAGGGTGCCGCAGAGGGAAAACTGATTCCCCTAGGTTCTTTGTGTTTCCAGGAGGAAAGCTACTCCCCTTCCCTCTGGAGCCAGGTCTGCCCAGAGGCAGCAGGGCCTTGAGTCAGTTTACCGTCCCGAGCTCCAGGCCTGAACTCAGGGAAGGAGAGCCTGCCTCTCTTGCAGTCTTCATCTCAAAACTTCATTTTAGGGTCACCTCTGGGTTTTCTGGCCTTTAGAACCTGTTTCTAAAGGAAGCTCAGAGGAAGAAAGTGCTGGGCCCCACCACACTATGGCTGGTGGCTGCTGTTGGCAGAAACTGTCTTCAGGAAAAGTAGTATCATGTAGGGGATCCCTGGAGGAATGAAAACCTCAAAGGAGAAGCAAAGAGATTTAGTTTCTGGGTTCTTGCCAAAGGAAGGGAAATGAGGAGGGAATAAATAGAAATAATTGCCTAGATAAAGGGCCCTGGAGGAAAGGATGAATATTGAGGCACCCTAAACCCTAAACTTTATCTACAGACTGGATTATGTTCACCCCCGACCCTCTCAGAGACTCTTGTTTTTTCTGACCTGGGGAAAGTCACTTCCTCCAGGGGGATACTCTTCTTGGTGGGGAGAGACCATTATGAGGAAGCCCAATAGGGTCATTTATGCTCTCAGGTGCAGAGCCTGCTCAAGAAGGGCTGGGGCCCACCAGCACCCCTCATCACCCAGTCTCTCACCCTAACCCACTTAAGTGCCTTTGGGAAAGGCTTTTTGATTTCCAAGTCTCACTCAAGGCAAAGACTCCAAAAAATGTGCACAGGTTTCTGTAGGGGCAGGGAGGGAGGAGGTAGAGAAGTTGATTGGGTAACTCAGCCTATCTGATGCCTGACAAGTTGCAGATGGGCAAGGCATGGAGGCAGGCCGTGGGCTGTGCAGAGAGAAATAGTCTTACTTGGGGAGCAAGATTCCTAGAAGCTGTGGACATTTGTTATGAAAAACTGACCCACACAAATTGTCCCAGAGGGAAGGGAGGCTCTGCATTCCACCTTGGCGCCTCTCTCACCATTTGAAGATCCATTACTCTTCTGTAGAAAGCAGACTTTGTTTGGGTTGGAAGCACACCTCCAATGTAATTTAATCAGCATTGGACTTTGGCTCGTGTAATCAAATATACATATACTTTCTCCTGCAGGAAGAAAAATAATTTCTTTGTAACTGGTATTGACTTGAAGTCATGTAATCTCTGGAAAGCATCACATTTTAAAGGGAAAGGTAAAATTAAGGGGAAAAGAACCCACAGTTTTACTGGTTTGCCTTGTCATTGCTAAGAGAGCCAGTTACCGTGTAAGAAAGGACAGAAAGAGCATTCTAGAGCTCACATACTTGTGCTGTTCCAATTGTAGTAATTTCACTCCAATTGCTCCCCAAATCTACGCTGGTAGGAAAACAAGATTGACTGGCTCACCAGATTGCAGGAATCTTGGCTTTATATTTACATTGGATTGAGACATCTATGGGGGAACCTGTTTGGCGTTCCATTTTTCTACTCTCTTTGGAGAGGCCACAGGCAGCAGCAGCAGGATCGCAGTGGGCAGCAAGCCCCTTCTTTAAGGGTGATCGGTAGCCATTGCTGGCTTGCTCCCTGCTCCATCCCCGGGGCCTTGATCGAGAAGCTCTGCCCTAGAGCATCCCCCTAGAGCAAGCTTGGACTCCCCACCCCCAGGGTGAGGCTCTGGGCTTTACCCAAGTTGAGTCTGTTAGGGAATCTGTTGTAAACACAGATCCATTGATTTGCATTTGTCAGAGAGTAAAGTTAAACCAGTGAAAAGAGAAGCCCTTACCCTTTTATGCAGGGCCAGGGAAACCTTTCATATTGATCCTATTGATCCAACCTTTCCCTTTAAGGAAACCACATAGTTAAAGACCCTCGTTCAATAGATTTACCCTTCTCGCTTGTGATATTCCTTTAAGTGTTCTCATCTAGGATAGCTGGGCATTAAGCCCACACTCCAAACCAAACAAAAATGAAAAGGGGGTAGGATGGGAGGGGTTAGGAGGCAGAATTGTGGGAAGTGAAATTGAATCAAACTGAAATATGTAATGACTCAATTGGGGATGTTTTCTCATTCTTCTAAGATGACGTGCAGGGGTAAGGACAAAATAGATGCATTTAGCATCTCTCTTCCCCTCCCCCCCCCCCACACAGAAAAAAATCTGTTTATATGCTAGAGTAGTGACATCTCAGGAACATCATTTTCTACTGTAAAATTATTTCAATCAAGCCACTAGTTTGGTTCATTTATGCTGGTTCATTTAAAAGCAGTAATACTTCCACAAAAATGATTTTGGTTCCTTTGTAGCAAATCAGGAATAGAATTGTCCCCAGAAATGCAGTATTTTGGACTCCATGTATGAGCATAGACACCAAGGTCACTTCAGAAGAGATGGGGCTTGGGAGTTGTGATTTCTGATGGAACTGGGTAGAAACTAGACCAACAGTAAGGTGTATTTTTCCTATACAGCAGTGTGGATGAACTAGGAATTGATAAATATTGCTCAGTATCCCTCATGTTTGCAGATATGAAAATTAAAATCCTCTTTGTTTCCAGAAGTGTTGGCATGATCCGTTTCATTTCTTCCTTGACCCTTTTTTGTTCTGTAAATCACATCCATTTGTGATTTTTTTTTTCAACATGGTACATGCGCTATTTCTAATTGGCTGTCTCTTGGGTTGTGCTCAGACATTCATGTTTGTTTTATGTGATTGAAAAATATTAATGATTCCTTAGGTGAGCTAATGTATTTATCTGCTGAGTGAGTTCAAAGGGCAAAGTTCAACTACGGTTCAGGTTAATTGAACAGGAAGCAGTGAGCTCTCCAGCCTGTGTGGAACAGGAACTAGTCCCCTAAAATATCACACTCAGCAAATACACAGTTTCACTCTTCTCATCCTAGAGTCTGATGTAAGAGGCTCAGATCAACTTGGATTGCCTGTTTAAAAACCCAAAGCAAAGCACAGCAACTGCAACAAAACCCTTGAGTCCCCCTCGGGGAAGAGGAGTTTTCTCATTGGCTAATTGCTTTATTGGTAGCACTGACCTGCAGAGCAGCTGCAGGGGCCTGGATGAAGGCTTAGGCCTCAGAATAATGTGCTCCATTAGAACAGGGCAAGGCATTTTTTGTTTACTCAATTGGAGCTCCCTGCAAAGTGCCATTAACCCCAGCCCAACCGTGCGTGTGCTTCAAAAGCCAAAGGTCACGCCAGTCAGGCTGTAGGCACAACCAGCTCTGCCCTGGTGGGAGGGAGGGGCCATCCTGCTGGCATTGCCCTCCCCAAGCTTGGCCCACCCCCATGGGCCCCTCCGGGGCTTTGACCAAAGCAAGCAGTTGCACAATTTGTTTACATTTCCCAGTTGCTGAATCATGTTATTGATGATTAAACAGTTCTGATCTGAGCACCATCAATCACACCAGGAAAAAAATCCTCCCACTGACCCTCTTTTTTCTATTTATGTTCTCCTTCATCACTGTGCATTACAGTAAATAGAATTGTGCAAACAGTGCTTTTTAGCAGGAATATAGTCTGGATAAGTGCTTGGGTCAAGAGGAATACAAACCTGCAAACATGGCTGTGGGGTTGTTTAGCAGAAAGAAGGTTTCACAACGTGGAGCCCGGGATCACAGGCTTTCGCTGAGAGCACCTTGAGCTAGAGTGCCACCTGCCGGGAGTCTTTTAACTGCACCTCCAAGGCCCAAGCCCCTTCCTTCACTTTGTTCCTAGTATCTGTGTCCTCATTCCCCACTCTCCTGACCACTACCCAGATTTTCCTAGAAATTTCTCAAGGAGCTTTTTCCTAATCCTTTGGGACTCTAACTTCTTCCTCTTCTAATTCATTGCCAAGGAGAACTCAGCAGTTCTGCTCTGATGGGTGAGGTGGCTCACTCACCCTTCACACTGAGGTAATAGTCTCCTGCTTAGTTGGAAAGTGCTTGGGGGAGGAGGGGCAGAGAAAACAAAAAATATCTGTGGGAGAGAAGAGGAATGGTTATGTGTATAAGAGAAATGGCTCAGTTGATGGTGCCAGTGAGGGTCGTGCCAACTGTAAGGTGCTCTGCAAAGGTAAAATATTGTACAGTGGAGAAGGGGTGGGAGAGAATTAGTATTGGCAGGGAGGACATCAGGAAAGAGATAGGCCCAATCAGCGAGCCAGAGGTGGTCTCTGTGAAATGCCCTAGGAAGACAAAAAGTGAACCAGCCGTTTTGCAATTGCAAAGAAGTGAGCCAGTGAGCTAGACTTGGAGCCAGACTGTGGAGCTGGCTGTAGCTCGGTGGACAGCAGCTGTTTCCAGACTCACCTCACATCGATCCCAGCCCAAAGATTCTGGCAGCCAAGCGCCTGTGGGTGGGTTGCTGCCTCCCCGCCCCGGCCCGGGCTTCAGCACCACGAACAGCGCCACAGAGCATCCGCGAGTGCCAGAGCGCCCAGGCGCTGTCTGAGCGAGTTTCCATCTCAACCCAGAGAAAGGAGATGGACCCTCTACCGGGCTTAAATCCCAGCACAACCCTGATCAGTAGCTCCAGCTCTCTAGATCTCGGCGCACCAGACAGAACAGGGCCTCAGCTTTTCCTCACGCACCCCGCGGCTTCTGTTCCCTGTGTGAGGTCAGCCATGATAAAGGGAGAAAGAGCGGCTTGGAGGGGTGAGAGGACAAAAGATGCTACACGACCCTTTCCCTCCGAAGAGGACGAGCATTACCTATGTCGGGAGGAAAAGGGATTGAACTGTTTTTCTTAATATTACTGCCTTCTACAGAATTCTACTGATTGCGGCGCTCAACACGGTGTTTCAGATTTGCGTTTCCTTTCAGGGTTTACAGTCTGGTTGGCTGGCACACAGGTGTACACAAGTGGATGCATTTTTTCCCCATCTACATGCTCATTATTTTTGAAAACATGGTTTTCATTATATTAAACAGTATTCCCACGTGACAGCAGCAGTAATGTTGCAGGGAGAGCCAGCTATGGGAGATCACTACCTCCAGAAAATCTAGAAACTGGGTTTGATTTCTTGAGAGTCGTACTTGATGGGGTTCTTTTTAAAAAGAACCTCTCCACCCCTTCAGAGGGCCAAGAGTTGAGTCACTTCCTCCAGACCACACAGTGGAGTCATATGGCCCTAGCCAGCGTGAGAGCTGATAGTAGGTGCTAACCCTCTGACCTCTGCTTTATTTGTGTTTTTATTCTACAGAAAAGAGGCAGGTGGGTGCTTCTGGTCTATGATTGGGCACAACTCACATCTCTTTGGGTTTCTAAAATGGCTGTTGACTTCCCAAAGCTAATTAAAATGTAAAACTTTTGCTTTATTTCAAGGAACTTTAGTCCAAGCCTAATCACTGCTAAAGTGGTTCTCAGGGAGGTGGAGCATAGGGACAGACAAGTGTGTCCTCTTTAAAAGAAAGTCAAGGGTATGATAAATGAGGTTTTCTTCCCTAAGACAATTCATCTTTAAATTTCCAGTGGCTCTTCGATGAAAGGAAGGAAAATCCAGCCCAGAACAAGACAAATGTGGTAGAGCATTCACTCTTATGTTGAAAAAAGTAATTTTCCGTGTTTAAATACCTAAAATTTTGCTCTAAAAATGAGGAGTATGTTTAAATCGGATCTAAGAACTGGTTTTAAATCTATATGAAAAAATACTTATTAAAGTAGTTTCTTCAAGTAGTATGATCTTTAAATTTGAAGACTGCATTTCTTAGTAGTTGTTGGGTTACACTATCAAAACCTTTTCTGGTAAAACATAGATTTGACCATAAGCAAAGCCTTTTTTTTTTTAGTTCATTTTATATGCATCACTGCATTTATTAAAATAAGGCAGTCAATTCTGCGAGGGTTTGTACCAAATGCATTTCTTTTCTTGTGAACTCAATGTAGTCTTTCTTTAAAAGATATTTGGACAAGACTGCCATATAAACAGGACCTTTCCTATAGTCTTCTTTGGCTCCAAATACTAAAAAATGTGTGGAATAAAAGAACTTTTGCTTTTCTGAAACAGTGTGACAGATTCCTAAATCTAAAAGATTTTTTTTAAAAGTCTTGGATTCAGTTGTCTCCTACTGTATACCAGAGTTCACTTAAGTTCATGTTCAAGGCACAATAAATTCTTTATTCATGCTCAGTGTCTAACCTCTCTCATCCTTTTTTTCATTCTTCTGAAAGGGAAGAGACAGTCTTCCTGTTGAAGACCAATTCCTCGACCTGATTCTGGGCCCCTGCCTCCCCTGCCTTCTCATGACCCCAGCCTTTTCTGTGCTTATCACCTCTTCCTCCCCATGAGCTTCTTTCCATGAGCATTTTTGTGCTCCAGTCTCTCCTATCATTTTTTTAATGCCCCCCCCCAACACCTGTTCTAGCTTTATCTCTCCCCTCCCTACACTTCTGGAAAGAGTTGCTGTGACTCAGTGTCTGTTTCTTACCTCCCGACTCAGGTCCAGCCCTGTGCAGTCTGGTTCCAGACACTCCTATTTACTAAACCTTTTCTTACCAGTGTTGCTGTTGAGGTCTTTATAGGCAAATCCAATGGACCCTTCTCAGTTCTTAACTTGGCCTTTCCGCAGCATTTGACACACCTCTAACCACTCTCTCTTCTCCCTTTCTTCCCCTGACTTCTGAAATACTATACTCTCTTGTTTTTCTTTTTAACCTTCTGACCATTCCTTGTCAGTCTCCTTTCTGGGCTCTTCTTGCTCTGTCCATCTAGCTCAGCATTCTGACCGAGGCTATTTTATTTTTTCACTCAACCCACTCACCCTGGAAGATCTCATCCATTTGGTTACTATTTCTCTATGCTGAGGACTTCTGGGTCTCTACTCTGATAACTCTCCTGAGCTCCAGGTCCCTATTTCCTTCTGTATCTGGACATCTTTGCCTGAATGCTCTCAAATTTAGTCTGCCTCAATGTGAAGTCATTTTCTTACCCTCCAGACCCCCTCACCACCACCACGAAATACTAGTCTCTTCTTTTATTCCCTATCTCTTTCAATAACATCATGTACATAGAATCTCAAGCCAGAAACAAGGAAATCAACTCAAATTTTTTCCTTTTCCTCTTTCCCCATAAGTCAACCATGCTAGCCATGTGGATTATTCCTCCTCTGTCCACATCTCTCCGTCTCCTCTGCTGCTGCCCTAGTTGGGGCCATCACCAACTTCAACAGCTTCCTAACTGGTCTGCCTATCTGCAGTCTTACCTTCTCCCATCCATTTTCCAACCTTGCCAGAGTGATTTTTCTGGAACCCAAATCTGACTACATTACACTCTTGTTTTAAACTCTTTGTTAGCTCTCTGTGACCATTGGAAAAAGGTCCAGATCCCTGAGCAGGATGTACCAGAGCCTATATGGACTGACCTCTGCTCTCCTCCAGCTTCCTCTCACATCACTCCACCCATTCACTCCATGCTCCAGACATGCTGTACTTGTAGCTCCTCAAACACATCAGGCCATTCCTTTGGTCTAAAACACCTTTCCCCTCGCTCAAGTACCTTGAACTCAATTTCAGATCTTGGCTTAGATGTCCTTGCTTCTAGGAAGTCTTCCGTGGTCTCCTAAATTGGGATCCCCTTGGACTGCTCCTCCCATTGCACATAGAACATAGGTAGGTATCACCTGCTAACTACTCAATGCCCCTCCCCATTAGATTTTAAGTTGTACAAGAGCAAAGGTTGGATGCAGCATACAGTAGGCTGCCAATAAATATCTGTGAATAAATTAATAAATACTTTTCTTTTGTATGACACTCTTTCTGCCTATTTTACTCCTCCAAGTTAGTAGATGGCATTTGAAAAAGAATCATCAGTTTTGGTGCATCATTTTGGAGCAATATTTCACATTTCACGATACCAAGTTCTCATCAATGTCATTTTCTTCCTAAGCTAAGATACTGAAGGTATGTGTGAGTCATAAAGAGAGTCTTGAAGTGGGGTTAAATCTTATCTAAAGCTTCAGATTATCAGCAATGAGGCAAGGGATGTGATATGACCATCACTAGACACTAGAATAGGGACTCGTTTTACCAGTTGGCTTTAGTCCCCCAAGGTAACCTGCTCCAATCAGGTAGTTCTCCTTATTGTTCTGCTTGTATGTTGTCCTCTTTGCCATGTCTGTGTCTTTGCACACTCTGTTTCCCCTACCTGGAATGCCTTATCTCATCTGTCTCTCTCAAGGTCCTCTCTATCCTTCTGGCCACCTCCGATCCTCCTCCTCTGAAATCTTCCCAGCTAACTCTAGCCCATTCTTTTCTCTCCCTTTCTTGAACTCCAGTTGCAATCATCTGTTCCAAGCTACGTAGCAGCTTCTTAGCTGTGGTCTTACACCACTCTCTAGGTCTCTTCTGTGTCTCCCTTCCCTGTGGTCTAGGGGGAGATAGCATATTCTTGTGCCTCCCACAGCCACTGGTCCATGGCTGGACTCATAGTAGGCATTTTTTTCAAGTGAGCCATTTGATGGACTCCTGCCTATCTATATAGAATCCATTAATTTCAGTCACTCTGGGGGGAAGCGGTTGTATATGTGTACTTATAAGCTGGCATTTTTTTCTAGCCTCTCCTCTTTAAAAAGGAGTATTCTTTTCTATAAATGCTTTGATCGTTGACAGAAATACTTGCTTACATAACCAAAAATGGATTCCTATGTTAATCTGAAATGAGACATAAGCTTAATATGGAGAAAACATTGCTCATGGTGGCATGGTTAATAACAAAGCTTGCTGCTTCCGCTCAAAGCCAAAGATGTTACCTATTTTAGAACAATAGAGCCTGCAAACACATCAGCAAATCAGAGGGACTAGTTTCCTCTTTTAAGTCATTTTAATTATCAATAAACTAAATTTGCATTTAAATGGCCATTACTAGATGTCCTGCAAATCCTTAGATTGCTATTGACTTAAATTTACCTGTAAAGAAAAAAGCCAGAGGTCAACATTTTTATAAGTTTATTCTCTTCCATTCTCATTTCCTTAACTTTTGGAAAATGAGTACATAAATAAAGTTACTTGAGATCTTTGAGACCCAGTAGCTCAGAATTTTTCAGGAATGTACACAGTTATGCATAGCAGTACTGAACTAAGTAAGTAGTTAAGAATAGAAAAAAATTAACTAGCTTTTTTCACCTTTGGTTTTACTGGATTTTTAAGATTTGAATGGATGGGTCCTCATTTACCTTTACAGTATCCATATAGGATTGAATGAAAGCAGATTTTATTATTACCTCATCTTTGGTAAGAAACTGAAACTAAGATAATTTCCTATATGTATTATGTGGAAATTTATATTGCCTTGTGATATTTTATCTTTTTTACAGTTATGTTTTGACATTCATATTACACGAGTGACAAACTATGAAGACCAAGCATACATGAACAGAATTTATTGTTAAAATTAAAATATTCCTGACTTCTTTTTTCTGATGACTTTAATTGAAGGCATTGCTGTGCTGCATAATTAGGTACGCTCGGTAAGCAATCGACTTAAGTGACTGTTATTTGTGTGCCTTGCATAGCCAAAGCGAGTTTCTTTTGACTCGAAGGCAGAGACAGGCGGGGTTGGGCAGTGCAGGAGGCAGCTCTGATGCCTCTCTGAAGAGCCTTAGACCCCCAGTCAAAGGCCGCCCTCTTTTTGGGCTGGGACACCATGGCCTGGAGATGGCTGGCACCAAAGGCCACACACCCTCCTCTTTTCTCTCCTGCCCAGTGCCTCAGCCTCCTCCTCTGCGATCCTCCCAAAGGAATCAGGTGGGAGACTGAAGAGTCAGTACTGCTGAGCTCAGCCCCCTGACCAGTTCTCCGCCTAGAACCTCAGACATAGGCAGATTCTGCAAAGGCCATTAAAGGGCAAAGTAGGGAGTAGGTAGGGGATGACTTGGGGGGAAAAGGAGGAAAATCCACAGTAGAGATAGGCGGGCTTTCCTACCGTAAGCCACACCAACTCAGAACTCAAGTGTTCTCCCTCCTTAGAGCTCCGGAAATCCCTGGTATATGAACATCCCTATCTGAGATGGGGAAGGAGTCCCAAGCTCAGAAGAGAGGAAGCCTATGGCAGGTCCTGGGAACAGTGTCTGTATGACCCAGATCCCTCTCTCCTATGCTGCTGGGAAGGAGTTGGAGGCACCAAGCACCCCTTTCTAGCCCTCTCCCTCAGAGCTGATCTTGCAGAGGTAGTGGCAGCAGAGCATTGTGGAATGAATGGTCTTTGGCTTTGGAGTCAGATGGACTTGGGTATTAATTCTAACTCTACCATTTACTAACCTTAACTTAACCTCTCTGAGTCTCATTTTCCTCCTTTATAAAATGGGAATAATATCTCTACCTTGGAGAGCAGATGTAAGTATTAGAGATGATCTGTATAAAGTAGTTGTCAGGTAACAGGCTGATGAACTGTCTTCGAGAATACCCCACAGAATCCCTTGCCTCGAGTGGTGGTCCGAGGGACAAGATGGCTTTGGATGTTGGGAAAGGGGAGAGAAAGGAAATAAAATACAGATTTTACTGAACTTCTATTATGAGCTATATATCAGTTACCTATTGCCATAATAATACTGAGTAACACACCACCCCAACACTCATGCCATTCAACAATAAATATTTTTTCCTCACAGATCTGCAGGATTCAGCTGATCTAGGCTGGTCCCAGCTCAGCTTGCCCATGCATCTGTAGTTCAGCTGGCTTGACCATATGTCTGTGGGTGGCTCTGTTCCACGTTTCCCATCCTCTCCTGGGGTCACTGGGGTGGCCTGGGCATCTCCTTCTCATGATGATGACAAAAAGCGGGAAGTGCAAGAAATGACACACTCTGTAACCTTCCATTGGTGAAACTAAGTCACATGGCTGAGCCCAGGGACAGAGTGGGAGGGCATACAGGTTACTTGGCAAGGGGCATAGGTACAGAAAAGGGTGAATTAGAGCATATTTTAGCACACTTGTGTTCTTGTAGGAAGCCATTCCTATGGTAGGGATGGGATAGGACAACAAATAGAAAATAAGTGTGGAAGTATTTCACGTTCACAAGTAACACACCTGTGCCCAACTTGACAGAGCCATGTTTCTTTGTACTATGAGTATTTGTGGACGTGCCTGCCCTGCTCTTCTAGTTCGTAGCAGGTGGGGACCCCGAGCTTTGCTCTCCATCCGGACACATAGTCAGCACTCAGTAAATATGGAATGCCAGCTGTTCCCCAGAGTCACACAGCTCTCATGTCCCAACAAGAGGTACCCTCCAACCCCTCCAGATGACCACATGTAGGTCTACATGGATTTTAAAATATGGCTTCAATTTAAACTTTTCTATTCTTTTCCACTGAAATAGTCACCAAACATTCGAGGAACAAAAGTCTAAATCTGCCACCTACGGAAATTAAGCCATCCAACTCAGATCTGAGTTTTTCCATGCCAACACAACCAAAACCATGTGAATGCTTCACTTAGGTTTGCCAAAGGAAAATAGAAGCAGTTTGGCAGTGATATCAAAGAGATCAAAAGATTTACTCATTTGTCACTCTACAGTGTCTAAGGTTTGTTGATGTTGTCTTTTTTAACCTTCAATTCTATATCTGGGACATGCTTTTTTAAAAAAATCTTAAGCAGTGTTAAAAATACTTGACAGTTTTGTCTTGATTCTTAATGCGGGTGTTAAGAAAGACCTTCCATTAGTGAGTATGCCCCAGATAATGTGTTTATTTGCATCTTCCTTCTTGTCTACCTGTCCCCTAATGGTCTGGTACACAGAGGGCCACTTGAGCTGATTTATATGGACCTCAGTTGCTCTCATTTGTGCATACGTAATTCGGAGAGGTGATCACATTGATTTCTGAGCCCCACTTTTCAGGACATTGTACTAACATAGATATCTCAGCTGCTCTAACTACATTGTCTGAAAAGGAAAACATTTTAAACCTTTGGAAGCAATTTTGATGGACATTTCATTGTGTTCTATATTACTTACCTAATTAAATTTCCTTCACATTGAGGTCTGTTTAAAATTAAATTGAGAAATATTTTTGAGTTCCATTGGGCAGATAACTTGGTTTAGCTGGATTCGTTCTGCGTGCATATGAAATGGCATCCTATGAATCAATACCCAGTGCTTATACTTCCCATGGATGTGAAGAAGTGACACTATTAGTAGGCAGATGTAGTCTCCTGCTATTCATAACAAGCTGTCTCTGGTTACTGAACTTGTTCACGCTGAAATTCCAAAACGTCCTTGTGTTTTTGTGCCTGTGCTTTGGCAGGCTGATTTATTCAGATGCTGAATGTTGTAAGCAAAATTCATAACTTCTTTCATGGATTAGCTAGAGGCCTGGGACTCCTGTTTACAAGTTCAGAGTCCAGCTCAAGGCGGCTTACTTCCTTTAGGCATACAAGAGTGTTATTGCATAGCTGAGGGGGTAGAATTCCAGATTGGATTTGAAAGCAAATAGAGTGAGTTATCTGAGGATCCATCACCAGTGCAAGAGGTGTGATTCTCAGTGTTTTGTATCTTTGGAAGCAAGACAAGGAGAAAGGCCTTATCTCTCAGCTCCACCCACCCTGCTACTGAAGACGAGAAAAACAGACCCTCCTCGTCTTTTATCCTGGCTCTCCTTGAGACAGCCATTCCATTAAACTCTGTGGCAAGGGAACCTATGGTGATAGAGCTGTAACTGGAGAGTTGGCATTCCATAAGTACTGCTTTAATATTTTTAAAAAACAGTCCCAAAGAACTACTTTTTGTTGCATTGCTAGTTAGCCGTTAAACCTTTCAGAATTCATTGGAATCTTCAAGGTCTTCAGGATTTATGTGTTTATCTCTCTTAGTCCATTCGGGCTGCTATAACAAAATACCACAGACTGGGTAGCTTATAAACAGAAATTTATTGCTCACAGTTCTGGAGGCTGGAAGTCTGAGATCAGGGTGTCAGCGTGATCGGGTGAAGGCCCACTTCCAGGTGCAGACTTCTCATTGTATCTTCACATGGCAGAAGAGGCTAGGAGCCCTCTTTTATAAGGCACTAGTCCTATTTATGAGTCCCACACTCGTGATCTAATCATCTCCCAAAGGCGCCATCTACTGATACAATCACCTTTGGGGGTTAGGTTTTCCAAATGAATTTTGGGAAGATACAAACATTCAGCCCATAGCAGTTTCTGTGCCTCAAATAATAGTAGGCACATCATAAGGTTATTGTGAGCCTTAAAGGAACTAATGCTTATAGATGCTTAGAACAACTGGTACATAGTGAATGCTTGCTAATTTAGCTGCTATCATTATTATTATTATTAATTGATTAATATTACCTTTGTAACTTCTCTGTATATTAGCAGGAGATTTGGCCTGAGTCACCAACTCTCCCATAGTTTTTACAGATGAGGAGTATTGCTTGACATTGCCATTGAGAGCATGAAGTTTGGGGTTAGACAGATCCAGTTGGTGTCCCAGCTACACCACTTACTAGCTGTGATTAACCTCAGAGAGCCTCAGCTGCCTTCTCTATGGAATGGGGTAAGGTTGGTGCCAACATCATCCATTTGGTCTGCAGTTTAAAGGAGATACCACAAAGTACTTAGCACGGCGCTTGGCCCCTCTTATTTCCTCCATACTACAGATGACACCCTATTTCACATGGACACATCCATTCTCCAGCATAATTTGTGTGTCATTTTTGCAGGTGGAATTTGTGGTGAGAGAGATTGCCGGCCTCCACACTGGCCCCTGGATACACTCCTTGCAAACTGTCAAACACACAGCAGTACTATTTACTCCCCCACCCCCGCTCACTCCCCTACTCCTGTGTCCTTTTAAGACTCTTAACAATCATGAGCATTTTGCTAAGTTCTTGCTTAGAACACAGAAGTCTACTGTGCACACTGTAGGTTCTGACTGAATCCTTCCTGACTTATGTTGGGATAAAGTCCATTTTGTAAATGTGGTACATATTGAACACAAACTCTACATGTGATAGAATTTTACATTTTACATGTAAAAATTGCAGCTCAGCCATCAAGGCCCAACTGATATCTCCATCATGACCGCAGATTTGGGGGTCATATCAGAAAGTTATTTTCTCAGACATCCAGGTAGTCATGAGGCTACACAGGTGCCGAGAACAGCTTCTGCTTTAGCATCTTTTCTGGTTTCAGTATGTCTGGACCCTGCCTTTTTATCATGTTCCTCAAATCTGTTCATTGTCCATTCACTGGGGTTCTCCTCTAACCCCATGAAGGGCTCCTGTTTTGGTTCACACCATCCTCTTTGTTCCCAAACCCGGAGCCTTAACAAGAAAAGAAAGAAAGAAAGAAAACCCATAGACACCGCACTGTTGCTTTTTCTGAAGCAGCAAATTATTTGCTAATATAAGAATTCTGAATTCACAAAAGCAAGTCTATTTAAACAGTCTCTAGAATCCTTTCCTGACCCCAAATTACTCCCAAACATTAATTGTCCTAGTGGTTTCATGGCCACATTATTTCATATTCATTAGTGTTTTCATGAAAAATTATAACACTAATTAGAGCGGCTTCCAGTTAATTCACTTGGTGATTCATTACTCTCTCCCCTCTTGGTGTTCTGCATGTGGTCATCTTGGAGAAAGCATCCAAGGGGTAATTGCAGCTCTATTCCCTGAGTGATAGCCTAATGCCATTAGTTCTGATCCACAGGCACAGCTCCTGCGGCTCTGATGGGGTCTGGTTACAACTGCACCCTCATCCCTGCCCTTTGGACGCAGGGAGAGAGGGAAGCCTGCACTGAGGACTGGGCCTCTGGAGGGGGTCCAGGGCAGCAGAGGGAGAAAAAAAGGAGTGGGGGCGGAGCTTCTTGGTGGGAGGGGAACATCACTTTAACCTCTTCTGGAACCTGGGATAAGGACAGGATAGTGCCAAGAGAAATCTACCCTGAGAACTTGCACCTGGAAAAGAATAAGGCAAGCAAATTCTCTTCAGTTTTAGCAGATGAGTGCCCAGGCACTGCCTATACTGTAGAAGCCTGGTTCCCTCTCAGAGCTCTGATGTCCAGTTCTTTTCATTAAAAGTTCATTTGACCTCATACCCTTTGGGATGGCAGCTATCCAAAACCCCAGAACTTAACAAGTGTTGGATGTGGAGAAATTGGAACCCTTGTCCACTCTTGGTGGGAATGTAAAACAGTGCAGCCGCTATGAAAATAGTTTGGCAGTTCCTCAAAAATTTAAAAATAGAATTACCACATGATCCAGCTATACCACCACTTCTGAGTATATACCCCAAAGACTTGAAAGCAAGGTCTCAAAGAAATATTAGTACACCCATATTCTTAGCAGCGTTATTCACAATAGTCAATAGGTAGAAGCAACCCAAGTGTCCATCATTGGATGAATAAGTGAAATGTGGTATATACATACAATGAGATATTATTCAGCCTTAAAAAGGAGGGAAATTCTGACACATGCCACAACATGGATGAATCTCGAGGACGTTATGTTGAGGGAAATAAGCCAGTCACAAAAAAACAAATGATTTCACTTATGTGAGGTATCTAGTATAGTCAAATTCATAGAAACAGAAAGTAGAATGGTGGTTGCCAGGGGTTGGGGAGGGGGAAATGGGAGTCATTGTTTAATGGATATAGAATTTCTCATTTTACAAGATGAAAAAGTTCTGGAGATTGGTTGCATAACAATGTGAATATACTTAACACTATTGAACTGTGCACCTAAAAATGGCTAAGATGGTAAATTTTGTGGCATATGTATCTTACTATAATTATTTTAAAAGTCTTTCTCATTTATATTGTAATGCCTGCTTCATTTAGAAAACTGGAAAATAGAAAATATAGAAAAAAAAAGTGTTCAGCCACTCGAAGACAACCACATTAATCTTTTGCTTTTATTAAAATTATTTTTGAATTACTTAAGTAATGCATTAAAATGTTCTCCTTGTAAAAAATCAAAACCCTAGTGATCAGGATAAAGTTCCCTTTGCCCACCTCCTATGATCCCAGGCTCCTTCTTGACTTCCCAGCAGTAACATTCTTATGACTATGATGGCTCTTGCCAATCCAGGTGCTTCTAGTGCATTTATTTACCTGCATACGTCCTCAGAGAAATGATGTCTATCCATAGGTTGTGCATTGTTTTGCTTTAACACAAGTTGCCTCACGCAGCATGCATCATTCTGCAGCTTGCTTCTTTCATTCAGTGGTAGTTCTATTCAGTTTCTACACATAATTGAGTTTCCCCCAACCGAAATCTGGAGCCTTGTATCCCGTGGCATGGGCATTTTCATTTTTTAGCCATTTCTTGTATGGATGGACAATTAGTTTATACCGTGTGGCTGTTTGCCTCATTTGCTGGGCAATGTTGAGTGAACACCTTGTATGTGCCTCCCTGTGTCCATTCCCCACTGCTGCCTGGGCCAGACACTGAGAAGCAGACTGCTGGGTCATGGAGAGGCATGTGTTTCCATTTTGATTTTACCAAACTCTTCTCCAAATAGACCCCCATCAGCAATGTGGGAAAGCACCTATTTCCCCCACACTTGGCAACTGTTCATATATTACCCATCTTTACATTTTTTTGCATACTTGGTCAGTAAAAACTGGCATTTTGTGGTTGTATTCATTTATATTTTCGTGATTTCTAGTGAGCCTGAATATATGCATATACCTATTGGTCATATGTATTTCCTTTTCTGAGAATGTCCTGTTTATATGCTTTATCCATTTTTTTGCTGATTGGTTTTTCTTTTCTTTTCTTTTGTTTGCTAAGGAAGATTCCCCCTGAGCTAACGTCCTTTGCCAACCTTCCTCTTTTTTTCGCTTGAGGAAGCTTAGCCCTGAGCTAACAGCTGTGCCAGTCTTCCTCTATTTTGTATGTGGGTCACCGCTGAGCAGTGGTGTAGATCCACACCTGGGATCCAAACCCACGAACCCAGGCTGCTGAAGCAGAGTGCACCAAACTCAACCACTAGGTCATGGGGCCGGCCCCACTTTCTTTCTTTTTTGGAGGGGTACTTCTTTGTATATTCTGGATGCTAATCCTTTGTTTTATGTGTCACAAATATTTTCTCCTATGCTTTTTTTTTGGAAACTTAAGGCTTCTTTTAACTTAGATGCAGTCAAATTAATCTTTGTTGTTGTTGTTTTGCTTCTTGGTCATTTTAAAACATTTGGCTCTTTAATCTATTCTTTTTTTAAAGACTTTATTTTTTTAGAGCAGTTTTAGGTTTACAAAAGAATTGAGAGGGCGGTATAGAGATTTCCCATATGCTTCCTGCCCCCAACACATGCATAGCCTCCCCCGTTATCAACATCATCCTCCAGAATGGTACATTTTTTCCCAAGGATGAACCTACACTGACACATCATAATCACCCAAAGTCCATAGTTTACATTAGGGTTCACTTGTGGCATTGCACATTCTGTGGGCTTGAACAAATGAATAATGACGTGTATCCACCGTTATAGTATCACACAGAATAGTTTCACTCCCCTAAAAAAATCCTCTGTGCTCCACCTATTAATCTCCTGCACCTACTCCCCTCGGGCAACCGCTGACCTTGTATTATCTCCACGGTTTTGCCTTTTGTAGAATGTCACATAGTTGGAATCATACAGCATGTAGCCTTTTCAGATTGGCTTCCTTCACTCAGTAATGTATATTTAAAGTTCCTCAATGTCTTTTCATGGCTTTATAGCTCATTTCTTTTTAGCACTGAATAATATCCACTGTCTGGATGTACCACAGCTTATTTTCATTCACCTACTGAAAGACATCTTGGTTGCTGCTAGTTTTGGCAATTATGAATAAAGCTGCTGTTAACATCTGTGTAAGTTTTTGTGTAGACATAAGTTTTCAACTGCTTTGGGTAAATACCAAGGAGTGCAATTGCTGAATTGTATGGTAAGAGTATGTTTAGTTTTGTATGAAACCACCAATCTGTCTTCCAAAGTAGCTGTACCATTTTACACTCCCACCAGCAATGTATGAGAGTTCCTGTTGCTCCACATCCTCCCCAGCATTTCATGTTGTCAGTGATCTGGATTTTGGCCATTCTAATGAGTGTGTTGTGGTATCTCATGGTTGTTTTAATTTGTATTTCCCTGATGACATGATGTGGAACGTCTTTTCATATACTTATTTACCATCTGTATATCTTCTTTGATGAAATGTCTGTTAAAGTCTTTGGCCTATTTTTTAATCTGCTTGGTTGTTTTCTTTTTTTATCTTTTTGAGGAAGATTAGCCCTGAGCTAACATCTGGTGCCAATCCTCCTCTTTTTGCTGAGGGAGACTGGCCCTGAGCTAACATCCATGCCCATATTCGTCTACTTTATATGTGGGACGCCTACCACAGCATGGCTTGCCAAGTGGTGCCATGTCCGCACCCAGGATCCGAACTGGTGAACCCCAGGCTGCCGAAGTGGAACGTGTGCACTTAACTGCTGCGCCACTGGGCTGGGCCTGGTTGTCTTCTTATTGCTGAGTTTTCAATGTTCTTTGTATATTTTGGACAACAGTCCTTTATCAGATATGTCTTTCACAAATATTTCCTCGCAGTCTGTGGCTTGTCTTCTAATTTCCTTCATATTGTCTTCACAAAGCAGAAGTTTTTAATTTTAATGAAGTCCAGCTTACCAGTTATTTCTTTCCTTGATTGTCTTTGGTGTTTTATCCAAAAAGCATCACCATACCCTGGGGCTTCTAGGTTTTCTCCTAGGAGTTCTCCTATGTTTTCTTCTAGGAGTTTTATAGTTTTGTGCTTTACATTTGGGTCTGTGATCCATTTTGAGTTAATATTCGTGATGGGTGTAAGGTTTGTGTCTAGATTCATGTTTTTACACGTGGAAGTCCAGTTGTTCCAGCACCATTTGTTGAAGAAACTATCTTTGCTCTGTTGTATGGCCTTTGTTCCTTCGTCAAATATCAGTTGACTGTATTTATTGGGGTCTATTTCTGGGCTCTCTGTTCTGTTACATTGATCTCTTTGTCTATTCTTTCACCAATACCACACTGTCTTGGTTACTGTAGCTTCATGGTAAGTCTTGAAGTTGTGGAGCGTCAGTCCTCCAACTTTGTTTTTCTTCAATATGATCTTGGCTATTCTGGGTCTTTTGCCTCTCCGTACAAACTTTAGAATCAGTTTGTCAATATCCATAAAATGATTTGTTGGGATTGCATCGAATCTATAGATCAAGTTGGGAAGAACTGACTTTCAAGAATATCTTGAAAATATTGAGTCTTTCTACCTATGAATATGGAATATCTCTCCATTTATTTAGTTCTTCTTTCATTTCATTCATCAGAGGTTTGCTCATATAAATCTTGTATATATTTAGTTAAATTTGTACCTAAGTATTTCATTTTTTGGGATGTTAATGTAAATGGTATTGTGTTTTTAATTCTAAATTCCACTTGTTCATTGTTGGTATATAAGAAGGAATTGACTTTTGTATATTAATCTGTATCCTGAAAACTTACTATAGTTATTAGTTCCAGGAGGGTTTTTTGTATATTTTGGATTTTCTACATAGATGATCACGTCATCTGCAAAGTTTTATGACTTCCTTCTCAATCTGTATACCATTTATTTCCTTTTCTTACCTTATTTTATTAGCAAGGACTTCCAGCACAATGTTGAAAAAGCCTTGCCTTTGACCTGATCTTAGTGGAAAAGCTCCAAGTTTCTCACCATTAAGTATAATGTTAGCTTTAATCTATTCTTTTATCTGTCTGGAATTTCTTTTCGTAAATGATGTGAGGTTGGAATCTAACTATTTTTTTTTTCTCAAATGTACAGCCACTTAATCCAACAGTAGTTTCTGAACAATTCATCCCTTCCTTATGATTTAAAATACAGTACTTTCTTTGTCATCTATTAAATTCATTTATATACTTGGGTCTGTTTCTGGACTCCCTTCTGTTCTGTTGATCTATTAGTTTCCATGTCAGCACCACACTAAAGTACTTTTACTTTATAATATGTATTGATGTCTGGCAGGGCATGTTTTCCATCTTCATCCTTTTTTCCCACGTTTTCTTAACTTTTCTTGCACTTTCATTCTTCCTTAAGAATTATGCAGTCGTCTTGAATTTATATATTATTTTGACCTTTCCAGTTATATATAGGACACAGAGTTCCACTTATTCAAATATTTATTTATATCCTCAGTAAAGAAAGAAGAGTTTTAGTTTTAATCTTTCTTCTTTTTTTTTTTTTTTAGAGTAATTCCTAGGTACTTGTTATTGTGAATTTTTTTTCTGTTGCATTTTCTAATAGGGTATTTCTGGTGAATAGAAAAGCTGTGGCATATATAAAGACCTCATATAATTCAATATCAAAAAAGGAAACAGTCTGATTTAAAAATTAGGAGAGGATCTGATACAGAAGGCCAAAAGGTACACGAAAAGATGCTCAGCATCAGTAATCATCAGGGAAATACAATAAAAAACACAATGAGACATCACCTTACACCTGTTAGAATGGCTATTATCAAAAAGACAAGAAATAACAAGTATTGGCAAGGATGTGGAGAAAAGCAAACCCTTGTGTATTGTTGATGGGAATGTAAACTGGTGCAGCCACTGTGGAAAACAGCATGGAGCTTCCTCAAAAAATTAAAAATAGAACTACCATATGATCCAGCAATTCCATTTCTGGGTATTTATCTGAAGAACACAGAAACACTAATTCAAAAAGATATATGTGCCCCTATGTTAATTGCAGCATTATTTACAATAGCCAAGATACAGAAATAACCTAAGTGTCCATCAATGGATGAATGCATAAAAAAACGTGGCATATATATATACAATGGGATATTATTCAGCCATAAAAAGAATGAAATCTTGCCATTTGTGACAACATGAATGGACTTTGAAGGCATTATGCTAAGTGAAATAAATTAAACAGAGAAAGACAAATACTGTGTGATCTCACTTATATGTGGAATCTAAAATAAAAAAACCAGTTCATAGATATAGACAGCAGATTGGTGGTTGCCATTGGTGGGCTTGGGGTGGGTGAGCGAAATGGGTAAAGGGAGTCAAAAGGTACAAACTTCCATTTATAAAATAAATAAGTCATGGAGATGTAATGTATAGCGTAGTGACTGTGGTTAATAATACTGTACTGCATATTTGAAAGTTGCTAAGAGAGTAAATCTTAAAAGTTCTCATCACAAGAAAAAAATTTTGCAACTATGCGTAGTGACAGATGTTAACTAGACTTATTGTGGTGATCATTTCACAATATATACAAATATTGAATTATTATGTTATACATGTGAAACGTCAGTTACACCTCAATTAAAAAATGTAAAAGTGAGACCAGCCCTGTGGCCTAGTGGTTAAGTTCGGTGCACTCCGCTTCAGCAGCCTGGGTTCCCTTCCTGGGCATGGAACCACACCACTCATCCACAGCCATGCTGTGGCAGCAACCCAAATACAAAATAGAGGAAATTTGGCACAGAAGTTAGCTCAAGACAAATCTTCCTCAAGCAAAAAGAGGAAGATTGGCAACAGAGGTTAGCTCAGGGTGAATATTCTTCAGGGAAAAAAAAAGAAATGAAAAAACAAAGAAAAGCTTTTTAAAATGTATTATTGTAAAATAAAACATGCATACAAGAAGTGCATAAAACATAAGTGGATAGCTTGATGAATTATTGTAAAGCAAATTGAATACTGCCAGCAGTCCAGAAGTCCTCTATATTTCTCTTCCTTATCAAAAACCCCTCCCTCAACCATAGCTGTAAGCAATCGCCTGCCTTTTAGGATAATCCCCTCTTGGCTTTGTTTTATAGTTCTTAACACCCGAGTATGTATCCCTAACCACTGTAGTTTAGTTTGGCCAGTTTTTAAAATTTCATATGAATAGACTCACTTAGTGTGTATTTCTTTGTGTTGGCTTCTTTTTTTCAACATTCTCTTCGTGTTGTTGCATGTAGTAGTAGTAATTTCTTTTTCATAGTTATATTGTATTCCATTAAATTAATATGCCACAATTTATTCCTTCTCCTGTTGTGTGTGCTTGGGTTCTTTCCAGTTTTATTACAAACAGGGTTGCTCTGAACATTCTTGGGCATATATATTAATGTACATAAACATATGTTTCTGTAGGGTTTTTTTAGTTTGGGTTCTCCCAAAAGCAGACCCTGAAATGAGGATTCAAGTACAGGTAGTTTATTTAAAAGGTGACCCCAGAAAGCACTGGTGGAGGAGTGGAGAAGACAGAGAAGGGAAGAAACCCAATAAGAATTGCTTTATCAAGCACATTCCCACCATGGGCACCTGGAGCTAATCATAGTGAGTGACTCTGTGAAAGTCCTCAGAAAGCATCCTTCAGAGATCTTCCACCTGGGAAACAAGGGTGTTGGGGTATTTATCTGACAGCTCTCATCCTTCACTGATTGGGCGAAGCTCCTGGGAGATGGCATTCGTTCCCCAGCCCTTCTGGCCTGCCCTGCATATGGACAGAGCAGCATCTGGCAGCCAGAGGAAGCTCTTAGGAAAAGAGATGAAGGTGCCGGCAGTTGGAAGTTAGGCTGGCATGCACTACAATGGTGAAGGCCAAGAGACTGTGCCAGCACATGGCAGCATCTGCAACAAGGGGCTCTGTCCAGGAGCACAATTTCTGAGTCATAGGCATGTGTATATTCAATCACATCAAATACTGCCAAGCAGTTTTCTAAGCTGTCGTACCAATTTACACTCCCAATAGCAGCATAGGAGAGTTCCCATATCCTCGCCTGCACTTGGTGTGGAAAGACTTTTGCATTTAAGCTGTTTTGGTGGATGTGTAATCTTCTTGTTTTAATTTGCAATTCTTGGGTTACTAATAATTTTGAGCATCTTTATAATGTAATTATTGGCAATTTGGATTTCTTCTGTGAAGTGCCTGCTCAAGTCTTTTGCCTGTTTTCGTGTTGGGATGTCTGACTTATTCTTATTGATTCTGAATTCAGGCCCTTTGTCAGTCGTATGTGTTACTAATAGCCATGGCTCTTCTTTTTACCCTCTTATTGGTGTCTTTTGATAAAGAGAAGTTTTTAATATTAATAGACCCTAATATCCAAGTCTTTTTCTTTTGAGTTAGTACTTTTTGAGTCATTTAAGAAATATTTCCTGTGATTGTAAAGATGCTACCCGATATTATTTTCTGAAAGATTTATTCTTTTGCCATTCACGCTAAGGTCTGTGATTCATGCAGAACTTATTTTTTTGTGGATGACGTGAAGTAGGGGTCAAGAATTACAGCCTGCCCCAATGCTTATCCAGTTACCCCAGGCCCATCATTGGAAAGAGCACATTTCCCTTGTGTTCTGCAGTGCTAATCTTGTCATGAAATCAAGCGTCCACGTGGGTATGGATCAGCTAGTGAGCGCTCCATTCTGTTCCGCTGGTCTGGCTGTCTGTCTCGTCCCAGTGCTGCACCACGGAAAGTGTATTTATTAAAGGCCTGGAGAGTTGATGCAGCAAGTTCTCCCATCTTATTCTTCTTTATCAAGAATGCTTGACTATTCTTTGATTTTTGCTTTCCCATATAAATGTTAGAATTAGCTTGTTGAATCCCAACGACTGAAAGAAAAGAAGGAAGAAAGGGAAAGGAAGAGAGAAACCTGCTGGGATTTTGATTGGAGATTCGATTGGCTCTATAGATCAATATGGAGAAAATTAAACCCCTTCCAATATTGAGTCTCCCGATCCACTTATTTAGGTATTCTTTAATTTCTCTAGCAAAGTTTATAGTTTTCTCTGTCAAAGTCTTGAATACCTAGTGTTAGATTTATTTCTATGTACTTGATCTTTTGATCTTATTGTAAATGGCGTCTTTTTCATTTTCTCTTGTGTTGTATTTTTGTCTACTGATTTTGAGCCTGGGAACTTTGCTGAATTCTCATATTAATTCTCATAGTTTATCTGTATACTCTCTTGGATTTTCTCTGTATACACAATATTGACCTTTGTATGTCCATCCTGTGACTGACCACCTTACTGAACTTTCTGCAGGGAATACCCAGATGGACAGGAATTTGCCCCATGTCAGAAGTGAAACCCAAGGCATGGCTCAGACATTCAAGGGCAGTGCCAAGCCTCCTGGGGCTCCTGGCATCTCTGCACTTTGGACATAACCTTCAGAATGAGGGATGTATGTGACGTGAGCTCACACATGCGTGGCCCCACTGCTCTCTTGTTCCTTCTTCCTTCTCTCTCCTTTCTCTCTCTCCTCTTTCCCTCCTGCTCCCACAGCCCCCCACCCCCACCCCAGGATATTTGCTTTAATGAGCCAGGTGGCAGCCCTCTCACTGGCACACAGGTTATTCAACACGGAGTGCCTTGGCTGTCCAGGATAATTTGCCATATAGCCTAGAGGTTTTTCTCACCATGGCTTTGCCTACACTCACAATTGGAAGGGAGTGAAAGGAGGGAAAAAAACCCAGCAACTGAGATTGGTTCCAAGTCCGTTTGCACAGAGCTTCCTCCCTGTCTCCGCTCTTAGCTTCCCAAATGCACGTTGGTCTGGATGTCACTGGCTCCCCTGCCTGAGTGGATTGGTATCTGGTCAGTGGGGACAGCCAGCTCCCAATCTGGAGACACAGCCATTAAGCTTCCTGTCTGACTCCAGCCAGGGACATTTGGAGAAATGAGAGTGGTTAGAGTTTACTCTCTTGGGCCAAGTTCACAGTACTGGCTTCCGAGTAATGTGGACCAAGGTGGCCTTTGGTGATAAGGTCAGGAATCTCAGAGAAGCAGAGAAAACTGTAAAGCATCTAACAGTGAACTATCTGTAGTTTTCAAATTTTGGAGAGCACAAGATAATCAAATAGCAATTTGGAAACATCGTGCCTCTTGCATCCCCTCTCCCCTGCATCAAGCCCTCCCTCCTCCCAAGTGGGTGATCATTGCCCCAGGCACTCTCTGGTCCTCCATGGCCAATGCTGAGAGCCTGATCCCCAAGTCTTGTGTGTCAGATCCCTCCTCTCTTTGTCCTTGTAGCAATGTGCCAGCACCTATTCCTTTGCTGGCCCCAGGAAGCCTGCATTACTAAGATGTATCAGCATTGATGGCTTCCTGAACATTAAATATGTACTATCAGAGTGTGTATCTACTATCTTCTATTCTTGCTTCCCTATTTGAATGCAGGGGATCCTAGTATTATTTAAAAGCTCTTAAATAGGCAAATTAGTTCAGAGGAAGGGTGTCCTCCTAGACTCTGTCACCTCTCCCGTGGGCTTGCTATTCTGTCAGTACCAGGGGGCCAGCTCTTCAGAGCCGGGACGTAAAGGGAGTTTATTTCCCTTCTTCTTATCTCAAAAACCCCATAGGTTTCTCAGGGAACACGTTGGAGGTAGACATGCGAACTTACTTTTGTAACTGATTTTTCCAACACATTCCAGTTGGTTGCCTCAGTAGATCTTTCCAACACAACTCCAGCCACTGTGTTCTCCTTAGAGTGTGCCCTCCTTGCTAGAGAGGGTCACTCTCCTCTTTTTGCACAAGCCCTTGTAAGAGAGCAGCTCCAGCCTCTCCACCTGAAAGATGGAAATGACTCTCCTGTAGGCATGGTTTTCAAACCCACATACTTGGAGGCTAAGTGTCTGTGCTGACAAATGCACACCCCACCCTGTGTCCTGGCAAGATCACATGACTTCCTTCCCCACCCCCACCCTGTGTCCTGGCAAGATCACATTGAACTATTCAGGGAAAGTATTTACTGAATGCAAGGAGAATAGAGCAGTCGTGCATTATTTATTAGGGGCTAACAATACCCATCATATGTGGAATGTATTTGGACATAAATTAGTGATGTTAGGAAACACCAGGGGTCCAAAACCTATTAGGATCTCTGACACATGTGTAAAAACGCATCACAGTCTTACCTTTTCTACAAGGCTGGGAATTGGCTATGAGACAACTTCACAATGTAAACAAAAATCTTTAACCTTTTATTTGCCATTAGCCCTCGGGGCAGCTCATCTACCATTGAGTAAATCTTGGAAAATCATTTCAAATTATGAATTCTTAACTTCACCTTATACACCTTCTTTCCTCCTCTATGAAGGAAGAAAGGATATTCACATTTACTGAGTGCCTACTGTGTGCCGAGGCTTACATGTTCTCTTCATGTCCTGGAGTGGTGGGCATTAGTATCCCTATTTTATAGATGAGGAAACGGAGGCTCGAGTTCACGCGGCTGATAAGTGGAATTTGTGGAATTTGAATGTGGAATTTGAAACCGGGTCTCAATTTCAAGCTGAGGCGTCTTGCCCTACATTTGACTCACCCTCTGGGCAGGAAGGTAAAGGTTGTTCTTGGCTTCTATATCAGTTATCTATCACCACAATAATGTTACATGACACAGAACCACAAAACCCGTCCCATAAAGCCATGAGCATTCATTTTTCTCAGGATTCTATGGGTCAGCTGGGTGCTTCTGCTGATCCAGACCATGCTCAGGTGGTCTCAGCTGGGCTCACTCAGGCACCTGCAGTCAGCCGCTGGGGCCGCTGGGGCCAGCTGACCCAGGCTGGTCACGTGGCAGCCGGGCAGAGTTCCAAGACCTTGAGCAAAGCACACGGCTTCTTGAGGCCGGGGCTAGGAACTGCCACACTGTCACTTCTGCCACATTTGGTTGGCCAAAGCAAATCACCAGGCCAGCCGAGATCCACAGGAAAGTGAACAGACTCCACCTCGTGCTGGGAAGAGCTGCAGAGTCACGCTACAGGGGTTATAGACAGTGGGAGGAGAAGAATTGGGGCCAACTTTGCGATTAGTCTGCGTCAGTTCCCTCCGTGGGGCTGCTTTGCCCCCTTGGGGGCACCTGCTTCCCATAAGCCTCAGTTACCTCCTCTCCAAGCCCCTTCTCATGCATATTGAGGGGCAGAATGACTGCGGAGAATTTAAAACAGCTCTTTTCCCAAGGGGAAGGGGGGCCCGTCAGTCTGGCGAGGGTTAAGCCTTCAACCAACCTGATTAAGCTAAAGCAGGCAGCTCTCAGCATCGGCTAGCACAGGAAGGGGAGGCAGGGGGTGGGGGCGGCAGGCCCATCCTTCTCTGCCGGCACCTGAGACTGGTGCTTCTTCAGGATCCCCTTCAGGACTGGCTCCCTTTTGCCCAGCATCTTTGGCTGACATGTGTTTTGCTGGTGGAACCAGGACTCCCTCCTCTCCAGGGGTTCGGCCCCCCGCCTTCCCACAGGTCTCTGCAAGGACCTCTCTTTTGCCCCTGTGCCTGTGGTTTCCAGGGAGGAGGGTTGGAAGGAAAGTCCATTTCCGCAGGACTCAGGTGCTAACCCGGTCTGCACAGGAAAGGACGTTGGATGAGTGGGGGAGGTGCAGGGGGAGAGTCGGGGGGGCGCTGGAGTGCAGGAGGGTAAGGAAGAGCTGGATTCCTGGAGAACTGGGATGAACCTGGGAGCTCGTGAAAAAGAAACAAGTTGAGAGGAAACAGGAGAGACAGGAATTTAAAAATCAAATCTAAAAGATCAGAGATGAAAGGACAAGCCAAAGGAAGCCAATGTTTCCAGATCCTGGAGACCAAATCCGACCACGCTTGCCCTGCTGCTAACTCTCACTCAGCACGTGCTCAGGCCACCTTCCGCCAGCACGTAATTCATGAGCACCTGCCATGACCCCTGCGCGGTGGCCCCAGATATCAAAGAGGGTACTCCCCAAACCCTGAAGCTTCTTGTCTGGGAGGAAAGAGAAGCTCCCGATTCCATTCTCCACTAGGTAGGTGGGTAAATGTCCCCAGGAGAGGCACCTGCCCAGCGTGGGACTTCAGAGGCTGAACGGACTGTGTACAATAACGGTTTGCAGGTGACAGCCTACAGTTTCCATAATTCTCCTGACCACTGGAGGAAAGGTGAGAGGAGGTATCACTGAGAAAGACAGCATTTGCCTTTGGTTTGGGAAAATAAGTAAAACTGTACCAGACACAGAGAGGACCACGAAAGGCAAATCCATCACAAAAGTGGAAAGGACCTGGAGGGTCATTTCTGGTCCTGTCACCACCAGGGAAAGGAAGGCACAGAGAGGCACAGTGATCACACCCAGGTCACGCACGCAGTCACACAGCTGGGAATGGTCTGATGGGAACTGCCCCACCTTCGTCCATTTTAGTCTTCTCCCTCCATCAGTTACCTCAAGAAAAATAAAACTATAAATTCTTTTGTTTTGAGTCTTGGGATTGTAATTCATTTCCACGAGACGTTTTCTTTTCCGTCAATTGAGGCTGTTGTGCAGGAGCCCGGAGGACCCTTCCAGTATTAATAATTCTGTAGCAAATCATTGGGCAGAACTCTCCAAAATCAAATGGGAATGTCCCAGCCGCATCCTGAGAAGATTGTTCAACAGGGACCTGAATTCATGGGGCAAAAATCCCAGTAGCATGGGGAGTTTCAGCTCCAGAGCGGGGAGGACCGAGGAGTCTGACCCAGTGATCGGTCCCTCTTCCTTCACAGGCTCCCCAGGACCCGGGGAGGCTGTGACGGGGTTTCCAGGCCTATGTCCCAGCTCCAACACTAGTTCCGTCACCCTAAACAAGCTACTGAACCCTCACCAACTGTAAAATGGGAATCCACACCTCTGTCCCACCTTCCCTTCAAAGATGTTGTGGAAAGAAAGTTCTGATGGGGATCCAGACCATGGCTTCAGCTCAGACTCACCTCGCTTGGCTTCCAGCTCCCTACATGTAAACTGACAGCCCCAGACTAACAAGAGTCTTAAGATCCTATGACTGAGCGATGAGGATCAAGTTGTGGGAGGTAAGAGATGTGCAGGTGCCTTGAAGAGCTGAAGACACAGCACCTGTGAGATCAGGTGTCAAGGTGAAGTGTAGTTGCAGGATGATCCCCAGCCTCTATCTGCCTCACAGAACCTACTAGATACTCCCCTCTCACCCTACAAACACACACACACACACACAACTGAAGTTACTCTACCCATGTCCAGGCAGAGCCCTCTGAGGGAAAACCAAAGGGGAAAAGAAACAGGTGGCAAGCAGGTGGTGGCCCTGTGCCTGTCCCCACTTTGCTTCTCTCTACCACTCTGCCTTCCTTTCCCCTCCCCACCAGCACCAAGGCCCTGGTTTCCGGCAATCCTTTAGCCCTCACTATGCAAATATCAAAAGACCTTTGTCACAGGAAGGGAAATTAGTGGTGCATGAAAAGGAGCCTTTTCTGTCAGGGAAACTACACAGTCACTGACCTTTGTGGTCGGCACCAGGCCCCTCCCCAGCCGCAAGTGAAAGGAAAGCACAGGATGATTCATCACTTTTCGTGGCCTCCTTAATATTTTTCTCCAGTCCCTGGTACTGTCCCTCACCCTGTGCAGCCTCCCTTTGAATCTCCTGCCGTGAATCACCTCTGGCTTTGTAACCTTGCCACATGCCCTGACCACGCACCTCCATGCTGCCCATGTCTGAGCGCTGGGCAGAGCTGTGGCCAGCTACTCTGGGCGCCTGGGGACAGTTGGGTTCCCAAGGATACCCAGGAGCTGCTTGCGTGGGTAGGGAGCTGGGCTTGGCAGGCAGGGAGAAAGGTTCAGTTGTGGCGAGTTCTTCTCTCTCTCCTGGCTCGGATCAGCTACAGGCCGTGGCACGTCCTTAGAGATGCGCTTTCTTTGTCCTGATTCTGACCGTCTGAGGGAGAAAAACACTGTGGCCGAGAGGGAAAAGGCGAGTTAGAGTCAAGATCTCAGGGAGGGCTTGTGCCTTGGACCAGAACTTGCCTCTTATTATTTCATTCTGGGAACTCACTGGTTTGAAAAATTTGTCTACCCCGGACCCTGCCTTTCCTAGGCAGTGACTGGCTGTCACCTTTGTCATTAACCACAGATCCCTCTATCTGTGTATACCTGCCAGTCCCAGGTTCTGGTCCACGGGAGACAGCTAGCACTCCCAATCTGAGTTCACGCTGCTTCTGCCCAAAAAGGGAGGAAGAGGCACTGTAGCCTGGGTGGATAACCTCATTGTAGATAAACAAATGATTTCTCCTCTTCTTTGAAAAATAAATGAGCTCTTGAACTCCCATAGCCCACATAGGGATCACTTGCCCATGAGAGGAGGGAAGTCAAGGATGGCTGAGGGCTGTCTGCATCCACGCCCATGTCCATCACCCTGTGTGATACACACCTCACCCCTGGGCATGCCCTTCCTGCTTTTCTCCTGGAAGATGGAGGAGAAGGAACAGATTCAAGTGGCCTGCAGGAGACTGGGCTGACCTCACACCTTCCTGGGGCAGAATTTACCTTGAGTGGCTGGGACCCAGCAGAGACTAGATCCACAAACACCACCGATGAGCACCTGCTGTTCATTGAGTGTCTAACACACATTCCCAGGTCATAGGGAGCTACTTGGCATTTTACTAGCTGTGTAGAAATGGGTACTTGACTGTAGAGTGTAATATTTTAACACCAAAACCATTTATACTCTGACTCTGCCTGTGGACATAGCTGGCTTCACACCTTGGTTCTGAGAAATTCTGAGGTTCACAACCTCATACCAGCTTCCCGACACCTTTCTCTCTGTCTGCCTTTTCTCAGACTTTCAAAGCAGGTGTTCCCTTGTTTTTATTTTCCTTCAACTCCTGACCAGTTGCCTTTTGTGAGTAAGAATCGTGGGGTGGCAACTGCTAGCTGTAAGGACTCTGGGCTTATGTACCTACTGCCCCATTATTTTGGGCTTTTGGACTTGCCGTACATTTGCGGACCACAGGCTACAGATTGGTATTTGTTGGTGTGGCATCTGGTGGCTTTGGAAAGATGTTGAGAAGGCATACACTGGATCTGTTGATCTCTTCTTTCTCTGCAGTTTGCTGAACATTAAACCTTTAACATTTTTCTGTTAAAGTTTATATGTGTGTGTATATGTGCGTCTGTGTGCATAAAACAAAATATAACCTGATAGGCTAACATGGACCTGCACCAATACTGTCTAAACACCCTATTAAAAGCACATATAAAGCATTATCTGAAGAATAATCAATATTGGTATGAAAATTGAGGGCTGTCCGGTTAATCCAAAGGAGCAAGAGTTGACAGAGGACCTCAACCAATGTTTGAAGAAGATATTTGCCCAGATTTTGTTATCAGGAGATTACCATGCACCACTATTTATTCATAATCCTCCAGATGAAGGCTTGGCACCAGGTGTCCAAGGAGGTTAGGGGAGGAACAGTAATAGTCTGGGGACCTAACGTGACAGTGTAATCAAGCACACTGGTTCCCATGTCTCAGAAAAGCCCGAGTTGGTTTATGAAAGCACAGGTTCTGGGACCCTACCCCACAAGGTGAACATCAGAATCTCTGGGGGTGGAGCCCCAGAGGCTGTTGTGCAAACAGGTCCCTTCATGTGCCAGTGGCGTGGGTGCCATTTCTGTAGAGGAGAAAGATGGAGAGACCAAAGGACCGGATCCTTGCCCTGGGTCTGCAGCAAACTTGGAATGTGAGCTCCGTCAATCGTGTACACCCTCTAGGTCTCCATTTATTTTGTTTTAAAATGAAAATAATTTTGCCTATTTATTTACTTCAAGATTGCTGGGGTCATCCACTGAGAGGGAGGGTGGGGAAGGAGCATGTACATGTTACCTCACTTAAGCCTCGGCTGAGGTGAGCTTCATCATTTCCATTATTCAGATGAGGAAGACAGGCACTGAGAGGATAAGTAATTATCTGAGATCCCAAGTCTTGGAGGCAAAGGAGCCCAGATTTGAATCCAGGCACGTCTAGCTCCAGAGATTTCCGTTCCATCAAGGTGCTCCTCTGAGATTGTAGAAATCGGGTAGATGCTTGCTAGTCAAACTGAGGCAGGTGGACCAGCAGCATCGGCATCACCTGGAAGCTCATTTGGAAATGCAGATTCTCAGGCCCTGCCCCAGGCTGGCTGCACCCGAATCTGCATTTGAAAGAGCTCTCCAGATGATTCCTTTGCACCTTAGAGCTTAGAAGCACTGTTGTAAAGAACTGAGATTGGACAAGAGAGAGCAAGTCTGAAAGTGAGGTTATGATAAACTACATAATCCAACAAAAATGCAAGATCCTCGCAGGAATGAGCAAAGACAACAACTCTATCGGGAAACTCCTATAGAGAGAGAAGGACAGCCATAGCTGACGCCTTATCTGAGAAAGTCCAAATCTCCCAAGAGAATAGGTTTTTAGATGGATGTTTTTATAGGGGGGGTGTGTGTGTGTTTAACTTTCGAAGGCAATGTGATTACTTTCATTCTTTAAAATGAGAGAAGGAAAAATCAGGAAGAAAGAGTTGGGCAAAGCTGACACAGCCCCACAGTTTTCCTTTTTGAGGGTTCTCCTGTTCCTGCCCTTTGAGAGTGTCGTCACTTTTCATTTATTTTGAGAGTGATTCGTTTATGGCAGATAGCATCCACCAGGGAGGATGGCCAGTTAGGCAGGGGGAAGTTCAGCTTCCAGAATATCCTTTCTGTGGGTGTTGGTCCTCAGGTTAAATCCTAAGACCTAACAGTAGATATTCCCCTGATACCCAAACTGTAGCAGACCCACTACGCACGGCGCTCCTTGCAGAATGCAACGAGCAGGAAATACCCTGACCCAGGGCTTGGAAGAGAAATCTGCAAACCAGGGCTTTGAGGAGTATGGAATAGCATCCAGGCAGCACCCCGAACTGCCAGGCTTGGGGTAACATCAGTCCAAATAGGAAGAGATTCACAACCTGGGCCAGAATGTCCAGTGGGATTTGCTTCCGGAAGAGTGTGTGAAGCCGGCCCCTGCTCCCTCCTTCCTGCTCCGGGATTAACCCTGTTGAAGCTGCACCACAACCCTGCGGGAGCTATTTCTTTCCAGTGATTTTAACACGTGTTCTCATGTTTAAATTCGTGATTTGTGGGCCCTGTATTATTTAACCCTTACGAGTCACTTTTCTCAGACCAAATCTGTCTATGAAGTGTACAGATTCCCTAAAAGAGCCAAGACACCACTTGTCATCGGTATCCCAAGCATTCATTTATGTCCGTGGCTCCAAAAAGAGCCAGTCGGGAATATGACACAGACCTGACACCTGCCTTC
The DNA here is from genome assembly GCF_041296265.1 of Equus caballus. Lineage (NCBI taxonomy): Eukaryota > Metazoa > Chordata > Mammalia > Perissodactyla > Equidae > Equus > Equus caballus. The sequence continues at coordinate 83,275,793 of NC_091691.1, forward strand.
TGGGAACTTGAAGGGTAAGGCAGAGGTAGTGACACATAAATTAATGTCCTGGCTGTATATGTCAATGCAGGTGTGGATACACATCTACTAAGTCAGAGACTCTGCATGTACTGTTGACATATCTAAGGGGTCCTGACATTGTAACTTTGGGTTCTTCCACTGCGCTCAGCTCTGGTCTTCTGGTACTGGCTTCACCTCACACTTAGCCAAATTAGAGGTGGCTAAACCAATATTTTCCTATCTTTCCCTCCCTGTGTTGTTTTGTTTTTTTTTTAATTTTTCAAAAGTCTGGAAGAAGGGGCTTTGGGTCAGGATGATACCATCATTCTGTCACTTCTAATTTCATTCTGTTAACAATTTCTTGAGTCATATGAGTAGAAGCTTTGGTTTTGAAAAATTAGGCACTTTTAAGTTTTGACTCCCGAATGTAATTTCAGCTCAGCCGTAAACAGTTCTAGAGCATGCGTATGAAGGGGAGCTGCTGAGCCAGGCTTCCCCTGGGCACCTGGAGTCCTCACTCCCTTCACAGCGCCTGATTTCAGAGATCAAGAATTTTAAGGGTGTGGGGGGGTGGGGGTTGAAAGAGAAAGCAACCCCAATTGGTTCAAAACCAGACTGTGTAAAACAGCCCTGCTGTTCCCTCCTTTCTCCCTTCCCCGACTAACTGATGCCTTCCATCACCAGAGATGAACCGAGAAGGGTGGTTATTGACAGCTGGGCAATTTGCACAATAAAGTTTAACGGTTTACATCCCCTTGTACGACTTTGTCAATGTTTTCAATGGATCACCTTCTCAGGCCAGTTCTCACTCTCATACTGAATCTCTCCTTCTTCTCTTTCTTTCCCTTCAAGCGTGCAAACGCAAAGAGCAAGAACCTAACAAAGACAGGAACAATTCCCAGAAGAAATCCCGCCTGGTGTTCACCGACCTCCAACGCCGAACACTCTTCGCCATCTTCAAGGAGAACAAACGTCCGTCCAAAGAGATGCAGATCACCATTTCCCAGCAGCTGGGCCTGGAGCTCACGACTGTCAGCAACTTCTTCATGAACGCCCGGCGTCGAAGCCTGGAGAAGTGGCAAGACGACCTGAGCACAGGGGGCTCCTCGTCCACCTCGAGCACTTGTACCAAAGCGTGATGGAAGGACTCTCAGTTTGGCACAAGTCACCTCCAAGCGAGGACCACAGATACCAAAAGAAAACACAAAGGAAAAAGACACCAGATTCTTAGCTGGGGCCCTTCACTGGTGATTTGAAAGCACAATTCTCTTGAAAAGAAACTTCTATTCTAGCTGTAATCATAGGCCAGGTGTTCTTTTGTTTGTTTGTTTTAATGGCTATGGAGTCCAAGTGCAAGCTGAAAATTAATCTCTTTGAACCAGTCATTGTCCTCTGAGCATGCTAAGCATCCCAGAAACCCAAATGGGGGACTTCCTGGAGCAAATTAATTTCAGTGTGGTGGCAACCAAGCTCAGGATTGCTTAAAAGGTTAACAGTCCTGCTTTGGGTCCCGTCAGCTTCTTGCAGTCAGATTTCCACAAGTAACAGTGGGAATTTGGCCCATGTAAGAACTCTGAGTTTGGGTTCCCAAGATGCTGCAATGAGGGAAGAATCTAGCAACAAGAATGACCTCATTTGCTTTCCAAGTGCTTAGCCTCATCATACCACAGTACACAAAGTTCACAGCCATAACATAAAAAACATCAGAATGATAATTATTGAGCACAAGTTTTAAATATGGAAGTCAAAAAAAATAAAAATCCAAGGACCTGTTTTTCCAACTCAGGCATCTTTTCATTGAATGGTTTAGAAAGCTTTCAGTTGATCCAGTTTACAGTTTTCTTTCCCTTACCTCCTGGAAATCTCACGTGGTCTTGGATCCATCAAAAAAACAAATCAGTGCACTTGAGCTCAAAGTATCAAGCACAACAAAGATAAAGAGAGAAGTCAGGAAGGTTCTGGATTCATCACATCTGGATTTTCAAGACGCCGATTGTGAAGTCATTAGGGAATCGTTGGGAATATGGCTTCAAGCACATTTTGCAGTTTGCTACAAATTCTGTTTGTACATAATGCAGACGCACACTCAGGAGGCCAATTTAACTGTTACGGTACATGGAGCAAATGCAGCATTTTAAAAGATCTACATTTTTTTACATCACTAATGTATCTTTCTTGGTTACTAGTCACCTGGTTCCTCCTATTGTGCATTCTTACCACCACATAATTCATTTTCACTGTTTCAGATTTAAGTTGTTCCCTCATCCATCCCATTGGTAGGGATCTTTTCAGTGTTTTCTAGCAAGAAAAAAATGAATAATTCAAACCACCATACATGTTACTCATGACTGTCATCTAGTCCTAAGTCTCTTCCATTGTTGAATGATCCTAGAAAAACAGCTGAATAAATCTGGAGAAAACACAGCACACCAAAGAAGCAGAATACTGCAAACCAAAGACATTTCTTACTTGCCATTTTCTAGCCTAAAAATACTGTGATTACTTTTAGAAATCAGAAAACCTCTGCAACTCCAAATGGCATTCAGCTCTTGCATTCGGCTCTCCATCAGGCAGAGCAGACTGGCTACACCAAGGACGTTAGCCAAGCCACCCAGGGAGTGGCTTTGCCACGTCAGCTCTGGTTCCTGGCTGTCACCTTCCCACAGCAAGCGGAAGAGTGCCCACAGGACTCTGGGAGATTGCAAAGGTCACGATGTGCATATTTACCAGTGAATGGCCCCAGGTGGGCACCATGGGGATGTTCAAAGCAAGCCAAACACTGCAGTGATTCTTTACGGACACTTGAGACTGACTTTTTTATGAATTACTTAATCGAAACCAAAGAAACTTTTTCTGCACCTACTTCTGCAACAAACAAAACCGTCCCATTAAAATGAATAAATAACGAAATACGTAAGTCAATGAAAATCACCACCAACAAGAAGGAAGCACGCCAGAAAAAAAAAAAAAAAACAGCGAGACACACTGTGTTCAAACAGACCTCTTGGGACATTTTTTGGAAGCAGATTCTAAAGAAAGGGTTGAGACAAGAATAGAAATAAGGAAAAGCCTCAGTGGCGGCTGCTTCATTTGACAACTCACGCGGTAATCTTAAAGTTGAAGATTGTCTTTAATTTGTGCCTATGCAGTTTTCAAAAGAACACGGAACAGAGCAACAGAAACCTCAACAGCTACAATACCAAAGATGAGGATTTCTCACACCTCTTGTTTCAGTTCGTTATCTCCTCTTGCCTGGCTAAAATACTAATAGCGCCATTGATCTGTGTAAAGGTAATCAATTTTGTTTCTGAGCAACAAAAGGAAAGGGTCATTTATTTGATTTTATTGTTTCCCTTTAATTTTGTTTTATGGCTTTCTACCCTAACATGGAATCTTTCAAAGGATTCCATGGACTCCAAGTTTAAGATGTTGGGATACTGAATGATTCTCTTCTCTCTGCTTTGCAGAGTGCGAGGAATAATACTGTCACTTGAATGTTCTTTGCTTATCCCTTAGACTTGGTTGCTTCTCTGTTCAGAGTCTCATCATCAGGGGAGGGAAGGGGAGTGAGGGTTAGGGTCAGGGGTCTTGGTGACACATCCTCTCCCAAGCCACAGAACCAAAGAGTTTATAGAGGAATGGACAGCCTCATTTTCGTGTGATTGCTACATCTAACAGGGCTTCATTTGAGGGTGGGGGAAACATGTAAAAATAATTGCCAGTTTCTACTTTTCTATTAGCTTTTTAAAAATCAGCTGTAAAGTTGCATTTCTAAAGAAAGATATATATATAATATAGGAATACATATATAGATTCAACTTGACATTGGTGATAACCCAAAATTATTGCTATCCAAATTCATGTCTTGTTTTTGTCAAGTGCTTTGTTTATTAAGTATTCAGTTCAGAATTTTGCTCATCTCTAATCATGCCATCCCAGAGTTCATTTGCCGCTGTGGATGATTTGGAGTATTCAGATTTCTGTGAAAACTCCTGGGAAAGGTTGAAAGTCGAGTTCAAGCATTTCAGCATTTAACCTGTTGATAAATGGATCTGTGGTGCAAATGAGTTTTATTTGTATTTGGAGTCATCTCTATTCTATCCCTCAACCATGATCAAGATGGTGAGTAAGGTTCATCCACCAGACCCCGAACAGAACTGGACCAGGGCCAGTGGCAGTGGGGTGCTCATCTTCTGTAACTGCTGGGAAGGCTCAGTAGTCCATTCCCACCAGTTATGGAGATGAAGCCAGCCCAGAAATCTGTTATCCAGGAGCTGCCCTGTCCCATTAGGGTATTCTAGATCCCCCTCAGTAAGTCGATCCACCAGAGGGATTTCTCATAGCGGAAGTCCAAGTCCTGTTGCAATGGGTTGATTAGGTTTCCTCAGGGTTGTAATTACCAATTCGTATAGACAAGCCTGTGTGCAACCACAGCTGGCACTGGGGTGAGGCAGTGGTGCTGGGTGGGGAGATGATTCTCAATCTTGGTGAAAAAATGCAAAGCAGGGTTTGGGGAGAACCCGAGAGTCTTGCCCCTGGGAGTCCCGTTGTCCATTGTGCTGCCTCCCTTCTCCCACCATGTGGGTCTCTGTTTGCAGGGTAACTGCCATGGAGCTGGGAAAGAAGGTGACTCTCTATGGCTTCTGTAATTCATCCTACCTGGGGATATTCCTTGACTTTTCCCTTTGTCCCTTTGTCTCTTGCTCATTCTGCGTGTCTGCTTTGTCAAATGACCAAGAAAAGAGCATATTTCAGCAGGGAAATGCTCCAAAAGGGTGGATAAAAATGAGTTTCAGCTTGGGTATTTCTAAATGAATCCTTGTGACTTGTGGCCAATGGAAATGGTTGTTCTTCTTGAGATTGAATTAAGGAGCCAAACCTTCTTGGTTTGGTTAGTGGTTCTTTGACATTTGGGTCTCTGGCATCCCCTGGAGTTGTCTAAACCCAAAGAGGCTGCCTCTGTGGCCTGAGATTTCAACACTGACCAAACCAGGTGTAGTCACATATGCCTTCAGTGCTCCTGGTGATTTGAGGAAGATCTCATAATGTAAAAATTGCAAGAACTTCCCTCCAAGGACTTTTGACAAATGTCTCATACAAGATAATGTCACACCAGAGAGAAGTGCTTCCTTTTAAAAGATGATTCACATACGTGTATAAATACATATGTGTATCTATATATTTATGTATCAAAATTTTAAGCCCCACAGAATTTCAACTTGTTAAAAATATGAAAGAAAAAAACCCCTTCAAGTTGAAAGGTAATGGAATTTGACCCAGTGAATTTCCTCAAGCATTGTTAAAACTTATTTTAAGTTAATAATTTCATAGAAAACTGTTTGGACTTGGTTATAGTTTAGGATCCATTTTCTCAATTCAAGAAGAATTCCAGGCATGCCTTAGCTATCAGCAATGAAAGTGTGAAGGGACAGTTCTCAACCAAAATTCACATTCTTGAGGCAACAGAAATCCAAATGCTATTGAGTGGAAAAATACTTTTCTTTATTCCTTTAGGCAAATATGCTTGCTTTACTTTTGTTTTCCATGTGATTTTGTTATGGGGGATATAATTGTTTCATTCTGGGAAATTTTTTTAAAAAGAGCCAATGTATCTCTTTTTTAAAGGAAAACAGCAACAACAATAAAAACTCAACCCCAATATGTAAAGGCTTTTCCAAAATGTAAAATAGCGTGTAGGTTGTACCACTTAAAGGTACAGGTGAGAATGAGCCACAAAGGACCCAGCGTGACGCTTTCTCTGGAGAGATCAGGGCATCACTTCTGCAGCGTCTCTCTTCCCGCAGAGTCTTGGCAGTTGTGGGCTTAGGAAAAGCTAACTTTCATTGCCAGCTAAAACCAAATCAAAATTAGGAAGGTAAATCTGATACATATACACATACCAATATATACACACACGTGCATTTTTGTAAGTCAAGCAGTGTACTTCACAGCCAAATATAAATACCTTTTAGATGATCAACCATTTTACCTAATCTGTACTGGGTGCCCACCTATTTGTGCTAATAAATTAAAGTTGAGCATATTTAAAAAAATATATATCACTACCACTTGGGTAGGGGGGCACACCTTCCCACTTTTGAAAATGCTGGTGGAATTATAGAAGTGTCTGATTACCACTACCAAAGTGTCGTGACAATATACCTTTGCGGTGAACTCTGATTTTTCACGAGGTTATATAGTAGGAATTTTAAAAAATATAAAAAGAACTGTCTGAGCTCCAATGTTGTTGAAGAATAATGTATTATATTAAAAAGTAGAGAAAATGAGATGATGCCTGTGTTCAAGGTTGACCTCAAGTGCTGTGAGGATAACTGTCACGATTCCTAACAGATTGGAGCGGATTTTTTTGTTGTTGTTGCTGATACTGTGTGGTGCAGATCTGTTAGCCTGACCAGGAAGAGTGAGAGGGGATAGAGCTGGTGTGCCTACAACTTTCTGGTATTTACCTGCAAGACTGGATAGCTTAATAATTTTGTACCTTTAGCTAAGCCCAAATCACCTCTAAAACAACAGGAGGTTCTAGTTTTCAAATAAGGCCACAAAATCCTTACTAAAGGAAGAAGGGGCACCTGAGGTTGATGTATAACTCTCCTAAGTTAGTGACATTGACTTTAAACATGGATGTCCCAATGCCTATTTTCTACCCATGATTTGTTTCTTTACAAGGGTAGGGGAAAAGGAAGGTTTGTTTATTTGTTTCAGAAAGTCTCAGAATAAGTTATAAAATACAAAAACAATTATTAAAATAATATAGGGCCTCACATAGGTGGATACAAAATTGACGCTGATGGGCTATTGGATGAATCCCACAGGGACCAGAAATGCTTATTGTTCTCAGACACCAAAATGACTCTTGACAGTCCGAGGCAAGTCAAAGCTAGAGCCCAAGCTTTCCTTATAGGTTTTTGAGTTTGGTTGACTGTAATCAACCAGCTAATACCTTTTTAGTGGAGAAAGTGTGTATAGGAAAAACACTTTGCTACAGGTTTGTTCATCCTGTGGAAGTCTTCCACTCTGCTCCATCTTTAGCAGCAGGATTTCACATAGCATCAACCTGGGTAGATAAATTTGCTTAAACCTTATACAGTCGGTCAGCTTGGATGTATACAGATTTAGATACATCTTTTCACATGTATTCTCATAGATGTCCTTAGCACACATGGCCCATGGGTGTCTAGACTGAGCACAGACACGTGTGCACAAACATCTCCATACATACATACTGTCATCTGTTACAATAAATAAATTTTAAGTGATCATTTAACATGTATGTGGTACTTCTGCAATGTACATTGTTTTCATTATTTATTGTAACATTGAAAACTAAAGTGCAGGAAAAAAAACAGTATCCCAGCATCTTCATTGTGTACACTTGGAATTCCTTTCATTTGGGCACATTCAAGATAAACTCAACTTCCAAGTGGATGGTATGTAATCATCTGTGTAAGATACACATGCTTGATGACTTCGGTTGAATAGCTTTATTCTGGATCTCTCATAACTAAAGCTAAATCCAAAGACCTGAAAAAGGACCAAAAAAAAAAAAAATGGAAATACAGAAAACAAAAAAAGAGAAAGAAGGAAGAAAATAGCAAAGTAAAACGCAAAGTAATAGGGGAAAAGTGGGCTCTGGTTTCCAGGGTTGAGACAATGGTGATGTGGTATTGTGGGGGCTGCGCTAGCTAGAGTGGGGAAGTGGCGATTTTTCTTTCATGCTTGTCACATCTAAATGGCCTTGAGGAACATGAGAAAGAGGTTATAATTTCCTGCTTTATTTTCATTTAGACTATCAAAAGAGGTTATCCATTTTGTCCATCAAACAATGAAGACAGTCAAAAGAAACACTTTTTTCCTTGTCTCTTTGGGTTATGACCCAACAAGCTAAGTACCATTAATGTAATTAATTTATTTAAATTAGTTTCTAGCACACAAATGTATAGGATTTGGTAATTATTTAATCATTCTTCCTTAGTTTGACTTTGCTCCTTGTGCTTATTTATCAAAATCTAGACCAATGGTGCATCAGAGATGCAAAATCCCTTTTAGAATTCTCTTGAAGTTTAGTTTGCTTTATAAAGCAGTGAAATTCTGTTACAGACAGGGAAGAAATACAGGTTACAACAAAAATTGAGGTATTTTTCCTTCTTGAATTAACTTTTAAAATAGCTTAATAACAATGATTAAATTATTTAATTTAAGTTCGCAACCCCACCAGGTACCAGGCGAACTTCCCCTTTTAATTATTGGGGCCCTCAGAGCCTTCCTATTGTAACTTATTTATTTAACTTATTCAGCACCTGAGAAAGGTGCGCTGTATAGTTTATATTTTTTATTTAAAACAACAGAGAGCACTGCCGTTCATTTGCTGTCAGAACAACAGAGCAAAGTTGGTGGACGAGCGATGACTGTTCAGCCCGAGCCTGTGCATTCAGAAAACGGAAGCCGAGACCCCGCTTCACCAGCCTGGATTTCGGGGCTTCTATACAGAAACTGGAAAAATAAATTTTAAAAAAATCGTAACAGCAAAAAGAGAGGAACCCTTATACTAGCTGCTTCCAAGAATGAACTCTGTGTGTGTGTAAAACAACAAAACAAAAAAGGAAAAAAAAAAAGCAGAAAAAAGAAAAAAAAGGAAAAACTTTCTATTTCTAGTGAGAACCAAAGAAGGCTACCTCACTGACTTTTTCCATTTGTAATTTTAATCGTGTTGATGACACCAAAGATACCAAAGATTTCTTTCTCTGTGCGGTCTGCATTTTGCTTATGCTCTTTTATAATTTTAACTATTCTCTCTGACATATGGTATGTACAGCCACAGCTCAGATACCCCAAAGAAATAATTATATATGCGATGGCGGCTGCTGATTTGAAAAGGGATATTTTCTGTGTTTCTCTCATTTGTCCGCTGTCCCCTCCACATGTCCAGGATGCAAGTTCAGGTGCTGCTGTAATTGGATTCCTTAAATTCCACTTCCAAATTGGTGAAGAAGACTGGTTGGAAGTGGCCTTCAGTCCTAGCCACAACCTCTGTCCCCGGTTTGGAGCTGTCACAGTAAAGATTTCCAATTACTAGACATAGAAACTCAATCATTGAATAGCAGAGCTGGAAGCAACCTTAGAAATCACTTAGTCCAGCCCCCCGAGGCCTGGAGGAGAGAAATGTTTCTCCAGGTTGAACATCTATAGGCAAAGCCCAGACAAGCTCCTGCCTCTCCTCCAGGGCTGTCCCCATTGCTCAGTGCTACCTCTGTATGAGATGGGCCCCTCATTGGCAAAGAGGAAGACAGCAATCCTTTAGCAACGAGTAGAGCCTGGGGCTCATCACTTAACATTTTCACTCTGTAAAAATAGCCACAGGCATTTCAGTGTCTGTCTAATTAGAATCTCAAAGCCACATCTATAAAGATGGCCAGCTTTGAAATATTAGGACTCCTAGAGGGAATTTTGCCCTGGAAGTACATGCTGATCCAGTGTCATCACTGTTGAACCTCCCCATTACAAAGTGTTATATAGAGAGAAGCTTTTGGAGATTTTTTATTTTTCCTTTTTCTCCCCAAAGCCCCCCAGTACGTAGTTGTATATTTTAGTTGTGGGTCCATCTAGTTGTGGCATGTGGGATGCCGCCTCAGCATGGCCTGATGAGTGGTGCCACATCCGCACCCAGGATTCGAACCGGCAAAACCCTGGGCCACCGAAGTGGAGCGCGCGAACTTAACCACTCGGCCACGGGGCCGGCCCCTATATAGAAGCTTTTGATTCAGTGAGAAGAGAAAGCTCATTCTTGGTCTGTTGAGTTGAATTATTATGGATATTTTTAAGTCAGTATTTATCAGAGAAAGGGAATTTGATCACTGTTTGCACATGTGACATTTAAGCTCTTCAGCTTTTTCCTTTTACTCTGACCTCTAGGTGTTTAAATTTCGTTTCTAGGCCACCTCTGTATTTATGAGAGAAGGTTAAGCCTTACATCATTAGATGCTAAAGGATTAGTTATTGTAAATGAAAGATGACCCCAAAATTTCAGAGGAATAGACATGCCAGTTTGAGAAATGATTACTTAAATTTGCTTCTCTTTTCCCTTCTTACTCATGAAATTAACTGATCTTCTTTAAGTTTCTTTCATTTCCATTAAATGATTAAATGACTGTTAGAATCCATTCTTCAGAGTGATTTGTATATTAGCCAATGAGTCATTCTCAGCTTTGACCAAATAGGTTTTAGACATATGCAAAGATCCACCTCTAGTCCATGTAGTTCTTTCTTGAGTGCTAGTATTTTGTACTTCCTGTAGTGTAGTTAGCTCTGAGCTTTTTAAGAGAACATTTAGACAAAGAAGCTAAGAAGGGAAAAGACCAATCAATTCATCCATTCCATGCATCAACAGAGGGTAGCTAGTACAGAAATTTAGAAGACAGACCAACAGACTTTAGGAAACACTCTTACCCCTTTCTGTAGTTTCCAAGCGCCATACTGACATGTGAAAGTTCTCTCCTGTCCAAACATGCTCAAAGCTCCATCTTCCCCCTCTACAAAGCAAACTTGTAAGGCCTTCCTTCCAAACAGCGAATTGCTTTGGTTTTCTTCTCAAATTCCTATTGGAAATAGAATTCTCAGGATACCTGGGAGACACGACAAAGAAGATCTGATCAATGAGCAGCAGAGTGCTCCCCTATAAGCAAATATCATCTTCCCCAGCCTTCCAACACCAACCCCCTACAAGAGGGAACCTAGAGAGAGTGATGGCAGCCTGAACACAGAAAACATCCCCAAATGGCAGACCCCTCCTCAGCAATCCCCCCTCAGCCTCATGCTTCATTTGCAAAGTGTGACATAACCACGGGACGAGTGCCTTGCTTGAACCAAAGCAACGATTTAGCCAGTCTGGACCTCTCTGTGCTTTTTTTAATCCTTCCTGTGAATACCTCAGCTTCAACTGGGCCTCCATACAGTAAATTGGTGGGCTTATTGTACTGTGGTGCTTTGCAAAGCAACCTGCAAAGAACAAGATTTGTACTAATACCAAAGGTTCTTTCTCTGTGTCTCTTCTTTCCGCCTCCCCCGTTCTTCTCCCTTTTCTAGTTCACGGTTCCGAAGCTTTAATATGAACCTGGGCATGTTGGCAATGCAGACCGCGCAATTCCTTACCGAATTTTCTCAGATATACCTCATAGATAATAGTGTTTAGAGTAATGTTATTATAGCGTATGTAATAAATTATTCACTGTTTTCTTTTGGTAACTGTGATTTAAAAAAAGAAAAAAGAAAAAAAAGCTTTATACGTTTTAGGTTGTGCTTTTGTAATAGACGAAAAGGTGCGCTTAAAAAAAATGTATGTTCTTTTTTTCCCCTTTGGATTTTATTTATTCTGGATTGGGGAAAGTTGCAGAATGAACCCAAAGTTTACAGTTACATATTTTGCTGAAGAAACAATCTGTGTTCATTTGCTCTGTTGGAAAAAAACTATTATTTTCTACATTTGTGCTACTTGGTCTGACCAATTAATTGTTCTGTGTTAACAGTGTAGTATTATAATTAGCAGCTGCCAATCAGTGCTATAATTTTATGCATGAGGCTAAAAGTTTAGCAGTGTGATGCATTGTGGTCTTAATAGCAACATTTTCATTTTGAACTAGATCTTTCCCTTTGGTTCAATGGACTTTATTTATGCATGGGCGCCAAGCGTTGGTTAGCAGTTGTGGAACAGTTGTGTATACATTAAACTGTGAAAATGTACACAGTTCAGCCTCAGACAGTGGTAATATTGGTTTATTGGGAGATGTCTTACCTCGAAAATACCTTTCCATCTGTTGGAATCAGTCAGATTGAATCAAGTTCAAATTTTATGAGAAAGGTCATTCCAAGTTTGAGTTAGCCAACTTACATTCCACAATTGGGATCCTCATAACCCAGCTCTATCACTATATCCAAGAGGGGTTTGGAAACAAGCACTGAAAAACATCTCAATTCTGCATTTTTAGTTTCTGCTAAAAGGAGTCCTTTTGGCTTTATGTTCACGACCTCAGACCTAACTAGCCATGCATATGGAGATGCAAATTCATCCAGCTCCTGCCTCTCCTGGATCTCTGCTTGGGAATGGCCACTTTGACTGTGCTTGGTTTCTTCTAGTATTTTATTGTCAGGTCGGTTCCCAGGAGAAACTCAAATGGGATCAATATCAATAATTATTCTCTGGCTTTTTTGTCCACTCTCCTGGACAACTTCACCAACTCTTCCAGTGATTCAGGCAAAAGTAGATGGCCATTCCCCAAACATCCCCCGTGCAGCCATATTGTGGCTCTTCCCCCTAGAGGCACAGGTGACTCGAACTCACCCTTTCCTGCCCAACAACGTTACGCCTGTCCTAAAGGTAATCTAAGAAGTTTTGAAACCCAGTTTCGGAAGACCATGTTGGTTTAAACTCCCCCGTTATCTGAGGCCTCTATATCTCAAAAGGTATTTTTCGGTTGCAGTGGTTTGGGCAAACTTGTTCTTTCTTATATTTGGGTTCTGAGACCCATTGTCAAGTTTCTTACCAATTTCCCAAACCAGTATGCTTGACATAAAGCCAAATCAGCTGCCAATCACACTTTATTTTGCATGGGAAAGTGCAGCTTAGGAAACGGCGGGAAAGCAACCATCTGCTGTGCAGAATACTGGAAATCACCAACTGTGGAGCATTCATATTTCCTGGCAATGAGAATATGTTGGGAATGCGCTTTCATTAATAATACAAAGAAACGTATTTTTATTTGGCCTTATAAAGTAGATTGTGATAATGAAAGCTTTGTAATGTATAGTCTTTTTTATTTTTCCCCTTATGAATCTGCCAAAGATGGGAATGGATACAAGAATTTTAAGTCGGCTTTTGTGAGACAGTTAATGATTGTAATAGTATTTAATCTTCCAGAAAGCTTTATATGTTCTTCCGCAATAAACCAAATCGATATTTGTTTCAGTAAAGTTCTCCTCACACTCAGAAACCCACAAACTATTCCTCTTCTTGCAGATATTGTAGTATCTACAAAGTTCAAATGCATTTTTGATCCAAAATAAACAGAGGAGTGTCTGAGACATGAGCGTGCCCAGCCTTTTTATTACGAGCAACGCATGGGTTTGGCTCACTCGGATTTGCCAAGAAGACTTGTCTTATGAAACTCGAGGTATATTTTGTTATGCCATTTTATGTCCTTTTTTTTTTTTAACTTTGTGGAAAGTGACATGTTGAATCAAGTGTAAGCTGAGTTTTCCAGACAACTGAAGTAGCTACGTCGTGAATGTTATTTTGTTATTAAAGGGTTTTTACTCAACGCTTTGTGCCAGTGGATGTCCTTCTCCTTGGAGACACAGAGCTATGGAATTACCTCAGCTTGGCCTGGATTTCGCCCCTTCTCTCATGGGGGAATGAGGGCCTGGCCTGGGAAATGAAAGGTCATGGGCTAGAAGGTAGGTTTTGGTGCTAGGAAGAGATCTCCACAGCTATCAGCTTTAAAGAGAGCTGGGCCAAAACTCTCTAACCTCACTCTCTCTTGTCCCCAACACTTCTCTGAGATCCCTTGGCCTCAAGCACATGCCAGCATGAAGGCAGACCCCAATTGTATCTTACAGGAAAAGCAAGGAAAAGAAAATAGCAATCCTGAATCTTCGGGAGGCACCAGGCACTCACCCTTCCCAAAGCTGGGCTCCACCACCCAAGGCCATGGCAGCCCACTGGTTGGCTTTCCCTGAGCCACCACTGAAGGTGTTTTCCTTCATCTTGACTACGGCAAAGGGTCCAGGTTCCCACAATCTAGTGGGGCTTTTCCAAATCAGAATCCCCCTATCACTCGTCCTCTGCATCCTGGTTTAGGTCTCCCATCTATAACTTTTGCAGATGATTATTTGGTAAACAAAGAAAGGTATGGATGGGTTTTGCTGTCATTTTGTTCCTACTGTATATTTTATCTATTCCCAGTTCTTTGATCGGAAAAATTCAAGAGGGGAAAAGAGACCCCACTGCCTCTCTGTGCCTTGCTCCTCTCTCAGGGGGCCGTGCACATTGCCCATGCTATTGATCTCTCTTAGAGGACAGTCTGAACCACAGCTCTTGAGCTAACCAAGAACGTGACCCATTGATATCTACTTGATCTCTACTTGAAAGTCGTATTCAAAAAGCTGTAGAACTTGGGGTTTTTCCCCGTCTCTCTTGCTTTGACTCAATTCAGCATTTAGCTTAAGAGTTACTTTACTATCTAGGAAAGTTTTTTCAGATTATGGCAGGGAACCGGCTACCTGGGAAGAAAGGTTAAGTGTTGAAAGACTATCCAGCTTTGGATAGGTAGTCATGCCATTAACAGATACTTTCTTGAAACCAGAGTATTATTTCCTTTCTTTTCTATATTATCTTGTGTTGCACAAGTCTCAGTGGTGCCAGCAAACGTCTTACCACAAAAGGTTGTAAGACGCCTGGCAAATTGGAGGTCCTGAAACAAGAAGACAACCTCCACACTGACAAAATGATGAAGAACGTCTGGCAGGCAGGGACTGAGGTGACACAGGCATAATCTTGGTGCTGGTTTCTCTTTTAATCCAAAATTTCAACCACCAAATCTTATTTTTCCCCCCTCAATCCTAGAGCAGTTCAGTCTCTTCTCCCCTGCCTAGGATGCCAAAGAATGTCATGGGTTGACCAACATTCCAGTTAGTTCTCTTCTTCATCCTTTGCTTTTCTCCAAGCAGGTATGTTCCTGGACTGCAGAGAAAGAACCCAGCTGATTTTTTCATCATTCCTATTCTAATATTTCTACCCAAATTAACATTTTACTAGTAGAGCCACTGTAGGATTCTTTCTTGGTCAATGAATTCTTACTAGAGAAACTATCCTTCCACCAAAGTGAGCGAGAACAAGTTCCAATATCTTTCCCTTCCTTGGTCTTTGTTCTCAGGATTGAGTCATTTCTGGCTGTTTTCTCACTTTAGGCCCTGACCTCAGCTGTGTTTATTTTGGGTATTAAAACACCTTTTAATTTCACATGCTGGCCTGTGGGGTTTAAATCCTTTCTTCCAATCTGTTGGTTGCTTTATGGTATTTAAAGGTGATTAAAATGAGGGAAAGGAGGAAGAGGAAAAGAGAAAAGAGTTTGCCCCAGCTCTATTTAAAGTTTTAAAATGGAAAGAAGAGACTCATTAAGTCATGGGAAATAACCCTCCCTGTCAGAGCCCGTGCTCTGCCACATGGCTTCTAGGTCAGCTCTTCCAGAAACCCAGCCCTTTAGAAACCCAGCTACCTGTCATAGGTCTCTATCCAGATTCCAAGGTGACAAGAGATCAAAGAGTCAAGTGCACACTACTTGTTCACTTTCCTTGCTTTTACCCATATTATCTCCAAGAAAATCACAGGGGAAAACTTTAAACTTTTATTTTTAATCAATCCCTTTGACATCACCTCTCATATTTAAAATCAGGAAAATACACCCCTAAAATTTGCACTCCCTTCTGTTTTGAAAAAGAAAACCCACAGACTAGTTAAGCCACATTCTTACTTTATTTTCACCCTGAGCTGTATTTCCAAAACTCAGATTTTGCCCCGTCTCAGACATGTTAAGTCAGACTGTGCTGAAAGATTTTCCAGGGATGGTCAACAGGGTATATGTTCAGTGGCTGCCCTGAAATCCTGGTGGGGATGAGGATCACACACAGTGATCAAGGGGCTGCTTACCCCTTGATAAGTTCCCAGTCCTTTGGAAGATTTCTTTGAATGTTAATTGCATTTTCAACTTTGCTCATTTCCCATCCTGATGTTTTGTCTGTAACGTTGCTTACACTGGATTCTTTCTATTTTTATTCCTATCATTAAATGGTAGTGCTGTAAATTCTGCAATTAATGTCAAATAAACTGCTTTCATTCATTGACCATGGCTCAGTTGGCTTCTTTCTCTTTTCATGAAAAGGATTAAGCATCCCTCCCCTACTGCATCCCATTGTGGTTTCATAAAGAACAGCAAAGCTGTTCTGCTTAGTAAGACTGCAACTACTTACCTCTGACAGGATGCAAGGCACATTTTTTTTTTTGAGGAAGATTAGCCCTGAGATAACTACTGCCAATCCTCCTCTTTTTGCTGAGGAAAACTGGCCCTGAGCTCACATCCGTGCCCATCTTCCTCTACTTTGTACATGGGACGCCTACCACAGCATGGCTTTTGCCAAGTGGTGCCGTGTCCACACCTGGGATCCAAACCAGCAAACCCCGGGCCGCCGAGAAGCAGAACATGCAAACTTAACCACTGCACCACCAGGCCAGCCCCACAAGGCACATTTTGTAATCAACGAATCTGTCATCCATGTTATCTGTCCCAAAAGGTGAGGGATGCCCCTGTAAAGATTACCTTATTATTAACCCATTAAAGCTTTAGAGGTAATCTATCCTAACCTTATTCTTGAACAGATTCCATATGAGGTCACATGTGGTGAGTCCAAAAGGATGATGTTGTTGTCACTATATAGAAGAATCGAGAAAAACAAACAAATTTGGAACCAGGAAACTTCATATGGAATCTAGGCTCTGCCACAAATTGGGTATATGGCTTTGAACAAGTCATTTAAACTCTTCTAGGCTGGAGTTTCTCCAACAAGGTTAAGGTTAGGATGGGTTTTATCTGAAGTCCCACCTTTTGTCAAAAAATTTTGAATTTTTAGTATAGGTCATATCTTGGCTTATTATTTTCTAAAAGTTAATGAGTTAGAGAGTTCTTTTATTCATTTTAAACTTATATATTCCCTAACTTCAAAGGAGTTCCGTTAGGTAAACCATGGTCTAAGTGAAAAGACCCACCTCTAACCCAGCCCGTGAAGCGCTAAGTGCCTTTATCTAGACTAGGAGTTTTCCATTCTGGATATATGGTAGAATCACCCAGAGAGCTTTTAAAGTATACTGATACTTAGGTCCATCCCAGGCCAATCAGATTTAACAGAGGTGGACCTCAAACATTTATGTATCAGCTAGCTTTTGCTGTCTAACAGACCCCTCTAAAACATAATGACTTAAAAGAAACAACCATGTTATAGCTCATAATTCTGCTGGTGGTCAGTTAGGGCTGTTCTCAACTGGGTGGTTCTTCTGGTCTTGGCTGGGCTCACTCTTGCATCTGCAGTCAGCTCCCTGGATGACTGGCGACTGGCCGGTCTAGGATGGCCTTTGTTTGGACAATCCTTGAGGCCTAGGCATGGAACTGGCATAATCACTTCTGCTGTATCCTACTGAGCAAAGAAATTATAATAGGTCCAGCCCAGATATACTGAGAGAGGAGTAGAAAGACACTCCGCCTCTTGATGGGAAGAGCTGCACAAGCACGTTGCCAAAGGAGGAGTGAAAGACTGGGGCCATTTTTTACAATCTGCCTCAATCTACTACAACCTATATTTTTTAAAGCTCTCCTAGAGATTCTAATGTCCAGCCAAATTTGTAAAACACTTCTGTAAAGCCTACTGTTTGTCCATTTTTTTCCCCACAACTCTAACCCTTATCTGTGCCAACTCTTTCAAATGCCTTCATTGTATAGCTTGGACTCATTTTATGAAAAAACAATCTACAACTCCCAAACTTGCAAAGTGGGTATCACCCCTAGGCTGACTTTATATGGTTGAAAAAGATCCTATGCAAACCGGAACGATTTGGACACTTGTTTGGTTGGCAGATGAACTGCCAGCCCCAGCTACTGGTGGCTGCTCACTAAGCCATTCCATGTGCAGGGCTGGTGGGAAGCCCTGGGAAGGCAGGAGCCACGTGTGGAGTTCTTCCTGTTAGAAGACTCTAGAGGAATCCTGGGCTTCCTCAGGCACATGCAGGGATCAGCACTGGGCCAAGCACTACCTGGAGGCCAATTGTGGAGATCTTGAAGGCCAAATAGCATGACCTTTGGTTCTAAGATGGAATCCCTCTTTTCTGCTACTGGCATCATGCTTCTCCAAATGGTAGTCCTTATTTAGTCAAGCCTCTTAGAGAGCAGTTGAATAAACATGCTATGCCAAGTCTAAACTAGATGATCACTGATAACTCTTCCACCTCACCATCTTCTGCCTCTAATAAACCATCACTGTTACTCAGAAAGGGAAACAGTGGCTAAAACTGCAAATTTCAAAGCTAAGAGAGCTCCAGCCTCAGTTTAGCCCCATTAGGACAGCAAAAACGAGAAATTTCATGGACTAGGTGGACCCTTTGAATTGAGCTCATTGGAGAAAAATACTTTCTCTCTTGGGAAGCTTGTTGGCTTGAGGCCATTTGTCTAGCCTTTGGTTAAAGCCATTTGATGGTATGGAGTATATTTAGTCAAAATACCCAAACTTATTAGCCACAGCCCTTGCAAATCCCTTCTCTTACTTTTATCTGCTCCCTGGACTCTTCCCTCCTTAATTGGGGCATTTTTAAGAACAGGAGGCCCTTGCAAAAGGAAGATAAAAAGAAAGAATAAATCCCTGTAGACCCGTCAAGCACAAGGAAACATTGGTCAGTCCACAACTGTTCACTGAGCATAATTATTTCCGGAAGTAATAACAATGGTGGTAGCCAACACTGGAGACACTGTGCTGTCACCTCCATAATCCTCCTTCGTTGCACTGCACAACAACCCTGTGCAGTAAGCTGGGGCAGGGATCATTATGCCCTTCTGACAAATAAGAAATAGGATGCAAAAACCCAAGGACAAAGTGGTAGAGCCGGCATTCAGACGCAGAGGTCAGAGTTGATCCCCTTGCACCTAGTCACTCTGTGTTGCACCACGGGGACCCTGAGATTAGAGGGGCATGCTTCCTCTGGTTGGAGTGATAAAACAGATACCACAAAATTACTTCTACTGTCAAGGAATCTCTGCTAGATTTCAAATGAGTGGCACAAGCAACCAAAAAATGCCAAGTGTTCAGAAGAAAAGGGGATCATAACAAACTGGGCTGCTCAGAAAAGACTTCTCTCATCTCACAGAGATTTCCAAGCATTACATTTTATTAACAAGCCTCACTGAGCACAATGCAATGCGTGGCTAAGTAATCTAGGTTTGTGGGAGTAGATGACATCCCTCCCCCACACAGCTAACCTCAAATGTGCAGCATGTTCTTCACATTATTAATATTTAGGTGTCTGAATCATGCTTCCATTTATATATCTAGCTTTGATTTGGGAGAGAAACTGGGGTTTTGAGTCAGATTAGAATTTATGCCCTAGGACCACCTCTTACTAATATGTACAAATCGCTTAAATTCTCTGAACCTCAGTTTTCCCACAAATTAGGAATAAGAATATAACAATGTGTTACTGCCCAGCCTAGTTCACAAAGTTATTGTGAATATCAGTGTGATATATACAGATGTGAGCTGTTAAAGATATATACAGATGTGAACTGTTAATGATAGCTCCCATTTTATAAAAAAGAAATCTGAGGCTCAGAGAGGTTAGGTAACTTCCCCTAGGTAACACAGTAGTGGAGCCAGGATTTGAGCCCAGGACCATCAGCTTCAAAGCCCACATGAAAGGGTCTATTAAACACGGATTCCCCAAGTGAAAGGAGAAGAGCCAGGTCATGGCACTTGGGGCAATGCATACCTGTGAATACCAAGTCATAAGGTATTATTTAAGAATTAGCCTTGACAATAGAAGTGTAACTAGTAAAGGAAGAAACTTCCTTGCTCTGCCCCAAAATCACTGTTCATAAAAATTGTCATGAACTGACTAAGCCAATTTGGTTATGCATAACATTTAGGCTCTTCCTGGTAGCTAATGGTAGCCCCCTAGAGGCTTTGAGATGGGCAAAAATTACCCACTTCCCCACAACACTCTGCTAGATTTTAAAGAAAGTGAGTCCAAGTCCAAACACGGCCACATACAGACATTTGTTTAACAAATTCTATTTAGCAGATAAATAGGCCCAACACTGTGCAGACTACTTGCTATGTGAGCTCAGTGAAGGCTGAGCTCTAACCAGCTCCAGATAGACCCAATGACATTCCAGAGGCAGGTTTTTTTGGCCCTTGGGCAGCATCAGGCAACAGGCAACCTCTTAACCTGAGGACGGAACACAGGGTCTTGTAGGGATCAGACCTTCCATGAATTCCATTCCCCAACGGTGCAGGATAAAGTTTTCACTGAATTCTTACACCCTGTGCATGCGAGGGAGGGTGAGAGGGGTTATCTAGCTCTGGTTACCAAAGTCCATGTGTCACGTTCCTCCTAATAATTGATAGGCTGCTATTCTCAACATTAAAACTCCACTTCCGGCATTCAGGATGCTAATTAGTGGAGCCTGGTGTTGACTGAGATGATTGCTGAAGCATGGTGCGTGGCTGCCCTGGGGGTGAGACCCTTCAGAAAGAATGCTCACTGACCAGCCAGGGCTGAGCACCTTTGATTAGGACAACTTACTGTCCCCAGATTGAAGCTTGAACAAACTGACACTCACATTACACCGAACTATGCTAAGATCAGTTAAAATAAGTCATAGCCATTACAACAAAAGGTCATGTTTTATCTGCTTCCTGTGTTAGAAAAGAGGGAGAACATACGTTAAATTTTGATGTAAATAATGATACTTTTGCAGATTAGAAAATACTTTTCTATTCTTCCATTCATTCATTCATCTCATTTTCCCCTGCGACCTGACGAGCAGGTATTATTATCATTCCCATTGAATAGTTAAGTGCTCCTCAAGAGTTTAAATCATCTTTTTGGTACTCTTCTAATGGTAACAGCTTACATGTATAAATATTTACAATGTGCTAGACATTGTGATAAACACTTTACATAGTTTATCTCATCTTGTTCTCCCAACTACCTTGTGAGGTAAGCACTATAATTATCTCCACATTACAGATGAAGGAAGTGGCATTTAGAGAGATTAAGGAACTTGCTGCAGGTCACACGCTAAGCAGCCTGACTCCAGGGCTAAGATCTTATTTATGTAGAGTTTCCTTTAGTTAATGGCAGAGCTTAGACTAGTACTCACAGCTTGGGACTACTCCTGTGTTCTTTCGAAGGGAAGTCCTGATTGCTAAGCAGCAGAGATGGGTAGAAATGAAGGTAAACAGTTCAAGCGCCCTTCTAACATCTCCAAAAAATGCGTTCACAGCTGTGATGCTGTAGTTACTGCTGCTCAGAACTTACTCACATTTCCAAGTCTTCATTTCACCTTTGGGAACTCCCTCCAGGACACGTGCATGGAACTCCGTGGAGCTGACAACTAATGGTTTGGGACTTCCCAAACCACATAGAAGGATGTTGAAGTGAAGGTAAGATTTCACTGTTGACTGTGTGTACTCAAAGTGCCCACAAAAATGAATTTTTAAAAGATGCTAAGAGCTGCAAAACTGAAACCACAAAAAAAGTACCAGGTATCAGTATGAACCAGTTGCTACAGATACATCTCCTAAAAGAATTATTTTTGCATAACCTCATTCGAGTTTTAAATGGTCCTCATTATCATCATTGTCACTGTTATTGTCATCATGACCTTCGGCTTCATCATGCTGACTGGATTTTCAGGAGACCAATAAACAAGCCTCCTGTCTTCTCCTCCTGAGTTCAGAATTAATTGAGAAATCAGACACAAAAATTAAAGTCTCTCTTTTTTTTGATCCATTTTATTGAGCTGAATTGGAGGACATGGATTGGATTTGTGACCAAAGGGGCCTCCTAATATAATCCTCCCGAGTTGAACTTACCCCAAAACTGCCAGCCAACTTTTCTCTCTGATCAGTCCTGCGCTCCTGCCTGCTCTCAGGGGTTGTTCCCAAGACCACTGCCCAATAAACCTCCTGCATGTGGGTCTTAGAGTCCCAGAGTCTGCCTCCCAGGGAACCTAACCCAAGACACTTACCTATCTGTCTTCCCCCACTCCCTCCTCCCTCCCCTAAAAAAAAACAGCATTAACTGGGAGAGGAGGAAGGAAAGAGGAGGAAATCTAAAAGAGTCAGCTATTTCCTAAAACAGATGGTTTAAACAGCAAGAAATTGAGATATGATAAAATGGTGAAACTACGTTTCTACCTCGTTACCCAGAAGAGCTGGATAGAACTCTTGAAGATCAGAAATAGAAAATTAAGAGGCTCTATTCTCTTTAAATATCTAAGATGTAAGCTGAATTAACACTGTGACCTAGCTACACGAGAAGGGGGATCAAAATTTAATGAAGGCTGACAGCCCTAGGTGTTCTGGGCCACCAGTAGGTGGCAGAGCTGTGGGGCAGGACTTCCTACCAAAGAAAAGCACAGCCACCCTCAGCCTGTGTGTAGGTGTTGAGGATGGGTCAGTTTATGAACATGGCATGCAGGCTGAAGGTAGAGACAGAGTTGGGAAATAGTTGTTAACCTGGAGCACATCTTCCAAAACTGGTACCTTTCCAACAACTTTTTTTTAGGTAATATATTAACATGATGGTTAAAACTATGATGAATAGATGTTAAAAGAAGCACTGTGAAAGCAAATTATGGAAGTACAGACAAAATCATCAAAGGAAGTGGCCCCCATTTTTACCTGATCACGCTCCCAATTATCAATGGCTCAGGCCACCCCATCTTGCTCAGCCTGGCTCCCTCCCACTTCCCTGTTGGAACATGACTGGTCATCTGGGAATGCGGATTGGGGTATGAATTAGTATTCAATTGCTGCATAACAAATCAGGGCAAACTAATAAAGAAGATGTGGTGTGTGTGTGTGTATATATATATGTATATATATACACACACACACCATGGAATACTACCCAGCCATAAAAAAGATGGAATCTTGCCATTTGCCACATTATGCTACATGAAATAAGTCAGATGGAGAAAGCCAGATACTACATGATTTCACTCATATGTGGAAGATAAAACAACAACAACAAACAAGCATATGGACACAGAGAATAGACTGGTGGTCACCAGAGGGAAAGGGGGGAGGGCAGAGAGCGAAAGGAATAATAGGGCACATGTGTACGGTGACAGATGGCAGTTCAACTTTGGGTGGTGAACACGATGTAGTCTACACAGAAATCGAAATATAATGACATACACCTGAAATTTACTTAATGTTAATAAACCAGTGTTACCTCAATAAGAAAATTAAAGAAAAATACAATAATAGCATACATTTATTATCTCGCTGTTCTGGAGGCCAGAAGACTAAAGGTATGGGCAGGGCCATGCTCCCTCTGAAGGCGCTAGAGGAAGGTCTGGTCCAGGCTTCTCTCTTGGCTTCTGGTGGTTTGCTGCAGTCTTTTGCGATCCTTGGTTTGTAGACACGTTGTTCCAATCTTTGCCTTCACATGTTCACAGGGTGTTCTCTCTATACATTGGGTCTAAAATTCCCCTTTTTATAAGGACACCAGTCGTATTGCATTAGGGGCTTTCTCTACTCCAGTATGACCTGATCTTAACTAATTATATCTGCAATGACCCTATTTCCCAGTAAGGTCACATTTTGAGGTACTGGGGTTTAGGACTTCATAGGAATTTTTGGAGGACACAATTCAACTCGTAACAGTCAGTATGAGAAAATACTCCTGGGTCGGGACCTCGGTCAAGACCCCTCAGTTCTATGGTTAATTAATTTGTCATTTATACTTTTCTGCTTCACTTTACATAGTCCTGTAGTTTGCTCTTAACATTTTGTGGAAAGAGGATAGAAGAGAAAGAGAAGAGGAGAAACAGGAGGCAGGGAAGGAGGAGGAGGAAGGGAAAAAGAGAAGAGAGTGAAGGAGAGAGATAGTATGTCATTTATCATAGTATCGTAGGGTCTAGAATTGGGGAGTAAGGGCTTGGGTTCAGCAGCCACTTCTGCCAGAGGTGCACCAAGGGTAGCTGCCCCAAATCTGTCTTCAACATTACTCCAACCACAAAGCCCAACATCATCCATATGGATTAAATTTTATGACGTTATATGTTTGTAAGACTTAAATTTCACAAGATCTAAGATCCTCTCCCACTGGCTTTTACGGCAAAGGAAGACTGAGCAGGAGTGTGCTGAAAGGCCTCTTCTCTGCAGAAACTGGCCTATGCTACAATTAGAGACATTTCTTTCCTAAGAAAAATTGTCCAAAGTGAAATACCAATCTTCTCTAAGATCTGCTGTGAGAAGGTCAAATCCAGAGCCACGGGCAGCTTCCAAAACCATCCTCTGCCCACAATTACTCATGACTGGCCACCGCCCCTAGGCTGCCTCTCTCTTGGCTGGGCCTCTGCTTGCTCAGCATTCTACGGCGGGTCCAGCGGAGGAGAAGGAAGGTCAAGAGTGTGAGTTCTGTAGCATTTCTGTTTGGCAGGGTTAGAGTGGCCCACCTCCACCCATAGGGCAGAGCAGAGCAGAAGACAAGAGGCCTTGGGTCCTTGTCCTCAGTAGGCTGAGGAAGGACAATTCATGGCCCACTGGACCAAAGGTGCAGCTCCTCTCCCCTCAGAGAAGCAGCTGCATCTCCCAGACCAAATCTAGCCATGTAGTACTCAGGATAAAGCCACGCTCCGACAATTCCTTCTGGCACAGCTTCTTTACAACACCACCAGCCCAAGAAGCAAAGAATAACTTTGTCCCTCCTGCATGCAGTGGAAAACCTTGTGCACAAGCAGAATGGACAGTGCCCTTATGGCGTGCGGTAGAAAAAATGCTAACTGTTCTGACATTGGTTCCTGAAACTCCACCATACAAATGTATTCTTTGGGTTAAATATTGGCCTCTTTTGAGTGTTTATTTTTATTTGTTTTCCCTTAAGGCCCATCTCTTGCATATACATTTTCATTCAATTCCCTTTATCCTTGCTCTCTATACCAGTGATTCTCTGTTGGGGTGATTTTCCCCCGAGGAGGCCTTGCAACGTCTAGAGACATCAGTGAGTCTCACAACTAGGGGGAAGGGGCTCCTGACATCTAGTGGGTAGACGCCAAGGATGCTGCTAAAGGTTCTAAAAGGCATAAGACAGGCCTGCACAGCAAAGAATCCTCAGTCAGCAGTGCCAAGAATGACACACTCTGCTCTGTCCCCATTCCCTTCCCTCAAACCCATTTTATAATTTTGTTTGTATGTGTTCATACAAAATGTTTATTGTTGGGGGCGTGTATTTTTGATTTATGTAAATGACATTATATTAGAGATCTCATTCTGTTTCTTATAGTTTTCATTCATTGCCCGATTTTAAAGGGGCGTCTAGGTTGCTGTGTATGCTCTGATCCATTGCTTCTAAGTGTCATCCACAGAGTGCATCGCCACATTTAACCATCTACCACCCCCAGAGATAGACCCCAGATTGTCTCCCACTCCTGCCACCATAAACATCGCTGCAGTGAGCATTCTTGTGCATGGCCACGTGTGGCCCCGTGTGAGACTGTCTACAGGGTAAATACTGGGAGTGGAATTGCTGGGTATAATGTAGGTGTATAGTTAATTTGACCAAACATGAAAGGACTGCTGTCCAGAAAGACAATCCCAGTCTACACTCACACCAGCAGTGCACAAGTCTTCCTAGAGCCCTCATTTAAAAGGTATTCTCTTTGAAAATGCACCTCACCTGTGCCAAGGTTAGTATATTCAATCACCTTCACATTCAGGATGAACTCATTTCAGCAGACCATCTTCCTCCCAGGAGATAACTTAATTGGTCTAGGCGCTTTGGACGGAAAGGCTTAAAGCAGGGGAAGCAAATAGAAAGAGGAGGTGGAGGGACCCAAAGACAGACCTTCCACCCCAGGAGAATTGCCTTTGCTCATGAATTTGCTACCATCCATTTTGGTGGGTTGTTTGGTATCTTCTCTTATTAAACTTTTTTCCTTAACTTTTAAGATGATTTCAATTTGAAGGGTGTTTCCTTTTTCCACAAACAGCTTCAAGCATAAATCAAGAGGAACAACCCAGAGAATCAGAAGCACATCTGGGTCGAGGCTCTTTAGAGAGGTGTTGATGCTCCTCCATGATCCTGCTCGTGCTTCTTCAGTCATTCAGCTTGCCCACGGGCAATAGGGATCAATAAAGTGATATAACCACAAATAACAGAGCCCTATCAATGATATATTAGCAAAGAGTGTTTGAAAGCAAATTTTAAAGAAGATTCAATGACTTTCCACACTGAAGTTGGTCATCTCTGATGTCCCGAAGCCAAAGTCCATTCCTTCAGAGTTAGTGAGTGGTGGACAACGAGCCCTGATTGTCAGGCAGATGGGACTACACAGCTGGGGAGGCCATCTAGGGATGTCGGAGGGGCTGGCCAGACAGCAGAGAGCCCCAGAGAGAGGATTATGCTCCTGTCGGCAATGCTTTTGAGGGCCAAATGTTCTCAGAGGTGGGTAGGGACAAAATCTGTTTAGAACAAACAGACCCTTCAGGTAAGAAAAGGGATTTTGCAAAAACTCCAAGTTAGTTTCTAGCAAGTTTTTTCTCTCAAAACAAGAGGTAGCCACTAGGTTATCCCTTTTCATCCATTCCCACATCTTTAGGCAACTGAGCTGAGCCATGGGGATCCCACTGGGCACCCCCACAGGAGTCCAGGTCAGAGGCAGGGCACCTGCTGTCTGCTAGGTACTGGGCTCCATGTTCAAGAAGCAAAAACTAACGTATATAAACCACTACAACTGGCCTAGCGCATGATGTGAGCTGTGTAAGTGATGGCCAATGTTACTGTTGACCATCATCATCATCATCATCATTAGATCCTGAGGATTCAGAAGTAAATAAGACCAAGTCTTTGCCTGTAGGGAGCTGATAGATAAGTAATGGGGACATATGTAATAAATCATTAAGCCAATAAACATGTAGAATAATAATTGAAAGTTATGATAAGTGCAGTAGAAGAAACAGGGCTGAAGAGATGATGCAGGAATAAGGACGACACAGGGAGTTTAAACTGGGATTAGGCGATAGAGAAGAGCGCTTGGAGGAGATGCTAAGGCCTTCCGGTGGATTTGAACTATTTGCTTACATCTTTATTTCCCAGAATTTGCTTCCCTACTTAGTTCTGGGTTAGCCTGAGGCGTAAGAGACATTCTGCATAAAATTTGGAAGACAGAAGGAAAGCAGCTGCCTTGTTTTGTTTTTAATGCTAGGAAGGTCGGCACAGGGCTCCAGCACTGTTGCAGATCAAATGTGGGGCTACCCATCTGCTGACTCTCCTTGCTGGTGCGGGGCGGTGGCCCAGCCTGCAGCGCCTGCTCCAGATCTTCCTTTGGCTGCTCCCATCCCGGGCTGCTGGCTGTGCTCCGTGCTGAAAGGTGCCAGCTTTCCCCACAACACCCGCATCATGGAAGCTGGTGGTCTGCAGACAGTGAGAGACAGGTGTGGGTTCCAGCTCACCCCATGGGTTCTAGTTCATTCTTGCTCCCCCTACTTCACATCATACTTTTCTTCAATTGTTTGTGTTCTAAGAACTCATTCCCTAAATGAAGATCATGGAGATTTACACATTTGTTTTCTTCTGAGTTTTATAATTTTAGCTCATACATGCAGGTCTTTGATCCACTTTGAGTTAATTTTTATATTTGGAGTGAGGTAGGGGTCAAACTTCATTCTTTTCATATTTTCCTAGCACCATTTGTCAAAAAGACTATGTTTTTTCATGAATTGTTTTGGCGGCTGCGTTATCTTACATTCCCACCATCAATATGTGAAGGTTCCGATTTCTCCACATCCTCGCCAACGTTTGTTATTGTCTGTCTTTTTGATTGTAGCCATCTTATTGGGTATGAAGTCACATCTCATTCTGGTTTTGATTTGTGTTTCCTTAATGACTAATGATGTTGAGCATCTTCTCATGTGTACATTTATTTTTTAAAATAAACTTTATTTTCTAGAACAATTTAAGGTTTACAGAAAAATTGCAAAGATAGTCCTGAGAGTTGCAAAATACCCCCTAACCAGTTTCCACTACTATTAAATCCTTACATTAGTATAGTACATTTGCTGCAATTAATGGGTCAAGAATGGCGCATTACGGTTAATTAAAGTCCATATTTTATTCAAATTTCCTTGGTTTTTACCTAATGTCTTTTTCCTACTTTAGGAGCCATTATCTTTAGGTATCACGTCTCCTTAGGCCTCTCTAGGCAAAGACAGTTTCTCAGACTTTCCTTATTTTTGATGATCTTGACAGTTTTGAAGAGTACTGGTCAGGCATTTTGTAGACCGTCCCTCTATTGGGATTTGTCTGATGTTTTCTTGATTAGACTAGGATTATGGGTATGGGGGAGGAAGACCACAGAAGTAAGGCACCATTCTCATCACATCAAATCAAGATTTAAACTATCAACCTGACTTAGACTGTTGATGCTAACCTTGCTCACATGACTGAAGTAATGTTTGTCCATTTTCTCCACTGTAAAGTTACTTTTTCCTGTCCCCATGACATACTCTTTGGAAGGAAGTCACTACGTGCAGCCCACACTTAAGGAGTGGGGTACCTTTCTTCTGACCCCCTCCCTGCCCCCAGTTTCCCACCTTTTCAGAATCTCCAGCTCAGCGCAATTCTAGACTGAGGGCTAAGAGCCCACCTGCAGTGACACGGAGCTGCAACCAGCTTCCCTTCCGCCCTCAGGTCTTTCCAAGCTTGGACTCAAGAGGAGCAGCCCTATCTTTGAGAAAAATTGCCTGTCTCTGTTCATCTCCCATTACAATGGAGACAACAGTCCCAGAGTTCCCAGGAAAGTTCCAGTCTCAGCAGTTTGGTCCAGCATTCCCTAAATATGCTTTAATCTTCAATGCAGAAGAAAAACAAGTCACCAGATCACACACACATGCACACACACTGTGTGTATGCAGAGCAGGCCCTCAGCAAAATTCCAAAGCAGATGGAATTTATCCTTGATGCCCTTTCTCTTGCCTTTCCAGGCTCTCCCCAGGGGCCCTCCAGGCCCTCCTGCTGCTGAGAGCCCATCCTGGCTGCTCTCCACTAGCTTGAGATCTCTTCGCTTCTCCCTCCTAAGCCAGGAGACCATCTCAAACCGATTAGGAGCTGGGCTTGCAAAACTGTATCCAGGACTAAAGGGTTGGACGGAGACACCAAACCCTCTGCAGGGGAGGAAAGAGGCCAGGGAGGGTGGGTGGACCAAAGGATTTTTAATCTATTTACCTGTCATTTCCTGAGAACTTTGAAAGTTACCTGCCTTGGCGCTTTCAACCTATAGAAAATGCAGTCATCAGGCAACAGTGAAAAATTGATTCTGCCTCTAGGTGTTTCTGTTCAGCCAGGGGATGCAGAGGGGGCCCTAGATTTGCATTTCTATTGCTTCCATGCCTGATTAAGGTAACCTGTGCTTCCCAATTGCCCCATTATTTTTCACAACCACCTCTGGCTTCTCACATTCCTAATCAAACTCTGTTTTGGAAATACTAGTCATTGCTCAGAAACTTGAGAAACTTTCTGCTTTCTCCCTGTGTGAAGTTTTAGAAAAAAGTTTATTTTCCCCTCTAGGCTTATTTTTACTTAGCTGAAGTCATCGGAGACAGCATAAACTTTGCATTTTTATCAGACCTCTTTGAAATGTGCTGGCGCTGTAGCTGAATTTCAATGATTGTGTTCAATGATTTGCAATAGAGGGTATCAAAAATGCCCACTCCCAGAGCTTTCTTGTTGATAAGAGTCCAGACAGCACAGCATTTAATTTCTATTTATTCTCAAGACAAGGACTTCGTCTGCTTATTCCTTTCACGAATGATTATGAGCACTCTCATTTGGGCCCAGCATCTATGTTAGCAACCAAAAGTACACAAAAAGTATAAAATAATCCATTTTCCTCCAGAAGCTCCTAATCCAATTGGGAGTCAAGGTAAATACGTAATAGTTAAATAACATTATAAAGTAATGTGAATGTGTTTTAAACAAATACTCTAAGACCTACTAATTGGGTTCTACATCCAAATTCCAATGTGGGAGGGGGTTCCCCACACATCCAACAACAAGCAAGCAATTCTAGAACACCAAGCTGGGTATCCTACAATCTAACTCAATTCTGACACTATCTATGCAGAGATAGTGATGCGGGGTCGGTGAGCCGAGGAGTCGAAAGAAAGATTTCTTGGACTCTCAAGGTCTGGCAGTGGTGCTCTTTTACTTAGAGAATAGTACAGAATAGCATGGGGACAGGACCCATGGGCAGTCAGAGCTCCTGCTGCTGCCCTGAGTTGAGGGTTAGGGCTAAATTTATAAGGCATGGGTACGTGACTTATTTTTACTGGAAAAAGAAAAGATGATGTAAAAAGTCATTAAATGATTTCAGTGCAGATGGGGTCTGGTTATTGTGCGGTCATATAACTTTAGACACGAATCTGGTCATATAGATCGGCATGTAGGTGAGGAGGCCCTAGGTTTCTCTCCCTGGGGCAGCCCTAATTCATACCATAAAAAATCCACTGGGTCATATAGTTCGGCATGTAGGCCAGGTCACCTTGGGCTTCTCTACCTGGGGCAGCCTTAATCCACATCAATAGCATCGGATCTCACAGGTTAAGGGCTCAGTCCTGTAAGACAGTCCCCCCAGCTTTAGCTGCCAGTTAACCACCTGTGCTTCTGACCAACCAGCCATAGGCTGGAGGTTCCCACAACCCCTTCACTGGGTTTGATTAATTTCCTAGAGTGGCTCACAGAACTCAGAGAAACATGTTACTCACTTGACAAACTGCAAAAACAGAAACCAGTTTCAGAGGCAAAGCGTTTATTTGGGATCAAAGAATTACAATTTGGGGATCACAGATTCAGGTAGAAACCCAAACAGTGCCCTGATCACAAGAGAGGGACTCAGGGATTTTATGGGGAAAAGGGAGGGTGAGGCGAGCTGTATTAAAGAAGAGTTCATTGGTGGTAGGTGAGGTAAGGCTGGGTTTGTACTTCATAGATTGGCTTGAGGTTCCAGCATCAGGCAGAACGCGAAACGTGTACTTCACTGATTGGTTAGCAATCTGGACGTTAGTAAAGTCCAGTTCCATCAGTCCTTACAAACAAGATATCCCAGGGCTGGCCCGCGGCCGAGTGGTTAAGTTCGCACGCTCCACTTAGGCAGCGCTGGGTTTCGCCAGTTTGGATGCTGGGCGTGCACATGGCACTGCTCATCAGGCCATGCTGAGGTGGCATCCCACACAGCACAACCAGAATGGACCTACAATTAGAATATACAACTATGTACGGGGGGCATTGGGGTGAAGAAGAAGAAGAAGAAAAAGAATATTGGTAACAGATGTTAGCTCAGGTGCCAATCTTTAAAAAAAAAAAAAAGATATCCTTGTCCTTACTGACTTACTGACTTCTTGGAATGTTAGTGGTTTGGTCCAGTTTGGAAGATAAAGAAAACAAGACGTGCAAAGCGGTTCCTCTGAAATGGCTGCTCTGACTCTATTTTTTTTTTTTTTTAAAGATTTTATTTTTTCCTTTTTCTCCCCAAAGCCCCCCGGTACATAGTTGTACATTCTTCGTTGTGGGTCCTTCTAGTTGTGGCATGTGGGACGCTGCCTCAGCGTGGTTTGATGAGCAGTGTCATGTCTGCGCCCAGGATTCGAACCAACGAAACACTGGGCCGCCTGCAGCGGAGCGCGCGAACTTAACCGCTTGGCCACGGGGCCAGCCCCTCTGACTCTATTTTAATATGGCTCCACTCATGCCATCTTTCACAAACTAGACCCAAGAACAACCAGATGAAAGGGATGCATAAGACAAGGTATGGAGAAAGAGCGTGGAGCTTCTGTACTCTCTCCCAAGGCACCACTCTCTTGGAAACTCTACCATGTTCAGCAACTCGGAAGCTCTCCAAACACTCTCATTTTGGGTTTTTATGGAGCCTTCATTACATAAGCATGATTGATTAAATCACTGGCCATTGATGATTGGACTCAATCTCCAGCCCCTCTGCCCTCTCAGGGGGTCTGAAAGTCCCAATCCTCCAATCACATGACTGGTTCTTCTGGCAACTAACCCCTACCCTTAGGTGCAGTCCAGAAGTCACCTTATTAACGTAAGAGACATCTTTGGGCTCTCATCACATCGGAAATTCCAAGGGTTTTAGGAGCTCTGTGCCAGAAATGGGAGGAAGACCAAATAAATACCTCTTTTTACAAATCACAATATCACACGTACATATCCAGAGTAATCAACCTGACGGAGAAAACTCATTCCAACAGTACTGCCATGGTTCAAATGTGTTTGGATCTTTTGTAGGGTTCGTTCCAGGGCTATTGGAACAATCACAAAAGAAAACCAATTTCTCTACGTCAACACTAGAGCTTGGTTTTTGTGATTGTTTTTAATCCTATAGCTTCCTGTTTGATCACCCACCTTCTTCAGCAAATTTGACTAGGAATGACTTTAAACTACCGTCAAAAATAATATCTATTCTTGAAGGAGCTTTTTCCAATCTATTCTATTCTCTCACTCTATCAGCCTCCTGCCATCTTGATTTCACTTGCTATCTGGTCTAGAGCAGTGAACTTACTCTCTAGTGTTACTCTTGTCAAGCTCTTCAACTCCTTTGCCTCTCTTAGCTTCCACGCCACATACCTTGAGACAACCAGCCTAGAAATCATCCTACTCTCTGCTCTCTCTGCTACATGCTTGGGTCCTTAGGCTGAAGAAGAAAACCACGGAGCAGTGCATTTGCTGCCACCACGCAGTCAGGGTTTCCAAAATCAGCAACCTTCACCTTGGCATGGCACGCCTTCACTATACTTTGGGTCAGCTCCACTTTCTGTACTGTGGCCCAGGTTTTACAAACAGTTTTTACTCTTCTCAAGTCTGTGTACTTCCCCACCTACCCTCACTCTCAGTTTCACCAACATGCTGTAAAGAATTCTCTTGACTAATTGCCAACCTCCAAACTTATCCGTATTCGCTTTCATTCTTACGTTCCACCAAAGTGAATACTACCTATCCGGTCTAAGCCTAAACCGTCCCCTTGGGCTCTGGATACCTTCTCTCCTTCCCTGCATATCAAGATATTTGAAACAATAGTTTACTCTCATGGTCACCACTGCCTCAAGACTCATTCACTTCCTAACCCACTTCAATCTGACATCCATTTGACCACCCTCCTGAAAAACTGCCCTGTCAAAAACTCTAAAGACCTCCTACTTGGTAAACCCAGTAGACCCTTTCAATTCTCATCTTACCATAACGTTATGTGGCACCTGACACTGTTGACCACTCCCTCCTTTTTGAAACACTCTTCTTCTTTGGCTCCCCAAACACCATCCTCCTCTGGGCTTTCGTACATCTCTGACTCCTGCTCAGTCTCTTCTCAGTGTTCATCTTCCTTAGACCAGCCATGAAAACCCCTAATGTTCTGTCTTTTCTAAAGAGTCTTCCTGGCTGATCTCACCCATACCCTGACAACTCCCAACACTTTATATACAGTCCAAATCTTTCTCCTGGGTTTCATATAAATTTATCTAATTCCCTATTAGGTACTCCATAGATGTCTGAAACTCAGAAACCCTACTTAAAATTCAACTCAACATTTTCCTCCAAAATCAGCCCTAATTGTGTTCTTCATCATAGTGAATGGCACCATGCCACTCAATTGCCCAACCCAGAAACTGGGAGTGCTCCTTGCCTCCTTTTTCTCCCTCATCCCTTTACCTAATTGGTCACAATTCCACTTGCTCAATATCTCTCAGATCTGCCCCTTTCTCTGTCTCTCTGCCCTGGTTCAAGGCTTCACACCCATCATTTCATTATTGGATCTTTTAAAAGTAGCTTGTCTAATCTTCTTGCCTCCGGAACTATCTCTCTAATTCACTGTCTACATTGCAGCCTGATCACTTTTTCTAAATCATTAGTGTAATTTTGTCCCTCCCTTACTTAAGTTATTTCAGTGTTTCTCCAATGTTTTAGGATAAATTCCAAAGTCTTCAGCATGTCTTTCAAAGCTTTTCTTGATCTGAAAACTGCCCACCTCTCTAGCCTCACCTCTTACCATCCAGCCTCCCACCCTAGAGCCCAATCTTAGAGAGCCATTTTCAGGTACCTTAAGACCCCATCCACAAGCCCATAGCCCTTTATACATGATCTTCCCTCTTTCTGGAATACTTTTATTGGGCTGATGAACTCCTACTTATTTAAGACACATGTCTGGTTTAGGGGTCTCTGCTGTGCATTTCTGTGTTGCCCTATGTTCCTACTAGCCTGAGACCTACCCCACGACTCGCCATCTTCCTCATGGCCCTGTGAGCTGCCTGGAAGCGAGGGCTGAATATTATTCAGTTTTGTATCATCAGCATCCTGTCTTGCACATAATGGAACATGAGATTTAGAGGCAAGTGGGAAACAATGAGAATGGGAAGGGTCAGGTGCAGGGGAGAGAGGAGCCAGGAGCCACCCAACAAAGCAAGAGAAGTGAGGTCAGGAACTAGCCAAGGGTGAGCAGCACATTCATTGGCAGAGAACCAACTGAAGCAGAGAGGGAGCATGAGCAGTGCTCTGCTGGAAAGAGGGGCCCTAAACCTCAGGTCTGAGCCAAGGAAAGTTAGCTTCTGGTGGAGCACACCATTCTCTGGCCAGGGCAAGTCCCAGTGCTGGCTAGAGTGGAAAGGGAGGGAGTTTCCCTCCCGTGGGAAGGCTCTGAGAAGCGCACAGACACTATGGCCTCTGAGCAGTCATACAACTGAGAACGTTCAGGGGCTACAAAACAAATGAAAGGAGGCAGTTTTAATTGGAGCCGGGAGCATGAGCCCTGGGCAATCTAGAGAGCCCTTGACTTTTCTCCCAGTCCCAAGGAAATGCAAAAGGACACCTATAAGTTTTTCCACGAAGTTTTCCAAAGTCTCAGTGAAAATTTGTTTCCTCTTTGTGTCCATCTCTGACAAATATACTTACAATGGCCCCGACAAGAAAAGTCCCTCTCTCCTGAACTCCCATCTCTCTTCATACCATCCCCCGCGAATGTTGATACAATATTTATTAAGGCTTAAATAGCACTGTTAAGTGCACATGTTGATTTAGAATGATGGAGTGTGTCAATGCAAAGAACAGGAACTCAGCCGCAGAGCAGGGACCCCCAAAGGACAAGTAGAAGCATCATTAGCTAAAGATCCACGCTCGCAAATGTCACCAGCAGGGAAGAACTATTCTTTAATTAGGGCTTTCTTTACACCTATTGTTAACTCCATTTTTTTATAAATAATTTTCAAAAATATTATAAAATAATAAATGCATAGAATTTAAAAATTCAAACAGCATAGACTGGCATTAAATAAACTCTCCATATCAATCGCCCACTTCATAGGAAACTCATTTTAACCTTTTGTTTTTAATTCTTCTGATACATTACCACCATAATTCTAACCTATGTGCTTAGATTTCAATTTCTTGATTTACCAGCAGCAGATAATATCAAGTCATCTCCGTTCTCTTTGATAGAAGAGGAATTTAGCTCACGACATTTCCACTCATCTCTCTCTCTTCTGGGTTTTGTTAGTTATATTAGTGTGTCTAGTTTTTTTGTTAGTTGCCTTTTATACTTTTAAATAATATACATAACCCTCTATTTTTATTCAACTTCTTTACACAATATTTCTTGTCTCACCTGGAAGTAAAATGAGGAAAGTTGCACCCTACACTCACTGCCCACTCCTCCTGCCCTCAACTTGAATTCCCCAGCTACAGCATGACCTTGACAGTGTCAATTATTACATGCACATTCTATTCTACAACTATAATTGTCTTCTGTTTTTATTATAAAAACTGAAACTAGTAACCATTGAATTATAATTATGTAAATGTGCCTGTGTAACTATTAGTCACTGCAGAAATAGTGTGATTAGATCCACTGAAAAAGAAATATGATCATTTGTCACTGATTCTCTCAGAGGAGAAGGCCCCAAAGGCTAAGGTCAAGTGGATTCTCTTATGTTCCATCAGGGGCTCCAGATCAGGCCACAGTTTTGCTGGGTTTGTATTTGAATCAAAATTTTCTTCTCTAACTTTTCAATTTTTTTTTTTGGCATTTCTAATCGTGCTTCATTTTTCTTATTGAGAGAAAAAAAGGTAAGTCTTCCTCCCCATTGGACTAAGAACTCCCAGCTTCTTAATTATCTGAGCTGCTAAATGATCCTCACTCTGAGAAATTCTTTTTAAGGTCCTTTGACTTTGTGTTTTAATTTGAGCTGTGTTTTTAGGTCTGCTGCAGAGGCTTCATCCTGCAGTTCCTTTCCGTTTTACATCCTGGATGCTATCCCTGTTTCGTGGACCACAAGCTGCTTCTTTCTCTACTGTACTCTCGGGACAGTACATCCTCAAATAAGTTTTTTGAAAGAAAAGTTATTTTGATAAATAAAGATTCTAAATTCGTTCTGAATCCAGCATAGCTGGAAAAGTGTTTTTTTAAATCTTCATACTTAATTGATAGTTTGGCTAGATATTGAATTCTAGATTTAAGGTCTTTTTTCCCCCCACTCAGAAATTTAAAGACCATTATCTTCTGTCCTCCAGTGTTTCAATAAGAAGTCTGATGCCTATCATACTCTTATTCTTTTGTTAGTACTCTCTTTCTTTCTCTCTCTCTCTCTGGATGCTTCTAGAACAGCACTGTACAACAGAAATAGAATGTGAGCCGCATATGTAATTTAAAAATTTTCTAGCGGCCACATTAAAAAAGGAAAAAGAAGGGCCAGCCCCATGGCATTGTGGTTAAGTTTGGTGCCCTCTGCTTTGGCAGCCCAGGTTCACAGGTTCAGATGCCAGGCACGGACCTACATACAAAGTAGAGGAAGACTGGTACAGACGTTAGCTCAGGGTGAATCTGCCTCAGCAAAAAAAGTAAAAAGAAACAGGTGGAATTAATTTTGTAGTATATTTTTATTCACTTCAATATATCCAAAATAGAATTTCAACACGTAGTCAATATTTTAAAAGTTATTTAGAGGGGCAGGCCTGGTGGTATAGCGGTTAAGTGCACATGCTCCACTTCAGCGGCCTGGAGTTCACCAGTTCAGATCCCGGGTGTGTACATGGCCCCGCTTGGCATGCCGTGCTGTGGTTGGCGTCCCACATATAAAGTAGAGGAAGATGGGCATGGATGTTAGCTCAGGGCCAGTCTTCCTCAGCAAAAAGAGGAGGATTGGCAGCAGTTAGTTCAGGGCTAATTTTCCTCAAAAAAAAAAAAGTTATTTAGATATTTCACATTATTTTCATAATTCTAAATCTTTGAAATCTAGTGTATATTTTACACTTGCAGCACATCTCAATCTGGACTAACTACATCTCAGGTGCTCAAATGTGGCATTTGGCTCTTCTCTTGGACAGTGCAGGTCTAGAATCTTCTCTTTATTTTTGCGGTTAATTGCTTCACCTAAAGATATGGGTCTTTCTTCACCTTCCTGCTCAGAAATCATTGTGCCTTTTGAATTTTAAAACTTGTGTTTTCCTTTCATTGTTAGACACACGTTGCTAAAATTTATGTCATCATTCCCTCTCCCTTAAGTTCTTTCTTTATGGACCTCTCATTACTTGAATGCTGGATCTCTTGGACTGATAATTTGTCTAGTAATTTTCCTCTTATATTTTTCATATTTTCACCTTTTTTTCTCTGTGCTTTGAGAGATTTATCAAATTCATCTTCAGCCATTTTATTGAATTTTTTTATGTTGGCAGTCATATTTTTAATTTCCAATAATTCTTTTTTGTTTTCTGGAGTTTTTTTTCATAGCAGCCTGTTCTTGCTTTATGGGCATAAGATCTTGGATCTCTCTGAGCACTCTAATCAGATTTTCAAAAATTCTATCCACTCCTGAGATATCTTTTTCCTTTGGGTTTTGTTTTCCATGTTAGTTTTCTCTGTGTGCTGCTTGTTTCCTTTATTGCCTGCTAATCTTGGATTGTCCATTCATATTTATGAATGGAACATGAAGTTGGCTAATGTGGGAAGCCATGATGGGTTTCCTCTAAGAAGATGTGCATTTCCACACATGACCTGGCCTCTGACCTGAATCAGGGCAGTGGTAGTGCCTGATGGTGAACTCAGTTCTTGAGAGCTGACACCTCCTTATACCCTTTCCCCGCTCAGTGCCAAAAATTTTCAAGAGTTCTATTATAGGCACCAGCACGCACATGAGGAAACCTGGCCTTCTCCAGACAGCTCAGTTCACTCCTGCATATCCCTCTGCTCTGGTTTATTAATTGAATGTCTTACAGAAATTAGAATCTCTGGGCCACTGATGCCCTCCCCACTTCCATTCTTAGTGCTGTTATAAATTTATTCTTCACAGTCATTTCACTGCGATTTTGTGTTCATTTGCCATGTTGAGCCAAAAGGCCAATCATCTTTAAGGGAAATATTCCTCCTATCCTAAAGCCATTTTTGCCCATAAGACAATGAACAAGAGTTTGACTTTTGAATTTGATTTTCACAGTGGCCAAAGGTCTATTGGCCAAAACGTAATTTTTTCACTGTCAAATGAAGATCTGTCTCAATGGAAGTTTAAACAGAGCCCCAGCACATGGATGTCTTTTAATTTTCCTCTCCAAAGATGAGACATTTTTAAGCTGAAATATTTTTATGGAGTATGTAGAGACACTGCCAACACTTTCCTCTCCTCTTCACCCTCAACAATGAGGGCTTTGGTGGAACTGAGGAATAAGGGTTTGTCTGTGTTTTGTTATGTACAATATAGCAGGGAAACACTGGCCTAATGGTGAAGAGACATGGATTCTAGTCTCTGTGTAGTCACTCAGTCCTGGCGATGGCTCCCTAACACTTCCGAGCCTCAGTTGCATTATCTGTAAAGAGGGCATAAACACTCTTCCTGCATGTCTCATGGGGCCAATATAAGGAGGAAAAGAGCGACTGCACTGACACATATTCAGCTCTCAATAAATTTTGTTGGTTGGTTAAACGAGGGGTTCAAGGCAAGTTCAAGGGTCAAAGTCTCATTTTAAAGTCCTGGCTGCTCTGTAGGTAAAGGCCAATAGGGATGATCATTCTCCCCACCAGCATCCAGGCTTTGTTATCTCTCCCAGAGAACTTTCTCAAATGACTTTGGTGATCACCAACAAAAGCAAAGGAGGCATAGATAGCTCTGGTCATGGCCTTCGCTGGCTCACTGGCCACTGGCCTTCACAACCAACAGTTTCTCACGTGGTGGAAGGGAAACTGCCACCATGTATAAGATGCTCAGTCACCACCAGGAAGGCTGGGGAGAAGACAGTAGTCTACAGGAAAAAGTGGGAATTATGAAAGGGCCCTTGGTTGTTTAGTCTCATGTCCTCCTTCAAGAGGTGAGGAACCAAGTGGCCCTGAAAGGGAAAGGGACTTGCCCAGTTAGTGACAGGGCCAATCTAGAGTTTCTCAGGCCTATGTGCAATCATCACATACCTCATCACCGGGGACCATCCCCACCCCATGAAAGTCTCATTTTGAAGCAATTCCTGGAGGTCAGTGTCTCTCTCAACATTACCAAGCTGGGTTTGGGGAAACTGACACACACCTCAAGCCCAAGAACGCTTTGGATCCCAAATCCATGCAAGCACCTGCTGGAACGCACAGCTTGTAAGAGATCTCTTGGGCGGGGGAGCAGTTCTACTTGCCCAGTCCCCAAGCCATTCCCCTCCCTAGTGACCTCCAGGGTCCATTCCAACTCTGAGTCCTCACCTGGCAGGAGTGCGCATGCCCACATTTCGTGCCAAAGCCCCAAAGTGCCTGGCACATTCCAGGCTCGCACTGTCTCCAAGGGGCCCTGGGGCCCTGCCAGACAAGGGTAATGGCAGGAAGCCATAATATATTAAAACAGTGGATTAAAACAAACAAGAGCATTTTGGATCGTGTTACACATCACTTTCCTCACGTCTGACAACAGAAAAAAATCAAAGACGGTAAAAGACAATCGTAGACCATAATGGTCTAATAACTTGGTGATAAAAGTGCTTGTGGGAGCAGCATGGGAGTAGTCTGCTCCTGGTACAGGAATCAAAGCTCTCCTCCAAATCCACAGTGGTGTGCTCAGAGGCATTACTGCTTAAGTGCTCGTTTAAGACTTCCTCCAAAATGCTGCGCGCCCGCTGGAGAATCGTAATTAGGCCTCAATTGTGGGCCATATTCACACATTGTGCATCATCCTTAAAGATGACAGAAAAAAAATTACCCAGGGCTATGTGGAGTGGATATTAGATCTCTCACCATTGCCCTCCACGAAAAAAAAAAAAACCCACTTAATAATCCCCTGTCTAGACTCACAGCTTTCTGAATACTGAGCAATATGGCTTTGTTTTGTTTTGGAAGAAAGAAATTCGGGAAAGCAGGAAAGCTGGGAGCACTAGAACCCTGAGATTGGCTGTACGGGGATGGACGTGGTCAAGTCCGTGGGACAGTAAGAGTGTCAGTCACTTTCCACTCCTGGGGTGCTGTCAAAACCCAAGGGAGACAAAAATTCCAGAAAAATCTCAGACCAGGTTTGTCAGGAACATACCAGCCCAGAGCTGATTAAACGTTTGGAGCATGTAATCTTTGGAAAACCACTTTCATCTAATAGTTTGAATGATGAAATGAAACACCACGAAAATGTTCAGCCATTTCTCCATGACTCCTCCTTCTTTTCCTCCCAACCTTCACCCCACAAACCCATC
Source organism: Equus caballus (assembly GCF_041296265.1). Taxonomy (NCBI): domain Eukaryota; kingdom Metazoa; phylum Chordata; class Mammalia; order Perissodactyla; family Equidae; genus Equus; species Equus caballus. The sequence continues at coordinate 83,316,321 of NC_091691.1, forward strand.
TCCATCCCTAAGTTTCTGCTCACGGGAAATAGCTTTTTAGGAATTGACTAACAAATCTGCCCATCACTCCAGCTCTCCACCCCAGCATTCATCCCTAGCTTCTTGCTGCCTTTCCCTCCGAGAGCCTATTTCCTTCAAGAGAAGAACTCCATTTGCTCTGCTCCCTAGGGGAACAGACCTAACTTTGATTTCAGTCGTCTTTGTTTGTATTCTGAACCCGCCTATGGCCGTCATTTCTTCATCTTCTTTTCTAAACTGATCACACAAACAAAGTGGCATATATTTAGCGGCCATCTTGTTTTTTCTATTTCCCATCACCAGGAGCACTTATGATTCCCATCGGCTCTTCTGTGACCCCATTTGGCCCTTGGCCATGTATTGCCTTAGTTCGCTTGGCTTTTTGGTGGGTTACAGTGTTCTTTCCTTAAACACGCAACAGTCTGTTCCATTTCAGTGTATCTCTCAGAAAGACCTAGTGTACTGCTCATGGCGGAATCTCAGTTCAGTTGACTGGACTGTTGAATCCAGCCAGCTCTCATCTGGGGACCCAGGGGATAAGGATAACGAGAGAGAACTGAAATCTCTAGACAGTGCCCAAATGTAATTTCTGTTGTTAATTTTTTCTTGTACTGTAACTTCCCACCCCTCATCTTTACTCCCCCCCAAAAAACATTCCCTCCCCATCTTTATAAAACTTGGGGTAAAAAGCAGTCCATCCTTTCTTCTCCTAGCTTTGGCAAGATGTGAATATGAGTAAAGAGAGACATGAGCATGAAAGAAGAAAATATGAAGGGCCTTATAACCCTCACAGTGGTTCAAACCCAAGCCAATCAATAGTTGACTGTATGTTATCATGTATGTTTTCTTTAGGAAAATGGTAAGCATTTTGGCATTTATTTTTTCTTTTCTTTCTGTTTCAGCAATTTAGTAACAGAGCTGGACCGCAAACTCCAGTTGTCTCCTTAACCTAGTACCTACTCTGTTCTATACTGAAAGCATGGACGCACACCGGCAAATTCTCATGAGCTGATAGTGCCTCTTTTTGCTGAGGAAGACTGGTCCTGAGCTAACATCTGCGCCCATCCTCCTCTACGTTATATGTGGGTTGCCTACCACAGCATGGTTTGATGAGCTATGCATAGGTCTGCACCTGGCATTTGAACTGGTGGACCCAGGCCGCTGAAGCGGAGTGCATGAACTTAACTGCTGTGCAACCCAGCTGGCCCCTCTATTTCTTAAGTCTTATTAGCCCCCAAAGCATTTGTAGAATGTTCCAGAATTTGAGAAACCAATTTTTCATAGATTTATCTCATTTGATTTTCATGACAACTCTGTGTGCTAACAGATTATTATTTCCATTTTACAGATTATAAAATCTGCACTTTAGTAAGAGCCTCATGGCTAACAAAGGAGGTATTACAGGTCAGTGAGGAAGGAATGAATTATTCAAACGTGATTTTTGGAAAATCGGCTCTCTTGGTGGTGGGAAACCCCTAAATTCTCATTTCGCATCATAAAATAAAATAAATTGCCGATATGTTCAAATTATAATACCACAAAATTATAGAAAATATAAGAAAATATAGGTAAATATTTATTTATCTGATCCCCACAATGAAAGAATGTTCCAAGCATAAAATAATGCAAGAAGTCACAAAGGAAATGACTAACAGATTATATCACACAAAGATTTTAAATATCTAGATATAGAAAATAAAACAAAAGCAAACAATAAACTGGAAAAATATTAGCCATATACAATACAGGTAAAAGGTTAATATTCTTGCTATATAAGACATCTATACAAATCAATAAGAAAAAATAGAAAAATGGGTAAATGTTATAAATAGACAATTTACAAAAGAGAAAATATAAATATCTGCCTAATACACATAAGAAGAGCTATTCAGACACAAAAAGCAATCAAACGAATTAAAAACAAAGTTACCAAATATAGCTTCTTGCTTATCAAATTAGTAAAAAAATAGAAAGATTGATAGTACCAGATGCTACAGAGGTGAAGTGAGAGAGGAATATAAATTATGTGACCTTTCTGTAAGGCAGTTTGGGAATGTGTATCAAGAACCTTGAAAATAATGATATTCTCTGACCTGGTAATCCCTCTTTAAGGACTCTGTCCTAAAGAGTAATCAGAAATGTGGGCTGAGACATAGGTAAGACATTCCTTAGAAAGGAATTTATGCCAATAAAATATGGAAACAGTGTCCCTCAATAAGATAGTAGTTTAAATGATGGCACATCTATAAAATGTAATATTATAAAGGCATTAACATTTTTGAATAATTTTAGTGGCAAGGGGAAATATTTAAGAGATGATGTTAAGTTAAAAATGCTGGCTACGAAATGGCATACAGTGTAAGACCTCAAATGCAGTCACACACAGCATAACAATGTTTCAGTCAACAACTGGCTGTATATACGACAGTGGCCCCGTAAGATCAGCACCATGTAGCCTAGGTGTATAGTAGGAATACATCTAGGTTTGTGTATGTACACGCTATGATGTTCGCACAACCACGAAATAACCTCAAGCATTTCTCAGAATGTGTCCCTGTCGTTAAGCGACGCTTGACTGTATGTAAATATAGGCCTGGAAAAAAGACTGGAAAGCAATGTCAACAGTGGTTACCAGTGAGCTGAAAAACGATTAGATACTTTAAACAACATATTTCTAATTTTCTACATTGAAAGGCATTTATTTTATAGCCAGAAAAAAAACATAATTGAGAAAAAGCCTCTGTGTTTTTAAAGAACAAGTCTCAAAAAGGTAAACGGCACAATGGGACTGAGTCTCCAGTCACGTCCTTCCACGTTCACGGTTCTTTTTACCCGATCACACTTTCTTCATTTCACAAGAGGAAAAAAGACCCCCCACAACTACAAAGCCCACAGTACTCTAAAATCGCTTCTGAGTTGGTGAACATACGTAGTTGCAATTACATAGCCATTAGTAATAGTAATAGTAATTAGTCCTAATTAGTGCTTCTGTGGTCTGCTTTTTCTGTTTAATACAACTTAACATTTGATTTCCCATGTGTCAGCAGAGTCAACACGCATATCGTTTTAATGATTGCCACATGTTCACCAAACCCTGCCACCCTTTCATCCTGGACAGGTAGTGAGACGACATCTCCCAGCCCCTCTGGCAGTTAAGTGCAGCCAGATGACTGAGTTCTGCCCTCTAGAATGTGGGTAGCAGTAATGTTTCCAGGCGTCCAGATCTGGTTCATGAGATCTCCCTTGCACTCCTCTGTGATCCCTCTGTTCCCTCATCCATCTGGCAGATACAAAGAGGAAACGGTGGAGCCACTAAATGGCAGGAGCCTGGGTCCCTGAGTGACTGTAGAGCAGGGAAACGCCTTTCTCCTCCCCACCCACAGGGGATGGGGATGTGGGCAAGAACAAACTTGCACTGTGATAAGCCACTAAGGTTTAGTGTTTGTTAAAGTAATTATCCTTCCTTGACCCCAAAGACTTAGCTACAATCCCACCATCTTAACAGATCATAGTCTGCTTAGCCACTTTCCTGTCTTGGGTGTTTTCATTCTTGCTAAATAATGCCACAATTATCTTTGAACAGGTTATGGTTTTTCATTTGCTTCTTCTGGTTTAGATTCATAAGTATATGGCCCAGAGTGGATTTCCAGGGGCGGTATCAATGCATCATCGGGAGATTAACTATTGCGTGGCTCCTGTTACACTTTCCTAGACTGCTCTCTAGGAATACTGGAGAAAATGGGCGCAGTATCAGCAATGCATCATGTTTCCCCACATCGCCAGCCACACTGGGTTTTATTATTTTTAGTTATATTTGTTAATTCCCTAGCACCAATTAGAAAGTGCCGTTAAAGAGATTTTACTGAGGTTATTTACACTTGCAGTACTTAGTGGCAGGTCCTCTACTTTAGAGTATGTGGCAGATAATATTGTGCTCTACTAACCCCACCCAACTCCTTACCCTTTGGCCTGCCCTCCGATATAGGCAGCCACAGGGACATTCACACGTCCTGCATTAAGAAAGCGATGACATTGCAAAATGCAGTAAAAGGAATCAAGTTTTCGCTTCTACATTACAAAATATGCTTTTGGAAACTCACAGCAGAGACTGAAGTTTTAAGAGGGGAAAAGCTTTATGTATTTCAAAGCCTGGCTTTTGAGCTTAAGAAGCCTCAGGCCTGAAGGACTCAGGGCATACGGGTGAGGCATAAATAATAGATTTGGAAGAATACGTGATCAGTCAGAGCCAGACAGCTCTGCCCCAGGCTAGATAAAGTTTCTCTGGGCTGAGGGAGTGGAGAAGTTGAGAAGGAAGAGAGGGCTTAAATGGCAGTCCCGGAGGCAGAGGTGTGTGACAGCAGCCCTGAGGGGCAGATTGAAACCAAGTCCCCTGAGCTCCGCGTGTGCCCAAGCAGGGGAGTGGAGCAGTCTGTGTGTTCGTGCGCATGCACTCTTCCCAGCACTGTGGCTACAAATAGTACTTGCTCTCGTGGAGCTGACATGCAAATGAGGGGAAGGAGACAATAAACAAACAAATATATGCATATATATATGGGGGCTTATATGACATATACATATATATACATACACATATGATAGGATACATATGATACATGTATCTGTATAGATATATATAGATACATGTATCACGTTAGTAGTGATAAATTCTCCGAAGACAAATTAAACAAGACAGAGTGATGGACAGTGGTGTTATTTAAATAATGTGTCAGAGAAGCCTCTTTGAAAATGTGACATTTAAACAGTAAAGTGGGGTGGGAACTTGAGCATATTTGGGCTTAGAGCATTCTAGGAAGTGAGAACAGCAAGTGCAAAGGCCCTGAGACAGGAGTGTGTCTTGGCATACACAGATTTGCAAGGAGACCAGTGTGGCTAGAGCAGAGAGAGATTGAGAAAAGAGAGAGAGATGGTGGGAGAGATGAAGTCAGAGAGATTGCTGACAGGCAGGGCACAACCAGCCTTTCTGGACAGACAGGATGGAGGCAGCTTTACTTAATACAGGGCCTCTCTCCTCCTTTCCCAGGATAGTGTCTAAGTTCCAGGCTATGAAAGGCCAACGCAATGAGGGTGGGTGTCACAAGGGGAGCGTTTGGGCTGCAGTGACATCAGATGTGACAGATGGTCCCTGAGGTCTCCACACCATCCTCCCGGCTCCCCACTGCCAGGCACCTGTGCCCACTGTCCTCCACCCCCTCCCCCAGGGCTTCTCGTAAGCACGCAGAAGACTGTTGCCCCCTCCCCCTGTACCTTGTGGAGGGGTGCCTGCAGGATGCTGGGCAAAGTCCAGAGAAGCTGGTCTTTGGACCCTGGTGCCCCCTTCTCCCCTGCTTTGCAACCTATTAGCTACTTATGTTCTCGCTGCCACAGCCCTGTCTTACCAGGGGTGTGCACCAGGTTTCAAAATCCCCACCTCTTCCTGGAGCTCAGGAATTCAGACTAAAGCAATTTGATTATGAGATGAAGTACCATGTACATCAAAATATGAATTAACCTTCCATGGAAATCAGTTGCTAACTAACGTAAATAAGCCTGAAATTTGGTGAACATGAAAGAGGAGAGTTTTTTTCTTTTTTGGCAGTTTCTTACCTATTTTTTCACTGGGACAGGTGAACAGAGCCACATACACACACACATACACACACACACCTGCATGCTCTAGAAAAACAGGGATCAGGAATCTGGCCCCAGCTATCGACGGATTGCCACTCGTCTTCCAAATGAACTGCCAGCCTGGGCCTCCTTTTCATCTCAAAGGCCGTTTGGCATAACCCCATTCATCTGCACGGACTGTCAAATTCTCTCTCCCGGACTTCTCCTGTGGCCTTCATTTTATTCTCTGCTCATGTCTGAGTGTGGCAGCTGAACTGGATTGATTAAAGTTTTAGCCCTGTCTTGTTTTAATTCAAGAGCTAAACGGAGCATTTAAATGAACTTGTAGCAGGACCGACTGTCAGGATGCTGAAATCTGGTTAACATTTCTCCCTCGGCAACCCCACCCCCTATTATCACTGCTCTGTCTCCAGGTTGGTTTCTGGGTGATGTTCACGGTTGGTTAAAAATGACATCATTGCAGTGGGTGAGACTAGATTAATGTTCATTTCCACCCATCCATCCATCACTGGAGATCCTGAGTTCATTAACTGTGCTCCAGTCACAATTTCCCTCCATTTCCCATAATTCATCGAGGGGCTAATGAACTAGGATTGAGTTTGTCAGTTTCCCCCAGTTTTGACTAGAAGGGACAACTGTTCTTCGGTGCCAAGTATCTTTTATCCCGGAGAAAGAATGTGAGAAGAAGGGGAGAGAAAGTCCTAGCACCGTGACATAAATGTCAGAGCATGCTCATTCATCATTTCTATTTACAAACCCTCTGAAGGGCTCCCACAAGATCAGGGATGCTAACCTCACACCTTTTCTTCTACCCTGGATCTTCAGTCTGACTGCAATTCTTCAGGGAGTTACTGGTCCCTCCATTCTGTTATTCCACTGTAATTGCCTATGTTCTTCTTATGATGGAGGAAGCAGCATGGGAGAAGAAGTGCAGAAATCCATCACTGAGGGCTGGATCAGGCAGAAAATGTCACACCCATGCCCCCACTGAACTCTCAAGAGTCTGCTCATCCATCCATCCATCTATCCATCCATTTATTCAATTTAACAAATATTTATCACTGACCTTCTATGTGGCAGGCACAGTGCCAGGCGCTGGGGTGTTTTACAATGTACCAAGGATTTTGCTTTTACTCTGTTACGGTGAGGCCAACAGATCAGGAGACAATTGCCACTGAAAAGGTAGTTTGCTACACCCCGTGAGCAAGTCCTATAGGTTCCATCTTGATTCAATGGAATACTACATAGCAATAAAAAAGAACAAGTTACAAATACGTGCAACAGCATAGAAGAATCTCGGAGACATAAGGATGAATGTAAGAAGCCAGGTGCAAAAGAATTTCATTTACATGAGGTTCAAGAACATCTAAAACTTATAGAAGTCAGAATAGTGGTTACCTCTGGGTGGGTGGGTGTTGACTTAGAAGGGGTACCGGGGAACCTTCTGGGGTGCTAAAAGTGTTATATAAGATGCTCTGCATGGTTGTTACATGGGTGACTACAAATGTAAAAAAAAAAAAGAAAAGAAAAGGTAGTTTATTACTCACAGTTCCCAAGAAGAGGGTGCACAACACACCACACCACACCACTCAGGGCCACACAGGGAAGCACCAGGGTTAGTCAGAAGCAGAAGGAGCGAGGGGAAAGCATGGGTAAAAGCCTTTATTGCAGTTTTCATGGGACGGAATGGGGAGGCAGGGTGAGCAGCTGAGCAAGCTTGGCATTGGATAGTTTGAAGAACTTCAGCTGGCTCTGGGCTGCTGGCGGGGTCCCCAGTTGTCCGGGACCCAGCTCTTGTGTGATTTGGGGCAGGATGATAATGTCCTGGACCGCCAGCACTGGATGAAAGGAGGCGGATGGGGTGCATGTATTTGGGATTAGTTGGTTTGCATATCAAAGGAGGGTTTGCAGACAAGTTGTTTGTGTCTCTAGGAATCAGCCAACCCTGGGAGGGGCAGTCCCTCCCTGGGTCTGCAAGGCCCCAAGGTGTCAAAGCATCATACCATACAGAAAGCGAAAAATTTGATTCGTATACGGGGTTTCCCAAATGGCAGCCTCTGCCCTTGAAGAGTTCACAGACCTCAAAGCAAACAATCGTAGTAGAGTTTGATACCATAACGGCAGAAGGAATTGTACCAGTTATCTCTGGGGATGTCTGCCCCGCTCACAACATCCCAGTCTTGGGAAATACACTCCAAATTTAAAGGAGTAGCAACAGCCAGCTTTGTAATTCATGGCTTCACCACCCTTCACTGGACATAGCCAATTGGACCTAAGTGGACACGTGGTCCCAAGCTGAGCCAATCAAATGTCCTCTCCCACTAATCTGGAGTTGATATTCAGAGACAGCAGACCTGTGTGGGTGGGAATTGTGAGGGGTAAAGCTGGGAGCCAGGAGACGGTCTTACCTCACCAGATAGACCAGTGATCCTCAACCTTGGCTACACATTAGAGCCATGCGGGGAGCCTGTAAGAAATACTTATGCCAAGGTCCCAACTTGGACCACTTAAGTCAGAACCTCTGAGGGTGGGGCCCAGGTGTCAGAGCCCCTGTTCCCAGCCTGACCTACCCTTTACATCCATCAAAACTCAACTCTTGTGCCCTAGGCACCACCTGAGGCCCCTGTCCCATCTCGCTGTGTAGAGGTGACATAGGACAGTGCTGTCATTTGTGTGGATATCCTACACATCCATGGACTCATGGAGAACTGCAGGGGGGAAGCTGGGGAGGAGTTTTAATCATTGTTCTCCCACTAAGCTTCTAATAAAATCAACGTCCACCAAAGGAAGATGTGCGGTGCACCCAAGAAGTCAATACAACAATTCTCCAAGACTTTTTTTTAGAGAGGGGATGGATGAGAGGCAAGATGAAGTTCCTGCTCTGGAGGAGCCTTTAGTTGAGCTGCGGAAGGGGGTTAGATGTCGAGGAGGATACAGACACGTAGAAATGCATATGCACATGTGCGGTCCATTTGATGGACAGCAGGAAACCGAGCACAATGCACACTAAATGAATGGTACTCCATGTGATCAGAAAGGGAAGATCACTCTGGAATGGCTGGTCCAGGAGGACTTCCTGGAGGTGGGGGTAATTAACCAAGACTTTTGAGGAAACGTGGGCTTCAAACAGGTGGAGAAGGCAGACGGCCCACCGAGGGCCTACGGACCAGGGTAACCAGCTATGTGGATGCTTGAAGGAGCATCTTCCCCATCCCTCTGTGAAAAACTGGCCCTACCAGAGGTGTTCTCTGCCCTCTCCCCAGCCCGCTTCCAGCAGCTTCCTCAACCTAAACTGTCCTCTGATCATTACTCTCCTACAGCCTTGCAGTTTACTGCCTTCCACCCCACACAAAGTGACTTCCTTTTCCAAATCCCTCCCCAGCTTGAGAAGAAGCAGCCACCCTGGAGAGAGCCACCTGCCCTCTGAAGCTCTTCTCATCCCCTCCAGTGGCCCCATGCCCCCTGTTCTCCCTCTCGCCATCCCTACCTGGACCCCTCATTCCTTCGCTGTAGTCGGCTCTCAGTATTTAGCCTAAAATTCTCAGGCCTTCAAACCCACAGCCTCTGGTCAGCATTTCAGGTCAGGAGGGTCCCCTTCTGTGCCCTTGGGGGGAAGCTCAGATTTCTACACATCCGCTTCTCCTTTAAAAATGTCCCTCCCCTCCACTCGGTGTGGGTGTGAGAATAACATCCGGGGACAGATGTCTCTAGGTCACCTTTGTTGTGGGGCTCGGTATCCCCCTCTGTGCAATCCAGAGTGGACCCTGACCTCTCCAAGGATGCCCCCTCCCTCACCTCCTAAGCCTGTCACGGGCTTTTTTCCACGAAGGCAGCTGATTTGCAGCTGTAGGCTTTCAGCCCCGCTCAGCCGGCTCCTTTCTGCTGCTGTGCAACATTTTCCATGCCACTGGGGAGCGTAAATGCTCCTCACATGCATTTTTGAAAGACCTTGGAAACCTCTGCATAAATCAGTAGAAGTTCATTTATGGTTTTAGAATATTCTGGATAATTTATTTGGTGTCAAGGATCCTGAGCCTGAGCCTTCACTTTTCAACCCGGCCCTACAGAGTTCCATCGCATTTCCCCGGCATGTTAGTTTTGGTTTGCCCTGAAATGCTAGCCAGCCACAAGGAGACCGTTATCATTATTCCAAATAGATTTTTCCCTTTTTTAATGACACACTCTTTGTAGGTTTGACACTGAGCCAGGGCTTCTTCCCCTTTTAAAAAACCAACAGCTAATCTAAAGCTCTTCCTTGTAAGCCACGCAGGCCACGGGTCTCACATTTCAGCCTCGCTTTGCTGTCCTTCCTGAGGGTTCGAATGCCGCGTGCCAGCATATAGGACTCCTCCCGATGACTTCCTGCTGTCTTTAGGCTGGCCCCGGCAGGCAGCACACAGAAAAGGGAGCCTGCTTATCATGACACAATTGAACAAATAACCTAACAGTCTGCTGATCTGGTATGCTTGACATTCTCGGGGCTGTCCCACCAGAAATGGCTGGAGCAAGATACAACTGACATTTGCAGCAATTTGCACAGTGTGCATGCCCTGAGACTCTTTTCTGTCCTTCCTGGCTATAGATTGAGATTCAGATGTGTTCCCTGCTTTTTGCTCTCAGGGTTTCCTCCACCCTGAATCATGTGATCAAGCCTTAAACTCCTGTCCTCAGAGGACAATCAGAATGACACCTTTAGTGTTTGTGCCTGATTTTATGGCCTCATGATCTTGTGCCCTTTGGAGTTCAAAGGTCACACCAGGCAGCAGGCAGGGAGGTTTTTGATGTAACCTCTGAACCCCAGAAAACAAAAGGACAGAGGCCCACAGAGACAATCCATCTAAAAATGGTCATATAAAGAATGCAACTCAATCAGCCCAGGGCATGCAAATCAGCGGACATTTTTATGAAGCACCCCACTAAATCCAAACTCACAGCCAGAAGAAGGGACACAGTCCCCATCATCCCAATCCATAAATCAAAGCACAGGAAAAGCAAAGAAATGAGTTTACGACCACCTCGGAATAGAAGGATTTGCAAGATGTGATTTATAAATTGGTTTCCTCCCCGCCTCCCGCCGTGTCCACACACAAGCACACACACTCACACACACGCTGGTCAATACCACGCCACCATGGGGAAAATAAGGCACTTTCCTTTCTGAAGGTTTGCTCTGTGGCTAAGCCTGCCCTGGATGGATGTGTGAGGCTCGTCAAAGGCCCAGTGCTTTCTCCTCAGCCACCAGAACCTCCCAGAGAGACAGACTGAAAGTCAGTAGAGCAGGAAGCCAATGTGAAAGATGAGGACTCATCACACAGGTGAAAGCTTGGCCCCACGAGGCAGGCCACATTCTGCAGAACAGATGTCACCTCCCGTACTACACAGATTGTCCCTCAACAGCCCTTAATATCTAGCACACAGCCCCCAGGTAAAGGTCAGACTAATTTCTGAATTGATGAGAAAAACTATTCCAATAGTTAGGGAGCTGAGCAAGTCGGGGGTCGGGGGGGGAGGGCTCATATTTTTCATGAGTATTGAAGTTTTATTTCTCTAAAAAGTAAATACCTAAGTGTGTGTATGTAGCTCAGGTCGATAAGATGCTGATGCTGGAAAACAGAGCTTGAGAACTTTGCCAAATAAGTCTGCATGAGCGAAAGTCCTGTTCAGAGACCAGACTGTGGGAAGAAAAACATAGATGTGATTTATCCTCTTAAATCAAGATTTGGTTTGCAAATAAAATATGTGTCCTCTTCTACAGTGAGACTGAAAAATTGTGTAGGAGCGTCCAGATCGTCATCCCAGACCTTCCATTTGGAAAGATTTCCCTCTGCTCTGTCTCATCCAGGCTCCTCCTGTCCTTTGAACTTTGCATCAAATCGTAATTTCACTGGGAAGAGTGAATATATCTTTTAACTATATCTGAAGAGTAGCACAACGGTGTTTAATAAAAATGTGTTCTGACCAGTGGGACCCAAAAATGATTTCAGATGAAATAATCTTAGAAAAAAAGAATTCTGGTCTAAGAGTTGGAAGACCTCTCTGTGTGACCTGGGACAGGTCACCTGACCTCTCTGAGCTTCAATTTCTCAATCGCTAGGTTCCAATCACACTTGTGCTTTCTGAGGAAGAGCTCTGCACAGGCGCTGCCCAGGTGCCTCTAACCTGTTACGATTTCTCTGTTTCTGGACGATCTTATCCGGACACGAGAATGGACTAAATAGAGAATCCTATTCTCTAACTCAGGGATTCCACAACCTGTTTCCTTCTCAGGAGAAGTGAAATGCAACCCACTGAAACCATTTTCCTAATGAAACCTGAGCAAAAAAACATTCTTTTTAAATGTGCTGCGAAATTCTCCATGCTATTTTGGAGGCCCAGGCTATGAGATGGTATGAACTAAACTCAAGCCAGTCAAAATTGGGAGTTGCCAGAGCCTCAGAGGGCTCCTGGGCACTTTCTGCCTGATTGAGGGCTCAAGGCCACTGTGGCGGGAAAGGCTAGAAATCATTTTGTCAGATCACCTCTTCTGTACCCATTCCACAGACACTCAGAGAGGGTGAGGACCCCCCAGAGGTCACAGGCAGGACCAAAGCCCAGGTTCCTCCGTTCCCAGCTCATAATAATGGCTACACGGCGAGGATCGCTCTGGTCCAGAGTATTTGCTTTTTACGTCATCTCGGTCGTCTGCACAACAAGCCGAGGGGAGAGAATTACTCTCTCATCTTAGAACGGAGGAACTGGAGTGCTGAGAGTTTTGATTATTTGCTCAGGTCTCACATCTGGCACAGGGGGAGCCAGGACTGGGTGCCAGGTTCTGCAGAATTCTGTGCTTGTAACCACCCACCTCAGCACTGACCCCATTTCTATGCCCTGACCATTTGATGCTGCCTCATAGGCAGGAGATGTGAGCCCATCAGACCAGGAGTGGTTTCTCAGAAAGGCAAGAAGAAAGTGCCTAGGGGGTTAAATGGTCCTCCCCTCCCCAAGGAAGATACATCCATGTTCTAACCCCCAGAACCTGTGATGTGATCTATTTTTGAAAAGGGTTTTTGCAGATATAATTAAGGATCTCAAGGTGAGATCATCCTGGACTATCTGCGTGGTCCCTAAATCCAATGACAAGTATCCTTATAAGAGACAGAAGAGAAGACACAGACACAGAGGAGAAGGCCACGTGAAGTCAGAGGCAGAGATGGAGTGATGCAGCCACAAGCCAACGCACACCTGGAGCACCCAGAAGCTGGAAAAGACGAGGAAGGATTCTCCCCAGGGCCTTGGAGGGAGCGCAGCCTGGCCAACACCTTGACTTTGGACATCTGGTCTTCGGAACTGTGAGAGAAGAAATTCTTGGGTGTTAAGCCACATAGTTTATGGACTTTGTTAGAGCAGCCCTAGGACACTAAGGCAGGGTGGAATAAGGATTTCCTTTCAGAAGAGCTGTGTGCCTTTTTAGGAGGGGTGGCTCCAGACGGAGTCGACCCCACCTATCTGCCGCATCATAGTTCTCATTAAGCCAGAGTAGTTAGTTACTTAGGCTTCTGAAGCCAAAGCAGTGGGTCCTCTCAAACTGAAATGCCCAAACTTCTGGGAAGGACAAGAGCTGAGAGGTCACCTGGTAAATTAGCACCAACCCCCAGCCCAGACCCCCACCGGCCATCCTCATGTTCTTTACCATTATAAAACTTCCAATAATGGCTTTTGGGACTATTATTCCATCCACTTTTTACCTAATGGAATCCAGTTTCTTTCTCTTAATAAGACATGTCAGCGGAACTCAGACAGGTTCTAGCCTGAGTCAAAAATCTAGACTTACAGATTAGCCAAGGCAGGAGTGTGTTAGAGAAAGATTCTTTACCTCATCGAAGCTCTCCTTTAGATTCCTATCCCTCCCAAATGTATGTTAAATGTAATTAGATTTACAAAACTTCTGTCTCCATGGAAACTTTTAGGAATGTGCCTCTTCTTGAAAGCATGGTCCGTGGTACAGAGGGGCTGTTTGCTCACGATGAGCCCTGGGGTTATGAGATGAAGGGCGGAGGGAGCTGGACTTCCTTATATGACGGCTCTGCGACAGAGCACGTCCGCAGGCAGCACGTCTGCAGGTGGGGCGAGATGCATCTCCTCACTTCACCACTGAGGGACTGAATCACACTGCCGGGTACCTATTCCTCCCATCTATAAGCTGAAAGGACCATCTCTGCCACATCAGGGAGGGTTAAAAAAGGAACGGCACAGGTTAGTTCTCACACAGTGTGCTGCGGACACAGATGTTCATGTGATTTTCATCCTTGACACTTTCTTCCAGCGTTTCCCAACCTTTTCAGGTAGAATGCAGGTCAGATCCTGCTTTGCTTGTGCTGCTCTGAGGAGCATGGAAGGGCACTACTCTGGGCGGCCAGAGGTGAACAGCCTGGGAGGTCAGGCCACCTTGGGCTACACTTGGCCACCCCAAGGGCAGAGGGACCAATAAGCAAGCAGAACACCGAGAAACCTGTCGAGCGCAAGAGTCAAGAGGCTCTGCTTTATAGATGTTATTTTTCTAATATATTTAATATTTAATAAACCGAATTAAAAAACAATGAGTCTCAATCCTCAGAAGCAAATCTTAGAAATATGTAAATAGTTGAAGATACCTCCAAAGCAGGTAAAAGGAGAGTAGAGGTTTTTAAAAATAGAAGCTTATGCGAAGATTTTTGATCAATGAAATCACCATAACAAGAAATTCTCTGGGACTCTGCTTCGACCTGTGAATCATGCCAAGAAATACCGACCCCTCCTTGGACACTGGAAAATCCTTGTGGCTGCGTAGTTTGGGGAATCTATAACAGCCCAACTTTCCTTCTTTTTCAGAACGAAGAGTCCTTTCCTCCACCCTCCAACTCTCCCAACCTTCAGGCGCACACATACGCACTCGCAAGTGCACACACACATGCACACACACATGTACACACAATGAACCAAGAAAGGAAGGAAAAGAGATCAGTAATGAGAGAGCCCACTAATGGATTGGCTTAAGTATAGAACAACATCACATCACTGTTCTAGAAAATAATCAATCAAGCACTTAATTTTAAACATAAAAGTAAGCTGCCAGGAGACTGTTAATAGATAACCAAATAAATTAACAGTTGTAGGTGGGATTTGAAACCAGGTCAGATTCCCCACTCCCCTCGGCTCTGAGCCCACGCACACAAAGCCTCTGCCCAGCTTGGCACTCCATCTCACACTGTTCCAAAGCGGGGCATCTCCTTTTAGCCAATATCTCCTCTCAGCGGGCTCGTCACTTCAGGGAATTGTCCTTTGTGCGTCTTCCATAAATTTTATAACACCGCTACTTTAATATATTGATGGCAACTTGGCCTTGGCCCAGGCCCGCAGTGGGTTAGTGTGGACATGAAAACCTTCAGGAGCGTAAACAGGAAGGAACACATTCCCCGCTGACCCTTCTTAAAGGGACAATGGTGTAAGTGCAGTGGTTACCTGAGCTGGAAGCCTGCCCGGTTTGGATGGACCGCTCTGCCCTCTGGGAGCCGGCTCTTAGCCATGTGGGGACAGGAGGGCGTGCGGGACACACACAGGCGATGCTCAGGGACCTGCAGACCCGTAAGGGCTAAGTCAAATCCGCATAATCCCCCAAATTGCTTTCACCTGAAACTCAACTTTCTCCCAACGTTCAAACTCTTTGCGAAGTTATTGACGAATAAGGATTGACAGCTCTTAGTCTGTTTCTTCTCCCTCTACCCATGACCTTCTCAGGGCAAGTGACCAAAAGCACACACAACAAGGAACATGAAAGGCAGGGCTAGAATTGATCCCTGATTCCTGGAGGCTCTGAACTTTCTGCCACCACACTCCCTTCATAACACCCCCCGAAAAACAACACAGTGAAGCTCCAACTCCTAGAATAAAGCGACCGGCGAGAACAACGCAGCGATAGCCTGCCAACCAAACGCATAACTCAAGTTAGTAACAGCTGCCATCTAACACGCACACACACACACGCATATCAAGCACTGCACTGTGTTAAGCACACTATGCACGTGACCTCATTTAATCCTTTTTTAAAAATCTGCAAAAATATCCTTTGATCCAGAAAATCCACCTTTAGGAATTTTTCCTCTGGAAATGATTGAGGATATGTCCAAAGATTTTGCCAATGAGGATGTTTTTCAAATACAAGCAACGGAAACAATAAAAAGTTCCAATAATTGAGAGCTGGTAAACAAATTCCAATATATCCATACAATATAACGTTGTGTAGCTATTTAAACTATGTTGCAATGTAATGACAGATACAATATGTCCATGAAAGAGTATTCAGTAAGCAACACAGAGTATAGAAAAGTAGGAACAATATGAGTATTTTTATAAATTTAAAGTATGTAAGATATGTATGCATAAAATACGTGGTATGAGATTCATCAAAGTGTCATGAAATTATGGATGACTTTTTCTGTTTTATTTATCTTTCTTTTCATAATTTATAATAAGAAAAATATTTTTTAAATGTATGTCCTCAGTACCATGTCCAAATAGTCATAGATGTTAGTTAACTTATCAGTAGCTCGTTACACACACAGTGCCATCTTACACACGTTGTCTCAGCTGACCCTCACCGCAACCTTTGCGGGTGGACTGAGCAAGTGTTCTTCAAACATCCAGACAAATTAAAGAGCACGCGCGGCGTAAGAGCCCCGAGCCTCCTGTCGCCCCTCGGGCCAGCCGCACTCAGGCCTCTCTGGAGGAGGGCCACCCCTGCTGCGGTCCACAAGCCGTCTCCTCCAAGGTCTCACATCCCCTGTGGGGAACCCAGTTCCAACAGCTGCATCCGAGGCTCTCAAAGGCATCTGCCCCATTCCTCCTTTAGCTTTTCCCTCCATGAGTGCTTAGGTTCTCTGGGATTCTGCTCTGCACAGGACAGGATGGTAGTGGGGTGGAGGAACATTCCAGAAGACATGGTAAGCAAAGTCTCTGACAAGGAATAGAGTCAGCAGTGTGATGGAGTTTGCTCGTGCTGGCTCATAAAAGCCATTTATTGGCATCTCTTCCCAACTCTGCCATCTGTGACATCACAAAGGTAGATTGGAATTGGCCATGATGGGAGTATTTACACCATGGAAGTCGGCCAATGCTATAAATTAGGGTCTTCCCCCCATCCTAGAGAGCCAGTCATTAAGCAGGGACCAGCACACCACTGGATAGTCTCAGAAATAGAAATCTGTATACTAAAATGAGGGTCAACCTATCCAGGCCCCTGCTTTAAACAGGATTCCACCTGCACAGACTAAAGCAGGAAGTGAATATTGTTTTAAAATGATGACATTTCTCAGAAACTGTTTCAATATTTACAAACCTTCCCAATTTGCCTACTCTCCACCCTCCTCACTGTCACTTAAATTTGTTTCCTTTGGCTGTGCCCTATCCAGAGTCAAAGACCACCTAGTGCACGTCTCTTATTGCTAAACTTGATGGGCCCAAACGATGACTGAATCAAGAACAGTGGCCTGCTCGCCACTTAGGGGCCGTGTCTGTGTCAGACACCTCCACAGTCTTGGCCCCAAGACTTCCCGCAGGGTCCCTCAGGTGTGGTGGCTTGTCTGCTTCTGCTCTGCCTCCCAGTCCTCAGGCCACCTCCACTGGTGCTTCAGGAACAATCTCAGCTTTTTCTGGCACTTGTGGGCAAGTCAGCTGGGAGTGAAACTTGATCAGGAGATAATTTGGTCCAGATGGTGCTAATGCAGACAGAAATAACAGGCAGAAGCATTCGGTGGTGCATATCCTTAGTCTGGGGGAATCCATTTAAATTTCTTTGAGAAGTGACTGTAACCGAGCTGCCACATCCCCTCAAAATGCTACCTCGTGTTGCGCAGCCACAATCAAACGTCTGAGCACGCTCCCGAAGACACTCAGCTCTCAAAAAGGGCAGGCAAGGCTAACCTTTCGTATGGGACAGCACCCCCACGGCTCAGCTGGACACTCGGCCTTCAGGGGATATGGAAGGGATCAGACATAAGACCCTGAAGATATCCTGAGCTCGCAAGGATCAAGGGATTGAGGCAAAGGATAACATGGGACTGGAAACAAAAGAAAGCTTCGCAGAAGCCCAGAAGGCCAAGTGGCTGCAGAGAGTAGTTGTCTTATTTTGGTCAAGTTCTGAGTCGTAGGAGGACGTTGCAATTCACAGTTTGACATGGGGTTTTCTTTGCTGGCATGGACTCAACATAAGACACAAATAAAATAAACTGCTGGTCTGCAGAGCCAGTCCTGAGAAAAGATCATTCTGATTCAGGAAAACCAGCAACTGTGAAAGAAGAGGCACTAGGGTACAGTGACGACACTGTGGTGAGTGGGTCGCTCTGGTATCAGTGAGGACCCTGGGCGGCATTCAGGGCCAGCCCTGGACACAGCGCTCAACCTCACTGTCGCCAGCTGTCACGGACATCAGGAGGTTCGGCCTTACGTGAAGAAATGGCCCCTGTGAAACAAGAACCGGCACTCAGAGAACCAGTACCCATCTTAAGAAAGAGCGATTCATCTTCCCTGAATAGCACAAACTGCCATGTGTGGTCCTCCCTTGCTACGATTCTCCTGGGCCGAGAGATGGGGAGAACAAAAGCCCGCTCTGCAGAACTTCGCCACTGGGAAGTCCTTCCCCCTCCAGCCCTCTGCCTGGAACTGGTTGGGAGAGTCACACATTCACTCTTCAGGGATTCTGTTAGTGCAACGGGCCCGTGGGATTTTGCTGGAGACAACTGGAATCTTACTAAACAGATTAAAGTATCTAGTGACCACGAAGAGCTTCCATTCTAAATAGACAGTGATAGAGAGTGAGAGCTGCCTCTATATGACTGTAGAACAAGGTAAGCATGCAATCCACATATTCCATTTCCATCATCCCAGAAAAGGTCCTCTTCAGGCAGCAGTGTGCTGCTAGATAGTCACCAACCAGCCCTCTCAGAAAACAATCTATGCATGTATGTGTGAGAGTACTTTTACGATAAATTTTACCCATGTAAAAGAGATAGGACGCACAATTTACAAATAACAATAAAATACACAATACTCTTTACTGAAAATTCCATACAGTCAACTGATGCTCAAAGAATGCTTCTGTTGATTTTCACCAAGCTCTTGCATCTGTAGCCAATCTACTGTTGCAAGTGATCAACAAGTATAGTTCCGACATGAATGCTGAAGTTTTTGCTTACGTTGATGAGTGAGACAAACATGAAACAACTTCTTTATATGTAGAAACTTCACTTGGATAAATCGGATAGCAGTTGTCAAATAATGGGAGAATATTCCCCAAGTTTTTGTGCTATGCACAATGTAACAGCTACAGACACAACAACTTTTAATCTGTACTATTAACATTTTTCCATCACTTTCTTAAGTCTAGATAATCAGCAAAACCATCAATCAAGTCCTAATTTGTAGTATGTGCTGATTTCCATAGTGTAAATAGTCCTATCACAGCTCATTTCAAGCTACTAACGTGATGTTGCTGAACAAAGTTGGCAAGGGAGGCAGAGCAGTTCATGTAATTTAAGTATTTCCACCTTATGGGTACAATAAGCATAAATAACCTCTAGAATAAAGATAATAAAATATAGTAAAATGATTGGGAACTGATGAATTTTGAGTATTTGTTACTTTTGTTTTTGATATAATTTAATTGTAAGATATAGAATTTTTAATGATTGCTGTGTTTAACAACCTGAAATTTTAAAACGAGCCAGCACACTCCTGCTTCAAAATCTCTTATTTGTTAACATGTCAGGAAAGGAAAGCTTGGACCCAGAGGGGAGACCGGAAGGAGAAGGCACTTGGTCATGTGTTCCCATTTCAGGAGTTCACTGCTACGAGTGACAGCTATCAGGCAACCAGAAACCACACCCGATTCCTGCCCAAGCGCTTATAACTACGGCTCAAACCAGGCTTTTTTCCAAAAATGTTTTTAATTCCAGCATCCATCACGATGGCTTACTGTAGACTAATTTAGCCAGTAGCTGTTATACTAAAAATGGAAGCTAATGATTTCAGCTAAAAACAACTAAGCCGATGCTATCAAAGTATATTGTAAGAAACTGATTGTCATGGCCGCATTTGTTTTCCACTTCCTCTTCTCTGTAGAAAGGCTTAATAAGATTCCCACAGTGAAAGCAAAAGCATTTCCTCCTCTCCGGGGACCCCAGATTAGCAGCGTGTTCCCTTGAGGGCACCCACCTCCCAGAGGTCTTCTAAGACTCACTGCACGCAGGGAGTGGAGGTCCCACTAGGCAGGACCACCCGCTATGGCTCATCACGTTAGTGCCATTCAGCAAACGTTGGCAGCATCAACCTATTTCTCTTGAGCACTCACCCGCAATCACCACTCCGCTCGGTGCCATATTGTTCCGCACACTTTATACTTTCCGAAATAAGTGCATTTTGAAAAGAAACATGAGTTTTAAGACAAAGATCATATAATAGCCATACAATTGTCTGCCTGGAAGGAATTTTGCAAAAAAAAATCAAGTTTTTGGGGTCGGCCTGGTAGCATAGTGGTTAAGTTTGCACGCTCCACTTCAACAGCCTGGGAATCGCAGGTCTGGACTCCAGGTGCAGACTACATACCACTCATCAAGCCATGCTGTGGCGGTGTCCTCTATATGAAATAAAGAAAGACTGGCACAGATGTTAGCCCAGTGACCACCAAAAAAAAAACAAAACAGGTTTCCAGGTGCCACTGTTTGTATTAGCAAGGAATGTTAGAAGGCAAGCATGTGAAACTTCAATATAAGTATGACACGATTAAATTTCTG
Organism: Equus caballus; assembly: GCF_041296265.1. Classification (NCBI taxonomy): domain Eukaryota; kingdom Metazoa; phylum Chordata; class Mammalia; order Perissodactyla; family Equidae; genus Equus; species Equus caballus. The sequence goes on from NC_091691.1 coordinate 83,336,768, forward strand.
TATGTGTGTGAGGAAGATTGGCCCTGAGCTAACATCTGCCACCAATCCTCCTCTTTTTGCTGAGGAAGACTGGCCCTGAGCTAACATCTGTGCCCATCTTCCTCTACTTTATATGTGGGATGCCTGCCACAGCATGGCTTGACGAGCAGTGCTAGGTCTGTGCCCGGGATCTGAACCTGTGAACTCCAGGCCACTAAAGCAGAGAATATGAACTGAATCACTACACCACCAGGCCAGCCCCAATTAAATATGTTAACTGGCAATGATTCAAGAAGAATTCAGGTTTCTTGAGCCATTCAATATTCAGATTTAATCCACTGATGTATGTACCCTGAGATCTTACAACGCTAGTTTCCATAAAATGAAATCTCAGTGTCATAGAAAGCTATCTGGACTGAAGGGGCTTCTTAACAAAGAAATCTCAACTATTAAGCAGTTAGAACAAACTCCTAGAAATAATATTAACAAAGTCTTTCTGGGGCACAACCATGATTAAATGTCTCTAATTTTATGATTCTTAGAAATAATAAATGATTAGCTTTTGTCTTCATCAAGGATTTCCATATTACTGAGAAATTGAGGGGGCTGCCCCTTGGCCGAATGGTTAGTTTCAAACACTCTGCTTCAGTGGCCCAGGTTTGAGGGTTCAGATCCCAGGTGCAGACTTTCCACTCATCAGCCATGCTGTGGAGGCATCCCACATACAAAGTGGAGGAAGATTGGCACAGATGTTAGCTCAGGGCTAATCTTCCTCAAACGCAAAAAAAAAAAAAAAGAGGGTTGGCAATGGATGTTAGCTCTGGAAAATCTTCTTCAGCAAAAAAAAAAAAAGACTGAGAAATTGAATGATCTGAATTTAGGGCACTAGTTTTGGTGTCAATTCAGAATTTTCTTTTTCCCGCTTGTGACATCTCAATGAATTTCCCATTTCCAGCTAACGTTGGGAAGCATGTTCCTGGGCCATCTTCAGGATTCTGACAGAAGGGTTTTTACAGGCTAGGTTAAGAGCCTAGAAATGAGGTGCTAAGGACAGGGTCAGAGGCTCCAGCCTTATGCACCTGGGCATGCACACACACACACACAGACGTTAGTTCTTTCTTATGGCTGCCAGCTTTAAATTCTGCCCTCCAGCTAGAGCGACACAATTTGGCCCCCTACACCTTCCCCACCTAACCCCAGCGTGGCGGAGTGAGCACAGCAGGGTTCCTAGGACTGCAGCTCCACGTGGCTAACTACACTCTGGGACCGGTCTCACTGTGGCCTCTACTCAGCCGTGAGGGCTGACCCTCGGGGTATAATACCATATTGTGGATAAACACAATGGCATCAGATTGAGCAAACGATCTCTCTTGCATACTTTAAATTAGGATTTCTTGAATTAAATACCCAATTTATGAGAACAGGTTAGCTGAAGGGAAAAAAAGTGCAGCAACTTTATTCTGAGACTCACCTCAACAAATCAGTGTATTTTTCCCAAAAAGAAATCAACAAAAAAAAAAAGAAAGAAAATGTATTTATGCATTTTTAAGATCAGCTGAATACATAAACGACCTAACGTAAATTTAGATTTGTTAATATAATATGCCTTCTGACAGGCTTAGTTTGGGCCACTTGGAGCGGAAAATCCACCTTCTGTTCATACCTACATAACCACCAGTGTCCAAATAATTTCAGCCATAAAGAAAAACTTAACAGAATCCTAGAGAAATATTACATTCTGCTCATGGGATTACTTGAGCAAGGATGGGTACTTTGAGGTATTACCAGGAAATTAACAGACATTTACTACTTAGTCAGCACCAACAAGCCACTGACAGACATTTAAAGGGAAGAGCTCCCTCCTCCCGAGCTAGTCATACAGGGACCTGGGCCTCCTAATAACCCTGACGGCTACACTGCCTAGCATCACAGCTCCTGCAAGCTAAGTTGACTCACGAGTTCAAGCCAGGTCTGTCCGGGAGTGCCGCCTGAAGAAACTGCCAGCAGTGAGAGCTGACGACCAGGGCAAACTTTTGTATTTCAAAGTCGACAAACAGGACAACAATTCTCAAGACTATTAGCTCTAAAAAGAGCAATCATTGATTTCTGCCCTACCAAAGGCTACCTCGTGTACGACCCTTACCCATCTTTGGTTACTAACAGGCAGAAGTGACACTTATGAGAACAAGAAATGCCATGGACAGTGATCCCAATAAATCCCCCTTTGCCTCTCACTACAAAGGCTGATCTGGTCCCAACTCAGAATCAAGGATATCATTCCAGACAGCTCAGTCACGTTGATCGGGAAGTTTCCTTAGCAAATGAGGGGTGTCAGATACCCTAGAAAGAACTTAATTGTAGTTTTCTGCAAATTCTCCAAAATAATGTATACTCAACTTTAAAACAGTTGGAGTGAAGCAAGCCCTCAGCAAATTTCCTGGAGGAGGGACAATGGCTGCAAGCATAACCCGCCCTCTGGCATCACGCCACTAACCCAGAGAATTCACTGCACTGAGTGACCGGACAGTCAAAGTCCACTGGAACCTACTCCCCAAAACATGAAAGAAACGGATAGAGGAAAATTCTAAACAACTATCTATGCCTTGTACCTTTCTCTGGAAACACAATCTACTAATAAGAAAAGCAATTTGAAAAAATAAAAAGTAGATGCTACTCCAATTTCAGAGCCGTTCTCAGTGTAGGAAAACTATTAATGAAAGTGGATGGCATGGCTCTTTTCTTGTATTACAAAGTAAGTTCCTGTTTAACAACTTTTATTATTAACTAATTTAGATTAGTTTTTCTGTTTAACAGAGAGCATGAATCATGCCGGTTAAAACCTTAATGACGTCATATCTATTAACACAGCGAATTCCGAATACAGAAGATCTATGGCTCCTCTAATACGCCCACTTTATGCACTAGCGTTAAAAAATCAAAGAAATGCTCTTTTGAGGAACAAAGTTTTAGGCAATGAGGAAAGAGAAAGTAACCATTACAGACTCATTATGGATCCATCAGAGACTTTTTAATCCATTCAAACCCAAGCATGGAAGATCAGATTCTGATCCTGCAGTACTTGTACATTTTGGAACACCTTTTCACTCACAAACTCAAGGTTACAGTGGCATCAAAAATATCCACAGGAAAGGAAAAGGCTGACGTGAAACACAATATCGTTAATAGCTATTGCATTAGAGTGGTTAGTTGTCTTTTCTTTATTTTTCAAAGTTCCTATAGCATGTTATATAATTTTTATAATAAAAAATTATAAATGAAGAAAGAATCCAAGCTTACAAAACACAGTTGACTTTATAATTCTTCAAACAAATATGCAGAAAGGAGACATTCAACCAAAAGAAAGATGCTCAATGGAAAGCTCGCTGGGGTCCTGGGAGGAGCTCTGCAGACGAGGCCCGGCATCCTTGTCCTTGGAGGCAGGGAGCAGCGGGAGGCCCCAGGCTGCGCTCCACAGCTTCCCCCCCGGGCGGGTACGACACACGCTGGACTTCCACACGTCTATCAGCCTTGTGTGCCTGGGAATCTCAAAGCACTTTTGAAATCTGTACTCGATTTGGTTTGATGGTGAGGAAAGTGCGGCTCATACACAAGTACCAAAATGGTGACAGCACTGGCAAAAGCAACCACTGCAAGCAACCCCACCGCTCACCGGCATTCTGTGGCCCACAGCTTAGGAAAGGTTAGGTAACACTTCTGCTTCAAGCTATATCTCGTTTACTCAGCTGTGTTCACATAAAAAAAACCTATATGCATGAGACTGTAAACATATTCATAATGACAGCTCACGGAGGGGATTCTGTACCCTTGCAGGAGGTTTTTTAGGTAATAAAAAACAAAATCTGTATTTAAAATACACGTGCATCTCATAAGATAAATTTTTAAAACTCCTTTTTAAAATAGCCTAGTGGACATTCCAAAGTAGTCTCTTTGCCCAGAGCAAGTGACTATAAATGCTTACTGTTTCAGTATATAAAACAGAAAAGCCTCAATAAGGATTTCAGAGTCTGTTCGTCAAGAAATCACACAATTTGTGCCCAAAGTCCGCACATATACTAATGTCACTTCCTTCCTTGATCTCTAAATATGTCCTCCTCCATGTCGGAGGTATCTGGAGGTTGGGCATTTGCCTAATCCCAAGGGTCCTCTGCGGGGTCACAGCTGCTGGTTGGTGAAGAAGGATTTAGTCTGCCTGCAGACAGGATTCACACAGAGCGGACAACTCAGAGTCAACTGCTTGGAGCACAGCTCGTTGGACTGGATGTGTGAGTGCACCAAATCTGCCAGGGCCTGGAGGACGCACGACAAGAAGCAAAGATTCATCAGAGGCAAAAAGTCTACTGTCTCCCCATGCACTTCCCCCACCCATCTGCCCAGATAATCACTACGGCTTGGGGATTCTTTTAATCTGAATTATGAATCCTTTGAACCAAATTCTGTAATATGTTCCTCTCCTAAGAATCTCCTCAGCTTAGAGAAAACTTAAGACAGAGATTTTAGGAAATGAAATCCTCTTACCCCACCTGCTAAACCTTGTCTCTGAAAGGCAGATTTTAAATTAGACATAGATGGGTAGAAATAAGAAAATTGGGCCATCTAAAGGAAAAAAGAGTGAGAGTATAAGGAATTCGATTTTACTTTTGTAATTAATTGGAACTCAAAATGTTCTAATATGTGAGAAAACCAATATTCGGTAGGAGTTTCTCAGAGGATTACTCTCCGATATGTTCTACTGAAGTGGTTGTAACACTGCGGATACCTTAGAGAACAATGGATTTCCATTAAGAGACTCTGCTCTTCTGATGTTTTCAGCTCCACACTGAATCAAATGAGAACAGGGAGGAGAAACACATACACATTTTATTTTTCTTTTGTTTTTTTTTTTAGAGAAACTGATTGCTGCCAAAAAAATAAATACAAACACAGATTCACAAACACAACTCAAAGTCTTACTTCAAAAGCGTCCCCCAACTGCTCAGAAATGAAAAATGGTCATGGGGTGAGCACATCCGTTGATTTCCACCTCTGTTACCGTAAAATTGCTCTTCAATTTCTATTCTTTCCCCACCCCATTACCTTCCCACAGGTGCTTTGTTTCCAAACCGTTTTTGAGGTTGTATTTGATAGAATTCTCAAATAATTTAAATCTACCTACCATCCTTTTGTTACTGTATCTTTCTAATGCATGCATTTACAGACTCCACCTAAACAGAACGTTGCTTTAAATTTTTATGCTTCCAGTGTCAAAAGAAGTAAATTACAGTCAGGTGTGACCTAACAATGGAGATATGTTCTGAGAAATGCGTTGTCAGGCGATTTCATCATGCACACATCAGAGAGTGCACTTACACAAACCTGGATGCTCCAGCCTGCTACACACCTAGGCTGTATGGTACTGATCTTACGGGACCACTGTCATATATGCGGTCGTCACCGATCGAAACATCATTATGCTGTACATGACTGTAATTTAACGTATGCTGAACCTAGATTGGATCCAATTCAGAGTTGGGATTTTAGATAGATCTTACGTAGAAAAACCTGAAATAAAATTCTGAGGATTATTTCATTACCATCCCTGCTTCTCTCTCCAAAAATGTCCAGTTAATTATCCCTCAAATAAGTGAGAAATATCTAATTATCATTTACTCGGATAGTTAGGATCTTCTTTCCCTTTCCAAAATGTTGATGACTTTTCAGTTGCTATGTATTTTAAGCCGGCATCAACACCAGAAGACTGGCATGGGAAAAATGCTGAGATTCAGCAAACACATAGTCCTCAACTTAAAAAGAGACTGTAATCTACAACTTCACGGAGAAGTCAGTGACAGCAAGATAACCAATGCTGGAAACATTTAAAGGAGACACTTCTGTAGGGCAATCCAGTAAAATATGCACCAACATTTAAATTCCGTTTCTAAGAATTTATCCTAAGAAAATACTGAAAAAATAAAAAAGAAAATGTTTACTACAGAGCAGTTTATGATAGTAAAAAATTAGAAATAATGTTAAATGTATACTAATCAAGGATTTGTTAAAAATAATTACATAGATCTAATTATATTTATTGATTTGGGTGCATAATATATTCTTAAGAACAAAGTTACAAAACAGTATGAAGAAAATGCTATTTTTGTTAAACGTGTAGAAGAATATCATTTTAATTAAAATACACATTTAGAGGAGAAATGGGACTTATTTTTATCAAAATATTAACGTATTCTCTCTTTAGGGGTAAGATTCCAAGTGAGTTCTACGTTATACTTCTTTCAACTGTTTGAGATGTTTACTATTTTTATTATCAAAAAGCAATAAGGTTATTTCTATTTGGGGAAAAAATTCAAACCATTTTTTAAATAAAGTTAATTGTTTTAAATACAGTGTATTCTCCCATCAAAATAATGAAACAAATTGTAGCTAGTTGGTCTCCTTTATTCTATGGATTAACTTATTAATCACTAATAATCCATTTGATTACTAAGGAATGACCTTAGCTTAGTAATATGAATGAATGTGAATTATTATTCAATACAAACAATAAATTATTTTCCAAACACTCTGCTATGAACTATATTTGGACTTAAATCTTTTTAGCCAGCTCATAATAAGCCAAAGTCATGGTGGGATACAGGAGGCACCATTAAGTAAAATCCACAGACAACCCTGCAACCTCATTTTAGCCAACTATGACTCTCCCATAAATTCTTTATCAGAACTACTGACAAGTAATTTAGGCACTCCTGAACTTTCATTGATGTTTGATGAGCAGCATGAATACACAAACACCTGTGGGGTTGGGTGTTGGCTAAACTTCCCCACCCACTCTCCACCCTGCCCTGCACCTGCCATGCAGGCCTGGAGAGGGTGAAGCATCCTTTGAGGCCAGGTCTCCACCAATCACACGTGGGATGATCAGGGCCAGGAGTTCTGGCAGAAGATGAGGAGGGAAGGGCTTCTTGGGTCCAAGGCTTCCACAATTCCCATGGAAACAATGCTATAAATCAGACTCAAGTTTCCAGCAGGCCCTCAGAAGCCATGAGATGGGTGGGAAATAGTTTTTCTCCACCCTGACTGACAATTCACATCCATCTTACATTACAAGACACTAAGGATGGTATTTGTTATTTCAGTGACCACACTGATCACAACACAGTAGCAAACAGCTAATTAAGTGAATGTATAAAAGAGGTCAAGGAAATTAAAACATATACTGCTTCATTCATTCCATGCTCTTCTCTTAAATGACAGTGACTCCTACAAGCCTTGAAAACCCAATGAGAAGCAGTGTAACAGCCCGAAAGTAAGGGCACTATTAGACTAAGAAAAGGAATTATAGAACAATAAAAACTTTTCCCTCCAAATTGATGAGAAGTACAATTATTTTTTTTAAGGAAATGTAGTTTTCATTACTTTCAGTAGTACAGTAACTCAAACTAAACAAAATGACATTGCCTGCAGTGGGCCACCTGGTTTTAGAAAGGCACAAAACTGCTTTCCCACTGCTGACATGGAATTACCTTGATGTGTTCAGACCATTACTCAGATTAAGTGTTATTCAGAACAATGAGGACACAGTACATGCAAACAAGTATACCAAACAATATTTTTGAATGATACAATTAGATTATTGCAGAGAAAGTTTTCTTTTAAAACAAATAACAATGGGATTGATGAGCCAGATGGGAGCATTTACCTCTTTGGCTAGAACTTGTGAGTATTCGATATCCAGTTCATACAGTGTTTCAATGTGATCGCTGGTAAACGCAATTGGAACCAAAAGGATATTCTTCCTTCCCCTCTCACAAAGTCCTCTGATAGTCTCGTCTGTTTGAGGACCCAGCCAGGGCATAGGACCAACCTATGAAAAAGGAGAGTGAACACATACTGGGACCCACTGCTCCCACCATGTCTATGACCCATCACAGCCCACTGCCCTGGGCACACACGAACCTCCCTGTAGGAGCGAGAGCCATTCTTTACACCTGCTTTAATGAGTTCTGGTATTTCTACATTAAGCTTGAATACTTCTGGAATTTGGCAAAATATAAATAAATAACAATTTCTGTCATTACCACTAAAAATAATGTATTAAATCAACAGAAATCAACTAGTCACTTGATTTCTCCTCCTACCCAATTTGCTTGCTGAGTTCTTTCTGTCCATGGTGAGCAATCAGGCTACAGAACATTCTGTCTATAAGAGCCAAATCTAATCGTTTTATAACTAAGTCCTAAACTAGACTTCCTCAAAAGAGCTGACTGCCTCCAACCTGTGGAAGCCACCTACCTTGGACTGCCAAACCAGTCGGTAGGGGTTGGAGTAACCCAGCTTATCCATGACTCTCTGCACAGTGGCACCCACCTCCTGAGGATAGGGATCCCCTCTGTTGACCACCTGCAGCAAAGACACATGGGCGTTCAGTCGCCAGCACGTGAAGGGTTCCGGGAGCCTCCAAGTGTGCGGGAGACGATGGGTGTGAGGGCAGGACCTAGTCCTCCCTTTCTGTCTTCTGCACTAAGGAGGACACAATCTGAGCTCAATCACCAAACTTCCTGGGATCCATTTGTTCATCAGCCAGAGAACACAGCACTCAGTCATCTCTGAGGTCCCAAAGAATATGTCAGATTCTCTGTTCTACGTTATTCTTGGGAAACCAACAATGTATAACGCTGGACGATGGTCTCAGTCCCCCATCTGAAACAGGGCAGGAAGAGGCAATGGGGGATGGGACTTCTACCTTAGTAGTCATTTGAGTGGCTGATTTTTAGAACAGGAAACAAGAGTGTTGTATGGACAGTGTACAGAACTACTGAGTTTATGGGGACCAGGTAAACAAAGGGGTAGATGCTAGTGGAATAAGAGGGAGGAAAGCAGCAGCACATGGTTCAAATTCCAGGCTCCTCAAGAACATGACCTGTGCCTTCTAATCCCTCTTCTCTCCCCACTCTTCCCACAATGGACTGTAGTCCGTGCTTCGAGCACAGCGACTGTCTGAAAAATGCTCCTGAGCGTCAGAACAGCTTGTTATAGCTTTAAAATGTTCAAAGAAATTTTATTTCTACTGCTTTAATATTTAGTTGTGTACTAATTCCCTAACACACACACCCTGCTTTATTTCTTCCTATAACACATATTACCTCCTAACATAGCACACTGTTTTCTTACGTTGTGTGTTTATTATCTGCTTCCCCCCCTGTGGGGGCAAAGATTTCTGTCTATTTTGTTCATTCCCATATCCTACGATAGCGGGTAGAACAGCACCCGGAACACAGTAGGTGCTCAGCAAATCCTGTTGCCATGAAATACTGATGAATTCAAAGTTAGTTAACAAGCCATTAGAAATGTAAATATGGAAAGAATGAGGAAAATACGAAGTCACGTGAGAACAGCACAGAAATAACTGCGACCGGCAAGATCCACCGATAGAGGCTAAAATTAGCAGGCAAAAGTCTAAGGAACAACAAGACATTGGCATGGTCTCAAAGCAGCTCTCCAAGATATTTTTAATTAGAAAGAGAAAAATAGTTACTTTACAATGGACAAATCCAGCAGACAGCACTTTAGACAAATGACCAAGGATCACACCAGCAGCAGTAAGACAAAGCGACATCACACACTCCCGGCAGGATGCGCTGAGGAGGACAGATCACCCCTGGGTATTCTTCCCAATAATACATAACCTCAACCTGATCGTGAGAAAATACCAGACCAATCCAAATGGACGAGCGTGCTACAAAATAAGTGACAGCCTACAAAATCACTCTTCAAAAATATCAAGGTCACAAAAGACAAGGAAAGTATGAGGAACTGTCCCAGACTGCAGGATACTGCAGAGGCATGACAACCAAATGCGATGTGGGATCCTGGATTGAATTCTGGAATAGAAAAAGGACAACTGTGGAAGAAGTGGTGAAATCCGAGTAAGGGCTGGCCTTTGGTTAATAGTGTCACACCACTGCTCAGTTCTTCCTTTTCATCACTGTACCATGGTTACGTGAGATGTCAACATTAGGTGAAGCTACGTGAAGGGTATATGGCAACTCTCTGTACTATTTCTGCAACTTTTCTGTAAGTCTAAAATTACTTCAAAATAATAAGTTCTTAAAAAGTCATTAAGGGGGAAAAAGTCATTAGAAAGCAAATGTAGAGGAAAAGAAAAGTTCGCTAGATCAGTTTTCTTCCTCAACCATCCCACTGTCTTCCCTACCCCTTCCCTATCCTCATGACTTCATGGCATTCCTCAGTCCCACACAGGACCCGGGGCAGCAGAAACCTGGAAGCAGTATGCTCAGTCCCTGAGGGGAAGAAAGGGAAATGAGGCCGCGGGTGAGAGAAGAGAAGGCAGCACCTGGAATCGTTCATGTATAAAAATGTGTTTCCTCCCTTCCCAGTTCAAGAGCTTCCCTTCTGGCACTTCAGACATGGCCTCATCACATGAAGGACAGTTATACAAAGGATGAGGGTGGAGCAGGAGGATGGGCATGTGAAGAGGCTCTGCATGACACCAGAAAAGAGAATATGAACCCGTTAAAATCAACAGGCAGGCTTCCAGAAGAGAGAAATTTATCTCCAGAGCCACCTACTGCTTAGTTGAGATATGGGAATGGAAAAGCTGCGAAGGGCTCCACCTTGGTCACCACCAGGTGGCAGTGAAGACCAACTAGAAGAGTAGCCCCAGACATCCAGGTTAACTCCATTAACCCTGGAGTTAAAACCTTAATAACACCTAAGAAAAAGTAATTCTCTACCTTGCTGGCTTTGAAAGTGATGTTTTTAGGACACAATGATAGTTCTGAGCTGATGAAACTAGCTGCTTATATCAAGCACATCTATACTGCACACTAGCTTGATCATTCTTGTTTCCAAAAAGGCAACAGCTATGGCAGATGGAGTATTTTCATGAAGACACAGTATACTATGACAAACCAACGACCAATCAGATCACAACTTGATATACTCTATATTCAATTGCCAAAATGTGATCCCAAGTCTTAGCAAACTAAAAACTGTGATTACTTCCTGGATTTCAAACAGTCCCTACCAAGTCTTGATGAAAGAATGGGATGGAGAGCACTCGTGTGAATGGAGGCCCAACAATTCAACGCACTGAGACATCGGGCGGAGCCCCTTCAACAGGGCAGGCAAAAGCAGTGAAAAGAACTCTTCCACTTACTAAAAATTCCTACATACAAATACATCTTCAAACTATCATTTTAAAGGGGTTTATTAAGACAGTATCTATTCACAATATTATAATCTGAATTACTTGTTATTAGGTTTCAAGAAATGAGTCTAGTTAAATTAGCACCAAGTTAAGTCTGCGATCTTACAGTTCATCCTTGCACAGGGCTCAGGACGACGCGGAAGCTGCATTTAGAAATCCTCTACCCCTAGATCAGCCAAAAGAACGTTCTTACTTACAGACATCGGCAGTGAGTGAGCAGAAAAAAGAATGACCACCTCGCTTCTCTTCTCATGTGGAAAATGGTCCAGTTCTTTCAGAATGTGGTCTGCAAAGCACTTCGCAAATACCAAGAAAGGAGGATAAGGAAGAAGTAGGAAAAAAGAAACAGAAGGAAAAGAAAATATTTTTTAAATGAGAGCTACAAAAAAAATCTCACAGCAACCATCAAAAACTGGAACTCTCTTTTTAAAAAATTACAAACAGTACAGTCTCCGCTTGCTTTGGTTCATCATCAAAATGGCTCATAACAGTTTCAGGGGCCTAGGGAATTTGATGGGAAACTTCTAAAGCTCACTAATGGCTCACTGAAAATGAATGCTCTGGATCTGCTTCCCCTCGGGAGGAACAGGGCACACTTCCAGATGGAAAGGAAACACAGATGGGAAGGAGAAGTTGTTTTAAGACCTCTCATTTGCTCGGTTAGCAGGAAAACAGCTTACAGGGTCTTTCTAAATCTCCGTTAGTCTGGCTTTTAGGTATATCACATTAAACTACATTAGACAAAAATAGTAGAGGAATAAGAAAACACTCTTCTATTTTTATGACCTTTTCGTTCTGAGCTCAGTATCTTCACTAAGTCAATCTTCATAACAACCTTCATAACAACAGATGAGAGGTAGTACAACTCTCAGTAAATTCACGGGGGTGCGGGGAGATGCGGCGACCTGGGGGCCCATTCAGTCACATCTGCAGAACTTGGGCTACAACGCAGGTCCCGCCTCCTCTGAATCTCTGTCCACCAGACCAGTGAGTTCCCATGTCTAGTTGGCACTTGCTGATTCACAACAATAGGTGCTGAAATCTCAGATCTGAAGAGGCTTTCTTTCATCTTACGCTTTAATCATTCTTCGTCACTTAACTTATAAAGCAAATGCTACAAAGGACATATTAATATCAATTGACAAAGCCGGAATATAAATGTAGGTCAGACAAATGTAAGCATCAATGTTAAATTTACTGAAGTTGAACACTGTACCACAGTTATGGAAGAGAATATCCCTGCTACGTAGGCGTAAAGGGTGATTTTATATATATAAGTTACTCTCAAAAGGTTCAGAAGAAAATATATGTATGTATATACAAACATAAACACACAGAGAGGATGCAAATGATAAAGCAAGTTGGATAAATGTTAAGAATATGTGAATCTAGGCAAAGAGTAAAGTTGCTTATACTGTTCTTAGTCTTTCAACTTTCCTGCATGTTTGAAATTATTTCCAAAAAAAGGTTTTTAAAAACTTATAAAGGACAATTTACCAGAACCATGTACATTTGTACTTGTTGTATTTTGATATATCAGTGGTTAATACTACAGGAAGAGAAAATTATTCCCTAATCAACACTGAGACATTATCAATCTTTCTGGACTCTCAAAATTTGGTAAATAGATGCACTAAGGTACAAAATGTGCCTAGAGGGTTAGTTCCCTTTTCAAAATTTATAATTTACCTACAGAGTAAATATGGTAAGATCAGATACAAACCAAAACAATATTTTCTGGTGGTCTTTGCAGTGCTTGGAAACTAAGGATGCTCAGAAAGGACTGTTTCTGGACCACAGCCTAGATCAGAAGGCCCACTGCAAAGTTTGCAGAGGAGCTTGGCACATTCACTTACTCCAATTACTCCTCCAGCTAGACAAATAGCAATTTTAGAGATGACAGTAGTAAAATGACTATTTTGAGTAATTACTACCTATAACAAGTAGAAATGTAGATTAAAAATATTCTTAGTTTTTAACTATATTTCTAGTTTTAGTTTAGGGTTTGTTTGTTTTTAATTTCTGCTAGAAATCAAATCTCCTCGTGTAATCTACACAATATTAAGAATAAGGCCTATTATAAACTTTTGTTTCCAAAAATTTTGGTATTTTTCCTTTTCTCATCTCGCAAAACCACAAGTAGAAACACAATTATTTATGGCTTACAGCAGACTCTAAGCCATCATCCAAACTGAGGAGCTGGGGTAAAGTAGAAGTGCTACTCAACTCATCTAAAATCCATCTGCGGTATTTCCTACACGCAATCCCCCTGCAGAATGAAAGCGGCAGGCGGCTCTCAGAGCCTTCAATCACATCATCTAGGAGGGTGGATAAATGCCTCTAAAACTCCCTTTCATTTTATGAACGGAGATTTCCTCAGTTAAGAGACCTTTCCATCTTTCTGCTTCCCCCCTTTTCAAAGGGCTGAATTTTAATGCAAATCTAATTACTCACTCGATCAGGGCAGGCAGATGCTGTGCAGATCCCTCGTTCTCTGCTACCACATGTCAGTGCTGACCTGAAACACCCCTCGTTTCCAATCACAGGCCTCCAAGAGCAAACTATGGCACTCTGGAGCTTCAGGCGGTACTGACTGGATCCAGCAGCAGAGAAAATGAGCAGGGGAACACCACATCGAGACCAAAACTACACCCATCCCTAAGGGAAGGTGCCTTCTTTTCATTTCTGCTTAACACTGCATTTCAATCTGAGCATTAACCCTTGACATCATCTCCGTGCCTAAGGAACACTGTCTGCTCCAGGGAGAGCTGACCTGCTTTTAACAATGTCTAGCACCATCTAGTGGTTACAGATTCTAAATGACTCCAGGCTTTTTAAAAGGGTAAGCTGGTATTCTGCCAGTCAGAGGATGTCCAAGGAAAGAAACATAAACTGGATGAAATCTAAATCACTCAATATTTCCTCTACGTAAACTAACTCAAAGGCAGAAGATTGTACTGACTGAATAAAACTATACTTGTATGATTTAGGGCAATTACCCGTAGCACACTCGACTCACAGGGCAAAAAGTATACAGTAACACCAATTCAAAGGTATTGGCTTTAGAATTGTAGTTTTAACTGATTCTCCTAAAATCAAGCATCTATTAATATAAACATTATAATTGTGCAGGAGGAATCTGAAATTTCTTCAAATACATGAAACTTCCTCAGTTGAAATGTTACATTTATTTTCACGTTTCAGAACATGTAGACTTATCACCTTTAAATTTTTTAAATCTTTTGACATTTTAAAGGATCTAGAAAATAAAGGATTTATTTGTCCATCATTCAATCTATGAACATAAATTAGGCGAAACACTTGCATAATCTTTAACAGTCCTCTGGTCATCGGCAAACACAAAGCTCAAAATATAAATCTGCTATGGTTTGTGACTAACAGTATTAATCTGAAGAAAGAAAAGAATCTAACGTTTACCATCTTTGAATTTATTTTCTCCTGTCACAGTCTTGATAGACTCTAATACTTTTGTTTAAGCCCCAGCACACAATTTAAGCAAGAGAACTACAGTAAGGCTCAGAAGGACACCTGCAGACCAAGCAGGGACAAGAACCTGACCCACAGCAGAAGCAGGGGTGACAGGGGCTGCCGGCAGCCGCTGACTTACCTGAATGAGAAGGGGATGTGTGGGCCACCTGTCAATAGTGCTCCACTTCATCGCAGGCTTCTTTCCCACTTCATTGTAGTATCTGTAAATGGCATTTAAGCTGCTGCCTGAAATATATAGGGGGCTACTTATTTTTTTTTTAAAGATTGGCACCTGAGGTAACATCTGTTGCCAATCTTTTTTTTTCTTTTTCTCCCCAACACGCCCCCACCCCCCGCCAGTACATAGTTGTATAGTCTAGTTGTAGGTCCTTCCGGTTGTGCTTTGTGGAACACCACCTCAGCATGGCTTATGAGCTGTGCTAAGTCCACGCCCAGGATCTGAACCAGTGAACCCCTGGGCTACCGAAGCACAGCGCACAAACTTAACCACTGGGCCACTGGGCCTGCCCCTATTGGGGGGCACTTAGTAGATGCATGTTGATTATGATGAAAATAAAAAACAGACAGTAAAGGCAGTAATTCTAAGTTCAAAAGAGGTAACGTTTCTATACCGAATCAGCCTAATTACAATCATTTCAAATACTCTAAAATGCATATAGATTTAACTACCCTGCAAATGAACATCACTAAAGAGCAATCAATTTCAATGGCCTTTTAAAAATTATTGAGGCCATTCCTAGTGAGAAACACGATGGAGGTGGATTTACGAAATATAAGTAGTCGTTATTTGCAGGGACCAAGTCTTACACTTGAAAGCACGTTAAATTTTTTTTCCCATTATGAAGATAATCAACCCCATCACAGAAAATGTAGGTGGTGGGGAAAAAGGAAAAAAGAACCCAGCTTTTATCCCAGCATGCTAATACAGTTATTATTTTATTCTAGTATAGTTCTTTTCAATTATTTTTCTTTATAGCTGTATTGTTTAACAAAGTTGTAATTTTAGTACATACGCAATTTTGTATCCTGGGCATTTGGGGCATTTTTACTTAATATTATGAGATGAACATTTCTCACATTACAATAAAAGCTTTATAACTATCCTTTTAATGGCTGGTTAATAAGAACAGCTTATGGAGAGCAGCTGACTGAAGTTCCTATGAGCATTCTCCATTTTTATCTGCTCCTACAAAATTATCATCATTCCCTACAATAAGTTAAATGGATACTAAATCCTTACAGGTGATCTAACAAAATCTGTATTTGCAAGCAAGAGTTAGAAATCAAGTAAATTCAAAGACTAAAGGAAGGCAGATGGTGCCAACCCAATGCAACTCTTTCCTGGCCCAGGGGAGCTGGCACAAGGGCCAAGCCTTAATCCTATGAAACTATTCCTACCACAGGGCCTCTCCCTCAATGTTAACACAGGGCAAACATTCCAAAACATTCCCATGCTTCCAACAGCAATCCACTGGTTTCTCTAACTGTAAGAGCTATTAATCAGTCAGGTCTCTAAATTAAAATGCTAGTTAGGACAAAGCCATACTTAAATCAAATGTCCTCTTAGGCTAAAACTCAATTTTCAAAAAAATAAATGAGTTCCATTTCAGTGAGCAGAATACAATCAGTCAGATAAATGCAAACTGCATCCATTCCAGGTTCAAAAACAATCTCTCTAGAAATCACAAAGTGGTCAACACCATATTCATACTGCAAACCACATTTTACAGGTGAGTATCACTGTCAGATGTTCAGAACAACTTCTGAAAGCACATTAGTTCTCCTGGGTCACTCAGAAACACTACGTGAACTACTAGTAGTAACTCAGGGGCAAACAAATTAAACAATTGCTTGTGATTGATACATAGAATATACCGGCCCTGCCACAACGGTGTGTGTCTAAATGATGTACTAGATAAATGACACTCTAGTGCCCTCAAAGAAAGACTGTGCTTCCCAAAGGCTTTCAAATCTCTGAAGCAAGTGAAGATGTACCTGCCCCTACACACGAGTGTCCTGGAGAACAACTGCACAGACACTGAAGTTTGACACACTAGTAGAGCCAGCTGTGAAATGAAATCTGTAGTCAATCCTTTGTCATACAAATAACCATCTTCTTAACTTGTCTAATTTTGAGAGCAGACATTTACATGTTCAGGTATATTTTTTAAAGCAAGGCAAAAGTAGGGTTTAGAAATTTATAAACTCTGATTCATTCTCCAACAATAGATTACTATTTTGAAGTTGCAGAGGTACATTTCCAAAATAAATCACAGCTCAGACTCTTGAGGGTTTCTGAGAACTCAGGCATTTTCATAGGTGCTTTGAACAAATATTTAAAGCACACAACGGGCTGTGAATATGCGTTCCAGTAGTTTTGATTCTCCTTATAGATACAGAAATAATAGATAATAATATACAAAAGCTATTTGTGAGTAAAAATGAGCTGACCTCAATCCTTGAAATAAAACAAAATGTATTTATATAGAATGAAAATGTATTTGTGTGTGACAGTAGAAGCTTTACCTACAATTAATGATACAGCGATCGGCAAACACAGACTACTCTCCAGCTCCAATTAAATATATAAGAAACAACAAGTAGTAATATTTTCCAAAATCTACACCACTAAGAGAAGTTTACAAAGGGAACCTCACACTGAGCATTGGTTTAACCAGTAAACAACCCATAACTGAAGCATAACAAAAAAACATACCAATATTTCCTACATTGTATGAGCACCTCTGCTTTCAAAATGAAAGCAGCTACCATCTTTGCTACATTAATAAGAATATTAGGGTAGCCATAAAAATAAGGTTTATTACACAAACATGGAAAGTGGCTCAAGGTTCATTACTGATCTATTACACGACTGCATTAAAGCACAGAACACTAGCAGCCACCACCTCCCACCTACCATTTGTAATTCTCAGCCCACTGGCCAATAACTCAAGGGATAGATGAACCATGAGATTTCAAATGGACTGACCTGAACTCTCGTGTTTAAAGCAGACAGGTTGGATTTGCCATTCAAATAGAGAATGATTTATCCTTTCATTCTGCACTCAGCTTCCCTGGTTATCTCTTCCAGGACCATATCCTCCCTCCCACTGTCAAAGAGAAGCCCTTACCTGTGGTAGAGCAGCTGTACTGTGGATACTGTGTGAAAGCAATAGCCCTTTCAAGCCCATCTCTCTCCATCTCTTCAATTGCTTCTTCTGTTAAAGGATGGACATACCGGAATCCAATATAGTATTTGTGAGGGGCTATTAGGAAGCATGTGTGGAAAAGAGAAAGTATTAATCTTTATATAGATTCCTCGGAATTGCCAAACACAATGCAATGCCCAGAACAAAGAACAGTTAACCTAACTTCCTGTGATGCTGATAGTGTGTCTAGTTTAGAATATTCCTTGGATTTTATCCAGGCTTCAGCTAGTACATGGACTTTTAATCACTATTTTCTGGAATCAACCTCCTCACTCCACCAGACACACCTTTACTTAGCACTTTTTTTTTTTTTTTTACTATACTAGTAATAGTAATTATCAAGTATTACTTTTTTTAAATTTTTTTGAGGAAGATTAGCCCTGAGCTAACTGCTGCCAATCCTCCTCTTTTTGCTGAGGAAGACTGGCCCTGAGCTAACATCCGTGCCCATCTTCCTCTACTTTATATGCGGGACACCTACCACAGCATGGCTTGTCAAGCGGCGCCATGTCTGCAACCGGGATCCAAACCAACGAACCCCCCCAGGCCACCAAAGCGGAACGTGCGCACTTAACCACTGTGCCACCGGGCCGGCCCCAGCACATGGTTTTTAAAACTTAAGCTTCTGTGTCTTATTCTCTGCTCTTGGCTGAGACAAGAGAGACTCAGGAGAAGGGAAGAAAGAACCAGCACTTATTCTTCAAGTGCACCTCCTCTTATGTACCAGATACCAGGGTAAAAATTTAACTTTTTTTTTTCTCATTTAGACCCCATTTTTCAGATAAGGAAACAGAGACTCTCAAAGGTTAATGAACCCACCCAAAGTCACACCTGGCAGATGGTGGGGCTGAAATTATAACATGGGTCTCCTCACCCCAAAGCCCATGCTCCTTCCATGCCCCCAGCCTGCTTCCACCACTGGAGTTCCCTCCTCCTGTTCCCTTACACCCCAGATCACCGAGTTTGTATAAAACTGGAGATCCTCAACAAAAGTTTATTGATAACAAATGACTGAAATGACTCTCCTCATTTAATATATGAAAAAAATCCAACAACTTTTTTTTCTTTTTTGAGGAAGATTAGCCCTGAGCTAACTGCTGCCAATCCTCCTCTTTTTGCTGAGGAAGCCTGGTCCTGAGCTAACATCCATGCCCATCTTCCTCTACTTTATATGTGGGATGCCTACCACAGCATGGCTTGCCAAGCGGTGCCATGTCTGCACCCAGGATCTGAACCGGCGAACCCCGGGCCACCAAAGCGGAACGCACAAACTTAACGGCTGCGCCACCAGGCCGGCCCCCCAACAACAATTCTTAAATTGGAGGCACCAACTGGGATTTAAAATAATTGCTCTTGACACCTAAATGGCTCAAGTCAGCACACATCTTTGCATTCCTTCCCCCATCACTTTACCAATCCCTTCTTCTATCTCCTCCTTTATCCTCTTGTATCTTCCCCCCTATATTTTAAAAGCATCTACAACCACTCAATTTCTTAGGCATTTATAAAATCATAAAACTGAAAGTTTCCTAAAGTGACCCAGGCTTGCTTCCTTGTCTTTTCATAGAATTACACTAACTTATACCCAAGGATGATATGGAGAACACACTACATAAACATTAAGTAATAGTAAATCTAAGATGCTAATACTGTTCAAGCATTAGCAGGAGCATTATATATACACACACCCATTATGTTTTATATATATATATAAAATTTCCTCAATAACTTGACCCAGGGAACTGTGAATCAACGGAGCATATTACCAAGGACAGAAGCAGAATACCGATGGAAGAGAGAAGTATGTCTGTGCATGGGAAGGAGTCTGATTAGATATTCTCTGGTTGGGGTCTACAAAAAGAGGAAGGAAGGGTGTAAACAGAATCATTCTCAGCTGTCTGTCCCTTCTAAGTCACCAATTTTATGGTCTCTTGCATAAAATATGGTGAACTGCAGTTAGAACACAGCAGAGTGACCCTGGAAGCCAACTCCAAATGACTGACTGTTGAAAGATTATGGGGTTCATGCTAAACTGCCAACTATCACAATATCAGCAAGTCCATCTTTTTTGGGGGGAGTGGTGAGGAAGACTGGCCCTGAGCTAACATCTGTTGCCAATCTTCCTCTTTTTGCTTGAGGAATGTTGTCCCTGAGCTAACATCTGTGCCAATCTTCCTCTATTTTTTATGTGGGACACTACCACAGCATGGCCTGATGAGCGGTGTGTAGGTCCACGCCCAGGATCCGAACCCGTGAACCCTTGGGCTGCTAAAGCAGAGCATGTAAACTTAACCACTACACCACTGGGCTTGCCCCTCACCAAGTCCATTTTTAAGGAGCTCTTGGTGAGCTGAGCTGAGGTTGAAGTGGAATCTGCTTTCTAACCTATTTTGAGACAATACACTTATGAGACTGATATAAGAAGAGCCCCCAATGCTGCAGGTCAACCAGCTCCCCACATGTTCTTTTCACCTGTGCAGTACTGGGAAGCTGCAGCCTAAATGCCTAGGGTCTGAGAGTTCCTCAAATACTGCAGCCTAAGAAAGGTGGAGAGGCTGCCCTCACACATAAACGCAGGGTGGTGACCACATTTTGAAGTGAGAGACAGTTGAATACTCTGGCAAGAACAGATAATGCTTTCTAAACTGTCCAATTGATGGCCTCCAAAAACACATTTTACAGAAAGTGACAATGTGCTCTCTCTGACTGGGCCTATCCTGAGGAAACAACAAGTGTTCACAGAGGCTCCTTGCTGGTCAGGATAGATTTCCCACTGCAGCTGGCTGTCCCCAGCAGAGCGTGGGGAGAAGGAGCCTCCTGGGTGTTAACCAGCACCACATCTGGCCAGACTGAGTTCAAAACACACTACTTGCTGGCCTGGCCTAGTCTACCCTCAGAGCGGCTACCCAGTGAACACTCTCCAGTGAGAACTACAAAAGGAAAAAAGGACTGAACAGAAAAACCAGATATTTAAACAGCAAAACTTCATTAATTTCCAGTCCATTAATTTAGCAAGTACAATACCTCAAATGTTTGATTTGAACATGACTCCCTGAGACAAAGGTTTGAAATACATATAGCATGATGCCTTTAATTTGTATTAGATCATGAACCCTATGCCAATGACGAATTATAAACAAGCTCACATTTACTGAGTGTCATGTACTATGCACCACACTAATGCCTTCCAGGATTATCTTATTTAATTTTCACAATGATCCAAGGAGTTGAGTTCTGTTATCCCCATTTTCAAGAGGAGCTTTAGTGGGGTGAGTAATCACACAACATGATTTCATGCCTGGAATCAGACAACGAGGCATGGGGAAGCCAGCTCCATCTGAATCTGAACAAGAACCCATGCTCCTCTCTGTAATGCATTTTATAAAGAACAACGAAATTATTCTACTGAGTAGCACTTACCTATAACTTCATTAAAAGCAGTTATAATCTACATAACTAAAATTTTTTATATTTTTATATTTAGACTTTTCATGAAAGGATTACACTTCTCATCTATTTCTTTCTGTAGTCCCTAAATTACTGCAATGTAATGTAACTATATGAAACCAATTCCAAGTTAAATTCCCTCACATACAGTCATGCATTGCATGACAACGCTTCAGTCAACAACAGACCACATACACGACGGTGGTCCCATGAGATGAGTACCACAAAGCCTAGGTGTGTAGTAGGCGATACCATCTAGGTTTGTGTAACTATACTCTGTGATGCTCACACGACGATGAAATTGCCTAACGACACATTTCTCAGAACCATCCCCATCATCGAGAGACACACACAGTCGCATGATGGACAGGCAAGCAGGACAGGACTGAAACTCACTGTATTAGTCAGTTGGTCAATTCTATGCAAAGTCAGTGCAGGTCTCAAAATTTCTATACTGGCTACCAAGCAGCAACTATTTCCCTAAAAAATGGGAGTATTAAACATTCTTATGTTTGTAATCCTCACTTTTTGCCTAAAAAGAGCTTTTCCAAATAGACATAAACAAATAGACATAGTTCAAAAGCAAACTTTATAATTTTGCAGAAAAGAAAATATAAGAAGACAGGAGGAAGAAGAAAGAGATGAAGAGAGGGAGAAACAAAGAAACCAGAAAGCAGGCAGGAAAAGCAGCACGAAGTGGGGAGGGAGGGAACCGACTGCTATTCCCACCCTAAGAAGCACTTGGGTCCTTCATGCCGAGCTTCAGGTCCACTCAGTGGAGCAAGAGCAGGAGGACCAGCAACTTCCTTCCAGGCAATCTGGCGAGCCCCTGAGGGCCACAGAGCCACACCTGTGATCTTCTTGTTCTTCAATGCAAAGTTCTCCCAAAGAAGTTTCCAAACCTTGAGGCTATGTCATGTTTCCTACATCCACACTCTGTGTGATCATCAGCCCTCATAGACGTTTTGTAGAGCATCTCTCCAATGCATCTTCAAACGATTTTCTCTCTGCCCCTTAGGCAGACTGGCCTGCAGCAGCAAGGTCCCACTAAACTGGAAACAACTTCTAAGTAGAAACCAGGCTTTTCGACTCTGAACAGTGCAGGGCACTCACTGGGCCACTGATAAACGAATGAGTGGGTGGTCTTGGGCTTCATTAAGCACCACTACCATACCCTCAAAGCAGGTCTGCCAAAATGATTAGTTAGTCATCCACCATGCAGGAGAAAGTAGTACTTTAACTTGCCTGCCTCAGAGAGTCCCAAGCTTGGGCCACAAAGGATGGTGATTGGCCAAAGGGTCAACAGTACCAATGCCCTCCCAGGACCTGGCCCTGGACAAAGTTCCAAGATCCAAAGAACTCAAAAGCAGCCCCAAGAGAATTTACTTCTTGCCTTTGTGCAAACTACCAGGAAACTTAGCTCCATGGAGGTAAGGACGCGACTTATTCACTACTTTATCCCTCGTCATGATACCTGACATGTGGTCAGTGCTTATAAGTATCTGGTGGCGGGTGGATGGAAGAGGAATGGATGGATGTGGGAATTAATGGATGAAAGAGTGGGTGAGGGAGTGATCAGATGGGCAAGTGAAAGAAGAGAGAAAGATGATTTCTTGCCACATTAGTAACGATTTAGTGACTGGACAGGCAAGCCACCAAGATGATTTGTGCTTCATGGCTTCCCTAAACTTATCCCCAAAGTTATAATGAAGAATAATAGATTTTTGTTTCCATATAGGTCTCTATAAGATAGAATGCTTAATAACTGATTTTTTTTAAAAAAATTACTCTTACAATTTTGACTATGAAAATATGAAGTGGATATTATTATTCTTTGGTCCCTATCAAAGAAGGAGATAACTAATCGTAGAGTCTAGATGCTTGTAACTTCCTCTCTTTGGACTAAATGGCCACATATTAAAATGATCATACGATCATAAAGTCAGAACCCCAACTGATATAAATTTGTAGAACAGGGATTTGCATAGAAAGGAATTACAGAGCAGTTGAAAGTTATGCTCTAAACCAGACTGGCCAGTATCAGGTACAAGTTGTACGACTTCGGTTAAGTTACTTAACTGTGTCTATTTCCTCATCTCTGTAAGGGAGATAACACCTACCTTACCCAGTCATGGTCACAACTGAATTATATTCCTTAAAAACTGCATCTACTAAGTACCATGTTAGATGTTGTTGATCATTATTAACAATTCCTATTAGAATGGGAATTTGGCAAAAATTGGCTTGTTATATAAACTCTGCATTTAAAAAAAATAATAAAATGATCAGATGTTTCATAATAAGTGGGACACTGGATTAAATCCAGGTCATTCCATGGGACTCTTTCCAGGACAACCTGGGAGGCCACGGCCACCACTGGCTTGTCTGACCTGGACAACCCAGCGGCCTCACCAGACAGCGGAGGCGGCGGGAAGCATGCCTTCCATCTGTAATCCTTTTTCAAGTCTGACAACTCTGCAACAGTCCTATATGGTTATGGGCACTATACTAACACATCACAGAAAACATGGCACCCCCCCACCTCCTTTTTCCACTGAAAACAGCATAGCAACTGCAGATCTGATTCACACTAAGCCTTTTATCATGATAAACTGTTAATAACCAGAGAGTTTGTTCTCTATGAAGTAAGCGTGAGTAGAGGTCAGCCAAGTTTCCCCTCAACAAACATTTTAGAAGATTCACTGTGGCATGTGTGCCTGAACTGTATAAGACACGCCCCTGAGCCACAAGGGAAGGCAGGAAGCAAACCTAATATTCAGAAGCACAACTGAACAATTTTCCAAGTGAGACGATCTGCTGAGGGCCAGAGCCCTGTGTCCCTGCGTGTGATGTGAAACGGTGGATCCTGACAGCAACTCGGGCTGACGCTCAGTGTCGTCTTCTCAGAAAAGGAAATGCTTTTGGTCCTGCCTAGTAGGGCTGCCCTTTGCAAGTCTCCACTGTGTCACACTCCTTTCCCAATCCTGAAGCCCTAAAATATATCCGCAATTAATGTATTTCATGTGTCCTAAGATGCACATTTTTTGTTTTAACATTTCTCCTATTGGTCCGCATATACAATAGACACTGTCTTAAAATTAACTGGCAGAGTTTTTTGTGTCTTAGTATTATACAAGGACAATATGTGACCTGCAAACTACGGTGTCTTGAATGCGATTACATATGCGCTTACAGTTCACTCCTGTAGTGTTTCATTCTGCATGTGATGATTCTGCGTTAGAGGTTCTCAGAGGACAGTTACCAAATGCAATCCTCTTTTTAGTGTCACGTCCAACAGGGCACTTAAATGCCTCACAATGGTGGCATTGCCGAGAGCTGAAAGCACTTGCTGAAAAGTTGCTTAGAATCTCATGGCTTCAGTGACAACTAGCTAATTGTGCTCTAAATGTTGATCTAAATAGCTATTCACACAGAAAGAAAAGGCAATAAGCAGCAGCCTCAATCCATTTCCAGAAGATTTCTTCCAGGGCATGATATGTGCACCTTTTATTCATGATATGTAGCCTCTTCCTATTAATCTACTCAACCTAACACACACCTCAAACTTCCTTTCGAAACTAATGTTCCAAATCTCTAGCTTTTTTATTTGCAACATAAGGAAGTAACAGAAAAGGCTACACTGCCAAGGACAAAGGATAATGCCTCAGGAACTGAGTTAAATGACTGTGCGTCACATGGGAACCCCCACAAATCGAGAGCTGCCGGGACAAAGAACTGCATTTGGCATCCAAGAATGTTTTGAATTTCTAACTACTTTGAAAAAGAAACCCTAGTGAGATGCTGATTAAGAAACACTGTACCGGTGTGTGGGGACAACTCGTCCAGCAGCTTTACCATGCCTTCTCCTTGCTTGGAAGTCCACATCTTGATGGGGGATCCGCCTCCAATTCTGCGGTATTGCTCCTGAATTTTGGGGGTTCGGCGTTTGGCGATGATTGGTGCCAGCTTACTAAATCATTTAACATGTAGGGAAGTAAATTTTATTCCACATTAGCAACCTCAGAAACATTTTCTTCTCAATAAAGAAAAGATAAGCAAAATTTTAAGAAGAGCCTGACAAGATCAAGCCTTTAGAAACAGAACCCTGAGGTCACTGACAACAGCCAGCAATTTGGCCTAGATTAGAGACACAAAACTAGACACTATCTGAGGCACAGCCGCCTCTGCCCACAAGTTGTTCCACCAGCACACCCTGAAGATTCAGGACACCAAACACCTGTGCAGAGACGCTGGACATGTGCCAGCCACTATCTTCACACCTCTTGATCCTGAACCTAGCAGGAACTAGGACATAAAAAATATTAGGAAGTACACATTCGTCTTAATTTAAGAAAATGCATATTAATTCTACAGATGTACTTGCATATTTGAGCAAAGATATGTACACAAGAATGTTCACTGTAACACTGTAAACAACCTAAACATGTGTGTGTATGTATGAAGGACTAGATATGCATGGACTATTTCCTCCAGGGTGGATAACTGGGAGACTAGAGGCCAAGGTGAAAGACACATTTGCTTTTTACTTTGAACAGTTTATTCTATTTGCATTTTTTTATCCTATGCATGTATAAACTTTTCATTACAAAAACTTATTTTAAACGAAAAAAGAGCATATCCTTCTTATATCTAATAGAAAATAATAATGCTGCTCTAGCCACTACCAGATATGCATTAAAACCATTTATTTTTTTGAAACTATAGAACTGAGATACATGTAAGGCAAAACACATTGCACAAGTTATGAACAAATGCAAGTGTTTATGTGTATCTTACTTTTGAATAGGAAGTGTCATGAGGTCTCGGTCCAAGAAGAGCCTCAGAAGGAAGTCATGAACTTCTCCAAGGGTTTCAGGGCCTCCCATGTTCAGCATTAATATTCCTGTTTTCGGCTTTCTACAAATAAAATGCAACAGTTGATTTGTAATACTTCTTATTTTCCTTTAGGGTAGAATCTTGGTCCAGCTAGCAAACTCTCATCTAATCTGTTCGAAGCAAAGGTAAAAACATACAGATCTTTTCACTGCCATCACGTGGCTACCTATCTGCAAATGCAGGAGGCCTCCAGTTCTGCATGGTCCCAGCTCAGACTCTGGCCTTCATGTCCTAGCTCCATCCAAGGCACCAACCTTCAGCAGGCTCGAAATGTTTCCCTATTAAACTGGCAGCGCTGTACCAAGATCCCAATCTTCAGGGACTGAAAGTCACGAGAGAAATCTAAAACTGTCCTGCAGCTGAAGCACCTGTTCATGTGAAAGCCTTATGGATACACAGGTTACCTGACCTCTCCAAACTTTAGTATCCTCATCTGTAAAATAAAGAGTCCACCACCAACATCAAAAGGTTGTTTTGAGAATTAAACGGATAATGTCCTTAGTCATTTAGCATGATCTGGCACACAGTAAGTTCTATTAGACACAGAGAAGCCATTAAACCTCCACAGTATACCAACCCATCTCCCACTCTGCTCCTTTCTCTTTAGTCAATTATTTACTACTGACAAATGATTTCTTACTACTCTGCCTCCTTCTCCAGAGCCTGCCTTCTTCTTAGTCCTTCTTCAGTGTCTCCCGCTATAATAAACTACAGTTCTCACTTTACACTCAGCCCTCCATTCTTCATCTAAATCCACGGGTTAGGTAATTCCTGTAAGACACTGCTCTAACTTACTCAAATTAGTCCCAGGCTAAAGAATCAAGCACTGAATGAGTAAGAAGAAATAGCGAAAAGAAAGCAAAACTCTGTAACAAAAGTTTTAGGTCAAGCAGCTTCTGGGAAATTAAAAACACAAAAAGACAGCAAAAATGCACACTTCTAAAATCCAGAGCAGCTCTGGAGCCTACGTAGCCCAAGGTGAGCCAGTCCAGGAGGAGTTCTCTACTCCCTAACCCCACCAGGGGGCAAAGTGAAGCTGGAGCAGAGAGAGAGCCTGCTGTGTGCTTCTGGGAGCCACAGAAGACCACGACTAGAGATTCTGAACTATGAGGTCAGAGCCTGAGACAGTACTGTGGAGAACTGGGGGCCTGTGTGTTCCCATGAACGGTGGCCACTGATGGCAGTGAATGAGTCTGCAGGTGCAGAACTAAAGGACAAGGAGTGTTTCTTCATTCATCCTTTTTTTTTTTGCATTAGAAAATTTAGATATAATTCACACACCATAAAATCTGACATTTTAAACTTTACAATTCAGTGGCTTTTAATATATTCACAAGGGTATGCAACCATCACAACTATCTAATTCCTGAACATTTTCACCACCCCACAAAGAAACCTTATACTCATCACCCATTCTCCCTCAGCCCCAGCAACTCCCCAATCCACTTTCTAGGTCTATGTATTTGTCTATTTAGGACATTTCATAGGAACAGAATCATATAATAGATAGCCTTTTGTGCCTGGCTTCCTTTACTTAGCATAAAATTTTCAAGGGTGTAGGCTGAATCAGTCCTTCTTTCCTGTTTACGGCTAAATAATATTCTGTTGCATGGATCTACTCTCCATTCACTCTCGATAAAGCAGCTGAGAAATAAGCAGCCTGACGTTTATCTAAAACACCATTATTACAAATGCATTTTCTAAATCTCCTCCATCAAGACCACCTCTAGCTACCATAGTAACTAAGCCAATGCTGTCAAGATGGCTCTCTTTTGGAAGATTATTCTTAATGTGTTCTAAAACTAAAGACATGATGACATTCGAATTGCAATTTTTAAACAATTGTTAACAACATTTGGCGATAATATTAGGCAGCACAGTATGTTAAATTTATACAGGTGGAAACCATTTTCCTGATCACACACACTGTAGGTGAATAAAGTGTAAATATGAATTCTTAGCCTAAATTTTCAAAATAAGAACCAATTCATAGGGAAAGGGAAAAGTTCCATTACAATGAAGTCAGGGATTTTCTCATTTAGACCCCATTATAAAGATTAACTAAGTTCACTTTTCACATCATGGTCTCAGACTAGGGTTTCTCAACCTCAGCACTACTCACATTCTGGCTGGATCATCCTTTGCTGTGGGGGCTGTCTTGTGCACTGTAGGAGGTTCAGTAGCAACCCTGGCCTCTACTTACTAGATGGCAATACCACCCACCCCACCCCAGCTGTGACAACCAAAAATGTCTCCAGACACTGTCAAATATGTCCCAGGCTGCAAAACGCTCCCCCACCCTCTCTTAAGAACCACTGTTTTAGAGGAAGGGACTTTAACCTCCTTTTACTAAACTAAGCAACTATTGTGAAGATGTCATTGTTCTATACCTTTTCCACCCCCACTGACCAGAAGTCCCATCAATGAATTAACAAACTGGTATTTGGTTTTCTTTTCTTTATACCTCAAAATTCCAGATTCATTATATTGTGAAACTGTAATATTCCCTTAATCTTTCTACTTAGACCACCAGTGCCCTCCTGGGATCCTGTCTTTCACCCTCAAAATCTGTGACTCACAATAAATTAAGCACATTTTTCCATGGATTGCTGCCAGTTAAGAGATTACTGGTTAAGAAACTCGAGGCTAAGAGACTTACCTAAGCCACGGAGGGTATCAATGTGCAAACGGGATTTAGAACTGTTTTTCATCTATAACACCTGAGCTCAGAACAAGAGTGGCTTTAAATGGGACATTACTCTGCCCTGCAAACCTATGTTTTGCAAAACATGTTCATCTTATACATGAAAGAGATGCACACAGTTTAAAAATATCTAAATACACGTGCACTTAATTCAAAACGGTGTTGTGCATGACGAATGGCGCATTAGTAAGCCGTAGTCTGACACCCCTCTATTCCAGAATGTGAAGAGCAAAGCTTTAGTCAAGAGACTCTGTCCCTTCTCCTCTCCAGACAAAGCACATCTGAGACCAAGGTCTGAATGGGTAAGTTCTCTTTGTTTCAATGTAAAAGTGTATAGAGTAAAACATTTAAAACTTCTCATTTCAAAAGGTTTCAACATTTTGCCATTTTTATATTCTAAGACTCTCAAATATCAGGTTTTTCCTTTGAACTATTAATTGTACATAACAGAAACTTAAGCTCATCAATTAATAAAGCAATAGAGTAATTCTATTCTACCATATACAGTCAGCATCAAGATAAAGAAACAAATCCCAGCTCCTCATTAAACCTACGAGATGTAACTGGCCTGAGGATCTAAGCTGCCTCTAGACCAGGGTCTGGCAAACTACAGCCATATGCCAAAGTCACACCCTCCTCCCCTACTACCTGTTTTTATAAATAAAGTTTTATTGGAACACAGCTCTGCTTGTTTACATATTATCTATGGTTGCCCTCACATTCTAACAGCAGAGTTGAAGAGCAGCAAAAAGAGACCAAATGGTCCATGAAGCCTAAAAAGTTTACTGTCTAGCCCTTTATAGAACAAGTGTGCTGACTCCTGGTCTAGCAGTGTCCAGTCTAGCATCATCCAGTCTAGTCTAGTCTAAGCACTAAACAGCAAAATGCCTTCATAATGTGTAGCATCAGAATCATTCACAAAGAGGAGCTGGCCAGGTGGCATGGTGGTTAAGTTTGAGCGCTCCAATTCGGCAGCCCCGTGTTCACTGGTTTAGATCACAGGTATGGATGTACGCGCTGCTTATCAAGCCCTGCTGCGGCAGGTGTCCCACATATAAAATAGAGCAAGATGGGCACAGATGTTAGCTCAGGGCCGCTCTTCCTCAGCTAAAACTAGAGGATTGGCGGCGGATGTTAGCTCAGGGCTAATCTTCCTCAAGAAAAAAAATTAATTAAAATAAAATAAAATAAAAAAGAATGATTCACAAAGAGACTCACCACTTCATCATCTCTAATACCCAAACATTAGAAATAACCTATATCCCCCATAATATGGGACTGAATAAATTATTATTTATTAAATTACTCTTAAGCTGTTAAAATAATTTATAATATTTATATTTATATGGTGACACAGTAAATAAAGAGGAAGCTATAAAAATAGTAGATGTAGTATTGTCACATTTGGTAAATATCTACTAAGTGAATATTAATAGATATATAGAGACAAAATATTGGGTGGTGAGATTATCAGTGATTTTTTGATCCTTTTCTGCCTGTCTGTATTTTCTAAAATGAACTTATTTCTTCTGTATAATCACGATATAAAGTTACTTAATAGAATTTGCATTTTTTAAGATTCTTATTTAATTTTAATAATTTAATATTAAGGCTACTTATATTATTGCCTTTTGCCACTAGGATAATATATTACTGAAATCATTTTTCTTCCAGGTTCCACATCGAATCAGTTCTTCAGGTTACACCAAGTACCCCAAGTACTTAGAGCACTTTGTACTATGGCTGAGGTGAGAAACGAGCGACTGTGGGGGACAAGGAGGAAGGGTAGCCTGCTCAACATGCCGCCAGGATGGAGACAGTGTCTGTGCTTCTTGTCTTCCTCATCAGATTCCATCGTTTAGGAGGAGAGAGAGTTGAAGGAAGAGGATTTGGGGCCCCGCCCCTAATGCTCTATCCCCTATAAACCTCAGTTTATTTAGTGCTCAATGTACCCATGATTATACAGTGTAAAACAACACAAAATAAGACTACTTTATTTTCAAAGCTGTATAACTTTTACAGAACATCTCGTCTACCAGAAAGATGAAGGTGTTAAGAGTTCATAGCTACTTTCTTTCTTTCACTCTGCCTAGTGTCAAAGTGCACTGTTTTTCTCTATGTTCTCATCCAAACAACTGCCCTTTATAGTCTTCTGTTGCCTCTGTACCTGAGGAAGACTTGAGAACAGATGTGGTTTCTATTAGGGAGAAGGACACCCAGCAACAACACCATGCCTGCTGACGTCCACCCACAAACAGCAGAGCTGAGGTATGAAACACGTACTTTATTTCTTTAATAAGTTATAAATCTTATTACGGCATTTATAATTATGTTCACTGTGTTAACAGATGAAAAATGATGGTAGAGTTTACCATAGAAATTCTTGGTAGATTAGCTATCCTTCATCCTGTACAGGATAATACATTTCTAGGTATAATTATGTTAGGTTCACAAATACATTTCCAGCATACATATAATTTGTGTTACCTGACATATTCCAGAAGTAAATTCCTACACAATTTGCAGACTATACTCAACTCTGTGTCCTTTAACAAAAGCCCTGTGGGATTTTTACTTGTCAATCATACCTCAACAAAGCTGGAAAATAAATAATAACTTAAAAATCTGTAAAAATTCAAAAAAAATCTTAAAAGTCCTATGGGGATGAAATCTGTAGTTTAACAGCTATTGAAAGGAAGCCAAGAAAATAACAACACTCCTTACATACTGGGTTTTCCCAGCAACGTTCCTCCTAAGTCACATGTACCCACTGGTATTTGCATCAAAAAAGAGAAAATCCTTATCAGCATCTAAAATTGGATTCATACCTCTCCCCAGGTTGAACTTGCGGTTTGGGGCTTCTGGCACGTTGGGCTGTTTCTGACGCTCCTGCCGCTGTGGCTGCATTCAACTGGCACCTCCACGGCTGACGGGCCCTTGAGCTGCCATGCACTACTGTGACAAAATTAAAGTGGCAGAATGAAATCTAGCTGGAAAGTAATTTCTTTTGAAGAGGTCCTCAGAGCACAATTCCTGGATTTAAAATTTAAAGAAATGCTACAGCAGAGGTGATTTTCCCAGCATTTCTCTGCAGGCAGGTGAAGGCCCTTAAGGGAATGTGGTGGCGCCCCCTAGGATGACTTATCAGGACCTGCAGAGAGCCTTTTTAGAAACAACACACCTTCTTTCCCCGCTTTGGTCATAAACTTTGATATGATCCCTCATGAGAATCACTGCACGTTATGAAAGTTACTGATGCAAACTGTATGCAAGCATGCAGGCTGCATGCTGCTCATATGAAAGGTGAGAAGCCTACAGACAAGGTTAAGAACCAGATTTAACGCGTGGAAACTGGGTCAGTTTTCAACCAGTTGCATAGGTCCCTGGCTACCTACAAGCCTTCTCCAATAAAGCACCAGTGCTGAGAACCCCAGGACTGACCCTGGACTCTGACAAGTATGTGGCCTGCATAGCTAAGGATTCATGGAACCCTAGAGTCCATACACTACATTCCTGACCAGGCTGCCAGTACTCAGGACCCCAGAATTCCTTGCTCCAAAGCCCCATCCCCACCTCCAGGGTCTGCAGAGGCCTTTTTCCTGGGTCCATCCATCTGAAGGCTCATCATGCTATCAGTGTAAGCAACTCTTGACCTGAAGGGTAGCCAAGAGGTGGCTGTCTGCAGGGTCAAGAATGGAGCTTGAACATACAGACTGGGGTGTCCACACATGTGTATGGACAACTCTTCACAATGCGGGACAGAGCCAGCAGTGGGAAGAGAAGCAGGGAAGCCTGCAGCCCAGAGGCAACTCTCTGAAGGCCTCCACATTCCTGCAGGCACTCAGAAGAGTTTGAGAGCTCACCATTCCAGGTCATTATGAAGGTCTGTTTGTCAGTGTAAGATAAGAGAATATATTTCAGTTTGCTAGCTTACTATTCCATGTATGCTATATGGGTCTCCATTTGAACTCTTGTCCGGGGCTGCACAAGAGTTAGTGGTGGGCTTGGAGAACCCACCTGAATTGAGGAATCCATGGGCCATACTCAGTTGTAGCCCAACACTGTACACATGACCTCCCTTCCTCATTCTCAGACTAACAGGCTCAAAACCAGCTCAAGATCAGTCAGCTTCCCTCCTCCTACTTGTGAGTCAAAGGGGTCCTTTGACGGGAGGAACTTGGCTGTGGACCAGAAGCTCTGACTCTGAATCCAGCTCTGCCACTTACTAGTAAAGTGACTGGGGCCAGGTTATAATCTCTCTGAGCCTTAGTTTCCCCAGCTGTAAAATGATGACACCTTGCTATCAGGATCCTTGTGAGGATCACAGCAGATAAGACCAGAGAAGCATTCTGCACAGTGTCTGCCACATGATTAGTGCTGGCATTAATCATTTATAAGTTTCATTTCTAAGTGTCTAGAGCATAGCGACTACACCTGCTCTGATTTTTATCACCAAGCATGTCTATGAAATACAGGAGAACGGTATCTCCAGGCAACTTAGATTTCCAACTATCTAGATTGTGCACATTCCCAACAGAGCCAATTACATGACCTTGTGCTGAATAATCCTTATCAATTCAAAGTGCAAGTGCAAAGATTGACATATCAAATGAAGTCTCAAAGCAACTCACATCTCCTTATTTTGGACAAGTTCAATTCTGAACTGCATGATGAGATTTAGCCAGGTTCTCAATCACGTCGCAATGCTGCCAGCAATTCCTTATAGGAATGAGATTATATCAGATTCCATGGGGTATGAGAACAGAACTTTGGCATTCCATAATTTGACTGCTGGTTATAAAATAAGATTTCCTCTTGTGAACCTTAAAAAAGGGGTCGGGGAAAATACGGGTGAGACTAGAGTCTCCAAGTAGTACATTAGTATTTCCTAGTACAATTTGGGAGCTGGGAGCTTTTCGATCTGCCGAACTATTGCCATGCCCTCCAGTCACAAAATTCTCTTCTCTGTGGTTGAACAAATCCTCAGAGGAGGGGGATGCTGCTAATAATGGATCCTTTCCGTTCAGGATTTAGGGTTAATACATCCACCTCTCAAGGACTTCTCTAAAACACACCTCTCCCCTAGTGATCTGAAGGTTGTAGAGAAACAATGAGTGTCTTCTGCCAAAAGATTAGTGTTCAACTAGCTGACGGAATTTAAAGTAATCATTCAAACAAAGGATCAACTCCTGAATATACTCAGCTCACAGCTGAAGAGAAATCCAAAGGCAGAGGTAGCATTGTGTGGTTTAGAGTATGTGTTCTGGAGCCAGAGAGATCTAAGCAGAAATCCCAGATAAGACCAACACGCTGTGTGGCAGAGCCTGGGCAACTCCCTGAGCCACTCCTAGTCTCATTTTCTCATCTGTAAAAGAGTGATAAGGCCATCATTGCAGGGCTGTTGTGAAGATTAGAAAAAAATCTACATCCAGCCCCAAGAACAGTGCTCGGCGCACTACATGTGGTTAAACAGGAGGTAAGAATACTTGCCCACTTATGAACTAAGACCGGGTATTTCTAACCCTACTGTTGACATGAACAACCGGTCTACCTTTGAAAAGCCCACAAACAATGAAAGCTACAAAAATGAGGGATCTGCAGAAGAAAAGATGATGTAAGAAATGAAACTTCACCAATCCTGGACAACCCCAATAAGTGAATCATTCAAAAGAATACCTGTGACTTACGAAGTTCACAGCTATCAACTGGTTCTCCAAAACCAAATTATTTAGTATTTTGGATATTTTGGGGTAGGGCAGGGGAGGGCAGAAAGCAAGGTACACAAGTACGTAAATATGATAAAGCCCTTTTCTATCACATAGAAGATGAAGATTACTTCAAAAGGTACTTGGGGGAATTGTTATTTTCTGGTATGGAGCCAAAATGTCCTACTGTCTTCTACTTAAACACTGATACTCTTTCTTATTATTCTAGAATTTTTTTTTCTAATTACAAAAAACCATGTACGCCCAGTGTAGAAAATTTGGAAAGAAAAACAATTCATTTTTCTAGCAACTTTCTAATAAAAAAATATATACATATAGTATATAGCCCACTCTAGGAAGCGTCTCATTAATTCTGTAATATGCTAAAATTGTAGAGTGTAAAACTTTGCTTTCCTTTTACTTTCAGAATTCATTTGCAGAAATACTACTTAATTTTTTCTAACCCAAATAATGCTCATCCTTTCATATCAAACATGATTACAGTCTTATAACTACATCTTAAAATCAGAGTCCATAATACAACTGGATTTCAAATCTACCTCTGTTATGGTTTCTGAATCCTTCCACTTAAGTTATTTATAACCTGGACAGCCAATCATTTAAAGTTTCTCATATTGTTCCATGACCTCAAATCTAGAGCCTGTCAGACTTTGCCACAGAAGGGTCGATGAAAGAAAAGATCAATTTGATCCTTCTTTCAGCCCCATTACGGGCTCTGTGCTTCCCTTTTTGAGAGACAATGCCTTTGGTCTCCTAGTGCCCTTAGTGACCTGATCCTCAATGTACACTGGGTACTTATTATTTTCCTAACAAAAGTACCTGTAATAAGATATGGAGGTTCAGAGTGGATTCTCTCCACCCCCTCTCAGTAGGTGCCAGACTGATGACTTAGAGAACTTCTTAGAAAAATAAGTCAGGTCTGTGTCCAGTCACTGTTCAAATGCATTAATTAAGCATCTTCGTATGTGGCAGCCTTTTCCATAATATCTTAAGATTTTGAGGTCCTGACGTATCTACTGCGTTCCAGGCACTGATACAGGCTTTACCTGGATCCAGTTCATTTTCATGGCAAGCCTATGAGGTATTACCTTTCTCCTTTTACGTTTACCAAAGCTCAAGGCAGGTTGAGTACCTTGCTCAAAGGGTCAGTTAGGAAGGCTGCAGGCTAGTGTCCCAAACAGGTGTGTCTGACCCAGGGTCCCATCAGCTCCTCCTGTGGACACAACTTACATCCCCGGTTTGCATCAGAAACGTGTGGGGTTGTCAATGGGTCTTATTTGTTCTCCACGCAGCTCTAGAAAACACTAGCCCAGGCTGCCCCGGGGTGGGTTCTGAAGCCAAGAGCAAGTGAACACTGGCTGATGCCAGGGGCTAAGGCAGAGCAGCAGTGGGCACAGTGAAACCCCCAACACCAGGGAGGGAATCCCAGGGCAGATGCCCATGGCGATGGAGGTGATGCTGTCTTCGTGACGGTCCCCTCTGTGGCAGGCCCTTAACACACCCTCCCTCCCGTACTCCTCACGCCAATCCTGTGACTATCATTATTCTGGTTGTACAGATGCGAACCAAGGCTCTGAGTTCAGCCACTGCTCGCAGCCACCCAGCTGACGGAAGGGACTCGGGGACCCCTCCTGGCGGCCTCCCAGGGCCCTCGGGTCACCCACGTTCCCCCTCTCGCCCCTCCCAGGAGAAGGCCCCTCGCCCCTTCGAGCGCAGCTTCCTGCGCAGCCCACCGCCAGTCCCGAAAGGCCCCAGGCCAGGGGGGCCCGGCGCGAGCCGCCCAGTGTCCCCGCCGTCGCAGGGACCCGGGCCTCGGCGGCGGCCGCGACACCTCCACTTACGTCGATCGCGGAGGAGGGCGCCCACAGACCGCAGGGCCGCAGCCATGTCGGTGCCGACCGAAATCATTCCCCGGGCAGCCGCTGCCCGGGAGCTGGGTTCCTCCCGCGGCACCGCGCTCAGCAGCGGGCCCCGCCACCGCCGCGCCGCACAGCACCTAACCGCCAACCCACGCCGCGTTATCTCGCGTGGCCGCGCCCTGCGCCCTCGCGGCGCGCCCGCTGATTCGCCGCCGGGCCTCGGGGCGGGGCCAGGCAAAGGCACGCTTCCCGCGGGGAGCCCGCCCCCATGCGGGGCCGCCCCCAGGGCGAGAAAGGGTGGGGGCTGCGCTAGCCGCCTCTCGGCACCGGCGCCGCGGTTGGGTGTCTGAAGACTTCCGGACCCCTGGTCGCCCTGGACGATGGCCCGCCTTGCGTGTGCCACCTTGACCATGGGAGGAACCGCGGCCACAACGCGGCAAAGGACTTTCCAGACATTTCCATTACTATTACTTATGGGGATGCTTTTGCCTTAGTTGTCCAATTTGCTTGCCTAGTTAACGGCACAAATGTGCCGACCATGTTTTGTTTTCAGAATAGGAAAAGGAACTATTTTGTATTAGACACTCATGACATAATTACTCAGTTTCTCTGGAGTATCTCTGTGTAGCGGAGTGTGACAGGTGGGACCAGAAAGCAAGCATTGTACTGTCAACATGAGAACTTTAGGAAAGCGAAGGCCAGTCCGGCAAATGCGTTTTTGGAGGGATGGTATGGTGAGGTTTGTCAGTATCCGTGTCTGTGCACCTTCACGGGGTACCCGCCTGCCCCAACCACGCACGCGGAACTTCCCTCATTTCAGGCCGTTCCTACATCCTCACTCCTCCCCCCGCCACCCTGCCCATAAGTTCAGTGCATGAGTATAAGGCCAACCCTTGGGACAGAAGGGTCTCAGGCATCATTCATTCATTGCGCATGTATTGAGCACCTACTGTGTGCACTGGAAAAACAGTCAACAGAGCAGACTGAGCTTATGTACATGTAAGCAGAAGGGGCTTACATGGAGGTTGGGGGAGAGGCAGAATAGAATCACGATATGTAGTATTTTGACTGGTGATTCGCTTTAGAAAGAAGAATGAACTGATGTAAGGGAGATGGGGGAGGGGACGCCAATGTAATTTGAAATAGGGGACTCAGAGAAGTGCTGACTGACATTTGGGCAAAGGCCTGAAGGAAGTAAGGGGGCAAGCTGTGTGGAACATTCCAGAAGATGGAGTCTAGATTGAATTGAATACTTGTTTTCTGTAGCTAAAATGAGTGCTCTTGACTGAGTTTACTTACTATTAAAGTTAGTCCTTCGTATGGTTATAAGCCCAATATCAAATGTCAAATTAAATGGATTGCCTTCCATATTACAGACATGATGTTCAAATCCACGCAGGAACTATTCCCTGAGAAATGGACGGTGAAACGTGCTCCAAGTATCAAACTGATTTTCTGTACATTTTGCTAACTCTCCACTCTCATAAGGAAAATTACATTAGTTTAATTTGCCCTTTAAAGAGGTGATCTTAATAAATAATACATTTCTCTACGTAAAAGCTAAACCCATTTCTTTTAAATAAACTACACAAAAAGGCTCCACATTTTGAAACATGCTGGAAAAACTGTGGACAAGACCAGAGAACCAGAAAAGGCCAAGGGTTTTAGATGTCTGAGCAGCGTGGGCTCTTCTCAGCTACCCCTGGAGGCTCTGGATAAGTCATCCCTAATCATGGGGGCTGTACCCTTCCTGTGGCGGGGAGATAACCGGGATCTTCTGCCCCTCCCAGGGACACTGATGATTAGTGACGAGGCACAAAGGTCCCAAATGTCACGTAATTGACAGTTGGGATGAGTTAAATTTGTATCTGACCAGAAAAGATAAAGGAACCAGCAAAACCTGCTTTACTAACTATATCAACGTAATAGCATTTTTAGAAATGAGTTGGCACCATTTCACCCATTTTATTCACATCTTGTACTTTCATTTTTACTTTTAAAAAACTCATTCAAGATTCCTCATATATAAAACCTCCTGACGCACATATAAAGACTCACAAATTATAAACGAAAACAAGCTTCGTTATTGTTTCCCCAACAGAGAGTGCCATAACACTTCCCATTTCTAATCTGTGGCTTCTTTCTTACAAACATCAAATAAAACAGCTTTCTGACGAGTAAATTTTTATGTTCTTATGAAATGAAAGGAGATAAAATGTGCTTTATGTCAGTTCTTTTCAAAACTGATAGAAAATCCTTAACCCAGAAATTGTGAACTCTGAATATGGGTTTACTGAGAAAAGCAGGAAAGCTCTTGACAGGCTAAAAGAAACTTGCAAAACTCTATGAGATTTTTATATATATATATATATGCCCAGGTTTGTATATGTGTATGTGTTGTATATGTATATATACATATTTATATATGTATATGAGATTTATATATATATATACACACCAAGATATGTATATGTATTTATACATATATACCAGATACGTATATGTATGTGTGTGTGTATATATATATGCATATATATACATTTTCTTCGAGCTTCCATGTCCGTAACAAAATTGCATACCAATTACCTTAGCAAACAGAAGGCCACAGGCACAGTCTCCCGGCCAAGCCGATAAGCGGCACCCTCCCCGTGAGAGAGAGGGTTTGTCTGAGCCCGGGTGACTTAATTACCGTGGGCAGACGGCAAACTTCCTTGACCTTCTCTGGGCTACAGGGACAGTTTTTTAGATTTCTTTTCACAGAAGGCCAGCCCTCCGAGGCCCCACTTCATGCAGGCAGGGGTCTGGCCCTCACTGCACTTTCCTCTCGGGGTGAGCATTCCAGGAGCTGGGTACAAGATTTTCACTTTGCGAAAATTCATGAAGTTGCATGCTTATGACGTAAGCCCTTTTCCATATGAATGTTATATTTCAATATAGCATTTTTTTATGCCCCTCAGAGCCTTTATCTGGGTTCAACTCTTGCTCTAACCCCCATCCCTAACCTAGTGAATCTGGCTTTGAGACCCTCTGACCTCCCTCCCCGCTAATTCTGATGCCTAGAGATATTCTTTTCACCCTCAGCTAAGATTTGGCGGGGGTGGGGAGGGATGGGGACAGGAGGATTATTATATTTGTCCAGTAAATATACTTGTTTGTAGTGGGGAAGAGGTGAGCAGAAGTTTCCCTGATAAAAATGAGTAATGCTTTCAGGCCGAGTGGAAGAAGGAATGCTTTTTCATCAAAGAGGTGTCAGAACTTACAAGAAGAGCACGACTGGAATATACTGAATGTGGGTGGGCACTATGGAGGCACAAGAGCACATGGCATCAGGACTAATGCATCCACTTGGCCACCGCACAGGGTACAGAAGGAGATGAAGCTGGGGAGAGAAGGCTGAGGGCCAAGCCTGAGAGTGCTAAGGACTTGGACCTTTGTTGGTAAGCTAAGGGATCACTGATAGTCATGACAGTCACTGAGAAGAGCGGCCTGTTCAGGGCTGTGCTCTGAGGAAAATAGTTGAGTAAGCCACGTGTGGGCCCGTGTGTACGAGAGGTGAGGCGGGAAGAGCAGATAGGAGTCAGTGGCCACAGTCACAGAAGAGGTGTTGAGAGGATTGAGCACGGGAAGTGAGGAAAGAGAGGACACCAACAGGCTGTTAATGGCACGCTGGAGGACGGAGGGAGGGCAGAATCAGGTAACTCCAAGGCCTCCAGCCTTGGCAAGGCCAAAAAAAAGAAACATGTTAGTCAGCAAGACAGCTGGTTTGAGACAAAGATAAGGGTACTTTTTTTATTGTGGTTGTTTTCATACTGTTTTGTTTGTTTTTACCTATGTTTTATGTTGCAGGAAGGACAAACAGGTACGGCTATCCAACAGGAAGTTTTACTGGTCATCTACATAGAAATAAGTGTTGAAACTAACTATTCATCCATTCATCATTTTTTTTTTAAGGAAGTTTAGCCCTACGCCAACATCTGCTGCCAATCCTCCTCCTTTTTTTTTTTTTTTGCTGAGGAAGATTGGCCCTGAGCTAACATCTGTACCCACCTTCCTCTATTTTATATGTGGGACGCTTGCCACAGCATGGCTTGAAAAGTGGTGCTAGGTCCGCACCCAGGATCTGAACTGGCGAACCCCAGGCCACTGAAGTGGCGCAGGAGAACTTAACTGCTACACCACTGGGCCAGCCCCTCATTCATCATTTTTTTACAAAACAATTTACAGAGAATTCATCACTCTCCTTGCTAATTTGTCCTTCCTAACAGCTAGTAATTGAGCATTTCTTTCCTTTTGCTTATGTCTACTCCCTTTTGTCTTCAAATACAGAGTAAAGACTTCTGGGTAAAGATGGGGGCTTGAATATATGTATATAATTTCACTCTCTCCCCAAAACCCCACTAAAATGTCAACAGAGGTCTTGTTGGTAGTGGTGTTTTGTTTGTTTTCAAGCACAAACCTAACAGGATGGGGGAAAAAAGGGAACCACAGCAACAGAATTTTGGAAACTGGAAGGCAGGTGGATAAATGCTCAATGATTGAGCAGACCCAAGAAAACTAAATCCTAAGCTGGCCATCCTAAAATGAGAACCATCCAGATTTACACAACCGAATTCCTAGGCAGTTCAGGATTGGCAGCACCAGGTACTTCTGGCAACGGGATGAAAAAGAGAGATGCTAGAATGAGATGGATTCAAGTGGTTCAAGTCTGTTCAAGTGGTCGGACTACCCAGATTCCCCCACTGCAGCAGGCAACTGCCCCCACCCACCCAGCAGCCAACTGGAGGTTTGGTTTCTGGAGAGGGAATGGGGGCTCTGGACTGAAGATACCAGGCACATTTGAGAGCAGGGGCACCACCGAAAAGAGCAGAGTTTGGGCAACTACACTTATTGAAGGCACAGAGACCCAGCCCTCTCCACCTGTTTCCCCCACAGGAGACAGAAAGAGTCCGGAATTCAATCAGCCCAAAAGGAAAGACCTAAGGATACTGACACAGGGACTCCCTCACTCAACAGCCCAGGCAGCTGACCCTACATGGGGCTCACATCTCCCACCCACACACTTAGGGCATTTTAATCCCTATTCAGAATTCCCAGCAGATAACTAAGCGCCACTTGACATCTGAGGAAAGCCTTGTCAAAATTGACTATAGTGGAGCCATTTTAAATGGAGTCGGAACTGCCTTTCCAGAGAAATTCCCTTGCTGTCTTGAACTTCGGACTAGGCCAAACTTTTGCACTGGGCCAAAACGGCA
The DNA here is from genome assembly GCF_041296265.1 of Equus caballus. Taxonomy (NCBI): domain Eukaryota; kingdom Metazoa; phylum Chordata; class Mammalia; order Perissodactyla; family Equidae; genus Equus; species Equus caballus. The sequence goes on from NC_091691.1 coordinate 83,378,592, forward strand.
ATTGTTTCACAAGAACTTGTTTGAGAAGTCAGTGGGAGAACGGACCATCCTGATCACAATGATTGAGAATTGTGGACTTTCTGTAGAATCAATAGTCAATCAATATTTAGCCTAGACTAGCTCTCTGCCTCCACTGCCAATTAAAATTCTTTGTAATACAACCTCGTTTCTTGACCCTTAAAAGTCCCTGACTTTTACTCCCTAGTGGGACACCATTTGGGTTTCTACCTAAATCTGTGCTCCCTAAATTGTAGTTCTTGAGACCCCCAGATAAACTTGTTGCTTCTCTTGCAGTTCATGCCTCTTATTTGTTGACAGCCTCTAACAGGAAGGACAGAGACCCAAACAAACAGAAGAAAACAACATGGAGGAAACTGTGATGATGCACGAACAAGAAAACTTGGATAAGGGACCATAAAGATGGAACTTTCTGAGACCAGAATAAGAATTTTAAAAAAAAATTTACTATGCTAGCAGAGATGGGAAAAGTTGAGGAAAACTTCCAGAAACTAGCAAGCAAAAATAAATAAATAAAAGAAAATTTAAAAGGAGGTCTAATATCTAAATAATAGCAGTTTTATAAAGAAAACAAACAAAAACACCAGGGGGGCGACTTTTAATAAAACAATTTAAGAATCTTTTTCACAACTGAAGGGCACAACTTTCTGGATTTAAAGGGCCCATCAACTGCCCAGTGGAATGGATGAATAGTCCCAAGAAATATCATGAAATTTCAGAACACCAGGGACAAGATTCCAGAATAGACAGGTCATATATAAAGACCAGGTATGAGAATACTTGGGAATTCTTAATAGCAATGCTGGAAGCTAGAACACTAACACTAGATGCTAGGACTTCAAAATTCTGAGGGAAAAATGCTTTCTAACCCACATTTTCTATGGCGGTATGGTTCAAGGGCAAAGACAGATTAAAAATATTTTTAGATATGGAAGATCTCAGTGAATTTACCTTCCACGAACCCTTCCTCAGGAAACTAGTGGAGGATGTGTGTCACCAAAATGAAGTGAACCAAGAAAGAAGAGAACATGGAATACAGGAAATAGGATGTCCAATACAGAAGGCAAAGTGAATACCTAGGATGACAGTGAAAGAAGATCCCGGGATAACAACTGTGTTCCAAGAAGGGAGGGTGACTAGGACAGACTAATGCAGAACCTCCAGCAGAAGTTTCTATGGGAAGATATAACTGATGGCTACCTGATGTATGACTATCTTTTGGGATTGAATAAATGAAAAAGAAAAATAGGATGACTATAATTATTGGGAAAATAAAAAGTTGGGCAGAAAAGAAAAAGCAATCACAGTATACTACACAGCCAACCCAAGTTATGATTCAACTAAGTTGGAAAGTTGGGGAGATGAGAAGGGTGCACATGAATGGTAGGGGCAGGGACAAGAAGCAGTGAAATCCTTTTTCCATAGAAGAACAGTGGATAATGTCTAAAACTAAAAAATCAATAAAGTAATATGAACATGCTATTTGGCGACATGGAGGTAAATGCCTAAAGACTAAGCTAAAACTTTCGAACACCTCCATTTCACTGAGCTGGGGTACTGAATTGTATTAAATACAAACTTGATTTTGACTCTAGAAACCAGCATCTTTGTCCTTCAGACTGTATGTTTCTTCAAAGATAATGTTCTTCACCTAACCATGTTAGTAACATCCATGAGGCAGAAGGAAACTTTTCAGCATAAGAAACCAAATCAGTTAATTGGTCAGTGATTACCAAATACTATTACAGTATTTGTACATCACGACATCCCTCCTTTTTTCTTACAAAGGCCGAATGAAATACACTAAGTTTAAAATAATTCAAGATTTAAGGTTTAAAACTTCATTCTGCCACTTAACAACTGTGCAGCTTTAGGCACATTTCTTAATCTCTCTCAGCCATTATCTCAGGGATAATAGGGCTAATATGAATTACTGGAGAGGTTATTGTGAGGATTAAAGCACACGATAGTGTGTGGCCTGACACAAAACACTACTGCATTGGTGGCAGCTATCATAATTTCAAGCATTTCTCGCTATGCCTTGAAAGCTATGTGGAAGCACATGCAGTGTTTTTGCAGCCATTGGACAGTCTCAGCCTTGCCCCAATGTTCCCATTCCAATTACAGAGATTAATGAGACATAATTAAGTGAGGACCTACAGTGACAATGAGAGAGGCTTAAGGTTGGATTTAGAAACAGGAGAGAGGTACTCAGCGATGATCAACCTCACTCTGCAACAGCCTCACCTGGGATACTTTTAAAACACATCATGGGCCCCTCCCTGATACTCAGATGCAACTGGCCTGGGATAAGGCCTGGGCACTAGTATTTTTGAGGTCCCCAAGTGATCCCAATATGCAGGAAAGTTACTTCTGACAGAGTGGAACTGTTCTATATACTAAAGAAGAAATGTTTAGAAATTGCTAGAGGCAGCCAGGTGTGGGGAGCTGAGCAACAAGGTGGAAAGCTGGGTGGTTAGAAAAGGCTGCAGGACATTTACAAAAAGCGAAAGTTAATATTGAAGTCATTTAAATTGCCACAGTATTAGCCTTCCATCTGTCTTCAAAACTTTAAGTAGTCTCCTACACAAGTACCGAAGGTGAAGGGAGTTTTTGCGTGAGAATCAACTCAAAAAGTCACATCAGGAACAGGTTTCAGGGAGGAAAGAGCTGAGATGAGAGTCCAGCGAGAGGAGAGTTCCATGAGAGCAGCAACTCAGAACAGGGTGTCTCTAAGCGGGACACTTGGCAGGGATGCGGGATAGAGTTGTGACACCTGGATTACAGCAAGCACCAGAGTGAAGGGAACAAAGTCCACAGGCATGAGGTTTGCTGCTGTTGGCCTGATGTTCCCACGACCTCGACTCCCTAATCCCCACCTAATCCCACCGCTCTCGCTCAGTATTTAAAACTCTCGACCCATTTATACAATTAAAATTTAAGCTGAGTCTCACCTCTTCACCTACATTCTGATCAAATGAATTGCTTAGTTGAATCCAATTCGAGCTCACTCACATTCTTACAAGTATTTTTTATTTAAAGATACAGGCTAAGTATACTACAAATGCCCCATTTCCATCTGTCATTTCACTTAACTGCAAAACAGGACATAATCTAACGCGTTCAAAAATAACATAAAAAAGATTACAAAAATGATGTAACTAGAACCCACACCTAATTTTTAAAAATCCTTCTTTTTCATTACCATGTAATTTTAGTGATACCTACTAAATTTAGTAATATCTCATCTCACATATACACATCATAAAAAATAAAAAGATAAAAAAATGCAAAAGACACGAACTAGTGGGAGACAGAGACGTTCAGCTTTAAAAAAATTAAGGCAGCAAAGAGTTTTTATGTGTGTCTCTTTATTAATTGCTGGGAATACAGCCTATTGAGAATACATGACATGCATTTTTGGGAGAAATTAACCAAATCTGAAATGAAGTCATTCAATAAGCCTGCTGAGAGTTAATAAGGTAGCACAGATTAGATCTGAAGACACAGCGTGGGGTGACTCAAACAGCAACTACAGTTGTCATTAAGATTCTAGCTGCAAATTCTTTTGGAACTTCTTTATTCTTAATTACTTAGGAACTACGAGGAAGGAGGGAAGATCACTCTGCCTCTTTAGCTTACACTAATGCTAGGAAGGATGCTCTTCACTGAAGTACAAAAAGAAAAAATTTGCCCTTACTTCAGACTGTTTAAAACAATTCCATTTTTGCAAATTCTTCCATATCAATTCGTATGCCTTAGAATTAGAAGCAGTGTATAGATTTAGAAAAGATTAGTAACTAATGCAAAAGACTGTCCTCATTTCACTCCAGTATCTACTGCTGAATTATACTCTGTTCTAATTCTAGCAGATTTCTACACCATATCATCAATTGTCCCCCAAGATGTTTGTTTTAACTCATTTTGATACAATAAAGTGATATAAATTAAGAATTCCAGTTACACTTAAAGGGACATAAAGATTAAGTTACTGGAATGTCTTAGACCATAATTAAAAACTGTTTAATTATATACATGGTACATAACGATGCAAAGATTATAACCTATCATTGGATAAAATGCTGTGTTATATGTCACATATAACCCAAACTTTGTAGTGGATATTTTTTCTTAAAATGACAACATCAATGTCACCCGACATTCAAGTGATTTGTTACTTTTTGTGGTAGTAGCAAGAGAAAACAAAAAGAGAAAACAGAAACGAATATACTCCAGCAGGATAAAAACGGGAAGATTTGGGCTTTTTGTTTTTTTTAAAGAGATGGCCTGTTCCTTTCATGAACCGCATTCTTTTAATGGCTCAGGAGGACTTCCTTACGGCGTGCAGCGCTGGACAAACCGAGGGTATAAGCAAACATCCCGGATGTGGTACCTATTCAGGATCCAGGTTAAGAATCGCTCCAAGCCCAAGCCATACCCTCCATGAGGACATGTGCCATATTTTCGCTGTTTAAAAAAAGAGGGAGAGAGAGGAATAAATGCTGACTTTAAATTGTCTAAAACAGTTACAATGATCTACTGTGAAACGAGTTCGTTTATCATGGTTAAGAATTCAACCCTTAATCTATAAACCTTCATGGACCACGTGTGAAGAAATAATTTGGTATGAAAAACAAACTAGGGATTAAGTGCCACCCTGGGAAGAAGAGATTTCAAACTTTAAGTCAATGCCTCTGTTCATCAGAGGAAAATGAAAAATAGCGCTAGATACTGGTAGGATCTAATGACAAATTTTTAAAAACTCAGTAGCAATGAACAAGGCCAGCAGTTACACAGGTTTTCAAATGAAGTTAACATAATTGGCCAAAGACAAAACTAGCAATGTTCACATGCCACATTATTATAACCATGAATCTGAATACAGGTCATTCATCAAATGCCCGAGTACCACCCTAAATTTTCTCCTTTTAAAAATTTCAATTTATACACAACTACTACAATGAAAAAACTTTAAAAAGTGTTAAAAAAAAAATTGTTTTTACCTGATCTGTGTACCAGTAATAGGGAGTGGGGTCAATTCCTTCCCTTTTATAACCTGCTAGCATTTCCTCACTATCCCAAATACGCATTGAGCCTCCCACAATCTCACCAACGTTGGGCATCAACACGTCAACCTTTAAAAACGAGGAAATAAAATGCACAGTTACTACCAGGCTATTAGTCATGGCATTGCTCTAGAGCTTAAAAGAAAGCCACAATTAAGCTCCAATAGCTAAAGGAGCACTATGATCATGCAAAATTCAAACATTACTCAAACTCTGTAATTTAACAAGCTATGTTAAACCCAATCAGAAGACTTCTTCAAATATCATCATTCTAGATTTATAATGAAATATTTGCCGTGAGCTATATCTTATTCCAGTGAGTCCCCACCCCCTTAAAAAGCAAAATTACTAATGCTATTTGGATCACAAACTGACAGATTCGGTGAGGCGGGAATCCTCAGGACATCGCTGCATGTAGAAGGACTTGATCTCTACAGGAAATCGACACAGCAAGATTGGTTCATTAATGGTGTCTGTCATCAGTCTCTCCGGAGCTTCCGGGATATCCTGAGGTTAAACAAGACTTCATTAACCTCTACAACTCGAAACGCAGCCAGACAGAAGCAGCTCTTCAGCCAGGAGCAGCCCTCCTCTTACGAACGCCACAGCGTAGAGAATACACACCTACCCGCAACCCAGGCATTCAGCCGTAAGGACAATTTCTTTCAAAAACAAATGCATTACAAAACTCACATGCAGTTATTTTAAGAACTGTAAAAAGATCGGCCTCTATTCTACAGTATATTGTCAAGTGCCTTGCTGCTTGAGGAATGAAAAACAAAATAACCACCCAAGCTATTATCACTGTGTCTAGATACTGCTCAGGTATTTTTTTCGGTGGCTAGTTTTATCTAGCTCTGAAGCAAACATGGTCCACTCAGTCCTGTAAGGCACAGGATAATCAGTGAATGCCCCAGAACGTCAGTGACCTACACTCAGAGCATGTTGTTAATAACACCAATCTTTAAACGCTCCAGTTATCTGTACTTCTTTCCTGTTATAATAAATCTGTGTGCCTTCAATGGCGGTAAGACGCAGTCATAAGACAAATAATCAATGTCAAATTTGTAAGTGTACCCACACCTGGAATAGTTAGCCAAGAAATGTTAGATGATGATGAATCAAGTAAATCCGTTCCTCTCTCAAAACATTCTTCAGGAAACCACACATAAATTCAAGTTAAAACTGAAAACTCTTGTCCCAGTCAAAACTGACTGAGAGAATTGAAAAGACTCATTGATTTGTTTAACGTAAGAACTGAAACGGATGGGGCTGGCCCCGTGGCCGAGTGGTCAAGCTCGCGCGCTCTGCTCTGGCAGCCCAGGGTTTCGCCGGTTCAAATCCTGGGTGTGGACCTTGCAGTGCTCACCATGCCACGCTGAGGTGGCACCCCACGTGCCAAAACTAGAAGGACCCACAACTAAAAAAAATATGTACAACTATGTACCAGGGGGCTTTGGCGAGAAAAAGCAAAAATAAAATCTTAAAAAGAAAAGAACTGAAACGGAGCATAGCAGTCACTTGGCACAGCTGTTTTCAAGCTCTAGCCCCAGGAGCCCTGCGCCCTCTAGAGGACAGAGAGGAAATGGGAGATGAGTGGGAGAGCTTTGATCTCTCAGCTTTCATTTACTTTACATATTAGAGTTCTGCATTAGATTAAGCAGAGGAAAAGGGGTCTTACTGCACATTCCAAAGTCTGAAGACCATATATCTACCCCAGCGTCCTCATGTGTGTGGGATGACATCAGTGTACAGTAAATGCTGACATGCATTGAGGGCTTCCTGCGCCATGCGCCATGCGCCCTGCTGGCCATTTAGCTCATTGAGTCCTCACAACTTTGCAAAGTGGATGTTACCTCCAAGGTAGAGATAAGGAACCAGAGAGTGGAGTCCCTGGCCTTCAGTTATATAGCAATAAGGACAAAGGTGGGAGCTAAGCCCACCTGGGGGCCTTCTTACTTCAAAGCTTATATTCTTTCCACTCAATCATACTACTTTGCTAAGTCTTAGATAACAGTAGTTCTCAAGTTTTCAGTACAAAATTGTTATTATACATCATCAACTGAATTCAGGAAATACTAAGAGTAATTTATATAGATCTAGTATATTGTTTGTGCTCTCTGTAAATTCCTTCTAAAAACAAAACAAAACTCTAGTTAGCAGCAGTTACCTTTCATCTGTAAAACAGTTAGATTTGCAAATACTATGTGAGGAATGGTTAAATGCACAGGGAAAAGGGCTTAGAAGAAAGTTAACAATCTATACCCCCAATGCATGCCAGGAGTTTGATCCCAGGCAAAACAGACACATGCTCAGTTTACTAGGGGACCAGCCACCTTCCCCATCAAGGTCCCCTCTCTTGGTTTTTCCTTTTAACCAATGGCTATCTTCTTTGAATCTCCTCCACATGAAAGAGTTTTAATTCACTGATTTTTGGGGAGGAACCCTTTTTGGAAAAGCCAGATACTTTCTCCAGAAAAACAAAACAAATATATACACATACCAACATTTTGCCTGTAATTCCAAAGCTCACAACTTTCTGAAGCATCCTGCCATCCTAGAGAATTACAACTAGAGCTTCCAAATCAAGACCATGGATTAATCATGGAAGAAGAAGAAAGAGACAAAGGATGAGATGTGAAGGCTAAGAACTTGCTAATATTTATTGAACACTACAGAAGAGGCACTGTTCCAAGGCTTACTCTATGTCTATTAACTCAATGAATCCTCAGATGACCCCAAGAAGAAGGTTCTGTTATTTATTTGACAAGAAGGTGCTTTCTCCATTACTAGTTAATGTCACCTTAGAAACAATGATTAGAAAGGAATACATACCTCTCCGAATTCATAGAAAGTTCCATCTTCTTTCTTTATGTTGTGTTCTTTTAGCCACAGAATAGCATCTGAATAGTTCATCCGTTTGAAAGGCCGTTTGGGGGGCTTGAAGTTCTACAGTAGAAAGGAAAAACTGTAAATAAAGAAACCATTTACACTAAAATTCTCATTTTAAGAGAAACTATTTACTATTACTGTAAAATATTATTTCAGACTGGAAAACAATGTGGAAATGGAAAACATATATGAATCTCCTCCTACATAAGTTAAAATATTATGAAATATAAGCAATGACTAGTATCAAATTTTATTCTTCAAAATAATAGCCCAGAGGGGCTGGCCCCGTGGCCGAGTGGTTAAGTTCGCGCGCTCCGCTGCAGGCGGCCCAGTGTTTTGTCAGTTCGAATCCTGGGCGCGGACATGGCACTGCTCATCAGACCACGCTGAGGCGGCATCCCACATGCCACAACTAGAAGAACCCACAACGAAGAATACACAACTATGTACTGGGGGGCTTTGGGGAGAAAAAGGAAAAAAATAAAATCTTTAAAAAAAAAAAATAAAAAAAAATAATAGCCCAGAAACGGGCAAAGTGGTCAAAAGGCACAAAATGCCAGTTATAAAATTAAGTCATGGGGATGTAATGTACAGCATGGTGACTATAGTTAATACTGTACTGTAAATTTGAAAGTTGCTAAGAGAGTAGATCTTAAAAGGCTGCATCACAAGAAAAAAATTGTAACTACGTGTGGTGTTGGATGTTAACTAGACTTACTGTGGTGATCATTTTGCAATATAAATATGTATCAAATCATTATGTTGTACACCTGAAACTAATATAATGTTATTATATCTCAAAATATATACGTATACTTGTCACTTATTTCAAAGCTCACTGAGCTATCGCATCTACAAAAACTGAGGGTGAAGACTTCATTGCCAAAAAGGGCAGAGCAAAATGGCGGGGTGAGCTGACCCGGGATTCTCTCCCCTCCAAAATACAACAAAAGATGGGAAGAACTGAATTTCAGAGAATAAACATAATGCCAGCTCGTTAGAGACCTACAATACCAAGAAGGAGGAGATCATAAACCTAGCTTTACACCTTCGGAGGCGCTGGAACGGTAGGAGAGAACATCGCTCCCTCCCCTAGAGTCTGCGATCGCTGCGGCGCAGGTCGGGAAGGCGCGGGGGAGGGGCCGCGCGACCGGGGGATCATCCAGGACTCCTGCCGCTGGTTCAGTGGAGACCCGCTGACGGGGTAAAGCTTCCGTCCGCGGGGACCCCATAAATCAAGGGCCTCGGGAGACCAGAGAACAGAACGGATCTGAACCCAGACCGGCCAGTGTGAGTAACAGCCCCTCCCCCCACGGCAAAGCCAGTGGGCGCAGCCATCTTGCCCAAAGGCGGAGAGCTAACACGCCGCTCTCGACCCCCATCTAGTGGCGACAGGCTGTAACCGCAACTGAATTCTACCACCACGAGAAAAAACCGCTCCTCTACCATCCAGCAATTTATAAAAGCCCCAGACCAGAAGGAAAACAATAAAAACACAGAATTAAGTCCTGAGGACTTGGAATTAGGTAAACTAAGTGATAATGAATTCAGAGCAGCTATAATCAAAAAACTCAATGAGGTAGAGAGAAAGATAGAGAAACAAGCCGAGTTCTGGAGTTACTTCACAAAAGAGATTGAAATCATAAAGAAGAATCAAACAGAATTACTTGAGATGAAAAACACAATGGACCAGCTAAAACAGAATACGGATTCCCTGAGTGCCCGTGTAGACAACATAGAGGAGAAAATTAGCATAATCGAGGACAGACAGGCTGAATGGCACCAGACAGAGGAAGAAAGAGAACTAAGAATTAAAAAAAATGAGGAAAATCTCCGAGAGATAATGGATTCAATGAGGAATAAGAACATAAGGATCATAGGAATTCCCGAGAATATGGAAAAGGAAAATGGAGCAGAAAGTGTGCTTAATGAAATTACTGAAGAGAACTTCCCAAATCTAGGGATCAACGGAGAAATGTGTGTAGAGGAGGGTTTTAGATCTCCTAGATTTGTCAATGTAAAAAGAGCTACCCCAAGGCACATAGTAGTAAAGTTGGCAAATAGGAATGATAAGGAGAGAATACTCAGAGAAGTAAGGAAAAAAAAGAGAATAACCTATAAAGGAGCCCCTATCAGACTGTCAGTGGATTTCTCTACAGAAACCCTACAAGCTAGGAGAGAATGGAGTGATATATTCAAAGCTTTAAAGGATAAAAACCTTCAGCCAAGAATACTCTATCCAGCAAGAATTTCCTTCAGATATGAGGGAGAAATTAAATCTTTTCCAGACAAACAAAAGTTAAGGGAATTTGTAACTAAAAGCCCTCCATTATAAGAAATCCTCAAGAAGGCTCTCATACTTGAAAAAAGAAAAAAGGGAGAAAGGGGACACAAGCCACAGACTAGGGAGACCGATGGATAGAAGCAGAACAGGATAGCAAATATTCAACTATAGCATTAGGGTAAAAATAAGGAACCTACCAAAACAAGGACGATCTTAGCACTCTAACTACAAATTAATAAGACGAGTTGGAATAAAAAATGAAAATAATTATTTAGGAGGGGAAGAGCAAAGGGTCTAAATCAGTATTGGTCGAGTAAGTAAGAGACCACCAGAGAACAGACTATATTATACACGAGATTCTAAATACAAACTTCAAGGTAGACACTAAAATAAAGTACAGAACAGAGTCACAAATCATAGATAAGGAAAAATCTAACAAACCCAGCATAAGAAATTGCAGTATTAAATGGATAGTCTAAAGCACACAGGAAAAGAAACACAGGAAAACAAGATAATGAGCGACAGATTGACAGCATTAAGTCCACATGCATCAATAATCACTCTCAATGTGAACGGATTGAACTCTCCAATAAAAAAACACAGAGTGGCAAAATGGATTAAAGAACAAGATCCAACAATTTGTTGCCTCCAGGAAACACACCTCAGCCCCAAGGACAAACACAGACTCAGGGTGAAGGGGTGGAGGACAATACTTCAAGCAAATAGCAAGGAAAAAAAGGCAGGTGTTGCAATTCTCATATCAGACCAAGTGGATTTCAAAATAAGACAGGTAAAGAGAGACACAGAGGGACAATATATAATGATCAAAGGGACACTTCATCAAGAAGAAATAATGCTTATAAATATCTATGCACCCAACACAGGAGCACCAAGATTCATAAAGCAACTATTAACAGACCTAAAGGAAGATGTTAAAAACAACACAATAATAGTAGGGGACCTCAACACCCCACTCACATCAATGGACAGATCATCCAGACAGAAAATCAACAAGGAAATAGTGGAGCTGAATGAAAAACTAAAACAATTGGACTTAATAAACATATATAGATCACTCCACCCTGAAGGAGCTGAATACACATTCTTCTCAAGTGCACATGGAACATTCTCTAGGATAGACCATATGTTGGGAAACAAGGCAAGCCTCTACAAATTTAAAAAAATTGAAATAATAACAAGCATCTTCTCAGATCATAGTGCTATAAGGCTAGAAATTAATTGCAAGAAAAAAGCTGACAAAGGCACAAAGATGTGGAGACTAAACAACACACTACTGAACAAGCAATGGATCACTGAAGAAATTAAAGAAGAAATAAAAAAATACCTGGAAACAAATGAAAATGATAGCATGCCATACCAACTCATATGGGATACAGCAAAAGCTGTATTAAGAGGAAAATTCATTGCAATACAGGCACATCTTAACAAACAAGAAAAATCCCAAATAAGCAACCTTAAAGCACACCTAACTGAACTAGAGAAAAAAGAACAAATGAAGCCCAAAGTCAGCAGAAGGAGAGAAATAATAAAAATCAGAGCAGAAATAAATACTATTGAAACGAAAAAGGCAGTAGAAAGGATCAATGAGACAAAGAGCTGGTTTTTTGAGAAGATAAATAAAATTGACAAACCACTAGCCAGACTTACAAAGAAAAAAGGGAGAAAGCTCAAATAAACAAAATCAGAAATGAGCGAGGAGAAATAACAACAGACTCTGCAGAAATACAGCAGATTATAAGAGAATACTACAAAAAACTATATGCCAACAGAATGGATAACCTAGAGGAAATGGATAAATTCTTGGACTCCTACAGTCTCCCAAAGCTCACTCAAGAAGAGGCAGACAATTTGAACAGACCAATCACAAGGAAAGAGATTTAAACAGCAATCAAAAACACCCCAAAGAATAAAAGCCCAGGACCAGATGGCTTTCCTGGGGAATTCTACCAAACTTTTAGAGAGGATTTAATACCCATCCTTTTCAAGCTATTCCAAAAAATTAGGGAAGATGGAACACTTCCTAACACATTCTATGAGGCCAACATCACGCTGATACCAAAACCTGAGAAGGACACCACGAAAAAAGAGAACTACAGGCCAATATCACTGATGAACATAGATGCAAAAATTCTAAACAAAATTTTGGCAAGCAGAATTCAGCAATTCATCAAAAGAATCATACATCAGGATCAGGTGGGATTCATACCAGGGACACAGGGATGGTTCAACATCCGCAAATCAATCAACGTGATACACCACATCAACAAACTGAGGAATAAAAACCACATGATCATCTCAATAGATGCAGAGAAGGCATTTGACAAGATCCAACAGCCATTTATGATAAAAACTGTGAACAAAATGGGCATAGAAGGAAACTACCTCAACATAATAAAGGCCATATACGACAAACCCATAGCCAACATCATACTCAATGGGCAAAAACTCAACCCCATCCCCCTGAAAACAGGAACGAGACAAGGATGCCCTCTATCACCACTCTTATTTAACATAGTACTGGAGGTCCTGGCCAGAGCAATCAGGCAAGAAAAAGGAATAAAAGGAATCCAAATAGGGAGGGAAGAAGTGAAACTCTCGCTGTTTGCAGACGACATGATCTTATATATAGAAAACCCCAAAGAATCCATTGGAAAACTGTTAGAAGTAATCAACAACTACAGCAAAGTTGCAGGGTATAAAATAAATTTGCATAAATCAGTAGCATTTCTATACTCCAGTAATGAACCAACAGAAAAAGAACTCAAGAATACAATACCATTCACAATCGCAACAAAAAGAATAAAATACCTTGGGGTAAATTTAACTAAGGAAGTAAAGGACCTATATAATGAAAATTACAAGGCCTTTTTTTGAGAGAATTGGATGATGACATAAGGAGATGGAAAGACATTCCATGTACATGGATTGGAAGAATAAACATAGTTAAAATGTCCATTCTACCTAAAACAATCTACAGATTCAATGCCATCCCAATCAGAATCCCAATGACATTCTTTACAGAATTAGAACAAAGAATCCTAAAATTCATATGGGGCAACAAAAGACCCCGAATTTCTAAAGCAATCCTGAGAAAAAAGAACAAAACGGGAGGCATCACAATCCCTGACTTCAAAACATACTACAAAGCTACAGTAATCAAAACAGCATGGTACTGGTACAAAAACAGGTGGACAGATCAATGGAACAGAATTGAAAGCCCAGAAATAAAACCACACATCTATGGACAGCTTATCTTTGACAAAGGAGCTGAGGGCATAAAATGGAGAAAAGAAAGTCTTTTCAACAAATGGTGCTGGGAAAACTGGAAAGCCACATGTAAAAGAATGAAAATTGACCATTCTTTTTCACCATTCACCAAAATAAACTCAAAATGGATCAAAGACCTAAAGGTGAGACCTGAAACCATAAGGCTTCTGGAAGAAAACGCAGGCAGTACACTCTCTGACATCAGTATTAAAAGGATCTTTTCGGACACCATGCCTTCTCAGAGAAGGGAAACAATAGAAAGAATAAACAAATGGGACCTCATCAGATTAAAGAGCTTCTTCAAGGCAAATGAAAACAGGATTGAAACAAAAAAACAACCCACTAACTGGGAAAAAATATTTGCAAGTCATATATCTGACAAAGGCTTAATATCCTTAATATATAAAGAACTCTCGCAACTCAACCACAAAACATCAAACAACCCAATCAAAAAATGGGCTGGAGACATGAACAGACATTTCTCCAAAGAAGATACACTGATGGCCAATAGGCACATGAAAAGATGCTCATCATCGCTGATCATCAGGGAAATGCAAATCAAAACTACACTAAGATATCACCTGACACCCGTTAGAATGACAAAAATATCTAAAACTAATAGCAACAAATGTTGGAGAGGTTGCGGAGAAAAAGGAACCCTCATACACTGCTGGTGGGAATGCAAACTGGTGCAGCCACTATGGAAAACAGTATGGAGATTCCTCAAAAAACTAAAAATAGAACTACCATACGATCCAGCCATCCCACTACTGGGTATTTATCCAAAGAGCCTGAAGTCAGCAATCCCAAAAGTCCTGTGCACCCCAATGTTTATTGCAGCACTGTTTACAATGGCCAAGACGTGGAAGCAACCTAAGTGCCCAGCAACAGACGAATGGATAAAGAAGATGTGGTACATATATACAATGGAATACTACTCAGCTGCAAAACAGAACAAAATCATTCCATTTGCAATAACATGGATGGACCTTGAGGGAATTATGTTAAGTGAAATAAGCCAGCGAGAGAAAGATAATCTGTGTATGACTCCACTCATATGAGGAATTTAAAACTATGGACCAAGAACAGTTTAGTGGATACCAGGGGAAAGGTGGGGTGGGGGGTGGGCACAAAGGGTGAAGTGGTGCACCTACAACATGACTGACAAACATTAATGTACAATTGAAATTTCACAAGATTGTAACCTATCAATAACTCAATAAAAAAAATAATTAAAAAAAAAAAAAGACTTCATTGCCTCCCAAAACAGAATCACGATTTTGTATTTCCATAAAACACTAGACCCACCGGGTTGAGGTCATACACTATGCTTGCTGCAGGAGATTTCAAGACTCTGTCTACCACGTCACAAACCAAGTCCTCCAATCGGTTCAGCAGCTCCTCAAAGGTCAGGAAGGGGCACTCTGCTTCCACGTGACTGTACCTGAAGAACAAGACACTAGCTCGGAGCTGCTCTTCTCCTCTGCTGTATTTCTCTCAAGCAAGGATTTAACATCGGGAAACTGTCCAGAAAGGCAAACTTCCAACCCTGCTAACCAACGCTCAACTCTGCAAACTAGTTTTAGGCCACCCTCTACCCTCCCCCTTGAATGGTGGCTTCTTGTTTATTCCGTAACACACAAAGGGTCAAGGCAAAGGGAAAGGACAGACCTTAGATCCATGGCCTAAGAGGCAAAGCTTCAGACATGGTTTCCATTAATTTATTCAACTGCCCTTCATGTATACTCTTAATAGATCACAATTACATAGACATCGTTTGCCTACATAAAGATTGCTTCTCTAAACAAGTTTTCTTAAAAAAAAAAGTTTTCAATTAAAATAAAAAGACAATTCCATACTCAGCCAGGTGCCTTCGCGTTCTGGACTGTTCTGCCCTGTATGACTGTGCAATACAAAAAACATCTCCCAGAGCTGGAATGCAGGTCTCCAGGTACAACTGAGAAGACTGAGTCAAAAATGCCTCTTCTCCAAAATAGTTAAGCTTGAAGAGCGTGGCACCACCTTCAACCTGTGTCTGTACTAATGTTGGAGGAGTTACCTGTTCAAATGGAAAGAAGGAGTAAATAAAGGCCTATCGTGAGCACCGCTATTCAGATCTAAAAATAGGAAAAGATACCACTTGCAAAAGGTGATGACCATGCGCTTACCTCGCAGTACCCCCTGTCAAAGAAGTGATCTCTAAAGCACCTGGTGACGATGCAACGTGCTTTTAGGATTTTGGACATGTTTTCTCCCCGGATCATCATGTGTCTGTTGTTGAGCTGGACATCAACATCAGACTCTTCGTTGATCAAGTTATCAGCTCCTCCAGCAGGGGCCAACCCGATCAGCTCCCAGAAGTCACAACTCAGCTCATGGCCCCCAGGAGCCTAAATTTTTAAAAAGAGGGTGGGAGGGAGAAGGAAACAAAAAATTAACATTATTAAAGATTTTAATTTACGTCAAAATTTTGGGTAAGCTGATACTTCTAAGAACCTCGTCATTATTAGCCTACCCTTCTAAAAACAAAGACCCAGTAATTCATTTTTATGTTCATATATTTAATATTTCTTTCAGAGTAAATATACACACACACAATTTTTTAAAAATAGAAAAGCACAAACTAGAAAATAAAATAAGCTATAACTCACAGTAACTACTAACTACTGTTAACATTTTGGTATATCTTTCTAGCCTTTGCCCAATAATTTAAAATAACACTATTACCCACGCTGAAAAACTCCTTAAATGCAAAGGTTTTACTAAAAGCTATTACTCTTTGGAACAGATATATAGTATGAAATTGAATTCTCCCTAATAATCCTATTAAAAGCAATTCATTTTAGAAGCCATATATCATGGAATATATAATTATCCTGATGCTAAACACTGGACAGCAAGTAACATCATGACAACCACTCCATTTTGCAGTCACATTACTTGCAAGGAAAATTCCATGAACTTGAATCAGATATTCATTCTTAATACAGGTTCTCTTAGATGAATCCTGGGAAACTCTCTTTTATCAATAGTTCTAGTCTATTAGGTAGATTCTAGGGGTTCCCTCTGGTGGTTAATGTGTCACATTTGTCTCTTTTTCTTTCCTAGCCAACAAACAGAACCACAGTAGTTATTTGAACAATAATTACCATCAAGTAACTATAACTGGTATAGGTTATGTGTCTGTTGGGGAACAAACAACTGTCTGAATATCAGAGCTATATTTAACTTTTTTTAAAAAGAGGCTTTCAAACTCTATTTAGAAAGTTTCAGATTTATATTATTGTTCTTTCCTGAAATTTTTTGGGTAGATTGTTAAGTTTTTACTTCCACTTAGTTGAAAAATTATTCACACACCCAGAGCAAAGCAGCTACATCATAGACCATGAGGATTATTCAGACATTCTATAAGGTTTGAAATCCCTGAGTTTGTTATATCATATGATCTGCACAGTGTATATATTTCACTGGAAAAGGAAAAGGCATACCAAATTTAGCAAGTGCATCACATTTGCATATTTATATGCCAAATACCAAAAGTACAAATAAAGACCTTGGAAAACAAACAAACATCTATTCGCCCAGAGAGGAACTCAATCCACTCACCTGCTTGCCCTTTGGGGTAAGATTTAGCATTCCATACACTGCAACACTACTCTCGGTGGACAAGACTACTCCATTGTAACACTGACACTACAAAAAGATCAAGTTCTAATTTAGTTATGTGAATATTACATACATACATATGCATAAATGACACTAGCTCACTTCTCTTAAAGATATCTGGAAAGTTCATTTTTCTTTTCTTTAAAATTCAGACTGCTGGGGCTGGCCTGCTGGTGCAGCAGTTAAGTTCACATGTTCCACTTTGGCGGCACAGGGTTTGCTGGTTCGGATCCCGGGTGCGGACATGGCACAGCTTGACAAGCTATGCTGTGGTAGGCGTCCCACATATAAAGTAGAGGAAGATGGGCACGGATGTTAGCTCAGGGCCAGTCTTCCTCAGCAAAAAGAGGAAGATTGGCAATAGTTAGCTCAGGGCTAATCTTCCTCAAAAAAAAAAAAAATTCAGACTGCTAAAACAACACACAGAGTCCATCTAAACTATGATCATCAATACTTGATAAAATCATTAGAAGAAAAGTGATGGGGAACTTTATAATGTAGGGATCAGGCTATCAACACCTGAACCCACTAATCATAGAAAGACAAGTGGACATCATGTGCTTCATGACGAGATGCAGATGGAAGAACACAGCTTTGCCCACAACGTAGTTGTGCAAAAAAAAAAACCTGATCAGACCCAACCTCCAGCTTCTAAGACATACAGAGAAAACAGGACATGTTAAATGACACTACAGGAGGCAATCAACCAAATCTAGAGTGTGAGACGCTCCACAGGACAGAAGACTAGGTTTTTTCCAACAAATAAATGGCAAAGAGAGGGAGACCGAAAAGGGAGAAGTGTTATAGATTCAAAGAGATTTCAGAGATACTTCACCTAAATGGAACATGTAGATCTTGTTTGGGTCCTCATTCAAACTAACCAACTATAAAAAGACATCATGCATCTATTGGGAGAATTTGACTAGATATTCAGAAGTTGTGTTAACTTTGGGGGGGGGGTGTGATAATGGTAGTGAGGTTATATTAAAAACATTTTTTCTTGGAGATGCATATGCAAGTATATTTATATGAAAGTCTGGAGGGTAAGAGAGGGGAGCAGTAAACGAGAATTGGCCACATATTAGTTGTTACTTGTTATGGCCTTAATATTTGTGTCCCCCCCCTACCCTCCGATGTGATAGTATTAGGAGCTGAGGCCTTTGGGAAATAATTAGGATTCAGTGAGATCATGAGGGTGGAGCCCTCATGAATGGGATTAGTGCCCTTATAAGAGTCACACAGAGAGCTTGCTTCCCTCTCTGCTCTGTGCTGTGTGAGGATACAGCCTAGAAGGGGGTGCTCACTAGAACTCGACCATGCTGACACCCTGACCTCACACGTCCTTCCTCCAGAACTGTGAGAAAGAAATTCGTTGTTTATAAGCCGCCAGTCTCTGGTACTTTGTTATAGCAGTCTAAACTGCCTAAGACATTACTGAAGCTGGGTGACAAGCACACAAGGATTCTTATTCTCTTCCATTTTTCCTGTGTTGGAAATTTTCCATAACAGTTTAAAATACATACTGTTGTCGTTAGTGCCAGTGACAGGATTCCGACTCCCAGCGACTAGATATTTAGAAGTTGTGTTAATAGGTATTGCACACCTATCCGTGGACAGCAGAGCGGAACCCTGTCCAGTCTTTTTGCACCATCCTCTCACCTTCTGGGGTTTTATCAGGCAGTGCTCCACTATTATTCATAGGGTTTTCACGGCCAATTTTTTCACAAGTGGCTGGCCAGGTCCTTCTTCCTAGTGTGTCTTAGTTTGGTAGCTCTGCTGAATCCCGCCCACCACGAGTGACCCTGCTGGTATTTGAAATCCAGCAGCATAGCTTTCAGCATCGCAGCAACATGCAGCCACCACAGAATGACAACTGACAGATGGGTGGTGCGGTTCCCCGACAGGGAAACGAACCCTGGCTATGGTGGTGAGAGCACCAAATCTTAATCCCTAGACCACTAGGGCTGGCTTAAAATACATATACAGATCCCAAAATTCCCAAAACTAACAATAAAGGAACATGCTGAAAAAAATCTAATTTTCAGCCACAAATAAGAGAAAATATTTACCAAATCATCTGACAAGACACACTGAAGATACCCTGTACCATCCCGCAGCACCAAAAACATTAAATTCTTTCCTAAAAATGAGAAAAAGAAATTTAGTCAGATGGTTCTTAAGGCACTTAAACCTCCCATGGCCCCCTTCCCCGAAGTGTCCACTGGTAACATTACTATTCCGTATTTCTAAAGCAGTTTATCTTTTTCATTGTACTTTCAAATCCTAAGTGATGCTCACGATCCACATGATAATGGAAAAGTAAGACAGGAAGCACCGGGGGATGAGGCATTAGGTCTTGCTCACCGCTGACTCCCCCACGATGCCTACCATGGTCCTGTGCACACAGTGGGAGGCGCATAAGCACTGTCGCACAGAATCACTCTTTTTCTTATTTATGCCCAGTTCTTTTTACAAAGGACTTGATAACCACTTACAATAAAATACATGTAACAAAATAATAAAAAGAGAAAGCAAAACATCAGGATTGAGGGAGAAGTAGAATGCAAATATACTAATTATAAAAGTCAACACTACTGCTATAAATCAGCTTTGAATGAGGCTCTCACTTCCTGTAATACAGCCTCTGCTGTTCATTAAATAATTAAATTCAATTAGACAAATATTTACTGGATACCTCCTGATCAGTGTGACTGCTTACAGTTCAACAGCACTTAACTAGTTTTTCAGCTTTTAATAGCCATATTAAATAGGAACAAATTTAGGATATAAATCACTATCTCCTTTCAAAAGCCAGCACCCAAAATCACAAATAACCCCAAGTAAATGTTTTTATGTCCTTCTTCATCTAAGACAAGGGATATTTAAAATTAAAAACAGAGAAAAGGAGGGCTATGCCATTTACCTTGCCTGCGCAGCCTGTGGACCCAGCCAAACACCTTTACTCTCTGGCCTCTATATCCTTCTAATGCACAAATCTTCACCTGTCGAGTTGAAATAAATAATATTTGACCAATCAAGTCATTTATCACATGTCCACTTTTTCACTAATATTAGAAGGGTGGCAGCAAAGTGTTAAAAATTCTCAAAGGGTGCAAAACTACAGAGAGTCACTCTACTGCAGGTTGGAACCAAAACATGTCACTATACCGGAGCAGTTAAAAAAAATCTAAGTCTTCTTTCTCTTAGTGGAAAACTGGCAATGAGAAACACCCAGAATTCCAGATATTGCCGTACGAAACGAATGAATAAATGAATTCACAACAGCAACAACCGGAGTCCACACGGAGCCCTCTCCCCGACCTCGCGGTCCCTTCCGACATGCTGGGAGTGGAATTAGCAAAGGGAGCTTGTTGTTTGGGGGATGAAGGAGAAAGGAGATGAGCAGAGGAAGGGGATGATAGATGTAGCCAAGGAAACAGCATCATCACTAAGGAAGCGGGAATAATACGGAAATTCGTCAGCAGTAAGAACTATCCGAAACCTAACCCTGTCCATTCACAGTCCAGCATTCTGTTCTAGAAAAAATACAGAATTTCCTAAAATCACAAAACTCTTCAGGGACTTAAAAAAATCGTGAAAACCATGGATTTTGACCTCCTCATTTTCTGAGGAGGAAACAGATGCTTAGGGAGGGTGAAACCACTTGACCAACACCACACAGCACAGCCAGGCCTGGATCCCAGGTCTGCTGGCTTCTAGTTGGGACAGAATTCATTCAACACGCAATTACTAAACTTTATAATAAAACGAACCCCAAAAAGAATCAGCCTCAGAACTCAAATGTTACTTCTCTTTATCCCTTCTAAAGAGAAAGCAGTAAACAAGTAAAGGGACAAACCACGCGGTGTGCCTCCCAGATACAGAAATAACGGTGGGACGTGGCAAGTCCACAGCGTGTGAAACGATACATGTCACACTCACACATTTCGGCTCTGGAAGACTCGCATCCTTTTTAATGGTGATCTTCTTTGCTTCTTCCAGGTTCTTTTCTCTTCGCAAATTGTCTTCTGCCTAATTTTGATAATAAAGCAATTTGTTAACATGGTTTTCTCGTGTTCTGACTTTAAAATTGTTCACAGTGGCAAATTCATTGTTCACCTCTTTCTTTTCCCGGGATTCACTCTTCATTTGTTCCCTATGCCAAATTTTTCTAATGTTCTTCATCTGTGATTTAGAAATAACATCCCACCTCTAGAGAGAAAAACAGATATTTAATTTTTTCAAGACCTCTACGTTCTGATGAACATTCATTCACAAAATATAAATCTGTAAAGTTTTTGGTTCACCTTACCTCATTTTCTTTTTGTGAATCTACATAAATGGTAGGAAACGGTTCTTTGCCTACTGTCATCAAAGCCTTGGGTGGGGAGGGAGAAAAAGAAAATTTCTTTAGCACTGTACAATATTAGAAATAAAAAATAACACTTTAATTATGAGGCAACTTCAACCATCTAGAACATAATCAAGAGCCAGGAAGAAAGCAGAATGACCCCTATAGCCAAACGTCGACGTTGATAAAATGAATGACTGGTTAAACGTACTATTTTGCTTAAAGTAGAAGCCCTCAGGTCCTTTCGCAAACAATTCCAGCAAGTTCGGTTACACAGTATAGTTTTCCATATAAGCAGACTAGAAGCAACAGATTTTCAGTGGCTGTAGGGACCAGCAGGAGGTATGCTGGCCATTAACAGCAAAAGCCAATTGCAGATCACATCTAAATGGTTAATCCCCACTAAGAAACCAAGGAAGATGTTTTTCAAACTTTCAACAAAATAATGTTAAGAACACAAAAAGCTAAGCTTCATTTAATTTGAAAAATTCCCGTACGCAGAATACCTCTTTTCACTAACACTGGGACACTTTAGGTATTGCTGTGGCATTTAACATTTCATAGTTTGCATTCTTTTTTTAAAAAAATAGATAGTTGGGGGGCTGGCCCCGTGGCCGAGTGGTTAAGTTCGCGCGCTCCGCTGCAGGCGGCCCAGTGTTTCGTTAGTTCGAATCCTGGGCGCGGACATGGCACTGCTCATCAAACCACGCTGAGGCAGCGTCCCACATACCACAACTAGAAGGACCCACAACGAAGAATACACAACTATGTACCGGGGGGCTTTGGGGAGAAAAAGGAAAAAATAAAATCTTTAAAAAAAAAAAAAAAAATAGATAGTTGGAAGTATGTAAGAGATGGATGTTTCACTAACTGCTTCAAATATTCCTTCAAATTTTTTCCCAAGTGATCAAGTCAATCAAGAAATGTAACAAATTACTCTCTCCAGTCATTAAGATCGGAAGCTTGCAAAAACTGACCTTTTCTAAAAGGTCTAGTTTCCAGACCTGAAAAATACTTTTCATCTTGTTTTAACACTAGTCCCAACTCAGCAATTGATGCAGAAGAGGAAGGAGCTTGGATCTTTTACACATATCCAAGAGAATTCATCTTTTTAACAATTAGACTTTGCAGAGATGTTTGTAAATCATTAGGAATTAATTTACTACCTGACACTCTCTACTGAGCCCTCCTTTTATATTATATATATGAAATTGAAATACCCAAACTGTAATTCCCTAAATCAGAATGGAACACTTCTGCTAACAGCGACATTCCGCAAACATTCACCTAAACATCGTTGTCAGTTTTGGAGAGTCACAGGAATCACCCCAGCAACTCACAATGAGAGAAAGACTTCCCTGGAAGGGTTAAAAAGTAAGACCCATGTGTAACCCATACACCAAAGCATAACTCTAAGAATGACCTAAAAGAGGAGAGAATGCTCCCGGGACAGGAACACTTGATTATAACCTAAATAAATGTTGTACCACAGCTAACAAAAAGGGGGACCGGCCAGGCATGGAAACACAGAAAAACGAGTGTCAGGGCAGTTCTTTTCCTGGTGCCGTCAAAGTAGGGCGCTTTCACCATCCTCCTTACGTGGCAGCTGTGGCCACTGCAGGCAAAAGGCAAGCCCATGGCTACTTTAAGAGCGATGTCTGGGCCCACACCCTAACGCGACACAATCAGTTACCTAACACTCATGTTCTGAGTTGATGTTCTCAAAGAACCCCTCGGACCTGTATTTGGCTTTCCATCTAAGTCTGCTTAGAGAGAATGTGGTAAACTCATTTGAGGATTCTAGGGCCTGAGAAATAACAGTACATGAATAAATTCGCATTCTGGCTTCAAGCTCCAGACTCATGAGTTATTGAGCACCTGCTCTGAGAAATGGGCCCGTTCTTGGGGTACTGATATTAATCAAATCTTTGAGGCTCAAGGCTCAGGATCACACCTGGATGCTAGTGGTAAATTCTCCGAGAGGCCTCTTGGGAGTTGATTTAAAAGAAACGTGGGCATGAGCTCAGCGTGACTGAGAGAAGCTGATTTTTATTTCTACAAGAATTGAAAAACTGGCCATCTAACTCACTGGAGAGAAAAATCCCAAGATGCAGTGCCCCATGATAACGAAGAAAAGATGACAACTTTTTAAAAGGTTCAAATAAGTTTAGACTTAGATCGTCCAATACTCTTAAAGCTATATCTCTGTGTACATTCCTTACTTCCCCACTTCTGAAAAATCTCTTCAAATCCTAGTGCTTGAAATAAAATTACTGCCACATCACAGAATAATCGACATAAGTCATTAATAAATGCAAAGTCGTTTTCCTAATGAGAAGAGACAGTACCTTTAGACCTGTTTTAAAAGGTTTTTCCTTGGTTCCATCGCCTGTAGCATCATTTCCCTCTCGATCCGAGACATACAGCTCCGCTATTTACAAAATGAGAATAAGTCACTCATTTGGCCAATAACTGTCAGTCACCTCATACAGCAACTACTTTATCCAGTTCTTTACCTTTGTAAACAGACCAAGCACCTGATCAGTAAGAAATCGCCACAGTCCAAAATAAATTATATCAAAATTATTTTCCCACTCCCATATTTCAGTGACATTCATCTCATAAAAACATATTAGTTACAAATTTAGCTTCTCAAAATAAACTTGGATCATTTTAATTTGTAATATTGCTTCTATCTACTTGAGTCCCCAACAATAAAGAAGGGCTTTGAGGTTGGCCAGACCAGACTGGAATCTTGGATGTCCTACCTTAAAAGCCAGGATGACCCAGGCGAATTCGCTTAACTTTTCTGAGCTTATTTCTTTGTCTATAAAATGAGGAAGACAATACCCATCTTGAAGGGCTGTAATGAGGACAAAATAAAACTAGACATACAAATGGGATACCCCAGTGCCAGTGCACAGATGTCAAATAAATGCCAGTTTCCTCTGGTCTTGAACGGAAACTGAAGCTCTGAGGTTAAACAAACTGCAGAAAGCCTCACAACTAGTAAGTCTGAACAGTGACATCCATCCAGGTCTCCCTTTTCCCCTTTTCGACCGTATGGTCTCCCAGGAAATCTCAATATAAACGAGAATCTGCGAAAAAGAATTAGAATTCTAAAATCCTTTCCTAACGATCACTTTGGAGAGTTACAGATTTGGGGGCTACCCTGACGTCTGACAGTGCCCAAGTCTCAGCTGAATCACGGGACTTTTCGCAGCGGGGCAGGGCCTGCAGCTGCCGCCATCCCAGCCCTGGGACCCGCGGCGCTCGAGAGGAGTCCGGGCCCAGCGTGATCCAGGTCCCTCCCTTCCCCTCTCCCTCCCATGGTTCTGCATATTAGCAGTGGTGGAGCGCCCACTCCGGGCCAGGCACCCACAAGCGCTGCGTTCAACCAGAACGAGGTTCCTAGTCCAGGCAGGAGCACGCGCCACTTGCACACCTGTGGACCCCAAGCCTCACTCACCTAGAACCATCCCGGCGGTCGCCCTGGTCACCTCCAAGGACATCGTCTGCAAAACGCCGCCGCCTCGTCACCCCAACGTGCTCCAGCGACTTCCTAGACTCAGAAGTTGCATCATACAACGTCGCGCATAGATCGCCCTAGGGAGTCACCCGAGCGTCGCGGCACCATTGGTTACCGGAGGATACAGGGCGTGCGCGAGAGTCGCTACAGCCGCCATGTTTAGTCCGGGCAGAGGTAACTTCCGGTCCGGCGCCGTAACCTGCCCCCCAGGATTCCGGGGTGCCGCTTGCCTGGGACTCCCAGGACCGGGAGATTCCCGCTCCCTTCGGTCTCTACCTTCCTAACATTCTGGGCTGAATCTTCCAATTCCCCCCCAAGCTGTAGACGCGCCAGGGCCCTCTTGGAAACCAGACCAAGGATATCTGTCCAGATCCCCAGATGCCGAAATGCTGGTGGAATTAACGTAATCATCAAATGTGACAAATAGAAATGGCAAGCAATAGGATATATTGGAGTATATGAGGAAGCTATTTGGTGTAAACCTAATTCGGCCTGACTTTGTTCTTCCAAAAGGGCCTGACCATGGCGGTTGAGCATGCATTGTATATCTGCTTTAGACACTCCCTATGGCAAGAACAAAGGCCCTTGAGATAAAGGTGCAACTTCCCTCCCCCTCCCAATGTTGGCATTTCCTTAAGGATTAAGCATCTTTTCTTAGGCTAGGAACTGATTGCTGCGCTCACCTGTGACCACCCAGCTCGAGACAATAGACTTGCCTCCTGCTCCGTCCGCCGAGATAGCAGAGCCACTACCAGCTGTGTCCACTCTGTATACCTCACTTCTTTGGTGCCCTTTCCTTCGGGAAGAAAGGCCCCGGGCCATGGTCCTCAGATTTTAGCTCAGAATAAACTCTCCAAAATTTTCATTTAGAGATTGGTTATGGATTATTTTCGTCAACAAATGTATTGAGCATCATCCCAACCCAGGGACGCTGGGATGGGGTGGAGGTAGTCCTAGCTCACATGCATTGCCTGTTTTTGTAAGTGAACATAAGAAGGCATCTTGTTATGCTAAATGTCCCCAGCTCCTCCTCTGTGTGACTACTTGCTGCTCTGCACTATTCTAAAAAAGTTCACATGCTCTCCTGATTTATGGCCTCCGCTTACGTCTGTACTCCCCCATAGCTTGATAAATTAAAACTTTGTCATATGAGTTTCTTTCCAGGAACAGGCTGACCACAGGCAGGAAACATGCCTGCAAGATATCCATCACAGCAGACAGAAGAATGGAACAATGTGATGCCTGGAGCCTGCCATGCCTGGACCTCCTCTTAGCTGCCCGTTTTCCCTATGTAACTGCCTCAAGATTCTGTAATCCTGGAAGATGGTTTTGTTTTGTTTTGTTTTTTGAGGAAGACTGGCCCTGAGCTAACATCCATGCCCATCTTCCTCGACTTTATATGTAGGATGTCTGCCACAGCATGGCTTGACAAGTGGTGCGTAGGTCGGCACCCAGGATCTGAACTGGTGAACCCTGGGCCACCCAAGCGGAACATCCAAACTTAACTGCTGCGCCACTGGCCGGCCCCCAGGAAGACGGGTTTTTTTGAGACTTTAGTCTTCCATCTCCCCAATTATGCTGGCTAATTGAATTAAAACTTCCTTTGTCAGTCTCTGACTCATTGTGATTAATTGGCTCAGACTACAGTGAGCAGAGCATTGCTCAGCAACATTTTGAAATGTGAAGCTGCGTTAACTTTCTAACTTCAATGAATGATGCAGTTCTATATTTATGTCTCAGAATATGGTATATTTTCATTTAAAGTTATAAGGATCACTATTAGGAAGGCCATATGTTGCGGAAAGAACTAGCACTTCAGGATACAAACCTGGTTGGAATTCTGGTTCTGCCTTTTACTAACCGTGTGTCTTGGGGTAAATGACCTAACCTGTTGGAGCTTCAATTTCTATATTTGTGAAGAATGGTATAAGTTTACTGCCCAGCATGTAATAGGTACTAAATAAAGGATGGCTAACATGATCCTTCTCAACTTAATGGAATATCAGAGTTTGTCCTTGAATCAAAGGAAAACATATTTTTGTTATGAAAGAAACTCTGAAAATACGATCATGGGGGCCATCTTAGAAAGCTGCCTACCACAGTGAGCAAAACCTGAGCTGCAGTGCCTTTTTACAACCTAATTGGTGAAGTGACATGTCATCATTGCTGCTATATTCTGCTGGTCACACAGGCAAACCCTAGCACAGTGTGGGAGAGGACCACAGGGGGTGAATACCAGGAGGTGGAGCTCAGTGGGGGCCATGTTGGAGGCTGCTTCCCATCCTGATGAATTTCTCCTCTTCATCCTGCTTTGAGCCCTCAGAGACTGACTATGTGAACTGCACGGTTCTCTGGCTTCTGGTTGGATACAGCCAATGGGGAGCACTGGCAGGAGAGAAGAGGGACGAGAGTGAGGTCGGGGTACCTATTCCTCAGCTCCTTCATTGCAGGCTGGCTGCATCCTCAACTGAAGGCCACAACTCCTGTCAGGTGGCACTAAGAGACTGTCGTCTGAACTGCCCTTCATGAATTTAGTTTGACCTGATCTATAAAATTGGATATAAACAGAAACAGTCCATTGTGAAAAGAAAAGCATATATGGGACTGGGCCTGAGCAGGTCTGAAAGGCTAGAGTAAGCTGCACCAGAAGATGACAGGGTCCCATAGCATCTGCCTTGCCCTCTTTACTGCTTCTTCCTCAATCTACACCTGTAGACTCACAGGATTTCCCTGTGTCCAGTTACTGCAGGGCAAAAAAAGTGAGCCTGGTACTGACATCTGCATAATACGCCAGAAGTGGACAGCTATTGGATTACAGCCTCTCTTGGGTGTAGCACTGAAAAGACAGTGGTGAAGACAGATGGTAGAACTCTGAGTAGGATGACTGGTTTTCCATTTCTTATGTGAGTAGAGATGGCCTGAGGGACTGATGGACACTGGCTAATGGCTTGGCCAGTTGATCAGGGTCTTGGAAAGAACGAGAATGGAGATTAGGGCTTGTGGAGGAGTATGTGGATGGACCTATCTGAATGGACACAGAATGTGAAGATTTCTCGTCCCATGTAAACATCCGCAGAAGTCATTCAGGATGGGGGAGGTTTCTATAATCTGTGGACATTGGCCTTTTTCCAAAAACACCCCAGTGCCTGCTCAAAGAAACCATATAAAAGTGGTGATAGTAACAGGATGGAGGCTAAGCATTGGTCTGACCTCATGGATTGCCCTTCATCAAGGCTGATCTGGCTGGCACTGCAGGGTACCCAAACTGTCAATAGCAGAAGCTAAGTTTGAGAACCTGATTGACACCAATCTTTGGGGGGACCAGCTGGTCACCTGGTGGTGGGTGGATTACTTTAGACCCCTGGAGGAGGCAGCAATGTGCCTCTCAACCAAAAAGTCATAGTCCACATAGGGATGTTGCCCTCCTTGGCTGCAGCACCAACATCTGTGGATTTACAGAATGCTGTATCCATCTCCATGGTACATAACATCTTCTCTAACCAGGGAATACATTTTTAGTGAAGGAAGTCTGACAATGGGCTCATACCTGTGGAATTCACTGGTCTAACCATGGGCTTTATGTTAAATTAGATTATTGTTTAAAATATTCACACATGATCCCCTTTCCTACGTGGGAGAAATATACTTCCCTTCTTCATTTATGTTTGGTTTGGCCATGTAGATTTTCTTTGACCATAGGATATTGGAAGATGTGATGCAAGCAAAGGTTTAAACTGTGCTTATACAGTTGACCTTGTTTTCTTGCTTCTGCCAGCATCATGAGAAGAACATGCCTCAACTGGTCCACTGGTCCCAGTTAGGTAAGAGATGTGTGGGGAAGACCTGGACCCAGTCTGCAGCTTGGGGCCAAGCCCAACTGAACTCAACCCAGATCAGCTGACCCCAAATGCATGAGTGAGAATAAATGATTGTTGTGTTGCCTCTGAGTTTTGGAGCATTTTGTTACACAGCTTTGTTGTGGCAATAGTATACTGATACATGCCCCATTATCCAGAAGCAGCTGGATTAAAAGAATAGCTGAATGGCCTACTGGAAGTCAGTTATGACACCCTGTGAGGGTGCCATATATACCTTAAACCAATAGCCAATGTAGGGTGCAATCTTCCCATAGTAGAATGCATATTATTATTGTTATTTTGTATGTTTGTTGGTTTCAAAGAATTCTTCAAGTATTTTCATTTCCATGAAATAATTGAGATGTCTATGATCCACACTGAGGCCAATAGGCAGGAATCTTTACTGTTCTTTTCCTAAAGGAAAGACAACTTCTCCTAACACCAGTGAAGAGCACAGGAAGTGGGAGAAAAGAACACAGCTCCAGGTTTATTGCAGACCATCCCTCTACCCACCACCCTTAGTCTCTACCCCCAGGATTAAAAACAAAGTGGTCGGGTCGCACCTCCTCTTTCCCAGGGGCATTCTCTCCTCATCTGTCCACAGCTGGCACTGTACTTGCCTGTGCTTGCTGTGTCTACGAGGTGCCCTTACATGTCACTGCTAGATTGTAGGCAAGATGCTTTCCTGGCATCCTTCCAGGGCACTTAGCACAGAGCCCCGCACTCCCTAAGCACTTGGAAGCTATTTCTTAGGCAGACAGTCTCATTTAGTCCAACCTTCCTCCAGGAAGCAGGACTTTGGCTACAGCATCGCTGAAAGGGTCACTTCCAAAAACAAACTGAAGTTTGTCGGTCTTCATGAATGAATGAATAAATGAATGAATGAACTGAATGAATGGCATTGCTCTTCTGTCTCCTCATCCGACTCTGGCCAGCTGAGGACACGCTCTTCTACCAGTCCTTGATGTTCCGCCTCGCACCCACTCAGGACTGTCCTAATCTATCGGTTGACACCGCCTTCACTCCGCCAGGCACCAGATGCGAGTCGCTGTCCTAAGACTGTTATGACCTCCACGGGCCACCGTAGCCCTGAGCTCAGGGCATGCGCCGCCGGCTCCGCCATGTTTTTTCCGGGCCCCTTCCGCATCTGCCACACCTGGTTGTGCCTTTCCGGCTCCTTGCGGCGCGTCCAGGTGTCGGGGGAAACCCCACGTTTCTTCTTGTTGCCGGGGCAGTGCTTTCCGGGCCCTGTCTCTGTGTAAACCCACAGATGTCTTTAAAGAGCTTTCGCGTGCACTCGCTTGTTTGCTCCTCAAAACAGTCTTCGGAGAGGGAAGAGGCCAAATCGCTGTAAGCGCCTCTAGGACCGCTTTCCCCGTCCAGGGCCCTGGAACGGGGCTGGGGCCCGGGGAGGGGCGGTCCAGGGTTCGCTTAACTAGCGAATCGGTTAAGCAATCAAAGAAATCTTAGTACTGTTTAGGACGGACTTGAAACTGCGAAGAAAAAGTGGGAATTATTATGATGAAACTGTTAATTTAAGGAACCGAAAATGTAACTTTCCTTTTCACTGTAGAGTTAAATTTAAGCACTTAGGTTTGCTCGTTAATTTATTTCAGTGATTCCCAGGCTCCTTCATATTTGTGAAATGCTTGCTTGTAAACACTTTATCTATAATCTCTCCCTAAAAAAAATAAAAATGGATGAAATCGTTTTAAGGTCCTGCTGGATGCTCACCCTTTAAGGAGCGTAAATAATAACGGTGCAGCTGGGGCTCTAAAGCCGCAGACATTGCCGTTGGACACAGGACTCTTACTTTCTGCCTCAGTGATCCTGGTCAGGTTCCCTAACCTCTGAGCCACGGATCTTTCAATTGTAAGATGATAATAACTTCTCTGGAAGGGTGGTTGCGAGTTTGACAGAAGATCAAGTATACATAAATGTCCATATACAAAAATTGTGCTTGGCATCCAGTGAGCCTTCTGAATTAGAATATAAATGGTATTAATAGTTAATCATTGTTATTCTTTTAATCCTGCATGAATCAAACCTTCAAGCCTTCAACCAAACTGCTGAGGGCTGCTGGTGGCCCCACCCCATCCTCCACCTTCACCTCCTCCACCCCCTCCTACCCCGCTGTGAATTCTGGCCAGTATTCAGAATGTCTCCCACTCTGCAGATCCTTCCTGTTGCCCCGACTCTCAGCACATGACCTGTCTCTTGCTTCAGACCATTAAATAGGAGCTCTCAGATAGTCCTCCCCTTACAACCCTCAAACTTGCCAGCTTCGACACCCATCCTCTTTCTAGTACAAAGCACGTAGTATCCTCCCTCCTTATCTTCTGGATCTCTCTCAGCTCTCCAACGTAATCTCTACATTCCAACCAGAGCAAACACTTAAAAACATAAACCCAATCATTTTATTCTTCAGCTGGCAACCTTCCATGACTTCCTTTTGCTCTCAGGATCCACCCCAGTCTCCCTGCAGGCTCACTAGGCAGTGAATGCACTGGCCTGTCATTGCTTTCCCAAAGCACAATTAACAGCCTGAGCTAGTTTCTTCACTGAATCATCCTGGGTACCATGTGCAATTTGGGATAGCCTTTAGGAAAGGTGAAGACACAGTCAAATGGAGAAGGAACTGGGGAAACTCAAAGCAGAATTAATTGTGTCTTCTGAAAGCCATGAGGAGGAAGTCCTCCAGGTTAGTTGGAAGACCGGTCATTGTATCAGTTTAGCAGGAGTTGAGGCTCCTAGGGCATCTCTGGGAGTCTCGGAGGCCGAACTGATGATTTCTTAGTTTATCAGGTTTTTTGATGTTAGAGCAGGTCATGAAAGTATTTTCACCCCAAGAACCCTAAGAAATATCCCAGTCTTGGACAAATCCAGCAAATTTAAAAGCTCTTTGGGGTTCACATTCACGCAAGATGTTTGCAGTGATGAAGTTTTGATGCAAGTTTTCCAGAAGCTTGAACCCAAACTCTCCCTTTAGAAATAGTCCTTAGTGTTATCTTTATTAGACTCTTCAATAAGCATAAACTTTTATGTTAGTCACACAAATTTTAAATAAAGAAGCTGAATGTGGGTGGGAATCCCAGAGCAGATGGTAACGGGAAACCTCCTATAGGATTTCCATAGACCGGCTTATTCATTAGGCAGCTTGGCTCAACAGAACTGTCTTATAATGAAACTGCAAGATGACTCCCTGTTGGCAAATCGACCTCTATTCTAAGGGTTGATTCTTATCACCTGAGAGAATCGATTCCTGATGAGAAATGCTAGACTAAAGAAGCTTCCCATGTTGGCTTCACAAGCCAGATCCAGTGTCTTTCATCCTCTGGTGGGAAAAAAACAGGGAGAGGTTCTAGGGCTTATGACAGCGCTTTGAGAGTGGTGGTTGTTGTTTACCAGCGTTTAGGGGCCAAAGGGACATTAGTAATCTCTCCAAGTGAAGATCATAAACAGGTTATCTGGAGTGAGTAGCCTATATCCTGAATTTGGCAGGAGCACCCTGGGTTTTTAACCACCATACTTAGTCAGGAGGTTTGGGTTTCTCTCCATGTTAGAATTTCCTTTCCTCTTATATATACTTATTGTGAACAGCTGCATTATAATTTTACTCAAGTTTTTGAGGCCAAATTCCTGATGATTTAAAAACTATGAGAGTTATTTCTTCCTATGCATCTTACTACTGAGGTCATGTTGGCTAATAATTGATTGGACGGCACAGAGGCAAATCTATCCTGATCTTTGAATCTGCAACATTGTCTCAGATTCTTTTGGAGCTTCCACTTATTTGACAGACCTTAAGATGTTACCCAGACTCTTATGAGGGCAAAGAAAACCTGTTTGCATATACATGGCTGAAGAAAACACACTGCTTTCCATCTGTACCCATGAACAGGAAGCTACCATCTCTTTGGATTCACAGTCTCCCAAGAGGGCAAAGTAAAGAGCTGAGGGCTGCTGGTCTAGTGAGAAATTTGTGGGCTAGGGAGATACTCAGTTTGAGAGGATTTGTAACTTAAGCAGGAAAAATATGAACTCAAACTACCCTTTTTTTGGTTTAAAAATCATTTCTGTTTTTTATTATTTAATTTTTGGAGTAGATAATATATTCAAATGGTTCAAAACTTAAAAATAAAATTTTGAAGTATGAAAAGGTAATTCCAGTTTTAAAAGTTTCACTCCCCACTTCTTCCTTTTATTTCTCTCTTTAAAACAGCTTCTTTTGAAGTATGAATGATATACAACAAACTGCACATATTTAAAGTGTGCAATTTGATGTTTTAAACATGTATATACCTGTCAAACCATCACCACAATCAAGATAGTCAACATATCCATCACTCAAAATAGTTTTCTTATGCCCCTTTGGAATCCTTCCTCACATATTTCCCTACTGACTAATGATCTTGAGCATCTTTTCTTATGCTGTTTTGCCATATGTCTCTCTTTTTTTCCCCCAGTTTATTGAGGCATAATTGACATACAGCACTGTGTATGTTTAAAGTATACAGCATATGATTTGACTTACATATATAGTGAAGGGATTATCGTAATAAGTTTAGTTAACATCCATCATCTCATATAGATACAAAATACAAGAAAAACAATATTTTTTTCCTTCTGATGAGAACTGTTAGGATTTACCCCTTTAACAACTTTCCCGTACATCATAGAGCAGTGTTAACTGTAGTCATCATGTTGTACATTACGTCCTTATTTGTATTATAAGTGAAAGTGTGTATCTTTTGACCACCTTCATCCGATTTCCCCTCCCTGCCTCTGGTAACCGCAAATCTGATCTCTTTTTCTATGACTTTCTTTTTTTTAAATTCCACATATAAATGAGATCATACAGTGTTTGTCTTTCTCTGTCTGACTTATTTCACTTAGCATAATGACCTCAAGCTCCATCCATGTTGTTGCACATGGGAGGATTTCCTCTTTTTTTATGACTGAGTATTCCACTGGGTGTGTGAGAGTGTGTGTGTGCGTGTGTGTATCTCTCACAAATTCTTTATCCTTTCATCCATCAGTGGACACTTAAGTTGTTTCCATGTCTTGGCTATTATAAATAATGCTACTGTGAACGTGAGGGTGCAGATATCTCTTTGATACAGTGTTTTCATTTCCTTCAGTTATATTCCCAGAAGTGGGATTGCTGGATTATATGGTAGTTCTATTTTTTATTTTTTGATGAACTTACATACTGTTTTCCATAGTGCTGTACAAATTTACAATCCCACCAACAGTGCACAAGTGTCCCCTTTTCTACACATCCTTGCCAGCATTTGTTCTCTCTTATCTTTTTGATGCTAGCCATTCTAGCAGATGTGAGGTGATATCTCATTGTGGTTTTGATTTGCCTTTCCCTAATGATGATGTTGAGCATCTTTTCATGTACCTATTGGCCATTTGTATATCTTTGGATGAATGCCTATTCAGGTCCTTCACCCATTCTCTAATTGGATTATTTGTTTTTTTGCTATTGAGTTGTATGAGTTCCCGGTATATTTTGGATGTTAACCCATTATCAGATAAATGGTTTGCAAATACTTCTTCCCATTCCTTAGATTGTCTTTTCATTTTGTTGATTGTTTCTTTTGCCTTGCAGAAGCTTTTTAGTTTGTTGTAGTCCCAATGTTTATTTTTGCTTTTGTTGCTTGTACTTTAGGTGTCATATCCAAAAATCATTGCCAAGACTCATGTCAAGGAGCTTTTTTATTATGTTTTCTTCTAGGAGTTTTAAGGTTTCAAGTCTTACATTTAAATCTTTAATCAATTTCAAGTTAATTTTTGTGAATGGTGTAAGATAAGGGTCTAATTTTGTTCTTTTACCAGTGGATATCCAGTTTTCACAGCACCGTTTATTGAAGAGACTATATTTTCTCCACTGAGTAGTCTTGGCTCCTTTGCCAAATATTAGTTGACTATATATGCTTGGGTTTATGGCTGGGCCCTCAATTCTGTTCCATTGGTCTATGTGTCTGTTTCTATGCTAGTACCATACTGTTTTGATTACTATAGCTTTATAGTATAGTTTGGAATCAGAAAGTGTGATCCCTTCTTTCTCAGGATTGCTTTGGCTAGTGGGTTTTTTTGTTGTTCCATGTGAATTTGGGATCGTTTTTTTCTACTTCTGTAGAAAATGCTGTTGGAATTTTGATAAGGACTGCATTGAACCTATAGATGGTTTTTGATAGTATTGACATTTTAACAATATTCTTCCAACCCTCAAATATAAATACCTTTCGATTTATTTGTGTCTTCTTCAATTTCTTTAATCAATCTCTTATAGTTTTCAGAGTAGAGCTCTTTCACCCACTTGGTTAAGTGTATTTTATTGTTTTTAATGCTATTATAAATGGGGTTATTTTCTTTATTTCTTTTTCAGATAGTTTGTTGTAATGTATGGAAATGCTATTGATTTTTTGTATGTTAATTTTGTATTCTGCAACTTTACTGAATTTGTTGATTAGATCTAAGAGATTTTTGGTGGGGTCTTTAGGATTTTCTATATATAAAATCAGATCATTTGCAAATAGAGACAGTTTTACTTTTTCCTTTCCAATTGTGATGCCTTTTATTTCTTTTTCTTGCCTGATTGCTCTGGCTAGAACTTATAGTACTATGTTGAACAGGAGTGGTGAGTGTGTTCATCTTTGTCTTGTTCCCAGTCTTCGAGGAAAAGCTTTCAGCCTTTCACTATTGAGTATGATGTTAGCTGTGGGCTGTCATATATGGCCTTTATTGTGCTGATGTATGTTCCTTCTAGACCTCATGTGTTGAGTTTTTATAGTGAATGGATGTTGAATTTTGTCAAATGCCTCTTCTGTGTCTTTTGAGATGATCATATGATTTTTTTCATTCTATTAATGTGATGTATGACAAGGATTGATTTGCACATGTTGAACCATTCTTGCATTCCAGGGATAAATCCCACTTGATCATGGCAAAGGATCCTTTTAATGTGCTGCTGAATTTGATTTGAAGGTATTTTATTGAGAATTTTTGCATCTATATTCATCTGGGATATTGGCCTGTAGTTTTCTTTTCTTATAATGTCCTTTTCTGGCTTTGATATCAGGATAATGCTGGCCTTGTAAAATGCGTTAGGGAGTAATCCTTCCTCTTCCGTTTTTTGGAAGAATTTGAGAAGGCTTGGGATTTATTCTTCTTTAAATGTTTGGTAGAATTCACCAATAAAGCTGTATAGTCCTGGACTTTTGTTTGTTGCAAGGTTTTTGATTACTGGATCAATTACTGAGTCAATCTCCTTACTAGTAATTGGTCATATTTTTAATTTCTTTGTGATTCAGCCTTGGTAGTTTGTACGTTTCCAAGAATTTTTCCATTTCTTCTAGGTTATCCAGTTTGTTGGCATATCGTTGTTCATAGCCTCTTATGACCCTTTGTATTTCTGTAGTATCACTTGTAATGTCTCCTTTTGCATTTAGGATTTTGTTGATTTTGAGTCCTTGTTCTTTTTTCCTTGGTTAGTCTAGATAAACGTTTGCCGATTTTCTTTCTCTTTTTCTTTTTTGAGAAAGATTAGCTCTGAGCTAACATCCGTACCCATCTTCCTCTACTTTATTTGTGGGATGCCTACCAAAGCATGGCTTGATAAGTGGTGCATAGGTCCTCACCTGGAATCCAAACCAGTGAACCCTGGGCCGCCGAAGTGGAGTGTGCAGACTTAACCTCTACACCACAGGGACGACTCCTTATTTATCTTTTCAAAGAACTAACTCTTTGTTAATCTTTTCTGTTGTTTTCCTGTTATCTATTTCATTTTTTCCCTCTAATCTTTATTATTTCTTTCCTTCTGCTAACTTTGGCCTTGGTTTGTTCTTCTTTTTCTAGTTCCTTAAGGTGTAGAGTTAGGTTGTTTGAGATCTTTATTGTTTCTTAATGTAGGCATTTATTGCTATGAACCCCTCTATTAGCACTGCTTTTGCTGCATCCCATAAGTTTTGGTATGTTGTGTTCCCATTTTCATTTGTCTCAAGGTACTTTTTTATTTCCCTTTTAATTTCTTCTTGGATCTATTGGTTGTTGAGAGTGTTGTTTAATTACCATGTATTCATGAATTTTCCACTTTTCTTCTTGTAATCAATTTCTAGTTTCATACCATTGTAGTCAGAGAAGATACTTGGTATGATTTTGATCTTTTTGAATTTACTAAGACTTGTTTTGTGGCGTAACATATGGTCTATCCTAGAAAATGTTCCATATGCTTTTGAGAAGAATGTGTATTCTGCTGTTGGTGGATAGAATCTTCTGTATATGTCTGTGAGGTCCATTTGGTCTGTAGTGTTGTTCAAATCTGCTGTTTCCTTGTTGATTCTCTGTCTCGATGATCTGTCCATTGTTGGGAGTGGAGAATTAAAGTCTCCAACTATTATCGTGTTGTGTTTATTTCTACTTTTAGCTCTCTTAGTTTTTGCTTTATATATTTAGGTGCTTCCATGTTGGGTGCATAAATACTTACAATTGTGATATCTTCTTGATGGATTGAGCCCTTTATCATTATATGATGACCTTCTTTGTTACTTTTTACCATTTTCAGTTTAAAGTTTACTTTGTCTGATATAAGTATAGCTACCTCTGCTTATTTTTTGGTTACCAATTGCTTGAAATACCTTTTTCCATCCCTTCACTCTCAGTCCATGTGTGTCTTTAAGGCTTAAGTGAGTGAGTTTCTTCTTGGCAGCATATTGTTGGTTCTTGTTTTGTGTTTTTTGGTTTTTTTAAAATCCATTCAGCCCTTCTATGTTTTTTGATTGGAGAATTTAATCCATTTACATTTAAGGTAATTATTGATAAATAAGGACTTACCATTTTGTTAATTGTTTTCTGGCTATTTTGTAGATCCATTGTTCCTTGTTTCTTATCCTGCTATCTTTTTTTGTGTTTTGATGTCTTTTGGTATCAGTATGCTTTCACTTCTTTATCATGTTCTTTTTCCCTTTTCTCATACAGGTTTTCCCCTTGTTGTTACCATGAGGTTTACGTAAAGTATCTTAAAATTATAACACCCTTTTTAAAGCTAACAACTTAACTTCGATAGCATTCCTAAACTTTACACTTGTACTTTTCCTCCCCCTCACAATTTAGGTTATTGATGTTACAGCTTACATGTTTTTATATTTTGTAATGAATAACAGATTATTGTAATTATGGCAATTTTTACTATGTTTGTTTTTAACTTTTCAACTAGAGTTTTAAGTGGATTACACACCACCATTACCATATTACAGAATCTTTGCCTATATATTTACCATTGCCAGTGAGTTTGATGCTACCTTCTTACGTTTTTATGATGTTAATTAGCATCCTGTTACTTCCATTCAAAGAACTCCCTTTAGCATTTCTTGTAAGATGGGTCTAGTGGTGATGAACTCCCTCAACTTTTCTTTGTTCAGGAAAGTCTTTCTCTCTCCTCCATTTCTGAAGGACAGCTTTGCCAGGTAAAGAAGTCTTGGTTGACAGGTTTTTTCTTTCAATATTTTGCATATATTATCTCATTCTCTCCTGGAGTGAAATCTGCATATAGTCTTCTGGGGGTCCCTTGTATGTAACTTCTTTTTTCTCGTGCTACTTTCAGAATTCTTTCTTTGTCTTTGACTTTTTTTTTTGAGGAAGAGTAGCCCTGAGCTAACATCTGCCAATCCTCCTCTTTTTGCTGAGGAAGACTGGCCCTGAGTTAACATCCATGCCCATCTTCCTCTATTTTATATGTGGGACACCTACCACAGCATTGCTTGCCAAGCGGTGCCATGTCCACACCCAGGATCCGAACCGGCAAACCCCAGGCCACCAAAGCAGAACATGCACACTTTTTTAACTGCTGTGCCACCGGGCCGGCCCCTGTCTTTGACTTTTAATATTTTAATTATAATGTGTCTTGGTGTAGCCCTGTTTGGGTTCAACCTATTTGGCGTCTTTTGGGCCACATGGGTCTGGATGTCCTTTCTTTCCCCAGGTTTGGGAAGTTTTCAGGCATTATTGCTTTAAATATACTTTCTGCCCCTTTCTCTTTCTCTTCTCCTTCTGGAATTCCCTTAATGAGGATGTTGTTTCTTTTGATTGTGTCCAATAAATCCTGTAGGCTTTCTTCACTTTTTTTCATTCTTTTTTCGTTTTGCTCCTCTGGCTGGATAATTTCAAGTATTCTGTCTTCTAGATCACTGATTCTTTCTTATGCCTGGTCAAGTCTGTTTTTGAAGCTCTCTAATTCTTCAGTTCATTCATTGTATTTTTCAGCTCTAGGATTTCTTTTTTTTTTTTTTTTTGAGAGTATTTCTTTCTTTGTTGAACTCATTTTGTTCATGCATTGTTTTCCTGATTTCCTTAGTTATCTGTCTATGTGTTCTTGCATTTCATTAAACCTCTTTAAGGAGACTATTCTGAGTTGTTTGTCTCACTGCTCATAGATCTCCATTTCTTTAGGGCAGTTATTGGAGCTTTATTAGTTTCCTTTGGTGGTATCATGTTTACCTGATTTTCATGGTCCTTGATTCCTTACATTGTTATCTATGCATTTGAGTAAGAAGTTTCCTCTTCCATACCTTACAGGTTCATTTTGGCAGCAACATTCACCAGTCAGCTCAGTTTGGGTTTCTGGATGTCCCTGCTGGTAACATCCTTGGGCAGGTGGAGCTTGCTATCAGAGTCTAATTTTGTGTGAGGCCATTGCCCAAGCTCAGAGGCCAGAGGGGATCGTGCCACTGGCTGAAAACAGTTGGATAGGACTGCTGACTGGTTCCCTGCCCAAATGAAGTTGTAGGATGGGCTCTTCATTTGCTTGGGTTCTCTGGTCATGGTTACTAGATAGTTGGGACTGGGTACTACACTCAGCAGATGGCACCATGAATTAGCTTCCCTGCCCTGGTGGAGCAGCAGGACAGGTCCCAGGGGCTGCTCAGCTTGTTGTTTGAGAACCTGAATCAGGCAAGATGGTGCACTGAATTCCCTCGCCAGATGGGGCCACTGGTTTTGTTCTACAGATGGGGAAAGCCACAGGCCGTGCTCTCTGTTCAAGAGTCACTGTAATCAGGGCTGTTGGATAAACTATGCATCTTCCTGTGTGCTCTAGTTAGGTTCCCTTCTCTGATGGGCTGAGGCTGTATTCAGCAATGGACAGGGCTGTGACTTAATTCTCCTGCCCAAGCCAGGTCCAAGCAGCCTTACAGGTGAACCACATCAGGCTTTCTGGTCTGGAGGGGCCAGGAGCTACAGTCAGCACTATGCTGGGCTATCCCTCAGCTCCACGGCCTGGGCGGGGCAAGGCTGGAAGAGCTCTTTGTTTGAGGATCCAGACAAGACAGACCTGTACCCTGCTGAGTTTCCTGGTCAGACTGCACCACTGTCTTGGCTCTGCAGATGAGCAAAGCTGTTGGTTTTGACCGCTACTTGGGTACTGCAGGTAGGGACTCATTCTGCCAAGATCTGAGTGCTGGTTGTTGCAAGCCCCTCCCTCACTTCTCTGTCACAATCAGATTCCCAGTGGTCAAAGCCTGCAGATTCCCCCACAATCACTGTTGGGAAAGTCTGGAGTGGAGACTCCCAAGAAGTGACCCAATGCTGGGGGAGCTAGATGTCCACCCTGGGCTCTCTTTTCCCACTGGGGGAACTGCAGGCACAGGGGAGACCTCTTGGCGTGGTGCTGCTCTGGCCTGGGGGAGGGGCAATGTGGTCAGCATGGAGCTGCTCTTCTTACCTCTCTAAAGGTCCGTCTTGATCCCCGTGGTTTATGGGGGTGCATCAGCCTCACCCCCACATTCTAGGATTCTCTCAGTGATGTCTTGTTCATGAATAGTTGTTAGTTGTTCTGGTGATGGGGAGCAAAGTCAGGAACAACCTATTTGCCATCTTGGTGACATCACTGTTATATATCTTCTTTGATGAAATCTGTTCAAATCTTTTGCCAGTATGAGGTGTGGCTCCAAGTTCCTTTTTTTTATTTTGCATATGGATATTAAAATGTTCCAGGAGCATTTGTTGACAAGGCTGTCCTTTCTCCACTTCATTGCCTTTGTACCTTTGTCAAAAATCAGTTGTTCGTAAACATGTGGCTTGATTTCTAGACTTTTTATTCTGTTCCCTTGACCATCTTGCTATCTTTAGGCCAACACCATGCTGTTTTGATTACTATAGATTTACAATAATTCTAAAGATCATGTCGTGTTAGCCCTCTGACTTTATTTTTCTTTCTCAGAGTCATTTTGGCCATTTTAGGTCCTTTGCATTTCTGTTTGCATTTTAGAATCAGCTTATCAATGTTTGCAAAAAATATCCCGTGGGATTTGGGTTCTGATTGGATTGATTCTATGGGTCAGTTTCGTCCCCTCACCCTCTCATGTTTTTCACATAAAGGGTGGCGACCACACACACAGTTCTGCACTTGGCTCTTCCTACTTCACAAGGACACGTGGAGCTCTTTCCTCAGTCTCCATTCAGTGTCAGTGTGTCCCGTCAGTGGGATGTTCTTCACTTCCTTTAACCAGTCCTCCGTGATGGATTTCTCGCTCATTGCCAGTGTTTTGCTATTA
Organism: Equus caballus; assembly: GCF_041296265.1. NCBI lineage: Eukaryota > Metazoa > Chordata > Mammalia > Perissodactyla > Equidae > Equus > Equus caballus. The sequence goes on from NC_091691.1 coordinate 83,420,100, forward strand.
CAAACAGTGCTGCAGAGTAACACTTGTACATGTCATTTCCCTTGTGGGCAAATACATCTGCAGGATAAATTTAAGAAATGTGATTGCTGGGTCAAAGGGTGTATAGATTTGAAATTTTAATGGATATTGCTAAATTGCTCTCCCTAGAGTTTTGTCAATTTATATTCCTGCCAATGATAAAATAGAGGGCCTGTTTTGCCATGATCTCCACAGCACATTGCCAAACTTTTTCTTTTTTGCCAAGTTGATAGGCGAAGATGGTCTATGAAAATCATTTTGATTTGTATTTCTTTACTACAGGGAAGTTTAAACATCCTTTCAGGTGTTTAGGAGCCACTTGTATTTCTTTTTGTATATTTCTATATTTCTTTGTTCATATCCTTTGTCCACTTTTTTTCTCTTGGATTGTTAGAATCTTTCAGTTCCAAGGAAGTTTTTATATAATAGGAAGATTAACCCTTTGTCTGATATGAGTTGCAAATATTTTTCCCCACTTTGCCACTTGTCTTTGTTTATACCTTTTTTTTTTTTTTTTTGCTGTAAGGAAGGTTTTTATATTTACTTATTTGAACTTACTGCCTTTTCTTTTGTCTTTTTTTTTTTTTGGTGAGGAAGATTGGCCCTGAGCTAACATCTCTTGCCCATCCTCTTTTTTTTTTTTCTCCCCCAAGCTCCAGTATGTGGTTGTATATCCTGGTTGTAGGTCATTCTCATTCTTCTGTGTGGGATGCTGTCACAGCATGGCTTGATGAGTGGTGTGCAGGTACATGCCCAAGATCCAAACTGACCAACCCTGGGCCACTGAAGCGGAGCATGCAAACTTAACCACTTGGCCACGGGGCTGGCCCCCTATTAACCTTTTCTATGAGGCTTTATAAAGGCTTTCCCTACTCCAAGGCTATATTTGAATTTTCTCATGTTTTTTAACTACTTCTATGAGTTTTTTTTACATTTAAATCTTTTATTTATTTGGAATTTATTCTACTACTGTGTAAGGTATCCAATTTGTTTTCCTCTTGTTCCAACACCATTAATTAAAAAGCCTGTCTTTCCCCCATTGATCTTTGATGCCACCTTTATATATAGTGTCTGGGTCTATTTCTGGATCTTATATTCTATTCCATGGAATGTGTAATCGTGCATCAGAATCACACTGTTTAAGTTACTTTTTAAATTATAGAATGATTTATTATCCGGTAGGGATAGTGTCCCCTCATTGCTTTCTTTTCAGTTTTCTGGCTCTTATTAATTTTTCCAAATAAACTTTCGAATCAGCCTGGCTACCGAAAAAAGCTGTTGGCACTTTTTATGAGGATCATATGCCATTTATAAATTATCTTGGGGAGAATCAACTCTTTATGGTGTTATGTCTTATCCAGGAACAGGACATGCCTTTCATTTGCTCATCTCTTCTGAATTTGCTAGTATTTTAAAATTTTGTTCATATAGGTTTTATTTGCAAAGTTTATTCCTAGATATTTTGTCTTTTCTGTAGCAACTGCAAATGTGATCTTTCCCCATTATGTCTTGTTTGTTGCTTGTACAAATGAAAGTTATCTTTATTTTGCTACCACTATCTTGTAGAATTCTTCCATAGGTTTTTTAGTTGAATCTCCTGGGTTTTCCAGGAATACCATCATGTCACCTTTAAAAGTGATGGATTTATTTCCTTTCCTGCAATTTTTATACCTCTAATTTTGTTTTTTGTCTAATTGCATTCAAATTATTCTCCCCCTTTTAACCTCTTTTTTCCCATGGGTTTGCTGTTATTTTAAGCATTGTAGTATTTAGAATTTCTTTCAACCACAAGTAACAGAAAACATGACACAGCTTAAACAGATAAAGATTGATTTTTCTTGTATGGAAGCAGTCTAGAGGTAGGCAGTCAGTGAGCAGTTCAGCCATGTCAGTAACCAAATTTTCCTCTCTGCCATCTTTCATGTGTTGGCTTGTTGCTTCTTGGTCACAATATGGCTGCCAGAGCTCCAGGCATCACATTCATATTCAAAGTAGGAAGAAGGTGGGGGTGGTGGTGAGATGAGGGGAAAGGCAGTGATAGGCATCTCAGGAAAGTAAAAGTCCTCCCAAGCACACTTCTTTCGTCTCATTGCCTAGAAGTGGATCACATTGCAACCCCTAGCTGCAAGGGAATTTGGGAAGATAAGTATTTAGATGGTCAGGCTCTGTAGTGGAGGTGGGCAAGAAAGAAGAGGGTTGGCAATGGTTGGGGAGTTAGCCAGTCACTAGTGTCCATCGGAGGCATCATTACTTCTTCATGTTTACATAGAGGAGTAAAGGAAGACCTGTGAACTGATCATAAATAAGCACTGTAATCTTGAAGGCCTGGGTGGTTTTGCTTTGTTATTGTTTTCTATAAAAAGAAAATCACGGGGGCTGGCCGCGTGGCTGAGTGGTTAAGTTCGCGCTCTCTGCTGCAGGTGGCCCAGTGTTTTGTTCGTTCGAATCCTGGGCACGGACATGGCACTGCTCATCAAACCACGCTGAGGCAGCATCCCACATGCCACAACTAGAAGGACCCACAACGAAGAATATACAACTATGTACCGGGGGCTTTGGGGAGGAAAAGGGAAAAAATAAAATCTTTTAAAAAAACAAAATAAAATAAAATAAAAAAAGAAAGAAAATCAGGGGCTGGCCCGGTGGAGCAGCAGTTAAGTGCGCACGTTCCACTTTGGCAGCTGGGGGCTCACTGGTTCGGATCCTGGGTGTGGACATGGCACCACTTGGCAAGCCATGCTGTGGTAGGCGTCCCACATATAAAGTGGAGGAAGATGGGCACGGATGTTAGCTCAGGGCCAGTCTTCCTCAGCAAAAGGAGGAGGATTGGCAGCAGTTAGCTCAGGGCTAATCTTTCTCAAAAAAAAAAAAAAGAAAAAAAAAGAAAAGCAGTTTCTCTTGTATTTTTTTATTTGATGTGAAATTCATTTAACATAAGATTACCCATATTAAAATGTATAACTCAGTGGCATTTGGTACATTCACAATGTTGTGCAACCATCACATGTATCAAGTTTTAAAACATTTTCATCACCACAAAAGAAAACCCCATCCCCATTGTGATGGTTAATTTGTGTGCCAGCCTGGGTGGGCTGTGGTGCCTGGTTGTCTGGTCAAACACAAACCTGCACATTGCTATGAGGGCATTATTAGCACTTAAGTCAGCAGACTTTGTGTGAAGCAGATTACCCTCCATAATGTGGGTGGGTGTCATGCAGTCACTTAAAAGCCTTAAAATCAAAGAAGAAGGAGGAATTTGGCCTCCAGACTGCAACATAAGAATTCTGCCTCAGTTTCCAGTGTTTGGACTCAGAATTGCAACATCAACCCCTACTAGAATTTCAGCCTGCTGGCCCCCGCCCTGCGCATTTCGAATTTGCCAAGTCCTGCAATTGTGGGAGCCAGGTCCTTAACATCAATCTCTCTGTCTCTCTTTTTTCTCTATTTCTTTGTACATCCTATTGGGACTGTTTCTTCTCTGGAGAACCCTAGCACATCCATTAAGCATTCACTCCCTCCCTATTCTCTCCTACCCCCAGGCCCTGGTAACCAGTCATCAGTGGTCTCTATGGATTTACCTGATCTGGGTATTTTATATAAATGGATCCATAAATATGCAACCTTTTGGATCTGGCTTCTTTGACTTCACATAGGTTTTCGATGTTCATGTACCATGTATCATGTATTAGCACTTACTTCCTTTTTAAAAATTTTTATTTATTTTTTCAATTGCTATAATTGACATAAAACATTATATTAGTTTCAGGTATACAACATAAAGATTTGTTATTTCTATATATTATAAAATGATCTCCACAATAAGTCTAGTTAGCATCTATCACCATATATAGTTACAAAATTATTTTTTCCTGTGATGAAAACTTTTAAGACTTACTCATTTACCAACTTTAAAATATACAATACAATGTTATTAACTATGGTCACTGTACATTATATCCTCATGACTTATTTATTTTACAACTGGAAGTTTGTACTTTTTAACCCTCTTAACCCCTTTTCCCCACCCCCGACCTGAGCCCTCGCCTCTGGCAACCACCAATCTGTTCTTTGTATCCTTGAGCTTGGGGATTCTTTTGTTTTGTTTTTTTTTCTGTTTTAGGTTCCATATATAAGTGAGATCATATGGTGTTTGTCTTTCTCTGTCTGACTTATTTCACTTAGCATTATGCCCTCAAGGTCCATCCATGTTGTAACAAATGGCAATATTTCATTCTTTTTTATGGCTGAATAATACTTCATTGTGTGTGTGTGTGTGTGTGTGTGTATACCACAACTTCTTTATCCTTTCATCCATCAGTGGACACTTAGGTTGCTTCCATGTCTTGTCTATTGTAAATAATGCTGCAGTGAACATGAGGGTGCAGATATCTTTTTGAGTTTGTATTTTCATTTTCTTTGGATAAATACCCAGAAGTGGAATTGTTGCATCACATGGTAGCGTATTTTTAATTTTTTTGAGGAACCTCCATACTGTTTTCCATAGTGGCTGCACCAGTTTACATTTCCCACCAGCAGTGCATAAAGGTTCTCTTTTGTCCACATCCTCACCAACACTTGTTATTTCTTATCTTTTTAATAATAGCCGTAATAATAAGGATGAAGTGATATCTCATTGTGATTTTGATTTGCATTTCTCTGCTGATAAATGATGTTGAGCACCTTTTCATGTACCTGCTGGCTATCTGTATGTCTTCTCTGGAAAAACGTCTATTCAGAGCCTCTGCCCATTTTTCAATTGGATTATTTTTTGGCTCTCGAGTTTTATGAGTTCTTTATTTTTTTTGGATATTAACCCTTTATCAGATATATGATTTGCAAATATTTTCTCCCATTGAGTAGGTTGTCTTTTCATTTTGTTTGTGGTTTCCTTTGCTGTGCAGAAACTTTTTAGTTTGATGTAGTCCCACTTATTTATTTTTGCTTTTATTGACATTGCTTTTGGTGTCAAATCCAAAAACTCATTGCAAAGACCAATGTCAAGGAGTTTGCCACCTAATTTTTCTTCTAGGAGTTTTACAGTTTTAGGTCTTATGTTCAAATCTTTGATCCATTTTGAATTAATTTTTTTTTTAAGATTTTAAAAAAATTTTTCCTTTTTCTCCCCAAAGCCCCCTGGTACATAGTTGCACATTTTTAGTTGTGGGTCCTTCTAGTTGTGGCATGTGGGATGCCACCTCAGCATGGCTTGATGAGCTGTGCCACATCCACACCCAGGATTCGAACCGGCGAAAACCTGGGCTGCTGAAGCAGAGTGCGTGAACTTAAACCACTTGGCCATGGGGCCGGCCCCTTGAGTTAATTTTTATGTATGGTGTAAGATAGTGGTCCAGTTTCATTCTTTTGCATGTGGCTGCCTGGTTTTCCCAGCACCATTTATTGAAGAGACGCTCCTTTCCCTATTGTATACTCTTGGCTCCTTTATCATAAATTAATTGACCATGTATGCATGGGTTTATTTCTGGGCTCTCTATTCTGTTCTGTTGATCTATGTGTCTGTTTTTATGCTAGTACCATTCTGTTTCTATTACTATCACTTTGTTATATAGTTTGAAATAAGGAAGTATGATGCCTCTAGCTTTGCTCTTTCACAAGATTGCTTTGGCTCTTCAGGGTCTTTTGTGATTCCATACACATTTTAGGTTTTTTGGATTTCTGTGAAAAATACCTCTGGAATCTTGGTAGGGATTGCGTTGAATCTGTAGATGCTTTGGGTAGTATGGACATTTAACAATATTCTTGCGGTCCATGAGCATGGGATATTTGTATCTTCTTCAGTTTCTTTCATCAGTATCTTAGTTTTCAGTGTACCGGTCTTTGACTTCCTTGGTTAAATTTATTCTTGTGTATTTTCTTGTTTTTGATGAAGTTGTAAACAGGATTGTTTTCTTAATTTCTCTTTTTGCTATTCTGTTTCTAGTGTATAGAAATGCAACAGACTTTAATCTACTGATTTTGTATCCTGCAACTTTACTGAATTTATTAGTTTTGACAGTTCTTTGGTAGAGTCTTTAGGGTTTCCTATATATAGTATGTTATCTGCAAATAGTGACAGTTGTACTTCTTCTTTTCTGATTTGGATGCCTTTTATTTTATTTTGCCTGATTGATCTGGCTGGGGCTTTCAATACTTTGTTGAATAATAGTAGCAAGAGTGGGCATCCTTGTGTTGTTCCTGATCTTAGAGTAAAAGTTTTCAGCTTTTCACCACTGAGTATGATGTTAGCTGTGGGCTTGTCATATATGGCCTTTATTATGTTGAAGTACATTTCCTTTACACCCATTTTGTTGAGAATTTTTATCATAAATATTGCATCTTGTCAAACGCTTTTTATGCATCTATTGAGATGATCATATGATTTTTCATCCTTCATTTTGTTAATATGTTGTATTATATTTATTGATTTGTGGATGTTGAAACATGCTTGCCTCCCTGGGATAAATCCAACTTCATGATGGTATATGATCCTTTTAATGTATTGTTGAACTCTGTTTGCCTATATTTTATTGAGGATTTTTACATGTTCATCAGGGATATTGGCTGGTTATTTTTCTTTCTTGTGACATCCTTTTCTGGTTTTGATATCAGGGTAATGCTGGCCTTGTAAAACAAGTTTGGAAGGTTCTCTCCTCTTCTGTGTTTTGGAAGAGTTTGAGAAGGATTGGTATTAATTCTTCTTTAAATGTTTGGCGGAATTCACCAGTGAAGCTGTCTGGTCCTGGACTTTTTTTGTTGATTGTTGATTTTTCGTTTATTGATTTGTTCTTGATTACTGATTTATCTCTTTCCTAGTAATTGATCTGTTCCTATTTTCTATTTCTTCATGATGTAGGCTTGGTAGGTTGTATGTTCCTAGGAATTTATCCATTTCTTCTGGGTTGTCCAAATGGATGGTGTCTCATTTCATAGTAGTCTGGTATGATCCTTTGTATTTCTGTGGTATAAGTTGTAGCCACCTCTCCTGGTCTGGAGGGTGTGGCCGGGCTCGTGTAGGAGATGAAGCTTATCGTTCTCTTGGTTGTCATTCAAACCTTTGTGATTGTCCAAGCAGCCTATTTTATTTTTAGTGGCTCCCAGTAGTTGAGGGTGTGCCCAGACCTGTCATTGTCCCCTCGGGGAGGATCTGAGTCAGCATCTCGATTCAGGCTGATTGGAAGCCAGAACCTCAGACAGCAGCTCAGAAAATATACAAGTATATATAGTCCTGTAGGACCACAAGCGTAAGCCCTGCTGGCTGCCAAAGCTGGGCACAGTAGGAGTGCCCCCTGGGTGGCAGTCACAAAAATTGCGGCGCCAGATGACTGTACAAGCTCCTTTCTGAGAGATACTGGCAATCTGGAGCGAGGCAGATGGAGAGCACAAAAATGGTGTCCACTGGCCTCCATCCCTAGAGAGCATCTCAAGAGGTCCCTAGATGTATGTCAACTCAGAAGCCTACGCCTCGGGCCACAGTGCCAGAACAAGCAGACAGGCCTCTTGCACAGAAAGACTTAGCGGTGTATTTCAGTCTGCTGTTTGTGCTGTGCCCTGGGGGTGGTAGCCTGCCAAGAACTGTCTCCTCATTTGTTACAACCCCATGGGATCCAGGGATGCAAGCCCTACTGGCCACCAGAGCCAGGTGATTAAGGGGCATCCCCTAGGCAGCAGCCACAAAAAACCAAAGCACCAGACGTGAAATCTGAGACCAGACACGTGTATAAGCTCCACTCCAGAGGATCCTGGTGCTCTGGCTCGCTGCAGAGAGAAAGTGCAAAGAGAGCGTTCACCCTCCAAGGTCGCTGGAGAGGATGACAGTGGGCACTTAGACGTGTGCTCACTTAGAAGCCTGCCCATCAGGTTGCAGCTGTTAAGATAAGCTAATAGACCTCTTTCACAGGAAACCAGTTGTGCCCTGGGAGTGGTAGCTGGCCAAGAGCTGTCTTTCCACTTGTTATAGTCCCACGGGACCCAGGAACGAAGCCCCACTAACCACCAGAGCCAGGTGATCAAGGGGCGTTCCCTGGGCAGCAGCCACAGAAAACCGGGGCACCAGACACAAAAACAGGGCAACAGATATAAACTCTCCCCTCTGGGAGATGCTGGTGCTCTGGAATGTGGCAGAGGGAGGGCACAAAGATGGTGCCCACGAGGACAAAATTAAAAAGAGCCCAGAGTATAAATAAAAGAAAGATGGCACCTACTAGGTGGCGCAAGGTGGAGGGAGAGAGCAAAGATGGCACCCACCAGCTTCTGTCTTTGGAGGGTATCCCTGCTGGCCCCTAGATGTGTGTTAAACCAGGTGCCTGCCCCTAAGGCTGGTGCTTTAAGATAAGCAAATAAACCTCTTTCACGTAAAGTCTGGGTGTCTTGCAGTTGGCTGCTTCTGTGCTGGGCCCGAGTGTAGGTGAATCCAAGAGCACAAGTTCTTTACGAGCCGTCTCTCAGTTTGCTATAGCCTTGTGGGTCTCCTGGATGTAAACCTCATTGGCCTTCGAAGCTAGATGTTTTGAGGGCTTGCCTCTCAGGTGCAGGTCTTAAAAATTTGGTGTATCCAATGTGTGTTTCAAGCCCGTCGCTCCTCATGGAGAAGCTCAGAGTTTTGAGTACTGAGGGTGGGGTTTTCAGTGAGATTGTGTCTCAGCCATTTCCACCTGCCTTGATGTGGATATTTTCTTCTTTACTCAATGTATAGGGGTCCCTCAGCTAGTTTTGGGGTTTTTTTCAGAGGAAATTGTTCCATACCTAGCTGTAGATTGTGTCTGTGGGAGGAGGTGAGTTCAGGATCTTCTTATATCACCATCTTGAACCAGTCCCATTCTTTTTTATGGGTAAATAATATTCCATTGTATGTTTATACCACATTTTGTTTATCATCTGTTGATGGGCATTTGGGTTGTTTCTACGTTTTGGTTATTGTGAATAGTGCTGCTATGAACATTCATGTGTAAGTATTATGAGTACTTGTTTTCAGTGTTTGGGGGAATATAAATACGCCTAGAATTGCTGGGTCATCGGGTAATTGTTTAACCTGTTGAGTAACTGCCAACTGTTTTCCACAGTGGGTGCAGGCTTTTACATTCCCACCAGCAATGGATGAGGGTTCCAATTTCTATACATTCTTGCCTACACTTGTTAATTTGTTTCTTTTTATTATTTTTTAATAGTCATCCTTGTGGGTGTGAAGTGGTATCTCATTGTGATTTTTGATTTGTATTTCCCTAATGACTAATGATGCTGAGCATGTTTTCATATGCTTATTGGTCATACATATATATATATACACACACACACACACACACGCACACACATATATCTTCTTTGGAGAAGTGTCTATTCAAGTCAAGAAAATCATTTTTACAGTGTTTATTTTTAAGGGTCCTAACCTCAACTTCTTCCTGAAATATGTTTTGTTTTCCTTTCAGTGTTTTGACAAGCCTTTCTGTATTTATAAATGCACCCAAAGTTGTACTGGAGCCATAACTTTCTAGCAGATTCTGGGAGGAATTTTAGAAGCTGTCTTACAGTTGTCCTAATCTTCATTCACACCACGTGAAGGCAGCAACTGTTGAAATACACTTAGATCCCATTAGGGTACGTTTTGCTATGACATTGGAGTCTCTTAAGAGCCATTTTATCCCCGTCAGATATCGTTACTGAAAAGACAGTGCCTGGTGCTGAACATCAGTAAGAACCTTTAGGTGGTGCTCTTTGGTTAAAAACATTTATTCCTCAATCAGTTTAATACAGTAATGTGTCCCAGGAGAAAAGTGGCCTTTAAGTTTTTAGGGACTCTCCCAGGTCTGCTCAGAGCTCTCTCACCATTTCTATGGCAGAGGCTAGTAATCTGTCCCATTTCCTCCCACCCCACTTCCACAGGGTCGCCCCGACATAGACATGGAATTCTGCTCTAGAAGCAGGCTGTCAGTTGCAGAATAGCAGAGAGGGAGGAACCGATTTCCCACCTTAAAAAGCACCCCCCAGGGGGCAGGCCCAGTGGTGTAGTGATTAAGTTCGGGTGCTCTGCTTCAGCAGCCTGGGGTTCACTGGTTCAGATCCCAGGCGCAGACCTACACACCACTCTTCAAGCCATGCTGTGGCGACATCCCACAGAGAAGAACTAAAAGGACTTACAACCAGGATATACAACTAGGTACTGGGGCTTTGGGGAGGAAAAAAAAAGAGAGAAAGATTGGCAACAGATGTTAGCTCAGGGCCAATCCTCCTCACCAAAAAGCATACCTTAAAAAAAGCACCCCCAGACTGATACTCTCTCATCACCTGCTGTGAATTATCCCTCCCAAAGAAGTCCCCCATCTCTGTCCTCCGACAGAGAACCTCCATCTCTGTGGCATAGTCACATTTCTCTAGTGGGTTCACAGCTTCCCTTCCTGGCCAGGAGCTGACAACCTGTCCTGCAGCCAGCTTATCAGACTCAGGCCTCCCCCAGCCTGAAGGCTCAGGTCTCCTACCTCCTCCGGACCGGCTCTCCTGCTCTTCAGCATCCTAATTCCCCTTTGCTCATTTCCTCCCAACTCTTCACCATGTATTTCTCAACCATCTGCTCACTTCCTGGCCCCTACTTTCAGGCAAGGGTTACCTTTACTGTTATTCTGGCTCCATAGAGTTGAGGTCATTGGAGAAATTGTCCCTTATCTAACTATCCTAAGATGCACCCTCCCTGGACACAAGTGATCTACCAACTATAAATCCATACCCTCTTCCTCTGCAGTCTGAGCTCCTTGTCTCAGCCACTTCTCCCCTAATACTTAGGACCCGGCCTCAACTTTATTTCATGCCACCAAAGGAGCCCCCTCAGTTCCTTTAGAAACCTTGCAGACCTAGATTCTTCTGTCATATACCCCACTCTAAAATAAATAACCAACTTAAAAGGTTTTAAAAGATTATACTTTCCAAAGATTTTACTAAAGTATTTATTTTTTAAACAAAAATATACATTGAATCTCAGATTTACAGAATATAGAAATAATTTATCGAAAGCAATTTGCATTTTAAAATTGGTAATATTGCACCCAACAGTGTAGGTCTTTGACACTTTTGCACTGTCGACCCTTCCCACAATTTGCAAAACTGGAGAGAAATCTGAAACCGACAGAATTACACAAGCTAACTTTTTACAAAACAACCCCCAAAACTTACAATTCTGTTTATTTACAAGATAAAGAAAAGTTGTAAACTTTCCAAAATTTACTACCATGGAATAAAGAGCCATACATCCTTTTATCATACCCAGAAAACAAACTATATACACGCTGTGATTTCCTCATAGGAATTCAAAGGAACAGATATTGTGAACATTCGCAGCCTAAGGGTAAAGAACAGAATTATTGAAAACACTTGTGTATCTTCACTAGCATACTGAAACTAGTGTGTGAAAGATGGAGAATGAGAAAACCCTCTGGAAAAATAAGTTTTACCTCTGAGGGTAGTTTCCATGGTTGCCTAAAGTTATCTTCAATTTTAAGAGGATACACTGTTACTCAGCCTTAGAAATGTGGCTACCAACCTTTTCTCTCAAGACATAAGGCAAGCGAAAAAGAGTGAGGTCTCTGTTCCAGTCCCTTATAAAATACTTTTACATATAGGCAGGCACAAAGTTTGCTTTTCAAAAGAAAGCTTTGCAAAATATTCTGCAATTTATCACTGATATCCTCAGTTTTTAAAAACTATTTTTTTTTAAAAAAAGGCATAAATAATTAAATGCATCTTTTCATGACATACACAATAAATTCACTTGTACTACAGGAAGTGGCTAAGATAATATGTGATAGTAAGAGTAAACACATGTAATGTGCTATTTTAACCTAGTAGTAAACCAAAACATACCGAAACCTCGTACTTAATGCAATTGGAAGTAATTTTCCCTGATTTAATTGAATTATTAAACCGATGTGAGGAGAACGTGAAACCATGCAACCTATTATCAACCCTGAAAAAGTCATCGGACCACTTAGCTTCCAAGTTGACGAACATGCACGGATCTTCTGTCATTACCATTGTAAGCAAAGGATCTTTGTTAATAAGGTGGCCTACAAGAAAAAAGGAGAGTCTGGAAAAATCTCATTATAATTTTATAATGAAATACCATTTGAACTGAAATATGACTTTTTAAATTATGTTGTCCTAGATTGAGATTGGGTTAAAATGTTCCCTTTAAATCATAATGAGCATAAACAGTTGAATAATAGGACTCTTTATAAAAGGTGGTCTTGGCTTTGCTATTGCTTAATAGTCCAACCCAAGTAGTTTGTTATAAAGCTTATTGTCTTCAACAAGCTTGCAAATTCAATTAAAAAAAAAGTCCTGAGAGTTTTCCATAAAAAAATAGACATTTCCTTTGTTGGAAATGTGTGATTCTTTCGCGACAGACCATTTGGAGGCAAAGGCATCAGCTCTCCACAGTTCGCCTGTATTCTGCCGTCCCATCGGCTATGATGGCATCCAGGGGAGAGCGCTTCTTGCGGATGCTGCGGCCGGAGGAGATGAGGTCGGCGTAGCCCCGCTGGTGGGAGAACGCGTAGGCCGAGCGCCGCGAGGACACACCCCGGCGGAACACGTTCTGCCTCCGCTCCCACTGCTCTTCTGCTTTTAACCGCTTGCGATGCTTCTGAATCTACAGAAGGGAGACAGATGGGGCAAGCTAAAAAGAACTGGCTGAATGAAAATGAAGGGCTGTGCCGGCGGAGGACGCCTGGCCGAAAGGACGTGGACAGGCGCTAACACTGATGGGGTGCCTACCGCAGGCTTTCCCACCCCGTCTCAATTGAGGTGGGCGTCACCGGCCTCCCTTTATTGATGAGGAAATGGAGACAGAGAGCGGTTACAGTGACACTTCCAAGGTCTTGGAGCTAGAAAACGGCAAGTGAGGCTTCCCATTCACCAAAGCTAGTGCTCTTTCCAATTCATCAATCAGACCGGTACAAGTTTAAGAGAAAACTCTTTCCCTGTTGCTACTGCACAGTCTCGTCAATGGAAAAGGGAGATGTAGCAGATGCTGCTGCTTGCTTACTCTCTTTCTTTCTGATAGAAACTGAGTTTATTCAGGTACCCCCTCCGCCATACAGCCACAATCCTCCTGGAATGTAGGTGCCACCCCCAGGGATGGGACTGATTAATTTCCCTTGCTCAGTACTAGGCCAAGAAGAGGCATGTGACCTAATTCTGGCTAATGAGACCTGAGGGAAGTGTGCTGGGCCCTTCTGTGAAAAGTCCCTAGGCTCCTAAGGGAAAGCTATAGAGGAAACTTTTATCTTCCCTGGATATTGACATGTGAGGATGTGATGCCTGGAACTGCTGTAGCCCTCTTCCAGCTTCAAGATGAAGCTAATAATGAAGATGGGTGGGGGAGGTGAGGGGAGGTGACGATGACATGGAAAGAACCCCAGTCCTTTTTGATGACATTAAGTTGCTCATCAACTGAGCCTGAAGCCTGCTAATTATTATGTGAGTTGATACATTATTATTGAACCATTTTGAGCCACAGTTTTCTGTTACTTGTAACTCAAAGGATCCTGCTACAAGAAGTGACATTTTTCTTTAAATGAAGAAAGAAAAAAACCCAACCTATTTGTATGGCAAAATGTTAATACTGTAATTGTTAAATAGAGAGGATAGATATATGGGGTGTCATTATACTATTCTCCCTTTTTATGTTTGATAATTTTTGTAATAAAAAGCAAGCCAACAAAAATGCCAAGCCCAAAAGACTTTTTTGCAAAATGAAGTTAAAAGAGAAGTCGTCATAAAAATGTTCATACCAAACTTTTCAAGAGATTAAAATTTTGCAAGAAAGCTACTTTTGGGAAATGCTTTGATTTCTGTGAGGGGCACTCAGAGTTAGGAGAGGACTATATTTTTTTCTATACCTTATCACTTTCTGATGGCCAAATGGTCATTGACAGGAAACGTATGGCAACAACGGGCAGTAAGCACACTGCAGCGGTCAAAATGATGGTCAACCAGATATACGGCTGTCTCAGAGCATTTGAAGCTGTGCCTGTAAAAAAACATGGAGAATGAGTCACAGTGGTCCTTTCATCCTGAGGGCACAGTTCATATTCCATAATCCATCAGTGGATTATCTATGGTAAAGTTTTACAAGCAATTTGCCCTCCCCAAAACAGCCCATCACAGCTCAAGGAATGAACATTTTAAAATCAGACTGAGCAAAGCAAAATTAGGTAGGTAAATTCTTTGGAACAAGGCAAGTGTATATATGTGAACAAATAAATAAAGAAAAAAGAAAGTGCGTTTGTTGACATTGCATTGATTAAAAATGCAAAATTAGGTACTCTATTACTTCTGAATTTTTTCAGGAACTTGAAAAAAAAGAACTTTCCAATTTATTGTTCTGGTTTGAATCTCCAAATACTAACAACTGGCACTGCCATTTGTGTGACAGGACTTGTAGTAGATGTTTTATACAAATCATGCCATTTAATCTTTAGTTCTGAGAGATGAGTATTAACTGTCTTTACCACGTAAGGAAATTGAGCTGTGGAAAAATAAAGGAATTAGCCCAAAGTAACAGAAACAGTTATGGCATCTCCTGAATTAAAACCCACATCTGTCTGACTAGAGTCAGGCTTTTTCCACTGCAATGCAGCTTCTAGTTTTTTTATGTCAGAGGAAGTAACAATTCCATTCTATAATACAATCAGGTAATCATATATACTACTCAATTTTAAAACTACAGCCAAATTTGTCACAATATTTTCTGCACTTACACTCTAAGTTTATAAAAATAATGGCATCTTTAAAATGTAGTTTTTACACTGCTAAATGTGTATGGGTTTAAAAAACACTCCCTTTGGGAATATTTGAAGTAGCTGGGCACTAAGTCTTTAAAACAGAGTCAGTAAAGAAAAACATAATCACAAAAAAATGAGCTCAATCTCAGGAGGAAAAGGGTTACCAAAGCAACTGGCTTTTACAATCCAATGCTAATTATTAAAAAACCTATGGAAGGGCTGGCACTGTGGCTGAATGGTTAGAGTTCCACGCACTCTG
This sequence comes from Equus caballus, assembly GCF_041296265.1. Taxonomy (NCBI): domain Eukaryota; kingdom Metazoa; phylum Chordata; class Mammalia; order Perissodactyla; family Equidae; genus Equus; species Equus caballus. Next base: position 83,435,142 of record NC_091691.1, read on the forward strand.
CTTCAGCAGCCCGGCTTTGCAGGTTGGGATCCAGGTGTGGACCTACTCTACTCATCAGCCATGCTGTGGAGGCATCCCACATATAAAATAGAGGAAGATTGGCACAGATGTTAGCTCAGGGTGAATCTTCCTCAGCAAAAAAAAAAACCCCTAGAAACAACCCTAATCTTTTTTAGGGAAACAAGTTTATGGGGATTTTTTTTTCCATTGTGAATCCAAACTACTCTATTCAAAATAAGAAGTTCATAAACTCCAATTCATGATACTTATTTATAATATTTATGATATCAGTTCGAATTCATCCCAGCATCTGTCAATTTGTCATATATTTTATACAGTGTAAACTATAGTCATGAGTCTCTTAACGACAGGGATACGTTCTGAGAAATGCATCATTAGGCAATTTCGTGGTTGTGCAAACATCACAGTGTACTTACACAAACCTAGATGGTAGAGCCTACTACATACCTAGGCTATATGGTACTAATCTTATGGCACCTCTGTGTATATGTGGTCCGTCATTGACTAAAATATTGTTCTATGGTGCATTACTGTATTTTGTGTTCTATAAGTTTACTAATTGCCCTGCATACATATTTCCAATGATGTAGTCTACTTTTAAGTTCTAGAATTCCATTATATGGGATTCATAGTTTGATCAGCTAATTGATATTCTTAGGTCTTTGGGTTATTTCCATTTTTTAAAAAACAATTAGAAATATTGTGGTAGTATGATCTTTGTATAGATTACCATTCCAAAATTTGGTGTGTTTTATTTTAGGGTATTTTCTCCAAGTGGAAATAATAGGGTCAAAATGTACGAAAGATTTCATTGTTCATTATGTATTTCCAGATAGTGTTTTGGAAAAATTAAACTATGGTATAGTGCTACCAGCAATACATGTATTCTCAATTTTCCAATAACCTGTCAATATTAGGTTTTATGGGAGGAAAAGAAAAGCTTTTATCTAACTTAGCAGATGCACAATTATATGTGAAGGTTATTTTAATTTTCTTTCCTCCCATCACATTACCACCTTCCAACCCACCACCACCATTCAATTTCCAGTCAGGACATTAAGTTTCACCAGCAATAATTCATACCTTGTATGTTCTGACTTACCCAGAAGTTATGTCAGAATTTAAACTAATGATATTTTTTGGTACATTTATTTTTGGAATTTAGATAATACTAACCTGTAAACGTAAATGCGGATGGCAGGAGAACGTGTATTCCAGCACTATGAAAGTCAAACATGATGCCAAAATAAAGTGCAATGCTTCCAAAAATTGAAAAAGCGTTCACAAAAGTCCAATAAGAAGTATCCAAGCCAATCTGTTGGGAAAGCAGAGAAGAACAGAGCACTCACTTTGGGGACTTAGCAAGAAATAAAAGATTTAAGGATTCTGAAAATAGAATTCAATAATCTAGGCACGATTTGGCTTGAATACTGAACGATCAGAAACTATCCTTGGCTCAGGCAAGAAGTAGGAATGTGCTTGGTGTAAGGGGTGAAAACAGCATTTGTATTTGGTAAGGTGGCAGAGGCTCAGCTGCAGGGAGAATGGGAGGCAGGTGGGTGTGCACGCTGGTCTGTGTACAGAAATACATGTACCTACAGACACTGAAAACAGGCGACGAAAGGCACATACCTGGAAATTGACCGTGATTATAAGAGCAGAGGCAATTGTGACAGCAAAAGATTGGTAGTCTGAAGGCGCCTCTCCATCCTGTCCCACAGTTTGCAGATAAGCTCCAAAAGGTATGAAGAAGAGGACCATCGATGTTAGAATCCCATGCAGCAAGCTTATGAAGAATCTCTTATAGTTGAACAGTAAGTCTCTTTGTCCCACAACATATAAGGCAGGGAATCGAAGGCTCAGTTTGTCACTCACATCCTTGAAGGGAAAACACAATCAGAGCTGTGTACCATCCATCAGGATGAAAGAACTCAGAGAGATGCTACAACTTATTTCTCACGAAGAGTTTCAGCTTGGTAAGTCCTGAATAGTTTCAGCATGCAGGGATCAACCACATTACTTTAGTCCACCATTAATTGATATTTAATTCAGAGTGGGACTAGGGAGAAGTATTATTATTTTGCTACTTATGGAAAGAAAGCAAATTAGTAATGTCAAACAAATATAGGGAGGCTATTTTTACCTCCTGAGAGAATATATAGTTTCTAATTCTTTGGGAAAGTATTTTCACATACATGTTGAGGAGTTAATTCCAAATTATTCTTTTTATTCATTAAAGCATTTTCTCTAAGAATTATTACTAGATAATATGTGAACTAATTTGGGAATTAAACATAAATTTTGGAACGTGTTAAAATAATTTACTTTTTTAAAATGAGTAAGTTATTATTATAGAGACATACTATACAGTCAGACAAGAAAGTTTTTGTCCAAAAGGAGGATAATAAACTCTTTTGTCAATGAATTCAACCCAGGCACAAAAGTCCTTTTTTTTTTTTAAGATTGGCACCTGAGCTAACAACTGTTGCCAATCATTTTTTTTTTCTGCTTTTTCTCCCCAAATCTCCCCCAGTACATAGTTGTGCATATATATTTTTTAGTTGTGGGTCCTTCTAGTTGTGGCATGTGGGACGCCACCTCAGTGTGGCCTGATGAGCGGTGCCATGTCCACGCCCAGGATCCGAACCAGGGAAACTCTGGGCCATGGAAACAGAGCATGCGAACTTAACCATTCAGCCACGGGGCCGGCCCCAAAAGTCCTCTCTTTTTACTATAGGAAGCACAGCAGTTACTCTTGTTGCCTGACAACAGAAATATAATAGAGTTTACTCAGAATGAAGTCAAAACCAAAAGAACTGAAACAATTGCTTTTAACTTCTCTAAGAGGTGCTCAGTCTGTCCTGAAGTGTCCCTGTCAGCACGAGGCTCCTACCTGGTCAAGCAGCCCCATGAGGAGCACAGGCAGGCTGGAGTACAGCACGTTGTAGAGGGTGATGAACCAGTCTTCGTACGCCGTCTGTGAGGAGATTACAGAGTCTCTGTGTCAGCAACCAAGACATAGCACCAGCCTAGTCGATATGCATTCATCTGCTCTTCAAAGCAGGGACGACCCCAAGCTGAGTGGTGGCTTCTCCTGCCAGTGTAAACACCCCTCAGCTACACCTGCAGCCGGCATGAATTTGGTTCTATGCAATGGGCAGAATCAAAGAATGAAACTAAATTTCCCCCTCTAGGAAGTGGAGGAATATGCTCCAGAAAGTTTTTGGAAAAGGAGTCTGCTCTATTTGAATAATACTGGATTCGTCCATTTTTATGTCCCTTTAATAATGAATTGGAAGACATAAAACTAGCTCAGGAGCACCATTCAAAGTTTCTTCACTTTGAGCAAGTCCAGCATTTCCATTTAAACATTTTGTAAAGCAGAATTTGACTGAATATGAGAAATATGCTTCTGAAAGGGCTAAGCGAGGCTATGCACACCCAAGTCCTCAGGGTAGGATACAGGAAGAGGGCTCAGTCAGCACTAACAGTTACATACAGTCCTGTGGAGACAGGAGGAAGGCCTCACCGGCTCAGAGTTGCCCCTGGCCCCTGTTTCTGAGCATCAGAGAGGTTTGGACAACCACAGGCGCTGACTTAGGTTCATTTTTTACTAATGATATTTTTCTGCTGTATCACCATTTTAACATAGTAAATATGCCCCCCATGTCCATTTCAGCAAAAAATAAAAATTTAAAAAGCCCAGTAAACGGAAACATGATAATAGATCTATGATCATCCAAAATTTATATAATTCCTTGAGCTGTGGTCACCACATAATTTTATACTTTCAAAGTTGAACAATTTGTTATCACTATTCTTAATAACAAGGTAACTTGGAAAAAATACATAAGGTGAGAGCAAAGACACATAAACAAAAGCCAGTAGACCAGGAACAAATTTCACCTTTTAAAAGGCAACATAAAATATTTTTAAAGCATCAGAAATATTTTGGAAAAGTAATCTCTAATCTGAATTAATCTATGCCTCAACTATTAAGAGAGAGAACACCAAAACTGCAAATCAAATCAAATCAATTAATTAATGATGATGTTATATTACCTGTGCAGAGTACCCATTGAAGAAGGAGTACCAGAAGTGAACCAAAGTAAATGCAAAGTTTTTATAAAAGAAGTATCGTAGGAACTTGCACATCCTTATGTAAGACCACCGGCCATGCACCAGCAGCAGTCTCTGCAGGTATCTGAACTGAGCAAAGGAATAGTCACTTGACATGACGGCTTGCATACCTTCTTGTCCACTTATTCCAACACCAATGTGGGCAGCTATGGGGCAGAGGGAGAAGATACTGTGAATCATAAGCCTATTTTAAGACAAAACATTGAGATGATAAAAATGTTTCCATAGCAAAACAAAGAACAAAGGCAGACATTGATGGAACAATAAATATGAAAACTCCTGCTCTCTATCCCCCACCCCCAGTTTCTGAACTCAAAGGCAGAGGTACAAGTTGCTAAACAGAGCACATGGTTGGGCCTCCATAAATGTGAACGGATCTCAGGTGGGTGGTGAATTCCATTTGGATTATCTGCTCAGCTCTTAAGCTATCTTTCCCACCCACAGGGTGAGCCCCAGGCACCCACATGAACTGTGTTTCCCTGCCTTCCTGGGCACAGCTGAATCAGCCCTGAGCAGATACGTAATCTGAGGTAGATACTACGAATTGGCTCTCTCAACCTTCACTCCATCCTTGTTCTAACTGGAGAGGTGGGGAAGCAAATAAAAGCCCTACGTTGTCCAGACTCCCTGGCAGCTAGAGTCTCTTTGTGATTTAAGTTCCACTGTTTCTTCCTACTTGTGACTTAGAAGCAGAAGTGAATTGAAGTCCAGCATCACTTCCCTTTTTGGCATTTCTGCAGCAGAGTTCATATCCATTGTCCAGTTGCCAGATGTTGGTAGACAACTGCAAAGCCTTCTCAATTGAAAAGCTCTTCAGAGGACCCTCAAAGCTAGAAGCTCCTCTGGTGAGTGACCCAGACATTAGACACTCTGCTTCTTCAGTCCATCCAGAGCTTTTATGAGCACCCAGCCCCCTGTATTAATCATTTCCTGCTTCAAGTACCTGAAGGTGTCTGTTTCCTGTATTACACTCTGATTGATAGAAAACTCAAGCTGGGCCAGTCAGTCTCTCTCTCAGCATCTGGAATTAGGATTTGGGTGTTTGTGTTTGGAACTTTAACATGTAAATTACTGAGGTATGGCATGGATATATTTCTTTCTGAGGGGTTCTGAGAGGCAGAGAAATAAAGTAACCCAGAGACAAGGAGAGAGAGACAGACAGACACTGGGTTCCTGGTGCAGTTTCAAGTCCTGGTTCCAGCATCTTCTCAGGCCTGGTTTCTTGGGCAGCATGGGACATATTTGTAGCTTTTAAAATAAATTTAGTTTTGTCATAAGTTAGCTTTGGTTGTTCTCCAACACATATAATCAAAAGTTTTAACTAAGATACTATTAAACTTTCAAAGGCTTATTCATGGCCCACCATGACTTTAAGGCATGCAATTTTTTGCAGGAGGGAAAGCTTCCAGGATGGATAAAAATGAAAAGACAATTCCATCCATCCTTCCAATAGTCATTAAATCACATTTTCGACTTAGAGAATTACGAATTTTGTCTAGGTCTTAAAAGTCATGAAAGTGAAGACAGATATTGAGATGATTTAGAGAACATATGCTGGAGAACACAACCTATTATTACTCAGACCCTGAGAAGTCACTGCCAACTCAGCAGAGTTTCCAACTAAAAGAAGCTCCAAAAATCCCGCCCCAGTTGCAGAACACAAGGTCTGGCAAATTCAAAACACAGCACAGCAACTTGTCCAAACCTAAGTTTTCAATAACACTTTGCAATTCTCAAAAACAGAATAAATTGCATCTCATTCAATATTTATGACCGATTTCAAAACACACAAATACTAATGACTAGTTGTGGTTGCCAAACTGCTCTTTCCACCAAACCATGGCCTTCTTTCCTGAACAAGCAACGGAGGGAAATGTGGCGATTCTGCTGGAGCCAAGGAACAGGAAACACTGCCACGGGCCCTGGCATCCATTCCAACCTTTCTGCTGAGCAGACCAAGGACAGTATGTGCAATGAACACTGTCGCAGTTCACAGGTGATTCAAGGCAACTGAACAAATGCACTTTATAAGGCCACACTGTTTTTTCCCAAAAATCTAAATATAGGCACCTAGACTTTCCAGAAGTTCCAAATGTGGTTTCAGATGCCTCATTGGTAGGCTCCTTCATAATTCCTTAACAAACCCATCATTTCCTCAAGGCTTTCTGCCTCAGTCTCACCTCTCACATGCTGCTTGTTCATTCTTAGGGTTTTAGACCAACAAACAAAACACCCACCAGCCAGTAGACATCTTTAGGCACAAGAGAGGGGGAGGGTAGCTTATGCGAGTCCTTAGATCCTCGCTGGGCACAAAAATGTGGTGGGTTGCAAGGCCCTCCACTTCTACTGGAGAACACTGCTAAACATGAAACATGTTAGCAAATGGTCAGATTCTTTTTGACACTTAAATTTCACTCTACTTCTTTATAAACAACAAACAATTTCTTTCTGTATAATGTTCTTGATGCTGTTGAAAGAGATTAAAGTACAAATAGGCACTAACAATACTTGGATAAAGCTACTGACTTCCAAAGAGACCTCAGAGATTCCTTGATTTGTGTGCCAAATGGATGCTCTGTAGTTTATATATAAAAGCACTTGCCACACAACAGAGCTTAATAAAATTGTTAAGACAACTTAAGAAAAACAAGTCTCTATAAAGTTATCTATTTTGACTTTTTGTGATCCTTTTCACTATCAGCTGGTGAACTCAGAGGAAGAAAAATATTTTCAAGTCCAAGTTATATAATCAGATGGTAAATCTGCAAGGTAATGGCCCCCCAATCCAACATCTAGAAGTCTACATTATAACTGAATAAAAATAATGTTTGAGTTCCTTGCCCTTAAGGATACACAATGGAAAATAAACTAGTACTGGCTACAGAGGTAAGAAGCAGATCTAATTCTGAGCAAGAAACGTCATTTGTATGGTAGGACGAGCATGTGCAAAACAGAGTGGAGAGGAATTAAGCTGGCAGTGGCGACAGACGTACTCATGATAAGGAAGAAGACGTACATCATAGAGCTGACTCCTGCTGAGGAAGAAAAGTTGGAATATTCTCTATATCAAGGAGGAGGAAGATACTCTAAGAAAAGAAAGAGACAGATGCATGAGTTACAAAAATAGGCTGAATTAAAACCTAGTTATACATAATGCATTTAAACCACCCAGCACCACAGGACATGCGCATACACTGTAGTCATGTAACAGTTCATCTTAACAATATCACAAAGCTGTAGGTGACGTCGGACACAATTTTCTTGTTTTCAGATGAGAAAACAGGCCCGAGCATAAGACCAAGGTGACACAGTATGTTGGCAGTAAGATGAGGACAAGTGTTTAGGTCTCACTAGTTTGGGCATTTTCCTTACAAGATACTCCCTAATAGTAGTATAGAGAGAAAAAAAGGACCAGGATTCAGACATGTTGATGAGGGTTTGCATCTGCCTGCTTTAATTCCAGCACAACTGTAGTTCTGCATGATAGGACTCAGTCCTTTAATTTGTGGGAACCTAGGGTCCTCCAATCAGCAAAACAACCCTTGGCAGTCTTCTGGGGAGGTCAGGAGGATGGAGCTCTGCTTCAATGCCAAAGATGTCACCGAGCTCAGCCTAGTTCACCCAATGGGGAAGTTCTAACAGATCTACCAAAGGCAAGAAAGCCCCACAGAAAGACCCTTAGGTGAGGGAGAATAACATTCCCAAAACAAACACCAGGGAGAGTTCAACAATTTATGCCAAGCTCAGCAGAATTTTTAACAAAACTCATTAAATAGCAAGATTTTTAATAAGCCCCAAAGAAATATGGGAGGAGAAGCAGCAAGAGGAAAAAAAAATCCAAACATTTGTAAAAAGAAGGAAACAAAGAAGGATCAATTCTCCCATATGGAACTCGTCTTCTACTTGGCATTCTATGAATAGCCCTGCCATGCCTGCTCTTTCCTACTGGAAGGACTGTAAACCTCCTGAGGGCAGGGTCACAGGTGTACCCATCATGGTTAAGTACCTTTATTAAATGTCTGCTTTATGAAAGCTTAAGCAATGAAATCTGAAAAAACTACCCCCAAAAACGTTCCTGCCGTTTCTTCTCTTAGCAAGTCAGGTTGCACTGGCTGCCTGCACGAGACTCACTTTTGATCATGTTGACGTCATTGGCCCCGTCTCCGATCGCCAGTGTGATGGCTTTCTTGTACCTCTTCACCAGGTCCACCACCATCGCCTTCTGCTTGGGGGTGACCCGGCAGCAGATGACTGCGCTGCACTCGCAGGCCAGATCCACAAAGTTCTGCTGCTGCTGCTCTTTTTTAGCTTCCAGCCTCCTTTTACTTTGCGTCCGCATTCGTCTTTCTTCTTCTGTCCTGGGGAACTTCAGCTTCAGAATCTTACTTCTTTTGGTCTTTTTCTCTAGAAGAATCTCATTCTATGAAGTCAGAGAGGGAAAGGATTAAACCATTTTGGTTTTTCTATCAAGAATACCATTCCCAAGACTTTGATTATGTGAAGGATAATTCTTGGGTTATATCATTGATTATATTGTTCTGATTATACAACATACTTACTATAAAAATTTAGAAAATACAACAATGTACAAAGAAGAAAATTAAAATTATCCACTAATTGATAAACCAGGTGTAGGCACTGTTGCCAGTTTGGTATAATTCCTTTCATATATCTTATAACAAGTCTCAAACTTGGGAAATCACACTATCATTTATAGACCAAGATCTTCAGGTTGGCAGTTAATAAGGAAAACGGTCTAAAATTGTTCCATAATGAACTGCTTTAGTTTGAGCCAAAGGCACAGGTACACTAATGATACATACCAACCACGAACCAGTGATTATTAAGGCACGGTTTCCGCCAGGTGGAAAAAAGGGTTCGTGCACCGGGGCTACAAATTTTGCATAGACTCCACTTCTGTTCCTCTGGTTTTCCATCCTTGTTTGAAGAAGAGCACTAGGGAAAAAGAAATTTAAGTGTTTAAAGTACGAGACTATAAACAGGCCTTTGACTGTGAGATAATTTTGACTTAGAATCTCTTTTTAAAATTGTGGTAAAAAACACATTACATAAAATTTATCTTCTTAACTATTTCCAAGTGCATAGTTCAGTAATATTATGTATATTCACATTGTTGTGTAACAATTACTAGAACACTTTCATCTCTCAAAACGGAAACTCTATACCCATTAAATAACAGCTCCCTATTTCCAGGCCCCCAGTCCCTGGTACCCACCACTCTACTTTCTGTTTCTATGAATTCGACTATTCTAGATAGCTCATATGTGGAATCATACAGTATTTGTCTTTTTGTGACTGGCTTATTTCACTTAACATGTCCTCGAGATTCCTCCATGTTGTAGCATGGGATAGTATTTCCCTCCTTTTTAAAGGTGAGCAGTACGCCATTGTATGGCTATACAACATTTTGTTTATTCATTCATCAACCGATGGACACTGGGTTGCTTCTACCTCTTGGCTATTGTTAATAGTGCTGCTATGAACGTGGGTGTGCAAATATCTGTTCGAGTCCCTGCTTTCAATTCTTTGGGGTATAGACCCAGAAGTGGGATTGCTGGCATGGTAATTTTTTAATTTTTTTGAGGAACCACCATACTATTTTCCACAGTGGCTATACCACATTACATTCCCACAAACAGTGCACAAGAGTTTCAATTTCTCCATATCCTTGCCCACACTCGTTATTTTCTGGGTTTTTTTGTTAGTAGCCATCTCGTGGGTGTGAGGTGATATCTTACTGTGGTTTTAATTTGCATTTCCCTAACGATTAGTGATGCTGAGCATCAGTTCATATGCTTGTTGGCCATTTGTATATCGTCTTTGGAGAAATGTCTGGTCAAGTCCTTTGCTCATGTTTTACTTGGATGACATATGACCTTACTAAGTCTGGATTCCTCCACCATGGGGGTACCATGTTCCTGGTGCTTCGTTATTTGCCAAAGACAACTAAAGGAAGAAACAGTTGGAAATGTGTTCACAAGCAACTGAAGAAAGGCGATCCTAATCTGAATTATAACACACTGGAGTGACCCCTACTATATTATAAACAGTGGCTTCTGTTTTATTTCCACATAAAGATCTTAGAAATTCTCAGAGCTTTACATCAATGCATTATTGAGAAGACCACATATAACACCTTCACGTGATAGAAAAATGAGTCGTAGCATTTTGGAGTAGAAGGGACTGTAAATATCTTATCCAATCTCTTTGTGTTACAAATAAGGAAATCAAGCCCAGGAGAGATGATGCAATTTGCTGCAGCAAGTTGACAGGAAAACTGGAATGAAGACTCAGGTGTCTTAACTCTCAGCCTTGGGCTTCCCTCATTACACACACAGAACCATTATTTTTCACCTTCAAGAGCAGGTATCTCAACCTTGGCACTATTGATGTCTCGAGCCAAATCATTCTTTGTTGTATGTGGCTGTCCGTTGGATTGTAGGATGTTTAGCAGCATCCCTGACCTCTACCCATTAGAACCCAGCAGCATCCCTTCTCCCCCACTGTGACAACCAAAGATGTCTCCAGACATTGCCAGATGTTGCCTGGAAGGCAAAATAGCCCCCGTTGAGAACGACTGCACTAGAGAATTAGGTATCTACTATCCTTCTGCCTGTTAATTTAATTCTCATTTCCAAGTTGAAAACAAGGAATTTCAAGACCTATCACTAAAAGCCTGGAAGAGAAAAATATGAAGTTATTCAGTCAAACCCTTCTACAGAAATCACCCTTTCGGGAACTACCTAAAGGATGATTCATCTCTCTATAAAGGTAAACTGAGCTAAGAGAATGATCATAAAATTTGCTACTTGCATAAATTTTATCTTCTAATTTATCTCAGGGCCAAATTTTCAACACTTTCAAAAGAGAGACCAGAAATTTATTAAGGCCTCTATCTACAAGAAATAAACCAAACCATGAGGTAATTAACCAAATTACTTGAAACCAAGAAACTACTTAAGTAAACATATTAGTATTTATTTGTCTATTTCTATTTTTTAAAATCTGTAAGCACAAAGAGGCATGGTTTACATATCTCCACTCAGAGAGAATGGATCTATTTCAATTATAAGGCTACTGATTTTGTTTAATTTCGCAGAGTGCCTAATATCCTGGAAGTACTCGCAAAAGCTCTAGCATCATCAGTAGAAAGAAGACTAATAAACATCAGCTCCCCCATCATCTTACCAGACTAGGCAAGTGTGTATGTTAACAGTTTAATTTGGCCTTGTGACAGCCTGAGGGAGGCTCATAAGGAAAAGCCTTGAGGAATAAATGGAACTGTCAAGGCACTGGGAAATGTATCCTGGCAACTGTGTGGAGCACAGTTCCAGCTTCATAACAAGACAGGGCCTTTTCCCTACTCATTTCCAGGTCTGTTGTGACTCCGATTCAGGGCTAACGAGTGTTTTAGCACGAGCCAACTGTTGAGATATCAGGCCTGCCCCATGCAGACAAGACTACAGATATAACCCACCCAAATGTTTTCTTCCAGGCAGGACTGCGTGGGTTTTTTCTTCTAATTTCCTTTCAAAAGTTAAAATTCCCAGAAAAGGCAATACATGAATATAATTCATATTAATTTGTTAGTGATGTCTCAGGCCCAATTCCTTTTTCAGCAGACAAGCACTGAGGGCTTTTAACAGAGAAAAATGGCCCCTGAAGGGCCAATAAAAGCCCCCAGTTTCCCTAAAACTAAGATTTGCTCAAAATAAGGCCAAACCATGGTAACTAAGAACTGCCTATTGTTCTCTCGCTTCATTGAAATCAGAGGAAACGAAAGTGACATTCTAGCGTCCGCTTCTCCACATGCGCTGTGTCTACCGCATCCAGCCATGCCTTTATAAAAATAAGACACAACATATTCCGCCACAGCAGGCCCTTTACGTACCTTATATCTTCCCCATAGTAGATAGTGGTGTCTTCAGTGAGAAGCTCACAAGCAAATCCTATATTTTCAGCAGTTTCTACAACAGAAAAAAATTAAGTCAAATGTTGTTATGACTGATGAATTTAATAATCAACTTTACCTAGTAATGATGATTTTTTTTCTATTAATGAAATAGCCAGATTCAAACATGCTTGTTTTTTATAGCAAGGTATAGAAATCACATAAAGAAAAAAAATCCCTTTCTCTGTAATAAAATAAGTGTAAGTCAAAGTCTGGTTTGAGATGTTTTCAATAGTGAAATGTGCTACAATATCAAATACATAAACTGGTTATTTAATAAATCCATTGAAATAGTAAACACATTTAGTTCCTGTGGTTTAATCATTCCATTCCAAGGGAAAAAAAGGATAACCACTTCCATAAGCCCTCACATGGGGCTCCTACTGGAGATGTTTTCTCTTTTTCCATCACCACCCACTGGTATTTGTCTAAAGTCAGGATTTCCTAAGCTTATCAGAGTGTGTAACCTACTAACAATGTCAGTCAGAGTAAGAGAAATTCTCTGGTTTCCCATGGGTGGCTTGTGGCATAAAGTATCAATGCCAAACAACTCCTTGTTGAGTTCTAAACTTAAAAAATTAAAATCTTCCCTTGGGTATAAAATTTTAATTATAATTTTCAACGAATAAAATGGGCAAGAAAACAAAAGTTGTCGTCCAGCATTTGGTATTGTTCTGCTCTATGCCCAAGAAATGGCACAGTGCTGGGGAGGCAGAAGGGACGGGAAGGATGGCCCTTCAGGACAGAGCCCATGTCTGGCTGGAGAAGACGACTAATCACAACCAGAAAGATGCGACCAGGAGCTCAATTAAAAGGAATAAACTCTGCTCCGGAGGGGGTTTGGGGAAGGATGCAGTCAGGGCGGGCTGGAATAACAGAGAAGGGCTTCTTAGGGAGAGTGTCTCGTCTCAAAGAAATGGATAGCGTTTGCACAAGTTGGAAGTCTGAGAAGGTCATCCTGGGCAAGGGAGACAGGAGCTATGAATATTTGTCGGTGAACAGATATGATTCCCTACACAATGGATTACCCTTTTTGTCTCCAGTAAGTACCCAGATCTTAACGTCAGCTTTTCCAAGTTTTGAAATGGTTTCTGGGACTCCATCCTGTAGCTTGTCTTCAATAGCTGTAGCTCCCAACAGCTGGAATGTATATTTAAAAAAAGGAATTAGCAAATAACCCAAAAATGTTCCACAATTTCAGTCTGCCAACCTACCAAAGGAAGAAGGGCTAATTACATGGCCCAGTTGGTGTTCTATGGGGGCCGACGGCCGGCATTGACGGGGAAGGCTGCCGTGTTTCATGCTCACTACAAGCTAAAATAGCCCCGAACTTTTTTCTTAAAGTAATTTACCAAGACAAAAATGGAAGTACAAAATCAAGGACGTTAAAAACACACTTGCACTGTATATATGCTACTTTACTCGAACATAAGCCAATTTCTCTTGCTGAAAGTGAAAAGTAGCTATTTGTTGAACATTTCCCATTAATTTTAACTCTACAAGCAATAAGTATTAAACTTTGAAAAACTTCATTTACCAACGGTATATTTTTTTTGTTTCAAGATTTTGCAAAATATAAATTGTTTCAGTAATTCTCACAATGTAATAAGCATATGCTGGTTTGCTATGTAAAAATCATAATGAATTTTAATAAGTGATATAAAAACCACTTAATCATAAAAATCAGAATCATGTTTTCTGTCTTTTGGTTTCTCATAATGGCAACTTCTATTTTGCTTGTTGAACAAAAAGGAATTCTAGGGGCTGGCCCGGTGGCACAGTGGTTAAGTGCGCACGTTCTGCTTCAGTGGCCCGGGGTTCACCAGTTTGGATCCTGGGTGCGGACATGGCACCGCTTGGCAAGCCATGCTGTGGCAGGCGTCCCACATGTAAAGTAGAGGAGGAGGGATGGGCACAGATGTTAGCTCAGGGCCAGTCTTCCTCAGCAAAAAGAGGAGGATTGGCAGCAGATGTTAGTTCAGGGCTAATCTTCCTCAAAAAAACAAACAAAAAAAAGAATTCTAATGACCTAGTTCCACTGTACCAATTTCAAATGCTGAAGTTAGAATTATCTTTCAAGCATGAGATCAAAACTGTGATAAAACAATAAAATTTCCAATTCTGGTTAGAATATCAAGGAAAAAGTTACAAAGGTTAAAACTCACAATTAAGTCTTTTTCAATCTCCTCATACACTTTATCCAGAGCTTCATCCCGGTTAGTTGAGGCTAAGCTGGCAGCCACAAACTTTTTATTCCATTCTTCAAATTCTCTTTCTTCAATTTCCTTGTAGCAAAGGCACAGGGTTCGAAGAGTCTCACTTGCAAAGATCTGTTTTATTTAAAAGACAATCCATCCACCCAACGAAGAGTTAATTTTATGTAATTCAACATCAAGTTTGAAATCTTAATTTGAAGTAATACAGTAAGAGAATTTAAAAAAAAAGAGACTGTGAAAGATGATGAATTCTGTACAAATACATTCTGTAGAGGAGATTAAACAAATACTTTGTTTTCTTAAATATTCTGAGGATCGTAGGAGCGTATTTACAGTTCCCAAATTAGTTAAAAGGGTAAGTAGGCCTTTCTTCTAAATCAAGTCACTAAAGTGAAGAAAACCTTTTTCTCTTAAAATAACAGATGAAGGGAGCTGCCTTGGAGTGTAATGACATTGTAAACACAGACAACTATAATTTGTTCTCACAAACTGTGTTATAAGTCCAATCAACTATGAACTCTCAACCAAGTATTATTTCCTCAAGCCAATTCTGAAATACATGAGCCACTGTCAAAGCTGAGATCAAACATTTTAATTAAAAAGAGTCTCTGGGAAATTTAATCACGATGAACAGATTTAAGCCATTTTAAATCACTTAACTATAAACCAGTAAATATGTTTTATTACTTTACAATCATATCTTGTTTAGCCAAGATGGTAGAACTGGTTCACCCAACTACACGTTCACTTTCAAAGATTCTTTGGAAGGTTCTGCATGTATTTGATTAGACTGCCACAGTTCATATCCTCATGAGAAATTATCCATTGTAACTGCTTCAGCAACATATATAACCCTAAAATGTGACCCCACACTTAGTAAACAGCAAATTCGTCAGGGTTCTTTCTGAAGAAGGTTTGCTGGCCTCAAAACTCAATCAGCTGCTTAAAGTGAAGGGAAGAAACCACCCTTTACTAAGCATCTACTAAGTCCTGGAAACTGTACAAGATGCTTTCCCTTGCAACAACCCTCCAGGATAGGAATTATCCTCTTCCTCTTTCACACAGGCAATTAATGATTCATCTGAGACAACAACCATGTCCCTCAAGGGCACAAAACAAGCAAAGAGGCAGAACTGGGACACCAGGCCAGATGGATATCCACTATACTTCACTGCCATCATTATAGTGAACCAAAACAATAGGAGGAATGGTAGGCAATTCCAAAAGGGAAATTTCCAGAAATATTCTGAGTAATTGCAATATCCTTGGACTAAGTACATACAGGTCCCTAAAATAACAAGTTTGAAGTAATGAAGACCAAAGTGATTCACTAGCAAAGGTATCAGAACTCAACCGTCCAATGCATTGCTTTGTCGCGCCCTGTCATATATGAATATGCTTTCTTTCCTTCACTATATACTAGGAGGTTGGTGGAATTCTTGGGAGTGACACAAATATTAAGACTACAGCACAGTATGGTTATGTAGCTTGCTCAAGGTCACTGGAAGAGAGACCAGTCATTCCTCTGGACCAGTCCTGCAGATCCTGCCAACCTGGGATGCTGGGAAAGGGCATGTGAAGGCAGGGGCAGAACCAGAACCAGAACCAGCCTGCCATATTCCTACTTTGGTGCTCTTTCCATTCAACTGCCTCAGGACAAGGGAGGGGTCAACAGTTAACACAAAGCTTTCACTCGAGATTAAGAGATAGTACCAGAAAGTGAGTCTGGAATCTGTGGCACAAAGAGTGAAAGTGAGACTTACATCCAGGGCATCCTGTGTCTCTTGCTTTGTAGGATTCATTTGATGTAACCGTTCATAAATTACAGTGTCAGCCCCTTTACAATAAAGCCTGATATTGCCTTCTGGGGTTCTTACTAGTAGCAAGAGAAGGAAAAGCAAACAATAAAGTTAGGTTTGATTTCTTAATAGAAAATTACATTTAACAAGTTAATTAAGTGTTACTATGCAAATAATTCACTATTAGTTTAAGATCATCAATGCACCTAGAAAAACTTTGCTCTCGACAAAGCTGGTAAGCCAGTATCTACATATGACGTGATAGTGAAATAAATATGAAAAGATTTCCTGTCTGCTCATATCTTGACTTATTCTTTCAGCAAATACTTACTGACTCCCTATTGTGTGCCACGCCCTGTGCTAGTTACTCTCTTCCATGCAGCCTTCTTTGTCCCCGCCACAGGAATCTTTCTTACCTATAAACCCATAACACACTGCCTTTAATATTCAGACCATCACATGTCTCCTTGTGAACATTTTCTTGGATTGTTTGATCTGTGCAGTAACTTAACTATAGTATGTGCCTCATAGCTAACGAGATTTTAAGTTCTCCCACAGAGATGCCAGGCATGATAATCAACCTAGATCAGTGCTAGCCACACGGAAAGTGCTCAGTAAAATGAGCCTACTCAGAGTTCAGTAGACAGTTAAACATACATATTTATTTTATTTTATTTTTATTGAAGTCATAGTAATTTATAACACTGTGAAATTTCAGTTGTACATTGTTATTTGTCTGTCACCATATATATGTACACCTTTATCCCTTATTCCCACCCCTCAGCCCCTTTCCCCTCTGGTAACCCTTAGTCTGATCTCTTTCTCCACGTATTTGAAACATGTATATTTTTATTGGTTAAAAATTCAATCTCACAGCGGAGAAATCTTGTGGACACCACCTAACTGAGTGATCAAAGCTAACATGGCCAATGATGGTGAGCCTTCTGATGCGATGTGCTGGGGAGAATGCAGCCTCATCTCTGTGCTCATCCTGCCAATAATGTATCACCTGAGTCTAATCATGAGGGAACATCGGACAAATCCAAATTGAGGGACTTGACACAAAATAACCGGCCTGTGCTTTTCAAAAACGTCAAAGTATGAAAGATCAAAACCCTGCTGAGGAACTGTCCCAGGCATGTATTGATCATGTATTGATCATGTATTGATCATGTAATGCAATGTGTAATCTTGAGTTGGATCCTGAACCAGAAAATAGAAAGAAAAAAAAATTCCTGGTAAAATTTGAAAAATGTTCTATAGATTATATAATAATGATGTACCATGTTAAATCTTCTGATTCTGATCATCACATTGTATATAGAAGTGACTGTTCCTGTTCTTAGGAAACATCTACTATTTAGGGGAAGGGACATTAGATCTGCAATTTATTCGCAAATGGTTCAGAAAACAAGAACCTGTATATGATGAAAAGGGCAAAGAGTATGTGGCCAAGGCTAATGGGTGGATATGGAAGAATATACAGGAGTTCTTTAAATCATTCTTGCAATTTTTCTGTAAGTTTGAAATTATTTCAAATTGTGAACTTAAAACAATTCAGTATTAGGAAGAGATCATCATCTCCGCTTGGTGGCCTGTTGTAACGTGCCTGGACCGGAGGTACGATTTTGATTCGCAAGCACAGCCTTAACTTTTCTCAGAACTCCTCTCCTGCTGCATACTGCCTTGTCTGACATCGAGTGTAGAACAGAGGTGCTCAGGGGGGCTCACAAAATAAAAGCACATGTTGTGGGTCTACCACCCACTCTGCTGCCACCCCAGATTCAGCAGCTGGCAGCCCATGTTGTTGAAGGACGTCAACATCTGCAAGATTCAGAGACTGCAGTTGTCCCTTTGAGCGACAGATATCGCGCAGAATGAAGGAAAGAAAACACTAGTTTCAATAAGTCTGTGGAAATCTTCCAGGAGCCAAGTGGTTCATTCATCGCCTCCTTTACCCTGGCATCACTAAATAAAATATGCGAAAGGCAGCATCTAAATGAATGAAATGATTCACAGACATACTCTGAGGGAGACCTACCAATTATAGACATCCGCTTCCGGTCACTGTTGAAGTCTAAAATGGCGAGAACACTGTAGGTCTTCTCAGTGCCCATCTCACTGATGGTGATGGTGTTCTGGGTCCTGGCCAGGAAGGTAAAGCCGAAGTTCCTGGCGGCGCTTACGAGGGCGCCTTCGTCAGGGGAGGCCGCCTGGTAGTTGAGCTGACCTAACAAAAGAAGCAGGAGAAAGAACCAGAAAAGCTGTAAGGACAACAGCAGAGGTCACCACCAAGAGTTCACCACTGAGCTTCATTTACATGGGGGATGAGGATGTCTCACAAAGCCCAAAACATCCCCAAGAAAACAAGTCATTGATTCTTTTTTTTTAAATAATTTTTTTTAAGATTTTAATTTTTTCCTTTTTCTCCCCAAAGCCCCCAGTACATAGTTGTATATATTTTAATTGTACGTCCTTCTAGCTGTGGCATGTTGGACGCCGCCTCAGCAAGGCCTGATGAGTGGTGCTATGTCCACGCCCAGGATTCAAACTGGTGAAACCCTGGACCACTGAAGTGGAGCGCACAAACCTAACCACTCGGCCACGGCGCCAGCCCCTGAGTCACTGATTCTGAAGGCGTATGCCACCACTAACACTTTTTAAAGTTTACAGTGTTATTTCTAATTATAAAGAGTAATATAAACTAGAAGTTAAAAATAAATATCCAAGAACAGGAAAACAATTCCCATAATCCCATCATCCAAAGGAAAAACACCACTATTGACATGTTGTTATAATCCCATCCAGTCCTTTAGAAAAAGCCCATTTCTGTAAGAGTGTCTATCACACTGAATATACATCTACAGTCTGATTATTTTAACATTATATTTCGAGCATGTTGCCATAGCTTTCAAAATTCTCTCTAAACATTATTTTAAAGAAAGTAAACATATCATATCACCATTTCCTGGTACAGACACTTAGTTTATTTCCAAAATTTTTTGTCCTCAACAATAACATTGTAATAACCATTTTGTATGTGTGTAAAGGTTCTCCTGTCTTTATTTTCTAAGGATAGCTTCCTAGTAGGGAAATATGAGCAAGAGAATACTGATAATTTTTAAGCCTATTAGTTACATATTACTCATTTGTTTTCCAAAAGGGTTGTACCAGTTTCTCTTCCCTCTAGAAGAGTATGTTTACTTCACCTTCGCTATATTTTCATATTAAAAAAACCAACTCATAATTCATCAATCTGTTCAATAGTTTGATGTTTTAAAAGCTGGATAATGGAAAACTGCCTTCTAGTCACAAGTACATTTCAATAATAGGCATAAATCTCACAATGTTCAGTAAGCCAGACACGCAAGTACATGGTTCCATTTATACAGAACATCAAACCAACAAAGCTAACCTATTCTGTTCAAAGTTAGCTTAAACGTCAATGTTTTATTTCTAATTATAGTTACCTTTGGAGGGGCAATGACTAAAGGAGAACAGAAAAGGCACTCCTAGTGGATTGATAATGTTGTTTTTAAAAATCTGGGTACTCATGACACGGGAGTATTCGGTGTGTGAAAATCCATTGAACTATATGCTTGTCTCTGTACACATGTTGTATATCAGTAAAATGTTTTTTAAAAAAACCCTCTGCTCAGCCAAAATGTTCTATTTTTCCAATCTAGTTCTTCTGTCTCGAAGTGGAAAGAAAGGTATTTCTACGGTCAGGTGAATTTTCACAGAAAAACGCATTTAATTTTCCACCATGGTTTGAGCAGGATGCAGACCATGGATGGATGGGCAGCTTTTTATACCATCAGGTTTCCATGGAAGGGGAGGATGCTCCAGGGTGATCCCCCCCCCTTCCTTCATGTACCCGCTCAGACGGTTCACTCTAATTAAGTCAGTATTAATCACTTCCCAATTAAGAATGGCTAATTAAGAAATTAGTAATTAAAGATGACATTTTAGCTTCTCTATTTGTTCACCCAGAAAGTCATACACCAGAAGTTACGAATTACTTGCTAAATCCAGCCATTCTACAAACACACACACTGCCAGAAGGCAAAATATTTAACCAGCGCTAACCAAGCAGCAGGGAGAACACAATCCCCTCCCTTCAGCAGGTTTAGCTGGCACACAGATATGTTACATCATACTGACGGCAAAGTTATTTCCAACAGAAAAAAGAAACAAAATGATAAAGGTGGTCAAGTTCTCATGAGTAAGACAATCATATCTGGAGCAAACACTGATATTTTTACCATCAAAAGAAAATCTCTCCATTTTATTCTAGTAATGGAATCACAGAATCGCAGACCAATAGAGATGGGAGGAGCTTCAGAGACCTGGTCCAAACTCCAACTTGATGTCTGCAGGGAGAGACCTGGACTAAAAAAGGAGCCTCTGAAACAATTTCTGGAGAAAACTCTTTATTTATGGCACACTTAGAGGCAACCAGAGAGACCTTCTTTTCTTTTACGGACTAATCTGTGGATCATGAAACTGATGCAAATAAAGATGATGCTCAAGCCACAAATCCCATCTCTCATTATCCCGATTCCATAGCTTCCTCTGGCTGATCATCTTCTAGTCAGCAGCCTTGAAACAACAAGTTACCTTTCTGACCACTTTTTCCCCTCAATCATCTCACCCCCTTCAAATCACTTGCCAAATGTCTCCCACATTTGTGGCTTTCTCATCCTTCCCAAAGACTCCACCCTGATCCAGGCCCTCAGCTTCCTCACTGACCTCCAGTGTGTCCCTGCTCCAACCTACTAAGACATAGCTCTTTAATCATGGTGCATTCCGACTTAAAGACCTTCAGGTGAAGAGAAGGCCTCCAAGCATTTCACACTTTGCTCTCACATGGCCTCTTCAGAAGGCAGGAGTCTAAGATGGCCCCAAGGTTCCTGCCCCGGCTGGTGGACACACACCTTCTTCAAGCTATTGAAGCAAACACTAATCTAGGTACTGCTGGGAAGAGATTTTGCAGATGTAATTAAGGTCCAAATCAGTTGACCATAAGATAGGGAGATTATCTGGGTGTTCCCAACCTAATTAGGTCAGTCCTTAAAACAGACGGGGCTCTTCCTGGGGAAGGAGATTCTAAGCATGAAAGGGGTTTGATGGAAGGCAGATTCTCTACTGGCTTTGAAGACGGAGGCAACCATGTGGCAAGAAAAGAGGAAGACCACCAGGTCACTAGGAGTAGAGAGCAGCCCCAGCTGACAGCCAGCAAGGAAACGGAGACCTCAGTCCTACCACCACAGAGAACTGCATCCTGCCACAACCGTATGAGCTTGGAAGAGGATGCGGAGCTCTAGATGAGAACATGGCCTGAGCCTGACTTTTAGGGAGATCCTGAGCGGAGAACCCAGTCAAGCTATGCCCAGACTTCCGACGTGGAGAACTGTAAACTAATGAATGCGTGTTTTAAGCCACTAAACCACTTTATTACCACTAAACTAGTTTATTACCACTGTGGTAATTCATTACAGAGCAATAGAAAACCAATGCAGCATCTCCACACCTAGCCCCATTGTGCCTCCACGTGTACTCAACATTCAGGCCACACAAATTGTACAACTAATCAGATGTTTATGGAAACATATAGGAAAGGATTTCCTTGCCTCTCTTGTTGAAGACTCACCAATCTCTGTTATTCTTATAAAAGAGAGAAAATGAGAGCACAAGAGCAAAGGCACACCAGCATGGAGGAGGGGAAGGAGGATTCAGCTAGAATGAATTTTAACCTGCTGTATGAGCTCAGGCAGGTCCTTGTGTTTTCTGGGTCTGAATTTCCTTATCTGTAAAATTTGGAGGAGTTATCGCCAAGGTCCCTTCCAAGGGAATCTTAGCCCAAACCAATTTCTCTTTTAACTTCCTGCACAGGGAACTCTAACTTGTCCCCATTCTCATTGGCTAGAGCAATTGCCTATCATAAGCAATTGTAAGGGAGGATTCCTCAGGATGTACAACACTGTGCCGCAGTGGACAGTGGGACAAAGAGCTGCACAATAGCGGGCTGGAAGGGACTTTGAACTGCAACCTTCTTCTTGCAACACTGAGGAAGTTGGTGCTCAGACAGAAGACCCTGGTCTGTACTATGTGTTACGAGAGGAACTAACGACTGGGATGGCCCATCTCCAGGACACAGTCCAGGGCTCTTCCCATTATCCCAGTGGGGAAAGAAGAAAACAGAGACCAGAAGATTAATGTACATTTGCCTAAGTTGGCTGGGTAGCTCTCAAAATAACACTACCACAAACTCAAAGAAAAAGTAGAATAATTTTACTAATCAGTCAAAACCTAAGAAAACCAAGTTGTCTGAAGACATCATACTTTAGCATTATTGTATGAGTAAAATGTGCTTGGCTGGTCAGACAGACTTTGACCTCTGCTTCAGTTTCTCGTGACCTAGTATCATCTGTTTCCATCTTCCCCCACTTCGCCTGCTAATAGCTCCCCCTTCCAGATATCTCCCCCAATATGAATTCTGCTGTTCTCTCGCTTTACTGCACCATTAGATTCATCCTTGGAGAAGGGGTTTCTCTGATACTTGCTGCAACGTATCACATGCAGCTTCTACACTTTTAGTTTTTATGCATACTCCTCTGGAGATTTCATACCTGCTACACATGAAACCTCAGGATCAGAATACAGAGGGACCTTCTGCACCGATTAAAGCGGGGAATGGACAGGCAGACTACTCTTTGTCACAGACATGCCAAAAAGGTTCCTTTTGCTCCTTCTGTAATGCATATGTGTACCTATATAATTTATCATTATGTTCATTTGTGATCAAAGGACCAGCTTTCGTTGACACTGGACAAACTTGTAACAAAGCTCTCTCAAGCTACATTTAAGAATTCTGCAAAGGGACCTACAAGTCAGCTTTGCTTGTTCCCATGCAAACACACATTAATTATACTCCTTCAAATGAAAAAGGCACCTTGGAGTCCTGGGCGTTGGCTGGTATTATTTCAAACCCTGAACATACCTGAATCTAGAAAATAAAAGTTTCTCTCTGAAATTATTTTGTAGAAAAGATTATCCAAGTTTAAAGTCCACTTACGATCCAAATAAGGTTTGACTCTTCATTCTCAATAAATGTTAAGTAATGATACCATGGGAAGATTTTGCTTCTTCTATTATACTCAAGAGTCAACCATTTCTTTTAATGATAAGATTTCATTTAGAAAGCGATAAACACATCTGGAGCTCTAACTATGAATAAGATGTAAATTTTCAGAGACCAAAATCTTGCTTCATACTTTGCTATCCCATTTATCACCCAGTGAAAGGTGCTCACAAATATTCTGTGCTTGAGTGAAAGTGACACAAACTCGTCATGCTTACTACTCTATATGCACCTGAGTCCCAAGCACAAGTCACCTGTAAACTAAAAAACTGGTCTCCGAGGTCAAAGACGCCAGAGAAACACTCACCATCAATTCTGTCCACCATGACAGTGTGGCAAACAGCGAGCAAGAAGAAGAACTGCCGGACTTCGGGCTCTTTCCCTGACTGGATTTGCTCAATGAGATAATGGTCGTAAAAGGCAAACTTCCCATCGGCAAATGTATTCCAGCTAAAGTCAACTTGCTGAAAGAAGTAGAGAAGGAAAAGAAAATGTGATTTAAAAACCCAGTTTGGGCTTAACAAATCCCAAGTGTTTATGCAAAAATCACCTTAGGATTTTAACACAGTCTTAAGAGTCAAGAGGCTCACACCTGTCTTAAAACAAAAAGACACTCCGTTGTGGGTTGAATTGTGTCCCCTCACCCCACAATAGATATGTTGAAGTCCTAACCCCTGGTACCTGTCAATATGACTTTACTTGGAAATAAGGTCTTTGCAGATATAATCAAGTTAACATGAGGTTATAGAGGATTAGGGTGGGCCCCCATCCAATGACTGGCACCTTTATAAAAGGAGGGAAACTTGGACACAGACACACAGGGGGAACACATGTGACAACACACGCAGACATCTGAGTGTTGCGTCTACAAGCCAAGGAACACCAAGGACTGCAGGCAACCACCAGAAGCTGGAAAAGGCAAGAAAGGCTTCCTCCCCAGAGCCTTCAGAGGGAGCACGGCCCTGCTGACACTTTGATTTCAGACTTCCAGCCTCCAGAACTGTCGAGAATAAATCTCTGTTGTTCTAAGCCACCCAGTTTGTGGTAATTTGTTACAGCAGTCCTACGAAACTAATCCATACCCCGAACAATGCCTTAAGTTAAAGGACTCACCTCTATTTTGCTATGATTATTTTGAGAAGCATCTCTATGGTCTCCTGAAAAACAGACAGGACAAAGCAGATTGAGTCACGACCTGTGTCCAGAGGTCCCTCCCCATCTTGCTGTGTTGGTGGTGGTGCTGTGGGTCTCATAGCCTGTTTCTGGACAACCCTCAAGATAAGAAGCGTTTTTACATTTTTCAAGAGTTGCAAAAAACAAACAAGACTTAACAAAAAATATCTGATACAGACCTATATGGCCTGCAAAGACTAAAATATTTCTATCTGGCTCTTTATAGAAAAAGTTCGTTGACCCCTGGTCAAGAGACACAAATACTGGCACCTGTGTCCCTCTACACTGTACTCTCCTCTGGGGCCAGAATCATGTCCTTTGAAGTGCTCTACATCTCCCAGAATGGACTGCCACGCACATGAGAACCATTTCCTCAACCTCCCAGTGTCCCACCTTCCTCACTGATGCTCACTATGTGAAAACATGTTGATGTTCATAGTATAAAGTTTCCTACAAGTGGAAAGCATATGGTGTTCTTATAGCTTTTTTAAAAAAAACGGTATTAAGTCTTTGTTTAAAAGTTGGAGCACTCTATTTGAAGGCAGTAATATTTTTATAAATATATAGCACATTTCAGAATATTAGAATGGAAATCAACTTTTTAAAAATAACTGTGGTGACAGATACATAACATAAAATTTACCATCTTGACCATTTTTAAGTGCAGAATTCAGAGGCATTAAGTATAATTACACTGTTGTGCAACCATCACCACCGTCCACTTCCATAGCTCTTTTCATCTGGTAAAATTAAAACTCTGTACTCATTAAACACTAACTCCCCATTCCTCTCTGTCCCCCAGCCCCTGGCAACCACCATTCCACTTAGTCTCTACAAATTAGACTGTTCTAGATACCTCATGTAAGTGGAATCATCAAGTATTTGTTCTTTTCTGACTGGCTTATTTCACTTAGCATAATACCCTCAAGGTTCATCTGTGTTGTAGCATGTGCCAGAATTTCCTTTCTTTTTAAGGCTATGTAACAAACTATAGAAATGATCCCTGAAAGTATAGTCTTGTAATATTTCTTTCTATGGATATAACACATTGTCTTTATCCATTCATCCGTCGATGGACACTTGGGTTGCTTCCACACTTTGGCTATTACGAGTAATGCTGCTATGAACATGGGTGTACAAATATCTCTGAGTCCTTGCTTTCAATTCTTTTGGATATACAACCCAGAAGTGGAATTGCTGTATCACACAGTGATTTTATGTTTAATTTTTTGAGGAACGTGTGCCTATTTCTGACTGCTGACCTCTCCCATGCATATGTCCCCAACGCCACCAGCAATGCAGCTTCTGAACTCAACCCGGAATGACCACCAGGGCTCTGCACTGGGAGCGTATGAGCAACTCTGGGACAGCAAGCTCTGGTCATGCATGCCCCAGGCCTGAGGAACAACTTCCACTCACCGTATATTTGCCCGTTGATGCAGCACTTTTTAAAGGTCATGACATTCTGTGTGAGGGTCCCTGTCTTATCAGAGAAAATGTAATGGATCTGCCCAAGCTGCTCATTCAGCGTGGTGGTTCTTGCCTTTGCGGGCGTGTCCTTCTCAGGATAGTACATCTGCAGGTCCCAGTTTATGAAGTAACTCTGTCCAAGACGAATCACTTCCACACTAGGAAGACAAAAGATCACTTTCAAGAGAGTTCTCACATATGATTGGCAGGTAGTGGATTCCATCCTCACTTGCGTGTACAAGAGCGAGCTGCTCATCTACAGAGACAAGCCATGTGGTGGCCCACGTGCCCAGCCTCTGGGTTCTCCTGACCAAACACAGCTCTCTTCAGCTTCAGGGTCAAAGCCGCCTGCTCACAGTGGTCTCCCTCTCAGTCCTGAGCACATCTGGCCATGGCCACAGTGCCCCACATTCAGAACACACAGCCCGGTGGGACAGGTGACATGGTAACACTGCAGATGGCACTGCACAATGTGGCAATGCTACTCTCTTTTCTCTCATTCCCCATCGCACCGAGGGACAACTGCAACGGCCGTGTTCACCTTTGCCCCCAACCGCAGGGCAAAGGGAGTGAGGGTCCATGAGGTTACAGACCCCCGTGTGCCCTCAAGTAGGGCAAAGGGCTTTTGGCAAATAACTCCTAAATTGTGATTCCACACTTGTGAAAAAGCATTTTTTTCCCCTAAATTCTTATAAGGTTCTAGAATGTCCAGAATAGGATACTCTAAAAGGATCATCTCAATTTGAAAACTGTGATGTGTCTCAGTTTTGAGGAAGCTGTTGACATATCCAGCAACTGTTACATGGGCCAATTTATAACAGGTTATAAGTTTTATAACAAGTCAAGCAGATGGAAAAATAACTCCCTCCCCCCATCCCATAAATATTTCTTGAGTGCCTACTACGTACCAGACACTATTCTAGGTACAGGGGACACACCAGTAAATAAAACAGACAAAATCCCTGCTCTCATGGAGGTCACCTGCTAATGGAGACAAATAAATAGACCAGTCAATATATATTATCTCAAGGGGTGAAAATTCTCTGCAGAAAATGAAAGCAGGGTAAGGGTGGCTGGAGACCAACAGGGATGGAAGTGACATTTAAGATACAGCGAGTCAAGAGATCTTCTGCATGGTGAAGGAAACCATGAACAAAACAAAAAGACAACCCACCAACTGGGAGAAAATATTTGCAAATCAAATATTTAACAAGGGGTTAATCTCCCAAATATATAAAGAATTCATACAACCCAACAACAAAAAAACAAACAACCTGATAAAGAAAAATGGGCAGAGGATAATAACAGACATTTTTCCAAAGAAGATATGCAGATGGACAACAGACACATAAAAAGATGTTCGACATCACTAATCATCAGGGAAATGCAAATCAAAACTACGAGATATCACCTTACACCTGTTAGAATGGGATAATCATCAAGACGAAAAACAACAAATGTTGGAGAGGATGTGGAGAAAAGGAAACTCTCTTACATTGTTGGTGGGAATGCAAACTGGTGTAACCACTATGAAAAACAGTATGGAGATTTCTCAAAAAATTGAAAATAGAAATACCATATGACCCAGCTATCTGACTACTGGCTATTTATCCAAAGAACTTGACATCAACAACTCAAGGAGACTTATGCACCCCTATGTTCATTGCAGCATTATTCACAACAGCCAAGACATGGAAGCAACCCAAGTGTCCACTAACTGGTGAATGGAAAAAGAAGATGTGGCAATATATATACAATGAAATACTACTCAGCCATAAAAAAAAGACAGAATCGTACCATTTGCAACAACATGATGGACCTAGAGGGTACTATGCTAAGCGAAATAAGCCAGACAGAGAAAGACAAACACCCATGATTTCACTCATATGTGGAAGATATACTAACACATGGACAAAGAGAACAGATTAGTGGTTGCCAGAGGGGAACGGGGTTGGGGAGTGGGCGAAAGGGGTAAAGGGGCACATATATATGGTGACAGATAAAAATTAGACTATTGGTGGTGAGCACAATGCAGTCTATACAGAAACTGATAAATAATAATGTACACCTGAAATTTCACAATGTTATAATCCATTATGACCTCAATAAAATAATTTTTAAAAAAATACAGAGAGTCAGGAAAGGCCAAAGTGATAGGGTAGTGCTGGAGCAGAGACCTGAAGGACCTGAAGGAAATGAAAGAGCAACTACGCAGGGAAGAATGTTCCAGGCAGAAAGAAAAGCAGGTACAAAGGCCCTGTGGCTGGCACAGGCACCAGTGAGGAGTATCAAGGAGGCTAGAGTGGTGGGAACCCAGGGAGGTGGTGGAGGTACAGAAGGTGACGGTCAGGGTTGGAGGGCAGAGCACCAGATCACTCCAGGCCTTGTGGGTTATAGTGTGGCTTTGATGCATTTATGCTGAATGAGATGGAAAGCTACTATAGGGTTCAAAACAAAGCAGGGATATTATCTGGAATGACCTCACCTAACTTATGCTTTTAAAAGACTTTTATTTCCAAGAGAAATAAATCATATTAGTCACATGTCATGACCTTTTTATTTATTTATATATATATATATATATATTTTTTTTTTTTTTTCTGAGGAAAATTAGCTGTGAGCTAACATCTGTGCCAATTTTCTTCTACTTTATATGTGGGATGTTGCCACGGCATGGCTGACAAGTGGTGTAGGTCCACGTCCAGGATCTGAACCCACAAACCCAGGCCGCTGAAGAGAAGTGTGCCAAACTTAACCATTAGGCCGTAGGGGTGGCCCAGTCATGACCTTTTTAAACTCAAAACTACATATACAGCTTATTTTATGACATATATTTATGGTTTTGGACAAAATAATCTGTGTAATAGTTCTCTTAACAAAGGTAAAACTCATCTCATTTTTTTTTTACGTAACTGCAGACACATGGCTCTCCAGGGTTTTGTTAAAAGAATAACAGCAACTACATGTAATAAAATTAAAAATAAAACAAATGCACACGTAATAAAATTAAAATAAAGTAAGTGCTCCTAATTACAGGTGTGTATGTTACCCTGTATGCCTCTGGGCTGTTACTTATTAGAACCAAGAGCAGACTCTGGCTGCTGAGTGTATTCCAAGGCACGATCCCTCTCCCAAAGGTCTAAAACCCAATTGACTGGTGACAGTGAACTTTGATATTAAAGAAAAAGTAAAAACAGAAGAAATATCACAAAACAAGGCGATTACCATTTGTAAGAGATATGACCCTGACTCCTTTATTGTGTTTGAGATTGAGATAAGAAACAGACCATTTTGAGAGGCTGAAGGTGGGTGGGGAGCGTGGCATTCCCATTACAAGGCAGTGGCTAGGAAGCCTAATGAGTTAAAAGTAATGGGTATGGCAGGTGATAATAAGGAAGACACCTAAGAGGTTAGGAAGGCTCCTGAAAGGGAAAACCACTAAGTTTTCCCTTGACATTCTAAATCTCTACCTTCTCCCAGCCTCTTTCTGAAGCTTGGGGGTTTGGAGCCCAGAGAGAAGGAATCTGACCAAGAGAGTGACTACAGGACTAGCATTTGATCTCTGAACTCCAGTAGTCTTATCTGTAAAGAGGTTGAGATAGGAAGTGCCATGCCTTGCACAGGGCACACACGCAAATATTAACTTCCTTTCCCTATATTACCCTCAATTCTGAAATGGAAGTTCTTTTCTTACTTGTTCCTTAGGACCTTTGAAACAATTATTGCTAGAAACAAAGGCGTCAAGTTGGGAAAATGTACTGTGTTCTTCCCTTAAAGCAAAAGGCTAACGAGAAGACAGGCTTACCTGACATAGAGAGAGATGGGCACCAGTGTGTTTAGAACAATGATGTAGCCCCAGAAATTTAGGAATCCACTGTAGGAGGGTGTAGAGTCTTCTCCATCATAGAGGTACCAAGAATAATTGCCAACTTGAGCTTCCCAGTAAGCATGGCCAATGGCAAGTCCAGCAGAAAGCAGGATAAGAACAACAAAGATCTAGAAGACACACGACATTTAAGTGTATTGTGAAGATGGACTGCCAATCCCATGCATTTCATAGGTGTTAATCTACTCAATACTTCACATGTTTATAATAATTTAGTAGGCTGTAAAAACAACACACTTAAAATAAAAACAGTGCCATAAGAATACTTTGTAAGTCTATTTGATTTCTACGATGGATTGACTTATCCCACACACCACACATACGATACGGTTTTCTTCCCAAAATTATCTTTCAGAAGAGAAAGTAGAGTCTTATATTCAAATCTTTAAACATTCTCATATTACAGGGCATTCTCTCAATCACTCTTACTTTGAATAATAACATACCGTTTGGGGAAGACACCTTACCTAAGCATGAAACAATTGCAAAGAATGATGAATTGGGATGCTTATAGAAAATGTTTGATGGAAATGATTTCTTTAAAAAGGTGGCAAGGAAATTTCACCCAGATTTGGGTAATTATTCCTGAAGGGTTTTTTCCCCCCTCCGAGGAAGATTAGCCCTGAGCTAACATCAGCCAATCCTCCTCTTTTTTCTGAGGAAGACTGGCCCTGAGCTAACATCCGTGCCCGTTTTTCTCTACTTTATATGTGGGACTCCTACCACAGCATGGCTTGCCACACGGTGCGATGTCCACACCTGGGATCCGAACCTGCAAACCCTGGGCTGCCGAAGTGAAACATGCGCACTTAACTGCTGTGCCATTGGGCTGGCCTCCTGAAGGTTTAATGATCACTTAAGGTTAAGACCATTTAAGAAGCAATATAGTAAGTATTCTGTTGTGGAAATTATGAGTATATACTTAAGGAATGAATAAAACAGTCAACTGTCCTAGTGGTATTTGGGTATTTGTGGGTAGGAATAAAATTTCCAGGGACAGATTTAAATGTCTGGACACAGATTCCAAAAGTGCTATATTTCAAAATGACTTGGCACAGAAGGAGAGACAATGAGCTCCTTGTGAGTGCTCTAGTCATAACCACAACAGTGACATGGAAGATGCACGGGAAAAGTTTCAATAAAGTTTTTGTAAAATGTGAGACCAGGAAAAAAGAGTTTTTTCTTAAATTAGTATATTGCTTTTATATGATCTAAAATATGTATATGCAATTACAGTATTATAAGCCCCTAAAAGTTTATGTATTCAAATTAAACTAAACACTTGAAAAAAAATTAATTCTCATTGGGAAATTTGAGGACTGGCTAATATTTGGGGCCACTGTAGGTGTAGAAGATTTAACACGGCAGGTCTGCTATCCTTAGAAGGCCTGCTTGCAAGGTTGGCCCTTGGCTGGCGTCTGGGAACTTAGATTTTGGGAGGGTTTCCTGATTCCTTATTTCTTAGTCTCTGATAAGAATGGCTCATGGTGCCCAACCGGTTGTGTAAATCAACATGGTTTACGCTGACCACCTGCAATGCTTCAGAAAGTCTGGGATTTCGGTACGTGGCAGGCAGGCAGAGCCTACATGACCAAACCCCAAAAAAACCCCAGGCACTGAGTCTCCAGTGAACTTCCCTGGTACAGATAGCACTTCACATGGGCTGTCACAAATTGTCGTGAGGGGAATGAAGCATGTCTTGTGTGTGAGACCTCATTGGAAGAGAACTCTTGGCAGCTGGCACCTGGTTTCCTCCGCGCTTTGCCCTTCACTGATCTTGCTTTGTAATAAGCTATAATCAGTCATAAGTGTGAGTGCAACTGTACACTGACTTCTGTGCATGCTCCTAGGGAATCATCGAACCTGGGGGTGGTCTTAGGGACCCTCAACACACACTTAAACCTGCCTTATATTTGGACTTAAAAATATATGTTGGAAAAAAAAAAGTTTGCTTTTAAGAAAACTATCCCTATGGAAAATTAACAGCAGTAAAACCAACCCTACATGGACCTCACAGGAGCCCAATCCCACTAACTTATCTGAGGCAATCTGGTTTTCCAACTGGTCAATCCAGGCACCAAAATACTCAACTACTCAGAGCACCCTACAACTGGAAGTTCCATTCCCAAGGAACTTCTCCTAATAGAAATGCAGCATGTCTGAGAAAAAATGAGTGAACTCTGCCCCCATCCAATCTTGGAATGCCTCAAGCATTTCCATATTTGGCCTACAGATGTAAGATTTCTTTCCATTAGAAAAACATACAACAGAATTAGAGTAAAAGACAGCAATCTAGCTTCTCATCTACCAAAACAGAAAGCAAATACCGTATAAACCATGTAGTTCATCAAGTAATCAATTTTAGTTCTTTTAAATCTGGTTTTCCCACTATTCTTCATTATTTTAGTGTCAGCACCTAAAAATGGAAAATTTAATGCGATCAACAATTGGAAAAATCAATTTACTGGCATGTCAATAAAATTACTCTTCCTTTGGTTTCGAGGAAGGACAGAAAATTAAGCCCCTCCTTTAATCTTCAATGTGGATATCAGATCAATTTCCCAAGAAACCGTGAAAGTACCTGCAAAAATGACCAATCCATGGCAGAAATCGGTGTTCCTAATTACACAGCCACGTAACAAAATTTTATCAGCATCCAAAGGAAAACTTGCGTTTCTCCAAGATAGTGTTCCTGTAAATTTATCCAGTCGGTTATTGGGTTCTTCACATTCAATTAAACCTTTAAAAAAGATATGATTTACATAAGTACTCACATATGAAAGATTTTCTGGTTTTAATTAATAGGAACTCAATCAAGCCACTAAAATTTAATACAAAGTAAGACACGTTTGTACAAACCATCAAATGTTGCCAACGAATTTTCTCTTTGAAGATATTGGTGTGTGATTTCAAGTGACATTCTGAACTTTAAATTGGTTTCTCTAAAGGGAGAGAAACAAAAAGAGAAGTAAACGAATAAATTTTGGAGTTTGAAAGGGAATATAAAGAAAATTGTACAAAGTAACATTAGGCATACCTAGAAGTGAAAGCTAAATAATTAGCTTTTTCGATTTCCAACTTTCTGTTCACCATGGAACTTCAGGTTTACATCAAGATATCCTCTGAACTAGAGGAAAAACTCCTGATCAGGGAAATGTTGGTCCCCTTTGCTGTTTGTCACTTTGGGCCAGTATGGGAAGGACAGAGGCACCCACAAGTTTCCCTTCCTCCTTCTTACCAACTTAAGACTTAGCAACAGTCTGGTCTATCAAACTTCTGTTGAAAAACTTAGCTTCTAATATTTAATCACAATAAGATGATTGTACAAAACACGGTTATTACAGAAAGTGTCTAGACTCTGTCAACTTACTATTTCCCATCATAACTGGATCCCAAGTCTTTGAAAAATAATTCTATCTGAGAAAAGAGGTGGTTAACCTTACCCCCAAAACTTGGCACGTCCCATCCACAGTGCAAGGCAAGGCACGTGTGAGAGGACACGTAGGGTCAGGCTGAGTATGTGCGCTCTGGAGAGCGATGCTGCCTTCTCACGATGGACGTCCTTTTACAGGCTTCACAAATAGAAGCTGACCAGTGGTTCTCAACTTTCCCATTTTGTCTGTTCCGACAGGGCATGATAGGATTTTATATCTTTGTAAAGCTTTAGAATCTCTCACTCATGAGAATAACAGCTGTTCTGTAGCTAAGATTGAACAATCAATCAACTGATTTATAGAGCAAAGAAAGACCTGCTTGTTAATCAGATGATTTCAGCTCTCCATAAAGGAGCTTATGCTCATCTAGGGCATGGGGAAAGGAGTTTATGAGTGGGCAACACGGGCACTAGCCTTGAGAGCCAGCACAGGGGAGCAGTGTCTCAACTCTGCCACTTATGCCACTTACTGTGTGACCTTGGGCAGACTACTTCACCTCCTTGTGCCTCAGTTTCCTCATGGGTAATGTGGAGGTAATAATACTACTCATCTCATAGGGTTGTTGAGATTAAATGAGCTAACACATAAAGCTAATGCAACCTATAAGCACTCAATAAACCTATTGAAAACTAGTCAAAAACAGAACTTTGCTCTTTTTCAAGTGGCGGCATAATAACCAAAACCACCAATGGGAGAATTCAAAATTGTATATTGGCAAAGACTTTAAAAATCTGTTCTTTTTACTACCATACGATCCAGCTATCCCACTACTGGATATCTATCCAAAGAGCTTGAAGTCAGCAATTCCAAAAGTCCCATGCACCCCACTGTTCATTGCAGCATTATTTACAATAGCCAAGACGTGGAAGCAACCTAAGTGCCCATCAACAGATGATTGGATAAAGAAGATGTGGTATATATATATATATATATATATATATATATATATACAATGGAATACTACTCAGCCACAAAAAAGAACAAAATTGTCCCATTTGCAACAACATGGATGGACCTTGAGGGAATTATGTTAAGTGAAATAAGCCAGATAGAGAAGGACAATCTCTGTATGACTCCACTCAAATGAGGAATTTAAACATGTGGACAAAGAGAACAGATTAGTGGCTACCAGGGGAAAGGGGGGGTGGGGGGTGGGCACAAAGGGTGAAGGGGTGCACCTACAACACGACTGACAGACAATAATGTACAACCGAAATTTCACAAGATTGTAACCTACCATTAACTCAATAAAAAATAAAAAAAAAATCTGTTCTTTTTTTCTGAAATAGATTATTATATGAGTCATTCCTATGTGTCTAGACTCTGCTCAGCAGTGTATGAAGGGCTCAGGCATACATTCTGCCAACAATCCTTGTACCTTCTCTGGAAGGTAGGGGAAAGGCAAATTTGAGAGCGCCACTTTACAGAGGGAATAAAACACAGAGAGGTTGGTCTAACAGGGAGACTGCTGGACAGCCAGCAAGTGGCAGAGGCACGGCTGGTTCTCAGGGCTTTCTGTCCAGAGTGCGCAGCTTTCGGTGTAATAAACATGCCATTAAGGGTCAGCTTTAAAACAGGCCTGTCTAAGACACGCTTACCCATCGAGCTCAGCCGTTTCCACATAGCAGAGGCTGTTAGGTTCAGAGCTGGACAGCAGCAGGATGTCAGCCTGTTCAAAACAAAACACACCAATGACACAGAGACCCCAAAGGGCAAAACTGAGCACCACGTCAGAGGAGAGAACAAGGAACGAGACACACAGAGCTTGCTCACTTACCGGAATAAAATCATTTTTTTTCAGACGAATGACATCTCCAACTTGAATCTCTTTCCACTTGGCAATTTTAAATCTAAATATTAAAAATAATGATAGTTCTATGGTTTTTAAAAAGTTACTGGCAAGGGACTTGGAATTATTCTTTCTGGAAGCCAAAGATTCTGGGAAAACATGCATAACCCAAGGAAAAGGTTTGCTAAAAGTTCAGTCATTTAATGATTAAGGGGTCATGAGAATCGTACTATCTTCTGAAGGAAAGAACAACGATGGTGATGACTTTGATGTTCTTTTCCTTCTACATCATGTAATAAAGGGTCAATGGGGGCTACTTAAATGTGTGGCAAGGAGATACATGCCACCCTTTTTGTTTTTACCCATGTCCTACGCTCCCACCTCTCCTGTTCTCTTTCCTCTCTACGCTCCATCACCTGCTCGGTGCTGGTCCCAGGACAGGGCAGCATCATGACTCCCACACGGGCCACCTGGAATCCTCAGGGAGCTTTAGAGCTTGCCTCCTCTCTATTGTTTAAATTATCTTTCTAGTGAGTATGTATCACTTTTATAATAAGTCTAACAAGGATATTGATAAAATAAAATAAAAAGATTACTATCTTCAGTATTAAATTCCACAGGAAATACTCATTTAAATGTCTAAGAAATCAACAATTAAAAAAGCTTTAGAATATAGGAGTCTCTTTTAAAGGTTTTCACATACATAAAAAGATATGCCTAACAGATATTATGAACCTAGTGCAACTAAGAAACTTAATGTTTTTTAGAGGCAGGAATCCAATGACTATGCTTGTCCTCCCATTCATTTATAGATAACAGACCTAGAGATTTAAAATACATTTTAAATATATCCTTATGCCTCAGTTTCCTCAATTTTACAAGAATTTAATACAGAATTTCTTAATCTCAGGATTTTTTTTAACTTGGTTTATCTTCCAATAAAAGGAATTATAGTTAGTTTATGTTTCAATATCTCTAAAATGATAAATTAGCAATTTGCGTGTGGGTCTCAAATTATAAACGAACAAGGTAAGCACCTTCTTGCCACAGTTCTTTGGGGGTATTAGAGGCAGTTCCATTGGATTCTTCCACTGTGATGTCCCACTGTCCCCTTGGGAGGCCCCTGATGTCCTGCCCCACAGATACCCAAGGCCCCACACAGGCTTGACCCCACTCCAGGGCCTGCCAGGGCCACAGCCCTGCCAGATATGCGTCCCCAACAGATATGCTGTCCCCAATTCAAGGCAACTCAGAGCTACTCATTACCGTGCAGTTAGCCAGGTTGTGGGCTAAACAGAGCTGTGTGGGGCTAGCTATGTATCTTATCTCCATTCATGACAGTGACTCTAAGTTATGTAGAACAGAATCTATTTATTTGTGAGGGAAAAAAAGCCATCTAAACATATTTATAGATTGATGTAGTCTATATGCAATTAGGCACAGTTGAAGTGTGGATGTAAATCAGGTTATTTTCCCCAGTGCTGACACATAAAAAGTCTTTGAATTAGGCTTAGTCACTATTTTTAGCCCTTGAATTTGTAATTCTGCCTTGAGGCTCTTGCGCAAAAAACAACTCATTACTGATCCCTGAGTTGGCACTTCGGTCACAGCTAACTACGTTAATTTAACAAACGTTTATGGAGCACTTCCTGCGTGATGGAGGCCCTCGTGGGCCCCAAAACAAACACCATCAGGACAGTCTCCTCAAGAAACTTATAGTTCAGGACAGAAGATGGGACATCTACACAAATAATTCTAATAAAATTCAGATCACAATACGAAAAATGAAAAAAAATGCTCTGAAAGTTCAGGGAAGGAAGAAGTCACTTTAGCTGGAGAATTGGGAAAGGGGTCAAGACATTTGAGCAAAGCCCTGAACTGCATAAGTTTGGGAAGAGTAGAGAGGAGGGCAGCATATTCCAGGCTGAAGGAGTTACATCAACACAGGAGTGATGAGGACACAGAGCCCAATCAGGCAACCACCTGTAATCCAGTTTGGGTTTCGCCTCTGGGTCACGAAGAGGACGCAAAGTCTTAGCAAATTAACAGAGGCCTTGACAATGCAAGGTTAATGTGCTGATAGACTTATAAATTCTAACAGTCATCTCTAAGCATGTTTCTAGACCTATTTATACATTACATCCTGGTAACTAAGGTACTACAAATTAGGAAAGGCACAAGTACCTGCCATCTTTAATGACTTCACATGTCCTGTTGTTGACTTTGTTATCCATTTTATGGCGAGCCTTTAGAAGAGAGATGGGGAAAGGCTATTTTAGTAATCTCAAAATGTAAAGTATTGATGTGGAACTAAAATAAGCTCACAGCAGTGAGGAGAAAGTTGCAAGAGAAATCCTTACCACATCATCCACCAGGTCTTTGATCGCCGTAATGCCCAGCACCACAAGCAAGGGCACCAGGGTGGTGTACCATGCCAGGGTTGTGATTTGAGGGATTGACTGAAAGAAATAAAAAGGCATACATGTGTGCCCAGGAAGACACAGCCAACCTACAGATAACTGCTCATTCTAAGCTCGCTGATTCTAAGTCTGATCTCCATCATCACCCAAGTCTACATCCTGCAGAGCATGCAGGGAAAGGCGTCTGAGCATTCAGCTAACTTCTTTCTCATGGCTCTCTCGCCAGCTTCTGGCCTCCTGGAACAGAGCCCAGAGGAGAGGAGCTCCTGAAATTGTCTCATTGTGACCTTAACTGCACACCAAAGAGGCTTTGTAACATGATACCTAAAAGAGAACAGCTCTAAACCTTTTGTGAAAGTCATAATCAACAGCGGGGAGGGCCGTAGGGAGCGCTGGGGGGAAGCAGTCCTTTAACTTTTAGGGAATGCATACAGCTGGCTCTACACTGCTGGCTGCTCAGCCAGCGGTCTCTGAGGGTCCCATGATGGAGGCAGAGATGGTAGTAGGTAGTGGCTGCTTCTGAAAGCTAGTGATTGGGTGGGGCATCGCTGGGGGTACTAGAAGAAAGTGCTTTCTTCACGGTCATTGCTCCTGGTCCCCCCAAGAAAGAGGCTGGCCTTGCAGGAAGCCCCGCCTCCATCCAGACAGCCTCCAAATTGGAATAAAGGATTGGGATGCAAGTTTAGTAAAGATCTCTTGTCACCATCCTATAATGGAGAGGTTAAATTGACAGGCCTTGGAGTCAAACTCCTGGATCCAAGTCCACTTCAGGCTATGGGACTTCGAGCAAGTTCCTTTACACCTTGCCAAGCCTCAGTTCTTCTCTACAAAATGGAGGCTAGGATAGTACTTACACTGAGTACAAGGATTAAGGGAAGTAACAGTGCAAATAAAGGGCTCACTGAGGCTACTCCTATTATTCTAATTTGGACTGCTGGACCTTAAGAAAAGATAATTGGGGAGTGGTTGGAAGAGAGAAAGATCATTTCCTACATTACTGTCAATGCGTGGAACTCCCCTTTTCCCTGCCAGAAGGAAGTAAGGGAAGAGTAGCCCACTTATCATGCCACAGCACCTTAGGATGCGTAGTGTTTATCTCTACGCAAGCCTGTCTCAAAGGTCCCTCTTGATAAAAGAACCATCAGGTCAACAGGTCCTATATTCTACTAAATCTATTGCGTATCCATTTCTGTCTCGCGTCTTCTCTTCTCTCCACTCCATCTGTCCTCCGTCCCCTGAGACACACATGTTACCATTTTCATAAAACCTTACTGGGTAAATCCCAGCCGGGAGACCCGTTTCCAAACCCAAGGCTTAATGTAAAGAATCTGATAAACCAAGTGGCCATGCCATCCTCTGCAACCTGCACAGCAGGTGCGAAAGGTTGGTGCTCTGAGAGGCAACTCGGGGGTGTAGAGCTCCCTGGATTATAACAACAGTTCCTAAAGAGAGAACATGAATGCTTTCCAGATAAGTGAATAATCGTTTGCCACAATTAAGAAAAAAAAAATAAATGCCTTTTCCAACGTAAAATCAGTTCACAAAAATAATCAACTGAGATTTATGACCAAAATATTAATAAAAATCAGTAACATTCTTGGGGAAATTGGGTATCTAAATAAAAAATAAAAGGCAAGCATAAAAAATAAATTTTAAGACACAAATAATTTTACAAAGTGAAGATCTTAATTTTATTCACTTCAGAGAAAGCGGTCTTAACGTTCACATCAGCGTGAAACTGAATTTTAAAAATACAGAATTAAAATACCATTTCCATTTGCTCCTTTTCCCTGTTCATTTAACAATGATTGAGCCAGTTCTGTATATGACGTATGTTCCCATATGGGCAGAACCCTGATATTAATGTAAAAAACTTTCAAGATTATTCACATTATATGTGTCCACAACTTAAACGTTATCGAGTCACCATAATTCAAAATAGATTTAAGATATCAAAGGACATTACCTGTAAGACAAGAAGGACCAGGAAGTAGAAATTGGCTGCTCTCTTAAACTGCTCAAACAAATTCATTGGTAGAAAGGTAAACACATTATACTTGTATGTTTTAATTGCATTATTCTGT
Organism: Equus caballus; assembly: GCF_041296265.1. Taxonomy (NCBI): domain Eukaryota; kingdom Metazoa; phylum Chordata; class Mammalia; order Perissodactyla; family Equidae; genus Equus; species Equus caballus. The sequence continues at coordinate 83,474,690 of NC_091691.1, forward strand.
TGGAGAAAAATAAGAGAGTCATTCTAAATGATGCCACACATTTATCACAATGTATACACATCTGCAAAAATCACTAAGCCCTGTGGCCCACAGTGACATGGGGACATAACTTGTCAGTCAGAAAGATGGTGAGACTTCCTTTAAGCTTTTACTTCTAGCCAGGCTTCCGAGTGACTCCCCTGGAGGCTTATGTCAGAGATGGTAACAGGATGCAGAGGCTTCACCTCAACAGGCTCTGCGGCAAGTCCAGCTGTGACCAAATGGATCCTGCTGTCAGATTCCTTGACCCCTTAGAGCTTCTTAGAAAATGGGCAAAGGAGACATCAACATGGGTGGCAAGCTGGAAAAGGGTCACTCTTATGTAAGGGGGATGGAGGCTACTGTGTAAGAAAGAGTAAAAGACACCATTGTGGGTTGAATTGCGTGCTCAGAAGATATGCTCAAGTCCTAACCCGGATCCCTGTGGACGCCATCTTACTTAGAAATAGGGTCTTTGCAGATGTGATCAAGTTACAGTGAAGTCTTACTGGATTAAGGTGGACCCAAAAACAGTGTCCACGGAAGAAGAAGGAAATTGGACACAGACAGAGACACACAGAGAGAAGCCCATGTGAAGACAGAGGCAGAGACTGGAGTGATGCATCTGAAAGCCAAGGACTGTCAGCAATCACCAGAATCCAGGGGAGACGCTTGGAACAGACTCTCCTGCAAATCTTCCAGAAGGAACCAACACCTTGCTGACACCTTGATTTTAGACTTCTGGCCCCCTGAACTGTAAATAATAAATTTCGATTGTTTTAAACCACCCAGTTTTGGTACTTTGTAAGCAATTCTAGGGAACTTATAGACATCTCACAACATTTAAGCCCACACTTAGCAGGTGTTCTTTATCATATTTCAAAGGTAATAAGCATTTTGGAGGTGAAAATATCTTCAGTCTCTAAATCTATCACAGGCAGAGGAGGGGGAGATAAGTTATTAAGATTCCTTTCAAATTCGTATTACTTTCAAACATCAGGCTTCTGTGACATTATCGCATATTCTTCATAAAACATTTTAAAGAGAGCTTTGCACATACATAGGGACATTTTCAATCTACATGATTTTGTTTTGTTTTGTTTCAAGCCACTGCTACACACTCTCAGGGGAGTTAAAGTTAATGTGATGAATAAAAATGACATCACATAGAACTAACAATGATTATCAACAGCCCTGGGCCAGGGGTTGCCTGGAAGGCCGGTGTCCCGTGAAACTAGTAAGCACCATGGCTACCAGGAAAAATCGGCTTTTAATAAAGATAATGCAGGAATTTAAAATCAACTTACCGCATATTTGCTCTCCTTAATACAAAAGAATTTTGTGTTCATAAATTGAGGTTGTTCGTGGAAGCTTCGGTCATTTGCTTTGACTTGCCATGTAGAATCTTTAAAAAAGAGAAAAAAAATCCATCAAGCAGAAAATTAGCCTGTTGTTTTGGGTCGAATTATGTCCTTCCCATGTTCATATGTTGAAGGCCTACCCCCATCCAGTACCTTATTCGAAAACAGGGTTATTTGAAAATATGACCTTATTTGGAAACAGAGTCACTGCAAATGCAATCAAGTTAAAATGAAATCATTAGAGTGGACCCTAATACAATATGACTGATGCCTTTATAAAAAAAGTAAATTGGGCCACAGAGATACGCATACAGGGAAGACAGCCACCTACAAGCCAAGGAGAGAGGCCTCGAACAGATCCTTCCTCGCAGCCCTCAGAAGGACTCAACACTGCTCACACTTTGATCTCAGACTTCTAGTCTCTAGAACCATGAAACAATAAATTGTTGTCGTTTAAGACACCCAGTTTGTGGGGCCGGCCCTGTGGCCGAGTGGTTAAGTTCATGTGCTCCGCTTCGGCGGTCCAGGATTTCGCTGGTTTGGATCCTGGGTGCGGACATGGCACGGCTCGTCAGGCCAGGCTGAGGCGGCATCCCACATGCCACAACTAGAAGGACCCACAACTAAAATATCCAACTATATACTGGGGGGATTTGGGGAGAAAAAGCAGAAAGAAAAAAAAGGACACCCAGTTTGTGTTACTTTGTTATGGCAGCCCTGCAAAGTAATAAACATGTAACTTGACCAACCATTCATACAACATTAGAATTCTAAGAAAGTAATCCTCATTTAAGTATGGCTGAAACAAAAAGTCCCAGAGCCCCCCAGAAGGTCACAGCTAAATTAAGTTAAACTATTTTTTCAAACTCATTTACTTGGTTTGCAAAATTTGTAACCCATTAAATACTTAGTGAATGAATAAATTAAAGAAAAAGGGCATTACCGACTAATTCAACACTTCTGAGTCCTGATCATAGATCAGTGTTATGCACTGCTTTATCCTGATGGCCAACATCTGTCGTATTTCTAAGCTCATTTCATGTACTTAATGTCACATCTACCACTCAACTGCCACGTCTCAATTCCAGGGAACTTTAGAAAGTCCACAGCTTCTCTGTTGCTGGAGGGAACCATTCTCAACAGGTGTCTCATAAAACCTTCTCCGACATGCCAGAAGTCCCCTCTAAGGACGCACTTACAGACCTTCTGAATGAACAGGAAAGGTAAAGTTCACAAATGGTGAGATGCAGTTTCTCTCTGGCTCGATTCCTTTCTATCTCAATGGTGGAGTCCAGCATCTAACAGAAATTTCAGCCAAAGGGACGTTCCAACGTGGAGATGACTAACCTGGCAATCAGGCTGCATCAGCAGGGGAAAGAAATTTCCACCCCACCTGGTTCTTCTTTGCCCTTCTACTTTCGACTTCTACTGTCCCATGATAGATAGCTCTAAAGCTAACATATGTTCAGTGCTTACCCTGTGCCAACCATCATGCCAAATAGTTACTATCTCAATTTTAGAGGATCAGTAACTTGAACAGTGGGAGAATCAGAATTCAAAGTCTGGCAGTCTGACCTCCATCCACCTTACTGTACTGACTGAGCCTTCTTTTGTGACTTATGCTCCAAAGCACCCTGAGAACTCTGCCAGCGAGCCAACTTGGGAGGGTCGTTTACGAGTATAAGGTCAACCTTCCCATGGTTACCCAGTATCAGGCTGTGCTTGGTCTCCTAACAGGCAGGCATAAGCATGCCACTGCTGTGAAAGCTCGAGACAAAGATGTTACAAATTAGGAGGGAAAGTCCAGGAAGCTCCTCTTTGGCATTAGGGTCTCCACTGATTTGTGCGTTCAAGCTTCCCTTGTGTGACACACACGCTAGGTGGGTAAACCTAGTTTGGATGAACACTTCTTCCTCTACAAACTGACAAGGAAGGGAAATTAACAACTAGTGTGACACAACTATTTTTGGAGAAAGGAAAATATTAAAGAAGAGCAGTGAATTTATAAGTAGAGAATAATAAAATTATCCATCTTATGACTATCATTAAAAAAATAAAGATATACTTTTGAAAACATTGTATTTCATTTTTTTAAATGATTCATTTTCTGGACTTTTATTTTATAGGAAATACAGACAATATTGCAAAAGGAACAAGTATGGACTACTGAAGAATGCAAATAATTAAGCTTATTATTTTTTTAAAACCACAATACCATCACTGAAAATGTCTCTTGCATCATTTTGGCTGCCATTTATTGGGTAATCATACTTGTCGTGTCATTACAAATGGAAATGTTCCTAGCATCTTTCTAGCTGAAGTGCAATTTTGTCAAAATGGAAAATTAAAATGGAACTATAAAACAACTTGTAAGCATTATTATAACGTATGCAACCAGAACATTTCTTTCCCACTCAAACAGGAGATCTAAATGGAAGTAGGTAAAAAAAAAAAAAAAAGATATTTGATAGGGTAATCTTGAATCCATTCTATTTTATGGCACTTTGCAAATGTATGAGCTTTTAATGGTTTACTTTAGCTCGCAGATGACTTGTGATATACCTCCAGTCATCAGTGTCCTAGAACACCCAGAGCTGCTGTTCTAAGATCCAGGAAGCCCGAGAAGGAAAATAGAAGACTCCTCGAGAAGGGAGCAAAGGCCAAGGGGAAGGGACAAAAATCAAACTCGGAAATACTCGAGAGGAAATAAGCTGCCCTGATAATGAGCTGGATTCTCTGGGCCTCTTGTGGCTTTCTACATTTGCTTCCTAATTCCATTCCCCCAGCCAGCAGTTCCCCCGTCTGTCCCAGTACCCCCCATCCCCAGCTAATTCGGACTACATGCCTCGGACAGAGGGTGGTATCCGACCTCAAGTAGGCGCAATAAGGGATCAACCAGAAATGACCTTGGTCTGTTAATTTTACACTTTCAGTAACATCCTGGGGAGCTTGGAGAAAAGTAATCAGGATGTCTTCATCTATGACTTAACCACAGCAGCATTTCTAGTTAATTTCAGAAATCTGACTGCCATCAAGTAATCAATAATCCTATTTCCAACAAGGTTCCTTGTTTGGCCTAATTCAGACAAATCAGAGGCCAAACAAATTGACGCCTTCTGATTCTTTCCCGAGTTTTAACGCTTGAGCAGTATTTAAATCAGAGAGTATTTAAAAAAAAGGTGAAAACAGTGTTCTGTGGTCAAATACATTTGCGAAAGACAGCATACTGCATCCCTCTCTTGGACATTCATAGACCCACTGGTATATTAAAGGCTCTGAGAAGTCCTGTAGTAAAGAAACATTTAATTTTACTTAATTCAGTCTTTTCAAAATTCATGTGACCACAGGCACATTTTGTAAAATCACAGAACCCTTATTAATATGGTTTGAGAAGCGCTGTGCTAAAGCACAGGCCTTTAGGAAGGGCAGCAAAACAGCACTTGGAGATACTAGTCTTTTTCACCATTTGCTAAGTACCCACTTGGAACAGAGAACTTTACTAGACACTTGGACCACAAGGCTAATTTATAGAAAAAGCAGGAATCTTGCTCCATTTTCTAAAATGGAAATATTGACTAAGAAAAGAGAAAAAATGATATATTTACCAGCAAAAAAGGCACCTTCACCACATGGCCCTTTGGTTAAAAGCTAGAAACATATCAACTAACAAGGGTGGTGCCTAGCAAAACCATCAACGCACGTGTCCAGAGATGCATTTAACATCAGCCAGCTGTGGCTCCAAATCATCCCCAAATCTGGTAACTGTATACTCAGTACATGTAAATATTGTTACATGATGTTCCAAGTGTTTCCATGGACACCAAGTCCTTTGATCATCGCCTTCTGGAAAAGGAAGTAAGCTTGGCCTGGCCTCTCATCCTCTCATTGCTGGTTCTGAATTCTTGTTTACAGACACATCAAAAACCAAAGAGCTGCATTAGTGGGTAGAAACTGTAGCAAACCAGTAGAGTAAAGAGATCAAAAGTTTAACATCAAAAAGAAAAAAACAAATAAAAAGAGAAATGGGTAACAAACACAAATAGACAGTTCATACAAAGGGAAATTCAAGTGGCTCTTAAATATGGGAAAAGATACTCAAGTTCATTAAAAAAACAAGCACAGTTCTTCAGTGTGGGACAAATTTTTATCCTATCATGGCAGAATATCAGGAAAGAGTAAAGAATTTGATGGCACACTGGGTTGAAAAGAGGGTGGAAAAACAAGCCCTGTCACGTGGGTCCTTGGAGAGCAATTTGGCCATGTCTACCAAACTTTCACACACACACCCACTGACCAAGCAATCCACTTCTAGGAATGTATCCTCCAGGTCTATACTTATGCACGGGAGAAATGGCATATCTTAGGGCTATTCAGTGCAGCCCTGTCTATCAGAAGGATTAGAAACAACCTAGATGCCACCATGAGCAGCTGGTTAAACATCCACACGATGGAAGCCTACGCAGCCTGCAAAAAAGAACCAGGCAGCTTTCTATGTTCCGATGGGGAAGATCTCCAAATTACACAAGTGACAAGAGCAGAGGGTGTCTACCATACTGTGCTTTCAGCTATGTGACACACAGAATTAATGTACAAGAGGAATGCACGCATGTACACATACTTGCACATGTGTGTATGTGTATCTACGCATTTATAAGAGCAGGTGCTCCTAAGTATTCTTTGCACATACAAGTGTGTGTACATCTCCAGAAGGACATACGAGAAAGCTGGTCACTGCAGCTCCTCTCTGGGATAGGACACTGCATGTCTGAGAGACGGAAGAGGCAGGGAGGGCAACTTTGTTTTCACCGGTACCCTTCTATAACTAGATCTATTTGCACGTATTACCTTTAAAAAAAGTATGTTTGCAATTCAATTTCTTCCCTCTACAGGTTTATATATAAAGCAAATATGTTAAGTTGCTTAGTTTTCTTATGGTTATTATACCATTGTATTTAATATTAAAAAAATACTATTCTAAAAGCAGTGGGATGGTGGGTAGAAATAAATCAAGAGAGAGAATATAGGAAAAGATGGAAATCTATGCAGTCATGGAAAAAACCCACAACTACATTCAACAATGAGTAAATCTTTAAAAATATCTTTGAATAAAGCCAGACACGCATAAATACATACTATATTCCATTCAAATCTTTCCAAATGTATGATTCCATTTATACACATAGTTTGAAAACACGCAAACTACAGTGTTTAGGGATATATATTTAGGTGGTAAAATTATACAGAAAATCAAGAGAGTTATTATTATAAAAATGAGAATAGAGGTTATTATCTCCGAGGAGGAAGGGAGAGAGGGTCTTCCTAGGGGGACTGCTACCATAAAAAACCTACTGCAGAGACTCAGTTTCCAAACTGGCAGTAAGAAAAACAAGAGCGCATTAGGTCTCCATGAGCAAGAGCTTCTCCCTCGAGGTTTGGTCATAAAATGACATTCCTCAAAAGCAAGTTCCATAAAACGAGACGACACAGCCTCATCACCCCTCCCCCATTACAATCATCCAGTGCAGGGACATCCCCCTACCCTCGACCGACACACACACACTCTTTATTTTACAAGCTGCAAGTTCCCGTGGTACTCTTAAGGCTGAAGTGGCAGACGGCAGTTCACAGCTGATCAGAGAAAGAAAAGAAGTAGGCAGAGTGGAATTCCCACATGCAGTATGTGTCAACACTCAAAATGCATCTAATCGAGTGGAAAACATAGCTCCTAAGCATGATTCATGGATTTCCTAGGATTTACAGACTGCAGTGGACTAGCTTCATAGGTCTTTTGATTCCAGATAAAAATTCACTCACTGAAGCTCTAGAGATCCACACCCTTAATTCCGAACTCGTCTCTGAAGGTACCACTTTCATCAGGCCTACAGCTCCGCTTGTTTCACATCCAATCTGAAGCTGAAGAGAGAGAACTTCCTCTGTACATCCTGATGCTCACGTGGTGATGCCTTTAAATCTTAACGATTAAATATTCCATCTTAAATACTGCCAACCAATGATCGTGTCACCCCTGAACAGAATTTTGAACAACAAAATTCTGAATTGGAAAAGACTCTGAAGGAAACGCAGTTTTGTATTCTCAAGTACAGAGAGCAAGCAACCCAGGTCTTTGAGGACTGCCTCTAACAAAGAGATAGCTGCGCATGCCCAGCCTACGTTCACAGGCATGCGCCTCAAAGGCCCTGACAAGCTGCTCTGTGAGTGGCTCAGCATCCCCTAAATGGTCTTGTTCACAGTATTACTTGGCTTTAAACAAAAAACAAAAAGAGTAATGACATTGAAGCCTCTGTCTGAATCATCTTCAATTCCAAAGCTGTAGAATCAGAATTAGTCAGTCTAATACACCATAGTCAGGCATCTTTGTTAACCTCACAAGCACTATAAGGTGGGCAAATGGGGCAAGTATAGCCCCAGGAAGCCCTGGTGCTGGCACATGACTGTGCCGTGTGGCAGTAGGCATGTGTGCTTATGGAGGGGTGGGGACAGGTACCTGAACTCACCCTCTCCCAAAGGATATGCCACTTACATGGGTGCAGCAAAACCCAAAAGTCAATCAACTACTCTCACTAAGGATTGCAGTCTGGGAACCAAAGCTCAGTGCTGTCTATTACCTCATGTTTAAGAATTTACAATTCTGTCACTTCCTAGAGACAAGGCAGTACCATTCTTGGTCATTTCTTAGCATTTCATCCTATATTTCTAGCCGGCTGGCCAGTCACGCAAGTGGATGTCCCACGGATATCCCAAACTCATCAGGTTGAAAACAGTCCTCTTCTTGACATACAAAGGGTCTCCCCCTCCCATTACTCATCTCCACAAATGGCTCCATTATCCACTGAGGCAGAATGCACTTTCCAAAGGTGGCCGCAACAGTATCTCCCATCCCGCAGTGTGACCTTGTTACTCCCTCATCAAGAAGTGGCATCTAATTTCCCTTCCCTTGAATCGGGCTGGCCTCAGTGACTCTCTTGCAACCAAGAAAACAGAGCACAAGTGATGCTGTGCAAATTCTTCTACCGGCTTCTGCTTTGATCTCTTGGGATGCTAGTTCTCCAAATGGTCCCTCTTAGAACATCCCCGTGACAGCACCACACCATGCTGGGAGGAGCCTGAGCCACGTGGAGGTGCTCCCATCAAAAGACCCAATCGAGCCTTTGAGTTATCCAGCTCAGGTGCCAGACATAGAAATGAACAAGCTTCCAGATGATTCCAGGCCCCAGGGGTTCAAGTCACCTCAGCTGTTCAAGGCTTCACAGCTGAGGGCCCAGACATCCTAGAGCAGAAACAAGCCATTCTCACCAAGTCCTGTCTGAATTCCTGACTCACAGAATCTGTAAACATTGTGAAACGGTCATTTTAGGCCAATAAGTTTGGAATTTTTTTTTATGCAGCAATAGATGACTGGAATATCCACTGGGGTGTGTAAGCCAGAAATCAGTCCTCAGGCCTCTTTTTACCTTGACCCTCACATCTAATGGGACTTGTGAATATCAAATCCTTAACATATACCATGATCTGTCCACTTCTCTCCATCCTGGCCATCTTGGTTTAGGTCCTCACCACTTTTTACTTGGATTATCATCTACTCCCTTCTCCCCACTGCTGCCAACATGGGATTTCTATGATAAATTCATGTACCCAACATATATTTATTGAGTGCCTGTTATGTGCTCTGCATGGGATAGACATGGCCACCAATTCTCATGAAGCCAACAGTCTAGTGGGAGCGAGTTTCATTAGCCACATAGTCATCCAAGGACATAATCATAAATGCCCTCAGGGGTATAAAGGGAAGTACAAAGGGCTCTAAGATCCTATAACAGGGAGTCTGCTCCAGGCTGGGGCTGGGAGTGGGGCTCAAAGAGGCTTTTCTAAGGAGGTGATGTCTACACTGAGACCTGAAGTGTGAGAAGGAGTGAGCCACAGGTGAGCGGCTGCCCTGGGCACTGTGAAGAGTGGCTGGAAAGTCATGGGGAAGAGAAATGCTTGTGTGAACTAGGAACTGAGGGTAGGACAGGATGGATGGAACACGGTGAGTAAAGATACAAGCCCCAAGCAACCCGCCTAGTCAGAAGAGAAAGACAGGGCCAAATCATATGGGCCTGAGCAGCCAAGGGAAGGTGATGGAGTCAGATTCCAAGTGGAATGAAGTCTTTTTCCATGATGAAGACTGGATTGATAAGACCAAACCTGGCTATGGAGAGGTCGTAGTGGGAGGAGGCCACTGCACACCTAGCCATGTTATTTTCAGCCCATGCTTTAATGGCTCCCTGAGGCCTTCAGGAGAGCGTCCAATCTCTTCAGTATGGCCGCTGCCCCATCTTATCATCTAGGCTCCAAGAATGACTTGCAGTTTCCTGAACTCTCAACTCCTTTGAGCCCTCCTTTATGGTTCAGCCTGGAACACCCTGCTCCTGAGACCACCAGGGTCGATTTACCTCTCACACTTACTTAGGACTCAGCTCAGGTGTCCTCACCTCCAGGAAGCCTTCCTTGACCAGGGAAGGCCACTGAAGAGCTCACCTGGTTCCCTATTCATACCTCTGTTGAAACACTCCGATACATTCATCACAAATGTCCACTGAGCCTGTACAACATGCCAAGCACAGAGGCTGGTGCGCCAACATCAGCTTGGAATAAGACAGATTGAACCCTGGGCCCTGGTAGCACTTACATATTAGCTGGAAGATGGGCAACATACAACCAGTCACCCAGTTTTTAAATTACACTGTGATAGGTGCTGAAAAAGAGGTGGGTGAGCACACATTAATCCTCTCTTCTCATGACATCCTCATTCCCTGAGGCTTACTTTCAGTTCCTCCATGTGCCACAGGCATGCCACCTTTCCTCCTGCCACAGAGACTCAGTATGCAGTCCGTATTCGGGACCCTCTTGCCTCTCCCCTCCCCTAATTAACTCCTCCTCATTCTTCATTTGACAGCTCAGGCACGGCTTTTTCACAAGGAAGCCATCCCTAACCCCTAACCAGGGCCGACTCCTTTGTCATAGCTCTTGGAGCAGAAATTCATGAAATTCATGTAAAGACCAAGTCATGCCCTGAGTGAGGCTCTTTTGCAAGCTTTAGCTTTGCCCCTGTAGTTTTATATGTGCCTGGATGGACTTTCCCATAAATACAGTTTTCTGTCTTCTCTATTTGAAGAGAATTATGCCTTGACCTCCTGCAGGCGTGCCGAACATTCTGAGACCCAATCTAAGATTTTATCTGAGAAACCACTGGGGCATAGGAAAGCACGAGGGTGGGGTCAGCCTATGTGTCCACAGGTCTACAAACAAAGAGAAAGCCGAGAGGCTGGATTCATGGGAAAGACTTATAAGACGGCAGAGGCAGGGACAACATTAAATCACCAAAAATGTCTTCAGTATGTGGGCAAACTCATTGCTGGGAAAATTAACTGTGTTTATCCCATTCATCTCTCCATCTATTCACTGTACCTGGATTTGGGGACGGGAGGATCTGTTGAAAAGAATGACTCTGTAGCTTCAGCCTGGGGAGTCCAGGAGCATCTGAATACCCCAAAGGGCATGGGGGGACAAGAAGATCTGACGATCCAAACACGAGAGAGGAGAAGATGTGTGGGGGTAGATGCTTTAGGTTTGATGTGAAAGACATTAAGGGAGGCACTGGTGGGGTGTGTGACAACAGCTTCTATTTATTGAGTACCTACTACATGCTTGAAACCGTTCAAAGTCCTCTACGTTTATTTTCTAATCTAATCCTCACAACCACCCAATGAAGTAAGTACTGGCATTAGGCCAATTTTACAGCAGGGGACACTGAGCCACAGAGAGAGGAAGTCCCTTCCTCAAGCGCACACAGCTAGAAAGTGGGGAAGGCAGGGCTGGAACCCACACAGTCTGCGACCAGCATCTTCCCTCTTCACCACCACGCACATCGCCTCTCAGAGTCCCGCACAGAGATGTGGTACGTGAGGCAGACTAAAGGAGATTAGCTTGCCAAAGGAAGGCCTGTAGAGAGAGAAGAGAGTACAAACAGGAATGTGAATACTTGAAGGAGGGGGCAAGAGTAGCCAGAAGGAAGGAGAAATTGGAGAAGTGTTGGGACAAGAGAGTGTCATCATCTGCCAAGGAGCTCAGCATTTCCTGAAGCAGAGCCTGTTAAAAAGGCCAAGCCCTTCAGGAACAACAGAGATTGAAAGACGATGGTTGACAAAAAGCTCACTGGACTTGGCACCGGGGTTCTTGGTGACCTTTAAGAAAGTGTTATCCATAGGGCAGTGGGGCAGCCCACGGAGAGGAAGAACCCAGGAGAACGGGAGGATGCAGTGGTGGAGAAATGGGTTTCCAGAAGCTTGGCTATGAGAACAGGAGATATAACACTAGCTCGAGGCAGAAAGCAGGACTCAGGTAAGAATCTGCTGTAGGAGGGAAGCTGTGAGTGTATCTGTAAGCCAGCCAGAGCAGGAAGAGGGGAGAGTTCATCAATTAAGCAATGCTGCCGAGGAAGCAGGAGACAGCTTTCTCATTCCATCCCCAGGCTCAGAAGAAAGAGCCAATTTGCACTGATCCAGGAACTCTCTCCAGAGCACTCAGTTACTCCCAAGGACTTCATCTCTAGGCTGGCTCCTGACTGGCACAGGATTACCCAAGGAGTTGATCTAGGGAGACCAGGATGGTGAGGTGGTAAGCTAGAAAAAAATCCTAGCCTTCTAGAAGGAATTTTAGGAACCAGTGACTGAATAAAATCAAACAGGTTTCTTTAAAGCCAGAACTTCTTAGACGCTTTTATGCTAATAAACAACCTTCAACTCCAAGAAGAGGATATATATAGAATTCGGAGTTTCCGGTCTCAGGGACCATAGAATCTTTGCATCCTGGAGCATCTGGCAGAACTAGTGTTTCCCAGAATACACTGTGAGTAATACTTTTCCAGTATGTTCAGGAAATGAGAGTGTTCATCCCACAGCACGAAAAACATTCCCGCTCATTTTTGTCAAAGTAAACCAAGGGTAAAGTTACTTCGGTAAAATCTGTGGGCCTCTCTCTTCCTCCCTGGCACATTCTAACAGCATGTTTACACTCGTTCCTGATTCTCACAGCACACAGTAAAGGTCCTTCGACTAGAAAGCATTTGCAGTGGGTCTCTCCTAACACTTGCTTAACATCTAAAGCTCAGCTGGGTTAGGGCATCTTTAAAAAAAGAAAACCGACTTTCTGCACTAAGACGGTATTGCTAAAGAGATGAATGTGGTTCACGCACTTTTAGGCACTGCTCTTCTGCAACGGGCACTGGCCCCTGGTGTTACTCAACCCAACGGGACTTCACAGAGTGACTCATGCTCTGGTGTTCTAAAGAACTGAATTCTTGGAAGAAACTGTCCTTTATGTAAAACGTCAAGACAGATAGATGATGGTTAAAAAGAAAAGTCAGAGCGACATTGGGCTTAACTGGAAAAAGGGCCAAGTGAGAACATGAGAAAAAAGTTAAGAGAAGGGAAAAGGGATGCAGAGGAAGAAAGGAGGGAGAGAGGAGGAGAGGAAGCAGATTGGTTGTGGGGAAGGCACGGCAGAAGTAGGAATGGGGGAAGAGAATTCCAGCATTCCAGCACTTGCTAAATGTCCTCTGTGTGTTTGGCAAGGGCAGATAGAGGTGTTAGAATAATAAGATTTTTTAAAGTCACAGGCAAAGTCATTTGACAGAGGTTTTGAGAAATGAGAACCACCAAATTCTTCTAGAAATATAAGCCACCACTGGAAAAGACTATGAAGAGTCAAGATCAAGTCAAGCTCCCTCAATGCCTGTATGCTGAGGGTAGAAATCTACAAGAAATATGACCTGCAAACTGAAGGATCAAGAAAGGGCCCTGAGCACCAGAATGTGAAGACAGAGTTAGAAAAACAAGACATGAGAATTTCTACATGTTGCTCTGACATTTCTGCAGACAACCAACCCTGGTCCCTTGGTTGCATCCTGGATCCCACATCTGATAGAGTGGCACTGAGCACCAACAGTAACGTTCACCTTAACCCCACCGAGCCAATTCTCTGCCAACTCATCAGCTATCCGCACATGGTGGAGATTCTAAGATTGTGATAAGAAACTCAGAAGTACAGTGGGGGAAGGAATGAGGAAGAAACATGTTATTCATTATTTGGGCAATCAAGTAGAACTCCCCTGCTAACTTGTCAGGCTACTTCGGCTTTATCCCCATTTGAACAATATCCAGCCAGGACCTGTTACGACAGAGGCCACATTCCTGTTCAAATTGGCAGTGATTCCATTTTAATTTAGCTCAATTATCATGATTTTAGTACCTTCTGCTTTGAGGCAGAAAGCACTTAAGTATTAATAATCAATAGCCTAACATTACAGCCAGAAATCCACAGTAAGGTCTAATAATTCTAAATGCTTGACATGGAGAGCCGAGGATGGGCAAACGATGTACATGAGTTGCTGGCCTCGCCAGGTTTCAGAGCCTGCAGGGGGAGGGGGCCCACATGGACCTATGCACTCCCCCACATCAAGAACCTCCCCACAGAGAACGGCTGAAGAGAGGCACCCTCTGACCAGACCAGGAAAAATCATTACATAAGTTGGATTTCATGTCTTGTCATTTTTCCTACAGGTGAAAACTCAAAAAAAAAAAAAAAAAAAAAAAACAACCACCCCACAAACCAAACTCAGTTTAACCAGGCAGCAGAACTCCAGAAGGAGAGCCTAGGTAGGGAGTGACCCAAGGGAAGCAGACTTCTGGCCGACCTGGACGCGCAGACCAGCAACGATGGAGACTTTAGGGAACCAAGAAAAAAAACCAGAGGTTATTCTGATGGAGCCTGTAGAGAGATGCATCTAAGGAGCCAGAAACAGAATAATTTCATGGAGACTTCTGTGAATGGGAAACTAAAGTTATTTACCTGGAATTTGAGGGGCTGTGGAGGAACCATTTTTGACCTAAAATCTAGAGCAAATCTGGGGTCCAAAGAGAAAAGGATCTGCTTCCTCCTGGAGCGGAAGAGCCGCCAGAAAAGACCACATTGGTTTGCCAGCGCGGGAGCACCAGTAGGAAATGAAAATAGAGAAGCCACGGGGGAAAAAGTATTATCGGAAAAGTAAGGTACGTTCTGTTATCCTAAATGATGGACTGTCGATGGCCATTTTCAAGAAACATCAGTAGAGCTGAGAAGGTCTGACAGAGCCCATAGGGCCCATGGAACCTAAAATATTTACTGTCTAACAGAAAAAGGTGGCTGACCTCTGGTCTAGACCCTGTCTTGAAACTGCCCTGACTTTGGGCAGGTAGCACAGTTTGCTGTATAACAGGCCCCTCACGGCAAGCAGAAACCCATCAAAAATTTCCTGATAGAGAGCCCAAACCATTTGATATTCACAAATGACTGAACAAAAGGTATGGTAACTCCAAGGTTCCTGTGTGCAGTAACAAGCAAATTCCTCCTTGTAACTCCCTTCTAAAAATATAGACACTAACCAAGACCTATTTTCTCCGTAGAACTCGTCAGGTATGGTTGACTAGCCTTACATCCTGAGGATGACACGTACTTGTTTGAGCCCATCAGCCATTCTCCCGGCTGCATCCTAAGAGAAGAGGATGCCTCCTGGACCATCTACAACCGGCCGGTGCCACTGCCCATGTGAGGATTCGCAGGGACCCGACAGAGGCTCCAGGTCCCAGCAACTGTTACCTTTTTTGACTGGCTCCCGGTTTTCCTCTGCTTCTCGGTTGACTCGATTCTGTTCCGGCTCAACCACAGGCCCCTGGTCTTCAAGTTCATCTTCTGTTTCATCGTCACTGTAGGGTACCACTTCGTCATTAGGTTGAGAATCCTCCTCAAATGTTGTTTCTGAGTCTCTTTCTGTATCCATCCTGCTGGCAAATTGGAACTATCTGGTTTAAAAGAAAGAGAAACCAGAGTGAATTATGACTCTTGCCCAGTTTTTGGTTGAATTCTGCCTGCACCTGGTTACAACGCCCTTCCAACAGAACATTATCTTACTAATATGTAAATATGTGTGAATAGCACCCAAAAGTTCAAATTATCATGCAAATAAGAACAAAACCATTCATTATTGATTAAATGCTTGGGTGAGAATTAACAACAAAAAAACAGATGGATGCAAACTTTTTTTTTTAAACAATGGTATACAAACTTTAAGGCAGTATTTCAAATTGTGGGTTTCTGTACAACGAAGTAAATCTAGTGGGTCACAACCAACATTAAAATAAAATGAAACAGATTATAAAATATCAGAATACAGCATGCATAGCAATAAGTGGTACTGTTTGGTGAAAAAGTTTTATGAAACTGACAGACAAACACATTTATTTGCATTGTGGATCCTAATGGAACTGAATTTCTTATTGTGGATTGCTGACAAAGTTTGAAAACTACTGCCGTAGATATCTGGTTTCTGCTAACGCTAATATTCTGAGCCTTTACTCCGTGATACATTTTAAATACAAGCTTAGGTCCTCAAATTTTACTAATGACTTCCTGGGAGCACTCTCCAGACTATTTTCCTAACTGCCACCACTTGCTCCCTGTATCTGGAATTCGTACTTGTGTGTATATCACTGTATGAAGTGACGCATAGAAGTGACAAGTATCACCACAGTTATTTTTACATTAGGAAAATATTTACACAAATACCTCACATTCGTGAGAATACACATACAGCCTGGAATTATTTACATAAGCATCACTCTGCCGTGTACTCAATCTTGTTAATAATAGCAGCTCACATTTACTTAATGGTAACTGCACGCCAGGCCCTGCATGAAATGCTGTATAGCCATCGGCTCCTTGAAACTTCCCACACCACCATGGTGAAGACATTATTGTTATTCCACCCCACAGAGTGAGAAAACCAAAACTCTGGGACGCTGAATAACTTGTACAATAATTATCAAAATTTCCCAGGAAAAAAGAGATCTTCTATATCCTATTTTTGTGTTACAGTTTGTTACATATTTTAATCAAGCGTAAGTTTCCTTGAGTGAAACGATTTAGCTGATTTGTAAGCTTTGTACCAAAATCTAGCATCTTGGACATCTAAATTTTTATAGCCACAAGTGTACATCTAGGAAATGTGCAAATATTCAAAGAGAATTTTGTCCACTATTATATAAAACAGTAAAACTCAGAAGCAACCTAGATGTCCAATGATTGACAACTGTGTAAATACATATTTATTAATTTTCCAAAATTTCAACAATTGCCAAGCATGATTTTAAGGGAGATGATGCATGTAAAGTGTTCGCTTCAGTATTCAGTCTACGGTTAAGTACTCAAACCTTAGCATCGTTATTGTTAACAATTATTTCCACAGTTAGAAAAAATGTTATTTATAATAACAAACGGAACAGTGTGGAGAGCTATCCCTTTAGGCTTTTCCATCTCCAAAAGTCACTTCTAAAATGCATTTGCCCCAGGGGCCGGCCCTGTGGCCGAGTGGTTAAGTTCGTGTGCTCCGCTTCAGTGGCCCCAGGTTTCAGGGTTTGGATCCTGGGCACAGACATGGCACCGCTCATCAGGCCATGCTGAGGTGGGGTCCCACACAGAACAACCCGAAGGAGCTACAACTAGAATATACAACTATGTACTGGGGGGGCTTTGGAGAGAAGAAAAAAAGAAAAAGAGGAAGATTGGCAACAGATGTTAGCTCAGGGCCAATCTTTAAAAAAAAAATGCATTTGCCCCTCGTTGGGAAGTAAAATATGAGACTACTATAAAATATGAGTACAATTAAGCACAGGCATATTCAGTTTTAAAACCTCTTAATTGCAGAGTAAAACATTTTCCCTCTTTCCCATTTTTCTGTGGGTTTGTATATGACTATTTTGTGGGATTTTACACATGTTTAAATGGCCTTACTTGTGGCTTTGTAATATACTGTCATCTATGCTTTAGCTAATATTTAAATTCAATACACTCTTTTTAAAAGTGCCAAACCCACAAAGGCAAAACTTTCACCAGAAATCTTTCAAAACAAAAACCATAAAAGTGGTTACCATTTACTGAGCACCAACTATGTGTCAAGCAGGACAACCCTGCGAGACATTATTCTGCCATCTTACAGATAAGGAGACTGAGGCTCAGCTGGTCCGTGGCACAGTTGGGATCTGATCTCTCCTTTACGGGGGCACACAAAATACTGAAAAGTCTGAAAGCACCATATAGAAACATTTTTTTACTGTAGTAAATATACGTAACATAAAATTTACCATTTTTAAGTGTACAGGTCAGTGGCATTAAGTACCTTTTACAGAAACTTTTTGTAAATGATCATTTCGTCCTCATTATTGCCAAGCACCTCCACGCTTATTTCCCAGGTTAAGACTGGATCCAGTCCAAGGTTGAGAGAGGAAACAGACAAACAGAAAGGAATGAATTCGACAACCACTAGCACATGATCCAAAGTAAGCAAGGCCTTACAAAAGCAACTACTCACTGCCCGAACATCCACCACAGGCAGATCTGTGCAGCCAACTTGGAAAGCAGGGCCAGGGAGCCTGAGCTAAGCTGGAAGTTCTCTGTTGTATGTGGGTGTAATGCAGACACACGGGAATAGCTTAGCTCTGTTATCTTAGGACTATCAAAGAAAAATTAGGAAGAAATCATTTCCTTTTTTTTTTTAGGAAGATTAGCCCTGAGCTAAGATCTGCCGCCAATCCTCCTCTTTTTGCTGAGGAAGACTGGCCCTGAGCTAACATCTGTGCCCATCTTCCTCTACTTTATAGGTGGGATGCCTGCCACAGCATGGCTTGTCAAGCAGTGCCAATGTCCGCACTCGGGATCCGAACCAGTGAACCCCGGGCTGCCGAAGCGGAACATGCGCACTTAACCGCTGCACCACTGGGCCGGCCCCCAGGAAGAAATCAAGAAATCATTTATTTGAAGCCCTAAGTAACATAAGGAAGCTTTCCAGGTCTAAACCAAGATCCCTATAAGGCAGGCACTACAATATATAATATGGATTTGGAAATGTTAGAATGCCTGTTCCCACCGCTCCAGCACATTGCAGCCACCTGTGCATTTACTCAACCTCCGTAAGCACCTGCTAGGTGCAGACTACCGCACTAGACCCAGGACAAGAACTACTTAGAGACTTCCAGGTTATCGAGGGATGCAGATAAATAAACTCTGTGTGACAGTCACGAGACATAGCAAGGCCAGTCATTTCTGCCCAACACACACCTCCAGTCCATTCCCTCCTCCCCTTCACAGCCATGCCCTGCTTCAGACCACCAGCATCTCTCTCCTGAAATGCCGCAAGTGGATTCTAACGGACTTCCTGCAATCAACTTCCACAAGGTCCCCAGAGTCAGGCCATTCTCCTGCTTAGAACCTTCCTGGGTGTTATGGACTGAATTGCAACCCCTAAAGTTCAAAGGCTGAAGCCCTAACCCCCAATGTGGCTGTGTTTGGAAATAGGGCCCTTAAGGAGGTAATTAAAATTAAATGAAGTTATATGGGATGGGTTCTGTTCCTATAGGTCTAGTGTCTTTATAAGAAGAGAAAGAAACAACAGAGAGCTCTCTCTCTTTTTGTGCATGCACAGAGGAAAGGCCATGTGAGGGCACAGCAAGACGGCGGGTGTCTACAAGCCAAGGAGAGAGGCTCCACCAGAATCCAACTCTGCTGGCGCCTCCATCTTGGACTTTCCAGTCTCCAAAACTGTGAGAAAATAAATATGTGGTCTAAGCCTCCCAGTCTGTGGTATTCTGTTATGACTACCCAAGCAGACTAAAGCAAACTAATACACTACTTAATTTACTTTAAATTAAATCCAAATTTCCCCCAGCTTTGAGAGCTCTGCACACTCCTACAAGCTCCTTCTTCCTCACTACTCCTTAGCCCCAGGGCTCTGCTTTCAGTTCCTTAAGTAAGCAAAGCCTTTCATACCTCAGGGCCTTTGCATATGCTTTTCCTACTCCCTGAAATGCTCTTCTCCCAGTTCCTTGCACGGCTGCTGTTTTTCACACTTTAGGTCTCAACTTCAACATCCACTTGCACTGATGGTATTGAGCAGGGATTGCCCTCCTCTTCCTGCTCGCACTGGCCTCCTGACCACCTGCATTTCTATTTCTTTCCTCACACGCACCATGATTTGTAAATATACATTTGCTTTTCCTTACTTATCATCTGCCTCCCCCACCAGACCACAAGCTCTCTAAGAACAGAGTCCTATCAGTGAATCCTCAGTGCCTACCACACAGCTGACTTTCAAAGATCTAGGGAAAGAATAAACTTTCAATGAAGTCTTCAGGGGCTCACAGAGTTGTCTTATGAAAGGTTCTTTCACACCTTTCCACAGTTCACACCTACTACCCAGTAACGGACTTCCAAAAAGCCACTGGACGAGGGCTGAAAGCTTCACAGCAATGATGACAGAGAACAGGAACACCAAGTTCAAAGGTCGTACAAGATGGAGCTTCTTCGGCGTCTGACTCATTCAAGGCCATCCAAAGACTACTGCCTGAGATTTCGCCATGCACACAAAACTAAAACAGCCTTGTGGTCAGGTACCGAGGGAATCCAAAGGGAGCTCTTATCTTTCATGTTTATCACTATAACCCCAGCACCCGGCAAGTGTCTGCCACACAGGAGACACTTTTGCCTCGGTCCTTAGGGAGCTTACGGTTTAGGTGAGAGTCAGCAAATTACAGCCTGTGGGCCAGATTTGGCCAACCACCTGTTTTTGTAAATAAAGTTTTATTAGAACACATCCTTGTTCATTCCTTTATGTATTGTCTTTTACACTACAATAGCAGAGTTAAATAGTTGTGATAGACACCATATGGCTTCAAAGTCTAAAATATTTACTATCTGGCCCTTTACAGAAAAAGTCTGTTGATCCTGAGACTAAAATGAAAGATAATAAGAGACAGCAATAAAACAAGTGCACGTCAAATGCCAACAACCAGATAAAGTCATTGCTGACCAGGGCAAATCATGCATGCTTTGGGAATGCAAAATAAACTACCTGGTGTAGTGGTAGAAAATTGTCCCTAAATAATCCAGTTGCCCTATTGACTGGGAATGGTACTGCTTCGACTGCTACACAGCTGTGTGACTAGAGAAGATACACAATTTCAGGTGCCTGTGGGACAGCACACCATCACCTCCCATTTCGTATGAGAAAAGCTGTGGTTGTGCGTCTTCTAAACATCCACACTCAGTTCAAAGTGGTATTTCATCATTAATCCATGTGTTATAATCATGGCACCAAATGTAAATGTGAATAAATGTTAGAGCAAAGGGACAAAAGATTTATCAGGATTTTTTTTTTTAATTCATCAATGTAATATAGCATTCAAGGATTCTTCTGGTCCTATGACCTTAAGAAAACATCCTTAATTAGCTCCTGCCTAGGCTGAGAAGAAGCGCAAATTATTGGAAAGAACATGGGTCTAGATTCAAATCCTGGCTCTACTGTTCACTAGTTTATAACTTGGGTGGGTCATTTAACATTTTGAAAGTTTATTTTTTCCCATCTGTAAAAAAAAAAAAAAAAAAAGAGGAGGTGGATATTTATCTTTCAAATATTGTGAGGATTAGTTTAGATAACTAATGGTTGTCAAAGATCCTAGCAATAGCCAACAGATAGTAGAGGCAATGCACATGTTGGTTTTCATTCCCTTTTTCTTGAAAGACAAAGACTCAAAGACTACACCCACCACAGAAGGGAACCTCATATGGCCACTATGACGTCCAAGTAATTCCAAAGAAGAGCCCCGTCTAAGACGCAGAAGCAATCTTCTCTATTATCCCAGTTAGTTCAGACACATGTCACGCTCTGTTTGGAATCTGCCTAATACTCTTGAGAGTAAAATCTGACAAGACTGACGACAGTTGTAATTAGACAAAGAATCTCATGAAACAATAGTAATAAACACATCTAAGATCTAGATGAAATCTAAACTTTATAATGTTACAGAAACAACATGATTACTGTTTCTAGAACAAACAGGGTTATATTTTTTATTTCCCAAACTAAAGCCTAGAAACCTGGGATAACTAATGTAAAACTAAGGGACAATTCAGTCGGGACCCTTACTCATGACAAAAAAGGCTTCTTTGCGTCCACAGCTTCATCTTCTGTTCCTCCAAAAGCCCACCCTGGAGCCCTCTGCCACAAAGGCCTGCCCACCATTGCACATCACACAACTTCGATGGCTACCATTGAAAAAAATGCAGGGGAAATCTCAAAATGTTGACCTCTCAGAGAAGGGCAATTTTTTCATTTTCCTGATAAAACTTCAAGGATTTCTGGGTGATATTGTCCCACCTCTGTCATGGGCTCCCCAACATATCCCAGGAATGATGATGACTTCTTGTCAATATCAGGTAGCCTTACAGTTCACTGAGAGAACCCTGACAGTTCACTAACTAGTTTTCACACACATCGTCTCGCACAATTGTCATGGAATTATTTGGAGACGTGTGGCCAGCCGCCATCATTGCCATTTCACCAGCGAGAAAACTGAGGTGATTAAGGCACTTGCCCAGGGTGTTTGCTCATAAGCAGTAATGTCCGACTGGATTCAGGCTCCTTCACCGCATGGCCAAGCCTGTGCCAGGTGTGGAGCAGTGAACGCATCATGGGTTCAGACTGGAATTCAAGCCCTGTCCAAGAAGCATCAGAGCCCACTCCCCACTGTAAGCGTCAACTGCTTTCCCTCCTTTACACACCAACTTAGAGCCTCATTAGTCACAAGAGAAACCTAAGCAGAAAAAACGGAGAAACTGACAAGCAAAATAAAGCAAACTTTGCTGTCTACAGACAGGTCTCTCCTACACCAATGAATGGTAACATTTTAAAGTTCCTCCCAGTTGCTATCACATTAGAGTGTACTGAAATCAATAATTATTTCCTAGGTGTTTTGAGCTGGGCAATATGGGAGTCACGGAGGTGAGTAAGAACTCAGGGGGGACTGGAGAGAGATTTTCAGGAATGAGGAACAACTGGGCTGAAGACTCAGCGGCAGGAAAGTACGAAGCACCCACCCAGCTAAAAGATTTAGGGGTGCAGGAGAAGAGCTGGTAAAGGCTGGTGGGAGTGACCCTCCCCGGCCCACTGAGGCCTTGACCAGGCTTCCTTCCAGGGAGTGGGAGGAACCACTGGAGGCGCCTGCAAGGAAAGGAGCGTGATCTGCACCACGCCTCAGGAAGATTAATCTGATAGAGTAGGCAGTGTGGGCGGCCAGGAAGGTGAGAGCCGGGCAGGGAGACCGTCCAGAGGTCACAGCGGACACTGGGCATCTCCCAGTCAGTCTGGTCATTTGTAAAACCAAGCGGTTTGATCATATTACCTCTGCAGCCTCATTCAGCAACAACACTCAGTGAGTGACTGTGGCCGAAGCAAGGAGGACAACAGGCCTGAATTAGGGTGGTGGCAACTAGAAAAATGTGTTTAAAATTAAGCTGGGTGGGGCTGCCATTCTTTTGTCTGGAAAACCAAGAGAAAAAGTCAACAAAAGACTAGAACTGGTTCCCATAGGTTAACGATGCCAGAATTCCCCGAATGTTTACTTTGGAGCCTAGGCCTCCATCCACAATGTATTTTTATAATAAATACTGAAAGTTACCAGGAGAAAAGCAGTGTTATTTTTACATTTGAGCTTCATCCTTACTTGTTAGGGACAATGGCCCCATTTTTACTTAGTCACCATCACCTCTATAATTAGGTTTTTCAATAATGTTCATGCTTAAATAATATAAAAAATCGTAGGGGCTTTACAACTGAGAGCTGCCTGGAAGCAAAACCTCCGAGGCAAAAACAAAAAATAAGTCTGTCGAGTTGAATTAATTTTAATGTTTGAAGAGTCACCAATCCATGGACAGACGATGCATTTAACACAAAGATTACACTACAGAAAGATGTATGAATCGGCAGAGTTTTCCAGAACCAAACATAAACCTTAAAACTTTCAGGCCACAAAGGGACAACTTATGTTCCCCCCATTCAGATTCAACAGGAGCTGCTTTTTTGGAATAAAAGGGTAGTAGAGGGAGCAGATGTGACAAGTAGATGAGAACAATAAGTAAACGGGGAAAATTACTCATACTAACAAAGACAGGCGAACTGATGAAAACGTAAGATATCATTTTATGCCTATTAAGTTAACAATATTCAATGATTACATCTAATGCTGGCTGTAGCAAAGCTGAGTGAACGAATTCACGCACACGCACATACACAAACACACTCTGCTGCTGCTGCTCACCCTGAAACTGGAACATTCCTTATGGAAAACAATATAGCAACACCCTATGTACCAAGAACACCATAAACATTTATAACATTTGACTCAATAATCTCATTTATAGAAACTCTTCCAATAGAAATAATTACACAAGTAAAATAACTACTCACACAAAATTTTTGATTGTCATTGTCAGCTATAAAAAGGAGGAATACAAACCACCTGAAAGTCCAACAGAATAATGGTTTCATAAATTATGATTTTAGTGGAGCCATTGAAAACGACAGCCATAGAAATACAGAAAATGCTTTAAAGGAGGGAAAGACAGAAGCCAGAATTGTGTCCTATTTCTTCAGCTTTGTAAATAATACATATATATATTTTAGAAAAGATTTTTTTGCACTGAAAGAAGAGACTCACTGTGTGTGTGTCTCGTTCCAAAATAATGAACAGTTGGTCATACCTACCCCTCGTATCCAAAAACTACCAAGTAATCACCTATGTGCTGGGCACTCGTTACAAAATCCTCACAATATATCCAAATGGAAGGTATTATCCTCATTTTGCAGGCTCTGTAGAAGTTAGATGACTTCTCCAGGGTCATAGAGTGAGCTTTCAATTGGGTCCGTTTGTCCCCAAATCTCTTAAGATTTGTCATAGTGCTGTTCAAAGGAGGAGACAAGTTATCAGGGGGATTAAGACTATGCCCACCCACACCCCAACCCATACTCAGAGGCCACACCCTCTTTTCCTCCTTCACCTTCGAGATCTGGCTATGGTGAATCTATATCTTAGCTTTCCAAAGTCTAAACTCCATGCACAGAAAACAATGTTGTCCTAACCCCGAGGCGGTATCTCTGTGCACGTTGGCATGTCACGTGAGGATTTACATATTGCGAATGCTTGTCTCGGCGTAAACACTTAGGCTATCAATAAGACAGGAATCATTCGAATGAGATTTAAATTTTGTTGTCTAGACCAAATACAAAATTCAATTAATGTTCAACATATTTGGAAATCTGAATCAATGACTCTCAAGAAATGGCTGTTGTAGGTCAGATGGAGAATCTGTGAGATTATTCAGGTTGTCTTCAAAAGCTATTGACAGATGGTTTCTATCATGCTCTGCTATGGAATTTACTAGCGTTTCACATCTTCATTAGAAATGAGGGAGGCTCTGGCTCTGCCCCTCACTCCAGCCATCCCCTGCCTGCACACAGGTCACACCAAGGCCAAAAGCACCTTCATTCCTTTTCCAGACCCACTGTCCGATCTACTCTTCGTATTCTGCCTTGTACTGTAGTTTTGTCTCTAATAGAGAATAAATTCCAAAGGCTCAGGACCAAGCCCTATTTCTCCAATTTTTTCAGTGAGGCTGGATCAAGAAATGGTTACGGGCTCCCATCTGGAGACGAACAAAGAGATAGATAGGTGCTAAAGTCCCAGCTCTACCACTCACCACCTGCAGGACTTCGGGGGGAAAATACACTTACCAAGCTCCTTATTTATAAAATGAAGATAATGCCTATCTTACCAGGTCCTCGTGAAGCTAAATCTTGATCTCATTTAAAACTCTTGGCAGAGGGTGCAGCACCCGGCACTCAGGTATCTACTGAGTGAGTAATTTTGGTGATCCATTCCAGCAGAAATGCAGCAAGGCAGCACAGAGATGATAGAATGAATAATATTTTTCTCCTCAAAACTTAGTTTATTATAAGTCTAGGATATTTGGAACTGAAGTTTTCAAGTGAAAAGCAGAGTAAGAAAATAAAGGTAATAGTAACCTTTATATTTTACTTTAGAGTTTGCAAAAGGTTTTAACATGCCAGTAATGTATTTGATCTATACAATGTCATTGAAAAATAAATTATTTTTGAATTATTCTCTGTGATATCTCCATGGCCAAGAAGAGTGTCTGACACACAGTGGACCTTTGGTAAAGAGCTACCAAATGAATGCACTTTATAGATGAAGATTCAAGCTCAGAGTTCAAAGTTGTGTCCAGGTTCTCAGAGCTCATAAGAGGTAGAGGATCAGAACCAGGTCTTATCATCTGAATCCGAATCCTGCATCCTCTCCCCTCCATCACACTGTCTCCTGCCACTAGGGCAAGGTTTCAGAGAACTATGATCATTTAAAGCACCATATATTTTCTAGACGATAATAACTCCAAGACCACTTAAAACGGGACCCCGATTAAAACAAACGAACAAAGCTATCACTCTTGTGTCATCCAGGGAAGAGTTATAGTTATTAATCTAACTACTTAAATGCAGATTTTTGCTTTCCTCCAAGTCTGCGCCTCAAACGATCTTTATAATGGTATGAAAAAGTTAAACAAATTTCAAAACCAAGTTTAATGGAAAGAAGCATTGGCTGAGTCTGCTTTGAAATAATTTGGGGGATGGAGGAAGTAGATAAAAGTAGAGATGAAAGCTCTTGGCCATGGCCATGAACAAAGGGGGTTTGTTATAAGATTATTTCTATTTTTATACATGTTTGAAATACTCCTAAATCAAAAAAAATCTAGCCTTAAAATAAACCAATGGGTTAACATCAGGTCACCATCACACGTAGCATCTACGTCCCAATTCATAACACAGGCACTGAAGGGACCACATGCTTTGTGCAGCCATTGGCCCATCTTGAGAACTCAGATATTAAACAACTGAGATATTAAGTAATAAGTCTTTTCATAGTTAAAAGGAGAATATTTTTTAAATGAAAATGAATATTTCATGCTTCATAAAGCGAAAAGTGAATTTCACTGGAGATTTCATAATGTGAAAATGTCCCAGAAACCTGCAACATTTTATCAGTGAGGGCTGCCCCATCTGTATGGCACCTGAGGCTGTGCATTTGCTCTTTGGATCACTAGGAACAACTAGCATTTACGTTGTTTTTGTGCATTATAACATATTTCTTTTAAGAATTATTTTTAGCTCAAATACTGTTTCCATCCTTTATCACATTTTTTTCCTCCCCCAATATGTGAGTAAAATATTGTCACTGTCCCCATTTCAAGGATGAGCAAACTGAGGTTAAGAAAGGTTACAATGGATTGCTCAAGGTCACACAGCTGGTTGCCAGAAGGCTGAAACTGGAACCAAGTCCAGATTCTCCAGATGCCAAGGTCATTTCACTGTGCCATGTTGAGTACCCCCAGCACGCCTACAGTTCATTCTAGGGCAGTGGCAACGAATGTGCCCTCTGGCCACAGTTCCTGCCAGCTGTGAGACCTCAGAAAAGCTCATTAAGTAACACTGCTCTTCCTCAGTTTGCTCATCCATAAAATGGGTAAAATAATAGCGTCTGCTTCTTCTGGTTGCTGTGAGGATGAAGTGAGCTGATAGATAGAAAGCTCCTGGAACAGAGCCAGGCCCAAAGGAAGGACGCAATAAATACTGTCATTGTTATTCTTCTGTGAGAGGATTAAACACCAGGAGAAGAAATGTGTGACTAAACCGACACTCCAGGAGCAGCTGAGAAGTCACTACAGCTCATGTTGGAGCTCAAATTTACCTTCATTTGTTGAATCATTGATAGCGAGGGGAATACCTAGCTTGTAACCTGCTGTGCTCGGGCCACAGGAAAATGTCACCCTAGTAGTGAGAGAGACATTAAATATTTTACTCTCCCAGCTGCTCACAACAAAGCAGCCTGGGGTGTATCCATTACCTCTTTTTTCAGATCTCCTGAGGAAAGGGGAAACATGTCACAAAACTCGAACTCTGGAGTTTAAAATATGATATAAACAAATCTCATAGCCTGTATCTTTGCATAATGAATAAAAGTGGGATTTTTCAGAAAGAGAAAATGTTATTTTCAGAAACAGAAACTGTCTTTACATCTGACACCTCTCTGCCACAATATACGATATATCTTGCCAATAAGAGACACGCTACACCAGCCAGCCAAAAATAGTCTCGAGTTGTTTATCAACAATGTGTAATTGTACATTGGAGAAGCCCAAGCTGAACCTATTCTTATAGTTACATATTGACTCTCATCGCAATTGCTTTATTAAACTGGTCCTATGATAGCATCCTATTTAAATAGTAAAACTCATGCACTATATAACCACATCAACATTTGAGAAGGGAAAGATTATAACAGACTGAATCTTCTCATTTTTTTCCTACCAAGATAAAAATTCTTGATAAAATTTCCTATGGTTTTGGCACTTTCACATCGACTGCTTAATCCAGTTAATCCCTGATTCTTTGCGTGTTTAATGATTGATTTCATTATCTGTGGATCCTGGGCCCAGCTCCCTCCCTGGTCAGCTGCTTGGCCTCACCTGTTTACACAGGCAAGCTCCCAAAGGGAGTTATTAACTCTTAACTGCTTAAAGGGTGGACAGAAGTAGTCAATATCCTAAGGACTTTCGGGCCTTAAACACAGAGAATCCTTTTATAGTCTCCTGTATTCTCTATAGTCAGAGTGGTGCTAGTCCAATTCTACCCGAACTCCAACCATAACACAGGAGCAGCGCTTCTAGGAACAGACATCCAACTCCCCATGTGCCCAGACACCAAGAGCTCGGAGCTCCCCAGCCCATTGGAATTACAACAGAAACCACCACCTGGCAGCTGAATGCAACCTGCAGCTGTGTGCTGTTTGGCTCACTGAGGGTTTCTTATTTAAATTTTAATTAGTTGCACGTAAAAATCTGTTGATTTTTGCATAATATCCAGATATACAAATTTTCTTAAATTGTGAAGTCTGGAACACTTGGGCAAGATGACTGGCAGTGGGGGCTGGATAGCAACTGCTCCTTTTGAGTGCTGTGTGCTACCCCCTGACCTTGCCACAGTCCCCACCCAGCCAGCCTGTACCCTCTCGCACCCTTGCAGGAGTTGAATTTGGGACCTCTCAGTCAAATACTATTATGATTTCCCTTTTACGGATAAGGAAATTGAGGCTTAGAAGAGTTAAGTGATTTCCTCAATGTCACACAACTAGTATGTGGAACCGCAATCAAGGTCTGTTCTGCTCCAAAACTGGTGTTTTTAACTACCACTCTGTTCAGCAAGAGAACTAGCACTCAAAGGGCAGGATAGACACGTTGGGGTAATTTTCAAATTCTCTACCTGCAAAGGAGAAGGCACCCTCTACAGTTAATCAAGATAGGGTGCTCTGAATTAGAACATATAACATAGCCACAAATTTGCCATAAACTTCTTAGAAAGGTAAAAGAAAAGAAATATCTGTGGAACCACAGAACATTTCCCATTAGGAATCTTTGTGTGTGTGTGTGTGTATTGTTGACCCAGATTCACCTGTTGTTGACATTTTACCCCATTTGCTTTATCCTTAGCTCTCCTCTCCTCTTTCTCTCTCTCTCTCCCTTTACCTCTCAATACTTCAGGGGTAGTCTCTCATATTCCCTTACATAACCACATACAGTTATCAACTTTAGACAATTTAACATTAATAATAACACTAATAGGTAATCTAATATCCTTATTTTATCATTGACCCAATAATGTCTTTTATAGCATTATTTTTCCTCCAGGACATGATCCAGTCTAGAAACAGGTATTGCTTTAAATGGCCAAGTCTTTTAATCTGGAACAATCTTGCAACAAATTTTTTTGTCATTGATGACACTGACATTTTTTAAGAACACAGCCCCCACTCCCCATTTTTTAACAGAACGTTCCTCATTTGGAATTCCATGCTTCCTCACGATTGAATCCAGGTCACGCATCTGTGCTGCAACACTGCATAGGTGATGCTGTGTCCTTCTCAGGACATCCCAGCTGGAGGCGCCTGATGTCCTCCACCCCTCACTGGTGATTTGATTTTCATCACTTGGGCAAAGTGTTGCCTGATTCCCCCACCGTACTGTTTTTAACTCGCAGTCTGTGGGGAGACACTTTAAAAGCACAAACGCTGTACTCCTCGGCATCTCCTCCTAGATGCGGCATCCACTGATGGTTCTTGCCTGATCCCATCTTTACTACAATGGCTACAACAGGATGGCTTCCCAGCTCCAGCATTTTCTCCACATTTATCAGTCAGCATGAGCATTCCTTCTTCCAGGGTCTCCCTTCTTCCCACTTATTTGTCTACTTATGGCTTGGTTATCAGGATGGACTTACTGTCCATAATTATTTTAGAGTTCAAATTGCCCCAGGTTTGGATGATGGGAGTCCCTTCAAGCTAGCAAATATGTCCTTGTGACAGGTTTCCATCATTCTTTGAGCATTTCCATACTTTGGAGCAGTAACAAGATGTTCCAGGCTCACTGCACCTATCCTGTCGCAGCCCAGTTCCTTTCAGTGGGGAATGATATTCGAGGCCAAGATCTGGGCATTAGATGGGCTCACTGCTTCTGGGGTGTCTTTGCTTCTTGGCCCTTTGGTG
Organism: Equus caballus; assembly: GCF_041296265.1. NCBI lineage: Eukaryota > Metazoa > Chordata > Mammalia > Perissodactyla > Equidae > Equus > Equus caballus. Next base: position 83,504,661 of record NC_091691.1, read on the forward strand.
GAGAGAGTTAAGTACGATATACTATATGTCACACAGATAGACTTACACATACAAACACACACACAGACATGTTACATGAGAATGCTTCTGCACACGTTTTAGAAATGAGTTCATACCAATACCTCCCATTCCAGCTGATCCCCACAATCCCTCTCATTTCATATTCCATGTCTGTCCACTCTTCCTCGATGAGAAACCCGGCTCCCCAAAACAATGCATTGACTCATTTGCTCAATGCTAATAGACATCTAAAACGGTTTCAGAACTGCTTCGCCATTATCACTACATAAAATATACTGAAATAATTTAGGATCGTTTTTGGCGTTTCTTCCACACCTTGTCTAAGATGGAGCATTTGTAGTAAAATACTGTGTTTCTATTCCTTGAATTCTTTCTTTCTTTTCTTCCCCGTCTTCACTGTAGTTGTGGTATTCATGTGAAATGCAATTGCGGTCATTCATTTCATTTTGCTTTCAGTTTTAGGGTTTTTTCCCTCCTTCACATTTTAATGACTTAAATCTATCTTTTGAATATGTAGAACATTAACATGCTCCCAAAAGTCAAAACATTGCAAAAAGGTATACTTAGCCGAATAGCCCCCTCACATATCCTCTTCTTCCCACTGACCCTTTGTCGGTAACCGACTTCATTGTTTTCTGTTGATTCTTCCCGTGTTTCTTTTTATAAAGATAGCAGATATATGTATTTCTTTTTTTAAAATCTTTCTTATACAGAAGTATAATATATATCCTCCTTTGCACTTTGCCCTTTCTTTTGTTTTTTTACTTAATATCTCCTGGAAATCAGCAGAAGTCACTTTTTAGGCACTGTTTATAAGTAGAGACACATTTGTGTACATGTATAAGTCATTTGGAGATGCAGTGGTTAAGATTCGGCGCTCTCATCACTGCGGCCCGGGTTCATTTAGGGTCAGGGAACCACATCACCCAGTGTGTTTGTTGTCATACTGTGGCAGCTCAGTGTTGCTGTGTGTGATGCTGAAAGCTATGCCACCTGTATTTCAAACACCAGCAGGGTCCCCCATGGTGGCCAGGTCTCAGCAGAGCTTCCAGACTAAGACAGACTAGGAAGAAGGACCTGGCCACCCACTTCTGAAAATATTGGCTGTGAAAACCCTGTGAATAGCAGCAGAGCACTGTCTGATACGGCGCCGGAGGGTGAGAGGATGGTGCAAAAAGACAAGGCAGGGTTCCGCTCTGCTGAACACAGGGTCACTAGGAGTTAGAATCAACTCAACGGCACTAACAACAAATAAATCATTTCCTTGGAAAACTTTTTAAAGAAACTCATAAATCTCACCACGTTATTTTGCTCCCTTTCCTCTCTCTATTCTCCAAGACAGGTCTAGCTTGCCTTTGGGATTCCATTTCACCAGGCCTAGTATATTACTACAGTGAATTTAGTAACACCCAGGTAAGACACTCATGATTGCCAGGGACTTTCCCCAGGCAAAATTTCAATCTAAAGTGGTGGCCCCAATGGCAGCAACTAAGTAAATATTCGTCACAGGGAATAAAAAGAAAGGTCACTTTGTCAACCTTTAACCCCTGACAGGTATCTGGCAACCCATGTCGAGTGGCCATAAAAGGAACCAGGAAAAAAAAAAAAGGTATAAGGATGACTCAGAACAAATCCACCAGCACTGTTGGGAAACCCACTCGCAGTCCTGACCTTGGCAAGCCGACTGCAGCTCAAGGCTAATTTTCTCTGCCTGGTGTTGCTCCCACCCTCCCATCCTTCCCACCATGAAGGAGAGTTGCTAGGAGTTCCTCTCTCTCTGTCTCCAGCACCCAGACTCAAAGGCAATGAAGAGAGCCAGCACTCCAAACTCTCTACACAGCAAGAAGGGGGTTAGTGCTGTGGCACTGGGCATTTCCAGTGTGGCCAGTCTCTCCAATATACAAAGGGCAGGGGGAAAAAGACACTAAAAGTGATCCCCCCCATAGCCATTTTAATGAGCACACAAATATAAATGGAAGAAAGCCACAGATGAATTCAGTGTGGTAATAGCATCATTAGTAGTCTCAGGGGATTAACATTCCAAAAGCACACTCTCTGGGATACGCCTGGGTGGACGAGACTTCGGAGGAACTTCTGCCTCAGTACCTGTCCTAGGGCCAGCTGAGGGAAAAGTCCTGTCCCCAAGACCCTACCAGCTGGGAACTGGGTGTTCTGGGCGAACCAGCTCCAGAAATGCCCAGGCCCCCGTCCCATAGCCAGACCATCTCCACCTTCATCTTTTCTCTCTCATCTTCCCCAAAGTGAACGCTGGTCTCCCTTGAGGGAAACAGAAGCTGGCGGCTTCCACAAGACACAGTTTATGAGTAATGCACATCCTGGAGTTTAATCCTGGACATTCTGCAACATCTCTTCTCCCTCGTGAAACTTCTGACAAGGCAATAGGGTCCTACTATATCCTCTTCTTTGTTCATCAAGGTGCTCTGTATCACGAAAACAAAATTTAAAAGCCCAAAGTTGTTTCTAAGAAAGAGAAATACACCTAATAGAAATAGACATCATTCACACACCCAACTCTGCACTTAATGGATTCTAATTTAATTGCTCCTCTGCAATTAACAATTGCTTCTCTTCTAGAGGAAGCATTTAAAAGGATCAGTATGTCCACCTGGAATGACATGTTCTAGAATCAGTAATCACTGAGCACTTTTATTACTAAAATAATAATGGAATAATGGAATAGTGGAAGAAGTCATAAAAATATCTTCCCCTTCACAGACGGGTAGCTTGCTGAAAAGGATTTTCTCAAAATGAGAGAAAACAGAGGGCTAGGTAAAGAGGCCAGCTGAATTATCTGCCCTTTTTTTAAAGAGACCAGGGAAACTGTGCCATCTATGATTCAAGAAATCATTAGGTTAAAATGCAACAGCCTCTCTGAAGGTCCTTGAGATAACACAGAAGAGTGGAGAGAGACCTACCCTCTAGTCCTGCACGGCCAGCACTAGCTGTATGGCCTCAGGCAGGTCATGTCCCGACCTGGGCTCAGATTCTCATCTGTAAGTGAGGGTTCTTGACCACATCACTGGTTCTAAAATGTGACCACACATCAGAGTCCCATGGAATGCTTTTAACAACGATAGATTGCTAAGCCTAAACCCAAACACGAAACTAGACTGAGGAACAGGGGTTAGACTGTAGTAGGATTTCTCTAGAAAATGTCTGAGATCCCTTCTGGGGCTAAATTTCCTAATTGCATCAAATTTTTTTAAATGTGTTTCTTAATTAGTAGGCTTTTTAAAAATAGTTTTCAGGTTTACGGAAAAATTGAGCAGAAGGCAGACAGAATTCCCATTTACCCCCTCAGCCCTCTCTCGTTACCCTTACTGTTAACATCTTGCATTAGTAGGGTCCATACTGATGGGCCAATACTGATACCTTCTTATGAACTAAAGTCCACAGTTTACGTGGGGTTCACTCTTTGTGTTGTACATTCTATGGGCTTTGACAAATGACTGGTATGTTTTCTAGTTTAAGAATACCCTCAAGTAAGTCTTGCTCTCAAGAGTGGGACACACAATAAAACGCAGTAGGACAGAGGGAAATGCTGCTTAGGTCTACTGATGCTAAAGTTATGACAAATCAAAGATATTTACGGTGAACATTGATAGACAGGTTTCCCCCGCTGTCCAAAGTTACTTTACGCCATTTCACTTTTACGAAAGCCCTACCTTAGTACCAGTTTTCACAAACTGAAGGAAATCTGAAGAGGATTTTTGCTTTTAGGAAAAAAGCAAAAATAACGTTCAGTCCTTACAGAGGCAGTGAGCGCCCCGAGCAACGGGAACTCAACTCAGCATCTCGGCATCAAGTCGCCAGAGCTTTGAACTGTGTCTGTGAACATCTGTGCTTTATCTTGATTTATTTTGGTGGGTTATTTTGGGGGCCTGAGAACACTCAACATTTTTCCATATAAAGTAATGTTAATAGCCTTCCGTCAGTGTGGCTTTCGGAAGGTTTCACAGGAACACTCGACTTTCAGGTGGTGGGGGAAACCTGTCTAGGGCCAAATCCCATAAACACACAAATCTACCTTTTCACTTTTTCATTTTTCCTTTCTAGCACTTAGAATCTCTTTCCTACAGAGTATATCTCTTATTTAAACTGCCAAACCCATGAGTATTTCCTGATAATGCAACGCGCTTCCCAGATGTGATGGCACAGGTTCTATGACTTTATAGTCTTAGACAATTTTTAAGAAACCTAAGAGATAGCAACCAGGTGTTGACAGAGATTACTTCTCTCAATCCAAAGATAACTGGCACTTGAAGTTCTACGAAATTCAGGAGTTAAAATAATGAGAATTTTGGTGAGGGAAAAGGAAGCTCCTGGAACATATATTTTTGCACAGTTATCCAGTTATTTCCTTGTGATACATTTTAAGAATGGAATAATTGTCAAAAAACTGTTCTCTAAAGATGGAGTTTTGTTTCCACAAAATGTATGAGGAACTAGCAGTAACATTTCAACATTTAAGTTTTCATATGCATTTTTCTCCTAATTTTAACAAGCATTTTCAAAGACCAACTGGAATAAATTCTATTGATTTTATGTCTCAATAAAACAAGCTATCATACAATAAGTACTCAGTGTATAAGTTTTACTTGATCAAAGAAATACATTTAAGAAAATAAGGAGCTCTTTCCCTGACAAAGTCATTAACTTTTCTCTTTCAAGTACACAGTTGCCAAAAAACAGAAGATAACAAGTATTGGTAAGGATGTGAAGAAGTTGGAACCCTTGTCCATCGCTGGTCGGAATTTACGTGATGCGGCCACTGTGGAAGACAGTATGGTTGGTGGTTCCTCAAAAAATTAAACATACTGGGGGCTGGCCCCGTGGCCGAGTGGTTAAGTTCGCATGCTCCGCTGCAGGCGGCCCAGTGTTTCATTGGTTCGAATCCTGGGCGCGGACATGGCACTGCTCATCAACCACGCTGAGGCAGCGTCCCACATGCCACAACTAGAAGGACCCACAACGAAGAATATACAACTATGTACCAGGGGACTGTGGGGAGAAAAAGGAAAAAAATAAAATCTTTAAAAAAAAAAATTAAACATACTGGCAGAAAAACACACACACAAATCAATGGAAGAGAACTGAGAGTCCAGAAATAAACCTACACATCTATGAACAGCTAAGCTTCAACAAAGGAGCCAAGAACATACAATAGAGAAAGGAAAGTCTCTCCAATAAATGGTGTTGGGAAAATTGGACAGCCACATGCAAAAGAATGAAAGTAGACCATTATCTTATACCATACACAAAAATTAACTCAAAACCAATTAAAGAAGTGAATGTAAGACTTGAAACCATAAAACTCCTAGAAGAAAATATAGGTAGTACACTGTTTGACATTGGTCTTAACAGTATCTTTTAAAATACCATGTCCACTCAGACAAAGGAACAAAAGAAAGAACAAACAAATGGGACTACAACACACTAAAAAGCTTCTGCAAGGCAAAGGAAACCAGGAACAAAACAAAAGGAGAACATACCAACTGGGAGAAAATATTTCAAATCATATATCCAACAAGGGGTTAATTTCCAAAATATATAAAGAACTCATAAAACTCAACAGCAAAAAAATGAACAACCTGATCAAAAACTGGGCTGAGGATATGAACAGATATTTTTCCAAAGAAGATATACAAATGGCCAACAGACACATGAAGCTATCCAACATCATTAATTATTAGGAAATACACACCAAAACTACAATGAGATACTACCTCACATCCATAAGAATGGCTATAATTAACAAGAAATAACAGGTGTTGGAGAGGATGTAGAGAAAAAGGAACACTCAGTCACGGCTGGTGGGAAAGTGAACTGGTGCAGCCACTATGGAAAGCAGTATGGACATTTCTCAAAAAATTAAAAATAGAAATACCATATGATCCAGCTATTCCACTACTGGTTATTTATCCAAAGAACATGAAATCAATAATTCAAAAGATGTATGCATCTATGATCACCTATGTTCACAGCAGCATTATTCACAATAGCCAAAATATGGAAGTGACCCAAGTGCCCAACAATAGATGAATGGATAAAGAAGGTGTGTGTTTTATATATATATATATATATATATATATACACACACACACATATATACATATATACATGTTTAAATATATATATACATATATACATATTTAAATATATATATATACATATATACACACAATGGAATACTACTCAGCCATTAAAAAGGCAAAATTGTGCCATTTGCAACAACATGGATAAACCTTGAGGGTATTATGCTAAGCAAAATAAGTCAGACAGAGAAAAACAAATACTGCATGATTTCACTCATCTCTAGAAGATAAACACATAGATAAGGAGAACAGATTGGTAGTTACCAGAGGGGAGAGGGGGAGGGCAAAAGGGGTAAAGGGGCACATATGCATGGTGACAAAAACTACACTGTTGGTGGTGAACATGATACAATCTATACAGAAACTGAAATATAATAATGTACACATGAAATTTACACAGTGTTCTAAGCCAATATGACCTGAATAAAATAATTTTTAAAAAATCAAACACAACCATACAATAATGCTATTCCATTTCTGGGTATACACTCAAAAGAACAGAAGCAGGGATTCGAGCAGGGATGTGCACACCCATGTTCACAGCACCATTATTCACAAAGCCAAAACGTGGACACAACCCAAGTACCCACCAACAGAAACGGATAAACAAATTGTGCTATATTTATACAATGGAATATTATTCTGCCTTAAAAAGGAAATTCTGACACAGTCTACAACATGGAGGAACCTCAAGGACAATATGCTAAGGGAATAAGCCAGTCACAAAAGGACAAATACTCTATGATTCCACTTACCCGAGGGATCCAGAGTAGTCAAATTCCTAGAGACAGAAAGCAGAATAGAAAGGAGAAGGGTGGCTGTCAGCGGCTCCGGGGAGGAAGAAAGGGGCGTTATTGTTTAACGGGTACAGAGTTTCAATTTGGGAAGATGAAGAACTTCCGGAGAAGAATGGTGGTGATGGTGCAAAACAATGTAAATGTACTTAATGCTACTGAACCGTGCACTTAAAAGTGGTTCAAATGGTAAATTTTAGGTTACATCTATTTTACCCACCCCCCCAAAAAAAAGTACTCAGTTGTTCTTTATTTCCTCTGGAGAAAGGAGACAAGATTTCAAATTGATTTCAGCTAAAAATTTCCAGACTGGACAACGTGTCCGAAGAATAATAAATATCCTCTCTGGAGGAGTTTCTTGAGAATCTACTACTCTGAGCGGGATAGTGTGCTAAAGGCTAGGGACCCAGTGGCAAATAGGAAGTCATGGATCTCTGCCTTCACAGGGCTTAGGGTTTGGCTCAGTGGTTCTCAAACTAGCTGGCATTGGACTCTCCTGGAGGGCTTGTTAAAGACAGACAGCTAGGCCCAACCCTCAGAATTTCTAACTGAGGAGACCTAGGGGAGGCCCCGGGAATTTGCATTTCTAGCAAGCTCCCAGGTGATGCTGATGCTGCTGGTCCAGGGACCACACCTTGAGAAGCACTAGTGAAAGGAGAGAGACATGTAGGTAAATGAGCAATTTCAATCAAGCGTGGTAGCTGCTATGATGGTGATCCACCTAGGACACCTACCAGCGCGGGCACCCATCTGTGACAGGAGGGGTCAAGAAAGCCTTTCCCAGATGAGACACTATAGGAATTGACATATCTAATCTGAGACCCATAGGACATGTAGAGTGAACCAGACGAAGGGAAGGGAAAGGACATTCCAGCAGAGGGCACAGTAAGGTCTAGCGGTGAGAACACACACCCCCTGTTGGTGCGATGCAAGTCTGTCCATGTGATGGGAAGTCGGAGGGGAAAGTGATGAGCAAGGAGGTGAGAGGTAAGCAGATAACACAGAGCGTAAGGACCCTAGAGTTTATACTCAGGGCAATAGGGAGCATCAGAAGGGCTTTCAGCATTACAGGATTTAAGCTGTAAGAACTAAGGCTAGGTCATCACCTCCCAGGGAGAGCTTACATCCAGCAGAGACACTGCCTAAGGAGCTGGAGCAGGGCAGTGGCACATTTACCTCTCCTTCTAAGTTCATCCCACCTGATCCAAGTGCTAGCTCCTCAGAAAGCCAACTGCTGCTTGTGTTACAGCCTGTTTCAGGTAAGAATAGCTCAGGTCCACCATGAGATCCCATACAAGTGGCCACTAGCACGTAAAGCTGTTTAAATTTAGTTAATTAAAATTAAGCCAGTCCCTCAGTGGCACTAGCCACATTTCGAGTGCTCAATAGCCACATGTAGCTAGTGGCTAGATATAGAACACTTTTATCATTGCAGAAAGTTCTACTGCAAGCACTGGTCCAGGTGATATAAGCAGGATCGGATCGAAGACTTGCCAGGCACCGTGGTTTTATTGCATTAAAGCAGCACACACTGGTTTGGGCCTTCACTCATGAAGACACACACACAATAAGCTCAAAGTTGATTTTTAAAAATTAGATACAAACCTAGACAACTGGCAGGTCCTCATAATGTATATTCAAGCAACAAATAGCCTAGATATCACTTTTATAAAGGAGATAGAAGGAATATTTTTTCCAGGCCACTAAGAAGAATCCTAGAATCACAATTATTCTCCAAAGTTACTTCTAAATCCTCAAAATAACTGGCTAAGGGATTTGAGGGAGGATAATATATCCTAGATTAAAACTCTAAAAGCCCATTTTTACTGCTTACATGCCAAAAAAGCTAAGCTTTTAAAGCTTTTTCTCTATAGTGTATTTTACCTACCTAATTCAATACAGAGGATTCATAATATTACATTGCCAATCCTTACTAAAGCAACAGATACTGTACGCCAAGTTGCTAGTAAACCCCAAGCCACAGACAGAACTGGAAACTGATGCGGGGAGGGAATGAGTTATGCTAGAAAATGAAACACACGCCCAGGAGAAAGGTTTAACCCTCAGACTGACCATAACAGCCATCATTTTTTAGACAGTTAAAAAGCCCAAGAAGCCAGAGGCGGGTGATATTTCTGCAGATAAAAATGCAGAGACGTTTTTATTTTCCCAGCTGCTCAGGAAGTAATTGACCAGCCTGAGCAGACAGGCAACGCCCAAGAGCCCACCTTCCAACCTCCCCCTGAAGGACCTGGTGGGGGAGTTCCCAATGAGTAGATGGGTCCTCCCAAGGTTGCCTGAGTGTTCTGGTCTTGATGCCAAGGGACAGATGGCTTTGAGAAACGTACTCAAGAAGACCAGATGTAGCATCTTTGTTCAACAATCTCCCAGCCCAGGCATGTTAAAGGGAGGGGTGTGTCAGAAAGAAATAAGAGCCGGGTGGTCTGCATTGCTCAAAACCACTGACCAGCCCAGGAGGGCCCAGCCACCACCTCCCTGAGCCCTGCTTCCTGCCTTTCTGCGGTACAACTCCTTGCCCCTCAGTGCTCCATCTCCGCCTGGATCTGGCCTGTGGGGAGACGGACATGAAGATCTGATCAGCTCCCTCCTCCCTGCTCTGTGATTAGAACCCTTCCTCCGGTTAAGACCACTTTCTCTAGAGCCTTTCTAGGGATGTCTATGCCTTTCTACTCCAAACCATCACAAATGGAACACTATTTATTTACCAATTCCTGGTTTGGTTAAAATCAGGAATGACCCGCAAAATATTCAGCCTAAGGCTCTTTGGGGTATCAGAGTAAAGCAAGAAGCAGTTAACATGTGAATTATCTTAAGTGGCAGGAAACAGCCAAAGAGGACCCCAGAATAGACGGTCGAGATGGGAGGTGGAAAAGAACACCACCTCATCAGGAGCGCTGTGCTCTGGGCATTCAGATGCACAGCAAATGGCATGTATTATCCAAGAATTGTTTATTTCTAATTCTGATTTAAATAATGTATCAATGATAACACTAGCCAGCATTTATTGAGCTAATTCTCTTTGCCAGGTACTGTCCCAAGCACTTAACACAGATAAAGGTCTTTAAAGCTCACAATGACCCAATGAGGTAGGTCCTGTTACTGCTATTTTACAGAAGAAGACACTGAGGTCAAGAAGCTTGCCCAGGATCTCACAACTAGTACGTACGTAGCAGAGCCTGGATTCAAATCTAGTCAGTCTCGTTCCAGCATCCTGCTCTTAAAACCATCACGTGGGGAAGGCCCCACGGCAGGGTGGTTACGTTCACTGCTCTGCTCGGTGGCCCAGGGCCTCACCGGTTCAGATCCTGGGCACGGACATAGCACTGCTCATCAGGCCATGCTGAAGCAGCATCCCATAACACAACCAGAAGGACTTACAACTAGAATATACAACTGTGTACTGGGGGCTTTGGGGAGAAGAAGAAGGGAAAAAAAAAAAAGAAGAGTGGCAACAGATGTTAGCTCACGGCCAATCTTTAAAAAACAACCAACCAACCAACCATCATGCCTCTGACTCCTTTGTCTTGCTCTCAGGCAGAAGGATCTGAGCCCAGCAGGCCTTCCCAGTGGCTCCCCCCTCCAAGCTGCCGACAGGAATTGCATTCCAAGATTTTCGTTCATTGTCTGGAAACTGGACTGGATCTTTCCAGAGAAGTCCACAAAATGCACACGTGCCTTGAGAGCCCTGCGTTCCACATGAAATGATACCAGGGAACTTAGGCGTCACGTGCAGTGTCTGTTCAGTTTGGAATGCCAGAGCCTTCTCTCCACTCCTCATCTTCCTCGTTCCATGACCTGCATGAGGCACGAGGCTCCTTCCACCACCTCCAGCCAGCCCACTGTCAGAACAGGGCGCCCCAGAGCCAAACCATCTCATCATCATCAGAGCTCCAGGGAGGTGAGAATGGGCCAGAGGAGGAGAGGCTGGATGAAGACCTCAGGATTAACAGCCAGCCAGCCAGTGAGGTGGCTTGTCCACGGAAGCAACCACATGCAAGGGACAGGTACTTCAGGGCCTGCCGACTACAGCACATTTCCGGTGCATGGCAGTACCCCTATCCGTGGAAACATCTCAACACACCCCACTGTTAGTGAGAGAAAGAAGAGGAGAAACAGGACAGTCAGACACAGGCATTTCGTCTCCTCTCTACTAGGGAAACGGACTTTCATTTGTACCGGAGGAAGTTTGGATTTAGTGCTGCTACAACTGATAAGAAAATTAAGATAGTAAATCTTATTTCACAACTACCTCATAAAATTGAAATAGAGCTATTTCAGCTGGAGACAAACTCTCCACTTAAGAGGATACGTCAGTCATCCTTCACCCATTCAGATGGTTGTATTGTGCATGACATAGTCCCACCCCTCTGGGGCTTGGGACATCTCATATTTCAAGACAACTCCCTTCCATGCCTTACTTCTGACTCTTCAATTCACTTCCTCCATAATTCCCAAATGATCTGGGATTACCAGATTTCCCTTACTTAAGCTTCCAAAAGTCAGACTGAGGAGCCATTTTTAGGCATTTGCACTTTAAAAGCCAATTGCAGAGTTTCCTTTTTCGATAAGCAATGAGCTGTCGCTGCCCTGTGAGTCACCGGGCCACACACAGAGCAGCGAGCGGGTCCTGGGTGCTGCCTCAAGTCCAAGTTTTCCTGTAATCCCTGACAAAGGAAACCAATGAGCTGATCAGAACACATCCAGTTCCCAAAGACTGGAGCGGTACCAAACAACATAAATTAGTTTTCCAGTAACGTCAAGGGGCACGTTGAGCATTTTTCTTGGAACAACCAGAAAACCCACATTTGGAAGGGAGCACGGCCCAAGGCCGGAGAACTCATGAGAAATACCTGGAGGGAAAGGGACAGGCCCTACCTTTCATCTTGAGACAAATAAATCAGATCAGAGAGCCCCAGGTTCCCACCACAGAAAACCTTCCCGCGCCAAGTTCAAACCTATCTATACTTTTGTTACTTATATAGTGCCTTACAAGAGTTAAGAGGAATCATAAGGAACAAGCCTCCTAAAATGTAAAATTCCACCATTTCCTCTATTAACCCAAAAATCAACATGATAAACAAATTAGTTATATAAAGTATATAAAGATATATAGAGATATATAAAGACATAAAGCATATATAGTATATGAAGTACGTAGTATATAAGTCGCCACAGTATCCAGAGAGACACAGAATATGAGCCGCATCCCCCATGCTTGCCGTCCGTGCAGCAGCAGTGGCAAAGACACACCTCACCACAATTTGGTTGACCGGTGCTAGGAGAACCCAGAGGACACAGCAGTCAACTATACTCAATGAGCAGGGACTTCAGGGAAGGACAGAGAGGGCAAGGATGTTACTTAATTGGGCCTTAAAGGTTGATTCGGGCTGTGATCAGGTTGGGAGATGGCAAGTAAGAGAGAAAGACACTTTGGGAGAGGAAACCACAGGAGCGAGGTTCTGAAGCACAAAGGGACACAGGATTAGTTTCGTTACTAAAGCACAGGCAGGCGCAGGAAGAAGACGGTTGGGAGAGGAGGCTGGAGAGGTGGCCTGAGGCAAAGTTGTCAAGCCCTCGCAGGTCAGAGGCACTTGGAATTTGTGTGCTCCGCAAGCAGGGGCCATTAGAGGCTTTTCATGCTTTGAATAAATGTCTCTGGGCTTTATGACAGGTACCCAGTTAGCTGCCGGTAAGCAAGACATGGCTCCTGTCCTTCTTAAGTTTGGGGATTGACAGACACGACTGCGGCCCAAGTATTTACACTGTGACAGAGAAGTAAGGGGGAAAATGAGGACATGGAGACTAGGAAAGGGGCAGGGAAGACTGAAGTGAGGTTGACCCTGGGGTTTGAAGCATAAGCAGAGTGAGGGAGGAGAGAGAGCATTATTCTAGGAGCTCTCTCTGCAAAGAGCCTGGGGCCTCTGCAACAGGAACTAGCCTAATCAGATCTGCATTTTAGAAATGATGACCCTGACCAGGGCTCCAGAGAACGATGGTATCAATCTGTGGCCAAGACAAGATTGCAGGAAGTTCCTACGGTCCTCTGGCCTGCAGATGATGAAGACAGAGGAAAGGCAGTGCAGGCGGAGAGGGGGCTCATGGAAGACCTTGTAGAGGGAGAAGCAACAGCTTTCACAACTCATCTGACTGGGGCAAACGGGTCTGGGAGGAAAAACATCAAGGAAGACGCCAGCCTTCTAGCTTGGGTGATGGCTGTGACTTCCCTGCTCAAAACCCTGCTACGGATTCTCATTCCTCTCAGAGCAAAACCCAATGTCTGCCTGCTATTTTACCTCTCGGCCTCACCTCCACCACCCTCACGCCCTCTGCTCCAGCCACATGGGCCCCTCCCTGGTTCTGGAACCCCCTGGGGGCCAGGCTGTGTCTGTTCTCTGGGCCTGGAACACTCTCTCCAGTAACCACAAGGCTCAGCCCCTCATCGCATCATAGCTCAATGTCACCTTTTTAGGAGACCTGCCCAACTACCACTGAATTTAAACTGTGCAGTTCCCACCTTCCTGATGCCTCTTTTCCTCCTTTATACCGTTTTCCATACCACTTCCCACCTTCTAACAGACTCTAAAATGTACTTGTGTACCGTCTGTCTCTTCCTAGCAGAATGTACACTCCCTGAGAGAAGGGATTTTTGTTTCTTTTGTTCAGATGGATCGCCAGCTCCTAGAGCAGAGCCTGACACACAGCAGGTATCTTAGATACATATTGATTGGATGAAAGGCCACATTACTAACAAGGCCTCCTCTAGTCATCCACATAAAACCATAAGTCTTCACCTCTGTCATCCGTACTCTTTACCCCCTCGTCCCCATTTATTTTTTCCATTGTATTTATCACCAACCAACAGACCTCATGTTAGTGTCCTTCTTCTCTGTCTCTCCCCACGAGAGTGTAAGCTCCCTGAGGGCAGGGGGCTTTTTCTCTTTTTCTCCCTGCTGTACCCAGAACATCTAGAACAGTGCCTGGCATATAGTAATACTCAAAGGTTTGGTAAGTGAGTGAAAGAGAGAAAGGGGGAGGAGGAATAAGGAGGAAGAGAGGGAGGGAGAAAGGAAAGAAGGAAAAAGGAAGGAAGGAATTAATTCTCACTTCATGTCATCAGGGTCACAGATAAGGGGCCTAAAATAAAGAAACATTAGTTGGTTCTCCTACATATAGAAAGAGATTCTGTCAGGGTGCAGTGAAATAAGTAAGCATTCACTTAGAATCTATCCACTCAACGTGTCACTTGAGTTAAAATAAAAGGGATTTTCTAGTAACGATGTCAGAACAAGAAATAGACAATACATTGGATTCTAGTCAAAGGAATCATGAGTCACCGACCATCAACCATCATCATTATTTGTAAGCTGCTTCTATGGGTCTCTGAACAATAAATGCAAGGGATTGGCCAATCTTGTTATTTGGCATAACAAGCCAGGTGAGCATACTGTATGACTCAATTTAGAGTCAACACTACTCCTTTAAGGAAACAAAACTAACATCTGTGTTCAACTGAATTCTGTCCAATTACTCTTTTGCCTCCCCTGCAACTTGTTTGGCATGCCGCCTGTAGTTTTAAAGGTAATGACTATATAACAAGAATACCAATTCAAATTCATAAGGCCCCTTTCTTCTAAGGCATTTATTAGTCTTCATATGTCATGTTAATTAGGTTTCCGCCATTCCTGAAAGTTATAGTTTAATCACCTGGTTTAATCACTTTCACCTTGCAGAAAGGAAATGGAGACATGAACAGATTACGATGTGTGGCAAAGGTCTCAGGACCAGCCGGGGAAGGAGTTAACTCTTCTGACAGCCTGGGACACCATCCACACAATTAACAACAGTTACCCAGAGACTCCACCACGAGGCCAACAGAAAGAAGTAGAAGAGCGAGAGGAAGCTTTGTACTTCCTTGTTCATATCTGTTCTCAGGACTCATTCCACGTCTGACCCAGAGTCATCTTAGTTTCCCAAAGGCGATTTGTTCCCAGAAGCAAATCACACACACCCACAAAATCTAATTTTTCACAATACGAGGGGTTCTTAGGGAGAAGTTAGTTGAAAATAAGGGAGGAGAAGGTTGGAACAACTGTCTGGGACGTTTTCTGATATGGAGAGTTATTTTCATCCCCTCTTCCCCAAAGATCAACATCATACTTCCTTGTGGATGCCTCGCAAAAGCAGCTCACCTGGACGTTGTAAACACTATCCTGCACAAAGGCAAGTGGGCAAACCAGATGGCCTCTCTAGGTCCCACTCCACCCCTATTATTATGCAACATGTAATCTTCCTCTCTCTCAAAGGTTTTTCAACTGTTTCCTCCAGTTAATTTCTTATCTATTAAGTCGAGAGCAGAATCCACTGGCAGAAATTTCATAAGTTTTCAATCTGTTGTGTATTGGCCATACTCCTGATTTCAAGTCAAGGTTGACAGTCAATTCCAATGCCATTTGTTATTTTGTTTCTTGGGGTTTTGGGGGGGAGGGTAGAAATATGTATGTTGACATTTATAAATGCAAAGACTATCTCTAGAAGGTTAATCAACAAAACTGGTAATGGCTGGTGCCTTTGGGGAGGGGAACTGGTACCGGGGTGAAAGAGAGCGGGGAGATTTACTTTACACTTTATATCCTTTCGTACCTTTTGAAGGTTGTACCATTTGCATGTATAACTTATTCTAAAAGTTAAATTAAAAAACAGGCAAAAATATGCGGGACAAAAACTGACACTTAGAAACTATTTTTGTTGGAGCCCTTCATCAGAAAACAATGATAACGATTCCCCATCTTGGCTTACCTGTGATGCTTGACAACTGAAGAGCTTACTAAATAGATGGTGAGCTCCCCGAAGGCAGGGGACACTTTAATTGTACCTTAAATCTTCGTCTTTGTCTTAGTTATCTTTTGCTGCATAACAAATCACCCCCAAATTTAGCAGTTTAAAACACAAGTATTATCTCAGTTGCAGTGGCTCAGGAACTTGGGTATGGCTCAGGGTCTCTCACAGGCTACAATCAAGGTGTCGGCCAGGGGGGCAGCCATCTGAAGGTTCACCTGGGAGCCTCTGCTCCCGAGCTCGCTCAGAGGGCTGTTGGAAGGATTCAGTTCCTCATGGGCTGTTGGCTGGAGGCCACCTTCACTTTTTTGCCATGCCTCTCTCTCCATACAGCAGCTCACATCATGGCAGTTGGCTTCTCTCACAGCAAGTCAAAGGAGGGTCTTTGGAAGTGACATCCCATCCCTTTTGCCATATCCTATTCATTGGAAGCACAGCACTAGGTCCAGCCTGAACTCAAGGAGAGAGGACACCCAGAAATAGAAGGCACAAATTCCTCTTAAAGAGAATCCCAAGACATTTTAGCAGGGTCTCCAATTTGGTCAGAAGTCATTTGAGACAGCTTTTATGGAACAAACATGAAAGGTCTAGCAGCAAAATGAAAACCAGAGAGACACAGCTTCACTCAAACCAGCTTCAAAGAATTATGAGCACTCACAGGGAGAGCTGGAAAACTCCCAGAAGGGGCAAAAATAAAATTCAAAACTAACTTTTAAAATCAAAGTTGGTACCAGAGATGGTCTAATGTTCACTTTTTTACTTTAGCAACACTGAATATGGTGTTTATATCGTATTTTGGGGGGATGATTATCAATTCTTGTGTTGTTCAAGTTTTTGCTAAATTCATTGTAAATCACTGTGAACATAAATTGTAGAGTTCAAAAGCTAAATAAATCAACTGACCTTGAAGCCCACATTTCTGATCCTCGTGTTTGATTTTGATGAATCTCAAATTCACAAGTTTGCATATGTAAAATTGCTTTAGAGATGTCAATAAATATAGAGAAATTTTTTAAAAATCCAAAGTTGGAAAAGGTAAAGCAAACAAGATCTTTTTTTATCTTTTACTTACTTGAGTAAATCCTTAAAAGGATTAAAATATATTCAACTTGTCAATGTTTTTAAAAGTCCTTTTAAGGGCTGGCCCCGTGGCCAACCAGCTAAGTTCACATGCTCCACTTCAGCAACCCAGGGTTCCACTGGTTCAGACCCTGGGTGTGGACATGGCATCACTCATCAAGCCATGCTGAGGCAGTGTCCCACATGCCACAACTGGAAGGACCCACAACTAAAAATACACAGCTTTGTACTGGGGGGCTTTGGGGAGAAGAAGAAAAAATATTAAAAAAAAAAAAAGTCCTTTTAAAATGAAAATGCCTAAGTTCACAAATACTCTAAACAGAACTGAAGGTTTTACAGGATTCACTCTATAAATGGCTCCCTGTGGCCTGGCTCCCAAGTCATTATGTGCAGGTGTAAGGAACATCCTGTTGTATGTTTACATATATTAACTGCTTCGGGAATTTAACAATTAGAAGAGCCAGATCTTATCATACTGCTAAACTATGGTAGGCTGGCTTCCAATTCAGGGCTGGGTTGAGGGGAGACCAGGAAAAATAAAACTTCTCGGAAGATGTGTCTGTGGGGGGAGAGTCAGCACGACATTGGGAATACGGATTTCCAGTAGTTCACATAACTACCGCGGGTCAGATGTGAGCAACCTCCAGAACAGCAAAAAGTGGGCCTTAAACACCCATTGGACCACTTCAAAATCACTTGGGGAACTTCAGAAGAGAAAAGGGGTAGGACACAGGAGTTTCTCCACTCTCAACCTCCTGACGTGAATTTGAGGCACAGCCGCCAGGATTGGGTGATCGGTCTAGAGTGAAGCATAAATATGAATTTCCATTCTTGCCAACAGGTGGGTTACTTTGACCATATTCTTTACTCTTTATTCTCAAGACTGTTTCACACCTGTCTGGAGAACTTTGTTGAGTTTCTGCAACACTACCAAGTAGTTAAAATCATAACACAGAGCCACCTATTCTAGAGCTATAAAGGGTGTTAGAGAAAAGTTCCAAACTCTTCATTTTTACAAAAGGAATCCAGAGCTCAGAAAGCTTAGGGGAGGTGAGAGTACTGGGCCCGTATTTAGCCTCCTCATACCCCAGTGGCCCCATCTGTAAAGTGGTGATTAACTTACTTCACCAAACAGTTACTGAATGCCCCCTGGATTATCGACCCTTGGGATGAGTAAGATCTGATGACCCTTTCCTCAAGGGGAGAGGAACCGTAACACGGATTATTACAGTTCAATATGGTCTGTGCCAGGAGAGGATGACGTGCCCCAGAGGTGGTGGGAGCTCAGAGAAGCCACACCTAACCCAGCCCGGTCCCTAACCCAGCCTGGGAAGCATTTGGGAGGGGCTCCAGGCCAGAAAAATGCTGCAGCTGAATCTTAAACAATAAGGAATTGTGTTCCCTGAAGACAGAGCAGAAGGGGCAAAGGTTCCCTGCCCTCTCTTTAGAATTCTTGTGAAAATAAGATACTGCATGTGAAGGTGCTTTGTAATCAGCAAACCACTACACAGATGTGAGCTGTGAGGCTATTAAGTGACTCGATCAAGGCCACCCACAGCTGAGGTATTACAGAATCCAGTCCCATCTTTGAGTTACACTACTACTCATTTATTTCAATCACTTCCCCCATATTCATATTTAGATATTTCCACAAACCTGAGTGAATTTTTGACACACTAAAAGACATCCCATAGAGGACAAACTCCAAGAGGGTCTACCTTCCAAGCAGTAGTTCTCTGCCTTAACCACGCATTAGACTCACCCCAGGTGTACCTCGGTTGGGTAATCAGAATCTCTGGGTGGGGGACTCAGGCATCAACATAGTTGATGCTCCCCAGGTGGTTCTAATTTGCAGCCAAGTTTGAGAACTTCATTTACTGCCAAGCTAAGAATGGACTGCACACTACCACACACAGGCAATTCCTCCGTCACCTCTGGCTTACACATCTTAAGGAAGGCTCCAGATAATGTGAAATCCATTTGTTTGAATCTGGACTGCAATATGGTTCTTTTAGGAAAAGAGATTTACCTTCTGAATGATGATTAGCCTAGATTAATACTAGTTTGTCTTTTCTGAAGATAACATAGGCTGATTGGGGGGGGGGGGGTGCCCAGAAGTACGACAGGTGGCAAAGAACAGACTGTCCCAGCTAAAAATGGTCTACAGAGAAATCATGAAATAATGTGCAGATTACAGGAGAGAGTGCGCCTAGATGAACACAGACATGGATAATATTTAAGTGGATTTATGTTTAACAAAAGTACTAACGTACTTATTTTGCTCCTTTGAAACTGATGGCAGACATTTAACAGGCTGGACGCACGTGGCTCAAAAACAACTCTTTTGATGTTTCTACTTCCTTTAAAAAGACAGGAAAGCCCATGTAAAATAAGAACCTTAACACCTGGTAGATGCTGCCTAATATGAAACCATAAAATGCTTCTTTTTAGTGATTCACAAGAAAAGAAAGTCTAAAAATTAAGTATTGGAGAGAACACAGAAGTCATCTCTTCTACCATTTATCAAAGGGCACATGATGACAGAGCTGTGGCTGGTTCAACAATCTATTTGGGCTTCCCCATCCTGTGTTCTTGCTGCTCAAAGTGAGGTCTGCAGACCAGCTGCCTCTGCATCATCTAGAGCTTGTGCGAACTGCAGAAGTTCACCACCCACCAAACCCAGAATCTACATTTTAGCAAGATTCCCCAGGAAATTCACATGCAGATTAATGTTTGAGAAGCCAGTAGTGTACACTGTGGAAGAAGCCACTTTCTGGGTGGTCCATGGCATCCATGTGTGGGCCATGATCAGAGGCTAGATTTTCTTCAGGATCCATTTAATGGCAAGTATTCCCCCCCCCACCCCAATTGGAACTTTTTATTATTTCCCAAGCCTGAGGAACCCCAAATCATTCATCAAGATTGCCCTCCAATGTAACCTCTTCTTGGGCAGCTTCCTGAACGCCTGAGTAACTTCCTCCTCTGTGCTCCCATAGCCTCACATTTTATACTTCCCTCCCTCACCGCTTCAGGCTAGTCTCCATTCATTCACACACCCAGGCAGCAAGGACTCCCACCACCATTCCCCTCACAGTAATCAGACAAGCTTCAGCCATTCTGTCAGCCACCGAGCTGTAGTAAGCAGGACAGACACCATCCCTCCCTCCTAGGAAGCTTCTAGGCTCATGGAGCAGCACACCAAGAATCCTGCAAATAAATAAAGATTTACACTATAATGAGTACAGGAAAAAGAGCAGAGGGCATACCTTGGCAGAGACCTACTTTAATTAGGATGGTCGGAGAATGCGCTGAGGAAATAACACTTGAGTTGAAAAGCAAAAGATAAGCAGGAGTCATTCAGGGCATTTCTCGTCATTCAGAGCTTTCCAGAGAAGAAAGCAACAGATGTGGAAGTCCTGGGACAGGAAAGGGCTTGTCATGCTCCAGAAACTGAAGTAGGAGAAGAATGAAACTGCAGGAAGGAAGCAGGGGTTGGGGCAGGCTGGGCCTGGCGAGCCATGGAAAGGAGGTAAATGTTGTTATAACTGCAATGGTGAACTAAGAAAAGGTTTTGCAGCTGGATGTGGATGTGCTCCAGGATCTGACTGGCTGCCCTTGGTCGGGGGGCACAGGGTGGAAATGCAGACATCAGTTAGGAGGCTCCTAGGATGGTCCAGGAGAGAGACGGTGGTGGCTTGAACTAAGGGGGTGGCAGTGGAGACAATCAGACGAACTCAAGATCTTCTGGAGGAAGAAGCAACAGATCTTGGACCAGGATTGGAGATGGAGGTGGGGGTGGTGCAGAATGGGAGAGACAGGGGTCCCTGCTCAGGTCCAGGTTTCTGGTTTAAGCACCAGCCGGAGAAAAGTCATCTTCTAAACTGGCTGGGATTCGGTGCTGCATGTGCTGTGTCCAGAGTGCTCCGGAGATACACAAGTGGAGCTAACAGGCTGGCAGGGAGAAAAAGCCGGCCGCCATGTAAATCCAGCAGGGACTGGTGTACATGGAGGGCATTTAAAGGCACAGAAATGGAGAGTACCTCATGGAGTGAGAATTGTACCTGGGACTGAGTCCTGAGGAACGCCAGCATTTTGAGATGATTCCTGCCCGTTGTTTAGGTCAGGATTTCTCAACCTCAGCACTATTGACTCCTTGGGTGGGATACTTCTTTGCTGTGGGGGCTGTCCCATGCATTGCAGGATGTTTCACAGCATCCCTGGCCTCTATCACTAAATGCTAGTAGCACTTGCTGAGTTGTGACAACCTAAAATGTCCCCTGGGGGCCAAAATCACCCCTGCTTGATTAGATTGGGGATTCTTCTGCAGTCTTTTTAATAAATCTGGTGCCTGTCTTCTGTCTCAAAAAGCTCACAACCAACTGAGGGCAAGAGTTCCATAAATCATTTCAATTTTCTCATGTTCTGGCCTTATGGACAAGCACCTAAAATTGACTGAATAAAACAAGACATAGTATTAAGCTTGACTTTGCTCCATCTAATAGGAAACAACTGTAGTTATACTAACCCCAAAATACTCGCAAGAGCCTGAAAACTCTTCATCTTGATTGTCTTTTGACAATAACATAAACCAAACCAGAACAGTGAATATAGGTCTTAGCGGCTTTTCCCTTTATGTAAATATTTTATAGCTCAGAGTTACAGAATGGCCTATAAATTTCCAAGCATCATTAGCAAAAAGATTATAATCTGGACTAAGATGTCACAAGAGTCCACTTTTCCCAAAAAGGAGCTAACTAAAAATCCCGGGTATTTTGTGGCATTTGCAAAGGATGGCAATATAATACGTGCCAAAAGGTGATGCAAAAATCTTAAAATATCTGTTTTTGTTTGTGACCATTTTACTAAGTAATAAGGTCCAAGAACTTGGTTATTCTCCCCTGGCATCTTAACGAAGGAATGAAAGCCATCAAGTTCACTTGATCAGGCCACAGTGGGTTCTCTTTATCCCAGGGTCACTACAAAAACAACCAACTTCAACAACACCCCTCAGAGAACATCTTTGAATAATGGCAGCTAATGCCAGTGACTGTAAGTGTGCAAGGAGGCATGCTTCTGACTTCACTACTTAATATGCAACTGCAGAACAGCCATGACAGTTTAAGCACTGTGCTGGAAGCTGGGCCATATTAATGAACCTGAACCAGGTGCTCTTCTCATCAAGGTGACAGCCTAGTGAGAGAGACAAAAAGACCAGCAATTACAATACAGCTCAGGGATGGCACACCCCTGGGCCCACATCTGTTCAGCTTCTCACCTGCTTCAGGTGATGTCCCTGAGGAATCCTAACACACCCTTCTCTGCCATGGCTGCCATGATCTCAGAATCCCATGCATCAAAACCTCTAGGCCAGTGGTCCTCAACCTGGAGCAGGCGAAAGAATCATCTGGAAGTTTTGTTCAGACACAGATTGCTGGGTCCTACTTCGCAAGTTTCAGATTCAGTAAGGCTGGGTGGGGCCCCCAGTTGTGCTGATGTTGCTGTTTCTGGTACCATACTTTGAAAACCAGTGTCTAGGCATCTACGACAAATCGAGCCGAGTTGGCATAGGAAATAAAAGCTAGCTACCATCTCTGGGATGGAATGATCTGAGCTGGGACAGGAATGTACAGAGAGCAACCAGAACAAAGGAGGGGCCCCTCACTTCGACCTGGGAGGGGGAAGGCTCAGGAAGTCTTCCAGGGGGAAGTAGTACCTGGTCAGCACGGGGCAGGGCAGGGGGAGGGTAGAAGAACACAGTACACGCAGAGACCCTGAGACAGAGGGAGAGTGCTCTGTCCCAGTAGAATTCTAGGAGGGAAATGGCATTTGACATCAGGTAAAGTTAGTAGAAGCAACTGCACCATTAACCTCAGGAATGAAAACATTCCTTTTCTACTGAAAGCATTTTAATGATCAAATGTTTCATTGTCATCCTTTTGCATTGAATGCTTTCCTCCTTAAACAACATCTTGTGCTTTAAAAGAGTCTATCACAATGTCCACATTATGAAATACTAATAACCCCGCCGTTTTAATACCACTGCTAAGGCCGCAAACGGAGGATGCTCAGAGTTAGTCTAAAGATAGTGCCTGCAACAGTCCAGGAAACAAGCAAAGAAATAGACTAAAAATCTCAGGATCACCTTTTAAGTGGAGACCAACTGGGGCAGAGGTAGGGGAGGGAAGGAGCCAGTAATTTAACTCAAACAGGGATGTTAGAGCTGGAAATTTTGCTGGATATCTTCTAATCTAAGCCCCTCCATTTCAATAATGAAATGCAGTCATCCAAATAAAGGTTCGTGAAAACTAGGAAATCCTCAAAAAACATCAAAGGGAATTTTTTTTAAAAAATCAAGATTTGCTTAAGTACAAAGGAAAGATATTATCATCTTTGTCCAGTAAGAGAGGTTAAAATATAGCGCGATACGGAAGATAACACTGACTTTGAAGATGTTGGGACAGAAAAATGATCCCTAACAAAACTTAGAGCTCAGTCAGACAAATTCTAAAGTATTGGACAGACAAGGACTGTCCCACAGGACGCTAGAACAGAAATATTATTTAAAATATTTGAAGTATTCAAATATAAAATTTTGAAGACAATAAACTTTGTGATTATTAACTTCCAAGGGTACTCTGGACAGGAAACAATTGCACAATGCCATAGACAATGTAGCAAACAAAATTTTACTAGCAAATAAAATGTACTCAGTTCTTGCAATGATGGCCAACCTTTACATTCCCTCAGTTCTGTGCCAAGTGCAATTAAAGCCATATTACGCTTCCTGATTTCCTTATGACACACTGCAAAGGAAACTGTATATAAGAAAACATAACTTCATCTGATAAAATGGAGGCATCTAGAAGCTGGGTGGCACGGGGCACACTATGGATTTCCTCTTGTTCTTCTGGCTTGGTCCTGCCATGAGCTTCTTTTTCCAAACTGATTTTCAATGCCTTATTGATTGCACAGCTTTACTGATTTTCAACTTTAAAAAAAGAGTCTCTTCATTTAAAAATGCTATTAATTATGTCAGTGGTAAGGTACACAAATGTTGATAGTATTTGATTTTTCTGAAGATTTAAAATTTCTCAAAACAGAAAAAAAATCATTTAAAATAAAAAGGCCTCATTTGATATTTTATAAATCTTCTAAAGGGATCTGTAGTATTCACTGCACAGACATAAAAATACTTTATAAAAGTGAGTATGGAATGAACAAAACAGAACCTACTGTATATATCTGCCATCAGAAAAGCGTATGTTTCTTTTTTTCTTTGTGTGAAAACCGTAACTGCCTCGTACTTTAGCTAGAAGTGGTTTTGTCCAATTCCCCGACTAAATATTAAATATCTGAAGGGCAAGGACTATTTCTAACACAGCTGTAGTTCCCTAAATCCAGTATTAAAAGTGAAATTAATGACCTTCCAAGTGGTCATCAAGGAGATGGTCTGTTTTAATCATTCATTCAACACAGACTTGTTGAGTTTCTACTGTGTGCTAAGGAATATGGTCAGCACTGGCTGCACAGAGTAAGTGTATATTCCAAAAGAAACAGAAAGAACTCCCCAAAATACAGAATACGCACTATCCAGATTGAGGTCTACTCATATGGGAGGTGTCCACTGGGACAGCTACACTTTAAGCATTAGGATTTCAAAAATCCCAGTAAGCATCACTGTTATTAAGACAACGCCTCACCTCGGAAGAAACTGAGCTTGCTACTTCAAAATGTTGGATGCCAATTCTTCTCAAATACTACCTACAACATCATATGGAATGCACAGGGAGTCTATCCACGACTGCCAATGCAGCATGTGTCCCACTGTCTTCTCAACCTACAATGCTTCACATTATTTCCGCCATGTCACTTTTTAAAATTGGACTCTAATGACAGATGAGACCACAGAGTCATGGAATTACATCAGGAAGACACCCTATAAAACATCAGGACCATGATTTGAAACACAAAGAAATGGGAGCTTAGAAAACTAACTGAGCACCGAATTGGGAGTTGGGAAGACTGCCCCAGGCCAGTTCTGACTACTGACCACTCACTCCCCAAACCTTGCTTTTCCTTGGGTTTCTCATCTGTTCCATGGGGATAATGCCTGCCCTATTAACCCCCAGATGAGAAGATTTTAAAACCACGAAGAGGTCTAAAAACATGAAGCATTGTTTTTACTAGCCAAGGTCAAAGAACTGGCCAGTGACTTGGCCAGATCGGACATCTCCTGAACCCATGGCCTGTTCCCAAATACCAGGCTGCTGTTTATTACAAATAATGAACATTCATTAAAGACCAGGAAAATAACATAACACAGCCATTTTGAAAGACTAGGAAGGAAAAAAAAAAAAAAAATCAATCCTCCTCCTACCCCCATCCCCAAATTTTTAAAAATGCACGGAAGATCCAGGAGTTGTCAAACGGAGCGTGAACATACAGGTAGTTCTCAAATTACAAATTCTGGGTGGTGCTGCCAAATAAAATAGAAGACACAGTTAAATTTGAGTTTTAGATAAACAATAAATAATTTTTAGCGTATTACACGGGACATACTTATGTTAAAAAAAATTGTTGTTTATCTGCGATTCAAATTTAGCTGTATGCCCTTTACTTTTATTTGCTAACTTATTTCTGGGTCATTTGTATTCCTTTTCTGACCATCAGTTGTGAGGTACTGGAAAGAACACTCACCTTGGGATTCTAGAAACCTGAGTTCAATTTCTGGTTTTGTCCATTCCTAGTTCTGAGACCTCAGGCAAGTCAGAGTTCCCTCACTTGGCAAAAAGAGGCCAATAAATACATCCCCTACAGGACTGAGTGAGTAAATACTACATGTGGAAGTTCAGCACTTTGCCAACAAGGGCAACACCATTTTGTCATACCACCTTTTAGAGAGACACACTATTAGAAGGAGTGATTTGGTTTTTAGAAGAGGCCACATCAGACAATTTAAATACTCTATTTTTCCCTGAGAAATTCCCTGACTTTAGCGAGTTCCCCTTAAATACAAATTGGCGCTTTCCTGCATCTGATAAACATTTTGAGCTGTGTATTACGGTCCTGCCTTCTAGACAACGCTGCATCAGCCTTTCACCGTCATCGTCCATCCACAAAGCTAGGCATGTTCAAACTTAAATGCTTTATTGCTCAAAAAATAGCTGAGTGTATGATTTCACGAAAATTAGAATTAAAAGGCTGACCTTAAGGATAGGAAGCACTGGTTTCATCAGCTTTCCCAATGTCCCTGTGGAGTTCCTCAAACCAACTGGACGGTGCCACTTCCCAAGGCTCCACGTGTCCAGCCGAGACTTCTGAATCTATCAAAGCTTGACCTCTAGCCACTCCTGGGTGTCCCAGCAACTGGAACTTAACGTGACCAAAGCAAATTCTTAATCTTCCAGTCTGCTCCTCTGTCTCTGACACCATTATCTCCAGTTACTTCTGTTAGAAATCTGAGAATCATCTGACACGTCCCTTCTGTGAAGTTCTCAAATCTAACCCATCACCAACATCAGGATTCCACATCTAAAATGCAGCTCCTACCCCCCAATTCTCATCTCCACTCCTGTCATCTTGACCCAAGCCTCGTTCATCTCTCTCACCGACCCTACAGCAGCCTCCTAACTGGTCCTCTGCCCCCCAACTCATTCTCCATATCGTAACCTGAGTTATCAGCTGAAATCAGAAATCAAATCACGTGACTCTGCTTAAAACTACATTAATGCCTCTCTATCAGCTTGGTTGCTGCCCACCTCATCACATGCTTCTTGGCCCCATCATCACTTCCCCCCAGCTATTCTGGCCTTCTCACAGTTCCTAGAACACAGCACTAAGCTCTCATGACAGGGTCTTTGCACATGCTGTTCCCATTGGCTGGACCAGGGGAAGCCTTGACTGATGCCTTCTCATCCTTCAAGTCCCAACTTAAGTACAATCTCCTCCAAGAGACCCTCCTGCACTGATTCTTCTATTGTGGTAAAATATATATAAACCTTACTCTTTTAACCATTTTTAAGGGTACAGTGATATTACGTACATTCACATTATTGTACAACCATCACCACCATCCATCTCCAGAACTTTTTCATCATCTCAAACTGAAACTGTACACATTAAACAATAACTCCCCATTCCCCCGCCTCTCAGCTTCTAGTACCTACTGTTCTCCTTTCTTTCTGTAAACTTGACCACTCTAGATACCTCATATAAATGGAATTATACAATATTCGTCCTTTTGTATCTGGCTTATTTCACTTAACATAATGCGTTCAACGTTCATCCATGTTGTAACATGGATCAGAATTTCATTCCTTTTTAAGACTGAATAATATTCCATTGTCTAGATATACCACATTTTATTTAGCCATTCATCCATCAATGGCCATTTGGGTTCCTCTGGGGCCATTTTAAAGTAGGCCCTCATTATTCTCTTAGTAATGCCTTATTTTCCTTTAAACACTTATCATAGATTGTAATTCTAATATCAGTTTGTTTCATATCTCTTTTATTCAATATTTTGTTTACTATCTACTCCTGCCACCCCACCCCCAGCAATCCTGTAAGCTCCACAAGGGGGAGGACTGTGTCTTTTGTTCATCCCTGTATTAACCACCAGTACCTGGCACGGGGCCTGGAGTTAGAGGGTATTTAATAAATAATTGTTGAGGGGTCGGCCCTGTGGCCGAGTAGTTAAGTTCGCACGTTCCGCTTTGGCGGCCCAGGGTTTCACGGGTTTGGATCCTGGGCACGGACATGGCACCGCTTATCAGGCCATGTTGAGGTGGCATCCCACATGCCAAAATAGAAGAACCCATAACTAAAATGTGCAACTATGTACTGGGGGGATTTGGGGAGAAAAAGCAGGAAAAAAATAAAATAAAAAGATTGGCAACAGTTGTTAGCTCAGGTGCCAATCCTTAAAAAAAAATAAATAATTGTTGAATCATTGAATGAAAGAAAATCATTAGGCCACCACAAAGCCACTAGTCTTTAGATTCATTCACAAATTCTACACACTTTGCATTCAACTGTGAAAGACAACAAACTAATGCACACATATACCCACACACATATTTAGCTCTCTGGACACAAGCAATTCCTTTTATAACATGTAAGTCTATCTATTTTTGATTAATACACATTTCCATTTCCTATGTTCTTTTCAAGAATGCAACACGTGCAAAAGTAACTTATATTGAGCAATATAAGGAAATTAAGTATTAATAAACGCTACACCATGGATGATTATGCTAAGCAAAACAAGTGGATCACGAAAGAACATATGTTGTATGATTCCATTTATATAAAATGTACAGATAGGCAAATACATAGAGTCAGAAAGTAGATTAGAGGTTGCCAGGAGCTGGGGGGAGAGGGGAATACAAGTGACAGTTAAGGATACAGGATTTCTCTTTTGGAGTGACGAAAAGATTCTAAAATAGATTGTGGTGATGGTTTTAGAACTCTGTAAATATACTAAAAACCACTGACTTGTACACTTTAAAAGGATGAATTGTATCGTACATGAGTTATATCTCAATAAAGCCGTTTTAAAAAAAGAAAACGTATATGTATGGAGATGGAGGGGGCCGCCTCTATTCGAGGGTTGGGAAGAGCTTGCCTTCCCAGTTAGGCAGCACACAGCAAGGAGGAGGGAAGCGAGCAGGCCCTTGGCAGCAGCCCTGGGGCAGCAGCCTGTTTTCTCTCGCGGCAGACGCCTCCTTGCCCCACATACCCTGTGGATTACAGACCATCTTCCTTCCAATACAAGTAAAGCCCTCACCTTCACCAAACCGTCTCTTTCTGACACCCCTCCCCTCCCCGCCAAAGTGGGAAGACATGCTCTGATGATAAAAAAAGTTCTATGAACCAAAACCTTATACAAATATGCATATTTCTGAAGAGCCTCTTTATAACTGATTATGCGGGATCTGAACACAGCCCATTGAATTTACAGTTCTGAAACTCAGATTTCCATTTGCAACCCAGGCTCTGCCAAGAAAGTTATCTTTGGCTCCTCTCTCTCCCACACCCCATATCCAATCTGTCCGGAAATCCTGTTGGCTCTACCTTTAAAATATATCCACAACCTTCTCTCCCTCAGACATCTCATCCTGAGCCAAGCCTCCATCATGGCTCACCTGGTTTACCCTCCTAACTGGTCTCCCTCCCTAGGAGCCCTCCCCAAGCCTGGTCGCCACACAGGAGCCAGAATGACCCTTTTGAAAGGCAAGTCAGATCACAGATCACGCTTCTCCAATGGTAACGTCATACACCAACTCCCCACCCATCTTCCACAAAGTCAAAGCCAAAGTTCTTCCATGCCCAAGAAGCCCTGCACGAGGGGCCCCTCTTACCTGCTCTCATCTTCTCCCCCTCTCTCCTGCCCTCCCCACTCACAGGTTTGAGGAACAGTCGACTACCTGCTCATCAGACTGCATCAGATGAGCCAGGCACCTGCACCGAGTCATATGTCCCCTCTGCCTAGGACATTCTTCCCCCAGATCTTCATGATTCACCCTCTTCCTGCTGAGTCTTTGCTCAAACATCGCTTTCTCCACTCCGCAATTGCATCTTGCTCCCTTGCCCCCCCACCCCAATTTCCTTTACCCTGCTCACCTCTTTTTATCCCCTGTAGCACTCATCTTCAAACATACCATAAAATTTACCTAAAATTTACCTACTTATTATCTTTACCAAACACTGTCTCTCTCCTCTCTCTATGGGCTCCTTGAGGACAGGCTCTTTATTTACTTGATTCGCCGACAGATGCAAAGTGCCAGGCACACGGGATGTGCTCCGTAAGTATCTGTTGGCTGGCTGGATGGATGGATGAGGTTCTGTTTGTTTCAGCCTTTGAAGGCTAAGAAGAGAGTCCACTCTGTGGAATGACTGAGGAGACAGGAAGTTCCCTAGCAGAAGCCATGAGTTTATTTCTTTGGCCATTCAAGCTAGAACTCAAGAAATGAGACCAATAGTTAACTAAGAATACAGGGCCTGAGAAAACTTTCTTCAGCTTTAAAAAGAGTGTTGGTTTGAGCAACCGCAAAGATCCAGGACACATTCGATGCTACCTACGTCACCACTCACACAGTCTGAGGTTCTCAAATTGACCTTGGAGAATTTTCACCTTATTTCTCAATGTAAAGGGGGAAGCTCAAGACTGAAAAAAAAATTGTAAACAATCTTAATCAAGCTGAACCAGACAAATAAAGTATCAAAACTCTGAGAGATTACCCATGTTAGCCCCAATATCTTTTTTGTGGCTGTGACTGGCATAGGGAAGGAAGGAATAATACCCAAGAATGGTGGTATTTGAGGTTAGTTTGAAGCTTTTGTTTTTTCCATAAAAAAAAATCTTGCTTTTTAAATACACAAATCCTTATTTTGGCTAATTTTCAGGGCACAGTATAAGCATAAACTCATATGATAGTCTATTGCTCTCTAGAAAATATAGATTAAGATGTCTTTAACCTAGTAGGCTGACATCTAATCATTATAGAAAAGCTTCTGGTTTGGGGGGGGGTTTAAGATTTTTTTTTATTTCCATTTTTTCTTCTTCTCCCCAAATCCCCCGAGTACACAGTTGTATATATTTAGAGGTAGGTCCTTCTAGTTGTGGCATGCGGGACACCACCTCAGCATGGCCTGATGAGTGGTGCCATGTCCGCGCCCAGGATCCGAACCAGTGAGACCCTGGGCCACGGAAGTGGAGCGCATCAACTTAACCAGTCAGCCACGGCGTCGGCCCCCAAGGCTTCTGGTTTTCATCCTGCCACACAAATAAGCACATTATTACACAGGGGCAATATTTGATAATTCCACCATTCTACAGTCTATAACTGATTTTTGGCCGTGAAGTTTATTTTGAAAACCATGGATTCTACCCTGAGGTAGAAAACAATCTGACTTTTAAGTATTCAATTTTTCAAACACTTAAATATCAGTTTTAAATATCATCACAGTCTATTTAAATATCATCACATTTTAACCCTCCCTCCAACAAGAACAACAAAATTTTCTTTATTTTTAATCCAAGTCAATTCTGGAGGAAAGTTAAACATTTCCTCCTCCACCACATAATGTCATTCTTGGAACGCAGCTGTGGTTTGCAGAGGTCTCCAGATCATGGAGCTAGGTCTCCTAGCTTTTACACCCTCCCTGGCACAGAGCAGTGTCAGCCACACCGTGGGCCAGTTGGGTGATGGAAAGCCGAAGGACCTCCAGCTTTGTAAGAGTAGCTGCAAGTGAAAAGGAGAAGCATGTGGCTGCCCTTTACATGTCTTCAACGCGACCATCCTCCCCTCCGTAACCTGAGTTCTTACCTCCAAGCTATTTTGGAGGAAAGTGCAGTTTACTACATGTCCCTGCCCATCTTAACCACTTTCTATGAAAGATAAATCTCACAAAATAGAATAAGAGCTCAAAACTCCCATGAACAAACAGATTCGGATGTCCATGTTCATAGCAGCATTATTCACAACAGCCAAAGGTGACACAACCCAAGTGTCCATTGATGGATGAATGGATAAACAAAATGTGGCATGTACAGACAATGGAATATTATTTAGCTTTGAAAAGGAATGAGATTCTGATACAAGCTACAACTTGGATGAACCTTGAGGACATTAGGCCAAGTGAAATAAGCCAGTCACAAAAGGACGAATATTGTATTATTCCACTGACATGAGGTACCTTAGAACCACCAAAATCATAGAGACAAAGCAGAATAGAGGTTATCAGGGACTGTGAAGAGGGAGAGACGGGGAGTTACTGTTTAACGGGTACAGAGCTCCAGAACGGGTTGTTAAAAAATTTCTGGAGATGGATGATGGCGACAGTTGCAGGTTATCATGAATGTGCTTAATGCCACTGAAATCACACTTAAAAATGGCTAAATGGTAAATTTTATAAATATTTTACAGCAATTAAAACAAAACTCCCATGAAATAAGCTTCTGCACTAAAGTGAGATCATGAGAAACCTCCTTTTCTCACAAAGTCATTCTAGTACCAAAAACCAGGTACAGATTTTCACTTAATTCTCATAATCTCTGCAGTCTGATGAAGCCCACGCACTTAGTTTCCTTGTTTTATCAAAACTTCTGGAGGCTTATATAAGATTTTCTAGTGCCTAGCTTAAGGCCCCAAAATTTATTTCCAATATGGCAAGAGGACCAATATTTTCCAGCATGAAATATACAAAATCGGACCCATCTCCCCACATGAGTGAATATTTAAACCACCCAAGTCAAATGGTTATCTGGGGGTTTTTTTGGCTTTTTTTTTTTGAGGAAGATTAGCCCTGAGCTAACTGCTGCCAATCCTCCTCTTTTCGCTGAGGAAGACTGGCCCTGAGCTAACATCCATGCCCATCTTCCTCCACTTTATATATGTGGGACACCTACCACAGCATGGCGTGCCAAGCGGTACCATGTCTGCACACCAGATCTGAACCGGCGAATCCCAGGCCGCCAAAACGGAATGTGAGCACTTAACCACTGCGCCACCGGGCCGACCCCTGTTTTCTTATAGAGAATGTAAACACTTCTTCTGGATCAGATCTCAAAGAACGGTCTCAGTAGTTCACTGTGTCCCAAGAAGACAAAGCAAGGATTTGCGTACAAGTCACATCACACTTTTTAAATAATGCATCCAAACCATGGGAGCTTCCCCAAGCAAGAATGGATGGTCAGAGGCTGTATGAGGATAATGCTCGGAGCCTGAGGAGTTCCAATGAAGATACTCCACCTCAACTCGAGTAAAGGCTAGAAAAGTGATTCCAAACACTGCCTGCTCTAAATCAAACAAACCTCAATTCTAGTAGAACAAAAGCCACTCTGCAAAGAGACAAAGCCATAAATGACAGCCCTGTAAATAAAGACCAAAGCTACCAGCCAAAGGTCGTCTACACATGTACTCGATGCAGAAGTGCCAGGCTTCTTGGTCATGCTGTGGGGAGGCGGTCATCGCCACTCAAGGATTGCCCTGGAACAAGAGTGACCTCCGCCCCCCCCCCAACCCCCGCCCCAGGAGTCAGTGCCTTTTCCCCAGACTGAGAGCCAGCTTCCCACCACTGCCCCTGCACAGCTTCCAGGCCCAGCTCTCCCCTATTAAATGCAAATTCACTAGACATGGACACTGATAATGAACACAGAGCTTCAGAGCTGGAAGTGACCTAGGCCATCCTCCAGAGTCTAAGGCAACCATCTCCCCATGCAGAGAAGGAGAAATGTCCAGAGTGGGAAGAGAGAGAACGCGCCTGGTCTACTTTCTTACCAAAGAAGAAAAAGATCCCGCAACTCAGGCCCTCTGAGACCCTCACAGGCTTTCCATGAAGCAGGGAGGTAATCCCCAGCGTAGCGCTTAGAGGAGATGCTCAAGCCATTTTAAAAATGAATGAATGAATGGGATGGTACCAAGAGTCTCTCTCATTAGCGATGCTTCTCAGGCGCCACAACTAAGAAACCACGTGGAGAGCATTGATCCTCTAAAGAAGAGTCACTGTTCAGAAACACCTGACCTTTGAACAGGGAAGAGTAATTTTTTTTAAACAGGAGTATGAAGGCTGAGGGAGAGGAAAGACAGACAGGAAGTGGGGGTAAAGGAGACACAGCAGAGCTCGGTATGTCCCAAGGGCCCCCACTGCACAGGAGCAGGGAGCACCCAGATGAGAGCAGCCAGAGCCC
This sequence comes from Equus caballus, assembly GCF_041296265.1. Lineage (NCBI taxonomy): Eukaryota > Metazoa > Chordata > Mammalia > Perissodactyla > Equidae > Equus > Equus caballus. The sequence goes on from NC_091691.1 coordinate 83,538,221, forward strand.
CTCATGGCTGTGACTGAGTGGACATGTCCCTAGGTCACTGAGCACCCTGGTCCTCTGTGCCACCTCCACACACCCGGGCTCTAGGACTCAAGCCGTGGATTTAGAGGTTCAGAACCTCACCCCTACTCTAGGAGACTCTTTCTTGCCAGGGCCTGGAGCAAACAGGCACCAATGTTTGCTAAATAAATACTAACACATAGAGAGAGTCGGGTTTGCTCTGCAGTCTAGGAGAAAGGCAACTGCTAGATGAGCAATAAATATTTACAGCGCCGTATCAACACCACCACAACAGTAATATTAATGACTACTTTTTATTGAGCTCTGGGCTAAACCCTTTTAGCTAAATCCCCTCATTTGGAACTCCTCACACAACCTTGCAGGTAGCGTTATTATTATTATTCTGTTTTACAGATGAGGAAACAAGCAGGAAGGATTGAATAACTTGCCGTAGGTCATACAACTGGGAAGCGGTGATGGCTGGATTCTGAGCTGGGTCAAAGGATTCCCAAGCTCAGGCTACCAACCTCTATGTCATTGCTGCCTCTGGGCTCGGTGCTCACTGGGACCAGTTATCAAACGCAGTTCCCATTGTGCACGGTTTGGGCCACAATTTATGTAAAGGTGGAATGCATTTCGAAGTGCTAGGAAAAGTACTAACGTGTTCCTAAATGATCAGATGATAAAAATTCGTTTGTTTTCTAAGAATAAAAATGAGAAACACGACTGTTATAGATAGATAGATAGAGATACATGCATACACACATATATATGCTTCTAGACTCTTCTTCCATAATGCAAGGTCTTCAGTGACACTGGGCTGCAAAAGATCTTAGACTGAAGTATTATTTTTAGCTGAGCACAGGGATGGGAATTCAGGAGTAATTTGATTAATAGAATAAAGAAGGCTAAGCTATCTCCTTTTTGTGTTATTAAAACTCTTCTGGCAGCAAATTAATTTTTACTTATCTTAATAAGTAACAAAACACCTACAGGCATGAATACAATTAATCTCCTCGAATGATGCCAACAAACAGACCTGGAAATTCACAAGATACCTAAAGATATCACAAAGAAAAACTTCCCAGGAGACTAATCTAAAAGCAAAGAGAGAAGCAAATTCTAAAATTAAGTGCTTAAGAAAGTATAGGCTCTTCTCTGTAGAGCCAGGGACAAGAATGGACCCCATAAAACTTGTTCTAGTACCTAAAAAGCAAGTTCCTCTGCATTCACAAGACCATAGGTTTTTTTTTTTTTTTTTACAATGACTGGAACTACAAGGCAAAGGTAACCAATAGATTAAAATCTCTCCAGAGTAGGTTACAAGGATCACCTGGATTCCATGAATGTTGTTTATGAAAAACTAAAACGGCATTCAAACTAATAAGGCAATAAAATACCAAAAATACACCAAATACCTGGGCATCATACTAATTTTTTAAAAATCAGTTTAATAAAAAAAATAAGAAAATAACACATTCACTCACCTGTTCTCTCACTTAATTCTCTCAACATCTTTTTCCCCAGCAAATGAGTAAACTGAGGTTCAGAAAACTTAGAAATTCATCTAAGCTTATACAATTTAAAAAGGAAGTAAATATAATAAAAATAAGTTGTAAAAAGTAAGTACAATTTAAAGTCAGTAACAGAACTGAAATGTGTGGGAATCTACCCTTGCTTAGAAGCGAGAGAAAGAAGGAAGGAAAGAAGGAAAAAGGAGAGAAAGGAAGGCAGACAGACAGACAGGGATAGAAACATTCTACAGTTAGATCAGGTCAGCGCCATCAGTGCTCAGGTCCCAGAGACGGAAATCCAGGTGAAGCATGGAACCAGTGCTGAACCTGCCGTTTTGTTTAGTCATTTGCTTTAACAAATCATTATTTTAAAGCCTCGATCAAAAACAACAACAAAAATCCTCCTAGTTCCATCACTAATTATTTTTCTTAAAATAAAAACCAGATGGAAAGCTTGAAAGAGACCAGAGCTACTCCCACACAGATGGCACTCGTGTTCACTAGGATGAAGCCGCATTAGCCTTGCTTGCCTCTCAAAAACAGACACACAATCACTGAAAGTTACGCAGCACAGCCGGTAGGAAACGGCAAATTGAGAACGCAGTTAAGGTTTCTTACCTAAAATTAGAACAAGAAAGCCTCCACTACCTAATGAAAACTATTAAGAGAATTCAGAGGAGTAACTGCAGGCAGGCAGGCTTCTCCCCCAGAGAGTAATCAGCTAGGAACCATTCGTCATCTTTTGCACAGTATATGCATTTATAATGGGTTTGAATAAGGCCTTCAACAGCAGGCCCAGAATGAATGCCGTTTTAGGTCTAAGACAAAAGTACTCCTGAGACGAAGAAAATTATAACTTCTACTTCACGTTTTGCGTTGTTTCCTCTCTCTATATGCGCTTGTATTTACTATCACTGCAGACTTCATCATACATCATTTTTAGTTTTTGTTCCCCAAAACAGTTAACCTTTGTCCGGAACCTACTGTGTGCCCGGTGATCCTCAAGCACTTCGCCTGTGTTGTCTCACTCAATTCTCAAGGAGCGGAGGCAGAAATTTGAAGGCAATGCAACCAGGCAGATGGGACAGAATCTTTTCTCAGGCCAACAGGGCGGGCAGTTTCCGGGTGGGGAACTCGGCGGAGTCCGGAGCTACCCAAGGTCTCGGAGCCCTGCAGGCTCGGCGCGGACGGGCCGAAGGAGTCGGGTGGGGTGGACCAGGGCTCACTGGGCGGAAACGAGGCCCACGTTCCCCTTACTAGCGCGAGTCAACCACCCTCCCCCGTCCAGCATCCTCGTCCTCCCGCTACAGATGTCACGGATCTACATTCTGAGCCTCCCCGCCGCTGGGCGCACACTCGCTCGCAGAAGTTGGGCGGACGATTCAAGCTTTTCTTTCACTTGGGGAGAAGTGAGGACTTGGGGGGGGGGGGGTTAAAATATTCGCCATTCTCTGCAACACCCCTCCCCCAATAAGTTGCCCCTCCGGAAGTACACAGCGAGGTGACAGCGCTGGGCACCAAACTGGGAAGGGAAGGAGATGGCCTTTAGCAGTGCCAGGGGAGCTGGCGGATACGACCCTACAACCACTGGGTGAAAAAAGTCTCTCTCTTCCCCCTCACTTCTCAACAGGCAGTAAAGCGCACAGAAGACGTCTGGATGGTACCTGCTCCCGCAGCAGGCGCGGTGGAGGCGAGTTCACCCTCCATCCTTCCTGCAGGAGCGGCCAGGTACATTTGGCCTTAAGGTCTTTTTCGGACATGTTGACATCGGCTCCCAAAGGGAACCGCAGCAGAACCTGGTCACGGGAGACTTCCGGAGGGGCGGCAGACACTGCTGGGAAGCCAGCTGCACTTCCCAAGGACGCACAAGCCCTGCCGGGCTTGACCCTCGGAGCTTAACCCCGGACATATGCGCGGAAAGGAGGGAAGAACCCAAACACCTCCTGCGAGTTGCCTCTCGCCCTGGCAGGTGAAGACCCCATGGACCTCTCCACAGCGCTACCTGCCCGGTCAGCGGTACCTCCCCACCCCCGAGGCCACGAAGGCTCCTGGCACCCCCAACCAAATCCCACCCGTCCTGCGGGCTCAGGAGCCCAAGGACGCGGCCAGCTGCTGCCACAGCATCTCGCATCCCGGGAGTCCGCGCGCCCTAGTACAGCCAGGGGACTTGCGGGATCCTACGGGGTGGGGGGCGTGGAAGAGGTCCGGGGGCCCCGGCGCCGCGCACCTCCTTACCTGTCGCTCGCCGGGCCCCGGCTGGGGCATCCGCCGGGTGCGCGCCTCTCCGCACTCTCGCTGCGCACCTGGCCGCCGCCGCCAGCCCAGCCCCAGCCCTGGCCGCGGCTCTAGCGCTTCATGGCGCACGGGGGCTGGCCCGGGGCCCGGGGCAGCGTGTCCAGTTGGCGGCGGCTACTCTGCTCTCGCGGCTCGCCAATGGCTCCCCGCCTTCCCCCGCCCCGCGCCCGCGCGCCCTTCCTCTGCGGCTGCCCTTTTCTCTCCGCTCCCCGGGACCGGCCAAACTGGTTTCTCCGCTCCGGGGTGGTGCCTCCAGTCTCCCACCGGCAGCCACGACTGCTGCGCGCGGTAGAGCTGAAGGGAGAGGGCGGGCCCCGCCGTCCGCCCTCCCCTTGTCCCTCCCCTGGGGCGGAGAGGGGCTGGACAGCTAGCCCCAGGACGGGCAGACACAGTCCAGGTCGAACCCCGCGCCCCACGTGCGCCCCGGCGGCAGGTGGGCACGATGGCCGTGTTCCCCGCCCAGCGCCGCCCGCGACCCAGCAGCTGCGGCGCTCTCGGCTCCCCCGCGCTCCCGCCTCCTTGGGGGCCCCGCTCCCCACCCCGCCCCACCAGCCCCGCCTCACTTTCTCGCCGCCCTCGGCCGGCCTGGCCACCGCCCGGGGGTCGGTGACCGCGCCAGCCTGGAAAGCTGGCGGGGCCGCGTCTCGCTTGGGACCTGAGCTCCCTCAGTAAGGGGAGCAGTACCCTCTCGATGCCAAGTCACGTTCCGGGACGGGTCACCGAATGCGCGTCGCCGGTCGCCGCGCGGAGGATGGGGAAAGAGACGACGCCGAAAGACCTCGAGAAACTTCCTGTAATTGCAGCAAGCAGGCTTTCTGCTGAGACCAAACTCCCCCAGCTTTACGGGTTTGGGGTCAAAAGGAGCCAAAGTGCGGCGTGTGAATGGAGCGGTATACTTGGACATTCTGGACTCGTGTGCCTGATTATTGGCTGTTTTTTGGGCATGTGAATCGCGCCTCCGTGGCAATATATACGTTACACTCATTACGCCCATAACTCTCCTTTCTGCATGATTTTACTGCTCACCTACTATGGACAAGTCGCTGGGATGGAAAGTCAAAGATGAATCAGAGTTTGCTTAAAATGTAGTAGGGGTGGGGCCGCCGGTGGCGCAGCGGTTAAGCTCGCACGTTCTGCTTTAGCCGCTAGGCGATCGTCAGTTCGGATCCTGGGTGCGGATATGACACCGCTTGGCACGCCGTGCTGTGGTAGGTGTCCCACATATAAAGTAGAGGAAGATGGGCACGGACCTTAGCTGAGGGCCACTCTTCCTCAGCGAAAAGAGGATTGACAGCAGATGTTAGCTCAGGGCTAATCTTCCTCAAAAACAAACAAAAAAAATGTAGCAGGGGAGATAAGACTCATAGACAAATATCTAGTTACCTGCAGATCAGAGAGGTTGTTGGCCTGAGAGTTCAGACTCAACTGGGGGCCTAAGGGAGACTTCATTGAGGAGGCCACACTTGAGGTGGGACTCAAAGATTCACACATTCAGGGATCAGAGTTGCATGGACAGGGTATTCAGAGAGTGGTCCACTGCTTTGATCTTCAGGTATATGAAAGATTCAGCTGGATGTTGTTAAACCCAAGACTGCCCTGGGTTTCTTATTCATTAGTGACACTTGATCTTTGACTAGGTGGTGCCGGTCAGTCATGTAATCTCTCTGGGCCTCAGTTTCCTCAAGTATAAAATGAGATTGGACCAGATGATCTCAATTGGTTCCTTCCAGCAGTTAGTTTCTGAACCCAACAACAGAACAAAGAGGCCAGAAAACACAGGGCCTGTTTAGTGACAATGTGGTAAACCACTTGGCTGGTACTGCAGTGGTAATACGCAAAGCTAATGAGTGAGTTAGGGCCTGGAAAACATTGCCCAGAAGAGAGGCTACAGCTGCATTTAACACCCCTGTGTAGACACTGAAGATTTCAAGCTAGGCTGCTTCGCTAACAGATGACAGTGGGTGGGGGGGTAGGGAGGAGGTGTGGACAAAAGGGCATAATGGCTATTGTTTCTAAGACTCATTCAACAAATATTTGAGTGCCTACCATGCACTAGGCACTGTTCTGGTTGCTTGGGCATATCAGTGGACCAGTCAGGCAAGTTGTATCTTAAAAGGTGACAAATGCTTTAGAAAACTAAAACAAGACTGTGGGGATGTTGAGGGGAGGGATTGGAGGGGTGGTGAAGGAGCCTTCTAGGGTGCTGTGAAAGTTCTCCATCTTGATCTGGGTGGTGGTTATATGAGTGTATACATATGTAAGAGTTCATCAACCCGTGCACTTAAGATTTGTACACTAAAAAATAATAAAAATAAAGCAAGGTTAAGAAATTAGAAATAGGGGAATGAGTTGCAATTTTCAATAATGCAGTCAGGGTAGGCTTCAAGAGGAGTTGCACTTGAAAAAGACTTGCAAGAAGTTGAAGGAGTTTCATCCAAGGTGAGAGAAATTCTTGGAAAACTCATTTTACCTGTAACCCACCAGAAAAGGGCGTGGTCAAACCTTGTGCTAGTGAGTTTCCCAAACATAGGCCTTCCACACCTTCCTGCTCTACACCCTCCTGGTGGTTGGGAAGGAGACTCAAAGCATGTCAGCTGATGTTGTTGATAAAGGAAGTGGCTCACCCTGGAAGCCTGACCCTTGTCCTCTCTGAGAGAACCGCGCCAAATTTCAGGGAGCCTTGTCAGGTCAGTCCTGGAAAGTGTCTCATGCATGGCGCGAGGATGGATTTTGAATGTGTCTTATAGGGGTCACTTGAGCGATGGTTTCTTTGTCTTGGTAGCAGCCCTACACCCCCCAGCCTCAGCCATTCTTTCCCAGCATACCCAGATAGAATCGAACAAGTGCTCTGGTTTTATTTAGAAGCCACTCCTATTCAGTAACCAACATCTTTACCTTGTCAGCTGCTGGAGGAAATAATTAAATTTAACAGCAACAGCCATTTCCAAAAGAGGATGGGAATGCTTTTCAGCTTTTATAGTTCGTAATTTCCTTCAACTATTCTTTTTCTTTACCTTTCTTTTCTTTTCTCCCCCCTTCTTTTGGCAACACTCCTGTGCATGTCCATGATGTGGGTAAGAAAAGCTGAGAAGGTTGCCAAAAGAACTAGCTCAATTTTACTGAAAATTCCTTTCCTATAATTTTTTTTCTGTGAGATAAGAGCTGAGAGATTAAAGATAAGTTTAAAGGGAGGTGATACTGCCTGTATTCAGTTCTTTGTTAAACTCGGTGGTCATTTAAGCTAAAGCATTTAATGCCAATGGAAAGGTATTCATGCCCCACTGGGTGTTACTGTAACCCTGTGCTTGGCCGTCAAGATTAACTCAGTTGGAAGGCAAATTCTTCACAGCCATTGTCTAGAGCAGCTCCAGAATTTTCAACATGATAAGAAGTTACCACTTAGGTGAGACTGTCTTTGCAATAAGTGAAATTAGAAGCTTCGAGTAGTCTGCCCCGCTTTCTTTTAAATGGTATTTAAAACAACAGATACAGATGATGTTGTCCGTTGTCTCTGGCACAAATAATTTTCCAAATTCCTTCTGACTTACTATGCTTTCCACCTCATTTACCACTTAGTGACTTCTTTTTTCTGGCCGTTTTAAATAAAAAATTGGATTCCAAGAGAAACATTAAACATCAGGTAGCTGTGTCTCAGTTATTTTAACCTTATCCCTACTTAACATGCAAGAGATGTTAGAGAAGGTATTATTCCTGGGCATGTTATTAAAATTCACTTCTCTTTCTTTCATATTCATGAGTATGTAAATATATAGGATTAGTCTACGGTTTTTCTTTTCTACAAAGAGGAGATTTTAATAACCTACTATCTATATGGAAATGTAATGAATATTAAATTGAACTGGTGTTGATAATATAATCCCAGATAAACTTAATTCATATAGTTAATTTAGATGTCGAATCAACAGTTTTCCAGAATATCTTGTGATCATTGTTAGTATACGTAGCCATGTTTTCACGTAATTGTAAGAAGTGTGTATGTATTACCTTATGCTTTGTTTTCATCATTTACCATTGTGTCATGAAAACATGGTTACCTTTCCATCTTCATCCCTCATCCCTCATCCTCCACAGCCTAAGCGCCTCCCCCTATTCCAAGCTTCTGATTCACTGAATTCTGAATTGCCCTTGATATGCACTGTGTTTGAAATGTCCTCCTCGTCTGCTGATCTCCAGCTCCAAAGTGACTTTCTCTGGGAAAACCTTGCCCTAGTCTCCCCGAGACAGTAGTACCCAAAGCGTTTTGCACCTAACTTCTAGGGAAGCATTTGTTCCATTGTATTTTAACTGTTTGCCTGTCTCATTCCCCACTGCACTGTGAGCCCTCTGAGACCCAAGACTGGCTCTTCTTCTTTTGGGTCTCTGTTGGCTTAGGACATTGCTCTAGCCCCCTAAGTGCCTATTAATTCTTGTAGAATGAATGAATGGTCTGCATAGTCATCTTCTCAATAGTTGTGCAGTATTTTCTTCTGCTGATGACTTAATCATTTGCTCTTGTTGAATACTTATGCGTTTACCAGATTGACTTCCAGAAATACCTGATCAGCCGCAACCCACATTATTTGAAGGGCTTCAAAACATCTTATTTCTCTCTGGTTCCTATTATTTTGTGGGTTGTGATTTGGCCTTCTTTACTTCATTCTAGAAACAGTGTGCCTCTGGTACAAAAAAAAAGTTTTTGTTTTTTTAGAACTAGGACATGCACAAACCTTTGTTGCTGTCACTGGAGCGATAGAAAGAACGGCATTCAAATCCTTGCATAAATTTATAGCAGCCTATGCTGAGTATGAGCTCTGCCATTTTTATTTCCCTAAACTACCAGCCAGAGAGGAAGAATTCATGAGACACTGGCAACAGTGCTCATCTCTATGGAGGGAGATGGAGCTTTCACATTTATCTTTGGACAATTGAAATTATTTTACTATGTTTCTGTATAATTTTTTAATTTAATTTCTTATTTTGGTCAAAATAAATATTTGGTAATAAATATTTGTAATTTAAAAACTGCAGTGGTACTGCAAAGTTTCTAATGAAGGCAACAATCCCCCACCCTACCACTTCTCCTGCTCACATGCTGTCCCCCAGAGACAGTCATTTTGACTTTTAGTTGGTTCTTGTATTTATTTTCATATTACTAATAACATGCTTATATTGCCATTTGTTGATGTTCTCCTGTCTTATTCATTGTCTGTTGACCTCCTGTTATGGGTGAGGAAGATTTCACTCTTCTGGATCCCACTCCCAGCACACCTACACACACACGCTCTCACTTTCCTCTATTTCCCCATCATGATTAGATTGCCATCACAGTAAAATCATATTCAGTGGGTATATTATTATGACTATGGAAATATTATTCTCAGCTAAGCCATTGGTATACTATGAGTCCACTTCCTTTCTCATAAGGTTTTTGGTTTTGTCTTGAGTTAATAATTGCCTTTTTTCCCCATTTACTTTTCCCCCTGTGTTCCTACTGTTAATTCCATCCTCACATTTTTCCATAACCATAAAGCTCTTCTCATGGTAGTCAAACACATAATTTATCAGTTTACCTTTTTTTCCATCTTGAGACAGTCCTTGCCGTAGTCTTCTGTCCCCTTGTTCCAGTGTGGATAGATTGAGGTCATGCTGGACTTCCCTTCACCATCATCCAGAGAATTCCTTTTACCTCTCTCCTTCATATTTTCTTTTTTGTTGTACTTGCTAATTCTGGTGGAGCACATCTGAAAAAGGAAACAGGAGAGAGAGATTTTGAGGCTTACTGTGTCAGTTAAGATGCCTTCGACAGTGAATAATAGTGTGCTGGAATACAAATGGGTTTATTATTGTTACCATCATCATCATCATCTCACCTCTGACTCTCTGGAGGTAGAGAATTCAAGGTTCAGTTAGTGGCTCAGGGATGTCATCAGGACCCAGGCACTTTTCTGCTTCTCTGCTTTCATCATGATGATAGTGACGTCCCCTTTCAGGTCACAGGTGGCTGTGGCAGCTTGGCTAATTTTCATTTGCCAGAAACTGGTCATATGGCCCATTCTAGATTGATGGAAGGCTGGGAGAATGAGTATAAGGCATTTTTAGCATCTATTGTGAGAACCGGTCTCTGACAATAGGGACGAAGGCGTTGGGGGAATAGCTGTTGAACATGCAACCCACTAGGTCTGTACATCTTTCATGTCTGGAAATGTCTTTATTCTACTTCCATAGTTTAGCTGAGTATAGAATTCTAGGTTGCAAAGCCTTTTTTCTTAGAATTTTGAAGGCATTGTTTTGTTAGTTTCCAGATCCCAGTGCTTCTCTTCAGATGCTTGATGTTATTCTTACTCCCAGTCCTTTGCATGGGACCAGGCTACTGCTTTTTGGAAGGTTTTTCTCTGGTTCTAAACTTTTACTGGAATGTGTCTTAGTGTGGGCATGTATTTCTTTTACAAATTAAAAAGTAATAAAATTTTTTAGAATGCGTTTTTTTTTTAGGAAGATTAGCCCTGAGCTAACATTCCCTGCCAATCCTCCTCTTTTAGCTGAGGAAGACGCCCTGAGCTAACATCCGTGCCCATCTTCCTCTACTTTATATGTGGGATGCCTACCACACCATGGCTTGACAAGGCAGTGCATAGGTCCACACCCAGGATCCGAACCAGGGAACTGCAGGCTGCCAAAGCTGAATGTGCAAACTTAACCACTGTGCCACCAGGCTGGCCCCAAGAATGTCTATATGTTTTTAAACAACAACAGCAAAATTTGTATTTGGTTTGTTTTCTCAGTTCCATTTGTTTTTGTCCAATTGTGATTGGCCTGAGGTAACCTTAATGACAATGAAATATCTTTTCTAGGCTGTTCCCTTTGAGGTCCTTTGTGTTCTCTGGAATCCCACATTTAGCTTCTTACTACTCCACTGCGTCGCTCCATCCTGTCCACTTTGCCTTTTCTTCACATGCAAAACTACCCTAAAACCAGTGCTTACCTTTTACAACTAGAGTAGCTAATCTAATAAATTAATTCACAAAGAGGTGTCAATATTTAAAATACTTTCATGAGCTTTCCTTACACCAAACATATAGGCCTCCACAGTCTTCAATGTTTTTATCCCAAATGAATGAGTAAAAGGTGGGAATTTCACAATAATAAATAATGATTAAGAAGTCCATATTGGGTCAGCACTGGTGGCCTAGTGGTTAAGTTCAGCACACTCTGCTTTGGCAGCCTGGGTTTGGTCCCTGGGTGTGCACCTAACTCAGTCCCTCAGTGGCCATGCTGTGGCTGTGGCTCACATACAAAAAAGACAAAAAGGAAGACTGGCAGTAGATGTTATCTCAGGGTGAATCTTCCTCAGCAAAAAAAAAAAAAAAAGTCCATATTTTTCTATTCTTCAAATCATATTTCCTAATCAACTTCTAACCTCTTTTTTTCCTTTTTCTTTTTCTTTTTTTTTTTTTTTTTACATTTAGATCCCTGATCCATTTGGAATTTATGCCTTATGTATGGTATAAAGTCTAATTTTATTAGTCTAATTTTATTTTTTCAAATGGCTAACCAGACATCCCAGCATCTTTTATTTAAAAGCCCACATTTCGGGGCTGGCCTGGTGGCACAGTGGTTAAGTGCACAAGTTCTCAGTGGCCTGGGGTTCGCCAGTTCAGATCCCAGGTTCGAACATGGCACTGCTTGACAGAAAGCCGTGCTGTGGTAGGCATCCCACGTATAAAGTAGAGGAAGATGGGCATGGATGTTAGGTCAGGGCCAGTCTTCCTCAGCAAAAAGAGGAGGATTGGCAGTAGTTAGCTCAGGGCTAAGCTTCCTCAAAAATAAATAAATAAATAAAAATAAAAGCCCACATTTGCTTCAGTGATTTAAGATGACCCTTTCACCGTATACCAATCAGACAGTGGCACCTGTTTCTGTCCCACTGGTCTCTTTGCCTCTGCCTGCACCATACTACAGTGTGTTAATTAGAAAAGCTTTCTAGTTTTATTTAATAGCTGTTGGAGCTGGTCCTCTCTCATAGCTTTTTTTCCCCAGCCTTATTTAGATTTAATTGACATATGACATTGTGTAAGTTTAAGGTGTACAATGTGATGGTTTGGTACATGTCTATATAGTGAAGGTTATATGTGTATATTATATATATGTATATTATAAGGTTAGTTAACACCTCCTTCCCCTCTTTTTCTTACAAAGTAGAGTTGTGGATCAAGAAAGGGTCGAAACATGTTACATGCCTTTCTGCAAAGATACTACAAATGGGACTAATACAAAACACATGCTCTTGTCCTTACTGCACAGTTGCCAGGACATAAGTGTTGTACCTGTAAGCTTTATCTGCGCTATGACGCCTCTGATTCGTCCTGTAGCCTTAGAACACCCACGGGACTAGGAGTTACCCGGAATTGCTTCTGGAAAGGCGCTTTGGTGGTGCTGTCACCTGATTAGTACAGGACGAATGCTTTTTTTTGGCAGTGTTCCCTTTCGTGCTTCCCTTTGGAAGAGGATTCGACTAGTACTGTGGAATTGGAATCTAAGGGGACAGAAAAGTCATCTATCTCGTGTTTCCCTGCCCTGGCCCTCACCTGCTAGCACAGAGCTCCACAGATTCCTTGAATAAGTTAGGCAGTCCCCGGAGGTCCGCTCGTGAGTACTCACAGATGCGCCTCGCTAGGCGCCAGGAGCAGCCTCCACGTCTTTCCTGCTGCCCCCACTGGCTCTAAATGTGCTGCATCTGCCAAGAGCCACTGTCTTCTACCAGGTGCTGCCATCCCCAGTTCCCTGGGGTTTCAAAGCAAAGAAAGCTGCCCCTGGGCCTGTGGGAGAAGGAGAAATGTAATTACAGAGGAAAGGGCCCCCCTCCCTCCTTCCTGTTATTCTCTCAGGAGGATCTAGAGCGGTGACGGGCTGACCCCACTATCATATGGCATTTTTAGAACCCAAGAACAACCCATAAGGACAGGGATGGAGCTCACTGATAAAACCAACACTACCCTCAGGACAGCTTTCTCCTCTAGATTGTTAGGGATTTGATATTCCACAAGCTCTTTGCTCCAGTCTCTCTCTTTCCCAAGGATGAAGACATTCCCAAGACGTTTCTCACTTTCTCATGCATTGAGAATTCCAGATGACTCTCCTTCTCCGTCCGCTAATGGAAATAAATGCCAGTATTTAAAACACAAGCCAAAAAATTTTGGCTTTTTAGGGTATGCTTCATTTGAAAGCAATTTTTAAATCTGTGTGTATTAAAATCTAAACAATCTATGAAACCTGACTATGGGTCACCTGATCAAGAATTATTCAAATTCCACCTTGTGAGTCATAGGTTACAGTGCTTCCTTGAGTCCAAGCACTTAAGTCCTGGACAAGCATATGTCCTATGACTCACTTAAAATAATTTAATTTCTCAAAAATGTTGACAACTAGGGGCCAGCCCCGTGGCATAGTGGTTAGGTTTGCACACTCTACTTTGGGGGCCCTGGGTTCACGGGTTTGGATCCCTGGCACAGACCTACATACTGCTCATTAAGCCATGATGTGGCAGCATCCCATGTACAAAATAGAGGAAGAGTGCCACTGATGTTAGCTCAGGCACAATCTTTCTCAAGCAAAAAGAGGAGAATTGGCAACAGATATTAGCTCAGGGCCAGTCTTCTTCACCAAAAAAAAAAGAAAGAAAGAAAGAAATGTTGACAGTTAAGTGCTGGCAGGTGATTATGTCTGCTACACTGGACTAGTCCCAATGCTGAGTGACAGCAAAGTGCAAAGCAGTGATTTTCAAACTTTTTTACAAAGTTGTTGTTATTTTTCATTATAATACCTTGAAGTAGGAGTGTCATGTGTAACACAGAGGTTGGAGGAGCTGACCTGTTGGAGTCAATGGTGGGACCCCAGCACAGGTACATCATGAAACAAATGACGCTTAAACTTCAGGGACCCTCCAGGGCCCTGTGCCTAACTTTATATTTTTAATTTCGTGGTTGGTTTTTTTAAAGAACCTACCCCTCCAGCAAAACTATAAATTTCAAGCCCATGAAACCTGGTTCCACCCCAGGTAGAGCCCAAGAGCCTCTCCCCTTCCCCTCCCCTCTTCAGCCACCCCCACTTCCCGCCTCCAGCAAGGAACTCAAATCCTCTGTGGAACAAAATAAAAACAACTTGTAAGGTGGTAGGATTCCTGGACTAGGAATCAGGAGGTCTGAGGCCTGTGCCTGCTATTAGCCATTTGTGTACCTCACTCCGGTCACTTGACCTTTCTCAGACTCAGTTTCAGCATCTGTAAAATGGGTATGTGAGACCAGACGATCACCAAGGTCCCTTTCAAAACTAAGTCTTTGATCCGAAGTCCACCAGGGCCACTTCTTATATTCTCTCACGAGAGCTTCCGTTCCCTGGCTTGTTTTTCCTCCCTGAGGTGCTGGAAAACCTCATGCCACCCCTCAGACATCCCGGGCCTGGCCAGGCTCTACCCAGGCGCATCGTCTACGAACAAGGACTTCAGGCATTGTGACGGGACAGCTCTCTCTTCTCCCCAGGATTCACTATATCCTCTCCCGCTAGATGTCAGTTGAAAGAGAGAAATGACGGGTTATAGCCATCTGTGTTAACTCTTCCAAGAGTATCTTCATTTTAAATAGAAATTAATGTTTTATCTCAGAGGCATAACTCTTTAGTGGTGGAATTTTAGGCAGTGGCTACAGTCAAGTCTGAGGAGAAAAGATCCTTCTTGAGCTCTTGGAGTAGACATTCTTTCAGAGCCCCTCCAGTCACAAGGGACCACTGTCCACTGTTCTGGAAGCAAGAGACCAACCCACATTGAAGGACAAAAAAGTCCTGTCAACATGGGCACGGGGCAACTTTATCTCACTCGGAATGTCATTTGTACTAACAGGTGTCAATGAAAATGATCCATAACCAATCAATAAATGAAAATTTGGGGTGAGTTTATTCCGAGCCAAATGTGAGGACCAGGGAAGGAAGGGCACCAAAGAAGTGGGGTGTACAGAGTGGTTATATACCCTCAAAGAGCATGTTTCACATATGATTGAAATGTCCCTTTTACAGTAGTCATGAGATTGCTCTGTTGGCATAGCGATTGATGGATACAGCAGGTAGTAGGTCTGTCATCTCAGTGGACACCACAGGGTGGCAGGTCTGTTGTCTTGAGCTGGGTGGTCACAGGTGAGCTGGGTGGTCACAGGTGAGTGCAGCAATCAATTCCTAGTCTATGGAGAGATACTTATCCTTAAGGAAATAATAATGTGGGGGAAGTGTCACCTTTATCTTAAGGGCATTTGTTGTTGCCTTTGGGACAAAGGAAATGCTTAAAGCGGATATACAATGCATGCTCAAGGCCCTTTTGGAAAAAAAAAATAAGATTAGGCTTAATCAACTTTACACCAAATGGCTTCCTCATATACTCCAATATATCCTACTGTTTGTCATTTTTATCACATCATTTAGGTTAAACAGTAGTGTGGTGTAGACTTCAGTTCAGTTGCCCAGCCCAATATCCGTTCTCTGCTTCCTCCCTACTCACAGACCCTGACATTATTTGAGGCAGCAATGTACCCAGCAAAAGGACCACATATCCCAAACTCCCCCAGGCTAGATGTGGCCGTGTGACAAAGATCTGGCCCATGAAGCTTAGGAAGAATGTTGGATGAAACTTCCAGGAAGATTCTAAAAGTAAATTGCCGTTTTCCTTAGTCTTCTCATCTGCAAGGTGGTCATGATGGCTGCTGGGCTGTTCGCCATCTTGGATCTGAGGGGACTTTGAAGATGGAAGCCATTTGCTGAAGAGGGTGGACCCGAAAGACACAAGGAACCTGAATCCTTGATGACATCTTGGAGCCACTCCACCAGCCCAGACTACCTCCCTCTGGACTTATTTTATGTGAGAAAAGAAAGCTTGTTGTGTTTAAGCCACTATTTTTCAGTTCTTTGCACTCATAGCTGAATACAATTCCTCACTGTGGTAAAGCAAAACTAAATAGTAAGACTAAAGTTTCCACCTTTTTAAGAAAGAAGCCAGCAAATAAACATAGATTCTATCCTATGAGAGATAGAAACAACCTTAAAGCTTTCAACCAACCACCTATTTTATGCAGAGGGAAAAGAGGCCCCAAGGGGTAGACATGGCAGAGCCAAGCAAAATTAACAGTTTCAATGGCCCCATCACAGCCCGCTCTGCTCTTTCAAAGTAGAGGTAGGAGCAACTTGGTCCAATTAAATATAAATGCTTTTTAGCTATTAATAATGCCAAATGACACTTTGTCACAGATAGTGAGTATTTTTAATATTTTTAGCTTTAAAGAAACCAAAATAGGTTAGTATATATCCATTTTCCTAGATAATGTTTTTGGGACCCACTCAAGGAGACATTCATTTAAACCCTGAATCCCAGAAATTCAGACTGTGTATTAAAAGGCAAAAGAAAAAAATGGAAACACCTTCGTATCAGCACTGGTGGATTATTGCTCCTCCCACCCAGGGTAGAAGATGAGAAGTTGGTTGGTCAAGTGTCACCTGTGTTACAACCTGGAGTTGTTTTGGAAGGGAGATTCCCAAAGCTTGAGCAATGCAAAAGTGATCCCTGCCTTGGGGAAGCATGAGGTCACCTGCACGCGCTGATTCATGTCCTCTCTGTTCCCTGAAGCTGCTGACCCCAAGCACCTCCCGCAGACTAGTCTCTGGTTCGCCTGCTGCAAGGCTGCAAAATCTTTCCTGGTCTAAGACTGTGTGAGCTGTTTTTAGAACCCTGGGATTTCATCGCTTCTTGGCCTTTTGGCTAAGATCAAGTGTAGAACCCTGGGGTTTCATCTTCTTTGTGAACACATCCAGGCTGTGTTTGTTTCCTTTATTCACTAAGGACTCTGAGCATTCATGAGCATGCCCTGTACACAAGGCCCTATAGGAGAGGCCCAGGCTTGCCCTGAAGCTCACTGGGAACATGGGTAAGCAAACAAGCAGTCATAACCTAACAGTGTAAGTGCCCTTGGGGGGAAGCAGGTAGGAAGACAAGAGGAGCCTCTGACGCATTCTTGGAAGTCACAGAAGGCTTCTTGAAGAAGGTGACATCCAAGTAGAGACCTATAGGATGAGTAGGAGTTTCTGTCCTCCCTTTCATCACTGTTCAGTGGTGGCTGCTGCCATGTGACAGTTCTTCACTCCAGATCCATAGGGTGAAGTAGATAGCAATGAGGTGGTTAGAAAAATAAAATGCCCTCTCTCTTCCTGTCCTTGAAGCCTGCAGGTAGTACCATTGCATTTGCTCTGGAAGGAGTCAGCAGCCAGGGTCAAGACTGGGGCAAAAGGCCAGATGCTTTCCTCTCCTGAGGATGCTAGGTCAGGAAATGCCAGTCTTGGCACCTTGGAGTTCATGCCCATTGGAGTATTCTGGCGATGGGCAGCAGCGTTTATGCCTGTGGGCCTCTTCTGCCCCATCTCCCTAATAGATACATAGGTAGATAGATAGATAGATAGATAGATAGATAGATAGATAGATGGATAGATGGATAGATGGATAGATAGATAAATAGATGGATAGATGGATAGATGGATAGATGTAGATAGATGTTGATAGATGCATCTATCTGCACTTAGCATAATGTTTTCAAGGTTCATCTGTGTGGTGGCATGTACTTCATTCCTTTTATGGCCAAATAATATACATGTATCCTTTTGCATGTGCTTCAGGTTAGCTTCTGGGCCAACCATGAGTCTTATACATAAAGAATGCCACTGATTCATCGATTTGTCCTACAAACATGTACAGAGCAAATACCACATGATGCCCTGGGTTTAATGTCCCCAAAAGCTTTCCAATTCATCTCTACGTCACCACCTCCATCTCCACCATCCCTCTCTACTATCATCTGCCTCCTGGATCAGGGAGCTTTCCCAAAGTGAAACGTTAACCTTCAACAGTGACCTCCTCACCCTCAATGGCTCCCCTCAGTCTCAGAAAAAGACAAAACTCTTGGGTGTGGCCAACAACCCTCCCCTGGTCTGAGCCTTCCCCACTGCCATCTCAGCTTCTCCCCCACATCTGGAGGCCTCTGCCTGGAACAGTCTTCCATCTCTTCCCCTGAGTAATGCCTGCTCATTCTCAGATCCCAGGCCAGTCGTCCCTTCCAAGAGAAACCCTTCCTGACAGTCACATCCACACATCTCATGATTCTCAAATACAGACACAGCATTCTGTATCTTTTCTTTGTCACAGGACTTCACCCAGGTTCAGCTGGACATGTGTGACTGTTTGGTTGAGATCTCGCTCCCCTCTAGATTGTCAGTCTTTGAGGGTGGGTCATTGTCTAGTTTTACTCACCATTGGATCCCTGCTACCTAACAGTGCCAGGATTATAAATACAGAAAGGACATAGGTACCAACATTTATAGAGTGGCTGTTATAACCAGACACTCTTACAAACACTATCTCATGTAATCCTTATAATAATCCTACATAGAAGGTATTGTTGGCTTCATTTTACCAATGAGATCAATGAAGTTGAGATTACAAATAAACAACTTGCTCAAAGCCGGTGAGTGACAGAGGAGGATTCTCTCCTGGGCCTATTGAATTCTCAGTTCTAATAAAGTAGTTCTTTCCACTAATATCAGGCTATTTCTAGAATCAAAAGCACAAATCCCTTCCATCCAAGAGTTATTATTAGATAAACCCCTGTTCACAAATGCCAATTAAACACAGAAAAAGAGCAGGGCAAAAGTTTATGCTCTAAGGAAAGCAGAAACCAAGGCTTGCAGAGATCACAGCGAGATTTTATCAGGACCGGGCCTCAGGGAAAAGCTTCCTGATACTTGAGACTCATAAAAAGAATCACCCCACCATCGGCAGTCGGGTTCTTATTGGCTTGCAAGAAGTAAGTTCTCACATTTCTAAATGGAGACAGAGTATTTCCTTTGGAATTTTCTTACATTGTTTTATTTTTGGGTGTTAACGTTTTCATTTTAGTCCAGCAAAGAATTCACTGTTCATTTCCTTTGGGGGATTTTTTTTTTTTCCTTTTTTTTAGAGGCATTACCTCTACCAGGAAAAACTGGTCACCAGAGCCGTCCCCAGAGGCTGGCTGCTTTTGCATAGTTGTCACTCACGCGTTTCCATATAAAACTTCTCTGGCACTTTGAGGTGGTCTCAGAGCACATGAGCCAGGGCTCATCGGTGACCTCATCCTTCTGGACCTGGTCCAGGAGCCACAAGCTTGGTCATCATAGGGCGGGTGGCTGACGTCTTGCTTACATAGTTAGGTCATTAATAATTCCTTTTCGAACCAGGAATTTCTCACTTAATGTTAAATGGGAAAAGGATGGTCAGTCAGGGCCCCTGGCAGTAGGTCATCTTCATATTACAGAGGACAGCCCATTTAGGGAAGTGACTTTTGCCCTACTTACTGGATTCCTTTTCCTCTGAAGCACCCCGGATATGTTCTTCTGAATCAAAAAATCTGTTTCTGGGCCAGCCCTGGTGGCCTAGTGGTTAAGTTCAGCATGTTCCTCTTCAGCAGCCTGAGTTCGGTTCCTGGGCGCAGACCTACATCACTTGTCTGTCAGTGGCCTTGCTGTGGCAGCAGCTCACATACAGAGGGAGGAAGATTGGCACAGATGTTAGCTCAAGGCAAATCTTCCTCAGCAAAAAAAGAAAGAAAAAGTCCACTTCCTACAGAGATACATTTACTAAAACACAGTGTGTCTATACAGACAGTGGAATATTATTCAGCCTTAAAAAGGAAGGAAATTCTGAAACATGCTACAACATGGATGAACCTTGAGATCATTTTGCTAAGTGAAATAAGCCAGTCACAAAAGGACAAGCATTGTTTGATTCCTCTTATAGACATTCGCAGACTAGTCAAATTCATGGAGACAAAAAGTAGAATGGTCGTTGCCAGGGGCTAAGGGAAGGAGGGGGAATGGGAAGTTAGTGTTTAACGGGTACACAGTTTCAGTCTGGGAAGATGACAAAGTTTTAGAGATGGATGGTGTGATAGTTGCAAAAACAAGTGAATGTACTTAATGCCATTGAACTGTACACTTAAAAATGGTTAAAATGATAAATTTTATGCTCTATTTTGCCACAATAAAAAATAATGTGTCTGAAGATTTTTTTTAAAGTCTTGCCTGCTGTCCTGCTTGTTCATTAGGTGGACCTTTGTGTAGCATGCCACCTACTGTTTCGAGCTTTGTTACTCAAAGTGTGGTCCCCGGACCAGCAGCATCAGCGTTACCTGTAAGCTTATTAGAACTGCAGAATCTCAGGTTCACCCTAGACCTACCGAATTTGGAATTTGCATTGAATAAGATCCTCAGGTCATTTGTGTGCATGTTTGAGAAGCTCTGCCCTAGACCAGTGGCGCTCAAGCTTGACAGCACATTGGAACCACCTGGGGACCTTCAAAAATACTGATTTAATTGTCGAGTGTGGCCAGTCATCAGGATCTGCAACTGCTCACCAAGTAATTCTAATTTGCAGTCAAGGTGCGATCTACTGGTTTAGTTGATCTTCTTAGACTTGGCACTTTAGTGTTTTCAGATTTTCTCACCTCAGTGCACGTTCTTTTTCTGGGACATTGTTTCTGAACGGAATGCTCTGAAGTTCTGTTTGAAAAGTCTCATCATCTTAGTTTTTTCATAATCTAAATTCATATGAGAGACTTCTTATGACCTCTTGTTTAATTGAACTCATCGTCAGGGCATGAAAAATTTTATGTTGCTCAGTTTTCTGGATAACTGAAACTTGCCCCTTTGGTGACAGAAAATTTTTTTTTAAATATTTTAAGTTGTCATCATTTGGATGTAAATATTTCTAAAACGGCCCCGCGTTTGCCTGGTTCTTAAATAGCAGTTCCATGGCTCATTCTATTATTTGTGAGTATGCTCAGGCCTCAGGAAATATTTCTGGGTGGTACATTTTCCATTATCAGGATTCCCAGGTCTCTGAAAATTAGAACAATTGCTATCACGGAGCTATACTAACAGTGCTAATTAAGAGAAAATATTTGGTAACAGAGATGTCTAATATTGCATGATGGTGACTTGGGACGGCCCTATCCTCACTCAGCTACACTCTAGTCAGAGAGATGAGTAATAAACAAATTATCAATTAGTTGTAGGTATATAATGTGTCAGGTGTTAGTAAGAGCCATGAATTAAAATAAAGCAGGTTAGGACAGGATTGTGAGCTGCTATTTTAAATCAGCGTGTCTCAAACTACCTGTCATGGAGGACCAGTTTTGGTTTTTTTCATTCTGTTTTGGACCGAGACTTTTAAAAAAGTGTAATAAATATCAATTACTAAAAAATTAAAAGAACAAAGACATTTAAAACACAAGCTCAAAATATTATTGGAGTCAACAGATATGAAATGATATTTCAATAAATAAAATCAGGGGGATGGCCCTGTTGCCTAGTGGTTAGGGTCAGTGTGCTCTGCTTCAGCAGCCCAGGTTCAGTTCCCAGGTGCAGACCTACACCACTTGTCAGGAGCCATTCTGTGGCAGTGACCCACCTGCAAAATAGCAGACGATTAGCACAGATCTTAGCTCAGGATGAATCTTCCTCAGCAAAAATAAATAAACAAATAAAATCAGAACAAACATAAGAATAAAGAAAAGAGTTACAAAATAATTTCATTGTTCATTGAAAGTGTGTGAACAGGTACACTTAGAAAATAGAGAATTTCTGTTAAATTCCAAACTTACTGTTGTTCTGCAAATATAAAAAACAAAGATTGGAAATAAATAGTGATTCTGTATATCAAGTGTCTATAAGCACACTTTGGATATACGTCATGGATATCTACTTTTAAAGTTTAGTGGGACAAATGAGATTGTTTCTTGCTTTTTAACTTATTTAATTGCAGTTGGACTGAGCAGGAGATAATGTCTGTCTAAACTGTTTCTATATTTGCTTTTAAGAACACTCATAACCAGAGGGGGGATGGAAGAAATTTCAAAGCAACTTAATTAAGCTCAGGATATTCATTTTTAACTTTTATCCAAAAGGAAGCAAGTTATGCCATATTTTCAAAATTTATCTTTGGTCATTCATTCGTAGGCAGTTCCAACAATTCATCCTGTAAAACTATAGGTCAATTTAAATTATCTTTTGATGAAAGAAATGAGTTCTAGACCTAAGCATTTCCTATGTGTGTCTTCTTCTGATAGAATATAAAATTCAAAACATTTTGTCCAATTTGTAAGCTATTTGGTGAAAATTTTTCACAGATGCGCAGTATTTAGATCATCACCTATTTTACTGATAAATATGGACTATGCCGTCACAGTCTGTAATCGCAACATCTATGGAAACTCTGTACTAGCAAGCATCTTTTACTTTTGTCCTCTAATCTATTGAAAAATATGTTGTATTCCTTCCTTGCAAGGAAGTATTAAGATTATTGAAAATACTGAAGAGATCAGACAAACAAGTTTCTTCTTCTAATTCACTCTTTAAAAGTTTGGGACCAACCTAGTTCCGTAGCTTGCAGAGGCATCGAGTTTGTTTCTTAGTTCAAACATTCTTGACACAACTCTTCCCCTTGATAAACATCATCCTTCTACATGCAATAATGGCTGTGCATAATCAGCTTTCATGTTACTATGTAATAAAGAGAATAATCTGGATTTTAACACATTTGCTTTTATTTAATTCATAATTTTTACTACGACACTAGGCACACTGTTTTGTTCACCTGAACTTGTTTTTGTTTTTGGAGAAAGACTTTTTCGATGAAGGACGCAATATGTTGATTTGCATTCTGGGGTGAAGCCCTTAATCTGTGTAACTACTCCAGAAAGTTCTCTTGTCATTGAAGCTAAACCATCAAAACTCACTCCTACATAATACTTAAACTCCAGGCTACTTTAATTGTCAATACAATCCCTCAGAATTTTACACAGTTCAGAGCTAATTGTGTCTGTAGGCCATGAAGCTGAAAGAAATAATTCTTTCTTATAATACCATTATGTTCAAATCATACATATACTTCAAAAATTACCATTAGTAATGTCTGTACGTTTTCCAAGTTGCAATGAAAATGCTAGCTTTGTTTGTTCACTTGTTTGGTCCATATCATTAAATAGTGCCTTGATACATTGAACTATGGTGTCCTAGAAAAATGTTTCTCGAGCAAACTTTTTTGCCACAGATTCACCCATTTCCAAGCAAACCTCTTTGATTCAATCTTTTACTAGTGTCTCAGCAACTGTATTTTTTAATCTTAGTAACCTAAAGTGCTGCTTCCTAATACACCTGCAAAGTACCAATGTTTATAAGTGAAACATTGAACAGCTACTTCCATCAGCTTTGTAATTCATCGCTCTTTCCTTAAAGGATTATTTTGGTTTTGCGCTTCTTCATGTTTTGTATGTAAGTGCTGCTTAAGTTTTGGTAGTTTCATTGTTGCATTGGCCAGTATATTTCTACAAATAACACGTCACAGCTTTAGCGTTTTGCCATCAATGATGCCAACAATATCAAAATCAATATACCAAGGAACAAATCTCTGAGTAAAATTAGTATGCTTATTATATTGGTCTTAATTTCTTTGGAATAACTTCTGGTTTTCATAATTTGGTTTCCTGCTGCTGCCACTTTTGGAAAAGGTGTGTCTTTCCTTGACAAAAATAGCGCCATGAAGCTTCACTCACCATCAGTAGAGTTAAAAAGAAATAATGCCTCCCACACCAAGATCCCTTAACTTAATCACACCTGCAAAGTCCCTTTTGCTTTTCCACAGGTTCTGGGGTTAGAACACGAACATTTGGGGGAGCCATTATTCTATCACCATAGATAGACATGACGTTCAGGTCATGCCCCTTGCCTCTTGAATTCTTTCTGCAGAATGGAATACAGATGAGTCTGCAGGATCAGACACAGCTAAATTGGAACATGAGAAGATGAACAACCACATATTGAAGATTACAGAGTGACTAGGTAAGAGTTTGGGGCCCTATAATGATCCCTGATATGGCTGGTATTGCCCTGGTAGCTTGGACTTTTATGTGTCAGAGAAATAAACCTCTATCTTACTTAAGCCAGTATTATTTGGGGCCCTCTCTGATATAGCTGCAGACATTGTATCCTACCTAATTTCACCATCAAAAGAAAAAAATTAAAGCAAGGGGAGGGAATGAGGGATGGAGGAGCAAAAGTCAAATTTTACTCACTTCATAGTTTGGCTCAAAAGCAATTTTGAATATGTGGAAGAATACAATAAATAGCTATAATTCATACAGAGAAATAAAAAAATTCCTCAAGTGACAAATGCTTTCTTTCATGTCCTCTCTTGTGAATTGATAGAGTAAGACTGAGATCCACACAGTGACATCCAATTCATGTCAGTGACCTCAACTCTCAGGGAAGACTTCGGCAATCTTCTGCTTTGCTCTCTACCTAGGGATAGACTCGTGGCCAGTATATTTCACAGGCTCAAGGGCCGCAGTTCCTGAATTCTCATCTTGGAATGAATTTCTTAAGTCTGTAATGTTTGACCATCTTACAAAGCAGGTAGTTTTGTGTTTAGAGCAGGCTTTTCCTCAGCTTTCACGTCAGGGCTGAGTTGGAGGTGAGTGACACACCCAAGACCTTATTGGGCTGGAGTTTGTGTTCCACGTGGCATGGGAGGGAACAGTGACAAGGTGGCTTAATGATCTGCCATTCACCTCTGAGCACAGTTCAGTCTTCCTTCTCCCTGCTGTCTGCTGCCGGGGGTGGAGAAAATGACAGCCATTGATTTCCTATCCTCTCTACTCCAGCTCTCATGAGAAAAGGATTCTTGGAAGTGTCAGCCCTTTCTGAGCTGGTGAGTAGAAAGGGCTGCAGGTTCAAGTCTGGCCTTACATAGTTGGGGGGCCCACAGACTTGACTATTTTCATGTACAGCATCCTATCTCCACTCTTCTTTTATCTCCTGAAGGTCATCTTCTGAAGTAGATAGCTCAATCAGCCTTGAAGCAAGTACCAAAATAATAACAATAACGATAATAATAATAATAGCAATTTCAAGATAAGGTGTTGATTTTTTTTTTTTTACATTCCTTGGAACTTTTTGCATGAAACATTTAAGAAGGATCCTATAACAAACGTCCATTCACCCCCAACCCTGCTGAAGGAATAAACTACTACTACCTCTAGGGGACCCTCCTGTGTATCCCCCCTCTTTCTTTCTCTTTAGATTTGGCTTTATCCTCAATTTGGAATTTATCATTCCCAGGCATTTCTTTATATTATATTTTAATACATATGCATGTATTTCTAAACAACATATTGTTTAATAGATATTAAACAATGTACTATTTAATGGCATAGTATTGCATATTTTGAAACATTTTATAAGTAGAATAATACTATGTGCATTCTACTGAAATTGCTTCTATATTTAACATCGAGAGATCCATCTGGGTTAATACCTATAGCTCTTGTTCATTCATTTTTACTCCACTATATGTATGAACATACTACAATTTATCTATTCTCCTGTGAATATGAACCTAAAACATATCTTTTAAAAAATTAAATAAATGAAATGCATCTGTACGTAGTGTAAATCATGGCACCTAGAATTGTTCCCCCAGAGCTGCACTGTCCTAGACGGCAGCCATGAGCCCTGGGTGGCTCCTGAGCGCTTGCACGTGGCTAGTCCCAGTTGAGAAATGCTGTAGCTGCAAAATACGCACCCGATATGGAAGACTCTTTACAAGAAAAGGAAAGTAAGATATCTCACTAATGACTTTGGGTGTATTGATAATCTCTTGGATATATTGGGTTAAATAAAATATACTATTACAATCAATTTCTCCTGTTTCAATTTACTCTTTAAAACGTGGCTACTAGAAAATTTAAAATTACATATGTGTCGCATATCTGTGGCTCACATTATATTTCTGTTGGTCAGCCTTCCTCCAGCTTGTAAGCTTTTTGTGTCCCGGGGCCCAGTCTGTCTTGTTCGTCATTGTAAACACAGCGCCCAGAACAGCAATGGTACGAGGAGGTACACAGGATGCATCTGTTGAATAAATGAGTTGGTAAAGGACTACTTGAATGAATGAAGACGTTACTTTTACAATTCCACTTGTTCAACCCTTCACCCTCAAGAAGGTTGCACAAAGTTGTCTCAGAATGAAATTCTTTTAGGAACCTCCACTTAAACCTGATTTTTTCTGTTGACTCCTAGGCTGACCACCGATGGACACAAGACCCTCCCCCACCAGCTGAGTGGAGGTTGACCCTTGTCCCTGGGGAAGGCCCAACAGCCACAGCAGCCTGATGCAGCTGTGTTTGCACTGTGCTCAAGCCTGTTGCTGTTGTTGTGTGGTGTTACTGAGCCCAAGAGTGTGTGTGTGTGTGTGTGTGTGTGGTGAGGTGGGTGGGAAAGTGGGGATATCTTCTTCCAACCACTAGACCATCAGAGGACTATCCTCTGCAGCCTGGCTGCATCACTTTTATCCTCAAGAACATTTCAATCAAAAATAATAATCTTCCAGGGTCCAGCCCCGGGGCCGAGTGGTTAAGTTCCCGTGCTCTGCTGTGGCAGGCCAGGGTTTTGCCAGTTCGGATCCTGGGCACGGGCATGGCACCACTTGTCAGGTCTCGTTGAGGTGGCGTCTCACATGCCACAACTAGAAGGACCTGCAACTAAGATATACAACTATGTACAGGGGGGATTTGGGGAGATAAAGCAGAAAAAAAAAAAGAAGATTGGCAACAGTTGTTAGCTCAGGTGCCAACCTTTAAAAAAATAATAATAATAATAATAATCTTCCTTTTGCCTATCCTCAAGTCATACTATTTGTTTGATGTGACTGTTGCCAAGAAGGTCAGTTCTTGCTGCTGTTCTCTCAAATTCCAATGTATTAAAAATAGATCGGGTTCCTGAGCCACAGGTGGTATAATTGAAGGTATAAGCACTTGCAAACATGGAGGGTAACGTAAACACCAAGAAAATGATTGAAAACAACTTATGCCTAAATACAATTGTAGTCTTCTTTAGAGAAACCCAGTGGACAAAAAAGCAGAGGTTATCCAACAAATAAATTAAGGGTTTGATAAAACAACTCAATTTATGCATGATATAAAGAGTGCATACTCCTTGGGCATTTTAAACATAATTGCACTATCTAAAAAGTTGCTTCATTCAGATCCTCTTTGGCGACCTTTGGCTGCATGGTGGAAGGAGGCCTCTGTCCCTGTTTGGCCCCAGGTGATCTGTGTGGGCAGCTTCTTTTACAGGGTAAGTGATAAAGAAAAGGTTGAACTCATGCTCCTTTATCTGAGTGCAAGGAGCATCTTTGCGGGTGTGGGATGGGTGAGGAAGAAGTTGTGCCTTTCCCCTCTTCCCGAAGCTGAATCCACAAGGAAGAAGAGAGGAACCACATTCTTGGAGGCCTGGCCAAGACCCAGGAAAACAAGTCTCTCTGAAAGAAATCACAAGTTCAAAGGCGAGACACTCCCCATGGTGGCCTGCAATACATTACTCCTTTTCTCTTACTTCAATGTACTCCATCGTGAAAACAGAGGCAAAAAACTTTTCATGTTAATGACCATGTAAACATCCAGCCACTCACTCTCTGTTCCACTCTAGTTGCCTGTTTCCTCATCTGTATAATGGGAAGGTCACACTGGATGAAGTACAGGCAGCTGGCTGTCTAAAGTCACCACTCCTCCTCCTGAACTTGGACAAATATCACTCTGCTCTGAGCTCAGACCTAACCTCTGAATCCTGCTCAACACTGGTCATCCAGGAAGGCACCACTAGTCAACCTAAGTTGCCACAAAAATTCAACTTTTCGAAGATTCAATACATTTAAGATCTTCTTCGTTCCAGGCATCAGGTGAAACACGGCCATCCCCAACAGTCACCCCCATCTCTGACATCTCATGATTTTATGACAAGAAAACAACCACTAGCGTCAGGAAGACAGCACAGGGTTGAGAGTTAGTGGCTGATGGTGAGGGTCATGGCAAGTCACTTCACCTCTCTCAAGGCCCCCTCCTCTCCCTTCAGGGTCAAATGCCATGTCCCAGCACAGATCTCCTGACCATCCTGTTTGACATTACAGCTGTTGCCTTCCACCTTCTCATGCTCCCTACCCCATTTCCGGTTTTCTTTTTCAGCCTTAGTACTCATCACCATCTGTCATTCTCCATATTTTTGATCTGTCTACTGTCTGTGCCCCTAACTTGAATGTAAACTTCATGAGGGAAGGAATTTTTGTCTATTTGTTCCCTATCATATCTCCAGTGCCCAGAACAATGCCTGGCGCATACGAGGAGCATATGTCAAATTCATACACGAGATGGAGGTGATAATGATAATTCCCACGTCGTAGAGTTATAGTAACAATTCTAGAGAGATGAGACATATTCAGGACCAGACATGGTACGATGTATTTTATATGCACTAAGAGGAGAACATGTGAAAGCCCTTTGTAATGTCAATAATGATTGAAGGTGTATGTATCTATGGTAGATGGAGATGGTAGTGTGCATCCGAGGAGAAGATTCTGGAAGATAGAGGAAGGTAGTATAATGTGATAGTCAACAGCGTAGGCTTTGTGGTCAAAGACACCCGGATTTGAATGCTGACCCCCTTCACTTACACGCCGGGTGACAGTGAACTTATGTAGCCTTCCCACACCGCAGTTTCCTCATCTAAATTAGGATGCGGATTGGGGCCGGCCGCGTGGCTGAGGGGTTAAGTTCACACGCTCCGCTTCGGGGGCCCAGGGTTTCACCGGTTCGAATCCTGGTCATGGACACAGCACAGCTTATAAGCTTTGCTGAGGTGGCATCCCACACAGCACAGCCAGAGGGACCTACAACTAGAAGATACAACTATGCACTGGGGGGCTTTGGGGAGAAGAAGAAGAAGGAAAAAGATGATTGGCAACAGATGTTAGCTCAGGAGCCAATCTTTAAAAAAAAAAAAGAAGGATGTGGCTAGCACCCACAGAGGTGGTAGAGTGCAGTGGTTACAACACGGGCCCTGCACACTGGAGTTTTTATGGAGGTTCCACTATGTAGGTGTGATAGATTAAATCATTGGCCTGTGGTGATTAAATCAACCTCCAGCCCCAGCTCTGCCGCTTCCCAGCTGACTGAACTTGGACAAGTTGCTCAGCCTTTCTGTGTTTCAAATTCCCCATCTGTAAAATGGGGATGATAATAATAGTGCTTATCTCATGGGGTGGTAGCAAAGGAATGTATATATATATGTATGCAACTTTTATATATAACACATAGATAATTTATATACGTATGGTATGTGTATACGTATGTAACTTAGAGAGTACTTGGCACATGGTCAATAGTAAGTAAGTGCTACAGTGGCAGCTATTTTTATCACCTCATAGAATTCTGGAGCATCAGTGAGTTAACACAGGTGGAGTACTTAGTTCAATGCCCGAAATGTGGTAATCATTCAATAAGTAACTAAAATTAGAGGCGTCCCATTCTTTGGATTGGTTTAAGTAAAAGACAGAAAGATTTAGATGAAAAAGCCTCTCAAAAATAAAATAAGTTGTAATATCCCTAAAGGCAGAGGAAACTGAACGAGGACCCCTCGAGGAGTTTGGATACTGACACTCCAGTGTCCCCTCCTTGCTCCCACACCCCACAGGATAACGTTTCTTTGAAGTCTGGAATGTTATTTTTTTATGTGCATGTGGATTTAGCATCCTATTCTGTAATATAGCTAAGCTTATTTTAAGTTACTTATACTTTAAATACTTGAGGCTCTAGGAAGATGCTTTATGTTTATCCTGGGCTGCACGTAGGCTCTGGCGTGGCCTGGGCTGCTAATATCAATGACCCAACAAAGGGGCTTAGACTTCCCTTTGGGGAACTCCCTTTGGGAGTTAAAATTGCTTTATTTTGGTTGACCGTAGGAGAGACGTTTGCCCCATTCTCTATTGTTTTCTTATTTTGCATGGTCTCCAGGTATAAGTGCTCTGGCTTCCTCTTCCAAGAGGAGCAAGTTCAAAAACAAAAACTCTAGGGGCCGGCCCTGTGGAGTAGTGGTTAACTTCAGCACGCTCCACTTCAGTGGCCCAGGTTCACGGGTTCGGATCCTGGGCGCAGACCTACCCACATAAAAAGTGGAGGAGGATTGGCACAGTTGCTAGCTCCAGGCTAATCTTCCTCAAGCAAAAAAAGAGGAAGATTGGCAACAGATGTTAGCTCACAGATAACCTTCCTCAGCCAAAACCAAACCAAAACAAAACAGAAAGTCTATCAGTGAACCCTGAGCAGATTCTCTCGTGTTTAGAACTTCAAAATAATGACTGTTTATCTCAAGCTACTTTTAAATCCTTAAGCAAATGGTCAGTTATCTGCGTCACGGAGCTAGCAGCACTCAGCAGCTCTGCCCCTTCTTCTGTTTCCCAGACGGCACCGTGTCAGGACCCAGGATGAAGGCCGTGTGCCTGGACAGTGGTGGGCTTTGTATATGACGCTAAAGAGTTTCACCTTAAATGTACAGTGTAATTCTGAAAACTTCTAGGAAAAATAATAGGAGGAAATCTATGGCGCCCAGGACTAGGTGAAGAGTTTTAAGACGACACCAAAAGCACAATCCATGAAAGGAAAATTTGACAAATTGGACCTCACCAAAAGTAGGAACTTTTGCTTTGTGAAAGAGCATGAAAAGGCAAGTATGGATTGGGAAAAAATATTTTCAAACCACATATGTGGCAAAGGACTTGTATCTAGAATACCCAAAAAGTTCTCAAATCTCAACAGTTCAACCCAAACAATCCAATTAGAAAATAAACAGACATTTTGCTGGAAAGCATATACAAGTGACAAAGCACACAAAAAGATGTTCAACATCGTAATCCATCAGGGAAATGCAAATTAAAACCACAATGAGATATAAGGACAAACCTATCAGAATGACTAAAATAAAAAACAGCAATAACACAAAATGCTGGCAAGGATGTGGAATAACTGGATTTCTCATACATTGTTGGTGGGAATGTAAAATAGTACGGCTGTTTGTCATTGTCTTTAAAAACTAAACATGTATTTATAGTTTGGAAAATAGCTTGTCATTTGCTTTAAAAACTAAACATGTACTTATCATATAACCCAGCAATTACACTCTTTGGCATTATCCCAAGAAATAAAAATTTATGTTCATGCAAAACTGGTACACAAATGTTCATAGAGCTTTATCATAACAGCCCCAAACTTGAAACAAGCCAGACTTCCTTCAATAGATGAATGGTTAGCCAAACTGTAGTCCATTTGGGTCATGGAACACTACCCAGAATAACAAGGAATGAACTATTGAAATATACCACAACTTGGATGGATCTGAAGGGGGAAAAAAGCCAATCTCAAAGATTATGCATTCTATGAGCAGACATTTTCCTAAGAAGATAGACAGATGACCAACAGGCACATAGAAAGATGTTCAACATTACTAATTATTAGGGAAATACAAATCAAAACAATGAGATATCACCTTACACCTGTCAGAATGGCTATAATTAACAAAACAAGAAATAACAAGTGTTGGAGAAGATCTGGAGAAAAGGGAACCCTCATACTCTGCTGGTGGGAATGCAGACTGGTGCAGCCTCTATGGAAAGCAACACGGAGAGTTCTCAAAAACTTAAAAATAGAAATACCATATGATCCAGCTATTCCACTACTGGGTATTTATCCAAAGTACATGAAATCAATAATTCAAAAAGACATATACATCCCTATGTTCCTTGCAGCATTATTCACAACAGCCAAGACTTAGAAGCAACCTAAGTGCCCATCAATGGACAAATGGATAAAGAAGCATAGAATACTACTCAGCCATAAAAAAAGGACAAAATCATGCCATTTGGAACAACATGGATGGACCTTGAGGGTATTATGCTGAGCGAAATAAGTCAGAGAGAGAAAGATAACCACCATATGATTTCACTCATATGTGGAAGATAAACAAACAAAAACATAGATAAGGAGAATGGATTTGTGGTTACCAGAGGCGAAGTGGGGCGGGGGGGGGGGGGGATGAAAGGTGTAAAGGGGCACATATGTGTGGTGACAAATAAAAACCAGACTATTGGTGGTGAACATGATGCATTCTATACAGAAACTGAAATAAAATAATGTACACCTGAAATTTATACAATGTTATAAGCCAATATGACCTCAATAAAATAATTAAAAATTTGTCTTAAAAGATTACATACTGTATGATTTCATTTCCGTAACATTCTTGAAATAACAAAATTATAGAT
Source organism: Equus caballus (assembly GCF_041296265.1). Lineage (NCBI taxonomy): Eukaryota > Metazoa > Chordata > Mammalia > Perissodactyla > Equidae > Equus > Equus caballus. Next base: position 83,570,285 of record NC_091691.1, read on the forward strand.
ATGGAGAAAAGATTAGTGATTGCCAGGGCTTAAGGATGGGAGTTGGGAGGGTATAAAAGGGCAACATAAGTCAGCCTTGTGGTGTTGGAACAGTTCTGTATCTTAATTATATTGGTGGTTACATGAAGCGACACATGTGATAAAATTGCACGGAACTGCAAACACACACACATATACATGAGTGCTTGTAAAATTGATAAAATCTGAAAAATCTCTGTGGATCATATCAATGTCAATTTCCTGGTTTTGATATTATACCATTGATGACATCACTGGGGGAGGCCAGACAAAGGGTACACTGGATTTCCCTGTACATTTTTGTGTGTGTACCTTCCAACTTCTTGTGAATCTATTATTATTTCAAAATAAAAAGTTAAAAAAAATGGCACTTGGGCATAAAACAACTTTTTAATTTAAAATTACCTCAGGATAGACACTTAGAGAACCAATACTTTGCACATAATACTAATTTGCCTTGGTAAGTGTATCAACTTGTAAATCTCTCCTGCCGTTCAATTTCTTGTGTCCTGTTCTGCTAAAGATGGTGTTGAACAGCATTTGGTGTGATAGTCATGGACTGTTCTGTGATTTTCTAGATTTTTGCCAGAAGTATCTAGAAACGATATGTAGGCAGGAACTGGATCAACTGGTTTGAACACTGTGGTTCCTTTTGTAAACATCTTGTGGTAAATCTTGGAGAACAGACAGATTCTGTGATTCCCTGTGGTGGTAGTAAACTTGCTCCGCCTTGGCGGGGGTTGGGGGTGGGAGTATTTTCCAGGACTATTGCTTCCTGAACTTGACCTTTATTGTACTTTCCATATTTATTGATACATTTGATACACTTGAGGTGTGTCTTTAAAATAAAGTGACTTTTTAAAAGCATGCAATATCATTCTGATCTATTATGTGCCAGCTGTTTTATAAGGGGAGCAGAATATGCCACCGTAAAATGTGCCACTTTGCCATGTGGAGTTTTTGAGCTGAAGGCAGTCAAGACCCAGCAGACTCAAGAAAAACGTTTACCTCTCCCTTAACTACCTAAAGAATTTAGATAGGGGATCTAGCCCAGAAAGAGAGCTATTACCAGAGATAACCTTTTATATCTGAAAGACTCACCTGCATGGCAGGGCAGACATCTGGTCACCGAATACCTGCTCTTCTATCTTCCTGTGAATTGTCCTCCTCCCCTTCGCAGCCCCAGGCCCCTGTCCCATTCCTTAGCTAGGATGCATGTAAGCAACCGCCTGACTGCCTTCGGGTGTCCTGTTTTTATGGGGCTCCTGCACGTGGGAAATTAAATTTGTCTTTTTCCTGTTAACCTGTCTTATATCAAGTTAATTATTAGACCAGCCAAAGAACCTAGAAGGGTAGAAGGAAAATTTTTCTGTCCTGATATTTGGATATATTATCTTATTATGACTTATACTAATCCAACAAAAATATGTTTTCTTTCTTTCTTAAAACATAAGCATAAGAAGTTCTTTATCAGAATAAATCGTCCTTGAACACTGTTATTCCAGCAATGCTGTTACTGCTCACAGCACTATTGAAACTCCTGTGCTCATTTTTTGTTTTTGTTTTTGACTCTGTAGCATGTTCTTTTGACCACTGTCAGTTGTGGAAAATTTTTACCTTTTAAAGTTTAGAATTTATCTCTCTACCTATCTACCTACGTCTGTCATCAAAAGTAATTCGGCACAAATTAAAACAACAAGGTAGTATTTTTCACCTGCCGGGTTAGAGAAATTCGTCTCCACCAGCAAACTTGCTGAGAAATAGGAACCCTTTGCGTCGCCGGGACGGTATCAGTCGCTACACCGTTTCGTAAAGGGATTTGGCGATCTATATGTCCAAAGCCTTTAGAAATGTTCACACCTTTTAGTGAGGCATTCGACTTCTGGGCATGTATCCTGTTCTTTAAAAGTTTATCCGAAATGAATTGCACTGCAGCAAATATCTAATGCAGGGAAATGGAAACCTAGTCCATTGTCTGCAGAATATATTCCAACCCCCAATTCACTGCAAAGCTTACGTACCTTATCACCTGGGGAGTCATGGTGGGGCCATCCAAGGACCCAGTTAAGCCATGCTGCAGAGTGCAGCTAGAGATGGCTGGGAATACTGTACACGAGCCTCCCCCCACCCCAAGGGAAACAGAGCTCCAGCTAATTTCATTTGCATCTCAAAGTGCAAGGTGTTTTAGCTGACTTCTGCTTTGCATATGTAAAGAGCCCGGGACATCCTGCAGTAAGAGTTCACACAGTCTGATTTCCAGCATGTTTATCCTAACTGCAGACCTCCCAGGATTACTATTTTGATGTAAAAAATGATTTAAATGTATATACTTTCATATGCTCATTTGCAAATCAATCTTGTTCAAAGGTTTTTCTTTAATGCCCTTGTCAGTCTTTAGCTCACCTTCTCTTCTCTGTTTTGTTTTTTTTATATTGAGTTCATAGTAGTTTACATCATTGTGAAATTTCAGTTGTACACTATTTCTTGGCTATCACCATAAAAGTGCTCCCCTTCACCCCCTGTGCTCACCCCTCTCCCCTCTTCCCCTGGTAACCACTGAACTGTTTTCTTTGTCTGTGTGTTTGTTTGTCTTCCACATATGAGTGAAATCATCTGGTGTTTGTCTTTCTCAGTCTGGCCTATTTCACTTAACATAATACCCTCCAGGTCCTTCCATGTTGTTGCAAATGGGATGATTTTGTCTTTTTTCATGGCTGAGTAGTATTCCATTGTGTATATATATATATATATATATATATATATATATATATATATATACCACATCTTCTTTGTCCAACCATTAGTCACAGGCATTTGGATTGTTTCCATGTCTTGGCTTTGTGAATAATGTTGCAATGAACATAGGGGTACATCAGTCACTTTGGATTGTTGATTTCAAGTTGTTTGGGTAGATATCCAGTAGTGGGATAGCTGGGTCATACGGTATTTCTATTTTTAGTTTTTGTGAGGAATCTCCATACTGTTTTCCATAGTGGCTGCACACAGTCTTGAGGACCTGTTCCACAAGATCTGCGACAAGCTGATGCTGGCAGAAGAGCCCTTCTTCCTGGTACTGGAAGAAGATGGCACTGCTTTAAAGACGGAAGAGTATTTCCAAACCCTGGCAGACAAAACAGCGCTCACAGTCCTCTAGAAGGAACAGAAATGGAAGTCCCCGTCAGAGCAGGTAAGGTCCCACCTGTGGGGGAGAGAACATCTGGAGCCCAGGGGAAGTCTTTGAGAGGGTGCCAACCACACGCTTGTCTTGATGCAGGGGACTAGGTACCAACTCTCCCTCTCCCATAAGCCTGCCAAGAAGGTCAATGTGGCCTGTACAAGGTGAACCTACAAGATTTCGTTGCTTATCTGACGGAGAAAGCGACCCTCTACGACACACACCCCCTTCCCTACAATCTGCACTGCTAGGGACCAAGGGCACCATGAAGGAAGCTCTTCACGGGGCCCACCCTCCTCAGCATGCAGGCCCCAGGCCATGTGCTGTTTGGCACCTCCTGTTCCATGCAGCAGTTCCTGGATGCCACAGGGGGAGGGCAGCCCCCCAAGGGCAAAGCCTCATCCCTCATCCCAACCTGTCTAAAGATACTACAGTGAAGACCCAAGTCCTTGGAGGCCTTCCCCAGCCAAAGACTAGGGTGGGGACCCCATGCTCAGCTGGTGGCACCCCCAAGCCTGGCAGCTGGAGAGCTTCTTGCCTCCACAGACCCGCCTCACCCCACAGGACAATGAATGAGGAAGCAGGAGGAAGGGCCAGAAACCTGGGGTGGGCTGGCCAAGGGATCTGAGGTTTCTTGGCCTGGCCCAGCTCCTTCCTACCCAAAGTAGCTCAACTGACCAAGGCTGGTCCCAGCAGGCTATGGCGTGACGTCTGCTCCTCGGCAATGTCTTCACATGCCCTGCTCTCATTACACTCCCTACCTCCTGGCCCCCATCCCAGAATCCTCCTGAGGGAATTGTCAAGCCCCACTAGTGTATGATATTAGAGAGTTTATAAGAAATTATTTATGCTGGAAAAAACTCACTCCCCACCTCATTTTCTGAGCCTGGTATAAATATGATACCAACATTTGACAAGACATTATGAGAAAGGATAATTCCAGGCTAATCTCACTCATGAACATTAGATGTAAAAATCCTGTACAAAATATTTACAAACAGAATCCAGCCATATGCAAAGGGATCAATATACGTAATGATCCAGTTCGTTTTCTCCCCCAGGAAAACATGATGTATTTACATTCCAAAATCAACCATTGTAGGGGCTGGCCTAGTGGCATAGTGGTTATGTTTGTGTGCTCTGCTTCAGCGGCCTGGGGTTTGCATGTTCAGATCCCTAGCACAGGCCTAGCACTGCTCATCAAGCCATGCTGTGGTGGCATCCCACATAAAAAAAAATCATAGAGGAAGATTGGCACAGATATTAGCTCTGTGACAATCTTCCTCAAGCAAAAAGAGGAAGATTAGCAACAGATGTTAGCTCAGAGCCAATCTTCCACACCAAAAAAAAAAACCAACCATTGTAATTCTCCATATTAACTGAACAGAGGAGAAAAGTTACAAAATCACCTCAACAGGTACAGAAAAAATTGATTAAATTCAGATTCCAATTATGGTTAAGACAAAGAAAACTTTTAGTAATCCAGGAAGAGAAAGAACCCTTCTTAATCCAACCATGGGCATCCACAAAAAGCCTATAGTAAACAACATAATTAACAGTTGAGTATTAGGGCTGGCCCAGTGGCACAGTGGTTAAGTGCGCACGTTCTGCTTCAGCTGCCCCAGATTCACTGGCCTGGATCCTGGGTGCAGACCTGGTGCCGCATGGGAAGCCATGCTGTGGCAGGTGTCCCACATATAAAGTAGAGGAAGATGGGCACGGATGTTAGCTCAGGGCCAGTCTTCCTCAGCAAAAAGAGGAGGATCGGTGGCAGGTGTTAGCTCAGATCTAAACTTCCTCAAAAAAAAAAAAGAAAGAAATAGTTAAGTGTTGAAAATCTTTCTTTTTTTTTTATTTTGGGAATAAGGCAAGTGTGCTGGCTAATCTCTGAGAAGCAGATGCCAGGATGAATGTGGAAGTGCAATATATTTATGGGAGGCAACACTTAGGAAAGATCAAGAGAGGGAGCAGCCTTGGGCAGATACATCCTCAGGTCTCACTGAGGACCTGAGACCTGTGAAGGGAGAGGGAAGGAAAGAATGTGAGGTGGGAAAAGCCTCAGACCGCAGCGCAGCTCTGAGAGTACCTAGACCAGCCCAATGAGGAGATGTGGCTCAAAGATTTCCCAGAGAGCAGTCCCAGGCTGGCCAGATACAGTGAGTCCTTGCACCACTGCCATGCTCATTTGTGGTCTGGAGGCTGCCCTGGCAGTGCACGGCCTCAGCTCAAAAGCTGACGGAGGTCCCAAAGGCATCTGCAGTTAGAAGCTGTGAGCTACTCTCCCCAAGTCAGGTTCTTTTTTGAAAGGAGATCTGAGAGGCACATCTCCCTGACTGCCGCAAGGATACCCGTTATGACCAATTCTATTTGGCAGTGTACTGGAGGTCCTCGTCAGGGCACAAAGAATAGGAAAATATGAAAAACATTTTAGAAAAGAAGAAATGCTGACACTATTTGAAGATTATATGAATATGAGCATACAAAATGCCAAAGGAATACACAAATAGATATTCAGAATAAGTGAGTTAAGCAAGTTTGTTGCATACGATGTCTATTTAAAAAGTTAATTGCATCCCTACATTAAATAACATAAAAATCAAGTATGTAGGAATACAATTAACAAATTGATGTGCAAATTAACAAGTGATGTTCTCTTTACACAGAAAACTGGAATACATTATTGAGAGCAATACACCCTTCACACACAAAGATCTAATTATATGGACAGATAAATCACGTTTATAGATTGGTATAAGAAATATTGTAAAAATGTCACTTCTCTCCAATGATCCAAGGATTCAATGCAATTCTGATCAAAACTCCAACAAATTTTTTTCTTTCTTTTAGTTTGTGGAACTTAAACTAATTCTAAATTTTACAGAGAAATGCAAAGGACCAACAATAGCCAAGGTATTAGTGAAGAATAAAGTGGGAAGACATACTTTACTAACTATCAAGACTTAATATGAAACTATGGTAATTAGGTGGTGTAATGTTGGTGCAACAACAGACAGTGAGACCAATAGAAGAGACTGGAGACTCCAGAAGTAGGCATATATGGACGTTTGATTTATGACAAGGAGGGCACATCAGAGCAGTGGAGGATGGTCTTTTCAATCAACAGCGCTGGGCAACTGGAGATTCGTGTAAAGAAAATGAAACCTGATCTTACCTCACACCATATGCTGAAGTTCATAGCAGGCTGATCACAGATTGTGCAAGGCAATGGAGTTTGTAGAGGACAATATAGATAATAGGGGAACATTTCTTAAGCAGGACACATAATGCCTTAAACATAAAGAAAAAGATTGGGGCCGGCCCAGTGGCGCAGCAGTTAAGTTTGCATGTTCTGCTTCTCAGCGGCCCGGGGGTCGCCGGTTCGGATCCCAGGTGTGCACATGGCACTGCTTGGCAAGCCATGCTATGGTAGGCGTCCCACATATAAAATAGAGGAAGATGGGCACGAATGTTAGCTCAGGGCCAGGCTCCCTCAGCAAAAAGAGGAGGACTGGCAGTAGTTAGCTCAGGGCTAATCTTCCTCAAAAAAAAAAAGAAAAGAAAAAGATTCATACATTTCCTTAAGAGAATGAAATGCAAACCACAAATTGGAAGAAAATACTTGTAACACGTGTAACAAGAAGGGCTTGTATTTGGAATATACACAGAACTTCTATAATTCAAGAAAGAGACAATAAAGGAAAAAATAGGCAAGAGATTGGAAGATGCACTTTATGAAAGGTGCTATCCAAATAGCTAAGAAAAGTGAAAATGTGTACAACCTCACTAGCCATAAGAGAAATGCCACTTAAAACTACAATGTGAAACCGCATACATGCACCAGAAAGACTAAAATTAGAACGACTAAGAAGAATACAACAGCACTTATATATTGTATTCTCTCTCATTATTGCACAACCTGAACTTAGTCCTGAAGAAACATTAGACAGACACGAATTGAGAGACATTCTACAAAATAATTGCATTTTTCAAAAATGCTGAAATCATGAAAGACAAATGAAAGCTGAGGAATGGTTCCATTTTAAAGAAAACTAAAGAGACAGGAAAACTAAATGCACTGAGCAACCCTAGATTGGATTCCATACTAGAAAAACAAAAATCGCATAGAGAACATTTTTGAGACAGTTGGTGAAATTTAAATAAGATCAAGATAACGTTTATCTAAGATAATATTTAACATTTAATGTTTATCAAGATAATGTTTATTTAAAGATAATCAAGAGGGCCAACCCCGTAGCCGAGTGGTTAAGTTTGCACACTCCACTTCGGCGGCCCAGGGTTTTGCAGGTTCGAATCCTGGGCGCGGACACGGCACGGCTCGACAGGCCACGCTGAGGCAGCATCCCACATAGCACAACCACAGGGACTCACATCTAAAATATACAACTAGGTACTGGGGAGCTTTGGGGAGAAGAAGAAGAAGAAGAAAAAGAAGATTGGCAACAGTTGTTAGCTCAGGTGCCAATCTTTAAAAAAATAAATAAAGATAATCAAGATATCTTTAAAAAAGTAAGATAATGGTATCGTTTCAATGTTAAATTTTTTTATTTTGGCAGTTGTACTTTGATCATGTACATGTATACCCTAGTTGTTAGGAAATAAAAATACCATCTTTTAGGATTAAAGGGCCTGATGTCTGCAATTTAGTTTTAAATGTTCAGAAAATATATATGTATAACGTAATATATGTATTATATATGATAAAGATAGATACATAATAAAACAAATAAGGTAAATGCTTTTCATAAACTAGATTGATCAAAAACTCGGAAAAGGCTTTTAAAATGTAACCTATAAATTAATATTGATTTGTGCAAGGCAAAGCTGTGAAATCCTGTCAGTTAAACTAGTGTCCTCAGGCATATTGAGAGAAAAAGGGCAGACCTCCATCGCTTCCTTATCAATTTCTCATAGACCTCCTCTGTGGCTGGTGACCAGCTGCCTCTTTAGACATTCTAGATGTCCAGGGATCTCTCCCAACTCAGTCATCTCCCCCTGCATGGTAGAAAGCACATTACCGAGCTTTAATAAACTTTGGCTAACGATAGTGACATTTGCAAGCAATAAAAAAACGTTGAGTTGATGAGTTCATTTTAAAGATTATAGCTGATAGCAGTGTCTTGCTTTGCAAATCTAGTATAATCGTTTCAAGCCACAATTTAAGGCTGTTCATTTATCATCAAAGGAAAGTTGGAAGATGCCCTGGTCCTCATGAAGGGCATCATTCATGCCTTCTTTTTGCCTGCGAGCTTACACTTTTCAGAGCACTGACACTTGCATGTCCCCATTTTACCTTCACACTCACGGGTGCATATTCTCCTTCTCAGCTGAAGCGCAAAGAACGAGAGTTCAGAGTTATATTTTAAATTAATGGCGCATCTATTGACGCCTAGCCCAGCACTGGTTAGTAGGCCAGGCTATCTCTACTATTGCTAGAAAATTAAAACCATGCAAAGGTTCACTATAATATTTTTTTCTTACATCAAAAAAGGAAAAATGTCAGAAGATCATTCCCACTAGGTATGGTGTTCTTTAAATGATCCCCAGCTTAAACATACATGAGGTCGTAGACACTTGTATTTGCCTGAAGAAATTCTGGAAGAATAGTCTTGAAACTGATTAAACTAATTAGTGACTGGTAAGGGCTGGGAGATGAAAACTGCACAGTCAAGGGACCCAAAAAAGCTTTCACTGTAAACCATTTCATATTTTTAAATTTATGAACCATATGAATGTATTTACTATTGAGGAAAAAAAAGGAAATGCCCACAACTATCTAGGTGGACTCAAAGATGCAACCTTGACTTTCAATTGCATAACCGTAGTTGTCTGCCCCTGAATGCCTCTTTTGTTATCTGCAGTCTGTTATGCAGGTGTCGTTTGATAACAGGTGGCAACGAATCAATTGAAGTTTATGAGGTTATGTGCATATAAAGGACACCTGCTCCTCTGTTCTTCCGCCATTTTCCACCCAAAGACAAAGGCAGCACATTACAAATGAAGTTGGTGGCATTGCTCCAGAAAAGCAGGATCAAATGAAATCTTCTGGGGCTGGCCTGGTGGCGCAGTAGTTAAGTGCGCACAGTTCCGCTTCGGTGGCCCAGGTTTCACTGGTTCGGATCCCGGGTGTGGACATGGCACAGCTTGGCGGGCCATGCTGTGGTAGGTGTCCCACATGTGAAGTGGAGGTTGATGGGCACAGATGTGAGCTCAGGGCTGGTCTTCCTCAGCAAGAGGAGGAGGATTAGCAGTAGATGTTAGCTCAGGGCTAATCTTCCTCAAAAAAAAAAAGAAAAGAAAAGAAAAAGAAAAAGAAATCTTAGAATCAAATGGAGTTTTTTCAGCTTCAATGATTTTTTAAAAAATCTCTTGAAAGGAAACTCCAGAGTATTTCTCTTTTTGAAAAAGGTATTTGTTATATTGTTTCTCTGATTGCAAAAAATGAAATATGTTGTTGCAGAAACTTTGGAATACACAAAAATTAAAGAGGAAAGTTCACGAATAAAGTCGGATTTAACAGGGGCGAAGTTAGCCTTCCATGCCTAGAACACATTTACAAGGCAGGGAATGAATTTCTACTCTGTTGTGATGTGACAGTTTATTTTTATTTTTTCTTCCTATGGGATGTGATATACCAATCTGGGTGTTGGCAGGAACCACGGCCTCCTTTCCAAACTAGAAAGCGGCTGGCCTAATTTAAAGACATGTTGTAATCCAAAATTCACTTGGAATTTTATTTAGAATGCAAAACGATTTTCCCATAGAACAATGTAAAAATGACGGCAAGATTTTGAGGCAGCCAGCAGAAGTCCACGTAATCCAGTGACTCAGAAGGCCAACAGTGCTTTATTACACTGAAAGAAAGGAGTTTTCTTTGCCTAGAAAAAAAAAAAAAGCTTATACGGAAAGTATTTTGTTACAGTGATATGATAAATATATAGCAGGATAAAGTTTATCAATTATTTACCTAAAGTGATTTTATTCCTTATTTGCTCCACTACTATTGGCTTTATCGGCTTTCTTTCTCACCTTTTTCCACAATTTTAATCTTGCCTTCACCATTTTTTAATGCTTTCCCATTTTAATTATTCTCAGCCTCGGCTTTGAATTCAACCAAATCATCTTCAATTTTATCAATGGAATTCTAAGTTTAAAAAAATCTGTGTGTGGAGAACAAATAGTTACTTTTGCCTTTTTCTTGAGGGTCTCTTAACCTTCTGGGGCCTAGAGGGTCTGAGCAACCCGTCCTCTCAACAATGAACACAACAGCAACAGTGTGACAACCAGCGGCAACAGAAACGATAGCAGCAGGGACTACAATAACAAAACTGACAATTACCACTTTCGGTGCACTTACTCTGTTCCAGGCACTAGGTTTAAAAGGAAACTTTTCTCTGTCTGCCTAAATCGTGAGAATCACTCTCCCAAAAGCAAAAATGAGGGCCAACACCTGTCTTTGGGTAATGTGCTACTTTTCTAGAGCTGCCCTACAAAATACATCAACCGGGGAGCTTGTAAACAATGGAAATTTCTCTCTCATGGTTCTGGAGGCTGGAGGTCTGACATCAAGGTGTCCACAGGGTTGGTTTCTCCTGAGGCCTCTCTCCCTAGCATGCAGACGGCCACCAGCTCCTGTGTCCTCACGTGGTCTTTCCTCTATGTGTGCCCATCCCCGTGTCTCTTCCTCTTCTTATAAGAACACCAATCCTGTCGGATTAGAGCCCCAACCATATGACCTCGTTTAACCTTAATTACCTCCTTAAAAGCCCTCTCTCCAAATACAATCATATTTGGGGTTAGGGCTTTAGCATATGAATTTTTGGGGACATAAAATTCTGCCCCTAACAAGTAATATAATTCCGCACTTTATCGCCACCCCGCAGGCCCCGCACCATAGCAGATTAAACGCCTGACACAGGCTGGGTCTCTTGGGAGTTTGGAATTAGGCACAGATGCTGGCTATCTTTGCTGGTTGCTTCACTGGGAGAGATGCAAAACTGGGTTGGGGCAGGTGTGGTCAGCAGGTGTGGTCGCAGGTCCACATATCAACAACAGTAACCACGTATAACTTAATAAGTGGCAGTCACTGTTTTAAGTGTTTTATATGTATAATTTTCTTTAATTCTCATAATAACCCTATGAGGTATTATTATTATCCCCATTCAAAGTTATGGGAAAAAAACACAGAGAAGTTGAATAATTTACCCAGGATCATCCAACTAGAATGTCAGCTTTACATAAAGCAGTAGAGAAAAATATGATCGAGGGAGAGATTAAACCAGAAAAGGCAAGAACTCATGCCATCAGAGAAAGAGAAAGACAGCTTGGTAGACATCGGTCTCCCGTTTTAAGTTGGTATTTGAGGAAGTGAGTATCCAAAATCGCAACAATGTGGGCAATAATGAGACAAGTACCCTCAGTTGTATTCGTAAGCTGGTGAAACCTGGATGAACCCGATGATGTGCACAAAGTGCTTATCACAAATCCCGACGCAGAATAAACAATAAATGGATGATAGTGGTGCTGATACTATTATTTTCCACTCTTCTTAAAAGCAACCATATTGGTTTAAACTTGAGAATCAGAGAAATTTAGGCGCAGAGTCATTCATTGGACAAATGCTGAGCATGAACTATGTGCTGGGCCCTGGGCCAGGGGGTGGGAAGAGGCCAGTGAGGAAGACTGACCTGTTCTCTCTCCTCCTGGAGCTCAGCATCTGGCCTGGAGGAGACAGAGAAGAAGATGGGCAAGGACACCTTAGTATGAGAAGTGTCATGGTGGTGAAAGATGTGGGGGGAGCACATTCACTTGGCCCCTTCCAGACTTTGGGAATCATGGGAAAGCTCCCCAGTGGAAGCAACTTCCATTTTGTGCTTTGAAAGACAGGTAGAATTTCACTTATTTGTGCATTTAATTTTCATATGTTTATCAAGGACCGTTTAAGTTCAAGGCATTATGCTAAAGCTGGGAATGCAGTGACAGAGAAGTATGCAGCCCTGCCCTCATGGAACTTGCAATGTATTGAGGTAGACAAACGTTAAACAAATAACTATACCAAGAGTGGGTAGGAGAGAGGAGAATGCTCCACTCAGCAGGATAAGCAGAGGCAGGGGCCTAGGGCTGAGGGAGAGTCTGCTGGAAGGTTCTGTTGAGGGGTGGTGAGAGATGAGGCTGAAGAAGCCACAGGGTCCAGATCACCAACACTCTTAGTCGTGTTGCCAAGTTTGGGCTTTATTTTGCTGCAGTGGAGACGCCCTGCAGGGAATGATCAGATCTGCATGTTAGGACGTTCCCCAGGGCTGTTCTGTGGGTGCTGGATTGGAGGAGGCAGGCCTAGAGGCAGGAGTCCAGTCGGGAGACTCTTGTCACAGGCCAGGTAAGAAGTGATGGTGGTCTGGACTAGGGCCGTGGCTGTGCTCTAGAGAAGAGGATGGATGGGAGACATACTCAGGCTCCAGAGAATGATCGCCCCATTCCATTCTCTGTAAGAAGGGATTCTTCCTCCCCCTCCTTCTTCCCCTCCTGCCCTTCTTTCCCCCTCCTGCCTCCTTCTCTCTCATAGCATTCAGGAGAAAAAAAAAGCTTCCAATCTGCCCCAGTCTGAGAAGCAAAAGACTTTGTCCCTCCCTCCAAGCCAGGAACAGACTGACTCCTATCTCCCCCTCTGGCAATGAGAGGAGATCCCTTTTTCTTTAATTGCCCCTTCTCCTGCAAGAGCATCAAGCCAGGAGAGGGGCAGGAGCATCTGGTGGATGTAGCCTTTACTGTAACTCCCCACCCCTGAAATAAATGGGTACACCTCGAGAGGAAAATAGGGGAGCTCTGGGCTGGCAATTGAGAGACCCGGGTTTTATTCCCAATGCTACCCGAGGTCTCCTTGAGCAGGTCCCAACAACTTTCCTATGCCTCAGTTTCCTCCTTGGGAAGGCCAGAGGGTAAGTTAAAATCCTGTAACCTGTAAGCTAGATTTCAGAATAACATTCACAGAAAAGAAAGTCTTTTCAGAAGCTGTGTTTACTTTGGAGTTTGATAAAAGAGCATAAAAGGCTCTGATTGGCACTATTTAAATATTTGTTCCAGAACTGATATTTGCATTTAGGGTGAAATGAATTGATACACATTATTTATGATTAACTCTCAAGCTCAGAAGAAGGGAATAACATTGAGTTAGAAGGCAGTTCAGTCAGCCTGATCATGAGTAAAATAAAGGCCTTGCCATCAGCTCTGTCTCCTACTCACTAACCCCATCTCCATCTTGCTTGTACATTTTCATGGGGCTTTAAAAACCTATTCTCAAGGCTTTTAAAGGTTTTACAACCTCTGGGGGAAAATGCATGCATTTGAACTACACAATAAACAGTAAACATCAATTGCCCTCCAATGAAAACCTAATGGTCTTCGAGAACAGTCTACAATGGATTCCACTTAGCAGCTAATATTCTCCTCCTAATGGTCAATTTCACTTTCAGCAATAAAGATCAAGGCAAATGACCCAAAATTTTTTAAAGAACAAAGAGTACAATAAGTGGACTGCAAATTGCTTCTTTCTCTATAAGCAGCATTCTCAGGGGAAAAATTTCAAATCGCTAATGGCCAGAATATTGGACAAATGGGGATTTTCCTACTAAGAGACCAGAGAAGGTGACAAAAGATAATGGCTTTCACAAAGAGAGGACTGGAAGCTAGGAAAATTAAATCCTTGGGTCTGTGGCAAGATCGGAGCTGTGAAAATGGTTAGGATCAGAAAATTGTCTAGCCCTCTCTGCATTAAGCTAGAAAGGAGCTTTCTGATTGCTTGTTGCTTGTTTTAACAGCATGTTGAGACAGAATCAGATACCCCAGTGCAACCAAATTTAACAAAATCCACCAACCTTTCAAGTAAAATGCATAAAAATCACTTTTTTTGCACTTTGATCTTATGGATACTTCTGAAGTGCCATCCGATTCATGATGGTAAAGAGCCAAAACTAATTTGATGAATGTGAATTGATTAAATCCTATATCAAAAGGAATCCTTAAAGAAGGAATAATTAGGATGGGAAAATCAAAGCACATGGAAACATTATAGAGCTAGAAACGACTGTGAGATCTTTTTATGGACAAAGGAGCTGCAACCCAGGTGTTGTCCTGCAGTTTCCCTCCCTTTCTCCCTGAATCATTAATTTTCCCTTTCTACTGCATTTCTTTGATCCTAAGTCAAAAAATTCTCCCTTTTTCCCACATTCTACTCCAGCTATGTCTCATTTTTCTGTTCTCCTCTACATCAAAACTTCTCCAAAGACCTGTGGATACTTCCACTCTTGACTGCTGTCCTCCATTCTTCCTTGGATCTATCGTATCTACTCCGATCAGGTGTTGGACACCCCCTCCCCCCATCAGAATTGCTGTCATCAAGTCCACTAGGCAATGATCAGTCTTCATCTTCCTGACAAATCAGGAGCATTTCAACCAGTTGATCACTGTCTCCTCCCTGAACTGCTCTCTTTACTTGGCTTGCAAGATGCCTGTTGCAAAGTCAGACAGATGTCCCCCAAGGACTCATGTTTCCTTTTCCATTAAGAGCTGTTTCTGGGATGCAGCTGCTCAGTAAGGCACTACATTTCCCAAATGCTTTTCCCACCTAGGTAGGGGCACACACTGGTTCTTGCAATGGAATGTGATGTGTCCCTGTGAGGCTAAGCTTGTTAGGAAGTGCCTTCTTTACCCTACTCTTCCCCGTCTCCCTCCCCTCAGCTCCCTCTCCTCTTGATTTCCTTCCTTACCCAGGTTTGTTTCTATGGACCATCATTTCAACCACTTCCTTTTCAATATCTTCAATTCCTTTTCCCACTTGTTCTTTCATTTGAAAGAACCCCCCAAATCTGAAATTCAATAAGTTGCCCCCTTCTCACCAACCCAAAGACATTGATTTTATAGCAGATTTCCTCTGCTTAAAACCCCTCAGAGGCTCTCCAATGCCTCAGAAGAATGTCCCAATTCAACACGGCTACAAGCCTCTGTGAGACCTGGCCTTGCTCCAGCTCTGTCCCTCACTTTGATTTCTCTGCTCCAGCTCTACCATCCCCAGATCTTTGCACATTCTTTACACCTACCTAGAAGTGCTTTCTCTTAGCTAGTGCTCACTCCTCTTGACAGAAATATAATTTCTTCCTTAGTTTCTCTCCTGGAGGTTCTATACTCTTCCCGCCAAATTATCCCTACTTCCAGTCTCTGCAGCATAGAACTTGTTGCTTTTAGGCAATTATTTACCTCTTCCATATACACTGAGAACCAAAGAAGGCAGGTGCCTTGTCTGGTCATCATACTCCCATTTCTAGTATAGATTATTGACCATAGTATGTCTTAATGAATATTAATTGAGGGAAGGAAAGAAGGAAGGAAGAAAGAGAGGGAGGAAAAAAGGCAGGTATATAGGAGGGTAAGGGGATACGCTTTCTTCAATGTTTTAACTAAAATCTGACATTCAAAAAATTGCACATTATTTTCTTAATAGTTATGTTCTGCTTCCTTTCAGAAGCCCAATAGAGACAACAAACAGAAAGCTATTTTGAGAAAAATGCTGACAAGCAACTGGAGGCTTGATGTCAGCATCACACTCCTTAGTCAGAGAAAAGAAATTGTAGGCCTTGCTATTCTCATCACTATGCTGCACAAAAAAAGATGGATGTCACCGGGCTTTACAAGCAGGGCCAACTAGGATGTGATAAGCTCTGGACTGTGTTCGAAATAGTTCAGATTATTTCCTAGGACAGGATCCCAGAAATGGAATTATTGGGTCAATGTATATAGATATTTCTAAGACATTTTGCCAAAATGCTTCATTGAAAGAATGGAATGAGTAGATTTCAATATTTATAAGACGGCTGTTAGTGACTTATTTGAAGAGGTGTGTATTGCTTCCACATTGGGCCTTTTGCAGTCAAGCATCCCCTCCCATGTCCCCTTCAAAAGTTTAGAAAAGAAAAGAGATCCTCATGTATTGGTTTATGAATTCATTGAACGCCTGCTGTGTTGGGTGCTAAGAATAGAAAAATGGGAAAAGTACAGACCCTGCCTCAAGGGACCAGAAGTCTAGAGATGGGCAATCAAACAAGAAAATAGGCAATTATAATGTGATGTCGAGTGTTATGATGGAGGTAAGCATAGGCTGTTATGGAGCCAAGTAGGGCCCCCAACCCAGGCAGTGGTAGTAAGAGAAAGTTTCCCGGAAATAATGGCACCAGAGCTTAGTCTTGAAAGAGGAACAGGAATTATGAAGAGTGGTTGAGGGCATTTCCATCAAAAACCCAGAGGGGAGCAGGAATGCAGAAAGTGGATCAGCAAGGTTAGAGAGTAGGGTATGCGTTTCAGCGAGGAAGCTGGCTGTTGGCTGGGCTCAGGTCATACCCAGCAGGCACATCATCTTAAAGTTAGACTTTGTCTGGAAGGCAATACCGAGCCAACGGAAAATTTAACTAATAGCTCATTACAAAAAAATTCCTATCATTCAAGCAATGGTTTTTAAATAAACTTGAAAAAAACCTCGAAGATAAAAATTAATTCCCTACATCCCTGCCATCCAAGTCAACTACTTTTCCATTTTGATTTATTTCCTTTAAACCTCCTTTCATTATGAAGCTGTATTTGTTTTACATAGTTGCCAGCACATGTTATATTCAAATTTATATACCGCTTTTTTTACTTTGCATAACTGAGGTAATTTTCCACAATTTCAAACTTCATTAATATCCTTTTAAAGGGTTACATAATATTTCATTGAGCTGATTTGCCATAATTTACTTAACCATTCTGTAATTACTCAACCATTCTTTTATTGAACTGTTGTGTTTTTCTCTATTAGGAATAATGGTGCAATAAACGTCTTTGTTCATAAAGGATTTCTTCTAAAAAATATTTCAGATTATTTCTTTAAGATAGGATCCCAGAAATGGAATTATCAGATCAACGTGTATAGACATTTCTAAGGCATTTTGCCAAGTTGCCTCATTGCGGGAGTGGAATGACTAGATTTCAATATCTATGAGATGGCTGTCAGTGACTTACTTAAAGAGGTGTAAATTGCTCCCAGGTTATCATTGGCCATGGCTAAAGTAAAAGGAAAGAGAAATATTTTTTCACTGGGGGAATTGTTTTCAGATGCTCTCAAGCTCTCTGTCTCTGGAAATACTTAAGCCCCACCGCCATCTTCGTGGGGTCCTGACAGCATAAGAATTGACTCCCACCCTAGGTGGAAGGACGATCCACATTAGTGTTTCCCAAACCAGCCTGCCCATCAGAACCATTTAAAAGGCTCTTAAAAGTTATAGTCTAGATTCTGGGGCTCCACCCTACGCCTGCCTACTTAGATCCTGCACACTGGCTCTTAGGAACCGCGGAGCTACACGCCCCTCCAGTTGTGATTCCAACATCGCTCCCAACTATAATTCCGTGACGTTATGGGTCTACCAGATACATTTGAGGGTGGGAGAGAAGGAAGTTTCCGACTTTCCTTTCATCTAACAACTGCTAGATACCCTGAAAGGAGCCTAGGAAAACTTCACAAAGATATGCTGCTTCTGCTACAGACCCTGCCCCTGTGTAGACATCTCACCTTGTCTAAACCTTTATTTTCTTGTCTCAATAAACTGGGATCATGAGGCAAGTGTGCGTGCATGTATGTATATGTGTGTGGCCTCTTTTCACCACCTCCCACCCCAATCTATAATATACCACCATGCTGCCAAGGGCCAGCATGGACGATCCTATTGCCATTACTCACCATCCCATTGCTCACCATTGCCTTTTACCTATTACCCACGCCACACTTCCCTCTCCTGGCTTCAGCCCCGAGTCAGGGAAGTCAGACCAAGATGGCTCTCATGGAGAGTTTCAAAACCAGCATTCAGAGAATGAGCCCCGGGTAAGGAGTGAGCAAATTCTAGTCTTCAGCTTCCTCAAGCGTACGATAAGATGTTTCATCCAAATGCCCTCTAAGGAAACTTCCAGAGCTAAACTCTGTGGGTCAGTGTTTTTGTTTGTTTTAATGATGGTGTCTAGCAATATTGTGCAGCTATCCAAAACAGAACACTTGCATATTCTGCCACACCTTAGAAAAGTACTTGCAAAAATATCTTAAATTTAAAATAGCACAAAACTGTACATACACTGATGACACATATGTACAATTATGTATTACCATTCGAGATTATAAAGGAACATGAAGCTATGGAAAGTTTTTGTGTTGGGCAATCAAAGTGTGGGTGAAAATAGTTTAAATTGCTTAACTATTGTTCCAAAAGTTGTTTTAATAATAATTAAATATTTAAACAAATTAAAATGACAGTGGTTTAAGGACAATGCTAAGCCAGGAGTTTTTCCCGGATGTGCTGTGTACGAGGGGAGAGACCAAATAGTGTACATTTCTGTTATTTATTAACTGTGGCTGGAGCCCAGCATCGTTAATGCCGTTTGAGAAAAAAGTTTTCTGAAACATGGATGTGTACCATAATTCTCTCTCTCTCTTTTTAATACTGAATTTTGCTTATTTCAAGGCTCCATTTCAAAAGATTTCTTTTAATGTTAATATTCCTATTAATATTCTTTAAAAACTGTCAAGGAAAATTTGTATTGATTGTAGAATGAAGATAGATGCTCTTAAAACACAGAATTAAGATTTTTATTAGTAGAGAGTCAAAGATTTATCCAAATTCATTTGGGAAGGGTTTGGACCCTTTCCATTCTCCTCAGGGGTTCCTAATTTTGAAAAACTTAGGGATATTTTGAAATGGGCTAGTGATTGAGCAGGATGATTCCTTGTCTATGAGATTATTTGATACATTCTTGTGTTCTCAGTAGTAAGGAGAGCAAATGGCTCCTTAAGATGGCTGAATGAATGAATGAATCTATGGAATATGCCCATGAAAGTGCATCAATGAATATACAGAAATTTATGGAAAGCTTCTATGGAAATGTATTTATCTAGTGTCTGGCAGACCTTGATGAGCTTTGTGATCATTGACAAAATACTCATTTTTTCCTAATCTCACATTTTACCCATAAAATGGGGATGATGGAACATCACACAGAGGGTTATTATGGAGCTCGGATAAGAGGATGCAGTGCCTGGCACAGTGTGTGACACATGAGCTGTGACTACAGAGCTAAAAAAAGAACTCCCCATTTCCTTCCCATTCAAAATTTAAAAGTACATATTTTGGAAGGAAGGAAGATCTAACCTTCTATTTGTCCCTAACCAACTCTGTCACATCGACTTTGATAGATGCTGGTGTTGCTGACATTTTAGTAGGCAGTCTCTTTAATTCTGTAATCAATGCAAATCTCACGGGAACCCAGAACTCTCTCTTTCTTGTGAGCCTGATAAATGCTCAAAACTGGATTATCTTGAATCCTGGGAGAAGGAATCGCTCTAGAGTTGTGCCAGCTTTCGGCAGTGAATCGCACTTTGGGAGTCAGGAGGAGAAGCTGTGTTTTTTCCAGCTCTCCAAGGGATTCAGAGGCGTAGCCATGTTTGGACATTCTTGGTCCAGCTTTTTGTTTCACAGGAAAGACTTCTCCACAGATGGTCAAGGCTGAGACTGGTTTCTTGTTCACTTTTGGTCTTCTACCAGACTCGCTAGACCATTCATCCAATTTATCATTTTAGTGCAAACTTTAACCCTGTCTCTTGTACTTCATTGTGATTTTGGTGCCGGGGCTTTGTGACATCTGTACCAAGAGGAGAGAAAATCCTCCTAGCCATGAGGGCCACCGGTGGCACTCATGTGGAGCTGGTCTCTGGGCTATGCAAATTTGGCCGCTGGCTCCAACCCAGTAGTTAAGTTCTATGAAAACAAGCCCATATCTACACTGGCAGAGGAAATTGAGCTGAGCCCCTCCCTCTGCCTGTTCAAACAGGTGACCTTGGAACTCCTGAGCAGTGGATCAGCCACAAGGCATTGTGAGAGTTTCTAGAAACATTGAGGCAGCCCAGGGTGGTGGTTAACAGCCTGGACTGTGGAGTCAGACCACTGAGCCCATGTTCCAGCCCCCACTACTCTCTGTGCCACCTCAGGCAAGCTTCCTCCTCTGTAAAATGGGGATAATATTATCCACCTCTTAGAGTTGTTATGAAGGTTAAATGGGCTAATATTTATAATAAGTCTAGAACATTGCCTGGCATTTAGTAAGTACAAGGTAAATGGTAGGTAAGTGCTTTATTAAATGCATTTCAAAGCACTTCCCACCCGTCTTGATAAGGGGTCCCCGGTGCCTCTTAGAGAACAGGGGGTTAGACCATGTCAAAACACATGCTACTTTGAAATGTGAATTTTTTAAGGGGTCATCAGACTGTCCACTGCTCTTCCACCCACTGAGACCCCTTGACCAAGGGGCTGGTCTTCCTCCCGTGAGACAAGATGGGACCTAATTTTCTTTGAGGAACCTTAGGCTGTTATATCAGATCACGCTCACCCTTTTCTGCGCTCGGCATGTACCAAACCCTGCTGAGACTCAAAGAAACTTGAACGCTTAATGTCCTCCTTGAAGCCTCAGAGGACCCTCTGGGCTCCAAGATGACAAGAGGTGGCGACGAAGCACATATATTCTGTGAGTCAGCATCACTGAGTAAAGTCCACACATCCACAGAGAAAAGGATCTAAGTCAGGCTCCACCTCTGGAGCTAGAAAATTAATGTTTAATCAGACCAACATATAGGTTATTATGTCTGACCGCCCCTAAAGTGCCGTAAAGCAGTGAGATCATGTCATAGGGAAACGGAAATCCTGAATTGTACTGGCTTTTTTACCAACTTATTACTTTAAAAAATAGTAACCACTGGATAGGAGGTGGGCACAAAGGGTGAAGGGGCACACCTATAAGATGACTGACAAATAATAATGCACAACTGAAATTTCACAATGTTGTAAACGACCATAACCTCAATAAAAAAAAAATCAGTAACCACTAGTTTGAATCTTATGCAAATCATCCTCTTGCTTTTCATTATAGCTTTTTCCTATATGATAGACCTTAAAATAGATGTTTTAGTTTTTTGAGTGTTTTTGAACTTTCTATAAGTGGAATAGTACTGGACATGCTCTGGCTTCTTTAACTCTGCATGTTCCTTAGATTCATTAGTGTGGTTGAGTGTGGTAGTGTGTTCACTGTGTAGCATTCCATTGTGTAGCTACAGCACTGTTTATCTACTCTGCTGTGGGCAGAAATTTTGATTGTTTCCATTGTTTTTTTGTTTGCTTGCTTGCTGTTACAAATCATGGTGCATTCCTACAGATTTTGCCTGCTGCCCTTGTGTAAATGTGATAACTTTAATTTTTATGCAGACCGTAGAATCTATCAAATGGCTTCACTTACATTTCTTCATTTGAACCTCAAAATACCTGTGTGATGGTTCTGCTCCCACCAAGGATGTCAAAATCTGGAAAGAGCATTGCTCTCACCCTGCCAATAAGAGAAAATTGCATAGACTACAGCATCATAACTTTTCTTCAGCACTCCCCACAGTAGATGTTGCAGGACAATCAAGCAGCTGGAATTCCAGGGAGGGAAAGGCCCCACCGAGTAAAGATGGATGCATAGACTGTTCCACCTGTGGCTGAAGACGGACGCATGAGGCACTAGCTGCTGTACAAGCAGGTGAGAAGAAATCAGCTAAAATTTTAACAAATTGCTGAAGGCTGAGTATGGACTAGCATGACAATATAGAACCCCTGAGAAACCCAGACACAAGGGAAGTTGGCGCTCATTACAGCTCTTTTCCATAAACTTCCACAGGGTCTCACAAGAATGTTGGAGGCAAGGTAGGAGACCAGAGAGAGGCACCCTCAGTGGGGTAGGCCTGTGGGGGAAGTTTGGCCACTGCTGTCACATGGCATGAAACCCTACCTCCCCACCCCATGCAAGAATGGACTCTTCTTGCATCCAGAGCAGAAGTTCTAAGCCGCTGGGGATAGGGCAACAAACTTCACCTCCAGGACCCAGAAGAAGACCTATTGCTTCTGGGGAAAGGATGGAAGAAAAAACGTTCTACCCCCGGGCAGGAACAGGAAAGAGCCCTGGGTCCAGGATCCTATAGCAGCATCATTGGATGTCTCCCTCTCCCCTACTCCCTCACCTACCTCCCTACCCGCAAACACACAGAAAAAAGGCCATGCAATGGATGGCACAGTGGGAAGGCAGCTGTCTATAAGCCAGGAAGAGAGTTCTTATCAGAAACTGAACCCTGCCAAAATTTGATCTAGGATTTCCAGCCCCCAGAACTGTGAGAAAAATTAATTTCTGCTATTTAAGGCACCCAGTCTATGGTATTTTCTTATGGCAGCTTGAGCAGACTAATATCAACGTGAATGTACTTAACTCCACTGAAGTGTATACTTAAAAGTGGTTAAAATGGTAAATTTCATGTTATGTAGATTTTATCAATATGGTAATGGCTGCCAGCTGGACCACAGAGCTGAGCAAGACATTGAACAGGGCGAAAAACAAGTCTCGCCTGCTGCCGCTGAGAGCTGAGACACGCAACATGTCATGAAAACCAATGCCAAAGAGAGATTTTCCGCTTCCTGCAATGTAAAAGAATTGTACCTAATGGGTGTATGAGAGAGTGCACTCAGGTAGGGAAATTTCTGCTCAACAACCACACCGTGTAGGGCTTGTCCCAGTGAATAGTGTGATAGCTATTTTTTTACAGACAATGTAAGTCATTGTTACATATTATTTGTAGTGATTGTTGGCTTGTTTAGCGTGGTTTTGGGTCCTTTAATTCCTTCACGTAGACATCCAAGTTTGAGAAGTCTGTTAGACATCCAAGTGGCAATATCAGGTAGACAGCTGGATGTGAGTCTGGTGCTTGTGGGAGAGGGTGCTATGAGTTGGACAACAGTACATTTAATTTAGGTATTTGTATATATAAAGCCCTGGGACTGGAAGAGACCATTTAGACAGAGAGTACAGATATAGAGAAGGATGAAGACAGAAGTCCTTAAGAACATCAGTACTTAGAGGTTGAGGCGCTGAGGAGAAACCAATAAAGGAGGCCAGGTCAGTGCAGTGGGAGGAGCCTCATAGAGCCTAACGTGTTTTGAGAAGGAAGGCAAAGTCAACGGTGTTAATTGCTGCTGAAAGACCTAGTCAGGTGAAGGTTGAGAACTGACTATTGCCTTTGACATAGGTCAACACACGACATGATGATGACCTTGAGAAATGCCATATCACTAAAATGGCAGGCATTGAGAAAGCCCAATTGGGGCAGGTTCAAGAACTAAAAGGAGGTGGGGAAGGGAGCAGGCAAGAGAAGAAGCAGCTGGAGTGGGACTTGGAGTCAAGAGAGAACACTTTTTGAAAGACATATGTTATCCTATCATATTTATTTGCCAATAGGAATGATCTAGTTGAGGGGCAAATCAATATGACATGAGAAAAGGTATGAACGTATGAAGAAGAGCAGAATCTTGGGAGCAGAAATGTACTAAATCTAAAGCACAAGTGGAGGGATTGGCCTCAGGTAAAAGCAGGGACCCTTCCTCCTCTCTAATAGGAGGAAGGTGGAGCATGCAGCACGGACACAGGTAAAAGGTGATACACTTGGTGGTAGAGATGAAGTAGTTCTTTGCTTACTGCCTCCACCTTTCTATGAAGTATTGGGCAACACCATTGACTGAGGCGCTGAGGGAGTGAGGGTGATTTGAGGAGAGAGGAGAAAATGTGGAATAACATCACAGACAGTAAGGAAGGGGATGTTTTAGGGCATCACAGAAGGGTTCACAGTGTTCCTAGGTGCCACATGAGAGTTGTAGTCATAATTTTTTTTTTGAGGAAGATTAGCCCTGGGCTAACATCTGCCGCCAATCCTCCTCTTTTTGCTGAGGAAGACTGGCCCTGAGCTCACATCCATGCCCGTCTTCCTCTACTTTATATGTGGGGTGCCTACCACAGCGTGGCGTGCCAAGTGGTGCCATGTCCGCACCCGGGATCCGAACTGGCGAACCCCAGGTCACCAAAGCAGAACATGCGCACTTAACCTCTGCACCACCAGGCTGGCCCCTGTAGTCTTAACTTTGAAGTAAATCAAGTCAACTTGGTTTGTGCAATTTTTCTAAAAACAAGTATTCAGCTGTTTAGTGTAGGTGCACAGTGAAGGAACACTCGGGTTGGAATAGGGTTTGACTTCCTCGGTGTATCAGCTAGGATGTTTTCTTTTTTGTGTGTGAGAGAAAGATTGTCCTGAGCTAAACATTAGTGCCGATCTTCCTCCATTTTGTATGTGGGATGCCGCGACAGCGTGGCTTGATGAGTAGTACATACGTCTGTGCCCAGGATCCGAACCCGTGAACCCTGGGATGGCAAAGCAGAGCGCGTGAACTTAACCACTACACCACTGGGCCAGCCCCCTAGGATGTTTTTGATTGCAAGTAACAGAAACCCTCTCTCAAACCAGCTTAAACAATAAGGAAATGAATTATTCAACTGGAAGGGAAGGTCAGGGGTGGGTCAACCTCCAGGGTTGGTTGTGGCCTGATGATTTCATTAAGGATCCAGGTTCTTTTTTTCTCTACTCTGCTGTCCACATATCAGTTTCTTTTTCTGGCTTGTATCCTGCTTGTGACATGACTGTTAGGGGCAATTAGGTCTACTTGCTTCCTCATTCATGTAGAGCAGGAGAGAAAGAAAAGCTTTTACTAGCCAGGGAGTACAGGGCTCTTCCTTCAGATCCCAACAACTGCTGTGGGAATGCCATGCGCTGCCTGGCTTCGGTCAGGCCTCCTGCAGGATGCCATGGGATTACTGGGAGGCATTCAGACCAGTGGTTCTCAAAACGGGAGTTTTGGACCGGCAGCATTAGTATCTCCTGGGCCTCCAGCGAGACCAACTAAATCAGAAATTCTGAGTGTAGGGCCCGGCAATCTGTTTTCACAAGCCCTTCAGATGATTGTGACGCACAGCAAAGTTTGAGAACCACTGCCTTGGGATAGTGTGGTGAACACCACGAGCAAAACGAGGGTTCTATTAGGCAGGACGGTGTGGGGAACAGACATCTGCCATTGTCTACTAGACCAGATGAGCATCTCAGAGAGAGAGAGGGTCAGCAGAGTTACAGGTGTTTGCAAAAGAGAGATACTAGGGATGGGTCCTGAAATCTGAATTGCATGAAAAGGGAAATGAGGATGCGAAGGAATGATGGCTAGTGGGAAAGGGGGTTAGCAAACTGAAGATCTGGATGAGGTTGGAGAATTGAAATGAGCTGGCAGGATGAAACGTGTGAGGACCATGAGAACGCACTCACAGACCTCCAACTATAGGGAGCATAACTGGCCAAGGGCCCTGTGTTCGCACCAAAACATTTACGATGGGCTGCTCCCAGCTGACAAACGAGCACGGCAAGGATACTAAGGCTGGCCCATTTAGGGGCACACACTCCTTAGATACTGCCTTTGGCTTGGGACCCGACCCCGTGGCTTTGATGAACCTTCCTTAGACTGCACAACAGTCTGAGAATCTTCCACCCAAGCTTCCCTCCTGCTCTCCTTCATTCATTGTTAGACTCGTATCACGCCCAACAGCTCTCTGAGCCTGACCCAACTCCCTCCTATTTTTTCTTCCGTAGGTACTTGCCCTGTTAAAAATCCTTGCATATTTAATTCTATCTTGGCATCTGCTTCTTAGAGGACCTAGACTAACACAGAGGTGATTTTACTTGAGTAGAGTTTGGAAACTGAGATTATGTCTCAGGCACTGTGCTACATGTGGCATCTAACAAATAAATAACATGGTCCCTACCCTGCAGGAGAACCAGTGAGAGATACAGATGCATAACTGATAACTGCAGGACAGCAGAACAAGGGCTGTGATAAGGACTACACTAGGGTGGTCCCAGTCGCCCTGGAGTTGACTTGGGCATCCTTGGAGGTGGAGGGGAAAGATAATGTCACTTTTGGTAGGATGGATACCCCCCCAGCTGAAAACACACCCATTAGTTTAGTGACAGACCTGGGGTGCAGTTGCTAGCCTCCTAGGCTCCCCCACAAACCCCCGGATAAGCACAGCTCAGCTACTCCACTGAATGAGCACGGCCTCCACAAATGTCGCCAAGACAATTCCCAGCCTTGTTTCCCTTTGCTATGACCACCAGCAGGTGGCTTCATGGGTATGGAGCAGAGTGACAAGTATTTTATAAAGATTTGGTGATGATAATGACAAAGTCCCTGCTTTCTGTCTGCATTTCTCTAATACCTCCCTTAGTGGCTGTCCCCCCACATTGAGTGGTTCTGTGCCTACTGATCTCACCAGGTGGCTGTGAGGGATCCGGAGATAATGCACGTGAGCTACTCTGAAAATGGTAAGCTGCTCTAACCTGCAAGTACTTATTATATCTCTACTCACTTTGGCTACATACAGCTAAGGAATGCGCCCCATGCCTAACGGGCCCCACACGCCCACAGTGAAGGGAACGCAGGCCCCTTTCAGACTCTTCACCTGGACTCCAGGATCCGTGAATGGACCTTAGGGAGACTGAATCTCCTGGACTTGTGTGTGCACTTTTGCATGTGTTTGTGTGTGTGTATGTGCGTGTGTGTCTGCTTGCATTTTGAGGGGCATAGAAGGGGGTTGGGTCCATAGCTTTCATTATTACTCAAGAGTTTGTGACCTCAAAAATATGAAGAGTAAGCCACTTCTTTTTAAGAGAAAGATATTCAAACCAAACCTTGGAGAGTAAGGGTCTGTGTTGGGAAGACTTTGCTTTTAAAGCAGACATGTTGCTGTAGATCTCCACCTTTCGGGTAAAAGGACGGCCCCCGTGGCTTCGTGGGAGTATAAGAAATATTATGGAACTCTGTGGGATAATACTGAAAGGGGGATCACTTATGGAACAAATAGGAATTAATTCTTCTCCTTGATAATGCCTATGTTGTAAGAGGATTTTTACCTCGGTAGAACACTGTCTGGGGAAACTGAGAACTAAAAACGAAAAATCATCAGTTTTGGTTTCCTTTCTTTTTTTGTAGACGGTTCATCTAAGTAGTCCCAGGCGTTTTACATTAATAAGTCAAAGTTTGCATTAGATTGTCATAGGTCCAACGGATAGCTGTTTGAAATTGCCTGACAAACGTAACTGTGCTACAAAAATGCCAACACGATAGTTTTCCAAAGCCCGTCTGTCTGACCTTTTCCCCCGTCACACACTAGAGGGAGCCACACACCACGAAGACGGCTCCCCTCACTGTCCAAGTCCCTGTTGCAACCATCCGCTCTCACGTGGATATTTTGCATTATATGCACAGAGATAAACAAAAACCCGCAAGAGGCACACCTTGTCTGTTTGTCATGGGGGGCCCGGCAGGCCCTTCCGGCTGTCTGTTCAGGTCGGGAGGCTGTCGCCGACCGCAGGAGGATCTTCCCAGCGCGCCACCAGGTATGGCAGGCTGCTCCCGAGCAGGTCTTGACGCCTTTCACCGACTCTTCTTTTTTAGAATGAAAAACCAACCTCAATTCCTTCCTTGACAAGTGACTGAACTAGTAGATTAATAGATGTACTAATAGATTACTGAACACACTAAGGCATTTATGAGGTCTATTAGGATCTTGTCCATGAGAGGAAAATGATGGTGTAGATGGGAGATTGACATCAGTTTATTTTTATTCACAATTTTCTGTCACCTCCTTTATGCGACAGGCTGAATGGTTACATTTGGAGTGTGCTGATGCAGGCTTTGATAATAGCTGGAGGGAGCCCTTTAGAGGCTGGCCTTCAGGTGGTTGGGGTTTTTTTTTCAACTGTGTAAAATTTAAATAAAATTTGCCATTTTAACCATTTTTAAGTTCACAGTTTAATGCATTAAGTAGCTTCACATTGTTGTACAACCATCACCACCATCCACCTCCAGAAGTGTTTCATCCTTCCAAACTGAAACTCTGTACCCATTAAATGGCACCCCATTCCTACTTCTCCCAGGCCCTGCTAACCTCTATTCTACTTTTCATCTTTTGGAATGCGCCTACTTTAGGTACCCATATAAGTGGAATTGAACAACAGTTATCCTTGTGTGTCTGGTTTATTTCACTTTGCATAATGTCCTCAAGGTTCATCCGTGTAGCACATGTCTGAATTTCTTTCCTTTTTAAGGCTGAATAATATTCCATTGTATATATATACACCACATTTTGCTTATCCATTCATCCATTGATGGACACTTGGGTGTTTCCATGTTTTAGCTTTTGTGAATAATGCTGCTATGAACATGGGTGTACAAATGTCTGAGTGCTGCTTTTAGTTCCTTTGGGTGTATATTCGGGAGTGAAAGTGCTGGATCATATGATAATTCTAACTTTAAGTTGTTAAATTCTGAGTTTAACTGCCATATTGTTTTTCACAGCAGGTGCTCCATTTCACATTCTCACCAGCAGTGCACAAGTGTTCCATTTCCTCCACATCTTCACAACACTTGTTGTTTTCCATTTTTTGATGATAGCCATCCTAATGGGTGTGAAATGGTGTCTCATACAGTTTGGACAGGCTCTGATTTGGACTTAGACAGAAGCAAAGTAAGGGTGTTTATCTGG
This sequence comes from Equus caballus, assembly GCF_041296265.1. Taxonomy (NCBI): domain Eukaryota; kingdom Metazoa; phylum Chordata; class Mammalia; order Perissodactyla; family Equidae; genus Equus; species Equus caballus. The sequence goes on from NC_091691.1 coordinate 83,599,047, forward strand.
CTTCTTAATCAAAGGAAGGAGAGCATAGCTGATGTGTTATATGACACAGTTAGGAACCCCCAAAAATTGATCACTTAAACCAGGGGCTGGCAAGCTACAGCCCATGGGCCAATCTGGCCTGCTGCCTATTTCTAATAAAGTTTTATTGGAACACAGCCACATCAGTTGTTTACATGTTGCCTATGGCTGCTTTCAGGCTACAAAGGAAGAGCTGATCAGTTGCAGCAGAGATCATATGGACTGCAAATCTTAAAATATTTACTATCTGGCCCTTTGCAGAAAAAGTTTGCTGACTTCGGAGTTACACAAAAGAGAGAATTTTATTTATTTATTTTTGCTGAGGAAGATTCACCCTGAGCTAATATCCGTGCCAACCTTCCTCTATTTTTAGTATGTCAGCCGCCAGCACAGCGTGGCCACTAACAGAGCGGTGTAGACCTGTGCCCAGGTACCGAACCCAGGCAGCCAAAGTGGAACGTGCTGAACTTAACCATTAGGTCACCAGGGCTGGCCCAAAGGAGATAAATTTAACCAGGAAAGCTTTCATCAGTGTAAAATATTTGTACTTGAGGTATAAAAAATCAAATACACAATCAAGACTTGGAGATCCTTGGCTCAGTAAAAAAAGATGTGATTTTTCTTAACAGTAGACTAAATACAACTCAACATCGTGATGAATGAGACTAGCAAAACATTGATTGTAATATAGCCCACATTAACAGGGACAAGCACCTGGAACAGTGCTCCTCAGTCTTGGCTGCACATTAGAATCATCTAAAAGCTTTAAAAAACATTGATGCCGAATTCTCAGGGAAACTGATATAAATGGTTTGGGATCCAGCCTGGGCATCAGGATTTTTCAAAGCTTCCCGTGTGATTCCAACGTGCAGCCCGAATTGAGACATTCCTATTCTGCTGGGCTCAGGCCCAATCACGCCTACGGTTTCAGTTCATGTGCCCAGTTTAAGGGAAATAAAGACAACCTAGTTCCTATTCAAGGAGGAGTCAGAATTGAGAAAGAACAAGAATTCATTTTTCTAAGAGGAACAATGGAGAAAGTACAAACATGAGGACTCGCAGAGACAGCAGGGAGCTTCTATCTGGCATTCAGCATTTGAGGGCTGCCTCAAGGAAGAGAATTCTTTTTATGGCAGGCCCTGAGGAGAGGAGCTGGGAACAGGAACTAGAAGTTACTAGCTATTGTTATTACTTTTTATACAATAAATTTAAGACAGCACTATCCAAAGTGGGCAGTAGTGAGTGAGTCCTCTTTTGAGGGACATACCGAGGGGTCCCATCCACCAGGTCCCTGGCAGGGATGTTACAGAGCAGATCTGGGAGTGGAAGGGTGACAGTAATAGTTAAAATAACCCAGTCTCAACAGCGAGCGTGACAGGTGCTTTCTGGTACCAGGCATTGTGCTGAGATACTGCATTCCCTCATTCGCGAGTTCACTCCATTCCCGTGGGGAGGGGGCCATTATATTTCCAGTGCATTTTCAAAGAAGCAGGGTCTCCAAGGCTTGTCCAGTGTCACACACACCCAAAAGCACCCTATGGATGGTCTTCCAGCTTGGGCTTCTCCGATTCTAGAACAGGCAATGTGTAAATACAAGGCTGAGTTTTAGCAACAATGAGGCTGTGTTTAAAACAAACCCTCTAGCACTGACCTATGCAGATAAGTGGTATTTGAAAGCTTTATCCTTAGAATCCCAAGTGTCAGAGCTTCCAGGAAGGCGAGAGGTGATCTAATCCACTCTCTCCTTCTTCGATTTACAGATGAAGAAACTGAGGCCCAGAGAGGGTCCCAGGTCTTGTCCTGGGCTCCACATTTAATGTTCAGATCCTCTGACACCAAGAACAGCTTTCTTGCTCCTGCCATTTTATCAAACAGTCCTACCTTTGCTCAAAACACACCGGGAGCTCAGCTCCTCTCAGGGAATTGCTTTCAGAGCCAATTCGGCAGGCACCAGGAGAATCAATCTCTACATTTTATGGATACATTTTGACTTTGATTCAAGACAGCGTTACTGAGCCTCTGCTTTATGCTCCAGACTCAACTCTGAATGACTCATGACTAATTTGCAAGAAGTAAATCAGCCTACAAAGAATGCATATTGCCACCATTGAGGGATTTACAAAGAAAGATCTTTTGTTCCCAAATTGCTGTAAAAGTAATTTCCAAAGAAGGGTTGCTAAAGATATGCTGAGCAATGTCAGCATCACTGATATAGAGCATACCTGCCTGGGAACTCCACTGGAGAGTCCAGCATCCGCCATGGGTGCGTTCTAGTATACTTGCCACAAATTGGCCACGCTGGCCGCCACGCAAGAGAGCAGCTGCCCTCTGGGAAGAGGCTGCCAAGCTGGGGTGACATTTCTCAGCACCCCACTTTTATCCACTACCCTAGACCTCGCATCTAGGCCTTCAAATTGAACAGAGGGGATGTGTGTCACTTCTGGGTAAAGGTGACTAGGAGAAAGGTGTGCCTCCTTTCCTCTGGCTCATTTCCCATCATGCAGCTGAGTGTAAATGACTCCCACACCCCAGGGGAGGGTGGAGCCACGAGAGAGAGCCTGAGACAGAACCAGTTTTATACTTTTTTTAAAAATCTTTTTATCATTATTATTATTCCCCAGTTTTAAACTTTATCAGAACAAGAAATAAACTTTTGGGGCCGGCCCCGTGGCTGAGTGCTTAAGTTTGTGCGCTCTGCTGAGGCAGCCCACTGTTTCGTCAGTTTGAATCCTGGGCACGGACATGGCACCACTCATCAAGCCACGTTGAGGCGGCATCCCACATGCCACAACTAGAAGGACCCACAACTAAGAGTATACAACTATGTACCGGGGGGGCTTTGGGGAGAAAAAGGAAAAAAAATCTTTAATAAAATAAGAACACATCAACTTTTATCTGTTAAGCAGTTAAAATATGGAGATTATCTGTTATAGCAGCTAGCACAAGCCTAATATAGTCCCCAACTCAGATTTCACCAAAATGTGAACAGTTTATGACAGTGCCTGGTACATTCTAGGCACTCAATAAATGTGTGTTGGGTGAATGAATACATGAATCTAAAGTATGTGATTGACAGTATACAGGCACATCTTGGAGACATCACAGGTTCAGTTCCAGACAACCACAATAAAGCAAGTCCCATGAAGTTTTTTGTTTCCTAGTGCATATAAAAGCTATGTTTACACTATGTTGTAGTCTATTAAGTGTGCAATAGTATTGTGTCTAAAAAAACAACGTACATACCTTAGTTAAAAAATACTTTGTTGCTAAAAAATGCTAACCAGCATCTGAGCCTTCGGTAAGTCGTAATCTTTTTGCTGTGGAAGGTCTTCTGTAAAATGCAATACCTGCAAAGCGCCGTAAAGCAAGATATGCCTGTACTTTGTCAAAAAGAAGTCAGGGAATGCTAGTAAATAACTTTTAGGATGCGGAGGGTGTTTTAATACATGCTGAGCACTGGTTCTCCAGCTGCGCGTGGGAGTAAGTGAGGGAAATGGGTTGTAGCTGGCACAGAGAAAGAGACAGCCACACGGTGGAATGGATTTGTGAGTCAAATGAGATCATTTTCATGCAAGGAGAGGTCTGAGAATAGGCTAAGGAGCCTTTCCTATTAGGTGAGTTGAAGCTTCTTGCCTGGCTCATGTGGACACACTGTCGCTGCCTGGAAATGCTGCCTCCTGGAACTCCAGAGCTGGAGTCGGCAGAGTACTGGAATAGGCCTTCATTTCACTGACAAGGAAGCCACAGCCCAGGGAAGCGGACAACGCACCCAGGATCCCTCGGCTGTCAGCAGGCACACAACCCGAGGCAGGATAGTGTGGATTAAGGGTGAGGATAATACAACTCAAATGTCCGGATTTGCATCCTAGATCCTTGCAAATTACTAAACTTGCTCATGCCTCTGTTTCCTCATCTTTAAAATAGGGACAATTAGAATAGTTCCTACCTCATGGGGTTGATATGAAGATTAAACGAGTTAATATATTTAAAGTACCCGGGGACCTGGTGCATTGCAAGTTCTAGGAAACTGTTGGCGGTTGTTGTATTGTTACTGTTGAATTCAGATGGCCCTTTCCCTCTTCAGGGTTCTTAGGCCTTCAGAATGAAAATGTTAAACACCATGGAAAATGGAGAACCTTAATGAAGCAGAGGATGCCAGGGAGTTCTTACAGCAGGTTCTCAGAACACACAGCCTGAGAAACCAAAAACTTGTAGAACAAAGTGCATGAATTGATCGTTGGCCCCAGCGGAGTAATTCGTTAAAGGAACGGAGAATTCAGGCTTACTCATGTCTCAGGAATGCTCTAATGAGAGTGTACATACACTGTTCTTCTTCAGGGTATAAAAAGAAAGAAAATGCAGTGAGTGTGAAATTTATCCTAAATGAGAGAGAGAATGTAATGTGAGAAGCAGACCAGGAAAGGAGCATGATCAAATATTGCTTTTCTCTGGTTTTCATGGTAAGATTCAGAAGACAGTGACTGTTAGGGATTTCATAGTGCAAAGGCGTTTTTCAGGCTTTGGAAATCACAGAATGCCAAGCTTTTACAGAACTGCCTAGAATCTGCCTAGTGCTTCATTGAACAAAGTACATACATATCCTTTCATCAAGTTCCCCTGGCCCCACCTTCATTCCAGGCCGGAATTCCTTAATATATCCATGGCAGATGGTTGTCGGCTTCTGCTTGGAGCTCAGTGATGGGAGCCCTAGGGAGCCACTAGGCCGCCCACTCGTCACCAGGCAGCTGTAACTGTTACAGAATTCTTCTCTGGACTGAGCCAACAATCTGCCTCCCTGGAATGTTGGCCCATTGTTCCTACATTTATCTTCTGGTGTGAAACATAATAAATTTCTTTGCTTTCTCCCTCTTGACGGTGATAGAATGGAGTTAGACCTTCCCGGATGGAACGCTGGCCTTGACATTAACTTAGCTATTGGACCTCAAATAAGTTGCTTAAGCTCTCATTGCTTTGATTTATTTATCTTTAAAGAGGAGCATTGAATTTTCAGAAGGTTCTTGTGAAGGTTAAAGCAAGTAAGTATCATGTACATAAAGCTCGGAGGATAGAGCCTGGAACCAGGTATTTATCCTATGGGTGGCAGTTATAATTATCACGACTTGGGTTCAGCTCTTGGGACCCCCAAAGTCTTCTCTAAGTTAAATATCTCCATTTCCTCCAGCTGTTCTTACCTGGCCTGTGGTCAGCTCCCACCCCATTTGGGTTGCCTCTCCTTGAATGCTCACCTACAGGCTTCACTTCTCCCTCCTTTGGCCCCAGCTTCATTGGTCCTCATCCTGGAGAGACCCACAGTAAAGAGGGACTCAAGCAAGAAGTGATGCAGCTGGCTCCTGAAGTCGGAATAAGAGGATCTTAACTTTGGGGGCTGGGCCATTCTGGTGAGAGGAGGCCTTTGGGGGTGCCCCAAGAGGAAGTCAAGGTCAAGGCCTAGAGCCCAGAGGTGGCTGCTCCAGGCTTGTAGTGTATGGAGGGAGAGACAGCTAAAGGGGGAAGTTCAAGCTTTTCTCCCAGAATGTTCAAGTCTTCTCCAAGGAGGAAGAAGCCACGTTTCAATGGAGATATTCTGTCCTCCAACAAGAGATTGTGACATTGGAAGGTATTTCCTCTATCTTGTGTCCCTTGAGACTCTGAGCTCAGTTAATGGGGTGCAAAAGGGCCTCTTTTACTAAACTGTGTCTATTTTCCACCCTTGATCTGGGCATAACAGTGTCATGAAATCAACCTAAATCTGTGGCCCCCTTTTGCAGCCACACACTATGATGATGTTACTCATTGGCTGAGCTTGTGGTGAACTGAAACTTTTGCATTTTTTTCAGGAGAACCACTTTTTTTTAAAGATCTGATTTTTCCTTTTTCTCCCCAAAGCCCCCCGGTACATAGTTGTATATTTTTGGTTGTGGGTTCTTCTGATTGTGCTATGTGGGACGCCATCTCAGCATGGCTTGATGAGCGGTGCCATGTCTGCGCCCAGGATCTGAACCGGCAAAACCTTGGGCAGCTGAAACGGAGCGTGCGAACTTAACCACTCCGTCATGGGGCCGGCCCCCAGGAGAAACACTTTGTAATAAGTTTTCTCTGTCCTGAACATGTATAGAGGTTTTCGAAATAAAATGAGGAAATTTCTAAGAGCCTAGCACGGTGCCTAGCCATTGTAAGCACTAAATAAATGACTGTGCGTTATTAGTAATATTAGCATTATCCTTTAGGTTTACTTTTCCTGATTTCAGCAATCTAGCTGGTTGAGGTTGAGTACTAAATCTGTTACATCTGTACACACACACGTACATGCACACACACACACACACAAAGATATATACAGCCTCCCAGCCTCAAGCTAGGCACATGTTTGACCAGTGTGCTCTGAGTCTGTTCCGGAAATTAACGTAACAGTAGAATCTGATAGAGCCTGGTATGCAGCGTGTGCACCCTTTGGAAAGAATTCTGCCACTCCTCTTTGCTCTTCTTATCCAGAAATATATCCCTCACCAATGTCCACAATTTTACAAGGAGAAAATTTTTCCACTGCTGTTAGCATTGTCCTCTCTGTTATTTAAATTTGCACTGCAAATATCTGTGAAGGAACCAGATATTAACCCCCTAAAACCTTAGACTGAGTTAGTCAGTGAGCCTGATTCTCCAGGGCGGCAGAGAGAAGGCAGAAGCAGAAGGAGGTTAAAAGACGGAGCGGTGAAGAATGGGGTGAACAGTACAGCACAAACTTCACTTACGTTCCACACATGTCTTGGGGGCTACACAGAGAGAGTGTAGTGGGTTGAACGGTGGCCCCCACAAAGGATATAGCTGTATCCTGATCCTTGGAAGTTGTGGGTGTGACCTTATTTGGAAAAAGGGTCTTTGCAGATGTAAAAAAGTTAAGGATCCTGAGATGAGATCATCTTGGATTATCCAGGTGGGCCCTAAATCCAATGGCAAGCACCCTTATAAGAGACAGGCAGAGGGAGATTTGTGCCATGAGAGGAGAAGGCCATGGAGAGACATAGGCAGAGGTTGGAGGGACACGGTTAAGGAAGCCAAGGGATGCCAGAAGCTGGAGGAGGCAAAGAAGGGTTTTCCCAGAGAACTTTCAGAGGACGTGTAGCCCTGACAACACCTTGATTTCACACTTCTGGCCTCCAGAACTGCAAGGCAATACATTTTTTTTGTTTTCGGTCACCAAGTTTGTGCTAATTTGTCACAGCAGCCACAGGAAACTAATACACAGGGTATTCTCCCTCCCTGGGGAACTCCTTCCCGAGCCTGAAGGACCTCCCCTAGAGAAGAAGTGAACCACCAGCTCTCTGACAGTCTTGCAAACATGAGGAAATAGGATGTGAGGCTTAATATGAAGTGGAAAAACTTGAACAGGTGATTAAGGAATTAATCTGTCACAAGTCAGATGATAATATCTCTGTGAGTAAGAGGCCTCCCGAGTTCATAACTGTCGAGGAGGCCTGACAGGCTCTGGGGAGTCACTGACGGTTCTGGCCTGAGGGGAAGCGCCATCTTGAATCCCAGTGAGGCAGGAAGGCGGTCACGGCTGGAAGGCGCACGTGACTGGGAGTCATCCAGGGGCTGGGACTTTCCTGTCTGCTAGAAAGAGACATTTATCTTCTCTGGCCCTTAGCTTCCTGAAATGGAAAAAATAAATGATGTTCCAGCTCTAAGAATCCTGCTGTGGGATAATTTATTCATGGCTGTGACACATGTAACTGTTTTGTTTTTTTTTTAATAAAATCCTCAGTGTGGTTTTTTTAGGGCCATAAAGATGCACAGACAACTCAAAGGAGCTGTTGTTTGAGTCTGCATGTGATCGTTGCTTTGTGTTAGGATGGTGTGGGCTATGCTGTGGTAACAGACAAGCCCCAAATCTCAGTAGCTTAAAACAATAACGATTGTTACGGGCTGAATTGTGTGTCCCCCAAAATTCCTACGCTGGAGTCCTAACTCCCAGTACCTCAGAATGCGATCATATTTGGTGACAGGTTCTTTAACAGGTAATTAAATTGAAATGACGTCATGAGATGGGCTCTAATCCAACGTTTCTGGTGTTCTTATAAGAACAGACGGTTTACACAGAAGGAAGACGATATGAAAACAAAGAGAGATGATGGTCATCTACAAGCCGAGGAGAGAAGCTGGGAACAAATTCTTCCCTCACAGCCCTCAGAAGCCACCAACGTGGCTGATACTTTGCTCTCAGACTTCTGACCTCCAGAACTGTGAGAAAATCAACCACTGGTGTTTAACCCATCCACTCCGTTGTTACAACGGCCCCAGCAGACTCACACAAAGGTTTATTTCTTGCTCATGCTTACTATCCGTTGGAGACAGGCAAGAAGGCTTTGCTACTGATGGTGACTCAGGAACCCAGGCTGATGGGGCAGCCACCACCTTGAATGTTGCCAGTTGTTGCGCAAGAAAGAAAGAGAGCTCAGGAGGGTCTCACGCTGGTAATTAAATGCTCTGGTTCAGAAAAGCACACGTTACTTCTGCTCACGGCTCATTGACCAGAATGAGTCACATGGCCCCATTCAACCACAAGAAGGGTAGGAAATACAGTCGTGTGTATGTTGGGGAGGTGGTCTTACGGGTCCTGGCCCAAATGTGAAAACATGCCTGCCATGTCTGAAGAGCTACTCAGGACCCTCAGAGTGGGTATGTGTGTTCAGTTTACAAATTCCTCCAAAGAACACTAAAATACTCAGAGCCTATATTGCCCATAAATAACTTCTAAAATGTTTCTCAAACCAGCATCCAAGTCCCCTGAGTTCTCTATGAGAAATCAAGCGTTTCCATTTTGATGATAGCCTATAAAAAATAATATGAACACAATTTATTTCATCCAGATTAAGAGTCATCAAACTTTTCACGTAAAGGGCCAGATCGTAAATATTTTAGGCTTTTTGGCCCATGTGGTTTCTATTGCAACTACGTAACTCAGCCCCGTAGTGCAAAAGCAGCCATAGACAATACGTAGATGACGTAAATGAATGGTGTGGCTGTGCTCATGATCTGTAGTAACAAAATCAGGCAGCAGGCTGGATTGGCCCACAGGTCACAGTTTGTCAATCCTTGATCTACGTCATTTTAGTGCCAGAATGTGCAATTGCATTTTTAATCTGTTGTAGCCTGATGGAGTCCAAATGACGTAAAGCTTTGATGGGTAAATGAACGTTTCTCAGTGGTTCCAAGAGAGAAACTTGGTGGAGGAAGGGAGTCATGACAGGGTGCCCAGTATAATCCTCGTGCCAGATTAGAGAGGCCTATGTTGTGGTAGGTGGCACTGCCTCCAATGACAGTATCCTGGAGGGAGTAAGACAGTAGCCTCTGGAACCAGGCTTGCCCAGGTTCGAATCCCAGCTCTGTCCCTTGCTCTGTGTCTGACGTTGGCCAAGTTACCTAACCTTTCTGTGTCTCAGTTCCCCCTCATCTGTAAGCTGAGACTGGCAGAAGTACCTGCTTTGAAGGGTCATTGAAGGCTTCGTTAAGTTGATCCCCCCAAAGCATTTAGAACACCGTCTGGCACTTACTAATTACTAGCAACCATAATAATCACAGGTGAAGATGTTCCTACTTCTTTATGCTAACAGTTCAAATGTCCGAACAGTTCATTAGGAGTAACTGTGGTAGTACCCAGGCAAAGAAAAAATTTATCTGTTCTTAGTACCAGAAATCAATGGAGTAGCTCCCCATCCAGTTTAATAGTTCAATAATTCAAGTTTAATAATTCAAGCTGGCTAGCCTTATCTTCGGGTGGACAAGACAGTTTTACAGAATAATCAGGTGACCCATGACTAAAGGCATTTGAATTCTGCTTGCAAGAAGACTTGGTATAAGTATGAGGTCTTATAGCCTAAACTAGCAAAGTCTTGAACGTATTTATACAATTCTTTATAATACACTTAATCATTAGTGTTATTGAGCTTAAAACATGGAAAAAGCTTAAATATAGAACCAGACTTCAAGCTCTTTCTACAATTAACTCCAATGAAAGTAATTTAATTGTAGCACCATATCATTTGATGCATGAAATTGTGTTGCTAATTTGAATTTGATCACTTTTATAGCTTTAAAAAATTGTAAATAAGTGCATTTTGGTTTTATAGTTTGCATGCAGTTTATATAAGAGCTAAAAGCAAAAGGAGATTTCATGTAAATTTGCGTTTGTACAGACTCAAGTCTATTTATCCCCAACTAGAATGAGGGATAGAGATTTTTGTCGTTTTGGGCCATTGTCTTTTCTCAGATTCCTAGAACAGGACTATGTTCTAGATGCTTAATAGATGCCTAAGAAATACTTGCTAAATTGTGATGAATCAGGATTATAATACAAATAATTAAGGTTGACATTGGATATCTGTGAAATATTAGTTTGTTCAAAAGAACATCTTTAAATAATTTCTCTGAAATAGTAATTACTGAAGTGGGAGAGACTCTGCTGAACTGTGTCACTGAGTCTTCGGTGTAATTGCCTGGAGCTGTGTGTCGATCCTGGCCCTCTCTCTTGCCCTGCAGCAGAAATCTATGTTCGTCCGGACTCTGGGATAATAAGCAACAAAACACAACTGAATCCAGTTCAGAGAAAGGAAGGATTTTTTTTTTTTTTAAAGAAATTGAACAGTGAAGTCATAATAAGCATGGGGGGTCTTTCTGGGCCTCAGAAGCACCTAGAACCAGGGATTTGAATAACACCAGAAGTAGTCTCTCAATCTTTCTCTCAATCTTTTTCTCTCTCTCTCTCTCTCAACTTGTATCTGTCCTGCTTCTTCTTCACAACCTCCTTCTCTCCTGCTTTCTCCCACTGCAGACTGGCTTCCTCCAGACCGCTGGGACTAGACTGTTGGATCATTTCCTTAGCTCCAATTTGGAAAACGCTGGAGAAACATTCTGATTGGTCCGCCTTGGGCTGGGCACTCCCTCTGGCCCGATCACTGTGGCCAGAAGACTGAATGTGCTGGGCCAACGTAGGCAGGGGTTTTCTCTGTCTCCGTTAGCTGTAGTTTTATTAGCTGTGATCCTGGGGGCAGAGGTGCGTAGCACAGGCATGGCCACTGGCCCCCATCCTGTCAGCGTTCATTGAAAGAGAAACTAGGAGCCCACCACGATTTATGTTCACACACAGACCTTTGCTTTCCTTAGCTTCCCCTTCCTGCTTCATGGTTGATTCCTTGATCACCCATCAGCCTGCTCTCAGTAATTAACCTCACTGTGTCTTCTGCTTATCCCTGTCAAGAAATCTCCTAAACTCCCAGAAGCACCTGATCCTAACACAAACACATGCCCACCACAGGCTAGACAGCGTCTAGGATTGGCAAGTCCCAGGGTTGGGAGAAAGAGTCACGTCACGTGCTGGTACTCACTAGGCCCCATATGTAGTGTTTAATAAAACGTCAGAGCAAGAGCCGTGGGGCAGGTACCTGGACAAGAATGGTCGTAGGGTTCTCACCTCTTCAGCTGGAACCTGAGGTCTGAGGTCAGTCCCTTTATGTCACTTGGTGAATTTCCCATCATCCTCCACTTTTTTCCTTTGGTGCACTTGTCGTGGTTGAACTCTATCCTTATTGTGGGTGGGTTGTTGTGTGTCTGTCCCACCATCCCCTCCCCACCGGGTGCCGTAAGCTCCATAAGGGCAGGCATCCTTCTTTTCACACTGCATGCCCAGCATCTAGCACAGTGCCTGGCGTATATGAGGTACTCAGATAAATGAATAAATGCATGGAGTGACGGGTGATAAGGGCCTGGGGGAACGTAACAGGGGTCTCTACTCTAGACTCAGGGGCCACAGAGGATGGCGTGAAGGCGGGGACCTGATGCTCAAGTGAGAATGGTCTGGGAGAAAAGAGAGGCTCAAAGCTCCAAGCAGGGGTGAGTCCCGTGGGCACGAAGTCACAGAGTAAATTAGTACTAGAGCCAGGCCTCGAATTCAACTCTGCCCTCCGGTGACAGTCAGGAAAGCCCCTGGCTCGGTTCTGTTCTGGAAGAATTGTAGTAGGTCACTGTTCTTTTAGCTCCAACATAATTGAAATCACTACCCAAACATTGCACCCAATCGCAAGACTCTTAATATTTAATATTCCATTGACTCTCCAGAGGACACGGTAATTGCCTATTAGTCATATTGCAGCTGGCACCAAATTAGGAGGGACAGGACACTGTGTGTGTGTGTGTGCGTGTGTGTGTGTGTGTGTGTGTGTGTGTGTGAAGGAGTGGACAACAAGAAAATGCAGCATGCCTTAGAAAGGCTGAGAAAATAAATAAAAAAGGTTAGTAAAGAAGAAAAGCATTGCGTCATTTGTTTGAATTATCTGATTGACTCAGAATGGACTAAATACCATAAATGGATAGAGATGATGCTTTTAAAACCCAAAAGAAAACTGTTTCTCTACCGTCCATGTTGGTTCAAAACAGTTCGGTGCTAATCCAAATGCAACGTGAAGCCACCTGACTTAGAGGTACAGAGTTCTTGGAGCAGCGAATGTCAGGACAGAATAAAAGGAATCCACCACTGACCCAAAGTTACAAATGCTCTGCATGGCTGAAGCCCTTCTTTCCCCAGTGGAAACACCAACGCATTAACAAATATTTAATGAGTGCTTACCGTGTGCAGGGTACTCACAGAGAAGTTTCCAAAAATAGCAACCCATTTTTGTGGCTCTCCTGAAAGACATGGAATAATTGCACCTTCACACTGAGTAATTGCACCTCGGGTCCATTTGTCGATTAGAAGCACCACAGATGGAGGCTCACCATCGAGATTTCTGCATCCCATCTCTCTTATTACCTGGCTTTCTTCTCCAACAGCGCCCAAAAATGGAGGCTGAGCTCACGTTTCTCCTCTCCCCTCTTTTCTCACCACTATTCAGGGAGGGCAGGTTTAGGAGATAGAGGTACAGAGTGTCCTGCCCCACTGGGCCCCTTGAAGAGTTGTCCTGTGGCCTAGAAAATTTCTCTTCTTCTATAGAGAACCCCCCTGAGGACACATAGGCTTCCAGGAATCCCTTGCCATTATAAAATGACACAACTGGCACAAAGCAGTATTTGATGAATGAGTCTCCCTTCCTCCCCTTGTGGACCACATCATTCCTTCCCAGACCAAGCTCTGGAACCCATTGTCCTACTTCCATCCATATCTCCCTCTGATTACAAGTGTCTGAAACATTTTCCTCCAGATTCCTATCTCAGGCAGACACGTGGAGTTTGAGGGGCCACCCAGTTGAGTGTTGTTGATAATTGAAGGTGGCACTAAACATTTAGGAACCCAGAGGCCAAGCCCACAAGGGAACGCTATAACCAGGGGCCACACAGTGGATAAGCTTCAGTTACTGATGGAAGCTTTATTACAACTAAGTTAACGTCAGTTCCCAGGTTTAGTTATACCAAAGAATGGTTCCCAAAGATATAGGTTGTAATCCCTGAAAACTGTAAATGTTACATCATTCTGAAAAAGGGTCTTTGCAGGTGAGATTATGTTAAGGATCTTGAGATGGGGATATCATCTGGATTACCTGTGCCTTAGAGGCAATCACATTTATCCTTATAATGGGAGGCAGAGGGAGATTTCACATACACAATGAAAAAGACAATATGAAGATGGAGGCAGAGAATGGAATAATGCAGGAAAAAGTAAAATTGTATTTGAAATGCATATCTCAGTGAGCTAGATGAAGGTGTGTGTTTCTTCATTTCTTCCATTGAGCTCCTGTTTATGGGGATGAATGAGACAGGTTTAGCAACAATTATATTCTTATGCTTCATTTTGTTGATTCAAGAGCTGGTGAACATTGGTTTATGTAAACAAGCAGGTAGAAACACAGGATTTCTCTTACTGCAGCAGCACTCAATTCCTTGAGCTCCTTTCATGGCAAATGCCAAAAATCATATTTTTCGTCTATCAGTTGACAGCTCAGTTAAGCACTCTTTCAATTTTGCTCAAGGCAGAGAATTGGAAACCATTTGACTTGCAAAAGGATTTGTTACCCAATCACTGGAATTGCTCATTTTTTTTCACTGTCTGGGAAGTACACCAAAAGTTTTACCAAGATTTACCAACTGACTGTTAATTATACCAGTTACTCTTACTTTGGAAGCATATTCTCATTCTTGATATACTCAGAAAAGGCTGGAAAAAACTGAAGTATCGTTAATTTCAATACTTGCTTATCAATGTAATTAAAAATATAATTTTTAAATTACATGCTTAAACACGTGGAGTTTTTTTACAAAATCTGGGAGTTGTGGATTTCACTCACTCAGTACAGAGAATGTCTGCCGCGTAATCTGAATGGCAAGGCCAGTCCTCATCGCCAAGTCAATCAGCCAGATCAGACTTCCTTTCTGTTAGAAAAAGTCCAACTTCACTTTTAATTCAAATCATCCTTTTAACATATGTCCTCCGTGATGGGATCCTTGCATTTCTGACTCTTAATGTGGGAGAGATGGAGAGCTAAGGCACAGAGCCTGCCGTGAATGTGGGGCCCGGGTGAGAGAAGGCGCCACAGCCATCGCGGGGCTCCATCTTGGGAGCAGTCAGTGCAGTCTTTGACAGCCCGGGGAGGGGTGGATCATGATGGAAGAAACCAGGTGAGTCAGTCTGGGTTCTCCAAGATGCAGATGGCAAGATGGGCTTACACATGCAAAGGCTTTATTAGAGGAAACAAGGATGAGAGAAAACGGAGGCAGGGGGAGTGCTGGGGAGTCAGGGAGACCTCTCAGACTGCAATGCAAGTCTGAGACCACATGTAGGGAGAGAGTGGCAGCGCCCTAGGCGGCTGTACAGTCTAAGGAAGGTTCAGCAAGGCCATCAGAGAGTTCTGGAGCCAAAGCTGGCCATCAGAGGAGTCACGAGTCTCCCAGGACCAGGTCAGCCATACTCAGTCGTTGGCTGAGCACATCTGTGGGAAGTGTGACAATGGATATCAGAATGCAGTAACTGGGACCCCTAGTCAACCGAGCTCCCTATTGGAGGTCTGTGAGGGGCCTTCTCATGGCCACTCTAGGAAATATTTACATGACAATTGTCATCACTTCTGCTGCCCCAGTCTCTAATAGATTTGAAACAAGAGCCTGATGACATGGGTCACAACACCCATTTCTTATGCTGTGGTTTCACCCTTAACAGCAATATGCTTAACACTGGGCCAATCACAAGTTTGTAGTGATGGGGTTCTGGACACGCTACCCCAAAAGATGGCATCTTGGCACATTGAATATTTTAAATTGAAGGAGTTTGAGAAACTACAGATGCAGGCAGGAGTCTCTGACCTCCCCCTCTCCCCCAGAAGCAGGTGTTAAGACCCTCATGTGAGAGGTGCCCTCCCCATACCTAGAGGAAGGGAGCGTCCTTATCTCCAAGATGGAGGGACACCTAGAAAAACCTGAACAAGCAGGTCTTGCTAAGTTTCCCTCAGCTGACTATGCTTACCTTATTCTCAGTCCTGTCATATCTTTCCACAGCGCTGCACTCTGCATCAACCCCAGCATAAACGCACTCAGGTTTAACCATTTCATCAGGTCTTCATTTCTTTATGAAGGCTCCCGCATTGCATGAAACTTGTACTAAATAGATCTGTATGCTTTTCTCCAGTTAATCTGTCATTGTCACTTTAACTTTAAGACCCAGCCAGGGACCCTAAGAGAGTGGAGGAAACCTTGTCCCTTCTCTACAGTAGTATCTTGATTCATAGAGGCGAATGCTGATATTTCAAATTGCCCTTTTGTTTGGCACCTGGGACGTGTTTCATACCCCAGGGCAATGTTCATGGTAGGATTCTGGCTGGGTAAGAGGCATCTCTTTGTTTTGTGGATGGGAGAGGGGCGATTATGAGCGGGCAGATGAGAAAGGACCCCTTGCATGTTCACTGGGACTGCCTTCTGTAGGTGTTCCCTTGACATCCCAGAGGGTCTCAGTCAGTTTGGGTCTTTCAAGAAGCAGATGCCAAGATGGAATGAGACGTGCAAGAGATTTATTGGGGACAGCCTTGAAAGACAAAGGGGAAAGGAAGCAGGAGTAGATGGGGGGAACTTCACAGCAGGACTCCGACAGCTGTGAAAGGAGAGAGGGGAGGAGTTGCAGCCAGGCAGATGGAGAGCCCCACTGCATGGGAGGGGTCCTGTGTCAGGCCCCAAAGGGCTGGCGCTCCCACTGGCGGACTCATTGGCTGGGAGCAGCCTGGAGAAAGTGACTGTGGGAGCGAAGGAGCTGAGTGTGAGGGCTGAGGCAGATGAGAAGATGTAGGAGCAGAGCGCTCCACTGGCTGCCCCAGCCTCCCCTCCCTGGGACATTTCTTTCCTCCCATCATCTCCCCTCTCCCCACACTGTGTGGATCCTTTAATGTCTCCTCTCCTTCAGGGCCCAGGAACCCTCTCCTGAGCCATCCCACTCCCCCGACCCCAGGCCCCATTTGTGTCTACGAAATCGTCAGGCTCCATCTGGTGCAGAAGTCACAGCTGTTCCCTCCCCTGCCCTCTCTGCTGTGTGGAGGGGGAGGGGGACGCCGAGCCTGAGGATGGAGGAATGGAGAAAGGAAAATGGAATGGCAGTTCACTTTTCTCTTCTCTCTCTGATTTCCCTTTGTCAGCTCTGGACATCTAAAATGCACTGGTCCTCTGCCACTAGGCTTCCACGGGCCTGGAAGAGCTATGTCCTTCCTACGGGGAGAACTTTGGGAAGACACATTTCTAATGGGCTGTCTGCGTCATCGCCAGCCTGAGTTGCCTTACGAAACTCTGCTCTTGGCGGCTTAACCTTGGGTGGTGCCATGCCCACTGCTGGGTGTTCTACCCTCCTGCATGCATAACAAGAGTCATTGTTGGGGGGGGGGTGAGGGGGGTGCTGTCTAGGCCTCAGCAGCTCCCAGAAACCTTTATCTTCCATTCTGAAGACTGGGCTTTGCTTCCCTAAAAGATTATTTGCATCTTTGCACACATTCCCAATCCTCATCCAAAATAGATTTAATACAAAAGAAATTCTATCCCAAATTTAAACAGTATGCTATTTGTACCTTATAAGAGACTCAGAAATATTTTAATAATATATGTATCTGGTTTTAAAGACTTAAACTAAAGCCAAACTTGTGGAAAAGAGAAGAAGAAGCAAGGGACCAACACAAACTCACAAAAGATATGTTCCCTTGCGATAATGCAGTTGAATGTGGTTTTTTTGTTTGTTTGTTTGTTTGTTTTACAAAAAAGCATGCATTGACAATCCTTCTCAACTGATGGTCACCGCAACACTTTGATTGTAAAATTAAGTTTATGGTATGTATTATTGAAAACTTAAAAAAGAGGCATCTACAGCCCAGAGTGGTTAAGTGACTTACCCAAGGTCACACAGTAAGCAATGGTAACATGAGAACTACAGCTCTTGTCTTTGAGCTGCTAAATCAGACCTCCATGCTGAAGAGGAACCCCAAGTTTCAAGTCTGGAAGATGAAGAAGGAAGCAGTGTTTGGAGCAGACTGTGCCCTCTATAGCTCAAGATAAAATTCTGTTCTGGGAAGAAGGTCAGATTTCTTAAATACCAAGATCTGATGACAAATCAGTGACCAATGAAAGTTTATTGTCTGCGACAATATCAGATGCTGGTCCAAGGATTCTTTTTTTTTTAAAGATTGGCACCTGAGCTAACATCTGTTGCCAGTCTTCCTTTTTTCTTCTTCTTCTTCTCCACAAAGCCCCCCAGTACATAGTTGTGTATTTTAGTTGTGAGTCCTTCTAGTTGTGGCATGTGGGACGCCGCCTCAGCATGGCTTGATGAGCAGTGCCATGTCCGTGCCCAGGATCCGAACCGGCAAAACCCTGGGCCGCCGAAACGGAGACTGCAAACTTAACCAGTCAAGCACGGGGCCAGCCTCAGGTCCAAAGATTTAATCTTTCTAATCATATGTGTGACACATTATTCAAAAGAGAAATGTCCACAAGAACGTATTTAAAGATTCAAATATTCCAAGTAGCAAAAAGTTGGGGTAAAATAAAGCTTTGAAGACTCCCGGAGTTGGAAATGGCTGTCAGGTGCCACGAGGAGAGGAAAGTGATGGATTCGCAAAGGGCCTTGACACCCGAGACCTCTGAGGGGGGGTCACCTAGCATTTGGAGCAGGGGTTCTTAAGCCAGGCTCCATGTTAGAATGCCTGAGAAGCTTCTAAAAATCCTGATGCCCGAGCTTTTCCAGAAGCAGTTACATCAGAGTCTTCCGGAATGGGCAGCCCCGCAGTGGGAGTTTGTGCATCTCCCCAGTGTGCAGCCAAGGTCGAGAACCACGGCCCTGGAGCCTGACACATAAATCACTTTATAAATAGCTGTTGAAGGACTAGATAGACAAATGAACATCAACAACAGAAGTGGAAAAAGGAGAAACAAATTAAGAAGCTAAACATGGTTTCTACTCGGATGGAAGCCCCCAAAATCCTCACTCAGAATATATACACTCTTGATTTAGAAACAGTTCTGCTAAGCTTAGAGGTCAGGATTCTCAGCCCACGGCAAGGACGAGAAAGGAAGACGGTAGCAGATTCACTGACAGTAGCAAGAAGGAAAAATGTGACAGCCTGAAACCTAAGTAAGAAATAAAAACCCTACACAGCAGGAGACAGAACTCTAAGGAGAGTTGTTTGGGCCACTCAATCCCAGGGCAAACTGACCCGCTCAGCCCAGTTTCCCTGAAGGCGCCATTGTATTAGAACAGCACGGTAATTGATGTTCGGTAATTGATGTTCATAATGACGGCTGAGTCATCCCGCTAAGGTGCAGTGCTGTTCTGTCCACACCGTTTCAGGGGGCAGAGCGCTGGGCTGGCATCACACCCAGAGAAACAGGCTGCCCTGACTAGAACCGCGATCTGTTTGTGGAAACCTTATGGGTTTAGCAGCTGGTAAAAGCGTCACTTTAAAAAGTCAGAAGCAGTTTCTACTTCCTAAGAGGTGGATATTAAATTTCTCGCTGGGGCAGGCTGCCCCTTTCTGTCCCTTTGTCAGAGAAAGCCCCTGGCTGAGGGTAGAGCCAAGGCAGAGCTAGTGGTGTAGACGTCTTTAGGGAAAAAACCTGGATGGGCAAAGTGGTCCAAATACAGATTTCTCAGACTGAGAAGTCAAGCTTTTTCTTGGTTTTGCAAACAAAGTGTCTTTTTTTTTTTTTTTTTTTTTTTAAGCAGAGGTTTATTTTCTCAGAGTAGATTTGATTTTTCTCCGCAGGGAGTCAGATTGCTCTGTGCCTGTGGGATATCTCGCCTGTTTCGGGGAGCTGTGCACGTTCTTGAACAAGCAGGAGGTCCAGATCTGAGTTTCCGTGGGAACAGGAGGGCTCTGCAGACTTGAACTTGAGTTTGCACGAAAGGAAAGACTGTGCAAAGGAAGCGGCCATATCTCCGATGCAGGGTCGTTTAGGTCTGAATACCCCAGAACTTAGGGTTGTGGGGTTACCACTTTCCAGGGTAATTTCACTTGTCCCACTCAAGGCCATAATGCAAGCCCTTGTGGAGGAAGACGGACGTCCCCCAGAACAGCGGCCATTTCCACTGTCAATCCTACTAGCCAGACTCTGGGTCAGCAAATGAGAACCTGAAAGATGCACTTTCCACAGACGGAAGGGGGAAAGTTCCTTTTTCCTTTGCACTCTCACGTCGTTTTTTTGGACCTCATGTACAGCTACGCAGGAGCTGGCACTTACAGGTGGAAGTAGGTTGAGAACCAAACACAGTTGGGAACTCCGGGCACGGGTCGGGGCTGGAAGCTCAGCATGTAGCCACATCTACTTGGAGTTATCAGTTGTTCTTTGGGTTTGTTTTTTTTATATATCCTCTGAGCAACACTTCAGCCAAGTTTGGTTGAAAGTGACCACATGGTCCCTGAGATGTCTCGGGGAGAATAGGAAAGACGGGTCCCACATTGGAATGAAGTAGCCGTGGTAGCCAAAGACGTGCTATGACCAGGGGCCACCAGCAGAGGGCAGAAGTGTGCAAGAGCAGAGAGCTCTCCATGGTGATTACAATGAACCGGAGGACTGGGGTGACATCCTAAGACAGATGGAGTGGAAACCTAGGTGGGACCTGCACCTGGGCAAGTGGGAAGCAGCACCAGGATGCTCACAGAACTCTCTGGGGGACTCTCTGGGGGTCCTAATTCCTGACAATTAGCAAGACAGGATTGGAACCAATATAACTTGAGTACTTGGTGCAGACAATCTCTAATTATAAACTGTCGGGCTTAATGATTTGGGAGACACTTGGAATCAGAAGACCTGTATTCAAAAATATATCTATCACTTATCAGCTATCTGACATCAGGCAATCCACCCTGTCACCCAGTCTCGGTTTCCCTTCCTGACAAGAGGCATACCTAACATTTACCCTCCAGACCGCTTAAGGTCGTTTAAGGATCAAAAGAGGGCAAGCTCAAATACACTTTGTAAATGGTAAAACACTATGCAGACAAAGTATTATTTCATCTTCAAAGGTTTTCCAACTAAAATGCTGAACCATCACAAAATTTTTGCTTTGACTGAAAATCTCTGTCTCTAACAAACACCCCGGGGAATCCTATCTGGCAGGTGTGGGAAACTCAGGCGGCATCTGTTCCTGGTTATTAGATCCACTGTCCCCGCATCTGGGACTGTCCCCAGCCAGGACACGGAGGGCTGGGGAGGCAGAGTGGGGTGGCATACTTATCCCTGACTTACAGGAAAAATAGAAGCTGCCTCTAAAGCAAATAAATAAAATGCAGAAAAAGCAGCTCAGCATATACCCAAGATAACCAAGCAGAGGAAAAAAAATTATGTATATATACATGTATGTATTTTTTTTGGTGAGGAAGGTTGGCCCTGAGCTAACATCTGTTGCCAATCTTTCTCTTCTCGCTTGAGGAAGATTGCCGCTGAGCTAACATCTGTGCCCGTCTTCCTCTATTTTGTATGTGGTATGCTGCCACAGCCTGGCTTGATGAAGCAGTGGGTAGAGTCTGTGCCCGGGATCTGGACCCGTGAACCCCAGGCTGCCAAAGAAGAGTGTGCAAACTTAACAAGTACACCACCGGGCCAGCCCCGGGAAAATATTTTTTTAAGTCATGAAAAAGTTTAAAAAATAGCGTTTTTTTTAAAGGGTGCATTTTTTAATAGTTTTTTTTTTTTAAGATTGACACCTGCAGTAACATCTGTTACCAATCTTTCCTTTTTTTTCCTTCTTCTCCCCAAAGTGTCCCAGGGCATAGTTGTATATTCTAGTTGTAGATCCCTCTAGTTGCGCTATTGGGACACCACCGCAGCGTGGCCTCATGAGCGGTGCCATGTCCACGCCCAGGACCCGAACCAGCAAAACCCTGGGCCGCTAAAGCAGAGTGCACAAACTTAGCCACTTGGCCATGGGGCTGGTCGGCCAAAATAATAACATTTTGAGTAAAAGTTCATAAGACTAAATTAGACAATTAATCAACAAGTTTTTTTTTCTTTTTCTCCCCAAAGCCCCCTGGTACATAGTTGTATATTTTTAGTTGTGGGTCCTTCTAGTTGTGGCCTGTGGGATGCCGCCTCAGCTTGGCTTGATGAGCGGTGGGTGCCATGTCCGCGCCCGGGATCCGAACCAGCAAAAACCTGGGCTGCTGAAGCGGAGCTCGCAAACTTAAACACTCAGCCACAGGGCAGACCCCAATCAACAAGTTCTTATTCAATTAACTTTAGTTTGTCAGTATTTGTTAAGCAGCCCTTTTAAGGAGGGCACTGTGGAAGTTACAATGTTAAAAAGATGCCTTTAAGGAGCTGAAATCTTGAGAAGAAAATACCCATGTGCTAAAGCAGTGCTAGGCCAAGCATGAGCAGTGAGGCCCCATGTCCATGCTGTCCAGGAGGGGAGCCGGCCACGAGCCACATGTGGCTATTGAACACTTGAAATGCGGTCCACATCGAGAGGTGCCATATACATACAATATACACTGGCTTTCAAAAATTGGTACCAAAAAAAAATGTAAAATACCTTATTAATAAATTGCAAACAGATTACCTGTTGGAATGATATTTTGGGTATAGTGGGTTAAATAAAGTATATATTTTTAAAAAATTTTTAAAATTGCTTTTAAATAGACAAGACTCAGTTATCTGATAAATTTATTTATATGGGAGCCCTCACACCCGAATGATGAGGTTTAATTAGATGTCACTGTGCCCCTGTTATATTCTATATTGTTGAGTTAACACCATCCTCAAGAGCCTGCCTCCTTCTTAGCATGTGTCTTTCTCTTCCACCTGTGCTGGGGTTCTCAAAATGTAGCTAGAAGGCAGACTCTATTTTCTCCTGAATTTCATCTCAATCTGATTGAATTGAGATCCAAATAAAATACTTGTTCTTTATCCCAGCTGTTTCCCAGACTCAGAGAGCGACACAAAACACATACTTAACATCAGCCGATTTCCAACGTTTCAAATGCCCTGGGCCGGGGGCACTTCCGTCACTATTCAGTTTCCTCGTACAGTGGGGACTCCTCCTTAGCTACCTGGTCTGGATGGCTGACCCATTAGATGGAACACAGCCTGTTTGGAATCTTCTGAGCTTCTTGCTGTTGCGTACCACCCAGTGACACTTTACCACGCCTGTAACGGTGCCTGACGTACATAGGAGCTTCATAAGCAGGTGCGTTGATGAACTATACACGTTGCTATTCTTTAGGAAAGCCCAAGTCTAGTCACATGAAAGGCTGTAATGTTTTGACTTTTAAGTGGTTAGTGATGAGCAGCGAGCCTTTTGGAGATTTTTATTTTATTCTGCTTTTAAAAGCACCAAACCTGAACTTCGCATAGGGCGGAACTTACCCGGTAGGAAGGAAACCCCTGTGCCCTTGTCACCACTTCCCCTCCCTCCTGGGCTGACCTGCTCTTCCTGCTGCCCCCAGGCCACCCACTTCTCCCAGGCTCGAGCTCTCGGAGCTTTTCCTTTTTGCAGCACTGCACCAGACAAAGAAGGGCTCTGACAGCTGCAGGCAAGTTCACCTCAGCAGTTCTAGAAAAAGTTTTGTAATTACTAAGCAGAACGCATGCAGTCTGAGGGGCCTGGAGGACTGAGTCTTTGAATACAAAATCCACTTTCGTTTAGCATTTTATATGTAGCCCTTCCAGCATAATAGGGGGAATGAGAAACACATTGAGTGACTGACTAGATCCATTTCACATGAGGAATTTTAAAAAATTGAATGGCTAAAGATTTTGAGCACTCTTTTGATTTATTGGCCATGTGTGCATCTTTTGTGAAGTGTCTGTTCAAGTCTTTTGCCATTTTTAATTGGATTGTTTGCTTTTTTATTGGTATTTGTAAGCATTCCTTATATATTCTGGATCCAAGTCCTTTGTCAGATATGTGTGTTGTGAGTATTTTTTCCCAGTCTGTGGTTTGCTTATTCATTTTTTAATGGTATCTTTTCCTGAGCTGAAATTTTAAATTTTGATGAAGTCCAACTTAATCTTTTTTTCTTTTTTCTTTTTTTTTTTTGTGAGGAAGATTAGCCCTGAGCTAACATCTGCTGCCAATCCTCCTCTTTTTTTGCTGAGGAAGACTGGCCATGAGCTAACATCTGTGCCCATCTTCCTCTACTTTATATGTGGGACACCTGCCATAGCATGACTTGCCAAGCAGTGTGTAGGTCTGCACCCGGGATCTGAACCAGTGAACCCCAGGCCGCCAAAGTGGAATGTGCAAACTTAACTGCGGCACCACTGGGCTGGCCCTTATTCTCATTTTTGTTAATGGTTAGTGCTTTTTGTATTCTCTTCAAGGACTCGTTGCCCATCCCAAGGTTGTGAAGTTATTACGCTTCATTCTAGCAGCTTTGTGCCTTTGGGTGTTACCTTTAGGTGTGTTATCCATTTGAATTAGCTTTTGTATATGGAGTGAGACAGGGATCAAGGTTCCATTTTTTTTCCACTCATGTATTCAGTTGTTCCAGCAACATTATTAAAAAGACTTTCCCTTCCCCATTGAATTAGAGCCAACATGGGAAGTAATTCAAATGTCCATCAACAGATAAATGGATAAAGAAATTGTAGTATATTCATACAATGGCGTACGACTTGGCAATTTTAAAAAAGAGCAAACTGCAAATCTAAGCAAAAACCTGAAAGATTTCTTCAAAAACATTATGTTGAACGAAAGAAGCTAAGCACAAAAAACTTACCAGTGTGTGATTCTACATATATGACATTCTAGAACAGACAAAACTAATTCTACAGTGACAGGAAGCAAATTAGTGATTGCCTGGTGGAAGATAAGGATGGAAACTTTCTGGCGTGATGCAAACGCTCTATATCTTGCTTTGAGTGTTAGTTACATGTGCATATACAGTTGTCACAATTCATCCATCTCAACATCCAAGGGCTGTGCATTTCATTGTATGTTAATTACACCTCAATTTAAACTATGTTAAAGAAAAAGAAAGAACTGGACTGTGAACCTCCCTGGCCTATGCCCAAAGAATAGCAAAGCTTCTCCCTCTCTGCAGATGGTTTGCTGTTGAGGCCTGAGGAAGAGCGAGGACCCCGTGCAGTGCGCTTTACCTCTCCCTGTTCCTGAGACTGTGGGATAGATTTTTCAAAACATTGGCTACGAGACTTGCATTCAAAACCAGCTGAGTAAATAATGGGACTTCGGTGAGCTTTTTTTTCCCCTCTGTGTTTGGAAATTTGAGACTGGTGTGTCTTTCTCAAGCACATTTCATTTAGAAGGTAATTTCCATTTGCACAAAATCATGGCTACAGCCCATCTGCTCAATAATTATGTAAGACCCAACACTCATTAGAATGTGACGTGCATCGATCTTAGCGAGCATGGGAGCTTGAATGCTTGGGATTCGAGTTCTAAAACAATCCCCAGCTCTACCCAGCTACCATAGCCCACTGTTGCTGCGTTTTCTTTGGAACATCACCGTGAATATCCGTTTTAGGGCATCAGAATCACTGAGGGGCTTTAAATCCCCAGTCGCTGCACCAGATTTTCTACTGTAGTTAAGCAAGACTGTGTTGGCAGTTGTGGAGGGCTGTGGGCTAGCAGGAGAGTTGTGCTGTTATTTATACCTGATGGTTTTATCACTGAAGATGATTTGTAACAATGAAACAGCTGGAGCAGTAACGTGATTCATACTAATGTATGCCTGTAAATGGGTTAGGAATGGAATTAACATAATTTGTGTGCTTTGGTTTTCCCTCAGAAGTTGAGACTACCAGTTTATTTACGGTCTGCAGGACGCACAGCCAGGCTCTTATGTTGCTGCACAGATGGTGGGGAAAGGCAGGCCAAGTGCTGTGGATCAGTGGGTGAGTGTTAACATTACGGTGTAGCGGTACAGCTCTTCACAGAGGCCAGAGCCCGGAGGAGAAAGCCGATGACAACAAAGGCTCCTTTCGTCTCCAGGAGCTCCTGACCCTTCCACTTAGTCCCTTTGTTCTAGTTTTGCCTGCCAGGGCTTTAGAGAGGAGGGGAATGGGGAGATGCAGCGAGATGCCAGGACCAGGGTTGCCAGGGTGGAGCCCTGTGGGAGGCGGTAACCAGGGAAGGGGCCGCAGCTGCCAGACTTGAGGGCATTAGCAGGAAGCAGGGTCTGTGACGCAGTGGGAAGGTGTGTTCTGAGATACTGGGGCCAAAGGACAGGCCAGAAGAATGGTCTACAGGCTGGACAGATTCGGAAAGCTGGCACGGTGGTGGGGAGAAGCGCGGGAAGCACCCTGCTGTCAGAGTAGAAATGTAGCCAGGGAGACAGGAGGTGTCTCTGATACTGGGAGGAAGTCCTGGCCATTTGGGAAAGAACAGAATTCAGTCCCAGCACAGAGGCCGGTGCGTGGAAAGCAAGCACCTGGCCAGAAAAGCAGGCCTGGGGAGATGGCCGTCAGACCATCTTCTGTCTCTTCTCTTCTCCATCTTCCGTGACAGTTCGTCCTCTCCTCAGACCAAGTTCACTCCCACAGCTGGGGAGGTCAGCCCCCCGGTACAGAAGGGAAAAAGCTTCCGCCATCAGCCCAAGTCTCTCTCTCCCAATTATGCACGTATGTATGCGTGTGTCTGTGTGTGTGTGCGTGTGTGTGTGCGTGTGCGTGTGCGTGCGTGTGTATCCTGGGGAAAAGTGAGTGGCAGAAAGATACCGGAAGTCAGAAGTGTTACAGTGATGGCTGTCTCTGTAGGGCAGGAAAAAGTTTTCCCTGACCTTCTTAGGCTGAATCTGAAAATTTAACTGACACGGACAGAGTAACAGGAGAAAAGCACACAAATGTATTCAATTTAAGTTTTACGTGACATGGGAGCCTTCAGAAGGAAATGAAGACCCCAAGGAATGATTAGACTTGGATGGTTTTATGCTAGGTTTGATGACAAGTGGACAGTCCTGGAGGAATATGACAGGACAAAGGGTATGAGGTGAGTGTAGTGAACTAGGGAAACTGAGCAAGGCCTGTTTGGATTCTTGCAGGTGTCCCTCTGTCTTGGGGAGGAGGATGCTCCTTTCCTCTGGGTATAGGAAGGGTGCTTGTCACATGAGGGTTTTATGAGCTGCTTCAGAGGAAGGTCAGACAGTCCTTCCTGCACATGCCATTTCTCAGATTCCTCCGGCTTGAAATATTCAATATGCCCAGGGGCCATATTTTTGGGTAGCATGTCCTGAACCCCATCATCTTCCGTATGGAAACATGAAGCAAGGGGAAAGTCGTTTCAGCCCCATCCACTGGTAGAGTCTCAATATATGCATTTGAACAAATGAATGCGTGATTTAGACGCATTTAGTAGTAGCTTTTCGTTCACCTAAAGACCGTCTTTATAGCCACATGTTTTATAATAGTTATAATCCTTTTATTCTTGGGCTGGGATTCCTTGACTCCTCCCTCTGAGCCATGTGAAATGCACATGCTTTCACTTCCTTCGCAGAATCTTGCATTTACTTTTTATTTTCTAATAAACTTCGAAATTGAATTGGAAACTGTGGGGTCTTGAAACCTGGATAGTTCTTCCTACCAGCTGAAGATGCAAGAATAAAGGGAAGGGTTTGAATCTGAGTCTAAAAAGGCAGATTGAGCGAAAGACTTCACACTCAGTATAACCATCTTCAGAAATGGCCTCAGCCTCTCATTGGTGTCCTTTCCTCTTTTCTGGCCTCCAAGCTCTGTTAGGGCTGCCTGGGCCTAACCACTGCCAAGGTACCTGCTTCGGGCAGTGACCAAACACATCCAAGCTCGCAGCTCTTCTCTTCTCAGAATACCTTGGTATCACTGATACGCTCCTCTGACAGCTTCCATTTACTGAGCATCTCCTAGGTGCTGGCCAGAGTGCTGTGGGCTTTATGAGTATGAGCTCTTTAAGTACTCACGCTGACCCCAGAAGGTAAACATCATCTCCATTTTCAGAGGCAGAAACTGAGACTCAGAAGGTAAGAAACTTGCTTGAGATCAGAGTTGAAATTCATATTCAAGATTGCCCTATTCCAAAGCCTGTTCTTTTTCTACTGCGCTATTCAGATTTCTCTATCATAAAAGCTTTTGGTTCTCAATAGTTTCCTATTAAAATTAAATGCTCTGGAACAGTATGAAACCCTAAGAGCTAATGTCTTGGTTAATGCCAATTGAAATATTGCCTGGCAGCAATGGAGGTTCAAGATAGACAATTATCAGGGGACAGCTGAGGGGCAGGGAAATAATAATTGAGAGAAAGTATAGGAACTATGATTAAGATTGTTTTGTTCTAGTCTGCAGAAGCTCAGGGAGAGCTACAAAATAAATGTGATGCTGTAGGGATCATTTGCCATTCTTCTCCTGCAGTTTAGCAGCTGACCCACCTTCTCAAGTTTGGGGTTCCTCGATTATGAGTCTGGTGGTCTAACTTCCATCACAGAAGATACTGACACTGACTTTTCCAGTCTGCCTTGCAGCTGGGCATTAGTATATGGCCTGGAACCTTCAGATCAGACACCCCACCCAAGGCTTTGAATTGGCAGCATTCTGGAGTTCTGGAGCAGCAGCAAGTTTGACTTCCTGGGCCAAAGATGGCAGTGTGTTCAAGGCACTGCTATATGCATCCTCTAGGACACAGTGGCCCAGACAGGGTGGCCCGAGTAGACCAATTACACAGCAGGTTCTGCAGCACCATTCCTAGCTATTTCACCCTGAGCATGATTCTTCAGTCCCTCCAATAATTCTGTGAACTATTCAACTTCTCTCTTTTTGTAAATAACAACTACATGAAGATGTACTTCATACACAATAAAATTCATTCTTTTAAGGTATACAATTTGGTGAGTTTTAGTGTATTCTCAGAGTTGTGCAACCATCAAAACTATATAATTATAGGGGGCCAGCCAGTAGCTGAGTGGTTAAGTTCACATGCTCTGCTTCGGGGGCCCAGGGTTGCGCTGGCTCAGATGCTGGGTGCAGACCTAGCACCTGGCATCAGGCCACGCTGAGGCGGCGTCCCACACAGCACAACTAGAAGGACCCACAACTAGAGTATCCAACTGTGTACTGGGGGGCTTTGGGGAGAAAAAAGGAAAAAAAACGATTGGCAACAGATATTAGCTCAGCGCCAATCTTTAAAAAAAAAAAACAACTATATAATTATAGAAGATTTTGATCATCTCCCCCCTAACAAAACACGTATCCATTGGCAGTTACTCCCCATCTCCCTTTCCCATAGCCCTCGACAACCACTAATCTACTTTGTATCTTTTAAAATCTACTTATTCTGGACATTTTTAATAAATTGATTTTTATATTATGTGGCCTTTTGTGTCTGGTTTCTTTCAGGTAGCATGATGTTTTCAAGGTTCATCCATGTTGTAACATGGATCAGTACTCCAAATGATATTCCATTGGATGGATATATCACAGTTTGTTTATCCATTCATCCATTGATGAATATTTAGGTTGTTTTTGTGTCTGGGCTATTATAAATAATGATACTATGAACATTCGTGTGGAACATACATTTGCAGTTCTCTTGGGTAGATACCTGGGAGAGGAATTGCAGAATCATATAGTAACTCTGTGTTTACCTTTTTGAGGGACTGCCAAACTGTTTTTCATAGTGTCTGCACCATTTTACTTTCCCTTGCATCGTATAAGTGTTTCAATTTCCCCACATCCCTTGCCAACACTTTTTATTTTCTGCCTCATTCATTTTAGCCATCCTAGTGAGTGTGAATGGTAGGTCTGATTTTTATTTCCCTAATGACTAAGGATGCTGAGCATCTTTTCACGTGCTTATTGGCCATCTGCATATTTTCTTTGGAGAAATGTCTGTTTAAATCCTTTGCCCAGGGGCTGGCCCCATGGCCTAATGGTTAAGTTCACACTCTGCTTCGGTGACCCAGGGTTTCGCTAGTTCAGATCCTAGGCGCGGACATGGCACCACTCATCAACCCATGTTGAGGCGGTGTCCCACATAGCACAACCAGGGGACCAACAGCTACAATATACAACTACGTCTTGGGGGTTTTGGGGAGAAAAAGAAGGAAAAAGAAAAGAAACTTGGCAACAGATGTTAGCTCAGGTGCCAGTCTTTAAAAAATCAATCAATCAATCAATAAATCCTTTGCCCATTTTTAAGTTGGGTTATTTCTTTTTTATGGTAGAGTTGTAAAGTTTCTTTATATAATCTTGACACAAGTCCCTTATCAGATATACGATTTGCAAATATTTGCTCCCATTTTGCAGGTTGTCTTTTTGCTTTCTTCATATTATCTTTTGAAGCACACACGTTTTTATTTGTGATGAAGTCCAATTTATCAATTTTTTTCTTTAGTTGCTTATGCTTTAGTTGTCATATCTAAGAAACCATTGCCTAATCCAAGGTCACAAAGATTTACTACTATGTTTTCTTCTGAGAGTTTTATATTTTACATTTAGGTCTATGATACTTTTCTTTTCTTTTTTTGAGGAAGATTGGCCCAGGGCTAACATCTGTTGCCCATCTTCCTCTATTTTATATGTGGGACACCTGCCTCATCATGGCTAGATAAGCAGTGTATAGCTCTGCACCTGGGATCCAAACCACCGAACCCTGGGCCGCCAAAGTGGAACGTGCGAACTTAACCACTGCATCACCAGGCTGGCCCCTAGGTCTATGATACATTTTGAGTTAATTTTTGTATATACTGTGAGATAGGAGCCAAACTTCATTCTTTTGCTTGTGGGTATCCTGTTGTCCTAGCACCATTTTTTGAAAAGACTGTTCTTTCTCCATTGAATTGTCTTTGTAACCTTGTCAAAAATCAATTAACTACAAATGTAAGGGTTTATTTCTGGACTCTCAATCCTATTCCATTGATCTATATGTCTATCCTTATGCCAGTATCTCCTGTCAAGTACGGCAAGTAGAGTCCAAAGTCAAGAGAACAGCAGCAGGGGTGTTCTCAGCAATGGGAATCCCTGAAGAGTCCACCAAGCGCCCACAGGGACAGTCGTTTTCTGGATGTATCATGGAAAGGGGGTGGGAGACGTGGAGGGGAACATACTGGAATTCTTTGGACTCCCTATTACCAACAAAGGCGGTAAGCAAGCATTTGCACTCAGCCGTTAACGCGGGTACATTAGTTGCACCCTGAACAGTGTAGAGGGGTAGTCTCGCTACACATAGGATGTGTATAGGACCTGATTATAGTTTTGCTTTTACTCTGGCCACCAAGTACTTTTCTGGATATGTCCTACTCTTCACATGCCCCCTTTTCCCAGCAGGTCTCAGGCTCTCAGTCACAGGTTCTCCGTAGCTTCATGTCGCTCTGGAGTCCACAGTCCAGCTGTGCCATGATATGTGATGGCTAATTCTCCTCAAGCTTTGGGCCCTCTCTTGGCCGTCTTCAGTCTGATATTCCCAGGTGTATGAATTTCCTATTGCTGCTATAACAAGTTACCACAAATTTAGTGGCATAAAACAACACAAATGTATTCCCTTATAGTTCTAGAAGTCAGAAGTTCAAATTCAACTTGACTGGACTGAAGTAAAAATTCAGTAGGGCTGTTTCTTTCTGGATGCTCCACGGGAGAATCTGTTTTCTTGCCTTTTCTGCTTCTAGATGCTGCCTACATTTCTTGGCTTATGTGCCTTTCTTCCATCTTCAAACTCAGCGAGCGTAGCATCTTGCTTCCCTGGTCACAATGCCTTCTCTCTTCTATGGTCAAATCTTCCCCTGCCTCTCTCTTAATAAGGACACTTGTGATTACACGTAGAGCCCACCCAGACAACCCAAGATGATCTGTCCCAAGACCTTTAATCACATCTGCAAAATCCCTTTTTACTGTAAGGCAACGTCCACAGGTTCTGGGGTTTAGGACAGGGACATCTGAGGGGCGCCATTCGTCAGGCCACCATACCAGGTGTGACTTGTATGGTCTGCACGGGCTGATGAGAGCTGGACCCTCCTCTGACTGGTGGGGCCTCTGCAGTTGTCTATATTTGGACTATATTGTGACTCTGACCAGTTGTCAAATATTATGAATATCATCCCTGTTATCAGCCCTTTTGGTTAAGGTGATGAGTAAATATGAATTTGCAGGAGGCTGAAATAGGGAGCTAGTGAGCTCAAAAATGTGTGAAACTGATTGGTGCCCAGCTGTAAGAAAATCAGGTGTGAGTCATGAAAAGGAAAAGCATACACAAGAAAAGTCCAGGGACAGATCAGTGATACGAGCGTGAAACATCAGGGACAGTTTAGAGAAAAGCCACTGGAAAGTAAAGAGCAGTTTTTGGACCTGCTGAGCAGGTAAGAAGCACCTTGATTGGAGGCTTTCTGGAGTTTCAATTTGGCCTGGATCCCAACGAGAGAGACAGCCTGGGGAAGCAACCAAGAAGGGCTTGCTTCTGTGCGAGAAAGGTGAGGCAGAGTCCAGGCCAGGCCCGGAAGTAGAACTCCAGATGGGACTGAACAGGAATGAGGCCAGAACTGAGCGTGTAACTGTAGAACAGTTATTTCCACACAGGTCGCTGAACCTGTACGGTGAGCCGATGACCTGCCTCCCTCCTTCAGTGGCACTGCCTCCTGGAGAGTAATCACCTGATTAGCTGCATCAGAATCATTTGGTAAAATGCAGGATCTGGACCTCTTCCCATAATAATCAGAATTTCTGGGGGTGGGGTCCTGGAATCTGTATTTTAATAAGAAGAGATCATTCTTAAGTGCTGATGTTCCCAGGCAGGAGCACTGTGACTGGCTTATTTGAGGAGGCTCAGGAACACCGTATTTTCATAGGATTTTGCACAAATTGCCTTGAGTCACCCAAGAGTACGAGTGAAATAGTCAGAACCATCATCGTGGGAAAAGACCCCAGAATCATGGAAGACCTGAGGTGACAGAAAGGTTTCTACTCACTGGCTAACAGTGATTGATTAGTAGTGGCTGCTGGATAGTGGTGTTGAGACAAATTATGAGGCCTTGCCCAGGCCTGGATAGGAAGAGAGCAAAGATTAATTAGTAATTCTGCCATGGCCACAGGTTGGTGGGGAGGGCCAGTTGCGAATGAGTGCCTCTTGTTTGACATTTTCTCCTAGAAAGACCTAACTCTACTTTCTGATTTTACGATGCAGTATAGTGTACGTACAAAAGGCTGGATGGAAACATATATGTATATTTTAAAGAACAAATAAAACAGATCCTTTTAATTAAACATTTCTTTAGATAGCAGCTTCCAAAATCTCCTTGGATAACACGTGGCATTGTCTCACAACTTTTTTAATGTCTAATTTAAATAAATCCCTTTTGGCACAATTTAAAGTCCAGTCCCTTTCATTTTATCCTCAGACAAAAACAGAACAGCTGCTCCTGCTCTCTTATTCAATATGCCTCCCTATTTTTAAGAATTCAGTTCTCCAGAAAAAAATTAATGAGACTCTTCTATTTTAATGAGTTTCTTGTATGGTGGATTGGCATTTTTCCTCCCCCAAGCTCAAAATTCTTGGTTACAAAGATGAATTAGAATAGAACATTGAGAATAGAAGGAATTTAGATCCCATCCAATTCTCGCCTTCCACAGATGGCACCAGAGGCCCAGGGAAATGTGGGACCTGACTTGCCTACATGGCAGAATCAGAACTAAGACCCAACTATCTTACCTCTTACTTCAGGGTTATTGCCATTAAGGAAGGGGTGAGGAACCAGGGGTATTTATCAACCCATTCCCATCCCTCCTTGGTTAAGGGTTGCTCCTGGGGAACAAATCCCCCAGTTCTTCTGTCCGCCCCAGGCCTAAACTATTTGCACCCAAATCCTTATTTCAGGATCTTCTTTCTGGGGAAATCAAACGAAGACCATGCTTTACAAGAAAAGAGCTTTACCAGCTCAGCAGGAACTGTGAATTCAAGAAATTGCCTGTGAGTGGATTTCCAATGATGAATAATCTTCAGGTCCCGCTTCATAATTTATGGAGCCCAGTGGAAAATGAAAATGTGAGGTCCCTTCTTGAAAAAGTACTGAGAATTGTAAGGTGGTGACAGCAGACCATTAAACCAAGGGCACAGCTCTTCTGAGAGTACCCATGAAGCGGGCCCTGGCAGTCTTTTTATGTGAGAAATACTACTGACAATGATGGCATTGTTTATTGAGCCCTTACTGTGTGCCAGGCAACATGCTAAACCCTGTAGATTGCATTATGCTGTGGATTCCTCATGACAACCCCATGAAATAAATATCATTTATTGGAAAATCTCTTGTACTAGAGGGGGAACATATGGTGAGATGCCGAGTGGTACTTTTCCTGTGGTCCTGGAATCACGACTAAGGTTGAAAGCTACCAAAAAAAAAAAGGCATCAACTGTACCTATTGTAGTAGGCAGAATAATGGTCCCCCAAAGGCGACACATCCTAATCCTCAGAACCTGTGAATATGTTTACCTTACACGGGCAAAGGACTCTGCAGATATAGTTAAGGATAAGGACCTTGAAATGGGGAGATTTTCCTTGATTATCCAGCTGGGCCCAACTTAATCATATGAATCCTTAAGAGGACCTTTTCTCATTGACGTCAGTCAGAGGGAGTTGCGACTATCGAGGAATGGCAAAAGAGACGTAACATTGCTGGATTTGAAGATGGAGAAAGGGCGTCCATGAGCCGAGGATTGTGAGTGGCCTCATGAAGTTAGGAAAGACATTCATGCATCAATGATAGGAGCAACTTCTTTGCTGAATTGGATAATAATCAAGCATTTGTTCATAGTCTGATTTTATGACACGGTTATGGGTAACAGAATTATTAGATCTGACAGTGGATTTTGAAGAAATAACAAGTCACACTGCTGTAGAGGTAACAAACTGAAAAATAAGGTGAGTATTTTAGCTTAAAACTTATTTCTAAAATTATATAAAGAAATCATCAACAGAAGATTTTATATTAACCCTCAAGTGGTATTGAGACTTTTACTAATGTAGCATAAAGTTATTTTTCAGATTCTGATCCCTAAAATGCCAAAATGACAGAGTGATCTCGTGGTGAAGGTAAAAGAGGTTTCAGTTTAATAGATATGATTTGTACAAGGGTGAGAAATAGTTTCCCAGTAGATCACATATCAGATTTAGTGGCAATAAATTCACTGGAAAAAGAGTTAGCAGATTGGGATGAAACTCCACTTATGAAATGATGGGTGACTTACAAACCAGAGCTTGACTATGGATACAAGAATTTGTCAAAAACAATAAAACTTGCTGTTTACCGGCACACCATGGCTCTCACCCACCTCCACCCTATGTTGACCATCCCCCCAATAGGTTGAGTTTCTGTCTCGATGCCTTCTCCCCAGTTTGGATCATGCCCAATATTGGAGGCCCCTGCCTTTAGAACAGCACTCCAACGTCAATGCTATCATGTTTGGCAGAGGGCCATGTGCATGTCTTGGCTCTGCACAGCATCCTTCTCTGGGTTGGACTGGGTCCCAGTGTCCCTCCAGCCTCTAGCTGGGTTCTTATCAATGCAGAGAGCTCTTCCAAGACTCAGTCATTGCTCCCAAACGTTGAGCTCTGAAATCCTTGACTAAATTTTAGAACAGTTACACAAATGTCAAGTATCACATTTTTTCCCCAGGAGAAGCTGCCGACTGTACACTCTCTAGCCTAGAGAATTCTTATGTTTGATGCTTTAACTTGTTTTGACAGTGCTAAGTTCTAAATAGTTTATGATGAATTGGCGTTTTTTGAGTGTTTGTGGGATCAAACAGCATCTATTTAGCCCACATGTACATATATGTGCTGGTGTGAAATGACAATTAATAAGAACATTGCTTTCACTGAGCCAATATGGTTTTTCTCTCTCTCTCTTAAGATTGGCACCTGCGCTAACAACAGTTGCCAATCTTTTTTTTTAAGAATTGGCACTTGGGCTAACAACTGATGCCAATCTTTTTTCTTTTTTCTGCTCTCCCTCCCCAGACCACCCCCCCCCCCCCCCGTACATAGTTGTATATCATAGTTGCAGGTCCTTCTAGCTGTGGGATGCTGCCTCAACATGGCCTGACGAGCGGTGCCATGTCCGCGCCCAGGATCCGAACCCTGGGCCGCCTTAGCGGAGCGCGCGAACTTAACGACTCAGCCACGGAGCCGGCCCCTGAGTCAATATGGTTTTGTCAACTTATTCCAACAGTGAAGTCTCACAGGGCTTGATAAGAAATAGTTTCTCTGCAGACCACAGTTGAGAAACTCTTAAGAATGAGGGAAGTAGGAATAATCACTGAGTCTATTTCAGTAGCCTGGTTTTTTGCATTAAATTTAGCTAAGATCATTGCCTAGCCAACTCCAAGCTCTTTATTATATTCTTTTTACATGGATTTATTTCCAGGATTGCGCATCTCTGTGCAAAGCCCCAGAGAGCTGATTGTGTTGGGTTTTCAGAATTAATTTGTGGGCCTCTGGGGCACTTGACACAGTCTCCTTCGCCCAGGTAATTCAGGGACCGGCTGAGATTTTGTAGCAGACAGTGGTTGTCTGGAACCTGGAACGAAATGGCCATGCCACAAAACAAACTCAAGTTCTGAACAAACAGAACAAACCCATCGGTTCACCATATAAACAGCAGAGAGGGCAGGGAACAAGGAGTGAGCAGACTTCATCCAGCTTCTAGACCATAGCATTTTATTTTTGCTTGAAATGATTATATTAGCTCTGAATCATTTCATTTTTAAAAACAGTGCGTACGCACCATCTTAGAGCTCAACTTGGGGCATATTGAACATCCCGAATAAACGTGCCCCCCTCAGAGATAGGTAGCTGTGGATAAAAATTCAATACCTCTTGCGCCTTAAGCTAGAATTTCATAGAGAATTTGAAAGACCAGAAGGAGGTCTTAGTAATGGAATTAAGGTGAACAAAAATTCAAGATGTGTGACAAGCTCTGTAAAGATAAATAGCCAGGAGAATAGAGTTGCAAAAAAGAATTCTTGCAGCAGTTCCTTTAAGAAAATTAGCCTGGTTGTAAATATTACCTATTGAATGCTTCCTTTAGTAATTCTTTGTTATTCACACAAAGAGCTGCACATTCGTATTCGGAAGCTGAAAAGAGAAAACAACATATGGTTGACAAAAGCCACATACCCAGAGTTGGATTTGTCAGAGAGCATGTTCCCAGCAAACACAGTGTGCCCAGAGCAGTTCCAAAAGCCTTAAAATAATAGGTGCAATGAGGGCCAGGGCCAGCAAGCTGCAGGAGGAGGCTGTCGACCTGCCCAGGCTCTGCGGAGTGTGGGGGTCGGGCCTAGGGCTTCTTTCTCACTTGCTCTGAAGTCTCCCCCTTCCCCTCGGGCTCAGTTCCACTCACGGGAGATGGGGTTAACCTTAGGTCCAACTGACACATCAAATAGCTCACTGCCTATTGATTAGCTCTCATCAGGTAGAAACTTCCAGCATTTAGTTGTTGGTGGGGGAAGTTAATAAACCCCCGCTGACTGTATGCTAAAAATCAAGATTTTTCTCTTTCTCGTCTCCCATTTCTCATCTACTGACACTATGCAAGCATACACAAGGGTGTGCACACACACACACACACACACACACCAAGATAGGCCTGGAATCAGAGTCAGCAGACTGGGCTTTTTGCCATTTCTCTGCCAGTTACAATCTGTATGATTTTGAACACCTCATATATTTGAGACCTCAGTTTCTTCTTTCGTAAAATGAAGGGGTGGAATTAGAGGATCACTGGAGACCAGCCCATCTCTAACAACTCAGTGTCCAGGACCGCACCTCACACATTTTAGAGGAGAATTCCTTTAGCGGGGATTAAGAACAGCCCAAACATACAGAGGGTCTCTACAGTGGGAACAATAGAAGCGCTTGTTCTGGAATGCCACCCATCCCATTGATTGATGAATGGTCACCCTTCCGGCAGGAGCCAACCATTAGCGCTGGGAATTCTTGCTTGCCTTTTCCTTTGGCTCCTTCCTCTTCAGAGCACCTTCCTGCTATGGTTCAAATGCGTCTAAGTTCAATTAAAGTAGTGAAAGTAGTTAGCAGATAGTCACTGCAGAAGAAAGGCATGGAAGTTGTCCCGGGAGAATTTTTTAAGGGGTGATTTAAGAGGCTAAGGGCCATGAAAATTAGAAGTACTCTTACTGGAATTCCCCAGTCAAGGAGCCCACGTACCTCCCAGAGGCCTTCCGTGATTCCTATAGATGCCAAAAGGAAACTCACGAAGAAAGAAAGCCCAGATACTTTTGTACCCAAATACAGAACAGCTCATGGAAAAACAGACACACACCACTGTTCCAGTTGTCTATTGCTGCACAAAAAGCTAACCGAAAACGCAATGGCTTAAAACAGCAAACATTTTGTTATATTTCCCAATTATGTGGGTCAGGAATTCACAAAGGCTGTGGCTGGTGATTCTTCCATTCCTCGTGTTGTCCGTACAGGTCATTTAGTAATTACCGGATGAGCTGGGCTAGGGGGTCCAAGATGGCTTCTCTTGCATGTCTGTTGCTGTGGCGTGAATGGCTGGAAGGCTAGGCTCAGCCGGGACTGTTGACTGGAGCACCTACGTGAGACCCCTCTGGCATAGGGTCTCAGGATAGTTGAACTTCTTACTCAGCTGCTCAGGGCTCCTTCAGAGAATATTCTAAGAGGCCAGGTAGAAAGTCAGGTTTCTTATGATCTAAGCTTGAAAGTTCCAGAACATCACTTCCATTGCCTTCTATTGGTGAAGGAAGTCACTAAGGCCAAACCACATTTAAGGGGGGATGAATTAAATTCCACCTCTCAGTAGGAGGAGGAGCAAAAACTTTGCAGCCATCTTTTATCTACCACACCCACCCCACCTCTAAAAAGAAAACTACCTATAGCGAGTCCAGTGGGTTTTCAGTTACCCCGTAGGATTCACTGCCTCAGAATTCAGATGCTCAACCACAGACACAGGGCTTTCATCTCCATACCCATAACACTTAGCCCAAAGTCTGGTGACTTAACTCTAATGGCCAAATCTTGTGGTCTATTTTCTATTTGCTGCTTGACTCAATCTCTTCTTCCTTCTCCTCATTCTTCTTCTACTTTTTGTGTTAATAATAAATAACTTGGTGTTTGTCTTACTCCATTCAGGCTGCTATAACAAATATATCATAAACTGGGGGGGCTTAAACAACACTTATTTCTCACTGTTCTGGAGGCTGGAAGTCCAAGATCAAGGCACTGGCAGATCCGGTGCCTGGCGAGGGTGTGCTTCGTGGCTGGTGGATGGCTGCCTTCCTGCTGTAGATACATGGCCAAGAGAAAGACATCATCTCTCCTGTGTCTTTTCTTATAAGGACATTCATCCTATTATTGCAGGCTCCACCCTCATGACCTAATAAACTGCCAAAGGCTTCACCTCCAAATACCATCGCGTTTGGGGTTAGGCGTCAACAAATGAATTTGAGGGGGACAGAAGCATTCAGTCCATAGCAGCATTCTTTTTAATCACAAAGTAACACATGCTGATTGTAGAAAATATAGCATAATGCTACAATCTGGTGGCAACCACAGGTAAGGTTTCTTTCCATTCCTTCTTCTGTGCATACACAGATATATATCTGTAGTTTACATTTTGGGGATCACAGTACATATAGTTCATATCTTGCTTTTTAGATAATTCATGACTGTTTTCCTAAGTGAGCAAATACTCCTTGCATTATTTTTTAATGCTGACATACTATCCCATTATGTGGAGTCCATAACTTATTAACAGTTTCCTAATTGTAATTCATTTAGGTTGCTTTCAAATTTTGACTTTGGTAAGTAATGCTCTTAAGATTCTCACACATCAAACTTTGTCCACATTTTTTGCTGTTTCTTTAAGGAAGATTCTGAGAAGTGGAATTCCTGGTTGAGTCCTCTCACCTTGAAATTCTTTCTTCCTTTGACTTCTGGGTTACTTTTCCCTTCAGACTCCCCTTATCTCTGAGATAATTGGTTCTTCTTTATTTAAGAAGGTTAGCCCTGAGCTAACATCCACTGCCAATCCTCTTCTTTTTGCTGAGGAAGACTGGCCCTGAGCTAACATCCATGCCCATCTTCCTCTACTTTATATGCGGGATGCCTACCACAGCATGGCTTGATGAGTGGCGTGAACATCCACATCGGGGATGCGAACCTGAGACCCTGGGCTGCCTAAGCGAAATGTGCAAACTTAACCACTGTGCCACCAGGCTGGCCTCTGATAATTGGTTTTTAACATACACCTTCATCTTTTCCTCTGCATTTGGCTGGTTGTTAAGGCCATGGGACCTGGTAAGAAGGGCCTAGGAGAGTTTAAAATCCTAGAAAAAGAAATAAAAAGATTATTTTCAACTGGCAAAAATGTATCCTTAATAAACCCAAGAAGTAAACACAAACATTAGTAAAGACTATTTAAAAGTTCAAGAAAATGTCTGGTTATGAGAGCCATCTCCAAATTTCAGTACTATGCATAAAAATATATATATAATTAAACGGTATAGTGTACATAAAAGCAGGCAAAAATATAAAATGGTTGGGAATCATCAAATGCAATTGGAGCAAAATACCATGTTCCTTAAAGGAGAGGAAATATGGTGAAAATAGTTCTCTCCAATGGTAAATAGATCAGAATTTTAACACTATTCCAATTAAAATTCTAATTGCAGGGGGCCGGCCCTGTGGTCGAGTTGTTGAGTTTGCACGCTCTGCTTTGGTGGCCCAGGGTTTTACCGCTTCAGATCCTGGGCACGGACATGGCACCACTCATTAGGCCATGCTGAGGCAGCGTCCCACATAGCACAACCAAAGGCACTCACAACTAGGATATACAACTATGTACTGGGGGCGCTTTGGGGAGAAGAAGAAGACAAAAAAAAAAGGAGATTGGCAATGGATGCTAGCTCAGATGCCAATCTTTAAAAAAGAAATTTAATTGCATACTTTACAGGCCTTAATGTGATAAACCTTAAATTCATTTGGGAAAATAAAGAGAATCCTGATAAAAAGAACACTGAGAGACAACTAGCTTTACCAGAAAATTGATTGTATTATAATACTGAAATAGTCAAAATGGTATTTTAGGGGTTTACTCTAAAACATAAGCACAGACCATGAGAACAAAACAGAAATGGAATAGGTTCTAATATATTTATGCAAAATTTAATACGTAAGAAATCAAACAAAACAAGTGAACAGATAATTGAATTGTTATCCTTAAAATAATGGTATCTGTGTGACTAGATATTAAGTAGAAAAATAATTTGAACCCCTACTTCTCATCAGGGATATTAAACAATCAAAAAATTTTTAATTGTTTTTTAAATTTTATTGAAAGAACTTCAAATTTTTTTAACTTGTTTTTGTTTAAATTTTTTAATTTTTAAAATTTTTTTATTTTTTGAGGAAGATTAGCCCTGAGCTAACATCTGCTGCCTATCCTCCTCCTTTTGCTGAGGAAGACTGGCCCTGAGCTAACATCCGTGCCCATCTTCCTCTACTTTATATGTGAGACACCTACGACAGCATGGCTCGCTAAGTGGTGCCATGTCCGCACCCGGGATCAGAACTGGTGAACCCCGGGCCACTGAAGTGGAACGTGCGAACTTAACTGCTGGGCCTTCGGGCGGCCCAACGTTTAAATTTTTTTAAAGACTAACAAAAATAGGACACAAAAAGAAATTACTAAAGAAAGGATTAAAAACATTATTCAAGCAATGGAAGTACTTGCCCCTCAAAAAGGACGTTTTTAACAAACTCTTAAGATCAGGGTAGAAGTCTATTTTATATGTCACTTTTAAATGAGAGAATTTCTTATTTTGTGATCTGAAAAGTTCCGGTTGTTGTCATACCTTTGGGTTCCAAGATGAAGTGGCTACTATCCCAGGAAAAGGCAGAGACCACAAAGAGGTCCGTGGGTCAGCGTTTCTGAGGAGCTCAGGGAGCTGGAGAGCAAATGAGGGATCTGTCCATGGAGAACAGACACGGCCTGGGAGGAAACATGCAGCAGGGATTCAGGTCCAGGCTGTTTCTACATTACGTCTCTTACGACATTTCAGGGGTGACCTTGAACCTCAGGGGCAGCTCGGGTGGAAGAGCTATGAGGAGCAGAGGATCAGATCATCATTAACCAGGACTGCCAAGGAAGCCGTGTGTTTACTGGTTGTCTTCTTGAAGAATTCAAGCGTGGGGGTGGCAGCGGTGCTGGGAAGTAGGCTGGATCATGCCCAACTTGATCCCAGCAATGATCTTGTGCCTACCAGAGGGCAGCACATTAACCCTTTATCTATTTCCTTTGTTGTTTGGTAAGGAGAGAAAAGTGGAGAAAATACATCCTGTACCATTTCCTATCTCAACAGACATCTTTAAAAATGCAACAGCTTTGCTTAGAAGAACAACATGTATTTTAGAAAATCTACCTTGCTTTATGTATCAGATACTTTCGTAACGCTGTGCCTTATAAAAGGGGATTCTATTTTAAATACACATAGAGGAGCTGACTATATGAGGGAACCTTGGGTGAGACCATTGTAAAGCAAATAATCCCTCTCTGAATAAATCTGTCTTTAAATCTGGATTTTCAGACTCCGTGTCAGATTTGCCTGAAGGAAATGCTCTCCACAAATTTGTCTTCTGTTCAAATTAG
The DNA here is from genome assembly GCF_041296265.1 of Equus caballus. NCBI lineage: Eukaryota > Metazoa > Chordata > Mammalia > Perissodactyla > Equidae > Equus > Equus caballus. The sequence continues at coordinate 83,641,104 of NC_091691.1, forward strand.
AATTCATCTGTATCCATGCGACCTTTAGAATATGATTTCTTTAACAGGTTACCAAATGCATATGTTATAACAGTCCAACTCCATGAACAATTTTACCTCATTTTTTGCCTTTTATTCATGCTTTAGAAAACGTAGATATCTTGTTGAACAGAGTTATGTTCTGTTTCTTTGTAAAACCTTAGGGCTTTATGTGAAGAAGGCTACACGTGGCAGTTAATATGTAAAAAGAAGCTCAGTCTCATTTGTAATCAAAGAAATGCAAATTAATGTCTCCTGGACTCCGTCTCTTCCAGATTTAAGTTCTGGGCGAGGCGGCTGACAAGTTTGAGAACAGAGACCTCAGGGCCCTCGCCCTCTCTTTAAGCAGAACCGAGCTTACACACCTTAGCAGCAGATTGGACAAAGTCTCCGTCGGAACAAATGCTAAGTAGTTTTAATTTGTGGAAAGGAAATGATATTTGGAAAGATAAAGTTCTTAGTGCTTGGCAATATTTTTACACTGTGGTAGGGCTCAGAGTGCCGGAGAAAGCACTTTGAGATCAGAAACCCAGCCACGTTATTAGTAATTCATTTGCTTTAGCACATATGGGAGATAATGCGTTCCTTGGCCTTGTGGTCCAGGTGGTCGGCGCTGCCAGCAATGATCTGGAAGCACTCTGAGCCGGGTGCCACGTGGGCTGCTGCACGCTGGCGACGAGGCCAGCCTTCTGCGGCAGCTGCGAGAGCAGCTGGGATGGAGGCTCCTTTTGTCTGGTTAAAGCAAATTTCCAGGTTTAGCTGACACAGTGTATTCTGCAGCCTAGACCCACTGAATGCATATGGGAATGCTCTCAGATGCCCAGTCAGCCCTTCTTGGGGCAACAGTGCATTTTCATTTTCAACCTAAACCCTGATTGAGCTCAGTTCTCACATTATCTAACGGCGATATGCATGGTGTCAGGGCCATAGCATTGGGTGGGACTCAAGAGCCACATTTTGAAAGGTGGAGTGGATTCCTGTGCATTTTCAGCATATTTTGTGCCAGATTATGAAAATGAACCCTCTAAAACAGGAGACAAGGCTTTGTAAATGCACGTGAAGCGTGAATCTTACTTATTAGTCTAATTTAGACTAATCAGGAAATTCGTCAATCACCCATATTTACTCAATTTACTCTTCAATTGTCAGTGGTAATGAAGGAGAGCAATACCGTAACCTACCTGGTTTGGACACATAGATAGCCAACGAATACTTTTCATTGATTGATTATTATACAAATGAGTGATTGATCAAAAAAAATCACCCACGAGTTGTCTGCAGACTAGGATTGCATGAAATGATATTCTCTCGCAGTTGGCGTGCCCTCCCTTTAATTGTTTTGCTCAGGCTGGTGCTGAAATGAGCTTGCCTCTCTCAGTATGCACCAATTAATGCTACAGAGAAGTGGCCAGGAAGTGTGCTGCGTGAGAAGAGGAATTGAATTTGGGATTAGCATTTGTACAGCATTTGTTGGGGGAGGGCAGAAGCAGCTGGTTTTGTCACCCATACAGAAAGCTGCTTTGCTCACATGATCATAGCACTGTGATTCCAACATGGAAAAAAGTCTTTCATACATTCCTTTTTATCAGCTCCCCTAAGGCAAGTGAAGGCTGTGATGTCACCATTGAGAAATCCTTTACGTGGTCACCAAATAATGGATCAGTCAGGGACCAGTGCCATCCAAGTGCTCATCAGTCATCCCTATTGAAGGGCAGGGTTGAAATCATGCTTATCCAATTTCTAGCCAGAGAGAAGAGGGAGGAGTCCAGAATCCTGATATGTCAACTCAGGATTCACCAGGACCACGGTAAGTCCAAACCCTTCTGTGAAGCTACCCTAAGCCATCCAGCCTCCCAGATGTCTGCCTTCTGTGATCTCTTACTGGACTGATTGCTTTGCGCCCGCTCTGGATGTTTACTGCAGTGGCATATTATTCTGTAATGGTTCCAGGAGCGTTTGTCTTCACTCGTCTATTCAGTAGTGGGATACAACCTTAGACTGGATGGTCAGGTCTGTGAAGAGGTGATACTGGGCTGACACTTCAGTGATGAATGTTGTCGGTTGAGTTCCTGGAGAAACAGACTCTGAGATGGAAATTAGCATGCACGGCGTTGATTAGGGAGTGCACTTGGGATCAACACCCACGGAATGGAGAGGAAGGAAGGAATATGGGGCAGAGAGAGAAACTGAGCAGATGCAGTCCCAATAAAGGCCTCAGTGAGCCAGTCAACCACACAGGGGACTTTTGCTGAGATGGCCTTTCAGAGTTGCCCGAAGTTGGGGTCAGAGGGGCAGGCATTGATGCCTCCGTGATAATCAGTCGTTAAATATGGGCTGCTCCAAGAAGGAAACATGACTTTGGGAGAGGGAGCTCTCTTTGGCTGACACAACCCCCAAAGGCAGCTTATGGCTGAGAGCTGTCTGCTGGCAATGTTTTCAGCAGCTGGGGAACAAGTCCTTCATTTCTGAAGAGGGATCACAACAATGTGATACAGTGTCCACAACAATGAAGACAAATGTGTGGAAGAAGGGCATTCTAGATAGAGGACACAGCTAATACAAAAGCCCAAGTCAAGATTTCCCTTGGTGCGTGCAAGCAATGGGAAGGAGGACTATAAATACATTAAAGAGAATCTTGGAGAAGACAGGGAGAGGCAGACAGGAGCTGATGGGCCACGAACTTTGTAGCAGTGGGAGCCATTTGAGGGTTTTAAGCAGGAGAGTGAAACTGGCAGAGAGTTAGCCATTGACGCTTAAGTAGCTAGGAACTAAAGGTTTTTTTCCTTTTTGCAATTACTGATTATAGCCTTAGCTATTTAACCCACCCATTGTTAACTGCGGCTGCTTAGGCAATATGCTATCTGACTCTCACTAGGCTCCTATAGATAACATCTTCCTGGAGCCTGGGTCCCCATGGTGGTGGGCACGTGAGCTGTTTTTCAAGAATTAGAACTCCTTGTCCACTTTAGGCCGGTTGAGACCACCAACTCATCAACTGGGCCCACACAGATGTCTGACAGGCGATCTTTTGTCAGGAGGCTAAAAACTCCACCCTCAGATCATGCTAATGCCGCCATTTTGTGAACATGGGTCCTATGAAGAGGCGTGCAGTCTGACTACGCTTGAGCAGATCGTCACTTACCTCACGTCTCCTCAACTCCAGTCACTTCTCTCCACATTTCAGACCACCTTGACCCCTACTCCATAAATACCCCTCAGCCCCCATTTTCAGGAAAGCAAATTTGAGACTCATGCTCCCACTTCCTCACATGGCTGCCTTGTGATTAAACCCTCTCTCTGCTGCAAATCTCGTCATCTTGGTGTTCGGCTTTCTGGGTGGCAGGCAAAAATGAACCTGGTTCAGTAACAAGAGTAAACGATTGATTTGTACTTTTAAAGCTCACTCTGGCTGCCAGGTGTAAGTGGCTGTAGGGCTAAGAGTGGAAGCAGGGAAATAGCAAGGAGCAGTTGTAGCAGGCGAGGGGAGATGATAGTAACTTGGATTAGGGTTATGGCAGTGAAACTGATGAGAAGTGGTCAAATTTTGGACTTATCTTGGGAGTAAAGCCAATGAGTCTTGCTGATTGGTTGGACATAGGATGTGAGGGAAAAAGAGAACGTTTCTAGGTTTGTAGCCTGCCCAACTAGGGAGATAGTTGGAGCATTTAATTTCTGAGAAAGAAATAGTTTTGGTGAAGTATGTGTGAATGGAAGCTGGAGGGACAAAAAAGAGTTAAGAATTGCCCTGGACATGGTAAGTTTGAGATTCCCGTCTTAGTCTTGGATCCCCAGAAACAAATTCTGAGACAAGAGTTCGAGTGAAATAGTTTGTTTGGGAGATGATCAAGGAAACACAGTAGGGAGGTGGGGAAGTGAGATGGGGAAGAGAAGGCAGCCAATAGGGTGTACTTTATCAAGCAAGTTACCAATGTATAGACAACTGGAGCTTACTATCACTAGGGAACTCTGGAAAATAGTATAGAGCATGCACTTCAGAGTGGACCTATCCAAAAGGTAAGGATGCTGGAGTATTTATCAGCCACTGTGCTCTTGAGGTTATTAACTCCTTGGCACTCTGGCCTGCTGTGAGCTTGAGTAGAGGAGGCTCAGACAGCTAGAGAAAGTCCTCAGGCAAAGAGGCAGCTGCTGGCAACTGGAAGTCAGGCTGGTGGGCACTGAAATGGTAATGGCTGAAGCGATACTGGTGGGTAAGAAGAGATTCAGAGTCAAGGCCAGTTCAGATACCAGATAACACAAGGGAGGTGCTGGTATCCAAGGGAGCCAAATGCAACAGCCAATCTCATAGCTCAGTCTACAGTCACAAAGAAAAGACAAGCAGCCAGGTGAGGCAGTGGTTGGACCAGTGAGGCCCATGGATGGGGATTATTGGCATTGGCACATCTTTTGAAGGTCCCAAGTCAATATTAATAGTAGAGCTCTCCGGTTCCAGAATCTCAAAGGATTGATTGGATTGAGTAGATCATCAAAGGATGTAAGAGTTGCTTCCCCGGGGAACTTGCCTAAAGACTGGTTTCGTGACTTTTTCAGGGTCCTCTATAGACCTGAGATTCTGTAAGTGTCCCTCTTTTACAAATGCAAAGCCCAGGTGCAAGAAACAAGAGTTTTTTCGACTCTAAAAGTTTGCTGGCTTCCCTAGCTAGAGAACATTGCACACGCAAAAGCTCAGCTCAGCAATTATTTCCGGGGAAGGGGCTTGAATATTTTATCCATATTCATGAAAAATGATTTTTTAAGATAATAAGCATGTCAAAACATCTGAAACCTGAAGGTCACATTATTCAGACTTCTTTTCTTCTCATATTATGCTTTAATTTTGTGTCATCTCTCTATGACAGTCCAGCACAAGTTCTCCAGGCAGTAGTAATTATTCCATTACTTTGTTGAGATCCTAATCAATTAGGATCTATTGTCAAGTGTAATTTTCTATTTATTTTAAATAGGCTTTCTTCTCTTCACTAAGCCGTGGTAAATGGAAGTTTTGGAATTTTCCTACAAGAATTGTTGAATTTCACTCCTCATTGTTTCTTTCCCCAGCCCCAGGTCATGCTACGTTCTGGAACTGGTAATGATTTTCAAGGCATGGGGTCTTTCTTAACCAAAAAATGCAAAAGCTTTGTAACTTAAATATAAACAGCATCCCATTCGGGAGCTACTCCTCCAGCATTTCCATGGCATCCAGGGAGAGCTGCTATTTTCCTCTCAGCTCCAATTTCTGCTCTTAGCAATCTCTTCTTGTGTCCTTCATGTTTGTTTGGATTAATTTTGCTGTTGAAAAGTGTTTATGATCCTGCCCAAATAAACTACATCCTTTAGGTTCTCATTAACTCCCGGTCGGGGTCCCTCACCTGAAGCTCACGGAGCCCTAAGAATTTATAAGACTAAGAATTTATAGATTGGTTTCAAGGGTTCCATGGGCCATTTTAAATTATACAAAATCTGCTATGGCACTGCATTTAGGTTTTTCCAGGGTAAAGATCTTTCTACAGCTTCTCAAAGTAATAGGTGACCTAAAACAAGGTTCAAAACCACATTGTTTTTCCTGGCTGTATTTTTAAAAAGTTTTCATACAAATAATTTTCCTTTGTTCAATTTTGTCCCTTTAAACCAGCTCTTCAGGACATCACCCAGGCTGCCTCCCTTTATTGAATCATCCCAAATTAGTGTAGGGGAGGAAGACATTTCCTCTACCCATTCTAGGTACTTCTGGCCAGACTACGGATTAAATTCACATGAAACAGAATAACAGGAGAAAATCAAACAAAGCTTTATAACATGTATACATGGGAGAGACTCAGGAAAACTGAGCAACTTGCCAAAATGGCAGAGGTTCTCATCTTAAATACCCTCCTCAGCTACAAAGGAGGATGTTGGGGAGAGGGGCAGTTAGTTACGGGAGGTTACCAGAAAAGCACAGTAAACAAGAGTATGGTTATTATGCAGATCTAAGTCCTTGCCTGCTGCTTAGATGAGAGTTTCTAGAGCTAAGGACATCCCCCTTTCTTCCTGGTACAGAGAGGGAGACATCTTTACAGATGGAGATTTCCTTTATAAATGTAAATGTCTCTTGCAGGGGTAACTTCTACTTTTCAGATTTTCTCTTATGTCGGCAGTTTTTAAAAGTAACCAGCCCAAAATAATCCTCATACCAAAGAGACACATCTTGGGATGGCCAATTCCAATCCCCCACATTAGCTTCTATAATTCTTCCTTTTGCATTCAGACCAGATTTATACTCCAAACTCATTTATACTCCAAATCCATACAAGGAGGTAGAAAATTATTCCTCACCCTTTGATTCTTAAAGTGCTTAATTTTTCTTTCCTGGAATGCACATTGTTATTATTATTATTATTTTTGAGGAAGCTTAGCCCTGAGCTAACTGTTGCCAGTCCTCTTCCTTTTTGCTGAGGAAGACTGGCCCTGAGCTAACATCCGTGCCCATCTTCCTCTACTTTATATGTGGGACGCCTACCACAGCATGCCAAATGGTGCCATGTCTGTACCCGGATCCAAACTGGTGAACCCCGGGCTGCTGAGAAGCAGAATGTGCGAACTTAACCGCTGTGCCACCAGGCCGGCCCCTGGAATGCACATTATTAAGATTTTGTCTTTGTCCTCATTTTTTCATATAGCATTTCCTTCTGTTATTAATATAAGCAACAAAACACAGTTGTCCCACAACTTTGTCACCAATAGAAATCACAGATATTTTCAAATCATACAGCAGTTGTTACAGATATCTTTAAATCAGCTCACATCCATTATTACTTTAAAAACTCATCATAGTGGGGTCAGTCTGGTGGCATAGTGGTTACGTTTGCACACTCTGCTTTGGTGGTGTTACTGAACCAGGTTCGTTTTTGCCCACAGTCCAGAAAGCCAAACACCGAGATGATGAGATTTGTAGCAGAGAGAAGGTTTAATCAGAACATAGCCATGCGAGGAAGCGAGAGTATGAGTCTCAAATTCACTTCCCTGAAAATAGGGACTCAGGAATATTTATGGGATAGGGAGCAAGGTGGTCTGAAATGTGGAGATAGGTGATTGGAGGTGAGAAGAGGTGAGGTGATTGATGATTCACGCAAGTGTAGTCAGACTCCACGCCTCTTCATAGGACCCATGTTCACAAAATGGCAGCATTAGCATGATCTAAGGGTGGAGTTTTTAGCCTCTTGATGTCAAAAGGTCACCTATCAGACATCTGCATGGGTCCAGTTGATGAGATGGTGGTCTCAATTGGCCTGAAGTGGACAAGGAGTTCTAATTCCTGAAAAACAGCTCACACACCCATTACCATGGTGACCCAGGTTCCAGGAAGATGTTATCTATAGGAGTCTAGAGGGAGTCAGATAGCATGTTGACTAAGCAGCACAGTTAACAATGGGTGGGTTAAACAGCTAAAAGCTGTAATCAGTAATTGAAAAAAGGAAAAAACTTTTAGTTCCTAGCTACTTAATCATCAATGGCTAACTCTGCTGGTTTCAGTGGCCTGGGGTTCCAGAGTTCAGATCCTGGCTACAGACCTACACACTGCTCATCAAGCCATGCTGTGGTGGCATCCCACATACAAAACAGAGGAAGACGGGCGCAGATGTTAGTTCAGGGTCAATCTTCCCCACCAAAAAAGAAAAAAAAAAAACAACTTATAGTAGTTATTAAACTTGCTGCTAGATCTTGTTATTTAAGCACACATATAACTATATGGCAAATTTATTCCTTGATGTTTTGTTAATTGTATTTCAGTATAAGTGTTTTCCTCTTTATTCCTATGCATTTTATTTTGTGCATTTAAAAACATTATTGTGAGAAAGTGTTTATGGAGAATTGGCCACCCCAGGATATGTCTCTTTGGCATGAGGATTATTTTGGGCTGGTTACTTTTAAAAAGTGCAGACATGAGAGAAACTCTGGAAAGTAGAATTTAGTTACCCTTTGTAAGAGACGTTTACATTTGTAAGGGAAATCTCCATCTGTAAAGATGTCTCCCTCTCTGTACTGAGAAGAAGGGGGGATGACCTTATCTCTAGAAACTCTTATCAACGTGGAGGCAAGGACTTAAATCTGCATAATAACCTGACTCTTGTTTACTGTCCTTTTCTGGTAATCTGCCATAACTGACTACCTCCACCCCCAACATCCTCCTTTGTCTTTAGCTGAGGGTGGTATTTAAGGAGAGAGCTCCCGCCATTTTGGTGAATTGCTCAGTTTTCCTGAGTCTCTCCCATGTATACATGTTATAAAACTTTGTTTGGTTTTCTCCTGTTATTCTGCCTCATGTCAATTTAATTCATAGTCTGGCCAGAAGGACCTAGAGTAGGTAAAGGAAATGTCTTCCTCCCCTACAGATTCCTGATATCAGAAAAGATAAGAAACTTTAATTTGGAAAATACAAGTTCCAGAAAGAAAATATTGGAGAAAATTTAGAAAATGAAAGAAGAAAAATTTTCCAGAACTGGGGCTGGCCTGATGGCATAGTGATTAAGTTCACACGCTCCACTTCAGCAGCCCAGGGTTTCACTGGTTTGGATCCTGGATATGGACCTAGCACCACTTGTCAAGCCATACTGAGGGGGCATCCCATATAGCAGAGCCAGCAGGACCTACAACTGGAATATACAACTATGTGCTGGGGGGCTTTGGGGAGTAGAAGGAAAAAAAGAAGATTGGCAACAGATACTAGATCAGGTGTCAATCTTAAAAAAAAAAATCTAGGATCATGAAGTTGCAACATTTATGTGATAACGACCCCAATAATCTTCTAAAGATGAAACACTAATACACAAAGAATTGGGAATCAAGAATTCATTAGATTTCTCATCTGCAACACTAGAGCCAGGAGACAATGGAGCAAAGCCTTCAAAATTCTAAAGGAAAATTATTTCCAGACTAGAATTCTGTGTGCAACCAAATTATCAATCTTAAATAATAGTGAGTATAGAATAAGAAAATTTCCATATGGTCCAAGAATAAAGAAATTCATCTCTTGCAAAAGCACTGAAGCTTCTGCTCTAGCAAAATGAAGGAAGAAATCACAAAAGCACAAGACATGGGATCCAGCAAACTGGAATCTAACATAAGGGAGAAGGGAAACCGATTCCCAGGTCTGTTGTGAAGGGTGGTCCCTTCTATATCCACATAGCAATCCTAGAGAGCAAGCGGTTGGATGAAGAGATGGATGAAGAGGATTAAGAGATATTTCCAAAAAGAAATGAAAATGAGAGTTTGTTTGATGTGTTTCAACATATTGGGAGATTTCATCTCTGGCAGAGATTTGAGAATAAATCAGCGATAGCTACTTTAAAAAAAAAAAAAGAAAAGGAAAAAGTTATAGTTTAGAAAATTATTTAGAAAGATGGAGGTTAAATGCCCAAAGAAATAGTTAGAAGAGTGATGGAATGGAATAGGACAGGGTTTCTCAACCTTGGCATATCCATATTTTGGACTGGATAATTCTTTGTTGCAGAAGGCTGTCCCATCCTTGGCCTCTACCTAGTCAATGCCAGTAGCACCCCCCCTTCTGATCGTGACAATCAACACTGTCTCCAGATATTACCAATGTTCCTGGGGGCGCAAAATCACCCCTGCTGAGAACAGGAATAGGTGATAGAGAAGAGGAGTGTTTTTGTTACAAGCCCTGTGAAACTATTTGTTTCTTTAAGTTGTGTTCATGTGCTACTATGATAAAAGCTAAAATTAAATTTTAAAAGTTGTTGATGCAAAGTAACCAATAATATTCTACAGATAAGAGCGATGGGGTGAGTTTTACTTGAGCCAGGGTGAGGATTATAACCCGGGAAGGCAGTTTCCACAAAGAAAGAAAGCATTGCAGAAAAGCATGGCTTTCAGCAGAGTCGTATACCTTTTTAGAACGAAGAACATACATTAAACATGCCCAGGATACATATTCATCAAACTTTCAAAGAGGTATTCAGTTGCAAATTAGCAGGTCAACGTGACCCTGATGTCTGGGAAAGGCAACTTAGCTCCAGGAGTTCAGTACTAAAATGGGGCGTTACCCATAGGGTGTTACTGACACTGGCATTGTGCGAAGGAGGGGAAGTACGCATTCTTAAGAGAGTGAATTTTTTTACTTTGAAATAATGTTGAATGCGCTCTTTACTTTAATGGTTAAAGCAGATGTACAGAGTCTGTTTGATAGGCCATAAGTCAGGCTTCTTTAGTTCAAGCCACATCTGTTTTAAATGAGAATAGCTACCCCATATATCCCAATATGTGAAAATCTCTGGTCAAAGTCAGTAGTATTCACAGATACTAATGATCATCAATTGGAAAGTAGATTTAGAAAGAAAAAAGATACCGTTGACAACAGCAACAGAAACTGTAAGGTACCCAGGAATAAATCTCAAATGCAGATGAACAAAACCATCATGGAAAAAATTATACTGATAATTAACTGATGCAAAAGAGCCTGAGTAAGTGAAGATACACCACACTCGTACATGAGAAGATAGAACTTCATAAAGATGGAAATCCTATCAGAAGTAATTCATAAATTAAATTGAGTTCCGATAATCATCTCCACAGGATTTTCACTGGCTCTGACAAGCTGATCTTAAAATTCAGAAGGAAGAGAAAAGAGTTAGAAATATAGAATGAATGAAAGCGAATAGAGAGATGAATCCATTCATACATGAAACAGTTTGCAGCAGAGGTGGAATCACAAATCTTTGGAGAATGGATGGCTGATTCAAGAAGCAGCCCTGGGAGAATCAGCTACCCATATGAAAAAGCAAATTCCTATCACATACATAAATCAATTCTTGGTATGTCAAAACACTAAATCTGAAAAAATTATAGATGAGTATATAGGAAAATATCTTAAAATATGAAAATAATAATGAACATTGTTGACAAATTTAACTAAATTAAAATTTTAAATTTCTTGTAATCAAGGATGCTATAACGCATAGAAAAGACCAAGCCTGCTAGAAGCAGCCACTGTAATACACTAAGTGATGCAGGATTAGTGTCCAGTGTATTTAAAGAACTTTTACAAATCAATAAGATAAGGATAAACTTAACTGAAAAAAGGCAAAGGAATATGCAGGTCATTCTAGAAGGGGGAAATATGAACAGTCAATAAGCATATGAAATGGTGCTTACCCTCAGTAGTCGACAAGGAAATGCAAATTAAAGTCACAAAAATCTACCATTTCATACTTATGAGAGCCTTGATCTAGTTCTGATATCTACCTCCTCCCCCGTGGCTCAGGGAAATCACGGTTTCAGGCAATCAAGCTAACACGCCATTGAGGCAATGTCTGCCGTGCAGTTCTGGGAAAGCTTCTTTACTCTAGAAAGAAAAGATTTCCATGGAAGTAACAGTCTTGGATATTTTGTGGTCTGCCTGATGCCTGGAGCTATGGCAGCCATCTCATGAGCGTGAGTAGAGTGAGCTTGAAATGAAGACACTGAAGACGACACGAGAGAAGATGGAAGAAATCTGGTCCTTAACGACATTGTTGAGCTGCTGAATTAACCAACCCTAGAACGGCCACACCACATTTTGTGAGGGCTGCGTGTGCGTGTGTGCAAGAGAGAGACAGAGACAGAGACAGAACAGATCCCCTTATTTTTGAAGATGTTTTGAGTTGGTTTTCTAGTACTTGCAACTTAAATTATCCTAAGTGTCTGATACTAAACTGCAAACTACTGAAGGAAAGGGATGTGTCTTGTTCACTTTTATCCTCTGTACTTAAAACACTGCCAAACAGAGGCTCAAAAATTATTTATTGAATAAATGAGAGACTGTCTAGTCAGGATGGCTCTGGACAGGATGCTAAAGTAAATGATTTCTTTAATATTCCTCTTTCTTAGTCCCCTCTTCTCCTTCCTGACTCCCTGCCCACCACTCCCCACATGCCCACAGGACTCCCCTGGTTCTTCTCAGGCGAAATGACAAGGAATAAATTTTTCTCCCCTTCTCTATGCCCTGTATCAAAACACATTTCTTGTATGCCCGTCCCCCTGAGTCCTACTCAGTGCAAAGATTAATATTATTAACCAATTGCACCAAAATGATCAATTCCTTAATTTAGATTCCTGCCCAGATCACATTTTTATTTTTTTTAGCTATCTGTGAAACCCTTAACCAAAGAAAAAGCCAGTGGTGAGTTCTCACTCAAAATTACTGAGTGAGATATTGGGGGGCATCAGGGTATTTTTCCAGCACCTCTCAGCACCCACCATGTAGGCAGCCGTGCCTCCCGCTCACCACCTTCCCTGTGGAGTCCACCCTAGACATGTCAGCAGAGACTCCTGAAGGAGGGAGTGACGTAGGCACTGCCACTAGAAGCCTCGTCAGGAATGCCAGGCTGAGCTCATGCTACACCTGGGGTGGTGGAACACTAGCATGTTTCTTCTCAGAGAGAGGCTGAACATGGAATTAATTATTCACCTAATCTAGGCCAGCACTCAAACCATGGCTAACCGGTTGCTCAACTCCAGGGGTCACCATTCACTGAGAGTTTTATTTCCTGGGGAGCCCATCACATAAAATATGGTGTGAACAAGTGCCCCTTGGAGTTGTGTAAGGACATGCTACTAGTTTGGACACAACAAACAAGACAGATGTGGTGGCCCTGAGATTCTCTCTCTTCACTTGGTGAGTGGGAGAACTCTCCAGAACCTTCCAGCGCAGCCTCTTGCCAGCAGTCCTTTTGTGGTAAGGCAGTAGAGAGATGGAAGCCATAGAGAATAGAGACCGGTACCAGGAAACATCCCTTTAAGGGACTGGTTCTCAACCCTGGCTGCATACTGGAATCACCTGGGAACCCATAAAAAACACTAGCAGCTGCACCTGATGTAATTGGTCTGAGGTGCAGACTGGGCGTCCAGGATATTGAAGTATGCCCAGGTGAGCCAGTGAGTGGCCAAGGTTGGGAACCACCGCTCCAAGTCTATCTCAGCTTGCCCCCGACCCCCACCCCATACTCCAAACCTTGTCTTAGACTAGAAGTGTTTCCACTGTAGCCTGAATTTATGTTGTCTAACACCTCACGCTTATTAGTTAATCTACATGACTGTCCCGGAGGGCAGGTCAATGCTGTTTGCCCATTTTTGGTATGAGGAAACCAAATTCTGGGAACATGCGTATGTTTGGGATTTATAAAGTGCCTTTCCTCTTAGGAGGTTATTTTGATTGTTGAAGTGAAAATGTTCTTTCTGCCTATCCCCTGAGGACAGAGCAAGAAGATCAGAATTTGAGTCAAGCACAAAAGGATATGGTGAATACGTGAACTTTGACAAATTGGGACTGTTAAATGTTGAAATGGGTTGTTTTAGGGACCTTATGGTATAGGGACCTTTATTTGGGATAGTTGAAGATATTCATATTTAGGGCAAGAAAATTGATCAAATAATCTCTCATAGATATTTCCAAATCTTTGACTCCAGGAATGCTACCCAGTTTCTGCTGCTCTCTGTGTTTCTCTCTGTACTATGTTTAGCATGGGGGATCTCTACACCTGTGTTTGTGTGTGCGTGGGTCCTGGAGGTGTGTGAATGCTCTTTTAAGCCAGTATTTACAACCATCTACAAGAGAATCGCAACATATTTTCCCCAAGCTTATGCCTTCACATCCCTGGATATCAAACCTTTTATGTTTTAAAGCAGATTAACAAAATCTTGCACAAACCACATAAGACAGGTGTTAATTTAATTATGAGTTAGCAATTTTTATTTATAACAAAAGTGATCAATGAGATGATTAAGTGTGGTTGGGTGAATACAGAAAACTTTAAATTTTTATTTGGAAATAATGTCAAACTTGCAAAAATAAGAATATCACAGAGAATACTGGTGTATCCTTTGTCCAGATTCACCTATTCTAAACATTTTACCCTATTTGCTTTATCGTGTGCTCCCTCCCCACCCCCAACACACACACGAATAATTTTTTTTCTGAAGGATTTGAGGACAAGTTACATATGTCATGGCCCTTTATCCCTAAATGCTTCAGTGTGCATTCCTGATAGGGAATAAGGATATTCTATTAAATAATCAGTACCAGTTATCAATTTCATAAATTTACGTTGATTCAATACTCTACCATCCCTGCTCCAATTTTCTCTGTTAAGCTAATAATGTCCTCTATGACATTTCTTCCCTCTGCTACAGGATCCAATGTACACTCAGTTATTTCATTTGGTTTCTATGTTTTCAGCCTCCTTTAGTCTGGAGAATTTCCATTTTCTTTGTCTATTATACCATTAACATTTTTAAAGAATATGGTTCTCCCTCTGCCTTTTTTTAATATATATATATAGGACATTCCTCATTTTGGGTTTATCTGATGTTTCTTTGGAGTTAGGTTGAGGCTTTGTACCCTTGGCCGGAACACTGCACAGATGATGTGGTGTCCTTCTCGGAGCATAATATTTGGAGGTACACGATGCCCATCTGTTCCTCATTAGGGATGCTGATTTTATCACTCAGTCTAGGTGTTGCCTGATGTTTCCAGTATATAATAACTTCTTTCTTCCTCCCCTGTAACTGAGGCACCTTCTCTGGGGAGACACTTTAAGACCACACAAATACTCCACTCTTCATCAAAATGTCCCTCTAGATTTAGCATTCATTCATGGTTCCTGTCTGTTCCAGTCTTTACCTAGATGTTTGCAAAATGATGATTTTTGGAAAACATGTTCAACTCCAGTACACTCTCCACATTTACCAGTTTGTCTGTAGCTCTCGTAAACAAAGAGAGCCCTCCCTTCTCTCCTATCTATCATCTATTTATCATCTATCATCTATCTATTATCTACTATCATCTCTCTCTCTCTCTCTCTCTCTCTTTCTCTCTCTATCTATTAGCTATATGGTTTCACGACATCCTATTTTTCCAATGGCTTATAAATCATTATTGTGTTTGATCACTTTGGTGCTTGGTTTGTGCCAGATTTAGCTAGTGGGAGCCCCTTTAAACTGGCTCCTATGTCCCCATGATATGCCCATCACCATTTGGAGCACTTCTTTATTTTCTGGCATAAGGAAATGCTTCAGGCCAGTACTGTCCTTTGACTCTGGTAAGCTCTGGGCCAGAGCCTCAGGAGGCCACGTGTCTTTTTTTCCCTTGAGATTAGCCCTGAGCTAACATCTATTGCCAATCTTCCTTTTTTTTCTTCTTCTTCTCCCTAAAGCCCCCAAGTACATAGTTGTATGTCCTTCTAGTTCTATGTGAGACACCACCTCAGCATGGCTTGATGAGCAGTGCCAGGTCCGCACCCAGGATCTGAACCGGTGAAACCCTGGGCTGCTGAAGCAGAGTGCACAAACTTAACCACTCAGCCACAGGGTGGCCCAGCTACGTGCTTTAAGACCACCAATCCTTGACATTTTCTAAGTTCTCCTCCAGCTCCTGGGACCTGCCAGGGCCAGCAGTGTTACCTGGATGGGGCACCCTGTCTCATTTCTTCCCTGCAATGCACTTTCCCAACGTCGATCTGCCTTCCCCTTTTTTCCTTCATGGATCGCTCAAGGTTGGGCCACCAGCATGGTGCTGACATGCTGATTTGGGGTGATTCTCTCTCATTTGGACACAGGATGAATTCAGAGTTCTGGGTTGCCTACTGTCCACTGCAGGCCCCTGGACTGGAGCCTCGTGTGTGGGCCTGGGTGTCAGCTCCCACCCATCCGTGTTCTGATCTATAGCACGTGGGTCCTATCTCTCCTTGCTGAGGGTTTTTGAGACCCTTGCTCTGTAACTAGAGTTAGCCAAACTGCAAGGTCTGAGGGAACAATTCCCAAAAGATTGCCCTCACTTCTGATACCAACTACAACTTTGAGGGGTTCAGAAAACCTCCCTCAGGTTTGATAATTCAACAGGAGTCATAGAATCCACCGAAAACTGTTATACTCATGGTTATAGTTTATTGCAGGGAAAGTATCCAAATCAAAGCCAGTGAAGGGAAGTGGCATGTAGGACAGGGCCCAGGAGGAGTCCAAATGCAGAGCCCTGGTCATTCTTTCCCTGTGGAGTTGTGGACAGCATGACCTCCTCCCAGCCATGATGTGTGAGAAGATACATGGAGATTACCAACCAGGGAAGCTCACTTTGGTGTCCAGAGTTGTTAACGTGGCACAATCACAGACTGCCCACCTGACTGACCTTTAATCTCCAGCCCTTCCTAGAAGTTCGGCTAATGCCTTTCATCTCTAGTTCCTCTAGAGGTCAGAACTGATACAGTGTGGCTCAAAGACCCCTTTGTAGATCACATTGTCAGACTGTCTGGCAGCCAAGGCTCCCAGGCAAACAAGGACTTTCCCATCAGGCAGGATGTTCCATGGTCCAGCAACTCACCTCCCAGGAGCAGAGGGTCAAGGCCAGACCTCTCTTTGGGTAAGGTTAATTCTTCACTATGCACTCTGCAATGCCAATAAGCCTTGCCATTCCATGTCATTTCTTGCCCTGCAGGCAAGTCTTAAGCAGTGCTCAAGGGAGGAGAGACATTTCTTGCACAAATGGTACTGCTCTTCTCCTTCCACCTCCTGAGCCCCTCATGTATCCTCCCTCTGTTGGTGGTGTGTGCAAGGCAGGGCTGCAGTCAACACTCAAAGAGAACAAACTCCAGGAAGGCAGTGATAAGGCCTGAGGCATTCAAGGGATGACATGTTTGGAAGTCATGTTATTCTACATTTAAGCTATGAGATTCAGAATGGGAAATTTAACATGTCTAGAAAACGAAAAATAGTTTATATTTTCCTGTATACTTTAGGCATTGTGAATGTCACCAACAAAGCACAGTAACAACCTTTGATTGAGTCATTGGAAGTCAGCATTCATGGCCTGCTCAATGGCTGATGCAGTGTTATGACTAAATGTCATTAGAGAACTACAGAGGCAAGAAAATCTATATTGTTTCAATAAGAAGAGATTCTGGAGAGCCACGGCATTATGAGTAATAAGAGTGTTGCTACCTTTTATCTTGTGGTGAGACACTTGAGTTTAGCCAAGGATGATGCTTTTGACATTAAAGAACAAGAAGAGATGGTACCTGGGCACTAGGAAGGATCTTCATGTGTACTTTGAATGATCAACACATACATAACAACCTCAACTCAGTTAGTGTGAATATTCATTGATAAATTCTATGCCTTACATGGCCTCACAAATTTTCTAACACATTTTCTAATCAAAATTGTTATAGAAACAGAGAGCATGCATAAATTATTTTTCTGGTGTCCCACAAACCTAGGGGCAGCCCTGTTCCTGGCCCATCTTATACCTACTCTGCTCCAACTCTAGAATCAATCATTTCTTCATGGAGCCTGGTTCATCATCAGAGACCAAGATCTAGGTATTAGTTAGGTGAGCTGGATGAATACACAACTTCAAATTTGGGAGTTATGGTTAACAGCTTCTGGTCTTTTATCAGAATTACCATCTGTAGTGGATAATTATCATTTGGAGCAGTCCAGCTTCCAACCTTCTCTTCTTCCTGTTAATACCTCATCTTCCATGGAGTGTCTCTGTTGTGTATAGTTTGTGGGAGGTGGTAACTTTATCACTATGGAAACTAGAGGGGCCATATGCTCCTCCTTACTCCAACAGAGCCACGTGACTCAGCCTCAGCCAATTGATGCTTTCCCCTGGGAATTTAAATCTTGAGCAAGTATCACAGGCAGACAGACAGGTGGAGGTGATCCCAGTGGCAATAGTGTGCAGTGGAATTTCTGCTCGGTTCCTGTTGTCTCACTCTCCAGAATCCCCTTGACTGGTGACCTTGTCCCAAGATAAGTTTCATCATCTACCTGCTGACTTTCTCAGCCCCAGGTATTCTTCCAGTAAATATCCCTTTTTCCTTTTTGCATAAGATAGCCAGTATTGGTTTTGTTCCTTAAAACAATGAATACTGACTGAATCAGCATATTATTTATCTCTGGGTTTTTTGTTGTTGTTGTTGTTTGGTACGAAGAAAATTTCTATTCAATTAAGTTTTTGCAAATGATAATAATTTAACAGCTTGTCTTGTAATCTCAAGATACACTTAACTAAAGTGCTTCAGAAGCTTGAGAGTTGAGTTGTAGGAAATTTCCATTTCAAAGTCAAAGCATGTAGAGTATCTAAGAATAGCTCATACTCCTTAATTGGTGATTGTTTAATTTTGAAGGTGTTAATGAATAGCTTTCTCTACCTCTCACGATTTTTGCCTTTCATAGAAAATACTTTCCAAATATATCTTATAACCTTATGAAATGTTCAGCAATATAAATAAAAAGAAACTCAAAAATCTCCATGTTCATTCCTGACGCTTATTTACTCAAAGTTTCAAAACAACCAAATTTATTTTGTTTTGCATATTAGGGATGAACTTTATTTCGCTTTCATCCTTGGTGCATTATTTATATGTCTAAGTAGATTAATAAAGAGATGGAGGTCACCACAAAACAGGTTAGCCTTTTGGCACAGTGAACACGTGGGTAGTCTCCATTATGTTTAAATTTGTATCTACCACATGGGAGCATATGTGAGCATGCGCTTTTATGGTTCTAAAAAACAGTTTAAAAAATCCATTGTGAAAAGTAAAATTTGGATAATAGGCTTCTATGTAGAATCCTAAAAACTCTGCTGGAAACCGCAGCTCTGCTGGGAATACTCTCTCTCTCCTGTTTAATTTTTTAACTTGTACTTTTCTAGGCTTGGATGCAGTCCTGCCTCCTTCCCTATGCCCAGCCCAAAGAGAGTCTTTCATTCCATGTGCTTAAAACAACCATTTTCCTTCCATGGCAGAAAAAGAGGCAAGCCATGGCCTTCCCTGACTGCTCACCATTTGCCCACTTTGGATGTATTCATTTTATTTTATTTTATTTTAATCTGTGTAGGCCGTGTTTTCTCAAATACATTTTAAGCTCCTTAAAGGGACGAGCCAGTTCTTGCACAGATATTTGTCACTTGATGAGTATTAAATTCCACTTCTGCCCTTCAGACCCATTTTATCTACTTAGTGAAGCTTTTCCCCATCGTGTCACCTGTCACCTCTCCAATTTTGCCTCATCCTCATGCCACATGTACTAGTTTTACTAGACAATTTTCAGCAAATAAACTCAACTTTTTAAATCTAAATTAATTTATTTTAAAAGGAAGTTTTCCATAAACAGAAAGCCAACATTGTTTGCCACAATTTGAAGGTAACATAAAAATAAATACACTTTTTTTGAAAAACAACACTGTTATTCATTAAATGCTAGCCAGCTAGTGTTGCCTTTGGGCTTTGAGCCTAAGGGAAAAAGGGAGATCAGCAAGCGTCAGAGAAATTTCTCCATAGCTAATAGAGGGATTTGAAAGAGCACTGGAAAGGGCCCTTTCTTTCTCACTGTGGGATTCAATGGCACTTAAGTTATCCACATCAACTCAGACTACCTGGGTGTCGTGGGAGGCAGACACCTGCTAAGTTGAGAAGCAGTCATGTAAGGTGAGCAGTCAGAACCCAAGAAACATGTCTTGCACTCCGTGTTCTTGCTTTGTGGGTCTCTACAACTCATTCTACAAGCTCATCTCCACTCTCCCTTGCATCATAGGACCACAAGATGCATTTCTCATTGTTGTCTGGGCCTTATTTTTCTTATCTATAAAATAGAAAATTCTATCATATGCTCTTTCTGGTTGCTCCTGGTCCTGACTTTACCAGAGTCTCTGATCACAAGATCCGAAGGTAAAGCATTCATGGAACCCCAGACATGCACTCTTGTTTACAATCAACATCCAGCAATTGATCACTATTTATCAAATGCTCAGCACTGGCTCATGCATCTTCACCATGCAGGGGGATGACCACCATTATTTTCTCCCTTCACAAAGGACTAGAATTAAACAGAGGAGAGATCCTCTGCTCAGAGAATACAGAGAGGTTTGACCTTAGCTCCACCCCCACAGAGTTTCCATTATTCCACTGATTGCTGACTCTCTCACATTTTATTTCCATAAAAGGAAGGGAATCATAGACAAGCTAAGTATATTTTAGTGTGTAATCCCAATTTAAGTTAGCTAAAGGGCAACAGAGCCATAAAATCATGCTGAAATCACCTAGAAATCATTTTTTAAAAAAAGAATGTTGAGGCCCAGTAGAGTTGATGGGAATCAGAATGTGCAGCTTCTAAAGCTGGTCCTCCCCTCTCCTGGCAGTGTGAGCTTCTAGAAGCCCCAACTTCCTTATCCATTAGATGAGAGATTCGGGCTTCACAGCACGATCTTCATTTTCTCTCCTGGGAATCATCTTAAATAGCAATCACCTCAAATATTTACAAAAACCCCTAGTTCTAAGAAAAAATTCAGGAATCAAATTTATAGTTGGTCCTAAAAGCACTAAATAATACGAAATGCAAATTGGCGTTAAGATTTGAAAATTGGCCTTCATATAGTAGTTAAAAAAAAAATCTCAGGTGAAAAAATAAATGAGAATTCTTTATAAAATGAGAGAAAATGTACTTCTCCAATGTGGTTCATATTAATATATAAAGTCACCATTTCATATAATGCTATTTCTGAATGAGCACCGCACATTTCATTCTGAGCAATATTAGCAATAAAAATATTTGCCTGCAAATATATATCAGAAAACTGTTGACTATCTGCCAAAATATTGGCAACACTCAACACTTAAACCTACGAGCCTGTTGGAGAATATGTCATATTTTAACACTAAACTGAGGCCAGCTCACCTGCCTAGCCATTTGCTGACAGCAAAGTCACAAGGACAGTTTGCTATTATGCTAACAAGGGTTACATACAGAATGTAGAGATAAATGCTGTAGGGGAGGAAAAAAAGTTTCTTCCTTCTGCGCTTCGGGGTTCTCAGCTGGGGCTCTGTAACAAAAGGCAGATTAACAAGAGAAAAGCATACAAATTTATTTAATCTAAATTTTACATGACACTTCATAAGGAAATGAAGACCCAATGAAATGGTTAAACTGAGTGTTTTTACGCTAAGTTAGATGAAGGGTGGAAAGTTGTGGAAAAATTTGATGGGACAAATGAGTCTGAGCCAAACGTAGTGAACCGGGGAAGCGTAGCAAGACCCGTTCCTTTGAATTCTTTTTGGAGTCCTTCCTTGTGGAGATAAAGATGCTCCTTTCCTCTGGGCACAGGGAGGCCACCTCTGATGGCACAGCCTTAAGACGTGCTTTTGGGGAAGGTCGGAGAGTTCTTCCTGCACCTGCCATTTCTCAAATTTCTTCATCTTAAACTAGTTAATATGCCAAGGCGCCATAGTTTAGGGTAGTGTGTTTTGAACTCTATCACTGCAAAGCTAATACGCTCATCATCCTAGGAACATTGGAGTGTTTCAACCAAAATAAACCTCTAGTGTTCTTACACTAAACAAACTTCTGAGTGAGGGGTGAAGCTTTAGCCACCTCTACCATTATGGGAAGTGAGAGTCCAGGCTTCTATCACTGACTCTCCTGTTAAGATCTCCGTTGGAGAAAGCATTTAAAAAGAGCAGAGAGTATAATTTGATCTAAGTAAAATTTGGTTCTGTGCAGGACCAAGTTCAAGTCCATCTGTGAAATGAAGCAGTCGTTCTTTGGTTTTTCTTGCAGTCCTAGTCTTCCCAATGAATTAGAGCTGACTGGTTTGAGTTATATGGACTTTCTCTCCACTTTAAGAAAACCTTACCAAAAATATATATAATCTCATTCACTTAGGCTAGAGCCTGGTAGAAATTTCTTTGACTCACCGGTGCAGACAGGTTTTGCTAAACAAGGTAATTAGGTAAACAGCACAGGGGAAGTAGGGGAGAGGAAGAGGGCAGGAATTTTAACTGCTAAAGAGAGGCAACCTTTAACCATTTAAAGAGCTTTAGAAGCATCTACTTCTTTTAAAGTCATTGGTACACTGAAGCAGATAAATTACAGGACTACTGTTCTAATTCTTAAACATTTACGCAGAATTCCTAAAGAGACATGACATGTGAACGGAATTAGTCTGATCGACATACAACTGTTTATGACCCTAGTCTAAGGATTGAGTGAGGAGCTCATGCATCTTAGATGAGATGGCAAATTGCCACAGGGGATATTAAAAAGCTTCCAGAAATGATATGATGTTTGGGATTTCCTTCAAAGTTGACAAATAGAAAAGGCAAGCAATAGGATATATTGGAGTATATGAGGAAGCCATTTGGTGTAAACCTAATTCAGCCTGACCTTGTCTTTCCAAAAGGGCCTGACCATGGCTCTTGAACATGCATTGTATATCTGCTTTAGACATTCCCTATGGCAAGAACAAAGGCCCTTGAGACAAAGGTGCAACTTCCCTCCCCCTCCCAATGTTGGCATTTCCTTAAGGATTAAGCATCTTTTCTTAGGCTGGGAACTGATTGCTGAGCTCGCCTGTGACCACCCAGCTCGAGACAATAAACTTGCCTCCTGCTACTCCCGCAGAGGTAGCAGACCCACTACCTGCTGTGTCCATCAAGCGCTGTACCGACAGGGCAATCTTGTGACTATTGTGGGAGGGACATTTCAATCATATGTGAAATATCCTGTTTGGGGGTATAGAACCACTCTGTGTACCTCACTTCTTTGGTGCCCTTTCTTCCTTTGGGAAGAAAGGCCCTGGGCCATGGTCCTCAGATTTTAGCTCAGAATAAACTCTCCCAAATTTTCATTTATAGATTGGTTATGGATTGTTTTCGTTGACAAAGTAATCTGGACTGGAGAGGGGAAGATGGAAATGTAGATGAAACAAGATTGGCCAGGAGTTGATCATTATTGAAGCTGGTGATGAGTAGGTGGGCGTTCATTATACTATACTCGATACTTGTTTGAAATTGTCCACAATGAAATGTTTAAAAGTCTTTTTTTAAAAAAACAGCTCACAGAGGGCAAATGGTCAGGAAAGTGGGAAGGGACAGCAAAGATACAGACAATGAAGCTGAAGGGAAAGCTCAGGTTAGAGGGAGTAAGCACGTCAGCGAGGCAAGTGTGGGCAGCAACATGGTTGATGTTGCAACTTGCATTTTTGCCCCTCCATAGCAGGCAGGAGGAATCAGAAAATGTCTGCCAGTGCCTGCCCCGGATCAGACTGTGATGAAAGCTCAAGATGCCTTCAGTGCTCCCTGAAATGCTCACTCTTTGATCCTCCCTCCTTCCCAGCAATGTAGTGTTCTCCTCCACGCACACTCCAAGGCCACCTCCTTATCAAATCCATCTCAGCGAATGTTCTGAGCTTGTAACATTAACATTTTCAAAAGCATGATGGCGCTTTCCTCATTTGCATGCTGGTGTTCATGACCTTCTCCCTATCGGCCTGTCTATACGTGACTCTGGGGAGAGAAAGAGGTGGAAGTTTAACTAGTGAAGGGGGTGTCAGAACAGGAGTGCAAAGAGAAAGAGAGCTAGTATTCAGCTTCTGGCATCTAAAATAGGATTTTTGCCCAAAGATAGACTCTTACAAGCGATGCTTTGTTGAGGAATATGATTTACAATTTTTTCCGTCTCCTCCGAGAGAATATCAAGAGCCTGGCTCCCAGCACCATAGAGATTTAGGTTACAGAGGTCCCATCAGGATATAAAGGGGGGAGGAAAAAGCCGCCCCTTCCATGCCAGGGGACTGTGGGGAGAAGAGGGGGACAAACAACGTAGAGGGGAAGGCAGATGCTAAGGTTGTCATTTTTTCTCCCTGCCTCC
Source organism: Equus caballus (assembly GCF_041296265.1). Lineage (NCBI taxonomy): Eukaryota > Metazoa > Chordata > Mammalia > Perissodactyla > Equidae > Equus > Equus caballus. The sequence goes on from NC_091691.1 coordinate 83,664,792, forward strand.
TCATGGAGTAGGTTGGAGGCAGCTTTAGAAATATCTAGAAATGTGTTAAAAAGCTGGAAGGCAGTGGGGCATCTGTCCTGCTTCCTCTTATGGCTCTAGGCGGCCTGCTTGCACCGATTTGGGGGCCGCTCCATCAAAGTGAATGCAGCAGCACAATGGGATGAAGCAGAGGGAGTCAGGATGCAGCTCCACGTGGGGAACCTAGAAGTTCCCGTCTGTATTTGAGGCTGATGGGGGCTCAGGAGACAGCTGAGTGAGAGTCAGAGGGCCTGCCACAGGCCTTGCAATGACAAAGGGTGAGGTGACGGCCCCCCCCCCCCCAAGCTGGGGCCAGATGGAGAACACAGCAAAAACTCAACCAGATCCACAGTGAAAGTAGAAGCAGAAATTAGGCTGGGCTGGAGTGTAGGGGTCAAGCAACTAACCCAGACCAAACTGAGAGAGCAGATGGTCAGTTACCAGTGCCATCATGGCCAGCAGGGCAAGCAGCTACCAGGTGGACAAGGAACATCACAGCAGAGACCAGAGGAGTTGGAAGACTCCACGCAGACCTACCCTCCTTTCTCCAGTGCCTCAATGGCTTACCATCCAAACACAGACATGCCATCTTAGAGGGGAGGGGAGAGAAGGGGAGGAGAGGAAAGGAGAAAGATGGGCGGGGGGGGGGAGTATTTATGAAAGGCTCACTATTTTTATGTAAAGAAGCTGTTAACATTAATTGCATCATACTTAGATTACCAGATTAGACTGAAAGTTCAATAATTTTTCTCTTGAGAAGACCTTACACTTCATATGAGCATCTGAGTGCAGCATCAGTGATTTTGTGATCTTGCACATGTATTTTCCATGCATTTTCAATTGTTGCCCTTGCGGAAGTACAAGCTTTATCCCTATAACTGAGGAAGGAAAGGCCATGGGCTCTGGGGCCCTAGACACCCTGCTTTTGCCAATTGCCTCTTCTGGGAGCCTGAGTCCTGCATCTCATACCTGTAGCCTCCCATGAATAGATCAACTGTCCACCTCACATGCCATTGATGTGACTCCAACCACTGCCTTTGTCTCGATTGCTCCCGTTGTCCCTCTGTCCTCAATGGATTTGAGTGCTGGCCCTTAGGATGATAATAAGGGTTGTATTGTAGCTAATATGGGCTGACATAAAGCGCCAGGCACTGGACCAAACGCTTTGCATTATCTTCGCTTATAATCCTCGCGGGAACCTTATGAGGTACATATGTATCAATAATATCAACATCTTCTAAATGGGATAATTGAAGCTTAGAGAATTTAAATAACTTGGCCTCAAATAGGAAGGGCAGAGCTGGGCTTTGAGCCCTTGGCTCTTAACCACCACACAGCTTCTGTTCAGCTACTGTGCAGCTGGGTAACACGGAGCAGGATGTGCCGTGTTGGTTGCAATGTCTTCCTATGCTTGGACCCCGGGCTCGGTCAGTGTCCAGCCAGGCACGTGCCCTGCTGCATCTCCCAGCTGCCTCCATCATCCCACAGCAGAGGCTGCTGACGTCCCTGCGTGTCTCACATGCTTTGTGACCCTCCTTCTATACCTTCACTGCACGTTCATGACTCAGGTTGATGACGTCACCTCCTGGTTTGTAGAGTTTTCTATGACTCCCCATGGCAGAGAGTTGTTCCTTCCTGTGTGTTCCCATGGCATCTGGCATGTTGACAGCACATCTCACACGGAAACATAATTACCTTTTTATAGGACAATCACCTGAGCAGCACTGAGAGCTCCTCAGTGGCAGGTTAACGCCATATTTGTCTCTGAGTTTCTAGCCCAGGGAGGACATGGCAGGAACTGTGGGCTGCCTTGCTTAAGGTTCATCCAACCCTTGATCAGTGAGTCTTTGGGTACAGCAGAGGCCAGAAAGCAGAAAATGACATTCAAAGCTAGGTTTCCACGATTAATTTAGGTCCTGCCAAACAAATGCATTCATGTGAGACTCTGATTCAAGACTGAGCTATGTTTGGCAAAGGGCGAGGGGCAGGGCATTTGTTTTGCGGAGTGGATCTTAGTTTTTAAATTGTGACAGCAATTCCCTGAGTCAGACAGAGCTATACAGTGTGTAGTCTACACATATTTGTCTTGGGGAAAAAAAAGAATAAATTTAATGAAACCGTTCTCTTAAAGGTTGCCAACAACCTGTAAGAATCAATATCAGTCCCCATCCCACTTAACCTGCTAACCATGACTTTCTCTCTTGCCTTTTCAAAGAAAGCAGGCTTTATCTTGTGTTTGATTTAGATCTATTAGAAATTCTGTTAAGTTTGCTACAGATTCTAGTTGTGCGAAGAGAAAGGGAAACAGCAACACAGAAGGACGGTGTAATCGAAAGGACGGATTACCGCTAGGCAGCAAAGCCAGCAAACATCCACTGAATCCCCGAAGTCACAGCAAAGAGGCAGGACTCTAAGCTCCGTGTAGCGCTCAGCCTTAACTTTTATTCATATAATTTTGTTATGTTTCTCTACATCTTTAGGATTCTAGCCTTCTGTGGCATCTGTAATGTACCAGTAAACCAGAAAGTGTGCCAGGAAAGCTCCTGTGGGCAGGGGAGTGAGGGCAAGAGTAGAAAGTCCTAGCAGGGGCCGGCCTAGTCGCCTGGCGGCCAGCGGTTAAGTGTGCATGTTCCACTTCAGCGGCCTGGGGTTTGCTGGTTCGGATCCCGGATGCGGAGGTGGCACCATTTGTCAAACCATGCTGTGGCAGGTGTCCCACATATAGAGGAAGATGGGCACAGATGTTAGCTCAGGGCCAGTCTTCCTCAGCAAAAAGAGGAGGATTGGCAGCAGATGTTAGCTCAAGGCTGATCTTCAAAAAAAAGAAAGAAAGAAAGAAAGAAAGTCCTGATAGAATTTTACCAGTGAGGCAGAGGGAGGCTCAGGGATTTGCTGAAGATCCCAGTGAGTTGGTAACCAAACCAGTTCTCTTTCTACTCCACACCTTATAAAGTGGCTGTGTTCTCACTAAACTTCTTGGTGGGAGTTGAGAACGGCCATAGCAGGCACTCCCAGAGCCAAGAGGCAGAGCCCCACGAACTCCTGCCAGGCTCCTGTGTGGTCAGACAAGGAAATGGACAGCAGGGCATCAACAGAGCCACAGGAATGAGCAGGGGGCAGCAAGTTGTTCACAGCACGGGCTTTGGCGCATCCTGATGGGCAATGGTGCCACGGATGAATGCATATTTGTATGAATTTTACTTTAAGAATCATATAGGCCAGAAGTGATTGGTCCCTCACAGCTCTATACCCAATGCTAAAAATAAAGTCTTAATGTTGAGGTGTTGCCGACCGTTTACCGCATTGGCATGCAGGGGCCTTTCCTTAGGGTGAATATTTACATCCCATGTTCAGCACCAGCCCAGAGGGGCTGTAGCAAGCATCCACTTAGTGGGTGTTTAAAAATAACAGTGTACCCACACTCGGTCCTTTCTTTAGTGTTAATGGACTGGAGCAAGCTGTATGGGTTTTTAAATAATACAGCAGCCTTCTGTGACCTCCCCTTCTCAGACAGCTCTTGACATCAATTCAATTATTAACGTAGAGCTGCAAGGAACATTTCAGACGTTGCTCAAGCATTCATCATCCCCCCCACCCCCTCAAACGATATAAAAGGAAAATAATCAAAGACACTTTAATAATTACAATTTTTAAAAATATAAAGTAGAACACACGGTTTTATTTTAGACCGTAAGCGAGAGTGGATTAACGTTTTCCTTAGAAAACATTCATTTGAGAGTTTCAGATCAATTCCTGCTCTGCCACTTGGTATCGAATCTGGCTTTTTAAACCTCGTCTCTGCAGATTCATCCCTTATTCTCCAATCGCAGTCACTGCCGCAGCTCTGACCTTGAGTGCTCGTTACCGGACTAGATAACAAATGGCCGCAGGAACAGTGTGGAGTAGGAAAGTTTGGACGCCTTGCCATCCCTCCCCCAGCCTCACAGGCGCCATGTCTATCATCTTTGCCCAACACCACGCCCATCCGGCAAGACTCCGCCTTCTCCCCGCCCCCTCCCAGAGGACCTGGGACTACCCGCTGTCTGCCTTCAAGTCTTTCCCATTGCGTAGGTCTTCCTTGCCAAGGTCAACGCCAAGGACTTTGACTTCCATAGGTGCATCAACATTTTAAAAGTGAGATTCTTGTCCAGAGGAATAAAAGGCAACAATCCAGAAATGTATTTAATTATAAAAATAATGAATCAGTATGAAGACAGAAGTTAAAATGTTGTAGAAGCCCCTTGAGTGAAAACATCCTCTTCCTTTACCCCGTTCGCCTTCCACCTCCCAACTCCTTCTGGCTACTTTTGACCATTTGCTCTTGTAAATCATGAGGAAGTACCCCCATAATTCTAAATAATATGATATGCCCCTATTTCTTGACTTACCTCTTTAAATAGTCTCTCTTGACTTCTCACCATGAAAATGAGGAATGTATTTTTTCTCCCTTTTCCCTCCCTCACCAAATTTTTGTTTATTATATTTTTATCTTTTGGTCCTTCGATGAGTCAACTGTGGGAATAAACGAAGACCAACCACACAAGAAAAGCACAGGCTTTTTATTCTGAGCTTGTTATAGAAAGGGGGTCGGCCACTGCCTCTTGCGTTTTGGCAGAGTCTCAGAGGCAGGCAGAGGAGTGGAAAAGCTTTGTCGTGGGGAAAAGGCAAGGCTTCAGGTGTGCCCTGGTTGGGGACTGTTGGCCTGGGAAGCTGTGGACGAGCCAAGTAGGAGTGGAGCATCCTATGTGATTGGGTAGGGGTGCATTTGGCTTCTTCTGGTTGGTCTTAAGCTGGAAGTGGGGACAAAAACTAAGGAAGCTGTCAGTTACTAGTCAGGTCCTGGCCATTTGGGGCTGATTGTTACAGAAGTTATTGTTTAGCATCCTGGATTGTCACGATGGATAGCAGTGTGACTTCCTGCAAGTCTGACTTGCAGCAGGCTGGCTTCCTGGGTGGTTTTTTGGAGATAAGGGGCTGCTTTCCTGGGCAGGTGGCTGCAGGTTGTGGATCATATTTCTGTCTTTATATATGGTCCGGCCATTGTCCATTTGCATGTTCGGTCTCTCACAACTTAACTCTAGATATAGAATTAAACCTCTGTTTTCTGATCTTTCCCCTGTCTTTCACGCTGATACCGAAGCCTGACAAGGACACCACGAAAAAAGAGAACTACAGGCCAATACCACTGATGAACATAGATGCAAAAATTCTAAGCAAAATTTTGGCCACCAGAATTCAGCAATTCATCAAAAGGATCATACATCATGATCAAGTGGGATTCATACCAGGGACACAGGGATGGTTCAACATCCGCAAATCAATCAACGTGATACACTACATCAACAAAATGAAAAACAAAAACCACATGATCATCTCAATAGATGCAGAGAAAGCATTTGACAAGATCCAACAGCCATTTATGATAAAAACTCTGAACAAAATGGGCATAGAAGGGAACTACCTCAACATAATAAAGGCCATATATGACAAACCCACAGGCAACATCATACTCAATGGACAAAAACTGAGTGCCATCCCCCTGAAAACAGGAACGAGACAAGGATGCCCTCTATCACCACCCTTATTTAACATAGTACTGGAGGTCCTGGCCAGAGCAATCAAGCAAGAAAAAGGAATAAAAGGAATCCAAATAGGGAGGGAAGAAGTGAAACTCTCGCTGTTTGCAGACGACATGATCTTATATATAGAAAACCCCAAAGAATCCATTGGAAAACTCTTAGAAGTAATCAACAACTACAGCAAAGTTGCAGGGTATAAAATCAATTTGCATAAATCAGTAGCATTTCTATATTCTGATAACGAACTAACAGGAAAAGAACTGAAGAACACAATACCATTCACAATCGCAACAAAAAGAATAAAATACCTCGGAGTAAATTTAACTAAGGAAGTGAAGGACCTCTATAATGAAAATTACAAGGCCTTTCTGAGAGAATTGGATGACGACATAAGGAGATGGAAAGACATCCCATGTACATGGATTGGAAGAATAAACACAGTTAAAATGTCCGTTCTACCTAAAGCAATCTACAGATTCAATGCTATCCCAATCAGAATCCCAATGACATTCTTTACAGAGTTAGAACAAAGAATCCTAAAATTTATATGGGGCAAGAAAAGACCCCGAATTGCTAAAGCAATCCTGAGAAAAAAGAACAAAACGGGAGGCATCACAATCCCTGACTTCAAAACTTACTACAAAGCTACAGTAATCAAAACAGCATGGTACTGGTACAAAAACAGGTGCACAGATCAATGGAACAGAATTGAAAGCCCAGAAATAAAACCACACATCTATGGACAGCTTATCTTTGACAAAGGAGCTGAGGGCGTAAAATGGAGAAAAGAAAGTCTTTTCAACAAATGGTGCTGGGAAAACTGGAAAGCCATATGTAAAAGAATGAAAACTGACCATTCTTTTTCACCATTCACCAAAATAAACTCAAAATGGATCAAAGACCTAAAGGTGAGACCTGAAACCATAAGCCTTCTAGAAGAAAACGTAGGCAGTACACTCTTTGACATCAGTATTAAAAGGACCTTTTTGGACACCATGTCTTCTCAGAGAAGGGAAACAATAGAAAGAATAAACAAATGGGACTTCATCAGACTAAAGAGCTTCTTCAAGGCAAATGAAAACAGGATTGAAACGAAAAAACAACCCACTAACTGGGAAAAAATATTTGCCAGTCATATATCTGACAAAGGCTTAATATCCATAATATATAAAGAACTCTCACAACTCAACAACAAAACATCAAACAACCTGATCAAAAAATGGGCTGGAGACATGAACAGACATTCTTCAAAGAAGATATACGGATGGCCAATAGGCACATGAAAAGATGCTCATCATCGCTGATCATCAGGGAAATGCAAATCAAAACTACACTAAGATGTCACCTTACACCCATTAGAATGACAAAAATATCTAAATCTAATAGTAACAAATGTTGGAGAGGTTGTGGAGAGAATGGAACCCTCATACACTGCTGGTGGGAATGCAAACTAGTGCAGCCACTATGGAAAACAGTATGGAGATTCCTCAAAAAATTAAAAATAGAACTACCATACGATCCAGCCATTCCACTACTGGGTATCTATCCAAAGAGCTTGAAGTCAGCAATTCCAAAAGTCCTATGCACCCCAATGTTCACTGCAGCATTATTTACAATAGCCAAGACATGGAAGCAACCTAAGTGCCCAGCAAGAGATGATTGGATAAAGAAGATGTGGTATATATATACAATGGAATACTACTCAGGGGCAAAACAGAACAAAATCATCCCATTTGCAACAACATGGATGGACCTTGAGGGAATTATGTTAAGTGAAATAAGCCAGTTAGAGAAGGATAATCTGTGTATGACTCCACTCATATGAGGAATTTTAAAATGTGGACAAAGAAAACAGATTAGTGGCTACCAGGGGAAAGGTGGGGTGGGGGGTGGGTACAAAGGGTGAAATGGTGCACCTACAACATGAATGACAAACATTAATGTACAACTGAAATCACACAAGATTGTAACCTATCATTAACTCAATAAAAAAATAAATAAATAAATAAAATGTGAGATCAAACCACAGTGTAATCGAGCTTCAGCATGGGTCAATTTTTCTGAGACAGAGATGTTTATTTCTTCATCCACCAAGTCTCTAATGCATGCCTCCTCTGGGGCAAGCACTGTATTCACCATGATTGAGACTCAGTCTCTGACCTGGAGAGGTTCATGGTCTCAGACAGACATGCACGTCAACAAATCATTACAGCATCTGTTTAAGTCCTAAAGTTCAGGTGTGTACAAGCCACGCACACAAGATGCCATGGCCCACAGCTCGCTTCACTGCATGGGGTTCCAGGAGGCTATACATAGCAGGTGACGCTCCAGAGAGGTCTTGACAAATGGGTTGATTTTACCAAGATGGGCTGAAGAAGCCCGTCCAGGGCTGGGAAGGGCACGGGTGGAAGCAGCGGGGCTTGAAGGCAGATCAGGGAGAGAGGTCATTTTGGAGAAGGGGCTGGGGACAGAACACAGGGCTGGAAATGCAGGGCAAGCTCTGTAGGCCCAGGAACCTCAGGCTACGTTTGGTGTGACCGAGGGAAGCAGAGACCTAAGGGGCTTACCAAGGAGGGAGGCTGCTTACCTGCTGTGTGCTAAGACACAGTCTGCTCCTAACCCTGATCAGTCCTGTCAAAGAACATTCTCTTGTAGGGAGGGGACAGGGAGAGAGGAAACAGCCCACACAGACCTCCTGCTCCTACGGGAAAAATAAATAGAAGGCACTCTACCGATGTGAGTCACCAATGTCATCTTCAGACGTAAATGACAAAACATTTTTATTACTGTTTTTTACCCTGCACACTCGAAACCTGAAAAGTCTGAGGATTAACTCGGGTCATTATTCCGCCCAACCACAGGATGATGTTTGCGCCGTCCTGGTAACACCTATTAAAACAAGGTTTATGCTCTTCTCTTCCCTCTTTTCACTCTGCTGGGTATTTTTTTTTTTCTACTTCCTTTTGTTTTATTGCAGTGACATTGGTTTATAACATTATATAACTTTCAGGTGTACATTGAAATATATTTCAAATTCTGTGTAGATTACATCATGTTTACCACCCAAAGACTAATTACGATGCTTTCCGACACACATGTGCCTAATCACCCCTTTTGCCCTCTTCCCTTCTGCTTGCACTCTAGTAACCACTAATCCAATCTCTGTTGCTAAGTGTTTGTTTGTCATTGTTTTGTTTTTGTTTTTGTTTTCTGAGGAAGATTAGCCCTGAGCTAACTACTGCCAATCCTCCACTTTTCGGTAAGGAAGACGGGCCCTGAGCTAACATCCGTGCCCATCTTCCTCTACTTTATATGTGGGACACCTACCACAGCATGGCTTTTGCCAAGCAGTGCCATGTCCACACCTGGGATCTGAACCGGCGAACCCCAGGCCGCCGAGAAGCAAAATGTGCTAACTTAACCGCTGAGCCACTGGGCCAGCCTGTTTCTATTTTCTACTTATGAGTGAGCTCATACAGTATTTGACTTTCTCCCTCTGACTTACTTCACTTAGCATAACACACTCAAGGTCCATCCGTGTTGTCACAAATGGCCAGATTGCATCATTTCTTATTGCTGAGTAGTATTCCATTGTGTATATATACCACATCTTCTTTATCCATTCTTCCCTTGATGGGCGCCTAGGTTGCTTCCAAGTCTTGGCTATTGTGAATAATGCTGTGATGAATGTGGGGGTGCATGTATCTATATGCATTTGTGTTTTCAAGTTCTTTTGATAAATACTGCTGGGTATTTTTTAAGACAAGTCTTTGTCCCTAGAGCCTTCCTTCTAACCACTGTTTATGGCCAAAATAATCACAAGGAATGTGATCTCTCTTTTCCGGTAACTTTTCACTGGCTCTAGTCTGTCTAATACTGAAATGATTATGTGAACCCTCGAGACCATTTCTGCTTGGAATGGAGAGTGAGTCTATATTTCAGGAATGGCAGACTCACCGAATGCCACCAGCGTCCTCATCATAGATTCCCGCCAATAGGGTTCTGCCTGAAGAATAAGAGCCCAAGCTCTAGAGGTCATTGATCCCCATTCCAGCCTTCCGGGATTCCTAGAGCATGTGCACAGCGCTTCCACTGCTAAGCATACCACGCACATCCGGGTAGCTCTGGGCAAATAACGTTGAGGTGGGACTTGAGCAAGATCTGTAACGAGGGGAATCAGGCAATGCCAGAGACATCCTTCCTCCAATTTTATCATGTCTTCTACCTTTTAATCCCTTAAAGACTTAGAGTAGAGGTAAGGTTAAGAATTTTTGTGATTTAAGAGCTTTTTGAGTGTCAAGAGCTATAATACATATGGTCAATTGGCTAACATACAGCTGTTCCAACCTCTTTCTCCTTTGAGTGACTTCCTCCAAAGAAGCTGAAACGTGAGATCCCCACTTACCCAGTCACGCTGAAGCTGGAGGCAGTCATGTAACCCACTTCTGGTCAATGAGCTATAAGGAGACGTGTGACAGAATCTCTTGCAAAACTTTTTCCTTTACTGAGGGGCATTTGAGGAAAAGTTCTTTTATTGTCAGTTCTTGCCTCTCTTCCACTTCTTCCTGTTTTTCAATTCTGTTGCAATGATTTTTTAATCATTAGTCCTCCAGTATGAAGATGAAAAACCACACATGGAAAATGATGGAGAGGGAAAGTGAGAAAGAGCCTATCTCCTTGATGCCATCACTGAGCTGCTGGTCCATCTCTGGTCTGCATTCATCTGGATTTCTCGTTAGGTGAAATAACAAGATGCCTTCATTGTTTAGTCCGTGATTAATAGAGTTTTCTGTTGCCTGTAGTCAAATATATCCCAGATGGTATACTTCTTTCTCTTCCCTAACCTCCTAGCCTTTACTTAGACCAAAATGTACAGAACTCTCCTAGTCTCTTCCTGGAAAATCAATTAAGAAAAAAAATAGCTGAACTTCCAGTGAAACACCTTGCAATAGATGATTAGATGGATGGAAAGGCAGCAATAGCAGTGAGAAAGAAGGATAAATGGCTCAGGGACCCACTGGGATGGTAGCCCTTGCCCCAATTACTTCGTAAAGAAAATGAAAGGGCCAGTGTTTTGTTGTACCACTCTGGTTAATGAGGGGTTTAATAGTGACTGATAGAAATATGCACCTTACACAGAGCCGAAGACCAATATTTACAGAAGAGACAGAAGAAGAAAAGACATAAGGGAGAAAGGATGGAGGGAGAGAGGAAGGAAGATGATAGGTATAACAGAAATTTGAGAATACAATGGTGAAGCGTGGCGAAACATGCCACTTTGGCATAAGGATTATTTTGAACTAAAGAAACTTGAAAAACAAGAGAGGCAAGAAGGACACTGACCTCCCCTTTCTTCCTGAAGGCAAGAGATAAAACTCCCAGGTGAAAGATGCCCTCAAGAGGAAAGAAACATTCTTATCACCAGAGACAGGAGTCAAGACCAAAAGAAATCTGTACAAACAGACCTTGTTAAAATAACTCTTATCTTCCTTTAGTCTCCCCATATATTTTAGTTACTTTTCTACAACTGGTACTGTTTGTTCAGCCTGTTGTGTAAACACTTGGGCCCACATGTTTTAGGTCTTCATTTTCCTATGGGGCTCCCATGTGCTTGCAAGAATCTGTTTGCTTTTCTCTGGTTCCTCTGCCTTATGTCAATTTCATCCTCAGGCCCAGTGGAAGACCCTAAGGGGGAAGAGGTAGTGTTTTGCCTCCCCTACAGGGTAAAGCAGGAGCATGGAAAAGTAATGGGGCAACAGACAACATCAGGATTAAAATCAGAAGCTATGGAGCAAAATTTTGCCTGTGGGGTAGTTGAGTGGCTTGAAAGCAGCCAAGTGAAGGGGCAAGAGAGTTGCCTGAAATGGAATTTGTCCTGCAGGAGGTCAAAGAAAAAAGAGAAAGTATCTTGAAAACTAGTTCACGGTATCTTGTTTCTTCAGGATTGAAGGGCTTTGAAGAGAAAAACTCTTGCTTGTTTGGGGGTGAGACAGAACTAGAGAAAACAAATACCCAGGGGAACCATGCAAGGAAAAAGAAAGCCCAGAAGGAGCAGCCTTTGTAACTCAGCAGAGTGCCTGCCAGGTGGACAACCATGTAGGAGAGTTCCCTTGAGTCTTTGCCACAGCACCTCTCCTGTCTGGGTTTAGAAAGAATGGTGAATAATTGTGTAGCATCGTGCATGATAAAGTGGAAGCTGAGCCAGGAACAATGCGGCCAATGACTCAGAGCCAAGAGAGAAAATTCACAAGGACAAAATGGCAAAGACTGTCATTGCCAGGCCAAGGGGTGGCTTGGGCGGGGTGGGGGGTTAGCACCTCTGTAACCTGCATCGGCTGCTCCATCCCCCACGCTTCAATATGGACAGTTGACTGATGTTCAATTCCATGTCAAATGCTATACATGTTCAACCTACAATCTAGTGATGTAGCCAGTTTTCTGGGAGCAACCTGTGTTAGTTTGCTAAGGCAGCCATAACAAAACACCACAGGCTGGGGGGCTTAAATGGCAGAAATTCATTTTCTCCCAGTTCTGGAGGCTGGAAGTCCAAGATCAAGGTGTTGGCAGGTTTGGTTTCTTCTGAGGGCACTCTGCTTGGCTTGCACATGACCATCTTCCAGCCGTGTCCTCATACAGTCTCTCCTCTATGTCTGTGTCCTAATCTAGTCTTCATGTAAGGACACCAGTCATGCTGGATTAGGGCCCAATCACCTCATTTTACCTTCATCACCTCTTTAAAGGTACTATCTCCAAATACAGTCACATTTCCAGGAACTAGAGGCGAGGGCTTCATATGAATCTGGGGAGACACAATTCAGTCCATAACATCGCTAGAACAAATGACCACAAATTTAGTGTCTTAAAGCAACACAAATTTGTTCTCTTACAGTTCTGGAGGTCAGAAGTTCTGAGATCAGTCTCACTGGACCTCAGTCAAGGTGTTGGCACCACTGAGAATGTGGTACTTGCTGACTCAGCATCAGAATGGATTCATATTGAGTTGATTTCCCATCAAAAACCAGTTCCCAGGGATCCATCCACCCATCCACCTACCTGTCGCAGGCCCCCATTTCCAGGGGCGCTCAGAACCTAGAGCCAGCCACACGGAATAATCCCATATTTTTTTTTTTTTTTTTTTGAGGAAGGTTAGCCCTGAGCTAACTACTGGCAGTCCTCCTCATTTTTGCTGAGGAAGACTGACCCTGAGCTAACATCGTACCCATCTTCCTCTACTTTATACGTGGGACACCTACCACAGCATGGTGTGCCAAGCGGTGCCATGTCCACACCCAGGATCTGAAACAGCGAACCCCGGGCCGCCAAGAAGCGGGACGTGCAAACTTAACCGCTGCACCACTGGGCCAGCCCCAGAAATGAAATTTTAAATTTTATTTAATTGTAATGAATGTAAAGTTAAATAGCCATGTCTGGCAAGTGGATACCATACTAGACAAAATAGCACTAACAGCTTCCACAGAAAGTGTTCTTGGGAGTAAAGTGTTCTTTTGACAACTTACATTCCAAAAATATCTTTATTCTATCCTCACACTCAATTAATGGTTTGGCAGAGAACATAAATCTAATTTAAAAAATAATTTTAGGGGCCAGTGGTGTAGTGGTTAAGTTCACGTGCTCTGCTTCAGCAGCCTGGGGTTTGCGGGTTCAGATCCCTGGCACAGACCTACACACTGCTCATCAAGCCACACTGTGGTGGTGTCCCACATACAAAATGGAGGAAGACTGGCACAGACGTTAGCTCAGCGACAATCTTCCTCACCAAAAGAAAATAATAATTTTACCTTAAAATTGTGAGGTCATTGTTCCATATCTTCCTAGCTTCTAGCATCGCATTTGAGAAATCTGAGAACATTCCAATTCCTGAACTTTTTATTGTGATCTACTTTTGCCCTCTGAAAGTTTTAAGGTTTCTTCTTTGTCCCAAGTGTTTCTGCACCTCCTGCTGCCATGCTTGGTCATGGGTCTATTTTCAAGCACTGTCCTGGGCACTTGATGGCCCCTTTCAGTCTGGAAATTCATGTCCTTCAGTTCTGAGAAATTTTCTTGGACTATTTCACTGATGATATCTTCCCTTTGTTTTTCTGTTCTTTTTCTAGGACTTCTGTTATTCAGATGGTGGGCATCCTGTAGTAGTTCTCTAGTTTCATCACATTTTTCTCCCCTTCCATCTCTTTCTTTTTGTTCTGCTTTCTGAGAAATGTTTCCAACTATATTTTCTAATCCTTCAGTTGAGTTTTAAATTTACGTCCTCATATTTTTAATTTCTAACAAATATTTTTGTTCTTTGAATGTTCTCCTTTGATAACATCCTGTTCTTGCTTCATGACTGCAATGTCTTCCTTAACTTAACAAGAATATTAATAGCTTTTTTAAACAAGTTTTTTTCTACCTGCATGGTTTCTGTTTCCTTCAAGTTGCATTTTTCTGTTTATTTTCTTTGGTCTTTGTCTTCTTTGAGGCTTTCCTTGGCAGGCAGTAATCCTTGGTTGATGACTCATATGTAAGAGCTTGGGACTAAAATGTTCTTAGAAAGCTCTGGGAGGTGCTTGGGGTTTATCAACCAATAGTCTCACTGTGGAATGATCTGGATGGACCATTTAATTGAGAAAGCAATTAAATATCATCTAAATAAAATATCATGTGTGTCTTTAGGTGTTTCCTTCTTATCTGGTGAGATTCTTTGCAGCAGACTTCCAGTCTCCCACCAGGAAGGTGTTGACCTGACTGCTATCTTTCTGGTATCCCAGAGGAACAGAGCAGAGGGCTTCAGCATCCTTGGGTTTACTTAACTCTCCCACCCTTTTCAGTTCAATACTTATGTCCTTATCCAGTGACCATCTTCAGAGAAAAGTCTTCTGCCAAAGTGAGCAAATAGTGAAGAAGATCTACGAATCTGACTGCTTTTTCAACAGACCTGCAGATAAGCCTCCTTACCTTAGCAACCTCTTTTCATTCTTCAATTTCAAAGGCATCTGCGGCTGCCAATTTTGGAAACTTTGAGGCATTCAGTCTGTATTATAAATTAGGTTGGGTCTCTATTTTCGCCACTGCCAGCTTAGAATTCAGCATTTTTGGCTCTGCTAAGCCCCTTTACCAGCCGTTTCTCCAATTTGCAATATTTGGTTGCTGCTGTCTACTCTCCCATGCTCCCTATTCTTGTGGGTTTATGTCTTTAAAAAAATCCCTTCACTGTCATTTTAGTGAGGTTTCATGAGGCAGCGAAAGTAGATGCGTATGTTCCCCATCCTTTGATATGCCAGATGGAAAACCAGTTTCCTCTCTTCCTCCTCCTCCCCCCAAAGCTAGCTGGTTCCAAAGCACAGTGCCTTTAATTACACAAACATCTACTGAGCAGCTACTATGGGTCAGCACTGTGCTTGTCTTTAAACAGGGCCACCAAAGAATAGACTATGAGCAAAGTGTTGCTGAATTGCATGCCAGCAACATGACAGTTCCAAAGGCAGAGACTCGGGCTGCCTGCCAGGGGTCTGCTAGCCTTTGAGCCAGTCCTGACTCTTGTCCACTGCCCCCGCTGGTGTGCTTGGCATTCCGTGGGCAGCAGCCTTTCCGGGTTCTGGGCTTCCAAGGATCAAACACATTTGACCTAAACCTTATGAGCATTCTGCTCTAGCATGTATTCAAATGAAAAAGAATAGACTTTGAATTCTTGCTCAGTAAGAATATTTTCCACAAACACCAAATGAAAGAAAGGGCAGAAGCAGGGTATATTAAATAGAGGTCCCCTGCATCACTCTCATGAGTCACCCTGACTCCTTTTCATTTCTAACCCTATAGATTTGAACCGGGTTGTTTTAGCCCAGAACCCATGTGGTACTAAGGATCCATTGTGTGTAATTACAATAAAGTCCCGATGACTCATTTGTTTACATGAAATATTCAATGTGACATAAAACATCAACAAACCTGAACTCAGAGATATTATCGCAGATTGCGGGCCACTCTGAAAGAGAAGATTTTTTTGTCTGAGGTATATTTTTATATATTCTACTATATGCCGGGTACTGTCCTATTTACTTTATGAATATTGTATTACCTCACTTAATCCCTGTAACAGCCTTGTGAGAGAGGTACTATCAGCATCCTCATCTTACGTATAAGGAAACAGGCCCCAAAAGGTTAAGTAATTTGCCCAAGATCACACAATTAGTAAGAGAAAGAGCCGACATTCAAAGCTTAGTGGTCAAACTCTGGAGCCCATAAAGGTTTGGACTGTGGTGTGCTCTACTCTAAGCTAGTCGTTCTCAAGGGGGTAATTTGCCTCCTCCTCCCCCACCAGGGGACATTTGGAAACGTCTGGAGACATTTTTGGTGACCACAACTCTGCAAGGGTTGCTACTGGCATCCAGTGGGTAGAGACCAGAGACGCTACCAAACGTCTTACAAGGCACAGGACAGCCCCACAAAAAAGAGGTATCCAGCCCAAATGTGCCAAGGATGAGAAGCTGCTGGGGTATATGGCTGTGCTAGTCACAGACTCTCTTCACCCAGTTTTGCAAGTTCTTCTCCCAAGCATATGGTACAAATATCTATTACCTCACTCAATCCCTGCTTTTTTTTCTTTTTCTAGTGAGGAAGATTGGCCCTGAGCTAACATCTGTTGCCAATCTTCCTCTTTTTTTCTTGAGGAAGACTGTTGCTGAGCTAACATCTGTGACAATCTGCCTCCATTTTCTATGTGGGACGCTCCACGGCAGGGCTTGATGAGTGGTGTATAGGTCCATGCCTGGGATCTGAATCTGCAAACCCTGGGCTGCTGAAGCAGAGTGCATGAACTTAACCACAACACCACCAGGCCAGCCAAGCCCCTGCATTTCTTGAAGTTAGGTTGCCACATGACTTGCTTTCATCACTGGAAGTGATATACATCACTTCTAGGCAAAAACTTTCAAAGCCAGAGCACAATACCGTGTTTCCTTTCTTGTACGTCAGCCATCTTGGAAATCTTGGAAACCCAAAGATGGAGCTTCCTTCAGCCTGTGTCTTGTGAGGATAAAGCAAAACAGAGCCCTTCAAGTGACCCATGACGGATAAGCAGCCTGAGCCACCAAGACTCTTTGTAGTTTTAAGCCCCTAAGATTTGGAGTTGTTTCCGCAGTATAACTCAGGTTACCCTGACTGCTTAGTTGCCATCCCAATGTAAGTACACATCTCCCTGTCGCATGCAACCCAACTCGGGTCCTTCTGCTCAGTTCTCAGGTTCCTCTCCAGGTGATTGGTTTCCTGCTCCCATTCCATGAGGCTTGATCACTCTTCCTATATTAAGAGTTTTGCTTTGTCACTGGGCTAAACATATCTAGATTCCGTGATGATGGACTTGTTTCCCTTTTTATGTCATGGCAAACCTCTGACATAAGTTGTTTAGTACTTGTTGCCATAACAACCATGCAACTCAGATGTTCCAAGTTAACACACAGTTGCTATTCTCTTTATACCTCAACCTGCTCTGGTGAGTCCAGAATTATTGACATTATAATACCTAGGATCACATGAATTTTAAACCCCAAGAGGCGTGGGCAGCCTTTAGTCATTGTATTCAAGTCTCAATGCTTAAGAAATCTAAGTGTTCTGGCTTTACCATTTGTAGCCCTTACTTTACATGTCAAATTAATCCACTTAGTGATGAAATGGAGTTCCATTGGAGTTCCACCCGGTATGGATTGATATGGAATGAATTTATGGCAACCTAACATGGTAGATTAATAAATAATTCAGATAATATTTTATTGTTTCTGCTAATGAAAAATCTGGATACTCAACATGAAATAGATGTAGATTATACAGTTGGAGCAAAGCAGATGAACAAGTGCTTGAGAGATCCAGTAGCCATGAAAAGATGGTAGAAGCAACAGGCGTTACTACCACTTCTCCCCAGAAAACAGCTTCTGTCAGAAGCATCTCTTTAAGGTTCTTAAAATGCCAGTCTTCTCCTCCTCCCACTCCTACATAATTCTGCCATGCTGTTCTCTTCATTTGAAAAGGCTTCGTGTCTTCTCTCCTCTCACCCAAATTCAACAAATCCTTTCTGAATGTCATGTGCAAGTTTCTCCTCTTTGATGAAGCCTTCCAAGCCGATACTACGCTTTTCCTTTTATAGCATGTATAATTCGGGCCCTGTATTTTAGTACTCAACTGTAAGTTCTTTAAAGGCAAAGATCTTATCGTACAGATCTTTAACACCCACACAGCAAAATCATTTCGATCCATTCATTCATTCACTCAGCAATTGAGCATGTATATCCTGAGTTAGATCCAGAATTACAAAGGCACTGACCTGGAGGAGCTTATGGTCCGATGGGGCTCATAGATAGGGAAACAGGTAAATACATTAGGACAATTACATAGAAGAGGTAAGGCTGAGAGTGGTGGGCTGTCTGAATCTTATCTGCTCCCTAAGAATGGTTCTATTGGGTGAAAGTGGGAATATCATACAAAGTATGGGACACATGGGGAAGCCTGACAGACTGGTACCCAAGGTCCAGAAGCCAGAAAGCAAGAGGTGATGAATGTTCAATACCGAGAGGCTGGAAGCCATCATCAAAAGTTATAGAAAGTCAAGAAAACACACCAAGAAAGGCAGTTCAAAGTAAATGGGGAGACTATCTGGGAAATTACCTATGCCTGCCTGGTTATTATGGCTACATAACAAATTACCCCAAAATTTAGTGGTTTTAAACAACAACAATTTTAGCTTTGCTCAGGAGTCTACAATTTGGACATGGCTCAATGGGGAGAGCTTGTCTCTGCCCTACTTGGCATCATCTGAGGAGGCTCAAAGTGTGGGAACTGGAATCATCTGAAGGCCCATTTACACGTCTGGTGGTTGATGCTGGGAAGAAGGACTTAAATGGCTGGAGGCTGAAACAGCTGGGGCTCCTTGGGCTGTCTCTTTCTCTCTCTATGTGGCCTTTCCAGGTGGTCTCTCCAGCACGGTGACTTCAGTGCAGCCAACTGGATTGGTTTCCTATTGTTGTACAGCAAGTCACCTCAAACTTAGTGACTTAAACAGCACACGTTTATCTCACAGTTCCTGTGGGTCTAGGCATGGCTTAACTGAGTCCTCTGCTCAGAGCCTCACAAGGGGAGGAAATACGCTTGTAAGCTTATTCAGGTATTTGGCAGAATTCATTTTCTTGTGCTGTAGACTGCAAGGACTGGCTTCTGGTCGGTTGTCAGCTAGAGGCCAGCCTGAATCCTGCCCAGATTCAGGGGGAAGGAACATAGACCCCACATCTAGTGGAAGAAGTATCTGTTATGTTATGAGAAAAGCATGTGGGAATGGGTGTCGACTGGTGTGGCAATCTTTAGAAAATACAGTCTGCCACTGTTTGCCCTCTGGCCACAATTCACATGCCTCCCACATGCAAAGTACACCTATTTCCTCTCTTCCAGTCTTTGATTGGCTTACCAATATACGGCTCGAGGGAGCACTGCTATGTGTTAAGAGCCAAATGGGAAAAAAGTACAAACATAATCTGAGAGAAAACCTTTCAAAAGGGGGTTTTTTCATCTGAATTTTGAAATGGGAAATGGTTAGTGCTATATAGAGCTTTTTAAATGGATGGTATTCCCTTGAGCACCTGGTCTGTAGAGTCTGGTACTTTCTGCTCTCTGGGTGTCTGTTCTGTCTCCCTGACAGGACTATAAACTTTAAGAGAATAGAGACGTTGTATTTTGTGTCTTCTATATTCCTCGAGTAATGCTAATCCCAAGGGAGGGACTCAGCTCGTTCCTCCTAAATACATGAATTACTCAATTCTCCCAAGGCCTCTGTGTATAAATTACTGCCAATTCGTGGAAAAGTCTAAGCTATCAACCCCGTTATCACAACAGCTCTTTACATCAAGAAACACAAGGGCTGGCCCGGTGGGGCAGTGTTTAAGTGCACACATTCTGCTTTGGTAGCCTAGGGTTCGCTGGTTTGGATCCCCGGTGGGGACATGGCACCGCTTGGCAAGCCATGCTGCGGTAGGCGTCCCACATATAAAGTAGAGGAAGATCGGCATGGATGTTTGCTCAGGCCCAGTCTTCCCCAGCAAAAAGAGGAGGATTGGCAGCAGTTAGCTCAGGGCTAATCTTCCTCAAAAGAAAAAAAAAAAAGAAAAAGAAAGAAACAGTGTGATTTTGACAAGGCGGCTGATGTCCAATGAAATTTCCTCCTTTTAGGTCTCTATCTCCACAAGGAGTGGGAGAAAGAAGGAGAGAGAAGCATGCCCAGGCATTTGGCTGTGCTCACAGATGCACCGATAGTTCTGTGGGAGGTTCGGTCTTGAAAAATGTCTTCAAGGGTCTCCCTCCTCCCACACCACTGCTGTGGAAGCAATTTCTAGTTTGAGGAGTTGAACTGGTGAGGTGCCTTAAAGAGCAGTTCCATTTCCTCATTGTATAGAAACATCTTTAAAGAGATGTTTTGATTCTGAGTTGTTTAACAAAATGTTTTTAAAATCAAAGCCAGCCCTGAGCAAAGCTTTGGTGAAAAGGTTTTCCCCAATGCGTTCTACTTTCCCAATTGTGCTATTTGTTCCAAATTTACCTCTCCCCAGGGCCATTACAAAATACCGTCCCACTTTTCACATAGGTTCTCCTCCTTCCTCCTCTTACATCAGTACAATCAGCAGTAAGGAAAGAAATTGAAATCTAGTCCCATGAATGTGTGATGGTCTGAGAACTGCTCACAGCTAGATTCTCCAACCTGACCAACTGAGAATCACCTAGGCCGGTTGGGGAAAATGCAGACCCTTGGGGGCCGGCTCAGTGGCGCAGTGGTTAAGTGCGCACATTCAATTTCGGCGGCCCGGGGTTTGCTGGTTCGGATCCTGGGTCCGTACATGGCACCACTTGGCAAAAGCCATGCTGTGGCAGGCGTCCCACATATATAGAAAAAAAACAAAGTAGAGGAAGATGGGCACGGATGATAGCTCAGGGCCAGTCTTCCTCAGTAAAAAGAGGAGGATTGGCAGCAAATGTTAGCTCAGGGCCAATGTTCCTCAAAAAGAACCAAAACAAAAACAAAAAACGCAGACCCTGGCCCTACCTGAGGCCCCTAAATGAAAATGCACGCATGAAGGGGCCAGCAGTAGCTTCCTATGCTCGAGCAGGGGAATTTTCTTTTCCTTTCTGCACATCCCAAGCTTGCCTTTGAGAAGAACAGCAAACAAAGGGTAAGACTAATTGATGAGGCGCTTTCCTGCTCTAACATCTATGACGCTGTTAATTATATCTGCCCACAATTCCCAGACTCTCATAGCCTCCCTGCGAGATTGCATTTTTCTCCTGAAACCAAGCTGGGCAGCCACACGTAAGTTCTAATTTCACAGATTCTATTCCCTGTGGAAATACTTCTGATTAAACCCAATTCCCAATTCAAATTAAAATTAGGAATTGAGATAAAAACTAAAGAGGATTCCAAGTTTGCTCATTTTTCTTCCCCCTTGGGGTCCTGAGCATCATTGTAGCTTTGCTGACAGCACGCTTTCCTGACTCATCTTGCATGCAGGGTAATCTGGGCAATTTAAGAGGTCAGGGGCTGAAAACGCCTTTCACTGCCCCTCTGGCCAACAGCTTCTGTGAGGTCCACTGTAGACCTGCCTTTCAGCTCCTGGAGAATCTCGTTGGCAGCACTGACTTCAGTGTGTCTGTTTATTTCCTACTGTCCCGTGGTAACAATCGCTCATTCATTCACTCAATTCATTGCACCAACTATTCAAAGGATGATGGAGGGAAGGGCAGAATAAAAGATATGTCTTTGTGCTTCAGGAATTTTTACTTGCTCCATCTGTAAGGATAGAAGGTGTGGTCAGGGACTCACGCCCTTCATCATGAGTAAAGATGGAGGACTAATGAGAAAGGAAAACTAGGTTCAAGAATTTTGTAATTGTTTCCATTTACTGTATGGATCATTAGCACCAAAATGGACTGAGAGCGTCAATCCCGTTGTACAGCAGATGATGAAACTGAGAGTCAGAGAGATAAAGTAACCAGCCTAATATCACACAGCCTGTCTATTTTCTCCTAATCCACGGCTCTTTCTGCTCTAGCAACAAGCAAGCGAAGAAAGTCAATACTTGGTTTATATTTGCCCATCCTTTTCATTCAAATCTTTCTAGTCTCTTGGGTAAAAATTTCCATAACATTTCTGGTAGGCAATCTAGAAAAAAAAAATGCTGATCATCACCAACCATAAAACTTTAGAATTTAAGAGATTTGAGCCAGCCCTGATGGCCTAGTGGTTGAAGTTCAGTGCTCTCACTGCTTCAGTGGCCTGGGTTCATTTCCCAGTCCTGGAACCACACCACGCATCTGCCAGTAGCCATGCTGTGGTGGTGGCTCACATAGAAGAGCTAGGAGGACTTACAACTAGGGTATACAATCATGCACTAGGGCTTCGGGAAGAAAAAAAAGAAGAAGAAGATTGGCAACAGATGTTAGCTCAGGGTGACTCTTTCCCTGCAAAAAAAAAAAAAAAAACAAAACCCAGAATTTAAGAGATCTTCCAGATCATCTCTTCCAACCATTGCCTCTACAGATCTGGAACTTGAGGCCTCAAGGGTTGAAGTCCAGGCTCACAAGGCTACAGGGGAGAGGCAGAGGGACACTGCAATCCAATCCTGAGTCCAAGGTCATGACCACTTCCACTCTGCTGCATCTCTGAAAAATTCATCTCAATGTTGACGCAGAACATATTTAAAAGACTTTGACACATTTTTTTCAAACCTTTGTGTATTTGCACCAGGACACTGGTGTGCCTTTAGCTTCCATATTTGGTCCTTAGTCCTGGTACATGGTGACATGTCTCAACAGTGGGCAAGAACGACGTTAAAGGAGAAATGGCCTAAAGATACTTGAAAAACCTCCTTAAGAGGATGATCTATAAATGAATCTCTTAAGCATTATCTCAGAAAGCAAGAGTCTGCGGCAGCTTCAATACTTGATATGATATCACAACCAGTTCAAAATTCATATACAATGAGATAGAAAAAGGTACCACTGATGATGACAATAATGAGTTAGAGAGAGCCATGTAGAGCACATAATCATCTACAGCCTTATTACTCAATATGGTCACGGACCTACAGCATGGGCACCACCAGGAGCTGGTTAGAAATGCAAATCTCGGGTCCCCCAGACCTGATGAATCAACTCTTCATTTTCACAAGATCCCCAGGGAACTTGTATGCAGGTAAAGTTTGAGAAGCATTGGTCTGCAGTATTTCTTCATTCACGAACACAGCAAAGGGCATAAGTAAGGGTTATACAGTGGAGTAGATGGGAAGCCTGGCAGCTCAGAGTTCTACTGTTTTTTGCATGGCCCTTGAAAATTTAAACCTTTCTGAGGATCAGCTTCCTTGAGTATAACTCAGGCTTTGGTTGAACGGGCTGTTGTAATGAGCTTCTGGCAGAAAGCTTTTTTCAGTCCAAATTGCGTAGGACAGTTTGATGAGAGTTGAGTGACATGCACATCACACATTCGGTAATGCTCAATGAATGCTATTAATAAAAACGTGAATCACAAATTTTACTCCCGTTTACTTCCCATCTCAGGGAAGAAACTGTATGCATTGCACAATTCATTGAATCCGGCAGCCGAAGTTTCATTTTCCTTCTGAGAACATCCTGAGAGTCAGGCCAGTATTGGCTTCACCAGGAAATCCCGATGGTGGTTTCCAAAGCAAAATTGTTGCCATTAAAAGTCAACATGTGATTTTTCTGTTTCCTCATTACACTGCTTTAGCTCCTCCCTGTCTGAAGCTTCTTTGATCTGCAGGCTTTCAGCTCCACCTTGAACGCTTTGACTGGCATTATTGATCCTAATGTAAACACCGACTAAGGTGGTGGCAAAGTCAACACATTCTTTGAAAGGCAATTAATCTAGGTATTGAAGGAAATCACACGTCAGCAACATATGCATTGCTGTTACAATTCTATTATACAACAGAGCTTAGAAGAATTCCTTTCTCCAGGTAGTAACTCCATCATACCAGTCGTTCTGGGTGAGGAATGGAATCTATGTTTGGTAAGGGCCAAAGAATATTTGACTTCATAAATCAATAACGATTTTCAAAGCTACTATTGACCTCTGATCAGCAAATCTGACAGCAAGGAGAAGTTATAGTAACTGTGCTGCTGGTAAAATGCAAACCTGTGGGTCAAACATTTGCTGAGAGCCCTGCTAGTGACCTCTGATAAAAGTAAATGTCATTTGGCCACGTGTCCTTGCAGTGACGTAGAACATAAGGGAAAAATAACCGTCTGACCCAACACATCCTAGCTCCCGGAGTAAGAGCTCTCTGGCTTAAAGTGTTGGCAGAGATCATTCCTTGTTGAGTTTCTCTCCTCTACAAGGAGGTCTGTGGGACCTGACGTAGTGGCCCAAGAGAGTGGGATGTGTGTTTGGAGATTTTTAAATAATGATAGTTACTGCTTTTAACCCTTCCAAAGAACCTCAAAAAACATGTCTTCTCAAGCTTGCCCCCACCTCCATACAAAGAAAGAGTGCACGAATTTTTCTTATCCCTTCATCTCCCTCAATGTAGTGTTTTGTACACAGTAGGTACTTAATAAATACTTTTCAAAAATTAATTATTTTTTATTTTTAAAGACTTCATTATTTTTTTTTCTTTTAAAGATTGGCACCTGAGTTAACAACTGTTGCCAATCTTCTTTTTTTTTTCTGCTTTTTCTCCCCAAATCCCCCCAGTACATAGTTGTATATTTTAGTTGTGGGTCCTTCTAGTTGTGGCATGTGGGACGCTGCCTCAGCATGGCCTAATGAGTGGTGCCATGTTTGTGCCCAGGATCCGAATCAGCGAAACCCTGGGCTGCCGAAGCGGAGCGCGTGAATTTAACCACTCGGCCACGGGGCCTGCCCCCAAGATTTTGTTTTTTTAAAGCAATTTTAGGTTTACAGCAAAATTGAGAGGAAGGCACAGAGATTTCCCATGTGCACCCTCCCAACACACGTGCATAGCCTCCTCATTATCAACATCCCCCACCAGGGGCGGGCCTGGTGGCGCAGCAGTTAAGTTTGTGTGCTCCACTTCAGCGGCCTGGGGGTTTGCCAGTTTGGATCCTGGGCATGGATCTATGCAGTGCTTATCAAGCCATGCTGCGGCAGGCGTCCCACCATAAAGTAGAGGAAGATGGCCATGGATGTTAGCTCAAGTCTAATCTTCCTCAAAAAAAAATTCCCCCACCAGAGTGGTACATTTGTTACAATCTATGAACCTACACTGACACGTCAGTGTCACTCAAAGTCCATAGTTTAGGTTAGGTTCACTCTTGACACTGTACATTCTATGGGTTTAGACAAATGTATAAAATGACATGTATCCATCAATGTAGCATCATACAGAGTATTTTCACTGCCTAAAAATCATCTGTGTTCTGCCTTTTCATCCCTTCTCATCCTCCAGTTTGCTGTCTCCATAGTTTTGCCTTTTCCATAGTGTCATATAGTTGGAATCATACAGTATGTAGCCTTTTCATATTGGTTTCTTTCACTTAGTAATAGGCATTTACGTTTCCTCTACGTCTTTCATGGCTTCATCACTCATTTCTTTTTAGTACTGAATAATATTCTATTGTTGGATGTACCACAGTTTATTTATCCATTCACCTACTAAAGGACATCTTGGTTGCTTCCAAGTTTTGGTAAATGAAAATAAAGCTGCTATAAAGATCTGTGTGCAAATTCTTGAATAAATTACTCTTTCCAGTGTGCTTCACCTATATACAATCATCTATTTGAACACTCACCATATTGAATTATATTATTTGTTTATAAATCTATTTCCCTTTCAGTGCTAGATCATTTTAAAGAAAGGGTCTGTGTCTTATTCATCATTGCTTCTCTTGGCACAGAACCCAACAGTCATAGGTTCAGCTTGTCCTTTTGTTTCTGGGGAAGTAGGGTGGCAGATGAGAGCAGGATAATTCTGCTTATAAATAGCTTAGTGATGGATTTAACAAGCCCTTCTTTAGAAACATAAACACAATAAGACCTCAACTAAAAGAGAAAGATGCAAGATTTCCCCATAAAAGGAAAATTAGGAGGCTAAACACTTTCGGCTATATGGTGAAAGGAAAATTGGATCCCAAAGTTTAAAGTGATTCTCCGGAAGCCTTTATGAATATTTTCTGTGTTCACGGAAAGAAAATGAGCAGCCGAGAGCATTCTAAAAAGAAAATACCGATAATGCATTACACATCTTTAATTAGGACTAATGGGTGCTATGTATTTAATTCAATTAACCATCCCTTCTTCAGTAGAAGCATCTCCCTTCCCTGCAGGTTCCAAAAGATGCTGTAAATTTGTCCTGATTTGCTGCAAATAAGGTGCTTTCATTTCCTGACGCGGGTTCTCTGACATACAAAGGCTTGCTGTCTTTCTGATCTTAGGAGTAGGGGCTGGCCCCATGGACCTTTTACAGGAGAGTGACCAGATGATTTGAAGGTTTGGAGTAGCTTTGATTTCCTCTAGTTGGCCAACTCAGAAGACATTTCTCAAACTCCTTCCCCAAGATTCAGGACTGTGCAGATTTTACACTGTTCCCGCTGACTTTAACTACAAAGGGACCCACTCCTTACCCAGATTTCGGCTTCTCCCTCCTAAGAGACACCAGAGTGAACTCCCACCTCCTGGTTTACTCCCCTTCAGTATAATCAGCACCACATTGATGTCTTTATTTCCTACCATTAATTCCTATTCTGAGCGGTGTAAAGATCTCAACCCTAATAGTCCCTCTTTCATAATATTTCAAGTTGAGCCATTAACCACCGTCCTTCATTCACTAAAATGCATGGAACATAATGTGTCAGCTGATGAAACATCAAATTGCTCTTTTGATCAGGAGCTTCAGATGATGCACAGGGTCATGAACAGTGAC
Source organism: Equus caballus (assembly GCF_041296265.1). Taxonomy (NCBI): domain Eukaryota; kingdom Metazoa; phylum Chordata; class Mammalia; order Perissodactyla; family Equidae; genus Equus; species Equus caballus. Next base: position 83,691,310 of record NC_091691.1, read on the forward strand.
TGTCTTTTGGATATGGTAGTTAAAGAAAATAGCTTACAGGCCTCAGAATGCAAAGTGACTCTATATTGCATTGCATGCTCCATCAAGGTGAAAAAGAAGATGAAATTCCCATTTCTACCCCAAAAATGTATTCAGGAGGGATGAAAAGAGAAAGAAAACAGCTATGGAGGAAGACAATAGCAGAACTCTGCATAAGGCAGAGTCCAGATCAAGGACTAAAATGGGCTTTAATTAATCTCACATGAAACAAATAAACATGAATGTGTGTTAATTGTTTCTTAGTAGTTGATCTTTTGGGGGCCTATGGAGAAGAAAAGTCTGGAAATCTGACTGTTGCCAAAATGATGGAAAAAGAGATCTGATACCATTTTTCCTTGAGAAAAGCCATTTTCTACACTACGTCCAAAGAGAAAAACTTGAAACTCATTATGCCAGGGCCAGGGCTGTGACTGGCCCCATAGTGTCCCTGTGGGAATTAGGAAAATGCTCCCCTTTCTCCAGGCAGATGTAACCTCTCCTCAGGCATGCATCCTGGTAAACAGAACACAGGCTGCCTTTCAGCCTCTTTGCCTCTTCAGCCAGACACCTCTGAGCAGTGAATAAACATCATCTTTCATAACAACCCTGTTCAATGCTCTACTGAACATCTTCCAATGACTTGTTATTGCTCTCAAATTAAAGTTCAGGTGTCATATTGTAGCCCTAATCTTGCTCTCCTCTCCTTCTGAAACTCTGATTAGACAAATCGGAGACCTTTTAACTGTCTTCTATATCTTATAATTTCCCATTGATAGTTTCCGTCTCTGTGCTACATTCTACATAATTTCTCCAGACCTATTTTCCAGTTTATTAATTGCTTCTTCAGCCATGCCTAATATAATGCTTAATATGTCCACTGAATTTTTAATTTCTATCATTGAATTTTTTATTTCTATAAGTTCTAATTTTAAAATGTTCTATGCTAATTGTTTCCACCACTAGAATAAATTATATTTATGTGACATGATGGTGTTAGCTAACACTATAATGGCAATCATATTGTAATATAAATGTATCAAATCAATAAGTTGTACACTTGAAATTTACAGTGTTATTTGTCAATTATCTCAATTTAAAAAAACAACACATCTGCTATGTGATTTTTTGGTCTTGTTTCCTATTCCTTGAGGATATATTCAAGCTTGTCTGTTTGTTTTTGATCTAGGAAGTTTAGTATTTTTAGAAATAATTTATTTTGGATAATTACAAAATCTGAAATTTTATGGGTCTGTTCAGCCCCCTGTTTTTTCTATTGGTTCTCATTCGTGGTACCTAGTTTACTTGAATGTTCATTCATCCATTCATTCATTTATTACTGTGAGCTATTTTCCTTAAGAGATTACTTGAAAGGATTGCTTGAGACCTAAGATAAACATGTGGTTCTCTGAAATTTACATTTGCTTCTGCCAGGTTCCTGAAGATGTTAACAGTATGGGACTGCTTTAAGATAAAGCCGGAGCTTGAGGTTTTCTGGACTACCTAGGTGAGGAGTTGGGCCACAAATCCACAGGAAGATTTGTTTTCTATTACAGCTTCTCTGGGCCAGAGATTTAATTCCTCCTGACATGCTCAGATCCAAGAAGACTTTCCTTGGGAGTGAGGGCGGGAAGGTTATGTTATTTCTGGTTCATCATTAGATGTTAAGGGTATAGCTCTTTAGGATCTCAACTTTATGTGTAGAAGATCTCCTACTGGACACCTGGGCTTTGTCTTATGGCTCTTTATCCAAGAGACCTTGACAAGTGACAGTCAAGTTCAGAAAACACCAACAATGAAAAAGCATCCTCAGCGCTCTGCTTATTTATGTGGGCTTCTCCTTTTACTTAGATTTTAGCATAATAGTTCTCTATTATAGTATCAGCTGTTAAGTGCTTTCAAGATTTTTTTAAGTATATATTTTATCCAGGCTATTTTTAGTTGCAGAAATGCAGGAGGCCCAGATCTCAGTGTGGGATCTTGAACAGGTTAACCTGTCTGTGCTCAGTTTACTTCTCCGTAAAGTGGAGACCATGACAGTACCTAGCTCAAAGAACAGTTGTGAAACATACATGAAATAACAAGTGCGTAGTGCTTAGAACAATGCCTGGCTTATAGTAGGCACTCAGTATGTGTTGACCCCTGCTTTCCCAATCTCCAATAAGCCCCACCACCGCTGTCAGCTCTTCTGACTTCTCACTCTACTTCACTTCTGGGCCTCTTGTCATGGTCAAACTGAAATAACAATTTCTGGAGCTATTATGCAACATCTGTCTCTCCGGTTAGACTAATATCTAGGAAGGAGTGTCCATGTCTGTCTTTTTTTTTTTTTTTTTTTTTGGTGAAGAAGATTGGCCCTAAACTAACATCCATGCCAATCTGCCTCTATTTTTTGTATGTGGGATGCCTCCACAGCATGGCTGATGGGTGGGGTCGTTCTGTGCCTGGGATCTGAACCTGCACCGCTAAACAGGAGCACATGGAACTTTAACCACTGGGCCATGGGGCCAGCCCCAGCTGCGTCTGTCTTAACTCTAAATCCCTAGTTACTAGTTTATGACATGACATGTATTACACACTCACCAAACATTTGCTGAATGCATGGATGTGTATTTCTACATTTTTTAAAAGAGCACAAACAGAATGTGGACTCTCTAGGTGGAGAGGGCTTAATGGATAATTCCTAACTCTGGTTAAGCACATAAGCTCCAGAATCAGGCCAGGTATGAAGATACTAACCTTTTGTATCTCAGTTTCCTTTCCTGTGAAATGGGGATAACAACAGCACCCACCTTGAGCGTGATAGAAAGCACTTAGTATGGAGCCCAGCACCTGGTAAGAACTCAAGAAACACTAGCTGCAATGATTTCCACTATCTTTTTTCTTTTTTCTTCTATTTATTCATTTTGCTGAGGAAGATTGGCCCTGAGCTAACATCTGTGCCAATCTTCCTCTATTTTGTATGAGGATATGTGGGTTGCTGCCACAGCATGGCTGATGAGTGATGTGGGTCTGCGCCCCAGATCCAAACTGTGAACCCCGGCCACCAAAGCAGAGCACGCCGAACCCAACCACTATGCCATGGGGCCGGCCCCTCCACTATCCTTGTTTCTGCTTACTCATGAAAACAGTCTACTTTAAGAAAGCATAGGTTATAAAAATTAGGGGCCCGGAATCATCTGTAAAGAAAGAGTATGTTGGTGTTCTAGCTTTTCTTGTTTCTGAAACCGTGTGTGACGTGGTGTTTAGATGAAAAGCAGAAAAGGGCTTCTCGCTGTGCCTGTGCTGGTATTCTCTTCACTCTCCAGGATGTTACACTTAACTAGAGAAGATGTACACACATTTATAGAAAAAGCTTGGGGCTCCTCGTAGCCCATCAGGTTTCACCATTAGGTTTACATTTAGCGAACTGGATTATAAACTTTTATAAAAATCACCAAAGTGAGGGAGTATCCTGAGGAACAGGAGGAGGGGAATCAATTTCTTAGGTTGGGAATACGTGCCTCTCAGGCCCATGGGAATAAAACACAAGTCAATCTAAGTCAAGCTGGAAATACTGTGGTGGTTTTGTGCATCAGCCTTCAGACAGGTCTCCTACACTTACAGGTCTAGGTTTTGTTGATTTTCATTTGTGCGGACCTGCTCACCGTCATTTCAAATGTTGCCATCACTGTATATCACCACCTCCCGCTGAGGTTTATACATCACATTGCCTGGTTCAGGGGTGTTATGGAAGTGAGTTTGGTCCTCAGGTGTATTTCAGGCCAGCTTTTCTTATCTCATTGTCAAAAGGAAAAAGCAGAAATAATGTTATAAAATGGTTAACACCCTCCTATATTGAGGCTAGCGTGTGGTGGTTATTTGAGTTGAAATAAGCTGCAACAAAGCCAAAAAAATCTAATGAAAACATGTTTTCTTCCTGCTGGAATAATGCCCCTCTGCACCGTGTCAGCCAGCTTGTGGCAGGAATCATAACTGCCAGCACGCTGTCAATCACAGTGGAAGGGAAGAAGCAGCTTGTGGTTATTTGCATAACTTTTTAAAAATGCTGATTTAAATGGAGGTATCATCATATTCAAACCAAATGAGAACTAACTGTCTTTAAAATTAACTGACAGCAGTGCTGCTTGCCCTAACTGCACGTTAGACTCTCCTAAGGGATTTTAAAGGCTCTGACGCCCAGGGTCCCCATCTGATGAATTAAATCCGTATTCTGGAGGTAAGGCCCTGATGACAGTATTTTGTCTGTTTGTTTCTTTTTGTATTTTTGAGGAAGATTATCCCTGAGCTAACATCTGCTGCCAATCCTCCTCTTTTTGGTGAGGAAGACTAGCCCTGAGCTAACATCCATGTTCATCTTCCTCTACTTTATATGTGGGATGCCTACCACAGCATGGCTTTTTGCCAAGCGGTACCATGTTCGCACCCGGGATCCAGGCCCGCGAACCCTGGGCCCCTGGAGGGGAACACGTGCACTTAACCGCTGCACCACCAGGCAGGCCCCACGATGACAATATTTTTTAAGTCCCCTCATTGTAACATGCTGCCAAGGCTGAGGGCTGCTGTCCTAGCCTCTTGTTAACGTGGAGTAAATCCTAATAGCACTTGTGCTTGACAGGCATCTTCCCAGCCAATGGGAGGAGAGAGATTATCCCCAATTTACAGGGGGAAAGCCAAGGTCCAAGTTATTTCAAGCTTTATTTGAGGTTTAGATTAACCACTATTGAAGAACAGGAATGCAATAAATACCTTTGAGGAGAACACACCTCCTACACTTTTCCTTGGTCTCAAATGAATGACCCTTGAATCATAAATTCTTAGAATAGGGAAGCACTTCATCTGAAATGAGCAAACTGGGGATCAGAGAAGAGCAGGAGTTTCTCTCAGCCGCCTTTATGCGCCCTGCACTTCCTGCTTCCATATGCTGAACAAACAGTTGATAAATCAAGAGAAACAAGGTGACCAAGGTTGTGACCTGGCCTCTGGTCACTGACTGCACTGTACCTGCTCCTCCGTTTGGAGGTAGCAGTCCCTGTGAGCAGGGGGACCACGTCTCCTGCATTGGACGTGTGAGTCAAGGTTTTAAATGGTTTGTCTCCTTCTTCCCAAAGTACATGTTTTCTTTTTTTAAAAAGTCTTTTTCTTTCTTTCTCTCTCTCTCTGGCTGTGCTGGGTGTGCTATGTGGGACACCGTCTCAGCATGGCTTGATGAGCAATGCTAGGTCCATGCCCAGGATCCAGATGGGCAAAACCTTGGGCCCCTGAAGTGGAGTGTGCAAACGTGTAACCATTTGGCCACGGGGCTGGCCCCTTATTTTTCAAGCGTGTAATGATGTTTTTTTTTAATTTCAAAACTATAGTCGCTATTTGCAGAACAGAAATATTTGTTGCTAAGTTGGGGAGCAGATTCCCCTCCCCCCAGTTCTCCCTCAGCCTCCATTATATTACTTTTGAAAAGTGTAGGAAAAGCAAGTTCATGAATGGCCTTGTCTTCTTGCAGGAATGGTTTACTCCTCCACACCAAGACCTGTCTCTGCCCCAGTTACAAAGAATCGTGATGGACAATATCTTAGGGGTCTTCTCAGGCACTGTCAACTTCCTGTTTTCCATTGCTGCACTTCTCCCCAGTTTTGCACGCGTTATTCATCTTCTTCCTGCCCTGTCTGTGGGTAATGTTCTCTCTCATCCACGCTCGTTGGGGCTCTGATACAGTCTTAGGCACTGCTCTAACCTCTTGAACACCTAGTTCATCTCTGAGCAGAGCTGAGTTTGAGGATGGTGGGAGTGAGGCTGGGCCTGGGGTTTGCAAGGGTCTCTGGTCCCTGGGCTGTGGCGGGAGCGGGGTGATATAGAGGTGGAGACCGTGAAGTGCTACATGGGATTTGGGAATGTAAAGGGAGCTGGAACACTCTGTTGTTGTCGGCATTGAGTGCAGGACCTTGGGTGGGGCAGCTGTGGAGGGTTATAGGTCTGGATGACAATAGCACCATCAATTAGAGAAGAACCAGCCTATCAAGGAACCTGAAGGAAAATGAGAGTCATATGCTGAGTAGACAATCCAGTCTTGGACAGCTGGAGACCTCCCAGCATTGAGATGCTATCCACGGGACTGTACCTACTGTGTTATTCATTCTCCAGCATGAACTTCTCAAGGTCAGGTACAGCCTTGGTGCTGCGACAGAAGCTCAGTAAACTGTTGGGGAAGGTGTACGTCACTGAATGCAGTTATTCTACTGTATAGACAGGGAGAGAGACCTGCATGGCCTATAGAGGTGGCATTGAGTCAGACTGAGTGTGACCTGAGCTAGCTCCTCAATTTCTCTGAGCCTCAGTTTCCTTATCTGTAAAATACTACCTACTATATAGGGTGGCTGTTGCTACTAATTATTTTTATTGAGATATAATTGACATATAACACTATCTTAGTTTCAGGTGTACAAAACAATGATTCGATATTTGTAGATATTGTGAAATGACCACCACATAAGTCTGGTTAACATCCCCTACCTCATGTAGTTCCAATATTTTTTTCTTGTAATAAGAACTTTTCAGATCTACTCTCTTAGCAACTTTTAAATATACAATACAATATTGTTAACTATAGTCACACAGCTGTACATTACATTTCCATGACTTATTTATTTTATAACTGGAAGTTTGTATCTTTTGACTCCCTTCACCTATTTGTATCTTTCGACCACATTCATTCACTGCACTATTATTTTATATAAAAAACACTCATTGAATTCTCCATGTATAGATTTTTGTATTTGGTACTGGATAAATAAAAGAGATTTACAAAAAGAGACAAAGTGAGTTTCCTTTTACTATGCATCTTATCTGGAAGTCCATAATAGAATATGAAAATAATTAATAGTAATTATGACTCCTGAGAGTACCTTCTGAATTGTCAGTATAACGGGTAATGCTGTATTTAGTATAGTTTATGAACTGTTATATTTCTACTGAATTCTCATTTTTAGAAAATTAATAAGCAAGAATGTTATATGATGTCTTTCTACTTATCTGAATATTTAACTAACCAGAAAGTAAAATTTTGGAACTGTGTTGAAGAATTCATGATTGCAAATGCAGTCCCATGTTCCAAATCAGTGAAAAATCAGAATGGAAGCATGACATGGAGTCAGAGCAAGGATTTCGGTCATCTCCCTGGAAGCCCGGGAAACTTGTGTGTTGTGTCTTTGTCGCTGACAGGCTGTATGTGTGTGTGTGTTTGTTAAACTAGGATTCAGCAGCTATTAATAAAATCCCTTTAAAATGACTTTATAGCTACCAAAATAAAAATTTTAGAAATAAGAGCTAAAGCCCATAAATTTCAGGCAAAATAGAGACAAAGAGCATTCGATTTTTTTTTCCTGAGGAAGGTTAGCCTTGAGCTAACATCTGCTGCCAATCCTCTTCTTTTTGCTGAGGAAGACTGGCCCTAGCTAACATCTGTGCCCATCTTCCTCCAGTTTATATGTGGGACGCCCACCACAGCATGGCGTGCCAAGTGGTGCCATGTGCACACCCCAGGCCGCCGAAGCAGAACGTGTGCACTTAAGTGCTGCGCTACCAGGCCAGCCCCAATACATTCGATTTTCGTTTTCATTTTTTACAAAACTGCGATAATGACATACTAAATTTTACAATATTTTTCATTTTACTACCTCAAAACACACTTTACAACCATGAGCTAATTAATCTTAAAACTACCCCTACATAACTTCATTATGATGATCACTACTTCCTAAGGGAGAATGGAGGATACAGTGACTAAATGATGTATTTAATTAGAAGCCAAGAGTCTTGGATATTACTCTTCCGTTTTAACTAATCATTGGAAGATTATTTGGGTAAAAAACTCTTGAATAACCTTTTTGGACCAATTATTTATATCAGAACAATCTGGTCATAAAAAAGAATTCTAGCATTTTCTTCCCTTAATAAAAAACTGTTGTCATGGAAATATTTCAGTTCCCTGTGTCCTCCAATTGCCTACATCTGAACAGGTCATAAACAAGCAGATTAACTGAGGTCCAGCAAAGTCTTTTATGATGGAAGTAAGGTTTCTAACAGGCTACACTATAAAGCTTTCCAAAGTCTATTTTCCAGGATAAGGAGAGAATAAAAGGACTCTTTGAGGCTTGGCTGTGCTCTATAATCACGGCTTCTTATCCTAACTGGCTTAGACTTCTCCCTTCTTCTAAACCAAATACACTAAATCCATTACTGTTTCCCATGCAGAAGTCTTATTTTATTTTATTTTGATTGGCTAATGAAAATGAAGTTCCATTTACTAGAAACGTCATGGTATCTCTTGGAGATGACTTACCCTGAATACAGGGAATTGATGATATTTTCCAGGCAGTTCAAGCCTGTCCTTTGGTTTTTTTTTTTTTTTTTTTGAATTGTGGTGGCCGGCCTGGTGGTTTAGTGGTTAAGTTCATGTGCTCCGCTTCAATGGCGCAGGGTTTGAGGGTTCGGATCCCGGGCATGTATCTACACACTGCTCATCAAGCTAGGCTGTGGCAGCATCCCACGTACAAAATAAAGGAAGACTGGCACAGACATTAGCTCAGGGCGATTCTTCCTCAAGCAAAAAGAGCAAGATTGGCTACATATGTTAGCTCAGGGCTGATCTTCCTCACCAAAAAAAAAAAAAAGATTGGCACCTGCACTAACAACTGTTGCCAATCTTCTTCTTTTCTTTTTAATTCTTCTCCCCAAAGCCCCCCATACATAGTTGTATATCCTAGCTGTGAGTGCCTCTGGTTGTGCTGTTGTTTGCTTTTTAATCAAATGATTTCATTAACTGATGCAATCATTCATTTCATTCTGGCTGGGGGACCTGACCAGCGCATGGTTTTATATTCACAACAAAAACATTCTCCTTACTTGCCTCAAAATAGGAACTATGCTGCACATTCCATGAATTTGTTTAATATAGTGGGTGCAAGAGCAATTACAAAATTCAACTCAGAGCAGGAATGTTTTATATCCTGAATGAATAAGGAGAGGGAGATTGAAGGGGCTTTTTTTTTTTTTTAAAGATTGGCACCTGAGCTAACAACTGTTGGCAATCTTCTTTTTTTCTGCTTTATCTCCCCCAGTCTCCCCGGTACCTAGTTGTATTATCTTAGTTGCATGTCCTTCTAGTTGTGGCATGTGGGATGCTGCCTCAACGTGGCCTGATGAGCAGCGCTATGTCTGCACCCAGGATCTGAACTGTTGAAAACCTGGGCCGCTGCAGCGGAGCGCAGACTTAACTGCTTGGCCACGGGGCCAGCCCTTGAAGGGGCTATCTTAATTGGTGCCTGGATCCATGATTCCAACATGTTGGTTTTTTCATTCCAATATGGTGTTCCTCCCAGCCCGTGGGCTCTATCTGGAATGCATCTTTTTGAAAAACTGGAGAAAACAGGAAATGAATATTGTTTTGAGATTTTCACCACCAGCGTAGAGCTGGATGATGTCCAGGGGGGTAAGCATGAAAACTGCAAAGTTGGCTTTTGAGACCATGAATCCAGGAACTATATCGGGCTGCTACCTATATCTTCATACTTACGTGTGTAGGAAGACAAGACGCACACACCTGCAGGCACACAGCCGGTTTAGAGGGCCTGGAGCAAAATATGAAAAGGATCGTGTTTATTCTTTAGGAGAAAGACAAGGATGGTTTGTCTAAACTTGTAGCATTCATAACTAACATGATAAATCATTCATATAATGTCCTTCATCATGCTGGAGCTGAAGGACAAGAACAAACAGCTCATCGCTCTAGGTGAGATTGCTGACAACCAAGCCAGGATTCTGGCAGTGGCTTGAGGGGACTGTGTCATGGGACACTGTAATTGCCTTCATGGTGTCAACTTCAACAGGTTCAAGGGCCCTAGTGTGAGCCCCAACAGGTTGTGGCACTCAATAAGTGTTTGCTGTGATGATAAATGATACAAACCCTCTCTAAATCTGTTGTCCACTGATTTAACATTTCCTTGAACTCATTTTCATTCTGAGGCTGCACTACTTCTGGAGCTAAGCTTCATGAACTTACCATCCATGGTATAAAGTCTAAAATGACCTCTCTTAAGCTTCAGAGGGTGTTCTCTAACTTGAGTGTCCCGGAATTTAATGAACAGACTGAGCCTGTCTCTCACGTGTGTTCATGATTTTCTAGGTTTTCTTCATTCTAACCTTTCCTTTTTCCAGGCTGGAGACTCACCATTTTCCAGGGTTAGTCTCATGTGGAAACACATTGATATCAAGCATTTACATAATGTAGTTATCATGTTTAGGGGAATGTGGTTGGACGTGTATTATAATAAGCACATCCTGAAGTCTACTGAGTATTTCAAATGATAAATACAATTCAGCCTTCAGAAATACTATCTAATTTACTCATGTAACCTCTTTGTGAGGCAAGAAAGGGTAGGCTTATGTGAATATCTTCATTTTTGTTATTGACATGGGAAATTCATCTCCAGAGGAAGGATCTACGTAAGAGAGACATTATCTCTTCCAAAGGACTATCTTTTAGTCTTGGAAGAGTTACGTGCCTTGAGGGGCCTTATATCAACCGAGAAAGTGGGTGGAAGGTGAGTGAGGCATGATGACTTGAAACAGGACACAGACAACAAACTCACTTACTTTAGTGATCTTCAGGCCTGTGCTGGTGCGGAGAGTGCACCAGAGTGCTGTTTGGAACCTCCTTATCATAGCTTTGCAAGCTGGACCAGAATTCCAGAATGGCATTTGCCCATATGAGTTGTCAACATAATAGCCATTCATTTAATAATTATTTAATTGATGCCTACTATGTAGGAGGCAAAGGCTCCATGCTGGGGCTATGGTCGGGGAACACGATCTACAGAGTGTCTGTCTTCCTGGAGCTTACACACCAAGGATAAATTTGATGTTCCAGTCAAAAAATAAAATTTGTATTTATGTACAGTTCTAATCTCCACCCATCAGACCCTCTTTAGCAACTGCCACTTTTCAGTATGATCTAAGCCCAGCCCACTCCCTTAATAACCCCACTGGGAAGCCCTGGGAAAGAGAAGAAGTGAGGGCAGCAGGAGATGGTGAATGTAGGCAGATAAATGCCGCCTCTACCAGGCTATTGTCCTCCAGCTGTGCCCTTTGTCATTTCTTTCCTGGCAAATGAGGCCAGGAACATCTCAAGTAACTCTGCTTGAGTCCACAAGAGCAGTACAGAGGGGAGTAGGATGTCAAACACCATGAGTACAAGGTCCATGTTTGTGTTGGGGGAGGGTAAGTTAAGTTTGTGTTTCCTTTTTTGAGAAACTATGAGTATTGTGTTAAGATATTAAGAACTAGGACAGTGTTGATGGAGCTGGGAAGAAGGGGACAAATAGAGAATAAAAATCAAGGCATTGGGTTTGGGGAATAAGGAAGGTGAAAGGTGTAGAAGGACTCCTTATTTTCTGATCTGGGCAATTATAAAATAACGCAACTGAAACAGGTTTGAGGTGGGGGATGCTTAATTTGTCTCAGATATGTTGGGTTCATATGGAAATGTCTAACAAGTGTTGACTTTGGAGCTCTTGAGGAAGGTTTGGGTTGGAGATTATAAACTGGAGACCTCGTACTTCTTGGTCCTCCTTACTTGACTTCTCTAATACCAGGTGTTGATGGCTTTTCTTCTATCTCCTTGGCCACTTCTTTCATTTTCCTTCATGAGCGCATCTTCCAACACACTCATTTATATGTCCTTCAGGCACCTCAGACCTTCAAACTCATACTGCCCAAAATTAAACATGTCATCCTCTATGCCACTTCCAGACTACTGCTGCTAGCCCACTACTCCTTCCATGTTCCCTCTCTCAAGAATGGCCGGATTATCTGCTCAGCCAGCAGATCCAGGAACCTGGGAGCTGTCCTCCACTCCACCTTCTCTTTTCTCTCTCATATCTCATGAATTGCCTACTCCTGGGTGTCTACCACAGAGTTCACCTTTCAGATATTTCCTCCTCTTTCCGTTTCCACTACCACTCTCTTAGTTCAAGGTCCTCACCTGGGTTACCGCAACAGTCTCTTTACTTGTTGCACTATCTCCAGTTGATTACTCTATGGTCAGTGTGATCTTTCTAAAATGAAAATCTGACCCTATCACTCTGATATTGTCTTCTTAGGTAGGCCCTTCCCATGTGGTGGCAAAGAGGGCCACCAGTAACACTAGCCTATTGCATCATCTTAGAAACTCCAGTGGAAAAACCAAGTCATTTTAACCATAATTCCAATAAAAATTCGAACATATGACTCTCACTGATCCACTTGGGTCACGTGCCCATTCCTAAACCATGTCCAAACATGTCTACTCTCATAGATTCACTTACAGCCAGTAGAGCTAGCTTTCTCACTCAGACTTCTAGGTCTCTGATCATACTACTTGTTCTCTCTGGAGTTTATTTTAGGGATGGGTGGGTGGATGGAAGAGAAATGATAGGTGCCATTTAGGACATCCTGAATTTGAGACATCCAAATTCAGGAGTGGTTATGTGGTCAGTTGGATATATCCATACACTCAGGTTTGAAGCTCAGGAGGGAGGCCTGGGACAGAGAGGTATCTTTCAGAGTCTTTGGTGAAGAGACAGTAATTAAAAGTAGAGGAGAAGGGATTGGCCCCGTGGCCAAGTGGTTAAGTTCACGCACTCCGCTTTGGCGGCCCAGGGTTTTGCTGGTTTGGATCCTGGGAGTGGACATGGCACCCCTCATTGAGCCATGCTGAGGTGGCATCCCATATCCCACAACTAGAAGGACCCACAACTAAAAATATACAACTATGTACCGAGGGGCTTTGGGAGAAAAAGGAAAAATAAAATCTTTAAAAAACAAACAAAAAAACAGTAGAGGAGAAAAAGATCACAGGGGACATAATAACAGGTAAGGAGAAAAAAGTGCCAAGCAATGAGTTCCTTGGGAATTCATTGGTTAGAGGAAAAAGAGTCCATGATGGAAACCGAATAGGAGAAGCCAGAAAGGTGGAAAGAAAAACAGATGAATGTGGTGTCAAGGAGCCCAGGAAACACAACAGAAAGTTTCCAGAGAAAGAAAGAGAACTTTACGGTGGATGCCATTAAGAGAATGAGTAAAATAAAGACTAAATAGCAGCCACTAGCTTCAGTGGCATCTATGTCTTTGTTGAAGTTAATGAAAGAAATTTCAGCGGCATGTTGAGGGTGAGAACCAGACTGGAGGAGTAAAGAAATGAATGGTTGTGAGGAAGTGTAGACAACAAGTGTAGACATTCGATTGTGAAGGGAATGATAGTGATAAGGTGGTAATTGGAAGGGGATGTGAAGTCCAGGGAAGGCTTTTTCTTTCTTTGTTTTTTTTAGGTTGGGAGAAAATTTAAATGCTGATGAAAAAGATCCAGTGGAAAAAAGAAGGGAGGGAATGGGGTCCAGGCCTCCTTGAGATGAGTGATCCATAATAGAATGGACAAGGAAGGACACAGCTGTTGAAGGAGAGATGTTTCCAGGTGGTAGTGGGGGGCCTGTTTGATGCTTTCTGTTTCTCCTAGAACCAGGAACCACAGTCATCCACTGAGAGTGAGGAAGTAGAAAGGACGTCAGGAATATGAGAACACAGTTGAGTTGGCAACTGTGAATTCACAGTGGGCAGAAGCTCCTGAGCTTCTTCATTTTCTTCAATGATTCTCAGCTACCCAGGTTCAGGCTTGGATAAAGAAGAAACAGCAGAAGACAGAGGGAAGGGTAGTAGTTCAGGAGTAATTGCAAGAGAGGGGCTGACATAAGAGACTGGAATATAAGCCAGACAAAGTCGGGAAGTAAAGACCAAGAGGTCTCAGAATTAGAAGACAATGGAGGGTACTATGAATAGTCTTGATGATGTCAAAGACCATGTGAGACTCTAAACTGGGTGTGAGGAGTCTATGATCAGAGAGTTGGTGTTTAAATCACTCTTTTTTGAGGTGGAGTAGTTTGGAGTGTTGACCAGGTCTAGGGTGTAGAGAAGAAGAGAAGGCCATGAAAAATGGGAGGTCAAGGACCGGAGAAGCCAAGAGGTTAGGTGGGACATCTTTGCATATGTTCATTGCATCCCAGGTGGATTACAGCCCAGGAGCTGAGGTGGATAGACTAATAGAGAATCAGGCACCCAAGTCTTCCCACAGTATAGGTGTGTGGAGGGAGGGGGCGTCTGAGGACGGCAGCAACAAGAAGGAAAAGGGGTATGATGACACGAGCCTCAAAGAAGTGCTTTACAGTATTCAACTTAAACTTGATGACAAACTTAAAAATGTGAAAGCATGTATTTTTAATGTGCTGCAGTTTAAACATAGAGCAATCAATATTATAAAATAGAAGATTTCTGATTTTTAAAAGGAATTGAGTTTACATGACTATGAGAAATTTCTGTTATTATAAAAGCATAGGGCCTTTGTTTTACATTAATTGGAGCTGAGGCTTCACTGAGGAGATTCTGGGGGCCATGCAGAGTGAGTGGCCATTAGCTAACAGGGCTACTGGAATTATTGTGGAAGGCAACAAGACCATTTCCCCTGGCTCAGATTCAATCATGGGAAGCAGAAGATTCCTCTAGCCACGGCCCAAAGATGTTTGGTTTTAGGAGAAAGGAAAAGAGAGGAGGAGAAATTGCTTTGTAAAATTCCATGGGCAGTTAGCAAGAATGGTCTTAGAAGTCTTCCTGATGAAACAGGTGGGGAGACTCCAGGTAATCTGAGTTTCTTAGCCATCACAGCCTTTGGATGCCCAGAAATTTTGCTTTCACTTGGATGCTTTGCCAGTCTTTGCAAATGCTACAATTGGACAGGCAGCCTGTAAGGCTCACTGGAGACTCTCTGCTTGTCCTAAAGTGCTTCTGAGGTCATTAGCCTCCTTCCAAAAAGCAACACCCACCCTTTCCTAGCAGATCTCCATTATGGCTGGCCCCAGAGAATTCCAGAGCCATCCACACAGCCTGGAAGCAAAGGGGGAGCCCTCTGGGCGTGAAACATAACACCAAAAGCTGTTTTGTCCTAGTATAGGAGCGAGTCCTGGTGTTTTTATTCCACCTTTACAGTTTAGAATTCACTTTCTAAACCCCCGCTTTGGTACCAGGTGACAGGCTTCAGATGCCCTGAAAAATGTAGTAGGTAAAGTGGAGAAACCAGAAGCAAACTATGATGAAACCTCAGAATTAATTCAGTAAGTTGCTATGAGTTATTTGATTTAACGTTTTAAGTAAAGCTTACAGTTGTTCCATCTGATACCCCAAGAGAAGGCTCACAATGTCTACTATCTCACATATTTCACAGAATCTTGAACTCTGGACAAACTTTGAGATCATCTCTTCCCATCATCTTATTCTTAGAGCTCTGAGCCTGTAGTGGGTATCTTCTGTCCTTATGTGTTTGATGGTCCCATTTCATTTGGTGACCTCGCTTGCCTTCTCACCATATGGTCCTGGTGGGGCTGTCAACCACTCCACTCTGTCCTCTCCTCTTCCGTGCACAGGGATGGGACTGTGACCCAGGCTGGGCCTTCCTTGGTTTGAGAGAATAGCTTGGGCTGCAAGCAGTCTTCTCATCTTATTTATGGAAAGAACCAGACTGCAGAATGAAGCGAAGCACAGACAAGCAGAGCCAAGCACCAGAGCCCTGATGATATTATCTGTGCTTTTGGACTCAGGCATGTTTTCCTATTTGCATACAAATGGTAGCCCAGGATAAACATGGTTCTGCACTTTGCTTTCTTTATTCTTTTAATTAAACAATATATCCTTGAGATTATTCCATATTAGTGTATGGAGAGCGTCCTCATCTATTCCTGCAACTACATAGTACTCCATCATGTGGAGGCATCAATAACTAATTCAATTGCTTCTCTATTCATGCACATCTGGGGTTATTTCCAAACTTTCAATATTTCAAATGCATGTCACTTCGTATTTTGCCAATGCTGGTAGCCTTAGAGGTGGGATTACTGCATTACTGTACCAGTGTAACTTTTACTAGATAGGGACAAATTCTTCTCCATAGGGATTGTTTTGCACTCTCACCAGCAATGTGTGAAAGTTTCCTTTCTCCACAATCTTGCCAACAGAGTATGTTGTCAAAGCTTTGGCTTTTTTCTCGTCAGTGTTTTAATCCTGTTCTCTCCCGTCTTGCCCTCCTTGAAAAGGCAAAGCAGCTGCTCACCAATATCCATAGACTTGACTCGATAAGGCTGTGGAACATTTGCTGGGGATATGTTCTAGAGATGCTGGTGAACAGAATCTAGAGTAGGTGGGAAAGTCATCTGTGTTTGGGATCAAATTATGACATAACCAGTGAGATTCATAACACTGGAAAGAGGCACGAGTGACAATGGAGAAATGGTAGCAGTGAGCACAATGGAGATTGCATTTGGAGGTGAGAGATGGAAAAAACTGTAGAGAAAAAAACAGGATGTCTGTTCCCTGATATTAGCTTGTGAGTTGCTTTGGTTTATCTCAAGTGCTAACTCATAAAGTGTGAAGCCACCGGTAACTAAAGAGCATTTCCAGTATGTGAAATCATCTTTCTCTTTTCCACTTGCAGGGGCAGAAACATTTTCCTTCTGCCCTTCTAGGTTTTTTTGGCTGATCTAATAATTAAATTGACATAAGATAGATTAACAGGAGAAAAACAAATTTAATTTCCTACATACTGGAGTCCATAAAAAATACGAGACCCAAAGGCAGTCAGGCAATTGCTTAAATGACATCCTGACCTTAGGAATGGGATAGGGGCCTGGGGCTGCAAAGAGGAGGAGGGCAATTCACAGGAAGATGAGAAGGGCAGATGTTTCATAATCAGACGTCTACCCTGCCATGCAGGTGAGTCTTTCAGATAAGATGTTATTTCTGGTAATAGCTCTCTTTTTGGGCTAGGTCCCCTGTCTCAATTCTTTTAGGCAGTTAAAGGAGAGGTAAAAGTGGCACATTTTAGGGCGGCATAATCTGCTCTCCTTCATAATCTTTTGGGACCTAAATAAATCTTTTGGGAACTAAATAATTCCAATGCTCCCTTCTCCACTTCATCTTCCCGGCAGTGCATGGATATTTCAACATTGCTATCAACATCTTTGGAACTGTTAGTTGAGTTGTTTAATAACTTTGCCTCAATCTTCCTGTTTTTAATACAAGTAATAAATGAGGAAGTCATTTTAGTGGAGGAAAGGAGTTCTAAAATGAAAAGACACATTTCACCTTTTAAATTAAGTAGAGATTTTTCAGGTCACTTAAATTATTATTTAAAAAAAATAAATGATCAATGAACTTGTCAAAATTGTTAATTAAAACAGCTGTTTTAGATCTTCTACCATAGAGTTGAAGGACATCATTTATTTTGCTTCTGGCAAATGAAAAGGCAAAGTGGTGAGAAAAGAAAAATCATTCCCCCTTCTACCAAAAAATTAGACTCAAATAATCGAGCATTTGTGGCATCTAGAAAAGTATAGACTAAAATTTACTGCCACACTTCTTGTGGTTGGCTGAATAACGGCCTCCAAAGATCTCTAGGTCCTAATTCCTGGAAAACTGTGAATGTTACCCTATATGGCAAGAGACAGCGCAGGTGTGCTTAAAGTAAGGATTTTGAGTTGAGTAGATTATCCTGGACTATCTGGGTGGGCCCTAAATGTAATCACAAGTGTCCTTATAAGAGGGGGGCAGACTACAGATAGAAGGAAGAAGGTGTTATGATGACCTCAACAAAGAGAGAGACAGATCTGAAGATGGAGGGCAGGGCCTTGAGCAGAGGAATGTGAGGAATGCAGCTCTCTGTTCTGGAAAAGGGGAGGAAATGGATTCTCACCTAAGCCTCCAAAGGGAGCTGGAGCTCAGCCTAGCCGACCAGCCAACCCCTTGGTCAGCCCTGTGATACTGATTTCAGACCCCAGCCTCCAGAACTGTAAGAGAATAAGTTTCTGTCTTAAGCCACCGAGTACGTGGCAATTTGCTACAGTAGCCATAGGAAACTAATTAATACACGTCCCAATTTCTGGGAAATAAGAATTTGGTGTTTGATTTCAAGTTTACTAAACGAGTTAATGGAGGTGAATGAGAACCTAAAGGCATTATACAAAAGAACCAATTTGGCTCTGCCTCTATTCGGTAGAAAAACAAGTGCACTAGCTTTCAAGTGCTCCATTTGTAAATCAGGTCCATAGAGCTTCCTCAGCTAGCATTAAGGTGGTCTAGCTACTGGCAAGGGTCTCAGTGTTAACAACTATCTTGACATTTGTGTGTGTGTGTGTATGAGGAAGATTGTCCCTGAGCTAAGATCTGTGGCAATCTTCTTCCATTTTTTATGTGAGATGCTGCCACAGCATGGCTTGACAAGCAGTGTGCAGGTCCACACCAGGGATCCGATCCTGCGAACCCTGGGCCACCAAAGGGGAGCGTGTGAACTTAATCACTACGCCACCAGGCCAGCCTCCAATCTTGACTTCTTAATGTATTGCTAGGCCTGCAATAAGTAATGGAAATTAATCCCTGGATGTTCTATACATTAGTCAGCTTTGGCTGTGATAATAATGTGTAGCAAAAATCTCAAAACCTCAGTGACTACAACAATAAATATTTATCTCTAGTTTATACTGCACGTTGGCAGCTGTAAGTTGGGTGACTCTGCTCCAGGCTGCAGGTCAGGTACAGGTCTGCTTCTTGTGTCCCAGGTGCCAGGTCTTCTTTTGGGACCCAGGCTTAAGGAGGCACCCTCACCTGCAATGTAATGTTCTCATGGTGGACGGCAGGAGCAAAAAGAGGTAGCGAAAACTTGCAAAGCCTCTTATGATCTCTGTTTGGCCACACTGCTACTTCTGCTCATATTCCATTGGACAAAGCAAGTTACATGGTCAAGTGCAATATCACTGGGGCAGGAACGTTTATTCTTTCTGGAGGTGAGGAAGTGAATATTTGCTGAATGGTAATAAAGTGCACCACACCCTGCCATCCTGAAAAAGTTGGCTGAAACCAATGAACGATGTAATGAAGAGTTATATCAACACTACAAGTGAAGGGAGACTAATCTTTGGGCTAGTGCTGATCTTGAGACTTCCGTATGAAACCAAGACTCTCAAATGGGGCTAAAGTGGTCCCAGGGTGGTAATGTTCCCCGGTTGTTAGCAGAAGTAAACACAAATCCACTTTGGATGCCCGCAGCCTAAGATTAACCAAATAAAACTACGACCAAATGACTTTACCATAATGACACATGGAATGAAGTCACTATGAGTGAGAGTCAGCAGAAATAATGTTGACACATTCCAAGCTTTTAGATATTAGACTTAGCAAAATATAAAATAATGAGTTAAGAAATGTTTAACGAAATAAAATTTGGAAACACAAAATAAAAAACTATCAAGAATGACAAGGCTGATTTGAGAAAAATAGAACTTTTAGATACGAAAAATTTTTGAATGAAAAACTCAATGGATTGGTTAAACAGAAGATCAGACTCAACTAAACAGTTATTTAGGGGCTGGCCCCATGGCCCAGTGGTTAAGATCACGCGCTCCGCTTTGGTGGCTCAGGGTTTCGCTGGTTCGGATTCTGGGCACAGACACGGCACTGTTCATCAAGCCATGCTGAGGCGGCATCCCACATGCCACAACTAGAAGGACCCACAGCTAAAAATATGCAACTGTGTACTGGGGAGCTTTGGGGAGAAAAAGGAAAAATATAAAATCTTTAACAGTTATTTAGCAAAGTGGAAAAGAGATCTGAAGAAATCACTTGGAATGCAGCACAGACAGACAAGGAGATGGACTATGTCAAAGAGGTTAAAAGATATTGATAATAGAATGAGACGGTCTACTTATGATTAATTGGAATACCAGGAAGAGAGATATAGAGAATGGAAAAGGGGCAATATGTGAAGACATGATAGTTGAGTATTTTCCAGAAATGATAAAAGATTTAAATCGACATGTAGAGAAAGTACAAAGTATATTAGGCAGGATAAATAAAAAGAAAGCCACATATAGACAAATTATAGAAAGTTGAGAACACCAAGAACAATAAGCTAATAAGATAAGGCAAATGACCTACAAAGGAACAATCATTAGACTAAGAGTTGCCCATCCATCATCAACAATGGAAGCCAGAAACTAGAGGAACAGCATCTTCAAAGTGCTGAGAAGGACACAACCATTTCCCCTTGGCTAAGACTGAGTAGTTTTTCTTAAGGGCTGTCCTATGCCCCAGCAAGCCCAAATAAATTGATTGACACACCTAAGACTTCAGAGTAGTAGAGGTGGGTAAAAATTAATGACACTAGTCACATTAAGAACATTTATTTACCTCTTTTTACATTCCACAACAGCTT
Organism: Equus caballus; assembly: GCF_041296265.1. Lineage (NCBI taxonomy): Eukaryota > Metazoa > Chordata > Mammalia > Perissodactyla > Equidae > Equus > Equus caballus. Next base: position 83,711,657 of record NC_091691.1, read on the forward strand.
TGAATCTGCTTCTCATATACAATTTTCACCATCTTTTATTGATGACGTAGACATTTTCAGATTAAATAGAAACTAAGAGTTTAACACCAACAGACTGTTACTAAAGGAATTTAAAAGGATGTCCCTCAGGAAGATGGAAAATGATCCCAAAGGAATGTCTAAGAAGCAACAAGGAATTCTCAGAAATGAAACGCAAAACCTACTGGTAAAGCTAAAAAAATTGTATAATATAAAAATAATATCTAATTTGGTGATTTGAAAAAGGACAGAAGGAACTGGATAGTGATACCATGGAAGGAGTAAATGCTGAAAAACAGTGTTTTAAGCTTCCCGTATTGCTCAAACGGGGGATTAAGATATTAACTTTTGATTTGTCAAGTTAGGCATGCGTGTAAAATGTCAAAGGTAAACAGTAAAAGAATAGAAATGCAGTGATTAACATCCCAACCAGGAGAGGGAAACAACTATACTAAGAAAACAAATAACATCGAGAAACAGCACAACCCAATGAAAAGATTCATGAAAAAGTAAAAAAATTACAGTAAAGATGTGGAAACAAATCCAGATACTTTAGAAATATTAATGAATAAAAAAAGTAAATAGCTCATAAAGCCAGATAAAAGGCAGATATTTTGCCAGATTGGAAAAAAATAGGAATTATGTATCTATATCTCAGATAATATTTTAATACATTTTAGAGTATAGAATGAACAGCACATAGCTGTTCAAATGCATTTCTTAAAAAGTTTAGCTATTTTTATACAAAAAGATTAGCTATTTTCAAGTTATTCTTTGCTACCCACCTCTATACTTGTCAAAAGTTTGAAGCCTGGTTTATTTTCTTATATAATCATAAACACCCTAAATTTGTGAGATTTCTTTATGTGAGCTAAGTTCCAACATGACATCAGTTTTTACACGTACATAGCCATCTTCAAAATATCTACTTCATGGGCTTTCATTTTAAAGAACACAAATGCCCCAAAATTGAACAGAAAAATCTAGTGTTATTTATATGAAACTTACACAAATATGTGACACTGTATTAGTCAGCTTTGGGTACTTCCCAGATTTGATTAAGATATCCATAGTTTGCTAAGCCAATTCAATAATTTGTAAAGAGGCTGAGCGTTAAAATGTTCCCTATTTGTGATTACCCATTGTACTTTAAAAATGTTCTTGCTAATTTTTCATTTCTGATGATACAAGGGAAGAGCATTTACAAAACACCCACAGTATCAAAATCTAAGATGTTAAAGGCGGCCTCTGAAGGGAACAAAATGGAACAAATTCTAGAGAAGAATCTACAAGTTGGGTTCTGTATAATTGTTGGGCAGATGAGAAACTGATCCCAGGATGAAACAATTTTGCTTTGGATAAGACTGCTGAATAGCTTCTCTTTAGGGTTGCCCTCTTGGCACTCCCTTGCCCCCAGGAAACTGGATTATTATCTGAGACTTCAGAGTGGTAGGCAGAGGGTAAAACTGACCCACGATACTAGTCGCATTAAGTGTATTTGTTTACATCCTACCTCATTCCACACAGGATTTGAGTATGTTTATGATATGTAATTTCCTCTAAATTGAAAAAAAATCAGGTTCATGGAAAATATATAAAGAATAGGAATATTATTCTTGGCCAGAGATTCCTAAATTTTGCTGTGCATTTGAGTCACCTGAGGAGCTTCTAAAACTCCTGATGCCCATGTGGCCCCTCCCACCAATTAAATCAGAGTCGGGGTGGGAGGTGGAGAGCAGTAGTTTTAAAGATCCCCAGGTGTTCTGATCTGCAGCAAAGTTTGGGAACCACTGGCCAAGGCTGCCATGCTCAAGTCTACGTGCACAGAAACAGCACCTGGGAGGCTGTTGAAATTACTGATGCCTGTGCTCTTACCTTGAACCCATGAAATCATAGTGTCTATGCTGATGTCTGGGCACACAGTCATTTTAAAGCTCCCCAGATGATAACAATGTGCATCCAGGGTAGAAAACCATTGCACTGGGGGAAAGCTGGTACATAATTACACAGGAGACTGATTTTTTTGTTGTTGTTGAGGAAGATTAGCCCTGAGCTAACATCTGCTGCCAATCCTCTCTTTGCTGAGGAAGCCTGGCCCTGAGCTAACATCCATGCCCATCTTCCTCTACTTTATATATGGGACCCCAGAGTGCAGGCAGGTTGTCAGCTGTTGTGGTGGGGGTCTGGGAGCAGGAACCCTAGAGGAAGGAGAGAGAGGAAGTAAGACACACTTTGCAGTTCCCAGATGATATGGCCTCACCCAAGATAAAGCCTGGAACTTAGCACCTCCAGGGTGTAGGAGGGGTAACCTCTGTAATTAGAAATAATTTTGTTAGAAAAATTTAAAAATTGATCACATTTTCCCTCATACCATAAACTATGCAAAGGTTGACAAAGGCCCGGCTAGTAACTGTAAAGAAAGGCATATTAGAATTGGTGTGTGTGGCTCTGTGTGTGTGTGTGTGTCTGTGTGTGTGCACGCTAGCGCACCGGCAAACCTTTTGTTTAGCAAAAGAAAAAGAATCTAGGTCTGAAAAGGTCGAAAAACTTTGGCCTGGGAAGAACAGAGCCTTGTCTTTTTAAATGTTCCTCCCTAAAGATGATTTTTTTCTCAGTTGGGCTTTGTGGCATCTAAGTACTGTCGATTTAATGGCTCACAATTTGTAGAGAAGAAGGCTTCTGAGTCGGGTGTTGACTCCATGGGGCTGCGTCTTGGAACGAAACCCATTACGTCTAGGGCACAGGTTTTAAGCCACAGTAACGTAGGGAAACAAAGGAGAGGTTAGGATGGGTGTGCTCCTTTTCTTTTGCAAACAATCTAGCCCGGGAGACAGCAGATACTTAGTCAAGTAGCTGGGTTGGGCATGAGGATTCTTTTGGATCACGTGAGTTAACTTACTTGAATGAAAATCCTAAATGCACCCTGTCAATACCCAAGTAGGTGCTTTGATGTTTTCTTTTCAAAGGCAAATGGTATGTTCTGCTTGTTTTCTTTTTGAACTCACAACTGTACTTAACATCTCGATTTAAGGAAAGTCTTCCTGAAAAAAGTCGAGTGACGAATTTCTTGCACTTAGTTTCTAGCATTCCTATAAATCTGAAAGATTAAATGAACTGCTTGCTGGACAAACAGTAGCTGGGATGTGGGAAGAACCTTACGGCGGCTAATAAGACGTCTTAACGGTTTGCATATGCAGAGGATAACCTTAAACTTGAGTTTGATACTTCACATTGCGGCTCACAAACGAGCTGCCTTTTATTCAAGGAACCATGCTGTCTGTTTTCGAGTGGGTGGGTGTGTACTCAGAGCGGGCGCTTCGTTGGTTCTGTTCCAAGGTTGACACAGGCAGTGGCGACTCGCGGCCACACCGGGGCAGCCGCTCCCTGGCTGGCGGCCGGGCCAGGCGGATCAGCTCCGGGGAGCTGACAATGTAGCCCAGTCGGGCTTGCCGAGGTTGCCAAGAATTTAAAGGGGTCTAGAAACATCCATCTTTCCCCCTTTAACAATTACAGGGAGCTCAGGGCTCTTGGTAAAAAGACTACTGGGAAGAGGAATGGACTGAGTGCAGTTTCTTCTTGTGTGTGGAAAATACCTTCAGCGCCCCCAAATGCCCAGCCCGCCCCCTCCCCAAAGCAGAAGGAAAGCGGGAGAGGAAGGTGGGTCGGCTGCCCAGCCCAAGTCCGCACAGGCGATCCTCAGCGCGTCGGCCCCGTGGCCCGGGCAGCCTGGAAGAGCCGCTCCGGAGGCCGGGGGTGGGGTGGGCGTGGGGGCCGAGCTCCGCCACCCCCGCAGCCTGCGGCCCGCCCCCCAGCCCGGCCCGTGATTGGCTTGGGGGGCGCGTGTGCCCGCCCCGGCGAGGCGGGGAGGGTCCCCTCAGGGCGCCGGGTGGGAGGAGGCGGAGGCGGAGGAGGGGGCGGAGAGAGCGGGGGCCTGGAGGGAGCGAGCGAGGGGACGGGCGAGCCGGGCGCCGGAGATCGGAGAGCAGGCTCGGCGCGGAGAGGGGCGGAGAGCGGCGGGCGAGCGGGGAGGAAGGGAGGGAGGCCCGGGCCGGGGGGAGGGAAAGCCCGGCGGGCTCCGCGGCGCCGCCGCGCGCAGGGAGAGGCGCCGGGGCTGCCGGCCGCTGCACGGCGCGCTCTCGGGGCCGCCAGCCGGCCCGGCCCCGCAGCCATCCAGGAGGAAGCGGCGCGGGCAGCGGCGGCGGCGCGCGCGCTCGGGCTCCCTCACCTGCTGGCGCTCGGCGGCTCCCCCGGCGGGACGCGCGCAGGGCCGGGTGCGGGGCCGGCCGGACCCGGAGGAGGCGTGAAGACCCGGCCGCCCGCGCCGCAGCCCAGCCGCCCGGGAGCGCCTCCGATCCCGCGCGGGGCGCCGGCTCCATGGCGACCGGGCTCGGGGAGCCGGTCTACGGACTTTCGGAAGACGAGGTGAGCGGTTCCCCTTCCTCTCCGGACTCTCCCGGGAGTTCCTGCCCCGCGCCGGCAGGGGGTGAGGACCCCTGGGGTGCGCGTCCCGGCGCCTGTAGGGGAACCCCAAACTCGGGAGCGCCGGGAGCGGGGTCCCGGGGGAGGGGGTGCTGGGGCCCTCCCGCCGGGCGCCGGCGGCCCCCTTCCCCCCAGCCAAGCCCATTGTTTGTAAATAAAGCGGCGCAACGCCCTTCCAGCGGGGAGTTCTCGGCAGCTCCCAGCCTTTGGGTGGGAGCAGGACGCGTGCGTGTCCCCATCCTCTCCAAGCCGCGTCCCCCGGGGCTGTTGGGCAACTTTCCGCTTCGCCCCTGCAGCCCGGGAGTCCATGATGTGTGTCACGTTTGGGTCGCTGCTGGACACCCGCGCAGCCCGGGGAAGCCGGGGGGCCGCGGAGGAACCTGATTTGTCTCCCCCTGGAACTTTCTTTCTAATGACTGTCAGCAAGTGCTCTGCTACGTGTGTGTGCTTGTCACGGTGGGAGTGGGTGAAACGCGTGGAGTTGTGCGTGTCTGACCCTCTGTCTTACAGAGTCTAAAGCCAGGAGTATGGATTTCGGGGTCTTTTTGGTGGGGGGAGCAGGTCTAGGATGGTGGCAGGTGCTACTAGAAACTTGGAGGAAGCTTGCAGCCCTGCCGTTTTTTTCCTAGCACCTCCGGGGTGGGTGGAGAGACGAAAGCTCAATTGATCCCTCTTATTAGTAAAGCAAATTAAATAAGCCACGCCCCCAAGGCTGTCGGTTTGCCTGGAAAGCGCTTTGTTTTTCCCCCTCACTCTCCTTGCTGTTTCCCACTCCCCCCTTTTGAAAGATCTTGCTAATTCACTGCTTAGCCCTCTCTCGACCAGCCACGCTGGGCCCTTATTGGCGTGTCGCTCTGCCAAAAAGGCGGGTGGGGGGCCTGTCGCGGGCGCGGAGTGACAGGCAGGCTGGATGGAGCAGGTAGGAGGGGTTTGCCATCTGGCGGGGCGCGAGCTCAGGTCTGGCTCCCCTTTCGAGAGGTGAATTTACAACCCATGAAGCATTACTCAGCAGGGAGGTATTTCCTATCCTGGTTGTGCATTTCATGAAAAGTTGGTGCCTGGAAATTGCAAGGATTTCTGGATTTCACTTTTTTCCTCCCCCTTCTTTCTTTTCTTGAGGTCCCCTCTGTCTCTGGGGATGGGGGTGGGGTTAATGGAGAGGCTATTATCTGAGACGTGCCCACGTTATGGCTCCTCTCTCACCAGCTTGCCTGCTCTGGTATGGGGTGTGTATATATGTGCATGTATGCTTTGTCAATGTGTAATGGAATAGGTATCTTAGGGTGGGGAGGGTGGTTGGTGGTATGACTTTTTGTCTTAACAGTTCTAGGTAAAGGTTGCCGTGGTATTTAGTTTATCAAAGAATGATCACAATGCAAATAATGTGATTTGCATTGTCGATTATTTTGCCATGCCTTTGTAAAATGATTTTCCTTTCTTGTGCAGTTACCTGGGGATGCGTGAAAAGTAGCATTGTTTCATTTTACCCAGGGGGTTCTTCTCTCCCTGGCGTCTCTCCTCTTTGAGGAGCTTTCTCTTTCATTCTCTACTTCTCCATTTAATTAGTAGCAGTGGAGGGCCGGCAGTGAGCTTTTAGAAAGGTACTGAGAAGCAGACATTCCTAAACAAAGGGCTTGAGGTTTTGTGCCGGATGAAGACAGCTGCATTTTATCTTAGGTCTTTTTTTTGGTAATTACATGATTATTTTTAAAAGCTTCCTGAAAGAAATATATTTTACAGTATTTTGGGAAATGCAGCTGGATAAATGAATCCCATGCATGTCAGTGGTGTTCTTTGTTTACGTTTATGGCTAGTGTCAGAATCTACCTAGAGCCCAGCCCGCCCCTTGTCCGGACAAGTTAATACCCATCTTCTTACCTGGTGTCTGGAGTGTAAGTGAAGGATGGAATATGAACAGGATCCGTGTGTGTGTTTGTACATGACTGGGTTCACTCTTGCATGTTGCTGGAGGGCTGTTTGGGGCTGTATATGGAATAGCAAGAGGTGATGAAGACATTTTATTGATTGATTGAGTGATGGCCATGTTGCTGGTACTCATTAGTTCCACCCACACTATATTACAGAAGGCAAGTCACATCTGTCTTCCTTTTCCAGCTTCTCCTACCATTGAAAAAAATAAGGCAGGGTTCTTTTGATGATTTCACATTTTTGTGGTCTTCGTTTTTTATGGGAGGTTTCATGCTGTCAGGTTGCCCTTCAGAAAATGAGGGAATGCCTTCGTAGAATATTAACAACAAATTGTTGAATTTGCACAGCTTGTTTTTGTCTCCTTGAATTAGTCTGTGTAAGAAAACAAACGGAGGATTTTAACAGGCTCTTAAAGTAGAATGCCTGGTGAAACAAACGGCAGGGTTGTTTTTCCAAGGCACCTTAAATATGGGTGCACTTCAGTTCGCGCACTCGGTGTGCTGCAGAACATCATATGTGAAGATACTTTGATTGCTATCTGGAAGAGTCACCTTATAAACCTCCTAGCAGAATAGGCATCTGTAGCGAGCAGATTTCTTGAAAGTAAGTGTCCGTTTTCATGGGAGGTTGATGAAAAGCATTCTATGTTTGGAGTGCATTTAGTTCTATCCCATCGCAGGAAGACTCTAGCTCTAACTACTGCTGGTGATGAAGCATTGCATTAACCTAGAAAATAGCAGGATGTCCAGACAGAGGGCATTGTTCTAGGTCTATCAGTTTGTAGAATGAAAGGGATTCACTTGGACTTTGCTTGTGTGACTGCATGTGCTGTTTGTGTTTTGTTGTCTTTCTGGCTGAAGTTCCTCTGGTGAGTTATAGTTCATACTCACCCTGATTTAAAGCAGGTCGGTTTGGGTAACCAAATTTGAAATCGCCATCAGATGAAGGGATTTGGGTGTTGGAGGGATTAGCAAATTAACAAAACTTCTGATTCCGGGCCAAGGATCAGCTTTGGTTTGGAATCAAAGCAGTTTGGACTAGTTTCTGCATCTCTGGCTTGGTTCCTTGGCGGTTTTTTGTTTTGCATGTTGTTTTTATTTATTTATTTTTTGGCAGCCTGTAGCACATTTTGGCAGTTGACTTGTGAATGTTACTGTTAACCTTCTGAAATCTTTTGTTACAACATCTTGGAATATCCTTTATTGAAAAGATTTTCTACTGGGTCAAATACCAGTTCGAATGACAGCTTTCTTATTAGAGGTGGCATTTAAAGATTTTTTTGGTGGTTAGAACAAGGCAAATGGCATAGAAATGAAGGCCAGGATGACATTGGATGGTACGTTGACACCTTCCCTCTTTGTTTTATACAAACGAGGATAGTTGGCTAATGTTTCATGTGCCTTCTCTGCACCTAGCACTGTGTTTAGCCTTTATTCACTTGCTATCTCATTTAATCCTCGTAAGGACCCTATGAGGTATGCTATGATTTGTAGATGAGGACTAGAGGTTCAGAGAGGTGAAGTGGCCTGCATAAGGACACACAGGGAATAAAGATGGAGCCAGGATTTGAACCCAGTTCTGTTGATTCCACAGCCATAGTTTTCAACATGCTCCCTCGCTTCCAGGTATCTTGAAAGGTCTTCATAGCTAGATTGTTCAGGATAATGTAAGATAGAGATAAACGTTAGGGGTTGTAAACTGATGACTTCTAGGTCAGAATGGACCAGGAGCTGTATTTAGTATGGACTCCATAGTGTTTTACAGCTTGGGAATTTTCATGGAAAATGGTAAAAATCTGACTTCAGTGTGGCTACATTCTCACCTGGCAACAATTAGTGCGTCTGAGTCATGCGTGGCCCTTGAGATATGGCAGCTGTATTATATTGGCCATCTCTGCTCTGTTTTGTCTTGGGGGGGAGGGGGGCTGTCTCTTTATTAATTTGCATATAATTGCCCACTTTAGAACAAACATTAAAGGTTAATCTTTGGCATAGGTATCGTATTCTCTTTAAGATGCTGTCAGTGTTAAGATGCACCATTATTTTATGTGCCACTAAGAAAGAAAGAAAGAAGAATTGCTGTAAAGCTATGATATTGTCGATTTTATGATGCATCCTTTTTTCAGAGATGTTAAAGTATGAAAACAGGGATGTTTTAGAATTCATGAATTACTGTAATTAGAAACCTGGGGTAACCTTGTGCCATCAGTTTCAGTACCCCAGTCATTCAACACGTTTAAGTCAACTGCTAGTCAGATTTCTGCTTTTCTGTTTCTGAGAAAAGGACCAGAATAAGAGAAATGCTCCCAAGTGGGCTCTGGCAGAGGGGAAACAGGGGAGCCTAGATGATAGGCTCCCCGGATAGCCATCTGTAAGTAATTAAGAATAGTCATTAGTTTTTTAAAAGTGGTCCATGTGTGTTTTCAAGAGATTACTTGAGAAACCCTGCACGCCATCTTTGCAGCTGTGCAAAATGGTCACAAGATTGCTTCTGGAAATTACAGGTTAGATGCTGTTTGGATCTAAAGGTGGATGCTGAAAGGCGCTTTTCTAGAGAAAGATAAGACTTGCCCATTCATTCCCACTCCAGATGCCTGAGTCAGGCCTAGCAGTGCCAGCTGGTGTGCTGTGTAGCTGGGACATGCACCACCCTGGCTCGAGTCTTCATCATGATCGCTAATATTTGAGAAAACCCTAACAGGGCCTAGGTTTTATTTGTGACATTTAAAAGCAGTTTTCAAAATTGGCAAATATAATTAACAATATAATATATCGTTTTAAATTTTGCTTTCATTAGATTTTTGTTCAAGGATTTTGTGGAATTTGTATAAATTGTCAATTTATGTTCTGAGTTTTGTTGTCAGAATGTTGATTTGAATTGTGTTTCTCCTTACTGAAAAGTAGTTTCCTTAACTTAAGCAACAAAAATAATGATGTTCCAAGGGGTGAGGACCGTGGCAAAATGAGAATCCTCAGAGAATGGAGTTTCTTTATCATGCAGAACACAATTTAAAAGGAAGTGCTTGAATGGTACTGGGGCATCTCTTCAATGCAGTGAGCGCCCACATCGCCAAGAAACTTCCTTAGAGAGTTGCTTTGGGATTCTGGGAAAGTCAGTATGCTTGATAGGTATTCTGGAGAAATATGAATTATCTCAAGGAAGAAATCTCTGACATTAAGAATCATGTCACACATCACCGTGGTGGTACTTTTCAATTCCTGCTAAATTGCTTCTGCCCTCGCTGTGAGGGGAAGCAGCTTTATGCTCATTGCTAATTTAATCGCCTTCTGAACTGTGCAGTTATTTAAATAAGATACAAAACATGGTAGTATGTGACTGGTGGAAGAAACAAGCTAGTTTTTCTTGGATAGGTTGAGATATTAACATTTTATTTTGAGTTAAAAGATCTTTTTAAGCAGATTTTATTGCTGCCCTTGCGTTTTGAGTCCTGAACGACTAGCAGCAATAAAACGAGATCCTAACTTAAGAGTTTTCAAGCTTTTTGATGTTGTAGGTCTTTAAATAAGTGTTTTTGTCTTACTGATGTATTTAGTAATAAAGCAAACAACATGTTGATCTTTTGACAGTGCATATTAAAGAGGATCATAATATATGAATAATATAATAATGAAAATAGGTATTCAGGTAGTAGGATTAATGAAGGGTATGAGAAGTGTGACGAGATGTTACTTTCTGTTTTTATATTGTTTATCTTCCAGGTCACAGTATAAACAAATATATTTCATTTTCTGACTATAGGTGGCAATGTTTGTACTATTGGTTGGGACTTGCGTGTTGGTGGAACATGGAAATGAGAACATAATTTAGAGGTGAGGATGAAGAAACTATATTTAGAAAACAATATTTTCCTACAAACTAAAAAAAAAAATCAATTATTTAATAAAGACACCTAAAGTGATGTTCGTCAGTGTGGGCAGTATCAGGAATCATTACTTTTCCAAGGTTTCCCTTATTCAGGGCATATTAAAATTTGGAAAAGGGACAGGCATTTGGATTTGGGGAAAAAAGCCCCCACAGCGTAGAAACACAGAAAAGTTCCTTTGAGAAGCACTGTCATATGCTGTCTTCTTGGGTGCCTAGGGACTTCTCAATAATTCTGGTTCTGCTGTATGGACCATTCCATAATTACCGTCATTGACTTTGAGAAGGAACTAATAATTATCACTCTTTTCAGATATTTGATTGCTGGAGATATTCTTGATTTCTGAGGCAAGACGGTGGCTCAGGTTCTAGCAGAGCGAAAAGCAGTGGTGTCAAGATCTGGGACAGTTATTTCACGAACATGTATGATCTTGTTATAGTTGTAATGTTTTGTTTGGAAGCAGAGCGGCCTGAATGCTAGTGCTGCAATACCTTTAGGAGAGAGAAGCCATATTACATAAGTCTGTCTGGGGGAACCAGCTTACATTTGACACTTCAGTTGACTTTTTGTCCCTGACTCCAGAGTCCTGTATTGATTCAGAACTCGGCAAGTGTCATGGTGAGACTGTCAGATTCCCTCGCTGTCATCAAAATCCACGTTTGGTTACTTCTTGGCAGGCAAGCATCCACGGAGAGATTTCGTATTCTTTTTCTACCTCCTATTCACCAAGAAAAAAGGGCCATTCAAAAGTGAGGTTTTTTTCATGTAAAATGCTGTGATGTGAAATCTACCCTGTGAAGGTGGAACTTGGGAGGGCTTATAGGGGTGGTGATCTCATGAAAGGGAAGAGCAAGCCGAGGGAACTGTCCCGCTGGTTAGAGTGGCTCTGGCAGGCCCATGGCTTCTCAGGCACGCTGGAGTCCGGTTTTGAAGGATCGCTGGAGTGGCTAGGGCACATGTCCACCTCCTTAGACCATGTGCCTGGGTACCTCCAGACGAGGGGGCAGACCCAAGAGGGGATCTGTGGTGCAGTTACGAGGGCCTGAGTTATGCCTCTGGGTTTTGGTCTTGCCTTTGTTAAAACAGTTTTCACATTTTATTTCCCAGTTTTCAGCCTCATTTAAGGCCTGGCTCTTCTTGGTCTGCTCAGATGCACTTCTGGATCGCGTTTTACAATGTGTCTTTTAGAGCGCCTTGTAAAGCTGGACTTCCAGTGTGGGTAAAGCGTTGAGGTGTTGTCATAATAGAGAGACCTGCAGTTGGAAAAGATGGCTAATACATAGCTGGTGGGAGGTCACTCTGAATCGCCCCGGTTAAACATCTGTTACGAATTCATGTTCTAAAATGCAAAGTTAAACAGTTTTTTTTGGTAATCTATATGATTTTAAGGTTTACACGTACGTCTTAGCAATTGTGTTAGGTATCACCAGTTTGAGGACGAGTGAAGACAGGCTTGGGTCGGGGTAATGTTAAAGATGAAGATCGTCTCTATCAATTTTTCCTGTTGTTTAACTGAAGATGTTTGCATTGAATGGGTTAGTTTTATTTTCATGTGTAAGTTTTATTTTTTAGTGCTGGAAGTAATTTTGGTCTTTTTTTTTTTTGAGAAAATGAAAGCAAGGCTAAGCTATTGAGAGAATTACTTCGTTTAGTAGCTGCTCAACATTAACTATTAATGAAAAAAGTGTATGTATATGTATTCCACCGAATTAAAAGCTCCACATACTTGTTCATGCATCTCCCCCTACCTTTGGAATCTGAGTCTGTTGAAAAGCCTGTGCTTTCTTTTCTCAGTCTCCATTTTTCCTCTCTGTTAATAAGTGATTTATCTTTGAATGTCATCATAGTGCTAACTTCATCTTTGGCAGTTTGATTTGGAAAGGGGAAGGAGGGTGAAGTTTAAAGAAAAAGCAAAACTGAGAGTCCTTTTGCTTCCTTTTATCCTTCCCTCTCGTTCCTTCTGTGCTTCATGCAGTGTGTGTGATAATTGGATGCAACTGTAATTACAGTCAGTAAGTTAGTTTTTAAACTTTGAACCAGCTGTATTTCCTCCCCGCTTGTTAACCGTAGAGGATAAATGAGTGTGGCTCTTGAATTAAGCTGTATCTTGAGGGGGCTGAACTGTGTGTGTTGATTTTGAGTTCTAGAGTATGTTTATGCTGATAATTGAGAAATTGGTATGTACCACGCTGCCTGCCTTTGGAATAGACTGATGTCTTAATTTTCAGTGAGTGTTGTTAGTGAAAGAGAACACTTTAAGCTTGCGAGTAAGAGCTTTTTCTCCCTTGCTTCCAGAAGTGAGGTAGAGAAGAGTATTGTGCAGCCGTGGGGGTGGCGGGTGGGGTGGGAAGAATACTTAATAACATGGAGATGTCAGTAATATAACATTAAGTGGAAAAAGTAGGTTACAAAACAGTGGGTGCACTGTTTCTACGAAACAGTAGAATCCTCTTGTGGTTAAGAGGGTTTCTGCCTAGAAGAAATGACTAGGAATAGATCCCAGGATATTAGTGGTAGTTATCTTTGAGCAAAGGGATTAGAGGTAATTTTCATTGTCTTTTTTGCTTACTTCTGTTTTCTACATTTCTACAATGAACTTTTTTTTTCTTAACATAAAAGTAAGTTTAAAAGTGAAGTAGAAAGAAACTTCTTAAATGCATGTACGTCTAGCTTTGGGTAAAATTAGAGCCCTTGTTCGGTACAAGTATTGATAGTATCTGTTGCGTTGAGCACATGTTTATCAGGGGCCTGCTTTGTGCTTTGTGTCTAAGGATCTCAAGGTCATTGCCTTAACACTCTTGCGTTTTAGGAGCTTCCCACCAAGATGGAAAGTGGAGGGATTGGTCAAGGGCTGAATATTTTTCAGAAAAAATGACTGGTAAATTAGATTGTTTTTTCACTTGCAGCTTACAAAAATAGATGTTTCGTTTTCTTCACTATGGACACTTAAAATTTGTTTTCATCCTTCTCTGCACTCAGTTGCGTGATAGTCGTTTAAATCTTTAGTAGTGTTCTGAAATTTGTTTGTGCCTACTACGAAAATTATGGCCTGTGACCAGACTTGACTCTCTTTCTCTGCTTTTGTTTCCTTGGGTTTTGAGTTAAAGGTCTTGTTACCTGATTGCAGCATTGAATAGTTTTGGATTTCCAAATGATCGCTCTGGTCATCCGTACATGCATCTAAGTGGCAGGAAGCTCTTTGTTTTGCCTTTGAGCTGACTTGTAATGTCCGTCTAGTCTGCGTGTTTCCCACAGTATGTTTCATGGTGGTCTCTTCCTGAACACAAGGGTGGGGTGAGGAAATACCATGTCACGTCTAGTCCGAGACTTGTCTTTGTGTCCGTTCCCCTCCCTCCTTTTAATATTTCTGAAATAAGGATGCATCTTACAATTGATATGTCTGTTTGCTGTGGTGGTGGGTTCCTTGCACTCACACCACACTCCCCCACTTCCCCAGTCCCCCAGTCCCCCAAAAGTTACAGCTTACTGGTGATGGTATCTTAGAATTATGGCACTTGAGTTGGCCAATCTCAATTTGTGTATTATGGTGGTCCATGTATTGTGGTAGATTGCTGATAGTTGTCATGGAGACTATAACCTCGTCTGTCTCATTCAGTGGTGATGTGTCTGTTAAGAAGCACCCACCTGGACATTGAGGACATGTGCCAGCTCAATGACATCATCAAAGAGTCAAGGTCTGTCTTTTCTCTACTCCACTATCTGTAGTCTGGCCCTTTTCAGAGGCCTTATTGGTCCAAGGGTGGCTGCCAGTGGCAGTCAGAGCTGTGTTCTTTTTTCTACTTGCAGAGGAGAGAGAATGGCTTCCTGTGGCTTTCTCTTAAGATTAAGGAAATCTGTGTCTCATTGGCCCACAGAGGCTTAGATCTGCTCGTCCCTCAACCAGCCAGTGGCAAGGAGGGGATGGAATTACCTTTATTACCTTAAGAGTCCACCCCTTGCTTGAGCTGAGGTGAAGTCCTTGATGACCCACAGTCCACTCGTTGGATAATTCACCTACCTTCAGATATATACACCTTCAGAAATGCCTATGGCTTCATGAAAGCACATGCTCCCTTTCCCCAGGGAGGCAGGCTCCATCTAAGTATTGGAAGGATCTCTGAGTGATATGCTGTCTTTTCTCTTATACCTGAAAGTTTTTTTTCTCTTTTTTCTTTTATGGTCTGGTGACATATGGCTAAAAATAGGTTATGCCCCCCAAAACATTCAACCTATGATAGCGAAGAGGGAACAAGATACTACAAAAACCCTCTTATTTGGAGAGGGGGAAAATAAGAAAACTCACACTGTGGTAGCTGGCAGGAGCCCTTGCCTTGCTCGGACAGTCTGGCAGCTTCTGGCTCTGCTGGATTATGTCCACTGTGAGAATCTCCCTTGGTCCTTATCCTCTACACCTACACCAGGACGTCTGTTGGTAGAGTGCCTCCTTTTGGGTCCTGCTTGGGTGTGCGTTTGGGCCTTTGGGGTTGCTTGGGAGTTGAACAGCCACAGGCTGGTGTCAGCTGAGCTCAGTACAGTCACGTGCTTGTAATGACGTTTCAGTCAATGATGGACCGGATATGCAATGGTGGTCCCATAAGATTAGTACCATATAGCCTAGTTGTGTAATAGGCTGTACCATCTAGGTTTGTGTTGGTATACTTCTGTGCTGTTCACACAGTGATGAAATCGCCTAATTTGGTATTTCTCAGAATGTGTCCCTGTGGTTAAGTGATGGATGACTGTATTTGGTAATACTGCTCGCATGAAAACGTAGGTTGCAGGTTTGTTTGCTTCTAGTCAGTTCTGTGGGCTGGTAATGACAGCCAGTGGTCTTATCTAGATGAAGTCTCTGGTTCTGGGAATTTCTTTCTCTTAGCCACAGGTCTCTGCCCTGCCTGCCCCATCCCCATTGGGTCTGCCTCAAGGTGATCTTAAAATAGCCTTGAAGGAAGAGGCACACAGTTTGGGTCCAAGAGACAGCAGGGGTACTGTACCCCACTCTGCCTTTCTGTGGCCTATTCAGAATGACCACCTTCCCCAGACTGGGACTGTGGGACTCACAGGACCCTCTGCCAACCCCCCGACTCAGACATTCCAAGTTTATTTATAGCACCACTGTTTGTATAAAATTTGTGATAGTTGGGGCTCTTGATTGCAAGCAACAGTGGCTGATTCTGATGAATTTAAGCAGAAAGGGATTTATTGAAGGCATTTTGGATGGCATGGAAGTACCTGTAAAGCTGGAGAGCCAGGCCTGGACAGTGGTCAGGGCCCAAGGGAGACTGGACACCTTGAATCGCAGCCAGAGAACCCACAGGAAGCATCCAGTGAGGGCCCCGGGGCTCCCAGACACTGAATGCCTGTCTTCCCACATCATCTCTGGATGTGATGTGGTGGCCTCCCTCTTGGTGTAGCTGCATCAGCTCTCCTTTCTTGCCTGTGTTGGGGATCTTCACAATCACTCCCGGACTCGATTCAATAGAAGGACTCACAAGACCCAGAAATTGTTATACTCATAGTTACGATTTATTCCAGTAAAAGGATAACAAGGCAGAATCAGTGAAGGGAAAAGATGTGTGGAGTGAATTCCAGAGGCAACAAGGCACGAGCTTCCCAGTGGTCTTACACAGGATGCACTTAATTCCTCTAGCAACAATTGTGATGACCTGTGTGAAATGTTGTCTACCGGGGAAGCTCATTAGAGACTCAATTCCCGAGGTTTTTGTTGGGGACTGGTCATATGCACCCTCTGCCTAGCATGTCCTAAAATTCCAGACTCCGAGAAGGAAAGCAGGTGTCAGCATAAACCACAGCATTTGCGCGGACAGTCCAGGCACAGAGAGGCACACTTATCATATTTAGGGAACATTTTATATCAGTGGAGGGAACTGTTTACCATTCAGTAGCATGCAGCCAGCCAAGGGCCAGCCTTGCAAGCAGGCCTTTCCAAGGCCAGCAGTCTCGGGCCTGCTATGCTGCTTTTCTGCACACTTCCTCTTTGAGTCCCTGGTGGGAAGCTCAGGCTAGAGCCTCTGATTGGCCAGCCTCAGTCATGTGCCCATGGCCCTTGCTGCTGGGGGGAGGGGAGTGAGGGGTTTGTTTCCTCCCTTTTTTAAACTTCTGGTTTCTGTCGAGGGAGGGGTGCCCAGCCTCTCGCCAAAACCCACAGTGTGAGGAATCCCCAAACATAGGAAGTGGTTTCAGATGCTGGGCTTTGCAGCACCCCTCTCCCCCAAAGAAAACCCCTCTAAGCATGAATCAGGCCCAGTATGAATGTTGAATGGATGGTTGCACTAGCGAGGCCAGGTGGTGTGTGTTTTGAGGATTTCCATCCCTGCATCAGGGAGAGGCTAGGATGTGTTTTTGCAAATTTTGTGTCCTTGAGGGGGCAGAGTGCACCCCCAAGCACTGCTGAGGTGCCAGTGCTCTTCAGGAACCTACAGTATAAAAAGGGAAACAGCAGTTCAGCTGAGACCCGAATGAGGCATTGCCAGCTACTCGAGGTTTGAGGACAGAATATTCCAGACAGGAGGAATAGCAAACACAAAGGCCCTGCGATAGGAACAAGCTCCAGGAACAGAAAGAAAACCATAGTGGCTGGAGTGTCGGGGGAACTGCAGGCAGCGAAGTCAGAGATGGGGACAGAGGACAGAGCTGGGGGCTTGATAGCTAATGTGGAGAGCTGGGGTTTTCTTGGTGCAGTGGGAAGCCTTTGGAGGGTTTTAAGCAGAGAAGTAACAGGATCTGATTTGTGACTTGAAGCAACTTTGTGTGGACAAAGGATTGTGGGAGGAAGGACAAGAATAAAAACAGGATGCGCCAGCCCTGGTGGCCTAGTGGTTAAGTTCAGTAGGCTCAGCTTCAGCAGCCCCAGTGTACTTCCTGGGTGCAGACCTACACCACTCTGTTAGTGGCCATGCTGTGCTAGCAGCCCACATGCTAAAAAATAGAGTAAGATTGGCCAGGGTATTAGCTCAGGGCAAATCTTCCTCAGGAAAAAAAAAAAAAAGTGAAAGCAGGGAGATCAGTCAAGAAGCCCTAGTTCTTGTTCGTTAGGAGGTGGTGGTAGGCTGGGATTCCAGGAAGGGCATGGTCGAGGGTGGTGAAATGGATGGGTTGGGCATGTATTTTGTAGGAATTGCCTGGGACTTGATGGAACACATAGGGAGATGTCACCTAGGATTTTGGCATGAACAGTTAGGTGGAATGTCAGTTACTGAGAGGAAAGAGGAGCAAGATTGGGGGAAATGGAGAAATCCAAGGTGTATTTTGATTAGGTTAAGAGTAATGTACCTCCTAAGATCCGGGTAATGCTGGTGGCCAGGTAGATACAGGCATCTGGAACCCATAGGCTCCTCAGCATGTGGTTAGCATGGGAGGCCCTGGAACTAGGGGAAATGATGAGGACTAGAGACAGAGGCGACTAGAGCAGGACCTGGGCCCACCAGCCTTTGGAGCTCTGGGCGAGGTGGTGTGGCCGGCGAGGTAGGCTGTCCTCTAACCAAATGTGGTCTCAGGAAAGCTGACAAAGGAGTGGGGCTGGTCAGTCATATCCAGTGCTGTGGGAGACAAATGATAGGGGGACAGTAAATGTGCATGGATTTGGCAGGGCGGGTGCCTTTGTGATCTGGGCAAAAGCCATGTCACGAGAGGTGGGAGTGGACGCCCCGTGGAGGAGAGGAAAGAAATGTGAGGATGTGGAGGCCACTCTTCGAAGGAATTTTGCTGTGAACAGGCGTGGAGAGACGTTGCTGCAGCTGAGCAGGGCCGTGGGGCCTGGAGCGTATTTTCTTTTCTCAAGTTGGGAGATGCTGGAGTGTATTTTGTATGTGGCGGAGAGGGAGAAAGTGATGCAGAAAGTGGATCTGCTGGTGCAGTGAGGTTGGTGTGAATGCTGCGTGACCAGCTCTGGGCCTGCATTTGAAATCATCTTTGATTGTGTGGGTATAAGTGATCCTTCAGTTGTCTCAGGCTAAGGAGATGAGACAAGTATGGACTTAATACGTCAGCGATATCCTCCTGCCCCATGAAGGCTGAAAATGGTGTACCTGTTGGTATGAACGTAAGTTTCCCTCTACAGTTAACAGGTGTGGGGGAATTGAGCCGACATCAAAACGGAACTATAGCTGAGCTACGCTGAACCCCAAAGAACCAGCTTGGTGGCAGCGAGCGCTATAGGGTGTAGACTTAGTTTTATGCTTCTATAAATGAAATAACAACCAAAAAATTTAAGTTAGCACAGAGAGGAGATTTGAGAGAATTTTTTTTTCCGTTTTAAATTGAATGTCAAACTTGAGAAGTCCTGTTCTAATTAGTAGTTGATCACCGTAGTTCACATTCTGGTGGCCTCTGACCTTATTTCTCCCTTTACCCTGACTCTTTGAAACCCTTTTATAGTCTTACATTTTATATATTCTTTTAAGCAACTTCAGCCTTGTTAGAATGAGGCTGGTCTTAATACACAGAAAGATGATTAATAATTGCAGGAAGGGACAGGAATGCCCACTAACAGACAATTTTATGGATAGGATGAGGTGGGTTGGCAAGTCCCAAATTGCATAACATTCCTGTCATTCTAGGGAGGAGCGACTTCTCAGTTTACCAGTCGTGTCGTGGTGATTTGAACACCTAGGCAACAAGGACATTGCCCTTCTTTGCCAGGTACCTTAATTCTGGAGTCTGCACAATGATGGTTTCAAGAAGATGCTCTGGTGTGGGCAGTGGCAGTTTCAACAATTTCTTTGCCCTCTTAAGAATCTATGGAAAATAAAACCCAGTGTAGAACGCTTGTAGGTGAGTCTGTGCCCTTCTTCTGTTGAACGTCTTTGCCTTTCTGGGGACTCGGAGCGACAGGAGGTCTTTTCACTTAGAATTCTAGGAAAGGAGGATAGTTAAGAGTAAAATTCTAAGTAGTGGTATAGACTAGAAAAAAAGGGGTAATCTATACTGCATGAACAAAGTAGAATTCAAAAAGATCTTACAGACGTTTTTTTGGCCAGCTGATGTGATGAGATTGTCTAATCTGAGACTTTGGCTTGGATGGGGGGACACTCACTGGCCCTGATACTGGGCTCGGGGCTGAGACGGCCAGTGGCATGCAGCTCTTTTCTCTGAGGACGTGTCGGATCCATTTGAGACAAGCTCATGAACAACGGTCATTCGTTGTGATTAGGCGAGTAGTAGAAGTAACTATTGGGACGGTGCTGTTGAGTCTAGGGTGTGAAGATAAGTAGAAAAGATAGGATGTCCAGCTTCCAACAGTGACCTCTGAGCTGAGTTTTGTATAACAATAAGCTAACAGGTAAAGTTTGAGCACTTTCCCTGTGCTAGGTGTTGACATAAATGTCTTACAGAAACTCACATGCCCTTCGCAACAGCTCTTTGAGATGAGTGCTGTTGTCTCCGTTTATGGGGGACACTGAGGCACAAAGATGTTAAGTATCTTGCTCGTGGGTCACAGAGCTAGTAAGTGGCGGAGCTGGGGCATGAACCAAGGCCGTCTGTCTGCAGAGCTGACGGGCAGAACCACCACACGGTGGTGTCTTGGGGAGGGGAGAGGAGGGCACAGCCGAGGCCTGGGTGGCAGGACGGAAAGTCAATGGAGGAAGTGGCTGTGTCTGAACAGCCTTGTGGACCTTGTCAAGGAACCGGGGCTTTATCCTCGGAGGCGGAGGCGCTTTGAGAAACCTGTTAGAGCTCTGCTGAGGCTCAGCACGCAGCCAGGGGACAATGGATTTGAAGTGGGAGGCAGTGGGAGGTCCCCCAGCTGGCCAGGCAGAGTTGGTGGTGATGACAGAGGAACTGAGCACTGGCGATAAGCAGGAGTATTTAGGGGGCACAAGGCATTGTATTTGGTTACTGACTGATAGGTGAGAAAAGGGGAGGAGCCTAGAATAATCCCCCAGGCTGCTTGTTTCAGAGGACTGTACGGGTGGGGGGAAGGGAGAAACCTTCGTTGATTAAATACCTAGTACAGTGGTTCTAAACTGGGGGATACGTGCCCCCCGGAGACATTTGGCAATGTCTGGAGACATTTTTGGTTGTCACAACTTGGGAGGTGCTACTGGCATCTAGTGGGTGGAGGCCAGGGATGCTTCTCAGCATTCTACAAGGTGTAGGACAGTGCCCACGGTGAAGAAACACCTGACCCCAAATGCCAGTAGTGGCTAGGTTGAGAAACCCTGCTTTCATATGTATCAGTTTTACATGGTTATCTAGTTTAATCCAGGAACCAATCATGTGAGATGATAAATACTATTTTTCATATGAAAAAAAAGCAAGGTTTAGAGAGCATGGGTTACTTGGCCAAAGCCACAGAGCTGGTAAGTGCCAGAGTCGGAATCCAAACCCAGGTCTTCTGTATGGTGGCAAGGTGGCCCTCTCGACTCTCCCCGCTGCTCATTCCTCACAGTGCTGCAGAGGAGGGCGGCAGGCTGGGCTGTGGGTTCTTTTTCTGTAGTGCTGGCTCCAGACTGCAGGAGGCAGGAAGGAAGGTCGTTATTTATACTCCCCTCTGCATAGGATCGAATTTTCCAATCCTGAAGGTCTTAGAGCAAGGAGTTCACAGAAATGGTCATCATTTAGATGTTGACTGTTCCCTGCAAATGTAAATATGGGAGCACATACCATCTTTCCTTTAAAAAGGAAAGGTAAAATAAAATGCAAAGATTATAATGTAAAACCCTATTTATTCCCTGTGCATGTGAACTGTTGTGTACGTCTCGCAGTGATTTAATTACTCAGTATCCCTTTGGGGAAAGGACAAGGTGAAGAGGGGAATTTGGAGGATCATACAGGACCGCTCTGGATTTTGAGATACTTGAACTATTAAAAATATCTTGATTTGCCAGAGGTAAGGAGCACTGCTGAGAATCAGTTTGTTTTAGCGTGGTCTAGAATGACTGGAGGGCTTCTCATAGCTCGGATAAACCAGGAGGTGTGTAATTCTGTCAGCTCCCTGTCCACTCTGAATGGTTATTACCCAGTTCCCGGGCAGATTTTGCATGGATGTAGCAGCCTTCCTTGGTGCCTCATGATATTAGAGCCTTGGGGACAGATCTCACAGTTGAACTCCTCATAATGTTGTAGTATCGTTATTTTCAAGGTTATGCATTTTAAGATGAAGTCTTTGGATGGTGATCTGGGTGAGGCTGCTCCCCTGAGATTGAGATGGGTGCCTCTGTGGGCATGATTTGTCTATGTGAAACAGTCTTTCTGTTGGCCCCAAGCCTGAGTTTTTGTCTGGCCACACAGCGCCCTGGTGCTTGGGCTGCTGGGGCCGTTTGGTGAGTGTGAGGCTTCTCTTCTTCATCGTTGGGTCTGTTCTGGAAGGTGCGCGGGCTCCTGCGTCAGGCACTGCTTCTCTGGGAAAGCCTGTTTGCTGCTTCTTCCAGTCTGATGCCATTTCTGCTAGAAAGGGGAAGCTTAGGAGGGCGCTGGGGCGGGGGATTCCCATCAAAGAGTTTGGTAAGCAGACAGCAGGGCCTCCGGCTTTGTGTTCGGAGAGTTCGTGTTTTCATTATGACACAGAGAGAAAAATTAGGAAAAAAACTGGGGAAAAGTTTGCTGCTGTCATCTCTCAATGTAAGTGGTCGCTACTCGGATTATCCTAAATGCAACATTGAACTCAAGTGTGATTTCTTTCAGATTCTGTGTTTAGAGTCACATGTATAACATGAAAGTAATAATAGGAAGTTTTGACAAAGAAATTGAAGAGGTGATATCAATTAAAGGAACACTTCTCAATTGGTCCAACATTGAAAAATAATCATAAAAATAACAAATGTTTTATTCACTGTATTAATGTCAGTATTACTCAGTGTTTAACTGATTGGGCTTAGGGTTTTTTTTTTTCCCTGCTCCAAGATTTCCCAATGAAGAACACCTTATTCTAAGATTGCTTGCCTTGGAAAGAACAATTAATCATGTGTTTCCTTTTCTGCAGTGGGAAGACAGGCAGAATAACACAGTATATTATTTTTTTTGGTATAAATAAAGTAGACCCACTTTAGAGAGCGAACATCAGTGAGGACTTCACATGTTGCCTTAAACTATTTTTATTATAATGTTTCCTAAAATATATCCAAACATAAAAAGAGGAATAAACATGTTTATAGCGCATATATCACCCTATCACTATAACCAACCTACAGATTCATTACAAATCGAATTCCCAACCTAGTTCATTCAGATTAACTGTATGATTTTAATGTGACAGATGATGCTGTTTTGTTAAAGCTGCATCTGTCATCTGTCCTCAGGAAGTACTGGCTGCTAGGGCAAGTTTTCCTTCCGTGACCTACCGTGTGCTGGGGGTGGTCCCCTACCCTCTTTTCCTTCGTGCCCCTAATTCATACTTCTGTTGTGCTGTGTGCTGGAGCGCAAAGACATCAATGACTTAGTCATAGCTGGAGACAGAAGTACTGTTGCCATCTTGATCATGAATACAAAGGCCAATTTTAGCCCCAGAAATCATAGGGAAGTACTTCCTTGCATAAGATGGCCATGTAGATGATCTAGAATGTGCTTGTATTAATATATTAAGATCATCATTGTCTGAGGCTTCCTGTGCCAGATGTGGTCCTTGCTGTCACCTAGCAGGGAGAGAATTCCTATGATGGGCGGTGGCGCCTCTGTGGACAGCTGATGCATTTTGTGCGTTGGTGCTGCCATTATGACACACCTGTGATTTGTCAGGATACGGATGACTCTCGCCTGGCCCCAGTAATGTATCTACATTGAGAATGTCAATTAGATCTAATGCATCTTGTACCTTTGTTGCTATTTGATCTTGCACAGATCTTGTCTTTACTTTTTATTTATTTATTTATTTTTCTTTCTGCCTTTTCTCTCCAAATCCCCCCAGTACATAGTTGCATGTTTTAGCTGTGGGTCCTTCTAGTTGTGGCATGTGGGATTCCGCCTCAGCATGGCCTGATGAGCGGTGCCATGTCCATGCCCAGGATCCGAATGAGCGAAACCCTGGGCCACTATAGTGGAGCATGCGAACTTAACCACTCGGCCACGGGGCCAGCCCCATTGTCTTTACTTTTTAATTAAAGACAGTTTGGTACTGGAAGTTTCCCTGGTGAAATAACACAGTTCATTTAGTCTCTCATCTTTCCATTCCTTGGCAACCCTTTTGCCATTGTTACTGTCAGATGACCTTCCTGATTTTCCTAGTAAATATGTCTGTTGTGTTTTTTTTCCACGGCAAACAAAAAATCAGTTTTTATTGGCTCTGGAGTCCCTAGCAGGGCACGGATCAGATCTTGTGCTCTGCTCAGTGCTCAGCTGGTGTCCTCAGCTGCACGCTTTTACTTACACTGGTTTCTTGTCTAGCTTTGGTGGTCTTGCCTTAAATTTTTTCTCTGTTTGCTTTCCTTAGCCAGAGGTGACACTAAAATAAGGAATGATTTTATGCTTTTTAACAGATATGCTGGATGTTGGCTATCCAAATGAACATTGCCATTCAGGATGGTTTCTTGAGAGGCCTTGTTTGTACCCTTATGGGGTAACCATGGGTCAGTGAATTTCTTGGTAATTCTTACTCTGTCAAAATTGCCTTCTCAGCTAGGTTACTAGCCATATTAGCTTCTTTACCTTCCAGTAACACCTCCTTAAAATGGTGTTGACTGGATTGAATACCCATTTTAGTCACTCTGGTTGGCTTTGAAGCTGTTTCTAGAAGTTAAATTTGTCCCCTGGGAAAGCACACTTGTCTACCACTCAGGGGGTTGGATGTAATGGGATATGGGCTTCACTGGCAGCCCCTCCAGTAGAGAAGCGCTAAGAAGGTGTTGAACGATGACTTACTGTGGAAATAAGTGTTTAGAGTCCCAAGGTGGCTCTAAGGACATGCTGAAGTTCTTAGTGTTATATTCAAAAGGAATCAGCCACATTCTTTAGTATTCGTATCTTGTAGAGTGAGAATCAGGAAAGAAGCTTAGTAAATCTTACTCTACTTAAACAAAAGTAAAAGAGCGGAAATTACAGGTGGATTTTTGTACAGTAGAAGTATACACACATTTTCTTTTTTCCTCTTAGTTGCTTGTCTCTTTCTGTTACGTCTCATGATACTGTTTCGGAGCCTCCATTTTCATAGAAGTTGGGTGGTTCTGGCTTTTGCTTTCAATGTTGATTTCTAGGCACAAGGAAATTAATAGGTGGAGAGAGATTTTTCTCATTGAATGCTGCCGCTTGTTTGGGGATTGGGTTTATTTTGTGAGGTTTGTAAACATAGATTTCCCCATACACACCCACACTGTAATTCAGAATTCGTCATCTTTATTTTATTTTATTTTTTTTGGTGAGGAAGACTGGCCTGAGCTAACATCTGTTGCCAATCTCCCTCTTTTTTTTTTTCTCCCCAATGCCCCACTACATAGTTGTACATCCTAGTTGTAAGTCATTCTGGTTTTCCTGTGTGGAATGCTGCCACAGCATGGCTTGATGAGCAGTGCATAGGTCGGTGCCCAGGATCTGAAGCAGTGAACCCCAGGCTGCCGAAGCAGAGCATGCAAGTGTAACCGCTCAGCCATGGGGCTGGCCCCCAGAATCTGTCATCTTTAAATGTTGTTTTTTTAAAAATTTTGTTGAGGTCATAATAGTTTATAATGTGAAATTTCAGTGGTACGTTATTATTTGTCAGTCACCAACATAGGTGTGCCCCATTACCCCTTATGCCCACTACCCAACCCCTTTCCCTTCTGGTAACTATCTGTGGTGTATCACATTGATTGATTTGCAGATGTTGAGCCATCCCTATGTTGCTGGTATAAAACCCTCTTGATCATGGTGCATGATGTGTTTAATGTATTGCTGTGTTCGGTTTGCCAGTATTTTGTGGAGGATTTTTGCATCTATGTTCATCAGTGATATTGACCTGTAATTTTCCTTCTTTGTGTTGTCCTTGTCTGGCTTTGGGATCAGGGTGATGTTGGCCTCGTAAAATGTGTTAGGAAGTGTTTCTTCTTCAATATTTTGGTATAGTTTGAGAAGGAGGTACTAAATCTTTGAATCTTCGATAGAATTCTGCAGAGAAGCCATCTGGTCCTGGACATTTATGTTTTGGGAGATGTTTTATTACTGTTTCAATCTCTTTACCTGTGATTGGTCTATTCAAATTCTCTGTTTCTTCTTGGTTCAGTTTTGGGAGGTTGTGTGAGTCTAAGAATTTATCCATTTCTTCTAGATTGTCAAATTTGTTGGCATATAGTTTTTCATAGTATTCTCTTATAATCCTTTGTATTTCTGTGGTATCTGTTGTAATTTCTCCTCTTTGATTTCTAATTGTATTTGAGCCTTCTCTCTGTTTTTCTTAGTCTGAATAAGGGTTTGTCAATTTTGTTTATCTTCTTAAAGAACCAGTTCTTAATTTCATTGATCCTGTCTGCTGTTTTCTTGGTTTTAGTTTCATTTATTTCTGCTCTAAGTTTTATTATTTCCCTCCTTCTGCTGACTTTGGCTTTTGTTCTGTTAGGTATAGTTTAAGATTGCTTATTTGAGACTTTTCTTATTTGTCAAGGTGGGCCTGTATTGCTGTGAGTTTTCCTTAGGACCACTTTTGCTGCGTTCCTTATGACTTGGTATGGTGTATTTTCATTTTCATTTGTCTCCAGCTGTTTTTTTACTTCGCCGTTAATTTCTTCAACAATCCATAGGTTGTTGAGTAGTGTGTTGTTTAGTCTCCACATATTTGTCACTTTCCCAGTTTTTTTTCTTGTAGTTGATTTCTAGTTTCATAGCATTCTGGTCGGAAGAGATGCTTGTTATGATTTCAGTCTTCTTAAATTTATTAAGACTTGTCTTGTTTCCCAACATATGGTCTGTCTTTGAGAATGTTCCATGTGCAGTTGAGAAGAATGTGTATTCTGCTGTTTTTGGATGGAGTGTTCTATATATGTCTATTAAGTCCATCTGGTGTAGTTTTTCATTTGATTCTACTATTTCCTCATTGACTTTCTGTCTGGACGATCTATCCATTGATGTAAGTGTGGTGTTAAGGTCCTCTACTATTACTGTATTGCTGTTAATATCTCCTTTTAGGTCTGTTAATGGTTGCTTTATGTACTTTGGTGCTCCTGTATTAGGTGGATATATATTCATAAGTGTTATGTCCTCTTGGTGGAGTGTCCCTTTTATCATTATGTACTGCCCCTCTTTGTCTCTCATTTCCACTTTTATCTTGAAGTCTACTTTGTCTGATGTAAGTATGGCCACACCTCCTTTCTTTTGTTTACCATTAACTTGGAGTATTATCTTCCATCCCTTCACTCTGAGCCTGTGTTTGTCTTTAGAGCTGAGATGTGTTTCCTGGAGGCAGCGTATTGTTGCTTCTTGTTTTTTAGTCCATCTACTCTGTATTTTCTGATTGGAGAATTCAATCCATTTAGATTTAGAGTGATTATTGATAGGGTATAATGATGCCATTTTATCACTTGTTTTCTGACTTTTCTCTCTTTCCATTGTTTCTCATCCCATGTACTTCTGACTGCCAGTTCAGTTTGGTGGCTCTCTATGATGGTTTTCTCAGTTTTCTCTGTATTTATCATTTGTTTCTCTGTTCTGAGTTTTTGTTTAGTGGTTACCATGAGGTTTGTATAAAAGATCTCATATGTGAGATAGTCCATTTTCTGTTAGCCTCCTATTTCCTTAGTCTAAGCGGATTCCATCCCTTTTCTCTTCCCCATCTAAGTTATTGTTATCACAGCTTATTCCATTTTGTGTTGCGAGTTTGTGATTAAAATGAATATATTTATTCTTGATGTTTTCCTTCCATTTATCTTGAATATTATTATACTTAAGTGTTTGTTAATCTGTTCTGATAGAGAGTTGCAATTTTCTGATTTTGTCTGCCTGTTTATCTTTTTGCATACCCTTTTTTTTTTCCAGGTGTGAGGGCCTTCTTGATCATTTCTTGTAGGGTGGTCTTGTGGCAATGAACTCCCTCTGCTTTTGTTTATCTGGGAAAGTTTTTATTTCCTCATTGAATCTGAAGGATATTTTCACTGGATAGAATATTCTCAGCTGGAAGTTTCTGTGTTTCAGAATTTTGAATATATCATTCTACTCATTCCCAGCCTGTAAGGTTTCTGCTGAGAAATCTGCTGAAAGCCTCATAGGGGTTCCTTTGTAGGTTATTTTCTTCTGCCTTGCTGCCCTTAATATTTTTTCCTTGTCATTGATTTTTACCAGTTTTACTAATAAAGACCTTAGAGGCCAAGGTCTTTTTACCCTGATGTAATTAGAAGTTCTGTTAGCTTCTTTTACTTGTAATTCCAGCTCCTTCCCCAGGTTTGGGAAATTCTCAGCTATTATTTCTTTGAAGAAGCTCTCTGGTCCTTTCTCCCTCTCTCCTCCCTCTGGAATATATCTATAATGCTTATATTGCATTTCCTAATTGAGTCAGGTATTTCTCAGAGAATTTCTTTTCTTTATAAAGGTCTTAATTCTCTCTCCTCCTCCATCTGAAGCATTTCTATATTTCTGTTCTTTAAATTGCTAATTCTGTCCCCCATAACATCAGTTCTGTTATTTAAGAACTCCAGATTTTTTTTATTTCATTCACTGTGTTCTACATCTCCAACACATCTGATTGTTTTTTCTCTATAGTTTCAATCTCTTTTGTGAAGAATTCCCTCTGTTAGTTAATTTTATTCCTGATTTTATTGAACTGTCTTTCTGAGTTCTTGTAACTTGTTGAGTTTTTTTGTGATAGCTATTTTGATTTCTCTGTCATTTAGCTTGTGAATTTCTGTGCCTTCAGGATTGACTTCTGGGTGTTTGTCTTTTTCCTTCTGGTCTGGAGTGTCCATATACCTTTTCACACTGTTTGATGGGGTGGATCTGTACCTTCACATAGTGATGGTATCTGGTGTCAGATTCCACTGGCTGCCACTGGGTTGGGGGCAGGAGCTGTGTGTTCTGAACCCGCCGCGATCCCTCTCAGCTCTGCCTGTCTGAGCCTGCGCTACTCCTTCAGACCATAGTGGCCCTGTGGGCTCTCCCACTGAATGGGAAAGCGTTCATGTCAGGGCTCGGGGCTGCCATCTGCTCCCTAGTCCTGCTGAGACATGCCCCCCACTTTGGGGCCACAATGGTAGTGTGTTTGTTCATGGCAGCCAGGAACTCATTATCTTGGGTTTGCAGATCCGCCACCATCTCCTCCTAGGTCACACCAGCTCTTGTGCTTGGTAGGCAGGGCCTCCTCACTGGGTCTGAGCCTGAGCCACTCCTTGGGACCATGGCAGCACTGTGGGCTCTCCCACCAGACAGGAAAGCTATCACGTGGGGACTCGGGGCTGCAACCATCTGCTCCCACAGTCCCCACAAGGTGTGTGCTCCTCTTCAGGCCACAGTGGTACTATGAGCATTTGTGGTAGCCACGAACTTGTTTGCCTGGGTGTGCAGATCCACCAGTGTCTCCTCCTAGGTAGCACCAGCCATTGTACTTGGTGGTTGGGGCCTCCCCACTGGGTTCAAGCCAGGGCCACTCCCTGGGGACTGTGGCCACACTGTGGCCTCTCTCACTGGATGAGAAAGCAATCACATGGGGGCTCAGGGCTTGCCATCGCCTGTTCCTGCAGTCATGTCGAGGTGCGCTCCCACCCTTGGGGCGGTAGTGGTGCTCTGGGTGTTCCAGCTGGGAGAGCAGTCACACACATGCACAGGGCTGCTGGGGGGTCAGAGAGTGCTCCTGTATCTCCACCACCTTGGGAGTAGTCCATCCACCTTCAGATGTATAGCTGTGTGGGTCTCTCAGGCGTCCTGTAATGCTGTGTGGATATCCTCTGCTGATCAGTGAATGTCCATTTAGTTGTAGTTGGAAAAGGGAGAGAGATAAAGGGAGCAGCTCCCACTGCCATGTTGCTGATGTCACTCTCTGAATGTTTTTTAATACGCTTATCAATTTAAGCATTTAAGGACCACTCTCTTAAAGTGAATTTATGTCTAAATGCATTTTGGTTTCTGCCAAGAAAGAACAGCAGTAGAACAAGTGAGAAGTTGGTACAACTAGATGTAGCTCACAGAAGCAAATTGAGGTGGAGAGTTGTGTTGCTGTTTTATGGTTTTGATAGAGCAATGTGTAGTCCTAGTTTAAAACAAGTCTGGATAAAAGTCAAGATTCGCACATCATCCTTGCAAGTGTTTGAACCCAATTTTGAAGATGTATATATGTATCTGGTATCATGGTGACCTCAGGCTCTGAAGAGTGACAATAAAAGCAAGTAACAGTGTCTTAATACCACTGCTTAGCTCTCTGATACCCTTTTGCTGTTCACATTTGAGGGGTTATCAGGGAACAATCCACTTTGACGTGTTCTAGTTAAAGCAATGACTAGGGGTAGGGTGGGTGATCCACTGCAAGGGCCTGTGAGGGACACACCTGGCTTACCTGCTATACCTAGCACACTTGGCTAGGGGGCCTGTGAGGGTACACCTGACTCACCTGGTACACCTAATACACCTGGCTAGGGGTTCTATGAGGGCACACCTGCCTTACTTAGTATACCTTACACACATAGCTTACATGGTACACCGAATACAACTGGCTAGGGGACTCAAGGCACATCTCGCTTACCTGGTACACCTAGCACACCTTAGTGGGTGGGGCTGTGAGGGCACACCTGACTTACCTGGCACACTTACGGTTCCCATTGCATAGGGTCTCTTAGCTAAGAAATGAATGTTTAAGCTGCGAAGTAAAAGGAGTAGCTCTGTGGAAACTTGGCAACACTTTGAGTGCTTTTGTGGCAGCCCACATATATTGTCCTTTCTGATGTATAATTAGTGTCCCAGTGGAGCTATTGGCTAATGGAAGCTGGAGAAAGGGATGTCCTACAGTGTTATGCAGATTGGAGGTGAGGTGAGGTGAGGTGATCTGGGAAGTTGGCACTTCTTAGCTAGCCTGGGAATGCGAGGATCCTGGATGACAGCTGGTGGTGGCAGCAGGGCAGTGTCAAGGTGGGGGATCGAGCTTGGGGGTGGCACTTCCTGAAGGCAGAATGAGACTGAAGTGTTTGGCAACAGGGCTACAGAATTTTGAAACAGAGAGCAGGAGCATCTCCATCTCTGTTCTCAATCCAGTTTGTTTTTAGTCTCGGCAGGTAGAAAAATGATTGTTACCTGCAAAGTGGGGGAGCTAGATGAGGAAAGAGTGAATATGATTCTGGGCCACTCCGATAAAAGTGAGCAAATTCTGTAAATTATTGACTTGTGTTAGGTGTTATCCGTTGCTTCAGAATTGCTCTGCAGGAGACTAATAGAAGCTAGAACTCCTCAGCTGCTATTTCTCTTCTTCTCTTTTCCCATTATTCATCAAAGAAAGAGAAGCTTGAGAGATGTCACTGAGGCGGATGGCCATGGACCAGCCTTGGCCCTCAAGTGATGGAATACACTCTGTTAGTAGGGGACAGAGCGGGGCCTCTGAGAGCACGGAGTCTTTAATTCTCTTGTTAAAAAGGATGTGTTCCCCTGTGGCTCTTTGTTACATACTCTTCTCTAGAATGGTTTATCAGAAAATATGACCCTCTCTTTATGCCCTTTCTCAGCAGCTGTTAACAGCATGATGAGTACAGTTGCGAAGCCTTTGTTTCCACCACTTTTCAGGTAGCTGAGCACCAGCAATGTTAGAGTTGAAATTGGGGCCATCTCCCTGGAACCAGCTTTCAGATGTTGAAGTCAATATAAATTTAGTAATATGGGAAACTTGTTATTAAAAGTACTCCATATTCAAGTCCGTTTTCTTTTTTCCTAACTCAGTTTTAGGATGCGGTCCTAGGGATCACCCTGAAAGAAAGTTTGGCTGGATAGAGGGCAGTGATTGTGAATTTTCCAGATCCTTCTTGTGCATGCTGTTAAGGAAGCAGATAGGAAGTGTTAAAGTAATGCTGAGCGGCACAGAAATACTGAGTTTAAAATACGGTAAATATCTCACTAAAATTTCACATGAAAGTTACAGGTAAGGACCCTAGAATTCCCTAGTGGCTGAGTAAGGGATCTCTGAAAACCTGCTTCATAAAAGCATTGAGAACACTCGTAAAACCTATTAATATCAACTTTTTCAGAACTCTGGAAATCAGCTAAAGCCTTGGAACAATGTGAGGAATATTTGTTCAAGAAAAACAATGTGATCTCAGTAGGAACACTGAACCTTGTAGTGTTTTAACTTGTGCTACTCCCATCCCTCTTTGCCCCAGCTCCATTGTGGCCTTGAAAGCCAATAGCCTTGCAACTATGGTAGCTGCGAAAACCTGAAGTCTAGTAGCCACTGGATGGGGCAGAACAGAATTAGAGTTCCCCAAAAGGCCCACTCCAGAGAAATGTCACCATTTGACCTGTCTAGCAGCTTGCTTACAAGCTGTATTCTTAGGGCTTGTCCTTATTTGACTTCAGTTCAGAGCTCACTTTATATAAAGGGCCCTACTCACTGAGCATTTGTTGAAAATAATCAGTTGTGGTTGTTTAATCACAGCTGCCTGAGATGGTGTTGCTAGTTGCAGTGAAAAAGTAGTTGATCCAAAAATACTAGAAGAAAAACTTGGGAATGAAATATCTATCAGGGGCTTTGAAAAGCTCCAGCATGTTCCTGGGAATTTACAGGGCTCTGCACACACCCAAGAAAGACCTGAAAGGCCCTACATTCTCACTCCTGGCTGACCTTGAGGCTCTGTACAAGCAGAAGTGAAGACTAAGGTAGAGTTATGCAGTATCTGTCAGAGCATTGAAGGTGTACCCCAGCACATACACACAAGCCCTCGGTAAAGGCTTGAAGATGTATTAATTCAGGGGATTTAAGGACATCTCTGTCCAGTCATTAGTGAATCATTAAGTTAGCTAAGCAGACTCTCCAGTGGCCACATCTGACAAAAAAATATGAACTTTGCAGAATTAGCTCAGGGAAATCACTAAATAAACAGCTACAAGAAGCCCTGGGATCTTCAGCAACAAATCTGGAATCTGATTTTCAGGATTGACACATTGTTTAAAATGTCCAGTTTTCAACAGGAAATCACAAGACATCCAAAGAAACAGGAAAACACTTGCTAGAAACTGTCCTTGAGGAAGCCCAGGATGTGGACGTGCTACACAGAACTTAAATCAGCCATGATAGATGCAGTCAAAGAATGGTAGAATGAAAGTGTGGAATGATGTATCATCAAATAGAGAATGTGGATAAAGAAGTAGAGATTAAAAAGAAAGAACCAAATAGAAATTCTGGAGTTGAAAAGTATAGTAACGGAGAAGAAGGACTTACTAGAGGGACTCAAGAGCAGATTTGCACGGGCAGAAGAAGAAATCAGTGAATTGAAGATAGTTCAATTGAGATTATCCAGTCTGAGGAACAAAGAGAAAAGAATAGAAATATGAATGGAACCTTAAAGACCTGTAACATCATCAAGCAGCCAATATACCCATAATGGGAATCCCAGAAGAAGAGGAGAGAGATAAAGGGACAGAAAGAAAGTATGCTATGAAGAGTCGTGTGCCAATAAATTAGATAACCTAGATGAAGGAAATTTACACATTTTTATAAAGACACAAATGACCGTAATTGACCCAAGAAGAATTTGAAAATCTGACTAGACCAATAACAGGAGATTGAATTAGTAATGAAAAAACTTCCCCAAGGGGCCGGCCTCATGGCCGAGTGGTTACGTTCGAGTGCTCTGCATCAGCGGCCCAGGGTTTTGCTGGTTCGGATCCTGGGCGTGGACATGCCACCGCTCCTCAGGCCATGTTGAGGTGGCATCCCACATGCCACAACTAGAAGGACCATAACTAAGAATATACAACTTTGTACAGTGGGGCTTTGGGCAGAAAAAGGAAATAAATAAAATCTTTAAAAACAAACAAACAAACTTTCCCAAAAGAAACACCCAGGTCCAGATGGCTTATTGGGTAAATTCACTAGGTGAATTCTACCAAATATTTAAGGAAGAATTAATGTGAATTATTAAATATGAATTATAACCACAAAATCTTTGAAAAAATAGAAGAGGCAACAATTCCCAGTTCATTCTATGAAGCCACTATTAACCTGATACCAAAACCGGACAAAGACATCACAAGAAAACTACAGACCAGTACCCCTTATGAATATAGATGTACCAACCCTCAGTATAATATTAATAAACTGAACCCAGCAACATATAAAAAGGATTGTATATGATGATCAAGTGGAATTTATCCCAGGAATGGATACTTGATTTACCATTCAAAAATCTATCAATGTAGTTTACCATATTAACAAAAGATAGAAACCACACAGTCATCTGAATAGATGCAAAGAGAGCATTTGACAGAAGTCAACATCTTCTCAGGATAAACAACAAACTAGGAATAGTGAGAAACTCATCATTTGGTAAGGCTACTCTGAAAAACCTACAGCTAACATCATATTTAATGGTGAACAACTGCATATTTTCTCGTAAGATCATGAGCAAGACAAGGATGGCCATTCTCATCACCTCTGTTCAAGGTTGTATTGGAGATTCCTAGCCAGGACAATTAGTCAAGAAAAGAAGACATTGAGTTTGGAAAGGAAGAAGTAAAACTCTCTCTAGTCACAGATGACGTGATCTTGTATATAGAAAATCCTAAGGCATCCACAAAAAACAACTTGAACTAATGATAATATTAGTTGATCTACACGTCCAGTGCAATACTTACAAAGTCCGATCTGGCTTTTTTGTAGAAATTGACAAGCTGACACTAAGGTTCACATGGAAGTGCAAGGGACTCAGAATAGCCAAAACAATCTTGAAAAAGAACGTATTTGGAGAACACACAATTTTCAGTTTAACAAGTTACTACAAAGCTACAGTATAGCCACATTGATCAATGGAATAGAATTGAGAGTCCAGAAATAAATCCTTACATTGAGGATCTATTGTTTTTTGACAAGAGTGCATAGGACATGAATGGATAAACAAATATGATCTATCCATACAGTGGAATATCATCCAGCCATTAAAGAATAAAGGTCAGATAAATAGAACAGTGTGGTTGAACATTTCAGTGGATGAGCACTGAAAACATTTTAGTAGGTGAAAGAAGCCAGGCGCTAAAGGCCACACATTTATTTGAAAAGAGTAGACAAATCCTTAGAGACAGAAGGTAGCTCATTGTTTCCCGGAGGTTGGTGAGAGGGGAGGAGTGGGTTGTGACTGTCATGGGTATAGAGTTTCTTTTGGGGTGATGAAAATTTTCTGCGATTATTTAATGGTGATAGATGCGCAGCTTTGTGAATGTATTAAAAATCAATTGTATACTTTAAAAGGGCAAACTTTATGATACATGAATTAAATGTCAATAAAACTGTTTTTTAAAATAATATATGGATAAGGGCACTTCCAGATACAACTAAGCTATTAGGAAACAGTGCCTTAGGCTTCAGTATCTGGCTTGTGCAGACTTTGGGCATTTTGTTCCTTGTGTATAATTCTTAAATCTGCATCTCGTTTTCCCTGTCCACCCTACTGCCCTGGCAGGGTCTGCTTCCCTCTCCCTGGAGTGAGGGAGCAGCGTGGCAGTCTTTCTCCATTCCTAGTTAAGAGGGCCATATGGGCCACTAGCATGTGAGCCTAAGCTTTCATCAGTGTTGGACACATCGAATGTTTTTCCCCATTCTCGCTACTTGTACCATGTCATTTTGCTCTTCCCAAAATCATGCTGAGAAAAAAAATTTATGTAGCACAATGAGGAAGAAAGCTGTAGACATGATCTTGGGCAATTTGAGGTTATTAAAAAGCATCTGCCTGATGGATGGTATGAGACAACAATGTTGAGCAAATAATTATAGAGTAAGCAAGGATAATTTGTTCTAAAGAATAAAACAAATTCTCATCCTCTGCTAGTTAACCTGAGATAAGAAATGGTGCTGCATTTGAAGACAAGGAGACGAAGGCCAAATGACAGGGACATAGAAGAGAAGATAGACGTCCAGCCAGTGTTGGCTGTAAATGTTTCAGTATGTAACAAATGATTGGCTCAGAGTAAGGGGATGCTGGGAAATATGAAGGGGGGAGGGAGAGGGAGACCTCTCCATAGGTATAGTTGGAAGGACAAACAGGTGTTAGGACATAATAATAAACCTGTATATACAGTTGCCCCTCTGTATCCGCAGGGGATTGGTTCCAAGACCCTCCCTCGTATACCAAAATCCACGGATGCTCAAGTCCTGTATATAAAATAGTGTACTATTTGCATATCACCTGCATACTTCCTCCTACATATTTTAAATTATTTCTAGATCACTTATAGTAACTAATACAATGTAAATGCTATGTAAATAGTTGTTATACTGTATTGTTTAGGGAGTAATGACAAGAAAAAAGTCTGTTCAGTACAGATGCAACCGTCGTAGGCCTTATATTGGCGATTGGTTGAATCTGTGGATGTGGAACCCAAGGCTGTGGAGAGCCAGACTGTATTTCATACGCTTTCCATGTGCACTTGAGAAGAATATATTTTGTTGCTTTTGGGTGGAATGTTCTGTGTCTTTTAAGTCCGTCTCATCTAACATGTCATTTAAGGCCACGTTTCCTTATTGATTGTCTGTCTGGATGATCTATCCATTAATGCAAGTGGGGTATTAAAGACCCCACTGTTGCTGTATTACTGTCTATTTCTCTCTTTAGGTCTGTTAATATTTGCTTTATATATTTAGGTGCTCCTGTGTTGGGTGCATAAATATTTATAAATCTTATATCCTCTTGTTGGATTGATCCGTTTATCTTTATTGTAATGACCTTCTTTATCTCTCAAATGCTTTCTATTATGGACTTATCTTACCCATCATTCTCTTAGGAGGGAGTATGCTTTGCACAGATCCAGTTTATGAAACGGTTTTAGGACCAGAGAACATCATAGTAGCAGGGATTTCCTGTACTAGAGAGCAAAAGAGAAGTGAAAAGTAGGAGACTCCAGGAGGTGGTTTGAAGAATTTTTTTTCTGAGGTAGCTAGAGATCACGTATTTTGTTACTTATTTTCCTCTGATCTAGCCGCACAAAGTAATCATTAAATTGGCACACAGTGCTGTGGAAAATAACCACTGCTGACATCAAGGGAAATGATTATGCAATTTGATAAACACAGTGCACTAGATTACTAAAGAATATTTCCCTTGATTGCACCAAGTGCTGTTCAGTGGAAACATTACCTGTCCATTTTTTTGTGGTCAGGATTTTTGATAAGCTGAGAAGCCCACAAATATGTGAGCTGAAGGTGGTGCATTTTGAGATGGAGCCAGACTGGCATGGTGCTAGTAATTTGAGTTGTATAAACTGCAGTGTGGGGAGACAGAGTTGGTAGCTAGTGTCATATGAAGAGCAAACCCTTAACTTTTATTCTCAGTATATAATAGGACACTCTCCTTTCTAAGATTAGGCACAGTAAAGGATAAAAAAAAAACTTGAGTAGCCTGTGGAGAACTCTGCCTCAGCTTGGGACTATTAACAAGAAAAACTAAAATAAAGTTAGGCAAGGTGGTAAATTTTGTTTTATTTTAATGGAATATTAAGATATAAAGCAAGAGGTTGCAGGGCCACAGAGGGAAAAGGGCCAGCAGACTTTTTAAAAATCCTGTTTGAGGTTTGGATCCATTTTCTTGCACTTCTTTAGTTACCTTTACATAATGGGTAAATTGAGAGGTGAGATAAAGCCTCTGTCTTTCAACCAAGAGTTGGACCCACTCTACTCCACTGGTTTTCAAATCCGGCTATCATCAGAAGTGCTCCAGCTGCCTCCAACATTTTATTATGAAAAACTTCAATCCTACAGAAAAGTTGAGAGAATGTACAGTGAACACCTCCCACCTAGATGCTACAATTAAGATGTTACTGTCTTTGCTTTATCACCTATTTATCCCCTCTAGCCATCCGTCTTCTTTTTGGATAGGTTTCAAAGTACGTGATAGATATCAGTGCACTTCAGCTGTACACACTGAGTGTGCATGTCATTAAGTACAGTTCAATATTTGCTTATGGATCACTTCCAGGAAGTTTTTTGAAGATTAAATTCCCAGGTGTCATCAGAGAGCTGCTGATTTAGAAAGGTGGGGCAAGCCCGGGAATCTGTACTTAGAAAAACTCCCAGGTGTTTCGCATGGTGAACCAGGCTTGGAATCCTCTGCTCCAGGGAACGCTTCTGGGTTACTTCGTGGGTAACCCTCACGTAAAACACGATGCTGGATTATTATTGCCCTTGTCCTGATCACAGAGCTCCATTTTGGGCTTCCTTGGACACTTTTGCTTAAGATAGTGGTTCTCAACTAGGGGCAGTTTTGCTCACCAGGAGACACTAGGCAGTGTTTGTAGATGTTTTGATTGTCTACCTGAGATGGGGTAGCTACGAGCATCTGGTGGGTAGAGGCCAGGGATGCTGCTAAACATCCTGTGGTTCACACGACAGCCCTCCACAACAGGGAGGTATCTGGACTGAAATATTAATAGTGCTGAGGTTGAGAAGCTTTTTTTTTTTTTTGCCTAAAAAGAAATGAAAACATGAAATGGATTTTTAAGAGTTGGGTGGGGACCGTTAGTCATCATCTCATCAATACCTACCTGGTCTCCACCAAATTAAGATTTATGCTCCAGAAAGTTCCTAATTTAAAATAAACTGATTTCCAAAAACTTGTTAGAAGCTCAGTTATTTTAAACTTTGAGTGAATTTGCCTGAAAGTGGTGCCTCCTGTGGCTTTTAACTGTATTTAAAAATATCAAATAATAGAGAACAATAGAAAACAGTGCTTGGGATTACAGTAATTAACATAAAGCAAAACTGTTTTGCAGGTGCGGTGTTGCAGTCCTGTCGTGCGGGTAGACAGGGATGTGATGAGGTGGGGGGAGGGGGGCTGGGAGGGGGCATCTCAGTAGTTCCAGGGCTGTAGAGCTTGATGGGGCCGTTCTTCGCAGTCTCATTTGACTCCACAGTGAACGGCTTTCCTGGCTGTTGATGAAGATGCACTTCTAGTATTGCTCTGACTACTTATCTGCATTTTACTGGTCTTTAAGAAAGCAAAATGTAAAACAGAACAGAAAGAGGGCTAAAAGAAAAGGGGAGAGATCTTTTCTTGAGGTGACAACAGCAGGGGCAGGTGGGAGACAGGGCTCACGTTGACCCCCTGTGACAGAGGAGGAAGATGAAGGTGCAAGAGAGAGATTGAGTGAGGCCATTCCTTGCTACGTTGGTTTCAGGGACCTGAGACAATATGGTGGGACTAAAAAGATGCCTGCATTGGGTGGAGCTGCACTTAGTCTCTGGATGGGTCAGTTCATTTCACCACTTCACGTCTACTCTTAAGGAACAGCAATAACTTATGTGGCTGTTGGAAGATTAAATGAGATTATGAATGGGTTCAAAAGCTAGAAGGTGTTCTTGTTACTTCTGGGTGGAGGAAGAAGTTGGTGCCGGGTGTGGCACTGTGCCAAGACTCCTGTTACCTGCAAGGTGTGTATAAAGTATAACTGCGTAACTCGGTTTGAATAACCTGCTGGTTATGCCACAGGTGTGGTGACCAAGTAATTTCCTTTGGAGTCTTGGCTCAGCTCTGGGGTTTAAAAATAATGCATACTTGGGCAAGTCACTTAATGTCTCTCATTTTAATTTCCTTCATTTTTTCATGTCTAAAATGGAACTTCTTGAATGATCCTAAAGATCCATTCATCTTTTTGTTTTTTTGGCGAGGAAGACTTCGCTCTGAGCTAACATCTGTTGCCAATCTTTCTCTTTTTTTTTGCTTGAGAGAGACTAGCCCTGAGCTAGCATCTGTGCCTGTCTTCCTCTATTTTGTATGTGGGTTACTGCCACAGCATGGCTGATGAATGGTGTAGGTCTGCACCTGGGATACAAACCGGCGAACCCAAGCTGCTGAAGCTGAGTGCTCTGGACTTAACCACTATGCATGGGGCTGGCTCAAGATCCATTCATCTTTAGCATTCTTCTGACGTTGAGCTTTCTGGAAGAAAGGCTTCTGGGGAACCATAATGGCGGTCATGATAAGCATGGTAATAGATGGCAGTGTGCATCTACTCTCATTTATTTAACAAACACGGAGCACTTACTGTGTTCCAGGCTCTGTCCTTGGGACTTTAAAAGTAATCATTTTTAATTTTCATCACACCCTATAAGATAAGTACTATTATTCACATTCTGTAGATTAGGAAACGAAGGCTCAAAGAAGTTTGCAATTTGCTCCTCGTCGCAGCTAGGAAGTGGCAGACCTGGATGGGAGGCATGTAGGCCGTGGCCGCTGGGATCTTAACCAGGTGGCCACCTCCCCTGCCTGAGGTCCTTGAGAAGGCTGCATGGAGCCCCGTGGAGCTGTGGAGTTGGGGGCCCTTGTGAGCTTCAGGGACAAGGGTTGATGGGGTACCATGTGTACAATTTGAGGAGTCGTCGTGGTATGGGTGGGGTTATGGAAGTTACTGGTTTTTTCTATTTTAAGTGGCCTGAGGTGTGAGTATATAAATACTGAGAGAATGTGTCTGTGCAGAGGGTGAAGGGGCAATGAGGCAGGCCCTGGGAAGTGGGAGGGGATGGGCTCCACTGCTCACGGAGGGGGATTCCCTGAGGTGGGGAGCTCACCTAGACACCTGGCTCCAGCGTGTGGACCGTTGTTTCAGATGAGCAGTATTTCACTCAGGTTTCAGAGTTCTGGTAAAAGCTTTGGCTTTGACATATATATAACCTTTGAGGTTTTTGGTTCTTGCAATGTTGGATAAACTGAAGCTTGTGGGTTTGATAGAGAGAGTAAAGTGAGATTGTTTCTGTTTGCTCTCCCTATTCCCCTAGAGTCATTTTTGGTCTGGAAAAGTGAGAAGCTATATATCCATTAGTTCAAGCCACCTCATGGATCATTTGTGGAAGAAAATTATTATGGGGAAAACATCCATTGCTCTAGAGAGCAGAGAGCCTGGTGAGGGAGATCAGGAAGACGTTCTTCATCCCTGTACCTGCTCCTGATTTTGGAAGGAATCCCTGAGTGTTGACAGGAGTGGCCACACTTGGCTGCTATAGAGACAGACGGTTTGTTTTGTTTTGTTTTGTTAACCGTCAAGTATAAACAAGCAAGCAAGAAAAAGAAAACAGTCATTTACCAGTAGTGAGCATTGGAGCTTGGCCACTGCCCCAGGCTAGCTAACTTGTGTGAGGTGTGACAGAAAGTTCTGCTCGTGGCTGGCTTGCCCTGTGGAGACCAGAGGCAACGGTTCTTTTCCCTGACCAGCCTCTGCCGGGAAGAGAGAGCAACAGTCCCATAGAGCAGTCTCTCAAGGCTTTAAGAAAAACAGCCTTCCTCAGGGGGGTAGGGAGAGGTAAGGTCGGTGCCAGAGACACGTGAGCAGCCAACTCCTGAGCGTTAGAACTCCAGGACTGTGAAGTTGTCTGGGTCTTTAGAGCTCCTGTATGATGATATCACCATGACATTGTTCTCTCCTGCTTTCAGTGAGTAACAAGCTTGTCGTATTTCAGCTACGTTGTGAGTTAAATAGACGTTTGTGGGCTAGATTGGAAACTCGTTAGTGTTTGGGGAAACGCATTCCAAGTTTCCAATAACTAGCTTACAGATGCGATTTTGGAACACAACAGTGTTTTTAAGCAGGGGATTTATTGTTATTTGTTCAAAAGGGTGTTTGAACGCCTGTGGAAGTCTGGATGCTGGAATGAACTGAGTCAAAACAAAATAAAACACATAAATAAACCATCCTGTCTTCCCCCACCCCTGATGTGGGCTACAACCATTGTTCATTTTCCTATTCTAATCTTACTTCTGAACCTGGGTGGTGCAGGTTGAATCTGTGTACCTGCCTCAGAGTACTTACCTTAATTATTAGAGAAACAATTAAGAGTTGGCTGACTGTGTTGAACTTGCTGCCTTTTCTAGGCAATTTCTCCCTAGCAAATGTTTCGCATAGAATTCAAATTGCCTGTTTCCCCAGTGACACCTTCCTTATAGTCTGCGGTAACTACCTAATCTAATCATCCCTCCTTGTATTTGACAGGCTGTTTATATTTTAGAGTGAAATAATGCATCTCTTTCATTTTAGGAAGGAAGGGTACAGAAAATGTTTACAACCCAAGACTAAATGTGCAACTCGAAATCCCAGCTATTTGTTTATCTAGACTTTGAAAAATGGCTTTAGTTTTAGCACGGGAAATGTACTGTGTTCGTAATTTATTGATTTCCTTCCATATCTTGGTATCGTACATTCCATTGTTTTTTCTTGGTCTGCTATATTGTGCTTTTCTTACTTTTTGGTCATATTTGCTCTGTTACGTGGTGACATGTCATATGGGGGACATATGACTTTTCCAAGAGTTGCTGGTGCAAACTGATCTTTGTTGAAGAGGCAAGAGATGCTTTGTAAAATACCAGTTGGTGTTTTTGTGGAGGGGGCGTTTGGAACCTGGAATTTTTGCCCATGTCTAAAAGCCCTTAACATCACAGCAGAAACAGTAATAATTCTGTGTCACAGAAGAGTAAGTGGAATAATTTTCAAGTTTAAGGATTGGTTAATAATGCATTTAAGTGTACATAGTAAGTGTCTATTAGGTGTATATAATAATTTAGTAGTAGTATGTGCAAAAGTTTTGTGAAATGTAATGATTTAAATTGTGATGATTCCTGCCTTCAAGAGCGTACCTTAAATATTTTTGGGCTTTTTACTGTGAAATATAATACAAGGAAAAGTGCACAAAACAGAACTACCCAGCTGTTCAGTACCATGGTGACCCCATCTGCACACTGCCTGCCCTCCTGTCATCTCTGCTCCCCTCAACTGCTTTGTTCCTAAGCTTTCAGATTTAAAGAGAAATTCCAGTTCTTAAACTTTCTCATACTTTCAAGGGATATGTGCTCATAGCTGGAAATGTGAGGGGAAAAAGAAAAAAAATCATAAATAACCCAACCAGAGCCAATTGATGTTAACATTTTTAATGCTTCTAGTTGTTTTCTAATGAGTTTTCTTATACACATTGAGATGGTACTGTTGATGTAGTGTTTATAGACTTGTGTGTGAGGAAGATTGGCCCTGAGCTAACATCTGTGCCAATCTTCCTCTATTTTATGTGGGACGCTGCCATGGCATGGCTCAATGAGCTCTGCTGGGTCCGTGCCTGGGGTCCCAACCTGCGAACCCTGGGCTGCCAAAGTGGAGCACGTGAACTTAACCACTATGACACAGGGTGGCCCCCAGACTTTTTAATTTATAAAATAAGCATTACTCTTTTTTAAAAAAAATTTTTAGTAAGCATGATAAATCATTGTAAAATATTCTATTATGTGGATCTTCTCTTATTGTCTGTTACACGTGCCTGGACTCTGCTTGTTTCTGCTGTTTCCCATGTTACAGGTAGGCTGTGGGAAACATTTTTGTTCATCATGATTTTTCCTTTTAAATGTCCTTTAGTACTGGTAAAAGTTACCTTTTAAAAATATGTCATGAAATAATTACAAATAAAATAATGTCTGGAAAACAAATAAATATCCTTTACTATCAATTTCTCTTAATGAGTCAAAGAGCATATACATTTTTAGGTTCTAATTTCTAGGTAGAAGGTAAGTAGTGCACACTAGATTAAGATTTATAGTGTGGGGAGGGCATCTGTTTTAACTGAATATGCAGATGTAGCATGGTGCCTTAATATAGTAGATGCTTAATAAATGTTTAATGACTGAACAAACGTAAAAAGACAGTGATCACAAAGAAGGGCCCAATTAGTGGTATATACAGGAAGTGCTGCAGTGGTTCATAATGGTTAAGATAATCGTTAATGCTTATTATATAGCAAATGTTAAATAATTAATTATTCCGTGCTGCTCTGCAGATGGGCTGCAGAGGGAAGAGGCAGAAAGGAGGGAGACGAATGTGCAAGATGATGAGGCAGACGGAGCGAAAGTGCGGGGATTGGAGGCCTTGCAAAGGTCCAGAACTGAGGAGTCGGAGATGACTTCAGAGTTCTGAACCTCGGCTCTTGCAAATGTGAATAATGTACAATAGGGGAATTAGGTAAATGAAAATATAGGGCCCATTGTTGATAGGTATGGAAAATGTTATTGATACTCTATTTAGTATGTTGTCTTTATTTGAAAGTAAAAAGGTATGACAGCTTTCATAGCTTTCTTCCAAGCTGAATCTTTGCAAACAATCTGTTTTTTTCCCCCCCAGTTAAAAAAGGAATCTTTTATTTTACACTAATTAACCACAGATTTTCCTAAGAATTTTCAGAAACTTGACCCTAGGGGTTGGAGGGAGACAAGGGTATTTGTTAATCATTTGCATTAGTTGGTGTTGTCAAGTTTAGCAGATTTTACAGTTGGTTCCTTCACACGGGATGGTTAGGATTCTTGCTACTTGTTTTGGATTTTACCCTGTTTATAACCATCGTAGCATGGGAGCGTACTCCTTGGTTTGGGTAAATTTTGCCTGTAGATATTGAGCGTTGAGCTGTTGAATTTCATCTAGACTTTATTTTGACTTTTAATCCTTTAAAATGCTTGACTCTAGCTTCATTGGGCACTGTATAACATTCATCGTTCAGAGGCTTGTCAGGGAATAGAGCCTTGAAAGGACAGCTCTCCAGCTAATTTAAAGCTCCCTCAGTTGCAGAACAGTGTGTAAAATGAAACACCTGTTGTGTCAGAAGGGAGAATATAAAATGAGATTTTCATATTTGCCTGTATCTGCAAAGAGAAACTTTGGAAGGATTCCCAAGAAACCCAGCAGCAGTGGTGCCCTGTGCTGGTTTCTGTGTTTTTTGTGGTGAGAGGGGACTGCTGGCAGGATGGGGGTCAGGGTGAGAGAGGGTTGTTTTCAGTGTATTTATTTTTTTGAGCTATATGAATGTATTACTCATTTAGGAAAAGAATTTCACTTTCTAAAAATGTTAGGGGAAAACTCTCGAATCCTTGGTTGTTAGCCTTTTTTCCCCCTTCCATATCACAAAAGACAGATGGTCACACGCCTGATAGATTTTAAGTATAACCAGACTTTCTACGAACTGGCTTACTTGACTTTACTCATTTCAAATCCAAAAGGCATTTTGAACCCAAGGGAATTAGAGGAAAAACCTTCACTCCATGTTTTGGGGAAAAGTGTATTATTAATATGTTAGTTATCTAATGCCAGGTAACCTCAATTTAGCATCTTAAAACAATAGACACCTGTTGTGTCATACAGTCAGCCTTCCTTTTCTGTGAAAGTTAGCCTCTGTTTCCAGCTGAGTAGATTTGTCAGCTTCTTGCCTCAAGAATTATATTCTATATTATCTCTGTGCCTTTCAATGCAAGCTGATGTTTCTGCTAGTAGAATTCTATAAATATGTTGTGGATGCCCTCTGAATCTTATTGGAGTTCACTTTATTAGACGCAGGCCTCACCCACAGATCTAGAGATAAGCTTTCATCTACTTTGGGCTTCGCTGAGACC
Source organism: Equus caballus (assembly GCF_041296265.1). Lineage (NCBI taxonomy): Eukaryota > Metazoa > Chordata > Mammalia > Perissodactyla > Equidae > Equus > Equus caballus. The sequence continues at coordinate 83,756,396 of NC_091691.1, forward strand.
GCTGAGGGACAACACCCTCACTTCTCAGCAGCCTTGGTGTTCGCCTGGCTCTCTGAGCACTGCCTCGGTATTGTTCTGAGTTATTAAAGACTTTATAGTTGGCACATTCAACAGCGTGCCTGGACATCTCTTTAGCTGGATCACCTGTTTCATTAGATTACAGCAGGCAACAGGGTTGCTAAACTTTCTGTCACTAAACAGCAAGGATTCTCTTTGCTCCAGCTTCTAATAACATTTCCCTCACTTTACACTGTCACTCAGCCTCCTGAAAGACCATCAGGGTTCTGCTGAGCTTTCTCAGGACTCTTCAGGCTTTTGCTAACATTCTCTGAGTCCTTCCAACTTCTCCCTACTGCCGGGTTCCAAAGCTGCTCACACATTTTAGATTTTTATTACAGCAGCACGCTAATTCCAGTTGCCAAAATCTGTATTAGTTATTTATTACTGCAGTACAAATTAGTCCCAAACTCAGTGCCTTAAAACAGTGGACGTGATTATTTCACACAGTTTCTGCAGGTCCGCGGGGTCCTGGAGTGGCTCAGCTGGTGATTGCAGCTCTCCTGAGGTTGTAGTCCGTACATCAGCCATGCTGGAGTCATCTGAAGGCTTGAATGCGGCTGGAGTACCTGCTTCCAGGTTGCCTCCATCACCAGCCTGGCAAGTTAGTGCTTGTTGGCAGGAAGCCTCAGTTTCTTGCCATGTAGACCTCTCAGTAGTATTGCTTGAATGTCTTCACTGCATGGCAGAGAGCTTTCCTCAGAATGTGCGTTGCAAGAGAGCCAGGTTTTAAAGTTGTGGTGCCTTTTATGACCTAATCTCTGAAGTCACGCTCTGTCCTTTCCACAGTATCCTATTGGTTATAGATCAGTGCTGCTTATTGTGGGAAGTGACCACTGTCACAAGGGTATGAATTCAGGAGGTGAGAATTCACCTCCCCATCAGCGAGACTGGCTAACACAGTTTCTGTGAAATTGAGTGATACACCTTGGCTGATTGTGGCCTGCTGGTGAGAATAGCTTGTCTTAAAGACAGGGCATCTAATGTCTATAATGTTAATTGGATCGATCGCTATTTTGTTACCATTTGATGCCTGTTTGCAAAGCCCCTCTTAGAATAGGCTTCACCAGGTTGAAGTTTAATGTTACTGATATGCCCTCAGCCTTTATCAATGGATGCCATGTGAAAGAACCCTGTGAACTTCATTATTGCATTTTGTGTAAATGCAACTGGGGGCATTGTTTATTTTATTACTTGGTGTCCATTTTGTAATTCTTTTTGAGGAAGATTAGCCCTGAGCTAACATTGCCACCAATCCTCTTCTTTTTGCTGAGGAAGATTGGCCCTGAGCTGACATCATGCCCATCTTCCTAATACTTTATATATGGGACGCCTACCACATCATGGCTTGACAAGTGGTGCGTAGCTCTGTGCCCAGGATCCGAACTGGTGAACCCCGGGCCGCTGAAGCGGAGCGTGTGAACTTAACTGTTAGACCACTGGGCTGGCCCCCCAATTTTATAATTTTGTAGAGAAATATTTTTCCTTAGAAATCAATGTAAGCAAAAGCTTGCTTTCCATTGTTGCCCTGGCTGTGAGGAAGTTCAAAGTGAAATCTGTTCAACTATGGTAATTATGTTGCTGACTGGCATATTTCTGTTTTCTGTTACTTAATATTTTGCTATGAGATGTTCCAATTTATTTGTGGGAATAAAAGCCAGATATTCTTGAATTCAACAAATATTTATTGAACTCCGCTTGCTTGCTAGACTGTTCCACGTGCCTTGCACACAGAAGTGTGCAAACAGATGAGGCCCCACTGTTGTACAGCTCACCGTGTAGTAATAAGAAAATACATTAACCTTTGCTCCAGTATGTGAGAGATTTGGCCTCAGAGAAAGCCTAATTGGTATATATTGCCTTCTTATCCATTCAGGTTTTGTTTCATATTCTAGAGTTCATGGAAAAAAAATGTCTGGAGAAAATGTAGCTAATAGGAATTATTGATTTTGGAGAAAGCTTTTGGAAGTGGCTGATGGGCGTTGAATAAGATGGTGTGATGTTTAAAATCTTGACGTTTGCATCTTAGGAGGCCCCCACGTTCAGATAGTTTGTAGTACATCTCAGAAAGGTGAATGGGAGACACGAGATCCTTTGAGAACAAGAGCTCCCACTAAGAGATGCTAGCCTTTTGGACGAGACTAACAAACCCGTGGGTGTTGGTGCTCGTTCTTGGGCGTCACTCTGACCACGCTCTTAGCATCGCCTTTCATTTCTCTTCCTCCTTTGAGGCTGTTTCTGCGTGGTGGCCGTTGCCCACAGCTCTCAAGGCAGATTGGTTGAGTCTGTATGTGAGTAGTTGAGGGGCCCAGTAGAACATATGACTTGGCGTGTAAATTATTATGAGAGCTGGGAACCTAAGAGTCCTTGTCGCTGGATTGGGGGATGTATTGAGCACAGCTGGCGGAACCTTCTCCTTTCTTTGGCATTGAACTCCTGTGAACTTTTGTTTGTTCCTTCTGTTTTTCTCTGGTGAATTACTGCTTCCCATCATGGTGATATTTTCCGGATAACACCTGTGATTTAGCTTACTGCATTTGCGATTTCTGACTTTGTCGCTTGTTCTCTCTGTAGAATTTTTTTTGTACAGAGGTACGTTGTTTAAAAAACAACCACCGAAAAGTACAGTAATTCCCAGACTCACAGCTTGGATGAGAGACTGAAGATCTTGCTGTACAATGTCTAAGCAGGTATCCTCTCCTTTAAGCGTTTGTCTTGCTGATGCTTGTGTATCCCTGCAGACTGGGAACTCGCTACCTCCTGAAGCGCCTTATTCCATCCCTGGCACAGTAACATCTGTAAGAGATCTTTATTTTAAGGGATGTTGTGGGCTGAATTGTGTTCCTCCAAAAATTTCTATGTGAAAGCCCTAATCCTCAGTTCTTCAAAATGTGACTGTATTTGGAGATAGGGATGATGAAGTTAAAATGAGACCAGTAGGGTGGGCCCTAACCCAATCCTCTTCCCCAGTAAAAAAAGGAAAGACACCAGGGTGATGCACAGAGGAAAGGCTCTGTGAGGACACAGAGAGAAGGCGGCCATCAGCAAGCCTCAGAGAGAGGCCTCAGGAGAAACCAAAACTGCTGACACCTTGATTTTGGACTTTCCAGCCTCCAGCACCGTGAGAAATAAATTCCTGTTGTTCAAGCCACCCAGTCTGTGGTGTTTTGTTATGGCGGCCTAGCAGACTAATACAAGGGGAAATCTGTCAACTTGTAGATTTTACACAGAAGCCTTATTCCTTCCTGTGAGACAGGAGAGCCAGGTTGAGCCTGCGTCCACGTCACAGCCTTTCCAAGACCTTCCTGCTCCACCAGACAGTTCTCCCCGTCGGAACGGGGCCCTTTACCGTCCTCACTCTTCTTCACTGACTAGCTACCACTTTGTAGCTTTCTTCAAGTGTGTTGGCCAGACTTTGGCTCAGTGAGGGAAGGTTCCAGAGCCTTCCAGTGCAGCAGAGTGGACAGAGCTGACACTTTGGAGTCCCTTAGATTTTGAGTTCATTTGTACTTCTTTGCCCTTGGGCAAATTACTGAGCCTTCTTGCACTTCCATTTCCTCATCTATAAAATGAAGATGAAGTGAAATGAGTTAGTATGTGTCAGTTACCTGATGGGGACTGGTATGTGGTTGGTGCCCAGTGTAGAACGATAAGTCACTAATACCTGTGCCGTTCACTGAGTCTTTTCTCTGTACCAGGCACTGTTGCTTAGGGCTTGACCCAGATTGACTCATTTAATCTTCACACGAGCCAGGGGTGTCAGTATTAGCTTTATCCCCATTTTACAAATGGGGCATTTCAGTTCTCACAGAGGTCCTGTAACGTGCCCATGCTTGTGCAGCTAGCTAGGAGGAGCCGGGATTTTCGTCTAAGTAGAGGCCTCCAGGATCTGCCCCCTTAGCTGCTGTGCTGTGTTCTGATAACACACTGTGGTGTGAGCTTTTGCCTTAAGGTAAATAAGCACGTAATAAGGCTGTAGAAACTCCTCTGGCAAACACGTCACACTGTGGGCTTACAGAAGGTTCAGGCCTCCTCAGGCCCCGGGAGCTGCGTGGCTTCCCCGCTGCCCCTACACCATTGTTTGGCTCCAAGTATGGGGTGTCACCTTCTTCCGTTAAATGTCATCTCTGGAACTCGTGATTCTGTCATTCCATGTTGTAGATGTTCTTTGTAGCTTTGTGTCAGCTCCACGTGTGACAAACAAGCCCTCTAAGAACCGAGTTAAAGATGTGGGTAAAAGGTGGGATGGCCCGAGGCAGAAGTTAGGGTGAGGGCTGGACTTGCCACCAGCGTCCTCCTTCCAGCTTTAGGTATCTTAATCTGGAGACTAGGTAAAGAGTGTTGGCGGCATAGGAGGTAAAAATGTGGACACACCAGCTGAAGGTTTGTATGTACGGTGGATGCTAGGATCACATCACACGGGTGATTCAGATCTGTGTGTGGGGACTCTGGGGGGGCGGGATGGGAGGGGCTGTGTACAGAATGCCGGGAAGATTGCTGAGCATCTCTGATTTGGAATTGAGAGGTGACAGTGAGCCTGGTGGCCACCACAGGCCAAGGCCTAGGGCACCCGAGGGGCAGAGCAGAAATCACGGTACTGAACGGGGCAGCTGAAGAGCAGTAGGCAGGAGGATTCTGATGAGGCGCTGATATGGGGAAGAGGAAAAAGGTACAAAAGCTTTATGAGGAATGCTGCTAAACTGCTTAGAATGAGTGGAGGTGGGCAGGAATTGCTGTTCATGTGCTGACTGCCAGCCACGTGGCACGGCACGGCACCAGATGTTATGGGGAGGCGGAGGCAGCTAGAAGAGAACATTCTTGATCTGGAAGACCTTGCAGTTCATTTAAAAGCATAAAAGCAGTAACTCTTTAGATGGACGCAGGGCAAATCGCCAAAATACCAGTTGATGTGGAATTTAAGAATTCACAGATTAAAAACGTCCTCTGCCTGGTAGCAAAGGAATATCTCTGTATTCCCTGTTTTTTTTTTTTTTTTTTAAAGATTTTATTTATTTATTTTTTCCTTTTTCTCCCCAAAGCCCCCCACTACATAGTTGTATATTCTTTGTTGTGGGTCCTTCTAGTTGTGGTATGTGGGACGCTGCCTCAGCGTGGCTCATGTCCGCGCCCAGGATTCGAACCAATGAAGCACTGGGCCGCCTGCAGCGGAGCGCGCGAACCCAACCACTTGGCCACAGGGCCAGCCCCTGTATTCCCTGTTTTGAATGGTGTTTCAGCAGTATGTGGTCAGATTCTGTTTTAAGGTAAATGGCGGGGGGTTTGTATTAAGAGTGTCTCTTAGGCAAAAGGACATTTCAGTGAAATGGAGATGGTAGTGGGTTTCTTTCTGGGTTGTGAGCCCTTGGGAACATGGATTTTGCTGAATATAACGATTTTTTAATTTCATGGTGTCTAGCACGGTGCTTTCACATAAGAGTTTTTGGAGAAATATGTATTTCACGGTGTTCTTGAATAATAGCAAGATGTTTGGTAAGAAATACGTAAGACATTGTTACTCAGCTTTCCAATCTATTATAGTTGGTTAGTAATAACCTTTCGTAATTATCCTTGTCCCTTACACTAACCAGTATTTATGCAGCTTAGCAGGTTTTTCTTGAAAAGCAGGAAAAGCCAAAGAGAGTTATCTCTAGGCTGAGGAAAAAAAACTTACCACCCCACCCAAAATGAAACTGTATATGCTCAGGTCAGGACGACGTGTGTGTGTTCATTTTTCATGGCGAATAGTTCATTTGAAGAAATGTTCTCGTATAAAGAAGTGTTACAGTTGGTGGCGCTGCCCTCCTGTGGCACGTGCTTTCCTGTTATGTGATGATACAACGCAAAGGTCAAACATTGCACAACTTAGGCTGGAGGAGAATTCTCTCATCTACACTCCAAACACGATAACACTTTGACACTCTGAGGAAATTGTCTGCATTTTGTAGAAGAGCGATACACAAGACCTAATGTGGGTTAAAATTGGGGAAATCATACTATATGTTGTAAATGGGAGCCATTCTTTAAAATTTGCTGCAGGTCCTCCTGATGTTCGAGAAGGACTTGAAGTCGCGACCCAGGGCGCTTCTAGAACAGTTAAGGCTGTGGCAAAGTTTCCTGAAGCCTGACTCCCTTCTCGCCTCGTTTCTCTACACTGCCACAGGAAGAGGCGGATATGGCACAGATAGGACCTGAGTCACTCTCCACTTCCTGTAGAGTAAAGGTTCAGTTCCCTGGTGCGGCTTACAAGCCCTTCTCACCTGCAGTGTCTTGCATGCATACCTCTGGCCTCTCTGGCCCTACTGGATACCACTCCCATATTAGCTGGTACTCTTGAGCCTGTCATGTGCTCTGGCTATGTCCTCTACCTGGCATACCCCCATTCTTCCCTTGCTCGCCTGATAGACTAAGACTCATCCTTGGTCACACTTCAGGGCCCATCTTGCTATCCCCTTCTCCATGGACTCCACCCCTACAGAGTTGACTTTCTTCTTTGTGAGTGGGGTGCCAACATAAGGGATCACATGGTGGAAGGCCACTCTAGATAGGGTGGCGGGATCTTGGAGGGCCTTGGAAACCAGGCAGTAGGGGGCGTGAGTTTGAAGGCAGACCCTTCCCCTTTGAAGATGTCTTAGTTACATGTAAGGAACGTGTAGGCTTGTACAGCTTTCCTGCCTCTGCGTCTTCCGTGGATACCTCGAAAGAACACCTAAAAGAGAAATGAAAAGAAAGCATTTCCCGCTTCTTGGCCTGTGAGTTTAAAAACAAAGATTTGCTGGTGGTTTTTTATTTAGGTGTCACTGGGGCTCTCCTCACTCTTGTGTTGACAGATTAGAAGGATCCAGGTGTGTCACTAAGATTTCAGATGCCCGTTGATTGTATGTTTACATAGACTTGAACATTTTTCTAGATATTTTTACAAGTTAAGATGTTATGCGGTCATCATTATTTTATTCCTCATATTCTTCCTTTCCATCCAACGTGATGTCACTGACCTGAGTTCTCCATTCCCCAGGGGCTGGTTGTCCACTGGTATTTATTGAGCTATAAACTGTGTTTGGCCCCCAGGGCCCTGGAGCCACATAAAGAGGGCCACAGTTATTCAGCAAATTCTCACTAAATTTGCTTTCTCAGACAGGTATAAAGGCATGGATAATGGCCTAGTCCTGAAGGAGGGACCCATTAAGGGGAAGACATATTCGCTCCCTTGTCTGCACTTGCTCGCTCACTGTTACCCTCTCACACCTGGCCACTGTCATACTCAGTGATTTATTCCCTCTCACTCAGTCTTGCTTCACTCACTGTCTTGCACACGTTTGTTCTCACGGAGCCCAAGGCAGCCTGGGGCTGTGCTTCCAGGAGAGAGGAAGGATCTGGCCCTGAAGGCAGAGCTGTGTTGTGAACCCGGCTTGTAGGTATTTGAAAAGTGAAAATGGTGCCATCCCGGTGGCACAGTGGTTAAATGCGCACGTTCTGCTTTGGCCGCCCCGGGTTCGCTGGTTTGGATCCTGGGTGCAGACACGGCACCGCTTGGCAAAAGCCATGCTGTGGTAGGCGTCCCACATATAAAGGAGAGGGAGATGGGCACGGATGTTAGCTCAGGGCCAGTCTTCCTCAGCAAAAAGAGGAGGATTGGCAGCAGTTAGCTCAGGGCTAATCTTCCTCAAAAAAAAAAAAAAAAACATTGAAAAGATGGGGAGCAGGTGTGGGTGGGAGAGCTAATCCCAGGCAGAGAGTGAAGCACAGGCACGGGTATGAAAGCCAGAAAGTGCCAGGGTCCCTGCAGAGAGTGGTGAATAATTGGATTTGCCCGACAGAGGGGGGGTGGGGAGGTGTGTGTGTATATGATGAGGCTTGTAGAGAAGGGTGGGACTGGCTTGCACATGGGCTCCCAGGGCTCAGGCTGGCCTGAAGGGCAGAAGGGGCAGGCCTAGGAGAGAATGTGTGGCAGGAGGCCTGCCAGTGACCACCTCTCAAAGTCAGACAGCATCCTCGCTGGTTTGGTTCCTGGGCATTGAGGCTGTGGGGCTTGAAATCCTCAGTTAGGGTCTGAACATCTCTGCAGGTTCCCTGTCATCATTTCCATTGTTTCTTCTGTTTCTGATTGTGAGCATTTCAAATATTTTTATTTGAGCATAAGATGAGGTGTGTGCCTTTATAGTTTAAATTCTGCCAGAAAGCTGTGACTTAGATGATTTTTAGAGTTTGAGGCCTTAGGTTTTGGGAATGCCCAGTGTTTATCTTTTGGGGCTGCTTTTCCTGGGATGAGCTTCTTCCCATGGGACCTCTGGTGGAAGCTGATGTTAGCGTGTGGCTCTTAGTTTTTATGTATATTTTCATTCACAGGGATACTTTAGAGCCAATAGCTGTGTTTCTGAAAACATGGGAGGATTGTTGTTACATACAGAATCACTTTTTCAGGGTGTTTAGATGATAGAAGTCATTCTGTGGTTGTCCATATCTAAAACTCTTCCCCCTGGCTTTAGTGTAATTATAGATTCCACATTGTGGTGAGTTTTGTTTAAAACAAGGAGTGTCTGTGAGTTCAGAAACCAGCTCTGTGCTTCTACTTGCCGTAATGGGCTTTTCTTTTACAATGGAAAAATACAGTTGATCTGTCCTGAAGGCCCATAAATCATGGAATGTGGTGTGTTGGGATGCGAATTCTTTTCAGCCTTGCAAAATCCTTATCAACGCGGTAAATCGACATGTGGAAGAACAGCAGGTGGCAGTTAGAAATTTGGGATTTTTCTCTTCTACAGATTTCCTATTAGCCATTTCTTCAGAACAGTAAGGTTGGTGCTTCATAAAATTTCAAATCAAACTGTGGCATCTCAAGAGGCAAAGCATTTAGAATTCTTCTTTAAATTCGCCCCCCCACACAAAAAAACAAAAAGTGAATGCACGATGACTGTTTTGTTCCCTAGACTTATGACATAGCCCTCCAGCTTTGCGGTTTTTTATTCCAATGGGAAGGAAATGAGACCCTTGTAGCTTACTGTCAGGAATAATATTTTAGTGCCAGCTCTGTGCTAACCGCTGTTTAGAACATGGAGAGAGCTTCTGAATCCTGGCCCAGGCCCGGCCTCACAAGCAGGCTCTGTTACACAGGGGCTGTTCCAGGTTAGGAGAAGCATTCCATTCCCACAATGGGTAAACAGAAAACCTAAAGGAAACACATTGTTAGTTGAACTGATACAGCACCAGGCCAAGCGCTCTGCTTTCACTGGTCACTGGTGAAGGACATCGGAAACAAAAGGGTGAGAGCGCGCCAGTTCCATCCTCAGCTGTTTCTAGCTCAAGGGCAGAAATCCTCAATTCTTTATCTGGAGTATGTGACGTGTTATCTAAAGCCTGTTAGTAGAGCCTCAGGACCTTAACTTCTAAACAGACACACGCTGAGATCAGATATGCGGATGGTAACAGGAAGAGAAGACTGGTTTCAGGTACTAACCTGGGTAGTTGCGTGCTGGAGGGGGTTCATGGGAAGCAGTTAGAGGCATTATAAAAAGGACAGTAGCAGAGAACGGCTTTCCCCCCCTAGTTTTATGCAGAAAATGGTGATACAATAAGGGGGAGGAATCTGGCAAATGGCAGGGTGCAGAGCCGTGAGGAGCCAAGAGAGTTCCTGGGTCAGGTCAGGGCCGAGCAGAGGAGGACTGAAAAGGGAACTTTCTCACGGGGCTGAGTGATTTTGGAATGGCTCATGGCTCCTGGTTCATGGGATGGGCCAGCAGTGAGAGACAGTTGTGGGGGTTAGATGGTGTTGCTCCGTCCTGCAGGAGTGGGAAGACTGAAGTAGTGCCATGCACACATTGACAGCATGTACACGTTGCTCCGGGGATGGCAGATGTCACTCTGGTAGCTCCCTTCGGTCCCCCTGTTGCCTGATGAGGCTCAGACTCTGGGGCTTATAAGGCCCCCGGCGGACTCGCCCCCACCTCTGTTCCCTCTTCATGTTTTGTTTCCTGTCATTTGCTAAACACACTCCGCCTCCAAGAATACAGATACAGAGGCATTGTCTTGAGTGGTTAGGAGCAGTGACCCTCCAGGTCGTCTGCGTTCGAGTCCTGGCTCTGCCACTTTCCAGCTGTGTGAACTCTCTGTGCCTCAGCTTCCTTACCTGTAATAGGAATAGTAACAGCATGTATCTTATAGGGAGACTGAGCTGTGTGTTAGCTACTGCTGTGTGGATGTTGCAGTTGTCGTCGTTGTCATCATCATCATCATCATCATCATTATCATTATCATCATTTCCTCTTATCTTTTAGGTCCAAACCCACACACTTCCCTGAATCATTTCTGGAGCACCCCCAAAGGAAATTAATATCCTTTATTTTAGATTCCCTGTCTTAGTCTGTTCAAGCTGCTCTAACAAAAGTACCATAGATTGAGTGGCTTATAAACAATAGAAATTTATTTCTCACAGTTGTGGAGGCCGGCAAGTCCAAGATCAGGGCCCTGGCAGATTCAGTGTCTGGTGAGGACCTGCTTCTTAGTTCATAGGCTGCCGTCTTCTCACTGTGTCCTCAAGTGATGCAAGGGGCAAGGGAGCTCTCTGGGGTCACTTTTATAAAGGTGCTAATCTCATTCATGAGGGCTCCATCCTCCTGATTAGATCTAATCACCTCCCAAAGGTCCCACCTCCATATACATAGGGAATTAGGATTTAACATGAATTTTAGGGGGGTGCAGACATTCAGTATATGGCACTCTCTAGGGAGGCACAGAGGGCAGTAGGGCAGAAGATGATGATTCCCAATTAACACACTGTACTTCCTAGGTGGGTTTGAAAACTTACTAAGTGACTCACATTCCTGAGCCTCAGTTTCCCCACACGTAAAAGAGGGATAGTGATACCTTACCCATCTCACAGGGTTTTGTTAGTAAGCGTCAAACCACGGCGTCAGCAGAATTCCCAGAAGCGCCAGGTCACTATCATTAGAGTACTTGTCCTGATGAATTTTACTTTATATTATGGTGATGGTTTTTTTTCCACCCCCAGATTGGGACACATGATATGATGGAGTCGAGTGAACTCATTTACATATATTTGAAATTGGGGTTGTCTTTGAATGTCTGGAACCTATTTTTGTCCAGATTTCAGTTATTTTGACTTCATTATACCCCAGTAGCGTGTAAGGAGGCTTCCTCAAGGCCAGCACCTCTGTCGTCTTATTCATCTTCCCTGGTAGTTCCTAGCACGGTGCCTTGCTTGTGTGAGGCAAAGGCAGTGTTTTTGAATGCATTTATTATTACTTGGTAATAAATATTAAACTATTTTTTATGGAAAAATAAGCATGCTTGGTTTCTCATGTACGTAATGGGCATTTATTGAATGCTGTGTACTAGTACCGCTTTCTTCTATTCTATTTCTAGTGTTGGTCTCTGTTTGAGTGGAATCGTGATGTTTCAGGTCACCACCACATGACCATTCAGGACCATCACATGTTAAAGGAAGTTTTCATTTATGCATTCAGCAAGGCCACCACATTGTTCAATGCTGGGGCACTGTGCCCGCTGTAATCAGGAGACCTGCTTAATTGGTTTCTTGGTACATTGACAGAGTTGGATAATCCGACCTGGGCATTTGCAGTAGACCTAAGAGGCGTAAGGTGGCCCTTTAAGAGTTTTGAGATTTAGGAAAAGTTTGAGTGGTTACGTTAGAGCCCACACATACTGTAGAAGAGCGCTTCAAGGACATCCAGCCTCAAGTAAGAAAGATAATGTTCCATTTCCGTTGCTTGTTTTTCTGCCTGCTGGAGAAAATAAATAATCTGAGACAACTTATAATAAAAGTGCAGGCCCAATAAAATGAGAATGATTAACAGAACCAGGAAGGAAGGCATAACAAATGGATTCCTGGTAACTCTGAGTCTCCTGGCAGCCAGGACAAAGCAAGCGGCCTGCTGGGGTGATGCAGTCTCAGGCTAGGTGAAGAAAGGAAGGGCCCCATGTCCTGCTGGCTGCTGTAGGGTCGTGAGAATAGATGCTGGAGTGTTTACCAGCCTGCAGCTGGGGCGGGGGGCATCTGGCTGGAGTAGGGTGGAGAGGAGCACATCCTTGGGCTAGCAGAGTCATTGAGGTCCCTTAGCGTCCTGGTTGATTCTGAAACTCCTCTTGGAAAGCTGAGGATTATAATGTTAGACTGTAGCTTCCTGAAGCCAGTCCTCCTGGAGGCCAGAGTAATGACTGAGTGTAATGAAAATTACCTGGCACCTGCTTGTGAGAGAATTGGTGGCTCAGGGACTTTCCCAAGGTAATATAGTTAGTCGCTTTAGTGAATGATCCGGAAGGACCATTCCGTGCCAGCACGTTATCCTCAACTCGGGTTTTATGGATAGGACTAAGACACTCTTTGAGGAACCTTTCCCGCACTAAGGACACCTCTGCCCAGGCCCCTCACAGCTTGGTGGAAATATGTCTGTTTTATAAACCAGACTCTTCCTGATGATGGGAAAGGGCTAAAACAAACGCTTTTTTTTCTTTTTTAACTTACTTTTCTCGTGAAACCTGAGGAGAATCCCATCCTCCTACCCACGTTGCTGATAACAGGAGTTAATGGAAATGGATGTTGGAGTATGACGCTCGTTTTAGGGTGCAAGAAAGAAACAATTGATTTTACCTTTAGGAAGTTTAGCTGTAGCTTCAAAAAGTGCCAGCACGGAATGCAAGTCTTACTCTTTCACATGAAATTTCAGTATTCAGCATGATCGAGCCAACCAGGAGAAGGAAAAATATTGAGAAGACAGACTTGGGTTAAGTGGAATCGAACATTTGTGGTTGTATAAGGAGCATGGCTTCTCGGCGTGTTTGGCATGGCTCAGCTGCGTTCCTCCCCGGGTGATGTCCTCCTTAGGGTCTGTGAATGGCTCAACTTAGGACAAGTCTTTTGCAATCTGCGCCTTCTGAATACGCTTTTTGTTCTGTTGATTTAATTTGCATTTGGTGTCTGGAGTGCCTGGTCATGGAAAGAGCGGATGCTTTGTTTTGGGTAATGAGGGCTGGGGTTTCAAATCAGTGTTTCTCGGTTTACCCAGTGTCAAGTGTCATTTGAGTAACAAGCGACTGTGTTGCTCATCGCGTTGAGGTCCTGCAAGCGTCCATTTTGCAAATTAGATTTTTGCATACTCCCAAATCAGTAGACTGTAGAATGATATCATGAAAGAGAAAACCGTCTTCACAGATGGAAATTCTGCCCCTGTTACATGCATTTTAATTCTAGGACAGATGCCTATTTAAACCTCAGTTGCTTGGTTCCAGCCTTGTCAGTTGCTTTACAGCAAGTGTCAACTGTAAGCCAAGAGAGAGAGAGGAGTCGGTGTAGACAACTTTTTTTTTTCCCATTTAATTGTATCATGTTGGGTGCTCCTTGGAAAGTGGGTGAATTATTCATGATGAGATGAATGGCGCTATTATTTTAAATTCGTATAGAAGCAAATGGCTAACAACCCACTTATTAAGCTGCTAATGTTGATCCAGCTGCCAGGAAGCTTAAAACCAGTCGGAGCCTAGATGGTGGTGTGTTCCTTGCTTGGCTGGTTTTTTATATCAGCTTAACTCCAAGTCTAATTTTATCCTTTTCTCTGGTTTTCTTTTCCTAAGCGTTTTTTTCAAGTTTCCGATAACTCCTTTGCGATAACGTTGAGTATATAGCTCTTCCACCTCCTCCTCTTCCCCCTCCGTCACTGCCCCGACCTTAATAACATTCCGGCTGCATGAGAGGCAGTGTTGACACCACGGGAGGCTCCTGTGGCCCACATGTCTACAGAGGCAGAGGTCCTAGGAAGTCTGACTTGAAAGAAAGGATCCAACTACTGTAACAGCTCACCTCCCGGAAACTTACCATTTTGTAACCCCGTGTATTGAAGACACATTTGGAACCAGAAGTTGAACAAAAGTGGCCCTAGAAAATATATGACAGAAATTCTGTAAATATTTCGCACTTTTCTTTTAGAGAATTCTCTCTCTGGCCCTCTGTTACGACCCATTTTAACATCATTTTGTTTTCCTTTTAAAAATATGTAGAATAAAATATGTCCTATAGAAATAGAATATTGAAAGTTTGGTCCTGTGGCAGGTGCTGTTTCCAAGGGCTCAGCCTTTGTTTGCGTGCTCACAGCCAGCTCGTGATTTGACGTCTAAGATCACAGCCAATGAGGAAGGTTGAAGATGCTGCTGCTTGAGGGTAGGGCTGTGCTGGCTTGTCACGTAGTGTACACAGTAGGCGCTCAGTGACTCTGCATCCAGAACCAAGTGAATGGAATGGAGAGGAGGCGCTGCACCTTGCATATTTATTTCTACATGTAGCAACGGCGGCACTGGTTTGTTGCAATGCTCCTTGTCCTCAGACTATTTGCTGTATACAGTAATGTATGTATTATGCATATATATGTGTGTATATAAGTTTATATCACTGTAGCTCATATATAGGCAGTCTTCACTTTGCCCAGTTCTGATATGCATGAGTTTCAGTTACCACTCTTTAAATAACACCAGTCCCTCGATAACACAATTCAAATTTCAGTTATTGGGGCTGGCCCCGTGGCCCAGTGGTTAAGTTCACGCACTCTGCTGCTGCGGCCCAGTGTTTCGCTGGTTCGAATCCTGGGCGCGGACATGGCACTGCTCATCAAGCCATGCTGAGGCAGCATCCTATGTGCCACAACTAGAAGGACCCACAACTAAGAATATACATTTATGTACTGGGGGGCTTTGGGGAGAAAAAAAGGAAAAAATAAAAAACAAATTTCAGTTATCCCAGTGTGTAACTGAACTGTGAGTAATAGCATAAAAGATGCAAACTTTGCTGCTAGTGCTTTACTCCACGCATCACTACGTAAGTAACAGATGCGCATTATAATCAGTGACCAATCACACTACTTCTGTCAAAGTCTGTTGGTGACAGGTCACTGCACATGCCACTCAGTTCATGCAGAGACAGCATGGTGTGAAGTTGGGTTGTCTTCCAGTGGTCTGGTGATAAATCAATGTGACATTTTACTAAAATGTTAAAAATTGTGAGGGAATTGGCCAACAAAGATTAAAGTGCAGCAAAGAAGTTAAAAATGATAACGCTGGAAGTGAAATTCAGAACTTGAATGGAGTTACAGAAGAAACGGCTTTCCATTTCTTACCTGGCAGTGTGGACACTCCAGCCATTGGAGAGGCTGGAAGTGCAGCCTGGGGAAGGCAATGAAGGTGAACTTACCCACGTAACGAGGAAAGCGGTTGTGAAGAAAAGAATTAAAGATATCCTAGAGGGAGTGATGCTGGCACACAAATCAGACAACAACCTTCACATTAAAGGAGCTCTCAGAGATATTTCCCAACCTAGAAAGTGTGAAAGATAAAACATTGTATGCTTATTCAAACATAGGAAGGACTGTGGACCGTAGTGGCGCTATTCACAAAACCCAAAAGGTGGAAACAGCCGAGATGTCCATCGGTGGATGATTGGTTGAAGAAATTGTGGTATAGCCATACTGTGGAATAGTATTCAGTCATAAAAAGGAACACAGTACTGATACCTGCCGCAACAGTTGTGAACCTGGAAAACATTATGCTGAGTGAAAGCAGCCAGACACAAAAGGTCACATGTTGTATCATTCCATTTCTATGAAATGTCTAGAATAGGTAAATCCAAAGAGAGAGAATACAGATTGGTGGTTGTGCGGGGCTGGGAAGAAGTGTGGGAAGGTGGAGTATCTGCTTCCTGGGTTTAGAGTTTCCCTGCGGGGTGATGAAATGTTTGAGAACTAGATAGAGGTAGTGGTTGCACAGCATTGTGAGTGCACTGAATTCCTCTGAATTGTTCACTTTAAAATGTTTAATTTTATATTGTATGAATTTCACTTCAATTAAAAAAGACTATGACAGTTTTCCAAGGCATGGAAAAGATACTTGCTTTGTGTTTTAAGTTATGCTTCAAGAAGAAGGCAAGCACTTTTAAACTATTCTTGATTTTTTTTTTTTACAAAGAAATATTTTAATTCTCAATTTTCTCCTGTTCTAAATGGCATTGTACTAAATATTAGCTTTACTGTTTTTTTAATTTCCCTATACATTTATAACTGGCAGTAAGAGAGTTTTTAATGTCTTGACAAACATTTTTAAAGGTCACGGAACAACTGTAAATTTCCCGTTGATTACTAAGATCACTTGACACAGTTTCAGCTTCCACAGTCATTTTTATAATCTTGTACTAGTGTAAAAATTGAGGACTGCCTGTATGCATGTATTTTACCATGTATGTAAGTATATATGATATTTGTACATATCCATTACAGCACTGTGTTGCAGGATAAACCATTCACCCTGCCAGTGAGGATTCTCATACGTGTCTTCTACAGCTTGCATATTTTCAAATGGTGCTTTTTGGAAGGAAAAAATATGAAAGCCAACCCACAAAGTCATCTGGTAGGAGTCATGGTCTGTGATGTTGACTGAATTATGTGGTAAAGCACACTTTCTGTGTTTTCCAGGGGCCAGCCTTCCTGTGCATTTAGATTTCAGGAACTGTCTTGAAAAAAGAAACTCTGGAATACCCAGCAACTAATGACGGCATCAGCGAGTAGCGAAGTGAAGGCCATTTTGCCCTGTAGAAAGAAGATTCTTAGGCTGGCTGTTGCTGGGTCCAGTGAGAGGAGAGGCCTGATCAGGTGTCAGGTGGCCCTCATGTAGGCACAAGTCCTGTGTGGGGATGTCCCTCTGCAGGGGTGGCCTAAGATCCTACGATTCTGCACAGATCATCTTTCAGACTGGGAGCTTGTGTCCAGAACTGGGGGTGACATTTGTTCTGGGGTGGTGGAAGTTCCTTTGTCCCCGCTCTTAAGTCTTGCTGCTTTAACTCCAACTCAGGTGTTTTTATTCCCAGTAGAAGCCTAATTTATCTGTAGGTATTTAAGATAATTTTGAATCTGCTACTCTGTGGGAAGGTCACCAAAAAACCTTAGAAGCTGCTGCTCTTGGGGAAGTTACAGGCTCCCCGTTGTTTGGCCTCCAGAGCACCAGGCACTGTGGATTTAAGGGTGAGCAAGACATAGACCCTGCGCTCTGGGCAGACGCGTCTGGAGCAGTGGTCACAAGCCCAGGCCGGGAGCCAGGCTGCTTGGCTAGAGGGGCCATTCTTCTCAGATGTGACTTTGGACAAAGCATCTGTAAAATGGGCTAATGAAGAGCCCATCTCGTAGGGTTGTTATGAGGATTAACTAATTTAATGTATGTAAAGTGCTGAGAGCAGTGCCTGGCAGACGGTGTTTTGTTTTGTGTTTTTTTTTAAACAAAATTATTATTATAGAAATATTGTACATTAAAATTCCTGGTCACATTTAATGCTCAGGACAATCATGCAGAATAGGTGGTGTCACACCTGTTTTGCACTGAGAAACTCAACCACTTGCCCGGAGTCACAGTGCTAGAAAGGGGCTGAGGTAGGATTTGAACCTGTCCCCTAAGTCCTTTGCTCTTTGTTTCTTGACATGGCAGGAAAATGTTGAGGAAATGTGTTAGTCTGTGCAGGCCACCATAACAAAGTACCACAGCCTGAGTGCCTCACACAACAGACATTTTCTCACAGTTCTCTGAGCCAGAAGTCCAAGAGGAAGGTGTCTGCAAGGTTGATTTCATCTTAGGCCTGCTTCCGTACCTTGTAGATGACTGTCTTCTGCGTGTGTCTTCACGTGGTCTTTCTCTGTACCTGTCTGTGTCCAAGTTTCCTCTTATAAAGGACACTAGTCATGTTGGGTTAGGGCCCACCCTACTGACTTCATTTTAACATAATCACCTCCTTAAAGATCCTGTGTCCAGAAACAGTCATGTTCCCAGGTACTGGCAGTTAGGACTTCAACATAAGAATTTTTGGGAGACACAGTTCAGCTCTGAACAGGCGATGACTAGGGTTGAATACCTAGATATCAAGGTCTGAGTGAAGGCAGAATCAGGGAGCAGTGGAACTGACGGAGGCAGACGCTTGGTCTAGGTGATTTTTGATTTTTCATTTCAGACATGGTTTTCAAAGGAGTCGGTCTTGGACAAAGAGGAAAGGACTGTGTGTGTGGTGAGAAGATCATCCCCAGAATCTGGTGATCTGGGATTAGCAGACCTGTTGTGGGATCAGCAGGCACGTTCTTTAGTTGCAGCTTGGGTGAAGTAGAAGAGGATTGAGTAGCTGACTGGGTGTAAATGTTAGCCTGGGAAACAGTATTTTGTTTTGAAAGGTGTTTGAGTCATTCAGGGAGCAAATATTTATGGAGCACCTAATGTGCTAGGCACTGGATCACAGTGCAGTTCTTATCCGGGGAGAGAGAATTTGGGTCTCATGTTAGATCCCTGAAGGTAGCTTCTGACCCCAAAATAGTCTATGGTTGTTGAGAAACAATTAGTAAGCCTTCTAAAATTAAATTTCTTAAGTATGCATTAATTTTATTAACATGTTATTATTTTAATCAGCAAATTGTGGGGTAGTAGAGATTAAATTTAGGGGTAAGACTGTCTGGGTTTAAAGCCTGCTTTGTCACATCACATGACATAAATTAGCAGAGCTTCAATTTTCTCGGCTGTGAAAGTGGATAATTATAACACGTATCTCATTGGGTTGGTGGAGAGTGTGCATGCTGCAATGGATGTGAAGTGTGTCTTCCCCGTGGTGGGCACGCACCATGATGATGTCCAAGAAGGTGGAAAGTTGAAGGAGCATGTAGTTAGGCAGATTAGGGACCTTTTAAGAAGTTTGGTTTTTTTTTTCAATGGAGGGAAAGAAATAGAATTCTTTCATTCATTCCACAACAACAAAGTCTGAGAACCAGCCAGTGGTTGCGTGCTAGGGATCAGAAAAAGGCAACCCCTGCCCTCAGCAATCTTCCAGGTCAGGTGGCGAAGACCAAGAGGGTGTGGTAAGTACTGCCAACCAAGTATATTCACGTGTCCATGCAGGTAATGAAGAGGGCTGCTTTAGGAGAGAGGATTTTTGCAGGAAGAGTTTCCCAGAGGAGCAAGCACTTGCATTAAAAGCTGAATTCGTGGGAGAAATTCATCACCCAGAGAAGAGCGGAAAAGTTATTTCAGCCAATGGTAACAACATATGGAGAAGTCTAGAGGCATAGGAGAGGGTACATGGCATGGTTGGAAAATAGCTGTTTAGGGGTCAGTATGGCATATGTGGAGAATGGAGGAAGACAACACTAGACGTGAAAGGTGGGACGGATCACATAGGCAGTGGGGAGCTGCTGAGAGATTTGAAGTTGGGAAGTGACATGATGGTGTTTACAGATGAGGAAGACACAACCCTTGAAGGCATGGAGGGGGATTTTGAGAGGAGGCAGAATGGAGACTGAGGAAGAGCTTTAGAAAGATTTTTGCGATGATCTAGGTAAGACCAAGGTCCTGAACTTGGGCTGCAGCTGCAGGAGCCTGGAGAAGAGGACAGATTCCAGAGCTGTTGGGGTGGTTGGTGTGAGGACGGATGTGGCTGGGTGGGGATGACACTGGGTTTCTAGCTCGGGTGTCCAGGTCAATGACAGTGTCATTCCTACAGAGGCCGGAGGGGTTGGGAGGTGGAGGATAGAAGATGCTGGGATCTTAGAACAGTTGAATTGGAGATGCCTGGGGACAGTACATGTCTTCTTTTCTCCTGTAGGTAGCTGGCCCTCTGCTGGATCTGGAGCCATGTGCGTATGAAAGGACAGTGAATGCAAGCTCCTTTTTCTATTAGAGCTTGAGATTTGGTGTCTAGGGTAGTCATTGAGATTGTTCACGAACGTTTGGACCTTTCTTCTTTGGGATAGATAATGGAATTACATCTGCCCCATTGAGCCCAGGTGTGGTCATGTGACTGCCTTTGATTAATTCGAAAGTGAACAGATGACACTCCCGTCAATTTTGAGCCGAGGTAGGACTCACTGGAGCCCTCTCAGCCATGGCGCCTGGGAATGTTCCAGAGGGCGGCTTGACGGTGCTATGGGCCTGGGTCCCAAGTGAGGTCAGTGTCAGTGCGGATGAGAGTCCAGTTGACCCGTCGTGGACCTGTGCTGAGAAGGAGACCTTTGTTTTAGGCTTTTAAGATATTGAGATGTTAGGGGTGTTTTTCTAGCATCATCTAGTTGCCCCCGCCCCCCCAACTCAAGTTGTTTTTATAAGAGACTGAACCTTGCTAATTTTTATTTTTAAACTATAAATCAGTTTTGAACTGCCTTTTTTGTCAGTATATGCCTGTGCATGTGTGTGAGCGCACACACAGGTAGACAAATAGGCTGCGACAAAAGCATTTCTTTGGTCACCTTTATCGTTTTACCATTGGTATTTTTTAACGAATCAAGTGTCAGAAACTCACATGCCCTTTTCTTAAATAGTGTTGTGGAGATAGAATTCCCATACCATACAGTTCACCCATTTAGAGTATACAGTTCAATGGCTTTCAGTAGATTCACAGATTTGTGCAACCATCATCACAATTCTGAAACATTTTCTTTACTCCAAAGAGAAACCCCGCTCTCCACTTCTCCCACACATGCTCCCTCCCCAGCCGTAGGCAACCTCTAATCTACTTTCTGTCTCTACAGATTTGCCTATAGTGGACCTTTCATCTAAATTGTATCATACAGTATGTGGTCCTTTGGGACTGGCATCGTTGACTTAGCATAATGTTTTCAAGGCTCATCCATGTTGTAGCGTGTGTCAATACTTGATTTCTTTTTACTGTCAAGTAATATTCCATGGCATGGAATACAGTGTATTGTAAAGCCATATGGTTTTTAAACATGGAAGCGATGCTGACCCCTCTAGAGTTGTGTCTGCTCATTCATCAGTTGATGGACATTGGGATTGTTTCCACTTATTGACTATTATGAATATTGCTGCCAGAATATACATGTGTATTCTTGTGCGGTCTTGTACAAGTTATTCTCTGAACATATTTTCATTTCTCTCGGTTTATACCTAGGAGTGGAATTGCTGGGTCATACGCTAGCTCTACGTTTAACTGTTTGAAGAGCTGTTAGACCGTTTTCCAAAGCAGCTGCACCGTTTTACCTCGGCGCTGCGGTGTGTGAGGGTTCTGCGTGTCCTCACCAACGCTTACTGTCTGTCTTTGCTCACAGCCATCCTGGTGGGTGTGTCATGCTGTTCTATGTCATTTAACATGAAACTTATGTTCTGCTTTCCTGTCTCTGCATACGCTTTCTTTCACTTGCAACTCGTGCTTTTATTAACTTTGTATTGATTTATTAGTGATGTCAACATGTATGTTTTGTAGGGAAATGTTTACCTTCCATTTCCAGACCCATAATCTCCGTTTAAAATGTGATGTTCTGTTTACTGTTAGGTTCTTCAGCTGAACCGACTGGCAAGTCCAATGAGAAACTTTCAAGCTTAAATGGAAAATGAGAATTAATCATGTGTTAGCACAAAAATCACATCCTATCACTTCACTTAACTGAGGACCTTTGGTGGTGGCTCCTGTTCATCTTCATTCTTCAGCCTGCTTCAGTTGGTGATGGGGAAAATCAAGTGTCTTTTCAGTGTGCATTTGAATGTTCTTGTTGTAAAACCACATGGTTTCTAGAAATGGGTGTGATTTTGAAGATGGGAACAACACGCCTTATCGAGTGACTGGTCTGCGATTGGTGTTGAGCAGGGTCCCTGCCTCCCTGGAGTATTGGGTCTTGTTGGGGGACGGACCCTAAAGGAATCAAGGCAGATGGGGTGACTGTAAAGGGGCCCTGCCAGGAACCGATTCTCTGCAGGAGAATGATGAGGGCTCCCAAGTTGAGTTTTACTTTCGTTTTGGTGGCACATGTGTCAGGAAAGACCTCTGTGAGAAAGTGACCCTTCAGCTGAGACAGCGGGAGGAGGTTTCTGAGGCAGGGAAGCTCTGACGGGTTTGAGGAACTGAAACTGAGTCAGTATGGGGACCCTGGGAAGAGAGGAGGCCCAAGATAGAGGCCACATTGGGCAGGGCCTTGAGGACGTGCTCGTGATTTGGACATTGTTCAAGATGCAGTGGAGTATCATTGAAGGGTTTGAAGTGGAGAAGAGACATCCTCCAATTAAAAAAATCACTCTGGTCATTGTGTGTCAAATGGATTGCAGTTGGTGGGTGGGGGTGGTGGCAAGAATGGGTGCAAGTTATAAACCAAGACAGGAGGTTGTGGAGCTCCCTGCCTGGGAACCCAGCGGCAGGTATCTGAACTGAGACTGTAACTTGGGGCTCTAGCACCCTCGCCTTATTTTTCGTTCTCCATGAGGCTGTGCACGCTCTCCTGCCAGCAGCAGGTCCCATCTGCTTGTGGTTGTAAACCTGGCCAAGACAAGGCAGAAACCATCCTTGAGATTTTAGGGCCATGCTCTCTCTCAAACAAGTATTTGAGCGACCCTTCTGTAATTAAAACTCATCAACCCAACTAGAAATTGTGTCTTCACAAGTTGCTAACACTTGGACGAGTTTGTTGTTTATTTTCATGGGGAGCCAAAGTGTGGCATCTAGTGACGGTTTTGCTCTTGGGCAATATCTATAGGATGAAGGTGGTTTTTTGGTATCAGAATCAGTTGGGAGTTTTTTTAAAAAGCCTTTATCTTTTTCTCTCTTGCTTTTTGAAATCTGTTATGTTTTTTTGTATTGCACTTAACATAGATTAGAAGTCATCTGGTACACGGAGAAAGGAGCCGGAGACATTCTGTAGCATCAAAGATAGGCTTCCCATGGCTGTTGTGGAAGGTCACCACGGATTTAGTGGCTGAAAACAACACAGGTTCATTACCGTATAGTTCTATAGGTTTGAAGTCCAACACGGGTCTCACTGGGCTAAAATTGAGGCGTTGACAAGGCTGCATTAAATCTGGAGGCTCTAGGGGCAAGGCACATTGCCCTGTGCAGCTTCTAGGGGTAACCTACATCCCTTGCTCGTGGCTTCCTTCCTCCATTTTCAAAGCCAGCAATGGAGCATCTCTGACCATTCCTTCATCGTCATATCCCCTCTCACTCTCTTCTGCCTTCCTCTTCCACTTTTAAAAGCCCTTGTGATTACCTCCTGCCCTTCTGAATAATCTGGGATAATCTCCCTATTTTAAGGTCAGTTGATTACCAGCCTTAGTTCCCCTTTTGCATTTAAGGACGTGACATCTTTGGGGGCCATGCTGCTGCCTGCTACAGTGGTAGACCTAATCTTAGGCTGACATTAGGACCTTGGCTCATTGATTTCTATTGGTACTGACCTTAGATTTTTTTTCTATTCTCGGCACACAGTAGGTGCTTTAAAATCATGGAGTGGACCATAATATACAAAGAACTCACACTGCTTAACAACAAAAAAACAAACAACCCGATCAAAAAATGGGCAGAGGACATGAACAGACATTTCTCAAAAGAAGATATGAATATGGCCAATAGACACATGAAAAGATGTTCATCATCGCTAATCATCAGGGAAATGCAAATCAAAACTACACTAAGATATCACCTTACCCCCGTTAGATTGGCAAAAGCATCCAAAACCAAGAACGACAAATGTTGGAGAGGTTGTGGAGAAAGAGGAACCCTCATACACTGTTGGTGGGAATGCAAACTGGTACAGCCACTATGGAAAACAGTATGGAGATTTCTCAAAAAGTTAAAAATAGAAATACCCTATGACCCAGCCATCCCATTACTGGGTATCTATCCTAAGAACCTGAAATCAGATATCTCAAGAGTCCGTTGCACCCCTATGTTCATCGCAGCATTATTGACAATAGCCAAGACGTGGAACCAGCCTACATGCCCAGAAACTGATGATTGGATAAAGAAGATGTGGTATATATACACAATGGAATACTACTCAGCCATAAAAAAAGACGAAATTGGCCCATTCACAACAATGTGGATGGACCTCGAGGGCATTATGTTAAGCGAAATAAGTCAGTCAGAGAAAGACGAACTCTATATGACTCCACTCATAGGTGGAAATTAGTATATTGAGAAGGAGATCTGATCGGTGGTTACCAGGGAAAAGGGGGGGTGGGGGGAGGGTACGGAGGGGGAAGTGGTGTACCCACAACATGACTAACAAAAATGTACAACTGAAATCTCACAAGGTTGTAATCTATCATAACATTAATAAAAAAAAAAAAAAAAAAAAAAAATCATGGAGTGGAATTTCCTCCTGGGAGTGTAAGCCCCCACCAGAATTCATTTGTAGTTAAAATGATAAGAGATTTTTTAAGCAATCTTAGGAGAGATAGACTTAATTACCTGCTTAGGTGCAGATTTTTCATGAAGACTAGTTTGTTTAGGAAACATGAAGGGTTTACCTTGTGTTTTTCTCATTAATGCAGAGGATGTAAAGAAAATGTATTTCTCATTAAAATACTACAGAGGAAGCCCAGGAGTCCTCCTCAAGATTAATTTAAAGGTTTGTCATAATTGTGGGAGTTCTTGAGAAATAATCAAATTCTGATTTCCAGTGCTTGGTTAGGGGAGGGGGCTGTGTGTGTCATAGTTCTAATCAAGAAAGAGGAATTAGGATTTTACGACCTTTGAAAGAATGACTTGTGCATTCATTGTTAGTTCTGTTTAATAGCTCCTTAATGGAGAGAAGGTACAGCCCGGGCGTGGTGTACAACAGTGCAGCTGGGACATGAGTCAAGCGTTGATAAATGGTACATCTGTGAATATTACTAATACGTTAGTAAATTTTAACTTTACCTTTTGTGCAGTCTTGATAGATCTTGGAATGTGATTCTTTTTCCTCTGCTAAGAGGTTAGAAAACTCAGTGCAGTGTGTCTGTTTGGCAGACTAGACAACACTCTACTTCGTTAACGGCACATTTGGGTTGGAGATTGGTGGGTACTGGAGGAGAAATGTGTTTAGATCTAATCATGTTTACGTCACTTGATCATGGTACTACTGACAAGTTTTCCGCAAACTGCTGGGTCCCCTCTCCATCTCCTCGGGCTGTGGGTGACTTTGGCTGGGATCTGACTGAACATGGCGCCAAACTGACGCGTCGGGTTGTTTCAGCTCACTCAGAATTGCACTTCTGGCTTGCGGTCTTCCTGTCCTCTGAGCATTTTCTATGGGTCACCAAATTGACCATAAGATCATTTCATTTTACAGAAAGGGAAAATCAGATTTGTTATTAACATATTGTGTTTTTTAAGCTCAGAGGTGGAGAGAGCTGTGAACTTTCCCCAAGGCTTTCTCGGAGTGTGGTTTTGGTTGAGCTGTGGTTGTCCGAGATTTCTGAGCCCTCCCCAGCTGGCTTCATCAGAATCTGTGGGCCTCGGTCTCAGCAATTTGCCTTTTAGAATATCTCCTCCAGATGAGTCTTTGCACTGTAAGTTTGGAGCCACGCCTTGGCCTCTGAACTCTTCTGCCCTGAACATTCGCACAATGCAAGGGTTCAAGGGGGTCCAGTAAATATACCCCGTCAGAGAAATAACAGAAGAGTTTGTAGGGAGAGACCAAAGCATGGTCTTTATTGGTGCTAAAGCTTAACACAGGACAATGTGGCTTCTATGGTTGGGCCAATGGACTTGGTAATGTAGAATTAGGCAGACTTAACACCCCCTCCTGCCCACTCTGGTCAGGGCCAGCACGGGCCCAGGCTGCCTCACCAAGCCGAGGGTCCATCCTTGGACAAATGTCTGCATGGCGAGTAAGATGGAACCTGAGGATGGGGCTTGGCACAGCCAATTCCTTATCTAAACTCAAGCCAAGACCGGCATTTCTTCTTACCTTAGTGGAGTGAGTGAGGCAGAGGGAATTAGGAGGCATATGCTGTCTGGAGCTCCCTCCATCTAGAAGGGAATTCCAGGAGTGGGGAAAAAAGCATTGCGCAGCCCCCAATACCCAGGAGAAAACAAGTGTTAGTAAATATTTGAGAATGAACTAAAAATTAAAAAACTCAGATTTTCCTAGTCCAAAGCATTTGCAGAACTGCCTCTTCTCTTTGTTTTTTTCTGAGTATGTTTAAGGTACCTCAGCACCTGTATTATTATTATTTTCTGAAAGATTGGCACCTGAGCTAACATCTGTCTCTGGTCGTTGTCTTTTTTTTTTTTTTCTCCTCCTTCTCCCCAAAGCCCCCAGCACATAGTTGTATTAGTCTAGTTGTGAGTGCGTCTGGTTGTGCTGTGTGGGACGCCGCCTCAGCATGGCCTCGTGAGCGGCCCCAGGTCTGCGCCCAGGATCCGAACCAGCAAAGCCCTGGGCCACCGAAGCAGAGCATGCAACTTAACCCCTCCATCTGGGCTGGCCCCCAGCACCTGTATTATTGAGGATGTAGGAAGATATCCAGGCCTGGTTGGCCTTTGAGCAGGAGAAACGGCCTGTTCTTATGACCATCTGTAATAATTTGTGTTCAAGATAACAAGCAGTGAGTTTATTCTTTATCATGTTCAAATTTGATTTAAGTACATTTTTGAGTTTGGTTGTCAGCCACATTGCTCCTGCATGTTAATCCTTGTTTACGGGGAGGTAGTCAGCCATTTTTCGCTCTTTATTGGGGAGGGATATCGTACTGGAAATGGTAAAATTATAAGCTAATGAGAGTGGGTCTGTAAGTATGAAAGACCATTCTCGTTACTTTACGCTGTACCTTTGAATGTGTTTTCCTTGGATTGTTGGCCGTGATGTGAATGTGGTTCTCGTTACTCTGACTCCCTCGCCTGTGCCATACACAGAACATTTCCTCTCTTGTCTCTCTTAACCTTTTTTCCCAAACTTAGTTACTGTGAATGACAACCAGCAGAAAGAATGTGCTGGATACTGAGGCTGCCCAACCCCCCAAAGTTTCGTGTCCTCCAGCATCATTAACTAGTTCACTTGACTTCCCTTCTCATTCTGAAATATTCCTGAGGCTCAACAAGAATTACAAAAAAGTTGCAGTAAACCTAAAACTTGAGATGACTCATAAATTCACATCTGCTCTGTTGGTGAACCCACAGATTTGTTCATGGGACATATTGTTAGCAGTGTGGACGTACTGTTGTGTATCCTGCTTGATTCACTTCACATTACATGCGTGTTGATCGTTGCTTTTCACGTGCCTGTGATGCGGCTAGCACGAGGCTGTTGATGCGGTATTTTGTTGTCTGAAAAATTTACGAATAGATAAAAAGTGAATTGGTGAAGCAAACTTGTGGCTTCTCGTACTTTGCATCTCATTTACTGGTATAACTAGAAATTCTGCTTCCTCCATGGTTGTGCTAAACAACAATTTGTTTATAGTTGGAAAATCATTTTTTCTTGTTATGACAGATGAACTTAAAGTCTTCCCTCCCTTTGATTAGGAAAAAAGCCCCCAGTTCTAAGAACTGCCTGCCCCTTTCCAGGCCTGTGCACTATTCTAGGAACTTGTATTCCTTCTTCTGTTTTGTTTTGTTGTCGTTTGGCCGAACAATCTTTTGCACCAAATCTTTCAAAATTTCATGCAATGCTTATTGAACCATAGACCATTAGGGCTGAAGGGAAGCCAGTCTGATTTCCTCATTTTCCAGCTGAGGAAGCTACTGTTCTTTCACCTAAAGTAACAGTCACCCCAGGACATTGCTCCCTCCTCCTCTCCAGCGGAGGCTCCTTGTCCCGCACTCAGGGTGCTAACACGTTTCTTGTTTTCCAGCGCTAATTCCAGGTCATCTTTGGCCTCCAACCTGAGCAGAGTTTGTCTTGAAGATCCTGACCCAGCCACTCCACCTGCCACCACTCTCCGGGGGCCACACGTCCGTAGCCCTCCTTCAGTTTTCATCATTTCCTATGTGTCATCCTAAGGGCCTTTGCTATCCCTGAGATGGCCTTGTCATTCTCACTGAAGTAAATCCAATAGTATTGCTCTTTAATCCAAGCCACTGTCTCTGTTGAAGATGCTTTTCCTCTGAGTTCTTAAATTCTGCAGTCTTCCCTCTCTGACCTTAGCTTTCTTTTGTTCACAGCTCCTTCTGTCCCAGTGGTCTCAATGGGACAGGGGTGCTAGAAACACCTGGGAGGGCTTCCCAACTGCCAGATTTATAGGAGATGTGGAGGGAAGTTGTGGCCCTCATATCCGTCCATGTTGAAAAGGTATTCCGGCCATTCTGACGTCCCTGCCTCCAACCTGGCCTCTTGGCCTCCCTGGATTCTCCCTGTCTGGTGGTTATGTTCTGATCTCACCCCCATATTCAGCCAGGAGTCCTCCATCAGCTCCTGCCACAGTGCCTTTGCACCCACTCCACACTCTTTTACGCCTGGCACTGACGTACTGTCCTGGATGACCTTGCTCTGTTGTTCTTTCTGTTCCTAGCTTCAGAAAATTGCTGGTGAGTGTCACCAAGCTCAGTTGTATGGCTTTATAACAAGTGCATGCTGCTCAATTTGTCTGGATTACTTCCCAGAGTTTGCAGTCCTGCCCCCCCATCCTTTGTTACTGCCTGATTTCAGACCTCTTAGCCGTTAGTTTGGCCCAGCGGTTTGGCCCACTGGTTCTCAGTGCTGGCCGCACATTCGAATCACCTGGGGAAGGTTTGAAACTTTACTGATGCCCTGGGGCTCACGCCCAGAGATGCTGATTTCATTGGTCTGAGGTAGGAGGGCCTGGGCATTGGGAGGTGTGTTTAAAAGCTACACAGGTGATTCTAAGCAGCAGCCAGAGTTGAGAACCAAGGTCTGCTGTTCCCTGACTCCTTAATCCTCCCTTAATAGCACTTTATAGCAGAGTGTCAGCTATTGCATCATGGAACAGGTCATCTAACAATCTTCCTTAACCATTTGGAAGATCTTGCCTCTACTTGCTGATTCTTTGTGGAAGGAATACTCTTCTGTCAAGGTCTGACCCTCGCCTGTCTCTGGATCCCTCCTTGACCTACTGTCTTCAGGACCTGGGCCCGTGAACCATCTTTGCCTGCATTGATGTTGGCCAATTGGACAACCCAACTTAAAAAGTCAAAATCTTGTAAAGCCAGACAGCAAGGGCAGAGAGGGGTTGGGGATGGAATGGAGTGCATATCAGGAAGAGTTAAGAGAATGCTGTCTGACCTGCTTTCCAAGGGCTGTGATTAGAGGTGTGGGTTAGGCAGCCCCCCAGCTCTGCTGCTCACTAGCCACCTGTGTTCTCCCTCCCTCTATAAGGAGGCTCATTATAGTTACCACATCGGATTTTGTGAGGATGGAATGAGGATGTAACAGCAGAAACTACTCTTCACACGATGCCCAGCCCATAGTGAGTGCTCAGCAAATGTTAATAACCCCTTAAAAAATGTCCTTTCCTACCTTCAAATTCAGGAAAATTTTCTTTAGTCCAACAGATGTATTATTTTAGCCCTTGTTGAATCCCTCTGAACTTGGGTGGTCATTACCATATTCCACTCGTGCCGTTTTAATAAACTGCAGGTAATTTGAAGGTGAGGACTAGGTAGGTTTTTAGTTGTAGAGATGAAAGTATCAACCAATATTTATTAAAATTAAATTTAACCTAAGGAAGACATGCTGTTTCAGGCACACAATCTCTAAGTGTTTCCCTCCTTTTTGGCAGGGTGAGGGAGTGGTGGGGAGACAAGAAGTGGCAATGATATTGGAGAGGCAGAGAATTGATGACTGAAAATGAAATGGTAGTGTTTTAATAGAGGACAAAACAAAAAAAGAATTCCCATGTATTAGGATCCTACATGAGCATTGAGTGTTATTTTTTTTTGAGCAAATTGCTTAATCTTTTGGGGCCTTATTTTCCCCCAGGACAAAATATAGAATTGGATGAGATGGATTTTAAATCCTGACTGAATGCTGCTGTTCGAGAGTCTGTCTGTAGTGAATAGTGTCGTCTGTTACTTTGTCCCTTCCTAAAGTTTTTAGTGTGATAAATTTTCTCCTTGTATGTTGTATCTTCTAATTTTTAATGCATTTTAAAGTTATATAAATAATATGTGAGTGCATTCTTGAAAAATCCTCAAACAGCGTAGCATATAGACTAAAGAGTGAAGGTGGGTCTTTTTTGTGTGTTGCCCCCAGCCCCTCCCGTCTTACTTTCGCTAGAGGTGAGCCACTGTTAGCCTTTGAGACCTTTTTCTCTACATATCCATACACATAGCCTTTCTGTATTTTTATAGTATTCCATCTTCAAGAATGCACTCAGTAAATTTTGAATTTGAGAGAAATTTCTACCAGTGTCTGCTCCTGCTTGGAGCTATGTTTTATTAAAGTTAGTGCCTGGTAATTAAGTCTTTGGGCTGTGTCGCCCTCTAGTGGTGGCTGACTTTGGTTTAAGCTGCCACCCTGCCCAGGGCTGGAGTGGAAGGGATGGTTATATGCCAACAAGCTGACGACAGGGTTGGCTATATTCAGTTGCTGACAAGTGTCTAAAACATACTTTAATGAGCTCTGGAGTTGCTGTCACTTTTATACCTCCAGCTTGCCCTTTGTAAGAGACTTAAGATTGGTGGTAACTTTTCAAATGAGGCATACTTGATACCGCTGGATTAGGCTCTCCCTGACTTATTGCTTACCACCAAACCAATTTTTAACTGGTGCCCACCCATTACAGTGACTGTTTGCGTTGGCTATCATGTTCTTTCCCCTGTTCGATCTCAAGTCCTCTGTCATCATCCGCAGAGTCCCCACGTCCTCTGCTTCCTGAATGTTCCATCACCTCCTCGAGTTAACGAAAAGCTGTCTGGCTGTCCATGGAGGACACTGCCTCCCTTCCAGTCTCCTCAAGGAGTTATTTTTCCTTATTGCCATTTCCGGCTGACCTATCTTTCCTCCTCTTTTAAACCTTAGCAGCTGCTGAAACCTAATGCCATCGACTGTAGTACCCATTGACTCTCCTTATTCTGTCATCATCTTCTGGTCATGGGCCCTCATTCACTGATGACTTCCTCCCTCACCTCAGAGTCTCTACTTGCCATTTGTGGAAACCTCGATGCACATATTGATGCTCTACACACATTGATGCTCTACCCACCTGGCAACGTGGCCTCTCAGTTCTTGACCTCCTTGGCTCCAACCACCTTTCTCCACCTCATTTGAGCACCCCTCTTTAGATCCTGTTGTCCTGATTAGCCTCCAGAATCATGATTTAAACCCTCCCACTCCTTGCTCTTCTGTTCCCATCCTTCTCCTTCAGATGCTCACTTCAAAATTCAGAGTTCTGCAAATCTATGGACCCCACCACCTTTTCACCACCCGTCACCCTCCCGGTGCCCTGTGGTGACTTCTCTCTGCTGCTCAGACTTCATGGTTCCCTCCTGTAAACAACCAAAGCACCTTGATCTTCTCTTACTCTGTTGGACTCCCCGTTGAGACCCCAGCCAGCCCCCTTAGACTCTCGACCTGCTTAAACTCGTTGTTCCCTCTGTTCCAAAAGTGTGCTGACTGTACTCAAATCACGTTTGTGACCACCTGCCCCCGATGGGCATCTGTCAGGCATCTCATTACACGTTTTGAGTAATTTCATTCAAAGTTGTGAGAAAACTGTTTCATTCCCTCTGACCTGCCATCAATTCTCCGACACCTTCCTCCCTTTTTCTTAGCTGATGGCTTTGCTTCTTGTTTCACTGAGAAACAGAAAGCCACTCAGTCTGACTGCCTCATGCTCTGGCCACCAGTGTAGCCTTTTTGCCTCTGCTTTGTCACCTGCAACAGCTGAACCGCTAGCCTGTTCTTGTCTAAGGCCCTTTAGCCTTGAAAAGGTCTGATGTTGAGAGGCCTTCCCTGAAAACTGCAGCTTTCTCCCCAGTCACTCCATTCTCTTTAGGCTTCCCAACCTGAAATTAGTTTATTTCCTTGTGGGTATCTGTCGCCCCTCTAAGGAATGTCAGCCGCCTAGGGCACTTTCTCTGCAGCCTTGCTCACCTCCACCCCAGCCCCCTAGAATGCTGCCTGCCTGGCTGGCCGATAGACCTTCTTGTTGACTGACAAGAGGATGTCAGCATCTCTCTGCCTTTCTGTCCCCTTCCCTTCAGGGTAGGTGAGACCTGGATGACTACTTTTTGTTGCTCATGTGACCTTTTCCTCTGCTGTTGTGCTTTTCTCTGATAATACCAGATGTCCTGGCGTCCTCTGCCGCTTCCTGGGGACAAGAGCTGTGCCTGCCAATCAGGAAACACTAGCCACACGAGGCTGGTCGAGATTAATTAAATAAAAGTTAAGGTTCAGGTGCTCCGTTGCACTTGCCGCATTTGAAATGCTCGGAAGCTACGTGTGGCTAGTAGCTCCCATATAGGGCCCTGCGGATGTAGGACATTGCCATCACCATGGAAAGTTCTACTGGGCAGTGCTGTTTTAGTTTTAAATGCAGTTATTTGGCTGCCTGAAGGTTCAAGATAGGATACCTTTTCCATTATGATTCATTTATTCATTTCAACACCCCTGGGTGTGGTTGGTTATAAAATTCTTATCTCAGGGAACTTAACAGGTGAAAGAACCCTATCTCTGGAGTGGTTTTGACGTGGGTGGATGGGAATTTATATGTCCAGCTGACTGTGAGTCAATAATACTGGCAAGGATCTGGACAACTTGAAGTTTTGAGTCCAAAAATGATAGATTCTGTGATATAAACAACAAAATGCAGCCTAAACCACGTTCCGTTTCTGTCTTCCCCTGAGTAGCGTTATTTTTGTTCTCCCAGGTTACCACTTGACCAAGGACTGGTGCAGGAGACCTGGCTTGGCTTTGCCTTTCTAGGTTTTGCAGGCAGATGTGGCTAGATAGTACTTGCTGCTACCATTGTATAATCTCGGGATTGGGCGAGTTAAAACCCTTCCCCACTTAATGCACTGTGGCTGAGCAGCACATTGAAATGCCTGGAGCGTAAAATGCAGTCTCTCTTGGATGGCGAGGGCAGTGATGCTTTTGTTTTTCCCGGCTGAGTTTGGCCTTTGGATGACTGAGGGCGGTCTCACTGTATTCAGTTAATGATTTCTTACTTACAGTAACCCGCTCTGCCGTGTACATCCAATACAGTGCGGTTAGTTCCAAGCTATGAAGCGCCTGTCATGCATAAGATTTCTCTTATTAAAAGAGGGAGTTTGGCAGGGGGTTAGATTTTTCTAGCATTTGTTTTCAAAATAGTAAAAAGATCCAGATTACGCACATGAGAGGTTTAAAAAAAAACACAGCCTCGTGCTTTATCGTTTTATTGAAGGTGTATACAGATTGTTGGTTCAGCCCAGTTTGCTGATAGAGAATGTCCTGAGAAAGTTGGCTGTCTGGCCAGTTTTCTGCACTTCATAACACGAAAGTCTAACCGGGGAGTTCATGACCAGTCTTGGCTGCAGCTGCTCAGTCTTCTTAGGTCTTGTCTGTTCTTAGTTATCAAGCAACAGTAAGAGGAAAAACACAACAGTTGATTCAGAAGGAGCAACAAAAGTCATTTACATTTGGCTTTAGTCTGTATGCTGCCCTGAAATTCGATAGCCGTGTGCATCGTGTCCTGGGATCAGATAAAAAGATGGAAACGTGTGGTTCATCTTGCTCATTGGTTTGCTTGGTCATCTTCTGCCCCTCCATTCTGGAAGCTTCTCCATTAAAATAGAGTACCCAGTTTTGTTTCTGCTTTCTTTCTGGCCCATCTGAGTTGGAGGAATTAAGTGTTACAGTTTTAAAACTCTTGATGCTGGTGGGAAAGGGGATCAACAAATGGTTTCATTAAACTTTGTATCTCTGTGTTCTTCATATAACCCTTGACAGATTTGTCACAGATCTTGTAACTCCAGTGGTCCGGGACTCATTTTCTGCATCTGCGGCTTCACTGTGGTTTGCTTGGCTGAGTGTCAGCAGAGCTGCTGGTGGCAGAGCGCGTGGCCTGGTGCTTTTCACCCAGCCCTGCTCTTTGAACTTGTGTTTAATGTTCCTTTAAGTGGGGGTGCTTCTTGGACTCTCGGGTCGGTGTCTACTTGGACAGTTGTGGGAAGAACTGTTTAGAATTTTTAACGAGTTTCCTAGCAAATTTGATTATCTCATTTGAGGCAGGTGCTTGTGTAAATATATTCTGAAAAAGTGGGAGAAAACATCCACTTTCTCTTCTAAGACAGGTGCCCGTTCTTCTCTCTGCCAGCAGAGCCTGCGTTGGCTCTGCGTCTTTTTCTGGCTCCCTCTCCTCATTTCTGGAGCAGAAGAATTAAGTCTAAATGGCTCTAAAAGCACCAGGTTAACCTGAGGAGATGGGAACCTCTGAGCCTTGGCTGACTGACCAGGTCTCTAAGTTCTGTTCTCCCATGCCAGGCGCTGGAAAGCCTTTTAGCCTTATCCTGGCTGGTATTATCTTACCACTTAAGAGGATTTTGTTTTTCTTCTTTCTTTTTTTTTTTTTTTGCCACCCACTGGAAAGGGGGTTAGGAGAGGAGACCTATGGAATTTCTTTAGGATGAAGTAAATGTGGGGCGGCCACATAGGATGGATCCAAGGGAGGTTGTGTTTAAATGATTCTTTTGAAGATGTGAATTTACTGTAACATATGTACTAGGATCCAGTGAATGTTTTCCTGTTGGGTTGCAGCATTAACAAAGGGTACTTTAATAATTTAGGGTCTTTCCAACTCTCTCCTGTCAGGTAGGGCAGTGGTAAAGTTACCTCGCTCCAGAATGGTCTCAGCAAGTTAAACTATCATACTCCCCAGTTTCCTCATCCATAAGGTGGCATAATAAGGTGACTGAGTTGTCGTGAAATTGAAAGAGTTAATAAGTGCAGGGTGCTTGGCACCTGGCAGGTGCTCCGGCTGATCCCCGTGCCTCTCTGAGCTTAGAGGGCCTTGGCACTGTCGAAGACTTTCACTCGAGCAGTCGGTGTTGTTCTCTTTTTCTGGTTTTGTCATGATTTGATTTGTTCCTTGAAGGTGACGAGAGTATCTGTGATTTGAACTCCTAAAAACTAAAAACTTGCGTGAAAAATGTCAAAGGTAAAAGGCAGTCTGTGAAAAGTGATTTTAACAGGTCTGGTAGCGGTTTGAGAGCCTTCAGGTATCGAGATCAGACAGATCAGTTACGAAATCGTGAAACTCAACCAGCAAGTGTGAGTTAGGTCACATCGAGGAGGTTAATACTGGCCTTAAAAGCTGAAGTGTGCGTTCCGAGACCAGATGGGGAGAAGGCTTTTCTCTGCAGCTTTCAGTTATCCATGGTGACATGAGGCTGCTTCCTCTTGTGCGCGTGGTACGTGGTACTCAGCAAACCTTTGTCAAAGGAACGCCTGGAAGGAACATGAGTAACAGCTGAGAGTTGAATGTCTTTTCTGATTTATTTGGAAGATGTGGTTTCAACCCTAATGGAATTCTTAGGGTTTTATATGCTTACATGTTACTATTTATTTAACCTTTTGAAGCTTTGAGCAAAGGGATAATTGGGAGAAGGAGCTCCTCAAGTTTCTATGCCAACTGTTTCCACTTCTCCTCTTTGCACAGCTCCAGGGCTTGCAAAGGGTTTTCTCTAGCCCGACAGTGGATCTTGACCCTGGGAGGTAGATGTCACTTCCCTTTTATAGATGAGGTTGGAGCTCAGAGGAATCTTTATGCTTTAGGTCACATGCTCTTAGTGTTAATGAGTGTGTGTGTGCGTGTGTGTGTGTGTGTGTGTGTATGTATGTGGAAAAGTATATATATTTAAATAGGGAATTAAACTCCTAAGTAACAAGTTGATATTTTCTTAATATACTCATAATGAAGCAAACCCAGCATGTCCCTTTCATGCACACTAGACTGCCTTACATGTGCTTTGTGATGATGATTAAAAAGCTAGCTCATTGGGGCTGGCCTGGCGGTGCGTGCTCCACTTCGGCAGCCCAGAGCTTGCGAGTTTGGATCCTGGGTGCAGACCTACGCACCACTCATCAAGCCATGCTGTGCTGGCATCCCACATACAAAATAGGGGAAGATTGGCACAGATGTTAGCTCAGCAGCAGTCTTCCTCAAGCAAAAAGAGGAAGATTGGCAACAGATATTTGCCCAGGGTCAATCTTCCTCACCAAAGAAACAAAAACAAAAACTTTGTGGGGAAAAAACGCTAGCATATTAAGAGTGCACTCTATGCTAGTCCATGTTCTAAGTGCTTTGCAGGTAGAGTTTGAGCTCATTTAGTTGTCATAACAAGTCTAGGAGACAGGTATTAACTTTATCCCCTTTTTGGGGGTGATGATGTGAGGTATAGAGAAATGAGCATCATATTCTTAATTTTGCTGTCATTTGTCACCCAGATCAATCAAGGCAATTCCATTTCCTAAGTGAAATTACGGAATTATTGTTTCTTTTCTTTTGGAACTCAGCTTGCTGTGATGGGATTGTACCTTCCAATCGAGGGTCTCGCATTTTATTGGAACTGCCTGCTTGTGTATTTCTGTCTCCTTGAAGGCAACGATGGGCCTTCTTATTGTCTGTTACTAACCCCAGCTGTGGTTCCTGTTCAGGGTGAGCCCTCAAACAGTATGTGAGGAATGAATGAAGGAGTGAGTTGAGTGAGTGAATGAGGGGAAAAGTGAGTCTTGGGCCTTCCAGAACAAGGAGGGAAGGGGATGATGATGTGGCAGGCATGTACACCCAGCATCTTGACATCTGTGGTGAGCTTGGCTTTGTGCTGTGGTTCAATATTTTCTCTTATTCAGGGAATGTGCTTTTAAACTGCAGTTTATTGTAAACGTGAATGTTGGTGCGTCTTCTGAGAGAGGCAGGGCTGAGCCGTGTTTGTGGTGCCTTCTATTTGGTTTGCCCTTCTATCTGATTGTCAATTAACGTTGAGGTGGAGGCCATCCGACCTTGAACTGAGAGAGAAAAATCACTTTTTTTTCCAGAAGCTGTGTTAGTGCAGACTGAAGTTCCAAGTTGTGATGTCAGGCATCCTGCAAAAAAACTAACCTTTGGCATACTTGGCTGCAGTCAGACTCTTTCTAGTAAATTCTCCACTGGTTCTTGGCTTTTCTTGTGGAATTAACACATTTACAAAGTTTTCTTCATTGGTATTCCTGGTGTGTGGACTTGAAAGTGCTTTACCCCTGATTTGTGGGGTTGTTTTCTTTGTCTTCAGGTCACACTTAATGAGAGAGAAGCCAGACTGAGTCTGGGAAGAACGGAAGCGTGTCTCACATGGGGCGATCCCAGCTTGTTCTGACAGTCGTTGCCCGAGTTTCCTGAAGAAGACGGTGTATTTTCATTTTGCTCAGTGGTGTAAATACCCCTAGAGTGGTTGGCCAGGAAGCTAAACACTTGCTCCTCCCCGTGGCTACATACAGGTAGTTGGCTTGGCAAATCCAGGAGTCAATTACTGCGTCTGCTAGGGAATCAAAGGGAGATTAGAAACGTAAGCTCAGTTTGAAACTTTCTGTGTCTTAGAGGTAAAGCAAGTAAATAATGACGATAACAGCTCACATGCTGAGGGTGTTTCGTGTGTTTTTATTGTGGATGCTAATGGCAATTTTGACTCTCTGTGGGAAGCGGTTTCCGACATTTCATTAGTTGGCAGAGAAAGTGCTTCAGGGATGATGGTTCTATGTGAGCAGAGAAAGTGGGGTTTCAAGTAAAAGCTTTACTCCATGTCCTGCCCCAAGTTGAGATAATCTCTTCTTGACCAAGCTACTGATAAGCTGTTGTTGTTGTTGTCTTTGGTTTTTTTTTCCCCCCTGAGGAAGATTAGCCCTGAGCTAACATCTGTGCCTATCTTCCTCTACTTTGTATGTGGGTGACTGCCACAGCGTGGCTGACAAGTGGTGTAGGTCCACAGCTGGGGTCTGAACCTGCGATCCCAGGGCATTGAGGTGGATCGGCTGAACTTAACCACTATGCCTTGGGGGCCAGCCCCAAAAGTGGTTGTAATGACAAATGATCTGTGTGCTCAGGGACTGCCACAAACACTTATTTATTTACTAAGTGCCCTCTCTCCACAGAGTTCAGGCTGGGTTTTGGGTGGGGCAAGGAGAACCCAAAGAGGTTGAAGTGAGGTCCATGTTCTCTGTCTTCAAGTGACTTATATTTTGTTTGATACACAGGAAACGGGAGGAGAAGGAATGGGTGGGAATCTGGGAGCTCCTGACTGGTTACAGTGGGTGTTCACAGCAGGGAGACTTTTACTGTGGTTTGAAGTAGTGAGGCAAAGGTTTGTGGAATAAGAGAGCTTTAAGGAAATTTCTCAGGTTTAAGGTATGTGGAAAGCAAAGGATCCAGGCTGTTCCAGAAGGACCCAGAGAAGCCAAGGAAATCAGACAATGAGATGTTGGGCATGCGAGAACAGGCTATTCCAGACCAGCACCATTCTAGTACTTTCCTTTGGGCACATTTTTGTGTTTCATTGACTTCCTCAAAACATGCAACCCCAAACCAAACATGTTATCCCTCAAGTAGCCTAGCCAGTGCTGTGTGCACTAGCTGACAGGTTTTGCCACTAAAATGGAATCATAGTCTGATTTTCTTAATTCACAGAGAGAAAAATAAAATCAAGAAATGGGTGAGATTTTAAAAATACCTTAATTTATCCTGTATCCCTTTTTCTTAAACATTTGGTACTCACTGTTGTATATATACATTGAATTCAATGGTAACACGATGTCTAATCTGGCAAAAACGTAGTTATTTTAAGTGTGATTGAGTAGTATTTAGTGCCTTTGAAAAAGCAGAGAGCACCTTGACTCCCATGAAAGTTCTCCTTGACGGTATGATGTTCTCTCAAGGTTGCAGGCTGTCCTCTGGGGTTCTCCTGTTGATAGAAATGCATCCCGTGTGATTTAAGGGCCATGCTGTTTATGTGGCTTCACTCATTATTATAGAAAGTTAGATAACCAAACTCCGTATCTTAGTGGTTCAACCCATCTACAATACCAGAGAAATGAGTTCTGTTTGTTATTAAGCAGGGTCTGGTCCTGGGGAAGCCCTTGCAAGAACAGGAAGTTGCGGTGGGGACCAGCGGGGACTTGGTTAGTTATCTGGGAAAGACCTTAAGAGCCAGGAGGAGAGGTTTGCATTTGACAGACACTGTGGAGGAAAAGAGTTTGAGCCCTAAAAGGTGTATCCATTTCTTGCTTCTCAGAGGTGACCACTTGCATGTCTTTGAACTGCTGCTTTTAGCTTTTATTGGCAAATCTCTTAAACATGGTTTTGTTGCTGCTACTTGAATTTTCAAACTGGATTCCCGTTTTGGAAGTTAAGGATTCGTTCTCTTTCACCCACATACCCCTGTCCCTCGATATCTGATACCATTCCATCATGATGTTGGTTAGGTCACTTTTCTTTGTCATGACTGTAAATGCCCTTGACCTGTGACCTAGGTGGTATGCTGTGATTACTGTCCATGCACAACTTTGCTTTTCCCTGTCTTGTATTTAGTTTGCTTAAATAATCCCCAACTCTACCCCAGTTGTGTAGATCTCAGACCCGTTAGTTGTTCTTTCTGTCTGTATTCTTGAAAAGTCTTTCTCAGCGCCCTCTGACATGGTCTAATCTGGACCAATGCCCTCTGCCAGCACCCATCCTGGGCTCTCCTGACATGGCCCTGAAGATTCCTTCTATTTTGCTCTGGTTTCGGTGTGTTTCTTGGATGGTTCCTTTCTCTTTCTTGGTTTCTGATATTTTCCGTTTTGATGGTACTAGTCTACTCTGTTCTAATCTATTTTAATTTTATTTCATTAAATAAATAGGGTCCACTAAATTGATTTCCTAACCATGGGTTGTGTGATTTGTATTTTGGAAAACACTGAGCTGAATGACTGCTGTGTTCTCGTTCACTCTCTCTCATATCTGCAGGAAGCTCTTCAGAAAGAACAAGCAGCAGAGTGAGAAATCACAGGGGAAATAAACGATGGGTGTCATCACCACCAGCATTGCCATCACTGTGTTGATGACGGGGAATTGGTGCTCTGAGGGCAGTGCAGGGTGCTAGGGTGTGTGCTGGGTGGCATGGGGAAAAGGGGCTCCGAGCAGAGGGCTCAGCATGTGCATAGGAGCGTATCTGATATTTTGGTACTTATTGGCCTGAGAAACAAGCCCTTTTACTTCTTTGGATAGATTACTAAATAATGTGGGAAACAGGCACCTTTACTTCCTCTTTGGCTGAGGGACAGGATTGAGCACCATGTGGTTGACACACAGTGCAACGCCAAGTCCCAAGAGGGTCTGTGCTGGCTCGAATCCCCATAAGCCCAGTGTCTGCTCCTTGTCTGGACGACCCTCTGTGCCCTTGGTGCTCTGCCTTCAGACTGCTGATGTAGCCCTTAAAGCTGGAATGCTCGCACCTCCCACCTTATAGTTCATATATTTGGCCCTTTAACAATGCAAATTCAGCTTGCACTGTTGTGTGTTAAAGGCGAGAGATTGTTTTTGTGGTCTTCAGATGGCTGCTCCCTATTTTCTAGGGGTGAGCCGAGAGGAGAGGATAATTGGATTCTTGTGTTTTTCTCCGAATGAACAGGAGACCCTCAGTTAATGTTTGTCAATACCCTTGGTTATTTATTTTGGAGGACGCAATCCTTAATGAACTGACACTTTGTTTTGATGACATGGAGAGAATGGGGCGGATAAACTGAGGATAATCCATTCCATCAATTTTATAGTCAGAAAAATATATTTTAAGTAATGCATATTTGTTTTTTAAAAAAACCAGTAAATACAAAAAAACAAAGTAGAAAGTGAAAAACCCTTAAATTTGGTGTGTGTTAGGAACAGATTAAGCATCAAGGATATCTTTTGAATACATTACTTGATAATAAGTGAAGTCACTCTACATTCTGGTAGAGCTGCATAGATCTGGCTGCAATGAGACAGCTGTGTCTGAGGAGCTCAGCTTCCGAACAGCTGTGTCCACACATCTGCTTCCTGGCTAACTTTCCACAGAGGGGAAGCTTATGAAACGCTTGTAGAACCCCCTCCCTGCCACCCCTACAAGAGGAGAGCTGCTGAAGCGCAGAGTGTGGGGTGGAAGGAATGGAGAGGCTGAGGTTGGCGAACTTGGGGCTTTGTAGCTTGTTAGGGCCCCTGGAGCTGGAGTTTTCCACAGGCTGTAGATGTCAGCTTTCTACTTTGGTTCCATTGCCCTGGTTCAGTCTTCATTGTACTGGAAGAGGGCAAGAGCAGAGGCAGAGACACAAGTTAGGAGCTGTCCCAGTCATCCAGGGGAGAGATGTGGGTGGCCTGGACTAGGATTGGAGTATCCAGAAGGTGGATGGGGTGATGAGGGATTTACACCTGGTCTCAGAGGGCTTCTAGGTAAGGACTGAGCACTGAGCATGCATCCTAGAGCAGCTTTGCATATGAAGTATGAATGGTGACTGTGTGACAGGGAGATCCAGTTGCAAAGATCAGGGAACCTCTCAAGTGTCAGTCAGTGAATCTTTTTACTTGATTAAAATCATAATTCCCAAGCCTTATAAAAGCCCACTGTTTGCCCCACAAAGGGCCACCAGCACGAGGAAATATACAGTATGTTCCCTTGTCATATTACAAAAATGTGAATTGGTGCTGTGTGCTGTAAAAATTCCAATCAGATTGGTTCCTTTGTATAGTAATCAATGGATTCTTTTGTCCATTTCTGAGCAAAGGATTCCTTTCCATTTTTAGTCCTGGATTTTAAGTGTTTTCTCAGAGGAGGAATGCCTCCGTTGTGTAATCCATCCATTCCTTTTTTGCAGCAAAGTTCTGCTGATGAATGAATCCTTTGTGCGGCCCTCAGCCGCTCACGTCTCCAGTGGAGGTAAAACAGGTGGAATTGCCTTTGCTCTGAGTTGTCGCTTACTTTTCTGAGATGATCGGAGGCCTTAGAGGAACTGTTCAGGATTTCGTCATGTGACAGACTATCACGTTGGCGACCCATGATTCTGATGAGAGCATGATGGGGGAAGAGCGTGGGTTTTGTGGACAGACATACCTGGGGTTGAGGTCCAGCTCCCCATCATGAGCTGTCCTTAGGCCTGTTGTTTTTCTCCTCTGGGCCTCAGTTTCCTCCTGTGTAGGAGGACGACCGTAACTTGTTCCTGATAGGCTGGAAGATGGTCTTGGCTGGGGGGTTCACATGGGGCATTCGATGGTCGGTGATGCTTGGTTAGTGTTCATCAGCATGAGGGGCCCTGGCAGATTAGGGGTTCCTCTACTTCCTGCTGGTGATCAGGGTCATTACCTTACAGGGGATGTGGCAATGTGTTTAAAAAGCACTTTTGATTGTCTCTCAACCATGAGGCTGTTGAAGAACACAATATAAATTATGCAGATTAGAGAAATGTGAACTCTTCTATGGTATTACCACAGAGAGGCAAGTATGGTTTGTTGGGACGGGAGGAAATAAGTAATCTTGAGTTACAGAATAAAATAAAATAAAATTCCTCTAATGCTCTAGGATTGGGATGGAAATGAGGCAAAATATTGCGCTTTTCTGTTTTTAACCTTTTTAAGTGCTAGGTCACTTCGTTTGGTGATGGTTTATTCTGGTTTCCTGATGGTGTGTGTACAGGTAATTGTAATTCATATGAAGAAGTTCTGGTTCTCCCTGTAGACTAGTGTTATGACTATATAGGTGTCATGTGACTAGTCTTATCAATATATCTGTGTGTTTGTGTATGTATGTGTGTTTGTATATATCATTTAGATTGAGTGTAGCTAATATGAATATTGGAAAAATTTCCCTCGCTTGTCCCTAATTTCCAAATTTCCAATTAAAAAGGGGAAATAAGCTTAGAAGCCGTGCCTGTGGTTAGTGAACCTGGCTTGGCTCTTGCATTCCAAGCTGCTGTCTGATGAAACTCATGGGGGCTGTGAAAACTGTGCGGCCCTGTTTTGTGAAAGCAAGTCTAAGGTGATGGTCGTGGCAAATTTCAGGTAAGTGTAATGCTAGCAGGGGCCTTTTCTGTCTTCTCTACTCCAACAAAATTCCTAATTGAATTTGAACCACCCACTTCTAAATTCTGATTCTAATTTAATGTCTGTGATTTTTGTCCACTTTTCAGAAGGAATTTCTTACGTCTTCCTATTGGGCTGTTTAGGGAGCTGATAACTGGTGGATTCCTCTGACATGTTATAGCCTGGCCAATGGGCCTGAACATGTTGTAAACTTCACGTGATTTCTGAGTCACAGAGTATAAAACTCAGGCTATATAAAAGGAGTTTTGGGAATCTTACCTTGTATGATGTTTTGTAGAAACAACTGCATTTAATATATTTCTCATTACTGGCTTATAAGTCTGTGTGTTCAGGAAAAGATCTTTCCACTTACCCTTTTAATGCCAGATATTTAAGGAATGCTGAAGTCTGGGTCATGAAGACTCTTCAAAATGAGAATTTAGTTTCATGTCTCCTGTGAAGCAACCAAAGGAACTTGAGAATTAAAAGCCTCACCTTTCGTTATTTTTCTAATCATCTCAACTCTATTTAAGAAGACTCTTTCTCTCAGGTGTTTATTGATTATCAAGCCACACTGTTTGGATGCTGGCAGAGTCTTTAGAAATGGAGGTTGGGAGAGGGGAGATCAGCAGACATGACTGAATCAAAACTGAAACCCCTCTGCTGAAGGAGAAAAGGCAGCATGTGAAGTGGGCAAGTACCTGCTCAGAGGTCAGGAGACCTGGCTCCCAGTTCTGACTTGGAAATGATGTGTATTATATCCTCTTGTGTGCCAGGTACTGTCCCAGCTACTTGGTAAGTGTCATCTCAACCCTCCTGGCAACCCTTCAAGATAAAGGATTATATCCTTGCTCACTGATAGGGAAACTGAGGGTTAATAATGTGCCCAAGTTACAGAACTGAGAAGTCCCCCCACTCTTGACCTCACAATTTAAGACTCAACCTCATTAGATAGATCTCA
Source organism: Equus caballus (assembly GCF_041296265.1). NCBI lineage: Eukaryota > Metazoa > Chordata > Mammalia > Perissodactyla > Equidae > Equus > Equus caballus. The sequence goes on from NC_091691.1 coordinate 83,800,146, forward strand.
GCTGCCTAAACTCTCAGAAGGGTTGGCATACGTCATCGGTGGTGTTTCTTGAAATTCTCATAAATATTCTTGAACAAAGGGGCAGGTTAGTTAACTTGTGTGTTTCCTCCTTATCTGCAATGATGACAGCAGGCTCTGGAAAACTTCAAAGATCTGCATGTTGTGGTGTATTACAAACCCGGTGCCAGTGATGACGCAGTGCTGTTTGAAGATCATGAACTAAGCTAACCAGAAAGAGAAAGAAGCAAATGATGTTTGTGTTCTAGGAACTCCGATGAACTGTGCCCAGCTCGTGTTCAGCATTCAGGTCCTCAGAGAGACTGGGTGGTGTGGTGGACAAAGGCAACGGGAGGTGGAATCAATCCTTCTGCTAATGGTCCTTATCAAGAAGTCACAGTGGTCAGCTGTGTGATGGGCAAGCCAAAGGATTTCCACAGCTGTCCAAAGAAGGGAGAAGAGAGAGCCGGGCCAAAGCCCCGCTTTAGGACTTGGCAGATATTGGTCCTAACACTGAAGCCGAGTTACCTGAGGGTTGCTGTAAATATTCAGTAAGATTACCTTTTGACCTTGTTGTGAAAAGAAGTGAGTTTTGTCAATTTGCTGTTTTCTTGTTTAACCTGAGGGGTGGCTCAAAGGTCACAAAGATTTATGAGCTTTTTTTTTTACAGAAGAAAAAGAATGCTTTCAAAGATCACCAGTTAACTAGCCCCCAGCTTCCGCAGACAAGCCCAGAAGTCAGATTGCTCAAGGGCTTATCTGGAGTGAAAGAAACCCGATTTCCCCTCCAAAACTCCTCGTCTGCCAAGCACCTTAGCTCTTTGAAATCCCCTGCTTTCTTCTCTTGTTAAGGTGGATTTGAGAGAACCTATCTTCCTACCTTCTCATTTTGGCCAATTTGAATAAACCTTTCTCCATCTCCAAGCACTGATGTCTCAGTGATTGGTTTACTGTGCATTGGGCACACGAATTTGAGATTAAGAGGTTCAGTATGTACAACTAGGATATACAGCTATGTGCTGGGGCTTTGGGGAGGAAAAAAAAAAAGAGGAAGATTGGCAACAGATGTTAGCTCAGGGCCAATCCACCTCACCAAAAAAAGAAAGAGGTTTGGTATCAGTACCATGAGGTTCGATGGTGTCTCACACCTAGGAAAGAGGAGGATTAGTTAATATTACATAGCGTAGGCCTTTTCCCTGTCGTCTGATAGTAGGTATTTAAAATAGTACTTTAGGTGTTGTTATGTCATAGCTTCCTACTTAGATAGAAATATCAGGTGCTTCAGTAGTATTTTTTCATTGTTGTTGCAATGGTATCTGACATCTCTTTATTTTGTTCTTTTTGGCCAGAACAGAAAACGTTCCACCCCAAATATCATTTCTTGACTATGGTTATATATTGAGAGCAGAATGTTTTTTATTTTCCAGTTTAGTCTTAAGGTCATCTTACTGATCTCTTTGAAGCATTATGGAGTTCAGAGAGGAGGGGAATTTGTCTGTTTTAGAATTATTTATTGAGTTTTCTGATTATAAAAGAAAATCCTGGAAAAAACCCCAGAATCCATAGAAAAAAATAAAGAAGAAATAGAAATTACCCACCATCTCATGCAGCCACTATGGAATACAGTATGGAGATGTCTCAAAAACTGAAAATGGAAATACCATATGACCCAGCTATACCACTACTGGGTATTTATCTAAAGAACTTGAAGTCAACAATTCAAAGTGGCTTGTGCACCCCTATGTTCATTGTAGCACTATTCACAACAGCCAAGACATGGAAACAATTGAAGTGCCCATTGACTAATGACGGGACAGAGAAGATGTGGGGTGTGTGTGTGTGTGTGTGTTTGTGTTTGTCTATATATGTGTGTGTATACACACACACACACATACACATAATGGAATACTGCTCAGCCATAAAAAAGACAAAACCATCCCATTTGCAACAACATGGATGGACCTTGAGGGTATCATGTTAAGCAAAATAAGCCAGAGAAAGACAAACACTGTATGAGTTCACTCATATGTGGAAGATAAACTAACACATGCACAAAGAGAACTGTTTAGTGGTTACCAGGGGGAAGGGAGGTGGGAGGTGGGCACGAAGGGTGAAGGGGGTGCATCTATATGGTGACTGACAAATAATAATGTACAACTGAAATTTCAGAACATTGCAAACTATCATAACCTCAGTAAAAAAAAATTACCCACCATCTCACTAGACAGAGGTTAAGAGCAATGACTGTTTTAGTGTATCTGGACTCCACTCTGTGCGCATCGGCAGACCTGCTTGTGAGATGCGTACTCTGAGGGCAGAGCTGAGCCTGTCTTTGCAGTGCTTCGTTCCCAGCACCTCGAAGGTAGGAGCCAGGTAATTGCATGTAGAATCATTGTATGTGCAGTGGTATCACTCAGGGTCCAACGGAGGGGACCCAACCCTGGAAACTGCTCATGCAGGTGTGGAGGCTGAAAGAACAAAGGGGCAACCCTGAGATAATGCAGAGGGAACAGCTGTAGGAACAGGCCCCACCCCCAGGACTGGGGGAACCTAGAGAATAGCTGGAGTAACCTGAACCCAGGGGCTGTGAGGAGGCCCAGTGGGGATGGTGCTGAGCCCTGAGAAGGGGCGGTTCTCCAGCTGTGCTGGAACCTCTGAGGTGGGGGCGACGCTGAAGGATGGGTGCTGGAAGGAGGAGGGGTCAACTGCTGATGCTAGGGCGATGCTGAAGGAGCCTGGAAGACGGGGACGGCTCTTCCTCTCCTCCGCGTCTCCCAGCAGGGCCTCCTCTGGGCCCTAACGAGAAGCCAGCTAGAAAGGGAGTCGGGAAATGTAGTTTATAGAGTCCTAACCCAAATGTCACAGGCAGAGAAGGGAAGGGCGGATTTGGAGTTGAGAAGACAATAAATAACCAGCGTTGCATGCCATTTTAAAGAATTAAATCTGGAATCAGAATCTCTAATGTAACGTATTTTTACTGTGAATAACATATCAAGGGCATCTTCCTGTATCAGTAGATGCTGCTCTACACGATCTTTCTCTACGGCACAAATTCTGGAGTCAGATTCCAGCCGAGCTGCTCATTAAGTGCATGACTGACCTGTTTGTTTAGTGACTTATGCAAGATTTTCCTCATTTGTAAAATCCACCAAATTGTGAGGATTAAGTGAGATCATGTCAAAGTATTGGCACTTTACCCGGGCTGACAGTACCTGGTAATAATACTAGTGATGATCATTATTAGTCTAACTGATTTAACCAGTCCCATTAGATGTCTAATGAATTGCTTGTTTTTTTCCCCCTTCATGAGTATTCTTGTAAATGCATCTTTGCCCACTTGTCTGGGTCTTTCCATCACAGAAGTGGACTATTCACATCAAACTCTCTGCTACTTAAGGCTGTTTGTATATTTTGCCAAATTGCCTTCTAGAAATATTGCATCCATTTTTGCTCTTCATTCTGAAAGAGTCTCTATCCCCCCACATTTTCACCAGTCTGGGTATTGTTATTGTTTTTTTTGTTCTTTGTCCATCTCCTCAGTTTAAAAAGTAGGCTTTTGTTTTTTATTTGCATTCCTTTGATTATCTGGTGAGATTAAAAGTGTTTTTCATAGATTTGGACGGAAACAGTACTTTATGACCAAGTGCCTGGGGCCCTGACCAACTCACTGGTTTTATTTAGCCAAGATCAATTTTTCTCAAACTCTCTCAGCATCATTTTTCTCCCTGGAAGATGGGGATAGTAGGAGTAGTGTCCATGTTGTGGGGTTATTGTAAGGACGACAAGAGATAATGGAAAGCAGGGTTGAGTCAGTGCCAGACTTTTGGTAGTTAACTTTTTTTTGTTTCCTGAGGAAGATTTGCCCTGAGCTAACATCTGCTGCCATTCTTCCTCTTTTTTTTGGCTTGAGGAGGATTGCCCTGAGCTAACATCTGTTCCAACCTTCCTCTATTTTATATGTGTGTTGCCACCACAGCATGGCTGACAAGTGGTGTAGGTCCACACCCGGGATCTGAACCCACAAAATCCAGCCGCTGAGGCAGAGCATGCTGAACTTAACCACTACACCACCAGGCCAGCCCCTGAGTTAACTTTTAAGTTAACCTCAGCTCTTACTAGGTGGTTGGTCTGTTGATCTCAGAAAGGTGAGCTGGAGAGACCTGCGGGTAGAGGAGGGCATACTGAGGTCGGGGTTTTCAGAGATGGAGCAGCTCCTAGTGATGGTCAAGTCCAGCATGAGTGTGGGTGGTGAGGTAGAATTGGGTGGAGATGCTTGGGTTCAGGAGGCTGTTTATGAACCAAAGGTGCCCCATAGGCATGGGCCCTGATGTCATTTAGGATAATGCAGGATTGGGGCCATAGAGGAAGATGGTGACCCAGGTTCCAATGTCACTTTTGAAGAGAGGATGGGGTACAGGGGTGTTGAATGACTGACAAGGTGGCTGTGGATGAAATGCAAGGAGGGCTCTTCATGACAAGCAGAGGAGCAGGGGTTTGGAGGCTGTGGTGGAAAGCTCCAGTGTAGGAGTCGGCCCTGGGCTGTGAAGTGTGGGAGAACTCCTGGCCGGCCCCAGCCTGTCCTCTGTGCAGAGCCAAGCTTCAGGTGTGACAAAGAAGTAGGGAGACCATTTTGGAAAAAGAATGTGAAGAGGGTCCTGATGGGCTTGGTGCGGAGGCTGGGGAAAGGCGAGGAGTGGCACGAGGTTGCTGCAGCCACACGCGGCCCCAGACTTCTGAGGCAGTGACGGCCCTGTGCTTGGTTTAATGTTACCGAAATTTCGCTGTCTTGAAATTCTTAATTTTTGAACAAAAGGCCCACATTTTCATTTTGCACTGGCTCCCACAAATTGTGTAGCCATCCTGAGAGGACATGCAGAGCAGATGTGGGTGGGAGAACTGACCGAATGTGGGAGTGCTTGCAGTCAGGGGCCCGGGAGGACCCCTGGGGGAGGCAGGGATTAGCCGTCTCAGGACTCCACGTGGAGCCCCGCTCAGAGGTGTTGGGTGCCGGTGTGAGCTTTGGCTGGTGCTGGAGGCCCGGGACTGGAGGTTCCTCTTGGTTAGAAATAGGGTGTTCAGCAGGGTGATTGATGGCCTTCATGCTGTGTGTGTGTGTGTGTCACTATGTGCCTGTGTGTGTTTTGGTAACTTTTTTTGGAAATTATTTCAAACTTAGAAAAAGGTTGCGAAAATGTGGTTGCAGTGGTTTTGGTGCTAGAGCAGAAGTTCGCTAGGGTGGCCCTGTTGACAGTTGAGCTGGATGGTAACTTGTTGCTGGAGGCCGACTTGTGCGTTGTGTCTGCTGCATCCCTGGCCTCTGTCCAGTAGGTATCACTAGCACCTCCTCCTGTTGTGACAATTAAAGATGTCACTACGCATTGCCAAATGTCCCTTTTATGATGGAGTCACCCCCCAGTTGAGAAGCCCTGTACTAGAAAAACCTGAGTTTCTGTCTAGCTTCTGCCTCTGGCAGCCACTCGATCTTGGGCGGGTTACGGCTCTCCCTCCCTAAACTTCAGTGCTCCTGTCGGTGAATTATGATGGCTATTAATACCAGTGTTCTGAATGTGCTTATTTTTGCGTAAACAGCATCGTGTTAAAAATTTTTTATTTTTCCTAACTTAAGGGGAGATTGGCCAATATTTCAAATGTGTATTTGCTAATTACAGATTGTGGGGTTGTTCTTTATGCCCCTTGTCCTGTTTGTTTATTCGTTCTCTCTCACTTGGGCTTTTGAATGTCCTCTTAATGCACATGGCCTCTCTTTGCTACCCCTCATCTTCTCTGCCAGCAAATCTTCTCCATCCTGCTGGGCCCACCTCACCTGCCAGGTCTCTCTGTCCACAGGGCGGGGCTGCTGTCCTCGGGCCCTGCATTGTAGAAGGAGCCAGGCTGAGAATGTGGTTTGTCGGTCAAGCTGTGTGTCCCCGGGGAAGGACACGGGACCCAAGGGGGGTCACCCTTTTTCTCCCCTGGAATCACCCACCTGAGGACTGTTTGGACTGATGTTGCGTCTTATACTGTTGTCTTGCTGAATTACTTGGTCACTTAGCTCCTGTTTTCTCTTTCCAGCTCTGTTAGTTTGCTCGGGCTGCCGTAACAAAATACCATAGATTGGCTTAAACAGTAGAAATTTATTCCTCGCAGTTCTGGAGGCTAGAAGTTCAAGATGAAGTTGCCAGCAGGGTTGTTTCTTGAGGCCTCTCTCCTTGGCTTGCTGATGTCTGTCTGCTCGCTTTGTCTACTCATGTGGTGTCGGTCTATGTCCATATTTCCTCTTATAAGGACACCAGTCCTGGTCTCTCTCTCTCTGTGTCCAAATTTCCTCTTATAAGGATACTAGTCAGATTGGATTAAGACCACCCTGCTGGCCTCATTTTAATGTAACCACCTCTTTAAAGGCCTTATCTCCAAATACAGTCACATTTTGAGATGCAGGGAGTAAGGCCTTCAACATATGGATTTGAAAGAGGATGCACAATTCAGCCTATAACACTGACTTTATTTTACACTTTTTGTGGAAAAAACCAAACTGTAGTGGATTATTAGGTCTTTCTTAGAAGAAAGATGAATCCATGTTTTTGGTATTTTAAGATTTTATTATTTGATTGGTCTAAGAAGTTGGTAAGAATTTAGATGTCCCTTGACTACATGATACACTAGTAAGGGCCTCCACGTACAAGGAGCCTAATAATGTATTTGTCTTGAGTGAAACTGCAGATTCCTTCTGAGAAACTTACAGCCAACTGCATCTTGCATGAGCCCAAAGCAGCAGAAGAGGAAGCAGTGTGCACAGGGAAAAGATGAACTGTTGAAGGGTTAAGACAGGGCGTACCTCCAAACATTGACTGAAGGTGGAGGGACGCTGACAAGTGGCGCTGCCTTATACGGAGCCCCATATAAGGTAGGGTCTAACTGCGGAGGTAACTGCAGGGTTCTGAGAAGCTGAAGAGTGGTGTCCAGGTGGCAGGTTCCTTAGGCAGCAAAGATGTGAAGTGAGACGGCTTTTCTAGAGAGGAGCACACCTGGGGTGCACTTTCCTGGGGGTCCAGTTAAAGTTAGTCCTCTCTCCCCTTGGCACCTGAAAGTGGAAAGTTACCCGTGGCAGCAGCCAAGACCTCCGCATCGTCTTCAGAACTGCTCATGCGCTTGAGTTTTCCGGCTTTATCTCACCCTTCATGTTTGGTGTCTTCTAACTGAGACGGCCTGCGTATAAGGAATTAATGCCGCCTGGTAAGACTTTTCTTGGTGGGGGCGGAGGTTTTACCTTCCTGGGGCATTTAAAACTGCTAATTCATCCACAGTCATAGTAGTTTTTATGTTATCTCAAGATTCTTGAGCTAGTAATTCATCTCTAACATAGTTGACTTAGTTTTCTTCTTTCTGGAAAGATTTTGTTTAGACCTTGGGCTTGTGAACTTTTCTCTAGGAACGAGTCTAAATGGGCCTGATTAGTTTTCTTCAATGGAGATGTTGCTTTGGGGAAAAAAATTTAAGGAAATGAATGGATTTAAAATGTAAGGAAAGTTGTGAATTTTTCTTAAAGGGAAAAGAAATGGGCATCTGTGAATATTTGTTTATAAATTGTACAGTGAGAGATGAAGCTTTACTGGGGATAGTAATTTATTTCTGTGCAGTTTATCGGAGTAAGGCCTTTTCTAGTATTGGATATTGAGTAGAATTGTTATTTTTTGGAAGTAAGGAGGATTTTCTTTTAGGTTTTGTTATGTTTCATTGTTTGCCTGTTGAAAGAATTTGATAAAGATTTAAATGTAAATAGCTGAATAACAGCATTCTGTGCGAAGGGGTGCTGCCTTTTGGTTCTGGAATCACTGCATTCATTTACCTGCTGTTTACCCTGCCGGCCAGTGCCAGGGACCTTTGTGTTTTTGATAAATTTTAACTACTGGTTAGAAACCTTTGTTTCTGGTGCTTAAAAGGAGAAAATTAAAAGCCTCAATTATTTGGGCTGACAAAATGCATTTTAGATCCGAGCTAGATTGCTTTGAATATTTACTTAGGAGTAGAGGAGGAGGGCCGGGACCCCTCTTGCAGAAAGAGGGGTATGAGGTGCTCCTTCAGGTATCCGGCCCCTTTGTGAGCTGGCTGCCTGTACCTGCTGACCGTCACTGCATGGTGGCCGGGCTGGCAGACACCAAGGCCAGGGCACTGTTTTCCATACTGGGGGGCCTTGGTTCCATGGGAGTGGTGGTCACTCTGATCTTGCCTCGCTCCCCTCCCTTGCCCCAGGGAAGACAGTGTGACTCCCTCACTCCTGCAACTACAAAAGGACTTTGAACTTTGTTGGGGAGTTCAGGCCACACCCCCAGCCAGACTGAGGGAATGGAATGTAATCTACTTTTTAAAAACCCCTGCAGGGTATTTCATAAGTTCCCTGAGTGTCATTTTCTGGTGACTAACAGCCTTGAGTTTTTGGAGTCATTCCGGTGCCAAATGTGCATTCCTTACCTGCTCTCCTGAGAAGATTCCTAAAATCATGCCTGTAGGGACAGACTGCTGCAGCGGGGGTGGAGGGAAAGACACTGCTGCTTCTCCCTGGAGAAACTGTTGGAGGACTGCTCTCCATGTTTCCTATCTGCCTTGTCCACCTTCTTTCCTTTTCCTGTTCTTTCTCCTCAGTTTGTCCAGGCTCCATGACTCTCACTCCATTTATACTGATGTTTCCTGCCTCATGGTTTGTTTGCTTCAGGAGGTCAAGGATGAGTTGTAGTTATTCAGAATTTAAATTTCTGGTGTGTAGTCGGTGCTCAAGAATAGTTGCTAAATATGAGGGTCCAGAACCAGTGTGAAAATACAGAAATCCCCATAGCATGGTAATTTACAGGATGGTTGTGAAGATAAGGCTGTAGACTGGTCACTGGTGTGTGGGAGTGTGTGTGTGTGTGTGTGTGTATGTAGGAGGGGCAGCCTGAACAAAGCTTACTGGTGTCTTAAGGAGTATTGGACATGAAGGGTCAAGTGTTAATAGTCATTTAATTGACTGGATTTTGAAATAATCTGGGATTAGAGAACAAAGAGGGGGCTATGTAAGAGAGTGGAGTGGGGAGCAGTGCTCAAGGGAGAGCCATAGTCTGGTGGTGACCAGGACTGCCTGAGTCTTTGTGAGTTCGTGCAGGAAGAGAATGAGAATACTGTGGTAGGCAGGGGCGATGATTCGAATATACTCATAGATACTTGATGAAATTGAGTGTCAAATAATCTATACCATGGGATAGAAAGAATCAGTGAGATTGAGTAAATATTGGGTGACATAAAGAATCTGTTGTGGCATAAAGTGGTTCTTACTCCCCATGAAAACAATTTAATTTGTTATTATGAAAAGTATAACACATGCTCTTTGGAAAAATAAGAAAAGATAAATGGAACAATAGCAACTCAGAATGATAGACTATTCTCAAAGTGGAAACATCCCCTCCTCCCGCCACCCAAGAGGAGCCTTCACTAATGTTTGGTATGTTTTTCCCCACAGGGTAATTCTTGATAAGAGTCCTTGGGAAGCCCCAAGCTTTGGAACCAAGGAGTGAGATGAACACTGAGGAGCTGTTCAGTTTTTGGTGTAGTCTTCCCAGGAGGGGGGCTGGGGGGGAGAGAAGGAGAGAGAGTGATTCCGGGCTGGGATGCCGGGAGGATAGGGGTTCAGGGTAGAGATGCAGACCTGGGAGGGCCCTGCATTTAGATTTCGGTGGCTTCTCTAGCATGTTTCCATCCAGATTTTCCCTGGGAAGAGGGGGACTTGTGAACACAGATTGCCAGACTCCAGCCCCGGAGATTCTGATTCTGGAACTCTGGGGTGGGGCCTGAGAATTTGCATTTCCACTAAGTTGCCAGGTGACGCTAGTGCTGCTAGTTGAGGGACTATTTAATGCTTTGAGGATGACTGTTCTACCCATGAAGACGTCCAGAAAAACTGGTGCTCCGAGACGATGCTCCGTGCTGCTCCTGTGGTTTCTTAGCACATCTTCCTGCATAGAGTCTTGCAGGGAACCAGCACCTGTGCAGTGTGGCAATGCAGAATTGCAGGACAGGTACCAACCTTCAACCACTGTGGACAGCCACTTGCAGGTTGGCTGACGCTCTTCCGGTAACCTCAGAGTTTTGGGGGGAGGGGAGGTAAAATGATCAGGTCCAGGTTATGGAAGGAGTCTGGTTCCAGTGCCTCTTTGGGAATTGGTCCCAAGCTGAATCACGCAGACTTGCTGGTGGAATGGTTGTATCATTGGCTTCATCATCCTGTGGATGAATCATTGGTCCCTGACTTTCCGTAGCCTCTCATTTGATGTTTAAAAAAAGTCACCTTCATAAATGTAACAGCCTCTTTATAGACAGACCTAAAGAATAGCAGGGGCTTTGTAAATGCTGCAAAATGTGTCCCAGGGCCTGTAGTTGGGAAGAGGCTGACATCTGTGTCTCCTAGGGTGCGCGTTGGAAGATTCAAAGCAGCAAGCCGGTAAACTTTGTTAAACATTGACAGTCAAAACCAAGGACAAAGCGCTTGGCCTTAAGATTAAACATTAATTTCAAATTATAGAAAGAAATAGCATTGAATAGATGTTGATTAATAAAAGAAAAATGAATAACGTATTTGATAGGAAACCCTTAAAAATAAAGTAAAAAATGGACATGTGATGTGGGCCTTAGAAAAGGCCATGAACCCAAGAAAAGTTCTCTAAAAGGAAAACTTGACCCAGGCAGTCCTCAATTTACACGACTCTGTGGTGATTGAGCTCGTGCATGTTTGCTAGACTGTATGGAGCCTTCTGCTGCTCCGCGGCTGAGAACTTGCAAGGGGCCGAATAAGGTGTTAGTCACAGCTCCTTTTAGCACCTGTGGAGTCCCAACCAGCAGCTGGAACCAGGAAACTGCAGTTTCCCAAGTGCTCCGAAGCTGGTGCCAGGGCAGGATCGGGCAAGCCTAAATATTATTCACAATATCCAGTTATTCATCAGATATTTATGGGGGCCTCCTAGGTTTCAGGCAGTGTGCTGAAATGGGAAAAGTGTGGCTGCCTAGGTAGGTAGAACAATGAAGGGAGTACATTGTTTTGGAATTTCTCCCTTCCTATATTATGTGAAATCCATATTATGGCAATTCAAAAGTAATCAAACTTCATAAAATATTACTGTGAAAGGCATAAATATTTTAAAATGTATTTCAGATGGTGTTTCAGAGAACAAGCACACTGACAATCTAGCATCCTGCAGGTGCCTTAAAAAAGAATACCTTGACATCCTTGTTTTTTTGGTCCTCTGAAAGCGTTCTGTTGGAAGTAACACAACATTTGTAATTTTATTTCTGGTCTATCTTAGTTATACGTCTCTTTGAAGCGGTACACACCCAGCTGGTGACTGAGATTATTCTGCAGTGTGAAGAAGAACTGGAAAACTTGACTTGAGTTTTAAGTTGAAAAACAAAAAAGGTTAATACTGAGATGAACTCCTTTAGTCTTATATATTTCTATGAGGAAACTGAAAAAAAAAAAATCAACAAATTTTTATTTTGCTTTTTTAAAAATGTCATAATTCAAAACACAAGGCAAAATTCCCATAAGCTAGGAAATAGAATTTTTCCGAGTCACTATCTTGTTAATGAGTTGTTCATATGAGTTATGTCTTTGTAATAAAATGGAATTGCTGGATAATGAGGCTCAGCTGAAATGTTAAATCCGATAACACACGGTTGCACATTTTAAGGAAGCAGAGCTACGGAAGCAGTGTTTCTGCCCAACGTGAGATCAATACATCTATCTTACTTGTCTCCTTTTAAATGTGAAGCCAGTGTCCATGAAGGTGTGGTCTCAGGTGCACTGATACCTGGTAGATTTTTAGAGATGAGCATCACTCACTGTGTGCTGCTGGTATTCAGCCATAGAAATGCTAGAATGTGAGCGAGGAATTAGGGAGTGGTTCAAAATAAGGGGTTGCTTTGTGGGTCTCAGGCCATGACAAGTCCTGTTATTCTTGTCACCCCCAGGATCTGCTGTCCTGTGGTTGACATCTGCAGCTCTCTTAGGTTTGTGGCACTGGGAGGCATGGCTTCTTGAATTTTCTCATGGGACAGCTCAATTCTGTTTGCTGCTTTTCCCTTGGCAAAGTTTGTCTTCACTCTCATCCCAGCTGGTGATTTTGCTTTTCTGTGTTGTTTCAGTTTAGCTTTTGTGCAGCCTTCAAGCTGACTTCAGCCACCCCTTGGGCTAGCGACCTCTTGCACTTTCTTACAGAGTCCTTCTCTTAAAGTCATCTCTAGAAGGATTCTGATGACCAGCCCGTTGTGGAAGAAATTTTGCTGTTCTTTATAACAGGAATTTTAAACATCCTGTCTAGAGCCAGCTAGCCACCATAAATCCTTTCTGGAATGAGATGTGGAAGAAGATTAACAAACAGACCAAAAGAAAGTACTGTTTACAGATGCTCTTATTTCATTTCTATTGGTTATTTCATTCATGATATTTTGAAACTGGCTTACGAGTAAGGAAGCATTCTGATTTGTGAATAATCTTTTGTGTTTGAGGTGGATGGGGATTGTCATTATTGTTCCCGTGTTGTCTTAGAGAAGTTACATATGTACATGTTGAAAATGTTGTGTGCTCTTGGAGAAATCTCCTTAGACTGAGCTGTTGGCTCCTCATGTGTGGGTCTTCTAAAATCACATCTCAGAGCTGGGAAGGGACATCGAGGACCATCTGGCTCGTTTTCCTCCCCCTGGTGATAGTTCTGTAGGTGATAGGCCTTTCCTCTCCCTCCGGTGCCAGCCGGCCAGCTGTCCACCTCAGGAGGCCACCTGTCCACCCATGGAGGCCACCTGCTCCGTGTTTGACCAGAACCTTGTTTGAGAATAACCGGAAGTTCCTTCCCATCAGTAAGACGCATTTGCCTTCCTACAGCTGTTTACTCCCTGGCTTGGGGTTTGCCCTCTGCAGCCTCATAACATAAAATGACTTGGCTTCTGCCACCCCACCCCACTTCCTGCAGAAAGAATCGTCTGTTGTTTTTTTTAAACCAGGTTAAACATTCCTAAGTCTTCATGTGAAATTTGTTTGTTTATTAGCTATCCTGGCTACTTAAAAACAACTTTTTTGAGTTGTTACTATATTTAAGTAGTTTTGAACTAAAAGTGTAAAGAAGGCTCTGCAGTGAGAGCTCTCAGTCTGTGTCTGTCTCTCTTGCACACCTGTCTCTAGCCAACTAGTTCCTGTCCTCAGAGCCAGCCAGTTGTGCCAGTTTCTTGTGTCTTTATAGAGTTTGCTTTACGTACATGCAAACAGATATTTGTGTGTGTATACACACACACTTCCTTTTTTTTATGTAAATGTTAGTGTACTCTACAAAATGTTCTCCACCTAGCCTTTTCATTATGACAGTACATATTGAATTTTCAAACCTGTACACAGAGAGCATCCTCATTCTTTCTCATGGTTGCTTAGTGTTGTATGGATTCTTACTGACTTAAACAAAGCAAAACAACCACCACCCTCCTCCTAAGTCATCCCGTTTGGGTTTGAACATAATGCTGGCCCAGGGCACAGTATGATGACATTCCCTGCTCTGGACTTTGAATAACGCACGTGGTTTACACTGTCATAGCCTTGAGTCATCCTGAGCTTGAGATAAAATACAACTCCCAAGATATCCCCCCCTACTTTTGGTGCTCTTTCATGCTGTTTCTTCCATCCTGCCCCTTCTGCGTTGGCTCAGGCAGCTAAGTACACACAACACTATAAAACTCCATCCTGTGAGATTTGGCCCGTCACCCATTCTGATGAAATCTTTTTGGATTCTGATCCAGTCATCTGACATTTTATCCAGTTGTGTATGTCAGCTACAAATTGGATTAGCCTGCCATCCATATCCTGATCCAAAATTTCCTGGCTTACGGTGTTCGCCATGATGGAGCTAATAATAGAGCCCCATGACATAACCTCCTGAGGCCTCCCTGGAGGTTTCTAATGATTATATTTTGGATAAGAGTTGGCAACTGGGTAAAACTAAGTCACTGCTAACTTTAGTATCAATGAGCCTTCACGTCATCATCTTGTCTAGAAGAACACAGCGTGGTTTGGCCAAAGGCTAGCCAAAGTCTGTGTCCACTACATATGTAGCAGAATAGCCCTGGAATTATTAACCTTATCAAAAAAGGAAGTAAGTTTGCATGTCTTATTCTTAACAAACCTCAGCTATGGATTGTTTTTCTTTTCTAAATGCTTGTAAAATATTTAGCAATTTACTCTAGAACTTTGGATTGATGGCATTTATTCACTCAGTCATTCACTGCCCCTGAAACATTTGGGTGCCCAGCTCTTTGCTAAAGTCTAGGAAAACAGTCTAAGCAAGCTAGGAGATTGCTTTGTGGCCCTTGGGCCTTGAGCAGTTGCCCGTGGCCCATTTTTCTTGTTGCTCCCTGTGATCTGCTGTTTAGCCCCTGCCCTACATGGCTAATTTAAAAAGCAATGACAATAAAGGCTGAGAGGAGAAATAGAGGGTACCGTGGGAGGTTATTGTAGGAGGACTAAACTAGTCTGGGAGCCCTGGAAAGACATTGTCAGAAAACGTGACGTTTAAGCTGACACCTAAAGGACAAGCAGGAGATCTGAGCAAAAATAGCTAATTGGTGGTTCTGGCAAAGGGAAGACCTACCATAAACCCAGTCTGTGTAATTTTATATTAGGATTCATAACTTCTTTTCTTTCAGAGTTGGGACTTTTGCCCGTCTCTGCTGTCTGCTTCCTCTGACGTGCCTGGCCGGTTCTCTCGGCCATTGCGGGCTGGGGCTTAGTCGAGCCGGGCGCAGAGCCTGGCTGTCCCCAGCACCATCCCAGTTCTCTATTTTGGGGTCTTGGTTCTCCTTGTTGTCTTCCTCTACTTCCTTCTAGTGTAGTCAACAGTGGATGGTTATTTTACAAAATCTTCACTCCTCTCCAGGAATTAGAAATAGTCATCTTCTGAGGATTAAGCTGGTAGCAAATAAGGTATTTGTGGGAGCAAACCAAGAAATTAGCTGTGAATATGTGGCTGAAGAGTTTGGGAATATCCACAGTTCCAACCGGGGTGACTTGGGCGCCATCTCTGGGAGGCAGCGTTGGAATTTGGTTGCAATCTGTGAAGGGGAAGCCTTGGTACCTGTGTTGCACTGTCCGGACAGAGCCTGGGAATGGAAAGGGGTGAGGCGGTCTGGAGTGCAGGAAGTAGAAGCCTAGAAAGGTTGCTTTTTGGTGCTTCCCTTTGAAGGCCTGTCCAGGGACCCGTAGCTCAAGCACATGGGGAGCAGTGGCGGTCTCCCTGTTGTGAAGATGGGCAGGGTATGAGTGTGGATAACTGAACTAAGCTCTTCGTCTGAGTACACGCTCACCATGCAGCCTTCCAATTAATTATAATTTGTATTCAACTTGCCTACAGAGTAAAGGTGCCAGTTATTGGTCCTCAGCCTTTAGATCCATGCCACAGGCCATTTTCTCATTGTAAAATCTAAGACTTGACCCTGGAATGGGTTTCCTACTAGCTTTGTTCATGTATATATTCTCCAAGATGCTGGGAGCCCTTGGCACACTGACATGAGTCACGCTTCTGACCCTACTGATGAGATTCAGATCTGGGACTACAGAATTCCCCTTGGGGAATGTCTTCTTGAGGGCCTGGCAGCCCCTCCCTCCCTCCTGAAACCTGGACCTCTTCTAGTTCCTTCTAGTCAAACTACACATTCCACTCAGAAACCCAGGCTTCACTTTATTGTGAGAGGCCAGAGTTATGACTACCATGAAAAATAAAGAGTTTTAAATCTTGAGCTATGATTTTTGGTTTTCAACAAAGTGCCATTGTTTATTAAGATCATTTTTAGAACTATAAACACAGATAATTCTTGTCTTGGTGATCTTGGAGGAATTTAAAAATGTTTCCTGTCTTATGAGTAGGGGTTTGGAACAAAAGAACCATTGAAAAATGGATTCTTTGAAGACTTTTTACATGGAGTTTAACCAACTCTTCTGGTAAAAAGAGAGTTTTTAATTAGTGGAAGAGAGTGACTATGTCCTTTAAGCTGGAACTCTTGCCAGCTTATTCATTTCATGGACACTGTTCATTGGCCTGTCGTCTCGTCTTCCCATAATCACTGAGTTACTGTAGATTTTTGGCATGCAGAAATTTAACATTTCTAAATGAGAGCTGCTCTAAAAATCTATCCACTCGTGGAAGAATTTGCATTCTTGCTGAAGTGGACATTTGAGTCATGTTAGATGTGAGTCTCAAGGGGATGTGCATGTCCCTTAGCATATGACTGAGCCTAGCCACTATCCACTGCTAACTCCTCAACCTATCACTAACCCCTAAGCCCACCTGCTCCCCCATCTCTTCTTCAGGGATGTATTTTATGGGCGAAATGATGTGTGATAGGGATATCTACAAAGAACTTGGGGTAGCCACCTGGAATGCTCTATTCAAAAGTCAGAAACAAAGGCATCTAATGTCACTGAAAGACAGACATGTAATGCTAGTACTTAGAAGGCATGGGTCAAAGCAATATTTAGTTGTAGGGATGGGGTAGAAAGTAGGAGAGAAGCCTGAGAGATTTCTGTGCAAGCTGTGCAGAATTGGCGTTAGAATTGACAGGAATCATGTGGGTGCTTGAATGCGATTCTGTTGAACTTTATCTCCTTGGCAATCTTGCCTTTCTGGAGCAGGTGGATGTGGTTGTGGCCGATGTAATTGTTTCTCCCGTTGTCTTCAGTTCACCTTCTGGGCCTGGTCTGTCTTCACTCCACAAGGCTCCCTCTAGGTAGTTTTCTAGGTGATCAGCCACTCCCATTCCTTCTGCTGTTCTATCTGATTTCAGTTGCCTTTTTCTACCAGTCCTTCCCCTCTGAATATTTGCCAGTATGTCGGTAATTCTCCTAAAGGGACCAAGAGCCCCTGTTGGGATTTTACCTCTTTTCTTGCTTCCTGAATACTTTTTCTGTGAGTACTATGCAAAATTTAGCAACCTTGTTAGAACACTCGCCTGTACTGGCCTTAGCAGCTAAAATTCCCCGGTCACACACTCTATGAAGCTACGATCACTGCTATCGCTCTATTTGTGTAATGAGTTTTAAAGTGTCTTGATGCAGGGGGACTGTACTATGCTATACAGTCTTTGCTTCGTTCGACTTTACAGCTCTTAATTCATAGGTACTTAAGTTGCATGCTGATATTCAGTATTTCGGAGGAAATTTTGATCCTGGAGTATGGGATTATGGTAACACCTGTCTCCTTTCCAGATAGCTGAATTCCATAGTTGAACTCTTCCGAAGTATTCTAAGTTATGATTGAGTTAAGAATAGGGGTCCCTTCCTTCTTTCCTGTCTTCCTTCCTTCCTTTCATGGCAGGTTATTCAAATCCTGCTGCGTTCTTGCATTGAGTTGGTGCCCTTAAAGCTGCACTGGCCAGTTGAAACCTTCTGTGACTATGGAAATTTCTCTCTCTCCCCTGTCCAGTACAGTAGCCACTATGCATATGTGGCTGTTGAGCACTTGAAATGTGGCTGGTGTTACCAAGTAACTGAATTTTAATTGATTGTAATTAAATTTAATTAGCCTCATCTAACTAGTGGCTGCTGTATTGGACAGTGCAACCATGGAATTTAGTTGAGAAAATGAGACTTCCTAAAAGAGAAAAAAACACAACAGTGATTTATTACTTAAGTGCCTGAATAAATGATTAGTGTGAAGGAAGGCCCAGAGGAAGGCACTGGGCCTTCCACACTGGGTGTCCATTTCTGACCTCTGTACTGAACTCTGGTTCCTGACTTCTAACTACCTGTTGGACATCTCTACCTGTGCACTAGGAACATAACCGCAGATCAAGAAACTCAAGTTCTTTTATTTCCCTTAGCCTCAGACCCCACTCTTCTTCCTTTGTTTTCTGTCTCTAATGGCATTGGTCCCTGCTAACACTGAAACTGGAAACTTGAGTTGATGCCTTCTCCTTTGCCTTGCAGAGCCAGTCTGTCACCAACCCATGCTGTTCCCCCCAGGAATAGGTTTGGAACCAGTCCTGTGTCCTCCATTCCCAGAGCCACTGTGCTCATCTGCCAGACAGTGTAGCAGACCATGTAATTAGTGTCCCTGTCCTCCTATCTCTGGATTCGCCTTCCTTCAGTCGGCCTTCTGCTCCTGTCATCCGGTGAGCCTGTCACTTTCCTGCTAAACGTGTTTGCCCTGCACAGCACAGAGAATGAAGCCAGGCCGGGACAACTCTTCCCTTCCCCCATCTCGCTGCATACTGACTCTCCATTTCGAGGAGCCCACCTGCTTCTTCCCTTGACTGAAAGGCTGTGCCTCCCTTTTCCTCATTCTTAAAGGCTTGGCTCAGATGTCTACTTATCTGGGCCTTCCACAACTTTCTGGCTTATTTCCCTCTTCCCACCCCTTGCAGGTACATTAATTCTGAGTTCCTGCAGAATACCATCCATTGCTGTTATGAAACTTACTATGCCATCTTGTAATTGACTTAGGTATATGTTGTTCTCCTGATATGTAGAAAGTAAATTCCTGTGGGCTAGAATTCTGTCTTACTGAGTCCTTACTCCTTGTGCTGTTTTCAGCAAAGAGTAAGCACTTTTGGTTGAACAACTACATGGACCTGAGCAGACCGTTGGGGATGAATAGGTGCTGTATGGGTTAAGAAATCAGAAATGGCTTAGCTGGGTGGTTCTGACACATGCCTTGCATAGTTTCTGGCATTTAGCAGGCAGAGATCTCTCATGAGGTTGTAGGCAAGATGTCAGCCAGGGCTGCCATTGTCGGAAGGCTTGACTGGGGCAGGAGGACCCCCTTCCAAGATGATTGACTTACGTGGCTGTTGGCAGGAGGCCGCACTTCCTCACACCATGGATCTCTCCTCTCATAGGGCTGCTTGAATGTCCTCACAACATGGCAGCTGGCTTCCCCCAGAGTGAGTGAGCCAAGAGAGAGAGGAGCTAGGCACAATGCCTCTTAGGAGCTAATCTTCAAAGTTATACACTGTCACCTCCTCCATATTCTGTCTGTTAGGAAGAAGTCACTAGGCGAGGGATGGGAAGTAAGCCCTGCCTCTTGAAGAGAGGACTGTCAAGAATTTGTGGACATATTTTAAAATCATACAACATAAATTCTGAAAGTTAGTCACCTTGAGCATTCAAATTATGTATGCGTCTGCTCTGGAGGGCCATTCTTTTTACTTCTTCCATTTGTTAACTTTCCATTTGGCATGACAATGGCCATAATCTAGTAGAGGCTGAGAAATTTAGGTTGTGCAGAATCCTGTGTTTGTACAGTTTTTTCCAGAACTACTGTAATATCCTTGTGACTTCCCTGTGTTGAGAATGCTGTGTGTTGGGCTGGCAATGGTGAACAGCCACCGTGGGTAGTCCTGTGGGTTGGGGCTGTTTGCTGTCATCAGTACTATCTGAGCTTGAGCTGCATGAGTAGTCTGGTGTTGGGCTGCTCTCATCTTCCAAACTGTATCTTTGTTCTCACCTCATACATCTTACGCTTCTATTCCACCACTGTATTATAGGGATATTACAGGTATGTGTACATATCTTACCTCCACAGTTGATTGCAAGCCCCTGAGGAGCAGAGAAGAACGCGTCTTGTTTTGTGCTCCTTTCTGCCAGCACAGTGCCTTGAACATAATGGTCACTCAGCGCATATTTGTTGAATGTATAATTGAAAGGTTGAAGTGGAGAACTGAGAAAGAGAGAAAGGTTAGGAGGGGTGGCAGCGGTATAAGATCGGGAAACCTATCAAGAGAGTGAAGAGGGGAAAAGGTTTAGAGGGCAAGAATCGGGGTGGAAAAGACAGAAGGTGAAAGGGGACGGGATATGGCAAATTGGAGATGACAAGAATGTAGGGGCAGGACAGGACTGTATAGGAGATTTTTAAAAGATGTATAGAACAGGATCTTGTCTCACATTGGAGGCAAGAGAGGTAGGAATGGAAAGCTTAATGATACCTACTGTGTAGCAGGCACAACATGGACACTTCGTACGTTAGCTTATTTATTTTTTAAAGTAACTCAAGTTAATTGTATATATAACTTAGATGTATCATTTAGATATTTCAGTGGTACAAAAAATACTGATCATCTCTTTAATCTAGGGAGTGTTTACTTTGAGCCTGCAAGTATTATGGGTAATAGCTAGAACTTTATATATGGAGCTATGTATACAGTGGAATATGGAAGGTAAATACACAAACTAATTTATAGGAGAATGACCAAGATGTGCAAATCCCTGACTTAGGACTTCCTTGTCTACATGGACAGCTGGTATATGTGATACCTGGGGTCACAGTGGATCCCTGTGGAGAAAGAATACTATTTTCCCAATCCAGATGGCACCTTTTTTAGGGGAGATCATCTGACATTGTGAAGAATATGTGATAAAAGATAAAAAGTTTCCTTTTCAAGACAGATTCACAGGAGAGAAGGTAAATTTTGGTATCTTGAGTTCTGAGTTGGAAGTTGAAATTTCTTTTAGCATAGGAGTAATTTTGATTATGTATTGAATAGGCTTTGTGGGTAGACATGGGAGTCTAGTAACCACTTATGCACCATTTTTATGAGCAGGGCTGCTGAGTTCTAAACAGCTGTCTTACCAATGAGCTTTCAGAATACCACCTGTTTGTAAGCTGGGATTTCCTCTATGCTACTGTCATCTATGGCTTGAGCATCTTATCTTGTTCTGTGTCTTGAAGAATTAGAAGATTAGGTGGAAAAGAAAAACACATGTCAAATGCATAGAATCGTCCCTCTTATGCAACAACAATGCAAAACGATAGCTTAATAGTCACAGGAAGAGACACTGAAGTCCTGAGAATACGCATTCTGTGGTTATTTGGCCTGTTCTTGTCTCTTCTTGTCTTGTGCTTCCTCTGCCTTGTATAGTCTGTCTCTGAATAATATTTTTATTGTCATAAGCCGCCTTAGTTAAATATTTAATTCTACTGGAGTCATAACCAGGGACCAAAATGTCGTGCATAGATTTTATGAAAGTAATAAAATGCTTCAGAAAGTATAGTTGCTCGGCTTGGGGCCCATTGCATCTGATAAACGTCACACACCTGGTCATGTGTTTCCTTACAGAATGACGGTGGCTGCTTATCTGTATTCGAGCTTGTTATTTGGAGGAAACAAAGATAAGAAGTTCTGTTGTATGTCAGCAACCCATGTGTAGAAACTATTTTTTGTAGAGTGATTTTTTTTTTTCCTGCTCCCCTGCCACTTAACTTGAGAGAGAAGTAAAATTTCCTGCAACGGCTGCTTGTAAATAGTAAGTGCTCAATAAAAGCCCTGTGCTGCCTTCACCTCGCACCTGTTGCCTACAAATATGCAAGAGAACTCTTTTCCCATCTTCCACATATGCAGCTCTATACATTTGTGATTGACGAAAGTTAGGTTTATTCATTTTAGAAATGGAGCAAGCCTGGATGGTGCTATTGCCAGAGATTGTAAATTTTTCTGTTTTTATGTGTTTCCTGAAGTTTCCACAAAAATTTAGCTTCCAGACAAAAGTACTTAGTGTTTCAAAAGGAAAATGATGCAGATAAGCAAAAAGAAGTTATTCATTATCCAGAGGTAATCACTATCAGCCTCATCCTTTCTAGATCTTTTCCACTGCATTGATATTTATTTAAAAGTGAGATTATATCGTGTATGAGGGTAAGCTAACTGCTAAAGAGCCTTCAGTTTTCAGTGGGAATATACTGTGCAAGTCTGTTTGCAGCTCGATCTCCGGGCAGGATCTGTAGGTGATGGTGGAGGGCAGAGGTTGGGATGGGGGATGCCCTGTGCCACTCCTTTCATGGGGTTTTTCTCTTCTTGGCCTTCAGAATTTTCTCTGTTGAGCAGGAGGATGGGAAGGAGAAAGGAGAATGATGAGTGGGAGGGTCTTATGGGCCTGGTCTGGAAAATCCTAATCGTTTCTGTCCATAACCCATTGGCCAGAACTTAGTCACATGACTGTACCTAACTGCAAGGAATGCTGGGGAAGGTAGCCTAGTTGTGGGTCCAAGTGGAAAAGTGCAACAACGGCTTGTTGAACAACTTGCTTGTCTCTTAATTCAATTGTATAAATAGGTCGTGAAACTTTTTTTTTAATGAAATAGTTTATTTTGAACATGTTTTTGTATGCTGAATGTGGTCACCTCTCCATCTCTATCCTGTGTGAAGACCCACCATCTCTTGCTAGACTTTTCTAATTGGTCTCCCTGCGTCTGTTCTTGTTCCCTTGTAGTCCATTCCCCCACAACCACCAAAGTGGTCTTTTAAAAACTTAAGTCAGATTTTGTCACTCTGCTTAGAACTTTCCGAAGGTGGTTGGGATAATGTGCACCCTGTACTGAGGCTGGCCTCTGGGCTGTCTGACCCCATCGTGCCGTGCTGGCCTGCCTCCCTCTGCTCCCTGTTGCCATCTCCAGACTTGCTCTCCCCCAGGACTTGGGACTTGCTGCCATCCTGTGTGTAACTTCCTGCCCCCCATCACTACCCTCTGTCTCCTTCAGGTTTCAGCTCAAATGTCTCCTCTCCAAAGACACCTTTCCTGACCACCAGCCGTAAATACCCTCCTCTCTCCCTCTATTCAGTTGCTTTCATTTTACTGTCATATTGTCATCCAAGCACTTACCATCATCCAAAATTATTGTGCTTGTTTGTTTGCATTACGTATTTACAGTCTGTCTGCCTTCTAGATTGTGAGTTCCTTGAGGCAGGAACTCTGCCTTGTGGCACACATCTGTACCCCAGATAAAGTGTCTGACACACAGCGGGTCCTTAGTGAACACTTGTGGAATGAATGAAGGTCCTTACAGATTGTCACACATTTTTAATGACAGTCTTGTAGCCCAGTGCGTGGAATTGCCGTGAATATTTACTCTCTACTTTTGAGAGACTTTTACATCTTTGTTTCAATTAGGAAAGTGCTTTGGTGACTATCCTTTTAGCTAGTTTTTTGGTTTGTTTTCTACACAATTTGTGCTTATTTTCTTAAGATTAATTCCTAAATGAGAATTTGTTTAGTGAAAGGGTGTGTGTACAGAATTGTAAGGTGTCGTTATGTATTCCCATCTGCCCTCCAGGCTCTCCTGGTTTGTCTCCCCTTCTGTGGTTTACTCTGAGTAACACTGGAAGGTGGGCCGGGTTGGGGGGGGGAGGCAGCTTTTTGTCTGTCTTTATTTCTATATCCCTAGATCTTAGAACAGGTGCTCGTTCTTATTAAATGAATAAATCAGTTTTCATAAAAATTATGATCATCCCTTCACTTAAATTTATTTTTATTCATTGATTCATGTAAATATTCCCTGATTTTAAAATGCATGCTTTTGGAAAGTAGGTCCACCCAATTGAGAACAACCAACGTGAATCTAAGTCTAAGGGAACCAGGTGTTAGCTGGGCTTATCGTATTCCTTAGAATCCAAACAAGGTTTGATTGACCCGCCTGTCGAGTTTGTGGAAAGTCCAGGACTCTGCCCAGGATTTCCAAAAATTCCAAGGGCTATGAGACAAAGAGACAATTCTTACTAGAATTCTAGTCTTCTGCTCTGTGACTTGTGACTGACTATACCTTGGTTCCATCCTCGACACAGTCCCTTGTTTGTCTCCCCCAAATCAGTCCCAAGTGCAGGAGTAGGTGTGGAAACAGAACTGCTGCTCTGTCTGAGTGGGTCATCGGAAGGAGTTACTGCTTGGCAGACCCTCCATCCTCCTCAAAGGCACTTTCACCTGCCTGCTGCCGGGTCAGACGTGTCCTTTAGCCAGCACCAAGGACTGGCCAGGAGACCTTGCGCTTTCCTTTAACAGTATCCACCCTCCATGGGTTTCACCCGATGTCCCCACCTCTGCACAGTGGTGTTGGGAGAATTGCTGGTTTGAAATATTTCTCAGTGCAGGGAGAGGCAGAGAATTGGGATGGGGGAGACGGGAAGACAGAAGAAATATGCTCCTCCCAACTGTTCTCTGTCCTCCATTTCTTCTGGATGTTTCTTGATTCCAGCTCAAAGTCTTAACCCCTTAGCCTGGCAGACAAGGATTTCATTTTAACCCATGATTCTCCGTTTGTTTGCTACGGGCACCAGTGGGCCATAAGGTTGTCCCATGTGTGCTATGAACTGTACACAGGTGTGCTGCGAAGTTTTGATCCATGTGTAAAAAATACTCCCACTGTGGCATTCTTTGAGCTGACTAGGCCATAGGGGACATCAGATGATTGACAGCAGGGTACAGCCTGCTGTGAGAAACAGAATGGAGCCTTAGCCTAGATCATATCTGTGCTAAGAAGGAATTTTGATGACTGGCCGGAGAGGTGAGTGTGTGTAAGAGAAGGTTGAGGGCAGTCAACCCGGCCCTTAAAGGGACCGAGGGAAGAGCCCTCAACCCAGGGAGCTTTGGTAAACACATGGAGTCACTGTTATGCTGTAGTAGGGTTGCGTTTTAGTTGTCTCTGACTTCTTGGGTGTTGCTTTGAGTCTCTTAATCCTTTCACGAGGACTGCCCAACACGTGAAATCCTGCCGAACTGGAATGCAGGCCTCGTTTGAAGGGATCATAAGCACATATATGACTAGAAACCTTTTCTGAACCATATTCCTGTCCCCTGCTGTGTTTGCATGTGGGCAGTCTTGACTTGGGGGTGGACTGTTAGATGGATGGAAGAATCCTGGAGGGTGAATGATCTGGAGCTCGGGTTCCGATTGCATGTATGGGTGCTCAGTCTGCGCAGCCGATTGGCAGAGGTTCAGCTTCCTGGTCTCCGTGTTTTATTTCACCCTGCCTTTATCTCCTACGACATGACATCATCTGCACATCATTTAGTTTTTCTTCCCCTCACCTAGGTCTTGACTAAACATTGGGTAGATGAATTTCCTGTTCTCCCTTGTCCCTCAGCACTTGCATTCCCTAGGGCTGCCTCCCTGGCCATTTTTTCTTCTCACTCCTCTTGGATAACTTTCCACTGACTGACCTTTAGCTGTGACTGCTAACTCGCAGCTCTGCACGGACGCCTCCCAAGTCTAACCTAGACCAGACGTCTCTCCCATTCGTCTATTTCATCATCTGTTTTTTTTCCACCTGATTATTTCATAGACACTGAATTCAGCTTAATCCTCTGTTTCAATTTATGTTAACACTTAGTGACCCAAACTAGAAACCTGAAAGTTGTCTCAGAATTTTGGCTGCCACCTTCCCCTAAGCGATCTCATCTATCCTGAATGTTTTAGCCTTTAACTCCTTCTCTGACCCACTCCCTTTGGCCTGGTGCTATCACAGGGTCCTCTCAGTTGAATATGCTCCATGAGCATATTCATGTCTATATTGAAGGCCTCCCTCAATGCCCAGTGCATAGGTACCGCTTAGAAAATATTGGAATGAATGAATAAGCAGATGAATGAACGAATGAATGATTGATTGATTGATTTCCGAGATGGTTTGGTCTGATTTCCGTTTAGGATGATGCTTTTTCTTTCTTTTTACTGGAACTGAGGAATTATTTTTGCTTGCCAGCACCAATATTCTGCAACCATAATTTTGAGGATATATTTTACCACATTAAATTCTTTTCCATCTTAGGCCACACACACAAATATGTAAACTTGAAAGGAGGAATTCTTTGTTAAATGCATGGTACCTTGTTGCACTTGGCCATTTATCTAGGAGGTTTTACATGTATGGTCACGTTCTTAGTACAACTGGGAAATATTTCCTTTCAATGGCAGAAATAATTGATCGGCATGACCTAGTTTGAATTAAACTTGTCCTTAATTAACCTGGATGCTCTAAAATTCTAGGGTCCTAGGATTTTCGAGCTGGAATGGTACTTTTTGAACTTGGGTGTAAGGAAGAATCGCCAGTGCTTGAATCGATCTCTTCTGTATCCCAATTCAGGACTGAAGAGAAATCATTGACTTTGCATCTCGGGCGAGAGAGTGATCCATTGAAGGTCCATTTCTTACACTTTTTTCTCCCCTCCAACAGGAAGAGTCGCGTATTCTCAGAGTGAAGGTTGTTTCTGGGATTGATCTCGCCAAAAAGGACATCTTTGGAGCCAGGTATGTTTACTTTGTATTTTTGTAGGTCCTGAAAAGTTTGGCATGTGCTTTTCAAATTCAGGCATGCGTCAGAATCACCTGGAAGTCCTCCTGAAATGAAGCTCGCTGGGCCCCACCTGCAGTTTCTCATTGAGCAGGGGATGCTCATGCGGCTGCTCCGGGGACCACATTTTGGGCAGGGGTCTAGACCCTGCGTCTCAGCAGCAGTTGGCAGTCTTGTCCTTCACATGGGCTGATTTCATGAGGAAATGAGATTCTGATATTTCTCTTTTTCTCAGTAGAAAAATGCAGTTTGGGAATATGTTCTCATTTTAATATGTTCCCTTTTTTAAAAATCCCTAACTTAGGGAAATCTAGAAATGTTTTTGTTCCTAGAAGAATTGAACATTTTTTTGGCATGTATAATCTGAATTAAGAGATTTGGTGATTTGGGTGAATTTGGCGATTTCTGTGTCTTTGATGGAAGCACTAGCAGCCCAATCTTTCTGGGTGTTTTGGCTTTCTTATTCTGAATATTGCCCCTGATATTCATGTATCTTTGAATCAGCCCCTTTGTTCCCATTGGCTCTCTGCAGTGTGCTACATTCAGTTATTGGACGAGTAGCAGAATGAGGTCAGAGCCTCTTGGAACTAGGATTGGAACCAGATTTTGGAGAACAAAGACCTTTTGAATTTTAGACATAGGGGAGACATTAAAGATGTTCTAGTCTAGCTTTCCTGTGTTAGGGTTGACAAAGCTTAAATCCAGAAAGGTAATACTTGCTTGCCCAGGTCACATATGCAGGAGTACTAGAACAGGCCTCCCGTCCCCCACCCAGGGTTACACTGAGGGGCTTAACCGTGTGGACCGTGGGGAGGGTTACCTGCTGCTGGAGTCATCTCGTTAGAACACTGATTTCGTCCTGTCAGTCCCTGCTACTGTTGCCCATAGTGACCTCTGGTTTCAGGGCCTCAGCCTGACACAGGCTCCCTTAGGGACAAGGCCTTGTTCTGTCTAGTGAACCTCAGCTTCCTGCACACCCAGCAGAAGCCCTTTTCTGCCATTGGTAAACAGACCTCTTTACTTTCTGTGCTGTCATCATGCACATTTTTAGTTCTACCCATTAAAGAGATTGGTAAGGGGCTGGCCTGGTGGTGCAGTGGTTAAGTTTGCAGGTTCTGCTTCGGTGGCCCGGGGTTCACTGGTTCGGATCCCGGGTGGGGACCTATGCACTGCTTGTCAAGCCATGCTGTGGTAGGCGTCCCACATATAAAGTAGAGGAAGATGGGCACAGATGTGAGCTCAGGGCCAGGCTTCCTCAGCAAAAAGAGGATGGTTGGTGGCAGATGTTAGCTCAGGGCTAATCTTCCTTAAAAAAAAAGAGAGAGAGATTGGTAAGTTACTAAAATGGCACCTAGAGAAATTACCAAAATAAGTAAATGAAATTGATGCAAGTTAAATATCAGTGAAATCTTGTAAGATTCCCCATACATACATAGGCCGCAAGTGACTAATTGAGGGTTAGCTCTCTGCATCGTGTCTTGGGAAACGTCACGCACATGTCAGGGATTTCCTGACATCAGCCTGAGCTGCTGGTGGTGGGGGAGGGGAAGCAGGTCCCACCTTCTTTCTCCTGTGACGTCTCACTGAGGGGTCTGCCATGTGCCTGCACGGATGCTCTCATATTTCACTTGTCTCTCACCAGATTAGGAATTTATTGGAGGTAGAGACGTCTCACTTTTTAGTATCTTTCTCCTCCTGCTTACTACAGAGCACCCAGAACAAGACTGGCAGATTGGTTTTTTTTAATTTAAACATTTGCATACTGACTCGTAGATTGTGCTCTTACGTCAAAAATGCCTATTGCTTTCACTCTTTTGAATGAATTTTATAATTTTGAAGGAAGAAGTTGGATTTGGAAAATTTTAGTGATTTTTATTTTGATTGTTTTTGTTTTATCTCAAACTCTCATAAAAAAATGAAGTGGATTCAGATTGTATTTCTCAGCCTGTTAAAGAAGATCTGAGGTTAAAATAGGCAGTGAGATTAGGCTTCAGATCTTAGAGGAGCCAAGCAAAACTGAGCCTTGAATTTGTACTCCTTATATGAACAGAGGCAGAGTCGTTTCTTAGGGACAAGGTAAAAAGGAATTAGAGATAATACCTCAGGATATTCATTAGAAAGGTAAATAGTATTGAGGTTTACTAGACCAAGTGACAGAAGATGAGCCAGAAACTGTGAATCCTGCTTCTGTCCTTCATTTTCTTAGCTTAGTAAACTCAACACACACCCTCCTCCCTGCCTGCCTTCCTCCTTTGCTCTCCACCTCTTGGGTGTGAGCTTTCTCTGAAGTGCCGTAGTTCTTTAAGGACACGTTTCCTAATGAGTGAGCTGAAGTAGAGGATTAGGTGATGATGCAAGTTCAAGCTGTTGGCACCATTTATTGCCTTATCATCTTGCCCCGTGACCTACATTCTCCTCCACGTTATCTTGGGCAAATCCTTTGAACCCACCCTGTCACAGGATGTTAGTGTAGAACGAGGATCACAGTTTCCTCGGGCTGGGCGCTGGAGCTGGGGCAGAACCCCAAGGTGACTCTCATCGCCTGGCAGTGCTCAGGTGTTCTGAGGTGGCAGTCATGAGTGAGAGTTTGTGGTGTGTGCTCTCTGCTGTCTGCTGGAGTGAGACCCTTTTCTCTGTGTCCTTCTGCACTGCAGGCCAACAAGGGCCCCTTCACCCCCAGCTGTCACTGAGTGTTGCCTCCACCTCTGCCCCTCCTTCACAGAAAGAGAGCTGGGTAGGACCTGGAAGCCCCATTGTGGAAAAGACAATGGATGCAGAGGGAAGGACAGTTTTCATGAGCAGCAGCATCAGAAACTTCTAAGTGGTAGCAATCACATAGACTTGGATGTGTTGAAAGATGGGATTAACAGTCTCTGGGGCTCCCTTTCTTTTGTTTGCAAGGGACGTTTCCTAGGTCGCTTGGCCTGAGGTGGGGGAAGGGTTGGGGGTTGGGGACTAATGGTAGGTGGGAGGAGAGGGCGGGGTGTGTTGGTCAGGGCGGGTGATGACGCTGAGGGCTGCAGAGCACACCTCCTCTCCCAGGTGTGCTCCTTGCCTCTCAGAGGCTGCCTGAGGCTCCTGCTCAGAGGACTGGAGTTCATGGGGCCCTCGTCTCTGGGCCTACCTCTCAGCCGGGGTGGCCGATTCACCCTTGAGAGGCCTGTACCTGAACTGCCCTCCTCCTTTTCTGCTCTCGGTCCCAATCCTGCAAGATCGTTTTCCAGCTTCCTTCCAGCGAAGTCTAACTTTATCAAAAGAATCTTTGTTGAAAGAAGATTTGATAATTGAGCTGTTGCTCCCCTTGAGCATTTGAGCAGGTGGCCTGTGCGGAAAATGGCAGTAATAGAGAAAGATGTTTTCTTTTGGACGAAACCTTCAGGTCAAAGAAGGGCAATCATATAACCTGTCATCTCAACAGGAACACTTTTGTCTGGAACAAATGCTAAATCAAGTGTAATGTCAGGACAGAGAATGTAAACGAAGCTATGGTTACTAGGTCAAAGACATCCAAGCTTTATCATCCATACTATAAAAAAAAAAGCTAGGTGACTTTTTTAAAAGTTGTTTTTTAGAGCTGAGCAGAAGAAAATCTGTTTCAAAAAGTAGACTGCGTGTAAAATGCCAGCAAAACATCAAAAGGGAAGTAAAACCGTGTTGAAAGTACTCCATACATGGGGTACCCACTTCCATTTGGGAATGTGTCAGTTGTCTCTGAGGCAAAGTGCGATGCAGGGGATCAGGGAGGCACCTTTACCTGGGAAGTTCCTCTTGCACCTGTCACTTCCTCCTCATTTGCATGGCCGGCATGTCAGTGTTTGTGGCCTCAGCCATCTGAAGGGACGAGCAGCATCTCCGTGCTGCAGTGTTTGCTAAGGCACAGGCCTGGTGTGGGTGCACCCCCGCTTGCTAGCGTTGGATCTGCATTCACCTGTGGGGTAAAGCCCTAGTCTCCTGTTCAGATGTAGGATTCAAGTCCCTTTATAAAGGCTTTGCCTCCCCCTCCAGCCCCAACCCTGGCCACTGCCTGCCTTTCCACTGCAGCAGACGGCACCTTGTCCTGGCGCACTCTCCTCTGCCCCTGTCGTTGCTTCTGCAGTCCCCTCTCTGGGGAATGCACCCTGGCCCATCCTCACCCAAATCTGGGCAAGTCCTGCTCCTCCTCTTCAGCACTCGGCCAGCTCAGTCATCATCACCTCTAGCACGCAGGGCCACCTCTCGGTCCCCCACCAGGTCACCTCCTCTCTGATATGCCCCGATACCTGGAGGTATTATGTGTAGCTCTGTCATTGTGCACATGGCAGTTGCCTGAGAAGTTGACTTGAATGCATTGAGTGGAATCTAAATGTGGTATGCTGTGGCACAGGGTTGCCAGCCTGGAGGAAGGGACATTTTTCTAATTCTCATGAGCTGCTGTTAGCTCACCTGGCATCTCCGTCACCCCCACTCTGTCATCCAGGGGAGGTACATTTTGTAATTCTTACCAAGGGTCCATGTAGACCAGTGCAGGAGGCCTGGCTAGGACTCAGATAAAAGGTGAGCGTGGAAGAGAAGAGGGTAAGGGATGCAAGCACAAAGGCTGGTGTTGGGAGCCAGTAGAGTGGCAGGCAGAGAAGATCTTCATTTGACGCTGATGTCTCTGCAAGACGACGACTTCCAGTGCCACAGAGGGAACATACTGCTCTCTTGGGGTGGTGGCTCCAGAAACTTCTACTTGGGAGTGCATGGGGCTGCGATGGAAGGTCAATAGCCTGCACCAACCTCTTAGTGTTAGGGTCAGGATGGAGCTGAGCACAGGTGCTGTGGGTCAGCATAGCTGTCACTGTACATGAGAGAAAGCAGGCAGACAGGAACCTCACCAGCCATGACAGGTGGGGGTCAGTGGGACGACTCTGGACTTCTAGACACTTTCTGATGTGGCATGAATGAGTCCTGGTGTTGGCCACAGTGACGTGTGAAGTTTGTGGTAGGTGGGTCTTGCTTTCTTAGTGAGGTGGAGGGAAGGAGGGGAACGAATCCCGCTGGCTCTGGTTTATTGAGTGTGGGCTGTATGCCAGGCGCGATTCGGGCTGTTTGCACAGGAGCTCATTGCATTCTGCTCTCTGCCACAGGTACGGTTGTTCTCTGCATTTTGCAGGTAAGGAAAATGAGGCAAGAAAGCTTAGATAAATTGTAAAGTCTGTACCATTAGAAAGTTATAGAGCTGTGCATTGAAGCAGGCTCCTCATGTAAGCTATTTACAGACTGTTTTCAGTGCTTACAGGATGGCTGGCTGGTACGGTGCACAGAATGTGACATAATGTCATCAGATTCTGCCTAAACTTTAGGAAGAGGGAATAATTATCTGTATTTTATAGGCGAGGAAATTGAGAGATTGTCATCCGCCCAAGAAGAAACAACTCTATAGAGAGTGGTGGGACCAGTTGAGTTCAGATGATCTGACTTCAGTGCTCATTCCAATGGTAGATTAATACTCTACTTAAATGACAAAAGTTCAGCCAGTGGATGAACCCTCGGACTAGATTCCTGTTAAGATCTCTCTAAAACCTGAGATTGGATGACTAGGTTCTTTTTTAAAAGCAGATTTAAAGAACTGGCTGTTGTAGTTGATGGCAGCCGACCAAGTTCTTTGAATTGTGAGTGAATGTCATCAGGTATTAGCTTTAGAATAGATGTGCTTTGCTGAGTAAGATTGTAAAGTTATTATTATTGTAACTTAGGATATCTTTTCAAGTTTCAAACTGTATTCTTTTTCAGTTACGCTTGTATCGCAAGACATTTAACCTGCTGTCATAGGCTTAAGCGGGAACTGAATAGGGTCATTTTGATGCAACTTTTAGATCTAGCCTCCCCTGCTTTCCTCCTTCACGATGATCAGAGTCTTCATTTGAGGGTGTTTAGAATCCATTTGAGACTGTAAATCTGCTTCTTAAAATTGAGCCACGCTCACTAAGACGAACCAACTCCTAGCATTTCGTGCTTTCCTGCGTGGGGTTTCGGGCCACTCATTTCACAGTTCTCTCTTTATTTTGTGTGTTGAGCTGTGAGCATCAGGTTATACCTGTTTGGGTTGCTATCCGTTTTTCTTTTGGCAGCTGGTGATTCGAAATCTGAAACACACGGGACTCCCAGGCATTGGAGGGATGTGGCAAAAAATCCTTCTGTTTGCTTGTCATTGGGACTGATGGCCACGTAATGATGGCCCTCTGGCACCACGTCACCTCGGTCCCCATTATCTAGATTTAAGCTGTTCTCACGTTTTGCTGCATTTGCTTCACCCTTTTTTTTTTTTTTTTTACTAAAGTATTCAAAAGTGAATTACTGACATCATGACATTTAGGCCCTAAATACTAAAGACTGCATCCCTTAAAAAAACCCCCAACATATTCCTTTATAATCACTATGCAGTTTTCACAAAATTAACGGTAATTGCCTAATGGACTCTGTTACCTGGTCCATTATCTGAATTCTCCCAACTGTCCCTAAAATGCCTTTTACAATTGGGCTGTTTAAACCAGAATTCAGTTGAGAATCACGTAGTGCGTTTAGTTGTGAGGTCTCTTAAGACCCTCTTAATCTGGAAAACTTCCTCCTCCTTCCCCTCTTGCATGACCTTGAGTTGTCAGGAGGTTGTCTCTCTCAGCACATTCGATTGTTTCCTGTGCTGTGTTTAATGTGTCCTTTCTCCTGGGTTTCCTGTATGTTACAAGTTGCATCTGAAGGCTCCATTAAATTCAGTTTCAACAGTTGGGACAGGAGTGGGGGACGCTGTTTGCTCACGAGGGACACAATGTTTGGTTGTCCCATAACCATATGGTCTCATAACCAGTGGTGCTAAAATTAATCCCTAGTTGAGGTAGGGCCACTGTTCCCTCCGCTGTCAAATTACGTTTTCCTCAGGTGACCAGCAAGAAATGGGTGAGGTGATATTTTGGCTATACGCTATACACATGTAAATTTTAAATACTAATTCACTTTTCTCCCAAAGGATTAGAACTTCTGTAATTTTTTTTTTGCCCTTTTTTAAAAAATATATTGCACAAAATAAGTCTCATTTTACTAATGGAGAAGTCTCAAGGGTGTAAGTGCCTTGAGGGTCCCCTTGCTAAACTGCAAGTACTTCTAGGACACCGCTAGGCCAGAGTTTGCACACAGTTGGCCCCTATGGACTAGACTGAAGCCACAGGTGTGAATTTGGCCTGTGGAGCACTAAAAGAAATAAAAATTTGAGGCAACATTTACGAGATTTCATATTAAAAATCTAGATTTCCAGGTTTCTGGGAAATCTCGGCCATGTAGACACAGTGGGCCTGCGGCCATGTGTGGCCTCCTGGCTGGAGGTGTGTGGTAGATGTGCCCTTTAGGTGGGACCATGCCTTTGTGGCCACCTTGGACCCAACACCTCCTGTCACATGGGGCTGGCCTCCCCCACTGACATGGCGCCGAGGCCCTTGCATTTGGTTTTGTCCCCTGCCCTGGGTGGTCTTTAGCAAGTTGAGCGACTCCCCCGTCCCATCCCCGTAGCACAGTCGCCCTCTTAGGGGGTGCAGAGCACCTCCCACTCCACTGAGACAGTGTGTGTGGTCTGCCAGCTCTGTGCAGATCTGTCTCGCTGGAGGCCTGTCTGAGCAGCCTTAGCTGTTCAGGGCATTGCTGAGAATCACAGCATCAATGCTAACGGCCTCTGAACCACGAAGTATTGTCTTAAAATCCCTGCACCAAACAGCTCCTCCGACTCCTCATGAGAGCCCTGGAGAACCCAGCTCTCAGACTGTTTATTCTAACTGTCCTCCTCCCCCCACCCCAAACCCTGAAATGACCTTCAAGGATATTAACTTTCTCCTCCCAAATAAAAACCACACAACTCTTTGTGTATTTGTTTTTACCCCCTGGTCTTGGAATGTGTGAGTATATGCAACATTCTTTTAAAATATGTCAATCATAGTTTGCACACCATTCAGGCCACCAGGTTTCCCAGATGCCCACATAGAAATGGTCAGTGCACAGGGCCAGCATGTCTCCATTCTGGATTAGGCCCCAAGGCTCGCTCTACTATAGCCAGTGCCATAATAATGGATATTTAGAATGGTCTTGAGTCACTGAAAAGGCTGTGTGCTGTGTTCATGTACGCTAACTGAGGTGCAGTGAACATCTGATCAGTTTAAAAATATACCCATATACACTGGTCTTTGTGTCTTTCCAATTTTGGTAAATAAAGGGGTGAAATAGACCACATTTACATACCATTCCTTGATACTGTGTTCACGTGAATCCATCCTTCAGAATCTCCTCCTTTGCCTTGTCTCCTGATGCATGAATCTGTTGGTCTCCCCCAAGGAGCCTTTGCTCTGCTGTCTGCTTTGACAGAGAGAACTGTAGATCTCACCCTCTCTCATTTTCATCTGTCTAGAATGATGCTCTGGTCGGTGAGTCTGTAGGGCAGAGAATTTGATGTGTTTTAGGAAGATGAGGATGCCTCTCACACAGTAGATGCTTGATAAATTTTGTTCATCTGGTCAGAGTGGAGCCTGAGAAAACTGAAAAGTTAAAGTACAGCCGAAATGCTGTGTGGAGACCTATACAAAATAGTTGTATTTTCATCAACTAATCTAACGACAAAGGGCACCAGTAGGGGCAGAAAGCCGAGGACCCCTCTGGGGATTGGTGAAGTTTGGGTGTCTGCCTGCTGTGTGTCCTGGGCCCTGAGCCCGTGCCTCTGCCTGCCCCTCCTTTTTCCTTCCCCTCCTTCTTCCTGCCCTTCCTTCCTCAGCTGCTGGTCTTTGCATGTCTCCCCCACCCCCACCCCCACCCCCACCTCAGTGTCTTGACTCTTGCTTTATCCTAAAGCGGTCTGTGTTTGTCTCACTGTTATCCTTTTTGGGGAGATAGGAAAGAGTCTAAGAAGCTGGAATAGAAGGAAGGGAATGTTGCCAACGTGAGATGAGTCAGAAACGAAAGCATCTCTGAAAGTGTAAGACAATGAGGAAAATATTTATTTTACAAAAATGTAGCTAACACAAGCCCTCAGGAACACAGCCAGTGGTGCTGTGGGAGGGGAGGTCTGGCATTGGGATGGCCAAGAACGGTTGCTTCGATAGTTCATCTCTGGAGGGTAGGTAGACAGTTCTGGGCTGTTCATGGTTCCCCGTGTTTTAGGCAGCGAGGGCTGGCTCGCCAACCCATCCTCAGTGGTCAGAGCTCAGGGAGGCCTTGAGAATGGTGCTCTCCGGGCCCTCTGTGCATCTGCATTGACAAAAATGTCATTATGGAAGGTGAAAATATTTTGTTACACCTAAAAGTAATGCTTTGAATAAAGCACAGTCCAGAATCCATTTTGGATACATATCTCTGGAACCCCAAAAGGTTACACTTCTCAGATACAAATCTCGTGTGTTGTAATATTTCATCTTCTGAGAAACATAGTCATAGATTTCATAAAATTATTTCCATTGAATAGTTGGGGGAGGGATCTGGAAGGTAAGATTTTTATGACTTCTTGTAAGTTTCCGTGAGCTGGCAGGTCAATAGGAGATGCGAGATGGTAAATACAGCCTTTCCTAAGTGCATTAGGGACTTACATATCCGAATCAGAGCCCCGGACTTTTCCTATTGAAGGCCCTAGAGTGAATAGTGGACGCTTTGCACGACATATGGTCTCTGAGATAGTGCAAACGCAGCCAGGACGACATATAACAAGTGGGCGTGGCTGTGTGCCAGTGGCCTTTGGGCTATAGTTTGCCAGCCCCTGAGAATGTGAGCTGTTGATTCTCTACAGCATATATATTTAGGACTGGGAGTGCCAGTAATTGTCTGGTCATGATTTCCAGATGAAACCATTTCATTGAGCTGCTGGTTGGTCAATGACAGACGGGAATTCGGCCAGTATTGACTTTTTGGGTGTGGGGGAGTCAGGTTCCTAGATAATGAATGCTTTTTATTTTTTTCCTTTCTCTTCAAGGGCAGCATGCTTAAAAGACAGCTTATGAAACTTTTTTGATATGCACTGCGAATTATAAAGTTGACAAATGAATACAACTGTAGAATGTTTTTGTCTTAGAGAAAGTGGTTCTCACTGCTTTGTATATAAATACACGAATAATAAAGATGAATTTATATTCATAAAAATACAGGCAGACATGTGAGTTAAATTAGTGGTGCAATTAAAATATGGCCTGTTTTCCCAACTGAATATTTCTTAGACTTATGACCTTAGTGTAAGTAATGTTTAATAAGGAATCTGCAATGTGTAACTCCCCAGTAAATTATTAAAAGAACCGGCATTCCAACTGTATACTGTCAAACAAGTGATATCAAATATGCCTTGCCTCTTAATGAGTGTGTGCTAACATTCCTTCCGGCACACAGAGGGGAGTGGGTAGTAAACAGCTTCAAGGGTTGTTTGCATTTCTATCCTTTGTTGTTATAGGTACATTATTGTGCTTTCCCTTTTGAAGAACTGATTATTGTTTCAAGTCACTGTTAATTTTACATACTCAAAATTAGGCATTCATAGTAGGAGAGTAGAGAAGCATTTGAAGGGAATACTATGTTTCAAGTTTGGGGGCAACTGGTTGAATAATCAAAATGGGTGAATCTTGGAGCCGGCCTAGTGGCATAGTGGTTAAGTTTGCATGCTCTGCTTCGGCAACCCAGGGTTCGTGGGTTTGGATCCCAGGCACGGACCTATGCACTGCTCATCTAGCTATGCTGTGGTGGCATCCCACATACAAAATAAAGGAAGCTGGGCACAGATGTTAGCCCAGGGCCGCTTTTCCTAAGCAAAAAAAAAAAAAGAAGAAAAAAAAGAAAGGCAACTCATAACTTTATCACAGTTTTATTCCTTTTAAAATTTTTTTGCTAGTGAAAAAATGATAGTGTTGGTTGTATATCCGCTCCCCCCCCCAGCCCCAGCCTTCTTCTGACTTGTAAACTCCTGGGAGTTCATTGTGAACAGTGGCTTTAATTTGGTTGAAGTGATTTTAAATGTTTTCTAGACAGTCTGGACAAAGAGTAATTTGCAAATTTATTTCCTCCAGAATGGCTTACTAGCTCCTTGTAGTGAGATTTCATTTTCTCTGTGTTGTTAGATTATGTAGTCAAGCCATCATGTCCGACAAATGAGATTGGAATGACTGGTGAGACCATGTAACTCAGGATCTTTTGTTTGCCCTCACACCGTTTCTTGAAGTAGAATGTCAAAATATTTGAAACTGTTGTTCCTCTGGAATGATCTGTCTCAGCTGGTGGCTCCACCCTTTATCTTGGCACCCAAGCTAGGGGCCCTGGGAGTTGTCCTTGGCCCTCTCATATCATCACCACCGCTGCTGCCTCCACCCCAGCCCCGGTGTTTGTGTGAAGGACTTCCCGAGTGGTGTTTGCACCTGCCCTCTTCTGTCCCTCCAAGAGATACAAAACAAAACGGTCTCGCTCAGACATAGACTGTATTCCGTTCTTGGCAAACCCCTCAGCCATCACTCATTGCCTTGGATTAAGGTCCTGGCTTCTTAACCTTGACTCGAATGCCCTTGGTGCAGTACTTGGACTTGGCCTCGACTCCTGGAGTGGCCATGCTCAGTCCTACGGCTGCCCTGAGAGGCCGCACTCGCCCTCCACCGTGCCCTTGCGCAGAAGGACTATCTTCCCCCTTTTGCACAACTGGCTTGTTTTCATCCATCACCACGCACCCTCGCTCCCCAGACTGCCCCCGACACCTTTCCCGGGCTCTGCGCCCACCTTGCCCTGGTCTTGGGGCCCTCGGACCTTCTCCCCCGCGCTCCGCTGTGGCCCCGCATTGGCCTCCGGCCACCACATCCCTCACTGCCGTCACCGCGCCCACCCCTGTGAGCGTGCTGGGCGAACCACTGGGTCTTCTTGCAAGCCCCTTGGCTCTCGGAGCCCTCCCTGCCACTAGGCTGAAGCTATTTCTCCTGCTTTTGTACTTCCCAAGTGATTTAGACATGCCTATATTTTCCTTACCCTCTCATGCATAATTTGTTTCTTTTATTGTTCTGCATGTATCTTTGACTCATTCTTTACAATATGCGTTATAAATTTTAATATAAAAATTCTACGAGCACATACCACATTATTTCTAGCTCCTTGCTACTTTGAAGGTACCACAAATGCCTTTAACTTGAAGAAATGCCTCACTCTTATCCCCTCTGTCCGTGTCAAGTTCACTGGGGGAGAGGAATTGTGCATGATTGCTGACTGTGCTGGCTTCAGGGACGCTCCTCCTGTGTGTGCCTGCTGAGCCGTACTGGGGAGTTAGAGCTCCCTCTGGTGGCCGGATCGTCAGGTGCGTGTTCCTTCTGGACTAAAAACGGTATTCAAATCTAATAATCCTTTGGAGTTGTTTTTAAAATTAATTCAAATCGTGTTTATTTTGGCAGGCATCTAAATCATTCTCAAATAGTGACAGTTATACAGAGGAAAGAAGGATTTTACTTTAAGCAATTCCTACTTTTTACATAGTTGGTTTTAAAGCCAACAATACATAGTGTTAAACTTTATTTCCCTCTTTTCCTTTCTTTGCCAAATAATTTTCTAAACTTGTAGAATCATCAAAAGAAAGTGCCATGAACTACAAAGGAATAATTAACTGATACTGAGAAGAAATTAAATTCTTCAAGTGAGGGGTACTATATTCCAGTGTGGTCCCATAGACAGAATGAATTAAAGCCTTTTTAATTTCATATATTTATGGGTCAGAACATCAACACTCTTTCAGTTTTTTTCTTATGAAAGGCACTTCCAGACTGACGTTCTTAACGTAGAAAAATAAATATTATTATAAATAATTGGCTACATCCATGCTAATTATGGGAAACAGGTATGGATCATCTTAAAAATATTTATATTTGGCTTTAAAATTAAAAAAAAAAATACCCTTTGCATTTGCATCTGAGGTTGTGGGAGTTTTTAGTACTCCAGAGAGGTTAGTGAAGCCCTCCATGACCCGAAAAACAGACTGAGAGAAGGTTAGAGAGGTTATTAAGTTTTTTTCTCATATCATCTCTTCCTTGTAACTAGATTTGTAATGATACCTGTAGACAGCATTACTTTTCAGATTTATGATGGTGACCCTCAAAGGACAAGAGCAGCAGCAATTTTTAATTTTTTTAATGCAAGATCGGCTAATTTTCTCTTGGGGACACTTGGAGTCATTTCGATAAAATTCTGTTGGGGGCAAGGGCAGGAGTCCTAAGTGTCCGCAGGCAGTGCACCTAAGTGGATGTGTGACAGCACAGGACTTAAACAGAGTGAGGGGGTGGCTCAGACGCACACAGAGGACACTGCCTTGGGTCATTTATCTACTCATCTTGCAATAGTGTTCTTCCCTCCCTTTCCCATTTCTTAATGTCTACAAATACTGACACAAAACAAAAACAAGAGGAAAGCTGTGAATGCTTTCCCGGGGAGGTAGAAAAATTGGGGAGGCACTAGGGAGAATTTTGAGGGAGAAAAATGTTTGTTGGTTTGAAAGAGTAAAAGTTTCTTTTCAGTTGAAGACATTAGAGTTCTCCTCAGGGCTGTTAAGACTATTCTCATGAGATGATGTTTTTGTGTGCCAGCCCCTGATCATGCCAAAACACTGTATAAACGCAGAGTCTTATTGTTTATTTTCTCTAGACGTTTCTCCCTGCAAAAAGCCAGCCTCGAAAGCTAACAGATGAGTAAACAAATCTTAAAACCATCTCAGCTGAGGAGAAAATGCTGTTGACGTGGAATGGTACTTCTTTACCACCTTAGGGATAGAGAGCTCGAGAAGTGTGCTGGGGGCTCCGGAGGCTCAGAGAGGGGTTCTGCAGTGACGGGGTGTGAACTGGTTGTCACAGGAGACACCTCATCACCATGGTTCGCAGCCTCGCTCCGCTTTCCCTCAAGCCTTCCTCCTGCTTCCTTTTATCCTCTTGGGCATTTGTGGTAAATCTGAGGCTTTATTTGCAGACGGTACTAAATGGAGAGTGTCCCTAATAACAGTGATGATGGCAAAATCAATGTTGCTGTGCCTGATGAGGTTGTAAATACTGTAAGCAGGGCCTAAAATTAGATTGAGATAATAACATACGTATTAAAGAAAATAGTTTAGAGTCCATTGAACAGAGAGAGGGATCAATTCTGTTCCTTCTTTCCCCCAGAAAAGAAGCCCAGCCGTGCTAATGGGCAGCACATCCTAGTGTTCCAGGATGATAATGAGAAAGGCTGACGTGGGATGTGTGTTCATTTACTTTTAAATTTACATATTTAAGTGACATAGAAAATGAGGCATGTTTATTGTGGAAATCTCAGTGGATGTGTATGAGGCAGGAAATTAAAGACCCTTTTGGCCCTCCAGCCCAGGCCTGCTGAGATAGATGTTTTGAGCAAAGCCCTCCAGATCTTTTCTGTGTCTGTGTGTGTGTGTATTGGGGGGCAAGAGAATCACACTGCACAGTCTTACTGTTTTTTTGAGGACAATTAGCCCTGAGCTAACATCTGCTGCCAATCCTCCTCTTTTTGCTGAGAAAGACTGGCCCTGAGCTAACAGCTGTCCCTGTCTTCCTCTGCTTTGTATGTGGGACGCCTGCCACAGCATGGCTTGACAAGCAGTGCTTCAGTCCGCACCCGGGATCCGAACCGGTGAACCCTGGGCTGCCGTAGTGGAACGTGCGAACTTAACTGCAGCACTGTTGGCCAGCCCGTCAATTTTACTGTTTTTAACTCCACGATATGTTGTGGAAACGTTTCCGGGTCATCACGCGTATCTCTATCTTTGTCTTTTCTGGGGCCAAGTAGAGTTTGGGAATGCTCAAAAGCCACTGTGTTGAAGGGCAGATCACCATCCCTTTAGGTCCAGAGCAGCCAGGACTTGGCTTGAACATGACCTCCTAGTTCGGCCGGAAGTGACAGCACTGGCCCTTACTGTTGCTGCAGCTGGACACTTGTGGTTTGGACCTTGATTTTTCAGATATTTTTTGAGCCCCTGAAATGTTCCAGGTACTGCAGAAGGCAGTGGGCAGGGAGGGAACTCAGGCTGGGTCCCTCCCGCTCAGAGCTTAAATTCTGCACCCCCTTCATCTTCTAAGCCTTGGCCAACTGCAGAGGAAGCCACCTTGAAAGATGCTGGCCACCCTACTCTGTGGTCCCCTGCCTTGGGAGACCTGGCTGGAGGAATCTTTCCTCCCCGTGACTTGGGTTGGTACTGGTTATAAATAATGCTCCAAATGGAGGTTGCCTATACCGTGCTGGCCATCTTTGGGGTGAACATTTGCCCAGAGAACTGTGCTTATGTTGGGACTTAGAGCATTTCTTAGCTGGGAATTCAAAGGCTGGATCATCCTTCATCATGCTCTCTACATAGGATGAACACTGTCACCTGCACCCTGAGCCACAGCATCTCACCCTGCAGTGTCCCCTCCTTGGAGAGTGCTCTTACTGTAATATCTTATTTAGTTGCCTGAATGTTCATTTTAAAGCTCTGTCCTGGACCCGTGGGCCTGTTATCTACAGCTGACTGTTTCTTGCCACTTGTGGGTATCATTTAACATTGCTTCATTAGATGTGATTTCCTTAAGTTTTACCTGGCCCACTATAAGTTTGCAAGAACTTTTTTTAACCTAAAAATTTCAAGTAGAACATGATTAATTGTGAGTCATTAAAAGAAATTTAACTTCTACTCTCTTCAATTACAGAAAAAAAAAATTAGTTATAAAAGAAGCAACAGCTCCCTAAAGGAAGTAGGCTTGTGGATGTGGCCTTTAGGATTGACTCTGTGGGTAGGAGGGATGTTTAGAAGGAGAGTAGGTGTGTCTGGCTCTGGTGTCACCGTTCTCTTAGGAAGTGCCGTATTTTGTGGAGTTGCGTCTTGTGGGAGGAAGGCTCTGAGGTCGTGTGCTGGGCTGTCCTCGCATGGCTGGCTCTCCTGCTCCTGTTTTCTACCAGCAGCTTTCTCGGGGGTGGTTTTGAATGTGGGGCCGAGGCCTTGCTGGAGATGCTGTGGGGATAATCCCAGAGGCCTTGTTGGGCGTGTGGGATGATGACTCACAGAAGTTTTTGAGAGGAGCTGGGTCAAGTTTTAAAAGTTCTTTAAAGGATTAGCTTAGTGTATTCCAGCAATGTTTGTTCGTGGACTCTTTTTTGGGGGTACTACAAGGTGTTCTTTTTCTAAGCCCTGCTCACCCTTCTCCTGCAGTAGGAGCCACGCCCTGCTAGGGAGAGAGGGTTGGGCCAGGTTTGCTTACAGCTTAGTTAGCATCAGGAAAGTCTGCTCTTAGTGCTGGTCCTGTTCCCAGGGTGCGTGTCCTTGTATTAGAGGGCACTGCGAGTGTGCGCTCAGCAAGGGGCGCGAGCTCGTGCTAGTGCCGCAGGAATGAGGGGAGACCCCGATTGTGGGAGGACCCTGCGGGTGAGCCGGCTCGGATCCACGGCCCAGGTTCGGCTCTTCCCTCTTAAGTTTCTTCTGCGGGCTTTCTTGTTCACAAGCATTGCTGGAAACAGATTTCAAAAGGAATGGTACCTTTCCCACAACAAATACGTTAAAACTAACAATGTTCACAAGCCTTACGAATTTTTTTTAAAAAAGAGAGGTTTGGAGTAGTTTCATCTCAATAACAAAAAATTAGAGAAGCTATGAATGACCAGACTGATGACTACGTCTCCAAAAAGTATGCAAAAATATACCATAAAGTTTTAAGAAAGACAGACTGGGGAAAATATTGCCAATTTCTATCACAGAGAAAGAGCTGATTTTCTTAATTTATAATGATCCTACAGATCAATAAAAAACCCAATAACTTGATTGAAACACGATCGGCAGGGAGTACAAATGGACACTTCAGAGAAAAGGGAATACCAGTGACAATTAAACACACCGAGGTGGGTAGCTTCACTTCTAATAAAAGAAATAGTGACTCCAATGCAAATGAAATTCCGTTTAAACTATCATGTTGTGAGAATTTAAAGCACAATATTGATGAGTGTGAGGAGATGGCTACCCCTTAACCTGTTGTTGGGGCGCCTGTAAGTACAGCCTCTAGCACTTTGGAGATATTTATTGAAATGACAAATGTCTACTTAGAACCAGCACTCCCAATTCTGTCAGTTTATCCAAAAGATGCACTTGTGTGAAGTGACGGGTTTGCAAAATATGCATTCCCTTGTTGCTACAGTCACGCAAGATTAGAAATAGCAGGGGTATCCTTTAAAAAGCAGCTGAATCCTGTGCTGGGACAATCAGCATCAGCTCTGCTCGCGCGCCCTCTCCCCTCTGCCAGTTTTATTCTCAGCCAGGTTTTCTCTATGGGTGGCAGCTCTGGGCTTACATTTATAGCAGAGAGAGAAGGGCTCCTGCAAAGTTTAGGGCTTGCCTTGTGTTGGGTAACCCCTGACCTGCAAGCAGGGGAATGGAATGTTCTGTAAGTTGACCTGTAGTGGAGTAAATCACTCATTTATGTTAACAACCATCTCACACCCCCTCCTGTCTTCATTCTTCTTTATGTTCCCAGTAGATCTCGCTGTCTCTTATTATCATCACTTACAGATGAAGCAACAGAGCCTAGACCTTCTGTATTTTGAGACATTGTAGTTTTATACATTATGATTAAATCATAATCACCACATCAGTGTTATGAAGTAGAAATTATTATTTGCATTTTCCGGATGAGAAAAACTGAGGATCAGAAAGGATAAGCAACTTGCCTAAAGTCACAGCAGGGAAGTGGCAGACCCAGGTTGGCTTGCACAGACTCTGCTCTCATCCTCGCT
Organism: Equus caballus; assembly: GCF_041296265.1. NCBI lineage: Eukaryota > Metazoa > Chordata > Mammalia > Perissodactyla > Equidae > Equus > Equus caballus. Next base: position 83,843,991 of record NC_091691.1, read on the forward strand.
GCCTGAGAAGCACCTGGGGAGCCCTGGCCCCACCTCCACACAGTCTGAGTCCGCTGGTCTGGGGTGAGGGCTGGGCATCTGTGTCTGCAGCTCCCCCAGGCGATTGGAATGAGCAGCCGGAGCTGGGAACCACTGATCTGAACCAGCAGTAAATGATGAAGTTCACTGATGATGCTGACGTGGTAAAGGGCTTAGATGTCTGGTGCCCTGCTTCCCGGCTGAGAATTCCTGTGCACGCTGTCACTGTTGGGCCTGTCATTATGCAAGAAAGTAATCTCTGAGATAAGTAATAGGTGCCTGGAAGGAATGTAAGTAGCAGACAGTGGATGGGACCCCTGAGCAGGAAGGACTGGGCGTAGTGCCTAGCGCCTTGAGGGTTCTAGAAAGAATTTGCTTCCCTGTCTCTGTGGCTCATGGTCTTTGTCGGTCGGCAGTTGTCAACTTCATGTGATGTGGCTCTAGATGTGCCTGGGGAACCCGGAGGAACTTTGTGACTATTTGAGATTTGTTCTCATCTTCTGGGCATTGGCATTCTGCACTCATTTCTGGAAAAGTTGTTCAACCAGATTGGGGGTGGGGGTGGTGGAGGAAAGGAGGACAAGGAGCTCAGGGAGACGTGCAGCTTCTGGATGGGAAATCAGCAGAGAGAGACCCTGGGATTGGGGTGGGGACTGGCGAAGAATGATGAGGAAGGAAAAAGACTTTCTTTAGGGTTCTTGTAAATCAGAGGAGGGACAAAGAAGAAATCTAAAATTTAAAAACTACATGATTAGGATTCAGTTCAGTAAAGCTTCATTACATATAAACATTTTAGCTCATGTTTTCGGTAGTGCATGAATGAAGGAAAAGCAGGACTCTTTTTGTTTTCCTGCACACATATTACTGAGATTTTTGTGTTTTCTTAAGTACATTTTAAGATTAATTATGAAAATCAAATTACTAGACACTTGATAGAAATGTACGTTAGTAACATTCAAAGATGATGAAATGCTCCATTTCCTTTTCTCATGAAAAATGAAGCAGACAGAACTTATAGTCTGAAAGCAAATATGGAAATCACATTAAAAATAGAAAACCCTCACCACCATCTCCCGCTGCATTTCATTTCTTTGGTCTGAGTTCACAGTAGAGAGGATATGAACATACTGCTACCTCAGGGCAGCCACGTTGCTTCTTTCTAAAGTGTTGAGTATGTGGGTGAGGCCTATTTTATCTCTTCTCTCCAGTTTTGTTACTTGGCTTCCATTTAACCCAGAAAGAATGTCGTGGTAGGGACTTAAGATATATTTTGAGAGATAAAAGAAGGGAGTTTGGAGGTGAGCCAGATAGTGTTCGAAATGTAAAGAATGTGGGGCAAAGAGGGTGTGTGGGCCAAGGTCTCAGGGTCCTGCGGGGGTCCAGCCGAGGCCAGGACCTGCATCTGATGTGCAGGCTAACGCAGGGGACACACATTATTTTCTCCTTTCATCAGACAAGTCTTCACCTAACCTACTGGGGAAAAACAGATATAAGTCAAAATGTACTTACAGAACTTGAGCTAAAAGAGACCCAAGAACCAGCGGTTCTGAAGCCTGACTGTGGCTCAGAATCACATGGGGAGCTTCACAAATACATTGGTGCCAGGACTTACTCCCGAGATTCCTTCAGTTGGCCTCAGGTTGCAGGTAGAGCCAGGTAGAGGCAGGATGAGGGCTTGAGCCTCCTGACTCTGGCCGGCTCTGCAGTCCAGTGACCCATGGGACGCAGTGCATCTAGCCCCAGCGCCCTCTCCAGCACTGTGTTGCTCAGGTCCCATAGTCTCTGCTCTTGACCTTCCAAACGACATCACACTTGTGGGCAGGTCTCTGCACAAGCCTGCCAGCTTCTAACACCTCCTTTCGAATAATGGAAGTTATGTAAATCTGTATTAGGCCCGTACTGTAGAGAAGACTGGCTCTTTTCACAAGTAACCCTCATTTATTAGTCTTGCAAATGGGTTAACTCATTCATTGTCTTTCTAATGAAAATGGTTGTATAGCCTAATATTCTTCCGGTCTGTCTGTCTGGCAAGAAAGAAGCAGAGAGTTGCTTCTCAGCTCTGTTTGCCTGTATCAGAAACTAAGCTGTGACCTCCTCTCCCAGCCCCTTTCATCACGCGGCAGGGCTCTGAACAAAAGATGCTTCTTCCACCTGTCCAGGGCGCCAGGCAAAGCAAAGGCTGCCCTCCCCGGGCTTTTGTGGCCTCTAGCAGCTCAGAAAGCCTTTATTTTCCTCTGATATTTACTCAACACCTGACACCTCCTGGGAATCTTTAAAATTGTTCTCTCGAAAGAAATCATTCTGCCTCAGGTGCCTATTTTTAGACTTCATAAAGCCCACGCTAGATTTTTGCTGCCTTTCTATCTGTTAAGCCTGCTGTTTGAAAGGCAACGGGATCTTTTGTCTTTAAAAGTTCAACACCCTCAGGCTAGTTCTCCGCCTGGCCCTGGAATGCTCTGGGGTATCTCTTCCCTCATTCTGACCAAAACCAAAACCACAGGTAATGACCTTCACAGCAGAGTATTTGAAATAATACAAATAATGAAGAAAGCGACTTCAAAACAATGAACCTCGACTTGAAATGAGTATGGGTTGGTACCTCTTAGAACTCCTGATCGTGCCCTGGGCATACTTCACCTGTTCAGCTGGGCTGGCTTTAGCTGTGGGCTCTCCAGTCTGCTGTGCAAGTTCAGGATGGTTACTGGCTTAAAGAGTTAGCTATCAAGTTCAGTAATGACCTGTGTAAAGCAGGAGTAAGGTGCTGAGGTGGGGCCTTGACCGCATCTCCGGCCCAGGGTAATCTCCTTTTGGCCCAGGGGTTTTGACTTTTTCCTTCACATGAATCCGTAGATTATAACTAATGGCAACGGTATGGCTTTCAAGGCAGTGACAATCAGAGTGAATTAAACCTGGAACCTAAAGGCAGTGGGAGAGGCGGTTGTGTATCTTCTCTCTTCCTCGCCTTTCCTTCCATTTCCCACTTTCTCCCCCATCCTTGCTTTCTCCCTCCCTCTCTCCATGTGAGGGCCACGCAGGGAACTCAAGTATCTTTATTTTGTATTTCTTATTGGATAAAAGTTTTAGATTCATCTTCTTAAATTTGAACTAGGTCAATTGAATATTTTATATGGAATTCTCTAAAAAAAATCTTAACTCCAATAAAAGCAAACCAAGCGTTGCTTTAGACAATTTTTTTTTAAATGGAGAAAAAAAGGATATACATACATAGAAGAAATTGGAAAAGGTGCACAACAAAATATTGACGCTATATCAGGGTGGCTGGGTTATCAGTTATTTTTGCTTTTTGTATTTTCTAAGTTTTCTTCAATAGGTATATTGTTTAATGTTAGCAAATATATAGAATAATGTGCATACCTGATGATCTAGCTAAAATCCTTCAAAGGAACTCATCCTAAGGAATAGTGAAGAATGTATTCTATCCTTATATATCCAAAGAATTAGCTATGAGTATGAAACATTGTTTATCATAATGAGGAGTTAAAACAACCTAATAGTTGTGGTGTATCTCTACAATGGAATAGTGTGAAGCTGTCAAAAATGATGTTGTAGATAAATAGTGCTATGGGAACATTTTATAACATACAGTTAAAAAGCAAGTTACAGATCTGTTTGTATAATTTGACCCCATCTTTTTGTAAGAAACATATACAGAAATACAGAAGAAGATCTGAAAGGGTATTCATAACGCTAATGTGTTAGTAATGTTATCTCAGAGAAGGGGATTCCTGGGTGTTCATTTTCTTCTTTCGCCTCAGTGTGTGTGTGTGTGTGTGTGTGTGATGTATAATTTTCCTGTAAGGAATCTATATTGTTTTCGTAAAAATTAGAAAGCTTTATTTCAGTTTTAGAAAACAAGATTGCCTGTTTGAGTGAGAACCCCTGATTTAACCTCATAGTAGGCCTCTTACCTCCATTGTTTAAATCCATCTTCTTCTTCAAGAGATTAAAGTAATGATAAAAAAGAGCTGAAAGTGACAAACTGCTGAAAGGACTATTGATCATTGTAATGGCTGAGATTTCTAATTGCCATTTATATCAATGAATAGTTTTCTCTTTTTCTGATGTGTTTGGGTTTTTAATAGCAGAGACGGCAGTGCTGTTGACTACACTTTATTGAAGATTAGAAGCTTAATCTTTATAATGGGAAGCTAAAAAATGAAGCTTGTTCAGAATGGTGTTAGAGTAAGTGCAGCTCTGAGCCCAAGGGCCTGGGGATGGTGGCCGCTATTTCAGAATTCAGAAGCTGTTTCTGTGTTTATTTGGGTTTTGCAGCTGAGTTTCCTGGGCTGAGGCTGTCAGAAGGCTGGCTCCAAGATAATTGGTAAATTGCTAAGGAAGACGCTGGCCTTACTCTGTAGCAGCTTGAAGTTTTATTGGTGAGATAGGCTCATTACAAAACAGTTTAAGTTTACAGATTAAGGTAGAGCTTGGTGTATAACGAAAGTGTTCAATTGTGTCCACAGATGACAAACGTTGAAGACTTCAGAAAAATAAGACCCAGATGGATAGTGAGAGGCAGGCCTTGACAAGCCCTTCCATCCCGGAAACCCCAGTGCCAACATAGTACTTGGCACATGGGAGGAGCTTGATAAATACTTGCTGAATGAGATAGCATCTGGGTTCCTTAAATACATGAGCCTCGGTTATGAAACTGCAGGATGAGGCACTGAACTTGACATCTGGGCCTTTTGAGACCAAGAGATTAAGTGAATGGTTCAAGTTCATAAATGATTCCGATTCTTAACCTTACTGACTGCGTGTAAGGTGCACCATTGATTTAATAACAAGAGGAGAAAATGGCAGGCGAGTTCCTTTATGACTTTCTTAGGAGAGGCTTGCTGATTTCCGAAAGGTTAAGATGTTAAGTTGCCTTAAATCAACCAAAGAAGGCAGTTAATAGCCTCATTAGGGTTAGTTCTCAGGTCTCCTGACTCCTGGCTTATCCAGTTTAGTGATTCATATTAGCCCTTTGACAGTTTACTGCTCACTTTAATGTTTGCTAGGCTGCCTTGATGGGCTTTGAAATGTCTCCACGGTTTGTTTCCTGCCTAGCCAAACACAAACAGGAGAACTTTCTGTTGGGTTGGTTGGTGGGGATGTGGCTCTCGGGTACTGTATCTGTCTTTCGGTGGAGTTCAGCAACCATCTCTTCCCGTGGAAAGGTGCTGTGCTGGGAGCTGCAGAACACAGAGTTTTGGGCCTCCGGGAATTTCTCATCAGTTGCTAATTTGAGCTCAGCCTGGCCCTTGAACATGGGCCATAGATTTCCAGATGTTGTAGAAAAAGATCCTTTAAGGTATAGAGTTGTCTTTCAGTCTGCTTACTTATTTTCTAATTGTTTTCAAGAATCAATATCCGACTTGGATACTGTCATGTTCCAACACAACACAGCCTGTGTGGCCTTGAGGGTGTGCACGTGATGGTTCCAGAGGTGTTTAAAGTGACTCAGAAGAAAGCCGGTGTGGGGGGAGGAGTCACGTGTGGACGGTGTTTCTTGATATAACTATTTTATGTATGATCTTTGAGCTATTTCATATGAGGGTACATCTGATTGGAAGACAGAATGTATTAAAATTTACCTCTTGAATTAGTCTAGTATAAAATGAAACTAAGTGTCAGGTACTTAATTTTATAACTATTGCAAATAACATATTGGGGGTAATATGGGTAAAAAGGGCAGGAAATTTTACCTAGTATAAAGTCCTGAAAATTCTTATCTTCCTTTGTAACTAAAAGAGGCATCTTGTATTATACTGCAAACAGATGCTGCTACTACGTGGAGAGAGATTTGCCAGCTGTGGCACAGCTGGTCACCCAGGCCTTTTTACAGTTGCCTGTAAAACCCGTATGTATTGTCTTTTCCGTAGTACTTTCTTAGCAATCACTAGTATCATTTAGAGATTATCCCAGTGGCACCACTTAAAGGTGACATTTTCAATTTCTTCTTTCTCCATGGCCCTCAGTTCCTTTGGCAAATTTTCCCTAAGATTATATGCTTTTGAGAGCCTCCTGGACCTAAATAGATTCGCTAGGGATTGAGCAAGGTTTTGGAGGTGTGAAGTGGTTAGGAGAATTTCTTCAAATGTTACCTTATTAGTAGCTCTTTGTTTGTGACTTGATTTCCAGCATGTTCTCTACTCTAGCTTGCACAGAACAACTTCCCTGAACCCACCCAAGTCTTGCTCACTGGCCGGGGTCCAGTCAAAGGCTGTTTTTCGTATGTCCTGGGTCTTCAGCTAGTCTCTTCACTTGGTAGAGATGCCAGCCTCATATTTTCCATTAGAATTTGGCTCTTGGCTGTTACATTTTGGGAAGATACTGGCTCTTTGTTTCTCTTTTCTCTGTCTGTCTGGGGAATTTCATTTTTTGCAACCAAATCACCGGATGTTGAATGGGGGAACAAGGTAATAGCAAAGAACAGAACTTCTTTCCTCCCTCTTGTAGTTAGTGGTCTGATCAGAAGTCTGAGGGAAAGAAGGAAGGTTGGGAAGATGATTTGGTGGAGAAGAACAAAGATTGTCCTTGAGCAGCCAAACCAGCTGTCAGAAAGTTAATGTAACGAAGCAGGAATTCCAAGGTGCTGCCTCTGGGAGAATGGATTGAAGATGGTGTGGGGTTCATGACTGCAATGTGCAAGAGCCACCACCAGATGGTGATGGTGGCTTCTTGGCCCAGTGGGACTCGGCCTCCCCCTCCCATTAAAGTCTCTATCAGCATAGCCATTGTCGTTCATATCGAGTGGTATTATAAGTAACCTGTGAATTCCATTTTAAGAAATAATTGCCTTTTAAAAGGAAGCATTAAAGAAAAAGACCCACAGGCTCAAGTAAGAGCCTATTTTCCTCAACACTCGCGGCTCTTAAAAGGGGGCATGGTCTTGGCCTTGAAGTGTAGTAGTAAGTTACAGGGAATTTGGGGCAGAAACCTCGCTCTAACTTGGGCTGCAACTTGGTGTTCCTGGCAGGGTTTGGGCCTAGGGGCCATATGATCTGTCATTGTTGTATGCCAAATGAATTTTTTAGATTGGCATAAATACATCTCTAACCTGTTGGAGACATTGGTTAAAATACAGTGGGAGGAACATCTTGCTGTTGGATGTGCATTGGATCAGTTTTTAAGGTGAGGGAAGGTGAAAGGAGTGGCTGTAGTTGATTTAGGACTGAATTGTTAGAGCCACAAGCTACTGGAGGCTCAGTGAACATCCAGGGGCCGAGACCCGTTGGCCTGCGGGACTGCTGGCCTCTCCATGGTTCCTCACAACAGTCCACGAAGGAGGTAGGTTTCAAGGCTCTCTTTCTACCGATGAGGAAGCCAGAGGTGGGAGAGGTCAAGAAACTTGCCCAGTGTCCCCCAGCTAGCTAGTTTCGTGTGATGAAAATATATGCTCATTCCATATCCTTGAGAACAACCGAGCAATTATTTAACCAATAGTATTCAGAGAGCTTTCTTCATTTCCTTGACTCACCTTCCTTTCAACACTGGCATGAACATCTAGGAAAAAAGGTTAATTAAAACATTTCCGGGGTCACCTGGGCCCAGCCAGGTGTATGCACTTCTCAGGTTAAGTTGGCTTTAACTTTCCTGATGTTGTTTTGCTGTGGGGGAAGTGTTGTGGGGCTGTGCTTTGAATTGTTTTTGTCCCTTGAATCCACAAAGTTCCCCTGTAGTCATTGCTTCTGCTGCCTATGATGAGCTGCTTCCCTCTTCCTTACGTTTGAAATTGCTCCCGATTTGAGGGAGGCAGGCAGCCGCAGCAGCATCCAGCCCAGACAGGCTTCAGCACAGCACCAGCCGGTACAGCTTGAGGGTGTCTGGGGTGGGTGGCTCTCAGCTGGGCCCTACCTGGGCGGGGGAGTTGCGGGGGAGCCCTCCCCTCCACGCGCCTCCCGCGGAGCACAGCACCTCCTGCTCCAGGCTGTTGATCACCTGTCAACAGAGGGAACTGGCAGAGACCAGGATTTCTCCTCCCTGCTGCTGTCGTTAGGGGAACAGACAACCGTCTGCATCCAGACCAGCCTGTCTCTCTCCCCTTTAAAACGGGGTCTTCCTGCCTGGAATTTGGTAAGTGCCAGGAAAGATTCCGTTTTCCTTGGTTAATATCAAGGGAATGTACTCTTATAAATGGATCCATTAGCTTTAATCTGAATGTGCCAGAATTTGGGGAATTGCTTTCTCTCTCTTTCCCTCTCCTTCCTCCCTCCCTCCTTTCCTTCCTTATCTATTAAACGTTTTTTGCATGCTTCAAAAATCAAAATGTATACAGTGAAAATTTTTAATTTATGTGCTTAACCTCTGTCATCTTGTTTGAAACCTATTTTTTTCAGTGCACTGGAAAATTATTACACAGATATTGCTCTGGTGCCTTTCCCCCCTCTTTTGAATAAATATCTGTATTTGTCATCACTGTGTTCCTGAAATGTCCAAAATAGACACAGCGAAGGGGTCTGTTGTGCAGAGTTCTGAAACTTGGTATAAAACCCTAGGTGAAATGAGGACAGATCTTTTATTTAAATTTTTTCTTTTTATCCTTGTATGTTAAGCTCAATTTAAAGCATAGCGAATGCCATCAGCTAGGTGCGGGTGGGACAGGTGCATCTCTTTACTGCTGCCGCTTTGTCTCCTGGGACACAAACACCGTCCTCATTTGTTTCCTAGCCCTTACAGGAAATGCCTGTGGATGAGTCACGTGACTCCTAACTTTAGTTTTCACTTGCGTTCACACAGATTAAAGGGTTTTGCTCTTATATGGATATTCAGATATGAACTTTTTAAAATTGTAAATGAGGTACCTCGTAATTAGGTCATTATTCATTGTCTTTTCCCCACATCCCTCAGCCTCCAAACATATAAACTTATATGGGAAAATAAAACTGGTACTTATATTTTCTTGACTCTATGTTAAGAGTGCTCGTGTTAAATGTCATAAAAAATACATACAGAAATTAATCTCCAGGAATCTATTGTCTTTCCCTTTGAGGTTAATCTCACTAGTCAGAATTAGTGCGGTTCCACTTTTCTTTCTTTTGCTTTGATCACAAATAATGCTTTATGGCAAACAGATAATTGGAGGGAAATTGGATTATGTAATACTGGAATGGAACACCAGGGCCGTACTTGCTCTTTTGGGGTGAGTCTATAAACGAGGAGAAAGTCTCGGGCTGCCTTAGACAAAGGGTGATGGAGGGGCTCGTGCTGGTTTTTATGAGCTGTGAGGGGAGGAACCCCGAGCTTGTGCAGCATCTTGAAGCATGTCAGGAAGAACACTTGTCAGCTATCTTCAAAACCGTGGCTGTTTGTAATGTGTGAAATTGAACTTCTGACCCTATTTGCTGGAGGGCGACTCCTTGTTTTGCTTGAGAGTCAAGTGGCGTTGGGTCCCTGGCTGTGGGAGAAACAGCAAAGCAGCCTGATGAATAGGGAAATGCCGTCCTTCTTGTGTGACTCGAAATTGTAGAGTCTAAACTATCACCTTAAAAGGAGACGTTTCCTCTCAAAAATGGAAAACTGGAGACACAAACTCCTCAGACTTTACCTGTCTACAGTTCCTTACCTGTAAACTCCTTTGCATGTGAGGTGACAGTTACACCTCATAAGGGATAAGGAAGAACAGAAAGTAAACCCTAGACCATTACCTGCAGCTATGGGTGGAGAACAGCTGGGGAAGAAAAGAAAGAAATGCCCACCCCCCCTAAGACGCCCCTGTTTGGTTCTGCTCCTTCTGTCCCATTTTGGTGTCCTTCTCCTGAAATGACCCAAGCTGTGTGTTTGGCAACAAGAGGCTGCTGTTTTACCTAAATGCGTTTTTTTTAGCTCGTGAACTCTCATCCCTTGCCAAGGTGCCTGGTTAATGATCTTTAATGTAAATGATTCTCTGCCATGATTAACGTTTAGCTTGGTTAGTACCCCATGGGTCGAACTCCGTGGTCCTCCCGTGCGATCTATTCTTTGCCAGCCGTCTGCCCACCTGTAGGAACTGGGCATAGCCAGTTCTCTCTTTATGTGTGCTCTTTCCCTCAGGGGGAATTTGGCATGAGCCAGATGAGGTGGAACCAGAGATACTGAGCAGAAGGGAGCAGCTGCAGAGTGCCTTGTGTGGTGATCAGGCTCCTGAAATCCAGAGACGACCTAGTGAATCTTTCCAAGGAGCCTGCTTTAGGGAGGGAGGGAGGGCTGCTGGTTCGAGTTCTGTCCAGGTGGTGGTGATGCTGCGTGATCAGCATCTCCCCACCGCAGGTGCTGACTCCTTGGGTCTCTTTAAGCTGCCTTGGCAGCCATCTGCTCTCCTCACCATCTTGCTGGTAGGACACCCTTTGGCATCACTCCATGAAGGGAAGAGGCGTTTGGGTGGCCTTGCAGCTCATAGGGCAGGTGGAGTTAGTCATTTTCTTCTGACCTAAATATGTTGTGGTTGTGACTTCTACCTATTCATACTGACACCTAAAAGAAAAGATAAGAAATAGCTTTCGTAGCTACAACAATGGGAAATATCCTTTTTTAAATTATTTTAAGAAACAACTTTTAAAACCAGATTTTAAAAATCCTATGGTACCAACCCATAATCTCTCAGGTTTCCCTTCCTCTCCACGCCACCCCCAAGTTAAGCACCGAGTGACATATAAGAAACCTCGGGACATTAGCCTAAAGTATTTGTAAGGCGCATACTTCCGTTAGGTCTTTCCTCTTTCCCTGGTCTTCATTTTATCCTAGGGAGTGAGGTCTGTTTTCATGCTGGTGGCAAAATGATCTTGGGCAGTGTGCCTGTGGTCTTCTGAAGTGGTATGTGGGTGGGTTGGGTGGCACCCAGTGGTCATGAGTTGTCCATTTGGCCTCTTTCCCAGACCAACTTCTGCCTTATGCTTGGTTGGTTTGGCTGCTGGTTGTAGAATGTTTACTTTAGAATCTTGGGAAGGAAAAGGTTAAGAATGATTTCTAACCCAAATTCCTTGTTTCTAGGGAATTATCAAATCTATGCATTCTATTTATTTATTGTTTTAAAAAGTACTAACTCCTAATAGCTGAGGGGATTACTTCTTGCTTCTTTGGTCATCCACAGTGATTATATTTTCAGGCAAATACTGGTTTATATGGTCTAATAAAAGATTTTTTTTAAGTTATTTCATTCACATTGAAATCTTACATTGATACTGAAGTCATATAATATGTATTTATGCATAGCATGAATTGCTTTAAGGCAGTGGTTGTCACCCAGGGATGACTCTTGCCCCCTCCCTCCCAGGGAACATCCGGCTATGCCTGGAGACACTTCTGACTGTCCTTTCATGGATGCAGGCCAGGGAAGCTGCTCAGTCTTTTACAGTGCACAGAACAACCCTTCACCACAAAGAGGTGTCCAGCCAGTGTGTCAGCAGTACCAAGGCTGAGAAATCTTGCTTTAAGGAATGCACAAAATTAGAAATGTCACGGAAAATCTGAAATCTCTGGGTAGCCTATCCATAAGGAGTAAAAGTTTGTTTTTTGCGAAAGTGCTCAATTGGGCCTGGTTGAATTAACAAATTAGTGGAGCGTGTAAATTATATAACATAGCTGTAAAGTCATAAGATATATTTCTTTCAAGTTCACATTATTGGCAGTGTGTCTTATTTTAACATAATACGTTTCATAGTTAGTTATTAGTTTGCTGGTGTCATTGGCCTGAACGGAGGGTTTGTTTTCGTTGTCAGGCAGGGAAAGCTCTCCGGCAGCTGGTGGGGGGGGGGGGGGGGACCTGGCTGTGGTCACGTGGTCTCAGAGGCCCTCTGTGGCTGATGTTAGGATCCCTGCTGCTAACCTCACTCTGGTGTTGGAGACTGAAATGAGAAGGAACTGTGGAATTTTAGACACAGATGGGAATCTCAGTCAATTTAGTCTAATCTCTTCTCTTTCGAGATAAACTCCAGCCTGGAAAGGTTAATTTCCTTTTCTAATCATTCTGATGTGCTTTCCCCCTTGTTTCAGTTCTTAGGGCGATTTTTGTCTGCTTAATGAATTCATTTTCCAGTTAATCATGTGTTCCTTTCTGCCGCCTTTTGTTGTCATCCTGCCTCGCTCTTTGAAATCTTCAAGGTTAACTTTTTATGCATTTACTTCTGGCCACCTTAATTAGGTTAAACTAACTCTGGGGACGGGACAATGACTTACACACCTTTGGGTCATAGTAGTACTCATAGAGGTGTTCTGTAGGTTTCAGACCCCAAAGCTATTTATTGACCTGATTTAAGTGACACACAAGCTTAGCATGACTGAACCAGTCTTAGTATCGAAAACTGACTTCCAGATTGGTGACCTTCATAACATGACTCACTTTTCACATGTGGAAACTCATTACATACTTGACAAATGTAAGTTCTCTAAGATGGTAGTTACTTTAGCTATAGATCAAGGTATATATTTGGTCTGTTGAAGAGCTGACTCCTGGTGGTGTTTCATTTGATATGTATATGCATTTTTCCTGGGCTTAGGATGCCTTGAGAAGCATCATTTTAGTCCTTTATGGTTGTATTTGTTATATTTCCTTAAAGCCTTCCTATGGTGAACTTTATATTGCGAGAAAACCAAAATTACATCCTGGAAGAGGAAAAGGACATTAGGGAAAAACCGGAGATCTGAATAAAATATGGACTTCAGTTGATCTATCACCTTTGATTTGTTAATTGTGACAAATATATCCTACTAATGTAAAATGTTAATAATGGGGGAGACCGGATATGGGCTATAGGGGAACTCTCTTTGCAATAGTTCTATCTCTGTACTGTCTTTGCAGTAATTCTATAAGTCTTCAGCTTTTCTGAAATAAAAAGTTGATTGAAAAGTAATTGCTGCCATTTTGTCAAGGGATGTAATAGTACATTTTATTGTTTTTCTTTGAACTAGGCTGCTGCAAAGTCGAATTTCTTGTTCACCTCTCAGCTTTCTGCTCAGGATAGCCATGAAGTGACCCATTCCAAAATGTGCCCAGATCGGTTTGAGCAATTTCAAACCATATTATGTGATTTTAATTGCCCACCGCCGCACTAACTCATTTCTAGGTGGTGTGTTTAAAAGACTAGACAGAATTTTCAGATTAAAAAGTTACGTCAACAGAAAGTGTATTTGTAGGTGTGAATTGAAATACTATCGGCTGGGAATGCTACCAGCAATGTGCTAGTTGGACAATGGGACGTGTTCCTTTTTCTGCTGGGCCTCCAAAGGCATCTGGGTGACAGAGTTCACTGTCTCAGAGCAGCCTGGTATAATTCAGTGCCTCTGAAACTGAAATAAGAAATTGTGACTCCTGGGTTCATAAAGCCACAAAAGACACATATGGGTCTATTATGTTTGATGTCACTAAAAATGCTTTGTGTGTGTTAAACATGGCTATATTATGGGGGAAATGAAAAGTTGGCATGAATTTTTAAAGTTATATTTGAAATTGCTGGCAGTGTCCTCCAGCCCGTGACCCCCACCCCCACTCCTCTGTTGGTGTGGGTCCTGGGGAGCAGTATGAAAAGCACGGGACTAGGAACTAGAACTTGAGTTCGGATTAGTCTGACTCAATTATTTTAGCTATAAATGAGCGTAATAGTCATCCTGAAATTTTGTTGGAAAACAGAATGAGATAATATAAAATGTATTTGAATATAGTACGATCTGTACAGATGCTGAATATGTTACATTTTAGTAGGGGTCAGGCGCGCCCTACCACAGGCCTACTTGTGTGGTAGATTTTATATTGGGAATATTGACATTCCATGTTGGTGGACTAAGTTTGGCTTTGGTGCCAACCTGTGTTCTTTCTTGTATTCTTGCTCAGAGTGCATGTATGTTAATGTTAGATAAAGACGGTTACTTGGAAAGTTGATTTTTAAAAAATTATCCCAGCATGTACAAAAACAGAGAAAATTGCATGATAGCAAAGAGCATAATGAAATCCTGTCACCCAACTTCAACAATTATTAACATTTTGCCATTTTTATTGCTATCGGATGCAGTTAATATTTCTTTTGCAATTCTTTTTACCTTAGCATATATCCCATTAGGGCTGTATGATAAAAACACGTTTCAAAGTCAAGTTTAAATAACGTTTCTCTGTGTGATCGCCCCACCAACTTGCTGCCTTGTTGGTTTTATTTGTTCTTGTTTTTCTAAATTTAATTTTCTTTTTTAATTGGGTAAAACATTAACCAAGTTGTAACTATAATATTAGGTCTACTTGGTCAACCTTTCATCCCTGTCCCCCAACAGGTAACCATTTTTATTAGATTTGGGGTTGTCCCCCCATTGTCCTTTTTGGAAATAGAAGCAAATAGGTGCATATATTTGTATTTCTTAATAAAGCAGCATTTTATATACTATTCTGAACTCTGATTTATTATTTTTTTTAGCACTGTATTCTGGAGCTCACTCAATATCAATATGGTATATAGAGAACTTCCTTGCGTCTGTTTACAGCGGTGTGTTATGTCCACTTGTGGATGTCCTAGAGTTGATTCAGTCAATCCCCTATTGTTGGACATTCTTGTTATTCCTGGACTTGTTCATTGTTTTGCAAGAAACAGCCTTGTGTACAGTCATTTCGTATTTTTGTCTAGGTATTCCAGTAGAGATAAGGGGATGAGACAAAAGAGGCAAGGAAATTCCTTTTCTCTTGTACAAGTATAGCTCCTCAGTAACCTTTCGTTCCCTCAGTCTCCGTCCTCCTGTTTAACACCTGATTTGTTCTCTTCTGTAATCCCTAATTTAAGAGGTGTAGCTCTTCCAGCTATAAACCTCTCTTCCTGCCGTAAGTTTTTCTTTTTTTTAACTTTTTATTAAGATTATGATAGTTTACAACCTTGTGGAATTTCAGTTGTACATTATTGTTAGTCATGTTGTAGGTGCACCACTGCACCCTTTGTGCCCTCCCCCCCCCCCCCTTTCCCCTGGTAACCACCAATCAGTTCACCAGTCAGTTTCTCTATATGTTTAACTTCCACCTGTGAGTGGAGTCATGCAGAGTTCGTCTTTCTCTATCTGGCTTATTTCACTTAACATACTACCCTCAAGGTCCATCCATGTTGTTGTGAATGGGATGATTTTATCCTTTGTTATGGCTGAGTAGTATTCCATTGTGTGTGTGTGTGTGTGTGTGTGTGTGTATATATATATATATATATATACACACACACACCATTTCTTTGAACATAAGGGTGCATGGGACTTTTGGAATTGCTGATTTCAAGTTCTTTGGATAGATACCCAGTAGTGGGATGGCTGGGTCATATGGTATTTCTATTTTTAATTTTTTGAGAAATCTCCATGCTCTTTTCCATAGTGGCTGCACCAGTTTGCATCCTTCCTGCCGTAAGTTTTTAAAGCTAAAAAGAGACCTTAGAGATGGCTCATCTTTCTCATTTTACAGGTGAAGGACTGGAGACCCAGGAAGTGAGGGGGGAGGGTGAGCCCAGCTCTCCTGTGCCCTGCCCAGCAGACAATGGTGTTTGTTAAACTCTCCCTCTGCCCATCCCCGTTGGCCAGGCTGTCCTCTGGGGCAGTGTTACTCAAAGTGTGGTCCACGGACCAGCAGTGTCACCTGGGAGCTTGTTAGAGATGCAGAATCTTGGGCTCTGCTCCAGACATGCTAAATCAGAGCGCACTTTTAATTGGATTCCCAGGTGACTCATGCGCAGTTAAGTTTGAGAGTGCTAGTCTGATGGCCTCCGTCAGGAGAGGACGCAGCTGTGCCTTATCAGCAGGGATGGTGCTGATCCTTTTCCACAAGTGGTTTCTCCCCTTCCTCCTTGTGCAGCCCTCCAGTCTGCCTGTCCCTGACCCGTGCTGCGCTCCCCCTGTAAGGCCTTCAGCATTGATCTCTACAGGCGCCAGATCTTTCCTGGTTAGTGTCCATTCCTTCTTCATACACAGCCTCCATCCTTCTGGATTTATATGTTCTATCATGTTCCTCATGTTGGGCCAGTGCTCTTGCTTGTATTTCATGACTCTATTCATGCTAATTTGTATTTGTTTAGTTTATTTCCCCTTTTCTCATCATTGATGTTAAGGACCTTAAAATGCTTGCTCGTTTGTATACCACCATGTAAGAGTTCCATCATCATCATCGTCACCATCATCATTATTTCCATTTCTTTGCTTTACTTCTGCTGCTGTGAGGGTGTGTGTGTGTGTGTATTTTCAACTGATAATATTAGGCCTCAATGCATCCTTAAATAAAAACTTAATTGGAATTACTCCTTAAATTATCCACAAACTGAATTGGCAGCTAATGTGACTAGAAGTGGTGCATCATTGTCATAATAAAAATAAAACCCTTTACTGTTGGATTCAGTATTTCTAGTCTCTTCCATTTCAGTTTTGGAAGGTCAATTTTTAGAAAGTGGAAGTAATAATTTATCTAGATTCAGTGCTGAGGTTTAGTACACTGGAGGAAAGATTTTAGTATAATAATATGTAGTGTTGGTAAATGTATAAGAATAAGAGGGTTTTTTTTTAAAAGGCTGCTTTGTATACTAAGAAACAGATGGTCATTTTTTTCTAAACTGTGTTAGCTGCACCCAAATTAGTAGATGTTAAAATAACTATGGCTGGTAAAAACATTTTCCAAATTCTTTTTACTTTTTATATAATTAAATGAAATTCTCCATTTGGTAGTTGATCTCTCAGATAAATTAAGTCTTGCCAGACTGTCTGAGAAGATAACTAGTGAATCAGACCCTAAAAACTTGTAGCATTTGAAAAATAACAACTATGTGCTGTGGTTTATAAGGGCATCATTAAAGAAATTTTTTCAGTGTTTTAAAATTTGTACTGGTGAATCTTAGCCTGGTTTAAGTGAATCCAGTTCATATCAGCTGCTGTGAAAAAGCCTTTGCTTCCAGCCACAGAAAAGAACCAGTTTCAAGAATGACTTAAAAAATTCAACCTCTTTTTTGAATTCGAAGACCTAGTTGACCTTATTACTAGGTTTGTCATAGTGTCCATTTCTACTTCACTTTTAGGCACTAACACATTTATGAAATAGTTAAGGATGATTCATTTCTTCACACTAAGCATTTATTTTCCTTTTGGTATATATGTGACAGGTGGCTGTCTGGAATACTAAGAGAATTAAGTTCCTTGATTTCAAGATGCTTACTGTCTAATAGGAACTTTAAAATTCCCACTGGGCAGGGTTTCATGGGATCGCTCCATCCAAGTGAGTGAGTTGGCATCTAGATAGATGAAAATTAGTCTCGTAACTTTACAGATATTTGACATTATGTTGACTGGTGACAGGTTGTGATGTGTGGGTATTGCATATGCTTCTGAGCTTTAATTAATCTTTTTAAAATTAGGTAAAGAATTTCCATAATGTAGCATTAAACATTCATTACATAGAAGATTTCATAAGTATTGTACATCTTTCTGAAAGTCACTTATGTAAAAGTTCAAAAAAGGAAGAAGGTGCTAAAAAGAAACACTAGAAAAGAGATCAGATAGTTTGTGAGGGGGCCAGCCCTGTGGCCAAGTGGTTAAGTTCGCGCCCTCCGCTTCGGCCACCCAGGGTTTTGCTGGTTCGGATCCTGGGCGCGGACATGGCACCGCTCATCAGGCCACGATGAGATGGCATCCCACGTACCACAACTAGAAGGACCCACAACTAAAATATACAACTATATATTAGGGGGATTTAGGGAGAAAAAGCAGGGGAAAAAAAAAAGATTGGTAACAGTTGTTAGCTCAGGTGCCAATCTTTAAAAAAAAAGTAAAAAGTTTGTGAGATGAAATGAAACTCCAACTCTGAAGTCTGACAGTACAGTGAAGAAAAGAAACAATAGATTAAAAAAATAAAAAACAGGAAAGAGAGGAACTGAACATGATAGCAAGTCGAATGTGTATCAGATGCAAATAACCCAGCAGCTGTGAGCACCTCAATACAAGATATTTGGATTGAGTTAAACTAGTTGAATAAATATTATTTTATGAATAATCACAAGATATTCTAAGATAATCTACCAAGTGTAGTAAGTAATACAGAATCAATTGTATGTATCCTCATTTATTATGACCTATTTGTGTTTCCTACTATTTAGATCATTAGTCCTCTTAATTAATTGCTTATGAACTAATGTGGGTTTTTGGTCACCAGCTTCTAACCAGTACTTAAGCAGTCGTGTGTCAGTGGGAGGGTGAGCTCCGGGGCACTGAGCAAACCCCCCTGGTAATCTGTTGTGTTCACAAATGGCCAAGGGAGTAACAGAGATTAAAGAAAGATAAATATCACCTGGCAAAAATATTTGGCCTTTCTCAAAATTATGGAAGTTATATTTAGGAGAAATGTTTTTGGTAAAAATATTTGAAAGTTTGTTTTATAACCATAAGTAGCTGGGTTTGTTTTGACTAGAGGGAGGGGTGTGTGTGAGAGAGAAGCAGCGGATAGGGACTGTGGAGTTCGTCAGTCGAGAGAAGGAAACAAGATGATTAAGCTATTTGGTGTAGAATAAGAATAGAAAGCACGTAGGAAGTAGAATCTGGAAATTGCAGGGCTTTCCATTAGTCATTTATTGAAGGCTTATGGAGAAATGGCGGAAACCACCAGTAATTAAGAAAAGAAAGAATATTCTTGTGAAGCAAAGTTCATACTCTTTTCCTGGTTGGATAGAGCATAGTTCTGGTTCAACCCCATTCTCCTCTTGCTTCCTTTTCCGCCTGCTTTGTTCTAGCCAAACTAAACTGCCTGAGTTCCCTGTATGTGTTCTGGTTTCTTTTTTCTTCTGTGCCATTCTTTGTGCTCTCCCAGGGTCCTCTTTCTCTTTCTCTGTGTGTGTGTGTGTGAGAGCCCTGCTTACCTTGTGAGACCCAGTTCACATACCAACTTTTGTATGAAGGCTTTCTTGATTCCTTTCATTCCTTCTAATTGCAATAAGGCGATTCTCGGAGGAATCAAAGATGCTCCCCTACGCATTGAGTGCAGGATCCATTGAAACTTCCAGCCTAAGTGTGGCTTAGTTGAGCGTGGCGAAGTCACTTGAAAGATTACACCAAGTTTTCCAGTTGGACGAAACCTGTTTACTATGTTTGTGGAACTGTGTTCTCACTGGGACGCTGCATAAGGAGAGGAGAACCCCATCTTTGCCTGACATGGTAACTGAGGTGTAGAGATCTGGCGTTATGGCTTAAGATGTGTGGGGGAAGTAATACAAAAAAGTGGAGAGAGGCCAGGTGAGGGATGAGGCAGTGGGACAGGTAACTGAAGAGACAGCAGAATTGCTGGTTAGACTGGAGGCATGATGAGTGTGTATGTTTGGGGGGAGGCTGGTGGTCCGCCTCTCCTGACCTCATCAGGCACGTACTGCCCCAGTCACCAGGCTGCAGGAAGCAGTCGTGTTCCCACCTGAGCACCTCCTTAGGTCATCACAGGGCCATAGTCCTGCACAGTGATGGGCATGTGGGATGACCCTCAGATACGCTCTTCCACCCCTCCCTGCACAAGAAGAAGCTTCTTCACCTGCCTCCCTCCCTCTTGGCCTTTGCACTGCGAAACACGCTTTCGTCTGCCATCTATTCCTCCTTCTCTTTAAGCTTTCGCATGATGTTGTTTTAAAAACGGTTAGAAGTACTTCCACCAGAAAGTAAAATTTAAGTACTTCAGAGGAAATTATTATGAGGATGTCTAGAAATTCCAACTGGCACCACCAGGTTATTTCTTAACCATAACAAGTAGCTGGTTACCACTGAACCTTAAAAACCGGAGATTATCCCATTTAATTTTGACAGACGAAAAGCAGAGGGCCATGCAGAAAAAAAAAAACCCAGCCAGCCAAATACCTCATTTTAAACATTTTTCTGGGGAATTGGAAACAATTCTTGTTTATAGCTAGTACTGGGCCTTGACTGTGAATTGTGACTCATGGGTCTGGACTACTGTTGTCGTGTTTCTCTTCTCCTCCACTCCCCCCCATCCCCCGAATGGGTTAGGCAGTTAGGGTTATGTGTACATATAACAGGTAGGGGGCCTTGTCTCCAGGACTGTTTTTTTTCTTGGTGCCGTAGGAATATATTAAGGTACTTGGGTTGCCAGTCTTGTGCAGAACTAGCCAGTAGATTCTAAGAGACATGAGAGCTTAGGGCCCCTGAGTCCAATTCCACCTTTGAAAAGTCTCTGTGACTGAGTAGCAGTGCTATCCATGCCCACTCCCCGTAATGTTCTCAGGGTGCGGTCACACCCTTGACCTGGCCTCTGCTTGACCTTGACATCTGCCCTACTGTCTGACATCTGGCTGTTGATCAGGATCTGCAGATTGCTTCAACAGGATGTTCATGTGGAATTGTGGTCCTTTTCCAGAAAGAAGTACCTGTAGCCTAGAGGGAAGGGATGTATTATTTCCTCGCTGGTTTCAGTGGTTCCTACCACCCTGGAGTTCCTGTTCTAATGGGGGTTTAATCAAGAGATGCATAGACACAATGCATTCTTTTTTTTTTTTTTTAAAGATTGGTACCTGAGCTAACATCTGTTGCCAGTCTTCCTTTTATTTTTTTCTTCTTCTCCCCAAAGCCCCCCAGTACATAGTTGTATACTCTAGTTGTGAGTGCCTCTGGTGGTGCTAATGCGGGACGCCCCCACAGCATGGCCCGATGAGCGGTGCCATATCTGCACCCAGGATTTGAACTGGCGAAACCCTGGGCCACCAAAGCAGAGCGCATGAACTTAACTGCTCGGCCAGGAGCCAGCCTCTAATGGGGGTTGAATAGTAACATTTTATTTACTGGGATTCACTGGGGCAAACATTTAGGAGCCAAGTGAAAAAAATTAAATATAAAACATGTTGAAAATTTCTTTTTGGTTTCAGTTCTTACAAGGACTTAGGGTAGGAACTCAAATAGAAGTATTTGCTTTAACCAGCAGATAAATTATTAGCACGTTGGTTGTTTACACATGAGTCAGAGCTTCTAAAATTTGTTCCCATAAGTAGGTTGAGCCTCCTTCTCCGCCTGTAGGGTCTAAAAATGGAAATGTGAGTCCAAACTCTTTCCAGATCATAAAAATACTTCTGAATTAGTAGAGCATGAATGAATGTGATTTCGAGTGTCATCTTCAAGTTCCCAGGCCAGGTTGGGACCTTTTAAGTGTTCTAAAGTTCCCTGTAGTGAGGATTAAGGAAATAGGAGCAGTTTTGCTTCTGGCCTTGGCCACTTTCCTAATGAAATCAGAGCTCCTCCCCCTTGGTTAAGAAGACCCTCTTTCTGTCCCTTGGGCTACAATTTTTAGGAATTGCCATTTGCGGCTCTCACATAGGAAAGGTCACTTCCTCAGTGGTGCGTTGCTGAACCTGGAAACCGAGCAGGCTCTGAGTGGTTAATTATTCCAGTGACCTGAGATTTATACATCAGCCTGTCCTGAAGATGCATCTCAAACGTATCAGGCCATGTTCTTGGCGTTAGTAAGTTCACTGTCCTGACATAAGAGTGAGTCTTTGTTGATTCAGGATCTGTGCTGCCTAGACGTGGAACACTATTCTGATCACAGATAGAAGTTTTACTGTTAGGCTAAATGTATACTGATTGCAGCAATTATTCTGGTGGTAATTTTTTTTTTTTTTAATCTATGTATGAATCTCATCACTCTTCCCAAAATGTGAAGTGCAGGGTGAAAGCCTAACAAGGCAGTGAGGGAGATGATAGAATTTTGTTTAAACTTGGCCTGTACTGATGAAATGGTGATTATTCTTCCCCTGCTCCTGCTGGTTTATTAATCCCCTGCTCTGAGAATGCCAGCTGGTGGATGGGTTCCATGGCTTGCCTTCATTGTGGCTCTTAAAATTTTCCATCTTAGGTATTTTTCTTTCGTGTTCTTTATAAAAATACTAGGTATCGTAGAACATATCACCTATAAAGGGAAAGCTGCCTTCGTTATTAAAGAAGATGAAAAATAAAGGAATTGAGTATGCAAAATAAGAAATTAGAAAAAGAACATGTAAATAAACAAAAAATAAAAAGCTAGGGGCCAGCCCAGTGGAATAGTGGTTGAGTTCACACACCCTGCTGTGGTGGCCCAGGGGTTCACTGATTTGGATGCTGGGAGTGGACCTACATACTGCTCGTCAAACCACGCTGTGGCAGGTGTACCACATATAAAGTAGAGGAAGATGGGCACAGATGTTAGCTCAGGGCTAATCTTCCTCAAAAAAAAAAAAAAGTAAAAAAATTAAAAAGCTAGGAAGGATAACTCAAGAGAGAACAAAGATAAAAGTTAAAATTAATAAAAGTGAAAATAAAATTTAAAGGATAAATCTAGTAGCTAGTTATTTGAAAGCACCAATAAAATAAATTCCCATCATACTGAGGAAAAGGGAGAGCAAAAATAGACAACAGAATGAGAAAGACATAGGAGAGATTAATAGATTTTATAGGAAAATGCTACATGCAGCCCCACGGCAACACCTTTGAAAACAAGGATGATTTAATAAAATACAAATTACCAAATTGATCCAAGAAGCGTGGAAAACTTGAAAAGCCTAGTTATTCTGGAAGAGATAGCAAATGTGATTAACAGTTACCATTGAAAAAGGCACCAGGACTCCATGGGTTTCCAGCTGAGTTTTATCTAATCTTTTAAAAACAGGAAATTTGAGTGTTATTTATACCATTCTAGGACATGATAAAATGTGCCGAGGTTCCTAGTTCATTTTATAAAACCATAATTTTAATTTTAATACCTGATAAATTCTAAAGAAGAAAGGTATAGACCAATATTATTTGTGAAAGTAAATACAGATCAAAATAATTTGTTAATAGACTCTTAAGTCCATCAAAGGTTAATGTACTATAATCAATAGTTTATTTCAGTAATACTAGGGTGATGAGGTATTAGGAACTTTGATTCCCATTATCCATTACTGTACCCCAGCATATTAAAGGAGAAAAATCTTAGGACTGGATCCATAGAGGCTGAAGAGCCATTTGATGACGTTAAGCTGCCATTCCTAATATACGTCAATTTCATACATTAACTTCTCTTACTTAAGGAGACACAGTCCTGGATTCTCTATCCAGTTCCACTGAACTATTTATGTAATCCTGTATCAATGCCACACCGATCTGATCACAAAGCATATTGTGATCGCTTGTAAGGCAACTTTGCTCTCACTGGCTTTCTTTCCATATTTGTCTTGTCTCTTCTCAGGCATTGCCCATTTATTCTTCTGTATAAACTTCAGGATTATTTTATTCAGTTCAAAAAAAAAAAGAGAGAAGAGCCAGCACTAGTGGCCTAGTGGTCAGTGTGCTCTGCTTCAGCAACCCAGGTTCAGTTCCCGGGCGTGAAACTACACCACTCATCCGTCAGTAGCCATGCTGTGGCAGTGCCTCACAAAGAAGAACTAGAAGGACCTACAACCAGAATATACAACTGTGTACTGGGACTTTGGAGAGAAAAAAAAGAGAGAGGAAGATTGGCAACAGATGTTAGCTCTTTGTCAGTAAAAAAAAAAAAAAAAAAGAAAAGAAAAAGAAAACCTCACTGTTTTGGAAATTCTAAACGGAATTGCAATCGATGTATGTATTAATTTTGGAATAACTGATATATTTTTATGTCTTACCATTCACTAAAAGGGGTACAGGTACTATACTTGTTCAATTTCTTCTCAGGCTATTTGCTGCTATTGAGAAAAGGAATGCTAACTTGCATTTCCACGTGCTTATTTTCGAAACAGAGAGAAGACAATTTTTAGAGACTTATTTTTTTATCTAGCTACCTTGACAATTTTTGCTATTGATTTTAGGATTTTTTTTTTTTTTTTTTTTTTACTATAGGCTCTTGGATGTTCTAGACGTGCACATTTCATTGTCTTACTACATCCAGTAGAACCTCTAAGACAATGTTAAGTAATCATAAAAGCAGACATCCTTCTATAAGTCCTAATTGTAATTGAAATAGTTTTCATGTTTTGCATTTTGGGAAATATCTGTTTTGGGGCTTTCTTTTTTTTTCAGTATATAGCCTTTTTTATGTGTAAGTAACTGATTTTTATTCCTGTTTTGCTTTTTACCTGAGAAGAGCCCAGACAAATGTGGAAAGAAAAACCAGTGAGAGCAAAGTTGGCTTACAAGTGATCACAGTATGCTAAGAAAGGCTTTGTGATCAGATCAGTGTGGCATTGATACAGGATTACATAAATAGTTCAATGGAACTGGATAGAGAATCCAGCACTGTGTCTCCTTAAATAAAGATGAAGAGTTCAATACCGTTGAGAAAATACATTATTTATTGGATAGTGCTGGTATAACAATCTCTTTAAGGTAGGAGGAGGGGAGATGGACCTCTCTCTTACTTTATAATCAGAAATAAATCCCAGAATCTTCAAAAACTTAAATGTAAACAAGCAATTCCAATTTACCAGAAAATAGAGGAAACTACTTGTAAGAACTTCTCAAGCAAGATTCTCTACCTGCAAGCTATCACGTTGGGGATGGGTACTTATAACATGTATGACAGACAAGGGGTTACTGTCTACAATATTAGTAACTCTTCTGAATTGGCAAGAGAAACACGACTCGGAACAAAGCACAAAGAATATAAATATACAACTCACAAGAAGTAAATTCAGACAGCCGGCAAACCTGTGAAAAATAATTCACATTTGTTAGGGAAATGCAGAGTAAAACAACAATGAAACGTTACTTTAAACCCATCAGACTGGTGAAAATAGAGAAGAGTAGGATGTAGCAGAAGTGCTGTTCTCATAATACTGATGGAAATGTGCTTTACCATGCTTTATTTGGGAAGCTGACTGGCAGTGCATATTAAGATTAAAAACTAATATACTTTTCTGTTAAACAGCCTTTCTCTTGGGCATCTGTCTTCTAGAAATAAAAGTGTCTGTACACAAAGTCATATGTATAAGAAGGTTTATTATACCATTATGGTGGCAAAATACTGGAAATACCAAGCCATCAGTTGACAGATGGCTGACTTATGGAATATTTGTTACATGTCCTATTATGCAGCTATTGAACAGAGAGAATTAGAGCTGTTTTAGAGTTGGCTTTAGAGGGGTTTCTGTGAGAAGTTGATGCATTAGAAGCAGGGTGCAGAAAGGTATATCATACCAAGTTGTGAAGCAAAGACAATCTCCCTATATATATTTGCCCATGTGTGTAGACGTGTGAGCGCGGAGAACAAGATGACAGCAGCCCTTCTCCAAGTTAGGGGGAGTGGCCTGGAGGTTGATGTGGGTGGTGGGAGGGGCGGGGAGAGAAGGGATTTCTAAGCCGCCTCCTCTCGCTCCCCCTCAAATGTGAAAACCTACCCATGGTGTTAACTACGTTCCATCTTTTTTCTGTGTTGGAAGCTGCACAGCGCTGTGTTTTGAAGTTTAAAAATCCTGGTTCCTTCTCTTAGATCTCTCTTTCTTCTTTCCTTTCTCATACCAGGCTGTGCTTGTTTTGATGCCCTGATACCCTCTCAGACTTTATGAGGATATTAATTAGGCGTATTTAAAGTTCTTCTGTTTCAGACTCGGCAAGCTTGTGCCCCTCATTCACAGCACTGGGATTTTCATGTTTGGGGATTCTTGATTGTCTGCTGGCTTTTATATTTGTGACTCCTATTTGCCTCTTTCTCATCAGAGGAGCCTGTGACTGGTGTTTGTCGGGTGGAGGCCGTGTGTAGGGCTTGGTGGAATGGGCCAGCAGGTGGCCTTTTAGGTGTGGCTACTGCACGTCCTCTTGGCCATCGCTAGCTGCCTGCACTTCCAGTCTTAGGACTGCACTCCTGCTTTCACCTGCATGAAGAAGGTAGCAGTGGGAAAAGCTAGAGGAAGTGAAGTTTCTTGATTAATCCTCCTGACTGTTGCCCCCGAGTCTCTCCAGCCCCTTGTAGCGCTAGACTGCTGAATTTCTGGCACCTAGAGAATGCTTCCACTTACACGGCAGCTCACCCTGCACACGCGGCGGCTCTGGTTTTCTTTTTCTGTCCATCTGACCCATTCTATTTCTGGTCAACTGAGGGTAGTCTTGCCACTTCCCTAGGACTTTCATGGATGTGATATGTAGTCTGTGTGGAAGACAGGGAGGTAGAGATGTGCACTCAGAGGGCCATCCAGAAACAAACTTCTATTTCTCTCTCTAAGCCTTAGTTTTCTCATCTGTAGAATGGGGATAATACCAGTACCTATCTCAGAGGGTCAGTGATAATCTTACAGGGCTTAGCACAGTGCCTGTCGTGTAGTAAGAATTCCATTAAAGGTAAGTGCTGCTGTTCTCAAAAAACCAGGGTCATGGTAGGGATGCTCAACTGCAACGTGGTTTTGTCCTCCCAGTAAATATATATAGGATGTCTTTCAAGAGCTCTGTGGTGTTTATTGATGTATCTGTGTGTGGGTGTTTTTGTAGATAAATTCCTACAGTTGAATTCCTGGATGAAAGGACATGAACGTATACGATGTTCATGGATATTGGGGACTTGCCTTCCCAGTATTCCTCTAGTTTCTGCTGCCTCTAATAGTTGAGAGTACCAGTTTTTCCTGTGCTCAACATTACTTCATTTTATCAATCTTTTAGTCTTTGCCATTATGGAAGGTAAAAATATCTCATTTTGTGTCTTCAATCAGTCAGGTTGAGTATCTCTTCATACATTTGTATTTCCTCTTCCCTCTTTTATAAAAGACGTGCTAATTTTGCATCCTTTGTCCGTTTTTCGTTTAGGTGGTTAGTTTTTCATTGATTTGTAAGAGTTCTTTGTGGAATAGGGGATTTAACTCCCCACCTGCAACATATTACAAATATTTTTCTCACGTGATTTATTATGTATCTTGTATGGGAGCTTTTTAACTTTAACACTGTGCTTTAAAATACGCCTTTTCAGTGGTGTGTTAGAAAGCTAACAACTATTTATAGCATTATATCTTTTATTTAAAATAAGGGGTTTTCCTTCACCAATTGTGAAAGTTAAACATACACATTTTTCTAAATCTGGAAAAAAATTAGGAAAAATTAGAAGAAAAAACTACCAACAACAGAAAGAACATCAATATTTTGGCATTTTCCTTTCAGTTGTTTTTTGGTGGGGAATGTTTGTTTTTACATAATTAGCATCATAATATAAGGAAATTTTCCTAGCCTACTTTTTTTGTCACTTAACGTTCCAATATGTGATATTCAACATTTCATTTTCTTAATATATACAACCTTATTTAATCATTTCTGTTCTGTTTAAATTTCCAATGTTTCGTATAAGAGAGGAAAGGTTCGGTGAATATCTGTGCAAAAAATTTAGTTTTAATTAGATTATGTTCTTATGATACCTCCCTGGAAATGGGATTACAAAGTCAAGGAATATTAGGACTTAAATACTTTTGTGATATATTACCCATTTGCTTTCCTAAAGTGTGGTACCAGTTGATACTTCCATCTGCATAAAGACTCTTACTGCAGGTTCATGAGAAGATGAGAGCCAGCGGGAAGAACTGGGGGAACGAGCTTCTGAAAGAGGCACAGCCAGTACGATGCAAGGCTCTCACGTGGAAGTGCCTTTCAGAGGTTTGAGGAAGAGCAAGAAGACAAATCCTGGGGGAGAGGAAGTGAAGGGGCGAGTGGTGGGGGTGAAGGGAAAGGACCAGGCCCGAAGCCATGGCTCATGAGGGCTGTGAGGGCTACCATGGAATTTGCATTTTATGCTTATGGTTGTGGGAACCAGCAGAGAGAGTTGCCAGACAGGAGAGTGGCTTGGTATGACTCTTGTTGCAGCAAAGAGTGGCCCGGAGGCCAGATAAGAGGCTCTCGCCATAGCCTGGGTGAGAGAGGATGGTTTGAACACCTGTGTGGTAACATCCAGAATGAAGAGAAGGGGATGACTGGGAATTTATTTTGGCAATGGAGGTCTTAGGGCCTACTGATGGACTGGATGTGTGAGGGATAAAGAGAAGAACAGAATCGAGGAAATTTCGGCTTGAACAGCTGGCTGGCTGATGGCCACCGAGATGCAAAGGTTAGCTGGGGAACTGGTGTAGAGGCAGAATCAGTTCACGTTAGGTCTCTTAGAGCTCCAAGTGGAGATGTGAAGGAGATAAATAATGAACATTTCATAAGTCAGGGAACTGTCTGTAAGCTGTCAGCTTATAAATGCTTGAGGATACAAATCATTGGGTCTTGGCCAGTGCCTTGAGCAGAGCAGGCACACAACGTTATGTTACTGACTGATGTTTAAACATTCAAGAGACCTTTCCCCCTTCTTGATGAGACAGTTTTCTTCTTTTAGATGTTTTGATAAAGTCACTAGTGACTTGGTTGTATTAACCTGTGAAGCATGTAAACCACACATTGTCCTTTTTTGTAAGGGCGTTGGAAGAAAAGGCCAATCCGAGTTAGGAGGATTTGATTTAAGACCTTGTGAGGAAATTCAAGACTTTGTGTTATAATCACTAAACCTTGCCTGTGTTATGTAAAGATTTTTGCCTGTGTCATGTCATCCTTGTTTTGTTCAATTTATTCCTCCCCCTCCAAGTGCCCTAGTTTCTCTTCTGCTGTAGCTGGTTTTGAACAAAACAGAGAAATTTGGTTTTTTTTCCCCTTCAGCATTTGGATTCTTCATTTGGTTACTCATTCTTTTTAAATAAGTGGTAATGGGGCCGGCCTGGTGGCGCAGTGGTTAAGTGCACAAGTTCCCCTTCTTGATGGCCCAGGGTTTGCCGGTTCGGATCCCGGGTGTGGACATGGCACCGCTTGGCAAAAGCCATGCTGTGGTAGGCGTCCCACATAGAAAGTAGAGGAAGATGGGCACGGACGTTAGCAGGGCCAGCCTTCCTCAGCAAAAAGAGGAGGATTGGCAGCACATCTTAGCTCAGGGTTAATCTTTCTAAAAGTAAATAAATAAATAAGTACGTGATAATACATTCTTAGCAATTTTTAATTAATTTTTTCTGATTATAAAATAATTAGACATAGGAAAGATAAAACATAAAGCGGTGATGCACCTGTAATCCAAACAGCCAGAGAGAGATCATTGGTTACCATTTGGTTTTATTTTCTTCTAGTCCTTTGCCTATGTTTATACTATATGTATATGGAAATAGTTTATGTATTTGGAATAATGCTATAATATTTAGAATAATGCTTTTTAAACAGTATTTTATGGTGAACTGAACATTTTGTAATAATTTGTAATGTTATTTTTAGAAACATGATTTTTGAAGGCTGCAGAGTATGGGTAAGTTCACGATGGATTTTAAGGAAGAAAATCTCAAGATGATCTCAGTAATTTACAAATCCTTCTAAGATTAAAAACAAAAGCAGACAAAATACAAACACTGAAAAGTCTTTGGAATACTACTATGAAGTTCAAATTTTGTGTTCTTAATAAGATCTTGCTTTGAATGAAGTCAGCTTTCATACTTTTCTTATTCCTTTTGGTTGTGTTAACAAATTTTAATGACCTTTTGTACACTTCCTCTGCTTTCCATTGGAACATACTGATGCAGTGTGACCCTTGGTGGTATTTCATAAAATCTCACTGTACAAACTATCACCATCTTCTATGTATAGTAAACAGTACTACACTTAGAATTTTTGTGCTACAGTCCTATTTTTTTGGTAATATGTCAGAAGTGCCAGGAGCCATAAAAAGATGTACATTTAGCTGTAAGTAATATAGAATTAAAGAGTCATCACGAATTTTTAACATTACTTTGAAAATAAAATTTAGGAAAAAAATCCCCAAGTAATGTAAATGAGAAGAGAAGCAACTTTTCCTATTACCAGACTTCTGGTCCACCCGCCCCTGGTCATTCACAGTTGTGCCTTCTGTGGCCTTTCCTTGTCAGGAAGGACCGTGGGGAATTCCAAGGAAGGCTATCCCCTCCTCTTGCTTTGCTAACTGCATTCTGCCCACATTGTGAAGCTGAGGTGTCCGTCTGAAGATACCGTCAACTTCCCGTTCATCAAATCCAGAGGCCTGTATTTGCTCAGCATACTCCAACCTTTGTGTATCCCTTGACCTTTGACTCTTGGCGCCTGCCTCTCCTCCTTTCCTCTCTGATCACTCCTTC
Source organism: Equus caballus (assembly GCF_041296265.1). NCBI lineage: Eukaryota > Metazoa > Chordata > Mammalia > Perissodactyla > Equidae > Equus > Equus caballus. The sequence goes on from NC_091691.1 coordinate 83,874,023, forward strand.
TGTGGTGCCTTCTTCTCCAAGACTCTAATCCCATTTCCCTATGTTTTGTTTTTTTAACCATGGAAATCTCATAGTATCTGCTGTTGTGTCAATGGAGAGTAAGACTTAGAAGCTATAAAAATGTATACATGTAAATATGTAAAACTTCAGAATTGGGCTATGTTATATATAATTTCATAGCTTACATTTCTTAACATTATAGAGTGAATGTTTTCCCATGTTTTAAACTATTTCTTGAGGACACAAACATACAGATATCTGTAATTTATTTTCTCTGGGGTTGGTCATCAAGGTTGCTTCAGGGTTTTTTTTAGTTTCGTTTTTGTGGTGAAGTTGGTCTGTATCGCTCAACTGTGTCCCTGATTATTTCCTTAGGAAAGATTCCTTGGATTGGAATTATTAAGTCAAAGGGGCTGAGTGTCTTTAGCCCTCTAGATTGTCTAAAGGCTCTTCATTTCCTTCTCAGTGGTACCTCTTCTTTAGGCTTCTTCATCTTCGTTTATTCTATGGCAACAGATTTCCTAGCAGGTTTCCTTGTTTTCAGGCTCAGTTAACTCTAGGTTGCCCTGCACCGCTGCTAACCACAATGACCCTGGAAACTACAGCATGTTTGTGGCACCCCTGTGTCCATACTCCCTTAGGAATTCCAATTACAGCGATCCAACCAGCCTCCATACCTTCTTCCTGGGTCCTCCAACTTTGTGGGGGGGGAACCTGCAGTTTTGTGCGTGAAGGGGCCACTCTAACTTGGTGGTACTGTCTTCCATCAGTCTGTAGGGCTTCGTGACATCCTTGACTCAGCCCAGCTCTGCTCCTTTTTGCCCTCTGGTTGTTCCAGACTTTGATATTCTTGACTCAATCTCTAATCTCCTCACTCTCAGCCTATAACCTAGTCTTCTACTGCTTTGTAAAAAATAAAACCCGGAAACACAAAAATCAACCCTCAGATGGGGAAATACTCTGAACTGCCCTTCGCTCTACCTTGTTGCTTGTTTGTCCACAACGGCACTTGTTCTTTCTTCTTCTATATCACCTCCGAAGCCCCACCCCCACACCCCTTCTCCAAGGCCACTGACTCTTTTCCTCTGCACAAAGTCCTGTTCTTTTAAGCCACTGGTCTCAACTGGGGGCCACTTTACCTCCCAGGGGCCACTTATCACTGTCTGGAGATATTTTTGGTTGTCACACCTGGGGAGAGCTCCTACCAAGTGGGTGGGGACGGGATACTGCTAAACATCCTACAATGCACTGAAACACCCCCCCTCCCCCCAGTGTAGAATTACCTGGCTTCAAATGTCAGTAGATCCCAGGTTTAGAAAGCCTGTTTTAGACTTACTCTCAGACCTTGACCATTCTGCTCTGGTTATCCAGTGTGTCTGCATCCTTGCCTCTGTTCACTACAGCTGCTCTGTGGAACAGTGGGTTTTCCTTTCGGGATATTGGGGAATTGATCATTTCGGGCTATCCTCAGTTACCAATATGGGGGGAGCAGGGATAGTAACACTGGGTTAGGACTAAATGTTTGGGTTCAATCTACTTTAGCCTTTATTCCCAGATTGTGGTGCTGCTCTGGTTGGGTCCTAATTTCCTCCTCTAGATGGAGGGGCTTGAACCAAGACTTCTTATGTTTCCTCCGTTGTTAACATTTATTAATTCAGTGCTAAGGTTGTTGTTGACTAGGTTTGGTTGCGTTTTAGTGGAGGTTGGGCAGAAGCTGAGTTCCACGGGCTGGGGAGAAAGATGTGGATGTAGACTACTTGGTCAGTAAGTTTATTGTAAATGGAGGTAGTGGAACGAGTTTGAAAGGTCATTTGTAGGATTTTTTTTTTCTTTCTGCCAGAATAAGGTTTTTCTAGGCATTTTTCAAGGCAGAGCCTCAGTAGACAGGGAGGGAGTAAAACATCCTGAAATGAAGTGTTTGGCTGTGGAAGAATGGTGATTAATCAGAAATCTGAATTCTGCCTTCAGTTTTTATATTGATACTTGGAATGAAATGACCGTTAACGTATTAATTTGCTGGGGCTGCCATAACAAAGCACCTCAGACTGCGGGGCTTAAGCAACAGAAGGTTATTTCCTCATGGTTCTGGAGACTGAAAGTCTGAGAACAAGGTGTCAGCAGGGTTGGTTTCTTCTGAGGTCTCTCTCCTTGCTTTGCAGATGGCCATCTTTTCCCTGTGTCTTCACATTGTCTTCCGGCTGTACCTGTCTGTGGCCTAATTTTCTCTTATAAAGACACCAGTCATATTGGCTTAGGGCCCACCCTGATGACCTCGTTTTGGCTTAGTTGCCTCTTTAAAGGCCCTGTCCCCTAAAACAGTCACATTCTGAGGGTACTGGGTGTTAGGACTTCAACCTAAGAATTTTGGGGGACACAATTTAGTCCATAATAGTTGGGTAATATTTGTTGAGAAGTATAGGTACATTTTATCTTAAAGGGAACCAGCAAATTGTTAAATAACATATTGAGCTTGTTTAGGTGTATATATGTATGTGTGTGTGTATATATATATATATATATATATATATATATATTCTGTTTTTTTTTTTTTTGAGGAAGATTAGCCCTGAGCTAACTGCTGCCAGTCCTTCTCTTTTTGCTGAGGAAGACTGGCCCTGAGCTAACATCCATGCCCATCTTCCTCTACTTTATATATGGGACACCTACCACAGCATGGCTTTTGCCAAGCGGAGCCATGTCCGCACCTGGGATCTGAACCGGTGAACCCTGGGCCACTGAGAAGTGGAACGTGCACACCTAACCACTGTGCCACCAGCCCGGCCCCTAGGTATATTTTCTTAGACTATATTGTGGTTTTTATTTCTTTAACCCTCCAGACAGTGTGTAAATGTGAAACAGTTTAATTTTATAATTTTAGACATAGTCAAAGAAGATGGAGTTCCTGCTCCTGAATTTAGCCTGTTTACCACTTATCTATCCTCACCTGCTTGATACTAAAGCCTTGAGGTGTTTCTCTTGTTAGTTCGAGAATTCTACTGAAAATGCTTGGCACTCTCAGCCTGTCTGTCTGTGAGGGTGTCTTTGGGGACGGGATTTCCAGTAGTGACCTAGAGTCGACTTTCCCCACCAAGCCGTCAGTGATCCTCCGGCCAGCAGAGGTCGCTGGCGCCGCTGGGGACCTGTTTTGTCGTCCCAGTACCTCTGGGAATCCCAGCCTTTGAGCACCCGTGGGAACTTGAAACTCTAGTTAGAGTTTTTCAGCTGACGTGCCAGGAGCCCTTCCCGGTGAACACAGCACCAAATTTGAGTTAATGCAGAAAGTTAGACTTGTGCTGTAAGTGGGATACTTCCTGTTTCAGCCACACCTGCTGGGGTTGCAGAGTGGGGTTTGACCTGCTTCAAATAAGAGCAGAGAGGCATAGCTTAGTGCCAGTCACAAGCCAGAGAAGGAGCACACGTTTGCCTCGGCCTCGGGAGGTCAGTAAAGGGTGGTCGGATTGGTGAACTGTACCCTCAGCCAGGACACAGTGCTAAAGGGTACCAAGACAGCCTCTGCCTCAGTGCCCTGGATCTGTACCCGAGGGTACCCAGCGGGATCACCTGAAAATGGGCTTGCCCAGCAGGGATGGGGATGGTGCAGTTACAGAGTGGTGGTGCTGTCTCTCATGTGGCACCGAGTCCTCTCTGTTGCTTCTGTTTCCTGTTGTCGTTTGTATCATAGTTATCTTTGTTCTGGCCTTGTTTCCCCTTTGAGACTTCAAGCTCTTTGAGGGGCCAGCAGGTTGTGTCCTCCATCTCGCAGGCAGGAACCAGAGAGAGAAGCTGAGTTCCTTGTGAAGGCTGAAGGACAGACCTCTTCTGCCTGTCTGCCCAGAAAACTCGGATACAGCTTTAAATAAGCAAATAGCCCAGCCCCCGTTACAGTTATTCACAAAACCATGTGCGTGCCGGTTACTGCCCATCCTGTTTGGTAAGCCTTCGGTTCATCTTTCTACCCGTTGAGAAGTGTCATTTGGAGAAGCAGTGCTACAGGTAACTAACTTAGTGTGATGGCACGGGGTGGCTATTTAAGCTAATGGCTGAGCTGGGTGGAGTTACTTAATCCTTACGGTAGGGGTGGGGCTTGACTCAACTCCTTTTCCACCAACAAGCATTTCTTTCTCCTGTCATTGAAGTGAATCATCGGTATAAGTAGTGAGCTCGGTGCATTCCTCCTCATTTGTGTTAAACTTGCTGGTGGTCCCTCCGTGTTAGCAGAGGTGTGTGCGGGCAGCACTTCACCACAGGGGAAAAAGAAGGCGAGGCCAGGAGCCCAGGGGTCCTGGAGGTAGATTGCCAGCTGTGTTAGTGCAACGCCAGCCCAAGCAGACGCTTCCGGCAGGAGAGGTGGCTTGTTTATCGTGAGCCTTGAGGACAATTATAGGTAAGAACAAAGACGCCACTGTATATTTATTATATGAATGCAAAACGTTGGCACGGAGTTTGATTTTGGTGCAGTACTGTTTTTATATTAGCAGCAGCATTCTAGCACAGACCAAAATTTTCCATTATAAATTACTTCTTTTTGGTGTTCATGGTTAGTTGTAGTTGATCAGTTTCGCTCTCCTTACGTATTATAGACGGGATGGGAGGCAAAGCATGAAACTTGAAAAGAAGTGTGATCTGAATTGTCATTCTCTACTCTTGCTTTCTTATCTCTGTCTGGACTATTTGAGAAAATGTACGCTTTCTATTCCAAAAATGAAAGCACAATGGATACTTTTGTTTTCTCTTTGAAAATAATGGAAAATGTAGACCGCTTAAGTTTATGAATCTTGTTCTCTGATTTAGAAATTGCTGGTTCAGGAGGAAACAATTGTGTTTTTCTTCCTGCTCTGTTTTGGGTCTCTCTTTTCGCTGAGTATTTGACTTAGAAACCTCCCTGGAGAAGAGAGAGACAACAGCTGTACCAGGCTTCAAATGAAATAACATCTTGGGTCATGAAATGGTTTGCTTGGAGAATGATTTATGGTTTATATCTGAATTGTTGGTTGGTAGTGAGAAAATTTTTCTTCCCCTTAGTATTTGGCTTGCATGACTTATTCTATGTGCATTTCTTCTTCTTATTACTACTATTGCTTTGAGAGAACAGAAATTAAAGTCCAGAACGTACTCAACTGAATTTTTCCTTGAGGTTTTGTTGTTATTTTCCCACCCTTACTACTCATACGTATGAATATACATTATGATTAACACGTGATTTTTGTTTCTTGACTGTGTCATTTGATGTTGATTCATAAACTGTTAGTTGACTAGTTAGTGTATGTCTGTATCTTGCTAAAATAAGTTTGGGTGCAGGCCACACCTTTATATGAATGTGCTAGGTTACTTGCAAAAAAGTTTTCCTAATGTTAAATGTTGCTTAAGATCGATGGAATTCTAAGACAATAAAAATGTAACGGCAATGTGAAATGGCGAAGCCTGTAGTGAAATCTGAGTTATTTTTTAATAAAGGACTTTATTTCACATTGAGAAGTATGTTGTTTACTTGTGTTTGAGTTACCTTGTGCCAGTCGAAGAAAACAAGCAACTAAACTATAAGAGAAGAAGGAATTCAAAGAACTTATGGGGTATTGCATTTTTTTCCCCCTAACATCTGTGAGAAGGACAAGGTGAACTTTCATTCTGATGGGAATTTGAGTAAGATGATGGTGAAATCAAGAAAAGAGGAAGAAGAAATATTTTCTATTTAATTAGGAGAAAAGAAATGGGAGCGATTCTCACCGATGTTATGGGGTTTTTTAAATTAAAAAGTGGTTTTTTTGGAGTCTTGTATTGCAACTAAATGTTGATTTAAAACATTCTCTTGTCATTATGGAATATAACGAAAAGATATAAAATGAAGGCAGGAACGGAATGACAGGAATTCGCCACTTGAGTATAAAAATGTTCTCCTCAAGTGGTTAGTTTGGTGGGTGTGTAGACGCTGGAGAGTGTGTATACTTACTGACAACATCTTAGAGGTAGTTGATAAAACAGAGGCTTTTGTGATTGTGAGGGTTGTGTTGCGGGGGAGGGTTGTTTTGATTTTTTGTATTTCATTCCTGGCAATGTTCCATCAGTCTGTACTTCGGGCTTTTCCAAATCAGTTTTCAAGGTGGGCTCATTTACCTATCATTTTGTTCACTTTGGCGGAAGTCTGTCCCTCCTTGTGATTTCCTTCCTTGTGCATTTTGAGTTAACGATGACTTAAGATGCCAGCGATGAAGAGAATGGGCAGGCTTGTGGCGAGCCTGCTGGTCTCTCGCCTTAGATCCCACAGGCTTCTGAGGTCATTCACCTTCAGGGCGATGGCCGAAGCACGTGTTGTCGTGTGTTCTCAGAATCTGTCCCAACTGTGTTCTCAGTGCCTCTGAATTCCACCGAGGGTCACTTGGCACACCTTCACCTACAGTAAATATTTGTGCTCCCTCCGTGCTTGGCCTCGTTTTCTTGGTATCCAGGTAGGCAGGAGCACAGGTGGGCAGCTCCCGAGTGCGATCCCGCCCACCAGCCAGGACTTGTGGGTCAGGCCTGGGTGAGACCCCCAGCTGCCCTCCTGACACCAAAGGGGCCTTTGTTTCTGACTCCTCTGAAGGCCTGAGGGATCGATCTAGAGACTCCCTCCTGCCCTGCTGTTGTTGCCAAAATAATCACGGGACCTTAGGTAATCATGAGCTGTACTCCCTCAGCTGAGACATATGTGAGCTATTTATTCATCTTAGAAGTAGTTACTGGAAGAAAGGGTAAAATTCCAGCTCCTGCTTGACATCATCTCTGAAAAGAAAGGATTGACTTTCTTCTCCTAGAAAATGGAAGACTCAGTGGAAATTTTTGGAACAGCCCCTGAGACGTGTGACGTATCACCACCTCCCAGAGGCGGTGAACAGTGTCCCTTCAGACTAAGTGGAAACACAGAGACGGTAGATTCAAGTGGGATAAATGGAGTTTAATAGAAATGCATAAAAAAGCACCGCTTGAAATGATGCAGGCCGTCTTGCTCACTTCTCTATTACTCATTGGGGCCGCTGCAGGTGAGCAGCTCAGATGCCATTATAAACCCTCCTCTGACTCAGGTCGGTGACTGGAAACCCTGTCACATTACAAAGGGCATTTGGTCATGGATCTTGAGCAGAGGCTGTGTGGAGTCCTGGGGCTGTGATTTTCTGGAGCATTTGCCGGTGCTGGGATTCACATCTTCAGCTCAGCTAACAGGGTTGAGGAGATTATTTTGGCTAAGGTCTGCCATGCTAAGTAGACAGCCTTGAGACTCAAGGAAACTTCTAGCTTCTTTAAAAGAAATGGCGTGGTAGGCCTGAGGGCATTTTAATATATTCCGCTTTTTCTTTCTTGCCCTGTTGTATTGAGGTTGTATAATTGTATCCAAGGTTAATCAGTGAGTAATTTATCTGAAAGAGATTTTTTTTCTCTTTGGACCCTGTCCTGTCTGGTATTACATTTGTGTGCCTATATATTTTAATTCATTGACAAGGCTATTTATGATACTTGTAATGCCTTGTTCGTTACGTGAAAATAATTTATCCTCTGATTATTCTTTTCGTATGTCAGTTACCAAATGTTAATTATCTTTATGTTGGACACCGAGGGGTACCTCTTTTTCGCTTACGCTTGGTAGTTTTTGTTGACCTAAAATTCTTTTAAGGTTGATTTTTTTTCCCTTCTCTTATTCTTGTTTTCACTGGATTGATTTTATTTTTAAATATGTACTTTAACAGTCCTTACGCATTGGGCTGAGTGAGGATGGCGATCAAGGACAATTAAGACTTAATTGATTTGTAAGATTAGTGAGAGTGGGAAAATATGTCCCCTAATTTTGTTAGCTGGTTAAAAAAAGTTAATTTTCTTTTCAGTTCTTTGTTCATTAATGGGAGGCCACACACCAAGGGTGAAGTAGTTTTCCTCGTGCGTGTGCCAGTGGAACTCGGTTTCTGAAGAAAATAAAGAATTTAATGGTTAGAGAGATTATGTAAGATGACAGATGATGTGTGATTATGTCAGAGGGAGAGAGTGAGAATAAGACTGAAGGAGGGCCCTGCCACCTGCGGGAACTGCAAGTTCCGGGAGGTGATGCATTATCCCGCTGTGCAGGGATTGCCATTAAAATTCGATTTTGAGCGTGACACAGGATGGAAAGCTTTGATGACAAAGCCGCCTCTTAGTTTAGCAATAACTAGTTTAAGAATAAGACCCACCACCTCCACTGTAAGATTCAGCAGTGCACTTCTGGGCGGCGCCGTCCCCTCTGCCCCACCCTGGGCAGGTCTCTGCACCTGCCCCGAGCCCGAGGCCGCCCCAGCCTCCTGCTGATGCCTAATCCGAGGTGTTACACGCATCATGATTAAATTGCCCTTTTGTTGTGTTGGTGCACATGTATGTCTGGCTCTGCTTCTTTTTTTAGGAGAGGGGAGAAGAGTGGACAGAGAACAAAACAAAAAGCAATTCATGAGCTCCCAGATTAAGAGTGCATTTAGATTCTAAATAGCCTCCCAATGTTGAGGTGAAACTCATTCATTTGTTCAACAAATATGCACTGAACCTCTCAAGGGGCCACTCAGGATCTGGGTGCTGGGGAGGCCAAGGTAAACAGGAGAGCCCAAGTGCCCATCAGTGTCCCGGCCAGAGGGCTGCATAGCCATCTGCGGCCACCTGCCTCCCCATCAGCAGGGAGCCTCATGGGGGAGACTGATAATACCCAAGTGGACGAGTCTTGTAATTGGAGGTGGTTTGAGGGGCTATACAGAAACAAAATCAGGAGAAAGTAATAACGATTGCATGGGTGGGTGAGCTTTTTTCCTTCTGCACGGTTCCTCCTCACATGTTCCAGTATGGCTGTTTACAGTTAGTATGGAAGTTGTGGCCAACACTGGGATAGTGGTTAGAAAACTCGCTTTAAAAAAATCCTTTAAAACATCATTCCCATGGAAAGCTATACATTATTGTGCCTAGAAGAGTAAATGGTCATTGATCCTGGAGCAAATGAAGAGAGATTTCCTGGAAAAAATACTTTCATTCATTGGACATGCCTCAAGTATCATCTCCTCTAGTCCATTTTGGAAACTAGGGACATCCACGGCTAGGGAGTAGCCTCAGAATGGATGAATTCTGCCCTCTAAGAGGTGTGGCAGCCTGGATACAGAGGCCCAAGGCTGAACTTACAGCTGTACCGTTGACATGACATGAGTTTTGTCGTTTGTCAAATGGAGTTGTGAGGTTAGGTGACCTCCAATATTGAGCGCTCACTTTTTTTCCATGTCAAGATTTATCAGAGCAACCTGTGGCACCAAACCTTCTAAGTTGTTACGAGTTTGAAACTATAGGATAAATATTGAGAGGGAAGGGTGACTGTGAAGCCATGCCGAGCAGTACACTGATGAGACATGGTCCAAACCTCCTGATCTTCTTAACCCAGGTTCGCAGAGAATGACTTAAGGCATTCTGAGTTTGTCAGGTCACCAGGGCCATGAGTTCCTGTGCTGTGCTTGGGGGCAGGGGAGGCCCGTGGGACATATTGTGGTCTACGTCATTGCTTGGGACAACTGCAGCTCACCAGTTGCTAAAGGTAAAGGGTATGGAGGCCTGGCCACTGTTGGGTGAGACTGGCTGGTGGAGATCATGACATCTGGTTATTCCCAGTTGCAGGTGGCAGCGCTAGAAAACAAACCCGAGTATGTCTTACTGCAGAGTGTGGCCCTCAATTACGTTGCTGTCACCCTACATCGAGTAAACTGAGGCAGCTGTAAACTGAGAAGAAAGAAATCCTCTCTTTCTCAAATGTGCAACTGTTACATTTTTGTGAGGGTCTTCCCTCCAGTTAACAATTTCTCCTTTCCTCCAAGTAGTTGTTCAAAGTCAGTTTCACACAGGTCCTGTGACCATCCTATTAAAACTGCAGCCATCGCCTCCCTCCCTCGTCCTACTGTCAGTCCTCTTTGTCTGCTGTGTTTCTTCCCTCTTTAGAATTTGTCATTTTCTAACGCTATTCTTTCCTGCTTTATTCTGTGCTACCTGGCTCCCCCTGCTAGAGTGTGTAAGCCCCACCAAGGTCAGGAGGTTACAGTGTTTCTTCGTTGGTGTATCTTAGGTGCTAGACCTGAGGTAGGTCCTCAGTGAATACTTGTTGAGAGAAGGAATGGGAGAGGAAGCCAGACCCTGGAGCCTTCGGAGAGTCTGAAGGGAGGCTCCTTGTGGTCTTATCATCCTCACTGGGGTCAGTTGGAGGCCGTGGTTTCTTCTGAGTTGTCAGTCCTTTGAGGTGAGTTGTCTGTGGTCACCGCGCCCCACCTTTATGCATTAGTAGAATGGAATTGGCTGCATGGCTGTCACCACTTTGAGGTGAAAGTCTAAATTCCAGACTTTCTCACATGCTTTTTCTGAGGATTGGGATTTGAGCTCCCTGGCTTCTGGTGTATAAAGAAGTCTGTCCACAGGGGACTAGCTCTGTGAAGCTCCTTACAAGCTATTCATCGACGTAGCAAATGTTTTACCCATTGTGGGTTTTTCCTACCTAATTGCCACTGTGGTTTTCAGCGTGCTGCAGTTACACGTTCCACTGTGGTTTTACTTAGCCTTAATCCTTTATTAATTGCCTCTCGTTCGAACTCCCTAAGAGCAGATTATCCTCTACTTTCAGCTTCTGCTCCATTACTATTGGATTTCTTTGTTTCGGTCATGACATGAGAAAAATAACCAAGAAATTGCAAATGAGGCTGTTTTATTTCCATCCACTTTATTCCTCTTTTAGCAGTACTATAGTTTAAAATAATAGAAATGGCCATTTCACAGCATGTGAATTCTACATGTTCCATGATATAGACAGTGATATTTTCCAGTATCTTTCTAGCACAGAGCTCGCGATTTACCCATTCCACCTCTCCTCCATGCCCCTAACCTGCCCTTGGGCCATCACCATACCCTGTAAAGCAGTTACTTGTTGCAGACCTACTGTGTAGCTGGAATGTCATAGACACAAGTGACCAAGACATGACCCTGTTCATAAGGAGCTTCCAGACCAGTAACAATAATGGATACATAAGTAAATGATTGCTGTACTGGTAGGCTTCTGCCAACAGGAGTGGGGTTTGGGGTTAGGAAATCAACTCAAAGACAGTTGAGCTGGTCTTTAAGGTTGAGTGAGGGTCACATGGAGGCAAAGTGGGGTCCAGGGCATTTCCAGCAGAGGAAAAAGCATGATGTGCTCAGAGAACTAAAGTCGCCCCCCTTGGCTAAATGTGTGAGGCACAGGGAAGATGGCATTGAAGGGGCAGGCAGAGGCCAGAGTTGGGCAGACTGTGTATGCGCTGTAGTCTGGACTTTATCTGTGAGATTACAGAGAACCAATTCAGAGCGGGTGATTCCCATGTGTTTGGCTGGGGCAATTGGGTTAATATTTGGCTTTATTAACAAGATGTGGAGTAGAGGAGATTAGGGCTTGTTGTGAATTTCATCCATGAGATACCTAATCACTGAGGATGGGATGCCCAGAAAGTTCCTCCGTTTGTTGCCTGTTGCTCAGGCCTGGGGTCTTGGCTGGAGTCCTGACTTGGCCATCACTTAGCAGTTAATAATCATGGAGGAGGAGGGTATGCCTGCGGAGAGGGGAGTGTGAGCCCACTCAGGGAGTGTTGCCAAGTGAAAAGAAGCCAAAGATGAAGCCTGGAGGGCACATCAGCGTGTAACTTTGTATTTCTCAGCTCTGGGCATCCACGTCTGAGCTCTTTCTGTCGCAGTCAATGCGCTCTTCCACATCTGCAGCTGTCTCCTGAATGAGCTGTATCCTCATCTCCTTTAGAGCCTCACTACACCCACTGGCAGTGTCACCTGGGAGCTTGTTAGAAATGGAAATTCTTGGGGCTCCCTTCACACCTCCCCAATCAGAATCTGCATTTTAACAGAATCCTCAGGTGATTACAGTGCACAGTGAAGTGTCAGAAGCCCTGCTGTGGAACCTCTTTACCAATCACAGAAGAGCAGGGGAGGTTTTCCTTCTTTTGTGCTCTCTACAGGGCCTACTTACCTTTTAAAATTTCCTCAAAATTACGGACTATGGAATGTATAGAGTGTAAATCTCATTAGCAGTTAGTAAATGGTATTTGGCTAGAACACATAGTTGTGCCCATACTCACCGTTCTCGCATTCAGATCGCATGTGTCTGGGTTGGGTTTTGTGTTCCCTTACAAGGAGCCCCGCTGCTCCCTGAACGTTACTTGCTGAGATCTCAGACTGCTTTTTCAGTCTGGTTACTGAATGATATTCCTGCAGAATGGGGGTGCGCATATGCACGTTCACCTTGCTGGGGGTAACCTATCTCACATTCCTCCCAATGACCTGGCCTCACTTTGTGGTGACACGTGCTGCACCCACCACTGGCATTTATTTGATATAATGATGATCGCTGTTCAATAGTATCTCAATCCAAGTCAGCTGCACAACATTTTTAAGTTAATTACAATGAATCTTTTCTCTATCGTGTGCCTTGATTAAGGGCTGAGAGTTGAGTCTTGGGCTGGCCCGGGGGCGCAGCGGTTAAGTTCACACACGTTCCGCTTTGGCGGCCCAGTGTTCGCTGGTTCGGATCCCCGGTGCAGGCATGGCACTGCTTGGCAAGCCATGCTGTGGTAGGCATCCCACATACAAAGTAGAGGGAGATGGGCACGGATGTTAGCTCAGGGCCAGTCTTCCTCAGCAAAAAGAGGAGGATTGGCAGCAGATGTTAGCTCAGGGCTAATCTTCCTCAAAAAAAAAAAAAAAAAGTGTTGGGTGTGTGAAAATTCACATCTATATTGAGGCTTATGCATCTTTATTTTGAAATGAAACCTTTTCGGGGTTGGAGGAAAAATCAACAGACTACAAAAGCATGGCAACTGACACCAAGAACTTACACAATTGGAATAAAAATGTATAATGATTCATAACTAGCTAGTGGTCCATATTTTAGTAGGAATTCCCTTTCCAGTGTGTTTCTAGAATTAACTGTTTTGTTACTTTCTCCCTAAGTTAAGTCTTCAGACATTAACATTTCTGTGTCCTTGAAATTCAAATATTTAAGTTTCTCATGTAGAGAAAGTGTATGTCAGTTCTGTAAGTCAGTTGATTAAAGTTTTGCTTTTAGTTAATCAAAAGTGGCTCATGATGTTAGTTTTTGGTATCAGGTACTATTATTGCTGAGATGAGATTCACTGTGAAACTCCTCCCGCCCCCATTTTGTTGTTTCTTGGAGTATATTTGAGCTTGTCACTCAGGACACTCTAGGAAATGACCTTGTGGCTCCCACATTGTGGAAACGTGAAGAAAGTGAAGCAAGTTTAAGAAAAAGCTTTATGTGGAAAATACATTCCGTATCTAGTTGATCATTATCAGGTGTGAGATAAACTGAGCATTCCACATTTTGGCAACTCGGGCAAGACAATGTTTCCAAATGTGTGTCCCTGGGAAGAACTTACCCTATCCTAATGATGTGTAGGAAGCCAACCAACCAAAAAATACTTATGAGGACTTGTTCTGTGGAAAATGCTGACGAGCCTAACATAGATAGTGGCCTTACATGATGTATGGCTAGTTTAAGAGAATTAAGATTTGCGTACTTGAAAAAGGACAAATAACGCAGAAGGGCACATGAGTCAGTGGCAAAGGAGTGGTCTAAACAATGTGACTGTAGGAATGCAGAGCATGGAGAGGCTGGTTATCATAGGTGGTTTGTTCTGGGAAGAGGAGGAGGAGGACCTGCAGCTGCTCTGAGCCTGGAAGGATCCAGGATTTCCACAGGAGTGAGACTGGGAAACATAAAGAATCACCCGTAAGTGAGTATGCACCATGGGAAGTGGGCTGAAAACTTGGAAGACAGTAGATTGGCGTATTAGGAGAATCAAGGAGAGGAGGCTGATGTTGACAAATGGCTTCACTGGATTCTGCACTTATTGCCTAGTAGCAATTCTTATGCATAGGGCAAAAGTAAACGAGGATCCTGTGTTCTGTTTCAGTGTAATAGAGGTCTGACCTCCACAGTTATTATGGGAAAGGTGCATTTTATTCTATGTAAATTCTCTTAATCTCTCCTGTTGGCTCTTGTCCCTTGGCTTTTTAATGCTTTCTTCTTCATGGTTGTGAGGTCAGGGAGAAGCATATATACCCATAAAACAAAGTCATCTGGTAGCATAAACCTTCATGCTCAAACACACACCCTTTTGAGCTGGGGGTGGTGTGGGTAGGAACAGTCCTTACTAATAATTATGGAACCTATCCGAGGCTCACTTTAGAAGTCTCATCTAACACAGGAACTTAAGGGAAGATTTTAAAATATCTGAACACGAGGAAAAATCTCCAGCGTGTATCCAGCTTTGGGGATGTGTATGGGGCTCTGGTGCTCACACTGGTGAGGAGCAGGTCAACCAAGATTTTTAATGCAGATGAAGGCTTCATTTCTTCTATGAACTCCTTTTCTTCTTGACAATCTATGGGTGCAAGAAGTCCCAATGTGAGTACCCACCATGTATTTATCTACCTAATTGGGAAAAAGATGTGTGCCCTACAACATTCACCTTCTTGCTCCCATTGGGGTGGGGCATTACCATAATCTAGGCCTCTTTCTGTTGATTATAGTTTTCTTCCTGTGGTAAGACTGTGAAGCATAATTGTTTTTGCCTCTCTTTTAAAATCCTGTTTTAAAAAGCCTTGTGGTAGAGAGAGTAGAGAGGTCAAGTATCTGGTGGTTTGTTTGCATGTTTAACAGCCTTGAAGATAAAACTTTTAAATTCTTCTGCAAATTATTTATCTAAGAGTTGAGGGGATGCTTTGGTTTCCCTGAGGAATTCTGGGATTTCACAGGCAGTTCTTTGTATTTTTGAAAATAGTCTGAATGTGGTTGGCAGGGTGGCATTAGGAGTTAATGTATTTTAAGTATTGGTTTGCAACTTAGTAAAAGGTCCATAAACCTTTGTCTGCAGTTTGAAAATCCAAAGAGCCCTGGAAACTGAGAACATATTTGTAGGTTTGTAGGAAACTCATTTCATAGCAAAACCTGACCTGAAGGGACTTGAGAATATTTCTGGTTTTGTGTAGAACTTAATGCCAACATTCATACATATTGCTACAGATAGTAACATTTGATTATGAGTCCTGCCCCAAGCCCCTACTGAGAATGTTACCTAATAATTGGGATAGTCAGAATCACCTAAAATGAGAAAAAAGTCAGAGTTCTGTAACACATTTGGCCCCAAGGGTTTCCAATAGAGGCTGGTTTAGCAGAGTATTATTTCCCAGGCTGTGGTAACAAAGTGCCTGTGGTTCTTCATTACTGTGAGTCTGTCTTTGTGTCCAGATTTCTGCTCTTATAAGGATACCAGTCATTATGGATTAGGGCTCACCCCAATGACCTCATTTTAACTCGATTACTTCGGTAAAGACCCTGTTTCCTAATAAGGTTTTGTTCTGAGGCTCTGGGGCTAGGACCCCAACATATCTTTCTCGGGGGACATGAGTGTTTAGCCCATAACACAGGGACTTGTTTAAGATGAGCTGCTCTGTTCCTTCTGTGTTCAGGCTGGTGCCAAGATCAAAACCTTTACCTCATGGCTTTCCTCGTGCCCTGGCAGCTGCTTCACCGAATGAATATCACTCGTGGGGGCTGCCTATGGAGAGTTTAGAAGCTGCCACATCTCATGTTAACCCCATGTGAAAGAGGAATCCTTTCCCGTCAGAGAATCCTCCCTGTGAGAAGAAAGATTCTTCCAGTGAGAACTGGACCGGTCTTTGGGGTTAGCTCCTGACGTGTGTCTGGCACCACTGTCACTCCCACCCCTGAGACGTCTAGAATGTTCCTACATATGTTAAAGGAAGGATTGTACAGAAAGTGTTGAGTGCTTGGCTCACGATGAACACTCTGGTGTAGAGAGGTTGATATTTATGTGCATAGGAAGCGTTTACTCCTGGATGTAACTGTCCTTGGATTCCCTCTCCCCCCCCCCCCCCCCACTTCCCCTGTCTGCCCACAAAAATTGGCCCTGCGAGGCCCGCTCTCAGCATGGTTGTTATTTACTAATCTGCATGGTGTCTCCTTCAGATCGGCCTCTGTTCCTGAGCACCAAGCACACGGGGTCTCAGCAGTGTTCATTTCTGTGATGTGGAGGGGTGCTTAATACCCCGAGTGCTGTCTTTAGTCCCAGCATCCCGGAGTGTGCTGTGACAGCAGAAGTAAAAGGCAAGCTGTGCTCTGGGAACTGATGACTCTTCCAGAGTTAATTAAAAGCACCTTCTTTCCTCTGTTGCATTAATAAAGGCTGAATTCCCTGAGTAGTTCTCTGTCGTAGAATTTGCCCTCTTTTCTAGTCAGGCACAGCTCAGTGTCGATTCCCCCTTGGCGTCAAGTTCAGAGTTCCTCTGCTTGACCAGCAGTAGTTCCTTTGGATCATAAGGGCATGGGTGGGGCTAGCCAAGGAAGAGACTCAGTGTTAGAGTGACGACTTTTGAAGTCTGTTCCCATGCTTGGTGATAGCAGTGCAGTATTTTTCAAGCTTAGATATTTTTTTTGGCTGTTTTTTAGGCTGCTGACTTGATAAATTGGGTGTCCAGGGAGCTAATTTATGAAAAATGAAATATAATTAAGCAATTAAGAGCGTATCTTTGAATTTTTGTTTTATGAAGTTTGAGTTGGGTTGACTCTCCTTTTCTGACCGTGAAGACAGTAGAGGAGCAGATGTCAGTATCCCCACCAGACTCAAGTCCAAACAAACAAGCTGACTGAGGTGATCATATCTCAGAATTTTCCTCCTTGCTTTATTTCCTTTAGAACTGAATTCCTGATAGGCTTGTCTTATTACAGGGTTCATGTAACTCTTCTCTCATTAGACAAAAGTTTTTTTTTTTAAATAGGCAAGAACCGACTTGCCTTTGCTCTCTTCCTTCTCCCTGACCCCCGTTGAAATAAACAAGAAGTGGTGCCAACTGGTAAATTATAATTACAGGCAGACCTTGTAGGTTGCCCTTCCCATGACCCCAGTAAACATGAGCAGTGTCAAGCAGCCAGGGTGAGCCCACCAGGAGAGGCAGAGTCCTTAACTTCCAGTAGAGATGAAGCCGCACCCTCCTCTACCCCCTCAGGAGTGACTGGATAGTGAGATGGGAATACTGAATTGAAAGAGCTCATTGTGCTGGATCCTGGAGAAAAAGGGGAAAAGATGGAGTCTCAGGGGTTCCCCGAGTGGAGTGCTCACACAGGCAACTTGTTAGAAATGTAGATTATCAGGTTCTACCTGAGATCTGAATTGGCAACTCTGGGCTTGGAGCCCAGCAGTCTGTTTTGATCAGTGCTCCAGGTGATTAAAGGTTGAGAACCTCTGCTCTAAGAATTCCTGATCTTCGGGCCTTCCACAGTGACCATCATGGTGGTGTCATGTGCTAGAATCAACATGTCTGCACGGACAACAGAGTCCTCTTCTTAGAACACACAGAACAGAGGGCGTAAATCGGTATTCTAAACTGTTCTAGTTAATCATTACTGTGGGCAAATGCCATCAGAATGTAGGTACTGCCAAGTGAGAGCAAGAGTGAAGCCCTCATTAGGTACCTGGAAAAAGGTGAGGAGTTGACTGTTTTCAGGAGGGGCCATCTTGAGACAGGTACAGAGTCACTGATGGGGAATATTAGCATGTTTCCAGGATAAATCTCACCAACCTCATAATTTCTTATAGGATTAGTATTCTCTGTGATGCAGTTTCCTATGTGGTGACTTTGCTTGTGCCTGGCGCAGATTGCCTTCTCTGGCCTGGATAGTCAGTAGAGCAAATTTCCTGTCTGTTACTGACAGAGTATAAAATATTGCTTAAATAGTAAACTTGGACTATATGGTTTTCAAAGAACTTCTTTGGGAATGATTTAGCATTTAGACCCACAGTCATTTAGGATCCACAGAACTTGTAAGACTCAAACCTATTGTCAAGCAGCCCAGAGTTCTCTTGTCAGCAGGGCCCTGAAGGAAAATATTTGGGAGAGGATATGGTTCTCCTCTCTGATGGTTAAATGGGAGAGTGCACTGTTTCTTGATAGCCGTTTATGTATGTTATTAATAACACATTTGGCCCCCTACCATTTTACTTCTTTGAAGTTGTAGAAGTTTATTATCCTTTGTGCAAAGCAATTTACATAAACATTTACCAGCTAATAACACTTCCTTCTGTAGGCAGAAATTAATTCTGTGGGGCATTTGGTAAGTGAATGTACAAGTATGTTAGAGATAGACAAGTATGTTAGAGATAGATCGGTCTTTGAAAATTTTCCTTACGGCTTTTGGGTTACGTTAATTATTTCAGTTAAATAAGTAGGATATCTACTTAAATAGTTAAGATCAGTGAAGGCTGATAATAGAATTTAATTGTGTGATAAATTTGAAAGTTATGCCTATCTTATACTGTGTCTGTATTGTCGTATTACCCATTGGTAACCATGTCTGGGATTGTGGTGGGAGGTAGTGGGGAAATGGTTCACTGTATAGGTTTTTGTTCAACCAGAGCTTTTAAGGAATTTTTAAAGTTGATGTAACGTGAACTTGAGCTCTACGTATTTTTGTTGTAAGTGTGTGCATACTCCTATGATTATAGTTATCCAGAGCCCTCAGATGAGGGATCCCATGGATTTGGGTTATTACCTACTACTTTATGCTGGGCTTAGTCCTGGGCAGGTAACAAACATGACTACTCAAGTAAAGGTTGAAGAAAATAATTAAAAGTACCTTTGAACTATCATATGGCAATTTGGAATTAATGATATATGTAATTGCATTTACTATAGTGGTCTCATGTGGCTGAAGATTTCCATCATGTTTATTGCCTATTAAGAGACAATACCACTATGCTACTTCAGGAGTGACCCAGATAGTTTTAACTTTGTTGTACCCTTTCTAATCTGAGAAAGCCATGTCTTTTTATCTCTAGATGAATTATTTTGGGTTGTTTACTTAGAATAGGCAGTAAACCCCCTCTAAACTTTCTAAACACTCTCAGGTTGTTGACAACTCCCTGTATGCATGCATGTGGTTTGTGAGTATGTGCATGTGCTCATGCATTCCTGAATTATATTTTCAGAAGATAACACTTTTGTGCAAAGTCTCATCTGATCACTTTGAAAAAGTGATAATTTCTCTCACAAGTACACAGATTTGAATTGCTCCCTGCCTAAGATGTGCATGGGGGACAACACTTGAGGCCTTTGACAGAGTGGATTTTTAGAACCCCCTCAAGGGGTAGTAAAGGAGATGCTGTGTGTTGACACTGTAATTAAACATGACTTCGTTGGCATGGGCCCCGTAAAGAGATGTGTGCTGTTGCAGCGATGATGAAGCATACTTCACCAACAGAATGTTTAACATAGATTCTAAGACACACTCCACTTAGTGTGTTTATGTAGCTTTTTTTAAGGCTCTTTGAGACGTCTTAGCCTGTTACTTGAAAAGGAAGGTGGTTGTTAAATCAGAGATTGATGTTAAGGTTGCAAATGCCATTTTGCTCTGTCTACTTGATTGGCACATACATGATCTTTCTAACTTGAATTTTCTAGTTACTGCCATTTGTTTGGGACCACTCCCAGTGGGAGCTCAACCAGGGGGCTGGCCATAAGGACCAGCTGTGTCACCTTTCAGTCTCAACATCTCAGCTAAATAGTGATATCGTTATCATTTAATAGTGACATCTTTATCATTTGGAATATAGAGAGAAATGAAGAAAAAATCACTCATGGTCTCATTAAGGCAGGAGTAAACCCTATTTTATAGTTTAGTGTATTTATAATGCACTAGTTTTATTTGGTTCAATAGCTATGATAATATACAATTTTTTTTACTTTCTTTTTAAACAAAGCACGGGCAACTACATCAAGTTCTTCATTAATACCATTTTAATGGCAACATCACATTTCGTGTGTGCACAGTAGGTATCAGGACATCATCTTTTCGTCATTCACGAGTTGGGGATAGTAAAATCCTCCCGGCCAGGGTTCCTCCAGGGATTAAAAATGGTGTATACGTAAGGCACCAAGCACAACGCTTTGCACTCAGAAAGTGCTTAACGAATGATACTGGAAGTTATTACCTCTGTTCCTAAGGTTTTCCCTGCATTTCAGATCATGTTAGAGTAATCATAAAAATTTATGAGCTGGGCTGGCCTGGTGGCATAGTGGTTAAGCTCACACGCTCCACTTCAGCAGCCCAGGTTCGCAAGTTCAGATCCTGGATGCAGACCTACACACCACTCATCAAGCCATGCCGTGGAGGCATCCCACATACAAAACAGAGGAAGATGGGCGCAGATGTTAGCTCCGGGCCAGTTTTCCTCAGCAAAAAGAGGAAGATTGGCAACAGATGTTAGCTCAAGGCCAATCTTCCTCCCCCCCCCCCCCCCCAAAAGAGCTTTTTTGAGTTCTCAATATATACAGCCAACTGCCATAAAAGGCAGCATCTGCATTATATGCACTCACTCGTGTCTGACTTTGGTTTCTCTGGAAACCAAAGGAGTAGACAGCCTCTTTGAGGGCAGCATCTGTGTCTATTTACCTCTGTCGTCCCCCTTGTGCCCCGCCTTTGATCTCCCCCTTTGGTTCCCACCGCAGTCCTTTGCACGTTGTGGACTCTCAATGACTATTTGAGGAATTAATTACTAAACAGTTTCTGAAAAGGGAGCAGTTTTTGTTTCTTCTTTCCCTTATGGCTTGTTGTCTCTCTTGGCTCTATTAAAGCATTAAGAGCATAAAAGAAAGAGGTGTTTGCTTACCCTCTGGTAGTTGCACGCATATGGGGAAAATACATAATAGAATATGCCAGAATTGAAGGCAACTCACAACTATCACTTTTTTTGGTGGCTGTATGAATGTTTCACTAATTTATAGGTGAAACTTTACGTAGCAGTGATGCCACTGAACATTATTTTCACTCTCAGATGATAAAACACTGGTTTTGCACAAACTTTCTTTTAGCTTAAATATTTTCATGGGCTGCTGCAAATCTGCATAGATATAATCAGAACTGTGTATATGTGTGTTAGAGAGATGCACATGTAGATGTCCCCTGCAACTATGACCCAAGGTTGGGACCCCCGAGTGACCACTTGTAAATGGCATGGGACAAGGAGAGTCATTCCAGACTAGAGATTTCAAGACTCGATGATTGGGAAGGGTTTGGGATAGGAGTAAACCACTAGTTGCTCCAAACAACAAAATTATAACTGAAGCATCTAAAAGTGTATTTTTTTTTTAGCAGCTTTACAGAATGTGACTAAACTGTAAGGTTTTAATGCCTCTTTTACCTGCTTAGGACCAAAACAAGAATGCATTTGTCTGTAAACTGACTGACTCATTGCTTTCTTGCATTTGTTGAAAGACTGTACATATTTAAGAGTGAGTAACTCATTGCCAGTATTGGTGACGAGTGATGTATTTCAAAGTATACTTCATGCTTTTCGCTAAATCTCAAGGGCTAGAATGTATGTGGATATTCTTTAAAAAATCATCAGTAGGCATCCATTTAAGGCAGTTTTCAGGGTAGAAAAAATATTCGAAGCCATCTTGGGTTTGTTATTGAGGTGTAGGCTAGCCATGAAATTACAGAGTTCAGTGCCTCATTGAAAAGTATGTTCTAGTTGAAGTATATATGTAACTATTATTTTCATAACTTTTCTTATACTTATAAAAGCAGCACTTGTTCACAGTAGATGATTTAGGGGAAAAAAACCCACAAAGAAAATAAACAAAATTTGTAAACTTATCTAGAGAGAACAACTTAACTTTAGCTATGTTTTTCTCAATTACTTTCATATAGATAGAATTAGTCACATTTTTAGGTTTTGTCTGTTCCTTAATGGTACCATAAGTATTTTCTCCCATTTTAAAATATTCTTTGAAAACATGATTTTAATGGTTTATAATTTTCTTAGCACATGATTATAGCATAATTTATTTAATCGTTTCTCTCTTGGATTGGAAAGTTGCTTCTAATTTTTTCTTATTATATATGATGCTGAAATGAGTATCTTTTGCACATAAATATTTGCCTGCATCTCTGATTATGTCTTTGGGATTAATCCTTAGAAATAGATTTGTTGAATCAATGGTATCAACTCTGAATGCTTTTGATACCTCCTGCCAGGTTGCTTCCCAAAAAACTTGTAATAATTTCTTTTCAGTAGTAGAGTATTAAAATGTTTGCCTCTCATTAGAAAGTTTTAACTTTTTTCTGTCTTTGACAATTTGTTACATAAAAACTTTGATTTCAATGTTATTGCATTATTCATGTGTTTTATTTCTTCTCACACTTTCTAGGTAATATTTTTCCTCATTGTTTTGTAAGTGTTATTTCTTTGTTACAGACGTCAGTAATTTATGTAACCCTGACTATAATAGTAAAACTGGAGAGGAATGAGGAAACCTTTAACAAAACAGATTTTTCAATGAAACTTTCTCTCAGTTAGCCACGTCTTAGTGTGTCAGATACATCAGGTAGTCAAAATAAATTTGATCTCTTGTACTGTGTAATATGTTTCATTAGCCGTCTGCTCTTGGCTAATAGGGAACAAAGGCATAATCCTTGTACAGGCTGTTCCAGTAGCATATTGAGCAACTTTTTACGGGAAAAAATTATTGCTTCCTTCAGATTGTGGTTGTGGTGCTCCTGTAGGAGGGAAAAATGGCTGAAAAATGAAGACGTTTCTCATTGTTCTTCTGATATCCTGGTATCTTGGAAGGACACCTTTGTAGCTGGCGGACAAGACACTGTCATTCCAACCTGGCTGCAGTCTGAACGTAATCCACCTTGAGTGCTTTGCCCACTGGAGGCAACTCTGCCCTCCCTCTGCCTCTCCTGCTCACTGCCCTGCCCCCTTTAAAACACATGGATCTCAGCAAAGACTATTGATTCTGATAAAAATGAGTGAGCAGTCAGTCCAAAAGGACTGGCCTTTGCTCATTCCTGTTTGTTGTGGAATGTTTCACTGTGTCAAATGGAGAGGGTCAAGCATCACCCCATTAATGACACATCTGGACTAACTGTTCTTGTTCAGTGTGTGCAGGAGGTTGAGCAATGGGCAAACCCAGCAAGTCTTATTTTCACCTCTGCCTGAGAAATGATCTCGTCTGCACCGTTTCTGCTTCACAATGATGAAGGTGGAATGAGAAGCATCTCTGAATTCCTTAAACCTAGTTGAGATCAATGCAGGCTTGAGGAACCAGGATCTTCAGCACTGGGTTCCGTGTTGAGAATGAATGAAACAAGAACAGTAAAGCTCTTCTCTCAGCAGTTTTGCAAAGTCAGGATGGATTTTTGACCAAGGTTTCTTGGTGAGATCTCATGAGAGAGCAGGTATTTGTGGATTTTTTTCTTGACCATCTTGGCATCTGTTAGACTCTTAAGATTTCTTTCCAGTTAGTAGGATCTGTCTTGTAGCTGTTGGCTTCTAGCAGAGTTTCTGGTTTGTGTCATGTGTTCAAGATAGGGTGATGTCACCCTTCTATTTTTTTTTCCCTCAAAAGTAATCTTTTGTGTGCAGGTGAGATGGCTTGTTTGTGAGTGAACAGCTCGAATCTCCCAGGTAGTTTTTCTTCTGGACATTATATACTGAGTAAAAAATAGGGAGGAACCTAAAGATCCTTCAGGATGCATTTTATGGTTTGTCCAATCTAGACATGTCAATTTGGAGGCCAAGTCTAGCTTTCAGACTTCTAGTTTAAATAGCATTAAATCATTAGGATTCTCTAATGGCAGACCATTAGCATTTGATATGCCTTTGTAGACTTACATACAAATGCCTCATCATGGACATGGAGCAAAAGATTCCAGGGCCTCCTGTGTAATGACCTAAAACATCAAGAGAGCCCTGTAAAAGGACCTTGGTTATAAAGGCAAGACCCTAGCAGTGCCTTGGAATTCATGGTCTTCTCTCGGAATGGTAAGAGCTTCCTTGTCAGTGGGTGCATCCTGCTCTTCTGTGGGTGACATTGCTGCTCCAGTAAGGGATTAAAGCCCCAATACCATTTTGTAGCTTGAGACTGCAGTCATCCAGGCCTGAGAGTTGCAGGTTGGCATGGATGCCCCTCTTCTAACCTCCTCACGACATTCAGTTAGCCACCCAGTTCTTTCGAGTACACCTTTGGGCATGCTCCCAGTCCTTTCTTTTTGATCCTTGCTACCTCTGTGTTTAGACTTTTCTCACTCTTTGGTGCAGAAGCCTTCCAGCTGGTCTCCTTGCCTGCTGGTTCATCTCCTTGCTGTGAATCTGATCCAGAATCTTCCCTATTGAGATAATCTGATGATGATGATGATGGTAGCGGTGGCAGTGGCAGCTAACATTTATTGAGTACTTACTATGTGTCAGGCATTATTGTAATTTCAGTCTTCCTAACAGCCTGCCTTATAAAAGGAAGTAGTGCTATTATCCCCATCACATAGATGGTGAAACTGAGGCACAAAGGCACTATATGAGTTTTCCAAAGTCAAACAGCTACAAATAGGGAGAGACAGGATTGAGCCCCAGCAATGACAGCCAGCTCTGTAGTTGCACATAGTGCTCCTTGTGATTTGAGCCAGGCTCCTTCTCCAGCTGCCTTTTCTCCCCAAACCCCACAGGCTGCAGCTATGCCAGACACCCTGTCGCTGGACCTTTGCTTATGCTCTTCCCTCTGTCTGGAGAACTCTCACCTTCTTGGCCTCACAGATTCCTCTCTGGCTGGGGTGCCCAGATGGACCAGTGCATAGAAACCACCTGAGATGTTTGATAAATGCAGATTCCCAGGTCCTAACCCTAGAGATCCTGATCTAGCAGGCCTGGGGTGGGGCCAGGCACCCGATTACAGGTGACTCTGGCGTGCACGTGGTCAGGAACTGCTGCTGCTGTGGAGTGTTGTATTCCAGGGTGCTTGGCATACACTGCGTCACAGTCCTTGCTTTGCTTCTCTGTGCCCCATTCACATGGGGCAGGCACAGGGTCTTCTATTTCTGGTGATTGTCTCCTTGCCTGGAATATAGTAGGCACTCAATAAGTAGAATGTTTGAATCCTAATATCAGTTTGTTGTCTCCTTTTAAAGTCTGAAAAGAAAGGTGTGATACCTAAACAGCTTCACTATGCAGAGAAAACAAAAGGTTTGCAAAACAGAATTTTTCTTGTAATCCACAAAGCATGGAGCTTCTCAGAGAGTAATGCTAATGCTAGCCCTGAGTTGTACTGAACACAGCCACCAGGACAGGAACTAGTTGCCAACAGTGAATTCTGGTGAGCTTTGCTATAAATAAGATTAGCAGTTTGATCATCTCCACCAGATCCCCGTGGGGCTTCCACACAGTATGAATCATGAGGAAGCATAGAATACTTAGTGTGCTGTGTTTGGCCTACACCCAGTTTGTAATATGAAGTAATCGGTGTCAAATCAGATCAGCAGTCACAGCAGAGGTCGGGGGTCAAAAGGAGCAACAGAGAACCTCAAAAGTCTCACAAGAGAGGAAAGAACAGAATCACAATTACAGCGGCTGTCATTTATAGGGCCCTTGTACTGTGTGTTTGGTGCTGAACTGGGTACTGATATTAATACGTAATTTTCTCTGATCCTTGTGGTTTGCCCTCTGAGTTAGGAGTTGTCATTCCCAGCTCATTCATGAACTGTCTGAAGGTGAGTGGTTAAGTGCCTGAAAGTCACTCAGAGGGTTGGTGAAGCTGAGGTTTGAGACTCCAGTGGAAACGGTCAGGGGCATCGAATGAGAAGCGCCGGCAGAGGAGGGAGGGATGGTCTTCTTGCCTGCATCCCTCCGTGCCCCGCCTGTTCTGTTGTGCGTTGTTATAAAAATGTTATGTATTAACTGTTGACAACAACAAAAGAATCTTCAACAGTGTATAAGGGAGTCTCATGAAAACCAGAAATCTCTAGCCTGCAGCTGTTTACCCTGTGTCTACTCCCATGGCAGGAGCTGCTTGTGTATCTTTCCTAAACTTTCTGGTGGTCTGGAGGGGCGGGGGGCATTGGTAAATCTTAAACATAGCTAACCTTTGACCTCAGGACTCAGCTAACCTTTTACAGCAAAGGTCTGGAATGTGTTGAGGACCGGAGAGGTAGAGCTTCAGAGGGCAGAAGCTTCTTCCAGAACTGCTGTCTTTATCAGAGGGCTCATGTGGAGTCACTGTGAACAAAGTCTCTGGCAACTGAATTCTTCCTTTCACCACTCCAGCAGAGCGTCGTGGTCAGAAGTGAAGACTGTCAGGGGCTAAAACAACACACGAGGGTTTGAGAAGAAGCTTAGTGGTGAGCTTTGGCGTTCCTCAGCCTTGCCCCAGGCAAGCATCACACACATCCCTTTTGTTTTGGTTGTTGCTTAGG
The DNA here is from genome assembly GCF_041296265.1 of Equus caballus. Classification (NCBI taxonomy): domain Eukaryota; kingdom Metazoa; phylum Chordata; class Mammalia; order Perissodactyla; family Equidae; genus Equus; species Equus caballus. The sequence continues at coordinate 83,900,355 of NC_091691.1, forward strand.
TGATTTATTTTTGATACCTGGTAGGTAAGTTGGTTAGAAGCTGGTGACATGTATAGGAAAATGTCAGCCCCGTGATGCTCAAGAGTGGTTTTCATACTCAAAACTGTGGGCTGCACCCTTTATACTCTGATGGAGAAAACCTCAGGGTGGAGTTTAGGGTCTTATTCCCTCTTCCTCTTAAAGAGTCTCTTTAGGAAGTCAGTCTGTGTTTACTAAGGAGGAGCTGGGCTAGTATTATGAATGATGAGAAGTGAGTTTGAATTTTCTGAGCTTCAGAATATTCTTACTAAAAGGGATCATCCAGTCTGATGACTTTAAAACTTTGTTACAGAACTCTGTCCAAAGAAGTTCTAACATAGAAACCAGATACATAAAACAGATTAAGGTGTTATCCTGTAGTTATCCTGAGAGAGTTACGAGGACTAAGGCTCTGTAGAGTCTGCATTTTGAAAACAGTGATTTGGTTCAACTCCTTTATTTTGGATGTACGAAAACTGGGGTTCAGCATATTAAAGTGACTTGTCCGACGTCATATGGCTAATTAACTGGAATGTTGAGAAAAGGATAAGATCTTCCCCAAAGGTAGACACTTAGCCTGGGTGTCTTGTTCCTCCTCCAGACTCTGCTACAACGGCAAAGACAAAATTAGGTCATAATAGCAGTCACGGTACAAAATGCTGTCCAACTTGGCAGAATTTTAGGAACTCCTAGACATTTCTTCTCGCCAGCTCTGTTGGTGGTCAGCGGTAGCATATTGTAGCAAGGCCGTATCGCAGGCACTCGGAGAGGCAGATTCTGGAGCAAGCAAGCCTGCCTCTGTCATTTCCCGTCTCCCCTACTTGTAAGTTTAACCTTGGGCAAGCTCCTTGATTTCTCTGTCTCATTTTCTCATCTGAAAAATGTGCCAACTTCATAAGTTTGAGGTGAGGATCAATGAGATACTCGGTTCCAGTATCTCGGGTGTGCCAGGTGAGGACTGGGTGCTTTAATGGGGGCTGGGTGCCAGGCTTGTGGTAATGGTGACGGTAATGGTGGTGCTGGTGCCAGTTGCTAATAGTTGAGGTAGTATTGATCACTGTTTAGGCTGCCCTGGCACCTTCCTGCTCATTTTCTGATGCTCAGTGCCCTTGCCTATATCTCAGCATTGTCCTCCAGCATTCACCTGGCTGAAATGGGAAAATGCCATCATCCTCACTCAGGTGGGCTAAGTTGGGCCATTGATAAATGTCCATTTATGACCTTTCTTGATTTCATCCCTTTTTTGTTGCCCTCTCCTTTCCCCAGCTCGCTAGCACTCGTGTCTGCTCCTAACAGGGTCCTTGGAATGTGGTTGGTGCTCAGTAAACATTCGTTGATGTGAATGGTGCTGCTGTACCATCGAGAAGGGAGGAAGAACTTGAGACCAATCTGGGCTCCCCTTCTCCACCCCCTTGAACTTGCACCCTACTGTCCTTTCACCGACTCCCACACCTTGGCCTTTGGTTCTCTCTTCGCACTGAATTCTCTTCCCGAAGTTTCTTGATTGATCTTTCATGTAGACACCCTAGTACCCACCTCTACCTGGATGAGCACTCCAGACGTGCCCAGACATGCCTGCCTTGTTACAGCTGGGAGACGCTGTCCCAGACTGAGACCCCACTCTTGACCCCCAACTGTGTGTGTCACTTACTATGAACTATTCAGGGGATACAAGCCAAGGTAAATAAATGATTAGTAGAAGACTCTGCATGTTCTGTTAAAGTGAGTGCTTAGCTCTTTATTGCAGTTTTATAATAGGCAGCAATCATGATAGCTGAGGGACATGAAAACGAGATGACAGTCAGCAGAGTTTATGGCGTTCTATAATGTGAGATTGTGTGTGTGCGCGTCCGTGCATGCACCTCCATGGCATACTGGGAGCCTGGTCTTGAGATAACAGAGATATCAGGCCTTGAGCTTTTTTTAGCAACAGCTTGGTGGCTGGAAATAGAAAGTTTCTATAGCTAAAAAATACTCTTTTCAAATAGCGTCTAGAACAGTGGTTCTCAGAGTGTAGTTCCTGGATTGAGAGCAGCAGCATCTCTGGGAATTTGTTAGAGATGCAAATTCTAGGGTCCTACCTCAGTCCTGCTAGATCTTTGGGGGTTTTGGGGGCTGGGGGCCAGCAATCTGTTTTAACTATCCCCACCCACCCCCAGGCAATTCTGATATGCTAAATGGTGAGAACCACTGACCTAGAAACTGACTCCTGATTCATCACCCACACCGGGGCTCTGAGGAGGAAGGTGCTCTTGTGGTCTTTAGACCTAGGTTAGGTTCTGGCTCTTGATATCTTTATTCTGAGGCTGAGGCTGTCCAGATAAGAAGTAGGTCTATCTGGTTAGATATTGCTTAATCAAAGAACATCTGTAGTTTATGGATAAGAGGCAAAGTATTAATTAATACCTTCTTCTAAACCAGAATGTTAAAATTAAAATATTTACTCAGAATATAACTGAGCAAATTCTGTTGCTGTTTTTCTCTTTTTTAAGGAGATATATTGTAGCTTCCATTAAGATGCATTTTATGGGTAGTAAATACTATATATATATATCTATCTCTATACCAACAATATTTTTCATTGACCTTTGACTTCTGTTTTTTGGGTATTGAGTATAGTCCAGTTACTACCAAGTTTTTAATTTTATCATACCTTTCTCTTTCCTTAAAAGATTTCATGGCAGATTTATTGAGATACTAAATAAAAATCAGTATAGTCTTAAGCATTATATGATACCCTGTAATCTTTGGAAATATCCTGGAAGTTGCAAAATAAGGGTAACAGTCATGGTAAAGCCACTAAAGGATAATGCTCAAATTGGATAGAAATAAATCGTCACCTATAGATAATTAGATGAGTGAAAATTTGGGGATTTGAATACGTGAGTGTCCTTTTCTGTGATTTTCAGAATCTCAAATGTGAAATGGAAGAACCTGGATCCCAAATTCTTAGACAGTTATTAGGTTGACTGGATTTGAGCTATCCTAAGGTTAGGAACACCAGAACATGTGAGTGGATTTACCAAAGTCTTAGTAGATAGTCTACGTTAAGTAATCCTTTCAGTACACTTCTTGCTAAAAGATTTTAGTTTCCCAAAGAAATAATAGGAACTCTAGGACTGGTAGTCAAGAAACCTGAAGTTTAATCTAGACCTTACTGAAATCTGTAACTTTGGGCAAATCTCTCTTGATTTCCTGGGCTTTAATTTTTCATTTTTGTTTTTGTTATAATCTGTAAAATGATGGTCTTTGGTTTAGATGAACTATGTGTTACTGCCACTAAAAGGAAAGTAATTTTTACCTACATAGTGGAAATCAGAATATAAATAAGATGAAAACTAAATTTTCCAGCTAGATTTTGCTAGTCTGAACATATTTTGTATGCTTTTTAATGATCTTTCTTGTGATCTTTTCAGAATCTGATTGTATTTAGGAAAAAAAACTATGACAGATTAATCCCTTTGAATTAATTTTAGGGAAGATTATCTTTAAAGTTAAGGTACAGGTTTCATGATATTTTTGCTTTTAAATAAATGTCATTCAATCTGGTTGCTAGAAATTTATCTCAGTATACTTAGTTTAGTAGGCCTATAGAAAATGTTACTGCTTAGTTTGTGGAATATACATGAGCTGGAGTGTTAACTGATATTTGCATTTTCATTTAGCTTTGGCTACTTTGTTATGTTTTTTAAATGAAAAGTATAATCCAATCTTATTCAGTCTGAAATTTTTTCTTACAGTGATCCGTATGTGAAACTTTCATTGTACGTAGCGGATGAGAATAGAGAACTTGCTTTGGTGCAGACAAAAACAATTAAAAAGGTAAGTGTCCATCCTTATTAAACTTGATTTGTCATAATTTAATCCAATTAAATTACATATTTTGGCTCTGTAGAAGTTTATATTTTAAGTTTAAGATGGCAATATTTTTATTTTAAGCATCTCCCAGGATTAAATCTATAAAGTCAACGTAGACCAAACTTTTTAGTGTTAACCCAAGATATCGGTTCTGGCTTTTAGTTGAATGATTGTAAAAACAGTATTCTTAAAATAAGTATTATTACAAATAAGATTTTTTTTCCCCTGCAAAGAATATAGCAAAATAAGGATTTGTTCTTGTTGGCTGGTTATTTTTTATAAAGAAATCTGAAATAATTTAAAATACATTTAATGACATGGAGTGGCTTGTGGAATTGGTAGGCACAAAAAGAATGGTTTAACATGAAACAAGTATTACCAAAGGGAGCAAAATAGTTGCTTAACTACATGAAAACAAAATATATTAATAAAACTATATGTTTGTGTGTCTATATGTTTTACTCTTCTACATTTTACATAGATATTTTCAGTAAAGATTTGTTTCCATGATTATAATATCTTAATTCATGTCTCCATTTTTTACATAAAATATTTACTTCATATTTGGGGCATTTATTGAAGATGGCATGTTTTCTATCAAAAGTACTGTTTTTATCTGTGCTTCAGTGTTATTTATGGATTACTGTTATTTTTCCTCCCCCACCTTGAGGGGGTTAGATAGTCTCACACTTTGAGTGATAAGCATTTCCTGGAGAGTGTGGTGATGGCTTTTGAAAAATGGTAGTTCTCCTGCTGTTGTGCAGACGCCTGGGCTCTCTGACCAGGTCATTTTGTGTAAGGAACGGCAATTGTAGCGTGTCCTCCACCTGGCATTCGGACTGGCGTTAAAAATCTGTTTTGCAAACAGGAGCGTGTGTTTGGATTAGTGGGGAGGATTCCTGCGAAGGACGGAGGCCATTGTTCGCAGTCTAGGCGCCGTCCCTGGTTGTTATCAGTGGAGTGGGGGGCCCGCCTGGCAGCAAAGCCAGCCGAGGACCCGCCGGCTGCGGAACGCAGCGGGAGCAGCGACCCAAAGCCACCAAAGCCGGCGATTGGGGATCCTGAAATGTTTTCTCCTGCATGGGCAGGGCCTCCTCCCCCCTCCTCCTCTCCACGGTAGAGGGTGTAGCTCCGCGGCTGGGGCTGCTCTGCCGCGCACGGCAGCCAGGCTCCTGGTTAGTATTTCTCTGCTGCTCTCGGGTTTTAAGTACTGCTTTCATCCTCCTCTCTTCTTGGCCAGGTGCCTGGTCCTTTGTGCGTTTTGTCGTCTCACGTTGTTGTGTTATTGTTTTCTTCCCTCGCCTGTCATTTGCCTCTTCTCCTCTGCGGTCCTCTGAAGCTGGTCTCCAGGAGCTGCAGCCCCTGGCAGGCCTGGGCCTGCCCCACCTCTCCTTGGCTGCCCGCCACCCCTCTCCCTTCCTGCCTCCTCTCTCTCTCTCCTTACCATCTTGGCTCCATTCAAAGCTGAACCTATGAACCCCTGTTATTTAGGATTGGATTCACTGTTGAGTCGTGGGTGGGAAAGTGCTAATTTTTTCTAAAATGCCAGTTCAATGTTGTACGAATTCTGCGTTTTTTGTTTTTGTGGGGCATTGTGTTAATATTTTTTCTTTGCTTCTTCCTGCACTAGTATGTTAAAGGACATAGATTGATAAAGGCAAATATCATTCTGATTAAAATAATACCTGTAGCCATTGGTGAGGCTGTGATTTTTCAGTCTCAAATTTTTATGTATAATTTTTAAGAGATGTTTATTTGCGTATTATGCAAGTACAAATGCACGAACATATGTGCATATGTATCCTTTCATAGTATCTGTTTCATCTTAGTTTCAAAGGATGTTTGGCAGCCCATGCTGAGAACAAAAGTATCCTTTCCGTGTCCTTGGGAGATATATTTAAATAGGTTGATATGGAGATGGATGAACGAATGGATAGAGAAAAGGACTGAAGGATAAGTAGAGGAATACTTTTAAACCTGGTTATTTTGGAAAAAAAGAATTCACTTTTGGTTTGTAACTAGCAGGTTTTTGTTGTTATAAAATCTGATCATCAGTATTGTTCTTGATAAACTATTCTTCAGCTTTCACTATTTAGGTGAATAGTGAACACTTTCACCCTTCTGCCACCTGCTTCATTGCTCTCCAAAGCAGATTGGTGGCAGGTTGGGGGAAGTGAACAAAGTTCGTTTCCTTCATGATAGAATAATCATATCAAAGTTAATTTTTTGAAGAATATCTTTTATGTTTTCATGACGATGGCTTTTTGTAGATCCCTGGCGTTTTTTCTTCTGGTTGATAGCATGCAATTTATGGTTTCTTCTGTATGAATCATCTGTTTCATAGATAGATCCCTTTCCCATCTAGTTTGGTTTACAGAATTGTCTCCAGTAATTGACTAAATGCTTCCTTTATTGCCATTTTGAATATGTCTTAGCAATTTTTTTAATCAAGAAAAATGTTTAAGCAAATATGTGGACTGCTTGTACTAGTAGCATCAGTGACAGTAAATGATGTTACAATTTCTCTTCCAGACGCTGAACCCAAAATGGAATGAAGAATTTTATTTTAGAGTAAGTTTTTCATTTTTTGGTAATAATTGTTGTTGATAAGTAGATTGATATGTTATCATGATAGATTCCTGGTGAGCAAAAGCTGTCAGATTTTTATTGTGAAATTCCTTTTAGTTTGAGAAATGGTTGGGTAGCCTCCTAATGTGTCCCAAATTTTCAAAGATTATAACTAGTAAGAAAATAATGTTTTAGGGAAGTAAGAAAAGTTACCCAAATACCATATTTTAGCTTTTCTACTCAAAGAAATGTTATTAAAATGATAGCTTAATTAAGTCTATGAGACATGGGGTATAAATTATTTTAGAGATAAAATAAAACAATAGAGGCAACGTGATTAAAAAGAAGCCTAAAAATTACCAATCATGTTCCATTTAGGAAGGAAAATCTTTGTAATTCAGATATTTAGTGTGAGTGTATGTGTGTAGCATAACGTGACTTCTGGAGTTTAAATATCACTGAATTAGGTAAAATTTCTCAGCCTTTTCTGTTTACTATCTAGAATAGCTATGTGTAGAAATGACTGAATTCTCTGAATTCACAGAGCTTACTGTTTAGTGAGGTTTTGTGGTTGTTGCTGGGCTTTTTTATACTGAAATTTTGGAAATAATAAACTAGTCTGCTATTTAATGGAAAGAAAGGGTTTTTTTCTCTTCAAAATGAATATGTTATAACTGTATAGCGGTGATATTAAGAACTACTTTATCTTCAGAAATGCTCTAGGTGAGATCCGGTTAGTGTCGATTTCCGGAGAACGATATTACCATTAGCCCCATTATAACTGGTCCTGATTTCTTCCTTTGAATGGGATTTTGTATGTTCCATACTGAGATCACTGTATAGCACATCTGCTTTCTATTGTGTTCAGAGCTGAAATATGGCATTGATATTTTAATACTTGGTGAGATTCTATGTGTAGTCTCTACCAGATGTATTCTAAATTACTTCATGAAGGACTGAAAAGCTAATGGGGACAGACAGATGTTATTGGCCCTGAGTTAACTCTCAGATAGAGCTTTCCACTTGTAAAAATCCAGATTACTTAGACATCTTTCAGTTTAACACCTTGGCCGCATTTATGTCAATTTTAGTACATCCAAAATTTTTTTCAACTTATCTTGGCTATCGACATATGTAAACTTTATTTTTCTTGACTTTTTTTAAAAAAAGGTTTTGTTTATTTATACCACAAGTCTTTCTTGAGTGCCTACTGCGTGTGAGCTCCTGCCACAGCCCGTGGATGCGTTGGTCAGCAGCACAACCCTTCATAGAGGTTACAGACAGACGCTAAACCCCCCGTCCAACTGCTTGCTCCATCATTAGGCTGAGGGCAGGCAAAGGCGCCAGAAGCACAAGTGGTGCTCTGGGCTGTACCGTCAAACGTTATTTCATTCTACTTTCCATTGTGAAGCAGCCAAGACTTAATGACAGTAGACCTGGGTCATATCTGGCTCTACCACTTACAGCCTTTGTGACCCTGGAAAAACCACCTGAGATCTTGCATTCTCTGTGGGTTCCTTATCTCTCAGGTAGGAGAGGGAAGTCCTCACTTCATAGGGCTGTGGCTGTTTCCAGGATTTACATGCGATGACATAAACAAGAACACCCCACCACCATGTCTCACACATGGTTGGTACTTAACTAAAGGATACTGGAGTCCAAATGATGATTCCTGCTATTTTGGTGAGGTTTTGGTAAAGAGACAGAAAAAAACAAAAAGACATTGAAAGCCCAGTAGCTCTGACATTGACCCCACAGTTGCTTGAAGTGGAGACAGCTTTCATTTCTTTGTATCAGTAATGGTTCAGAGCGTGGGCTGTTGGAGACAAGCAGGCCAGGCCTGGTTGGGGTCCTATTTGCTCTGCATACTAGATGTGGGCTCTTGGGCAAGTTACTTCACCCTCGAGAACCAGCTCCTCCTTTGTAAAATTGGGGTGACAGTTAAAAATCATAGGGTTGCTGCGAGGATTAAATGAGATCATGTGTCTTGATACTTAATAAGGAGATATTTCCTAAAAAATAAGCACACAATAGTAAAAAGCTACTTGTACTATTTTCTTCATTATTTTTGTCATTGCTAGTATTACTAGGCCCAAGAGATTTCCTCAAGCGTAGACCCTTGTGAGGAGGTGGCCTTGGTTTACAAGTATGAGGGTGCCTTTTGTAGAGGAGATTTAGAAACTCTTTAAAACTATTTCGAATTATTCTTCCTGAGGTTAGAAAACCAGCTAAAAGCATTTTCTTCTTCTGATATGCCTAAATGATAGGTGTAGAATAATATAGAAACCAAAATAGAAAACTTGATTTAGTAGATATAGGATTTCCAGAAGAGTAGGTTAATTGTTCATATTACACAATTGATTTGGGTGTGTTATTGCTATTTCTGTCTCTTATTTCATCCTTTGAATTATTTCTGCCCCTTTTTGAAATACTATTTGTTCCTTATAGGTAAACCCATCTAATCACAGACTCCTATTTGAAGTATTTGATGAAAACAGATTGGTAAGTGGTCCCAATTTTCAATTATTGCTTCATTTTTTAAAAACTGAATTTTTAGAGCAGCATCTTTAAAACTCTCTATTTATGTTGTGCTTCTGAAAGTATGTATGCGGCTCAAAAAGACTTATTTTTGTCCCATTGCTAGTTTAATGTTCAAAGTTCTAACAATTATTTTTGTATGGCTAGGGCAAAATTTATTTGTGTAGATGTATGTTTTTATCATAGTTAATGTTAGTGAAAGTCACGCTGGTGCTATACAAACCATATATTTACGCTCCTCTGTAGGGAATACAGAACAGAAGGAAGTCTGTAAAGAGGCCCTCACACAGGAAAACAACCATTCAGGGTTTTTAAGTATCAGCCAGACTACACTATTGTGACACATGCAGTAATGAATCTATGGCAATTCTCTTTGGGAAAACAAAAATCTAATTAACAATATCTAGCAAAAAGTGAATCTAAATTTAGCAGGTAAAATTAAGCTGTATTTAAAAGTGTTATTTTCTCAAGGGAAATTCATGGAAGTATCTTTAAAGAACCAAAGATGTTACTGAGGCATAAAACTGATACAAACTAACATTTTCTGTATAGATTGATAGATAGGTAGAGGTATAGATATATCTCTCTCTCTATAAAGTATATTTTTTATATATACACATAACTGATATATGTTAGATATCTTTTAGAAATGAAATTTCAGAAGCAAATCTGGCTTAAAGCATTTTTCCAGATTTAACTAACTAGAAAGTATATATCAAGTACCCATCAACCAAGTGTTCTGACTATGACAAGGAATATTACGTGTAAGCTTTCAAGGCACTCTCAGAAGTGGTATTATAACTCAGTAAGTCAGTTGTACTCAGATTTGCTTGCCCTGTAACTTATGTCTATTATTTTGTTAAACGGAATGTTATTATGAACCATTCTGCAAAATTCAGCTGAAACTCTTGAGTTTTTGAATAGCTTGAGTTTAATAGAATATTTGATCTGGAGGAGCCTTATAAGACAACCCATTTCACTCCTCGTCTCTGCAAACGAGAGACTTGAAGTCTAGATCCTTTACATAATTTAAACACACGAGTCAGTGGAAGCTCCAGGGTGGAACCTTCTGGTCTCCTAAGTCTCAGGCCAGTGGTGGCAAATGGCCAGGCCCCCCTCCCCGCCCCCCCCCTCCCCAATTGTAGAATCTGGGAGTGTGTTTCATCTCCTGTGCTTGGTATTCTGCAAATCAGAAAGCCAACAGATTCTGGCCTACCATCCCGATCTCTTTCTTATTAAAATATATGGGTTCTTTCTTGGTGGCTTTGCATGGAACTCAACATTTTATACCTTGGGGGATAATTAGCAGTTTTGAGTAACTAAATTGAAATCATTTTTGCTGTGTGTCTGAAGTTACTTTCTTGTTAAATTCAATGAGAGATTCCGCTGAGGAGACAGTTCGTAGCCCTCCGTCTCCCATGCAGCGAAGACTGAGTTAGGCAGTGTTCACTGGAGTAACTGGAAGTCCCTGGAGGCACAGAGGCATTTGCTGACTAATTCTTATTCTCTCCTTGGTTGAGTACACTAACACTTCTTCACGGTGAAGAAAGGCTTACGTCTGAGGAAAAACTGCCTCTTGTCAGAGGTGTTTTCATTCATTCTTTCATTTTCTTCCATTAAGAGAAATTCACTGAAAAAAAAAAAAATTTGTTTCCCATTTCTGTTATCTAAAACAATGAGTGTTGTTGAGATGACCTTGCCATGGGCCCTAAACTATACTTCTAAACCAAAAAAGGGCTTTGAACACAGAGCTCTTAGAAATCCTGTGTGAATACAGACTTTCACTGAAAAGCTGTTTCATGACAGAAAGACTTCGCTTTGCCCCAGGCCATTGTGACTGTGCAGTGAATGCTGGTAGTAGTGTTTTTCTCTTTGTTGGCTGTTAATCCAGTGAAGACAATAGTGACTGTAGTGGTACTTGGGCAGTTTCAGCACTAAACAAGCTAACTTCCATTTCTCTCATAGAGATCATTTTTGGCATTTAAAACACATGCCTTTAGAAAACAGGTTTGGGTGTATGTAAACACAGGGTTAATCCTCCACACCCTCGACTCCAGAGCTGTTGACAATGTCATGCTTTGCAGATTTTAAAATAAACTTTTGGTCACTGTTTGCAGCTTGGTATTTTCCCTTCCTATTTTTTACTCCCTCCTAAATAAACCTCTTTGTTAAATAACTGATGTTTCTGGATCATGGAAAATAGTAAGTTTAAAACACACAGAATATATCCAAGTTAACTACTAATCTGATGACAGTTTTTTGAACGTGGACTTCTACTTTTATTTCTTAGGTAAGAAGGGCCAGAAAGGGGCCTGTCACAAAAATAGCAGGATTCCATGTTGGTATCGCAATGGCAGTAATATTGCTGACTTCTTACTGGAAAACAGGCAGCTCTGGGCAGCCTCTTTTCTGTATGGTATTTAAGTTAACTTACTACGAAAACCACATGCACACCCTTCTTCAATTTTCCTTCCTTTTTATGGGGGGATGGTGGTGGTGATTTTTTCTCCTATCTGGCATATGGGCGGGAATGTTTTCTCCAGCTGGGTTCCTTTTCTCCAGTACTTCCCTGTCTGACAATCATATTATGCGTAAGACTGCCTCATACATGCATCTTTTAAATGAAAAATGTTGTACTAGCAGGAGACAGACCGCTCGCTGGCGGTGCTGTAAGTCGTGCCCCTTCCACTTAGCTATTTTGTTCCTTGCAGATCATGTTCTAATTATTTAGCATTAAAGGGACGCTAATTCTGTGGGGCGTGTAATCGTATTTATAGTACGTTTTATTGGTTTGCATTCCATCGTGGTAGGGTGGTGATATCATAAATAACAGAGAAACATAACATCCGATGCTTGTGAAAGGGTTTTCCTGCAGACCAGGCGTTTTTACTTGTGATTATTCGGTTCGGTGGGGAGGCGGGGAGACGCTGTGGTGCCGTGTGTTCCAGGCCCGGCCTCTCGTATTGGTTAGAGAGTCCGGGTGCCCCGCTTTGTTCGGAAGGCACTGTCCTGTGAATGTGATGCGGTGTAGATTTATAGCAGCGTGGCTCGGAGTGTGTTTGCTGCCTTAGTCAGCTGTGAGAGCTCCCTGCTGGGGCCACTCCTGTCTGATGGAAAAGCAGCAGCTGGGAAGGTGCTGTTTCAGGCTCTTGCTGTTTAAAAAAAAAAAATGAGAGCGAGAGGGGGGAAAACTCCACTAAGTCCACAAGCTGGCATTGGAGGGGGAGACCGCGGTCATGTGGTTCTGGCCATCCTACCCTCTGTCACAGTGTGGATGAGAGCTTTTTGCTCTTATCCAATCATGCCTGGAATGCCGCTTGCCACTTGGGTTATTTCTGCTATCTGTCGCTCTTGGTGCCGCAGTGCTAACGGTTTGGCAGATGGGACACTTTTTCTTGGAGTTTGTGTCTTTAGTTTTTGACTTCTGGCAGCGCCGGGCTTGTTGTTGCCGCTCGCCTTGTCCCTCCCTGCCCCCCTGGGCACCATGGCCCATCGGCTTCGGTTTCATTTTGGCTCTGGGCGCAGCAACACAGCCCCCGAATCAGAGATCCTAGACCAGGAGAGAGAAGACGACTTTTTCATGGCATTCCACACCCTCCCGCGGAGGAGCGGCCCTCACCCCTTCGCCCAGAACGGAGCGGAGGACGGCGGCGGCGGCCTGCAGGAGGGCGTGGGAGCGCTCAAACGAAGCACGTCCATGTTCATCCCGCAGCTCCTGAGCCCCGTCGACGCGCGTCCCACCCGCAGCTCGTCGGTGCAGATCTCGCTGCAGCGCAAGGCGGCCGACGGGGCCCCCGACGGGTGCGTGCCACCCGAGGGCCCGGACGGCGACGCGGGGCCCCCGGAGCCCAAGGCCCCCGAGAGCTCGCCTCCGATGGCAGCCAGGGTGGCGGGCCCCCAGGTCAACGGCACGTGCGGCCGCCGAGCGCTGGGCCCCGTGGCTGCCGAGGGCAGCGAGGAGGCCGAGCCGCAGGGCCGCCGGGGGCCCGAGGGCGCCGGGCTCCGCATCCAGCACCGCGCCTCCAGCGCCGACGTGCGCCAGGTGAGGCTGACGCCCTTCGGGGCCGACGGCCAGAGCGGCCCTGCGGCGCCCGAGCCCCGGCGCTGGTCCCTGCAGCACGTTCCAGATGCTTCTGGAAGTTCCGGGAAGCGGTGCTTTGTCTTCCAGTTGCAGCAGCCGCAACCAGGCGCGCCGGGGCTGGGCGGCGACTTCAACTTCGGTTTCACCGGCACGAAGGGGGACAGGTTGGTGAGGTATCCCCGTATCCGGCTGGAAAGGAGCACCTCGTACCCCACGCAGCCCCGAGCGGAGCGCGGGAGCCCCACGGAAGAGCGGGGACACCCGGAGACGCCGCCTCGGGGCCGCAGGGTGGCTCCCGAAATCCACAGGGCGAATTCCGTGGAAAGGACGCCACAGGGTCAGGGCTGCACGTTTAAGATCAGGCAAGATCAAAACGCGGGGCAACAGCATTTTAGAATTCTTGTGACTCGGGGGCCAGAAGAAGCTCTCCAGGATCCCGAGGAGAATAATGCCACCAGCCCTGGTTCCGCGGTGGCCGGAGCCCCGGTAAGTCAGCGTGCGTTACATGTGACGGCCGGTCGGAAGGGGAAGGGACTGATTCAAGCCCAGAAAGTTTATTCTGCAGCGTAATTAAAATAAACTTCATCCTCCTCCCTTCTGGGAGTTTCCTTGCTTCAGGGCAGTGTAACTTAATGTTTGGCCGAGTTTTAAGACTATGATTTGTGGTCCAGTGCTTGGTAGAGATCCATGAAAGTAGTTAGCTTTTCACAAAATATCTTTTCTTTAGGTGGTTGAAGTCAAGTAACTCTGTTTTGAAAATCCAAACATCCCCCACTCCTCCCCCCCGCTTCTGAATGAAGGAATTTTAAAAATTTATTACTTTAAATGAATCTACCAGTGCTCCAACATGTTGATGTTGGAAATGGGTTTAAAAGCTGCTTGCAAATATAGTCTGTGACAACACTTTTAAAAATAATCAGTTCTGATTAAAGGTGAGTGAATACTGCAAAATCTTGTCTAGTGTCTTAATTAAGAATACACATAAAGTTTGACCAATTCTTCTTAGCGGTCTTTTTTCTGTAGAGGGTCAGCCCTTGTTATATAATTTATTGTCTTGGGTTTTTTTGTCTTGTTAAATAATACTGAACAAGAGTAGTCACATTTGTGGAACAATAAGAAATGTGTTTTTGAAGCAGATCGACTTATGGGCCAAGGCTAGGCAAAACTGACTAGGACTTGTTAATGGTCAGACTGTATGGCCATGCAACTTAACACTGCCCACTTGAGTGTCTAAGCCAGGGTGCTGTATATAGAATGGTAAGTGCCCTGTCTCCAGCTGTGGAAACAGATGCCCTAGAACAGGTTTTGGCCGTTATTGCTCCTGTGTTCTTATTCTCTCCCTTTCAGTGAAATGGAGTACAGAAAGACAGCTGCCAACTCCACCAGGCAAATGATGACTTTGCAGCTTTCATAGTTTATGGTGGGATGAACAGTTTCATCAGTTACCTTTCTTTTACTGGTAATCACCAGCCATTGAGTTCTTTTTTCAAGAACAAGCTCTTTATATTTTGAATTGGATTTTTTTCCCCTGAATTTCCTGCGATTACTGGTTTGAGGATATATTTGTGAAATGTCCGGGGGGGGGGGGGGGCTCTTTTTGGGTTTCAGTTGTGAATTGTGACTTTTCAAAGTGGATGGCTGAGTATTACTATAGAATTGTATCATCTTTTGTTTCTTTGTGTTGAGAAATATTTTTGGCCGTTCAAGTAAACTTGATCACTGCTCCATCATTGGTTTTTACCATCTTGAAGGTGTAATCAGATACTAAAGGCTGATGTGATCTTTTTCTTGATGTTATGTAACTGTTTCTTCTTCTTTTCCCTTCCATAAACCCTTTGCTTTGATTATGTCTAACCGTTTTATTAGGAAGTATCTGAGTGCGTTTTCTTGGTCTGAACCAATACCATTTTTATGCCGTGGTAGAACTTGCAATAGAATTTTGGTCTAATAGTAGCTTCTCACCTTTGCTCCAGAAAACTACCATCTCGGTGGTCCCAGGCTTTGTTGGGCAACACAATTCCAGTTGAATTTGGACCAGTTGCTACAGGAAGATGAAGAAACAAAATGCATTTCCTCAAGTCTTGATAACTATTCAATTATATTACCAAAAACTTAAGTCCTTTTGCAGTTAGATGTCGAGGACAAATGGGTTTATATAATTAAAGTCTTATTTGGTGTGGTGTTTCTAATGTAATTATAAAACAAATAGAATATGTTAAAAATTATGCTTACTTTACATATAGGGGCTGTTGTATCTTGCAAGGACTACCATTGTGGAAAACAAATTTCTTCAAATTTGGGTATTTAAGTTCTAGAATAAAGAACTTTTCTTGAAATAAATTCTATCTAGTGCACAGTAGTTTTCATTTTCATATTTGTATTTTTGTACACATACATAAATAATAATAAATTATTGGTAAGAAGCTGGAGTTTTTATTTAAGCAAAAATTTTTTCTTAAGAAACAAAACAAAACTTGTCCCTTAACAAAACTGTCTGCTCCATTCAACACTTTGTACGTGTTTCATACGGGCAGGGGTGTTAAGTGTAGGGAGCAGCTGCCACGGCCTTATTTATCTTGAGGGAAAACATTCGCTTGGGCGTCTACAGTCTGGCTGCCACCAAGGTTTTTTGACGTTTCTAATATCTGCTGCTTCGGTCAGAAAGGCATTTCATTATTAGTTTACATTCAAAAATTAAAAATCTGTTGCGGTCTGGTTTTTGAATGATGTCAGGAAATCATTCTTGATTGAGAAAACCACTCAGGATTCCTTTTACGAATGTGCTCAGGTTTCATAGTCTATGCCTGAGGCCTTATTGCAAGGTTAACTTGTTGAGTACTTTTCTCTGTGTCTCCCAGACAGCCTGTTGTGAATAAATCTGAAATGCATCATGACTCCAAAAAATGTTAACCAGCTAGATTCCTAGAAAAAAAATGCATGGGAACCCCTTTGTGATGATCAGTATTCCACTGGGTCTGACACCTTCGGTGAAGTAGAATTGGTTCTTGGAGTCATCAGTTAGAAATCAATTATAATATTTCAGAGTTCTTAGAAAATGTCAGTTCAATTTGTGGCATTATTTACAGTCATTTAATGAATGCTTTAGTTATTTTCTTAGTTTTTGAGTTATTTGGTTTGGTTATGAGCTGCTTCACTGCATTAGAGTTATTCCGAGGATGTTGGACCCCTGTTTATCAGCTTTTGTGTCCTCTTTAGCAAGGTTTCATGCGTAATAACTGCGAGGCTCTGTGTTTTACAAGCTTCGGGAGCCAGTTTTCTAATCCCATTAATGTCGTTAGGTGTTTAAGGTCCACTGTGTATATATAACATTACACGAGGCACTTGGAAAATTTCAGAGGCTGTCTCAGTTTCTTGCTGACACAGAGCTCGTAACATAAACAGAGGGAGGAGGGCCTGTGGGGGCAAAACCAGGTATTCTAACACCACTACATGTATTCCTAAGGGACCGTTCCTTCTTTAGTTCCGTCCCAGGTTCTCCAGACTTTTCCCTGTGCCCTCTCAATGGACATAACACTTCACAGAAGTAGTGTAATGTAGTAATGTTTTGTAATTAAGATTTTGTCTTACTGAACAACAAAAGAATACCAAAACTATTTTTATTTGGGTAGATTTTAGTTTGAATCTCTTTCAGAGAAAGTGATTTTACTATATAGAAAAATTTCAACATTATTTTTAGTTGGTGTCTCTTTTTCATCCTAAAAAAATACTTCTATGAATATTGTATGTATAAACCACTCCTTTATTTAAAAACACAACAGCGTTGTAAGGGGTAAGAAACACGCTAAATTCCTTTCATTGACTTGGGTTTCTGAATGGATTCTGTAAAAGTTTTTTTCTCTTGGATATAGTAGTAATCTCTTTTAGTGTGGTCATATATGAGAATATTTCAGTATCATTTAACAAAATTTCAACTGTTTTCAGGGATTTTTTTTTTTTTAAAGTTTGGCACCTGAGCTAACATCTGTTGCCAATCTTTTTTTTTTTTTTTCTCCCCAAAGCCCCCCAATACGTAGTTGTATATTCTAGTTGTAGATTCTTCTGGTTGTTCTATGTGGGATGCCACTTCAGCATGGCCTGAAGAGCTGTGCCATGTCCCCGCCCAGGATCCGAACCGGGGAAAACCTGGGTCGCCAATGCGGAGCTCGGAAACTTAACCACTCAGCCAGGGGGCCGACCCCCCAGGGATGTTTTGAAAAGTATAGGCAGTCCACAGGGTTGACACCAGTGTGGGTTTTTACACACAGGCATGTAGGACTTGCAGTGGTGGCTCATGTTTCTGTGGCACTTCACCATTTGGAGAGTGCCCTGGTTGATTTTGCTTAGTCCCCATAACTATAACAATGCCGAAGCATTGTCTCACTCCTCCCTCCCAACTAGCATGTGAAACAGTGCTGTTACACTGTTTCCCATGAAGGTACGTGACACTGTCTAGGTGTGATAACTAGTATACTATCATATCACCTCGTGTGTGTATAATGAGAATTTCACATTCTTGCTGAAAATTTTGAAGATGGTAACTCCATTGGTGCCTTACAGCACTGGCCTGATGGAGAGAAGGAGGCAGCTTTGGAGGCCCACAGAGCCAGGCTTGGTAGTTTACTGACATGTCCTGGGGGAGTTACACCCCCCTCTCTGAGCGTGCTGTCTCACTGGTAAAAAAAAAAAAAAAAAGTCCCCCTCACAGGTTTATGGTGAGGTTTAAATGAGGCAGCATATATGGAAGTACCGGGTTGGTGTTCATGTTGAGATTTTTCCTTTTTAACCAAATATGTGTAATGCACAAATCTTTCTTCAAGGAAGGTAATTAGGTTAACTGTGAGCGATCAGTTTTTGGTCAGCATAGCATTAGACACAGAGCAACATGAATTTAAGGCATACTTGGAAGTGTTTACTTTAGTAACTAGCTTTGATGTCCTTTCTGCTGTCATCTCATCTTTCCTGAGCCTTTGTCCATTGGATAATCAGCATCACAGAGCCTCGACATCACCCTGCGATGAGGCAGTCCTTGAAAAGCCTTGAATTCATTGCCCAGCTGTGCATTGTAGCAAAGGGTCTTTAATTTATTTGCTGCATTGAATTTTGAAACTTTGAAACATTTATTTCGGCTGGGATTTCAGACGTTGTGTTTTTACCCTGTCATTTTGCTATAATGTTTCCAGCGGTTAAGTTTACTTTTCCTTCTTGTAGGCTGAGACTTTTGAGCAGCAGTCTTATGTTATCTGTACGAAATTTCCATACTGTGTGATTTACAAATGGAGGCAGTAGCGGGGAATAGGCCTTATTAGATATTGTCTTTTAGAGGATTTTCATAAATGCTGCAGCTGCTTTTCTTGGCTAAGCCTGGAGGCAGAGATAAATGTATAATTTTATAATACACGTTAATAAGAATTATTATCTCTACATAAAACTTCACAATACCAGAAGAAATCTTGAATGTAAAATTTAAGATGTAAGAATGATCCTTAAAGTTAATAAATGCTGGGGGGTCTCTATAGGGTTGATGGTTTAGAACTAAGTGAGGCTAATCGAAATGGATTTGTGCAACTTGAAATGATAAGGCAGATTTTTTTAAATAAAAGTAATTAACTGAATGTTATTACTGCTGAGATAGCTTACTGCCCTAAATACACTGATCTTTTTTAACTCTTAATGATACTACCAAAACAGTTGCAATAATGAGGAAAAGACAGGAAATTCATGGATGGCGTTGAAACTGTTGATTTTGAATGCATGAATACCAGAATATCTAAGTTTCCACTGTAAAAGCCAAAAGAAGCTTGGGAAACCCAATCCAGAATTGGCTGGTGATTATTGAGAGGTTTAGTGTCCTGTCTGTGATCATCCAGTTTCCTTGATTCACACCAGGCAGCATAGTATTCCATGGCCCGCACAAGCGAGAGTGCCAGGACATCCACCTGCTGCGTGTACCCAGCCCCGGTTTAAAGATTAAAAAGGCCTAAAAGGATAGAGTGTTGAAAATAGTATCTAAAATATGTATTGCAGGATGTCTGTGATTTTCTGAGCAAATGAACTTATTGAAAGATTCTTAGAACTAATTTTGACTCAGTATGTGTCATGGATGCATAATGTTCTCAATGGATTTTCCTTGTTGAACTCTTGTTTATTATTCCATTACAGCTTACTTGGGCACACCAGGTTACAGAGGAATATAAGAGAGTTAAGTAAGTGAAACAGGTGGCCTGGCATGAGTGGGCCTGAGAGTAAATCATTGATGTCCTGGCTAGTTTTGTGCTCTGGATTGACACTTTGGTGGTCTCTAGGCATCACCACGTTTTAACAGGAAGTTTAGCTTTCAAGATAGAGGATGGAGTAGATTGAATTTCAAGAAGCCTGCTTTTTATACCCTGATCATTTTAGAACCATGGACTATTCTGACACTTTTGAATAAAGTGCTTAATGTGAAGGGAGACGTCATGAAATAAAATGAAGTGAAAGTATCAAAATAGAGTTGGAAGGGGCCCTCTTTTCTTTAGTTTGACTGTTGTTGTTACATTTAGTGTTGAAATACTTGGTGTCAGTTCTTTTAAGTGCCTGCCCTGACTACCTGTTCTTTGAAACAACTCCATGTTCATTTTAGTGTTAAGTATTGTGCCATATACTCCTAGGCAGAAAGTGAGGAAATTCTTCCAGCGAGGGAGAGACACTAGTGTTTCCTCTAGCAAAGGTGCCTTTCACAGGTTCTCTGGAATTTACACAGCCTTCTTCTGTGACTTAATTTTAACAGATCAAAGGGAGTTAAGTGGCTTTTACTCCCCCCACATAATAACACTGAGGCATCTGCTTTCAACCTGTGATCTTTCATTATGTCGTGTATATCTTTCTAGGGGGCTGGGATGGGGAAGGGATGTTACTAGGTGTATTCAGTGTTAAGTTTGGTAGGTTTACAGTTTTTCTTTCTCTAGATCAATCCAGAATGGATAGACTTTTAAAATATCTTTAATGACCCACATATGTCATAACTCATCCATTTCCTTGAAAGACTTTTTAAAGCTTCATAATAAATCATACTTCTTGAGAATTTTTTTCATATTCTTTTAAAATATGTAATTGATATTTAAGTCTTGAAGAAGGAAAAATGGTGGTTTGGTCCAGATTTTTTGAGTTGGATATAAAAGCTGAGGTGAGCAGAAATGTTGAAATATAACAGAAATGTTATATTAAGCTCCAACCAAAAAACCTAGCACTTCTTCAAAGCAGGGAGATTTTCCGGCTAGGTGTTCTATTGCGGAACTAACTGCTCTCTCTGACTTTCCTAACGAGTTAGCCCAAGTTGAACACTGCATGGTAACAGCGCGGCTCTGGGGTTCTTCTGTGTCATCTTCCTCATGAGTGAAAATGCTTGGTATCAGTTCAGTAAGTATGAACTGATTGTGCTTTTCCATTTGCAAGAAAAAGATACTAAATTGTTATAAAACTTTAAACGTTTTAATGCAATTTTAATATTTACATTGATTTATCCTCTTATCCTAGTAGAAACCATGCCTTCTTTTTTTTTAATCCTGATACAGTATTCTCCATATTAGTATGCATTATTAAGGCACCCCGATGCTGTAGCAAGGGACAAAGCAATGAATTATAGTTTTACATAAACACAGTGTGCCGAAGGGCCTACCTGCACCCTTGTTTGAAATTATATTAAAAAGAGATGCTCCTGTATTTTGCAATATGGCATTTTTCTCCAGCTTATATATGCGGAAGTCATTTACTGTTTTATATTCATAAACTTACAGAGCTGTGAGGTTCCTTAGGAATTACGTAAGCCAATTCCTTTCTATTTAAAGATACTGAGAACATTATTTTTGCAATTACAGAGAATATTCTTTTTATCTCACAAGTGTGAAATAATTATTTTTGAACAATACTGCACGCATACTTCGTGTATGTGCATGTGCGCTATACTTCTTGGTGTTGGAACTGTAAAAGGTTGGGAAGCCTGGCTTCTAGAGCTTTTGGTTCAGCAGACAGGACAGCTGAGATGAGGCAGACCTAGCGGAAGCATTGGTTCCTGACAGCGGGTACCCAGCACAAGTGAGGGGTGACAGATTGCTTACACACGCAATGGGACACTGTGGATTGTGATGGACAGGAATGATGTCATGGAGGGGAAGATTGGAACCAGATCTGGAAAGATGACCAGGATTTGTCTCAGTGGGTCAGTGGGAGGGGCCTTGTTTGGAAGACTAAAGGTAGAAGTGACTGCTAGTGATGTGGTTGCTATGTTTGCCCAGGAATTTCCTTGGTCACAATTAGCAAGTTTCAACAAATTGTTTTTTAATGTGAAATGTCGTTGAAGAATTTTTGGGTGTGTTTATTGGCATCGGCAATTCTTGTCTTTCCCATCAAATGTGGCATTGAATGAATTCCTTCCTTCCTTGCCTGCCTTCCACAGAGCTGTTCTGTAAGCACGTGCCTGGGCCAGGCCGAGGACAGAGATGCTAAGTTCCTGCCATTGAGTGGTGGTAGCAGGAATTAAACAGATATCTGTCACCTTCATTGTAACATATTGTAGGGCCGTGACTCGAACAGAGATGAGTGAGCTTGATTTATAGAATTTGACTCTGTTAACTTTGTATGTGCATTGTAGAATCTCTCTTGAAGAGGAGCTAAAGAAATAAGTATTCTAAGCATTTCTCTGCTTTGCTTTCTGTTTGAAATGACATTTTAATACAAGAAAATGCTAATCCTTACTCTGCATTATGATATGAGACCTGTTATATTAATTATCTACAGTACATACACGTAAATATAATATGCATTTTGATTTAACAAAAACAAATCAGGAAAATAACCCACATTTCCACCGTTCAGATTAAC
Source organism: Equus caballus (assembly GCF_041296265.1). Taxonomy (NCBI): domain Eukaryota; kingdom Metazoa; phylum Chordata; class Mammalia; order Perissodactyla; family Equidae; genus Equus; species Equus caballus. The sequence continues at coordinate 83,922,274 of NC_091691.1, forward strand.
CCTATTGATTTATATATGGATACAGTCATTAAACAAAATTACATTGTTGATTGGATCTAAAACCCAAACCAAGCACTAAAACAAGCTCAAGGTTTATCTAAATTCAGATTATTTAAATAATTTCATATAAAATGTTTCACGTCATAGAGTAAGAAGCAGTTAAAAAAAAACTATCAGATCTGTGAAGGATGATACATTCCGAACCTTGGAATCAGCAAAGGAAGTCACAAAGAAAAGATGGACAGAGTCAGCCATATAAAAATATTAATTTCTGAACCACAAAAAAAACAGGAAAACAGCAGATGTTTTTCATAGTGATTAATATGATTTTCTCATACAGTATATCGTTTGATTCTACTTACTTATTTTTGCTAACAGATCCATATCTATGTTGTCAATGTTCTAGTGAATGCTAGAAAAATACTGAGGTTTGCCACTCTTCTGATTCTCCCACCTCTACGCTGGAAAATAGATACGTTAATGTGAATCTCACAGAGACATTAACAATAAAGACATGGAAGTCCAAGCCCAAGTTGCATCACTTTGTGCCTTTTGCATTGTAAAAATGGTAAATAATTATAATATGTAAAATTGGGAGAATTTGTGGTTGAAAATAGTATACTCAAATTGCTGGTGGTAGTATTCATGGATATGACTTCAGAATGATTTTCATACATGTAAGTATTTAAAAATGATAAGGTAGATTAAAGGTACTAAAATTCTTGTGTTTTGAAATATTAGAGTTAATCCAGATGAAGTTACAAATCTAAGCAGAAGCCTTTATAATGAGATTTTTACTTTCTGCTTTTTAAGTAGATTTGCTTTTCATACCATTGAAAAAGAGCAGATGGATGAGAAGAAGTGCTTTTAGGATTACTGGCTACTAGTAAAATAATTTGGTGATTGTGTGGTTATATCCAGGTCTAAGGCGTTAGACCTTTTGGGAAATGAATGCTCCCCTTAGTCTTTCCTTCAGTACATTTGCTACCCAGAATTTTAAAATTTGAAATTTTCTTTTCAGCCAATACATATGTGAAGTATGTAAATTGAGTTTTTAATATCATTGTTTTTTACTTAGGAAAACTCTTAGTGTCACAAGAATAGGCTTCCTGGGGCCAGCCTCGTGGCCGAGTGGTTAAGTTCACACTCTGTTTTAGAGGCCCAGGGTTTTGCCCATTTGGATCCTGGGCGCGGACCTGGCACCACTCATCAGGCCATGCTGAGGCGGCATCCCACATCCACAACTAGAAGGACCCACAACTAAAAATATACAAGTTTGGACTGGGGGCTTTGGGGAGAAAAAGGAAAAATAAAATCTTAAAAAAAAAATAGGCTTCCTGAAGTTAGCATAATTAAACTTTAAAATGCTGCAATTCTGATTGTTAGGTGTTTATACCCTAAATTTAGATTGCCATTTAACTTGGAGCTTAATTTGCAATTTATAGAAAATTGTTCATCCATATTTTGTATTTTTAAAATCACTAGCCTAGAATCCCGTTTCACTTCAAATGAAGACCTGTTACCTTAAAAGGTGATGCTAGAGTTGGTTATTCAAACACAGCTCAGCCAATGCCCAAGGAACTGAGCCTTCTGTCTCTAGGGGGACCACTGGACAGGTGATGTGCAGTCTCTAGGCAGACACATGTTTTACGTTACACGTACATTTTAAACTTGTGAAGGATGCCTAGAGTTTGAGGGGTATAGGAACTATCTCTGTACCCAAGGAGCTGATCCTTTTATTGAGAAAAGAGGAATCACCACACAATGAAAGACAGTTATTGAGGTCGTATGAGGGTGGCCCGTTGCTGTGTACTGCTCTCAGAGAGCTTCTGCTCTAACTCAAGAACACTGAGAAAAATTAGGAAACAGCGATATTGGCCTCATCCGGGGAACCATGTAAGGGGACCATATGCATGGAGTTGGGGACCATGACACAGCTGAAATCCTGCAAAGGCCATTTTGTGACTCTTTGGAGCCAAAAGTAGGTGTGACTGATGGACAAGGCAGATTGTGAAAAGGGACCTAGGAGGAAACAAAAATTCATCTTGGAAATCTGAGTGCTTGGTTGCATACCTTAATCTAGAAGAAAAAAGTTCAGGACCTTTTTTTTTTTTTTTAATCGAGTACTCATTAGGGACTTTTTGGGTTTTTTAAAGCAAATGATAGACAATCTGTTGTTAGATCCACTCCGCACTTGCTGTTGCCTTTGCTTTAATGAGCAGCCCTGATCTGAAGAGCTCAGGCAATGAAGTACAATTCTGCCCCTAAGGTCTGTCCTGGTGGTAGAGCAGAAAAACTGGAGGGTTCTAGGTGTTGATGATCTCTCTTTCAGTGTTTTTGTTTTGTGAGAGTATTTTAGAGAGAGTTAATGTTGGGGTGAAGGAGATGGTTATGTGTTTCTGACTCATGGAATCATAATTTTTTTCTATTTTCTAAAACCTCCCTATTTCTCATAGATGGGACTTTTTTGCTGCTTGAATGAATGGGTGGAACTCCCAGTTGGGCTGCCTGGAGACTGATAAAAATGATCTTCTAGTAGATGAGATGGTAAACATTTATTAAATGAACTCGTTGAGTACTGACTGCATGCCAGACAGCATTCTCAGTTCTGGGTATACAGCAGTAAACAAAACCCAAAAGCCTCTAGCCCTCACGCAGCTTACATTCTGGTAGCGGGGAGACAGATGAGCAAAATAAAGAAGTAAAAACACAGTCTGTGAGATGATGATGAGTGCCATGGAGAATAACAGGGAAGATGTGGGCACAGTGCACTGCCGGTTCAGGGTTTACACAGAGAAGCCAGGGAGGGCCTCCTTGAGATGATGATGATGAGCAAGCAGTAGAGGTAGCTGGGAGCAGATCATTCCAGCAGAGGGAAGAGCAAGCACAAAGGTCATGAGGTCCAGTGTTCCTGGAGAGTTGGAGGAACAGCATGGAGGGGAGCATGGCTCAAATGGGCATACAGGGATGAGATGTGTAGATTTTGAAGACACAATGGGTATGGGGATGGGCAACGCATGGAGGGCAAATGTGAGGCCATGGGGTTGGAAGGCCACAAGAGTGGTTTGAGCAAAGGAGATCTTGTTTGTGTCTTCACGGACCACAGGGACCTCCTGAGACTGCAGGGTGGGAGTGGGGAGGCCATTGTAGTAGTGTGTGTCACCTTACATGGTGGCAGAGCTGGGGCTCCAGCCTGGGCTGCTGTCCCCCTGCACACATTTATTCTTCCAGTTACTGGGGAGTCTAACCTTAGTACTTACACTGTCAAACCTTAGTACTTAGTCTGTCATTTTCATGTTGCAGTGCCTGGAAAACGGGAAGCTTTTATTCTCCTTAAGCGAGTGTTATTTCAAGATGCTTTCTGCTGCCTGTGTCGTGCCAGGATGTGGGTGGATTTATTTTTGCAGTTTCGCACCAGGGAGTCTGCTTCTGATTTGCAGATTGCATTTATTATAAGGCATATTGTCCATTGATGAATAATGTGTGGGCTACACAGCAGATCCACAGCTTTAAAATAGCTCATTTATCCTGCAGGTCTCACCCCCAGAGAGAGGCAGCCTCTTCAGAAGTGTTGTCCGGGAGCAGAGGTTTTTCTATCTGTTTTCCCCAATTTCTGAGGTCGTTGTTTTTGCCCTCTGGTTCATCATGTGTTTCCTTGTTGGCTGAGGACTAGATGCAGACGGACACGTCTCAATTCATGGAGAAGACAGGAGATAGGGAGAGAGTTTTTAAGTCATGGGAAAGGAAATAGATGGTCCTTTGTCTCAGCTACTGAAAATTTCCCTTATAATGTGGGTTGAAACTAAAGGAAAAACCGGTTGTCATGCTTTGTTCCGAAGTCTTGTAGGCATCATAAAGTGGCCACGGCCAGTTTATCCTCATTTCTTCAAACTGACCACCTGAGGCCTGTGCAGAGGTTCCGGGCTGGAGGAGCAGAGGGAGTCCTCCGAGAGTGGAAAGTTCCATTAGGGTGAGTGCTCTTGGGAGCATCCTCTCAATCTCACAACCACAGAAGGGTCATGGCATGAAGTGGGTCGGAGCCACCTCCGTTGCCCAGTCGCAGCTCCGTGATCTTTGCTCACAGAAACCTCACTACAGATTGCTGTTCCTTTTGAGCAGGTTTCTTATTTTGCCTAATATGTTGCAATCATCTCCCAGTGGCCAGGTGGCATCTGTTGGAATGCTGGTGTGTGTTGCCAAGCAAAACAGATGCAGGAGTATTTGCCTGAAGGGGGAGGGGAAAGGGAGGGTAGGATGTGTTGGGGGTGGGGGGAGGATTAAATGGTATTTATTTGCAGAACAAAGGTCTAAAGTTTAATAAGTCCTTGCTTTACAGCTCTCAGAAAATCATCCTAGGTTCATGCAGGTATTTCCAAGCCTATTGAATGGCTTTTTCTCATTCCCACCCTACGTTCAGAATGGTGTTTAAATGGTTCAGTGCAGCAGGAAGGATTAAGTAATAACCTTCTGCCCACTGCAAACCACTGGTTATCAGATTTTTAAATTTTATTTTAATTGATTGCTATTTCTGCCTATTAACAGGTTGACTCTTAATGGAATAGAATCTGCCAAGGATGATACAGATTGAATGAAAAGAATTTTACTGGTTTCGATTAGCCAGCTCAATAAAGGGACCCATGCCCAGGGATGGATTTATTGATTTAGGAGATGGGACATGGTACCAGGTGATTCTGATGTGCAGTCAGGGCTGAGAACAACTAGTTTAAAAAGTTAATGCTAGTAACAACCTAAATCTTGATTTGCTTAATAACCTTGGTGTAAATATTGATTTAGTGCATTCTCACATCTTCTTCCTTCATCACTCCCAAGTATACGTTTTGTTTGTTTATGTGGTGGCTCTTGTTGGAGGTGGGGGTGTCCTTTTGTGGCTCAGGAGTCCACAAAATAAATTTCCATTCAAAGGAAGCAGTACAATACCTATGCTTTAAAAGCAACAGAGTGTACCAATTGAATATTTATGGTGTATCTAGAAAAAAGGTTGTCTCCCAAAATAACTTCGAAATGAAAGGAGTAATTTTCTTCTCAGTTTCCAGTTGCAAGAAGTAAGTGAAAGTGGGATTCTAATTCTAGCCTGGCAAGACCAGTCTATCCTGTTACAGCTTATGTGCAAACACTGCTTTTCTCCAGGTAGCTGAAGTGTCTTCCCTCTGTAAATATTAGCTGAGTGCATTTCTGTGGCTTTGGGAAACTCACTTCTTGAAAGTGTTGACTGGTCGTCCGATTTTCATGAATTTCAGAGAAGTGGTCATACGTGTTTTCTTCCTTATAGTATTTACAGTGGAACAGTAAACATGCAAAGGACTGTAAAGCTTACCTGGGCCCACATCTCAGTTTTTTAAACAAGAAAGTGTGTTGGCTTGTCCAAGGGCGCACAAGAAGAAGGTGGTTGCAGAGCTTGGATAGTAGCTGGCGTGATGCCCAAACCGCTGTTTCTTCCTGCTCCACCCAGCACAGGGAGTATGGGCTATAGCTGAATCTTGGCCATCTGGAGTCTTTTGCAAGTGAACTGCCCAGTGGTAGTTCACTCTGTTCTGTTGCTCTCTTTGTAGAACATTCTAAGCAGATCGCAGCAATTTTTTTTTCTTACTCCCTGTTACCCTCATAGCCTTGAATTATTTATATAACCTAGTTATTCTTTTGGTAAATAAATATTTAGTAGTGATGCCGTCAGGGCCCGATTAGGCATATAATACGCTTTTCTTCATCGTTAAAGTTCTCGGGACACCCATGATCTTTGAGAGGAGTTTGCTGCTCATTGTTGATTTCTCCTTTCTCTTGCTAGTCGGCGACCGCTGCTTGTGGCGCTCAGCCTCGCAGCCCATCTCCCTCTTCTGATCTGCTGAGGGCTCAGAAGGTGAACGTTTAGGTCAGCTTGTTAGGATTGTTTGTACAGTGAGAGTGCCTAGGCTGAGAGTGAGGACTTGAGTCGTTCTTTTGGATGAAGTGCATGTGCTCTGTCCTGAGTTCTCCCCACGGCTCTTTGCCTGTTTTACACTCTTCTTTGTCCTCTTGGAGCGTGTCTGAAATCAGGTAGATTATTCTAAGACTCCAGAATTCAATGGGATAATATATGCCAGCTGTTTAACATAGTTCCTGGCACATATTAGTGCTTAATGTTAGCTGTTTTTATTATTATTGTTCCCTCTGAAGGAGAAGATGTAAATTCTTCACAGATGTTTAGGCCTATCAGCTCAATTTATATCAGCAAACACATTTTTAGTTCATCTTAATTTTTTTTTTATAAAGATTTTATTTTTTTTCCTTTTTCTCCCCAAAGCCCCCCGGTACATAGTTGTATATTCTTCGTTGTGGGTCCTTCTAGTTGTGGCATGTGGGACGCTGCCTCAGCGTGGTTTGGTGAGCAGCGCCATATCCGCGCCCAGGATTCAAACCAACGAAACACTGGGCCGCCTGCAGCGCAGCGCGCGAACTTAACCACTCGGCCACAGGGCCAGCCCCAGTTCATCTTAATTTTTATTGCTATCTGGGTTTTGTCTTTTATCCTTCTAGGGTTAATGAATTTTCTACCGTATGGAAGAACCATGAGGAAAAAAATCAATAAAAAGTATTCTTAAAAAAGATTTTATGATTCACTAGACTACCAGATGTCAGCAACTTTTATTTTTATGACTTTAAGTTAAAAGGATTTTAAAGTCTTGGGTAGTTTCTTCTCTTTTTTTAAAGGCCAAGCCAACATCACTTTTTGATAATGGCCACCTTTCGGCTGAATATATTTCTGAAAAGTTCTTTCTGATTGTTATTAAACCCAAACAGAGTTGTCATAATTTAAAAGTTACCCTTTAGGTCTCTATAAATTATGAAAACAAATTATAAATCAAGATATGTAGTTGATTGTAGACTAGTGATTTTTTTTTTAATTTGTTTTGTTTTGAGGAAGCTTAGCCCTGAGCTAACATGTGACACCAATCCTCCTCTTTTTTTTTTGCTGAGGAAGACTGGCCCTGAACTAACATCCATGCCCATCTTCCTCTGCTTTATATGTGGGATGCATACCACAGCATGGCTTGCCAAGTTGTGCCATTTCCGCACCCGGGATCTGAACTGGCGAACCCTGGGCTGCCAAAGCAGAATGTGCAAACTTAACCACTGTGCCACTGGGCTGGCCCCTGGACCAGTAATTTTATCAACATTTGTGTAATTGCACATACTCATTGTATTTTGCTATTGAGTCGGATAAAAATGTAGGAATGGAGTGAGTAGTTTCCCTCATTGATTATCATTGATTGCTAAGAATCATATTAAAATGAATCTTTATTTTTCTTTTTGTGTATTTTCCCCACTTCACACTGAATGTGCTCTCTCTAATCTAATCTCTGAATTTCAGGAGTCTATTAATAAAGTATGTGTAAAGAATTAGTTGCTAATTTTGGATGTGCTTGAAATGAGATTGTCAGCAAATTACAACCTCAAGCCCAGGACCGCGGTTTGTTATGGGTTGGACACATCCCTGGTAGAGAAGATAAGTTCTAAACTTATGAAAAATGTTAAAACTTCATCACTTCTGATTTTTTCCCCCATATATTAGACTTTCCTTATGTACTTTTAAGATACTTAAAGTGTTATATAAGATCATGGATAATTTTTCTTTCCAAACTTATTTGTGTTAAGCCTTTACAGTATTAAATCTGTTAGTCAGAAATTAGAGACTAGAAAACAAATCTTTCCTGGTTAAATAGTAAATCAAAATACACATTTATTCCTAAACCCGAGTCGGTAGGTAATAGCTGTGAAATAAACTACAGTTGAATGATAAAGCTGGCAGGAAGTTAATGTTGTGTAATTTAGCCTCCCCCCTTTAATAAAAAAGAATAAACCAAGTCCAGAGAGGTGATGTCGTTCATCTCCTGTTACTACCTTTATCAGCGTGAAAGTCAGGATAAGGGACCCTTCCGAATTCCTTTTACATTCCAGGTGCTGTTCTAGAGATGAAGGATTGAACACGAGGGACGTGGCCACTGATCTTAGGAGGCTTATGTTCTAGCTACTGGAGTTATTATGAATAGTAAAGAACTAGATATTTTCCCGAGTATGCCAAAGGAAGTAAATGGGAAGCTGAGACAGAGAAAATAGAAGGAAGGTCTGTTTGAAGAAGGGTGGTCAGGACAAACCCCTCTCGAACTGACTGGAGGCCAAGGCCTGATGCGTGACAAGGATCGGCGTGAGCTGCGTGGGTGAAGGTGCAGTCCAGGCAGAAGGAAATGTGCGTGCAGAGGCACTGTGTTGGGAAGAGTTGGGTGTGCTGGAGGAACTGAGAGGGATCACTGTGAGGCTAGAGCACAGTGAGTGGAGAGGGTAGTGGTCCAAGATGAGTGGAAAGACGTGCAGGGCTCCGTAGATCATTCACATGGTCAAGTGTGTCCTCCTGTCTGATTCTAAGTAACAAGGGAGGCACCTTTGTAGACAATAAAACTTGAATTAACTCAGCTTCTCTGGAGCCTGGGAAAATAGTTATTTAAAAAAGCGTAAACCATCCAAATTCCTGGAGGAAAAACTAAAATTAGTGTCTAAAATCACCTTCGAGATTTATAAATAGTCCCTTCCTCTGGTTGTTCCTCTCACAAATGATAGGAAACCACTGTTTGTTTCCTATTCAAAATTCTGTGCCATGTGGTTTGCCTCTGCTGAGATATGATAAAGACAGTGCAGTCAGGAATGTGCACGAGGGCACGAAGATTTCCCCACGTCTTTAGACCCCATCTTCACTTTTGAAACATTTGGCAGAGAAGTTAAAGCTATTTTTGTTTGGTTTTTGTTCATTTTCTGGACACAACTGATTGGGTCCAGTATGCACACACCATGTGGTCGTTGACAATTGGGTGTTGTAGATAGGGCTTTGTGACACATAACAAGTTGGACAAATGGACTTACCTGTCTCAGTGAGCTCTACCCTGCAAGGTGCTTAACTTCGGACCAAAATGGGAGGCCATGTGACCTTCAGTGCCGATATTAGGTCTGGCCCTCAGACCGAGGTTAGAGTTTATGTCAGCATAGCCTTCTTCGAGGAAACGTGGGAAGACAGTGTGGCAGGCAGAGTGAAGGTGACTGCAGCTGTCTTTACTCCTCCCTCGTCAAGAGGTAGAGGGTATTTCCTCTCCCCTTGAGTCTGGGCTGGCCTTAGGAATGCAGTGGCAGTGATGCTGGGCTAGTTCTGCGCTCCGTCTTTAAAAGTACTGGTGGCTTCTGCTTTCTGCCTTATGGAAATGTTTGCTCTTGGAATCCAGCTGCCCGGTGAAGAAGCTCAAGTTAGCCACATAGGGAGAAGTGCTCGCTTTCTAGCCGTCCTCGCCCAAGTGCCATCCAGCTCCAGCCACCATCTGACCACAGCACTTAGGAGACCGCGGGCTACCCAGTTAGTCTGCAGACTCGTGACAGAGAGTAAATGGCTGTTGTTGTTTTAAGCCCTCAAGTTTCAGGGTGGTTTGTTAATGAGAGATAACCAGAAGAGACAGTGTCCTTAATATTCAGTCCTGGGGAATTTCAGCTTTGCTCGTTGAGCAGAGCTGCCTCCTGTAGGTAAGCCAGGCCGGGTGTGGGATGGTGGAGCGCTTGCACAGCTGTTTTCCCGGAAGGAGCTGGAGGAGGGTAGCAGCACACAGGATGAGCAGACCAAAGAGTTCAGGGAGACACTTGGCTTAGACAGCTGGGAAGCAACTGCAGTGGCCCCAATGAGTAGAAAGAGTGGGTGTTTTGCTATCAGGAATGGAGTTACTCAGCTTGAAGGGAAAAAGATAACGTAGTTTAAGGAAATTCGTCATATTCTCAGAAGTTACAGAAAGAGAAGCATTCTTAGCCTAGGCCTGCACTAAGATGCCCGTCTTTGTTAAAATCTGGTTTAATAGGTAGGTAGTATAGGACTTCTTCCAGATAATAAGGAATGGTTTAATAGAGGATGATAGTCTTAATTTTCTTCTCTCTCGAATGCTAGTGAATTTGTGTCAAGTAAAATTTCATTTACCGTGTCCTGTAGGCCTCTGTAGCGGTAGCAGTTGGTAAGGTGTTTTTTACATAGTAGGTGCTCAATAAGTGGGATCAGTTTAGTTTCCATAGTAATTTGATTCATGTTACATGTGATTTAACTCAGTTTTCTCTAAAGCAAATCTGTGGTTACGTTTAAAATCACAGCAAACAGCGTCAGTTACAAATCATACCTACATACTTCAGTGGATTTTCTCCATGTCATGTGATTAACCACCCCCCCCACACACACATCTCAGAACAAAAAGAAATTTAACAAGCAAAGAATTTGATATTTCTTGAGTAATTGGAAAAGACACACAGCTAAAGTTACACGTCCTGAGCACAAAGATTTGTAAAGTCCTCAGGCAGTTGGATGGTCCGTCTTCATTCCAAGGGAGACGGTAGTCTGGCGGCTGTGTCAGTCCCTCTCCTGGCCGTGGCCTTAATCACCTACACGTTGTGGTGGCTGCTGATGACAACCAGCCTTTCAGTCCTGCAGCCTCGACAACCATGGGGCCACACCCCTCTCCTGTTCCCTGACCCAGATTGTGGGTTAGAGGTATTTCATTTGGAGAAGGATGGAATGGATGAGGACAGGAAAACTTGAAAAAGCAGGTCACAGCCCTGGCCGCCCATCGGAATCACCTGTGCACAGCTGATGTCCACAGCGACAAGTCGAAGCTTGTCTGTCATCCCCTCGGTGCTGGGTGGACTAGCGCCAGCGGGAACGTCTGGGTAGTTTGAGTCTTTGGCCTCTTTTGACACTTTTTAATACTCATGTTTTGTTAAAGGTTCTTTTTCAAGTCAATAGAAAGACATTATTAATACTGGCTTTGTGTTTAGGTTTTGTTTGCAGTTTTAAAAATAGTGTGTATTAAATAAACATGGCACTCGGTTTAAGGTCCTTTTTCTGCCACTGACAGGTTCTGTGACCCCTGGTCGTGTAACTTTTCTGGATCTACTTCCTTATTTATGAAATGACAGCGTTTGCGTTAGAGTTTCTGTATGAAATAAATGAGATAACTTTAAGAGCTATATAAATGCTGACGTGTTTTACAAATGTGATTGATTATCTTATTATTAATAATAAACTGCTTACTAGGAAAGTTTAATAGTTCTTTTTTTTCTCCCTAAGATGACTTGGGAAGGATTTTAGGCTTAAGCAATTAAGGAAGGGCTCACGCTGTAATGAAAGCTTGGGATTCGAGCCATGCATATTGCTGGACCCTGGGGGTGTAACTGTTGGACTAGGCTGGGTGTCCATGGTTACGAACTTTGAATCAATTGTGCTAAGCCGTTTTGGTTGAGTCCACCATGTCCCGCTGTTGATGAAACATTTCTGTGTGGAGAGAGTTTGTTTTTTCCCTGGAGAGTATTTATTTATTACTGCCAGGCTCCAGCCTGGCTGTGCCACCCTTGGCTTTTCGCTTGCCAGACGTACAGCCAGGTCAGAAGGGGGAATTTATGGCAGAGCTCAGTGAGAACGCTTGACGGGGAGAAGAAAAGGGACTTGGCTGTTGAAGGGGAAGCTTGTTAGCCTTGGCTTCTCTGGACCCAGTTTGCCCTGGGGGCTTTGATTTGAGCACTCTTATCATATGAGTCCCTCGTGGGGGCAGGGGTTGGACGAAGCATTAAGAAGAGGAAAGAAAAAATGCTTTGGTGAAAATATAAGCAACAAATAGAGGATGGTAATTCTAGAATAATCCCTGAGGCAGCAGAGGAAGGCAGGCTGTAGCCTGAATGTCAGGAGCTCAGTTCCTGGGGGTGGGTGTGTGGGTGGGGTGGTATATTCTGGGATGGGAGCGGCGTGTCAGGTTGATCCAGGGAGCCTGGTAGCAGTGAAAAGAAAGGCTGTTGACCAGGCATCTTGTTAATGTGGTAGACTCCTAATTGTGACAGTTAGTCTTCTCCAATAGGTAGTTGCTAAATGTTAATTGCTGGCTAGGTCATTGGTTACACTTGCATTTTGGCTTGCTCTTTAGTGGGTATAGATGGGGTAATTAAAACCTGTGGTTTTCAAACTTTGCTCCCAAGGCTGCTTCTAAGGTTCTGCAAACTGACTTCTCTAATCCATCTCCCACATTGTAGCCCAAAAATGTGATCCTCCAAACTATAAATCTTACCTGTTCTTGCTCTGCTAAAACCCCATGGTGGCTCTCTGTTACCACTACCTAAATCTGCTTGCATCTCTCGCCTTGTGGGTCTCTTGGCTTCACCCCCACCCCACATTCCTTGATAGAGTGCTCTTCTCTACACCTTAATTCCGAAGGGCTCCTGTGTTTGAGATGCCCTCCCTCCCCTCTCTGTCAGTTCCTTGCTAACAAATCTTCTTTTGTTCCCCACTGTGTCCTACTCCTAACTCCATCCTACCTGTATTTGTATGCATATCTGTCTTCTCTCAAACTAAATTGAAAACTTTAAAATTTGAAGATGGAGATTTTCAGAATAAAAAACTGTTCAAAGAATGATTATATACCTACTTCTTCTACTTTAAAGATGTTTACTCATTATTAGTTAAGGTGAAGGAGTCCAAGGTGATACGGCCCCTGCCCGCAGAGAGCTTACAATCTAGGGAGAGAGGCAGGTACCGAAACGAGACATGCAAGACAGTGTGTACTAATCATGGTCATGGAAGTGCAGCCAAGGGGAAGACAGGAATGAATGAAAGCTGTAGATCCTCACAACTGGAGAAGCTGGAAGGCTGCAAGGGAAGAGAGGAATGAATGGAGTCTTGAAGAATGCATGGGATTTAGATTCAGAGAGGGCATTTCTAGCAAGAAGGCTTGGAGATGAGAAAATCTCAGGTCATTGGGCCTGTGGCGGAAAGGAGGTGCATGGTGGAGGAGAGGGCAAGTGTGACTGGGGAAGCGGCTGAAGCAGGTATGCAGGTGCTGTCGTAAGGCAGTAGGGTGTCAGTGGGATTTTTTGTTGGTGCAAGGGCCTGGGGGAACCTCCATAGCATTTGAAGGCTGGGATGTTTCATTGTTCCCCATGATAGGTGACGTGGTTAACTCTGCTTGATTTGACAAGAATTTGTTTTATGCTCTAAATCAGGAGTCGGCAAGCTTCTGTAAGGGGCCAGATAGTAAATATGTTAGGCCTCTATTTAGAGTCTGTTTAGAGCAGTCTGCATTTTACAGTTAGTTGTGAAATACACAGATTTGAGTGGCGAGAAAGCCTCTCTGGATGTCTTGGTCTCTGCTCTAAGCTAGGCTAAGTGTTCTTGGCAGGATTCCGCACCCTCTGTCCATGAAGCCCGCTCTGCGAACAGGACTCCCCTTGCAGTTTAGAATCTGCAGTGTACCAGGAGGTGCCGTGGGCATCAGTTTTGAGTTGGAAAGGCCTCCAACTGGCCTTTACATTGTGCTTCTATGTTTACGGTGTGATTGTCCACCTAGTCTTGTGTGTAGTGACAGAGGACCAGTGCGGTTGGCCTGGTCAGGAAAGCTTTCTTGGCAGTGGCCGTGAAGTGGGTACCATGTAGAGAAAAGGGGAAGGTTTGAGCTGGGCTCCAGGGTTAGTAGTTTGATTTGAATAAACAAAGGAAAGCTGGTGGGCACTCCAGAGGCACGTTGGATGGGGGAACCAGATATGGCAAGGATTTAGGAGGCATAAATAAGCTTAGGGCTGTGGGGGTTGGTAAGTTGTATAGACTTATCATTTGGACAGGCTGATTCCCACAGCCTTTCCAGAAAGCTGCCAGTGTGTTTCCACTAGGAAGTTACAGCAACAGAGATGGAGACCGGAGGAACAGAGGGAATAAGAAATGAGGGCTGAATCTGAGAAATAGAAACTTGAAAATTTTTTATCATTTTTTTCCTATATCCAACCACAATTAATATACATTCATTATGGAAAAATTCAAAAGTAAGAAAACCAGAATTGCTCATAGTGCCACCACTGTTCATTCTCCTCTCCATTTCAGAGACATTTAAAAGATGAACAGTAGAATTTGGTAAAAGATTCGTTACACAAAGGACTTATTTCATAATTAACTACTTTCCACTTATGTGACACTTTCCGAGCTCTGTTATAATTTCAGTTCCTTTTTTTTTAATCTGAACAGAATAGCCCTGATGGAAATGGTAAGACTTCCAGTGAAATATGTTCGTTAGCATCGCTGTGTGGTGCAGAATGTTAAAACCTGTTGAAGTGGCTTTTATTTCTTGTTCTGTGACTCTGCCCACTCTCTGACACACTTTTCATCGTGTCTTTCTTCAACTTCTACCTCCTGGCTCCCTTCTTTATATTATAAAGTCTCTTTTAATCATCAGGTAATTATTCCTCCTCCCACCTCTCCATGCCTACAAGCAATGTTTCATAAACAAGTTAGTAAAATTTCCCCTGACCTTTGGAAAATTATTTTGGAGAAAAAGCCTTTTTTTCCTCCTTAGTACACTACAGCTGACCTGTTGGAGCAGTTTTAAAATTAAGAAATTTAAGAAACATAATTTTTGATTGAAGGTAAAGTTGGTAGAATTCTATTTTACAATTCTAACAAAACAACCAAGTGAGTCGCACATAGTTCCTCCTTGCTGATTTTTCCATCTGTTCCTCGCGTTTCTGGTAATGAGGAATGTTTTCTCATCTGGTTAAAATGCTAAAGTAGCTGGTAAATCAAGTTTGGCGACCTCAGAGGAGGGGCCGGAGCTCTTTCAAAAGGGATCGTACTACTTCTCATGATCTTATGCATCCCATTTATTCTTCTGTCTTATTTTAAAATGTAAATTTATACTCCAGGAAATTTAAATGAATGTAGTAATTATTTGCAAAATATTATTTACAGTGATTGAAATTAAATCAAAGCTAAGTCAGTACATTTTGGATCAGTTGATTTAAATTAAAAAATTACACCCACTGAATGGTTGAATGAGTGAACAAATGAATTTTGCTTTGTGTGGCTTATCTCGGTGAGCTGACCCAACAGGGCCTGATCTGTTTTGCCCTCTTGGAGGTTTTGATGTCTCAGCTGAATCTGAATGCTCTTAGTGGGTAGGACAAAGTGGCTCAGACTGTTATAGCAGTCTGCAGTCAGGCCTTTTACTTTATATGAGTTCATAAAATGGACTTTCCAGATTACATATAGAAAAGAGAAAGCCAAGAGAATATGGAGATCAAGAATTCAAAGTAGGGAATTCCCATCTGTATCAGACTAGGTTGTGCTGCAGAAGCTAAATTTCAGTGGATTAGACCACAGGGATTTATTTTCTTGCCCATGGTACATGTCTAGCATTTGTTAGCGGGGGAGCAGTGCTCATTGTGGTCACTGAGAGTCCCCACGGTGATGGCAGCTAATCCTAACATGTGCTCCCACTGACACTGCTGTAGGGGAAAAGAGCATGGTAAATTGCACATTCCTCATAAAGGCTCTTGCCTGAAATTGGCACACATCACTGCCACTCACACTTCATTGGCCAAAGCAAGTCACATGGCCGTGCCTAACTTCAGATTGGGGAAATGCGTGTCTGCCATTGCCCAGAAGGAGGAGAAATGGGATAGTTGAGAATAGCCTTTATGACCACAAAACTACCCCTTTATCCACCTTTATGATCATGAGACTCTGGGGCAATAAAAAAAATCCTTACAAAGGTCAGGTAATCAATCCCCCAGCCAGCTGCTGATGCTACACGGCATACACATGATTCATGAGCAATCTCTTTTGAGAAAGTAGCTTACCTCGCCACCTTACCATTCTTAATTGTTATGGGTTGAATTGTGTCCCCCCAAAAGATGCTTTGAAGCCCTCACGCCAAGAATCTCAGAATGTGACCTTATTTGGAAATGGGGTCTTTTCAGTCCCTATTATAGATACAGTCAAGTTAAGATGTAGTCATTAAGGGGAGCCCTAATTTACTAAGACTTTATTAAAAAGGGAAATTTGGATACGGACACACACACAGGGAAAACTGCATGTGAAGATGAAGGCAGAGATCGGGGTGATGCAGCAGAAGCCAAGAAATGCCAGAGATTGCCAGCAAACCTCCAGAAGCTAGGGGAGAGGCCTGGGACAGATTCTCAGGGCCCTCAGAAGGAACCAACCCTGCTGACACCTTGATCTCAGACTTCTAGCCTCTTTAACTGTGACACAAGAAATTTCTGTTGTGTAAGCCACCCAGTTTGTGGTACTTTGTCATGGCAACCTTGGCAAACTAATTCACTTAATATACTTTTTTATCATTTTTCCTGGGCCTGGCAAGCAGACCTACTGGGGAAATCAAAACGAGGGCCACCTTGGAAAGTTTGATGAATCTTGACCAAGATGATGTCTAATGCTGCTTGCAGAGAATTTCTGTTCCAGTAATCTCCTGGATGTAGCTTTTAGCAAATTCTTCTCAGTCACAGTCCTGGAAGCAAAGAGTAAATATTAGCGGACACTCAGTGTTAGCAAGAAGAGGAATATAGGTACTGTGCTGGCAATATGAATAATCTGTCTTTATTATGCTATTGCAGGTGGTTTTCAAGACAGAAAAAGTTTTTGTGGGATAAAAAGCTTTGAGGACAGGAGTTGGCCTTGTCAATGATGGGGGAATGGAGAATTTATAAGTAGAAGTGCTGGTAGCGTCCATCAGTTATCGTCTCCATTGTCGTGGCAACATCTGGTCTTCTGGGCAGACTAATTTTGCATCATCTTGTTATTCTCGATAAATACTTAATTTTATTGCTTTGAAAACTTCGGTATAATTGATGCTTACACATTAAACTATTTTGTTAAACCATATATCTAGATATTTTCATTGTGACCCTACTTTTTCACTATTGCCATAGAGAATGATGCAGTGGACATGATCAGGCATCGCATCATTGAACCTACAGGTTATGTGTAACCCAGTTGATTCGTACGGGTACATGACGGCGCCAGGCTGTTACCTCTAGGCATTGGTGACCTGTCCTGCTTTTCTATGTGTGTTGTCATGGGGTGTTCTTGTGCTTGCTCTCTCATCTATACATACATCACATACACAGTCTCTTGCACACGTGCTAATAGATTTCAGGGTCAAGAGCTACATAATTACCGGGCTGGCCCCGTGGCCGAGTGGTTAAGTTCACGCGCTCCGCTGCAGGCGGCCCAGTGTTTCGTTGGTTCGAATCCTGGGTGCGGACATGGCACTGCTCACCAAACCATGCTGAGGCAGCGTCCCAAGTGCCACAACTAGAAGGACCCACAACGAAGAATATACAACTATGTAGCGGGGGGCTTTGGGGAGAAAAAGGAAAAAAATAAAATCTTAAAAAAAAAAAAAAGAAAGAGCTACATAATTACCAAGCTGTCCTTTTCCCCCAGGTGACATTCTCTCCTTTCCTCTTGCTTGTGTCTTTGTGTGTCTCTTTACCACAAGCTTCTGGTGCTGAGGCCTACGGGCTGGTGGTAAGGTAGTTTATGTCTCCAGTAAGTGGACCCGTTCTGAGAGTCGCTGAGAAGCCAAGTCACCAGTGAAATGATGTTCCCAGGTGTGTTTGGAAGCACGCAAAATCCACATGACTCTAATGTGTTCTTGATGCCCTTTTACGTGCAGATTAGTTGTGCTGTGAAATTTAAAATTTTGGAGTGGTAGAGTTCTCGTTCAAGTCCAGTTGTGTTCTGATGGGCCCTGCCTTTTTGTAAAGATTTGTATTTATTTCTTTATTTTACTAGGTCTTTTTTAAAAGGCAAGTCATACCTCATATTTGCGTAACCATCATAATAAGTGCTTCTTAAAGTTGGTAAACATGGTTCTGTTAGTAAATTTCTTTAACTGTTTTAAAGTTAGTAAATTCAGGTCTTTATTGTGAATATGTGAGCTCTCCTGAAATTATATGCCGTCCAAATTGTTGTTGAAATACCTTATTTGGTCTAATTGACTAAACACTTTAGACTTGATAGCCACCAAAGAAGTGAATAGAGAGCAAGAATACTTTCTGAAAAATTTTCTTGTCCAGGGTAAAATAGATAGTACACGTTGGTTCATCTTTTGCTACAAGGGTAGTAATAGAAACTGAACTCGTTGGAAGAGAGCATTGTAGGCAAACATAATTATCCCGCTTTTCAAACTTAATTGCAAGGCATTTCTTGTTGTAATGTTGTGGAGACAGACTTAAAGATCCAGTTTGAGATCTGAAGTGGCAAAATAATAGCTGAAAGAATCAGTGAACCGTTTCTTTGTAATTTGGATCATCTTTCATAGCTTCTCTTGATAGCTGAAATGAGGATTGATCCGCAGATTGGACTGTAGCTAGGTGGTTCTCAACACTAAAACGTGGCAAAAGGACTGACGGGCCCTTTCTCATTCTGCCACTGACATAATCAGGGAATTGTGACATAGGCATTCATGGTCAGGGAAAGTGAAAAAGAAGAATTTAGGGATTCTAAAATCTCTTTGCTTTGAGAAATAAAGAACTTGCTTTTCTCGCACTGTTACCGCATTTCCTCAGATTATTGTAGTAGTGTTGTTTGGAATTATATTTAAAGAGTCTTCACATATTTCTTTGGCACAACATAATGGTTGCCATTGGGCGCCTGTGTCCATTACTGGTCCTACAAAATCTTCCTCTTCATTTAGGGTACGCTTGGACTATTACCCCTGACATCACCATATCGGTTTCCAGTGAGGCTGGGCTTCTGCCTCATGTATGTCTAGAGGATTAATACGTACCAAGGGTTGTGGGACCTTTTTTCTCTTCTTGAACTGATACTATTTGGGTTTACCGTTGACTTGTTTTCTATTTTTTCTTCGTTTGTTCCATTATATAATCAACCATAGAGCCGTCTCACTCACTCAGCTGCCATGCACAAGGAGCACAGTGCGTACTCCCAGGCGAAGCGTTGTACTGCAGTAATAATGAACACGTCTTCATCGGCGTTGTTATTTCTACTCTAAGTGCTTATTCAGAGAACTGTGATTTGTTCCGTAAGGTTTTCTTTCTGTATAAATTCTCACTTCACTTTTATTTTGTTTAGAAATTCTCTGAATTGTCTGGATAGCAGTATGCTAAGGGAAGCAAAATATGAAACTTAAGCTGTTGGAAAGACTGGGACATAATGGATTCTAGCTTTGAGTAGCTCACTGTGCTTTTAATGTAGGAGAAGTTATTAACAATTTGCTGTTAGATTGTATTAAGTATTTGTAAACATCTCTCTGTGTGTCCGGCTCTGCTATGGCTGTGATGGGGAGTTTCAGTTGAAGAAGTGGCCCCTGCAGTCAAGAAATGGACATGCTGTTTAAAAAGTAAGACTAGCACACCAAACATTAGATAATAAGTCTTTGTTTTTGAAATTCTTTCAAAATTAAGGCTGTATATATGTATACTCGTGTGTTGAAAAACTGTGTGTTCAGACATAGCCTATAAATGTTTTGCCTTAATAATGAGAGTAAATATTGCTCTTAAATCTAGTCTCAACTGTCTTGATTACTTAAAATAAATGAGGAAAAAAATACAAAAACCTGATTCGTAGTACAATAAATTACCAAAGCTTTATACACACTTATCCTGACAACTGTACGTTTTGGTTTTTTGAGTTTATGTTGATTGATTGCTGTTTTCCATTTCCAGTAAGCCTGTGAACGTTTCCTTACAATCTGATTGTAACAGAGTTCCTCTGTAACTTTTGGTCACGTGCACAAATATCTTCCAGATGTGATATCCTTGTGTGGTGGGCCTGTTGATATATTAAATCCCCACCTGTAGTTTCATCTCATTAATTTTGGTCTTATGAAGAAGTCCAAGAGAAGTCATAAGAGGATGGTTATTTGGGGCTCCTTGACTTTCTAGTTACCTGAGTTTTTCACCAACTTCAGTTCTGACTGCCTCACTGCCCTGAGTAACTGAGCCTTAAGGTACATAATTTTTTTTTAGACTTATTTTAATTTCATAATAATTCTTAGCAGTGTTTCTTGTTCTTTTCCATCTAATTTTGTGTTCCTTTAAATCTCCTTAATCCAACTGTGATCACATTATTGTTTTAAGATATGGCAGAGGCATTTTGGTGGGCTCCAGTGAACTTGCTTCTGGTTGGAAACATGGACATATTTTTGTTTCCGTTACCCTGCCCCGCATCATGAAAGAAGTAAGTTTGTAAATAGAGTGTTTGTGAAGATGCCCGTAACTTTATGGGTTATTTTTGCTTCATTTTCACTCACTCGCTCAGAATTACATCACTTGCCACCTAGTGTTATGTATTGAAGGTAATAGACAGTAAGTACTTGTGGACTGAATGAGCCTATTAAATATGCCTGAAGTAGTTAAAGAAAATCCCAGCTCTTCTTATTTGTCAGTTCCAGGAAAAATGGCCTTGTATATTATCAGGTTTTTCTGTGAGTGTCTCAACTTTGCCGTGTTATAGGAGTTACTATATACGTTGTTACTTTTATTTTGTTTTGTTTTCAGGAAGATCCGCGGTTAGGGTGCCTCCTTGACTAGATGATGGTCACTGTTCTAAACTGTCTCTTAGGATTGTTTGGAAAATACAAGGAAACTCCCCAGGAAAATTTACATCTTTTGCCTTCTAGATTTTTCTAACATCGGGTTACTTCCCATTCCTTCAATCAGGCCTTTCTCTGGGACCAGGCTCTTATAGTGTTCAGTTAAGACAGAAAGAAATTTATAATAGAGATTACCTATAAAATATGTAGAATGAATGGTCAACTCTTAGGCAGTCATACTGGATGTTTCTAACTCCTATCTAGGAGAAATAATCAAGTTATTTTATGGATGTGGAAATTAACATAAATATTATTATGATAAGCTACATTTCTAGTGGGTTGTTTCCTCATTTTTTCTAATACTTTGCCCTATAAATCTTATTTAAAAAATCTGTTTAATCAGCTGTTATCTTGCTTATACAACAAATAGACCATTTATTTAAAGGTACAGTCTCCTTGCCTCTGAAAAAAATTTAACTGCTTTTCTAAGTAGCTGTACACAATTTCCATACCTTAAGTTTTCAAATGTTTATACACATTTCAGAAATATTGGAGCATTCTGCGTGTGAGTATACATTCTTACCTATACAGACAATGTCAGTGTTTATAGAGAATCACCACAGGTATAGTTATGTCTAGGATGGTAAAGATTATACATTTTGTTCATTAACTTTTACATAGGCCAATTCTAAATTATTTTTGCCAATTTAAGTATGTAAAATGAACTCTACAAATATTTTCTGAATATGTGCCTATAGAAGTACTATGTTCTATAGAATGTAGGAGTACCACTCTAGTCCTCAAAGGTTCAGTGAGTGATCAGAACTCCAGTAAAGGTGCCACATTTGATGTGTTAATTAGACATCTGCAAAACTGTGCTGTCCTTTTCTGAACAATGAGTTTTATGTAAAGTATTTTTTAAACACTTTATATAAAACATCATGTTCTTTTTAATTTTGGTCACTTGTTTGCATTTAATTTAGTCACAAACATGTCAGTGGATGGTGTCTTAAAGGCATTCTATGAAAATAATCTATCTTTATGTCGCCTGTACTCTTTATCCTGTTGATGAGGAGAACAAACTGTTTCATTATGTGAAAGAGTGAAGCCCAGCACATTGAGGGTTTCATAAAGTTAATGATAATCCCAGCAACGTGGAGTGTTGAATTGATTGCTGATCATTGCACACAGTAGTGCTAACTGAGACAGATCAGTTTGGATAAGCAGTTGAATATCAGACACCACTAAAGGCTATGTTAGATATCGGGGCTGCACTGATGCAGACATGAACTGCTCCTCATGAGTGATGCCTGCCTTTGGAAGTTTTCTTGATTTGAGGGTCATATATGGACAATGGAGATTTTCCCAGAAGGCCAAGGATCTATGGAAACATTTGATTGTTCTTTGCCCATAATTATATAACCTTGTTATTGGTTCAGAATGAGCAACCGCAGGCTAACATGTACACACAAGCAATTTAGTGTGCTGATAATATTAAATTGAAGAACTAGACAAACTGTTTTAAAACACTTCTTGAGCTTTTTTACTAGACACTTAGCATTTGACGTTCGTTTAACTTTGTCCTTGTTTAACTTTATCCTGTACAGATGCTAACGAGCTTAATAAAGTTCTGTATGATCAGAAAGGCAGCTCTTACCTGAGCAGGAAATTCCAGTCTCCTTTATTTCTGTTTGCCCACTGCCAAAGAAGTCAGACAATTGCATGCTTGACTTACAGACAAATAGAAGACAAAGCTTTGGTCAGGAATTGTGTTTAAAATTTGGAGCTGGAATAAGTTTATGTAAAATAAATCCACAGGAAGAAAGAAAATGGAATATATTCTATGTCCTCTCGTACACGCTTCCTGCCTGGGGAGTCCATAGAGTGAAATCGTGCTAGGCCTCCTGGAGACCCAGCCTGCAAGGTGATATTTGTCCTCATGATCATGAGTTCATTTCTGTACAAGACGTTTCTGAACAAACTAAAGTTATTAAGTTCTGACCTTGTATAGCAGAATCTACATCCCTGTTTACACTGCTCTTCATGTTCTCAGGCTATCTATAGATCTTTGAAAAATTTTTTTGCCAAATGAGATCTAAAAGAGTTTTGTGTAGTGCATTTTTCCATTGTTTCCTTATGCATCGTATATTTTATCGTATAGAAAACATTAAACTTGATAGTTGAGTCATTGTGTCGTGTTTTTAATTCTGGTGAGTACCCTTTTATAAGTTGCGTTTGCGCAAGTTGTGTTTGCGCACGTGCCTGCGTTTCGCTTGGGAGAGCAATGTGTAGGCTGAGGGCAGCGCTCGTTTGCTCTTTCCAACACCAATGGTAGGGGAGAATTCTCTTAGAACCATTAAAGAAAAGAAAAAGGCAGTAATGATAATCATATGCCTAGTTCGTACTACAGATGCATTTACAGCTGAGCATGATGTTGAATAACAAGGGTAAGCTTTAAAAATCAAATTACAGTAGAACTTTACCAATTCATGCCTGACTAATTTGCCCACCCAGTAGTTCTCACTGAAGTCTTGCCATTCTTCTACTGAGTTTGAGAAAAACTTAACAGTAGACTGTGGAGAGGGCTCATGTTACTACTTCTTTCAAGGTTCATTGTGAAGAATGTAGTGATAGACCTTATCATAAGCAAATAAAAGAGAACGCCAATCTACCTGCCAAACCGTGAAGAAAAAGAAAACATCTGCTGAAAGGCTGGATTCTGTTTTCTTTCTCATTTTTAATTGTAGGATGTTTTTGTTTATACATCAAATAGAAGCGTAATTGTGATTAGTTTCCTACTTTAAGAAAACATACCATAAATTTTCATATTGTAAAATAAAATTCTAAAAGCAATAATCTATGGAGATAAGTATCAGACAGTTTATGTAAGGCTGTGAGGTGGGCTTTAACATGATTTAGTAGTAGTTTTATGACAGAATTTTGTTCTGTGGGGAAAGAGAGAAAAGTGATTTAACTATGTCTTATAGTTTAGTGTGTTGTCTGCTAAGACCTTTGGTTTGCTATGTGCAAAATGAAAGAGAGAATTTTTGATTAAATATTGACTTTATTTCCAAAACTCTATGATAGATGTTGAAATATGTCCCAACAGCACCACTGAGGGTTTTTTTAAATATTAAGGTCCTAGTGAAAATGTGTTTTAGGCCTTGAACATTTGCTGTATAACTTTCTCTGTAATATAGATAAATATTAATAGATAATAGATAAACTAATAAATATAAGATAAATATTACTAAGTTACCACCAAAAAACTGCAAGGTTCAGCTAACTAATGGTTTGGAGCTCCTCCAACTAGAAAATAGAAGTATCCGATAAACAAGATACTCAAGTTATGTCAGGTTGTCAGTATAGTTTCAGCTTGATTTCTTAAACCACAGGTCCAGAGATATAAATCTAAGTATGCAGACGAAAGAAAAGACCCATAATTAGGCACCATATCCTGAGTTTAAGTATAGTTATAATGTACAGTGTTTACTGTTTCATTCTGCAAATTTAAGCATTCTACTGCAGTACCACTGTTAATCTGCATATTCATTTATCTGGACTCGCTGTAAAAGGAAGTGAATGAATGCCCTGCATTGCTGCAGTGACAGGAGTGCTGGATCAGTTGTGAATGTTTTCCCAAGTAAATTTGATAACAAGTTGCTAATGTTTACAAATGATTACTTTGTAGCCGAGCTCAGATTCGAGCCTGTTGTTCTGATGACTTTGCTCTCAGTTGCATCTCCAGAGGCGCTGCTGAGTGAGGGAGGCTGAGGGGCGGGGGGGAAGAGAGGAACAGCTTTCTGTCTCAGGGAATTGCTGATAATCCTGGGTGCTCCTTGGTTGCATCCTTGGGGTGTGTGACCAATGAAAATGTCATGTCTGGATAGGAAAAAAGATTGAGAACCAATGAGCCAAAGCATTCCATTTATTGAATTCTTAATATTTTGATTACTTGGAATGGGCTTTTATAATAAGTTTATGAACACAAGTATGTTTTGCACACAGCCTGTGAAGAGCATGCCTCTTGAGGTGTAAGCTGAGTCAGCCCCACACACTCAGAGGCGGTAGAAGGTGCTGATGGTGATCGCAGCTGAAGCAAGGGAAGCCCCTGGTACTGGGGAAGGAAAGCCTGCACCTGCCACCTCATCACCACCGAGCGTTCATCCAGTGCCTTAGGTGTCCGAGGCAGCAGAATGTCTTCGGTGGAGTTTACGTATTTTAGGGCTGTCAGAGTTATAAAATCCCTTGAAGTCTGTATGTGCTAAGTGTGACTGTCTACACTGCCCTTTACCGTTTTCAAATTCTACGGTAAATTGACTTAATTGCTCTCATGAACCCGAGGTTGTATGCCATTGATATTCATTGTTTCCTTAGTAAAATTAATTGAATTGACTTTTAGGAACTTCATTCCTTATCCATTAAGTTTCCATATAACAATTCAAGATGACATTTAATACCCATATATTTGTACTATTAAAACAAAATATCCATAACTGCCAACTATCCAATGATCAGAGATATTTTATTATAAATTAATATATTATAAACCCATGGATTGGCGTTATACTCTGGATGCTCAGAGCCTATTATGTGCTTGGCACAAAGCACTAATAAAATATTTTTAGGCACTAAGTAAATATTTGATGAATGAATGAATGGAGATGCAAAGAAATGACTAATGGACCAACCATTGCTTGTATAGCTTAGTAATCAGGAAGTTCAGTAGGGAAGTTCAGCGACCAGATTTCTTTTGCTAATCTTGTTACTGAAGAGTATTTGTTGTAAAAATAGATCCACATTCATTGTTTGACTGGACAATCTAAAATAGACCCATTGTTCAACTGGACTTCATAACTGCAGGATAAAGTAGATTTTACTTCCTGTCTTCTGCATGATGCGCCAGTATTACTGGTGAAATCTCACTCATGGCAAGTGTGAGACAGTTACCAGCGTGAAAGCTTGGAGGTTACTCCAAATGTATATAAACAACATTGGCCGGGCTCAGAGCTGGTGGAGCATCTAAAAATAGCTCAGTAATCCCTTATCTTGTTGCATATGAAAATAGTATTTGTATGAAGCAGCATTATTAGAAATGATGTGTGAGAAAAGAATCCCAGCGATGTCTTTTACAGTTTAGAGTGAGAAAATGTATTAATGTGCCTTTGAAGCACAGGATTAGTGCTGCTGGAATGTGGACCAAGATTGTAACAATTTCTCTTTGAAGAAAAGAAACCGTTTACTTATGCAGACATGTAACTTTCTGTCCCATAGAGACTTGTCCTCTGCCCACGAAGTTGCACCTTGTTTTCCCATTGGATGTCCACTGAGAACCCCACTGGTGATAGTCATTGAGAAAGAGCGGTATATTAGGATACCCCAAAATCTTAGGGGCTTAACACAGCAGAGGTTTATTTCTTACTCATACTACACACCAACGCAGGTCAGCAGACATTCTGAGCTACGTGGTCACACTGAGACCCAGACGGATGTAAGGCCACGCAGGAGCTTCCTACAGCCTCAACTCTGAGGTAACACATCTAACCTTTTATTAGAGTGCATTGGCCACAACTGGTGATATGGCCCTTCCTGACTGCCAGGGGGCTGGGAAGGATAGTCTTCTCCTAAAAAGGAGAGAGAACGGGAAAATGGTGAGCAATTTGTACAATTAATGAGTAGTATTTTTATGTTAGAATCAGTAAGAATATGATGTAATAAATCCACCGTAAGTTCAGTTTTTGGGGGTTTTTTTTTTAAGGTTTTGGTGTGGAAAATTGGCCCTGAGCTAACGTCTGTTGCCAATCTCCCTCTTTTTTTTCTCCCCAAAGCCTCAGTACATGGTTGTATATCCTAGTTGTAAGTCCTTCTAGTTCTTCGATGTAGGATGCTGCCCCAGCATGGCTTGATGAGCAGTGTGTAGGTCCACGCCCAGGATCCGAACTGGCAAACCCCAGGCGGCTGAAGCAGAGCACACCAACTTTACTACTACACTACCAGGCCGGCCCCAGCACCACAGGTTCAGTTTTA
Organism: Equus caballus; assembly: GCF_041296265.1. Lineage (NCBI taxonomy): Eukaryota > Metazoa > Chordata > Mammalia > Perissodactyla > Equidae > Equus > Equus caballus. The sequence goes on from NC_091691.1 coordinate 83,948,697, forward strand.
AATGGACTCAATTAATTTGTCTAATTCTATGTTAGTTGGCTGTTTTCTGAACCCTGAGAATAAGTGAGTCTGGCTAATTTTCCCACTGTACCAACTCACTGGCACACCATGAATGGATTTTTGCCTGTGGTATAATCTTTGCCTAGGAGTTTGATATTTTCCAATAAGCTAATCTGATACATCAGGGTTTTTTGGGTTTTTTTTCTTGAGGAAGATTAGCCCTGAGCTAACATTTGCTGCCAATCCTCCTCTTTTCGCTGAGGAAGACTGGCCCTGAGCTAACATCCATGCCCATCTTCCTCTACTTTATATGTGGGATACCTGCCACAGCATGGCTTGCCAAGCAGTGCCATGTCTACACCCGGCATCCAAACCTGCGAACCCTGGGCTCCCGAAGCAGAATGTGCACACCTAACCGCTGTACCAGCAGGCTGGCTCTGATATATCAGTTTTTAAAACTGAAGCATAGTTGGGTGAAACTAAGTCAGGACAAAAAACTTGCCACTAATAATTGTTGATAAGTGAAACAGGAATTTCCAGGAGTTTTTTTCTATGGATACAGTGAGCATTTGCCAGCAGCTGATAGTGGCCAAGATAAAATGCATTTAATTTTGCCCTTCCCTCCTCTCCTTCAAACCACAGCACCCATACATCCACACGCACACCTCTGCTTATGTAGAAAGAAGCAGGCCAAGTTCTCTTCTCCTACGTGGAACATAACCAAGTTAAGAAGCTGGACTGAATAAGCTGTCTGGCCGTCTGTTACTTATAATCCTCAGGTGCAAAAGGTAGCATGAAAGGACACAGCTCTGGGGTCCACAGGTGGTGCTCAGTACCCAGCTCTGAAGGAGAGGGAGAACTTGAACTCCTGGTCCTTGGGTGCCTTCCACTGCTCACAAGAGGGACCGGTGGACTTCAGTGCAAAAGCACGTGGAATATTGAATGGGATATTCCCTCTCAGTGCCAGGTGGCTGGAGGACTTCTCAGATGAGCTGACCTGGAGGGATTTTCCTGAACTTCGGCATCCATCCTCGCCGCTGCCTCTGTGACTCTCACCTCCCTCTAGTGGGAGTCTACACGCCTCGAGGCATTCCGGGCCTTGTGTGGTCAGATTACCGTGTCCAAAGGTGGCGTTTTCCCTTCGGCTCTCTTGGGTTTTCACGGTTCTGCAGAACCCTCCCCTGGCTCTGCCTGGGGGACGGGGCCTCCTTTCTGCTGTCGTCTTGCCCTGTCTCCTCATCCCTCTTCCCATTCCAGGGGCTCCCTCAGACCCCTGTATGGTCATCCACACCCAAGTCACACTCTCTCCCTTCTACTCTCCCATGGTACTTTATTTTTACCTTGTTCGTGACTCGTATTACACTCTGTCTTGTATTTATGGATATTTCTATATGTCTCCTTTTACATCCTTTTTGAAGCTCCTATGAGGTCAAGGATTGTCTTATGCATTTTCTCATGCTCTTATTGTCTAGTATAATGCTGTATATATGATTAAATGCTCAAAATATTGAGTGAATGATTTTATTATACATTACTCTTTAATACAAAGAGTATTTAAAAATGTAAAAAAAAAACGTAAGTATATGGAATGTAAACTCCCCAGTATTAATATTTTTTGGATGCTTAGATTACATACAATCTATTTAGCAAATGATTGCTGGTAAAAATAGAATTCAGTTTGAAAAGTGAGATCCATAGAATATTTATCTTAAAAACACATGAATCCATACCCATGTAATTTTTTACTTTCCTTTTCTATTTTTACTTTTTTATTGAGTTCCTAATAGTTGACATCGTTGTCAAGTTTCAGTTCTACAGTCTGTCCCCATGTAGGTGCTTCACTGGCTGTGCACACCCCCAGCTCTCCTTCCCCTGGTAACCACTGAACTGTTCTCTTTGTGTGTTTATCTTCCACGTATGAGTGAAGTCATACAGTGTTTGTCTTTCTCAGTCTGGCTTATTTCTCTTAACATAATACCCTCCAGGTCCGTCCATGTTGTTGGAAATGGGATGATTTTGTCTTTTTTATGGCTGAGAAGTATTCCATTGTATATGTGTATACCACGTCTTCTTGATGCAGTCATTGGTTGATGGGCAGTTGGATTGCTTCCATGTCTTGGCTATTGTGAATAGTGCTGCAATGAACATAGGGGTACATCGGTCACTTTGGATTGTTGATTTCAAATTGTTTGGGTAGATACCTAGTAGTGGGATAGCTGGGTCATAGAGTATTTCTATTTTTAGTTTTTTTTAAGAATCTCCATACTGTCTTACATAGTGGCTGCACCAGTTTGCATTCCCACCAGCAGTGTACAAGGGTTCTCTTTTCTCCATACCCTCTCCAACATTTGTTATTTTTAGTCTTAGTGATTACAGCCAGTTTAACAGGCGTAAGGTGCTATCTTAGTATAGTTTTGATTAGCATTTGCCTGATGATTAGTGATGTTGAACATCTTTTCATGTGTTTATTTGCCATCTGTATATCTTCTTTGGAAAAACGTCTGTTCATATCCTCCATCTGTGTTTTGATTGGGCTGTTTGTTTTTTTGTTGTTCAGTTGTGTGAGCTCTTTATATATTATGGAGATTAATCCCTTGTCAGATAGATGATTTGTGAATATTTTCTCCCAATTGGTGGATTGTCTTTTTGTTTTGATCCTGGTTTCTTTTGCCATGCAGAAGCTCTTTAGTCTGAAGAAATCCCACTTGTTTATTTTTTCTTTTGTTTTCCTTGTCTGAGAATACATGGTATTCAAAAAGATCCTTTTAAGTTTGACGTCACAGAGTGTACTACTTATATTTTCTTCCAGAGGTTTTATGGTTTCAGGACTTATCTTCAAGTCTTTGATCCATTTTGAGTTTATTTTTGTGTATGGCATGAGATAATGGTCTACTTTCATTCTTTTGCAAGTGGTTATCCAGATTTCCCAGCACCATTTATTGAAGAGACTATCTTTTCTCCATTGTATGTTCTTGGCACCTTTGTTGAAGATTAGCTGTCTGTAGATGTGTGGTTTTATTTCTGGGCTTTCAGTTCTGTTCCATTGATCTGTGTGTCTGTTTTTGTACTAGTACCATGCCGTTTTGATTACTCTAGCTTTGTAGTACATTTTGAAGTCAGGGATTGTGATGCCTCCAACTTTGTTCTTTTTTCTCAGGATTGCTTTAGCAATTCGGGGTCTTTCTTGCCCCATATGAATTTTAGGATTCTTTCTTCCATTTCTGTGAAGAATATCGTTGGAATTCTGATAGGGATTGCATTGAATCTGTAGATTGCTTTCGGTAGTATGGACATTTTAACTATGTTTATTCTTCTGATCCATGTGCATGGAATCTCTTTCCATCTCTTTCTGTCATCATCTGTTTCTTTCAATAATGTCTTATAGTTTTCATTGTATAAGTCCTTCACCTCCTTGGTTAAATTTATTCCTAGGTATTTTATTCTTTTTGTTGTGATTATAAATGGAATTGTCTTCTTGAGTTCTCTTTCTGTAAGTTCGTTATTGGAATATAGAAATGCAACTGATTTTTCTAAGTTGATTTTGTACCCTGCAACTTTACTGTAGTTGTTGATTATTTCTAATAGTTTTCCAATGGATTCTTGAGGATGTTCTATATATAAGATCATGTCGTCTGCAAACAGCAAGAGTTTCACTTCTTCATTTCTTATTTGGATTCCTTTTATTCCTTTCTCTTGCTTGATTGCTCTGGCCAAATCCTCCAGTACTGTGTTGGTTAAGAGTGGTCATAGTGGGCACCCTTGTCTCAGAGAGATGGCGTTCACTTTTGCCCCAGTGAGTATGATATTGGCTGTGAGTTTGTCATACATGGCTTTTATTATGTTGAGCTAATTTCCTTCTACCCCCATTTTGTTAAGAGGTTTTATCATAAATGGCTGTTGGATCTTGTCAAATGCTTTCTCTGCACCTATTGAGATGATCATGTGGTTTTTATTCCTCATTTTATTGATGTGGTGTATCACGTTGATTGATTTGCGGATGTTGAACCATCCCTCTGTCCCTGGTATAAATCCCACTTGATCATGATATTTACTTTCTTTTTTAAATTTAGTTTATTGGGAACCCAAAATATGGTAATCTGTCTTTAGAGTAGAATGTACTCAAAGTAATATTTTTCTCTTGAATTTTTTTGCTGGGTTTTTATCCTATCCAGCTGGGTAACATCCAGGAATTTGAGACTAGTGGTTCAGAGAAACCCATCAAACAAGACAAGAAAAATTGTCCTTGACCAGAGCACAGTTGGGGATTGATTACCTGGTACCTGCCATGCATAGATTTGGTTTTCAGTTGGGGAATAGTTGCATCCTTGGGTTCTTCATTAACTGTTGGATCATGTTTTTTAATAGAATTATTTTATGAAGCTAAGATAAGAAATGGCTTATTCTGTAATTGGCAAAGTCAGTGCCAGTGTAGTTAATGCACCAGTCTAGCTGGTTTTTAATTTAAAGAGCAAATTATGTTTTGAAAATAGTAATAAATCCCCCTTTGGAATAGCAAGAAGATGTCAACTTTTGCACATGGGGTAATTTTCTTGTGCTTCAATGTCATTAAAAGGCACAATAATTTTAATAACCCAGGTTGTGTGCAATAAAGCTCCTCTTAAGAATATATCAGCCATCTGCTATGATCATGTAATAATTAACTGCTTTTTATTTATGCTGTTACTTATTTAAAATTAACACAATTTAGTCTTATAACCTACTCATGTTCTCTGGTGTGTAATGATGGTTTCTCATGGTTTGTTTATTTTATAAGATCTTATAAGTTTTTTATAAGATTTTTATAAATCTTTTTAAGATTTTATAAGTTTGTTTATCTTATAAGATTTACTCTGAGTAAGGGAATTTTGATATTAGGAAATTTTTCATATGCCATTTGTCTTCAGAGACGCAAATGCCATTTTATACTGATCTTCATAACCTTTATACCAGCATTTCACACTAGCACGTGGGAAATCTGATATTGGATCAATGTTATGGAAATGCACACCACACTTTCTGCTTGCTTATTTTTCCCAAAATAAGCTGAAGAATTCCCCTTCCTGCCCCCTTCTCGTACTGTTTCTCACTTAATTAGATAACCGAGATAAATGAGGAGCCTTTCATAATCCATTGTGGGGTGTCTTCTCAAGACTATTGAATCTGGTTTGATTTGGATTAATTTTGGTATCTGTCATTTTTAGACTAAGTTGCATTTGGGGTAGAGAGGAAGCACTTTCATTGAATGGCTCCAAATTCGGTGTCTTATTTTTTAACCAAGCAGCTGTTCACACAGATTTCTTAGGAAGTGGCTAAATTAAATATGGCAGTTCTGAAATGAACAGATATGGCTGCCCTGTCAAAAACTAGCATCTGCGAACGTGTGATTTCTATGCCATAAATACTTGTTTTCCTTAGATATTCTCATTGTTATATATTTGATTAAACTGCCAGACCAAGTTCGTTTTTCCTTTCAATTTTTGAAATCAAAGCATTTTTACCTATGCGTTTTGTATAATAAAATATTTTGCTTTTTTTTTTTAACAATTGTTATCATTATTAATTGGTGTTAAAACAACAGCAATAATAACACAGCAGCCACAACCCAACCTTCAGGTATTTGGATGGCAAGTGGAGTTTTATTTTATAGCAGACGATAGTTCAAGTAAAATTTAAATACTTTAGCATTTTAAAATCTCAGTTAATTTTATGGCCTCAGAAACCACAATTTAATGAGTCCAGAATCATAATGGATATTACAGCGTTTCACTTCATGCTCGTGTATGATGTTATGAAGAAAGACGGTTGTAATAGACTTCTGTGTAAGCCCGTGTACAGCAATCTATAGCTGTCCCTGGGCTCTCAGAACAGGCAAATAAAAATGAGGGAAGGATACTGGATGTTGAGAGAGGAAGTTACTGGCTGATAGTAGAGATTTTCTTCAGAATCCTTGAGGTTTTATTGGGCAGGGGGACAGCATAGTTGTACTTTTGAAGGAGTTTGGAATGGGGTGGTATTTCATTTTTGCTATGTCATCTTTTTCTTTTTCGGGAAGAAAGCTCCTGGTATGTGAGCACAGACCAAAGCATTGGGCAGGATAGGGGAAATTTACTGTGTGTGCTTCTCGACCCGAGTAATGAGTCAGTTGTAAGATAATGTTAGGGAAGACCTTCAGACAGTCTCCTCATCGCTCCTGCAGAATCTGAGTTTGGCGCATGAATAGCATTTTTATTTTTAGCGGTACCCAGGATAAAGATTTATATGGAACCTCAGAACACTGTATTAGTCAGGAGGTTCTTTGGGTTAGAACAGGATTCCCCAGACAATTTGTTCTCTACTGGATTCACAGCAAGAACATCCTGGTTCATCCAAGGGTGAGGCATCTGCCAACCCTCCAGCTCTTTTTCTTCCTAAAACATGTGTTTGGATGAGTCTTAGCCCATCTATGAGTTTCCTATGGCTGCTGTAGCAAATTACTACAAAGTTGGCTTTGAAATAACAGAGATTTTTTTCGTCACAGTTCTGTAGGCCAGAAGTTCAAAATCAGTATTCCTGGACTAAAATCACTGTCAGGAGGGCTGTATTCCCTGTGGAGGTTCTAGGAGAGATCCGGTCCTTGCCTCCTCCAGCTTCTCGTGGCTGCTGGCGTTCCTTAACTTGTGGCTGCATCCCTCCTGTCTCGGCCTCCCGGTCACATTGCCTCCTTGTCTTCTGTCTGTGTCAAATCTCCCTCTGCATTTCGTGACCAAGGACATTTGTGACTCCATTTCGAGTCTGCCTGGGTAATCCAGGATACTCTCCCATCTCAGAATCCTTCATTTAGTCCCATCTGCAAAATCTTGTTTCTGTAGAAGGTTCCAGGGACTAGGACCTCATAGCCTTGTGGGCCGTTGTTCAGCTGCTGCACCTCGTTTTCAAGAACTGGGACGATGTAGACAGGGGCCAGGGATTCAGTCTATCCTCCAGGGAGTAATTTTACTGTGAAGTTGAATTGAGTGATTATTGAGCACATACTAGGAGTTGGTGCTGTTGCTAAGCCCTGTGGGAGATACAGAGAGATAGAAAGCTGTGCCCACCCTGAGCTCGCTTGCGAGTTTGCTGGAAGAGAAGACATGGCCACATAGAATGAGTCATAAGGAAAAGGTCGTTAGATCCTGAGAGTCAGAAAGTGGTACCACAGTGATTGTCCGAGCCCCTGAGCCTGCACACCCGGCATGTATGGCCCTGTGAGCTGGGACGTTGGACTGAGGAGGATTTAGGAGCTGATCCTGTCCAGCCCACCACTTGACTATGTCTCAGTCCGTTGTTTTCCACCATCTCCAGGTCTTTTCCCAAGAGCTGCCTCCTGCAAGTGCACCTTCCTGTGTGCCTTATTCTCGCCTGCTGTGTTCTCTTTCCTTCCGTTTCCCCAAATAAAATAGCAGTTCAGATTCTTGAAGGGAAACAATTCAAGGATAATGCTTCTGTGCTAATAAGAGCGAATGGAATCACTTCTGTCAGTTAGTGACATAGCCTATTGCAGTATCGTGGATCTCCTTTGGGTGATTTGAATACTAGCTCAGTCTGTCTGTATGAATGTCACGTATCTTGGTGGAAACCGGAAATATCCCTTTAAAAGAGAAAAATAATGATTTTTTTTCTGTGTATATGTGAAGGGAGCCTTCGTTTCTCTGCGTTGTACTGCATGGTATTATTGCTCAGAGTCCAGGGCTGCCTGAGGTTCAGTTTATCTCTGGGACCCTGGTTATCTTTACTGAATCTGCAGTGTCAACATAGAAAGATGAGACAGCCTGAGTTTGAAGACGGCATCTGCCACAACCTGGCTCCTGCTCCTGCTCACTGGATGACCTGAGCAGTTACTTAAACTTTCTGAACCACATTTTTCTCATCTTCAAAATAGGGCTAAAAGTGGTACCTCCCTCAGCATTACTGAAATGATTAAATAAGATAATGCATTATAAAGTGTTTAAAACATGGCTTTAGAGTCTTTTCCTTCTCTCTCCCCTTTTTTCCTTAAAAAAAAAAAAGTCTTTGGGCTGGGTGAGTTTGCTGGCTCTCTTTAGCACATTGCCCTAAGTCCTCAAACACTGCCCTTGCCTGGCCCTGTCCGACAAGCACATGGTGACAAATTCAGCATTTCTTGGGGTACCATTTCACCTTGGATATAGACCAAGCTTCTAAATTACATTTTATATGACAATGTCTCCCCGTATTTTTGTCCCCTGGACTTCTTGAATTGCAGCATGGCATGTTTCTTCCAGTAAAAAGCAAAATTAAATAAATAAATGGTTAAGTCGCGGACTGTAGCTAAATAATGATTTGTACCATGACTGAGGATCACATCGCCATTACATTTAATGACGACAGTTGCCTTCTGTTATAAAGATACTATTGTATCTTTAGTCATATCACTTGAATGTTTGCATATACCTTTGCTGCTAAACTATAAGATGTGTGTATGCACACACACATTATGTGGTACGGTTGAAGAAAGCACGTGGCTGAACATAATTTTGTCTGGTTTAAATAATAATTCTTCTTGAGTTTATGATTCTATTTTATTAAAATTCTTACTTGAATTTGAAGAATAAAATGAAGATTCCTCCCACACAGAGCCCCTGATTGTTCACGCACCGTGTGCATCCTGCATGATAAGTGACTGGGGAGGCTGCCTTTGTCCACATGTCTTCCTTTGTCTTCAGTCCCCTTCGGAGGGAGACAGGCATAGACTGCCCTTGACTGAAATGAATAACTAAGATAGCTTTCTTGGCTGCTAGACAGCAAGATCTTTTTTTTGTTTGTTTTTTTGGACAGATTGGTTCCTAAAAAGAAAATGCAGTGTGTGTACCAGTGAATCAAAAACACTTTTCAGTACCTTTGTATAAATCAAATGCATTTTGGTTTCTTTTTGAAAATTAGACTCCAAAGCAAGTCTCCGTCATTGTGGCTCTGAAATGCCCTTACTCATTTTCTAGGGATGGGTAGACTCAATTTAACCACACTGACAGCTTTTACAGATATAATTAGGTTATATTTCATAAATAAGCAGATAAGCAATCTCCTGCCCAACACTGGCCCCTTTTAGAGATGAACTGGGATTAGGATAGTGGACAGTTTAGAAAAGACTCTGGTGTTTATAAGATTTTAAGAGTCTTAGTTAACTCTCCTCAGTTTTTCTCAAGATGGCATCCAAAGTAAGGCTCAAATTTGTGATTTATTCTCAAAATGTAATTAAATGGTCCATTTGCAATATGTCACATGTCCCATCGACTAGTTCCTGAAGGAACTGGCAAGGATGTGCTAGCGTCTGGGTGAGATTTTTATCTAGCAAAAAACAAGACAGACCTAAGGATTGGGGTTTTACTTTGAATATAGGCACCCAAGCCTACATGGCTATTCCAAAACTGGCCGCATTTTCGTGAGTAAGAGTTCAGATGTTGGCTGTCCTTCTTATCACCGCTCTGACCTGGGGCCCATGACTTAGCCTTTCTATGCTTTAGTTTGCTCGTCTCTAAGACGGGTGTTAGGAGGATTAAGGGAGCAGATAAGTTATGTGAAGCACTTAGAATGTGCTGGGCACAGAGCAAGTGTCCCGTGTGTGCTAATTGTTGTTGTTGATTTACAGCTCAAAGTGAACTGTGTCATGCACACGTTGAGGAGGGTTACTGCCCCCAGCTTAAACAGCCTTCTTTACTGCACTTGGTACCCTGGAGAAATGTATTCGGGTTTAATACTCTTACCCATCGAATGCTCCTAATGCGTCGAAGGCTCCTCTCCTGGTTCTCTCCATACAAAGGTTATTGCTCATCCTCACAGCCACCTCTCAGTGTTATTAGTATCCTCACTTTGCAGATGAGGAAACTGAGGCTCAGAGAGATTAAGAAATTACATCAGGTCACCATCTAATAAGGTACAGGGCCGGGAATAGATCTGAAGTCAGATGACAGAGCCGCACTCTCTCTCTGCTGCCTTTCACAGGTGTGTGGTCCTCAGAGTCATCCAGGAAGAAGAAAGGAATCCTGTCCATAGAGGTCCTGCTTGTAGTTTTTTAGATGTGGGAGTCCTAACAGTCCCTACTCTGCCATGTAACAAATACTAGTGAATTCCAGTGTATGCCGGGCTCTTTTAGATGCCAGGGGCTCCGCGATGATCTGTGTGGTCTGGTGGGCAAGGTTTGCAGTATGTGCAGCTCGGTCTGCTTTGCTAGGTTTTTCTTTGTTTCTGAATTGAAAGGAGGTGCATATTGCTTGATTTACAGATTGCTATAGACATGTTTTAAGTTAATATTTTTTCAAAATTGACACTAAAGGCAAGAGAAACTGATATTATAGGAAAGTTTATCTCATAAGTTCTGAGAATTATACAAAGAACCTTAGAATTACTGAGTCTTCACCTGCATATTTTATAATGGCAGTAATAAGGCACAGGAGGTTTGAGTGACTCTCCGCGGGTTCCCTGGTGAGTCAGGGCCCCAGCTGACTCCTTCAATGTTCTGTTCTTTGAACTGTGGGGGAAAAGCTCAAATGAGAAGATAGATAAAAGATTGACAATTTAAAACTCATTTAAGTGTTTAAATGTACCTGTTTAAGAGTATTTGAACTCCTGGGCCGTTGCTATAGGCTGCCATGCACCCCCTACCCACCCTTATTTCCAGTAATGAATATTTATTTAGTCCATGCTACTATTTACTGCTCATGTGGTCTTTAGAAGTTGAATTTTAATGAAATCGAGTGCTTTGATCAATGAGGTTAGGAATTACATGGTAATGTAGTTGTGTTTTCGTGTGCCCTTTTGTACAGACCTCTCTACAGTTGATGGCTATGAACACGTAGACCAGCTCACAAAGACAGTCTCCACTTTGTGACTCTTTCTGGTTTTCTGTCTGCGGAAGTACACTGTAGTATAAGAACTTAATTACCTGTCGGGCATCTCCTTTATTCACTATCTTGTGCTGGTTTTGAACATGCTGTTTTCTCGATTCCAATAATAATGCATTGGATTATATACTGTTACTCCCCCTTGGAGATGCTCGAGAGGCTAGGAGGCTTGCTCAGGGTCAGAGAGGGAGCTGGTGAACATTCCTGCCGGGCTCCCTGCCGTTGTTGGGGCCGCCTGTGCTTTTCACGCTGGTGGTTGCACATCACAAGATAAAAACACGATGAACGTTCCTGAAACCTTAGTTTTACAACTGTAACTTTTACATTAAAATAAGCCATGAAAATATCATGGAGTTGAACGTGGCATTTCATTAACATTTAGGATGACCAAGAACTTTGCTCTGACCCCAAACCCAGCTCCAGAGGTGACTTGCCTCTGCTGTCAGAGTCATTGCCCATGTCCTGCCATTCCCTGCAGAGGGGTACCCACCAGTGTGCAGTTGGAGGGGCAACAGCGTGATGATGTCGTGTCCCCTCGTTGCCCCAGCTGGTGGGGGCGTGAGCTAAGAAGCTCAGTGTGGCGGTAGAGTATAACTGAAGCCCTGGGTCAGTGCTGCATCAAGCCTGTCACTTCATAGGTTTAATTGGCTTTTGTAGACTATCCCTGGGATTATTATTTATGATAAAATTTTCTTCAGGATTATGTGTTTACTTTTGCCAACATATACGTAAATGGACTCTTCTTTGTAACTTGTTTAAGTTGATGTATAGCCTCACAACAGATCACCTTTTTAAAAAAAGAAGAAAAAGAGGCCATATGCTGATGTTTGAGCTGTGTAACAGTTTATGAAATAGGAAGTACAGGTGGTCGTAGCCCCATTTTCCAGGTGAGGAACCTGGTCCAGGGGAGGCTTAGTGCCCAAAGTCATCCAGCTAATTAGTTCCTGAACCAAGACTAACACCCAGGGGTCTGCCCCCAGGCCTGTGGGGGTTCTTTGCCCTGGGACACTTCAGATGCACACCTGGGATTTAGCACACGTGCATCTACACTGTGACTTCTCAAAGGTAGTGCATCACTCTTTTTTTGAGTCATCTGTGCGGGGCACACAGTGCAGCCAATCTGCGTTTCAGGACAGGGACTGAGGAGGGGCGAGAGAGGCATCCAGGAGTGCAGAATTTAAGCAAGCCCTTCCTCTGAGCCTTGGGCAGCCCTGCTCTCAGGCCTTGCTGCCTCGTCCTAGTTCTGGCGCTGGTGGGTCTTACAGATGGCATGATGTACATCCGCTGCTTGCACAGCATGTGGGGCACTTGAGTGGTGGTCCCCCGTGATTCTTAGAAAAAGCCACAGCTCTCTTCTCCCAGGTTTACCTTCGAGACGTAAATAAAGACTTAAAGTTTGGCACCTAGCTTGCTAGTGCTGTCTTTGGTGATTTGATTAAGAGGTTTGATAAGACATTGAAAGGAGTCTTTGGGGCATTTTTCTCCTCTGCAATTTTTATCTACTCTAAGCTCACATTCTCTCTCCCGCGTTCCTGGGCCTCCCTGGCTTTGACGCCAGCCCCACTGTGTGCTCCCAGTTACAGCCCTATGCAGCGTGGTTCCTTGTTCTGGAGATGTTTTTGACCCAGAGCTTCAGTTCCTTCCTGATAACTGCGTGGCTTTTGCTGTTGATTTAAACACAGCTCAGTCAGGTGAGGAGCCCAGCCTCTCAGGGGTTTTCCTGGCAGCCACAAAGTGAGCTGTGTCACACTCTCTGTTGTAGTTGTTAATTAGGAAATAGTATAGTGCATGTAGCATTGCAGACCCTTCTTTTTTAAAAATAGTCTGGGGGGTGGAAAGGAAAGCACCTGGAGGATAAGGACATGATAACTTTCTTCAAGTAAGTGATTAAGCCATCCCAGCCCAAGGTAGAGAGATGAGCTTCTAAGAAATAACACAGTATTATAGAAACAAATGTGTTGGGAGTCAGAGAGACTCTGGTTCAAATCCCAGCTTTCTCACTTTCTAGCTATAGAAACTTAAGTTACTCTTCCATCTTCCTTGGTGCTTCAAGGAGGTGGGAGTTAAAGAAAGAGGAACACCAGATCACCAGAACATTCTTACAGAATTGCCCAAAGATGGCGTGAACACCTTACAGAGCATAGAGAGGGAAGAGGAGTTGGCCAGTGGTTCTCAGCTAGGGGCAGTTCAGTCCCGTCTCTCCCTCCCTCCCATGCCCTGACATTTGACAATATCTGGAGACATTTCTGGTTGTCACAACTGGGGGCAAGAGTTGCTACTGCATGTTGTAGGTAAGGGCTGAGGTGCTTCTAAAAACCTTACAAAGCGTAGAATAGACAGCCCCCTACAGCAAAGAATTACCTTGTCCAAGATACCAACAGTGCTGAGGTTGAGAAACCCTGGGTTAGGAATAACATTTATGAAATATAGTTGTCCCATTTCATATCTATTGACTATGCAAGGTCAAGTTTTTTTAATTCTCGTTTTATGGATGAGAAGATTGACCTTTGGTGGTAATTAAGAAACTTGCCTTTGTTGATTCAGCTACTTCTCGGTAGACAAGGGATTTTAAACTAGGAGTATACACCTCCAAAACATACCCTATCCGCGGACCCAGTAGGTATTGAGCTCCTCGTCACTGATGATGTTCAGAACTAGGCAGAGTGAGCAACCACTTGAGGCGGGTGGAGAGAGAGATGAGTCTCAGATGTTTGTTGCACTAAATGATTTTTGAGGTCCCTCCTAAGGATGACATTCTCTGGTTCTGTTTTGAAATGGGATTAGTCTTTTTAGGCCCCGTATTAGAGTGGCAGGCAGATAGCCCTTGGCCATGACCGGTGAAATGCCTGTGTTTTGTCTATGTACCTGTGAGGCTTTTTCCTATTAATATCCCAGCCCTATCAGACCAGAGGGCTGGGGTTCCAAACAGGGGGGGCCAAAAAGGCACCCCTCTCCCCCATCTCATCCACATTCCCGGCCCAGGCAGTTATTTTTACCAACGTGTGTAAATGGGCCCAGCTATTTCTCATTTGGGACGACAGTACAGACACAAATGAGGGGAGCTGGGGAAGGGGAGGCAGGAAACAAGCTATTTTATACTCCCAGAGAGTGCAATTTAGTATGTTTGCTAATCGGTGTAATTCTACCAGTTTAACAGGTAGTTACAGTTTCTCTTTTGTGAACAAGGAAAATCGAGAGGTTTACTCAGTGGTTGTCCACCCTGGCCACACAGAAGCATAAACTGGCGAGCTTTTCAAGCACGCCTGTGTCTGAGCCCTTCTACCGGAAATGTAATTGTCTCAGGGTGAGGTCTGGGTACCAGTGTTTTTAGAACTTCCCAGGAGGTTCTAATGTCCAGCCAGGCCTGAGAGCCCCTGATTAACTCCACACTTCAGTCCTGCTCATTCTGCTCAGAGGACCTCACTCAGGTACCTGCTGGTGTTACTCTGTCATAAAGAGACTCGAAGGAGGAGGAGTTGGGCCTTGTTTCCAGTGTGTCCTCGGTAGGTTGATGTAAATTTCTCCTCATCCTTCAAATTCCTTATTTTAAGTGGTTTACTCTTAAGATATATGTAATCATTTGCTTAATATTTCACAAAGCTTTGAAGTTTTCCTTTCCAGGCTGTTTTCTCACCAACATTGTATGTAGAGGAGGAACTTTTCGTTTTCATTGCTGCCGTCTAAAAATCCTATACCCTGGAAGAGAAAGCTTTAAATACTTGAGTTTGGAGGGGGACTTTGTCATAATACCCTAGTTAATAACCTGGCGTTATGGTAGATTGTATGCTTTAAACTAGGCTCTCCAGACATTTTTGCTTAGTAAACCCTGTAAAGAATTTTGAGGAATTGTTTCTCACACATTTTTGACATCTTCTAATTTGTCAGTAACTCAGGTTTAATCCAGAGTTGCAAAAGATGCGATTTCTAGTGTATTGAGGGTTGCATGTGTGCATTAAAAATAGATCATAATGTATCCACTACTTTGGATTTTTTCATCTTGTGATTACAGAGATGACTCATTTTATGGAAAATATCTGCCATAAAAATTGAATTAACAAAATCAGTTCTTATTGTTAGAAACAGTCAGCCATATCAGGCGTATTTCCTGTCATTAAAAGATCTGACTTCATTTTTTAAATCCAGTGACTGAGAAGATTCAGTGGATGGATGGTAGATATGTAAGACATCGTCATTCCATGAGCCTGTTGCCTAGGTGAAGTAAAGTAGTATCTCCTTCATGTGCTCTGAGCTGTTTGTGCTCCAGGGGATCTTATACCCAGCAAAATGTGCCATGGGTTGCTTCCTACGCCTTTCTTTGGAATGTCGGAGAAGGAGATTGTGATTTAGGAAAAGAGAGGCAGGAGAAGACAGACACTGTTCTCAGGCAGATCTGGTTTAGGGAAGAGGACATGTGGAAGGATCTAGAAAATGATTTCTTTAAAACTGCCCATGTCCAAGACCCCTGGAAAGTCTTTATATATCCCCAAGGGTGTGCATGTTCCAGTTTGAAGAACTCTACTTTAAAAAGTATTGGGAGGGAGTGGTTAGTAAAAGAATAAAAATTACTCAGCTCCATTTTGTTTCTCCTTCAAAGTTATGCTTCACTCATTTCATTTTTGTATTAAAATATAGATAAGGAAAGAAGGGCACACGTAAGAATATGCACAAGGCAAGTATTTCCAAGGTTATGCTCCTTAGGAGTTTACAGCTTGCAAGAACTGTGCCTGGCATTGTAAACCTCAGGGCATGTGGCATTTATGACTGCAGCATATCAAGCTAGGGTTTTCTGAGGGTGAGAGGGGAGCCTGTTCATGGTTTCCCTTAAGACCCTGGTATATGGAGTTACAGGCTCTATATCATAGTGGCGAGAACATGGACACTGGAGCCAGACACCTGGGTTCACGTTCTGGCTCCTACTTACTAGCTCAGTGACCTTGGGCAAGTTTCTTAACCTGCTAATAACAGTTTCTGACACATGATAGGTGAGCTATGCGTTAGCTTATTATTCTTTGCAGTCTTGAAGTTCTCACCAGAGTACAGCTGGAGCTTTTCCCAGCAAACTTTGATGGAGTCCGCTGGCCAGAGATAAGATTTCAGCCAAAGTATGGCCAAAGCAGAAAAGAAACAAATCACGTCTGGATCTACGTGGGATGCTAGACCTCATACTGAGGCTGTGTTAGTGTCCTTGTGTAAACCTATTGAACTCTAGTTCAGAGTTGTCACTCATGAAAATTCCAAGAATGAGCCCACACTGCATTTGTGTTACGTGTAATCTGTTGCTTGCTTGAGTAGATATTCCATGCATCCCGCCCATTGGTCAGCCAGGGAAGGAGATGGAGTCTGGTTTCAAATGCCCTGAGATATGTGAAGAAGAGCTTTTAGCAGTGAGCATAGAAATGAAATCAAACTATAAGATTGATGTTGAACCCATGGTGTGCTTGGAGTCACCTTTCCCCGTTATCCAAATCATTCCTTGACGCTGCATTGGTTACTAAAGATGTCTGTTGTGAATTATTTTAGGTTATTAAGGTTTATTCTGTGGTAGCTAAATTAAGAGAGAAAGTACAGACTCTAGAAGAATCTTTACTTTTTTCATTTACAATTTAACCTATGAAAATTGCTTGAAGAAAATTTGATTGCAGAAAAATGAAACAGTTATCCTGAGAAAATTATCCTGAAATCTTGAGAAATTGAAACAGTTGTACGATAAAATTAGAAGCACAAAATTAAACAATATTGTGTCATTAAATGAACCCAGTGGTACGTTTTCCTTTTAAATTAACTTTGAAGTTCAATCTCAGATCAGTTTGCTTTGTAACAAATGGAATATATGTGAATGTTTACCTTATTTTTAGCAGATATATTCATTAAAAATTTTTAGTTTATCCAGCAAATTAATTTAACATTCCTTTCACAAGGAATGACAGTCATGCCTCAGGGTTTCCTGCATTTGCATTTTTTATGAAGGTGAACTAGCCTTAAAAGAAATTGCCAGTGTCAATTGTGCAAGAGCTTTTGTGCAGCAGGACAGCTTTGAAGCAGGTGTAACAGACAATCGTGATGCCAGGCCCTGCCCCAAACCCTGTGGAGGTGACAAGCTAGGGCCTCTTCCTTTGTCTAAAAAGATACACAGTTGTGGGTTGTCATCAGTTCTCCCAGGTCTGTGTTACGAAGCATGTCCGGGCTGAAGGGGAAGGCTTCTTACAAATAGGAAAATAAAGGAGCTGAACGTCAGGGGGACACACAGTAGGGCTGATGATGCTCCGTGTCGTGCAGGCAGCCCACTGGCCTGGATGGGATGGCAGTGTCCTGGCAGCACCTTTCCCTTCTGTAGCCGGTTCCTCCACCATCTTCCACGTTTGCGTCTGGTCGCTATCCATCAGCCACGATGCTGTCCTTGTCGCTTTATTAACAGTGACATTGGCTTCTGAGTATTCCTGACAGACGCTGTCTTAAGGACTTCACATACCTAGTCTTATTATCCCCTCATCAAACAGGGAGCAGACCTCCCTGCTGACAAGGAGTGTCCAGGAGCAGGACACTTGTGATGAACGCTGCGTCTTCTGTCATCCCGAGTGGTCCAGACCCTCACGTAGCCTCATCAGAACCACTTAACACTCTCCTGAGCACTCTTTCTCCTCTAGAGTCTTCTCCTCCAATAAATTCTCCCTCCAGCTGTCAGGGGACCTTTCTAAAATGCAGTCCTTGCCACTTGTTCCCTCCTTAACGTCCTCGTGTGTGATCTCTTCCCCTAGGATGCCGTCCTCTCACATAAGCAAGCCACGGGGGGCCCTTCAGACCCGGCCTCATCTTCTCTTCCCACTGCCCCTCCTTCCCTACATCCCACTACACAGACAGACCTTCCACCCGCTCCCCACCAGGCCTTCTGCTTGTCTGCCATTCCCTTCCCGCCCCATCCACCCTGGAAAGCTCCTACTTCATGACCCTGCTTGAAGCTCATGTCCTTCCTTAAGTCATCCGTGCCCTTGACCCTTGGCAGAATTAGTCACTTCTCGCGTGGTGTTCCTGTGGCGCTCTGTGCATGCCTCTGATGTGTGGTGGCTACTGTGTCATGTGGCGACTTTCTGTCCTGAGCTGCAGATACTAGCCACCTGTGGCTGCTGAGCACCTGACACGTGCATAGTCCAAACTGAGGTGTGCTGTAAGCAAGAAATACACACCAGATTTCAAAGATTTAGTGTGAAAAGAAGAATGTAAAGTATTTTAGCAATAATATTTATATTGATTACATGTTGAAGTGATAATATTTTGGATATATCAGGTCAACTAAAATACATATTAGAATTAATTTCACCTGTTTATTTTTACTTTTTAAATGTGACTTAGAAATTTTCAACTTCTGTATGTGGCTCGCATTATATTTCTGTTGCACGGAGCTGGTTAGCCTCTCTCCCCAGGGGATAAGGGCACCCGGTCTCTGTACCTTTAGGGCCTGGCCCAGTAGAGGGCAGTCTACCTGTGGGTGACCCCTGCCTGAAGGAGCCAGGGAGCTCAGCAGTGCTGCTCACATCGTGTGTCTCTGGTTCCCAAAGTTCTTTCCCAGTGTTTGCCCCCCTGGAGTTTATTGGATCTTAAGTTTAGATTATCAAGTGCTCCTGTTGCAAAAAGCTGCAATACCTGTGACCCTCAGTTGACCCTTGGCCTGGAATATGCTTATGTTTGGAGCAGGGAGAGAACTGAGTGTTCCTGAGTCACCTCCACTCAGCAGAGGGAGGAGGGGACCACGAGCCCATCTCATCCCCTGATGTGATACCCCATCCCCGCAGCAGCTGGGACTCCCTTTGAGCCCACAAAACACTTCTCGCAGCCCGGTCAGTACCAGTCTGTTTCTGCTCCTGGATGAAAGAGCTGGGCTGCTGTTGCGGAGCTGCTGTCATTTATTCTTGGCCAGCACCGTGGCTCTTTGCTCTGTCTGTCCCTCTGTTTTGTCTTCTGAATTTCAAGCAAAGTGTCCCTTAAAATAGATGGTCTTCATGATCACGCATCAGCCAGCATGGTTTCATTCGGCTTGCCTTCCCAGCATGATTTACGGGAGCCTATAAAAGTCCCCTGAGTTTGCTCTGACATCTTGTTGACATGGAGGTCTTGTTTGTTGTTATAAATAAGAGCCAGTGTCTCCAGGACACACCTTACTCTGTTTTAGTGAATGAGAGTTCTTGTCCCGAACCTTTAAACACTTAAGTGGCAGAGGGGTTGGAACTGTGAAACCTGTATGTGTTTTTAGGAAAAGTATGAGTTATGTTTTCTGTGTTCTGGTGCATTTCAAGTGAATTTTGGTAAGTGCATGTTGTTCAGAGAGGCTTTCATCGTTGCACTTTTTTCTTTATTTTCAGTAGAATACTGCTTGACTATTTGGTTAAAGTAACTTCAGTATCAACATATTTTGAAACAATTCACCTTAAAGCCAGAGGTCGCAGGTGGTGAAACTTTGGGTTATGCAACTCATGGTGTGGGTGGAGGCCACCCTCGCTCTCGGTTTCTTCCTGAGCTCCAGCAGTCCTGTCCTCACGACAGAGGCTGAGTGTATCACAGGTGGAACGAGAAACAAGAATATTCTCCTCGCTTTTGTATGTGATGACAAAACCAACTTCGTGCTTTAATGAAGAATGAGACGGTGCCTAAAATTAAATGTGTCTTGACATTCGGGTGACTCTGCAGACATTAAGCTGTTGACGAGTTACTGTATTTGTGACATTTTGTCTAAAAGCTTCTGTAAAAGTTTCTCAAGCCATTCATTATTTAGATAATTTGGAGTGCATGATTCCGAAGTCACTCTAAAAATAGAATGTCTTTCCCCGTCTAGTCAGTGCTGGTGCCTGAGCATGGGCCACGTGCTTTGAAAGGAAGCAGCACATGAAGAAGTTCTGTTTAATGGTTTAGCGGGAAAGTGAAGGTTGTTTTTCTGGCTTAGTGTTAGAATTGTAGTGTTTACTTTGATTTGTAATATACAAAGATCTAATCATACTGTATCTTTACCTTAAATTCTTTTTTCTGAGCTCATGTTCTAATTCCTCTGTACTTGTCTTCAATTTGTTTTGAGAAATCCTAAGTATAATTTTCTGGGACGTCATTACTTAATGATTTCTAAGATGAAACCCTAGGTAATTGGTATTACTGAATGGTTTTCATTTGCTGTGGTTGAGTGGCTTTGAAACTTTTGATGGCGGCACACAAAAAGAAATTGATTTTAGGTCACGATCTAGTGCACACATTCATAGTATGTATGTAACAGAAACAAGTTTCTTGAAACAGTATTTATATTTCATGTGAGCCATTAATATTTTCTGTTTTATATAATTTTGTAAAAATGCTCCTTGAAAACTACTAGTGGGATTGCAACTCACAGTTTAAAGACACTGCCTTACTATATAGCCTCCAGTGTTACACTTGGGTTGTTTTATCTTCTGAGAATTGCCAATCCTTTTTGATATTCCTTTCCTTTTTTTATTACTTACTTATTTATTTATTTGGTGGAAGATTAGCCCTGAGCTAACATCTGCTGCCAATTCTGCTCTTTTTGCTGAGGAAGATTGGCCCTGAGCTAATAATCCATGTCTGTCTTCCTCTATTTCACATGCAGGATGCCTGCCACAGCATGGTTTGATAAGTGGTGCATAGGTCCATGCCTCAGATCTGAACCGACGCACCCTGGGCCACTGAAGCGGAACATGTGAACTTAACCACTGCACCACCAGGCTGGCACCTATGGTGTTTTGTTTTTTTTTTTTGGAAGGGAAGGATTTGCCCTGAGCTGACATCTCTTGCCACTCTTCCTCTTTGTTTTCATTTTTCCCTCCCCAAAGCCCCAGTGCATGGTTGTATATCCTAGTTGTAAGCCCTTCTAGTTCTTCTCTGTGAGCTGCTGCCACAGCATGGCTACTGACAGATGGTGGTGTGGTTCCGTGACTGGGAAACAAACCTGGGCTCCTGAAGCAGTGAGAGCACTGAACTTTAGCCACTAGAACATCATGGCTGGCTCAGTTTTCCTTTCCTAATGAGCCTTGGTGACCCCAGCTTTACCTGCGAGCACCCCTTACTTCCGGTGCTTTTCTCCCCGCACGGTCTGCTCTCCATTTCAGCTTTGATGTGAAATGCACAGTATCCCAGCCTTGTTCTTCCCACGGCCTCTGTGGTCATCTGCATGTAGTAAGACTCAGATCACATCTTTCAAGTACAGGTCTAACCTAAAGAGCAAAAGTCTGTCTGGTTTCTTGAACGCATGTGTTCTTTGAGAAATTGACCCTCACTTATTTTGTGAAGACAATTAAGCCTGGTGTCCTCTTTAGTAGGGGCAGCTGTGGCCCAGCCTGTACACAGGGAGCCTTGGGAAATGCCCAAGGGCTATAATAGGGTTTCACTGGAGCTGTTGTAATAGTCCCCAGGCTTCGGGTTCCAGTGGCATTCACACATGGTGGCACATACCTCTATGACCATGGCACACACTTGTTCCCTTCCTTATATAAAAGTGAATCGTTATTTTAACGGGAGGAGGGGCAGTCCTGAATGTAATCATTCATTGTTTAGAGAGTGAGCTCTGAGAGAGACAGTGTTTGGTGTATTTATTTCACTTTTCCAATAATGAAATATAGATTTGTGTTTCACCTGATATAAACACATTTCAGGGACTTTGTTTTGCGTTGTCATTATGTTGGAAAAATATTTGATGGCTTGTCAGAAGGGAACATTTATAACTGTGTTACTAACCTGCACATTTTCAACCTCTAGAATGGTGCAGTAGGTAATTGAGATTGAAATTGACAGCATTTACAACTTAAAAATAAGCACAAGACATGCCAGTGTTCACTGTATGACTTGCAACTATTTTGGTTTTTGTAGGCTTTTATAGTTAACGTGGTGCTTGATGGATATAATTTTGTAATGGGAATTATTAAAAATTGATTGATATATTTTTATAATGGTGGTGTGATGTCATCCTGTGACAGTGAAAACCTAACGATGTTGTGATGGCCTTCAACGTCTCTCTGGGACCCAAGGGTGGGGATTCTGCCATACCAGCACACCCTCCTTCATTTTGTCACTATCAAACCCAGAACTTTGAGCAAGATTGCCTTCTCCTCCTCGTGGCTGCATCTGTGTTCTTGTCCTTCCTGGCATGCGCACCGGTAGCCAAGGGGAGAGGAGACAAGTGGCAGTACCACACTGTTCACATGAGGTAGACAGACAATTTCTGGTTAGTAGTCAACATATTGCTGCTTTTTGATTGTAGAATTAACTGACCTTTATACTAGCTTTATAACTAAATCAGCCACGTTGAGACCTGGAATGCTCCCTAACTCCTTGCACAGCAAAGGTGCTGCTTTCGTTAACATATGCGGCCTTTATTGGCACCGTCCAGCCTTGTGCTACATGAGAGGTCTCTGTGGCAGGTTGCAGCAGATACAGCTGAGAAAATAGAAGAAAGGAGAACCTTGTCATGAGGCCTGGGGCTGGTCTGTTGCTTTGTGCACCCCCCGACCAGTGGTGACTTTGATTTTCATTATCCTTCATGCATCGTTTAGAGGAGACAGAGCTTTCTAGGTAATCAAATTTTTGAAATTGCCTAAAAGGAAATCCTAAGCCTGGAGCAAATCATTTCAATAAATCTCGTTGATATTTACCTGCTGCTGCTTTTTAAATGCAAGAAATTTTTCAAGCACATTTAAAGAGCAGTTTCTATAAATTGGGAAATTTTGTGATAAACCAGCAAAGAGTGAAGATAAGAGCCCAGTATTTGGAGTCAGGCGATCTGGATTGTCTTGTGGGCTTTTCCTCAAGCTAGCTGTGGGACAAGTCTGATTACAGCTAAACAGCTTTCCAGCTTTTAGGCATTTTGAATATGGTAGAAGCAACTGCATGTTTTTTTAGGAGGGCAAAAGAAGTCGTCCTGTTCCGATTTGCGCCTCAGGTCATCTAAATGGCAGAGGCTGTGATACAAACACTCTAACAGCAGGACACAGTGTAGACATGACTTGTCGGATGCCCTGTGGTCCAGGCCAGTGGCCCCTGAACCTGAGTTATGACTACCCGGGTAACTCCCAGAGTCTGAAAGGGGACTTGTGAGCTTTTCCAAATGAATTTCAACTAGGTCTCTCTTATTTTTTTTTTTTATTTATTTTTTCTGTCTCAGAGCCAACTTCCCCCAAACCTCCCCTCCCCCGCGCTTTATTGAGATATAATTCTCATATAATGTTGTGTAAGTTTAAGGTGTGCGATGTGTTGATTTGATACACCTATATATTGCGAGATGATTACCACCATAGCTGTTAGATGTTACCACCATTCATAGCTGTTAGCAGAATTTCAGAATGAGTCTCTTTAAGTCAGAAAGATATATGCTGTGTGGTAGATTGAGAGAGGAAGCACGTGTCCAAAAATTAACCAGTAATTAACCCATGAACTTGGATTCTGAAGCAGTGTACATACTACATTGAAAGTTTGAGGCCATTTTTTTTGTAAGTAACTTATAAGATTTATTAATAACTAGACTCTATACTCTTTCCCTAGACTCTCAGGTCTCGGGGAGCTCTGTAAGCACTTGATCAGTATTGGTTAAAGTATTCCCAGCATCTCTTTTCCACCTTCTATTTAAACTGGACTAGTTGTGCCCCCAAACTCTCCCTGGTCCCCCGTGTCCCTCCCGTTACTGATCACAGACTCCCCAGGCCCAAGATAGGATTTGTTTCTGCTCTGTTGGGTAGAAACACCCAACAGTATCTCAAGCAGCTAAAGATCCAGATGTATGAGACCTTGGGCTCACCTGTCTCCGAGGTGACAGGTGTCTGTACCTCATCTGGGCCTTCTGCCTTGGGCCTAGCCCCACTGCGCTCCAGTGTCAGGCTCCAGCCTTGTCTCCATCTGTAAAGAAACATTTTTAAGAATGCTGACACTCAGTGAATAGATGGAAACATATTAACTCTTTGCTCTCTCCTCAACAGACGCGAGACGACTTCCTGGGCCAGGTGGACGTGCCCCTTAGCCATCTCCCGGTAAGGATGGTTACCTGCTTTATTTGCGTGCTGTGAGCAATGGTTTCTGATTGTTTGCAGTTAGGTATATTTTCGGAGCGATATTTTCTCAATATAATGGAGAAGGCTAAAATAAAGACAGTATAGTCTGGCCCTGTTCCTTTCTAGAAAGTGGTTCTTTCAAGGGGATAGGAAGGAGATACCGTAATTGTAAAAATCAGGTGTATCTGAATCACCCAGGTATGCCTGTCAGCATTGCCAGCTCCTTTCTCTCCTGCTCTTCTGCTAGTCTTGCTTTGTCACGTCATACAAAACAGCTACCTTTCTTCTGTCAAACCTCTCCTTCTTGTCAATGGAATGTCTTTCCTTACAGATTCATCCTTTGGGTCTAAACAAACATTGGTTTCCTTTGTCTAGAATCACATGTGCTATTTCTCTTGGGCTGCATCTATCCAAGTTGGTGTTGCCCAGGTTTGGGTGTATGGCTTTCTCAGTCAGCACAGAGACAAAAGAAAAGATACTGTTGGTTCTGAGTGAACCTGTCAACTGGAAACGCCCACGCTGCCTTCCAAAATTGTACTGAGCTAGCATGTGGGGTGTTGCTATCATTTCTCTGTGCTCAGATGAGAAGCAGAACAGTTGAGGCTGCTGACTAGTAACTGAGGTTAGAAATGTCACCTGCATGCTCCAGGGCAATATAGATAGAAGAATGTGGGGACAAGACCTGGAGTACTTGGTGAAAAGTATATCATCTCATATTCCACCTTGGGTTTTCCAGATTGTTCCATCCCTCCTCCAGGCCCTTCTTCCCCTGGGCAGCATAAAGTGGCTTCAATAGCACCTAAGAGAGAAGAAGTCAGAGATACTGCCTTCCAAGGGCATTTTGTTACATATTTTTTTATGCTTTGTGTGAGCAAATAGCATAAGTAGTCTGAACTAAAATGACTTAAACCACCTAGTGTAAGCCTACCACTGCATTGAAAGTTTGGCTGTTACCGTATGTTAAATACCAAGAAAGACTGTGTCTTACCCGGGAGACTTTGAAGATATGTTGTGAAGGAATGTGATAGCAAGCAATTTATTCTTATTTACTCATGGGAGCTCTTGAGAAAGGAAGATTTCAAGTGCATTTCCCTTCCAAAAGATTGGAAGCAAAAGTGATATTATTAAAGTATCTTTGTTTCTATATGAAAACCTGAAGCTGTAGGTTGCTTGCAGAGGGTGCATGAGACTACTTCTATAAGCTATCAGAAACCTGATTATTCTTTTAAAGTGACATTGAGAGGATCTGGGTATCTCAACCTTAGCAGGGGAAGACTCCTCACTTATTTCTACATCAGTAGGCCTTCCGTTTTGCTCCTCAGGTTGAAGCTGTAACGTCCTCACGCGTTTAGACAATGTTGGTTGGTTGGCCAATTCCTTGGTGGGTGTCCCCAACCACTCTTCTCCAGAACTAACATAAAAACCGCATTTCAGTCAAGGCAAATTATGAACTAATATTCTCTAAGAGGTGTGAGTGAAATGTTTAAACAGCTTGGTCCAGCAATCCCTTGTTTGAGTGATTGAGTGCAGATTGGTTTTGAGAGGTTGGGTGGGACTCCAAGAGAAGAGAAGAATGTTCCTCTTCAGAGACGAAGTCAGTAGAGGGAATAGTTCACCTTTGGATTTGGATAGAGACAAGAGTGAACTTGCAAAGAAGGAAGTGGTGCCAAGGCTCAGGGCTA
This sequence comes from Equus caballus, assembly GCF_041296265.1. Classification (NCBI taxonomy): domain Eukaryota; kingdom Metazoa; phylum Chordata; class Mammalia; order Perissodactyla; family Equidae; genus Equus; species Equus caballus. The sequence goes on from NC_091691.1 coordinate 83,974,281, forward strand.
GATTAGAAACCAGCCGCTTAAAGAGAGTGGAACAGTGAATGCCAGGGAGGACTGAGTACTTTTCATGAGTTGAGCCAGTTGAGTAATGGGACCTCCCAGTTTCGCATCTGCCTAAAGATTAGTTTACATTGGAGTACGTAAAATTGACTAGCTTTGTGGAGCCAACTACAGTCTGGCAGATGGACCACAAAGGAAGAAAAAGGAGAGGGATGAAGGTGCATTCTTTATCCTCTAAGTGGTGGTGGAACCCAACTAGCATGTTCTGAATGGATGGGGCCTTTGGGCCCAGCATTTGAGGTGCTTTCATGTGTACAGTCACATATCACTCAACAACAGGGATATGTTCTGAGAAACGTGTTGTTCAGCAATTTTGTCATTGTTCAAACATTGTAGAGTGTACTTACACAAACCTGTGTATAGCCTACTACACACCTACGCCATAGAGTACTAATCTTATGGGACCACCATCGTGTATGCAGTCCATCATTGACCAAAATGTCATTATGAGGTGCATGACTGTTTATTTGGTCATATGTGTAGGACACTCGTGAGAAAATCCCACAATGCCATTATATTTTGTGTGATAACACAGTGTGGTTGTGTAAAATGGATGTTAGCATTTGCATGTATTTTGTGGAGTAAGTAATGGACGCTCTTTTCTTGATGACTACATGACCGTTGTCACAGCAGGTTATATATGACCTGTAGGTTCAATATTTGTCAAAATCAAATTTTAGGTAAATTAGAAAGATAGTCTCAGTAATGAGAGAAGATAATGGAGAGCAGTACTATGGTAAATACTGTTGCCATTGCCAACCTCCCCAAAGCTTTTCAAGGTTTAAGGGATCTGATTGGGTGTTTGATTATTACTTAATTTTATGCAGCCCCATTCACTGATAGAGAATTTATTCCTTCAACAGATATTTGCTGATAAGAAGGATTCTAATCTCTGTGGTAAAACCAGGGAAGCAAGTTCCTCCTTCATGTGGCTTAGCAGTGCCGCCTGTCACAGTCGCCACGTGTGCTAGTTGAGCGTTTGAAATGTGGCTTATGTGACCAAGGAACTGAATTTATAATTTTATTTTAATAAAATTTAAATTTAAAAGGCCGCATGTGGCAAATGGCATCATATTGAATGGTACATGTGAGTTCCCTGGCTTAGATTTAAAAATGCATGATTCTGGATGCTCTTTTCCTCGGATAATAATTGTGGCCATTGGAGGGAACTGCCAGGGGAGGGGTTCCCAAACCCACCAGTTTTTCTTGGTGATTTTTCATTCAACTGTTTTTCCCTACCTGAGGCTGTTCTCTCTAGTTCTATGTGTCTAATATACCAAGAATGTGTAATTTAAGTAATAAGAAAAGGTTCAGAAATTTTGACTCACAGAAATTAAGATAGAAGTAATTTATTATTATTTTTTAAATCTCTGTTAGCAAAATTCCTAATTGCTGTGCCTCTATGTTGACATATTACATGCACTTATTTTTATGAGACATTTTAAGCCAGGAATGAAGCTTTATCTTTTTGCCCCAAGATACCATGAACCTTTATTCCTTTAAAAAAGGATCGTCCCTGCCTTGATGCTGTTCTAAGGAGTTGCCAACATTTCAGTGAAGTTCATTTCTGTATCAGGAGCTTAGTGGAGAAGATTCCAGACAGCAGAACTAAACACTGCCAATCTCTCATGGTTGTTAGGAAATTATTTTTAATAATTTATCCTATTTTATGGGTTTTTTTGCATGTGTGTTTTTGCAAAAGAAATATTTTAGACCTGGTAATTGATGTTTGTTGAAGAACCTTCTTCCCTTGCTGAAATTCTAGAGGCCTGTTGGTGCACTTGCCAGTGGATATTGGTGTTCGCAATGTAAAACCTTGCTTTTAAATTCTTAGGAATGGCTCTCCTAAGCTGTCCTTATTTGCAGCTATAAATTCCCTGACCCTGGGAAGCCTACCAGGAAGACTAGGCGGTCAGAGTGACCCTCCGTCTTGGTGGACTGGCTTAGGAGCAGACCCTTCTGTGGATGCACACTGCAAAGTTACAGCCGCTGCGGCATCTCAACCTGGCACACACGGGTCCTCCTCGGCCCACTGCCTGATGTTGGGTCCCTGGATTAATTACATGCCCTGCTGGGTCTTGTGTGAAAGTCCAAGTGGGAGCTCCGCCAGGGAGACAAGCAAAGGAGGCCGCCGGGAGCAGAGGGATGGGGCAGGGAGGGTTGTGTGAAGCTGGGGCGCACTCTGCATGTTAGAGTCACTACCTTGATTGTCCACCACAGTGGACCAGAGGAGGCCAGTGTCAGCTCTGTCCTTGTCCCCTAAACAGGAAAGAGTAAAGAGTGACAAGGAGAAAGAAAACAAACTTCTTTTACCCCCTTTGATCGTGGATTCCTCAGTGCTTTATACTTATCAAATGCTTCCAGATGAAAGAAAATAAGCTTAAAATTGTGATTCACTTTCATTCTTGGCCCTCAGACTCAGTCCTCCCAGTTTTGTGGGGGGGGAAAGACAGGATAGAAAATAGGACACAAGGAGTCTGGAATGGTAGAAGCTCCTGTTTCCTTTGCTTCTGTTCTAAATTTGCCACTCAGCTTAATGTTTCTTTTGTTTTTTTTATTTTTGAGAGTAGGCATGAGTCAAAGAAGAGAGAATAGGGGAGAGTAAGGTTAGTGGTCTGACCCTTTATGCAGGTCCAAGAATTAAGAAAACATATATTTATATTCACGGAAGTCTCTAAAGGTCAGGCTTTCAAAGATCTCTCTGGAATTGTTGGCTGCGATCTGGGAGATGGGCGAGTTGCTTTGGTAACCTTAATAAGTTAGTAATCCTCTCTGGACCTGTGTTTTCTCACCTGTAAGACAAACAGCTTCACATAGATGATACTGAGTTTCCATCCAGCTCTGTGAATCAGCATCCTAGTGCTTTGACTGAGCAGAGGCACCACCGGCCCTGGTGACATACATGTTACCTGGGAGATGTGGGCAGCATGATGCGCTGGGGGCATGTGGAGGAGACAGCTATCATTTAGAAAGGTGGTGGTTGCCCTGCCAGCCTGACATCTGTGCTACAGCTGAAACAGCTCTTCTTTTTTCTTTTATGTTGGCGCACCAAGAGTAAACTCAGCTGTAACTACTATAGGTGTTGATTTTTTGTTAAACTGTCATGTTTACATGTGTTTGTTAAATTCAGTGCGTCATTGCCTAAAAGTTCATGCAGTATTTTATGGCTTGTCTTTACTAATTATTTGGGGACAAAAATAACTCCAAGACTTGTGTTAACAACAGGATGACATTTCGGATGGGTGTTTGCCTGTTACCCCTCTTCCTTTGTTAGGTGCGTGTCTCCTGCCCACTGAACCCCCAGCACACTCACCCCTGCCCAGCTACAAAACCTCTGCATTCATGGGGATGCACTGAGGTAGAGAGCTATTTTGAAAACATGAATTTCTTCTGTGTTAGTTAAGTGCTACTGAAGGCAACTGTGGGTAACTTGAGAATCTGTGTTCCTAGAGCAAGGCATTTCCAGGCTGGTGGTATTGTTTGGTGGCTTCCCTCTGCTTGAAGGTAACTCAGATAATAAAGACCCCTCTTATATTTTTGGCTGATAACCTGGTAATGGTTCCCTCTCGCATGTACAGATTTCAGTATCACAGAGCTTAGAGGAACTTTAGAGACCATTTATCCACTCCCTGTATTTTACAGATGAGGACACCTGGGCCTAGAGAGAGAGGTGACTTGACCATTGTTCAGCAGATTGGTGGCAGTGCTGGACCCAGACCTTGGGTCCCCAGTACTGATGTGTGATGTGGTCAAGGCCTGGGGTAGGTGGGCCTTTAGCCTAAGGCTTGGGGTGCTTTTGGTGGTTGCATCCAGCTTGAGTCTAGTGTCCTGATAAGGCCATTCTCTTCCATTTGGCTGCAAAAACTATTTATCTCACTATATGTCATTGTGATTTCAGTTTTACTGAAAGCAGTGAATCTTTATAAGATGAAAGCACTGTGTATCCAAAAGATTTTCTTTTGAATGCTCATGCCGTGGGTCGGGAGACAGCAGCATCCATTTTGGCCAATAATACTGTTAGCATCAATCTGTTTGAGGTGGCTTTCTGCCAGGAACATGCTCAGTGCCATCCTGGCAGTCTCCAAGGACTTTTCTTCAGAGAATATGACCAAATTGGAACCTCAGTAATGCCAGGAGAACCCTATAGTTATCTATAAGATCACCATCTTGTTGAGAGAATTTTCGTGCAGGTGAATTTTCATTTTGTAATGCCCTGCATAGCATTGAGTTGGCACTACTCACAAGTGATGAGAAAATGTAGAATTGGCTGTTGCTGCTTCTGGTCGTTGTTCAGCTGTCCCAGGCACTCTTGTGAGGACTTTGTGTACACCAGCTGAAGTGGTTGGTTCAATCGTCACGATCCTGTGTGTAAGACGCTGTTACTGCTCCATTTTGTAGATCAGGACATGAGGAACAGAGAGGGCAGGAACTTGCCTTTGCCCATGTGGCTCTGTAAGTAACAAACTCAGGACACAGACCGAGGAGATCTGCCTCTTGATCTGTGTGGTGTTGATCATTTGAACTGTGTAGTGGATGGACAGTTTCATTTTCAGAGTCCCTCTCAGCTCTGGTGTCGTCTGTTCACTCGCAGGTGCTCAGGTGCTCTCTGCTGCTCCCAGATTCCTCAGGCCTGCTAATGATCCTGTAGCTTTGCTCAAGCTGTTGATTTCCTCAGCTTGAACTGCCCTTCCTCCCAATTCCCCACCTATCAGAACTTCCCCATTCTTCCAGATCTGACTACACATCTGAAAACCATTTGATCCTCAAGTCAAAATCAGTCTCTTCCCTCCTCCCCAGGTCTCACAGAACGTAACCTGCGTATCAGTGGATTTGTTCTGCTTTAGATTCTGGTCATTTGTTGGTATGATGGCCCCTTCTACATGGTTGTAACCCTGAGGGAAGGTACCATGTTGTACCCACATGTCTTTCACATGAGTATCATTCTAAAATTATTTGTTGGTTGAACAAATGAAAAAAGGACAAAATACCAGCACTAGTATACTTGATTAATAAATTTTCCATTATAAGTGATGTATATTTGGAAACTTTTTTTTTTTTTTAGAAAATATTTCCAAAATATCTAAGTGTCCTTTACTACCTTAGTGAGAACAGTCTAGAGAATATACAAGCATACCTCTGAGATATTGCAGGTTTGGTTCCAGAGCACCACAATAAAGCAAATATCGCAATAAATCAAGTCATATGACTTTTGGTTTCCCAGTGCATATAAAAATTGTGTTTACACTATACTGTAGTCTATTAAGTGTGCAATAGCATTATGTCTAAAGAAAAAAATGTACATACCTTAATTAAAAAATACTTTATTGCTAAAAGAAATGCTAACCATCATCTGAGCCATCAGGGAGTTGCAATCTTTTTGCTGGTGGAGGGTCGTGTAGAAAACTCGATACTTGTGAAGCACAGTAAAATGAGGTGTGCCCATAACTGGCTTTCTTCAGTGATGGTGAATTTTCATGGCCTTGATAATTTCCTGTAGGTGAGATGAATTACTTGTACAACTACTTGTACAAGTGCCTACTTTGTGTCAGGCTATGTTCTTGGCGCCAAGAATACAATAGTGAGCAAATCCAAGTCCCTGATCTCGTGAGCCTACATTATAGAAGTGATGGCTGGGGGGCCAGCTCAGTGGCACCAGCAGTTAGGTTTGTGTGTTCTGCTTTGGCGGCCTGGAGTTTGTCGGTTCGGATCCCGGGTGCGGACCTACGCACCGCTTGTCAAGCCATGCTGTGGCAGGTGTCCCACATGTAAAGTAGAGGAAGATGGGCATGGATGTTAGCTCAGGGCCACTCTTTCTCAGCAAAAAGAAGATTGGTGGTAGAAGTTAGCTCAGGGCTAATCTTCCTCCAAAAAAAAAAAAGTGATGGATGATAAATTAGTAAATAAATAAATGAAAAAGATGATTTCAGACAATGAAAAGGGGGAAGATACATCAGGATGCTGTGATAGAGGGTGACAAGGGGAGGTAATGGTGGTGCTTTAAGATGCAGTCTCTGAGGATGTGACCTGGGATCTCAGACCTGGATGGCAATGTGGAGACAGCCGTGGCCATCTGGAGACAGAGCTGTCCAGCAGAAGGACCTGCTAAGGCAGGATTAGATGTCATATGTGCAGAGGAGAGGTGAGGCCAGGACGGTTGGAGTAAGGGGTGGACGGAGAGACTGGTTCACAGTGAGGTTAAAGGTGGTTAGGAGCCAGATCATATTTGACTTCGTAAGTCATAGGAAAGAATTTTCAGTTTATTATAAGCAGAATAGGAAGCCATTGAGAGTTTAAAGCAAGGAATGACAGATAATTTCAAATATAAATGCATATACACACACTCCTCCCATCTGATAATAAATTGTGGTACTGTAGTTTGTCTCTCTTGCTAAAAAAATATTTTAAATTGTGTTTAATTAGAGTTTAGGTATTTGAACTTTTACCAAATATAGTGTTTAAAAATTAATGAAATAGTAACATTTATTTTTCCAATTTCCTGCTTGCTTTGAACTGGTTTTGCAGAATAAAATTAATACTGATTTCTTTTTAAATGAATAAATATCACAGTTAGATCCCTAGCTTCATGAAATAAGCACCAGCAAAAGCCCCATTGATGGTGCCTCCTAGGACTATCTCTGTGGAGGAGATAATCTTTCAATTATCTTAGGCCGACATGATATTTTAATGTTATAAATCAAGTAAATTGCCTTCGCAGATTAGATCTTGAATATTTTCCTGTTAGTTCCATTTTTAGGTTTCTTGAGTCATAGGACAAGAAGGAATCAGTGGCCTCTGTTTCTCCAGCCTTAATCAGCAGTGTGAGATTGAGGCCTACACCCTGCAGTTAGAAATTACACTTGGCCATGACGACTATAATTTTGTCATTGTTTAAGGCTGGGCTTGGCTCCTGAAAACGGATGTTGATAGTGACATCTAGTGGATCTTGAGTAGATAAAGTTCTGTGACCTACAAAATGTTTAATTAATTGTCAAGTACTGGTTGTGGAACCAACTCCATTGTCAGCATTCCCACATTGTAAAACATGAAACCGTATTCTCTGTAATCCAGTCTGGTGTATTTAAAATACGAAACTTTCAGGAAGATTGAAACTTAATTAGGTTTTCTTCCTATAGACAGAAGATCCGACCATGGAGCGGCCCTATACATTTAAGGATTTTCTCCTCAGACCAAGAAGGTAAGGCGTTGGGGTACAGGTGTCCTTTATGCTTTGGATACTGGTTTTCTCTGAGGAAGATTTCAACTTCTTTTCCTATTTCAGCTTTTTAAAAAATCATCATAAATAATATAAGATATAACCCAGTCATATCCTTTATAACCAATTTTCTTACATTATGCAGTCATAAATCTCGAGTTAAGGGATTTTTGCGATTGAAAATGGCCTACATGCCGAAAAATGGAGGTCAGGATGAAGAAAACAGTGAGCAGAGGGATGACATGGAGGTAAGACCCCAGGCCTTGGTCTGTTTTCCCTGCCTGAGATCATATTAATATTTTACCTTAAGACTTTATAATTTAAGGAAATGTTTGTGAAGCTTAAATATGAAAAAACTTGTGTGTCCACGAATCTGTCTTTGATAATCTACCAATGTTTGTTTTAGTACAAAACATGGACTTCATTTTATAGCACAACACCAACAATTGAAGAGAGTTCTCTTTATAAAATGCTATTCCCCTATTTAATTGATAGCACCAACCCCTGTGTGAAATTCTCCTCGCATATTTAATTCTCTTATTTCTTTGGACTTCCAGCTCTTTGTAAATTCCTCTTAGCATTTGGAATTGCTTCAAAGTGGATAAAACGATTTAGAAAAGCTTTTCCAAGTTTCTTGCTCATTTGGCCCACAGGCGATAGCATGCATGAGGAAGCTCTCTTCTAGAAATGCCGTTTTGGAATTAGCTGTCCAGAGGAATCTTCTTGTTTTTCCTCATGGCATAGCTGCCTTTTGACTTTCTAGTCACATACCTGTACCATGGATCCTGTTGTACCTTCTCAGCACACACTTCAGACAGTGCTTTTTTGTTAGACAAATTCTCCTATTGTTCTGAAAATGTCCATTAAACAAGGCCTCTCTATGGCTTATTTGCACATCTGTTTGCAGCTGTTGCATATACGTGATACATGAATAATATGTTATGGGCAAGTTAACCACACCTCTCAGACCGGGAGGTCATATTTCCGGGCAGTATTTCGTTTGTGAGCTTTCATCTCTCTGTATATGTGAGGAGGAGTCAAGTGGGTGGTAGGCAGTTATGAATGTTAAGATTTCATAAGCACATCAAGAGATTTTTATCTCAAATCCAAGGAATTTTTTACACTCTTCTAGCCTTCCAACTGCAGTAACCAGTGAATTACTTGATTTTCCAGTGACTTTACTAGGGGATGTTAGGAAGGAATACTTAATGCCTAAAATATGTGTTGCAAAAATGTAACTCTCACTCTGGTACCATGAAGCCTGTTTATGTGGCGGCAGCCAGTGGGGAGCGCTTAAGTGGAAAGCAGTAGCTTCCAGACTTCTGGCTCCCGTGATGGTACTAGATGCAGAGTGGGAGCTCTCCCTCCACAGCGAGCCGTGGTGCCATCCTTGGTGGGGAGCTATAAAGCCCTGGGCCTCCTGATCACCCATGCTGAGATTTCTGTTGGAACATACATCCAGTACGGCTCATCTTACCAGCTCCCTTTTACCTTATGGAGGTGTTGAAAAGACAGCAGCTGTGACATGACCCATGTCATGGGCATGGCTTTGTACAGCTCTAGAAGGCTTCAGGTCAAAATAACAAATACGAAATACAAAAAGAGTATATAATGTGACTTAAGTAACGTAACAGACTGTATATGTCCAAACCTGTGTTGCTCCCTACAATGCAGTCATCATAGTAGGCAGCACAATTAATTGGCCTTTGCTCAAAATATTTTTGAGACTCTTCTAGAACTGTTTTTTTTGTCCTTTTTGGGGAATTTCTTCAAACGTGCTACATGAAACCACTGCAAGAGCCAAGTGCAAAGGAGCCAGGAAGAAGGACACAGACCACACTGCACTTGTCCTTTCCGTACATCTGAAGAGCCAACCTCATGCTCTGCCATTTGACTTTATTCCACAGCATGGGTGGGAAGTTGTTGACTCCAATGACTCAGCGTCTCAGCACCAGGAGGAGCTTCCTCCCCCTCCTCTGCCCCCCGGGTGGGAAGAAAAAGTGGACAATTTAGGCCGAACTTACTACGTCAACCACAACAACCGGACCACTCAGTGGCACCGACCGAGCTTAATGTGAGTACCATGCGATGGCCCGGGACACATCCTCGCACTCTGCGGTTAGGTCTCAACGGGGCAGCTCTTTGGGGCAAGATTAAGAAATACATCTTATATCAATAAAAGCGTGTGGTTGTGTAGTACAACAGGATTCTTCTTCAGTTAGTTAAAGAGCATGGGAGCCCATTGGAGTTTGCGTGTTATAACGCAGCTCTGGTCTTTGTATCACGTTCTGTTCTTATAAATATGAACTAACTTATTTTGTATATATTGTTTACATAAATTCATGGAGTAGAAAGCAGAGGTTATTTTTCCTAGATTTGTCTTATGTATGGTGGTTATAATACTTCCCCTTTCTTCATCTTCCTCCCCTGACTAACCTAGAATGAAAAACAGCAAACAAATTGGCTGTGCAATTTTCTCTTCAGGTCTTCTTTAAGTTTAATTTTAAAAAAGGACTTTTTTTATTCCCTTTAATCATTTAACTTGGAAGCTCTCTCAAAAACGTTTTTTTTCCTTTTTGGAAAATTTATATAGCACCCCTTGATATAATTAGAAACACATGAGAGCATTGCACACTCACTAATCACTGTTCATTCTAATCTCACACCAGCCTCAGGGCTGCAGTGAATTGATGGCTGTTTTGTTCACTCGGCAGTTTTTGGTTTGATGATAGCAAATAAACACTAGTTAAATCTCACCCACTGCAAAAAGAAGATTCAAAGCAGCTTGTTTTTAAATCATAGTATACAGCAAGACCTAAAATTATTAATATGAAAGAAAAGGCAGAAACAAAGTATTGAAACATGGAAAAGGAAAAATTATTCTAGAAATCATGGGCTCCCTAGCAGCCAAGACAAGGAGGTAACTATCAATGAATTGTGTAATTTTCAATATGGAATGAAAGCAAATATATTAGATGAGATAATTTTCTCTTTTATAGACTCTGAAAGAAATTTGCTAATGATGGTTTTTAAACGAGTGATACTAGCAGTGTGATGCATGGTGTTGTCAGTAGCCCTTTTATCTTTAGAAATTGCAAAGATATTCTGCATGTGTCTCTGGGTAGGGAAGGTGGGCTAGGTTTTGTTTGATTTAGAGAAAGCTTGCAGAATCTACAACAATGAATAGCCAATCCTTCCTAAGTCCCCAACTGGGTTCTCATGAATATCAGCTGTCCTTGCTCAGCTTTGTACTGCCCAGTGTGGACAGCAGCCCATTGTTCCCAGGACAGCATGAATATCCAAACATGCTGATGATGTTGAACTCTTCTTTGTTGTAATTTTTTTTTCCCATGGAAATAGGAAAGGAAATGGCTTAGTTGATTCTTTTAATTAATTTGTTTTTTACTGTTTCCTTTTGATGAATGACCATAGCTGTTAAAACTATTGTAAGCCATTTTAACTACTCTAGTTATTTGTAGTAAAAAAAAAAAAAATTGGGACCCACCTTGGACTTGGTTACATGTGGTGATCAGAATCTTGGTAGCAATACCCTAAAAAGCACCCATTACCTGCCTTATGTTACACATCCTAAGAAAGGAGTACCTGATAACATAGCACTCTCTCGGGACCAGAGTGTCATGTGACCTCTGTAGAAACGTGACTGCTGGCAGCCCACAAAGAAAGAAATACTGATGGCCGAAACATATATGAAAAATTGTTCATCTTCATTAATAATTATCATGCAGATTGAAGTCTCTTTTGAGGGGATAGATCCATATAAGGGGATAATTGCTACTTTCTCTACCTCACAGAGTTGTGAAACTAATGAGGGAATTCCTGAGAAAATACATCATATGTTTTTTTACACCTACCACCTTTGGTGGCAGTGTCCCAAAGAAGTAACCAAAAGCAAAAGATATAACTTATGCAATGCTGGCTCATCAGTGGTCCAGAAGCAACATAGGAAAAATGCGGTTTTTAATCCAAGTTCAAGTTCACATGTAGTTTAGGGAGAAATCAATGGCATGACTATCCCCATCAGTGAAGTGGTGAGCCAGGAAGGATGTCAGCAGAGCTCTGGGTGGAACTCAAGGAGTGCCTCCTTTCCAGTGGGTGTGACTTCTAGAAAGCAAGAGAAAAACTAGGAAAGGAAAAAGAGTTGTTTCCCCAGTAACCTCTTCAACCTATCTGTACTGTTTGAGAATTTGTGGTTCTTTATCCTTAACTTTATTTGGCTGGGCAGAAGTCTTCCAGCCTTCCAGAACTATTTTAAAGAATTGTTTTAATTCAAGAATAATTTTTTTCATAATTCAGTTTTCACAGAATACTGCAGCATTCTTTGGTGGACAGTTGATAATAAGTGTCTTTATTAAAAGGCTGTATCTGAGGAAATCAGATAGTGAAATGATTACAATGGGCTAAGCGAAGAAATACGACTCTCCTGGTGACTCGCATTTCTTACCCAAGTTACTACAGACTTGTGCCCCAGACTTCAACGCCCTGAAAAATCTTCGTTGACATTGGCTTGCCCTCAGGCTTTTCCTACAAGGTCCTTCTCAACCTTGTCTCCCTCCCGGATTTGTCGCCCACTCAAAAATGTATAGTGCGATCCGTGACTGACCATGCACAGCTGCTCTCTGATTATCTTCTCTCCTTTGTTGACTAGACCCCTCCAGCCCCCAAAACAAAACTAGAATGTACCACCACCCCTGGCTGCCTTTGGGTCTCAGCCTAGTCTACCTTCCTCTGGGGAACCGCACTTCTTCTGTCCAGGTCTCCCTGAAAAGTGTGTACCTCTCTCGTCATGGCATAGAGCACACGATATTCTAGTTGCCTCTTTGAGCAGGAACTGTGCCTTCTTATTCACAGATCTACCCCTAGTGCCTGGTAGGAGCTCAGCAAAATGCCTTTTAACTGAGTGATTGCAGATGAATCACTTCTGAAAATGGTTATAGGCACATGGTTTAGTGGACTGTCAAGGCCAGACATAGGCCTGGATGCAGAGCTTTAGAACTTGTGAAAGTCACCATTGAAGATGCATCAGCCCTCTCAAGTCTGAGGAATAGCTTTTAGAACACCTTGATTTTATTTGATTTATTTTTTTTTTATTGAGTTCGTAATAGTTTGCATCAATGTGGCATTTCAGTTGTACATTATTTCTTGACTGTCGCCACATAACTGCTCCCTTTCACCCCCTGTGCCCACCCCTTCCCCCTTCCTCTGGTAACCACTGAACTGTTTTCTTTGTCCATGTATTTGTTTATTCCACATATGAGTGAAATCATCTGGTGTTTGTCTTTCTCAGACTGGCTTATTTCGCTTAGCATAATTCCCTCTAGGTCCTTCCATGTTATTGCAAATGGGATGAATTTGTCTTCTTTTTCTGGCTGAGTAGCATTCCATTGTGTGTGTGTGTGTGTATGTGTATACACACACTATATCTTCTTTATCCAGTCATTGGGTGACGGGCACTTGGATTGTTTCCATGTCTTGGCTATTGTGAATAGTGCTGCAATGAATGTAGGGGTGCATATGTTACTTTGGATTGTTGATTTCACATTGTTTGGGCAGATGCCCAGTAGTGGGATGGCTGGGTCATATGGTAGTTCTATTTTTGGCTTTTTGAGGAGTCTCCATACTGTTTTCCATAGAGGCTGCACCAGTTTGCATTCCCACCAGCAGTGTATGAGGGTTCCCTTCTCTCCACACCCTCTCCAACATTTGTTCTTTTTAGTCTTAGAGATCATAGCCATTTTAACAGGCGTAAGGTGGTATCTTAGTGTAGTTTTGCTTTGCGTTTCTCTGATGATTAGTGATGTTGAACATCTTTTCATGTGTTTATCGGCCATCTGTATATCTTCTTTGGAAAAATGTCTATCTCCTCTGCCCGTTTTTTGATTGGGTTGTTGGTAAAACACCTTAATTTTAGATTTGTCTTTATCCTATTTTAATGTAAACTAAAGTTTCTATTGTAAAAACTACAATTTTTAAAACATGGTGAAGGAATTGTATTAAGACTGTAAATGAAGATGAACTTGTTAAACTCACTTATTTTAACCCTTTTTATTACCTCTCTTTCTAAAACACTTTTTAGATCTTCTCCGATTTTAGCAACAATTTAATCTTACCTAGATAACTCAGGTCATCATTAGGGTTGCTAATGTATGTGAGTGTAAATAATCTGACACACTGAGCTTAGTTGGCACTGGATTTGATGAATTTATGGTTTTTCTTTATTTGTTTGTATATTTCCCATGACAGTCAAATGAAATATATGTATGTGTGAAATTAATGACTGAAGAAAGTTAAAATAGCCATTTCTCCAATTTTTTCCTTGCCTGCAATAAAATCATTTTTCTGTTTTTTAAAAAAGATAGCATTTCTTTGCAATTCCTCGTTGTGTCTTTTTGTTGTTGTTTTTTTGTTTTTTGGTGAGGAAGATTGGCCCTGGGCTAACAGCTGTTGCCAATCTTCCTTTTTTTCCTCCCCAAAGCCCCAGGAAGTAGTTGTATATCCTAGTTGTAAGTCCTTCTGGTTCTTCTCTGTGGGATGCTGCCACAGCATGACTTGATGAGCAGTGTGTACGTCTGTGCCCAGGATCCAAACCGCAAACCCTGGGCCACCAAAGCAGAGCATGTGAATCCAACCACTACACCACCGGGCTAGCCCCCATTTTTCTGTTTTAATTTGTTAGCTCAAATATTTTCAAATGTTCATCTTCCCACTAGTGACCATTTAAACTTCTAGTCAGTTTCAACAACACTCTCATTCGATTGCTTAATTAAATGCAAAAGGCCTCCCTCATGTGAACATTTTCATTTTATCACTAAAGACCATAAAAGCCCCTGGTTGGAATTTGAAAATCAGAGGTATCTTGCTGCTTTATGCCATTTAGTTGTTTCTAGTTTGCGCTGTTTACTGATTATTTGAGCATGTTGGATAAGGAAGATTGGCATAATTGATTTTAAATGCCTCTTTTTTTAAAATCAGTCCTTCCAGAATGATGGAATTGTATGTACTTCTGAGAGATACAAGATGCAGACATAGTAATACCAAAATCTTTCTCAACCTCTCGCAAGTCCCTGTAACAATCGAAATATGTGTTAGGGCCTGACACATAGTCAGCCCCAAACGTTAGTCACTTGTTCTTGACTGACATTTCAAGTGAAGATTTAAAATTTTGTTGAAACTCTCAGATGTAAGATATTTTTAAGTAAAGCCAGTCATTATAAAGTGAAATTGCTTGCATCCTTAAGAAAAAGGGAAAGAGGGTGGATTAAAGCTTCATTTGCCTTCTTAGACACTACTGGAATATTTTACATATTTCATGAAGGTATTCTGATCATTTTCCTTGTAAGTTTGTTTTCAATTGCTTTTTTATAATCAATGTGTGCTTAAGAATTGAGCATCATAAAGTGACTGCAGCAACATAAAATCATAAAGACAATATTACATTTTCTAACATCCAACAGTGTCATTTTTATTCTATTTTGTTGGTTTCAGAAATTTTATCAGTATACTTGTTTGTTCCTTGATTTTAATGATTTTTTTCTGTGGCCATAATATGTCAGTTTTTCTAAAGGTACCTCTTTTAGCCTTGTTATAGTTTAATGTAACTATAAAATATGCAGAATGTATGTTTCTGTTAGAATTCAAAAGTTTGTTCATTGGGTGTGTAGCTACAGTGAAACTTCATTAATAAAGAGTTTAATAATAAGGAACTGTCCTTTTACTGTGGGTTAAGTGGAAGCCAACCGTCATACTACTCCCTTTAGCAGTAAAGTGAGTAATGTAAAGATTTTTGATGGAAATATTTCAACTATCTCGGAAACTGGCATTAAGGAGACACCTATTTATTTGCAAACAGTGCTGCTAATTGCAAACTATTTACTATTGCAGAGCCCAGCGGGCTGTTTATTGAGTTATAGTATAAGTTAGTTTGAAGGCTATATTAGAAGATTTTAAAACCTATGTTTCAGGAAGAATCTATGATCAGGCCCCTTGATTAATACTGTATTTCAATTAGCCTGAAATAGTATTTTCAAATATTTCCAATATTAACTTGCAACATCATCTTTGTTAACTGAATATACTGTCTTATTGAAAGAGTCTATAAGAGTTTTTTCTGAAAAACATTTTGTCATTTACAATCCTACTCTGAAAGCCTACGAGTGGCATTTCTTCCAAAGGATGATTGCCTATAATTTACTGCAAAAGTTTTCAAGATTGAATGGATGCTTTCAGATCCTGAGTTAAGAGAGTTATACGACCAAAAAATAGAGTATGAAGTCGGAATGTTCTTCAGATCCCAGTTGATTTGGGAGGTTACCGCCTGATGTTTGTGTAAAATTTTTAAAGTAGTTTAATGGGGGAAAATGCAGCATCGTGATTCTAAGATTCTGTCAAAATGAGAGCCAAAGCAGGTGAAAAAAATTCACGTTGGGTCACAAGCGCGCCCCTCCAGATCCTAGCTTTGAGTTTGTACTATTTGATCTTGTAGAGGAGGAAGAGCTATTCCTTTACCCTCTGGGTTCTTCTGATGGGTCTAAGAATTAAATTGACATGAGACAGAATGACAGGAGAAAATCAAAGAAAGTTTAATAACGTATACATGAGAGAAACCCAGGAAAACTGAATAACTCTCCAAAATGGCCAAAGTCACCGGCTTAAATATCATCTTTAGCTAAAGACAAAGAAGGATGTTGGGTGTAGTGGTTTGGGACTTTAAGGGGGAGGAAGGCAATTCACACAGAGATGGAAAAGCAAATGTTTGGTAAACAGATGTTTGCTGGGCCATCTACAAACAAGGGGACCCAAGAGAGAACTTTGATAAAATGGGCTTTGCTAGGTGCCTTCCTGTCTACCACATCTAGAGATACCTGTGGTGATAGCTCCTTCCTGGGACAGGCCTTCTGTCTTAGGTTCTTCCAGGCCAGTTACTGGGGAAGGTCAAACTTTCTTTCTGAGTCTTTGTTCTGAAAAATAGTCAAGGCTTGGGGCCGAAGTGGAACACACCCTGGGTTTCGCCAGTTCAGATCCTGGGCACGGAATATGGCACTGCTCATCAAGCCATGCTGTGCCAGCGGCCCAGATAGCTCAACCAGAGGGACCTGCAGCTAGAGTATACAACTGTCCTGGAGGACTTTGGGGAGAAGAAGGAGGAGGAAAAAAAAAAAAAAGATTGGCAACAGAGATTAGCTCAGGTGCCAATCTTTTTAAAAAAAAAAAAAAAGTCAAGCCAAAGAGAGAGATTTTGGGGCAGCACATTCTGGTCCCCCACATACTCTTTGGTTAACTGTTAATAACCAAAAGTTGCTGCTTTGTCATTGCTGGACTTCTAGAAGGGTCACCACTGACTGGCCGCGAGTGTGAGCCTACACGTCACCTCTCCTTCAAGAGGCCTGAATTGTCACTGGAGCAAATGGATGGAGGACTTTGACTTCTCTTCTCTCTCAACTACTACAGTACATTTTGCAGTTGATGCCTGACAGATGTTCAAAATATTGTGACTGCATTGAAAAACTATTTATTTGATTGGAATGAACCTAGAACTAGACTTCAGCCAAGATATGGTGGAAAAATTCTCATATTTAATGGCCAACTATCTACCAGTGTTTAGCATGAGAGCACTGATGTTTTAGTAGGTGTAGGGTCCTTGGTGAGCATTGGACTGTTGTCAATGCGAGTGATCAATACCTGTTCTCCTGTCTCTCCTCCCCTCGCTGTCAGGGATGTGTCCTCCGAGTCGGACAGTAACATCAGGCAGATCAACCAGGAGGCAGCCCACCGGCGCTTCCGCTCGCGTAGACACATCAGCGAGGACCTGGAGCCAGAGCCCACCGAGGGTGGGGACGGCCCTGAGGTAGGATGTCCCCGCGCTGCCTCCAAACTCTGCGCAGCTCCTTTTTGCCGTGTTCTCCAGGTTGACTCTATGTTGTGATTTCTTTTCTCGATAAATGCTGTCTGAAAAGTAAAGATCATGGTCTCACAGCTAATTGATGATCATTGGGATATTAATTAATTTAGAAAGTGCTTATAAATGCCATGTTTAATGAATGCATATATCTATATCATTACAAAAGAGAATGACATTATTTTTAGTATGGAAATTTTAAACTATTTTCACTTCATAATTTATTTTTCCCCAGAGTCTGACTGTGCCTTACTAAATGGCAACATGGTTATCATATTTGAGCAATTGAATGAGCCCTATAACTTGTTTGGGTTCCAAATGCAAGTGTTTTACTGAGTAGTTTTGACATCATGAAAGAGATTTATTACCAAGAAAATACAAATGTTAATGGTAAATTACTGGGGGGAAAATTAGCAATTACCATAACTTCCATGCTGCCTTAAGAACTCTGTTTACTCAGTAGAAATCCATTATTTTTAGACATTCTGTTAGAGGGAGGATTAGTCCCAAAATGTTCCAGTAATCAAAATTGGAAAAGCAGAATTAATGATTCCCTAAGAAATTCAGTAAAAGTTACTTTATACCACTGTTTAATTACAGCTTATAGCATCTCTGCTGTTTTCATTATGAGTCCTCAGCACTTAGAGTGAAAAAATCCATGAAAATCATGAATGAGTTCCTGAGAATATTTTTTAACCCATGCATGTAGTAACAAGTGCTGTAAGTCAGTCACTGCTCAGAGAGGTGGTATTCTGAAGTGCTAAAAGCACAGCTTCTGGACCAGGCTTCCTTGGTTCAAGTCCTAGCCCTGCCACTTCTTAGCTCTGTTACCTTGGGCAGGTTACTGTCTGTGCCTCAGTTTCCTCCTGTGTTAATTAGGGTAGTAGGCACATCTTCCTCGTGGTTATTGAGAAGACTGTGTGCCTCCTGAGTGCTCAGTAGAGGTCAGTTGCAGTTACCCTAATGGTTATTGTTGTTGGAGAGGGCAAGAGAGGATCCCTCGTTCCTAGTGTTTACTGCAGCATCTCGTTCCTTGACAGCCTTGGGAGACCATTTCAGAAGAAGTGAATATCACTGGAGACTCCCTCAGTCTGTCACTGCCCCCACCGCCAGCCTCCCCAGTGTCTCGGACCAGCCCTCAGGAGCTGTCTGAGGAACTGAGCAGAAGGCTTCAGATCACTCCAGATTCCAACGGGGAGCAGTTCGGCTCTTTGATTGTAAGTAATAGTCTTGTTGGAATGAGTAGTTGAGCAAATATCTTATCATTTTTTGTTGCTTTAAGTGAAACTTGTATGTAAATAATGACCAAGGGTCTTCCAGCTGCCAGATAAGTCTGCCATTTTCCAAAGTTCCTCCTTCCCTAGGAGAAGCATGACTGTAGCAAAATTAGCCGAAGCAGGTGAGAATCTTTTCTTGATTTATAAAGAACTCAAAAGAATAAGAGTCCTTGACTTCTATAATTATCAGCTTTAACCTTGTAGGATTTCTTTTCCCAGCCAAAGCCTCATAAATAGTGCCATCATCACAAAGGTGGTACTTTACACTGGGGCCTAGGAGACGCTGGGCCTCCTAATCAGTCCTCTTAAGTCATAGTCTGCATGCCTTATCGTTCTCATCTCACAGGTGAAGGCAGGATGTTTAAGGGACCCATCCAAGACAAGGGTGGAATGGGAGATAGACGACACCTACTAAGTCCCAGATGACGAATCCTTGAGAAAGTTGTGAAATTATGACACTGACCTCAGGGTAACATTTGAATTTGGGTTCTCAACCGTCAGGAAGGCTCTTTCTAGAAGCTTCAGATGGGCCTAAGCCCCGATGAGAAGCAGCAGAATCAGCCATGAAGACCTCCATGTTTGACAATACAAAACTATGCAGAAAAAGCCCATAGAAAGTTCCTGCTTGTGTATAAATTTGAGAACAAATGCAGTTTCAGTGTTGCTTGAGAATTTGAACTTGATGTAATATAGTAAATGATGGTACTCACTCCACTGGAAATGGCACTCTAGAAAAATAGTCATTATTAAAACCCTATCAAATGAAAATGGATAGGAGGACTGCATAAAATGTAAAAGCAGGTAAGTACTCACAAAACTGTTACTCCTTCAGTTAATGGTGTTTTTATTTAAAAAGACACCATTGACCCAGATTGTATGAGTTGCAGTTACTCATACAATACTCAGTTAATGTGATTTTATGTTAAAATTCTGCAAATGTTTTTCAGAAAGAGAAATACCACTGAGATGAAAATTTAGTACTAAAGGGGCAGGAAAAGAGTCTGCATATTATGGGGTATTTGAATTGGTAAACTATTGCTATAGAAGCAACATAAGCAATGAAGCCATATATTTAAAACCTATAAAAGGAAGTAAATACTGCAAGAACCGTGACAGTTGTACACCTTTAGTCTACCGGGTGAAAAATCATGATTTTCTTCAGCATTAATATTAAGCTAGCATCCCTGGTTATTTGTAATGGGAGCTCCTGCATTTAATTAGTCAAGGCACATAAAATATCTTTGATATAAGTGCAAGTGTCAGTATTATTTTAATACCGTTTTGAATCTGGTTGAACTATTAAATAAGAGTGCCTAAGAAAGAGAAGAACAGGGGACTCGTCTCCAGTTTTGCTTGTCAGGGTCACTCTGTAGTCAAGGACAGTATCATGAACTTTTACTCAAGAATGAATCCTGTGTGCTGACCATTGTGGAAAGACATGAATAGCACCCCATCGCCACTACAGAGTCTTTCTTTGACCGTATCCTGTTTTACTTATCATTGCACAATATTAACAATGAGTAAATGCTATAAACTTGTCCCATAGGGACTGATTAGACCCCTGGCTTTTGTGCGTGTGACCTGCTCCTGTTCTCTGAGTGGATCTGTTAAGCTTTTATGTAAAACCATATAGATTAATAACAAACAAGTGAGAGGAACATTATACATTCCACACTAGATTTCTTTAGATTAGCCTCATTATTTGCCCTCATTCCTCTTTTGTATGACTTCAACTCCATTCAGAAGCAAAAATTATAAATACCTGACCCTTCAGAAGTAGCACAAAATTATGTTTGAGTTCCTCTGGGCATAGAATCCAACTGACTCTTTGTCAATGGTAATAATATTCAATAATGTGTAATAACCATATGTCAGTATTTCTTCCTCTCTTCACATCGCACTAGATTTACCCAGAGTTTGCATCTCAAAGCAGACCACGAGACTTCAGGCTTATTTCCGTTCTTAGAGCAGCACTGGAGTGTTTCAGTGGCGTGTTGAGTCTCCCTTCCTGTTTTGGCCGCCTCCTCTTATTTTTGCTGTTATTTCTAACTAAGGACCAATCAGAATCCCAGTCTGCTTAAAACAGTAAAGAGTGAAAATGGAAGATTTCTTGCCTCCTTAAAGGATTATTCTCTCTCTACTCTGAAAAGATGGTGTTTCATTTAATTAACTTGTAATATCAAAGGGTGGTGAATAGGTTTGAGTGATACATTTTTGGAGCCAGTGAAGCTTGTTTCTAAGAATACGTTTTCTTGATGCTTCATGTCCTTTCCTCTCCTTCAGCAAAGAGAGCCCTCCTCGAGGTTGAGGTCGTGCAGTGTCACTGACGCGGTTGCGGAGCAGGCTCATCTCCCCCCGGTAACCCACGTTCATTTCCGGTCATCACTTCGCTCTTTTGGCTTTTGTGAAAAATCATCTGGGCTACTGAGGAAGAGTTTTTCCTGTGCAAATCCATTCACCGTGTAAATGAGACTTAAAATTTCCTAAAAATTAGCCCAAGGAAAGTGGACTTCCAATATAAAGAGTTATTGCCACCAAAGTCTCTGAAATGCTAAAAACTTTATCGCTTTGGTTGTCCACCCAAATTAATACCAATTCTGATGTGCTTACTTGAGTTTAACTACTTCACTAAAAGCATACGTTAATAATGCCATTTTTTTTTTTTTAGCTTCATTTAGTCGCTAAAGCTGTGCTCTGGTGACTTGTATCTTAAGAACATATTGAATCCCTTTAAACAGGAAGAACTCTTCTGGGTTGTCAGTGTGTATTCCTTTCCATTACTGATGGTTTAAACTCTTAACCCACAAAGTCTCTGTACCTTCTCTTAAAGGCAGCTCTCCTGACTAAGGAATTAGCTATAATTTGTTCCCACTCTCACAGTTTTCATAACTAGCAACAAATATGGAAGTGTGAGAGGTGTTTAATAATATAGGACATATATAAAAATGAACCTTCAAATTGGAAGGCAGACCAGAAATGCCTTGGGAGAAGTTTGGTGTACGCATTGAAAATAAGAAACTTTATGTAAATTTGTTTCCTCTTTGGAGAAGAAAATATTATGTGGTTTTTAGATGTTCAATTTGATGTTGAACCTTGACCACTTGTTTTAGTACTACAAATCTTTGATCATTTTTAGCACTAATACTTTATTACGTGTGACATGTAAGGAAAAAAAGCTATACTTACAGTTTTTGAAATCACAGAGTCTTGCCTATGATGTACATTTTTGCTCGGTTGAAAGGATATTTTTTGCCTAGCCTTTTCTCTGTGTTTAGATGAATTAATGAAGTACAGTAGTCAACTGAGCAATCAAAATAATAGATTCAGTTGTGGCTTACTTCGAATGGGCTAGTTGATAAGAGGCTTGACAAGAGTGTCCTTTCTGAGATGGTTTCAGTACGGGCCTCCCCCCAAAAAACAGAACAATCAGCTGTGTGGTGGGATCCTCCTCAATCTAATGATTCTGTAATTTTGCTTGATGACTTAATGGCACTTTCTCTCCTTTTCAAAATCAGTTTCAATTTTATTTGCCAAAGAGCTCGCTTTCCTGGAAACTGATGATTCCTCCCTCTTATATTCTATGAAGCGGTCAACTCACTGATCACCAGTGGCCTCTTACTTGATTTTTTAGTTTGGCAGATATAAGAATCTGCTAATTATTTAACAGCAGGGGTGAAACCGTAGTGATTTTCAAGTTTTTTTTTTGGATAAGACATCTCACATTATTGAAGTTGTGAATTCATTGTTTACCAAAATCCCGGGTGGGAGGGTAATCACATGCCTCTTTTTCTTCTGGTCGTCAGTGGTTGCTCAGCTTTATTTGGACAGGGTGGATTTCAAGGATTCTGATTCATGTCACCTGCCTTGCTGGCTGCAACAGCAATGATCCCTGAATCAGTAAGCAGTGGGTGGCCACCCCAAGTGCATTTCACTGATGTAAATTATTATTTAACAGCCCAGTGCCCCAGCTAGGAGAGCACGTTCATCAACTGTCTCGGGTGGTGAGGAGCCAACGGTAATGAAACTCTTGATCAGACATTAATGGCAAAACCGTGAATTGGTTTAAATATTGCATATGTTTCTTATTTTAAACTGATTGTTCAAACGTACTGATGAAAACTGAGCACTTTCAGTCTCATAGTTTTATTAGGAATACTGTCAAGCTTTGGTTAAGTACATTCAATTTGACCAATTAGAATGTATTTTTGCCTTTTAGTATTTGTACTTCTGATAAGCTTTTCCTATTTGAGACAATACTTGGGTAAATTAATTTGGTTGGAAGAGAATCAGGGAAGGCCCAGGAATTGCATGCAGTTGTGCATGTGGATTCTGAGTTGTGCACAGGGCCAGCCTCGCTCGTGCGTTTCCTGTACCACATTTTAAACACTGGGTTATATTTTCTCTGTCATGAGCACGAATCAGTGACCTTGCTCTGCTACCAGGGCCTCTACTCACAGGAATGATCAAGTCTTCATAGACTTCAAGGGGAAAAAGGGGGGAACATATTTAAGAAGTTGAAAAGGTCTAGAAAAAATGGTGTTTCTCTAAGCCAAGTATATGTTATTATTCATTACTTTAAACAATTTCTAGTACTTGTGTTTGTGGGTAACTTGGGTTTGACTGTGTATCTTAATTGCCTGTTTTTTACTTGATCCCTAAACCGGGCCAGCTTATAGGTTCTGCTTTGAGCTGCTATAGCTATTTCAAGACTATTCCTTATTGTTTCAGCTTTGTTATGTATGTTATAACTGCTTATTACTTGAGAATACCTTTAAATACATATCCGATTGCTGATTTTCTGCAGGATGTTGATAATTTAAAGGAACAATTTAGTTATAGTTAGAATTTAATGCTCAGCATTGTACACAGGAACATCAAATTGGCAATTAGCGAAAATCAGCCTAGTTTAAGATATTGAGCTGCAGCAATTCCTGTGAAAGTCGGGTGTTGGGTGGGCTAGGTTCAGCCTCCAGTAGAATTCAAAAAATTCCAAATAAACTAGCATGTTTCCTACTGTGCACTAGAAATTTCTATGGGAGAAGGGCTGTGAGGGAGGGAGGCACAGTCATTTCATGAAATAATTTTAGTAGAATTCAGTGCTATAAGTATCCTCTGTATGAGTATCCTCTGTCGTCCATTTTTGCATTTATTGGCCTTGGGACCTGCTGTTAGTATTGGAGTGTTGTGATGGCTGTGATATGAAATGACGGGATAAATGGAATTAGGGTAGTACGGGTTCTGTGGTGAGAGTGACCTGGCAGGACAAAATGATCCATCTGAGTGAGACCCCTGTGGACCTCGCCACTGCCCTTTCCTTCTTGCCAGTACTCTCCCGTCCCCTACCAATGAATTAAAGATAGAGGAGTTTGGTTTTATTTTTTATTTTTAAAGACTGAGTAATGGTGGTTCTTAAGTGTTTTACCTCCTCTCATGCTTTCTATGTACCTGGTAATCTTTCAACCTACAATAAGCCAACTTGTTTTATGGCTGCGATGGACATATAGGTAGGTTTGAAAGTGTCGCATGTGTTTCTTTTCCACCCTCACCACCCCTTGTCATGAGTGCCCTTTATTCTCTCTTTTCCAGTTCCGTCTCCTACCATGTTTTTTCTCCTCCTCTACACACTCTCATGCCCCTCTCCATGTCCACCCCACACTGAAGTCCACCATCTCGTCCTGGAGCAACCCTGGGATACATCGTCTCACTCCTTCCTCTGTGCTTTCACTAACACATGTGTGTGTGCACATACACACACTCATAGGAAAGTGGGATCTGACATACTTATTACGTACACCTTGATCTTTTTCACTCACAGTCATTCCTCTGGGACATGTTAATAATTATGTAATATTCAGTGATATGAATGCACCACAATTTATATAACTTGCCCACATTGATGAGCATTCAACCTCCCTCTCCCCCGCATCCTCAGATAGCTCTCTTTCCATGGTAGTGCTTTTATTTGTGTAGTATAACGAACAAGCCCCAATTCCCGCCTGCGGAGCCACAGCCCTTTGATTTACAACAGATACATACATGCTGGTGTCACTTTCCAGCTGGCTAAGCAAGAGCCCTCTCTGTCAGATAAAATGAGAGGGACGGCACAGCACAGTCCTTTGGTCTTTGCTGTATATTGCCTAAAAATATGCTGAGGTAACAGTGTGGCAGGGTTTAAGCGATTCTTGGAGAATCTATGATAGTGCCAAACTGTTTATCATCTTTAAAAGCATATTGAGGGCACAAAGGGGGAAGTGGTGTACCCACAACATGACTAACAATAATGTACAACTGAAATCTCACAAGGTTGTAATCTATCATAATCTTAATTTAAAAAAAAAACCTTCAAAAAAAAGCATACTGAAACTTTTACAGTTTAAAGATAATTGAGTTCATTTAATGAAATAGATGGAGCCACTGTGAAGTTAAATGGCTATTTGGCATTGTGAAATGCAGTAGCATATTCAGATGAAAAGCTGTGAAATGTTAAGTTGACTAGCAGTTTTTAGCTTATCTTTTGATTAATTAACTTGTTTGAGGGTAGTGTTCAACGTACATGTGCACGAACACACACACACATGCACACACAGTAGAATCTGCGTTTGGCTCCAGAGCTGGGCCACTTCTGTGGTCTGTCTCTGGAAGCCTGGTGCTGCCTCCTCCCCAGCCGTGCGTGGTGGGAGGCAGTGTTTTGAGTCACGAATGCAATCATCAGCACAGGTTGTTCTCCACTGTCATTTGGAAAGAAATCTATGAAGAAACATTTTAATAACACCATCTCACATAAATGCAACTAGATTATAGGTTGCCAACTCAATTCTTAATAGAAGGTAGAATGAACATTTTAATCAAATTCAGTGTTCTCTACCACACTCCTAGTTTTCCATAAACTGATCAGTCCTATTAATGTGGATCTATGAAGGTAACCTGGTTGCTGGAAGCCATGCAGATTTCGAATTCAATTCTGAGATTATCCATGACATTTCTAAGTTATTCTAGTTTATCAGTCTTCTCATAAATTTCCTTTCCAAACATGCTCTAACTGTAAAACTATCCTTAAGGTTTCTAGAACGGAGTTTTCTGAGGGCAAATCTAATTACCTCTCCCAGAAAACTCAACAGGGAGGAGAAGCAGCAGCAAATTCCATTTAGCCAAAACATCAATGGTCATCATATAAACAACAGTAGGTCAAAGCTTGATAGCACATACTTTGCCAAAAACAGGGCTTGACCAGTAATTTAGGTTACAACTTGGGTTCTAACTTAGTTCAGCAGAGTCCATTTTTCTAGGGCCCGGGTGAAAAGTAGCCTGGAAATAGCTCCTTTGTGTTGGTGCCGCAGCTCGAGACCGAGGAAGGAAGGAGCTTCCAGCTGTAGACAGGTTCATCTGTCTTTGATGCTCGCTGAAAAATCAAGTCTGCATCTTGGTGTTTCTTCCGCTCTTGTTGTACCCCCACACCTAAATCCAGGACACGATACAATCAGAGTCTTAGAATTACCAATATGGGACCTTTGGGACTTTATCTGGAAAAATATCAAGGAAATAGTTGCTGCAGTTTTCACAGAAAGGTTCTTTTACACATAATCTTGCCTGGTAACCATGTTTTAGAAATAACCATTGAGGCAGTTCCTGCATGACCTCAATTAGTTTTCCTCTGGAATGTGCTGTTGAGCTCATGAAGTAGAATATTGAGCCTTGTCAACTGAAGTCCCCCAAATTTTACGTGGCAGCATCCTTGGTCATGCTTTCCAAATCAGGGTTCTACAGGGAACTGGCGGACCCTCCACCTGTGACACTCTTTGCCAAGGCACGTTGTTGGTAGTGACCAAGAAAGATGGCATGAGCCCAGGGAAGTTTGGCTGAGACATTTACATCCTCAGCCTAATAACGAGACAACTATACCTGGTCAAACATCTGGAGGTTCAGAAGATCCTAATTAGGGAAGACGGGTATCCAAAAAGAAGTGCTTCCTTTTGTAACCTCATGTAAGAGATTGTTCCTGATGTTTGGCTTCTTGTTTCGGAGTCCCCCACTCTTAGAGTAGCACCCTTTTCCCAGTTACAAGTCTTACATGCAGCATCCGTACCTCCAGAACTTCGGAGGATAGCACTGACCTCAAACGTCCATCTCCTGCCTGCATGAGTCATTGAAACATCCTTGCTACTCCACCCAGACTGCTGCTTACAAGCAGAAGTGTCTCAGGAATCCTTTTGTGCTCTGATTTGGACCAGCCAAGTATAGTCACTCTATACTGGACGTGTCTCCAAACCCAGAAACTGCCTGTGCTTCATTCATCCTTTAAAGAGACAAAGTTCCTATGTGTGGACGGGGTAAATACAGCCTCAGTTATCAGGGTCTTTGGGAATTCTGACCTCAGATTGCCAGGCGACTTCCTGAGCTGGGGCAGTTGAGATGTCCTGGTCTGTCCTCTTGATTATGTGCTACTGGTATGAATGCAGGTCTTCTAGAGAAAAGACTGGGGTTTTTTCCCCCCTGAAAGCTGTAATGCACAGGCCATAAGCTGATAAAGAATTTAAGAATAAGCTAGAAGAGCATCCCTGTGGCAGCCATATTGAGGGAAAAAATATTCAGAGCCTTCCTCTTATAGATGGTAACATTTGACAGTTTGAAATAACTTTTTCTATGTGGTTTGATAGTAAAACTTAGTATCTATTTTAGTTACTAAATTTTACATATTTTTCTCTTTCCTTACGATCACGTTAGCCAAAACCCTTTGTGTTTAAGCCTTCAGGGCTTTAGAACTGACTTCTGTAAGACTTTGGACCCCATAGCTGTGCAGGGTTTATTTCATAGTAGATTTGAAGCTATTGGAAATCTGTTGCTGTTTTCCAGACACTAATGTTTTTGGTACAAATAAAATTAACTAACTTTGTCTAGAACAAATAATTCTCTGGGTGTACATTACTTTATTAAACTGATCAGTAAACAAATGCAAGATATTAAATAATGATGATTTCTTACGCAAACAGCCGTCAGTGGCCTATGTACATACCACGCCGGGCCTACCTTCAGGCTGGGAAGAAAGAAAAGATGCTAAGGGACGTACATACTATGTCAATCATAACAATCGAACCACAACTTGGACTCGACCTATCATGCAGGTACGCAGATCGCCATACAGCTTAAAATCACAGGCACTAGAAGCTGAAATGCACATGAGCCTCGTTTTCTGATGTTTACATATTGTTCTGAAGAACTCATGTTAAAGAAAGTTTTTCTCACAAAGAAAATGCGTTACTTTAGGTATTATATTTGCCTAAGGAAGAATTTGATCCCCAAATCAGTCTATCCCTAGGTACATTTTTAAAATGTGACATGAAAGATATTTCCGAATTAAGAGCCTGTTACAGTAGCTTCTCTGCCAACCCCCTCTTTTTTCTGAGGCTGGTTTTTATGCCAGGCTAGTGATTCATTTTTATTTCCTTTGAATGCATTTCCCCATCCTTGCCCCCATTATTATGTTTAATCATTTCCTCCATGCTTTAAATAGGCCAGACCTCTTATTATTGCTGGCTGTGTTGTTGTTTGGGTCCACACTCCTAATCACACACACACAAGGAGATCCTCATATGAAGCTAACTTGTTTTTGCCTCCAAAATAGCTTGCAGAAGATGGTGCATCTGGATCCGCCACAAACAGTAACAACCATCTAATCGAGCCTCAGATCCGCCGGCCTCGTAGCCTCAGTTCGCCAACTGTAACTTTATCTGCCCCTCTGGAGGTGAGAAGGCTACCTCATCTAACTGGGGTCACATCTGTCCTGTGACTTCTCATTCTCTCTTCTCTCTTAACTTGGACTTCAGTCTTGCCGCCACCTTGCTCTCTCTGATCAGTCGTGTGTTCGTGGTGAAGGGTGTTCTTGTGCAGACTTACTGCGTGCTTCTCTGTTCCGCCCAGTTCACATCCCTGGACTCTCTCACCTGATTCTCATTCTCATTTGGCTGAGGCCATGGTGACTTGTGCTGGACATGGGCATCTCTTTTCAGAACTTTCTCCATTCTTGTTGTGTTTTGCTCCTTATTGCCTGCTACCTCATTAGGCTTGCATAATAACTCCTTCAAATACCAATGCTTATATTGAGTTTTAAAACATAGCTGTTGCTTTGATCATTTTTTTCCTTTTGACTGTAGGGTCTTTCATTGTATGAGCATACGTGTTTCTGATGCGTATCTGCATCTCTAAATCATTGCTGGGCATTTGCTTGTGCTCTCTCGTGTGTGTGTGGCTTTAGTGCCATCCCTTAACGTTATAAATGTCAGAGAGTTAGAGAAGCCAGAGAGTAAATGTCTGAAGTTCTAAATGTGACTGTGTCTTAGAGATAGCTGTGGGTTTCCCCATGCCCTGGGTTTCAGATGCTAGAAGTGGGAATGGATAGTATCTCTTCCTGGCTGTGATATAAATGTCATGGGTAACAGCTATGCAATTCCAGGTGCTTGTCTCCGTTGATAAGGTATTTCTTTGTGTGCTCTAAAAATTGCCAATCTATTCTTCATTAGACTGTGAGCTCATTCAGAGCAGGGGCATGTATTTCTCCACCCTCTGTAAAATCTCCATCCATGATGCTCACGATAAAAGAATATTTTTGGTATGTACTGAGTAGCTATCAAAGGATGGTGATTATAAGTACTTAATGTTGTTTCCTTAACCAACAGAAAAACTTTAAAACTAGATTGATTTAGAAGTAAAAGAATGACAGAAACAGGTGTTTTAGGCACTTCCCCCTTGTCCCTCTCCAAAGGAGGAGCATTGCCTGATAACCCAGGTACATTTTGACACATCTGGTATAGCACATGGTAAGAGTTCTAATGCTCATTATTATTCCTTAGGGTGCCAAGGACTCACCCATCCGTCGGGCTGTGAAAGACACCCTTTCCAATCCACAGTCCCCACAGCCATCACCTTACAACTCCCCCAAACCACAACACAAAGTCACTCAGAGCTTCCTGCCACCCGGCTGGGAAATGAGGATAGCGCCAAACGGCCGGCCCTTCTTCATTGACCATAATACAAAGACTACAACATGGGTAAGGTTGCTGCTTTTATTTGGCTCCGTTTTCATCATGAGGTCTGGCATTAATTCCTTATTTCCTTCCTCAGTATTCATTGTTCTTGTAGAGAAATTTCTGACGCGGACATGTGTCCCCAGAGGGTCTCCTCAGCCCACATCTAGACTCTGCATGTATGGGCTGGTGGCACTGGGTGACTTATAGGTACAGGCTTATGGCCATCTGGTATTGGTGCCGAGGGGATGCGTTTTCTTCATAGCACTCCTGGCAAGCTCTGGTTTTGACAATTTACCATATTTGGAAAAAAGGTGGTTCTCCATGTTGCTAGGATTTCGTGTTACTGCTTCACATCTCATGGTGCTGTCATTTTATTAGGAATTTTCATCTTTTTTTCCGAAGAATTTTTTTCAGTTTCTTTTTGCGTTTTTATTGACATTACCCCTTTTTATTTGATTTGTCCTTTTAGTTTTTAGTATTCTCATCAGATTAGCATTTTACACACTTCTGTGCTACATTTCATATCTTTAATTGTGGGTTAGGAGATATACTGAAAGACTTTAGTTGTAAATTTGATAGCTCTTTTTTGTGAACATTTTGTCAAAATTGGTTTCTCTTATCATGCCACTCTTCTGTGTGCCCCTGAATCATACATGAAAAGGAACCTGTGTGTTGCATTAACTTGGGCGAGATGAGGTTAGTCAGAGGTGCATATGCTTATCTTTATGTTCCTCTGTTGGTTCTTCATTTCTTGAGCTGAATCAGCGGTGGCTTATATAACACAGTGTATAGTTCTTTTAAAAGTCAGTGGTATTTTTCTACTCTGTGATCTCTAGACCTATGATTAAACTGAAATTGGTTCTCTTGTTTCTATTTCGGATACTGCAGAAGGTCTTTCTTCCTGTCCCTTATATCCCCCATCCAATTGTCTGGGTACAGAGTTTCACTCAGTCCTTTCAGCAGCTGTGCTGCTTGCTTAGCACTGATACTCTGTGAAAGCTCATTGACTTTTGGCGATTGTCATTGGTCCTAGCTCTTTGGTTTGGACCAGCAGTGAACACATGCTTTAAATTCCCATTTCTAGTGAAGACACCAAGTGTGTCCAGTTGATAGAACAGCAGTATTGTGTTAAGGAGGAGGCTTGGACCAAAGTGACCAAGACTGTCATTTACGCTTTGCCCATGGTGTCATGTCAATTCAGTCTCTTAAGAATTGGACTAGGTGGCCTAGAGGGCTCTCTCTCCAAACACCTGTGGATCATGGTGCAACATGTTTCCACAAGGACATTCTCTGCAGGACTGTGCCTTTTATTGTAGGACATTTAACATCCTGAGCTCCTGCCACTGAATGCTAATAGGCACCATTCCTCCCCCCACCCCCATCACAGTGATAACCAGAAATGCCCCCCACATTTCCAAACACCTTAGTGAGGGACATTCTACAAGTTATTCCTGTGTTGAAGTAAAGGAATAGCCTGCTAAGAGAATTTATCATTTAGATCCAGTGACACACATTTGGTAAACTCTTAACCTCTTCTGAGGTCTTTGTTTGACTTACCTTTTAGTCTGAAGATAATATTACAGGTTTGTGGGCAAGTTGAGAGTAAGAGATAGACAGCTCTTTGGAAAATGGAGTAATAGAGATTGGTTTTTAGGTCCTTTTTGCGCCTTGACATAGAACCTGTGGCTGCCTTGCTAGTGTCCGCATTTCTACTTATTACAGCATTGCTGTGATTTCAGATCTTCAGCCAGAAATGGGAGCTCCAGAAATAGGGGGTAAATATTATAAAAGTAGATGGATTAGTGTATGGAGCCACTGTGGCTTGCCAACATAAGCTATGATTTTAGTAATTTGAACTAGCTTAGTAATCAAATCCCCTAACCTTTTCGCAGCCTTTCACGCCACAACTGCAGTGTAATTGCAGCTGGGCAAATTTTATTTTAAATAGCACCAGCTTTATTTATTGCCTGCATCGTTGCTGAATGAAACGCAGTTTGAATTTCCAGTTGTCCCTTTCTACAGATACTTCTTCTTGACTCATTTACTAGTTTAAAATTTTAATTTGTTAAGACAACATTTTGTTGCTGCTGCTGCTGTCGAAAATCCTTAAGGTAACAACTGGAAATTCCGCAAGTTACTACCCTTCTTCACTAAACTCAGATGTGCTGACACAGCTGCGTTCTCCCTGCCAAACAGAGGCCTCCGCAGAATCCTCCCCCTGGAAGGCACCCTCCAAATTGCCTGTTTGTTTTGACAAAAGATGGAGGGGCGGAGGGAACTATAAAGATAATTTTCACCTTAAAATCTGTTTTGCGTTGGTTTGGGGTTTGCTTTGTTTGTTTTTTAACAGAGGGAGAGAACAGCGTAGCTATTCTTAGGTTTGAGCAGTATAATAGAAAAAGGAAGAAAAACTGGTAGGACAGGTTAAGCATAATGAAAATAGTCTTCTTTTCCCCATCACCCTATATACTCTTGATTCCTGCACTAACTAGGAGCATGAAAAGATTCAGGCCAGCATTTCCCATGTATACATTAACAGAGGAAAATTCTCTTTGAAGTCTATTTATAAAACACAGCCTTTCACACACACAAAGAATGGAGGCAGTATGCCAGCAGTCTATCTGGAATTAAGTCTGACCACATCCAGTGAGTGTCACGTTGTTCCCACCTGGGTCAGGCAGGCCATGGATGCGTGCTGGAGGCCACCAGGTGACTGAGGAGAGATTACAAGAGGCCTTCAGCTTGCCCGTTCCTTCTGCTAAGCCAGCAGCTCAAAGCATGTGTGTAAAGAGTATATTCATGTCTTTTATAGAACAAAGCATGGGCTTATTTTTGTAGCAAGAAGGATTATACCTTAATTAAGTTTCAGGTTTGTTTTCTACTCAGGTCCAAACTAATAAAACTCAGTGCAGCCCAGGCACAGTTGTTGATGTCTTCCAGGATGGGAAAAGCACAGCTGTTTTTTTAACAAGCCAGCGTTCCCATATTTTCTATATTTTTAAATGATTCTGCTAGGAAGCCTTCTTTTTTTATGATGTTGATCTTTGCCTTCTGTTTAAAAACCGTGTCAACTGTATTGAGGGGAAGCAATTGTGAAATACTGAAATAATTGTGAAATAGTGAAAAAGAATGCTCTTACTATGCTGAGAATAGGGAGAAAACAACCAGCTGTGTTTTGCATATTTTATTCATTTATATTCATATCATTTGAGACTTCATGGTATTCCAACTTCCTGTCAGCCCTAAAGTTATCATGACTCATGCTGGGCTGTGGCTGCCCTCTGTCTGCTCCATCAGCTTGGGGGGGCCTGCCTCCTCAGTTGTTCAGGGGATCCATTGGGAGGGTGGGTTCAGAAGTGCCCACTAGACTTAGCCCTCAGAGCTTGATTCATGGCAGCTGCTACCATTATTTTGATTTTGATTTGTATAATAAAGTAATATGACCCGTAAGGGCCTCCAGCCTTCACATTCTATGAATTCTGGGTTTCCATGCAAGGCCATTTTAGCAGACCTGTGAAACTGAGTTTACTTTATACTTCATGCCCCCCACCCCCAGCCCCCACCCCCTTGGCACTTTTCTTTAATTTCAGCTGCTTCGTTTTTTTTTGTTTTTTTTTTTTAATCACCAGCTTTTTACCAAGAGAGCTGCTTATCTTTTCACAGTGGCCTGTGTGTGTGATTCCAAGACATGGCTACCCTCTCCTGGAGCGTCTGGAAGCCCCTGTCCTCTTCCGTGTCACAGCAGTCTTGGGCTTTCTCTAATCCTAGCGTGGCCAGTGGCTGTGGGGGCCCAGGGACCCCCTTGGCTGTGGCATTACCTGGTCCAGCTCAGAGTTGGCATTGGGAGGGTAGCTTTTGTGGAGTTTGGTGTTCTAAATTGTACCTCTGTCCAGAATTAACCTATCACAGATGTTTACCAGATTATCAGCTTCTGGGACCTTGCAAATCTGAAATCTACTTAGTATATCTGTGTACACTGTATGTGTTCCACTATAATACAGAATACTAGACTGATTTTATGCTTCTGATTACCCTTTAAAAAATGTATTAGTGAGGTTCAAGGTCAATACCCATCATAAACTGCTAGTGTGATTTATTTCTTCAATTAAAAGTTTGCTATAGTTAACAGAAAGCAAAGGTTGAGTTAATTTTTTGATGTTTTTTTTTTTTATTCTTCCCAGTTCCAAAAATCTGTCACTTTGTTATAATCCAGTAATACTAAGTTTATACTGTTGACTTGGGAAATTTTTTTCTAGCAGCTCTATTGAGATAAAATTCATGTCATACAGTTTAGTCATTTAAAATATACAATTGAATAATTTTTATACTGTTGAACAAAGATGTGCAACCATCACATTAATCAACTTTAGAACATTTTCATCACCCCCAAAGGAAACCCCATACCCAAAACTCACAAAGTGAATTTTTATTATTTTCCAAGGTTTGTACCAATTTTACAGCAACAAAGGTTTTAATATAATTGGAATAAAGAGTGGGGTTTTTTAAGGTTAATTCTAAAGGGTTTTTTTTTTTAGAGTTTTTTCCTAATCCTAGGCTTATTTAGCTGACAGTGTGTTACTGTAAGTTTTATCATTTGCTTCCTAATCATCGGAGTTTAAAATATGAATTTTCTAAGTTGCATTTTAATTGGGTCTATATGAGAGAAAGGCAGCTCCCAGACTCTGGGTCAGAACCTATGGGCAAGTTCTCGTTCACTCTGAAACTCAGCTTCCTCATCCAAAGAAGCAGAAATCATGTGCCCAGCCTCCTAACAGGGGACTTGCAAGATCGTATGTCTAACTGTTCTTTGTAAATTATAAAGCATGACCCAAGATGTCAGAGTACATATTTCTCTTTTGTCGGTTCTCTCTGGTATCTTATGAACCATATCGCTTAAGAGAAATCTTTTACAGACTTTTAAGTATTAAGACATAAATGAGAATCTAATCTGCACAACTTGGTCAAGAACCTCGGTAAGAAAAGTTCCATAGTAGGGATATGACTTTATATGATAAAGCTGGCTGACTGTGGGGCAGGACATGACTTGACAGTCAGACCAGATTTAGATTCTCTGCTCTAGGTCAAGAAAGAGTGGACGGGAGCAGCAGGAAGCTCCAGTGCTGAGGGCAGGGCTCGCTGCCCTCACCCAGAACTCAGGATCCAGAGGGAGGTTTACAGACCGCTGTCCACACTCCCTCTCCGTGGAGCAGAGCCTGGTCTTCGCCGGCACCCTCCATTCTGGTTTCCATAGTAACATCACTGCTGGGTCCCTCTTCCTCTTCACCTGCTCAGAGTCTTAGGGAAATGGTTAATCTTTTACTTAAATATTCTTATTCTCCTACAACACACAATTCCAGAAGGGGAGGAGCCAGTAACTGCACACAGAGAGTCACTTTTAACATCTTTTGCCTTTTACATTTTTCTTACAGGAAGATCCACGCCTGAAATTTCCAGTACACATGCGATCAAAGGCATCTTTAAACCCCAATGACCTTGGCCCTCTTCCTGTGAGTACACTGGAGACATATGGACAATCTGAAAATGTTTATTCATTCATCTGCCCCATGTTGATGGAGAAGCCCTGTGGGCCTTCTCTTTCGTTAGGCTTTTTGGGTCCCATTGGTCTGCAATTTCTTAATAGAATTGGGTGTATGACTGAATTCTGGTAGTACATACAGTTCATACAACACCTAGTACTTGTGCAAGAGCTTTCTGAATTGCTAGCTGCTAGTGGAAGGCAGACCTTGTAACTAGGGTGTAGGAGGCATTCTCAACCTGTGACAGTTTAAGCAGCATATATTTATTCTGTAACTCGGCAACCACACAGTTCCATCCATATAGCTCATTTGGTCATTGGAGCAAAAATATTAAAAATAGTGGGAGAAAAAGGAATAAATAATCACAGAAGGTTCCTGTAAGTCACTTAGTCTACAGATATTTTAAGTTTTCCTCCCTCGTTGACGACCACTTATAAATCTAACTTTTTATCAGTTTGTTCTCTTTTGGGGCCTGAGTGGGAGTTGAGCTGTTTACTCCAAATGGGATTTTGAATGAAACTTTCACCTTGCATCCTCCTCGACCCACCCCCCAATAAAAAAGCCTTACAGGAGCAGGCATGTGGGGGGGCTCTAAGACTATTTTAGAATGGAAGTGTGCTGGGGGGTTTATGGTTTTTGTCCAAGTGTAAGAACCTTTCTGTTGCCTGGCATATGGTATATTTTGGCTAAATTTGAAGCTAGAAAGGTTAGGGTCCAGTCTTCATTCATCAGGTTATGCAAATATCCCTCACTCTCCAAATCTGTTTGGTTCCTGGGTTTAGATGGAAAGAGCCCAGAGAGTGTCTGGAGATTGAGTTTAGAAAGTGAAAGTGTGTGTGTTTTCTAGATCTATTGGATTCCTGAATTTCAGATGGTAAGTAGGCACAGTACAGATAATGAGGGAATACCAGCCTTATCTTGGAAACATTATCCAGATCTCTTAGTTCCTGGCTCTGATAGTGAGAGGTCATAACAGAGAATATCAGTATTAGATTGTTCAACTACCTGATGGCGTGCGTAAAGCACCTATCTCTTAACTTTCTTTTTTGCTGAGGAAGATTAGCCATGAGCTGACATGTGTGCCAATCCTCCTCCGCTTTATATGTGGGTCACCATGACAGCATGGCTCACAGCAGTGTAGGTCCGTGCCTGGGATCCGAACCTGTGAACCCTGGCCACTGAAGCAGAACATGCTGAACTTAACCACTACACCACAGGGGCGGCCCCTCCTAACGTTTTTATATTAACCTTCCTCCCCGCTTTAGTACTCAGTAAATATTTATTTAATTAAATGAGCTAGTCAACCCCAGACTCAGCTGTTCCACAGATGCTGAAGTTTCCCTTTGAAGTTTTTGAAATAGCAGCCCGTTTCCTGTTCCTCAGACAGTGAAAGCATCTGAGACTGTTGAACCTGTGATCAAGTGTGTTGCTAGATGTTGGCAAGAGTTAACTTGAAATGTTTGTAGTTTCTTCTTAATGTAAAAATGTAGCCTAGGAGAGAAGAGTCAGAAGGTGTCCTAGAGTTTAATTTTGCCTTTGATTTTGGAATTGCCAGCTAATGTTTGTATTCTCTCTCTCTTTTCCCTCTGATACTAGCCTGGTTGGGAAGAAAGAATTCACTTGGATGGCCGAACGTTTTACATTGATCATAGTAAGTAGGCACTGTTGTGGACACACTGGTGCTGCAGGTAAAGGGAGGGGAGGGGAATTCAAATATTAGAGTGAAAGCTTTGTCGTTTTACTCTTTATCTAGGCAGCCAGGTGTTATGTGGAGAGAATGATACCAGAGAGTCAGTGCCCTCATACGGTACTGTGCACTCACCCCAAATCTGCTTTAAGTAGCCCATTGAGCTTTCACCCAGTTCCATCTTGTGACCTATTAACTTATTTTTTTAATTACAAAAATCTCTTTTGGTTGATGACCCCTTGACTTTTGTGCTTTTAATAAATACACTCTGGTAATAGAAAATAAGATTAGAAGTGATGACTGAGTCAAAAATCAATGTGCGAGTAGTGCGTGAAGCGGCATGTCAGTTTGGTAAACACGGCCTTCCAAGGTCTTGTGGCAGATGCCCGTTCTGACTTATTTTCTATTCATAGCATGTCTCCTTGCACCCAACACACTAATATATATGTAGCTCTTTTCTTGAAACTGTAGTATATTTGCTCCAGCACCTATGAGTAAATGTGTGGTTTCTCATTTCAACTAAAAGTTAAACTAATAAAGGTTTGCTTTTAGCCAGTGGTTTTTTTTTTTGGTTTTTTTGAGATGATGTGTTCTCCATGGGATCATATTGATGTATCCCTTAAAACTTCTAAAAATGTATATTAAAAAGAAATCGTCAAATAGAGTTAAAGTTCAGCTCATGCGTGCAGCTTGGGTAGTATTTTGATCTTTGTTTTCATTTGGTTCCTGAACAGTAAGTCTACACTCAGGTTCGCCAGCCTCACATCGTTTTAACTAATCAAAAGTGCACTCAGGAGCCAGTTGCCCGGAAGGTTGGCTACGAGGAATCCTCATTCAGAGAGGGCTTGTCACTCTGTATTATGGACCCACCTTCGCTCTTGGTCGTGGGAGCTTGAGGGCTCGTTCAAAAGTAAATTGAGCAGGAAGCCCAGCAGTTCAGAATTAAACCACAAGTAGAAGTCTTAGTAGGGGTGAGCTACCCTTTGGTTTAAATTAGATAGTTCAGGGTTCGTAGGCCTAGTTTTTGTCTTTGACTAGCAAAAATACTGATTTGCCTGCTTTCCAGAATTTTACAGGGAACCTAAAATTGCTGCCATAAATGCTTTAAAATATGTGTATACCCCCACTTTTTTCCTTAATATACTATTTATTTATAATTTTACTGTTAGCATCGTTTGTTAAAATAGGAGGGGGGTCTCACCCCTTTTCCCCATTAAAAACAAAAAAGTTTCTTTTGCAGTTTTCTTATACATTACAATTTCAGTTTTCAAAGATAAGATATGAATAATAATCATTTTGTTAAAACAAGATCTTAACCAGTAATGCAACCTCGGTCTGCTACACACAGAGAACGTTTCCCTGTTTCACACAACATTGTAGCCCTGTTCTGGCCGGTGATCTCATGTTTGGGCCAACCTGAAGAGACCTTTGTGAATGCTCTTAATGTGCCACAAAGACCCCAGAACAAGAAAAACACTATTGCAAAGGGCCATCCTAGTGTACGTTAAAAATAATAAAAATCATAGACTGGTTTTCCAGTGGTGTGCACAGATGTAGTAAAATACATAGCGGACACTTGAAGTCGATTCACGGCGGGTCAGTGGTGAAGGGGTTAGGAAGTTGATGTCCTTGGTCAGAAAGTGGGGAGAACTTGTGGTGAGAAGCAGCGGTGGTGCGTCCCGCCTCGGGCGTGCCCAGCTCCTGTTTGCTGGGCAGTGGGAGAGGGTAGTTACTTGCTAAATGCCTGGGCGGTTCCTTGTTCCTCATCAGTCCACTGTCCCTCCAAGCACTCCTGTCAGCTGTTGCCCATTCCTCTGGCCAGGACAGCATGTGGGAGGCTCCTGTTCGCTCCTGGGAATCAGATGATATGGTGTAGACCACGTGCAGAGCCTGGTGGACCTGAGCTCTAACATGTGCTGTTTGTGATCATTTATGTGGAGATTAATAATTGCCTTTGCTCAACCATCCTGAAAGGTTCTCTTAACCAAATAGAGTGTACATTAGATGACCAAAACCTATGTAAGGAAAAGATCCGTTCAGGAGAACCTCATTAGCTGTCAGTGCAACATTTCTGCCATTTCTCCCTAATTTGTCAAGATTTACTCAATGGAAGGTGATAAAGGCACACATATCAATGAAGCAGAGTTCAATTCATATGCCTTTTCACCAAAATCCAGTCTGTGAAAAGAACCAAACACCTCTAAGAGGCTTTACCGGGCTGACAGGTGCACTCCAAAATGGCTTTAATTATCTGATAACACTTAAGAATTTCCTTACCTTCCGAACAAGCCTCTCCTTCTAAAGAGTTTTCCCACATCTGATGTTCTAGCAAAATGCAGCATCTCGTTTTGCTGCCTGCGGGACAGAAACCAGGTCATCCCTACATAGGCCTTTTCACTATGAAAGCAATCATCTTGTAAGTTATTCAGAGTCACCCGGTCTTCCAGCATCGTGGGGATACGTGACTGCGCACTGAATGACAAAGACAGCAGTGCACGTGTCTTTTAAATAATTATTAGGTTATTTTCTGCTTTATAAATTCTTGAGAAGTTAGACACTTTCAAGATTAAAAACATTCCACCATCTTAAAGATTGAATTTCTGAAGAATTGACTGCCGGATACTGATCTCCTCTTTGGACTCCTCGATTCGTTTCGTTGACGTTGATCGACAGCTCCTCGGGCTCAAGCCTTGTGTAAAAGGTTAAGGGAAGCCCTTGAACTGAACCTCTGCCTCTCTCAGGAATCACGTGACTCTTCTTAGAGACCAGATCTACCCAGCAGCTGAGTACTTGGCCACAGGCATCTTATATCCAAAGCCAGAAGAGAAAATAAAATTCTAGTGAGGCTGTAAAATCCTGTTTTAGTCTTTCCTGCCAACAGATTTACCAAACCTGTTAGTAGCAGCTAAATTGACTTAATTTGTCTTTCTTCTGCTTTGTTCTTGTCCCTTTCTTTGAAATATAGTGTCTCAAAGGCAAAAAGCAAGTTTAGATTCAAAAGTTCTAGGGAAAAAATGGATAATTGGCTACCATACATTCATATATTGACAATAATTAGCTGCAAAATTGATCTTTATTGTAACCACACAGAAATTTGTGTGGTTCTGATAGCTCAGACTTTCAAAGGGACTTTGTTTTCACCATCAGCTTCATTAGGCTCCTATTATATGCTGTGGGAGCTGTGCTAAGTGGTGTAGGGGGCTGCAGAGATGAATAACATACAGTCCCTGCCCTGGGGGGGGGGGGGGGGGGCGGCCTTCTGGTAGGCAGTACCGGGAGGTATCTTTAGTGTTGTGTTAGGGGAATGCACCGGTTGTTACATAGAAGCAGCAGAGGCCAAGACTGCCACTTTCTTGCTAAGTGGTTGGGTGCCAGGGGTGGGAGCAGGCTGTGAGAGGGCCTTGCAGAATGGGTTACTTTTCAGGTGGATCCCAAATGATGAGTAACATTCAGCCAGGCATGGCCAGTGAGGCGCGATCCCAGGATGGTGAAGACTTGTGCAGGTGGATCAAACTGTGCAGATTGTGTCGCATTCAGAGAAATGTGGTGGGGTTGCAAATGGCCAGTGTGCAGAGGAGGCCAGCATGACACACGATCAGGTCAAAGGGAGTCTGCCGGATGTCGGTGCTTGGGTCCTTCTGCAGGCAGGAGGGGCTCCTGAGGGACTTTCCAGAGGGGAGTGACAGTGGTCAAAGTTGTTCTTTAGAAAGATCCTTTTGGCAGAGCTGTAAAGGAAGTTTTGAACAGGAGTGAGTGAGACCGAGGCCAGGGAAACCCAGGCAGTAGTCTGGGGCAAAGACGAGTGCTCCAGACGTAGCCTTATTGGTGAGAGGTGGGGACAGTTTGGTGACCACCAGAGGTGAATGGTGATGGAGGGTGTGGCCAGGTTCCGGATCTGACTCGTGACTGGATTGTGATACTGTCCATTGGGAATAGGATGGATGGACAGTTTGGGGTGTTGGAAGATAGTGGGTTCGTTTTTGGTAGAGTTGGGTTTGAGGTCACTGTGGGAGATCCAGGCGCAGGTGTCAAGGATGGGGCTCGAAGTTCAGATCTGGACTGAAGATTTGGGAATCCTTGTGTGTGGGTAGTAATTAATTTATTTTCTTCTTTGGTACAATTATAGTCCAAGGCAGTTTTTACTAAGTTGTATTCTGTCTCTTTTATTTGGCTTTCTTTTCTCTTGTTCTCCATCACACTAGCAACTTTTACTTTCCAAAGTCTTCTGTTTTCAAGGTAAGGGACCCCAAAAATGCCTTTGCTCTCTCATCAAGGTTCTCTAAAACAGTTGGAACTTTTCATGTAAGTTTTCTGCCAGCATGAATCTAGAATCCTCATGTGCTTTGGTAGCTTTATTTTAAGACTTTACCTCTGCTTTCATGAAAATGATTATAATACCAGACTTGGAAAATTTCCTGGTTATGGTCACTAAAACTGAATTTATTAGTTACTCTTATCAGTCCGCTTTAGAGAGTATGCAGGAAATAAACAGAATCAATGTTCTTAAACAAGTAATTTTCTTTCTTTCTTTCTTTTTTCTTTTTTCTTTTTACCAACTTAGATTTCCTAAAACTCCAGAGAACCCATCCTCCCCCAGTCTGCCCACCCCTTATCTTCCATGAATCCATCCCCCCCACCACACAGACACACACACACAAATCCATAAGGTCTTTTTAATAATGCACAGTCACAACTCCCAAGTGATTCAGGGCAGCTGTTGTGTGTGGTCACCTAAACCACTGAAGTAGTGGTTAGAGGTGGCATCCATCAGTCTTATTGGGATTGACTCATTTGGAGGAAAGAAAACCACTCTTTGCCAACTTGGCCAAAAGGAAAACCTTTCTCTGGAATCTTCCTCTGCTAAATCTGGTTGTTATTTTCTGGACTGCCTTAGCTGCTTTGATTTTTGTATGCCTATGAATGACACATGTAGGATTCTTGAAAGAAGTTTTTCAACTCCGTAAGCAAAGAAAAAAATATTTGAAATGAGAAAAATCATGTGTGGTTAACTTTTGGGGGGGGACTAAGACTTTTTATGCCTCTTGTCAATTAAATGAAAATCAAGATCAACTTATAAACCCTTGAAAGAACGGGTTTATAATTGAAATTTCGGCAGATTGCTTGCCTAAAACAGTGTGAATAGATGGTTTTACTTTAGTGGTGCATTTTCGATTGAGTGTTTTTAACTAAACAGTATGTGGAGGGTTTGCCATATAGAAAATAATTCTAACCCTGAAATACTAAGTTGTTATCTTTGGGGCCAGGGTGGGGGACTGGACAGCTTTTGAAGAATCCAGAAATAATTCTAAAACATTTTTGACAGAGAATAGATTTGAACTAATATCCTGATTTTTTTTTTTTTTTAAACATTTATTTTCAGATAGCAAAATCACTCAGTGGGAAGATCCAAGACTGCAGAACCCAGCTATTACTGGTCCGGTCAGTATTCTCACGTTCTCACTCTTTGGTGTAATATTTTGGTTCCATCTAAACACACATTTCTTGTATATTACTGCTTACCTTGGTGCCGAGGGCCTGGTGTAATTGAGTGCGTTAAGATCACTCCCATCTCCTCCTTACTGAAACTTCCAGGCAAGGGACAGCTGCATTTGCCTTTTCATAGGGTTTCGCTAGAAAATAAAAGAAAATGGTTTGCTAATAGTAGCAAAACTGAAAGTTTTCTTTTCTCCTTTATAAAAGGATGGGTTGAGAGTCTAACAATCAAAATGTCTTCTCGTGCTTTTTATATGATGCAAACTAAGCCCTGTATTTGTAGAATTTTGTCACTTCTTTAGGCCAAGGGTAATAAATGCATGCTAACAAATTTAAACTGCATTCTGAATCTCTTCCTGCTCTAAAAATACATGAAAGTTTGGGTGAGGTTCTAGCTAACTTATGGAGCTAGCAGGTTAAGAATCTTTACCTCTGCTGACCCACTAACTTTCTCATGGTTCCCTCGTCTATGCCAGATGGGAAAAGAATCAGTTCTGCCTTAGATGTAGTGCCCTCTTAAAACATATCCGCACACTGTTCATAAGGAAGAATGAGGATCCTGCTGTCATTCCACAGTAGCGGACAGTTGGTGCAAACCCCTGTGAGGAGTCTGTAGCATGGGGCCACACTCATCGGCGTCTTTTATTGCTGATCATATGAGTGCAAAGGTGGAATTTGGAATTACAGGAAATGTACTGGGATCAGCAGAACACTGCAAATTTAGGACTGTCTCAAAAACTGGAGGAGCAAAAGGAAGTAAAGTTTGTTATATCGAGTGCTGAACTAAGGCCAGTAGATATATTTAAAATACTAATTTCATGGCTTTAACCTGATTCAATTCAAATTACATTGAATTATAAAGGTAAGTGCATGTATTTAAAGATAACACAATGCAAACGCACCTTGATACCTGACATCCCTTTGGTTGGTTGTTGGATTCATTCGGCTCCTTTGGTGCTGTTTAATGCAAAGTGCCCAATAATACTTGGGCTAAAGCAGTCAGCCAGCTACTTTTTATGTAACTTAACAAACAGCTGCCTTACCACCATAGATACCCTTGGATATATTCAGTCACAGTAAGTTGTTAGAATAGTATTTTCTGTTCTACATCATAAGGAACAAATTCAAGAATTTGTTAGAATATTCAAATAGCAGAGGACTTTGGACGTGATCATTCTGAAGTCTTTTCAAATATTTCTGTGACTTATTGATCTTCTGCCTTCACTGAAACACTGTTAGTTCTTATTAATTACTGTTGAAAATGGTTTAGCATCATAAATCCAGGTAGATTTGCCACAAAGATAGATCTCCCTTTTCTATTTATAAAAGAGCCTCGTTTCCACTTTTATCATTAGTAGTGCCATTTCTTTCAGTAAGAGTGTATGTATTTAGGTAATTACCAACTTAGTGTAGACACCTGGCCTTTATTGTCACTCAGTTATAAATGTTTGGTAATTTCCATAATGATTTATTTCTCTCCTTATGACTGACTTAGAATGTACTCTATAGTTTCTAAGAGTGTGGAAGGGTTTTTGCCTATCATTTCTTACTGATTTCTAATTTTATTGCATTTTGGTCAGAGAATATTGTCTGTGGAATATTGATAATGAGATATTTGAAACTTCCTTGGAGGTTTGGCCATTTTTTGTAAATGTTCTTTTTGCCTCTGAAAAGAATGTGTATTCTGTCTTTGTTGGGTATAGAGTTCTTTCTATGTCCATTAGATCAAGCCTGTGGTGTTCGAATTAGCCGTTTCCATCGCTCCTTTTTCCTGCCTGTTCTATCCAACCACCACAGTTGTGTCAGAATCCCCCATGGTGCTTGTGGCTTTGTCAGTGGTTACATTCACTTTCTCTTCATTAATGTTTGCCCACTATATCTTTTTCTATTGCTTAACTAGCTGGGGTTTTTCCTCTCTTCTTGCCCCTTCTATTAGATTGATAGAGTAGTCTTTCCTTTCTTTCTTTTTCTATACTTTCTTGAAAGTTGTATTTTCTCTTTCTGTTCTTTTTTCTTTTCGTGCTCACCTTAAAATTTTTAACCAGCATACTTAACATCAAAACTAATGACTCTGTATTGCCTTCCTGGATGATACAGGATTTTAGGGAACTTGAATGCCATTCTTACCACTCCCACTTTCCATTGTTCAGTGGAATTTTAAAACTACCTTGTCTTTAAACTTTCCAATTAGATGTTAATATTTTGTCTTTTTTTTCCAGCAGTCAATGCTTCTTTAATTTACTTATGTGTAAACAAATGTCTTTGTCCACCATTGGTTCTTGTATCTACTTTTTTCCAAGTTACG
Organism: Equus caballus; assembly: GCF_041296265.1. Taxonomy (NCBI): domain Eukaryota; kingdom Metazoa; phylum Chordata; class Mammalia; order Perissodactyla; family Equidae; genus Equus; species Equus caballus. The sequence goes on from NC_091691.1 coordinate 84,018,784, forward strand.
TTTTCTTCTTTAGGATAACCTCTAGTTAATGGTTCTCAAAGAGTTGTCTACAGATAAGCAACATCAGAATCATCCAGAAACTTGTTAGAAATGCAAATTTTGGAGTCCCAACCCAGACCTACTGAAAACCGGCAGCTTTAGGGGTGGGCCCAGCACTTTGTGTTTTAACCACCCCTCCCGGGGATTCTGATAGCCCCTCAAGTATGAGCACCTCCGCTCCAGGAGCCGTTTCTGTGAGGGTCTGAGAGTGGTGTCAACTCTCTTAGTCTGAGAGAGGGGGCTTATTTGACCTCTCTGTGAAATGGTAGGTTAGCTGATTATAAAATTCTTGGTTAACAATTATTTTCCTTCAGTACTTTGGAGATATTCTTTTGTGTCTTCTGGCCTCCATAACTGATGATGAGAAGTTTGTCATCAGTCTGTCATTTTTTGGTGGGTAAATATCTTTTCTCTGGTGATTTTGATTTTTCCTCTGTGTCTCTGATGTTCTACCATTTTACTATCATGAATCTACGTGTGGATTTCCTTCTATTTATTCTGCTATGGACTCATGATTCTTCACTCTGGGGACCATGTCTTTCCTCCATTCTGGAAAATTCTTAGCAGTTATTTCTTCACATATTCCAGCTTTCCCATTCTTTCTGATCATCCGTATCAGGGTACTTGATTCACTTTCACATTCTGTCTTACCTCTTGGCTTTCCTATTCCCATCTCTTTCTTTTTACTGTATTGCAGGCTCAGCTCTTCCAGTTAGTTCTTTTTAAGCTTTTTATAATCTACTCTTTCTCAGTGCATTGTGTCTGTTGTTTCAGCAACCATGTTTAATTTCTCAGAGTTTGATTTGGTCTTTTTTAATTTGCTTCGTCTTTTTAGTTATTGTTATTCTGTCCTGTTCTTTCCTTTTATTTTTTTTATTCATACTTGCAGCTCTTTAATCACTTAAAATACCTATTCCATAGCCTGTTTCAGATTGTTCTATCATCTCTGATTCTAGGGGCATTAAATCTCCCACTTGTTATGTCTGTAGATTCTCCTCAATGTAGTTTATTGCCTAGTTCAGTTTGTAATTTGTTTGTATGTGTTCATCTTCATATTTTTTCCCTATGGGTTTTTTTGTTGTTGGTTTTGGTGAGGAAGATTGGCCCTGAGCTAACATCTATAGCCAATCTTCCTCTTTTTGCTTGAAGGAGATTGTTGTTGAGCTAACATCTGTTGCCAGTCTTCCTCTATTTTGTACGTGGGATGCCTCCACAGCATGGCCTGATGAGCAGTGTGTAGGTCTGCACCTGGGATCCAAACCAGCAAATCCTGGGCCGCTAAGGCCGCGTGTGCAAGCTTAACCACAATGCCACCAGGCTGGCCCCTCTATGGGGTTTTTATAAGTCCTGACCTGTATTTACTGTTACCTTCTTACCTTGGTTCATGCACCCCCAGTTATTATAACTACAGACCTCATCATACCCTTCTTGGTGTAGGCCTGGAGTATTTATTACAGGTCTGTTTCTTTATGTTTTTCTCCCATTTACGGTCGTGAACAGAAGGTAAGTAAGCTTCCTTACGACTTTCCTGAACCGATGGGTAGAGTTTCCTTGTCCCCTTTCAGATGTAGGTCTGTAGGTCTCCCTGGGTCATATAGACTGTAGCCTAAGTTCTGTGTTCCCAAGGGAGGAATAAAACCCAAGCCCAGGCACCTGTGTCCACTTCTCTAATTTTGAATCTTTCTGCCTATCTGGTACCTAGAGTTCCTCTCTCTTTTCCCCAAGTTTTAAAAATATCTGCACGTTAGGGAGAACGGGACCCTTTCTGCGGCAGGTCAGCACAGCGTTACTGTCCGTAGTCTGCTCTCTGTGTAACAGACGTCACTACTAAAAGCGTCGATGAAGTGCTCTCCATGCTTGCTGCTCCTGGGAGTCCTCTCTCATGCTTGAGTGACGCTTTGTGCTTTTCTGAGAACTTTATAATCAGCTGCTTTGAAACTCATAGCGATCCCCTCAGGAAGGTAGGGAAGACGTTGTTATTCCCAATTTGTCAGAAGCTCAGAAAGCTAATTATGTTGCCAGAAGTTCCAGCAAATGTCAGAATCAGGCCTGGAGCCCCACGTGTGCTGGCCTCACCTGTGCTCCATGGCAGACGTGTGCCCTCCCCTGCGGGAAGCTCCAGTCTCAGCTGGACAATAATGACAAAACATTTAGAACCAACTTACACAGTAAGTCAGGTTTTCATGTGGTTCAAAAAGAAAAGCATACTTAACACAGAGCAGAAGGGCTTTAATCAAAAGACATGTTAATTTTTTAAATAGGCTTATTTTACAAGTTAAATTGTACGTGAGAAAATAAGATGACAGATTTTCAAGAGAGAATAAATAATTTGTCCTGTCCAGTACAAAAAATATACTACACGCATACTTCTCTGCAGAAGCTGCACTGTATGGCTGTCTTTGTACATTGTTAGAAACTTTTCAGGAGGAGACGTAAAAACCTACCCTTCTTAGTCCATCATAAGAACGACTTCTAGAGAAAAAAAGAGAAATATTGCAGGAGGATAGTGATTTTTCAGCTTTCATGCGTCACTCCCCAGAAGAGGAAGGACCAGAGGTATCTGACCATCTGCTTCCCACCCACACATAGTCAGCGCCTACAAGCTTACAAGTCAGACTAGGGAATCGATGTCTCAGGCTGGGGGTGGCGTTTTGAAATATATTTCTTGGGAAATTTGTCATTGAAGACTATTGAACTTGCCTTCACAATGATGAGTGTTTAAGCCTTTTTTCAACGTTTTTGGAGGGAAACAAAAACAAAAAATAATTGCTGGGAATCACAGGTTTTTGGAAATGGGAGAGGGTTAAAGTTCGTCTAGTTAAATCCTTCCGCATAACCGTGAAGAGATTCCATAGGGAGAAATTAGGTCACAGAGCAAGCTGGCAACAGGGTCTACCCTCGAAGTCAAGTCTTCTAAAGCTGGCATGAGATAATGAAAGGAAATGATTTTTTTCCGGCTTCTCTTCCCTCTGTCACAGTTTATCATAGCTAAGAACATCAGCCAAACTCTTACCTTCTCGAGACTTGGCCCCCACTGTTCCTGTCATCGTTTGTTCCTCCTGTCACTCTGGTTTCTGCTCAGATTTCCTTTCTCGGAGCTGCCTCCCCGACCACTGATGTAACATAGCCTCTCCGGAACTCGCCCTCATCTTTCCTTGTAGCATTACCACGATGTATTCATTTGTTCTTTATTGCCTGTTACTCACAGTAGCTTGCAAGCTCCAGCGGGAACAGGAAAAGAAATCTTCGGTTGATGTACCATTATTTCTCTAGCACCTAAAATGCCTGACACGGAGTAGGTGCTCAAGAAGTGTCTGTTGAATGAATCAGCATATGAACCACCAAAGAATCAAGAAATAGACCAGCTGGAAAATCTCTGTTATGGAAAACACTGTTGGTAGAGCAAAAGGGCCTGAGCATGTCTTTATTGCTTATGTCACAGCTTTGTATCCTTTTTCCCTATTTTGGTGATTGTCTAGATATTGACAAAATTTCTACGTTTTCTGAAATCAGAATTCATACATTATTTCGTCAAACTCAACACTGCCCAAAATAAAAAGACATGTGGTCAAATCTAGTGTTCGGTGGAAAATCAAATAAAGACTGGCTTAAAAAGTAAGAACAGACCGTAGATAGTATGAATTGTCTTTAGAATCTTCTTAAGAGAGAGCAATTTGATGTTGTTGGTGCTCTTGAATTGCAAAGCAGAACACTGACACAATTACTGTTTTCTGTAAGACTGGTTGTTTTTGTTTTGGCGTTGAGTATTATTCCGGTGATTGTCTTAAAACAGTATGAGGGAGAGAAGCTTTTCTTCTTGATTTCTCCTCTTCCTGGTCAGGAAATAAGCATGGGGAAAGTGTAAGGTTTAGAATCTGGAAACACTTTACTAAGGATCAATATATTTTATTAACTTAACCCAAAATGGTATCAGCAGAACTATTGCCCAAATTCACACTATTCCTTAAAAAGCAATGAGTTGTTCTGAGTATGAAGTTGTCACCTTTAAGTCCACGTATATGCAAAAGCCCCTCCTTTCTGTTTCATAAAAAGATTGTAAACCTTTAAAAATGCCTGTTTCAGGGCTGTAGCGCTCGGATGTTCTAAGTTACTTTACAACACAGCAAGTAAAGAGCATTTAAATGAGTCTATTAAAGTGTTACCACTTTACCTGAAGAGATTCCAAAACTTTTGAATAACGATAGCTCCGTTACTGAGCCCACTCCTTTGGTACCTCAGTCTGCTTCGTAGATAAGGCGTTCCAGATTTAAAGAAATCCCTGCCCAAGACCACTAGATGGTAAGGAGTAACCATGTGACTCCCACATGGGAGACTTCCAGTTTGCCGTCTGCCTGAGTTTATATTCCTTGACAAGAGTATCCGTTCACTTGCCTTTCTGCTCATTATTTTTCCTCCCAAAGATTTTTAAAGCATGATTAGTCTTTTCAAAATCATAGTATAGATCATTTTGGGTTGTGTGATAAGTATCATAGCCAATAATCTTATCTAAACTACAGCAAAAAAAGATTACACCCTGACTCGTGTTCAGACAAAAGTCACTTGGAAAGCGTATCTAGTTTATGGAGCATATCCCTAAATGATTGCTTGAGTATCAGTAGAGTTGTTTTCAGGGGTGAAAGCCCTATTCAATGGTAATTAACCTTAATCATTTCTAGAACTTTCCCATGTGCTATGTAGACGTGTAAATTTCAATGATAATATGGAGAATGAGAATTTTAAGATGTATGATTTGTGAAATTCTCTGAATGTTGGCTTAGTAAACATAAAATTTCAAGTATATTGGTTACATTATCTGTATTTATAAATTTATCTTCTAGGCTGTTCCTTACTCCAGAGAATTTAAGCAGAAATATGACTACTTTAGGAAGAAATTAAAGAAACCTGTGAGTAACGTGTCTTCCAAAAATGCTATTTTAGTCGTTTGTAAGTTACCAAAGTTACTTCTGCGGGAACAGATGGTTTGTTCCTTTTATGTGTCTATTCAAATGTTACCTTCCTTTCCCACTGCACTGTGATCCACCTGGATCTTCAATCTGAATTTTCTTTTTAGCAGAAATGGTAAGTGAAGATGACTTAGCATTACATATCAAATCACCTGAAGGGTAATTTCTTATGTAATACATAAAAAGATAGAAACGATTTTTATGGGATATAAACTAATTCAGGACCTAGTAAAAAAAAATCTGGAGAAGCCTATGCAGTTGCTTATGGTTATCATATTTAATGAAACCTAGATACTAGTTGGAAAAATGTTCAAGTTGTTCTCTTTAAATTCAAAAGTATAGTTTTAATTATAATAGTTATAAATATAATTTATAATATTTGGTATACTAAGACCAAGTGTAATTTTCAGATTAAAATTCTCATTGGGAAACCCTGTAAGATTTTTACAAAACTGAGAAACCCAAAAGGTTTTTTACAGGCAGTGTTTTAAAATTACAATGTTATATTTCCTACTGACACATTTTCCTACGTTCTTCAGTGTTATGTGTTCTGTTTTACTTTCTGATTCACCTCTCTGGTGTAGGTTTTACTGGTTTTCTCCTCAGTTTGCGCATTCATTGTCATTGCACTTGTCACCATGTCTTGGCTCCTTCTCATTGGGAAAAAGAATATTGGCCACAACTCAGATCGTCCCAGTTTGCCTGTGCTCCATCGCCGTCTCTCCCACTCCATTCCCTCAATCACCGCCTCATTTTCTGGGTATCTGCTATCATTGGGGTCCTGGGGATCCAAAGATGTGTCAGACATAGTCTCTGCCTTGGGGAGCTCCCATTTAGGGGTTCTGCTCTCTCTCCCAACAGCCTGATTCAAGTAGCTCTTGGCTAACTACTTTTGAAATGACTCAAATTTGAACACACAAAATTCCACAGTGTTTCCTTGTGAGTCACTGTATTTCCCCCAGAAATAGGTGATGGCTTTGTGGATATCAGCCTGTCTCACTCGGAGGCCCTTTCGCTGGGGTATCTTCTGCCTGGAAACTGACTCTGCAAATCCATTTTCATAGCAAGGCTGCCCCGGCCTCATTTTTCCAGGAAGTAGTTATTTACAACTTCAGTCAAGTGCATTTTTATTTTCATGTTTATTAACTGTGGCCTTTGGGATACTTTCCCACAACTTGGTATGGTTGTCAGGGTCCCACTCCCCATAGCAACACAAGTAGCTTGTAGGCATCATGGGTCACATCTGCCAGCTAGAGTCCCTACCAGAGTTGAGAATGCTCCCAACCCGGCCAGGTTGGGAATTATGGATGAGATTTGATTACCTGGTCTCTGAAGTCCTTTTTTTGGACAGAAACAATAATAGAGTTGACCATATTTCAGTTGCCAGTGGGTGGTAAGTGCCCCACAGTTCTTTAGTAAAGGAGGAGAAGATGACTGTCTTCTCCTCAGCAGGGTATCTTCAGCATATGTCACTGGCTCAGTCTGACAGCCGCTGGTGGTGCTCTGTGGGTGTCATCCTGACGTGAGGCTTTCTGTCTGCATGAAGACAAATCCCTGAAGGAGAGAATCTCCATTGCAACCATTTGTCACTGCTTGTTTATTTGAAGATTGCCATCATTTCTACTCTTTGTTGTTATTTATTTTAGTGATTAAGGTGTACATTTACTGTATGATTATGTGCTTTTTTTTCTTTTGTGTAGGCTGATATTCCAAATAGGTTTGAAATGAAACTTCACAGAAATAACATTTTTGAAGAGTCCTATCGGAGAATCATGTCTGTGAAAAGACCAGATGTCCTAAAAGCTAGACTGTGGATTGAATTTGAATCAGAGAAAGGTCTTGACTATGGAGGTGTGGCCAGAGAATGGTTCTTCTTACTGTCCAAAGAGATGTTCAACCCCTACTATGGTCTGTTCGAGTACTCTGCAACGTGAGTAAATGGAGTGCATTCAGAACGTGTTCCCCCACTGAAACAGTTTTATTCTTAATGAATTTAAAGTTAATGAAGGAGTAAGCGTCTCACCCATTGGAGATGAATTATCACTGCTGATTTTAGTCCATACCTCCCACCCGTAAGTCTGGAACAGACTCTGCACTCTGTCAACACCTAAAAATGATTCTTCTCTTGTGTTTTGGGTTCATGTAATTGAAATTGAAAATGTGTTGGTACTTATGGTAAGAAACAAGAGGCAGTTTTCATTGATAACATTATGTTACTTTAGGAGAACTTGTCAATGTTAGAATTCGGAAAGTCGTCATCGTCTTAGGAACAAGAATGGTTTCTGAAATTACACCACCTAGAGGGAAATTATGAGGACTTTGGATCCGTTCTTCAGGATCCGAAGGACCATGCCCTGGTCCTGTAAGGGAAGAAGCAGATTCCGCCTTGCATTAGGATTTCATTATTGCCAAGCCAGGAAACTGAGGCAGATTCCATTGCTTTCTCGGGAGTCAAACATTGGCTACTTACAAGGCCAACCATTCCTCTTCCAGGCTGTGGGGTCTCAAAAGGATCAGGCTGGACCTGCGCCCCCAGTAGAATAGTTGTTGACCTTGCTGAAAGGCACCTGTGCTCTAAGGGGACGTGGGTTCTCACATCTCCTACCTGGTGCTGGTCTCCTGGGGGGTCCGTTGAAAGGCGGCTTCAGGATCCTTCTCGGTTGCTCTAGCCAAGAAAGAATTTCCTGTTTTGTTTTGTCGTCCTCATTACCAAGTCCCATGGGAAAGGCTGCTGGGTAAGATTGATACAACCATTACAGTGGAGGGCAGGGTGGGGAGGCCAGGGCCTTGCCTCTCAGCAACCCCAGAGGAATCTGTCTATGGGGCCCAATTTGAAAACCACTGATTCTCAAGATTTTGAGACCACAGAAGGATGATTCAGTACATGTAAACATTTTGAGGTTCGCGTTGTTGAGAGAGCCATATCCTGCTACCAGTGCTCTTGGGGCCTTTTAGGGCAAAGTAGTGGTCAGACCAAGGGTTGGGCCCATAGGAGAAATTTTAGCCCCCAAACCAAATACCTCTCAAATGCATTAACCCCTCTCCCTCACAGGGGCAACCTGAAGTCCTCATGTCATTGGGAATCCATGCTCCATCCCTCCGTTATGTGGGATTTCTCATCTTCCCAAGATATTTGGCTGAACCATATGAAGCTGACATTTTTGTAGATCAAAAATAGTCAAATATCGAGAATTTCTTACGGTTTAACTTACAAAGAGCCTATGCACCAGCGCTGTTAGACCTCAGTTGTTGGTCACAAAGGGGCCAACTAAACAGTAGGCCACATTGTCTGGCTTACGCCTTTTCCTGTCAGGTACAGTATGTTCGCAAGGGCGCTGTAAAAGTTTGATGACCACTGGCAAAGGAAAACTTAGATTCTTGCATTTCTTATTTAAAAGTCTAATTGGGCTTTTTCTTTCTTCCTCCCCAAAAGGGACAACTACACACTTCAGATCAATCCCAATTCAGGCCTCTGTAATGAAGATCATTTGTCCTATTTCACTTTTATTGGAAGAGTTGCTGGTCTGGCAGTATTTCATGGGAAACTTTTAGATGGTAAGTTATTAAAAAGTCTTGAAGTACTAAAAATAGGGCAGTGTTATTGTGGTTCCTTCTTAGGTGTCTTATCTTTAACATCAAGATTTTAAGCAGACGCTTCACTAGTTCTCTGTAATTCAATAAATGTTTATGTTTTGCCCATAATGGAGGTACTTTTCCCTGGTATCATCTTAATCTGAGCACTAAAGATACAGGCTCTACACACAGTTTAAAATTTTTTTTAAGAAACTTAAGTGTGAAACACAGAGCATTCTGTATTTGTGCATTTTTCTATGTTTTCCAGAATAACCTTTCTTTAGCGAGAACTAGATTTGGTGACAGATGGAAAAGCTAATTGAAAAGTTAATTAAATGGTCTAATCCATCCAGTATCCTGCCATTGTTCCATTTGTCCCCAAATTAGTATTTTTTTTAATGTCAAGAGTTGTAAATAATTTCAAAGCAGTGTTGTAACACAGCTAAGACCTTGACCCTGGGATCACTGCTGAAACAGATGGCACAAAATAATCGCATTATTATTTAGAGCATAGAAGTCATGGAAGAATTTCAAGGTACCTTGGAAGTTAGAAGTCAAACCCCCTTCCTCCCTGTATCTATAGCCTTGTAATAGAGATTTCTCATGGGTTTGGTCATTTCAAAAGTAGTGCCCTTAGAACACTACGGAAACCATCAGGGAGGAAAGAGAATCAGAAATGTTTTTGAAGAATTTGGGGGTGAAACAGATAAGGATGGAAGAGAGTGAGTCAGATTTGAGGCTGACGTGTCAGTTACTGTAGAGAGAGATTTCCAGGGGAATTATGTTAATTGCATTTGTGGAACCTTAGCTAGTCCAATAAATAATTGATGTGCCCTCTGTACTTTTTCCTTTAATGTATTTTTACTGGTAATTGCTAGCTGACTTTGATCCTCTAATTTCAATATTTTATTTTTGGTGGGGGAAGTAAACACTTTTTCTGATCAGAAGGAAACTGCACTCACTCTTTCTTTATGTGTATATAGTGTGAATGTATTTTGATTTGCAACATAGGAGTCATGCTTGGAGTCTTTGGACTCATGGAGTATTTCAGGCTGTTTAAATTCAATTCAACCTCCTTAGAAGGCCAGTTTATTTACCTCCTGCCACATGAGAAGACATTTGTAGTTGCTGTGGGTAAATACAGAGAAGTATAAGATATGACCCTGACCTCAATGAAATTATGTTCCAGTGGGACAAAAAACAGAAGAATCACGATGATGGAGTCCAAGCAGAAGGGAGCACATGAGTACTCGGGAGAAACAGTTGGCTGGAGGGTCGGGGTGTGTTTTACCAGGCTTAGCCGCACCTCCACCTCGAGGGTGGGGCAGGATTTGAGCATTTAGAAACTGGGGTCATTTCAGAAGAGCAAGGACTGGCCAAGCCAAGGCTCCCTGGAGAGAGTAATGGAGAGAAGCAGGAACAAATGGGGGAGTCTAGGAGACTGCTGCAAAGGTGCTATCAGTGCACATCAAGAATTAGCTACCAAATGCCCACAGATGTGTGTGGTCCGCAGTGTCTTCAGTTTCTTAAAAATGTGAATGCTCCTGGAGGCACAGCAGACACACTCTACACATCGGCCCACTTTTATTGGCTCCATCCTTTTCGCCTGCCTAGACACGGGAAGGTATTTGAGCCTGCGGCCTTAGGGCCACACTGGGCCAGTGGGAGTGGCAATACGCTGCAGAGGATTGGGGACTGGTCAGATCCCGGTGGGGGTGAGAGTGGAGGAGGAGAGGGGCTGAGCCTGAGCTTCCAGTGCCCAGTGAGGAGGCACGCGATGAAAACTTGCCTTTGGACTTGCCTGCGGGACACTTTGGTGGTGGAGTCGTCCTCACTGCCATGGCCTCACTCAGGCCTGCATCACCCTCCCTGGAAGATTGCACAGCCTTCTGAGTGGTCTCCCTCCTTTCCATCTTGTCCTTTCCTGTTTTTTCTCCCCATCACTGCCCAAGCAGTGATAATGAAGTGCAGGTGGAATTTTCACTAACCCCTTCCCCCAAACCAGGCCCTCGGCCACTCCGTCCTGGATTATTATCGAAGGTCTTTGATTGTTCTGTCCTGGTCTCTCACACAGTTGAAGGCAGGTTAATCTTTTATTTTATTTCTGATGCACAGAAGTATCAAAAGATTTGAAACTAACCCAGTTTTCACCATATTTTAGGTTTCTTCATTAGACCATTTTACAAAATGATGCTGGGAAAGCAGATAACTCTGAATGACATGGAGTCAGTGGTGAGTAAACGCAGATCACTGCCATGGGCATCTTACAGAAAGGTCGCTGACACCATGCTGTAATCACAGCGATTTTTATGGGTGTCATAATTCAGTATGAACAACAGAGAACATTTAATTGTTCTAGAAGTTAATTGAGCTCTCTGATCTTTTCTAATGAGCAAATCATTGTTCACGTGTCCTAGAATCCTGGTACTTGGGATGGATACACTCAAATCTCAGTGCCCTCTGCGTACCCAGGACTCTTGACCAAGTTAAATCCAAGCTCATCTGGAGACCCCATTGCAGTTCTTGTTTTCCAAACGGCAAATGCTGAGTGTTTAGAGATTGCGTCTGCTGTCCATCTATTTTCTGACCTCAGAAAAAGGCAGGGGCACAGGCCAAAACAGTAGATAAAGGGAGGAGTATTAACATGGGACAGTAAGTGACCACGACAATGTAGGAGAGGACTGAAACAAGTTAGAAAAAGAATGCTGTGGGAGGTTCTCTGAAAAATGATTTGGGTTTTCACGTTGCGTTTAACTTACTCATTTTATCCAGGCTGACCCTTTTAGAGTTGAAAGGATTTTCTGTAAAAAGAAAAATTGATACTCTTTTCATAGTATGCTTTTTGCTTCTGTTTTTCTTTTAATTGACCTACACCCCCACCATTCATCTCCTAGTGTGCGGGTGTTTGCCCAAGTGCCAGCATGCTCGCACCCTGGGGCCAGTGGGAGGCGTCCTTGTCCATTTGGGGTATTTGCAGCTCTGCTTTCACGTTCTGTCACTTGGGTCAGAAAGTGTCTGCATACCCTTGGTGACCGTGTCTCTTGTGCGGTTGGCCAGCTAGGCCAGATTCTCATTGTTTACCAGCATTGCTCACTGGTTCTCCTCATCGTCCTTGTGTAAAAGGAGAGGAGGACACGAGCAGTGTGCTCGAATCCACTCAGCTGGTTTTTCCATGGGTGGACTGCTCTGCAGATCCATGGTACCAGTCTCAAATTTCTTTTCAGCTTTCACCTTTAACTTAGGTTTTATGCTTGTATTATTACATAATGAGGAAGCTAGGGACGTGAAAATTTCTCTTAAGGACAGCTGGTGCACTCATTCTGTTTCGCCTCCTCGGAGCCCGTCAATCCCCCAGCATTAGAACCCCTGGGCTAACCCTGAAGGAGTGGCCCAGGCCCTGTGGCTCCTTCCTGTCTTCTTACGGGGACGTGCAGAGAGCTGAAAAGCGCAGGAAAGGGTGTACTTAAAACCCTTGGTATTTAAGGAGAGCATTCTCCATCCTTTTTATTTTCCTCTCAAATTTTCAGTCTCAAAAGATGGAAAGTATATTAATCTTTACATGTTCAGTTTTATAGTTTCATAATTACCCTCCAGAGCAGGTCGCTTCCCCTGTACCTCACAGAGGACAGGATTCAACTACATACCCGTGTTGCTACCAAAACCTTTTTTTGGTCTGTATTTTAAATTAAAGGGGAAGAGTAGATTTGAGTAGAGCCGGAAGCATTCTATGAATGACTAATGTAATTCTTGAGCAGTCTGAATGGCATGACATTAGAAGGACTTAATTATTTAAGGAAGTCAAACGAGTTTATCTTTTGGAAAAAATTGCTTAATTTTAACTTTCGTCATTTCTGCAGGATAGTGAATATTACAACTCTTTGAAATGGATCTTAGAAAATGATCCTACTGAACTGGACCTCATGTTCTGTATCGATGAAGAAAACTTCGGACAGGTATGTGTGGGTAACCCCACGAGCTCCTGTTTAACTGCCAAAGAGTTGTTAACACAACTTTCCTGGACCATTCACCACCACCAGGATCTTGAGATGTCAATTATCATCTCCGTGCATCAGCACTTTATTGTCATGCCAGGAAGCTAAGTCCCAGTTAGAGCAAAGTTACAGAAATTCTAAGGCCTCTGGGGAGTGAAATAACACTCATTTTAATCTAAAGCAAATCTTCACATGAGTGTTTGTGCCTTGGTTTTAGAATTTAGATACTTCAAAAAATAGCGTGTTTACTTGGCGGTGAAGATACAGGACCAGGAGTACGTGATGTTTGGGGGACCTTGGGTTTTTCCCCTCTGCTAAATGGTTTTGTGGTTGTGATGAAATTAGTCTTGAGGTTTTTCTAACATTGCTTCTTGCTTTGCACCCACGCTGTCATTAAGGCTGGATTAATCGTAAAGGCCAATTTCAAAGATAAAATTGCCTGCTTGGAATTTTCGTCTTCTTCCTAAAGTTCTGTAGGGTGTGTTTGTCTTAAACCTGAGACTTCAATTTATTTGTCCCCTGGTGACAGCAATGCTTATTAGGAGGTCTTCTCAAAGTATGATCTGAATAAGCTGATGCCACTAGATATAAAGGAGTTAATGACAACTGGGGACAAAAATTGTTGGACAAGAAAATGCATAGATATCAAAATTACTTGTTACATGTGCTTAAGCCGGGAAACAGTCACCAGTGTGAATCCTGGGAGTGGGTGGGACTCGGGGAATCTCTGTTTTCCTTCCTAGTTGGTTGGGTGTAAGAGTCATAGAACTTCAGGGGGCTGGCCCAGTGACGCGGTGGTTAAGTTCACACGTTCCACATCTCGGCTGCCCAAGGTTCACTGGTTCGGATCCCGGGTGTGGACATAGCACCACTTGGCACGCCATGCTGTGGTAGGCATCCCACATAGAAAGTAGAGGAAGATGGGCACGGATGTTAGCTCAGGGCTAATCTTCATCAAAAAAAAAAAAAAGTCACAGAAAGAACTTCAGGCACTGGAGAGGAGAGACTTTGTGACTTAATGTAAATGATCGGTGAGTCTACTAAAAAATCTCATTTTGCCCCTTTCCCATTTTTTTCTTTGCTCCCTGTTGTGCTTCATGCCTAAGAATCCTCACAGACATTGTCCCCTGTGGGAGTCTTGTCATGAGGTGGGGGAGGGACGTCTTTTCTGTAGCCCCTCCCCCCAGGGCAGCACCCCGCCCCCACCCCCAATTCCCTGTCACCTCCCCAGGACTAAATGCAGCAGATGTTTCCATTCCTTGTCTGCTTCCTTCCTGTACTGCTCACTCTCCCCCTGAAATGCCTGGGAGTGAGAACGTCCTTCGCTCGTCATTCCTTCCACTGCTCTTGGCACTGTGTTTCCCGTCCCTTTGAAGGACTGCTGTTTCTGCTGGCCCCACAAGGCGCATGTCCCTCAGCCAGCCATCCGCTGTCTGCTTCTCCTCTCATCCCGCCCACACAAGCTGGATGGCCTCATCCACCTCTGTGGCTCCAACTACACCCGTCTTCGTGTTCCTCATGGCCAGCCTCTTCTCTCCTGTCCATACCTTTCTCCCAGTCTCCACATGTCCCCTGGACTGACCGTCCCGTCAACCACTTCATTGAAAGACCCGTGGGTCCCTGAACTAAAGCCATTTCCTCCTCCCCAGCCGTCACATCTGCCCTGGTCTTTCAGTGGCACCACTGTGCCTTCCAGCCTGAAACTTGGGAGTCATCTTTGAGTCTTCCCTCTTTCTCATGATGTCTAGTCTCCCCGTGTCCAGCTGGTCACCATATCCTATTGACTCAGTCTCCTCATTATTTCCTCATCTGCACCCTGCCCGTGTTCGGGCTTTCCTGGTTTTTGGCTGTGTTGTCTTAAGGGTCTCTCTGGTTCCTATTGTGCCCCTCCCTCCAGTCCATTCTCTGATGCCCCTACATGGATGCTCCATATGTCATAGTTCTGAAAAGCAAACTTAAACATACAATTCTCTGCTTAAACAGAAATTCTGTATTGGCCTTCTTATAACAACCTTCAGTGTCAGTTAAACCTTTGTAGCATGGCTTATGACCCAGCACTGCCCACCATTAGCCTTATCTTTTGACACCCTCTTCCTGTCACCTTCACAGCCATAGCGTGCCTGTAACAATGTCCCCAGTGTCGATGCATGGTTACTGGCTGCGAGTGCCCTCTCCAAAGACGCACGTTCTCTTGTCTCTCCCACAGCATCTTCGCCCACTGTCCCTCATCATTGACTGACTGACTGGCTCCTCTAAGCCCTTTGAGATCCTCCCAGCATAAATGCTTACTAAGCAAATGAATGAATTGCTAACCTAGTTTTTTTAAATGTCAGTAATGTTATAAGGAATAGAAGCTCCAAGTGTGAGAAAACAAAATAATTTGAATTGTAATGACTTATCTTTTTAAGCTGAATGAACCTGTGTAAGGGTCTTAACTGCCAGTTTTCAACGGGTAACACATGGATAATCATCCTGGAACTGTCTCCCTTTCATTTTTAACACATGGAGGAAGAAGTCGAAATAAAGAACCAAGGAAGACTTCAAATCAATCTTGTGTGTCAAATGCCAAAAAAAGGATCTCTTTCTGTATCCACTTGTAGAAAACCATATGACTAACTTAACACAGCTCGGAAGACATTAGCAGTGCCAAAGTTAGAAGCAGATGATCTTGGAAATCTTCCTTAGTTACAGTTAAATGTAACTATTGCCACCTAACTAATCCAAACATCTTGTGTTTGGATTTTTAAGTAGACTTCTAATAAAGATTCTGATTACGTTACAGTTCTTGTCGATTATTCCTTTAAAACAGTTCCCAAGCTGCCTCATTTGGCACTGTGGATCGTTGTGACATTTGGATCGCATCAGGTAGAGGAATGGAGTAATCAGATCAGACCCACAAGATGAGTGAGATGATGATTAGGTGCCCTGTTTGTTAGATCACTGCCTTCCTTTGTAGAGAGCTAACCTCATTCACAGGGAACTAATGTATGTATTTTCCACTCCAGGAAGAGATTGGGAGTGAATTAAGCAGCCACATATTGATGATCTCATCTCCCGTAGCCCATCCATCACCAAACCCTGTTCATTTTAACTCCCAAATATTTCTCAAACCTCTCTGTTCACCACCAACACCCAAGTCTAAGCTGCCGTCTTCTCTGGTAGACTCCCAGCTGGTCTCTCCCTATCTACCTTGGCCTCATATAATGGCACAGTGATCTGTTCAGAATGTAAAAATGACCGTGTCATTCCTCTTCCCACTGCCTCAAGATAAAGACCCAAATCCTTAATTTGCCCCGTGAGGGTCCTGCACAGCCTGGTCCCGCTTGCTCCATTTCCAGATGCGTTTTGCATCACAGAGGTGCCACTCCTGCTTTCTGGGTCTCATGCCACTAGACTTGAACACACCAAGCTCCTTCCCACCTCAGGACCTTTGTTCATGCTGTTCCTTCTGTTAGAAACACTTTCTCCTACCCTCAGTTCAGATGCCCCTTCCTCAAGGAGGCTGGCCCTGACCACAGACAGTCGTACTTCAGAGGATCTCCCATGTCTCGCTGTGGCATGTACCATGGATGACTTCGCATTTATTTGTGTGTTGAGCATCTGTCTCTCCCACCAGGCTTAGTCTCCTTGGCTCATGGTTGTGTACTTTCCACCTGGCACAGAGCCTGGTACAGCGTAGGCACTCAGAATAGAGCTGTCAAACCAAAAATGTGGGCATCAACCAGATGCCTGGGCAAGCCTCTCACCTCAGCCCTCTGCAGAGCTGTGGACTGTGCACTGCCGTTAATTCTAATCCCGGAGGAAGCCCACGTCTCCCTTAAAGATACATTCGTTTCCTCAGTGGAGTGAAGTGACCGTAGGAGTGAGGTGTGCATGCTGTCAGCCATCCTCGCTGCTTGGAGCTGCTTTTTTTGTTTCATTCCACAGTGAGAGCTAACAGACCCTGAAGCTGGGCGGCAGCTCTCTTCAGGTAATGAAACTGCAGCTGTTGGATTATTTTGCGATTTCTTTTCTTTCTGGTTGATGAGAATCTGGAGCCTACCGTGAATGCTTCAACTACACAATTTCAACGTTCGGACAGTTGTAATATGCCAAGTGGAAACAAGAAACTGCATGCCCATCCACTCGTGCACACGCACCCTGCCGGGAGGAGCGCCCTTTCAGAGCTATGATAAGTGGGAATTCTTTATGGCAAGTTCAGCGAAGCAGCATCTGACTTGGCTAGTTTGAAGAGGTGCTGGAAGTGTGCTGAGGGGCAGAGTATGGGCAGCAGCCATGCTGGAAAATTCTTCAGGACCAGGCTTGAGTTAGGTGAAGGCAATGCTCTCTACCAGGGTGATGGCGCCCATGGGGCAAAAATTGGTTCATGGGGAACAAAAATATCTCAACCGTTACAATGGCTTGTGACCCTTGGAGAGGGGTGAGGGGCAGAGTGAGGTCCTGCGGAAGCTGGAAAGAACCAGACCCGAGCCGAATTGGGGGGGCAGCTCTGGGAAAGGTGGGGGCCCTCACTCCTCGAAGACCAGGTCAAAGCGATCGACAGACGGGAACTGCAGGACACAGGAAGGTGGAGAGGCGGTTGACTCAGATGCCTCAGGACTCTCCATATGATCGCTAGAGGCAGGTAGGACGAGGAGGGTCGTCCCACAGGGCTTGTGTCGCGCCTGTCCTGTCCGCGGGCAGGTGTCTGTCCACAGTGCTCAGCACCCAAGAATGGGGTAAGAAGCATCAGCCCTACTCTGCTGAGTCAGGAATACTCGATATGATCCAGACGTTTCTCAGCAAACTTCTCAGACATTTGCCGTAGGCGTCTTTGGAGGAGCGAGGGGTGTGTGCGAATCCAGAGTTGTCACTTGCCAGGGAAGAGGTTCTACTGCTGAGAGCACGCATCTCCCAGAGGCTCCTCTGCTCTTTATGGTCTTTATGAAGAAGAGAAGGACGTTCATACTCAGGCCAGTAGACTTAAAGAAATGGAAAGTTTTTTCCACGGGCACTTATTGAGCCCCGCCTGTGTGCCACGCACTGTGTTAGTGTTCGTGTTGGGTCCTTAAGGAGTTCAGACGCGAGACAGCGATGATGCTGGCCCGGGAAACCGGTGTTAGGATGGGAATGTATATCGTGTTGTGGGAAAATGGATGGGAGGGGCAGGAAGCCACCCAGAGAGGAGGTGAGGAAGGATTCGCCCCAGGGAGCAGCACATGGGGTCTAGCCCTGGCTCCACTTCTGGGTTCCTGGGTATCCTCTGTCAGAGCGGGCCACCCCCCCCGGCCCTCGGCCTCTTCCTCTGTGGTGCTGCTGATGCCGGAGCATAGCCCCATCCCATCTCATTACATCACGAGTGGGAGTGGAGGGTTAGGACTCTCTTTGACTTGCACTCCCGAGTGGACTACCCTGGCCGGGCTGCCAACCTCCTATGCCTCAGTGGCGCCTGTAGCGCAGTGTAAGCACATTTGATCCTTCCCCTCCTGGGGCAGTGAGGTCTGAAATTAGAAAGTGTGAAGTGTGGGGAAAAACACAAACACAGCAAGGCTGTAGATAGACGTGTATGGGCAGAGATGGAGGGTCGCCGGAGAAATTTGTGTGCAAGGAGTCAAGTTAATCCATTGTAAGAGTGACCTCGGCTCTCTCCGTCCTGCTGAACCTCCCTCTCGGGGAGAAGACAGATCCTCAGCAGGGACAGTTGAGTGATTTCCCTGTGCCGAGCCTAACACGGCGCCTGGACCACAGGACGCAGTCTGCAGTCCAGCCCCTGGCAGCCAGTTTAACAAGCGGGATTGGAACATCAGCCGTCACTGCCCACTGAAGTGGTGTCTGAGGGCCCACGCAGGATGGAGGTTCACCACCACCGAAAGCGTGGACTGAGAGGCCCCTAGTCCCCAGGGGATTGGGGAGTGGACCTGAAAACCACTCTTCTCTGCCTGTCCTTGCGCCCATTGAGCCGTCTGTCACTGCCTCCCAGAGAAACCCTCAGTCACAATCAATGATAGAACTGATAGGACAGATGCCCACAGACTGACTGCCTGCTTGACCTCCTTACTTAGCGTGACTAGTATGGTCCCTTTTTTTTCTGTCAAAAACAATTTTAGGGCTGGCCCGGTGGCACAGCGGTTAAATTCACACATTCCACTTCAGCGGCCCAGGGTTTGCCGGTTCGGATCCCAAGTGAGGACATGGCACCGCTTGACAAGCCATGCTGTGGTAGGCGTCCCACATAGAAAGTAAGGGAAGATGGGCACGGATGTTAGCTCAGGGCCAGCCTTCCTCAGTAAAAAGAGGAGGATTGGCAGCAGATGTTAGCTCAGGGCTAATCTTCGTCAAAAAAGAAAAAACAATTTTATTAATTTGCCTGATTACAAAATACTAATCTTTGTAATAAAAATAAAACCAGTACAATAAAAATATATAAAAATCCCCCATAGTTCCTACCACCTAGAGAAGAAAAATCACCATTAAAATTTTGATTTATGTCTTCCAGAATTATTTTCTGTAAACAGAAGCATACAGGATTTTTTTTTTTTACAGAAATGGAGTTGTACAATGCGTACAATGGAAATGTACAATGTAATATATCCTAGATACCTTCCCGTGTCAGGGAATATCGATGTCTGCCATTGTAACGGCTACACTGAATTCCATTTCATAGACCGTACGTTTTTTAACTGTGCTCTGTTGCTTGGCATCTAGGCTATTTCAGGAGTTCACTGTCTAAACAGTACAATGATTGTTATCCTAGAATAGACATTTTGTACACTTCACCAGTTTTTTTCCCCTTGGTATAAATTCTTAAAAAAAATCTTATGGAAAGGAAAATGAGTATTAAGATTTTGATTCCTGTTGCCAAGTTAGCATCCAGAAAGGTTGAACCCACTTGACTCCCCCCAGCAGGGTGGGTGAGAATGGTTCCTCTGCCCTGAGTCATGCTGGCTGAGTTTACTCATTTTCGTCACCAGGTGCTGCTTCTGGAGGCATGAGAGGTGTTTTTCTCCCTCCCCTCCCCACCCTGTCTCATCTGTGGTTGGCCCTCTCATTCGGTAGCTCTCTGGAAGTTGCAACTCCCAGAAAATACTCTTAATATAGCTGTACCTTTACTGAGGGCATCTCAGTACCAAGAACTGGGCTTGGGTTTATTAACCTTTCGTTTGGTGTGGATCTGATAGGAAAACTCCATTACCGAAGGGAACAGCGAGACAATCTTTGAGGAAGAATATATGGGGAAAAAAAGAAAAACCATCATGGGTTCATTAAATACTACGAAAGTATAAATCAATACGGTCCACAGTGCTCCAAATAACTCTCCATGAACTGAAAATGTTTTACTATAAGAAACCTCCCCATCCATCCCACTCCCTAAGCGAAACTATTTAACATCCTCAAGAATGGCCATGGCCTGTACAGGATAGGAGCAGATGACCACAGGGCAAAACTGGAAGAGCTGGAAAGACAGCAGTGGAAAAGGGGAACGCAGACATAAGGAAAGATGTGAAGAAAACTGAAGATACGGTAACAATGAAAACCCCTATTGGGGACAGTAAAGAGTTGAATTGACACTGTAGGAAATGGAGTTCGATTACGTGGTGGAAAAACTGGATCCCTTCCCGAATAAAGAAGAAAATGTCTAGGGACCAGAGAGATGATCAGTGTGGTTTTTTTTTGTTTTTTTTTTTTTTAATAAAGAGATTTCTTGTTTGCTCGTTTGCTTGTATTTTTTTTTTTTAAGATTTTTTTATTTTTTTCCTTTTTCTCCCCAACGCCCCCCGGTACATAGTTGTGTATTCTTCGTTGTGGGTTCTTCTAGTTGTGGCATGTGGGACGCTGCCTCAGCATGGTCTGATGAGCAGTGCCATGTCCGCGCCAGGATTCGAACCAACGAAACACTGGGCCGCCTGCAGCGGAGCGTGCAAACTTAACCACTCGGCCACGGGGCCAGCCCCTGATCAGTGTGTTTTGATTGAGAACGTCGCCTCCACGTGAATGGGAACAGTAATCAAGGGCATGATCAGAGAGAACATTTACAGATCACCCAGATGTAGGTGTTCAGGTCAGAGGGGCTCAGGCTGTTCTGGGTGTGTGGCAGGGCTGGTGGAGGATCACTGACGTGGACCTCTGCCAAGCCAAGAGATTTCATTACAGATTTGAGTCTGTAACCCTCTTGATGGATGTAACCTGGAAACTTAGTCTGGAAAACCCTCTCCCTCAGGCTTGGCTTACTCTCAAATATAGCCAAGTGTGTGCAGAAAAAAAGATTGAAAGGAATCCTACCAAAATATTGAGTGGCTATCTTCAAATAGGGGAGTTGTGAGTGGTATTTTTTTCCTTTTTTTTTTTTTTTTTTCCAAAATCTCTATGAGAATAAGCGTTTTATTTCTAAGACCATCGGCGTCTCCCTCCCTTTCCTTCTGCTAGTCATTGCTTTGTACGCTCTGATGTTAAGCCAGGGCTGGCGCAGAGCTTTGGAGGAGGCCAGGCCTTGATCTCGGGCGCTTTGCTCTTTACGGTTCTGGGTGGGAGGGGGCTGTGGGCGACGAGCCGGTGGTGGATGCACAGGAAAGGCTGGGCTTCTCAGGACGGCAGGTGAACCCTCCCTGCAGCCTCACTTCTTATGCTGCTTTCTGTTTTTTAAGTCCCTGTGTTTTGTCTCTGGAAGAAATTCCACACATCTTTTTTTTTAATGCCTATAAAATCTAATTTTCAAGAACAAAATATTAGAATTTGGATCTCTGTAGTCTTGATGGAGGTACCCTGCCTTTTCTGTTAAATATAATTAATTTCTTGGTAAATGAATTAGTTGGCAGATGAAAAAATGTTGTTCTTCTCTATTGTTCCTAATGTATGAAGAATAGTTAAAACTCCTAAATAACCATAGAATAATTTGCCTTTAATGATAACATCTTTAAATGTGTAGGATCTTAATAATTTAAAGGCCTCCTTAGACCTTCTCTTGTACTCTGAGCCCTATTGCTGGGAAATAATTCTGAATAAATTTTGCTTATCTTCCTTTTATGGTAAGACATTATTACTCAGTAATCATATGCAAAATAACTTCACAATGGTGATTGTTGTTTTATCTTTGTAATTACAGACATATCAAGTGGACCTGAAGCCCAATGGGTCAGAAATAATGGTAACAAATGAAAACAAAAGGGAGTATATCGAGTACGTATACACATGTTTACAACTGTTTCTTTTATTAAATCGAACAGCATATTTGGTTGAAGTTCCTTATCAAAACAGCTCTTGTATATGATGGATGTACTTTCAACCATGTGAGTTCCTTTCTGGCTAATAGAAAGTTGAAATATGGGATGGAAAGTTTGACTTGTATCATGACATCAGTGAGGTTCTATATAAAGGAACAGCGAAAGGAGAAAAAAGTGTGCATTACTGAGTAATCTGCAAATACTCTTAGAGTATGTGGGTATCTGGTCTAAAATTGAGAATTGCAGCAATGGAACACAGTGTATCTCTCTCTTGAGTTCGTTTCCATAGTGAAAATGTAAGAAACAGTTTAAATGGATAGGAAGATTCAGCACATGCAAACATAATAAATTATTTCTGATATTTGTAATTTTCTTAACCTAATCTCAGCCTCAGTTGGTGGAACAAAATATTTAGTCCTTTGGAAGTCCATCTGTTAAGTAATCCTAGGGCATTTATACTAGGCAGAAGGTCTTTCTCTCTTGATCACATTACATTTTTCTCTTTAGAGTGTGTGTGTGTGTATGTATATATATATATATATATATGTGTGTGTGTGTGTGTATATATATATATATATATGTATATATATATGCTTCAAAGACACAGTTCTGGGCTCTTCCAAGGACTGCCAGGTTGCCCTCGCCAGCCCTGGCCCAGGAATGAGGTCAGTGCAGCAGTGTTTGGTTCCTGGGTCCTGGTTTTCTGCTCATCTTGCGGATGACAGCAGTGGCCTGAGCTCCATGTTTACATTTAACGCCCCATTTCAACGAGCTGAGTTCCCTCCTCTCTTTGGAGACTTGGCCAAGGGTCTTGACATCTTTTAGTGTGATCTGCAAAGAAAACCTACTGTCCTTTTTAATTAGGAAGAAATGGAGAAT
This sequence comes from Equus caballus, assembly GCF_041296265.1. Classification (NCBI taxonomy): domain Eukaryota; kingdom Metazoa; phylum Chordata; class Mammalia; order Perissodactyla; family Equidae; genus Equus; species Equus caballus. Next base: position 84,041,428 of record NC_091691.1, read on the forward strand.
GTTGGAGCCTCTACTTAAAGCCCCTGACAAAGCATGGACTATTGCATAGCAGACTTCTCCTCTAAAAGCTGCTACACTTAATAGAAAACAAAAGTAAGATGCCATAGTTCTTACCTGTCCACGTTAATCGGCACACTCGTTCTGAACTCTGACAGTCTCAACAAGCAAGACAACACCCTGGCACACACCATCGTCTTCATTCGGAAAGTGCAGACTTTGAATAGATTTTACAAACAGTGCACCCCAGGGTGACTAGGGTCAGAAGTCTGAGGGTTTGGACATCGTGATACATGTTGCACATCATTCTTAGCAGTTAATTCTTTTAGGTTTCATATTTGGTGGGAAGTGGGGTCAGGCACAGTTTCAGCTAGCTTCGCTGAGAAAAGGGTGATTGACATCCCAGCTGCTCCCTGGCACACGTGTTCCCCGGGTACAAGAAGGAGGCTACTGACTACAGTACAGCACAATAAAGCCTGACACGGCCGGGCAGCGGCTGTGTGGGGCGGCTCGTCCCCAAGGGCCGTTGCCATGGTTGCCACCTCGTGGGTGAGAGCCCTTTATGACAAGATCCTTGTGCTGTTTCACGGCACAACGCCTCAGACGGAATCCAAAGTGGATTTGCCCAGCAATAAATTCTGCTATACACTAAACATTGTCACAGGGAAAATAGTTCCTGTGGATTTCTTTTACTTAAAGAAGTCTTACCATTAATCCTCCAAAGTTGGGTATTAAAGTAAATCATTTTGCTGATAAATTATATGTCATTGTTGAAAATCGATATGTTGGATGCTAGAAGGAAATTTGACAAAATATATTCTTCTGGGTACTCCCTTCAAAAATATGTCTACATATGTATACATGTATATAAGTTCATGTGTGTGCACATGTTATGCACATAGACATATGTGTTCATATTGTATGACCTTTTCCGTTTTTTCTATGTAGTCATATTTATAAAGCAACTTTAATAAACTAAGGCTTGATCTGGGGGAAAAGAAGAAATCAACTGAAATCCTCAGTGAGGTTTTAGGATTTTCACATAGATTCTGGCTACTCTTGAAAGAACGAATGGATACCGTGTGCCCCGCGGCCCCAGCCTCTCCTCTTCCTTTGCCAGTGCGAGGTTTCTCTTCTTTCCCCTGCTGAGTGGGAAGTCCTCGCGGCTGTGAAGGAACGAGGGCTAGTGATGAAAGTGGCTAAATGCTGTTGCATCTTCTCCCGCAGCTTAGTCATCCAGTGGAGGTTTGTGAACAGGGTCCAGAAGCAAATGAACGCCTTCTTGGAGGTAAGCTGTGCTCACTGAGATGCTCTGCCTGCGCCCTTAGTGACAGGCTGAGAGGGTGGCCTTCGTCCTCGGAGGAGGGCAAGTGATCACACACCGAGAGATGGCATGGGCATGGGGGACAGGGCGGCACAGCTCACACCGCTGACCAGTGTCCAAGACAGGAGTGTCTGCCGCTGCATTGCCACCCTCCTGTTCTTTGTTTTATTTTGTCCAGTGTTCTCTTACTTTGCTTCTTACGTTTTGATTTGCCATGACTGTAAGAGAACTTGGGACAGACTTGATCCGGAGGGGCAGGTTCCCCCGCAGAGGCTGGACCCGCTGTCTTGCACTGCCCGGCGGTACCCAAGGGGAGGCTGGGAGGCGCATCTCTGCCTTTTGCTGCAGTGACAGGTTCTAGGAAATGTGAAGACTGGGGGTGAACAGTATAAAAGGCCGTTCCAGTCATGCCGTCCCTCCCTAGTAACGACGCCTTCCCCTTCTGTCCTGCCCTTCCCTCTGGCTCTGAGTAGTTCCTCACAGACTTCTCTCCTGTGCACGTGCAGGTAAAACACACCTGCTTAAGCTGGGTTTTTATGCTATACCAAGCCACCTTGTGCCAACTTTCACCCTCTTAAAGGGTGGAGCAGGTGCTTCTCAGATCCAAGTATTTAATGTCAGTGGTGCTCCCAGGTTCCCCATGAGAGTCCCCTAACAGAAGGTGAGGGGATTCATCATTTTAATAAATGGTTCACTTTGACCAAAACTGAAATTCCTTTTTAAATCTTGATAATGTCTATTAGTTACTTGAAAGAGAACACAGGAACCCCAGCCCCAAGTGCACATTATAAATTTCCACTGAACTGATGCAGAGTTCCTATTGGGCAATGCTCTCGTAGCTTACCCCACCTTGTCACTTCCACGTGGTGTGTAAGCCCTCGCCCAAACAGAACACTCAAAACAATTCAGGGACTCGGGGCAGAAAGTAAGTTAGGACACACTTGAGAACAGCAAGCTTCGTACTTTATTTACTTAAGAAACCCAGGAAGCAGATCTGGGCCCCGCCCCAGACGAGCACACTTTCAGAGACCCAGCCACATGCCAGGCCCAGCGGCAGAGTCTCGTCCTAGATGACTCCACTAGGTGATGGTAACCTGGGAACTAGAGCAGGGTACCTCCCAGTCTCTCCTCTGCTGGATCACACTGCCTCCTTTGTGTTTCATCTATGTGCCTTCTTTTTAAATGCATCCTCTCGCACGTCTGTGGCCTGTACGTTTTAGGACACACTGACTCACAGTAGTGTGTCATAAATGGCTTTTGGAATCTGCCTGCCCACAGTAACCCGTGTTTTCTTAGGGTTTCAAAAATTACTCAGGTACCTGCACCTTCTAGATTCTACTGGTTTTCAGAATCTTTATATTATGACTATGCTGTTTTTATTGGAACTACAATTACCGGATACTGTCACTGATATATAAATCATCAGTAAAGAACTTATTTTTCCTGGATAACGAAAAAAAATTTGTTTCTCCTGTAAAATGTGCCTCTTACAAGGAAAAAGGTGTTTAGGGTTTTTTTTTTCTTTCTTTCAGGGATTCACAGAACTGCTTCCTATTGATTTGATTAAAATTTTTGATGAAAATGAGCTAGAGGTTAGTATTGCAAACATCTTGTGTAAAATAGATTTTTTCAAAGAGTCTCATTACTTCACAAATGATATTTTAGTATTTTCTGATCCTTAATGTCCAAGGGAGTAAGCTTAACTGAATTCTACTACCTATCTCTGAAGGGGCTCATATGTCAGTCTGGGAATGGGGAATAGCAAAGTGGTCACCTTCAATTCCTCGTCCAGGAGGGGCGGTGCTGGGACCCCGCAGACGAGTAGGGGTCCCCTGGGCTGAGGGGGGTTCACGGTCTGCACACCAGGGGAGGAAAACTCCTGCTCCCAGTAGAGCCAGGACTGTGGTGGCCAGTGGGGTGACAGCACCCTGATCACAGGGTGGGGCTGGCTGAGTGTCCTGCACCTGCTCTCCACGCCCCCCGTGACAGCGGACGAGGACTTGGCCAGGGGATGAGTTAAGGGTCTCCAGGGGACGGTGGAACAGTTGTCCCAGTGAACTGGATGTGGCCAAGCAGGAGCTAGTTTAAGATTAGATTATTTCAGCTTTGTGTTGACATAGGGGAAAACTAGCAGTTTAAAAAGCAGAGGAATCTCTCCCTCTTTCTTGTGTTGAGAGAAGCAGCAGGAGGAACGCTGCGTCTTTTGAGAAGCTGTTGCTGGGACTCAGTTATCCGTTTGTCCAAGTCACATCCAGTGAAGCATTTCCCATAGACTGGCTTTCTCTTCTTTTATCTTAAAATGGAAAATTCAAGGTAGATGATGGCATAGAAAACATATAGTGGAAGCCTTGCCTTTGACAGGTGGGCAACTGAGGAAGGGAGAAGTTAGTGACCTCACAGGTTTATCCCACGAGGCTTTGGCACGGTTAGGCCTGGGAGTCCAGTTTTCAGGCTCTGGTTTAGTTTTCCCTCCATTTTACTCTGCTACCTCTGCCAGAATATCATTCCTTTGTCCATAGGAAACCTTCCCTGTTGGAGGATTAGGTAATAAGAAAAGTAGACCTAAGACTAACTGGTAAGTCAGAGAGCCAGTTATTTCGTCAGTGCAGGTCTGCATCCACGGGCCTGTGGACGGATGGGGTGATTTGCCCTTGCCTGGGTTGATGGATCTGGGGGAGATGAGTTCTTGCTGTCATAACGCACGAATTCTCTTGTGGGTGGGAAGGTATTTTCAAATATTGAGACAAATGACCTCCCAGAAGGGGAATCGGCCAGGGCAACGAGCAGATGTAAGTGGAGTGTAGAAGCTCTGTGAGCACTGTGCTCGGGTTAGAGAGCTCGAGAGGATGATTGCTGTGGAGTTGTAATTTCCAGTGTGAAGTGTTGTGGCCTGTACAGGTGTCAGAATCAGGTTCCCCTTGTGATCTGCACTGTCTCTGTGATTGGTGTGCGGTGGCAGGTGAAATGTGGAACACACACTCCCCTTCATGTGTTTGCTCGTGACAAGGTGCTGGCATTGAGAGAAGGCCATCGTGCCCTGTTTACATCTGGTTCATCTCCTTCCTAGTTGCTGATGTGCGGCCTTGGTGATGTGGACGTCAATGACTGGAGACAGCATTCTATTTACAAGAACGGCTACTGCCCAAACCACCCTGTGATTCAATGGTTCTGGAAGGTAAGGCCAGGGCTCCCGGGGCTCAGTCCCTGTTTCCTCCACCCGGGCCAGGCCCGAGGGCTCTGTCCTGCCCGTCCTGTGTCCTGCTTTAGGCTGGCTGCGGCAGGTTGGGGCTCTGTTCGTACTTGGGCTGCTGGGGGAGAGAAGAGGCAAACTGAGCTAGAAGCAGCCCTTCCTGCTGTTTTCTGTAACTCAACTGGGCAACTGCCCTTGACTAAGGCTCCCCCTTTCCCCAGCACGCTGCCCTTCCTTGACCACCTGATGACAGTGGCTTTTGTTCGAGGAACCCCTTCCGTAGGATGATTCTGAAAAGGAGGCAGTTGGAATCAAGAGTTGGAACTAGTCCTCCAAAGTGTTAGTAAGAGCGGCAGGCTTTTCAGGGCGAAATCATGCTTTGGGGCTGACTTTTCCAAGCTGCCATTTTTGGTTAAAAAATCATTTTCCCAATTTTTGTTTTGTTAATTCCAATAAACATTTTCATCTCTATATCTTTCAGTCAAAGATAGATGCAAATAACATTTGATTCAGTATTTTCTGTTTAGCTTAGGAGAGAAAAGTGAAATATGATTGAGTGGGTCCAAGGGAGCAGTGGCAAACTGACTATGAAAGAACAATTACAGGAAAAAAAGCTGATTGTTTACTTACAGAAATAAGAAATCATATACATTTTTTAAATTTCTAAATGTCCATTATTAATAATATTCCAAGTGTCAGCAGAAGTATAGAGAGAGAGAAAGAAAAAAACAGAATCATCGAATCCTGGTCCAAGTCTCGCCCAGCTTTGATTTTGGATTTCTTTTTTTTCTTTTTTTTTCTTTTTTTTTCTTTTTTTTTTTTTTATACAATAGGTCAAGTAACACTCCCAGTAAAGCCAACTCAGTATTTGTAAGAATTCAGATATGTAAGATACACAGATTATTTTAGAGGCCTATCCTTAGTTCTAGTTTTTCTTTCTATTCATGAAATGTTGTCTTTAGAGAACTTGTCTGCAATTGGAAATCCCACCTCATTTCCCCGGGCCCCTGGTCTTGACATTTCTCCAGCACTGTATGTTTATAACGGGCTTGGGGCCGGCAGCCTCGCACACAGAAACACGAGCTTTGTGCCAGTGAACGTTTTGCTTTTTATATCATTTATTTTGATCTATTGGCAGAAGAAGAAAGAGACATTGACATCTCTTGCTCTCTAAGATGAGAGAGGCCAATATTGGGGTGGCCGTAAAAAAAAAAAAAGAAGACGACTCAAGCTTTCAGAGTCAACTGTCTAGGTCTTACATTGCAATATAAATAAGATTAAGTTTTTCCCGTCTGCGTTACAGCAGCATGTGCTGCCTGTCACGTGGGGGGCATGATGACCTTCTGCCTCTGTTCGTAGGCTGTGCTGCTGATGGACGCTGAGAAGCGCATCCGGTTACTGCAGTTTGTCACTGGGACGTCGCGAGTACCGATGAATGGATTTGCCGAACTTTATGGTGAGCAGGACACCCTTAGATTCAGTTCTCCTGGGAGCTTCTAGCCAGGCGTCAGCTGTGTCCCGAGAAGGCTGCCTACCAGGCCTCTGCACGAGGGCACTGTACAGAGCCCCGTGGGCGTCCCTCGTGTAGAGAAAGGGGATGTGCGGCTACCCAGGCTGTGCGTGGACTCACCTTTACGAGGGACATGGGGGGATGTTTTTGTACAGAGAGCCATAAGGTTGGTCTTCTCTTTTTTCTCTGTTTTGTTTTGTTTTTTTGGTATGTGTCTAAAAACTAGATTTTGCAGAATCACCTGTATGGTTATAAACTGAACATTTAAATATTCATCTGCAGGAGGCACAATTACGCAGTGCTTGCTGTAGATTAAAGACATCACTCTTTCTGCTCTGTATATGAAGGGTCACGTTTCTTTTTTTTTGCCCAAAAGTAGTTTTAAATTTCAACTTCCAGGGTTCAGCTGACTTAAATGGTCACGTAGCACTTGAAGAGGGTGTCTCAGGGCTCAGCTCGAGGTGTGCCCTGCCCACCTCCTTCCCTTTTCTTAAGTCACACCTTAGCTTTGGTCTCCCGCCCTGAGAACTCGGAGCGTTAATTTTTCTTTTTTGTCCAGGTTCCAATGGTCCTCAGCTGTTTACAATAGAGCAATGGGGGAGTCCTGAGAAACTGCCCAGAGCTCACACGTGGTAAGTGACAAACACACACTGTTGTCAGCAAACAGTGTTTTAAATGCTTAGCTGTCTATGGTGCTGGGCTAGAGGCTGTGGAATCAGTCCTACGTTGCTGCCCATAGGTAGGCTAGAGTACAGATGTCAGTGATGCCGGAGAAGACGTATAAATTGTACAGGAATGCTGATGAAGCCTTAACCAAGATTTGAATGGACCCAGTATGCTGGGCACTAAAGGGTTAAACCCTCCATGCTCTCGGGAATTCCTCCTGCAAACCCCATCCTTCCCTAATATTCTAGGAAGCAGAGCTTTCACTATTTATTCACCATGTGTGGATATGACAACTTCCAAACTCTAAACAGATTGGGTTTTTACTCCAACCTTAAATTAGTTATTTAGAACTTGGGATAAAATTCCCTGTAGAAACATTGTTTTTAAAAGGCCTTCTGTGGCTGTCAGTAACCCATAAGTCTCTGGAATTTAGTAACAATGTGATTGTGGCTGGAGGAGTGTAAGAGGACGGTTGAAGGACCACTGCCTGGCCTGCGGAGACAAGGGTGGGTGTGGCAGAGCGACAAGGAGGGGGCTCGGCTTCTCTGAAGAGTTTCTTAGCAGCTCCTGGAGCTCTTGCTCATCCAAGCTCCCACAGCCCTTGAGTTGGTTTCCCCCGCAGGGTTTTATTTCTTGCTCTTAGGAATAGTGAGCCGCACAGCCCTCCGTCCTCACGAGCAGCAAGGGCCACTAAAACCCACTTTGGCCACCCTGCTCTGCCCAGTGCAACTGAGCAGTCCTTGCAGGAAATGCCTCGCTGACCGCAGAGCCCCAGCTGGGAGAGAATTCTCGTGGAGCAGATTTGTGAGAAATGGCTGTGAGAGGGTTTTTTGCTTCTGTTTGATTCCCTCACCTCGCTGGAAAGAAAGTCTTTTCCCATTTTACCATTCATATAACTCTGAAGGGAATGAATATGGTCCTTGCCTGTCGGAGCCCTGGAAGCAAGCTGACTCCAGCTAAAATTGGCGACTCTCCAGAGCAGTCACTGTCTGTGATTCTCCGCCTTTATTCGAGGAGAGAATGTTTTTGGTAATTCGGAGCTTTTATTCCAACAGGCTCAGTCAGCTGTGGTTTCCTGGGTTGTGATAGCCAGCGTGGAGCTGGGCCCCAGGGCTGCTGATTCATAGGCTAATGATGACAAATAGGAGTTAGAGCTAAGTTATCGGGCACAACCGTCTCATGTGGGTCAGCCCTTACGGTGACCTCGTCCTTCCCACGGGCTCTTAGGAAGCTTGCCCGTGATCACCCAGGCCAGATTCCCAAATCAGGATTTGAACTCAGGTCTGCCAGGATTGGAATCTGCCCCCTAACCTCTACACTGGATCTACCACCTCTGATGATCCAGGCCACTTTCTTTTTAGACTCTTCAAAGAGAAGCAGGTAATGGGGTGTTCAGCCATGTCCCTCTGTGACCCTGTGGACAGATACTTACTGTTGAACTTTTCTTCTGTTTCGGAGTTCACATGCTTCAGCCACAACTAAAATAGGAAGCTGCCCAGATAAGGCCTCCAAATTCAGTGGTTCTCAACCCTGGCTGCCCATCGGAACCACCTAGAGAGTTTAAAAAAAAAAAAAAAACTACTGATGCCAAAGTCTTACCCCTAGAGATTTGGACCTGGTTGGTCTGGTGTGTGGCATGGGCGGTGGGATTTTCGGAGCTCCCCAGGAGGTTCTGGCAGACAGCTCAGGTTATAACTACTTTTCCCCAAGAAGGACAGTGGTCGCCTACCGGAGGAAAGCAACCCAGCTGGCTCTTACCTAAGCCTCTTTCCTTCTCTGTGTGTCATAGAAATAAAGCAACCAAAGGGTTTCCTAAGGATGCTCTTCCAGACTAGCTGCGCCTGCCGAGGAGGAGTGCTGGCTGCCAGCAGCACTGGCCCGGAGGGCTGGGGCTCCCTCTGTTGTCTCTGCTGCCCGTCTTTCCTCCCTCCCGGCCCCGATTGCACTGCAATGTAGGAAATGGGAACCTTGCTGGCTGCCTCACAGCAACTGCTCTGCAATCACATTTAGCTATATATATGTCTAATTTCTTCTATGTTTTATAAAAATGTAAAATACACAATTAAGCTTTGTAATAAAAACCTGATTTACCAGGGAAGCAAGACTTGGTAAATCTGGTTCTTTCTGAAGGATATTTTTCATAAACCTCTCAGGTGTAATTATTTGAGTGTCTGATATTTAAAGGGCTTCATTTCATTGTTGTCTCAAAGGCCACTGCCTAGATATTTAAAATTATACTTTGCTAAGAGTCTCAGACCTGCCTGCTGTTTCAGGTACACTCTGAAAATAATCTCAGTCGGCCCACGCATCTTTCACGTGAGGAAGCTGAAGCCCCCTGAGGATAATGAGGTCACACAGCCAGTTAGTGGCGGCCAGAGCCTGACCCCTGACCCCCAAACCCTGTCCCCCACCCTCAGAAGTAAAGGTAACCAACGTGATTAAGCACTTAGCGTGGTCAGGCACCATCCGAAGCACTCGGTGTGCATTTACTCATATAATTGGCACAACAGTTGTAAGAAGTGGGTCACATCAAAGGAAAGATGCTCTCAGATCCTTGGGCACACGTCTCCAGACCCCACGGGACCGCAGGCCCTGGACTGTGGGATAAAGCCTCCTGCTGTGAAAGGCTCTTCTAAGTGCAGGCTGAAAAAGTGGAGTTCCGTCCTTATCACTGGGAAAATAAGAATTGAGGTCATTATCATTAATAATCGACATCAAAGGGAGAACAAAAAGTTGAAGATGACTTTTAGACTTCTTTTAGGCTTCCTGGGTTTCTGAGAACTCCAGTTTGAGAAGCACAGTGGTACTCTCTGTTATGTGTTTTATGTTTAGTGACTTAAAAAATCTGAGAGCTCAGTGTGTCTTATTAAACAGGGTAGACTTGTTAAAGGGCCCGCCACGGACATGTGTCTGTGTCGTCCTGCTGCTGATAATCGTTAGCTTTTAGAACACAGGAAGTTGTTCTGCTCCTACTTGGAACCATAGGGCAAGGCCCTGAGGGGGAGGTTTTAAATGCCGACATAGCACAAGCAATGGTTAGAGCCGGGCTTTGGAGCCAGCCTAGGTCTGAATCCTGGCTCTGCTGCTTACTCCGCGACCTTGGGCAAGTTACCTAACCTCTCTGTGCCTCGAATTCCTCCTCTAAAGTAGAGATGAAGCGTTACCTACCATACAGGGTGATTGCTGGGATTGACGGAGGTAATGGCTGAAAAGTACTTCACAATGCTGACTGGCTCCATGGACGTCAGCTCTTTAAATCGTCCTTAGCTGTGGCAAGGGTGGATAGCCATGTTCATGACAGGTACACGCAGCACTCCACCCCACATGCATTCATTCTGTGACAGGGGCTCGAACTCCTCGCACCCACTGAGGGCGCTCAGTGAACGGCGAGTGAATGATAACCATTGTCACCATCTTTGGGCGCGTGCTGAGTTCTAGGCACACACTACATCTGTTCTCATTAGATCTTCCCAGCACCCTGGAAGCAGTGTCCCCATTTCACAGAAGAGCAGACAGATTCAGAGAGTGAAGGTCACACAGCTGGCAAGTGGCAGAGCCAGAATTTGAACTTGGTCTCATAGACAAGTAGGCTCCGTTGCTCACGAAGGCCGTCATTTGTCTGAGGGCCTCTCTGTGACCAGGGTGATAACACTCCAGCCAAAGCCTCCAGGTTTTTAGTGCCTTTTCATAAATGCAGCTTTTCCCTCCAAATGTCGATTACTTGCCTGACTTTGGTTAGGGGAGGGAGCTTAGCATTGGGGTTCTGGAGCCACAGGCAGCCCGGGGTGCGGTCATGAGTGTGCCGTGCTCCCAGGGTGAGCTCGGGCACATGGTCCCTCTCAGTGCTCCACTCGCATCTCCAGGACGGAGAAGACATCCCCTGGCTCACAGGCCTGTGGTGAAAACAAGGTGAGTTATTACCTGGGAAAGCTCTGGCTCAGAGCCTGCCGTAGAATAAGTGAGGGCCTTAGGAGCAGCACAGCCTCGCCTCCTCCATAGCTCCTCGTGCCTGAGGTCTGTGTGTTTCCAGGGTTTTGAAATCTTGGAATGTGTGTCAGTTACTTGCCTTTCGTGTCTCCTTCCCCAGCAGCATTTTTCCAGGATCCACCTCTGGCTGTAATAGGTTTTATGGACTGTTAGAAATTCTTTCCTCTCCTCTGTAGGTTATATGGCCTGTTTGGTGTAGACAGGCTCATGGCGGGAATTTCTTGTATGATAATCCAAATAGGTGGTTCAGACTTTTACATCCTCTTGCTCAAACACCAAATGCCCCCTTAGCCAAATCTAGGAAATGCTGTCGTAACTAACGGGTCATACTGATGGCGTTTTACCCAAACTTTGTGTTACTTTTGCAGCTTTAATCGCCTTGACTTACCTCCATATGAAACCTTTGAAGATTTACGAGAGAAGCTTCTCATGGCCGTGGAGAATGCTCAAGGATTCGAGGGGGTGGATTAAGCGCCCCCGGCCTCCGGTGGTTGTTCATCGAGCAAGTCCCGCTTGCACCTTTGCATTTGCCTGACAGACTTTGCAGAGACAGTGGCAGAAGAGCGGTTGCACGGGCGGCTCCTGGAGCAGAGCCTCCACCCGTGACTTGCCCAGGTTCACACGTGGAACCCAGTCCTGGGTCGCGTGCCTGCGTTTTCCACCGCAAATTATCAACTGGTTGATGTGTACACTAATTACATTTCAGGAGGACTTCTTCTATTTATGTTGTGCCTCTGTAGGCAAAGCCCTTAATAAATATTTTACATACTTTATAATGACAATGAATGGAATTAATCACTCTACAGGTATAGTATTACAACTCATGTTTACTTTTTAAAATGATTTAGACCGATTTTCAGATTTTATTTCATTACGATTAAAGATGTCTCATGTACTTGGAAAAGTGAGCATATTTTTTTTGTATTTGAATTTCATACCAGGTTTAATGTCAGTGACGTTTTTATTTTTGAAGTACTTTGACACCCTGCCCTCAACTTTATTAGAATTGGAAGACCGATTTTTGTCCAAAAACCTTCTACAGACAAGTACTTTGAGAGTATTTAAAACATAACATTAGGCATAATGATCATTTTTTTCCATACTCAGAGTGAAAACAAACTGGATGTTACATTTTTTTGTACAAATTTAGCATAATAGCTGCAGGCTGAGAGAATTGTAACATAGCATGACAAATTTTGTGTTGACTTGGAGGAATCCCGCCATTATTCCTTAGCCGTGATTACGTGTGCTAGAACACATTTGAGACAGGGTTGACTGTCATTTCTCGTAAGAGAAATACTTAGCCCTTCCTGATGCTGTACAGTCCTTCTTTTCTTCTATTTTCCTCTTCGCTGTTCGTAGTAGAGACGTTTGAATGAAACTTGGCACGGCTTGATTTGAAACTGTGGAAACCAGATCTGTTTAGTCTCTTCTTCGTACGCGTTTGCTAATGGTAGCTAAATAACCAATTTTTGTTCTAACTGCACCAATTCTGAAGGCACTTTATGTACTACATGGAGGTCATATCTGGTTTTGTTTATGTTTTGTTTTTTTATCATAGACATTAAATGTGATGATGATTTCTTCTTCCTGCACACATCTTTCCGGTGCAATATCTATCAATTGTGAATCTGGCTGCTGGTGTATAAAATCTGGATGTAAAGCTGAGCCTACAGACCTGTCCTCACCAATTGTTCTGTGATTTCTACTCAACTACAAAGATTAATTTAATATACACTTAACCTAACTGGGTTTTGTTACCTATGACATGTTGCATGCTTCGCTACTGTGTACTGCCTGAGTTGTGTCTGTTGTGTGCTAGATTACAGAGGGAAGATGCTCTGCCACTGTGGTCAGGCTGTTGCTCTGGTAGTGGCGGGGGATGGAGAGTATCTGTGCAGTTCGATTCGTTCCCTCTTGTGAGTCTCCGTTGCAGAGTTCTGTCGTGTTTTGAGAGAGCACCTGAGGCAGCGTGGGAGTTCAGCCCCCGCTGCCCTTTCTAACGTGTCGTCCTAGACCGTGTTGTGGCCGGCCAGGACTCTCGAGATCTGATCTCTTGCCAGTTGTAGATAAGACAAAAAATTGTGGTTTCAGGGCCTCCATCTGTTAGGTAAGAAGGACCTTTTGGTATAAGAAATTCATTCGTACCCAGCCCTGGGTGGCTGGTGAGAAGCCACAGAACGTGTGTGGTTATAAGCGAGTTGTCCAAAGGGCTACAGAGGTCGGTGGTGTCTGAAAGTGGGTAGATTTCTGCAGGGCTGGGGATTGGGTCCCTTTTCATGTCGATTTAAAAATAGAATAGTGATCGGAAAAGTTAGATGGTGAGTAATTAGAAAAAACTACATTGCTCGTTATTCTTATCTGTTGGTGGGATTTTTTTCCCTTCCGTCAGTAGAACAGATGCCTCAGTGGCAAAAAACCCCTTTCTTGTAGCCCCTTCTCGTCCCGAGTCGGCTTTCTTCCTGAACTCGTGGCACAGCCTGAGCGAGCAGCACGCTTGGGTGGGTTCTCAGAGGGATCCTGGAATTATAGGGGAGGAGTCCGCCGATGCTTGTCTAAGAGCTGAGATTCTTCTGACATTTTGTAAACTGTATATTCCAAAAATCGGAGTGTTCACTAAATGCAAATTAGGCAAAGTATAAAAATATGCAAGAAAAACCATTCTAAGATAATTTCTAATCCAGGAACAGATAAGAATTCTCGAAATATACCCCTGTGAATACTTGGAAGGCAGTAACTGTGAATGACAGTTCGGTTCATCTCCCCCTTAATATCTGATTTCAGTGACAGCCAAACAGTGCTGGGTTCGGCGGTTGTTTTTGGTTTTGTTTTTAAAATCCAAATAAGATTCCCTAGTACTCAGCAATTCTTGGTATTTCACTCTTTGTCTAAAATAGTCATCTATCTTGTTTTCTCTAAATCCTAATGACCACTCTGACGTGACTATGGATGACAGTAAAGAAAATGCTCTGCGTGAGAGCAGACTGCTGGGCCATTCCTTGGGCCTCCGCCCGCTCCGGTCAGCAGGCCTGGGGGAGAAGGGCGATGTCCCCTATTCTAGTTGTCTTTCGCAGCAGTGCCACTCCAAAGTCCAGGGTCTCTATAGCCTCTGTTTTCTTAGAAATTACCTGAATCCACTTACTTTAGTTCCCTGAAGAAGTTGTAGACATTGTGGGCTAGTTGGTCATGAGATGAAGAAATAAGTTCCAGAGCTGACATACTGCATCTTGAAGGCCTTTTGACATCAGTTATCACACGCACCTGTCGGTCCCGGGCATTTCTGTTCCTGCCTTTGTTGGCCTGAGGATGAATGTGGAGAGTCCCCCAGTGGGATCAGCTCCGGGTCGTGTGCCGCGAATCCTCCTGCTGCCCCTGGAGCGGGAAACAGGGCGGCATTAGTCTGTTTTAAAGTTGTTTGCAGCTTCACTGCTCTTTTCCTTTTTCCTTTGAAACATTTTCCATTATTTACTTTCCTGTAACCAGTCCTCTGCCAGATCACAAGAATGTAAGATGCTTCTTTGATTTTTGATCCCAAGGCCCTTTGGTAGCTGATGTAGATAGTCCCTAAGGTCAGATGACAAACACTGTAAAGCAACCTGACAGGATGATTCCTCCCACAGAAGGATGCAGTGACAGATTCTGAGAAATAGTTTGCAAAATATTTGAGCCTCTTTTCTACATCTCACACTGTTAAATGGACAACGTGTACCATTGCTGTTTGATCTTGTCAGATTGTCTGTTTTGAAAGCCAAATTCGTATGCAGCAAATTACTGATTGTTCTAACAGTTACTGAATGTTTAGTGCTTGACTCTGGTATTTTCCTAAGTTTTGTATCTCACCTCTGAAATTTTAAATTCTAGAAAGAGAGCCCGGGTTAGTCACTTCTCGAGCCCCTCCTCGCTGTGCTGTCCTCTTTCTTTGCCTCTGTCCTCACCGGGACTCTGCAGGTCCGTACTGACAGGGAGCAGAGGGGACAGGCTGTCTGGTATCATTTTCTGCCTTGCCAGTAGGGGGTGCAGCTGTGCAGGGTAACTGCCCGGCCTGCTCCCTTCCTGACCCCCAGGAGGTCACGCACTACCTCTGTCTCATTCAGGCTTTGGGGGACACCCTGAGAAGTCACATCAAAACTGCCACCTTCAGGTCTCAGATGTGTTTTAAAAAATCCTTATAAACTTCACTTTGTACTTTAGATTTTAAAACTGGGAAGAAAATGTGATGTACTTTGGACCACTTTTTTCAATTTATCTACGCCTTAATGAACAATGTATATACACTTGCATACGCACACCCCCCACGCCCACCCCAGACTGTTTCCAATGTGTCAGAGACAAGGCTGTAGCATTAGAGATGTGAGCTCATATAATGTTGTATAGAAAAGGATAGTTTTCAGTTGTATGAAATTTTCCAAGAAGACCTCTCAGTAAACACCTGTCCTTCGTTAACGATGTCACGCGCAAAGCACCGCATGTTTAAAATGCCTGTCTTTTTGTTGGTTGGTTTTATGTTTGTAAGGAGTAACGACAGGAATCTAACACGTTGGCTACAGACCTCTGTGTACTGCATTCTCAACCGTGTATCAGTGCATCGAAAGCCTTTCTCATGACCATGACCGCGCCTACAGACATCGTGTCCCTCTATAAGCCAGTTCGCCCCTCTTACTCAGACTAATTTCACCTAGATTGTCACGGTTTCCTTCATGTTAATTTTGCGTGACTTCGTTCTTCCTTTATTAATATGTATGTAATATATATACATATATACGTACCTATGCTGTCCAAATATATATGTATATATTTGTATAGCATTTTTACACCTTGTGTAATCTGGTTTCGAAAGGGAGTGAGAGCTTAATCCCTTCTACAGTTTTCTCCAAGCTGTATCCTGAGAATTCTCACCCTCAGAGCCTGAGAGAACCCCAGGAAGATGATGTTAATTTGCTGTCATTTCTTAATTCAGGATCTATTATCAAATGAAACATGAAAAAAAAAAAACAGTGACTTTTAAGGTGAAAAGAGTTTCAAGCATTCCAAATGAATTCTCAATGTTTCATAACTTTTTATTATAAACCCACCTAGTGATATAAAGCCACGTACTATTTGATACAGTGATCAACAACCAAACTACTTTGAAATTTTTTAAAGACCACTTATGGATAATGCTCATTTTCACAATCAAAATAGCTTTAAAATATGGTTGAATTTGATACACACGGGAAAAGTTTTGTTTAAGAACAAATCCTTTTTGCTTTTCGTTTTCTTTTTGAGAGATCTAAAAAGAAATTGTAGATTGTTTTCCTGACAGCAGAGAGTAATGTGACAAAATGAAGTCGTTGTAAAGAAGTGATGCAACTTGTCAAATATTTAATAAAGAATTATGGAAGCTGGAACATTTTCTACATCAAGTATTATGGATTGTCTGATTTAACACTTCTTCGTGAATGGATCACCTTAGTTGGTTCAGAGGGTTAAACGCCTGCAGGTGTATAGTATGTTCATTTCCTTAGTCTCCCTAAAGTTTAAACCGTTAAAAACATCACTAAAGTCTCCCCAAAGCACACGGCTTAAGCTTAATGGGATGCACCTCTATTCTTACCCATTTGTCTTTTTATTAGATTTGAGAATGACTTTTATGCAACACTCATAGAAGCCATGAGTCTGTCCCTGGAAAGGCATATTTCATCTCTAGTTTTTATCCACCCAACCCTCAATTTTTGTGAATTAATGAAACTCAGTAATGACGCCCAAGATGGTTCTCAGAAGAAAGATGCTATCAACTTCCAGATCTCACGTCAATTCCCTTTTAAAACTGGCAGGCACCTTAAGAAATGTTTTCTTTCTCTTCAGTATTAAGCTGCCTCTTGATAGCCTTAACCTGTCCCCTCAGGGACGACCCAGAGGTAAGATCAAGCAGGACATGGTTTAGTCCTTGGTCTCTTGTGACTTGTCTTTTTCAGTTAGCAGTGGATGGTATTGTATCTTACTGTAGAGGTGTGAACAGCATTCTCAGTTCCTGCTGCCTCCTCCAGCCTCGCACGAACATGCAAGGGAGGTGCTGGTGCATGGAGCCGCTTTGAACTTTTATATGTTCTGTCTTAGAGAAAAACACCGATGGTGGAACAAATAACATAGAGGAACAAATTGTCATACATCAGTTACACAGCTCCTAGGTTAATAAGCTGTTGACCTGCTCTAAGTCTAGGAGCGATCCAGGCACTTCCGAAATTTTAAAGCCCCTAATAAAGTGTTGGTATGAGCTTGGGTGTCCAGGAATTCTGATTCCTGTGGTTGGCTCTGAGGAACCACATTGAAAGGGGTCCCTGGACGTGAGAGTGCAAAAGCCATTTTCTGATCCTCTGGGGTTCCCCGGCTTGAGAGAGCACACTTCCCAAAACAGGGAGTTTCCAGAGAACTCAGGCTGTGGAATCTCTGAGCAAGTATTTGTAGGATTTGAGTTGAGCAGGGAAACAAATTGCTGGTGAGTTTACTTAAGACCCGATACAAACTCCTCCTTAAGTAGATTGCATGACCCTGTCACGACTTCGGGGACCCCACTGGTGAGGACTGAGGTGGGTAAGAATGGAGATTCCCTTTGTAGGGCTGGCTCAAGCTAGACTGAGAAAAAGGTAAAGTAGCCGCAGTAGCCTGTCCCTTCCTGCCCAGCCCCTTTGCAATGCCCCACGCCCACCCCGTGTCCCCTTCTCCGATGTGCCTCCTTCCCTTTCCCCTACAAATCCCAAGTTGCTCCTGGCCAGTTCCCAACTGGGCTGCACGTCACAGGTGACAAGAGATAAAGGACAGAACAGCGGTGGAGAGCATCCCCAATCTGCCTTTCGGCAGAATGGCATCTCACAGCTGGGGCCTTCTTGGGACAAGGCCCCCTCAGCACTCAGTGCTTCTGGGAGAAGGTCGCAGACCGCCCTTGGGTCTCACCCCAGCCCAGGCCCACTTGCTTGCAGAACCCCAGAAGGGATGTGGCTCCTCTCTGTGCACCTTCTGGACTTTTCTTTATCTTGAAGTCTGAGCTGGCTGTTTTAACTTAATCCCATTGTTGGCCAGGTGCCCGACAAACTTGCCATTTCAGGTGTGCCCTTCGACACGTCGATGGGGCACCCACCGCGTGCGGCTCTGCAGCCTTGCTGCGTTGCTGCCTCTTGGAACGGGGTACGGAGTGACAGCGAGAGGGGTTTGGGGTGCAGGTTTTCTCCCAGAGTGTTTCTTCTCGCCTTACCGCCCCCTAAGGCTTGAGGAGAGCCTTTCTGTTTCTCCCTGAGAGAAGAGTGAACCAGCAGACAGCTCAGCTTGGATTAGGGCTCGGGTGCTAGAGTATACCCACCATCGGAATGAACACACGGCCCTGAGGGGGATCCAGAGTGACCTGTGAGAGGCACATCCCGCTGGGATTAAAGGGAGAGTACACATCTGGGCAGTTTCTGAGCAATACGCTGCCGTGGGAGTTTTCCATACAGTTCCCAGAATTAGGAAGTTAACAGTTTTCAGTCCTGCTTGGCCTTGTCCAGACTGAATCACAAGACAAGCTAGAGGTAGAAGATTCCTGGGCTCTTCCAGCTTTATCACACAATCGCGGAATGTGACCCCGAAAGGCCTTGGCCATGTAAGTCCTGGTTCTTGCCCTTGATCACTCCCTATGTGCCCAGTGCTGGCCTGGAGGACCAGGATTTGTCCTCACCTGTTACTCTCAGGGACTGCCAGGGTGACACTGCTCACCCCTGCAGAGATCCCGAATGGCGACCACCCTGGGTGCCTCTCATTCCTGGGAACTGGAGGCCCACGGGGAGGGGCAATCAGCTTCTCGCTCTGCCCCTATGGGACCGTCCAGTCTGGCCAGTCGCTTGTCTGTGGCAGAGGGGCCGCTTGTCACTGAACCCAGAAGAGAGATGAGGGCAGGAGGGGCAGTAACAGCCCAGCTGGGGACAGCCTCCCTTGGCCTCGATGCCACCCCTGGCAGAGCCAGGCCCAGGGACAGGGTCAGGCCCTTCAGCTTCCCACTTGAGGCAGAAAACCTGGGTTTTCAAGGGAATCCTGCAAGCACGTCAGGCTGGTCCTATTCCATAAACCAGCTCGGGGAGGGAGCAGCCAGGCCCTCGGCCTCAGGGTGGGGCAGCGGGCAGGCTCTCAGCCTGGTGACTTGAAGATGGGGGCGGAGACTCCACACCAGGACCATTTAAAGAGCTTAAACCAACCTCAAGTAACACATCATCCCAGCTGGGACTAAATTTTGACAAACGTGGGACATTTTGTCTCTTCCCGGTAGGGGCCAGAGCCCACCCCTCCCTCTGGGTTTCCCCTTGTCTTCCTCAAAATTCAGGAGAAGCCCGGGAGCCAGAGGGAGGGCCCGAAAATGCTGGCGGTAAGAAGCTGCTCATGGGAATGGGGGCTCCCCTGCCCAGGACACGTGGCACTCTTCAGTGCTCAGTCATCTGCATAGTAAACTAGAGAACCTGGAGAGGTAGGAACTGGTCCCAGAGCTGAGACCAGCATGCGTGTCCATGAGTTTCAGGGTTGAGAATCCTCCACCGGTTCAGATGGGCACACGGGGCCCTAACCTTGTACCCCGTTTCCTCCCCAACCCAAGGGATCCTCTTCCTGTTTCTCTCTACTGGCAACACCTCTGGGGACACCACGGCTTTGGGCAAAAGTCTACAATATGAATCATCTAGATTTAGCTCTTGATAAATAAAGAGAAGCTTTTAGAATGGACAAAAATCTCTTGCCTCTTAGCAGAACCTTGCATTCAATGCCATTTTCCTCAGGACTAAGGACTATTAGCTTTGAGTCTCAAAGCACTTTTTTTTCCTCCAACATTTTGTTATGAAAACTTGCAAACATTCAGTAAAGTTGAAAGAATTACACAGTGAACACGTGCAGACCCACCACCTAGTTCTACGGTTACGTCTTACTCTGCCGGCCTCATCACACATCCATCCCGCTATCCATCCTTTAATCCATCGTAATTATTGAAGCAGCGCTAAGTAAATTGCAGGCATCATATACTTCCCCCAAATACTTCAGCATGCCTATCATTAACTAGATTTTATTATTTATTTAGGCTTTTTTCTTTTGAGATAAAATTCACGGGCAAAGAAATGCACAAATCTTAAGTGAACATTCACTGAGTTTGGACAAGGACATACTCCTGTGTGACCCAAATTCCCATTGCCCCAGAAAGTTCTTTCAAGTCTCCTCCTGGTCAGACCCCACCCCCATGCTCCCCAGCAAGTGTCCTCAATTTTTTCCACCATAGATTAGTTTTATTTGTTCTAGAATTTCTTATAAATGGAACCATACAATGCATTACAATGATGTTTTCAATTCTAGCTGGTAGCTACCCTACCCTACCCTGAAGCAATAAGATAGTGGGCAGGAAGTCAGAGGGTATGATGAATGAAAAAGACATCAGTTTAATACCCAAACAGTATCCTCATTTCACACGTGACATGAAAATCTCCACGTCCCAAATAGACACAATCACCTTGGAGGATGTTTGAGCCTGTTGTTTACATACAATGATCACCTTGAACTTCTAGGTTGAAATTCAGGTATGTTTTGCCTCAGTGGGTCACCAGTGCCTCAAGCCTGAGGAGGGGATGATCTGGAATGTTCTCCAGTTCCCTGGCCCCCAGTCATCTCTTCCTACCTCGCTCCTCTTCTTTGGGAATTTATCCTGAGGAGGGAAGAAGGCAAGAGTTTACTAGTAGGGCAGGTTCATGCTGTAACGTGCAACCCCCAAGCAGGGGCTCATATGATAAAGGTTTATTTCTCACAGTCCTGTGTAGGTTAGAGGCGATGCTCTGATCCAGAAGTCATCTAGGAACTCGGGTCCCCTCCCACCTGGGCTCCGCCAGCCCTTGGGACAGGCTCCTCTGTAGCCTACAGGCAGAGGTGGGAAGAGAGCCTGTGGAAGCCTGTACAGGAGGGCCAGGTCTGGAGGGGGTAAACATCACCTCTGCCCACCTTCCCCTGGCCACATGTCAGTCAATGGCCGTACCTAACTGCAAAGAAGGCTAGAAATATCTAGCAGAGCCCAGAGGAAAAGGGAAGGAGTTTGAGAACAAGTAGCCAAACCCCGTGATAGTTTATCTTTGGCCTTCAGCATCCTTTTGCAGAGTGAATTTCCCCTTGTGACAGTGGCCTTACTGTCATTTGCCAAGCTTCTGGGATCTTCAGTTTTCTCTCTTAAGATACTACTACTACCCATTTGACACATGAGGAATCAGACTGGGAGGTTAAGAGCCTTGCAGAGTGGTGACCTGAACCCAGGTTGTCTGGCTGAAAGTCCCCATTCAACCACCGCACTCTCCTGCCCATCCACCATCGCCTCCATACGACCTCCTAGAGGGAAGAGCCAATACACTTGTTTACACTAAGATGTAAATGACTGATGAGAATAAACACGTGATGATCTTCCAGAAGTGTTTTTATTTTAACAAACTCCAAAGATGTAGCTTGGCTTAAGCCAAAAGGAATAAATGTGGAAATTATAGCGCTTAGCTATCAGCAAACTGACCGGGGGAGGATTTTTGAGGGCAGAGGCCCTGCTTCAGACCACACAATCCATTGTGCATAAGGGGCTCCCTCCTGAAAAGACAGCCTGTTCTCAGGGACAGCTCCAGCCTCAGGCCCTCACAGGAAGCCACACAGCCTCTCTGTCCACCCTCACAAGCAGGTGCCTCATGTTTTCCACACACCTTCCAGGGCACCACAAACGTCCCTTTGTCCAGTCGAGTTGAAGGGCCATAAAGGACCGGAGACTGAGGGCCCAATTCTCTGCCTCCAGGAACTATTGGATGGAGCTCCAGGACGTTTGTTCTATTTTTTAGACTTTCTGTTTGATAAACAATTTCAGATATTAACTTATAACATGGTCAATATTATTTGTGGCAGAAAGTTTGGGTTTGGGATTTTTCTTTTGAATTTTAGTTATTTAACTCTCTTATAAATTCTAAGAGTTCTTCTGCCAGGAGGGTCTTCTCACTCCATGTCGCACCCTCTCGCCCCACCCTAAGTCCCTCTCTGTCCTCACCCCTCTTGCCTTCTCTGCAGTCCATATTGACTTAGAAGAGCCTTGCTCGCTCATCAGCTGAGGTCATCAGGGGGACGTGTTCTCCCCGATGTAATGGGTGTTTAAACAAAAGTCAGGCCTTTGAACCCCGGACTCCAGTTAAAAAGTAACAGGCTGGAGACTGGATCAATAGGAAACAAATATTAGCTATGGGGGCCGGAGAGCCACAGCATTGGGAAATACCCATTGCTGCTAACATGGAAAGAGCAATGGTCAAGCCCGCCTCGGGGGTCCAGGAACCCCAAGGATCCTGGGGACGTTGAGCAAGTCATTTTCTTGCTGCATGTTGGACATTGAAGCCACCAGCCCTTAAGTTAGCTTCCAGAACTCCCTTGGTCTGGATAACTGCAATATCCTCCTAAAGGAAATGTCCATCTTACTTCTCTCCCCTTCCCAACTTGTTAGCCTGCCTCCAGCAGAGCTCTGACTCTATCGCTCTGCTGCTTAAAGCTTTCCGCGACTTCCCACTGCACGTCCGCCCTTGTGATTGAGGCCATCTGGGCTATTTGGGCAGTAGGATGGCAGATCTGCGGGTGGTCACAGCAAATGACCATCTCCCAGTCTTCATCCTCCCCCGCATTGTGCAGTGCTCAATATCATCAACTGTTTCTTCTTTCTTGAAACTTCGTCTTTGGTTTCTGTGACATTTCACCTCCTGGTTATTCTCTCCTCAAAATACTCCAACAAGTTTTTCTCCTCCCCTAAATGTAAATGTTCCCAATAATTTGCTCTTGGTTTTTTCTCTCTCTCTCTTTCTCTCTCTCGCTCCCTTTCTCCCTCTCTCTCTTTTCTTCCCTCCCTCCCTCTCTCTCTCTTTCCTCTTCTTGTGGCTAAAAGTCCTCACCTCTTTGTGGGCAATTACCCAATCTACCCCTCCCAGAGCCCCCTCCTTCCTATCCCAAATCCTGCTGGACATCATCACAGGATGATTCTCAAGTCACTCACACTCAGAATGGCCCCGTCTACACACACTACTTTCAAACTTCTCCTTCTCCTTGTTTCTAAATTTCTGGGACTTGTACCCCCATATCTTCCAGGCATCCAGACTGGAACTTCATCTCTGACCTTTCATATGGCTTTGCTCCCCAAGTCCAAAGAGGAAAAAGTTCAGTTTGCTATTTATTCATTCACTCATTCATTCCACAAACATGCACTGAGCAGCTACCGTGTGCCACACACTGTAGGGGGTAGGAATACAGCAATTCAAAGTGAAGCAAACCAGACAAAGATCCTTTCCATCATGAAATATAAATTCCAGTAGAGGCAAACAAACAATAAACATATAAATAAGTAAAATGTGTGTTATGTTAAATGTTGATGAAACCCGTGAAATAAAGGGACGCAGAGGAAGGATACGGCGGTGTGGGAGGGTGGAATTCTAGAGTGGGTCAGGGTGAAGACCTCACAGGGGTGAGACAGTGAGCCGTGTGGCTACTTGGGGAAGAGCATTTGGGGACAGAGGAACAGCAAATACAAAGGCCGTAAGCAGGATTGGGAAATGAGATCAAGGCCCTTTTGGAATATACTAACACTGAGTCATCTGTTGGACATCCAGTGGAGAGACCAAGTGGAAAGTGGAACACAGACATTCAGGGAGAAGTCTGGGTTGGGGATACCAACTGAAGTGCCATCAGCATGTCGATGGAATTTAAAGCTATGAGACTGAAAAGGAGGGGCCCAAGGACAGGAAGGTGAGATGATCGGGAAAGGAGGAGTGGCCAGAGAGGTGGGAAGAAACCCAGGAGCCAGTGGTGTCCCAGAGGCTGGGAGAGGAGAGTCTAGTGATGAAAGCGGGGACACCAAGGGTGTCAAATACTGCTGGCAGGTCAGCAAGATGAGGCCTGAGAAGTGAGCACTGGAACTATCCATGAGGATGTCACTGGTGACCTCAATAGGAGAGGTTTTGGTGGAATTGCGGTGGCAAATGCCTGCCTAGAGCAGACTCAGGGAGAGGAGGGGAGGGGCGGGGGACAGCAGGAGCTCCCTACCTGCTCAGGCGTCGGTACTCTCCTCTCCAGTCCCACTGGCCCTCCATCTTACTTGTCTCAGTAACTTCAGCCAAAGTTATGACGATAACCTCTGACAGCACATCCCACTTTCTTCCTCTCCCAGTTCCCAATCCAGTTTGCACACAGCTTCAACTATAGCCAACTCTAATCACCGCATTCCCCTGCAGAAATCCTTCAAAGGCTGCCAGTGTCGACGGATGAAAATCTAAACTCCTCAGCCAGGCATCCCAGGGCACTCACGATCAGACTCCTGACTCACTTTCCCTCCACTCCCCTAGAGTCCCTCAAACAGACCATGCCCCGCCCACACACACCCTTGCGTTCCTACCTTGTTCCTTGGCTCACACTGTGCTCTCTACTAGGAGTGACCACCCACGAGGCCAAGTCTCCCACAATTCAGAGTCCATCTTGGATGTCACCTCATCCGTGAAGACTTTCCTGATTCCTCTCACCAAATGAAGTTCCTTCCCTCCTCTGAACCTACGGGACTTCTGCCTCTTGGGGTTATTGGTATAATTGTCTCCTTTCCATACACCACCATAAACAACCTGGAAGCACAGGGTTACATCAGTGTTCTCCGTACCGTGTACCTTGGATGCTCCATAAAGCTACATTAAAGGGAACTGAATAGGTGCCTGGGGCAGGGGTTCGAAGCTGCTGGTGACAGTGAGCTTGGAGGTTGTCTGTGGATTTCAGTTTTGAGGATCTCGCTGTTTCCTGCCTCTGTCCACTCCTGAGTAATAAACGTTGACTGGCCTCACGAGCATCTTCCACCTCATGACCCTGATGAGGGACCTAGTTGATTGTCTGTAAGAAACTCATTTGGGGTCTCTGGCAAGAGAACAAGAGAGGAAACAAGGAGATAGCCAACAAAAGACAGCTGAACTACAGAAAATGATGTGCTAAGAGTCATGCCACCTAGGCCCGCATGTTTTGGCTCTTGCCAACTCTCCTTGTTGCCTAAAAAATAGCAAAAGAACACATTGCCTTTTTCACTCTGCTTCTCATCCTTTCAGACACAATTTTCAAGCCTCATAGTATCAGCCACTCTTTAGTTCCCAGGAGATGGCATTTTCCCTGGAGGCCTTCAGGCATCTGCCACACTAGGCTGTCTGTGCAGAGGCATCTGGCAAACGATTTCCAGTGGCTGCTCAGCGATCTCCTTTAGGCGCTGACCAAGGGCATGGGTAAGAATCCTTTGTGTTTGGAAAAGGAGGTGGTCCCGGAGGAGGCACGCCTGCTCTGCCTCTGGGTGTGGGGGTGAGAAGCTGCAAATGAGAATTACAGCCTCCACATGGGATTGTCACAGCTCAGAATGACAGGACAATTTCAGGAACTCACAAACTGGCTTCCCTAAGATCCCATGCAGAGACAGCACCCAGGAAGTATGGAAACGAAAGTTGGAAAATGGCGACTGGTGGGCCACAACTTGATTGCCCGTGAAATTTATTTGGTTGTCCCAGGGTTATTTTAATAGGAAAATTTCACCCAGAAATCAAGTTTTCCAATTTCTCTTGAAAAATTAGAAGACCTGGCATCAATCAACGGGAGCTGAATAGAGGCTGCCCTCTTTAGATGAGGCACAAAACTTCCAGTTTGCCACACTCCCCTCTACTCCCTATTGTGGCTTATCTGGCCCATTCACTCATTATCCATCTGGCCCAGAAATTAATTTTACAAACCCTATCATGAAGGTCATAGAGAGTCAGGAAATGTCTCAGAGAGCAAGAAAAACAGGTACAGTTTCCTCTACAAGAAAGCATTCATTCATTCAAGAAACACTAATTGACTGTTATTGGCACCAAGCATTGTGCTAGATGCTGAGGACACAAAATGAAAATCAGGGTCTTTGCCCTTAGGATTTTAATCTGGTGGTGAGGCAGAGGAAAAAGCCAACAATCAGAGCAAAATGTACTACAGATCCACAATCCGAAACTCTTGGGGGCAGTTGTATTTCAGAATGCAGAACGTTTTTTGCATTTTAGAAAAGTACTGTGTTATATACCCCATACATTCTGTAACAGTGCCGGCAGTCTGGGGCAGCACGCTGTCAGCAAACCCATTAATGTTTCTATAGCAAAGTATATGAATACCCACACTAAGTGGAATAAAGACTACAAACAGCAAGTCAGTTCAGGTCAGGTTTTTGCCATTAGGTGAGGTGTTTGCCCCAAATGAGATTGCTTCACATTCATAAAAAATGGATTTTGGAATGGCAGATAAGGGCTCATGCCCCTGCCTAGAGGTCCAGGTCTGCCAAAAGTCAGGGAGAGAAGGTTTCCTGGAGGAGATAGCACTTGAGCTGAAACTCGAAAGATCAAGAAGAGGGAGAACCTTCCAGCACAGACCAGACGAGCCATGTGCAAAGACTCAAGCAGCCCACGGGCCCACTACAGCCAGTCCCGAGGGAAGCAGCATCCTGCTGCTGGGCAGCGGGCACAGGCAGTGCTGACCACCTGTGTCCAATTCACCTGGGGACACGTGATGAAAACCAGAAACCCTGGGCCCTCCCCGACAGCCTCTCAGGGAATGAAGCCCTGCAAACTCCGCTGGAGCAAGCTCTCCAGGAGATTCTTATTCACGCTGGAGTCTGAGAACCACTGATTTCATCGAAACACCCTGTGCGCCAGACAGTGTTCTAAGCTGCTTTAGAATTCTGCACAAACGTGACCCACCTAGCAACCTTACTGGGTAGGTGCATTATCATTCTCATTTGTAAGAGACCGACTCAGTGGTCTGGTTTCAGAGTTCGTGCTTTTAACCAAATGCTGCCTGTCACTGGTTCAGGCATCCAAAGCTGGAGACCCCCTCCATCTGCAGCCACAGCAGACCGGGGCTTGGGCCACCCGGAGTGCTGAGGAAGTGGCCCTGAAGGTGCAGATGGTGCCCTGTGCCCCCACCCATAGGGACCAGACCCTGCACAGAGCAGTTCTCAGGCAAGGAGGGGAGTTTGCTCTTTCACCCCTGGGGGATGGAAGCCACAGAGAGAAGTTGACCAGTTTGCGATAAGCCTTTGGCCTTGGGGTTCAAAGCCCATGTCACTCTACTTTTTATCTGTGTTGTTGATATCTGTTTCAATAGCTTCTGTTTGACGAGATGGAGCCAGAAAGCTGGGACAGGGGGTTGGAGTCAGCTGACCGGATGGTCAAGCCTGGTGAGCCGTTTGCCCTCTTCTTGTGTCAATTCCAAAAGGCAGGGTTTGGAAATAAAAAGTCAACAGAGAGCTTTTCTTCATCTCCACATAAACAGCCGTTCGGCAGTGTTTGGAGAGAGTTGCGCAATGCTGAAGGAAGCTGAGTCAGGGGAAACATCGGCTTTGACTTGTAAATTTCTGAAGCCGGCTTTGGTTTCCATGTTTCTAGCAGCACACCTACAGCTCACATCAAAAAGAAAATGCTCCAGGCTTGTGTGTATCCCTCTCCCCATTCCCATCCACCCCACCATGGAATTACCACAGGCATCAGGGAATCTTCTAGAACATTCTACCTTCTCCCTTTACACTGTGTGTCTGTCATTGACGCACCAACCATCACCAAAACCTCTCTTTGATGGCCCCAGAGTTCGTGCTCATGGGCACCTGCTCTCTAGCTTAGGCCACTTCAGAGAGGACTGGAATCACACATGAAGCAAGAAAAATAGCCAAATGCCAGGGGCAGGCATAGCAACCATCTACTTAGAGAATTTTAAAAATAGAGAGGGAACATTAGACATTATTTGCTCCAAACCCCTTGCTTTACAGATGAGGAAACTAAGGCTCCAAGAGGGAAGGTTTCTTGACCAAAGTACCAGTTAGCAGCAAACGGGGTAAACCAGTGCCCCCTCACCCCAAGCCCAGTGGATTGGATTTTTCCACCACAATATTTGGCCTCTTATCATTTGTTCCCAGTTCGTATTCTCAGTCATCCATCCAGCCTGTTACTTATTCTCTCTGGAGTATTTTCTATGACCCAAGTGATGTGGGCTGGACCCTGGGGATGAACTGATGACAAGACCTGTCCTTTCCTTCAAGGGGCCCCCATGGAACTCTGCATGGTTTCTCCCTCCTTCCTCCCTACTCCTTTCAGAAACGGTATTGGGTGTGATGTCACCCGCAACCAATTAAAGCAGAATTTCTGGGGCTGAGGTCCCGACGTTGATATTTTTTAAATCTCCCCAAGCGAACTGAATTCTGTAGCCAAAGTTTAGAAGCACAACTTGAGATCACAGCTTTGGGGAAGTCAGGGACCCCGGTTCTACCTCATTTGGCTCCTTGGAGCCTCTCTCCTGGCTGCAGAGGAAGACAGCAGGGGTGTCAGAGCACCGTCACAACTGTCAGACTCCCTCACCTGTCACCTGCGCAAAAAGGAGGGCAGTGCATCCGCCCAGCAAAACCTCTGGGGCCTGAGGCCACTAAAATGAAAAGAATGACTTCCCGCCATAAGCAGCTCTAAAGGAAAAGACCAAAACAGCTGAAAAAGCAGCTGGAATTTAAAACGTGCACGGAGCAGATATGGCAGGGCCAGCTCAGGGGAGCTGCTTTTCTCTTAAAGGGACTCAAGTCAAGAGCTCACAATGGGCCCTGCCGTTCTGTTTAATTGACCCAGGAAATGTGTGATGTGCTGTCAGAAAGCACAGGCCAGCTTCCTGCAAAATCGCTGAAAACATTCATGACAGTCAAAGGTATGAAATAAATTAGTGAAGGAGTGGGCTTCTGGTAAGATCCTTGCTCTCTCCCTGAATGCAGTCTGTCATTCCAAATGACTCACACACTGACAAGGAAGACTAAAAATATTCAAGCATGACATTTGCATCTATTAAATAGTCATTTTGTCGCACATGGATGGAAATTGGGTTTTCTAAAGGTTACCGAGAATTATCTGCCTCTGCTGCTGGGTATTTGTGTCTTCAAAATGAACTCAAGTGCGGAGGACGCTCAGATGGGCTCAGTGGGCCTCAGAATCGAGTCTTTCATTCATTTATTAGCAGCAGCCATAAGATTCAAGTATGTGACGGTAGAGGGAGAAGTGCCTGGTGGAGGAGGCTGCCCCCGGCCCGCCCCAGGGAGGCAACTGAGCAGAGGGTGGCCAGACGCCCTGCTGTCTGAGCCACGGGTGCTGCTGCTGTATTCCAAACTCTGGAAAGCAACTGACTTTTCTTTGCTTCTCTTAAATAGACATCAGGTTTTCTTCTAGGTGCCTAAGGTGAGTCAGCTTGTGCTGTGGCTCCTCGGATGGTGTCACCCGGGACAGATGAGTGAATTCAGAGCCCCTCATTCTACAAATCAGACCTAGAGTGTGTCTTCCCCTGGTCCATTTCCCAAACCAAGGCTGGGCCACGGCTGGCCCTCACCCTCTGCAGTAAGACCCGCTAAGGGACATGGGGCAGAGGAGCCAGCACTTGACTCAATGGGAACCAGCAGGAGGATTTCTGCCCCCAAGATGCAGAGGGAGGAGGAAGTCCCTAACCGGACAAGAGCGAGGCAGTTGGAAGAAATGCCCTGTCTGGAGGACTCTGCTTCCCCAGGTGTCCTGGGCAGAGTGAAGAGAACGTCCCCCTGCGTCCCCACTGAGACAGCCGAGTTCAGATCACCGGCCGGGGGGAGCAGTCTGGCTTTGGGGCACGCCACTTCTGGTGCCGAAAGAGTTTGAGTTCCAAGACAGGACAGCAGTCTTCAAGAGGCAGAGGCTGTGTTCAGACTACGAAAGTTCTGGAAATGCGCTCTGAAGAATTTACCCACAGATGGACTCAAACCAGACATGTGGCCTGAGAGCTGCAGGGAGGTGCCTGGCAGCATCGTTTGAACTCGCCAAAGACTGAATGGACTGGGAACGGTTTAAACAAACGATACTCTGCTCTTACAACGGACGTGCGGGCAGCCAGAAGGAGTTGAGAAGGCTCAACCCACAGAGTGTAAACACAAAATTTCTTTGTTGCCCCCAAATCGCTGCTCTCAGCTGGCCTCTATATAATCTCCCTTTACTGTCCCTTACTGCCAACTTGGGCAGAGTTTGCAACTTTCCAGTATTGAAATGTGTCCAATTCTCTGTAAAACTCCAACCTCTTTAATGATTCAACCCCATCCCCACTGGCTGGGAGGGGTGGTGTGGCCTAGTTCTAGGATCTCCCCTCCTCCCCCTCTTCTGATATGCGGGGCAGGGAGAAGCCATGTGGCAGAGTCCGCTCATTGTCTGGGGGGTGGTCCGTGGCACGGGGTCCTGGTCTCCACTCCAATGAGGAAGGGGTCTGTGAGGATCCTGGTGGTCTCTGAGTAGGCGGTGGGTGTGCCTTTATGGGAGTGGTGTTCAGTTTCACCCTAAGTCTTCTGTCACTGGAGACCTGCCAGAGAAGGCTACCGTGTCTCCTGGTGGTCCAGACTGGAGGGTGCAAGCCCGCCTCTAGGCATCCCTTGGCCCAGCCCTCTTTCATCTTTTCTGTGCCTTACAGTGAAGTTCAGGGAAAGCTCAGGGGGATCCTCTTGGCACCCACTGAGGCCTGGGGAATTGGGATGTAAGGTCTGTCCTCCTTTTCTTCCCAGACCTAACACCCTACACCCCACAGGTCCCTTATACCTGCTGGCACAGGCTCCCAGGGGTATCCAGCCTCTGTGTGCACATGGCTGCAGGGAGCATGTCAAGCTGTCTCCAGCACTCTCTCACCACGTACTTCCATGGCACGTCCTCACATGGGCCCTCAGTTCTGTGGCTCAGAAAGCAATGGGCTGGAAAACAAGATACTTTTCTTTTCCAGTGTGGCTTCACAAGTGACTTGGGGATCCCTTTGCCCATCCACCTTCTTGGCCTGGGGTAGGAGGTGGGCAGGAAGCATTTGAGGAGGAAGGGAAGTAATGTCTCACCAGAAGCACTGCGCACCCCACAAACTGACCCTTCACTTCCTCCCAGCCCAGTGCTCACCCCACATACACAGGGTCAGGTGGGGTGGGTTGGTGGTTCCTCTGAGGAGGTGCCGCAGGCTGGTCAAACTCTCCTTTGAATGCCCGGACACCTAGCAGCTTTAGTTTACAGCTTTGGCCATTGGTTGGAATTCCAGAACAATGGGAAAAGTCCCACACAACATCCTATCACTTAGCCCAGAAAAGAGTAAAGAGGCTTTCCGTATACCGACACAAAATGATCTCAAAGATATATCGTGAAATAAAGGCAAAGTTCAGAACACTAAACATTACAGCCCCAATTTGTATTTATTTTCAAGTAATTTTATTGGGATTATAATGGCTTATCAAATTGTGTAATTTCAAGTCTACATTATTGTTTATCAATTCCTGAATACACTTCATCATGCTCAGCCCCAGTACCCAATCTGTATTTAAAAGGTGGTTATAATATATGTATGTGTGTCTATGTTCATAGTCTGTACAAGAAACTAATAACAATGGTTGCTTTGGGGATGGAGCCTGGGGTCCCTCTTTTCCCTGGAGGCCTCTATGAATGGTTCACACCAGGTCCGCAATTAGAGGTAACGACCACCCCCAGGCTGGAAAGGGAGAGAGAAGGGCAAATTACATGTGCCTTTATGTCCACTTAGCAAAAGTAAGTCATGAGCAAAGTCGTGAGGAGATGACTGTGGCCAGTATGTGGGTGCGTACCAGCGAGAAGTGGGCGTTGGTGCTGGCAAAAGGAGAATCACATGCTACTTTTATAAAAATAAATTTCCTCATCATGCAAGACCAGCTTCTGAAGAGGATGAGAGGCAGCTTGCAATAAAAGGTACCAGTGATTTCATATCCTTAAAAACAGAGGAGAAGGAACAAGAGCCAATGGAAAAATGGAGAGATGGAGAAACGATTGCATCTAGAACTTTGGACACAAATTTAGCTCTCATACTCACATCCAAATTACTTGGTCGTATGCTGTCTCATTTAAACATCAGCCACTACAGGAGGGACTGTTACGAGCCCTACTTTGTGGGGTGAGAAAGCTGCCTTGGTCATGTCTCACAGCCAGGCAGTGTGGTAGAGGGGGACCAGACAATTTTTTTTCTAATTCTGAGTGTGATTCTTTCTCCCACGCACATTCCATTAGTCTCTTGCCCTGAAGGGATTAATAAGAGTATTATCAAAAGCTGACGTTTATTGGTGCCACTGGATGCCACGTACATATATAGGAAGCCCTTCCCGACTTACGTGCATTGTCTCAATCTATCCTCTCACTAACATTGTATATTCCCTTTTATAATTTCAATTTCGAACCATAGTAATATAACACCAGCTCCAAAAGATAAGTTTAAGAAATCTTACCAGATTTGCTGCCTGGTCTTTTCGCATTTCTGTTTCACTGCCACAACTATGACCAATTAGTCCATATTGAAGTGCTAGAGGATTAATGGGCAAACACTCAGTTAAGATGTTGGAATTTGATCAGGGGCCTTTGGGGATGAAGCCTTAGCTGAGGGGTCTCTACCACTCCCAAAACCCAAGGCACCCATCCTCCTTCTCATGGCAACCGCCACAAGCAGTTTCCCAGATGTCCTTCCAGACAAATAAGGACATAGTTATTTTCCTCCCCATTTTTACTGAAATGGAAATAGGTTATATGAGCTGCTGAGCAGCCTGCTTTCTTTACTTCATAAAACTTTGAGGGTATTCTAAGAGTTTTTAGAGAACAGTAGATCTTTAAGATTCTTTCATTCGTGTGTTAAACACACACACATGCATTTCACATTATTTTACTGGCCCCAGAATATTTCACTCTCTGAATATACCTTATGTTATTTGACCTCTGCCTTTCCAATAGATTATTTGGTATGTTTTTTAATCTTTTGCTATATAAGCAATACTGCAGTTTTGCACACATCTGTAGGATAAATTCCTAAAAGTGGAATTGTGTGTCAAGAGGAGCATTTGTAATTTTGATAGGTGTTACCAAATTGCCTTGCAATTTGTACTGATCAACACTCTCAGCAGCAATAGGTTGCTTCCTGTTCTTCACGCTCTTGCCAACACTAGGTAAAGGTAATAATTTTTTACAACGGGCAAGAGGCAAGAAGGTCACCAGCGTGGGATAATTAGGCCCTGTGTGGTGTCCTGTGGGGGCTGGTAGGGGCTGGGGAGAAGCTTAAAGGCGCTGGATGTTGCCCAGGCTGCCACAAGGGATGTGAGGAGCTCTGAGACCAGCTCCGCCCACTCTCAGTCCTGCCAAGAGCGGGGCCCACAGATATGCCCCATAACCCACAATAACATTGAGGCTGGTGCCAAGACTTCTCTGCCTCTCGTCAAGGGGAGGTAAAATCCAAGCGTGTGACAGAATCCCAAATGCTCAAAGGCAGTTGCTCAAGTTTGCTGATCTTCATGCACAGGTGGCCTCTTGACTGTCTGGCATACAGCACATGCGGGGCTGGTGATAATTAGTTGTCGCTCTCTGGGCAGAGATCTGGTTTCTCCAAGATCGTGAAGTCTCAGAGAGGAAGACTTCATCTTTGCCTTCACTTTTCCCTCATTATCCCCTGCCAAGGTGATTAATTGGAGCTTCCAGTTGTGGCCTTTGACCATTGTCTTCTGGTCTTCCGGTCAGCAGAAAACAGGCTCCTCTTTAGCTTTCTGACTGGCCACTATCCTTGTTCAGCATCAGGCAACCTTCCACCTCAAGTTCACTACACTTCTTTGGGGCTCAGATACCAGTGTGAAATGTTAGGGGCTAAAACTGCCTCCCTCCCCATCACCTGCATTTTTCTATTGGCCTCTCCTGAGGGACAGACAGAGATATGACCTGTCTTCCCAGCAGGGAATGAATGGGCTGTCAGCAGCTAAGGGATCCTGGTGCATCTTGATCTTCTCTGTGATAAATTCTCCCTGCTCAACTTGGCTGGAAATGTACAGCCACCCCACGTGACTGACAGTCATGGGAGGAGAAGAGGAGAAAGGGAAGCTATGAAGCAGAGGATGGGAAACAGAATATACTTGCCATGGAGTAACTGAATCAGAAAACCCTAATGTCAGAGCTTCAAGGGGATTATGTTGACCAGCCTCTTAGTTTTATCAGTGAGAAAACTGAGGCCAAGCAGGAAGGATAACTCATCACAAAGCAAAGTCACCATGATCCAGAGCCAATCTCCATTGATTTGGGATGCCTCATGGGAAGGTTGTACAAGTTTCATGGAAATTGACCTTTCTGCTTATAATGAGTGATTGAAGAATTCTTCTTCACCATAAAGTTTGCTATGACACCAACCCAAATGATTAATATGGGCACAGAGGGTGTAGGGATGTTCTGGAAGCTTTTCTCATTTCCCAGTGAAACCAAATGGTGGCACCCAGATGAGCCTCCCTTAGGAACATCTGCCTGAGGAGATGGGTTCCCAATGGGAATTTTGTGAGTACCTTCCAACATGACAATCATTAACAATACATACACTTTAAGTCAGATTAATTAGGAACAATGTTCTCCAGGTTGATCTCAATTTTTTTTCAAAGGATATTGATAGTCTAAGAGAGAAAGGAGATGATTCTTTGGTGCCAACCATACTGGTCTTCACTCCATTTCTCTCCTCCCTTCCTTTCCAGCTGCTTTAGCCAGTAACTCCTCATGCCTCTGGACAGCTGACCTGCCTGCTCTGCCCAAACCACGTAGTCCTCTACCAGCTCCAGGTGATGGTTCATCTCCACATGCCATCTTTTACCAATCAACTGGGTCCCAAATTCTTTTTCATTTGTTTAATATTTTGGCTTCTGTTTCTGTTATTGGTAATATTACCGTTGGACTTTCCCACTGTGCATGTCAGGCTCGAATTCCAACAATTGGCTAATAACCAGCCAACAGTAGCATATTTCCAGACCCAATAAGCTGTATTTTGACATTCTAATAGTATTACAGATGCAATTATCAGACATATTTTTAAATAAATGAAAACAGAGCCCTCTACACAGGCACAGCCTATAAACCAATATCAGACATTAAGTGGTTAATAGATTGATAATATGTATACTTTGACATATGTATACTTTGAATAGTATTTTATTATTTTAGCAAAGGTTATAGTTTGTCCTCCAATCAAGCTGTCTAAAACAATGGCTTTCTGCAGTCTGCCAAAATAGTTTCTGAAAGCCCACCAGCATGAATTCAGTCCTTTGCGTTAATGTTGACCCTCTTGAGGCTCCTCTTTCAAAACATGTATCCCTGAGCAAGGAGCAGCTTTATGTTCCTAAGTCCTAAAACTCAACCTGTCTCCCATTGAACTGCTTACCTTCTTCCTAAAGTCAGCTTTTCTCCAGTGTCCCAACCACTCACTGTGCCTGTTTACTGGTGTCTATCCCCCAGCACACTATGTTTTTTGAGGATAGAGACTATGCCTATGTCATCCATGAGTATATCAAGGGCTTAGAATGGTGCCTTGCACACAGTAGGCATGCAATCACTATTTACTGAATGAGTAACACATCAGCCTACTATGCGAGATCCTTTCCCCCAGACTAACAGTTCTTAAGTATAATGATGCCTTTAAAAAAAGTCCACAGAAACCCCTACATCATAGGAGGTTATACTTTTAAGATCTATTGATTAAGAAAATGCATAATGACCAAAAGTTGCATTGAATTCAGCAGAACATTGAAATAAATTTATATTTCATCAGTCACAACAGTATCCATATGCCTTCAAAGACTCAGTGCACGTGTGGATTTTCAGGCCTTTGCAGCCTCTCTGAGGCACCCCTTCCCTGTGTCTAGCCTACAGGAGATGAGGTACTTAAGGCAGGAGAGAACCTTAAAAAGGCCCCAGGCCTCAGGTTCTCCTAATTCACATTTTTGCCAAGAGATGGTCCTGTCCCTAAGGATTAATGAAAAGTAAGAAGGATGCTGAAAAGAGGGGATGACAATGTAGTCAATCTCTGGAAAGTAAATTAAATCCCCCAGAAGACAATAGTTCTTATTCTAGCGCCTGGTCAATAATAACGTCTAATGCTGATACGTGGAAATCATCAACGTCTTTGTGTAGCTCCCATGACTGGTGTTCAGATCTGTGGATCTTTTTCATTTCTTTTCGCTTTTGGTCCTCGTCCCCACCGTCACATTGCAAGGCAGGTCAAAATGGAAGCTGTGCGAGCTACTGTGTTCCTTCTGAAGCAGAGCTCACAAGAGGCACCCATACACTTCTACTCAACTCCAGCACCAGCTCTGTGTCCCCACTGCGGTCAGCCCTCACGTGGACTTCATCAAAGACACCCAACTTCCTCTCTTATCCTTCCCCATCCCCCTCTTTACACAGCCGACTAAATGATCCTGTCTAGATACAATCAACACCCTTCAACAGCTTCCCCTGCTCTTGGGATAGAAATGAAACCCCAACCTTTGCCTCCAAGTTCCGTAGGATAGCACCCTGCCTGCCTCACGGTCTCATCGTACACCTGCTCCCACTCTGTATCTGCTCCTACCACGTGGGCTCCCCTTCCGTTCCCTGTCTCAGACCTTCATACATACTGTTCCCTCTACATGGTATCTCTCCAGCCCCATCCCTTTGCCTAGACAATTCCTCTGCTCCTTTAGAGCTCAGGCCAAACATAACTTCCTGGAGGAAACTTGTCATGACTCCACTACTAGGTCAGGCCCCCTCCTTATATCCACCTAACAGTCCAGACAACTCCGCTGCAAGCATTCTGAGCTATCTGACTCCCTTCCAAGGTCAAGTTAAAGCTCCCTTCGCTCTAACCCTGACTGGCCCCCGACGGCTGAGTGTCAAAGCCCTCCGCTTCCAATTGGAGGTCACTTCTGGTGCTGCTGGCAGCTTCACCGTGACCTCTAAAGTCAAGCCCACCGGCCTTTGTCTGCACAGAAACCCTGGTCCTTTGATGTCTCACTGCACCTGTTCTCAGCTTTGTGGACGAGAGACCATGTCTTCCTGCATCTGTTGCCAGGTTCAGAGGCCTCAGAGCTCTGCTTCTGATCATGCCTCCAAGCAATTAAAGAACAACAAGGTAAAACCCCAAATGCAAAACCCCCCACCCCACTTCCCACTAGCCCACTCCCCAAGGAACCACCCTCAACTGTGTTCTTTGTACCCTCCAAGGAGGGAAAGAAAAAGTATGCTGTTACCACCAAATAAACACATATACAAATGGACAAAAGTATTCATTCATATCCCTTTTATTTATACTAAATGTTTTCTGATATATTTTGGACTTGGGAGGCATAGAATTAATCTTCATTCTTGTCCCAATCCCTAGTCTTTTATTTCTTTCTCTGTTTAAATGTCTGCACAATATTACATTGTATGGCTGTATTATTACATTATTACATTGCATGGCTGTATTATGTACTTAACCAGTCTACCATACAGATATTTAGTTTGTTTCAGTTTTTTGTTCTTACCAACAATGCTGCAATGAATATTCTTATATATGTGTCTTAGTTTACTTTTGTGAATGTATCTATACAGCAAATTCCCAGTAATAGAATTACTGGACCAAGACAGATATACTTTCAATTTTAATAGATTTTTTCAAATTATCCTTTAAAAAGTAAACCATTAATACTTCCAGCAACAGTGTTTGAGAGTGGCAGATTGTCCACAGCGTGACCAATACTGGATACTGGCCAGCTTTTTGGTTTTTACTTATCTGTTCACTGATAATTGATATCTCATTTACATTTCTTTAATTGCGAGTGAAGTGAACCATGTGTTCTTGTGTTTATTTTTTTGTAAATTCCATGTTCAAATCCTTTCTTTTCCTGATTTTCATCTTGAATTATTCAATCTTGATTTATATGAATGCTCTGTAAACTGAAGAAATGTGACTGTGTTCTGTATTCCTAATATTTTTCCCTGTTTTTTTTTTTTTTTTTGGTCGTCTGACGTTACTACTTTAATCATCTAGTGTTAGAAATTCTTGATTTTAGGCTTTGTATGCTGCTTAAGAATGCATTCCCTGGCCCCAAATTACATACATTTTTATCAGTCATGAAGAGTTAGACAATTGCCGTGGGCTGTCTCACAGATTCGACCTAGGGGCTCTCACTCCTCTGCCCCCTTGAGACATCACACCTTCAACACAGTGCTGGCAGTTGATCTTCCTTCTGGCGATCCTCGCTGCGATTTTCCCTGATTTCACAAATTCAGCCAAAATACCCAATATACTTGAGGTTAATTCAATTGATTTTTTTCCTGGTTCCAAACTCTTGTTTGGGTTATTGATTACTTTCCAATGCCCTTTACACAGCCTAGATTGAAGAAGACATCCCATAAACTCAAGTCTAATTAAAACCCTGCTCTTAAAACATGACAATCTGTTTGAATGCTTTTCCTAAAGCATTTGGAGAAAACGACTTTCCCTGTTGTCTTTGGTCTCCTGTGTGCAGCACTTTCGGCTGAACCATTCGTAAGAGGCGCTGGGATTTTTCTCGTGGCCTAAGGAGTAGCTTTATATGTGTGGGGAGAAGGGGATGAATAGGGGTGAGCTGCACAGGTGACTATTAGAGATCAGAACAGCGCAAACCTGGGAAAATCCAATGTCTAAAGCTCAGGCGTCATAAACTTTCCCCCGTGATTTTTAGCTTAGACTGTTTAGAGTCTTCCAGTTTATAAAACCTTTCATGTAATCAGCCTGCTGCCATTTTACACAGAAATACTGAGGAGAGTCATAATATTGCTCCTGATTTTTTTATGTAAGAGAATGGAGGCTCCAGGAGACACAGGTAACATGGCTAGTAAGGGCTAAGCTGGGCTGCAAATCTCTGCTCAGGACTCTGAGTCTCCTGGTCCTTCCCCAGGCTCTCACTCCTCAGCCCCCTTGAGACATCACACCTTCAACACAGTGCTGGCAGTTGATCTTCCTTCTGGCGATCCTCGCTGCGATTTTCCCTGATTTCACAAATTCAGCCAAAATACCCAATATACTTGAGGTATATTGTCCTGTCCTGGTTGACACTGCCTTTGATGTAAGGGAAGAGCTAAGGTTAAAGGCGACACGCTTATTGAAATAATCATGTGCTCAAGGAATGAAGTAACTCTAAGGAAACTGACCTTCAACCTCCAAAAAGAACACGTTTTCAAAAAGAAGTCCGCACACGATCCTGCAGACTCCTTGGATATATTCGGATAGGGTTGCCATATAAAATACAGCATACCTAGTTAGATTTGCATTTCAGATAAACAATGAATAATTTCTAATATAAGTATGCCCCAAATATTGTATGGGACACACTTGTACTAAAAAAGCATTTGTTTATTTGAAATTACGAGCTAACTGGATGTCCTGTGTTTTTATTTGCTAAATCTGGCAATTCTAACTGAGGAGAGACAGTTTGTCAATAGATACAACAAGATCTGTGATATTCTTGGTCTGAGGAGGTATTAGCCGAGCTGTAGCAGTGACTTCCCAAAATAGAAATGAGGAAGGTCGCCTTGTAACACTTAAGATCTCATAGGCAAGGAGTACTTTTGCCCATTTTTCTTGGTATCGAAGTAAAAAGTTAATAATGCAATATGTATCAAAGCCTTTTAAAAATTACAAAAGATGTGTGTAATTATTATCTATAAAGATGGTCTTTGCATCATTGTTAATAGTGCTGGAAAAAAGAAAACACCCAACTTGCTTCAAATGAGGGTTGTGGTGAATAATAAATTCAGTCAATGGAACACAATGAAGAAAATGGAATCCAAAGTTGTTTTTAAGAGTGTTGATATTGATATTCCTTGACACGGAAGGAAGTATGTTGAGGATAGAATACGGAATGAAAAATATAGGTTGCTAAACTATCGTATTTTTGCAGAACAATTGCCTTTTGTCCATTAAAGCACAACCTTCTCCCTCTTGTTTTATAATTTCTGAAATTAGGATGCCTTTAGGATTAATGGCATTGTCGTTGCTGTTGGCCAGGCGGCAGCCGTGATGTAACTGCCATCCCTGTGCATGTGAGCATTCAGTCATTTCCAGTCATGGTGTCACCTCGACTGAGCTATCTGCACTGTTGGTGCAACATATTTTGAGTTTGTCATTTAAAATGTCTTCCAAGACTACACTGTGATTCAGCATTGAAATGAAGTTATTTTCTATGCAGAAGCATGAAAATATAGAAGTAGAAGGGACTATATTTGATTTTAGTAATAAAATTTCTTTTTGTCTTGGAGAAACTACCTCAGTTATATATTTTCTTGCAAAGCAACAAACAATCAAGTGCTTTACAGAATTTAAGAAAGGAAGACACAAGTAGATGAGGGGTGTTCTATTTTGTTACTGAGAAATGGGCAGAAAGATTGCCTATCACAGGCCAAGTAAAGCAACTGAAGACAAGTCATCTGCTCCTAGGCCAGTTAACCAGGGACAGAGAAGACTGGGGCCGAGCCAGGGAGAAGAGCCCAGCCCAGCCTCCGGGGACTGCGGCTGCCATGTCCATCCTGTTGACGTCTGATCCAGTCCAGGCTGGGATCCAGGCAGCTAAAGTAAAAGGCGAGGAGAGATTGAGAAGGCTCCACATGGTGCCCAGCACTCCCCAGCTGTCCTTCCCGAGGGTCAAAGCAGCCATCCGGGCAAGAGGAGAAGGAATGGTTGTGAGTGAGAGGATACAGTTAGACAAATGTGGTGCCACCAGATGATTAGCGTTTTATCTGTTATATGGAACTTGCCCTGGTCACCTGGGAACTCAGGCAGAGTGGAATCCTTGGGGGCTCAGGCCAAGGCCCAGACTTGCCCTTTGAGCCGGCCCCAAACCTCTGACGCCAGGGTCCTTCTTCTCCAGCAAAGTGAGGAAGGAGATTTGCTGCAAATGGAGCCTACAGGCCCAGCTGCAGAGGGGGCAGGAGGCATTACTAGGCCTGTGGTCTCCCAGGATGAGAGACCATTTCAGGCTCCTCCACCAGCAGCCAACTGAGTGTCTCTCCTCTCAGTCCTTCCTCTGTAATACCTGCCTAATAACAGCAATAATAATATTTATTGAGTGCTCAGTAGGTGCCAGCTACTGCACTAAGTGTTTAAATGCATCACCTCCTTTAATCCTCACCAGAGTCTGGGAAGGTAGGTATTATTATCTGAATTTTACAGATTAGGAAATTAGGCTCAAATTCACCCAGCAAGGAAAGGGCAGAAATGGGATTCAAACTGCAGGTTCTCTGGCTACAAACCCCCTGCTCTGAACCTCTGCTCACAGTACATCTTTCTGAACAAAGACCCCAGACTGCTCTCTGTCCTCTCCTTGCCAGGCCCACTGCCTTTGTCTTAATCCCACTCCTTGGACCCGCCTCCTCTCTCCCCATCCCACCTACATACCAAGTAGACATCGAAGGGCTGCCACATTCCTCAGCAGGTGCTCAGCCCTGTGTAACTCCCACAATCCCCCATGCCTCCCAGGATCCCCTGTGCCTCCCACAATTCTCTGTGCCGGGGGCGTGGCATCGAGTGGCCCTCTGCGCCTCCCTCAGTCTTCAGTGACTCCCACAATCCCCTCTGCCTCCCACAATCCCCTGCCTCCCACAATCCCCTGTGCTTCCCACAATGCCCTGTGCCCACGATTAGAGGATAATGTCTCCAAAGTACCACCTTGGGTCCGCTGGTCCCCCTTGGCTGGCTGAATTACGCCGTTTGCCTCAGCCTGGCCACCAAGGAACGCTTGGACCGGAGCTTGTGAATCACAGGCCCTGGCCTCAGCCCAGAGCCTTTATGAAGCCTCCCTCCCACGGCTGGCTGGCGGGGGCTCCGTCTGAGACCCCTGCCTGACCCCTGAGTCCCAGCTCCACCATTCCCTGAGGGGATGAAGCGCACATTGTCTCAAACACAGAGTTAGTTAGGAAGCGGTCCCAAAGCCCTGAATCTCCCATTCCCCCCCGAGCTCCTTGAGGCCTTGCCCGTGTCTGATGCGAGCAGTCGGCAGCAGTCCCTCTCTTGTCGCAGCAGGCCAGTGCCTGGCCCAGGGCGGACGCTTAGGGTAAACCCCCTGAACTGGATTTGTGTCTCAACTACACTAATCCCCCGGCCTGACATTTGGACATTAGGAGGTGACAGGGGAAACAGGGTGGGGCAACAGTAGAAGAGGAATGAAGGGGACAGCATGACACCCCCCCAGGAGTCCAGGTGCGACACAAGACCACTGATCAAGGAACTAGTTTGGCTTCTGGCTCAGTGGAGCCTGGCGTCTGTGGCTCTGCAATAGGAGACAAACTATGTGCCAACTCCCTTCTCTGCCCGACTCTAAAACAAAAGTGAAACAGGAAGCAGCTGCAGCCAGGACAGAGAGCAAATAAATTAACTTGATTTTAAAAAATTCTTCACGTTGAACACTGTTTTAATTCAGAATAATTCCTAAGTTGATTCTGTCAATACCTAAGTGTGCCAGGAAGGGGTGGTTGAAGAGGAAACAATGAGAGCAGACAGAGTTTTGTTGGGAGGTGCTGGTGGACAGACCTCAGAGGAGACCCCGGGTTGGAGGTCAAGGCTTGTGAAGGCTTCCCTACGAAGGCAATGCGGGAAAGGCCACTGGCCGGGCAGCAGGGAGAGTAAGAAGGGAAGACAGTGACCTACACAACAAGATGGCGGAGAGTGTTTCCTTAGAGAACTCTCCATCAAAGTGGGGTCTATGAGAAACACACTCAGGGATGAGCACAAAAGTCCCACTGCATAAGAGGAACACACACCCAGGATTTGCATCCGAACTTCTTGGCCTAACACTGGATCTAGAGGGAGACGGAGGGAACATTATGACAGGGACTAAATGGCTCAGAATTTCCTGCCAAGTTTTGATTTCAAGGATACTATGCAAGGATATGTGTTGCTTTGTGAAGTATTTCACACAGCTGGCCTTAGCATTCAAGAAAATTAGAGCAGAGACCCCCCCCCCCCAACCTGGGGTGCATTTGAGACTGTCCAGAGTATGTGGTTAAGATCCTGGGCACAAATTACAATGTGTGTGGGATTTTTCCACATACCAAGCAATGCTCGGACACCAGCTGGGTGTTCTACAATTCAATTCAATTCTAATACTATCTACCTGGAGATAGTGTCAGATCCCACTGGTTAAGGGCTCAGTCCCACAAGACCGCCCTCCGCAACTTTGGATGCCCCAATGAACAGTCCAGGTTGTCACCTGTGCTTCTGACTGACAGGCTATAGATTGAAGTTTCCAACCACCCCCTCCTTGGGTTCAATGAATTTGCTAGTGTGGCTCACAGAACT
The DNA here is from genome assembly GCF_041296265.1 of Equus caballus. Lineage (NCBI taxonomy): Eukaryota > Metazoa > Chordata > Mammalia > Perissodactyla > Equidae > Equus > Equus caballus. The sequence continues at coordinate 84,084,277 of NC_091691.1, forward strand.
CGGAGAAATGTTTTACTTACTAGATCACCAGTTTATTATAAAAGGATATAACTCAGGAAGAGCCAGAGAGAAGGGATGCATAGGGCAAGCTATGGGGAAAGGGCATGGAGCTTCCTTGCCCTCTCAGATGGTGCCACTCTCCCCAAATCCCCACATGATCATCAACTCAGAAGCTCTCCAAACCCAGTCCCTCTGGGTTTTTAATGGAGGTTTCATTACATAAGCATAATTGATTACATCATTGTCCATCAGTAATTGGTTCAACCTCCACCCCTTCTCCCCTCTCTGGAAGTTGGGGTAGGGGGTAGAACTGAAATTTCCAATCCTCTAACCATATGGTTGGGTCCCTGGCAACCAGCCCCCATCCTTTGGTTACCTAGAAACTTTCCGAAAGTCCCTCATTAACATAACAAAAGATACCTTTATAGTTCTCATCACTTCTGCAATTCCAAGGGTTTTAGGAGCTCTGTGCCAGAAACAGCGATGAAGGCAATATATATTTCTTATAAATTACAATAACACAGCGGTCATTCTTTTCCTTTAACCCTTAGAAATCTAGATGACTTTGGGATTTATACATAGGTGTCTCATGATGCTCCTGGGGAGGCGGGGGGGAAGGAGAAGGATAATTCTATGTTGCTAGCTCGAGTCCAGGTAGAGAGCTACCTAGGATAGAGCATGAAGAAATGAATGAATGCGTCGACTAAGTCCTTTCTTCATGTGACATTTCCAGATAAAAATCTCTGATGATGGGAGGAGAAAGTGCCATGAGAATTCCTTGAAAGTCACCAAGGGTAAGAGGAAGAGCTGGGATTGGCCCCTCTATCTTAAGGATCTGTGGTCTGTGACACAACATTTGGCCTGGGTGTTGGGTCTCCTTGCAAAACAGGCTCCCTATTCACAAGGCACCTCTCCCTTCCCAGAGCTTTGCTGTGGCAGAGGTCCATTCTCAGGGACCCTGTACGAGCTCCAGAGAGGCCTGCTCTCTCCTTCTATATTCGTGTGCTCACTTGGAGTACAAATGTTCAAGGTGACAGGCTGGTGGTTTGTAAAACACAATGATAGACTATCTGGACAAAGATCATGGACCAGGTCAGAAGCAGTGTGACTCTAAGGAGGTTGTCAACAGTGCCCAGAGTTTTGACCTACTCCTGGAAAAGCAAAGTCATGGGTGTTGGAACCCAACTTCCTTAGGCAGGGAGAGCTGCAGAGAGCAGGAAACTGCCCCAGAAAAGTGAGCTTGGAGTCCCAGCCTTGACATTTCCTAGCTTTGTCTTTGAGCACTTTCCTTATTTTAAAATTGAAACAAGAATAATCAAAGACGGGGGCCGGCCCGGTGGCGCAGCGGTTAAGTTCGCACGTTCCGCTTCTCGGCGGCCCGGGGTTCGCTGGTTCGGATCCCGGGTGCGGACATGGCACTGCTTGGCAGCCATGCTGTGGTAGGCGTCCCACGTATAAACTAGAGGAAGATGGGCACGGATGTTAGCTCAGAGCCAGGCTTCCTCAGCAAAAAGAGGAGGACTGGCAGTAGTTAGATGAGGGCTAATCTTCCTCCAAAAAAAACCAAAAAAACAAAAAAACAAACAAAAAAAAGAATAATCAAAGACGTTGTAAGGATTGAATAATAATAACACTTAATAGTGTTTACCCTGTGCCAGGCACTGCTCTAAGCACTTTACGTATATTAATTCATTTAATCCTCAAGACGACCTTTGAAGCGGCACTACTATTAACACAAATTTACAAAGGAGAAAACTGAGGCACAGTGAGGTTAAGCACCTTGCTCAAGGTCACACAGCTGGGAAATGGGAGGACTGGGATCTGAACCCAGGCAGTCTAGCTGCAGGCTCAGTGCTGTTAATAACTACATTATGTAAGAACACTGTCAAATATAAAGGGGGGCAGAGAGTAAAGGGAACTCGAATTACTGTATTTCATTGATTTTAAAACACACAATTTTCCCCCACGTTTTAACATCTTGAAAATCTAAATGTGTCATATTTGAATAATTCTTAGATTCAGTTAATTATGAAATGAACTTGAGGTGGAACTGATTCTTGAATAATGATTCCAATTCCAATTCATCTCCTTTTTATTGAAAATAATTGCAATTAAAATAAATTAGTATTTATTTTCTGCCTACTCTGGATAGGGTACAGTAGTTCTGCCTTATCCTACATTCCAAGAACCCCAGTGGATGCCTGAAACCCAGATAGTACCCAACCCTATAGATACTATGTTTTTTCATATACATAGCCATGATGAAGTTTAATTTACAAATTGGGCACAGTAAGAGATTAACAACAATAACTAATAATACAATGGAACAATTGCAACAACATACTGTAATAAAAGTTAAGTAAATGTGGTCTCCTTCAAAATATCTTACTGTACTGTGTTTTCCGACTGCAGTTGACCGTGAGTAACTGAAACGGCGGAAAGTGAACCCGCGGATAAGGTGGGACCACCGTATAGCCAAGCACATACTGGAAAAATACGAATGAGTATGGAAGGCCGCACGACCTCATCTGGTAACTCTCCCCCTGCCCCACCACACCGGCCACAGTGGACTTCTTCCTGTTTTGAGACACACCTGAGCAGGCAGGTCTCTCTGCCTGGAAATGCTCTTCCCCCTGGTATCCTCATGGTTCACTTTTCAACTTCCTTCTGCTCTCTGCCTCCTCAGGTGGCCCTGCCTATCACATTATTTTAAATTGAGTCCTTCCCCCAAACTTATCACCCCCTTCCTCTGCCTTCCTTCATTTATTTTATTTATTGCTTGTCTCCTGCTGGGTGTAAGCTTCATGAGGCAAGGCATTTCAGTCTGATGTGGTTGGCTGGTTGGTTGATTGGTTGGTTGGTTTTTGCTGCTGTATACCCAGTAACTAGAATGGTGCTGAGGACATCATGGCCTTCAACAAATATGTATTGAATGAATGAATGAGGACTCATTGGAGATTCTCTCTCTTTTTTTTTTTTTGAGGAAGATTAGCCCCGAGCTAACATCTGCCACCAATCCTCCTCTTTTTGCTGAGGAAGACTGGTCCTGAGCTAATATCCATGCCCATCTTCCTCTATTTTTTTTTAATATGTGGCATGCCTGCCACAGCGTGGCCTGACAAGCGGTGCGTAGGTCTGCACCTGGGATCCGAACCAGTGAACCCCGGGCCACTGAAGCAGAACATGTGAATTTAACCACTGTGCCACTGGGCCGGCCCCTGGGGATTCTTGTTTGATGTTTAAGGAAGATTTACTCAGGCAGCATTTGCTCTTCAGAAGGGGGAGGCCATGGAGAGAGGGTGGCCAGGCAGAAGGATTAAAGGGCCTGCATTCTAGACCTTCTCCCGTTAGAGGTCCCGGAGGAATGGCCAGCTCTGGAAAAACTATGCTGGGAATATAACATTTTGACAGAGTGCTAGAGAACATCCAGATTAATTTTGTCATTTAAAAAAATTTAAAAATGAGGAAAGAAGAACCAAATGCAAGGCATTAATCTTGACTGGATCATAGCTTAAAAAAGAAAAGAAAAACAGCTCTAAAAGAGATTTTAGAGATAATTGGCAAATTTGAAAATGAGGTAAATATTAGATGTCGTTAGGAAATTACTGTTAATTGGGCTCTGATAAAGGTACTCAGGTTATTAGAATACTCTTATTCTTGGGGATATGTGCTGAAGTCTTTAGGGGAGAAGTATCATAGTGAGGCACCTTGTTTTCAACTGCCTCTGAGGAGTGGGTACCGCTTATTCATGTGATGCCCCTCCCTAGGCCCCCCACAGCAAGGCCCCTGCCCCCCATGCCTGTCGGTGTTCTGAGCCTGTTTCCACTGCTAAGAGCAGGGCCTTTAGTGAGAAGGTGACCTGTGTGTGACTACAGTGATGAAATCAGGACTCCATGTTTTTACTTGGGTCCTGGATTGTGACATTGGTTTGAAAATGATTTTGATTCTTTTGATAGCAAATCTGAGGTTGTGGCAATCCAGCATCCTTCCAGTCCCTCTGTACTTGGCCCTTTCCCTCACAGGATAAATTCAACTCGCTTGGTCTTTTTCTTTACTAGTCCAATAAATAACCAATTCGTCCATACAAGTTATGACCTTTGTAATTTCTCTATATCCATCTTTGTTTTTCTCTGTTTGTTAATAAAAATGAATTCGTCCCCTCTTTCACTCAAGGTTTCAGAGCAAATGACAAGCAAATATTCTCAGCTTTGCTACACAGAGAGGAAATGAAAGTCTCAGAAAGCGTCTGGTCCAAAGGCAAAAATCCGCATGGCAAAGAATCCGAAATGAGAGACCCAGTATTCCCAGTTCCCAAACTTCCATCTCCTTCCTGGCAAAAGTTTGGCATTCTTCATTGGAAGTGATCACTTTTTTTCCCATTTCAAAAAGCCTGCAGCTCATGACAGGAAGATGAGGAAACCACAGTCAGTCACCCAAGGGGGCGGGGCCAGCTTCCAGCTGCAACCAGTGGAAAGTTACCTGATTTTGTTTTTCACTGTCTGGGAAGCCCAGTTTCGCAGCCTGTATCTGAGTACAAACATCAGGGATTCAGACATTCCAAGCTGATCTTCTACCTTGCAGGCTTCAAATCCATCTTATCTTAAAAGAATGCATCCCCTTTTATCTACTTTTTTTTAAAAAAAGGTCAATTTTAAAGGCAGCTGAGGGAGGGGTTGTGTAATTTGCTGGAAGAAGTTTGTTAAAGGATTATAAATAGGACAAGATTTATCCTCTCTCTGAAATTCAGAATCCTTGCAAGTACCCTGGCTGAGAACTTAAAGGAAATCGTCTGAAAGTCGAACATTTGTCTTCATCACGGTTTTCCAAACGAAGGGAAAAACTCAGCCAAAACGCATCAACTTTCAGAGACCAAGAGAAGCTGATGAACGTGACCCGGATGTTCCCGTGGTGAGGCCTGGGAGTGGGAGGGATTGTCCTGCCATTTCAAAGAATATCTACCTGGGGATTTCTAGGGATTCTGTTTCACTTTAAAGGAGAAAAACGTACAGTAATTCTTTAAAGAAATATGATTGGTGTAACCAGGTGAAGCAACTTAAAAAATACAAAGCAAGTTACCCCAGGCAGTGCCAGTAACGCGACCTTTAAAAAAGTCTCATTGACCCCTTCTCCTCTGAACAAGCTTGGAGCACACAGAGCATTCGCGATTTCCACAGGGCCCCCCAGAATGTGTTTCCCATTTTAGGATGAACATTGGGCTTTTACCATATGAATGTGTCAGCCTTTGGAAGGCCACGCTTGGCCAGTCCCTTAGCCCTCCTGGGAAGACCTGGTCTTTTCCAGGGAGGAGTTTGCAGGGTGACCTCAGGTGGCCTGAGGCAACCAGGGGAGGGGTCCCCCACAGGCACTTGGGGAGCAGTAGCAGGAGCAAAGAGCAGCGGCAACTCTTTGGGCTCATTTCTTGAGATCAGTTCTTGGGAAACAAAAAGAAAAGGCCACAGCGTATTTTGCTTTCCCCTTTCACCTGAAAAGAAGTACCATAACCCCAGTAAGTATAGAGCAGAATGGCGTGAGCTGCTAGTTAAGGCTGCCTATCTCCTCAGATCACCGTGAGCTTTGACCTGGATCACCAGACCTCACTTCAGATTGTGTTTATTACTCGAGAGTAACAAATAGCTTCCTTTCAAAGCTTAAGAAAGCAAAGTGACCTAGTGGCCTGAGGAGGAAAAGAAATGACCAGAGACACTACAAGTAACAGCAGCTAACAGGCTCCATTTAGGACCAGGGGCAGCCTCTGATGGTTGTTTATGTCACTGCTTTGTATCTGTCTTTCCTACCGGATAGTAAACTCCTTTTTATCTTCTCACCCTTGCATTTTGCGAGCTTAGCAGATAAGGAGGAGCCTAATAAATAATTGTTGGTGTGAACAAATAAACAGATTGTAATTACATCAGTAGTTGGAGAGATCAGTGCAGCACAGATCAGTTCGAGAGGAGAAGGAGATTGGCTTCAAATATTGGTCAAGAGCCCTAAGGAGGATGAGCCAAGGATATATTTAATTTAATAGGTTCACATGACCAGGTGACTCTTCTGGGTCTAGAAATGTGAGGAGGTGACAATGTAATAAACTATACAGTCTTTCTGTAAGGAAAAAGTTAAGCAAATTTAAACCTGGGTTTCTGAGGGGAATAATGTATTCACCAGGTGCAACTGCCTGCTCCACCCCCTTGGCCTCCATTTCTGTGCGGCTGCACCCCCACGCAGCAGAGGGGGGATGTGGGCTCTCCAGTGGTGCTTGGTGTGCTTGACCAAAGGTGACGATGACTTAGTGGGCTAAGGTCATGCCCTCCCTCCCTCCAAATCGATAATTTAATGTGACTTATCAGAAAGAGAAAGAACTGTTTACTTTAAAACCCTGGATCCCATAAAGGGAGAGCGAAAAGGCCTAAAAACCACAGAAGCTCAGGACTTGCGCCCATGGCCGCCTGCACAGCCAGCAGAAATAGGGGGAGCGGAAGGCCCCACCCCACAGGCCAGAGAAGGGCCCTGGGCCGAGAGAAGACAAGAGCTGCCCAGAAGGTAAGTGTCTTCTCCAACTCCACTGTGTGAGCTGGGCTGTTCTTTTAGGGGCTACTGACTTTGAGAAACAGGAATGAACTGCAACCCAGGTGTCTAAAAAGACCCCACATAGCACCTGAGCCGTGTGAAGTGTTAAACACAGCGTATTTGAATTTGTCTGCCGCAATCATTCTGTTTCTTCAGAGAGCCTGAGAAAACCAGAGACTTTCCTGGAGGTTATTCTCACCCCTGTGCAGGGAAAGGACGAGGCTGGGGAGGAGTCGAGGGCCCAGAGGTGGCGTGGGCTTTTATTTCTGCCCTTGGAGCAGCAGTGTATGAAGCCATTCCCCGTTTTGGGATGGTTTGTTTTAACAGTAACACCAAGGCCTTCAAATAAGATCCCACCAGTAGAATAACTGGAATTAGCAGGTTTATTTAACCAGGAATTCCCCCCTCGTCCCACTGCTTCAAGGCAAGCACGCCCACAAGGCTCGCCGTGTCTTCTACTTCTAAAATGCCAGCGTCAGAGTTTTTCCTCTGTCCAACTCGTATTGTTCCCTCGGCAGCACTGAAAATAGCTGGACACCTGCACAGAAATGAAACTGATTCCTGGGAATCCCCAGGCCTCAGCAATTCTCTTTAAAAAGAGTCTGTTGAGACTCTGACTTGGCTGAGAATTTGCCCAATGATCCCTTCTTCACCCCGGTTGGGGATAAACGTGGATAATAAATGGATGCATAAGGAGCTTTCCAGATTTTCCCTTCTAGTTGGATTTAAATGAGAAATAAAAAAAACTCTTCTTTGCTCCCTATTGACAAGAGCATTCTATTTTAAAATTTCCATGTGCTTTCAAAATGACAAGACTCAGGCATATGACACTGACTTGTCTTCATCTACACTATAACAGCCTAAAAGAATCCAGTGGATGCATTTAACACATCTGTTTGAAATGGCAGTAAATGTGGATTTGGAATTAAGAAAAAGCATTTCCATTTATCTTTTGCTTTTTAAGAAATCTTTTTTTCTTTGGTGCTGTTAGGTTAGGTTTGCAGCAAGGTAACTTCACAGTCCCCAGTGCACTCTGTCCGCAGGCCTCTGGGGTTGGCTCTAGAATGTTCTCAGCCCCTGGGAAACAAAATATTAAAGCATAGACAAGCTGCTGGTGGCCAGACCTGACCTGAGGAAGAAGAGGGAGTTTTGTGATATTCTTGGTACTTATGAATCTAAGACGTCTTGCAAGGAGCTGTGACGCACAGAGATTAGTTGCAGGTTGATGAATTCACTAGATGGTTAGGCTTTGTAAAAGCTTTCTCTTTAATGAACTCCCCCTCCCTGCCCACCCCCCTTTTATGAAAAGAAACCCATGACATAAGAGAGGAGCAAACCCAGTCCAGACTGTTTTTCCTACTCACGGGCTCAACGGGGAAACTGCATTCTGAATTGACCGCAGCAACTAGAAATGTCTAGAGCTTCAGTCCAGGTTGGGAAGGTGCGGGGAGACTGGGACACTGCACAGAAATTTAGTTTTAATAGACAGCCGTTTAGGAATGGGAACACTTGACCTCTCTCAAGAAATCTCGGGATGTAAGGCACAAAGAGAGGCGGAGGGAGATTTATGTGAATGAGATCAGAGGAGAGAAGCTAACAGGATCCCTCAGGCCTTTTCTAAGCTGTAGAAAACTGCTTGTATTTGAAGGCATCCTCCTGATTAATATCCAACATCTTTGCCGTAAGCGTTCGCTTTTTCAGAGGAAATAACAGGTGTAATTATTTCCCATCCAGCTTGTAAACTTTCTGTTTTTTATTAACCAGTACTATTTAAGTTCAGTTGTTAAATCTGAAAATACCAGGACAAAAGATGGTTTAAATTTGCAGAATAAGAAATGACTATGTGAATTAAAAAGAAATATCCAAGTCATCCTGGCATTAACCACTTTTAATTTTTTTATTAGCAACATATTATTGGATGGCATTTGAAAAGAATGAAGACATTCTGCTTGCTTGTTTAAACTGCTTTACAGATTGACAGAGTTTAACCACTTCTGCAGAAACAATCAAAGTAATAAAAGATGATGGCTGTTATAGCTATGTTTAAAAATTGTTCAAGAGGCTGACAACATGAGGCATTCAATAAATGTGTTTATTGATTGATGCAATAATACCATAAAATTATTGTACTGTGTAACAAAGTATTTCACTAATAATTTGCTAGGAAATTAGCCTGAGGCCCATCTCTCAGCACAGCACTAACTTTTCAAGCTTGTTGACAAGTAGTGTGGAAATAGGCTAAGTTCTAACCTCCCAATTTCAGAAGAGGGAATTTTTTTTTTTTTTTAGATTTTTTACATTTTTTTCCTTTTTCTCCCCAAAGCCCCCCAGTACATAGTTGTATATTCTTCGTTGTGGGTCCTTCTAGTTGTGGCATGTGGGATGCTGCCTCAGTTTGATGAGCAGTGCCATGTCCGCGCCCAGGGTTCGAACCAACGAAACACTGGGCCGCCTGCAGCGGAGCGCGCGAACTTAACCACTCGGCCACGGGGCCAGCCCCAGAAGAGGGAATTTTTATTAGGGAATCCACACACCCAAAAAACTGCTTAAAAACTGTTTAAATTCTAATTTTTTTCTCATTACAAAAATACTATGCTAATTGTAGAAAATAATACATGCAGAGAAGGAAAAGGAGAAAACAATGAAACCATAATTCCACCAGGCACAGATAAGCATGGTTAACATCTGATGTTTTTGCTCCAGGCATACGTGTATTTTCACGGAAAAGGGGCTCATACTGTATATACTGTTTTGTAAACTACGTCTTCATTTAATAACACATTTGACTCTCTTTCCAAGTCAAGAGTCATTTTTCTACATCAACTTTAATGACTAAGGTGTGTCATAAATACATTACCCTCCTGTAATTGGACAATTAGGCTGTTTGTGATTTTTACTGTATAAACAACGTCATTGTGAACAACCTTCTAGGTATATTCTTTACTGATTTATAGAAAAGAGAATCTTTTCTACAAATTCAAGGGCTTTTTCCTCGTGATAAATTTCTGGGCCGAAGAAACAGAGGTTTCTGGGGGAGAAGAGTTTGTTAAGATTGACCTGTAACACATGAACTTCCTCCTCTCTTTTCTTCTTCCCTGTTACTCTTCCTTCCCGTTTCTGTCTTCTGCAGATTATGGAAAGCCCGAAGCACACAGAGCCCACCTGGAGAAGTGGAGGGGTGCTCAGACGCTGCCCGCAGGTGCTGAGAGTGAAGTGGGCCCAAGCCCTGGCCTGGTAGGGTGCTCTCCAAGCATCCTACCAGGATCTTTTTAACTAGTGAATTGTTCTCTCATCGATTTTTCCCAACTCAGGTTGATATTTCTGGAGCCTGTTGTCATGGTCAGCAATATCCCTTGAGTGACCAGGAAGTGGGAGTTTCTGCTCTAGGTCCCTCAGGCAAAGACAGAGATGAGCCCAGCTAACTTGTTAGGAGGAACAGCAGGGAAGGAAGGAACCAGAGATAGTTAATCACACAAGTACGTCCACAATGGCTGGGCCGGTGTGCTAAGGGTTTGTGGTAGCGACTGGGGCCAGTGGAACTCTAGAGTTTGGATTCGGTGTGACGAGGTCCACCTGAGGAGAGCAGGTCTAACAGTGGGCTATGCGGCACCTCCCTGCCGCCTTGCAAATGACTGCACCCTGTAAGGGCAGGCCAGGGTCACAGACAGGAACCCAATGAAGCCAGTCATTTAGTAGGAAGATAAGCAAATTAACACAGTCAAAAAGGAAAGAAAAAAAGGCAGGGTTCAACACCCCAGTCCCCTGGAGGCTGAGGGACTCTTGTGGTGTGCTAACAACTACACAGTCTCAGTTGAAGAGGGCAATTTTACGGTCCACATGTGAATAAGGGACATTTTTACTGAAAGATGCACAAGGGTTCATTTCCAGTTCTTAAGAAAGAGCCAGTTTTTTGGCCAAATCAAGGCTCTGGTCAAATGTTAACAACTCAGTTATCCTGGGGAAAAAATAAGCTGGCCCCCAACCCTCTCCTTTGCTAGCATTTGGGGGCAAATAAAGGATTAGGTAAGATGCTTTATTTCCTCTCATTCTCTATGTGGGCAAGAGTTCATGTATCGGTTAGCAACCATTTTTAACGGGAAATCCAATAAACCAGAAGGGATTTATTCACAGGAGGCTTCCTTTTGCTGGAAAATCAGTATTATTAATGAAAAATGGAATAGTTCTTCGGTCTCCATGTTCCTCTTTTCCTCACCTCGTCTCTTCTCCCACCCACTACCATGGAGGGAAATGACTGCTGAATAGGATTTAAAATCTGAGCACCATCGGATGCCCTTGTATCCAATAGATGTTACTGTGAGTAGATTACAGCACAGCTAAATGCTACATCCCCTTGCAAAACAATTTTAATTTTCTTAGACTGCAGAATTTACCGCATCTGCTCATGATGGATTGGGATATATGGTGAGGGAAGCAATGGGGAGGAGCCATTAATCCAGTCATTTTATTATGACATATAATGTGGTTTTCCACTAAGTCTTTGTTTCCTAGAATCAGTTCCCTCTAGGGATTCTTTCCCATTTAGCCCTTTTAGAAAATCGATGCAAACAGATTTCCCATCCATTTCCATAGGAAGTGTTTGTTTCTGTTGGTGGGAGGCCTCCGTGGGGTGGCAATGGGTCCCTTTATTAGCTCGACTGTTCCAGAACACAGAAGCCTGACATCTTTATATTTCCTTTGCTCAAGATGCTCCCCACCATTGATCCCTCTTTTCTCTGCTCAGGTCACTCTGTGGAGCTGGTGAGGTTCCCGGATGATGATCAGTGGCTGTGGTGGAAAGTGGAGGTGAAGTTAACACCTTCACGGCTACAGATTTTCCTTAGCAGAGCTGTGGAGTGTGACAATGGTGTTTGTGTCCAAACTATCAAACGCCATTATCACACTAAATAGCTACTGTTAGGCAATCCTTCCACTCAGTGAAGGCCTTGGCATCTGTTAGGTTTGGGCAAGAAGGCTCATCTTGTAGCAGTGCTCTCAATCATGTGTAATTACTGAATAAATTCCGGTCCTTTTGTGCTCATAACCAATATGTCATCTGAACTTTGCCTCTCACATGCCATTGTTAAATACTTTAGCCGATGATGAATTGTCTTGTTTTCCTGAGTCAATAGAAAGATTGCCGTGTTCCCCAGAGCACCCAGCAGAAGGCTAGGCACATAGGAATTGTTCAACCCATGCTTATTGAGTTGAAATGAATAGTTAGGAAAATGTTAGATGCCAAAAACTAAAACTGGATTAAAGCTAGGTTGTGAAAACCACAGGCTTATGGATGCAAAATTAAGGTTTGTCGGTCCTTCACGTTGCATCATAAAAAACAACTTTCTGATAACTTACACATGTCTCTTAACTGACCTTTCAGAAATTCTAGAACATGTGTGATTTCTACTGATTTTAATCAATTGCCAGGCTGATTACTGAATTTGTGTGCTGGATTCTTATTCCTTATGTTTCGATGAATCACCATCAGGAAATTATACACGAACTATGTGTGCGTTGCCATGGCAAACCTGAACATTTTAAACCCATGCAGCTTCTGGGACAATTGGACCAGCTGGGTGGTCTGGTTTGAAACACATCCTTTCTCTGACAGGCATGTAAAGTAAGGAGTAGATTCTGTTTGTGCTGGGCTAAAGCTGTTCTCCTCTGACTTGGCGAAGTGAACTGGTACATGTGTAATCAAATTGAAGGGTTGGAGCAACCATCAGAAACAGGTTCATTCAATCATCCATTTGCCAAATAAATATGTGTATTCAGTGGCTGCCATGTGTCTGGTACTGCCCTGGGCACTCGGGATACTCGTAAATTAAATGTGTCTGACATAATTTCCAGACATGGGCGTTCACTGGCTCGCATTCTGTTTGGGACCATTCTAAATGTTCTAAATTATGTTTACCAGGGAACCAAATGAGCAAAACTTTGCAAAATAATTCCAAGCCCCTTGCTGGAAAGCACCAGGTGAGTGTAGTCCACACATCTATGATACACTGCAAAGGTTCCGAGGTCCTGAGAAGCTTCCATCCAAAGAAGAGGAAGTCCATTCCTTCCTGCCCTTCCTCTCCTTCCACCTCCCATTCCTTCCCTCCTGGCATCATCCACTCTCAAGAGGAGAACCAGACCCCCTAAAATAATTAATGCACTGACATTCCTTTTTTTTTTGCTTTTCTGGAGAAAGCACTGATTGAACAAGCATTGGTAGAGGGCTCTACTGTTACACAAATCTCTCCTGTGCACGTTATTTCCTTTGATCTGTGCAAGAAAGGGCAAAGATGACAGATTTGGGCGCTTTCCACAGACAGCAAACTGAGACCGAGAGTGGTTCTGGAATCGGCTGGTCATGCAACCACTACTCAACTTGGGTCTCCTAAATCTAAAGTTCTCTCTTTTACTTATAGCCTTCCTTGGCCTAGTGTTTCCACAAAACCTCATGCTTCACAGCTGAGGCTATGTAGAAGTTGGGTTTCTGAGGGAAAGTCTGCAGGATAAGAGAGAGATAAGCCATATGACCATCTTTCCTTGTGAGTGTTCCACAATGCAGAGAAAGACAAATACTGTGAAACACCATCATCATGAAGTGAAGGGAAGGGAAGGAACAGCAAAGTGGTAGTTTTGGGGTCAGGAAGGGGGTGGCCAAACTGTCCAGACATGGACCAGCCAACTTAGCGCCCCAGCCAACTGACGTGGCCCTCACTGACCCAGAGCCTGCAGGCTCCCAACCCTTCTCAGGCTCACGGACAATGTGAGCACAGCCTCAGGCACAATTCCTCCTCTCTCCCACCACCCTGAGACTTTCCTCAGATGGAATGAAACAGGCAGCAAAAGGAAGGGCATTCTACATCTTTTCTACTAGGTTGGCTCCCGTAGCGGCTTATTATGATTCCTGTCTGGGTTAGTTCTGCATCCAGGCTTGGGGACCTGTTTTTTCCATAGATCTCTAAGGAGCACACGTGGAAGGCAAGGCTTCCACTCCCCCATCTTAAAGCCATATCTGACCCTGTCCTGCTGCTCCAACTCTCTGATCACAGCATCCTTCCCCAGCCTAGCTTTCATCCCCTCCCTGGCCCATCCCACTGGGATGATCACTGCCAGTCTTCCCCAATAGAGCACTATTCCTGGGGATGCTTACTGCCTCCAAACGTAGTTTGCCAGCTGGAGGGGCCACTTGGAAGTGCAGTTAAAATCGCACTGGAGCGGGGGAGGCGGCAGAGCCCCCGGGCAGCCACACTGAGATGTTTTCTTCCCCTGGAGACAGGCGTTACTTTGCTTCGTGAATCATGCCGGTGAGGTCCTGTGACTCCTTCGTCTTAGTACAATGTGCATGTCGAACGTGACAATAGCCAGTAGGGCCTGTCCCATGTTCCAGCCAACCCCAGAGGAGGTTTTGTGAAACAGCACAGCAGTATCACATGTAGAAGGCTCATCTACACAGTTTTATGAACTCTTCTTAAATCTATGTTTTCCACTTGGTATACTTCCATGAATCCAAAGATAATGTTAGAACTGGAACCCAGTTTACTGTTTGTACTGAAGAGGAAATTGAAGCCCGGATAGGTTAAGGAACATGCCCGAGGTCGTTCAGCTAGTCTCTGGGTGAGCTGGACCCTGAAGCCAGGTTTCCAGGCTTTGCCACTTCATCCCAGTGGTGTCCCGTAGCTGTTGCCTTCCTAGAGCAGGCAGGAGAGGACTCAGGCAGTACCCCCTGAATGAGTGCCTGGATGCCAGTAAAGTCCTCTTCCCTTTGATTTGTCTGAGCACTGTCTTCTCTGGATTTCAAAGGGATCCTCCCTAGTTTGGCGTTCTGGAATTTGGTGCATGGGTCCAGGTTCATGCTCCCTCTTCACTGCGTTGTCTGCCATTCACTGCACAGACGTGGGTTGTGTGATTACTATATGCCTGGTACCATGCTGGGCTCTGGGGACACAGAGAAGAAGGAGCCCACGTCCCTTCCCAGAGCTGCTCTCCGTCTAGGAGTTAGTCTCCTAAACAGAGACATTCAGGCCTCAAGGAGCTAAACGCCATAGACACCATAGCTAGACAGAGCCGTAGACAGGGTGCCCAAAGACTTTAATTATGCCTTTCGTTTCTTTTCAGATGAAGAAAGACTGAGTCTTTGATGTTATAACATTTTTGTTACTATTGGGAAAATAATCACTCTTTTTCTGTTAATGATTCAGTCACCTACAGGCTGTAGATAAAGAGCACGGTGTTGTACTTGGGGGCAAAGCTGTAATACGAAGAGCTGGCTGCTTTTCCCTGGCCGTGTGCCAGCGTGATGTGCCGCACCGGGTCTGTTGAGGCCCTTGGGAAGGTAGAGGAGATGGTTAGAACACTTTTCAGTTATATATGTGAAGAATTTTTATTTCTCAGAGGAGCAGGGTAAGACACGAGCTGGTTGTCTTTCACAGTGCCCGCTGGGTTAGTGCTCACAATGCCAGGTCATTAGGCCGTTTCCTCCATTGCTGCCTCTTCCTCTATCCTCAAAAGCCTACTCCAAGGCCAGCAGTTGCATACTGACTCCTCCTCATTTCCCGCTCCCTGGGATACGCTCAGGAAGCCACTGGGTATAAACCTATGGCAGGAATCCCCAGGGCCTGTGGAGGAGTAGAGAGATTGGGCATCCCCTTCTTCTCTTTGACATCTGAGTTCACTTCCAAGCTTTCCGAAGGAAAGGGAGGCGTCCCAAAACGCACACAAGTTCACAAAAATGTAGATGGCTACTGAGGATTCCAAAGGGCCTGCTCATAAGTAGCCAAATTTAGAAAGCAGGGTCACCATATGTGTTCTGAAAAATGATTTATGTGACACAAATTTACTGTGTACTTGGAATATCTAAACACTGTGCATAGGATGCAAAGATGAGTAAGAAAATCACTCCTTCCCTCCTTCATTCATTCAACCATGTGTTCCTACTATTGTGTCAGACATTGTGCTGATCACTGAGAATTCAAAAATAAGATGCTCTCTCTAGACTATAGTGTTGACAATCTAATGAGGACAGAGACAGGCAAATGAGTGACAGCGGTCCTGAGCTGCGGATTTTTGCGGTAGGTGTGGGGTGCCTTGGGGGCCTCTAGAAGGAAACACCATCTGTGGTCTGGGAGAAAGACATGAGTAAGAACGAGAGACAAGCGTTCCAGTGCAGGAGCACTCCAGTGCTTCCGGCAGCCGCCCAATCAAAGAGAAAGTCGTGACCTCGGCAAGCGAAGTGTAGAAGTTCTCACCTTGACAAAGGTTGAGTTACCTTCAAGTTTCCAAAGCATTCTCCAGCAATTCCCTCCAGACAGCAGTTGAGCTATGAACCTGGAATTTATTTGGTGGGGATTTTCCCTCTCAAAAATGCAACCGAACATCCACAGAAGAAAGATCAGCTTTTAATAAAAGAAGCACATTGTGCTATTTGGTAAGTGATGGGGGCAGGTGTATGTGTGTGACTATGTGTGTTTGTAGTGCACCTGTGTGCAAAGAATTTTAATTTCCCGAAGGAGCTGGATAAAATGCCTTTAAAGTCTCATTCAACTGGGACATTTTTTTTTTTGAAACCAGGGAAAAGCCAGTGCTGTGATCTTCAAGGTGGGCTGAAGGAGCATCTTCCCACTCCCAGTCCTTGGAGCCTGGGGTCACTCTTTACGTGGGATACTGCCGCCCCGTGGCAGGATACGTCCCTGCGCATCGTAGCATCAGTGGTTCATAAGGATTTCCAGTTTGCTGCCTGAGTATTCCAAACGGATTGCATTCAGAGCTTCCCCTGACAGCCGGATCTGGCTTTAATTTTGATAAAGTAAGTTTCAAAGGCTTGAGGGGGAGAAAGAGAGGAGTGGAAGAGACTGTTCTATTGAGTGTCTGTTGACCCATTAAATACACGAGACAAGAGCTAATCTTGTTCTACCTAGAGAACGAGTCCCTTCCTTTTCACTTTTCTGGCACATTTAGCCCAGTCAAGAGCTAATTAAAGTCCTTCCCATTTCTTAAGGCTGCCTGTCTTCTGTGCAGTGCATCCTGTCGTGCTTATCTGCTTGGCTTCCAACTGCAGCTGGATACAAAGAGGTCATAGATTACCTCCCACTCTTTGGATGTGTCAGCTACTGTATCTACAGGCCTTCTCACTGAGCGCTAACAACTGTGCCCAAGATGTTTCTCGCTATCTCAGATCAGATCCTTTGCTCAGCAATGAGAGTGAGTGCTATGCTGGGTTGGGTAAAACATGGAGAGGCCACTATAAATGTCCCAAAGGAAGTGGCTACAAATCACCACCCCAATATGTAGGTGGCGTGTTAGGAAATTTTGACTGCAAGAAGCAATTTTTTCTTAAATTATCTCAAGTCATTCATTCTTACAACAATATTTCTTAAGCACCTACTACGTACAAGTCACTGAGCTGGGGAAAGTTTTTTTGAAGGGGCCACATGGCAGTAAGGGGTCAGGAGTCACATGGGAGCTCCCAAACAGTCCTAAGGGGGGGCCTCGTGGAAAGTGGCAGTCAGGATTCATGAGTGATCCCGAGATGGGGGTATCCGGCCACCCCCAAGGCTGTAGAAAAAAATCAAGCCTCTGCCATTATGGTGATTCATTTGATCCATTTTTCTGCTCTTCCTGCTGCCATACCTGCCTCCATCCTTACCTACAGTTTCTGCTCACCCATAACTACTGCTCACTCACATCTTCTGCCCATTCTGGGGTCTCATGGCCCCTGCTACTTAATGGCCTCTGCTTGCCTGCCTCCTTTGGGTGTCTTTTCAGTTTCTTCATGTGCTACCAAGTGACTTCCTCCTTCCCTGTGTCTCCAGTTGGATCCCTAAGCTGGAAAACTGATGGTTTCAGCTAAGATGTGTGTTCCCGCTGGGGCAAAGATTTCACACAAGGCCATGACATAGGCTGCTGGTCAACCTTTGGGGCAGGAGAAAACGCAGGGGTATGTCTGAGAAAGTCTGATGCAAGAACTAATGGGTAAATTTTATTCTGAGTTGGAGTTATCCATTCTCCAGATGAAAAGGTAGGGGAAGAATTCTCAAGAAAAGGGTTGGCATGTGTAAAGTCTTCAAGTGGGATGGAGTTTGGAACAGCCCGAGAGCTTGAAGCTGACTGGTGTGTCAGGAACGTGACAAGCAAGCAGGAGATGAGGCTAGAGAGGTGGGCAGGGCTGGCACTAGGATAGAGGGGGAACACATGAGGACGGCAGGCAGATGGCCAGTGCTGCTTAGGGATCACACACTCTACTGACGGGTCACCAAGACCAGGAGTGGACAATCTACAGCCCGTGGGCCAAACCTAGCCCACCGCCTGTTTTTGTACAAACCAAGCACCATTTTTATATGTTTAAATTTTTGAAAAAAATCAATAGAAGAATACTATTTCATGATGTCAAATTTATATGCAATTCAAATTTCACTGTCCATAAATAAAAAGTTTTATTGGAATTTACCAACCGTCCCAATTTGCCCAGACTACCTCAGTTTAGCACTGAAAGTCTTAGAGCCTGGAAAAGCCCTCAGTCCCAGGCAAATGGGGATGTTGGTCACCTGGCACACAGCCAGGCTCATCTATTTCCATATTGTCTACAGCTGTGTTCACGCTCCGACGGCAGAGTTGAGTAGTTATGACAGAGGCCATAGGGCCTGCAAAGCCTGAAATATTTACTATCTGGCCATTTATAGAAAAGTTTGCTGATTCTTGATTAAGACCAAAGAAGAGTAAATAATTTATCTGATAAGTTATCTAATATAACTGATTGTTGTTGTCACAAGAGTGTTGACCCTGCCTATTTATTTTCTCCATTGGAACCTGATTCATTTTTAAAACCTAAATTAGATCATGTCACTCTGCTGCTCAAGAGCCTTCAATGGCTCCCCATCCCACTGGGAATAAAACCTAAGGATCACTTACATCCTTCTCAAACAGACTTCATCTCCTGCTCTTCCATGCCATGCCCACTCCCTTGCTGATTCTCAAACAAGCCAAGTGCCCTCCTGCCTCCGGACCTTTGCACTTGCTGTTCCCTCCCTCTAGACCCTTTCTCCCAGATATATGCATACCTCGCTCCTTCACATCATTCTGTTCCTATTCAAAGTCGTCTTTTCAGTGAAGCCTTCCCCCTCATTTAGCATTCTCCATCTCCAGACATCACTTATCCATTTGTTGATTTTCTGTGTCCACACTAGAAGGCCAGACACTTGAGGACAGGGACGTTGCTGTATCCCCAGCTCACAGAACAGTGCCAATCACATGGTGGGTTTGTGACAATTATTTATTGGATAAATAAAAGGTTGGTAAAGTCCAAGAATTTTATGCACGTGTCCAGGGCCATGTCCCAACTCATTGGACCATATTACTGCTAATCAATATTTCATTTTAGCCAACATCCATCCTGTTACAATTATGTGGCTGCCTGTGTCTGTCGCCCACTGGCTTCTTTTCCTGCCAAACACTTTGTGTTTAATCATCTGAACATCTGCTCCGTAGAAATCTCATGCCAGATGCCGACCTGCGACACTGCTGCTTCTCCTGTCCTGAGAATGGACGCATTAATCCCGAGTCCAGGGGTGGGATCAGGGTGATTCTTCAATCCCCCGACACTGACAATGACATGTGATGCACATATGCAGTTTTCTAGGGAGTGGGTGCAGAGCTGTCGTCTGATCCTCACGAGGGCCCTCGATCCCCAGAAGGCTGAGGAGCTGATTGTACCAGCAACAAGCTCTCCAGTCTGATGAGTTACAGGCCCTCCTGTGGGGTGTCTTCTGCTCTCCAATGTATGATGATTGATGCTTGTGTTCTTGGTACTCAGCTGGTGTCAGTGGCATCCTCCCTCTGCCTTTCTGGAATGTTCCTCCCTTCTGCTACATCTGAAAACTTGTTAACAAACCAGCGGGCTCCTGTGTGGCCATCCAGCCCCCCAGTGTCTGTTCCACACAGCCATTTTCTTCAAGAGCCGCTGGCCCCAGGTTCCAGCAGGATGGCTGAAAATGCTCTTCTTTGTGACCGTGAGGCCTGACCTATGTCATCTGTCAAGTGTCTGTGCTGTGGGATTCGTTTCCTGCCAAGGGTTCCCTGCTCATTTCCCAGAGGAACTGAGCCGAGGCCGCCCGGCTGCGGGAGCAGAGCCTCAGGGTTCCCGAGGGGCCCTTTGACGCCGAGGGGACAGAGGTCATGTCCTTTCTAAGTGTAGCTTGCGGGGAGGACCCTCGGTCTCTATTTTCTCAGTTTTGAGAGGATTTTCATTTCCAGGAGGAGAATCATTCCAAGAAACTCTTCTGCACAGACAGCTGCTATCCCCCCCCCGTCTGAGGCCAGGAGGGGGCGCCAGCTCTGCTCAGCGCCTGCCTGGTGCACTCAGGCCTGTCCTGAGATTGACCATCTATCATTGTTTATTAATATTATCACCATCATCTTAAGAATTCCCAGCCTTTTTGGCCCTGGGGAAAGCTGAGGTCCAGCCCACGTGGACGGTTGTGGGTTACAGACTCATGAACACGAGCTAACCGGGCACTGCCGGGCAGAGGGCAGAGTGTCCCCTACCTTCTCAGTGAGGCCGTAGAAGGGCAGGTGCCCTCAGGGTCTCTCGACTCAGCACTACTGACATTTTGGGCCGCAGAATTCTTGGTTCTTGGTGACCGTCCTGAGCAGTGTGGGATGTTCGGCAGCATCCCTGGCCTCTACCCGCTAGATGCCAGTAGCATCCTCCCTGTTGTGACAACCAAAAATGGCTGCAGACGTTGACAAATATCCTCTGGGGGGCAAAGTGGCCCCCAGTTGAGACCCACCACTCTATGCAGCTGCTTCTTGACTGGGACTTCAGAACGAGAGGTAGAAATGACAGGAGGCTCAGGGGGGTTGGCGAGACAAATCTCGCTAAGTCAAATAACGCCAACTGTTCCAGAAAGCAAAGTGCGTTCGGGGGGTGAAGGAGAGAGAGACAAGGGCAGAGTTTGGCGTAAAGCTGGAGAACACGCGGAGGACTTGACCGAAGCTGGTGGAGGGAGGGGTGGTCTCCAGAGAGCAGGCGTGAGCTTGGGAGGGACGTCTTCAGGTCACGAGGCCACGCGGGGCCCCTGCCTGCACTGGCTTCAGCTGTGACCAACCCCAGGTCATCCCCATCTTGAGCAGAGGCCCAACCTGCGTGAAGCCACCCGCCTTCCTTCGTGCAGGAAAGTACTTGCTGAGTACCCCCCATGTGCTAGGTCCTGAGCACAGAGAGAGAAAACACAGTTCTGTCTTTAGGAGGATAGAGATTTAACGAGGTAACCGCACCCAAGCAGGACGAGACAGAACTACCAGAGGCTCTGAAGGGATAGACTTGGGGGCTCAAAGAAGACTTCCTGGAGGAGGTGACATCTAAGTGGAAACTTGGAAGACAAGTGGAAGTTTTGCAGACAAAAGAGGAGCGTAGAGTCCTGACATAAGCTTCTAGGGTGGTACTGCCTAAAAGTCCTTTAAAAGGGAACAAGCGTCTGCTCTGCTTTTAATAGAGGGTCAAGAGTAGCGCAAACCAAAGAGCTCTCAGGGCCCAAGGGGTGGCAGAGCAGCAAGAGGGCACAAAAGGAAGAGGGCAGAGACAAAAGAAAACACACCTGGTTACAGCTGTCCTGACCTGCAGCATCAGCAGCGTCCACATGGCCTGGGAGCTTGCTAGAAATGCAAGTTCTCTGGCCCAGCCCAGACTCATGAAAGAAACTCCAGGTGGGGCCGGCAACCTGTGTTTGAACAGGGCCCTCCAGGTGATGCTGACGAACCTCTGGGCTACAGGCCCGTCCTCTGTGCTGCTCATTAGTGTTTAATGAGTGAGCAACGGAGGGAATCAGTCAACCAATTACTCCTGCCTTGGAAAAGACAGCAGCAGAGTCTTCCCCACCTAGGCTGCACATTAGGGTCACCCTGAGAGCTTTAAAAATCCCGCTGCCCAGGCCATGCCCCAGGCCAATTACCTAAGAATCTTGGGGCGGGGGGGGGGGGGGGGGGGGGGCGGGGAAGAACCCAGGCACTGACATTCTTAAAACACACTGGGTGACCCCAATGTGCAGCCCAAATTGAGCACCACTGCAGTAAAGCAAGGTATCAGCAAGACGCTCTATTTTGAATGATTTTAACAACTTTATTTTAAAACAGGAATAACTTACATATAGGTATGTATCAAGTAACAAGTCACTTAGACAAAATGAAGCTTTATTTTTCTCTTTTTTAATAAAAAATTGGGACGCAAAGAGCCTAGGATGGGGCAGCAGCTCCACAATGTCTTCAGCAATTTGGATCCTTCTGGATGTCCGCTCTATCCTGTCCTCATGGTTACAATATGATTACTAAAGCTCCAACTATCAAGACAATGTTCCAGGAAGAAAAAACTTAAAGGATCAAGGGCAAAAAGGATTGAGCTCTCTAGCTCAATCTCCTTTAAAGAACACTTCTGGAAGCCCCCGCCCCCCCCCCCCAGACTTGTGCTTAGATGAGCATTGGTCAGAACTGTGACATAGGACTACCCTCAGCTGCAAGAGTCTGGGAAATATAGTATTTTAACTTAGCCGTCCTACCACTGTGAACAAAATTTGGGTTCTGTTTCTAAAGAAGAAGAGGGAAGGGTATATTGGGTAGAGAGAATGGATATAGAGAGCGTTTCTTTCTTCTCCCTTCCTCATCTGGACTGTGCTGGTAGCGAGGGAGGCAGAGACATGATGGAGCCACAAGGAGAAATGGATTGTTGTAGTAAGAATGGGAAAAAGGAGCAGAAAACAAAGTATAGTTTTTAATACTTTTCCCCCAAACAGGCTTTTCAGAACCAAAAGTGAAGCAAGGCTTAGTTTTCTCTTCCCACCCAGGGAAGAGGGCCGGGGAGAGGGGGCGGCGGGGCCGTGAGTGGAGCGGCATGGAGCGGTTGAGGGGAAGGGGTAGGACATTGGAGCATCTTGTGTGAAGGGTGCTGGAAGGACCGGGCCTCGGGGAGGAGGGACGCTGCGGAGGGTGCCACCTGGAGGCTGAGCCAACAAAGTTGAGTTTGTTACAGTTTTAGGAGTTACTTTAGCTGTTTCCTGGTGACTGTGGAGTGACGGTTCCATGACAGCTGTCTGCTCAGGCCCCTGGAGTGTCCATGAGAGGATGTCCAGACGTCCATCCATGCCTGAGACTTGCTGAGCCCCTTCCCAAGTGCCCCATTTGGACATACCCCTGCCCTTTCCGTGACCTGTGACAATAACCCCCACCTCAGAGATGGAGGTTGGACCGCCAGAGCTGGAGTTAGGATATGAAAGGCCAGGCCCCGGATACTGTGGAAGCCCCAACCCCAACCTACTCCAACATGGGCTAAGTATGAGGAGTGTCTGGTGTCTGGGCCGGCACCCAGCTCTATACAAAATGAGAGAAGTGACATCTCACACCTTTGGGAGAAGCAGAGTGACCTTTGACTTGCTCACTCACATGTTATGCATTTAGGACTGTTCATTGTGTGTGTGTCTATACATGGGGTAAATATATATGTATATTTATGCGAACTGTGGCAGTTCTCTTGAGCTGTTATGCAATAAAGATAAAAAGATAAAATAGAACAGACTAAAGTTATTTGGTGAAACGTCTTGTGGAAAATTCAATGTTGAGTAATGGGGTGACTCACCCAGCAAGGTCTCTGTTTCTCAACCCCAGTGCAAAGAGAACACACATGCCCAAGGCACCGAGGCCTGAGACACTGGAGGCTAGCTCAAAGGTAGTGACAGTGGGACTCCAGCAAAATGGAGAGGCCAACCAAGATGGTCTGGGGAATCTCTTTTGCATGCCCTGCCCTTGCATCGATATTCTTCCTGGAGATTGCTAGGCCTTATCTTTGGCGTCACCAAAAACACCTTCCTGGAAGATGGAACGAAGGATAAGACACCCAGGAGAGTCGGGTGATCTGCTTTCAGGTGTTGGCTCGGCCATGGAGTCATGAATGACCCCTGGTAACTCCCTGACCGTCTCCTCCACATTCAGTTTACTCCTTGAGAAAAGGGGGATTCAGATGCTTGGAAGACTCTCCTCTCGAAATGTTGTCAAGCTTCAACAGCATAATCCACATTTAGAAGAATTACCAGCTCCTACAAATGGAGGAGGGCATTATTCCATTCCATGACCAGCCCAGGGCCATGCTTTCCAGGAACCTACAGGAAGAGAGGAAAGAATGGTCCTCCCAGGCCACCGAGCTACACTGTTTCTTGAGATGCAACATTTTCACCCAAAACGTTGACTTTCTGAGTGCGTGACAAACAGATGAAGAAAATGTTTTGTGACAGAGGAGTGTTTGGTCCCTTGACGTCAACTCACATGGGCAGTGGCTTATTGTACCCATGAGCAAGGAACATGCTTCCTCACTTTTAGAAAGTGGTGCTTAAAGTTTTCGGTACCACTTATAATTCGGTAGAACTGGAAATTTCAGAAAAATAAGCTGGAGTGTAGGCTTCTTCCCTGGAAAGTTCTGTATCTAAGTAACTGCCTTCCTTTTCCAGAATGCTGGACCTGGAGCGCCTGCTTGATGACTTGGCTGAGGATAGGCAGTCAAGGAGAAGTGTCCTTGTGTGCGCTGAGCTGGCGACTTGTGCCACCAAGTCTCAGGGAAAGATCGCAGGGATGGGGACATTACTCCTGTTAAGCTCTTTCCATAGCTATGTGCCACTCGGTGATACTGATGTATATTAAGAAATATACATTTGGTCTTTGTCCCACTTCCTGGCACACAGCTCCTAAGACTCTTGGAATTTCCTAACTGATGAGAGTGATACAGATGTCTTTTGTTACATTATTGAGGTGACTTTTGGAAAGTCCTGAGGTCACCTAAGGATGTGAACTGGTTGCCAGGGGGCCCAACCACCTGATTAGAGGGTTGGAACTTTCAGCCCATCTCCCAACCCTTCAGTCCCCCAAATCCCCCACCTCCCCAGACATCCATAAAAACCCAAAGGGATGGGATCCGGAGAGCTTCTGGGTTGGTGAACACGTGAGGATGTGGGGAGAGGGCATGGAAGCTCCACAGCCTTTCCCACACCTTGCCCCATGCATCCCTTCCATCTGGCTGTTCCTGAGTTATATGCCTTCACAATAAACTGGTAATCTGGGAAGTAAAATGTTTCTCTGAGTTCTGTGAGTCACTCTAGCAAATTATTTGAAGCCATGGAGTGAGTTGTGGGAACCTCCCATCTAGAGACAGTTGGTCAGAAGCACATGTGACAAACGGGACTTGCTATTGGCATCTGAAGTGGGTGGAGTGGGGGGAGGGTGGTCTTTAAGGACTGAGCCCTTAACCCGTGAGATCTGATGCTATCTCCAGGTAGGTAGCATCAGAATTAAGTTAAATTGTAGGACACCTAGCTGGTGTTGCAGAATTGCTAGATGGTTTGGAAAAACCACCCTGGAAACTTGAATATAAGCAAGGGTTCCACATGGATCAGTCCCCTGTGGGGTTGCACCAATACCCTACCACCCAAAGTAATTACAGGTCAGTCCAAAGTCCCACTGCCCAGGCTACACCCCAGAACAATTCAACCAGACGCTCTAGGGTGGGACCTGTCATTTGTATTTTCCGAAGCTCCCTCCTATTCCAATGCCCAGCCAAGATCGAGAACAACTGGGTTTGTGGGTTGGGGAGGGTTTCCTAGGAAAGTGACTTTTCAGTAGAGATCTAAAAATAAGAAGGAGAGAGCCAAGAGAAGACGTTTTTGGGAAAATATCCAATGAAAGGTAAAAACTGAGGAGATTATTCCAGTAATTCAGAAAAAAAATTCCTTATTTGCCTTTTAAAAATTATTCTTCTTTAGGAAACACTGGCCTAAGAATCAAAGATAATGCCCAGCATCCCCAGACATGAGGGCAACTGGAACCTCAAAATCCAGACCAAGTAGGAGGATCTTTTCTAAAGAGAGAGCCCTCTGCTTTTCCCAGGATCGCTGAAATAGGACTTGATGGGAAAGCTTGGGGTTTCAGGACCCAAGCTGCTACATAAAGAGAATGGAATGTCCAGGGAATTGGAACTCTGGAAAGCGGATCCCTGAGGGCAGGGGACAGGAAAGCGGGAGGGCAACCAGGCTTGAGGGGGGGCTGGTTTCGTCCTTATCTCAAGTCTGTCAGTGGGAGGGAGAGAAGGGGAAGATGAGTCATGGGCACAGGACCACAGTTTATTTAAACCCTCAGTCTGGTGCCGTGAGGGGTTTGTTTGATTAATTAGCTTCCTGTAACACAGACGGGGGAACAATAGTAAAGACTGTATCGATCCTCGAGACCATATCATGAGGCACTGTTATCAAGATGCCTGAATACAGACATAAATGATGACAAAACAGGACGACCTCCTGGGAAGCCACAGCAGTACCTAGTGAATCACTTACCTCCAGTGAACTTTTCTGTGGTCTGTTGATTCTGAGAAATAGCTGGGCTGCCTGCAAACAGTGGCTCCTGCTGCTGAAATTCACAGCCTCACAGAGGCTGCTGGGATTTTCCCACCTCAGCGAGTTGCTACCATTCCCCCTCTCCTTTGGGGCTTCGGTGACCTGTGTTCAGGGTTGGCCCCTGCCCAGCAGAGCCCTGGGGCAATCTGCCTGGAGAAGGAAGTTTCTGGATGCTGGAATGGATCAGCCTAATTTGCCTTCTGCCTTATTCTTGCTTCTCCCTTCCGCCTGTGGGTCGCTCCAGGATTCCCATGACTTGCCTCCGAGCCCTTCTAGACATGGTGTCTTTCTGTTTTCCCAGTGCCCTCTTCTGTTTGTTGGAAAAATAGAGATGCTTCATGGGGTAAGGTGCCTTGCTCTCCTCTCCTCCATCCTGCCTCCTTCCTGGGCAAGCACTACACTCCCTACGTTCCAGCTGCTCAGGCTGTGTCTGTGGCTCAGCTTCCAGTGCCTTGTTGTTGTTAGTGCCAATGAGTGGATTCCAATTCCCAGGACCCTATGTACAGCAGAGGGGACCCACCCTACCCGGTCTTTGTGTGCCAGCCTTTCATCTTCTGGGGTTTTATCAGACAGTGCTCCACCGCTATTCACAGGGTTTTCGTGACCAATTTTTTCAGAAGTGGGTGGCCTGGTCCTTCTTCCTAGTCTGTCTTAGTCTGGAAGCTCTGCTAACACCTGTCCATCATGGGGGACCCTGCTGGTATTTGAAATACTAGTGGCAGAGCTTTCAGCATCAAAGCAACACGCAGCCACCATAGTACGACAACTGACAGACGGGTGGTGTGGTTCCCTGACCAGGGAATGAACCTGGGCCGAGGTGGTAAGAGTGCCGAATCTTAACCACTAGAGCACCAGGGCGGGCTATTCTGGTACCTTACGAAGCCTGGATCCCTGGCCAATCAGCAAAGGCCCTGCCTTGATCTTGCCCCCAGCCTGCTCCTTCATTTTCATTTCTCAATGGAATACCCCCTGTGCTTCCAAGCAAATTGGCTTGTTGTCCCCCAAGGATGCTCTTCTCTGCTTGCTTCTGGACCTTGGCTCTGGAGAGTCTCCCCATGGGGCGACCTTCCTTTCTTCTCTCTGCTGATCCATTCCCTCCTTTTATGCCCTGCTCAAAATTCACCTCGTTCAGAAAGAAAGAAGATGAAAGAGGAACTGGGAGCTGGACGGGCTATTGATCAAAGCTGCGCTTAATCTAAAAACAGCATGAAGATAATGCAGATGGACTTGCTGGCAATTCCTGGGCCATCTTCAGGCAGCGAGGGGTCCTTGATGCCCCAAAGTGAGAGTTTTTAAGAGACGTACAGCAAAATTACTAAAACTCGGGTTACTGAGCCACCTTGAGAGACTGGGGCAGAGGTTAAAAAAGGGCTGAATAGCATAGAACCCATAAAACAATGTGAAATGACGTTTGAAAACTGAACCCTGAAAAAAATACATTACATAAATTCACTGTAGGACACGATTTCTTCTCAGTCTCCTCTTTTCTTAATATCCACAATACGGAAAAATACAGTTCATTTATAGTAGTAGGTCATTTTTAGGTGATATTTTCTTCTACTATTTTCCCCTAGTGAATAGTAAAATGACTTATGAAACTCATCCCTCTATGACGAATGAGATTTAGGTATTTATAAATAAATGGGTTTCCCAAGCTAAAAAATATATAAAAGCTTAGTAGTTATAATCATGATTCATATTTATTGAATGCTGCTCTAGGTCAGTTATTTTTTACGCATAAATTAATTTTCACATCCTTGGAAGGTAGGTGGTTATAGTCATTTATCAGATGAGGAAGTTGGGGTTCAGAGGTTAAGTCACTCTCCTGGCCCACACAGCTGGTCAGTGTTAGAAGGGAGACTAGAGCCCCAGTCTGTTTGGTCCAGAGACTAGATGCCTCACTGTTCACCCTCCTGCTGTAGAACCTGGAAGGTTCTCAGGTATAATAGTCTCACACCAAGGCATCAATGGAAGCTAGAGAGTGTAGTCATATCAGATTGACAGACGTAAGGATGCCCGACCTCTCCACCAGAGGAGAGCACCAGCATGGATGGCTCTGGGATACTCGTTCAGTGAACAAATGTTTTGTTTTGTTTTGTTTGAGGACGATTAGCCCTGAGCTAACATCTGCTGCCAATCCTCCTCTTTTTGCTGAGGAAGACTGGCCCAGAGTTAACATCCATGCCCATCTTCCTCTACTTTCTATGTGGGACGCCTACCACAGCATGGCTTGACAAGTGGTGCCATGTCCGCACCTGGCATCCGAACTGGTGAACCCCGGGCCACCGAAGTGGAATGTGTGAACTTAACCGCTGAGGCACTGGGCCGGCCCCTGAACAAATGTTTATCACATGGTCTTCTATGTGCCAGGCATCTTCTAGGTATTGGGATGCAGCAGTGAATAAACTAGAAAAAAAATCCTGTTCTTGGGAAACCTATGTTCTAGTGTAGGGGAGACAGACAATTTTAAAATGGCAAAATGTACATTATGTCACATGGTGATAAAGGCTATAAGCCCAGAAGGGGGATGAGGGGAACCAGGGAGAAGGCTTGCAATTTTAACTTGGGTGGTCAGGGAAGGACTCCCTGAGAAGGTGACTTTTGAGCAGAGACCTGAAGAGGGTGGTGGATACCTGGAGAGGAACACTCTAGACAGAGGGAACAGAAGGTGCAAAAGCCCTGAGGCAGAAGCATTCCTAGAATAACAAGACCAGTGCTGTTGGATCTGAGTGAACAAGTAGAGAGATGAGGGAAGAGGTATTTGGGAGATAGTGTAGGGTCTCGCTGCCTTTGTAATGAGTTTGGCCTTTACTCCGAGGCTGACGGGAATCTGTGGGAGTCATGGGGGGTTCTAAGAAGACAAGCAGAACCTGATGAATTTGGTTTTAACAGGATGGCTCTGTCTGCTCTGCTGCAGGCAGCCTGAAGTGGGGGCAAGGATGGAACTAAGGTGACAAGTTAAGAGACTAGATGGGTGATGATGGTGTCTTGGTCAAAAGAGATAGGGGTAGAGGTGATTCTGGATAAATTTAAAGGAAGAGGAATAGGATTTACAATGGACTAGATGTGCGGCATGAGAGAAAGAGAAGAGACAAGAACTGCCAGTGGTGGAGCTTGATTAGCCGGAGGGATGCGCTGCCATTGTCTGAGAAGAGGAAGGCTGGGAGCAGCAGATCTGGGAGAAAGTCCAGAGCTTGATGTTGGACAGACTAGGCGAGACTCCTACTGGAAATTCAGATGGACATGGTAAATAGGCTGTTGGATAGACGGGTCTGGAATTCAGAGAGATACTCATTTGGGAGTCCTCGGTGTACAGATATGCTTGGGTGTGACAATTCTAAAGTTCACAGCAGGCCTGCTGCTCAACTCAAGGGGGCAGCATTCCCATTTCTCCTCTGTGAATAGCAGCCCCTGGAATTAAGCAAGGAGGTGGCCTTGCCCAGATTAATCCCACCTTTCTGTCCTGGGCTCCCTAGTCATTCTGGAATCAATGGGTAAAGAGGGAGAAGGGAGTAAGTTTGGGGTTTCGCCAGTTCCTAATGGGGCTACCAGAAAAGGGTCCGGGAGAGTAAAGACTGGAAGAGGCTGTGGGAGGAGATAACAGGACCAGGGTGGGGACAAGGACTGGACCTAGTGCTTCCCTGGAAAGAATCAGCCAGAGCTGGAAGAGTGGCTTGAGCGATGAGAGGGGAGGTGACTTCAGTGCACTCAAGTCAGAGGAGGGCAGCCCATGTGAGTTAGCACAGGGCTTCCATTTTAAAATAAAGGGGATATTAACTCCTTATCAGATAGATAGCCAACAGGCACATGAAAAGATGCTCAACATCACTAACTATCAGAGAAATGCGAATAAAAACTACAATGAGATATCACCTCACTCCCATCAGAATGGCTATAACTAACAAGACAGGAAACAACAAGTGTTAGCGAGGATATGGAGCG
The DNA here is from genome assembly GCF_041296265.1 of Equus caballus. Lineage (NCBI taxonomy): Eukaryota > Metazoa > Chordata > Mammalia > Perissodactyla > Equidae > Equus > Equus caballus. Next base: position 84,114,186 of record NC_091691.1, read on the forward strand.
AAGGGAACTCTCATACACTGCTGGTGGGAATGCAAACTAGGGAAAACAGTATGGAGATTCCTAAAAAAATTAAGAATAGAACTACCATATGATCCAGCTATTCCACTGCTGGGTTATTTATCCAAAGAACATGAAAACATGAATGCGTAAAGATATGTGCACCCCTATGTTCATTGCAGCATTATTCACAATAGCCAAGCCTTGGAAGCAACGTAGGTGCCCATCAAGGGACAAATAGATAAAGAAGATATGGTATATATACACAATGGAATGCTACTCAGCCATAAGAAATGATGAAATCCAGCCACTTGTGACAACATGGATGGACCTTGAGGGCATTATGCTGAGTGAAATAAGTCAGAGGGAGAAAGCCAAATACCGTATGATCTCACTCATAAGTAAAAGATAAAAACAACGACAAACAAGGGGCTGGCCCTGTGGCCGAGTGGTTAGGTTCGCGCGCTCCGCTGCAGGCGGCCCAGTGTTTCGTTGGTTCAAATCCTGGGCGCGGACATGGCACTGCTCATCAGACCACGCTGAGGCAGCGTCTCACATGCCACAACTAGAAGAACCCACAACGAAGAATATACAACTATGTACCGGGGGGCGTTGGGGAGAAAAAGGAAAAAATAAAATCTTTAAAAAAAAAAACAAAAACGACGACAAACAAACACATAGCAACAGAGACTGGATTGGTGGTTACCATAGGCGAAGGGGGGAGGGAGAAAGGGGAAGGGGATGACTAGGCATATGTGTGTGGGGATGGATTGTAATTAGTCTTTGGGTGGTGAACATGTTGTAATCTACACATAAATCGAAATATATAACGATGTACACCAGAAACTTATATAATCTTATAAACCACTGTTACCACAATAAACAAAGAATAAAAAATAAAATAACGGGGAAAGAGTGGGTTTTCTCTAATCCTCATCCCGAAATTTGCTGAAATGAACAAAAAGAATGAACAGTATGGAAGTATATCTGATACACAGAGAAACTAGAAAACAGCTACAATCCCAATCATGGTCTGAGACAAGTATCTGCTGTGAAACGTGGACCATGTTCGGGCATTGGGACGGGGGGAACATGATGACTGATTCAACAAATAGTAAGCATCTGCTATTAAGCGGGCACTTCTTGGTGTTAGGGATACATCAGTAAACAAAAGAGATGAAGAGGTCTGTCCTCACAGAGCTTCCATTCTAATGGGGGAGATGAACGCTTAAGAAAATAAATGTCGACCCCATAGCACGGTAGGAGCTGGTGTGAGCGCAGGAGCATCTGGGAGGGACAGGGATGAGAACCGCAAGGCGGGGAGAGGACTTGAAATCAGTTGTCAGTCAGAGGGCACCGAGGACAGTTTGCCTGGTTAGGATGTGGGGGGCACACCGTGGGAGGGCCGGGGCAGGGAGAAGGCAGCACAGTCATTGCCCTGGGTCCTGGGATTCGGCGGCAGCTCTGGCTACAGATGACAATGCCCACCTTTCCAGGTTTTGAAAATGGAGAGATTTCTCTAAAACTATAGGAGAGGGAACTGAGGCACCCAAATGATGATCTTGGAGAAGGGCAGGGGCTGGAGGTGTGGATAGGCTCCAAGAGAACTGGGGAACAGTCTGTGGGTCAGGTTCCCACCATGAGGCCAGAAGGAGTCACTGAAGGACCAGCGCACACACAGTCTTTCTCTCTTCTGGCCTGGACTTCAAGCCTGAACAAACCACCTGGAAGTGGATGTGGGAAGAGCAGGGCACTGTGTGGGTTGAATTGTCTCCCCCAAAAGTCCTGTGTTGAAGTCCTAACCCCCAGGACCTCAGAATGCGACCTTATTTGGAGACAGAGTCTTAAGCAAGTAAAAATGAGGTCATTAGGGTGGTCCCTAATCCGATATGACTTGTCTTCATAAAAAGTGGAAATTGGGACACAGACACACACCAAGAGAACACCACATGATGGTTGGAGCTATGCTGCCAGGGGTCAAGGAGCTACTAGAAGCTAGGAGAGAGGCCTGGGACAGATGATTCCTTAGAGCCTATAGGGAGCATGGCGTGCCGACATCTTGACCTAGGACTCCAGCCTCCAGAACCGTGAGACAATACATTTCCACTGTTTAAGCCACCAAGTTTGCAGTACTTTGTTATGACAGCCCCAGGAATCCAATACAGACACCGAGGAAAGTAGCCACTACCTTATCATCCCACGTAGATGTGGCTAGAGAAAGAGGAGATGGGAGGAAGAAGGAGATGGAGGTGAGACATCCTGTTAGAATTCCTTCTCATACATCTGGGCCCTAAAATGGAAGCTTACAGACTGGCTTTTCTTGATCATATCCATCAAGAACATGTGATTTTTGAAAAAAGCCTCTGTGACGATTTCTATCTGGAACCATTTGGGCCTCTCATGAGAAACAGAATTAAATTCTTGATCTAGTGGTACCATTAGTATTTGTAAATATTTGTTCATCGCATCATAAAGTTGAAGTCTGTGCTCACATAACCACACAGATGAAACTGGCATCCATTTTGCCGTTCAACCTTTACAAAATGATTTCAGAACAAGCAGGATCTCAGAGGATTTCAGGGCTGCTACAGCAGAGTTGGAAAATATATCCAATGCTGGGAGGCAGAAGATGTTTTTGTGTCTCTTTGATTTTTTTAAACTATTTAAGCCCAAGTGGCATCTGCAGATCTAAATGGGGGAGAAATGTCAGTCTGTTCCCTTTCAGACACATGGTCCAGCGGAGCAGATCACACACAAGGGAACGAGCCAGAGTCGCCTGTGGCCAGCTCCTCCCGTCCGCATCCAGTTGAACACATGCCCAACACACGCACAAAATGCTATGTATATTTGGAAAAGGGAGCACTTCATAATTAGAAAGTAATTGTTACTTCTTTTGCCATTCTTTTTAATCTAGATCTATTGAAACCCTCTGCTATTATGAGGCTTATCAGAAGCACGGCTGCGGAGGCACTGGTACATCACGAAACCATGAAATATTAACACAAGCCAGCCAGCCACACATCCAAAACTAGACCTCTCTAGAACATGATGCCCATTGGCAAGAAGTCATCATCTTTCTGCCATTCTTATGGCGATAAACCTGCTGTTGAAAACACAAGCCCATTTTAATGAGACATTCATTTATTTTTGTCATCTGCTTGTCACAGAGCTCCCTCCACTGTTGAGCCCTTTAGGAAACAGAGACTCTTACATGTATATGGCCACCCTGCAGGCATCAGGTACAAAATCCCCAGCTCGGCCCACCAGGCTGTCCTAGCTCCCTGTCTGGGTTGTCTGGGTTGACCTGATTATAAATCTAACACCGCACACTTACAGAGACACATGGTAAAATCAACAGAAATGGGACATGTTGCCGACTGAGCTAAAACCACGGCAATGAATGTGGGCATTTCAGAGGCCCCAGAACAACACCTGTGGTGTAGGAGAGCCCACTGCACACTCACCCTGTTTGACTGTGCAAGGAAAACCGCAATTCATCTCAGAACAGAGGGTCAGGGTTCGGGTGGCTGGACAGATGGCCACACAGCCTCACCAAGGCCGTTCCTGGGAGCCCTGGCTGGGACAAATCCCACTGCGGGTGCCCCTCCTGTCCCCTGTCCTCCAGATGTTTTTAAGTGGAAGAATCCAATTACAATAAACAGTAAGAGCACTTTGGGAAAAAAAAATCACAGCATCTGTGAAGGGAGAAGGGACAGCTCTCTCCAAGCAAGGCGCCCCGTGGGCTGACCGCAAAATGCAAAATCTGGGAGCGGAAAATCCTTTCCGTTCAACTGTCTCTCCAGGTCGGAATTCAAGGCCAGCTAGAGGGGTGGAGTCATCATGCACTTTGACTTTGCATTTTGTACCTTTCTATCATTTTTTTATTTGTTAACACTTTTGTTGATATTATTTTTATAATTATAAATTATTACCAAAGAAAGTACCCTGGTCTATTGAAAGGGCTCTGGTCACACCCACTCTGATTATATATATATATATATATATACATACACACATATTTGCTAATTCCAATCAAAATGTGCCCTGCATCTTTTGCTATTGTGGGACTTTCTAGAACTCCACTGCTAAATACATCTGTGGGATCGCTATGGGGAAAGCAGGCTACAGGCTGCCTCGTAGAAAAATAAGCATTTTATAATCTGTAGCCAGGGGAATTGCTTCAGAAGAAAGGCTGGAGACGGCAGATTTTCTGAAAAGATGAGATGTGACTAGCTGAAGTGTTTTCCCTTTCAAATCTCTTTTCAAAACAAAAATCTCATCGATGTTCTCTTTTTTATCAAAACCCTGTGCCCGAGGAGAAGAGTATTTTCAAGCAGAGGCAGCCAGGAGTCTTCCCTTGAAGCCCACGGCCCCTGAAAGGCTGCGCGCATCGTCCTGTCCTGTCAGCGCTGCCCGCGGCGGGCGCCTCACGGGCAGGCTTTCTGTCCTGTCACCGAGCTGCCGCTTCACATACCGGAATCCAGCACCAGCTGGGTGCTTCCTCCAGCGGATGGTTATTTGAACTCTAGGAGCGTCCAGTCACTCCTGTGAGCATTTCAGCACCCTGCTGCCCGTGGTCTAAACCCCCCTCTAAGCGTGGTCCCTGGCCAGCATGGAGGTCCCTTGGAAATGCAGGATCTTAGGCCCCACCCTAGACCTACAGAGTCAGTGTATTTTCACAAGATCCCAAGTGATTCATGTGCACTTTCAGTTTGAGAGGCATTGATGGCGCTGCTCAGAGCAGGCCTAACAATTCTCCCAGATCTGGTCAGAGGGGCACTGAAATCATCTTTAAAAAAAAGCAACTATCTGAAAAGGCCACATACTGTAGGATTCCAACTATGTGACATCCTGGAAAAAGCGAAACTATGGAGACAGTAAAATGATCAGCGGCTACCAAGAGTTGGGGCGTGGGGTGAGGAGGGATGTGCGGGTGGAGCAGAGCAGATTTTTAGGGCAGTGAAATGATTCTGTATGATACTGTAGTGGTGGATACATGTCATTCTATGGGTGTCAAAACTCAGAGAATGTGCAGCACAAAGCATGAACCACCACGTAAACTGTGGGCTTTAATTAATCATAATGTATCGATATTGGCTCATCAATTGTAACAAATGTATCACACTAATGCAAGACGGTAATAAAAGGGGAAACGATGGAGTGGGGGAAGGGGGCACAGGGTAATGCTCCAACTTTCCACTCATTTTTCTGCAAACCTAAAACGGCTCTGAAAAATAGCCTATTAATCAGACAATAACAACAAGAAACTGGTGGGGCGTGAAACATTCTTTCACAGTTTGGGTGCTGCGTAAAACAGTCCCTGAGCTGTCCTTACCTCGTTTCCTCTTGCCTGATGTGAACGCCTGCTGCCATTCTGCTCTACAGCTGGGCGGGACCCAAGCTGGTGGAGAAGGAGGTTCTGAGCCTAAGGAGACTCCCGTGGAATGCGTGGGAGGGGCCGGGACCCCTGTGAGCTGCTGTGCCCCAGCCAGGACATGCGTGCATCTTCCTGTGTAACCCAGCATGAGTCAACCCTGGTTTAGGGAGCCTGGGTTTAAAGCGCAAAGCTCTAAAAAAGTTGATGAAACCGAAATAGTGATATAAGAATGGGGGAAAACGCAGACGCAAATATTTTGTGCTCCAGTAAACTTATTAGAAAATTAGTAACCCTGGGGGAATGTGAAATAGGGCACAAATTCTAAAGAACAAGTGCCTGTGCTAATATATGCATCTTACACTTTTTGTTTAAATATGAATTTAATTACACAGAACATTATAACTGGATGTGTAAATAAGGATGGGCAATAGCCTTACGTTTCGGAAGCCACCTCCAGCCACAATAGCATATTCGACACTAGTGCGACAACTTGACCCGATGAAGGAATTCATGTTTTCTGTTTCTATGGCAATTGGATGTGTCTAGAGATCCTGAGGCTGCGGACAGACACTGCTCAGCACCAAGTCCTTGGCAACACAACCACGCGCAAATACACCAGCAGACACATAAGGCGAGGTCAGTAAAAACGCTAAAGGTGTACAGCAACACGGACTGTCTTAGAGACCGACAGTGGATTCAGTCTCTCCGCAAGTCTGGTCACAAGTCCCGCTCTGCAATCACTTCAGAGAAGACAGCAGGTGACTGGTTTAGAAGCGGCTTGGAGCACAGACAGCTGGGCACAGGACCGTCACACCTCTCTCTGCAGGCCACGTCGTCTCTCCTGGCGGTTTGCAGAGTTCCAGCCACAAGACTGCGTGCTGCTAGCCGGCGGCCGTCAGTTCACACGGGGCGTTAGGTTTTCCTTTGAGCTGGGGTCCCGGGTGCTGTCTTCTTCCCTGTGGTGGAGTTGGGCTGCATTTTGCTTTTCCCGACGCTTGGCTTCTTCTGTCTCTGGTTGTTGTTTTGAAGCGACTTCAGCCCCAGCATTTTACAATACTTGTTGCATTGGTGCAGTGCCTTAAACTGATCGATGAAAGTCATGGAGCAGTTACCTTTAAATCCTTTGTACCTGTGCGTTTGGGTAGAAGGAAACACAATTTTTTTTTTTAAAGATTTTATTTTTTTTTCCTTTTTCTCCCCAAAGCCCCCCCCAGTACATAGCATTATATTCTTCATTGTGGGTCCTTCTAGTTGTGGTATGTGGGACGCTGCCTCAGCGTGGTTTGATGAGCAGTGCCATGTCCGCGCCCAGGATTCGAACAACGAAACACTGGGCCGCCTGCAGCGGAGCGCGAGAGCTTAACCACTCGGCCACGGGGCCAGCCCGAAACACAATTTTTTTAAACAGGACATGTCACCAGTTTTTAAAAAATTTTTTTATGCTTTATTCATTTATTTACTTTTGGGTGAGGAAGTTTGGCCCTGAGCTAAGATCTGTTGCCAATCTTCCTCTTTTTTTGTTTTTCTCCCCAAAGCCCCAGTACATAGTTGTATATTCTAGTTGTAGGTCATTCTAATTCTGCTATGTGGGAAGCCACCACAGCATGGCTTGATAAGCAGTGTGTAGGGGCTGGCCCCATGGCCGAGTGGTTAAGTTCGCACTTTCCGCTGCAAGTGGCCCAGTGTTTCGTTGGTTCGAATCCTGGATGCGGACATGGCACTGCTCATCAAGCCACGCTGAGGCAGCATCCCACATGCCACAGCTAGAAGGACCCACAACAAAGAATATACAACTACGCACTGGGGGGTTTTGGGGAGAAAAAGAAAAACAAAAAAGCCAAAAAAGCAGTGCGTAGGTCTGCACCTAGGATCTGAACTGGCGAAACCCAGGCTGCCAAAGTGGAGCGTGTGAGCTTAATCACTCAGCCACAGGGCCAGCCCCTACTTCACCAGTTTTAAAAGGGGAAACTCACGGTGCATGGAAAATATATTTACTACACTTTGGGCAAGGATGGCCAAATGGTTGACACAACTATTGATAGAAAAAACAAACCCTGTGGAATTAAGGCAAAGACCCATGGGCTTGCACAGTGAAGATCAAAGGCCTGTGATTATATGAGTGTTCTAGGTGCTTCCAGCTCCCATACACCAGCAGGTTATTGCCCCTTTCCTTTTAGTCATAGTGACTAGTGCTGGACCATCTTGATAAAAATTAGAAGATGTCTTGGTCATCCAACAGCCACCCTGTCCCACCCAGAGATTCTGGGAAAGAATTCTAGAACTTTGGGGCAGGAAGAAATTAGTTTAGATCCTTCAATTTACAGTTAAAGGAATTTAGGCTGAGTGGTTGTGGGACCAGCCCAGGATAACAAAGAGAGTTGGTGCCAGAACAAGATTAGGACACAGCCCTCTGAGTCTTCTTCCTACAGGAGAGCTCTCGCCTGTGACACTCGTCTTCTCCCCAAGAGGAGGGATCTGGGCCTTTGTCTCTGGTAGGCTCTAGGAGGGCCCAGGCTGACCAGCCTGGGAGAAGCTCTGGGCTGTTCCTTTTAGTTGGGACATTTCATGTTCAAACTGTAAACAACTGTGTTTTCACATCCCAAACACGGTAGGTTAGTGGCCTTGAACAGACAAGTCTCCCCACCCACCTGCAGATGAACAAGATCCACCAAGAAAGCTGGTCAAAGGGTTGCTGAGAGGACGGAAGGAGAAAATCCATACAAACCACCTAGGTCAGTGCACGACATGCAGTGCATGACATTCAATAACGTTGGCCATGTTATTATTGCAATTATCAATACTATAACTGGTGCAACTGACAGAGGCTTCCTGTGGAAGGGATATTGAAGCTGAGATTGAAGGATACGGGATTTTCCAGGTAAAAGGAAGGGGCAGGGGGTGCACCTTGCGTACAGGACTGTCAACATAATATGCAGGGCCCAGTGCAAAACAGAAACAAGGGCTCCTGTCCAAAAATCATTAAGACTTTCAAGACAACAACAGCAAAACATGCATTGAATAAGCCCAGGGCCCTTCTGAGCAGGCGGCTCTGTGGGGTGCATGCCCATAAAACTGGCCCCACTGCATATGAGAGAGTTCTGGCCATGTCTGATGAACAGGGCCAAATAGAAATTGGCAAAAAGAAGTGTGCGATGCTGGCATGATGCTGAATCTATAGCTAATAGGATTCAAGAAATTGGCCTTCCTTCATTTGCTAGTAGACACCATTCGGGTCAACAAACTTGGAATGAATGGGTTGGGACTTTGCAGTCTTCCCTGTGAAATCCAAGCTGGGATTTAAGCTGTTCAAGAAGGGCGTGAAAGGTTTCTTTCATCTCTGGAGCCAAAGCATCCGCAAGCAGCTTGTTTGTTACGAATCCAGCTGCTCCCTCCTCCTTCCTGTGAGGGATCGGCTCTGCCCCCTGGAGCCCACAGTCCATTTTCTTGTGAAAAATGACTCTGTTGCTAAAAGCCAACCTCCTTTGTTGAAGAAAAGTCAGCCTAAGACAGGAGTTGAATCTAGCAGGGTAGAAAAATTCTGCTGCCAACCACGTCATCTTTACATCTCTATCTTCTCCCATAGGAGACCAAGAGAAAGGCTGAAATGTCAGCGTCTCCTGGATGCCCAAGCACTCCCTAGCAGGATGCAAGGCCGCCTGGGCCCGTGTTTGTCAGACATGGTGGAAAACCTAATCCCGTCCTTCTACTGGAGGGAGGCCTCGCTTGTCTCACTCAGACTCCTGAGTGTCTCAGACAAAGTCGGAAGGTCACGGGCAGGGGCAGCCTCTCTGGTTAAGCACATGGGAAACAAGCCACGGTCGTCTGTCTCAGGCTGCCTTGAGGCTTTTACACATTCGAATGACATTTAGTCTCTGCAGAGGAAAAACTCTAATTCACACTGCGACCTCCCAGAAATATTTGCTTGTCAGTTCTTAAGTATGTAATGCTGGGTAACAAGTGAGCCCTGATGTGATGGTTCCCGCCCTCTAGAAGGGAAAAGGCTGAGTTTGGACAAACGAGCAGGACTTCTGGGCAGCCAGCAGGGGGAGCCGTCTGGAGTAGCTCCTGGGAGGTTCCCAGGAATCTGGCTCCCTCTTTTCCTCCACGTCCTTCTTTCTTTAGGGTCCTCACAGAAAGCCAGAGTCTCGCAGCAGAGACAGGAGCTGGGTGTCACTAGAGAAGGCCGTGCCTGGGCATGGTGAGACCTAGAGTGAAGGGAGCTTTGCACAATCCGGGAGCCCCTTTCTCAGACCCCAGCCCCCTTCAGCTCGGCTCAAGGGCTTCTGGGGAGCCCTTCCTGACCCTCTCCACACCACGAGAAGAAACCTCGCCAATCTCTTCCCTGTGTCTTTGTGGGGACCAGAGCCGCTTGGTGGAATTTGGGGTGTGCCTGCATGTCTTCTCTGCACGGACTTCCATCTCTCCCGGGATGCTATTCTATGCCTAGAACACTGGCCAGGAGAGGCTTTTCGATAAAGGATGAGGGAACAAATGAATGGACACCATAGCTAGCTCATCTTGGCCCAGGCAGTCTCCGTATCACACTTCTGAACTTCTCTTCCTCTCTCTGTCTAATTTTGGACCCTCAACTTGGCCTCTCAGGGAATATGGAGCTTCCCTCCCCTGGCTATCTCAGGTGTAGACTTGTTTTGTTACCTAGTATCTACAGAATTAAAAATCTTTCTCCTTTCTCAATCTGGCTTCTGTCTCAGCCAGGGATGCTGGGCATCTATTTGATCTCTTGTTCTCTCAAATTCACAGCCATTGCTGTTGCCTAGAAGGAAAATAGGGCAACATCCTCAATTAATCCAGAATTTTTCAAGGGCCATGAGTTCGCTCATACCAAGCTCTCATATACTGGGTTGAATAGTGTCCCCCCAAAAGTCATGTCCTTCCCAGAACCTCAGACTGTGGACTTATTTGTAAATAGTGTCATTGCAGATGTAATTAGTTAAGATGAGGTTATATTGGGTTACAGTGGACCCTTAATCCAATATGGCCTGTGTCTTTGTAAGAAGAGGAGAAGATACATACACATGGGGAGAAGGTGTGAGGACGGAGGCAGAGGTTGGGGTGCCGCATCTACAAGCCCAGGAGCGCCGGCTACCTCCGGAAGCGAGGAGAGGGGCATGGAATACATTCTCCCTCAGTGCCTCCAGAAGGAACCGACCCTACCGACACCTTGATTTTGGACTTCTAGTTTCCAGAACTGCGAAAGAGTAAATTTCTGTTGTTTTTAAGCCACCTCATTTGTGGTAATCTGTTCTGGCAGCCCTGGGAACTTAACAGAATAGAATAAAGAAGCCTGCACTTGAGAAGTTTTTCATGCATTTCCGTCTTTAGAAACCTTAGCTCTGTGGAATTTTACTAACTGGATCTTTTTATCCTTAACCTCAAATTAGTATAATTTTCTAGCCCATTGCTTCATGTTAATCTATCCATCCTCTCTCACTGTCTCCAGAAGTGGAACACCACATTTATTCCACTGAACATCATCCAATGGAGTATTTTCTTCAATATCTTCCCCTCGGACGGGAGCATATCAATTATCCAGGGATCTTGTTAAAATGCTGGTTTGGATTCAGAAGGTGAGGGGTATGGTCTGAGGTTCTGCATGACCAACAAGCTTTGAGCCGATGCTGATGCCACTGGTCCAGGGGTCCCTCTTGGAGTAGCAAGCAGACAGAGTACAGCGTGAATGATCCCAAATCATCCCTATTTGACTTTGGAAACATCTTCATACTTAAACTGGAACACAGGTGTATCTTCCACTTTTGAAATTTGTGTCATGCAACATCATAAAATCACTCTGTAACATGCCACTTTGGGAGGAGCTAGGAAGCTCTCTATTTCCATAATCCTGCCCTCACTCAACAAAGATTTATCCAATACTAACTATGTGTTGGAAACTATGCTAGGCTGGTTTCTTGCTTAAAAACTATTCCTCTTTCTTCTCTTCTTGATGATGGACGTTACGGTCTTTCAGATTCTTACAAAAATCACCAATTGACAGCATAGCCAGCTTCTCTCTCAGCTTATCACAGCTTCTCTGTGCAATTTCTTGCTTCCAAACACACCTGGAGAGGGGAGGGAGTGCAGCGAAGCTGCAGAGACTTCCACCTCTGGCTGTGCTGAAGAAACCAAGGTTCTTGACTAGCTTCATAAAGGGCTCTCTTAGAGAAAACTAGGTGAGACAAGAAAAACCTATAGAGAATTTCCACACTTGGGTAATCCTTTTAGAAACAAGCCAGAAGCTATTTATAATAGAAGTTTTAGTTTGCTATTCTTTCTGAAGAAAATTTTAATGTATAGGGAATGGTTACAAGGACACAGAATTCAGGTTGAGGATGAGGGTGAGGAATTGAAATAAACCCCTAGATTGGGGGGGGGGAGCGGTGAGTGTGTAAGTACGTGTGTGTTTGTGTGTAAAATAAATCCAGGGCTGGATTTATGAACAGGTAAAACAGACTGTCACCTATGTGTAAAAGAAGAGGCTCTGGGGAGCCTCCCACTATGGAACCATCCAGTAATACCTGCATTTCCATCAATACCCTCCATTTCTTCATGTCTGTTCATTCATTTCTTCATTCATTGGGCACCAGCTGTATGGCAGACATTATAAAGGGACTAAAAAAGATTACTAGAGTACGTGGCTCTTTTCCAGAAGCTGGCCATCTTGTAGGGAGGACAGGCACATCAACATGTAATTACATCATGCTGTGATAAAGAGCGATGGGAAACCAGGGGATGTAATTTTTCTAAATGCCTGGTGGGTTCTAAGGAGGTTTCACAGAGGAGAGACAGCTCCGGGTTTATCTGGCAGAGGGAACAGCATGGGCAAAGGTTCAGAGGATGTTCTGAGCAAGAGCAGGCATTCTGAGGAGAGACGAAGCTAGAGGACAATTGTGCAAGGCTTCGTAAGCCATGCTATGTAATTTTTCCTGTGGGTCAGTGTTTCCCAAAATATGTTCAAAGGAGCAAAACTCCCACAAGGTGCTGTGAAAAAAAAAATAATTCTGTGGTCTAAGTACTGTGAGAAATACTATATAATCTTTTTCCTTGCCCCGGTGGGCATCTGAAATACATGTCAGCTCTGTAAAGACCCTCTGACGTCTCACACTAAAGAAACCTCCTACACTTAGTCAATCTATGTTTCTCCAAATTATCTGACAATGGAAATCTTGCTTTCACATAATCACTTTAAAAAATGCTTCTGTAAAAGCCACTGAGCTCTTTGGGGTGGGGATGTTGTAACGTAACTGAATCTATGTTTTCTAGAGAAGTTGTGTTCTGAGGTTGTCTCCAAGCTGACCTCCTCCTTTTGGACAGGTGACTTTAGCACCCCACCCCCACAAACATGGGAACCCCTGACCAGCCACCACCACCCCTCACCCAGCCTATTGTGGTAGCCTCCTGGTGGTCGTCCTTGCTCCCGCCTTGTCCTGGCAGTCTCCCACGGCCATCCTGAGTGTGAGTCAGGTCATAGTCACACAGCCGCTCAAATGGCTCCATCTCCCTTAGAACCAAATCCAGCTCCTCTTGGCTTACGGCCCCCGGCTCTCCCTGCCCACTCTCTGCCTTTATCGCCAGCCTCTCCCTTGGGTGTAAGCAACAGCCCCGGCTGCCTCCATGGAAACCAGCCCTGGCACTTTCTTCCCTGACATCCGCCCAGGCTGGAAAAAAGCAGAATGCTAGAGGTATAAAGAGAGGAGGGCAGAGCACACCCACAACTCTGATTCTCTGGTCCTGCTGGCAAGGGCGTTTTAGAAGCCCTGCACGCTTGCAAGGCTCCTGCTCTTGTTGCTTCTGAAGGCACCTCAAAACCAGGAGGGTCTCTGTTATGTGAGCTCTGAGAAGAGAAGGGAGGGCCCTGGAGAGATGAAGGAGAGCCAGTCATCTACGAGTCCACGCTCCAGGCCATGAGCGCAGTCCCTTGGATGTGCAGGAAGCACACGGTCCTTTCCCTAACATCTGAAGCTGAAGCTGGGGACAGAGAGAGCCAAGGAAGGAATACTGGGGACAAGACCCCCATAAAATAGGCACTCCGAGATTCATCCATTGTCCTAGAGCCCCAGAGCTCTGATTCCAAAGGCCCACTCTCATTTTACCTGCAGAGTAAAAAGGCCCTAAAGGGCCACAGGGCCAGGCAGTTAAGGCGAGAGCAGAGCATCAGCGTTCTCCCTAGATTTTACCACTCAGAAGAGCATCTGGTCTGATGTCAGGGGCGGGGTGAGGGTGGGGAGAGGCCACCCTCTCCATTCCAGCGTGTTCAGGATTGGACAGCACTGACTCTGGGGCCTTCCTCATGTGACAGGCCCTGAAATCCTCAGAGAGGTGCTTCCACCCTTTTGGAGCATCACTCCACAGTTATCCCTCATTCTTTGCCTCTCCACAGGCTCCTTCTCTTTGGCTTCAAACAGGCACTCTAGCTCACACACACACACACTCCCCCCCCCCCCCCCCCACACACACATATACACTCACCCCTTCCGTTTTCTGGCTACCTTCTAGACATTTTCTCGTCTTCTATTGATAAATTTGTTGAGTTGACGGCATCCTAGCAGAACATTCCGTCTTCCATCCCTGTATCCTGGTCCCCTCACTGCATTTTGCTTAGACCTTCCTGAAGGCACTGATATCTTTTTTCTGGAAAATTCTGGTCTTCACTCAGTCCTCTCCTCTCAGGCTCTCTGTGACTCCTGACTCTCTTGGCCATGACTTCTTTCTCTTCTTTCATCTCCCTTCTGCCGTCTACCAGGTTTTCCTGCAGGGGGTGATCTCGAGTCCATCAACCTTTCCAGATGTTCTTTCTTTTCAGACTTATCTCTGGAGCTGGATGACCAATGACTAGGAGCCTGGCTGTGAGTCCCTCAGGTCCTGGGGATAGAATGGGCAGGGGGATAACTAGCAAGTAGCGTTGGGGAAGGGGAGGAGCTCCATGGCTCCCAACTCTAGTCACTTCAACAGAACTGTCATTTGCAAGACTTTTAGGCAGAGGCCAGGAGACTGCCATGCTATTCCAGGGGGTGTGTCCTGGCTGAGTCCTGGACCCAGGAGACTCTGAACACACACCAAGAGCATTGCTAATAGTGTGAGCCTTGCCAAAATTGTGACGATGGTGAGTGTTCCCTTCACGGCCTCTAGACCTCCTTGACGGCAAAGACTGGCCAAATAAATCAGCCACTGGCCAACCAGCTGAACTACATAATGGCTCGATCAGATTAAAATGGGATGTGGGCTGCCATCCAGGGTAGGTGACAATGGTGGCAGTGTGGGAAAGTAGATAATTTGGGATCTAAAAGTGCTTTTCTCAGTCCCTTAGGTCTGTGAGACTGGTCCTTCAAAGCCTGGTGTCGGTGAGTCAGCTAGACTGTCTGGATTCTACAGTGGCCCGGGCCCTGCTGTGAGAAGCACTTCAAGGACATCAGGAAATTCTGCTCCAAAGTCTCTTTGTTTCCTCCCCTCCCGGCAGGCTCATGCATTGCATTAAATAGCCTGCCTAGAGTCACCACACACATACACATATCACCCCACACACACACCACACACACACACATACACATGCCACCCCCCTACACATACCACACACACTCACACACATATATACCACCCCACACACACACCACAGACACACATAGACATACCACCTCCCCACACCACACCCTTCCCCACACACATACCACACACATTCACACCATACACACATATCACAAACACCCCCCCACACCCTCCCCACACACATACCACACACATTCACACCACACACACACATACACACACAAGCCTATTCTAGGGGTGTGTTTCTTGAATATTAGATCCCATTTCTTTCCATCCACAAGTTCATTTCTGCCCTTCCTCTCCAAGTACGGTGGGCTCGTGGCTGGCTTCAGCATCCCGGGTGGCTTTAGCCCCTGCACCTGCTCATGGGCACACAGGGGCTCCAAACTGGGCTGCTCTTGGCGCTGAGGGCAGAGCCTTTTTTCTGGAAGACCCGAAGGCAGGTCTTTATTTTGATCTTTCCTCTTGTTTATGGCTTGCAGGACTGAGCTGGGCACAGGGAAGCCAGGAGAGCCTGCTTTCTTGAGGCAATGGTCCTCCCCAAGCATCTGCCCTGGTATTTGGGTCTTTATCACCTCACATTTGTCCCTTTGCAGGGAATAAGCCCTTGGTGATTCTGTCCAGGGTCTCCTGAATTTGGTTTCCATGTCAGGGCCGCCTAACGCACGCCATGCATGCTTACGCCTCATCTTTCTTTAGAAAGGCGATGCTAGCTGGTGGCCATCTTTTGTGGCTATTTATATCATTCCTATTTTGATTCAATGTTTACTGACTGGGAAGAAATCTGCTCAGGTACTTTTCTTTGTTCTACTTCAATCCAGCAACATGAAATGGGCTTTTCTGGGAGAAAATAAAGGGCAAAAGTATTGGCTTTAGTGCCCTCTGGTGGCTAAATTGCAATCTGCTGTCTCCTCAGAAACTCAACTGCCGGCTTGGAAGGGGTGGGTGTTTGCAGGACCCACTATGACTCGCTCCCCTGCACGTGTTGGTTTCCACTGGTTTTGGTTTGGTTTGGTAAAACTTCCAAATCTCCAGCGATAAAATCAGGCATTTTTCCTTCTCCCGTTCAGAGAACTCTAAAAGGCTGAGCAATTTCAAATCAGAAACCTGTGCAAGAGTCCAGTTTGTATCAGAAAAGAGAATAAGACAGGTTGCATTCACTGGAGTGCCAGCAGCCAAATATACGGTGCAGATTGAGACATAGAGAATATTTCCTTTAAATGACCCAATGGTTCCCCTTTCACAAAAGATCCTGACCACTGCTGGCCAAAGAACAGGGGGCCCTACACATGGGAGATTTTTTTCTTTCTGTTTTAAACAATACAGAGTATTGTTATTATTAATTGTTATTAATTGTTATTAAAGTAAGTCAGATTTGCCTCCTCTTTGTTTCTCCCCTCCACTCCTTACATTCTTTCTCATGCCTTTGAAAGACCATGGGTAAGGCTGCCTACACGGAGCACAGCTTCTCCGGGCTGCATCCACTCCCCAGGCTTCAGAAGGCACAGCTCTCCTTTCCCAGCAGGGGTGAACAGGGGGTGCTTGTTAAGAATAAAGAGAATGCGCTTAATGATGCTTAGCCATCGATCTTCTCTCCCCCTCTCCCAAAGCCCTCTGCCATCTGCATCGCTCCCCAACCTTTTCCTCCTCTCCTTGTGATTGCTTGGCACCTGGACTTTTCTCTGCCTGTCTGCAAGCTGCCTTTGAATTGGAACCCTTTCCAAGTCTCTCCCACTGTTTGAGCTCCATTTTGCAGTTTCAGCTTTCCCTGGAGAGTTTCTTCAATCGCCTCTTGCCTCCAAATGTTGAGGACCTGCCCCTTGTCCTCGGGCACCTTATGTGGCGCAGCGCAGGCCTGAGAGCTGGGGTCCCCTCCCCCCACCTCTGCTCCTCACTTGGGACGTGAGAAGGGTGGACAAGGCTGCTGGTTTTCCCTCCAGAGCAGAGGGGTTCCAGCTGCCTCCAAAGAGATCTCCTAACCAGCCCTGACACTCTGATCAGAGGTCCCCCTTTCATCAATTTTTTAAACTGGGCTTCTAAGAAATGTTTTGTTTTCTTTTTGAAAAAAAAAAAATTGTGGCTTAAAAGGAAAAGCTTAAAGAAAAGTTCAAAGAAAAAAAATCCAAGGAACAGTGGACAAAGTGACCTGATATGCCTTCCAAAGCTCTCACACACCGGAATTCCCCTCTCTCCCACTCCGTCCTCCCCCACCCTCCTCGGAGGAAGGCAGCAAGTGAGCAACACTTTATAGACAACATTTCGCACTGGTCTCCAGCCATCAGCTCTTCTAATGGGTCTTGGGCAGCTGTCCCAGGCCAGATAAGCCACATTAAAGCTGAGAACAAAACCAAGGGATTGGATTTCTTTTTAGATTAGGAGAAAAATGTGGTCTGGGTTCCTGGAAGCTGTTAAGATGCTTTTAAACGATGTCTTAAATAAGGACACTCTTAAGCTTGTCTTAGCTTTTGAAACTTCTTGGGCAGGTTTCTGTTTTGTTTTGATAGAAAGTTGTTCTAAAGAACTGTGTGAAATTTGCCTACTCTGGTGTCAGGCTGAGGCATGAGGGAGAAAGGAAACCAATTTTTGTCAAGCGCATGGTCAGCTTCAGGAACTGGATGTAGATGAACTCAGGGAATCCTCAAGATGACCCCTGTGTCCCCATTCTGTAGATCAGTGGCTTCGAGAACTTAAAATCATGGGCCCACATAGCTGGTAAGACAAAAACCCAGCCTTCGAACCAGGTCTGGCTGATGCCTGAATTTGCAATGTCCCACAGAGAACGTGGAGTCTGTAAAGAAAAGCTTTACTTGGGAAATTCCTTTGGGATTCAGAGAAATTCCTTCAAAAATAGGGGCACGATGTAATTTATCTTCTAAATGAGGAAACATGCCCAGGACAAATGTCGAACTAGGTGGGATAACAGGACAGCAGGCATGAAATGGTACTGTTCTGGGCAAACCAGGATGCAGGGTCACCCTCTTCATCACATGGGCCAGCCCAATTCCTATGACAACAAGAAGCGAGGATACACCAGGAGAATCAGAAATGGCAGGACCAAGATTTGAACCCAAATCTCTCTAAAACCCCCTTTCTCCCCGCTACATCGTATGCCCTCCTGACATGCTCTCTTCACACGCCCAAGGCCGTGACCGAATTCCCTGACTCATACAACATTTAGGGGTCCGGTCAGCACAAAATTTTATTATCCTGAGCGTTTTTGAGAAGGAGAATATCCAAATTTCATCTTAGTTCTAAAACCAAATCAGAAACTTCATGCAGTCGTCGAGAACTTTGCGAATCAGACTTATAAACTGGAGGTTAAAAGAAAGAGTGGTCCCCTTTCTACTTTTTTCAACTCCCTCTACTTTTCTCCATCCTTCATTAAGGTTGAAAATTAGTACGCTTGTTAAAGCATTGCTGATGCTGATGGTCTCAAATAAGCAGAAAGCCCATGTAAATAAGCTGTTCCCAGCCATAGGACAGGAAGCTGTACTAATCATGCCATTCTTTTGCTGTATTTCTGATGCTTTGACGTCTGGGGCCTTGCTGACCCCGGAGGGACTGCCCCTCCCTGAGACAGCCAATTCCTAGAGGTGGGAAATGCCTGGCCTTCTAGAATACCTTTAATAGGTGAACTAACCAATCCAGAACCTACTCCCACCACCGCCTCTACTGGGGTCTCACACCCCGGGCCACTATCCACTGCCCCAATCACCCCAGGGCAGGTACCAGACAACTAGGGACAATCCATACACTCTGGAGCCTGCTGAAAAGGTTTAAACTAGGCAATTTTGAGCTCGCTTACCGTGCCTCATGCATTGCTTCCCACAGAAACCACAAGAAAGGCTCTTGACCACATTTTCCCCTCACTCCTTCTGCCTCCTGACTGACCAGGTGCTCCCCACTGTTCTGGAGTGCCTCCTCCTCTTGGCAACTGTGCATAACAAACCATCTTTTCAATGGCAGTCGTCTCCTGATCTCTTGGCCTTACCATATCTGAACAATAACAAAACCTCCATTTTAAAACATAAGCCATCCCTCTTAAAAGGCACTGATCCACTATTTCCTCTTCACTATAAATGGTTTCAGTACCTGGGAACAGCAGCAGTGGGCAAATGCAATGGTGGTCCCAACCCAGAATTTTATTTTCATGAAGACCTACAAATAGCCTGCTTTCTCCCCAGTGGTGGTCAAGCAAAGCAGTGAGAAGGGACAGTGCGTTAAAGAGATACCCCGGTAAACGTTATAGTGCCATCTGGACATACCCTACACGGAGCAAAGCAACATCCCATGCTAAATTAGGAAAACAAAACCATTGACAACGACCAGAGTAACTAATCGCAAATCTTCCATAGCCATTTGCTCCTGGAATCATCACCATGGAAGTCTGGGAGTAGCCTAAAGTACTTTTTTTGGGAAAAAATACATTAAAAATATGCAAATTGAATTCACTGCACTGGATTGCAAAAGATATATACAGTACATATTTAAAGAAGCTTGTAAGAGTGAAGATATTAAATGTAGAAAAATGGAACATTCATAGTTACAAGAAATCCCAATAATGCTGGCATTTCTCCCCCCATGACACTCCCGCTAGTAATTAATCTTGAAATGTGTTTGCAGAGTTCTTGTTTGTTTCAAAGTTGGGAAATAAATGTGCTTCCCTGCGAGAACAAAGTCCGTAAATATTTTATGTAAGTGAGAGAAGTGAATTGAATTCATCCCAGGAACATTTGTCATGCCCAGTTAGGACAAGAAATCTGCTTTGCCAGCATCAGCCTAACGGCATCTGCCTGGAAGATATTTGGAGCCCAGAGTTGAATGATAAAATGCACGTGATTTGTTTCCTACTCACCCTTTAGCCAGTGTTGCTATGCCAACGTCAGTTAACTTCATCCCTACACCTATAGGAAGAGAGAACAAAGGCAGAATTTACACGGAGCCCCTCAGAAAGGACTGACAATCTATTCAGGGGAGGGGTAGTGACAGCCACATCCTCATTTCCCTTCCTGCATAAACACACAAGTTCCTCCTTGTTTTCATCAGCAGAGGCCTCTTTCTGTGGAGCCCGACAGGCTTTCAGACTTGCATCCAGCTCTTTGGGATGATAATGGGGAGGGGGGGCCTCTGACATAGCCGTCCAGGGAAGTTGTGGCTCATGGGTGTGCCGCCCCAGACAATGCAAGCCCTTTGCGGCTCCAGAAATGATGTCCTCTGCTTGCCTGACCGCCCCCTCTGGTGCTGCTCCATGAATGGCTCTGAGACCTGTCCCTCGTCCCATGAACTCTCTGCCCAGAAATGCTCTGATTTGGGCTTAGGTCTGCTTCTCATTCTTCATTCATAGTGGAAACTCTTACAGTGGGAGGTGGAATGGGCATGGGTTGGGGTACCCAAGGTCATCCATGAGAAAGTTTGAGATGGCATTTGCTCAGTTCAAAGCCAAACTCCAGATATGTGATTTCCCATTTCCATACAGTCAGTTTTCTGATCCAGGACTGAAGATTTTCTGGGTTGGCTTTAGACCTAGGGAAACACTCCTGAGTTGCTGACTATTAACCATTGGCTTGGACACGTTTACATGTGTCACCCGTGGTCTAACCCTTCGATGCTTTTCCTAACCTCTATCCATTAAACCATTGGGGGCGGGGGACTTCCAAACCAAAACAGCAAAATAGCTCCTGAGCTTCCCACTCTGGTTCGGCGAAGTGCCACAGGCATTCCTGATAGAATCCCAGGCACACAGGAGTCATTTTGCTTCTGTCTCCCCAGCAGGAGCAATTAGGAGAGTGGCTAAGGAATCAGGATGCAAAGAGAACGGAAAATCCTCCTGTCTTGCACGGTCGGGAAGGGCAAGCTTGCCATCACCTTCTGCAGTAGAGAAGAGCCATCCTCTGTCACCCTGCCCGCCTCCCCGTCTCACTCTTAACCTCTGCCAGGTCTGGAAGAAGGCAAACTTCTCTGACGCCCAGAGTGTGAACGGCCTCTGGCCTTTCTGGAATTCTCCTTGCCACACCAGGGACCAGCTCTGCCCCTGTCTCTCTCGGCTGTTGGCTATGGGCACTTGCTCCAATTCAGTGGCCGTCTACTCAGTCTCACCCATGAAATCTAGTGACAGGCCTTTGATGGCCGGGCACAGGGTCCATGGGGCTACCCCACTCACGTGTCTGGACCTGCCAGATTCCAGGCCCGGGTCTTGCCTCCTCTCTTGCCCCTGACTCTAGTCCTATCTGAGCCAGGCTGTGATTGCTGTATTCCCCTCAGCCAGCAGGTGACCTGCTCAGTGATGGGCCTGGCAGCAAAGAAACCAGTCTGAGCATCCCCCGCAAAACCAACCCTGAGAGTCAGACTTGATGGCAACCTAGTCCCATGGGTCTCCACTCCTATGAGCACTGTTTTCTGAGGCTCAGAAAAGGGAAGCTAAAGGGTTAATGTTCTGATTCAGCAGTGTCTGCCTGGAACACGGCAAAAAAACAGGCCATGTTGCTATTCAGACTGGCTATTCAGACAGAAGCAACGAGCCCTGGTTTTCAGCAGTGCACCTGTGAGCTAAATTAGACACGGCCCTTTGGGTGAGCCACTGAGCATTGTAAAAGCCTTTCACAGTTGGCAACTAATTCATCTCATTCTTTCAAAGCTGCTAACAACTAGAACATACGTAGAAATGCTTCACATAGCTTTTATTACAGGGACCGTGCTCAAAAAAACCCCCAAACACCAAATTGCAAAAGCTCCCTTTGGACATCTTGTTTTGTGGAAAGCTGTATTTAAAAATCACAGCTCTAAGCTGCACAGAAGTCCAATTTTTAAAAGTCATTTGGCGAAACGTCCTTGAACTTGGGGAATTGCTTTTCCTTGCTTCTCACAATACCAGCTGTCACTTACAGTTTAGAAAAACAGAACATAATTTTTAAGAGGAAATTTCTCTCTCGGTTTAATAATTTCCCAGGTTATTAAGGGTCTCTGCAGGACAATAATTTAAATTCTAATGTGCAGCTATTAAGCCGAATTGGGAACAATCATCAGCTACAGGTCTTATCTGATGGAAGGAAGGAAGCAGGTAGCTTTAGGAGTTCATTCTCCAGAATTTGGGTTCTTGGGTCTTTGGGGTGACACTTCTTAGAAACCCTAGTGGTTTCACCAGGGTGAGGATCTTAGGGCCAATCACAGGCGCAGCTTTTACTTCTCAAAGCTGCAGGACCCACATCAATCCTGTCAACAAGCAAATGCAACCAGGGAGGGGATGACTTTTTAGAGCTTGAGAAGGTGATGGTTGAGTTTGGATTTGTTCATCTTTTCTAATCCTAATTCCAGTGTCTCAGGAAAATTATAAAACGTGGAGATTGTTTAGAGAATGGATGTGTTGTCTTGTGCCACAAGGACGATGACAATAAAAAGGTTTTTCCCAGCAGCAGCAGAGAGTAAATACACACGGCTATGGAACACCGCGCCGACACATTAAACTGCACACATCACTGACAGAGAGATGTGATATTCCACTACGGCTGTTAAGTAGTGCCTGGAAGAGAACCCAGCTGTGTGGGAAGCTCCAGGGTGCTGCTTTTCAGGAGAAGAATTATAGTTAATGCAAAATTAACTCGGAAGGAGAAAAGATGGGGGAGCAGCAACAATTGTACAGCCGGGGTCTAATTAGAATAGAAAGCTGTCTGTTAAGACCATATTGTGTGTGTGGCAGCAAAGCCTCTTTGAAAAGTGAGCAGATATGGCCGCCTTCAATCTGCAGATCGGCCCTGTCTGCAAACTGTAACGTTGCACTTCCCAGCTGGCCCTCGAGGAGTCCCTCATGGGAACATTTAACATCAAGAGACACTTGGAAATCTCTTGCCAATTTGTAAATTTGTGGTTTAGTGGAAAGAACATGGGGTTTGGAGTCAGAAATCATGGGTTGGAGTCTTGGATCTCTCTGCTCATTAGCTGAGTGACAGCAGGCAATTAAATCACCACCTCTGGGCCTCTGTTTTCCCATCTGTAAAAAGGGGATCATAATATCTTCTCTGGAGGATTATTATGAAGATTAAATAAAATAATAGGAAAAATGACTGCATACAAAAACTGGCGAAATCTAAGTAAGGTCTTTGTCTACTTAATTACATCGTGCCAATGTGAATCTCCTGGTTTTGATAACATGCTGTAGTTATGTAAGATGCTATCATTATGTGAAGCTGGGCAGAGGGTACACAGGGACCTCTGTACATTTTTGTAACTTCTTGTGTCTATGGTTATTTCAAAACAGAAATTAAAAAACTAGGGAACACATGTTACGTGTCAATGCTGTGCTAAAAGTTTTATGATCTCATTTAATCCTCATAACAACTCCATATGGAAAGTATGAGGCACAGAGAGGGAAGTAACTTGCCCAAGGCTAACAGCCAGGAAGTGGAGGAGCAGGGACTAGAACCCAGAGGCAGTCTTGTTCTTCACCGCCACGCTACAGATAGAGCTTGAGATTCTCGTAGATGACAGCATCTGACATTTAGCAGGCAAATAATTACAGTTCAGATTTTTCTTAACAACATTATTATTTGGAAAGGAAAAGAAATAGAAAACCCCTGTGGCAGAAGCTGTGGATGCCCCACCCATTTCCCTCACCCTAACCACTTCCGTGCAAGTGGCTCCACCTCCAGGTGCCACCACCAGCATTTCTTTGCCTTTCTCTGAGCACAGGAGCCTGCTTTGCTCCGCTTGGCTTGCCCGTGTGGCAGGCGGCAAGTGCAGGGAGTTAACGCCCCCACCAGGAGCAGCCTGCCACTGGAACCTAAAGGGAATGGGGGTATAAACACCCCTGCTCCCACACTCCTTGGGTGCAACAATTCTGAGAAGAGTGTTCCGCACAGGCTCCCAGAGTTCCTGCAGCAGACGTGAGCTTCAGCTGCCCACAGTGGTAACTGGCTGTATTGTGCTTATTGGCTGTTCTCCCCTCTCCTGTCACACGTCCCCACTCTTTTACCAACGTTTCCTGGGATCTCTTCCAAAATATTTGTACTTGAACATTTGTGAACAGTAAAGGATTAACCTTGCCCAAATAAAGGTTCAACACTTGCCCAACTCCTGGGAGGCAACCTCTAAGCCATTGGAATGTCCTGCCTGATGAGAGTGTCTTTGTCTGCCTAGCACCTTGGGCCGTGCGGTATCAGCTTGATCTCTGCAGAGGCTAAAGACTAAGGTCAACCTTATGGGCAGTCGGTCACGCCTATGTGATGGACCCCCCAGTAAAAACTCTGAACACCAGGGCTCGGGCGAGCTTCCCTGCTTGACAGCACTCCATGCATATTGCCACACTTCATTGCTGGGAAAAGCAGGTACTGTCCACATGACTCCACCAGGAGAGGACAACTGGGAGCTCCCACCTCGTCTCTCCTGACTCTGTCCGTGTGCCTCTTACCTTTGCTGATTTGAGCCTGTATCCTTTCACTGTAATAAACCATAACCATGAGTGTAAAGGCTTCTCTGAGTTCTGCGGGGCCTTACAGAAAGTTAATGAACCTGATGGTAGTCTTGGGGAATCCCCAAATCACAATTTGTCTCAGGGCTTTCTCTATGGGAAACCTAATTATGACATCCCCACTTCATATGACAAATGTTTCCTAACAATTTATATATAAATTGAAAATGCTGTAAATTTACCAGGGGAGATAAAAACTAAAGCAACTGTGAAAGACTCTTTTACTTATTAAAAATGAATTATTATGTCTTAGTTTACCTTTTGGTATATCCAGATTTTCTCATATATTTCTGAATTTTGCCTGTTGAGGATATAACAATAAAGCCGATCTTTAGTTACCTGTTGTAATGGGAAGGCGTTATTGGCATTAATGATTAAAATGTTCTTTATTCCTCCATTTGGCTGGTCATTTAGGGCTCCTCTGTCACACCTTGTTTCTGATGAGACATTAGTAACACTTCCTACTGACAAAAGTGCTTAAAGTGACTCAGCAGACCCCTCCTTCTCCTCCCCTCCCCATGCCCAGGAATATTCCAGGCCCACAGCATCCTTGGAGCCCGGGTCAAGCTGCTCTCCTCACCCTGCATGTCCGTGACTAGGAGGCCGCCACTTGTTTTCTGGTATACCCAGTGCTGGAAGGTACAACACTTCTGACCAGCCTCCGATTCTCTTCTCAAGAAGTTTATTTCCTTCCCATCCCTGATGGAATACTTCACAAATTCTCCAATCAGCTCCTCCTCTACTGTTGCATAAGGGATGTTGTTCTCAGGTCGATGGATAAGAAAAATGGGAATGATCCTGGAAGGGACGAGAACATGCGCACACATCATGTTGCCTGATGGGAATAAACACTTTGGGGGCATTCTACCCTCACTGGAGTAGCAGGGAGCTGCGGAATAAATCCCTGGGTTCTGTTAGATTTAGGTTAAAAAACTCCCAATGATTATTCCATGAGTAAAAGGCTGTGTTTCTGTTTGTCATTTGTTCCTAGAGTTGATCAGAAACTCCTCTTTGGGATGGGGTTTAATTGCTCTGTAGAAATGAATGTCTTCATTATAGTCATGTCTCAATGACCCACTGGTCACTATAACCACTATAACTGGTCACTGGTGACTGTAACCCACCTATCCATCCATCACAGATCCATCTTTCCAGCCATCCCTCCATCTTTCTTTCTTTCCTTCCATTCAGTCTACAAATATTCATTCAGTGGTTTCTATGTATCAGACACTCTTCCAGACGCAGTTCCAGAAAACAACAGTAAAGAAAACAGAGGCTCTGCTCACAAGGATCTTACATTGAACGGAGGAGACAGACAATAATCAAGTAAATGTACAGCACTATGTGCTATGTGAAAAAATAAAGCAGTGGAGAGGAGATGAGTAGGCACCGTGTGTGTGTGTGTGTGTGTGTGTGTCTTTCTGGTGTAGAATCCTCTGATTCAATGAACGTGGGATCTGGCACAGATGCCCTTTTGAGGACCCTTATCCCTATCCCTCCTTACCCTCACTTGCGCAAGACCTTTCCAAGTCCCTGGACCAATCTTTATATTCATAATTTTGTGTTCTTTTCCTTAGAAAGTGCCCCAAATTGTGTACAAGTCAAGCCACACAAAACTTGGGTCTGCTCCTACAGGAGGGTGCCGCGGTTCTATGCGTGGTGGACTGGTCACGGGGTTGACTCTTCCTCCTTGAGAACAGGCTAAGAGGACAGAGACTGGGAGGAGGGGGGCTGGAGAAGAGAGAGAACGGGGCAGGAGGAATTCTTATAACAGGGACCCAACTCGGTCCGGGTTGCTGTCTTAGCATATTCAACACAGAGGCAATTTGAGTGTTTTTTTCTTTGCATTATGTTAATCTGTCTTGAAGTTGCTGAGAAACGTTTGTGGACTAAATAAGTATGTAAGCATTTCTTGGCAAAGGGCAGAAAGTATTAGAATTTATACATAGTATGCTCAGCATACCACCTCAGGGAGAGAATTTTTCCAATTTTGTGAGCTAACAGGGATGGTGTAGACAAGAATTCCTTCCTTCTTTCCTCGCCCTGACATATTTTACTGATATATGAATGACAGACTGTTCTGTCTGAAATTTCCAATGTGCACTGACACAGCACTTTCTCTTTCCACTTAAGCACGCACATGTGATCTCAACCAGATAAAGAGATCAGTAAATACAAGCTCCAGACATCCGAAAATCTCCTTGGGTCAATAAATATTTAGTTAATAAGAGGATAAAAGTAATCGGTGTAATTTATCTCTGTAGGATTCCAGGAAGTGGGTACCGTGATTTTCTATTCCTGATCACCCAGTTCTCTCTTCCCTGACACAGCGCCATATTTTATTTTCACCATGAGATGAACCATTTTGTGATATTCTTGTGTTCCCTTATATTTGTTTATTGTTTAGACAATGTAACATCCATGAAAGTAGATACCTTTTCCTTTCTATTTAACATGATGGATACATTTATTGAATTCATCCAACCACCTATACATACATACATTTGTTTGAAGACTATTTATCAGGTGTCTTTCTGTAAACCTCTAGTGACCCAGTGGAGAACAGGACAGCAGCCATGTGTGCCTTGATGGAGCTTACAGACAGAGACCAATTGACATGCTTGTCCTACTGGTCCTTCTCACCCTCTCATCCCTCCAGGCCCCCAACCAGTCAAGGGTGGTAATACAAGAAAGGGTGAACACACTTACTCTGGCACTTCTCCAAAGCCTTCCAGAGGCTGTGCTTCAGCAGCATAGATCTTGGCATAGTGTCTGGCCGTATTTTGGACATAGCATTCCTATATCACCCGAAAACATGGGAAATCCAAGTGATTAGAAGAAATTCAGAGAGTTGCTTGGAAATGCTAATCAGATTTCCTATTATAGATCCAGCCAGTGGATTCTCAAACCTATCCCCTGGTTGGGAACACAAAACCAAATATTATTACAACCTAGAGCTGGCCACTTACAGAAGAGCTCTGAGACCTGAAGGAACTATCCAGCTGAAGGCCAAGTGGTCTCTGGGGCCAAGTGTCCCTGAACTATAAAATTTCTGGAACCTGCATGGCTGAAGTTTACCCTTGAGGGTGCTGGTTCCTTGGCAGGACGTCAGGTAAGCTTGGGGCCTGCTGGGTTTTCCATGAGCTCTCCTACCTGAGGTGATTCTTCAAAGGTGTAATTTGAGTTGTAAACAGTGAACACTTTGCCAAGATTGTTGTCTTAGAAAAAGCAAACTGGATTCTGCTTTCTACTCTGTAGGGCCTCTCTGAGTAGGAGTCTGGATGCTGGGGGACTTTCCATGACTGGGCCAGATGATACTTGAGATGGAAGGAATATTCAGTGAAAGAAAAGAAAAAAGAAGGGCGGATTTGGAGGAGAAAGGAAGACAATTAGCAAAATCCTATACTCGGAGAAGAGGGGCTACCTTCATGAGCACCAAGTCCCATGTGACATTGCCACATCTGGGAGAATCATGGATAACTAATGCTTAGGGCACCTGAGAGATTCATCGGAGAACACCTATTCATTTTATAGGTAATGCTTTTTAAAAGGCACCTAGTTCGTGAGAGAGCTAGCCTCAGCTCTCCTGAAGCTTGGCCAGTGCGAATGTCAAAAGTGAGATACATGGACCAAAGTGGGATGGGGAGGCAGGAAGAGAAGCTAATGCTCTCCTCTTGCCTCAGAGTTCTGTGACTGAATAACACAGAGAGGTGGGAACTTAACTAGAGACTTGGGTCAATCTCTCTCCATAGCTTAAGGGCTGACACTGAACCAAAGTCAGAAAGACAGGGAACAGGACAAGTGCTGACCCTTCTGAATACACCCCAGCCACCTCCTCCTCCACAAAACAAAACACTCCAGAAACGGATTCTGATTTTAGCTGTCCTTGGGAATCCCGGAATTTGGTGTAGCTTAGAACCCCCACTTTCCATGTCATCCCACATCCAAGAAACCCCCAGGGATCTCATAGGGCTTCCTAGGAACAGAAATGATCCCAGCCCGGGTCAGAACTGATGAGGTGCCTCCAGACATAGGCTGAGTCCAAGAAATTACTCCTGAGAACTGAGACATGACTCCCAGCATTTAGCCTTGACCCAGTGGCTCCCTTATAACCACATCCCAAAGGGAGTAAACACCCTCTTGGAGACAATCCCATTAATTCTGAGTCTAATTTTCATCTCAGGTTATCATGGGTCCCTCTCACACTTCAAGTGCCACCTTTAGGGCAGGTGGACCCACCTGGGCAGCGAGTTTGTAGTTTCTCTGGACGAGCTCATCGTTGTTTCTGGTCCCGTAGGCAACAGCATTGTGCACCTTGAGTACGCAGGCATGGCCAGGCTTGAAGACTGGCATGAGGCCCTGCATTACTTTACTGCGGAAGGCTTTCCGGTGGACGCCTTCCCCAAAGTGCAGCTCCTCAGTTGCAATTTGACCGCGCAGGCGGCCCCCAAAGTAGCTGTCATTGAGGAAGTCTTCTCTGAAGATGAGCTGGCTGAATTCAATCTCTTCACATCCTAAAACATAGCACAACTTTAATTAGACAGAATATCCCCCAATCCTGCTCCTTGGGTAACAAACGTTCCCACATAGGGACAATGACAAGGTTGACCTGTAGAACCTAGGAGGGGAAACCACACTTAACCCCTAACAGAGGCATAGCTCAGAGATGAGATGGGTGGGTGCTGACAGGGAGACGGGTCATTGAGGAGATGTGGGAAGATCAGTGTGAGGCCCCAGTGGATCAGATGAAAGGGGAGAAGATTGGTTGAAGCCAAACTGGGGATACTGGGAAAAGAATTTTAGACAGATCTGGAAAACAAAAGCAGAACCATGCAAGGTGATTAAAGAAAAGTTGAGAAGATAAAGTACAGAAGAGGGAGGAAGGACCAATGGTAAAGTCTGATAAACGAATGTTTCTCAACCTTTTTTTCATTATGCCCCCCAGTGAGGAGCCTCTTAGGCTTTTTTTCTAACTGTCCCCCATAAAATTTTAGTACCACAGATGTACTGTATACCTGTTTATGTACTGTGTGTATATCCGTGCTTTACACACAAGAAGAATACGGTTTTTTTGCCTCCCCAAGAATCAATTTTTGCCTCTTGGGGATGATACTGCCTCTGTTGAGAATGCATGTCATAGATATAATAGGCGAAAAAACGAAGCAAAATAAGTAAAAAGAACTGCCTTTGAAGAGAAATTGATAAAAAGTAGAATTATTTGTAAAAAAAAAAAAAAAAGTAGAATATTTTTTGAGTTTTCTAGCAGCTGTTTCAGAGTCGATTCTGCACGTGTTTCAGATGACCATGCATTCAATCAGAATGTTCCATTTTAAACTAGAGACGACCAAGTCAGAGTTCAGAGAAGAAAATAAGATGGCTTTCAATTAAATACGATTGTTAAGATTTTTAAAAACACCTTCCACTCCTAAAGTCAATGAAAACTGTCATCTTTCTGAATGTTTAAAAGAAGAAAGCCATCAGAATGAAAATCCCACTTCACATTTTTATTTAGAATATTCAGAGAAATATTTTTCTCTCCTTTTAAAAATATTTTCAAATCATATGTGTTAAGAGCAGACTATGACTGATGCTAGCTATTAAAAGTACAAGGAGACTAAAACTACTCTTAAAGGGTATTGATCCAGGCCAACTTATTGCCAGAAAGAAATAAAAGGGGCTGGTGGGGGATTTTCAAATAGAAAAAGTGGGTGAAGGAGCTAGTGGAAAGATGCTCCAAGACTTTTCACAAAGACTAGCAGCAGCCTCCTGCAGAGTGACCTGTCACTGTTTCTAGAGAGAATTCGGCTGGGGCAGCAGGAAGACAGGCAGGCAAATAGGATATTTTCTCAGATAAATTCTAAGGAGAAAGTTGTATCACAGATTTCATCCTAAGGAATAGAACCAGAAATTTTCTTTTTAATTTATTGAGAGGAGTATAGTGTTTTTTTAAAAGTTAAACTTAAAAATTATGGGGCTGGCCCCGTGGCCGAGTGGTTAAGTTCGCGTGCTCCGCTGCAGGCGGCCCAGTGTTTCGTTGGTTCGAATCCTGGGCGCGGACATGGCACTGCTCATCAAACCACGCTGAGGCGGCGTCCCACATGCCACAACTAGAAGGACCCACAACGAAGAATATACAACTACGTACCAGGGGGCTTTGGGGAGAAAAAGGAAAAAAATAAAATCTTTTAAAAAAAAAAAAAAGTTAAACTTAAAAATTAGACAACAAAATGGAGAGGGAATGCTTTCTCTATAACCCAGATCTTGTCAATTCTAGTTACATGATTAATTTATTTGGAAAATTTGGACCCTAATACCACTTAAAGAATATAGGAAGTGTTTTATGTATATACAGCAGAGCCCAGTGAATATGAGCTATATTTACTCATACTGTTTTCCTTCAAAGTCTCAACATTTCTAAAGTTCAGTTACTCTTAAAAGTAAGAAGTTTGTGCCTGTCACAGCTGGTAAATTTTTAACAACCTGCCTGGGGGGTGGGGAGGCCCTGGTTTTTGTAGTGTTTTCCAATTTCTATGGTGTAAACACTCTCACTGTGGCCAATTTTAAACTGCTGGTGCGACGTCACAGGAATGTGGAGCTGGGAAGAGAGGCCCACAGTCAGCTCTTAGCAGGCATCCCAGATATTAAATAGAAGAAGATGGGCACAGATGTTAACTCAGGGCTAATCTTCCTCAAAAAATAAATAAATAAATAAAATTACCAGCACCCTTCTAGGTGGGGGTGGGCACGAGTGTGGGGACTGGTAATTTTCCCTAAGAGGAAATCCATGAGGAGCATGGACTCCATTAAACGTACTCAGTGGGTGGCCCAGCGGCAGCGTGAGTGTTCAGGAGGAGCTGTTAGGCTCCTGCTACATCAGGTGTGCACAAATGTCAAAGGAAAGCATGAAACCCCATCTTTCACTTTTATTAAGATGCAAATGAATGGAGTTGCTCTCCTAGACACTTGGCTCTCTTTGGGAATCTGTTCAGCTAGTCAAACTGAAAAGTAAATTGAAGAAACAAAACAGGCTGTGTAAGTGCCAGAGGCTGAAAACTCCATGCAGATGGGCTGAATGCAAGTCTGATGCTTAAAGGAAAAAGTCTAACCCCAAACTCCCTCTCCACAGGTTCCCAACAAGTGCACAGCTACAGTCTCATCTCTTTCATAAAGAATACACTTCTGGATATTCATGGCCTCATGCACTTATAATAGGCCTTGCAATCAGGCTGAAACAGCTCCTGAGCTGTCATGCATTTCTCTGTCATTCCTGGGCTCTCTCCTACTTGGGTAGACGAGTCCATGGGAATATTGCTTCTACCACTGACTCCAGGAGCTATCTCATGCCTTATGGTTCTCCCATTTCTTCTCACATCCAACTCAGACTGGCTTACCTTTAATATCCTGGTGACTTGAAAGTTGTTGGAGAACTAGAAGACAAAGAAGAGAATGCCCTCAGTACAGATGAACATTTGGAAGCGGTAGGGGCTAGTGCTTTTCATTTGAAAGTGAAAAGCTGAAGTTTACCTTCAGCGGTGAGATTAAATTCAGCAGTCACTTTTCCATAACTGTTATTGATGCAGCAATAATAGATGCCCTGGTCCTTCTGGCTGGCTTGAACGATGGCCAAGGACACAGTGGAGTTGTCTCCTGCACTGCAATGGGGGACATTAAGGTTTGCACGCATAATCATCCTGAAGTTGCATTTTTCTAATACACTTAAGGAGAAAGAAGCTAATGCTCCCGTCCTAATGTTTTTAGAGAATGAGCTGGCTAAAGGACAAGATGGTGATAAGCGGTTTAAATAACTTATGTATCTGTAGAGGACGATCAATACATTTTTGGTTTAACACCCTCAACGAATATGCAATATTAATACACAGAAATGTCTGGGAGTTTTGACTGCCATGAGTAGACCAAGGAAGTGGAATTGTGAAATCTGGGGGATGTTGTTAATATTTCTGATCAGAATTCACCTCCATTATGTTACTGATCAGGTGTCGTGTGCTTGATGGAAACCTAAAAATTCCAAACCCAGATCTGAACACAGACACAGTAAGACACAAGAGAAAGAAGGTCTTTGCTGTATATAAGGACTCATGGCTGAAAACTCTTTTAAATAATGCATTCCCCTAGTGGATATCAACCATCCATCCATCTGTCCATCCATCCACCCACCCACCATTATTAAGTTCCAAGCACTGTGCTATGAATAGAAAAACTGGTGGGGGCAGAGGTGATGATGATGATGATGATGATGATGATGATGATGATGATGATAGCGAATGTGCATCAAGTGCTTGGTATGTACCAGCCATTGTGCTAATCACTGAAAGGTCTATTTCATGTCACCCTCAGAGCAATCTAATGAGAGAAGTACTCTTACTATTCCCAGTTCACAGAGAGGAAGATTAAGCAAATGACCTAAGGTCACACCGCTGATAAAGGTAGACTCAGGACTTAAACCAAGATAGCCTGAGCCTGGAGCCCTCATCTTGCCTTCATTAAGCTGCCTCCCCAGGTGATTTGTGATTCCTGCTCTCAAATCTGGGATAACTGGAATTGTGGGTAAAGCCACAATCTTTAGTCCAAAGTCTCAAACAAAAAACTTGCTTTGCAACCAAAAAACGATATTCAAATATTGTTCTAGTTTTGTTGTATATAATGAATTTTGTTTAAACATTCACCAAGTTGTGTGTGTGCAGGGTATGTTTCACTTTTGGTTCATTTCACAGCTCAACAACAAAATCCATTTGTCTTGAGTTTGTCTCAGTTGCACATTCAACAAAAGAGTTCATTAGTGGTTGGTTTTTCAATAAACTTGAAGTCTCTGATGTATACATGACTCTTCTGGAATGTACCAGTGACTTAAAACAAAGTCCCCTAAATCATAATTCTTTTTCCATTGATGGGGCCTCTGAACACATCCTGAACACACGATTGAAAGCCCAGTTATAAGGGGAAGATTTCCTGACAGGGCTGAAAGTCTTCAGAGAGTCACAGAGGGGCTGGTGCAACGCCCTTCTCCAGTGGCTCACTGATTAGCACAGCATGTCTGTTCCTGAAACAGCAGTCGAGCTCCACCAGAACAGCTGGCTGCTGAACTAGAATTGTCTCATGAACATCTTCCTCCCAACCCAGAAATTCCCTGATTCTCTGATGACTTGGCCCAGAACTTTTTTCTGTCTTGACCTATTACTCCCATCCAAGACCTTTTTCTGGGAGGAATAATTTAGGAGTCAGACAGGCCTGGATTCAAATCCTGAGCTGACCTCAGGCATGTTACCTAGTCTCTCATCCTCAGTTTCCTCCTGTGGGAAAGAGGAAAGAGCAAGACCATCTCTTCGAAGTATGAGGAGTGACCAGCACCAGGCATGTGAGGCTCCAGCAAAGGGTCTAGTCTAGTGAGTGGTCACGGACCATCAGAGTGGGTTAGCAGCTGTGTGCCCCGTACTGAGGCATTCAATGGTAAAATTAAAGAAAGGCACAGTCCTTGCCCTTCCAGTCTGGGAGGAGATGGACAAACAGAACATACCAACTCAAACTGTGGAAAGTGAAAAGAAGTGATCTTGCATCTTCTTAAATCAATAGGGAAAAAGCTCAGTTTCACATCCTGTTACCCTGTGAGGGACAAATCTCTTTACTTTTAGGGGAAGAAATGGACAAATGCAGAAAGAGCTGAACAGGAGGGGAGCTTAGCTGGAGACAAGCACAAAAGAAGGCCATGCCATGAACGCGATCAGAATAACATGGCCAAGAACTAAACTGGCTGAAGCGAGAGGGTACCTAACCTGGGGACTTCTCAGAGGACCCCATTATCCACCATCAGCCCCAGGGAGCCAGTAGGGGGCAGCACCCGCTGTCCCCCTCCAGCCTGGGCTGAGAAGTCCTTGGGGTGTCCTTCCTATCGCCAACCAATGAGAACCTGCCTGCAATGGCAGCCAGCTCTTTACTCCCTGGCTGTCCAGCAGGAATGATGTGACCTGTGCTCCAAAACATTGCTCAGCTTCCAGCCAATCACTCCATGAGACAACTGCTCTGTCAAAGGCCCAGGGCACGCTAGTTACCAAGAAGGTACTGTTGGCCAGGGTAGCACCAGAGTGTGCCAACTTGAGATCTTCATGGAGTCAAGACATACCACCATCATACAAACACTCAGAGAAAGCTACCACTTCCTTCTTCTTGGTTTCCTCAGAGTACATTCGCCTTGCCCCAGCCACAAGAAAGTGTCCTGACACCTAATTTCCACACTTTAGCCTCTTAAGGAAAAGTATCCAAAACCTGGGGACAAAGGCGAAAGGATGATTGCATCTCCCTTTGTATGTCACTGTTTCAAGGGCTCACCCACAGAGGATTTAATTATAGGAGAATGCGCCCGTGCTTGTCATCACCATCTACCACTTAAACAGAACCCCCTCAGACGCTTTTAAGTTACAGCTTGTAAGCTTTCTGTCCAGGAGAAAAGATAACCCCCGACGTTTATTATCTGTCCAAGATTAACCAGTTTTGTATCTTTCTGTAAATTTATTTCAGCATTTTTTTGTCAGATTGATGATATAAATCTCCATTCCTCAACTGCTCCTTTGAACAGCTTTACCATCCTACTGGTTCTTCATTACTTAATGAGTCGAAGAAGATCTTTGCTACGTGTTTCCATTATGTTTGTTTGAGAGATTTCAGATTTTTGAAAATTCTATCTTGAGAAGGCAATGAGATATTTCTTGGAGGGATATGAAAAGGAAACACTCAACTGGAATTAAGCGTGAAAGAAATTTGATAACACTTGAAAACCCACCTGAAATAATATAAATGATCTCTTAATATATAAAGGAGTTATGACTCCCAAACATTCCTGAATTTTCGCAGTGAGAAGGCAAATGTGTGTGCCTAGACCAGGGAATGTCGCCAAGGAAAAAGGAAGCAAACATCACTAAGAATTTAAAGGTCCTGGCCACATGTCATTAGTAAATAGCATGTTTACTCATGACATATGCTCCCTAGAAGGAGGTTACGTTTTCTTAAGACACCTCGAACGGAAAACGGACCTGAATGATTCAATTGCCAATTCTGAGCTTCCAGCAAGGCTGCAAAACACTGGTTAACTGTTCTGGGCTGACGGCTACAGAAAGCACTTCAAATGAATAATTAGTGCTTCTTTTTTATAAAGCTCTGGGGG
The DNA here is from genome assembly GCF_041296265.1 of Equus caballus. NCBI lineage: Eukaryota > Metazoa > Chordata > Mammalia > Perissodactyla > Equidae > Equus > Equus caballus. Next base: position 84,149,751 of record NC_091691.1, read on the forward strand.
ATCTCCTTGACTTGAAAATCAAGTCGTTTATTCTCCATTATAATTCTCCCTAAGCCATACATAAGACAAGCAGGGGGATGACAACATTTTAGGCAAAGTGGGCCTATTACATCCATCACAATCCAGTTGGATTTTCTGGAGTGATGTTATGGAAACGAAACCATAGCTCAACTCTTCCATAGTTGCTTTTGGGACATAATTTCCAGACATCTGTTCCAAGCAGACACCTTTGATTTAGTTATATAGAAAGCTCAGATTTTTCTCACTTTTGTAGTCTACTCGTGACGAGATTAAGGGAGTAGAAACACCTCTTGTGACTCGGGGAGCTGAACTGGGACCTCCTTCGGCAGTAAGAAGCTTCTGAGGATTGTTTGAGTTACGCTGGTTTCCACTAAACAGGTGATTTGTTTCTAGAATGAGCCACCCCTCCTCAATTTATTGCCAAGAAGGGGCTTCAGGAAGCCATTCGTCAGGTTCCTTCCACAGGGGGAATTCCTGGCAATGGTTCTCACTCTCATCTCTCTCCCCTCCTCCTTCTCCTCTCCTCTAATATCCTAGGGCCCCGAAATAAACCCGTTATTCCTTCTTAGAGATGGCTTTGTATCACCCTCAATAGCTGCTACTTTTCTATAATCTCAAGGATTATTTCCTTTTGATTCACTTTCTTATCTGGGTTTGAGGTTCATCAGGTTAATGGAAATTTATGAAACGAGAACACGGCAAAATTCACAGACATGCAGAAGAGAGCTCCTCTTTAATCTTGGGACCACACAACCTCAGGCTAGAAAATGATTGTTCCCTTGATATTAAAAATGTGATGAAAGGTTCCATGATTTCCTAAGGCCACAAAACTCAATGGTGACAGAACCAGTGCAAGAACCCTCTACCATTTTCCCTGTCCAGACATCTGTCTTCCATTACTTACTCTTCTTGGATATTTTGGGTGTGGAGTTTCTGCTTCAATTTTCCTTTTTGCTTCCTATAATTTTGTTATTTTCTTCTAGAACTGTGTCGTGAAATACTCAAGCAACAACTGTGACAAGTAACTGGGGCAAATATCGCACCTTCTCTGCACTTCCGCTATTGACTTGGAATCTTTCATCCACCAGATAGTAGAATCTTCATGAATCTCTGCAAACTGGCAGCTTAATTTGACATTTCCGGAGTGGTCAGGGAACATCTCGGCTTGGATCTTCTTCAATAATACCGGAGCTGGAAACGCGAGATTTGCAGGTCAGTGTTCCGACAATAGTTGCAAAGAGCTTTGCAGTGGGCAAAAGACTTTCTCATTTTATCACATTTAATTCTCACAACAATCCCCAGAGACAGGGATAAGAATTATTACCCTCAATTTATGGATGAGGAAACCAAGTGTCTGGGAGGAGGTGTGGCTTGCCTAAACAGTAGGAAAATGAACCAATCAACCTAACAGAAAACTCTTACTGTTCATACTTAAAACTCCGTGAGTGAGGTCTGTAATGCACAAAGTGAAATAGGACTTTAGCAACATTTTTTTTTTAAGATGGGGGAGGGCGGTTATAGATGCCTAATCTGTAGGACCTGGGCAGAATAAAGATACTTTTAAATGATCACCAGATGGTCCAGGTCAAAATCAGAGCTGAGATTAGGGAGTAGAATAAAATCTGGATTATCTAAGTAGTAATTGTGGCTAAACCCCCAGATGCAAAAGGCAACTCAACAGCAAGTTAATTGCCGAAAAATATTCATCCATCTTTTCTCTGATTTCAGTTGTCTGTGCTGAAGATATCCTAGTGTATTGCAGTGATGTCTGACATCAGTTTCATTAGCAAAAGAGCAGTATCTCCTTGGATGAAATGGGAGCAATAAGGAAACGATTCCCGGGGGTTAGGCTGTGACCTTTGAATATCGCCTTTTAAAATCAGGGATGAGAGCCTGGCAAGCCAGGTACATGTGTAATTACTTGGGGCAGCCACTGGGCGGCAGCATAGACATTAGAACAAGACAAGGATGGCTGACCCGGCCAGGTGGTCAGAATAATCTGGCAAGCAGTGAGGTTACTGGAAATGGGGTGTCAGTCTATTACAGACCAAGTTCCATAACTCCGCAGTTTGGTAACACAAAATATTTTATAATCCACAGCCAAGCCAAAAGTCATCCATACTGATGCTCTCTTTTGCTCTGTTGCCTCAAATTCCACTACCGTGAAATAGTTGGTGCGTTAACTGTGCCTCCCATCTTTCCTTGGTCCAATAGCATTTGGATAACAGAATGCATATTTTAAAGCTTAGTTTCTTTCCAGGAGGTAACAATGGGCCACTTGGGTAACTGAGTAGCTGAGGCTACTAATGATATTACAGGATCCAAGCGCATAATCGAGAGAGAGAGAAAATATACCAAGTACTTACTGATGGCAAAACCCATTTCAGGTCCTTTGGCCCTACTTGGCTAGCTGGGCTAGGCATTCAGGCCCACGGTCTCAAACGCTTGGGCTACCCGTCCCCTCATTTGGGACTTACTTCCTCGAGGGCCTTTCCAATACTATGTGGCGGCAGCCTTCATGGGTGATTTGCAGATACCGAAATGTGCCTAAGACGGCCAACCCCATCCACAACCCATTGTCAGTTCTGAACATAGAAAAGCGGGGCACGGAGGGAGGAGCACAAAATGAGGGTCTCTGAGAGATGTGAAGTTGGCTTGGACAAGAGGCCTCAGGGCTTTGGAAAGGACCCCTGTTTGTGTGAGACAGAGGTAGAAATGCAGATGAAGGAGCTAAAAGGAGGCCTGGGAGCACAGCTCGGTTCATCTTCTGTGTATATTCCTGCCAAGCGTTGAGGGAAAAGATGGAGAAGTCCCCTGGTGAACATAAAGCTTCGGCTGTATTAAGCTTTGAATGTCAAGAAAAAAAGGGTCACTTGGTTTGTTTTCTTTCTTTCAGAATCATCCAAGTCATCCCCACTCCCCTCCCTGCTCCTACTCCTACCCCACCAGGTCACCACCCTCCCAGAATGCTGTGCTCCCAGGCTGCAGCCCTTCACGATGGGGAGGCTGTGCCACGACTGAGATGGAACCTTCCCACTGCACGTGGTCCTCTGCAGAGTCCTTTCTCCCACAGTAACTTGAACAACTATGCACAAAACGTCCAAATAGACTGTTTCCCTCTGGGCCGAAACCACTTGAGAGATCTTTTAAGACATTGCTTCATTCTCTTTAAATATGTTTTACAACACATATACTAGAAACCTGGTTGGATACCTCCAAACTCTTCGGAAGGCAGTTTTGTATTTAATTCTCTCTGCACCAGAGGCTGAGGGCCCGTCTGAGCTGGACTGGGAGTAATGAGCGCCCGCCCTGAGGTCTGAGGACTCGGGTGAACGCCATAGCGTTCTGCTCCAGCACACGTGGGCCACTTTACCTTGTTGCAATATTTTCTCTTCTGACTTCTACCAGATTTCATGGGAAGGGAAAGAAGAGCTCTGAAATAAACAAGGCTAAAATTCAGGTTATGGGATGGAGTTTGAGGCTGAAGTGATTCCCCAGGCAAAGCAGAAGGGACAGCAGTTACAAGAGCTCTGAGTCTGGAACCTGGAACAGAGACCACAAGGGGCTTCAGACTCCAGTAATGGGGAGGGTGAGTTGGAAAGAAATTTTATACTCAAATTTGGAAGAAAATCCAATGTTCAATTAAGCCATTTTTAATGAAAATAAATGATTAAAGAGAAGACTCCCAAATTGTACCTAAATGTTTATTTCTGTAAATCCTGCTTAGCATGTGGTCTATTTAATTATACTAATTAGCTACACTGATTAACACTTCTGTTTATCTTTTAAAATATTTTTTTAAGGGATAATTAAACAGAAAGGCATCTTAATCACGCTCCTGCAATTAAACATACCTACAGGCAGCCTGTACCAGCGGTTCTCTCCCCAGATTACCTGGGAACTTATTTGAAATGCAATTTCTCAAGCCCACATGTTGAATCAGAAACTCTGGGGCTGAAGGCCAGCAATCTGTGTTTTAATAAACCCTCCAGGTGATTCTGAGGTCACTCAAGTTTGAGAACCACGGGCCTACATGCCAAGCCATTTGGTCACAGCCATAGCATCAACACTTACCCAGTGGAAACTTACCTTCATTGCAAAGGACTCAGCAGGACACTGGAACTTGACATCTGGTCAACAAACCCAAACTTTAACAACGACAGGAAGCAACAGAGCCTCACCTTTTCCTTCTCTTTGGCAAAGTGACCTTTTTGGGTCTTTTTTCTCATCTGTGGGTGATACTGATGTTTCAAGTTTAGGAATCTTTTTAAGAGAGCTCCAGCTCTTTTTGATGTTTTCCTTCTCTTCCAATCTCAGTCTCAGGGCAGCCACCCTGGACAGAATTTTCTTCTTTACTCCCTCAGCTAGATGTCCACTTCCTGAGGTTTCTTGCTTCCTCTTGACTTCCTCCCACCCGGTCACTGCTGGGGGTGCTGGGGGGAATCTGTCAGTCTGGTCTGCCATGTGGCTGGGCTTCTCTTCTCTTGACTTTCTCCCATGGCCCAGGGTGCAGCCCTGTTGACACGGGTCCCGCAGCATCTTAGGCACTTTATCTGATGCACATTCTCCCGAAATGAATGCCAAAGTCATTGCCGGGGAGCCAGGTGCACTTGCGGGTTTGGTTTCCCCAATTTGGGGCTCCACTATTTTAGGTTCCTCAATTTTTCGGCTTATTGAAAAGTTTGTGATGTTTCCTTCAGGAGAGGAAGTAAAGGGCACCTGAGTAAGACCACTAGGAGAGAGCAAATGTTTCCCATACTCACTCTCAAAGGCTCCCCTTTCCTTTGAGTCAGAAAATGCATATTGATGGTTTCTGGGCTTAACTAAATCATTCTCGGGGATGTCATGAATTTGACCTGTGGAGCTGTGAGTATCAGCTCCAACAGATGCATGAGTCATTACTTCAAGACAGCTAGAAAGAGGCCAAGTGGGGAAAACAAATTCTGCTGTGCTGTTTTTACTTTGTTCGGCCTTCCCTAAGCCTCTCTCCCTGCCTTCTTGTGTTTGGCTTCTGCTGTATCCACTTGGAATTGTTTCTCCACCTTTGTCAGAACATGGGACTTGCAAAATGGCTGGTTGGACTTCTACTGTCGCTCTGTCATGTTGACTCTGTTCAGCCTCCCCTCTCTCACTGTCTTCTTGGCTTTGGTTGATGCTGTTTTCACTTGGAATGGTTTCCCCACTTTGCTGGGGGCATGGGACTTGTAAGATGGCAGGTTGGACTTTCACTCTCTGGCTCATGTTTCCATCATTCAATTTACTCTCCTCTCTGATGACACCCAGTGTGGATTCAGAGGGCTCTGCTATTTCAGCCCTGGCACACTCCGTCACACTTGTTTCATCAATGGGATCTACAGAGGACTCTAGGATTTTAGGGCAGGTCAGAAACTGTTTAAAGAAGGCAGGGTGATCCACCTTGAGTTGGTTTTCCTCTTGGTTCTGACTCACATTGTTATCATTTTTCTTCCCTCCAGTTTTGGAAGCCTCTGATAGCAAATCTGTGACACATAATTCCTTTTCATCTACAGGGTCCACAGACGACTCCATGAGTCTGGCTTGGCTCAAATATCGGGAAGAAAGACAACTCCAATGTGCATGATGGGCTGGCTCTTCACTTTCACGGATTTTTCTGTTATTAGCAAGGGCTGAGCCAGACTCAGCCTGAGGATCGTGAACTGAAGCTGCAGTTTCAGAGGGGTACAGTTCAGGCATGGCAGCATCTGCCTTTAGAACGTCAGAAACAGCCCAGATCCTGTTAGGGATCATGGGAACAGCTTGCAACTCCTTGCACTCAGAATCTGTCAGTTGTTTTGATGGCCAGACTTCTGGAATGGGAGCATCTAGAGTTATAATCTTCAGCTTGTTGCCTGTTTCCCAAAGTCCTGGTCCGCTCTCTTTAGATTCCTCCAGGAGGATATTAGAGAGAGGTGGAACATTGCTCAGAGCCTGACCATGTTCTTCCACAGTAGCTTCTGCCACCACAGACATGCTAGTCCCCAGGCCTGAGCTCTGCCCTCTTTGCTCCCTGGAGTTTGCTGATGAGTGGTCTGAGGGCACTGGGTTCATTTCCCCTTGAGCAGCCGATGTCATGGGCAAACTTTCTTGGAAATCATCTTCAGAACGAGAACCCTGGTGGGGCAGGCTCTCCTGCTGGACCCTCTGTGTTGTTTCACTTCCTTTTTCTTGTAAATTCTCTTCAAGGCCCCTACTGTCTGCTCTGTCCACAGTCCGGCCCTTCTCTCCAGACTGGTTATCAATCTGAAGAGGAGAATTGCTACAGAAACCCTCTCCCTCTGGGAGTGGGGGAACACAGATGTGGACTCCTGGTCCACTGGGAGCCAAGTAAAGGAGCTCTTCCGGAGATTCGGTTGTGGAACCATTTAAAATATGACCCAAACATACATTGGAAGGAAGTTGGAAAATATTTTCGTCTGGTGCCTGAGGTGAGCTCTCCCCTGGGCCATCTGCGTGGCTGTTCCCAGCAACTGAAACAGGGAGGTATTTGACTGTGTGGACTTTGGTGGCAATGGTAACAGCTGATGTGTCCCCACTCTCCCTGGTCACCTGAAGGCACTCAAGATTAGCAATTACTGTTGTTGGCCTCTCCTGAGGAAATTTCACAATTGAGCTGTGACTAGCTGGTGTGTCTGTTGTGTCTGGGCCACTGGTACTGGGCCTCCGGTCATCTCCTTCTTTAAATCGCACGACAGAGTTATTCTCAGAAGATAGAGGCTGTCTTTCCTCAAGCCCTCCTGAGAAGCTGGGGCTCGGCTTCTCCTGGCCAGACTGTACCACGGAGGCCAATGTGGAGGTGGAATTCTCCACCTTGGCTAGACTTTCCCCTGTGGCACCTTCACTGGCTTTCTGTGAAATGTTCCAGGTGAAAGTACTGATAAAAAGAGGGGACACGGCCGAGTTTCTGTCCTTGCTGCTTTCGCAAGTAGCCTGTGGAGGCTCAGAACCTCGTGTCTGAAAAAGAACATCCAGTGTCTTGTCATCAAGAGAACATAAATCAGATACTTTGCTCCGACCTTCTGCCAGCTCTAAGTCCATGGGGCAAATTTCTTGAGGCAAATATTTATCAACTGAGGCTCTAACAGGAAAATCCATGGTATCACATGTTTCTTGCTCACCTGCTTTGAGAAGCTCCCTCGCACACATTGCTTCTCTGTCCCTTGGCACATCACACACAGTTTCCAGGGTGGGGACGGTATTTGCACATTCAGGGGAAGCAACAGAGAGAACCTCGGGCTCCATGAGGTCAGCTCTGCCCTCCTGGGGCAGGCGGGCTGACAGCTCGTAGGCGGACATAGTTGCATTATTGGCTTCTGGGATGCTCAGCTCAGGTCCTCGTTTTCCCCGAGACTGTCTGGGTGCGTTGTCTTCTCTGTCTTGGTTTTCTCCATGCCGTGGGCCTCGAGGACAGATTTCTACCTCCAGGTATTGGGCCAATGGTGCCTTTTGATTGTGGATCCCTCCGAAGTTGGGGAAGGAATTTGCTGTGGTCCCAGTAAATGCAGGCTCCTCCCTGGCAGGCTCTGAGAAAGCTGGCATCCGGCTGAGAGGGCTTCTCTCCCTGATGGTTTCCTGAATTTGCACCTAGGAAGATGAAAAGTGATATTAATAGAATTGTTCCTGGGAGAGCCCACAACAGGGCATAATTGCAGTCCCTAGAGCGTTAATCCTTGACGACTGTAATAATGGGCAAGAAGAGCAGCAGGAACGATTGCAATCTGAACACGAATCCCCAAACTCTCCCTAGCTGTTACAGACTTCCTGGAGAAATACAAACGTAAGCAACTGTATGTTCCAGAAAACCTTTGGTCAAATTTCCCATTATAAGCCAAAAGCCCCCTGACAATCATCTTTTAGCGATTTCTTTCTCTCTCTCTCAGGAAAAAAGATGGGAGATAAACTGCACGTTAACTATTTTGATAAAGTAAGTCACAAGAGCTTGTGTGCATCTTATCAGAAAGACAAACTTCACACGATCATGACAAATGAAATATGCAGCGCTTTAAAGTAGCAATGAGCAATTTTTGTTCCCTAAATATAACAGCTTGTTGGTTAATAAATGTTACTAAAGAACAGAGAGATGACTGTCTTTTGAACCTGCCTCTAATAAAGTAATGGGGATATGATTGGTCATCAGCACTGCCAATCACTTCTGCCCCAGGAAAGTTATAAAATCTTGGAATGCCTCCCCCTCTTTAAAAGATATGCTCTGTGGCAGGCAAACCATGTCTACAAGGAGTAGGGGATTCGGGACTGCTTAGGTTTTGGGGATGAAAGAGATAGAGACAGAGAGAGAAAGACACAGAGAGAAAGGGAGGGAGGGAGGGTGGAAGGAAGGAAAGAAGGAAGGGAGGGAGGGAGGGAGAAAAGGAGGGAGGAGGGAATGCGGATTGTGAGGTGTGAACCCATCATGAATCTGAATGTTCTATGACACTGAATATTGTTCAAGGAAGCAGCACACTCTCTGACTAAATTCTCATCTCTTGAAACTTTTATCTCACTGACTATTTCAATACATATCAAAATTATGCCCAGCCAAGGAGAAGGGCATTGCTGCTAAATTTTGGCAAGTGACTCCATCTTTGCCCCTAAGACTCCTGCTCTGGGGCAGCCCCATTCAAATGTGCAGGAGCCAATGAGTGGGCTTAAAGAGGGGAGCAGATAGAGTCTCTCTCCCAGCACCTGACACAGTAGAGCTGAAATGTCCCTGCACACAGGGCAGCTCTGGGTTCTGAGGCTCGTTTCCATAAATCACTTACAAGAATGCGTCTTATTGCCCTGCGGCCAATCCCTTTACCCACTGCCATCGGGAAACAGGACAACAGTGTCACCACCCTCCTTTCCACACAATCCCCAAGGCTGCTTGTGGCCGTCAGTGATTCACCTCTCATTTTCTCCTTAAAGCTATCCTGATGTTCATTAACTTAGAATTTACTGGCATAAGAGTGCTAACTGACCAAGAAGAAATTTCCTGTGCTATGAACTCCATGAGGACAGAGACCACTCACTGATTCAAGAAACATTTATTGAATGCTTCCAATGTACGAGGGAGTCTCCCAGCTGATGGGGACACAACACAGGCATCTGCAGGAAGCTCCCATTCTGCGCTGTCTTTGAGGTCTGTCACAGCGGTCAGCGCCCAGCAGGTGCTCCATAAGCACTTGGTGGAAGAATGAGTAAGTGAATGAACCACGCACGAGTTGAGACAGCTCTACCCCACCTCACCCATTAAACCTCTACATTTGGCACGGTTTGGACTTTCATCTGCTCCTGACTTTGGGACAACTGTATTTTAGAAAGCAGACTTTTAACCGTAAACAAGGGCACTCCTGGTTCACCTGCTGGTGTTTCTAAAAAGAAAAATGTATTTACTCTCTTTCTATATCTCCCTTTTCCCCCCATCATATTAAAATGGAAAAGGGAAAACAAGAAAGGTAATTTCTGTGAAATAAGAAGCAAGATTTTTAAAAAGAGTTCAGGAGTTTAATATGCATATGGTTTCACCTCTATACCTGAACATCCATGACACATGTGGGGAATGTACTTTCCATTTGCTATTTTGGTTCAGATTTTTTATAACAAGCTCTAGCTCAAATATACTGAACTATTAAGCAGAGACAGTGTGGGGAGCTTCCTGGTCGCGATTTGAGTTGTGTAAGGCGACTTTCCAATTAAAAATACCACGACCCTGTCTTGAGCCTTCCTCCCCTGCCTGAATTTCCACTACCTATGTCAGTCCCTTATTTTAAGATCTTGCCATCATCACAACAACATCAGTGCCAACAGACATTCATGGAGTAGCTGCCATGCATAGAATTCTCTGCCAGGCAGTGTACAATTTTTTCCAAAGGGCTCCAGCTAAAAAGCCACTGTTGCTTACTGGGATGGTACCCACTCATTATTGCTTACTACCATATACAAAGAGTAATAGGCTGATACCTAGAAGAGACGATTACCTGGAGTGGTGAAACACAGGACAAGTAAGCTTTGACTAAAATGAGTTTGGTCATTGGAATATATCATCATAGCCATGGTATCAGGCCTTGATTGACAAAATAGCCATGTTTCTATTAAGGTCCTTCCCTCTCTTGCTTTTAAAATAAAATCCTACTTTCAAATACCGGAGTGAGGTCCCACATGTCAAGAAATATGGCGAATCCTTCACCATGTAAATTTGTCCACTTGACAAACGTATACTGTGCATCTACTTTCTACCAGGCTCTATTCTGAGCCCCGGGGAAGCATCAGTGAATGCAACATGGACTGCTGGCCTTTTGGAAGTTATATTCAAGCAAGAAACCACACGATTGGTCCACTGCTGTTGTGGAATTCCATAAATTTGACTTTAACCAATGGGATTTTCTCCAAGTGGAGCCTTTAACAGCCCAGTCCATACTTGTCAAGTCTTACAGCATCAGATCCAAGGGCAGGCTCCTCAGGTCTCGTTCAGAGGCAGACTCATGAGAAAGGAAAACCACAGACTCGTACCTTGCAAATGAGTCAGACCTTTCTTTCAGGAGATCTCTTAGGTAAGTCATTATGAAAAAACTCCAGCAAATGATTCTCCTCCTGCTCAGCTCTTGTCATCATGGAGTAAGTGGTTAGACTCAGGAGGTTTTGTCATTTTGTTACATAGGAAAATTGTTCTCAGTCAGATGAAAAGAAGGAGGGTCTGGGGCTCTAAGAGGAAGCCTAGTGGAGAGAGGACTCAGAGGACTGGCCATCTGAGTTCAGCTCAATCCAATATTGCATGCATGACACCAGGTAACCTCTTTGGCCTCTCTGAACCTCTGTCTCCTCTTCCAAGGCTAACCACATGCATGTCAGCACCATCTTGTCAAGTGCCTGACACTCCCTGACATCAGTTTCCCTTGTTCTGTGTAAAAAGAAAGTAGTGGTTAAGGCAAAGAGAAAATTGAGCAATGCCAATGAGCAGAATAGTGTACTCTGGGTTTTACATAGGCTTTCTCATTTGACTGGTAAAATAAATCTGAAATACTGATACCATCATCTCTTCTTTATTGATGAGGTAAATAGCCTGGGTCCAATCAGGAGATAGAAACCACACAGCAGGTTCAATAAGGGAAGTTGAATATAAAGAATTGTTAAATGTAATAGAAGAGTAACTATTAGCTACAGGGAAATCTACGGTGCTCCAGGGTGAGGGAGAGTACCAAGGAAGGACAGCTTGGAAGGGGCTCAGACCTGGTTGACGAAGGTACAATCAGGCCACCAGATAGCAGAGAAGATTGCTGGTTTACCTAGGCCAGACCTGATCTGGAATTGATGGGCAAGCAATAGAGCACCCTGCCCAGGGAAGGCAGGAAGCAGGCGTCAGCACCGAGTGCACAGGATCGCAGCGGGAGTCTGGGCACTGGCTGGGGCAGAGGCCGAGGCCTTCAGAGTGGGTGGGCCACATGCTGGGAGGAAGGGGAGGGAACAACAGCCCTGTGTATACGGGGCCACGAGCGGAGTCTGGATGTTGGTATAGGCTGAGGCCTTCAGAGGCGGCAGGCCATGCAGCGCTCTGGATTCTGCACAGAGAGGGCTGCAGGAAGGTTACCACTAGGCCAAGGCTACAAGGTCGCAGATGGACCGTGTTGTGGGCCCCGTGGCCAGGACAGGCTCTATGGGATGACCACAAACCCGTATCACCAACCCCTCACTGATGCTGAAAATGACAGGCATCCTCTTCCTCCTACAATGTCTTGAGAAAGCTTCACATCGTGCTTACACTAAAAGAGAAAAGGTACAGGGCCGGCCTGGTGGTGCAGTGGTTAAGTTTGCACGTTCTGCTTCCTGGAGGCCCGGGATTCGCTGGTTTGGATTCCAGGTGCGGATATGGCACTGACTGGCAAAAAGCCATGCTGTGGTAGGCGTCCCACGTATAAAGTAGAGGAAGATGGGCATGGATGTTAGCTCAGGGCCAGTCTTCCTCAGCAAAAAGAGGAGGACTGGCAGTAGTTAGCTCAGGGCTAATCTTCCTCAAAAAAAAAAAAGGGGGAAAAAGAAAAAAGAAAAGGTTAATGGAATTCTGTTATCACCAAGCATTACGGAAGGGTGCATCAGTTGTCGAGAGACACTTTGGGTAGAAGACTATAATGGTCTTTATTACATGCAACGTGACCGCTTGTTTATTTGTCAGCTCCCTCACAAACTCTAAGGGCAGGGACTCTGCGTTATGCATTTCTGAATTTCCAGAACCTCAGCACATAGTGGGGGCTCAATTAATTTTGAATGAATAAACATATGAATGAGCGCAAGGAGCGGAAAGGGTAAATTAAATTTAGTAACACTTCCAGACTTGTTTTTGAAAGCAGCATGAAGCTTGAAAACTTACACTCCGCTTGCACAGCATTTTCCAACCCCATCTCTACTCAATATGCCTCTGATTCTACAAACACACTGTTTTCATCTGTTGGCCTTTCTAGAAATTCCACCTCCTAAGTGTGTCTGCCATGGGTCCCATGGAAAGGTGTGCTGTCTCTTGGTCCAGCCAGTGATGTTCAGGGTTATACTCCATCATTAATGAGAGTGACCTGGATGCCAGCAAAGTGCATGACACTAATTTGAGTCACTAACAATAGAAGGTGGTATGAGCTAAGATCCCTCTTCTCAAATAGCTTATAATCCAGCTGAAGAGACAAGATGTACAGGGAAAAGATAAATAACAATCCCTGACAAGTTGTGCTGGTTGCCAATGGACGGAACTAAACCAGCGGCACTGCTCCAGGAGAGGAAGGAAGGTCACCACCGAATCTCCTCTTCTGCTCAATGGATGAGATCTCTGCAGTGCAAAAACCAGAGGCTGCGACACCGGGCAATGGGCTGGCTCTGCTTGCCGCCATCTGAGCCAATTAATCACAACAAGCTGGGGATCGCGAAAGGAAGCTTTAATTCGATTAGCCAGCACAATCGGAAGATGAGTGACTAATGTCTCAAAAACCCATCTTAATTACAGAATCTTGAGGCAGTTACATAGGAAAAATGGGCAGTAAGGAGGGAGTTTAGAAATGTTGGCCTTCGGGCATGACGGACTCTAGGGTCCCTCATTGTGCTTTTCTTTTGTCAGCGATGATGAATATCCTACAGGTGTTCTTTCTTCTTAGAGGCCTTCTTATTCCCTGGGAAAATTTATGAAGATTTTTAACAAAGCTATCAGAATACCTCAGCAGGGGTATGCGCACAGGGTTAGAGCCAGAAAATCAGGAAAGCGTGTAGCAATTTATAATGATCACATGGAAGAAGGGCTTTAACTAGGAAAGGGTTATTTAGGGTAATAAGATGGCCTCTCTTATGTTCACTTACAGTTGCACTCAAGTTATATGTATCAATTCTTAAGTAATTCTTGGACATTTCAGTGCGGTCTCAGGAACCTTCTCCACTTGTGAGAGTAGGCAGATATGGTAGACGCTGTTGGCTGACTAACTCAACAGCATCTCCAATCCCCTTCTTCCTTGCTACCTCCAATTAAAGAGGCTGGAAAACCACGTACCCTCCCAGCCTCTTGCGTAGCTAGGCGGGGTCAAGGGGTCAGTTCTGGCTAATGAGGTGTAAGGGGTATTCCACTAAGAGACTTCTGAGGAAGCTTTGCTCTTTATATAGGGTACGGATTTGGTGGGTACCTTGCCTACCTGCTTCTTTCTTCCTCTAATGTAGATGTGATGCCTGGTGCTGCAGCTGTCACCTTCCAGTCATGAGGCAACCAGCACGAGACGAAAAAGTCAACACACTATGACTGGTGGAGCAGAAGGAGAGAAAGGACTTGGGAGCATGCAGGCATCCTTGAGCCACTGGCACGACACAGAGACCTTCTACCTCCAGACTTCTTAAGAAGCCAACAATAGAGCTCCTTATGTTTGAGGCCATTGTGAGTTGGTTATTCTGTTAAGTGCAGCTAGAAGCATTCCTAATGGATACAAGAGGAAAATAGATTGCTGAGGGATGAAGGCAAAGCCATGTCAGATCCAACCTGGAGCCCTTCTGAAGGTGCTGGGCAGCTTTGGGTAGGGAATGATTTGAGGGACAGTGTCACAAAGGGCAAGGTGTGTGGTTCCTGGAAAGGGAACTCAAGGGGCTGGTCAAATGCCAGGGATCAAAAGGGCCTAGGGCAAGGTGAACTTGAAATAGAGTTGGGGAGGGAAAATGAGGAAATGTGAGAGGATAGATCATGGAAGGAGAGACAGAGATTCTAAAGGCCAAATTCAATGACCCAAGGCCAAGAGAATCAAGTCAGTTAGCTCCTTGCTTCCACTGGGCAACACTTCCATCTGCCAACATGTCCTCCCATGGAATACTTTTCTTTCTCTAACTTCTTTTTCTTCTTTGATGTTCTTTGAATGTTCTTTCCTCCTTATCTGGACTAAATATAAATAGCACCATGTCCTTCAACGGTTGTCTACACATCATCAATTTCCCCTTGTGGTTCCAGGATCTTTAAATGGGACCTTCCCCACTCCCCAACCACCCTGGGCTGCTGTAGCCTCGCCCACAGCTAACCTTTCCTAAATATCTGCTGAGCTCTCACTGCAGGCACAGCGTCATAAGGTCGTTCGTCATTCGATAGATCAAATCCATACCACCTGGGGCTGTGAAACTGAAAATAGCCCAGTCCCCAGCCAAAGAAAGCTTAAAGGCAAACTAGAATATTTCAGGAACTTGAGTTTATTTTTAGGAGTTGCTGGGTTGCCCAGAAAGGAGTTTCTTTTAAAGGCTTTGAATGTTAAAATAACACATAATAAAGAGGACACTCAACTAAAATCCCCAATCCTGAAACCTGATCCTGAATACCTCTATTTGACCAGCTCTTCTTCATTCCATTCCCTCCTGGGAGAGAAGAAATCTTCAGCCAGCTGGTGTTATAATTCTGTCCTGATTTCTTGGGAAAGTCATAGAGTTTGTAAAATACCAATTTGATCTCTTACTGGGAGAGGACTGGGTTTCCACGAAGAACAACTTTCCTGGGGCTAAGCGGCTCTGTGCGCTAAGTGGAATCTTTGCCTGGTAGCATGGTGTGAACGAAAGAGCACTAGACCATGAGACAGGAGCTTTATGTGTTTATTGGGCACCTCGGGTGATGTGCGGTGACAAGTAGTAGTTTGCTAATAACAATCACCAGGCCCTATACAGCACTTAACACATCTACATATGTTAAGACAGTTAATGTTTATAAAATGGCATGGAAGTGTATACCTTTGGGACTTTTGGTTGTGTAATGTTAGGGAGAAATATACCAGCTCTTCCAACACACACGACAGCCTCTTAGTGGCAAGCTCCCAAGTACAATGGGTCGGAAAAGTAGCTGTCTTCCTAGCCTGTGGGCATCTTGTTTTCCTGCATCTGGGAGTTTGCTTGGAGATGAGAAAGAGAGACTTAATGTCCATAAGTGAAACCGGGAGATATGCAAGCATAAGAAAAATGGAGTTGGGAAGGCCAGCAATTTTTCTTGAATTCCACCAGGTATTTCAGAGTAGTCATCGGGTTTTTTGCTGTGTCTTGAAGAGACTGGACTTGGATGAGGAGGTGAAGGGAAAGTGGAGTAGGATGATGGAAAGAGGAGCAGACCTCAGAAAACCCAGGGTTTGGTCCTGGTTCTGCGCTACGTGGAAATGGCTTTGGAGAAGTCACCGGATCTCTCTGAGGCTGTTTCTCCCACAGTAAAGTGAGAGGGCTGGAGAGGATCTCCTGGCCCCAACGGCTCTGGTGTTCTATGACCTGCTGCCATGTAAACAACACAAACATTGAAATGGGGCTTAAACCTCACCTTCCATTTGCAACCAGGTTTTCCGTTGACTCCTAAGGCTTCTAGATCTAATCCTCTCTATTAAGTATTAGAGTCATTAGGAAAAAGGGCCCAGCATGTCACTATACGTAGACAGATCCTGAATGAACCACTGGGGGCCTCAGAGAGGGCCAGGGAAGTGACAGTGGGCTGGAGGATGGGTCACCATGGGGCACGGAACCCGTGGATTCCGAGCACTAGTCCTGCCTCCCTCATCGCTGCTGCCCCTTCCTCTGTGCAGTAAGTGCCTCATCTTTTTGGTAGACAGCACTGTGTCAGCATATGGGCCCTGAAGCTGATGCTGGAGAGTTCTAGAGGCTCATAGACCTAGTCCAAGCCAATGAAAATCATCACAGCCACACAGTGGAAGACCAGTGGCTGTCAGCCCCCAACTTGGCTAATCCTTTTTGGGGTTTAAGAAAGTTATGGCTTCTTTTCCTCAGAAAATCTTGTTTTACCCACACAATTTTGTGTATAATTTCAGGGGCTTCCAGACCCCCTTGAGCCCATCAATCCACTCCTTAGAGGCCACAGGAGCACAGACTGAATCCCTGGTGAGGGTCAAGACCTGGGGGTGAGTGGCGTGGTGTTTACTTACTGCAGACTGAAACCTCTCTGCAGATTTCAGATGGGATAACCGGGGGAAAATATTAAACCTTAGTCAGGTTCTAGAAGAGTGTTTTCAAATCAATATTGCTCTTTATAGTTTCTAGAATGTGTGAGCAAAATCAGAACCAAGGTAACAGCAATTACGGTACTACACTGACAATAATACATTATACAAAGCAAATTCTTGTAAACTTTAGAAACAGGAAGTACTCGCCATGGTGACTACACTACTACTTTGCCTATTCAGCGTGGCTTCAAAGTGTACAGCAATGATGGTATTTGGCACTTGGAAAATCTGAATATACACATAAATATAGGCAGGTCGCCTGTCTCGTAAGGTCATTACCAAAAATGAAGAGAAAATGCAGGCTTGGGGCTTGAAGAGCCCTGATATGGCATATGTCTCTTATAGTGAATAGCAGGACATAGCTATTAGCTATATGCCCTCAGATTTGGCTTAACTAGAAGTTAAGCAGAAAACATCCCCTTAGAGAGCACAGTTCTAGGAGCATCTAGTTACCCAGCAGAGTTACCTAGTTAGATTCAGAGACAGCTTCGTTGAGCAGGAGAAACAAAATTTCCTGGGCTAGTGAGATCCATGAGAGGGAAGACAGGGTTAGGGTTAGTCTTGTTCAACTCGGAGAAAGGCACATAGTAGGTGCTCAAAAAATAGGTCAAACGAGTGAACATCCATCCAGTCTGCTCTTGGTCCAGTGTCCCTTTGTCAAAACAGGCAGGAAGATTTTGCCTCTTCAGCTTCTGGTTCTTTTCTCATTCTCTGTCGAGTTCTCTGTGGAGACATTGCTCTCCTACCTGAAAAATTGCCCAAAGGTCCTGTGCTTTGGTTAATATGTATTTTCTACTAAACTATAACTCTTCTTCATCATTAATAATTTGGTGCTTGGTTGGCCTTGGTCTTTTTTAGATCCAAACTGATGCCATCTGTTCTCTTTTGAGCAGAAAGAGAGAAGCATCTCTTATTTTAACCACAAACAACTGAAGTTCCAGATAGATAATGCCCGGAAGACATCAGCATAATTGCACCAGTGGGCACCAGCCACTGAAGGTGGGGATGTCCAACTGACCGTGGGCACAGAATTCTAAAATTACAATGTGCAGCTGGAGGGTTAAATTTAAAACATCTATCCTTTGAAGATGAAGGAAATCAAGGGCAAGATGGAGAGTGGGGAGGAGCATGGTACAGATTAGACTAGAAATTCAGGGACCTTTTTTGATGGATTCATCAAAATCAACTTTCCTCTTGAGATGGAAGGAAAAAGAACACAGAAAGAACACAAAAAGATTCGCGAAGAAGCTTCCAAGAAGCTGAAGTTGTAGAGGGAACACTTTGAGAACCAAGGAAGAAAGAAAATGTCTGAGATTTAATGCAGTGATTTGAGCTAGGAAAACAAAAGACATGCTGAGCTGATATTGGCACTTACGCTGGGTCGTAAATTCACCCCTATCACTTCTCATATGCATGAGCAAATGCAATCTCTTTATTTTTTCTCTGGAACTGATCTTGTCTTCCTCATGAGCTCCCAATCACATGTAAGCGTTTGGAGGCTGTGCGGAGAATAAGTTCCTCTCTGACTAAGGCTGCCTCTGACCAATAAGTGGAACAGTCCTTTAGGGACTGCTCTGCTGCTCTGGAAGCTGGTGTCTTAGCTGCCCACGCTGGTAGATGGGGGTGGGGTGAAGTCAGGATGTACCTCTCGGCCCTGACTATCACTGCCAGCTTTTTTGTCCCAGTATCTCCTAGGGGATGTTGAGTCCCCTTGTCCACTCTCTCACTCACTCCCGGTTTCTGATTGTACAGAGATAAGACTCTCTGATCTAATAAGAAGAAAGGAATTCAGAAAACTCCTCTCACAACAAAGCTGGACTTTAAAGAGATTGTCCTGCTTAAAGAAAAACAAACACTGTTTCTTTTCCTCTCTTTGCTTTCCTCAGTCCAACCCTAATCACCATCTCCGCCTCACCCACAAGGCGACCCTAGTGTCCCCTGCAGCGTTGAAAGAAGGTCCTAGAGGCCGAAATGGAAAACCAAAAGTTTTTCTGACATTTCCCTGTACACACCATCAGCAACTACATTAGTTTCCTAGGTCTGCGGAAACAAATGACCACAAACTCGGTGACTTAAAACAACACACATTTATTCTCTCAGTTCTGGAGGTCAGAAGCTTGAAATTCAGGTGTCCCCAGGGCTGTGCTTCCTCTGAAAGCTCTAGAAAAGAACACCTCCTTGTCTTTTCCAGCTTCTGGAGGCTCCTGCAATCCTTGCCATTCCTTGGTTTGCTGATGAATCTCCGATCTCTGCTTCTCTCTTCACATGGCCATCTTCCTTCTGTGTGAGTCTCTGTGCCCTCTCCTCTCCTTAAAAGGACCCTGGTCATTGGATTTAGGGCCCACCCTAATCCAGCATGACCTCATCTCAACTAATTGCATCCACAAAGACACTAGTTCCAAATAAGGTCACATTCTGAGGATCCAAGTAGACATAAATTTGGGGTGACACTATTCAACCCGCTGCAGCAACCCATTCTTTTCCCAAGCTGTCCTACTGGCCCTGCCTCCCCACAGCCTCCGGTTTGCCATCAAACCTCAACAGTGAAGCTTTGTCACTTGACTGGGTGGTGTGGACTTGAGAATAGAGAGCCTTAGAATAATATTCTAGCATCAGGACAATTATAGGGAGGCCAGTTGTCTTCTGGAGCTGCTTCTGGGGCAAGCCGAGTCTGTGGGGAGAGTGGAAATCAGTACAACCAAGAGTCTATCCTTTGTCACTGTCCTGCTTTCACGAAGGCTGGCACCCTGGAGCCCAGTCTCCCAGACCCTGTAATCAAGGTCAGCCACTTCAGAACATTATTACAAAGACCAGCCTGTGCCTGAGCTGGATGTCCTCCCACCCACTGCTGGATGGGCGGTGACTGAGGAGTTCCTTATGTTTGTTGTCAGATTTAGACCCTGAACAAGAAATGTAAAAGATGAAGGGGTAAACAGTCTCATGATGGTTATTTTCCTACCCAACACTGTCAGTTTGATGGTAAATGTGAAAGCACTTGTTTTTACACCATCACTTAAAAAAAAAAAAAAGCCCGAAATCTCAATGCAGTATCAAAATACCTGTGCTGACTCAGAAAGATAATTTTTCAAACATCAGCAGAAAGAGGAACTTACAGAATTTGCGATTTTACCTCCTGCCCCGCCCCCACCCCACTCAGCTCTGCAAGTGCGGTGGAGGCAGTAAGAGGGAGGGGGTGGGGGAATATGATTTTTCGTGTTTCTGTCTTGCCTCTTTAACTAGATTTCATTCAGTTCAACAAATAATATTGATAGGCACCGCATTTGTTCTGGGCACTCACAGATGAATCAGACCCAGCATCCATCTCCACGTGGCTCACAGAGTAACAGCCCAGCTGGGCCAACAAACAGCTATAATATACAGTAAATGCTGGCAGGAGTAGGAATAGAACATTATGGGAGAAATTCATTCTCCTTCAGGGAGGGGAGAAGGGCTATCAGGGAAAGATCCAGAATCCATTTGTTTGCTGCCTATGCATTTACATTTATGAATTCCTTTATTCCTTTTTTCAACAAATACTTGTTGGGGCCAGCCCGGCGGCGTAGCAGTTAAGTGCACATGCTCTGCTTCAGCGGCCTGTGGTTCTCTGGTTCCGATCCCGGGTACGGACCTACACACTGCTTATCAAGCCATGCTGTGGCAGGCATCCCACACACAAAGTAGAGGAAGTTGGGCAAGGATGTTAGCTGAGGGCCAATCTCCCTCAGCAAAAAGAGGAGGATAGGCGGCCGACATTAGCTCAGGTCTAACCTTCCTCAAAAAAACCCCCAAATACTTGTTGAAAGCTCTCTATGTGCCAGGCCTCATCCTAGCTGCCAGGGAAAGAACATCACCAGCCAGACTCTGTCTTCTTGGAATCTATATTCTCTGTAAGGAGGCAGACATGGTGAAGGAGGTTAGCAGATGTTCTATAAGGAAAGAAGGTAAAGGAAACGGCAGGAACAAAGGCACTGGGGCAGGCAGGTGCTGAGTCATCCAGGATGACTAGGATGAGGGGTGCATGGGAAGGGAAGGGTGGAAGCAGGGAGTCAAAATAGAGAGAGGCTACAGCCTGGTTATAGAGAGCCCTGCACATCATGCATAGTATTCAGATTTACTCCTATAACAAGAGGGCTGCCAAAGTTTACCAGGAGCTGGGAAGGCGTGGTTGCCATTGTTTGATCCAGATAAGATTATGAAGGCTGCTACGTTAGCGGCTGGAGGGATGGAGAGTGTTGTGGGTTGAATCGTGTCCCCCAAAAGATAGTTCAAGTCCTAACCCCTGGCACCTGTGCATGTGACCTTATTTGAAGATAGAACATTTGCAGATGTGATCAAGTTGAGAGGATGTCACACTGGATTAGAGTGGGCCCTAATCCAATGACTGGTGTCTTTATACGAAGAGGGAAATTTGGACTCAGAGACACCCAGGAAGAGCGCCATGTGACCACAGAGGCAGAGTTTGGAAGGACACAGCTACCAGCATTGTCAGCAACCACCCAGAGGCTAGGAGAGAGGCATGGAATGGCTTCTCCCTCAGAGCCTCCGGAAGGAACTAGCCTTGCCGACACCTTGGTTTCGGACTTCCTCCCTTTAGAACCATGAGAGAATAAATTTCTGTTGTCTTAAGCCACCCAGTGTGATAATTTATTATGGCATCCCTTGGAAACCAATAAAGAGAGGAAGATTCGGACTCAGGAGACACTGTAGAGGCAGAATGGACAGGCCTTGGGGACTGGTTACACACAGGGGTTGAAGACGAGGAGGGCATCAAGCACTACTCTCAGGTTTCCAGCTCAGGGAATTTCACTATAAGCTCTTCGAGGGATAGAGACACATGCTTGCTATAACACTTGATACACTAAGTAGGTGCTTAATAAACATGTGTTAGCTCAGCTATCATCTCTGGGCTACAACAGAGCTACTGTACAACTTAGTTATATGCGTTGAAGTTCTGCAGAAGAATCTGGGGGAAAGGTGAAGCCAGTGTGCTCAGGGCTGCCAGGAAGTGCAGATGGGTTCAGAGTCGTGACAGTAGATGTCTGTCACTCCTGTCTCTGACTGCAGGGGCCTGGGGAGGAACACCAGACACCATGGTGGAGTGGAGCTGATGGGTGCCGTGGTTCATTTCTCTCCGTCACCACAGGCCACATCCTGAACTCTGCTCCTCCAGCCTTGATCATAAGACGGACTGCACCACCTCTGAGTGCACCGACCTGGAGGTGCTCCCGCTCCTACCTGATGCGGAGCCCCCTTTCCCAGCAGCCTGCCAAGTGTCTCCAGCCTCCGCTTCTCTTGAGGACCCTAAGATCCTCAGGATGAGTATCTCTGACACGTCCGTTGGTCCTTCGGATCTGTCACGGGCTAAAAGGCTTCTTTGCCCTCCCTTTTCCCAGACGTGTGGCAACTCGAGAGATCTGGCTGGCGGGGTTTAACTAGCCTAGTCGGTCCCCCATGGGTGGAGCACCAGCTCAACACGCACGTCGCAGGGCCTGCAGGTGTACTCTTAGCATCTGTCACATTAAAACGACGGGAACCTTCAAATATCACAGAAAACCGGAGATTTGACTGATCGGAGCCTTTTTGCAGAGAAGATACTCAAAATCGAGGAAGGGAGATGACATCTGATGGGCCCCAGGAGAAGTTGGCTGCTACCTTCCCTCTGTTCCTTCTTCAGTCTTTCCTGCTCTTGCCCCTCTTGATGAAGATAACTGAGAAGAGAAGCTGGGGTGTAAGGTAGCAGCCTTTGGGGTAAATGCAGTTCGTTCAGGCTTGGGGCCACTGCTGCTGCTTTGTACTTTTGGCTTTCTCTAAGTTCAGATCTGTCAGTATCTTTCCAAGCTACTCATCTGAGCTTCTGGGACCTCAGAAAAGTGCAGCATAGTAACAATGATAAGGGCCAGATTTGAACATGGAATTATCATATTCGGCAGCTCAAAACTTCCCTGCTCTCCTTCAATCTTTATGCTGCCCACTCCAACCCCCATAGGTCCTCCTGACAGCAAGAGAGCAACTGTGGAACCACCACTCAGAAATTCCAGATGGAGAGATGGAGGGTCGTAGTGAGACCCTGAAGCGGGTGTGACACCACCTCACTCCTCTTTCCGTCACCCTGCTGTTAAAGGAATATTACTCCACAGCTGCTTTTCTCCTTCTATTTCCTTCTTGCTTTCTCTCTAGTCAAGTGGATGGAGAGGTTATTCCTCACTGCCTTGGGGGGGATGTGGAGGTGTGAAAAACACCACCAGCCTGTGTTCTAGACTCTCAGCTCTTGGGTACCAAAATGTCTAAAATCTAAGGGGAATTTAGAGGATTTTCAGAACAGTTAGAAGATTCACAGAGGCCTGACACCCCTCCTAAAGCAGCACCGCCTTCACTCCTGATGCTGCTTTGTCTGTCTATAGAGCATCCATCTCTACTGATGTTGCAGGCACGGCTGTTGGTTTGTCGTCCGTCTCCCCCCCATAGAAGGTAAGCACCCTCAGGGCTGGGACTTTGCTTTTCTCACTGTTGCATCCCCAGCACATAGAAAAGGGTCTGATACATAGTAAGTGTTCAATAAATATTTCTTGGATGAACAAGGACCCGGAAAGAGAATTCTGACCAGAGATGGACTTTCCCTGGTGAGAGAAAGATCTGCTGGCCTGGGAGTGAAGGCAGGAAGGAGGGACCTGGGGTGTCTGTGCTCCCAGCATCCAGGACAGTGCTCTTGCTGGGGAGGCAGCAAGAGCCCTGGGGGACATGGCTGTGTGGCACCCTGCAAGATGGGCCATCAGGCCCCCAGTGTGGCATTGAAAGAGCAGGAGCCACCAGATGTGAGGTCACGTGGGCCAGAGCAATGGCCACCTCTTATCAGTGACCCCAGTAGACCAACAGCACCACTGTTGGTGTGGGGGCAGATTCCACAATTCTGCAGAATAGGGCATGAGGACCTCCAAAGACTCAGGTGAGTGTTTCCCACAGTCCGCAAATGTGTGGTTCAAAATGGCAGAGTTATAGTAATATTTTTTATACTCAAGTGTTAGGCTGGGCTTTATTCCAGCCATCTGTGTTTGTGAAGACCCCAGGTTTTGTTGTGCACACCACATGCCTAAATCCCTTCTCTTGGCAATATGCAGAGCGGTCAGAGGGACAGGGTAAGGACCACGTGGTTATTGCATATATGTAAGAAGCAAGTGAATTTTGGACTAGCGCTTTTGAGGGGGCTGGTTGGAGGTGTCCAAAGGTATTTTGAACATGGCAGGAACATTCTGCCATGTGCCAGGCACTTGGCTGGGTCTCTTCCCATTCCTTAGGCCAGTGATAAGTTCCCCCACCCCCAGGCTCTGGTCTCAACCTTCCTAATATTATCATCTATACTCACCACGTTCCACCCAAACTGGACCTCGCCTTCCCCTACTGTGTCCCCTTCAGCCAATTAATGCTCTAATACGGACACTTTAATTATGACTAATTACATCAGAAGCTTATATGTTTGGGGAAAACTGGTCAGGTCAGAGCCTCTTCTTGTAAACTCTTCTCATCAGTTAGATTCACTCACTATATGAATTTGGAGGTAATTAATCTGCATCCCTTTAAAATATATGTTAAAATTCACAGTTTTATGAGCACAGCAATTGGATTAGGTTAGTGGGATAGCATTGAGGTTCCAATCACATCTGGATACCCACAATGGCTGAGTCCAACCATTTTTTGATTAATATCATTATTTTCTCCCTTTGTTAACACCTTTGTTAATGTGTGATGTCACAAAAGAGCACAGATAAGCACAGTGGAATTCAGACCCATGCGACGCTGTCTGAAGCGAAGGGATGCTCACATGCGACTTTGAGAAGCACTATTTTTACCAACATCATCTACTCATCGAATTGTTACTATCGAGTCTACCAGCTCTGGAAAAGTCCTCACAGACCAGGTGGCAAATGTATCGATTACCGTCTGGTGGGAAGTTGCAGGCCAGCCTTGTGGACATTCCCAGAGGATGGGAAGGATATGGCTGGAGCCTGAAGGACCTTCACCATCTCAGCAATGATGCTGAATGTCCAGCTTGGAGGAAAACAGGTGATCCCCTTGCCCCGAGAACAGATCTGATACTGGTCCAGCTATTGGTATATTGTGCTAACTATGAAGGCCATGGACTTATTTTTTTTTTTAACTATTTTTTTTAAACCATTCACTGATTTATTTGAATAGGTAATACACACACAAACACACATACACAGAGTACAAAATTCACAAAGAATACACTGAAAGGATATAGAATGACAAGTGTCCTCCTACCCCTGCTACCCGGTCACTCAGTCCCCTTCCCCAGAGGCAATCAGAGTTATCAGAGTTTATTTTAGGTCTAAGAAAGTTAAGGAACTCAGACCTAACATGAAATTAGTAAGTTAGGTAATGTCGTGGTTAGGGCCAAGGGTGTGGAGTCAGGCAGACCGCGTTCAAAGCCAGGCGGCACCACCTCCTGACCCACAGTCCAGACAGCAATAGGACTTATCTCACTGGGTTGTTGAGATAATTAAATGAGCAAACCCACTGAAGTCTTAGCACAGTCCCTGGCACAGGTTGACTCTCGGTAAATGTCAGCTATTATTAGCTATCTGGCGATTGCATGTTGTGGAGGAAGGTGGAAGGGAAGGGTGGGGCATATTGAACACTTTCTGGGGAAAGCCTTAAGTCTTTCTTGCTCAAAGTGTGGTCACTAGAAGTCCCTGGGTGCTGGTTAGAAACGCAGGGTCCCAGGCCTGTCCCCAGACCTGCGGAATCAGAAGCTGCGTTCTGACAAGCTCTCCAGCACCCCACGTGCACGGTAGAGTATGAGAAGCCCTATCCTACACAAGCTCAGGAATCCTGGAGGGAATGGCTGTAGATTTCCTGCCTCTGGGGAGATGAGGATGCTGTTTCTTCGCCTTCAGACTTGAGCCCTTAGACTTCTCATGATGAAAGCTCAAGACAGAAACACTTTTAAAGGAAAAGCCTTTTTCCTCCCATTCCCCAGCTTTCTATTCCACATCTGAGTTTCCAAACCCAATAACCTATGACCTCCAAACAACCAGAATGTGCCCTCTTTTGTCCTGTAGCTTGATGGTAACCCAATAGATGTCTTGGGGGCAGGGTGGCATGCTGTTTTTAAAGTGATACAAGAGACACAGTGGAACCTGCCCAACAAGCAGCCGGGCTGCCAGGATGCCAACTGGGACAGCAAGGCCCTGGCAGTGGGGGGCTGCGTTAGTTAGAACTTGTCATTAGAAATAAGGTCTGCATGGGGTGAGGACTGGGAGGCTGGAGGGGCTGATGGGGTGACAATTGCTGCTGTTTGCCACTTGTTCCAAACTGGTAGACCTCGGCTGGGAATACGCGGCATACAGGAAGCAACCCTTTCCTCTAAAATAGAATTACATACTACAATGGTAGATACGTGTCATTTCACATTTGTCAAAACTCATAAAATGTACAACCCCAAGAGTGAATCCTGATGCAAAGATATGGACTCTGGGTGATAACGACGTGTCAGTGTGGGTTCATCGATTGTAACAAATGCACCCCTGTGCATGTGTGGGGGCAGGGGTACGGGAGCTCTGTACCTCCCACTCAATTTTGCTGTGAACCTAAAACTCCTCTAAAAAAGAAAGTCTATTTTTTAAAAAAGAGAGAGCAAATAACAGTTTGTCCCTGGATCAGCTGTAGAAGAGAAAAGAAAACCAAGGCTGAGCCCTGGGGCAGCACGCTTTTTAAAAATCAAAATTACAACAGAAATAACTTACAGCTGGGCTGTCCAATCTAGAAGACTTTAGCCACATGTGGCTAGGGACCGCTTGAAATGTGTCTAATGCAACTAGGAAGGAATTGAATTTTAAATTTTATTGAATTTTAGTTAATTTACATATAAACTTTAAAACTGACGTGTGATTCAATTAGGAAAAACTTTAAGTAGGTTTGGAACAATTTGGGTATGTGAATCTACTCTTTCAGCTGTTAATTTCATGAAACTCAATACAGATCAAGTATTTCCACTAAATAGTGAGCGTCCAAATTGAGATATGCTGTAAGTGTAAAATACACACTGGATTTTAAAGACTTAATACCACAAAAAAGAATGTAAAATATCTCAATAACTTTTACATGAATTATATGTTGAAATAATATTTTGCTTATATTGAGTTAATAAAATATATTATTAAAGTTTACTTCACTTGTGTCTTTGAAACTTTTTTTTAAAACGTGGCTTCCCCCAAAATTAAAATTACTTATGTGGCTTACCCTCATACACTGCTGGTGGAAGTGTAGAAAAGTGCAGCTACTTTGAAAAACAGTATGGAGGTTCTTCAAAAGGTTAGACAGAGTTACCCAGCAATTCCACCCAAGAGAATTGAAAACATATGTCCACGTAAAAACCTGTACACAAATGTTCATAGCTGCATTATTCATAATAGCTACAAAGTGGAAACAGCTCAAATGTCCATCCACTGATGAATGGATAAAAATAATTGTGGTATATCTATACAATATAATATTATTCAGCCATAGCAAGGAATGAAGTATTAATAGATGCTCCAATATGGATGACCCTTGAAAATATTATGCTAAGTGAAAGGAGGCAGACACACAAAAGCCATATATTGTATGATTTCATTTATATGAAATGTCAAGAATAGGCAATCTTCTAGAGACAGAGAGTAGATTAGGGTTTGCCAGGGGCTGGAGGTGGGGGGTGTGGTGGAGAGAAGAATAAGAAGTAATTGCTAATGAGTGTGGGTTTCTTTTGGGGATGATAAAAATGTTCTGGAATTAAAGAGTGGTGATGGTTGCACAACTTGTGGACACACTTACAAAAAACTACATATGTGACTTGCATTAAATTCCTATTGGACAGTGCTGATTTAGATGACATAACTGTTTCTTGCCCAGCTGACACTGGTGAAGGTACAGAATTTAGCCAGAGCTAATCAACATGGGGTGATTTTTGCTACCCCCCACCCCAACCCGAGAGACATTTGGCAATGTCTGGAGAGATATTCTTGGTTGGCAACTAAGGTGGGGGGAGAGGAAGAGATTGCTACTGTCCAGAGGTGCTGCTAAATATCCTACAATGCACAGAACAGCTGCCCGTAACAAAGAATTATCCTGCCGCAAATGTGAGCAGTGTTGAGTTTGAGAAGCCCTGATCTAGAGGCTTCCTGCTCAGAGGTTCCCTGTCTCCTTTGCACCATTTCCGCCTCTTCGACTGCCCTGAGGTTAGACGGTACATTCTGGGTGCGGCCTTCCCTGAACGCTTTCTCCGAGAGTCCAGCCACACACACGTATTCACGGGCCAGGAGCTCCTCCGGACCCCAGTAGCCTTGTGGACTTGGAGACATGGTAGGCAGAGCTCTGAAAGGGCCCAGGGGTTCTCCAGTAGATTAGCTGTGGAGTCCATGCCTCTGTCCTTACTCTCTGAGGCTTCCTGGGTTCCAAAATGTTATACTTACTTTAAATTAAGCTGGCCTCATTCTGGGTAGATTGCCATTTTTCTTGTTGTTTTCTCGGCCACATCATATTTTCTAAGCCGAGACAAGTGGAATTTGCAAAGCCTGTGTCATGAATGGGCTCCTTCTGTGATGCCTGAAGTAAAAACCTGAAGAAGGAGATCCCCGAAGTACCTTTGAGGTACTTTGTTTTTAAATTACCCTTTCCATCTATATTAGTTTCTTATGGCTGCTGTAACAAATTACCATAAACTTAGTCACTTAAAACAATGCAAACTTATTATCTTACAGTTCTGGAAGTCAGAAGTCCAACATGGATCTCACTGGGCTGAAATCAAGGTATCAGAAGGGCTGCATTCCTTCTGGAGCCCCTAGAGGAGAATTCCCTTGCCATTTCCAGCTGCTATAGGCTGTCTGCATTCCTTGACTCATGGCCCCTTCTTCCATCTTCAAAGCCAACAGCATAGCATCTTCAAATCTCTCTGATGCTGACTCCCCTCCTTTCCTCTTTCACTTAGAAGGACCTCTGTGACTACATTTGGACCACTGGATAATCCAGTGCAATCTCTCCATCTCAAAACTCTTAATTTAATCACATCTGCAAAGTTCCTTTTGCCATGTAGGGTGACATATTCACAGGTTCTAGGGACTAGGGCATGGAGCTAATCTTCGGGGGGGAATTGTTTTGCCTACCATAGTATTAAACAGGCATGGGCAATCTGCTAGATGGTCCCTCAGCCAGCATTCTGCCACCCTCATTCCATAGGGAGAAGAAATTGAGCATATCTGCTTTTTTAGAATTGTGGGACTTTCCTAATTTGAATTTTGAGGCAGTTGAATGATGACTTTCCAGATACTAATTCTCAACTTACGCCCCAAAATGGTCAGTGAGAGATTTATAAACTACTTGTTATGGGCTGAATTGTGCCCCACCTCTTATAAGTCATATATTGAAGCCCTAACCACAGGACCTCAGAATGTGACTGCATGTGGAGATGGGGCCTTTAAAGAGGTGATTAAGGTAAAATGAGGGCATTAGGGTGAGCCTTAATCCAAAGTAGTTGGTGTCATAAGAAGAGATTAGGACACAGAGAGATACATGAGACACGTGCTCCCACAGAGAGACGACCACGTGAACACAGTGAGAAGATGGCCATTGCAAGCCAAGGAGAAAGGCCTGAGAAGAAACCCACTCTGCCGACCCCTTGATCTTGGACTTCCAGCCTCCAGAACTGTGAGAAAATAAATTTCTGTTGTTTAAGGCCCCCAGTCTGTGGTATTTCATTATGGTAACCCCAGTAAACTAAAACACTACTTTTCCCTATTTATATCTTTGTATAGTTTAAAATGAATTATTACAATTCCAATCTTTTCATATGATTTTGGTTTAAAAAGTTCCTGGAGTTCTTGTCACACTTGCTGAGTGGAAATCCCCTTTCACAAGTGAGCTTATCAGATCACACGCTGACATTCAACTTAACATTTATTGAGCTCTTATTTGTTGCTGTGTGTGCTCAATAAAGTTCACCACTGGCCCATAAGGAATTTACCATCTAGCAGTGCAGACAAATCAGTACACTGTCAAGCTGGTCCAGTGTAACTTACAGTAAAGATGCTACAGTCAGTAAAATGAGGAGCTATAGGACTTGCAGCAGAGGGAGTGAACCAGGACTGGATGGTCATGTGGAGATTAGAATCCTGAAAGCATCGAGAAATAAGTGACTTTCGAACCCTGAGCCTTAAAGAATGGGCCAGACTCCTTCAGGGCCAACTGTTTAAAGGGAGTGCCCCTAGTGTTCCAGGGGATGGGAGATTCAAGCTTAACTGGAGGCTTTAGGAAATTGTCTTAATTTGAGTTCCCCTCAAAGAACAGACCCTGAGCCAAGAACGTGGATGCGGTTAGTTTAGTTGGGAGGTGACCCCGGGAAGAAGGGAGAGAGAAGACTGTGAGACAGGGAAGAGAAGGCAGCCAGGACACTAATGAACATGTTGCTGCTGTGGACAACAGGGGCCGGATCCCACGGGGGCTCTCGAAGAAACTGTGTGACACAAGCCTTAGAATCATTCCACGGGAAGGTGGGGAGACTGAGACATGATCTACCAGCTCCTACCCACCATTGGTTGAGGTTTTCCTGCTTCCAGCTACACTCTCGTGTGTGGAAAAACAACTTCCCAGGTCATGAAGAAACTCCTCAGGCAGTGGGAAGCTGTCGGGTGCTGGCAACTGCCTTCACCTCACCTGCAACTGCACCCAGGCGGACCGAGGATCTATGGGGGAGGGCATCATCTGCATCTGCCGCCAGAACAATTTGATAATTTCATCAACAATCTGGATGTTGGAGCCAATCACTGGGGTTCTTTTACCTAAATGATTCTGACTCTGCCCTCAGTCAAAATTCAGTGGCCCTCGTAATCACCAGCTTCAGTTTGTGCTGTGTTGATCTGATTTTCTTAGGGAATCTGAATTCCAGTTTTGTCACTTAAAATAAATGTACTGTGGGCATTTTAATTAACCTCTTTGAGCCTTGTGGGCCAGCTCACAATTTTGTTATATGGATTAAAGGACATACCAAATGTAGGGCATTAATATAGTACTTGGAACATGCAAACACTTAGTAATTGGGTATTACTTTTGCAGGTGGTGACAACACTTCTGTTTCTCCCTACAATAGGTGCAAACTTTTGACCAGGTATAGAAGTTGAGATGATGATCTGAAAGCGTACCTCTAAGACAGGTTCATCTTTGGGCTTCTAACTACATAACTGACTGGTAGAACTTGTTACTTATTACTTAGTTTTGGTAAATAACAATTTCATTTCAGAAAAATGCCTCACTAAAGTGTCATGCAATGAAAACAAAAATATCAATATCATCATTCATAAGAATTCACAGCCTCCCAGTGAATATGTGAATCTCTGGTATAGATGAGGTACAAATGGAAGCTGTTTTAGACTATAGGGATGCTTTTTAGTAATTTACTACATTAGTGTGCCAAATGGCTCCCAAACTACCTGGAGCTGTGAATTCTGAGGGTGACTTTATGTCTTAGCTTGGACTGCCATAACCAAATACCATGGACTGCGGGGCTTAAAGAAAAGAAATTTATTTCTCATAGTTCTGGAGAACCAATTCAGTTCCAAGTGAGAGTTCTCCTCCTGGCTTGCATATGGCTGCCTTCTCTGTCTTTGCATGGCAGAGAGAGAGCTGCAGTCTCTCTTCCTCTTCTTATAAGGACACTAATCCCATCATGGGGGCTCCATCCTCATAACCTCATCTAAACCTAATTATCTCCCAAAGACCCCACCTCTAAACACCATCACACCGAGAGTAAGGGCTTTAACATGTGAATTTGGAGGAACACAAGCATTCAGTCCTCAACACCTTGCTTACCATTGTAGAGTGGATTTCCCCCTGGGGGAATTTGGCATCTCACATAATACAGTCTTACCACAAATGATTCTAGGAAATGACAAAGAAATGAAATTTTATCCATATTTATTAATTCCATTTTTAACAATATTAATATTAATGTTTAGGTCTCTTGGATGCTTATGGGGCCTCTACTTGGCATCTAACTTTCAGCATCTATGTTCATGATCATGCTATTTCCTCAATAAGAGAAACATTCTCTTGCTGGATTTTGGACAGTCTCTTAAAGGATTTAGAAAAGTTGTAATATATACACTATTTTTCCTGTGGAAAAATGGAATGGAGCTTACTTATTTAGTAAAGTAGCTAGAAGAGGAGCCATTTCCTTTCTAAAACCACCAATTACTGTCAACTACCTTAGGTAAGAGTAAAATAAGTAATTTTGAGACTGACTCATTTATGCTCGAATTGCAGTGAGATGTAAGGACATTAAACTGAGAAAAATGACCAGGGCTTTAGCTTAGGGTTGCCAACGACCCCATGCTGGGATCACAGGCAAAGAGCTTAATCTTTCTCTCATGAAATTCTCAGTTTCTCAAGGGAAGAGACGACATATATATTATATATATTGCTTTGCTTACAAGCATTTTCTCACATCCTTAGATATTTTGAAATGATTTAATGGCTGCATAATGTTCCAAAGAATTGTGTACCACAATATTCAACCATCCCCCACCGCCTCGTTGTTAAATATTTAGAATGTTCCCAATGTTTCATTATTACAAATCATGCTGCAATGAACATTACTGTCCAGCAAGCTCTGTTTATATCTCTGATCATTTTATTAGGTTAATTACTGGACCTAAGTTTGCATTTTAAAAGTATTAGTAAATATTGCCAATTTGCCGTCCAGAAAGCTCGTACCAGTTTGTACTTCCACAGCAGTGTAGGAGAAAGCCTGTTTCCTCACAGTTTTCTCAGCACAAGGTATTATCACTTTAAAAACAATCTTTGAAAATTGAGGAAGGAAGGAAGGAAGGAAGGAAGGAAGGAAGCGGGGAAGGGAAGGGAGGAAGTTGATAAGTTTATGATGTAACTGTACTTTTTAAATGAATTGCTTATTTGATTTCTTCGCCTATTTTCATACATTGTTTTCTTTGCCTATGCATCACGAGTACCTTTCCACGCTTCTATTTGTTTTTAAATTCTGTTTATGGTGTTTTTTATATGCAAAGTTCTTACATTTCTGATTTATCCATTTTTTTCCCTTTTATGCTTAGAAAGGCTTTCCTCACCGTAAGATCCACATTTTCTTCCACTTTATTTGCTATTTATTTTGTTGGCTGATGTAAAATCAGAGATTCACAAGACTTTAGTGCCTTGTAAGCAGAACTTCGTGTTTAACCCTTCAGTTCCCACTGAGGAGAGAGCCCCAAAGAGGAGGAGAAACGACTCCAGGCCATATGGCTCGCCGATGACAGAACCAGGACTAAAATCAAGGATTCCTAGTCTCCAGTTTGTTTTCCTTTTTAAAAAAATTAGTTTTCAATAATACATATAATAAATGAATACAGTTTCCTTTAAGAATATTATGTTATTAATCATCCCTCCGAATGCAAGATTCCTATTTCCCTCCACAGAGTTAGTCACCATTATCATTTTGGTGTGAATCCTTCCAGACTTAAAAAAAATAATTTCATTTACTTATATATGTATGTAAAAATAACATATACTATTATGGGTTGGTTTTGGAGGGCATAAAGATATCATGTCATATGTGTCATTGTCCAATATACCTTTCTCACTCTACTTTATGTTTTGAGATGTCCATCATTTGAACAAGCCACACTTTATTTAGCCATTTTGCATAAAAGTTTCCTTAGACAAACAATTCTGCAATGCACATTATGGTACATATCTCCTTGGGCCCATGTGCAAGCTTTTCTCAAGAGCAGATACTGACAAGTGACATTACTACCTAATGGGTAATACCCTTTTTAATTTTAAAAGATATCACCAAATGACACTCTTGCTGGCAATGTACCCATTTCTCCACAATCTCAACAATTTGATATTATCATCCTTTAAATTTTTTGTCTATCTATGGATGAAAGATGTTATATTTTTAAAATTTATATTTTCCTAATTATTCATAAGGTTTTACTTCTCATATGTTTATTAAACATTCGTATTGCCTCTTTATGAACCTCATATTTATTTATTTTTACTTTTTAAAAATTCAGTTAGGAATATTTTTCTTATCTGTTTTTCATATACTTTGGAAATTAATCTTGGTCTATTACATATGTTCTATATATTTCTCCTGGTGTGTCACTTTCATTTAATTTTGCTTATGGTTGATGTAGTCAAAATTATCAATTTCTTTTTTGGTGGTGTTCTTTGTATCCCAAGATCTTATGGTTTTCAAAGTCATAAAAATAGTTTCCAATATTTTTTCTGGTAGTTTACAGTTTTATTTTCTTATATTTAACTCAGAGAACCACCTGGAGTTTATTTGGGGTCCATTTTAAGGTACTGGCCTTATTTTTTTTCCCATATGGATGGCCAATTTTGTCAGCGGTGAAGATTTTGTTTCTTCCCTACAACTCGAGAGGCTATTTCTATCATAAACCGAATTCTAGTATATTCTTGGGTCTGATTCTGTGCTCTGTTTGGTTTATCTATTGATCTATTTGGGGTACTCCCACACTGTGTTGATGACCATAGCTTTATCATTTACATTGATAGATGATTGGTTAGTCCAATATTATTTCTATCTCATTTCAGCGAAGCAAGTTCATTTTTAGTCACAGCGAAAAAAAGACGACTAAGGCACGTCTCCAGCATTAGCTCCCGCCCGGGGCAGTGATGAGAGATCTGCTACAGCGACTAAAACCCACCCTCGCAGCCAGATGACCCTCCTCTCACCAGCTTCCACTGCTGCCACCCAAATTCCTGTCACTGAACTACTCCTCAAAATAAAGTTCAGCTGTAGATGGCACACCTGTTCCGGATTAGTTACAATAAATCAGGCTCTGTATTTATTTCAGTGGCCGGACAGGTGAAGAACAAGCCGCATTTATAGCAAGCCAACTAGAAAGCAGAGAAAAATTCAAATCATGAGGTTTTTTTCCTCTTAGGGTGAAGAGGTTAAACTTGACAAGCCCGAAACTTCCTGTTGTTTCCAGAATCCTCTGATTCTTTATGGGAACGCCTCACATTGTAGGATTCGCTCCAGGTCTCAGTCTAATTAAGCCCATGGTTTAAATTTTACTGTCCCCTAGAGAGCTTATTAAAAGCGCAGATTCAAGAAGTCTTGGGGCCAACCCGATGGCACAGGGGTTAAGTTAGCACGTTCCGTTTCGGCAGCCGGGGGTTCGCTGGTTCGGATCCCGGATGCGGACATGGCACTGCTTGTCAAGCCCTGCTGTGGTAGGCGTCCCACATAGAAAGTGGAG
Organism: Equus caballus; assembly: GCF_041296265.1. Classification (NCBI taxonomy): domain Eukaryota; kingdom Metazoa; phylum Chordata; class Mammalia; order Perissodactyla; family Equidae; genus Equus; species Equus caballus. The sequence continues at coordinate 84,184,534 of NC_091691.1, forward strand.
GAAGATGGGCACGGATGTTAGCTCAGGGCCAGTCTTCCTCAGCAAAAAGAGGAGGATTGGCAGCAGATGTTAGTTGAGGGATAATCTTCCTCAAAAAAAAAAATAAGTCTGGGGTAAAATTTAGAGATCTCTATTTTTAAACATGCACCTTTGCAGGTGATTCCAACACAAATAATCCAGGCCCTCACTTTGATGCTCTGCCCGAGGACTCAGAGCACCTGAGCAGAAGGACACCTAGGGGCCCTCACGGAGGCGGGGTGATGCTGTCTCTGCACTATAACACGTGTTCTGTAATGAGTTAGCCCTAGCAGATGGGTTAACTGGGGAATGACGTCATTATGACCCAGACGCTGCGTTGGTTTATACGCAGTTTTTCCTAAGCAACTGGGCCCTAAATAGCTGGAGTAAATTACAGAATCTTAAGCAGGAAAGGAATAGTCTTTAATTCAGCTTTTGCATTGGCAACAGGGACCCTTTCAAGTCGCATTTTAATAAAATAACAAATGAAGCCTGCCCCAGGCCTCCTCTCTCCTGAGAAGCACGCTCCAGCCCTGAGTGCCTGAGGCAGGTTGACCTCACAGGCCCACGTTCCCAGAGACCCTCTCTGTCTTCCTGGCCTCAGCACCCTCCAGCTTGCTCTAATTACAGGGCTGCCAGCATTTCCACTCAATTATCTTGTGTATTTTTAGCATCTGCCATGACAGCTGTTGGCCAACCTGCGCCACCTCAGGGTGGTCCCTGGGTGGTCCAAGTGAGCTTCCTGGAGACATTTTCTGCTTTTGTCTCTGGTTGTAAAAAGGCCTGTTTATGAAGTGACCTGTGAAGAATGCTATCTTCCCCAGAAGCCCTTATTTTTCAGGTGTTTGATTTTGCAGAATGTGAGGTGTTTTAGGAATGCGTACAATGTACTAGCGCAGAAACGTCTGATGCGTAGAGAATACCCATTGCCTCTGCGGGCCTGCTCTGTGGGTCTGGAACCTGGAGACCCCCAGGCCACCCTTGCATTCTACTTGCTGCGGGCTCTAGTTCGCAGGAGCCTGAGCCCTGCCCTAGAACTTCTGAAATCAGGACCTCTGGGGGTGGGGCTTGGGCAACTGTATACTTAGAAAATACCAGGAATGGTTCTAAAGCACAGCTAAGATTCTCAGCCTTGGAGGGTCAGAGAATCACGTGGGAGCTTTAAAACCCCCAACGCCCAGGCTACCCCACAGACCAAATTACATCAGAATCTTTGGGGGCAGAACTCAGGCATCAGAATGTATCAAGGTTCCAGGTGTTCCCAGATGTAGCCAGGGTTGAGACCATTGCTTTAGCCTCTTTTCTAATCTAAGAAAGATCTCCTCCTTGTAGACAAGGGCGTCCAGAACTTCAGCGGGCATATGAATCCCCTAAGAAGGGGATTAAAATGCAGATTCTGATTCAGCAAGACTGGGGGGGGGGGGCGCTGCGATCCTGCATTTTGACCAGCTGGTCTGTGGAGCGCACTGTGAACAGCAAGGCTGTAGGTACTAATGACTTCCCATTGATTACTTAACCCTGGCTGAGTCCAATTAGTGTAGTGAGCCAGCGTATTAAATCATCTTGCACCTCTACAGTACTGGCATTCGGCAGAAGTGGCACAGTGGGCTTTCTGATTAAAAACAAAACAAATGTTTGTGTCACTCCCTGGGTCAGCCATGGAGTGGTGCTGACAAGAGGCGTGACGGCCACGTGCTGAGAGATGAGCGATTATAAACTTCTGCCCTTCCGGTCATCAGCAGAGAGCTGGCTTATCAGGCTTCTGGAGTCAGTTTTAACAGTTGTTATTTGGGGAGGATGCAGTTTATTATGCAAGTGAATTCAAATCTCAGGTTGTTCTGTCCCAGATATGAAACTATATTGCAAGAAGGTTTAGATTATCTGCTTATATTTTCCTACGCTTAAAAATAATATTTACTTGAGACCTACTGTGTGCCCTGTCTGTCACTGAATGGCCATGCATATTTCAAGCTGCCATATACTCTAGTGTGTTACTGTACCACCTGCCTAGTTACTAGGCTGAACTTAGATTAACATGAAGTTTCATACTACGTTTATCACATGAACCTACTCAGGTGATAAATTTCTATAGATATTAATGTGCACACACACACACACACATATACACATACACAAGTATAAGTAAAATTAGAAAATCTGAATAAGATCAGTAGATGGGATCAATGTCAGTATCTTGGTTGTGATATTATACTGTTGTTTTACAAAATGGTACCATTGGGGGAACCTGGGCAAAGTGTACCGCGATCTCTCTGAATTACTTCCTACAGCTGCACGTGCATGTACAATTATCTCAATAAAAATTTCAATTAAAAAAAGATACAAAACCACTTGTAGCCAGCCCTCAGTATGTCTTTAATATGGGGAGAAAGGACAAATGTATTAAGGTAAATAAACAAACTACAAATGATAATTCTCATTAAATGTTAACTGCATAATAGGTTCTGTGTTGAGCATTTTACATGCAAGATTTTAATCCTCACAAGACTCTATGAGGTAAGCATTATTATTATTACTATTATTTCTGTTTTAGATGAGGAAACTGGGGCTGGGAGAACTCAAGTAGTTTTTCCCAGAGTCCCAGAGACAGAAAGCCACAGGACAGGAACCAAACTCAGGCCTGGAGCCCACGACAATGTACAAAGAATGCTGTGTCGCTCTGGAAGGAGAAATCATAGTTAGGGATGAGGAAAGTGCTTTGGGGGAGGTGCAACTTCAAGGACCCCGCAGGATCTTGGCCTTGAAGGACTAGATGAGTTGAGCTGGCAACAAGCTGAGCAATCGAGGGCATTCCAGACAAGATGGAAAAAACCCCACGTCTGAGAAAATGCTTCATTTTCCAGATGAGGAAATCCACGTGTCCGCCTGCTTTGCCTCTCAGAGGTAGATGGAAGCAATATCGTGGAAGGTCTTGAATGCTAGGGAGATGTAGTCAGATCTTCCTGGGTCTAGTTAGCAATTTGTGAGAGCTAATAAGGCACTGAGAAGGCCAAGGTTGTGTGTGAATCACCAGCATTCACAAGGGAACCCAAGAGCAAGGAGCGGAGAGTTTAGCACAAACCAACCCATTCTCAGGGCCACAAGAGCAATGGGAAGCAGTTTCCTAGTGGAAAATTGGTTATATGAAGGGAACCAAAGAATGTACTTATGACAATGAAGGCCATAAAGTGGTTGAGACCAATGATCATTAGAATCATTCCTGACTATACCTGGAATTTAATCTAGTACTGTATGGCTACTTATTCATTCAATTATTGAGTGTCTTTATATGGCAAGCACTTTCCAAGGACTTGGGATATATCAGTGGACAGAATACAGTGACCAGACTCACAGCCATCATGGAGCTCACCATCTATGCTTAATGCTGACTCCTGATCAGGAAGATTCTTAACTATGGGAACCTAAGAATACATTTCCATACTGTCCACTTGAGACCCCATGACCCCAAAGAGGAATGCAAATCGCTCTGGGGTGAAGCTGGGCAGCTATGCAGAAGGACAGACACAGCACTTTTGATTTAAGAGTGAGGATGATCTTACCCCAGTGTGGCTACGGAGAAACTTAAGATGGGTGGATTGTCAGGTCTTGCCTCTGAGTTGGATCAGGAAAGTGAGATCAAAACCAAGGTGAAGGATTGGTGTTGTGACCCTTGAAGAAGATTCAAGTTAGCCTGGGGTACCCTCTTGGTTTTCCACTCCCAAACTGGGATTAACTTTATAATCTTCCATAAATGTAGAGAAGTTGGGGGCTTTCCAGTGCTAGCCTGAGTAAGTACTATTTGAAGACAAATCAGAACAAGATGGCTTTGCATTGTAAAAGAAGGAAAAGAATACAGGAAGTAAATACATCTGGAGACATATGTTTGGGCAAGAGGTATTCTACAATATAGCCTTGTTCTTATAATGCAGAATTAGAGACACGGAATTTTTCTCAGAATGCTGAAAGTAATATACAGATGAAGACAACATACTAAAGATAAGCTGCTGGTCACTGTTTCTACAACAAGACACCTGAAGGTAAGTGAATCAGGCAAGAGTCAAGAGCGGGCAAATTTGCTAATATTACCCCCAACCAAAGATTTTTAACCATTTCAAATTTTTAAGCTCCCACAAGCCTCAGATGTCTGAGAATAAATATTTAAAATGTCTTTTAAATTGGTTATGAAAAGACTCACCAATCTTTCTTTTGAACAGTATTATAAAAAGTTTGATTTAGTTCTCGATGGCCCAATGCTTTTTGTCACATTTACAATGATGTTTAGCCATTTGCTGTAAATTTGGCCATACTGTGTATGTGTGTGAGAAATACAGACCTCTCCTACAGTTAGTAACTTTTTGCATGAGTTAAAGAATTTGCACTCACTATGCTGCTTATCCCTGTGGCAAAATTTCCCTGCTTTAGTCCCGGGAAAATAAACGCCACAGATCCAGAGATCCTATCTCTAACTTCAGGCTGCACAGAAGTGCTCTTGAATAGACAGCTTCCACTCAAGTTTCTGGTTGGCCCTCGAGGGAGAGGTTGGCTCTGCTACTGAGCGCAGCAAAGGGAGACGTGGTCCGACTACCTGCAGAATGCAAATTTGCTAAGAAGTCTTGTTCATAGCTCTGAGATAATTGCCTTAGGCGTGCCACACAATGCAGGTCGGACCTTGAACTGATATCTGGTGAGGTGAGTGTGCATTCATGAAGGTGTGAGTGTATAAGCAAGAGTCCCATAAGAATTTGATAGAGACAAGAATGTGCACAAGACACACGACTTTGGTCTCAGAGATGGCCCATTTTACGTAGCTGCATTGCCAGTACACAAGGGAGCTTGCTGGTCACCAGGACTCTCAATCTCAGAACTCAGGTTAGGGCACAAGCGGAGGGTGACAAAGGGGGCTTCTTCCTTTAGGCAGTTGAGGGAGCTGGAAATTGCCTCCCACAGTGGTGGGACATTGTCAATAGTCCCCTCCCCTCCATACTCTTTTCTGGCCACTTTAACTCCCCCCACCCCCGCAACTTTTAATAAAGTAATTTGCCCAGTGAAACTCTCAACATGGATGAACAACTGTAAAAAGGCACTTAGCTGAGCCAAAAAGATCATTTTATGAATAGAAAAAGAAATGCTATAGTCATTGACATGAAAAAATTAACATTGTAACTTAGTTTTGTAGTAATATTTGGCCAAACCACCTCCATAAACTTATCTTGGGCATGAATCTGTGGCCACTGGTGTGTGATCAGCAAACTGGCATGTGTTAACCAACTAGGATAAAGCTGGCTCTCTGCAAAAAGTAAAGGATAAATGTAGCTATATTTATATAGCTAATTTGGCCAGTGGAACAGGATAATCTACTCAGAAAGAAGCTACCTCAGAGTTGGAGATTTTTAGATTGGCTATTTTATTACTGGGTCTTTGGAAATCAATGTATTAAATTTTTACTTTTTCACAGAGAGAGTTCAATAACTTTGAGTGCATTTTGCAATATTTTATTTTCTTTGGAGTATATCTAGTCTTCTATAAAAACAATACTAGGTTCACACTAGAAAGTTGGGGGAAGGGAGAACACAAGTATAGTAAAAATAATTAACAAATAACTTTCCTTATGTATTACAAAAATCAAATCTTGACCACAGTAGAGCATCATTTCAAAGCCCATTTGGAACCTTTTAAAATTAAGATTATAATAAATTCATATATCAAGCACAACATCCTCTGTGCATTAATTATTCCCATTAATTCAATTCCATCTCTTTCAAATACACCCCCAAGTCAGTAATAGGGTAAAATAAATTTACTTCCTGGCAGTATTTTCTTGGTCTCTTTTATACTGTGTGGTCTACACAAAACAAAATAAAATACACATACAATCAAAAATGCCCCACCAGCACAGCAAAATCTACTTCTACTTTCTCCAGCATCACTAAGTAAATCCTACAAGTCTTTTCGTATGAACTATGAATTCTGATTAAAGACAGCACTTACTATTTTCAAAGTGCCCCCGAAAAATGACTGAAAAGAATGTTTTTTTTTTCTTTTAGAGGCTACACCCAAAACATTTGCTTGAAAAACTTCCTGAATAGTGACATGCCCTGGTAAAACCCAGGCAGTAGACAAAATATCAGATTTCTTTTTCCAGCTGTCCAGAATCCCATTAGTGCCTCTTACTTCTATCTGTCTTGGGCTATAATTAGGATGGCTTAGGGTTTATCTGGGCCTTTTTTCAAAACCAGATTTCCTTCCCAGCAGTAGCAGCAGCAGCAGCAGCTGTTCTCCACAAGTATCCTGACGGTATTGGGGGACTTACTTTGATTTACATGGTGGCACAGCGATCGTGAATGTGAAGTGAAGGAAGACACACACACACACACACATACACAAATACTTGTATCTTGTAATTTTCAAAAAGAGGAGTCTTACCTGAGGATGGTCACTCCAGTCTGGAACCCGGCTCAGTTCAAACGGCCTATTAACCCGCACCCCTCCTCCCCTGAAGGGTGAGTTCCCTTCTTTGGGGAGTGAGCCTGGCGTAGTTTGTGGGGTTTTTGCTTCTTGCTCTGCTTCGGCTGAAACAGCGCATTCTCCTGCACGGAACTGGGAATTCAGACCAGTCGCTTCTGCTTTGGCATAAGAACTTGCTCTTTTATCACCCTGGGTTAGTGGGTGCTTAACAGGTTCTTTGGGATAGAGGAGATTAAGGGTGTCTTCTGTTGCACTTTCTTTCACGTTGGGGTTCAGCTTCTTGGGTTTTCCCTTAATTCCTGGTCGCCTCACCCTGGCAGGTTTCTCTGAACCTCTCTTGCTCAATAAATCCTCTTCCCCTACTCGTTTCTCCACTACGGTCTTCAAACACTGCTTCATCCCTGACTTTTCTAATTCACCAGATAAGTGCTTCATCTCTGTCTCTGTCACCGCTTTATCCGTGTTTAGCAGATTGTCACTGGCAAATTCCTCTCCTTGGTTGCTGTCTCTGGTTTCTCCTTGAACTCCTTGATAATCATTTTCAGCAGCCTCAGAAGCAATGGGTAGTTTGTATCTCCCCCGGTCCATCACCGTAGACGTTCCATCCTGGTGAGGTCCCAAAGTCAGAGTCATCCCTGTTTGCAGGGATGAGGGACTGTGGGTGGAGGCTCCGCTTCTCCTTATCCCCACTTCTTGGGGTTGTGAGTGATAACCACAGAAGCCAGTGGTGGCATCCATAGGCCCAGTGTCATCTGACACCCGAGGCCCACAACCCATTTCACTGAGGAGGTGCTCACACCCACCCAGGCAACACTCACTGAATTCCATCTCTTCGTCATCGCTTTCTAATAAAAAAACATGCTCAGTTCCCTGCAGGTTCCTTTGCCAAACTGCATTAAAGTAATCCGTCATAACATCGGAACATTCCAGATACTCCAGGTCATCATCTGAAAACTCCTCGGTGCAGGTTAGGGTTATCTCTGGGCAAAGTTCATAGTCACTGTCAGAGTCTTTGCTGGAAACCTGTGGGCTGAGTTGCTTGTTGATCGTGGCTCTCTCACCTGGGTAAACGGATGCGACTGCCTCTGACAGCGGTAGGCTGAAGCTAATGCATTTCTGTACTTCAGGATTTTGAAGACTGGAGATCAAGACATCATCATTAGGGCCATCATCATTTAAGGCACCATCCATTGACCTTGACACTTTGGAATGCACTGTGTTCTGGCAAGGTATATCTTGTTTATCGGGAATATTACTCGAATTAGGAAAAAGTAATCCATCTGCAATGTCCTCTGTGTTATTTGGATCATAAGCCGCTTCAGTTTGCCCGGTTCCTTTAACATCCAAGGGATTTTCAGAACTGGATGCACTAACATCATTACTGGCCAATAACTGGAGTGACCATAAACAGTTGAATTTGGAGGAAGGGGAATCAGCTGACATGGGAGCACCCGAGGAGGGGCTGTCTTCTTCCTTATAAGGATGATCCTTCCCACCAAGTTGATTTGTGCTTTCCTGCTCAGATGTCTCTGTTTCATGTTTCCAACCTGTGTCCCCGTCATCTTCTGGGTGAGGAGAGACTTGTAGGTTCTCTAACGAGCACTCAACTTCAATGGAAGCAGAACAGCAGATCATTCCAAAACAGTTTTTAGCAGAGACTTGATAAACAGCAGTGTCATTTTTGGTACAGCTAGGATGAAGAGAAGATACAGGTAAGCTTGCCATGTCTGGACGTGCATGCCAACATTTCTCACACCATGGCACGCACGGAAAATGGCCGTGGTTTGCATTGCACACTCAAGCAGACCTGTGGTGTCTCTGGCAAAGGGGTTGTGGTCAGAGGCAACCAGTTTCCAGGAATCAGCATTTTCCCTTAAGACTTTGCACAATCTTACCCCACACTGAAAATGCTGAGAATTACTTAGATGAAGGGGGAAATGTTTTATATGCTAGTTTCTTCTTCTCTCCTTTTAAGTTATTTTTATGTTACAGGAATTTGAAAATCTCACTCTATATTCTGGAGTGAGATATTGTACACAAATAACCAAAGCATTCTACTTCACGTAGTGGAACAGCGTAAGCAACCACTCTTTCTAAGACCATGCTAAGAAGGCACGGTTCTTGCCAGGAGGCTGTAAAGATAATTAATTGGATCATGTGTTTGAAGAATAGTGCCATTTCCTCTGTAATTTAACATGACTATTAGATCTAAACCTCAGTCTGTGAGCCCCTCTGGCTGGAAACCTGTGTCCACATGCCATCCTGACTTACATAGTCCAAGCCTGGTGTTTGCTTTGGCCCAGCAGGGAAGAAACTGAATCCTGGATCACACCAAGCCTGCCCTCCCTGCTCCAGGAGGGATGGTGCTCTTTGGACCCTCCCTTTATTGACTGGAGCCACACTGAGCCTGGAGCCTGACCTGCTTTGCTGACTTTTCCCACTAGGACCCTGCTCCAGGCTCTGCGGTCCCAATAAAAATTTGTTACACTTGCTTTATAATTTGTACTCTTATTGATCTCATTCGACCTCATTGTAATTGCAACATTGCTGATCTCACTCTATGTATTATCCAGCTCAGAAGTCGACAACCATTTTCAGAAGGCAGGAGCTGTGGGTCTGACTTGGACTTAATGGCGATGCTTAGATGTTTATTGACTGATCTGTGTAAAATGTGAACAAATATGTAACTGAGGAGGGTCAGTGTTAGATGCTCACAGCTACGACACACAGTCTTCCTTATCCTCGCTCTTTCTCACTGGAGGGACCCGTTTGTCTCCTCGAGATCATATGTGCTCAGAAGCCCTCATCATTGGGTGCCCATTCACATAGACTTCATTTTTGGAAATCATAGACTAATTCCAATTTCATTAATATCTTGTTTTGTTAGTAACCTCGATCCCAAGTAGAAGCCACTCAGGGGTGGCTGAGGTTCATCAAGCCCGACCCATAGCTAATATCCAGCTTTGTCTTGGCCAACAGCATGGGGAGACTGAAATTTAGGGTAACGTTTTGGGGGAAACAGTACCGACTCCTGTCTACTTCACAAGGTTATTCTGAGGATCAAATGAGAAAATCAATGTGAAGGGGCTTTGCAAAGCAGAAACTTTATGCACATGTATGCTACAAGAATGTGGAAGTGCTAAAATGATAATGATATGATATGATAGAGGTGTTAGCTAACTCTACTATCGCAATCATATTGCAATATAAATGTATCAAATCTATATGTTGTACACCTTAAACTTACACAACGTGGTATGTCAAATATAACTCAATAATTAAAAGGAAAAGATGAGGAAGTGCTAAGGCCAGGTCACCTCTGGTTCCCAAGAAGTGTGCAGAAGAATCAGCAGGGAGCTCTATTTAAAATTCTTGAACCAGAATCTGTGGGTCAGAGGCCTGAGAATCTGCTTTTAAAGATCCCAAACACATTCTGTTACAAACTGTCTTTGGCCCACCCTTGGAGACATCCTCATCCTCCTCATCATTAATTAGGCTTAGGTCTTCTCAATTAAAACTGAGGAAGGATGGAAAAAGGTGATTTTTGCCTGAGTTTCACCTTGATTGTGCATGTCTTTCCCTTCATGCCTTTTCCCATTAGTTCTCGGAGATTTGGCGTCAGTTAAGAGCTTACAAGGAGCATAAAACAGCACCAGGGGCTACTGGAAAATCCCTGATGTATCCAGGCCATGATCCCTCTGCCAGAGAAACCACTTACCCTGAAGGTACCACGACTGTGTGGAAAGATGAGAAAGGAAGAGAAGAAGATAAGGCCAAAAGGCACAAAGAACGAGGTAAGAAATCAGCAAAGGAGGGGAACAGAGATGGTTCTCAAGAATCAAGGAGGGAAAACAAAATGAATTTTAGAAAAGTATGGAGAAAATAACTGGGCTAAACACATTTAACTTCTGAATGACTAAGTAAACAGATGGGAAAATGTTATGATTTAGTAATGTATGATTTTATAGAACATGTGTTTTAGCTGATATACGATTTGACAAGTCATCCTAAGTACACTACAGAGGAAAAGAAACTGGATTAAGTATAATTAACTTCTCACTGGCTAATGAACGCCTTGAGAGAGTTATGGTTTGTGGTTGACATGTCTTGGATAATTATCTCTAAGCATCCTAAAGAGGAAGTGCAGAAAAATAGGGCAAGGGACCCAGTAGTAGTTGAATGCTTCCGCTGTTAAACAATGTGCTAGCCGATCCCTGTGTGCAGAACTGAGGCTGAGAAAAGTTGAAGAGTTTCCCCAAAGTGACCAAGCTGGTAAGTGGTGGAGCTAGGACAGGAAACGAGAGCCTTCTGACTCTGAAGCCTAGCTCTGTTTATCCTGTTAGGAAACTAACATTCAGAGAAGGGAAAAGACAGAGTGTAGATAGATCATTTTTGCAAATAAGTGTTTCTGTCCTATGTTTTCACCTTGATGGGTCAAGTGACAACTTGTGTAGAATATATACCAATATTATGTTAAGAGCTGAGGAAGAGTCAAGGAGATGTGAGGGACATCATGTTCAGCCCTAAAACAACTAAAAATCTATTGTTTTTCTAATATTATATTAGATATCATAATATGAATTTCTCAGAGAACCTTGTAGGTCACTTCTGTGCTGAGTTGCATGGTACAAAGTTCAAAGAGTCTTCAGTGGTAGCAGTTGAAATGGCGAGAGTAGGGTCTGGGTTTAGAATCTCTGCAAGATGCTAGCAGAGTAAGCTGTGTGCCCCACAGTGATCTGACAGGAATGCAAACCATCCTGGAAGAAATTCCCTGAACAATTAATTGTGTTCCCTCCTTGCATACCTTTCCTGTTGGCTGAAGGAAGCAGCCACATTCCTTCACCTTGTTGTGAAAGTCTTGCTTGAATACTCCAGGTTCTTTCTAAATTAATCATTTCCATGTTAAAGGAAAAGAGGGACATGTGACCTTAAGAGGTTGGGGTTTCTTCTGAGTTCGAACCCCCTGGATTGGTCCAAACCAGAGGTTCTGAAACATTTTGGAAAAAGGACCCCTTTACACTTTCAAAAATAATTGAGGACTCCAAAGAGCGTTTGTTCATAGGAATTATATCTATCAATACTTATATTAAAATGAAAACTAAGAAAAATTTAAAACTATCTATTCATTTTAAAACAACAAAAATAAACTTATTACATGTTAGCATAAACAACATATTTTTATGAAAAATACCTCTACTTTTCCAAAACAAAGTAAAATTTCATAAGTAGTGCTTTACATTTTTTCATGTATCTTTAGGCTTAATGGAAGACAGCTGGATTTTTGTATCTGCTTTTGCATTCAATACGACGCAATACTTTGTTTGGGTTGAAGTATATGAAAAAAATCTGGCCTCACACAGATATGTAGCTGGAAAAGGAAGGAGTATTTTTATAGTCTTTTCATATGATTTCAGATAATCTCTTTTGACACTACACAAAGATTAGTCGCAGTGTGGAATCTGAAACCTTATTGATGAACTTTCCCTACTAGTTACATAAAATCTATTAGTCCATGTTGCACTTTACATGCATCTTTTATGCATGCATGATTTTGTAACATCATGTATTGGTCATTTTGGAAAAACTTAGTTCATGAGATCTTCTAAATATTAATATATTTCATCATACAATATTTTTAAAAATCACATTCATTAATACAATTTTGAAGCATTGGGAAACTGCCAAGTTTATGATGAAGAATACAAGTTTTCCAAATTTCTAGTAAGGGAAATAATATGAATACTAATTTATCATAATGATATAAGTCAATTCTGTGCTAAGTTCCATGGGAGAAATAGAAGGCAAAGGGTATCAGTAAAACTGGTGAAATAAGGACCTCTGGAAATTTTCTCCTCCTTAAAAGCAGTAGAAACACCAGGAAGATTTGTCTGAATCAACTTCTTCAGAACTCTGAAAACTAAACAAAAGCAATGGGGAGCATTTATTCATGGAAAATCACTGAATCTCAGTAAGAATAACAAATTCTCTGGCATTTTAACTTGCCCTCATCCTATCCCCACCCTCAGCTCCATGATAGTGTTGTAAACCAAGAGACCACAATCACGGTGAAAACCAGGGGCCTGGCAGCCACTGGAGGGGACAGAACAGGGGTGAGAGCAACTCCACAGCCCCATTCCCAGGGAACTGTAACTGTTCGAGCTGTCTGGTGGTTCTCTGGAAGGTCCCACTCACAAGACTGTCTTTACGTGATCTGACTCAGAGCTCACTTAGCGTGAACATTTTACCTGGGGGTCTTTATCAGAAAAAAATTCAGAGGCAATAGTTTAACATCATGGCTGCCTGAGGCAGTGGGTGACAACTGAGGCACACAATAGGCTAACCAGAAAGATCAAAAGGGAAAGGTGAAGAATGAGGTGTCTATGGTAGGCACTGAAAAGTTGCGACATATTCCTGGGCATCTAGAAGGCCATGCACATTGTGAGGCTGTGAGCATGTCCTGGGATGTGCATATGCTCAGGAAAGACCTGAGAAGACACTAAGCTCTCACCTCTAACTGACCTTAAGGCTCTGCGCTAGCAGGAAGTAAAGGCTAAGGCAGAGTTGTCAACTGCCTGGCTGAGCACTAAAGGCATGCCCCAACCTGCACACATCGCCCCCCAACAAAAACTGGGAGACTTACTGGTTCTAGGCATCTGAGGAAATCTCTGTCCAATCATTAGTTGACCACTAAGCTAACTGAGCAGAGACTTCAGTGCCCACAAACAACAAAGAATACAGATTTTAAAGAATTAGTTCACAAAAATCACTAAACAAACAAATAACAAGCCCTGAGAAGGTGTTTGATTTCCAGTGTTGCCATATCATATTGATTTCCACTGAAATCATTGCTTCCATTGAAATCCAACACTGATTTCCAGTGTTGCCATATTGTATTGTTTGTAACGTCCAGTTTTCACTACAGAACATGCAAAGAAAGAATACAGTTTGGTCCACATACAGGAAAAAAAGCAGTCAACTGAAACTGTCCATAGACTTGCTAGACAAAGACTTTAAATTAGCTATCTTAAGTATGTTCAAAGAACTAGAGGAAACCATGTCTGAAGAGCTAAAGCATGAGAACAATGTCTCAATAAAGACAAAGAAATTATAAATAAGAACCATATAGAAATTCTAAAGTTGAAAAGTCAATAACCAAAATAGAGAATTCAGAGGGCTCAACAGCAGGTTTGAGCAGGCAGAATAAAGAATCGAAGAACTTGAAGACGATAATTGAGATTATCCAGTCTTAGGAACAGAAAGAAAAAAGAACGTAGAAAAATGAACAGAGACTCAGAGACCTCTGGGACACCATCAAGCTTATAATATTGGCATAATGAGAGTCCCAGAAGGGGAAGAGAGAAAGAGAGAGGCAAAAAGAATATTCAAAGAAACTGGAAGTCCCTAGTTCAGAGGAGGGACAGCAATGATAGCTTGAAAGCTTGGATTTTTTATACTGGCAACAGATACTTTTAGTTTTTCCTTAAGTGGCAGGCCTGCTTTCTTCGTCTTTGACACAATGTCTGCCAAACATCCAAGGCTGAATAACCATCATTTGTTCTTTCAACTAAAAATTGTACTCCATGAAAAAAGTGGTTAGTTCAGCTTGCAACTTAAACAATCCTACAGGCACTTTTCCTCAAGATGACCACCATTTCAAGGAAATCCAGCCAAGGCACTCTGCACATATTTCCCATTTCATTACACAGGGCATTAAAATGGCTTTTACATGAGTTGACAAGATTTAACAAAATTAACAATTTTTACTGATGCATCACGGGCATTATTAAGTAAAACTTTTTGTTTATTGGTTTGTTTTTAACCGTGACTATACATCAGTGAAGAATTCTATGACAACTAATATAGTTCGGGACCACTGCCTTAATTCATGCTAAGACACCAACAGTTTTACCATCCATTGCTTTGTACCATCAGTCACATGTCAACACAGTGAAAGAGGCAAATAAGGTTGGAGTATTTTTGTGATAATAGTTTTGATCTTGTGGACCCTCTGGAAGAGTTTTAGGGACCCCCCCAAGGATCCATGGACCACACTTTGAGAACCACTGATGAAAGCTATTCACCAAGAGAAGCTTTAAAATGCTCTCAGCATTCTCTTGCAGCATAACACGTGGTAGAGAAGTGCCGTTGGACGCTGGAAGGTGGCACTAGCATGGAGGGCTGACTGTTTTGCTTGGTACAATTGTTTACGTGCTGTCTTAAGCAGATGACTTGATCTCTTTGGGCCTCAATTTCCTGATTTATAAAGAGAAAGAAGACCTGTATCTGGACTCCACTCTCCAGAGATTCTGATTTGATACTCAACACAAGGGTCCACATGTTGTAATTTTGGGCAGGAGGAGGCTGGTTCCATCAACGCTCGGGGTCTAATCCTGGAAGTTCCTCAGGATCCCTACAACTTAGGATGGTTTTGTGCTTTGGGAACAAGGGTTCTAAATGTGAGTGAGAACTAAGAGCACAGGGCAAGTATCCACAGGACTAGTAACCCTATCAAGAATAGGAAGACAATGGGGCCAGCCTGGTGGTGCAGTGGTTAAGTTTGCATGACCCACTTTGGTAGCCAGGGGTCCACCGATGTGGACCTACGCACCACTTATCAAGCCAGGCTGTGGCAGGTGTCTCACATATAAAATAGAGGAAGATGTGCACAGATGTTCGCTCAGGGCCAATCTTCCTCAGCAAAAAGAAAAAGAAGAGGATTGGTGGCAGATTTAAGCTCAGGGTTAATCTTCCTCAAAAAAAGAAAAAAAAGATTAGGAAGACAAAGGGTCGGGGAAGAGGATATTAGAAACGCAAAAAGAAGATATGGAATCATTTTTTTTTTCTCTAGCTACCTATCAAAACTGACATCGTTTTGGGGCTGGCCTGGTAGTGTAGTGGTTAAGTTTGCACGCTCTGCTTTGCAGGCCAGGGGTTTTTGGGTTCAGATCCTGGGCTTGGACCTACACACCGCTCATCAAGCCATGCTGAGATGGAGTCCCACATACAAAATAGAGGAAGACTGGCACAGAGGTTAGCTCAGTGGCAATCTCCCACATACAAAATAGAGGAAAACTGGTACAGATGTTTGCTCCGTGGCAATCTTCCTCAAGCAAAAAGAGGAAGATTGGCAACAGATGTTAGCTCAGAGCAGGTCTTCCTCACCAAAAATCCCTGACATCATTTTAAACTGTCCTCATCATTATAACACCTTAACAGGTGTTGTGTTCTCATGTGCATTACTTCATACATCTACTTATTCATGACGAAGGTGGGTGATTCTACTGGCACAAATGAAATCAGTTACGCCCGTGTGGACTGAAAAGTAGATTGCCTTGGCCTGTGTTGCTGCTTTTCTCCTTTTTGTCTTGCTGAGGTCACTCCCCTGCTCCCAAAAAACTCTCCCAACAATATTAAAATAACTGAAATTCAAACTATGCAATCTGACCAGGCGCCCAGAAGACAGGGTTCAGAAGGGAGGACGCTGAAACTGTTGGCTACGGGGAGAGTTGGAATCCTCTCCAAGATTCAGATATTATTTCATTTTATTATGTATTCCACCTTCCAGTGGAAGAAAACAAGATCTGGGAAGGAACTGTCAGCATGTCTTCACCCAATCAGCCAGGAATGTGGGGGTGGGGTGGCCTCCCCGCCCCCTCCACCACTGGCTTGGGCTGTGCATTTTCTGAGCCTGCCTGCCTGCCCATGCGGTAGGGAGGGGGAGGGGGCTCGGCTCAATAAATACTTATGTGATGACATCCGTGTCCTTGCCACAGTCATAGCACCAGGTGAAGGTCATCATGTTTTCTTACGCTGTCTGTATTTTATTACTTGCCTAACTGCTGCTGTCAATAATTTCATTATTGAATTATTCAGAGTAACTACAGGAATGAGAAAGGCTCCGGTTTTTTTTCATGCCCCAAAGCTGTGTTTGTTATAGAGAGAGAAGAATTCTAATCCTAGAGACACACAGAATTGCTTGATCATATTTTCTACAGCTAGATGCATTTCAAAACTGACGAGATTCCGCATATATTTACCAATTTGTTCAGTGACTTATCCAAACAGTTACTGAACCATACGTCTGAAGAGGTGACAGGGGCCCTGGAGCTGTGCCGCTCCTGGGCCTGTGTACCTCTTACCCACTCTGCTCTGCACACGGGGCTGACTCCTTGAGGCTGCACCTCCCCAGCTCCCAGGACCGCTGGCTTCCTGCTGCATTTGACCAAGAGAGGCAGAAGACTGGAGGATGGGAATAGGGCAGAAGCCAGCCTCAGGTGGCATTTCTAGTAGGCTACACCTCTCCTGTAGCTCCAGGTCCCACAGGACAGGCCACCAGGGTTCCAGCTCCTGCCCTCTGATGGGAACTAGCAGTCCTCCCCACTCCCTTTGTCTCTGTAGCCGAGGAGATGGCGGCTTCCTGCTGATGCTGATCTCTGGGTGACCTCGCTGCCCCGTTTGGCTCAATCCCCTGTGTAACCCTGCATTTAAGGCTTGAAAATGGTCTTCCTGATTAGACCCTGACTGATACAGAGATGATTCATTTTACAGATGTTGGAACTGAGGCCCAAAGAAGACGCGACTGAATTAAGTTATGCAGCTGAAAAAAGAATTATAAGAAATGTCTACCATATATAAGGCACTGTGGAAGAAATTCAGAAAAGATGTTAAATTCCTAGGCCCTTCCTCAGGAGCTTCCCATGCAATAAAGGAAGTGAGGGGTCCATACAAATAGTTACAGTATAGGACAGTACGTGTGAAGAGCCATTAAAAATCAAACTAATTGCAGAGATTCAGAGGAGAGGGATGCAAGATAATGAGGGAAGTCTTCCTGGGCACATAAAAGCTGTAGCTGGCCTAGGAAACACACAGTAGAATTTGGCAAGAAGGATGGTGTATGCCTGGGGTTGGGGTGGGGGTTCTGATCATTCCAGGCAGAAGGAATAGTCTAAAGGGCTGGAGGAGGTACAACCGCTCCAGGCCCCCCAGGAAACAATAAACTTTCCTTTATTTGGAACCTGGGGGAGTGGCAGGCTGAAAGGTAGCACAATGGCATTATTTACTGTTTAAAGAGGACACTTCAGAGAGTGAAAAGGGATGCTACTAAGACTTACCCCAAACCACAGGCAGAAACTGGGGCCATGCCAGGGAAACTGAGGCTGGCCCGGGCAAATCAGGAGGAACAGTCACCTACCAGGAGGTGGGCAGGGCCCAGATGGTGGGCGATTTCCCATCCCAGACTGAGGGCTTTGGACCTCGGGCTCTAATTCACTGGGAAGCAGGTCAAAGCAGCCACTTAGGGAGGGATGGAAATCATTCTGTAAGATGCCCGCCACATTTGCACAGGGTACCGGGGGTGAGGCTGTAGCCCTCCCGCTCACCACAGCTGATACGACCTGTGGCATCTAGTTGAGCAGGAAAACCCGATTCTCTTATAAGTCCTGTTGGACCTACAACTATATATGCCCAGCACTGCATGGGACTCGAGAAGGGAGACAAGCAATTGGTGGCGTAAGACTTGACTCTTTCCCTAGGGGAACTGCCAGTTTTGCCGAGATACGACTTTCAGGTATTAAATACAAAGCAGTACGCAATTTGCAAACTCTAGTGTCACTGAATTCCAAAAGGTACAGTGGAGGCAGTGAGCTCTTGTGGTGGCTAGAAGAGGGAAGTTCACAGTGGCCTGGATCTTCAGGGAACGGAGCCAGGAGCGTGGAACTTGAGCCCAACAGGGAAGGATTAAACTTTGGCTGAGTAGGGAGGGCATTCAGGGCAGATGTCCCAGTGCTGGAACGAGCAGGTCATGTGTAAGGATCGGTAAAGAAACGAAGCTGGGGTGTGGGGAGAGCGCCCTGAAGACCAGGAGCTGTGGGTTGGAAGGTGTAGAATTCTGCTCAGGAATGCGGCATGCATGCGACCTGCAGGGGAATCATACTTTTCTTCTTGGCCCAAGTGCGCTTCTGAGCAGATCGGAGAGGCAGATCGCAAAACCAGGACGGCATAGCGGTTAAGGGACAGACTTAGCAGCAAGTCTGCCTGGGTCACATGCTGCCAACTAGTAGAGGATGGGTCTTCACCTAGGCATGTAGGGGGAACGGTTTCCCAGGTCTTGTTTGGCACAAAAGTGCTGAGCTTTTGACAGTCTTTTGAGCTCTGGGAGCAGTGCAGACCGACCAGACTTTCTTTGAACAAGAAATGAGCAAACTGACTTCAGAAAGGAAAAAATCCTGCAGCCTTATTACCATCAGGCTGAGTTAACAGACAACTGATCCCTCTTATCAAAAGAAAATTCAAGGGTAAGTGAAAACAGTCCCCACCTCCCATCTCCCAGGAGGCCACTAAACTGGCTTAGTGTCCCAGAACGTCTCCAGAAATCTCAAGGGACATTGTGACAATAGAAAACTCCCAGATTAAATGGTAAATGTATGAAAGACATGGCATCTTGAGAGCGGGACAGAGAATAACACACCACTAGACACTGGCCCAGAGGACTCAGCACTCTGTTACAGAAGTAAGTGAATTTAGAATTCTAAAGGACTGATGCTGCTCGCTCATCAAATGCTCAGAATGCCCAAATCCAAACTCTTGACTTTCCTATCCAAACCTGCTTCTTGTCTCAAAAAATTACAATTCCGTTCTACCCATTGCTCAGGTGGCATACCTTGGAGTCCATCTTTCACTCCCCTCCCACATCCAGTCCAACAGCAACTCCTGTCAGATGAATCCAGAACCTGGCGGCTTCTTGCCGCCTTCTCCAGGACCATCCTGGATTGGGCAATCTCATCTCTTGTCTGAATTACTCTAATCTCGGCTCACAGGTCTCCCCACTGCATCCTGTCTTTCTATAGACGGAACGTTCACAATGCTGCGGCCAGCATCATCCTTTTAAAATACAGCCGGAAAAGATTATTTCTCCATTTAAAAACCCTCCTATGTGTCCCCATCTCATTCAGAGATCCAAAGTTGTGATCATGGATTGTGGCCTATAGGACCGTACAATCCTGCCTCTCAGACTGTCCCCCCAGGCCAGCCCCATGGCCCAGTGCTTAAGCTTGCGTGCTCTACTTTGGTGGCCCGGGGTTGGTCGGTTGGATCCTGGGTGTCGACCTACGCACTGCTCATCAAGCCATGCTGAGGCAGCATCCCACAGAGAGGAACTAGAAAGACCTACAACTAGAATATACAACTAGGTGATGGGGCTTTGGGGAGAGGAAAAAAAAAGACCCTTCCCCTACCTTCCCACCCCCACCCCCCACTTGCTCCCTCTTCTCCAGCCACAGTGACCTGGCAGGCACCCACCTCCGGCCTTCTTTCTGCCCTTGCCGTTCCCTCTGATGAGAACACATCCCTCCCTAATTCTTGCCCTTCACATCTCTGCTCCTAGCACCTCATCAGAGACCTCCCTCCCTGACACTCCTTCTGTCCCTCGCCTTCCTTTATTCGTTTTCACCTGACACTTTACTGGTTTTGCTGGTGTGTCTAATGTGCCAATGCTCCTCTATCCCTATCCATGAGACAGGGGACTTTACTGTGCTCACTGCTGGATCCCCAGGGTCTCGAACAGTCCCTGCCATATAGCAGGGCCTCAATTAGTCATTTTTGAAGGAAGTCCTCATGATCACTTCTTTTTGAGTTAAACTCCAGCACATGCGTTAATAGATTTTGTTTTGGAGGACAGCTCTGGTAGAATGAGATGCAGTGAGTGATATAATAGGACCCAGGGGCCCTGGGAGACAGAACTCTTGGCTTCTAATCCTGGCTTTGTTCCTAACCAGTTGTTAAGAACTTGGATGGGTCCCATGATCTCTCCGGGCCTTGGATGATCTATAGAGTAAAAGGATTGGACTAGACCAATTAAATCAATATTTCTTAGGAATGGGACCTGAGCATCAGTACTTTTTAAGAGTTCCCCAGGCGTAATATATACCCAGGAGCGGGAGAATCCCAGGATATGCGCACAAATCGACTGTGATCTTGTTAAAATGCAGAATCTGATTGGCTAGTTCTGGGGTAGGCGCTGGGATTCTGGCGTTCTAACAAGCTCCCAGGGGATGGTGCTGCTGGTGGTCTGAAATCTACTTAGAGTGGCAAGGTCTTAGAGTCACTTCCAACTCTGACTCCAACATTTCTACGAAGAATGAAAGTCCCTCTATTAAATTCTCAGAAAAATATCAGCTGTCACTTGACTTGCTGCTCAATTTGAGCTGAGTTCCCAGTAAATGCCTGGCAAGCTGCCCCTGCACGCAACTCTGTGGCTGTTCGAGTTGATTTTGCTTTTTTAAAAAACTAATTGCTGGACCCAGGCAGGGAGAATGCACAAAACCAGACCTAAGGACGTCTCTCTCAAAAGCAGCCTGGGAGACTTGTGGTCGGGGAGAAACCCGTCACAGTTTAATTGCTTCTCTTTGCCTGCTGCTCTGTTGTCAGAGCCTTGGTGCCTGCTGTGTCCCTCTTTGTCATCTTTACCAGGTCATCTCATGGTGCCTCTGCCTCCTCCCATCTTCTGGTGCCTGCTGGGTGAGCAGACGCAGCAACTGGCAGGAGACAGGAAAGCGAGGAGTTGGCGGGGTGCCTGGAGGAGCAGCCCCATGTCGGGGGAAGGCCAGTCAGGGCTGGCAAGGAGGAAGAATACCCCCCTGCTGGAGCAGCAGCCCAGGGAATGGGGAATGACAAGGACAGAAAGGGGACGGCCATGCAGTGACCAGAAGCTCAGGCTCCCTGGAGTTCAATGGATGACAGGAGTTGCTGACATGGTGACCTTCTCCTACCGCTCCTGCAGGAGGCCTTTTCAAATTATTTCCTGTCTTCACAATCCCCTTAAACCGTATAGCATCTACTAGGAGGCGGACCACCAAGAAGCCACAATAAGTCAAATCATTTCCCCACGTTCAGATGGCTGCCCATGATATGGTTTGGAGGGGAGGAATGGGTTTTCCTCACCTCTGTTAGGGTCCCTGGCTGGGTCTGAAAGTTAAACTGACAGAGACAGAAGAACAGGAGAGAAGCACACAAGTTTTATTGAATTTTTACATGTACATGAGCACCTTTACAAGAGAATAAAGACCCGAAGAGGTGGCCACAACAGGAAGCTTTTAAACCTTTTAGACAAAGAAACAGTAAATTTGTGAAGAATTGACAGGAAAATGGGGTTTGGGCTAGAGGGAGGAAATGGTGGGGAAGGAGCTAGGAAGATAAGCGTGAGCTGAACAAGGTTAGATTGTACAGATTTCTTGGCCCCCAGTTTCTCAACTCTGGTGACAAGAAGGTCTTCCTCCTTCCAGTACAAGGAGGCAGCTTTCACGTGGCAGTTTTATGATCTATTCCAGGGAAGAAAGGCAAGGGGAGAGGGCGATCAGAGTGACCTTCCTGTTTCTGCCATTTTTTAAAAAATTCCTTCAACTTAAAATATTTAATATGCTAAGGTGCCATATTTTGGGGTAGCAGGTCCTGAACCCCATCAGCTCTTTCTACTCGCCTCAGGGTAAGACTCAGTGAAAAATATAACTACAGCACTGAATGCGTCATGTAATTCACCCCACAGATCTTCACTGAATGTCTCCTGAGAGACAGGCACTGCACTGGGTGTGAGACATCCAGCAGAGAACAGATCTGACAAGTTTCTGCTCCCATGGAACTTACAGTCCAGGTGGGGGAGACTCACAGGAAACAAAAATATGAATAAATACACATCATGACTGGAAACAGCCCAAGTGTCCATCAACAGGTGAACAGAATACCAAATTCTGGTAAATCCAAACAATGAAACACTGCAACACTGTTCAGCCATGAAGGGAATGAACTACTGACACACCAAATGACATGATGACTCTCAAGATAAATTATGTGGAGTGAAAGAAGCCAGACACAAAAGAGTACATGCTCTATGATCTCATTTATATAAAATTCTAGAAAAGACAAACTAGTCTCCAGTGACCAAAAGCAGATGGACTGTTGTTTGAGGATGGGTAGGGAGAGAGGGGCAGAAAGGTGGCATTGCAAAGGGGCACGAGAAATCTTTGGAGGGTGATAGATAGGTTCGCTATCTTGATGGTGGTGATGGTTTCATGGGGGTGTGTGTGTCAAAGCTTACCAAATTGAACATTTTAAATATGTGTAGTTCATTGTATGTCAGTTATACCTACACAAAGCTGTGTCTTTGCACACATACACACATTATGTCATGTGCTATGTGCATGCTGGGGTCAGGCGGTGCCATTTTAGACGGCTGGTCAGAGAAGGTCTCAGTGATCAGGCGATTTTGAGCAGAAACCTGAAGGAAGTAAGAGAACTAGCCATGGGGCTCTCTGGGGAGAGAACATTCCAGGTAGAAGGAAGAGCAGTTGCAAAGACCCTGTGGGAGCCTACACTAGGCCTGATGAACATCTTTGAGCTCTGTAACAGCTCAGACCTGAGTTAACACTTCAAGATCTGGACCAATTGCCCCAAGTTTCATATACTCTCTTGTGTCTGTGCTGCCAACCCAGGCAGAGTCCACGTCTTTGGCCTGAGCCTGGCTTCTTAACACCTACATAAGGAGTAGTCACACTACACCAGCCTGAGAATCTGCATTAAGATTCTCTTTCCAGAGATCTGTTTGACTCCATCTTCTCTGAAATGGGCAGACTGCCTGATTCCATTTTCAAATTTTTATGACTAAGAGTGACTAACTGTGTCTAACAAAACACAGAAGACCTCAGGGTACAAAGAGTTACCATTTACTCAGCATTTGCTAAGTGCCAGGCTCTGTTCTAAAAATCTGAAGTGTATTATTTAATTTAATTTTCACCCAACCCTGCAAGGTAGATACTATTATTATTGCCACTTTACAGATATAGAAACTGAAGCAGACAGAGGATAAATGACATGCCCAATTAAGAGGGAGGGCCAGGATATGCAGCTGGGCAGTACGACTCTGGAGCCAGCCCTCGTAAGTACCCACATATGGCCTCACAGAATGCTGCAAATCTCTGGTTCTTAACCAATAGGTCCCAGGACACTCCCACTGGCCTGGTCCAGGCCTGTCCCTGTACATGGCTGGGACCCCTTCCATATTTGGGGCAGTCCTATAGACTGAATTGTGTCCCCCTAAAATTTATATGTTGAAGCCCTAACCCCCAACGTGATGGTATTTGGAGATGGGGCCTTTGGGAGGTGATTAGGGTTAGGTGAAGTCATGAGAGTGGGGCCTTCATGATGGGATTAGTGCCCTTAGAAGAAGAGATACCAGAGAGCTTGCTCTCTCTCTCTCTTGCCATGTGAGGACACAGCGAGAAGGCAGTTGTCTACAAGCCCGGAAGACGGCCCTCACCAGACCCTCACCATGCTGGTACCTTGAACTTGGACTTCCAGCCTCCAGAACTGTGAGGAAGAAATTTCTGTCTTTTAAGCCCCCTAGTCTATGGCATTTTTGAACACATTAATACAGGGAGGGTCAGATGGACCATGCCAAGTCCAAACCCCTCTCATAGGTTGAGCACATTCTTGGGTTCATCTGGGCTCATGTGTGGTCTTGAGGGGGTGCTGGAAAGATCCAGAGTATTGGCCTTCCCCACTCATGTGAATAGCACTCAAACTGAGAGACCTGGGTTGACCCTGGGAGCTGAGGGGTTGAAGGTGCTGGCACTGGCCCAACCTTGTAGGTTCTAGAAGAGGGAAGTGGCATCTCTGTTTTGGAGACAGCAATCCAGGCAGGCAGAGTGATGGAGCCTGGAGGCAGGGAGAGAGGAGGAATGGGGTCCAAGACAGGCTGTAGTTCACAGAGAACTCTAAGACAGAGCAAGGAGAGGAGATGGGTGGAAGGCAGGAGCAGGAGAGGTTTCTGGGCGTAATGGGGCAAAGGTGGAGGGAAATTTCATGGGAGGCCCTTGGCTGACTGTACCAGAGAGAGAAATAGGGCTGGGCTGGTCAGGACAAAGACACATGTTGCTAAATTGAACTTTGTTCTTGGTCCTGCCCCCACTGCCCTCCCCCCAGAGCTGGAGCAAAGGGACTCACAAGGCCTGATTTGGTTCCAGCTCTGGTCCTAACTAGCTGTCCACCTTTGTCAAGTAAGTTCTTTATGATGTTCACCTTTAAAAAGGGAGTTGGTCAAATGATCGCTGGTCATAAGGCTATGATTTCTACATCAGAGAGACCCCCATCTTTTCAATCCTCAGAAATGTCTGACCATGATTCTGTGATTACTATTTGAGACTGAACTCCATTTGGCCCAAGAACTTCCCTGATGTCCTTGGTCTGCTCTAAGTTCTCAGAAAGTGTCTGTGGAGTGACATTTTCAGGGACATTCAGAACGTGTCAGTTTCCAGTGATCAGTGCACATTTTTTTAGCTCTCCAAGGTCTTGGGATGGGCTCTTGGATCAATCTGTCACCTGCCCCCTGCCCTGAGAGTCAGCATCATGGTGGGAGCAGCAGCCCAAGTCCAGTCCCCAGGAAAAGATGAGTGAGCACACAGGAAAAGCCGCACACCCCACGGTGTGGCTCCAATCACCATTCACTCCTGCAAGACACTTATGTACAAAGTCAAAATCAGAATATGATGACGGGCAGTGGATTCTCGGCAAGGACCTATCACCCTGGGGACTAAATGGGAGCTTCTCGTCAGACCCTTGAGGCTCATTCAAGAAACACTCCAGGCGTGGGCTAGGGAATGGTCACGATGTGTGCCTGCTGAATTCATTCAGGAAGAATGCCGAAAGAGCCCGCCTCGGCTCCATGCTGGGAACACAGAGGCCTTCCAGGTGCCAGAGAGTCATCTTAAGACTTATTACACCTACTTAAGCTCACGGGAACTCGAAGTTGACAAAATGCTTTCCAACCTTGGATGAAATGCCTCTTCTGTCTTAGCCAAGACATAGCAAGATTCAGTCATCTTTATTTCTACCCAATGATTCCTTCATCAAACATGTTAATTATATTTTATCCTCCAAGAGGGAAAGAGCAGAGAGGAAAAATGCTGCCAAACTAAGCTACCTTTCTTACCTCCAAATTGTCCTATTTTTAACCAATTCCAAAATTATAGTTCAGTATGGGGAACATCTTCAAGCTGCACAAAATAACTGCTAGTCATAGAATATTCTAAATTCTTTGCATGTGTTGATTTAATCCCCATGCCAACCCTATAAAGCAGGTCCTACATCATCCTCATGCTGTAGATGAGGACACTGAGGCTCAGAGGGGTTAAGTAACTTGACTGAGATGACACAGCTTCTAAGAGTTAGATCTGGGAGTTAAATCCAGACAACCTGCCTTCAGATCCTTGCTCTCAATGGTGGAAATAATCTCTTGTCCTTTGTAAGTGAAGTTGATGGTGACAACTGTACCTTTAGCAGGATGTGTGCCTTGAGGCATTTCTTTCAGGAACGGAGACATTTTTAACTGAGTCACGTATACAGCTTGCCCTCTGTTTCCACAGGTTTTGTATCTGCAAATTCAACCAATGAGGGGTTGATTTCCATCTGTGGTTGGTAGAATCGATGGATGCCAAACCTGCAGATACTGAGGGCCAACTGTATTCCTTGGGCTACAGCATTTTACAGTACAGTATAAAGGACTTGGGCCTCAGGGGATTTTCGTATCCGAGGGCGTTCCAGGAACCAGTCCCCTGCAGATACCTAGGGACAACTGTCCTCATTTGTTCAGCCTCATTCACCACCCCAATTAGTTTTCCAGACATTTGACAAGGCGTTTGTGTTTCCCTGGGTGATCATGTGTAGAAAGAGGCTGATGGTGCCACCAGGGGCCTAAGTCTTTGCTCACACAATAAGGACTTATGACAACTCTGCCTCCTAGAAACCAAAGTGGCTTCAGGAATATAACAGTGTCCCAAGGCTCCTGGGGTCTGTCTGTCCACCCAGACAGGAGGAATAACAGAGAAGGCCAAGACTTCACTCAAGTCCAGATTCCACCTTCTAAAAACCATCCTAACAGAGTTTCCAGTAGAAACGTGTATATAACAAAAAAACAGCTTCAACCCTTGTGTCTGGGTTATAGCTCTCCTGTTAAATATCCGTTCCCTTCTGGTCTTTGAAACTTCTCCATTGATTCTAACACTTTTCAAAACTATTCATATAAAATTATTCTGGCTCCGAACACACCTGGTATTATAAACCAGGACAGAGTAATTCCTTCAGAGTAATTCCGGGAACACAGTGCTTTTAGGGCATGGTCAGCAAAATGAGATTAACAACTAATATTTATTGCACACTTAAATGCACACTTTGTTCATCGTTTTGCATGAACAATCTCATTTAAATCACTACAAAAACTTGTTTTATGAATTAAGAAACTGAAGCACAAAGAAGTTAATTGACTTGTTCAAGGCCACACAGCTAATAAGCGACAGAGCACGAAAACAGGAAAAGTGTGGGTTTTGAGGAAGGAATTGGAGAATTTTATCATCACTTACAAACACATGAGGCCATGGAGACAGGAAGTAATAGAAATCCCAGCCCCTGCCCCCAGGAGTTTACATTTCAACACAGAAGAAAGGACATAAGCAAAGCAGAAGTTACTAACTTTATGCAACTGATATTTATTGAGCACAAGCTATGTGCCGGTCACTCTAGGTGCCGGTCTAGGAACTGAAGAGACAGCAGTCTCATGGAGCTTCAGGCTAGCTGGGGAGACAGATGGAAGCCAAACAAAAGAATAACAGGAGGAAAACTAACATGAGGTGAATGCTGACTGCTGTTTCATAGAAGGCATTCAGAAGCTTCCTGAGGTGGTATATACTCCGGAATGGAGCAACCATTTTCAGGGGTCAAGGGCTTGTCCATGAAGCCCCTGGATCCGTGCGCTCGCGCTCCTCCCCGCAGGATGGGTGGGCTTGGAGAAGTGGAGTGGAGGAGGGAGGGTGTTCAGGGAGAAGGGATCGGGGCAGGCGGGACTGGTCCTGATGCTGGTGAGGACGGCGAGCTGCTCCACCTGTCCCCCAAACAGCAAGTGAGCAGGAGGGATGGGATCCGAGTTTGGAAGCGTAGCCATGTGGGCAACATTGGAGAAAGAAAGGGCTTCTACTGCCTAATGTTACTCATGTTTGACCCCTCCCATGACCCTCTGCTGCCCCAAAACTCCTTCACAGACTGGGTATTGTTTTCAGGATAAAGGTGCAGACCCCTTAACTATGGCACGTGGGGCCCCTGGGGTCCAGACCCGGCCTGCCCTTCAGTCTCGTCTCTCTCACCTTGAGGTTCTCCTCCTCTGGGAGCCCTCCCTACCCTGCCAGGGACGGAATGCACTGCAATCCTTCCCAGAGGCTGTTCCCACCCTAGGGAACAGGCTTATCTTCTCCTCCCTCTCTACCCACCTTCTCCAGGTGGACTCCTGCCATGCCCCTCGAGGCTTATTGCTGGGAGCACTTCTTCTGAGAAAACTTCCCTGTCCTAGCCCCTAGCCCCTGACACATCCCTCACCCAGCAGAGTCTGACTTAGCTGCCCTTTCTCTGGTCTTGCAAGATATCTTCTCTTTACCTCTATCTTAGCACATACTTGGTGTGGTGTAATAAAAAATAAATAATTGGTCCTTGTCCCAGCTTCCTGGCACATGGCTCCTAAAACCCTAGGAATCTCTGGAGTGATAAGTGTGTCTTTTGTATGCTAATGAGATGACTGGTGGAGATAGCTTCGGAAGTGGGGCTGGTTACCAGAAAGACCAAGGCATGATTAGAGGGTTGGAACTCCCAGCCCCACCTTTGACCTCCAGGTAGAAGAAAGGGGCTGGAGATCCTGCACCTGGGATCTGAACCTGTGAACCCCGGGCTGCCGAAGCGGAGCACGCAGACACAACCACTACGTCACCAGGCCAGCCCCCATAAAAAATTTTCTGAGCTAGATAAAAAGGTTCCCGAATAGGTGGTTTAAAAGGTTAATTAGGTATTAGATGGATGGATGGAGAGTGTAGTAGATTACAAAATTTGGCCAAGAATTCGTCTCACCCAGTTACGCATGTCCCATTGCAATGTGACTGCCACTCTGCTCTTCAAGACGTGGCACCTATTTTCCTGTCTCTTAAATCTGGTCTGGTCCTGTGATTTGCTTTGGCCAAGAGAATGTGGTAGGATTGGTGTGGTGGTGGAGCTCAAGAAGACTTGCAGCTCCATCATCCTGGAATGCTGCCCTGAGACCATGGTATGGAGGAAGCCCATTCTAGCCTACTGGAGAATAAGAGCCCATGTGGAGGAGAATGGAGGCGGCTCAGCCAATAGCCAGCAACAACCGCTGGACCTGTTGGTGAAGCCATCTGGGACCTTCCAGCCCAGCCAATCCTCAGACTGATTCAAGAGACATGTGAGCATGAGCGGGCCAGGCAAAGCAGCAGAGGAACCAGAGCCAGGCCACAGAATTATGAGAAATTAATGAGCTGCTGCTGTTTCGTTTTTTTTTTAAAGACTGGCAGCTGAGCTAATCTCTGTTGCCAATCTTCTTTCTTCTTCTTCTTCTTCTTCCCAAAGCCCCCCAGTGCATAGTTGTATATTCTAGTTGTAGGTCCTTCTGACTCTGCTATGTGAGATGCTGCCTCAGCACGGCTTGATGAGCAGTGCTAGTGATGAGGATTTTTAGGCTGCTTAATTTTAAAATGGCTTATGATGAGGATTTTTAGGCTGGTTAGTTTTAAAACTACAGATGAGATGCAGGCTCCAAGGAGTGGAATTTGTTTGCCCCTTTGTTGGGAAACATTTACATTTCTAAGGGAACCCTCTATCTGTGAAGATGCCTCCCTCTCTGTGCCAGGAAGAGGGGGGGATGGTCTTATCTCTAGAGGCTCTTGGTCAATGCCAGAGGCAAGAACTTAAATTGGTTGCTGTCTGGCAATCTCATGTAACTGGTTTAGGGTGGTGGTGTCTAACCTTTCTAACCTTTACTTAATCCGATTTGATTCTTGTCTAAAAGTCATGGGATCACCCAATGACCAGACCCCACCCGCACTGATACCATTTTAACTTTTTTTCATGTTCTTTCCTTTGTCTTGTAAAGAGATGAATCACATACCTATGCCTTAAATTTAGCCCTAACCCTCAACTCGGGGCAGCAGCAGGAGCTCTGACTGCCCGTGGGTCCTGTCCCCACGCACCAGCTCTGCCTGCCCATGGGTCCTGTCCCCATGCCAGCGGGGGCAGCAGCAGCAGCTCTACCTGCCCATGGGTCCTGTCCCCATGCCAGCGGGGGCAGCAGAAGCGGCGGCAGCAGAAGCTCTGACTGCCCATGGGTCCTGTCCCCATGCTATTCCACACTATTTTCTAAATAAAGGAGCACTACTGCCAGATCTTGAGAGTCTAAGAAATCTTTCTTTCGACTCCTCGGCTCACCGATCCCGCATCATTTCGTCTGTGCCCAGAATCCGAACCGGTGAAACCCTGGGCCGCCAAAGCAGAGCACACAAACTTAACCACTTGGCCACAGGGCCAGCCCCTGCTGCTGTTTCAAGCACTCTGTTTTGTGGTGGTTTGTTAGAAAGTTTCTCAACTTCCTCACTATTGACCTTTCAGACTGGAGAGTCCTTTGTTGTAGGAGACTGCCCTGGGCAATGTCGAATGTTTAGCAGCATCCTTGGCCTCTACCCACTGGATGCCAGTAGCACCCCTCCCTGGTCAAGACAATCAAAAACGTCTCCAGCCATTGCCAAATGTCCCCTGGGGGCAAAAACGCAAGTGACCCAGGAAACCTTCTTATTGATTTTTCCTTCAAAATCTTGAGTAATCAATACCCACTTTGGTGGTAGAGTTGGAAAAATGTTCTTTGCCCTTGACCCATAGATGCCTCCCAGGTGGCCGGGATGAACTCAGCTTCTATCTTGGGAACCAGCACTACGTTATCAGATAAAGTTGGTCAGCTCTATGCCAATATAGGCGAAGGGTGGCACAGTTTTTAAAATTAGAATGCTCAGACACATCACATATTAGCTTTCTAGAGCTGCTGTAACAAACTACTATAAAGAGGGTAGCATAAAACAACAGAAATTTATTCTTTTGCAGTTCTGGAGGCTAGAAGTCCAAAACCAAGGTGTTGGCAGGGAAGGCACTGGGAAGGAATCTTCAGTTGGCCGTTACCAACTTCTGGTGTGGCTGGCAATCCTTGGCATTTCTTGGCTTGCGGGTGTATCACCCCAATCTGCCTCTGTCTTCACACAGTCGTTTTCCCTCTGTGTGTATCTCTGTTTTCTCTTTATATAAGGACACTGGTCACTGGATTAGGGCCCATATCAACTCAGTATGATCTCCTCTTAGTTCACCTAATTACATCTGCAAAGACCCTATTTCCAAATAAGGTCACCTTCTCAGAGTCCAGGGGGCCTGGACCTTATCCTCCAGTAGACTAGACATGAATTTTGGGGAGGATCCTGTTCAACCCTGTACACACCATGGGCAGACTGGCTTGTGGTGACTGTGCATTCATTTCTCCTGGCCATTGTCCTCACCTGGCCCTCTGCAGGGCGGGCCTCCAGCCCAGCCAATGCCAGAGGGGTGCTTGCCCCTCCCTCTAACCCAGGAGCTCCTGCCCCATCCACCCAACTTCCCTGACCCACCCTCCTGCCTCACTTGTAATCTCTGCTGTCCCTCAGCACAGCGGGATATGATTGTCACCACCAAAGGATGCCTCCCTGCTGTGGAGAGGAGTGTCTCTCTCTAACTGTGGGTTCCCCGACAGATTTTTATCTGCTGCTTTGCTGCCTTTCTTTACATTGTGTTCATAAGAGACCACAATTCCCCACTTTTATACACGTGGTCGTGACAACTTGCTTTCACTCTGAGGTAGAAAACATCTATTTGCATTTTCTTCGCCTTCTCTCAACCCCCATATCTTCTGGGGAAAAAAAAAACCAAAACATTTTTTTCATGCTATAGTACAAACCCTCCTGTAATTATTGATGTTTCTGTCCTTTGGAATGCTTTCTTGGCTTTCCATTTCTCTTGCCTGCCAAGCACACTTGACCTGTGGTAATGTGAAGGTCACAACAGTGCGGATCAATCTCTTCCACGCAGTCTCATTTGTCCAAGGCACACAGTTTCATGAGATGAATGAGATTAGAACAGTGTGAGCAGGACAGCATAGGGAGGATGGGGGAAGGGGTGCTGCCAGGTTGAGGAAAGAGGTAAGATCAGAAGGTTGATCAACATGGCAGCAGGGCTCTGGGCCTCAAAGCAGAACTACAGATTAGATGTGTTAAACCAGAAAAAGCCCTCGGGAAACACAGAAATAGGAACTTTCAACTATCTAAGAATGCAGATTTAATGACCCAAAAACTAAACTCCAGTAGATAAAGGAAAGTACTTTTCTTTGGGGAACTATGAACTAATCTGGTGGTTTATGGTGTATTGATAATGGCAAGAAAATTTGAGACTAACGTTGTAACTAGCAACTAACTTAATCTTTGAAGGGCATTTGCACAAAATACCATTCATTTTCCTAACCAGCATTTAACACACTGGTAGATGTCAAACTACTTTGCAGATGAATATTTTAGGACGTAAAGCATTTTCTATCTTGGGCAACATGTTGGAATCACCTGGGGTCTGGAATGAACTAGTCAAGGGTGAAGGCAAAGCATTAGTGGGTTTTAAAAGCTCCCCAGGCAATGCTAATGGGCAGCTACAGTGCAGAACTACTGGTATAAAAAGTCAGAACTTACGAAGATCATTACTACCCAGCACATTTACTACTAAGCAGAAAAATGCAATCATGTCTATTATCATATTACCCTACCATTAGTCCTTGCATCAGGAGTGAATACTTTTTCCAGAAACATCAAGCTTTTTCTTCTGGCTAAAAAGTGCGTACAGTATTTTCACTTAGCGTGAGACTAAAATGAATCAATCAAGAAATTATGTATTGAGTGATCAGAGGGTCAGAGGCAAGGGTGGAAAGCATACAAAGTAGTACAGAGTGTAGATCTCCAAGGATCTCACCATCTAGACCAGAAGTTGGTAAACTACAGCCCACAGGCCAAATCTGGCCCCTCACCTATTTCTCTAAATAAAGTTTTATTGGAACACACAGCGATGCTTTAAGAAAAAAAAAAGGTATCATCTATGGCTGTTTTTTGCACTACAATGGCAGGGTTGAGAAGTTGTGACAGAGACCATCTGGCCTTCAAAGCCTAAAATATTTACTATCTGGCCCTTTTTAGAAAAAGTTTGCCAGCACCAATTTAAACAAACTAACCACCACCACCACCACAAATATATACATATATATGTCTCCTATTGTGCTTCTTAACTTTCCAGAGAGAATAAGATTAAATTAAAAGCTCATTTAATGAATGAAGACAGCTGGACCACCTTGAATAAAATTCTAGATCAAGTTGTAATTCCATCAGTGGCAGCAAATGAGGAGAGTGTGACTAGTTACCAGGCAGAGCTCAGCAGAGTCACTGCTGATGTCTTTGCTGGTGCCTAACAATAACATCTAACACTAGGACTTTAAAAGCAAACGTGAGCCAATCTTTTGGCCTTACCTCTAGTAACAGCATAGGAGAGAATACAGGGGTCCTAATAAACAGTCCACAGAGGCTCACCCACTTACCAAAAGAGATGTAACATGTGAATATACTGATTCTCAAAGGATTCATAACTGGAAATAATGCCGCTCTCATCTATGGCTTGACCATTCTTATACCAAGTTACCTCTGGCTTGGGCTGACCTGATGATAAAGAAATAAGAATATTATTATTATGTTAAGCATTTTTAGAAAAGAAAGTCATAAAGTTATGAACAAGAATGGGTAATAAGCAATAGGGATGAGCATGAGTGATATGTCAGTGGGGAAACTGGAAAATCTTTTTCTCATCGATAGATACAAAGGCATCATTCAATAAGCACTACTGAGCATGTTACGTGCCTACAGTGGGGCTGCTCTGGGTGGAGATGGAGCATAAAAAATGAACAGTGTTGTCCCTAATCTCAAGGAGCTATTAAGAAAAATTATCTAAAACTTAGAAATAAGGCAAAAATGTGGATAGTATCCTCTTTTGATGTCAAATGGGGGCAAGGATCCACCTCAGAATTATCTAGGGGAATGTACTTTGTTTCATTCAATGATTACCACTGATTAAAATTCCCAGATTTAGTTACTTGTAAACTTGCAGATTTTTTTCCAACAGAGATGTAAATAATCTCTGTCTGGCAGAAAAGATAACTCGGTAGTTACGGTTTATTGCCCTTTAGGACACTAACCAGTGTTTTACCTAACCCAGCAATCTTATCCTAACAGTCCTTTATTAAACTGCCTATAAATATCAAATTCCTCAAACAGTCTTTGACCAGGTCTTAATACTTTCTGGTTCCCTCTTTATTTAAAGAACTGAATAACATCTTTGAAATGTTCATTTCATATTTGCATGGGGGTTGCTTCACCTTTTGGAGAACTGCAACAGTGCTCAGAGTTGAGTGTACATTGTGGTACAAAAGAGGGTCGAACAATGTGGATTAGCAAATGCCCTATCTTCTGAGGATGAAGGCGTCTGGAATGCAGGTTTCCCAGGCTGGTACTGTGCATATGTGACTGATGTCATTACAGAAATTGACCTATGCTTTCTCCCTCAGAAGAGGATCTTCCTCGCCTGGTGATCATTAACCGGATGGGATGCTAATTGGCTAATCTGGTAAATCCCCCAGGAATTCCATTTACCCCTTGGGGGTTTTTTCCTCTTGTGACAGGGCAGGAAAGTTTCCAGTGTGTCCCAAAGAGCTTTGTCACTAGCCTCCATGTCACTGAAAAACGTATCGAAATGTGCCATATATACAGGAGGAAAGCCCGGTATCTGGAAACAACACGCCATTCTGAATCCATCCCAGGAACATTCTTGTGTTTCTGTCTTATTTATCACATGATTTTTGACAAGCAATCCCAGAGACCACTGAGAGAAGAACTCCATGTTTTTCTGAGACATGTACCACGGATGGGACCCGAGGATGCTCAGAGCCCCTGTCTCATCTCATTTTGGGTCTCCCAGCTAGGCCACCTCTGTGCCAACACCATGAATGTGCCCTGTGGTAACTGCAGGTGTTCTCTTTGCCCCTCCTCCAGGTAGGCACCTGAGTAGTCATTCCCCGGAGCCAGGAGCAGACAGAGCTGCAGGCAAGGACACGTCCTTCTCCGGCAGCTGCTTGGCTGAGTCTCTTGCAGGCAAATGACTAAACCACCAAATATGAGCTTCCCTGAAAAACCATCAAGGAAGCTGCTGATCGTAATTCACTTCTGCCTGCCCCCCTTTGTCAGTTTTATTAGATTCCTTCTTAGGAAGCATTTAATTGCACCTTTTTTTGTGTGTATGTGTCTTTTGAAGAGTGTCTATAAAGAATGCATGAGCTGGGCCTGGGGAACTCCTGCTCATCTCCTGGACTCCAATTTCTCATTCAGACTGATCAGGGCTGATTGATTCCCTCAGTTTCTTAATGGCTGACTCGTTTTTTCCCTCTGTGGGGTATAGATCTGAATAATCAGCCAGAAATGAGACTTGCATAGGGAAGTGGTATCTTGTACCTTGTGGGTGTTTTCTTTTCTCCCTCCACTTGCTGGAAACCTCACCCGAAAATCCTACCCTTGTTTTTTAAGCCTACCTGCAAGTCACATATTGAAAGCCACCTCCAGAATGTTGCACAAGTATCTGGCTAATGTATATGGGGACCAGTAGCCAAGTTTAGAGAACATCCAAACACTGGGCCTTCCTGGGGAGTCATGGGGTCCTGCTCTGAAGGCTCAATAGTGGATATGTGCCTGTCCCGCTATTTGAATGGCTATGGACAACACTGAGAAAGGGCGCGGGGGCTCAGCTCTGGGCTCAGAGAGGCTGAGTACACAGTTCTACACCCCAGCTTCCAGACTGAAGACGAAAATTGATTACGACTCCTGCTAAGGAAACGCAGCCATTTCAGAGGCTGGCTCTTCTATCTGGACTTAGAAAAAGGGATCGGGGGAGAAGAGCTTTCTGTCTGTTCACAGGAAAGACCACTGGTGTCTCCATGTTTTTGAGGGTAGAGACATAATCCAAGAAAGTAAAGCAACCCACAAGGTACAAGATACCACTTCCCTACCTGATTATTTGGCTTCTATTTTCCTTTGTTTTTCCTTTAAAGATTTTATTTTTCCCCTTTTTCTCCCCAAAGCCCCCCCGGCTATGTAGTTGTATACTTTTGGTTGTGGGTCCTTCTAGTTGTGGCATGTGGGATGCCGCCTCAGTGTGGCTTGGATGAGCAGTGCCATGTCCAGGCCCAGGATCCGAACCAGTGAAACCCTGGACCATCGAAGCAGAGTGCGCAGACTTAACCACTCGGCCACGGGGCCGGCCCCCTGTTTTCTTTTAATAACAAACCCTTTTTACCCCTGGGGTGGGGAGGGCACCAATTCTGGCTCAGCTGTAGGCCGTTTATTATCCAGTCAAGGGAAATTCCAGTCCCTGCTTTTCCTCCACCTGTGCCTTGGATAGAACCCCTTCCTTGCGGATGAGCACGACTGAAGAGAGCAAGCAGCGGAAGACACGTTTAGCCAGCCTGAGGCTATCAGTAAAAGAGCGAGGGAAGAAGAGTTCAATAAATTGCCTAAAGTGACTTTACTCACGCCATTCCTGTGTGCCACAGGAAATTTACAGTGGATCATCTGAAAAATAACCAGCGTGGGAGTTGCCTAAGCAAGAACCACAGTGTGACACGAGGAAGACCACTAAAATGCATCCAGGAAGTGACTCAAGGAAATCTTTTGGAAAAAAGTTATAGAGGATTTAGTTGCTCAATCGGTTACTCAGAACTAACTTCCCAGGTGATTTTCCCAAATGATGTTTTAATAATGCCTTTGTGAGCCAAAAACCCTGATCTGCAGGGAGATTTCAGACGGCGATTAGCTGGTGATCATTACCAGATATTATGCAGCGAAGCACAGTGTCTGACTTCTCAGGAACTTTCCGGGAAAGCAAAGTAGATAAAAAACAAAGTGTGCACCTCTGGGGCCCTCCTGGGTCGGCCATCCTTTCATGCCACATGAATCTGAAAAATAAGAACCCCAGGCATCACCATTTGTTCTGACACTTCTCTGACTTTCCTAGGAATTCGAGAAACCACGCAGTCGGTTGACGGCTCTTGAGGAGAGAGGGAGCATGGAGTTGCTCTCCTGGCTTACAGAAGGCCGGGTGTCGGCATTCAGGCTGGTGGGGAGGTTGGAAGCCCTGGGGCAAGCTTTGTCACCTGCGGCACTGCTGGCCTCTGGGCCCAGTGCTTGGTTGCGGGGCTGTCATGTGCACTGTAGGATGGTTAGCAGCATCCCTGGCTTCGATCCACTAGCTGCCAGTAACGGCCTTCCCCAAAAGTCACGACAATCAAAAATGTCTGCAGATATTGCCAAATGTCCCCTGGGAGGGCAGCCCCAGTTGAGGACCCATCGTCTGAGGTAGATCGCAGGGCAGCCAGAGCACAGATTGAGAGGGAAGAATTGCATGAGCCTGTAGCTGGTGCCACCTCCTCTCATCTCTTTCTTTCTCTCCTTAAAGACTTTTCATATTGGAGTTAAAAATATGTGTATGTATATTTGCCTCCAAGAAAAGGAGATGACTAAATGCAAACAGGAGGTACTTTGAAATTGGGAAAGCACTGCTCCTTCCGAGTACCAGACAGGTTCCCCCAGGGAGGGCGGTGACTGGGCTAGCATTTTTGAGCAAGCACGTATTCACAGATACAAGTAGGCATTAAACTCTTGATTAGTTACCAGGTATATCATTTCATTTAATGTCTCCTAAACTACCTAAATGGTTATCAATACCTCCTACATCTTACAGATGAAGCTCAGAGAGGTTCAACAGCTTGCTCAGGAGCACACAGCTCACGTGGCTGCAGCTCTGGGATCCCCTTCACAGCTGTGCAGGCTGACACCTTCAGGGTGTAAGGTACTCCCGAAGCTGCGCAGTGCACAACTCACACAGGTGTGTGGCAGCCCTAAGAACGCAGGTCTGTCTAAACCCAGAGGACCCTTTCCACTCTATCCTCTGGGTACAGTGCTAGCCCCACACTGCCAAATCTATCCTTTGTGGAGCCCAAGTCTGGAAATAACATTTTGCTCTATCCAAACAGTAGGGTCCCACTTCTTTCAAAGGTGAGCAGTTCTCGTGTACCAGGAAGCTCAGGAAAAGGAAAGCCCACACCACATAGGACACATTTAGCATGAACAGGTGAGGGGCGCTTAGAAGCTGCAATGGTGAATCCAGGGATGCTGAGGGTCCTAAAACAGAAGCCTGAGCTAAGCTCTTGCTGGTAGAGGCTGGATCTCAATGGCCACAACTTTTGTAGAAGGGGCAACCCCCCTCCGTATGGGCGTAACAGCTTCTAAGCCATTCAGGACCAATTCCTCCTTCTTTCCTCCCACTTTTCCAGGTTGTTTCAGATACCTTGAGAGACAGAGTGCCAGGGACAAGTTTCCTGACAACAGTTCAAGGTTTCACCACCACCTGAAAACCTTCCGATGAGTGGGAAGTGAGTAGAAGGTGAGGGAATTGGGACGGGAGGTGGTCAGTATCTGAGGACTCTGCCCCTGATGCAGGGCTGGCTACACAACTTGCAGGGCGTGAGTCAAGATGAAAATGAGGGGCTCCTTGTTCAAATATGATTAAGTTATTAAAGATGGCAACAGCAGAGCATTAAACTGAGCGCTGGGGCCCTTCTGGGCGCAGGGCCTGTGTGAAGGCACAGATGGTGGGCCCACGCAGCCAGCCCTGGCCGGTAGACGTGTTCCTTGGAAAATCCTGCTTATGAGTGCCTGCTCGTCCTTCCCTCTGAGGCCTCTCCTGCTGTTCCTGCTGTTCCCACAGCATTTCCTGAACCTCCAGATGTTCTGTTTAGAAATAGGGTCAGTCCTCAAAAACAAAAAAGCATTCCCAAACTGTTCCCATGTGAAACACCCGAGCTCTGTGAATATCAGGGTGAAAAAAATTACTTTAGGAGAGCACCCTGCCTTCTCCTCTCAGGAAGAGTGTGTGCAGGAAGCAACTTTGCGCTGAGACCTGAGGTTCAGGTTAATGGGTAGAAAGAGCGGTCAAGTTGAAGACGTCACATGTTAGCATCAAAAAGGAAGAAAACTGCATGGGCGTGAGACAGAGCACATGCATGGCCTGGGAGAGAAGTTTGAAGAGCTGTAGGGATGTGGGGAGAATTATTGAGCCAGAGAGATTGAA
Source organism: Equus caballus (assembly GCF_041296265.1). Taxonomy (NCBI): domain Eukaryota; kingdom Metazoa; phylum Chordata; class Mammalia; order Perissodactyla; family Equidae; genus Equus; species Equus caballus. Next base: position 84,223,159 of record NC_091691.1, read on the forward strand.
AAGACAATTTTAAGAAATTTTGCTCTGTGATTGTGAATTGGACCCTTTGACATTCTTTAATAAAGACTCGAGTTGCATTTCCAATTATTTTTAGTTAGAGGACTTTTTAAATGCAACTATGTAGAGATAGGACCACATAGGGTCCTTGGTTGACATGGGTTATATTTAAAAGCATCGTAAGCGCCTCTCAGTGTAGCTGGTAAATTAGTTGCACAGAACAGGAAGAAAATTCATCCGCAAGATGGCAAATAGACAACTTCTTTCCAGATTAAGCGACAAGTACATGTGGTAGTTGAGGAATTGGAGGGTTCCAATTGGTATAAAAAGGCCAGCTTTGACACTCATTATTCACCTAGAAATCACAGTAATATCTAATGGAAAAGTTGTTCTTAACTACATTGAAAGAAGTATCTAAAAAAAAAATTCAAAAGGACAAGTTTATGATAGCCATCTTGCACAAAAATGAAGATGTTCAGAGACAACTTGGTGAATATTGTTGAATTACTGTATGAATAAATAAATAAACCGTTATGAGTATGGGTCCAACAGTAAACGAAGAACCAAGAAAAATGAGTGGGGACATGCTGTCCTCTCACTGCTGAGGAAAGGTGGGCCCAGCCTTGCAGAACATGTGCAGAAAGAAAAAGCTTTTCTGTTAACACCAGTGTACTTACTCATCCTATTTTAGAGGTTCAGGCTGGTGATGGGAGCTAGAGCTGTGGATTTGATTTGAGACAAAAAGTTGATATTTCTCAGGATTATTGAGCAAATAATTTTAGGGCTAAATGTAAGCATAAGGCAGAAAGAACAGAATCTAAGTCCAATTTTACTTTTTAATTAATTAATTTTTTTATTTGCTGAGGAAGATTTGTCCTGACCTAACATCCATTACCAGTCTTCCTCTTTTTGTGCTTGAGGAAGATTCACCCTGAGCTAACATCTGTGCCAGTCTTCCTCTGTTTTGCATGTGGATCACCACCAAGCATGGCCACTGCCAAGTGGTGGAGGTCCACAGCTCGGGAATGGAACCCAGGCTGCCAAAGCAGAGCATGCTGAACCTAACCACTAGGCCATGAGGCTGGCCCCAGAATTTTAATTTTTTGTTGGCATTTTGCAACTAGAAGTGCAAATTGTATTCACAATTTCATCAACTGTCCTTGACTCAATACAAGATATGGAACAAGGCTTGGCAAACATATAAAAGCGCAGCTTTAGAAAGAAAGAGAGAGAGAGAAACAAAGAAAGAAAAGGAAAAAAAATAAAGAGACAGAGAAAAGAGTATTAGATTTAGAATCATCCTGCACAGAAACATATTTTGTGTATTTATTGCTGGTCTGGTAAATTTCCCAAAGATAAGAACCATGTAACTTACAAATTTTGTATTTTCAATTAGTATATTGATTTGGACATGGAGCATAGTTAGAGTTTATTATCAAAGAAAAGCAGTGGGCCAGGAGTGAGAAGCTCTAGTCCTGACCCTTCCTTTTATAATTTTTGAATGGCAGCATAGCAAAGGTGATGAAGAGCTCTAGACCCAGATACTGTAGGTTCAAATTCTGACTCCACTCCTTACGAGCTCAATCAGCATGTCACAACCTCTCTGTGCCTCAGTTTCCTCATCTGCAAAATGGAGGCATAACAGTTGCATATACTTCATAGATTGTTGCAAAGATTAAATGAGTTATTGCCTGTAAAGCTCTTAGTACATTGCCTGGCACAAAAGTAAATGCTCAATAAATGTTAGCACTAATTATTAAAAAAAAAAGGTCTAGCTTCAAGTTGGAAACACTAGGTCATCTGGCTCATTGATCAGCTATGATGCTCAAGTCTCTGAAGTGCTTCTCCTTTCTATAACAGCTTTAATAAGATATAATTCACATACCCTACAATTCTTCCATTTAAAGTGTACATGTCAATGGCTTTCAATATATTCAGAGTTGTGCAACCATCACCACAATCAATTTTAGAACATTCTCATCACCCCCAAAAAGACTCCTACACCCCTTGGCTTTCACCTTCTCATCTTCCCATAACCCCCACCCCCCAACACACACCAGCCCCAGGCAACCACTAATCTACTTTCTGTCGCTATGGGTTTCCCTATTCTGGACATTTGTTCTAAATAGAATCAAATGATATGTGGTCCTTTGTGACTGGCTTCTTTCACTTACCATAATTTTTCAAGGTTCATCCACATTGTAGTATGTGTCAGTACTTCAGTCCTTTTTATGGCTGATCTGCAAGCCTTCTTAGGAGCAGCTATTGGCACAGAGGGATGACTACCCTGGCTCTCCACATTCCTAGGAGACTTACCCAGACTAGTGGAGGGGTGTGGGGGGCAAGGAAGAGGCTCTCATGGCTGGAAAACTCTCCTGACCAGGAGGTATAACAGGACTGAAGACAAAAACCAGGCCTCATTACCTGCCAGGGACAAATCTACATCTAGCTCTGCCACTTACCTGGCTGCAGTACTGAGCCTATTTCTTCATCTGTAAGAGGAGATGGTAATGTTCTAAGGATTAGAATAATGTATGCAAATGACCTAGGAAGAATCGGTTATAATTGGTTTCCAAGATGATAAATCAGTAGAGTCTAAGGAAAGACTTCACTTGTTTCATCAATTTCCTTTTCTTCTATGGGTTACCACAATGATTTTTTTTTTTAAGTGATATACCAATTAATGTCTAAAAATTTCTCCTGACCAAAACAATCTTGAGAAAGAAAAAAGAAGCTGGAAGTATCATGCTTCCTGATTTTAAACTATACTACAAAGCTATAGTAATCAAAACAGTATGGTATTGGCATGAAAACAGACACATAGATCAATGGAACAGAAGAGAGAGCCCAGAAATAAACGATACACGCATGTATAGTCAATTAATCTCTGACAAAGGAGGCAAGAATATACAACGAGGAAAAGACATTCTTTTCAGTAAATGGTGTTGGGAAACTGGACAGCTACATGCGAAAAGAATGAAACTGGACCACTACCTTACATCATATACAAAAGTAAATTCAAAATAGATTAAAGACTTGAATGTAAGACCTGAAACCATAAAACTCCTGGAAGAAAACATAGGAAGTCAGCTCTTTGACATCAGTCTTAGCAATATTTTTTTGGACCAGTCCCCTCAGGCAAGGACAACAAAAGCAAAAATAAACAAATTGGACTACATCAAACTAGAAGCTTTTACACAGCAAAGAAAACCATCAAACAAAAAGGCAATCTACTGAATGGGAGAAGATATTTGCAAATCACACACACAATATGAGGTTGATATCCAAAATATATAAAGAATTTACACAACTTAATACCAAAGAACAACAACCCAATTTAAAAAATAGGCAAAGGACTCAAATAGATATTTTTCCAAAGAAGACATACAGATGGCCAGCAGGCACATGAAAAGATGCTCAACATCACTGATCATCAGGGAAATGCAAATCAAAACCACAATGAGATATCACCTCACACCTGTCAGAATGGCTATTATCAAAAAGGCAAAAAATAACAAGTGTTGGTGAGGATGTGGAGAAACGGGAACCCTTGTGCACTGTTAGTGGAAATGTCAATTGGTGCTGCCACTATGGAAAAACAGTACGGTTGTTCCCAAAAAATTTTAAAATAGAACTACCATAGGATCCAGCAATTCTACTTCTGGGTACTTATCCAAAGAAAACGAAAACACTTATTCGAAGAGATATACGCACCCCTACGTTCGCTGCAGCATTATTTACAATAGCCAAGACATGGAAGCAACCTAAGTGTCCATCGATTGACGAAGAGACAAAGAAGATGTGGCGTATATACACAATGAAATATTACTCAGCCATAAAAAAAAGAACGAAGTCTTGCCATTTGTGACAACATGGGTGGACTTAGAAGGTATTATGCCAACTGAAATAAGTCAGACAGAGAAAGACAAATCCTGTGTGATTTCACTTATATGTGGAATCTCAAAAGCAAAACAAATGAACAAACAAAGTAAAACGGAAACAGACTCATAGATACAGGAAACAAACTGGTGGTTACCAGAGTGCAGAATGGTAGGGGGCAGGAAAAATAGGTGAAGGGAATTAAGAGGTACAAACTTTCAGTTATAAAATAAATAAGTCAGATGTAATGTACAGCATAGGGAATACAGTCAATAATATTGTAATAGCTTTGCACGGTAGCTAGACCTATTGTAGTGGTCATTTCTTAATGTTTATAAATATCGAATCACTATGATGTACACCTGAAACTAATAGGATCTGTATGCCAATTATACCTCAAGGAAAAAAAATTTTCTCCTGGTATAATATTCGCCTCTAATAGTAATTTACAAGACATGACTCCTTCCGTTCCAATTCCCAGGGTCCTCTGCTACGGTTAGAAAGGGAAGAAAGGATAAGTCAAGCTATCAAGAGTCGGGGTGACATTAAAGACCTTATGTGTCATCTATGACTCCTCCCCAGGTGACTGCTTCCTGACAGCGAAGCCCCACAGGTTACAAGGTTGACGAACACACTATTTGACTCACATAGTCCTTTCAGTCACCACATAGCCCAGGCACAGGGCACTGACTATAAAGGAAAGGACAGTTAAGTCAGGCTGTGGTTCATGTTTCGTGGCTTCTCTGAAGGTGAGAACCTCTGAAGACAGATTTATCATTCTCTGCTAGAGATGGGTAACCAAGATTGAATTACTGATATCAGCAGAGGGGGCTGTGGGGGGGTTCACAGACAACCTTGGAGGGAGAACACATTAACTGGAAAGGACACAAAATTTGCAGGTTTTTGTTTTTGTTTTTTAGCTGTGTGATCCAGGGCAAGTTGCTTTCTTTTTAAAAATTTTGTTTACCTTTAGTTATGCAGATTCTAAAGGCATACATTCATATTCTTAAAAATACACATAAAGGTAAAATCTTCCACAAGCACTATCCTTCCATCTCAATACCTTCCCAAGAGGAAGGGTTTGCTATCCTTTCGGGCATTTTTCTATCATTTCCATATATAGTCATCTAAATATATATATGATTTTGTTGTATGCATGGCATTAAATTATATACACTTGCCATACAGTTGGCTTATCTTACTTAATCATACGTTTTGGCAGTCTTACAACGTCAACCCAATCCATCAAAGGCTGCATCATTTTTTTAAAACCGCTCGATGATATCAGTAGTGCACAGCACGTCAATAGCACAATTAATCTGTCTGTTCTTGTACTGATGACATATAGCTTGGCTGGAGTTTTTTAGACTTACGAATCTGTCTCAGAAAACATCCTGGCACACGCCTCCTCGGGCCCATAAGTGGGTCTCTAGACTAAATGCCAAGAAATAGAATTGCTGGATGAAGAAGTATTCACATATTACATTTTGATAGATACTCCAAAATGCAGAATTAAGGGCCTGGATTCCTGGGTTCAAATCTTAGCTCTGCCACGTACTGGCTTATCTTCTCTCTGCCTTGGTTTCTTCATTGGTAAAACTAAGATAACAGCAGTATGTACCTCATTTGGTTTTTAGGAAAATTAAGTGCCTTTGTATAAAGCTCTTCTGTACAGCACAGTAAGCACTACGTAAGTGTTAGCTGCTATCAGGTGCTTTGGGTTTAACGTCAGCAAAATTACAAAAATATCTTCCTCTCAAACTGGTGGAGAACAGGTAAGAGGTTAGAGGAGAATTCTTTGAACATTTAAGCCCTCAACTGAGGCCAAGTTTTACTTTGGCTGATCTTCCCTGCACAGATAGCTGGCGGCGTGACTGCTGTCAGCAGGAAGGTTGCTGACAACGGAAGGGGTAAGGGAGGGCTCCCAGCCCACATGCAGATAATGGGTAACCAGCTCTCCTGGAGCTGGCAGGAAAGCCAGCTGTCAGAGCGCTTTCTCACTGGGGACAGGAGGGATTAGTTCTGATTACCCAGCCTAATCTAATGACAGTTGGGTTCCTGAATTTGCCATCTGAGTTACTATACATTTGGATGCCACACCTACTGTCACTTAACACCCAGCCCCTAGGTTACTTAGGGGAAAGTACTCTCTCCAAAGATGGGTTCTAAAAATTTGGGAGGTGGAGGGAGACAACTAATATGTTTTGGGTGCCTTCTCCATGTCAGCCCCCAGGCTGGGCACTTCATAGACATTATTGCATTTAATCCTCACAGTGAACTACTAGGTAAGTGTTCATTCCCGTTTCACAGACAATGACTTGTAAGTTTAAGGTAACTTGAAAGAGTCGATATAACAGACCTAATTCTTCACTGCCCGCAAGTGGCAGGGCTGAGGTACGAGTCCAGGTTTGCTGAAGCTCAAGCATTGTGCTCTTTCTTGGATACGACTTTAGGGTTATATATGAGAAACAGAGGCCAGAAAATAAGCCCATAAAAAGATGCTCAGCATCATTAGTCATTATGGAAATACAAATTAAAACCACAATGAGATAGCATTTCACACCTGCTAGGATGGCTATAATAAAATAGATGGCGAAATGTGGGCGAGGATATGGAAAAAAACAACCCTCCTACGTGGTTGGTGGGAATGCAAAATGGTACAGACACTCTGGAAAACAGTTTGGCAGTTTCTTAATAAGTTAAAGAAAAATGTACCAAAAGACCCAGAAATTCCATTCTGAGGTATCTACCCAAGAGAAATGAAAACATATATCCATACACAGACTTGCACACAAATGTTCTTAGCAAGATTATTCATAATAACCCAAAATTGGAAATAACCTAAATGTCCATTGGAAACAACCTAAATGTCCAACTATTGACTAGATAGACAAAATGTGGTACAGTCATACAGTGGAACACTACAGAGCAATCAAAAGAAGCAAACTAGGATACACGGCACAACATGGATGAACCTCAGAAACATTATCCTTACGTTCAGTCACAGAAGCTAGACACGAGAGACCACATAGTGCATGACTCCACTTATATGAAATGTTCAAAAGAAGCTTTAGAGACCAAAAGTAGATTAGTGGTTGATGGAGGTGGAGGCAGTGGGGAGAACACAAGTTAACAATAAATGTGCATGAGGGATCTTTTTGGGGTCATGAAAATGTTCTAAAACTGATCTATGGCAATGGTTGTGCAACTTGATAAATTTAACTAAAAACATCATTGAATCGAACACTTAGAAAGGGTGCATTACACGATATGCAAAATATGCCTCAATAAAGTTAATTTTTAAAACAGAGGCCAGGAGACAAACTTTTAATAAGCACCTACAAGATTCCTTGCCGCATTGCTTGCGATTGCAGAAGACTGGAGGTGACCTCAACGTCCATCAATAGGCATCTGGTTACAGTGTATCTATACAATGGGATTTTTTATTTTTAACAGCAATGGGCATTAAAAAAGAATAAGGCAGTTCTGTATGCACTGATATGGAATAATCTCCAAGACATATTATTAAGTGAAATAAAGTATAGAAGAATATATAGTCTACTATCACTTATATAAGCAAAAAATGAAAAATATTCGAATATGTTTATTTATACACATAATGATTCTAGAAATACACAAGGAACTGGTAACCTGGCTGCCCCTGGGGAGGAGGCCCGAGTGTCCTGGGAAAGGAGTGGACGTGGTTGAGATAGTGATTGTCTCTGCACATCTTTTTGGATATTTTTAATTTATAAATGTTACCTAATAAACAAATACAATTTAATAAGATTGTCCCCGAGCTAACACCTGTGCCAGTCTTCCTCTATTTGGTATGTGGGGCACCAGCACAGCATGGCATGATGAGTGGTGTAGCTCCATGCCCAGGACCTAAACCCACAAACCTTAGGCCACTGAAGTGGAGCATATCGAACATAACCACTACACCACCAGGCCAGCCCCATAATTTTAAAATATTAATATTGAGCAATTCCAAGTCCCAGACACATGGATATGGTGAATGCTGAGCAGTAGCTGCTGCTCTCTCTCTCTGGATTTGTTTTGAATTTTTTTTTTTTTTTAGGTGGAATAGGGTCTTCCTACTGGTACTCCTCTCCTCTGCTATTTAAAATCTGTGGCAGTGTCCAGTTCTTTAAGGGAGGGTAAAAAATAGCTCAAGGTTAAATAAACCCTTGAGAGAGTTTAGTACCTTCTCTGATTTTACAATTGAAAAATGCTCCTGAAACATAGGCAGGTTAAAAGAGTTTTCCATGGGGCCAGCCCACTGGCGCAGCAGTTAAGTGCACATGTTCTGCATCGGGGGCCCAGGGTTTGCCAGTTCAGATTCCGGGTATGGACATGGCACGGCTTGGCAAGCCATGCTGGTGTGGTAGGTGTCCCACATATAAAGTAGAGGAAGATGGGCATGGATGTTAGCTCAGGGCCAGTCTTCCTCAGCAAAAAAGAGGAGGACTGGCAGCAGATGTTAGCCCACGGCTAATCTTCCTCAAAAAAAAAAAAAGAGTTTTCCAAGGTCACACAGCTTGTTAGTGGTAGAGTTCAGGATTCTTGATTCTGATTTTCAATTTACTATGTTGAAAGGATACATTCCTCTGCCTATCTTGTCCTTGTCCTCTCTCAGGGTAAAGACAGGGAAGAGAGGAAAGACCATAATGCTATAAACATGCAGAGCATGACAGTGTTGTTAATGAGACCAACTTTCGTGAATTAACTGGTTAAAATGACTTTGATTTGAGGTTGAATGTGGTGGGCTGATGGTTGCGTTCAAGCTAGGCATGTGTCATCAGGGTCATCACTGTGTAGTGAAGAAACCCTCCCTCTGGTTCCTCTTCTTCTCCTCCACATTGTCCCTGGCTCCCTGTGTCCTCATGCTGGCTTTTCCTGTAACAAAAAACCCCAGAGCAACTCCGAGTTATACTTTACTGGAGACTGTTTATTTTAAATGGGACCAAGAGGCGACACCCTGTGGAATTTCAGGCATCAATCAGTATAGTGGAGTACCTGGGAAATGTCAGGTTCTCTTCCGTCCCACTCCCAGCCCTGTAGTGGGCAAGAATAAGACCTCCCCTGGTGTAATGAACTGAGCCTGGAGTTACTACGAGGAACCAATCACCTCTCAGTAAGTAAACCGGCTCAAATAAGTCAGCTAGTTGAGGACCAGGGACAGGGTGCTGTGGAGAATGTCAGTCTTACCTCCGCCACCTTCCACCATCATCCTTCAACCCAGCCAGTCTGAAGGTCTTAGGAGAAAACTTTATTTTTGCCTCCTCTTGCCTTGTTTTCTGAAGAATTTTTTTAATCTTTCTGTATCTAATCTTTTTTTTGGTGAAGTGTGCCTGAGAGAGAAGGCGCACCACACCGAGCGAAAAGCGCCGGGGTAGGAGTGGAATAGTTCTGTATCCAAGCGTCCATTCCATTCAAAGGCAGGACCATTCTGTGGGAGAATATTCTAACTTGGCCCACCCTACATCTTTAAAGTATGAACACTGCCCATGCTCACCTTATGACTAAGGGAAAAGATAGCATGACTTTAGCGGCCTTTCTCCAAAATATCCAAAAGCTCCTAAAGCAGCCCTTTCAATGGTCCTCCTAACTCCGTTCCACGCCACTCCCATCACTCGAGCCTGGGGACAGTGGACTCTGATTGGTGTAGAGTGATCAAGTACTCTTGCCTGGTGATTGGTTCATTAACCAAGGTATAAGCCAATCAGCACATGCCTCTCTCAAGAAAGTAGCTGAGCAGTGATCCAATCAGGGCAAAGCTTTGGTCTTTTACTCTGTCCTCTAAACGGGAAAAAGAAAGCCTGTGGACTCAAGGGGTGGCTGATAGCCATATGAGACTGAGAGAAAACTAGTGAGGCTGTGAGGTGGAAACTAAAGCACAGAGAAACACAGCCTCCAGGAATGCAGAGAACCTGACCAAACGCCTGGACTTCTCAGTTCTGTGAGCAATAAATGTCCGCTATTGTTTAAGCCAGTTTGAGTTGATTGTTACATCTAGAAAGCATACTGAATCATCCATACCTTCCCCTCCCTGGCCCATGGTGCCTGAAATTCCTACCAGAGGGCCTCTATTCCAGATCTCTATGTCGGATATGCCTTCACCAAGCTATAGACAGAAGTAAAGGATTTACGATTAGATGGCTTAATCAAAGAATGTTTCTCCTAGAAAGTTCCGGGGACAACTGTAGAAAACGTAGCCTAACCAAACGAATTTCTGATTTCTATTCTCATCGTAGCTCTTTCTGCCTTCCATGTTTTGTTGTTGTTTCCTTTACACAGATGGACCACCTTCCATCTTTATATATTCAAATGCCACCAGTTTTCAAACCCTAGCTCAAGTGCTAGCTTGTCCTTGAAACCTCCCCTGAGAGCCTCAGCTGGAAAAAATGCCCCCTCCCAAATGATGGACCACTGCCTCAGTGTCTTCTCCCCACACCCAGTCCCCCACCCTCCACTGCAAGCTGTTTGCCCGAAGGACACCTGATGGGTTTATCTTTTGTGCTCTCCTCAGCTCTAGCATCTTGTGGTTGTGCCTTCTGCATCCCTGAGAAGTAGGCAATTTTAGTAATTGAAAAGAACACGTGCAAATAGGTTTTCTTCAGGAATTACAGGTCAAAGAAATGGCTAAAGCAGTGTTTCTCAGAGTGTGGTCCCTGGACCACACCACCAGCATCCTGGGAACTTGTCAGAAGTGCAAATTCTTGGGACATTCAAAATCAGAAACTCTGGGGGTGGGACTGAGCAAGCTGTGTTTTAACAAGCTTTCTAAATTCTGTTGCACTTTAAAGTTTGAGAACTACTGGACTAGAGGAACGTCTTAAACTACTGACTGAGGAGTGAATGAGCCTGGTTATCTAAGAACAGGACTGAAGACCAAGTGAAGATCAAGCTGAGCTGTGCGGCCCCAGATGTACCGGCAGAAGCCATGGAGGAGGTGGCCCTGGGAGGGGTAGGGCGCTATGTATTCAGAAGTAAACTATCCAGAACTGACGTCTCCGCAACCTGGGTCCATCTCTTCAACTCGATGTCCAAATTCTCCTGGTCAGTTTGGTCTGTGCTGGGTGGGTGTGCGTTGGCAGAAACCTCAATGAGGGCTCTAAACATTTTCACATGTTCTTTTCCCTCTTGTGGCTCGGGTGTTTATTCTTTCATTTTTACCAAACCTAAGATGACATGATCATTTTCTCCCAAGTTTCTTTACATTTCTGAATTTCCAGATTTCCTTTTTGGCAGAATTAAGCCCAGAATAACAGGGTTCCTTGAGAACCTGTCAGTAACTCAAGCAAAGAATTTATCAAGATGTTCTGATGTGCCTGGGCAAAATCTGTGGGGCATCTCAGTAAAGACAACAGGGCAATAAAGACACTGATAAAATTCTTCAGAGCTGTCCCGTGAACCCTGCTTATGATTCCTGCCTGCTCCATCCCTCCATGCCTGACTCCCCCTCACCCCAGGACAAGGGAGCACTCTGTTCTGAACCGTCATCACTGACCTTGAGATTCCAGCCATGGCTCCTGAGATGGCCCACAAAGCTCCCGTCCCCCAAAGGCTAGTCCATTTCAGAGCATTCTCACCCTGCTCCTACCCCCTCACTCTACCATGCCTGTGTCTACGCAAAAAGGGACCCAGATGCACGGCTCAACTATAATCTCTGAGGAAGGGCTGGGCTCCTGCCTTACTTTCATAGTAATCACAGACGTCATCTTCTATGCATAGATTTACCTTTGCCTTCCATTCCTATGGACTCATGAAAACTCCTATTTAAATATGAGACTGATATGCGCTAAAAAGCATTACCAGGTGACGTTGAGAAATCTCTCTCTCTCTCTTTTTAGATAATAAATACACCATCAATCATTTTCAGACAAAAATATTTTTCTTATTTATTGTAGAGGCATTCTAAAATATAATCCTTTTTCACTTTGCTGTCAAACACATTGTTTTTAAGTACAAAATTTTCTTCAAAAGAATCTAATTTTCTATGTTATTTTTGTTTAATTATTGCACTGATGTCAAAAATGGGTATTACTTTAATCGACATGAAAGTAATGTCTATTACTTTAATGGTGTATATTATGAAGACATTCCAAAGTTTTAGCAAAAAAAGAGAGAGCAGCTTTTTCATGAATCAATGGGAAGAACCAGCCTTTGTGAAGAAACTATGGTACCTCAGGCATATTCACTCATCTAACCCCCCACTGATCTTGTCAAAGTGGATGTTGTTATCTTCATTTTACAGATGAGAACACTGGAGTTCAGACAGGCTGGAAAACTGTCTCCAAATCTGACTCCAGGGTCTGGGCTTTCTTCCTCAGCCCCACGCTGCTTCCCCCACCTCCACCCAGACAATGCTCCACCGCACACTCCTTGCATAGGCTGATATCTGCGTGTAGTGTGCATGGGGCTGTTAAAAACTAATTAATGGTGGGGGGGGTTCTTTGCAGGTGAAGAAAATAGGAATTCCACCCTGCCTAAAAATGTTCCCCAAATTGTGAATGAATTTTTTGCAGAAACTTTACAGGGCCATGTAATTTGGGAGCTAAAATACATTTAGTTTGTTTTAAATCCAGATTTCCAAGATCTGAATGTGTGTATTGACCATCGGTGCATTTCAATACAAGACTCGTCGGTTTATCCATGCAGAAGGTAGCTCAAAACATCCTGGGTTTCAGTTCGGAAGCCTCACAGCAAAGACACTTGTTCAATTTATCCTTAGCTGGTATGCTGTTATAAAACGTCTCTTACATTCCTGGTTATTTAATCTTCAAAACTGAAGGCTACCTTTACTTAAGGAAAATGCTGTAGAAGGGAAATAATTAGAGCAGAAGCAGCTCTAAATGCTGTTCTTGCTTTTATCTATTTTTAAATGATTGCTAGATGTCTGTAACTGACACCCATAATCAGTGGTTTGAAGTTTGGATGTGTTCACCAAAACGTAACGTGACAGTGGTGCCATTTGATCGATGGATTTTGGGGGTTGACTTTTTGCCTTAAATTTTTAAAAAATCTATTTAACAACTCAAGTACAACGTCATGCCTACAGTTAATAATACTCTATTGCACACTTACAAATTTATTAAAAGGGTAGATCTCATGTTAAGTGTTCTTACCACACTAAAAAAAAGGAAAAGGAAAGAAAATCTATTTTAACGACCCAACAAATGCTTGCATCAGCCATTTGCAAATGCCCGATAGCTTTTCAGCAACTTGCATTCCTCTTGTCAGACAAGATACTGCTGTGTCCATTCAGAAAGCGGGGGTTTTCAATCATCCAGATAATCCAAGTAAAAGGAATAACTTTTGATTAAAATACTCAAATATTTCAGGCAAAAGTGTCCAGTGCCTGAATTCTCTGGACAGGTAACTCAGTTTTTCATGTTACTTTGCAAAGTCTTTACAAATTACTCCTTTGAATCATCCTACATATTTTTATTTCCTAATTGTTGAAATAGCCATGATGTGGAAGAAATCTTTTTAAATTATTGTCAAGCCAAAATAAACAGACATTAAAAAAAAAATTTCCAAAAAGGGTCAGAGTGGACCTAAATTAAACATGAGAATTTGGCCACTTTAAAACCCTACATACCCAAATATGCTGTATAGCCCCTCCTTGTTTTACCTTGTTCTATTTCATAAGGAAAGAATCTGCTTTGTTCCCTACCATAGAAAATGTAAACAACTACATATTTAAAGCACAGCCATTCCTTATATAAAAACCAAAGTCTAGATACTTACTTTTCAATACTTTTTGTCCAAGAGACGTGATAGGAGGGCTGGCTCGGCTGTGGGCTCCCCAGGCTGTGTGTGAGGCATTGATTGGGTGTCCCTGTTCCTGGGACTGGGGATTCAGAGGAGTTACAGGGTTCAGGGTCTTTTCCACGAACGGGTCAAAGCACAGTTGGGTCTGTTTCCAGAAAAGCTCCTATCTTCCTAAGAGGGAAAATTCCGTGCTCAGGGGAGTCCTGGAAGAAGAGCATTTTTTTTTCCCCTGCCCTTGAATGAACTAGGTCATTGCTGAAGCCTGGAGAATATTTTTTAGCATCACCGTGATGAAACTTGAGGGCTTTCTGCAGTAGGTGCAATACTTGTTGACGCTGCCGGGGAGGCCTTGGCAAAGGCGCCTGGTAAAATGCAGCCCCAGTGAGCTGATGAAACCCAGACGAGCTGTCACTGATGGCTCAAGAGACTGAGCAGCATTTTGCAAAGCCCCTGCAGGACCTCAGGTTTAGTTGCTCGCCTCTTGGAAAAGCAAAAAAAATCTTGCTGCCTGATAAAGTGATTGAGGCCAGAGTAACACGAGCAGTTGTCATACCAAGGGTATCAGGCATTTGAAGTACACATAGGAAACCCGTGGAGGGGTGGAGGGGAGATGAAAATAAGAGTCATATGTTGTTCGTTTAGAACTGGTATTACAGTCATTCTCTGAAGTTCTCTGAGAAAAGCAGAAGCCACAGCAAGGCAGGACCCACCCTCCTCTCTCCACTTCCCCCAGAGGTGCCCCCCCACCTCTCTCTTTCTCTCCCCCAACCCCAACACGCACGTACACACACTGTCTCTCTCTCTCTTCCTATTTTGGCTACAGCCGTAAAAAGAGAATAGAGGAAGACCAGAAGAAATTCATAGAAGAAATACCATGGGCCCTGTTCCTTCAAATTGCCGAGAATTGTTCCTGTTGGCAAAGTAGGTTTTGTAACGTGGGCATTTCTTTTATTTAATTTTGTCCAAATCCAAGAAAGAACACAGAAAATCCAGAAGTATCATTCTGTGACTATGCTGCCTCTCTAGAAAAGTATTTTAATGTGCCACAGCTGGAAACCGACAGCTTAGAAAGAAACCTCTTATGAGACTCACGGAGCTGGCTAAAATTAGCAACTCTGACTGGGTGACTTTGAAAGCGACATAACTGTAAATATTCAATCTGTAGTAGGACTATAATCCTCAAAAGCAAACTGCTTTTACACAGCACAGTATGTACATCACCATACCTTGATGGAATGAAATTTTTCACCAGATGAAAAATGATCTAAATGTATTAAATATCAAGAAGTGTGTGGCTGGTGTGTTCTGATTTTCAGTTGTATCTTCATATGAGACGAAAGATATTGAAAGCTGAGAGACTCTAAAATAATGACTGTCTCTTTGGGAACACGGCTATGAAATGCAACAGAATGCAGAAATTACCAAACCTTGGTTACTGTGGGCATCAGCTGGTTTTGTTTAAAGCTGGATCCTCTTCACGGAGGATCTTTCCAGATCAAAGGAGATAACTTTAGGTTGAGCGTGAAGAGGAAGGTGTGGTGATAAAAAATAAACAAATGTTATCACACAGCAGCAGGATAGGATAAAGCCAAAAGGGAACCCACATCCCAATGCAGTAGATAAACGTGATGTGGTCATGAAAGAAGGGCTGCCGGGGAGTTCTTACATGGAACGGTTGATGCTCATTATGAAACTGAATTTTGTTCCTCGCAAACAAGTTGAAAGATAAATTCCCTCAACTCCTGGCATTCATCTCCTAGCAAAATAAAGTTAAGGAGCAGAGGATTAAAAAAACCAAACATATGGATTTGCCTGTGTGTGTTTTATTATTTGTCTCATTAGCCTGCAGACACAGAACTTCTGTTTTAATTGTAGGTTTAGTGGAGCAGGAATGGAAGAAAATCAGAAACAGAGACCCCGGGGATTCAATTCAATTATGCCAGGACACGATTCTGAATTTTCTGTGATTGTTCAAAGGAGACGATAGAAGGAGAGATGTTAAGGAGACACAGATGGGTATGTGTTTGTGCTCCTCTTATAGCACCAAAAAATACATGATTTTGTGATTAAGAGTGAAGACTTGAAAATGTTTAGCATCATTTCAAGTTAGTATGGATTTAAGAAAATGTGTTTAAAAAAATCTCTTTTTCTGAGGCTATAAGAGAAGGGGAAAAAAACCCACTTCATTTGTGAAGAGATTTTTCCATCTAAGAAGCAGAGTTGGAAATATATGTTTGCATCACGCGTTTTTTAACTCCTTCTCTGAAAGGCCTTTTGGGTTTTGCTATTTTCTTGGCTTCTGGAATGAATGGGTGCTGACTGATTCACCCGCCACTCTAGGCTCAGAGAGGACTGGGATGTGGTCAGTTCCCAACTCATCTGAATATTTAAAGCAAATTCATGGTTCTTAAGCTGCTCTTCACTCCCATAACTTGGGGGTGGACTGCTACGTGAGGGGTTTATCTGCTTCTTTTATTCCTCTTGGCACAGAAGGCCCTCAAACGTTTGTGTCTAATGGTACAAGTGATGGATGCCCTTCCCAGCAAGCACATTCTTGGCTGAGGCTTGGTACCAATCACATGTCAGGTCAGATCAGGTTTTCTGCCAGGGTCCTTGGGCCAAGCTGGAACTGAGCGGGTCACTCCTGCTGCAGGAAGCAGCTAGCATTTGGAGAGGGTCCCCCGACCACTGAGAGCATCAACTCACTCTCCCCCTCTCCACAATTCATCCCTATCCAGGGTCCACAGGTTCTCAAAGTTTCTGCACTATCTGTGGGAACTTGCTCAGTGGACGTGACCTGAATCAGGCCTTTGCAACCTTCATTCAGTTCTCTGTATTTTAAATGGCTGCCAGTCACTCAGGTTGGGCGACTCAGCAGGCATTTTTATCCCTCAAGTACAGTGTTGAAAGAAATATTGATGTAAATAAGACTCCATTCTCTCATAGTGTTTTCATCCTAGGTAACAGATTTTTATAAAATTCTTCGTGAGACTATGAAGATTAAAAATATTTGCAAAATAATAATTAAAAATGCAATGTTGGGGGCCAGCCCTGTGGCGTAGTGGTTAAGTTCGCATGCTCTGCTTTGGTGGCCTGGGGTTCGTGGGTTTGTATCCCAGGCGTAGACCTACAGACTGCTCATTAAGCCATGCTATGGCAGCGTCCCACATAAAAATAGAGGAAGACTGGCACAGACATTAGCTCAGGGACAATCTTCCTCAAGCAAAAGTAGGAAGATTGGCAATAGATGTTAGCTCAGGGCCAATCTTCCTCAACAACAACAACAAAAAGCAATGTTATCAGAATTCATGTATCTGACAGGGACTTTTCCAAACATATGAATGTTGTTTGGAATTTGGGATTTTATTTTCTGCCAGTGTATCAAAATTATAAATGGTAGGGGCTGGCCCCATGTCCTAGTGGTTAAGTTCAGCATGCTCCACTTTGGTGGCCTAAGTTCGGTTCCAGGCATGGATCTACACCACTCGTTGGTGGCCATGCTGTGGCGGCGACCCACATACAAAATAAAGGAAGACTGACAGATGTTAGCTCAGGGCTAATCTTCCTCAGCAAAAAAAAGATATGTATACACACATATATATAAATGGTAGTTAGGTTCACAGAACACCTGACAGAAATAGTTAATCTGTCATAGTAATACTTATATTAATCTATTCAGTAATACTTCCTGAAGTAGTAAGTTCAGGTTCCTAAAACCACAAGTATCAAAACCAGGTTAAAATTCAATTTAACTAAATGTAAGAGTCTAACTACCTGAAGAGAAAAATCCAACCTTCCAAGATAAAATTCTTACACAATTTATTCCAGTGTTTCAGTTGCATTTTAAAAACAGCCACAAAAAAGTATTACAACTCTCAGAACAGGAGCAAAATTCCAATTTTCACAAATTTATATATTGAGCCCTACGTCCAATTTCACAAATACTAAGTCAGATTAATTAGTTGAACAGTGTATGGAAATTTAAATTTTAAAAAATATTTCCATATGTTATGTATACTAAGTATTTTTTAAAAGTTTCCCTTTTATACAATTTTCTTCTGATTATAAGGGCAATACATACTTGTTACTGAAAACTCATAATCGCTACTGAAAATGTTTAATATTCTGATTTTGAAAATTTCAAATCTTCTGCCACCCAGAGATAGCCACCATTTTGGTGTATTCCCTTCTATTCCTTTTTTTTCCCTTTATGCATGCTTATACGTACAGTTTTCTTTTCTGCTCTTTTGTTTTTTTCCACTTAGCTTGAGCCTCTCATTAAAAATTCTTCAGGAATTCTGTCATTTGCATGCATTATACTTTATGTAGCCAGTGTTCTACAGTCAGATATCTGGATTGCTTATACATTTTTGCTTTTATAAATAATGATGTGATATACATTCTCGTAAAGAAATCTTTGGGCACATTGCTCTTGCCTGAGGACAGGATGTTAAAAGTGACATTACTAGGTCAAAAGTTAGGACTATTTTAAGATTTTGAAACATAGTGTCGAATAAAACTCCAGCAGCTGTACTGCATTATGTTTCTACCAGCAGGTACGAGCCTGCCGGTCACCCTGAGAGAGTAACTCTTGGCACTGAGCACTGTCGTTGAAAATCTTTTTGCCAATCTGAGAAGCAAAACTAGTATTTTAATATACATTTGTTTGACTACTAATGAGGTTAAATATTATTTTTTAGGTTCATTGGCCTTTTTTCTTTTATGAATTATCTTTTCAACTTTTTGAGTCAACTTTGCTATTCCAGCGTTTTCCTTTGGCACATACAAAAGCACTTCATGTAGAATTTGCTGTAGAGGGGCTCTGTCTTCTACTTTGTGGCTTGCCCTTTTATTTGTGAAGTTTTGATATATAGAAGTTATGAATTTTTACTTAATAAAAACTATCTGAGGGGGAAGGGGGGCTGTTGTTTAATGGCTACAGAGTTTCAGTTTTGCAAGATGAAAAAGTCCTGGAGATCTGTTTCACGACAATGTGAATATACTTAACGCTACTGAACTGCACACTTAAAAATGGTTAACCAGGCAAATTTTTGTTATTTTTTTTAACCACAATGAAAAAGAAAACTATCTTTTTCTTTGTTTCCTTCCTTTGCTTATAAAGCCCCCATCCCTCCAGGTGCTTACCCACTATCCCATACTGCTTCCAGGCAGAGTAGAGAGTAAAGTCGGGTTCAAATCCAGCCCTGCTCCCTCTTTTTCATGTTACTTGGTCTGTGCTAAAATACTAGAGCAGTGTGTGTCTTTTTCCTTAACCCAGATAGCTAAGGCTCTCAGCTTCCTGGCTGCTTTAGAGGCTTCCACCCTTTGCAACGAAGAGAGTCATATAATAGTTAGGATTTTGATTGGACACTCTACGTTCTTTCCCCCATTAAAAAGAGAATAAAATGGGAGTTAAGACTTTTAGCTGTGACTGAATGAGGAGGCTGGAAAGTCTTCTCCCCCCAAAAGCAACTATAAAGATGGACAGCACAGACAAACAGCCATTTTAGCGCTCTAGAAATCAACCAAAGGCATGCAACAATTTGAGAAGCATTTATGATTGAAAAAGTCTCAACTTTGGGCACTAACAATGAGTCTCTATGGCATTCTTGCCTGGAGCTGCTCCCATTTCCTCCGCCCTGCTCCAGTGTCACAGAGGGTCTGCCAGGGCAGGCTGTGAGCACTAGCTTCACTGCCACGGTCGAAGGGGGCTCACTGGATTTGGGGCAGTGCACAACACCTATGCCCGGCAGCGTTATCAATGGAAGTAACTCTTGGCAGCAGATGAGTGAAGGCCAACAGCTCTACTAGCTTAAACATGAGGGCAGATCGAACGTGGCTGAAACTTGAATGCACTCCCCTACCCACACACAGATCCATCGGCAGAAGGTGAAAGTTTAACTGGCTCAGGGTGTTTGAGCACAACTTCTGTCCAAGGATTAGCTGACCACTAAGCTGTGCAGACACAGGGGTGACCCTCAGGAGGCCAAGCTTTAAAAAAATTTGAAGAAAACCGAACAGAAATATCTGTGTCCACATACTTTGGGGGAGACACATTTCACAGATTTATCTCAGGCAAGTTACTAAACTAACAAAGACACCAAACAGCAACAACAGCCTTGGGTGTTGGGGGGACGTTTGCAATTCAGAGTTACCACAATATATTATCTACAATTTCTGAGGCCGGCCCTGTGGCCACATAATTCACTTCGTGTGCTCTGTTTCAATGGCCCAGGGTTTTGCAGGTTTGGATCCTGGGTGCAGACGTGGTACCACTCATCCGGCCATGATGAGGGGGTGTCCCACCCGGCACAATAGAGGCACTCACAACTAGAACATACAACTATGTCCTGGGGGACTTTGGGGAGAAGAATAAAAAAAAGATTGGCAACAGTTGTTAGCTCTGGTGCCAATCTTAAAAAAAAATTTTCAAGTTTTCAACAAGAAATTATGAAACATACAAAAAAACCAGGACAATGTACTCTTACACAGGAAAAAAAGCAGTCAATAGAAACTCTCTGAGTGCCCCCAGTGTTACCCTTCTACCAAAGCCAAAGACATCACAAGAAAATAAAACCAAAGACCAACATCTTTCAAAAACATAAATGCAAAAACCTTTAACAATATGTTACCAAACTGAAATGAGCAACATATGAAAAGGATTATACACCACGACTGACTGGGATTTACCCTACTAATGCAAGGATGGTTTAACATCTGAAAGCCAATCAACGTAATACACCGTTAATAGAATAAAAGACAAAACCACATGAGCATCTCAGTAGAGGCAGAAAAAACATTTGACAAAATGTAACATCCATTCATGATAAAAACTCTCACAAACTAGAAGTAGAAGGGAATTTCCTCAACCTGTTAAAGGACATCTACAAAACAAAACAAAAAACCCACAGTGAATATTCTACTTAACAGTGAAAGATGGATTACTATTTCCCCAACATCGGGGAAATAGCAAGGACGTGATTCTTGCTGCATCTATTCAACAGTGTACAGGAGGTTCTAGGCAGGGCAATAAAGAAAAAACATTCAAATTAAAGCCTCAGATTGGAAAGGAGGGAGTAAGACTTCATTTACAGGTGACAAGATCCTGTATGTAGTCAATCCCAAGGATTAAACAGACAAACCACTACAATGAATAAACAAGGTTAGCAAAGTCACAAAATATAAATTAATATACAAGAATCAATTGTATTTCTATATACTAACAACAATTCAAAAGTGAAATTAAGAAAACAATTCCATTCACAGTAGTATCAGTAAAAATAAAATACTTAGAAATAAATGTAAAAGAAGACTTCTATACTGAAAACTATAACACACTGAAACAAAAATAAAAGAAGATTGAATAAATGGAGAGACATTGCATGTTTATGGATTGGAAGATTCAGTATTATCAAGGTTGCAATTCTCCCCATATTTATCTATATATTCAACACAAGCCCTATCAAAAATTTATATGGAATTTACGTGGGTTTTTGTTGATTTTATATTTATATGGATTTTATGGATATATATTTTATGTATTTTATATTTATAAATTATATACAAATATATGTATATTTATTTATATACTTATATTTATATATACTTTATGGATTTTATATTTAGAAAATATTTAAATACATTTTATATTTATATTACATTTATATGGATCCTACAATTTATATGGAAATGCAATGGAATTAGAATAGCCAAAACAATTTTGAAAAAGAACAACGAAGTTGGAGGACTTTCACTACCCAATTTTAAAACTTACCAAAAAACCATAGTAATCAAGACAGTGCAATATTGGCACACTATCATACAGATGGGTAGTCTATATAGATGTATCAGAATTGAGAGTCCAGAAATAAACCCTTACGTTTACATTAATTGATTTTTGACAAAGGTACCAAGATAACTCAATAAAGGAAACTATTGTCTTTTCAATAAGTGGTACTGGGACAATTGGATATCTATACGCAAAAAATCTGAACTTTGAAATTTACCTCATACCATACTCCACATGAATCACAGACCTAAATGTAAGTGCTACAATTATAAACTTCTAGAGGGAGACATAGGAGAAAATCGTGACTTTGGGTTAGATAAAGAGTTCCTATATATGACACCAAAAGCATGATCCATAAAAGCAAAAATTAGGAAATTGACTTTCATCAAAATTAAAAATTCTATTACTTCAAAAGACATCACATTACACACCACAGACTGGGAGAAAATATTTGCAAATCATATATCTCATAAGGGACTTGTATCCAGAAGATATATATATATTTTTAAAAACCACTTAAAACTCAACAATTGAAAGACAAATAACCCAGTTAAAAACTGGGCAGGAGCTGGCGTGGTGACATAGTGGTTAAGTTTGCACACTCCACTCTGGTGGCTTGGGGTTTGCTGGTTTGGATCCTGGGCACAGACCTACACACTGCTCATCAAGCCATGCTGTGGCGGCATCTCACATACAAAAATAGAGGAAGATTAGCACAGATGTTAGCTCAGTAACAATCTTCCTCACCAAAAAAAAAAAAAAAAAAAAAGACAAACAGGAAAAAAAGGGGCAAATAGAATCTTAAAAAAAAACTGGGCAAAAAGACTTGAATAGACATTTCACCAAAGAAAATATACGAATGGCTAATAAGCACATGAAAGGATGCTCAACATCATTAGTCATTAGGGAAATACAAATTAAAACCACAGTGAGATACCACTACACACCCAGTGGATGGCTAGAATAAAAAAGACAGACAATACCAAGTGTCCATGAGGATGTGAAGAAACTGACACTCTCATACATTGCTGGTGGGAATGTAAAATGGTACAGCCACTTTGGAAAACAGTTTGGCAATTTCTTAAAACATTAAACCTATCCTTATCACATGACCTAGGAATGCCATTCCTAGGAATCTACCTATGAGAAATGAAAATGCATGTCCAAACAGAAACTTGTATGCCAAACGCTGGGAACAATCCAAGTGGCCGTCAATCAGTGAGTGGATAAAACAAATTATGGTACATCTGTCCATACAATTGAATAGTGTTCAACAATAAAAAAGAAAGGACAACTGATAGATCTTACAACTTGAATGAAACTCAAAAATATTATGCCAAGTAAAAAAAGCTAGATGCAAAAGACTATATATTGAATTATTCCATTTATCTGAAATGTCTTTAAAAGGCAAATTTATAGAGACAGAAAACCTATCAGTAGTTTCCTGGAGGGGTGGGAGAGGGGATTAGCTACAAATGGACACGAACAAACTTTTTGGGATGATGGAAGTGCTCTAAAACTGGATTATGGTAATGTTTGCACAAATATAAATATACTAAAAATTGTTGAATTGTACACTAACAATGGGAGAAGTTTATTTTATGTAAATTATACTTGAGTAAAGCTTTTTAAAAAATAGAATAGAACAGTTAGTGGATCCCTTGCCTATCCTTTTTAAAAAATATATTTTTATTTGTACTTCATTATTTTTACTTATTTTTCAGCTTTATTGAGGTATAAACATACATTGTTTGCAAATATTTTCTCCCACTCTGTAGGCTGCCTTTTCACTGTTGAGTGTTTCCTTTGCTGTGCAGAAGCTTTCTTGGCTTGAAGTAGTCTCACTTGTGTATTTTTGCTTTTGTTGCCTGTGCTTTTGGAGTCATAGCCAAGAAATCATTGCCAAGATCAATGTTAAGAAGCTTTTCCCCTACGTTTTCTTCTAGTTTTACAATTTCAGATTTACATTCAAATCTTTAATCCATTTTGAGTTACTTTTTGTGTATGGTGAAAGATAAGGGTCCAATTTCATTCTTTCACATGTGGATATCCAGTTTCCCCAACACTGTTTATTGAAGAGACTGTCCTTTCCTCATTGTGTGTTCTTGGTGCCCTAGTCAAAAATTAGTTAACCGTATATTCACGGGTGTTTTTCTGGGCTCTCTATTCTGTTCCAATGATCTATGTGTCTGTTTTTATGCCAGTACCATACTGTTTTGATTACTGTAGCTTCGTAATATAGTTTGAAGTCAGGAAGTGTGATGCCTCTAGCTTTGTGCTTCTTTCTCAAGCTTGCTTTGACTGTTTGGGGTCTTTTGTGGGTGCATACGAATTTTAGGATTGTTCTTTCTGTTTCTATAAAAAATGTCTTTAGGATTTTTATAGAGATTGCATTGAATTTGTAGATTGTTTGGGTAGTATGGACATTTTAACAGTATTAATTCTTCTAATCCGTGAACCCAAGATGTCTTTCCATTTATTTGTGTCTGCTTTAATTTTTTTCATCAGTGTTTTATAGTGTTCAGTGTATAAGTCTTTTACCTCCTTGGTAAAGTTTATTTCTAAGTATTTTATTCTTTTGGTGCTATTATAAATGGGATTTATAATAAATGGGATATAATTTCCTTTTCAGATAGTTCATTCTTGGTGCACAGAAACTCAACTGATCTTTGCATGTTGATTTTGTATCCTTCAACTTCACTGAATTCGTTTATTAGTTCTAACAGTTTTTTTGAGGAGTCTTTAGGGTTTGCTACGTATCAGATCTACAGATCAGGTCACCTGCAAACAGAGATAACTTTACTTCCTCCTTTCCAATCTGGATGCCTTTTATCTGACCTTCATTTTTGAGTCATATCAAAAAGCATAAGACCTACTTGGTAAACTTGTGACTTTGCATGATTACTTCGGACTTCAATTCCCATGAGCCTGAGAAGCAGATACTAGTGAATAAATCCTCCTGAACATGATATTCCTCATGACAGATACCCAGAGAGCCAAAAGTCTAAGATAAGAATTCTCACCAGCCACCTCGTGTGACACTTGCTCGTGTGACAGTGTTATTATGCTGCTCCCTTACGTAACAAGACAGCTCATGAGCCTGTCCTCTGACGAATGTAAAGGCGGCAGGGGAAACGGTGCGGGCAGGGGAAACGGGGCGGGCAGGGGAAATGGTGCGGTCTGAGGAGCTCTGCAAAGGTCAGGAGGCAGAGCTCCTGAACTCGCATCACGTGTTACCTGCTGGTCAGGTCGCCTTGAAGACTTTAATGCCCAAGATCATGCATTAATAACATTAACTTTAAAACCATAGTAAAACTCACCTGATCTTAAATCAGGTTTTTTGGCAAAATATTATGCTTCATGTTCCTATGATTTACTGTTACAGTTACACGGTCAATTAAGAGATCAACCAATTCTAACTGATAAATCAACAGGAAAAGTGTAAGTTCCTTACCTGGAGCTAAATTTCACAAAGGAGATTCCCTCAGTGGAGTTGTCACCATTTTCTGAAACGCTGTCTACCCCCAGTGCCCTCTCTCCCTTTCCTGAACTCAGAAGTCCTGCCCCAGCTCCATGCAGTCAGATCCCTTTCGTGGTGTAAGATTCAGCAGGCTGAGTTCCGGGCTCAGCTTTGCCAGCCCAGCAGATTCCCGTCTTTGCTGCCCCCATGAGAGGATCTGTGACTACGCCTTGAGAACACGGCCCTTCTTTCTCTTTATATTTCACAGCCCTCTTTCTCAGACTTTGTCCAAACCTGTCTTCCTGAGGACAAAAAGAGAACTTCTTTCCGGGGTGAAAAACTATCATCTCGATCTGCAAGGGTGGCTGCATGTGGCAGTAACAATAAAGATAATATAACAACCAGTTAACACATGTGTGTGTTACACAAGCACTTCTCCATATTCATTTCTTTTATGAGCGATATTTTGAGTCCATTTTTTTCTACCCAACTCCCCCCACCCCCTAGTGATGGGACCACAGCAACAGCATACCAGCCTCCTCTTTCCGGGTCTGCTACCATCACCACCACTTCCCAGCACCATACCACCGACTGAGGCTGCCAGCAGACAACCATCGGACCAATCCTCTAGGAACACTGTTGTTTTTCATATCTCCCTTGATTATAAATCTTCTTTGATTCCCCATCATTAATGGGATAAAGCTAAAACATCTCAGCCCGACATTCCTGAGTCTTCTGTTGTCCCATGAAGAAAGTCAACCCAGAAGTAAATTCTGAGGAAAATGTAGGTCCTGTTTCTAGATTACTCTGCTCTTCTGTAAGGAGGGTGCAGGCCTTGTATTCAGACATTCATCCTGCCCAGATTCCTCAACTTTCTTATCAGTTTCAGCCATATTCTCACCTCAGGCCATTGGTAATGTGTATGGATCAGAGTTTAATCAGTGGCATATGTCATTAGCACCTCAGAGACTTGTCAAAGAGAATATATTTTACACTCGCCTTAAGCTAGACTATCCAAGAGCTCATTTCCAGGACCATAATAGCTTGACTCGTAGGTAGAAATGCTTTCACTGAACTCTGCTCTTCCCCTATAGGCACTCTGCATCCCGACTAGCCTCATCTCTTCATTTTCCCCCAAACTCTCTATATTAATCTTTCCCATTGCATCTTTGCTGACACCCGTCTTTCCATCTCCTTCATGGCTCAACTTAAGGGGCACCCTCCTCCTGGCAGCTCCGAATCCAACACTCCTGTACCTCCCTTCTCTGAACTCATTTGTTACCCATTTGTTTTGATACTTTGAGTTGCCTGAATTCTTAAAATCAGCGATGGTGGTAGGAGTTTTTCAGGGAATACTAGGCATGAAGACATTCTCCTGAATTCTATTTTATTTTTATGATTTCATTTTTTAAAAATTTATCCAAATCTTTGATACACTGGGACCTTGTTTTGGTGTGATGCAATGAGTTAAGGAAACAATTTTTTTCCCATTTGTCTGAACACCCAATTATTCAAAATCAAATTTTCCCCACTGATTCAAAATGCCATCTTCATTATAATTTAAGTTCTCATCTATTTTGGGTCTCTTTTATGGTTCCTTATTCTGTTCCATTGATCTGCTTATCCATCTGCCTGTGCTGATGTAAAACCATTTCAGTCCTTATGGCTTTTAAAATCTATTTTGAGGGGCTGGCCCCGTGGCCGAGTGGTTAAGTTCGCACGCTCCGCTGCAGGCGGCCCAGTGTTTTGTTGGTTCGAGTCCTGGGCGCGGACATGGCGCTGCTCATCAAACCACGCTGAGGCGGTGTCCCACATGCCACAACTAGAAGAACCCACAACGAAGAGTATACAGCTGCGTACTGGGGGGCTTTGGGGAGAGAAAGGAAAAAATAAAATCTTTAAAAAAAAAATCTATTTTGATATTTGATGGGGCTGGTCCTTTCTCATTATTCTTGTTTTCCAAAAGCTTCCTGGTTATTACCTGTTTGCTTTTCCATCTTAACTTTATAATCATCTTGCCTGGTCCCCCTCCACCAAATTCCTATTGGTGACATTATCAGATAAGATCTGAATTGCAAAAAGACGACTCTGGCTACAGTGTGAAGAACACGAGTGAATGAGGGAAGACCAGCAAGATGAGGGTGACCCTGAACAAGATGGTAGCAGTAGAAGTGGAAAGAAAATAGGATCAAAGGTAAGGAGGAATAAAAGTTGGCAGGACTTGGTGATGAATGTTTAGGAAGTTTAGGAAGAAGTAAGTGGTTGTCTAGTCTTGCCTGGAACAACTCTGGGATTTAGTCCAGTTCTGTAAAGGCCCCAATCTGGATCAATCCAAGGATACAGTGTTAGTTTAGGAGTTATCCTGAAAATCAGGGTCCTCTTGGAAAAAGAACCAGAGTTCTTCTGTAAAGAGATATCATGGGTTCAGACAAGATACCCCAAAGTGAATTGCCTCCCCCCACCATGTTCTGTGCCAGGAAAACCAAACCAGTTTCTACAGCATTTCACAGGCTGTGGGGGGTGTACCCATGACCTCAAACCTCATGGTTCTAAATGGCAGTGGTGTGTTCTAAGACATTCTGTCACATCACATTTGGGGCCTGCAGAGCCAACTTGTGGTTAGTGAAGAAAAAATGATACCTTGAAAGTTTTCCTTTCTTCATTTTTCAAAAAGTTAAATTACCATAAGATTCCATTCCTAGGTAAATACCTGAAAGAATTGAAAGTGGGAACCAAAGAGATCCTTGTATACCAATATTTATAGCAGCATCATTCACAATAACCAAAAGGTGGAAACAGCCCAAATATCTATCATCAGATGAAGACAAATCAGTAGATAAACCAAGTGTGCTACATACATACAATGGAATATTCTTCAGCCCTAAACAGGAATGACATTCTGATACATGCTAAAACATGGATGAACGTAGAAAGCATTAAGTGAAAGAAGCCAGAAGCAAAAGGACAATCATTGTAAGATCCCACTTACATAAGGTACACAGAACAGGGCAAATTCATAGAAACAGAAAGTAGAACAGAGGTTACCAGGGCCTGGGGGAGGGGGAGAGAGAGAGTTATTGTTAAATGGATACAGAGTTTCTGTTTGGGATGACGAAAAAGTTCTGGGCATAGATAGTGGTGATGGTTGCACAACACTGAGAACTTAATACCATCAAATTATACACTTAAAAATGGTTAATATGGTAAATTTTATGTTATGCTTATTTTACCAAATTAGAAAAGAATATATTTTTTAAAACTTCTCTTTTCTTATGAAAGAATGTGTCATGATAGAGGCACCTCCCCTCACCACTGAGACAAATTATGATCATGTGATTATAGCTATCAGTCATATCAGCTCTCTGAGACCTAGGTATTACAGAGGAGGCAATATACTCTCTCACCCAAAACAATGCAAAATATTTTGGGAAACAAACTATATAGCCTGCATCTCCGGAAATCCCCTCCCAGTGTCTAACCACAAAGGGAGGAAACATAACAGTGTGAAACCAAAAGTTTACAGTCAAAACTTAGAGTCCATGTTATTACATTTTTTACTAGATAAACGCAGTGCAAATGTGCATCCAGGAATGAAACGATTAGAGCATTTAAACTTTCTTTGCCTTAGTCTTTCTTTACTCCATATTTTAGGGACATTCTTGTCCCCAAATGTCTTTTGAAGCAAGTAGATATAAAGCATTCAATTAAACAGGAGCTATTTAGAACTCACTTGACAAATCACCCGAATATTAAGTCACCAGAATTAGGCAGTATCCATTGAAGAGCTCTGAAGACAGCTAGGAATGAAGGTGAGTTACTATTGATCAAACTGATGTTACAAATGACCCTGAGCTAGAGGCCGTCAAGCTGCCAATACGACTTGCGTGCAAAAAAAAAAAAAAAGTTCCAGAGGGACAGCCTTGGTGGCATCTGTCACAAAATGTAGGAACATCTAGATGCAATAATAACCAATCCATAGAGTGAATAGTAAGATGGTATCCAGAAAAAGGAAAGTATAATTGATTAATATTGTGCAAATAAGTGGATGTAAATTATTTATAGTGATAAAATTCTTTGGCAAAATTTTCCTAAAAGAAAATTTTTCTAAACACATAGTCATCATGAGATTAAAGAATGTGCGAAGAGTCAGTGTTGGCTCAATGACAGTAAATGAAGGGTAGCAATAAAGGGAAACACTTCTCGAGGGAGGAAGGTAATAGCCCTCCCGAGGCATTGTTATATACAATGAAGAGGTGTGAGCTTTAAAATCTACAAGTTTGTGGACATCAATGAGCTTCTGAAAATGCCAAGCTAAGAAACATAAATGTAATGTGATGTTAAAAATGAAATTTTCAGCTGAGGCTCCTGAAACAGACACCACATTCTAAAGAGGCAGGAGAGCACTTAAAGGCAGGATTTACAACACAGATGACATAATACAAAAAAGTAACCACTACACACCTATTAGAAGAGCCAAAAACTGGAAGACTGCCAGTACCAAATTTTGGCCAGGTTGTGGAGCAAGAGGAATTCTCATTCATTGCTGGTAGGGATGCAAAAGGGTACAGCCACTTTGGAAGACAGTTTGACAGTTTCTTATAAAACTAAATATACTCTCACCGTATAATCCAGCAATCACACGCCTTGGCATTTGCCCAAAGGAGTTGAAAACTTAGGTTCACATATGAACCTGCACACGGATGTTTATAGCAGCTTCGTTCATAATTGCCAACACTCGGAAGCAACCAAGATGTCCTTCAGTAGGCGAATAAATAAACTGTGGTACATTCAGGCAATGGGATATTATTCAGTGTGAAAAAGAAATGAGCTATCAAGCCATGAAAAGACATGGAGGAACCTTAAATGCTTATTATCAAGTGAAAGAAGCCAATCTGAAAAGCCTACATACTGTATGAATCCAACTATATGACATTCTGGAAAAGGCAAAACTAGGGAGACAGTAAAAAGACCAGTGGTTGCCAAGGATGAGAGTGAGGGGGATGAATAGGTGGAGCACAGAGGATTTTTAGGGCAGTGAAAATACTCTGTATTACATTATAATAATGGATATATGTCATTGTGGGGGATTGGAATTGGCTACCCCAAGATATGTCTCTTTAGCACGAGGATTATTTTGGGCTGGTTACTTTTAAAAACTGAAGACATGAGAGAAACTCTGAAAAGTAGAATTTACCCTTTGTTAAGAGACAGTTACATTTGTAAAGGAAATCTCCGTAAGTAAAGGTGGCTCCCTCTCTGCACCAGGAAGAAAGGGGGATGACCTTATCTCTAGAAACTGTTATCTATGCAGAAGGCAAGGATAATAACCTTACTCTTGTTTACTGTGCTTCTCTGGTAATCTCCCATAACTGACTTCCCCCACCCCCAACATCCTCCTTTGCAGCTGAGGAGGGTATGTAAGATGAGAACCTCCGCCATTTTGGCAAGTTGCTCAGTTTGCCTGAGTCTCTCCCATGTATACATGTTATAAAGCTTTGTTTAATTTTCTCCTGTTATTCCGTCTCATGTTAATTTAATTCGTTTCTAGTCAGAAGGACCCAGAGTGGGTCGAGGAAACGTCTCCCTCCTTTACGTCATTATACATTCATCTCAACTCATAGAATGTAAAACACCAAGACCGAATTTTAAGGTAAACTATGGACTTTTGGTGATTCTGATGTGATAATGTAGGTTCATCGGTTGTAACACATGTACCATTCTGGTGAGTGAGGTTGATAATGCGAGAGGCTATATATGTGTGGGAACAGGGTTATATGGGAAATCTATGTACCTTCCTCTCAATTTTGTCATAAACCTAAAACTGCTTTAAAAAAACGAAGTCTAAAATATAGTATGAATTGATTTGTTTATCCAATTGGAAAAGAAAAGAATTATTTTTAAAAACCTCTACTGGGTGTTTTACTAGTTAAAGCATCTACAGCAAGATGTTGTGAAGTTAGACACAGTACCTATGTTACCAAAACCAAAGTGGGTTCCTTCCTGGTGAGCTAAATCAGACTCTCCACCAGAAGTAGTTGTCTCACAAAGTAAGGTATAATTTCTGCAAATAGGAGACCATGAGGAATCATTTCTAAAGTCATGGCATCCTGGAGCAAAGGGAAGCAGGGACCTTTTATTTCAGATGAGGGCTGAATATTCAAAAGGGATAGGTGGGTATTCACTTGTGCAGGCTCAGTTGGAAAACATGCTTCCACATACACTGCAGGTTACGGTAATAAGGCCTGAGCTCCTCCTGGAGAGATCTCAGCATTAACCACAAGGCAAAGGTCATAGGCATGACTCTTGTGGAGGCTTGGTCTGGCTCAGGGTGGTTGGTGATTGCATCTCGTTAACTTAACAAAAGGAAAAAAAATTGGGAAAAACAGTTAAATGCTTCCAAACCCACCCTTGAGTTTCTCTGGGCAACTAGTCGGCGAATTGGCTTAGGCAAGGAAAGGGATCAAAGTATGCCACCCCAAAATATGCCACTTTGGCAAAATGATTATTTTAAGCTGAAGACATTTGAGATTCAACAGATGAAAAAGAAAAAAAGCCTTCTGGGAGCTTCCCTTATCTGACTAAAAGCAGTGACTTCTGGGAAATAAGGCTGCCATAAATTCCTCTTTAGGGTAAGTTTACTCCCAGAATAGAGAACGTGAATAAAAGACACCCCAAATCCCTTCTCCAGGGGAGTGTTGTGACCCTGAAGAAGATGGAAAGACCACTCATATTTGTATAGACAAACATTATCGCAAACTTTCTTATCTCCCATCTGTTCTCCTAAAAACCCATTGGCCTTTCCTAGAGAAACCTATTTGTTCTTCCCTAAGAAGCCTTTTCTCCCCTCTCCCCTTCTTCTATTAAATTAGTTATATAACCCTTTAACTGTTTAAGGAGCGAGCTACTTCCTTTGATGGTTCCCACGTACAGTCAATATAAATCTTTTCTCTTGTTAATCTGTCTTTTGTCTGTGTAATTCACAGTCCCCAGGTAATAAACCTAAGAGGGAAGATGAAAAGGGAATTTGTTGGCTCGGACAACAGAACTGCAGGAAAGGAGGATGTGAGCTGGACCTCAGAGATGAACACAACCAGGGACTGGAACAACACCAATCCTTTCTCCATCTCTCGTTTCTGCTCCTCTCAGCACATCAGTCACTTTCTCCCACTACAGACTAGCTTCTTCCACATAGCCGGTGGGGACATAGCCACCAAACAGCTCAGATTCATACTTCACAGCTTTGCCACTTGAGCTAACCTGAGACCCTCTTCATCTGGTTGAAGGTCAGAAATCCCCAGAACTGGCCGAGCTTGGGGAATATGCCTACCTGTAGCCAATCACTGAGCTCAGGAAGCAGAGTGGTAAGAAACTGGGGCTCTATGGTGGTGAACATGATGTAATCTACACAGAAATCGAAATATAATGATGTACACCTGAAATTTACATAATGTTATAAACCAAGTTACCTCAACAAAAACAAAAAACAAAAACAAAACAAAAAAATAAAAATAAAAAAACAAAAAAGAAACTGGGGCTCTCAAGGAACCATGCATTGAGAAGCAATATTGCTGAGAAGAGTGCTACTCTAGGCAGACAAAACAGTAACCATCCACTGCACAGTCCTTCCAAACAGCATTACGAAGACCTCAGAAACAGTCAGCCACCTACCTGGCTACCTTGGCATCCTGAATCTCTGATTTCTCCGCTAACATTGGGTTGGCAGGAGTGGGTAGGGAGCAGTAGATTCCTGCCCTGAATTATACCCAATGATCTGCAGCCCTTTTTAGATTGTCAGTCAATACTTGGCTCCCACAGGGCAGGACCCTTCTCTATTCTATCTTGCTTTATTCAGACAATTTCTGGAACAATGTTGGCCAGTGTCCAAGACTCCCATTATCTCTACTACATAGCTCCTAAGTTTTCCCCCTTCTGTACCCCCTTGATTCAGTGTTATTTGTCTTAAAAACTCAGACCCCAAACTAAACTGTGCCATGCTCCTCTTTGGAGTAGATTTTGGATTATCAAATTATTAAATAATGGTAATGGGGAGGGGCTGAAGATCAGCCCTTGTTCCCCACTCTCTGCCCACCCCCAGTTCTGTCTTCATCCCCCCTCTGGGCTTGGTTCCCCTTCTGCTGAGACCCACGCTGCAGTGCTACGCATAAAAGAACGGAGAGACATGTCTCTACCCTTGTGAAGTTGTGTGCCACGCCCTTCAAAGCTTCAGGGAGATAAATTTAGACGTAAAACAGGAAGTAATTCTCTAGTGGCTGAGAGTGATCTAAGAGAAGTTATTGCCCTGAGATATTTTAAAGCTAAAGTGTGCAGGAGAAGTTCTCAAACGTTAGCATGGATCAGAATCAACTGCAGGCTTGTTAAGCCACATATTCTTGGGCCCATCCCTAGTTTCTATTCAGTAGGTTTGGGGTGGGGCCTGAGAATTTGCATTTCTAAAAAAGCTGATGCTGTTGGTCCAGGTACACGTTGAGAACTACCTTGGTAGAGATTCAAGAAGAGACAGAAAACCTCTCTAGGCCACAGGGCTCTCATCTGAAATTGAAGGTATTGGCTTAGGTCAGCTAAGGTGCTCTTTAGGGCTGACATTCCATGATTATAGGTGATTATAATGGGTGACTACACGTGTACTTGTGTCAGGCTA
Source organism: Equus caballus (assembly GCF_041296265.1). Lineage (NCBI taxonomy): Eukaryota > Metazoa > Chordata > Mammalia > Perissodactyla > Equidae > Equus > Equus caballus. Next base: position 84,256,723 of record NC_091691.1, read on the forward strand.
TTCTCATTATCACGAAATAATTATCGCTTATCTTTATTAAGATATTATAAAAATTTCCAGGAGCTTCAGAGCGCTGATCTATATGCAGCAAAAACTCATTAAATTCATTAAAGTCACTTAGGGAAAAGCTTAATTTATAGAACATTTCAAATAAATGCCATTTTACTCATAATTTCAACTAGCCTCCTACAAAAATGTTTTGAAGTTTTCATTGATATTGCTTTACGAACGAAGTAATAATTAGCATATGAGGATAGCATATAACTAATATTTAAAGGCCTTAATTAAACTGTTCATCAACTAAACACGTACCTTCTTCTCCCCTTTCCCTAACAAATAAATATTATTTGCATTTTCATGTAATACTGTGTCCATTCTCCTGAAATAGCTACACTTATTCTCAACATCTAATTTTAGCATATAACTAACACGTTACAATTTGGACTGTCAGTCATTTAAATATTGCTCCTCTGCCCTATACAAATAAATCTTATTTATGTGTTAATTTGCTTAACTCAAAGTATTCCACAATCCTGAAGCTGCTGAATCATCCTCCATGGCTAGTCTTTGATCACGTGCTCTCCTCCCTCTGGGACCTAGTGCCCTTCCAACTCAGAACCTCAGGATTTAAGGGGACTTAGAAAATGTCTAGACCACACCCCAAATCTGACCCATCAAATGTGTCCTTGGGGTACCACGCCAAAGAATTCCCAGACTCTGAAGGGACAGCCCGAGCAATCAGGAGCTTTGAATCAGTTCTTGGCACATAACATCTTGTGAAGAGTCTGCTAAGGTTCCTCCATCAGTAACACCAGGAAACTAAGGGCAGGTCACCTCCGGAAGCAGAGAGCAGAGCCAGCACAAATGTATTTAACCACCTTTCTATCTGAGTGTGCCCACCTGCAGAGGTTAATGTCATTAACTGGCAACGGTCATAGCTGTCACATTTTTAAAAAATATAACACCATTATTACCCAGGAAATAATCATGCCTTCATTGGTCAAATTCTTGTACCTCTCTGAAACCACCATTCCTAATCCTAGAAAGTTATTTCTCTTTGCTCCTGGTCCATCTCTAGGCCTTCGATAAAAGCCTCTGGAGAACTACCGAATGACATACACCAAAAATGCAGAAATCCTAAGGTTCAAAACCTTGCTTTTTCACTTTTTCATGTTTGTACAATTTGTCTTCTCAACAAGATCATAGGCTCCTAGAAAATATGGTTCTATTTTACATTTTGTGTTCCTTGTCAGCTGTCTGAAGAGTTAGCCGGGATCTGGAATCCCAACTCTCCTTGCCAATGTCTGCTTGGCTCCTAAGGGATGTATAGATGGATGGCAGAGACATTGCAGGCAGATGTACTCTCTTTACCACGGGGTTAGTCATCAGCCAAAATCCTTATGGTGGATTCTGCCTTCATGAGATGGCATAGACTAACGGGGAACCACTACTTTACCTCAAGGCCTAGAGCAGAGCTGGCCTCATCTGCTCTCTCATACTTCCTGTCGTCTAGGTACTGCCCTGATCACACAGTGCCTTTCAGCTGCATATCTAAATGCCCACATCACCCCTGGTCTAATTGCCTTGGTTCCAAGGACCTAGGGTTAGAGCAGGGTATTCCGAAATAAGACAGCAGGATGCAACAAGACCTAATAAGCAGAATGAGCCAGCATTTATACAGAACAACAGAAATACAAATACCAAGGATAAAAGATTGGCTGAAGTCAGTCAGGATCAATCTGGGGATGGTGTATGACCACCATCTCCATGATCCTTTAAAGGTAAACTGGTCAATTTTTCATGCATCAGCTCTACAGTCCCTTGACTGGGATACTCTTAACAGCCCTGCCTCTTTGGAACCCTGCTTGACCAGGGCAGCTCTGAGCCCCTCCAGGGGAGGCAGAGGAATTCAAATGGAGATTGAGGCTAGGGTGGGAGCAATGCTCATATTAGAAGGTGCTAGGAGCTGGGTGCCTAGAAGAAGAATAAAGAGCCTTTCTCCCTTATGAGTAAGCTTTATAGATCAATCTTCACCTCTTTCTCCTGGGCCCTCTACTGGTCTTCTTTGCTTCTCCCATTTTTAACATTCTGACTCAAAGAGAAAGAATCAAGTGGCCTTAGAGAATTTGGCACTTTGATTCTCATCAGAAGTCCCTCCTGCACTATGCTCTTGATTCCATCATTGACACACAGAAATACTCGTTCTCCAAAGGTAGAATGAAAGGCAGAGATCATGGGCTCTCCCCAGAGCAAGCGTTCTCACCTTGGTTTACCCATTAGAATCAGATGGGGAACTGAGAAAAAAATCTCAGTCACCAGGCAGCATCTCCAAGCCAATTAAATAAGAATCTTGGGTGTGAGACCTAGACATCAGTGTAATTTAAAACTCCCTAAATGATTCTAATGTACAGTCAAGGCTGACCACAGAGCCCTTGGAGACTAAGCATCTCTTCTTAAGCCCGGCTGTACATTAGAATCACTGGAGGGACTTGAAAAGCTACTGTTGCCTGGGACCCACCCCAGATCAATTAAATTCAGAGTCTCTGGGGATTGCAGCCCAGGTTATCAGTATGTTTTTAAGCTTCCTGGGGGTGATCCTTTTTGTATGTGGTAAACTATATGTAACGTAAAATTTACCATTTTAACCACTTTTAAGTGTACAATTCAGTGGCATTAAGTACATTCACAATGTTCTCCAACCACTGCCACTACACGTTTCCAGAACTTTTTCATCATCCCAAACAGAAACTGCCTCCGTTAAACAACAACTCCCCATTCTCCTCTCCCTCCAGGCCCTAGTAACTTCTATTCTACTTTTTGTACGTAGAATGAATTTGTGTCTTTTAGGTACCTCATATAAGTGGCATCAAACAGTATTTATCCTTTTGTGAATGGTTCATTTCACTTAGCATAATGCTTTCTAGGTTCATCCATGTTGTAGCATGTGTGAGAACTTCCTTTTGAAGGGTGAAGAATATTCCATTGTATGTATATAGCATATTTTGTTTACCCACTCATTGGATGATGGACATTTGGGCTGCTTTCACCCTTTGGGCATTGTGAATAATGCTGCTGTGAACATTGGTGTACAAGGATCTGTTTGAGTCCCTGCTTTCAATTTTTTGGGGTATGCAAAAATCCCAGAAGTGGGATTGCTAGATCATATGGTAATTCTATGTTTAACTTTTTGTTCCAGTTTCACTGAGATATAATTGACGTACAGCACTGTATAAGTTTAGAGAGTACAGCATAATGACTTGACTTACATATATTTTGAAATGATTATCACAGTAAGTTTAGTTAATATCCATCATTTCATATAGATACCAAACAAAAAAAAATACAGAACGCTTCAGATGAATTTGCATATCATCCTTGTGCAGGGGCCATGCTAATCTTCTCCGTATGTTCGAAATTTTAGTATATGTGCTACCAAAGCATATTTAACTTTTTTGTGTGTGTGTGAGGAAGACTGGCCCTGACCTAACATCTGCTGCCAATCCTCCCTTTTTGGTTTGAGGAAGACTGTCCCTGACCTAACATCCATGCCAGCCTTCCTCTATTTTGTATGTGGGATGCCTCCACAGCACGGCTTGATGAGCAGTGCATAGGTCTCTGCCCAGGATCTGAAAAGGTGAACCCTGGGCCACCAAAGTGGAGCACACAAACTTAACCAGTATGTCACTGTCACCAGGCCAGCCCCTGAATGTTTAACTTTATGGTGAGCCTGCCATATAGCCTCATAGGAGTCTTACGTGCAGTCAAAGATGAGGGACACTACTGTGGCCAGCATCCCTCTTACATTAATAGAGTACTGATTGGTAGTTGGTAAACATTATTGAATGACTTTCTTCATAAATTGCACTGAAGCCCAATGCTGTCGTTATTGCCACAAAGTCAAAAGACTATTGGGTGGATTAATATAGTTAGTACCCTTTTGAAAAAGCCAACAAAGAGTCTCATGGCCATGAGAAATATCACCTCAACTGCAGTTCCTACCTTCAGGTGAAATGTGTCCCCAGTGATTTGTTAGTATTGATCTTTCAAGTATCAGAGTTTCTGAATGATTTGCTTTGTAGATAACAAGTTAGACCTGATTTAAGACTTTTCCTATCATAATGCCATATCTATCATGACACCTACTATTATTCCTATCATAATGCTAGTGCTCAGATATGTTTTCTTGAACAGGAAGGAAAGCTGACGATCTCTGTGTGAGGGTCTTGCACTTAAGAATGTCTTCCATCTCAGAAAGCATTGCTAAACTCTCCACTGACAGCCTCATGGGAGTTCCCTTGCATGCAAGGAATTTTTTTCCTCTTGCTCCTCCACACGGTACTTTCTCCTCAGTATGTTCACACTTCCTTCTTGCTGCCAAGAGAGTACTCACCACTCCGTTTCCTTGCCTCAAGCAGAGATTGGATTTAGTCAACCTTGTGCTCGAAGCACTGTAAGGAAAACCTGACAAAGACTGAATTGTGGGTCTCTGACTCCTCATCTTTCTGGGTTATCTATGCCTTTCGTTGTCTTTGGGCTGTTTTGCTACTCTGAGAGGTAGAAGTTGTAGAAAATTGATAGTAAGACAAATAATTCTTAATTATAAATAAATAAATTCTGTCAGGTGGAGGTTCAATCTGTTTTCCTCCTCCACTATGGGAGAAGCCAGTTTTGCGTCTGTTATGCTAATTCAATTCAGCATCTTGCTAGGTTTACATATTTATCTCATCTTTGGATTCTCCTTTGAAGTGGTTGCAACACCTTTCCAGTTCCCTTGTTCACTAATGTATTAAATAAAATCTTTGATACATGTTCATCATCCATTCATTGAAAGTCATGATTTTAACTTTCTTAAAAAAACTATACCATTCAAAATTCTGAACACCGACACCACCAAATGCTAGCAAGGTTGTGGAGCAACAGGAATTCTCATCCATTGCTGGTAGGAATGCAAAAGGGTACAGCCACTTTGGGAGACAGTTTGGTAGTTTCTTACAAAATTAAACATAGTCCTATCATATGATCCAGCAATTACGCTTCTTGGTATCTACCCAAAGGAGTTGAAAACTGATGTTCATGCAAAAATCTGCACACAGATGTTTATAGCAGCTTTATTCATAATTGCCAACACCTGGAAGCAACCAAGTCCAAGTGGGTGAATGGAAAAATAAACTGTGGTACATCCAGACAACGGAATATTACTCAGCGCTAAAAACAAATGAGTTATCAAGCCATGAAAAGACATGGAGGAAACTTAAATGCATATTATGAAGTGAAAGAAGCCATTCTGAAAAGCCTACATACCTTATGATTCCAACTGTATGACATTCTAGAAAAGGCAAAACTAGGGAGACAGTAAAAAGACCAGTGGTTGCAAAGGGTTGGGTGAGATAGGGGATGAATAGGCAAAACACAGAGGACTTTTAGGGCAGTGAAAATACTCCATATGAGACTATAATAGAGGATACATGTCATTACACATTTGTCTAAACCCATAGAATGTTCAACACCACAAGTGAACCCTAACGTAAAGTATGGATTTGGGGGGATTATGATGTGTCAATGTGGGTTCATCAGTTGTAACAAATGTACCACTCTGGTGGGGGATGTGGATAATGGGAGAGGTTGTGCATGTGTGGGAGCAGAGGGTACATGGGAAATCTCTGTGCCTTTACTTCACTTTTGCTGTGAACCTAAAACTGCTCTAAAAAAATAAAAACTTAAAAACAATCCTTTACCAGTATTTGGAAGAGAGTCTGGCAAAAGGTAGGCATCCAATAAATATTTGTTAACAAATGAATGAATGAATGAGTGAATTCAGACAAGTAAATGTAGTCTTTGCCATGGATGATTCGTCATGACGGAAAGGTGTGGAATATGAGTGCAACACTTAGCTACTATTTCAAAGTTGAAATCAAAATGGGAAAAGTCCCCTAATCTTTTGGGAGATGGCAGCAAGAAGGGCCTGCAAGGGATGTGGAGAGCATTGTGAAAGAGGGTGGACTGAGTGGCCTCAACACAGAGGCTGAGTCAGAGGTCATGAAGGGTGCTGGGCACAGACTAAGGGTGAGAGACAAGGAATGCCATGTAAGTCACAAGACTACTGTTTCATTTCCCTCTGTTGTAGACAGATCCCAGGACCTGCAAGTTTTCTCCTGTACTGGGCCTTTGAAAACCTGTCTAGATATGAAATAATATGTTGTTCTGGCATTTTTAGCTAGAGTACCATCTATAGCCAAATTGTCTAAAGGAAAAAACCTATGAGTCAGTTTCCAGATTTGTGAGTGTTCTGAAGATTACATCAATGAATTTCCATAGAATAAAAACACATACTTCCTGCAGATTGTCTGGATTCACAAAGATTTGTGTCACTCTCAACTAATGAGGAAGAACTCCCAAGTATGTTAGCTATAGACATGCGTGAACTTTTAAGGGGCATTTAAAAGCCAGATCTCCACTCTATTTTTCTCCTCCTTTACATAAATATAACGGTTGATATAGAAAAGGAAGCTGGATTATGGTTCATTATGTTGTTCCCAAAATTAAGATTGCAATTTTCAGAGTACTATCTGCTGCATCTTCTTCTCCCAGACACTTTATATATGCACATATATCATCTCTCATTTAATTCTCACAACAAGTATTTGAAGCACGTACTATTATCTTCCACTTTTTTTTTTTTGAGGAAGATTAGCCCTGAGCTAACATCTGCTGCCAATCCTCCTCTTTTTGCTGAGGAAGACTGGCCCTGAGCTAACATCCGTGCCCATCTTCCTCTACTTAATATGTGGGACACCTACCACAGCATGGCTTGCCAAGCGGTGCCATGTCTGCACGCTGGATCCGAACCGGCAAACCCTGGGCCATCAAAGCGGAACGTGAGCATTTAACCGCTGTGCCACCGGGCCAGCCCCTATCTTCCACTTTTTACAGATATGGAAATTGAAGCTGAGAGGTGAAGTGACTTGCCTTAGGTCATACCACTAACAAGTGGCAGCATCAAGATTCAAATTCAGGGCTAACTCTAAAGGTCACATTCTTTCTACTATACCATTATGCCCAGAGAACCGCAGGAGTGAAATTATGTAATAAAAATATTAACATTTTATTGAGAGGAGGAAAAGTCCAGTCATAAAATGTAATGTCAGTCCAAGGTAGAGGTTGGAGACTGGTGGATGGGGTGACTGCATAGGTTATAAAACTGCCAGGCGGCAAACAGGGCCAGGACTAGAGAGAAATGAGGGAGGCACCCGCCAAGGGGTAGGAGGAGAAGGAGAGGAGAGGAGAGGAGGGGTGAACACAGTGCCCAGCTGAGCTGGACTGGATAAAACAGCACCTAATCAAATTGGGAAGGATACTCACAGGGTACAACACAGGCACCCGTTTTAACCCTTATGCACATCTGAGAATCGGCATAAGCAACACGTTGCACATGGTAGATTTAGAAAAAAGACATCTGTTGAATCTCAATTTTAAAAGACTAGAAGACAAGACAGATCCAGATTAGACCAATAAAGGCTAGAAGACTTGATTTCCATAATTGGCACCTGCAGGGACTAGACTCATAAAATATTTGTTCCATGATTTAGGACAAAACAGGAAAACATCAGAAGTGATTGGGAAAGGCTTAACAAGTCAGACTGAATATGAACAAGTTTTTGCATTTGTACGGGTAATAGATACTATGTGCCAAGCAGAGTTAAGTGCTTTACATGCATCAACTCCTTTAATTCTGGTAACAACTCTACATAGTATATTTTCAGTCCCATTTTAACAGATGAGGCAGAGAAATTAAGTAACTTATTCAAGATCATAAAACTAGAATCCAGCAGATCTTTCTGGACCCAAAGGTCATGCTCTTAGCCGTTATACTGCATTCTGAACTCTGAACTTACACTGAATGAAAAAGCATAGCGGCTGCTTGTGCTAGAGACTGTATGGAGCGACTACCTCGCCACCAGGTAGTTGGAATTTGGGTGTCCAAATTATTGCTACAGAAAATAGCACATAGCATCACACATAGTCCTGTGTGATGAAAGAAGTAACGGCAACAGAAATTCGGCCAGGAGGCCTGGGTCTGGGCGCTTCCTGGCTGGTCACCTTTCATAAGCTGCTTGCTTGCTTTTGTCCCTACAGCTTTCAATGCGACAATGGCCTTCGATATTGCTAACATTAGGAGAGAGAGCTCAGGCGCAGTCTGCATTTATTATTTCATCTATTCTGGACCCTTCCAGGGGTGGGCATCCTCTATTAGGCTGCCTGCTTTGATTTATGAAGATTGTGGGTGGCAGTCCGACTCGGAGGAAACCAGACGATTCCTGCGAAGAACAATCATTTCCAAGATCTGATTAGGTTTAAATACACCACAGCCCAGTCAAAAAAAAAAAAAAAAAGTCTAGGCACAGATTTCGGGAAAGTTCCATTAGGTATCTGGATCTCTAGGACCACTTCCCCAGCAATGCCATAGACAGCTAACCCTAAAGAGGAAGCCTCCGCTGAGGTTGCCCACGGCGGGTGCTCCTCGCGTCGCCCGGCACACGCAAGTCACTGAGTCAGCCGAACGCGCCCCTGGAGTAGCAGGCCGGGGGCCGGCAGTGGAGAGCCGCGTGCGCCTCTCTTTTGGCGTGAGGCAATCCTCCTCTCGCAGTCTTGGGAAGCCCCGACGCCGCAGGCTTCCTCGCCGGAGTGGAGCCGCCCGGGCGTAGTTCCTCCGCCGCTTCCTCCTCCAGCTGCAACCACCCGACCCTTCCTGCTCGGCCAGGACTCCACCTCCCCGGGTTTGAAGCGCGCGCCTCTGCGAGCCCGGCGGCAGCGGGGAGGGCGAGGGAGACACGCGGCCGCGCGCACGCGCGCAGGGAGGCCCCGCCCCCGCCCGAGGCCCCGCCCCCTCGGCGCGGCTGGCGCGGCCGGCCGGCCCGGCTTCCCCTGGCAAACCTGTCTCGGCGGGGCGGGGAGCGGAGCTTCCTCCTGTCCGTGCGGTGCAGCGCCGCCCGATTTGTCCTTCCGCCGCTGCCGCCGCGGCGCCGGGCCGAGCGAGGGGGCGAGCGGAAGGGGCGCGGAGCCGAGGCCCGTGATGCGGCCGGCGGTAGCGGCGGCCGTCGCGGGGTCGCCGGCGCGGGACACGTCGCTGTGCGGGGAGCTGCTGCAGGCCCCGCCGCCCCCGGCCTCGCAGCCGCCTCCGGCCGCGCCCTCGGGGCCGCCGCTCTCCGCCCCCGCCGGCGCGACCCTCAACCGCCTTCCGGAGCCGCTGCTGCGGAGGCTCAGCGGGAGCTTGGACCGAGCGCCCGAGGGCCGCGGCTGGAGGAGGCTGGCCGAGGTAGCCGCGAGTCGGGGGCGCCTCCGGCTCAGGTGAGGCGCCGGGGGCGCGGGGGCGGGGCGGGGTCACGTGGGGCGGACCTGGCGGGGGGCGCGCGGGTGGGACGGTGGACACTGTTGTGGGAGGGACTGGCGAGCGTCGGGGGCAAGCGGGATGGTGCAGGGGCCGCTGGTGTGGCGGGAGCGCAGAGGGAAGGACGTGAATAATCTAGAGAGAGCCTGAAGCCAGGAAGGTCCTGGGAAGGCGTGAGGCTCGGGAGTGGACCCCAGGCGTTCACACCCCTTCCCTACCCGCCTCCCGATGAGCTGAGAGAGAGAAGTCCAGGTTGACCAAGGAGAATATGGAGAGAAGGAAAGCCATCTGGAGACCGTTATGATAGGGCAGTAATTCCAAAGCACTTAATACTAAAGTACAGAAGAACAGGATGTGGGCACAGACCTGGAAGCCTTAGGAAGGTTAGGAAAGAGAAGTGCAGGTAAAGAGAGAATGGAAGCGAAGGCTTTGGGGTGCAGGAATTCGTGAAGGTTTTTATGCAGCGAGAGAAGGATGGTGGGAAAGACAAACTTAACTCACCATCTTCCTCGGTCGAAACAGCTTACCAAGTTCTCTTCTTGACTTCACCGTGAACGTTAAACTATAAGTAAAACTGTTTTCCTGTTACCGTGCTTGGAACCGCTGTACTAGCGCTGCTTGAACTTTTGGTCTCAGGTTCCTTTACACTCTTAAAAATTATTGAGGACCCCAGAGAGTTTTTAATGTGGCTTTAAATGTATTACATACATATAATATATACTGGTATTTACCATGTGAGAAATTAAAACTGAGAAATTCTTAAAATATTACCTGAAAAGAATAACTCATTATATGTTAACAGAAATTACATGTTTTCTGGAAAAACAAATATTTCCAAAACAAAAAAAACGAAAAGAAAAGTGGCACTGTTTGACATTTTGAAAATCTCTTTAACGTCTTGGCTTAGTTGCAGAGAGCTGGCTGCTTCTGTGTGCTTCTACATTCAGTCTCTCTTGCACTGTCACAGGTTGTACAACACTGGGTGCTCCCACATACACTCCCGAGAGAGCGAATGAAAGAGATAAATAACGTCTCTGACTTGTAGATCGAGTGACAGGATCTCAGGAACTGCACTTGTGCTTCCTAGACTACACTTACACCCGCCATTCTATACCATTGTTATGATTCAGTCTGTTTTGAACCCCTTAGTGGTTTTTTTAGCTTCTCCTATGACTTTGTCTTATACTGTAATTATTTGTACACATCTTTATGAACTCCTTGCGAACAGGAACCATCACTTAAGATTTTGTATGTTATGCATAGAACCTATCTTAGAGTTCTGTAAATACTTTGAATTGACAGGGGACTCATTCATTCACAACTTGAGTGCCTGTTATTTGCTAGAAGTTCCAGAAGGTAAAAAGATGACACATTTTTAACTCCTATTCATAACGGCTCATCTAGTAATGGACTGTTATTGTGGGCCATTCACAAACAACGTGTTGACTGCCATGTTGGGTGTAAATAATAATAATAATGGGTTTTAATCCTTTACTAAGCACTTAGTGTATACCAGTGTACTAAGTGTTTACATGCATTATCCGCTTTATCTACCTCACAACAACCTTGTGTTTCAGAGAATTGGGATTATTTGGCCATACAGAGGAATAATGATGTGAGGATGGAATCAGGAATTGGTAAACTTGCAAAGTTGAGCAGACAAATGGCATACTTTCTTTCTGTTCTAGGAAAACACATTGTGCTTTTGACTGTGTAAAGAAAATCCAAAATACTGTTATTTTAGGCCCATAGATTTCTGAATTTCTAGACTTATGATAATATAAAAAGTTGTCTTTTTTGGAGGTGGGGGCTCAGATGACCAGATCTGTGATTGGTTAATTTGTGATATTAACTGAGTTTTATTATTAACTGAGTTAGTACTCTAGTTAGGGAAGGGTCTAGGCTTTCCTGAAGAGGCCCTGGGAGCAAAGACTCCTATTTGGTGATCAAAGAGAGAGAAAAAAGTCAGTAAGGCCCTGCCACTGAAGAAGCGAGGCTGCTGGAATCTAGAAGTAGTGGATACCTGACATCAGGTGTTCAGTTTTCCTCCCCAAGCCTTCAGTCACGTTTTGTTAAAGGCTACAGAATGGTGTTTGCTTTGTTTGTGAAACTAATGGAAAGGTTTGAGTCCACATTTCTGGTGAAGGCGGGATAGAGAGAAGGGAAGTTGCCTAGCCTGAGGTGACAGACAACAAGGGGCATGGGGTGGTGGAATCTGGGAAGTCTGATAAGACACACAGGGAGTTTCACCAGTCTCCTCAGATGGTGAAGGTTAGTTCAGAGTAGGTTAGTTAAGGAGTGTGTGAGGGCAACCCAGAAGGTTGGAGAATTGGGGACTGTTAAGCTCATATACATATTGAAATCAGAAGTAAACTGACATAATAGAGGTTAGCACTGAGAACTTAGAGACTCAAGAGTGACAACAGAAGGGGCAAGGTAAGCTGGTCATGCTTACTCTACTTAAGACAAAGAAAGTTATTCTAAAACTATTGTATACTGATGGCAGAAGAGCATCTATGATGGTAGAAGGTCCTAAGGGAGGCTTTCTCTAGTATCAGACCTGGGAGTTGCGGTGTGAGAGTCCAAGTGGATAACACTTCCCGCGAAGGTATTAAGTGCTTTCCTTAGAGTTGCTGGATTCACCACCCTGAAATCTCAAAAAGTTGCCTATTCTGTTTCTCTTCACTTTTTTTCTGACTCTATACATTTTCTGCAAACTAGATGAGAATTTAATAAATACACCACAAGCATCGATTCTGAACTGTCTATCAGGGATTAAGAATAATTTGTTTCCAGACGGTTATTGATGACTCAGAATAAATCCTTGCATATAGTTTACTTTCCCACAACCATGGACATATGGGAATGCCCTAAATACAAACTCAGCCCTAATTCCGTTCCACACTGACCTAATATTGAACACCCTTTGCTGTCATTGTAGATAGTGACAGTTCTGAGAGTCTTACCCAAGCTATGTAAATTCTCTGGTGGCATGGAACATCAGAGCCCCAAAAATGACAGAGCTTTCAAGGGGCTCTAATACTATCTAACTTCCATGAAGGAGAGAACTTAGAAATAGGCTGTGGAACGTGGACCAAGGAAAACAGTCAGTCATTGCCTACCTACTATATTGAAGGTGTCCTTTGAGCTGCAGAAATCCTGCCCTCAAGCACTTTGTGATAGGAATGAGAACGTGTGTGAAAAGTTGCAACAAAAGGCTTCCTCCTGTCTCTAGCTCTTCTGTCTCCCTATCTCTTAGGTCTCTGAGTTTTGGAGTGCCCTAGGGCCCAGGCTTTGTGTCTCTTTATCTACACTTCTTCACCTAATCTCCTTCTTGGTGTTATCTTTTAGTCTCATAACTTGACATATATTTAGATTGATCACTCTCAGCTCATATCTTCAGCCCATATCTTTGCTTTGAACTCCCTGGATTCTTATGAGTAGATGCCTATTTGCCATCTCCTTTTGAATGAAACGGAACATGTCCAAAATTTAGCTTCTTCCTCCATGAACCTCTTTCTCTTGCTGTTTTCTGCGTCTCAGTGAGTGGCAACTGCATCCATCCAGTTGCTAAGCCAAAAACTTGAGAGGCATTCCTAAGTCCACTTTTATACACCACACGTGTTTTATCAGCAGATCCTGTGTGCTGTGCCTTCAGTGTAGATCTAGAAGCCAGCCTCCGCTGCTACAACACTGGGGCAAACCACCACTGTCTCTAACCTGGACTGTTCCAATAGCTGCCTGACTTCTCTTCCACCTGCTTTGCCCTCACCTCCAGTCTCTTCTCCAGATAGCAGTAAGAATGATTCTTTTAGAACATTAGGTCAGGTCTTGTCCTTCCTCTGCTCAAAACCCTCCAACTACTTTGCCGTCTTGCCATGAAAACACCATTTAGCTACCAGTGATATGCTATTATTATCTCCCTCCCTCTCTCTACTCTGGTCACACTTGCTTTCTGGTTTTTCCTTGAACACAGTAGGGTGTTTGTACCTGCTGTTTACTCAGCCTGAAATGGTCTCCACAGATGACCACATGACTTCCTCCTTCACCTCTTTGAGTGTTTGCTTAAAAGTCACCTTCTCACTGAGGTCTTCTCTGATCACATTATTCACAGTTACCCCTGCATCTGCTCCACGCTACCTGTACCGCTGCTTTGCTTTGTTTTTCTCCAAAGCACTCATGACCATTGGATGGATGGATACACACATACCACCTACAGAGAGAAATCTCCCTCTCTCTGTCTCTGTGTATCTATCTGTCTGTCTATATCAGTATATATATATCCGTCCCTCTCCTCTAGAAAAATCCAGGAGGATAGGAAATTTTATTTTGTTGGCTGCTGTATCCTCAATACCTAAGAAAAATGGTTGGCCTATTTTAGGTGATTAGTAAGTAGCTGTTGAATTAATGAGTAAAGATTCCAAAGAGTAAATGTACCAAGAAGAAAAGCAGAGAACCCTGAAAGCAGTGCCATGGTTTGTACCCTAAAGGGTGTATCGTGTTCTATTTGATTATATATTCTTAAAAGTAAAGATAAATATAGATGTATTTTTTTAAAAGTAAAGTCTTTTTGTTTCAGTAAGTCTTTTAAATTAGATCAGAAATTCTAAATTAGGGCTGGTAGAAACCACTTCAAAGCATAATCTTACAGGAATGTAACTAAAAAAGGAAAGAAATAAAAGTTGGGTATGTATAAGCACCATCTTGGCTGAAAGCCAGCGCCCATGCGGAAAATCAGTGAAAGGAAAGGAGAAGGGGAGTCTTGTTTTTCTTCTCTGCCTCTTTTATTGGAAGAGAAATCATGTCTGCTTCAATTTGATCTTTCTTCATTTGGGGGGAAAAGTTCAACTCCTTTTTCATTTTCTCTATGTCAATGTAAACTTTAATTAAAGCATGACTTGGTTGCATTTGATAAGATGGCTTTTTAAAGATTTTATTTTTTTCCTTTTTCTCCCCAAAGCCCCCCAGTACATAGTTGTATTTTCTTCGTTGTGGGTCCTTCTAGTTGTGGCATGTGGGACGCTGCCTCAGCGTGGTTTGATGAGCAGTGCCATGTCCGCGCCCAGGATTCAAACCAACGAAACACTGGGCCACCTGCAGCAGAGCGCGCAAACTTAACCCCTTGGCCATGGGGGCAGCCCCAAGATGGCTTTTTAATTTCATGTATCAGATCCTGGTAAAAACTATATTTAGCATACAGCATCCTTGTTTTTATAGATCTCATATTCTAATTATTTGAAAAGTTGGTACTCCTTATACTATCTGTAATACTGGTTCCTTGACCTGGGCATTACAGGGACTAGTGCAAGAAAATTTTACAAAACAGGACCAACAGGCATCTTCAGTTTTTGTTTTAGCTACCATTATAGTCACTGTTATTTCATAAAAGAAAGGACAGATTAACACTAAAAAAAAAATAGGAAAGAGGGGCCAGCCCCATGGCTGAGTGGTTAAGTTCACGCACTCTGCTTCAGTGGCCTGGGATTCGTTGGTTTGGATCTTGGGCACAGACCTACACACTGCTCATCAAGCCATGCTGTGGCAGCATCCCACATAGAAAAACTCTAATGACCTACAACTTGGGTATACAACTATGTAGTGGGGCTTTGGAGAGGGGGGAAAAGAGGAAAATTGACAACAGATGTTAGCTCAGGGCCAATCTTCCTCACCAAAAAAAAAAAAGAAGAAGAAGAAGGAAAGACGATCTTAGAGTAAAAGACAGTCTTATTGTCCTTATTTTGATCATTTTACCATGGACTTCAGATTGTGCTGCCACTGGTCTACAGTGCAGAATTGGGAATGGTTCCTCTGTATTATGATGATTCACGTTTAACAAGAATAAAGTATTGAATATACAAGGTTAATTAGGATACTTAGAAAAGAATTCCTAGTTAATATAGTGACTGGAGGACCTTGGAGGACATTATCAGCTTACCAAAATAGTAGCTACTCAAAAACTTTTTCAAGGAAAAGCTAAAACAGTTTCAGAAATAAGCATAATTAAGAAATGAACCTTTGGGGCGGGCCCCATGGCCAAGTGGTTAAGTTCCCGCTCTCTGCTTCGGCAGCCCAAGGTTTC
The DNA here is from genome assembly GCF_041296265.1 of Equus caballus. Lineage (NCBI taxonomy): Eukaryota > Metazoa > Chordata > Mammalia > Perissodactyla > Equidae > Equus > Equus caballus. The sequence continues at coordinate 84,272,187 of NC_091691.1, forward strand.
ACCAGTTCGAATCCTGGGCATGGACATGGCACTGCTCATCAGGCCACGCTGAGGCGGTGTCCCACATGCCACAACTAGAAGGACCCACAACTAAAAAAAAAATACACAACTATGTACCGGGGGGCTTTGGGAGACAGAGGAAAAAAGTAAAATCTTTAAAAAATAAAAAATAAAAGAAATTAACCTTAATATTCTTTTAATATCCCCTCATTTTGTTGCATAATGAGAGCTAACTTTTGTTGAGTACTTATTATTTGCTGAGCACTGTGGTAAGTACTTTTCACTTGCATTATCTAATTTAATTCTAACCATCCTATGAGATAGATGATATTACTAGTGACATCGTTTTGGTTGGATACAGTTTTTTCTTTATGAGATAACCAACTTTATCGGAGAAGTGTGAATCTTGGGTGACCATTATGTAAGTGCTATGGCAGCCTTTTAATAAAACTGATCAAAATGAATGTGGATTAAGAGTATTTCAAGTCATAGGAAAGCTTGTTGACCTTGACTCTGCCATGGCTGTGGTACTTTGTGTTTGTCCCCTTCCACCTACCCAGGCTTTCAGGCTCTTCAGTTTTGATTGGAATTCAGGTATGAGTAATTAATATGGGCAAGACAGATTTTTAGGCGTTGAGGGATTAAGAAATAGATATATATTTCTCATAAGTAAGCATGAGAGAAGAATATATATAAGAAATATATATATATGATGGGGTTTCTGTTTTCAAGGAGTACTGTAATCTAGTTGGGTAGAGAAGACATGCTTATGAAAGAAAAGCTCACAGTTTTAGGGCAAAATTGTGTCAAACAAAACATACAACAGGGGTCTGCAAACAATGGCCCATGGGCCAAGTTTGGGCCACTTCCTGTTTTTATACAGCTTATGAGCTAATAATGGTGTTTATATTTTAAAAATTATAAAACAACAAAAAAACCAGGAAAGAAGAATATCTGACAGAGACTGGCCCATAAAGCCTAAAATATTTCCTCTCTGGCACTTTACAGGAGCAGTTTGCCAACCTCTGGTCTGTGAGATGAGCACCATTGGATTTTGTTTGGTCTTGGTTGGTTGTTAGGTCTCATTGGGAAGGTTTTTATTGTTTTGGTTGCTTGATTTTACTGTATTTTTTTTTCTTCTTTTGAATATTTTTTACTTATACTTTCCCTTCCTCTGAAACAGTTGAAGTCCATACTCCTTCCTTGTCCCATTGTTTATGGCCTTCTACAGTCTGATCTTAACCTGTCTTTCTAACTTTGTACGTCACTACTGAGCACAGTCACACTGAAAAGGAAATTGCAATGTATGTTAAATGTTAAACTGATACAAAAGGGGCCAGCCCCGTGGCCAAGTGGTTAAGTTCGCGTGCTTGGCTCCAGCGGCCCAGGGTTTCACGGGTTTGGATCCTGGGCCGGACATGGCACCGCTCGTCAGGCCATGCTGAGGCGGCGTCCCACATAGCACAACCAGAGGCACTCACAACTAGACTATACACCTATGTACGGGGGCGGGGGCGGGGGCACAGAAGAAGAAGGAAAAAAAGAAAAAAAGAAGATTGGCAACAGATGTTAGCTCAGGTGCCAATCTTTAAAAAAAAGAAAATACTAATACAAAAAGGAGAATAGTTTTAGCAAAAGGAGAATGAGACAGAATGTAAAGATTCTTTAGAGCAGGAGTCAGCAAACTTTTTCTGTAAGGAGCCATATAGTAAATGTTTTCAGCTTTGCAGGGCAACTACTCAACTCTGCTGTCGTAACAGGAAAGCAGCCATATACGTGTGTAAATGTGCAAATGAATGAGCATAGCTGTGTTCCAACAAAACTATTTGCAAAATCAGGCGACTGGACACGTTTGGCCCACAGACCGTAGTCTGCCTGCCCACCCATTAGGGTGTTTCTAGGTGCTTAGAAGTACTTTGAATGTCAATAGCACTGAGTGTCTTTTTAGAAAAATTGTTGCAAAAATCAGTGCACATAGTAAAAAATTCAGTGATACGAAAGGATTTATAGTGAAAAATGAATCATCCAGGTATGAGCTCTGCTCCCTTGGCTCCTCTCTCTAGTGCAACCACTGCTACCAACTTCTTGGCTGTCTCTTCAAAGTTACTCTGCCTATATAAGAACATGTATATATTCTTGTTAATAAAAATAGTATCATACAGAACATAAACTGTTCTGTATCTTAGTTTTTTCATGTGAATACACACGTAGACATTACTTTGTTAATACAAAATACTGTGTTAATTTTTTTCATTTTTCAGTATGTCTCAAAGATTGATGCCTCTTTTTTGAGTCATCTTATACTTTATGTAAGTACAAGAAAGAGTAATTTATCTGTTTTTCCTATTCCCTATTCTGAAATTAAAGGTGGAAATTTTTATCACTATCAAGGCCAAATTTTTCTCATATCCTGTTTCAAGATTTCCCTCATTGTCCTGATTTAGTAGTCATTCGGAGCTGAGTTGGAAAAGGGAATAAAGAGGAATCCCCTGTAGTGGCAGGAGGAAGAGGAAAGGACAGTAGCAGTCATAATGTAAACAGTTTTTCATCACTCAGCAACTCGTGGTTTATTCCCTACAACACCTATGATGGTGCCAAACATACAGCAGGCATATATTGAAGAAAATTGTTGACTTGGATTAAATCTGTTGTTTCCAGTGGCCTGGACTTGGAACAGTGTTCTCTTAAGGTCTTGGAGCCTGAAGGAAGCCCGAGCCTATGTTTACTGAAGCTAATGGGTGAAAAAGGTTGTACGGTCACGGACTTGAGTGACTTCCTGCAAGCTATGGACCACACTGAAGTTCTTCAGCTTCTCAGCCCCCCAGGTAGGTTTCTCTCTTGGGTAGGTTCTCCAGGAGTTCATGGAGGCAAACTTAGAGGAAAATATCTCATTTGACCAGATCAATTGTGTTAAATATTTTTAGAAAATGTCAATGTCTGGAATCTCATTTTTTTCCACAGCTTAAGGCTAAAGAACACATAAAAAGACAATAAAATGCATTGATTGGATTGTGGTTCAAAAAATCAGCTACAGAAGACATTTTGGGGACAAGTAGAACAATTCAGATATAACCTGCATGTTCGATATTAGAGAATTATCGTGTGATAATGGTGTTGTAGTTCTACAGAAGAATGTCTTTATTACAATTGCCAACATGATGATTTTGAAGTGTTGGTTGACTTAACCATATGATTTTTTCCTGAATATACCAATATGGGGTGAGGTTTCTCACTTCCAAGGTCAGATGTGAGGACTCGGAAACAGTCCCTCCTCCCCACAACTACAGATAGAGTTGGTCAACTAAAGTAGTATCAGGCAGGACAGACCGTACCCTCTAAGTCACCTGATGACAGCAGCGCTGCAGCCTTTTCTCAGGGGTACACTTTGCCATTATAGGACCCAGTAGAAGCAAAGAAGCCAGTGAAGATCCGGAGGGCCGTAGACTAAGGACATGATGCTTTCATTTTACATGGTTGTGATGGATGCAGTTTTCATTACATAACAAATTGTTTGTGATATAGTTTTAAGTTAACATGAGGAACCTAACATTATAATCCAGATCTTATTTTTAACTTTGTCAGTTCTGGGGTTGGGGAATTAGGGACACAGGGGAGTGGTGTACTATCAGTTACATGTACCAGAAACCCCACCTCACATTGCCGTAATAAGGGGAATATGTTGGCCGTCCTAATGGAAAAATCTTGAAACAGGTTGGGCTGCAAGAGAGGCAGGGGAACCCTGTTCCCCAGGAGTTGGTTTTTTTCATTTTTGCTCTTCCTTTCCTGTCATTATCTTTCTTCCGAGATTGACTTTCTACATTGTCACAAGATATCTACTAGCTGTTCCTTGCATTCATCTTTGACCCAGCAAAAATCATAAGATTCACTCTAGTTAACTAATTTTGGCCACGTGCCTGTCCCTGCACCTGTCACTGTGGCCAGGGAGATGGAATGTGCTGATTCGCCTGGTTTAGAGCCGGGAGTGGAGTTGGGTTGAGTTAGCTTTCCAGAAACCTCCTGAAAATGCCTCCTTTGTGTCACATCCTGTGTTGGATGCTTGACCTAAGTTTCTCAGTGCCTCTTTGTACCAAGAGGTGTGGAGTAGGTATCATTAGCTGCTAATGAACATCCTTCTAACACTTCTATCACCAGCTGCTAATGAACATCCTGTCTAGAGAAAATTGTTGTCTGTCACCAATTAGTAAGCTACTTCTTCAGGTGACATTTATTAGTTTTTATATCCCCAGTGCCTTGAGTAGTACTCAGAAGTTGTGATGACTGAAATCTGCCAGTCCGGGGCACTCAGTTAACTTCTCAGTTCTCAAACTTTATAGAATACCAGAGCCTCTAAAAACTTAAGAAACCTCCCTGGGAAATAAATAGAATGTTTATGTCTCGTTATCTTTGTCAATAATTACACGTAATACTCTGACCATCAGTTACCAAATCTATAAAATGAGCCTAAGTGTTCTCTACCTCGCAGAGTTGTAAGAATTACGTGGAATAATGCTGTGTGGAATTGAATTGCATCTGGACAAGAGCAGAGGCCTCACATCTCATGATCTGTGGTGCAATCACTGGCCTGAGATCTAGTTTCCGATTTGTCAAAGTTTCCCATATACGAAACTGGGCTTGACTGAAATGGAGTCACATATATATGTGTAACGATCTGCCTGAAATTTTAAACAGTATTTTACATTTTGATTTTTGACAATCCAGCAGTGAATACAGTGCCATCCTAATAAACGTCAGTAATCTTCTTTTGAAAAGTCCATTTCTGCTCTTTGTGTTTTTCTCCAAATAGTAGGATTAGCACTTTACTGTCAGTGTTCCCCTGTGCAGGTCATCGTGATATCTGGCCTACAGGCTTTTTCAAAGGTACCCGGGGACCTTTTCACATTTGAGGGGAGAATAGGAAAAGGAAAGCAGTTTCTACGTTACCACTTATGCACTGTTTCTGTGAAGTTTTATGTCATATTAGCCATATAGTATCCGGTAGGAATCACTTGTTTCTTGAATGTTAATTACTGATTTGAGAGGAAATATTTTGGGATCTAATAAAGCTCAGTAATTTCAGGAAGAAGTAATTACTGTTAGTTTTCTATCTGCATCTTATGTGGGTAATCTAAAACTTACTGTATTTACAGATATTAGAATAAGGAAATATAAGACTTATAGAGAATAATTTTAATATTTTAATAAGGATACTGAGAATAAAAACCATTGTAATTAAGAATGTAAGCTCTGATAGAATCAACTTAATTTGGGATTTTGCTCATTCATTCAATAAACATTTATTTTATTCCAGTACCTTTGCTGTTCAAGATGTTGTGCTTGGTACTGTGAATTCAAAGATGACTGAAACCATAGTTCCTGCCTATTTAGAGTTCATAGTCTAGTAGAGGAGACAAACCTGTAAATGATCACATCCAGTACAATCATAAAAACAAGCATATACAGAGTAAGTTTGATCTGATCTCTAGTTTTTCCTTTTTGGTGTATTCCAGAATCTTGGTGAAAATACAAAATAGAACTATTCTAATATTTCTTTCTGTTTGAGTAATGCAGTTTCATAGGAGGACATTAGGTTTTATTCCACAGAAAGTCCAATGACTTTTCTCCGAATTGTCTTTATGAAGCAGTCTGGTTTGGGTGAGTAAGATGAGTTCTGTCAAGGATGCTGAGAACCTCTGTACAGGTCTTTCAGACCTAAATGTAGAGAGAAGGGGAAACTGTAGATTTATTTTACCAGATTTCAGTTGTACGTGGGATCACAGCCAGAGATCGCCATAGGAGATGGCTGTAGAAGGGACTTCATCTGCTATTGAGAAACTGATGTATTTGTTTTCATAGCCCAGAAGTAGCTGGAGCAGCATCCCCCCATCTCTGACTGGAATGATTCCCTTGATTAGGAGCCAGCTTCAGTGGTCCCTCACCTAGCATGAGCTGTAAGCTGAGGGTAACTCGCCCCCAAATTCTTGGTCTCCATGGGCCGTGACACCTAATGTATTTTCTTAAGGAGCCCCATGGGATTGAGGTTTACCTTCTGCTTTCTCTCTAACTGGGCTTTTCCACAGCACATGTGTTGGCCAGCTTGCCCCTCAGTCTGCTTTTGCCTGTGTTTTATGTTCGAGAAATTGCTTATAGTTTTTATGCATGGATGATGTGCATCCCCATTTCCAGCGCTGATTAATTGTTTCCCTGTTTTTATTCCTTTGGTCATCTCAGTGGGAATTGGGGGGGGGGTGGAGATGTTAAATGAATTTGCTGAAATTGTTTGAACCAGAAGTTCATAACAATTTTTTAGACCATTACTTTTTTATCAAAGGATCAAAAACCCTGATCCCTAAAGCAACTGATATTGGCATCTGTGTGCTTGGCAAATGTAGATAGACTGGGGGCGGCCCGGTGGCGCAGCAGTTAAGTGCGCACGTTCCGCCTCAGCGGCCTGGGGTTCGCCAGTTCGGATCCCCAGTGCGGACATGGCATTGCTTGGCAAGCCATGCTGTGGTAGGCGTCCCACATATAAAGTAGAGGAAGATGGGCACGAATGTTAGCTCAAAGAGCAACAAAAAGAGGAGCAAAAAGAGGAGGATTGGCAGCAGTTAGTTCAGGGCTAATCTTCCTCAAAAAAAAAAAAAATGTAGATAGACTCAAATGTGCAGTTCAAGATGCTTTTGTTTCTTTTGTCTTAAGTGAAAACGTTTTGAGTGCAGATTTATAGGCTTTATCAATTAGAGTTATGTAGATCATGAAATGGTTGCCAAGGAAGTAATGCCCTGACCTGAAATTGGTTAAGCAGAAGCTAGACAGTGGGGGATATATAGAGATCATTAACATTTTTATGTGGTTTTCCTTAGGTGAATCCTAAGGTTCTTTCCAACTCCAGTTTTATGATGTTGCTGTTTTATTTCATTCTTCATGTAGGTGCTTTGCTCTCGGTTTGTCTCAGACAGCTACGGCAGAGTCATGTGAGATCCTCGGGGCATCTTTTCCATTCACTCCCCCCACCCCTTTTTTCTTTCAGATCACTTTACTTTTTTTCTTTAGTCTTTTGTGGCACACTCATTATGTTTCTGATGTCAATTTTATTTTTTATTACTTTTATTATCTCTAAGACAAGAGCAAAGATCTTTGAATGTTATTTTTTAATTTAACCAAAATACCTTTACTTCACATTTTATCTTCACAATTCCGTGAAGGAAGAGAACAGTACTATTATGAACATTTAAATTTTAAATGTGAGCAAATATATATGTAGAAAAATGAGATTTCTGGAAGTTATCATTTGGCCAGAGTCACAGTTATTGACAAAGGTAGATTAGAACCCAAGTCTGCTGACTCTGACCTGAACTCAAGGTCATTTCCGTAATTCTAGGAAATTTCTGGGTTGTTTGAGGAACTTAAGTATAGATGATTACCTCTTATGCCTGTTTAATGCATGGACTTCAGTTTTTTTCTTCTTGTCAAATTAAAAAGTACACAAATACTAGATCTTATTTATAAGGGACTTTTCTTGTTTCATGAGCAATAAAAATTCCCAAAAGGAAAATATCAAGAAATGAAGAGGCAAAGATGGTATGGCTAGGAATAAGGATGAGGAGGAAGTAGAGAGAGAGAAAGGCTGTGGTAAGTGAGGTGTGAAGGAATGTGTTTCTGCGCCTGGGTGTGCAGGGTCATTGGGCGAGGTAGAAGAATATGGGATGCTGAGGAGGCTAGGGTTAACCACAGTAGGTGCACATGTAAATTGACATGTAAGAAGAAACTGCATGGACATACATTGGTTGTAGAACGTTGTAAAAGGGACCATAACATGGACATACTTCGGTGTGTAATGGGAGATTGTTGGCGGAAGAGGAAGGTATTCTGGGACTCTATGGGCGCTTTTCAACAATGACTTAGAAAGTTTCAGAATAATGTTGAGGGAGAGTTTTAGATGGAAGCTGATGGAAAAAATTTTTTGGTTCGTGGTCTCTGAAGATAGATGGACTGGAACGTATGGAATAAATCTCCTGGAAAAGCTGTTTGTGAATTGCATCAATATTTAAGTGCATTTCGAGAGAGAGTAACTTAAAGGGAGCCCATGATGAGTCCTTTTGTCAAGTCAGGAATCGTCCCTAATTTGTCTGTCTTGTAGTTCCAGCAGGGTTTTTGGTTTTATTGTTTAATGTCATGTATTTGTTGATCTGCATAGGTGTGTGTTGAAAGCGCAATCCTCAGGTTCCATCATACCTAGTCAGATTCTCCCCAGCTTACAGGAAATCAAGTAACCTCTTTGACTTCTTTGCAGATGTTATCTGAAAATAGGCTTGTTTGCCAGGAAGCTGTGCATTCACCCTTTAAAACAGAACTTTTATTTGTGTGCCTAGGTGTGCCCTCCATCGCGCCATGCCAGGTTCTTTCCTTACCTTTGTCAGCACCTTCTCACTAGTGGGCTCTGCAGGAGGGTGGTTAAAGGATGACCATGGTTCCCTGTCACACAACGCTACGTGGGAGGAAGGAAATGAGTGTGGTTAAAACATGGGAGGTATTGTGACTTCTTTTCTTTACTACTCACCAAGAGTGGTTTCCAAATCACATTTTGCCTTTCAGTTCTCAGTCTTTGAAGCAATAAGTGATAAATATGTGTTATGTACTTGCTGGCTGAAGACTAGACTACTAGAGTTGTTGGTAGAGGATAGATGTATAAACTGAATTTGAATGTACATTAAAAATCCTTTAGTCCTGTGTCCCACACAAATGATACCGTTTAGAACATCCTGGCCATATGGACCCTTTCCAGAAAGGTCGCTCATTCCTTTGTAAGACCCTCTAGGGAAGAAGCCTTTTACTTTCCATCACTCTGTCTCGTCTCTTTGTATAATAGCAGAGAACATTTGCCACAGTCACTTTATAAGCACTGTCATGGTGCAAGCCACTGCACTCTGCCCCATACACTCCCTCTAGTAAGAGAGGCTCACTGTGGCAGAAGATGGGATTAGCATTGGGAGACGCATTAAGAATCACTGGAGGGGCTGGCCTTGTGGCTGAGTCGTTAAGTTCGCGCGCTCTGCTTCAGCGGCCCAGGGTTTCGCTGGTTTGAATTCTCGACGCGGACATGGCACTGCCCATCAAGCCATGCTGAGGCGGTGTCCCACGTGCCACAGCTGGAGGGAGCCACAACTAAAAATGCACAGCTATGTACCAGGGGGCTTTGGGGAGAAAAAGGAAAAAATAAAATCCTTAAAAAAAAAAAGAATCACTGGAAAATGATAACTCTGTGAGGTGATGGATGTGTTGATTAACTTGATTGTGGTAATCATTTCACAACATACATGTATATTAAATCATCATACCGTACACCCTCAATATATACAATTTTTATTTGTCAGTTATATCTTTTTTTTTGAGGAATATTAGCCCTGAGCTAACATCTACTGCCAATCCTCCTCTTTTTGCTGAGGAAGACTGACCCTGAGCTAACATCCGAGCCCATCTTCCTCTACTTTATATTTGGGACGCCTACCACAGCATGGCGTGCCAAGCAGTGCCATGTCCGCACCCGGGATCCAAACCAGCGAACCCCGGGCCGCCGAAGCGGAACGTGCGCACTTAACTGCTGTGCCACCAGGCCGGCCTCTGTCAGTTATGTCTCAATAAAGGTGGAGGGGAAAAGAAAAAGAATCACTGGGCTAACAAGCATGAGGATTTTAAAGCCCAAGAAAACCTAGGTTTGCGCCCTAGTTCTGCCATTTTACAATGAAAACAAATTAGTCTCAGCGAGGTTAAACAGTTTACTCAAGGTAATTTTGGGTGACCACCTACAAATTACTTAATTTCATTTTCTTCGTTGTAATATAGGTCTAATTAATATCTAACTCATATGGTTATTTTGAAGGTTAGAGATCCAAATGGCTAACACTTATAAAGCAGTCAGTAAATTGCTGCTAAAGTGACTTTTATTATTATTATATATATTCATTCAACAAATACGTGTTGAACACCCACTGTATCCTCACGTGCCAGGCACTATTGTAGGTTATAAACTGGTGACTGAGACAAACAAGGTGCTTGCTCTCACAGAGCCTCAGTTTTAGTGGGTGCGACAGACAACCAGAAACAGGAATTTCAGATGATTCGTACAGTGAAGACCACAAAGTGAGGGGAATGTAATAGAGAACTGGGGGTGGGGGAGTGGCTAATTTAGAGATGTTGCCCAGGGAAACTGGAGACCTAGATGATGAGAAAGAGTGAGCCAGCCATGAAACAGTGGGGGCTTGCGGGGAAAATCCAGCAGAGGACTAGTAAATGGAAAGGCAGAAAATAGCTTAGTTTCCCAGGAAAGGGGACCAATGTGACTGGAGCATGGTGAGCAAGGAGAATGGTAGGGGCCGAGGTCAGGCAGGTCCGTTCAGGTAGGGCCTCGTAGGCCGTGTGAGGAGTTTGGGTTTTATTCTGAGTACAGTGGGAGGTCTGTAGAGGGTTTTAATCAGAGGAGTGATGTGGATTAATTTATGTTTTAAAGAGACATCTGGGCTGCTGGTTGGAAGCAAGGAAACCAGTTCGCAGGCTGTAGCAGTAGTTGAGTTGAGAGCTGGTAGTGGCCTGGATGAAGACCGTGGCGTTGAATGTGGTGAGACTTGGAAAAGCTTAACTGACAGGACTTGCAGATAAATTACATGTGGAGAATCAGCAAGTGAGAAGGAGGGATTCTGGGATGGCTGCTGAGTTTCTGTCCTGAGTAACTGGACAGGTCGGGTAGGCTGGAAACCTGTTTATCTGCCCTGAGAGGGAGAAGACTGCGGGTCAAGTGGAGGAGTGGATTTTGTTTGGGGAGATTTGGGACATGTTGAGTTTGAGATGGCTGTGACACAGCCACATTTTAAAGCCAGAATTGGCTACAACCCTTGTGTTTTTCAGATTTATACCTGTTCCTTTCTCTCGTTATAGCAACTTTTTTCCCTCTTACCACACCTGAACTTTGAAAATCAGAATCATTGTATCTTAAAATTGTGATGTCAGTCTCTCCTGGCAGAGGAATGGTATATGGGAGCATGAAAATACAGTGTTGTGAATTTGCTGGCTTAAGTGAGAGTGCTCATCCCATTTTCTGACTTCCACGTGTACTTTCCTACCAACATGTGTTACAGAATTCAGAAAACTCTTACCTCATCCATCCTGTGCAGATTTGGAATCAACATAAAGAATTAATAAATATGAAAGCTCTCCCTTGACAAAAGTTTTAAGTTCTTTTTTAAGAGGCTCTACTTGATTTACCAAAGATTTTCTAGGGTTTCTCCGGACCCTGAAATGTAGTAGGTATGCAATAAATGTTTACTTATTTTGGATTTGGGGTTTATTTCGTGTCTTTTTGGTATGGATTTCACACACCTGTTTTACCTTATAGACTATTTTTTTCCTAGACAGTTTAGTACCTTTGCTGTAATACGATTGCTACTGTTTAGACTAACTCCTCTTCAGTTGTAATCTTGTTTTCTTCCTTTGGATTGGTTGGTTATAGAGGAAAAAGATAGTTATGAGATCATATGCAGGATAGATGAGGAAAGAAAATAAAACTAGGTGTGGGGAATTAAGGTTTGTAAGTTTTAATGATCTTTTCTCCTTCCTTTCTAAAAGCCAACTAACCCAGTTTTTTGTATTACAGCCCTGGCAGATGTAAAATTTCCTAACTTTGGTTTCTTTTCTGTCAGTTATCAGTTGCTCCATAACAAATTACCCAAAAACCAGAAGCTTAGAACAACAACTGTTGATTATCTCACACAGTTCCTGAGGATAAGAATCCAGAAGTGGCTCAGCTGGGTGGTTCGGGCTCAGGTTTTGGCCCCTAATGAGGGGGCAGCCAGGCTGTTGACCAGGGCTGCAGCCGTCTGAAGACCCTCTTCTCAGGTGGCTCACTCACATGGCTGTAGGCGGGAGGCCCAAGTTTCTTTCCTGACCACTTGGGCCTCTCCACAGGGCGTCCTGAGTGTCCGGTGACATGCAGCAGACTTCCCTTCCCCAGATGGAGTGACTGAGAGAGAGGCCGGAGGGAGGGCCAGGGAGGGTATTCCGTTATTGACTCCACGATTTTCTTTGAAGCTCCCGTCAAAAGTTTTCCAAGTTTTGATGCTGATAGTCATATGTGAGAAATGTTTGTAGTCACGTATATCAAATTTATATCCTGCTGTTCTGTTTCTGTGCTTTTGTGCTTAGAGAATAATTTTCATTTTAATGCTGAATCATAGCATTGAAATTCAGGTGTCTTTTGAAGACATTTTCATTGGCATTTCAACTCAACACTTGTCTTACTAAGAGTGCAGCTAACTCAGTTGAAGTGCCACCCACGTGAGCATTGATGACCAAGTATTCCAAGAGCTGGCACTGAGAAACGACGTTATGACTGCTGCCTAGCAGACATCTGTTATAAGGGGCGTCCTGATTTTAGAGGGGTTAGAATGTGGAAAACATATTTCTGAGAATTGAAGAAATATGGCAAACAGTTTTCTCCCCCAATCGTGGGAAGTACAGTAGATCAAAGTCTTCCGCAGGTGAGTGTCTTTCCTCCTCGTTTGACAAAGCCTGGAACTCTCAGACTCATAATCTGATGGGGGAAGCAGATGTGAATGGGTGGTTTATAACAAGGATCAACGTGCAGGTTATTTCCAAAATACTTCTTTTTTTGGTTTCAGAAATGTAAACAAGGAAAACCCCTCTTCGGTGACTTTAACTTTTTTTTTTTTTTTAAGGAATAAAGATCACCGTAAACCCAGAATCAAAGGCAGTCTTGGCTGGACAGTTTGTGAAACTGTGTTGCCGGGCAACTGGACATCCTTTTGTACAGTATCAATGGTTCAAAATGAATAAAGAGGTAATATTTTTAAATGTCTTTTAATTCCTTTGTCATAAGAAGAGAGGATGATAGAAAATTAATTAGCATTATTATCCTCAATGTGCTTTTAGGAATTTTCATCTGATAGACATTGCTGTGTTATTATCGAAGTATCCAATAATTATTTTGGTAAGACAGTTTCAAAATCATATTACAAAAAAATTGTAAGCAATAATAAAATCAGTTCTCTACTCTAAAAATTGTGGAAAATAGCTTGGACCGACAGCGTTAACAAATAGGAAACATCACCAGTACATTTTAACATCTTTATACAAACTCCTTTGCAACAAATTATGTTCCAACTAAAATCTTTAATTACAAGATTTTCAAGGCTACTGCAGTATTATTTAAGCATTCCACATAACTGTATTAGATCAAAAGATTCCGGCTATTGTGGTAGATTCTAAAGTAAAATTCAGGTTGGTGGCAGGGGGCATTTATTCCTCTTGTGGAAGCACTGTATCCCTGCACTGCCAACAGATAATTTAAAATTGCATATTGGAATTCTCTTTCTCCAACGGTCTTTGAGGGGCCAGCCCGGTGGCGCAGCGGTCAAGTGAGCACGTTCTGCTTCGGTGGCCCGGGGCTCGCCAGTCCGGATCCCAAGTGTGGACGTGGCACCGCTTGGCAAGCCATGCTGTGGCAGGCATCCCACATATACAGTAGAGGGAGATGAGCATGGTTGTTAGCTCAGGGCCAGTCTTCCTCAGCAAAAAGAGGAGGATTGGTGGCAGATGTTAGCTCAGGGCTAATCTTCCTCAAAAAAAAAAAAAAGTTCTTTGAGTCCCTCTGTCACTGAGGATTTCTCACTGGTGTTGCTGGCCTGTGTCGTGTCCCACTTTGGTGGGCATCTCTCTTCTCCCTCATCCATCTCCCGTTGCCCCCTTCTCTCCTAGATCGCACCTTAAAACTCCATTTTGTTTTCAACCTGTTAGTCAGATAGCTAAGCTTTCTTCCCAGCTCGATGCTAAAGCTACATTTGCAAACCTGAAACTAGGTAAAGAGCTGTTGTAAGATTACAATCTTTCCTTTAATGGGATCACTCTATGCCTTAGAAGTGTGTGGTTTTATACAGTTTTTTGTCCACATCCCTCACACACAGGTAAAGTAGAGCAGCTGTGGACTGTACTAAAAAGAGCTCATTTAGGCTTTGGTGCCAGACAGCCCGTGTGGAACCCTGACTGTCGTTATGAGCGATGTGAGTTCCTGTTGTCAGGGGTCGTGAGAATTTAGCAGACAGGTGTTTTCTGTGCCTAGGCTTCCACGAGATGGTGACTTAACGTTTTTTACCATATTTTCTCAAATGCAAAGTTGCTTTCATTTTTGTAAATGCCTTTTGAAGGAGAAGTAATGGAGAAAACTTACTATATTATCATTTGTGAAATATGTCCTGATTTGAGAATAGTAGAAATGTAAAGGATGGGGAGTACATCTTAGGTTTGGAGAGTCGTAATGGACTTCAAAGCTTCAGCAAGTTGAGTTTTATCAAACCACTTGTATGTTCATGGGTCTATTTTAAGAAATACTCGTTTAACGAGTACGCGATGAGCAGCTGTTTTGTGCCAGGCCACGTTCAAGGCCATGATGAAGGAGCACTGACTCACAAGGGGCCTGCCTCCTCCAGTGGGGAGAGAGAGACAACAAACAAATAAGATAATTCTTTGAGGGGCTGTCCCCATGGCATAGTGGTTAAGTTTGGTGTGTTCTGCTTCGGCGGTCTGGATTTGAGGGTTTGGATCCCAGGCACAGACCTACACCACTCATCAGCCACGCTGTGGTGGTGACCCATATATAGAGTAGAGGAAGATTGGCACAGATGTTGGCTCAGAGCTAATCTTCTTCAGAAAAAAAAAAAAAAAAAGATAATTGTTTGAGTTAAGTTCTGTGAGGAAAATAAACAAGGTGATGTAAAGTGAGAAGCCACTACAGGTCTTAAGCAGGAGAAGTAACAGGATAGCATTTATGTTTTTAAAACACACGTTTACTGCTCAAAGGGAAGCAAGAGAAAAACAAGAAGACCAAGTTATGTAAGCCTGTGCTACACTAGAAATAGTGGTCATGGTTGTGTGGACTAGAGTGCGGCACTGGAAATGGATCAAAGTGTGTAAGTCAGTTTATTTTAGAGGTAGAGTTAACCAAAGCTGATAGATTCGATGGGAAGCATGAGGAAAAAGGAAGAGACATCAAGGATGACCCTTAGATTTTTTACGTAAGCATCTGGGGATGTGTTACATACTGAGGTATTGAAGCTTGGGAGAGGAATCGAGTTAGGGAGCAAAATCAAGAGTTTAGTTTTAGATTTCTAAATGAATCAGCTAGTCGGTTTGGATATCCGGTGAGACAACATTGAAAGTTTCTGTCGTGGAGGAGGAACCAGTAGAAGAGAGACTAAGAAGAATCTGCAAGAGAGAGAGGAGAAGAACCAGGAGAGGATGGTGTGGAGCCTAAAAGGGAAAGGAGTTCAAGAAGAAAGGAGTGGTCAGCGTTTTCATTGCTGCTCAGAAGTGGGTGTGGGTCAAGAGAGGTTTGTTTTTTTGTTTTTGTTTTTTTAAGATACAAGGCACTAGAGTATATTTTTGAGAGTGATACGACATAAGAGAGAAAAAGATGCTAAAGCAGAGAGAAAATTCCAGGAGCAAGGTCAGAGAGAATGGGATTGTCAGAGAAAAATGTTTTCCTCTACCCTCATGGTCAGTCCTTGGGGGTCTGTGAATTTACTGACAAAATAACAGATTAACAAGAAAAAAATGTTTATTTATATGGAAACTTAGAAAAGAAGTAGCTCCATGAGTGATTAAAGTTAGAGGCTTATGTACCTAACTTAGTAGGGAAAAGGGATGAGGGAGAAGAGGCCTCTATGCGAAGAGCAAATGGTTTTCTTTAGGAAATACAAGGGTTTTCCAGAAGAATAAACAGGAGATAAGAAAGTCTGTGATAATCTTTGTTCATGCAGGTGTGAGTGGTCTCTGCATCTTCCTCACGGCCATAAAACTCCCCTGGGGAGGGGATTTATGGTCTGTTTACTCTTGGGCTCCTTCCTGGGAGTAAAAGCTGCACTGAAGAGGGAATTTATGGCAGCCTCATTTCCCAGAAGTTTCTGCATTTAGTCTGATAAGGGAAGCTCTGAGAAGGCTTCTTTCTGCGTCTGTTGAATCCCAAATGTCTTCAGCTTGAACTAATCTTCATACTGACTCTGGGGTTCTCAATGGGTCCTCATAGATCCTGAACCCAAGTAACCTGTGTTAGGAAGATGCATTTTCCATTTTAACAGGAGGGAAGAGAGTGGTTATAAGTAGGTAGAGACACAGACAGTTTTGTGATTTGGTGGCAGGAAGAGGAGAGTTTCTATCTGAAGCCAATGGCTGAGAGAAGTAGAATTGCAGGAGGTTTGAGGAGAGAGAAAGGATACATTAACAGTATGGTAGGAAAGCAAACTTAGTAGATTAACATGGTAGGATTGTCAGGCAGTGCTCAGTGCAGCCTCCCATCCCAGTTGTCACATCTTCAGCAAAATGTTCTTGCTCTCCTGCAGGTTCTGAGAGGGGAGAGAGTTGAATTCAATTGGTTGGGGTTTGGACAGGGAGAGGGGTGAGCTTGTTAAAGTACTTTGCAAGGGAGCTCATATGAGGCACTTAACTAAGCCTCTTGGCAGAGTTGGGTGGTGCTGATGGGAGCAGCAAAGATGAAAGAAACCATGTGACCAAAGCCCGGGGTGGGGGTGGGGGGGCTGTGGGGGGAAGCTCGGGAAACCCTCGGCCAGCCGGCCGCTCCCTCCATCACAGATACGCTTTCCATAGCGCTTCTCTGTCAGACCTGGAAAGAAGACTATCAGACAGACTATAAGGAGTCTGTCCTCTTAGAGAATTCTGCAGATGAGAAAAGAGAGTCTTGAGGTGGAGTAACTTGCTCACGTGCTCACAGCTAATTTGGTCAGGCCTCACTTTCTGTGCACTCCTCTCCACTTCATGGCGTTTGTTATGGCATGTGGCTACTTAACTCGTAAATGTTGCGTTTGTAGATTCTTTAAATACTAACGATTGAACAGTTTTAAATGACAACAGGTACTTTTCTATTAGTGAGTTTTTGGAAGCTATATGGGAGAGAGCTTAACTCTGGTTAATGGATTTCTGAAAGACTGGATTTCTAAGACTGCAGTCCTAAATTACTCGAAATGTTGTTTGTTTCAAGTAACAAATACTTTAGAACTTGGAAAAAAAAGATATACTTTTCAAAGCTCCAAAGAAATCACACATTTTGCACAGCACCTTTTATAGGGCATGTTTTGATGAGTCATTCACATGTTCTCTTATTGATTCTATCACAGATTCCAAACGGAAATGCATCAGAACTTGTTTTTAACACAGTGCACGTAAAAGATGCAGGCTTTTACGTCTGTCGAGTTAATAATCACTTCACCTTTGAATTCAGCCAATGGTCACAGCTGGATGTTTGTGATGTCACAGAAGTCACAGAAAGCTTCCGGGGTAAGTGATGAATTAAGTTGAATGTTGGGATGGAAATTGCCTTATTTTGTTTTAGTTTAAATGTTTACTTTTACTTTCACAGTATTAAAAATAGCACCAAAAGCTCACCTATGTACTTCACCCAACATAAGGTCACCAATTGTTAAGCTTTTATCCCATGCACTGTCATTCTCTCTCTCTGGATGTCTGTGTATAAGTGCAGACGCCTTAGGATGGCACAGAACCCTTCTTGCTCTGGTCCTGCTGCTGACCTCTTCGCACTTGCCTTCTCTTGTGGATTTGAAGGTGGTGGTCTCTGGTTTTCGAGGAGAAAAAAATCTGATAGTCTTGCTCACTTTTCAGTTCCTTTCCATACTGTATATTTTTCTCCCAAACTATTGCATTATTCCTAAAACATTGTGTTGTGGAATAAAAGCTCTAGGTTTGATGTTGACATGAAAGAGCATGTTGTGTATCATTCTCTGCAATAAAGCATTTCATCAAACTAATTTTCTGCTCTTTGTCATCCATCTTTTTAGTCCAATATCTAGTATTGATCAAGGGAAAAAAACAGTCTAAAGAGCAGCCATCAGATACTATTTTATTTATTCATACACATAGTCAAGAACCATATTCTTTGTCATTTTTGCCAGACAGAAAGAATAGGAGGGAAACAGACTTTCTGTTACCAGTCAGTCTGTCTTCCATTCTTCTCTCTCAATTTAGCTTTTCCTACACCTAAATAGTCTAAAAATAGTCATGATTAATTAAGAGAGTTATTTACATCTTTCTAGAATATTTCTGTGCATGTAATGAACTTTAGTATGTTTATAAATGGAATCTTGTTCATTCAACAGATATTATTGATCACCTGCAATGTGTTAGACCTTGAGTTTCGTGATGGGGACTTGGTGCGTATAGCGTAACATTGACAAACCCTCTGTCCTCAAGGAACTTAAAAAGTAACAATTGAGTGTTCAGTAAATGCTGCTTTCTGATATCTGCATTGGGAAGAAATACTAGTGATAACCTATCTGTATTTATTCAGTGCTAGTAACAAAATTCCTTATTTTAATGTCATGTTAAACAGCAGAATTTAGAGCTTTCTGTGTTGAACGTGAATATCTTTCAAGATGTTAATAAGTTGTTTCACCTTACCAAGAGGATTCTGCCACCAGACACATTTGGAAACCACTGGAACTGTTTTCTCCTCTTAAATACACAATGCATACTAACACTTTGAGAACTCTGAGAAGTCCTGCAATAAAAAATCTGTGTAGGGCCTGGCCCGGTGGCGCAGCGGTTAAGTGCAAACGTTCTGCTTCGGCAGCCCGGGGTTCACCAGTTCGGATGCCGGGTGCGGACATGGCACTCCTTGGCACGCCATGCCGTGGAGGCATCCCACACATAAAGTAGAGGAAGATGGGCATAGATGTTAGCTCAAGGCCAGTCTTCCTCAGCAAAAAGAGGAGGATTGGCAGCAGATGTTAGCTCAGGGCTAATCTTCCTCAAAAAAAACGCAAAAACTGTTTAAATTTGTTTAACCCAGAATTTTCTAAACTTATTTGTCCACAGCATCCTTTTATCCACAGAACATCTCTTAATATTTTTAGACGTGCTACAGTTCTATGAAACATAGTTCGGGAGATGCTATTAAAGATTGTAAAAAAATGAAAGGTGAACTTGAAAACATTTATTTTTTAAATTATTAAAAAATTTTAACGTAGAGATTTTATTTATGTTCAATGTTTTTCTTTTAAGGAAGCTTGGATGGCGTCTCTGAATCTAAGTTGCAAATCTGTGTTGAACCAAGGTCCCAAAAGCTGATGCCTGGTAGCACCTTGGTCTTACAGTGTGTCGCTGTTGGAAGCCCTATTCCTCAGTACCAGTGGTTCAAAAATGAATCACCGTTGACGCATGAGACGAAAAAGCTATATATGGTAGGAAGTTGGTTTTGGGCTATTTTTTGTGTTAGTAGGTGAAATAAATAATATAATTGAAAATTAAGGTGCACATTAAAATTCATATTCTTTGGGGTTTTTTAATGTGTTCAGTATTTTTGTTTCAAGTCCCTGCTTCCTTGATATTAAGTGATTCTTATATTTGCAAAAGTGCTAGAATATACTGCCAGCCCACATCTAAGGGCTTATACTAAGTATTGCAGCAAACTCACCGTTATTAGAATCATTGTATCATTTGCTTGCTACTATTTAACCTAATTGAATGGAAATGATCTAAGAATGTCTAAAGCCTTCTGAAATTTTGTTTTGTAGTTTTTTAAAATACAAAATAACTTTTTCTCCAAGCAAATTTAAATTAAAATTGAAGAGGAAATGTGTGTGTTTTGATGTTGATGTAGGTGCCTTATGTGGATTTGGAACATCAAGGAACCTATTGGTGTCATGTTTATAACGATCGAGACAGTCAACATAGCAAGAAGGTAGAAATCATCATAGGTAAGCAGTGTTACTCAGTGTTCTGACAAATGGAGTATAATACAAGCTATATGAAAAGAGAAGTTTGAGCAATGGAAATTCTACTACTTGTTACCCCGTTCTATTTAATGATGTAAGTATCAGGAGTTATATTGTTTATCTAGAAATTTGAGAGAATGCATACAAAATTTATGATCTAGGTTGACATACAAAGAGCGGAAAGAATCAGGAAAAATTGTTTTATTTAGATCATTTTAGTTATTTTTGAATTTTATAGTTTATTTAAACATTTATGGCAAAAATGTATTTTTTAAAACTTTAGTTATAAAAAACTTGATATAGTGGGGAAAGATTTTTAGTAAAACATTTTTAAAAAACAAACATCACAGGGGCTGGCCCAGGGGTGTAGTGGTTAAGTTTGTGCACTCTGCTTCAGTGGCCCAGGGTTCGCCAGTTCAGGTCTTGGGCTCAGACCTACACACCGCTCGCTCATCAAGCCATGTTGTCGTGGTTTCCCACATACAAAATAGAGGAAAATTGGCACAGATGTTAGCTCAGGGCCAATCTTCCTCACTAAAAAAAAAGAAAAAGGAAAATCACAGACATATAAAGGAAAGAATGATTATTCACAACAATCCCCATTATGAAGTACATAATTTGGGAGTTTGTTCTATTTCAGCGTAATGCATTTATAGTTATGTTAATAGTAGGAGATGTTGATGCATATGTTGGTTTGCCAACATATTTCTGTGATATTTATCTCTCTGTTTGCTTGATGGCTGCCCTTCCTAAGATCATGAATTACAATATATTCACATTTGTTTTCTCTGGAACAAGGAAGAACAGATGAGGCAGTGGAGTGCACTGAAGGTAGTGTAATCCTTTGGTTTGAAACCAAATATCCTGCATGCTGGTTCCTCTGGGATTGGTAGAGTGCAGTGATGGAAAAAATACTAGCTATTAGAAGTAATTTTCATCGAAAGATATTGTATCTTAGTCTTTGAGGACTTGTAAATTGCCACAGACCATTAAACTGACACACTATTAAAATAACTCATTTTCACTTGATATGCTATTGCATATAAGAATAAAATTCCTGCACAACATCGTCTCAACAGTGAATTTGCAATTCTTAATGTTAATTTTTATCTTCATAAAATTTATAAAAAAGATAGATGTCTGTACCATCGTGGATCGTTGTTTAGATTATTTTATCTATTCTTGAGCCATGATAATATGCCTCTCAAACACAAATGTAGTTTCTATAAAAGTTTCAGCACAGGAGATTTATTGTTTAACTTGTTTTATCAAGTATTAAATATTTTGTTTTAAAATAAAATTGATAAGATCCATTTTTTGAAGCTACAAGGCTGTAGATTAATCTACCATGTCACTTTTACGTAATGTATAAAGAGAACTGAAAATCTATTTCAGCATAAGCTACTAATTTGTTGTAATTAACCAAAGCATTGTACATGAGTTGTATTGAGTAAATTTTAAAACTTATTTTCCCTTGGTATGATATCACATTGTTTTACAAAATTAAGTTTGTGGATAGCAAAGTATTTTTTCAATTTCTGCCTCTTTAAACTATTATATAACCTTAGGCTCTACTTGGGTGAATTAAGAAAATAATGTTAAATCTTAGGTTTCCTGGTTTTCCTGTCTTTCGTATCATTATGGTGGCACTTTGAATACTATAATTACTGCTTTCATCCCAACACGTTATCCTGAACCGGGATTCTCTAGCATAAGAGGATTCCAGTCCCGTGATCTCTGGGCCCTACCTGAGGGAAGCTATGGGAAGAAATCCTAACCAAACTCTTCTTCATTCTCTTACTTTTTTTTTTGCCTAGTTGCATGATTTTTAAAACTTCCTAACTTTGGCACCTTCTAAGAATAAACATAAACTAGCATTGCTGTTTTCAGGGTGGTGCTTGTAAGTTACCACTGGCTGTGCTGACTCTTTGCCTGCAAGATTCTCCCTATAATTTCTGCAGTAGGGAACACGCTACTAAATAATAATTTTCAAATAAATCTGTTCAGAACACTTAGAGATGAAAATCAAACTATCTACTCCAAAAATTTCAGAGGGAAAAATTAGATGCAACTTCTCTTTGTAAAAAAGTCTACAAAGTTGAGGCATTTTATAATTGGTGGATTGACACATACCGTAAACAGTGTCCTGCATCGTATCGTTTTTTACTTGTAGAACATGATGTTATCTATTTCATTTTACGTCTCTTATTAAAGATATTTCATCGGGACAGGGTGGGGATTGAATAGGTGAAGCTCAGGGGATTTTTTAGGGCAGTGAAACTATTCTCTGTGATCATTGTAATGATGAATACATGTGAGCAAGTTTAAAAAAATCGTTTAGTAGGAGGTCAGAGGAGGGGGGATCCCAGGATGGAATGCAAAATATGACCAAAAAACCTGAACGGATTACGAATGTCTAAAGCAACCTCACTGAAGAGGGGGAGGAAGAACAACGTGCTGACCTAAGTAACTGGAAATGAGTGACGTCTGTACGACAGAAGGCTGAAGAAATCGTACATCACCCTGTACTCCAGTTGATGCCTCTCCTGAGTTATCTTACATCACGTAGAAGAATAAGTTTCTGCGTAACATCTTAGGAATAGTATAACGTTTGTAGTTTATTGTTACTGTTCACTTTTATCTTCATAAGATTTGTAAAGGAAAGATAGATGACTATAATGTCGTGGATATTTGCTTAGATGATTTTATGTGTCCTTTAGCGAGAGGGTACAGGTTAACAATTCAGAAACCAGTTTACCTCCAAAAACACGTTACACCAGTCTAACTATGAGGAAAACATCAGCAAATCCCAATTGAGAGACATTCTACACAGTACCTCACCAGTACACCTCAAAACCGTCAAGGTCATCAAAAAGCAAGGAAAGTCTGAGAAACTGTCACAACGAAGAGGAGCCTAAGATGCCACGAGTAAATGTAATGTGGTGTCCTGAATGGGGTCTTGGAACAAAAAAGAACATTAATGGTTGTGACAATGTACTTTACTGACATGTTAAAAATAGGGAAACTGGGTATGGGTATATAGAGGAACTCTGCAATGTTGTCACATTAGTTCTGTAAATCTTAAACTGTTCTAAAGTTAAAAGTTTATTAAAAAAAGATCATTTGAGATTGTTAATTAGTTTCAAGAAGTTTATAGTTGAGGCCACAGACAGACCTCTCCCTTAACTGTTTTTGTCCCATAATTGACCAGAATATCTAAAACTTTGAACAAATTATGAGTCAGTGTATTTAGCTTTTTGCCATTTAATGAAGATAATAATAGCTAAGCAGTCCTAAATGATATCCACAACAGTGTGCTTTCCCATTCAGTATTTGCATGGCTTCTCCTTTAAGGCATTTGAAAAGTTCTAAACTGATGAAACATTATAACATTTAATAACTCAAAACCAAATACTCCTTTGATTAGTTTTACTGATTATTGTACAATTCACTATTACAGTTTACTTACTATTACTTACAATTTACTATAAATTGGCTGTTAGATTATTTAAAGCTAATCAATTTTCTCATTTCATTTTAGATGAGTTAAATCATCTTGGGCATCCCGGTGAGTAATATAAACGTAAAACATTAGTTTTAGACTTTTGAGTTATTGAATACAGTAAGTTAAAGATACTGTAGATATTCTTTTGCTATAGTAGTACTAGTTACTTTTTTCCTTTATTAAAATAATATCACAGGGGCCGGCCCCGTGGCCGAGTGGTTAAGTTTGTGCGCTCTGCTTTGGCAGCACAGGGTTTTGCCAGTTCAGATCCTGGGTGTGGACCTAGGACTGCTCATCAAGCCATGCTGAGGTGGCATCCCACATAGCACAGCAAGAAGGACCTACAGCTAGAATATACAACTATGTACTGGGGGGCTTTGGGGAGAAGAAGAGAAGAAAAAAAGAAGATTGGAAACAGATGTTAGCTGAGGTACCAATCTTTAAAAAACAAAAATAATAATATCATAATTTAGGCTTGAAATTAGTACTTACATGAAGTACAATTTCATGCAGGTGGAAATATTTACGATATTCTAGATTGTAAGACTATAAGGATAGAAAAGTAAGTATACTGAGATAATGTAGAATATCAATTTTTTTATCATTGTATATGATTCTATATCATAAAAGGCAGTTAATGGGGCAAGTGCCCATTTAATTTGAAATGATGAGAAACAAGTCTTTGAACAGTAACAGAGGTAACGTTTCTGAACTCGCCAGACCCCTGGGACCTTGTTCAGAGTCGCTCAATCATGGAACATATGAACTAGTTGAGTGGCGTCTTTATCTGAAGTAAAAGGTGTGTTAGTGGGAATAGTTGGCGCTATACAGATAAGTAGTTGGTCAGTGACCTTTAAGAGACTGACAGCCGGCAGAGGTATTCATCATTCTTTGGCCAGTTTTAATCAGAACAGATTTCTGAACAAGCTAAGCTAAAGGGAAAGCCTTAACTGAGATGAAAGAGGTGTTGATTGTGAGGATTCCATAAACACAGAGGAATCTGAAAGGCAGTGTTGGGATCTGTGAGTATATCTGAAAATAAGACCTTACAGGAGTAGATTCAGAAAGCAGTTATATCATTTCGTGTTTATAGAGAGCCCTCTTATTTCTCAACATGTTATTTCTCATTATTTTAGCACCCTAGCTGGCTTGCTTAGTTCCTTGCCCATGTTTTGTGAATAGAATCTATTGTGAGTGATGGTTGGGCTGTGCTGATGACATACAAGCAGATCAGGCAGACCAGAGGCCGCTGTCACCACACTGGTCTTGCCGAACCAACCTCGAGCTCAGGGGAAGCCTTGGTGAGACGTGCTTCAAACTCCAGACCCTCATGGTGCCAGAGACCATCCTGTCACGTAGCCGCTGGTTTCTCTTGGCCTGGTTAGAATCCTCCTTTCCTAAACTGGTCTGTTATTTCTCGCCCTTCAGTGAACGTTGTGAAAAGTTATTTCAGGAAAACCTTTGCAAACAGCCACCACTACGCTCTAAAATTTTCTTGGCCCTCTCTTTCGTTATATCCTTACTCCTCAAGATTCAGAAACACCAAAAAATTTGAGTTTTAAAAACAAAGAAGAATTTTAATAGACATCATTCAGTAGCATATGAATTATTAAAAATGCAAGCAAAGTTACCCTGTCTATGAGAGTAGACACATTACTGATTGAGCTCCCGCATTTCTTCCCTCGTGGTCCTCAGGGGTGGGAGGTGTTTCATTTTATGTGTAGGCAATGACAAAAGCGTGGACTGTAGAATGAGATCTGCTAGCTTGATAGCTTTGGATAAGTGACTTAATCTCTCCCTGCCTCAGAGTCCTTCTCTGTGTAATGGAGGTAACAGTAGTACAAACTTCATAGAGTGAAGGGAGGTCTATGTCAATCAGATGTATTTAAAGCACGTAGAACAGAGCCAGGCAGGCATTCAGTGAACATTAACTACTCCTGCGATTTCTTATTACCACCACCCACTGCAGGCAGACTGTAATTTCCACCTAGCACATTAAAGATGGTTACCCCCAGCTGTGGCAATTAATTACTAAAGACGTTCCCCTGCTCTGATTCCAACTCTGTCTAGCCAGGTATATGTTTTTATCAAGAATCTGAAAATCTTAAAATCGTAAGTTAGCTGTTGGACAACATATTCTATCTTGTTACTGTTCATTGCTTCCATACATCTCTAACCCTGAAGATATTTGAATCATGGATAATAACGTCTTAATTTTTTTGCATTTTTATCTTTTTATAGATAATAAAGAGCAAACAGCTGACCAGCCTTTGGGTGAGTAGAGCGTTAAAATGCTTGATTAAAATATCATTATAGTATATAACTCTTTTATGGTGATCGTGAAGGGATTTAAGACATTTTAATTTGACAGCTTTTATAAATATTTGAATAACACTGAGACCAAATGGTTTATTTTGGATATTTGTAAAAGAAATTATAGGACAGGAGGCTTAAAGAGATTATGAATTCAGTTTCTGGGACCAAGTCAGCTTCTGTGGAGTGATTTCTTTGTTTTGGCAACATGCAAACAAACCTATAAACGGAAAGAAACATGTATGTTGCATAGAAGTGAGAAATACTATCTCCTGGTGGGGTTAGATTACGAAAAAGCAGGGAGATTGCCCACAGCAGCTCTATGTTTTGAAGGATGAATAGGAGAAGGGCCTTCCAGGCAGAGAGAACATGAAATCCTAAGTACAGCGTTGTAGAGAATGAGACAGCCTGTTGAATTTGGGGAGCTGCAAGTAACACACAGTGCTCTGGAGCATAAAGAGAATGAGGCTAGAGAAGCAGAGTGAGACCAGATCTGGAGGAGCCCCATTTCCCAGGCAAGCCATTGGAAGGGAACTCTGATAGAGGGTGAATGAGATTTGTCTCTCTGAAAGACCAGTCTTGTGTCAGTGTAGAAAATAAACTGAAAGGAGAGGATGTTTTGGTTAGGCGAAAAATTAAGAGACTGTTGTAATAGTCTTGGTAAGAAATAATGGGAATCTAAACTAGAGTGGTACCAGTGAGAATTCAGAAGATAAAGAACAAATTCAGGAAGTCTTTAGGTGATGGAATCAGTAAGCTGTTTTTGTCACCTTGCTGTAGGTTCTAAAAAATAGAGAGAGGGTCTGGCCAAGTGGTGCAGTGGTTGAGTTTGTGCACTCTGTATCAGCAGCCCAAGGTTCACGGGTTTATCCCAGGCGTGGACCTACATACTGCTCATTAAACCATGCTGTGGCAGTGTCCCACATACAAAAATAGAGGAAGACTGGCATAGATGTTAGCTCAGTGATAGTCTTCCTCAAGCAAAAAGAGGAAGATTGGCAACAGATGTTAGCTCAGGGTCAATCTTCCTCACCAAAAAAAAGAAAGAAAGAAAAGAAAAGAAAACGTTTTTAAAAAAATAGAGAAGAATCACCATGTCTGCAAGGATTCTCGCTTGGACCACTGGGCGGATGGTGATAGAGCCCATTGAGTTAGACAATACAGAATCAAATGCAAGATTCAGAGGATAGATGACCATCAGTTTGCTCTCTAACCAGTTTGAGGTATTTGTGTCACATCTAGGTGAAGATACATAGCAAGCAGTTGTGTACATGGATCTGGAACACTAAGGAGAGGCCAGGATTGGAGATACAGTTAATGAGCATCGCCAGCATAGACATGGAAGTTAAAACCAAAGGGTAGCGTACATGAGCTTGCTACAAGCCATAGAGAAAAGGGCACAAACTGGCTAACCTGGGGGGGGTCTAATTTTTAACAATTAGACTCAGTTGTCACTGATCAGATATCATATAAAGTTCAGATTTCTAGGTTCTTTCGAAAAGTAATAGTGGCTGTTCCTTTAAAAGGGGCATGTGCTCCCGTTTTCCTCTTGTGAACATTGGGTCTTTACTCTCCCTCCCTCTCCCCTCCCTTCCTTCCCCACATGGTCTTGCCATGTGGCTAAATTTCTTTATATGGTGGGTGGCTGGATCCCAAAACCGGAAGCTGTCAGTATTCTTGAGGTTTAGACCCAGAACTTGTAGAGTGTTTTGCCACATTATGTTGTTCAGAGAGAATCACAGGGCAGCCCAGATTTGGGAGTAGGGGCTGGGGGCTGGGGTGAGGATGACCACACTAGGTGAGGGCAAGGATGCAGTGGTTCACTGGGGGCTGTCCTCTACTGCAGCTGGAGAGGGATGCATGAACTGGAGTGGGAGTGGCTTTGTTTGCCGGACTGAGGAACTTGGACTTATTTTGTAGGCCACGAGATTTAAGAGTTTAGGTATGAGACCAAGAGAGACACTATTTTCAACCAGATTTGATGCTAATATTCAATTTTGATAGACAGCCAAAGATTTTTTATTTAACAAATACTTATATAGCACTTAATAGGTGCCAGGCCCTTTTTCAGGTACTTGTGAATATTAATTCATTTTGGGTGAGATAAGATGAGTAACACACTATTAGAGTGATTAGACATGGAATTAATGCTGTAACGCTGTACCGGTTTTTAAAGAATACATGGCATTAAGCTTTGGAAGATGTCTAGGATCATGTAGTTAAAATATCTTTCTGAAGTGGTTTTATTCTATTGCTTAATCAACTGGCGTTTGTGTTTCTTTTTTCCAATAAATGGTTTGTGTTCAAGAAATTGTGGGTGGCTCTTACAGTAAATGTTTTTCTACAGAAAATTTCTTCCATTTTATCACTTGAAAACCAGCATAAATTGCTTATATAGTTGCTGTTTTGAAGTTTCCTTTGATTCTTCACTCTTATCTCCTCAACTTCAGATTTTGCAGTTTCTTTGTCTGTCGTCTCTCTAAAGTCTGACTTTTCCTTTCCCTTTCTTACAACTAACTCCTGGAATGAGTCTGTCATCTCTTATTTTGACCACTGCACTCTGCTTCTCTCTTCTCAATCCACCCCAGTTCGCCTGTCATTCAGGAACTGTTTTACAAGTAGATTGGGCAAGGTAAGATTTACTTACCCATTATCTTTATTACCATTAAACCTCAGAAAATACTCTAAGACATAGGAACTAGGTATTAAAAATTATTATTGAAGGGGCTGGCCCTGTAGCCAAGTTCCTGTGTTCTGCTTCAGCGGCCCAGGGTTTTGCCAGTTCGGATCCTGGGCGTGACATGGCACCACTCATCAGGCCATGCTGAGTCGGCATCCCACATAGCACAACCAGAAGGATCTACAACTATCTACTACGAGGCTTTGGGGAGAAGAAGAAGGAACCAATTATCATTGGAGGAGCTGGCCCAGTGGTGTAGTGGTTAAGTTCACGTGCTCCGCTTCAGTGGCCTGGGGTTCATGGGTTCAGATCCTGGACACAGACCTTGCAGTACTCATCAAAGCATGCTGAGGCGGCACCCCACATACAAAGTAGAGGAAGATTGCCACAGATGTTAGCCCAAGGCCAATCTTCCTCACCGAAAAATAAAATTTAAATTTAAAAAAATTATCATTGAGGAAAAATTTTTGAAGAGTTATGGTCAGTTGTTGACACATACATTTTAAGCCACACAGTTCTCAAGTTGTTGAACCCTTGCATTCTGTAAACTATACCAAGAGTTCTTTCCAAATAGATAAAAAATTGGTATTAGCAGAAACATGCTTAGTTTGACAACTAGCTTTTTTTCTGCAAAGACCCCAGTGATTTTTTTCTATCATATTCTTTATAATTGTTTTGTGCCAGTAAAACTTAGTCTAGCATATATATTAGAATTGAATTATGATAATATTCTACCAAAAAAACCCACTAGGATTTGCAAACACTTTACCACATGATAACTGTGGGAAGCCCATGATTTGGACTACAGTGGTATAAGCCAGAGACACATTCTCTTACTTCCCCTCACTTAGAAGTAGATTCAACTGAGTCCATCACTATATTGCACTCGGGTCTGAATTCTGATGGGGTTGATGGGCCTGTGAAAATGTGCACTGAGAATTTTCCTTCCATGGGTTAGCCAGCTAACAGTCTTGCATATAGTGAGTACTTGGTATAAGACCACATATCTAGTTTATTTAAGAAGAAACTTCTAAAAAAGGGAGACACAAGCAGTGTTAAATTTTATACTGCCTCCTTTCCTGAGTATTCTCAACTTTTACTGAACTGCAGCAAAAGTAAAGAATATAATATTCAACTCGACTTCTAGAGCAAATTTAACAAGGATGTTTAGAACTGGGTTCCTATTAAATTAGGTCCTGTTCTGTTGGCAAAAGAAGAAGCTAAATTCCATCCTGAATATTCTCAACTTTTTCATTGTTTTAGAACTAACGGTAGTTTAGCAGAAGCTTTCTGTCTGAATCCTTATATATGAAATAGTCTTGATAATTGGCCTTTTCTTTTGGGTAAAAGAAGAGATTATCATTTGTATAGGACTTGAAGTGACGTTCGTTGAATTAGAAATGTGGCATACGTATCATTTGATTTTTTTCTAAAGTGTGTGTACACATAAGAATAGGCAATTTTCAAGAAATCTTTAAAAATATAGCTATAGAAGGGTCATCCCAGTGGCACAGCAGTTAAGTTTGCACGTTCCACTTCAGTGGCCCAAGGTTCACCGGTTCAGATCCCAGGTGTGGACCTACGCACCACTTATCTGGCCATGCGGTGGCAGCATCCCACATATAAAGTAGAGGAAGATGGGCACAGGTGTTAGCTCAGATATTAGCAATCCTCAGCAAAAAGAGGAGGATTGACGGCAGATGTTAGCTCAGGGCTAATCTTCCTAAAAAAAAATAATAAGTATAGAATAAAGATACCATGACATAAAAGTATTGAGACTTTTCACAAAGTGTGGTTTTCTACCACTTTGAAAGAGTCGCATTCTTTGAATTGGTGCCAGTTTTTCCCCACACCTGTTTGACGCTAGATGTAAGTGTTCTGTAGAAAGAGAAGAAATTTCACCAAAGAGATTTTTGGTGAAATTTAATCAGTTGAATGATTTGAAACATCTGAAGTTCTATTACATATTGCAGACAAGTCAGCATTGTGATTATTTGTGTTTGTTTCAGTTTCATAAGCGTAGTATTCATAATAATTCATAAATAAACTGCTTAGCACTTTGTGACAGAGCTTGGTCACCCAGCCCTGGCCTGTGTCGGAAGGTGGCCTGCAGTCCTCCCCGGTGTGGCTGGAACCGCCAGATGCTCTTGTTCCGCCTTCTCCTCTGCTCCCTGGTGTCTCCATCACGGATTTATACCGTAACATGTGCTGCACACGCCCCGCTGCCAGTCCTCAGGGGAAACGTCACAACAGGTTCCTATTGTCATGGCACAGTCTCAAGTCCTTAACCTTTAACCACACCCCGGATTAGCGAAGGTGCAATTTTGAAAACCTCTTAAGCACTAAGCTGTGTCCAGCCTTCCCCAGCTGTTTTTGGACAACCTCTACAGCTGGTTAACTAGCCAGTACTTTTTAAGGGATGCCTGTGGATCTTTTTGCTTCTTAAAAACAGAACGTTCTTTGTATGAGAACGCATCTTTGAGCAAAGTCTCAGTGCACAAACGTCAGAAAATAAACTAAGATACTCATTCAAAAAGTCTTCACGGGGGCCCGCCCTGTGGCCGAGTGGTTAAGGTCGTGCGCTCCGCTGCGGCGGCCCAGGGTTTCGCTGGTTCAGATCCTGGGCATGGACATGGCACCGCTCGTCAGGCCACGGTGAGGCTGAGTCCTACATAGCACAACCAGAGGCACTCACAACTAGGATATACAACTATGTACTGGGGGGCTTTGGGGAGAAAAAGCAGAAAGAAGAGAGAAAAAAGAAGATTGACAACAGTTGTTAGCTCAGGTGCCAGTCTTTAAAAAAAAAAGTCTTCACAGATGACTAAGGTAGCTGCATCTCGCCCAAACAGAAGAAATTTTTTTTAAAGAACCTAAGAGGAGGCAGCGCATCACCTGATCGCATCCAGATGCAGTTCTTTCCCAGTTCCTGCTTCTCTCTCTGTGGCATTCCCGTGACTTGGTCTGATGCGAATTCCTTCTGTCCTTCTTTTTGGTATTTCTTTTGTTTTTAGCCTCTTTCTTTGTCAGCAAAACAGAACCTAACTTAATGCAAACGCAGTTCCAAATATCCCTTGCTAAATTTGCTCTCCAAGTCTAGCTGAATATTATATTCTTTACTTTTGTTGTGGTTCGATAAAAGTAATTACTTTAATATTAGTTATGATTTTGCTTCATATACAGCTAATGAGTATCCTTTCCATGATTCTGAGAAGTGTCAATAAGTTTAATTTCAGTTGTTTGATTTATTAGCCTCTATACAGTAGAGACTATTGATCTGCTACATAAAGTGATAATTCTAAGGTGAAATTAAATAATAATGAAATGTTATTTGTAAAGCATACTTTTTATTATAATGATACTGTTTCCATAGGTTTTATTTTAATCTTTATATCCGCCTTTAAATCCCTCTCCCCCGTTTTTTTAACAGCAAAGGACAAGGTTGCTCTTTTGATAGGAAATATGAATTACTGGGAGCACCCCAAGCTTAAAGCTCCTTTGGTGGATGTGTATGAATTGACCAACTTGTTAAGACAGCTGGATTTCAAAGTTGTTTCATTGTTGGATCTTACCGAATACGAGATGCGTAATGCTGTGGATGAATTTTTACTACTTTTAGACAAAGGAGTATATGGTAAGATATTTATAACCTTTGTTTTTATAATTATTCACTGTTCTTTTCATGGTACAAGTTAGATTAAGAGTTAAAAATCAGGAAGCTACAATAAACACGTTGTTGAAGAGTTTTATTCTTATAAAAAAAGATAGATTGGAATTTCATTCCATAGATCCATGTGAATAACTAATTAGCTTAATGTCTTTACTTTCATGTCTCTTATTTTGTCAAAACAATATTGTCCTTGTTAGAATCCTTACCTATCTTACGTGATTTTGTTTTTTAGTGACAAGAGCTACAGTATAGTAAAGCTCAACCAAATAGCAAATTGTTTGCTCAAATATGTAAACTACTACTGTGTGTGTGTGTGTGTGTGTGTGTGTTTGGAGTATAAAAGGTTGTAACTGAATGTACATTCTGTATGTTTGTTTCCTTTTTCTAACTATTGCACTATTATATTTCCTCGTATTTTAGTGGGAACTAGAATTTAACAAGGTAATGTTGGTGAATGAGGCATATGAAAACAATTTGTGAACTAAAGTTCAATACAGGTAGAGCTAAAGATGGACCTCCATAAAAATTGTAACTGTAAATTTTTAATGCTTTTTCTCCTCCTTTCATCTAAATATGTTAAGAACACTACATTTACGGTAAAGATTTTTTAAAGAGATTATGCTGTCAGTAATAGGTAATTTCTCTGGTAACTTATTTCTTTTAATGGGTATAACCACAAATGTGGGAAGGCCAGCTGTTGAGCTCATTTGAGCCGTATTTCACAGGGTTGTGCTTACCATGATATTGTGCAATAACATTTGACTGCCAGGAAAGTGACATTTTCAGGTCTATTGTTAGGCATGCCAGTGGTAAACAAAAAGTATCTATTTGGCTTCTATATCTTTGAAATTATTTTACTCCAATAACTTCTAAATTTAGTTGTTTATTTATAATTAGATTGATATCAGGAGGCAAGCTTGATGGAATTGCTAATGGGTCTCAAAGGAGTATTTTTACTGGAAGAAAACCAGTTTTTTTCAAGATTTAACACATGACTGTGTATGGGATAGGAGAGAATCTCAAAATCTTATTTAAATGAGTTTCCTCTTAAATAATAAGGATTACTGTTGTCCCACAAATAAGTCAACAAAGTAAATACCTCAAATTTGGGATTTCAAATATTACGTTGATGTCATAATAACAGTCCTGCTTATGAGTGTATAGAGTGCTGACTCTGGGTGAGTCCATTCATTTTTTTAATGAAAACAGGAGAGACTACACAGATGTGCCCCCTTGGTAATTGGTTTGTAGTTTTAGTCTAGAATAAGGTGGTGGTTTCATTATTTTTATATTATGTAATTTATCTAGTTTTTAAAGTGCCTAGATGGCGTAAGCAGGAATAAGCTTCTTAAACTTCACTAAAAGTAATGAGGTAAAAGGAAAAAGTATTAACCAATTTAGGTTTTTGGATTGCTGAAGTATTTTAGGAGTGAGGGAATTTTATGAAGAATTATGTACTTGATTATTTATTCTCATTTCTTACTGACATTGTCACCTTGGCTTTACATCTTTTGTTTAGCTTTTTAAATCCGAACTTTTCATCGCCCCTGCAAAGTAGACAACCAGAAATATTAAAAAAGTTGTGACGAGAAGAGTTCAGCTTTATGCTGAAGTTTTGCCCCAGTATAAAAACATCATCTTGGAATATGGAATAAAGGGGCATATTAAAGCCAACTGGCAGCTTAAGAAAGCCGGAAGGTTTTTAAAATCCTGCTGATTCATGTCTTAACAGCGTGGCTGCATTATATTTTGAAGTATTGTGAATATCCCAAACATCAGACACATCTACATTACATGTAAGTGTGGTAGTGAAGGGAGTAGGGTGTTTCTCCTGGCCTGTGCCTTTACCTCAGCTGATAGCCCAGGTGACTAGTGGTACTTGGGGGCGGCGGGGAGGTGGAGGCAGAGCATAGCAATTTCAGCATGAACAACTTTAGATATGGAAAACATAGGCACTCAAGTTTATGCCCTTTTATATTATATAGCCCGTGGGTTTATCAAAGAATCAAAAGTTGCAACGGAACAGAAAATAAGTAATACACTTTTAAACATATATACACATAAAAAACACGATCTAAGAACAGAAATAACTGACTTATACTACATGTCCTTGAAGATAAATAGGGATAAAGATTTCCAGTTATCTTATACAGATAGCTACAATAGAGAGTAGCAGTTTGGCCTCATATCCACCCCACCCAATGCCTTGCTACATCCATTGCTGGCTGCAGCTTAGCTGTGCTTTTGTGGGGAAGATTGTTAGAGGAGTCTGGTCAGAGTATGGCAGAGCCGTCCAGTGTAGCCTGGAGGTTAAGCAGTGGGCCTCGGAGTAGGCTAGCCTGCTTTCATGCTCTGGCTTTTCTGCTCGCTGACTGTGTGACCATGACCAAGTTATTTCACTTTTCTAAGCCAAAAAGGATTTATAAAATGGATAGACTAAATAAGGTAGTTACAGAATAAATAAGATAAAATAATTATCCTTGTGCCTGACACACTAAAAATGCTCAAAATATTGTAGCTATTATTATTGTAACTTCCTGAATTCAAGTTTTCCTTCATCTTTAAATGGGGAATTTGAACTAGGTAGCATTCTACTTCAGGCCTCAAAAACAGAAAGAAACCTAGCTTTCATAAGTTTTTGTATTTTAAAGTTCAGCCTAAGACTTCATTTGAAAAAAAGAAGGGGTTTTTAAAGTGATAGTCTAGTGAAGCCATGAAAAACCAGTACACTTTTGTTTTTTATTTTCTGAGAGGAAAGTTAACTAGAAAGCCACAGCAGATTATAAAGAGACAATATAATATAACACAGTGGTTAATCTGGCCGGCATTCAAATTCTGGTTCTAGCACTTATTAGTCTGTGAATTTGGGTAAACTGTTAAACCTCTCAGTGTCTCAGTTTTCACCTCTGTGAAAGGGAGATGATAGTATTACCCACCCTGTTATGAGGTGTGTGTTAGGAGGGTTATATGAGCTAATGTATAATTAAAGCACTTTCTTCAAGCAGTGCCGGCACACAGTAAGAGTGGTGTAGGTCGATGGCGGTGATGGTGGTGGATGTTGTGATCAGTCACTGTTCTAGGTACACTGCAGCTTAGCTCAAGTGGGAGTCTTCCACTTAAACAGTTATTTTCTATGTAGACAAAAATAAATATCTGTGACAAACTGTATTCTTGGAAATCATGTTCCCAAGAACTAAAATTCCCTAAAGATCTCATTCATAGGATGACATTTCTAACCACATTAAATCCTTCGTCATTTATAAAGATATCTATTTTGTCTTTTTGTCCTTATTAAATTAATAAGCAGTACTAGAGATGGAATTTTTTTTTTTCTTTTTTGAGGAAGATTAGCCCTGAGCTAACTGCTGCCAATCCTCCTCTTTTCGGTGAGGAAGACTGGCCCTGAGCTAACATCCGTGCCCATCTTCCTCTACTTTATACGTGGGACGCCTACCACAGCATGGCATGCCAAGCAGTGCCATGTCCACACCTGGGATCTGAACTGGCGAACCCCAGGCCGCTGAGAAGCGGAACGTGCACACTTAACCACCGCGCCACCAGGCCAGCCCCAAGATGGAATTTTTAAAATACTATTTGGTCTAGTTTATTTCACATCAAATGTTTAATTTCCTAATTATATTGCATTTAGACTTTGATACAAAATGCTTATGCTTTTCATAAATCATTTTGAGGTGGAGAAAAGGCATTGCTTATAAGTGCCTTAATTCAGCAACTACAGTTATGGACCACACTTAGCTTTCCCTGGGTGAAGGAGGCTAAACCTTCCCTCACAGTTGCTGCCTCTCCCAAGTTGTTCTGCCAGAGCCAGACGTGTTAAGTAATACACTGGAAGCAACACCCAAGCTTTCTGGTTGGCTGTCTCTAATATCACTTGTAGAAATGGTACCATTTCTACTGAAAATCACACCCTTCATGGAAAGATCTCCAGATCTACCTGTCTCCTGATCAGTTGGCATTGTTAATTTAATGCATTCAATAAGTATTTATTGAGTTCCTATTATATCTATATCCTAGATAAGGAGTATGCTAGGTGTTGAGAAACGTACAGAAAAACCATGATCCGTATGCTTAAGAAAATTATAAGTCCTTTTATATAATGTGAAAAACAAATGCTATATATATGGAGTCCAAACGCCTATCAGCTATATGATTTTAAGCAAATCATTTAATCTTTTTATATTTAATTTTCACATCTATAAAATAGGGATAGAAATCATTTAAAAATTGTTATATGAATTAAAATCAGATCATGTATATGAAGGTGCTTTGAAAACCATGAAAGTACGATACAAATGTATAAGATTAATGTCTTTATTATGATCGCTTTTTATCAGAGAAATTAAATAGTCATAGAAATGTAAAGTGTCAATAAAAGCCAGTATGTAGTTAAGTGTTCAAGAGTGCTGCTGCTGGCTTTCACAGTCGGAGAGACTGAAGTGTGTTAGAAAGCTAGACACCGGGGACAGCTTGCGGAGAGTTCCGAACTTGAGATAACCCTTGAGGATTGGTTGTGATTTGCGTAGATGGAAAAGAGATAGAGTAACATGATCGGGGCCATGGAGGTTAAAAATAAACGTATCTTGCTGTAGAAGCAGTAAAGAGACTGATGAGGAATAGAATCATATTTTGAATACTTGATAAAGGAGTATAAATTTTACTCTTTTAAAGTGTACAATTCAGTGGTTTTTAGAATATTCACAGAGTTGTGCATCAGTCACCTGATTCCAGAACATTTTCATCACCCCAAAAAGAATCCCCAAATCCATTATCCATTAGCAAACCCCATATCCATAATCACGTGTCCCTTAACCCCATATCCATTCTCTTTACGCTAACCCCCTGGCAACAGCAAAATCTACTTTCCATCACTATGGATTTGCCTATTTGAGACATTGCATAGAAATGGAATCATTCTGGATGCCTCCTTTTCTGTCTGGCTTCCTTCACTTAGCATGTTTTCACGGTTCGTCCATGTTGTACAATTATTTTTATGGTTGGATAGTCTTCCGTTGTGTGGATATGCCACATTTTGTTTATTCATTCACCAGCAGATGGACGTTTAGGTTGTTTCCTTTTTGGGGGTATTAGAAATAATGCTGCTGTCAACATTGGGCACACACTCTTGTCTGGACACGTTTTCAGCTCTCTTGGGTATATACCTGGGAGTAGAATTGCTGGGTCATATGATAATTCTGAGTTTAACTTTTGGAGGAACTGCCTAATACTTTCCCAAGTGCCTGCACTATTGTGTATTCCTGCAGAAGTAAGATAGTTCCAGTTTCTCTACATCCTTGCCAACACTTACTGCCTTTTTGATTGTAGCTGTCCTAGTAAGTGCAAAGTGATATCTCATTGTTTTGTTTTGCGTTTCCCTAATGGTTAATGATGTTGAGCATCTTTTTGTGTGCTTATTTGCCATTTGTATATCCTCTGAATGTTTATTCAGTTCTCATTTTCTAATTGAGTGATCTTTTTACTGTTGAGTTGAAGAGTTGTTTTTAATATTCTGGATACAAGTTGTGCTTAGATGATTTGCAAATGTTTTCTTGTGGGTTGTCTTTCCACTTACTTGCTCTTCATTGCTTAGTGAATTAATCCCACTCCCTGTGTCATGATTTTCAAAATGCTCCCTGTATGTGCGCTCTCACTTTCATTTACAAAGATAATTTAATTCCTTGCCAGGCTAGTCTCCTTTCTGTTAGCTTCAGGTCCAAGCCTTGTTTGTTTCTGTTCTGCCTGCCTATAACATACCTTACTCTCTCTGCCTTTCTGGATTGTACCCGTTCTCTCAAGACCATCCGTTAGTACTTTACCTCACACTCATACTCCTCTCTGCAGTTTATTCATTTCCTACAGGATTGCGCTAATCACATGATTTATGGTATTTAATCATATGCTGACTTTCTTTGTTGCTTAGCTAACAACATGAGCATGCCTGAATGAGTTGCAGCATCCTCAGGGCCAGAAACTTTGTCTTCCTTTTCTTTTTCGTTCCCTCCATAGCTACATGATAATACGTAGGGCACGAGGTATAGAATAAACCCTCACTGAATTAATAGGTGTGTCCATTTTGTCATTTTTTTATCCGAAATGTTACATATGAAAGAACCATTTTTCTTATTTTAATAGGAGTTCAAGAAAAGTGAGAAGACTTGGATCCTGCCCTCTAGGGCCAAATGAAGCACATTTTCTTTAGTATTCGAGGCCGCGTTCTCTGCTAGGAGTTGGGACCATAGCTACAAAGGATTAGGGCTTTTTGTTCCCTATCTAAATGCCTTTTACTGTTAACTGTAGCATAGCACATGACGATGTCATTACATCCAGAAGATTGAGAGAGCAAAATTAGTGCACTCTACAGATTGCATGCTTAAGGGAATGTGTCTTCACAAGTATTTCGATCAAAGATTTTTGTAAGGAAGCCCAAACTACTATTTTCATCATTATTTTTTACAGCCAAAACAAACTTCTTTTCACAAAAGTATTTAGAGTTGTTTGGTCCAGTTTTTATAATATCATTTTTCAATAAAGAAATAATGACTCATCTCTTTAATACTAAAACTAACCCGGGGCTGGCCCCGTGGCTGAGTGGTGAAGTTCGCGCACTCCGCTTCAGCGGCCCAGGGTTTCGCCAGTTCGAATCCTGGGCGAGGACATGGCATCATTCATCAGGCCATGCTGAGGGAGCATCCCACATGCCACAACTAGAAGGACCCACTACTAAAAATACACAACTATGTACCGGGGGGCTTTGGGGAGAAAACGGAAAAATAAAAAATCTTTAAAACTAACCCAAATTTTAGATTATTAATTTAAGAGATGCTAAATGGAAAATTAATAATATTTATATCTCACAACAAAAAGAAGAAATAATCCATGAAATCAGATTTCCCCTCTCTGCTTAGAAAAAGCTACATTTATATTATATAACCATTGCTTTATATCGTATGGAAATGCCTATGGAATTTCTTAAACACTTGATACTGCAGTTACTTTTCATCGGAATTGTGTTTATTTGTTCACCTGTTGAATACTTAACTAAGCTCCTGCTCTGTGCCAGGAATCCACAGGTAATGTAAGGCTGCCCCTGTCCTGAAGGAGCTCCTGGTCTCGGGGAGGAGACAGATGAGTGTGCAAAGTCCTTAGCCCTTTTCTTTTTATACATGATGAAATAGAATTGCATTCCATGTTATATCATTGGTTACAAATGTATTACTTCTGTGAATTAAAATAGACTTCAGGACAGCATCTAGAGTTGGTTTAAAATACAATACTTAAATGAAGACTGTTGCCAAAATAATCTTCAATGCAAATATAGTTAACATTGACCGTACTTATAATTGGGTATCTCTTAAATAAGCTCACATTAACTTGAAGGAAATAAAAGTCATGATTGGGGCTGGCCCAGTGGCGCAGCGGTTAAGGGCTCACGTTCTGCTTCGGCGGCCCAGGGTTCCCTGGTTCGGATCCCGGGTGCGGACATGGCACTGCTGTGGCAGGTGTCCCATGTATAAAGTAGAGAAAGATGGGCATGGATGTTAGCTCAGGGCCAGTCTTCCTTGGCAAGAAGAGGAGGATTGGCAGATGTTAGCTCAGGGCTAATCTTCCTCAAAAGAAAAAAAAAAAGTCACGGTTTTTTTTTTAAGAGAGTTGCTACATACGTGTTCAGAGTGTAATTTAGAATTAACTTTTACCTCTTGTTTTCCTTTTCAGGATTATTATATTATGCAGGGCATGGTTATGAAAACTTTGGGAACAGCTTTATGGTTCCTGTTGATGCTCCAAATCCATATAGGTCTGAAAACTGCCTCTGTGTACAGAATATACTGAAATTAATGCAAGAAAAAGAAACTGGACTCAATGTGTTCTTGTTGGATATGTGTAGGAAAAGGTAAACTGTCTAATCTTTATTAAACAAAGCTGCTTGGAGTTAAATACCAACCTTGAAATATTAAATCTAAGGCAAACCTGTGAATGCTAAGACCACTTCAGTTTGTAAATTTTAGATTATAGATTGAAACTGATTAAGAGGAAACTAGAGGAAAATATATTTTCTCTATGCATATTTCATTATTTTAACTTTTTTCCTATCTGCTGTAGAACAAAAGCGAGGAACTAGGGGGCGTGGGTATTTGCTCAGACTACAAAGACACCTCTCCTCAGATGCCTCTAACATTCGCTGCAGTTGTCCCCCAGGAAGTGACAGAAACAACACCCGTAGAGTTGGGGCTGTGGTCCCTCTGGTCAGTCCTGGTCTGGCAGACATAGAAAGTTTAGCTGAGCCAGACTTTTGAAGGTTTGGATCTTGTCTGTCTGCCAATGTGTTACTAAGGAATAGAACCAATGATGATTCCTCTCACATATACAGTTTTTTTCGTGCTGAGCATTTACCAACCAAAATCCAATGCCAGAGTTCGAACATAACTCCAGCTTTAAAGCCAACAAGAGAAAAGAGGTGACTGTCTGCTGTCGCAGCAGTGTAGGAGCCCTGGATTATTTTTGATAAATATGTAACTGACTAGATAAAGGAATTTTGAATCTGTAATTTTAAATTATGTATAATAGAATAGTGTCATATTTTTCATTATGTATTATATTCATATTTATGTCTGTCCTTCTCCCCTCCTACCTTTTAAATAGAAATGACTACGATGACACCATTCCGATCTTGGACGCACTGAAAGTCACTGCCAATATTGTGTTTGGATATGCCACGTAAGAAAATCTTATGTTTGTGTTGATGATTCCTTCATTTTTCCATGACTTCTCTTTGATTGTAGATTAGAGGCCTAGAAATATTCATAGACATCCAGGCATAAATTTGCCTCCTTGATATTCTTGATAAAAAATTTTAAATAACTGACTTTACATCTTGGCATCCTTTTTTTTTTTACTAAGGGCCAAAGTGTTTGGTTCTTGCTTAAAGATTAACTCTAATTAGGATGTCATGTGAGAGACAGGGGAGTGAATGAAGCTCATTAGTATTTTTAGAAGCCTCATGTGGCAAGTGTTTGCTTTTTAAAAATTTCTTTCTTTTTCTGTTTTTAAGGTGTCAAGGAGCAGAAGCTTTTGAAATCCAGCATTCTGGATTGGCAAATGGAATCTTCATGAAATTTTTAAAAGATAGATTATTAGAAGACAAGAAAATTACTGTGTTACTGGATGAAGTTGCAGAAGGTAAAATAAAGAAGAGAAAGGTTCTCAGGGTTCTCTGTTTGGTAATTATTCCTACTGTTATTGCACAGGTTTGAAATTAGTATTTATTTTCATTAAACTGTTTTTTCATATAGTGTTCAGCAACATTCCCGTTTAATTCCTTCCTTCCCTGTTGACTTCGCTGCATGTCATCTGTGCAGCATTGCTTGAATTACAAGGCTGACCAGATACGAATGTGAAATAAATGAGGTTTATCCTCAGAGCTCTTTACCTTGTTTCTGTGCCTGTTGCTGCCCAGTCTACTTATTTGCAAAAAAAAACTGTTCGATGAGCGTCCTTTCCCAGGATCAGGTAGATGAAACAGAAATTTTGAGACGCTGGTGGAAAAAGCTAGGTTCATTTTTTTTCTTGATGAACTTGGTCAGTGGTTTTAAAATGCCACTTTAAGGACATGACCCTAGAGGTCTGACACCGTGTCTCCATTTCTTTCCGTCCCTTTCCTTGCCTGCCCAGTGTAATGCTGTGCGTGCGCCAGGTGTGATAAGTACATATTACATCAATCGATTCACCTGTGTTTTTTGAAATACGTTTTATAAGCCATATCAGAAAGAAGCTACTGCCTTTGCAAGCCAGCTCACTAGAAAATGGAGTTTCATGAATGTTCCAACGATGGCACCTTGAGTACAAAGTATCTGAGTTTTTCATTAACAGCTGCTAGTCATAGTTGCTTATTTTCCTGTTTTTATCAGTGCAGATCTTTTAGCTGGATCACTTGACTTCACCACTTTCCCGTTTAACATAGACGCCAGGGCTTTTGACCTGCTTCTTCAACCAGAGAAGTTCCGCTTTTATCTGTTTTACGTATTGGGCTTCTGTTTAAGCTCTCATTTGAAGAAAAGATTCTTCTGCTTAAAAAAATAAAGCCTTTGGAATATGTCAGTTATTTTCAAACTGAGATCTATGAAGGTGCTTCAGAAACTCTAAAATGTTTTATTGTAATTTTTTTAATATAATGTAACTATTTTAAAACTTAATAAAAATCACCAGTTTCCCTATATATGATGTATACCAGCTTGTGTCAGTGATAGCATCCCAGTGTGAGCTTTGAGTTTATATTTGAACTTCTGGATTATTTTTTATTTTATCTATATTTTATTATATATTGATATGTTAATATATTTTTATTTTATGTATTTTATGATATATTCATATCTTATGGAATACTTAATTAAAAAGTCCTCAAGGAAAAAAAGGTATTCAGAGATCATAAGCCAAGGAGTTGAGGGGGAAAAAACCACCTTTCCAGGTTCAATTGTGTCCAAGTGAAACTAAATATGAAATAAATTCGTTGCTGCTGTGAGACTGCAGCTGTCTGTCTATAACCCTAGATTGTGGTTTTTGTATTACTCTGGACAGCCTTATTATTAAGTTGATTGAAATTGCAAAATAAATGCTTACCTATCTAATTCTTAGAGTATGGCATTTAAGATACCCAAAAACCATCTTGCTGTATAAACTCCAAGACCTACTAGAAAAAAACATTTATTCAATTAGTGAGGTTAGTTATTTTTCATGAAATTACCTTTGAACATAACGTTGACAGTTTTTGTTGTGAGTGGATGTTTGATGTGAATCTAAGATAACAGTAAGCTAATCTAAGGATATGTTCCCTCTACCTCTTTCCCTGCCTCCCCTCATGTGGTAACCATCATTCTAAATCTTGTTTGTCATTCCCTTGATTTGCTTCTTACATAGTTTTATTGAGTTTATATATATATCTGCAAAGAATATGTATATTTTTATTTTAGTTGTTCTTAACTTTATAAAAAGTTATGCTCTGTGTAGTCTTTTGGGACTTGAATTTTTTTAATTATATTATATTACTAAGCTTGATCCATATTGTTGTGTGGCTGTAGTTCACTCATTTCGACTGCTATGTGATATTCTACTTTGCAAAGGTGCTACAGGCTTTTCAACTGCTCTCCTGTTGGTGGGCATTTGAGTTACAGCTGCTTTTTTGCTATTGTAAACAATGCTATCGTAACGTTCTCTTATATGTCTCCTGGAGTATCTATGCAAGAGTTTTTTGGGGGGCTGGGCTGGTGGCACAGCAGTTAAGTGTGCACGTTCCGCTTTAGCAGCCCGGGGTTCCCTGGTTCGGATCCCAGGCGTGGACCTGCACACCACTTGTCAAGCCATGCTGTGGTAGGCGTCCCACATATAAAGTAGAGGAAGATGGGCACAGATGTGAGCTCAGGGCCAGTCTTCCTCAGCAAAAAGAGGAGGATTGGCAGCAGATGTTAGCTCAGGGCTAATCTTCCTCAAAAAAAAGAGTTTCTTTGCTATATAAATCTAATATTTGTAGTATCTGGGTGTTCAATTTTAAGAGATAATGCCAAACTGTTTTGCAAAGTGGTTGCACCAATCTATACTTACCCCCTCCCCCATAATGTACAAGAGATGATGTAAATCTGCACTCTCTCCATCACTTCTTATGTCAGACATTTTCATTTTTGCCAATTGATGTTAAATAGTATTTCACTGTGGTTTTGATTTGGCTTTTCCTGACTATTAGTGATTTGAACATCTGTTCATGTTTTTAATGGTAATATCTATATCTTCTTATGTGAAAATCTGTTTATGTCTTTTGTCCATTTTTGTATGGTCGTGTTTTTGCTTTGCTTATTGATTTAGAGGAATTCTATGTTCTTAATGTCATACTAGCTAGGACCTCTGGGACATTATTAAAAAGAAGTATTAGTGTAGACATCCTTGCCTTATTTCTGATTTTAAAGGGAATGCTTCTAATGTTTTCACGTTTAGAATAACTGGATTTTTTAAATCCAATCTGATAATCTTTGTTTTTCAACTAGAAAATTTAGTT
Organism: Equus caballus; assembly: GCF_041296265.1. Taxonomy (NCBI): domain Eukaryota; kingdom Metazoa; phylum Chordata; class Mammalia; order Perissodactyla; family Equidae; genus Equus; species Equus caballus. Next base: position 84,316,218 of record NC_091691.1, read on the forward strand.
CAATTACATTTATTGTGGGCTTTTTGTACCTGTTTTAATCATTGATTTTTTGTGATTGACTCATCTTCCTTTTTCATCTTTTTTCATCGATTTCTGTGTCTCCTCTCTCGTGACTATAGTTATTTTAGCACACGCTCACCACCCTTAGCCTCCCTCCTCAACCTCCAACATGCTGATGCGACTTAGACTCAACTCTCGATTGCTGCATTCCTCGCTCCCTCTCTCTTTCTCTCTCTCTATATTTCTATCTCTGTCTCTCTCTAATCTCACTAATGTTGAAAGATGGCAAACACATTTGGAATCTTTTTTCTGAATAAAACGGATACTCTTAATTTTGTCTTTTTTCCCAATAAATAACTACTTTCCCTAAACCAGATATTATTGTTTAACTTATTATTTATTAATAATGTGTACAGAAATAAGATCATAAACTGTAATTTATTCATACAGTGTTTTTATAAATTTAAATTGAGATTTATCAATATTCCAAAGTCTGTCTCTAAGCCGTGTTGATTGAAAATAGCACATCCCAGAAGCATGTGTATAACATAGCATTTTTAAGTTCAAAACCTAAAACATTGACACATACTATTTACTATTACCTACACATGGGCAAAAATTAAAATATGTATGGGAGTATACACAGTACATTGGGTAATGATTACTTCAAGCTAGGGGAGGGCAGTGGTGATGCTTTAACTGTCTTGGTGGTTTTAACACATTATTTCCTTTTTTAAAACTAAATCTGAGGTGGGGCCAGCCTGGTGGCATAGTGGTTAAGTTCACGCACTCTGCGTTGGCATCCTAGGGTTCGGGGGGTCAGATCTCAGGTGCGGACCTATGGACCGCTTATCAAGCCATTCTGTGGCAGCATCCCACATATAAAATAGAGGAAGATGGGCACAGATGTTAGCTCTGAGCCAATCTTCCTCAGCAAAAAGAGGAGGATTGGCAGTGGATGTTAGCTCAGGGCTAATCTTCCTCAAAACAAAAAGAAAATCAAATAAATAAATCTGAGGTAAAGACAGCATGCTATTTTAACTTTCTCATAGATGTGTAGTCATTTGTTTACTCTGAACATATTTCTCAACAGAGTATAGATGTAAAATTATCATGGCTGCGTTTTCAGTAAAGAAATATACTTTCAGCTCTTTGTGAACTTCAAGGCTTAGAATATTAGGGATTCATTAAGAGAATTATAGAAGATAAAAGCTAGAAAGGGACCTTAGGAAATGAACGGGTCCAATATTTTTGTCTCTTTGCTCACTGCCATATTCCAACCACTTTGAACCATGCCCAGCACATAGTAGGTGCTTAGTAAATATTTGTTGGGTGAATAAGTGATATTGAGACTATAAACTGGTTGGTAGGGGAGTTCTTGGCCTAATATTTGAAACCTAATGAAAAGATTTTGGTCTTAAAAATAACATTCACTTCTTATCTTTTAGATATGGGTAAATGTCACCTTACCAAAGGCAAACAGGCTCTAGAGATTCGAAGTAGCTTATCTGAAAAGAGAGCACTGACGGATCCAATACAGGGAACAGCATATTCTGCAGAGTCTCTGGTGCGGAACCTACAGTGGGCCAAGGCACATGGTACAGTACAGCCTATTTTTGTGAAGTCTTTCTATAATAAACTTTTATTAAATCATGAATTTTTTTTCCTCCTGAATATACAACTTTCCTCCCAATTTTGTAGTGAAAATATTTTAGCCTGGGCAAATCCAAGACTAAAAAATGTTTCCATTATAGATATTAGACTGATTTATTTGATATTGGACATATTATTTAACCCATTATTTTTACCATTGGTAAAGTTAAAATATAATCATTTCTAAATTATTCTATTTTTAAAATAATTTTTAATTTGTCTCATGTAGTCCCTTAGACCTTCCTGTCTGAGAGCTGTTGCAGTGTGCTGTTTCCAAAATGAGACAGGCCTGAGTTCTGATCCTATCTGAGAGCTGTTCCAGTGTGCTGTTTCCAAAATGAGACAGGCCTGAGTTCTGATCCTGTCTCTCCCAACCACTCGATAAGCCTGTTACCTATAAAATGGGGACAGGAAATAGTACTTTACTTAATAGGGTTGTTGCTACTGAATAAGATCGCACATGTAAAGAGACAGCTTGGTGGTCAGCAAATACTGTTTGCTTATGAATACTACTTAGCATTCCCTCGGAAATTCCTAAGCATTCTGACGCTTGAAGCAGTGAGTTAGTGATCAAGAGAAAAGAAGGTGAGGTAGAAATCATATCTGTAGCTTAATTGCCTTTGGTAATTCTATGTGATTTAGTGAAAAAGTAACTTTGATTTATTAACTGAAATAAAGATTTTTCAGTTTTCTATGAGTCCCAAATATTTATGCTGGCAATCCCCTATTATAGATAATTGAAAATTAATTGTATTTGTTGAACTTCTATATAGTATCGTTTTTCTCATGACAGTCTGTTCTCTGAGATATATTTTTGGTAAATTAACATGTAAATTAAAATGTAAAATGCCATAAATATATTATCTTGACATTTCAAATAATCGAATAAGTAATTGAAATTGATTTTTTTCCTTTAAAAATGCTCTAAACAACAACAGTAACAAAATCACGGTGGTAAAGATCAACGGTAAACAAAAGCTTTTTCAAAATGAAACTAAAAGGTCAGATAGAAAGTATTTGTAACAAATTTGGTAAGTAGACAATTTTTTATAATAAAGAGCTTATGCAAAATGATAAGACAAAAACACAAAGATCCTCTCAATTAAAAAGAAAATTAAAACTATGATGGTATAATTCTTTCCTTTTTTAATCCTGTCAAATAGGCAAACATTTTAAAAATTTAAGTTACCTTGTTTTGGAAATGTTATGTAAAACTAGTATATTTATATTCTGTATAAATGGAAAACTGTCACATGTGAGGAACTATCAAATAGCTGTATCCAACAATCCTAAAGCATTAGGTATGTGTAAGAAGTAAAGACTATGACAGAAAAACAAAGTAAAACCCAGAAATATTATAGATATTCCAGAGTAACAGAACTGTTAATGGTAATAAACTATTCAGTGACATTATGCTATATTAAAAACTATTTTCATGAAGATTGAGGCAATAGTGAAAATACATCTACAATTGTATGTATACTTTTGATTACCACTGTACAAATTATATATGCAGAGGGACAAGAACTGGAAGAAAACAGTAAATGAAAGATTTTTGCTTGACCAGCAGAATATTGAGCTTTCCTTCTATGTGTATGTGTGTGTGTCTTTAAATAATATGTTAGTTATATAACATTTTTAAGCAAAAGAAAAAGGTCTAGCTGTATTTTGCCCCATAAAGAATATTTGGGGGCCGGCCACGTGGCTGAGTGGTTAAGTTCACATGCTGCAGTTTGGTGGCCCAGGGTTTCACCGTTCAGATCCTGGGCGCGGACCTAGCACCACTCGTCAAGCCATGCTGAAGCGGCGTCCCACACAGCACAACCAGAAGGGCCTAAAACTAGAATATACAACTGTGTACTGGGGGGCTTTGGGGAGAAGAAGGAGGAGGAAAAAAAGAAAATAGATTGGCAACAGATGTTAGCTCAGGTGCCAATCTTTAAAAAAAAAAGAATATTTGTTTGCTCCTTATCGGAAAACTTACCAAGCACCCTTTAAATAGTTATTTATAAGTTGTTCTTATTGTTCTTTTTCAGAACTTCCAGAAAGTATGTGTCTTAAATTTCAATGTGGCGTTCAGATTCAGTTAGGATTTGCAGCTGAGTTTTCCAATGTCATGATAATCTATACAAGTATAGTCCACAAACCACCTGATATAATGATGTGCGACGCCTATGTTACTGATTTTCCACTTGTAAGTCTCTCCTTTTCTCTTTCATTGTAAATGTAAGGATATATCCTCACTTATTAAAGACTTAATTTTTGGGGGCTGGCCCAGTGTGCAGCGGTTAAGTTTGCACGTTCTGCTTCTTGGCAACCCAGGGTTCACCAGTTCAGATCCCAGGTGCAGACATGGCACCGCTTGGCAAAAGCCATGCTGTGGTAGGCGTCCCACATATAAAGTAGAGGAAGATGGGCACGGATGTTAGCTCAGGGCCAGCCTTCCTCAGCAAAAAGAGGAGGATTGGCAGTAGTTAGCTCAGGGCTAATCTTCCTCAAAAAAAAAAAAGACTAAATTTTTGAAAACTTACTGTTGATGGTAAATATAAAAGGAAATATGTATACATATATATATTACATATATAGAAATACTTATTTGTATTTCAGTAACATATTTAAATTAAATCATATTTAATATTGTCATAATATTTAAAAACTTAACTGCCAAAATACCTTAAATTTGTCAAATTTAGAAATGTCTAAAGTTCACCCAGGAAAGATGCCTTTAATTTCCCTTACCCTAAATAGGGTATCAAAAGTGAAGGAATAAAATGTGCTCTACGTATGTCAAGAATAATTTTCTTTTAGAAACTATTGTTTCCAATATAAGTTATTACAATAGTGTAAGTCTTCTCTAGTTGTGGTAGTATATTGGAAGAATAGAAATCTAGTTCTGTTCTTTCCAAACACTTAGTATATGTACTTTGTGTTGGCCTAAAAAAGTCAATAAACACTGCCCCTGTTTCCTACCTAGGTGTGTAAATTGAGAAGGAAGCAAGGAGTAGGACAAATCCAAAACTTGACCTTTGCTGCTGATAGAGGCTTCATGGAGGACATTGCTTAGTGTGAGAGCGAATGGTCCAGCACTGCACCCCAGAATTAGAGAAGTCTGTCCACCAGTCATGGCAGCACTGGACCAGGATGGGCCTCCCTGGGCACTGGGCAGGGCAGAGCCTGAGGGCTTCTCTCTCGAGCTGCAGAACAGACCTCCTGCTCTTGGCCGGTTGACTCTAAAAGAGGAAAAAGTTAAGGGCTGCCTTTGACATGTCCATTTATTCTTCCTAAATATACGAATCATATAAATCCTCCTGCAGCTTCCCAAAAGTGATGAATGAGGAGAGAGAGAATCCAGGAATCAAAACGCTAATGAGGCTGGAACTTAAAAGGAAACTCGAGTAGGTTAAGAAGTGTTTCTAGGCATAGTTTGAAAGTCACTATCCTTTGAGAGCTAACTTTTTAAGTGTATCAGTGCAGAATTTAGAATTCCTATTATTACTCTAGAATGTTGTTTTCATTGTTTTTTTAGTCCTAGATAAGAGATTACCTACTTAGGCCAGAATTCATGAGGGAGCAATACATGCTAAGGTGTTTTATTGTCATAGACAATGTTGTGACTTTCACTGATTTCATTAATAACGTTTACTGATTTTCACAGGACTTAGATATTGATCCAAAAGATGCAAATAAAGGGACACCTGAAGAAACTGGCAGCTATTTAGTATCAAAGGATCTTCCCAAGCATTGCCTCTATACTAGACTCAGTTCACTGCAAAAGTTAAAGGTGATTCCTTTCCCTGTTCATAACTACTAATGGAAAACTTCATGAAAGTGGAAATTCATTTTGGCACATGAACCTTGTATTAGTCCCTAGATGTGCTGCTTCACTGAGTATTGGATTAGCGCAGAGATAACTGATGTACAGTGAGTCTTACCAGTGACGCTTTTCATATCGTCTTCTGTCCCTGATCCTGGGCTGAGGATTTTTGCCAGAGAATGTATGTGATTACTCTCCATGTTGCGAAGTTTGAGAGAGAGAGCATTGTCTACTTTTAGATATCTTAGCATTTTCAAATAATCATTACCTACTTCTGACTTTCTACAAAACTTAGCAAATTAGAATTGGAATTTATTTTGATCTTTTTTCATTTCTCATTGACTTACAAATCAGAAACTACTTCTGTATGGTTGAGCTTTCTAATAAAAGTATATCCTTGTCAAAGTTGAGTTTTTAATTTATTTATAGCTGCATGACGTTAGAATGTATCAGCCAAAACTTGGGGAATGAAGTGGGCACTGTTGACAATTACACGAGGACAACAGACGTAAACCTGTTGTCACCCTGTTCATAGCAGTCTACTGGCAGTCTATTTCTATCTTTGAAATTCAGTCCATTATCTTATTTCGATTATACTTCTCCACCTATGATTGTGGATTATTGTTTCATGGTATTTTAAAAACAGCTGAACTTTGACCTAAATGTAAAGCCAGATTCTTGTTTCGTTAAAGAATCATTCTTCATCTCCAGTAATAGGGAAGGTGAGTTCCCCACGCCCCACTGCTTGGAAAATACCTTTCTACCGTTTACCAGGAATACAATACAAGATCTCCATGATTTTGACTACTTTCAGTAGTAAGAACTGGAATGCTACTAATTCAAAGTATTGAATAGGGGAAAAGGAAGGCCTTTCTTAGTGTAGGGAAGGTGTGTAAAGGATGCCTTGAAGTTTGGAACCTGGAGAAGGGGAGCAAGAGTGGAGTTTTGTTGTTGTTTGGTTTTGTCTGTATTTGTGTGTATGAATAATATTTTAAGATTGATGTACTTTCACAGTTGATAAAAATAACAAACTTATTTCTTTACCTTTTCAGGAGCATCTCATCTTCACAGTATGTTTATCATATCAGTACTCAGGATTGGAAGATACTGTAGAGGAAAAGCAAGAAGTGAATGTCGGGAAACCTCTCATTGCTAAACTAGACATTCATCGAGGTTTAGGAAGGAAGACTTGCTTTCAAACTTGTATCATGTGTAACGGCCCTTACCAGAGCTCTACGGCCACCTCAGCAGAAGCTGGACGTTATCATTCATCTCAAGACTCATTCCATGGTGTTTACCATTCACATCTTGGTAACTCAAGTAATATTCTGCCATCAGACAGTTGTCGTTGCAGCCGGACTGCAGATGCATTTCTTTCAAGTCATCATACCCATCAGTATTCATGTCAGTTTGGTAGAAGTAATATGCCAGTAGAGACGACTGATGAAATACCATTCAGTTTCTCTGATGGGCTCAGAATTTCTGAAAAGTGACCTGCTTGTTTTTGAAAGTCATGGTAATTACGATGCCTCATATGCAACAGTACTTATATAAAGTGAGGTATTGTGAAAAAGCAAATATGTATATATAGAGAGAATGAATAACAGCTGTTTCATGGCAAACTCAGGACTTTGAGATGTTGGAATTATATTATTTAACCACAGACAACTTCCTCCTCTTCTTTCTCTTTTAAAATTTTGTGAATTAGTTGATTTATTCTCTAAGAATGGAGGTGTATTCTCTAAGTATGGATGTGTATATGTTTATGTGTATATAACAAAAATGCTTTCATTTTGACCACTCTGAAGTAATTAAAATGGGAATGGCATTATTGTAGAATAAGTCATTGTATTTCTAGAACCAGAGAAAGAACCGTGGTGATCATCAGGCTTAACCTAATTTTATCAGTGGGAGAAACAGATTGAGGCATCTTCTTTAAGTTAGAGCTGGCAACAGAACTGAGACCTCCAGATTTCTATTCCGGTGTTTATTCCTCTACTCACTGCCTTCCCAACAGGTTCTGAAACAGGTACTATTTTTGTAGATAGATTTAAAGATAGATATGTAAATATGCATATCTGTGTATAGTCTAGAAACGTACAAACTTTACTTTGTGATTATAGGACTTTACTGCAAATGTCAGTTAGGAGGTTTGTATATAAATCTTAGGTTGAACAGGCCGGAATTTCTTGTTCATAAGGTCGTTAAAGTACATAACAGGTGATGAAATGTTTGTCTATGTTAAAGCTAGACAGCAGGATAATTTTGCTACTGGATAATCTTGGTAGCTGCTTATCTGAATCTTACAAATGTTGGACACATCTTCCTTAATAATGTGTATTTTATTATTGAATTTTACTAGCCTTAGGAGATAATGTTATCACCTTTGGTTCTATCTAAAAGCAAGTTAAAAAGGCAACTGGCAATAACAAAGAAAAAGATTGAATTAATAATTTTAAAACAGCCCACAAAGAAAATCCCAGGCCCAGATGGCTTCACTGCTGTATTCTACAAACATTTAAAGAATTAATACCAGTCCTTTGCAAACTCTCCCCAAGAATAGAATAGGAGAGAACACTTCCCAACTCTTCTTACGAGGCCAATGTTACCCTGATAGAAAACCAGACAAAGACGACACAAGAAAACTACAGACCAATATCTGTTATGAATACAGACACAAAAATCATCAACAAAATGCTAGCAAACTGAATCCAGCAACATATAAAAAGGATTGTACACCATGACCAAGTGAGATTTATCCCAGGAATGCAAGGTTGGTTTAACATCCAAAAATCAGTGTAATATGCAAATAATTCTCATTATTCGCAGTAGTTATGTTCTGTAGTATCACAATGAATACTGAATTAGTGAATACAGAGCCATTGCTTCTAGGGGAAATGTGAGTGTGTGTGTATTTATACATATACACAACTCAAGTAGATTATAATCTTAAATCCTAAAAACAACTTATCCTGGTAGATTGTTTTCTTTATCTTAAAAAAGAGAAAATGAGGTTCAGAAGTATTAAGTGACTTGCCTGAAGCCACCCCACTAACAGGTGACAGAGTTGGGATTCCATCCCATCCAACTGGCCCCAGAGCTGCTTGCACTACACTGCCCTGCCCCCTGCCTTCTCCGTCCTCCGGTTGTCTCTGTGGGAGAGCTGAAACAAAAAGGCAAAGCATTGCCTTGTTTGACCTCGGCTGAGAACACGCACGTCAGAGATCGCAAAATTTTCACCAGGCTGCTCATGTCCGTGAATGATCGTAAAAGTGCTGCAAGTATTGATTTTGGGATTACGAATAAATGTTACAAATTGGCAAATTCACAAATACAGAATCGTGAATAACGAGGATCAACTGTACTATGTTCATAAAGGAGAAATTTACCATAATTACCACATTGTCTTAATAGATGCAGAAAAAGCATTTGATAAAATTCAGCACCCTTTCATGGTAAAAATACGCAAAAAACTAGGAGTAAAAGGGAACTTCCTCAAGATGATAAAAGACCTCTACAAAAAGCCCACGCCTAACATCCTACTTAATGGCGGCACACTGAATGCTGAAGACTTTCCTCCTAAGATCAGGAATAAGACAAAGATGCTCACTCTCACCAGTTCTACTCAACATTGTCCTTAGAGTTCCAGCTTAGGCAAGAAAAGGAAGTAAAGGGCAACCAGACTGGAAAAGAAGAAGGAAGACTGTGTGTATCCACAGATGACATGATCTTGTCATGTAGAAAATTCTAAGGAATTCATTTAAAGACTAATAAATGAGTTCCACAGTTGCAGGATAGATACGAGATCAGTATACAAAAATCAGTTTCATTTCTATACTAGCAATAAACATTCTGAAATTGAGATTTTTGAAAAGATCTATTTACAGTAGCATCAAGATGAACAAAATAAAACTACAAAACATTGTTGAAAGGAATTGAAGGAGACCTAAATAAATGGAAAGACATCTCCATTCGTGGATTGGAAGACTTAACATTCTAAAGATGGCGTGCTTCCCAAACTGTTCTACAGATTCAATGCAATTCCCATCAAAATCCAAGCTGGCTTTTTTGGGGCAGAAATTGACAAAATGATAAAATTCATACAGAAATGCAAAGGACCCCCAGCCAAAACAATCTTGAAAAAGGACAAAGTTGGAAGTCTCACATTTAGTAGATTTCAAAGCTTATTACAAAGCTACACTAATCAAGATAGTCTGGTACTGGCATAAGGATAGACAGAATATAAAAATACCATTGAGAGTCCAGAAATCCATACATTATGATCAATTGATTTTTGACTAGGATGCCAATACCATTCAGTGAGAAAGAGTAGTCTTTTCAACAGATAGTCCTAGGACAACTGGATAGCCACATGCTAAAGGACCTGTATCTTAGACCAATGCAAATTTTAACTCAAAATGAGTCATATACCTGAATATAAGAGCTAAAATTATAAAACGCTTACAAGAAAACAGAAGTAAATCCTTGTGACCTTGGACTAGCAATGATTTCTTAGATGAAACACCAAAAGCGCAAGCAGCAACAAGGGGGAAAAAATTGGAGTTAATCAAAATGAAGTTTTGTGCTTTAAAGGACACCATCAAGAAAGTGAAAAAACCCACAGAATGGGAGAAAATCTTTGAAAATTATGTCTGAAAAGGGACTCATATCCAGAATATATGAAGAACTCATAATAACAAGGCTATGCTAGTTCTTAATTATGGTCACTCCTCTGCAGTAACCAATCGACTGTGCAAAGAACTTTCTGATGATGGAAATTTTCTCCGTCTGCACTGTCCAGTATGGTAGCCTGTATCCCCATGTGGTCATTGAGCAATGGAAATACAGCTAGTGAGAGCAACTGGATTTTTTTTTTAATTTTGTTTTTAGTTTAAACAGTTATATATAGCTCGTGGCTTCCATATTCGACTGTGCAGCTGTAGAGGATGGGGCTAGAAGTTAGGTAGGGTAAGGGGACTTTGCCCTTTCACTTTATATTCTTCTGTATATTTGAATTTTTTTTAACTAAGCATGTATTATATTTATAATTTGTTAAAGTTTTTTAAAATAACTAAGAGAATGGTGCAGTTTTTGTCTTTTCTATCAGCCATGCTTTTGTTTTGTTTGACTCTCTTACACCAATTGCTTTGTAATATTAGCATAGGATTTATATACATCAGTGGAATTTCAGAAAGGTAACCTGTCGACGCCAATTACAATGTGAAGAAGAGATTAGGATAGTAAAGACTCACCTAAATCCGGAGCCAAATTTTTGATTCTGAGGAAGGGGGTGTTTTTCTGGAAAGTAACTTAAAAAATTATAAAGTAGCAATTATGAGTTACGTGTTTTCTAATAAAAGAATAATCAAATCTTGAGACATGAGATCATTTGAATATAAAACATTAAAATGTCCATCCGGAGGGGAACAGGTCCAATAAATAGAGGGCCACAGCCAAGGAAAGAAAGTCTTTAAAGAATGCTGACTCTGAAAAGGGGCATTTGCCCTTTCCTTTTTCCTCCATCTCCAATATTTATGGCTTTCCACACCTCTGACTTGCACATGAAGCAACAATGAGGTGGTCTCTTCAGTAATCACAATCTTTTTGACTTGTCAAACTCAGGAAATTCAGTGATACAGCCACAGCTCAGATAATTGATAAATTGACACATAGATTGGCACAAATTTAAAATCAAGAGGATGTCTGGATTTTTTTTACATAAAATTTTTTTAACAAAAGCCCTAATAAATTGTAAGTTTTTGCTGTTGTTTGGACATTCCTATGGTATTTACATACTAACATTGCTTTTAACTGTTAAGTGATGCCAAATACTCAGAATTTACACATTATTTTTGTGCATTTCAACCTGTTTTTCTCATTTGGCATTGCAAATTTTATCCAGGCCTAACTAAAATATATTTTTAATACTTTCCTGTGCATTATATAACTTTCTTATATTGATAAAATATTAGTAAAGAAAAATATACCCAGAATATGTGAATATTTGTACAAACGTATGTAATTTTTTCCCAATTTGACAGCATTAAAAATATTTCAGCATCAGACTCAAAGTTTGACTTTCCTGAGGTGGAGGAGTCTGAGTCAACTCCAGCTTTCACCACTAAATAGTGTGCCTTGAAGTGTGTTATTTCACTTGTCTGTGCTTCTATTTCTTTATCTGTAAAATGGGGATGATGATACAACATCAGAAGCTTATAATACTTTACAGGGCTGGCAGGACGAGGAAGATAATTCCTGTAAAGTGCCGGCTTTTTGAAAAGGATTGTCGTTCTTCAAATGTGGCTTTCACAAAACCATACCGGTCCATCCACCATACAGGGTGTATTATTTGTTATTAAGGTACTTCCTACAAAGTACTATAATAGCATTAGCAATGTAGCATCGGCTTATAAAGTAAATTGCAATTCAATTTTGTTCATTCCAAAATCACTTTTCAAAAAGCATGGAAATTTAATGTCACCACTTGTTAGTGTTATGTATAACGTGCATTATATCAACACACAAAAACAATTGATTAGCAGGGTTTCTCTCTGATTGGTGGGATTATTTGTCTTTGCTTACCTGTATGTTCCTGTTTTTATAAACTGAACAACTATTATATAATTTTCAAATATAGATATACACATTGTATAATGCAAATATGCTAAGCTTCAATAAATTTGCTTTTAGAATACATTAATTTTTCGTAAATGAAATCAAGTTTAAAAATGCACAGGACTTCATGGTTTTTTTTAATGTCACGAGTAACACACAGGTGCTTTTTTTTTTTTTTAAGATTTTCAGAGGAAATGTTCTTTTTTTTTCTTTTTTCTACTTTATTTCCCCCCCTCCCCCCCCCCCCCGGTACATAGTTGTATATCTTAGTTGCAGGTCCTTCTAGTTGTGACATAGGTGCTTTTTATTCTGCCTGTTACAAAATAAGTAAATCTGAAGTAATTCCTAAAAATCTAAAGTAATTCCCACTTTTTTGCATCATGTTAAAAGCTGACCAGTATTTAAGTAGTAGAAATGGTTGGCTGAGTATTCCAACATTAATCAATTGCTAGCACCAGACTTTGAATATTTTTAAATTTTGAAACATTTCCAAAGTTAGAGAAAAGTTGCAAAACTAGTACAAAGAAGTCCCATATTCCTTCACCCTGATCCCGTAAATGTTAACATTTTTCCATGTTTTATCATTTTGTCTCATAAATGTATGTGTGTTTTTAGGTGTATCTGCATACATATATATGACATTTTTTTCCTGAACTGTTCGAAAGTAGGTTACCCTTTTGCCCTTAAATACTTGTGTATATTACCTGAAAACGGGAACATTCTCCTACATAACCACAGTACAACTATCAAGATGATACTTGGGAATCCAGAACCTTCCCCTACTGTATCCTGCACACCAGCAGCCAGGGTGCTAACCTTATGTGTTCCCTTCCCTCAGGGATGGCTGTCCAGTGCTCCTTGTCCAATATCTAAAAACTATTGTTTCAGATATTTTGGTGACTTTCTGGTGGTTTGAGGTTGGAGAGTAATTCCGGTCCTATCGTTACATTATGACTAGAAGTGTACAATTGCAAGTAATGTTTTAAACTAATCACGTATTCAAAAATAATTTTGGATTAATTTGTGTATATTGCAAGAAACTGACACCTTTCTGGGCAAACTATTTCCCTTCCTATTCACTATTCCACCCCAAACCTGACTTTTTAAAATGGAGCTTGCTTCTACTCTTTTAGTGGAATAAGTGCTTCATCACTATTACCGCATAAATACATGGGAACTTAAGATGTTGTAAACGTTTATGCAAAGGAAGGAAAGCAAATAAGCCTTTGGGGTGGGGCATGTCACTCTCTCTGTGGTAGGTACACGCGTCGCACACACAATCTCATTGAACTTAGCCTCGCAATTTACAGATGAAGGAACAAATTGTTAGGCTAACCCAAGATATTAATTTACCCTGGATAACCCAACTGGCAGGTGGCAGAGGCACGATGATTCGAACCCAGAACAGAGCCCATTATTTTTTCCACAGTGCTACTGATTATTAGCCAATAATGAAGACACGCAATCATTGTTGAATAATGTTGAATCAATGCAAAAATGATATAACATTAAATGCTCATATTTGGTGGAGTATTAAATAAAGATCATATCTAAGAGATACAAGTCATTGAAGTTTGCAAGAAACCATCCTACTGTGAAAACAGAAGGAATGGCATCTTTAATTTGATAACTTGCTCTCGGTGTTTTTCCAACACAGCAGAAAAAGAGCCAACAGTGATTTCTGATGACTTAAAATGTGTTAATAATGTGGCTTAACATTTCATTCTTCTAAAAAGAATTTTAAAATATTAAAACATTATTCTTAAAGGAGAAAGTAATTTATCTTTAAGTGTGAAAGTCACAGATCACGCTCCAAAAATTTCCAAAGGAGTTGACCTAAAGTTAATAATGTTGCTATATTATGCTTAGTAGAGTTCTGACATGGAAAGGTGCTAAAAAAATATATTTTTAAAATACAGTAGTCCCCCACCTTATCTGCAGTTTCGCTTTCTTAGGTTTTGATTACCTATGATCAACGAGATCCAAAAATATTAAATGGAAAATTCCAGAAGTAAATCATAAGTTTTAAATTGCAAGCCATTCTGAGTAGTGTGGTGAAATCTTGCTCGTCCCGCTTCATCCCTCCTGGGACATGAATCTTCCCTTTGTCCAGGGTCTCCACACTCTACCCACTATCTGCCTATTAGTCACTTAGTACCCCTCTCGGTTATCAGATGGTAGTATTGCAGTGCGTGTGTTCAAGTAACCCTTATTTTACCTCATAATGGCCCCAAACCCCAAGAGTAGTGATGCTGGCAATTCAGATGTGCCAAAGAGAAGCCATAATGTGTTTCCTTTAAGTGAAAAAGTGAAAGTTCTCGACTTAACAAAGAAAGAAAAAAAATTGTATGCTGAGGCTGCTAAGATCTATGGTAACTTTTATTACAGTATATTGTTATAATTGTTCTATTTTATTATTAGTTATTGCTGTTAATCTCTTACTGTGCCTAATTCACAAATCAAACTTTATCATAGGTATGTGTGTATAGAAAAAACAGTATATATAGGGTGGGGTACCATCTGAGATTTCCTTATCCACTGGGGGTCTTGGAATGTATCCCCCACGGATAAGGGGGACCACTTTATTTTTGTAAGTTTTACTACTTCCAACTTTGTGTAGAATGGTCATTACCACATTACAAAGATTTAGTGTCTTCCCTAAACCCTGATAATTTTTTAAATATATATCTTGTATGTACATCTATCCTCCTGGCCGCCAGACTTGGGTTCTGACATTGTCATCTGGCTTTGGTGTCCTCTGTCCTGTGCCCCAGCTTGGGTAAGTGGCTTTGTTTCCCTCCCCAATTTCCTGTTCTAACAGTTGGCCTCACACCAGAATCCAGTGGTTTTCAAACTGTTCAGAGTGGCTGCTCGCTTGAAGGATGGGACTGGGGCTCCCCACCTCTGTTTCATCGAGAGCAACTCTGCTTTTATCTGTTTTACGTACTGCCTTTCCAAGTGCTTCGGTTTGTGTAAAAAAATCCTAAGCTAAAAATAACAGTTCGGCTCCTCTCTCACTAGACCCCACCATTGCTTGGGGATCCTGCCCTCACACACACAGCCATTCCTCATACCAGCCGGGTGACCTTGGGCAGACTATGGTGCTGTGAGGGCGTCTCGCCTCCCCGTTAAAGGGGGCAGTTCAGAAGGCCAGTCAGTCTGAGCTGCTGATGACAAGTAAAGGCCATATGAGCAGGTACTGACCAGCAGTTTTGGCAAAGAGCACAGAACTTGGCCCTTAAATCAACTGTCATTCAAGATGTGACTTGCTGGTAGGAGTTATTAACAAGGCAAGACACCATCTGATATCTTCCCATTTGAATCAGTTATTGCTAACAAGGTATTAAGTTTCTTAAAACCTGATTTTACATTTTGGTGTCACCTGACCTAGTTGTGGTCCCGAGAGGCGCACGGTTTCGAGGCACACACTGACAGGCCCCCCAGCAAGGCAAAGTGTGCTTGTTGGAGAAGGTCAGGGGTGTGGTACACTGGGTCAGCACATGCGTGCATGCCCTCCCTGGAAGCACACCTGTGTGGAAGGCCAGTTCACAGTCAAAGGCGTTTTTGTAAGTGTGATGGGAACAAGGGGAGGCACTCGGATGAATGTAGTGGTCAAGGACGCCAGGATAAGATGACGCAAATATCTGTCTCATCGGCCAGCCTTGCCAATGAGCCTGGAACGCTTCCAAGGCAAGAGTCGCTCTGTCCTGGACAGCACCCAGAGGGCACTGCCAACATCTGCTGCCAACGCCCGTTCTGGCAGAGGTTTTTCTTCCCCAGTAGTATACATTTGACCAGCTTGCAGACTTGCCTTGCTGGTCTGGGAGCCATTTTAACCACATCAGCTGACTTAACACATCTCAGGTCTGACCCACGCTGTGTCCAGGTCACGGTGTGACTCTTGGGCTACCATTTCCCTCATTTCTAAGTCCTCACTCTTGTTGACAGCATGTGACCAACAAGGGTAACCAAGGCTCAAGCTGAGGCTAGCCAGCAGAGAGAGTGGAGGGCTGCAGAAATCGCACAGTTATTAGATAGCATTGATTTTGTCCATAGACTGAAAAGAAAGTCAACAGATAACGTAGTGAGGAAGGGTAAGGAAGACTGTTCACAAGGTCCTGCTCAGCTGAGCTGCACGGCCGGCCCCCTGCTGGCGAGAGGTGGGAGGGAGGCATGTCTGTTTTCCGGTGGGCAACATGGGCAGCTGGCTTTCAAAAGGCCTCTGTGAAGGGAGGCTACTGAGGTTGGCCCACACTGAGCGGGAGCTCACTGACCAGATGCCAGAGGGTCTGGGGTCACCAGGCAGCCTGGAGCCGAAGCTCCCTGGGCCTATCTCCAAAAATGCAATCTGAGTGGGGACAGAAGGGCTGTGAGAGATGAAAGGGCAGTTGCAGGACCTGTTCCTCCAAGTTTCACATCTGGTCCAGAGCATGCAAAATGTTCCCCCAGTCAATGCTGCTGCCTGAGTCTGAGGAAGCTCTGATCCCATCCTCAGATGCTTGGGGCTCTTAAGTGGGAAGACTTGGGAGTCTGCAGAGTCCCCTGCAGGAATTGGTGACACAGCCCCTGAAAGGAGAGGATTTCAGAGAACCTCTATTCTTGAAGGCGGAGGCACCAGCAGACCTGTCACCCAGCTCCTCTGACAAGCCCTCCGAGTCCTCAGCATCTGAGTGCAGGGCCACCTCAGGCAGCTCCTTGCTGGTAGATGACGAGCAGGGGGCTCGAGTAGAAGCAGCAGGACTCCTGTCACTGCAACACTGCCTTGAGCTCCACCGGCTTCTCAAGCACGGGGCCCAGGAGCTCACGGCGCAGGTGTGCCCATTGTGGAAGAACTGGAACAGCGCCTCCTTGAAGCCCTCCACTGACAGCCTCCATCCTTAGTACTTGTTCACGAACGTGAGCTGCTCACTGCCTGCCTGGTACACCGGCATGACACACAGGTGCACACCAGTGACCACAATGTGCTCTGCTGGCATTGGTGCATCCAGCTGGTGCCTTCTCCTCGGATGCATGGTCACCATGCTGGCATGTACCCCTCTAGAGGTCCAGGACACAAGGCACCCCGTGGCGGGAAGTCAGGTTCTCCAGTGAGAGAAATTCATACTGGTTCCGATGTTTCATTCTCCTTCACCCTCTGTAACTGTTGCTGGGGACACTTCATGCTCCAAGGGTTAGAGTGTTTAAGCTGGGAACTGACATTCGTCGTTTTCTCTACACTGTAGCACAAGATTTCAGATTTCTTTAGCCCCTCAAATTCTTCTTCTAACTAACTTCTTCGAACTGCACGAACCTTCTCGGGAGAAATGTGATCCTACCAAGAAGAGGCAGCATAGGATGAAGAGGGCAGCCGCCTGGGGTTCAAAGCCCACTCTGCAGCTTGCTCACCTCTGAATGTCTCAGTTTCCTCATGGGTCAACAGTACTGTCTGCCCCACAGAGGTATTGTGAGCATTAAATAAGGTAACACAGTAAAGACCTTGGCACAGGCAGGCTATAGTCAAAACTAAGTGACTGTACTGACATTTTCACCAAAATAAAATGAGGACCACCCACTGAGTTATTAAACTAGAGAGAAAGGAAAGGTGTAGTGGGTTGAATGGTGGCCCCCCAAAATATATCTCTCTCTCCTAACCCCAGGAACCTGTGACTGTGACCTTATCTGGAAATAGGGTCTTAGCAGATGTAATTAAGTTAAGGATTTGGACTTAAAATCATCCCGGATTAGGTGGGCCCTGAATCCAGTGGCAATGTCCTTTATAAGAGACGGAAGAGGAGAAGACGTGGACACAGAGAAGGACGTGTGAAGATGGAGGCAAGGGTGGGAGCGATGCAGCCACGTGCCAAGGAATGCCCGGAGCCACCACATGCTGAAGGGGCAAGAAAGAGTTCTCCTAGTCTAGAACCTTCCAAGGGAGCATGGCTCTGCCAAGACCTTAATTTCTGCCTAGTAATACTAATTTTGGATTTCTGGCCTCCAGAACTGTGAGACAATAAATTTGTGTTATTTTAAGCCGCCAAGCTAGTGGCAGTTGGTTACGACAGCCCTAAGAAACTAATACAGAAGGGCAGCGCACAGGTGAACCAACCCTCAGACAGGCTCCCACCCGGCCTGCCTTCGGAAGGACGTTATGGGAGAGGAGGCAGAGCGGATCCTGAGCCCAATCCACTTTGTTTCCCAGAAGCCTGCCTTTAGCTCCAACACTTCTGTCGCAGTCTCTTGCGCCCCCTCCTGGCCCAAAGAAAGAAGTGTGCCCCCTCCAGCCCCAGAGCTATTTGATATTTCAGCAGAAATGGGTGAATGGAGGGAATCTCAGAACTTAAGAAGAAATACGTTTGAAGAAGAAAAAAATTTAATAGTGCGTTCTTTCCCCAGTCTCAGAAAACAGAGTGAAGAGTTTACCACTGGTCTAGAAGTCTCAGGCTCCACCCTGTGTCCTCTCATCTTTCTTGGTAAATTCAACTTTGTGTTGATGACCGACCAGCAACTTTTCTCTCCTTTGCTTGACTTCCTCATCAACAGGGACCATTTCGTGTAACTTAACCACACATCCCCCTGGAGCCACCCTGGCCCTTGTCACCACAGAAGTTAAACCTTGCCCTCTCTGATCGCAAACGCCTATGCTTTTGCTCACTTCCCCAAGTGTTCCTTCCACAGTAACCATTCAACCTGATCAAGGCTGCTAACTCACTGACCCCTCTCAGAGAGGCTCATTCACAGCCTCTCTTGACAGCTTGTTTTCTTGTCTCACCCGGAGTCTTTGGTTCATCTTTCTACCACTCTCACCAATAACTCCCTTGATCCACCCTCCCTCCATTTTCTTTTAACTGGCAAGACTCCAACCCCAACCATCTTCCACACACGTTTTCTTTCTTCCCAGACCCTCATTCCTCCTCCTTGTCCCCTCTGTGTTTTGACTGGAAACCTTGCCCCAGCCATCACTGAGAAGATGGAGCCGTCACAGCTGTGTTACCGAGTCAGCTGCATCCATACCATACATTTGTCTTCCTGTTACCGTGGAGGACGTAACCTCCTCCTGTCTAATCCCTCCCCAGATACTCTGGGTCCTGTCTCCTTATTTTCCTCCCCAAATTTTACGTCTTTCATTATCCTCCTCTTTCTTACATAATCAATATCTCTCTTTCTAACGACTTATTCACATTGGCATACAAACCCACTGTCAGGGCCAGCTTCATGGGCATGTGACCTTTCAGTTGCACAGGTCCCAGTGCTTGCTTTAATGCTCTACTCTCACCATCTTCAAATTCTTTTTTTTTTTTTTTTTAACATCTGCTGCCAATCCTCCTCTTTTTGCTGAGGAAGACTGGCCCTGAGCTGACATCTGTGCCCATCTTCCTCCACTTTATATGTGAGATGCCTGCGACAGCGTGGCTTGCCAAGCGGTGCCATGTCCGCACCCAGGATCCGAACCAGCGAACCCAAGGCCACCGAGAACATGCGAACTTAACTGCTTAACTGCTTAACTGCTGCGCCACCGGGTCAGCCCCACCATCTTCAAATTCTTCATAATTTTTGAAGGAGGTGCCGGTCCTGCCTGCTGTAGTATCTCCGATTTTCTCTGCTTCCCCTGCTAAGTCACCAGAGGAATATCCCGTGTGAACCACCTCTACAGCTTCACTTTCATTAACTCTTTTTTTCTTTTTTTAAAGACTTTATTTTTTGCTTTTTCTCCCCAAAGCCCCCAGTACCTAGTTGTATATTCTTAGTTGTGGGTCCTTCTAGTTGTGGCATGTGGGACGCCACCTCAGTGTGGCTTGATGAGCAGTGCCATGTCCGCGCCCAGGATTCGAACCAACGAAACACTGGGCTGCCTGCAGCAGAGCGTGCGAATTTAACCACTCGGCCACGAGGCCAGCCCCTCATTAACTCTTAAAATGTTCAAATCCCAACACTTTTCTCCTGAAACCGTCCTTGTCAAAGTTACCAGTGGCCTCCATTTGGTCAAATTCAATGACTACTTTTCTGTTGTCATCCCTGAAGACCCCCTCTAAACAAGGCCTCCTCTTTATTCTCCATCCTAGCTCTGTTCTCAGTTTGCAAGTGTAGGATTGCTAATGTATTTTTGCCTCTTCCCACTAGACCCTAAGCTTTGAGGCCAGGGATCGCGTGTGCCCACTGCCTGAGGCGGTGCCTGACCCACAGAGGGCACTCCCGGGTGTTTGCTGAGTGAATGAATGAATGTACAAGAGAGTTAAAGATCTTAGTAAGAGTTCAAATGATCAATAATGTATAAACTCAGCAGACAAATTTCTAAAAGCTAGAAACATCTGATGGGCTGAGAGAAAAAGAGGAACCAAAAAACTGGATAACTTGGGAAGAAAACAAGCAGATCTAGAAGCAGTGCATGCTGAGAGAGCTGGAAGGATGCGTGGCTGCCGTCAGAAGGCAAGATCCTAAAGTTGAAGGCTTCTGAGACAGTTGTGAAGAGTTGTAAGTCCCGACTACTTTCGGGGTGTCACGAGTGTGGGTGGCTTAGGTGAACTGGAAGTGAAAGTCACTGGAGTGCAGGAGATCAGGAGATCAAGGAACTGATCTGAGGTTGCCGGCTAAGTTGCTCATCTGAATATTCAGGTGATCAGATTGACAATAGAAGATGGAGTCAAGGGGAAGACTTCGCCAAAATTTTCAACAAAGAATGACTGACATTTACAACGTGCCTACTATGTGCCAGATTCTGTTCTAAGTGCTTTACGTATATTATGTTGTTTACAAACACATCTTGGAGATATTGTGAGTTCAGCTTCAGACCACCGCAATAAAGAGAATATTGCGATAAAGTGAGTCACACAAATTTTTTGGTTTCTTAGTGCACAGAAAAGTTGTGGTTTACACTATACTGTAGTTTACTAAGTGTGCCATAGCATCATGCCTAAAAAAATGGACATACCTTAATTTAAAAATACTTTATTACAGTGCAGTCACTATGGAAAACAGCATGGAGATTTCTCAAAAAATTAAAAATAGAAATACCATATGACCCAGCTAGCCCACTACTGGATGTTTATCCAAAGAACATGAATTCAACAACTGAAAGAGATTTATGCACCCCTAAATTCATTGCAGCATTATTCACAATAGCCAAGACCTGGAAGCAACCCAAGTGCCCATCAATGAATGGATAAAGAAGATGCAGTATATATATATAATGCAATATTATTCAGCCATCAAAAAGACAAAATCATGCCATTTGAGACAACATGGATGGACCTTGAGGTATTACGCTAAGCAAAATAAGTTGGACAGAGAAAGACAAACACTGTATGATTTCACTCATATGTGGAAGACAAACAGATGAGGAGAACAGATCACTGGTTACAGAGGGGAAGGGGGTTGGGGGTAGGCAAAAAGGATAAAGGGGCACATATGTATGGTGACAGATAAAAACTAGACTTTTGGTGGGGAACACAATGCAGTCTATATAGAAACTGAAACATAATAACGTACACCTGAAATTACACAATTATATAAGCCAATATGACCTCAATAAAATTTTTTTAAAAAATAAATGAAAATTTAAAAATACACGTAACATTAAAAAATACTATATTGCTGAAAAATGCTAACCGTCATCTGAGCCTTCAGTGAGTCGTAATCTTTTTGCTGGTGGAGGGTCTTGTAAAAAATGCAATTTCTGTGAAGCACAATAAAGCAGAGCCCAATAAAACGAGATAGACCTGTATATGTTACCAACAACTCTATGAAGCGCTTTCTATTATCATCCCCATTTTATAGATGAGGAAATTGAGGCGGGAGAGGTAACCACAAGGTCAAACAGCTAGCCAATAGTAAAGCTGGTATAGGAATTCCAGTCGCGTGGCCACAGAGACCATGCTGGTCTTGTTTGAGTGACAAGAAGATGGCAGACACAAGAGGAGGTAGTGTTGACGTCAAACAGAGAGGAAGGCAGGAACCAGACGGCGAAGGGCTTTGTATTTCACGCTAAGTTTCGTAATCATCGTCTTGGCAGTTGGCAGACTTTGAAGGAGGTCAGACAGGGGCGGAGCAGCATCATGTTAATGTTCTGGACATTCAGTCTGGCTGCCGGGTCAGGTGGGAACGGCCTGGGGGCAGGCAAGCTCTTCAGAGACTCGTGCCACGAGGCGGCACTGAGAGTGGACAGGGCACCTACAACTCCGTTTTGGAAAAGAAATGGGGCATGTGGCAATGGTGGAAAGACAAGCCAATGACAGGGCACACCCTGGAGAGACAAGCAGGGTGAGGCCGCACCCCCGGAGAGGCTAGAAGCCAGAGTCGCACCCCCCTCCACCCCTGCTCAGGGGGGAGTTGAAGCTCACCTAGCCTGAAGGGGAGCTAGCTCATCCAGGTCCCCTGGAAAGGGCTTGCTATGGATGCTGCCAGCCCGCACCAGCACAGGGTGGGTCAGACCCCAGTGAGCAGCCCTGGGACCCGAGCAGGAGAAGCAGTTGGGCAGCTGCAGGGGGCCCTGTGGGCATTCAAGGCCCGGCTTTCAGGACGGCCGGCTCTGCAGAGTGCTCCTGGGTCTGCCCCTGCTCGCTGGGCAGGGCGTTGGCTTGGCTTTCCATCTGGTCCAGAAGTTCTGAGGAGCCTTGAGCTGGGCTTCCCAGCAGAGGGCAGTGCAGGCTTGAGTTTGCCCTTGGCCCTCCCGCGTGGGGAGGCAATTGGCACCTTCCCCATCTGCCATGGGAAGAACACACTGAGGGGGCAATTCTGCATTTACCACCCGGAGCTTCCACACACACTCAGGGCCACCCCATCCAGCCCACGGCTTACTTCAGTGATGGGAAGAAGATAGGGGTGGCCATAGGGAAGGTAGGGACAGCCGAGGGAACGTGGAAGGAAAGGCTGCTAGCATAGCAGGAGTGGCGTGGGGGCAGCCAGGCTCAGCCAAGCCTTGAGCAAGCCATTACAAGTGGTCATTGCTCTCTCCTCTCCTGTCCTCTCACTCCCACGACCATGGTGCCAAAAAGCACAAAATCTGATCCAAAGAGCTTGAAGTCAGCAATTCCAAAAGTCCCATGCACCCCAATGTTCATCGCAGCATTATTTACAATAGCCAGGACATGGAAGCAACCTAAATGCCCATCAACTGATGATTGGATAAAGAAGATATGGTGTATATATATATATAATGGAATACTACTCAGCCGTAAAAAGAATAAAATCGTCCCATTCGTAATGGCATGGATGGACCTTGAGGGAATTATGTTAAGTGAAATAAGCCAGATAGAGAAGGACAATCTCTGTATGACTCCACTCATATAGGAATTTAAACATGTGGACAAAGAGAACAGATTAGTGGCTACCAGGGGAAAGGGGGGGTGGGGGGTGGGCACAAAGGGTGAAGGGGTGCACCTACAACACGACTGACAGACAATAATGTACAACCGAAATTTCACAAGATTGTAACCTATCATTAACTCAATAAAAATTTAACTTAAAAAAAAAAAGCACAGAATCCGTAAGAAGTGCCACTCCCGGGCATGGGCATGGCCACATGCCACTGGACCCTCTGAGGAAGGCTCCTGCTTTGAGGAACTGTCAACAGTGCCCCCCCCCCCAGGGCCCCTCCTGGGAAGGGTCAGGACACAGGAGCAAAGGAACTCACAGGTGCGGCTGAGCTCCTAAACCCACCCACACAGCAGGAGGACACGCACGGGAGGAGTATAGAAGGCTCCCCAGAAGACGTGACTCCAGACTGAGCCTCTTGGAATTGGGTGTCAATCGTGAATGAAAGTCTTAGGTCCCTCCTTTCTTTTTAATAATTATATTTTTTAAATTATTTGAATGGCAGTAAAATATACATAACATAAAATTGACCACCTTCAGCATTTTAACTGTCCAGTTCAGTGGTATTAAGTGCGCTCACACTGTTCCCACTCTAGATTTTTGTTGTGATTTCTCATGTACAGAATCTGAGGCACAGAGAGATACCCTGAACCTCCAAGAAAAGGCAGAGTCCTGGGGATGATTTCGCTGAGAAGAATGCGGAAGGAATCCCAAGGTGGGCATGAGAGGTTCTTCAGGCCGTCGTGTGCCACGAACTTTCCCGGACCCTTCTGCCCTGGGGGGTGGGAAGGGTGGGGGGGGGGTGTTATATCCTGCACATCTGGGGCCTATCTTCACCCACGCCTTCCCCATGCACCGGCCAGACAGCACCTGCAGCTCATCTGGATTGTATTGAGAACCCCAAAGGGAGCCCTGCCCACGTTCAGAAACAGGACGGAAGGCTATTCAAAGTCCTCTGAAATATCACTTTGAAAACAATCTGTACAGTATGTAAAAGAAAAACAATGAGTAATTATGACAAAAAAAATTTTAACCGGTAAAATGCATTAGATATTTGGCCTTCAATGAGCTAGAAGGCTGAGCAGGACAGAACTTGAACCCCTATGCTAAGAACAGCTCATAGCCAGACAGCACCTGCTATGAGCCTGACGCTGTGCTTACTGCTTCTCTCACTCAGGCCTTTTTGGTGGAGGCGCTCTTATTATGCCCATTTTACAGGGGAAGAAACTGAAGCCCCAAGGGCTGGCTGACTTGCTCAAGGTCACAGAGGAAGTAAATGGTGGAGCCTGGATTCGGACCCCACAGACTGGCTTCCGTGACGTGGCTTAATAGCCACAGCTTTGCCCACCTCTGTGCTGGGTGCCGGGGTGCAGCGATGAGATCGACTGGAGGGGTTCCTGTTCCGGAGGCTCAGAAGCAGGTGGAAGGGTGAGTTCCCCGTCTTTGAACAATGTCAGAGTCACCAATCCTGATGAGCTAGAATTACCCTAAATCTGTCCACTTTGATTGGTAAATGTCCACCGAAAACCTTTAACAAGAGTTATCAGGGCAACCACAGGGGCATTCACACGTGCTCACCAACCATCCACCTCTTTCCACTGCATGCCCTCTGTTTCCGCCTTTGTGCAAAAAAAGAAAAAAAGTGTCACCAAAGGACCTAAGAAAGTCCGGAATGTTTTAACACTCTGACACGTCTTGGGATGTGCTGTCTGTGGATAACCTTCCTCAGCCTGTCCCTTCTTCTCCTTCATTCTTTGCTGCCCAGATCTTTAAGGAACTTGAACCTGAGAGCACCTGGCCAGGGAGGTCATGTTATCCCCGGATCCGAAAGCACAGAGAGAAAAGTAGAACAGGAACTGAGGAATGATTTTCTATTTTCCTGTACCTGGTTTTTTACAACGCACATTGGCTCTTATGTTTCAAGCCAGTGGTAGGTGGAAAAGAAAGAGGTTTGAAAACAACATGGTTTCAGGTACACCAGGCAGCTGAGCACAATGTGCTTTTAATCAACCTCTCCTTTCTCCGGCTCCCTATCTGACCTTCCCCCTTAACTTGTGCCCACTGCATTGTCACTGGGGAGGGACCAGCAGCTGCTCCAATTGGTGACAGCCCACATCTATTTATTCCTCATCACCTAGCTATACTTATAGAACAAAAAATACAGCTTTCGTGCCCAGGGCCTGATTGATTTGCAGCTGAGGCATTTATGCACACACTCTTCCTTTTTTCCCTTTGTTATCTGCTCATTATTTTTCGTACTGGAGGCCTGCTTTCATTTGTACGTACACGTGGGTGACATTTGAATGTACTTTGAGCTATAAGTGTTTCAACAGATATTAGGTACTAAAAAAATAAATCCATAACAGCAAAAGGGACTGAGAGGATGGAGATGGGCCTGCCTGCTGTCTCCCTCCGGTGGGGGGTGTCTGCGTCTGGTCCTTTCAATATTTGTTTCGTTTTGTTTTCCAGCATATCTTCAGTGCTCATGTTGCTAAATGCAGCTGCATTTGGTGGCTTCTAGAATTTTTGCAGCCCCTTTTCCCAATTAGTAGTGCACGCATCTGTTAACCCTCTGCCGTGCTTCTGAGCCATCTCTAAAATGAAGTGTGCGCCCTCTCTCCTGCACCACGCCCCCTCTGAGACTCTTGCCAGGAAGTGCCTCCAGTGTGTAACTCATCCCAGAATTATCAGTTAAAAGGAACTGTTTCTGGCTTGATCAGCAGAGAGAATAGGATACAAATTCTATTGTGGGAAGATGTCATTCTCTTGGGATTTTCTCCTCCCATCTCATTGGACCAACTTAAATGCCCATTTTATTTTCTGTAAACCGGGGTTTCTCGATCTCGGCATTATTGAAATGTGAGGCCAGATAATTCTTTGTTGTTGGGAGCGGTCCTGTGAATTGTGGGCTATTTTAGCAGCATTCCTGACCTCGGCTCACTAGATTCCAGTAGTACCACCCTATTCTTCCCCAACTTGTGACAACCAAAAATGTCTCCAGATATTGCCAAATGTCCTCTGGGGACAAAATTGCCCCCCCTTGAAAATCACTGATTTCGTGGTTAGAAGCCAAAGATGCCACAAAACATCCTACAATACACAAGAGAGCCCCTACAACAGAATTATCTGGCCCAAAATGTCCATAGTGCCGAGGTTGAGAAACCTGGCCCGACCGTTTAACCCAGTATAAGTCAAGTCTTCTGTGTTTTGCAGCCTAGCAGATTCCTATCCGATACACCCCACATTAAGATTTTTCTCCCTGATAAAATCAAAGGATTGGAAGAGCTCTGTAAAAAGTAAGAACTTTGAAGAGGGGCAGTGTGCTTATCCTTGGGGCTTGGAGCTATCCAGAACTTGGTACATAGAGCTAAACTCTTCAAAGGGAAAGGATAGTGGGAAATCGGGGCTCCTGTGGAACTGACCAGCAGGGCTGAGGGAGGGATGGTCATTGTAACCTCAATGCCGACCCAAGGGACCATGTTTTGTGCAGTCTCCCGTTGGGGGCTTTGAAGCCACAACACTGGAAGAGAAGGGCAGCAATAAATGTGCTGTGCTGGGGGCCTGTGCGGGCAGCAGTTTATGCTGTGGTGCAGGGAGAGTCAAAGGCGCCCATGTGCTCAAGGCTCAGACCAGGTTCTAGAATCTACCGGAAGATCTGACAACAGGGCAGAAGATTTATGACCAGGACCATCTTGGAGGTTCTGGGACGAGTGGATGCCACCTCATTGTCTTGACTCTGGGGGAGGTGAGGCTGCACTCCTTTTGAATGGTGCTGAATGGGGGACTCTGTAAGCTTGATGGCATTCTGAGCAGCTTTCTCTGCTGAGAACTCTGACCCTGAACCTGGTTCTCTTGAAAAGCAGAAGGAAATGCTTATATGTGGTGTATGTGGCTCCCATCAGGATTCTTCTTACTAAGTGAAAGCCAGAAACGGTCTCATTGGAGACAGTCAAAAAGAACTCGCTGTGCTTTGCTTGTTATAAAATCCATTTTCCATTCTCCGTGACTGCCGTGGCCAAGGGCCTCTCCCTGTCAACCCGTGTGGCCTGCCTGGTTGGTAGCTGGACTTTCAAGGGCTTTCTCTACTTTCTGGGGGAGGAAATTTATCCTGCTCCAGGATCTCACCACCCCTAGCTCAGAAGAGTCACAGCAATGACCTCCCTTCCCCTCAAGGTGGGGAATATATCAAGAAACACAGCTCCTGTTCGCACATTTCAGAACTCCAATGGGCAACTCATTGCTGAAATATTCCATAGTCCTTGGACTTAGAGAAACTGACATTATGGAAAGATTTCCATATTACAGAAGTTCCTCCTCACAATGTCATTCAGTCTCCCTGCCCATGTCCCAGCCTGGGAGGCCGAACAATGGCCCCCAAAGATGTCCACATCCTAATGCCCAGAACCTGGGAATGTTACACGGCAAAAGGAGTTTTGCTGATGCGATGAAGACTCTTGAGACGGGGAGATTATCCTGTCTTATCTGGTGGGCGAATGTCATCACAAAGATCCTTGTAACAGGAGTGTAGGGAGAGATGAAAGGAGAAGGCGATGTGACGACAGAAGCAGAGATGGGAGGGATGCTCTTTGAAGATGGAAGAAGGGGCAACAAGCCAAGGAACACAGGCGGCTAACAGAAGCCGAAAAGGGCAGGGAGACGGATCCTTCCCACAAAGCCCTGCGCCTGCAGGCTCTCTTGATGCTCATCTTAGCCTGATCTCACCTGTGTGCAAATGTTGGCGAGCAGAAGGGAAAATGTGAGCCCTCTCACTCTCATCCTAGTTGTCCTGCTCACAGATGAACCCAGAATCATTTTTCAAAACTTTATTCCTTCCCCGCCTTGGGGCAAATAAGGAGTCTACCTAGAACTCACAGACAAAACCAGGTTGTTTACAAGAGAGTGTTACTGCTGCAGACTTTGGGGCAGCGGCGGGGGCGGGGTTTGAAGAACTGCTCGTTCCTTGTCCTGACTCGACTGCCACATTACGCAGATTAAGGGTTCACCCGCGTTCCCTTTTCTGGCCAGTCACTTCTAAGGGATTTTGCGAGGATTCACAACTTAGCATTTGGAAAGAACTCCTTGAAGTCCTACATAAATAAAAAACCTCACAGCTGGAAGTCCTGGTGCCTTGTAATGAGTCCTTATAAATCCCAAAGCACTAACATTTCGTGCTGCTTCCTAGGCAAAGCTACTAGTTGTATACGTATATATGGTTCCATGCGTGTTAGGTGCGTTCACAGCTGCTGTTACAGAACACTTATGATATACCAGGCAGCGAGTTACGCTCCTGACGTACATGATCTCATCAATTTCGGGAGATAAAGATCACCTGTGACCTGGGCGGCCTCAGTTCGTGGGAGCAAAGCCCCAGGTCTGCACCTACCCTGATGTCACCAGCAGTGGGAAGGACCCCGCCATGTGCAGGGCCTGGCACAGGGAGGGAATCAGGGATGCAAATGGGTGGCATGTCTCTTCCTTATAGCAAAGTGAGATGAGCCATTACTGGAGAGACCACGCTTGGCTCAGAGAAGCAGAAATGGATGCTATTGATGAGTGTTCTCTGCTCTTCTGGTAATTGAGAGAGAAAAAATTGCACAGCGTCGGACAGCAGCTGGAATCAATTCCTGAAACCAAGACTTTTCTTCACCGTCCTCTGCTCCTCAGTCCTGCTGCTTCTTCCCCAAATAAGCTCAATCCAGGGTATTAAGACCCTGAGGATTTGGACTTCCATTCGGAGGCTGTTATCTGAGTATTGTTTCTCCCACCCCAAGTACCACCGGGAATGCTGTAAAGCACTTCTCAGAAGCACAGTTAGGGTTTGGCTCATTTTCTGGGAAAAAGACATGAGGGAGAAAAGGGACTTTCAGCTGTGGGAAACCAAAGTAAATAAGTACAGTACAGAATAACATAACGTGTTATTTATTCTTCAAAGTTTAAAGGGGTCTTTGCCTGTAAATAGCCACCAGGTGGCACTGTTATTCTCTAAAAACGCAGCAGGGGTGTGCGGGTTGGGGGGTGGTGCATGTGGCATATGTGTGCACACACGTGTGCTGAGGGTGAGAGACAACTTCTGTCTTATCCACCCACCCCCACTCAGCTAGGCAGCCAACTGCTGTTGTCCCTTAACCTCCATCATTCACCACATCCTCTCCTTCTCCGTCATCCCCCTACTTGGTCAAAAATTAGCAGAAAGGAACAAGAAAACCCAACAGAGATCATAAAACAAAGATCAAATCAAGGGTATTTCCCAAGATGCCTTGGGAAGACCTGTGAGGTCCTGGCGCCTCTCTCGTTACCCCATTCTCTCCCTTGCTTGTTCTTTCTAACACACCCCTCCCTTGCCCCCCAACCCCAGAGAGACGGTGCTTTATTGCTTTCCGGGAAGATGGCCCCATCGTTCTGGTGATTTCCTTCTGGTGGGCATATTCATTTGAAAAGAAGACTCTAGACAGAGTAAAGGCCTCAGAAGAATGATTCCTTGATGCTGGCTCTTCGGGCACATGTCGTATCAGACCGTCTGGATCTGGAGGATCGGTGCCCGGCCGGAGGGAACATTTCCGCTTCCCCTGAAATCACACCAGCGTGGGGAAACCCGCCTCCCCGGAGGCCTCGACACTCCAGCCTCGGCCCAGAACCCGGGCAGTACAGTGAGGACTGCAAGCCCTCAGCGGGAGCTGCAAAAACATCACACTCATTGATCTGGTCCTTTCTCCACCTGCTTCATAGGCATTCCGAGCCATCCACCAAAGGACCGCCTCCAGCAGTTTTCAAATGCACTGACATAATGGGCTTTTCTCCATAGAACAAACCTCCAGGGACTCAGGTCAGGCAAGCCATTTATACTCCTGCCACGATGCAGGAGAGGCGGGCGATGCTTTGGAAAGGGCTTCTGTGTTGCTGAGTGCTTTGAGTTCAAATCCTGACTACGCCATCTAACTGGCTGGGTGACCCTGGGCAAGTTATTGCCCCTGCCTGAGCTTCCATCTCTACGTGGGTAAATTGAAGTTAACAGTCCTTGTGCACTAGCTTGTTGTGCGCCGTGGAGATGATGGAGGCACATTCCCAAGGCAAAAAGGTCAGACAATATTACTACTGCTTCCTGGGCCCTGGGCGTGTGTTAAATGTTCCACGTCCGTGAATTGTCTTAATCCTCACAACAACCCTGTTTTGCAGAAGTCTAAAGTGAAGCCTAAGAAAGTTAAATACTTTGTGGGTGATCTGAATTGTCCAAGGAAAGCTGTGCTGGTAGTTGCAAGAAAGATGCTGGTCCAGGGATCCCCATCCTCCCCGTGAGAAATGAACTGGGATCTTTTTATTTGTGCGGGGGTGAGGCGAGTAGGTCTTAGGAGGGGTCAGATTTGGGTTTACGTGCTCTGTTCCACTGGACCCTGGGTATTGTTCCTCTGTGTTGGTGATGCATTCAACAATAAAAAGAAACCTCATCAAATGGGTGACTGACTCTCTTCAGTGTGACACTTAATATCATGACATTTTCCAGGTGGAAACAACGGTCCCTAAGGAAACAGCGTTATGGGAGTCACTAAAAACAGCAAGATATCCCTCCAGAAGATATTTATTTTATTTTCAAGGGGCTTAATTAAATCACGTTTGTAAAGTACACCAATTTTACTCCTTGGGTATGGTCAGAAGCGGTCGCTTCAAAGTGGCTGTTTTTAGAAATGGAGGCTCACATCTTTAAGAACTGAGGCATCTAAAAATTTCCAGTGACAGAACCTTTCTAAAGTGTCACAAATCTGGTTCACAAAGTTCGCTAATGTCTTTAAGACTGGATGGTTTTATTGGCCTGCTCAAGGCCATCAGAACTTTTATTATTCTGACAGAAAACCAAGACTGGGAAGAGGATGGGAGATTTTCCTTTGTTTTTGCAATGGATGTGTGTGTGGAAGAAATAAAAGTTTGGGGCCAGCCCGGTGGCGCAGCGGTTAAGTGCGCACGTTCTGCTTCAGCAGCCCAGGGGTTCACCGTTTCGGATCCCAGGTGGGGACATGGCACCACTTGGCAAGCCATGCTGTGGTAGGCGTCCCACATATAAAGTGGAGGAAGATGGACATGGATGTGAGATCAGGGCCAGTCTTCCTCAGCAAAAAGAGGAGGATTGGCAGCAGATTTTAGCTCAGGGCTAATCTTCCTCAAAAAAAAAGAAAGAAAGAAAGAAAGAAAAGGTAAATGGGAAGAAGGCAGGCAGGGAGAGATGGACCTGAAGAAGGAGAGATGAAAGAGGTGGAGGGGAGAGGGAGAGAGGACCACAGCAAATTAGAGATGTAAGATGGAGCAGTCGGAGATCCCTGCCCCAGAGGGGACTTTAGAGGGAGAAGCCTTTAAGAGCTCTGAGAAGAGAAATGCTAAGCAAATACTTAGTCGTTTTGACAGGGCTTGTCAGAAAATGCCAAGTGTGAGGACTCAGGGCTGAAGGCCAGAACCAGCCGCCAAGCAGGACTGTCTGGGATTGGCCTCCTCCTCTCCATCAAAGGGAGAGATAGCCCTGGTCCTCTTTCTAACACCTCCTCCCCCAAGTCTGGCGGCATCCTCAATTTCAGCAGTAAACAATGAGCCCTTCTATGCCCACAGGCTCCTCCTCTGGCCTTCTCCTCCCAGCGAGGGTCTGAGGACCCTAAATGCTTCTCCTCCCTTTCTGGAACCCAGGGCTCTTGGGTGGCTCCAGCTCCCACCACCTCTGAAAGGCTGGCTCCTCCCTTCCTTCCCCCACTGCTTTTCCCAGCTGGGGCCCTCCTCACAATGGAGCCGGGCCAGGCCCTGTTGCTGAGGGAACAAGAGCCAGCCCAGCCCCCTTCCCCACAGAAATAGCCAGAGGAGAGGAGCAAAGGATTAAATTGCCCTAATCTCCAGGCTTCAGAGGAGGCTGGGAGCCTGGCCAGCATGAGGTGGCAGCTCCCCATTGGCCCGGAGAAAGCAGGCGGCCACAGGCCGAGTCCTACCTCTCCCTTCTGCCCCACCTCCACTTCCCTCTCCTCAACCACAAACCCCCCAAAAAGGGAGACCACCAGTTTTGCTTCCCTAACACGGGAAGGGAGGACCAAAGCCCGCCACTAGCGGGCTTTATCATTCTGATCTCTCCGGCCCTTGGAATCGAGGAGGAACTGGCCGCGCTAGCAAGAGATGCGATTTTGTTTGGTTCTGACTCATTGTCTGAAAATGTTGGTGGATATGAGTCAGATCACCTTCTACCTGCAGCTGGGGCGCTGCAAATAAACACATGGAGGTGTGCTCTGACATAGCAGCATCTGGTTCCCTCTCTCTCTGGGCTCCGGAGATGACAGCGGCTCCACTGGGATGAGGTCTTCAACATGGCATTCAAGGCCTTCCTCAGAGCCGTTGGCTCAGGGGTGCTCATCCCTAAACTGCACATTAGGGTACGTGGGTCACTTCTTAAAATACCCATGCCCAGGCGCCATGCAGCCCTACGAAGTCAGATTCCATTAGTCTGGGGTGTGACTTAGGGAAAGGTATGTTCAGTGCCCAGGTGATTTTATGCATCCCTGGGCTGAGAACTCCTGTTTCAGAGGTGAGCGAACTGCAGCCCAGTGGCGTTGAGTGGCTTTTCCAAGTCGACACTGTCAGCAGGAGACCTGAGACAACAACACCGTTTTCGTGACTTGAGCAAAGTCTTCTTTCTGCCATATTTTTCTGCTTAAAAAAATTTGTTTGCAAGTAATATTCATACTATTTAGGAAATGTATAAAATATAGAAAGGTATAAAGAAGGAAATTAGATCACCCATAAACCCCAACACCCAGAGTAGGCACTGTTACCATTTGGGGTATCTTTTCATCTATTTTCACATACTTATTTGCAAAAAGAACAGAGTATAGAGCTTTATGTCCTCTTCTCATCCTGTTTTACCCAGTGGGAAAGGCCCCTTAGGCTGCTGGACGAAGTGTGAATTAGCAATTTTTTCAGCAGGCTGTTTGGCAATGAGTATCAAGAATATTTTTAAATTGTCACCCTTCAGTGCAGTAAGTCCCTTTCTAGGAATCTATCTTCAAAGAAAGATCAGATGCACCCAAAAATTTCCTTATAGAGACTTTCATTTTAGTGTTATTTATAATAGCCAAAATTATCAACCTCATAAATGTACAAAACTTACTGGGATAGAGTATAATCCACTGTGGTTATTCATGAGATGCAATACTCGATGGTCACTAAAAATCACATTTTCAAAGAATGTGTGCTGGCGATGATAATCTTTCTTTCTCATAGTCCCTCCATCCCCCGGGACATTTGTCTTCAAGTGTCTGTTACAGGAACATCCTCCTCTGGTTTTACTGTAACCCCTTCAGATGCTCCGAGGCCACTGAGCTTTCCTTTCCAGATCACTCATAGTGTTTATTCTCAGTACCAAACCGTTTTGGCAGTTTATTCTTTTTATTACCATTTATTATGCACTACTTTTACTGGCTCTCTGGTGTGTGTATGTATGTTTGAATGTCTATTATGGGTGCATGTGCGTGTGTATGTGTGATTGTTGTGTATATATGCGAGAGAGAGAGAGAGAGAACTCAGGATCATAAACCGTTGGAGGGCACGGGCCATGATTTCCACATCTTCATTCTTTGTCAGTTTCAGCATATCTAAAACTAATCTTCCTCAATTATACTCCAGTTCTACAAACAACTTTCAAAGTATTTAAGATGTACTTCTCTCCCCATATGGGCTCTCTTTCTTGCATTACGAATTTCTTTAGCAGTATCACCTAAACCATTCTTCTCTGGGACATCCAGATTCAAATTTTTGGAACCACTGGCCACTGAATCCTAACATTGGGTTTTTCTAAGGTCTTGGCATGTGTCTCTTTCTGTTTCCGTTACTGGCACCCCAGGCAGCAAACCCCCATCGCTTCCCTCCTGAACAGCTCTCTCTTGGCTAGACCACCTGCTTGCTGCCTCTTGTCCCTTCAAACTATCCTATGTTCAACCACCTGTTTATTTTTTCCTGTCACTTCTACTCAAAAGCCTTCAATGGCTACTTTTAAGTAGCCATTATTAAATGAAGTGCTAACTTCTTATCCTGGCACATGGGTCTCTCCTTATTTCAATCCCAACCAATCCACCTTCCTGTTTTATATCACACAACTTCCAGATTAATATCCCTGACTCCTGACAAATCGGTGTATGCACTAACCTCAGGACACATCCTGTTCTCCTGACTTCTTCACTTACTAGCTGTGGGATCTTGGATAATTCTCTCAACCTCTTCAATCTCAGCCGCTTGTCTACAAAGCAGGATAGTACTAATAATATCTTCTCGATAGGATCGTTGTGAGAACAAAGAAGACGCATGAATGCAACAGCTATCCTTGATTTGCTCACAGTTTTGCAACTGGGGCAGAGCTTGGCAGAGCAGCTCTTATCTGCTCCAAGTAGTGTCAGCTGAGGTGGATCAATGGGGCTGGAGGACCTGTTGCCAAGATAGCTCACTCACATGGCTGGCAAGTTGGTGCTATTGGCAGGAGCTCAGCTGGCACTATGGTCCTGGAGCCTGAACTGCCCTCCATTTGGACTTTCCATGTGGCTTCTTGGACTTCCTCACAGCATGTCAGCTGGGTTCTAAGAGAGAGGAAGCAGGAACTGCCAGTCTTCTTAAAGGCTAGGCCTGGAACTAAGCAGCACAGCCTCACTTTCACCATATTCTATAGGTCAAAGCAGTCATAGGCCAGCCCAGATTCAAGGAGGAAAAGACATAGACTCCACCTCACCCAGAGGGAGGGGAACATACATAGGAGGAAGGAAAGAAGTGATGGCAGCCATCTTTGAGATAAGTTAACACTATAAGGTTTTTGCGATCCCCCGTCTTGTCTAGCAGAGGAGACGCTCATCAAATATTTCACATCTACTGAACATTTGAGGCCTATAATTTTCACTTGTCAGATGATTGCCTGGATTGCTGTCTTGAATTGTGAGTTGACTTTTTCCTGCGCTGTGATTAGTTATGACATTCCAAATGACGGTAAGCCTTTTGAGGGCAAGGCTCCAATGTACGTTTTTGTATTTCCTCCACAGAGATTTACACATCATCAGCTTCATAAATATGCAGCTCTTGGTTTCTTTTCTTCTGACGGCCCTAGCACAAGGAAGGGAGTTGCTTTTATTGAATTTTTGTAGAAAATGAAGCTCGCTGGACTCCAGGGAAAATGCAGAGAAACAGCCCCTTTGTTCTCCAGCTCTGCCCAGAGCTGGGCCCAGAGCCTTCCAGAAGGGGAAGCTCAGTGCGGAGGCTGCAGACTGGAGGGCGCGGGAGGAAATTCCATTCTAGACCTGCATTTCCGGAACTACTCTGTGATTAGCCCAGCTTTGTGCTGGCCCCAATCCAGAGGCAGAGGGGCCAGCCCTTAGGTCATAAATGCCCCAGAAAAATACAAATGCAGGCCCCCTTTACAGCCCCGGACAGGAGGTTAAAGGATTTGCTTTGTTGTTTATCTCTCAGCCTGAAGGCAATTATCCCAATTACTTAAAAAAAAAAAGTTTACTAAAGATTGTATTTTAAGTTCATTTCTTCTCAAAAAAAAAAAAACGGGCCTTCTATGACACATTTTTTTCTTTGGTTCCAAGGACTCAAGCTTAGTCTCTGTGGCAGGGAGGGCAGTCCTGGGGTCACATGTCAGAGGTCAGGGGCCCCCTGATTGTTCCCAAATGCTCTTCCAAGTAACCATAGATTTGAACTTTGCATTGTTGCTGGGACCTGGGGCCTGCACGGGAGCAGAGAGCCTGGGGGTGGCCCTCTCTGCAGTTCAGAGGCGGCCGCTGTGGTTTCACTTGGCTTAGGTTTCAACGCGTGAGTCAGTTCTGAACCCAATCCCCGTGGGGCTTCCGTGGGTGGGAGGCGGGGGTGAGACTTGGGAAGGACACTCACTGTAACCCAAAGCTGCAAGCCTTGCAGATTCACAGTGGCTTTGGAGCTGGAAACCCTCGGGATTAGCGTCAGAGGCTGAAAATTCCCCTGATTGCTTTCAGAAGCCCCAGAGCAATTGCCCAGAATGCCAGTAAAGGATGCTCCTTGTCCAGAATCAGGCAAGAGCTCCTCACTTCCCAGCCCAGGCAGGACTCCAAGAAGTGTAGCTGAATGCAAGACAGTGGGGTTCAGAAATGAACCCCAAGTTCTAGCTCTACCCAAGGGTAGTAGGTGTTTGGTAGATAATACAAGTTGAAAAGGAGGTAAAAGGTCCCAGACCATCCCCCCAAAACAGGGGTCTCTACTAATACCTGAAAATCTACCAGAAATATGATATAAATTTATTGACATGGAAGGGTGTGTTAAGATATGTTGTTAAACGCAAAAAGCAAGCTACAGAGTAATGTATGGCGTACGGCCCCATCTCTATCTGGCATGCCACACACATACATACACACGGGAAAAATGTGGAAGATGATACATCAAAATGTTGATAAAGTATCCCCGACTGGTAGGATTTCAAGTGATTTTTTTCCTTGTATTTTTCTGCATTTTTAGAATTTATTTACTCTACACAAATATTCCTTACGTAATTTTTTTCAAAGAGAAATCCTAACCTTTGTGAGTCATTTCTTTAGTTCAGGGTTTTTCAAAATGCGATCTATAAACACCAATATCAGACTCCGAAAGCTTGCTGAAAAGGAAGATCCCTAGGTGTAGCTCAGAGCCATTGACTCAGAATCTGGGAGGCAGCCTGAGAAACTGCATTTTAAACACCCTCTCTGGGTGATTCTAAGGAATGTAATCACCTGTGTGAATATTTGCCTTCTTCCAAGGTTCTGGCTCCACTGTGGGGCATTTTAGGTGTGACCACTCAGCCCCTCAGCCCTGGGCCTGCTTTCCTGGCTGATGCTTCTGGCCTCCCTACCTCCTTTATGTCCTCAGGAACGGGAAATAGCCTCTCGCCCTGATGGAGCAGCCAGCGAGGCTCTGGCCCCTCCTCTTGCCCTTAACAAACAGTCCTCAGGCAGAGCTTCCCGGACGGACGCCGCCCTCTCCCTTCCCCTTGCTTTCAGCCTCTCTTTTGCTTCTCTGCACTTTTGTGGCTTGAAAGACTGACTGCATGGGTTGATTTGCAAAACTATATAAGTCAAGCAAGACTAAAACCGTAAACCAAATTAAGTATGCCAGCAGGCAGCGGGTGATTCTGATCCTGCGCCTTGATAGATATGTGACCCTAGGTTAGTTCTTTAACCTCTCCAAGCCTCAGTTTCCTCAGCTGTAGAATGGGGACGGTCATACCTACCTCGCAGAGTTGTTACAAGGTTTAACAATAAGATCATGTACATCTGAAAAGCATCTGGTTCGTGGTAGGTGCCTAACAACAGTAGCTATTACCAACCTGAACCAAAGAACTCACGAGAAGTCTGAGACAGTGGTTCTCAAACTCCCCAGAGAGTTCAGGAATAATGCACATTATTGAGTCTTCCCGCCAGATATTCCAAATTAGACCCTCGAAGGTGAGGCCCCAGAAAACTGATACTTACAAGTACCCCAGATGGTTCTGACCACCCTTTGCAGGTGATTCCTGAGCACACTTTGAGGACACTAGTCTCAGACTTTCATTAGCAGAACA
Source organism: Equus caballus (assembly GCF_041296265.1). Lineage (NCBI taxonomy): Eukaryota > Metazoa > Chordata > Mammalia > Perissodactyla > Equidae > Equus > Equus caballus. The sequence goes on from NC_091691.1 coordinate 84,354,149, forward strand.
GAAATAAGTGTCATTACCAAATTTCCCCGCTCAGGCAGTTCACGCTTAAGTAGTCAACCATCCACGTTGCACAACATAAGAGGTTGGCTGAGGTTTGGCTGAGGTTTGGCTGATCCAGTTGCAAGCTGTGGTCTGGGTCCAGGTCTGCGCTATATGTCTTTCAACCTCTTTGGACCGACAGGTAACAAGGCTTGTTCTTCTGATGTCACATTTGCTAACATTCCACCAGCCAAGCAAGCTCATGGCCATGACCAACATCAATGGGGGAGGCGTGGACATTATAGTCTGCTTCAGAGACTTGAGTGAAAAATAAATGCTTGTTTCTATAAACCAGCAATCAGCAAACTACAGCCTGCAGGTCAATTTGGCCACAAGCTAAGAACGGTTTTTACATCTTTCAGGAGTCATAAAGAAAAACAAAGTGAATCAGAACAGAAACAATATGTGGCCCACAAAGCCTAAAATATTTACTACCTGGACCTTGAAGGAAAAAGTTTGTTGATACCTGCTATAAGCCATCAAAATGTCAAGGATTTTTGTTACACAACATTATTGCACAAATAGAGGTGAGTAATGTCATATTTTTGTATGTTTGTTTTTAAGTTGAGAGATTTAAAGATGTTTCTAAGCCACAGAGCAGGAGCCATGGAGAAGGAGGGGGGGATACTTGAAAAAACCAGAAGAGAGGGAAGTTAAGGAGAGGTCTTGGAGGAGAAGGGTGCTTGAGACGAAGGGACAGCGTTTCCTCTAAGGCTGGTGAAAATGGGTTGGGATGTGGCCCAGCGGAGAAGAGGGTAGAGTGGGAGGGGTGGGATCGAGGTGTAATGTGATTGTCAAGGACAAGGCAGGACTTCCCAGGGGCAGGAATGTCCAGCTGTTGGGTATCAGGGAAAATTGTCAGAAGAGAATCCTCGTGGCCCTGTAGTAGAGTGCTGGGGGTTTTCTGGTGGACCCTACAGGAATTAGCTGGCTCTGTGGAGGTCTGCATCTTGGAGTATTTTTGACAGACTAAGCTATTTAATAACTCTGTAGAGACAGAAGGTAAGTTGTAGAAGTCTGACCACACAAACTTTCCCCGTCTATAGGAACGCACTGATTCCTGTTCATGGCAATGCAAAGCAATTGTGTCCTCTGGGGAATAAAAAATCTTTGTAAGTCAAATTTGAACCAGTTTTAACCTTTTGCTGGTCTCTGCATTAAGCAACAAGTTAAATAAAATCTTTGACACACATCTATTTCATAGTTGTGTGAAAGTCATAATTCGACCATTTAAAAAAGTGGTCTTCTAGCAGTATCTAAGGTATCTCATTTGACAGTCACTGCAGCCTTGTGAGGCCACTACAGCTGTCATCGTCATGCTCCCGTTTTGAGGATGACTTCATTGAGGAACAAAGAGCTTAAGGTCACACTGGCAGAGTCGCAGACTCAAGGCTGGGACTTTGGGAGTCTTCTGATTCCAAATCTCCTATTCTTTTCACTGTTAAGTTAAAAAAATTGTTTATTTGTACATCATGCGTTTGCCCGTCACTGACGAGCATAGGAACTGTGACTTAGTAAACAAGTGGACCTAACATTCTGGGGTACATGGTGGCTCTGTGCAGATGCTGGGAAGGGAGGGACAAGGATGTAACTGCTTGTTCTGCCGAAAGTAGACAGCATTTGAAATCACTAAGAGAACGGATAAGTACCGGTGCCAACAGGAAACTGGTATCTACTTATTTTTTCTTCTCTAATAGATCATCAAACCAAAACTCTCAAAAGCGGAATGTCTCACCAGGACTTTCTAAGGTCTTATTGTTTTGCCTTCACCACAAAGGAACCCTCTCCAAGGTATGTTAGCATTTTAGGTACTTACACTCTGAAAGATTCTGCATTCACTTCTTCCCTCCTTTTCCACAAGAAGCCCAACATGCAATGAACACCTGTGGTGGCTGAGTTAGACATTGTGCAGGACACCTTACAAATGTCACCTACACACAATCCATAATCTCTATAGTCATTCAATATTTATTTTTTTTTATATTTATTTATTTATAGTCATTAAATATTTATTGCGGAAGAATAATGTCAGTGATACAAATATGAAAACAAACAAAACAAAACAGGCACTGTGCCTCAAGTAGTTGAGTCTAATGGAGAGCCTCTCAGGCAAACGGTGACAATACAACGTACTGATCAAGGGTTGGTGGCAGCATGGAGAAACCAGTCCCTAGGTGTTTGAGAGAATCATGGGAAGCTTAATAGAGCTGGAGTTTGCATTGAGACTTGAAGAATGAGTAGGAGTTTCCTGAGAGAAGAGGAGGTGTCCAGAAGCTTCTAGACAGAGAGAAGTGTTGTAACAAAAGAGAAGAGAGAGCATAGGGTATCTAGGAGGCAGAAAGCTGCCCAGAGTGGCTGCAGCTATCAGTATGTAGGGAAGAATTCCAAATATGAAACCAGATAGGTAATCAGGAACCATGACAGGCCATGATGTGGAAACTTCTCAGCAGGCAACCACCGAGAGAGCCATTGCAGCAAGGCTGTATATACATCCTACACAGAAGTACCCACAGGATATCTTCAAAGGAAGGCAAGGGCCCCTTCAAGGAGATAGTCATACCCCAATTATTGAATCAACATCAGGTCCACCCTCAATTTCCTTGCTATGTCCAAACCCAAAAATAGGTCCTGTGGTACTTGTCTCAGTCAGTTCAGGCTGCTATAGCAAAATACTACAAACTGGGTGGCTTATAAACAACAGAAATTTCTCTCTCACAGTTCTGGAGTCTGGAAAGTCCAAGATCAAGGTACGGGCAAATTCAGTATCTGGCGAGGGCCTGCTTCCTCATAGACAGCTATCTTTTCACTGTGTCCTCACGTGGCAGAAGCGCCTAGGGAGCTCTTTTGGGCCACCTTTAGAAGGGCACTAATCCCATTCATGAGGGCTCCGCCCTCATGATCTAGTCACCTCCCAAAGGCCCCACCTCCTAATACAATCACCTTGGGGGTTAGGATTTCAACATATGAATTTTGGGAGGACACAAACATTTAGACCATACTCAAGATACCCAAGATACTTGGTACTCAAGATAAATACTCAAGTGAATGGAAGCTAAGAAATTGATTTGTGCAGTTGTAAATATTTTCTGACACTGGATTATTTTTTCATGTTCTGAGGGCTCCAATCCTTTACTACGGTACTTCAGGTTGGGCAGGAAGAGGGCAAAGGTTCGAAGAATCTGAAGGAGATACATGCTGTCATGGCAAAGCAAACTGTTAATGTGGCCACACTGCATGGCAAAAGCCAACGGATGTTTTTACCATCCATTTATCAAGGTCTTTGGAAATGCTAATTGGCAGGATGCAAATAACCCCCTTGGAGGGTGGTGTTTCTGGGGACCTTTCAGGCCATACATAAATAAGCATCCATTTCCCTCCCTCTCCCCATCTCCCACTGCCCAACCTCCCCATCCCCACTTCTCACCCTTCAGAGAAGGGAGACGTCTGCAGTAGGTGTATTTCCCAGTTATTAACTCACTGACATCCTCATCCCCTGGGGTCGTGGGGAAGAGTCTGCAGAGATAAAAAGAGAAGGAATTAATCTGTTCCCAAGAGAGCGCCTGCCTCAGCTGGCTGACAGCTTAATCTCCCCTGGGTTCCTAAACATTCCTGTTATATTAATATGCTGCCTTTTTCTAAAGTACTGTTGAAAAGAAACAGAATTTTGGATAATTGGGCAGTAGCAGCATCTTTTACAGCAAAATAGACACAGTCTATTAAGAGTATCTGTGATAAACACCATAGGGGACAGCCCATTCATTTCCAGCAAGCAGAGCCATTTCAGCCCCACATCCTCTCCTTAACTAAATTCTCACTTCTTGATTCTTTTTCCATTGATTTTGATGTCAAAAAGAGAGGGAGAATTGCTCCCATGTGCATACCCATCGTTCGATAGAGCATCTTTAGGGCCCCAGAACCACCTAAATATTGTAATTGGAGTCACCCAGCTCCTCCCTGACAAGACACCTCATCGCTGCAGCCCAGAGTACCCTCTCTCTTCTCAGAACATCTCGGTAGTGATTTTTCAGTGATTTTCCCTGCCCCACTCATTTGGGCGTTAATCCTGCATTTCTCTGCACCAGCCTGCATCTGTTGTCCCCACAAGATGAAAGATTTTGAAGGCAGCAATTATGTCTCCATAGTATCCAGCCCAGAGTCTGACACTCAGAAGGTTGTACTAGTTTCTATTGCTGTGTAACAAAGGCCACAGATTTAACCACTTAGAACAGCACCCATTTATTAACTCACAATTCTGCAGGTTAGGCTCAACTGGGTTCTCTTCTCTGGGTATCACAAGACTGAAAACAAGATATCGGCTGGGCTGCACTCTGAGGAAGAAGCCGTTTCCAAGTTCATTCAGGTTGTTGCAAAATTCAGCTCCAGGCAGCCGCAAGACTACAGTCCTCATCACCTTATTGGCTGTCAGCTGGGAGTCACTCTTAGCTCCTAGTGGCTGCTCCTTGGTCCATGCACAGGACCTCCTCCATCTTCATGCCGGCAAGAGTGCATCAAATCGTTGTTAGGCTTTCAGTCTCTCTAACTGTCCCTTTGCTCTCAGCTGGATAAAACTCTCTGCTTTTAATGGGTTCATGTGTTTCCATTAGGCCCACTCAGATAATCTCCCTTTTGATTAACTCTAAGTCAACTGATTAGTCACCTTAATAACATTTTCAAAATCCCTTTTTGCCATGTAATATGACACAATCAAGGCATGGTATCTCATCATTTTCCCAGGCCCTGGGATTAGGACAGGAAATCTTGGGGAGGGGGAGGATTTTAGAATTCTTCCTACCACAAGAATCTAAGAATATATGCAAGAGCAAGAACTTTTGGGGTAGGAGGATGTCCACTCATGCAGTGTCTGTCCTCCCTCCTTGACCTGACAGATGCTAACCTGGCCTCCTGATCTGCTGACAACTCTATAGACCTAACTGGGCACCATGATCCCAATTTGGGCACCTCACATGGTAGAGGGAGCTGAATGTCCCCAACACCCGTGGCTGATCATTCTAGCAAGTCCAGGGCTTACCTAATGTGGGGGACTGGAATTGGCCACCCCAAGATATGTCTCTTTGGCATGAGGATTATTTGGGGCTGGTTACTTTTAACAAACTGCAGACAGGAAGGCAACTCTGAAAAGCAGAGTTTACCTACCCTTTAAGAGACATTTACATTGTAAAGGAAATCTCCATCTGTAAAGGTGTCTCCCTCTCTGTACCAGGAAGAAGGGGGGATTACCTTATCTCTAGAAACTCTTAATCGATGCCAAAGGCAAGGACTTAAATCTGCATCTTTTTTACTGTACTTGTCTGATAACCTCCTGTAACTAACTCCCCCCACCACCAACATCCTCCTTTGTCTTTAGCTGAAGATGATATTTAAGGTGGTGACTTCAGCCATTTTGGCAAGTTCCTCAGTTTGCCTGAGCCTCTCCCATGTATACATGTTATAAAGCTGTGTTTAATTTTCTCCTGTTATTCTGTCTCATGTGAATTTAATTTGTTCTCTGGCCAGAAGAACCCAGAGAGGGTAGAGGAAATGTCTTCCTCCCCTACACTAACCAATAAGCCCATTAGCCACACTCAGAGACTTTGCTCTCCTTAATTGGGCCAGAGATGGTTCATGGTCTTACAGCTTTAAAAGAGGCCCATTTCTCCTCCCCCAACCTCATCCCCTAGAGCCTAGACTTGGGCTGGATTGGGCTCTTTGCTTGACAGTAAAACTTCTCCATTCAATTCTCAACCCTTAGTTTCTCAGTCTTTTCTTTTCTTTTCTTCTTCTTTTTGACCAGAAGTCTTTCTGCTGGCTGATCTGATATCCTTGTACCCATTGTTGCATTCTCTATCCTGTGCCCATGGCTCCATCCCTACTCCTCTCTTCTGCAGCTCCTGAAAGTCTTTTTCTCCTTCATCTGCAGATGGGAGAGTCTCCCACTCCTCACCCCAGATGCCACTATTTCTATTTCTCACCATAGATTTTGCTAACTCTGTATCTCAGATGCAATCGGTATATATCTGTTAATTGAATGAATGAGTGAGTGAATGAATTGGTGAATTTAAAACATCTATGCTTTTCTAATCTCCTATTGTCCTTTAGGATCAGAACCACGGGCTGCCTTTCTGCTTATAGGATCATTAATTTACTCATTCAGTTATCCCCGGGAATACAAAGATAAATATGAATAGGATAAACACTTTCTCCTAGGCTGTTGAACTTGTGCTCAGTAGAGGATCTGGGGCATTTCCCCTTTGGGATAAGCTCTGCCAGCCCAAAGGTTTCTATAAAATTCACCATCTAGGAATACAAGCTACTGTCAAAGTTAATCATTAGACTCCAGGTCTGCCAATCCGGGAGGGATAGGATCCCTGTCTTTTGTGAAATACAGCATTCTCATTGTTTTTCACTAAAAGAAACACTTAAATTTGCTTCCCACCAGGTTTGAAGCTGGTGCCTAATGTGGCTGAAAATGTTACTGAGCCCAGCCAGGAAATCCAATGCCTCGAGGCGGCCTGGCTGAATGGCGGCCTTGTTTCCAAGGGCATTCTCCTTTGTCTGCCCGGGCTCTCAAATGACATGTTTGGACACAAAGCCTCTTAGGTAGAAATTACTACATTTGCAGGCGTTCCTAATTTGGAGCAAGGTTTATTATTTCAAAGTCTTTTTTTCAAGATTAGACTTCAGTGAGGTTTTATAGCTGAGTTGCAACCCTCATTTGAAAATGTTTTATGAAGATGTTTATTAGTAGTATTCCTGTTCTTTTTTTGTTTGTTTGTTTCCTCTTTGTGAGAGAGCCATCCTGCGTTGAAATTTTCCAGTGAGGATTTCACTTTCTTCCCACTGAGGTCATTTTCTTAACCTCTTGGAGATATTTATCTTTAGGAGCTTAAAACCTTTCTGTGTAAAGAGAGCATAGAGAAGACAGCTGATAGGGCCTAGGAAAGTCAGAATCCTTGGGGAATTCAGGCAAAGAGGCCATTCTCCGAATGACTATGATTCTCAGGCTGGTAGATAAAGTGGTTCCTTAGCTGTAGGGGCAGTTTTGGGCCAAGGATCCTGGGAGTGTAGGAATCATAACATTTGTATCTGAAAGCCAGTCTGCACTCCCCATTCACCAACTGTATTACACTGTATTCTCTAATTTTCTGTGTTCTTTTTTTTTTTTTAAGATTTTATTTTTCCTTTTTCTCCCCAAACCCCCCAGTATATCATTGTGAATTTTTAGTTGTGGTCCCTCTAGTTGTGGCATGTGGGATGCCACCTCAGCCTGGCCTGATGAGCGCTGCCATGTCTGCACCCAGGATTTGAACTGGTGAAACCCTGGGCTGCCAAAGCAGAGCACGTGAACTTAACCACTCAGCCACGGGGCTGGCCCCTGATTTTCTGTATTCTTGATGCTCTGGCATCTGGGGCCTGGCTGACTGAGGAGAGACTGCCCCTCCCAGGGCTAGTCAATTTTTAGAGAGAGCAAATTGCACACCTAAGAGTGTTCCTTTCATATGCAAACTAACCCACCCAGAGCCTATACTCCAAAGCACCTCCTCTCTATGGCTCTTCCACCCAGGAGGCAATATTCCTCTGCCCTAATCATCCCAGAGTCAGACAACTGGAGACAGTCACCATGCTCCAGAGCCCACGGATATTGGTCAAATTAGACAATATAAACCTGCCTACCCTGCGAACCCCGCCTTGACCATTCCTCTCCTGGAAACCCACAATAAAGGCTCTGGCCTGGGCCGTCCTGATGGCACAGTGGTTAAGTGCACACGTTCTGCTTCTTGCCAGCCCAGGGTTCGCTGGTTCGGATCCCGGGTGCGGATATGGCACCACTTGGCAAAAGCCATGCTGTGGTAGGTGTCCCACATGTAAAGTAGAAGAAGATGGGTATGGATGTTAGCTCAGGGCCAGTCTTCCTCAGCAAAAAGAGGAGGATTGGCAGTAATTAGCTCAGGGCTAACCTTCCTTAAAAAAAAAAAAAAAGAGAGACTCTGGTCCATGCTTTCCTCTCACCCTTTCTGCTTCCTGACCAACCCTGGTGCTTCCCCATGTGGCCCTGCACGGTGTGGTGTGCCTCCTGCTTCTAGGGAACTTCGAGTAACAATCTCTTCAGTCACGTCCTCATCTTTTGGCCTCATCAGCCCTGAATAATAACAAATTTTGCGTTTTAAAGACACCAACTCTGCTCTCAGACACACTTCCAGGAAGTAAGGAAAAAAGAGAAGGAAGACTGAAACCTGTGACTACCAATTCAAGATGGAGGATTGGGAGATAGAGGATAATCTGTGAAGCAGAAGGGTAGGCGACCAACATTTTCTGGCATTATCCAGGTTAGCTTCATCCAGAGCTTGTAAAGTGAAAGAATGTCATCTTCATTTTGCTGATGGGCAACTAAGAGAAGTTAAATAATTTGTCCAAGGCCGCAAACCCACACTAGTAGGCAATAAGGCCAAGATTAAAACTCAGTTATGTTTCTCATTGTTACTCAATGCCAATGCCAACTCAACCCCAATTATTTTGTCTCAGCTCCTACCGTTTCCACCTCCCACCTCGCATGGGAGTTTCTCCTGGGTTCTATTCCAAAACAGCTTTGATGTTCACCAGATCTCCTAAAATATGAGAGATGAAGATTTATGGCACTGTGCCTCTTTCTGATTGTACTTTAAACAAACAAGCAGTGGTTTTCTGTGAATCTGCCATATCCTCTCCTCTGGGCTACATGCAATGGGGAATGAGGAGAGTGCTGAGCATGATGTTCTCCACTACTGGGGAATTTATGATCTAATCTGGGATATACAACTGACACAGGGGAGCAAGACCACGTGTTACGTACGGGGAGTATTTAGCCAACTGCCAAATTGCATGGTACAAAACATACAGGTAGAAAGAGTGGAGGAAACCAGTGAGGGCTTCCTGGAATAGGGAGAACTTCATTAGGACCTTGAAGGATGGGGAGCAGTTGGGTAAAGAAAAAAATAAAAACATTATTTTTAAACAGTATGGTATGGGGCCATCCCCGTGGCCAAGTGGTTGGATTCACGTGCTCCGCTTCAGCAGCCCAGGGTTTTGCCGGTTCAAATCCTAGGCGCAGACATGGCACCGCTCGTCAAGCCGTGCTGGAGCGGCATCCCACATGCCACAACTAGAAGGACCCACAACTAAAAATATGCAACTATGTACCGGGGAGGCTTTGGGAGAAAAAGGAAAAAATAAAATCTTTAAACAGTATGGTAGTTCCTCAAAAAATTAAAAATAGAATCATTATATATCCAGCAATCCCATTTCTGGGTCTATACCCAGAAGAATTGCAAACAGGGAGTCAAATAGATATTTGTACACCCGTGTTCTTAGCAGCATTATTTACAGCAGACAAAAGGTAGAAGCAATCCAAGTGTCCATTGATGGATGAATGGATAAATGTGGTATATATATAATGGATTGGTATTCAGCCTTAAAAAGGAAAGAAATTCTGACACATGCTACAACACGAATGAAACTTGAGGATGTTATGTAACTGAAATAAGCCAGTTGCAAAAAGACAGATAGTATATGATTCCACTTATGTGAGGTACCTAGCGTAGTCAAATTCACAGAAACAGAAAGTGGAATGGTGGTTGCCAGGAGCTCGAGAGAGAGAAAAATGGAAAGTTATTGTTTAATAGGTACAAAGTTTTCGTTCGAGGTGATGAAAAAGTTCTGGGAATAGATAGTGGTGATAGTTACACAACAATGTGAATGTACTTAAGGCCACAGAATTGTACACTTAAAATGGTAAAAGTGGTGTATTTTATGTTACGTATATTTTACCACAATAACAAAATTAATTTAGAAAATTTTTTGCTCTATCCCTTTCAGTGCCAAACCTTGAAAATATTTGTTTTTAACGGAAATTTTTTCAAACGTATGGAACATGCCCCTGCTTTCTTAAATAGAGCACGCCAATCACGACCTAAACATCTCCTGAGGGTCAGCATCATCAGCTAGGCTGAAATGCAGCCAGACCTCTGAGGTCACTGATCGCATGTTGGTTCAATAATTTACCAAATGGACTCACACTGCTTAGCTGGCTGTTACTTTATCTTTTTCCAGTTTCCTCTGTCTCCTCCCTAGTTTCCCGCATTTAGCGGGTCAGCATTTCCTTTCAAATTTGCTGTTTTATTTCTTAAACCTACTGTGAACTGAGAAAGCAAAGAAGCAGATGCATTAAAATGGGATGCAATGTAAGAATTAATGGGCTCCTCACAAAGGGGTGGGGGTCTTCCCTGCGGGTTCTATACCAGCCATTGTGTCTTGCAAGGGTGATGGCCACAAACCCGTAGTCCCTCTGCCCACCTCCTTGCCTTCGCTTTCTATCCCAAACTAGTTTCCCCACTCTCTAGGGAGCATCCTAGAATGATGTTCCGTAATATCCTTTTTTTCTTAATATATTATTGTGAAATACAACACATATGAAGAAAAGACCATCAAACAAATGCATCATTCAATGACTAACTATAAAAGAAACACTCGTATAACTATCACCCAGGGCAGGAAATAGATTGTCCCTGCACACCAGGACCCCCCCTTCAACACACACACACACACACACCCCTGTGTATTACAATCCACTTTCTCCCCTGACACAACTCGTCACTGTCTTGAACTTCATGGTAAGCACTTCGTTTGCCCTCTGAAGCATGCATCCTAAATAATACAGTTTAGCTTGCTTGTTTAGGGACTTTATATAGGTGGAATCACACTGCGTCAAGCTTCTTTTGCTCAACATTGTGTTTCTGAGATTCATCCTCATTATTGATACAGCAGTAGTTCGTTCTGTTTCATTGCTGGGCAGTTTCTCAGTTGTATGAACATGTGACAATCTTCTCATCCGCTCTGCCCTTGATGGACTCTGGTAACACCACCAGGAGTCATGGCTGCTTCTGGCTAGGTAAGGTATACATAATATATATTTCCTATATTAAATTCCTCTGTTTGAAACAACTAAAGTGGGTTCTGCTTTCTGACTGGGCTCTTACTAATGCATTTCCTAATTGGCATTTCCCAAATGTTCTGATGATGATAATCACTTGCTAATCACCAAGGAGAACTTACTAAAATTACATATTCCAGGGACCCTAAACCCACACCTCATGCATCAGGCTTTCCTGGGAAGATGCATGAGAATCCGTGTTTTTAACAAGTGCTCTAGGTAATTCCCATAACCCAGGAAGTTTGGAAAGACCATCTTTCCCATAATCCTGATCACATCCACTTCTATCTTTTCTAAGTCTTTATTTTCATTTATTAACTCACTTCCAACCACATGCTCACCACTGGTGCCTACTCTTTCTGGAGACATACTCACGTGTCCCTCAGTCCTACCTTCTCCCAAACCCACCCTCATCTGCTTTCTTTTCACCAACAAAATTTTCTTTAAAATATCTGCATCTACTGCCTGCATTTTCCCACCTTCCACTGAATGATCCACTCAACCATGGTCTGGCTTCACCCTCACCAATCTACTAAGCTTCTAGAAGCTTCCTGTGACAACTAATTGCCGTTCTGGTCTCTCTTTGGCCTTCATCCTCCTTGGCGTTTCTGCATGTGACTGTTGTCTCCTCTCCTGGCTTTCGTGTTACCACCCTTTCCAGGTCCTCCACACTCTCCCATGGACCCTCTTAATTTTGTTTACTAAGTCCTCTTTTGCCTCCACATAAACATGATTGTCCCCTAGGGTCCCTCCTTGGTTTGTTCTTTTCTAATCAGCCTATACTGCTGGTTTTCGAACATATACCCTGAAGAGGCAGGCCTCCATCACCATTATTTCAGACACATTTCAAATTATGTTGCCCGTTGATGATGCTAATTTCTTCCTCACAATGACTCATAGTTAGTCATCATTTCTGATAGAAATGGGTACTTTCCCTCAATTACACTGAGACTGAGAAACAAGTTTTAAACTGCCATTTCTCATTCTCTTCCAGGGTGATTCTCATGCTCCCCAGGGGACTAATATCACTAGTTCACCAAGAATGTATATATCATTGTTTCCAGTTCTCTCTCTGATGTCCGTACCGATATATGTAACTTCTTACTGTCCTCTCCTTCTGGGTGATTCACAAACATTTCAGACTCAACATGATCAAAACCAAAATAATTACTTTCCCCTCTTGCTTGCTTCTTCTCCAGTGTTCCCCAGCTCTGCCGTCCTTGTGGTCATCACAACTCCACACACTGAAGTGAACACCTCTCCCTCACAGCTCTACCATGTCCAGTTAATTTTCTTGATGTCTTCCCATTTCTGAAACTCTGGTTCAGGCCCTCATCACTGCTTTTCGAAACTCTTGCAATAGCTCAACTTGTTATCCAGCCTTTCATCTTGCCTCCTTGCACTTCACAGCTACAAACTATAATCCTTCCTTGTTACTGATGCTAGACTTTTCTTTCTAAAACATATCTGTAATGTCAGTCTCATGCCTACAAAGCATTGACGATTCCCCATTGCAATGGAATTAAGTCCAAATTCACCTGGCAATCTGACCCCAACCTATTTTTCCAGCTTACCTCATCTGCAACCTCCTACCTCCAAACCCTTTTGTGAAATTCATAGTCATTCTCATGACTCCAATATTCCGTGGACTGGTATACCTTTAAATTCTCACAGATTTCTCTCATTCTTTGTAACATGTCTTTATGAAATTGCACACTCCTCAAGGCCAAATTCTAATATCACCTTGCTTGATCCCGTGCTAACCTCCACCCCAAACATTCTCCCTACCCTAAATTAAGCACTCCTTCCTCGGGACATCCAACATGTTTGTTCTTACCTCGGATGACCTTTGCTTTAGGAACCGGCTGCTTGCTCAGAGAGAGACTGTGGGCAGAACGGCACTTGGAGTGTCAGACTCAGCACACTGAATTCTGGTTAACTGCTGACTCTTTCCTGCTACAAAGCGATGTCCTATTTTGTTTTGTATCCCAGTGCCTAGCACAGTGCCTTGAATAGGGAGATGCTCGGTTACTGTTTGCTAAATTGAAATAAATGATTGAGACTGCATTACAGATTAAGCATATGAATTTGGGATTACCAGGAAAAAAAAGTTAAATAAGAGGAATTGTATTGGCGCCAATGATAAACTTAATCTAATTCATAGTTATGAACATAGACATCCTGTCAGCATGTGAAAGTCTAATTGATGAGCTGGGGAGGTATTTTCAGGCAGAAGTAACACCCATGCCCTTTGCCTGTTGTTGGCCTGTCCCTTCCCACAGGTACAACCTCCTTTGTACCTGTCCCAGATCAGAAAACACATGGTGTCAGTAAACTTGAAGTTCCCTATCCATCAGTTTTTCCACTTTTACATCTTCATAAGGTGCAGGGAATCCCAAGTATTTAAGAAAGCCAAATATTCTGTGTACATCTCTATTGTAGTCCTCATCGCTTTGGATTTTTATTATTATTGGTTAAAATTTCCTTATCCCCAGCTTGACTGAGCTCTTCAAGAGCAGGAGCACTGGGTCTGCCACCTACTAAGTGCTCAACTTATGTTTTATTGAAGTATTGCACGGATGGGTGCATGGATGGATGGATAGATGAGTGGTAGGACAGATGGATGGACAAGTAGTTTACTTTCAACAATTGATATGAACTATTGCCTTTCCTACCTCCCCACAGTCAGAATGACATAGCTCTATTTGTAGGCTAAACAGAAAGAAAGAGCCTGCCTGAAAACTGATACTTTGATTTTTTTTCACATTTGCCTCCCTCATGCATCTTTCTCTTAAACTACATTAGCCTTTGAGGGTGGAAGAAAAAGGAGAGATCATTTTCTCAATAGTTTTCACCTGTTCTTTCCAAAGTAGCATTTCTGAAGAGTATTGCTAAAATTTGATTTCATTTATATATTTTTGAATAGGTAATATGCTCACTGGATATAAAATTGAATCGCTGAAAGGTATACAAACGGAAAGTTACATCCAGTTCCCGTCCTTGGTGAAGCCACTGACATTACCTTCTGGGTGTACTTCCAGAGACAGTCCGAGCTTATAAATGCAAATTCATATTTTTTTTCTTCTTTAAGCAAATGTAAGCATACCGCATACCAGCTTTTCTCAACCTCAGCTGCACATTAGAATCATTTGGGGGAGCATTCCAGAAACTTTAAATCAGAATCTCTGGGGGAGGAACCTAGTCATCAGTATTTTAAAAAATTCCCCAGGTGATTCTAATGCTCAAAGTCAAGAACTACTACACATACATTGTTCTGAAGCCTGCTGGGGTTCTTTTCCTAAAAATATGTCTTCAAGATCCTTCCATATCAATACATGAGAATGCCCTTTTTAAAAAAGAGCTGCATAGTATTCTGTTGGATAGACGGAATACGAAGGGCATTTATGAGCATCAGGTATGTTCCAATAGTTTGCTCTAACACATAGTGCTGCAACAAGTAACTGTTTACATCTGTCATTGTGCACATATGTATATACATAAAATACATATTATATATACGCGTATGTAGGATAAAGTCCTACAAGTGACATTGCTGAGTCAAAGAACAAGAACACCTCGTAATTTTGCTAAATATTTGTGATTTTGCTAAATAGTCCATGCTAAATATTTGATAGGTGTTACTGAACTGCCCTGTGAGGATTCATTATTAATCCAGGCTCACAAACAGTTTCTAAAGTGGAAAAGTGTGATTGCATTTTGGAGAAGTATGTGCTAGGACGTAATTACTGCACTGGGGCTTAAATTTCAAAAAGCGTCTAGAGATCGGAGAAGCGGATCCATTGTCATAGTCAGAGTTACCGGTGTCTTTCCTGACAGGGATGGCTGGCTGCTCAGTTTCTTGTTCTTTCTTGTCATTAAAGAGTTTTGTTCTCAGAAAGGAAACAATATATGCTCTTTGATGTGGTTCAGAAAAAAGAGACCAACACCACATTTTAAAATGCTTTGTGGAAGAGCATCCAGAAGTGGCTCTTTAGAAGAAAGAGCTCACAGAGCCATGGCTCAAACGAGAGAAGTCTTTAGAACACGGGGAGAATTTCTGACTCTGGAGGAATTCTCTCATTTACGAAAACACAAAAGCAAATAACGGAAAATGCAGACCCAATTATTCTCACTCTGATGGGAATAACTTTCCAACCCAAGTGAATCTTTACTTTGAGGATAAGCCAGAAGCTGAAGACAGTAAATCAAGCACTGAATTAGAAACACACTCTTATACAAAGGCATGTGTTCCTAGGAGCAAAAAACAGACTCCCTTCTGGAAGTTTCCACATTTTTATATGATTGAAGTTTCTGCTCTGTAACACTTGCCTCTTCTGCTTCCTTTTTAATCCTTCTTTCTCCTCCTCTTCCTCTGAGACAGACAGACAGACAGAGACAAGCACAAAGACAGACACATAGAGATACAGAAGGAAACAGAGAGCAGATTTTCTTTCAGTTATGACATGTTTTTAAAATAGCTATCAGGACATGCTGAGAGAAATGGACCATAATAAAATAGATCATTTTCATGTTTAATGAGTTTTGTGGTATTCCTATCTTTCTTGAAGAAACTCAATCAACAGTCTTTGAATAGTTTATCAGGCGAGGCTTTTTTTGATAGAAAGCAATAGAAATTGACTCATGAATTTAAGGCAAAAAGGAGCAGGTTATTTGAATGATACTGGGCAGCTCGTAGAATTGAAAGCAGGAACCAAGACAGATCTGGGGACCAACATGGCCGAGGTTCATAAGGAGCTTCTATTGCAGATCTTGCTATTGGATGATTTTTACAAATTCCCAGGAAAAATAATCTGATTGGTTTGGCTTCACTACCTGCCCACTCCTGTGGTCAGAAACAGCTGGGTCGGATACCAGAAAGCGGTGTGGGAAGTTGGGAAATATAACAGGAGGATTGCAATAGCTACTCCCAAAACAGCCAGTAATTTATAACCACGAGTATTCGATCTGAGGCAAGCAGAAATTCTATATTGAGATGCTATTACAGCTCATGGCTTTGCTCTTCACAAAAATGGGTAGAAATCTGATTAGGATTAGGATCGTACAAAAAGTTTTCAAAAGTCCCTTGTGAGACTGAGTGAGTATTGAACATGTTTCAGTCTCCTGGACAATGTCCGGGGCATTTAAAAAGTGGGCATTTAGGATCGGCCTGGTGGTGCAGCAGTTAAGTGCACACGTTCTGCTTTGGCGGCCTGGGGTTCGCCGGGTCGGATCCCCGGTGTGGACATGGCGCCACTTGGCAAGCCATGCTGTGGTGGGCATCCCACATATAAAGTAGAGGAAGATGGGCACGGATGTTAGCTCAGGGCCAGTCTTCCTCAGCAAAAAGAGGAGGATTGGCAGAAGATGTTAGCTCAAGGCTAATCTTCCTCAAAAAAATTAAGTAAATAAAAATTTTAAACATAATAAATAAGTAAAAAGTGGGCATTTAGAAAGCAGTGTGCCAATATGTGTACACTCATGTTCACAGCAGCATTATGCACAATAACCAAAAGGAGGAGGCAACTCAAGTGTCCATCAACAGATGAATGGATAAACAAAATGTGGTCTGTACACACGATGGAATATGATTCAGCCTTAAAAAAGAAGGAAATTCTCACATGTGCTACAACATGAATGAAGCTTGGGGATATTATGCTAAGTGAAATGAGCCAGTCACAAAAGGACAGTGTACAATTCCACTTACATGAAGTAGCTAAAATAGTCAGATTCATAGAGACAGAAAGTAGAATGGTGCTCGCCAGGGGCTGGGAGGAGGGAGGTTGGGAAGTTGTCTAAGGGGTACAGAGTGTCAGTTGTACAAGATGAAGGAACTTCTGGAGATGCGTGGTGGCAATGGTTGTACAACAATGTGAATGTACTTAATGCCACAGCACTGGACACTTAAAAGTGGTCAAAATAGTGAATTTTATGTTACGTATAGTTTGCTGCAATTTGAAGATGAAAAATAGCAGTGTCTGATAGTAGAGATGCCCCAGCAAAAGCAAGGAAGGTGAAATTCAACACTTTATTTCCAAACGAGGCCCCTTTTCTCATGGCTTTCTCGCAATGGGTTGGCTTGGTTGGTTCCAAGTGTTGTGCTTGATCATTCTTTAATTTACAGAATAAAAAATTCATGAGTTCTAAAGAAATATTTCAAAGGCAGAAAACGACTTCTTTTCTATATATGTTACTAGTCGAGCTGGTAATCTGAGCCGCCTGCATTGACATGGGCTTCTCTCTCTGGGTTGCTCTGCAGAGCCCAGGAAAAAAAATTAAAACTTTATGACCAAGTGCACTATTTCATTTTCTCTCCAAACTAACCCCATGAAAGGCCACCCATGCAGGTTCGTGCAGACACGAGCAAGACATAGCTATAAACTGAAGCAACCATCTTTCTGCTTCCTCTGTGTTGAAAAAGCAAAACAAAAGAGAATACAATTTAGAGGTAATACAATTTAAATTTGCTGGTTTTCATCTTAATAATTTACAACTGGTGAAGTGGTGAGGTTATCAATAGTCTTTCATGTGGTTAGTTTCAAAATGTTATTTATTACCCTCTCCAGACCATGGCTTTCTGGTTTGTTCAATTGACTTCCCCACTTATTTGGCCTTTCCTCTGCACAGAGGCCCTTCCAGCCCTCAAATGCTCTCCTCCATCCTGAAACTATCCACATCTATCAATATCTTTTCTTTTTTTTTTTTTTTTTTGAGGAAGATTAGCCCTGAGCTAACATCTGTTGCCAATCCTCCTCTTTTTGCTGAGGAAGACTGGCCCTGAGCTAACATCCATGCCCATCTTCCTCTACTTTATATGTGGGATGCCTGCCACAGCATGGCTTGCCAGGCGGTACCTTGTCTGCCCCCAGGATCTGAACCGGCAAACTCCAGACCACCAAAGTGGAACGTGCAAACTTAACCTCTGGCCACTGGGCTGGCCCCAAGATCGTTTCTTGAAAGTCTTTCTATAAAAAGTCTTTCCTCTAGAGTCTTCCTGACCTTTTCAGATCTCTTTGTCCAGTGAATTGCTATGACACTAATTACTCTTTTTTTTCATGGTGTATAGGACTTTGGACTATCAAAGTATAACTTTCAAAAGTTGAAAACCTGACTCTCTTGGGGCCAGACCGGTGGTGCAGTGGTTAAGTGTGCATGTTCTGCTTCAGCAGCCCGGGGTTCGCCCGTTCGGATCCTGGGTGTGGACACGGCACCGCTTGGCAGGTCATGCTGTGGTAGGCGTCCCACGTATAAAATAGAGGAAGATGGGCACGGATGTTAGCTCAGGGCCAGTCTTCCTCAGCAAAAACGGAGATTGGCAGCAGTTAGCTCAGGGATAATCTTCCTCAAAAAAAAACCCAAAAAACCAAAACTGACTCTCAGACAAATATGGAATGAACGCAGCAATTATTTATGTAACTAATTTACAGTGGGTGCCAGAAGGATGGTAAAGCAGGTTCAAATGAGAATTTGATGAACAGAGGTCTGTGTAGTCAGAAAAGACACCCTAAAATAAGTGTTCTAAGTTACAGACAAAACTGGTTAATGTCCTACGGGGCAATGAAACCACAACCTTTGGAGTTATCTTCACTAGTCTTGGAAATCTACAAACTAACATGTAACTTCAGAGAATCTGGGCCTTAGTCATTAGTAAACAGCAAGACAAACAAACATACATCTCCTGGAGAATTAAATAAATTTGGAGGATGTTAGCTGCACCTATTGTGGTAATCATTTCACAATATATGTAAATCAAACCATCATGCTGTACACCTGAAACTTATACAGTGATATATGTCAATTATTTCTCAATAAAACTGGAAAAAAAAAGATTTACAGGAAACTAAAAGAAAAAAATTGGGAGTGCCTTGGGCTAGACAATGTTCCCATACGATATTGAAAGGACGTGAAGTCATCCTTTTACCCGATATCAAAGTTTTTGGGTAATTTGTCTCGGCCGGGTCACTCCATTCTATAGGAGGAAACAGAAGTTTGGAGAGGTCAGCTAACTCATCCAAGAGTGCACAACTGTGAGGCGCTGAGCTGGGGCTTGAAACCGAGTCTGCTTGGCCCCAGCACAGCACTTCTCTAAATGCAGATGAGGGGCCACAGGTGGATGGTCCTCAGCAGGTGGAGTTGGCAGAGGACATATCTCCCCTGTGCGTGCACATGGGGATCCGGGGGCTACAAATGCTTATTAACTGTCAAGAGAGTCCTATGACCTATCCAGACTACCTCTGGATGCTACTGGAGATACACAAACAACAGCTAAGAAGCGTAGAACTAGTTGATCCTAGGTGCCATGAAGCAAAAGAGTCCAATGATTCTGTGTCTAGTCAATCAGCTGGACTACAACTTCTCTGAGAGCAGGTACTCAGCACTCGCAGATTCACTCAATAAGTATTTGATGAGTTCCATCTGCGGCAGATTATATTTTCCAAAGATAGCCACACCTACATGTTTGTCCTGTCTCACATGGTCTTCCTACAATGGGACTGACTCTCCTTCCACTGAGAGGGAGCAAGGCTTCCTCCAGCCCTTGCATCTGGGTGGTGGCTGCTCTGACGGACGGAGCACAGCAGAAGTGATGCTATGTGACTTCTGAGGTTGGTAGTAGAAAGTTACACCACCTACCTGGCTGTCTGTCTCCCTCTCGCTCTCAAGATGCTTTCTCTTTGAACCCAACCACCATTTTGTGAGGAAGCCCAGACTACATGGAGTGACTATGTGTGGATGTGCTGACTAACATCCCTCGGCCCCCAGCCAAAAGCCAGCCTCATGGGAGCGAACCCCCAGACATGGGAGTGAACGAGCCATCAGATGATTTCAGCCCACAGCCTTTCAAGTCCTGCAGCTGAGCCTCAGACAGCATGGAGTGCAGGTCGATTATTCCTGCTGTGTCCTGTCTGAAGTCCTAATCCACAGAAACTAAGAGATATAATAAATAATTTTCGTTTTGTTTTGTTTGAAGCTACTATGTTTTGGAGTCATTTCTCATTCAGCAATAGATAATTAATATACTAACTATGTTCTCAGCACTGTGGCATTAATAGTTTCAACTTTTCATCAGTAGCTCAAAAGTAAATGTCATGTAGTTCTTCCTAGCTTCACTGAGCCAGGAATTTGAACCTTGCTGAGGGTGTGTGTGCTTCATTCCAGGGCTGGTGAAGGAGCCTTCCAGCATCTGCATCTCAGTCAGTCTTGATCGTTCCTACTTGTAATTGAATGTCCCCTTGCTCATGTAAAGAGTTAAACACTCATAGCCCTGACAAAAAAAGCCAAGTGCTTGTCCTGGAAGTGAAGAGAAATTGGGGATATTTAAGAAAGTAACGATTCTTAATATAAAAAAAAAAAAAGAGAGAGAAAAGAAAAGTTCAGTGGAGGATCAGGTTAGATGCGATATGGCCTCGTCCACCATATTGTTTAGATGACAATAGTTCAGCAAGTGTACCATTCAAGGCGTAACTACATTTTATGGCGAAAGGCTTTCCTGGAGCAGAGGTGTGCACATCGGTAGCATAACAAAGGTCTCTGGATGTATTCTTCTTGACTCTCAGTGCTCACTTGTTCTTCTTTAGATTTTCTAGCTCCTAGCTTGGACGTTCCCAACCTGAGAGGTATGAGATTTCCCAAGTCCTCTCCCAAATAGCCTCAGTTCAGGAGAAAAATAAACTCAACATACTGGTGCTTGGACCAGCCGTTAGGGTGGGCTGATTCACAGCTTTTGACTGCCGGGACACAGGAGCTGCGTAAGCGGTTTTCCCAGGAATAAGCTTAATTTAGATAAAGTCTACTTTCGGGAACATTCTTTGTTTAACAGCATGAGCACAATAAATTACTACAAAGAGTTGCATTTTAAAGATTCCTTGATTTATACAACTTTACTCTCATCAGCTGAAGGCTGTATTAAAAATGGCAGGGAAAAAAAAGGCAGGCAGCATAACATAGCCACTAAGAAGTTAGAGTCTTGTTTCTGCCCTTTGCTAACGCTATAATTTCTCTGAGTCTCGGTTTCCTCATCTGTAAAACGGGGATAACAATAACCTGGTTTATAGGGTTGTTCTGAGGATTAAATGAGGATTAAATAGGATAATGTATGGAAACCATTAGCACAGTGCCTGTCACACAGTGTGAAAACAAGAGCTGTTGTCACGACTGTTCTCCTGTGTCCTCCTTGCATTTTATTCATCCATGTGTTTATCGTCTGTTCTCCCTCCAGAACGTGAACTCCAGACCCGCAAGAATCTGGTCACTTTGATATTTCTGGGGCCCAGAACAGTGGCCACCACAGGGTAGGCGCTGAGTAAATGAATGACCCGTGTTTCAGGTACTCCTAGATTATTTCGTAAACAAACTGTTGCTAATAATAATATCAAGAACAGCTGTTAAATTAATTAAACAAAGAGGCCATTACACTGAGGCGGCTCTAAGATCCTGGCTGCCTGTGGAAGCAAACCAAAATCTAAGCCTAGAAACGCCTCAAGGTTACAAAATTGAAACCTAAGGACAACCCATCACAAACAGCAGACCAAGCTTCAGGCTGTAGCCAGTCAATCATTTCCTTACTTTGCTTCTGCCTTTTCTCTATAAAAATCTCCCCGAGTGCCTGTTGGTAGAGCGCTCCTAACCACTTTCCGGTTTGGCATTGCCTGATCAGAATCGATTTTTGCTCAAATAAGCTCTTAAAATTTTTAATATGCTTCAGTTTGTTTTTTAACACAACTAATGAACATTGCTCACTTATTAGCAATCAGATACTAAGGCTTTACACATATTCTCTCTCTTGATTCTCACAAGAGTTCTGCGTAGATATTTTTATTCTGCCCATCTGTACAGAAAGAAATGGAGCCTTAGAGATAGCATTTAATTTTTTCCAACTCACATGGCTGCAAGTAGAGCGAAGCTCAGGCCTGGTTCCAGTCCTGTTCCTTTAAAGCTGTACGATGCTGTCTGCCTGCCTAGAAGAGAATCTGGACAGCAATGCCCTTCACAGAGCAGCCTCTAATCCTCTTGGTTGGCGAGTAAGCACTATTCCTGGTGACAGAAATTCCATTTGTTCTAGCTCTGACTGTATTAATCTTGTTTTTAATTTTTTGTATCTTATGATGTTCTGACATCTTGGGGGACCTTACTGACTGAGGGAGAGAATGCCCCTCCCAGGGTTAGTTAATTCCTAAAGATAATAAAAACTTGCTTAGGAGCACACCTTTCCTATGCAAACAACCAATCTCAAGTGGATAACCCCAGTGACCTCCTTATCTAGCTCTCACATGCCAAGTCCAATATTTTCCCCTGCCCTAAGCCATCCCAGGGCCAGGTACCAGCCAACTAAAGACCACCCCTGTAGCCCAAAGCTGGCTGAAACTATTCAAACTAGCCAATCCTAAGCAGTTTACTCTGCCCTGCCTT
The DNA here is from genome assembly GCF_041296265.1 of Equus caballus. Classification (NCBI taxonomy): domain Eukaryota; kingdom Metazoa; phylum Chordata; class Mammalia; order Perissodactyla; family Equidae; genus Equus; species Equus caballus. The sequence continues at coordinate 84,376,554 of NC_091691.1, forward strand.
GCCTTACCCTCGGAAAACACAGTAAAGGTGCTGGCCTTGGCTTTCCCCTTCTTCCATCTGACCAAAATCCAGCGCTTTCCCTGTGGCCCTGTGTGGCATGGTATGCTCTCCTCTCTTGAGAAATGTAAGTAATAAAAATCTTCTTTCAATGGCATTGACCTCTCCCTGTCGCCGCTCAGTCACCTCCATAAATTAAAATTCTGCAGGTACAAATTTTAAAACACTGGTACCCTGCCTTGATTCAGGGAGGAACTGATTTAAGAGGCTTCCTGCAGAATTGAATCAATGCCTTCCAAAACTCCTTCTCGATTGTGTCATAGCAATATTTTCATAGTTATATGCTTGTTTATCTGTTTCAGCTCACCTCAGAGCCTGTGGACTGTGAGGCAAGGTATTAGAATCAGTTTTTGAACACAAAACTGTACCTATCAAAGTAGTTCCTACTCTATTTCTTGGCTTGTTCAATGGCTTCTCCTTGATTGATTTGTGTCACTGCTGAAGTCCAGAGAATTGGAGGAGCACATTATAAGACAGACTCCTGTTTCCTGCAATATTTGTTTTTCTTATCTTTCCTAGTGATAAAATTTTATCAGAGGACATGGCCACCCAGAATAAATATTACATTTGCTGACCTCCCTAGCAGCCAGTTGTGGCCATGTGACTAAATTCTGTCCAATGGGATGGTGTGGCTCACAACCCTTCTCTTCTCTCTTCTTCATCATCCCTTCTTGCATCCTGATGTTTGGAATACTGACGCTGCCATGCTGGACCATAAGGACTTGTCCTTGAAGACTTCTGGAAGCAGATTGCTTCCTTCTTCAATTTGTCTGTCTTGTTAAGCAACTGTTATTTCGGGTTTTCTGTCACTCACAGCCAAGCCAAATCGTTACTAATTCAGTGGCAAATGGTGTAAGTGGAGAACTCAAGCAGGTGGCATTTAGTGACAAAATTGATAACTACATAGCTTAGCTGAGATTGCATCCTATGAACAAGAAAAGTGGTAATGATAATGGCTTGGTTTTTATAGTGCTTTATAATTTCAAAGCATTTCCAAATGTATTTTCTCTTTTGATCTTCATAATAAACTTCTACCCTAGAGAAATAAAAGGACTTTGATGGTGGCCTCTCGGCTGACAGCTATCCTCTCCTGGCCCTGAAGGCACAGCTTTTTCTGCCGTATCTCACCATCTGGTCTGACTCACTGATCCAATTAATGGCATGGTAGAGGGCTGCGATTTTACTTTTTAGTTTCTTGTAAACTTTTCAAGTTGATTTCAATTCTCTTTACAATGATGATAAAGTCAAAGCTCAGAGTGTCTGAATTGTGTCCCCGACAAATTCATGTTGAAACCCTAATGCTCAGTGTGACTGTATTTGGACAAAGGGCCTTTAAAGAGGTAATTAAATTTAACTGAGGTCATACTCCTGGGGCCCCTGATCCAATGCGATTGGTGTCCTTATAAGAAGAGGAGGAGACCCTAAGGATGGCTGTGCACAGAGGAAGGGCCGTGTGAAGACACAGTGAGAAGGCGACCATCTGCAGGCCGAGTAGAGTGGCCTCAGGAGAGACCAAACCTGCCAACACCTTGATCTTGAACTTGCAGCCTCCAGAACTGCGAGAAAATAAATTCCTGTTGTAAATAAAGCCACCCAGACTGTGGTAGTTTGTCAACCTTAGCAAACTAATGCAGGGACTAAATAATTCTCTCAGAGTGAGAGACAAGATGGAGGACCAAGCAGGTCAATTTCCAATCAGGATCTTTCCAGCAGTCCGGTCTGCTTCCTCAAAGTGTCTGCAACTCCCAGATCCTAGTTTACCCCTGGGAAGACACACCTTCCACCAGCCCAAATTCATATCCTGTCATTTAGACGCCTGGGGGCTGAAAGCACCACTGTGAGGAGGCACGGACATAAGTATATGCCTTATTGTTGACTATTCTTCATCAGAAAAATTTTTTTTCCACAAATGATTATATTCAAGATGTTTTTGAAAATCAGAAAATGTCAAACTGACTGGAAAGCACGAAAGAGCATGGAGGAAAACACAAGGAAATATCACTTCATCCCCACTAGGATGGGTATAATTTTTTTAATGGAAAATAATAAGTATTGGTAAAGAAATTGTAACCTTCACACATTTCTGGTGGGAATGTAAAACGGTGCAGCCATTGCAGAAAACACTATGGCAGTTTCTCAAAAAGCTAAACATAGAATTACCATATGGCCCAGCAGTTCCACCTCTAGGTATATACCCAAAAGAATTGAAAACAGGGACTTGAACAAATATGAATGTTCACAGAGGCATTATTTGCAATAGCCAAAATGTGGAATCCATCCAAATGTCCATCAGCTCTTGACTGGATAAACAAATTGTGGTATATCCATACAATGGAATATTACTTACCCATAAAAAGGAGTGGAGTACTGACACATGTTACAATATGGATGAAACTTGAAAACATATAGTAAGTGAAAAAAGCCAGACACAAAAGCTCACACATTGCATCATTTCACTTATATGTAATGTCCACAATAGGTTAATTCATAGAGACAGAAAGCAGATTGGTGATTGCCAGGGGCTCGAGGGAGTGGGGAACGAGGAGGGACTGCTTAATGGGTACAAAGTTTTCTTTTGGTGTGATAAAAATGTTTTGGAGCTTGATAAAGGTGGTGGTTGCACAACATTGTAAATGTACTAAATATCACTGAATTGTACACTTTAAAGTGGTTAATCTTATGTTATGTAAATTTTACCTAAATTTAAAAAAATACTGAAGTAAAAAACAAGCAAGAGGAAGAAGAGAGCAGATTTACTGTGAAGCTAATGAAGCTTAGTCTTCAGGGCCTTTGATTGTCTGGACCCTTCCAGGGCCCTGAGAGGTACTTGGGTAATGTGTTGCCATGGCTATATCTATTATTGTTTTTTTTTTTTTTTTGAGGAAGATTAGCCCTGAGCTAACATCTGCTGCCAATCCTCCTCTTTTTTGCTGAGGAAGACTGGCCCTGAGCTAACATCCATGCCCATCTTCCTCTACTTTATACGTGGGACGTCTACCACAGCATGGCTTGCCAAGCGGTGTCATGTCCGCACCCGGGATCCAAACCGGCGAACCCTGGGCTGCCAAAGGGGAACATGCGCATTTAACTGCTGTGCCACCGGGCCATCCCCTCTATTATTCTTCAAGAAGTCCCCTGAATTGTTTAAGCTCCAGGCCCACAAAACCTGGCTCTGCCCCAGGGAAGCATGTCATTCATCTGAGTGAGCCCTGGGAACAGCTGAGGGAGACAAGTCAGTTTTACCTGCTGCCCAGGCAGATCTCTTTGAAGCGCTCGGGGAGGAGGGGAACCCAACTCTGAGCAAAAAGACTGACCTACCTCGTGGCTATAACGTTCTGAAAGCAAACCCAAGTCCTGCAGAAAGATTCTTTTCCCAGGAAAGCATTGACTTAGCTCGGCAGAAAGCCTCCTGGTTCTGGCTCGTCCCTATCTAGCGTGTCTTTGGCATAGCCGGTTATCTAGGGCAGGGCGACCAACCGTCCCTGTTTGCCAGGGACTGAGGAGTTACCCAGGATGCAGAGTTCTCAGTGCTAAAACAGGGGAAGTCCCAGGCAAACCACCGCAGGGTGTTCCCCCTCATTAATGTGAGAGAAGTCTGAACACCTAGAGAGTAGAGAGGATTGTAACCCGCGTTCGCTCCAGCGGAGATTACTGACAGTCCTTTAAGGGGCCAGGGGCCCTGCTAAGCACAGATCCTTCAAAATTGAATGACCATGCTGTATGACTTCACATATATGAGGTATCACAGAGCCAGAAAGTAGAATGGGGGTTACCAGGGGCTGGGAGTAGGGGGAAGGGGTGGTGGTTGTTTAAGGGAGACAGAGTTTCAGTATTGCAAGATGAAAAAGTTCCAGAGATCTGTTTCACGACAATGTGAATATACTTAACACTACCGAACTTTACATTTAAAAATAGTTAAAATGGTAAATTTTATGCTACGTGTTTTTTGTTACAATAAAAAAAAAAATGAGACCTAGAGCTTGCCCTCCGGGTGGCCCCAATTTCTTGGGGGTAAATAAATGGCAAGTAATTTAGTGCTATTTACAAAGTACTTTTATATACACGATTACATTTGATGCTCAGGACAGTCTGTGAGATAGATATTATCAAGCACATTTCACGGATGAAGGAAGAAACAGGCTAGAATTCAAAGCCAAGTCTTGATGACTCCACAGCCCATGCCGGGTCTCTCAGATGCTCCATGCAAACCAGAACAGAACCATGCCTTCCTTCCTAACGCAGGCTGTTTACATCTGCTCCAACAGACTCTGATTCTAGAAGGTTAACTCGATTTCTATACGACTCATAGTCTTAGGAGGACCCTCAGGTTTGGCAGCAAGCAGGCATCTTAGGGCACAGCTCCCTGTAGCTGGGGTGGCCCTGACGGAGTTAACTTCTAAAAGCTTCTTCTCTCCCAGGCGATTGCCACGGCTGGCACAGCACTCAGGGCTGGCTTTGTTGTCTCTGCCCAGTGTGGGTGAGGATGAGAGCTCTTCCTGGCAAACCAGCCAATAGCGTTGGATGGCTCCACAGGACACAGGCCTCCCCAACAGCAATTCTTCCCAGCAAGAGACAAAGAGAGAGCAGAGTTCAGGGATAATACAAGATATAAAGATATTACCTCTGCATTTAAATAGTGTGCTAACGAATCCTGTGGGCTGGACTCTGATTTCTTCTGTTTAGAGGACCCTTTTTCTGAGCCCTTAAATGCGGACGTGTGTGAGCTGTTACTGTAAACTGATTCAGAGCTGAATGTCTACGTGTCTGGAGAAGCAGAAGGCTCAGCCTTGGGCACCAAAGCTCTGGGTCTCCCATTTCCCAGCCAGCAATTGCTCCTCCTTCAATGCTGCCACTTCTACCCCGAAAGGGTCTCTGTCCCCTTAGCACTCACTGGAGAAATCCAGGTGGGCCGGGCATTCAGGAGACGTGGATGAGCAGTCCCCATTGGAAGCACGTGGGGCAAGGGGAGGGAGTTCCCCAACAAAATGAGGTGCGGTTCAGACAACATTGTGACCTTCTTCCAGGCTCGTTCCTCATGGAGGTCCTATGCTCCAGCCACACCAACCACAGCAGATGTTCTTTACCTAAGAGTCTAAACACAGATGCATCCAAACAATAGACTTCTTCTAAAAAGTCATTTAAGAGGCCAGCCCCATGGCTGAGTGGTTGGGTTCGCGCACTCTGCGTTGGTGGCCCGAGCTTCACCAGTTCGGATCTTGGGTGTGGACCTATGCCGCCATTCATCAAGTCATGCTGTGGTGGCATCCTAAATAGAAGACCCAGAATGACCTACAACTAGGATATACAACTACATACTGGGGCTTTGGGGAAAAAAAAAAAAGAAGATTAGCAACAGGTGTTAGCTCAGGGCCACTCTTCCTCACCAAAAAAAAAAAAAAAGATATTTCAAAAGAAAAAAAAAGAGTCATTTAAAATGATCATTGTCTTAGTCAGCCTGGGCTGCTGTAACAAATACTGGGTGGCTTAAACAACAAGCATTTATTTCTCCCAGTTCTGGAGGCTAGAACTCCAACACCAAGGTGCCAGCACACTCAGAGTCTGGTGAGGGCCCCCCACCTGGCTTGCAGACAGCTGCCTTCTCTCTGTGTCCTTACGTGGCGGAGAGAGAGTGGTCGTCTCTCTCGTGTGTCTTCTTATAAGGGCACTAATCCCATTCACAAAGGCCCCACTCTCATGACCTCACCACCTCCCACAGGCTCTACCTCCAAAAACCATCACACTAGGGGTTTAGCTTCAACATGTGTATTTTGGAGGGGCACAAACATTTAGTCCACAGCAATCATCATTGAGGGAAAAAACCCAAATGCATCCATCATGGGTCTTTCTGGAATGCCCTTCTGGGCTGCAAACGGCAGGTCAGTGATGTTGGAGCAGCCCCATCTGGGCCACGGAGACTTGCTCACAGCCTCACTGGTCAGGTATGAAGTGTGAGGCCTCTCAGTAATTTTAGGCTTGGGCAGGCAGCTGGTGTTTTAGAATGTCACTGTCATTATCAAAACACATAGATTAAACACGGCTGCAAGTCCTGTGCCGTCCTGCCTATGAGGAGTGGAGGCCTATGACTTGCTTTAACCAGCAGAGCGCACTGGAGGCGATGCTGTGTGACCTCTGAGCCTGGCAGCTCTGGCTCCTGCCCTCTTACAGCCCTGAGACTGCCATGCTGTGGAAGCCTGAGAGGAATGACCACACGGAAAGAAAGGCCCAGCCCCTCCTCAGCCATTCCGCCGGCCCAGCCCAGGGGTCATCTTAGATGGTCCAGCCCCTGCTGTTCCAGCCATGTGAGTTAGGCAAGACCCACAGAACTGCCCAGTCAATCCACGGAATCAGGAGATGTAATACATCATTGTTCGGTTATTGTTGAGGAAGATTAGCTCTGAGCTAACATCTGCTGTCAATCCTCCTCTCCTTGCTGAGGAAGACCGGCCCTGAACCAACATCTGTGCCCATCTTCCTCTACCCTATATGTGGGATGCCCGCCATAGGATGGCTTGCCATGCGGTACCATGTCCACACCTGGGATCTGAACCAGCGAACCCCAGGCCACCGAAGCGGAATGTGTGCATTTAACCACTGCGCCACCAGGCCAGCCCCCATCATTGTTGTTTTAAGCCACTAAGTTTGGGGGTTGTTTCGCAGCAACAGATAACTGAAATAAAATGTCTCTTCTAAAAACTCATTCTGCATCTCACATGTGGAATCTAAAAAAGCTGAACTTGGGGGCCCGCCCGGTGGCGCAGTGGTTAAGTTCACACGTTCCTCTTCAGCACCTAGGGTTCACTGGTTCGGATCCCGGGTGCGGACATGGCACCACTTGGCAAGCCATGCTATGGTAGGCGTCCTACATATAAAACAGAGGAAGATGGGCATGGTGTTAGTTCAGGGCTAATCTTCCTCAAAAAAAAGAAAGAAAGAAAGGAAGAGTTCCCTGGAGAGTGATATATTAAATAATTGCATGCTTTAAAAAATAAATAAATAATAAATAAACAAATAAGCTGAACTTACAGAAACAGAGAGTGGATTGGTGATTACCAGGAGCAGGGGGTGAGGGGGAGAAGAGAGGGGAGATGAGAAGATGTAGGTCAAAGGGTACAAACCTCCAGTGATAAGATGGGTAAGTCCCGGGATCTAAAGTACAGTGTGGTGACTAGTTAACAATACTGCATTGTATATTTGAAAGTTGCTAAGAGAGTAGATCTCAAATGTTCTCACCGTCACCACCCCCACAACAAAATGGTAATTATGTGAGGTGACGGAGGTGTTACCTATCCTTATTGTGGTAATCGTTCCTCAATATACACGTGTCAAACCTTCACAGTGTACAACCTTTAACTTACACAATGTTACATGTCAATTATATCCCATTAAAGCTGGAAAAAACTCATTCTGCTCTTTTTTGAGACTGTACATGTAAATATACAAACGCCAAATTGGAATATGTAATTCAAAAAATGCTCTCAGTCTGGAACAGGTCTGGACTGGATATGGTATATAAATAATCTCCAAATTCCAGCATCTGTAATAGCATTTTTCATATAGTATTGTTACTGCTTGGTTTTTCTTTAAAAAAATTTGTTGGGGCCAGCCCCGTGGCTGAGTGGTGAAGTTCACCCACTCCGTTTTGGCGGCCCACGGTTTCGCTGGTTCGGATCCTGGGCGCGGACATGGCACCACTTGTCAGACCACGCTAAGGCAGCGTCCCACATGCCACAACTAGAAGGACCCACAACTGAAATATACAGCTATGTACTGGGGGGATTTGGGGAGAAAAAGCAGGAAAAAAAAAGAGAAGATTGGCAACAGTTGTTAGCTCAGGTACCAATCTTTAAAAAAAATTTTGTTAATTATAGAAAATATCAAACATATACAAAAGTACAAAGAATATTGTATTGAATCCCCTTGTGCCCATCATCAGCTTCAACACTTAACTCATGGCAATGGTGTTTTAAATACACCCTCCACCTACATGCCCCTTCCCCCTGAATTATTTTAAAGCAAAGCTCAGATATCATAACATTTCATCTGCAAATATGTTAGCATGTATCTCTTAAAGATAAGGATGATTTTTATAACTATCTGTTTACGTCTCTCTGACCCCTACGGCTTATGAGTCTGTGAGAACCAGAGTTTATCCTCTTTCTTGTTGTCCTCCCAGAGCCAGAGGCAGGGCTGGTTTCACGGGTGCGTGACCTGTGCAGTTGCACGGGGCCCCGGAGCTCAGAAGTGTCTCGTGCTTGGTTTAATGCTCTGTGGCTGCCATCTTGAAACTAATCATTTTGGAACAAGGGTCCTGCATTTTCATTTGGCACTGGGCCCCACAAATTATGTAGCCAGTCATGGTTATAGCTTAACCAAGCAATCAACACTCTGTGATGGGAGAGAGGTGCACTGCCGGGTTCTACAAGGAATAAAGCACACTCATGATCTTGACCCTAAACCAGACCCTCCTTCAGCCTTCCCTAACTCCGTGGATGGCACCACACCACTATTTTTCCAGTTTGCAAGTCTAAATACTAGATAATTGTCTTTGCTTCCTCCCTCTCCCTCAACCTCCCATCCCGCCCCCCATGCGAGCTATCAGCAGATCCTAACATTGGCAACTCCAGAAATTCTGTATAGGATGAAAAGCAAAGGGAAAGCTAGTTTTGAGCCATCTTTGCATAACAAGCATTATATTTGCTTAGGTTTATATTTATTTGAGTGGCTTATAGGGAGGTGTCTTAGTTTCGAATTCTCCCAGGTACTAGTGGTCCATTTGGGAGGTGATTCCAGGAAGCGCTGTGAGTTAACGGGGAAGTGAGACAGGGAAGGCAAAGAAGCACACAGCGTGTGTTAATAGTGGGTCCTCCCTTTAGGCTACTGGAGTGTGATCTTGTTGCATACCCTCTGAGACACGGTATAGGACACTCCTTAGAACTCTCCCACTGAAAGGAGAAGAAGCTGGGGTATATATCCACCAACTCCTGTAGGTATTGACTCAAGGTTGCTCCTGGGGGCTGTAACTCCCCAGCATTTCCAAGTGTGTGCATGCTGGCCAAGTACAACCTGCTGCCGAGGAAAGTCCTCAGGCAGGAAGGCACAGGTGCCTGAGGCAAGAAGCCATCAGTGTGTAGGGCAACTCTCTCTCAGAGTGGGTGATCTCCAGGGTGGGCTGAAGGGTTATGGACGGGACATCAACAGCATCTCCTATAGCAGGATGGATGGAGATTGTGGGACAGCTAAATTCCTTCCCTCCCCAAGACCCCAGCGAAGTTGTCACTGGAATCAGTCCATTTCTTTCCACTGCCACCACCCTGGACCAAGCCACCATCTTTCTTCTCCATTGGTTAGTCCCCCATCATCCACATTTCTCTCTTGCCAATCTGTTCTTTGCCCACATCCAAAGAAATCAATTACAAATTCAAATCTAATCCACCCTCTTGCTTCAAATTCTAGGGTCTTCTTATTGCTCCTAGGATAAAGACCAAAATCCTTAATGTTACCTGGAAGACCCTGCAAGGTTTGGCCTTGACCTCCCCTCCAGCTTTATCAAACATGAGGAAAAAAGCTTCCTATACTCAGCCATGTTGCTTTCTGTTCCTTTAATATGCTGCGTTTTCTTCTGCCACAGGGCCTTTGCACAAACTCTTCCCTCTGCGTGGAAAGCTTTCCATAGACCCCCAGCTTTCTCACTTATTCAATTCACAGAGTGTCTCAGCTCAGTCATAACTTCTTCAGGGAAGTTTTCCCTCAGCTCTGGCTAGGTCAGCTCCCCTGTCATATGTTTCACAGCACAGGAGGCTCTGCTTATTAGAAGCAGTCTGACCTTTTCTGAACCCCAGTCATATTGCTATAGTCAATATTTAATTTAATCCATGTTTACTGAAAGTCAGAGCGCCTATTATCACAATACTTATCACAATCATAACATCACATTTATTTTGCAATTAATTGTTTCCTCCTGCTGGCGAAAAGTCCTTTTTATTTTTATTTTCTCACCATTATTCCCCTCCCTGAGCTCAGGGCCTACCTGCTGTACAGTAGGTACTCAGCAAATACTTGTGGAATGAATTTGAAGATATACAGGCTAAAGCATGTTTAAAAGGAATGTACAGGGAGGCAAAGCTTAACAAAATATTTATGACAAGCATAGAAATATATTAGCACAAGTAAGCAGACCTGTCTTTAAGGGTATGTATTGTCTGTAATTGAAAAAGCTAAAAATAACCTAAAATTCTATAAAAATGGGAATGACTAAACGATGCTATGTTCGTCCTGTGGATACTCCACAGCCTCAGCATAATGACATAGGACATTTGTGCCCTTCTGTAATATTTGCACATTTGACTTTTATACTAATTTGCTTACTGCTGGTGAGGTGGCATTTTGGGCATCCATAGTGGAGATTTTTTTTGAATGGAGACTACTCCTCCGCCTAGAACAAAGGCCTGCTGTGTTTACCCCAAGGAAATGTCGTCACTCGTCAAAAACCCCCACAGGATCTAGCTATGAAGCTATTAGCTGTGTACTCACCAAAACGGAGGAAACACCAGTGTTTCAAAGTCCTTTGTCTTGTTGAAGACTTCTGGGACATTACACTATTCCATTTCCTTCCATTAAAAGGAAAATTGGCAGTCACTTTTCCTAGATTCATTCACTAAAGCACGGTCTGTGGCTGGAATACTCTGACTTTCACAGAAGGCAAGAACGACACAGTGAACCTGCTTTGGGTTATAAAATGTTTCCAATAGATTAAGTGCAGGCATTACTTCTCTGAACTCCAGGCACATTGCAAGGTTCGATATTTAATTTTAATTAATGTTTAGTGAAAGTCAAAGTACCTATTACTTAACAAAGCATACGGGAATCAGCATAGCGGAGATGAAATTAGACCAACACACCTTGGATTACATCAGACACCCCCACTTAAGAGCAGCGTGATCTCTGTAAACCTACACTTCTTTGCCTATAAAACAGGAATAGCGTCTATCTCATGGAATTGTTTTTTTTTAAGGAAGATTAGCCCTGAGCTAACATCTGCCACCAATCTTCCTCTTTTTGCTGAGGAAGACTGGCCCTGAGCTAACATCTGTGCTCATCTTCCTCTACTTTATGAGTGAGACACCTGCCAGAACAGGGCTTGATGAGCGGTGCATAGGTCCGCACCCGGGATCCAAACTGGCAAACTCTGGGCTGCCAAAGCAGAGCACGTCAATTTAACTGCTACACCAGTGGGCCAGCCCCTCATGCAGTTGTTTTAAGAAGTAATATGCATATTTCTACATTAGGGAAATGCAAATTAAAACCACAGTGAGATACCTCCTCATGCACGTGAGGATGACTATAATCAAAAAATAAAAATAGGGGTCGGCCCGGGCCGGGCCAGGGATGTAGTGGTTAAGTTCACATGATCTGCTTGGGCAGCCCCAGGTTTGCAGGTTCGCATCCCTGGCACAGACCTATACACCACTCATCAAGCCATGCTGTGGCAGGTGTCCCACATACAAAATAGAGGAGATGGGCACAGATGTTAGCTCAGGGACAATCTTCCTCACCAAAAAAAAAAATGAAAAGAAAAGAAAAGAAACAGCTTATGGAGCCAGGCATGTAAAGGAGTGAAGCAGGCTGAGGCAGTAGGGAGTGGTGAGGATTGTGGAGCTCTCAGGCTCCACCTAGGGAGGCAGCAGCTCAGGTCTCATCTGCTGTGGCCATGCCCAGACACAGGCTCAGCTTTGTAAGATCCTCCTACTTCATACAGAGAAGTCACAAGTCCAAATTCTTCCATGAAATATCTCAATTTCTAAACATTGGTGTACTAGCCATGTCTTTTATTTTCTGCATTCAGATGCTTTGACATGTGGAGCCTTGCTGACCCTGGACTGTCCCTCCCAGGGTTAGCCAATGCCTAGTGAGAGTGGACAACTCACCAGTGAGTGCACTTTTCAAATGCACTCCAACTATGCCAGAGGCTCCCTACCCCTTCTTTCTTGGGCTCTCACACTCTGGGTCACTATCTACCTGCCCTGGTCACCGCAGGGCAAGTAGCAGACAACCAAGAACACCCACTCCGCCCCTGAACCCACTGACATTATGCAAACTAGCTAACTCCAAGTTGGCTGACCCTGCCTTGCCTGGTTCCTTCCCACAGAAACCACCATCGAGGCTCTTGCCCACAGTCCATCTGTCCATCCCATCCCAACCCCTCACCCCCCGCCTCCTGACCAGCCCTCATCTGTTGGCCTTACTAAACCTCAAATTTTCTATTAATGTGCTCTATTTTAAAACAATGGGCAACACTGATTTTTTTTTTAATTTTAAATGGCAAGAACAGTGCCATCTATTGTAATAGAGGGAAGAGGCTAATGTCTATTAAGCACGACTATACCAGGCTCTGTGCCATGCTGCTTTCCAAGACTTCATTTCATTGACTTTTTTTTTTTTTTTTTTGGTGAGGAATATTGGCCCTGAGCTAGCATCTGTTGCCAATCTTCCTCTTTTCGCTTGAGGAAGACTGTCACTGCCCATCTTCCTCTATTTTTTATTTATTTTTTAATTTTTTTTCTGTTTTTTTCCCCAAATCCCCCCAGTACATTGTTGTATATTTTAACTGTGGGTCCTTCTAGTTGTGGCATGTGGGACGCTGCCTCAGCATGGCCTAATGAGCAGTGCCATGTCCACGCCCAGGATCCAAACCAGTCTAACCCTCGGCCAATGAAGCGGGGCACACGAACTTAACCAGTCAGCCATGGGGCTGGTCCCCCACTTTCCTCTATTTTGTATGTGGGATGCCACCACAGCATGGCTCGATGAGCAGCATGCAGGTCTGCGCCCAGGATCCGAACCTGCAAACCCCAGGCAGACAAAATATAGTGTGCGAACTTAACCACTATGCCACCAGGCCAGCCCCTCATTGACTTTTCACATGAATCCTGTACAGACATCACTTGTTTCTTTCTCATAGATACAGAATTTGAGGCCCAGAGAAGTTAAATACTTGCCCAAGGTCACCAATAAGTGACTTTGATGGAAACTGAATTTGAGTTTTGAGCCTGGAGAAGGCAGGATGAGGGAAGGAGGAGAAAGAGACCCTCCCACCACAGAAAAGGCCAGGACTCTGTGAGGTCATAGAGGGTGAGGAAAGAGACTGTCCAAGTGGGCTGGTCAAGTAGTAATTTCCTTTCCTTAGGACGTTAAGAAACAATTCTTGGGAGTGCCCATTAGTGATAGTTAAAAATTGAATGAAGATTTTGTCTTGTTATAAGGTGTGTGTTTTACTTTGGATCTAAAAATGTAAGGATGTCATCCAATCACAGATGAGCTGTGGCAGAGGAGCGTCAAGCCTTGCGGTGGGTGTTACTCCAAGTTAATAGAACACCTGCGGGTCCTGAGCTCACAGACCTGGAAGCGGCTGCTGCCTCTCAGGCCCGAGGTCATTCCCATGGGTTTGTACCCGGTGACACACACAGATGTGTTGAGCCTACCGAGGAATACCTTTGAAGTTTTCAGATTATTTCAGATTTGCATACACAAAGAATGCACATTTAGACCTGATTGTTTTTTAATGTGCTGTATAAACGTCATCTCAAAATAGAAGAAATTCAAGGCATCTCGTTTCTGGGGTATTAGTAAACTCCATTTTCAGCTATATGGCTCGTGGCACCAGTGGGATCCCCAAATTATATGATACATTGGGTGAAACAGCTACGTAAGTTCTTCAGCCACGCACTTTTGGAATCACATATGTTTTGGAGTGTCTTTATACTGCCCAGCTAACATGGAAGTTCAGAGGAAGCAGCTCATGCCAGAATCACAGAAATGGGCATACCTCTGACAATGCCAGCAGCATCTGATACCAGGCAGTGTGGCCATTAATAGGTGTGATCTGCTCAGTGTCCATCCCACCCTCTTTGCTAACAAACCAAATTTGTGTGTGTGTTTGCGGGGGGTTGACAAGGTGCCCAGCTAATTCATCACTTTCCCTCCTGTCTTGCAGGTACGGTTGGCCACGTTACACAGTTCAGGGCAGCGACAGGTAAGGAGAAATCTGCTGGGAGTTGTCCGGGAAAGCTTTTCCTTTCCTGATGAGGGGGACAGAGGCACCTTTGCCTTTCCCCTCCCTCTAACGGGGATCTGATGTCTGCAGCAGCAGCAGCTACCTTGCAACCATGAGACGGAAAAGTTTGAGAGCACAAGCCAACTCGCTAGGATTGAAGGAGCCAAAAATAGAAAGCATCTGGGTCCCTGTTGGCATTGATGAGCAGCGGTACCACAGCCAGCTACTGTCTACTTTTTCCTCCCAAGATTTTATTACAAAAATTTTTAAACATACAGACAAGTTGAAAGAATTGTACAGTGGACACCCACCACCTGTCTTCATTTTATACTTGCTTTATCACATCTGTCCATCTAAACAGTTCTCCAATCATCCCTCAATCTGTCTTTTTTTTTCTTTTGAGGAAGATTAGCCCTGAGCTAACTACTGCCAATCTTCCTCTTTTTGCTGAGGAAGACTGGCCCTGAGCTAACATCTGTGCCCATCTTCCTCTACTTTACATGTGGGACGCCTACCACAGCATGGCTTTTGCCAAGCGGTGCCATGTCCGCACCCAGGATCCGAGCCAGTGAACCCCGGGCGGCTGAGAAGCAGAACGTGTGAACTTAACCACTGCGCCACTGGGCCGGCCCAATCCGTCTTTTTTTGATGTATTTCTAAGAACAGTTCACCGCTAGACATTTCAGTATGCATCTGGTTCAGTAGACTATTTGTGTATTATCTTTTTTAGTTGAAAATTTTGTTGAGATAATTATAGATTCATACACGGTTGTAAGAAATAATGTCGAGAGATCTTTGCACACATTGTCCAGTTCCCCCTAATGATAACATTTTGCAACACTGTTGTGTAAGATCACAATTAGGATAGTGGCATTGATGCAACCCACTGACCTTACTCAGGTTTCCTCAGTTTAACTTGTACTCATTTGTGTGAGTGTGTCTGTTCATTAAGTTTTATGCAATTGTATACCTGTGCAGGTTCATGTATCCACACCACAGTCAAGATACTGAAAAGCTTTTGTATGTAATTTACCTTACCTTAAAAATTACATGCAATGAAGTGCAGAAATCTTTTTTATCTTTTTTTGACCACTTGGTATACGTGTGGTTTTTTTTTTTTTCAATTGAGGTCACTTTGGTTTATAACATTATATAAGTTTCAGGTGTACATCATTATATTTTGATTTCTGTATAGACTGCATCACGTTTGCCAACAAAATCTGGTCTTCATCCGTCGCCATACATATGTGACCCTTTACCCCTTTTGCCCTGCCCCCCATCCCCTACCCCTCTGGTAACCACCAATCTGTTCTCCATATCTGTGTGTTTATTTATTTATCTTCCACATATGAGTGAAGTCATACAATATTTGTGTTTGTCTTTTCTTTTTTTTTTTTGAGGAAGATTAGCCCTGAGCTAACATCTGCTGCCAATCCTCCTCTTTTTGCTGAGGAAGACTGGCCCTGAGCTAACCTCCATGCCCATATTCCTCTGCTTTATATGTGGGACGCCTACCACCACATGGCTTGCCAAGGGGTGCCATGTCCGCACCCAGGACCCGAACTGGCGAACCCTGGGCCACCGAAGCAGAATGTCCACACTTAACTGCTGTGCCATCGGACTGGCCCCTTTGTCTGACATTTTGTTTAGCATAATACCCTCAAGGTCCATCCATGTTGTTGCAAAGTGAAGTGCACAAATCTTAAGGGTATCATTTGATGATTTTTGATAAATCTACACACCCATGTAACCCAAGTCTCCACCAAGATATACAATATTACCATTCTCCTAGAAACTTCCCTTCTGTCACTTTCCAGTCAATTCCACCCGCTCAGGGAAAAATCACTGTTTTGATGTTTTTCCATCATAGTTAGCTTTGCTTGTTCTAAAACTTCATATAAATAGAATCAAACTGGGAGTACTCTTTTGTGTAAGGTTTATTTCACTCAGTAAAAATGTTTTTGAGATTCCACCATATTGTTGAGTGTCCCTATAGTCTGTTCCTTTTCGTTGCTGAGTAATATTCCATTTTACAAATACAACATAGTTTATCCATTCTACTGGTGATGGACATTTGGGCTATGTCTAGGTTTTGATTCTTATAAAGAAAGCTGTTAAGAAAGTTATTGTGGGGCCGGCCCCATGGCATAGTGGTTAAGTTCATGTGCTCTGCTTCAGTGGTCTGGGGTTTACTGGTTCGGATCCCTGGCGTGAACTTACACACTGCTCATCGAGTCACGCTGTGGCGGCATCCCGCATAGAAAATAGAGGAAGATTGGCACAGATGTTAGCTCAGGGCCAATCTTCCTCACCGAATAAAAAAGAAGAAGGCTATTGTGCAAGTTTTTGTAGATATGTTTTCCTTCTCCTTGGGTGGATAACCAGGAGCAGAATTGCTGGGTCACAGATTAGGTACATGATTCATTTTCTCAATAATGTAAGAACATTAAAATAACATTGGCGGTGGATGTTAGCTCAGGGCTAATCTTCCTCAAAAAATAAATAAATAAAAAATAAAAAGAATGGTGGAGGAGAGGTAGATCCTGAGAAGACAGGAACCCAAAGGGATGCTAAGCTGGCCCTCCAAGCATGGCTCCCCTGTGAAGACGGCCTCTGGGCCCTGACCTTTTGTGTTGAGATTTAGTTCCAGACCTCACATCTGCCATATTAACTGATTGTGCTTCTTGCTACAATGAGTTCCACTGATGTCTTCAGATTTAAGGTGAGAAATCAACTAGGGAAACTCAAACGGGCTGAAATTACATAACACCATCAAAAACCCCAGTCCTGCACAGCTAAGCTGGAAATGGGGTCTCAGGCTTGAGTGACATCAGCTTCAAAGCAGGTCAGGTCTCGTTGCCTGGGAGCGGCTGATTCCGGGCCCAAGCCGCCCGCAGAACTACGGTAGCATCTCCAGGAACTCTGCTCTGCAGAGGGATTTCAAACCCTTGGAGCTGTCCTCAGCCGAACCTTCCTCCACCCCCAGGCCTGCTAAACTCCATCTGAAGAGCTAGCGATTTAAAGAAGTGAAGAACCAGCAGATACAGAGGGCTGAAAAGGAAAAACATTTTCTCCAGGGTTAAGCTGAGTCCTGGGGTTAAGACTTGCTAGTGGAGCCCACCTGCCATCCTTTTAAATAGATAAAAGACTTTTCAGTCTCTTACCATGAAAAACTACATCCACCCCCACCTCCCCTCCCACCCCCTGCACCCCGCAACCCCTTTCCCCCCAGCCTCAAAACCCTATAATTAAAAAGGCTCTTTTCAGACTGTAATACAATTCAAGCACAATCATTATGAAACCCCTGCCCTGTTTCTGTGGTTACTGACAACTCCCTTTGTGTAAATCTCATTAAACCCAATCAGGGACTCCAGGTTCTCTGAGGATTCCTAGGAAGAGAAAACTATGTTGATTTAAGAAATAATGTTGCAAATCTCAGGTATGAGACCTCTTTGGATTAGAAAGTAATATTATTTATCTCTCTGAAACCACTAACAAATCAACCGTGAAAAATTGATAATGGTTTTTGTCACCAGCATCCTCTTTCTATCGTGGTAGAGTTCTCTGTTTCCCTTTCGGGAAACAGAAGGCTTTCTTTGACAAGCCATCTTATTTTCATGCCTTTAAGAAGACAAATGAAATTACTGAAAGTATTGCTTTAGAGGCTGTTTTCCATTCATTTTCATCCTATACATATTTGGTACTTAGGAGCAATTTGCTTCTCATTTGAAAAGAAAAATGATTCTTATTCAAACTGTAAGCAGCAGTGGGTTTTCCTTATACCCTAAAAAAGCTTGAACAGTAAAACGGTTCTCATATAAAATTAAAGACAACGGTGAGATTTCCCTGTGTCTTAGAGAGCAGCATACAATATTGAATACTTACACTTTTTATCTGGGCCTAGAGGTTATGTTAACTGCTATTATCTTTTTTCCTTTAATTGTGTTATTTTTGTCCCCATTCTAGAATTTCCAAAGTCCTTTACCATAAAAACGTTCCTCTTCTCTTGTATGTTTTTCCGTCAAAGGATATAAATGGTATAGACAGTTTCTTGCCAGCAAATGCACACATAGACTATCGTGGGCACTATTCTGGCTACTGAGAAAGGATGATCATGCGACCCACTGCGACCCACCTGTGTTCTGCTCTCTGTGGGCTTATGCATGCATATGCACTTCTTCGCGAGAACTAGGGCTCTTCCTTGCCACTGTGCCAAGACCTAGTGACAGGAAACAAGCTCCTTGGGGGGCTTCATTTAAAGGATTAACTTCCACTGACTCATCGTTCTTATAGGAATCTTCTTCATGCTCCACCTTGCTCGAATTCATGTTTATTTCCTGATTTTACACATGGTTGCTGCAGTCAATGACAGATGGTCAAGTTAGGCAAGAGGCAGACAGCAGGATAAGGATAAAGGATCGTCAGCCTAACTATCCAGGTACATAGCTGCAACAGAGATTCCAAATGCCACACTCAGCCCTGAGTTACTCCCTCTCTCATCTCCTGCCTCCCCCTGGTTCCTCCTGCCCCCAGTGTTCCCCCACTGCTAGCTTCTGCCTCGCCTTCTATTCTGCCTATTTCATTCCGTGCCCTATTCCAGAGCCTTGTTTGCTTTGTCTGTATCCCAGAACATAACCTGTAAGGGGCTATTCTTCTGGGTGGTCCTCCAGTGCAGGATCTGCCTGGGACGCCCATTTATAAATGTGAAGAGAACCTCTCTTGTCCATTACAGGGAATATCAAGGATGTACTGATGCCTGAGAATCAAGAGCTGTCGGGCCTTCGTCAGCCCTCCTTTCAGAAGAGGATAACCTTCTCGTAGAATAATCTTCAGATAGAGATAAATAAAGAATGCTTTAGATCAGAACCAGAAATATCTTTACCCTGAAAGAGATCGTGAAGACCTAGGAAGGCTTAGGAGTAGAGAAAAGAGTATCAGACAAAGGGAGGAGGGAGGGGAGGCCAAAAGGGAAGAGGATTACAGAGGCACTCCCTCTTGTAAGATTACACAGTGATTAGCACAGCGAAAATGAATATTTATGAAGGCGGTGCTGATTATATTACGGGGGGATCATTTGAATAATCATGAATATGTTTCCATGCATTTGGACCTAATGGGATGGTTTTGAGTCTTTAATGAGGCATTGGCGCGTGTTTGAAGAGCCAGGGACAGGAGAGTGGGAGCAGAGAGAAGGGGATGAATAATACAGGTCATAAGGTTTATGCACATATTTCTCACCGTGCTGTTCTCTTATCCTTGCAGTCCTGTCTATATAGATCTGGGGGAAAATGTCTAAAATCATGCACGGGGTGCCTGTCAGTGCATAGGCTAAAATGGTTTGCTGTTTCTTCTAAATCTACCCCACACTTGAAGAGGGGGGAATCCTGAAAGAGGGGGAAATGCTTTGTCCTTATGCAGATTGTGAGCCTGAATTTTAGGAAGTTTAAGTGACTTTTCCAAGATCACACAGCTATATACTGGCTGATTCATCTCCCGGACTTCCAAGTGCATAGGGTGAATACACACGTCCCCTTCGCCTGGTGGTTCTGGGTTATGCCTATTGTCCTGCTTAATTACTAATGGATTGTCCTTTTCATTCACAAAAGTGTAACAGTTGGGATGTTAAACGGTTTAAGGAGAGTACCCATTTCTTCCTTTTATCTTCAGTCCCCAGCAGGATGCCAGGTGCCCATAAATGATGGCGATTGTTTCTAGGGGAGAGATGGCAGGAGGGCAGGTGGCGGGAGGTAGGAACGGCATAGAGAAGGGAGCATTTCTATGTTCTTGTGAGTTGCTCGATGGGCAGGGAGGAGCGGGGGCGATGGAGGAGGACTCTGAAGTGTAGAAGGTTCGACCTTAACAAACTGAGGCGGACTCACTTCTCGGGGAAGACATGCATGAAACCAGCCCCGCATGAGGCAAGGGCACAAACCAGAATGTCAACTCAGTTATTTTCTACAAGGAGGAGAAGAGCTCTTCTCGGGCCAGGTATGCTCATGTTGGGGGGTGCGTGCAAGGGAGAGGAGAGATAATCTTGCGCCCTGGAGCTGGGCGAGCCTGGGTCCCAACCTCCACTGTTTGTCCACATCTGCAGTTTGACCTTGGGCAAACCCTCTTGTTCCCCGAGGCCTGGGTTCCTCGGCAGGAAGTTGGGCTGTGTGAGGCTGAAATGCAACAAGGAGAGTCCGAAAGGTGCCCGCCCCAGGACGCAGATCAGTACATGGGAGCTATTATTAGGCTCTCCCTGCGGGCGGAAGCGGAATCACAGTCGGGTCGTGGGCTGGCGGGGGACCGGTGCGGGGGAGGTAAGCGGGGGATTCGGCTGTCGGCGGCATTCTCTGCGCCCCGGGCTACACCTGCCACGTTAGCAGGCACCTCCCCCCGGGAAAGGTTCTCGGCCGGGCGCTGTCAAAGCTGCTTTCGACTGGAGTTTATTTTCCCAAGGTTCTAAGTTGACCAACCCCCCTCTTCTGATTGACACATTCTTTCTTTAGATATGCTAATTTCTTCAATTAGATTACAGTCTAGTCTTGCCTTGGCAAGCTTTGTCTCTTAAGGGGGCTTTGCCTGTCTTAGGCCTTTTATATTAGATTTTTTAATAGTTCACCTCTAAGGAGGTAAACTTTTAACCTTATTTCTGACTTCCTTCAGGGGTATCAGTCTGGAAACCTCCATCGCCCGACCAGGGTCCATGCATCCGCGCGTATCCATTCAACAAAGATATATTTGAGTCTCCACTGGGATCTTGGGCAATTTTGTTTTTCTAGCAGAAGAAACTACGTCTCACTTTCCTAATCTATAAACTGGGTTGTTGAGTGAGTTGTTATGAAGAATAAATG
The DNA here is from genome assembly GCF_041296265.1 of Equus caballus. Classification (NCBI taxonomy): domain Eukaryota; kingdom Metazoa; phylum Chordata; class Mammalia; order Perissodactyla; family Equidae; genus Equus; species Equus caballus. Next base: position 84,397,500 of record NC_091691.1, read on the forward strand.
AAGTCATCTTGCAGAAGGATTAAAGGAGAAAATCTTGAGTACCATAGTGTATGATGTCTAGTAGGCACGCCATCAATTTGTTGAATGAGTGAATGCAAAAAATTACTTATGATTATTGCTACTCTTGCCATGTGCCAGGCACTTTGCTACTCTTTGGGGATATAATGGTAAACCAGACATGGGGTCCTCCCCTCCTCGAGCTGAGAGACCAGCAACCCCGGTGCTGTGGAATAAATGCAACAAATTGGGGAAATACAGGGTATTATTGGAGCTCCCAGCTGCAGGACCGGAGTCCTCCGAGGCTCCCCAGAGGAAGTGGGCTTCAAGCTATGGCATGAATGGTGAGTAAGGGCTAGCCAGGCAGAGGCGGAGGACTGAGTGCCCCGTGCAGAGCTCTCAAGGCAAGAAAGATTTTCTTCCAACAATGAGACCCTGAAGAATCTGGGGGTGGACTTCGCCAGGGGCCTTGGGCCTGACAAGAAGCTGAGGAGGTAAGCAAGAGTTGGATTTTGGAGGGCTGAGTAACCCACATAAGGGGGCTGGATTTTATCCCAAGAGCCATGGGGTGTTTGGGAGACAGAGGTCCACAAGCTCGATAAAAATTAGAGCAGGGAGGAAAGGCTACAGGAGGGCTGTGGATGACTCAGGGCTTTCAAGCTTGGCTTCCATATGGAGCAGTGGTCAACAGAACATGGCGCCAGACTGCCTGGGATTGAATGCTGGCTCTATCCTTCAAGGCTGTGTGCTTAAGAAAGTTACTTAGTCTTCTGATTTGTAAACTGAGATAATCACAGGACTCAACTCATAGGTTTGTGTGAGAGAAGGTGGGTTAAATGAGGTATACGTCCAGAGCAAAATACTTAGAGCATTACCCCGCAGAAAGTAAGGGCTCCATAAGTGCTGAGTATTATCCTGGCTCCCACAACTCACACACCAAGGAGTCACGGATCCTGCAAAGCCAGCTCTCTAAAGTATCTGAGGAATGTAGGGGGAGGGGGATGCTCGCAAACTGCCAGAAGATGGAAACTCCAGGAGCTTGGCGCTCCTCCTCCTGGTTTAGTCATGGTTCTTACCAACTTGGTTACTTGGTTTCAGTAGCTGATTAGAAAAGGAGGAGCTGCCGGGAGCAGGTCCCCTAGGAAAGGCAGAAGCAACTCCTGGCAGCTCAAGGAAAGTCGAAGTACTAGGAGAAATAGATGCAAGAACCACGGAAGTATAGCAAACTGGCTGACTGTGGTCATTTAGGGCAGAGGGTGAGAGTCCCATGCACCCGAAGCACACTAAAGGCTTCACCGTTTTCTAGTACAACTATTGAGAGCAAAAAGGCTCTTTCAGAATGCGGCTTGCCTATAAAGGCAGGAGGATGTTTTTTGAACTTTGGAAATAATGTTATGTTGAATAGAACATAGTAGATGTCCAAGAGATCCAATGTAGACAGCACAGCATGCCGTATCTCTGTTCCACACCTCAGCTTCAACCTGCCTGGCTGTCCAGGTCTTGCACCTGTTCCCACTTTCTCTTTTGGGGTTGCTTCTTAGATGTTTGAAATTTTCTTGGCAGGTTTTCAGTAGCAATCTGTTCCTTGTCACTTTCTTCCTGTATCCCACCAGTGTATTGTCAGTCTTCGGTCATTTACTTCAAGATGTACTGAGATATACATTGCTCATAATTATGCTCTATGGTTAAGGCACAGCAAAGCTTAAAGGATTTAGCAAGAAAAAAAATACTTGGCAATTTATTTGTATAAAGGTCGATGTTTTCTAGTAGGATTTTTTTTCCCCTCCAGGTGGGTGGGGTGTGGGATAAGCAGAAGAAACAGAAGACCTGGCTTCCTTCTGGGTGAAAACTCAAAGTTGAAACCATGGCAAGAAGCCCTTCCTTTCTGCTGCTGGGTGGAAAAGGTGTGCTTTCTGAGCTTCCACCGCCTTTTGGCTTCCTGTCTCTGGAAAAGACCCATAAGAGGAATGCCACGGGTCACAAGAGTTATTTAGCTGAATAAATACACATGAGTGATTAGGGAAGAATTACAAAGTCTTCTCTAAGTAACCGAGTCAAAACTAACAATACTCAGTTGTCAGAACATCAAATGAAGCTGCCCAAACTATCACCCTAGATGTGTCCAAGTATTTTAAAGACTAGCTGTTGAAGACAATGTTTGATGGATGTAGTTTTGTTTTCTAGCTTATGAGAACGAGAGCTCAATGGAGGAATAATAGAGTGTATGCACTTGGGGAAGGAAATCCAGTGATTGTAGATCAGAGATGCTTGGCAAGATGAGGAATGGATAAGGGGTATTTAAAAAAAAACAAAGGATTGTGTTTTTACTGCCAAATTTATGGCTCAATTCTGATTTATATCAGTAGGATTTGTAAGCTGTCCTTTGCCCGGGGTTTGGCAGTTTGGTATGTACTGGTGGTCTTAATCCAGTATCTGGACCAGAAAGCAAATGTTTTCATCCTTGGAATCCCCGTTACAATTGAAAATTTTCCAAGGAGACGGCAGAGGCCAGATGGGAGTGAGCATGCATGGCCCCGTTCGCACTAAGTCCTCAGTTGGCGTTCTGTTGCCTTGCGCTTTCTTCCTTCATTCCTGAACACTTATGAGTGCCTAATGTATGCCAAGCTTGACAAGGCCCCAGAACACTAGATGCTGGGAATTTAGAGCAGTGAATCCAACTGACCTCATCTTTGCCTCATGGAGTTTGCATTCGAATGAGAGGGAAAGGAATTAAAGATGCAATATAATTAGAGTTGCCAGATTTAGCAAATAAAAATACAAGACACTCAGTTAAATTTGAATTTCAGATGAACAATGAAGCATTTTTTAGTACAAGTAGACTCCAAAGATGGCATGTGTTTTATCTGGCAACCTTAAATATAGAGCTGAGTAGGGTAAGAGCTGTGGGACAAGAAAGCAGAGTCAAGGGCTAGCTAGGGAGGAAATGGTGCGATTTTAGTTAGGGTGTGAGGGAACTCCCTCTGACAAGGTGACAATTGAACAGAGACATTACTGAAGGGAGGGAGGGAGCCAGGCAGGTAGATAACTGTGGAAAGAGCATCAAAGAGAGCAGGAATAGCACCGCAGAGGCCCCGAGGTCCAATTCCCATGTCAAGAATTGGGCTCCGCACTAGCAAGCATTTAATAACTGAAATGGGTTGGTCTAACTCTACATCAGTCCACAGTTGTATTAGCCATTCATATATATATATATTTTAAGATTTTATTTTTCCTTTTTCTCCCCAAAGCCCCACAGTACACAATTGTATATTTTTTAGTTGTGGGTCCTTCTAGTTGTGGCATGCGGGACGCCGCCTCAGCATGGCGTGATGAGCGGTGCCATGTCCACGCCCAGGATCCGAACTGGCAAAACCCTGGGCCGCTGAAGGTGCCCCGGATAACAGATAAAGAACAGTTTTCCAAGTGCTACCTAGAGATCCACAGCTCTAAGACAGAGAGAGGCCTTCCCTGGGTTTATATTTGCTCATGGGCTTTTGCTATTTAATTCTAAGTGCTTATTCACATCTTATCTAGGACAGTAATAAAAAAGGAAAGTTGTTTCTTCTGTGACAAGCTTCCTAGCAGAAACAATATAAATATTTTAACACAAAATAAATAGGCTAAGAGAAGGAAAATGGAAACACAGCTTTTTTCCCAGATCTGCCCTGTGCGTGCCTCAGATCCTACCCACCTGATCAGGTGGGAATCCTACAACGGTCTTGGTTTTCCAGATGGCAAGACTTTTCCCCCTTTCTTTCTTTTTTTTATTTTTTAAAGATTTTTTTTTATTTTTTCCTTTTTCTCCCCAAAGTCCCCCAGTACATAGTTGTATATTCTTCGTTGTGGGTCCCTCCAGCTGTGGCATGCGGGACAGCGCCCCAGCGTGGCTTGATGAGCAGTGCCATGTCCGCGCCCAGGATTCGAACCAACGAAACACTGGGCCGCCTGCAGCGGAGCGCGCGAACTTAACCACTCGGCCACGGGGCCAGCCCCCACTTTTCCCCCTTTCTTATGGCAAGATGCTCTGGATTTGCTAAGGATAAAGGGCTCAGACCTTTTCATTGAAATTTTTATTATTTATCCAAATGTTTTATTATTTAGTAGGTTCCGGAGAGAAAGGCTTTGGGATACTTCTGTGCATGATCTCTCTTTCCTCTCTGGTCACCTGGCACTATGACCTCAGACTGGATGGATGAGATGGACGTTGAGGCTGGAGTCAAATTAGGAAAGCCTTGAAGGGGCAAAATCAGCAAGAGCCAAAACTGGCTACCCCCAACCCCAGCCTGGATGTTGAGAACCTAAACTACACCTAGAATCTGTGTTAACATGACTTAGCTATTCCATTGTCTTAATTAGCATTTTTTCTATTCTGCCAGAACTTTCCTGCCCAAGAAAATGGTTTGATTGTTTCTTAGAGGAACTTCTCCAAAGACCTATCAGCTCTTCAATGGAAAAGGACACAATAGTTTGTGCTCTAAGATTCTTTAAATCCCTTACCTTGAAGTCCTCACCTTGCTGTTTCCACCAGTCCTGGATTCTTCTCCTTCCTAGCCAAGTTCCCACACCGATAGACCCACCTTAAACCAAGTGTCCAATTCTCAATAAATTCGCGCCTTACCCACCTCCCTCAGAGACCCTGCCCAAGTTTTCTGAGGTGGCGTTCTCCCTTATGTACCATGGTCACCCTTGAACTCAGCTTTGCCTTATCAATAGGTTGTGATGGTCATGTTTGGGGATCCAACTTTTGACAAGGGGACACTTTTTTTTTTAGAGGAAAGGAATAACATGGTTTATTCCTAAATAAACACGCATTTAATATGATAAACTGGTTGTTTAAGGGCTGTTTGGTGGGAAGAAATTCATTGAAAAGAGGTTTGTGATTAGTTAAGAAGTCTGTGTGAGAGAGAGTTGCTTAATCCAAGGCAGCAACCTGGGCAGGAACTGGGGGCGAGCATGTTGAGAAGGGTGCAGAAAGAACTGGCTGCATTCTCCTCCTGGATTTGGAGGAGGGAGTGGAAGATGATCGAGGGATGGAGAAAGGAGAGTGGGGCCATTGAGTGACATGCGGGTGGTGGAGGACGGAAGAGGAGGAGGTATAGTTTTGGACCTCCCGAGTTGTAAGTGGTTGTCAGTCATTTCTCGAATTTACTTGGCAATTCATTGTGGAGTTAGAGGAGATATTAGGGCCAGAAACACAGATTTGGGAATCCAGAAGAAAGAGATACTTGAAGCCCTGAGAGGGATTGTTTCCCCAAGAAGCACAGATTTAGGAAAAAAGAGGGCCAAAGATAGAACTTTGAGAAAATCCATATGTTGCAGAGGAATGCAGGAAAATCGGCAAAGAAGAAAGACTGAGAAGGAATGATCTGTATGGAAGGGAGAAATGTGCAGTGGAAGTTGAGGGAAGAGAGAATTTCAAGAAGGGGCTGGTGTCAGGGTCCCCATGCAGAATTCTCAAAGTACGGAAAATCCTTCAGACTACAGTTTAAGGGAGGCAGCCAAAAAGGGGCCCAAGGGTTTACTTTATGCCTCGAGAGGAAGGGTCTTTATTCTCGTTGGCTTAATTTGTGCTTAAAGGGTAAGAGGAGGATGGATTAGTTAAAACAATCTAGACAGACAGGCAGCACCTGTAGGGGTTCCTTTGCAAAGCTACTGAGTAGTGTGCGTGGGGCATGGTGTTTAGTGTGTCTAGTGCCCGAGGCAGCTTAACTGGTTGTGGTTTCTGCTCTGAATTTTCCACGTGCTACAGTAGAGTTGCTTTAACACTGTAAGTGATGGACTGGGATGTCTAAGATGGGAGAAAGGTCAGAGCAGAGGCACCGTCTGGAAGGAGGACCCAGGAGCTCTCTGTAGTGGTGCAGTCTACATTGCACTTTTACGTTTGGTGAGAGGCTGAGGTGGAAGCAAAAAAAAGTGTGGTCATGATTATTTACCTGATACTTGGAATGAGTTTATTCAGCACCACGTGCATTTTATTTCCCCAAATCTAGACTGTCAGTGCAGTGAAACTAAGGAATACAGGTTTTCACTGTGTCCAGCAAAAGTTGAGCTTGTCCACTCAAGGAAATGTTTCGAACCCAGTGGCCTTTGTAGTCTCGATGGATCACCTATATATTTACCTCTAAATTAAATACAGGGAGTACTATTCTAGTATGTCATGTACATTACAAATTATACACAAAAATGGGAGGCAAAGAAGGCTGAAATTATGATGGATTAAACAATGTGGTTACAATTTAATTTTCTTTATTAGTGGTATAAAGTGTTTTGCTCTCATTAAAATTCTAAATGTTGAATATGCTGCTTTTTGGGAAGTCTTGATCTAACACATTGTGATAAAGCAATTTGAAGATCTTGTTCTAAGTTCAGTTTACTTCAATGTTGGTTGTTTTCAACGCTGTCATGGTGGGAAGAGATGCTTCACAAAGTTATGTGCCATTGGAAGAGGTGGGTTATTTTTACCACTTAATGACAATGCTTATTTTTCAATCTCACCTACCAACTATGCAAAAGGCTTAGTTGAAATTTGGGTGATGAATCTGTTTCCCATCATTGGTCAATTGTTTCTGAATGTAAACTAGAAGAAGTTGCCTTTGCATTTCTATATTTTAAACAGATAGGTTCAAACACACTGAAACTATCTGGGTTTTTTTGACAGTTTAGAAAATACTTTTATTTTAAGTGAACATATCTAATAGTTGTCAAAAGTGATATTCATACATAATTTTAAGTACCAAATCACGAGTGATTTCTAAACATCAGTTGCTAAAATGCTCTCTCCATAGCATGAGTTTCTTTCTAAAAGCAATCACTTCCTTTTTGTGGTTAAAATATTATCTTTACCTCAAAGGGACAGATTAAACAGGTTTTTGTTCTAACAAAATATCTGTCAGCATATTATGGATAGCATTTACCAAAAAAAAGGTGGGCAAATTTGAAACCACTCTTTTTAAAAGACAATGCATAACTTATCTTTAAATTTTTGCCATAACATAGCCAGCAACCACGGTGTGATACACAAGATTTCAATAGTCATGTCTCATCCTTCAAAGTACGGTAAACAGTCCCTCTTTAAAGGGACCGTTGTACAGTCCTTCTTACACCCCCTCCCCTGTGAAAATAAAATTAACCTCACTGGTGATATCCTGTAGCAATCTGTGAACTTCTGGCTTCCATTTCTTGGCTGCAGTAACTTATCTGTGAATGATTCAGTGATGAATTTTGTGTGTAGGAACTTTTGTAATTTAATCCTGGAATTTTAAGTTCCTGTGTAGAGGCCACTTCTTTAGTTGTTATTGCTGCATAGTTAAAAACAATTATATATTGACATCTGTTGCCAAGCTTCCTCTTTTTGCTTGAGGAAGATTGTTGCTGAGCTAACATCTGTGCCAATCTTCCTCTATTTTATAGTGGGATGCTGCCACAGTGTGGCTTGCTTGACAAGCGGTGTGTAGGTCTGTGCCTGGAACCCGAACTTGTGAACCCTGGGCCGCGGAAGCAGAGTGCGTGAACTTAACCACTATGCCACCAGGCCAGCCCCTCTGCAAAATTTTTTATTTAGTTGTTCATAAAAAATCAGTTTTTTCAGATATGTCATCATTGGAACAGGATCAAGCATCTACCCTAGGCGGCGGCATGTTAGAAATAGCTGTTCTTTTCTTTCAACAGTAGAGCAATCCTCCCACATCGTGTAATTTATTCTAATACGTGTTTCTTCAAATCTACAGCAATATTTTCTAAGCATCTTCCAACTGTTTGCTGACAAATGAATGTATTTTATTTTGCAGTCTATTTTCTGGTTATTATTTTCATATTTTAACATTTTTTAATTTATATTTGTGTTTTCTACCTTTCCAGAAATAACTAAGGTCTCCCCAGTGATACGTGGCTTTTGGCCTTTTGGTCTTAAATAAATTTATTAAATTTAGCAAAAACTTTAAAGTATTTGACCATCTCTTATCTCTAAATGTCATTGAAAAAGAAAACCCCTATAGGCATGCAATCAATCTTGATGTTCTGAACACCTAATTTTGTTTTTCTTCTTCTCCCCAAAGCCCCCCAGTACTAAGTTGTATATTCTAGTTGTAGGTCCCTCTGGTTGTGCTATGTGGAACACCGCCTCAGTCTGGCCCGATGAGCGGTGCCACATCCGTGCCCAGGATCTGAACTGGCGAGACCCTGGGCCACCGAAGCAGGGCGTCTGAACTTAACCACTTGGCGCTGGGGCCGGCCCCCTGAACACCTAATTTTTAGGTGCCTTTCTGTATGTGATGGCACTGGGGAGACCTCAGTGAGCCAAAGTATTATTGTCCCTGACCTCACAAGTTTCTTGTCTCGTGGGGAGAGAGCCAAATACACTTCAAATCCCATGTGAAAAAGACAACTTAGGGACACGTGTCAGGGCCACCGGTACGCAGCTTGTATGTATGGGGGGAGGTCAGGGAAGGCTTGTCCAAATGCGTGACATAAATTTAGACCTAAAGATACATGAGAGTTAGTTAGAGGAAGAAGTGCAGGGAAGGGTGAGGAGAGTCTTCCAGAAAGAAGGAACAGCAGTGTGAAAACCTGAGTGAGAACAATCAGATCTCACTTGAAGAACAAAAAGTTCAACAAGACTGGATGTTGGAATGTGGGGAGGGAAGGGCAAGGGATGTGGACAGGCAAATGGTTGAATCATGGGAGAGCCTTCTAAGTCACTTTTACCGAGTCTGGACCTCATTCTAAGGCCAATGGAGAGATGTGGAAAGGTTTGAGGAGACAGGTGACAGGATGATACCTTTAGAAAAGTTTCTAGAGTTTTCAGTGCGGAGAATGTATTGAAAATTGGCCCGTTTGGAGAAATGGAGACCGGTTAGTGACCACTTCTAAACTGAGGTGATGTGCCAAAGGTTGACTCCGGGTGATGGATATGGAGAGAAGGGATTGGAATCAACAGATGGGAGACAGAATCCACAGCAGGTGGCAATGGAGTAGATGAGAGAATGGAGTCAAGGGAAATGGATCTGGTTTGGTGGGTGTCTGGGGCTGTTTCCTGGAAACAGGCTCTGGACACTCTGCAGATACACCTGTGAGGGAGTGAGGAGGGCAGGATTAGGCAGAAGAAGAGGCTGACCCACAATGCTATGTTGACTAAGGCCTCAGCCAACCCACAGGGAGCTCTGGAGCTGGGATGGCCCTTCAGAATTGGCTCAAATTAAGGCAAGAAGGCCAAGCTTTGTATCTCTACATCAGCAGACATCGGCTGCTCCCTGGGAGGGGGTATAAACTTGGATGAGACAGTTCCCAGGAACTGGCACAAGACAGCAGCCAACCTCATTTGCATGGAGGGACTCAGCTGTGAGTGGTGAGCAGCCAATAATCTCAGCAGCCATGGGATAGGGGTACACCTTGAAGAGAGGTTCTAGACAAAGCTCTATAGTATCCCCTATGGTGGCAAGAGATCTATGTTTACTTTGAGACATGCTTACTTTTAGGTGCCTGTGGGTTTATTATCCATTTCTTAGTTCACAAGGAACTAGTTCATTTCAACTATGGGATACACAAGGCATTGTGCTAACTGGTGTGGATGGTGGGGGTGCTGGGGGGGGCGGCAGATGCAAAGAGGAAGATTCACATCCATAGTGCCCAGGGTGCCTCTGTACTGCAGGGGACCAATAAACTCCCTTCTTAGGCAGAACTAAGTCTCCATTTCCTGCGTATTCCCTTCCCCTTAAACGATTAAGCCTGATTGCTTTTCCTTTTCTCAGATAACTTTTTAGCTTTCTCTTCTTTCTCTTCCCTTCCTCTTGGATTTAGAGAGTAGGAAACAAGCCCAAATACCAGTTCCTTTCAAAGAAGCCCAGACGTAATGTAAAATTTAGAAAGAGTTAGAAAAATCTTAGAGTTCTTAACAGACCTTGTCCTTTGGCCCTGAAGATGATTCTTTGCTGGTAGCCCTACCCCATACTTCTGGCTCTTCTTTGATTCTCTTGAGTCCATGAAACACTTTCTTCAGTCCCTACCCTTCTCTTTCCTCGGGCAAGGCTGCCTTTCTAGCATTTAGACCTCAAGAGACAGTGAGAGATAAAATAAGTGGATCCATCCAGTAACCAGGACTTCGGAGCTCACTCAGATATCTAGGGGCCTCTGGAATAATGCCCAACTTCGAACAGTTAAATCAATTAAACAAGGAGGCCATTAGATTGAGGTGGCTGTAATGAGGTGGTGGCCTACATAAGCAAACCATAATCTAAGCCCGTAAATACCTCAAGGTTACGAATTTGAAACGCTATGGACAACCAATCACAAACAGCCAATTGGGCTTTAATCGACAGCCAATCAAATCATTTCCTTTCTTTGCTTGCGCCTTCTCTGTCTTTCCCCCTGGCTCCGGTAGGGGGAGCGCTCCCAACCGCTTCCGGTTTGGCGCTGCCCTATTCCATCCCAGTTTGCTCAAATAAACTCTTAAAACTTTTAATACGCCTCAGTTTATCTTTTAACAGAACACAACCCCCACCCCTTCAGGTCTCTGAGTAAAGGACCTTTGCAGACATTTCCAAACTGAGGATTGGAAAAGGGGAGGAGGCTTTGCTACAGAAAATCTGTGATGAAATCACTGACGAAGGATAAGGAGAATTGTTCCCTAGACCTCCCCATGGTCTATTTCTGGCAGGCTAATAATAATTTAAGTCTGGTTATGATTTCTTTCAGCATTTCTTTCATGTTGTCAGAAAAATACAAAAAAACCCATCTCATTCTATCAATATTTTGATGTTAAAAATAAAAGATTTTTTTCCTTTTCTGTGCTGGCCACTCAGCTACAGATCTTTAAATTACACTGCTAGTGTCGAACAGCGTAAAACTTCCTTTAAAAACAAGCCAACAAATTTAACATATTAAACTCCATAAACGCCTAGGCCTCGCTTAGTTTTCAGCTAAAAAATGTGTAGCTCAAGTCATGGGGCCCTCAGTTTAAGAGTGGTTTGCAAGGCCTTTTGATAGTGAGATAAAGAAAAGACTTTTCTTTTTGTTTTCCTTCTCCTTTCCCTCAAGGAGCACACCTTTTGTGTGCTCTGCCTAACAAAGGAATTTCCCAGTTTCATTGTGGAATTTGGAGGGAAAGTATGATGTGTAGACTGATAGCAATATGCGCCTGCAAAGCGGCTTCAAACCACAAAAGGATTAAAAAAAAAAAAAAGCTGGGATTTTGCAATACACTGATTGGAGGATAATGTAAGACATCGAGAGTTAGCAATAAAAACAGCAACAACAAAATCCCAAAGGATTTGGAATTCCTTTAGTTTCTATTTGGCATAAGAATAATATGATTTCTTTGTTCTGCGGTCTCTTATCTACAGCACTCAAATAATAGTTTATTTCATTCTTGCAGTTGAGTTACTTCTATTGTTGCCCAAAGCAGAGTGGGGCCCAAGATAGCCTTACATAGGTGGAATAATAGACTAAACTTTTGTATTGATTTTTTGCAAGAGGGGCAGTGTCATTTTTTTTTAAAAACTTACACTAAAAACTTTTTTTTCTGCTGTGAAATTCAGTGATTTCGCAGAATGGATTAAAATGGGTGCTGTACTTGTAACTATTGGTCTATCTGGCAAAGGGGTTTCTCCGAAATCTTTATAAAAATAGAACTGAGATAATTTGCAAGAAATTATTATCTTTTACTTTTCTGGTTGTTTATGGTTTTTAAAAGCAGATGCAATGTTATCTGTTGCCATTTGTACAAATGATGAATTGTGCTTTCAAACTAATTTCTTCCAGCCAAACCTTGACCAGAACACTGAGCTTTATACGAAGCTCTGCTCAAAAAGTATTTGGCATTATGAAGCCATGCGGCAGTTCCACCACCGAAGACTCTTTATGAGAAGCAATCCAGACTTGAGTTTTGGTAGTACAATTCTTGTGACCATTCAAACACTGCTGCCCTGTGCTTTCAACGCTTAAGAGAAGGGAATGGGGGAGGGGCAAGAGAGTATTTTAAGTAAACAAAGATTCGGAATCTAGGAAACCTAGGATTTACTACAGTATGTACAGTATGAAATTCCGTATATTGTAATGTGTGTAGCTTATCAAGATTTCAGATAAGCGGGTCCTTGTATACCGTTCAAAGCATGTAGTGTTTTTATATGCATATTAATAAAGGCCCACCTTTGGGAGAAGAAAAGGCCTCCTTTCAAATGAAATCAAGCCCAGGTACAGCTGAAACTCAACCCACAGAGTACCGGCACTGTTTTCAGGCTAAAGGATGAGAGTTTCAATTTCATTATCTTGTAACACTGATAAATGTGATGCCGTGGCTGGCAAAATTTGCAGATTACATAGGTCTTTCTAAACACATTTAAATAGATGTCCCAATTTATGTGCCCCTCCAACCAATTTGCTGGTTGAAATTAAAGACCAACAACTCTTCTGTGAGACAATCACTCGGTTCATTTACATGAAAAGTCTTAAATAGCAAAAAATTCTACTTCCAATTTACATCATACAGTGTCCCCATAACAGAGAACAATGGCTTCCTCAATGGAAGTTAATGCAAAGAAGAGGCACACTGAGATTTAAAAACTTTTCAGTATACTTTGCAAATATTAACCAATTAATCTAATTTAAAATAAAATACTCAGAAACGCTTCCTAGGCTGGGAGTTTTCACTGCTACTCCAGTAATACTAGAATCTTCAGAGTCCATTCAAACAGGAGTGAGCCTTTTTAAGAGGTTATGGTGACATTTTTGCAGATCCTTCCATTTTGTCCTATTTCCAGGGTAAGCACAATTAGCTTGACATGGGGTTTCTCTCTCGCTTTAAAAAACCTTTCAATGGAGCGCATGTCTGAATCATGTAGGAACCAGGACACAGGACTGGATAAATAGCATGCCTGATGTGGTTCTAATGTGTTGTCTCGCTCTCGGATGTGTTAACGATTATGCACCTTTGTGGTCCTTACGGGGTTTATAAATGTATCTTTCTGCATTCTGTAGGCTATGACCACCTGCTGTATGTACAATACGTGCTTGTTACATTTTTGTACACCATCTCCCTTCTTGAATTTAAAGACCTAGCTATTACATCTTGTTTACTCAATATCATTCCTCCATTTAAAAAAAAAAAAAAAACTACATGAACTGAACATGCCATGTTCCAATCTGGCCCCAGTGGCTTTTTCTCTGAAAGCAAAACGTGTGTCTTTTACACCAGGGCTTTCTCCCCACCCCAGGGGGTGTCTTCCATTCTTTTGTGGCTCAGTTTAAGGCGAAAAGGGCTCCAAACCACTAACTGCACAGAAGAGAGCCCCTTCTTCCACCTCCAGGGAGAATTTCAGATTAATTTCTCTGAAGATAGCGTGCTCTCCTCTTACTTATTTGCCACCATTACGAGGATAACAAAACACCACCTTGGCTTCAAGATCCTGGGTAGAGGCTCACGGGCTTTTTCAACCATCTTTGGCGAGGCCTTGCTTCCTTCCACTCGAGTAAGTTGCGGCTTGGGGCCATGGCAAGGACTGGGTGAGAGCCTGAAATGTCGTTGGAAAAAAAAGCAGCCCTCCCTCCATCCCCTCACCACCACCACCCCGCTCTCCGGGGCGAAGTTGCACTCCAGCAGCCCCATATGGGCGAGACTTGGCAGGGCTGCGGGGCGCCTCTTCCCTCCGCAGAGGCGGCTCCGGCCGCCCGTCCGCGCCCGCCGGCCGCGGGGCTTCGCGCTCTCGCCTCCCCGCTCCCCGGAGCCTCCCTTCCCCCACCGGCCGCCCCCTCCCCCTCGCCCGCGCTCCCTTTTGTTCGCTCGCCGCTCGGGCCGCGCCGCCGCCGCCCGGGCCCGCACCCGCAGCCGTAGGCCCCGGCGTGGCGGGCCACCGCCGCCGCCGCCGCGCGGCCTAGAGCGCGGCGCCCGGGGAGGCGCGGGGCCGGGCCGGGCGCACGGCGAGGCCGCGGCGGCGGCGGGGCGGCCCGGGAGCGGGGGCCGGGCGGCGGCGGCGGCGGCGGCGGCGAGGCCGCTCCACCGCACACGCACACACAGACCCCGGCCGCGGGAATGCAGCTGACACGCCCGTAACATGGAAGCCGCCGCCGCCGCCGCCGCCGCTCCGACGACAGCAGCAGCAGCCAGAGCAGCCGCAGCCGGCGGCGCCGCGCTGAACAAAGGTCATCCGAGCTGCGGCCCAGACGCCCGGGCTTGACCGCTGCGAAGGCCAACCCCGGGCCGGGGGTGGGTGCGCGCCGCCGGGCGGGGGGCGCGGGCGCCGGCGAGAGCGAGGGGCGCGGGCGGGGAGGGCGAGGCGGGGGCGCCGGCCCGGGCCCACCCGGGGTCGGGGCGAGCGCGGGAGGCTCAGGCCCCTTGGCCTGCCCGCCGTGGCCTGTCCCACCCCGGCCCGGGGGACTGCTGGCCTTCGCGCCCCGCCAGCTTCCGTGGGGGGCCCGAGGACCAGCCGGTGTGCTAGGCCCCGCAGGTTCCGAGAGGGGGGCCACGTGAGCGCAGCAGCTCGCCTCTCCCCCCTCCAGCGCGGCCGCGCACAGAGAATTTTTCAAAGGCCTCTGTCCCCCTCTTTCCCACCGCCGCTTGACTTGCCCCCCCACCCCACCCCACCCCAGGCGTTCCCAGCTTTCTGCCCCGAGGGGAAGGGATTTGGACTGCTCCCCCCAGGTGCTTGAAAGAAGAGAAGGTCGGAGGAGGAGAAGACTGGGGGGGCTGCTGGTGGTGGTGGTGGTGGTGGTGGTGGTGGTGACAGGGCTGGGAGAGAGAGGAGAGGGACGGGAGGAGGGGGCTGGGTGGGGTGGGGGTGACAGGCAGAGAGGAGCCTGGTCAACAAGCCAGCAGCACTCTGCTAGGAGGCCGAGGCCGGCTCCTGCAGCCGACGCAGCCAGTGTGGAGACACATAGATTGCTTTCTTGGGGGCTCTTTGTCAGCCACCAACACAGAGAACACACACTGACACACACGTACACAAAGATCTGAGCCGGGTTGTGGGAGGTAAGTGGGGGAAGGAGAAGGAGGGGGAAACAGTGTCTGCGGTGGGCTTTGGGGTGGAGGGGAGGGGGGGATGGGCCCTGAGGGGCTCTGGGTGCTTGTGAGGTGAGCATTTCCAAGACTGTGTGCTTGTGTGGTCGGGGGCGACACACGATGACCTTCCCCTGCGCACGAAGACCTAACAGGGAAAAGCCACCCCCAGCGAGATCCCCCCTGTGCTGATGATTTTCAGGGACTTGTTGGCAACTCAGCGAGGGTTGCCATAGCTTTTTTATGTAGGGTGACCAGAACCGGCTGAAACTGGTTTGAGGCAGATCAGCTCCTGAACACAATGCAGTCACTGAGCTACTACAGTGGGATAGCAGCTTCCTCCCTTCATGGCAGCCAAAAGCAGAGGAGCTTGCAGGAAGGTACCATCCCAACACAGTATGTGAACGCACACTTAGACACCACACAGCACTGGTACGTGACTAATGGAGCCCTAAAAGATTCTGTGTAGAGAAGATGGAAAGAAATGTGCAGGTTTGCAAGGTCTGAGATTACTTGGGCTTTTCCTGCCTTTTTCTTTTGCTTAAAGGATGGACAAGGAGCTGAGATTTATGACCCTTATTAAAGAAAACAATGTGCCTTGCTAGGGTGGGGACACTTCGTTTATGCAGTCTCTCTTTCTCTCTCTCTCTGTTTTTAAGAAAACAAAACCAAAATGAACTGATGGCTTTGTGATGGTAGTTTGTTTGTTGCTGGAGAATGCTACTTTGCATGCTTTTTTTCTCTTTCAGGGTATGTTCTGTTTTGTGCTTTTCCTTTTAGAAGCTACTAAAGGGTGTTGGGGATACTTCTGACTATTATGAAGGCCAAAAGGTAACAATATTGTTCTAGGAAATGAGCATAAATGCATTCCAGTGATGCTGTAAGGCATACATGCTGTCTTTTTTTTCCTTGTAGGCCTGTTGACTGGGGCTGCTCTTAACCCTTTCATATTTGCAGAGAATGCAACCGTGTGACAGTAACTGAACATTGGTCCAAAGTCTTTCCAAAAGGTCAAGGTTCACAAGGTGAGAGAACGATATTTTGAGCATGAATTTAAGTATTTATTTGAAGCTCCATTCAGGTACAGACTGACAGTGGATTGGTACCCTGGAGGTAATATTGGGTTCAGGATGGAGAAGAAATACTCTCAATGTTATCCAAGTTTAATGGGATTAGAGTGACTTTATGATGGTATTGCTGTCAAGGCGAAATCAGAATGACTTCATTAAATCGCATATGTCGAGTCATTTGGAAGAGTCAGGCCTGGAAAGAAGCAAGTTTAAAGAATGGTAGGCGTCAGGGCCTTGTGGAGAATGCAGTGTTTTGCATAAGATTAAAGCAGTACACATGTAGCTTTTCCCCCTGATGATTACAAGAAAAGGAAGGACTTCACCGAATCGAGACAGCGTAGTCACCTTTTTAGGATTTGAGGAGTCTGCAGGTAGATTTCCCTTTTGTGCATTCACCACCTTTCTTTTGCCTTGCTCTCTGTGTTGACCTGAAAGGTTTTTCACTCCGAGTCAAGTGGTGGAATGGCTTTTATTGATTTTGGGGGCTGTTGACGGTGAGTTTGCCATTGGATTATTTGTGGCATACATTTTAATGTGGAATACTAATGCAATACCAGGAGGAAACCGGGTCGTCTGGCTTCATCTGTGAATAGATGCCAGTTAACTCAAAGCTTTACAGAGGGGATGATAGAAAAGTGTCGAACGCCTTAAAAGATTGTAGTTAGATGTGAGCTGGCATTTTTATGCACCCTCCAAAACCAGAGGCTTTAGCTGAACAGAGAGAAGAAAGCAGTAATGAGTTTAGGAAAGTGAAGAACAAAGGCAGTGGGAGCTGACAGGGGAACACTAAACATTTTGCCTTGGGGTTCCTTGTGAAAAAAACCAGCAACTTCCCTAAACAGGAAACCAGCCGCTCCAGAATCATCTCCAGGATGATCTCAACAACTCATGGAACGAGTTCTGTCTCCTGGTTTGGTAAAAGTACAGTCAAGAGGAGCTCATAGAAGACATGATTGAAAAGAAATGTCTCCCCTGCTTTGAAGGGGGGGTTTTCTTCTCTTTGCGTTCAGCAGAATGGTCTTTTCAGAAATGCCATGTATCTTAGAATCGGTTAAGTTGTGTGCTGGCAGTTGGTGGGCAGAGTAACTGAGTGAAGGGTGTCAAGTATGCAAGGGTTTTTATTGTTAGAAATATTTTCATGTGATTGCAGAGTGTCCACTGTTTGATAAAACTGGCAAAAGGGGAAGAAGAGTGCATGGTTAGCTCAGAATGCTCTGTGCAGTATTTAATAGAGATAAATGTAATTGTGGGCTGATAGACCAGTAAATAGCTTACATGATGGAACAAAATTCTTTACAAATCACTGTGCTAAAATTGTTTTTCAATTCGACATCATTTTTGACTGCCAGAGGTTCTGTGTCTGAGTGTGGCGGAAATCTGCTTGCAAAGCAGATCCCAATCCATGTTGCATGATATGCTGCTCCTGCTTTTCTGGTGCCAACTAAAACTCCGATGGCTAATGTGATAAACCTTAATTAGCTTAAGACAGTAAGCTGTTTTATAATTTAGTCCTTCACTCCTGTCTTTAGAAAGTCAGTGATTTTTATTTAACTTTGACAGCCAATTCCTTGCAATGAATATTTCTTGATATGTTTAAAGCCCTTTGGGTAAGGCATTGCATGTCACAGAATGTTCTGGTCTACTCTCTTGTGGTTTTTAGCTTTGTTACTTCCCCTCCCCCAGGGAGGCTCCTGGAAATAGCATTTGGTTTGCATTTAGGCCAGTCTTTCCAGCTGCAAATGCTGTTTGAGGTTGGAGAGCTGGTTCTCTAGGGCGGCAACCCGGGGCTCATCTTGGATTGAGGTTTGTCTCAGGTAGCAATCTCCTGCCGAGGTATAACAATGTAGCAGGCCCAGGTCTCCCGGAGAGCAACAGACAGTTTTCTGGGCTTGGGAATGAGAGTGTGGAGAATAAGCAACAGTGTTCTCTCTCCTGGAAGAGCCAGGAGGGAACACAGGGTGGCACCCACACTTGGGGCCAGGCCCTGTGTGTTGCTGTTGCCACTGCTGCTGTGCTGTGCGGACAGCCACGCCTGGAGCCTGGAGCCCAGCGCCTGGTCGGGATTGCCTGCGGCAGTCTTCAAGGAGGACAGGCAGGCCATCCGTTCTGGAGGGGCCTTGTGTGGGTTTGGCTGATGAGGGGGCACTGGAAAGAAAGTGTCACCGGCTGTTGAACCTTTGCTTGTTTTTATCATTTGTGTACGTAGACTCATTTTTTCCATGTTAAAAGAGCATTGGATCCAGGGCTGTTAGAACTCTGCCTCCTGGTTCAGGAGCACTTTTGCTTTCTCCCTGCCCCCTTTTCTTACAAAGAGATTGCTTGCTCCCAGCCACCTTGACTCCTGTTTAAAGGAGGATCTAGGAAGGAGGGAGCTAACCTGTAAATGGAATTTTCTCCTTACACCTGTGATTAGGATGAGTTAGAATTTTAGGATTTGTAGTCTTCCATCCGCCTCTATTTCTTCCCTTGAAATGCTTTCTTGGGCTTGGCTGTGGAGTGCAGTGTGTCTTCCGGTGGTTTTTGAATAACCTTTCCCATATCCTTGGTAGAATTCCATCTAGCTGTTCACAGCTGGAGCAGAGGTTGCCCTGATGTGGATCCTCACAAAGGTTGCCAATACAGGGGAAACTGGAAGTATCTGGAAAAGATTTGGGGTGCCCCCTCTCTTCCTGATCGTTAGAATACATAACAACAAAACAATAACAGCGACAGTAAACGTTAAGGAAATCCACACCTTTGTGTTAATTACATTTAGGGGATGATCTTTAACCAAGTCATGATTAAATAATTCACTTTTTAAAAAATTTTTAAATTTACAGACAGTGAAATTTATTCTGCGCTGTATTTCTCTGGGTTTTGACAAGTGTATAGCCCAGTGTATCCACCACCACTATCGACAGGGAATGGTTCCATCACCTCACGAACTTTCCTCCTGCTGTCCCTTGTGGTCAGCCTTTTCTCCCCACCCCAGCCCCCTGGCAGCCACTGATTTGTTCTATCCCTATATTTGTTTTTTTCCAGAACGTCATACAAATGGCTTCTTTCACTTAGCAAACTGCATTTGAGATTCATCCATATTGTCGTGTGTATCCATACTTGTGTTTCTTTTTTACGGCCCAGTTGAAGGCCACTATATGGATGTACCACAGTTTCTCCATTCACTGGCTGAAGGACGTTAGGGTTGTTTCCAGGTTTTGGTGATTGTTAATAAAAGCTGCTATAAACATTTGCGTACAGGTTTTTGTCTGAACGTAAGTTTTTATGTCTCTTTGGTAAATACTTAGGAGTGGGATGGCTGGGTCATTTGGTAAGTATGTAAGAATTAGAAGTGTGAATGAAAATAAATTCAGCTCGTCATAGCTCACAAAAGAAGATCTAGCCTTGTCAGCTGCAGTTGGACTTTCCAAGGGAGAGATTGTAGTGAACATTGTCTGAAGACACGTGAGAGACGATCGTGATAATAGACCACTCAGTAACGGGATGACATGCTTTATAACCCATAACTAATCGGAATTAGCGAAAAGTGGAAACAGGAAACTGCAAGTGGTAAAATATCCTTTATTTCTTACAGCAATTATTTTTCATCTCTTCAGGAACAGTTGGCAGTTTAATTTTTCAGTTATCTTCAGGTTCAGTAAAACACTGAACGATAATAGAATCAAAATTTTGGAAAGTGGCACCAAAGGTCTTTGTTGATCTTAGCTGCATAATCAACTTATTATTATAATTTGTCTGATTTATTGGCTACCAAAATATTGGTGAAGTTATTATTCAGCTTTTATGTCTTCTGAGGGTATGAAAACTTTTCAGCAATGTCAAAGCAATGAAGTAGGGAGATTTTGGAAGCAGGTTTTTCTTTCTTTCTTTTTTTTTTTTTTGAAGATTTTATTTTTTTTTCCTTTTTCTCCCCAAAGCCCCCCGGTACATAGTTGTATATTCTTAGTTGTGGGTCCTTCTAGTTGTGGCATGTGGGATGCTGCCTCACTGTGGCTTGATGAGCAGTGCCATGTCTGCGCCCGGGATTCGAGCCAACGAAACACTGGGCCGCCGCAGCGGAGCACACAAACTTAACCACTCGGCCACGGGGCCGGCCCCCAGGTTTTTCTTTTTTAGAGGATAAAGTAATAAAATAGCATTCAGGATTGGGAAGAACAAATAGACTAAGGTTATGGTGATGTAGAGGGAGGAGAGCCTGGGAAGTGGGGAGTGATGTTAATTTGGGGATTATTCTGTCCACTTAACAGACACTTACTGAGTAAGTTTACAAGCACCAGACCTTGTGCCTGGGCACTGGGGGTACGGAGGGAAAAGGAATCCAGAGAAGAAAATCTAGTGGGAAGGAGCCTACAGATGCTATGATAGGGATGGGACTAGGCCACCTAATGCCAAGTGTCGAGGGAGGAGCCCTTGAGGAGGTGGCTTCTGAGCTGAAGTGTGAAAAACCAGTAAGAATATGGAAGGCGGGCAAACACATGGGGGAAGAACCCAGAGTTGATGGAGCAGCGTATGGAAAGGCACTGAGAGAGCTTGCTGTTGCAAGTAGGGGTGCGAGAGTGGGGTGTGGGAGAATAGAAGATGAAGCTAGGAGGCTGTCAAGGGCAGACTTCTGAAGATCTTTCTATGTAGTTTGAGTGTGGGCAGCATAGGCAGAAAGACTGACTTTTAATGACAGAGATCCTGGGGCGCTACCGTGAGGATGGAATGGAGGCTGTTTGGGCTGGAGGCAGGGAGTTCAAATGAGGGGACCGCTGCAGCAAACCAGTAGAGAAGTGGAGGGCTTGATCCAAGGCATTGCAGTGGGGATGGAGTGATGGGCAGCTTCTGCTTAAGGGGTGGGTGTGTGTGGTCGTACCTTATTAGCTGTGGCGAATGGTGGAGAGGGAGGAGCAGAGAATGCCTCCAAGGTTGCTCACTGAGGTTTCTTGGCTGCTGGTGGTTTCTGTCTGTGATACTGCATTCAGAAGGCAGAATAGATTTGGCAGGTGGAGGTGGAGGGGCTTGATAACAGTGAGTTTGAGTTTGGGTTGAGCTGTCCAGGGAGGTGTCCTTCGCCTCCTGCATCTTTTTGGGTGGGAGGCTTAGATTGGGAGGCGTTAGCATAAAACAGAGATGGTAGAAGAAAATTGTAAAAAAGAACTGAATTTGGGATCCCCTAAGATAATGGTTTATATAGTAAAAACTATAAATGAAAGAGGGATGCTGAAGAACTTAAAATACATGCTTTAGAAAGTCAGATGGCAAAACATTTCCAGAAAGGTAGGAGGTGATGGTAGGAGCTAACACCTGCAGACACTGCACTCCAGTGGCGGGTATTTCCATATATTTAATACTGAAACAGTGAGATGAGCTGTATCCTAGTATCTCCATGGTGCAGGTGGGGAAACTGAGATAAAGATCCTGGCCAAGGTCTACCAGCTCATAAATGGTAGTAGAGGCAGAATTTCAAGTCCGCTTCTCACCACTGGGCTACTCTGCCTTGGCGGAGCACAGGTGGTGGACAAGGGGAAACCGTGGAAGGTGTTTAAGGGTGTGGAGGAGCCTGAGAGAAGCCACAAGTAGGTGCTAGACAGCAAGGCCCTGATGATACTCAGATTAGAAGTGGCAGTTGAAGACGGCCCAGGTGAGAATATGTAATGGAGACGTTTGAGACAGTCAAGGGCCCTTGTAATTAGCCAGCTTGTCCTGATTTCAGTCATCATGGAGGGAGGAGAGTCTGTATCTGCGCCAGCGATGGCGCTAGAAATAGCGTTTCGCAAAGACTTAAACATTTTTACTGGGCACTGGGGTGAGGACACAAATTGGAAGGGAGCAGGAACAAAGAGATGTCTTTGTTTTATTTATCCTTTAAAAAGGATGAGAAAATCAAAGTAAATTGAAAGTGGTGCTGAGAAACATTTTTTGTTCCAACGATAAATACAGTTGAAAGAATTCTTTGAGTCCCCTTCTGCGGACGGGAAGTTCTGAATTCTGCCCGCTTTACGATGAGGACGGAGAGCAGATTCTGCGTAGTCTAAATCTGGAGACTGGAGGAATTTTTAGACAAACTCTGAGTGGCCTTTTTAGCTGTCCCAAGGATTCCCTATTAAGTATCCTCTGGTGGATGGTCGTTGGGGTCTGAAAATGCAGGTTTTGTACCGTTTTGTTTTCGGTCAGATATTATTACAGCTTTACATAATTAGAGATTCCGGGCGTCCTGAAGGATTCACAGGGACCAAAGGATAAAATGAAGGTGGTAGTTCTTGAATGCTTCCTCAACTCAGCCTTTTCTTTTGGGGATACATACTCCTGCTTTTCAAAGGCTGACTCATGGGTCTGCTACTGGGTATTGATTTTGATAATTTTCTTCTGTGAGGAACAAATTCTTTCTAGGGATCTGAAGAATAAGAATTGTTGAAAAACTTATCAGATTAGAAAATTCAAAGACTACTGTTTTTTGTTTGTTTTTTTCAAAAAGATCACCTAGCTGGAAATACTTCAACTATTTATGGTTATCTCCTCATTTTCTACAGTGAGCCAAAATGGGAGAGAGGGGTCAGCAAGTACTTAATAGGTTTGGAACTAGAACCCAGCACTCGGACTCCTGGTCTATGGCTGTGTCCATCATTGCGTTCTCTCTGCCTTCCAAAATTTGTCGTGTGTGTTTTGATGCTGTATAAGCCAGCTCATATTTATAGTCCTTATACTACGTGAACCTGAAAACATGAGTTACTGCAGTTCAGCCTCACACAGTCCTCACTGATAAGCTGGTCCTTAGCAGTTGTGATGGTTTAATGTAGTAAGAGTGGGAGAGGTAGTTTGAGGTCTCTGGCTTGAGCGCTGGCTGTGCCTAGTGTTCTAGTTAAATCTGGGTGCTTAGGCCGTGGAGATTGTTACTTGCCTTTGCGTAGCTCTCAGTGTCCTGCCACGGACTAGCTGTGGGCCCTTGAACAAGTTACTGAAATTCTAAGCCATACTTGCTTGAGGGTGGTTATGAAGATTAAATGCACGGAAAGTGCTTAGCAGAGTGTCTGGTACGTGGTAAGTGCTCCCTGAAGTCTTAGCTACTCTGTTCCTTAGCCTTCCTGTTTCAAGAGAAGGGTCTTAGCCCTGACATTCTTTTTTCTGTCTTGGAGCGTGTTGTTTCTTCTGTCCTACCTTTTACCTCGTTTGTAAGGAGATTTTTTTTTGGCCGTGAAAACATACACAGTGAATGTCTCCTGCCTTGTCTGTAGGTTTTCCGTTACAGCTGCCCCGTATCTGGTTAAAAGTGGGTGAAATGTGGGCAAGCGGAGTGTGCTTGTTCCTACTTGGCTGTACTTCCATTTCTAGTTGGAAAATCTTGGATGAATTTGTAGTTATAATCTTGTGCTTCAACTGTCTTGGCTCCTAGAAAAATTTAGCCCAATCAGCAAGTGGCTGTAGTCTAGATTGTCTGTCTATTGGTGTAATTTATGGTGACCAGAGTTTTAAAAACAAATAACTTGATTGTGAAATATGGCCAGTTAGCTAAAGCCTCTGCTCTGTCGCTGTCCCCTGGCCGCTGCTTCCCACGCTTGCGTGACTGTGACCGGGTATTCATACCTTGCACACTGGGATTTGGTGACGGTACACTGTTGAGTGGGGAAGGAATCCAGGGATCTCTCTGTCTAGAACTGCTCTGTCCAGTGTGGTAGGCACCAGCCATACTCTGCTATTGAGCGCTGACCATGTGGCTAGTCCTGAGATGAGCTGTAAGCAGAAAGTACACACCGGGTTTTGAAGATTTACACACACACACACACACACACACAAAAGGATGTAAAATATCTCATTAATGGTTTTTTATATCGATTACATGTTGAAATGATGCTATTTTGGATATTTTGGTTAAATACCATTTAGTAAAATATATTTCACCCTCCCCCTTTTTTTGCCTTTTTAAATATGACTACAAAGGAATCTAAAACTCTGTATGTGGTTTTCATTCTATTTCTATTGGAGAGTGCTGGTCTGGAATGTTGCATGGACATCTAAATAGATTTAGCAGTGAAGTTTCTCTGGTGCCCTCCAGTATTCAGAGAACTGAGTTAGGGTCTCCTTGTTAGAGAAGCTCATTATCCCCTAGTTGGGACCTTTTTCTCTCCCAGGTGTTCCTAATTCATCTCTGGATTACAGGGTCTAGACAGCCATGCCAGATTGGTGTCTGCTGCAGAATGGAAAGGGAACCAGTATTTATTGCAAGTTTATTGTATGCTAGATGCTTTGCACTTACTGTCCTTTGTAAGGTGTAACTCACACTCCCAGTGAGAGAGGTGAAGTGACTGGCCGAGGATTGCACCACTCGTGAGTGAATGAGCCTAGATTTGGACCAGGGTCTCTCTGGCTTTGAAGTTGTTCCGTGGTTCTGCTGCTCCCTACGCTTTTCCCAAATAAGGGCTCCTGCTTGCTGCTGGTGCCCTGTACCTGTTGCCCAGAGTCCTACAACTGATTCTGGGTGCCCCTCTTGTCAAGAAGGCACTCTCATACTTCAATTCGCATACACATTGCCTGGGAGATCTTATTAAAATGCAGACAATGATTTAGTAGGGCTGCCTCCAAGATTCTGCATTTCTAACAAGCTCCCAGGTGATGGTGATGTGCCTGCTGGTCCATGGACCACACTTTGGGTAGCAAGGGTCTCTGCTGTTGCCCTTGGTTTTGGACCCGCTGCCTGTACTTCCTGAGCTATCTGATTGTCCAAGCCTTGTCCGACTCTACAGGGCCTCACCCTCTGGCTTTATGTAATGCCAGTGAGTTCAGATGGGGTCAGAACTGGGCCTTGGTCATAGATGCCCAGTTCTGGCATGAACACTGGTTTCTGGGTTCACGGGGCTCCTCAGTTTATTCCTCTTCCTGTATTACTTCAGCTTTATTATCTTGACCCCTTAACACCTATAGTCTAGGACAAGATAATTTTGATATTGAGATTAGATCTGGGAGGTACTTGGCAGAGGTACCCATTATAAGTCATTGTCATGAAGACTCGCAGGCCTTAAATCAACACTTAAGAGTGTCTGCCTGTTTGGTTCAGGGATTCAGCATCTAAGGAGAGATGAGGGCCCTGAGCTTTGGCCTGCTACTATTTCTGCCTCCACACCTGACCAGGAATTGGGGTGACTTTTCCTTAGAATGGGAGTTCTAATGAACCCCGTCACAGAGCAGAGTTGAAGAATGGCTAATCAACATCACATGCTTCCTCAGCACAGAATGAAGACAGCCACGTGCAGTCCCTGGATCCAGATGTCTGGGGAAGGTCACCCTGGGGCCTGGGCCAAACAAGAAATTGACTTTCAGGAAGGAGTTTGGTGTATTATGTGTTTGAACCGTAAGAGACTGGGCAAAACTTTAGTGTGTTTTTAAATTTGGGAATGCACGTTGATTAAATAAGCTGGAAGGATAAAATGATATCTGTTACATGTGACAGTTTACCATCCCCATCTTTCCACAAGAAAGCCCCATTTTATAGAAATCTTAGTTGAATTTTACATCTTATTGGACATTGGACGCTGAGAGTTGTGTAAAAATGAATCTGGCACGTTGGATGTTATTTATTGTCAGCTGAATCTGTCAGCTCCCTGTTTTGTGCAGCTTCCTGTGCCTGGCGTGGTGGGAGTATCTGCCCTGTGCCTGTGATTGTGGCTGTTGTGGAGTCAGATTGCTGGAACCAGGGTGGGGTGGGGCTGGGGGAATAGGGACAAGGCTGGGCCTTTAGGACGTGCAAGGCCGTGGGGCCAGCCCTGGAGAACGGGTTTGGAACTGTGGACGTTAATCTGAGTTGAAGGTTAATTCATAATGTAGTGGAGTAGTGAGTCAGAAGCTTTAATGGAGCATGCCAAGAGTCAGGGTAAGTGAGGAGTCAGAGACTAGGCTGATAGGCATGCGGAGAAGGCAAAGCAAAGGCCGATGGTCACAAGTCTAGTGAACTAGCAAGAAGCAGGAGAGCACAAGGAGGTGGAACAAATGGGTGTGTGGGAGTGCAGCACAGCAGGAATCGGGCATCATGAACGGTCTCTGTGCTCCCAGGAGAGGCCTAGGGAAGGGTTATGGAGTGAGTGAGTGAGGACAGTATGAGACACCAGTGCCAGTGATCACTGGAGACCTGAACCAGAACCAGCCTTACTGGCAGCCTTCATGGAGGATGGTGACTGAGGACACCTGTTGCTCAGGTGGCTGAGTGAGGAGTATGGATTGGGAGAAGCAGTAGCTCCTTGTAGGCAAGATTCACATGGGAAGGTGTTAAAACACTGGATTATTTGGGGTGTGTGGGGTTTACAGAACACATGAGCAAGACACAGTTGTTCCAACTAACACCGAAAGAAAGGGAGCTGATTATAAGGCCATAGCTGCTGCTAGGAGGACTGGAAACCAGGAACTCAGACGTCATCTTGCACTGAGCTTACTCTGTACTCTGTTCACGTCCACGTCCTCAGTGGTTTCTTCGTTCCTCTCCCTTGGTAGAACTAAATTCTCTTGCCTGTGCCCGTGGTGAATACGACTGTCCCCCAGCCCCTGTGTTTCCACGTCCTCATTTATACTACTGGTGGACATCGTCTGTATTTCTCAGTCCCATATCCAGGTCTCAAGACTAAAAATCTAACTTGTCCTGGTCTTGTCAGCTGTGGCTTGGAGGGCAGGGTTACTGCTGACCCTCAGTGGGTGACAGGAGTTGTCAGTGGGCTTGTGAAACACTGCCCTAGGGCTCTACTGCAATAGGTCATAAAGGCAAATGCCATACAGCCTCAGCTATCTCTGGTGTCCAGTCAAGGCATTCCTCATGTTACAACGTGGTGCCTTTTAGACAATGTCATTGTAAGAGCAAAACCTGGTGGCTGCCTTTGTTCAGACATCGGCAGAACCATTGAGTGAATGGGTAAAGGCCATGAGAAATGAGCTGTGCGTGTTTACTAGCTAAGTTTAACACGGTGTAGGCAAAAAGGAGGCAATGACAGGAGGGCTGCCTTTTTATAGAATGTGCTCTTCTTCATATATGAAAATGACGTTGTTGATCAACTGTTGGTGTTTTTCACTGGTAGGGATGGATTTTCATCCCATCTTTCGCCTGTTCTCCTTACAGCCTGGAGCACAGAGTTGCTGTATGATTACAGTGTTTTGGGAGTGCAGTCTCTAGCTTTGCCTTAATTTATTATTGTCAGAAAATAACTTACCCATAGGTAAATTGAATTTGTGTCCTTAATTTTTAGCACTATTTTCTGACATGCTCATTTGGATTCTAAGGGTAGAAGTGGGAGGAAGAATACAAAAAAGGAAAGATTGGATCTAAGTAGAGGTTCTGATAAAGATAAATTTTGGGGGGAATTGTGAAAAAGGAGAGGGATGGAGTTTGACAAAATGGGAAACTTGTTCTGAGGAGGGAAATAATGGGGAAGCTTAACACTTGGCACAGGAAGAAAACGTGTTCAGAGGATGCTGAGCATAGCTTTCTGGCTAGGACAGAGATTTTGAGCCAGGAAATGATGAAAAAAAGAGTTCCAAGGAGGATTAGCTGAAGGTTGACTTGGTCACTGTGGGAAAGTGCGGCTAAGGAAACTGTGTCTATTTGAAGCCACTTTTGATTTCTGAGTGGTTAGGCC
Source organism: Equus caballus (assembly GCF_041296265.1). Classification (NCBI taxonomy): domain Eukaryota; kingdom Metazoa; phylum Chordata; class Mammalia; order Perissodactyla; family Equidae; genus Equus; species Equus caballus. The sequence continues at coordinate 84,425,138 of NC_091691.1, forward strand.
ACATAGCAACCCTGACAAGTGGGTGGCCTGAACCCGTTTGATGCCTGTGGACCTTGAGGCTCCGAGAGATGAACGGATAGGCCCAGGCTTGTGAACTTAGGAACAAATAAGTTGCCAGTCAGTGTTGGAGCTGGCATTCATACCTGGGTCTTTCTGACCTGAAGTCTACATCCTTTACCATTCCTCAGTATAATAGCCAAGGAGCCTGAGCTCTTTTGAGTGTAGAAATGGAATCTTTTCTCTATTTTCTATTTACTCAAAATCACAAAAACAATGGTTAGCTTTCAGTATTTGCTCCATAAATGCATAGCAACTGCTGAGTGTCTGAGTAATGCTTTGGACTGGGACACTGGAGGGAGGAAAGTTGGCCAAGTGGCTGGAGGAATTGTTCAAGCCTAATGTTTAGGTCTCATAGGTACACAGATGTGTATTTGAGGCTTCTCACAGGTGGGTAGGTATATGTGTGTATGGATGTATGTTTGGGGCCCCTCATAGGTCTATATCTCTTTGGCAGAATGCAAGTCTGGTTTATCTGGCCTATGTTAATTTGGGAAAGATTAAACACATAGTTTAGCACTTGAGTAATAATTAGGCTTTAATGGTTTTGATTTAGATGACTCAATAGAATTTTAAAATTTTGGGGCTGGCTTGGTGGCGCAGCGGTTAGGTTTGCACCTTCCGCTTCTCGAGTCCCGGGGTTTGCCGGTTTGGGTCCCGGGTGTGGACCAAGGCACTGCTTGGCACGCCATGCTGTGGTAGGCGTCCCACATGTAGAGTAGAGGAAGATGGGCATGGATGTTGGCTCAGGGCCAGGCTTCCTCAGCAGAAAGGAGGAGGACTGGCAGTAGTTAGCTCAGGGCTAATCTTCCTCAAAAAAAAGAAAAAAGAAAAAAGAAAATTTTTTTGTTCCTCTAATTTTGAGCATTAGGATATTGTTGACTCCTGGTGGACTTTCAAATTTAGCTGTAACTTCTTTGGTTATGTGGTGCTCAAAAAATTTGTCCTTAGAGTCTGAATCTGCTCTGCTTCTTGGAAGACCTTGCTGGACTGCCTTTCTGCAAGAGGCACGTAGGTTAAGGATGCTCTTTATTATATCCCATGTACTTGTTGGGACATCTGACGGCGTCTTTCTTATCATCACCTTTTGGGGAGCATCAGTTATGGCTTAATTCCTTCTATGGCTTTCTCTATGCTAGAATCCTATTGCTGGTCTTGTTTTGATGTTATAATAACTCACGTTAATAAGTACTTCTCATATTCCAGATATTGTAGTAAGCACCTCCCTGATTGTTTTATTTAATCCTCACAATAGCTTCATGAGGTAGATCTTATCATCTCCATTTTACAGTAAAGAAAACAGGAGCTTAAAGAAGTTGAGTAACTTGTTCAGAAACTTGTAACTTTCAAAGGGAAGAGCCAGGACTCACTCCCATTTGTCTTACTCCAAAGCTCATGCTTTTAACCACTACAGTGTACTGTGGTTTATAGGTAGGTGTCCTTTCTACAGCTGGCTGGCGGCAGGCTCAAATATCTTTGTGGTTCAAAGCCACTGTTTCTGGGTCAACCAATATTTCTCCCATTGTCAGGATCCATGAGATGTTTCTTGCTTGCCCAATGACATGGATGTGACTGTGGCTCCTGAAAACAGGTACACTGTAAGAGTTACCTTGCTCCCTTTCCTGATTTTTCTTCCTTTACAGTACATGTGTGTGCCTACTTGTGTGCCTGTGCATTTTACACCACGAATAGCCTCCTTTCGGCAATACATGTAGAACCAGCCGGACAACGTGTTTATAACCATTTCTGTGGCACTGAAGTTAAGGCGGAGCCCCTTTAGAAAGACCTATTTATTATTTTTCCTCCATATTTGGAGATTCGTTCAGTCGTTCTTTCCTTAAGTCATCTTTGGTTGATGCGAACGTGCCCCTGGAGAGGAACTACCAAGAAAATCATGGAGTTAAGAGTTGTTCAGAAAAATGGGCAGGAAGCATCTGCCTCACACTCTACTCTAGAATGCACTCCTGGTTCCTGATACTGCCTCTCAAGGAGAATAATTACTTAAGCCTCGTTTCAAGTATGGCCCAGAGATGTCTTGCTCCGAAAGCCTCCAGCATCAAATGAGCTTGGGTTGCGCTCCCAACCCTGGATCCCCATAGTGAAGATTCACACTGGAAGTTCACATTCGCTCTTGAAAGTTCAGAGAAGCCTTGAGCGAGGAAAGCTCTGTGTGCGCGCGTGTGTGTGTGTGTGTGTGTGTGTGTATGTATGTGTGTTTAACCCAGCATTTCCCAAATTCCTAGACTGTAGAATCCCTTCTTCCCCCTTTTTGGTGGAAAGTTTGGTAAAAGGAGGAGCATTCCTGGGTGAACATCGTTCCAAGCTGTTGGTTGTCTCTGATGAAATTACTAATGAAAAATGAGAGAGGGCCTTGTGAGGAATATAAAGAAAGCTTCCTCCATTCTCCTTTTAATATAAAGTAGTGATTGATGAAATGATGTAATTCATTCTCTTTCTCTGTGTATTTCTATCTACTCCAGGAAGAGAACTGTTAAATGAGTTTGTTTTAAAAGTCAACAGCCAGTAGGCTTGCTGTGAAATGATAACCTTGGGAGATGCTCTCCATCATATTTCATGAGGGAAAGTAGTCCTACAGTTCATAATTCCAAAAGTGTTTGAAGTGAGATTGGTATCTGTGAGAATTGTTTAGTGATTAGGCGATGGCATCCTTTTGGAATATAAGAACAGTTGTGATGACCATGCAGGGAGCCCTGATGTCCACACCCTTCCTCCTTGGTGGGAGAAGGGGCAGGGGTGAGCTGGAGCAGTGACTGCCACCATCTCCATGCTAGGAGAAGGCTCTGGTGTGGATGACTGAGGGGAGGAGGTTTATCGTGATTTTAGGAGGATTGGGAGGAGGACAGGGTGATAAGCGGAAAGCCTCTGTTCACTTAGAGCAGGACTTTTCAGCCTCAGCACTACTGACCTGTGGGGCTACGTAATTCTTCGTTGTGGGGGCTGTCCTGTGCATTGTAGGATGTTTAGCAGCATCCCTGGCCTCTACTCACTAACCCACTGGATGCCAGTAGTGCCCCTCACCCCAACCAAGTTGTAACAGCGAAAAATGTCTCTAGACATTGCTAAATATCGGTGGTGGTGGAGGAGGAGGGGCAAAATTGCCCCACTTGGGAATCACTGACTTAAAGCCTTGTAGCAAGGATGATACTTCCAAACTTTGGGTAGTAAAAATTCCAAAAGAAAGACCTCGGAGGGAAGCAAGCAAGCGAGCGTCCTTGAGCTGTGAAAACCAGAGAAGTGCAAGATGCCTTCAGCTACGAGTTTTCTCTTCCATGTTTTCTAATGCTGGATGTCTCAAAAATGTTTGCAAATGTTTTATTTAGTATTTCAAATAAGAACAAATTGCTGGTAAAATGAATGAGAAGAAACAGCAAATAGAGCTGCTGGTTTCATTGGAGTGTTTCAGGGACAAAAGCTTCTGTGCAGGATTTAGGATTTATGTGCAGAAATTTAGAAGGCTTATTCAGATGACAAAGGAAAATTACTTTGAAGTTCTCCTTTCTATACTCAAAATATGACTCCTAATTTAGAAAATCTGTACTTTGCTTTAAGTTAGAATTGTAGAGATGCTACTAAAAAGCGTGGTATTCGTAAAATGCTAAAGGAATGCTTCTAAAGCATTTATGAGGTTTACTCCGAAACCAGGAAGCCTTTGTTTTTAATACTTAGATGGGTAAGTAAGTGATTTCTTAGTTTTGAAATACTGGAATTCACCAAACATGATTCATTTAAAAAAAAAAAGCAGTTTATATCTAACTAATAGTGGAGAAATTTAGAAGTTTTTTTCTTGCTTCCCATCATAAAACTATTTAAATAACCCACTTCAGGCAGAAGCTGTAATGAATTTTCCTGAAGTTTATTAATGGTGACAAGTTTAGCCCAGACCCTTTCAGTATTTCTATCAACTCATGGATGAATTAGTAAGTTGCTAGCACAAGGGCCTTTTATTTAAGAGAATGTATATCTAGTAGGAAATAGAGCTTTTACAAAAGTACCTTTGACAGAATTGGCAAGATTTATGATTTTTGATTATCCTTAAGTTCATAGGAAATTTAAACTTCTGTCTGCTTACCTGTAAATATGAAATTTTGAAAATGCAGACCTTACTTAGGTGGCTGAACTTTGAAAAACATTTTCCCCCTGTCCTCCATCCCCTGACCTTTCTAGATTCAAGCGTCAAAATGTTTGGTGTGCATCCTTCTAAGCCTTTCTATGAATCTTAAATATCTAGAAATTTTACATATTATATAAGTAAATGGAAAAATGTGATGTGCTTATTTTTTCTTTTTAATTTTAATTTAGTTTATGTATTGTTTTATAACGTGATTTTTTTCACGGAATAGTGTATCTTGATTGTTCCATATCAGTATCTATAACAGCTCTACCCCACTTTCAATGACTGTAATACTCCATCAAAAGGATGTACCATAAACAGTGTGAATGTATTTAACACTATTGAGCTGTATACTTAAACATGGTTAAGATGGTAAATTTTATGTATCTTTTACCACAATTGAAAAAAAAGGATGTACCATAATTGATTTAATCATTTCCCTATTGATGGATATTTACATTTTTTTCAGTATGGTCATGCGTTGCCTAACAATGGGGATACTTCTGAGAAATGTGTTGTTAGGTGATTTTGTTGTTGTGTGAATGTCATAGAGTGCACTTACCCAAAACTAGATGGCGTAGCCTGCTACACACCTAGGCTGTATGGTACTAATCTTAGGGGACCACCATCGTATGTACAGTCTGTTGTTGACCGAAACGTTGTTATGGGATGCATGTCTTTATCACAAATAACTGTGCAGCAGACATTTTTATACAGATACACCTCACTTTGGAAGATTTTATTTCTTTGGTTTAAAATACTGTGCCCTAAGATCAATGGCATATTGTCCAGAAACAACAAATAGGATCCTTGCCCTTTTTTTCTTTGGGAGTGACTAAGGAAAGAGCAGGTTTTTTTCTTTCTGGGCTTTAAGAATTTGTTGGTTGCGGGAGTGCTGTTGGAGAGTGAATCCATAGTAATCTCCTTAGCTGAAGGTTTCCTTTCATTAACTGTAAACTCAGTGGGTGTCGGGACAAGCCCTTGCCCTGAGCACCTTTTTACTGTCACATACCAGATATCAGCAGAGATGGTCAGCCTGGGTAGATTACCTGGTTCCCAAAGGTGAATTCTTGGAGGTGAAATGAAGGACACCTCCAGGGAGAACACACAACCAGATAACCGGGTTCTGATGGCTGGGTTAGGCGGCTTATTCCTTAACACAGCTGGTGGGGGTCGGGGAGGGGAGGCTGAAGAGGCCCTGGGCAGAGCCGAGCTGTTCGAGTATGTGTGCATAGTTTGGTGTTTGGTAAACTCTTACTTCTGTGTTTGAGTCCTTCTAGCAGAGCCATCATTTTGGAATGCTAGCCTGAGGGCTGTCCTGCCCTTTAAATTACGTTCTGCTTTCTAAAGAAAAATATGGGACAGGTATTTTTGGAAGCTTTGTATATTCAGTAAGTAGATATTCCACTGTTCAAGAACCTTAGCATTCATGGAAAGTCAGCACAATTCTTTTATTGATTCTAGAGCAAGAAAAAGAAAACCTTGGTTATGTGGCTCGACTGGAGTTGCTTCATTTGGGTGTGTTTGATGCAGGCTTAGTCGCAGGGTGATCCAGCACCCTGCGTCTCTTCTGCCTTGGGTCTTGTGCCTTGGGTCGGCCGAGATGATCTGGTGGGAGAAGAGGAAGATAAAGAAACTGTGGTCTGCTGCAGCAATGGGGGGGACCTGTCGCCTTCCACCCGGACCTCAGCAAAAACCCACAGAGCAAGGCCGAGCCCCCAGGCTTGAGCGCGCAGGAGTGTCTGTGTCATTCGGGACCAGCCAGCATAGCTTGTTGGGGTGAAAGTGTCCTCTTCCCAATCCTGGTCCCTCTGTGAATGCTGGAGACCACGCTGAGCTGGGGGCCGAGCTGTGGTCAGTCCCACTTCCTGAGGAAGTGAGTGAGGCGGCCAGCTTTGTGAAAGCTGCCTTACCCAGGAGTCCCACAGGGGCCAGAGGAGTAGAATCCCATGCAAATTGATTTTCCTTTGAGCAGCCCTTTGAAATTAAAGGAGCCCTTCACGAGTGATCTTTTTGTTAGATTACTGCTATGCTTTCAAAAATTCTTTCTTCCCGCTCCACTGTTCTAGTTGTCCTACTGTGGTTGGCCTCTACTCTGGGAAATCAGAACATTGAAAGAGCAGAACTTGATGTCTTTCTATACAGGGTTTTTTCTGGGATTATGCTCTGATATAAGTTGTGAAAACAATATATTTTAAAGGAATTTAGCCACTTGTATAAGAAAGCACAATCTTCATGGGATATTTAATTTTATACAAGCAGCTCAGGATAAAACTCCTAGGTAGTTCATTAATAGAGGAAAATGTGGGAAATTGGGCATTTTGGAACTTGCACGTGATTTTAGCAAACTACAAATGAAAATCAAATATAAACCAGTTAACACCATGTGAATGTGTTCACTTCGAATGTACCCTATCACGGGTCAATATCACGTATTTTCTGCTTTTGTACATATGAAATCAAATAGTTTCATTTTGTTTTCTTTTTAAAAATGAGAATGTATATGATTCAGACTTTTCTTTCTCTTTTCCCCCATCTTCAGCATATTGTGGACCATATTTTCTCTTTCCTCGATTTTCCTTTCCTTCTTCCCAAGAATTTAGGTAACGCATAAAAGTAAAAGCCCTGAGCTTAGCTGGTAGAAGTGAATAAACTCTTCCTAGGCTCCCTGTTTGCAGATAGCTGCCGCACATAAAGAGGGGTGCTTGTTCAGGGCATACCTTACGTCCACTGGAGTGTCTTTTTTTTTTTTTTTGGAAGATTAGCCCTAAGCTAACGTCTGCTGCCAATCCTCCTCTTTTTGCTGAGGAAGACTGGCCGTGCCCATCTTCCTCTACTTTATATGTGGGATGCCTACCAAAGCATGGCTTGCCAAGTGCTGCCATGTCCACACCAGGGATCTGAACCGGCGAACCCCGGGCCACCGAAGCAGAACGTGCACACTTAACCACTGCGCCACTGGACTGGCCCCAAGGGAGTGTCTTTCTTGAGCTGTATAGCATATATCTGTGTTGTATCTTTCACTTTTTCTTCATATTACTTTTACTTGCCTCTTCACATATATCTTTTACTTTTTCTGTAAAATACAGTTGTTGAGAAAACAGCACTCACATTAACTTGTACATTCTACTTAAAAGGACATTTTTCCAGAAGTGAAGCAGGTGCTTAAGAAATATAAACTCCTAAGTAAAATTAAGTGCTCTTGTCAGTACCTAACTGTTACAACCTGGGCTTGTCCAAACATTTGCCTTCCTTCCAGCCAGAGGGCAGTTACTGTGTCCAGGGCTCGTTTCTTCTCTGCTCTTTTTCACTGGAAGGGTGGTTATTATTCTTCAACGACTTCTAGTTATTTTTTTGATCTTTAACTCTACCTGGTATCTGGTTGCTAAAATCCCCGTGGCTCTGAATTTCTCTGTTAAAGGAATTCTTTTCTCCTTCCCTTCCTCTCTTTTTTGAGAAATTTATGAAAAGCATAACATGAGTTACATAGCAAATGCAGTTGGCTCTCCATATCTGCGTGTTCTGCACGCTCTGATTCAACCAGCCATGGGTAGAAAGGCCTACAATTCTTGCGTCTGTACTGAACATGTACAGGCTTTTTTTCTTGTTATCACCTAAACAATACAGCATAATGACTATTTACATAGGATTGACATTGTATGAGGTATTATAAATAATCTAGAGATGATTTAAAGTGTACAGGAGGATGTGCAAAGTTATATGCAAATACTATGCCATTTTATATAAGGGACTTGAGCATCCTCGGATTTTGGTATCCGGGGGAGTCCTGGAACCAATCCCACTTGGACACTGGATACCGAGAGAGGGTTGGCTGTATGACCTGTATTCTCACCAGCCACTGTTTTAACTGTGAATGTCTCTTCCTATGCATGTTCTGTCTGCCTCTCCTTCTCTCTGTTCCACCCTTCTTTTCTCCTCCTTCCCTCCTCTTCCTCTTTCTCTTTCCTCAGACCTCTCCCTCCTAGTGGGTAAATGGCTCCTTCCTTTCTTTCTAGAGGGACCTGGCACCTTTGTACTTATGAACATTTAAAAATCACCAGATAAAACATTATGCTTTATAAATGGGGTTAAAAGTTCTCTTATACTTGGTTTTCGTTTGTGTTTTTGCATGTGTTTTAAGACTTTTTACTTAAAATAAGAATTTATTTGTAACATGTTTAACTCAAGGTACCTTAGAAGGTTGACTTGCTACCTGATTTGTCTTTCTGACCAAGCCTTTTTTTTTTTCTGAGGAAGATTAGCCCTGAGCTAACATCTGCTGCCAGTCCTCCTCTTTTTGCTGAGGAAGACTGGCCCTGAGCTAACATCCGTGCCTGTCGTCTTCTACTTTATATGTAGGACGCCTACCACAGCATGGCTTGATAAGCAGTGTATAGGTGCTAACCTGGGATCCGAACCCACGAACCCTGGGCCACCAAAGTGGAATGTGCGCACTTAACCACTGAGCCACCGGGCTGGCCCCTGACCAAACCTTTGTTTATTGTTGACCATACCATTTTCCTTCTCATGCCAGCATGATATGATATTAAGTGCGAGCCTAAACCAGTTTGCCTCTCTCCTGAAGCTTGATGAACTTCTGGGTTCACGCTTTCCTTGAGTTGGGGGAAGTAGTTTATTGTTTAGGTAAGATTTCCTTCAGGCTAAGATCTCTTAGGAAAATGAAAGTAAAAGACTAGTGAAACATCAGGCATGTGGATAAATATAGATCAATGTTATCCATAGGCAAGCGTAGTTTACTGTGAAATCAAGAGTATGTAGTCTGTTGATGGAATGACAGGAGTTGTACTTTGAGACATGTTAAATGTGGTGGTTATGATTTAAGAGCATGAGTAAATGATTTTAAAGTCTCTGTTTCCCTCGTCGTTCATTTCATCATGAGTTAAAAATATATCTTCAGAATTTTAAAGCAAATGGGTGAAACTCAACACTGTATGTCTTAAAGGTTATTTTTTGAAGTGTTCTTAGTGTTGCAAGAATTCTTGAAGAAAAGTCTATCTTGTGGTTCCTTGCTTTGGCAAAATCTCTTTGGAAAATATCAAAATCTAAAAAGGAGACTCTTGAACAACTGTATGTGTTGAATTAACATGGACGCATGTCTGTGACATGATGGAAACATGCATAGACATGGAAAGATGTCTGTGATATGTTGAATGTAAAAAAGCCTTTTATGTTAAAATTATGCATGTGCATATGTATTTATGCTTATGCATGCATTCAGAAGTCTGTAGCCCAGATGATGTCAGAGCTCATCTCTGACGAGTGGGCCTCCTGGAGACTTTTGCTTTCTGTTACTTATATTCTGGGTTTTAGAGCATTGGCAAAGAGCATATACTATTCTTAAAATGAAAGTGTTTTAAAAATCCAGGAATGAAGGAGAGTGAGTTTGAATAAATGGTAGCTTGTTGGCTAAATAAAGCTCTTTTTGAAGATGCTTCCTGGGCATTCAAGTTAAGAGTGATCTTAATGGAATGTTCACATGGAGATTTTGAATCTAAGGGATTATATTGGCTAGAAGGTCCCTTGGGTGTATGAAAGAGACAGAGGAGGTGGGAAGCCGTTCCTGCAGCAAAACTCATCCAGGAGAACTCAAGGTTCTGTTCTTGGTGGACGGAGTGGTGGCATTCCTGCCCTGTCGTTTCTGCAGTGCTCAATACACAGAAAGTCTTAAGGAATGCTTGTCAGTAAACTGAGAGCGAGGTGGTCATTCCAGGTTATCAGATCGGCGACTTCTGATTTGTACTTCAAAGAAAGAAAGAATAATTAGGAGTTTCTGTGAGTTACTTTAGACATTTATGAATCTTTTCCTATTATGGAGTAAGTTAATGGTTAGCTTTCAGAAATGAGATAATTGGGAAGCTGTACACATTTTTGGATGTAAGTGCTGATTATTTAATATATTAGAACTGCTTCAAGAGCTGGCTTACCTGTGAAATGGCTGGCTTCAGTATTCTGTTTATCTTTAAAGGGTTTGCCTTTTGCTTCTCATGTCTATAAGCCAGAGAGAGCAATGACTGTGTGGGGTAGAATGGTGGCACGTTTTTACTGAACCGTGGATCAGCTGGGTGCCTCCAGAATATCCTGATCTTTCAGGAAAACCCTTAAAATCTTCACCAGGTCTATTGTGGCTCTTTCCTCGTCCTGTGTTTACTGTCATTGTTAGTGAGATAGAAGAACCATTTCCTCTGATCCCAAACTCAAACCACTTAGAGAAAAAAAAGAGATGCTCCATTACCCATCTCTGTCTTGCCGGTACTTTCTTAGTAGATTGCTGTTGTCTTCTTGTTCTTACAGTCCATCGTTTGTTTTATCATTCTCAGCACTTTTGCAAAGAAGCATAACTATGTGATTTCCATCATAGAAAGCTGTTCCTCTGTTTAGGAAGGGTTTAAATCATAAAGTACATGAGGATAATATTCTTACTAGTCAAATCCCGTAAACCGTGGTCATTCTGGGTGTTAATTTCTGAGGCTTTAGGAGTATTGACCTCCTTATTCTTCCTCAGGAATTAATTCATCATTTGCCTTTTCTTCAGTTTGATCCTCCTTTTACCACTTCATTTCCATGGAACTTAACGTATTCTTCATTTTTCAGATGCTCCTTGGCATTTTAGGAACAGAACTAGCCTATCAATTTTTTCTAGATATCCTGGCAGTTCTATCTAGGTTAATATTGTGCCTGACCTGGAATATCCTACAAGTTAAGGTTTGGAGGGCTATTGGAATAGTAAGAGATGCACTGTGGGACTTGGAGAGCAGTGACTATCCCACAGAAAAGGCCAAAAGAAATTGTGCCCACATGTTCCTCCTCTTCCCCCACATCCCTGTGTCCCAGGGCCAATGAGCAGAGGCTCTAATTGGGCTTTGCTGTGTAAATTGTCACTGAAGTTTGACACAAATTGGCTTGCCCCACTTGGATTGTTTAACAGGGTGCCCCTCATAGCCAGTATTGGTGGCGGCCTACACAGGAGTAGACATCTTTTCTGCTTTCTGTGGGGGTGTCTGCAAATGAAGAGACTTACTTCTTTTTTTCTTTTTTTGCTGAGGAAGATTCGCCCTGAGCTAACATCTGTGCCAGTCTTCCTCTATTTTGTATGTGGGTTGCTGGCACAGCATGGCTGCCTATGAGTGATGTATGTCTGCACCCGGGAACTGAATCTGGGCTGCTGATGTGGAGCTTGCTGAACTTAACCACTAGGCCACAGGGCTGGCCCTGAGACTCACTTCCTTAAGGCAGCATTTCCCAAAAGGCACAGAATACCTCTGAGATGCTCTTAGAAGAGAAAAAGGGTCCAGAGGTCAAATAGAGTTGGTAAACATTTCATGATTTGTGATTCAGAATGCACATTACTATATTATAGATCTCAAAAGGGAGTGGGGATAAAGATTTGGGGAAGTCTTGTGGTAAAGGAACAAGTTTAAACTTTGTTTAGCCATTTGACCCTGGAATCTTCCTTCCCTCCTAATATCTGTAAACAGAACACGTTTTGGGAAACAGTGATGTGGAGATGACTTGGTGTGTTGGTGCTCCCTCTCGCCAGCTCAGCGGTCTGTTGCATGTGCCTCTTCTCAGCCCCACCAGTGACGTCATATTAGTTGCCTGAAATGTATCATGGTGGGAATATTTAAATCATGGAAATAGGTAAATGCTGAAAGTAGGGCTCCCCATCCCTCTGACTGCTGGTTGTTAAAGGTTGCTCTTTAAAGGCTGATATTGATCAGCCCATTTCCTTAAAGATGTTGCAAAAGGATACCGGATATTAGAATACGTTTCTAAAGATTTTATTTTTCCTTTTTCTCCCCAAAGCCCCCCAGTACATAGTTGTGTATTTTTAGTTGTGGGTCCTTCCAGTTGTGGCATTTGAGATGCCACCTCAGCACGGCTTGATGAGCGGTGCTGTGTCTGCGCCCAGGATTTGAACCAGTGAAATCCTGGACTGCTGGAGTGCGTGAACTTAACCACTCGGCCATGGGGCCGGCCCCTAGAATACATTTCTGAAATCTTTAATTTTTGATTCATTGTAACTTGTCCTCCCTGGTTTTTTTTTTCCTTGAGGAAGATTTGCCCTGAGCTAACATCTACTGCCAATCCTCCTCTTTTTTGCTGAGGAAGACTGGCTCTGAGCTAACATCTGTGCCCATCTTCCTCTGTTTTGTGGGACGCCTGCCACAGCATGGCTTGCCAAGCAGTGGATAGGTCCACACCTGGGATTTGAACCAGCGAACCCCAGGCCACCAAAGCAGAACATGTGAACTTAACCACTGTGCCACTGGGCAAGGCCCTGTCCTCCCTGTTGAGTGCAGCAGGTTTTTTAAAAATTGTGGTAAAACATACATAATGATAGTTTTCGTTTTAACCATTTCTGAGTATACAATTCAGCGACATTAAATACATCACCTTCAACAAAACTTTTTTGTCACCCTCAGCAAAATCTGTGAACCAATAACTCCCCCTACCCACCTCCCCCAGCCCCTGGTAACCTCTATTCTGCTTTCCTTCTCTGTGAATTCTCCTCTTCTAGGCACCTCAGGGAAGTGTAAAGCAGGGCAGTTTTCTGTGGCGTGGCTGCTGTGACCCCGTGGATCCCTGGCGTGTGGGGTGGGAAGCTGGGGGCAGAGGGTTGCAGCCCACGCCTGGGACATCCCCAGTCAGATGCATCTAAGTGGATACCTTTGTATTCCTTCCCTCTGCACAGTTTTTGGTCCTTATTCACGTGTCTTTTTCCTATAAACTGCCTTAAATCCTTCCATAGAGATATTACATAAATAAAACAACAACACATGATGTACATAAATATTGAAAAGACTGGTAAATTGGGTGGATTGAAGCAGGTTGGGATTAATCAGAGAGACGTGTCTTCAGGAGCCTTTGAACAGGAAGCAGATGGACTAGGCTGAGGAATAGAGCGCGGGAAGACAGACAGCAGAAGAGCACGTCGCACGCTGGGGGACAGGATCCCAGCCCCCTGTGACCTCGCGTTGCGCATTTTAAAATGGGCAGTGTGCATAGCTGTGGACATAAAAGGCCACACGGGCTACATTCTTCAAAGGGCCCTGGTTTTGTTCTGGGATCAAGTCTTAAGTCGTAAGCCTTTTTCTTTTTTCGTTTTATTTCTCCCCCCCAGGGCTTGAACAGAAACACAAAAAATTCTTTGGGTTGGAATTTCTCTTTGTTACTGGTCCTGGTCTAAGGGGGAATTGTTATTAACATTTCATAGTGCTGCTCTTAGATTTGGTAAGTGTGATGGAACGGTTCAGCTGTTTTTGAATTAAATAATTTTACAGGCTCTGTAGTTTTCTGGAATATAGATAATCTAAAAGTAGTTGAATGCTGAAAGCTTTTCTTTCTCATCCCCGCTTTTTTCTTCCCTTTATTTTAGATATTACTGAGCAACAGGGTCTGCTGAGTGCATTGAGGTTGGGAAAAAGAGAGCTAAAAAAGAAAAATACGTTTAAAAATTCGGAGTATTCATGAAACCTAATTTTGCAATAATAAATGACTATTTCTGAGTTTTCAGTTATGTAACATTTTCTGACAAATAATGGAATTTGCTGTATTTCACTGTAAACAATTTTGAAACTACACGAAATGCAGTAACACCCTAAGGGTTACAATTAGTGAATGGTTTTCTTACTGTGACAGATTTGCATTTGCATTAGGAAAAGCCATGAGTATGTTTTATGCATTTTTGGAGAAATGAGGCTTGAGGAACAGAGTTAATTTTGAGTTGTTTACATTGAGGAAAGAGATGTGAAGTTAAGATTATTACTTAACTCTTTTTAACAATTTTAATTTTTTGTCAAAGTAATACATGTACATAGATTTAAAAAAAGCAGACAGTATTTTCCAGTCCGCATCCCTGTAAGCACTTAATTTCAACTCTCTGATCTGTTTTTCCATTATTGACTTCTTATTTCTAACCAGCAGACTTACGCTGCTGAATTGGGGCTTCTTCATTTTGGATATTACCTCCTGCCTGTCTTTTCTGATAGAGGTAACCGAGCCTGGCTGTGGAGGCAGAAGGTCTAAGTTCTTGTCTGTCCTCTGCCATTTACTGGCCATATGTCCTTGAGCAAAACATTTAAACTTTCTCTGCCTAATATATGTAAAACAGGACTAATAATAATAATAATGGCTCCCAGGCCTGCTCTTAATGTTGCAGGGCCTGGGGCGAGAGTACAAATGGAGACCAGATGGCTAAATATTTAAAAGCTATAATAAAATATTTAAAAGATATATTTAAATATTTAGAAGGTATATACCATATGCCTAAATATTTAAAAGGTTTAAATCAAGCTGTATCTATCGCTCGGCCCCTGTTCCCACCCAGGGCCTTGAAGCCTCCTCTTAAGGGGTCTCCCTCAAGACCCACATCTGAAGAGGTCCTCAGCCTTGGACCCGCCCTGTGAGCTGAGTGACAGCAGGAGTCTGCTTGGGCAGGCTTGCTGGAAGCTGGGCCTGGACCCACTGAACCCAGCCACAGACCGAGCAGCTCAAGCTTCCCAGGCAGCCTGCATGGGTGCAGTCTCCATCCAGGATAGTTTTCTTGAACTTCCCCACGCCTAACTTGTCTGACTGGAGATTTCCAGGCAGTTGTAAGCACCTCCCTAAACCCGTACCTTCCATGCAAGGGGCAGTCAGGGTGCAGGCTGTGATCCCCTTATGCCACCTCCCATGTCACCTGTCTCCTTCCCATAATTCCCATTCACTCAACCAGTTTCCAAAATTAAGAAAAAATCCCCAAACAGAACTTTTCTATGAGATTGAAAATTTAAAAAAACATTCTCTGTGTTTTAGTACTTTAGATAAAGATTTAGTACTTTACATAAAGATAAAGTTGTCTAAACACAGACCCAGGGCCGAGGCTCCTTTGGTCTGGAGGCACAGGGCCCGAGTGCCCACTGGCTGTCTGGGGTCTCACGCAACATGTGAAACTCAGAACAGGGCCCACGGCGCAGGGAGCCACACGCTGTTTGCGGTGCATCTCACATTCTTGGAGTTCTGCAGTTTTGCTGTGTGTGGACTTTTTTCATTTGATGTGTTAGGCTGTCAGAGGTAGAGGGTTGCCAGATTTAGCAAACAAAAAAATACAAGATGCCCAGATAAACAGTGGAACATACTTCTACGAAAAGATTAATCGTTGTTTATCTGAAATTCAGATTTAACTGGGCGTCCTGTATTTTCTCTGGCAGCCCTGTGAAGGCCCTTTCAATCCCAGACTTGGCTCCTTTAGTCTTGGGAGATATTCCTGTATTTTTTCTTTGATAATATCCTCTCTGTGTTTTCTGAACACTCTTCTTAGTCGGATGTTGGACCAACTGGATTGAACTTTTTATTTTTGTGCCTTTTCTCTCCCATTGTCCGGATCTCTTTTCTAGTTCTATTTTCTGGGAGATATCCTGATTTCCTTGACTATTTTTTTTCACCTGTTTTCTCTTTTATTTCAGCTGTTAGTATTTATTATTTCTAAAAGCTCCTCCTTGTTCTTTGAGTGCTTCTCCATAACTTCCTGTTCTTTTTTCTCTGAAGATACTATTTCTGTATATTTATATATATTCTTCCACTCTTGGCAGAGTTTCTGTCCTCTTTTCTTTATTTTACTCTTTTGTTTATTTTGTTCTATTTCATGCTGGAAGCTTTCCGCAGATCTGGCGATCCTATTTGAGGATGAGGCTGTGAAAAGCTGGTCAGAAGCTCTGCTTGCACAGGTGAGACCCGTCTTTGGGGGGCTTTTCTGTGGTTATCTGTGGCGCCGCACTCTCCGTTGAAGGATTCTGCAAACCAGCATCTGGAGTCTTTCCACTGGAGCTTTCGTTTCTTAGGAGACTCGCTTAATCTCCTGCCTGGGGAATAAACTTGGCTTGTAGCCTCAGGAGTGGAGGAAACGGAAGGCCAGGCTTTCCGCTCATACCTCACCATGGAGGCTCGGAGCTCGGGCCTCGCTGGCTTGGGTGCCCCAGAGAATTTCCTTCTTGCCCTTGCTGAGCTGTCCCTATGTACTGACTGCCCTCCGTCCCCGTCCTCAGCCCCTCCCCACTCCTCCTTCCGTCTTTGGTGTCTCCTTTGCTGATGCCAAGGCCTGAGCTCCCTTCAGGTTCCTAGGACTAACCGTCCTCCCTCTGCACGGCAGCCTCGCCTCCTGCAAGCTCCTGGGACGTAACTTCTCCACCTGCTGAGCCAGCTGCCGCTCCACCGTCCTCTTCCTTTTCCCAAAACTTTATTGGTGTCTTACGTTGGCTTTGACTTCGTTCTCACTGCCCCGTCCTTGTGGGCATATAATATATATGCATATTTTTGGTAGCAGCTTTGTTGAGGGGCAGTTCACCCTTGTATAGCGCAGTGGTGTTTAGTCTGTTCACAGAGTTGTGTAACCACATGCACTGTCAATTTAGGACCTTTCCTCACCTCCAAAAGCAACCCCGTCCTTTCAGCTATCACTCCCCACTTCTCCCAACCCCCCAGCCCTAAGCAACCACGAATCTGCTTTCTGTCTCTCTTTTTGCCTATTTTTGTCTTTTTAAAAATAATGTTACTGTCCTATTTGTAGGATTTCAGGAGGGAAGGGAAAAACTCCTGAATTCAGTCAACATTCTTTTGTGGGAAGTTCTTGCCATGTATAAAATATTAAAATCCAAAAAATCTGCCTGTTTGTCTATTTTTGCATTTCGAGGATTAAGTACCCTTTGACAGACATGGGAATTTTACTCCGTATTTTCTCTCTCTCTTTTTGCTTTTTTATTCCCTTGTTTAATGTCTTCGTTGACCTGAACTTCTGATATTTTTGAGCTTGGAATTGCCAAGCTGAGATCGGTGGCCTTGATGTCCTCTTGGCTTCTAGCAATTTTCAGGTGTCTGAAGAGTGATTGTACAAGGGTAGCTGACTTGGGAGCTGGAAGCCACCTTTGAATCCAAGCCCCCAAGTGTCCTGTTGGTTGAGGAAGTGGGGGCTGTGTGTTTGTGAGAGTAGATAGAACTTGAGTCACTTAATAGATCTTACTCTCATGCATGTACTGTTTGGTCAATACCTGCCTTGAGAGAGCGTCGCTCTGGACAGTTTTAGAAAATGGACTTTTGGGCTCTGACTGAACCAGGCAGAGAGAGAAGACGAACACACAGACAGCAGCATCTGTTACAGATGATGATGAGTACACCTGTAGGAGTGGAGTCCCAAGTTAGCATGGCCTTAGGGATGTCCTGAGTGGACACTAATCTCTTCTTTTATTGATTTATTTATTTTTTGAAGATTTTATTTTTTCCCCCTTTATCTCCCCAAAGCCCCCCCCCCCCAGTACATAGTTGTATATTCTTGGTTCTGGGTCCTTCTAGTTGTAGCATGTGGGACACTGCCTCAGCATGGTTTGATGAGCAGTGCTATGTCCGTGCCCAGGATTCGAACCAACGAAACACTGGGCCACCTGCAGCGGAGCGCGTGAACTTAGCCACTCAGCCATGGGACCAGCCCACTAATCTCTTCTTGTAGATGCTGCCGGGGAGTCCTGTCCCCATCTCTTATGAACCTCCAGGATTCCTGTGTTGGCTCTGCACCTCACCCCTGGCTTTGACAGCCTGCCAGGCTGTGGTACTCTCCTTTCCTACCGCCAAGGTTGCCTCCATTCGTCTTTCCCTGAAGAAGGGGCACCCACTCAACTTTCCAGAGAACTAGGTGGCTCTGGGTAGTCAGCTCTGCACATGATGAGGACTTCTTGGTCCACTTTTGCTTTGACTTGTCTTTAAGCCTGGTCTCTCCCTTCCTGTTTTTCCTCTCGCTTCTCTTAGAGTGTTGGTTTAGGACTTGGGTACTGCTCCTCTGCATGGGGGCTCATGGCTAGGAGGATTATGTTGAGGGCTGCTCGCGTGGCTTTCATCCACCCATGTCATATTGTGGCTGCTCATGTGGCGCTCAGCCCTCTGTGGGGCCCAGTCTGTGAGCCGGCGCCCTGTGCAGCTGTCAGTCAGTGTGTGAACATGGTCTAGAGGTGTGGGTTGGGCCAGGGTTAGGCACTGAGCAGTAGAGATCGCAGCCAGGCCTTGGTTATGCTTGACTGGGAAGACAGTTTCGAAAGTAAGAGGAAGCGTCCTGGGACAGTCAGAGAGACATATTGAGGTATTGTGCTTTGTGAGTTGAAATTTTGCTGCCCTTGAAGAGAGAACTGCATTCTTTCCCATGTATAAACTCCAGGTGACCCTACCCAATGGCTGATACCTAGAGTAGGACTGGAGGCACATTCACCTTCGGAAAAAGGTCATACATTTTGAAATGATAGGAGATGTAAGGAACCAGAGCAATCACTGTATGAAGTGCCCAAGAATGCCCCTCTTTGTCCTTTTCCTCCAATCAAACCATCTTCACCTTAAGACTACTTTACTTTCTCATCTCAAAAATATTTATTCAGTTCTCCTTTTTTTACTATTTTGTTTTTTTATTCTAACAAATCAAAGAGTGGAAGAAATAGTATTTTAATGCCTATGTGTTTGGTGCTTTCCCTGTAATTTGTTTTCATATATATAACAACCCTGTAATATGACTGTTATTATCAGTTCCCATTTTAAGGATGAGGAAATTGAGGCTCTTCCTTCAGAAAAACCCGAGGAAGAGGTTCTTTATACTTGGCTAATGGAGTTGGCTGATGGAGGGTGTGTGTGTGTGTGTGTGTGTGTGGCAGGCATGCTAGGTCCAGGAATAGCATGGCCCAAGAAGGAAAGGTACATCTGCACAAGATACTTGCAGGACTGCAGCAGAGCAGGTTGGGCTCTGATTGGAAGGGTCTTTGGTGTCAGGCCAAGGAGTTTGGACTTAATTTGCAAGGTGATTTGAGGATTTTTAATAGACGGGAGTGACATATGAATAAAATGGTGTTTTAAAAAGATAAATCTGTCAGTTCTGAATGAATGAGAGGATGGAGAAACGGAGAATGGGGTGTTGTATTTGTCTAGATAGAAGATAGTGCTGTTGAGTTGATTCCAACTCCTAGCAACCCTGTGGACAGCAGAGCGGAACCCTGCCCACTCGTTTTTGCATCATCCTCTCACCCTCTGGCGCTGTATCAGACACTGCTTTCCTGCTATTCACAGGGTTTTCATGGCCACTTTTTTCAGAGGTGGGTATCCATGTCCTCCTTCTTAGTCTGGAAACTCTGCTGAAACCTCTCCACCATGGGGGACCCTGCTGTTATTTGAAATGCTGGGGGCATAGCTTTCAGCATCACAGCAACACGTAGCTGCCACAGTATGACAACCAACAGATGAGTATTGTGGTTCCCTCACTGGAAAATGAACCTGGGTTGTGGCAGTGAGAGAGCCAAATCTTAACCACCAGACCACCAGGGCTGGCTAGATGGAAGATGAAATGGTCCAAAACTAGAGTGACAGGGATTATAAAGAAGATGGATGTAACATTGCCAAGGAAAATGGACAGGACTTGGTGAGAGAGAAGAATTAGAGGTGAAATTCTTAGTTTGGGTACTTGAGAGAATAACAGTACAAAGAGGAAGTCTGATTTTGAGGAGTGATGGCAAATTCACTTGAAGATATTTGAAGTGATTATGGGATATCTGATTGTAAATATCCCCCAGGACTTTTACTAGATATCTCATGAAAAACAAAAATCAAGTTACATTTGGGGACAGTTCAACTAATTACTTTTTATTCCTCTGTGTATCTTCACTTAGTAATAGCAGGTAGCATTTTTGCTTTTATTTTTTTACATACTCTTCATAGAAAAATTAAATGTGTATAGCTAAGATGATAGATTGTATATATGTATTTTATCACAATTTTAAAAAACATATTACCTTGCTCTGTTTTCCCGTGTGTGGGTCATTAATTACATTGGCTTTTCGATATATGTGGATTTTAGTGTATGATTGGGAAATTATACTGCATATAATTTATTTAAAGGGAAACAGTAGTTCCCATTTATGGTTGTTAATTTTGGGAATGGCAAAACCCATATTGCTATTGTATTATGGAAGGAAAGACTGGCCTTGTTAGAAGATACTTGAAGGATGGCAAGAGGAGTAAATGATTCATTTCTTTCTGTGGTACTGTACAGCCAAATCTTTAAGAGGGACCTGCTTTTTATAGGATGTTGTCTCATATATTAAACTATCAGTGTTCCAGTTGTCATGTTGCCCACCACTGGGCAGAAAGAGAAACCAAATAAATCATTTATCATCTCTGGCCACGGATTGGGGCTGACTGTAGTAGTGGAAGATCATCTCAATCATTTTGTGTGCAGAAAGCATGGAGAACGCAAACTTTTGGAAATTCTATTTCTAATAAACTTTGGTTTAAAAGTTGCTAAGTCATTTTGATTAGTCTGTGACTGACCTTGAGTGAGCTTATTGGTAAGAGGTTCAAATGGAAAATTAATCTCCACGTATACAGAGTAGAGATTGTTACTGAAACATTTTAGGAATTATTTCTGTTTATAACACCATGCGCCAACATTTTTGGAAGTAAAAGGATTGTCGTACCCATCTTCTGCTCATCCCAGCTCCCCTCTTTGCATGTTACTACTCCTCCACTCTCTGAACTAGTCATTATCTCTGTCTTACTCACTTAAAAAAAAAACTAGAGTCCGTGCTTTATTTAGATTTCCTCAGTTTTTACGAAATGTTCTTTTTCTGTCCCAGGGTCCCATCCAGGCTGTCCCCTTACATGCAGTCATCAAGTCTCCTCGGGCTCCTCTTGGCTGTGACCCTTTCTCAGACTTCCCTTGTCTTTCATGGCGTTGACAGTTTTGAGGAGTACTGGTCAGACACTGTAGAATGTCCCGCCATTGGGCCTTGTCTGATGTTTTCCTCGTGGTTAGGCTGGGGTAGTTAATGGGTTTCTGGGATAATGTGCCGTTCTCATCACATCAGGGGGACGTCCTATCCATATGACCTACTACTGTTGATGTTGACCTTGGTCACCTGGCTCAGAGCATGTTTGTCAAGCTTTTCCACTGGAAAGTTACTCTTTTCTCTCCCCTTTCCACACTCTCTTCTTTGGAAGAAAGTCGCTTAACAAGTGGAGAGTTCTTCACCTCCATAGGGGCAGGGTATCTCCATAAGTTATTTGGAATTCTTCTGCACAGCAGATTTGTCTGCTTTTCCTCATTTATTTATTCAGTCATTTCAGTTATTTGTGTCAGTACGTACTCATGGATATTTATCTTATACTTTGGGTTATAATCCAGTAGTTTTATTTGTTGCTCAGTTGTGCCAGCTGGGCCATTGGGAGCTCTTTCAGCTGCCCTTTCTGTCCCTTTGGCATGCCCCATCAATGTCGTTTCTTTTGTTTGGAGCACTTTCTTGCTTTCTGGTGCTCCAAGATGCTTTAGGCTCATTTTGTGCATTTTCTGCCCAGTCCTAGAATCGGCCATTTCTCCAAGGAGCCGTGCTTCCTCTTAGAGGAGGATGGTGTTAGCTAGTGCTGGGTGTCCTTACGTTTGGTCTTTGCCAGGCATCGCACCAGTTCTGGGTTCACCTTCTCACAGACTCACTTTTCTTCTTTTTCCTGTTGAGTCTTTCCGCAAGATTGCCTAGATTTGGTTTTTATAGCTGTCAGATTTTTAGAAGACTAGATCAATAAAAAATTATTGTTCCTTAGATGGGGAATTAAGCTGCTTTGTTACGCAGTCTGAATTCCAGTATTGACACTGCGTAGGAATCTGGCTATAGATTGAATTTGGGTCAATAGTATTTTTGGTCTGTGATTCATATCTTTTATTACAATTTCCAAGAATTTTACAGATTTATGAACCTTAGGGAGATACTTAAAAACTTATTAAAATTAAATTTTGAGCATTTGGTTTCATCAAGGCAAAATAAACAGATGAAACAAAATGGACTCAGGAACTAGAGATTTGCATTTATTGTTCCTACTTTAAGGATCAGCTTAGATCGTAGAGAACGCCACGGGTAGTGAGATAGTAAAATGAAAGAGATTAATTGAAGTGTAGGCAGCTGGAGCAATATAAAATTCACATCTTCAGGATATAATTTCTTCCCTATATTTGTCCTTTATGGGAAACCCTAAATCAGAACCACTTTCTTGCCTTTAAGTGTGGGTAAACTGTAGGCTGAAACGAATATACTTCTTGTCTCAACACAGGTAAAGGTAGACGTTATTTTTTTTTCTGTTCTCCACATCACATTAATTATTGATTGGTTTTTTTTAATTAACTAAGACTCAAAACTTAGAGTTTTATATAATTCTCAGAGCTCCCCTGGGGAAAACTTACCTGCAAGGGTTCTGAGGGTTTGGAGAAGCACGGCTCTCAGGTCTCACCTTTTTTTTTTTTTTTGGCGAGGGCCGGGGTGGGGGTGGGGGGGGGAGATTAGCCCTGAGCTAACATCTGTTGCCAATCCTCCTCTTTTTGCTAAGGAAGACTGGCCCTGAGCTAACATCCGTGCCCATATTCCTCTACTTTATACATGGGACACCTACCACAGCATGGCTTTTGCCAAGCGGTACCATCCCCCGATCCGGGATCCGAATCTGCGAACCCCGGGCCAACGAAGTACAATGTGCGAACTTAACTGCTGTGCCACCAGGCAGCCCCAGGTCTCACCTTCTCTGACCTTCTGCCCATCTACGAGGAGGGAGCCCGGCTTCTTCAGGGCACAGAGGAGCTGGAGTCCTTTCAGATAGGACGGCCACGGTTGCTGCTGCTGCTGCTGCTTGTGGGAAGTTTGCACATTGCAGAGAGCTGTGTCCATGCAAATTTGTAATTTGGTTGTGATTTGGGGGCTGCAGAAATCAGCTGGGCTCAGGTGGGGATGTTGCCGCTGTGCCTCTGGTCTGGGCGTCTTCCATGTCCTCCGTGGTTCTGACCTGATGGGTCATTTGTGCCTCAGCCTCTAACTCTGATCCTGACCGAGGCTCACAGCTCAGCCTGTATGGGTTTTGGGTTGGACCTCCCGCCCCGGCCCCTCAGCACCAGCCCTCCCTCCTGAGAGTGCTGCCCACCAGGCTTCCTGCCTTCTCTTGCTCAAATCTGGGTCCTCTGTGATGGGGAAGGTCAGGGATCACAGACCGTTCTCTGCAGTGTGGTCTTGACTGTTGGGCCAGGTAGGCCTCCTGCCTGGCAGTGGGATGAAAACAGTAGGAACATTCCTTGAAATTCTCTGACCACTGGCCATTCCTCGTTTGAATTTTACGCTTTCTGTGCGATGCGTTTGATTATGACAGCGTTCCCTCTAAAGATCACTCTTCCCGTCTCATATCCCTGGGGTTGGGTGTATGCTGTTAGCCTCATTTTTTAGGTGGAAGTTTTTCTGACACAGAGAAGCTAGAGAGCAAAGGGAGCGTGGGTGCTGGTGTGGAACAGCGCCGGAACGGGTGTTGTGCCCTCCCACCTGTTGTTTGCGTGTCGTGTAGCTGGGACATTAAAAGCTCATTCTCTTCGCTATGGTTTGTCTATAGAAACTAGTTTACTTTAGGGAGCTGTGTGGATGGGTTTTGTGTGTTCTTGCTTATTAGTTAAGTGACAAGAGTGTCGCTCGGTAAGTTATTTCATAAAACTGCAGAAAGTGCTAAATAGGAAATTCACCGTCCCCCTCCATGCGTTCATTCATCATGCAGTGGACAGATATTTCTTTTACAACTAGTAAGCAAACCATATGGGAAAAAGTTTAAGCTTTTTAATAATAACATAGAAATTGGTATATAGTAAGCCATCTTTTTGTCACCTTAGATGTTAGCTAATTAATATTTAAAAGTTGAGTGCTAGGATACGCTTTAAAGGAACTCTAGTGCATAATGTCAGCCACAGAAATTGGTGCAGCCTTTTGGGAAATCGTTTTGGCGTTTGTATTCATGGATCAGAAAAAATGAGTTGTGGTTAGGTCAAAATTTGGAAACTATTGCATCCCTCTTTTTGGAGATTTATAATATTCATCAGCATAATAGAGGCTGTCCTGTCCTCCCAAAAGAAATCTGTTCAAGGTAGAAAAATCCAGCATTTACTGATGTATTTCAGTCTTGTGTTTGTGGAAAGCCTAATAGACCCTACAGAACTAGTGTGTGTGTTTCGTAGTGTCTCTGTAAAATGCTGCCTGAGGGTTTTAGTGTTTGCCTAGAGAAGGAGGATGTCAGTGACATAACACAGACAGGACGTGGGGGAGAAACAGGTTGGGAAGGAACACGAGGGCTTTAGTTTAAGTTTGACGTACAGTTGGGAGAGCCAAATAAAATATAAAACCGGCAGTTGGAAAAGTGGCTCTTAGGGCTGAGTGTAGACATGTGTGAGTTCTGTGAATATAAGCAATTGTCGTGGTCACAGGAGTTGCTGAGTTGCCTTTGAACAAAGCTGGATGAGAGAGTCTGAAGGGACCCCTGAGGGGAGGAGGGGAAGAGCAGGGAGTTGGCAGGAGCGGTGGGCTCCGGGTCGTGCTGCGGGGTCCACGAGAGAGGCAGGGCGGCTGGAAAATGCAGCTCTGCTGACAGGCCAGCGGGAAAGGACCAGGCACGGAGAACAGTCGTGGACCGCTCAGGGAGCCTTCTAGCCAGGAGGCGCTTGCTGTCTTTCACTTTGTGATGACAGCATGCATCTTCATTTACCTTTTTATTTTGAAATAATTTTAATTTATAGAAAAGTTGCAAAACCAATACAGAGAGTTTCCATGTACCCTTTACCCAACTTTCCCTAACCACCTTGCAGAATTATAGCACACTTATCAAAACTCAGAAATTATCGTTGGTGTAGTACTACTTACCAGATTACAGACTTTACAGTCAACGCTGTGTCTTCCGAAGTTCCTTTGTTAGTGCCTTTCCTCCCTGCCCTCTTCAGCATGGTCATGTTATTCTCCTGTAACACAGTTAGGTTCTTTCTTAGAATTGGTCTTTCATTTTGGGTCTCCCTTCATTTCTGGTTGCTTTTTTTTTTTTTTTTAAATTATGTGCAGTAAAATTCCCTGGGTTTTGACAACTGCATAGAAGTGTGTATCTGCCCCCCACAATTTTGATACAGAACGGTTCCATCAGCCCCTGAATCCCTTCCCACAGCCTGGATTTGAGCAGAGGCTTCAGGAGCATGGATTGCACGGCACGGGGAGCGGGAACTTGCAGGATTTGTCCCAGTGATGGAGAACTCAACTGTGAAGGCAGCATGCTGAGGAGAGAGAGCACCAAGGGTAGAGTCGCTAGATTACCGTTGGGGAGGTCTCTTTATGCCGGCATCTAGAGGTGATGGGAGTGACCAAAGCACAGGAGAGGGGCCTCCAGCTCACAGCGGAGATTTGGCTTGGAAAGGCAAGATCTGAAGGCAGGAAGGGCGTGGGGAGAGGTCTGGGCTGATGCCTGTTATCTTTGAAGTTGACTGCAGAGAGCAAAAGGCGTGGCGGAGGGGAGAGGGAAGGTTAGAAACAGCCTCTGTCCCCTGGCAGGGTGGGAGTTAATCAGGGAAAGAGGATTGTGGAGCTAAGTGATATGGGGGTTGTGGGGGCTGGAGAGCCGGGTTTGCTGCAGTCTTCTCCCGAGGATCTCTCAGCAGCTGCAGACCCTGAGTGGGAAAGCAGAGGAGCTCTTTATGGCTGAGCTTTCCTTTGACCTCTGAGTGCTTGGAGCTAGGGGATGACCTTCCTTAGAGAGGGGGTGACGTGAGAAGTAGGCCAAGAATTGCAAGTTGAGCTTCTGGAAAGGCTGAGGTTTGTAGGACTGTTTGCTTATGTGGAGGGCACGCTCCCTTGGCTTCTCCTGAAGGGGAGGGGGAGAGTGGGTGGGGGGGGGAGGCTGGGGAGGCGCCTGTTTGTACAGCCTCAAGGGAAAAGTGGAGAATAAGCCCAGGGAAGGGCTGGCCGGTTTTATTCTTGTTTCCAAGGTTATGTCCTGCTTACGTGACTTTGTGTTTATATTTCCAGAAGCAGCTTGAACTTTCACATCTGTTACATACGCATTCATGCGTTGCTTGAGGACTGGATACTTCTGAAAAGTGCATCTGTCAGGGGACTTCGTCACTGTGTGAACATCTTAGAGTGTGCTTACACAAATCTAGGTGGCCTAGCCTGCTGCACACCTAGACTGTGTGGTAGTCATAGGAGCACCAGCATATGTGCGGTCCGTCGTTGACTGAAATATCCTTAGGCGGTGCATGACTGTATTTCAGATCAGGAATATTAGGTATTAACTGAAGAAGAAAGACTGCCTTGGCCAAGGTGTCTGTAAATCGATAATTGATGCCATTAGGATTTAGTGAAACAAGTAAATATCTAGATGGGATAAGAGCAACTGTATTTACTAATTTCTTGGTAACTCATACAGGATTAACAAAACATGTATTCTGCTCTTTCCACCCTACGTATGAACTGTCCTTTCACACACTGTGTGTTACCCTGGTGTGGGCTGTCTAGTGAAGAAAGTTCTTCTGCGCTCAGCGGGCAGCATCGTCAGGGCCCCCCAGAGAGCAGTGCTGAAAGGTGGGAGGGCCCGGCCGCTGGGCAGCTTAGTGATGCTGCGTGTCACACTGCTCCCTGTGGCTGGAAAGGAACCTTTAGACGTACAAGGTGCGCTGGCCTGTTGTCAGGATTCACTCAGGGTCTGATTAGTGTGGAAGATGAAGATAAAATGAGCAGTTTTCTTTGGCATTTTGTCACTTGCGTGGGGCCTTCTGATGGCATGTGATTCTTAAGAGGTTCCTTCCGTAGCAGCATTGATTGTTGTTTATTTTTCCTCATGGTGAAACACACATAGACGTTCACATATATATGTATGTGTGTGTGGTGGTGGTATTTTTTTAAACCTAAGTGCTGCCACTTTTGGAGCCGGGTCTCCTCCTTTCCCCTTCCTAGAGAGAAGCTCGGGGCAGAGTTCTTAACAGCTGCTCCAGAGATGCAGCTGATCGGATTTTTTTTTGAACTCCACGAAACTGACATCTGTTCCCAGCTGGTTTCAGAAAACTGAAGAAGCCAGTTTCCCCGTTTGGGGGAAAAAGATGTGATTTCTTTTCTTTTCTTTTTTGATTGAAGAGATGTAACGATAGGAGAGCCCTGAAAAATCCTCAAGATGAAAAAGGGATTGGTGATGGAGGAAGAGCCAAAAGTTTGTGTAATGGTAGAATGGGAAAAGCATTTGAACGTAGAAGGCCGGGCTGGCCCGGTGGTGTAGGAGTTAAGTTCGTATGCTCTGCTTCGGCAGCCTGGGGATCGCTGGTTCAAGTCCCTGGTGCAGAGCTGGCACTGCTTGTCAAGCCATGCTATGGCAGGCGTCCCACACATAAAATAGAGAAAGATTCGCTCAGGGCCAATCTTCCTCAGCAAAAAGTGGAGGATTGGCAGTGGATGTTAGCTCAGGGCTAATCTTCCTCAAAAAAAAAAAAAAGAAAAGTACAAGGCCAAAAGAAACCAATCCTTCTGTCTTTCCTTAAAGACATATAGAAATTGGGAATGCTGGTTCATTTTCTATGAGGAACAAATTAAATGTGAAACATTGTGTAGTATAAATGTATGTTATAAGAACATTTTATATTTGAAAGAAAGATAAGGATAGAAACGTGAATTAGATTCGTTAATCTGTTGAATCATTTCTTTAAAAAGAGCTTCAATGGCCAGATAGTGCTAGAAAATAATGATAAAATATAGTCTCAAAAGAGAGTAACAGACCTTGTATTATTACAGAAGTTTTATGGAACGTTTGTAGAATACCATCAAGGTGGTCAATAGCTTTTGATTTGTTTTTCTTTAGGATTATTAAGATTTAGAGTTTATTGATTTTCATTTAAGAAAATGTTAGTTTCTCCATTTACATGGGGAACCTGATGTGTTTTCCCCGCTCAGACTGACCTTTGCATGTTGGGTTTGGAGGCAGAACCGTGGCTGGGTTTGGGCATGTCTCTCTCACTTGGGGGTTGTTTGAGATTGGCGTTCAATGGTTTAGTGACGTCTGAGCCTTTTATGCTGTCACTCTCCAGCTGGAGATGGGGAGACGGCTCCGTGAGGAGCGGCTGCTTTAATTACAGGGTCTAAGAAGTATGATTAAGGGGTGAATAGTTTTTTCTTAAGTGTTTCTTTTGACTTGGTAACTTTTGACTTTTGCCAGCAGAGATGAAATAGCTCTCTATAATTTTAAGCGGCTTTGGTAGGAAAGGAAGTGTTTTATCTGTGTCATAGGAGGGAATAAAATGATAACGTGACAAACTTGAGTTCTTTTAATTTCCTTTTTTGTAAACAGGCCTGGCATTTTCCCCCAGATATTTTCAGTGTCTTTGGGTGAAAGAACATTCTACGTTAAGCACAAATGCCATTAGTGAATTTCAGGTTATTTATATGGCGTTTAGTTTAAGTTAGAAGACTGTTAATGCCTTTGAAGTAAGGTGTGTTTTATGGAATAAATGAAATGGAAGACGTTCTTACCATAACGAAAGCTAATTCTGTTTGAAAATCAAGCTGTTGAGGGAAAAGGAAGCTAAAATGAGATCTTTTTATATTATCTTTTAAAAGAGAAGACAGATTTATTTTTGTAATATTTTTAGGCAAAAGAATCTATTTTTAAAACAGTAGTACTTAGGAATTGGGGTGAAAAATGAAGGAAACTGTCAAATATAAACATTTCTCTTTGTACTTGATATAGATGAGAAATGAAGTGGGAGTTAGACAGTTTTTCCCCCCAAGTGGAAAATTTGCTCTTGCCTTCCAGAATGTGGGAAGGGAGAGGGTAATAGGACAGTGTGATTGTGGGTATGAAAACATTTCCATAAACCAAAAAGAAGTGTGGCGTTACAGAGAGCGGTATTTATTACATTAATTATACAAGCCCGGGGAGGAGGATTCCCCCCCCCCCCCCCGACCAGCCGCTCGGTGGTCTCGGCTTTCCGACAGCGCACTGTGCTTTCACGGCTGTTGCGCCACTGTGCATTTTCAACTTACGGTCAGGATCGTTTCCGCTGAACCGGGAGGGCTGACTCATAGTTTTCTAAAACACTGCTAATTCACTCTTACCTCTTCGAAATGTCCGGTTATTTCAGCCCTGGGTTCACCCTCAAGAGAAAGTATAAATCTTAGGTGATGCAGAGAAGTGGGAGAGCAGGGTGTGTGGCTAGATTTCTACAGAGAAGAGTTGCTCCTGCATCGGGAATGTCTTCTCAACTCTTGGAGGTTCCTCTCTGGGGTTTTCCAAGCCTTAACTCTGCTTTAGTAGTGTGGATAGGAGAAGATACGGGCGGTCTCCACCATTGACTAAATGATTTAATGCTGCTGCTGTATGTGAGCACCTGTGCGTTGATAAGTCACGCAGCTCCCGGCTACGTGTAAACAGGAGAAGACAGTAAAAATTCTCTGTTGATCTTCCACGTATTCGTAACACCTGCCAGTTGCACTGCTGGTCTGAACTGCCAGTCACTCAACAAGTTTTGTTTTGTGTGGTGGTCTTTTGTCATTTCTTGTGCTTGTGTCCTGGGCCTACCACCTGTATTTGAATCGTCTTATGTTCCTTTTCTTTCTGAACCAGCTGCCCTCTGGGATGAACGATGTGAAACCGGATGATGTCTTTTGCTCGTCTCCATTGTAAGGAGAGGGCAGATGACGTAAGTCCCATGTAGCTGTGAAGAAGGGATGGAGGGACTTAGGCGGAGCCCAGTTACCACTGGGGACTTCCAGAGCCTGGGTCTAAACTTTGGATAAGTGGTGGCATTAAAAAAACCACCTTTCAGGGGCTGGCCGGGTGGCACAGCAGTTAAGTTCGCACGTTCCGCTTCGGCAGCCCAGGGTTCACCGATTCAGATCCCGGGTTGAAACATGGCACCGCTTGGCAAGCCATGCTGTGGTAGGCGTCCCACATATAAAGTGAAGGAAGATGGGCACGGATGTTAGCTCAGGGCCAGTCTTCCTTAGCAAAAGGAGGAGGATTGGCAGCAGTTAGCTCAGGGCTAATCTTCCTTAAGAAAAAAAAAGAAAACTTCCAAGCCCTTTCTACTCTGGTGGGGGAGTTTGGGGGGTAGTTCATGGTTCCATGTCTTGAGTTCTCTAAAAATGGTGATCTGTCTACAAACTTGGATCAACATGGTTGGTAAAGATAGATCATAGGGTTGAATGCTTTGCTAATGGTGGTTTTATTGAGTGTTCTTTTGTAACTGCAACATGATACTTGAAAATAAAAGTGGTGACATTCAGGGATTATTCCTAAGTGGGTGGACTCTAAAGTGGATATATTATCTGACAGATGGATTTTTCATTCTCCATATTTTACAGTTTAAATGTTCAATTTCATTTCTTGGCCGGGGGTGGGGGCAGATATTTTTCTTTTTCTTTTTTTTTAAGATTGACACCTAAGCTAACATCTGTTGCCAATCTTCTTTTCTTTCTTCTTCTTCTCCCAGTACATAGTTGTATATCTTGCCCCCCAGTACATAGTTGTATATTCTAGTTGGGAGTTCCTCTGGTTGTGCTGTGTGGGACGCCGCCTCAGCATGGCCTGATGAGTGGTGCCATGTCCATGCCCAGGATCCAAACCGGTAAAACCCTGGGCTGCCGAAGTGGAGCATGAACTTAACCACTCAGCCACAGGGCCGGCCCCTCAATTTCATTTTAAAAAGAAAATCATAATCACAAACTTTTGCACTAGGTATGACTTCTCGTAGATATTTTCACATCGACGTCAGCTTAGAAGTGTTGATTTTTGTTTCGTCTGCTTTTTTTGTCTTGGCTGTAGTTTGGTGTTGGGGGTACACTGTTCCTGTCATGTCCTGCAGGCATCTGTCTGAGAAAACAGTGGACCACGGAGTCTTTTCTGTAAGCTCAGCAAACCATCTAGAGAAAAGTATGCGGGACTTCTTTAGACTTGTATTAACTGAGACATATGTGAATGGAAGGCGATTTATTCTTCAGCTCCCATTGAACCATAGTGTTTATTTCATCTTCAACAATAGTTTTTCCCACCAAATTCTTAGAAGAGTTTGGACGTATCCCAGAGGGAGTGAATATGTTGAGAGTGTCTTAGCAGCTGCTGATGGATTTGTAGTTTCTGTGAGTTTTCACAGGTATGGCTATTGTTGCCTGAGTAAAAATTCTACCTTGACCCTTGTATAGTTTCTTTTACTAGGAATGCCTGATCTTTTGCAGATTGTACCAGGAAAAAAGTCATTAAATACTTCAATAAAATGTGGAAGACAACTTCTCAGTGATTTAAAGCAGGTTTAAAGGAGGAAGGACATGGTAAATGTTGAAGAGCAGAGTCTAGGAATATGTATCTACAGATCACTTAGGCTAATTCTTCCATTGAAAGTTGCCCAAATGCGCTGAAACCTCGTCCCTTCTGACACTGATTGTTGCTTCCTAATCTCCTTACTTCCCTATTTTTCATTCTCCCTTTTCCCTTCCTTCTCCCCTTCTCTTCCTGGCTGCTGGCCTCCGTCTGCCACAGAAGGAAGGAACAGGCCCAGAGAGATTCCCTCACTTCCTGAGGGTCTCAGAGCTAGCGAGTGCCAGAGCTGGGTCTAGGCCCATCCTTCTGTTATAAAGCCAGTGTTCTGATCCCTGACTTGTGGTGTGTTAGTTATTTGGCATTTATGGTGTAGAGGAGGGTGAGACATTGCCCGTCTTCAGGCAGCTGACAGGCTAGTAGGGAAGAAGAGACAAGTACACACACATGGTAGCTCATGCTAGAAAATAAGAAAATCATAAGGTGGAGTGCTCTGGGGGTCCAGGGAGGAGAAAGATCTCTCTCACAGTGGAGGTTTTATCTGATCCTGACAATCACTTGTCCTCTGCACGTGGGATGAAGGGCCCTTTTTAAAGACCCCAAGCCTTTCATGTGTTTCTACGTCGTTCATCTTTAGTAATGGCTGTGACCGTCCATTTTCCTAAAACCCTCCATCTTCCTACCATCCGGGGTTTTGTGGACATTAATGGGAGCACTTCTTCGTCAAGTGTTATCCACCGTGATCCAGCCCAGGTGTAAGAGAGAGGACCTTCTTTCTCGCGGGCTCTGTCACGTCCTTGGGTCCATGTTGTCACACGTGAGGAGTGATTCCACGGAAGGGCCTGTCTCAGCTGCCGCAGCTACGTGCACAGCTCTGTTGGATGAGTGGTAGTTAGGAAACAGCTGTGTGTTACCTTAACCACTAAACCACTGAACCAGGAGGAAAACGGAGGGGATGCTGTACTTTTCTGCCGGGAGAGTATTTTTTAACCTAACATAATAAAATTAGGATTAGATAAAAACTGATGGAATCAGCTGATGGAATCAGTTACTTAGGGGTTTTTTAAAATCTTAGGTAGATCTTTATTAGCTGTAGATATCCTTTGGTGGATTGGAATACTCATTTTTTCTATGGTTGAAATGAAATCTGTAGTTGGTTTTTTGATTGTAATGTATTTCTTTTAATGTGATACCCCAAATCTGATGTTGAGTATAATAGTGATAATTTTGCCAGTAGAATTAAATGCTGTCAAGATCAAAATATGTTTGGAAGTAGCTTTTTATGAAGACAGTATCATGAACCCAGTGATAAATGACATATTTTCTAGTTGTTACACCAAAACCTGCTTTTCATACTGTAACAGTTTTGAGCAACTCCATTTGTGTTAGAGAGGTGCCACGCGGGTAATGCTGCACAGCGTTTTGAAGGAATTACCTTGAAGCTATAATTATCAAGGCTTTATCTGTCTTCACTTTGACTCAGAGTTCTGTGGTTATAATAAGTGCAGTTATTGACTTCTTTCTTGGTGATCATCACTATGTTCATGTAAATCCTAGAGGGATATTTGTCTCATCATTACAAAATGTTAATTGCTGATGGAATTATTTTCTGTTTGTTTAACAGAACATCTGATCAAATTCATGACCATGGGGGATATGAAGACCCCGGACTTTGATGACCTCCTGGCAGCATTTGACATCCCAGATATGGTCGATCCCAAAGCAGCTATTGAGTCTGGACACGATGACCAGGAAAGCCACATCAAGCAGAACGCTCATGGAGATGACGACTCCCACACACCATCCTCTTCTGACGTTGGCGTCAGTGTTATTGTGAAGAATGTTCGGAACATTGATTCCTCCGAGGGCACGGAGAAAGATGGCCACAATCCCACAGGCAATGGCTTACATAATGGGTTTCTCACAGCGTCTTCTCTTGACAGTTATAGTAAAGATGGATCGAAGTCCTTGAAAGGAGATGTGCCTA
This sequence comes from Equus caballus, assembly GCF_041296265.1. Taxonomy (NCBI): domain Eukaryota; kingdom Metazoa; phylum Chordata; class Mammalia; order Perissodactyla; family Equidae; genus Equus; species Equus caballus. The sequence continues at coordinate 84,458,452 of NC_091691.1, forward strand.
CCTCAGAGGTGACTTTAAAAGACTCAACTTTCAGCCAGTTTAGCCCCATTTCAAGTGCTGAGGAGTTTGATGACGATGAGAAGATAGAGGTGGATGACCCCCCTGATAAAGAGGACTTGCGTTCAAGTTTTAGATCGAATGTGTTGACCGGGTCAGTGCCCCAACAGGACTATGAGAAACTAAAAGCACTTGGAGGGGAAAATTTAAGCAAAACTGGAATCTCTACTTCAGGCAATATAGATAAAAGCAAAGTTGTGAAGAGAGAAACAGAAACAAATTCTATAAATCTGAGTGTTTATGAACCTTTTAAAGTCAGAAAAGTGGAGGATAAATTGAAGGAAAACTCTGAAAAGGTGCTTGAAAACAGGGTCCACGAGGGGAAGCTGAGCTCCGAGAAGAATGACACCACCCTTGGTGGGGTCGCGCCATCAAGGACAAAGCCATCCTCCAAGCTTTCCTCATGTATAGCTGCCATTGCAGCACTGAGTGCTAAAAAGGCTGCTTCAGACTCCTGTAAAGACCCGGTGACCAATTCACGGGAATCCTCTCCGTTACCAAAAGAAGTAAATGATAGTCCTAGAGCCATTGAGAAGTCTCCTGAATCCCAGAGTCTCATCGATGGGACGAAAAAAGCATCCCTGAAGCAGCCAGATAGTCCCAGGAGCATTTCAAGTGAAAACAGTAGCAAGGGATCGCCGTCCTCTCCCGCAGGATCAACACCAGCAATTCCCAAAGTCCGCATAAAAACCATTAAGACGTCTTCTGGGGAAATAAAGAGAACCGTGACAAGGGTATTGCCAGAAGTTGATCTTGACTCTGGGAAAAAGCCTTCTGAGCAGACGGGGTCCATGATGGCGTCTGTGACGTCACTTCTGTCGTCTCCAACGTCGGCTGCCGTCCTTTCCTCCCCCCCTAGAGCGCCCCTCCAGTCGGCTGTCGTCACCAACGCAGTTGCCCCTGCAGAGCTGACCCCCAAACAGGTGACCATCAAGCCTGTGGCAACTGCCTTCCTCCCAGTGTCGGCCGTGAAGACGGCGGGATCTCAAGTCATTAATTTGAAGCTCGCTAACAACACGACGGTCAAAGCCACGGTCATATCTGCTGCCTCTGTGCAGAGTGCCAGCAGTGCCATCATTAAAGCTGCCAATGCTATCCAGCAGCAAACTGTCGTGGTGCCGGCATCCAGCCTGGCCAATGCCAAACTCGTGCCAAAGACTGTGCACCTCGCCAACCTTAACCTTCTGCCTCAGGGCGCCCAGGCCACCTCTGAGCTCCGCCAAGTGCTAACCAAACCTCAGCAGCAAATAAAGCAGGCAATAATCAATGCAGCAGCCTCACAACCACCCAAAAAGGTGTCTCGAGTCCAGGTGGTGTCCTCCTTGCAGAGTTCTGTGGTGGAAGCTTTCAACAAGGTGCTGAGTAGCGTCAACCCAGTCCCAGTTTACATCCCCAACCTCAGTCCCCCTGCCAACGCGGGCATCACGTTACCGACCCGCGGGTACAAGTGCTTGGAGTGCGGCGACTCCTTCGCTCTGGAGAAGAGCCTGACTCAACACTACGACAGACGCAGCGTGCGCATTGAAGTAACGTGCAACCACTGTACCAAGAACCTCGTTTTTTACAACAAGTGCAGTCTCCTTTCCCACGCCCGTGGGCACAAGGAAAAGGGAGTCGTGATGCAGTGCTCCCACTTGATTTTAAAGCCAGTCCCAGCAGATCAAATGATTGTTTCTCCGTCAAGCAATACTTCGGCTTCATCTTCCGCTCTTCCGAGCTCTGTGGGAGCCAGCACACACACTGTCACAAAAATTCAGTCTGGCATAACGGGGACAGTCATATCGGCTCCTTCCAGCACACCCATCATTCCAGCTATGCCTCTAGATGAAGACCCATCCAAGCTCTGCAGGCATAGTCTGAAATGTTTGGAGTGTAATGAAGTTTTCCAGGATGAGACGTCACTGGCTACTCATTTCCAGCAGGCTGCAGACACGAGTGGACAAGTAGAGTATCACTTACGTTTCAGTGTTTTGGTGGTGAATCTGTAGACATGTGTGCTCTCTTTGATGCCCTTGATTTTAGCAGTGGGAGCTCAGTTAAATGGGGGGATATGTGTGTGTGTGTCTCTCTCACATATGAGAGAGCAATGATTGTTTTCATAGAATAGAACAATGTTGAAACATGAGTCTTACTTAAAAAACAACTTTTGGAGAAGGTGATTCTTTTAGACAGAAAGAAACTGTGAGTTATGGCACCTTAGATTTAGGGTAAGTAGAGTTCTTAATTGCCGGATCATTGGAATATATGTCAGAAGTCTGAGATCTAGCTAATTACAGCATCATCTCGTTGCATTAAGTGTTCAAGTCAGGCTGCATCACCAACGTTCTTGAGTTATTAGCGACAATTTTGAGATTTTAAAAATTCCTGTTGTTATTGATAATTACTGTTCTTTATAGTTAAACACACCTAATTGGTACCCACTTTTATGACTTGCGTGCTTGCTTAAGATGTCGGTCCAGGAGTATTTTCAGTAATGTTCTTTACTGTGATGAATTTAAGCTACAATTGGAAAACCCATCTCCATTTAAAGAGAATTTTTGTTTTTTGGGGTGAAGTGTAGGTTGATGTTGGGGAAATACATTTCACAGTGGGCATCAGTAAGCGCTTCTATTTCTATCATCTGCTTCTCTCCACAAGGCAGTTTTTGGCCAGGGAGTAAATGTGTTCTACTAATATAGGATGCCTATCATTTGGAAGTAACTGGACATGTTGAATGATACTAATTCAGGCTAGAGAGACCACATGATTTATCGTCCAAACCAGAAAACGTGTGAAATTGGAAAGGGGCACTACTTTGAGCTAATATACTCTGGCTCAAACTTCTGTTTTATGAAGCCCCAGGGGTAAACTGATCTTTCCTTTATTTGCCTCCAGTATCTTGTTAAGTAGGAGGTTTATGCTCTGCTTCAGACGTCTAGAACTGTCACCGTGATCAGTTAGTTCCCCAAGGGCGACTACTGAATTATGTTCTTTGAAGATTTTGAGTTTGGGGAATAAAAGATCAAGAATACCTCACTATTGTTTTTCTCTGGGTTTTCAGTTTAGTGGAAATGCAAATGATAAAGAGTTTTGGGAGCATTCTTGCCTCACTGGATGTGAGATGTTCTGTTGGCTTGGAAAGTAGAACACTCAAGGAGAGAGAAGGGGCTGGCTGGTTCAAGAAGCCAGTGATTGGCATAGCTCTTCCAGCGTCTGCTAGTGATAGTGTGTGGGTTCTGTCTGGGTCCCTTCTTATCTTGTCACCCGTCCATCAAAAGGGTAGTATTTCATTCCCTCTTAAAAGGATGCAGTTGGAAAAAAAGCCATTTCTTGCCTTCTGTTTGTTCTCTGGGCTTGTTTCTATACCTGCTGGTATTTTGGGGCGGGGGGTGGTGGTGGTAGACTGTGTCCTGGCTTTGGTGTTCTCACCACCCGCTCCTGGCTCACGTGTGCTGGTCGGTATCTGGCATCTGGCTGCCCTCAGATACGTCTGTGCTCTTTGAAATCCCATCTTCTCTAGGAAGGAAGAAGGACATGGGTGGAAAGGTAGGAATTTTCTTTCTTCCCTGTATTCTGGTTTTTGTTTTCTGTTAACCTTTTAGGCTCAGCAGCCAAACTTGGGTCCACCAAGGGCGAAGCTCTTCCCCGCAGGGAGGCCGATTAGCATCTCTTGTTGTGTGTGCACTTGCTTTGCCTTGATCTTTTGTATTTTGCTGGGACAAGTATATAGCGAGACTCACCTTTTTCCTCTGAAAGAATGTACCTTAACTTTGGGGCCAAATAGACACTAAGCCGCACATTCACCCTCTATTTTATTTCCTATCTGAGTGTCCACTCAGCTCGCTGAGAAGAGTATATTCATGGAGCTTCGGCTGCCCGCATAGCCAGACACCACCAGGCTGGCAACAGAAACAGGCCCCATGGTATGCCCTTCCTGTTGCTCATTTCCCCTTCTCTTATTGAAATCCTTGCCCAGAACACCCCCCTCCGCAATTTCCCATTCCTCTCGCACTGACCCAGAGGGTTCTGGTGCAGACCCAGGTGGGCAGGCTGGCCTCTGGCTCAGCAGCCCAGGCTGCACATGGTCAGAGGAGAGGCTGCCACTTCTTCAGCTCTCTCAGTTTAGTTAACCCCCCGCAAGGCTCTTCCACCGTCCCAGAGGCCGGTAGGATCCTTATGGCTATCGCTGTGCTAGCCTCATATGTAGTGGAAGCCAGAGTGGTCCTCCCTGACGGTCCTCACCTGGCGTGGCATCAGGTAGTGGTGGGAGTGGGAGGTGGGGCTGAAGACAGGAGGGACAGAAGAGAAGAGGAAAAATTCTTCATCTTCTCGAGTTTGCCCTTCACACGACCGTTGGCCAGTTTACAATTTGTGAACTTAAATTTGATTGAGGAAAAAACCCACCTTTATAAACTATTTCCTCTCTGAGAATGGCATTTATAAAATTTATAAGTTTATAAAATTTAGAAGTTGAACTAATGCCACCTCAGGTACCAGATTCTTTCCGTAGCCCCTTCTTTCCTCTGTAGTCCCCTGCATTCCATGTATTTAAAACTTCTACTTTACAGTTCTCCTTTGTCTTCCACATTTTTGCTAATTCCCTGGCGAACTGAGAAAAAGTAGACCACCTCGAATTTGTAACATCCGGCTCTGGCTGTTCTTTCTAGAGTGGGAACCCAGGGCCGTTGAAGCCCTTCCTGGCTTTTCTGAGGTCTGCCCAGGACAGGGGGACAGGGTCCCTAGTCTGCACAGTCTTAGAGAAGCATCCACAACGGATTCCTGAGTTGACCTTGCTGCTGAAGGTCAATACTGAAGGTTAAAGGATGTGACCTCAGGACCTTAGCAAGACTGACAGGTCCACCACCGCTTGCTCATTGCCTTTCAGCTTTTGCATTTACGAGGCCCAGAGGAAGGCGTATTACTGCACTGCGGCAGGACTGCTCTCCCCTTCCTTCCTCCTGCCCACCTGCTACTTGCAGTTACCATGATAATTTTAAATTGACCTGATAACGCTGGAAGTGTCCGGTGCTGATGTTCTGGGTCTTCCTTCTCAAATCATTCAACTTTTAAAATTAAACTTTTTATTTGGAGATAATTTTAGATTCGTGTAGGAAATAATACATAGAAATCCTGTGCACCCTTTACCCAGTTTCCTCAATGTAACGTCTTGCAAAACTGGAACAGTGTCATAACCAGGATGTTGACATTGATGCAGTCAATATATAGAACATTTCCATCACCACAAGCGTCGCTCATAGTGCCTTCTTAGAACCACCTCCACCTCCTTCTCACCCCACCCCTGGCAACCACTAATCTGTTCTCCATTCCTATAACTTGTCATTTCAGGAATGTTATATAAATGGAATCATACCATGTATAACCTTTGAGATTGGCTTTTTTCACTCAGCATGTAACTGCCTGAGATTCATCCAGGTCCTTGCGTATATCAGTGGTTTGTTCCTTTTTATTGCTGAGTAGTATTCCATTGTATGGTTGTACTACAGGCTGTTTAACCATTCAGTCGTTGAAGGATGTCTGCATTGTCTTCAGTTTGGGACTATCATGCATCACGCTGTTATAAACATTTGTGTACAGGTTTTTGTGTGAACGTGTTTTTATTTCTCAGGGATAAATGCCCAGGTGTGCAATTGCTGGCTCATATGGTAGTTGCATACTTATATTCTTAAACTCCTTTCCAGAGTGGCTCTGCAGTTTTCCATTCCACTAGTAATATATGAGTGATCCAGCTTCTCTGCGTTCTCGCCAGCCTTTGGTGGTGGTGTCATTTTTTGTTTTAGCCATTCTCAGGTGTGTGGTGATACCTTGTGGTTTTAATTTGTGTTTCCCCAACAGCTGATGATGTTGGACGTCTTTTCACATGTTCATTTGCCACCTGTACATCCTTTTTGGTGAAACATTGCTTTATGTCTCCTGCCCATTTCCTAATTCGATTTTTTTTTTTCACTTTTGAGTTTTAAGTGTTCTTGATATATTCTAGATACTAGTCCTTTGTTGGATATGTGGTTGCAAGTCTTTTCTCCCAGTCTGTGGCTTGTCTTTTCATCTCTTAACAGGTCTTTGGCAGAGCAAAAAAAATTTTGGTGAAGTCCAGTTTATCAGTTTACCCTGTTATATCTTGTGCTTTTGGTGTCATGTCTAAGAGCTCTTTCCTCTAGATCCTGAAAACGTTTTCCTATGTTTTTTCTAAAAGGTTTATAGTTTTATGGTTTACATTTTGGGTTAATTTTTGTATAAGGTGTGAGACTTGGGTTGAAGTTTATTATTATTTTTTTTTGCCGTGCACATCCACTTCCTCCAACACCGTTTGTCCAAAAGGCTGTCTTTCCTCCATTGAGTTGCCTTTGTCAAATATCAGGTGGGCGTATTTGTGTGGGGCTATTTCTGGGTTCTCTGTTCTGTTCCATTGATCTGCATGTCCACCTGCTCAAGTACCACACATCTTGATTACTGTAACTCTGGAATGTCTTGAAATCTGGTAGACCAATTCCTCCAACTTTATTCTTTTTTTTTTTTCTTTCCCACATGATATGCTTTCCTTCACTTCAAGAGTGTTATTTTGGGTATTTGAAGAAGCAAGATGGAATGTCAACATTTGCCAGTTTGATTAAGAAAGCTTGTATTCTTTTTTTTTTTTTTTAAAATTGGCACCTGGGCTAACAACTGTTGCCAATTTTTTTTCTGCTTTATCTCCTCAAACCCCCCCTGTACATAGTTGTATATCTTAGTTGCCAGTCCTAGTTGTGGGATGTGGGATGCCACCTCAACATGGCCTGATGAGCGGTGCCATGTCCACGCCCAGGATCTGAACCCTGGGCCGCCTCAGCGGAGTGGGCAAACTTAACCACTCGGCCACGGAGCCGGCCCCCAACTTTATTCTTTTTTCTCAAAATTGTTTTTAGCTATTCTAATTCCTTTCCATAAAAATTTTAGAATAGTTTTGTCTGTATCTACTAAAAGTCTTACTAGGATTTTGATAGGGATTACATTAAACTTTGTATTAATTTGGGGGAGAATTGATATCTTTATGTTGAGTGTTTATTTCATTAACACAGAATGTCTGTTTATTTAGATCTTCTTTTCTCATTTTGTAGTTTTCACCATAGAAGTTTGGTATATATTTTGTTAGCTAACTCTCCCCTCTCCTCCCTTCCTTTTTGTCCTTTCTAGCAGTTGTAGATGATATTGTATTTTTCAGTCTTCACATGTTCATTCCTCATATATAGCAATACAGTTAATTTTTGTGTATTTATCATGTATCCCTTGACTTTATTAAACTCATTTATTGGATTTAGGGTTTTTTGGTTGGTGGATTATGTTGATTTTTTCAGATGTTGAACCAGCCTTGCATCTCTGGAATGAATCCTACTTTATCCGACTGTATAATCTTTTTTTTTTTTTTTCCTAAGGAAGATTCATGCTGAGCTAACATCTGTTGCCAATCTTCCTCTTTTTTTGCTTGAGGAAGATTGGCCCTGAGCTAACATGTGTGCCAGTCCTCCCCTACTTTATATGTGGGTTGCCACCATAGCATGGCCATCCAGTGGTATAGGTCCATACCTGTGATCTGAACCCACAAACCTGGGCCGCTGAAGCAGAGTGTGTGAATTTAACCACTATGCCACAGGCTGGTCCCTGTGTAATCTTTTTATACTTTGTGAATTATATTTGCTCATATTTTATTAAGGAGTTTAGTATCTATATTCATACAGGTTTCTTTTTTTTGTACTGTCTTTGGTTTTAGGTAGATTAATGGTAGCTTTCTATAATGAATGAGAAGTGTTCCTTCCTTTTCTATTTGCTGGAAGAGACTGTATAATTGGTGTTAGTGTATCTTTAAGTGTTTGGTAGCATTCTCCAGTGAAACCATCTGGGCCTGGCGATTTCTTTAAACACCCGCTAGGCTGGTGGAGGGACTCATCATTTGGTAGAGGTGAAAGTCCCACTTCTCTGCTGGCCTCTGACACCGGTTGGGCAGGGGTGTTGGGACACGTTATTACATCCTGTAGGGGGTGGAGATCTGGGCTCCACTCAGACTTGGCATGGTTGGCGTGGGGCCAGCGTTTCCTATGGTGTTTGGTTCGCTCGAGTAGAGCAGTAATTGTCTACGAGTTTTCTCTTTTGCTGGCCTCCCCCTTTCCTGGTCCTTTGGCTGGAGATAGCGGGCTTCTGTTGGGGAAGCTTGTCTACCCATGGGCGTTTCTGGGTTGCCAGTTTCTTCAGCTCCAAATTTGGGCTGTATGAGGCAAAAAGAGATCCAGAGAACTCATCGCTGTGTCGTTCCTGAGGTCCCTAGGCAGCCTGCCCTCCTCTCTCTACCTTTCAGGCCCTTTTTATGTTTGTTTTATATATAGCACTCAGGATTTTTAGTTGTACTTCGTGGGAGGAATAGGGAAAGGTACTTCTTTTCCATTTTCCTGGAAGTAAAAGCTTCATGCTGCTTGTTTACACACCTGAGTGTAGCTGTTCTTTCTTCAAGGAGAGATTCCCTGATTATACTGCCAGCCTCTTCCTGAGGCTTCCAGCCTGTGCATCTCAGTTGTTTCTGGAACTAGGCTTCCTGGGAGCACAGTGTTCCTGTGGCTGCCCGAGTCCTCTCCTTGTCTCCTTTCCCGCCCAGTGCAAATGTCCTTTTTCTTAGCCCCGCCTGTAAAAGCTGTTAGGAATGGGGTGAGACTCTTCTTTTCCCTTTCACATCAGTTGAGTCCAGCCTCCTAAGGCCTCAGCCTTTCTCTTGAGAGCAACCTTTTCTTGGTTTAGGCCAGTCACCATCTTCCTTCTCCTTTTGTTTTTCATTTTCTCCCCATTTATATCTTGACTCCTGTTTATGGTTCGAATGGATGCATTTCTAAGTTTTCCAAGGCTGCGTGTTTGAACCCAGCAAAGGATCTCTTTTTCTGTTAAGACCGTCTGCGGCTGTGCCGCTGCATCTCTTTCTATCACCCCATAAATGCATGTTTAGCTTCTTGAGACTTTGCCAGTATGTGATGGGATAAAGTAAGGTTTTGGTGGCTTTTGCTGAAGTCTACCTTGCCAGTTACTCCTCCTGTTAGAAATGTTCTGTGGACAGTCTATACAAAAGTGACAATTGTCACAGAGAGTCAAAGTGCCACTTCCTTGTTAACTGGCCCCGTGCTCAGCAGTCTACCCAGTGCAGGTCTCTGGAAGAAGCTTGGAATACATGGGCTTAAGGCTCTCTTCATCCTGCACTCCCCAAGCCTGAATCCGAGTCATGGAGTTCTGTCACACTCTGCTGCGTGATATGGGAGAGGACCCTGGGCCTGCTTAGGCTCAGGTCAGACTGCCCTGCCTGATCTGCCCACCCCGCAGAGGAATGAGCAGCTCAGGGAGAGGGTGGATGGCAGAGCATCTTTAATGGGTCATTCACCTTCCCAGCCACACAGGGCCAAGCAGTGCAATAAAAATGGAGCACGTGGGACTTTTCACGCCAGTAAATCTGCCCTGGCTGTGGGTTTGTATTCCAACCTCTCTGCTTAATAATCCCTGCTTTGGGGCACATTGAGAAAAGGAGTAGATGGAGGGGCTGGAGAAGCTTTCCTCCTCTCCATGAAGTATTTAATAATTGATATTTAAATGTATCAGAATGTCATTGCTTCACCTCTCAGTAAAATCATGACTAAATTTAGCCAATTCAGGTTGGAAGTGCACGCTGTAACCTCTTAATTGGTAAAATCAGTCTTCTTCCTGTAGAATCTCCGTCAGCCATATAGATTCAGAGAATGTTACAGATCCTTTGGTCAACCCCTTTATTTTACAACTGAAGAAACAGTTAGAGGCAGACTCAGGACTCAGGGCAGGGTTTCTTTTCTGCTGGTTCATTATTCTTTCCAGTTTGTCAGCTGACATCCTAAGATACAGACGCATAGGATTTTGCAGTTGCAGGGAGCTCAGACTCGTGTGAGAATGGACCCCAGAGTTGCAGCCAGCTCAGCTGCAGCAGTGCAGATAAGGTGGCTTACCTGCAGGCCTCCTCACCTTTAGGGATTGCTGACTCAGTTTAATTTTAGGAACTTTCTGGGCATCGTTAACACAACATACCAAGTATATTAAGTTATTTTGAGCGGCCCCAGCCAGCTTTCAGCTCTAGCCATACTCTGCTCAAGCAGCTTCTTCTGGAAACCATGGAGCCCACCTCACTTCTCTCACCCACCCGAAATATTATTAGCTGGAATATTATTATCCTCTCATTCAAAGAGAGAAATGTGGGAGTAAATACAGTCTGTGCGCATGAATATATTAAACTAAAGATAAGATCTTTATCCAACGTGATTCCCCAATGACTGAATTCTCTCATTTCAGTAATTGCAAAATATGGAAGGTTGTTGTTTTTGGGCTGTAGCTGAAACTGACTCCCGCTTTCTGGGTGGGTGAGACGCCTCAGCCAATGGAAATGGCTGAGTGTGAAATTGTATAGCTGGTCAGTGGTTGGGGGTGGGTGGGGCGGGGAGGGGAAAGGCTCCAGAGCCCCGCAGGGCCATAGAGGACCTCCCTGCCACACAGAACTCTTCTCCTCTCCAAGAACTGGCATGAGAGAGGTTGGTAATGAAATATTGGTGTTTAGGTGACCCTGTTACTCTAAGACATTTTTCATAGTCTTTGCAATGAGAGATTTCTTTCGTAAAGAATACCTGATAAAATCTCTTCTTAATTGAATAATTTTGATACTTATTTGAGTTAACCTGGTAGTAACAAAGCCCCTTCACCCACCAACATGTCCGTAATTCTTTATATAGTTAAAACATAACAGACAGGAAGGAAGGAAGAGTATATAAGTAATTCATTGTGAATTTTATATGTATCATGAAGGATATTTGTTAACATAGCTTGTTGAGAGATAAGGTGAAAATTTTTTCAGCTTTTAGGGAACACGTACTCTGTCTCCTTTTCCGATTTTCTTTTTAATTTTTGTTGCTGTTTTTGCTTATTATAAAAGTGGTATAACCACATTAGATAAAAGAGAAGCTGTAGAGGGAGGGGAAATCGTCACCTATAATCTGAACATAGTGGTCATCGCTGGCCTTCGGGTGTGTTTGCGGCTGGTTCTCCCCTGTGTAAGTGTGTTTGTTTATCCTTACAACCCCCACCCCGCTCCTCTCTCGGCCCCTCCATCACAGAGCCCAGCTCCAATGCTGGTTCTTCCACTTCATCACTCTGGGGCCTTGGCAAGGTTCTTAACTTCTCTAAAACCTCATTTCCTCATCTGTAAAATGGAGATAATACTACCTACTTAATAGATTATTGTGAGAATTAAGTGAGATGATCTACTGAAATTTATTCGTTTATTAAAAGTAAGTAGTTCACCACTTGGCTCCTGGTGGAGCAGTGCCAATACATAGATATATATACACTATAAATAAAATGTTTTTAACTTTAGTAGTATGGAAAATAGTGGTTTTATTCCTAAGTAAGTGCAAGATATTTTAAGATGCCTGTGAAAATTCAGATATAATTCACTGCCTGGAATTAATGACTATGTGGTGAAAGTAAACAGAGAACTTTAGTTCAAAGAAACAGACGATTACCTGTGATAATGTAGATGTCAACAGGATCTTATAATTAATGAATCTGTTGATTGGTTTTCCTTGCTGTGGCTTGCTTTAACCTCTGGAATATGTGTTATTAGAAAAGGAATGCTATTTTTTAATGATGCTAACCTCATCAAAGCTGCCTGTAATGTTCTTATTTTGTGATTGTAATAAACATTTTATGGGATAAAATTTGTATTTTAGTCCTTTCAGGAGAAAACCAAGGCAGAATTTTCAAGTGAGTTTCAGATTTTTTTTAGTCTAAGTTGCTCAGAAATTTAAACCTTAATTTTTGGGCTTTATTCAGAAGCTAAAAGAATAAGAAGACTTTTTAAAATTTTGTAGTTCTGTTGTCAATATAAAAGATCATTTTAAATCTTATCTAGAGTCTATATTTTGAGGCTTTCTTTAGCTGACTTTAATACGAATCATACATTTTAGAAGCTAGTAGGTATTTGTTGCATGAAAGTCCACAGAGTATTCAAACACATTTTATCTTGTGCTGTGTTAGGTTTAGTTTTGGAATGGAAGTAATAAGTCCTCAGTTTATATTTACTTTAAGTGTTTTGTTTTTGTGTTTTAAAAATATGCCATGTTCAGTGCTTTCATGTTAGAGGCTGAAAAATAGTGTGTTTCAGTTTTTGCTGGTGAGTTAATGATGGAGAGCCTTTGCCAAAGAGGATTTCAGTCTTAATTTTATTTTATATGTGATTAGATTTTAAGCTCTATAAAGTTTCAATTTAATATCTAAATTTATGTATCTGAACTGGAGTTCATTGGTTTTAATTATAAATCATATAATGGCCATTTCATCCATTTAAAGACTAATTTAAGTGCAAAAAAGAACAACTAATTGCTGTGGCCATTCTTTTGCATTCCAGTATTTCAGATTTCGGATGACTGAAGTGACTGGAAAAGGAAACTAGATTCGCCTCTAATTAATTTTTAGTATTTTGAAGAAAGTTTTTTCTGAGTTCTGGGAACTGTGACTGCTGTCAAGGTAGATGCCCATAAACTTGTAATTATACATTAAAATTGACTTGCTAATGTAATTTGCAGGAATTCCTCTTCTGATACCTCTTTTTGATTAAACGAAATGCAAAAGGTAACAAAATTGGAACTCTACCTGAAGCTGACATTCTCTTTACCTAATCCTTGAGGATGAGCCTGAGTATATAGTTCATGTTATTTTTATTTCACAGGGTAAGGAGTGTCACATGGAACATTTAACTTTCAAGTTTGCTTTTTCCTTAGGATTAGAATCAATTATAGTAGTATTTGAAGTCACAATGTATAGTTATTTTGAGGTTTCTTAACGAAGAGTCTTTGCGTATTAGAAAATAACTTCGTAGGACCAACCCTGTTTCCCGCTTTGGTTTATTTAGAAGACTTGCACCATCTGCCAGATGCTGCTTCCCAACCAGTGCAGTTACGCATCCCACCAGAGAATCCATCAGCACAAATCTCCCTACACCTGCCCTGAGTGCGGGGCCATCTGCAGGTCGGTGCACTTCCAGACCCACGTCACCAAGAACTGTCTGCACTACACGAGGAGAGTTGGGTTTCGGTCAGTATATCCTTCCCCTGTGTGCAAGTAAAACTTGTTCACTTCGAACCACACGTTGTTTTGAATGGTCTGTGCACAGTCTTAAGGGCAATACAGTGATACCTCGATTAACAGATCTCTGGGAACGTAGGTCATCTGTGGCAGAGTTGGTCTGTTTGTATACCTGTGGTCCACACAAAGCTGAGGGCAAATGGAGCCCGTCTTTCTAGGCAAAACTGTGCACATGGCAATGTTTGGCTTTGATGAACTGTTAGAGCTTTTTCTTTCTGCCCCCTTTCTAGCAATCTCCTGTTGTCATGCTCTCTGAATTTTAACCCTTGTAAGGATACCATGCATTTCTGTACCTCTTAATACTTCTCTAATCAAACAGAAAGGGTGCGATGCTTGCTTTTTTTTGTCATGTTGAAGCATCAAGTGTGTGTCCTTAGCTAACTTCGCTCTTTGTGCAAGAGTCTTCCTCCCCAAATAACCTGCCCTTATTCCTTCTCCATCACCTGTGTCCAGGCTTCTCCCTCGTCTCTACACGTCTTAAGTATGACCCCTTTTACTGCTCTCTAAGAGTCTCAGATGTGTCTTTTACACTATCTGGGAAATCTAATGTTTGTTTAGCTAGAACTGACGATGGTGTTCTTGAACTTTATCCTCCACTTTGTGACCATTTGAAATGCATTCTTATGCCTTTTATCTTTTGACCCAATGACAGTCCACCAAGAAAACATGTCATTGGTACGTAGTGTCTTTGTTAATAGAGGTATTACTGTATTGTATATTTATCTTAAAATAAGTGTTTGGTTGCTTGGTAACTTTAATGTTAGACTATTAATACACAGTAATTTTTTTTTTTAGCTGTAACACAGTTATGATGTTTTGTAAAAATGAGGTCCAGTTGGTATGATTTGATGGTTTTATGTCATTTAAATTTAGATTATGGCATCACCAATTCCAAGGCGGCTCTGTCCCTTTTTGTAACACTAAGAAAGATTTATTTCACATCTTTATCTCACGCGTCCAAATCTGTGATGCACAAATGCTTAACGGATTGGGATCTCCCCTAGTAGAAAACTTTTGGTTTGGAAATTAAGAAACCAGTTTTTTGTACCAGTTCTGTTAATTGGATGGTAATTCATGTGTTCTCTGTGCCATGGTGCCTTGTCTATAAAAGAGTGTGATGCCTATTTCCTTCTCCACTGGGATGGTACAGAGTAAAACAGGATAATCAGAATGCATGCTCCTAGTGCTTAGGAGGAAACTTACACACGTTGAAGGTGCCTTTGATTTCATAAAATACATACACAATGATGCTTTGGTTCTTAGCCCATATTTTGAAACTGTTATTACTAGATTCTTTGTTTATAATAGAAAGCAGTTCTACAGCATTTTCTGAGTGCAATTCTTTTAACTGATGCCAAACTTTCCTCAAATGTTTACTTTATTTTTCTGATATAATGAAAGTAAACTTAGGTTGGAATGAATAAAGGAATTAAGACTTCTGCAATTCTAGCTGTTCACGGTCTTTTCTAAATTAAAACTGAAACTCTGCAGGCCAGCTAAAGTAATCAGCTCACTTGGAAAAGCCCATCCCTTGCTTTCTTTTTTTTTTTTTTGGCTCCATTCACGGACTTGCCTAAATTTGGTGCTTTGAATTTTTACTGAAATTTTTGTGTTTAGAATAGATTTTTTTCCTGTGGGCTTGAGACTTAAAAGAGCTATAAAAATAATGTGTTTGTGTATTTTGAAGTTTAGTTCGTGTTTACCTTTTTACACGATAGAAAAAAATTTGGCCATAATGTTTTTTCCTCCTGTTTCAAATAATGGTCCAGTCTGATTTTTAACTGGGCCCCAGCAGCCTGTGGGCCTTGTAGGTCTTCCCTTCCTTTCGGGGGCTTTAGTTTTTTCAATTTTTTCTTTTTCTTTTTTTTCTTTATTTTTGAGCCGGAGTGTCCCTCTAGCATTGCCCCCATGTCTTACTCTGTCTCTTCCTTAGTCAGTGTACCTCTTTCTCTTCGTGATCATATTGCATCTCCCAGATGTTGAGGGATCACTTCTAGCTTCTGGTTAATTTGGTGAAAGTCAAATATTTCTCTGAAGTTTCCTGCTTCGCAATCCCATTTTATCTGCATCTAGAAAGGATTATAGGATGGCTGGTATACCGCGAACATGTTTTTAAAAATTAAAAAAAACACTTGATCGGTACCCATAACACAAAAGACTTCAGGTATATTAAATACTTATTAATAGACTGGGGTTTTAGTAGCATTAGGATGCTGTGTGAACCCTTCAAATTCTGCCTTCTAATGTCTGTCTTATTTGCATTCTCTATGGACTTCTGTTGCTCCTGAACTTTTTTTTCCACTTGTAGGCAGATCTTTTACAACTTTCTCTTAAGTTCTTTTCAGACTCTCTGCTTTCTTTCATCACCTTCAGGAGGGTTTTCCCTTGGCCTCTGTGATGCGCTTTGCACCCAGTAGCCCCCTCCTTCATCAACTGTAGATGCTTTGACTTCCTGTTTATTTTCTTTAGGATTTCATCTTCCTCACACTGCAGGCAACTTCAGACAAGTAGCTCTTTGTTTCTTTTTGCCCTTCTTGGTCTTTTGCCCTTTGACCCTTGGTGGGGAAAGTCTTTTGTTTATAATTTGTGATAGAGAAGGTCCTTCCGTTTGGTTAGTAGCTCATCTATTTTTGTTTTATGTAATCTTCCTCTTTCATAGGGATCATACGCTTGTAGAGTTGGGAAGGGCTAAGATCTTGTCCAATTCTTCTCATTTTACAAATGAGAAATCAGACCAGAGAGGATCAGTAAACCTGTTCACTGTGCTTGGGGGGCTTTATTGCCTAAAATAAGAGTTCAGGTAGTAGGATAGAGGAGCTTTCCTTATTTATTCTCCGATTGTTATTTAGTGTTTTTAAAGTACATGCTGCTGAACATTATGCTTTAAGTCATTTAAAATGCTAATGCATTAATTATGATTTTTATAAAAGCTTCCAAAGCTTAATGTGGCGTGCTTTATAGAACATATAATTCAGAGCATGCCGCTCCCGCATGACTTTGAAAGCATCTGCATGTTGGAAGAGAGGCTCTAAGAATAGAAGTACCCTAGATTAACACAGAAGTCATTGAACACCGCCTCCTGGAAGGTGGTCCCTGTCTGTAGGCTTCCTCCCCAGGGCAAATCTCACATTCACATCCAGGAACACATCTGTCAGCTGTTTGAAAAGTGCATCTCTAGAGTCTATGGAGAGACGACTCACAAAGAGTTTTCAGGTGTGACAAAGGACAACTAGGTCATCAAATGGATGGGTTATAAGTGTTGTTGGGAGTCCTCGCATGAGAAAGATGAAGTTGGGGAGAAATGCATCTTGAGTTTTAAAGTTTGTTTCTATAGGACTAGATTTGAGCAAGGAATGAGCTAACGATCAAATTCTTAGAAATTCAAGAAGTAAAGAGGTTAGCTAGAGAGGCAGTTGATTTAGAGATGTTGATTTTTCAGAAGCTTATAATTCATGTCATTTCTTAAGTAAACATAAGCATACTTAATTTATTTTCCAGGAGACGCACACCCTAGGTGGTTGACCTTCTCTTCCCTATGGGCCCCCATAACTTCCAGAGACATTAACTGCCTCAGTGTATACCAGGAAACAGTTGTCATGACTTTGGAGCTAGTACTCAGTTGTTCCTCTCCGCCCCTCTGTTGATGACATGTAGGATTAGATAGCGAAGATTTCTTCTACTGGAAATGCCATTGGGTATCGGGGAGGGGTTGGAACCTCAGAATCCAGCATGCAGTCATCTTCTCCAAAGCCAGGAGTCATCGGGTCTTGCTGTGTTCCCAGTCTTGATGTGGCCCCCCATGATCCACTGGTCTCTCCACAGTCTGGCGTCTGGACATTCATTCCTAGAAACTTTAAAGATGCTCAAAAAACAGACCATTTGAGTTATTTTTCTTCCTCATGATCTTCCTTCTTAAATATGTAAAAATAATCTAATCTGTTATAAATAGAAGACAAAAACATACTTCTGAAAAGCCACTAGAAACCCAAAAAGGCTGTTAATATGCGTTCACTTGACTCAAGTTTTACACAGTTAAGCTACACGTTGAATGGTCTGGCGCTAACAACTGTGTGTTTGTTTTTCTAACAGATGCGTCCATTGCAACGTTGTGTACTCTGACGTGGCCGCGCTGAAGTCTCACATTCAAGGCTCTCACTGTGAAGTCTTCTACAAGTGTCCTATTTGTCCAATGGCGTTTAAGTCTGCCCCAAGTACACATTCCCATGCCTACACACAGCATCCTGGCATCAAGATAGGAGAACCAAAGTAAGTCCTACTGCCTTCTGACCTGGACTCCACCACTGTCTTAGGAATTTAGACGAGGTAGTAGCTCTGTGGAATAAACTTTAAGATAGGGAAAACTAAGCTGCTGTGCAGATTTTGATGCTCTTTGAAGTACAGCTCGTAGCTACCTAAAGCTTTCAGTTCTTTCCGAGTGAAGTCGTCCCAAAAATGTCACTTCTTTATGCTTTGGTTATCAATTTTACTAAACAAGCGAATATTTACCAATTCTGTTTTTTTCTTAAGATGATTTTAACAAGCTCTAGGAAAACTGTAAAAAACTGTCATCTTTCAGTTTTTCCATAGTTTCTATCTTATAGGATACACCTTCCACAGTAACATTTATAAAATGAAGTCAACTTAAAACACTGCTAACTGAATTTAACTTTGTAGCCAATATAAGGCCTTGATTAATAAAAGTAAATTTCATTTTTGTCTTAATCTTGCTCTTAAATGTGTCAAGTTTTGCATTGTTGAGTCTTTCCTAATGAAGTGGAACTCCAGCAGACGCTTAATGGGCTGCCTGCCCGCAACAGAGGCAGGTTAGCCAAGAGGAGGGAGCGTGGGCGCTGGAGTCAGAGTCCTGGCGCCCGCCACCCGCTGTGTGAACTTGGACCAGCACCTGCCCTGTCTCAACCTCTGTTTTCTCCCCTGTACAGTGAGGGTAATGCTTACGTCCTAGGCTTTTGTGAGGATAAGGGAGACGACATGTTTCAAGTGCGTAGCATGCAGTCTCTATTCTGGAGTTGGGAGGGTTCTGTAGCCTTGGTTCCTTACACGTTCCCTCCTGTCCTTGTGTACGTGTACACAGCACTGGGTTAGGTGCTCATGGGCTGTTCATTTTATTCCTGTATTATTTATGGGAATGTGGAATTTGATAATTATGTCAGGCCAGATTTGCTGCCTTAAATCTGTTGGTGTGTTTTTGCCCATAACTCCATCGTCAAGGAAGTGTCGGGGGAAGATATGCAGATATGCCATATTATGTATATCTGGCTTTTATTGTAGCATTTAGTTTTGGGGAAATGTTATTGTCTGAACAGTGTAGAAATGACCCTGCTTACTAAAAACTGATAAAATGGAATTTCCTTCTAATAGGACCTTCACTCTGATCTTTGTAGATACTCAAAATGAAACAGTACGATCAGGGCTCCATACACAACTTGGTGTCTTGACTCTGAAGACAGATGTTAGTGGATTTTAAACAGTCTTCAACATCTGTGGTAGTAAGGCTTCTGGACGCTAACACAGTCTTTCCCCCCAGTGTATATAGTTTTTGATTTGGTTCTTTATTCAAATAAATAAAACTTTATAGACTGAAGTGTGTATGAAATCTGGAACAGTAGTTGTTATCTGGGAAGATAGGGCAGCAAATGATTAAAATAAGCTAAAACAATATTCTTCAAATTTGACTAACATATAAGGAAAAATCGTTCCAGTATTTTCTTAAAATTTTTTTAGTACAGTGGTTCCCTAACAAGTGCCAAGCCTAAAGATAGGCACCAACTACTGTATTTTAAACTATAAAACTATAACCAATTTTGAAATGAAATGCAACAAAACTCCCAAACCTCGAGCTTTGTTAACAGCATTGGTTCAGGGTGATGACGGTGCTTGGCTGAATCGAGTCGTGTGCAGCCAGGCCGTGGCAGCAGGTGCCGCCCTGGGCTCTGTTGTGGGTCTCACCTGTGCTCATTAGAGTGCACCTTGAGAGCACCTTCCCTTGCCGCCTTTCTCTCCTGTAAATCCTTCCTTCCTGTCCGGGGCTGGAAGGCGTTTGGCCAACATTTGACCCAAAAGCTTTCTTTTGACGTGAAATCCATCTCCTTTCTCCCCAAAATAAATAAGTAGTGCCCTCTACCTTGGAACCTCAGGCACTGAAATCTCCTAGTAGTATTTGGTTAACACGTAATTATGTAAGTGATTTGCATTAATTTTTAAAGATCAGTATAAAAGTAATCCCCCCATCTTCCTTAGCAAACATAAGATTCTCTGAAAATAGATCTGTGAAGTCCTGCGGTCGCAGCACCTCAGTTCGGGAAGCGCAGGAGGCTTCTTGTCTTACAGACCGTTGTGTGGTGTTTATTAGGTACCAGGTACTGTTCTGGGGCTTTGTTTCTCGCTTTCCAGCGTGTGGTCACACGTGTTTCCCTGCTGTCTAAAAGGAAGCTTGGGACACACTTGAATCTTTTCTGGGTAATTCGAGATCATTTGGAATGTTCGTTACTGGATTTTATGGTAATGCAGTTTTATGTCTATTTTTATCTTTTCCTTGACATCTGATTAGCAGCAGTTTCTTTTGCTGCCTTCGGCTTCCTTTTATTTGCCACTTTGAATGTACTAAGTGGGGAAATGAGAACTCCAAAGTTAAGAACTGTATAAGAGAGTTTTTGGAGAGGTTCCTAAGAAATAAAACATGCGAAACATGTGCAGATGAAGCTGAATTTGAACCATGGCCCTGGGATTTCCACAACATCAAGCGAGTTCTCTGAAGTCTCTGAGTCTCAGTGTCCCATCTGTGAAGTGGCAGTAGTGTAAATTCACCTCAGGGAGGTGTGGGGTCGGATGATATCCAGGACGAGTTGATTCAGTCAGTGGTAATGGAGGAGGTTTGTGGCAGCAATTTCAGAACTTAGATGCCTTGATTCGTTTGTTTTTACATTTGTTTCAAGTGTAGCAGTCTGTTCTGGAGAGTTTTGGTTGCTGTAATTTGGACATAGTGTGGGTATTTGGTTTTAGCTTTCTATTTCTTCTTTTCTTCCTCCCCCACCCCTTCTCTCCAGATCCTTTGTCCTGCTTTGTTACAGTCTAATGGCCCCGCTGTTCACTCAGTCTTACATACAGGATTAAGTCACACTTTTAGGTTTGACTTTCAAAGCCCTTCACAACTACCACCCCTCCCCCTGCCATTCCCAGACCCCTGGGAATCCAGCCGCACCGACTGTCTCCCTCTTCCCTCCCCGTGCTCTGCCGTGTGGACTCTGCTGTTGTGCAAACTGGTCTCACCGTCGTCAGTGCCTTCCCTCGTCTCTGCGTGGCTTTCTCCCTGTGGTTTATTTCTGTTGTCGTTGGAGAGTTTGCTCCATCTTCATGTTCTATCCCTGTCTGTGAGGTTCATGGCACCTTTATTTGGACTTGTTTTTTTTTTAACATTAGTGCCAGTTTTTTTATTTTTAATAGTTTCTATTCTACAGAAAGTTTGGGAGAATACTCTCAAGAACTCTTGAATCCCCTTCACCCAGATTCCCCAGTTATTAGCATTTACTACTTTTGCTCCATCATTTCATTCGTGTGTGCGTGCACGTTCTCTCTGTCTTGTATTTAGGAATAATGGGGCATTGTGACGTAAGTATTTGAGTGTGTTCTGCCCCTCCTCCCAAAAAGGACAGTCATGTATATTACCATCATTTAGCCTCTCAATCAAGAAATGAGTGTTGATTACATATCTGTCCAATTCATAAACCCCATTAAAATTTCTTGAATTGTTGAGACCCAATGTCTTTTTTTTTTTCTTTCTTTCTTTCTAGTCCAAAATCCTATGTGGGAGCACATTTTGCGTTTAATTGTTCTGTCCCATCAGTGTTTTTATGCTTGGAACCATTGCTCAGTCTTTCTCCCTCTCCTGTCTTTGGCTGTCCACTAAAGGTTACAAGCATTTCATTCTGAGGATGCCCCTCCCCCATCCGTCACTGCTTTCTCGTAGCTGAACTCGGGACTCACGCTCTTGGCAGGAATCTTCTCATCTTGTCACATCGGGGGCATGCAATGCCTACCTGTCCTACTGGTGGTGATGTTAGCCTCCGTCACCTGGTCAGGTTGGTGTCTGCCGGATTTCTCCACTGTAAAGTCACTGTTTCCCCCTGTGAATTTGTGAGCAGCTTGTGGGGCGGTGTTCTGATATCACACCAACTGTTCCTCAGAAAAATGCCTGAGTAAATAGATTATCTCCTGTTTTATGCTTTCTTTGCTATTAAGTCGAAGACAAAAGATCAAAACAAACAGAACCCCTCCCTAAAGGAATGTAGCCTGAATAAAATGAGCCATGCTGTTTTTTGTGAAATAATTATTTCTGAAAATGTAAGAATAGAATCCTGAGACAATTCTTAGCCTGGCTGGTATTCTTAGTTCTTTTCTCGAGGCTATTCTTTTTCTTATTGCTATATGCTAATTATAGAAAAACCAGAAAACGTAGACAAGCAAAGCAATAAAGGATCCGTGTGTTATCATCCAGCAGAGATGATGACAGTTACATGCCTCTGTTTCTTTTCGACACCCTTTGAAAAATATGATCATGTCATACATGCTCTTTCATTACCTGTTGTTTTAATTTTCATGAAAATCTTTCCATGTCATTGGTAGATATCTGCAACATAACTTAAACATTTTTTTACATAGTTGTTCTTAACTACATATATCACTGGGCATTTGGGCTATTTCCAACTCTAAGCTGTTTCAGACAGTGAGGAAATGAACATCTTTGTCGCACCGGGTAAAGTTGATGATGATGCCTCATTAAGGTACCACTTTGAGCTGATGATGAAGTCCTGTAAAGCCTTGTCTGGTCTTAAAAAATTACCTCCTGTCAAGGGTGCTTGCACTCTGTGCCAAAGTAACTAACATGTCAAGACCTTGTACAAACACGTGTCACTCACTCCAATTAAATTTATAAATCCTATGTAGAAAGAGGAAAAAAAGTTAAATCTGTGATTTTTGACTGAAAAATACAAAGTGAAGTTTGCCGGTTACGTGGAGTGTTCCCTCAAGAAGACCCTGAGATGACAGTTGGTTTCAAGAGTCAGTCTGTCCTTAGCTGCGGTGTGGAAATACCAGTGACACCTCATCTTTCCCTTTTCCATCTCTGACTTTCACCTGCAGTCAGTGTTTCCCTGCCATTCTCCTCAGCTGTTCACTAGGAGTCTTTGTGCCTGTTCTCCCAGAAGTTCAGAGGAGACGCAGGCGTCCACAGGGCCTCCTCTAAGACCAGGATGACCTCAGCAGTTGAGGAAAGGGTGACCTGCTGTGGGTAGATGTGCTCACAAGGACCCAGCAGACCCACTGGAGGCGACGGTCAGTGCCAGGGGAGTGTGCTGCTTTCGTCCTCCAGCCCACTCTTGCCTGAGCTTCGTTGGAAGGTGTTGATGGGTAGAAGATTCAGATCCTCTGAATTAACTTAGGGAGGCTGCTTGTAGTAACATAGTGGGAACAGAAGTGGTCTGTAGTGGACAGTGAGTATTTTAAACCATACGAAGCACAGTAGACATTCAGGTGTTGATGCAACAGTGGTGTTGATTTTCCTTTCGGTTTCTGTATTTCCGTGTATAATTGTTGACTGGTGTAGTAGGGCTTTCTATGTGAAAAGTAGGTCCAGGAACGTTGACGTTCAAGTGGGAGGTTGCTACAGACTCTAAAAACTTGGAACAAGTAACAGCTTGTTCGGGCATTGGAGTTGAGTTGGGCCTGCTTAGTTCATTGGTCAAATTCTTTTTCAAGTTAGGGTACCACTATTGAGCTGTGTTCCTTGTCTGATCTTAAAAATACCTCCAAAAAAAAAAATCAAAGATGCTTTTGCTCTATGTTAAAATAACTGTCGAGTAAAGACCTTGTAAAAACTTATATAGCTGTAGACCTGTGAGTAGGAAAATGGTCATTAATTTAGACTTATAAGCGAATATAGTTGAATGCATCTCTACCCAAACTGTTAAGATGGATCTGCACTTGAGTGATGCCAGCTACCTTCAATAGTTTGTTTCAAAACTATGATGTTTGTGTGTTCTCACTGCTTCTGCTTGCTGAATCTTGAGATGTGAAGCAGCGGTTCCTTTGGCTTGAGAGATGAGGGCTGACTGACGTTTCCCTGCACTTCTGTTTTAGAATAATATATAAGTGTTCCATGTGCGACACTGTATTTACTCTGCAAACCCTGCTGTATCGCCACTTTGACCAACACATCGAAAACCAGAAGGTGTCTGTTTTCAAGTGTCCAGACTGTTCTCTTTTATATGCACAGAAGCAACTCATGATGGACCATATCAAGGTGTGTACACATCTATTCTGTCCTTTAAATGAATTGCAGATCCATTCATTGGTCGTATATCAAGGATGAGCTGCAGATTACGATAAAGCGCCTGTGCTGTCGAGGGAGGGAGGGATGCTGGTTGTTGTTAATGAGCAATTTACAACATCCTGTCATCGTACGTTCACTTGACTGAGAGAGGCTTTTCATTCCTGAGTCCTGATCTGCATATCGTGAGAGAGCAGTCGGTGCAAAGTAGCAAATGCGTGCCCTCATTTCAAAAGAATAATAAAGTAATAGGGCTCTTTTTTTCCTACACATGAAAATAATGCCCGTGCAGTTTATTTTTTGAGAACTTGGTGTTGTATAGGATTTAGAAATAGACAGGGACTCTGATGAATTATGTTAATTCATATAAATATTGGTGTGTTTAGAAAAATGAAAGTTTCCCCCTTGAAATTATTTAAGCAGTTAAGTTTGCATTATAACTGATGCCCCTGGATCTCTTACTCTTTTTTTCCTGTCAGGGTTGCATATAAATTGACAATGAAATGTCCAGGATACAGCACAGCTTCTGGACCCTGTTGGGTGTTCAGTTAATGAAATGAATAAATGTCCAATTTAGACAACCCACTCTCCAGCCCCCAGAAGGAGCACCTAAATCTCTTTGCAGCCTTTCAAGCTTACTGAGGACAGAGCTGAGTCCTAGTCTCCTAACTGTCCACTGTGATAGGTTAAGCAATTTTATTCCTGTGTCATTAGGAGATAATAGCCATCAGCTCTCAGAGATTAAAGTGACATTTTTTAAAAAGAGAAACAACGGTCACAATATTATCATGAAATTGATCTCTGTTTCTCTTAGTTTTTCTCTTTTTAAATGGATTACACAGAAAAGGTTTGTTTAAAGAGAAAATCAAGTCTCTAAATTATTCTGGTCTCATGTTAGTTAAATGAATGGATTATTAATCCTTGAAATGTCCTATATTGAATGTGTGTGAGATCACTTAGTGTAACTGCCTATTGCAAAGGGCTTAACGTCCCAGCGGGTGTGCTCGTTGCAGGCCAGGTGAAGGCAGCTGCGGTGTGGCATTACCAGGGTGAATAAAGTGCATGGGAGATCTGTTTCATCATTCTCACTTTGTACAGTACAACAAAATCCTCTTAGGATATTTTAAAGGCTTTCACTAAAATTACAAAGTTACTTTGACAATAGGTATTTATTTAATGAGTGATCAGAACAAACTAAAAACTGTGAATAAAAACATAGGGAATTGGAATCAGACCCAAATATTTTAACATACTGTATATGGGGGGGTTGAAAGAAAAGTTGCTCCTTAAGAGGCTTTTAAGGTATTTGCTTTCTCATCTTTGCATCTATAAGTGGGCTCCTCGACTTTGGTTAGGGTCTTCCTTGTGTTAATAGTGAATTTGGAGAAATACAAGGTTCCAAGAAAGAGAGACTGAAGAGGACTGGTAAATCCTGTGGCCACAAGGAGGAAAGAATTGTTTTTATTCATCCGAACCTTGACAAGACTACATTGTATGAAAACAGTTATGTTCTCATTTCAATTATATTCTATACATTTTAAATATTATCCTGCATTTATGTGTTGGAGATGGGTAAAAGTAAAGATAAAGTTTCACGGGCACCCTGTTTTGTTTTTTTATTTTTAAGGTTTGTACCTCTCTCTTGTGAATTTATTTACATTAAGCAATGTAAATAAATATCTATGCTGTTCAGTTTTTCATGAGGAAGGAATTAAAGGAAAGTAGAACAGGGACAGTGTTTTTCCACATACATATTCATCTAAAGGTAGATCTTTATTTGCCCAGTTTAATCCAATCTGTATCGTTTCTTTGTTCTGCCAAAATATACATTTATTCACTATGTAGGACCCCTGTGCTCCATGTTGGTATTTACATTTAAAATAAACTTCCAGGTTAGTCGATCAAGTTATTTATTGTTACAGGACCTAAGGAAAAATCACTTTTAAAAGAATTAAGTTGTATTTCTTTTATTTAAAAAATGCTTTTGTTTTTAACAAATAATCCTACTTTTACTTACAGTGTGAAAATAAAATGAATAAATAGAAATTCTCATTTTAGCACACATTCCATTTCTCTCTTTCATCATGGCAGAATTTTTTGCCACTTTTCTGTAATCTCTGTAGCATGAAAGGTTGTCTTATAGAAGAATACCTTAATGCTTTATCCTCTCTTCAACTTTTTTATTAGTAAAAATGTATTTGCCTAGAAACTTAGGAAAAGTTTATTGGAAGATTTTGGGGGTTTTTTTCCTTTGGGTTTTATATGTTACAAATGTAAAAACTTGGCTTCTTTTTTGAAAAAGGCCATTTAAACACAGAAGCCTCTGTCCTGCATGGTGGAGAAGCAGCCAGTACCCAGTTGTTGGCTATCAAGAGATCACATCTCGCCCTAGATTTTCTCTTTGCAATAGAACATTAGACATTCCGCTCAGGCCCTTTTCACAGACCAGTTTAACGATTGATTGTCTGGGTGGACCTTGCAACCTCTGCTCATGAGAAGATTATGGAACCCTTTTTTGCCTCTGGGGTAAGACAGTATTGAAGAAGGTTGGCCGATTTGTGGCACTGTTCAGAGAAGACCTTCCGTTGAGAAAGTGTGATGGGAGGATGCTGAAGGAACAGCTTCTTGCACACTCAGTGTGAGCTGAGATCTTCACAGTGTGAGTGTCTGTGACCCCGGAGACCTAGTTGTGCCAAAGCACGTTAGGAAACACGTGCCATGCTGTGTCTTTCTTTGGCTTCAAGAACTCGGAGGCTAGCTGCAAGCCTGAATACCGAGAAGAGACAAATCGTACGTTAAGGCTCCAGAGACTTATTTGCTTCCTTTTTATTTTTGGTTTTTGGATTCCATGCTTCTAGAACACAAACAAAACAAAAACCAATATGAGCTGGTCTTTAGAATCAAATTACTCTAATTTTACCCCAGTAGAATTTTGAAATCCTGTGAGTTTAAGTTGAAGATAGCTTGTTGAAACTATTATGTTAATGATAATAAACAGCTGAGCAATTTAAAAAGGCTTTTTGAGTGTCTAACTGTTATGGTTCACAAATCTGGGTGCCAGTAAGAAGGGATGGTTTGGGATGGGGTGTAGGGAGATTAAAATTACAAACCACAACTCCCCACCCCCCCCCCCCCAAACCCAGCAAAATCCCAGACTGTTAGAAGTATTCCAGGAATGTGAGAGGCATGAAAGGGAGAAGAAGGTTTGCTGATAACACGGTGGTCTCAGGCGGTTGTTAAAGTTGGTTGGCTGAGGGTCTTGAGCACCTTGCAGTATGTTAGCCTGTTGAGACGTTTCCAGGTAGATGGGAACGTGAAACACTCTTCCCCAGAAATGGTCTGTTACAGAGAGGACTCGCTGTGGTACACTGGGGAGGGCAGAGTGCCAGGAATAATTTGGATTCAATACAGAAGTTTTTCTTTAAAGAATTTTAAAATGGCACAAGCAGGTTTTTAAAAATTATTTGGAACTAGAAACATATCTAATAGCAATCGTAAAAGTTAATACTCCTCTATCCCTTTTTAAGTGTGTATTTTATGTAGGTTTTCTTCTTAATATATTAAAAAATATTTCTGAATGAATACAAAATTGTATTGAAGTATCGATAACGTATCAAGATAGTCCGCATGTGCTTTCTTTTAGTGGTGTGACTTGTGATAGATATTTCGTTTCTTTTTGTAACATAGTCTATGCATGGAACATTGAAGAGTATTGAAGGGCCTCCGAACTTGGGTATAAACTTGCCTTTGAGCATTAAGCCCACAACTCAAAATTCAGCAAATCAGAACAAAGAGGACACCAGGTCCATGAACGGGAAAGAGAAATTGGAAAAGAAATCTCCGTCTCCTGTGAAAAAATCACTGGAACCCAAGAAAGTGGCCAGCCCTGGGTGGACGTGTTGGGAGTGTGACCGCCTCTTCACACAGAGAGATGTTTACATTTCCCACGTGAGGAAGGAGCACGGAAAGGTAAGAGTGGAAACCACCCGCTTGGTGTTAAGGAGGAGCCCTGGACTGACGGGCCTCCAAGATGTGGGTACTTGGCTCGGCTCTGTCAGTCATTAGTAGAGTGACCTCGAAAATCACTCAGTGTCTCTGAGCCTCAGTTTCTTTGTCTATAAAATGGACGTTTCCAAGTCCTTCAGTCTTGTCCTGTGATGCTGCTAGTAATTGCCTTCACTTTGCTAATAATAGCCTTCATCCCAAAGCCTGCAGTGAGTCAGCCACCACAGTCGTGTTTATAGCTGAGGAAACCAAGAACAACGGTAAACCCAAGTTAGAAACGTTTTCGTGAGGCTGGTCCGGTGACGTAGTGGTTGAGTTTGTGCAGTCCACTTTGGCGGCCCTGGGTTCACTGGTGTGGATCCCAGGCGTGGACCTACACACCACTCATTAAGCCATGCTGTGGCAGCGCTCCACATACAAAATAGAGGAAGATGGGCACAAATGTTGGAACAGGGCCAATCTTCCTCACTTAAAAAAAATAAAAAAGTTTGAATTTACTTCTTAGCCTTATGACAAATAAGGCAGAATGCAGGAGAGAAAGAAAGTGGATGTTTTGAAAACTGCTAGTGGCATTTCTATGACTTAGGTGATTCTTCCTTGAGTTTGGTAGTGGGAAGAGGGTCCTTATCCTTAAAACACCTGGAAGAAGCTCTGTAACTCAAAATCACTGAGAAATCTGCATTGTCGTAATAAGCACACATCTCCAACTGATGACTTTTTCAAAATGCTCATTAGACTTAATAAAACTAGCAAAGTTATTTTTCATATTATTCTGACTTTCTCAAAGTTGGTTTGTTCCGGTCAGCATCCAGAGAGAGTCTTCATTGCATTTGGGTGTTGTATAACTTAAGTCTCTCTTATTCTATATCAGCCTTCCCTTCATTTTATTTTATTTTATTTATTTATTTTATTTTATTTTTTTTTTTTTTAAAGATTTTATTTTTTCCTTTTTCTCCCCAAATCCCCCCGGTACATAGTTGTGTATTCTTCGTTGTGGGTTCTTCTAGTTGTAGCATGTGGGACGCCGCCTCAGCGTGGTCTGACGAGCAGTGCCATGTCCACGCCCAGGATTCGAACCAACGAAACACTGGGCTGCCTGCAGCGGAGCGCGCGAACTTAACCACTCGGCCACGGGGCCAGCCCCCTTTTTTATTTTATTTTTAATGTGCTGTTGATGTGTTGAAAAAATGGGGTTATATATCCTGTAGATTGTCCCGTGAACTTCTGAATTTGTGTAATTGCTTCCTTTTGACATTGTTTAACTTGTTTCTCTTTATCCCATAATTCCTAGAAATTTGATTAGATTCAGATTGAATTTTTTTTTTTTTTAGATAAGAATACGTCATAGGTGCTATGTTCTTTTTGTATCACACCCCGAGGCACTTAATACCAGTTTTTCCCACTTTTAGTGAGAGTAAGATTGATTAGTGGCTTCAGAGACACTATACTTTTAAAGAAACCATCTTAGGGGCCGGCCCCATGGCTGAGTGGTTAAGTTCACACGCTCCACTTCGGCGGCCTAGGGCTTCACCAGTTCGGATCCTGGGCATGGACGTGGCATCGCTCATCAGGCCATGCTGGGGCGGCGTCCCACATAGCACAACCGGAGGCACTCACAGCTGGAATCTACAACTGTACTGGGGGGCTTTGGGGAGAAGAATTAAAAAAAGAGAAGATTGGCAACAGTTATTAGCTCAGGTGCCAATCTTTCAGAAAAAAGAAACCGTCTTATTGCTTTAACTTAAGCCAATAAAGCCAAATAGTTATCCTTGCGGAACCAGTGTAAAGATTGCACAGAAATTGGTTTGCAATTAGAATGTACTAGATCCTTGGAAAGTTTGTTACATTCAGTGTTTTAAGCATTACTTTGTAATCTCATTTATTTATGCTGTTTATTTGAGCTACTCGTGAAGCTAACATGTTTTGCCTTGCTACCATCCAAATAATATAAACTTGTCTTTGAGCATCAATCACAATGGTTACAAATTGCGGAAAGATGTTTTTATTATATTTGGTCTAACTATACTTAATTCAGTGTCTCTTCATGTAAAAATTAGTTATTTATAGAGTATATATATATATATATATATATATATATATATATATATGGGTTTAGCAGCCCGTTGCTGATTTAATCATCTCAACTGCAGCCTCCCCTAATAGGCCATGGCAACTTAGAATATTTACTGTAAATGCTGGATAGTTCTTAAGGGGCAACACTTGGTAAATTTATTGTGTAAACATGCTACAATAGTTCTCTCAGAGCCTGATGTGATTCTAGGAAAAGCCTTTTCTTGGCACCCAAACTGGCTTTCACAAATGTTAAAACGGAGCAGATCTTAGTAATTATCTAGCATTCCAGTCCTTTCGTTTCTTGTACATTTGAGATTTCTGTAATAGTCTTGGAACATTTCAGAATTCTTTCTTTTCATTTTTTTTTTTTTAAACTATTTTTCTCTTGCCTGTCTGACAAGGATTGGATCTGGAATATACGATGAGGAGACAGCTCCAGGAGAGGTGACGGGATGAAATTTAACACCTAGACTGTTTGCTTCAGGACAGTATTGGGGAGCCTGCTCCGGACTGGAGGCGTGTGCAGGCATGCTGTGCAGCGTGTGTGCTTAGGTTAGAGCAGCCCTTCATCGCGGAGGAAACGTTTGGCTTAGTAGGATTTTAGGATTAGCTTTGAAGAAGTTGAGACTGCCTTTTGGAATGAGGCACATCGGATTAGGTTACAATTTCAATTCTGTTCGCTCAGCCTCCTGAAAGGGCTAAAGGGAGGTGGGGGAGGGAGGGAAAGAAATGTCTTTATAAGCTGGTGAAATGAAAAGAATGTTGAACTCGAGTCGGAAACCAACTTGTGAGTTCTCCCGTGCCGAATCAGGCAGGACCCTGCACTTCCAGACGTCCCGCCTGCAAGACGTACGTGCATCTACTCCATTCCTCTCTCCTGTCAGAATGCTCCCGTCCCCTCTCTTCCGTTTAAACCCCAAACTTCAAATCTCCTACCCTCCATCTTTCTTCTTCCGTTCAGGCAACCAAGCAAGCCCCCCACCGTCTCCACTTTTCCACTCGCATTTCCTCCTCAACTGACCGCCCTTGATATTCAGCCTCACCTTGTAACCACACCCACTTCACTTGTGACCTCATTGTTGAGTCCGTTAGACTTTTTTCCATCTTTACCTTGATTGACCCCACTGCAGTATTTCACGTGATTGGCAGTTCTTCCTAAAAGCATTTTCTACCCTAAGTGTTGAACGCCGCGCTCTCCTGTGTTTTCTCCTGGTTGCCAGAACATCCATCAGGTTTCTGTCCTGGAAACATTTAACACTCTCTCTGGGAAATTTCAATTACTCTCATAGCTTCACTTCCCATATATGTGTGCAAATTACTTTCAAATCTCAGCCTCCTACTGTGGTTTCTTGCCTGCGTTCCAGTCCCTGAAGTCCAACTACCTATCAAGTGTTTCAGCTTCTTGGATAATTGCCAGAAGCCGCAAGCCTGTCCAACGC
Organism: Equus caballus; assembly: GCF_041296265.1. Lineage (NCBI taxonomy): Eukaryota > Metazoa > Chordata > Mammalia > Perissodactyla > Equidae > Equus > Equus caballus. The sequence goes on from NC_091691.1 coordinate 84,489,529, forward strand.
CCCTCCCCCCAGGCTCCTGCATCAGAAGCTTGGTGTCCAGCTCGACTTGGTGATTCTTACTTCTGCCCAACCCTCTCCTCCATCCATCCATTTAATACCCTTTAGTCCACCCATTTATTTACCTTTGTTCAGGCAACTATCAGTTCTTGCCTGGAATATTGTTCTCTGTGTAGCCAGAGAGGGTTTTCTCAAGTGCAGCTCTGATTGTGCAGTGTTGTGTCTCCGTTGCCCTCAGGGGTCCGGTGGCGTATGGGTCTCCTTTCATCTCCCCGTTTCTCTAGCCGGCTCTCTCATGGTGCAACCAGACAAACTCAGCTACATTAAGTGCCTTACCCGTGGTTTGCTCTTTCACCCCTGGAGCTTTTCAGGTGATGTCCCATTAGCTTGAAAGGCCGCACCTTTTTGGTGACTGCCTTAGTTCTTTGGGTCTCAGCTTAGATGTCACCTCATCTGGAAAGCTTTTCTTGGTCCCCTTGGACGGAATCAGTCCTCTTCCACAGCAGCATGTACTGCCTTTATCCTGACCCTTGGCGCTGTGTGAAGGGTGCCTCCAGTCTCTCTCGTCAGACACTTTATGCTTTTTTTCCTCCCTTCAGCTCTCATCCAGAGAGTGTCTGGGGGCTTGTTTCCCCAGCTCCTGGTAAGCCGATAAATATTTGTTGAAGGAATGAATCATGAATATGTGCTGATTTGGAGGACCTAACCACTTGTAACCTTAACTTCCTCTTCTGTAAAATGGGAGTAATATGTGCTCTAGTGACCACACAGTGTCCTGTGTTGTTGGTATCTACAGGGAACTGTATGTGAGGTGACGTGCAGCCTCCAACCCTTTTGGGCTTGAGATGAGACAGAAATATGAAATTGTAAGGGATTTGAAATTGTATTTGGCTGAGAAGAATTGCTTACTTCCACCAGGCCAGAAGTGATTGGAAAAGTCTGATTTTGGTGGATTACCCGGTGAAATGCTGCTGTGCAGTGTGACAGTATGACAGTAAATGTTGTGAACCAGTGAACTGTGAAGCTATACTTCATTTCAATACTGTAATCATGCCTTAAAAACAAATATATATGTGTATAGAGTAAGTGAGGGAATAAACACATTCTGCCAACCGCAGGACAGCAGTTACCTTAGTGTTATTTATAACCAGTACAATTATTATTTTGGTAGAGTTTGGAGAAAATATTTTAGGAGTAAATCCAACTGGCGTAAATTAAAATTTATGTCAAGCTCGTTCACTGCTACTTTTTTTAGATGGCCTTTTTTGGCTTCAGTAATTGTTTCTGACCTTTCTTCCTGTCCTCAGTTCTCATCTAAAAAATCTTTACTAAGAGAAGTATTTTGTATGGAGTTCCATGTTGAAGATATTCAGTAGCTTTGTTTTCAAGATTCAAAAACCTAGTTCCAGCCATGCTAGTTATTCAGTAGCCAGCTTCTTTATCTCTCTAATGCATATATATGTTTTTTACTAATACTAATCCAGTATCCATTTTCAGTGGTTTTTAATTTTTTCAATAATTTGTTATAATCTGATCTTAAGTCAAATAATTTACAAAATTTTGACAAATATTCAGTAAAAACTTATTAAAAATATTATTATTCAAAACCCTACAATCTGCTGAACGTTACTTTAGCTATTTAAAAAAAAATAGTTAAAGCAGCCATATTTTAAAAAGTGGTTGTTATAGATATTCTATACAAAGAAACCGGTAAAAAATTGATCACTTCCTGAAGTTGGTGTCACTGCTCTGTTATGAGCAGGTTCTGGCTGTCCTTTGAAATCACACACTCTTTGAGGATAGGTTCTGTGTCTGTGGGTTATTTTATCTCCCGTGGTGTGTAGCACTGTGCCCTGCACGGTGTCTTCGGAGTCACCGATTGGAGCAGGTCTCCTCGGATCGTCACTTGCACTTACGGAAAGGGCCCTTGTGAGTCCTGAATACATAGGGGCTGAAGTCTAGGTTCGGGCGTTAACTAGTTTTCTGACCACAGGAATCCTTTTACCTTCCCAGTCTCCATGTTCTCAACCGTGAAGTCAGGAAGATGAGCTTGTCAGTATCGTTAACCTGATGATCTCCTGCGAGCTATGAGCCCTTCCCTAGACAAACAGACAAATACACAGACTTTTATATACGATTTTAGGAGTCACCTACCTCCTGACGTTCTTCCTTGGTTGCTCTAGGGGTTATCCACGAACCTCAAATTAGGATCCCTTCGGCAAGATAATACCTGAAGTCATTCTTACAGATCAGACGTTCTGCAGTTATGTGATCTGATGGTAAATAAAAAAGTAAAAGTTGCCTGTACTTGTTCAAATCTTGAGAACTACAAGGTGATCTATGATAATTGTTTGTAGTCATTTGCTCGTTTGCTGCCTGATATTCCTACACATCAAGAAATCATTACTGAACTTTTTATATAGAAAGATCATAAAGCAGAGAAGATTTTACTTAATTATGGAGCTCAAATGCCATCCAGACGAACTCTACAAGACCTTTTGAGATTCTTCCTGGGTGTAGATGTGGTCCAGTTCCTGTCTACAAGTTGGGAGAAGCCTGGGGTTTTGGAGCCTGGCAGACCTGGGTTTGAATTTTGGTACCATCACCTACTAGCAGTGTGGCTTTGTGAGGAATAAACTTCCAGCTTTATTTTACTTAGGTTTAGAATGGAAATAATAATAATGTTCACCAGTTGGGTTCTTTTGAACGTTAAATAAGAGGCTATGTATATAGCACAGTACATAGCAGACATTGGTCTCTGTTTCCTCTCTGTGTCCTAGAGTTTTAAAAATTAAATTTTGCTTTAAAAAAGCTCACCAAAATGAAAGGTTCTTGTTATATAGACATTATAAGTCACAACATACGAATATGTATTTTTCATTTTCATTTTGAAGTGATTTTAGACTTACAGAAAAATTGGAGAAATAGTGTGGAGTTATATATACCCTCCACCCTACTTCGTAATATGGACATCTTACATAACCATGGGGCGTGGTCAAAACGGGGGCATTAACAGTGATACAGTACTATTAACAGATCTTCGGTCTTTAGAATAATTTAACCGGTTGTCCCACTAATGTCCCTTTTCTAGTCTTACACTCAATCTAGGATCCCACTTTGCATTCAGTTGTCATGCCTCCTTCGTCTCCTCCAATCTGTATGACAGTTTCCCAGTCTTTGTCCTTCGTGATGTTAACGCTTTTGAAGATTATTGGTTATTTGGTAGAATGTCCTGCAGTTAGGATTTGTCTGAGGTTTCCTCATGATTCGATTCAGGTTATTCATTTTTGGTAGGGATATCACAGAAGAGATGTTATGCCCCTCCCAGTGCATCATATCAGGAGGTACATGATGTTAACGTGACTCCTTCTTGGTGATGTTAACCTGGAATACTTGGTTGAGGTGGCGTCTGCCAGGTTTCTCCACTGTGAATTGCTATTTTCCCTTTGTAACTGTGTCTTGTGGGGAGATGCTTTGAGACTGCAAATGATCCTACTTCTCATCACAATTTTACCCACCAATTTGAACATCCATTCTTTACTCTTGCCTGCAACAGTTATTACTGTAGTATTTGCTTAATGGTGACTTTCTGCTTCCCTTACTTATTTTACATTTATTAATTGGAACTCATTGTAAGGATGAGCTCAATTTTTTATTTAGAGTTAAATGGACTTATGAATATTTATCCAGTGAGTTAGAACCCATGACTATTGTTATTCATTTTTTTGCTCAATTTGTCCTAGATTTGGCCTTTGGGAGCCCCTTTAAGTGGATGCTTGTTTCCTTTCAACATACCCCATTTTTGAGCACTTCCTTGCTTTCTGGTGTCACACTTTGCTCCTGGGTCATCTTGTATTTTCCCTGCCCCCAGCCCTGCAATTAGCCGTTTCTCCAAGGAGTCTGATTCCTTTTATTGAGAATGATAGAAAACGTATATTTTTAAGAGACTCTCTATATATGTATTTTGATTATGACTTAGCATGGGAAACTTTAATTGGGAAAATAGAATGTGGGTGGAAAAAAGCAACAAGGCTCAAAGTGGCTTCTCAGTTATCTAGTGTGAGGTAATGATGTATTTGGCAATTAATATATTTTTTGTTACATGCTTTTGGAATTAGAATAAGCCAAAGCTTGTGAAATCTATCCAATTTTTGCAGGGAATATTCAAGAGATGTTTTGCAAAATATGAAGGAAAAGGATACGCACAGGCAGGTGTTTTCAGGAAAATTATGTACTGCGTAATGTTTACAGTTGACCAAGAGAAAGTGAAAATACTCAGCTCCTATTTTACTTCTCCAAGGAAAGTGAAACCAACATCACTAAGGGGGAATGGATGCCCAAGAAAGAGGGCAAGTCCCTAAGAAAGGGTCTAGCTCGTGTAAATAAGTTCCCTTTCCGTCTTTACATGGGGCTAAAGGAGCTTGCAGGTATATTAATCCTGGAAAATGAGGTGCGACCCAATATTCTACTTGTCTAAAAGGAGAAAGTTGGGAAGACTGAAAATTTCAGTCAGGTAATGTTATTCTGACCTTCTTGGGCCTATTTCAGAGAACAGATTGTTGAGTAACTTGGTTCTGAGCAATAGGAAGAAGAACTTAGTGAAAGCTAAGAACAGCGGATTCCACGTAAATCTGATTTTCTTTTGTTCGCAGGGTACTTGGCGGTGGGTAGAATAACACCACAGATAGAGTGACTGGGTTTCAGCCTGACTTTTGACAGACTCTCTCTGCTAATACTGTTTTGTACAGGATAGCACAAAAGGTCCTGGGTGAAATACTGATTTTATAGCTGACTTGGGGCTCATTGCTGTGTCGGAGAGAAAGCTTCCATTTTGGATCAGATTTTACCCAACATTTCTATATCAATGACTTGATTATAGGGAAAGAAGCTGGGAGGGATTTTACAAGGTAAATCTTAGTAAGTGCAGAGCTTTTCATTTAGGTTTTAAAAAATCAAGTGCACACATATGTGGGGCAGGTAGGCTGTAGCTTCCTTATGTGGAACACAGGCCGGCTGTATTGACTATCTTAATACAACCCATCCTTCTTTACGGCTCCCAAGATAGCACTCACATCAAGGAAGCTAAGGCCCTTTGATTGGGAACCGTATCTAGTTAGTGGTTCTCAAAACTTGAGTGTGGTGTGCATCAGAACCTCCTGGGGGCTTGTTAAAATACTCATGCTGGGTCCCACCCACAGTTTCTCATTCATTGGCTCTAGGATCAACCTGATAATTTGCTTTTCTTACAAGTCTACACTTTGAGCATTACTGGTTTACCCTTTGTGGCAGTGAAATCCCCTAAAGCCCATTTATTTATACAGTAAAAGTGTTTTTCTTGCATGTGCAGAGTTTGTTACGGGTTTGAGCAGTTCCCTGGGGCAGCTGTCCTTCCGCTGGTGTCCTTCCATGTATGTCATCGGCCACAACAAGTCATGTGACCAAACACAATTGAAGTGTTTTCCTCAGTGTGCCCCAAAGAGGGGGGATAACAAGTAATGTTTATCACACAGAACAGTGGCTCCTGAATCTGAAATGATGTGCTCAGGTTCTTATTGCACCGATTTAAGATGGATACTGACATCCTAGCACTCAGAGGAGGATAACCAGGATGGTGAGAGTCTGGGGTGCACGGGAGCTTTGAGAGCTGTCTTCAGATACCTGTCTCCTCCATGTAAGGACGAGTGCATGTTAATTCTAGGGGAGCTGGAGCAGTGTGTAGATGAAATACCTGCCTACCTGTCATTGGGATTATTCAGGCAGTGGCCAGATGTCCCCCTGCAAGGGATGGAATAGAAAGGCTGCCATTCAACTCGTACTGGAATTAAATGAAAGCACCTGTAGTGATACATGCAGTGGTGCCATAGCAACCAGGAGGTGGGCATTTACATCCAGTCACGGTCTGAAGTCACTCCTAAAACCAGCCATCACTCTAGAGAAAGCATTATCTTTTCACAGTTGATGTAATTTGTAGATTGAAGCAGAACATCCAGAAAGAAGTCACGTGGCTACCAGTGGAGCAGTGAGTCCAACACAGTGACTGCAAATTAGAATCACCTAGAGAGCTACCATCCCAGCACACACGTGCTCCCGAGGCCAATTTCATTGGCACCGCTGGCGCTGGGAGCTGGCATCAGCATTTTTAAGCTCCCAGGTGGTTCTGGTGTGTAGCCAGGGTCGAGAACACTGGTTGTCACCAGGGATCTGCCGTGGACCTTTCCTCCTTGCTGTGGCCCTCACTCATCTGAAGCACACACTTTCTTGGTCTGCGGTGCAGCAAAGGCTGACCCCAAGTGCATTTGTTTACGAGACACCGCCTAATGATCGCCACCTGATGATTGCTGTTGGGGAGGAATACATGTGACACAACTCATGGAAAGTCCAGCGTTAGTGAGAGAGGAGCAGTTGGGCCCAGAGTCTCTGACATAATTTAATGCCTAATTATAAATTGTTTTAGAGTGTCTCAATGTTTGTTTTCAACAAGTTTGTAAACCCTTTAAGATAAGTCCACAGAGCTTATCTCCTGCTTTTGCCGTACTGGGTACAGGAGACTTGGAATACTTGCTAATATTTAGTGTTTTCTGTTCTGAAATATACTTCAGCATACATACTCAGAGATGTAGGTGAAAGAAAGGGCAGTGGCAGAAAAGGAAAATGGGAGAATGAAATGATGAAAGAGTCTGAGAGATTAGCAGAGCTATTTGATGTGAGTCTGCTGTCACGTGCCTTTTTGACGGTGAGTTTCTTATGTTTTATATATATTCTGTCTCTCTCTCCCTGTGTGTGTGTGTGTGTATGTATTTTTTTTTTTAAAGCACCCACCCAACTTGGATCCTAGTCATGCGTATAAAATTTATGGTAGGGCATATTTTTTCCCCTTAATCTGGCACTTCTTTAGAGAAAATTGTGAAATAAAATATTACATCTCCTTTTTGTTTGTCTTCCTACTTTACCGTGGTGATGACCATTAGTTAGGGGTATGAAAATATTGTTCAGATCGCACAGTGAATTTGCCAGATGGCTTCATTTTCATTCTTTTAGCATTAGTTAGAGCTCATTCTGTTTTCATTAAGCCTGTATCGTTTGGGAATATGGAAAGGTGTTTTATTTAATCTCAATGTAGGAAGAGAATAGATTTTTATCCTTCTAAAACTTATCTTTTAGCTATGGTGATATTAACTCTGCCAAAATCATATTACCCTAGCAACAGGTGAAGAAAAATCAGTTTCTCATCTTTCTGACTTAGAACTTTTTGTGATTTCTCAAGGTTTTATGAGAAATGTATTTAAATCGGTTGCACGTTCTGCCTACTCCTGGCCGGTTGTAAGAGAAGGATGGCTTCTCACTTGGTTCTATGTTTGGCATCAGATGTGAATCCAAGAGTTAAAAGGCACATAAGTTAGAGTTTGTGCATTAATGCTTTGTGCTAGAAATGTACTTCATTGCTAGTTTTATGACACTTATTTTTAATTTTGGCCACTGAAATTGATATTTCATTAGTATACTTCAATCTATTATTATAATTTGTATTTTATTATAATTTCATGTTTTAAATTTTATAATGTTTTAATATATTTATATTTCATATATTTGTAATTAAAATTTATAATTATACTTTAGTATATTTTATTCTATTAGATATTTTATTAGTATAGTTTACTATATATAGTTTTATAAGTTTTCTATGTGATTTAATGAAAAACTTTTTTTGTAAAAATGATGTTGTAAACTTAGTTTGAAGCATATTAAAATACATATCTATTGATGATTTTAGTAAATTCTGCTAAATTGGAAGGTGGAATGGCAATGATGAGGACAGGGATCAAGGGGTTGCCATATGGCATGCACTATTTATTATCTCGTTTATCCCTGAAACAGGCTCATGAGGTAGACGCTGTTACTAATCCCATTTTACAGACGGAAAGGAGGCTTGGGGGAAAGGTTAAGTAATTTATTACTGCAGTTTCTAAGCTTGTAGGTGGCAGAAGTGAGATTCCAGCCATGACTCCTCAAGCACTGTGCTGAAGGGCTACTCTTTGGAGAGTAGAAAAGCTTGGTATTAGAAAAATTGCTTAATTTTAGCCTCATTGAATTTTTCAATGGAGATATGGAACAGTTCGTGAATATATGACTTTCCATCCATCGTCACTTTCCTTTAGGCGTTCAGTCTTGGTTAAAGTTGGTACCATCCTTGCATGAACATGTGTTTGTAGTTTTGGAAGAATGTTGAGTGTATCGGTCTTATTCCTCAGCTGGGAACTGATGTTTTACTGGAGTGAGTCAGTTCTGGTTATTAGCGCTGCAGCGTCATTAACACGTAGATCTTCCGGTGGGGTCGTGGGGTGCTTTGAGGGGCCTGTATTTCTTAGACTGCCTGGGATGTGTTTGGGGGCTGAGGGGATTGTAGCCAAGAGTGGGCTTCCTGGGAGACAGAGGGTCTTCCTGCAGAAAGAGGGTTTCAGAAATCTGGAGAAATACACAAGAGAGAGGCCCCTGCCTGACTCCAGGCATTATCTTAAATCCGAGGGTCTCGAGGGAGAGAGTATAATCAGAATCAGAGTTTTGTCTGATGGTCTGGTTGTGGGCGGTTGAGGTGTGGAGAAGCGGGTGGGACCTGGGCAGGCAGATTCCTCAAGGTAATGATACCTTCACACTCACCCACGCTCCTCCTACGTTCCTCCCCTTTCTTTGCCCCTTGAAGTTCTGCTCTGAAGGAATTAATTTAGTTGACAGCTGAGGGATAAGCTTTTTAGGGTATTCAGCTCTTAATGCTGAGAGTTTATAAAAGCTGCCTAACGGGAAGATGAGAGTGGAGAAGAACTTCAATTTAGGAGTTAATATATTTTTTTAAATAGGTAGAAAACAGCAAGTTTTTTCTTCGGCATTTCCTTCCATTTAAAAAATTTACTTTAAAAATTGCTTCCTTGATAATAGTTTATAATTTATTTCAGTTAAACTATTTTAGCAGGCCGGTTTTATATTTGACTCCTGAAGAACTTGGGAAGCCCCGCCTTCCCAGTTCTGTGCACTGAAATAAAGTTAAAGGTGTAGAGAAGGAGCTGTGAGATTTGGCACTCTAGGTTCAAAGAAGTGAGTGACCAATTTCCGCCTCTGAAATTTACTGTGACTGTTCCATGAGGGGCAGAAAATAAAGAAAAATAAAACCTTTCAAGAGAGATTAATAAGTTATTTTGAAAATGTGACTCAAATAAGACTATAAAATAGTCCAAATTTTGGTTTTAACCAAAGAGATCTTTTTCAGGTTCTTATGAAGATTTGCTCTTAGGTGTGAAACGTTTATATCTAGTCCAATGTCTATTGCAGCCATTTTAGGAGACATTTTTCTGAAAACTCACCAGAGGTTTTTTTTTACAAACAAGGTTGAAGGATTTGAAATATATATTTATATATAGCCAGTTATCTGGTCTAAAGAAAAGGTCCTTACTTTCTCTATTAACTCCATTTATTGTCATGGTGTGCACATTTTCTGATTATACTGTATGACAGGACATGTTATTGCACATTCCATAACCCAAAATCGAGGGACGTGCAATAAAATTAATAACATGAAGTAGTAGGCAAATTTGTTAAGTCCAAGTAATCAGGTCAGTAGGCCTGTTTCCGAAAGTCTGTTAGGATTTAGGGACTGGTGGGGCTAGAGCTGGGCTGCTAGCGGTCCCAGTGGGGGGTCCCCGACAGAATCAGTTGCCATGTGATGAGAAGCCGAGAGATTAGACCCACCAGCAGACAGTAGAGCTTTGTGGTAGATCCCCAAACAGCTGCCAGTGCCTCTCTTGGCAATACAAGTCTGTCTGTCGTGGGTGGCCCCTCCCTGGTGTTTAAGGAGGAGTCCTGAAACCATGGCCATCTCCCCCCGCCTTCTCCACACCCACTCCACCATGCCTTTTCTTGTGGTTCCTGCAATATGGAGCTGTTGTAGTCCCTTCACACACACCATATTCCTCCTTGTCTTTGCCACTTCAGCTCCCTTTGCCTGGAAGTCCATTTCCTTGCCTCCTTGCCTGGTTAACTCCCATTTGGATTCAGCTAGTCTTGGTCAGCAGGAGTGCCCCTGTCCCCACTGCACCCCCTCTGTATTCTTCTACACGCCTCTGACCACCGTTATCCTAACGCCCATCTTGCGGGCGTCCTCTCTATTTTTTCTGTCTTCTTCAACAGATTGTAATCTCAAGGGCAGGGAGATCCAGGTGAGTAAACGCAGGTGCTCAGTCAGTGCTGGGGAAGGAATTCTTCACTGTGCTGTGGCCTTCCGTGGTGTGCGGTCAGTTAGGCGTCTGGACCCTCATTGTGCCCGGTCACTCTCACTCCTTTTTGTAACCATAGATTGCACCTGGAGTTTTACCTGGCCACTTGGCAGATGCAAACCTTTGGCCAGAATTACTGGCCAAAAGGGAGTGAATCAGTGTGGGCTCATTTAAACAAGTGTTAGAAAATCACCTAAAAAATCATGACGCTCCAGAGACCAGGTTGTATCCTTGCACTTGAAGTGCGGCTCGTCTGGTCCTCTTCTCTGAGAAGTCAGTCGCCTGCGAGGTGTGCACACAGCGCCTGGTTAGAGCTGGGTGCTTAGCACCCCCGTGACTAAGATGTTTACAGACACTCCGGCATCTGCAGTGCATTGCCCACCAGGGCTGCTGTTAGTTTGGAGTCACTTCCTCCCTGGTCTTTTCCTGTTTATCTCTCGAGGCTTGGGAGGTAGAGGTTCCCTTGACGCTGGGCTGGCGCTGTTGCCAGACAGGAGAAATACGAGACTTGGGCCGTCTCCATCTGTTTTGGGTGACTGTACCGGCACTTGCTAGCTTAAGAACATTTCTTATTAAAAACATTGCCTGCAGCCAGGGACTTACTTCGCTCTCTGTCCCAGATGGGCAGTTTTCCTTCTCTCGCTTCCACTGCCCCAGACTGATGTCCCCCGACATCAGGATTGCAGGGCGTTTTTCAGAATTGAACCCTGTACCAAAGGCTGCCTTTGAACGCAGGAGTCCTTCTCTCGGCCTCAAGGTTGGGGTGTGGGTTTTTAAGCAGTCACCCCAAGTAAAGAGTGAGAACAACCTCTTGTTTGGCTGGAGAAGAGCCAGAGCCCAGGGAGAGACTGGAGTGAGGAGGAGGATTCTGTTTAATTTGTTAATTCAGCAAGTCCACGTCAATGCCCAGTATGTGCTACACACAGAGCTGCAAATGAAAAGAGTTGGAAGGGTTGTTCAAGGGAGGAGGGAATCCGCGAGTTATAGCTTTTCTTCGTCTTCACTCAGCCAAGTAAGTGCAAAACTGGAACCAACACCAACAAGACAAGAAACACAGAAGAGCCTTTCAGGAGCTGTCTGACGTTTGTTCTCACACAGGGTGTAGACTGGCTTCCCGGGAACTCACCCCCATGTCCCATGTGCCCCACCCCCAGATCTGACGGTTGCTTATGCCCACCAGCAGTGCCTTGTTAACATGGTTTATTGAGGCAGCTGGGAAAGCTAATAGATGACATGGGATGAAGGAGAAAATAAGCCGTCATCAGTCAATTTTAATGTTAGTGTTTTTGATATTTGTGCTTGCTCATTACTTCTTAGAGTGATCTACAGATTTCCTACAGATCATCTGATAACAACATAAAAACAGTGATTATCTTTAAAAGGAATAACTAGTTCCTTTTTTTCTTTTGATTTGTGGAAATAATCTTAGATTCTACTTAGGTCTTCAGACAGTATATTTTAATTTTTTATTCTGTAGTAATACTTGTCCTTTTCTTTTATAAAATAGTGATTGTAGGGAAAAATCTTTCACAACAACCCCTGTCCTATTTAGATTGTTTTTTAATTACAAAGGGCCAGCCCTGGTGAGCTAGTGGTTAAGTTCAGCGTGCTCTACTTTGGCAGCCCGGGTTCGGTTCCTGGGCACAGACCTACACCACTCCTCTGTCAGTGGCCATGCTGTGGTGGTGGTTCACATACGACAACAGGAAGATTGGCAACAGATGTTAGCACAGGGCAAACCTTCCTTGGCAAAAAAAAGAAGAAAAAGGCAAAAAGTTGTATTAAAAATCAAATTAGAAGGAAAACATTCTATATATTCCTTCCAGTGGTCCCTTGTTAAGCACTAGATTCTCTGGGAGCAGAAATAATAGAGAACTAACGTGTTGCCCATCTGTAGGCATACATTTTAGGAACCAAGAGGGCTTAGAAGATAGGAGAGACCCTCATATGTAGAAGAAGTGGGATGAAACTGAACCAGACCCAGAAGAATTTGGCAGCAGAGATTTTTTTCATACTTGTGTGGTCTTTGATTCCTGAATGTCGTAGAGTCAGTGAAATACAGTGGCGCACGGCCCACAGCACCTGTCAGGTGTGTTTTTCTCCTTGTGAATTGTGAAGGAGAGAGCACAGTGATGAATCAGGATTTACTGTGTGAGGGCCTTTTCTGGAGTGCAGGCAGGAGGGAAGAGACCTGGGGTCTGTTCAGGGTCTGTCGCGGGACCCCCAAAGCTCTGCTGAATGTCACCACTGGTCTGCGGGGGTAGATGCAGAGGTCCCAGGCTGGCAAGTGCCCGTGGTAACCTCGTGACGCCCTGGTAGGCATCTCTAAGTTTCATCGTCGTGATTCTGGCCTTTCTTTCAGCACTTTGCTTTTCCTGTTGCCTGAGTGTCTGATGGCTCTGAGCACAGAGTCAGGGGGTGGACGTGTTTCTTTCCCGTCTGCTCTGGGTTTGGCATTTTGTTATTCTGCATTTATCTCAGTTCCGTGTCTTATTTTTTCAGTTGTACGATGTCATTGGCAAACCAGATGGTCTCATAACTGGAGAGTTAGGAGACTGGTTTTATTTATTGTTGTTTTAAAGAAGCATAGCAACAAGCACATACTTGTCTTTGCAAACACTGTTCATTTCAGAGTTGTCACCTCAGTAATCTAGACATGGCACAGTGGCATTGGCAGAACTCAAGACATGCTGAGCATGTCCCATGAGAAAGAAACCCTTCTCCTTACTTTATAGTTACGACTAGTTTTTACCTAGAAGGGTGACCTACTTTGTTAAATAGATTTGGTTCTGAGTGATTGAGACTTGGCTCTCTTTTCTGTAGAATGTGAGGCAGTGGTCTAAGGGTCAGCAAACTGGGGGTCACAGGCCAGCCACCTGTTTCATAGCATAGCCATACCCCTTAGTTTACGTGTCATTGTCCACGGTGGCTTTTGAACTACAAGGTGGAGCTGAGTAGGTGCAACAGTGACTTCATGGCCTGGAAAGCCTAAAATATTTACAGTCTGGCCCTTTACAGAAAAAGTCTGCCAACCTCCGGTCTAAATTTATTCTCTGTGTTTAAATATTTCCCTCAACCACTCAGTTCCAATTTGTAGAAACTTGGATGGTTTAGTAGTTAAAAATTATTTTTCTTGGTGCTTTCACACGTATGTAGATTGCGTTTCCTGTACTGCGCTCTCTGAATGCTCATTTATTTGTATGTTCTGAGATATGGTGAGACTGGAACTGGAAAATCTCGCTAGTGTCCTAGATAGTAAATTTTTTCAGTAAGGACTTTAGAATTTATGACCCACAGTATTCCAAACTTCAGGGGAAGCCTCCTTGCTGGTGTAAAAGACCAGTTTCTAAGAGAGCATGGGTGGTTTGGGTAAGCAGGTTTATTTCTTATGATTTATCATCTGTAACTGTAGGTAGTATTTACATAAAGGGAGCAAAAGCTTTCCAGTTTTGTGGGTACATACTGACTATATTCGGATCTAACGTAAATAGATGAATAAACTTAAATACCTAGGAAACGTTAGTTTTATTTACCCTGGTGAAAAGTTTCAAGAATGCTTAGAGTGAAATTATACCTTTTATTTATTTAATAGGTGTGCTAATGGTGTTACATATTTCTTTACTGAATTTCTTTTTTTTAAGTCAACTTTATTGAGTAATAATTTATAGGTAGTCTTAGTACATTTCTATTCTGCAGAAAAGCTAATTTGTTTTCTAGGAGACATATTAGACTATAGATTTTTAAAACCTGTTCAGGTTATCAATCTGTGCTATTTCTTTCTTTTTTTTAAGTCTTTGGTTTGTCTGGGTACTTGTGTGTTACAGGAATAATGTGCAATTCTGAAGCCATTGAGAAGAGGTCGTCCATTCATACCTTGGGAATGTTGAACTTTTAACCATGTTTGTTCTTCTGTATGCACCTTTCTTTTATTCTATAAACATTTATCAAATTGCATAGTATTTGTTATGGGAGAGTACAAATAAAGTGTAAAGTATAATTCTTGCCCTGCAGATGCTTACAGTTGGGTAGAAAAAGAAAGCAAAAATATTTTAAAAGCTAAAACTAGTATGAGCTGGGTGTAAAACAAGAGTCTTAGAGGAATCACAAGATGGTATATAATTAAATATTGAATGAAAGGTGCTTTCAATTCAGGTTTCAGCTCAGTACTTGTTGAGGCCCTGTGAATAGAGTGAGCAATAATAAAATGTAGTCCAGCCTTTAAAGAGGTCACAGGAAGATATAATGGAATTAAAAATTAAAATTGCTTGTGATGCATGGAAGAGAAGAATTGGATTTATATTTAAGGAGCAAGGAAGTGGAGATTCGAACACCACTGTTTCATGGGGTATTGGCAGGGTTTGGGAGATGCCAGGAAAGGCTTCACAGAAGAAATACTACCCACAGAGGTATTCGGAGAATGCACAAGAGGAATTCGCCCTATGTACAGAGCAGAAAGAAGAGCATGTATACAGTAGAAACCAGCATGACAAGCTAAGTGACTGTCAACGAGTAGTTCTGGAGCGTGATGTGCTCGAAAAGGTATGAAGGCAGATTGGGATTGGTGAGGTAGGCAAGTCCAAAGGCCCTCCTCTCTGAAGCTACTGAGAACACCAGATGGGTTTTAGGCAGAAGAGTGACACACTGACATGTGGGTTTCTCATGTTTTGCTCTGGTAGCTGTGGGATATGGGTGGAAAAGGAGAGGCTGGCGGCTGGAGAGGTCAGGAAGGCCCACCAGGGAACTGAGAGGTAAGCAGCCCAGAGGGGTGGATTGGGCCTCAAGGAGAGGCAAGGCTGTCTCAGAACAAGGGTGGAAGGTATCGTTGTCTTCAGAAGATTTGAGTTTGAGTTGCTTTGAATGGAAAGTTTATAAAGTCCTTGGAGACAGAGTCAAAATGATGGGTTGAGGATTAGATTGTGGGCAGTCTCAAAAGCCAAGAAGTTTGGACCTTGCCTTACACATAAGGAGAGATGGTGAGATGAAAACCCCTTTGCTTCTGAACACATATACACTGTCCTCTCCCATTACAAGGGGTAACTCTCTGTCCCTCCGTTTATAGCTCTGTCCAGTCCCTTCTTGGCCACTGGAGGATGTCACAACAATACTTGTCCCCTCTCTCCTGCACCTTAGCTTTTCCCAGATCGTTCTCAAAATCATAAAGCTGCCACAGTACCTCTTAGGGTAACAAAACAACCTGCCTAACCCTGCTTCCTCTACTACCTTTTTTCTCTGCCTCCCTTTACAACAAATCTCCCTGAAACCGTTTTCCATCCTTGTACCCCCTGCTTTTCTCCTCCCATTTAGGCTTTTGTCTTACCACTCCACCGAAACCACTCTTGTCGAGCTCCCTGGTGACTTCCATGTCATCAAGCCCAGGGGTCTTGGCTTTCTCAGTTGTCATCTTACTTGACCTGTCTGAAGCACTTGTCTGCTAGGTCCTTCTTAGTGCTTTCTTTTGCTAGGCTTCCAGGATACTATTTTCTCTTGGTTCTCATCCTGCCTCACTGATAGCTCTTCTGTCTTTCCCATCTTTCTAGCCTGTAAATGTTGATGTGTTCATTTATTCTCAGGAAGTTCTCATCCAGGCCAATGACTTTAAAAGCCATCTAGATCCTAATGACTCGCAGGTTTATATATCTGGTCTGGCCCTCTCCCCTGAGTTCCAGACTTGAATCTAACTAGCTATTTAGCAGCTCTACTTAGATCTCCAGTGAGCTTCTCGAATTTAATATAGCCAAAACCTAACTCTTGATTCCTCTCCTTTCCTAAACCTGCTTCTTCCCTACTTTCCCAGTTAGTGACTGGGAACTATTCTACCAGGTGCCCAGTCCAAAGAATTTGGAGTGATACTTAACCCCTCCTTTTCTCTCCTTTGTCACCCACGTTCAGCCCATCCACAAATCCTGCTGGCTCTCTTCCTTTGAGATATATACCAAATCTAGCCGTTTATCATCACCTTTACTTTCCAAGCCCGGGGCATGTAATCTGTCCCCTGGATCATTACAGACAGCCTGTGCCTTGGTTCCCTGCTTCCACACTTGGCAGCCAGAATGACCCATCTGAAATATGCCGATCATCTTAACTCCTCTGCTCACACCCTGGAGTGTCCTGCCGCTGTGCTCATGGACGATCCAGAGCCCTCACCGTGGTCTACAAGACCCTCTAGTCTGCTCTCTGGTCTTGCCTACCGTTCTCCCCTGCCCTCATGTGTAGAACACTGCAGAAGGGATGTGATTGGGCAATTCCCTGGGGAAACACAAATGGCTCAGGAATGTATGGATCGATGTCCAACATCACTGAGCATTGAGGAAAAACAAAATGAAGTGCAGCGTAGTATTTTACCTATCACGTTGGCAAAGTTGAAGAGCGATAATCCAGGGTTGAAGACTCTTGAATCAGCACCCATTTAGATCTGTGGTGTCCTTTGTGAGGACAGTTTGGCAAGAAGTGTCAAAGAACCTTAAGATTTTTGGCAATTTCTAAACTACAAAGACTACTTTCAGGAATTTATACAAAGGAAATAATTGGTTGACTACAAAAATTTTTGTCTGTAATTACTGAAAAGTTGAAACAATCTAAATCATTAATAGAAGATAGTTAAATTATGGTCCACTTATACAATAGAATAGTATGGTGTATTAAGAAGAATGTAGAACCATCAAGATACGCGTAGCTGTGTGTTATACAAGTGAAAGTACATCATGTTCGAAATCAATATGTATAATATAGATTCACTCTTCTAAATACACATGAATATGTATATTCAGAAAAGAAATGGGAAGGCTGTATAGCTGGAAGTTGACTCTGGTTACTTCAATTGGTGAGATTAGAAGTAGTCTTTAATTTCTCTTTTATTTTGTAATGAGCATTTGTTACTTTTATAATTGGAAACAATTAGAGAAAGAAAAGGCTGCAGAAGAAATGAAGGCGGTAGCATCTAGATGTACCGTATATATTTCACTTTGAAATGGAAGCTGCCGGGCAGGAATTCCTTCGATTTCCTGGTCCCTTCCTCACCCACCCGCTGCTGACCGTACTAAGCATTGCACCTGTCTCTGGAGGGGGCCTTATCTCCACCCCTCAGGAAGCCTTGTTCTTCCTCCCGTCTGAGTGCCTCCCTGCTCACTGGCTCATTGCTCGCCTCTGTCCTCAGCATGTTCATTTTTACAGGCTCCTATCAGTATTTAAACAGGCTCGTGTCTCAGCCTTCTTCCAAAACAAGCAATGCGTGCTCTATGTCCAGCACTTTATTCTAAATTTGTTACTCTGTGATTACTTTGTAGAACTTGCTCATATTTTTCCAGTAGATCATTGTGTATTCAGTTATTCTTTCCTTTATTCATTCACACAATAAATATTTACTCAGTATTTTCTGTATGCTGAATGCCAGGAATATAGAGATGAAAGATTCACAGCTTCTATTTTTGGGGCGCTTACAGGGAAGTGAAATGTGTCCTGAAATAAAAATAAAATGCCAAAAACTTGGGGCCAGCCCCGTGGCATAGTGGTTAAGTTTGTGTGCTCCACTTCGGTGGCCTGGGTTTGTGGGTTTGGATCCCGGGTGTGAGCCTATACCACTCGTCAGCCGTGCTGTGGCAGCAACCTACATATAAAGTGGAGGAAGATTGGCACAGATCTTAGGTCAGGGCTCATCTTCCTCAGCAAAACAAAAACAACAAAAACTTTTAGAGTTCAGACTTTTTCTTTGGAGGAAGAGGTACACTGTATAAGTAGGTGTTTTATCTGCTAATTGAAAATTTTTTACCTTAATATCGTTAGTCATTAGAGAAATGCAAATTAAAACCACAGTGAAAGACCACTAGCCACCCTTTAGAATGGCTACAATAAAATAAAATAAAATGGTCAGACAATGTGCTGGGGAGGTTGCAGAGCAATTAAGAACTCATATCCGTTGATGATGAAAATGCAAAGTATAGCCGTTCTGGAAAACAGTTTGACAGTTTATTATTTAATTTACTATATCACTTAGTAATCCCATTCCTGGGTACTTACCCAAGAGAAATAAGATCATATCTTCACACCGAAACCTATATGTGATTGTTTATAGTGGCTTTAAAATTCATAATTTTCAAAAACTGGAAACAACCTAGATGTCCTCCGCCTGGTAAGTGGGTAAACTGGAGTATATCCATAGCGCAGACTACTACTCGGCAGCGAAAGGGGTGGCCTGCCGGGCCACAGGGCAGCGTGGAGGAAATGCACGGCTGTCAGGCCGAGTGAAAGAGCCAGCCTCAGAAAACTCCCTGCTATGCCATATAGCTCCCTTTCTATGACAGATAGAGCAAAACTAGAGGGTGGAAAACAGATCAGGTTGCCACGAGCAGGGTTTAGGAAGCGGGCTTGATTATAAAGGGGCTCATGGGGATTTTAGGGCGTGGTGGAACCGTTCTGTGTCTTGATTGTAGTGGCAGTTAGTAAGCATTTGTCAAAGCTCATAGAACTATACATTAAAAAGAGCAAATCTTACGTTTTTGTAAATTATACCTCAGTAAAGCTGACTTAGAATTTTTTTGAGGCAACAGAAAAAAAATTTTTTTGATATGTACTATATTCACACGGTTCAGAAATCCCAACATTATGAAGCACTACAATGAAAAGCCACGTTGCTACCCTTGGGCCTCATAATCACTAAGTTTCTTATGTATCTCTGTGCAGGTATCGTCATAGATGGTTCTCATTTTTACATCTTTCTAACGCAGCTTATTAATATTATTTTCTGCACCCGTTCTTTCTGCATACCATATGTATTATAGTTCTTTTCACATCAGTGCATTGAGATCTTCCATTCTTTTCTACAGCTGCGTGACAAGAATATTGTTGTATGTGAGGGCATATGCTTTATTTAACCAATTCTTATGTGACGGACCCAGATTTTTTCCCATCTTTTCCCGTTATGCACAGTGCTGCAGTGAATAACCTTGTACAGTCGGTTTTGCTATAACACTGTTGAAAACACAAATTTGTTCCAATGCAGTAGATGTATCAGGAAACAATTGGAGCATGACTTGAAGCCCGAGTTTGCTCACATATGATTTCATCCCTCAGAAACACTAGGTTAGCACAGAAGACTGTGGATGGAGTTGTGTAGGAACCTACACAAAACACACTCATACACACACCTCACACTTCCACCAGCGACCTCATCTCCCCATGGGTTGAGTAACGTCACACCGGTCCACACCTGGTGTTACAACTTCCCTCCTACCCTCCAATTTCAGATAACCCTCCTGCCACCACTTCACAAAAACTCAACAAGCCACAACCCTCTGATGCCCAGTTCCACAGGCAAACTGCAGGTCTTTTTCAAGGTAAACTTTATCTATGTATTTCTTAATCATTTAACATGCATAAAACCATGCTACTGTTTTTATTAAATGTGTCACTGACGGACTTGTTGAGTGTTAGGCCCCTGACTTCATTTTTACTGGAAGCCCTGAGGTTTTATTGCCTGATTTTGCATCATGCAGTGGTACATAAACACGTTATATATATGTTGTGTTATAGCAGGACTGTGCCATATGTGGGTATATCTGTAGAATAGATTCCCAAGTGAAAGGGTCCAGAGTTTGAGGAGTTAAATTCTGGGGATTGCTGCTATGATATAGTTGGTTTGGTTTTTTCTTTTGTATAAAGAACGTTATGATAGAGCTGAAGAGTGTGTGTGAGCATGGTTTGGGAATAATTCCACTCCCTTTAATCTTAGACTTGTGGGTGTTTCTGGATGTGTGATGGCCATTAAGGAGGCCCTTTGCATGTTGGTGCAAGGCAGATACCTCCTGGAGGCGGGGATCTCAGGAGAAGCTGGAGACGATGTGTGAAGTTGTGACGATTCTCCCTCTGACTTCTTCGAAATCCCCTGACACAGAAAGAGCCTTTCAAGCCAAGAGACAAGAAGGGACTGGTTGTCAGAATGGGAAATGTCTGATTGTGAGAGAGCCCATGCATTCCAAGACACATTCACCAAGTGTCATCCAAGTGCTTTCCGAGGCATTTTAGATCACGCAGCTCAGCCTAGAGCCCATGGCTAGGGCATTCAGAGCAGAGGAATTTGGTAAGAGGAACCAGTGCTTGCTTTCTTAGAGGATGTGAAGATCAAGGAAAAATTGGAGATTAGGGAGAAAGTTTAGGAAGTGTTCCCAAGTGTTTGTTTTATTTGATATTTTATCTAAAGTTTTACAAAACTTTTCAGACCCTGCCAGCTTAATAGTTCACTCTTTCTTTAGTAAAGAGTGCTATTTGAAAGCAAACAATAATTCATAACAGAATAGAAAAATATATTTCTTTTCTGATTTTAGGTAAATATGAAGTCTACTCAAGGCGCTGATTCCCTCGAGATCAGCTTACACTGCATTGGCCCCAGAAGGAAATAAATGACCTTGAAAGCCTTGAAAACATTGATGATAGGCTTTACATTTTCTTAATGCTGTTTTTTCCATTTTCATGTGATTTATAAAAATTGCCTTCTGTCTCATAAAGTAGTATCAACTATCATAATATTGAAAATATAAGTTATGAAAATCAGTAAAGCACGTTTAAATAAGTTAGTATTTAAAATTTAACAAAGAAGAAAGTCACTTGTTTTGTTAGCCAATGTGAACATGGCAGGTTTGAAATGGAAACTGGTGTTTAAACCTGTAATTTTCTTGTCGTCAGTGATTTTGAAACTCTGCTCCATTGTTTTGGGATTGCACAGTTCATTTCTGCATTTTTTATAAAGATGTTGAAAAAGAAGGAATATCTTACACATTGTTGACTCTTTTTGAAAATAGTAATTATTGATTCAGCTAAACTGCTCTTCATTTAATTTATTATCTACTGAGGATTTCTTTATTGATATTTCTCTTAAAACTTTGATTTTATATTAATATAACTACAGCATAACAAGAAATAGAATATTAAATCCTTCATCTTAGAAAATCCACTTCATGTTTCTCTGAGGCCTCTTGCCCTATTATGTGGCTGGAAAGATAAATTTCTGTTCTCTACGTCCTTTATGATTATTTGCTACAACTCTCTTGCTTTTAGAAAGATGTCTTGTGCGTGGACTCTTCCAGGTGATCTTAACCTTGTCCATCTTTTATGCACAAAATTCCACGGGAATTAGAATTAATAGATATTTAAATACCTTTATTGAAGCATAGCAGAAATATTCATGGCTGACTATTATTTTCTTAAAGCTTTATTCTCAAGAGACCTCTTATTCATTCTATGGCTACATAAGTGCTAATCCGGGAGACTGGGGATGGTCTGTTTTATGCAGTCAACAGTTTTCTGAGGGAGTACCTTTGGGAGAAGGGGCACTGTGTCTCAGAGGCACTACCTGGTTATTGGCTTTGTTCTCCCTCTTTTTTCCCAGAGACGACTCTTATAATCTGGGGTATCTGTGCATGGATCCCAGAGGCGATGTGCTTAGGAAAACAATAAAAGCAACCGTAGGATTTTGGTCTTTAACTTGGAGAAGCAGCACACTCCTTTGCCCTTGTCTAGATTCAAGACCCTTTGAACGCCTGCTAGACTGATTTGCTTTATAAAAGACAGTACTTTCTACTCTTTTAGTTGAAACTTGGTTATGTAACTTTACTATTATTAATAAAAGAACTTTTATTGAGGATGTCTCTGTGTCCCAGGCACCCTTTCGTCCCCCCGTCCCCCAGCACCCTCTGAGGAAGGCGCTGTGGTGACGCCCACCCTACAGTCTGGGGGCTGGGTGTCTGTGGAGGTTGGGAAGCTTTCCCCTGTCACATGATCTGTGAGCAGTGGAGGCAAGGAGACAAGTCCCAGCCCGTCTCTGGGACTCCAGAGCCAAACTCTCAACCACTTAAACAGATTTTCCTAGAAGGACACATTTGTCAGGTGATCAGTGTAAAAATAATTATAAAAATCTTTATCATTTCTTTATCACTTAGCTCACAGTTGCTTGTCTCTTATTGCCAAAAATAGGAATGCTATTTCGCATGAGAACTTACTTCTACTTCAGCCTTGTTTTTCATGAGGGTTGAGCCAAATTTTGTTCCATTCATGAGGCTGACAGTTCTTTCTTGATTGAATTTCCTTGTGATGTGACATTATTTAATTCCAGACTGCAGTGCACATCATCACCAAAGAATTTGTTTTAAAGTTAACCCACTAATTTTACTTCAAAGGTTCCACATGGGAATCTGTTGAATTAACATAATTATGTCTTAGCAATAGCTAAAGAGGGAAACTTTTAACTTTGATTTTATATCTCTCGATAGCTTTCTCTCGCACTCTCTCGCTGAGTTCCCCCCTACCCCGTATACAAATGCGCTCACACACCCAACATACACCACCAGGCAATCTCCATAAAGTGGTTTCAAACTTTTTTGTTCTTGAGATAACCAAATGATGTTATTTAAAACGAAAGACCTTCTGGCAAACTCTTTCCTCATAGAAGGAATAATTACTTAATCATTAGGGGGAAAAGTTAAAATGTTTAAAATTAGCCAGAGATTTAATTTAAAATGGCACATTGGCAAGCTTACATATGCTTTCTAGATATAACACTAACTCATTGGGTGTTTACTGAAGAATTATGTTTTCGTATGTTATCTGCTTTTTTAAAAATAACATTTCTATCTCTTGCAAAGAAAATTTAGGTAATGTTTTCTCTTCAAATATCTGGGTGTTTGTGTTGAATCAAAAATGTAAGTGTTTTTGAGAAAAAAAAAAATACATAATTTTTTACTCTTCTGATAAAGTTTACCCCGTTCTCTAGAAAGTAGCCCCTTCACGATTACCCCAGCCCTACCCTCCCTTTTTGTTACATTTTAAAAAGAACCTTCTAGTTTGGTTACTGTGTTGTTAAATAAGCATGATTAACTTAAGCTATCATGAAAGACTTCTTAGTTTTTAAAGCGTTTCTGGTTTTGTTCTCTCAGTGACTTTCTCTCTCCTTTCTCCTGATAAAGCAAATGAAGAAGCACCCTTGCCGCCAGTGTGACAAATCCTTCAGCTCCTCGCACAGCCTGTGCCGTCACAACCGGATCAAGCACAAAGGCATCAGGAAAGTTTATACCTGCTCGTAAGTCGTAGTTTCTAATGTGGAAGCACAGTGAAAGGAGTAAGCTGGAACTTCTCCAAGGTTTTTCGTATTTTGCCATTACTTTCTGCTCCACATCCTCTGCTCCAGTTTATAGATTTTGTTTC
This sequence comes from Equus caballus, assembly GCF_041296265.1. Taxonomy (NCBI): domain Eukaryota; kingdom Metazoa; phylum Chordata; class Mammalia; order Perissodactyla; family Equidae; genus Equus; species Equus caballus. Next base: position 84,512,976 of record NC_091691.1, read on the forward strand.
TTAAATATATTCTGTTTTGACATACAGTTTCTTGGTTGTAATGCTTAAAAATACTAAAGTAAAACGGAGCAGTTTCTTGCATACCCTGTGTACATTCCTATGTTCTTATCTGTTATCCAGGCGTATGTATTTTATTACTGAGAATTTTGGAGAAGTGATTGATTTCCAGGTGCTTTTTGGTCTCTATACACACAGTGAGTTGCCAGCATCGGCGGGCTGATTTGGCTGGTTGATTTACTCCGTGGTTTGGAGCAGGCCCTGACAGAGCCCGGTCATGGAGTCAGTCCTAGGCTAGACCATTTGCCCCTTGGCTGCAGCCCACCACCTAATGCAGAGCAGCCTTTTCTCAGCACACACTGTTGGACCGTCATAGCACTCAGTGCATGGTCGTGTGTGACTTCTTTGTGTATTTGAAGATTAGAACTTGTTATATTATGGTTAGTGAAAAAGCTTTATCACCCATTCAACTAGAACATGCCGAAAGTGAGTTGATATAACAAGGTCACTTACTTTAAGGCGCTTCTCATAAAAGAGAGAGGACTAAAAGACCCAGAAGTCATGTGGCCAGTGTGTAGCGTGTGACCATGATGAAAGCAGGGCTCCGTGTACCATGTGGTCAGGAGGCGGTGAAGCTTGGCTGTTAGATCAGTGGGGTTTTACTGTGTCTTGGTTGGTTAGGGAAAATTTCTTGGGTAGGAAAATAGGGATGTAGACTCTCCTTCAATGACATTGAAGCTGGGAGTGATTCCGATGAGATGAGAACATTCCGTAAATAAAGTCTGTATGTTGAGACCACACTGAAAGCATCAGAGAATTTAGAAGGAAGCCCAGGACCGAGCAGATGAGAAGGAAGTCTGGCGAGGCCTAACCCCTCATCTGATGGGTTTTGTCTATTTCCTGGTGAAGTCAGTGTCAAGCAGTAAAATGGGATTGTCCGGCTCCTTTCGTTTGTTCTTCGGTGTCGGTACCGGCTCCTGTCACAGCCCCTGGAGAGGATCTCTAACCTGAAATCATCAGGGTTTGGGACCAATCATTATAACATCCTCAGAAGCCTTTTCAAAGGCAGCAGATATGGTTCAGTGTCAGACCGTGAGGGACTTGTCATCCTCCTTCACTGTGATCTTCTTGGTGTCTGCCTTATAGTGTCTGTAATCACCAGGGTCATTAACTTTTTGTTTACCTGTTTTGGACCCTATTAAGAAAATGGTAAATTCATATCTTCTAAAAAAATTGTATTCATAATCTACAGGGGATTTTTGCACAAGATGAAATGGAAACTTAAATAATTGACCTGCTTTGGATATCTGTTCACCATTTTCTGTGTTTTAATCTACTGAATGAACACGTGTTTGAGTGCTGTGGTTATAATCACGCATACTGTGTTTGTGTTTTGATGCGGAATTTGACAGGGCTGGAGCCCCGTCTTCTCTTCCTGATGGCAGAGTGGCCCAGGATGGTTACCATCGGCAGGAAGGGTGAGGGAGGGACCTTCTTCGTATTAAGTGCCTCTCATGATGCAAATTCTGAAGGAACACTCTGAGTCATTGTAAAGAAAACTTTTGAAATTTAATATTCTCCTTTTTAAAATTAAAGCCATCTGGAATTATGAATTAATTATGAATACTTTAACCAAACCTAGAAAATAAATATTCCATCTGAACCAAATTAGGCTGGTCCTGTAAGGACACAAAAATTGACAGAAAACTCTTTACAAAAGCTGCGAAATTGTTTTTCACCAATTGGAAACTATGATTTATAGCAAGATGGCTATTTCGCTTTGGACCTTTGGTCTTCATACAGGTCATCTTGACCCTTCAGAGTGTACCGTCGGTGGTGAAGGTCTTTCAGCGACAAGTACCTTCTTCGGCATGAGTTACTTTTCGGCAAGTAGGTTATCTCCCTGTCTTGGCTCCACAGGCACTGCCCCGACTCCCGGCGTACCTTTACGAAACGGTTGATGCTGGAGAAGCATATCCAACTCATGCACGGTATTAAGGACCCGGACTTGAAAGAAATGGCAGAAGCCGCCAACGAGGAGGAGACCGAAATAAAAGAAGATACCAAGGTCAAACACTGCACTTGATCTCTTTGTAGTAAAAGTGTGTCAACTTGCTTTTCCCATGTGTTCTTTCCATTTAAATTTTCCTACAGTTACACAATTTTAAAAATTCAGGGGCTGGCCCTGTGGCCGAGTGGTTAAGTTCGCGTGCTCCGCTGCAGGCTGCCCAGTGTTTTGTCGGTTTGAATCCTGGGCGCGGACATGGCCCTGCTCATCAAGCCACGCTGAGGCAGTGTTGCACATGCCCCAACTAGAAGGACCCACACGAAGAATGTACAACTATGTACCGGGGGACTTTGGGGAGAAAAAGGAAAAAAATGAAAAATCTTAAAAAAAAAAAAAATTCAGACTATGCATAAAGGTATAAAATAATGGGTAATCTCCCTCTACACCCATTCTGACCTTTCATCTTGCTCCTATTAGGTTTCTTCTATATCCTTCCAAAAACAGCTGTAGGGATCTCTTTACATTTATAGATTTTAAAATTTTATGTTGACTCATGGAAATTGTCTCTTAGCCAGAAGGAGTGTATAAAGCTAGATTCTTTTTCATTGGCAACATATCGGTTGTGAGAGGTACCTAATAAAAATTGATTCCTTTCAGCTTCTCTTTGTAACGATAAAAGATAGCATGACAAATTCGTGCCTCGTTCTTACACCAGTGGATAGTGAACTTGAATCAGACAACAGGATACGTGATGACCTGTGTAAAGAGGTGTGTGTGCAGGTGCTTTTAGAGTTAAAGCAACAGTTGAGCAGACGTTGTAGAGACGTCTTTCGTTGGCACTGTGCTGCATCTGGAATGTACCTGGTAAAAGCGGCTGTGTGCTTCAAGGAGTTAACCACTGAGTAGAGCCTCGTTAGGATACAAGTCAGACTAGTGTCGCATTGAACTGTAATCCCTTCCCTCGAGTAATGGCGGGGGCGGGGTGGCAGGTGAAGTAAACAGTGTAGGTGCAGAGGCAGCTTCTGGTCCAGGCCGCGTGTGAGTGGTGCCCTGTGAACAGGCCCGAAAGGGAGTAGGGAGGAGTGAGTGTTCTTTTGGCTTGGGTTTTTGGAGAGCTAGAAGTGAGGGGATTTGATGTGGGTCGGACCTGGAAAGCTGGAAAGGAAAGAGGAAGGCATGGCCAGCGGGGGAAGGGGTCTGCTGATGGCGAGGGGGCAGGAAAGGGCAGTCCCTCCAGGTGAGTCCCCAGTGGCTCTCCATCTTAGTCAAAGAAAAAGCACAAGTCCCTGACATTTTTTCTCACACAAGGTGCTTTTCAGTCCGTCCGCCCCCTGCCTCTCCCTGGCCTCGTGTCCGCACACAGCTGGTCACCTGCTCCAGCCCCACTGGCCTCCCTGCTGTCCCCTGAGCACACAGGCCAGCTCCCACCTCGGCCTTTGCACGCACAGCTCCCCATGTCTGGACCCTTCCCCTGACGTGGGGGCACATGGCTCGCACCATGGCTGCGACAGGCCTCTGTTCGGATGTCAACTATCACCAAGGCCGTCCCTGACCGAGCCACGTGACCTAACAGCCATCCCCCTCTCCTGTGTCCTGGTTTGTTCCCGTGTGTCTGACACACTGTAGATTGACTCCTTTGTTTTCATCCTGCTCCACTGGAGCCTCCCTCCCGTGAAGGCTGGGGCTTGTTTGGTCATGCTAGCCCACTGGCCGGAGTGATGCCTGGTCACACGGGAACTCCGCTCACTTTTGCGGGGTGGATGAAAGGTGTGAGCATGGGGTGCAGTGGCAGACGCGCAGCTGTAAGAAAACCCAGATCCCGCAGCTCCCAGGACACGTCTTCCCAGCGGCTCTGGAGTCCGAGAGAGCTGATCGTTTTATCACCCACACAGCAGACGGGTTTCAGTTGTGTCATCTGTTGTTTTTCTTCTTCTCAAAGGTTCCCAGTCCCAAGCGGAAGTTGGAAGAACCAGTTTTGGAGTTCAGACCTCCCAGAGGAGCAATTACTCAGCCACTGAAAAAGCTAAAGATAAACGTTTTCAAGGTTCACAAGTGTGCTGTGTGTGGCTTCACCACCGAAAATCTGCTGCAGTTCCACGAACACATCCCTCAGCACAAGTCGGACGGCTCGTCCCACCAGTGCCGCGAGTGCGGCCTCTGCTACACGTCGCACGTCTCCCTGTCCAGGCACCTCTTCATTGTGCACAAGCTGAAGGAGCCGCAGCCGGTGTCCAAGCAGAACGGGGCCGGAGAGGACAGTCAGCAGGAGAACAAGCCCAGCCACGAGGACGACGCGGCCGACGGCGCGGCGTCAGACAGAAAGTGCAAAGTGTGCGCCAAAACGTTCGAAACGGAAGCTGCCTTAAATGCTCACATGCGGACACACGGCATGGCCTTCATCAAATCCAAAAGAGTGAGCTCAGCTGAGAAATAGCCACCGACCTCCCCACGGAGAACCCCTGTCCACATTGGAATAAAAAGGACATTTTTGTTACAAGAAGTCTGCAGAATAATCGAGTTAACAGTCCTGTCCAGGCTGTTGCAATATACTCTCCTTCAGTGTACCTTCACCTCGTCGTGTATGTCCTCGATGAGTATTAAAACAGTATTTGAGTTTAAAAGAGTTTGTATATATTTAAATGAATAACTTTTTATACTCTTTGTTACATGTTTGTATCAGTATTTAGTGGAAATTTTTTTTTTTTTTTTTTTCTTTCCAGGTTAGAATTTTTCTTTTTGTACTGTTTCTTTAAAACAGAGTTCTTAGTAACAGGGGCAGTTCCTGAATTCAAATAAACCATTTTGTATGTTACAGATTTGAATGGGTTAACTAATTACAGGCTAAGATAATGCCTTTTTTAGTGTTTTTAATTTTTAGAATTCACTACATAAATTGTAGGTGATTGTGGGTCTCAAAACACTAGGGACTTTTAAGTGTCTTAGCACCATCCTCAACGTGCCTGCTCTAAGTCTGGGGGTGCGCGTTTCTGACGTGACCGCACTCCGCGTGTGGCATTTTTTCCAGGCCACGCCAAACAGTGTTTAAAGCAGCCTTGCAGGTAGCTTCTTTCCCGGTGGTGGATAAAAACTTAGGCCAGAAATCCAGCAAGGAATGTGGATTTCCTTAATTCCATCTTCGAACGGGAGGAAGGGTATTATTCTAAAGGGAAAAAACGGGGGCTGGCGGTTTTCTGAGCAAATTTGCAAGGCTGGCTTATAGAGCACAAGGAGATAAAGTTACGAAAGGGCTGGACTACTGTAAAAGTTACAAATATATAGTTAGATCAATAGGTTTATATAGTCAAGTTTTTGTCATGTAATTTATTAACTATTACAAAGACACAACTAAAGATATCAAGTATTTCTCTGGCTCTTGACAGGAAAAAAAAAATCACAGTTGACTTAACCCTTTGCTGTCGAAAGAGTTGGCGTTTCCTGTTCTGGGTGCTACTGCCAAACGTTCTGGTACTTAGAGTTGGGATGCACAACTTCAACCACCGACTTATCGATGCAGCCGCCTGCGCATCGCGATTGGCCGTTCAATTAAGCACTGAGCCACCTGGGTTTAGTTCGGTCATTTCAATAAGTATCTTTCATATCAGTAGTTCTGCTTTATTGAAGTGCAGCAGAGGTACTCTTCTGTCCCTTCCGTTTATAGTTCTCTGGGAGAGTTATATTTTTTGGGTTTCGTTTTGTGTTTTCTTTTGCATTTTATATCTTGTATTTATCCCTGAACATGTTTTGTACTTTTTTTTTTTTAAAGAAAAGAAATTCTTTTGTGTATATATAGATACTTGCATGATATACTGTAGTCAACGTTCGGTTCCTCAAAAGGTCTTGCTGCTGTCAGGTGTGGTGCACTACATCCATCATAACTGTATTAAACACATTTCATATGTAAATAAACGTGGGACATTTGGCCCTTGTGCTTCTGTGAGAGAGTTATTGATGGTGGGTCTCTGACGTTTTCATGAAGTTTAGGAAGTGATTAATCACAGGGACAGGCTACAGGATATTGCAAAATTCTTCCCACTCAGAAGAAGGGCATATTCGTTCTCATTAGCAATTGGCGGTTTTGTCACATTCTTGTTGACTCCTATCAGTCCATCGGTATAATCCGAGGGCATGATTAAGTGTTCCTCAACTTGAAATTCAGTTTCTGTTACTTGTTATATTTATACTTGTATTTCCCTAAGTTGTATTCATAGCACTTTCCTATGTTTCTGCATTTGAACCTTGCAATAAACCTGTGCGGTGGGCTGCACAGGTCTTAACAGCCTAGTTCTACAGTTGAGGAAGCTGAGCTCAGATAAGTTCTTTGCCTAAGCCCTCATAGCTGGGAAGTGGCTTTGCATCTTAGAACCCAGATATTCTTGCTCTAAACCTAGTGCTCGCCTGTGTGTTCATGTACATATTGACAAATACTCACTTATTCAACAAATAAAATGTATGTGCAAAACACGATACTAGAATTTTTGTTTGTGGCACTAATGTCTTTTATAAGATAACCGGAAAGTCTGTCTAAAACACCCAAAAATGCTTGGTAATATGAAATTAGCATCTATTAAATGCCTAGTTGAGCATCCAAGAAAGTTTTTTAAAAATGCCCACAGGTCCAAGATGAAGAAGAAACTGAAATACAGGGTAGAAAAGCAGCATACCATGCTGTAGCCCTGGGAGGAAATTCGGATGGTTCAACTGAAGAGAGAATCGGTGTACTGGAAGATAGATCGTGAAGAAATTACCTGGAATACAGCACAGAGATAAAGAGATGAAATATATGAAAGAGGTTAGAAGTCAAAAAGGACGAAATGTGAAGATCTAACAAGTTTTATATGAGTTCCAAAAGAGGGAATAGAATTTAGGAAGGGCTAGCATGGAAGATTCTTAGCCATTAATGAAAGACATGAATATTTGGGTTAACTTGGTGAATGCAGAACAAAAATCCACACTAGGACTTGTGAATTCTATGCAGTCTTCATTAGCTGTAGATGCTGTGTGGTTGTAGATGTGGGCATTTGAGAAACGGGACCTAATCAGATTAAAGGCAGAAAACGGGCCTGCTCAGTGAGTTCTTAGGAAGCCGATTTCCTCTGTTTAGTAGGGAGGTACGAGCTGAGGCTGACAGTGTAAGCTTGTGCCAAGTTGTAAAAAGCCTTGAAGGACAGACTAAGGGGTTTGTACTCTGATAGAGATGAGTTATTTGGACAGGGGAGTGACATAACCATATGAATTGGTGACAGTGTTTAGAATGGGTGGTGGGAGAGTGTATCAATCAGCATAAGTTATGCTATAGTTACAACCCTATATCTTAATGACTTATGACAAGACTGAGTTCTTGTTTACATTTGATATCCATTGAGGGTTGACTGCGACAAGTGCCATTAAATGCTCTGGCCCAGAAGTGACAAGGGGTCACTTCTCACAGCTCATTGGCCAAAACCAGTTACATGTTCCTATGTAATCACAAGGAGGCCAGGAAGAGTGATTCTACCATGTGCCCAGAAGGCTGAAAATACTTGAACAGCATAAATGACCATCACAGGAATAAGGTGTAAGTCGGTGTGGCTGTGGTGCTAATGCAGTAGTGCATGTGGGCGTGCAGACTCGACTGAGGAGAGGAGGCTTGGAGAGAGGCTGCAGTTGTGGGTGGCATTTCAGAAGTAGTATTGTGAGGATTTTGTGTGGTGGGATACAGAGAAAGAGGATAAGTCTGATTGGAAAGTTCAAACCTAGGTGATTTCTGAAATAGATGTTTTTTTCAAGGTTTAGATTACTTACATAGAAATATGAAAGAGCTAGTTACGGGGAAGCTTGTGCTTTAGATATACATACGAGATACGTTCTTGTTTGAATGCGTCTGGTTGGATGATGTTATTTTATCAATAACTGAGTAACAGTGATGCATAAAGAAGGATGCCAGCAAGGTGATAAGAACTTATAACATGAGAAAAAGGAAAATGTGGGCTTAGACTCCATGGCATAAATCACTTCTTCCTCCCAAACACATTTTCAGCAAATTCCTGACTCCTACTCTAGTAAGTATTCTGAAGAACAGCTGTTCCACCCTAAAGCCCTGGTGGGTGCTTCTCTCCAGGGTCAGTGGGCTGGTGAGTTCCATCCCAGGATCTTTGACCAACAGGGAGATTTCCTGTTGGAAACTTGGGCCAAGATTAGTGTATTATTTCATGTTAAAATATTCATCATGCTGTGAGCATTGTTTTTTAATGCCTACTTGGAAGGGGATAAAAGGAAAATGTGTTTGAAGAACTTCATAAAATATGACTTAAAGGAACCATTCATCTATCCCAAAGAATGGTCTGAAAATAGAGAGGGGTGTGCTGAGTGTGGGATGCTATTTATGCCATTTAGTTACACGCAAACACACACACACTTTGCAAATCAGATGCTCTAAGGATCCCAGAGTGTAGCTCTTAGTGTTAAGCATGCATCTTCTAAATAAGGAACCTAGACTTAGTTACCTTAAAAACATGGCTCCCGCTTAGGCATAAGTCGTTCTTTGCTTAAATGGATCCTTCAACCTTCTTGTTTACTTGGAGTTTCTTTTTGCAATTAGGGGCCTCACATCCCTACAGAGTTAATCGTAAACCTTTGCTATATGACAATGTGAACTTAATCTCTGCAAAGAGCCTCTCTTCTGATTATTAGAAGCTTCTGTACTAGCCAGTTGTACTTCTGTAGTCACCGTCACCCCCAAACCATTTATTTTGAATAGCCCAGCCTTGGTCCACATGATTTGGGTGTGAGGCTGAGTTTGAGACTTGGCTACTGTCAGTCTTCCCTGTAAAAGAGAGCATTCTCTTTTCACATCCATTTTCCCCTCCCTGCTGTCCTGATTTTGGTGAACATTTTAGTAAGGACTCAGTACATTTGATGGTAAAACTTTCATCATCTTAGCCTATATATTTCTGGGATTTTGCTCACTCGCATTTGCTGCCTTTGTTGGGAAGGCAGATGTGAGGGAGCCCAGCATTAGATCCTGTGTGAATTAGGGTTCTAGCAGGACATGATAGCACACTAGAAAATGTTTAAAGAAATTAAGGGCCTATATATGGAGCTGTGGGCTGGAACAAGGGATGTTGAGGCACCCAGGGACTAGCATGGTGGGGAGCCGTTACTACCCTCAGGTCTGCCGAGAGGGGTGGAGTTGGAGCCTGGAACAGGGACCTCTAGATGAGAGCCAGAGCCAGAGACACAGTGAAGCCAAGAGGGTGTGGGAGGGAAATGACAAAGAAGCTGTTTCCTCACACTTGAAGATTTCCTGCCCACACCTCCCACTGGCCAAAGCCAAATAAAACCTAGAGGACAAGGAAGCCCCAGTAATAGTCTGTAATGTCCATGAGCTGGGCACAGCACAGGGTGAATGATGATCTCGGGTACCGGGTGGGAGACATGATGCTCACAGACACCCAGCACGCGCTTTTGGAAGTATGTGCTCTATACTGGTAATATTGCCGATGTGCATTTTACCCCTGATAGGCAGGCTGTTAGCTGGAAAAGTGTACTCTAGAATCCACATTTACCTTTTCTTTCTAATTACCTTACCAGGTTTATCCTGGAATTATACCCTTTCCCTAGTGGTTATTTTTACTTAAGGAAACAGAATAGCATTTCCCAGAAAATATTCTTTGCTAGTTTCCAAATTCAATTTATGAGGTTAGTTCTGACTCATAAAGCAGCACTATTTATAATGTTTCATAGTATTTAAAGGAACTGATTATTCAATTTGCTTTGCTATTTTATTGCAAGCTGCTTATCCTTGAGCTTTTCTACAGCTACAATTGTAAATTACACTACCATGGCAGGTCTGTTTCTCAACACAATCCTTTGCAAGACTATATTTTTATCTAAGGGAGAGCTATAATTATAGTCTGCCATTCACACCTCCAACTCAGTTCCAGAAAGTGTGGGTTTAGCCCAAGAGTAATTTTCTGACCTTCAGGTTAAGTCAAATTTAATTGGATTGGTTATTTCTGGATAATAAACATTTAGTTGATGAAAAAGAACAAGGAAGGCATAGATCTGATTGGAGAGGATGGTGCGATGTTGACAAGAGTCGGGAGAAAGCAGAGTGCAAGGGCCAAAGGGAACGACTCTATTTGGGAAGGGTAGAAGATATTTCTCCAAGCAGGAGTAGTGGACCTTTATCTTGATTTTGTCACTTCAGCATCTGATCCCCTTCCAGGATTGGGGAATCTGCCGTTGTATGAATCTCAGGAGGAGAGGGATCTTGCTTCCTACTCCAGAAACCAAAAGGTCACTCTTCATGACCCCTAGCCGCCTAATGTCAGGCATGGGATGACCAATACGTGGCCAAAATGATGCTCTTGCTTTGACTCTCTAGTAGGTGATACAAAGAAGCAGGGACAGTTTCATTCATTCATTCTAGTGGCGTGGTGGCAATAGTCATAGTGATTGTAGATGGAGAGTGACCTTGTGAATTGCACTGGTTGGTCAGGGAAAGGGAAGGACCAAGATCTGGGAGGAAAGAATGTGGACATTCCTCCGCATCTCTGCTCACTGGGGAATCAGTCTGCCTTCAAGGAACCACCGAACCATCTTGAACCTAGGGAGTGCTGACATCATGGTGGGACATTCCAAAGCTCAGCCTCTTGCTTCCCTCTGAATAAGACACCAGCCAAACAACATGACACTATCAGTTATTTTAGAAGAGACTTACCGAGATAAGCAGAAGTGTGTGCCTTTCAGTAGCCGTGAGGCCCCAGCAGACCGTCCGTCCCCAGCATCCGGTCACTTCACCAACCTCACCTCCTACCACTTCTTCCCACCTCCACCTCGCTCCCTCCTATTGTTCCTTTAATACGCTCGTCACATTCCCTTCATGGGACCTGGCACTTGCTGTTCCCTCTGCCTAGAATGTTCTTCCCTCTGTAGTTATTCCCATGTGGGCTTTTTTTCTTCTTTCCAGTTGGCTCAGAGAGCCCTTGCAGGTCACCTGACTAAGATGTGCCCGAACCCACCAATGGCCCACACCCGCTTCACTGCTCTCCATTTCTTTACTCTGCATTATTTCTCTCCCTAGGACTTATCACTCCTGACGTTATATGCTTATTTGTTAACTGACTGCCATCCTCTGGATAAATGTCCTGAGCTGTTCCAGGAACACTGCCTGCTTTCTGATCTGCCATTTCCTCTCATTGCAAGAGGCGTTTTCATTTTGCAGCCTGAGAGCAGCAGATATTAGTTACATTTTCCCCATCAGCTTGATCCTTATTCTTGTCAACAAAGACAAATCCTTGTTTTCTCAAACCCATTGCCAAACGATGAGAGGCCTAATGCTCTTTCCTTCCCCATAGAGCTAGTTACGTGAATAAAATGCCTGCGGCATTAATAATAGCGTCAGCTAGCTGGTTGCTGCTGCCTCAGGAATGATGAAGACCTGCTTTCAGCGAAGGAAGGTGTTATTTATTTTCGTGTCCTATTTTTACACCCGGCACATTGCCCTGCATAAAACAGGTGCCTACAATGTCTTCATAAATCACCTGAGTCTCCCTGAACCTTGACTAGTCATAATTTTATTTCTCAGGAGTTGGGACAAATTAGTGGGATCTTGAGCTATTAATTACACAAAAGTAAGATTCTCTTTTTTCCTTTTTGTTTAGATAATATTTGAAAATCATTGTAGGTCGGTTTTATTACTAACGATTTTTTTTTTAAAGCCAGAATCAGTCACTTTTCAATTTTTTTTTCTCCCCAAAGCACCAGTACACAGTTGTATATCCTGGTTGTAATTCCTTCTAGTTCTTCCAAGTGGGACGCCGCCACAGCATGGCTTGATGAGCGGTGTGTAGGTCTGCACCCAGGATCTGAACTGGAGAACCCCAGGCCACTTAAGCTGAGCACACGGAATTAAGCACTCAGCCACAGGGCCAGCCCCACTAATGATTAACACGTGGATATATATTCTCATTATTTTTTTTCTAGTTGAGAAAAGATGTATTTAACACTGAATTATAAAGCAATATTATTCTTATTTTTGATAACTATACACCATCAACAACTGTCTAGGAAATAAATCCAGATTTCAGAGGTTTTTCTGTTTAATCACTCCTAAATATTCAAATTACCTAAACTTCCTGTGTTTTCAATCCTCCCCCTCCCCCAGCTTTTTTTAACATAGAGTCAAGCACAGGGCGCATTTGGAATTGCGAGCTCTAATGCTAACGAATATTTTTTGTGACTCAAGAGCTCTAATGTAATACTGGGAAACAACTGTGCGAGGTAGGCTGATCTTACAATTTTATGATTTTACAGACGGGGAAATTGAACCAGCTTCTGACAGAGCCAGGACTTGAAGCCTGGTTTCTGGTGCCAAATTAAGTTCCTTTTTTAGTGCAAGTTATTGCTTTCTCTATATAATTCCAGGTTGGATGTTCTCTTTCATTTTTTGCACTGAACTTTCAATTTCTCCTTCAATTTAAGAATATCCTCCGAGGTGCATCATAACAACCAAGGCGTTAATGGCAGAAAATAATTTTGAAGGTAAACTCAGAGGTTGGAGGGGCAGAGAAGACCTTAAAAGTCGTTTGTATCAGGACCATCTGATGCTAAATCTTGTAACACCCACATGCAACGTTCAACCACTATTTGAACACCTCCAAACTTCGAGACCTCTATACTATTTGCAAGAGCCCAGGTCATCTTTGGGTACTTTTGACTATTAGAAAGTTCTTTATTATTGTTTTAAAACTGCCCCTTTGTAACTTGGATCTAATGGCCTGTTTTTTCAAGGACCTATTTGCCCAGTAGCACTAACTATTTCAGCTGTGTGCCTGAATCTTTTTTCTTTAGGCCAATAACAATGACAGAGAGTAATAATAAATTACCACAATAGCTTCTGTTTATTAAGGGTTTACTACAGGTCAGACACTGCAAGGCCTCCTTGTATATACATTATCTGGGTGTCTGGTATATATATTATCATCTGCCAGGTGTAGTAACTGTTTAGAATATAAAGATAATAATAGCTAGTATGTTTGAGTTTTTATGATGGGCCATTTTAAATATAAGTATTTTAAATATATTAGTATTTGAAATACATTATTTTAAATAGTATTTTAAATATATTATTTAAATCTTAAAACGATTCCAAAAGGTAGAGACTATTGTTATCCTAATTTTCCAGATGAAGTCATTGAGGTCGCGAGACTGCCCCAGCTCACAGGGTAGTTATTTAGTGTCAGCTTTGGCTCTTGGCCGTTACATAGACCACCTCCAGGAAAGCCCAGGTAGATGAAAAGAGCACAGCGCCTGCCCTCATGATGCTTCCAGGCTGTAAGGAGGGAGGAACGCAGTGTAAGGAGGTGAAGAGAGGATGCGAGGCGATTAGGGAGCATGGAGAACTGACACTTATCCTCACCCAAGGGGAAGCCCAGGGGAGCTTCCTGGAAGAGTCAACACCTACTTAGAAGAGTAAGTAGAGTAGGTAAGTAATGCCCAGGAAGAGGCAGGCTTGGGGAAGGACACTGGGGACAGAGGTGACAGCATGCAAGGAAGGGTGCTCTTGTCTGAATGTGTCCTCCCAAATCCATATGTTGAAATCCTAACCCCCAGAGATGACATACTGGGAGGTGGGGACTTTGGGAGGAGATCAGGCCCTGAGGGTGGAGCCCTCATGAGTGGGATTCATTTTGTTATAAAGGAGACCCTACAGAGATCCTTCACCCCTTCCAGCCGGTGAGGACACAGAGAGAAGGTGCCAGCTATGACCCTGGAAGACGGCCTTCACCGGAACAGGACCGTGCCAGCACCTTGATCACAGACTTCCAGCCTCCAGAACTGTGACGAGTAAATTTCTGTTGTTTGTAAGCCACCCAGTCTGTGGTCTTTTGCTATTGCAGCCCCTACGGACTCAGACAAAGGGTATCGGTCTGGGATGCTAGAGGCTGCTGGGAAGCCAATGAGCAGCAGGAAGTACAACTGAGTCACGGCCAGCCACAGGTGTGGACGTGTTCTGGCAGTGTAAACAAGATTTGCATCATATTTTAAATATAGTTAGGGAGGTGACTATTTAAAGAAAGCGTTTCTGGAAAGAAAATATTTACACCGGGAGAAATCCAGAGCCACACATTTTACATTTTCTTAAAGTAGATGAACACCGTTACGCTGGTCTTTTTTTGTCAGCATCATTTCCTTTCCAGGATGCGTGTTCTAAGCCTCCATGTGAGGATGCGTGTGCTTATATGTAACACAGCAATACTGTGGCTTTCCATGGGGGAGTTCACCACTCCCACACCTATGTCGCATTCAAAGCCCAGCAAACACATTAACGGATGCAGAAAATATCCAGATGATCATGGAGAAGCCTTACTTTGCTTATCATTTATTCGAATGTTTTATAGGTTGGATTCGTAATCATTCTTGGGCAAAAAACAAATATTGCCACTTAGCCTCCTCTGCATACTTTTTAAACCCAGAGATATACACAAGCCCGTCTAACTGGAAAAAATCTAGCCTTCTCCGTGTTAGCTGGAAATGTTAATCTGCATAACTAAAGGAAGCCAGGTGGCCAGCGGCCCCCACATCCGTAGCCGGTTTTACTCAATAATAACAAGTTGTATGTCAATCGGTTTCCATGGTTTGTTCCTCTTGGCTGCTCTGCAGGTGGCTGAGGAGACACAGCTTGTTTCTGCATGTTAAGGAGCAAGCGATGTCACATTTTCCCTCAACACGTTATCAACTAGCGTTTCATAAATATAGGGCTCTTTGTCTGAGAGGGGAGTTTTATCCTGACAGGTTAAGGGACGATGATGGTCCTGACTTTACTGTTTAGTCTGCTGTCTTTTCAATTTCAGTTACCTTTTGTTTCTTCCGCCAGAAACATTTCTCTCAAGTGCATGCAAGACACTGATGAATTCCTTTCTGATCTGAATTCAGTGAAGCCCAAAGAATACGCTCTAAGAAGTAAGTAGGTTTTCCTGGCCCTTGGGGTAGGTGAACACAGGGCAGTCTGAGGTTCGTGCTGGAGCATTCTAGAAAAACTCTTGAGAGTTAAAAACACAGAACCAAACGGGGAAGACAAATGAGCCTTAATTTACAAATTGCACCAGGAATCAAGGAGGGAGGAGGAATTTTTATTGCAGAAGGCAACAGAGGAAGTGGTATGAATTCTAGCCAGAAGGAATCTCGTGAGGGCCAACCTCTTAATAAGACGAGAATTGTTTATAAATTGTGTGATGCTGTTTACTATTGTTGAAGTTGATAGTATTTCACTGTCGTATGAGATTGCTTACTTTATTTCATCTTCTAGACATTTAGTCTGCTTTTGATAATGAATTGCTTCATTATTCAGGGAAGGAGTCTTGCCCGTTATGTGTTTGCTAGTAAATTCTAGGAGTGTGTTGGTGAATGTCCCGGCTCAAGCTGGAAGATGTTCCACTGTAGCCAAAACTTTTTCTTTGCATATGATCTGGAAGGACTTTAGGCTGCCAGAATTTTTTTTTTTTGTCAGTTTCCCAAAATTATTCTCACAATTAAAGGGACACAAAATTTCCTGCCAGAAAGAGGCAGGAAATCAGATTTGCTTTCAGAG
Source organism: Equus caballus (assembly GCF_041296265.1). NCBI lineage: Eukaryota > Metazoa > Chordata > Mammalia > Perissodactyla > Equidae > Equus > Equus caballus. The sequence continues at coordinate 84,528,554 of NC_091691.1, forward strand.
GGGTAATCTCTCAGGGAGAATGATTTGTTGATGATGCTGATGGACACCACCACTGAGGAAAATGTAAAAACTCACTCTTTCCAAAGCCAGAAAAACGATCATGGCAATTTCCACTTACATTTTGAACACATGACTAATATTTTGTCTTGGGAAACAGCAAAAATATATGTCATAAATATAGACAAGTTTTGATCTAATATTGGGTAGTTCAAAATAGTACACGATTTGAAGCATTTGCCTTTCTACACTGGATTAATTCTCCTAATATTTAATGAAACGGTAGGAAAATATAAATCCACCTAATTCAATAGCCATCTTCAAGTCCCATTTTGGAATTGATTATGTTTTGCTACAACACTTGGTGATATTGACAGGGAACATTCTGGCAAACCCCAGCCAAATAAGCTGGCCAAGAAAAATCCAGAAGGTGCAATGACTGGTTTAGATTTCTGGTGATGAGGAGGTGGCACATATTGCCGTTGTTAGTCATAGCCTTGTTAGTTCTTTATTTGCCCTAAAATGTCCCCTAGTCATGCACCAATGATGGTCCATCTGTAGGGGCCTGAAAACTGAAATTTTCTTTTTTCAGTTAAAAAATTTTCCCCAAGGTGAATGGTCCAAGAAAGAATTGAATGATTTACATAAATGGGATAGATGACCGTTACTTAATTTAATAGATGAATGCTGCCATCTGTAGTTGTTTTAACTGATTTTCATTCTAATGTACCAAAAACACTGGATGTCGTTGCTTTGACATTTTGCCTGAGATTTTTAGCACAGCACGTGGTTCTGACCTCCATTCTCACCATGGTTTTCCTGACAGTCGTGTGGGTGGAAAAATAGTAAGAGTCAGCATTTAGAGAGTACTTTACATGGCAGGCCCGCCCCCAGCCCTGTGCAGGAGTGGTCTCATTTAGCCCTCCTGCGGGGAGGGTGTTATTATCATCTTTATTCGGTAAAAGAGAAAACAGACACAGAGATGTAAGGCATCTTGCCTGAAATAAGTGGTAGAGACAGGATTTGAGCCCAGATCATGTTTACCGAGCCTGTACTTTGAATCATTGCCTAAAATAAGCAACAAGAGAAACAAGGGAAAAAGAAATCCGCAGCAAAAAAGGAATGAAGCAAGGGGCTGGCCTGGTGGCATAGTGGTTAAGTTTGCGCCCTCTGTTTCAGCGGCCCGGGGTTCATGGGTTCAGATCCTCGGCATGGACCTACGTACTGTTCATCAAGCTACACTGTGGCAGTGTCCCACATAGAAAATAGAGAAAGATTGGCACAGACGTTAGCTCAGCAACAATCTTCCTCAAGCAAAAAGAGGAAGATTGGCCCAGATGTTAGCTCTGGGCCAGTCTTCCTCACAAAAAAAAGGGGGAGGGGGGACCAGCCTGGGGGGCCAGCCTCGTGGCCCAGTGGTTAACTTTGTGTCCTCTGCTTCAGGCAGCCCAGGGTTTCACTGGTTTGGATTCTGGGCATGGACATGGCACTGCTCATCAGGCCATGCTAAGGCAGCATCCCACGTAGCACAACTAGAAGGACCCACAACTAGAATATATAACCATGTACTGGGGGGCTTTGGGGAGAAGAAGAAAAAAAAAAAGATTGGCAACAGATGTCAGCTCAGGTGCCAATCTTTAAAAAAAAGAAGAAAAGAAATGAAACAGAGTTGCGTGTATCAATATGGAGGGAATATACAGAAATAAGATCAAGAAAAAAAGTTGTAAAAGAATATATACAGTATATAAAGCATTTTTAAAATGCGAATTAAGGTGCTCTATTGCTTAAGGGACATATGTCTGTAGTACGAATGGAAAGGCATGCAGGAAAATGATAGCCTCCGGAGTCAGGGGTTGCCTTGGAGTGGGAAGTGGGTAGGCTGGGGACACAATTGGGGACACATCACATTTCAAATGATGGGTCAAGTTTTATTTTTTAAGCTGGATGTTGGGAATATCAGTGTTTATTATTTTCTTCTTTATGCCTTTTAAAAAATATATTAAACCCTGCATAAGAATGTTTTAAAACTCCATCCCCCATCCAAAACACAGAGATGATGATAGGCAGGATTTCTGAGAATGGGTGGGGGTCTGAGGAATAAAGTGGAGAGAGAGGGTCCTTGAAGTTTAGGCAGGGATGTTTGGTCCTACAGAAGGGAACTGAAATCATCACCGTGCTGGAGCAGGAGAGAGCCTGCTATTAGGGACGGATACGGAGACCCAGTGGGGCGGTGGGAAGGATGGATTGCAGCTGTGGACATTATAGGAAAGAAGAGTGTGATACCATAAGTGCAGAACGAGCTTCCATTTCTCCCTTCCCGTCATCCTTCTCCATTTGCTTTCTAACAGACCCACGTCCACTATATTAAAGCAAACAAAATCCACCAAACACTTTTGTGCGCTTTCATTTTGCCACCCTCTCGGGCCACGGTCTGATTTTATCCCCCTTTTCATTGCTGGAGTCCTGGGTCAGTGTTCTGTCCGTCTGCTTCCGGTTTGGTTTTGTTGTTTTGTTTTTAAACTCCGTAGTCCACAGAAATCTGCATTCAATCTCTTATCAGGTATGAAAATTGCACCCTAAAACATCTCTAGCATCCTTCCTCCTGATTAATCTTTTTCTTCTCAGTTTTCTTTCTCCTTGACTACAGTGAATCCTTAAAACTCATCTATTTCTAATTCAGGGACGGTGGGTCCCCTGTCCAAGGCGTCCTTCCCTGATGGGGATCTGTCTTCATTCTCCTCCCCTTTCTCCCTCTACCTGACCCCCTGCACCTTGCCCCAGGCATTTCTTCTTTTCCTCATCTGCTTTTCTTATAAACTACTGACCTTTTAGAGACAGGGTGTTGAGCCATAGAAACTGTGCTAGGCCAGCCCTCCGGAGGCCTCAGCTCTCATCCTGGCTTGGTCAATGGCCAGCAGTGTGGCTGGCCTCACCCAAACCACGTCACTTGGCTAGACAAGTTTCCTCACCTGTGAAATGGAGAGGCTGTGTTTCTCAAACTCTGAAAATGTGTAGCAGCCTTTAAAAAATTCCGACTCCTTCGCATAGCATTCTGCCACGGCCAGCCTGCCCTGGCTTGCAAGGGCCAATCGTTAAATTTTCAAGCTGGTTGTCAAACATGGTAACATTTAAGGATTAAATTACATAAATTGACAATTAAATAAATTATGTTAAGAACAATTGTAATTAATACTCAAAAAGTTACCACTTCCTAATTATTTCAGTACACTTTACTCTTATCTGTACTCTTGAAGTTGCTTACATCTGCTGTGTCTGCATGCTGGGAATGGAGTGCCGCACATCACCGGCCACCCTCAGGTTCGGGAACATCTCGTCGGGAGCTTGAAGTCAGCTGTGGCGGAAGCATATTCACCACAGATGTCAGCAATTGCTACAGGTCGCGGCTTGATTTATTCTTTTGTTGATTGTCTAGACTTAAGAAATTGAAGGAGAAAATGTTACAAATGCGTGTTAAACTTAAAAGTGTATTATGTCTATAGCCATCACATTATAAATAGCACAAAAAGTTGAGGGAAATATTCTTCAGTACTCGAAAACTATCTGATTTAGCAAAAATGTTGCTCACGTCACGGACGAATGAGTGAAGTCCCGACACATGTCTTTCTCGCTTCACATCTGTATGCTCGTTAAGGTGGATAAAAATATCATCCATCATTCATGTTGGGACTACACTCATTGGTCAACTGAAACCATAGGTTGGCTACAGGTATGAGTTTGGCAAAAATCACTGAAAGCAGTGAATCAGTTGGCTATCTATGGAATTTACAGTAAGGAGTGTTATGGATTTCATTCTTAGTTGTAATTTGTGTGTTATGGGCTGAATTGTATTCCCCTCAAATTCATACATTGAAGTTCTAACCTCAGTACCTCAGAATGTGACTGTATTTGGAGACAGGGCCTTTAAAGAGGTGACAAAGGTAAAACGAGGACACGTGGTGGGCCCTAATCCAATATGTCTGGTGTCCTTATAAGAAGGGGAGATGAGGACACACACACTCATAGAGGGAAGACAATGTGAAGATGCAGAGACAGGACGGCCAACTACAACTAACGAGAGAGACCTCAGAAGAAACCAAGCCTGCCGACACCTTGAACTTGAACGTATAACCTCCTGGACGGTGAGGAAATACATTTCTGTTGTTTAAGCCATCCCAGCCTGTGGTACTTCGTCATGGCAGCCACAGCAGACTAATACAGTGTGCTATGCATGTGTGTGCAGATACACATATATATGCATATATATACATTCTCGTATTTGGGGGGAGAGCAGGTTATTAAGCATTTACCACCACTGCCTGAGCCCCACCCCACTGCTAATAGAGCCTCTAGGAGCCAGCCCTAAGAATCTGAATTTTAAGGAAGCTTCCTGCATGATTCTGATAACCGGTGGTTAGCTGAAAATAGGTATGTCAACTTCACAGGTAATTACTAGTAAAACATGAGTTGGACAAGTTACCAAAAGTAGACACAAAACCCATACCCACTGTATTAGTTTTCTAGGGCTGCTGTAAGAAAGTACCACAGATAGGGGGGCTTAGAGCACAGAAATTAATTTCCTCAGTGTTCTGGAGGCTGGAGGTCCAAGATCAAAGTGCTGGTGGGGTTGGTTTCCTCTGAGGCCTCTCTCCCTGACCTGCAGATGGCCGATGACCACCTTCTCCTGGCGTCTCTCTGGGTGTCCAGATCTCCCTTTATGTTTATTTAATTCAGTCAGCTTGGGTTAGGACCCACCCTAACAGCCTTGTTTTAATTTAATCACCTCTTTTAGAGGCCCGATCTCCAAATACAGTCACCTTCTGAGGTACTGGGGTTTAGGGCTTCAAGATACGAATTTTGAGGGGGACGCAGTGCAGCCCATAACACCCTGTAAACCCCATTTTGGGCTTTTAATCTCCAGGACTATAAGATAATAAATTTATGTTGCTTTAAGCCACAAAGTTTTGGTAATTTCTTACAGCAGCCATAGGAAACTCATACAGATTTGCAGGAAGCTCATTTTCTTGGTTTGGCCACACAGCTCGGTGACCACATTTCTCGCTGTCTTTCCTACCCTTTTGCTCTATCAACACTTTGGGATCTACACCCCCACTAAACCTAGTTACTAAACCTAGCAGTTTCCCTGCGGTGTTTTTAATATTGGATCACAACATAGAGTGGTGAATTTAGTTAGTGAATATGTGATCCTTCTCAATATATGTGTGGAGATAGAGATATATCTGTATATCCATATAGCCTTTTCAGTTGTTCTGTTCTGGGGACTTACTCCTTTTGGCCGTATCGTATATGTTCTAGAATAATGATTTTATGTCTCTTGTCTGAATATCTTGTCATCCCATCTTTTTCCTGGAGAAGGGCTCCTGGAAGCTAAAACTTGTGGTTTATGCCCCTTCTGTAGACCCTTGGTATATATGTACATAATTTAAAGAGTAGATGACCAGGACATACAATAGAAACTCTGTTAGAAGGAGACACCGAAGCCATATTATGTTTCTTTGGTCCTCTTAGGCACCTGATTGATTATTTCTGCAGGTCTTTTGCCATGACCCACTGTGTTCTCTTACTTCAGCCATTCTGGGGTCCCATCTCTCCAATATTCTCATACCTTCCCTGAGCACATGGATGTTTCTCTCCAGATCCACACCTTCCTCAACGATGTCTCACAAGCTAATTAGTAGCATCTGTGGCTCAGATGAGAGTACCCACTTGGAGAGGGTTGTAGGTTGAATTGTGTCCTCCAAAAAGATGGTATGTTGAAATCCTAACTCCTGGAAGCTGTGGATGTGACCTTATTTAGAAATAGAGTCCTGATAGATGTAGTCAAATTAAGATGAGGTCGTACTGGATTAGGGAGGACCCTAATCTAATGACTGGTGTCCTTATAAGAGGGAAATTTAGACACAGGTAGAGACACACAGGGAGGATGCCATATAATGACAGAGGCAGAAATTGGAATGATGCATCTACCAGCCAAGGAAAGCCAGGGATTGCCACCCACCACCAGAGGTTAGGAGAGAGGCATGGAACAGCTTCACCCTGACGGCCTCCGGAAGGAACCAAGCCTTAATTTAGGATGCCTAGTCTCCAGAACTATGGGACAATGAATTCCTGTTGTTTTAAGCCCCCTGTGTGTGGAAATTTGTTAAGATAGCACTAGGAAACAAATACAGCCAGCTATGGCCTCTCAAACACACCCCCTTGAATAGAAAGCCTGCATTCATTGTTTGAGATGCAAAAAACCAAACCAACAGACCCAGAAAAACCCAAGCAGTCTCAGGTAGATCCTGGAACTCATTTTCTGTGAGCTGTACCAGACCCGCCTGCGGCCATTTCAAAGGCCAACCAGACCCATCTGTAACACTGTCTGCAGCAGAGGATTTACAGGGGAAGCGATTTATGTGGAATTAAGACTGTGTCAGCATATTGAGGTCCCTATAGTTTCACATGATTTCTGCATTTTCCTGCACTTTATTCCTCTGGGACAGAACGAGGGGAGGGGTGGGAGGCCTCTGGTTCCCAAGCAGCCGGCAGGCCTTTTCATTTCCTGTTTTCCCTAATCTCATAACATCCTTGAAATCTTCCCCAAGCAGCTACTTTTGTTATAAAACTTTCTTAACCCTTCAAGTCCCATCTCCCTGGTTGCTACACCAAGTCCCTCAGCCCACCCTGATGCTAAGGTTGCTAAGCTTCCTCCTCTGATGACTTACCCCCTTTGGCTTCATCGTTCATCTCTTTTTTTTTTTTTTTTCTTAGCTCTACAACTTTTAGTCTCTCTTCTTTCCTCTTTTCTTTCTTTTTTTTTTTTGAGGAAGATTAGCCCTGAGCTAACATCTGCCACCAATCCTCCTCTTTTTGCTGAGGAAGACTGGCCCTGAGCTAACATCCGTGCCCATCTTTGTCTACTTTATATATGTGACGCCTACCACAGCATGGCTTGCCAAGTGGTGCCATGTCCACACCCGGGATCCAAACTGGCAAACCCTGGACCTTAGAAGCAGAACGTGCAAACTTAACCCCTGCACCACTGGGCTGGCCCTACCATTTATCTCTTGGAATGATTATTTGATGTCTCTTCTCTGTGTCTCATCTTCTCTCCTGGAAGCCAAGGCCCAGGGTTTATACCTCGGTAATAGGAGGCAATCGTAGGTAGACACTCACTGGTTGGCCAGTCACTGGCCCCAGCCAAGCCTTTGTTCTCCAGTCATCAGTGGAGGACTGACCATCTACTTGCTTTGCATTCTCTGAAGGTTGCCTCTTTTCCCATCCAGCTGTCAGACTGGAGGGTGGTTTACTCAAGGCCAGCCTCTCTGCTGGTGCTGGAGCTAGGGACAGAAAAGATGCTGAAACCAAGAAAATCTCGTAATAGAGAAAGGGTGACACGGTGGGCTCCACTGAAATTTCCAGGTTAACTGGATTTCAGATAGCCATGCTCTGGTAGGTTGAAACGTGGCCCCCACTCCCCAAAAGATATCCACATTCTAATTCCTGGGATCTGTGAATGTTGCCTTGTATGGAAACAAGATCTTTGCCGATAGATTAAATTAAAGATCTTGAGATGGGGAGGTTAGCCTGGATTATCTGGGTGGGCCTTAAATGCAGTCACATGTATCCTTAGAAAAAGGAGGCAGAGGGAGATTTGACACACACACAGATGAGAAGGTGATGTGACCACAGAGGCAGAGATCTGAGTGATGTAGCCACAAGCCAAGGGATGCCGACAGCCACCAGAAGCTGGAAGAGGCGAAGAATGGATTCTCCCCTGGAGACTCCAGAAGAAATGCAGCCCTGGGGATGCCTTGATTTCAGCCCAGTGAGACTGATTTTGGACTTCTGGCCCTGAACTGTGAGAGGATATATTTCTGTTGTTTAAGCCACCAAGTGTGTGGAAATTTATTATAGCAGTCACAGGAAACGAGTACATGTGCTATTCTTATTCTCCAAGTCCAAGATTAATAGTCAACCAGACACAAGAGGCATTGCCAGGAGGGGTTGGCAAGGAGCCTACTTCAAACTGCATGTCATGTTGATGGCACATTCAGATTTCTTTCTTACTACAAGGAGATCTCCGGCAACCGGTGGTTAGCCTTTGACATGCATGCCCTCTGTCACCAACTACAGGGCAAGGACTATTCAATTCTTGTTTTAAAAAATCTCCAATGTAACACAGCAAACTGGTAGATGCTTAATAAATATTTTCTGTTAATGCTGAAGGTGATCATTACTTTCAGGATTCGTTTGCGGCTTAGCATTCCAGAAGCTTCTGCTACCTTCAACCTCATGGTATAAGTGCATCCATATTTAAAAATTTAAGACCATAGACCAAGGTCTTTCTTTCTTCCATTCAAACCCGGAAATTAATCAATTCTGCGTCTTCATCTCCATATATCATGGCCACCATATGAGAAAGAAAATTTGTCTGCCAATTAGCCCAGCAGAACTGAAATGAGCTCTTTTTAATCTTTTGGAAATGAAAACTTGGGACAACTGCTATGAGCTTTTGAAGTGGCAGGTGGGATTAATCGTTAGTTTATGCTCTCTCTCCCTCCCAGGCAAGCCCAATATATTTTGATTTGGATGTGGCATGGCCTGGCATCTCAGGGTCTTGACAGAAACCAATTAAGGATGAGACAGGAAGAGGGCAACTTGTCCATTTGAGTTCATAATCAGAAAGGAAGCAAATGTAATTTGCAAATTAGCATAGCACACAACTTCAGCTAGAAACCATAAATCCAATCAGTTTAGAAAGCAAAACACCAATTGGAAAGAAAACTAGAATTTAATCTTCTCAAGTGAAGAAGAATTGGGCAACCTTCTAAGTTTGTCCTTCAGGGGTTTACCTAAGGGTGAAGACATGCTCAGTGTTGATGCCTCTCTTGTTTTTATCTCTTTCAATTCTGGTAGTTCCACATCCTTAAACTTCCAGCTGCAGAGTTTGGGATACTCAATTAGTGGTGGAGGAGGGAATTTGGAAATTATTTCACCAATTTATAAGAAATACATCCAGTTTTTGTAGTTGTTGTTTTTCTTGACACTAGGAGGACCTCAAAATACATTCATGGAGCTGGATTTGGGGCATCTGAACGTAATTTTTTCAAAGTTTAATTCAGTTCAGCAAATGTTTATTGAGCTCCTCTGCTGAGAGATCTGTTAATGAAGACATAGTCCCTCCCTCACACGAGAGACAGACAGGTGAACAATGACGTGCCTTTTAGTGCGGTACACTAAGCAAGGGTCTGGAATGTTTGCTGGGGGAGACCATCCTTCAGCCGGGGCTCAAAGGATGATTCAGCATTTGCCAGGCCGACAAGAAGGAGGGGTGTTCCAGGCGGAAAGTCAGACAAGTGCGGGCCTGGGTGCATCTGTATAATGGAGCAGAGGAAATGGCTTTGGGTGTGGGAGGATGAGGCTGGACAGGCAGGCCTAGTCACGAAGGGCCTTTGTAAACCATGCTCAGGAGTCTGGAATTATCCGAAGGATCAGAGCAGTCAAGGCTGGTTGCACATTAGAATCACCTGGGAAAATTTGAAAAGCAATTAATGCCCAAGCCCACTCCTGATCCATTAAGTCATTCTCTGTGAGCGTGCCGCCTGGGCATTAGTATTTTTTAAATGCCCCGGGTGATTCTAATGTCTGTCCACAGTTGGGAACCACAGCTCTAGATAAGAGGTCTGCAGAGTTTTCCTCTAATGGGCCAGATAGTAAATATTTTCGGTTTTGTGGGTTGTACAACCTCTGTTGCAGTTACTCAACCCTGCCTGTATGGGCTCAGCAGCACCGACAATATGTAAACGAATGAGACGGCTGTATCCCAATAAAACTTTACTTACAAAAACAGGCAGGGCCATGGTTTGTCAACTCCTACTCTAGAATATGGAATGCCATTGAAGAATTTAAAAAGTATACCGATTTTAAAATTTTGTTTATATTTTATTGTTTATAATATTTATTAAATAATTTATGAATCTATTCTCATTGTAAAGGAATCAAAACAGTACAGACAAAGCTCAAGTATTTTTTGTTCATTCAATCTCAGTTCCCTTCCTGCATAAGAGCTGTTATCAATGGGTGTGTATCCTTCTAGAACTTTCTCCTTGCATTTTTGTGCATATATGTTTACTAGACAGATATTGTTTTGTTTTGTAAAATTGAAAAATGTATTTATTGCTCTTAAACTTGGGGTTTTTTTCCACATAATAATATATCTTGGAGCATTTTCCACAGCAGCAAATACAGATCTATCTTTTTAGTTGTTTCATAGCATTATAAAATATGGAAGTACCATAACTCATTTAACCTTTTCCTGACAGAGGCTGAACTATTTGAAATTGCTGACATTAAGCTTTTTTTGTCCCATAAGATAGAATTTTCACGGGGTTCAACCTAATTGTTTGTGTCCAGTTTTTTGCCTTTACAAGCATTTTTGCCCCAAGCATCTTGCAACGTGTGCTCCTATGTGCTTCCCTGGGGCAGATTCTGAGATGCTGAATTGCAGGGTCCCTGGGGATATCAGTTAGGAAGGAGTCTTTGGTTAAACCACAGACACCAACTCTGGCAGGCTTCAGTAAAAAGGTTATTGGCAGACGATGGGGCAGCTCACAGGATGGAGAGGAAGGCCAAGGACCTGCTAGGCTCAGAACTGGTTTCTGGACACGTCAGGTGCAGACGGTCTCCACGGTGGTGCCCATTCTACAGCCTCTCAGGGGACTAACAGGGAATGAATGAAGCCTGAGCTTTGCTCTGGGCCTTGACTCGCTCCGCGCTTGTCCTGGGAGAGGGTTGACCTCATGTCACAGGGAGCTGAAGAATAGAGTGGGAGCAGCCTCCAGGGACCCCGTCAGCTTCTGTAATGAGAGGACAGAGCACCTTGATTTTTGTCAAGACTGCACGCAACTGGGGAGTGATAATTCTCCAAAAGGAAATCCGGTTGCTATTAGGAAGGAGGATAGCTTCCAGGAGGCAAAACTGATAGAACTATTTCTTCATAGTCTTACCAACACTTAATTGTATCAACCTTCTAAATTTTTACCCATCAGATGGGTAGAAAAAAGTGGTGTCTAGTTGTGGTTTACTGGTGAGACTTCACAATTTCTCATATTAATTGATCACTTGGATTTCCTTCTCCAAGAGTTGCCTGTTCATGTCCTTTGCAGATTTTAAATCAATTTCTTTGGTTTTTAAAAAAATTATTGATTTATAAGAGTTCTTTATATGATCTGAATATAATTCTTCATCCAAGTTATCAATATGGTAAATAAGTCCTCTCCCTTTGGAATTACCTGGTAGCTTTGTTCATGGTGCCTTGGAAGAGCTTTAAGGAGGGGAGGGATGTGGTCAGTCTCGTGATTCAGACAGTTTAGCTTAAAAGATGGTTGCCGGCTACAAGCGGTGGAGTGGATGCCAGCTCTGAGTGTGGTCAGAGGAGAGTCCCACCCACGGCAGGGCCAGTGATTCTCATTACAGCAACAACCCGGGATGCTGAGAACCATTTAAAAGGGGCCAGTGATAACCAACACCCATGGGCTGAGCCCGAGCAGCAGAACTGACCAGAAGAGGCAACGGCTCATGTTGAAAGTCAGGTTACCCCAAGGAGCTCAGCAAGGACCGTTTGCCCAATTATGGCCAGGAGATTTTCAAAATAACGTATTATATATTAAGAAAAGCACACATAAACAAAATGCAGGCCCTTCAACCTGGCTTCCAGATTCAATCTCAAGAACCCAATCATTAGTGAAAACAGAGACAGAAGGCTGGGCCAGTGGGATAGTGGTTAAGTTCATGTGCTCCACTTCGGCAGCCCGGGGTTCACCAGTTCGGATCCTGGGCGTGGACCTACACACGGCTCATTAAGCCATGCTGTGGCAGCATCCCACAGAGAAGAACCAGAAGGACTTACAACTAGGATATACAACTATGTACTGGGGCTTTGGGGAGAAAAGAAAAAAAAAAAGAGGAAGATTGACAACAGATGTTAGCTCAGAGCCAATCTTCTTCAACAAAACAAAACAAAACAAAGACAGAAATGCAAGAGGAGCCATCTAATCTGCCAAGCAGTATTTGGGGTCTTCCCTTCACTCACTCTAAGGAATATCATTATCTTTAGTTACATATAAGAACCTATACACCAAACTGACCAATAAAAAAGGGTCTTTTTGTATATTTTAGAGGGTTTATGGGTTCAGATTAAAATGGGTTTGAAGACACAGCTTGATCCTTACCAGCTAGTTTGAATACCCTGCTCTGATTCTTGTCAGCAATTAAAAAGAGGTAGATTTATATTGTTGTGTATATTACTTATCATCTCTGTGCTTCAGTTTTCTCACTTGTCCTACCACCTATTAATGACGTGACCCTGGGCCAGTGACTTGACCTCCCTGTGCCTCAGTTTACGAATCTGTAAAATGGGAATTGTAATGGTTACTCATAATCTGATAGGTTGTGTGAAGGTTAAATGAGACAATGGATAGCAAGCTCTCAAACCATTCTTGGCACAAAGCAGGCTCCATATGTTAGTTGTTGTTGTCGTGATGTGTGGATCTGGCTGAGCTCTGGCAGCATAGGTCTTGCTACAAAATTTTAAGAGAAAGCGATCAACCAGACCGTATAAATCAAGCTTAAAAGAAACTCCAACTGTGCTATATTTACTAGGTTCTTGAAGCTAATTCTCCACAATTTTAAAGACATTTAGGATTGGATGACACATGTTGAGAAAATGGCAAATTGGATCCCACAAAATGGGAATTGCCGATAAGGCGGTGAATTAGTAAGAGCTACTGGCTCCCTTTTAAAATAATCCTGGAGACATAAAGCAGAGAGAAGCATCGATTGAGAAACTGATGTAAAAACTGTGAGAAGCCTCTGGGATCCTGAAGGTGGTCACCTGGTGTGTGTGTGTATGCGACGGCTGACACAGTGGTTCTCAAAGTGTGGTCCCTGACCAGCAGTGTTAGCATCACCTGAGAACTTGATAAAATGCAACTTCTCAGGCCCACCCCAGACTGACTGAATCAGAACTTCTGCTGGTGGAGGCCGCAGATCTGTGTTTTAACAAGCCCTCCAGATGATTCCGAGGCAAGCTAACCTTTGACAACCGTAGGCCACCATTGCCACTAAGAAAGCCGTGGCAGCCTTAATTGGAGACACTGATGTTAGGCCAGCCCTCCCCTGCGCCTCACCTCCCAGGCACTGAGGGCTGGTCAGTGTTCCTGAGCACTGCTTCCTCTGCCCTCTGCCCTCAAGGCTGGCGGATTAACGGCTCAGGAGAACGTGTCTTCTCAGTGCTGCTGCTTTCAAATAATCGGAGGGGAAATCCCAGACCGAAGGAGTTGCTGGGTAGAGCAGCAAATGGGATTGCCAGTGGTTCTGTGGTACGCTCCTCTCCACACTTCTTTAATTCCTGAGGAGGCACAGAATTGGGGTCTGGGCCCCTACGCTCCCCCCAATGCACAATACGTGATGAAAGGGACCAGATGCGCAGGCCAAAATACCTAAATCCCTGGGGAGGAGTAAACACATAAAAGAATGTCAGTGAATTGAACAAATATGTTTACTACATGAAGCTGAATTATTGGAACAGATAGTCATCAAGGAATGAAAATAAGTATAATCAAATAGATAAAGGAGAATATTAGTAATACAAAGTATGAGCAAGAAATCATAAAAAAAAATTCAAGAAGAGCTATTAGATAGTAAAGATAGTACAGTTGAAATAAAAACACCATAGACAGGATAGGTAGCAAGATGGACAGAGGCCAAGAGTGATGAGTGAGCTGGGTGATCAGTTTGAGAGAAATATCAAAATATAGCAGGAAAGGGTAAAGAGATGGAAAAGAAATAAGAGAAACGAAGAGATTTTGAGGCTAGAAATGCCAACAGTTGGATAACAGGAATCAGAAGGAGAAATAAAACAAATAGAAAGAAGGAAGTATTTAACAAATAATAGCAATATTCAGAGTTAAAGGAGGATCAAAGATGTCAGATTGAAATGGTTACGGAATGCTGAATCAAATTGATAAAGAAATTTTACATCTGAGTATATGTCAGGACACAGCTAAAATTAAAAACATTAAAAACAAGGGCCAGCCCCATGGCCGAGTGGTTAAGTTGGTGCACTCTGCTTCAGCGGCCCAGGGTTTTGCAGGTTCGGATCCTGGGCACAGACCTAGCACCTCTCGTCAAGCCATGCTGAGGTTGTGTCTCACACAGCACAACCAGAAGGACCCACAATGAAAAAATATGCAACTAGGTACTGGGGGGCTTTGGGGAGAAGAATGAAAGAAAATGGGTAAAGGATACAAACAGGTACTTTACAGAAGAGAAAACTTAAATGGCTGATGGACAAAAAAAATATCTTGATTTATTTGTAATTAGAGAAATGAAAATTGACAACAATTGGATATCGTTTTATATCCATTCACTGTCAAAAATGAGAAATCTGGACAATGCAAAGAAGAGCCTGGAATCAGCATTCCTGGGAGTATAGATTGGGGCAGTCGCTCCGGAGCAGTCTGTGGGATTTGTGCAGGACTTGTGCGCCTTATGATCTAACAATCCCACTCACAGGTGGATTCTTCTGAGGGGAACCCTCACTTGGGTCTGTACCCAACACTATGAGGAGTTCATCTCCAAGCGTTTTCATGGGTTGAGCCATCTACGTGTCCATAATTTGGGGAATAGCTGAGTCTAAGATGGCGATGAATTCTCATACAGCAGTTAGATCCGAGGGGCCACAGTCACACCACACACAGGACAAATGTGGCACCGAGTGAACCGTGCAGAAGCAGGAGATCTGGAGCATGGTCATTTGCATAAATTACAAACACATTTACACAACACAAGAACACCTACAAGTGAGAGGACACACATCAAACACACGGAGGAGGGGGGAACTGGGGGAAGGAAGAGAGGAAGAAAGACAGAAGGAAGTGAATTATTTAAAATGAAAGCGAGAAGGACATACAGAAGCACAAACAAACACAGGAAGAGATTTGCAGGACCAGGGCTAAGAGTGCTGTGAAATGTGGGATTTGACTACTGCACCCTTCTGCTCCTAAAGGTTAAAAAAAAAAATAACTCCAAAATAAGGTCCCCCAAAATTGGGTAAAAAATGTTAAAGACATGAGTTTTTTCCTGGCTCTATGGGGGGAGAAAGAAAAGCCACTAAATTTTAGTTACATCTTTTTACTCCCTCAAAGCATTTATTTATTTATTTATTTTTTAAAAGATTTTATTTCTTTTTTCCCCAAAGCCCCCCGGTACATAGTTGTATATTCTTCGTTGTGGGTTCTTCTAGTTGTGGCATGTGGGACGCTGCCTCAGCGTGGTTTGATGAGCAGTGCCATGTCCGCGCCCAGGATTCGAACCAACGAAACACTGGGCCGCCTGCAGCGGAGCGCACGAACTTAACCACTCGGCCACGGGGCCAGCCCCTCAAAGCATTTATTTTTTAAAAGAATTCAAACTCTTCATCTTTTTCAGCAACAAACCATGTGACCAACATGAGAACATACGTCACTGTTCTCTCTTGATGAAGAGAGGGGCTGCGGATGCAAAATGCAGGCTCTGAAAGTGGTATCAGAATATATCTGTCTCCCCCTTTTATTGGTCGCTTAAATTTGAAGGTGGAGCCGAGTGCCTATAAATTCATTTGAAAGTGACACCAGGAAGCTAACTTTGCCCACTTTTGCTTTGAAATTCAGTGTATGACTCCATCGGGAAGCTTGGGAGCAACATTCTTAATGGAAACGTGGACAGGCTGGGATCTTACAGTGAGTGCCTCTCCACCCACCCGCCCTCGGGGAGCTTTCAGGGGCAGTACTGCAAGCTTCACGTCCTGCAGGTGAGCCTGGGGGACCGGTGTGCATGCTCCTGAAGGACAAGTGAACGACTCCACCGATAGCCCTTTTTAATTTAAAACAAAAAAACAATTAAGATGTTTTTCAAAAAGTTCGAACTAAATTTTAAACAGCTGGCAGAAACATACTTGCATGGTCTGAGTGTGGGACATTACAGGAGACAGTCGTCCGCAAAACATGTGGGCCTTTAGATGTTCTTCCTTCCACATTGCGTGGGGTCAGACGTCTGGATGACCTTTGTGGAGAATTCAAGATCAAATCCCGGCCAATGTTCCTGGGCATTGTCTCCAGACTCACTGTTAGTTTTTGGAATACCAAAGGGAGGATGGACTTCCCATTACCCATAATACTCAACCGGAAATGGAATCCGACACGCGAATTGGAGGTTATCCTAGCAGATGGGCTGGAACTTTTAAGGATACATCACTAAATCAGGTGACCGAGGCCCCAGGGCTCCCTGTCTAAAGTGTGTTAATTCTTTTAGTGCTGAGAAAAAAGCCTAGGAACAGCACAGCCTCCTATTAAATACAGAGATAGAAGTTATGCGTGTCATACAACACTAAAAGAAAATGCATTACTGGTTGACTGATAACGATTGTAGAAAGTAACAATAAGAAATCCAAGCTCTCTGATATTAATGCTGTAAAACGGTCTCACAATGGCTAATTGTTGGACACAGGGAGATTATTACTCAGCTCCACTTGTCCTGCAGAGAGTTATGATGGTGATTGCTTGAGGGTTTCATCACTGTGTACAAATGTCCTATCCCGTTTTCAAAGCAGATTAATGATTTTGATATCAGAGCAAAAGGTCAGACCTACATAATCATGTAAGTTAATATGTTTAGAAGAAGCATCCCAGAAATTTTTATTGGTAATTTGTCTTGCTTTATTGGGGCATTCTAATTATTCGCTTGATTTATTAATACAATCTTTACTTGATACATTGTGTCCTGCTACAAAGAAGTGGCAACTTGGTAATTTTGTTGGAAGTTGTAAGAGTGTGAACTTTGAATGACCTGTAATCCGGGCGAGAGAGGCACCATGGTAGATTATCCCACACTGGTGGCTGCCTTTTAAATAAGCAGCTACATTAAGCCTTGGAGTATAGTTTTATTTAAATGTTGGTGCATCTGATGTTCTATAAATTCGCTTGAACTACTCTGTAATGGAAAAGCCATCTCCAAAGAAGTCAGCGAACTTTTCTTCTTTCAATGTCTTTCTCTTCCCGCTCCCAATCTGCTCAAAATCCACGGGCGGTGCAGCAGCAGCCTTAGAAACGATCGTGCATGTGTTCTATAAACACTCATATTAAAGAGCGTTGTGGCGTTGTTTCCCAGGATGGAGCCGACTACAGTGTGGGCGTGTGTGTCCCTGATTCTTGTGCCGAAGAGGATGTGACTGCGCTGTCTCGGCTGGGTAGGTCCGAAAGAAAACCCAGGGCAACTCTTGTCTCAGCATAAAGTTTGAAACTCCCCAACCCCTGGAGCCAAGAAAGGCCATTCTTTCAGGAATGAACCAAGCTTTCATCCTGACAAATCCACTAACCTGAGACAAACGGAGTTCTGGGGGATTTTCGAGTGGAGGGGGTAGAATAAGAAGGGAGTAGGAGGGAAGGAGGAGAAAGACAGTAAAGAGAAGGTAAGAGCTGAATCTTTATGTAATAAAAATTTAAACAGTCTTCCCTCACCCTCAGCTGCCTGGTGAGGCTTGAAGAAAGGTGAGTGGTGTCTGCTTTCCATACTGTGAGCGTTCTCTGCTGTGGCCGGTGTGTGGAAATTTGTCAGCTGCCAAATCCAGAAGGCCCTTCCACACCAGGATTGTGTGAAGCCATGTGTTGTAATGGATTAGCATTAGAAGCCCAGCATTTGGTCTTGGTTTTCACCTCCCAGCTGTGTGATCCTGGGCAAATCACTTAATCTCCCCGTGCTCCAGTCTCTTCCTCTCTACAGAGAGGGTGGACAAGGAAGGTCAGTCTGGCTCTGACTCCCTGTGGCCTTACCAGCGCTGCTGACTTTAGCCACGCAGAACGAATGAATGAATCTTAGTCCACGGGGAAACTGGTTTGACTTCTTCTAAGTCTTTCAAAATTTTTCAAGGAAGAGCTTGAAAGCCTAAAATTTTTACCACTAGTATCTTCTGTATTTATTCTGGTTATCCAAATGAGAATGAATGTGACATATTAAAAGGAAAACTCTGTTTCTCTACTCGCAGAACATTTCTGACACCCAAGGTGTGGGTTTTCCTGTCACATGATGTAATTCTGATACTAACTACCTGGAGGTGGTGCTGACCCCACAGGTTAAGGGCTCAGTCCCACAAGGCTGCCCCCGACTTCAGATGCCGATAGTAAGTAGTGGGTCCCGAGGTTACCTACACTCTGTCCAACTTGGCTACAAATCAGGGGTTCACATAATCCTCACTTTTTCCCATGATCCTCTCCTCAGCTTTAATAATTTGCTATAACGGCCCACAGAACTCAGGGAAATACTTTACTGGCTTATTCTAAAGATCAAAACTCAGGAATAGCCAAATGGAAGAGATGCGTAGGGCAAGGTATGTGGGAAGGGGCACAGAGCTTCCATGCCCTCTTGGATGTACCACCCTCCCAGCACCTCAATGTGTTCACCAACCACCTACAAGCTCTCTGAACCTCTTTGTTTAGGGTTTTTATGGAGGTTCCATTACATAGGCATGATTGATTAAATCACTGGCCATTGGTGATTAACTCAATTCCCAGCCCCTCTCTCCTCTCCAGAGGTTGGAGAAGGGGCTGAAAGTTCCAATCCTCTAATCATGAGGTTTGTTCCTCTGGCAAGCAGCTCCCATCCTCCAAGGGTCACCTTATTGGCATAAACTCAAGTATGGTTGAAAGGGGCTTATTACAAATGACAGCAGATGCTCCTCTTACCTCTCTCTCTCAGGAAATTCCAAGGGCTTTAGGAGCTCTGTGCCAGGAACTGGAGATGAAGACCAAATATATATTTCTTATTATATCACAATATCGTGCACATTATTAAAAGTCTTCTTTTAAGTGTTGATATTGCAATTAGTTTTCAGTAACCTTAAATTGTCCTCTGAATTTATGATTATCCCTACAGCTTCGGGTACATTATCTACCTATCTAGCCAAATATTTTACGTGCTAACAGAGCAGCAATTGTTACAATCAAATTTAAATTTCAATTCCTGTTGGACAAGGCCATAAATATCCTAGAAACAAAGATAAATTTGCAGAGTTCTTATTAAATTAGGATTTCAAGTGAATAAATGACTCCCTGAGTCTAATGAGTTAAAGTTTAGTATTATTTAAGTGGTTGGCCTAGTTTTTCTGCCTAATGATAAGCTTCTTAGCCAGAGTTGACAGTAGAATAGAATGGAAGGTTAGAAGCTATTATCAATACAAAGATATTTTGATGATTCTCCTGGAGGGACTGGGAAAATGGAAGGGCCTGATTAGGGTGAGCAGAGCTGACTGGGGGCAGATATGTTAGTGGAATTTAGTCTTGACTGCCAAGGCATTTCTCTAGCTTCTGTGCAGAGGCAGAAATGGGAACATGTTTGCCCGGGGGAAAAGGCCCCCATCTGGAAAGGATTTGTCAGCTATTCCTTAAAGCTTTTTGATGGAGTTGCCAATATTTCCCCTACAGATGTGGGGGCAACCAGCTCAGCAATAACAGGAGGAATCTGTTCTGCAGACTTTATTCATCTAGGGCAGGAGGGCAGGGAGCTACCACGTGGAGACGGTAGCAGACAAGCCAAGAAGAAATGAGCCCAGTATTGCAGGGAGAGAGAAAAAGATTCTGGGCAGGTCAGAATGTGTGGCTTTTAGGCAAAAAACTACACAGTGTGGTTGCCATGGGATGTACAAAATTTTAACCAACAGACTTTGTGTGAGTTCTGGAGAATGAAAATATGTAACACCAGAGTGTTGAGAGTCTAGATAAAATTGGGGGGGTGATGCTCACAAACCCAGTATAGTCTAGTTTCCTAACGATTCACACCTGAGTGTTTCGGTGTTCCTTACTGTGTTCCATTTCCTAGGGATCCTGTAACAAGTACCACAAACTGGGTGGCTTAAGATGCGTCACTCCAGTCTACCTCTGTCATCACATGATGTTCTTCTCTATGTTCAAACTTCCCTCTTTGTGTAAGGACACCAGTCATACTGGATTTGAGGCCTGCCTAACCTAGTATGACCTCATCTAAAGTTGAATACATCTGCAAGACCCTATTTCCAAATAAGGTTACATTCACACTTCCCAAGGGTTAGGGCTTGAACATTTTTTGGGGGGACACAATTCAACCCAGAACACTACCTAATTCCTAGTGTCTAGTTTGGCTAAATACTCTGAGGTCCTTAAACACAACAGGGAGTCAGGACTTGGCCCAGGGTCCTGCATTGAGAATGTGCCTGATAAAAGTTAGACAAATCCCACTGAAGTTTAAAGATTTTATTTTTCTTTTTTCTCCCCAAAGCCCCCCAGTACATAGTTGTATATTTTTAGTTGTGGGTCCTTCTAGTTGTGGCATGTGGGATGCCACCCCAACATGGCCGGATGAGTGGCGCCATGTCCACGCCCAGGATCCGAACCAGTGAAACCCTGGGCTGCTGAAGTGGAGCACGGCAACTTAACCACTTGGCCACGGGGCCGGCCCCCCACTGAAATTTAATTGTGAGGCGAATGACCTTACCTGGTCACAGGGACAGCCTTGAGCTGAAAAAGAAGGGGCTTGGTTTAAGGGTCTGTTAACACTGAGTTAGCAAATTTTATCCAGATTCATCTTCAAAGGGCTACATATTTCATTCTTACAGACTCATTCTCAGTCTGTCTCCTGTGCTGTTGGAAATTTTATAACATTATATGATGATCACCCTGTCTCAGTTTGCAGTGGCCCAAAGCAATGAGTACTGAGTTGCTTACAATCAATGTTTAATAGTTCCTTCCCATAAGCTGTCAACGCACTATTAGGCTAATTTCATCTTGCTTTGCCTATTATAATTAGAATTATGTGCCTCTATTGTAGAACAATGGTGCTAGAATGCAAGGGTTGACTTTCCCCCACCACTACTATCTCTCAGGGATTCCCTGATTGAGAAAATGGAGCTATTTTAATAATAACTTCGTGAATTACCCACAGAAGTGCCTTTCTGACTAAGGGCTCAAAAGGAATCCAAAACATTTCACAGAATACCACTTTCTGTTCTCAGTTTAATTCCAAAAATATTTATTGAGCACTTTTATATCTGCCTTTGTGTGAGACATCACATGTGTGTGTTGGGGGAGAATCAAAAGAATTGGGAGTTACTCATTTGGGGAAAACTACAGAAGGAAAGTATGTGTGCCTGAAGCTATCAGAAACACTGTCAGGAAATAAACGCTCAATCTCACCTTGAGTGAGGGGACAGGCAGACATGTCAAGGAGCTGTGAGGCGCCAGGGGAAGAGAGCCACATGGTTTAGGTAGAAGCGGAATTTAGTAGCAATGGCTTGAGCTGGCCTGTGTTAGTGAAGGCGGGCATGGTGAGATGTTGCTGGGAAAGAGATCAAATAAAGGTTTCCTATTCCCCTGTGTAGACCTAGACTCTGGCACAGTGTAGACACTTAAGGTTGACCGAATGGGCATGGGCTGCCAATTGCTTTATTTCTACGGCAGAATTTAGATCAGCCTGTGGGTGCTTCTCCTCAGTGCTACTGGGGCCTGAGGACACTGGCTAGGGTCACTGGGTGAGATGGGACAAGCCCAGGAAAGCCAGCCATCCACAGGCAGCCCCCACCATGGACAGCCTTGGCCTGACTCCCAGCCCAAGGGCTGCCCCATTGCGCACAGGCTTTGGTGCATCTGTGCCTTAGTCAGCTCGGGCAGTCTTAACAAAATACTGCAGACTAGGGGGGGCCTCTGCAACAGAAATGTATTTTCTCACAGTTCTGGGAGGCTGGAAGTCCAAGATCAAGGTGTCAGCAGGGTGGGTCTCTCCTGAGTATCTCTCCTTGGCTTGCCGATGGCCACCTTCTGGCCGTGTGCCCACACGTCTGTGTCCAAATTTCCTCTTATAAGGACAGCAGTTAGACTAGATTAGGGCTCACTTCCATGGCCTCATTTTACCTTAATCACCTCTCTAAAGGCCCTGCTTCCAAATACAGTCATATTCTGAGGTCTTGGGGTTAGGGCTTCAACATAGCAATTTGGGGGGGACATAATTCAGTCCATAACAGTCCCCTTTCAAAGTCCCTTTGAACCTGATTTGGGGACCTCTAGGGCTCAGTGCTGTTCTATTCATTCTCTTCCTCCCCCGAGTCTGTGATGAACATGAGAGGAGGGCGGGTGCTCTGGGAGGGTGGTGGGGGTGTCTGCAGTGCAGCCCTCAGACCTGGGCAGGGAGGGCCCTGTCCTGGGCCCCATACTTTAGGGTCCCCGCCTCTGGCCTTCCTCTGGCTGTGTCCTCCCCATGGGATGAGATGTCTCTAGGGCCAAGAGGACATGCCGACCTGGAGCCTGCCCCTTCTCTTCCAGTCCATGTCCTGAGTGTCTAGGACCCCAGAATTCCCTGCCCAGCTGGCTCTCAGCACCCTCCAAGGAGTGACTGCAGTGGGGGTGGGGTTAGAAGGGTGGAGCCTTGGTGGTCCACACTCCTGCCTGTAAGGAACAGAGCATGGGAAGAGAAAAGGGACGGGCCAGGAGCTGGAGGGGTGGCAGGATCCTGCGGAGGGATGGGCCTGAGTGTCTGGAGGCCAAAACTGGTGATGCCTCCAGTGTAACCAAGTCTAACCCTTTCTGTTACCTCCCCAACACGCGTGCACACACACACACACACGCACGCACGCACACGTCCAGTGTTGTTCTGGCTTCATGGCTGGGCCAGAGCTATTTAGAGGATTAAAAGTCACTGCCCAACTACAAAGTGGATATGATGATGGAGCTGGGCAGAGCCAGGAGGGTCGTTTCGTAAGTAACCAGCCTGGAATGGCTTTGGGGTTCAGGGGGCGGTGTTAACCTCGGGGACACAATTGTTATCGACTTCCAGGTTTGCCCACTCAGCAGGGAGGACCCAGGTCTCCTGTGTCCTTCAGGGTCCGGACACTGTTGCTCAAAGCTTCAGGTTTCATCCACGAGTCAACAGCTGATGGGAAGGGAGTCCCCGGGCCGGCCCTGCTGAGCTGAAGTCTGTAGTGACTTCCTTCAATTGCCTTCTGGCCTGGGAGGCAGCTCCTCTGTGATTGAGATGCAGAGGCCATCGTCAGAGAGACTGGGGGACATTCTCCAGCTGCGCTTAGCCTGTGCTTCCTGGGAAGGGAGGATTCAGGTCTAACAAAAAAGTATGCTTGTAAAAACAATGGAGGGTGAAGGAAATTTAATCGGAAAGCCCAGAGGTGAACTTTATCATTTTATTCTTAGTTCTGTTGTCTTGTACTTTTTGTCGCATGTAGAGCCCTAAGGAATGGAGCTGGGCTTTCCTTTGCAGGCCCGGGTGTTCTCAGCTCATCCAGGGTCGTCAGTCTCAGTCTCCGGGGCTTGGTTCACACTGCCCAGAGGCTCAGGGGTGGTGGATCGACAAAATAAAGTGCTTGTTGATTCCTTTAAAATTAGAAATAGAGCTTCCAAGGGGAATAGACATGTCAGCTGCTCAGTACACTTCTTTTTCAGTAGAAGAGGTTTTTTTTGAAATTCCAAAGTAGGAAGTACTTTTGGAGCAGGGGGTAGCTCAGGGGCATCACTTGAAAACAAATGGAATTGGACAATGAGGCATTCTGCTTGCGTGTCCACTGTGGGCATGTACTCCATCGAGTACTCTCTTGGTCAGTGTTGAGCACACATGTACAGCTCCTTCTTGTCTCCACCCTTAATTGAGAATCACAATTAATCATATATTATTCAATCTTTTAGTGGCCTATTTGGACATTTCAGAAACCCTCTGGTCATAGACTCGTGGGAACAGTGGGTGTTGGCGGTAGAAGGGACATTAGGATACATTGTGTCCAACTCACCCTTCCTGCTTATGCAGATGAGGAAATGAGACCCAGAGAGGTGGAGTGACTTGCCCAAGGTCACACAGCAAGCTGGCTCAGACTCAAGGCTCCTGAATGCAAGTCTAGCCACTGTAGTGTGGTAAGATGAGATAGCATGAGAAACTAAAAAGAGCACATCCTTCAAGTTCATACAGACCTGGAGTGAGTTCTGGCCCTGCCACTTAGCAGCAATTATAATAAAGACAATCAACATTTATTGAGCTCTTACTGTATGCCAGGCACTTTGTAAGCACTTTGTAGTTATTGCTACATTGAGTTTTCACAAAAACCCTAGGAGGTAGGTACTATTATCCTCATTTTACCAAGGGGGAACCTGAGGCGTGGAGTAAATAAATAACTTGCCCATAGTCATATAGTAAGGAGTGGATGCAGGCTTCCAAACTGCAGAACCTATTTTTTAACCACTGTGCTCAAGTTCATAAACTCCTCTGAGGCCAATTTTCTTTAAAAGAAAAATCAGGTAAATAATAGCTCCTTGTAGGGTTGTCGACAGAGTAGAAATAATGACCAAAACATGTCTCATATCTAGTGGCACTTAATAAACAGAAGCGTTTTTTATTTATAATTGGGGCTACTGTCTTATTAAACCATGCTGTGTCCCCATCTTTTGCTAAGTCCCCTGGTCCTGGGGTTCTCAGAGTGTGCACCCTCATTAGCAGCATCAGCTCCCGGGAACTTGTCAGAAATGCAGATTCTCAGGTTGCACCCTAGACCTGCTGGATCAGAAGCTCGCAGGGAGGGGAGGTGGGGAGCAACCTGTTTACCAAGCCCTCCAGGTAATGGATTCTGAGGCACGCTAAAGTGTGAGACCACTGCCCTCGTCTTACCACTAAAACCTTTACAAACTATATTGTGGTGACTAATGAGCTGTGTCCCAAGGTGGTGCTTCTAGCTTCAATTTCGGACGGCACCTTTCCCCAGCTTGTGGGCTTCCATCATATTTTTGCATCTCATATTGCATTTATCTCTCTGGTGGGGACCTGTTCACAAAGGGACTTGAACTGACAGTGGCGCCTTTTTAGGTCTGTCATTCCCGGGCTGTGCACTCAGAAAGGTTGCGAGAGTCTGGGTGGGCTGAGGATTGGGAGACCGTGGCCCACCTCCAGCTGGGCGAAGAGTACCTAGTTCTGTGAGTTTCAGCATCTTTGTGCCCTATTTTCCCCATCTGTAAATCGGATATATTAAAAGCCAGCCACCCTTTTTAATGTCAAAGTTTTGTTTTGAAATAACAGATATGAAAGCTCTTGAAAAAGTGTAAGGTATTTATTGCAAAATAGAATATAATTAATGCAATCTGTTTTTTCTCTTGGTAGATGTTTTAAGATTCAGAAATGCTTCGTTTTTGGCCCCTTCTCTCTCTCTCTTTACTATAAATTCTTCCTCCTCGTCTAGTGGGGTTATAGCCAGATGTGCTGCTGGAATGTTTCCCCTGGACACGTTTGTTGCCGTGTGTCTGTGAGTACGAGCATCTGAGGTACCTGGTTGGGATGTGTATGTTGGGGCTGTTTTATCAACTTCCACTCACCCACTGCACTTAGCCGTTTAATTTTCATTCATTGCATGATGTCTGGCCAATGCTGCCTGTGCACAGAGAGATCACCATTTACATTAAACGAGAAAATGCAAGTGTTCAAGAGAAAGGCTGGCCGTGCCCAAATGTGATTGGGTTTCAGAGTCACTGAGAAATATATCCTGTCCCCAAATATTCCTGTTCCTGTCATGTGACCAGTGCAGATTAATTTCTTTTATTTGAGTCATTGCTTCTCCCACAAACACTTCAGCATCTGGCCCATTACTTCTTTGCATCTCTCGTTGTCCTCAGGACAAACCAATAGAAACAGAATTGCTGGCCTGGAACTCGAGTCACTTGATGAGGAGCTTTCCTGGAAAAAACCTCATTTATTTTGCCCCCGGGAGGAGATGTCCACGTCTGTTTCATCACCCTGTCACCAGCATCCAAAACTACCTTTATAAAAACTAGTACCAATCTGATACATAAATACATTGATTTAATTTACATTTTAAAAAATCGGTAATGAGGGTTTTTTTCCTAAGTTTATCTGTTCTTCATACTCTTCACTCCCTTTTCCATGTGTGCGTTAGTTGGATTTTTGGATTTTTAAAGTTCATTACATAGAGGAAAGATATGAATCCTTAGTCATATCAGCTCCAGGTGTCTTCCTCAGTGTCTTGGTTGCTTTTTGTTTGTTTATGAATTTTTTAAATAATTTTCGTAAAGAGTTTAGTGAACTCCATTAAGCTTTTACTTTGTAATTTCTTTCATTTATTTATTCTTAGAAAACTACTTCCAACCCTTAAAAGTGTTGAAGATTTACCTGTATTCTAGTAGGGGGCTTGAGTGATTTTGTTTCTGCTGGGCTGTTTTCTCTGCATCTCACTGTGGTGTCGGTGGGAGGTAAGACCTGGTCACAGGTGTGCGTCTTCTCCCTGCAGGTTCCTCACCTTGCTGGGCCTTGCCCTTCCTCTGGCTGGAACTGTCTACGTGGCAGCCAGAGGGTGGGGGTCAGACCCCAGAGCATCACCCGCATCTGGGGCACATTCGGCCAGTTATGGGAGTATGCCTTTGAGAGAGACGAAGAGGAGTGAACAAGGAGACGGAATCCAGTGGACAGACTGCCCGGCCCATCTCTCACTGTCAGGAGCCCCGAGCAGAGGAAAAAGTAGGCGTTTTAATAAACTAGGGCAACTCATGAGATTTAGATGACTACACAATTGGAAAATAATCCCTACGGTGCCGGAGTGTGGTGAATGTCCAAGAGCTTCTAAAGGCCAGCGTGGAGGGCCCGTCCCCGCTCGTCACAATCCAGTCTTTGTTTACCATCAGTGTGTTAAGTCGAGGTCAGGAAAAATGCTGCTTTATTTCTTGGGCACAATTATCCAGTGTGTTTTTGTGCTACTCAAAGACGAGGTCAGAACACAGCTTGGGTTTTGCTATAGTAATCCTCTAAGGAACAATTCCATAACCACAATGTCTATTTTCAGTGTCACAGCTACACAGATGACTCAGAGAACCTTCCTGGCATCACGGAGGAGAATGATTTACATGTAAATCGAAGCCAGGGGAGCCAGCGTGCAACACAAGTTGATTAAAACACCACACAGAAAGAGGCGAAACCCCAGCATAGTGTAGTGAGAGGCTGGATAGCAATGAGTCAAACTGTGTTGTGTTTTAGTTAAAAATCAAGAGCATTACCTTCATTTCCACCTGTCCATACGGCAAGGCAAAGAGAACACACACACACATATACACACATGTGTATTCTAAAACAAGAATAGTCTTGTCATGCCAATACCTTTAAACATGTGAAGGGGCTGGACTGGTGGCACAGTGGTTAAGTGCACACGTTCTGCTTCGGCGGCCGGGGTTCCACTCCCTGGTGCGGACATGGCACTGCTTGGCAAGCCATGCTGTGGTAGGCATCCCACATATAAAGTAGAGGAAGATGGGCATGGATGTTAGCTCAGGGCCAGTCTTCCTCAGCAAAAAAAGAGGAGGATTGGCAGCAGTTAGCTCAGGGCTGATCTTCCTCAAAAAAAAAAAATGTGGAATAATTTTTCGCAGAGCCTCTTTAGGTCTACACAATTGTCCTTCCCTTATTCCAGTGAGAGGGATAAAAATAAAATTTCATTGAGTGGACCAGAAGAATATGGATATGTGATAAAGTAGCTTCAGGGAATACACCCAAAATGGAAAGTATAGTGATGATTTTATCAAATCCTGTCTGAGTCTTCAGGCAAAAACAAAAACAGTAGCAATGCCAACAAAAAGCCCCAAGAACAAGAAAAACAACAAAAAACATATTTGTATAAAGATGATACAAGAGCTGAGAAGGCTTAGGTCTCTGTGCAGCCCCCTTCCCTGAATCAGAAGCTATCTACCAGCCTGGTGGCTTCCCTTTGAGCCCATCGCGATAGGAAGTGTTCATCGTCAGGCTTCTACACAAGATAGTCATGCGCCGCATAACGATGGTTCAGTCAATGATGGACCACATATACGATGGTGGTCCCATAAGATTAGTACCATATAGCCTAGGTATGTCATAGACTATACCATCTAGGTTTGTACACTCTATGATGCTCGCACAGTGATGAAATCGCCTAAGGATGAATTTCTCAGAAGGTATCCCCATTATTAAGTGATGCCTGATTGTAATCAGTTCCTGCTGCCCGATAATTTCTACCCATGGGCCCTGATTTTGCCCCCTGGGTCCTCAAAAAGTAAATCTACTCTCTTGTTTCTGTTACAGCTCCTTAGATACTGAGGACAGTTTTGCTGGTCTCCCCTGTCTCAGAAACCCTCAATTATTTTTCACATGATGTGGTTCGGTTCAGGAACTCTCTCTGCTCCCTGGCCGTGTAGAATGTTCCACAGTGGGCATGGCACATGCTTAGCGGTCCCCAGTCAAACCTGCATTGGTTTCCATCTCTACCCTTGGTCATACTGTTTGACTTCTAGAAACCTCAGTTTCCACATACGTAGAATGGGGACATAGAATGGGATTTGTTGAAGGAATTAAATGAGATAATATGTATTTACCTCCTCCTAATTTGTTGCTCTTTTCCTCATTCTCTTCACTTAAGCCAGGAGAGGGAGGAAGGTGTCGGGGTTTTAATTAGCCAAGACCACTTGCTTGGGCTACACTGACCTCGCTGAGGTCAACTGGATTCCAGGGACCTGCTAAGAGCTTCTACCTGTCAGATTGAGGGTGAGGGTGAGCATATGGTCCCCCAGATTCACCACCGCTTCATCGGGTAGAGGGCTAACCCACAGAGGCCTGCCCTTTGAGGTCAGATCACAGGATTTAGGGCAGGCACAGCCGGTATGGTGTCAGGAATTGGTCACCGAAACTTTAGGTTCTTCCCCCAAAATGAGACTCTATGATCGAACACTAAGTGTGTGTTAGCTTTTTAGCAGCCACATTTAACTGTGGCCTCAAAATCGGGGTTTCCATGTTCTGTTGCGGTAGCAGTTTCTTTGTATTCAATCCAATCAGAGTAAAACATCACATTCCTGAATGTTTGGACATAAAAATCCAGGTGGAGAGACCCCCAGAATCAGCATTTTTTCCTCTCCATTTTTACACTCCCCAGTGAGTCAAACCAACCCAAGACCGCTGAGTCTTCTAGAATTTAGAGCCAGGTTGGATATTTTGAATTCCTGGTTCTTTATCCTCCAAATAATCATTGCATTTGCTTAGAGTGATTTCCCATAACATGAGCCGTCCTCTGCTTTTAGATGGGAAAATATGAGCTAATGTTTGAGGACATTTTCATGAAGTTAGTAGCTATGGATTTCAGGCCCCAGAGGTCAGGGCTCTTGGTGGTCCGTTGCTTAAGGTGGGCTTACAGTAATCATAACAGAGAGAACCCAAAGGGGCTGCAAGGTGGCTTAAGGCACCGTCAGACCCAGTGGTTCTCAAACTTTGGTGAGTGTCGGAGTCACCTGGAGGGCTTGTCACAGCGCAGATTCTGATTCAGCAGGTCTGTGATGGGGCCTGGACTGTGCCCAGGTGATGCTGAAGCTGCTGGTTCGGAACCCCCACTAGGAGAACCACTGACCACATGCATTGTTTCATCCATCCTCCTGTGCCCCTGTGCTTTATAATACTTTCCAATTACAAGTGAGCGAAACGGGACTCAGAGAGGCTGTCTTCTCTGTAGACCGGTTGTTTTCAGGCAATTTTATAAGCTGAGTTAAGCTAATCCACAAATAGAATTTAGATGGGAAAAAAATAATACTGATAGCAAAATGTATTCAGTGCTTGCTCATCAAGTTAGGCATGGGGCCTGATGGTTGACAAATGTTGTTCTCCACTCTTCACAAGAACCCCACCAAAAACTGCGCTCAGTTTAGAAGGGAGGAAAACAGTTCTGAGAGGTTAAGGAATTGGCGGAACTCAGCAGAGCCCAGGTCCTGGGTCTCTCCCTGGCATTACCTGGCTTCTCAGGATGCTGAGGGGAGCCAGGACACAGGTCACCTGGTGGTTCCAGCACTGCTGATGGTGCCGTCGCAGAGCCAGTTCCTGGGGAGTGAATTCCTCTAAGTGGAAGGGTGAGCCTCGCGCCTTTAGGCAGGACCATTCGAGAGCGACTCCAATGGAAAAACTCGTATTTACAGCTGCAACCTCAAAATATGAGGTCATTACATTCTTCCATTTAAGAAATTGATTTGGATTTCCAGAGCTTGGTTATAAGCCGGATCTCGCTTGTAAAGAAGTTTTAATTCTGCAAGCACTTCTGGTGCCCACAATGTTTAAGGCACCAAGCTACATTCAGGAGAAAATAATGAGTCTCTTGGAGCCAGCTTGAGCTCGGGAGGCACCCGTGTCACAATTCCAGCACTTAGTTGGCTCCTAGGATGAGTTAAATTTAAAAAAAATTAAGGGGAATAAATTAAGTAGAAGGGATTAACTATTTCTAAAGCAACAGGGCTTAAAATCGTGATGGTGGTAGCTGTGACATTATCTCATTTCGTCTTCATAATAATCCCAAGATTATAAGATCTACTTTGATTCCCATTTTGCAGATGTAGAAATTTAGGCCAGAGAAGTTAATTCACTTGCCAGAGGTCACAGAGCTAATAATGACAGCTAGACTCAGAGCCAGGAGCATCTAACTTTGAGGCCCGCACCCTTGGCTGCTGTGCCACATGCCCCTCTGTTTCCACACCTGTGACTTGGCCAATAGGGATGCTGTTTGCAAGTGGTTCTTTCTTGGGAGAGCAGCAGGGATGCCATTTCAAGTGAAATGCTGGCTTTATGGAGCATGTGATTCTTAAAGATGTCAAAGCTCCCCTTCCCCCCAACCCTTGGAGAAACAGGGCTGGGGGTAGGGGTTGACATCGCGGGGGCCTGATCTTGGGCAGCGTATTCTGTGCAAGGCAGTGTAGGCACCAACCCTGGGTCAAGTCTGATAAGGAAAGTCAAGCTTCGCAGGGGAAGGGGGTCAAGTCCAAAGGTCCAAAGATGAGGAGGGGACCATGAGAACTGAGCTGAGTAGTCCAGGGTCACAGCGAGGGAGCGTCCGGTGACAGCCAAGGTCATCAGTGTGCATGGTTTGGTTCCTGTTTGTGGGGCAGCGTGTGGATCGGTGTGGCTTTCAGGGTGGACAGTAACACCTTTGCTCTTGCCCAGGATTTCTAGGAGCCATGGACCGTGCTCTGAGATGCTTTTCTTGGCAGAAGAACGTGCCTGCCATCTGGACTACAAGGATGCCAGGAGGCACATGCTCGGCACTGAATGGCATCCGAGTCTTGAGTCTCCTCTGGATCATGTCGGGGCACACGAGTCAGATGACCGCGTGGCTGTCTCTGGGTGCGGACAGCCGATGAGCCTTTACGAGCAGTCAAGGAAGAGAGACTCTTCCTTGGGAGGGAATCGTGTCGGGCCCTAGGACGGGAGGCTGCAGCATCCCCACGAGCAGCCTTCCTTCTGCGTTAGAGACATAGCCATGACCTCCCGTGAGTGAGTTTTCCAGGCCAGTCTCCAGTGGCTGCTTTACCTCCTCCTAGGTATACATCAGGCACCTGGTTACCAGGTGAATAGTGGTACCTGAGTATTATCATTGTCAAAATCTCGTCATAATTAACGAAGCCAGAAACTAACATTTTTTTTTCTCGTGAATAAACAGGCAACCATAAATAAACATTCTGCATTAGTATTATATCAGTGTTCCACATGCCTGGAGCACTCTCATTGGTAGCAGGGGTACTCTCTAAGCGGGGGCCAAACATACATATCAGAATTGAGGGCAGGGGGCCAGCCCAGGGCAGTTTGAAGAACTTCCCAGGAGATTGTCACCAGACCCTGAACTTGTGATGCTGCTGTAGCCCTAAGAGGGGTGTGGCCACTGTGAGCACAGGGAGCTCGAAGCCTTAGTTACGATTTAGTACCTTGGTGACCATCTCTTTTTTATTTTTATTTTTTGAGGAAGATTAGCCCTGAGCTAACTGCTGACAATCTCCCTCTTTTTGCTGAGGAAGACTGGCCCTTAGCTAACATCCGTGCCCATCTTCCTCTACTTTATATGTGGGACGCCTACCACAGCATGGCTTGCCAAGCAGTGCCATGTCTGCACCCAGGATCCAAACCGGCGAACCCTGGGCGGCCAAGGCAGAATGTGTGCACTTAACCACTGCGCCACCAGGCAAGCCCCCTTGGTCACCATCTTTTATTCCCGACCCAATTTCTCCTCTTAAGTTAATTACAAGACTCGTAAAACCTTCCCAAGACATCTGAAGCTTGACGGTATTCCCCTTGCTTTCTCTAAAAGGATAAATGACATGTTTTTTTTCTATTAAACAAAAAGACGCTGCTTTTTACGTTTGTTACAGATAATGTGCTTGAATGGAAAACCAGAGTGCTCAAAAACCCACTGTACCTTTATTCCCGGAGTGGCCCTTTCTATCTGGGGGTTGACACATTTTTCCTGATCAGGTAATAAGGTGTCTTCTCTGCTCTTGTGCTTGTTGCTGTTTGTTTGGGCAGATGTGTGTGTGTGGCCATTCTCACTTTAGTGAGAAAAACTGAACAGCATACATTTTCTTCCCTGGATGTTGTTTCTGTCCATCTCTGGACAGTACTGCTGTGACCAGCTCCTCTCTTTTCTATCTCCAATTTATTAAATGAGTTAGGATGGCTCTCTAAAATGGGTCTTTACGAAAGGTGATTTTATTTATCAAAGTTGTTTGTTTCAGTGGTTCTCAAATTCTGGTTCATGGACTGATGCAAATCCATGATAAAGTTGCCAGCGCTCACTCCAGGGAAAGGTGAAAAATTGAGAAAATGATGTGATGTCTCCTAAAGCTCTGTTTGTTTAAATTAACTACTAAGAGATCAACTTCCTTAACTGTGTGATAAATGTCAGACACTTTGCAGCATTACCCCACTTAATCCTCACGATGTCCCTACACAGTAGGGGCTCTTGTTCAAATTCCCATTTTTTTCTTTCTTCTTTTTTGTTGAGGTGAAATTCACATGAAATAAAATTAACCACTTAAAGTGAACAATTCAGTGGCATTTCGTACCTTCACAATGTTGTGCAACCACCACTCTGTCTAGTCCGAAACATTGTCATCATCCCCAAGGGGAACTTCATCCCCATTAAGCAGTATTTCCCAGCGCCCGCTCCCTCCAGTTCCTGGAAATCTGCTTTCTGTATCTGTTGATTTACCTGTTCTAGATATTTCACATAAAAGGATCACACAACACGTGTTTTTTTGTGCCTGGCTTCTTCCACTTAGCATGATATTTTTGAAGTTCATCTATGTTGTAGCACGTATCGGTGCTCATTCCTTTTTATGGCTGAGTAATATTCCATTGTAGGGATAGACTGCTAAATCTCCATCTTAAAGATAAGGAAATGGAGACTGAGGGGATAGTCCTGTGGGCCCACAATCCAAACCCCTGCAATCTGACTCCAGGGTCCATGTTCCCAGCCACTGGGCTGCCTTGCCTCTACCTCTTTGGGCTAAATATCCCTTCTGTTATAGGGAGATGGTGATTGTGATGTTTTTATCAAATGCTAAGCATTCATCTATCCAATCATGATTCATTGAATGTCTATTTGCCAGGCATTGTTCTAGACCCCAAGGATACAGCAGTGGGTAAAACAAACAAGGATTTCTCATGGTGCTTCTATTAGAGTCTGTGTGTGTGTGTGTGTGTGTGTGTGTGTGTGTGTTTCCAGCAATAAGTGAATAAACAAGAAATTATCTGATAGTAATAAATATCAGGAAAGAAATTAAACAAGAGGCTGTGAGAGGGATCGGGAAGCTGTTTCGATTAGGTCAGAGGAGCCTTGTCTGAATGAGGGGCTATTTGATCTGAGACCTTAATGGCAAGAAGGAGCCAGCCATGGGAAAACCCAGGTCAAGAAAGAGGGAGCAAGTAGCCCGAAAGTGCTAAGGCAAGAGCGAGGGAGCCTTGTTAAAGGAGCAGAAGAAGGCCGAAGTCTAGTGCAGGGTGGGGAGAGCGGGGAAGATGGAGACAAGAGAGACAGGCAGGGCTGGACCATGTAGCGCCTTGTGGCCATACTGAAGAGTCTGGCCATGAATCTTGCTCGGATGGGAAGTTGTTGGATTGCTTTAATTTGGAGAGTGATATGACCTAACATTTTCAAACGATCACTCTGGCTCTATGTTAATAAGAGATCTAAGAAAAACAGAAACAGAAGCAGGAAGATCAATCAGGTGAACTTTGTCGTATTTCAGACGAGAAATGATAAGGCTTGGACTGAGGTGGCTGGGATAGAAAGAAAAGGACATGTTCAAGATACGTTTCAGAGGTGGAATTGTTAGGACGTGTCGATGGGTTGGATTGAAGTGTGAGAAAAACAGAGGAGTCGAGGACGGACGACTTCTAGGGGTTGACTCTGATAACTGAGTGGATGGTGATGGCATTCATTGAGATGGAAAAGATTAGAGAAGAAGCAGGATTTGGAGGGGAAAACTGAGCTTTCTGTTTGGGGCAATTTAAGAGTAAGGAACTTTTCAGACATCCGCATAAAGATGTTAGGTAAGCAGTTTGCTATGTAAGCCTGGAGCTCAGTAGAAATGTCAAGGCTGGAGACACCAGTTTTGGAGTCCTTGGGATACAGGCGGCATTTAAAGCCATAGTGCTGAATCAGATCACTCTGGGAGGAGAATGGAATGACAGATCTGCAATGACTCCTAGGACCTCTGGTGTCCCAACCTTTAGAGGCTGGGAAGAAGGGGAGGAGCTTGCAAAGGAGTCTGAGAATGAGTGACCAGTGAAGTGGGAGGATAAGCAAGACACCATGGGGACCAGCGAGCCAAGAGAAGAAAGCAATTCAAGAAGGAAGAACATTGTCAACGCTCAATGCTGTGGGAGTTGAATATGCAACTGGAGGCATCCTGGTGACCCTGTCATGAGAGTGGCCATGAAGAGTAGAAATGGAAGCCTGACTGGAGTGGGGCAAAGGTGGGAGGGTGTAGACACTGACCGTGGACAGCTCTGTTAAGATGTTTTGCTGTTTGAGGGAGAAAAGAAATGGAGTGTTGCTGTAGGGTTTATGGGGCTTAGAGAGAGGTCATTTAAAGAGAGGAGAGTCAAGAACATATTTACAGTATGTTGGGAACAACTGAAGAGAAGGGAACAAATTGATGGATGCTGGAGAGGTTGTCATCAGCAAACAATGACAGAGCAATCTGCTGATAAGTGCCCCAATTTTTTTTTTTAGTTTTACAAGTCCATGCCATTCAAAAGTGTATGAACCACTGGATTAGGAGAGAACCAGCTCCCAAGCTGGGCAGAACAATAGTTAGGGATTGCTAAGAACCATCCATTTTCCGAAACACCTACTTCCCTGATGTCCCAGTGGCTTGCTCCCTTTCCTTCAGGTTTTCACTCAAATGTCACCTTCACAGCAAGGCCTTTCTTGTCCTCCCTGTTTAAAATGGACCCACCTAGCACTCTCTACTTCATTTTTCCTGATTTATTTTTCCTCTTTATCAACGTACCATAGACGCCATTTTATTTATGTATTTATTGTCTGTCTCCACTGGAATGTAAGGCAGGACTTTTTCTGTTGTGTGTTTTGCTGTCACCAGTGCTTAAAACCATGCTTGGCATATAGTACTGCTCTATAAATAGCTGTCAGAATTATTTTAATTGTTCTAGCTCAAGACTCTGGCATGATTCTGACATCATAGTTTCTTGGGGTAATGCAGAAAAAGTAGGGCACAGAATGATCTGAGACCTGTCCACTAGGGTGGCAGCTCATGCTACCTCGGAGGTGGCCAAGGTGACAACAGAGAGTATCCCAGAAGGCACGGTGCAGCGTCCATCATGGGCAGCAAACCCAGAAGTGATTTGGGAATCACTGGGCACCAGGCTTTCCAGGAGAGCATAGCGGGGTCTAACCAGGCAGGTGAAGTCCAGGGAGGCCCCCTGGACAGTGGGGAGGTGCATCCATGGGACAGCAAAGACCAGAACTCTGTTCCCTGCAAGGGGACTGGGAAGAACAAGGCAAAAAAGGCACCATATGCTGGATGGGACTGACTGGCAGAGCTCTAAGCCCTGGAGGGAGGCCAGCCAGGGCAGATCAGGATGGCTGGAACCAACGCCAAGACGCAAGCTGGAGAATTGCCACTTGGAGGGAAGAATGAAGGGCATGAAAGGTCACTGGCCATCCCTGGGCCATCAGTGGGAATCTGAGACAACAGAGAAGCCGTTGGGTTGGCCCTGAGACATACAAAACAGGCCAAGGCTGTTGAAATTCCAGACATCCAAGAAAACGACAAATGCCACGCTCCCTCCCCCACCCCTTGCCACCCTCCTTATCCTCAAGACCATATACCTGACACCTGGCTCCATCTGGGGCCTGAGGAGTACTGTGTCTTTTATCAGTGGTGCTCAGAGTATGGCCAGAAGTTAAATATAATGTTTGTTTCATGCTGAAACCATGTCTTAACCACTGTGTCACTGTGAGGGATTGGAATTGGCCACCCCAAGATATGTCTCTTTGGTATGAGGATTATTTTGGGCTGGTTACTTTTAAAAACTGCAGACATGAGAGAAACTCTGAAAAGCAGAAGGTACCCTTTATAAGAGACATTTGCATTTTTTTAAAAGATTTTATTTTTCCTTTTTCTCCCCAAAGCCCCCTGATACATAGTTGTGTATTTTTTAGTTGTGGGTCCTTCTAGCTGTGGCATGTGGAATGCCGCCTCAGCATGGCCTGATGATCAGTGCCATGTCCACGCCCAGGATCCCAACTGGTGAAACCCTGGGCTGCTGAAGCAGAGCACGAGAACTTAACCACTGGGCCACGGGGCAGCCTGAGACATTTACATTTGTAAGGGAAATCTCCATCTGTAAATGTGTCTCCCTCTCTGTACCAGGAAGAACAGGGGATGACCTTATCTCTAGAAACTCTTATCAGTGCAGAAGGCAAGGCCTTAAATCTGCATAATAACCTTACTCTTGTTTACTGTGCTTTTCTGGTAATCTCCCATAACTGACTCCCCCACCCCCAACATCCTCCTTTGTAGCTGAAGATGGTATTCAAAATGAGACCCTCCACCGTTTTGGCGAGTTGCTCGCTTTTCATGAGTCTCTCCCATATATACATGTTATAAAGCTTTGTTTAATTTTCTCCTGTTATTCTGTCTCATACTTCATAGCCCAGCCAGAAGGACCTAGAGTGGGTAGAGGAAATGTCTTCCTCCCCTACATCACTAATATGCTTACAGGGTAAGACTGAAGACTCTGCTTATCACTGGTGACAGTTTTGGAATCTTTTTCCACCCCTCAGGGCGACTTCATAGCTCTCTATTGCAGGATTTTACTCTGTCCCAGTCTGCTGAGGTCTCTGGATCTCCTTACTCTCCTAGAACTAGTTCTATTGCTCTGAGCCTGTCTTCCTGCCAGCCTTTCTCTTTGTCCTGTCTTTATGAACTTAAAGGCTGGGCAGTGCATG
Source organism: Equus caballus (assembly GCF_041296265.1). Taxonomy (NCBI): domain Eukaryota; kingdom Metazoa; phylum Chordata; class Mammalia; order Perissodactyla; family Equidae; genus Equus; species Equus caballus. Next base: position 84,565,908 of record NC_091691.1, read on the forward strand.
CCCACACACAGTGAGACCCAGGCCTTGCTTAGCAACCATGCTGGCAGAGGAGGAGCCAGGCACTCTGAAAAGAAAGGATTGCTCAGTCCCCTCATTCATTCTTTCCTGAAATTAAGAGAAGGCTGGGATCAGTATTGGCTGTCCTACTTGTACATCTCAGTGCTCTCTTTCACATGTCTCTATAAATTTTGTTCCTATTATAGTGAATCCAGCTTGTTGCATTTTAAAAGAAAATCTAGCTGGCAGAGAATAAAGACATTACCCCCCCAGGCCCGGATCCCTTCCAAGTCCCACCCGACATGCACAACCTTCTTTTGCAATAGCAAATACATTTGTTCCTTAGGGAAACACCCACAAGTGTTATTGGTATAAATGTCAGAAGGTTGGGAAACACTCACAAATGTGCTTACCCTCAAGTTATAACTCAAAGGCATATCCTCGGTTTCTTTAGCTGAACATTCTGGGTAATGACTTTGTCATCAGGATATGTTGGTTAAGAATTCCAACTGGGATCTTGGGCAACCCACATAACAGTCTTTGTTCCCCTATTAGGTAATATCTTCCCTTTTGCCTAGTAGGGTTGTTTATTCCTCTATTTGATCACTCACTCAGTGAATATTTATGGCAAAGTTGTTTGGTATGGCTGGAGAAGCAAAAGCAATCGGATCAGTGAAAGTACTTTGAAAATGAGTGGTAGTACCGAAATGGGAGGCCTTGACGTTATTATTGCAAGAGACTAATGTGGTAGTTATTAGTGTTGTTCACCAAATATTTCTGGATCTCCTCCCTCCAGGCACTTGGTGACATTCTGCTTCCTGGCCCCACTGTGGTTGGGTGGGCCACATCACTAGGTCTGACCAATGAGTGGTACCTGGTATTGTCATTATGCCAAGAGCCTTAAACTCTTAGGCTAAAAGTTTTACGTGTGTCACTTTTGGACTAGAGCATTTAATTGCTGGTTTGAGCCCCTCCAGAACTGTCTTGTCCTCTGCCATGGTCACTGGTGAACTTTCAGATGGTGGCTGCCCCATCAGCCTGGGTCCCATAGTGAGGAAAATGTTGACCCCAAGGTGACTGGCTGTGAACAAGTAACATGAGCCAGAAGAACACTATTGTTTTAAGACTTGGAGGCGTTTTGTTCCTGTAGAGTAACTTATTCTATCTTGATAGAGACAACCGAATTAATCAACCAATGAACTGTCTCATCAACAAGTAATTCCTATGACTATGCTTTTCTTTCCCTCAGCGGCTGGTTAAGTGCGAGGTCATTTTTAAAGATGCAGCAGAATTCAGACAAGGGAATAACTGCTAATGTCATACTCAGATACTATTTCAATCGCCTTACAAGGTAGGTTTATTTATATAATTTCTCAATTCATTACTGCTATGTAATAATTTGTTAGTTTTCAGTCTTTAACCCTCTTTTGAAAGAATTTTCAAAGAAAAATAAACTGAGAGAAAAGTTTTCCTTAAATACAGTTGGTTTTTGCTGGTTTAATATAAGTCTTGTGCTGCATAACAATGTTTTGGTCAATGACGAACCACATATATGATGGTGGTCCCATGAGATTAGTACCATATAGCCTAGGTGGTGTAGTAGGCTATCCCATCTGTGATGTTTTTGCAAAGACAAAGTCGCCTAATGGCACATTTCTCAGAATGTATTCCTGTCGTTAAGCGACATATAGTTTTTTGACTATAGAATTTGACTGTAGTTCAAATTCTTTTAGGACAAATACCATGAAAACTGGTTTCTTTTACTGCCAAAAATATCATTATTCCTCATCAGATGGGCAGCAGATTTCAATAAACATTCTGACGTGGAATCTATAGTCAAGAGGAGACTTTGTATGGCTCCTGTAATTGGGTATTAATTGGTCCATAAATAAAAGCACTAATGATAATGATAAAAATAAAATAAGACACAACCAGGAGAGGGGCTAGTTGAAGCTTGAGATAATGGTCGTTCTGCTGAGAGGGAGGCAGGATGGATGATCGTCTTCTTGTGAATGTGCGGTTGGTTGGAGCAGAAGGGCTGAAATAGGGGGAAAGAACATGGAATCAGTGGGATAACAGAGTGGCAGTGATGTTATAAGACAGTCGACGTTGTGGGAGAAGGGGAAACTTCAACTCACGCAACCTGATGCTTCCATTCACACGTTTTCTAAATCATGGTTCATTGCTGGACTGGAGCCCGGGTTTCATTACTCATGGTCCATGTCCCTCCTGTTACATGACACTGTCATGACTAGGAAAGAGAATGTTGAAATAATCTTCTGGGCTAGTAAAATGGAGTGGGTAAGATTTGACTCTGTAGTTTGTCTGCTGGGCTTGCATTCTGACTTCATCACTTACCGGCTGTGAGACCTTGAATAAATGTCTCAATCTTTCTGTGCTTGAGTTTTCTCTTCTCAAAAATGGGGAGAATAACGGCACTCACTTCATTGGACTCTTGTGAAGATTAAATGAAATAACGTATGTAAAGAACTTAAAAAAATGCGTTAACACCTAGTAAGCTCTCAGTAAGTATAAGTTATCGTTGTTACTATTGTTGTTACATACACCCTTTAACTTTTCCTATAAATAGGTTAAGAATGACCGTGAGCTATGGAATAGACCTTTATTGACTTCCTTTCACCATCGGCCTTTGTGGTTCCTTGCAAGCTCTATTAAATCTAGCCCTCATCCTGGGAAGGACAGAATGCCTATTCTTTCAATAGCTTTTGGGTAGGTGGCACTGGGTTAAGTAGCCTGTCCTGCTCTGAAGTCTACTGGAGGAAACGGACTGGTATTCAGGCCAGGGGTTCTTAGTAATAAACGCTAAGATGGGTTAGTTAGAGCTTGGGGTGGGGGATCCAATGACATGGCAAATTCTGCCTGGGAAACTTGCTTCACAGGAAAAATCCTGGAGCTGGGGACTGAGGACCAGGCAGATAAAGCAGGAGTGAGAGCAGCAAGTGCACTGGGGGTGGTGGTGGGGGGCCTTACAGGGTGAGATGGAGGCGAGGACCCCAGTGAGTAAATTATTGCAATATCTGGGCAGGAGAGCAGGATTTGGACTGGCAATTGGTGGTGGGAATGGAGACAGAGCAAATAGAATTTTCTAGCCTGAGTGATGTGGCAGATGGTGGTGACATTCTTGAGAAAGGGAGCTCTGGGAGAAGCCACACTGGAGCCTGGAAGACAGTGAGTCCAACCTGGGACAAAAGCTATGTTGAAAATGGCGGGAAGTATCACCAACCCATAGTTTGAACTCACCCTCCTTAAGGTAAACCCAGTGAAGAAGCAGCCATGCTCCTGGTCATTTCAATATTCTCATTCATGCCAGCAAAACTCACTGTTATGGCTCAGTTACGACTTATTACTTGCCTATTTACCTCCAAGAGGACTGGAAATAAGGCCACTTGTTCACTCACTCTGTCTGTATTTGTCAAGGGACCACTGTGTGCCAGGCACTGTCCTCAGCTCTGAGGATTCAGCTGTTAATCAGCCATGCACATGCCTTCGGGCATGGGAGGGTTACATCCAAGTGGAAAGAAACAAATAAATATGCAAATAAATTTATATTAGGTCAGTAACCATAAGTGCCACAAAGAGATAATTTGGAGAAGGAAGCAAGACGGGGTCTTCCTCTAGAATGGTAGTCAGGGACGGTGACGTTTACCAAGAACCTTAAAGGAAGTACAGGAATATTCTAAGCAAGGAAAATGCTGTGGGGGAAGAGGGTCTGCTCAGGGGGAAGCACGTGCAAAGGTCCTGAGGAGGGAGTATGGTTGGTGTGTTTGAAGAACCTCAAAGAGCCCAAAGGTGCAGGGCTGGAGCAAGGGATGCAGGGAGCAGAGGAAATGAGGTCATAGAGGTGGGGATGGGGGCACCGAGGGCCCAGGTGTGTAGGGCCTGTGGGCTACCTTGAAGACTTTCCGTTTCATTCTGAGACAAGAAAGAAGCCTTTGGAAGGTTCCAGTAGGGGGTGTGGTCTGATTTACATTTTGCAAGAATCACTCTGGCTGCAGGGCAGAGAAGAGAGCATAAGAGCAGGAGGGCCAGGGCAGGAGATCAAAGAGCAGTTGGGAGCCATTGCAAGTTATAAGAAAATGCAAAAACCTGACTTGTAGAAGTAAGTCAGAACAGAAATTATCCCGGGGAAAACAGAGCGAGTAGTTGCTCCAGACCCTTAAAGCTGTGATTAGTCCAACTAGGAGCCACATTTTAAACATTAGATTTTTTTATAGCTTGTGATAAAAATGTCTAACTGTAAAAGAAAGTTATCTATTAAAACTAAGGGTCCCCCTTCCAGTCTTACTTCCCAAAGGGCATCTTTGCTAACGGTTTCTTGTGAATTCTTGCAGAAACTTTCCATGTATTTATAAGCACTTTTTTTCCCGTGGATAGGATTATCCTACATACTGTACACTTTTGCACGTAGCTTCTTTCACCTACTGATTCAGTGCTGGCGTGTTTCTCTATTAGCATGCAGGAACCCACCTCACTGATTTTAAACTTGCCTGGGGTGGTGCTGTGTGGGAGTGGACCATCACGTATTAACCTGTATATTTTTGTGCAACTGTATGAGCATGTTTGTGGAGTAAATTCCTACAAGTGGAATTGGTGGTTCAGTGCATCTGATGTTTTGATGGCCATTTTCCAATGTCCCTTCCCACCTACCAAGTGTGAGAACACTGCTTCTCACACCTCTGTGACACTGACTAGTATCGTACTTCCTAATCTTTGAAAACCCACTTTGACTTTAAATCTACTGGAGGTTTGGACAAAATGGAGCACATGCACATTTATATGATGTTTTCAATGTTTCAAACTGTTTTCTTATTGATCTCATTCTCAAAAAATCTTCAGAGGCAGGAATCCTCCTCCTTGGAAAAACCTAAGCAATCATCGGCCCCCTTTTCCATAGCAGGGGGGAGAGAGAAGTTATATGATTTTCTCAGCGTGAAAAATGTAGACAAAACTAGAGCTCACGTGTCTTGTTCTTTCCCATGTAGCCTCGCTACTCAGGGTGTGGTCCACACAGCAGCCTCTGCCTCCTGTGGATAACAGGTGGGGGACGCTGCCTGTCGCATACTCTCTCCTGAGGGCGTCTAACCTGAGCTCTGCTTCTGAAGGGGGCAGGGGGATGACTTCCTCTCTCTGGGGAGGGGGAGGCGACAGATGGTGGGAAGGGAGGCCAGGGAGGTGGGAGCCTAAGGCCGGTGGGAGCAGCTGGTAGGCAGCTCGTTCTGACGGCGAATCTGGCAGGAACCAGGACCAAGAGAGGGCTCTGTGGCTGTTGCCTGAGCTGGTCTGGGAAGTTGCATCTTGGCATGGTCAGCCCTGCCCTTTCTCTCTGACTTTAATCACCAATTCCAACTCTGCTCCCTGCATGCCCACTGATGTTATTATTGTGGGGATGACAGGAGGCCAACAGGTCTGGGTCCTGGGTGCAGACCAGAGGCTGGGTGCTGACCCACGACTCTGCTAGGAGGGGGCACCTCTAACAGACCTGCCCTTCCCATCTGCCACACCACCAACTGGGTCCTGACACCGCCACTGAGATATTCGGAGGTGCTGCTGGGTCACGTGCTCTGCTCTGGTTGCACTACCCTGAATTTTTAAATTTGCTCTTTTAAAAGAATGCTGTGATTGCAGCCCACCCAGAATCCATGCCAGACTCCTGTGTGTGCGCCTCCCTGCCACAACCTTACTTTTAAACTCTAGACCAGCGACGTCCGATAGGTAGCCACCAGACACACATGGCTCATTGAGATGTGATGTAAGTGTAAAATACACACCTAAGACTTAGTAAAAGAAAAAAGAATGTAAAATAGCTTAATGTTTTTTTTATGTTGGTTACTTGTTGAAATAATATTTTGGCTATATTGGGCTAGATAAAATATATTATTAAAATTACTCGTATCTATTTCTTTTGACTTTTAAAAATATGGCCACCAGAAAATGTAAACTAGATGGCAGATGTGGCTCGAATTATATTTCTCTTGCACAGCGCTGGTCTAGACACCTTGTGCCTTGTGCATCATCTTTGTAGCTGCTTCAGATCCTGCTTGGAAGGAGGTAGGGTATGAAGGAAGGAAGGAAAAAATAAAGCAAGGAAGGGAGAGAGGAAAAGATGGAAAGAGGAAGGGAGGAAAGATATTTTCATCTAGGGAGGCCATGTGGAAAGAACAAACTGGTGTCCGATCTCTGTTCTGCCATACGGTTGGGCCACCTTGGGCAAGTCACCTGAGATTCTCTGAGCTATAATTTCCTCATCAGTAAAACAGAGGTAATAGGTACCCGACAGGAGTGTTATGAGGTTTAGAAATATCTAAAAAGCTCCCAGTACAGTGGCCGAATTGTATGACTTCCTCAGTGAAAAGCAGTATTTTTGCATCAGCAGCATCGTAGTCAGCACATGATAGGTGCTCAAGAAAAGATTTTGAACCCACGGATGTGTGACTGTTTGAGGTGTGGGTGGGGAGGTGGTTGCCCACCCAGTGCAATCTGTTTTAGAGCATCTTAGACCCCGTCTCTGTGTGCCCACCCAGGGCTCTGAACAGAACCCACGTGGAGTCACCTTCTCTCACCCGGCTCTTTCCCACCAGGTTGCAGCCTCTTCACTTGTATTCCGTGTGCCTGTTGGTTGGATTGTTCTCCCTTGTTCCTTGGGGACCTGTCTGGGAAGTGCCCAAGTTCCACCTGGATAACTGCCGGCAAGCATGGTGGACAAATTTGCTGCTGCTAAATAATTTCCTGTCGGTTCAGAATGCGGTGAGTCCCAAGTTGTTGGCTGTGAAAGGGCAGATGGGCGCAGAGGCAGAGTCCCACTTCATGTGGTTTGGAGAACTTTCCAGGGACCAACCCTGAGTCTGAACCCCTTTCTTTGGGTCTATTCTCTGGAGTCATAGTGATGCTGTAGGAAGGTGGGCTGTGGGCCTGGAGTCTAGCCTCTTGTGATGGAGTGCGTACTAGTCTTGGCAGGAGCAGTTGCTTGGAAAAGCAGAAGGAGGAAGCAGGGTGGTGGGCACTGAGGGGTCAACCATCTAAGTGCACATCTTGGACACAGCTGACCCTGCTCCATCACAGTTCCTGCCCATTCCAGTCCATATGGCCCCCAGGGGAAAGGACACTTTCTCCTCCACGCAGAGAGCCTGTCATGGGATGGAACGTTGCACCACCCGCTCACCATAATGAATTCTGCGCAATTTCAAGCCAGACCTGACAGAGTTGGTTGGGAGCAACAAGCTCTATATCCGTCATGGCTTCCCTCAAGCCCTAATGTCCTCACAATGAACTTGGAGTGAATAAAAGTGAAATAGACGTGATTAAATCACATCGCTGATTTTGCGTATGCCTCAGAAGTGCAGCTGAAAAGAGAATCTCTAAAGCGTGCCTAATTCCTGCACATAACCACTTACCAAATAGGCAGCCACCTTCCCTTCGCAGGTGCCCGGCAGCTTTGACAGGGTGTACATCACCGGCTAACTGCCTTCAGGTGGGCTCATGTCTGTGACAGGGTCTGGATGCAGACTGGCTTGAGCCATATGGAGACCAGCCATTCGTCTCTATGAGGTAAAGCCCAGCTTAGATCCTTGAAAGCAGAGGTGTGAGGGCCCTCAAGCCTTGAGTACTCACAAATTTCCCCAACATGAGAACTTCTCTGTAACTGCGACGAGGAAAGCTGTCGCTTCTGTTGGGTCAGTCTGGTCTCCCTTGGACCATGGGGTTTGGGGAGGAGACCAAGGCACCTTTTCCCTCTGAAGCACTGGAGAGAGTTGCCCCCAGGAATTTCCTCACATTAAAGGAGAAATACAGGTAGCCGCCTCATTTCACACAAACATGGACAGACTGTGGGACAGTGTGGCTTCGGCCAGACGATCTCATGTCAATCAAGAGTGGGAACTCTGGGGTTTCCAACAAAATCTCGTCTGGCACTAGGCCTCCCTTCTAAATGAACACATTCTCTCCTCCTGGAGTTGACGGGGGAGGCAAGGCGAGGAGGAGAGAACAACATCGACTCTTGTGGCTCCAACCTCATGTAACATTAATTACTCCTTCTATTCGTGTAACATGAGAGAGTTTAGTTCCCACAACTGTCCTAGGAGATTAGCTATTATTGTCTTTTTTTTTTTTAAAAAAGAGAAAACTTGTTTGAATCTCCAGTTTGTAAAATGGCAGTAATAATACCTACCATCCAGGCTCATTACAAGCACTAGATGAGAGAAGGTATCCGAAATAACTGTGACTCAAAACTCCTTTCTCTTCCCATGGAAATGCCCCCCACCCGCCTACTCAATTCTCCCTCCTGGTCCCAGAAGGCGAGACCATGTGGAGCAGACCCCGTAAGGGAAGGAAAGAAGTAACCTTTGCTCCTCTCGTTTCAGTGCAACGGCTGGACGTGGTACCTCGCCAATGACTTTCAGTTCCATCTCACGACACCAGCGATCATCTTCATCTATGGAAAGTGAGTCTGATTGGGACAAATATTTCTCCCCACGTGGCCTCTTTCACGAAACTTTTAGACAGCGCTCCAGTTATGCGCAGAGCAGATTTCAAAACTTAGGAAATGAGCTTTCAGAAGAGTTCAGACGCTGGGTCTTCCACGTTTACCTTCTTCTCCATTCTCCTCCAATCTACGTCCGACGCAAATCACTATGTGTTTCGGCAGAGTGATAATCAGCGTGTATGTAATGTGTAGTGTTCAGCTTTTTCCACTTAAATGTTCTTATAAACACTTCCACATAGTGACGTGACCTGCATACTTGTCAGCTTTAGAATTTATATGCTGTTTTTATGGCTGGTCTAGATTGTTTCCAATTTTTTATGATTACAAATGGCACCACAATGAATGTCTTTGAACACACGACTTTTCCTTTTAGTTATTTCCTTGGAGACATATTTCCAAGTGGAATTACTAGGTGAAAGGGTAGGAACCGTTTTGTGGTGCCTGTCCCATATTGTGGGGCTACTTTCTGGAAAGAGTGAAGTGATTTACAGCGCCCCGCGCAATACATCAGCGTAGCTGCTTCCCTGAGTTGGATATTCATCACCTTAATTTTTGCTAGTTTTAGAAAAGCTTTAAGGCCTCAATAATTCACAGAGAGACTTATAGTTTGTGGATTATTCACGCCATATTTTAAAAGATTTGTTATTCTTTTTTTGTTAAAATACATGTTCAATTTAAGAAACATTGGACAATATTAGGATGAAGAGAAGGGACTCACTCAAGGAGAGGTGAATTTGCTGTTAACATCTGGTGTTTATCCTTTTTCTGTACAGCTTTTTATACACGAAAGGATTCTGCGTGTCCACTTTAATATCTTTCTTTTAATAGTTTTATGACATAAGCATTTTCCTATATTATTTTATTTTTTAAAGTAAACATAATTTTAATGTCTGCGTAACATTTCATTCCTTAAATGAACTATAGTTTACTTACAGTAAACTTCCCCTACTGTTAAATACTTGGATTATTTCCAGTTTTTGTTTTTATAAATAAGAGCCTGATAAACATTTTCGTGATAATCACTTGCCTCCACCTCTGATATTTCTTTAGAATGCATACCCTTAAGAGGAATTACTGGGTCAAAGGGCATGAATGTCTTTTGGGTTCTTGAAGCATAATGACAAATTGCTTCCCTTAAAAATTGTATCCAGGGGCTGGCCCAGTGGTGCAGCAGTTAAGTTTGCATGCTCCACTTTGGTGGCCCAGGGTTCGCCAGTTCGGATCCTGGGTGTGGACCTACACACTGCTTATCAAGCCATGCGGTGGCAGACGTCCCACATATAAAGTAGAGGAAGATGGGCACGGATGTTAACTCAGGGCCAATCTTCCTCAGCAAAAAAAGAGAAGGATTGGTGGCAGATGTTAGTTCAGGGCTAATCTTCCTCAAAAAAAAAAAAAAAGATTGTATCAATATTCAGTCCTCTGGCTGTCTAATTACACCATTGCCAATATGGAATATTAATAATAAAACAAAACAAAACACAAACCTTGTTGTTTGGTTATGTAAAAAACATTCATTTTCCGCATCTAACTTGTAAGTCTTTGATTACTAGGAAGCAGAGCTGAGTTCCAAATGTGTGTTGCCCAGCTGTTTCCTGGTACCTATTCATGCCCTTTGCAAGGCAGGCATTTAAATCTCAGGCTGGCCCGTGATGTTGCCCATTCTAGCCACATGCAAACATTCAAGAATCCTAGTCAGGGGAAATGCATCCTAATTTTAACAATCTGAAAAATTGAACAATTTAAAAAGAGGCACATCTGCTTTTTTACATTCATATCTTAAACACACAAAGCTTTCTAAATTCAAATGTAAAAGATTTTCTGACTAACCATAAAAAATTTGTTTCACAGCTAACCACTAAGAGGTGGTTTGCTGGTATAGTGAATTTGAGTCAAGACGTGCGTTCAAGTCTTGACTGGTAAATTACTAGCTAGGGCACCCAGGCTAAGTTGCTGGACGCTCATCCTCATTTTTCTTGTCTATAAAGTAGAGATGATAACACTTCACATCAGGGCTGGAGGCAGGAGTGAGGTCATACACATGGGACCTAGCACAGTGCTTGCTCATCAGTGATGTGTGACCATGTGCAACTCAGTCACCTGTCCTTTGAGATTTCAAGTAATTGCCATTGTCCCCAAGCCATGGCAGCCCCTTGCCCCTCCCAGTCTCTGCAGAGATTAGGGGAGGGGCGGCTGGAGAACCCATTGTGAGCTTCTGCTCAGCTAGACCCAGGGGGGTGGCCCTCTTACCATCTCTGCACTGTCCCTGTTCCACAAAGGGTCCCCTTGTCTCTGCAACTAGGCCCCTTCCTTGATTTCCTCTCTGAACACTCTTTCTAGAAGGTATTGGTGTGGAGCAGATTTTAATGAAGGCTTCCAGATTGGAGGTTTTGCATTCCTCTTGCTCAGCCTCGCCCACACACTTCTTGCTTTACATTTCTCAATTCCATCTCCTCCGAAGAGGCTGGGGGGATGTGCAGACCATGAGCAAGTGCCCAGTCTTGTGGGGGAGGGTGAGGGGTGACCGTACACAGACGCACGCTGTGGAAGGCGGGAGGGGTGAGGCCCAGGTTCGCCTCTACCCATTCCCCTGAAACAAAGACATCCTCATCTAATGTCTTCTTTTCTCAGAGGGGGATGTGTGTGTGTGATTTTTTTCTCTCTCTCTTTTTTTTTTTTTGAGGAAGATTAGCCCTGAGCTAACTACTGCCAGTCCTCTTTTTTTTGCTGAGGAAGCCTGGCCCTGAGCTAACATCCGTGCCCATCTTCCTCTACTTTATATGTGGGATGCCTACCACAGCATGGCTTGCCAAGCGGTGCCATGTCCACACCCAGGATCCGAACCGGCGAACCCTGGGCCGCCAAAAAGCAGAATGTGCAAACTTAACTGCTGTACCATTGGGCCGGCCCCTGATTTTTGATAGCATAATAGAGCTGATAAAAACACATGAGATCGACTATGGAAATGGTAAGATCTGAGAATCACATTGCTATTTGTTTGGGGAATCAAGATTTTAAAAAAGCTCTGAACATCCTCTCATCGAAAGATCTACCCTCTATGTCTGCTTTATTTATACTCACATCGCCCCAGGATGAAGCCACTGAGAGCGGTGGGAATCAGGAATTAGTGTGATCTCCTCCCCTCCCCCAACACGGAATCAGGCAAGGAAGCTTGAGAGTAGATAAAGGTGTCTTTGGGTTGCTCAGCAAGCCTCCCACCCTGCACAAGCCTCTTAGACGGAGTGAGCTGATTACCCGGAGCACTCCTGGGTCCCTCATCCCTCCTGCTGCTGGAGCTGAGCAGGAGCTGAGACACGCACAGGCCCCTGGGGCTCCAGTGGGGTGGACTCTCCCTCCCCATAAGGCAGTCAAACCTTAAGAGCTCCCTCAGGGGCGGGGAGCAGCTGGGCCCAGCAGAGCCGGGCTGGCCAGTTCTCCAGGGGACAAGGCCTCGGCTCTGGGATGGGCTATGGCCACTCAAAGGGCCCTGGAGGCCGCGGCAAGTGCCTGCTGGTACAGGAGGGAGAGGTGCGCAGCCTCAGCAGGCCCGGCAGCCCTAGGAGAGGAGGAAAGGCAGCCTCTGCAGGCTTCCTCCAAGGTGGCATTTGCAGCAGGCCTAGGTATTTTTTTTTTTTTTTATTAATGTTATGATAGATTACAACCTTGTGAGATTTCAGTTGTACATTTTTGTTAGTCATGTTGCGGGTACACCACTTCCCCCTCTGTGCCCTCCCCCCACCCCCCCTTTTCCCTGGTAACCACCGATCAGATCTCCTTATCAGTATACTAATTTCCACCTATGAGTGGAGTCATATAGAGTTCGTCTTTCTCTGACTGGCTTATTTCGCTTAACATAGTACCCTCGAGGTCCATCCACGTTGTTGTGAATGGGCCAATTTTGTCTTTTTTTATGGCTGAGTAGTATTCCATTGTGTATATATACCACATCTTCTTTATCCAATCATCAGTTTCTGGGCATGTAGACTGGTTCCACGTCTTGGCTATTGTAAATAATGAGCAGGCCTAGGTATTTAATGAAGAAAGGGCAAGAGAAATCGTGGGGGGAGTCCCCGTCAGGACACTGGGGGCTGACAGAGGCCTTTGAGGCAGCTGCGGTCTTTTCAGACCAGAGGGAGACACTCTGCTATTCCTTCCTCCTCTTGGGCTATATCCCCGAATGGGCCTTTCTGAGCAACCATCACTCTTGAGGGAACAGGGGTGGTGGTCAATGCTTGAAGCTCTGGGCCTTTCCTCAATCCCATTGTTCTGGGAGCAGTTCCCTCAAAGAACCAGGAAATACAACTGCCAACCTGGGCTGGCTGAGGGAACACCTTAGCACAAGGGCGTTTGTCCTGACTAGCAGCTCGGGGGCTCAGGAGGACAAAGGGCTAACAGAAGGGGAGCAGGGGCGTGGCTCACTATCTCCCCGTCTGGTTGTTTTGCTACCTCTGTGTATCAGTTTGCTCATAACAAGGTACTACAGACTGGGGGGCTAAAACAACAGAAACTTATTTCCTCACAGTTCTGGAGGCTGGAGGTCTGAGATCAAGGTGTTGGCAGGGTTGGTTTCTCCTGAGGCCTCTCTCCCTGGCTTGTAGGTGGCCGTCTTCTTCCTGTGTCCCCACATGGTCTTCCCTCTGTGTCTGTCTGTGTCCTAATCTTCTCTTCTTATAAAGACGTTAGTCATATTTCATTAGGGCCCACCACAAGGACTTCATTTCACCCTCATTTTCTCTTTAAGGAGCCTGTCTCCAAATAGTCCCATTCTGATGTTCTGGGGGTTAGAATTTGGGGAGACACAATTGAGCCCACAACAGTCTATGTCGGGAAGCTTTAGGAGTTTTGTCGTAGCGGTGGTTAGCTAGTGGAGACTTGTCTGACTCCTGAGGGGAGGTGCCACAGATTAGCTCTCGTCCCCCAGGTAGTTAAACAAATATTTACTTGAGTGGATGTGGGTTTTTATTGGATGGCCTGACTGGATGGTTTACCACCTACCTAGGACAATGAGTTCTTAGTAGCTCCCCCTCTCTAGACCTGGCTGGGAACCGACTTGAGTGTCCTTGTGACTGAGGAGCCTTGGCCCCAATGTCAGCATCTTTCTTAGAGACTGTCATGGAAGTTGGTTTCAAGCCCTCAGCTAAAAGCCAGCACTGCCCAAAGCTCGTGACTATGCAACTACATTTAGCTTCCAAATGGAGGCAGGCATAGAAGGAAGGGCTTTTTTCCTTCAGAGAACACACTTGCGTAGAACGCCAGTATTCAACGAGGACAGAGCTAGTGGGTTTGGCAAACGGTGTGGTAAATACACAGCATTATTACCGTACCATCCCTGTCCCACTCCTGGTAGACATTACTAATCAATCACAGCACCACTGAGCTAAGACGCCTCCTCCATTCCAAGCATTAACGCTAAACTAGAATTGGCACTCTGGATGAAAATCGTTTGCTCCCTGTATCACTGTGGTGACAACCGAGTGGTATTGCATCCTCATGAAGAACCACAGCAACTTCAAGCAGTGGAATAGGATTGTCAAAGGGCTTATCTGCTTAGGGTTGTGCCTGAGTTTGACATTTCTTCTATACCACCGCAGATCTCTCGGTCCCAACCCTCACAATTCCAAGTAGGTACAACCAGACAGTGCCTCACTCTGATTCTGTGTCCTTAAATCTCACTTCCTGCACCAGGACGTCCAACCTACTGTAGTTTGGACCCCTTCAAGAACCTTCCTGTCCTTAGACATGCATGGTCCCAAAGTATGGAGGAATCAATTTGCGTGGGGTGGCAGTTGACCCATGGGGCATAGAAGACAGTAGGAAGATGCTTCCCTCTTTTATCCCCCAGGACAGTTTTCAGGTGCATTTCATAAGGCTCCACAGAGCATTCTAGAAGAATTGAGCACTGGCCACCTTGATAGCGCATCCTTGTATTGGCTTTCCCTGCTTCTCTGTTCCACCACCCCATCCCTCATTCCTGTCCCCACATGAGCTATCCACACCCAGATATTTGTCTCAGACTCTGCATCTAGGTGGGGGAGGGACCCCTGGATTTTCCTCTTACCCTACCCTCTCCTCTGTGCCTGGAATGGGTGCCTGTGTCCACCCTGTGTCCCCTCCTGCCTGACAAGCATGTCTCTCCTAAATCAACGACATATGTCTGCATAGTGCTTTGTAGGTGACAAGGGACGTTCCCAAGCATGGTCTCATTTTGAGCTGCGCAGTAAACTTCAGGGTGAGGCAAGGATGCCATTACTATCTCTGCTCAGGTCCTGCTCAGGGTCACGCAGCTAGTAAATGGTCAAGTGTCAAGGCTAACCAACTACTCCAACCCCAGCCCAGCTCTCACCCGACTAGGCCACAGCGGCCCCCACCTCAGCCTCTCTCAAAGGTGGGCCGCGCAGGAAGCGCCTCTGATTGCCAAGGTTTCAAGCCTTTCGTGTCCACCAACTTTGCTGTGCAGGAAACTGAAGAGCGCCCCTGTCAATGCCCTCTGTTCTTTGCAGAAGTAAACATGTCCTCATCCTCCTCGGGGCCGTGCTGTTCTTGGCGTCCTTCACTGCCACTGCTCTGCTCACACTGGCTTATGACCTTCCGGTGGCAGCTCCATCAGAAGCAAGGTAACCGCGGTTCCCAGCCTGCCTGGTTCTGCCCCTCGCCTGCCCTCCGGATGGCCAGGACCTCCCAGGGAGGGCAGCTGAATGAATACCAGGCTGTTTGCACTGTGCGCGCCGGCTCGTGGAACAACTGGGTGGGAAGTGCTCCCGCCTGGATGGGAGAGTTGATTGGGCTTGGCACTCTGGTTTCTAAACTTCTGAATCTTTCAACTTGCACTGGGGGAGTCTTCTCGCTGCTGAAACACTTCTCAGAGGAAAGGGGTGCCCCCACGTGGCTGTATTGTATTTCTCCTCCAGTGGCAAACTGCTGCTGGGAACCTTGGACGGAGACCCTGGAAATGGGAGGAAGGTGGGGTTACCGCTTCAAGGTCCCACAGCCGGTAAGTGGCATGGTGTGAGTTGAACCTAGGACCTTACCGCTGTGCTGTTTTGCCTCCCCAGTGAAGTATGGGTAACGATTCTTTCTTGTAACCACCCTGTGTACTACACAGGAAAAACTGACATGACTACCTGCCAATCTATTCTCAATACAGCAGTCAGAGTGATGCCAGTGAAAATCAGATCAGGTCAATCATCTGCTCAAATTCTGCCCATTGCTCTCACAGTGGAAACCCTGTCTGACCTCATCTATCACTACCCTGCTTGCTGACTCTGGACCAGCCACACTGGCCTCCTTACCCCGGCACACCAAGCACGCTCCCTCCTCAGGGCCTCTGCACTTGCTGTTCCCTTACTCTAGAATGCTTGTCCTTTAGAGTCTAGAGCTTGCAGGGCTTGCTCCTTCACTTTCTTCAGATGTCTGTGCAAACATCGCTTTCTCAGAGCAGCCTTTGCTGACCTCCTGATATAAAATAACCCAGAACTATGCCTTGTGCATGTGCTCAATATGTATCTGTGAGCGGATGAAATGAATGAATGAATGACTACACCCCAGGCCTTTTGACCAGGAGAGCATCATGCCTTCCCATCGTGTCATTGGCCGCTGAGGGTAAGGCCAGGTAACCGAGGAGAAGCTCACTCCTGTCGAGCCCAGTGGTGCTTAACTCTGGATGCACATGAGAGCCACCTGGGGAGGCTTGACATCCCACTGATGGTCCAGCAAGCAACGTCTTGGACCAACTGAATCAGAATCCCTGGGGGTGTGGCCCAAGGAACCAAATTTCATAAGAGCTTCTATGAAGAGGTTCACTTCTTTCAGAAAAGGTTTGCTTCTGAGAACCACAGTTTTAGAGTGATCCTGACATACCAGCCACCAGAAACAGCTATTGAAAATGAACACAGTCATCAAATTTCCTTGGGATCCAGGATGGAGGGACCCAAGGGGATTTGGAACTGTAACAAGACAGCTGTGGCCTAAGGCAGGACTGTGCAGTCACTGTCTGTGGATCATCACTAAGGAAGTGAACAAATGTACCCCAAATTTTCCTTTGGATTTGCTGATTGCCCCAATGGACGTCTGAGAGATTCTCTTTTCCATGTCCAGATCAAACATAATCTTTTGTCTTATTTCTTTGTGTTTTTCAGTGAAAATGTGGCTGTGTTATATTTCTTGGAGTACTACTCTAAGCCCTACTGCCGATGTGGGCCATTCCTCGTGGGCCTCTTTCTGAGCATTTTCATGCACCAAAATCGCCAGGCAAACATTCTCAAGACCAAGGTAAGTTTTCCCTGTTGCTCACGGTGAGGGCTGGGACTGCTTAGGACTGGGGTGGCCCACCTGGCCAGGCTCTTCCGAAGCTACAGAGGAGTCAGACTGCTGCGTACCTTATTGTGCTGTGGTGTGTTAGCGATATCTGTTGGTACTGAAGAGTAAGAGGGCCCTTATCTTCTTGCCAGAGCTTGATTCTCTGCTTTCCTTACTGAGCTCCCCTAAGAAAGCTCCAGACCTGGAACCCAGTGGGGTCCCACTCACTGGAACCTTGGTACAGACCCAGGGAAACCACTGATGTGGGGAAACACATCCAGTGAGATTACAATGGCAAGACTCTCTTCTGGAAGGGCTTAGTTACTTGGGTTGGATTTTAAACAGCATAAGCTCTTTGGTTTCTATAGACAAGATTCTTGGTCACATTTGATGCTTCCATCTGGGAATCAGAACATGTGGTGTCTAGAGGGAGAGAAGCTGTTACTTTGCCTTCCGAGCAGGCCTACAGCACACAGCTCTTTCCCTGGCTCCTTTGTGGGCAATCATTCTGGTTCATCATCCAACCTCATTACTTAAGCAGGAAACCTGGGTTCATCTCGGGTGCCTCCTCCTCACTGACCTGTTTTCCCCATCCAATCAGCCACTAAGCCCTGTTGATTGTCTCTCCTACCATCTTCTTACTTAGCTTCTCCAACCGACCTTGTTGTAGCTCTTTTCATCTCTCATGGGGACTTCTTTGCTCCTTGCCTCCAGTCTTGTTGAGCTCAAATCCACCCTCGGGGCAATCTATTGAATATGTTACCTTGGCCTTGGGCTTGGCCTTGGCCTTGAACTGTGCAAAACCTTTTCATGTGGCTTCCATTTACCCACAAGACTTTGAGGGCAGAACATGTGTCTTCCTCACCTCTGAACCCCCAGCACCCAGTTCTGAAATCCTGACTCACTGAAGGCACTCCATAAATGAATGAATGAAGGATAATTTTCTTCTCAATGGAAGAAGGGCCAGGAATTTCCTTGCGCTATTAGGGTACAGTGCTGGCCCCAAATCCCCTCTGCTAGGCCCTACCTTGGTTTGCCTAGGTCTTGTGGGTACCTCACCTAGACGTTCCAGAGAAGAGGCCTTGGTCCCTGGAGAATCTTGTGTTGCTCATGGCAGGAACAGGAGCTGGGGCTTACTTGGAAGGAATGGATGTGCAGGAGCTATGTGACTTTTTCTGTAGGTTGGCGTTATGAAGTTCCCCTGAAAACGCACAGCTCAGTTGTAGATTTAGTGGCAACAGAGTGCCTTATAGAGGTGCTTCAGTGTAGTCCGGGTTGCGTGGGTGCCCAGGGAGAAGATGGATGCCAGCAAAGGGGAAAACTTAAGATGAAGATGGAGCATTTGGGAATCACCCTGAGGGCTGGGTCAGGACCAGGGAGCAAGGAGCTGGAACTCAAGTCAAGCTGAGCTGGAGAAATGATAAAGAAAGGATGGGCAGACCAAATGCAAACCTTTAGAAGCCAGAAAATAAGGAAGAGTCTAAGCTGGAGGCAGCTGGGGCATATGCCACATGTTAGGAATGAGATAGGCAGTGTGCAGTATGAGTAAAGGAGTAAAGGACATCCTAGGCTAAAAGAGGGGGCTCAAGGAGAACATCTGAGGAAATACCTTTTCTCCCCTGTAACCAGAACCTAGAGCAGAAACCTCAGACTCAAGGAGGGGAGAGCTTCTCTTTAGAGACAAGATGGTGGAATGATAAGATGCTAGTTCGGTTCAACATAGGTGTCATTGAGAACTGGAACGGAGAAGCAAGAGAGATCTTTGGAAGATAGGTCTGGGTCTCAAAAGGTCAAGTAAGGTGACGTAAGATCTAAAATCTTGAACTGAGCCCAGTAAGAGAATTTAACTCATGAGGCTGTTCTTTGAGCTGGAAACGTCTCCATTCTCCCATTCCTGCCACCATTTTATGACCCTGGTGACTAGGTACAGCCCAGGTAGGTGCTATGGACCAGGGGCCCTCATATTTTTGGGAGGGGGGGGCAGAACCAGTCAAGGAGCCTCATTTGGATAAGGAACAGAATGGGAGGTTAGGAGTAGTGGGAGTGGGTTAGGGCATTACCTTTTGTTTTAACTTTCATTTAAAAATGATTCGCGATTCATCACAAGTGACAAAAATAGTACAGGAAGTCTTGTGTACCCTTGACCCAGGTTCCCCCACTGGTAACATATTACGTCATTATGGTACATTATCACAACCAAGAAACTGACATTGGCACAATCCATAGACCTTAGGTCCACAGTTTTATGTGCGCTCATTTGTGTGTGTATATAGTTTTGTGTGTAGATTTGTGTAACCACCATCATAATCAAGGTACAGAACTCCCCCGTCACTACAAAGATTCCCCTGTGCCACATCTTTACGGTCACACACCCCGTCTCCCCCATCCCACACAACTCTAATCCCTCATAACCACTAATCTGAACCTTCCATTTTAGTCAAATTTGGGCTCCCATTCAGGTTTACAAATAGACACCTAAAGGGACAGTAATAACATACAAGTAAGTCAGTGTAAAAGGGAGTAAATACCATTGGCCAAAACAGCCTTGACCTCTTCTTTCCTTTTCCCATAGGTGCAGGCTCTGCTGGGGTGGATTTGCTCCCTGTCAACCCTGTTCGCAGTGGTCGCTCTGGCGTACGCAGTGGACGACACCTCGGCCACCTCTTCAGCTGCCACCGCTGCCTACCAGGCACTCCACCGGACCCTGTGGGCGGCAGCTGTGGGCTGGGTCGTGTTTGCTTGTCAGGAAGGCTATGGAGGTACGATGCTCGAGCGCTCACCCACTGGTCCGTTAAAGGCGACAAATGGGAAAACACAGTGTACACAGAGGGGCTTTTATTTTCTGATGAATGACTGATATTGACTCAAAAACATCAATTTGTCTACGTCCTTGGGGGAAACACCCACATATTCTGTTTTCGATTTTTACACTGGCTTCTGTATAAATGCATGCTCCGAAAGAAAGATACACAGCCTCTCCAATGAAGCTAGTTTGGAAGTTGGAAGAGAACTCAGACAGGATTCTCGTGTAGTGAGAAAAAAATCCCAGTGGCGGGGACAAGAGTTCTGGGCACCCCCACCCTGGGCCTCGGTTTCTTCATCTGAGGGTGGAGGTTGAGTAGTTGCCAAATCCCCTTAGAAAACTTCTGTTGCGCCCCGACTTCAATGTGCAGGGAGTCAAGCAGAAAAAGGTCTTAAATGGAAAGAAAGTGGTCTTCTCCAGATTAGAAACATCTATCCAAGTCACCTGACTTTTTTCCTTTCTTCTCTATATTTGGTATGAGGTAAGAACTGGGTGCTTGAGGTGTCAACAAATGACAGGAGAAAAGCTGGCAGGAATCATCCAGAAAGGTTCTGGCCCACACTGCCCAGAGGCCCTGAAGTGATGAAACCAGCCAAGTGGGGGCCTGACCATTTTACATCCTAGGGAAGCAATGAGGATAAGCTTAAACTCTGGCCTGTGAACCCAAAGCAAAGGGGGTTGGAAGTCACCATTTAAGGAGGAAAATAACAAAGTGATCATCACAACTTATGCTGACTGAGCACGTGCTCATGCCAGGCCCCATGGAGAATTTCACTCGTCTGACCCCAGGTAACCTGGCCACACCCCTGTAGGCAGAGTGATACTTAGCTCTGTTTCTCAAAGAGAAAAACGGTGGCTGGAGATAAAGTAACGTGTGAAGGTCTCAGCTGGGTAGTGATGGGGCGAGAAGGTGAACCCAGGACCAGGTTCAAAGCTGAAAGCCTGCGCTCCTCGCTTCTGTGCAATAGAACCTCCCAGATGTTTGATTATTCAAATTGTTCTGGAATTGTATGGTCTATAATGATGAGGGATTTGTCCTTTAATATTTTAATTTTAAAAGCATTCCGTTACATGGAGAAATGATGTTAAAGAGAAAATGGGCTGCATTCTCTCTGACTGATATACGTGGATGTATGGGCAGCTAGATCACATGACCACACCCTAACCTCGCTCCCACCTGGTGACAATGACCCTGAGCTGTCGATAGAGCCTCAGAACATAAACGACTATTCCCCGCACCTGGCACAGGCCGCCTATGATGCGGTGGCAAACATGATGGTATTCCTGCCTAATACCTGCCACCTGGTTATTTGAGGTTGTCTAGGTTGTGGGGCCTTAAATGCAATCACATGTATCCTTATAAGAGAGGGGCGGAGGGAGATTTGACTCCACACAGAGGAGACAGCGGTATGAAGACAGAGCAGAGAGAGATTTAAAAATGCTGGCATTGATTGGAGTGATGTGGCCACAAACCAAGGGATGCTGAAAGCTACCAGAAGCTAACAAGGAATGGGTTTTCCCCTAGAGCCACGAGAGAGAATGTGATCGTGCCAACACCTTGATTTCAGCCACTGATTCTGATTTTGGACTTCCGGTCTCCAGAATGATGAGAGAATCAATTTCTTTTGTTTCAAGCACCATGTAGGTGCAACTTCTTAGAGCAGCCATAGGAAAGGAATCCAGAGCCATGTTAAGTAAGTACATTTATAATATAATATCAGATGCAGATAAATACAGTGAATAAAAATAAAGCAGTGATCCGAGGGTAACTGGAGTAGGTGTGAATTTGCAAATAGGGGGTACAAAAGCATTCCAGGCAGAGGGAAGGCTAAGGTCTCTAGACCTGGAATGAGCTTAGTGGGTGGGAGGAGTAGCAAGAAGACCAGTGAGAGAGGAATCAAGGATCAAGGGGGAAGAGAGAGAGGAATCAAGGGCATGGGGAAGAATTTGATTTTATTCTAAATGCTGTGTAACATAATCTGATTTTGACTTTACAAGATTACTCTGGATGTTGCATGGGGACTGTAGGGCAGCAAGAGTGAGTGCAGAGAAACCAAGAGATCCGTTTGGAAGATGCCATCGAGGTCCACGGAGGAGATGGAGGATTTGATAAGGTGTTAGCCGAGGAGGTGGTGAGGAATGATCTGATTTGAGATACGTTTTTAAGATAGATTGACAGGACTCTGTGGGGTGGGAGAAAAAGAAAGGAGTATGGGACGGTGCCAAAGATTTTGTCCTGAGCAACTGAGCGAACAATGATACACTACTGAGATGATACACTACTTGAGACGAGGCTGGGCGATGGAGAAACAGAAATTTTTTCTTTTTGTTTTTTTGTGGTTTAAAACAATAGAAATTGATTCTGTCATTTCTGGAGGCTAGAAATCCACAATCAAGGTGTTAGCAAGGTCCTTCTAGAAGCTCTGACGGGGAATCTGTTCTGTCCTCTTTCCTAGCTCCCGGAGGCTTCTGGAAGCCTTGACATCCCTTGGTTGGTAGGTGCATCACTCCAGTTTCTGCCTCCATCTTCACATGGCCCTCTCCTCTGTGTCTCTGTCTTCTTTTCTATCTCTTATAAGGACACTTGTCTTTGGATTTATGGCCCACCCTAATCCAGGATGGCCTCATCTTGAGTTCTTTCCCTTAATTACATCTGCAAAGACTTTTATTCCAAATAATTACTCCACATTCTGAGGTTCCAGCTGCACATGTCTTTTGGGAGATCAGTATTCAGCCCACTACAGATAGCAGTAAGTCCTATTCAGAGAGGGATTTCTCATTGTATTTAATTTTAATTAATTTAAAGTAAATAGCCACAGTAGCTAGGTGCTATCATATAGGACAGTGCAGTTCTAGAAGATACACCAAGTTACAGAATATTTGTCCTGAATGGGACCTAGAAGTTGATCAAACGCAATTCCCTCAATAACAGATGAAGAAGCTGAGCCCTCGATGTTAACTGCCTCATCCCAAGGCAGGCTGCTTGTGTGGCTGCGTCTTGAACCAGATCCCAGGCTAGTGAAAGGACTTCACACTTTGTTTTATATGTGGACGATTTTGTGCTCAGGGGTTGAAACCACACTAAGGAAGTAAACTGACTGTAAATTCCACATTAGCACCTCTTAGTTTTTCATCTATAATGGTGTTTTTGGGCACAGTCTCTCGAAAAGTATAATGAATGAAGACCTTCTTAAAAGAAGTTCACAGACTTAGGTAGAGCATACAGAGGAATTGGTGATGACCCAGTGTCTTCACACCCTCAGAGAGGGGCTTGGGGCTCCATGAATCAGTGCCTGTTCCCTCCAGGTCTGGTAAACCAGCTGCTTTCTTGCAATATCTGGAGTTTCCTGGCCAGCATCAGTTACGCTTGCTACCTGGTGCACCCCATCATCATCATCCTCTACAACGGACTTCAGGAAATGCTTATTCACTACACCGACACCAACATGGTGAGTCAGCCCCCAGCTCTCCGCTCTGGGGTCGCCCCACACTTTGTTCTTTTCTGGAACAATGAAGCAACCTACTGGCTTTGTTAGAAGCCTGGGGAGTTTTTTGGAAAATTAAGAGCCTATTCTTTGTTCTATTTGAGGGAGGGCTTCAGCAAAGGATGATATCTTTATTTTATTTTTAATGTTTAGTTTAATGTTAGTTTAATGTTTATCTTACAGATCCATTTCGTAAAGCCAGGATGGTACATTTTAAGATCTAAACACAATAGGAGTCTTGTAGTAAGATTCTGTCCACTCTGCCCCTCTTTCTCTCCAGTTCTATCTTTTCTCTGGACACTGTTTGCTGACTTTCATCGCTGGGCTGGCCCTGACGCTGTTCATTGAGAAACCATCTCAGGAACTGAAGGGGTGCCTTCTGGGATCGACACCTGTGGGGCCATGAATGGTCAGGTAAAGCCCGGAAGAATGGATGGCCCCTTGTTGGTGGTGATGAGCCAAAGCTGGGGTGGCCTCGTGTAGGTAACAAACACTTGTGTTCCTCAAAAGGGGTGAATCTGATTCTGTGAATGTTTAAGATGGACAAGTTCTCTGTGTTTAGTATATAAAAGAGTCCTGAGTGTTTACTATAAAAAAGAGTTCTGTGATAATCTTTTTAGTAGCATAATAATGACCCTCTGATGTACCTTTTTAGAAAAAAAATCTGGATATTTTCGGTCTTATCCTGTATTTATTTTCTATATTAATGATCATAGGAAAACATCAAATGTAGTGAATTTAATGTAATTTGGGTTACAATGTTCATTTTCCTCGTTAAAATCACAGTATGTAGTTTTCCATATCATAATTGTTTCTGTGTTATTATGATACCTTTGTAGATTGGTAATTGTGTCTTGGACCCTCAGGGTGGTAAGACCCACTAGGGAGCACACTTCATGGGTTTGTCATTACAAGCCTTCTAAACATCATCTTTTCGACGATGTGGTCCCTGTTATAGTTTGAATTGTAGCCCACCAAAAGATATGAAGTCCTAATCCCACTAGTATCTTGGGATGTGACCTTATTTGGTGATAGGGTCTTTACAGAGGTAATCAAGTTGAAATGTTGGGGGTTTGTGTGTGGCCCTAATCCAATATGACTGTGTCCTTATAAAAAGGGGAAATCTGGCCACAGAGACAGATATGCACAGAGGGAAGACACACAGGGAGAAGACGGCCATCTACAAGCCTAAGAATACCAAGGATTGCCGGTAAACAGCAGAAGCTAGAAGAAGCAAGGAAGGATTCTCCCCAAGAGCCTCAGAGAGAGCACGGCCCTGCTGACAGCTTGATTTAGGACTTCTAGCCTCCAGAGCAGTGAGGTGACACGCTTCTGTTGTTTCGAGCCAGCCAGTTGTGGTTCTTTGTTATTGCAGCCCCGGCAAACTAAAATAGTCCCTCAACCAAAACTCCCAACGGAGAAGGAAGAGACCCTCGCGAGTGGCTTCACTCCCGACTCCTTCAGTTTCCAGCAGTGAGGCCTAGCGATGGGGAGAGATTTGCAAGGCCAAATGGAGAATCTGGATGTCCAGGTTCTCAGGCTTGTGCTCCTTCCTGGGAGTGTAATTTCATGTTAACCATCCCCACCTAGACGTAAGCATATGTCTAACATGCTTATAATGACGCTCTATGAACTTAATAATTGAAGGGTTTATTGACAATCAGGGGGTTCCAAAGATCTTAGCATGGAGTTCTCCCCATCTGAGTATGCTCTCTTTGCCTTCAAGTGGATCTGCAAGGAAGACCACTGAGGGGTTGAGGGGGGAGCTGCAAATATAAAATCCTTTGACAGGGCAACTGACAGCTCACTGTGTCCTTTTCCTGCCAATCTTGGGCAACAAGCCACAATTGCCTGAGGTCTATTCTTTTCTGCTGGCAGAATGCAACCTAATGTGATTAGTCTGTATATAATAAAATGCACCAAGTTGGCTTTTTGGGTAACTCCGAAATTCATCGAGTTCCTCGGGAGCCCTCTGGTGGCTGATTCAGCACCTGAACTCTGACTTAATTAGGCCTCAGAGGAGATCCCGAGGGCAGGTGCCTCTTACAGGAGGAACACTGCAATCCGGATGGACCCCGCTGGGAAATAACTCACCTGCCAACATTGCTGGGCAGTCAAATTGCCTAGTGCTTCTGGTTATGAGGCTAGAAACATGAGGGCCTTGGAAATAGCTTGCCAATTACTAACATAACCTTTGAAACTTTTTTAATAAGGAAAAAAATACTCTCCCCAGTTTTGCAATTTCATAAAACATAAGATAGGGATAGAGAAGTCCAATTTTGTTCTGGCTTTTGTTTCAACCATAATTCCCAGAAGTTTAAGATTTATAGAATGCATGGACAGTATTTGGATCCTGAAACAAAGTGTAAAAAAAAAGTATATGACATTTATGAGACAATTGGAAATTTGAGTACTGCCTGGGTTTGATGATATTAAGGACTTACTAATTTTTTTAAGTGATAATGGTATTATGTGTTATGTTTCTTTTTTTTAAAGAGTCCTTATCTGTTAGATGCATCCGGAAATATTTATGGACAAAAATGATATAAAATCAGGTATTTACCTCAAAATAGTATGAGGAGGAAGTGGGAGAGATGAAACAAGATTGGCCATGTAGTGATAATTTTTGAAGCTTGGGTGATGGTACACGGAGCCTCATTATACTGTGTTCTTCATTTTTGTATATGCTTGAAGTTTCTATAATAATAAAGTCAAATGAATTTGTCGAGGCAGCAGGATCAGAGTAGAATAATCGTCAACTGATGGGTGCCTCCTCTGATTGTTCCTAAGTCCTGAAGTCCATGTTTCATCCCCATGTACCAACCTGTGGATAAAAATAGGTCACATCAACAGTAGAGCATCATCCCCAGGGGATCTAAAGGAACTCCAGCTCTCCTTAAATTCCTCCTGCCTGGTCTTGGGAGAGTCCAGGGATATCTTGCTTGTTTTGTGAAAGGCTGGACTCTGCTATTTCCTTTTTTATGGAGCTGCTGCACCTCTGCCCTGCCATCAGAGCTACTGAGAGCTGCTGGCAGGGCTCAGTGCCCCCTACACCCACTCACGTGCCCACTCCACCTCCAGAGCATGCCTCCTCCTCCTGTGACTTCTTTGAGCAGGATGTGGGCTGAGCTGGCTTGATACTTGGGCCACTGTGTCCATTCAGAGCACAAATGGTCTCTACAAATGCCACGTGGAGATAAATCCCCTCTGCCCCCA
Source organism: Equus caballus (assembly GCF_041296265.1). Classification (NCBI taxonomy): domain Eukaryota; kingdom Metazoa; phylum Chordata; class Mammalia; order Perissodactyla; family Equidae; genus Equus; species Equus caballus. The sequence goes on from NC_091691.1 coordinate 84,592,204, forward strand.
CTCGTGTCATCCGTGCTTTCTCATCCAGGCTCTGATGCAGTGCTGCTGGGTGCTCATTGTGTTTTTATAGAAACTACTCTTGCAGATTTTCCTCATCCTAATACAGGTCCATCTCCCTTGGATGCACTGTGTCTGTGGGTGCTGGCATGGAGGGTGACCTGAGTGACAATTGCTTCTCCTCTACATTTGTCCTGTTCTCTATGTCTCCAGCCCTTACCACCATGACTGACACATGTAGGTGTTAAATAAATTTCAGCTGACATAGTGATGGAATCAACCCTTTCTTCCTTTAGAAGAGTTCTGTTTCAGGAAGCTGCTCATACAGATGGGCAGGCCCCTCTCAACGAGGTCTCAGATATGCTCAATTTTTATAAGAATCTATCACCCAAACTGCCCAACCAGGCACCTTTCCGGTGAAGCTTGAGGTTGCGAAGCCCCAGGGCACTTGAAGGGTGAGAAGTGTTTAGAACTTTAGCTCTTAGTCCCTAAGTGGGATTTAAATCAGTGATGGGCTTATACTGGCTGAGAGGCAGCCGCTTTTGGTGGCCTACCCACATTACTGTCCCCTCCTGTCTTGCTAAACAAATTCTAATGTTGTTCCAGTATCAATATGCCTAGACAGAGGGAAAGACTCATTTTTGGTGTAAGCCAGTTTTGGCATCCTCTGTGCTTTTGCCAATGATTGGTCCAAGTATGGTTATGTGACCCAGCTCCGACCAATGAGACCTAAGGAGAAGTGTGCTGGGGACTTCTGGGAAAGACTGTCTTCACTGAAGGAGGGAGCAGTGGGCATCAAGGAGAAAGTCCTTCTTGTCCTCACCTCCTTCAGTCTTGTGAGAGTACGATGTTATTTGGAGTTGTCCTACCATTATTGGATGAATTTTTTCTTCTTCTTTTTTTTTATTAAGGCATAATTTACAAACAAAAAATTCACTTTATTAAAAATTTACACTTCAGTGGGTTTTGACAAATGCATATAGTTGTGTAACCACCACCCAAGGCAACATACAGAAGAATTCCATCACCCTGCAAAATTTCTGGGGCTCCGTTACAGTCAACCTCTATTCCCACCCGAATCCTTAGCAACCATCTGTTTCCCATCCCTATGGTTTTGTCTTTTCCAGATGTGTTTATTTTTAAATGTTTAAGGTTTAAAAATATAAAATATTTCAAATATTCAAACAAGTCTAAAAAATGAAACAATTGGTACCCCACGTAGCCATCAGCCTTAATAAACATAGGTTGACATTTTTCCTTTGGATGTATTCTTTTTTTTGGTTTGTTTAAAAAAATAAAACATTGTAAACACAATGGTAGACCTCCCTGCATCCCCTTTGCTTCTTTTTTCTTATCCTCGTTTCATCCATGTTTTTATATTTTTGCTAATAACATGCATATGTCTATAAATAGTATATAGTACTTTCTTTGTTTTTAAGCACTATGTAATTGGATCCATACTGCAATATCCTTTCAAAATATGATTTTCCCCGTTAAATAGTCCGCCGAGCCAGCCCATTCATTTTTAATGCTAATGGTGTTCTACGAAGTGCACGTGTGCCTTAAACATTCATCCATTCGCCAGTTGGTGGGTAGACATTAGGTTTGTGTCCAGTTTTTCATGATTGCAGACGTGGTTGTAACACACTCCCTGTATGTGTTTCCTCATGGAGATGAGTTAGTTTCCAGGGAATATGGTCAGGAGAGTAACTGCAGGATGATAGGGTGTATGTGTATTCAACCTTACCTGATAACGCCACAATTTCTAACGTGATTTTCCAAATTTACACCTCTGCTAGAGGTGTATGGGAGTAGATACTATACTCAAGACCCTCTCCACCACTTGGCACTGTCAACCTAATAACTACTGTTAAATCCCTGCCGCGTAAGGTAGTATCTGATCTCTTCCATTTACATCTCCTTGTCTACCGATGGGGTTTTTTCATATGTGTATTGGCCACTTAGAGTCTCCTCTTTATAGACTGCCAACCATATCCTCTGCCCATTCTTCTATGAAGTCTTTGTCTTTTTATTATTGATTCTGAGATGTCCCTTGTGTATTCTGAAGACTAACCCTTTGTGGAATATTTGTCTTACAAATACTTTCTCCCAGTCTGCGGTAGCTTCGCGTATGATGTTTTCCATACGAATGTTTTACATTTTAATGTAGGCAAAATTATCAATCCTTTCCTTTTGGTTTGTGCTTTTTGGGTCTTGTTGATGAAATCCAGAGAAATATTCTTCTATATTTTCTCCGTGGGGGAAACAGGGTCCAGTGAAAATTCCTGATCTCGTACTGTAAGTTCTCCAAGTTCCTTGTGAGATGGGTTTGTAAGGTTAGAGCAGTGCTCATTGGGGGACGGGGCGGGGGAGTGGGGTGGTGACTTTACCCTTGCTGGGGAGATTTGGCAATGGCTGCAGATGTTTTTGTTGTTCTTTAGTGGGTAGAAGCCACGGATGCTATTAAACGTCCTACAGTGCACACGATAGCTACCCCCTGCCCATCAAAGAATTATCTAGTAAAAGTCGAAAGTCCCCATAGTGTCAGTAGTGCCCAGGTTGCGACACTCTGAGTTAGAGAACAATGGTGATAATTGCTGTGTTCTCACAAACTAGGAACACTCAGGTGCAAAGCACTTGCGTGGGAGGGACTGAGCCTTGTGTCTGGGGCTGTCAGCGCTTAGACAGGTTATACCAGCTCATTCCATGTTGAACTCGGCAAACGTGCCCCAGCCAAGCTACAGGAAGAAACATGACTGAGTCAGTCGTACAATCTAATATTTGCTCTAACCACAATAGGAAGGGGAGGAGGCGCTGCCAGGCCCCACTTCCATGCTGGTGAACCCTGATATGTATTATTTGTATTTTGTGTTGTTTCAAAAGGCACACCATATTTTCTGGTCCCAAGCAAATTACTGGTTAACTTCATTGTTCATGAAAACAGTCATGCTACCATTATTGATATGGTGCCAGTATGCCTCTGTTTCTTTTTCTATAAAATGAGAGAATTTGACAAGAGTAGAGGGTCTCAAATGCTGGTCCGTGCAGGCTGCTTGCAGCAAAATGACATGAGGAGCTGTTAAAAAATTCAAGTTCCCAGCATAAACTCCTGGGGATTTGCAGGTTGGGCAGGACTCAGTAATCTGTACTTTTCTCACAACTTCCCTAAGGTTTCTGATGGTGACTGTGTTTTTGAACCACTGGACTCACTGAGCGATAGGATTTGTTCTACAGCTCAGAGTCTGAATTTACGACATTCATGTGCAAATAGCAACTTCTCCAAGACATGCACAGTCTTGGCTCAAGTGAGCTTTCTTCTGCCTGAAGGGGGTCCCTAATGGGCTCGCTTTAAGAGCCACAGTCAGTTTTTCAAGGCACCAGGTATCCTTTGGTCAAAGATCCCTCCCACAGTGAGTTCATCAGGGATCTGGGGCTGGCTCTCTGCAGGCAGCATCCATCATTCAGGGGCACAGGTGGGCACTCATACACCCACTCGCTCATTCCTTTGTATGTTCAACACATGTTGACTTGCCCCTGCTCTGTGCCAGGCCTGTGCTAAGCACTGGGAATACAGTGTCGACAAACAAGAAGCAATTCCTGCTCTCTTTGATCTTATAGTGTCCTGGGTGAGGGTAATAATAAACCACACCAAAAAAAACTCAAATTACAACTTAAGGGAAAACTATGAAAGCCTGACCCAAAGTGGGAAGCCAGAGATGGAATTTCTGAGAAACTAACCTTAGATTGAGATTTAAACAGAATAACTATATTTATTGAGGGCTCATTACATACCATGTACTGTTCTAAGCACTTTACAGAAACCAAGGCATTTAAACCTAATACATCACTCTGACGTCAATACTATTCTCATCTTCATTTTCACATCAAGAAACTGAGGCAAGAGAGAAGTCATTTGCCCAAGGCCACAACCAGGTGGGGGCACCAAGATATAAACCCAAGCAATTTGAGTCCAGAACTCACACTTTTAGCCACCATGTTCTGGGAACTTTAAGAATGAGTTGGGTTAATCAGGCAGGGATATTATGAAAAACTTTTTCCAGAAGTTTGGCTGTGAGGGGGAGGAGAGTGAGCTGGGGGCTGGAGTGTGATGTGGGCTTTAAAGATGCGAAAGACTTAGCACGTTTGCACTCCTTGAGGATTCGGAGAGGAATTCTGTGTTTCTTCAACACTTGAAGGAAAATGAAGACCTGGGAAGCTTAAGGAAGGGTCTCACAACCAGACCTGGGGACCCAGAGCTCCTCTCAATGTGCTGCTTTCTCCACGGCATCACTCCGTCTCCCCATATCCCGCAGGACACCCCTCTGCACTCCCTCCAGTTTCTGCAAACATGCTCAGGGTCTTCATGGGTCTGGGCCAGAAACCATAGCCAACTCTTGAAGAGGTTGGCCCCCTGTGGTTTCCAGATCCATGCTTGGGAATAGGAATGGGCTTGTGAAGAGAGAGCTGATCACTCTTCCTCTGGCATCAAATGCGGCTCACGGCCTCATCCAGCCCTCTGAGAGAGGGAGAAGCCCCTTCTTAGGAAATGTCTTATTTTACAGAGAATGAACCCGAGACAAATGTGCTTCAAGTCACAGAGCAAACGAGCATCCCACATGGGCAACAGAATCAAGTCCCATGAGGGAGCTTCTTTTACTCTAAATAGATCCCCTCCTACTGTCTCTGTGCTGGAAGGACAACCATAACCCACGATCTCACTTTATAAACCCCTACAATGGACTGTATAAGGGTAGGAGTCTGAGAAGGGCCTAGATATTCTACGTTTCAGTGACTGCTGTTGGGAATGTGGGAGAAACACTAGCTAGCCATTAATTAAATTTTAAAGATTGAAAATATTGTATTCCATCATGGCCTGACATGTAAACATTCGGTTGGTGGGGTAACCATTCCCAGCTCCAGAAATCTGATTTGTCAGTTACTATTTGGCACAAAGGAATTAAGCAGGTTGTAACGACCACAGTGAAGAGGATAAAGAGGTTGAGTGTGTGTAGGTTTAAGCAAACATCAGCAGGACTTCATTGAGGAGTAGGTGGGAAGGTGGTGACAAGAGGGACCAGAGTGGCATGCCAGCAGCGGCGTCTGCTTGAGTGGCTGCCGAGAGCCGTATGGCTGGCTGAGACTGGAGGGGACAGGAGAACGCTTTCTTGACTTTCAAACGCATTTGCATGGATAGCTTCTCTGTTCCCAGGCTGTGCCTTCCGGCTGGGAGTCTAGGAGTTGGTCCCCTTTGAAGATCTCATAAATCTCAACCCCTCTTCAGAGAGGAGTGGCTGATAAGCACATGATCTCCAGCCTTCTTTCTCCAGCAGCCTGCCTTCTCTGCCGTGATGAGGAATTCTGGGATGGTAAAGAGCGTGCTGTCAGGGCACGACCCACTCTGTTCTTGGATGTGAATATTTCTCACAGGAGCATCGAGACTATGCTCACCTGGCCTGTGGTTCTCTTGAAATTTAAGGCTTCACCTTGCAGGTTGCGGGGGGGCTACTGCCCCTAAGAAGAGATTAATCCTGGGGCCAGGTACTAGGGAAGAGGAAGTCCTAAGATTGGGAAACTGAACTAAGAGGGCAGACTCTAGTTGAGAGAAACCTCAAGCACTTTCCTTTTGTTCAAGACTACATTGCCAAACATTTAATGAAGGTAAGAATTATCTGGAGATTTCAATAAAAATCAGTTTCCCGATTCCTACTTATTAGCAAGCAGACGCAGGTGATTCTGATGACCACACTTTAAGAAACATTGATATTGACATTAAGTGCTGGATGTCCCAAAATATGCTCCTTGGGGTATAGGATATTAAAGCAGTGCCCAACACATGGAGAGGGAAGAGGGGAAGGGAGCCACTAGGATCAGGAGGCTGCCATGTCGGATACCTCCACCGACCGTGTCTGCTCCCAGGGCAACAGGAGCAGCAAAAACTGGCTGCATAGGGAGAGATGGCTCACATCCAAAGAATGGGCCATCTTGCTCACCTGATTATTGAGCCTCATGCAGTGGTGACAGTCATGGGATCTTTGGTGACAGTAACATGGGATACAGTTATTGTCACACTTGGGGCTCCTTCGGAGAGGATTTTTTATATAACTTTCCCCCAGACCATGTCAATAATTCCTCTAGTCTCGCTCCTTCCAAGCTTCTAATCATCCAGCCAAATGGTTAGTTGCTGCTCAGGAATTAGTGAAGATCCATATCTTTGACCCTCTCTCCTTTCTGGAACTTAAAGTTCAGCTCATTGCATGGATTTCTCTGTCCTACAGGGCTACCCTGAGTAGCCCCTGAGTGGGGCCCTAATACTGTATCAGTCTTCTGCCTTGTTTCAGATTATTGTGTGAAACTTTCTGTAAACCAGATTCAACTTCTTCTTAGTCAGCTAGTCCTAGGGAATCACCCATAAGGTCGTGGCTGAGGGCTGAGGGCAGGTGGTGATGTGGCAGAAAGCGGTGCACTGAGAGAGTGCAGCATCTGCTCCAGCAATTTAATTGTACTTCAGGACCTGCTCATATATTCCAGTTCCACTTGATGACGGAGTACGTCCACATGCGTCCAACCTCATAGCTTGCTAGATTAGGTAATAGACGATTCATGATGGACAGCTTAAGCCACAGGGCCACTAATGTCCCATGGCCAGGTATCCGGTCTTTACCAGGGTCCAGTAGTAAGTCAGAGGCTATTTTACAAAAGAAGAAGATTAACAGCTAAAGAGAACTTGGCTCTGATGCATGACCCCAGGGACTTTTTAGGGCTTGTCATGGTCTCCACAGAGCATCCTGAGCTGCCACAGACACTTGGAGAACCATTGGGTCAACTAGGTGATAGGGGCCAAATGGTAAAGCTAGATCCCTGGAGAGCCTTCTCTTGCCTAGAACTTTCAGGAACAGTTCTGAAAGCCACACCTCAGTACCATGGGAGCTACTGTCTCTTCTGTGACCAGGAAGCTACCTGTCAAGATGGGAAGTCAGCATCGCAGCTGCTAACCCCAGAGCCAGGCTTCTGTCACCATGTTCGGAATGCCAGTATATCAGGAATCTGCCATGCTCAGGAAGCCAATACAATCAGACAAAGGCACAGCCATCAAGCTGCCATGGAGAACAAGACACATCCAAGATGTTTTCCAGAAGATTCTACAGAAGCAGCAGAGGATTTGTGTTTATCTCACTTCCACCTTCCAAATCCCACACATACGCCTATTTGATAGAATCTAAACCACAGTCAGTAGCTGTGTTAGTCTGCTGGGGCTGCCGTAACCAAATACCACAGACGGGGGCCTGAAACCACAGGCGCTATTTATTTATTTATTTGAAAAAACTGAGATAGAATTGACATATAACATCATCGTCATTTTAGGTGTACAATATAATGATTTGATATTTGTATATATTGTGAAATGAACACCACAGGAAGTCTAGTTAACATCCATCACCACACACAGTTACAAAAATTTCTTTTTCTTGTGATGAGAACTTTCAAGATCTGCTCTCTTAGCAAATTTCAAATATGCAATGCAGTAACAGAGATTTATTTTCTCACAGCTCTGGAGGCTGGAAATTCAAGCAGGTGTGGTTTTTCCTGAGGCCTCTCTTTTGGGCTTGCAGGTGGCTGCCTTCTCTCTGTGTCCTGGCGTGGTCTCTTCTCTGTGCACACACATCTGGGTCTTTCTTCCTCTATTTATAAGGACATTAATCCTGTTGGATTAGGGCCCCACCCTTATGACCTCATGTAACTTTAACTACCTCTCTAAAGGCCCTGTTTCTTTCTTTCCTTGTTTTTTAGGAAGATCAGCCCTGAGCTAACATCTGTCAATCCTCCTCTTTATTTTTTTTTTTGCTGAGGAATACTAGCCCTGAGCTAACATCCATGCCCATCTTCCCCTACTTTATATGTGGGACGCCTGCCACCGCATGGCTGGATGAGCGGTGCCATGTCTGCACCCAGGATCCAAACTGGCGGACCCCGGGCCACCAAAGCGGAAGGTGCGCACTTAACCGCTGGGCCACCTGGCTGGCCCCTAAAGGCCCTATTTCTAAGTATAATCACATTGGGGTTTGGGGCTTCAACATATGAATTTTCAGGAACATTATTCAGTCCATAACAGTATCTCAGCTGCAACTAAGTCTAAGAAATAGAACACTCGGCTTTCTAGACTCTCCAGTAGGGCAGCAAGACGCTGGGAGGGATGTTTCAGGCCAATACCCTGTGTCTAACCCGCAGCTGCTGCAAGGACCAGCTCGGTTAGTGTTCTTCAACCATTGATCTCTGCAGCCGCACTAGGAAACAAACTTGTTTAGCATCACTCAGTGGCACACATTCTGCTGGGGCCTCAGCTTCTTTGGGCTCAGCAGAGATGCAATGCAAAGGAGCCTCATTTTTCCTGGGATCACGGAAATTTTACCGCAACCTAAGAATATCCTCCTGGCTCGCGCAGTTGAACCTAACCTTCCTTCCTCCACTCTCTAAATTGGGTCAGTGGATTGATAACTGCCCCAAATCTCCCCTCACACAGTAAATCAGGGCCCAGGATACATGTGCCAAGTCAGCTGCAGGAACCGGAGTCCCACGGTTCCTCCATGTCAGAGGTTCGCAAACTTTTGATCTCAGGACCTCTTGACCCCTTCAAAATCATTTAGGATCCCATAGAGCCTCTGTTTATTATGTGGGTTACTGCCATTGATATTTACTGTGTTAGAAACTAAAACTGAAAAATTAAAATATTTGTTAATTCACTGAAACGTAACAACGATAAATCTATTACATGCTAACATAACATATTTTTATGAAAAAGACCTATATTTTACAAAACCAAAAATATTAGTGAAAAGAATGTTGTTACAGTTTTGCAAATCTCTTTAACGTTCGCCTTAGCAGAAGCTGTCTGCTTCTGAGATCTGCTACTCCTTTCAGTCTGTTGCAATATCACACATCACGACGTAGATTCTGGACTCATGAGGGAATGAAAAGATAAAAAAGGATTTAACATCTTAGAATTATTGTGAAAACAGTTTTGACCGTGTGGATCCCCTGGAAGGTTTTCAGGGACTCTGTGGGGCGGGGGGGGGGGGGGGGGGGGGGAGACACACCCAGATCATGCTTTGAAAATCACTGCTCTGAGTCGCTATGCAAATTAGTCACGAATGACTCTGGTTTACATCCTTCCTAAGAGAGGAGCTCTGTGCTGAAGCCCAACACCAGCAGCTTCTGAGCAGGAGCTCACCACTTACAACCACGAAGGGCACGGTGAGATACACGGGAAAGTGCTAAGGGAGCATGAAAATAAGGAAAAAAACCAGAGACGAGACAACTGGAATACCCTTCACTAAGATTCAAAAAGAAAAATGAAACTTTCACAGTAAAACATTGAAAATATATTGATAATATAATATTGCAAAAAGAGGGTAGCACGTAAATAAGCCAAAATGCCAACATACGGAATTCTTTGTTAGAAAACATGGAAAGAGAAGCAAGAAGGAAGGAACGAAAGGCGTGGCATTGTGTACCAGCTCAGGCATGTGGAATGAGCAATGGAAAGGGTTTCTCTGCTATTTTGTTCGGTTTTAAGTGGAATCAGAATTTATAATGGGAAGGGACTTTAGAGATTGTCTATTCAATGACATCATTTTACAGTGGGGCAGCTGAGCCCCTGAAAGCTTGTGACCTATCCAAATTCACAGCCCAGCCATCATGGAGCCAGGACCTGCTTGATCATGTGGACAGAACAGAGGAGCAAAATAAACCCTCTCTCTCTCTCCCTCTCCATACGTGTACTTACACACATACAGCACATATATGTATATATACATATGTGTATATGTATACATATAATGTAAATACATATTTATATACATAAACCTGTTTTCTTTCTTACTTTCCAAATTTCTTCTTAACGAAGTCTAGAAAAATCAATATTACCTGCCTTGATGATTTCTCTCACCTCCTCTGCTTGCAGAACATTGATGAAGCAAGAGCCATAGCAACAGTTTCAGCCCTGTGGAAACATATGTGTTGTGGTCGACTTCCATCACCAATCCCCCTTGGGTGAGAGAAGTCAGTTCCTCAGCTCTGCTCTCTTTGATTTGAAGAAATAGGTGTGCAGAATCCTCAAGAAAGCTTTAGCTGCATGTGGTCAGGCGGCCACAAGAGGGCAGCATCTGAAAGACCAGGGCAGAGCCCCATTGCCTTGTTGAAACACACTGGAAGCTTCCTAGGAAAGCTGTAGACTTGTTGAACTGTGAATGAGAAAAGTCAGAGTGTTCATACTTTCCTCTTAAATGGCCAGCCTACTAGGAAATTTAGAATGTCATGAGGACTGCCCGAATAAGGTTTCCACTTAATCCTTTTGGAAATACATCTGTTCTTTCTAATATATCTGTTATTTTTAACTGAAAACAACTTCTATCTTTTCCGTGATTTCCATTGCCTTCTTTCTGAAAAACTTGAAATGAACCTTATGATTCATTTACTTTTCAACTGTTAAGCTGAGGCCTGCCTTTTACACCAGACCTCAGAAGTTCCTAGATCTTTAATACCAATCCATCAGACCAATGCCTGGATGTGCCCTTGCCCTCCACCCACCAAGCTAAGGGACCATCCTGGCTCCTTGGTGATGGAGATCCCTTTGGAGGGTGCTGGCATTCCTGGGTGGGATGATGGCTGGGAGACTGCTCAATTCCAGGCTGCTCTGGGGGTTCAGGACCACTGATCAAAGCCGACCACGGGAGCCAGCCCAGAGATATCACAAACCTAAGGACACCCACGGAACCCGCATCCCCTTTGGGAGTGAGGAAAGTTCCGAGTGCCTTCTGGGACTACTTTGGGACTAGATGCTCAAGACATTGCCGGGCTCTAAAGCTGGCTTCCCCAGTCCCTCCTTAAAGCTCCATTGGTGCATCTTGGTCTTGAACGGAGTGCTACGTGGACGATGAAGGTCTCCTTGGAACCACAGTGAGACAAAGTACAGAGCGGTCTGGGGGCACCGGCTAAGGCAGAGCCCAGGGAGGTTTATCCAGGCAAGTCCTTCTCTCCAGTGTGGTCCCTAGACCATCTGCAGCAGTGTCACCTGGGAACTTGTTAGAAATGCAAATTCTCAGTTTCCACTGCAGACTTCCTGTGTCAGAAACTGGGGGTGGGGCCCAGCAATCAGTGTTTCAACAGGCCCTTCAGAAAAGTCTGATACATACTCAGGTTTGAGAACAAGAAGGCAGTATTTCTGTGGAAATGTTCGTGGTTGCATAGCCAGGTGAAGCTTGGAGGAAGTTATAGAGGAAATGAGAGCAAGAATATAGAAAAGGGTTAAACAGAAAAGAAAAAGATTTCAAGCAAGAGTAGCGTGAAAGAGCTTCACCTACCCTGCCCTGGGTGTGTGAGAAATGATACTTGTACGTGCTGCAGGGTGTTATCAGCAACTTAGTGTCTATCTACAGCTTTCGACCCTGCTGTGTCAAATTTATTTGGCTAAAAACAACCCCTATGGTAGTGACCTTTCATGCAGCCAATATAACTCCCCTCACTGCCTCCAAAGCACACAGAGAAATTGGAGGGCTGATGAAAATCTTTAAAGTCTGCTAAATACTAAAGCCTTCCCAAACACTGTGTACTTTTCAGAGACAGTTTCTTTTTATTGGGATTTTGGATTAATGAAAGGTTATCTGTCTTCAGTTCCTAGAGGGATTAAAATAAAACAAAAGAGAGGAGAACATATTGTGATGTGTGATGTGTGCTTTCCTCCCTCGACTGCTCCTGCTTGTCCGACTGCCGTTGTGGGCACCAGTGGGAAGATTCCAAAGGCCGCCTCGAAAACACCACGGTGAGCTGGGGAGGCTGAAGCTATTGCAGGTAGTTGATCAGCAGCTCTCCCCAGAAGGAGAAAGTTCTCCAGCATGAAGTGATTCCTTCCAGATTTCTGCAGCTCCAGCTGCTGGAGGTGCATGTGACTTTCTTATGCCTCAGTTTCCTTTTCTGGAAAAGGAGAACTTCAGGGCCACTTCTGGTGACCATTATGCCCCTTCTGTCCATCTCTACTCCTTTCTCTTCTCTCATTACTCTCCTGGCTCTTTTCTGTGTTACAGCTCTCTCCACTCCTTGAATTTCCTTCTCTAATACACATGTTTTGTGCTGTTTCATAATCTTAAATTAATTTTCAATTCACCCAGCAAGCCACTTGCCTGTCTTGTTTGAGCCCCTCAAAATCTATGCCTTGAGGTGCAGTAGAATTGGATGTCAGAAGACCTGATTTTAAATCTTTAAGCAAGCCACTTGAGTGGAGCCTCAGTTTCCCCATCTGTAAAGTGCTTATTTTACAGAGGAAGGGCTTGCTGCCTGATATGCATAGAAGCCAAAATTATGGCACTGGCTTATGAGAGAAGAAACAGCTTTATTACGTGGCTGACCAGCAAGGAGAAAGGAGGCAAAGCTCAAATCTGTCTCTCAAGTTGAAGTGGGGACAGACTTTTAACAAGTTGGGAGTGGGCATGGTTATACAAAATGCTAACTTGGTGGAATCTGATTGGAGGGTGGGAGTGTAACAGTTTTATCAGTTCAGTCTGCTACAAATCAAGGGACCCCTCTCTTCTTCTTAGGTTCCCCGTTCTGCTTTTGCTGCTTCTTAGGTTCCCTGTTCTGCTTTCTCTTCACATTGAGTTCCGTAGTTGGGCAACTTTGGGTTCCTGGGTAGCTCAAGGTCATCAGAGGACAAGGTTTCCATCTTCTGAGCATGCTCCAGCTGCATGACTTGCAATTTTTGCAAGGTTGCCCCTGCAAAACAACTTTGATTGACATTTAATTATTGATACAACAGGATAAAATAGGGCCAATACAAATTGGTCTACATTGGTTACACTTACCATGTGAAGGCAGGATTATCTCTCACAATAACTTTTTGAAATAGGTACTAAACAACCTTTTGAAGTAGATGCTGTTAATATCCCCATTTTATAGTTGAGGGGAATGAGGCTCAGAGGAGTGGAGAGAATTCCTAGAGAATTCCTCAAGATCACACTGCTAGTAAATGGCAGAGCTGGTATTTCAATCAGGTGTATGACCCCAGAGGCTGTGCCCTCCACACTACTTATTATTAACAGTGGCTCTTGCCACCTTGCAGTCTTGTTATAAGAAGGAATTGAGACATCTGTAAGAACCTTTCAAAAAAGTTAAACCACCTTATAAAGGGAAGGAATTTATATATTTTGCAATCTAGTAGGAGACCCCACTTTCCATCATCCCTGTCCGGTTACTGTTTCTGTTCAAGTCATCTGGTCAAATTATTTAACAAAAGCGGTCAAATAAGATGGGACAAAAGGAAAACAATTTTAAAAGTCTGAAGCACAAACTCACAAACAGAAGCCACGAGAGGAACCTGAAGTCCAGGCTGGTGAGTCCAGGCAATAAAACAATGCTCCTTCCCCACTGCAGTCACAGACCCTGCCTCTAGCAACCCAGAGACGTTCTGTGATGCTGCAGGGGCTGATGGGAAGCCAACGCAGGACTTCCCCTCAGCAAATGGAGCGTTGTCTTCCACTTACAGTTCTCTCTTCTTCTTCATTCTCCTTTCTCTCTCAGTGCCTAATTCTCCCCTTCTATCGTCTCACCTTTTCCCCTCTTTGTGAGGGAGACTGTCAGTGTCCACCAACGTCCATTTTCTCCTTTGTTCACAATAACAGACACTTAATGGCTAGGCACATGGTTGCCCAGCTGGACACCATTTCCCAGCCTCCCTTGCAGATGTAGCCTTGTGACTGAGCTCCCACCAACAGAAGGTGAGCAGAAGAGGGCGTGCCACACCTGGGACACACGACAGCTGGTGTGCCGGCTTCTTGTGCTCTTCCTTCTTCCTGAAGCCCCGAACGCGGACGTGCAGAGACTCATCCTTGACCTTCCATACAATGACAATGCCGGAAGAGAGGACAGAACGGGGCCCTCCTGCAGCCAGTCTCGTGAGAGTGAGAGCAGCTTCTTTGTTCCTCCTTTGTTCTGTCATTAAGGCTCTTTGCTGTGGCAGCCTTGCATGGTCCTGATGAAATACAGCCTCCCCCTTGCCTTGTCATCCCTCCGCCACTTCACACTCTTCTTCCTTTTCCATCTTCACCTTCCATCCACCTGCAGGATTCTAGAACCAGGTCTACTTGGGACTTATTGGCAATCACATAAACGCTGAGGCTCTCTTTACCTTAATTAATAGAAAGTTAGGAGAATGTGAACCTGATTGTCTCCATCTCAGAAGCCCAGTCTCAAACAACTATTAAAAGTGAATTTGTTCAGGCCAGCCCCAGTGACCTAGTGGTTAAGTTTAGCCCACACTGTTTTGGTGGTTCAGGTTTGGTTCCTGGGTGCACACCTACACCACTCATCTGTCAGTGGCCATGCTGTCATGGTGGCTCACATACAAAAAGAGGAAGATTGGCAATAGATGTTAGCTCAGGGTGAATCTTCCTCAGCCAAAAAAAAAAAAAAAAAAAAAGATGAATTTTTCTAATTATAAAAGAAAATTATTCACTGGAGCTAATAAGCAGTTATAGCAGGGTTGCAGAATACAAGATTAATATGCAAAAATAAATTGTTTCCCAATATAGCAGCAATGAACAAGTGGAATTTGAAATTGAAAACACAGTACATTTGTATTTGCACCCAGAAAAATGAAATACTAGATATAAATATAAGTATGTACAAGATTTTTGTGAGAAGAATTACAAAACTCTGGTGAAAGAAATCGAAGAACTAAATAAATGGAGAGATACTCCAGGTTCATGCATAGGAAGGCTCAATATTTTTAAAATGTCAGTTCTTCCCAACTTGATTATAGATTCGATACAATTCCATCAAAATCCTAGCAAGTCATTTCGTAGATACTGACAAACAGATTCTTTTGTTTGCTTGTTTTTGCATTATTTACTTATTACCTTCTCCATAATATAAGAGCACTATCAATGATAGGTAGTGTTTATTGACCACTTACATTGGGCCCCTCCATACCCTGTGCGGAAACCACCTCTCCCTCCTGGCTTTCTTCTTTCCCTCAGGCTGGGGAGCCCAGGCCAGTGGTTTGAGGGCCATCACCCCAAAGAGGCCCACAGCCTCTCACAGAGGCAACCAACAAACTAATTCTAAAGTTTACATGGAAAGGCAAAAGATCCAGAATAGACGACACAGTATCCAAGGAGAAGAGCAAAGTTGGAAGACTGACACTACCTGACTTCAACACTTACTGTAAAGCTACAGTAATCAGGACAGTGTGGTACTGGTGAAAGAAGAGACAAATGGATCGATGGAACAGAGTAAGGAGCCCAGAAACAGACCCACATAAATATAGTCAAACGGATCTTTGACAAAGGAGCAAAGGCAATACAACAGCGCAAAGATAATCTCTTCCACAAATGGTGCTGGAGCATCTGGACTTCCACCTTAAAAAAATGAATCTAGATACAAACTTTATACACTTCACAAAAATAACTCAAAGTGGATCACAGACCTAAATGTAAAATACAAAACTATAAAACTCCTAGAAGATAACATAGGAGAAACTCTAAATGGCCTTGGGTTTGGTGATGACATTTTAGATATAGCACCAAAGGGACAACTCAGAAATAATTGATAAGCTGGACTTCATTAAAATTAAAATTTTCTGTTCTCTGAAAAACATTGTCCAGAAAGTGAGAAGACAAGCTACGGACTAGGAGAAAATATTTGCAAAAGACACATGTGATAAAGGACTGTTATCCAAAATATACGAAGAAGTCTTAAAACTCAACAAGAAGAAGACAACCTGGTTAAAAAATAGGCCAAAGACCTTAACAGACACCTCACCATGGAAGATACACAGATGGCACATATGTACATGAAAAGATGCTTGAAATCATTTGTCATCAGGGAAATGCAAATTAAAACAACAACGAGATACTACTATACACCTGTTAGAATGGCCCAAATCTGGAACACTGACAACACCAAATGCTGGCCAGGATATGGAGCAAAAGGAAGCCTCATTCATTGCTGGTGGGAATACAGAATGGTACAGCCACTTTGGAAGACAGTTTGGCAGTTTCCTACAAAATTAAACGTACTCTTACCGTAAGATCTAGCCATTGTGCTCCTCTGTATTTACTGAAAGGAGTTGAAAACCTATGCCCACGCAAAAACCTGCACATGGATGTTTATAGCAGTTTTAGTCATAATTGCCAGCTCTTGGAAGCAACCAAGATGTCCTTCGGGAGGTGAATGGATAAATAAACTGTGGTACATCCAGTCAATGGAATATTATTTGGTGCTAAAAAGAAATGAGCTATCAAGCCATGAAAAGACATGGAGACTCTTTTTTCTTTTTTAGATTCTTAGCCTTTTTTTTATTGTGGTCATAATAGTTTATAACATTGTGGAATTTCAGTTGTACATTAATATTTGTCAGACACCATATAAGTGTGCCCCTTCACCCCTTGTTTCACCCTCTAACCCACTTCTGCCTGGTAACCACTAAATTGTTCTCTTTGTCCATAAGTTTGTCTGTCTTCCACAAATGAGTGACATAATGTGGTATTTGTCTTTCTCTGTCTGGCTTATTTCGCTTAACATAATACCCTCAAGGTCCATCCATGTGGTTGTGAATAGGATGATGTCATCTTTTTTTATGCTGAGTAGTATTACATTATGTATATATACCACATCTTCTTTAGCTAATCATCGGTTCATGAGCACTTGAGTTGCTTCCACTTCTTGGGTATTGTGAATAATGCTGCAATGAATATAGGGTTGTATAAGTGTCTTTGAATTACTGATTTTTAGTTCTTTGGATAAATACCCAGTAGTGAGATGGCTGGGTTGTTTGGTATTTCTATTTTTAATTTTTCGAGAAATCTCCATACTGTTTTCCATAGTGGCTGCACCAGTCTGCATTCCCACCAGCAGTGGATGAGAGTTCCCTTTTCTCCACATCCTCTCCAACATTCGTGGTTTTTCATCTTGGTGATTTTGGCCATTCTAATGGGTGTAAGATGATATCTAAGTGTAGTTTTGATTTGCATTTCCCTGATGGTTAGTGATGTCAAGCATCTTTTCATGTGCCTGTTGGCCATCTGTATATCTTCTTTGGAAAAATGTCTGTTCAGATCCTCTGCCCACTTTTTGACTGGGTTGTTTGTTTTTTTGTAGTTCATTTGTGTGAGTTCTTTATATATTATGGAGATTAACCCCTTATTGGATATATGATTTGCAAATATTTTCTCCCATTTGGTGGGTTGTTTTTTCATTTTGATCTTGGTTTCCTTTGCCTTCCAGAAGTGCTTTAGTCTGATGAAGTCCCACTTGTTTATTTTTTCTTTTGTTTCCCTAAGACATGGAGAATCTTAAATGCATATTATTACTAAGTGAAAGAAGCCAATTTGAAAAGGTTACATACTGTATGATTCCAACTATTTGACATTCTGGAAAAGGCAAAACTGTGGAGACAGTAAAAAATCAGTAGTTGCCAGGGGTTAGTAGGGAGGGAGGAATGAAGAGGAGGAGCTCAGAGGATTTTTAGGGCAGTGAAACTATTCTATATGATACTGTAATGGTGGATACATATCATTTTACATTTGTCTAAACCCATAGAAAGTACACTACCAAGAGTGAGCTGTAATGTAAACTATGGACTTTGGGTGATAATGATCTGCCAGTGTAGGTCATCAATTGTACCACTCTAGTGATGGACGTTGATAATGTGGGAGGCTCTACATGTGTCGGGGCACTGGAAATCTCCATATCTTTGCTCAATATTGCTGTGCATCTGCAACTGCTCTCAAGAAGTCCTTAAAAAGAAGCAACACACATTCTCGATTCAGAAAACTTGCAAGACTAATGGAAGCTAAAGGAAAAGAAATGAACCAATGAAAATAAAATCACTCACATTTCTCCTACCCAAGGTGGGGAAAAAGATGTGATGATATTTTGGCATGTGTCCTTCCAGGATTTGTTCCCATGTACAAGTTCATGTTTCACCCCTAAACAAATTTAAATGTCTGTTTAAATTGACTTCCAGAGTAATTTTATCACTTCCTGTCTTAATCTATCGATGTTTCAGTTGTTGATTTTGACATTACAAAACAAATGATAACTCTGAAAGCAAATGATAAGAAATTTTTTTCTTTGATATTTGAAAGAAATATACCTATGAGTTCACATAAAAAGGAAAAAAATCCCTCAATAATGGCATGCATATAAGAAAGTTACATTAATGTTAATACCTAAAAAAAGTCCTTTAATACAGTTTACCAGAAATTCATGTCTTTTTATTTAATATATGTGCCCATATAAGTACTTAGTATTTTGTGACTCAACAATTGGAGACAGACATGTTTGCTGTCTATAATCCAGGCAGTCTGCCTGACGGCTGGCTGTGTGGGCAGAGATGTGCTGGCCGCTTATGAATTCAGTGACACCGATTTGAATGCAATTTCCTGGCGTTTCTCTGGTCATCCAGCTTACTCACATGTCTTCTATGCCATATCTTGTTAAAGTGGAAAAATGCTCTCTCCGCATATGCAGAGGAACGAGCTACCGAATTCTCTAAACTGGAGACCAGTGGGGACCTGCACCTGGACCTAAATGTGTGGAGGGGGATAAGTGATTCCTTTCATCCCACTGTAGACATGAGTGTAATCAACATCCGATGATCTATTTCTAGTGTGGGCTGCTCTGATCCTCCACAACAAAAGAAGAACTTTTATGTGCTGCTGTGAACAGGGAGAGTGGGTTTGGTTGAGTAAGATGGGGGATGTTTTCCAGAGGGGAGTGGAGGAGGCTGATATTTTTATCAGGTGTGGAAGTGAGCCTATGAAGCAGTTAATGTGGATTGAGGACCTACTGTGTATCTGAAGATGTGTTAATCCCTTTAGATGGATTATTTTACTTAAGCCAACCCAAAGTCACTGCTATTATTTCCATAATATAGTTGAAGAAAATGAGACTTAGAAAGTTTAAGTAACTTGCCCAAGGTAACTGACAGAGAAGAGTTTGAACCAAGGCCAGCTGGTTCTTGGGCCTTTGCTCTTAATCAGTAAAGGATGGAAGGCAGTCCTTTGGCCAGTAGATTCCAGGCTTTGAGAACAAAGACGTTCAAGGAAGCTTTGCAGTGACAGAACAGAGGCTGTGGCCCTTTGGGCAGCTCATTCCCCTTGATACCTGTCACCTGGCTACAGGAACATCACCCTCTCTTACCTCCTCCTGCAGGGAGCTCATGGGGCTCCCAGACCCCTTCTGTGCCCTAACCCTCTACTTGGTGTTCCATGGAGAAGACTCAGTGACAGTCGCCAGTGGGGGACTAGATCCCTGGGGCTTGTCCAGCCAGTGGACATAATAAATGAACTTGAACTCTCTCTTTGCAGATGTCTCTAAGCAGAGTGGGAAAGAGGGGAGCCTTCCACACAGCAGGCCCGGGGACTCTCCCTGACCTCAGAAGGCTGCTTCTGGGATGCCTGCCCATTGGTTCTTGGGCCAGGGGATTTAGCCCACGTGTCGGAAAGAACTAGGAACCAGAACTGCGAGACTCGAGGTCACCATGTTAATGAGGCTATTTTTGAAAAAAGACGTAAAAGTTGGAATTTGGTTAAAGCCCCAAGCCTTGACTCTTGAATACGTATCTTGTTTCCCCAGTGAGAAAATATATTCCTGAGAGGCAAAATATTTCTTCTCCTTGAATTTACATGCTCTTCACCCCCTCTCAATACCCAGAATCTGTCTAATTCATTAAATGTCACTGGACAATTTCCTTCAGCTTGTCTTTTATCTTTCATGTGCATGCCAACGCCTTTTGCATTAGCTTCCTTAGGTGGGTGTAACAAAGTGCCACGGACTCGGTGCCTTAAATTGATTCTCTCACCATTCTGGAGGCTGTAAGTCCGAGATGAAGGTGTTGGCAGTGGTGCTTCCTGTGGGTTGTGAGAGGGAGTCTCTCCTCTACTTTCTGGAGGTTTCCTGTCCATCTTTGGCATTCCTTGGCTTCTGCTGCATCACCTTGATCTCTGCCTTCATCTTCACATGGCATTCTCCCTGTGTGCATATCTGTGCCCTTTTTATAAGGACACCAGTCATATCGGATTATGGGCCCACCCAACTCCAGCATAACTTCATCATAACTAATTATTTTTGTAATGACCCTATATCCAAATAAGGCCATGTTCTGAGGTTCTGAGGGTAAGGACTTCAACATACGAATTTGTGGGGAGGAAGGGACACAATTCAACACATATCTTTCAAAACTTCACATTTCTAAGACGGCATTTCCAGAGGCTCTCTGAGACAATATTTTCCACTGTGAAAGAGGAGGCGTATTAAAGAAACCTTTAAAAAAATGGTGAAATTGCTGTCTAAAAGAGAGCCTCCATTGAAGACATTAAAATGCAAAATTGCTCTGCAGAACATCATTGCCTTCACACCGGGGGATGACGCAGCCAGCCCTGGCATGGGAGCTGAGTACACTTTCATCCTCAAAGTCTATTATTTTTGCAATGCATTTTGAAATAGGCAGTAGAAACAGCTGCTCTGGCGTGAATTTCTTTCCCCCACCCTCACTCTGGCTCCACTGTCTGCTCAAAGGCCCCAGAAGGAAAGTGCTTTGCTCTTCTCCCTGCGTGGAAACACCCAGTCTCAGCATTTCAGCCTCAGATCGACTAAGGGGCAGGTTGCAGCAGGGCCCTGTGGAAGGGAGTCATTGTTGTTTTGTCCCACAGCCTCTCCGGTGTCATGTGCAGATTTTTGACATACTCTATTGTTTGGATGATCCTCTGAATGTAGTGTGGCAGCAGCTGAACTGTGCCAGGCAGGCCTGTGGGATGGAAAAACTGGAAGGCCACAAAGGGGCAGCCTTTATGGGCAGCCCAACTACGAAGGCTAAATGGGACTCAGCTTGGATACACAGCGTGGAGACTACGAGAACAGTGTGCAAGGATAAGCTGTCCCTCTGTTTGTGCTTTTAATTGGAGGAGTCGATCTCTCTTGGGGGTAATGACATTTCCTTTTGCTGCTTCTGCCTATCAGGTGCCAGAGACTATGCACTTTCTCTGGCACAGTTCTCATCAGCAGATGTTTTCCAGCAATGCCCCTTTCTAAAATCTAATCACAGAGCTGTGGGGCACCAAAGAGAGATGATGTAAGAGGAACTGGAACCCCGTGGATGGCTGAAAGGCCCCATTCAGAGTAAGGGTAAAGGCTCACTTGGGTACACGAGGCTGCTTCCAACACCACTCATGTGGCCTGGCCGCCGAATTCTAAGGAAGGGAGAGGACTAAGGTGAAGACTAGAGTCCACAACCTGCCTTCACCCATCCTATTGCCCTATCTTCATGTCCAGGCAGGTACGGCTACCCCCCTCCATTGTCTTGAGCCTTCCCTGAGAAAGAGTTCTACAAAAGCTCCTCTGATGGGCTACGTATTTGCCTTGGGGTCGAGGCCTTCTTGTTTTTCACTTCCAGGGTCATTTGTCTATTCAACAACAGAACACATGATACCGCACTGGGGCTGTGGCCAGGTTTCTCCCCTGTTTCCTCACCTGCTTCTCCTGAAGTCCGGCTGGCCTCCTGATTATCCAGGATTCCTACTGTTTTTCAATTGCTCTCTGCCCTGCCTTTCTCTCCAATGTCCATGTTCTTCTCCAGGTTCTATCTCTTAAATTTTTGCCTGGTTTGCCTCAAACCCCCTCATTCCCGTGGAGTCCTGGTTGTTAATCTGGTTTTCATCATCCCATTGCTCAGGAAAGAGTCTTTCTAGAAGCCTGAAATATTGAAGCTAGGGACAGGCACCAGTGCTGAGGTCAGACATGGGTAGATGAATTGAAGGAGAGTCAGCATGGATGGGGAAGGGCCTTGGTCAGGAAGGAAATGCCAACAATCAGTGGTGAAATCTGAGCCAAAGAAATGGCAAAATCCCAAGTCTGAGAAAAACCCAAGACAAGACCAGCTAGGGCTGGTGTGGCTGTGAGTAAGAAACTACATGTGTTGAATCTGGATGAAATGGGTAGAGAGACATCTGCTGAAATTGCATGGATTCTGGAGGCCTAAGGTGGTATTTGAAGCCTGGCATCTGGTCACTCTGGCTGATCTCTTGTAGGAGCATGTGCCTCTAATTCTAGATGTTTCAATGGGCACGTGAAGACTGGATCTGCCTCAGCTCCTTCTTCCCAATGCACTTATGGGTCCTGCCTCACCTCGGGCATCATTGAAAAAGGCATCCAATTTATATAACTGGATTAGCCTTGTCCATGCAAAATAATTTGGTTAAATTGTGTTAGACCTGGGATTCTTCTCCCTGGAGGGTGTTTGGGGTTACATGGATGCTTCTGCAGGAAAAACTTTGAATTATTGGGAGCCACAAATCTAAGAGCCCACCAAGCCCCAGACTCCCAGAGCCTTGGGCTTTGGATTCAACTTCTCTTGACCTTGTTCCCTCCTTTCTGCTCCATCTCCTGTTCTCACTTCTCCAGATACTTATGGCTGAATTGAATGCTGGCCTCAGAACATTGCCTAGTTTATGAGTGTGGGGCAGACTGTGAAGACTTTTGATCTTTCCTGAAACATTTATATTGATTTTGTGGTAGTGTGGGGTATAATGAATGACATAGGCATGACAGGTCTATTCCTACCCTGTAAATCAGTGTGAAACAGTGGAGGCAATGATGGTTGGGATCAATAAAACACGAGTTGACTAATAGGAGGGAATTGGTGTGCATGTGGAAGGAATCCCTCTCATATTTCTGATTGTGGAGTGTGGCTAGACAGCAGCTACCTTCTTTATCATGGTATATATTTCATAGAGGGCTCTTACAGAAATCACTTTTCTTGCTCTTCCATAGAGTGGAGAGGGCTGATAGTAATCCCATTTCACATCTGAGGGCACCGAAGCTCAGGGTCACCCTGCTGGTTAGGACCTGACCAGGTTGAGGTTGGATCCTGTTCTGATATTAGTGGAAGATTCTTTGTAGTATAATGTGCTGCTTTCCTTATATCTGTGTGCTTTTGTTTTTCTAAAGCAGCAGAACTTTTTCTTTAAACAGAAGTGGAAAACAGTAAATAAAACCATTAAAGGCCAAACTGATCTAGTTGCAATAGGGTGAGATGCCTGAAGTCCTGCGATTATTTGAAGAAATCTTGAATATATTTTTTATTCCAAGTATTACACTAAACTATCAAATTCACTCCTTACGGGTCCCCACAAGGTAAGCACATTCTCCTAATTTTGGAGATAAGAAGCCGAGGATCTAAGAGGTTGAGAAACTTGTCCAGGTTACTCACCCTGTGTTATGAGCTGACTTGCGTCTCCCCAAAATTCGTATGTTGGAGTCCTTACCCCTAATACCTCAGAATGTGACCTTATTTGGAAATAGGGTCATTGCAAAGGTAATTAGTTAAGATAAGTTCATACTGGAGTTGGATGGGCTGCAAACCCAATAGGACTGGTGTCCACATAAAAAGGGGAAATTTGAACATAGACACACAGGGAGAATGCCATACAAGATGAAGGCAAAAATCAAGGTGATGCACCAGAAGTCAAGAATGCCAAAGATGGCTAGCAAACCTCCAGAAGGTAGGGGAGAGGCCTGGAACAGATTCTCCCTCACAGCCCTCAGAAGGAACCAATCCTGCTGACACCTTGATCTTGAACTTCAGCCTTCAGAACTGTGAGAGAATCAATTTCTGTTGTTTAAGGCACCCAGTCTGTGGTACTTTGGTATAGCGGCCCCAGCAAACGAATACAGCTGGCCTGGGGTGGAGCCAGGCAGCAGATTCAGGCCGGGCTCCAGTGTCCCTGCTTCAGAGAATGAGGCCTAGGCGTGCCATCAGCCTGCTGGAAAGACGGAGTCCTAAACAGCATGCCAAAAAATACACTTCTGAGTGTTTTAGAAGAACCCCTGGGAACGAGGAGGGGCAGTGTTGAGTTAACTTACCCTCAAGACTGTGTCCTGTACCTTCTGTTTTCCTGGCACAGGTGGTGAGAAGAGGCAGAGAAATATGAACAGTAGCTGCTGAGTTTGACGATAGATGCCAAAAGTGTAGTGGGCACATGGGGAGTGTCTTCTAGACAAAGCGCTCCCCAGACAGCTCCACACAGTTTCTAGACAAACAGGTGATTGCAAACATGGTTTTGTCCCCGCTTTTCACCAGCTGAGCTTTGTTTGCTGTTTGCAAAGCTTGGACCCTCTTAACCTCCACTCTTCAATCAGGAACACACTTCTGCTTATAGTACTTCAGCAAGCTTCATGGAGACAAGCAGACCGGGAATATGGTTGCTTTAGTTGCCAGAAAAACAGCTGGAAGGCTGCTGTATGAGTACAAAGGCTTCTAACAAGCAAGCCAAATAAAGGGATGGGAAATACATTATTTTGCAAATTAAAATAAAGTTCCAACTGATTAGAGGCATCGAGGAAGGTCTGCTCATCAAATGCTGAGAGCGTGTGTGGATGTAGATCCTTGCTCCGAGTATAGCCTTTCATCAATGCGGAGGAAGACGCCCCAAGACACTCAAAAGATGCAGGGAAGAATCTAAGAGCAAGATTACAATGTTACAACAGAAGGAAAGTATTTTCTAATGACTTCTACATCATTCCTTGTCAATGGCGGGACACACAATTTACGAGTGTTGTATGTGAGAATCAGTCTCATTTCGTCTGGTGTGACAAGTCCACCAGTAGAAGGGCCTGACTTCAATGTCATTTTCAGGCATTGTCTAACAAGCTTCCCAAAGAACATCTGGCTCTCTGGGTAGGGGCATGCAACTCTGTTCCTTTTACTATTTCCTATTGATCAGGGCCCAGAAACTTTACAATCTAGAAACTTAGATGTTAGTTGGTAGAAAATAATTCCCAATGAGATGCAAACGATTTTTGTTGTTAAAGGAGATGATTCTAAAAGTTATCTCCTTTTTTTCCCCTGTTGGGTATTAAGCCATTTTAAAAATATAGTTCAGAAACCGTAATCCAACATTTTGTCAATCTATCTACCTATCTACATGAATTTCTTGTAACTTTCCTTAAACTGTCCTTGTCCTTCTGCTGGTTCTCTCATTAATGGGTTACACAAAGCTCTGACATGTGCTCACTATGTATTTGTATGAGATTGTGTTTTTTAAGCACTTGAAAAGAATACTTGGATATTCCTGTCCCCTGTGATGTGGCCCATTAAAATTCAGGCTGTATACCACCAGGGGTCAAAAAACGCCAGCAATAGTATTACTTGCCCTCTGAGTTCACACTTTATTGTCATTTCTGCTCTCTGAGGAATTCCTTTACTTTCCTGACAGTTCAGCTGTGCATTAAACTTAAAAAAGAAAAGTTCAGCGTGCTGTCTTGAATGAGATCTCTCTGAATATCTAGTCTGCCATATTGATCAAATGGCAGTCCTTCCAATTGACTCCTCTTTTTGGTGAGGAAGATTGTCGTTGAGCTAACATCTGTACCAATCTTCCTCTATTTTGTATGTGGGATGCCACCACAGCATGGCTTGATCATGAGTAGGGTGTAGGTCTGCGCCTGGGATCTGAGCCAGTGAACCCTGGGCTGCTGAAGAGGAGCATGTGAACTTAACCACTACACCACCGGGCCGGCCCCTCAATTGACTTTTTAAGCAGTTAGATGTTCATTATATTTTGCTAATCAGGGCATTCCTGGCCAAGGAAAATGCCTTTATGGGTTTCTCATCATCTGCACTTCCAGTTTATCTCAGGGCCCTAGAGGATGGGAGGAAGGCTGGGGTAGGAAGGAGAAGAGTGGGTTCATTCTGAGCCCGGGTCTGGTACAGAGAAGGGGTTTGGGCACCGCAGGGCAGCATGGAGGCTCTGGCTGTCTAAGGCACAGGAGCGAGGGAAGGGACAAAGGAAGAAGGGAAGACCTGTAGGAGGGCAAGATGTTTCCCACCCGTGACCAAGGGCTCCCCCATAGTGAAACTTGGAACCGCTTTGTGGCTGGTGAAGAGGAAGATCGTGCAGAACAGCATCAGCAGCAAAACGGCTGCCTCCGGAGCTGTCAGGCTGGCAGTAGAGTCCGCTGCTGTCCCCTGGCTGGAGGTCACCTCCCCTGGGTGCTTTCTCCACTAGAGCTGGGTTTGCTCTGGGTTCATGCTCACTCTGAGTGCTGCTTGCTTCTCAGGATCTGGGATGCTGACTGTGATGAGCAGACTGAGAGAAGGCACCGGCTTTAGGATGGAGCTGGCTGTCCTGATGGTACTACGATGAAGCCCTGGGTCTTGGGTTTGCCCCTCGCGTGGCACGGCAAACTCTAGCAAGGAGGGAAGGAGAGATTAAGAAGGAAGAGCAAACAAGACAACACTGCCAGGTTGTGAAATTCAATGTGTTTGAGCACCTACCGTATGGGAAGTGCTGTCTGGGGAGTAATTGGTTCTTAAGGAAAAATTCCAGATTTCAAAGACAGCCCTGATTCCAAATATTCTCCCCCAAAGTCAGACTAGTTGTCAGAACTTTGTCTCCACTTTTGGACTGGAAACTATGTAACTGTACCTAGCAGATGGCAGTTCTTTCTAGTCTGGAATCTGTTATTTATTGGTTAAGTAAGCACGGACACGTCACCTACTCTCTCAGCTTCTGCCTCTTCTCTGTAAAATGCAGAGACCCCCTACAGAGAAGGTGTCTGTTCTCTGGTTCTGTCTGGAAACTCCTCTGTCTTAAGGGAACACTCCTTCCCCCACTGTAGCCTCCCAATCATGGAGCTCCATGGGGACTCCAGTCACAGTTTCTGTTGCCCCTGGCCACAGGAGATGGCATATATCCCCAAACAGTTAGAATTCTCCATAATTTATCCCCTGGAATTGATTCCTTTCCTTTCTATCGGCAACGCTGGGAAGGTAGTGTCCCCTGAGCTGCTGGCTGCTAGATTTTGGTCCCCATGGAGAAAATCAATCTGAGAGAATGAAACTGATATGTGTGGAAGATGGAAGGGGAGAGAGGCAGAGACAGAGACAGAGATAGAGACAAACAGACAGAGACAGACAAGGAGGGAGAAGGAGAGAGAGAGAGAAAGAAAGGAATCCTGAGTCCTGAGGCTCACTCACGCTGCCCCTCCCCCAGAGGGGCCTTAGACACCAGCAGCTCCTTTGTGCCTAATTGGCTTCAAGTTAGGTTTCTGTCATTCGCAACCCAAAGAATTCTGACAACTCCTGACCACAAGGATTATTTCTAGACTCAATAAGATTATGTAAACTTGTTAAGCTAAAAGCACTATGCAAACATATGACAAAATTATTACTGTTAGGTGGCTTCTGCACCCAGGGACAAGGCAGATAGAGAGACACTTGATCTGGAATATATAGTTCTCAGGATGAAGACATACTCATAAACGCATCAATCCAGAAGAGGACTAAAACAGTCCCAGTGAGCACGTTTGCTAGTGAAGGATGGTCATGAGGATCCTTGAACTGGTCAGGACTGTGTTCCTCATGGTGTGTGAAGCTGCTGATGGAGGCTGAGCCTACTGCCAATGCAAGATATGCATCGCTGAGGAGCTCTCCTGGCGAATCGGAACCTGTTATTATTTATTGACATAGTTTACTAAAGAAGAGAATTTGCTTCAAAGAGAAGGCCTGCAATTAACCACAGAAGTTAATTAAATCTCATGGAAAGAGCATTAATCTTTGCCACATGTGTAAGGGGAAGGAATGGAGTGGTTGCTAAGTATCATTGAAAGCGTAACTAAGAAGAGAAGGAAAGCCAGTATTATTATTGAGAACTGAGTACAAACTGCAGATAAAGATGTGCTGATGGCCTTCCCTTCCAGAAGGTGGGGAGTAAGCACCTTGAAGTCTAGAAATGTGTGGATGTTAGGGAGACTTATGGAGCCTGCTGGGCTGTCTTTCAACAGTGAAAAACCATCACTGTGACAGACCCAGCTCGCTGTGGGATGAGAGGGGTTCGGGAGCTCCCAGGGAGCCTCAGTTTTGTGGGCCCCACTCTGTTCCCTCCCAGCTGTGGGCAATTGAGGGACAATCTGCCAGGTGGCCTGTGGCCCGCTCCAGGGCTCCCTGGGATCTTATTCAGTTCTCACAAAACCACAACCCCGATGCACTGGCACTTCTGGCAAAAACATATTTTGGCAAATGCAAAACTGCTAATGAAATTAAGTAACATTCCACACAGCATCTGTTCTGTGACCATTTTACCAGCTTCTGAGTAAACTGGCATTTGAGAGTAACCTCAGGCAGCAACCTACGATGCTTCTCACCCCCCAGCTCCAGAGAGCATCTCTGGGGAGCAAGAGTTGGGAGGTAAGTCAGGAAGAATGTTTACGGCCCATTTCCTTTTGTTACTGAGGCCAGTGCCTCCTTTCTATTCCCACTGCAGTTATGCATCGCTTAATGATGGAGGTACCTTCAGAGAAATGTGTCGTTAGGTGATTTTGTTGCTGTGCAAACATCATAGAGTGAACTTACATAAACCTAGATGGTATAGCCGACTACACACCTAGGCTGTATGGCACTAAACTTCTGGGACCTCTGTTGTATATGGTTGTGGTCCGTCCTGGACAGAAATTTCATTATGCGGTGCATGACTGTGTTTCCATCCAAGTCTACCTATACAATTGTAAGAATGTTCTGTATTGGTTAAGACTTTATTAGTAGCCAGTGACAGAAACCTAGTTTTACCCAATTTAAACCAAAAGGGAACTTTATTATAAAGATACCAGGGGTCTCATGGAACCTGGGTCAGGAATGAGGTCATGCCTAGGACCTCTGGAGCATGGAACTCAAACGTGGTCAGGACTCACTCTCCATCTCTCATCTCTGTCCACCCTGTGCATCCAGTCAGGTTCTCCCTGTCCTCTTTCTACAAATATGTTGTCTCTTCTTCTCTGGTTCATGGAAGAAAAATGACTGTGGGAAGCCCCAGGCACTGAGGGAAAGACTCCCAAATCCCAGAATGCTGAAGAAAGACTATGCCAGCTGTGTCAGGTGCCACCCTTGCACTGGACCATAAAGGCCATGATGGATAGGTGCTGTGTTTGGCCCAGTGTGGTTGGCACCTATGCTAGGACCTGTGGCTGCACTCAGGATCCTATTGGAACACGGGGGCTGCTCTTGCACATGGATAGCCAACCTGCTGCTGGCTCTTCCCTACCTCTCCTGCCTGTCTCAATCCCATCTTCATAGTTGGCCCCAAAGCTGAGGGCTTGCTTGCACCACAACTCTCTCTTCCACCACGTGGGAC
Source organism: Equus caballus (assembly GCF_041296265.1). Classification (NCBI taxonomy): domain Eukaryota; kingdom Metazoa; phylum Chordata; class Mammalia; order Perissodactyla; family Equidae; genus Equus; species Equus caballus. Next base: position 84,621,375 of record NC_091691.1, read on the forward strand.
ACTGGACTATGTCTATACTGCCCTGTACTGTCTGAAGTGGGTCTGAATACCCCAAAGCTGTCCAGCTTCAGAGAGTAGACGTGAATTCAGATTCTAAATCTTCCCAGATTTAGATGGCATGGCTGGCTTCTCATCATTCATAACATTATAAATGTCTAAAATTACCTTAATTATTTATTTGTTTACTTATTGTCTCTCTCCCTAATAGAATAAAATGTAACGCAAGCAAGAACCTTATCTGTTTTGTGCACTGTTGAATTCCCAGATCCTAGAACAATGCAGGTAGTAAGGGTTCGATAAATACGTAAGTTTTAATGAGTTTCTTTAAGAACAGCAAACCCTTAATTTTAAACTTAGAATTCCCTTTTCACAGGATCATGTTATCCAGTCATAGAATTGTCATGTGTATTATTAACAGCTTTGCCCCATCTCTCCACGTCCTGCATTTTAATCTCTTCCTTTGTATCCCAAGATTCTGTCCTTGCCCCAGCACAGACAGCCAAAGATGAGTTACCTGCTTCGGGGAATAAAGGGTCACTTCAGAGTCTGAGACTACAGTGGTGAATTCTTGACTTCTAAGGTCAAAGGTACAATTCAGATGTAAAACCAAAAAGATATGAATGGGATCGCTATCTAGCATAACCAATTTTTCTTTGAACGCCCTTCAAAACACTAAATTAGGGTATAGAGAGGAAAGTTAGAGGAGAATCAGTAGAGATAACAAGAGTGGTCGTTGCATCCAGCCCCTTCCACCTGGGTCCTGAAGGTGGAGCAAGGTATAAAGACACATGCTGTTTTTCAGACTGATAATCCCAGAGCAGAGGGGCATCATCTGGACCTCTGAGTGTGTTACCTGTGTCCTCTGAGCCACAATGGTGTAGGATAATAGAATAGAGGTGGGTGGAGGGTTTTAAGGCCAAGTGACGCTGAGTGACGGTGCCAAAACTCACTCGGGAGTCAGAAACACTCAGGAATTACCCAAGAAAGGACCAAACGAGAGAGGACTGGTAGACCCAAAGAAGCTTTGGGCTTGAGGTTATACATGTGAGTATGAAGACCGAAGGTTATGACAGGACCTCAGGCACTTCAATGGGGGCACTAAGGACAGAAACCCATGACTCAGCAGTGGAGGAGGTCATGTCTGAGGACCAGAAAGACAGACTACATTTCCAAGGATGCTAGAACAGAAGTGAGACAGATCAAAAGGGAGAATCAGATGCAAATAACAGCCTCTCAAAGTCAGGGTACACCACCCTTAACTCAGTAGCCATCTGAGGAGGAAAGGGAGGGGGTAGGAGAGAGTTTTTAAATAATCTCAAATTGACCCAGTTTTAAAACTCAAAGCGACTATATTAAGTTCCTGCAAACCAGGCAGAGGGGGCTTTAATATAAATTTTCTAAGTTACTGGAGCATATAGTTATATTTTTGCTCCCCAGAAGCCATGATTGTGAAATTTATACTTGCCACAAGACATTAGATGCCACAATTTTGTTTCTACAGATGAAGAAATTGAGGCCCAAGGAGAAAGATGGATGGTTCAAGGTGACACTGCTACATGTGAGCACAGCCAGGAAGACAACTAGATCTCTGAGTCTTGTTCAGGGTACCCAGTACTACATGGGGCTGCCTTCCTATGTCTATAAACTCCTTCAGAAAGTGTTGAGCCTCATCCATGTAGCAAATGTAAGAAAATGGCTCCCTACCTTTTTAAAAATAGAGCATTCAGTTAAACTGAGAAGTCAAATTTAAAAGCTCTTGACTACCTCACGACAGTCAGGTAGCATGGGACATAAATCAAAATGAGCATCTTTTTAAAAATTTTATTTGTGTGTGTGTGTGTGTGATGAAGGTTTGCCCTGAGTAACATCCATTGCCAATCCTCCTCTTTTTTTGCTTGAGGAAGATTAGCCCTGAGCTAACATCTGTGCCAGTCTTCCTCTACTTTGTATGTGGGATGCCTCCACAGCATGGCTGATGAGTGGAGTAGGTCCGCATCTGGGATCTGAACCAGTGAACTCTGGGCCGCCGAAGCAGAGAGGGCATAACTGTAACCACTTGGCCATGGGGTCGGCTCCCTCAGAATGAGCATCTTTAGTTAATGAATGTCATCTTCCCTCCTTCCTTCCCTCCTTTCTTCCTTCCTACCTTCCTTAGTTCCTTTGTTCCTTCCTTCCTTTCTTCCTTCTTTCGTTCCTCTCCTTTGTTACTATTCCTGACACTTTTCTTAGCATAAAATTCCTCGTGGTTGGTTGTAACAACTGTAAGGCATAGGGAGGTAGTCAGAAGAGTCAGCTGGGAGAGAAGAGGGTGGCAGTTTGAGAAATGGCTTATTTTGACAAGAGCACTTAGGCAGCAGAGCTGGAGACAGATTGAGGAGGAGGGAAAGGCAGCCCGAATTTCCACCCTCTGCTGATGACATCCCTGGTAACAGCGCAGTTCTTCTGAGGCATATCCTTCCACAGATGCAAAAGACAGCGAAGGCAGAGAACGACTCAGAAAGCTGATGTCTGGCACCGTTAACCAGGTGCTGCTGACTCAGATCTGAGACGATGCGACTCCTTCCTACCCAGCCAGCCAGGCTCCTGTGTTCCTGCTAGGGCTGACCCAATTCCAAGTCATCCATCAGACGTCTTCCTGTTTGTGCTCCATTTGAGAATGAGTCCCACCTCTCTCCATCAAGCAGAAGTAGACCAGGATCCCCGAGATTCTGCAGTGTTCGTGACTTGGGGCTGGCGTTGGTTTCCAACACCATAGTCTGTAGGCAGTGACTTGAACGCAGAAACTAAAACGTTAAAGTCCCACCTGGAACTGTGTTTGAAACCTGGGGGTGGGTTTCAAAGGGCAGAAAAGAACAGAGGAGAGACTGTGTGCTGGCGAGTGAGAGTATGATCTTAGATTTGACAGAGCTGGACTCAAGTTCCGGCTCTGTCATCTCTCAGCTTTGTAATGTTGGGCAAGTTGCTTATCATCTCTGAGACTTATTTTCCATTTTCTGTGAAGTGAGGTTTTTGTAAGCATGAAACTGATAGTAAGAATAAAGAAGCTCTGCCAGCCCTGGTGGTCTGGTCTAGTGGCTAAGATCTGGTGCTCTCACTGCCATGGCGCCAGTTCATCTCCCAGTTGGGAAACCACACCACCCACGTGTTGGTTGTCACACTGTGGTGGCTGCCTGTTGCTGTGATACTGAAAGCTAAGCCATTGGTATTTCAAATACCAGCAGGGTCACCCCTGGTGGACAGGTTTCAGTGGAGCTTCCAGACTACACAGACTAGGAAGAAGGACCTGGCCACCCACTTCTGAAAAAATCAGCAGTGAAAACCCTATGAATAGCAGTGGAGCACTGTCTGATATGGCGCCGGAAGGCGAGAGGATGGCACAGAAAGACCGGGCGGGGTTCCGCTCTGCTGTACACAGGTCACTAGGAGTCAGAATCGACTAGACGGCACTAACAACAAATAAAGAAGCACTTATCTGATACAAAATACACATGCAAAAATGTTAGCTGGGATAGCCTCTGTAGCAATTCCTCACCCCATTCATAAGGGCTACCCTGATGTGCTAAGGGGTTCTAAAGCAGAGTACATACCTTTTATGAAGCCCTACCTAGTTCACCTCTTATACCATTTGACAATCATGTCTGCTCATTTACAGCTTCACCTCGATCTGAGAACTCTGTCTTTTTCACCTCTGCATTCCTAGTGCTCTACAGAGCAAATAAATCAATAAGTAAGAGAGTGAACCAATTGTTGTATGGGAGATTTTGTAAAATTCTATTTCTGATTATCTCACGTGAGGGGAGGAAGGGTGTATGGTTGTCAGCCTGTGTTTAGGGGATTTCAGAAGGAAAATCGATATACTTATTTCTTTATGGAAAAAGGAGAAATAAAGCAATACTATGTTTTGGTTTAAGACATACAATAAATCAGAGACAACTCTATAATGAGGCAGAGGAATGCTTGATTTCTGACACTAGTCAAACTAGATCTTCCCAGGTATTGGCAGTAGGGCTGATAGGAATTAAACCCTGCTCCTTTTCCTAGATCTTTGGAGGAAACAGGCCAATAGGAGCTAAGACTCTGCATTTGATATCACAGCACTGCTGGAGATGGAAAATGAGGAGCTGAGAACAGAGACAGAGAGAGGCTGAGTACCAGTCAAGGGTGGGACTGGAGGTCTGAGGGCTCAGTGGTACCGAGACCTCACTTGACTTTAATGACTTCCTTTGTAAGAACAAGTCAAACAGACAAAACTTGCGGTCCAAGAACATCAAGAGTTGGTCTATGAAGGATCCCCAAGATCACATCTGTCACAGCTACATCATGTGGAGGGAATGTGCGGATGCTGAAGGTATACCCTGTCCTTTGGCCAGGGGTGTGAGGTTGGAAGGATGGCTGGTCAGGTGTCACACCTTCTGCTTTTCCTCTATCAAATGGCCTCTTTCCCTGTTTTTAGGGCCAACTGTTAAGGAAGTGCAATTTCAACAGTGTTGAGCATAATTTTTGATAAGTGGTTGTCTTCTGCTCTACTTTTCTAGAGAATTTTGGGGCTGTTCAATATCCTTTCAATAGAAGCTTTATGATTGTTCAATCTTAAAGAAGAGCTGCCAGCTGTGGTAGAAATTTGACCTAGATGCATTCTGAATCCCTTTGAAGTATTTGGTGTTATGATTCTAAATGGAGCAATTGGCCAATAACTGGGCCATTCAGGCTCCAAAATCACCCATGGCTGAAATACACAGATTATTTTGTTTGAAAAGTGGGACTCTTGCAAGAGTGTTACACCAAGAATTGCCTAAGTTCTCCACTCACTTTGAGTTGACAAGATTTAAATGTCTGACCATTATTTTAAATGTAATTGCTTAAAGCCTAGTCCAACAATTTAAGTTTTTTTGCCCTCTCTAGGTTTAGCTAATTGAATGACACTGAAGAAACATTTCTCTGCAATGCCCCCAGGGATGAGATGTTGCTTCTGGTTTACTATCTTGGTAAGGAGGGGGTGTTTTATGGGGTTCCACTTAGCTCTTCCTACCATAATGGCTCTTACTTATGGATCAGAGAGAGAACATGGGGATTCTGAGAGTGACAAGTGTATCTATGCCAAATATGCATCCAAGAACTAAGGAAATAACCACAAGTGAATCCGTACACCAACTGGTCCCACTGTGAGTCAGACTTGGGCTAATCTCAATCTACTACTTGACCACTATTAGCTCCTACTTGGACTTGCGGGCACGGTCACAATTTTGTGTCTAGGAATTAAAGTCAATTCAGAGACAGTGTCTAGTAATCCCCTAAAGATCTGGGTAGTTCCTTTTCTCAGTGTACAGTCACTCCTGTAAATGGCCACAGGTCCCACTGGGAAGGTTTAGAGAAAGAGTTAAGGTGCATACTACCGAGTGTGGAGAAGTTCTCTGAGAGGTGACAGACTGGAGCTGGCAAGAAGGAAACTGCCTACTATGATGCTGATGAGACTCCCTGGGGAGCCACCTCCTTGAGCACTACTTGCACTTGCTAGGGAGCTATCTTTTGCGGTGCCAGGGAGACTTGCTAGGAGTCTCACATGTCAGTGGAACTAGGAAGAGGTGCCCCTTCCTCTTGCAGTGTTTCTCCAGCACCGGCTAATGACAAAGCTTAATAAAGCTCAACATTATTCCCTCTGACAATGGAGAAACGTCTGCAAGGTCCAGCTCCAGTATCACACAGCAGGGTAAAGAAGGGTGGATTTGGAGCTGAGAGGCAAGAAACTGACAAGGCTATTTATTGATTGGACCAGTTTTTTTTTTTTATAATTGAGCACCTACTATCTGCCAGGCACTGCACTTGCTGCCGGGTATGCAGAATATAAGAGATTCTATCTCTACCCTAGAGAATTACACAGTTCTACAGAGAGACAGAGACTATATGAGAATGACTTTAAGAAAGAGGGTGCCTAATGTACAGTAAGTGCAATAGGAGAAGGGGAGTCTGGGTGTATGAGGAAAAAGTCTTCCCCAAATAGGTAGAGTGAGACCTTTTTCTTCCAGGATGTGGAGGAGTCTTCTAGACAGATTACTAGGACAAAGACCAGGTATTAAAAACATGCAATCCAGCTGACAAAAAGGCATGAAGGTGTGACAACATGGGTGTTCAGGGCATTATGAGGAATTCAATAATGCTATACTGCAAATTTCAAGAGGAGGAAAGGTTCGAGGTGAGGCTAGTGTCCTTCCATAGGTGTGTGTTTAGGGCTGCTCTCTGTCATGCAAGGGACTAGAATAAAGTCCGGAAAGGCACGTGGTATGGGTTAAGATGCAGGCTTTCCTGGGAAGGGGAAAACCCACAAAGCCAAGGTCATCAAGCAGAGATGCACATGTCTCCCCAGTCTTCCCTTTTGCCCCGCGGAGAAGTGAGTGTGCTAGGATGTCTGATGAACATGGTGTGGGTGCTGCTCCAGTGGATGGAACCTTTGCCCATCTGGGTCTTTTTTCTTATGGATCAAGTGGGAGAAAGTGTTCTTATCAGTAGGAGAATATGTAGGCTGTTCGACACCTGGCTGGCTTTGTGGAGCCACCTATGTACAAGAATTGTTTGGGAAACTCACCTGCCCTGGACCCTGAGAAATTTGGGGTGGTGGGATACTTAGTCCTGCTGCCAGAAGGGGGAAGGTTCTGGTCATGTAGGAAGCTAGGCTTGGGTGCTACCCTCTAGCAGGGAGAAGGGGGAGCCCCTGGGTCTCAGCCAGCCCCTTCCATAGTCCATAGAAGGCATGAAGGCAACTCATCGTGGACCTTCAATCTCATTTGTGGACAAGGTTGTCCCTTGAATGTCAGAAAAGCATGCAAAGGCCAAGCAATAAAGAATTTTATGTGTCATATTGAGAGGTTTAGATTTTAACCTATTAGGCCATGGGGAACCACTGAACAATTTTGAGCAGTGACTTGCTCAACATGGTCAAACCTGCAAGTTAAAAAGAACAGTCCAGCAGCATGTGGAGGTTAGACTGGAGGGGTGTGGGACTAGAGGTAGAGAAATGGCTAAAGCTGAAGGGAAAAGAGGAGGAGGCATTGAGCCAGGGCAGTGGCAGGGTATGCAGAGGAAAAGACAAAGAGATGCTTGGAAGGTAGAATTGACAGGCTTTCTGGTTAACAGTTGGATGTGGGGTGAGAAGTATGCGGGATGGCAGCAGGGATCAAGGATGACTACGAGATTTGGAATCTGGGTAGACAGAGGTGCCATCAATCTAGATAAGGAATACAGGAAGGAGAGCAGGAGAGCAGGCTGAAGAGTGAGATAGGAAGACAAGGATGAGTTCTGTTCTGGAAATGCTAAGTTTGAAGTCTTTGGGACATCCATGTAGTAGTGTCCATAGGCAGCTGCGTTTACGGGTTTGGGGCTCTAGAGGAAGCCCCTGACTGGAATACAGATTGAGAGTTTCCAGAATATAGGTGGAGGCTGAAGCTTATGGTAGGGAGGATGTTATACACGAGTGCCAGCATCAGACACAGACAGATGAGCTCCCAAAATAACAGCGCCAAATTTTTGGCTGCTGGAATGATGGCAGCCCTAGACCGAAGTCAAGAGAATCAACTCAGTGCATCTTAGGAAAGAGCTTGGAATTCTCTAGAGTTAATAAGAAGGAGTACTTTCTTTGGGAATGTCACCACCAGTGACAGGAAACAAAGAGAACACTCTAGTTCTCTTAAGTTACTTATTTCTGTGGATTAAGGAAAGAAATTAGTAACAATAACTCCTCCTACTGCCTCTGAGAGTCTATTATGAGCCAGGTGGGTGCTCTGCATATATCACCTCACTTGAATCTCACGACATCCCTGTAAGGCAGCTATCGTCAGCCCCATTTCATAGATGAGATACTAACATTCAGAGAGATCAATTCACTTGTCTGAAATGACCACACTTAGTAAATGGCAGAGCTTAGACCACTGTGGCCTAAGCATGAAGTAAAAAAATATTGTCCCTGAAATACTTTATGTGATGTCCCAGTGGAGAAAACACCAGCCCGTGGACCTGGCATCAAGACCGAGCTGTGCCCAGTTTGGCAGTGTGACCTTGGGCAGACCACTTACCCTCTCTGAGAGCGGAAGTGCTCAGAGAATGGCTCAAGGGAGCATAGGGAGGGGCCAGCACCTAAAGCCACAGCAGGATCAAGTAAAGGAAGGGGCATTTGGCCAAACCAGGAAGTGAGAAAAAGCCTGGACGGGGCAGTGCACTTAGCCCAGAGCCAGCCCGCTCTGTCAGGAAATTCGGGTTAACAGAAAAGACTGCCCCAAAGAACAGCCTCCTGTGTGTCACCGTGGTGAGTGGGGACACCTCCCTGCCCCCCAGCACCAGTGCAGGGCTGGGTAGAGTGGATACCTTAATAAACAATACCCCGCCCAGTGTGGCCCCGCCAGCCTTGGTTGTCACGGTGCTGGACACAGGGCAGTTCAGGGCCTGCTCTCCTCTGCTTTGGCCTCTGAGCCAGCACTGCCCTCCATCTGAGCACGGCTAGCCTGTCTCTATTTTGTTTAGTCATCAGTGGTCTCACCGCCCTTCGCATCCTATTTTCAGATAGTCATCGCAGCAAGTGGTTTCATAGCTTTCCAAAGGCCAAATAGAACAGTTTAGCAGTTAAAGGACCTGCTGAATGTTAAAATGCAAGCTTACCTCCCACTTGTCTAGTCAGGAGAGCGCCAGGGGCATACGAGTGACACCAGAACTAGCCGTATCCATCATTAGAGCATCTGTAATGAATGCAGAGAGATGCTAAGACTCAGCCACGAACCGGAATGGTGTTGGTCATTGTGCTGCTCACTGGTAGTAATAATAATGATAATAATAATAATCATTATGCTTATAAACGCTGACATTTACAGAGTTCTATGTACTACCCTCTGTTCTAAGTGCTTTACTTCTAAGAATGACTCTTCATAACAGCACGCCTGTGAGGTTGTTGTAATCATTATCATGTCTCCAGTTTACAGGAGAGGAAGTTGAGGGACAGAAAGGTGAGCTAACTTGCCCAAGGCCACACAGCTAGTAAGTTTTAGAACCTGGCTTGCACCCAAGGCTGTCTTACACCAGAGCCTAGGCTCCTAACCACTTTGCCAAATTCTAATTCCAGCACACAGATGCATGAAAACATATTTTCAAAACACCGGGTACCTCTGAATGTGAGCTGCTTTGGAAATAGGGCCTTTCTTTGCAGATGTAATCAATTTAAGATAGAATCAAGGAGTATGGTGGGTCCTAAATCCAATATGACTGCTATCCCTATAAGAGGACAAGAGACAGACACAGAGGGAAGATGACGTGAAGAGGGAGGCAGAGATAGGAGTGATGCTGCCATAAGCCAAGGAATGGCTGGGGTTACTAGAAGCTCGAAGAGGCAAGGAAGGCTCCTCCCCTAGAGGCTTCGGAGGGAGCACAGCCCTGCCCACACCTTGATTTTGGACTTTCAGCCTCCAGAACTGTGATAAAACAAATTTCTGTTGTTTTTAAGCCACCCAGCTTGTGGCTTTTGGTTATCGCAGCCCAGGGAAAAGGATACACTAAATATCAGTAACATATACAGAGCGGGGAAGGCAGCTCAGTGGGCCCTGTGCTACAATGGCTCTGTGCAGGCCAATGCAGTTTACACCATTTCTAGGGACAAGCCCCCTAAACGGCATATGCGTGTATAACACTTATAAAATTTACAGTTTACAAAGCATTCACACATGTCCTGTCTGTGATTGTTACAACTAACAGGTCAGATACTAGCGATATAGGGTTTTTTTTCAAATTAAGTAGACAGTTTTTTTAGAGCAGTTTTAGATTTACAGTAAAACTGAGTGGAAGGTACAGAGGTTTCCCGTATACCCCTGCCCTCACACATGTACAGCCTCCCCATTATCAACATCACTCACCAGAGTGGTACATCTGTTATAACTGATGAACCTACGTTGACGCATCATTATCACCCAGAGTCCACAGTTTACATTACGGTTCACTCTTGGTGTTGTACATTCTATGGGTTTAGACAAATGTGTAATGACATGTATCCACCATTATAGCATCCAACAGAACAGTTTCACTGCCCTAAGAATCCTCTGTGCTCTGCCTATTCACCCCTCCCCACTCACTCCTGGCAACCACTGATCTTTTTACTGTCTCCATAGTTTTGCCTTTTTCAGAATGACATATAGTTGGAATTATATAACATGTAGTCTTTTCAAATTGGCTTCTTTCGCTTGGGAATAAGCGTTTAATGTTCCTTCATATCTTTTCACGGCTTGATACCCCTTGTTTTTTTTTTTTTTAGTGCTGAATAGTATTCCATTGTCTGGATGTACCACAGTTTATTTATCCATTCACCTACTGAAGGACATCTTGGTTGCTTCCAAGTGTTGGCAATTATGAACAAAGCTGCTATAAACATCATGTGCAGGGTGCACAGACATAAGTTTTCAACTCCTTTGGGTAAACACCAAGGAGCATGATTGCTGGATCTGATGGGAAGAGTATGCTGAGTTTTGTTAAAAAACTACCAAACTGTCTTCCATAGTGGCTGTAATCAGTATGGTTTTTAGTTTACAGATGAGGAAAATGGTTCCAGGAAGTTAATCAACTAGTCTGAGATTGGACAGTACTTGGGGATTTGCACCCAATGTCTCTGCACTGCTCCTTACCCAGTGCTCAGCCTAAGCAGGAACATGGAGGCAAAGTCCAAATGATGTGGCATGAGGATCTTGGGCTGGTAAAACCTGGGTCTCGGGTTTGTTGGTCACAGTGATGTGAATTCTTACTCTTCTCCCACAAACCTGCTCCACCCATAGCTCTCCTCATCTCAAATGAGGGCAAGTCTGTCTTTCTAACTCCTCAGGCTAAAAACCCTGGAGTCAGCTTTAACTTCCTTTCTTCTCTCATACCCTAATCCTGAGGGCTCTGCCTTCAAAATATATCCAGAATCTGAACACATCTAAACACCCTCACCGCTACCACCTTAGTTCAAGCAACTGTTAGTGCTAGTTTTACCTGTCATTATATCTTCCTGATGGGCTGATGAGAACTGCATCTTCCACTTACAATTTTATACAGCTGGTGTTTGGAAGCATATTACACAGACTAGCTTCTGCTCCATACATGTCAAACCTTGTTTCTCCACCATTACCCACACACCTCCAAGGCCAGGTGCAGTAGGACACTCTCATATCAGGATACCACCTCGAGTGCAAATTCCTGCCATGATGTCAGGTGAGTTGGCACAGTGGGTGACAGTATTTCCAGAAGCCGTTCCTACACCAGGATGGCAGGAAATGACCATGAACCCCATAAATATATCCACTAAACCCAAACTAAATGTATCTCCAACTCAACTTCTTAGCTGGACCCTCAAAATGCTCCTTATCCCTCTCCATGAAAGAAGTATGATGGAGGGGAAGTTGGAATGCAAAGAAACAGGACTCAACCAATAGTAATTCAAATATCTTGCTTTTTAAAATTTCACAAAACCATATGACCATTTTTCTCCAACGCCTTGGAAGGGGCCTTTGCAAATGAAGGATTCCAAAGCTTATCTTTCATTAGCTTCATAGTGAGTCAGCTTCTGGGATATCTTAAATTGCAACCTTCTGCCTTCTCCCAGAGCGGCTTATCGCTCTTATCTCCTTTTCTTATTTCCATAGCACCACCACCCTCTAGGTACTGAATAATTTCTTATTTATCATATATCCCCTTGCTAGAATGTAAGCTTCATGAGGGCAGGGATCTTTGCTTGTTTTGTTTGCTGAAGTTTCTCAAGTGCGTAGAACAAGCCCAGATGCATAGTAGGTGCTCCAAAAAGACTCGTGAATAAGTGAATGAAATAAATACTGCATAAATGAGTGAATGAATGACCTAAAGATAATCCTTGATCACGACGGCAGTAGTCCAGAATTTGGAGATTGTAAAATTTGAGTTCTATTCCAGAATCTGCCACTTAACCTTGGCCGTGTCATTTAACCTTTCTGGGCCTCTGTTTGTTCGTGTATAAAATTAGATGGTTATTTATTCATTCAATTAATATCCGTTGCGACACAACCATGGTCAAGAGGATACAAACATGCTTCCTTGCAGAGCGCGGAACTCGGTGGCTTCAAAACTCCCGCCTCTTCCAAGCCCTGCCCACCCGCCCTGCCCATCTTTAGGCTCCTCCCCGAGTCAGAGCAGCCCGCCACCAGTGTAGAAGCCCCGCCTTCTCTCGGCGCAGTCATCCAATGGCCAAGATACACGGCTAGGTGAAAGTGAGGAAGCTTTAGGTGTCCTCTCGGCGCCTGACCAGAGTCGTAAGGAATTCAGTTCCCCTTGGGTAGTCACTTCCCCTAGTTGCCCGTGCGATATTTAGGATCACACCCTCCCCCAAGTTCGCTCGCAAGGGTTGGACCAGGCTCCCGAGGCCCGTCGCTGCCCTCCCAGGAGTCCTGGGTCTTCACTGGACAAGGCTCTCGCCCCTTGGCATTCTGGGAGTGATAGTTTTTTTTCCCTTCCAGTTCCTCCCACGTACACTGGTGGCCAAGACTCGAAGGACTACAATTCCCAGACGCTGGAGCGAGTCGCTGGTCGCGCGGTCCGCAAGGACGCGGGCCTGGTGAGCCCGAGCCGGGCTGGTGCTCCGTAGCTGTCTGTGACACTCCGAGCCCGCGGGCCTCCTCGGCCCCCAGAGACCCCGCCATGGTGCGCGCGGGCGCCGTGGGGACGCATCTCCCCGCGTCCGGCTTGGACATCTTCGGGGACCTGAGGAAAATGAACAAGCGCCAGGTAACGGAGGCCCGCGTTGGGGCGCGCCCGAGGGTCGGGACCGGCTGCGACTGCGGGGAGTCGGAGTTTCCCGGGGAGGGCTCCGGCAAGAACGGCGTCCAGCGAAGTTAAATACATTTAACGTGGATGCCAGCACTCCTCCCCTCCTATTGATTCAGTGGTCTTGGATGGAGACCAGGTATACTGTGTTCCAAAGACTCCCCAGGTGATTGCCGTGTGCAGCCAAGACTGAGAACCAATTGTACAGAGCAGTGGTTCTCAAACTGTGGTCCCCAGAACAGCAGCTTCTTGTTTGAAATGTAAATCCTCAGGTCCGCCAGGAAGTTCTAGGGCACGCTGAAGTTTGAGAACCACTGCTGTCAGGGCCGGTCTACACTCTCTGAAGTCCGAACCCTATGAATCCGCCTGGCACATCCCTATTGAGACTTCCTGACAGTGTTCAGCCCCATTTCTCCAGGCCTTGTGCATTTTTAAAAATGTATTTGCTGCATCTTAAACTATATCTAAACTGTGTTTAAAACTGCGTTTAAACTGTATTCATTCTTCAAGAAGAGCTCATAACCCTGCATTATGTCTCAGTGAAAATTAAATTTGGGTGTTTGAGGGAAACGATGTTGTCCACAGCCGTGTGATCTGAGTCCTGGTTCCAAGCTCACTTCAAAAGGATGTTCTGGAAAGCTAGTAGGGTAAGCTGGTAGGTAGTTAAGATGGCATCTCGATTATCTAATCACACTTGTTCTGAAATACCACCAAAACTGTAATAAAGGGACTTGAAAAGTCATCAGTTACTCCAAGATAGGAAGCCTGAGAAAGGAAATAAGATCCATCAAATCCTAGAAGCTAGAAAACAGATGGAAGTGTGGCAGCTGACAGCTGGAGCCAGCAGTGGGGGAAACTGAGGAATAAGTCTGCACTATTTATGCTGCAGACTCCTCGCAGACTCCTAACAGACTCCAGAATTGGCAGTACCAAGTATCTCCAGAACTGGGGGCGAAGGGGAGGCGGGGCTAAAATAAATTAGATTGGGTGAAAAACTGAGAAGCAGATCCCCTGCTGTCCTCCCCAACTCCACTCAGAGGTCTTCCCCTCCCAGGGAGAGGTCTGGAGGGTAATTCCCTGGAGGGGTAAACGGAAGGTCCTGGAGTGAGGGCTGCCAGGCCTCCTGGAGGATGTGGATACTCTCCTGCGAGGAACAGCATGCACACCGAGGATGGAAAGACACAAGCGAAGGGTTGGGATCCTGAAAAAGGAGTCCTGCCTGTAGGGAGCACGCATGCCGGAAGAGCAGGCAGGTGCGGTCAGGGGGAGGCGATGACTGAACTAGAGATATGGGCGCGGGCAGTTTCAGTTCCAGGGATGATGCTGAGAGTTGCAGAAGGTCGTTGGAGGTGAGAAGGTCCAGGAATTGAGATGCCAGAGTTATAGGTGGGCCATCCACATGGCTCTTCAGATCACCCAGGGCCACTGCAGGAGTTGTGAGAAGATTGAGGCAGGTACTGAAACGGAGCCACCAGGCAGGACTGTAAGGGTGGATGCTGACATTTTGAGTCATACTAGGCACAGTGGCTTTTGCTCCTACAGCCTCTTGGAGGATGGTGGACATCTGGGCTAACAGTTCACCCACAGACCGACAGGCTGTTGTGACGTGGGCAGGTGTTGCTTTCCTCTTAGTCCCCAGGGGTTGGCAGGTGTGTCAGGCAGCTGTCAGCAAGGAGCACCCTTGTGCTTCAGCATGTGAGGTACAGGGAAGGCCGAGGACAAGTCCTGTGGGTCTTAACTCAGTGGGCTAAGGTGTGTGTTGGGGGTTGGCTTAGAGTTGGATATTGACTCAGGTGGCCTTCCCACTGGGGTTCTTAACCAAAGATTTGTTGTTCATCTTTTAAAACATTTACTGAAAATTTAAGCGTCCAGGTGTTTAAAGTTTTTGTTCACTTTTCAAATGTAATTTCAGATGCAGCGTGGCCTCGTTGCTGAGTACTGTAGGACTCAGAAGCCTCATTTGGGGCCGCTTTGGGCATGGGGCTGAGGACGGGTTCTAGGGGAGCCCCACTGTGTGTGCCCGGCTCTCAGGTGGGCCCCGCACTCTACACCAGAGCAGGAGGCCTAGTGGTAGGACTTGAGCAGTGGGACCACTCAGGGTTGAAGGTTCTGGAAAATCCCAGAGAGGTAAGTAGAGTTTATCGAGGTTTTCACAAAGCAGGTCCCACAAATCGCTCTGGTTTTTTTCTCCTTTTCTTTCATTGAAGGAGAGACGATATGTGGAAGGCTCATTCCATGGACAAACGTTGAAATCCTACCTAATTTTGCAGTTTGTGAGAGTGAGTTTCATGTCCTAAAATCACAGCTTTGCTTTGTTTGTTTTTTAAGAAGCACACCTCCAGCTTAGGGTTCGTGAGTATTCTGCCGTTGGTTTTCACTCTGGGTTTTGCCTTTTTCGTTCCAGCTCTACTACCAGGTTCTAAACTTTGCCATGATCGTGTCTTCGGCACTCATGATCTGGAAAGGCTTGATCGTCCTCACTGGCAGCGAGAGCCCCATCGTGGTGGTGCTGAGGTGGGTCTTGCAGCCTGTCCCCCTGCTGCCCGTGACCGAGGAGCAGGGTTGCCTTGAGTGAAAGGCTGCGTGACAGCCAAGACTCAGAGCTTTCATTGATAAAGTATTAGAGTCTTCATTATTGATAGTTGTTTTGAGAGTATTTCACTTTCTTTGGCATCTGTTGAAAAATCTTATCTTTTCCAACAGACATTTTAGAGCTTTTATCATGTCGATGCTAATGCTCCAGTGCGATATATTTGCTTTTGTATTTTATTATTTTAATCCACATAAAATGACAATTTAATAATGTGGTATTAGTGCATTATTTGTGTCCAAATTGGTTTTTAAACATAAGTAATTTAAAACCGTTACTTGGTTTTCTTTGTACCAAATAGGCAGGGAGTATGTATCTCCAGTGCCTAGCAGAGTGTCTAGTATTTTTTCAAGCTGCTTCTGTAATACTCTTTTTTTTTTTTGAGGAAGATTAGCCCTGAGCTAACTACTGCCAATCCTCCTCTTTCTGCTGAAAGCGGAAGACTGGCCCTGAGCTAACATCGTGCCCATCTTCCTCTACTTTCTATGTGGGACGCCTACCACAGCATGGCGTGCCAAGTGGTGCCATGTCCGCACCCGGGATCTGAATTGGCGAACCCCGGGCTGCCCAGAAGCGGAACGTGCGAACTTAACTGCTGCGCCACCAGGCCGGCCCTGTAATACTCTTGTATTAGTATTCTTTCTACTCTCTTCTTGAGACTGTTACTCTTATAAAGCACAGCCTGTTTACTTTAGAAAAGTTAATACTTTTGTTAACTTGATGTAGCCATGAAGTCATCCAAGGGGAAAAACTTAATCAATTTGAAATTATATAAATAATTTAAGCTGAGTAAATTAAAATTACATGTTTGGGAGCCCTTAGGTGCTTCAGGATTCTTTCTGTCCGATGTGTCCTAGATCGTTGAGTCTTCTTGTGGGTGCGAGTGGAGCCCCTTTGTTTTGCAGGTGGAGCAGTGGGCTGGGGCAGGGTCACAGCTGGCCAGGGCAGGAGCCAAGGCCGGCATGCAGGGTGCTTGGTTCCCAAGCCGGTGCTCTTTCCCTCTACTAGGGCCCGCTGCCACATCATGGGGCTTTAGCCATGCCCCTGGCTTCACCAGGCCACTCTCTTGTGGCTGGCCAACAGGCCCACTTGTAGAGATACGGTGTTTCCAGAAATTTAGGAGCCTTAGGAGAGCATAGATCACAGATGGAGCTCAGGGGACCTCTGATTCGCTGAGTTTCACGCTGTGCTCCAGGAGTGCCCAGGGGTCCAGGTGGATAGGTTAGGAGGGAGAGGGGACCAAGCTCCTGGATTCTAGATACCTTAGCCTTGCTTCACTTATGACAGCTCCACTTTTATGTGTTGTATGTGGTTATCCTTCCTGGTAAGATTGCATCTGAGGGAAGGATTTTAAGGCTGTTTTAAAAAAAGAGGAAATTAATACCCTCAGATTTAGATGGGCCCTCTCACTCAACAGATAAGGAACCTGAGGCCCAGCGAGGCCAAGTCACTTGCATCTCACAGTTAACTTTTGGCAGAGCCAAAACTAGATCCGAGACATTCTGGCTCTCCTTAAATCACACAGACAGTCTTGCACACCAAAATTGGTGTGAAATTGCAGTATCTAGGGACTTTTTTTTAAAACATCCTTTACAATTCTAAAGCACTTTGGTTTGTCAACATAAACTGTTGACATCACGAGAGATGTGTGACCTTGGGGGAATCCCCGGCCCATGAGGAGAGAAGTGTACTTTGATATTAGTGAAACATTTCAAAGAACCGCTTTCCTTGTGGGACGTGATAATGACTCTTGATGCCAGACTGCAGTGACTCTCCTGCCTCTGAGGCTTGTCCCGAGGTCTTTCTAGCTGCAATTCTTAGTTGTTGTCATGGACTAAGATGGTTTTCTAGAGACAGCTTCCTATTGTCTGTCTTCAGGAATTTTGTTGAAAGAGTAAAGATGAAGCAATAGATGAAGAAAACGTCTTAAGAATTGTAGCCGTTAATTACTCTTGAGAAGGAAACAAAACCCTGAAGCAATCATGTTTTATTTTCAGAAAACAAAATAAACTTCCACGTTGGGGGACAAAAAAAACCCTAACTTTTTTCCCCCCAGATGTTTTCTCTCTCTTTCCCTCTTAGTCATGTATGTTGCTAGCCCTCTCTACCTTTTTTATTCAGATTTCCTATTTTTGAATGCTGGATCTATTACCATACTTGGTGTCACTGATTCCACTTAAAAATAAACACATCAGCAGGTACTTAGTGACCAGCCAGTCTCTGTGCACTTCTCCTTGCTGCATTCCGAGCGTGTGATAAGTTTAAGGGGTGTCAGAGCTGGGAGGTATAGGGGGGCCAACTTCTTGAGCTGTTCCCATTGTGAACTCAACATTTTCCTTTAAAGCTCCCCATTTCTTCACTAGTCTGGTTCTTTCTCCCCTTTCCTGCCCTCAACACATTTGCTTATTGTTGGTTACACGACTCCTGCAGTCATATTTCTAGGTCTTATTTGCTCGTGCATTAAAACAAAGCATGACTGTATGTAAAATGAATTCTATTTTGATTATTTCAGCTTCCACTAGATTATAATTTACTTTGAATCCATCAAAGATTTTTGGCATGGGTTTAAACTGGTATTATGTGGGATTATTTATTCACCTCCTCATCAAAACAGTCAACATTTGTGGGGCCTGCCCCCTGGCTGAGTGGTTGGGTTCGCGTGCTCCGCTTTGGCAGCCCAGGGTTCCCCTCTTTAAAGTCCTGGGTGCGGACATGGCACCACTCATCAGGCCATGTTGGGGCGGCATCCCACATGCCACAACTAGAAGGACCTACAACTAAAAAAATACACAACTGTGTACTGGGGGCTTTGGGGAGAAAAGGAAAAAAAAATTAGCAAACAACAACAACAACAACAAAAACAGTCAACGTTTGTTAGAATTGGGCTTTTTGTAGAATATGATCGAAAGGATGACGTGCAGGAATCAAAAGACTTGGGTTTGAGTTTTGTCCCAAGCCTCCGTGTGACTTTGGGATCGATCATCCTCCTAAGTGTGGTCTTTGTTTGTTTCTCATTCCTGGCACGAGTGTGTTCATGTCTTGGGTGCTGGGGATACACCATAACACCTAAGAATTGCCCTAGAGTATTAACCAGCTTTCAGAGTCTGCAATTCTGAATGAAAAGAGTAACGTATGTGAGATGTAGGACTTTTTTTAAGGCTAGAAATTAGCGGCTTTTACTCCAAAGAATCCACATTATTCTTGATTCTTTTTTCTCCCTAATACAAAATGCAGAGGGGCCTGCTAGTGCCCTTTTCATACTTACATCTAAGAAGAGACCTTTTCCTTTCCCACTTAGTGTCATCACCTTGAGCGTCAGGAGGAAACCAGCGTGGCCTCTTTTATAACTCATAGACCTACTTGACTATTGATGAAAGTTGAAACTCTAACTGATGTGTTCATTATATTCTTTATGAATTGAAATATTCACCTGGTGAACCCAGGGTAATTTAGATGTGATTTTGTGTTTCTTTCTAGTGGCAGTATGGAGCCGGCCTTTCACAGGGGCGACCTTCTGTTCCTAACGAATTTCCGGGAAGACCCTATAAGAGCTGGAGAAATCGTCGTTTTTAAAGTCGAAGGACGAGACATTCCAATAGTTCACAGAGTAATCAAAGTTCATGAAAAGTAAAGAGGCTTTACTTCTTTTTGGTGGTGTTTTGTAAATTTTTGGTAGACAGTTTTAATAGTTGAGTAAAAAGTAGCGAAAGCCTGGATTATGTTCCTGGTTCTGCCATTTACTAATTGGGGGTCTTCGGATCTGCTTCTTGACTCAGTCTGTAGGACGCGAATGATGATACTTTACCCTCAGTAACTCACACTGTGACGGTTAACGGAACTGACGTTTACTAAAGCACTTGAAAAACTTGAATTGCTGCACAATGTGAGGGGGAATGTAGTGTAGCATAGTATTAATTATTTGAAGGAGTCTCGAAGAAAATCAGGTCCCATTATAACTGGATTATTTTGATATGAGAATTGTTTTCTGAAAGGCAGAAAGCTACCTGTTTCTCTATGTCACTTTGGACCAAGTGGCATTCTCAGAGGTAAAATTAGCCCTGGATGGATAAAATTCCTTTCCCCAGCTCATCCCACAGTTCGGTCCTTGCATATCCTGTGTTAATTCTTGCCCCACAGAAGGCCTTGCCTCTCCCTTAAATGCCAGGGTAACTTATTAAGACACTTTTTGGGAACCAGAGACAATCACTTCTAGCTCAAATATATTAAGTTCCTGTTAGAGAATACAGTCACATGATTAGCAAAAATGTCACGTTTTATATGCTTGATTATTCGTTTACCTTTATGCAGCTCAGCGTAGCATTTTTACCTGCATGAGTTAGGGAATTAAAGTTAGATATGTATATTTATGTTTTTTAAATAATGGAACATTTCTCATCCCGTGTGTGTGTGTGTGTGCACCATAATTATTTGTACATTTCCCATTCCATTCACTGCTTCCAGGTGTTCCCCAAAGATGTTGATACTTAAGATATTCCCTTCATTTTATCCTAAACATTAGAACGACTCTGTCAGTTTGTATTAATACCCTGGTACTGCACTAATGTTACTTGATGTCTGCTTGTTAACTTATTTTTTTTTTTAAGATTTTATTTTTCCTTTTTCTCCCAAAGCCCCCCGGTACGTAGTTATGTATTTTTAGTTGTGGGTCCTTCTAGTTATGGCATGTGGGATGCTGCCTCAGCATGGCCTGATGAGCTGTGCCATGTCCATGCCCAGGATTCGAGCTGGCAAAACCCCGGGCCCCCGAAGCAGAGTGCACAAACTTACCCACTTGGCCACGGGGCCGGCCCCTGCTTGTTAACTTACTGATGGAGAAATATGCTCAGTTGTAATGTGACAATACTCTCACTTGATTTAAAAATAATTCCTAAAGATGAGAAATTGTTCAAAGTTGAGGAAATAATGATTGTCTGCAATTTGCATCAATTGTGAGAGACTGCCCGGATTTGTATCCTATTGATTTCCTTGAACGATAGCTACAAATCAGCTTGCTCCTTTTGGTGTGGTTTCAAATCTTTGTGGGCTTTTAATATTTTATCAAATTATAATAATGCATTTTTTCCATTTGCATCATTGAAAGAAGACCCTGTTTATAGCTCTGTAATGCTACAATGTTGTGTTTCTAGTGTCTAGGCCGGCCAGCTCTGGTGGTCTAAGATTCGGTGCTTTCACTGCTGCGTCCTGGGTTCGTTTCCCCATCGGGGAACCATACCACAGTCTGTCAGTTGTCATACTGTGGCAGTTGCATGTTGCTGTGATGCTGAAAGCTGTGCCACTGGTGTTTCAAATACCAGCAGGGTCACCCATGGCAGACAGGTTTCAGTGGAGCTTCCAGACTAAGACAGGCTAAGAAGAAGGACCTGGCCACCCACTTCCAAAAAAATTGGCCACGAAAACCCTATGAGTAGCTGTGGAGCATTGTCTAAGATAGCACGGGAAAGTGAGAGGATGGTGAAAAAAGACTGGGCAGGGTTCCCTCTGCTGTACACAGGGGCGCTAGGAGTCAGAATTGGCGATGTCACTGATAACAAAGTGGAGTCTACAATTAGCAGACTGGATTTTACTCCACTTTGCTCAGTGGTGAAGGAAATAATGCATTAACACTGTCTATTTTGGCAAGGAAAACTAAGTTTGAGGAGATGTAAGAGCACGCTTGCATTTGAATTACTTTGTGCTCCGTTCTGTGTGATCTGGGACCAAGTTCATATCTCGAGTAAAGAGGACTATAATCCATGTTAATAAGTTGGTCCATGGGGACTAAGAATGAAATAGTTGCTGGAAGCTAAGTGTTGCCTTACTGAGCCCTTGTGCTTCGCCAAGCTTTTTGGTTGTCAGGGTAACTTGAATTTGTTGTTTTTATCTTTTTTAAGATGAGCACCTGAGCTAACATCTGTTGCCAATCTTCCTTTTTTTTTCCTTCTTCCCAAAGCCCCCCCAGTACATAGTTGTGTATTCTAGTTGCAGGTCCTTCTGGTTGTGCCATGTAGGATGCCGCCTCAGTGTGCCCTGATGAGTGGTGCTAGGTCTACACCCAGGATCCGAACTGGTAAAGCCCTGGGCTCCCAAAGCAGAGCATGCTAACTTAGCCACTTGGCTACTGGGCCGGCCTCTTAGAGTTTAAATCTTCAAAATTGTCACTAGATTTGTGCTTTAGTTGAATGGTTATCTGTAAGCAATCATCTTAGACCAAGAAACATCAAGTTATCTTTGACTGCTTTTCTAAATGCCCATATCTGACTGTAAAGTGTTGGGTAAACTTATATTTTTCTAATGATGCTTCTGCTGAAAATGATTTTTGAGAGGACGTTGTTTTGCTTTCCAGAGATAATGGAGACATCAAATTTCTGACTAAAGGAGATAATAATGAAGTCGATGATAGAGGCTTGTACAAAGAAGGCCAGAACTGGCTGGAAAAGAAGGACGTGGTGGGAAGAGCCAGAGGGTGAGGATTAACTTTTAAGTTATACGGAACAGTCAGAAACCACAAAAATGTTTAGAAGCAAACAAACTAAATGTATAGGCTAATAGAATCGTTCATTACAAATATTATATGTCAGGAGACTTATAAGTAGTTCTAGTTTATAGTGTGGTGACTAAGTAAAACTCAGCGCTCATAAGGACCTAAAATCTAAAACTGAATGCAAGTTTATTATCTATGTCGTGGGTGGAACTCTATTTTTGAAATAAATCCTCACCTAGAGATTCGTGATTTGTGGATTTGACTTAATTATAAGAAGTCCTCCCAGAGATAACCACTGTGTAACACTTTCCTAGCTGTTCCCTGTGCCTATGCAGGTGTGTGCGCATAGATGACATAATTTTGCATAGAAGAATTTGATTTTTTTTACCCAACAGGAAGTTGGAAATAGTTTTCTCTGTCAGACCTCCATCTCTGTCTTCTCAATGGCTCCATGCTGTTCCCCTGAGCAGCGTAACTTGTTTAACCAGTCAGACCTCTTTTGCTGGACATTTAGATTATTTCCTGTTTTTCACTACTAAAAACAGCCCTAAGATAAATATTTTAATATTCATCTTTGCATAATTGTCCCAGCAATGAGTTCTGCTTCTGACTGACACAGCAGAGAGTATAACCTCTTATTTAAAAGCAAAAAAACAGGTGATGCTTGCCCTCTCTTGGTGACTGTTTTTATGTTGAAGCCTTGTTAGAAATGTCTTTTTTTATCTTATCTAAATCCCACCAGCTGTGAGGCTGGAGCACACTACTTACCATTTTCTGAGATTCAGCTTGGTTCATCAGATGTGGTGTAAAAAGGCCTCTCTCTGTGCCTTTCCTCCTCTGCTCACCTTTTAACTGTTTTTACTTTGTTGTGTTTCCACTTGCACATCTGTGGGGAGATGAGAGACTTCCAGCTGCTCAGGGCTGTATCTTTAGACACTCTGGTGATAAGCTTTATTTAAGCAAGAGATCCAAGCTGCTGATTTAAATAAGAGTGGAGCGTATGGAGGGTGTGTTACCATGTTTCCCATTAGGGCGATGATTGAGACCTGGGACAGACTGATTACATATTTACATTAATTTTATCAGCATAATCATCAGCCAGCTTCTGCTCTGAACCTTCTCTCTCTGGGATCATAATCACGTTTGGGTGTAAGTTATGGGAGTCACGTTTGTATTCACTGCCCAATAAACTTGTGTGTTACATCTGAAAAGCACTGTGAAATGAAAATGATGATGATTCTTTCAGTTACAGACTAATTATTCCTGTGCTTTAAAAGCTTTCTCTAACAGCGGTTTTTATATAGACTGTCTGAATCTTACTTCTCTGCTAAAAAAATTTAAAACTAGATTTGTGAAAGTTGCCCACTCCGTTTGTACAAGTGGCTCAAAGAATTATTTCAATTCTGTTATGGTGAATGCAGCAGGTGAAGACAGGTGACCTTCTAGCTCAAATCGTGTCTCCTTAGAAAATTGTCCTGGCTGCTGGCTCTGATGCTTCTTCCTAAAAAAACCTTCTGAGATAGGAGGGGATATTGTCCTTCCTGCCCCCATGAGTTGTGTTCCTAAGGAAGATTTGTTTCTTCAGCCTGATATAGTGTTTTCAAATGTTGCTATCATCTTATTACAATTTGTGTATTTCTCGTTTTTTATCTCACAATTTAGGTTTTTACCATATGTTGGTATGGTCACCATAATAATGAATGACTATCCAAAATTCAAGGTAGGAATTTATGTGTGTGTCTGTATTTAAAAAAATATATTGGAGCTTTTGCATGTACAACTGTAAAGATGCAGTCTGTTTAAAATGTTTTGCTAGTTATTTTTCCTGCAGAGTATTTGTAGTTAACTGCAAATTTACATAATCATTTAAATTATTGACACAAATTAATTATTTAAAATAGCTACTTTCGCCTTGTACGTTTATAGTGTGTGTGTTCTAAAATGGCACCTATATATTTGTTGCTTTTTATTCTGGAAATCTGTAAACATACCAAAAAAGTAGTCCAGTAGACCCAGTAATACTTGCCTCCCAACTTCAGTAAAAGTGATACCTATGTATATTTTTTAATCACTTGAAAACAATAGGAAACCTATGCAGGAATGAGTAGTGCGTTAGTTGTGTTTGTTGGGTTTCTGATCTTAGTCCATCAATGTCTTTTTGGGTTTCTAACAATGTCTTTTTTGGGGTTCTAATGTGGCATTGAACATCTCCTTTGGAGAACAAGGCGTGGGGAAGAGGCCATCTTTTGATTCTGTCCTCAGTCCAGTATTGAACAGACTTCATCTGGATACATTTATAGACCAAATTTATTTGTCAACCTCTCGGTAATTTCCCGCTGTGTTTTCTTCACAGTATGCTCTTTTGGCTGTAATGGGTGCGTATGTGTTACTAAAACGTGAATCCTAAAATGAGAAGCAGTTCCTGGGACGAGATGGAAATGAATTCTGTTGAAAAAGAGAAAAACTAATATATTTGAGCTGTTCCACTTTATGTATAAAAGGAAACAATGTGGAGACCTCTTTGTGTTGTCCAAATAAATGATTCATCAGTAAAGCTTATTGTCTTTTGTCCGCTCTGATTTGAATCTCCCCCATCTACCTGCCGCTCCTGGTAGTCCTTCTTAACTGAGCGTGAGGCCTGGGCCACTGCAGGAACCTGGCAGGCCGTGTCTGGGCCTGGCCTGATCGTGGGGACAACACGTAGTCCACATGGTATAGTTGTAATGTCTTAGCTTCAAAAATAAAATTCTTTGCATAACATAATGGCATTTCCAGGGGGAGCAACAGGCCCTTAAAAGGAGATGGTTTCTGATTTATTAAAGTATAATCTGATGCATAACAAAGCCTAAAACCTTTGAAGAAGGAAAGGTGTCATCTGCTTTGTTTTTGTGGCGGGTTGTATCTTACAAAAGTTGGGTAATTATTTGAAACGTGTTTAATAAGGTATAAGAATAGTTGCATACGCCTTTGAAAAACTGCAAAAAGGACAGGAGGGTAGAAGGGGCCTGTCTCTTTCCTCCATCTCCCTTTTCCATTTCTCAGGGAGGTCCGTTATTTTAGTTTCATTTTGTTATATTTGCACCATATGTCGTCCTGCATATGAAATAATGCTTCATTAAACTATCTATCAGGCGCTGGTACCCCAGCCGCTGTTGGGTGCTGGCGATGCAAAGTCCCAGCCTGGACGGAGTTTACGGTGCAGTGGAGGAAAAGATGATGAACTGACGTGGTTTCAGGAGGGGTGGTGCTTTCCACATGGAGGTCAGGGGAGACCTGAGGAGGTGATGTCAAGCAGAGCTCAGAGAAGTGAGAGGGAATGAGGCATGTAAACCTTGGAGAAGAGGTTCCAGTGAGTGTCGAGGCCCCCAGCAGGGAATGTTCTCAAGCTTTATCAAGGATGCAGAACACCTGGCTCTTGTTAGATGCGGATTCTGACCCAGGAGGTCTGGGGTGGGGGCCAAGACTCTGCCTTCCTAACACTCAGAGGATGCCAATGCTGCTCGTGCCCGGACCACACTGTGTAGCAAAGTGTTAGAGGAATAGAAAGGAGGCCAGTGGTGATTTCAAATGCACTCTTCAGTTTTACAAAAAATGTTCTCTCTTCACTGAACAATGTGACATTGACGTCCTTTTGGTCACAACTTACAAATCTACCTCATTCTTTTAGGTTTGTCCAATTCTGAGCTAAGAATTTGGAATCCCTAAAAGTCTCTTAACCACCTATGGGCCTCGAGCAAGTTACCTAACTTCCCTCAGCCTCAGCTGGAGGATAAGAAGCGCATTAGGCCTCCAGCTGTCCTGAGGAACACGTCAATGATTCATTGAACACTTGGCATGGTGCTTGACGTGTGGGCAGCACCAGCTCAATAGATGGTGCCTGTGGTTATGTGTGCGTCCTGTTCACTGTAAACCCAGGCCTCATTATACACCTGTCCAGTCACTTGCTGAGTGAGCTCCTGACTTGGTAAAGACAGAGGCGTGATCCATGTGACTTGGTAAAGACGCAGGCGTGATCCATGTGACTTGGTAAAGACGCAGGCGTGATCCATGTGACTTGGTAAAGACAGAGGCGTGATCCATGTGACTTGGTAAAGACGCAGGCGTGAACCATGAGGGCAGCTTGCCCTCTAATCCTTTATCGCTACTAAAATAGGCTGCTGTGACAATAATGGACCTCATCCTGTTGAAATCAGCAAAGTGAAAGGAAAAAATTTACAGGATGCCTTATAAAAACATTATTCTCTTGTGCCCTTAATAAACTCTTTTCTTAAGAAAAATAGATTTTTCTTCCCTTAACCAAAGATGGCATTTTAAGGTGTTGGGTCAAAACTTTACTATTTTATCATCTTCCTGGGGTTCTGTAGGAGGTTAATATTAACTTAAAAAGCTCTTAATGTGGCTGAGCTTTTCGGTGATTCTTTGCACGTGTCTAACAGTTTGAAGTAAACTTGACAAAGACACCCAAGAACCTTAGCATTGCTCAGCCAGTACCATTTAATTGTGGCTGGTTAGAAAAAATGATGTCTTCCAGCCTCTTAGATACTGCTGGTTGTTAGAAAATGGAAGCAATGGGAGTTAATGCTGGATGGAAGTTCTTTTATCGGAGGGTCTCAATGTCTGGAACACATCAACAAGAAGACCTCAACAAGAACCAGGCCTGTGTCTGAGCAGACAAAATCAGCATGGCGACATCCAAGTTGCTTATACTTTATTTCTCAGGTAAAACCTGCTGGGTGCTTTCGGATGCTTCTGTGACATGCGTTTCTCACATGCTTGGGCAACTGCTTCTCCTCCTCACGGCAGCTCAGAAGCATCAAAGTAGAAGACGTCTGGTGGACCTGGCCAAACGAGTAATACCCACCGAGAAGAGAGAAGACAAAGTGTAGAAAACAGGTGCAAGGATTTCAAGACGCCACCTGGTGTAGGGACAGATGGCCCATGTTTCAGCTCACAAAGGCCTCACAGTGTTGTAAGAGGACACAGTGTTGTAAGAGTGTTGTAAGTGGTGTGTGCTATACTGGGTTTGAGACTGACTTAGGTTTCCATCAAAAGCTGGAAAGTTTCTACTATAGGAGGAAGCTTCGGTGTTTTAAAAAGGTTAGTGGTAGAACCTCTGATTTCCCAACCCCCAGGCCTTAGTCCTGCCCTCTCTCCTTTGGCGATGAATGTGTTGGTCTTATGCAAATACTAGACAAATATGTGTGTGAGTGCATGTGCACATATTTGTTCAAGCGCTCACAGGTGTATGTACACACACACACACATACTCTGCAATGACCAGATTGTGGGCTCTAAACTGCTGCTCTATAAAAATTTTGGACCTACCACTGTCCCCTGGGCAAATGAAGTGTTGTTGTGAAGTGGAGGAAGTCTGACTATTCTAAGTAAGCAAGGTAGGAATCTTTAAATTCGGGGAAGCAAAGCTGGGCGTCTGCACTTTGAAACATTCCCTAGGTGACGCATGCGGCCAGGGTTGAGAACCACTGAGAAACATCTGCACAAATTAATTGGGAGAAAATGTGATTAGAATGCTTGATTGTTCATATCTTCCTTCTCATCTTCGTGAAGTCATTTTCAGACTGCGTGATAGGAAAAAACCAGAAACACACCGTATCCATATGCCACCCTTTTGCCACCGTTTTCCACATCAAACTAATGCTAACATCTCTATTAATAGTCGTCTGGTGTCTGCTTCAGTGTCTCATCTCACAAAGTACCTTTGGCCCAGTGAACTGGACAGTCAGTTTAGCCTCATCCTGAAACTCCAGGCAGAGGTCCATCCATCTGCACCCTTCGGGTTCAGCAGGTTCCCTGGGCTTCCAATGAGAGGCGTGGGGTGGGGTGGGGTGCAGTGGAAAGAGGGATGTGGAGTCACACAGAGGTTTAGGCCCTGCTTCCACCTACTAGATATGTAATCTGTAACTGCCCGGACTCAGTTCCCTTATCTCCAGAATTAGGGTCAAGGTAGGTCAGGAATTTATTAGCTACTTGGTTTTAATCAAATAGAGCTTTACCCTTTCTTCCTCAGATCACTTGAGTTTGAATACTTAGAATTTGTTTCTTTTTCAAGCCTCCCAGCCCTCTTGAACATTCTTCCCTATGATCTTTGGCCATAAAATTCTACGTATATTTTCTCTGAGTTGTTAAGTTAGTCTCCTTCCCCACGTTATTGCAGACATAGCCCACGACAGGGACATTTTCCGTTGGAGCCTCTGCTTTTAGCTATACGAAGCTTCAGGAAGATGTGGGGGAGCAGAAGCCCCTCCTAAGCTGGATCTTTCCCCTGCACCAGTTCTGTGCCAGTATGGGCCTGGGGGTGCTTCCTCCACCTGCTGTAGGGTTTTCTCTGGGCTTCCTCTCCCTTTCAGTCATCAGCCAAACTCTATCCACCACGTGCCTCTGGTCAGGCTTCATGGTTTCCCACAGGAGTCTAGCTTTTGCCATACAGCAGGAATTTTTTTAGTAGACTTTATTTTTTAGAGTGGTTTTAGATTCACAGCAAAATTGAGCGGAAAGATTGGAAATTCCCATGTATCCCTTGTCCCCACAAACGCACAACCTCCCCCTCCATCAGCATCCTACAGCCCAGGAGCACATTTGCTAGAGTTTATGAATCTAAGTTAATGTCATTATCACGCAAAGACCACAGTTTACATCAGGGTTCACTCTTGGTCTTGTACATTCTCTGAGTTTTGACAAATGTATAATGACACATGCTCACTATTACAGCATCATACGGAGTAGTTTCACTGCCCTAAAAATACTCTATGCTCTGTCTGTTCATCCCCCCTCCCCACAACTCTTGGCAACCACTGATTTTTTTTAATGTCTACACAGTTTTGACTTTTCCAGAATGTCATATAATTGGAATCACACAGTATGTAGCCCTTTCAGATTGGTTTCTTTCACTTAGTAATGTGCACTTAAGGTTCCTCCATATCTTTTTATGTCTTGATAGCTCATCTCTTTTTAGCACTGAATAATATTCCATTGTCTGGAAGTACCACAGTTTATTTATCCCTTCACCCACTGAAGAATATCTTGGTTGCTTCCAAATTTTGGCAATGAATAAAACTGCTATAAACATCTGTGTACAAGTTTTTGTGTGGATGTGTTTTCAGTCCATTTGGGTAAATACCAAGGAGCATGATTGCTGGATTTTTGGTAAGAGTACATTTAGTCTTATAAGAAACTGCCAAACTGTCTTCCAAAGTGGCTGTACCATTTTGTATTCCCTCCAGCAAAGTGTGAGCGTTCCTGTTGCTCCATATCCTTGTCAGCATTTGGTGTTGTCAGTGTTCCAGATTTTGGTCATTTTAATAGGTGTGTAGTGGCATCTCAGTGTTTTAATTTGCATTTCCCTGATAACATATGATGTGGAACACCTTTTCATGTGCTCATTTGCCATCTGTATATCTTCTTTGGTGAGGTGTCTGTTAAGATCTTTGGCCCACTTTTAAATCAGGTTGTTTGTTTTTTTATTGTTGAGTTTTAAAAGTTCTTTGTATATTCTGGGTAACAGTCCTTTATCAGATGTGTCTCTTGCAAACATTTTCTCCCAGTCTGTGGCTTGTCTAATTTTCTCGACATTGTCTTTTGCTGAGCAGAAGTTTTGATTTCTAAAAAATTTTTTTTGCTGTGGAAGATTAATCACGAGCTAACATCTGTTGCCTATTTTCCTCTTTTTTGCTTGAGAAAGATTGACCCTGAGCTAACAGCTGTGCCAATCTTCCTCTACTTTATATGTGGGTCACCACCACAGTATGGCTGATGAGTGGTGTAGGTCTGTGCCCAGGATCCAAACCTGTGAACCTGGGCCACCAAAGTGGAGCACGCCGAACTTAACCACTATGACACAGGGCAGGCCCCCAGAAGTTTTAATTTTGGTGTTTTTTTTTTGGTGAGGAAGATTGGCCCTGAGCTAACGTTTATGCCAATCTTCCTCTATTTTGTATGTGGGATGCCACCACAGCAGGTCCACGTCTGGGGTCCAAGCCAGCGAACCCCAGGCTTTTGAAGTGGAGTGCAAAAACTTAACCACTACACCACCAGGCTGGCCCCAGAAGATTTAATTTTAATGAAGTCCAGCTCATGAATTATTTCTTTCATGGATCATGGCTTTGGTCTTGTATATAAAAGACACCACCATATTCGAGGTGATCTAGTTTTTTCTCCCATGCTATCTTTTAGGAGTTTTATAGTTTTCTGTTTTACATTAGGGTCTATGATCCATTTTGAGTTAATTTTTATAGAAGGTGTAAGATCTGTGTCTAGATTCTTTTTTTTGCTTGTGGATGTCCAATTGTTCCAGTACCATTTGTTTTGAAAAGTCTATCGTTGCTCCATTCTATTGCATTTTTTCCTTTGTCAACAATTAGTTGACTGTATTTATTGGTGTCTATTTCTGGGCTCTCTATTCTGTTCCATTGATCCATTTGTCTGTTCTTTCACCAATACCACATGTCTTGGTTACTGTAGCTTTATGGTCAGTCATGAAGTCAGGGAGTGTCAGTCCTCCAACTTTGTTCTTCAATATCAAGTTGACAATTCTGGGTCTTTTTTGCCTCTCCCTATAAACTTCAGAATCAGTTTGTCAATATCCATACTGCAGGAATTTTGCTAGGTATTTATATTTGGAAAAAACATACAACCTTGCATGGCCATATTCCTTTGTAAGTTTCATCCCTCAAGCCAATCTGTGAGGAAGAATTCCCGCTTTCTTTAAAATCTCACGTTGCTTTTCATCCGCCTTCCCAGATTTATGCATTGGTATAAACTTCTGAGCCTCTCTCTCCCCTGAGATTTACTGGGAGCTTCCTCTGTTATTTTTCTGTTTCACTGTGACATGCCTGGTTTCCTCCAGCATCCGGTTTATCTGTTGTGGCTGGGTACACATTCCCCCTCCCTCTTGGTTATCAATTTCAAGAGCTCTTGATTAGATCAGTGGATTTAAAGCCAGATAGATTGACTTCGACTTCCCACTAAGGAAAAAACGGATCATAACAGAATCAGGCTGCCATTTAGAGCTCCTACCTGGTAGCACTGAGAGCAGTCGATTTGATCTCAATAGCGGATTAAAGGCCCAAAGGGGGCCTGGTGATTCACTCTCAAATTCAACAAGTCATCCTTGAGATGGGACATTTTAATTCCTGCTAGTGCAAAGCTATGTCTCACGGTCTCCCTGCATGCACTGTACAGAGGCCAGATGCCTTTTCAAGTCAACATGGGAAACAAAAATGGAAATCAGCATTAAAAGATCATTTATCACATTTTTATACTTGAAATGTTATGTTTTCTACTTTCTGATTTTTAATGGCTGAGTGACTAAACCGCTGTGAAACATTTTAAAACCAAGCAAAGACCTACAAAAGAGCTTCCTTACAGGTAAGTAGAAAGTTATAGTTTTCCAAGTACTTGCTTGTAACTTGCCCTCTGGCCATCAGGAGTGAGGTGGCTGATGCATTCAAAGTCATGGTGAATCATCTTGGCTATTAAGAAACTAAGTGAAATAAGTTGCTTCTCATGGAAAAATGTTCTCTGTGTCTTTGAGTTTTATTTTCAAAGAATCTCTTGAATCTGGTGCTTCATAGATGACCTCTACGACCACATTCTTCTCATGAGGAGGGTATCTCTTAGACATTTCTAGACTTCCTCTCAGACCGAGATCTTAGAGGTGGAAAATTTAGACAAGAGGTTCCTCATAAGGTCCAAAGAATGGTGGAACTTCTAGGGAGTTATAGATGCCTGATGTTTAACATTTTATGCCTTCTCACTTTCTAAATACATTTTCATGTGGTAAACTGTTAGGTTCAGTAAACAGAACCACTTAGAACAGCTCTCAAAATATTTGACCAGAGGATGAGCTGGGGTTGTCCACATTAACTTCCTCTTTCCGAGAAGTGAAGAAGACAGAACCTTGGGGAACATCAACATTGAAAGGGTGAGTGGAGGACAAGCCCACAAAAATGCACAATAAGTGACTGAAGTGTTTGGCAGAATCCAGGAGAGAGAGGTGATTTGGAAGCCAAGGAGGGAGAAGTTACTGTAGTCACACGCTGCCATGAGGCCAAGTTAAAAAAGAAAAAGCGTCTGCTAAATTCTCGTTGGTGACCAGAGTGAGTCGGTTTAATAGAGCAGTGGAGGTAGAAGTCAGATTTCAGTGGGGTGAAGATTGAACGATGCCAGAGGCTGATCAATGTTAGCATTTTATTGGGTGTTATATGCACGGCATTGAAGCCAGGCAGCAGTGACCTGGCCCCACCAGCCCTGCTTATTACTCTACACACAGTCCTCCCAGCGTCTTCTCTTTGTTCTGCTTTAATAACCCAGAGACACCTAATGATGCATTTGTCTTCCTAAACAAACAAACAGATGCACAAACTGTCAGTGCACTTGGAGTATTGACATTAACCCAGGGCTTGCCGTGTCTGCATGAAGGCATTCAGGGTCTGGGGAACAGTCCAAAGGGCTGGACCTTCCCACTCTGGGGTTCTCAAATAGTTCTGTCATCATGACAACTATCCTAACTGGTCCAGGAACATTACACCTAATCACTCCCCAAAGCTTTCTCTTTCAGGCAACATTTCATGGTGTGTTTCTGCTGTTGAGTTCTCCTGGAGAGCATATAGCAAGGGCTCTCAAACTTTAATGGGTATAAATAACATCAGAAAAGATTCCTTGGTCTCACTCCCAAAGATTCTGACGTGGTAGGAGGGCCACGGCCACGCCTGCAGAAAAAAAAAATTGTAATGAAAGAAGTAGTCTTCACATGCTCGATTCTCTTTGTGTGAGCTGGGGACCAGCAGAGGCTAAGCGGGGTTGTCTCTAAACGCTTCTCCAGCTCTAATGTTCTATTTCTTCATTCACAAAGGTTTACTGAACATTTACTGGGTTCTGGTCCTTCTTCTATGTACTGGGAATAGAGCAGGGAATGACATCTCGCTTTCATGGAGCTTACATTCTAGTTGGGAAAGAAAGATAATTTAGGGGAAATAAAGCAAAATATGTAGACGTCAGAAGGTGGTAAGTATTACGGAGAAAAAGAAAGCAGGACCGAAGGACAGAAAGTGCTCTGGGGAGTTGTGATGTTAAAGACCACACCTCTCTGAAAAGGCAGCATTTGAGCTGAGAGCTGAAGGAGGTGGCAGAGCAAGGTTGGCAGGGACCAGAAAGAGGGGTCTCCAGACAGAGGGAACGGGGGTGGGGGGTGCGAAGGCTCTGGTGAGTTGGAATTGCAACGAGGCGGTCAGTGTAGCCAGAGCTGAGTGAACTAAGGGTTGAGAAGGAAGAGATGCAGTCTGAGAAGAGACAAGATCATGGCCCCGAAGGCCATTGTCAGGACTTTGGCTGTTATTCTGAGACTGGGAGCCTTGGAAGGCTATGAGCAAGGGAGGGACTGATATAAAAAGACTTTGGGGGCAGAAAAGTAAGTTATAAAAGGAAGAGTGAGGAGACTGTTGCATTAACGCAGGTAAGGAGAGATGGTAGCTTCAAGGAGGGTGGTGACAGTAGGGGTGAAGAGAAATGGTCAGATTCAGGATTTACTTTGATGGGTTTCTATTCCGAAGAGCTTGAAGGAGAGGGTTACTATTTACTCAGGTGGAGAAGTTTGGGAGGGGAAATCAGGAATTCCGTTTGGGACATGTGAAGTTTGTGACGCTATTTAACACCCAAGTTCAAAGGCTGAGTAGGCAGTTGGATGCTCCAGTCTGGAGTTGAGGGATGGATTTGAGGCTGGAGACCTACATTTAGGAGTTGTTAGCCTGATCATGCCATAAAAGCCATGAAACTGGGTGAGTTCACCAAAGCCGCGAGTGTAGACTTTTCTTTCTGCCTAAAAAACTTCAACAATTTTTGTAGTGCAGGCCTACTGACAATGAATTCGCTCGGCTTTTATTTGTCTGCCACAGTCTTCATCTGCTTTGATCTTGAAGGATGTTTTTGCTGGGTAAAGAAACCCAGGTTGAACAAAAAAGAAAGGGTCACTGGGGAGATGATGGAGGTGCTGGCTAATGCTATGGAGGTAATCAGCTTGCAACGTCTGAGAATCAAATCAACGCGTTGCACACCTTAAATGCCTGCAATGTTACATGTCAATTATATTTCAATAAAGCCGGAAAAGAAAAGAAAAAAGAACCCTAGGTGGACAGTTTGGTTTTCTTTCACTTCTTTAAAGATGGATCTCCGTTATTTTATGGCTTGCATAGTTTCAGATATAAAGCCTGCTTTTATTATTATCTTTGTTTTTCTGAACATAACGCATTTCTTTCCTCTGGCTGCTTTAAAATTTTTCTGTTTATTATTACTGTTCAGCAACTTGATTGTGATGCTCCCTGACATGGTTTTCCTCATATTTATTCCACTTGGGGTTTGTTGGGCTTCTTGGACTTTTGGGTTTATTGTTTTAATCAAATTTGGAACATTTTCAGCCATTATTTTTTCAAATATTTTCTTCTGTCACCTTCTCTCTCCTCTCTCTTTGGGACTCCAATTGCCTATGTGTTAAATATCCCACAGGTCACTGATGCTCTGCTCATTGTTTTCAGTCTTTTTTCTCTGTGCTTCATTTTGGACAATTTGTATTATTATGTTTTCAAGATATTGATCTTTTCCTCTGTGTCATTTGCTAGTAATCTCATCCAATTGTTTTTTACTTCAGATATTTTGTTTTTCTTCTCTAGATATTCCATTGGGTCTTTTTAAATATATGTTTTATTTCTGCCTATCATTATGGTAATATTTTCCTCTACCTTCTTGAATATAGAGAGCATATTCATAATCGCTCTTTTAATGTCCTTGATATCCATTATGTCTGTCATTTCTGGATCTGAGTCTATTGATTTTTCTCTTCATTATGGATTATATTTTTCTGCTTCTTTGCATACCTGGAAATTTTTTATTGGGTGCCAGACATGTGAATTTTGTGTTGTTGGATGCTGGATTTTGTTGTATTCCTTTAAATCGTTTCTTGTTTTTAAATTTTTTTTTAAAGATTTATTTTTATTTTTTATTTTTCCTTTTTCTCCCCAAAGCCCCCCAGTACATAGTTGTATATTTTAGTTGTGGATTCTTCTAGTTGTGGCATGTGGGATGCCACCTCAGCGTGGCTTGATGAGTGGTGCCATGTCCACACCCAGGATCCAAACCAGTGAAACCCTGGGCCACTGATGCAGAATACACGGACTTAACCACTTGGCTGTGGGGCTGGCCCCTCGTTTTTGTTCTTTTTTTCTTTTTGGTGCTCAGTTAAGTTACTTAGAATTAACTGGATTCTTTTGAGCCTTTCTCTAAAGATGTGTTAGGGTGGTTCCAGACTAGGCCTAATTTAACCTCACTACTAAGATGATGACCTTTCTGAGGACAGTACATAATAACTCACGTTTCCAAGGTCTTTCCACTATGACTGGAGGCAATACAAACTGTGTTAACTCTGTGCTTCAGTGATTATCTTGTCCTTTCCCTGGCATCAAGGAAGTTTTCTTTATGCATATACAGATCAGAATTTGGTTAAAGATTCACAGGGACCCTTTTAAGATCACCAGAGCTCTCACTGTGCAGCTCTCTTCTCTCTAGTACTCTGCCCCACAAATCCTAGTCACCTGGGTCTCTCTGAGCTCTGATTTCTGTCTCTTCCACTCATCAAGATAACTGGCTCCGGTTTGGGCTAGCCCTCCCTGTGCTGAGGCCTGGAAACTGCATCCAGGCAGTCAGTGGGTGCAGCTGTGGGGCCCACCTTGTTCCCTTCTCCGTGGGATCGCAGCCTCGCACTGCCTGTTTGGTGAGTGAAAACCCCTGTTCTTTGCATTTTGTCCAGTTTTCTAGTTCCTTAAAGTGGGAGAATAAATCTTGTTGCTATAAATTCCATTTTTGGCCGTAAGTGGAAATTATTATTTTTTCAATCCTAGTTTTATAACCACCTAATATGTTTTGACTTGTTGAATTTTATGCAGTAACTCTGTCCAGTCTAAGTTAGAAATAACAGAAAGTGATTCTCATTCAACCAGAAAATCAATTGTCTGAATAATCATTTGGTAGCTCATAAAATTACCGTGGAAGCTGGAGATCCAAGCTCAGAAGGTGGAAAAACAAAGGGAGGTTAAATTTCCAGAACCTCGAAAAAAAAATTCTGCCGCAGAACAGGCCTATGAGTATACAGGGTCCACCACCTTAGATCACAGGACTCAGGTCCTGTCATCATTAACCATGACTCTGGACAATGTGTGCTGCCAGAGGCATGGCAGCCTCAGCATCGCTGGACACCAGGTGTGGCTGACTTGGCCATATTCTTTTCTTATCTTAACATTTTATCTTACTGACACTTTAAATTATTGATCTCCAATATATTTGGGGTTTCATCAGTTTGAAACAAACTTTTCCTAGGAACCCTCTGAAGTTCCTTGAAAGCAGCATCTGTGGGATCCTAGACGGCTATGTTGTTGAGGGGAGACAAATCACAGGCACGTGTGACTGCAGAGCTGGGTTTCATTCCTCTTACAGAAACTTGGAAATTTCTAGATCCTGGATTTGTGAATCTGGTCTGCCAAGTTCAGCTTCTTCTTGACTCGCATCCTCGGTCTCAGACATGCTTTGTTTTTCTTGCTACTTCCATCCCATGGCAGGTCCGAGGCCTCTTGCTAAGCAGCCCTGTTTCCCGAGAAAGCTGGTTCCTTCTGTCCATTTTGAGTAAGTAGCAGGAGGGCCTGGCTCAGGCTCACAGCTCCTGCTGCCCCTTCTGTTCCCAGAAGTCAGAAGGATTTCCTGAAACAAATAAAGTCATGTTGACACAGGTGGCCTCAGTTCTCAGTCCTGATATTAAGCTATGTGGTCACAAGGTCTCAAGTCTCAAGACCCAACACCAGCAAGCCTGTGGCGATGTCTCAAGGGGAAAGAGATGGGTCAGTGGCAGGGAGCCTCTGTGACATGAGGTTGGGGTGAGAGCCGGTAGTGCAGGGTAGCTAGGGAAGACGGAGGTGGCAACCAGCACCTTCAAAGCCTGTCCCTCTCACCCTTCCTGCTCAGCATGTGTCCTGTGTGTAGTTGTCCCGTTATTCTCCATCATTCACC
This sequence comes from Equus caballus, assembly GCF_041296265.1. Classification (NCBI taxonomy): domain Eukaryota; kingdom Metazoa; phylum Chordata; class Mammalia; order Perissodactyla; family Equidae; genus Equus; species Equus caballus. The sequence continues at coordinate 84,658,301 of NC_091691.1, forward strand.
CACTTGCCCTTTGTGTTCTCAGCACTCTGTTGGCGCTGTGGGGAATGAGCAAATCCAGGACAGTTTCCTCCTCACATAGCTCTCTCAGCTGGCCAGAGCACTTCCCAGGCTGAAGACTAATCTTTTCTCCAGAGTCAGCCCTAAACAAAAAAAAGAGAAAAATCCTTAAGCACCTTTTCTGCTCCACCTCTTAATGCTCTGAAGTCTTCTTAGGTCCTTCGGGGCCCCGGGGTGCCTCTTTTGGGTCTTATACCTTGAGGGCATAGCTCCTAAACTAGTGTACAAAAAATAGTAACTAATAGGGGTTTAATGTCTCCCTCTCAGGAGTATTTACATTTTAGTGGTGAATTTGTAAAAAAGAGAGAGGTCTTCAATATGCACAGGAATGTAACACAAGTTGGGTCATTACAGATACCTTGACAGCTGAGGAAGAAAATTTTTGGGTGCGGAGGAGTGTGAATTCCCCAAGTCTATCGAATCACACGTTTGCTTTGGTTAAACAAGAGGGATAGTTAACTGAGTTTCTGCAGCACTTGCACAGTTGCACGCGCCCAACTTCTACTTCCTACACCCACTGCAAATTGACTTATGCAAAATGTCCTCCGCCCACCTGCCCTGCCGCCACACACACACACACACACTCACATACACACATGTGCATGTATGTGGTTTTCCATGGGTTGGCTCACTTAAAATTTCGTTCCAAATTGGTTAAATAAAAAAAATCAAGATAACAAATCTGTATCATTCAGGCAACTGGTAGGAACTAACAAAATGAGAATCCCAGCGGGGTCTCTGACAGGTAAGATGTAAAATGGAGATTAAGGGGTTTAAGAGGAAATCTGAGAAACAAATAGCCCAAGAGAGATAAATAACAAACTGTGTGGGAGTGGAGCTCCAGATGCACCTGTAATTCTTCCTGGCTCGAAGATGGGCAGCCCAGGGCCAGCAGGGGCAGGGGTCTCCCCTGGGGGCCCATGATGGGTTTTCCTACCAGAAATGCCTCTCACTTGCAGCCAGGCCTCGTGGCCGTGGTAGATATAACAGGACGTCTGCTGACGTCTTCCCTGAGCCTCCATTGCGTTTTGGAGCCACCGTCTCCCTCCCCTCATCTCTCACTATTTCCAGCTTTTTCCTGGTGGGGAGTGAGGGAGAGGAGGGGAAAGAGGCCAGCAGTGGGAAGGAAGCAGCTAGAGCAGGCCCAGGGTTTTCTAACTTCAGTGTCTACATTGAATTTTCTATGTTTCCCATTATCAGTGGTTTTCAGTCCTGGCCCCCGTTAGAATCACCTGGGCATTTTGAACAATCAAGGTTTCTGGGCCCCATCCCACACCATTTGAGAGAGTCTTTGCAGGTGGGACTGGAGATCGCATTTTTTAAACCTCCCAGGTGACTCTAACGGGCAGCCAGGCTGTAGCTCACTGATGGGAGAGCAGCTTTCTTACCCCCGTGTGAGACAAGGGTGTCCGTGAAGCGGGTCAGGAATAACTCTTCCAGGGGATATTTCTGGGGCAAGAGATCCCTGCATCCCCAGCCCTTCTCAGCTGCCGGGATTTCTAGAACCTGATCTACCCACCGGGCCATTACCGTGGGGCAAACGCCTTTCCCTGAGAGCCCCTTCTTCACTCGCCTCCTCCTTGGGGCGATCTCACCAAGTCTCCTTCTGCCCACAGCAAGGGTACTTGGGGTGTGTGTGTGAGGAAGCTGGGGAGAGGGGGGAGGCCAGCACTTTGTTCTCCACCCGTATGGGTGCCCCTAAGTCAGTGCTTCTCAAAACTTGACTGCCCATGTAGGAATCACGCAGGATCTTGTTAAAATGCAGATTGTGCTTCAGGAGACCTGGGGTGAAGCTGAAAGTCTGCATTTCTAACAAGCTCCCAGGTGGAGCTGATGCTGCCCGTTGGTGGACCCGCAAGGAATAGCAAGGCCGTAGGATACTACTTCTTTCCACCCTTTTCTTGGAAGTTTGTGGGGTTAAATTTGGGCCAGCTGGGTTAGGTGGCTTCGTGGGTTAGGCTACCAGGAATAAGGGGGACCTGGGATCCTCACTTGGGGTAGGATGTGACTATATTGATTTGGCTCAGACAAGGTCGTGGACTTGATGCTACACTCAGACTAGAGCCCAGGTGAGAAAGTGTGTCCTGTCCTGGCCAGGGAACAGAGCTGTGAGGAGTGTCCGTAGAAAATCAACCATGACCTCAAGTCAACTTGGAAGGATAGTCCCTCTCCTGTCCACGCCCTGTGTGACTGCTGGCTTAAGGCTATCATCTTGCTCACCCAGACCTCATTACACTGGAATCAGCTGTTATCACCTGTCCTTCTGTCACATGCCAGTTCCTACCCTGTCTGTTTCCTTAGAGCTCCAGGAGACCCCTTAGGAAGCAAGGTACATTAAAGTCTTGAGCTGAGAGTTGGTGCGCAATAAATACATTTGTTGGGTGAGTGCAAATAAAATAATTCGCTTGAATATTCCTCTCAATATTTCCAAAGCACCAGCACCAGGACACAGTGGTGTCACTTAATAGGAAATATTAAGCAGGATCCCATGTTGGGAACATCTCCGCGATGGCTACCACTAAAGGGATTTCTTTTCTTCCCCAAACACGGCCTGTCTTAGCTCCTGCATTTTCAGTCTCTTGTCATCTTCCCAGCATTTCTTCATAAAGCTACTTCCCCAGCAGAGGAATTAGGCAGCGCTTGGCGACCCTCTGAGAAAGGCAAAGCTATTTGCATCTCTAACCACAAGGAAATTACTACTGACAGCCCCAAAGAGAGCAGAAATATTAAGAATGACAGAGTGAAGTTCCTGTACCGGGAAAAAAGTGGAACATTAGTAAAAACTATTGGAGGCTAGAGCACAGAAGTAAACTGTAGATTGCAAAACCATATTGGAATGGAAGTCGGTTGCCTCTGTCGCTTGGCATTTGCAAAAGTGTATTGGGTTTCAGTTGGCTGTCTCTGAATTCTTTGATTAGATAGGTCAACATATTACGCTTCTAATTTCTTTATATTATTGTCCTTGAGAAATACTGGCTCCTTCTCCAATTTAAAATTCTGTAAAAAGACAGGTAAGTAGCACATTTAGGAATTAACTACCCAGTTTGTAAATGGCCCAAACATTTGAATTTTCCTGCCATCTGCTTCTAGCTGATAGCTTCAAAACAAGAAAAATGAAGAGAGATGAAACTCAAGTCAATATGTTTTGTACTTATTTATTAAAAGTTCTGGTGGAAAAAAACGTGGGTGGTAAAGAATACCGGGGTTGCTATCTATGCTCACCAGCCTGAGGCGTCCGGGTCATATGGTGGATGCAAACCTTTTCCTGTACCCATGATTGGGCGACATATGTGACATGCTTCTTTGATGTTAATCTGTTATAGCTAAAAACTGCTCATGAGCACAACAATAAATGTTATTATTTTAAATTTAAAAAATCCATCTATGATGTCCTATTTTTAGTGTCAAGGACAAAGTTGCCTTAGATGGTTTTAGTTGTGAGCCTGTGAATTAACTAAGGGTTGGCACTCAATATGATCTGATGCTGGGCCCCCTGATATGTGAAAGTAAAACCTCTTTGTGGGAATTTCAATACATTTTCATTTACTGAAGGGGTAGAAATGACTTTGGTAAACACCAAACCTCTTGCTTGAGAAAAACAAATATCCTTGTCAAAATGGCTAATAGGACATTAATTAGCGAATATAATCCTTTAATTTCCCAATGTTAGACAAACGCTAATGTTGCTAGCCATGACATAACTAAATAGCTGAAATCAAATATGTAAATAAAATAAAAACTAAAATGGTAACTCAGCTATCTGTGGAGTTTTACAACGAAGATATCAGAGATTCTCTGTCTCACTCATATTGGAGTTGGTCCTGAAAAATGATTTCCTCCATCTTTGAATGCAGAGTCAACTACATATGTAAAACCACGCTGCAACTACTCCTTCCCTCAGGTATAAATTTTCACAGCTGCTGTGTGGGTAGAGTTAGGGACGCCCTGCTAACATTTGCACAGAGGACAAGATCAGTGCTCCAGGAGGATGCTATCTAAGAAGGGTAGATTTTGTTGGAGGGGAGGGAAGACCTGTGACGGAGTGCTATTCAGAGGTGTTGCAATACCTTCTGAGTGTCTGGGGAGAGTCTGCCAAAATGGGAAGATGGCTGGACTTTGGGGCACTGAGAGCTCACGCTTTGAAGATTCCCCCTCGTTACTGGCACCTCTGCACCAAACACCAACAGGTGCTGGCCTGCTGGGCTCTTGGCCATCAGTGGGCAGTACTGGTCGGGGGTACAGTTCTGGCAGCCACAAGGATTAGGAATGGCAGGGAAATGGAACCAGAGTCTCTGCCTAAAAGCAGTGTCGGGGTGGGGCTTCCGTCATGTGAACCAGAAAAGGCTGGAAAAAGCTGTAGCAACAGTTGACTAGGTTTCTTGTTTCTCATAGCTGCACGGCCAGGAATGAAGGTAGGAGGACATAGACACATCCTTTCAAGAGGACTTGAGCTAAGCTGCTGCCTGATTCTGTAATATCCCTGAGGTTTTTATGGCACCTGCTTCTGAATTGTTTGCTATGGGGATGTGGAGGGTGGGGGCCAGTGGAGACAGTAGCAAAACTACCAGAAAGAAAGAGACCTCCCACAAAAGAGGAGCCTAAAAGAGAAAATTCAAAACTTAGACTCTATGCAGGAAAATCAGTGTCAGGAAGATCAATCTAATTAATTCACTCCACTTGAAATTAAAATAATATAACAAAATGAAAAAGATTTTTAACTAGTTATGTTTAGGATCCTTAAAGGCAAATGAAGGAAAATCATCCATCCATAGACATTAACAAAATGCGATGAAACAATAACCAGGCATGAATGAATGAAGAGCAGGAGTATATGAAAAATAAGCAATTGGAAATCTCAGAAATAAAAGAATATAGTGATTATAATTTAAAAACTTAATGGATAGGATAAATTCTAGACTAGAGACAGGCAAAGAGCAATTGAAGATAATACTAAGTAACACACCTGAGGGAAGTTCAGAGAAACAGAGACTTAGAAAGAAAGAGAAACTGACAGACAGACAGACATGGAAGCTAGATGGAGAGATTCTAACATGCACCAATAAAGAGCCAAGAAAGTGTGAAAGAGGAAATTCTAGAGAAGCATTATTTGAAGATCTTATAGGTAAGAAGGAAATTCCAGAATTGAATAAAGCCATGAGCCCTCATATTAAAGATATTCTCTATGTACTGAGAAAAATAAATAAAATTCAATCCATACATAGACATAACTTTGTGAAACTGAGGAACATCAATGATAAACAGAAAAATCTTTGCTGTTATCAGAGAGAAATGACCCATTACGTATAAAGGAGCATTTAGACCAAGGGCCAGCTTCTCATCAGCAACAGTCAGCTCTGGCATTGAATGGAGCAAAGTTGTAAAAGTACTGGGAAAATATCTATCGGCCTGGGATTCTAGGCAGATTTACCAGCCTACGTAAGTGGGGACAAACAGGTGACCTTTGTAGGCATAAAAAGACTAAGGGAGCTCACTACCCGTTGAGCCTCACAGAAGAGCCACTAAGCAAGAATAATTATGAATCCAGACAGAAAGCCGACTGGAATCAAGGAACAACAGCAAACACAGAAATAAAAAACAAATTGGTACATTGAATTATTGGTTACTAAAAGAAGAAAAACAAATGAGCAAACTTTTGTGCATTTTTTTTTCCTTTTAAAGATGAAGCTCTGGACAATAACAAGAAGAAACAGACTTGAGTATGTTGGTTCCCACTAGGAAATAAGCTCCCCAAGAATCAAGATTTGCTTTGTTCTCTGCTCTACCTCCAACCTTTAATATGGTGCCTGTCACATAGGAGGTGTTCAATAAATGTTTGTTGAATGAGTAAATGAATAAGGTAGAGCAGAAGCACAGACTTAATGGGTAGGTATACCCAAGTTTTTGCCTTGTTCTGGAAGGGATGAGATACTGTTAAAAATAAGGTTAACGCTGAAAGAATAGAAATACCATCAAGAGCTTGGGAAAGAGGAGAAGAAAACAAAGAGAATATAGAAAAATTTATTAGCCCAACAGACAGCAGAGAAGAAAAGTAAAAAGCCGATGAAGAGAAACCAGATGGTAGAAATAAGCTCAAATGTATTAGCAGGAATCATAATAAATATAAATTGAATCAACCTACCTATTAAAGGACAGAGACCATCAAATTGGATTAAAACAAATGGACAACAACAAACTAAATCCAGAAAATTTCTATAACAGTGAAAGGTTAAAAAAATAAAGTCTGAGAAATGATACTCAAGGCATATATTACTCAAATGAAGCTTTTACAATATTAATGACAGATAAAATAGAATTTAATTTTAAAAAGAGTTACCAAGGATAAATAAAGACATACATCATGCTAAAAAACAATCGCAAGATACAACAAGCATAATCTTGTATGCACTTAACATACAGCCCTGAAATATATAAAGTAAAAACTAAAACAATTAGAAATTAAGCCACAATCAGAGTGGGAGAATTTTTTTTTTAGATTTTTTTTTTCCTTTTTCTCCCCAAGTCTCCCAGGTACATAGTTGTGTATTTTTAGTTGTGGATTCTTCTAGTTGTGGCATGTGGGATGCCGCCTCAGCATGGCCTGATGAGCGGTGCCATGTCCACGCCCAGGATTCCAACTGGGGAAACCCTGGGCCACCTAAGGGGAACGTGCGAACTTAACCACTTGGCCATGGGGCCAGCCCCATGAGTGGAAGATTTTAACACACCACTGTTAGAAACTGCCAGCTCAAGCAGACAATAATTAGACAGTCTATAGAATATTTGTTCAACATGATAAAAAAATTGATATGAGAGAGGTAGTCTGCATCCAGTTAGAAAAGGTAACATGTACTTCTTTAACGAACACACAAAACATTAAGAAAAAAATCACATATTAGGAGGCAATTTTCAAACAAGTCTCTATATTAAAAGCCATTAAATGAAAAATCAATTGAAAATTTCAACATACTTGGAAGCCAAAGCATGCACTCCTAAAGAACTAGTGGGTTAAAGGTAATTCATGGTGGAAGTGACAAAATAGTTAGAACCGGATGTCAGTAACAGAACCACACATTGTGATACGTGGAGGTGAATTTATAGCCTTATACTCACATTAAGAAAATAAAGATGAAAATAAATGAATTTTAAAATTTAAGAATCTAGAAAAATGACAGCAGAGAAAACCCAAAGAACGTACAAGGAACTTAATAATAAAATCAAGAGAAAAAATTAATGAGGTAGAAAACAAAGAAACAGCAGAGAAAGTCAACAAAATCAAAGACGCTCTTCAAAAAGGCCAATAAAATAGAAAATGTCTGGCAAGATTGAACAAAATAATAAAGTATAAAATTGAGACAAAACTAAACAATCAGGAATGAAAACAGATGTATTAGAGATTTTAAAATTATTAGTGAATACCACGGATAATTTTATGCCAAAAATGTTACTATATAGAGAAAAATGATAATTTCCTAGAAATACACAACTTACCAAAATTGACAAGGATAAATAGAAAACCTAACTAAACAAAAAATCATTTAAAAAATTAAATCACCAGACAAAAGTCTCCACCCTTCTTAAGATCCAGATAGTGCAATTTTACCTAATATTCAGGAACAGATAATTTGCATTTCATACAGACATTTTCAGAGAATAGAAAAACTGCATGAGTTATTAGGCATAGTAGTGAGAGAAGCCACTCCCACTTCCATCCCCGGATTACTGGACCCAATGTTTTGGATACAAGAGAGACATTGCCATGTACTGGTCTCTGATCCAAAGCCTTTACTGCATTCTGTAAGATAGAACATCACGCTTTCTGGGTGTTGTGTTCCCCTTGGTGCTGTAACTTAATCTTCAATAAAACGTCCAAGCTTTCAATCAGGCCGGCCATCTCTAAGTGATAAGATATGTAGCGAGACTAATTGGTTCCACAAGCATGAGCCCATTGCCGCGATTACTTTGCTGCGAACTGAGATCCAATGCTCTTCAATAACAGTGACTAAGACACTCTGTGAGTCTATACATGGTGGTGCTGGTAGAAACACAACAGGCAGAGAAGGCAAATCCATAGCCAGAAGACTTGTTTGTCCAAGTTAGACAAATCACCGTTTTCTCCATTATAGGAGAGGTCCAGATTGTCAGTGGTGCCATACTGAGGACTCCATGTTGGTCTCTGCTATTGGAAGATTAGGCACTTACCCGTAGCATTAGCATCAGCATTGGCAAGGAAAAGTCCACGTTGTTTAGTCTATGCATAGCCTCCATACCTACCCCCAGGGCCACTTTGTTCATGGGCCCACTGAGCAAACACTGAGGTGGTTAGGGAAAGAGATAGACTGATATTTTCAGAGCCCGCCATTTTCTTCTTCTGATTAATAAGAGCCTCTTCTGCAGTGGATGCCCTCTGGTCAGCACTTCCATGGGACACAAATATCTTCACAATCTGTGTCCAAGTACTTCTTCCCCAAACGTCCTTGTCACCAATCTTCCCATCCTATTTCCAAGTCCCTGACCATCAGCCAAACTATTACCAACTGCCCCTAAGTTAGAATAGGTCTGGCCATCTCTCATTCCAGACCTAATGGCCAACCATGTATACTGCAAAAAGTTTTTCCACTGCAAGGATTTCCCTTAACTGCTATCCTTTGGAGTCATCCCTGAGTGATCAAAGTAGTTCACTCAAATGTGATATATGTTGTTTCAAAAATCCAAAAAGGCTAATCAAACATTTTGCCTCCTTTTTCCTGGTAGATGGTGCAAGATGCAGCAATTTATCTTTCACCTTGGAGGGAAAAGTTTGATGTGCTCCAAACCATTGAACCCCCAGAATTATCATTTAGGTGATAGACACTTGAATTATGTGGGCTTTATTTCCCACTTTCTAATCTGCATCAAAATGCCATCAAAAGTAACTTTCCATTGCCTGCTCATCAGATTCAATCAGCATAATGTCAGTATAGTACAGCAGTACGATATTTTGTGGACTGTCAAGATGATCAAGCATCGTATGGATTATATTATGGCAGAGGGCGGGAGAATTGACAAAGCCCTGAGGCAAGACTGGGAGGGTATACTGTTGGCCCTGCCAGAGAAAACTGAATTGCTTTTGATGGTCCTTGTAAATTAGTATATTTAAAAAAAATGCATTGTCTGGGTCAACAGCTATATACCAAGTCCCAGGGGCTGTGTTAATTTGTTTAAGTAAAGATGCTACATCTGGAATAGCAGCTACAATTGGAGTCACCGCCTGATTAAGTTTACAATAGTCCATAGCCATTCTCCAAGGTCTACCCAGGTTCTGCACGTGCCAAACAAGTGAGTTAAGTGGGGACACGATGGATATCACCACCCTTGCATCTTTTAATCTTTTGATGATGGCCTTGATCTCTTTGATTCTCCTAAGAATAGGATATCACTTCTGGTTTACTATCTTGGTGGGGAGGAGACATTCTATGGGCTTCCACTTAGCCTTTCCTACCATAATGGCCCTTACTCTACAGGTCAGAGAGAATTTGGGGATTCTGAGAGTGATAATTATATCTATTCAAAATATACATCTGAAAACTAGGGGAATAACCTCAGGGTGGTTCTGTAGATCATAGTCCCAGTATGAGTCAGACTTGGGCTAAGACTCAACCATTCACCTAACCACTATACGCCCTCACTTTGATGTGTGGGAACAGTCACATTTGGGGTCTCTAGGCATTAAAGTCATTTAGAGCTAATGACTAGTAATTCCCAAGAGATCTAGATATTTCCATTTCCCAAATGCACCATTTCTTTAGTAAATGGTCTCAGGTCTCTTTGGGGAAAGCTTTGAGGAAGATTTATCATATGTACATTAATTATTTGTACTTTTATAATATGTACTTATATATATATTTGTTTATATACATTTATACATATGTACTTCCTCAAGGAGACCCAGGTGCCCGGCAGTTGAATGACTCTGCGCCTGGTAATTGACTTATGTCTGGAAATTCAGTGGATGGTCATAACTCTGCACTATGGTGACTCAAGTCAAGTTTTGAGCTACCAGGCCTAGACTTTTTTTTGTTAAGTAAACCAAGCAATACCCTAGTAGGCAGCCTATCTATTTTCTTCCTATGGACACCATGATCAATTAACCACCACTAAAGATCTTTGAAGTCCAAGGAATTCTTACTACCGGTATATCCTTGCTGCCCTTTACAGTAGATGTGCCCACTTTGACTTTGTGGTTAAGTACAGCCACTTGTCTTCTGCTACCCTAGAGTTCCATTACTCCCCTTGAAATCACAGACCTTATCTCAATGGTGGTCTCCAATACTGTCATGCCATTCTACAAAAGAGAGCAACCACAGCACTTTCAAGGATCCAGCTTCTCCCTTTACCTATATATTTCTCAATGCCTTGATTGAGGAAATGTTTTCTGGGACTTCTTGTGGAAAGTAGTCAGGAGTGAGTGAAGGATGTGGATTGCACGTGATGAAACCAGTCCAATGTTCCTGTCTAACTACAGTTCAACAGACACTGATCCTACCAAGAGCTGGGGTCCATGTTTCCTCCCTAGAATCTGGGTGGGGACATGAACTTCCCTGGCCAGAGGGGTACAATGGAAATAACTTTAAGTGACTTTGATGCTAACACATAAAAAGAACATAATTAAGATTTATTAAATCTGCCTGGTATGTACGTGAAGTATATATTATACTATTTTGTACTTTTCTATATGTTTTAAAAAGTAAATTAAAATATTGGGGATGAGGGTACTGAGAAATACTTTTGCCTAGATCACAATTTTGCCAAGGTTAAGTTTACTGCAAATTCTCAATGGCAGAGCCTGCTTTTGGCCATTGGCACTTGACTTAACCTGTCTGGGTTTAGCTTTTCAACAGAGACATCAAGTCTGTGCTCTTGCTATAGAGATTGTGGCAGAAGAACGTCCACAAATTGTTCCAGCAACCCTCCTATAAGTAGATCCAAGGGGTTTATTTTCTAAAGCCACACATAGACTGAAATAGCTGTTCATAACTCTCTAAGGGATGGCTTTTATAGGTTTTATCTCTGTGAGTGAAAACACATGAGGGAATTAAAGGAACATAATGTCACAGATCATAGAATTTTAAGGTGGAAAGGGAACTCCTGTTCTCTTTCTCTCCCACGTCAGGGGTGCATTTACAATGTCCCTGACAGGTAGTGAATCAAGCCCTGCTCTTACACCTAATGGTGACAGGTGCTCAGTCCTTCACAGGGCAGTGTGTTCTGTGGAACAGCATGGAAAGTGCTCAACTCCTACTGAACGGGAGTCCCTGTGACTCTCACCCACTGCTTTTAGCTTCTAAAGCAACACATAAAAAGTTTACTCACTTCCACATGACAACTCCTCAAATGTTTGAAAACAACAATCTGGTCCCTCTTCAGACTTCCCTCCTTCTGGTAACGCAGCCTCAGTTCCTTCAGAAAGGGAAGAATCTAGCAATTTTTAACAAATATATATATATATGTATTTTTTGAGGTAACCTTGGTTTATAACATCATGTACATTTCAGGTATACATCATTATATTTCAAACATGCACCTTCTAAGGTATTATGCTGAGAACAGAACATGACATAATGATTTCTAATAGCTCTTTGTAATATTTTACCTTATTTGATCCTCTCTCCAATCCTTTCAACATGCAAGAAAGGCATTAGCACTCGGATACTACAGATCGGGAAACTGAGGCTCAGTATGATGGATGGCCCAAAGAAATCAACAAGCCTTAAGTGGAAGAATGCAAACCCAAATCTGCACATTCAACATTCACATCCAGTATTTTTCTTTGTGCCAAGATGCTTCTCCACGATCCAGAATCTCATCAACATTAAGAACTGGTCCTACCCTAGTTAATCTGGACTTAAGTATGACAATTGTTAATACACAACCTAAAATGGACTTGGCTACTTTAGCAGCCATATGACACCAGTGCCTTATTTAGATTCTGTTAGTAAGTGGTCCCCCAAATCTCTTTTTCTGTTTTACAAAAACTGCTGTGACTACAGACCCTCTCTTTGTGCAATTGAGTTTACGTTGATCCTTGTAAATCTCCATCTTTCTTCAACCGCAAGCTCCAGCCTGGGAGAGTACTTTGAACTATCACTGTGTCATCCCATGTAGAAGCTACTCCTGTTAGACCCAGGTACCTGGTATCCTTGACAAACACCGGTTTGCTCTCGTCATGGAGTTGTTGATGACATTCCAGAAAGTACAGTGCCGAGGACTGGTTCCAAGCACAGTGACCTGAGGAAACGCCATTACAGGGGAGGGAAATCAATGTATGTTCAGATGCCACCATTGCACCATGCCTGGGACAACTGTGGTTGTGTGGTACAGGGAGCAGCATGAGTACCAGTCCTGTGGAGATATGTTCCTTCTATACGGTGGTGGTAGGGAGTGGGGAGGTTGATGAGTTTGGGAGGAATGAGATGTTCATACAGACATCACCCACATCCCCCTGACATAAAATCATTCTCTTAATTTATTACAGACCATGCTTAAGGTCACAATGAAGGTTATTCAGTGCCATTGCTTTTCCCCACCTTTGCCTCATTGGTGGAATTCAAGTTGCTTGGAAAAATCCCATCACACTGCCTCTGGTTGGAGCTTCCTCTTCACTGAAGAAGACCCCCTCACACACACAGCTTGCCTTTCTCTAATTGCTTAGCAAACTCTCCTTTTCCTGTTACGACTTTCTCCCAAACAGATGGTGTTTATAGACAGGAGAGAAATGGAAGTTATTCAGCTGCAAGGCTGGGAATCAATACCCAGAAACCAACCCTCTAAAGATGCCAATCAGAGGAGGGGTTCTCACAGATGCAGCCACTGAAACAGCTCCGAGCAGAGGCCAAGGAGCCTGGCCTGGGCTGTGTCCAGGGACAGGAAGACAACCTATTATGCTTGTAGCCGGTTAAGTGGGATAAATCTATGTGTTTCCTGCTGGCCTATTCCTGCTTCTTTTTGGGCCTCAGGGCTGTGTGTGTGAAGGTTTTATGTTCATGCAGCCAGCAGCAGACACAGGCCTCTTTTCCCTGAGCTGGTGGTCTGTCGCACCTCTGGGAGGTAATTATTGAGCTTCCGCTCGATTCCTGTACTCTACTCTGCACGTGTTGCTGTGGGGACCCAAGAGAAAAACTGAGGTTCTTCGGTTGATGAGCAGACTGTGCTGCCAGGCAGACTGCTCCTTGAGAAATGTCCTGGGCAAAGGTAGAAATAAGACAGGAGGCAGAGCAGGCGTGAGGCAGGTAGTGTGTTTCTGTTGGTATATTGGGAACTACAGGAATAATCATTAGATGTGGAATAACACGCACACATGCATGCACACAGGTATATTTGACACCCAGGGATCTTGCGGGCAGATGCAAGGGAGATTTGGGTTTAAGATGAGAGAGGGGCCAGATTTCTGAACCAGCTGCCAGGAGAGTTTGAATGGAGAGGTCCAGCAGTGGGTAGGGAGTGTGGGGTGGCATGGGGGTCCTAGGTGCTGGGAGAGACCATGAAAAAGGACAGGTTCCCCCATAAGCCCAAGACAAGGGGTTACTAGTCACAGACAGGCTTCTGCTGGGTCAGTGGCCTGTCTGTAAGAGGGACTGGCAACGCATGGGATTCTGAGGCAGCCCCCAAACCTTAGCCAATAACAATTTCAGGGACCTCTCTGGGTCCCCTTTTCCTTCCCCATAAGAAGATTATTTCTCATTTGGTCAATGCCTAAAGTATCTTTACCACAGAGTAATACTTTTATACCATAATTTGAGATATGGCCTAAAATGTACCAGTCCTGCCGAGGGAGACAACCCCACACGGAGGCTAGAAGTACAGGCTTTGGATTCCGTGAGGCCTGAGACCCATCCCAGCTCTGCCATTGGCTTCTGAGGTGATTTCCATCGCTCTCTGAGCCTCATCTGCTTAATCTGTAAATTGGGGACTATAATCGACACCTTCCTTACAGGGTCCTTGTAGGGATGAAAAGAACTCAAGCATTTTTTGTGCAGTCAAGTTTGTAAACCGTCAACAAATAGCAGCTGAGTTCACTCATGCAAATGAGTGTAAAAGGTTCATTGATCAACACACAAATGACAGGATCTCTATTTATGTAAGAGAAAAAGCAAAGAGAACTCAGAGGACAGTGAGGGGCTTAAAGAGGGAGAAGAAAGTGGAGGAAAGAAGCAATGACAGCCAAGGCTGCTCACTCAAGACAAAGATGCACCGTCTCACCACCCTGCCCAGAGAAACTTCTGGTTCCCACGAGCAGGTCTAAGACATTGACCACACTCAGTGAGGGATTATCCTGCTGCCTGGTCCTGAAGCAGGTGGCTTGGCTTCCGATCATTTCTCTGGATATTTGACGTAGGTACAGGAACCTCATTCCCAGGTCAATTACTAATTAAATATATTTCAGGTCGAGACTTGGTCTCTGGCCTTAACCATATACTGTCTGGATGGGGAGATTAAGCTCCAGGAAAACGAGAAGCGGTGACAGGTTGAACTGGGAAGGTGCCGAGCACTAGCTGTGCGTTGGAAGCAGGGGCCCCAGGGCTGGGACAGCCAGAGACAACACGGAGGAGCCACCTTTCAGGCTGAGACTCGAAGAGTAGGGTCTGTACAACCAGAGTGAATGGAAGGGCATTCCCGCCAGCAGAACAGCAAGAATAAAACTGGGAGCCCGGACAACACAGTAGGGATTCCTGGTCTCCCTGGAATGAAGAGCTTGTATGGGGGGGCGGGCACAAGGAACTCGTCAGTCCCCGCTGAGGCCCCGCCTAGGGAAGGGTCTGACAGGAGGCTGCTCAAATAGAGTCAGGCTCCCAGGGGTGGCGAGAGACACCTCGGAATGGGGACAGGGGGATGGCGAAGTAATGGGGATCAACAGGATGGAAGGGAAGGAAGATCAAAGCAGGGTGTCCAAGCCAAGGGAACCACCTCAGACAACGCAAGGACAAGCAGACATGCTTGGGTGGGGGGCAGGGCGTGGGGGGCACTGTCAGGTGAAAGTTGGCGCTTGAATTAGGGAAGGTGAAGTTGGGCAAGTGCCCAGTGGAGAGGAAGGTCTCCTGCCTGCTCATTCTTTGTTTCAAGGGCTAACAAATTCTGCAGCTAATAAAAAATATAGCTTAATCTAACTCTCCATAAAGATCACAGACTTTCAGGAACTCAGACAGTAAGTCCACACATATTAAAAAAAAAAAAAAGACTTTGAGCTAATGTGCTTTCTGACTCCATTTTCCAGCTATTTCTCTCCATTGCATCAAGCACGCGTAGACAGACACGCCCTTTAGAGTCTGATTCTAGTATATTCAGATCTTATCAGCCCTGTCCTTTGGAAGTCATGGGAGTTACCCTGTTGTAAGCTGAATGATGGCAAATGTGTGGCAGCTTTAATCTTTCATTCTTGTCATGTCCATACATACCATTTTAATGGCAGAACAATGAGATTACTGGCATCAAAGCCATTAACATCTTCCTGTCCCCAAGCTCGTTCTTGGATCGTTTTGCCTGAGGTTGCCAAAAAAAAAGAACCAAAGAGTAAAGCCTCTTCCTTCAAACTAGGGGGATATTCCTTGGTAGTTATATTTTTCAAGTCAATTAAAATTGGTTTAGCTGGTTTCTTTAGAATATAGAAAGGTTAAGAGGTCCTGGTTTTTTAGCTCGAATTACAGAATTTCCTCATGACCAGCTCTACTGTTAATTCAGCCTATTTTAGGAGGATATTTAAGCTTCAGATAAAGAATAAAAACTCAAGCCCAAGGGAGAATTAGAGTGTGAGTTGTGATTAAATTGGTGCTTGTATTCTGAAATTATGGAAGATGACTGGGATCCCCTTTGGCCAAGCTGAAGCCAGATTTATAACTCTCACTCCAGTCATAAGGATTAACAGTTAACTTTAATTCAAAGTCAGTATAAATGAGCACTGGAGAGAGAGTCTCCCCACGCACGCTGGACCCAGCACCCTAACTTACTGACAGAAACCAGCTGTTTCACTTGAGAAGTCATGGGGGAGGGCCAAAAATTTCAGGCAAAAGTGAAACAAGTGAGGTATTCCCAGGTCCCAGTGACACAGCACTATTTTAAAGGTGTCCTCTGGGCAATTGGGTAGTGACCAGAAAATTCTAAATGTGCACATATTTAGATACAGCAATTCCGTTCTTAGGACTATCCCATACAGAGGTACTCACAAATGCATACAAAGATCGTGCAGAAGGATGTTTATCACAAGGTCATTTGCAATAGCAAGAAGTGGGTGACAACCTAAATAACCATCAATTGGGACTGGGTTAAATAAATAATAGTACCTTCACACAAAAGGGTAATATTCCTTCAAAAGAAGAAGATAGATTTATGTGTAGTGACAGGAAAACATCCTTGGCATGTTGCTTAGTGAATAAAGCAAGCTTCAGAGTAGAATGTGAATACCAATGAAAAAGGAAAAACTGAAAGCATCGACACATGCCATTGTGGATAAGAACATACAGCTGCAGTCAGACTGCTTGGATTCAAATCCCTATCTCTACTACTTGCCAACTAGTCACCATGGGCATGTGAAGGAGGCCTTGGTTTCCTCATCTGTAAAACGGGAATAATAGAGTACCTGCCTCATAGACACATCATGGGCTTTCAGAAAAAATATTAGAAATGATCAACTCTGGGAGGTGGACTAGGAGGAAAAGGGAACTTGAATTTTTATCATATTCACTTCAAGACTATTTTATATTTTTTGCAGGAATGTTTAAACAGACTTTTAAAAAATGTTCTCTCTGAACTAGAAGCCGTCTATTAACAGATGACAACTCTTGCCATGCCCTCAGTTGACTGAGGATTAATGAAAGGTGAAGATATTTTTCAGTTCAACCAGAACCTTGAGATACTCTGAGACTCTTCTCCCAGCAGAGGGAGGCCTCGGTCAACAGGAGAGCCACACCCACTTAGAAGCCCAAAATTCTTGGCACAAATGACTCGGTCCAGCCCCCCACGCTGAAAGACCTGACCGACTCTAGCGTGGTTCCTATCAGCCCAAGACCATGTCCCGAGGCTGACCCCAGCCCCCTTACAATGCCTGTCTAAGACAGCTTGACCCTGTCAGAGGAATTCACTGTTTGTTCCAGCTAAAAACTGACTATAGGCCCCTGACATCCCTTTTCTTAGAGCAGGTACTTTAGAAAACTTGCAGTTATAAATCCTTTCTCTGCCCCTCTGAGAGGTACATCTTCTACCACCTAGAAATGTCTCCTCAAGGATCTGAGAGCTATCTCTGTGAAATGCAAACATCAAGGGAGGTAGCGCCCTCGTCTCCTAGTCTTGTGGGAGGCGGGAGACTCACTTTGGTGGGTGCCTTGCTCCAATTTGCAAAACTGCCTTCTGTCGTAAAGAGATGAGGAGTTTGTTTCTCTTCTGGACAAGGACCTATTAGCAAACACAGATGGCCTAATCACACTGACCACCCCCCTCTTACGTCCTGCGGTACTTTTCCTCGAGCGCAACCCAGTGTTTCAAAAGTCTCCTGCCCTTTATTTCAGTATTTGGGCTCAGTCCTATACTGAAGTCTCTCTCCCCTATGGTAGCAGTCTGAATAAAATCTGTCTTGCCGCCTTTAACAGCTGTCCACCTCTGTTTCTCGTTGATACCCCTGTGAGGGAGGACCTGGTTCAGGGGAAAGCCAGCACCGTGGGGAAGGGAGGCCTTGGCATTACCCTGGAGGTATTTACTAAATCTCTGCCTCCCAGTAAACGCCAGAGAAAGAAGAGGGTAGTGGTGGTTCACCACACAAAAGACAACCGAAATGTGCAGGAGATTTTCCCTCCCATATGAACGTTATAATAATTCCTTTACTGAGCGTTCTGCAAAGCACTAGGAAATATGCTAACCTCTCAATATACAGCATCTCACTAAATCCTTACAGCAACTTTAGGAGATAGGTGTTGTTATTTTCTTGGAATTTCTAAATCTAAGATTAAGAAATTTGCTCAAGATGACACAGCTCAGAGTAGCAAACCTAGGCATCGGATTCTAGTGTCTCTGCCTCCACAAGCTTTTGCATGGCCTTGATGGTAACTGTGCAAATGAAGTCCAGCTTAAATTCACTGTTGATGCTAGAAAGTTTCATCTCTGTGGAAAGTAGCTATGTCTTAGTATACGCAATCAATAAAACAATAGCCTTACTAAAACAATAAGAACGACATGCGTCTCTGTGGTAGAACACTCAGCTTTATTCCTTCAAAACTGTAGTCATAGTTCAGATGACAGAACCCTGTCTTCTTTTCTTCATAGCCCTTACTGGCCTCTGAAGTGTCTTCTCCTGAGCTGTCTCACTCCCAGCCAGAACGTCAGCTCCTAATGGGTAGAGATTTCATCTGTTTTGTTAACGTCTGTCGCTGCAGTGTCTATAAAAGTGCTTGGCCATTAGTTGGCACCCAATAAATATTTGTTGAAGGAAGGAAGAGGGATGGAAGGAGAGAGGGAGGAAGGAGGAAGGAAGGGAGGAAGAAATGAAGGGAAGGAGAGAGGAAGGGAATTAAAATAGGATTTAGAAATATAATATCTCTAATTCAGTCCCCACCACCACCCAAACTTAATGATGCGGGAGCTGCAGTCCGGAGAGGTAGGTGACCAGTCAGCAGGGAGCAGCTCGCTACGCCTCAATCTAGTCATCTACTCTCTCCTTCTTCATGGTGTTGATGGGGGAGAAGGGGGCAGCTTTGAGAATAGCTTAGATTTTACAAGCTTCCTCAACCTCAGCACTAACGAAATTTTGGGCCAGAAAATCCTTTGTTGTAAGGGAAAGTCTGTGCATTGTAAGATGACTAGCCACATCCCTGGCCTCTAGCCACTTGATGCCTGTAGTACTGCCCCGCCCCTCCATTTCCCCAGTCCCTGCCTCTGAGTGTGACAACCAAAGGTCCTGGGACTGGGGGCTGGGGATGGAGGGATAGGACTCGGGGCAGGGGGGGGGAGGGGGGGGCGGGGGGGGGAGCGGGGCGGGGGGGGGGGGGGGAGGAAATTGGCCAAAGTTGAGAACCACTGGATGAGAAGATAACGCAATGATTGTTTACTAACTAGGTAAGGAGTAATTAAACTCCAGTGCTTCAACAGAAGTGGGAGACTTTTCAGGCTTTCAAGGGGTACTCAAAGCCTTTGCAAACACTGGGGACAGAACTGGAATCTTGGGAGCTGCAATGGTTCTAAACTCCAGAGGCAAAGGAATATTCATCAACATGATGACTCAGGAAATAAACATTCTCCTGGTCAGCCTGCCATTCCAGGTCAGAATTTAAGGAATTTAGTAAGAAGATTGATCTGTGGGCTCACAGTGAGAGACTCTGATGAGCAACAAGCCAGGCAGATTCAAACGCCTCAGGCTATCCTCCCTCAGCCCGGCACAGCCATTTTTGACCCCAGTTACAGACTTGAAACGCCGCAGGGGAATTCGGTGGAAATCATTTGAACCTTTATTTGATATGGAGCCTCTGACCCAAGCAATTCAGAAAGCAATTAAAGAAGAGGACCTGGAAGAATTGACGGTGACAGTGACGTAGTTTGGGTTTTGTTGACAAATAGTCAGTGTAAATAATAATCAGTGGCATCTTAAATTAGATCTGAATGTGAATAAGAATCAAGAAGGATCCCAAAGAGGTCAGTACAGGAAACTATCTTAGCCAATATATGGTGCTCATTAACAACCTGGAGGAGAATGTAAATTCGACTTAGATTAAATTTGCAGATAATGCAAAATGAGTGAGAAATGGCAAATGCAGAAGTAAGCTAAAATTACCAAAGGACCTGGGCATTTGAGAACCTTGGTCAGAACTAAATAAGATGGAATTTAATGAGAAAAGGGAAAGTATTACACGGTTAGATTTGAATTTGATTATACTTGACGGCAGAGTAATCAGATAGCATACCCAAGGAAGAGGCTGGGGTAGGGGGTGGAGAAGCTAAAGGGACACTTGGTATTCCTCCAACACACCTTGCAGGTTGGCTTAATAATTTAGCACATTGTGTTTTAAGGAGATTTTGCAGCAGGGGAAGTCGGAAGTGGCCGTTAGGAACCTGCAGTCCCTGCGATCCTCGTTCAGAGAGAGAGTTTTGCTAGAGGAAAAGAAAATTCTGGTGAAGTCCAGATCCTAGTATGGCTACAAGGCAATTCAATGTTTTGCAAATTATCATTCTGTCACCACCATCATCATCACCTACAGAGTTCCTACAGATAGCCCAGACTCTGGTATAAGAAATTTAGTGAGCTTTTTAAAAAAATCTATAACAAAGGCTGGTGGACATTTATTTGTGACTTTAATACATACATGTATATTGAAGAATAGAGCGCTCATAACAGAATACACACAGGAAGATGAAGACCAGTGTAATGGTAAATGTTTCTTTTTCCCTGATAACATAGAATAATATAAAAAGCACTTTAAAATGCTTAAGTGGCTTTTTGTTGCTTTTTTTTCTTTAAATGCTCACAACCAGGTATTATCATCCACATTTTACAAATGAGGAAATGGAGACAGAGAAAGCTTGGATGTTTTGCCTAAGATCACGCAGCAAATGGCAGAGAAGGGATTTCCAACCCACGGTCTTTGGGGAGCAAACAGCAGCAGGGCAAACGGGTGAGAAAACCTGGGAGATCCCCAACAGAGAGAAGTGGGGAATTCTATTTGTAGGCAAGACTGACTCTAGGCAAAGAAACATGACATTTGCCTTCCATATTCTGTATCCCTTTTCAGAACCTTCCTACATCGGTTAGGGATTTATTTGGCTGCAAGAAAAACCTTATTAACAGTGGCTGAAGCAAATAAGCGTTTGTCATGTGTAACAAGACAGAGGTGGACAGATGCTGGTGATGATTTCTCATTTCAGCAGTGTCAGATGGCTGATGTCTCTTTATTTCTTGGCCATTCTCTCATGCCTGCAAGATGGCTGCTAGAGCTGGATGGAATGTCTGCATCCAAGGCATGAAGAAGGTGGAAGGGCAGTGCCATCCACATCTGTTTCCTTTATCAGGAAGATAAAAGTTTTCCCAGAACCCACCACAAGCTGCCTTCTATTTAGGTCTCATTGGCCAAAAGAGGTCACATGGTCACCCCTGTGGGCGTTGGGGGGTGGAGGGGTGGAGGGGAAACTGAGACAGTAGGAAACAGGATTGCTATGATTGAGATGAAGCAGCCATGATTCATTGCCTGAGGCTGGGCCTGGGGTTCTCTTAGCAATGAAGATAGGAGAGGTGGGTGTTGAGTAAAAGATAAATGGATCTACAACAGCTTCCTTCTCTCCTTCTCTCTTCCTTTCAGCTAAGCAGCCTGATTCCTGTAGTACCTGATCTGAGCAGCTGTCACATTCTAGCTAAAGTATGAGCCACTAATATGTGCCCATTCCTACTGTTCATTTTCAGTAGTGTTTCCAGAGGAACTTAAATCAGACATCTGTAGGAGTGGGTTCTAGAAAGCCAACCCTTTACAGGGACAGGCGTCCTTGGAGGAGTTCAAATGTTCACTGGGGTAAGGGTCTGCCAGGCATTTCTAGGCAGTAAATAAAGTCAGAATTAGAGGCTCCCAAACACAGAGGAACAACCTGATGGATCCTTCAAACAAGGAGGATCAGCCTTTGTATCAGGAGACGATGCTGGGCAGCTTTTTAGAAAGTTAAACATATAATTATCATACGACCAAGCAATCTACTCCCAGGTATTTACCCAAGAGAAATGAAAACATGTTTACTCAAAGACATGAATGTTCACAGCAGCTCTCCGTATTATAGCCGAAAAGAAAACAAATAAAAACAAAACAAAGTAAAAAAATTGAAAACAACTCAAAAATATCCATCAACTGGTGAATGAAGAAAGAAATTGAGAGGGAGCCACGCAATGGAACACTGTTTATCAGTAGACAGGAACAACGTCTGGTACATGCAACAGTGTGTTGTGTCTGAATTGAAAAGCACCACAGTAAGTGGAAGACACCGGATGCAGAAGACTCCACACTGCAGAATAGCACTTACAGGAAATTCCAGAAAAGACAACGCTGATCTGTAGCAACGGAAGAATTATCGGTGGTCTACTGAAGCTCAGGGAAATTTTGGGGGAGATGGGGATGTTCAATGCCTTGATTGTGGTGTTTGTATGTGTTTTTCAAAACCCAACAAAGTATACCCTTAAAATGGATGCATTTTAATACGTACATGATGCCTCAGTAAAGTTGGTTTCGTTTTTAAAAATCTTGTCCATATTTCCATTTTCATGTTTTCTTTTTGTTTTTGCTTCTTTTGTTCCTAATCAAGGTCCTTTTGGAAAATGCTAACTTTGTCTGGCAGAACTCCAGGAAAAGTGATATTTTTCCCAATATCTACAGGAAATGCAGAGTGCCTTAATGATTACAGGGGACTTCACAGCTGTTACCCAAATTCAACAACAGCAAGGGACAGTGTGATGGGTAATTTTATGCATCAACTGGGCTAGGCCACAGTTACCCAGCTATTTGGTCAATCGTTATTCTAGGTGTTTCTCTGAAGGTATTTTTTTAGATGAGATTAACATTTAAATCAGTAGACTTCGAGTAAAGCAGATTGCCCTCCACAACGTGGACGGTCCCATCCAATCAGCTGAAGTGCTTAATGGAAAAAGACTGACTTCCCCCAAGGAAGAAGGAATTCTGCCTGCAGTCTGCTTTTGGACTCTGCAACTCCTCCCTGGGTCTCCATCCGGCTAGCATATCTCATCAGATTTTGGACTTGCCAAGTCTCCACAATTGCTTGAGCCAATTCTTTAAAATCTCTCTCTCTGTGTTTATATATGTACATACACACATCGTGTTAGTTCTGTTTCCCTGGAGAATCCTGACTAACGCAGACAGGGAGAGCTGTGAAATTAGAGAGAGTGAGGAAGCTCCAGGCCCACAATGTACAAGTTGCTGCAGAAGGCTTAGCAATGAAGAGCAGGGTTGAAAAGGGAGGGTCTACACCACACCACCAGGGTTCTAACACCAACGGCTTGATCATGGGCAAGGGCTTATGTTTTCTAAGACTCTCCCTCCCCAGGAAAGAGATAGTAAAATCACCTACTTGTTAATAAGGGTTAAATGAGACATCAATACAAAGCAATTCTCACTTTACCTTAAATGATGTTGACCCCGAGAGGTCACACAGAGTTAAGCCCCCAACTTCCATTGCACTGCTTTTTCCACTGCCTCTGGATACATATATATTGTCCCCTCCTTTTGATGACAACCAAACTGCCACACTACTTTGAACCTTAAGAGCACCAGTAGTAAACTTGAACTTGAATTCTGATTTTGGTAGGATGGATTGTCACACTATCATGATATTAGGTGCTATGATAGGGAGTTTTAAGTGGCTTCCAGACAACTCATTTGAGCTGACCTTATTCTTCTCATAACCATGGTCAGCAGGCTTTGAGAAACTCCAGTCATGCCGCATGACACTGCTCTGCCATCAGGACCCACTCCTTCCTCAGCACTCCCACAAGGCCATGACAGGAAGCTCCACGTATGCATGTGCGTATGTGTTTGCGTGTGTGTGTACTGGGCCCACCAGACACCCTTGTTTCCTCCGTAATGCAATATACTGGTCTGAATACCTGGGTGCCACAGAGCTAGGCGCCATCAAGAAGGAGCACGAGAGAGATGGATAGATGTATCTTGATTTGATAAGTCAAATCAGATTAAACTAATGGCATTTCAGAGATTTTTCTGAATAATTTTTTCCTTAAGAACTTGCCACTAAAGTTGGTTGCAACTTTGCCTGGCTAGAGTTGAGAAACTACGGCCAGGAGAAGCCGGCTGGCTCGGGTGATGATTGGGAGATAATTAGACCTCACATTTGTGCGGTCAGCTCTTCACATGCAGTCTATAGAGTGCTTTCACATTCATGGTCTTTTTCATTTTGGTCCTTACAAATATACCAGGAGAAAGGCAAGATGAGGAGCACAGCCTCTGTGGATAGGTCCTCTCTGGATAGAAGAAAGAACTAGAGTTGCTTAGGCCCAGAACTGTGCCAGCCCCACCCTTTGTGCCATCACCTCCTCTGCTCTGGGTCTCAGTGCTCACTTCCACGCTGTCTGAGGGATGGGGATAACGTCTGAAGACTCCAGCCTTCCAGGCAGGGTTAATCTAGAGTAGGCAGCTGCTTGTACAGTGGCTTTCATTTCCCCAGGAGGCCAAGGGACACAGGCATATACCTGTGGAAAGTTCTGGAAAATAGTGTCCCTTGTTCACCAGATCCTTTGCCCAATGCTCAGCTCTCTCTGGGGGTGATCTAAGGAAGTGCTTCCTTTGTGGTCACCCTCAACTCCCCCTGTCTGTTACTTTGTCAACTTTAAAGGGGTCATAGTCACACTGAGGATGTTCAGAAGAGATGGGTCAGGATGGGGGGGGGAGCAATCATTCCATCTGAGGAAGTGTTGATGGCGTGGGAAATATCTGGTGAGGAGAAGGATCAGGGTGGGCATGATGGTGTCTATAAACACTTGAAGGAGTGACGGGAGGACTGGGCAGGACAGAATAGGACCACATGACGCAGGGGAGCTAGAGAGACACATTTAGGTTCCAAATAAGGAAGAGTTTTCGAATGTCAGTGTTCTCCAAAGATGAGAAGGAGTGAGTTTTCCAGCACTGGTGATGTTGAAGTGTGGGCACAAGGAGCACTGGGCAAGGAAGTAGTTTAGGAGGTGAGCAGTTAGGTTAGATCAGAGCTTCTCAACTGGGGGTGATCCCCCCCCACACAGGGGGATATTTGCAATGTCTACAGACATTTTGGTTGTCACAACTGAGGGGTGCTATTAGCATAATGGGTAGAGGCCAGGGATGCTGCTCGACATCTTACAATGCACAGGACAGCCCCCCACAGCAAAGAATCATCCAGCCAAAATATGGACAGTGCTGAGGTTGAGAAACCCTGGAGAGCATAAACTGTAAGGCTGGAGTCTGGGGTAATCGCCCCCTCCAACCTGTCCAGTAATTC
Source organism: Equus caballus (assembly GCF_041296265.1). Classification (NCBI taxonomy): domain Eukaryota; kingdom Metazoa; phylum Chordata; class Mammalia; order Perissodactyla; family Equidae; genus Equus; species Equus caballus. Next base: position 84,683,342 of record NC_091691.1, read on the forward strand.
AGAAAACCACAGAAGGCAACCAGTGAAATGCCAAGAATATCTCAATTTCAAGGAGGATCACGCAAGTAGGATACTCAAGTAGACAGATCTCAGAAATATATTTTCACTTTCAGACACTGTGGGCTATATTTTGGGACTCTGGCCATCCCTGCTGTAGCCAAAACTATGAGCCTGTTATTCTCCAAAAGCGAATTTATATGTTCCCACCACTTCCGCCTACTTCTGCGTATGAGTTGGAAGGCGATGGGCAGAAACGGGAGGCGGGGGAATAGCTGAACATCGGCGAACAGAGAAGTCTGCATGAGCTCTCACATAAAGGCCTCTAAAAGTCCTCCCTACCATCTCTTCTAACATTATTTTTAATATACTTTTATGCCTTCTGGGTGATGAAATTTATCAAACCCCAGAAAAATCCGGGAGCTACAAAGAAATTCATTCTTTACCAGATCTACCACACTCAGAGCTTAAGAATCAGATGGATCTGAGGCCAGCTCTTGGCTCTGCTAATTACCATCTGGGCATTGGGTAAGTTATCGAATCTTTTTGAGCCTCAGTTTCCTCATTTATAAATTGGGACGAATAACGTCTACTTCATACGACGGCTGTGAAGATTACACAAGCGAATGCACGTACAACCACGCACAACGCCTGGTACATAATAGATGGTGGCTAAGCGGCAGCTATTATTTGTACAATTATCTCCTCAGGGGTCTAAATAGCATGTGGCGTTGGGTTAGGCACTGAACAAGGAAATTATGCCATCTTGAGACTCACAATGTAAGACAGAAATTAGCTTGCCCTCATTATAGTTCTCTACTATTATTAATTAAAACAAATAAGTAGCTGCCAGTCGATAGACTCCCATGACGTCACTTAATCCTCCTAACATCCTAGGAAGGGAGGTATTAATAACTCAATTTATAGATGAAGAAATAGAGATGCACATGCTAAGTCACTGGCCTGAGGTCACTCAGTAGCTCTTCGTGGCAGAGACAGGATTAGGACCCTGCTGACTCCCTCTTCCCGCCATTTCCCTTCTCAGCCCGCCTCCTTCGCTCTGGCCTGAGCTTGGGAATCTTGGAGTCTCTCACAGCAGCAAGACCTGCCCTCAAAGCCTTCACAGGCCCCATGTATAAATGACCAGTTACAGCAAAAATAGCAGACACTCCCAACCTGGAAGCCCCGTGGGGCAATGATAGAGATGCACGAGCTATTTTCCATATTTCAAGAAGTCCATCCTAAAGACATATGTTTACCTCTGATGAAGCTGAAAAGATTAACTAAAATGTGACGTTTTTTGATTTAGTCTGGAATTGCATCGACCCTCACTGATTATTTCAGCCTGATTAGAAGCTCCCATGGACAGTTCCTTATGCCTTTGATGAATGAAAATGGGAAATCTAAACAGTATGTCCTGTTTCACTGTAAGAAACCCATCAAAACCTGAACTCCATGGGAGGAAAATAAGAAAGAATGCCCTTAGTGATGAAATGTCTGGGAGTCACTGAGCTAAAAGGAAACAGCACAAATCATGAGATATCAGGACAAGACAACGTGTGCCCAAGGATCTGGGGAGAAGGGCCATTGTGTATGAGACTGCCCTGCGCAGTGCCCTGTGTAAGGGATACTGCCACATCCGTCACCGTGTGTTCCTAGCCCCTGACAAGAGTTGATGGGACATTCTGGACTTACTCCTCCGTAAGCTGTGGGAAACCTATAACCTGTGTGGCTGGGTCAAAATAAGGAGCTGGGTCAATCAAGTTTCTCTCTTGGAAGTCAGGAATTAGGAAACTGAGAGATGGAGGCAGTTTCTAGCAGAGGCAGAGGACAGGCAGCCATGTGGAAAGTTGTCCGCTTATGGAGAGTGCTAGGGTGGGTGCTGTGGCCACATAGCCAGCCGAAGTTGTGTGGGAATGGAAAACAACTCATTGATGGGCATGGAAGTCAGTCCAGAGAGCAGGGAATGGAACAGATGAGGAGAGGAGGAATCTTTCATGAGGAGTGGCTCCCAGGTGCCCCAGGCGAACCACACAGTTCCTATCTTTGAATTTCCTGAAATTTCCATTTGTTTTTACAACAAATCTCTCTTTGCTTGAGCTAGCTAGGTGGGTCTCTCTTTCTAGCACATAAAGGGGCCTGATTAGCCCAGACCTTCCAAGAGTTTGGGGAAATACCCTTAAAATCACATCACAGAGACATGCTCTGTGGAAAAGTCATAAGATTTAAAGGGACCTGAATTCTTTATATATCTAAAAAGATGTATATTTCATGCCTATGGAGTAGAGAGCCCATTGGGGGAAAGAGCCCTAAAATTTCCTGGAAAATGCCACCTGGGAGTGGAGAGAGGAGCACACGAGGATGTGCCCTGGAAGTCTCCCCCAGGGCTGCCAAACCAAAGAGGAATTAACACCATCCTATTGGCCAGATTAATTTGCTGGATCTTACTCTTTGTATTTCTTTTCCCTCTACTCTCTCAGCACCGTGATAAATTGAAGACTGGGCTCCATTCTTTACCCTCCCTGCATCAGCATTCCCATCACAGTCTCACTGGGAGCAGTGCACGCTTCCCCACCCCTAGACTTTGGGATTAGCCATGTGACTTACTTTGGCCAATGGCACGAGAGAGAAATGACAATGTGTGAGTTCTCGGTCTAAGCCTTAAGAGACCTTGCCTGCTGTGTCTCTGCCACTGTCAGGAGAAGAAGGAGCTCTGGCTAGCCCGCGGGTTCCAGCAGGGTGAGAGACCCGTGGAGCAGACCTAAACCAAACCTTGGCCTGGAGCCCAGCCCAGCAAAGCTGACATGCAATCAGCAGAGCCACCCCAGCCCGCATGCATATACATGAAAAATAAATCTTATGGTTGCATGCGGCTGAAATGCCGTGGCTCTTCGTTACAAAGAACTTTTGTAGAAGTAGTAAATGACAAGGTTCATTTAGAAAGATTAGATTAAACATTCCTAAATGGGGAATTCAGTGAAGGGCCGTCCTAATTACAGCCACAATGATAAGAGGGTACAGCCCCCCCAGTGAGCCGATGGGGTGCCGGCCATGGTAGTTAGCAAGAGACTTCCTAAGGGATGTAGAAACTTGGGGCAGAGGAGTGGGGCTAGAGGTCCAGCTTTTCCTCCCCATGAGGAGATTCCCCTCCTTACCAGCCTTATAAAATTTAGTTTTACTGTATTAAATAAATTTTTTGTTTCCCCACATGCCTGAGGTACACTGGGTTGGTTCTGGCCATTTACCAGCTGTCCATCAAACGCCACTTGCTCCTTCTTCCACAGTGGTGCAGTCAGAGCCAGGCACCTGACTATCACAGCTACAACTCCCAGCCTCTCTGGCAGTTACCTGTGACCATGTGGCTGAGTTTTGACCAAAGAAATGTGAGTAGATGACGTAAGTGCTGCATTCAGGCTGGTATATTATGAGGGTGGGCATGCTTCCTCACGTTCCCCTTCCTGCCAGCTGCAATGTCAGCCATGCAGACAGGGACGGTACGCTAGGACAGTACTAATTAAGCAGGGTCCGAGCATCAGCTGCTCATCTTCGAACGGTTACTCATCTACAACAAGATAAAGAGCTTGTGCCAGAATGAAATCAACCATATCACTAAACACATTGTTGCGTTCAGCTGACACTCTTTCCCATAGTAAGATGTTCTCGATGAAGGAAGCAGTTCATTGATTTACATTCTGGCGCAAGCTCCTTATCTCCTTGCAGAACAGCTCTTTGAGAATCAGCACACTAGGGTACGGTAGAGGCACAAGACTGAATGAACCTGGGTCTCTGAATATCCATGTGGAATAGAGCTGCCTGCCAAGCTAGAACACCTGCCATGAACTATAACAAAAAAAGGGAAACCAACCTCTCTTTTGAATGTGGCATTGCATTGTGAGATCTTGCTCTCTCATAGTGGTTTAGCTTCCCCCTAACTAGGTCAGTAGGGTTAATCATCTCTATCTGACAGGGTCGTGATGAAAATTTCCAAAGGGATATGAGAAGATACCCAGCCAGGATCTATTGGGGCTCATTCAACACTGGCTGAATCAAACATGCAATGGTTCCTTTCTCTAACTGGTAACAACTCATTGTTTTTTCTGGCTAGGGGACTGGACTCAAGTTCCTATACCTGCTGGACAATGCATCCATTCATATCTATGGAAGCCCTTCTCTGTGCCCAGGACAGAGCCAGGCACTGTGGATGCAACTGTCAGCAAGACTGACACAGTCGCTGCCCTTATGGGGTGCCGAAGCAAGTCACACGACGAAGCCCAAGTCTACGTACAGAAGGCCTGTGGGCTGGGGTGCTTAGAGCAAGAGCTGAAGTGAATAGAGGGACACAGGTACTTCCTGACCTGCAGCAGACACAGAGGCAGTGGGTTGCCTGGATTAGCAGGAAAGTTGCACTTTGGGTACATCTGTTCCCATACTTTAATGTATTTACAGTGGGTTTCCCTGGGTCTCATGGGGGAAAAACTTCTTTTACAGAGTCTAAAATAATCTTGATTAAACAAGGGCAAAGGCAAGGGACATTTCTCTATAACTTAATCTGGAGAGATAAAGGTTTAATCCTCCTCCAAAGACCTAGGGTTGTAGAAGGCATTTAGACATGAGCAGTTCTTAGGTTAGTTGACCATTCATCCACACTATGATCCAGGCTTGCTGCAAGCACACAGAGGAACGAGACCGAGTTGCTGTGTTCATCCAAGTTCACCACCAAGTGGGAGGCGGTAAGCCTATGGATGATCACCTGACAGTGGAACATCCGCTTGCTAATGAGCAGAGGCTGGGAACCCAGGACGATGGAGTCCAGGTCAATGTGGACTTTTTCCCATTGGTTTTCACTTAGGTCCTTCCCTCAGGATAGTATTACTGCTTTTCCTTGGCTAATCATAGAGATCTTGAAATTAGCTTTCTTCTTCTTTTTTTTTAACCTTATAGCCAGACACATGCATGGAAATAGTCTTCCAAGCCCAAGAATACTCAGTCATGCAATATGCATGTGTAATCAGCTAAGAATGGCACAAATGTATTGAATCACCAGATATTTGGAGAAAATTGTAGGATTTCAACTTCATCAGTATCAACACCAGTGTTGACAGGGAACACCAGGGATGCACCAGAGAGACAATTCACCAGCACTTGGTGAGGAACAGGCCTGCAGGAACACACAAATACACCCCCAGCTCTGGCAGCCGGACTGTAGGCAACAGCATCCTACCAGCTTCTATTTATTGTTGCATTGCCATGGTGCCCATTCCCTTTGTATCCATGGCACTGAGGACCTCAGAAGTTGGGCTGAGGTGACCATTCTTCTGATCTGAGAAAAGAGGAGCAGAGGAAATTCGGGCAACTCTAGAGAGGTGTGTAGATAGCAGTTTAGGGACAGTTTGAGCTTTGGGGACAGTAGATGCAGCCTAGGGAAATTGGCATAAAATCTTCATCTATTATATGGGAGCAGTATGCTTGTGAAAGGAGCCAGGTGTATGGTAAAACTATTGTTAGCTCTGTTCACATAACATATCCTTCCTGCTCCATCCTCCATCTCACCATACAAATGGGCAGGGGTGCCTCTGAAAACCCAGGTGGGGTAAGGATATTACTGGTGGTGCTGGTGAGAAAGCGTGGGAAGAGGAATCTGCAAGAGGGAGGCAAAGATATGGAGGTCTGGGGGCTGCGACCGCAAGGAGGGAGGTGATCCACGGAGGGGAAAAGGTCTGAGAATCAGAAGTCCCTTGCAATACGGGTTCCAACCCCCTTCAGCAAAAAGAGCATCCTAAGATGCTCAAAGATGGCCTAAGAGCATCCATCCTTTGTGCTCACCCCTCTCAACACCCCCTCGCCCCCCACAACCCGCTCCTGGGATCAGACCGCGGGGGTCACTGCTCCCTCCTGTAGGATCAGAAGTCAGCTAACGCGGGAATTGCCCGGGTGAGGCTGGGGAGGAGGAGTTCACTAAATTGTGTTGGAGCGAAGGCGTCGAGGGTGGGAAGAATTAATCTCATGTGGGGAAGGCAGACGGGACTACGAGGGAAAGGGAGAGGGGCAATGTACACTCAGCCTTTTCATGACTCGGCGGGAAGATGGATGATTTTCGGGGACGGTTGTCCCAGCGCCCTGGCTCGCTCGCTGTACGGAGACGTCAGAGCGCTCAGGTCCGCGGTGGAAGAGCCCCCCAGCCCCCCCGCCCGGGCTTCTATATAAAGTAGGGGCCTCGTGGAGGCTGCAGCAGTGGCGCGGGCGGCGGCGGCGGAGCTCCTCCGAGGTCCGGATCCTACCGTCGCTCCTCCGCGGGGAGAGCGCGCTGTCCGCCCAGCCTAGCCGCGGCGCTCCAAGGGCTTCCCGCCGGGACCATGCGCGGCTGCGAGCTCCCGCTCGTCCTGCTGGCGCTGGTCCTCTGCCAGGCGCCCCGGGGGCCAGCCGCTCCGGTGTCGGCGGGCGGAGGGACCGTGCTGGCCAAGATGTACCCGCGCGGCAACCACTGGGCGGTGGGTGAGTGTCCGGCGCGCACTAGTCCTCGGAGGGATCAGCCAGCTGAAGGGGGCCCGTCTCCCCATCTCTCAGCTTTTCTGGGTCCCGGCTTTGGGGTCCGGGTTTGCTCTGACCTTTCTACCCAAACACCAACCCCGTTCTCCCAAAACTCCACCCCACCCCTCCGCATCCTGAGGAGCCGTCGGTCCCTCAGCAGCCGCAGACTGCTCGCTTGGCCCTGTTCCGCTCTCTGCCCTCTTCCCCAGGGCCCCCGAGCCAGCGCATAGCTCTCTAAAACACCGAACCCTACGGGGAGATCACCTTCCCTCCGCACCTGCTCAACACCTCTTTTTATCCGCCTAATCGCAATCCTGTCTGGCACGGTTCTCTCCTTGAACAACTTTGGGGAGCTGGGTCCCGGAGCGCGTCTCAGAACCCAGGTCCAGCGCGGCGGCCTCGACTCCGACGGCCAAGCGGGGATCCCCGGCTGCGCCTTGCCCCGGGCCAAGCCACAGGTGCGGAACCCGGGCGCCGCGCTCCCGCCCCTGGTTTCAAATCTGTCCAGCGAGCAGTGCCTGAATCCCACCTGCTTGTGGCTCTCTTGAATTTTCTTAGTCCTTCTCCTGCCTTTCCAGCGATTGTCTTTTCCCTGCCCTTCTGTCCAACCCTCCTTCTTTCCAGCTAGCCGACTCCGCGCTCCGGGAATCGCGCCTGCTCTCTACGCTGATCCCGGGCCTCTCTGACCCCTGGGCTCCCCGCTTGTCTCTGCCTCTCAAGACCTGGAGTTTGCCCTCTCCTCTAGGTCCTTTCCCCTTCCCTCTGCCAACAGGTCCTCTTCTCCAGGCAGGGGCTCGGAGCTTCGCTCGTCCCGGCCCCAGGAACCCTATCGGCGAGGACAGCCGCGCAGCAGTGCAAAGGGCAGCCGCGGGGTGGCGGGCGCGCACGCGGCTTCCCCGCCACTGGGAGGCGGGTAGCAGCCCCGCAGCCTCGCGCTCACCCAACGTCACTCCGGGGCTCTCCGCCGAGCCAAGCATAGCCTCTTGCAAATGCAGTGTACGACTTCTTAGAAATCTCTCCGTATTGCCAACTACAACCACCCCAACATTTCCTAGGAAGCTGGAGATCCCTAAAGAGATTTAAGGGCGTGTGTGTGTGTGTCTGTGTGTGTGTCTGTGTGACTATCTCCTTAGTCGTCTACTTAGGAATGGGGAAAGCTGTGTTGGAAAGATACTTGTTAATTCAAATATCAGCCGGTTCACAGATTCTTGGTGTGAAGAGGAGGATTTAGGCGAGGGGGTGAGGCTGGACCTGTCACATCCTCAGCTCCTCTGTGCTGTGTATGTTTCTGTCAGAGAAATACACAACTCGGGGTTGCGATAGCGTATTGGTTACCAAAAGAATCATTTGCCAAGGCTCAGCAACCCCGGGATGAAAGTTATTTCTGATCTCTGAGGGACACTCAGAACCCAGGAGCCTGTTGTGGAGAGGAGAGGTTGATGAGATTGAAAAGCCTGCACGTCAAGAGAGAAGGATACTTAGAAACTGTTAAAGAAGCCAAACCTAGAAATGATGCTTACGGAGGGCTCCTGGGAATTTAGATCAAGCAGCCGTTGTCCAGTCCAGCCACCAACCAGTGGGCTGGGAAGGTGGAATGAAACCTCCAAATTTCCAACCTCTTTTTCTTGGTCTATATTTTTGTACTAAAGAGGCTTATAATTGGGGAACCCTTCAGGCCAAAAGCAGGACAAGAGAGTTAGCTGGGAAGCTGGAATCATGTTATTTCTGGTGCAAGGCAACCCTGATTGGTGCAGTTCCGTAGCACATCTGTCCCCAGGTATTTAGGGCGTCTGTCATTTAATCACCCTTCATAGTGGTGCTTGGGCATTCTTAACCCAAAACTATACTGACAGTGGCAAACCCGATTTTTCTTATTGTTTCCAGATGCACTCTTTTTCCTTTTTCTTCCCTGGCTGGCTGTCTGGAGTTGAAGAACAAAGGAGAGGGAGGTGAGGTAGAAAATCACATTTGGGTCTAAAATGACGTTGTGATTGAGAAAAAGTTCGCTTTGGATAGACAGGCCGTCTGCTGGAATGGAAACATTCACAGCATGAGTGAGATTGTTAGACTTTAGACTGAGCCTTCCACTCTCCTAAGTAGATGCCCGTCCTCCTCAATCACTGAAGGCATGCAGTTTAGCTTTAATTACATCAAACTAAAACTACATGTTGCTGTCTGTGAGGAAGCTGTCAGCACAAATTTGCAGATTAGTTGAGTGAATTGCTTCTTCCAGCTGGGAGAAGCATGGTGTAGCAATGAAAAGCAAGTTAGCAGATTGAAAACTTAACAAATTCTGATCTGCCTTGATGTTCATGGAAATGTTTTGTTTGTGTGATGAAAATATAGGTCAACACTAACCCTGGTAACCATCCCCTGCGCTCCCTTGAAATGCTCCTCATCATGGCTCTGAATTTGGTGTGAAGCTTGTCCTGGAAGGTTGGATTCTGAAATGCCTCTGTCCGGGTACAGAATGGCTTTACATTGTAGCACTGCCCTAGAAACTGTGGCACATAGTTTAAGTATCGTTCCAGAAAGACTAGCTCTTAAAAGTACTCAACACCTTGTCTTGATGGATAGTTTTCTATGTTAGGGTAATCAAGTTTTGAGTTCAAGAAAATTCATTTCTGTTTCAAACCTGCCACTTTAGTGGTGTTTTTAAGTGATTAAAAAAGACAAAACATTTATTTTTCCTCTTGGCAAGGTTTTATTTTTTCAAGTGCCTCTTTTTTCTGTGCTGAGGTCTCCATTATTATGGTATGGACACATAACAAATGATGGGAGAAGAGGTGGAAGTGGGCATAGGATCCGTGTTGCCATGGAGACGATTATTTGGCTGTCAGTAGCCAGCTGACAAATGAAACAGGACCGAGGGAATGTGGGCTTCCCTGGGATGTTCTAGATGGTACGCTTTCCCTAATAATTGGTCTGTGGGCGTCTCAACACCCGCTCACCAAATATGCAGATATTGAAGTCAGTACAATGTCACAAGGATCTATGTTAAATCAATCACAGAATGGAGGACCACTTTATCCTTTCATTTTAGAAAATCCCACAAAATTATTCAGGAATGGCAAAAATGTTTTTATTTGCATGAACACCTCCATCGTCCCTCTGCTTCAATGGCAGTGATGCCTTTCTCATTTCCAGCATCCTAACTGGATGAAAGGCAGAGAGGACAAGAGTGACTGAGGTCATTGCTGAGCGCATCAGGTTCTAATCCTGCTTTCCTATTATCATGATTCAATTTCCTCCTTATAAATCAAGCCAAATGCATCCCGACTTCCTGGGAAGTGTGCAACCTAACCAGGGTTATGGCTAAAATGCAAGGTTATTTAGTGGTCATCCGGGCACCAAGTTGACCAAGCCAATATGTGAGAAGCTAATCATTCAGGATTCCAATTTTTCCGTTGGGACGGTGTCCCCGGTTGGCTCTGGAAATTGTGTGACGTGTCAGGTCGTAAGTGACTTGGCAAGTACTTATACTGCAATGCAGTAAAAATCTCATTTTAAGGCTCCTCAATACTCACAGAATTAATTTTTCTGAATCACATAATGAGTCATACTGATATATGATCCCTCTTCCTTTTTATAACATTAGTGAGCCTTTTGTAGACCTTATCCTTCTTTCCAGACCTCGGAATGATTTCTAGCTGCCTCATATTCTTGGAAAGTTCAAAGACTCTTCAAAGCAGCATAATATAGTAGCGTCTGGGCTGTGAGCTGATTCAATACTACAATCTTTGCTTCCATGTGGGTGATCTTTGGCAAGTCTCATTTTCATCAAACTTATTACGGTCTGGGTCAAATGAAATAATCTGTGTTTAAACATCCTGCAAACTATAAACTGTGATACACGAGCAGCAAAGTCACAGAGAGGGCTTCTCTGCTGGTGGAGGGAGCTGCTGGAAGGGGCCTCTTTCCATTTGCAGTGACTGGGGTCTGTCAAATATTATTCCTGTGATGTTTGCCTGACATATTTCTAATGTCAGTCAATGTTAGAATCACAAAGAGCACTTTCCTTGTGAGCTTTAAATCAAAAGCACCATAGTTTTACTAATATTAGAAATTTGACAGTGCTGTAAAACTCAGTTGAAGAGAGGTGGGAAAAATCAACTGAAGAAAGTAAATAAAATAATGTGAGTGTATTTAAGCAATGGACTAAAGTGTTAAGAATGCAGACATTGAAGGCCAGCCCAGTGGCGTAGTGGTTAAGTTCGCACACTCCATTTCAGTGACCCGGGTTCACAGGTTCAGATTACAGGTGCGGACCAACACACTGCTCATCAAGCCATGCTGTGGCTGCATCCTACACACAAAATAGAGGAAGACTGGCACAGATATTGGCACAGATGTTAGTTCAGGGACAATCCTCCTCAAGCAAAAAGAGGAAGATTGGCAACAGATGTTAGCTCAGGGCCAATCTTCCTCACCAAAAAAAAAAAAAAAAAAAAAGAAAAGAAAAGAAGGAAGGAAAGGAAGGAAGGAGGGAAGAAAGAAAGAATTCAGACTTTGAATTCTGTACCCACTTCTGAGCCTATGGCTATGCCTATTTGCATACATGAATTTCAGGAATTTCCGTGTTTTTAGTGATTTGGCTTCCTGCACAGCAATTTTTATTTATTTATATGGCAGGTGCACATCCCTGGAGCCATTGCTAGACTTTCACTGACCATTTTAGACATCCAAAAGAAAATTCTGTGTTTATGTGGCTGAGAAGTGTTGATCAGAACTTGTTTTTCATTACATGCTTACCAAACTGTAATTTCTAGGTGATGTTTCCTACATTCAATCTCAGCTAAAATTCTGAGGAAATTGAAGTGAAAAATTCCTTTGGTCCATTTGTACTACAGATAAGAGGAAAGCAACGTTTTTTTTAATCACACAAAGAAAAGCATTGAGACTTTACTTTTCAGTAGCAATTCAAAATTGACTTGGGGAAGATGTTTAAACTTCGTTATTCCATTGGGAATCAAATTTGGTGCACACAGAATGGGTGATAGAAATTTAGATACGCAAGATTCCTTAGAGTTCATCTAGTCCTGCCTGTTCCTTTAATAGTTGATCAGTTGAGGACCGAGGATGCTAAATGACTTGGCAGGGGTCACTTAGCTAGTTAGCAGAGGTGCTGGAACCAAACCCAGGACCCCTGAGTTGCAGGTCTGAATTCTGTCTAGCTCATTGCACGTTTTGAACCGGGAGAAAACTCTGTCAGTCATTTATGAACTCCTAATGATTAAATGTTATTCTGCATTTAGGAGAAGCAGCACAAACAGAATTGGTGTCCTTTTAAATTTCTTGTTCATTCATTCCCCTGGGTTAAATTTGTGGCATTTTGTTTTTGTTTTTTACAGGGCACTTAATGGGCAAAAAGAGCACAGGAGAGTCCCCAGATGTTTATGAGGGCCAGAGCGTGAAGCAGCAGCTGAGGGAGCACATTCAGTGGGAAGAAGCTGCAAGGAATTTGCTAAGCCTCTTGGAAGCAAAGGGGAGCAGAAGCCATCAGTCACCTCAATGGGAGCCCCTGGGCGTTGGTCAGTCTGCTTTGGATTCTGAGGAGAGCAGCAACTTTAAAGATGTAGGTTCAAAACCAGGGAAGTGGGGTGGGGTGGGGTGGGGTGGGGTGGGGTGGCGGTGGGAGGTGTTTCGGGAGAGTTGGAAGGAGGCGAAGTTTGAGCCGGGAAGGATGAAATTGTTTACGACGCAGCCGCAGCCACTACATGGGGCTGACGCCAGGACACGCCAAGGAAATAAGTACACAATTTCCATGCTGTCTTTTCTTCTCAACACAGTAGATTATTTTTGCTCATAGCACGTCAAAAGGGTGCTGGTTCCCAACTCCACTTCAGGAGTTTTATTAGCAATCGTGCATTGATGGGATTTGTTTTTAATCTGTCAGGTCCTACCAGAATATTTTGATAGTGAGGCTATAGCTTATTTGCGTAAATCCCTGTGGGTCTACAGATCCGTTTATTTTTGATAAACACCAGCAGAAGGGCCTATTCACAGATGATTTCAGAAGAGAGCATTCTTGTTTCTGCACTCCATGCAAAATAGTCCTATTTCATATTTGTTCCAAGATTACCTAGTTCAGGTCTCATCCTAATATTTCAAAACTTGGTGAACATATCTAAGGTCAACTGATTCGTCCTGTGTAGGATTTTATAGAGAATAGGGAAAAATAATTATGCCAAACTGTCATTGTTTAGGTACAAAGCCAGTAAATGAGGTAAGGAAGACAATAAAATTTATAGAAAGAAAGCAAGGCAACTGAAAATGAAGTGATTCTCATTAACTTTTAAGAAGTTTCCATGAAATTTATGATAAAAGGCAAAAATAATCATTGAAAACTAGTAATAATAATAGTAGATAGTTTTAGTGATTATTTTCTATAATCCAAGTACTGGATGAAGCTGTTTACCTCCATTTCTTCGGTTAATGCTCACAGTGGTCTTACGAGGAAGATTCAGGAAGATTATATTCTCTCCATTCTAAAGGTGGGGAAACTGAGGCCAGTCACATAGCTTTTCACTGGTGAAGCCAGGGCAAGAGCCCATGCTGTCTGCCTTGGATGGTCTACTGCCATGCAAGACATCTTCTGGGGAATGGTCCTCACTGATCTTAAGTATGAAGGATGCAGGGTGCAGTAGCAGCCTTGTTTGTCACTGTTCCTGTCGATAAATAGTATTGCTTTTCACTCGAAGAGCTTGGGGAGCTGGCTCCTTCCCTCCTTTATGGTGGTTAACCCTGACTAATGGCCCCTTTACGGAGGCTCAGGGCTGGCTTGGCCGAGCCTCAGCCGGCTTCTCTGGACAGAGGCTTAATGTTTCATGGCCTTTGGGCTACTGTGGATTCTCTGTGCTAAACAGAGACCAAAAGTTCATTTGTTGCATAGAACACCCAGAGAGAAAGTCTCTAGTAGCCTTTATTCCGAAAGAAAACCTGGGTTAAATCGACCAATACAGGAATAAGGACCAACTTTGTACAAACCTGGAGTGATTGTCTTCTCCACACCTGTTTTGTAGGTGTCCCAGGTGTTATATGACCAGCTGCCTTCTTTGTTAGTGGATCTCTGGGCTCTGGGGGCTCCGGAAATTGGTGATTGACTTCTCAGCCCCTGACCAGCCAGGCCTTTTCTTGGTCAAGGGTTTTGCTAGACTTCCTGCGGGTGGATGTCCAACAGTAGTGCCTTCTCCTTTATCTGAAGAGCAAGAACAATTACCAGCCCAAAAGCCTCTAAAGTAGTTTAACAACACCGAAATGGGTTTAGCCTCACAGCTTTGGCATAGCCTCCCCCTCATCACGTTATTAATCTATAGTGCCTCATTTTTGAACCAAACAGCAGTCCCCTCTCTGAGTTGCCTTATTCCCCCAAATCTGGCTCTGCATATCTTTGGAATGCTTTGAAAAATTCAACTCCTTCTTCAAGGGTTGAAATTTTCCTGCCATATTCAGAAGAATATTCTGTAAGCTTCGAGGACAATTGCAAAAGAATAGCTCCAAAAAGGCTTCTGAGTGGGATGGATTGAATGGGCCATCATAGGGAGCGACTGCTTCAAGGGGACAGTATTTATACAATGTAAGATGAAAAAAAAAGTCATCTTTTTATAATCAGGGCTTGTTCTTCTGTTATACCTTTTTATGCTTTGTTCTTCTTTTTACAAGTTTAAAAAGCCCATCCCATTTCATTCTACCTCAAGTTGAAGAATTAGCTATTTCACACATGGGTACCATTCTTTTGGATGTATTTCCCAGTAATATGAAAAACAAATTCAACAGTTAGTTTAGTCTTTGCATAGACCAAATTAGTTTATCACTTCTCTTGCTTTGAAAATTCCACCTCAATGAAAGTATGTTGATAGAAAAATTAAAAACATCTTGCAATTATCTTATTCACAAAGAGGGAGTACCAGGAGAATGGTTCTATTAGAAAACCATCTATCTGTCAATGTTAGAAAGGAGTTTAATAACTTAGCTGAGCCTTCCCAGAATTAGCAACAGGAATTTTCAGAGGCTGAAGGACTTCTCTTAAAATGAAACACTATGCACGTATGCTATCTTCTTCCGTTTTAGTAATAAAACATCAAGTCCTGTCGCCAAATCACCCAGAGCTGGAGTTAGAAACTCTGAGCATCTTCCTATGTTTTGATGACAAAGATACTTAATTCAGAAAAGATTTCTGTAAATGTGCACTGAATCTAGACTACTATATTGTGGCAAACAAACTCCAGAACTCTATTAGCAATTAGGGCCAAGAATTTTCAAGGTTTACCTTAGTCTTTTAATTGTACCCTTCTCACAAAAAATTAATGGAACTTTTGCCATATGGTTTCTATAACGTGAAACACTATTCAGGTTGGCTCCAGGCCTGATTCCTAATCCTGGATGTGGCTGTGGATTGTCCTGAGTTTCAGTAAAGGTTGGAGTTGGGCTTTGGATTCCTTTTGTAATTTGGACCCAGTCCATTGTTCTTTGCAGCCTTCGGTTTTTCTCCTATTTTGTGGACATGAGGAAAGGGACCTGGGGAATGCATTGTTCTAGCTAGTAAGTAAATATACAGGTTTGCCCTCACTTTTCAGGCACTGCTCCCACTGTCCCATCAAATCAGTACAGAGAATAGAAAGGTTTTATTCCTTAATATGTGAAATGCTCCAAAGGAAGCTCCAAACATAGGAAAAGCAACATGCAATCAAGAATAACTAAAAATCTTCTGATTACCCTGACAGTTTCTATAAAGGAGCAGAGCAAAGTCGGCCCCCACCTCAAATACACCTCCTCCTCACCCTGGACCACGGACCACCCTCCTGGCTCCAAGTCCTGGATTTTCCTAGGTTACACAACTCTTCTTTTCCTTGTAGCTTTACTTCATTCCCTTGAGCCAAACTGCTCTGATTGAATATTTTGAGCCAATGGGGAGGACTTCTATGGCTCCTTTCCTACATCCTCAGCTCACCCCTTTTATGACCAGTGGCTCATATTGCAGGATGAATGGCAGCATCTTCAGGCAGGCTGACGACCCTTAATAGTGCAGTGTGGGCTCATGGAGAAAAGCAAAGCTAATTGGCTTGTGTGAGAATTGAACCCTGGGCCCCCGCCTCATTAGCACCTGATCAAAACAATTGAGTCACAGAGCAGGTAATAACTGGCTTGTGAATATCAGTAATTCCTTTATTAGAAACTATGGCTGGTCTGGACATTGGGGAACCTAAATTGCCAGAGAATTTTGGAAAGTGTAATAAGCTTTAGTCTGGATGAAAAGTGTTTTCTCATCTCAGTCGGTAAAGGATGCTATTTGGGAACAAAGAAGTGTATTTTAAAATTATAACTACTCACTCTTTCTTCAGTCTTAGTTAATTTGAACAGATGCCACAACAAGCAAACCACAATGAATTTAGAATTGGCAGAAACCCAGATGAGCTCCTCTGCCCAAGTTGCCCACACTACAACCATTTCAGTCACGGGTTTATAATATGTAATTCATAAACGAGCTTTGATTTGTGTAGTGAGGCATTGCCAAAGTAAGAATTAAGATTCCACATTTCCTAATAGTCCCCCCACCCAGGTGCTATTTAGTAACAAATTCCTGAGGATAATACTTTCCATTTCCAACATTGGTCAAAATATACCTGAGTAGTCGTATCAGGGTACAAGTTAAGATAATTTAACAAAAAGACCCAAAAATATAGCGGCTCAGAAAAAGAGGACGTTTATTTCTCTCTCGGTAGAGGGGGCGGGAGCAGGGATGACAGGATGACAGCTGTGGTTCTCGAGCATTAACGTGTGCAGAATCACCTGGAGGAAGTGTGAAAGCACAGGTTGCTGGCCCCGCCCCCAGAGTTTCCAGTTCGGTAGGTCTGGGGTAGACCTAGGAATCTGCCTTTCAAACAAGCTCCCAAGTGATGCTGATGGTTTGTTGGGAATGGATTTACTTCCAGTATCAGGCTTCAACATCACTAACTATGTTTGCTCAACTCTTTCTAATATTTTTTTAAGTTGGTGGACTCTCTGCTCCAGGTTCTCAACGTGAAGGAAGGAACCCCCAGCTAAACTGACAATGACAATGACAGCCTCTCTCAAAGAAGCAAAACAGAACCCTTAAGAGACTGCGTTCTGTGAGCATCAATTCTACTGGATCATCAAGATTTCCTTTGTGCAAAATACTTAATTATTCTTGTATCTTTCAATCTTGACTAAAGTCATGGTTTTCAACCAGCATCTTCTGGTTTGAACTTGTTTGCTGTGAATAATTGCCCCCAAACAGTCTTCTAATTAATGCTGTTTACATCTAGGCTATTTGTCAATTAGATTCCAGTCCCCGACCTGTTACAACTCACAATAAAAGCTTAAACACATTGTCCAAAAGGCAGGTGGTTCTTTTATTTCAATTCCAAATGAGAGGACAGTGTGGCAGAGATTAACAGACAGCTTCATAATGGACTTGCATGCTCATTGATGAAGTCCGGCTGAATTTTTAGCTCTCCCCTCTGAAGGCCACTTACTGAATTCTTGTAATGACTTACAGCCTTTCTAGAAGCTACTACTAGAAGCTCATACTCCTTTATCATTACCGTCAGATGGGCTAGTTTGAAGGTAGAGTCTGGCCTTATTCATCACTTAATAATTCCCATTTCTTCAGCCCTTACCATGACCAGGGATTTTGCCCATATTATTGTATTGATAGTCCCCTCATTACAGTTGTATAAGCTGAGAATGAGCATTCTCACTTAATAGATGAGGAAACTGAGGGTTAGAGAGGTCAAGTGACATTCCCAAGGTCACATAGTAGATGGAACTGGGACTCAAACATCCAAAGTCACAAGACTTTCTGCAAATTCACAAGAAATTCTCATTTCGAAAAATGAGGCAAAGTTTCTACATTACCTCATTTTTAACCTCCCTGTCAGTATATTTAAGCCTAGCAAGCAGCACTGTTTCTTCAAAATTTCATTTGCAGTCTGGGAGGAGAAGTAGTTCCCACATCCACATTTAGTCAGCCCCAGGGCAGAAGGAGAAGATGAGTTCAAGAGACTCCCTTCCATTTTCAGAGAACACAGCCTGGCGTTTTGTAACACTCACCATTTCCTTTTTTTTGGTGAGTAAGATTGTCCTGAGCTAACGTCTGTGCCAATCTCCCTCTACTTTTTTGTATGTAGGATGCTGCCACAGCATGGCTTGATGAGTGATGTGTAGGTCCACGCTGGGGATCTGAACGCTGAAGCAGAGCCTGCGAACTTAACCACTCGGCCATGGGACTGGCCCCACCATTTCCATTTTTATCAAGACATTTACAAATTAACAGATTTTAAAGCTTTTTGCCATATGTTTAGATTTCCTCCATTTAGGAAAATCACATTTGAAACAGTGAAGAGATTTATCTTGTTCTTGTTTGGATTGTCAAAGAACCACACAAGATGTGATGTGTTCTTTCCAATTTATTTTAAAACCATGTCGATTCACAACTTTTGTACAGAACCAGACTTGGGGAAACATGTTAAATGTGATCTTAGTGTCCTCCCACCTGCCTCTTCCTGGGACCCTCCCGGGCCTCTTTCCCAAGAAGCCAGTCCTGAGCTGTGTCCACTGAGTCCACCATGCAGGGAATGATGAAGGGGAAAGCCCTACCACAGCATTCATCCTCCAACAGGACACGCATAGAGATGAAAGCAATCTTCTGGACCCAGGGGAAACTTCCCCTAGTGGCGACATTTTGGGCAAGGAACATTGGCATTAACCCCATCCAGACTGTCACTTGTTTGCTTGTCTCCTGAAAGCAGATGTTTTCCTGTGTTTTAGCTGCAGTCATTTTCTCTCCATGTGTTCAGACTGGGAGACAAGAGCAGCTCACTAAGATCTCCCGACCCTTGCCGGGCGCCTCTGTACCAAGCCCAGGTCAAGATCAGAATCCCTTTATTTAAGAGAGAAACTTTTCCCTACCAGGAGAGCTTTCTTGAATGCTGTTTGCAAGTGGAGTCCTGTCAAATATCTGTGTGTGCCTATCGGGTTAGGTCATTTTTAGCTGCAGATAACAGGATCCATCTTGGGTTGTTTAAGCAAAAAATAAAAACTTTATAAGAGGATAGTAGGCAGGGAAGACCAGAGAACAGGCTTAAGGCTGAACATGCAGGTTCAGTGCTCAAAGCCAGCTCTCTGATGGGGTCGAAGAGATGGCTGCCACATGCATTGCTAGTCTCCAGCACTCTGCAGAACTGCCTGAGCTGGCACTCCCTCCCACCGCCTCTGCCACTACCTGTGCCCACAGCATTCTGTGCCCCCCACCCGCAAAGCCTTCCATCCTTGGCTCACTTGCAAATCAGAGTCTTGAATTATTGTTTCTGATTGGTGGAACCTAGATCACGTGCCTGTATCCAGCTGTGAGGGAAGCTCGGAAACGTAGTTTTTAGGATTCTACTTTGGGACTATGGGACTAAAATTGCGGGACCCTGTCAAAAGAAGAGAGAGTGTTCGAAAGGTGGTCAGCCACACAGAATAGATGTCCTTTTCCCCTTTTGCCCAAAAAAGAATTTCCTCTTTGATTTCTACCCATTCCTCTTCTAGAGAACAATTAACACACAGCCTGGATTCTGGGAGAGCAGGAGCCTGGTGGCTGTTCTTTATGGCACACGGACCCGGTGTGCGCACAGAGTAAGAGGAGAAGATGACTTATAAGAGATGACAATGTTTAGAGACAGTTGCAGCAAAGCACAATGATTAGGAGGAAGAATCCAAAAGGGAAGGAAGCAATAATTGCCTTCAAATTTGTTCTTTTAAAAACATAATCTTTTTTTTTTAAAGTGCCATTGGGTGGGTTGCTTTGGGTAATTTGGCAGTCTTTGCTTATGATCAGAGGTTCAGTAACACACCAAACAGGCATTTGAAGCAGCGCAGTACAATTTCTAGCCCCACAATGCCCGCCTTTCGGTTCCTACTGGGGATATTTGATCATCACAGAGCATTTTAACCCAGCTTGGATGCGTAGGGAGTAATCTAAGTAAAATGTGGGATTTACTTTATTGATTTCCTCAGCTACAGGCTGCTTTAATCAGACTTTGTGGAAGAGCTCTTCAAGGGAAACCCACGCAATAAACGATTGCTGCTTCCAGAGCAGAAGGACCACTATTATCCCATGCACTGAAAAGGCTCCTAGCTTCCATTCTTGGGCTCTGTGTTTTCCAATTAACCACTTCGTTAATTAGACCCAGAGAAGACACAGAAACATCTCTCTCTTTTCCCCTGATTTTCTTTCCACTCTACTCGGCCCACATACTTTATATAACAGATAGCCTGACTGATAAAACCACAGGTGGATCAAGAGAGCATCTAGGAAGAGGACCAGAGTGTCTTCACCCTTCCACTCAGACCCTGTAATCATGCCCTGCCCAGTGGCTCTCCCCTAACACCGTCTCCAGAGACCCCCAGCAGTGGCCTCTCCTCTATGGGTCAGGCTGTACCCTCGCTCCTTGGAGGAGCAGATGTCACTCTGCCACACTTCAGTAGTGGCTGTGGTATTAGGGCACAAAACACACATTCCTTGATATTTGAAGTTGCTGTTTTATTCTTGTCATCATTAAATTACCCTGGAGAATGTCCCACTTTTGGCCTACTTGGTCATATCAGACATTAGATAAAAATTATTATCATAAATGGGGATAGAGAGAGCACAGATAAGGAAACTGAGGCTACATGGCTTCACTTAAGGCCATACATCAAGTTGCAAAATGCAGAAGAGCCTATAAGAGTCCTTCTCTTTCATACCAGCCTCCTCCATCATTGCTCTCTCCTTGGAAAGGCCAGAATTCTCCATGGAGTCACAAAGATGAATTCTTATAGAGCTACCAGGATTTGTGAATCAGCTGAAGGGAGAGGGTCTAAGTCCTATTTTTATTTTATTGTCAAACTGTTAAAACTGAGTCTGCACCCACATGAGAAGAAATGTTTATACATATAAGCAGTTGAACAACAACAAGTGGTTCTTCCTTGGGTCTTTTCTTCTTCATCTTAAAACCTTTGCACTCTTACGTCAATTAGCTGGATTTGTATTCTCTAATTACGTAAGTGTTGAGTCTCCTTTTTCCTGGCTTCTTGGTTTCTTCATTTCAAAAATGGGAACAATGAGATTCATTGCCTCTTCAATGTAATCTAGCGAAAAATCATCATCTTTCTAGCTTTTTTACATCTTTCCCAAAAGTGTTGTTTGGATTTTTTAGTTCATCTTGTAAAAGATATTTCACTATTAAAAATATGCTTTGAGCATGATGATTAGATCATTCACATTTTGAAAAATCCTCTTTTGCCTCTTATTTTGCTCTGAGTTTTTTATGCATATTTTTAAATATAAGAATCTACTCTGATGTTGATTATTTAGTTTATTATTTCCAAATAAAGAGTTTCCCCTACTGACTTATACTGAGGGTAGCCCACTCAGACCCTCTCCTCTGGGAAAATAGGGCGCTTGTCAGTTGTATCTACATTGGTTGGGGGTTGTATTTGAACACATATAACAAAACAAAACCAAATATCCATGCCTTAAGGAAGAGAGAGATTTAATTTTCCCTCATGTCATAAGAAGTTTAGGGGGGCTAGCAGTGCAAGTACAGTGACCGGAAGATTCAGCGATTTGTGATTTTCTTAAATTTTCCCTCATGATCAGTCACAGGACGGCTGCTACAGGTCCGGTTAATACATCTCAACTTCATTCAGGAAAGAGAAAGGCAGACAGAAAAAAGTGGGGCCTACCCTGTGTCAGGAAAGCAAAGCTTTTTCCAAAACCCTCAGCCTTTGTCTTTTGGGCAGAATCATGTCACATGACCAGTTCTAGCAGCAAAGGAGGCTGAGAAATGTAGTTTTTCAGCTGGGGAAATTGTCACCACTCCCCCAACCCTGCAAACCACGTTCCTCTTAATAAAGAGAGGAAGAGGATGGATGTTGGGTAGGCAGTGTTTGCCATGTCAGCTCTTACAAGATGGAACCCGGAGAACGACCAAGCTGGAACTAGCAGGTCTCAAGGCTGACGTGACTGGAAGACCCCTGGACAACTGGTCTCCTTGTATAATATGAAGCTGCTCTGCTCCATGTCTCTTCTGAACATTGAGTGCCGGAAAACCACGGTCTGCAGACAGTGTGCTTTCTTCAAGGCCTCACCCATCCTTCATCTCTGAAAACAAGAGACGGTAATAGAGATCATGTTTTGTTGGCTGGATGTCATCTTTAACTTCAAGATGTGATACTTTCCAAATTTCTCTTTTGGTAGAAAAATCCCCTTCACGCTGTATCGCGCCTGTCGGTATATACGGATGCGTGTGTTTATGCATCTGTGTGGGAAGTGTATTTGCACTCTCCCGTCCACATCCCTTCAGGGACAGAGGGTCTCGGAAAACAAACTGGACTCGGGCAGAAGGGAACCCATGGCTCTGCTCTCATTTGGTTGTTTTTTTTTCTCTGTTTTTTCCAGCTTCATAGACATATAACTGACAGATAAAAATTGTGTATAGTTAACGTGTACAGTGTAATTGTTTTTTTTAAAGATTGGCACCTGCGCTAACAACTGTTGCCAATCTTTGTTTTTTTTTTTTTTTATCCCCAAATCTCCCAGTACATAGTTGTATATCCTAGTTGTGAGTCCTATTTGTGGCATGTGGGAAGCCACCTCAGCATGGCCTGATGAGTGCTGCCATGTCGGCGCCCAGGATCCGAACGGACAAAACCCTGGGCCGCCAAAGCAGAGTGAGTGAACTTAACCACTCAGCCATGGGGCCGGCCCCCTGTAATGTTTTGATATACGTATACATTGTAAAATGTTTACCACAATCAAGCTAGTTAACACCTCCATCACCCCACACAAGTTACCGTTTTTTATTCCTGTTTTTCTTTTGGAAGATTAGCCCTGAGCTAACATCCGTGCCAATCTTCCTCTACTTTATATGTGGGATGCCTCCACAGCATGGCTTGATAAGTGGTGCGTAGGTCCGTGCCCAGGATCCGAACAGGTGAACCCTGGGCTGCCAAAGCAGATGATTGCATGCACTTAACCACTATGCCACCAGGCCAGCCCTCCATTTTGTTTTGTTTTTTTTTGATAAGAAGAGTTAAGATCTCCCTTCTTAGCAGATTTCAAGTATACAATACAGTCTTATTAACCACAGCCACCTTGCTGCGCAGTAGATCTCCAGAACTTATTCCCCCTGCATGACTGAAACTTGTTACCCTTTGGCCAGCATTTCCCCAGTTCCCCCGCCCCCAGCCCCTGACAACCACCACTCTACTCTGCTTCTATGAGTTTGGCTTTTTCAGCTTCTACACATAAGTGAGACCATGCAGTATTTGTCTTTCTGTGTCTAGCTTATTTTTCTTAGCATAATGTCCTCCAGCTTCATCCATGTGGTCACAAATGACGGGATTTCCTTCTTTTTAAGGCCAAATAATATTTCATTTTCTGTAAACACCATGTTTTCTTTATCTGTTCATCCACTGACAGGCACTTAGGTGGTTTCCATGTCCTGGCTGTTGTGAATAATGCTGCTGTGAACAGGAGGGTGCAGATATCTCTTCAAGATCCTGATTTCATTTCCTTTGGGAGCCCAGGCGTGGGGTTGCTGGACCATATAGTAGTTCTGCCGTGGCCCTACTCTTGTTTGTCCTGTGGCCAGATTCATTAAACTAATTAATGGATGGTGAATGAATGATTCCACATGACTCTAGATGGAAAAGCCCTTTTGTAGGCCTTCAGGGATGAACATTGTGTCAGTTAGGATACTTTGGCTGTTAGAAACAGAAAACTCTCACCTCAAATTGGCATAAAAGATAGAAAAAATACTGTCTCATAAGAAATCCAGAGGGAGGTGGGATTCAGGGTTGTATAGTTCAATTTAATTCATTGACTCAAATATATCTTCAAGTATGAGTATCTTTCCACTCTCCACCAGGGGTTCAGGTTTGTCCTTGAGCTGACTTCTCTCATGGTCACATGATGGCTGCTGGAGTTCCAGGTAACATGACAACATTCAAAGTAAGAAGAGACGTCATCTCTTTTTAGGCTTCACCTTATCAAAAGTGATAAATCCTTTCCCAGCGGCCTCTAAATCCCTCACACCTCAGTGACCGGCTGGGTCACACACTTGCCCTACCCCTAATGAAAGGGAATCAGACCACCATGACCTCACCCGATCCGGGTTTACCAATGAGCCACGTGAGAGGAGGGGCAGGAACCTAGACAAAATCGGGACTCTCTCAGTAAGGAAGGAGCGTGGAATCGATTCGGGTTGGACACCAACCGCATCTGCAGCAGCAGGAAGCTCATTTCTTGGGACCTCACACCACCCAGTTCTTTCAGGACAGCAATTTCAAAAAATTAGTCACTGCTATTAAGTGTGAACATGCTGGGCTTTATTCCACTCTCAGATGCTCATGGAAAGTCCTCTCAACAGTTTTAAGCCCATGAGTCCTTCAGAGCAAGCAATAGCCCGTGTCCCTTGCTTGAAGCCCTGACATTGTGACTGCAGGTGACAGGCCGCTCTCTCTTTTGTCTGGGTCTCTCATCCTTCCCTCCTTGCTTGGCCTTGCAAGACAAGTAAAACATACTTGCTCCTCTGACTCCACCACTGAAATAAACAACAGAGAGCTTCAAACTGTGCTCTCCTCCCCCAGCAATTTCCCAAGATGCCTCAACTACAGACAGCCGAAATGGACAAGCTTGGGCTTGAACTTGGATTTAAAAAAACCATGTCCAAACCAGATTGGAGAGGGAGCACCTTTCTTCCCTCTTAACTCCTACGGATGGAAGGAGAAAAGGAAAGTGAGTAACGGGAAAAACAATTTAACTCGGTTATCGACAACTGGCAGCCTGCTGGTCCTAGGCTGCCTGTAGATGAGCTATTTGTCTGGACAGTGTCTTCAAAATTAGAATTAGTCACAGACATTTAAAAATCAAGGGATTTCACAAACAAATCTAGGTTGCCAGCTGTTGCAAAACCAGGGCCTGCTTTTCTGGAAGACAGCCAGTGCCTGGTGCTGCCCCTGGGAGTGGGGCTCACCTTCTCTTTGCCACAGTCCCCACCACACCCTAGTCATGCTTCTGCCAGTTTTGCTTGTCTGCATAACCTGCCTGTCCACTCTAGGCAACGAGTTTATGCTCCTAGTTTAAAGGTTATATTTGTCATGGGTAAGGGGACTACTTCACGCTTTGTTCAACAATACTGTTTAAATTCCCGTTCGTGCTTGTGATTCTCCAGGAGCATATGTGTTGTTTTAGCAGGGTGTTTACCACATAATGTTTACTCTTGGCTAATTTTGAAGATTCGCTCCTTCCCCAGCTCGTCACAGGAATAAGTAAAGAAGCCTGTTTAAGAAGAGGCAAAACTACTAGGCAATGCCACTCACTCTGAAATGCTACTGGTGAGCAGTTCTTACGAAGCGAACAGAGCGAGAACAGAATCTCGTGGAGAGTCCAGGGTCAGGTCATCTCTTTCCAGAGAGTCATTTGCTGACGCTCACACTGTGTCTTGAAATAAACCAAAAGAAGACCCTACCTAGAATCCTGCTGAGCTCCTGGGGTCCATGTGGCTCAACCCCAGTGTGCTCTCTTTCTGCTCTGCTTCACCTGATTTTGTGGCGCTTTGTGGATTTGTGAGATGACTGAAGGCACACTTTATTTTTTGAGGAAGATTAGCCCTGAGCTAACTACTGCTCATCCTCCTCTTTTTGCTGAGGAAGACTGGCCCTGAGCTCACATCTGTGCCCATCTTCCTCTACTTTATATGTGGGACGCCTACCACTGCATGGCATGCCAAGCTGCGCCATGTCCACACCCAGGATCTGAACCTGTGACCCTCCGGCTACTGGGAAGCGGAACGTGCGCACTTAGCCGCTGCGCCACCGGGCCGGCCCTGAAGGCATAATTCTCGTAGAACCAACCAATCATTAGTTAGAGATTTGAACGTCACAAACAGAAATTTTCACTGCTCTCTGGACAATGAGACTGAGAGAGAGATTGAACTTGCACGAAGACTTCAAGAGATTCCACATGATTTTGAGAGGTGAAACGTTACCCAAAAAAGACTGTTATGAAGAGAAAAACTTTGTCATATTTTGAAGACACCAATAAACATCCGAGTCCAATCTTGACCCTGGTGGGGTGGTGGGGCGAGGGCCTTCCCACTATCCCTCCTAACGCTTGCCTGCTTGCTAAGGGGCTGGGGCCTGGGCTTCGAGTTTGATCATCCCCTCTCTTCTGGACCGTGTGGGCTGACTTTCTTCATTTTGGGGTTGGCCAAAAGCAGAATATGCAACCCCAACCAGCTGCCACTAAAACAAGAAGCAATTTACTGCTTTAACCTTGAAGAAAACATGTTACAGGCATACCAGCAAGTCAGGTGACGAGAAGATGCCGACTGTGGCCCTGGTAGATTACCAGGGTGACTCGGAGCCTGCATCACTTCTGGCACTGCTGGGTAAGCATGTGGTTTCCAGAGTTTAATCAAGGAAAGGAAGGCCACGGCAGTTACATGGTTGCTGAGTGATTTACAGATTAAGTTTCTAGTAGACCTCAACCAAGATCTTTCAGTTGGTTTTATATTTCCTGTTGAACTGGAAGACCGACACTCAAAACAAGCCCTTCGTTTATTGATAATATTGATAAGTCCAGGTCCGAGCTATAACATGCCCCTGCTTGTGCCCTCTCAGTGAGTCCAAGATGAACCTCGTCACCCTGGATCCCCTTCTCCATGGATGCTGAAATCATTTTCCTTCTTCTGCATAGCCTAAGTGGTCCCCCTGTGTGCACCTGCTGCCTTTCAACCCATTATCCACACATCCAGGAGGAGGTTTTCAAAGTCCACAAGAGATCACACGACTCTCCTGCTGAAAACCTTCCATAGCTTCTCTTTATTCTCAGGCAGAAGGTCAAACCTTTAAAATGTTCTATTGTCCTGCCTGATCTGACTTCTGCCTCCGGCCTCACCCCTCACCACTCTGGTTTCACTGGACTTTTTTCAGTTCCATGGATTCACAGCAATTTGCTGCCATGAGGCCTTTACACATTCTACCTCCCCTCTTTTCCTTCAAGTCTTGGCTTAAAGGTCACTTCCTCAGAGAACCTTTCCCTTTCATCACTGCTGCTCCCAAATAGGTTAAACTCCCTTTTTTAATTGAAAAATTTGAGATAATTGTAGATTCACACATAGTTGTAAGAAATAATAGAGAGATACTTTGTATCCTTTGCCCCATTTCTCTTAATGGTAATATTTTGCAAAATTATAGTATAATATTACAACCAGTATATTAACATGGAAATAATCCACCGGTTTTATTCAGATTTCCCCAGTTACACTTGAATCCATTTGTGTGTGTGTATTAGGCTCTACACACTTATCACCCGTGTAGGCTCACGTGTCCACCACCAGGGTCAAGATGCTGAGCATTCCGATACCAGGATCCCTCTTGCTATCTCTTTATAACTCACTCTCTGCCCCCTCTCCCCACTCCCTCTCAGCCCTGGCATCCACTAATCCATTTCTCAAATTTGCCACTTCAAAAATATTATATAAATGGAATTACACAGCATACAAACATCTTGGGTTAGCTTTCTTCCCTCAACGCAATTCCTTGGAAATTCGTTCAAATTGCTGCATCTATGGCTAGTTCACTGTTTTTGTTGCCGAATAGCATTCCGTGGTTTGTATGGACCACAGTACACACCCTGCTGAGGGATATTGATTCCAGTTTTGGGCTATGACAAATTAAGCAGCTACGAACATTCTTGTATAGGTTTTTGGGTGAGCCTAAGTTTCCAAACAGAGCCCCTCAAATCACACAGCAGCCTTAAGCACCGCCTCCTGTTCCTCAAGTACAACCCAGATTTTCGTGCCATTGGCCACAGTCAGGGCCAAATCATTTTGGGATGTTTATTAGGCACTACCTAGCCTTATGGCTCAACGCTCCTCCTTGCCACACAAACATATAAATACAGAAAACTACCCAGGTCCCTAAAGCTACTGTCTCTATACCTTTGTCCACACGGTTCCCTCGGCCTGGACCGCCCGTCTCCTCCTCACTGGAACTGTCACACTCCTATGCCTTTTCCAGAATCAACTCAAGTGATGCTCACTCTGTAAGACCTTTCCTGACCTGACCAAGGAGAGCTGATCATATCCTCTTGTATTTTCATCTTATTGTCTGAGATAAATAGCCAGTATCTATCTTTTTGCTGTGCGGTTTATATGATAAACAGGCCGGCATGCCTGTTTCCCACGAGCTCCTGAGGAGTCAGGACCCCATTGGTCTTCCCAGCACCGGGACCTTGGCCGCAGGGACCCAGACGTTTGTTGGTAAGGTTTCCTCCCAGGGCACGTGGATCTCAGGGCCCGTGGGAGCACCGTCTGCAGTACTGCGTCACTTCCTGGGACTCAGTGGTCACAAAGTGAAGGAAACTTCACAGACGAGTGTCCCCTTGCTGGTCACATCAGCCAAGAGCTGTAGTGTGCCCCACAGGTATCGTGGAGTAAGTTTAGCATTTGTGTCTTTGTAAAAATACCCATGTTCAGCAGTGGAGTTTCCCCAAAATACTTTTTGTCCCTGATTGGGGAGTTTCGATGACAGTCTACTTGTCACTTGCCAGAGTGATATTGCAAAGGGATCCGAGATGGCTCATGGTACACATCTTAGCGTTAGCCTGTTGGAATCCCAACCTCTAGATTTCTTTAACAAGCTGTTGAGGGCTCTTAGCCCTCCAGGACCATGGGCATAGGGTGGAGGGTGCAGGACAGTAGGGAAAAGAAGGCAAAGACAGCAGGGAGCTGGTTCACATGGTCTGGTCATATGGATAGCCCCTTCCAAAGCATGAGATGAGAGGTTGCCTGTAGCCTGTCACTTCAGCATTCCTGTCCTAATCCTCGACATCTAGAATGCAATTGGTATTCCAGAGTCCCCCTATTAAAAAGCAACCAGTCAGGGAAAGGAAATTATTTGTCCTTCGTGTGTTAACCCCATAGCCCAGGCAGACAAGAATTGCTAAGGCAAGTGGGCCACCAGGGCAACAAGCTGCCTCTGCTCCCTCTCCTGCCCCATCCCAGTTCCTTCTCTGACAGAACCTTCTTTCCCAATCCCCCCTCAGCCCCCATCCCCCTCCAACACACCTGCCTGCCACTGTGTAGCTCCCCTCCCTGTTTTCACTTCTTCCCCTCCCAGCTCCAGGCTGCCTGTCTCCTCCATCACCAAGGTCACTAGACCATCTTGCTGAACCTCCTGTCATTCTAGTCTGTTGAGCGCTTCACTGAGAAATACTTCTCCTTGGCTTCTGGGTCTCCCCATTGGCTCAGCATTCTTCCTGCCTCTCAGGCCTCCTTCTTTGGGTCTCCTTCGCAGGCTCCACCTCTTCCACGTGGCTTGTGTTAAGTCCTGAGAGCTCCTCTTGACTCCCTCTTAGGCTTCCTTCTCATCTTCGACCCTCTCTGTAGCAATCTCATCTTCTCACATGACTTTCAGTCCCACCACAATGGTCCTCAAATTTCTGCCCAGCCCAGATCTCTCCTTTGAACTCTCTTTTAAATGGAACAAGACTATTTTGAACTGGAAAAAAATTAATTAGTAGGATTAAATCTTCCCTTCATATTCACCCTGGCTCCCTATCCATGATCAGAAGAAACAATGGCTCAAGGCAGGGTGGATCCAGGTACCGTAGGACTGTTAAATTAGGGAAACCTCTATTGAGTTTCTTCACTATATAAGATCATATATGAGCTGTAACCTTTGGAATAATTTTCCATAGACTAGCTTCTTGCTCCATACATTTTAGAAGTTTCTTCTCAGGGCCAGCCCTGGGGCCTAGTGGTTAAGTTCAGTGCACTCCACTTTGCCAGCCCAGGTTCTCTTCCCAGGTGCGGAAGTACACCATTTGTCAGTGGCCATGCTGTGGCAGCAACCTACATACCAAGTAGAGCAAGATTGGCACAGATGTTAGCTCAGGGCGAATCTTCCTCAGCAAAAAAAAAAGTGTCTTCTCCATGACTCATATACTTCTGATGTTGGTCACCATGGGACTCTCTTATCTCAATGCCAAGTGAGTTGGCACAGTAACTGGCAAGGCTATTCTGGGATGTCATTCCTACACTGAGACAGCTAGCGATAACCTAGTTGCACATGGAAGCAACTGCAAACCAAATAAATATGTCCCACAAAATCCAATCTAAGTGTATCCCCAACTCAGTTTCCACTTAGCCAGTTCCCCAAAATACCAAAGGCCACGCCAACGGTCCCTGACACAAGGCGAAAGTTTGACAGAGGGAACGTTGGAACGGAAAGAGACTACAGTCTTAACCAACTGTGGTACAAACACATTACCTGTGGCGAATTTTACCAAACATATATAAACTCATTGTCAGGGCTTATTATGGGTTGAATTGTGCCCCCTAAAATTTGTATATTGAAGCCCTAAGCCTCAGTGCCTCAGAATGTGACCTTATTTGGAAATAGAGTTAATTATTAATTAGTGAACTTAAGATTAAGTCATATTGCAGTAGGGTGGCCTGCTAATCTAATATGACCGTGTCCCTAGAAAAAGGGGCAGATTGGATGCAGACACACATACACACAGGGAGAACGCTGTGTGAAGATCAGAGTCATGCCTGGAATAGGTCCTCCCCTAGCGCCTTCAGAGGGAGCACTGCACCCCGACATCTTGGTCTCAGACTTGCAGCCTCCAGAACTGTGAGGAATACATTTCTGTTGTTGAAGCCCCAGTCTGTGGTGCTTTGTTACAGCAGCCCCAGCGGACTAATCCAGGTCCTCTCCCAAGGCCTTGGGGAGGGCTGTGCACGTGAAAAGCCCTAAAGCATATGCTTCATTAGCCTCATCGTAAACGCGCTTTTGCTCATGAGGAAATTTAGTTCCATTTTAGAAAATAAAGAATCATACTTCTTAAATTTTTTTTACACATCTGTATTCAAAATCTATCATTTTGACTCTACTATGCAAATAAATACTATCTGAGAGCAACTCACAGTTTACAAAATACTTTTGTAAGGGGGTTAGATTATCAAAATTAAATGACTTCAGAGGTGTTGTTCTTTTAAATTTCCAAGGCAGCAAACTTTTTTTATTAAAAATTTTTTTGAGTTATAATATACACACAACAAAGTGCACGAACCTTAGATGTGCAATAAATGAATGTTCACATGTACGTATGCCCATGTAACCACCACCCTGATGCTCACATGTACGTATGCCCATGTAACCACCACCCTGATGCTCACATGTACATATGCCCGTGTAACCACCACCCTGATGCTGATGGTGAGTGATAACTATTTTGGAGCTTATTGTACTATTTTTTCTACTATGTTTCTATCTCTATCTCTTTGAATCTCCTGTAGTCTCTGCTTTATGACTGTTACTGCTGTGTTACATGGCGCATTGATATTCATCACTTTTATATCTTCTTTGTGAGTTTCTCTCTTTAGCATTAAAAATCCCGTTTGTTTTTGTTTTTATAGGTTTCCTTCTTTTTTTTTAATTATTATTATTTTTTTTATTAATGTTATGATAGATTACAACCTTGTGAGATTTCAGTTGTACATTTTTGTTAGTCATGTTGTGGGTACACCACTTCCCCCTCTGTGCCCTCCCCCCACCCCCCCTTTTCCCTGGTAACCACCGATCAGATCTCCTTATCAGTATACTAATTTCCACCTATGAGTGGAGTCATATAGAGTTCGTCTTTCTCTGACTGGCTTATTTCGCTTAACATAATACCCTCGAGGTCCATCCACGTTGTTGTGAATGGGCCAATTTTGTCTTTTTTATGGCTGAATAGTATTCCATTGTGTATATATACCACATCTTCTTTATCCAATCATCAGTTTCTGGGCATGCAGGCTGGTTCCACGTCTTGGCTATTGTAAATAATGCTTCGATGAACATAGGGGTGCAACGGACTCTTGAGATCTCTGATATCAGGTTCTTAGGATAGATACCCAGTAATGGGATGGCTGGGTCATAGGGTATTTCTATTTTTAACTTTTTGAGAAATCTCCATACTGTTTTCCATAGTGGCTGTACCAGTTTGCATTCCCACCAACAGTGTATGAGGGTTCCTTTTTCTCCACAACCTCTCCAACATTTGTCACTCTTGGTTTTGGATGTTTTTGCCAATCTAACGGGTGTAAGGTGATATCTTAGTGTAGTTTTGATTTGCATTTCCCTGATGATTAGCGATGATGAACATCTTTTCATGTGTCTATTGGCCATATTCATATCTTCTTTTGAGAAATGTCTATTCATGTCCTCTGCCCATTTTTTGATCGGGTTGTTTGTTTTTTTGTTGTTAAGCAGTGTGAGTTCTTTGTATATTATGGAGATTAACCCTTTGTCGGATAAGTGGCTTGTAAATATTTTTTCCCAATTAGTGAGCTGTTTTTTTGTTTCAATCCTGTTTTCCCTTGCCTTGAAGAAGCTCTTTAGTCTGATGAAGTCCCATTTGTTTATTCTTTCTATTGTTTCCCTCAACTGAGGAGTTACAGTGTCTGAAAAGATTCTTTTGAAACTGATGTCAAAGAGTGTACTGCCTACATTCTCTTCTAGAAGACTTATTGTTTCAGGCCTAATCTTTAGGTCTTTGATCCATTTTGAGTTTATTTTGGTGTGTGGTGAAAAAGACTGGTCAATTTTCAATCTTTTGCATGTGGCTGTCCAGTTTTCCCAGCACCATTTGTTGAAGAGACTTTCTTTTCTCCATTGTAGGCCCTCTGCTCCTTTGTCGAAGATTAGCTGTCCATAGATGTGTGGTTTTATCTCTGGACTTTCAATTCTGTTCCATTGATCTGTGGACCTGTTTTTGTACCAGTACCATGCTGTTTTGATCACTGTAGCTTTGTAGTATGTTTTGAAATCGGGGATTGTGATTCCACTGGCTTTGTTTTTCTTGCTCAGGATTGCTTTAGCAATTCGCGGTCTTTTGTTGCCCCATATGAATTTTAGGATTGTTTGTTCAATTTCTGTGAAGAATGTTCTTGGGGTTCTGATTGGGATAGCATTGAATCTGTATATTGCTTTAGGTAGTATGGACATTTTAACTATGTTTATTCTTCCAATCCATGTGCAAGGAATGTCTTTCCATCTCTTTATGTCATCGCCAATTTCTTTCAAGAAAGTCTTGTAGTTTTCATTGTATAGATCCTTCACTTCCTTGGTTAAGTTTATCCCAAGGTATTTTATTCTTTTTGTTGCGATTGTGAATGGGATTGAGTTCTTGAGTTCTTTTTCTGTTAGTTCATTGTTAGTGTATAGAAATGCTACTGATTTATGCACGTTAATTTTATACCCTGCTGCTTTGCTGTAGTTGTTGATTATTTCTAATAGTTTTTCTGTGGATTCTTTGGGGTTTTCTATGTATAAGATCATGTCGTCTGCAAACAACGAGAGTTTTACTTCTTCGTTACCTATTTGGATTCCTTTCATTTCTTTTTCCTGCCAAATTGCTCTGGCCAGCACCTCCAGAACTATGTTGAATAGGAGTGGTGAAAGTGGGCACCCTTGTCTTGTTCCTGTCCTCAGAGGGATGGCTTTCAGTTTTGGTCCATTGAGTATGATGTTGGCCGTGGGTCTATCACATATGGCCTTTATTATGTTGAGGTACTTTCCTTCTATACCCATTTTACTGAGGGTTTTTATCATAAATGGGTGTTGGATCTTGTCGAATGCTTTCTCTGCATCTATTGAGATGATCATGTGGTTTTTGTTTTTCATTTTGTTGATGTAGTGTATCACGTTGATTGACTTGCGGATGTTGAACCATCCCTGTGTCCCTGGTATAAATCCCACTTGATCATGGTGTATAATCTTTTTGATGTATTGCTGTAATCGGTTTGCCAAAATTTTGTTGAGGATTTTTGCATCTATGTTCATCAGTGATATCGGCCTGTAGTTCTCCTTCTTTGTGTTGTCCTTGTCAGGTTTGGGGATCAGAGTGATGTTGGCTTCATAGAATGTGTTAGGGAGTTCTCCATCTTTCTCAATTTTCTGGAACAGTTTGAGGAGAATAGGTATTAAGTCTTCTTTGAATGTTTGGTAGAATTCTCCAGAGAAGCCATCTGGTCCTGGACTCTTATTTTTGGGGAGGTTTTTGATTACCGTTTCTATTTCCTTACTTGTGATTGGCCTATTCAGATTCTCCATTTCTTCCTGATTCAGTTTGGGGAGATTGTAGGAGTCTAGGAATTTGTCCATTTCTTCCAGGTTGTTCAATTTGTTGGCATATAGTTTTTCATAGTATTCTCTTATGATCTCTTGTATTTCATTGGTATCTGTTGTGATTTCTCCTCTGTCATTCCTAATTTTATTAATTTGCGATTTCTCTCTTCTTTTCTTGGTGAGTCTGGCTAGGGGTTTGTCAATTTTGTTAATTCTTTCGAAGAACCAACTCTTTGTTTCATTGATCCTTTCTATTGTCTTTTTTGTTTCAATATCGTTTATTTCTGCTCTTATTTTTATTATTTCCCTCCTTCTACTGACTCTGGGCTTTGTTTGTTCTTCTTTTTCTAGTTCTGTTAGGTGTCGTTTGAGGTTGCTTATGTGAGCTTTTTCTTGTTTAGTGAGGTGAGCCTGTATTGAGATGAATTTCCCTCTTAGGACTGCTTTTGCTGCATCCCAAATGATTTGGTATGTCGTGTTCTTATTTTCATTAGTCTCCAGATAAAATTTGATTTCTTCTTTAATTTCTTCAATGATCCATTGTTTGTTGAGAAGCGTGTTGTTTAGTCTCCACATTTTTGCACCTTTCTCTGCTTTTTTCTTGTAGTTGATTTCTAGTTTAATAGCATTATGATCAGAAAAGATGCTTGATATTATTTCAACTCTCTTGTATTTATTGATGTTTGCTTTGGTTCCCAAAATATGGTCAATCCTTGAGAATGTTCCATGTGCACTTGAGAAGAATGTGTAACCTGCTGTTTTTGGATGAAGTGTTCTATATATATCTATTAAGTCCATCTGGTCTAATTTTTCATTTAATTCTATTATTTCCTTGTTGATTTTCTGTCTGGATGTTCTGTCCATTGGTGTTAATGGTGTGTTGAGGTCCCCTACTATTATTGTATTGTTGTTGATGTCTTCTTTTAGTTCTATTAAGAGTTGCTTTACAAATTTTGGTGCTCCTGTGTTGGGTGCGTATATATTTATAAGTGTTATGTCTTCTTGGTGGAGAGTCCCTTTTATCATTATATACTGTCCCTCTTTATCTTTCTTTATCTGTTTTACTTTGAAATCTACCTTGTCTGATATTAGTATAGCGACACCTGCTTTCTTTTGTTCATTATTAGCTTGGAGTATTGTTCTCCATCCCTTCACTCTGAGTCTGTGTTTGTCTTTGGGGCTGAGGTGTGTTTCCTGGAGGCAGCATATTGTTGGATCTTGTTCTTTGATTCATCCTGCCACTCTGTGTCTTTTGATTGGGGAGTTCAATCCATTTACATTTAGAGTGATTATTGAGACGTGGGGGCCTACCACTACCATTTTGTGTCTTGTTTTCTGGTTTTCTTCAGTTTCCTTTGTTTCTCGTCCCATGGTTTAATCTGTTCTGATGTAGAGCTGCTACTGTCTGTTGTTGTCCTTCTACTTATCTCCTCTGCTCTTGGTTTTGTAGCCCCTTTCCTTTTTTGGATTTTTCAGGAATGAGGGTTTTCCTGAGGATTTCCTGAAGAGGAGGTTTTGTGGCAATGAACTCCCTTAATTTTTGTTTATCTGGGAAAGTTTTTATTTCTCCATCGTATTTGAAGGCTATTTTCGCTGGGTAGAGAATTCTCGGCTGTAGATTTTTGTCCTTCAGATTTTTGAATATATCATTCCACTCTCTTCTAACCTGTAAAGTTTCTGCTGAGAAATCTGCTGATAGCCTGATGGGGGTTCCTTTGTAGGTTAGTTTCTTTTGCCTGGCTGTCCTTAGTATTTTCTCCTTGTCGTTGACTTTTGCTAGTTTCACTACTATATGCCGTGGAGTTGGTCTTCTTGCATTGATAAAGTTTGGAGATCTATTGGCTTCTGTCACCTGAAGATCCATCTCCCTCACCAGATTTGGGAAGTTCTCAGCCATTATTTCTTTGAATAGGCTTTCTGCCCCTTTCTCCTTCTCTTCTCCCTCTGGTATACCTATAATCCTTACGTTGCATCTCCTAATTGTGTCTGATAATTCTCAGAGAGTTTCTTCATTTCTTTTTAGTCTTGCTTCTCTCTCCTCCTCTGCCTGCAACAATTCTATATTGCCATCTTCCAAATTGCTAATTCTTTCCTCCATATTATCGGCCCTACTGTTCAGAGCATCTAGATTTTTCTTAATCTCCTCTATTGTGTTCTTCATTTCCAATATTTCTGTTTGGTTCTTCTTTATCGTATCAAACTCTTTTGTGACATAGCTCCTGAACTTGTTGAGTTGTCGGTCAGAATTCTCTCTTAACTCATTGAGAATCTTAATGATGGCTGTTTTGAAGTCATCATCATTTAGGTTATATATCTCATTTTCTTTGGGATTGTTTTCTGTGTATTTGTTACTTTCTTTCTGTTCTGGAGATTTAATGTATTTTTTCATATTGCTTGATGTTGTTTATTTGTGCCTCCGCATGGAGATAGAGTTTAGTTGCTCCTTTCGCTTGTTTCAGCTGCTGCGGTGGGGGAGCAGCTGTTTATACTGCACCAACCAGGAACCCTGTCCGCAGTTGCTAACTGGGCCTGGGCCCCTCTTCGTAGCCACAGTGGCCCTTTGGATTCCCTCCTCTGCTGTGGGGGCCATCACAGGGGGGCTTCAGGCTGCTGGTGCCTACTGTTGCAGCCCACCTAGATGTGCTCTCTCCTTGGGGTCTGCAACGGTGTTATGGGCTTTTCCAGCGGCCAGGGGTGGGATCACTTATATTTGTCGCTCCCTTGCTGTCGGCACCCACAAAATCTCACTTGTCCTCTATGGGTCGCAGGAGGGCTATTGGCATCTTCTACAGTCTGTGGTTAGTTCACCTAGCTATGCTGCTTTTGCCCTGGGGTCTTCCAGCCTTGTGGCTGGCGGCTGGGTGCCTTCTACTGGTGCTGTGCAGAGGCTTTCCCTAAGGCTGCTGTGAGCCTGTAGGGTTTCCCCCTAGGCTACGAAGCTGGGTCTCTGGAACTCCCCCCAGCCCCAGTCCTCTCCGAGATCTCCGGCTATCCCTAGTCCCACGGGGCGGGCAACGGCAGCTGGGGGTCGCCCCGCCCTCTGGGATTCTCTCCGGGCCTCTCCCGGAGCCCTGAATGCTGGGCGTGGCCCCTCTGCTAATGGCAGACAGAGAGTTTTGTCTGCTGCCCGGGTGGAACTCCGGCACTTCCCCTCCGGGTCGCAGAGCCGGCCTTTGAAAGTTCCCCCAGCCCCGGTCCTCTCCGAGATCTCCGGCAATCCCTACTCCCGCAGGGCGGGCAACGACAGCTGGGAGACCTCCGTACCATCCACGACTCTCTCTGGGACCCTCCGGGCGCCGCGAGCACCAGGCGGGGTCTCCCCGCCAATGGCTGGGAGAGACTCTCCCCGCGGGCCCAGGTGTGCAACTCCAAAGTTTCCCTCTGCGTTTAGGAGTAATTGCGGGGGGTTTAGGTAGGGTTCTGGTCACCTGTTTCCACCGTCGTTCCTCTGTTGTGTGCTCGCTCCTGCCCTAGATATGTGTAGATCCTCTGGGGGCGTCCATTGGAAGAAAGCTGCTTGCGGGTACTAGGCTGCTCGTCGGGGTCGGAGAGTTTTCACTTATTTCCACATCCTCCCGGAGGAAAGCCCGTCTGCCTTCCGATGTATAGTCGCGTGGGTGTCTCAGACGTCCTGAGATGCTGTCTGGATATCCTTTGTCAAGCGATAAGTGTCCAAATAATTGTAGACTCGGAGGGGGAGAGACAAAGAGGACTACTCACGGCGCCATCTTGGATCTTCCTCCTATAGGTTTCCTTCTTAAAGTCTCTCACTGTGTGATCTTTATTTTTTCCCTGTATGTGTATAGTTTTCAGATATTTAGCAAGATTTGCATTTTTGTTTTAGTGGTTATCTTTAAAAATTATACCTCTATAGACATCTATTTCTATAGACAGTATCTATTCATTTCCTACTCTGAACAATAATATTAATGTTTCCTTTTCCTCCTTCCCTTTACCCTGTCATCCAATATTAGTCAATAAGATTCCCTTTTTTGGTATTTAGCTTTGTGCTATTAAGTATACTTCTTTTATTTATCAGTTTTAAGTGATATTATTTAATTTCCAGCCATTGCATATAAAGCAATCAGCAAATTTACTCTAGTTCCGACCTTTTTCCTTCATTCTCTCTCTTTATTTTTTTAGTTGCTTCATTTCTACAGTGTTGGTGCAGTTAACATATTCTTTCTGTTCCGTCATACTAAGTCCCACATTTGTTTCATCTTAGTTCTATAGATTGCATATATTCAATGCTCATCAACAATTCTTTTGCTGAGGTTTCCTTAGTTAACTCTTGATTTGCTGAAATCCATCCTCTAATAGTTATTTTAAAAAGGGCTCTTAAGAAAGAATAACATTCCTTGAATTCTTGCTCGTTCAAAACTATTTGCCTATAGCCTCTATTCTTGAAGGAAAGTACATCTGGACTCAAAATCTTTTCTTGAGTATCTTAAAGATGTTCAGTTGTTCCATACAGCTTCCATGACAATCTTAGCTACTTTTGGCAGCACTTACACATTTTCTTTTCATCTTTCAGTCAAACCATCTTCCAGTTGTGCTGACATTGGGGTTTGAGGGTTTGTTTCTTGTACATAATATCTAGGAAGAGAAGTGAGGAAATGGGAAGATGCAGTCACACAATACTGTGTTCACACTGGAAGTCTGTCCAATGGGACTCTTTAAAAAGAGGGCAGAAAGATGTGCCTTTGACTTTTCCTGTAACAGGAGGAGCAGATACCACTTTAGCATGAATAGAAGCAATACATAGAAATTCCAAATAGATTATTTGTTTAATATTTGAGAACCACCCTTAACATAGATTATATTATGCAAATTATACAGACTAGTAACTTGAAGTATATAACTGCAACTTCAGAACTAGTTCAAGGGCACCTGGTTTATAAAGTGGGAAAACAGGAATAAAGCCCACTCTTTTAACTCCAAGGCAAGTTCTAGGCTACCGTACCACAACTGTCTCCTGCAAACACCCTAGAGCCAAGAAGATAATTCCCTTCCTGGGAGAGTTAACTTCTGTTCTAGGAGGAAAGTGAATGAATAGAGCAACTCTTAATACCCTTTACCGCCTCTGAGCCTTGAGTATCGCCAGCACCTCAGTCATTGAAGGGCGGCCAAAACAGTCACTCAGCTTCAAAGTGTCTCCCCACCGATTTCTTACACATCTAAATTCTATTAATTTTACTATTAATTCTTTGGGTTGGTCATTGTACCCCCAGAAATTGACTCTCAAAAGGTAAACATTTCTAAGTGGACAATGAATAGGATATTTAAGTCATTAATACCTTGGTATTAAATACCAGGTATTAGAGGCTACATTAAGTGGAAATCTTTTGGTATATAGCGTCTAATGGTAGGACTAAACTTATTACCTAGTATTTGCTGTGATCTGAAGGATACCACAAAGGGGATACCATGTACCAAATATTTTTGGTACACAGGAATCTAAAATTCTACCTTTAGTATAACTTTTTAATTAATTAAATTTGAATTAGGAATTTCCCTACTTCAATATAGACGGAAATATTGTACTACAATTATCAAATTTGCTAAGAGACTAAAAATTATCCCAATTACTAAAAAGAGAGGATAATTATGTAGTGTAATAAAGGTGCTAAATATTGCTACGATGGCAATCATATCACAATATATAAATGTATCAAATTAACATATTGTACAGCTGAAATTTACACAATGTTATATGCCAAATATATTCGATTAAAAAAAGAATTGCCCTACTTCAAGGCTCATTTGATTAAAAATACAAATATTCCCTCATGAAAGCTTTAAGAAGTTGAGGCACTTATGCTTTGAATAAATTAACTTAGAACCAATTCCTTCCTAACTTGACTCATGGAGGGGCAGAACATGAAAGCACAAGATTTCTTGGCCCCTTGATTGCTCTTAGGGTGACTTTAATGATAGAATCCGCGTGCTTGGGTTGACCTGGCCTGGGTGGAAATCTGAGTGGAAAAGGAAGGGCTTTCTGTCCAAGGGGATGCACGAAGAACGTGGACTGGGAGGACTCAGAAAGGAAGACTATTATTGGCTGAGGAAAGGTCCTTCTTGCTGGCGATTGTGGAAAGTAAGGAATCAATCAGACAACTTCTCGTGCACAATCAGCGGGTGAAGTTCTCAAGATAGCCACCAGATGGCACCCTCGGCCAAATTACTGAAGCAAGTGTATTGCAGTATCCGAACTTTGCGGCTGGGAGCCAACAGACATCTTGTAGTCTAGCCCCTTTATTTTACAGCCAAGGAACCTCAGCCAGAGTGAGACTACCTTGCCTGGAGCCACATATCAAGTTGGTGGCAGAACTGGGGCTCCTGTGACCTCCTGATAAGGAATCCACCCATCTCTCTATGATAGTAATCTCAAAGGAGTGCTCCTGACCTCAAAAGAAAGAAAATATAGAAAAGACAGAAGGAGCTGCTGTTTGAGTTTGAGTACAAAGTATGTAGGCTAAACCATGAGCCTGGGGCAGATTTTCGGTCAAACGTCAGGCAGTCACATTTCCTGAGGGCTTGTTTGCTCTGAAAAAGAGCAGGGCCGGGGGAGGATCAAGGACAGGGGTTGTAGATACAACAAGACAAAGTAATCCCCAGAAAGTGAGAAGACAGCAGGCGGGGAATACCAAAGAGAAATCCTGGGGGAGATGAGCTTTGAACTAGGGACAGAAAGATGCAAGGAGAGGGCAAAGGGCAACCTAGAGAGAGCATGTTCAGTGTGCGTCCGGTGAAGAAGCAGGAAGGAGGCCACCACTGCAGCAAGGCTGGCCCTAGGTAAAGGCAGGTAAGCCCACTTCCCCTTGGGCCTGAGGCCTCTTCTTTCATACTTGCTCCTTCAGGACCTCTAGCCCCGTCCCTACCTCACTGAACTATCCCTGGCAGAAAAGTTTCCTCAGCCAGGCTCTGACATCACAGAGTGAATTTAAGCAATTGTTCTCTTTCCCAGGAGAGCTGGCATTTTAGGCTGGTCTCTCACTTTGGATGAAAAGGTGCTGTCCACCTTGAGCAATTGTATAGAGAGGGGACTGGGGAGAGTAAGACGCTGTCAAGGTCACTTGTTTAGAGCAGAGGGTCTCTCTTACTGAGAAGGTCAGTGGGAGAGGAAAGAGGTGAACGAGTCTTGAAAGCAGAAAGAGGAGCTGGGCTTTGAAACTGCAGAAATAGTGTGCGGATGAGTTCATCACTGTGCCTAAGACGGTAGGCGCTCAATATATGTTTGCTAAATTGATACGTCTTTATTGACTCTACAAGGCTCACCTGGCAAGGGAGCAACATGGTGAAAATGGTATTTAGGAAAATTATTCCAACGTGAGTACCTAAAATGGATGGAAGCAGCAAGAGCTCGTGGGAAGACTATTTTTTTAAACAGCTTTATTTAGATATAACTCACACACCATACAATTCACTCATTTAAAGTGCACATTCAATAGCTTTTAATATATTCAAGGATATGTGCAACCATCCATCATGACAGTCAATTTTAGAACATTTTCCTCACCTCAGGAAGACATTCATATCCTTTCTCTATCACCTCTTATGTCCGCATCCTCCTGTTCCCCAGCACTAAGCAACCATGAATCTATTTTCTGTCTCTATAGATTTCCCTATTCTGGACTTTCCTATGAATTTCCCTGTATATGGTATGTGGTCTTTTGTAACTGGCTTCTTTCACTTAACATAATGTTTTCAAGGTCCACCCATGTTGTAGCATGTATTCATACTTCATTCCTTTTTATGGCTGATTAATATTTCATAATATGTATATACAACATTGTGTATTAATTCATCTGTCGATGGACATTTGGGTTGTTTCCACCTTTTGGCTATCATGAAGAACGCTGCTATAAACATTCACGTACAAGTGTCTGTGTGGGCCTATGTTTTCATTTCTCTTGGCCAGAATTGATGGGTCATATGGTAGCTGTATATTTAATCGTTTGAAGAACTGCCAGATTGTTTTCCAAAGCAGCTGCACCATTTTACATTTCCACCCCCAGTGTATGAGGGTTTTGATTTCTCTGCATCCTCACCAACACTTCTTGCTACTGACTTTCTGATGCTAGTCATCCTAACGCATGTGAAGTGGTGTCTCATCGTGGTTTTGTTTTTCATTTTCCTGATGACTAATTATACCAAGATTTTTTTCATGTGATTTTTCCCTACTGTTTTTCTGTTCTCTATTTCATTAATTTCCACTCTAATCTTTACTATTTCTTTCCTCTGCTCACTTCAGGTTTAGTTTGATCTTCTTTTTCTAGTGTCTTAAGGTGGAAGGTTAAGTTATTGATTTGAGATCTTTCTTCTTTGTTAATATAGGCATTTACAGCCATAAAATTCCCTCTAAGCACTGCTTTAGCTGCATTCCGTAAGTTTTGGTATGTTGTACCTTCATTTTCATTCATCTTATTTTCTGTGGGAGAAGATATTCCAGGTAGAGGGAAGAGCTTGGGTAAAGGCATAGAGGTAGGAACACTCAGGGCAAGTTTGGTGGAGAGCTGAGTCTGGCAAGAGCAGAGGGTGTGTGCAGAAGCTTTTGAGTGATGGAGAAAGGTAAGTTGGAGCCATATTGTACAAAGGACTAAAAAGTTTATACTGAATGGATTTCAGATACCAGTGACCACTTCTAGGACTGCTGTGTTATTTCACTCTCTTCCTAGATGTGGAATGAGTGGCTTTCCGCAGGTGCAAAAGACAGATGGGGGAAAGCTTAGAGAGGGACAGGAATAAGGTCATTACAAACACAAAAATAGGCAAAGTCCGTGGGTCTCCTGCCCTGACCTCGCAGTCTTGGAGAAGTGGCTAGTAGGGGTTTGGCCACCACTGTGATTACTTTCCAGGCAGCAGGAAACACTGGCAGTGTTTCCAAAATAGCTGCACCCCATCCCCCTGTAGGGAGCAAGGATATCTTATTGTTTCATCACTGTCTAATTTTTACGTTTTGAAAATAATAACATTTTCATTGCCCATTCTTTCCCTTTTGAAACTCTCTCTCCTCAGCTTCCATGCCACCACCCTTTCCTGGTTTTCCTTCCACCCCCATCCACTAAATGTTGGAGTTTTTCGAGGCTCTGCCATAGATCTCCTCTTCTCGCTCTACACTCCCTCTCTCTAGGCAATCTCATCTATGCCCGTGCCTTTGGTTGTCATCCATACCCTGATCTCAGAGCTCAGGTACCAGCCACATCTTTTCTCTGAACTCCAAACCAGGATTTGGAATTGTCTACCCAATATCTCCGCTCAGACCCATTGGATTGAACTCACAGTCTCCTGGTTCAGCCTCAAACCTGGCCTCCTTGTCACTACACGAGACCAAGCTTCCACGATCTTTTCCCTCAATTACTGCAGTAGTCTTCTTTTCTTTTTTTTCTTCCCTTGTTATTTTATTTTTCTCCCAGTTTTATTGGAAAATAAACCACACGCACCACTGTATACGTTTAAGACGTACAGCATGATGGTTTGATTTACATATATTGTGAAGTGATTACCACGATAGGTTCAGCTAATGCAGTAGCCTTCTAATGGTCTTCTAGAACGCTCTCTTACCTCCATCCAAGCTCTTCTCCATACTGCAGACAGGATGATTTATTTGAGATGATCATGTCACCACCTGTAGCAGACACTAGGGAATTTTGGCTGTCTGGCACCTGAACACCCTTCCTATGTTGGAGAATTCCCCTCCTTGGGAGTCTTGGTTGGACGCAGAGGCTACCTCCTAAAATTGTTTTTAGCCATGTACAGACTCTTACTCCCCTAAGTTGTCTCTTGGCCTCTGCAGGACCATTGTTGTCTCAGAGCATAAGGCAAGCCCTGCTCGTCCTCCTTTGCACGTGGGGTGACCGCCCCCCCCCCCACCCCCAGTTCTTACCTGGCTGACTTCTGTTTTCCCTTCAGGGCTCAGTTTGAGTATCACTTCCTCACGGAAGCCTTCCGTGACTTTGCAAGCCAGGGCCGGTTTCTTTGTTGTCAGCTTTTTATAGAATGTGGGGCTTTCTCTGGGAATCACATACCCCTTGTATTAGTCATTGGTTGTCAGTCACAGGGGGCTTCCATTGGGTCAGGCACTGAATATGCAGAGAAGAATCAGACAACTGCCTCTGAGGGTCCTACCATCTCCCTGGGGGCTGTAGATAACACGATGGGGTAAGAGCTGGAATAGATGTCAAATTGACATCAATAAAGTGCTCTGGGCGGGGGAGGGGGAGAAGAACAAAGAATGGACTGCTGCAGGAATGCAGGCCAGCTGCACAGAGGGCAGGGGCATCTGGGCTGGGTCCTGAAGGAGTTTGCCAGGAAAGAGAGGGTGGTAAGTCTTCCAGACAGAACATTCATACTCAAAGCCACAAAGTGAAGAAGCACATGGTGGACCAGTGAAATGCAAGGTACTCTGGTGTCATCTGAACAGAGAGTGAGGAGGGAAAGAGGGGTGAGGAGGAATGCCCGAGGCAAGCCTGGAAAGATGGGCTGGGGTCAGGTTTAGAAGAGCCTCCAATGCCATGCTCATTAGGAGCCTGGCTTTTGTCCTGTAGGCCACAAGAAATTGCTTTAAGCAGAGGACTGTTTGAGGCACTGAATTTTGGCTACGGTGTGAAGGATAGAGTGGAAGGATTGGGGGAGAAGGGGACCAATATGGAGGTTGTGTCTTTATAGTTCCAGAGCTTAGCCAAAAAAAGAGAACTCGATAAATGGTTATAAACGAATCAATGAAGAAATAACCATAAAACAGGACCGTATGTAGTAAGTGCCATATGAGAAGTGCCATATGCCACAGGGAACCATGCGGTATGGCTGAGAGATGATAATGCCCTGAACTGGCGGAGAAAAACAGGGATATGTGAATTTAAGAGACATTCTGAAGTAA
This sequence comes from Equus caballus, assembly GCF_041296265.1. Classification (NCBI taxonomy): domain Eukaryota; kingdom Metazoa; phylum Chordata; class Mammalia; order Perissodactyla; family Equidae; genus Equus; species Equus caballus. The sequence goes on from NC_091691.1 coordinate 84,727,917, forward strand.
AATCAATGGGCTGTGTAAGTAACTTCACATGGGCGATGAAGAAAAGGAGTGAATGAATTGGGGTTAGGTTTGGCTCACAGTGACCAAAATATTAGATTTAAAATAGAGAGCCCAGGTAGCAGTCCAGAGCAGCACAGTACTCTAGCATCAGGGACTTATCACATATGGTCCCTTCTATCCTGCTACTCAACATCCTCAACACACGGCTTCATGACATGGTCCAAGGTTACTGCTCTGGCGCCAGCATCACACCTGCCTCGTAGCCAACAGATGCCTCGTAGCCAACAGACTGCAGGAAAGGGACAAGAGCAGGGCATGCTGGTGACTTTTAAGAACTTTTTTCCTAAAAGTGTTTTCCTTTCCATGACATTGGTCATATTTAATTGGATCCAAAAAAAAGGAGGTTGGAAGATGTCTTTGTTATAAGCAGCTAAAATTTGGAAAATAAATGGCTGAGAAATAAGATAGAAAGGAAATTGGAAAATAACCTGCCTCAAGGGGTCAAGAATGATTCTCATCATATCCACTGAGTGGCTCTGAATACAGAAAGAGGGTTTTAAGAAAGTTTTTAGGAAGCCATAGAGTATAGAAGAACATGCTTGGTTTTGAACACATCTATCTTGGGGTGGCCTGTGGGATGCCAAGTGGAGAAAACCAGTAGGCATTTGAAAACATATGTACACACAGTTGCATCCCTCCTCTACTTAGGCCACACTCCTTGAGGGTGGAGACTCTTGTTTATCCATCATTTCATGTCCAACATGCTTTGCAAGTCTCCGGAGTGGATAAAGATGCCAGGAGGGGCCAGCCCCATGGCCGAAGGGTTAAGTTCCCCGACTCGGCTTCAGTGGCCCAGGGTTTCACTGGTTCGGATCCTGGGCGTAGACACGGCCCAGCTCATCAGGCCACGCTGAGGAGGCGTCCCACGTGCCACAACCAGAAGGACCCACAACTAAAATATACAACTATGTACTGGGGGGATTTGGGGAGAAAAAGCAGAAAAAAAAAAAAGACTGGCAACAGTTGTTAGCTCAGGTGTCAATCTTAAAAAAAAAAACGATGGCAGGAAAATTAAGGTGAAAAGAACTAAGTGCTAATTTTGTTAAAGAACGAATGGGGGAACTGTAGAACCCACTCACTGCTAGGATGGGAAAGAGCTCTCTCAACTTTCGACAGCAAGGCAGCCTTGTATACAATTCATCCAGAACTTACTAATACAGGCACACGCCTATACTAAATATAAAGCCGAGGAATGCAGCTTCTACAGTGAGGTGTTCCATTTCAGGGTCTGTTGGGCGGGGGGTGCTGAGGGAGGAGGGGAGAGCTTGGAGATCTAGCTTTACAGAGGGGCCTGTTAAGGTCACAGGACCAGGCAATGTCACAACCAAGACTGGACCACAGATCTCCGTCTTGCAGGCTGGGGGGGGGGGCCACAGCACCTGCCTTTAAGAAACCTCGCGAGGAGGGGCTGGCTCCGTGGCCGAGTGGTTAAGGCCGCGCGCTCTGCTGCAGGCGGCCCAGTGTTTCGTTGGTTCGAATCCTGGGCGCGGACATGGCACTGCTCATCAAACCATGCTGAGGCAGCTTCCCACATGCCACAACTAGAAGGACCCACAACGAAGAATGTACAACTATGTACTGGGGGTGCTTTGGGAGAAAAAGGAAAAAATAAAATCTTTAAAAAAAAAAAAAAAAAGAAGAAGCCTCGGAAGGTGGAGGGAACCCGGCGCTCTCCGCATCTCCTAGGGCTGTGAGAGACATGGCCCAGGATCTAGATGATTTAATCCAGTTTTACGAAAGGGGTTTTACAGGGAGCAATTAAGTCACAGTTAAGGAATTAATCACTAATGAGTCATTAACTCTGCCCACTATTGTACAGCTGACAAGCGGAGGCCAGATTCTTAGAGCCAGTTCCCAATTAAGGGGACGACGTTCGTTGGCCGCAAAGCGCACCACCGGCCTCTTGAAGGGTCGGGCGCGCCTGCCTGGCGCTGCCGGGCTTCCCCTTTCCCAGGCGGGTTAGGACGCAGGCGGAGACCCGAGCGCCAGTGCGGAGCTCGCGCTTCCTGAGCAGAGGCGGAGTGCCAAATTTTCATGAATATTACCTTCCCTGAAAGTCTTTTCTGCCGGCCTCCTGGAGCTGGGACTAGGGCTGAGGTGGGGACTGGGGCCGGGGTGTGGGACGAGGACATTACGTCAAATGCTAAAGTTTCGAGCACGGCTGGGCCCGCGCCCTTGGTGTCCCTACCATACACTGCACGCCCGAGGGGTGTGGCTCCGGGGAAGCTGAGTCAGGGGCTGTCCGCGCTTCCCGCACGTCGGCTCCCGGAGGTCTCCGCAAAGACCTTCAGCTGACCAGTAAATTGGCAGAGAGAAGGAAGGATAGGCCGGGGGGTAGGGGACGGGCAGGGATTGCCTCGCCTGGCTTCACATTTCCCATCTTTCCCAAACATTAACTATATGTTTAAAATAAGTAAATACAGCAGGCCCGCCCCGGTTCAGTTGCTGACCTCTGGCCAACGCCTGCCCCTCCCAAGGGCTCTCTCCCAGTCCTCCCACCCAGTCTCACCCACACCAGCCCCGATGAACCTCTCGGGGCAGCTGGGATGGGAGCCCTGACCCGCAGGACACCGAGCAAGGAGGACCCCGCGGGGCTGCGGCCGCCTCTGGACCCCGTGGCTGCGGAAACGGGCGACCGGGAGAGGAGGAGCCCTCAGTCCTCCGCGTCTCCACCGGCGAGAAAAATCGCCACCAGAAGCCGGGAGCTGTGGCACGCAGTGTGGACACGCCACCCTCGTGCTCGGGAAGAGACTCCTCCATAAAGGGAAAAACGAGAATATAGAAACGCCCCCACCGCGGCAGGGGTGGCTGATGGCGGCCGGGGTAGCGGGAGTGGCCCGCTCCGCGCGGGATGGGGATCTCCGGGTCAGCAGAGGGTCCGGGTACCGCACCGGACGGTCAGCGGCCCCAAAACGCGGGCCGCGCCTGACTCCGCCCTTCCCTCGGAGCGGCCCAATCCGACGCGTCCTGCCCCGCCCGCCCCGCCCCGCGGTCAAGCGCGCGGCACAGGGCCCCTCCCAACCCGGTTCCCCAGAGTCGCAGACAAGAGCTTCCACCGACGCCCCTGCTTCCCTAGGCGCCAGCCGGATCAGACGTCATCTTCTGCAGCCCCACATGGAAGACTCAACAACCATTTCCCAAGTGATGCAGGCTTACTGAGGAGTCCTTTCCCTTGGAGTCCCTGAAAGGCTTGTGCCCGCCCCAAATCAGAGCCAAGACACTCTAGGTTCAGAAGCCTGCGTCCCACCATAGCTGGCGCCTCTCAAAGTTCTTTCTGTAGACGTGAGCTTGAGCAGAGGCCCCAAATGTTTCAGGGTCGTTTGGGGCTTTAATGCTCTGTATCACAGGACAGTCTCACCTCCTGCCTCAGTTAAGTACGGGTTCCAGCCTCGCCTGCACCCCTCCTCCTGCTGCTGGCAGTACGAATCGCCGGCCCTTAGAGCGGCCCTAGGAGTGCGGGGAGAGGGCGCTGGGGCCTATGCCATGTCCAGCCCTCCCCAGGAAAGCATCCAAGGCTAGCACCCACGCTTCAGGATCTCAATTCCCAGTGTGCCCTAATGAGCTGTTTTTGGGAACTGAAATAAAGAGCACTTATTTAACAAATGTTTCCTGAACATGCAGTGTGATGGTGAACTGACCGGAGCTTCTGGTTATTCCAGCTTCCACATTTACAAGCAGTGTTAACTGGGGCAACCTCTCTGTGCCTCAGTTTCCTCATTTATAAAATGCAGCTAATTGTATCTTCCTGGTAGGGTCCTTGTGAGGCTTAAATGAGTCAAGAGATGTTAGCCACTTAGAAGAGGGCTGGTACATAGTAAGCTTTCAAGGATCATTAGCTATTAGTATTTGGATCATTTTCCAAGGACTTGTACTTGAAATCCAGGTACTCACTCATTTGGTGCCTAAAGAGATGGTTTAGAATATTCATTCTCAGACTAAACTAAACAGTAAAAGAGGAGAGGGTAGTGGTGGAAAGCTGCAGATGGTAAAAAGAATAGAAAGAAAGATGGCCAAGGGAAGGAGACGAAATGAATAATTGTGGAAATGATCTAAGGGAAGTGAGGAAGATGCTAATGGTGGAATGTGCAAGGTCAGAGGTGCCCAGGATGTGGTAAGGAGGAGGAGGGCAGAGCAAATGTACTCACCAGGGCCAGTGAAGCTGGGATTTCTCTGGATAAATCATGCCTAGTAAAACAAGGGTGTTGAAGGATGAAAGAGAAGATAGGCCAAAATGAAAGGAATTGACTTATACATCCATCCGGAGTTTACCTATTTTTTCTTGCCAAGAGCTCGTATCACTCGGGCCATTCCATCCATTTCCCCACAGAACATCCTTGTGAGGGAAAGCGCCCGTGTAACTCCCTACCTCTCGAGGGAAATAACAGATTCAATAAATTCTTACTGACCAGCTTACTATGTGCAAGGCACCAGGTAAGGGTCCAGGAGTATACAGCCCTGGTTGCACCATAGCCTCTTAGGACCCCTATGACAAGGCCTGAATCCTGAGATGACGCTCCCTCCACCTTTGGGATAGTCATCCTTTTCCCAAGCAGGTCTCAGGAACCCTAGGGCAGCACAGGGCTACCGGGCAGTCAGAGAAGCAGGATCCCTAAGTGTATTTCCTCTTTCCAACATCCCATGGAGGGAGGGTTCATTTAGACAAGGAAAGGGGACTGGGGTGGTTCACTAATGTGCTAACGACCGACAGACAGTAGCCGATTGATGCTAAGGCTCTGGGCGCGTCTTCCCGGGTGCACTCATAGCTAGGAGGCCCTAGGACCTGCGCGATGGGAATCCAGGCTATTAGGGCGGCGGCTCAGCTTGCAGGGTCAACCGCAGATGTCGCGGTAGCTCAGGCTGAGAATCCCAGGCTCTCCTTCACCAGGGACTCCGCGAGGACCGCGGGAGTTTCTGAAGCCGGCGGACACCTCTGGATACCTTCCCCGCCCCGGAGCCTGTGCCAGAGAACTGCAGATTGTGTCCACGACGCGTCCGAGAGGACGTGCCCTCCGGGTCGCTGCGCAGAGCGCTCCAGGACGCTCTCTCCGCGCGCGGCTCCTAACCCGACGCGCGTTAAATCGATCCGCTAGGATAGGGGGTGCGGAACGTGTTGGACACACCAGAGAGAGACACTGGGCTCCAAAAAGGCAAAGTCGCTCTGTCCCAGTCTTCGGAGGACTAATGTCATCAACCCTGGGTAGCAAGGGATGACACCGAGACAGCAACCTGGACAATGATCTGAGAGGGGCACTGGGCCTCTGCGGGGTGGAAAGAGAGAGGCAGGGCTGCCAGGGGCTTCGGGACGTTCAGCTCTCACCTTGAGGAAGGTGGTGTAGACGCTTCCTACTGGGGTCAGTCTTTCAAAGTTGCAGCCGCCGCTTGGCTATTGTATCGAGGGACTGAGACCTCGCCCGCAGCTGAGCCTTAGGCTCCAAACACCACGAACCCCACACACTTGCACGCGCCCGCACGCGCCCAGGGAGGGGCGCCTCTTGTATAGGGCGCCGCAGGCCGGTGATGGGGATGATTCTCCGCTGCAGCAAACCGCTTCCAGGAGGGTTCGCACGAGGTAGCCCCAGCTCCTGCGCAGTCCTCTGCCGTCCCTGACCCACCCGGTCCACCACCGCAGGCCCTCCAATACCCCCATTCACACGCACATTGTCCTCCCCGCCCCCCCCCCCCCCCACGCCGTCCTGAGCGCGCTTAACCAGAATCAAACCCAAACAAGTAAGTCTTTAATTCTCCTCCCAAGTACTTTGAAACTACTTATACAAACAATTCCTCAAACTCTATTCCTCCGCCTCCCATTCCTCCCAGTTTTCTTTATCTGGGGTCGCCACGCAGCCCGGGAGCGGCCGAGGTCAGGCGCTTTAGGTCCCTTGAACCTGGAGGCTCCGGCGCCCGCGGGGGTGGGAGCAGCGTGGCCGGCGGGGTCGGGCGGCCTCTCCCCGCTCCAGCAGCAGGGCTGGGGTTCTGTGGGCTGTGCGGGTGGTCAGAGGGCCTCGGCAGGCCTGAGGGTCAGCCCTGCCTGGTGAGTCAGGAGCAGATGTGCACGACGACCCAAGCAGGCGGCACAGGGAAAGAGCGACCGAGTAGGGGGACCCAGGGCGGAGGGGTGCGCGTGTGCGCCTCCCAGGACGGTCGTCTCGCCCGATTTGGTCCCTGGTGCCCCTAGAGGGCCTGCCACGGCTTCCCGATGGCCTGGATGTGCTCCTTGGCCTTTAGGCGCAGCGCGGCGATGCTGCTGTTGCGCGGGTCCGCCTCGTCCAGCGGGAACTTGTCCCCGAAGCCGGGTCCGCACGGGTAGGCGGGCGGCGGCGGCCCGAGGGGCTGCAGGCCGGGGCCCAGCGGCGGAGAGTTCAGGAAGGGCGGCGGCGGCGGCGGCGGCGTGTAGCTGGCGGGCAGGCTCTGCGCCGGCGGCCCGAAGCCCGGCAGGCTCTGCAGCGCCGTGGCGCCCCCTCCCGGCAGCGGCGGCCCGAGCCACGACTCCAGCGGCAGCGCGCCCCCCGCCGGCCCGCCGCCGCCGCCCGGGCCCGCCCCGAGGGGCGCCAGGGCTGCCGAGGGCGGGGAGCGGCTGAACGAGAGGAGGGGCGAGTCCTGCAGCTTCATGGACGACACTTCCAGCTTCTCCTGCCGCCGCCACTTGGCCCGTCGGTTCTGGAACCACACCTGCGGAAGGCAGCACAGCGTCGTCGGGCTGCCGCGGGGGCCGGGGCCGCACCCCCGCCCGGCGCCCGCGAAGCCCGGCGGCTGGATCCCCCCATCCCCGGGCAGAGCTGGGCACCCACTATTTCGCACCTGTTCCTTCCACCCGCCCCCCCACTCCACCCGCATTATCCTTTCTTTTCCGTCCTATTTTCTCCTTTTGCTCTTTTTCCTTCTTCTCTCTTGCTTCTTCTGAGTCTCTTTGTCCCATCCGACTCCTCCGTGGCGTCCCATCCTTTTTTCCCTGTTTATCTCACCCAGAGGTGTGGTTGTACTTGTTTCCAACTCCTGGCACGCAGCAGTTGCTCAGAAAAAACTGAAGTTAACCCTGGAATCGGACTGCAGGACTTGGAAACCAGAGCTCAACAAATTTCTGTGACCTGCTGGCTGACAGCCCTTCCTGACGCTTCGGTTCAGACTCTCCTGCCTCCCTGTGGAACAGCTCTCAGCGGCTGCGTTTTTGTCTCAGACTTTCTGTATTTTACCTACCTTTGTCTCTTTTATAAACATTCATACAAACAAATACTCTAAGTATTGTAACTGGTAACATTGGGTGTTAAAATACAGCTATTTCAACGAATTACTCATATGCTAACTAGTGGAAGAAAGTGGGCTTATTTGATCCCGAGCATATTTGAATTGCTACTGTAATAAGATTTTCATTTTTATTTAATTGATATCCGCTTAGTATTTCTGATATTTCTTACAAATGGCTTTCAATGATTACAACAGTTCAAGCTTGTTTTTTTAAAATCTACTTTTACTTTATGGAGTTAGTTTTGACATTACCCTAAGATGAGTATAATGAGTTTGAGTTTTTCTTTTTTCTTTACATATAGAAAGGCCATGCCAAGAGTGAAGTCTGGTCTCTTATCTTCCATTCCTGACCTCATAGAAGCCCAAGAAAGGGGGCAATTAAGGCTTCATCACCAGGTGACCACCCTCAGAAACGGAACAGAGAGAGCTGGTCTAGTTTAGAGGAGAAAACTTTGGCCAAACTGGTGGCCTCAGTGTTATATTTATCAAGGGAAGTGGGGGAATCGTTGCGACTTCAGAAAGGAGAAAGCAGTTCTGAGTCAATAAGGTGGGGGGACCTCCTAGGAGAGCTGAGAAAACTGCCCTCCAGTACCTGGGCAGAGCAGGGCAAGGGTGTGTAAGCAGGAGATTTGGGGGAAGAAGAGAAAGAACAAAAACTTAAGTACTCCTGCTCCCTTCCCACAAAAGATTCTTCTACATATCTGAGGCCCCGATTTCCCAGAAACATTAGCTATTTGCCCATAATAGAGAAAAGAGAAACAGTGGCATGAGTGAGGGCTCCCATTCCTCTGCCTCCTCTGCTTCTCTGCATGTCACACTCCATCCCCCCCAATATCCACGATAGTCTTCGGATCCAGTATCCAGAGTCAGAGGGCTAACGACTGGATAGCCAGCTCTTATACTGCTCTACTGCTGCCCTGACACAGTTGGAGACTCAGCCTGCCCCCCCACCCCCATCTGATTACATCATGGCCATGTGTTAAGAACCTGCCATATGCTGAGAACTGCCCTGGCCTTGTGGTCACGGAGAAGTCACAGACACTGTTCTCAAGAAGCTCACAACTTCGAGCAGAAGCCAAAACCCCTGAACAACTAAAGAGGGAGGAAGGAAGGTGGGACAGAGGTGGCTTCAGGTATGAAGGCAGCCCCTGAGTTGGCTGTGCCTGTATTCTAGAAGGCACTGGAAGGCCCTGGAAGGATTTGCCTCTCCTCTTTCTTCAGCTTTCACTGTATTCTTTCCCTCTCCCTACCCCATCCTCCCTCCAGGAAAAGCAGGTGCTAAAATGCCCACTCCTTCAATGAAATCATTGCAATCAAATTAGGAGATATTGAACTGTCCTCGCCAGTTAATCCTGAGTCACATTAGGAAACTATTTTTACAAACCATGGCATTTACTCCATAGTTTCAACCCCTCAACTAAGCAGAAGAGCTAAAAGGCAAGAGCTTGTCCCCTTTTACTTTTAAGACAAGGCCAAAAGCCCCCAATATCTGAAGACCCTAACTTCCTGGAAATCTCATTCATTAGACACACAAAAATCCCATCTCGTTCCCCTGCCTTTCAGGAGCAGTCAAATCTGTCCCCAGTGTCTCCCTTTCAGGCCTCTGTAAACTCTCCCAATTTGGAAATCCTCCCAGATTTTTCACAGATGACTAGCAAATATTTAAGGCTTTCAAATATTTTAATGATCAGGGATTAAAGATAATTCAGCTCTAATTAAAGCAAAAACCCCTTTACAATAAAAAGAAAAGGCCTCTGCCCCAGCGGGAACTTTGCTTGGATGTGCACCAGAGAAGCAAAAGTCAGTTTCTGAAAGGAACCCACCAAAAGTTTCAACTGCAGGCGCCAGGCCCTCGCAAGACCACAGGGTTTTCGTTTTTAACACGGGGCTGCCAGCTAGTGACTAGAGTGGCATTTGAGGCCCCAATAGGTTACCCTTGAGCTGCTGCCTACATTTCCTCTCTCCACAGTGATCCTCCCAACCCTCCATCCTCGCTGTACCTAATGAGCTGTCCTCTCCTCTTGCCAGCCGTTCCCAATTCCTCTTCTTAGCTTAGAACAGGGAGACCCCCAAGAGGAGATGGCACTACAAACTGGAACAGACTGTCCGAGGGGCGGTGCCTGGGCCACATGGAAGAGCTCTGGGGTTCTAGGCTAGCCAAGTCGAGGAAGGGCAATGGGAAAAGTGCCCTAATAAATGCGTGGGCGCCCGGGGGTTCAAGGGAGCTTTCGCTGCAGCTTGGGCTCGGGCCCTCCCGGGACCGATCTGGGCGCTTTACCTGGACTCGGACCTCGGGTAGGTTGACCTTGCCGGCCAGCTCCTCGCGACTATACACGTCAGGGTAGTGGGACTTCTCGAAAGCGCGCTCCAGCTCGTGCAGCTGGTACGTGGTGAAGGTCGTGCGGTTCCGCCGGTGCTTTTTCTTGGGCTGCTCCTCCTCCGACAGCTTCGCGTCGCCCGCGGCGGGCCCGACGGGCAGCCCGGGGCTCGGCCGGGCCTCCCCGGGCTCCTTGGGGCAGTAGGGGCGAGGGGCTGGGACTACAAGGCCCCGGAAGGTCAGAGACACTCCACGGAGTATCCCTGGGCCCACCCCGCCTACCCGTGGGCGCTGGCAGCGGATGCGGTCGCTGAGATGCCCGCGGAGGTAGGGGTGAGGGCTGCGAGGGGCCCTTCAGCTTTTTCTCCACGCACGTTGGGATCTCCTGTTATACACCCAGCCCTCAAGCCCGCGCCCTGATGCCTTAATACAAGTTACGGCAGGGGCCTCTCCTCTTGCAGAGCTTCTAACTCTGGGCACCCAAAGGGCCACGCAGCGGCCGGGGGTGCGCACTCACCTTCGTACTCCGGAGCGGCCGCCGAGGCGGGCGGCGGGGCGGGCTCGGCGCCTCCCGCGGGAGCCTTGGGGCAGGCAGCACGCGCGCCCTGCCTTCTATCCCGCTCCTTCGCCCCCCGGGCGCCTCGCTCCGCCGGGAAGGAGCCGAGGATGCCGTCGTCCTTGGTAAATCCCAGGATGGCTTCGATGCTGTGCAGCCGCGAGGTGCTCCCGCCCGGGCTGCGGAGCAGGTGGCCGGCGAGCGAGAAGCTGCCGTCGGCCATTGCGGGGGCGCAGCCGGGCAGGTGCATGGGGAGCGCCGGGCGGCGGGAGGGCGCGGCCCGCGCTCTCTGCAGCGCCGCCTGCTTTGGAGACAGACACAAGAGGCTCGAAGCCGGCTCTTCCTGGGTACGGCGGTCCAACCCGAAGAGTCCCGACCCAAGGTCAGGCTCGGCGCGCGACGCCGGCCCGGTTACGCGCGCAAGAGGTGGGCGAGCGCTGCGCCCGTGGGCGCCTCGGTGCCTGCAGGATCGGAAGTTCGGACTCGGAGCAGCTGGGGCTCCGGGCGCTAAAGGCTGCGACCCGCTCGCCGCGGCTCCTCCCCTCTCGCCGGGGACCCAGCCTCTTCGCTCGGCCCCTCCCTCCGCAGCGGGGCGGGTCTTTTCCTCGCCCAGCCTCAGGGTTCTCACCCGGCCGCCCCGGGCGGGGCCAGCACCCCGAATCTTCCCCCTCCCCGGTCTCGAAGCGCTCCAAACACGCCCGCGGGACAGGAAGTGGCATGTTTGACAGACCTGGGGACGCGAGTGCGGGGTCCGATCCCCTCAGTCCTGCCTCAAGGGGCCCATGCCCTGGGTCTCACCTCCCCGCCCGGGCTTGCCTCCCTCCTTGAACTCAGCTCCCTCTCCCGTTCCCCCCACCCCACACTCGCCTCTGCCCTGGGACTCGCTTCCTCTGCGCGCCCCGGGCGACCCTTGGAAAGACCTAGCGGAAAGCTTCCAGGCTCGACGGCGTCGGAAGTCAGTCCGCGCTGCTCCCCAGTTTGAATTTTCCTCTTTCTCCCTCTTTTCACCGCCGCGGGCCTCCTCTTTCGGCTTCCTAGTCCGAATCCCTGAACTTTGGGTTTATTTTGTTTGTCTATATCTGTTTCAACTCTTCCTCCCTGGCCGCTCGGACTTGGGCGCGGGCAGGCTCCCTCACTCCAGCGCCCACCCCAGGAGGCGGAGGGGCCATCTGTGCCCGCAGACCCGGCGACCTCAAGTGCCCGACCACCCAGCAGGAGGCTGGGAGGCCCAGGTCGGACCTGCTGCCTGGCTCAGGCCCCGTGGGAGACAAGCTAGGGGTTCCTCACGCCCGCAGACTGTGTGTCCTGCGGGAACCCTCCCCACCAAGCCGTTCTCCAAGCCAAGGAGATGACCCAACCTCAGGCTGCCTGGGGAAGGATCTTCCTCCGGAGAGAAGGCCTCGCACATCTCTGGGGGTTACAGGCGTAATCCGCTTGCATTTCTTTCCCCTTTGGGGGCCCCACGAGGCTTCCGTGGCCCGAAGTGACTCCCAGGCCCGGAGGAAAGACGATTTCCGCGGCCGAGCGTTTTTTCACATCCCCGGCGTTGTGAACGCTCCGTGAACGCCGGCGCTTCTCAAAGCTGACGCCAGATCCGAGTTGGGCGCCGGTCTTCGCTGAAATGTGAGCCGGGCACGTGAACCAAAATGCTTTCCTAAAAAGCCTAAGGACCTAGAGATTCTTTTCCTTTTCTCCCCAGTTTCATCGAGATGTAAGTGGCATACGGCACTGTATACGTTTAAGGTGTACAGAGTCATGATTTGACTTACATAATCGTGAAATGATGACCACAATTACTCAGCACCCATCATCTCACAGAGATGCAAAACGGAGACTCTCCAAATCGCCTTTGCAGTAGACGCTCTGCTCTCCACGCACGGGCGTCTTTCCCGCCACCCTTCGTTTATTCCCGCTGGCATCAGACAAGCGTTTACTGCGTCCCCACCGAGGGTCCGGCCTGACGTGGCCACGTCAGCGCCACAAAGAAAAGAAAGCCGGGCTGCTGGCCTTGAGGAGCTTAACAAGACAAAGGAGGAAACAGAGAAACACATCTCTTCGGATCCTCCACCTTTAAGTTGATGTCAGAAGGACATTAAAAAGGCCTTAACTACATTAAGGATCATTAAATGGTTAATTTGGGCACATGGAGAGGAGTCATTCCACAAATTACTCTATTTTTAATAAAACTATCAAAAGGTAAATTAAAATAGCGACTATGTGAGTTTGTAGCAGATGGAAATTGAGCCACTGATTCAAGCAAGAAATTATTTTTTATTTTAAGAAAAAGCTGAATTAATGAACATTAATATGCACTTTATACTATTTGCGTATATAGTTTTCATAATCCTTTCACATTCTTTATATCATCTAGATCCTCACAACCCCGTGAAGTGAGCAGGACAAATATATTTGTTCCCATTTTACAGAAGAGGAAACTGAGGCTGAAAGTGATACAGCTGTTAAGTGGCAGGGTCAGGGCTAGAACTAAGACCGGCTCCCTCCTTGTCCAGCGGCTTCTGGCTGCAGCTCATTTGTGATTATTAGGACAGAGTGTGATATTTTTGAAAAGAATCCAAGCACATCTTAGCCTGCAGTTCATTTTCAATCTTTCCTGGAGAATGAATCCTGCATCTAAGAGGCTGAGGAAGGGGCAGCTTAGCTCCCCAAAGAAATGAAGTCAGGGCCTGTGCACGGTGGCTTTTGGGCACTGGTGTCTGGGGCGACTGAACAAACTCTCAGGAAGTTTCTGCCACAATCCAGGGGAAGCCAGCACCCCCACCCCCTGGCTTTCTAGGCTGTCAAAGGCCCTGTCCCCACAAATGATCTAGTGGCACCCCGCAAGTTCCCACATACCAGTTACGTGGACCAGGTGGCTGAGGGGCTGATGCCTCGGTGACAGAGGGCAGCGTGGGGATAATCAATTGGTATTTGTTGTCTCCCCTCTGACAGTGGCTGCTTTTTATGTAAACTTCTCCAATATTAAATTGATCTCTATTAGCACCGCTAAGCAAAGGTTGGCAGCGTTTTCTTAAGCTCCTGCCCACACGCTAAGGGGCTTACGGCCTTGTTTTCCCAAGTTAATTCCTTCTGGAACTGCCCAGCTCTCCCTAATAGGTCCAGGTGAGGTTAGCTTTTATTTACTGTTTATTTCAGAGTCTCCAGAGAAAAGCAGAAAAGGCTTCAACGGCCACTGGCGAGGGACAACGGAGGAAACAGGGCAAAGCAGGACAAGCGGAGGTTGGGGCTTCCTTTGTGCGGGACATAAAGAGCTAGTCAAGACCATTGTGGGCACGGTGGAGGGTACTCCAAGCAATCAGCCGGGGGTCATTGTTGGGGGCTAATCTACATGTGTATTTCCCAAGAACTCGATTAGGGAAGATGAATGGACTCGGCCATGTCCCTAATTCTTCCAGCATGAAGCTGCATTTTTCCAGCAGTTACGCCAGCGCATAATCAGCCCAGCTCCAGCAAAAGTAAGGAGCCTGGCTTCTGAACTCCGCCTCTGTTTAATTCATTAATTCATTAGGTGGATCCAAAAAACTCCCTCCTCCCAGCCCCCACCTGCAGGCTGAACTTACACACAGCTAACGCCCCTTTACACTTGGCATGACTTGGAGAAACATTTTCAGAAGTAAGGAGAGAGGAGGCAACTGGGGCATGTGGGGGTGTTCAGAGCGTGATGTGGGAAGGACAATATAGAATGATAATTCTATCAGTTGGGAGAGACATTTTGGGGAGGAGAAAGGGGATAGGGACTGGCTTACATGAAGAACAAGAAATCTAAATGTAACCAGCAATCATGCGCAGTTGTGGTATAAGGTAGCTCTTTTATCTTGGACGTACGCAGGAGGTCCCACTTCTGGAACGATTCTGGGTGGGCTGCTTCATCCACAACACTCCTGAGAGAAATGGGCATCTGTCGAGTGAATTCCCCGTGCCCTGGGTGTGCAAACGTTCACAAGAGAGTCGATGCCATTTGACCACAGCCTCAGTAACTTCAGCTTGAAGCGATGTTTTAGGTTTGGGCAAAAAAGGTCCGTTTAAGTGCCTATGGGATATCACTTCGTAAAGTGTATAACACCACCTCGATTGTATGCACCCAGACAATCCCCTTGGTAGATGCAGTTTCGTCCTGCAATGACTTCCCCCGGCCCAGACCACACTGCAGGACGTGTCCTCCCGCCAGCTGATGCACGTGTCAGGGAAGGCAACTTAACTTCAGTAGCAGCCAGAGCAAAACACAACTCATACAGTCGTTAAACACACGCACACGCTGCAGTTCAACAAACTCAACTGTCAAGTTAAAAACAATATGTGGTAACAGTTATTATTTATTGAATACTGACTACAGAATATGCCAGTGGGCACTCTTCTGAATACGCTACATGGACTACCTCGTTAGGCTTCACGATAACCCTGTGAGGTAGACACTGTTATTACCTGCACTTTACAGATAAGGAATCTGAGCCACAGAGAGGTTAAGTCGCTTGCCCAAGGTTGCCCAGCTGGCTTCAGGTGGAGCCAGGACTTGAACCCAGGTCTTTTTTTCACGAACTCATCGACTAACCACTGTGTCTACTACCTCCCAATACGGTGTTGAGGATATACATATGCACTATTAATTCTCCGGTGGCTATAAGAGAACTAGCAGATTAATTAAAGTAAGAAAATTTGGGAGTCAAAGGATACAGGAATAATATGGTTCAGAATTTGAGCGATGTGGGGGTGAAAAAGGTTTGTTGGTCAGTCTATAATTTATTTAGTCAATTGTAATGATGACAGATATACTAAAAAATATAAATTAAGTATACCATTCAACTTCCTGAGGCTGTTTCATAAAGTTTGGGGAATTCTCTCTCTGTTCTCAGAGTTCCCATTCACTCTCATTGGTTTGTGAACAATGTATTTTTAAGCCTCTACCATGTGTCATTTGTTTTGTCTGCCTTTGATGCTATGAATTTGCCCCTATACTATAGTGTATATTGTATGCCACAGGCGCAATATGCAAGTTCCTGACAATGGTTACAAAAAATATCAACAGCTAAACTCTCTTTTTAGTGCTGACATATTGGGTACGGAGATAAAAGACGCTCTGTTCACCTCTCTCTACTGAATCTTCCTTATCGATAAAACATTTTCCTTGTTGAACCACCACAGAAGACATATTAGGAAAGAGTTCTTAGAGATACTTATCAGCAACCCCATTTTTACAAGTAGACAACTAATAATATCCTTGGCCACTGCATAAAATTGACACAAATGATCAACATACTTTGATCACTTGAGGAAGATTAGCCCTGAGCTAACTGCTGCCAATCCTCCTCTTTTTGCTAAGGAAGACTGGCCCTGAGCCAACATCCGTGCCCATATTCCTCTACTTTATACGTGGGACGCCTACCACAGCATGGCTTGCCAAGCGGTGCCATGTCCACACCTGGGATCCGAACTAGCGAAACCTGGACTGCCAAGAAGCTGAATGTGCTAACTTAACCGCTGCGCCACCGGGCCAACCCCAACATACTTTCTTTCTATACATCAGTTTCCTCCTCAGTATGATAATCTGAGTATCTCTGGTATTTTCGGACTAAATTGAAGTAAATGTTGGTATAAGGACACTGCAGTGGATAATAACCCCATCACATAATTGTGGCTAAAATATGTAAGCCAGTGAAGAGACGGGCCTCACGGAGGCATTTCTGGCTGAATTGAGAGCCCTCTCAGATGGGCATATGGTAACAGACAATTCATCTCAGTACAAGAGGAAACCAACGGCAGTTGGGAGCTCTTGTGTTTCCCAGCAGTAATACCCTGTTTGGAAGACCCCCTTTTGTGTAAGAACAGGGACCACAGCTCGCTGCAGACCACCTAGTAATTAGCAAGAGGTCCGTCCTCCTCTGGCATTCCCACTGTTTCCCAGTTATAATATTCTGGAGAACAGCATCACCTAAAACTAGTCTCTGATTTGGTTTTCTGCTATTTCAGAGAATCATATGTTTAAGACTTAGAAGGGAAAACTTGGTGATGATCTTGCCTGCTCTCTCAATTTCTAGCCCACACCTTTCCTTTGTAGATGTGGAAATGTGCGCCCAGAGAAATTAAGTGGTCTGCCCAAGATGAGACGGAACATCTGTCCGGGCCTCAGACTAGAGGCCAGTCTGCGGACCCCTGACCCTCATTACGCTGCTGTGGCTTTACCACTGCCATGCTGAGCTCCCACGATCCACGCAACGATGTCCCATGTGGTTCAAGTAAGTCTGAGCATGAATCCCGGAGGAATCTGTTTATTGTACAAACATGATGAAGTTACTCTTCACTCTACTCCCCAATCAGTTACCGGTCCAGTTACGATACTCTTGACCTTGCTTTTGCAGCCCATCCCAACACAAAGAGAGAAAAATCCCTTGGCAATAGACATGCAGGGCATTTTTGGCAAACGAATGATATTTCTCCCCATCGGTGTGCTGGAATCAGCTCTTACTGGTCTGTGAGAGCCAATGGTGAGCATCTCCTCCCAGCTCTGAGTTCAGTGATGACACACTGATAGTTTGAAATCAGCCATAGTGGAAGTATTTTCACCCAGAAATTGGCAAAAAAAAACCAAAATCAGGCGTTCTTCCTCTCTCCCCCTGATGAATTGTTTTTAAATATTCACTAGCATCTCAGTGCTCCTATTCATTAAAGAGTGAAGAAATCCGAAAGTGTTTATTATTATTATTAAAACTGAAGTATGATCTCCTGGGTAAGAGATGTCCACCTTTTTTGACAAAAACTGGAACATAGTCTCAGAACGTGTAAATAAAAGAGAGAAACTTGGATTTCCACCAAAGAAATGGGCTTTTTTTTTTTAAAGTTGTTAGGAGCAAAGCTATATTAAGATAATTCCTCTTTACTTGTTTTCTAATTAAACTAATTGAATTCAGAGCGTCTGGGGGAGCACAGGAGACATTTATCTCGAGGGGATGATGGCCTTGAAGCTCATGAATCCTCTTAGAGAGCTAAGAAGGCAAATCCCGGGATGCCCACTTGCAGCGGCCTTGACCCAACCCCCAGCCAGAGTTTGGCCCCTCCAGGATCCTTCTCCCCTCTACTGGTCAAGGGACAGTTACCAGGGAGCCGATACTCGCTTCATTCCCACAGCCCTCTATGACGTCAGGATTGTTAAAATGCTTTCTTCCCCGTACCACCCATATTCAGTGAGCCTGTTTGGCTCTATTTCTGGAATATTTCTCATATCTGGACATAATTCTCCATTTCTACTACATTGCAGGCCCCCGTCTTGTCTTGCTTGGACAGGCTTCTGAATTAGCCTTCTCACTGGTCTCTTTTCTGCTACTCTTAGCTTCCTACTCTCCACTTTCCTCTCAGCAGCCCGATAATCTTTCAAAAGTGTAAATCAGATCATGCCACTCCCTGCATAAAACTCTCTCAAGGCTTTCCATTAAACTTAGAATAAAATTCAAACTCCTTGCACCACTCTATAAGACTTACCCATTCCTCACTTCTCAAACAGCCTCATCGAACACTTCTGGCTACTCTCCTATCTGCTCCAACTTGCTCACTGAGCTATAGCCACATTGTCCTTTTTTCTCTTCTTGAAATCCTCTAAGCCCCTTCCTGCCTCAGGACCTTTGCACTGAGTATTCTCACTGCCTGAAATGCCCCCACTTAATGTTCACATACTCCTTCTTGTCATTTTATTTTTCTCATAGCACCTGCTACTCTCCAAAACTATCTCATTTATTATTTGTTTACTTGTTTGTTATCTGTCTGCCTTCATTAGAATCTAAGCTTCATGAGAATAGGGATCTTGTCTCTTGGATCCCTAGCATCAGAACATATGTTGCACATGGTGGTTGATTTAATGAATAACTGCAAGGAACTCTATTTTACAGATGAGGAAACAGGTTAAATAACTTGTCTAATTTCACACTGCTATTAATTAGCACGAGTATACATTTTTTTCACATTCTTATAATCATGCATCTGGAGCTTTTCTAAAATATTAATTATTTCCCAGGTGTTTGGAAAATGTCAAACTGCTTTGCTTTCCTTCCCAAATCGTCCACAGAAATCATTTGATCGCTTTCAAAAGTCAGTTCAGTCCACTCCAGTCCCGTTAGCATCAGCGCTGGCTGGGGTTTCCCCCACCGCCTTTGATGTGAGTCTTCGTCCAATGAGGAGCCGGCTGGGCTCCCTGCAAAGCCACTGCGCTCGGCTCAGAGCCCACCCCAGCCCGGCTTCCCTCCTAGCGGGGTGCACCATCTTAGGGAATGCCATTCTTTTCCTAAAGTGGCTCCTCATCCTCACTGCAGACTATTATCTTTATTTTATTTTTACAGCTGACTGCAGTTTTATGGACATTTGTTTGTCAATTTTTATTGTGCTTTGTCCTTTGACCCCGTAAGCCCTAATAGTGCTGATCTTATACGTCCTGACCAATCTAATTAGCCCCTTCTAACCACCAGATGCTTTCAATAGGGTTTTCAAGCTGCTCCCCAGAAGTGTCTTCATTTAAATATCAGGAGCTCACGGCTGGGACTGCAGGGTGTGTGTGCTGTAAGTTAGAGGGATGAGCTTTAAAGAAACACGGCTTGGAAATCTTTAAAGCTTTCTGAAATGACTTAAGAAGACAAGCAAGCATCTCTTTGTACATTTACACCGTCTTTCTATATCTCCAGGAATTACACACCATCTAAAAATTGTGTCTTCAGTTTATAGATGGAGTTGTGACAATATATAGTTTTCCAAGGATAGCAGCACTTTAAGGTAAAGAAATTAAACTTGGGTACATATGGATTTGTTAGCCTTGTATTTCTAAACTTTTGGTTAGGTTTGATATTTTTCCATAATAAAAGGGTTTTCTTAAAGGCAAAAAAAAAAAAAAAAAACCCAAGAGTTTTCAAACTGAATTTAATTTGTATGATACTAAATTTTATTACATGCTCCAAACACAATTTTTGTAGCCCCCCAAACTGCTCTTTCTAATGCAGACAAAAACCTAAGGATGATTCAACAATTTCACTTCTGGGTGGAATTCCACCCAATTTCACTGAAAAAAATTGAAAGCAGGGCCTGGAATAGAAATTTGTACACTCATGTTCATAGCAGGGTTATTTACAATAGCCGAAGGTGGAAGCAACCCAGGTGTCCAGTGACAGATGAATGGATAAACAAAATATGGTGCGTGCAGACAATGGAATATTACTCAGCCATAAAAGGAAAGAAATTCTGACACATGCTACAACATGGATGAAACTTGAGGACGTTATGCTGAGTGAAATAAGCCAGTCATGAAAGGATGAATATTGTGTGATCCACTCATCTGGGGTTCCTATAATAGTCAAATGCATAGAGACCAAAAGTAGAATGGTGGCTGTGGGGAGAGGGGGATGGGAAGTTGTTGCTTAATGGATACAGTTTCTGTTTGGGAAGAAGAAAAAGTTCTCGAGATGGATGATGGTGATGATGGCACAACAATGTGAATGTACTTAATGTCACAGAACTGGACACTAAAAATGTTAAAGTGGTAATTTTTATGTGTATTTTACCACAATTAAAAAATAATAATATAAAAATTTTTACAAAGGAATAAAACAAAAGACAAAACCCAGGGAGAGTCTGAGTTCCACTGCAGTAAACCCTCAAAGGCTATTTACATGTTTTTTTTCAGTTTGCTATTATTTGAAAGAGCCACGTTATAATCTTGGAGAAGAAATTTTTGGTCGAGGTTTTCTAGGGATTTATGTTGTGACTATGGGAATACGTTTTATATCTCTAACATCTTCAGGGAGACATGTGGACGTCACATCTGTTGACAGTGACTGTGATCAAAACATGGATGGCCATGGGAGTGAGGAGGAGGAGGAGGAGGAGACAGAAATACTCCAGTGGGCCCAAGTCAATGACTAGTGGAGCATTCTGGGTGTAGCATCGCACTGGATCCGAAAGTCCACACAAAACGCTATGTGGGGCTTGAACACCTGGGAACACTAGTCTTTTAAACGCCTATGAGAACAAGAAGACACAAATTGTCTCTCCAGACTTCCTGTGGTTAGACAGGGAGTATATTTATTTCATTTTAACTTTTATATTTTTAGTTGCATTAAGAAATATGAAAGCCTCACAGAAATTTTCATTTTTTGTGGGAGTGATATTTATATAGTGTTCAAAATATTTATATACACATGAACACAAGAATATGAAAGAAATATCTGACCATTATTTGAACTATTGGACAGAGAAGAAAATGGGAGCTTAAAACACAGAGGGAATCCCAAACTTCATTTTGCCCATTTGTTTCAGCCTTTCTTCCTATCATATCTTTTTCACTAGACACTAGAGCTCCTAACAAGTAGAGATGTTCATTCTTCTGCCCCCAACATTTAATTATAAAATATAAAACATATGTTAAGAAAATTTTAAAACATATAATAAAGATGAAGGGATTATAAACACCATATACTCACCAGCTAGATTTTAAAATTAATATTTTTTAAATTGTTCTATTATATCAATTTATTCATGTATCCATCTCTCTATCTATCCATCAATCTCTTGTGTTTTCTGTACTTCTTAAAGTAGGTTGCAAATTTCAGTGCATTTCACCCTTAAATACACGAGGGCATGCATATCATTGGCTGGAGTTCAACATTTTTTAAGGATTCTATTTTTCTTTTCTAGTAAAATACACATATGGTGAAATGTAGAAATCTTAGCATAAATGAGTTTGACAAAAGCATATACCTTAAGATAGTTTTTTGCAGTGAACCCCTATGAAAACACAGTGAGTTACTGTCACCCCAGAAAACTCACGCATGCCGCTCCCCAGTCAGTGCTCACCACCATCCCTCTAGAGGCAAACACTTTTCCAGTACTTTTCACCATAGCTTAGTTCACCTGTTCAAGAATTTCTTACAAATGGAATCATATAGCACGAACTCCTTTGTGCAAGACTTCTTTCACTCCGCTTAATGCTTCTGAGGTTCATTCATTTTTATTGCTGAGGAGTATTCGTCGTGTGACTATTCCGTAGTTGTTTATCCATTCCTGGCTTGATGGACCACTGGACTATTTCTGCTTCCTGGCTATTCTGAGTAAAGCTGCTGCGAACATTCTTGTACCTAAATTTTTGAGGACATGTGCTTTCAAACTCTAAGAGTGGAATGCTAGCTCTAGTTTAGTTTAGTATGTTGCTTTTATATGAAACTGCTGGAACTTTTTCCAAAGGTG
This sequence comes from Equus caballus, assembly GCF_041296265.1. NCBI lineage: Eukaryota > Metazoa > Chordata > Mammalia > Perissodactyla > Equidae > Equus > Equus caballus. The sequence goes on from NC_091691.1 coordinate 84,749,321, forward strand.
GTTGTACTAGTTAACACTCCTTCCGGTCATATATGAGAGTTCCAATTCCTTCACGTCCTCACCAACACTTGTTGGCAGTTTTTAAAATTTTAAACATTTTAGTGGGTCTCTGATAATACGTCGTTCTGTGACTTGTTTTAATTTTCATTTCCCCAACAATTACTTTGAGGACCTTTTAATACGCTTAGCCATTTGTATATCCTCCCTTGTTAAGCGTCATCTCAAATCTTTTGCTTTCCTTTTTTAAATTTGTTTTTTAAAATTTTATTGTTGAGTTGTAAGAGTTTTAAATACATATATTAATATAAATTATATATATTTCATATAGCTGTATCTGACAAAAGACTGAAACCTCAGATTCCAGTCTTTTGTCAGATATAAATATATGCAAATATATGTAATTTATATAAATTATTAGTTGATATATATATATAAATTTGTGTAATTTATATATATATATCTGTTGGATTCCAATCTTTTGTCAGATATACATTTTGGAAATATTTTCTCCCAGTCTGTAACTTACATGTGGCTTGTTTATAAACTTAACTTCTTTATATTATTCTTTCTTTTTATATTGCTGGACTTGATTTGCTATTAGTTGTTAAGGATTTTTCATCTTTATTCAGCAGGGATATTGACCTGTGATTTTCCATTTTTATAATGTTTTTGTCAGATTTTGGTGTCAGGGTATTTGCCTAATAAAATTACTTGAACAAATTCCGTCCTCCTCTATTTTCTGAAAGAGTTTGGGTAAAATTAAATATTAAATAGTCCTTAAATATTTGACAGAATTCACCAGTGAAGCCATTTGGGTCTGGGTTCTTCTTTGCAGATAAGATTTTGAGAATTACTTCTATTTCTCCAATAAACATGGGGTTATTCTATTCTTCTTGTGTCAGTATTTGTAAGCTGTATTTTTTCAAAGAATTTGTCAAGTTCACTAAATTGTCAAATTTATTGGCATGAAGTTCTGCATAATATTTCCTTATTAAACTTTTAGTGTCTGTAGGATCTGTAGTATATCCCCTTTTTCATTTTTGATGTTGGTAATTTGTGTTCTCACTCTTTTTTTTCTTGAGCAGTATGCTCACGTCTGACAGGTCTGTTGATCCTCTTAAAGAACCTACTTTTGGGCTTTTTTCTTTTTCTTTTTCTGTTTTTTTTTTAAGACTGGCACCTGAGCTAACATCTGTTGCTAATCTTTTTTTGTTTTCTTCTTCTCCCCAAAACCCCCCAGTACACAGTTGTATATTCTAGTTATAGGCCCCTCTGGCTCTGCTATGTGGGATACCGCCTCAGCACAGCTTGATGAGCGGTGCTAGGTCCACACCCAGGATCCGATCTGGTGAACCCCTGGGCTGCCGAAGTGGAGCGTGCGAAGTTAACCACTCAGCCCCTTTTGTTTTTCTATTTCATTGATTTGTGCCCGTATCTTTATTATTTCCTCCCTTCTACTTACTTTCCTGAGTTACATTTTTATGAAGAGGACTTTTGTTTATTTGTTTGATTAGCTGTCAGCAAACTTGACTGGATACAAAATCCAAACTGTTTCCCATGGGTGGGCAGCCGCAGAATTCTCTGTTCAGCTGTTTAACCTTAACTGGGCTGCGTGGAGTCTGCCTCCTACATGTACAGGTCAGGGATCAGCCAGCATCTTGAACAGACTTCATACACAGAATTTAGGCCTGTCCTCCCATGGCTGTTTCCCTTCTGGAAATAGCTCTTTCACTTTATAATTCTGTGGTCACCCCAAACCCTGCCGGTTCTTGAGGCCAACACGGCTGCAGATTTTCTATCTGAGTTTTAGCATCTTACTTAGCTTGACAGGGGTCTGCCCTCAGATGAAACCTCTAAACAAAGGAAAGCTCACCAGTGCTTTTTCCTTCTTCCAAGTGTAGATTTGGTTCCCCTCCAGGGTTGACCTGCTTTGGGTTGCTCTCTGGGGCCTTCAGGCAGTTGTTTCTTTTGTATCTGGTGGGGAGTTTATAGTTGTTATCTGCAGGAGGGTTAATCCAGTAGGAGTGAATCCTCGGTTATCAGAAGCCGCAAACCCCCGGGTTGTTCGTTTTTAGTCTCACTCCTCTCCCTGTCTCTGATGGTCCTGTTTGTGGCGGCAATTTGACCAGATTTCTAGTGTCAGGAGCGCAAACTGACGTGCTTACGTAACTCACAAACTGGATTAGTTGGCCTCTGAATAACTGAGCTCATGACATCAATATGCTTTCAAAAGAAGATGGCCCGCTTCATTGTGCTGTAGGAGTGCGGATCCAGGTGGGGACTAGGTTAACTGTAGGCAAAACTGGGAAGTCCATGGAATTTGTCTTCCTGGAAATCATTCTTCAGCACCTCTCCGCACGGTCCTTAGGGTTCCTTCCTCCTGGCTGGAAATGCTCTGCAAACCCCTGGATTTTCTTTTCATGGGCAACCCTCTATGTTCCAGACCCTTCTCCCTTCTAGATCCTACCAAAACCCTCTGTCCCCTCTCCACCCCTGAGGCCTGTGTTCCTTTGCTCAACTGGAGTTAGTAAAGGGACAGAACCCTGATTCTGTGACAGTGACCACGGGCTAATGTGCTCTGTTTCACAAGATAAAGCTATATTTGATCTTGACCAACCTGAAACCATAGGATGAATGGCAGGAGATAAAGTAATCCAGCCCCTTCATTTTTACTACTGAGAAAATGAATTTCCAGAGAGGATAAATGACTTGTTCAAGGTCACACAGAAGGGAATTGGAGGTTTTACCTGGAAAATAGAAAACTAAGTTGGGACCCCATCAAAGGCCCAAGTGGGAATTTGGATGTATCTGTCTAGCTCCACACAACAGAACCATGACAAATGGGTCAAAGATGCCGCCAATTTCAACCTAAGGCAAGAAAGCATTTTCTAACAATTAAAGGTGTCCACTCCATGAATGGAAAAGTTAGTGGCTGAATTCCTTTGAAATAGCAGATGGTGAATTCTGTACCACTGGAAATTTTCAGATAAGGCTCAACTAGGGTGTTGTAAAAGGATTGCCTTTATCTCTTTATTTATGGGAGTTTGGCATAGATTCTTTCCTAGTCCTTAACAATTGTTAGATACTTTGTTTTGGTGAAGGAAGATCCTTTTTTGTCCATCACATGACACAGACACCATCTGCCTCTAGAGGGGAAAGGCCTTCTGAATCCCCTAATACAGGCCCTCCCTCCTCCAACCCACAGGCATGTGGCTTGTGCAGATGGAGGGAAGGTGCTGCTGGTGTGCTGTGCTGTGGTGCAATATGGTGCACTAGGGGGTGAGGTTACGTGGCGTAACGTGGTGTGGCGTGTTGTGAGACTAGAGGAATCAGATAACCACGGCCAGAGTCCTCCAGCAGGTACGCTGCTCCACTGGGACGGGGACCAAACGCTACTGGAGCATATTGCTTGTCAAGATGAAGTGCCAGTAACTTAGTGATTTCCTTAACACCACTGGCTGCATCTTTTACAAGAAAGCAATTCTTCTGTGTCATCCTGCAGCTAGTCTGCGGGATAATTTGGCAGCCACAGTATTTTATGTCACAACAAAGTGTATAAATGCAAGGCCACGTGCATCACCCACCCATTCCACCCACGGGGATAATTATAGGGCAGAATCAGGCACTGAACTGAAAAGAAATCTTATCCATTATTTTATAGCTTTTAAAATCGTGAATATTTTAACATTCCCACTATAAAACAAATCGCGACTCACATGCCAGTTCTCATGGAAGACAAGCATGATTTAAAAATATGTCCAATGTATCTAGGGTTTGTGGATGGTCGGGCTTGAATTTGTGTCCCCTCTAAATTCACAGGTCGAATCCTAACCTCCAAGGTGAGGATGTTAGGAGGCGGGGCCTGTGGGAGGTGATTAGGTCATGAGGGTGGAGCCCTTGTGCATGAGATTAATGCTCTTATAAAAGAAGCCCCACAGAGCCCCCCTACTCCTTCCACCAGTGAGGATAAAATAAGAACTATACAACCCAGAAGAGGTCCTTCACCCTACCATGCTGGCACCCTGATTTCGGCCTTCCAGGCCCCAGAATTATGAGAAATAAATGTTTGTTGTTTGTAAGGTATTTTGTTATAGCAGCGTGAATGGACTAAGAAAGTGGACTTCAGGGTTAATTACCCTTAAACATTGCATCAGTATTCTCCCAGGAACTTCCAAGAGGGGTTAAACTTTGCCAAGGACCATGGGTTCTGGACCCCTAATAATTTGTTTTATTTGTGTATTCTCATAACATGAAACGTCTTGTACAACACATTCAGGAACTCTGAGTATAGAAGAAGTTAGCCCCTCGCTTTTTGGTCTTAGTTCCCTTTCCTCTGATAGAGTAGTTCTTCTTGACAAAATTTTTCTTTGAGAATTATTTATTCTCACTGAAAAACCAGGATTTCGTTTTGGTTTGGTTGGCTTTGGCTCAGCAGCTCTAAGGACTTCAGAGGTAAATGTTCTAAGTCTTTTGAAAAATTCCCTTTGAAAGAGAGCAAATCTTAGGAAATCCATGTATACCCTGGAAGGTTGTGACATGGAATGACAGCATGATTCGTTGGAAGCTAGTCTGAAGGAGTGGGATGGAGAGCGACAGGAGAGGAAAAAGGAGGAGATGTAGGGAGAGGGGGCAAGAGGAGGAGAGGATGAGAGAGAAAGAGACACACAGAGAGATTGACTTAACTTCTCAATGCTCTCTATTTGTCCACTCCCTTTGTTCCCATTGCTGTCACCAAGTTCAGACAAGAGGAGATGATACTGAATGCAGAAACAGCAGTAACCTTCCTCATTGCCCCCTGCCTCTAGTCTCACCCCGCAAAAATCCATTCTTCGCGTGGCCTCTAGAATGATGAGCTACAATGCAAAGGGCTGGTCAAGTCCATTCTCTGTCTTCACTTCACATCTTTTACCACATCCTGCTACTTTCCCTTGGCTTCAAACTAAGTGCCAAGCTTGATGAGAAGCATCAATGATGTCAAGGAGCCTGGGAGTGAGAGGGGATGTGGTCTCTGCTTGTCCTTGAGCCGGCAGCCTGGGCTCCCAGTGGGCACTCTGACCTTCTCCAACTTCCTCTGAAGGGACCTGAAGTCATGCGACAGGGTTAGATAGCCTAACCCCAGACAGGGTTAGGCAAAGGTTCCTTGCCCTCTAAGGAAGGAAGTTGGAGAGGAAATGCCATTTGCTTCATTTCTTCTTGGCTGTCCTGAAGATCTTTAAGCAGATATGTCTTCTGCATCATTCACAGGTGACATTTCATACTCCGCCACATTTATAACTAAAAGGAAAGTATGTTTCCTGCTGCAAGGTGCTAGCTAAACGCTCTACCAGGAACATTGAGAACGTCAAGTTGTGGTCTCTGTGTCTGTAGAGAGCTTTATCATCAGGATTCTAAGTCTATTCACTATGTTAAAGTACACGCTGCTCAAAACGCTCCCTGGGAGAGTGGTCACTTCTGCCTTGGCCTGCGTCCCTCTTCCACCTGGCCTGTCCCTCACATCACAGAACACTTCTGCTCTGCCGTCTGCTTGATTTCTGTGAAGGTGGCCTGGGCTTTTTCTTTTATGGTATCCAAGTCCATGTTCTGAAGATTCTGGAACTGCCCAAGGATAGAATCCTTATCTTCTTCCTCTTCTTGATCTTCATCTACCATTTTCCGGAGATCTTCGGGCAAATCCACGTCATCTCCAGCCATCTGGATTTGGTTCTCATCCATTTCACTCTATTTGAAAAAGAAACACAGAGACAGATAAACCACCCTAAAACAAACAAACAAATTTTTTTTTCCTTTTTTCTCCCCAAAGCTCCCCGGTACATAGTTGTATATTCTTAGTTGTGAGTCCTTCCAGTTGTGGCATGTGGGACGCTGCCTCAGCATGGTTTGATGAGCAGTGCCATGTCCGCACCCAGGATTCAAACCAATGAAACACTGGGCCGCCTGCAGCGGAGCGCGCAAACTTAACCACTTGGCCACGGGGCCAGCCCCCAAACAAATGGATATTAAAGGCAGCAGGCAAATGCTGGGTCGAGGAGGAATGAAGTGAACAGCCTGCTTGGCTGTCTCTCGGCAGTGCCTGGGCCTGGGAGCAGTTGTGGAGGCTAGAGGTGCTGGTTGATGCACCCCTCTTTCACCGCACCTGGAGTGGATCAGAACCTTCTAGCACAGTGGTCCTCAATGTGTAGTCCCTGGACCCAGCAGCATTAGCAACATCTAAGAAACGTGTTAGAAAGACATATTCTAGGGCCTCACTCCAGACCTACTGAATCAGAAACTCCAGGGTGGAGCCCAGCAAGCTGGGTTTTAAGAAGGCCCCTCTGTCAGGCTGATGCCCGCAAAGCTGGGGAATCGCACACCAACTCTGGCTCAGGGCAGATTTGCAAGCTTTGCGGTCTGTCAGCCTCAGGCTGGGACCAGGGGCCCCAGCGGATCCACTCTGGAGGCCGGGGTTTGGCTTCACAGAGACCCGACAGTGCTTAGTCATTTCAGGCATCGCTCTTAAGTGGCAACTTCTGCTTAACAATTGCCCCTCTCTCCCTTCTACTAGACAGGGGGCCCCCATGGGCACAGAATCATGTCAAATTCCACCTTATGTCCTTAACACCTGGAAGCAAGTCTGGTACACAACACCTGTTGATTAAATGAATCGTCAATGGCCTGGCTCCCAGTCGGCATCACGACTGTGCAGGCTTCCGTGCTGCTGACGGTATCACCACAGTTTGCTCCACACATCTCACTTTGCGATTCTGGGCGTGGCTGTTCCAGAATTCCTCAGTGCACGCTGCCTGGTCTTAGAAAGCCCTTTACCACTTTGGTGGTGGAGCCTTTTGTTTTGCAATGAGAGAGAAGACTCTAAAGAAAACTTTCTCTGGGAAAGGTAAGGGTCGTTTACATTCCCAGATGGCTGCCATTGGAAAATTTTCTGAGATCAGGTTGTAACAGGAGGCAAACTGGGCTTCGGGGGCACAGAAGATTAACAAGAGTGTCAGAAAGCGAATGATAGGAAAAATCTAAGCAGACTTCAGGGCCCAACTCAACATGTTGTGATGAGCCTGGGATTTATTACCAAAGCTCATGAACAATCACATAAAGATAAAATGATCTTGGAAGCAAACTAGGTGCCCATCAAGGGACAAATGGATAAAGAAGATGTGGTATAGATACACAATGGAATACTACTCAGCCCTAAGAAATGATGAAATCTGGCCATTTGTGACAACGTGGATGGACCCTGAGGGTATTATGCTGAGTGAAATAAGACAGAGGGAGAAAGTCAAATACCATATGATCTCACTCATAAGTAGAAGATAAAAAGAAACACAAACACACACACAGCAACAGAGATTGGATTGGTGGTTACTGGAGGGGAAGGGAGGAGGGGGAGAGGGGTGACTAGGCACATGCGTGTGGGGATAGATTGTAATCAGTCTTTGGGTGGTGAACATGATGTAATCTCTGTAGAAATCGAAATATATTACAATGTACCCCTGACATTTATATAATGTTATAAACTGTTACTGCAATAAAGAAAAACATACAGGGGCGGCTGGGTGGCCGAGTGGTTAAGGTTGTGCTCCCTGCCTCCAAGGCCCAGGGTTTTGCCTGTTCAGATCCTGGGCATGGACCTAGCGAGGCTCATCAAGCTATTTCGAGGCCACGTCCCACATCCCACAACTAGAAGGACCCACAACTAAAATATACAACAATGTCCTGGGGTGGGGGGGTGGGGGGACTTTGGGGAAAAGAAGGAAAAATTAAAAATAAATAAATAAATAAAAATTAAAATAAAAAATAAAATGTTAAAAAAAAAAGAATCCGCAGCAGAGCCCCATGGCTGTTTGGGGGAAAAAAAAAAAAGGTAAAATGATCATCTTAGTCTTAATCAGGCCACACTGGTTCGATTTTAGAAAGATTTTGGCAGCTGCTGAGTTCCCAGGTGGAGTTAAAGTCAACACCCACGCGAGATAGGAATTCTCCCTGCCTGGGCGCTGAGTAGAAATGATTCTCAACAAACATCGGTCGTCTCTAGGTCCAAACAGCGAGCCAGGGTACTGTGTCAACTTGACTCTCCAGCTGGAAATCGCATCGCCGAGGGCTTTTCCTTTCTGAGGCTCCCTGGCTTCGACTTCTCCAGCTGGTCCCTCCAGAGGCTGGAGGCCACAGCCTTTCCCCAGAGCTCTCTTCCTCCCTCGGTGCTCCGGGCAGAGCGACAGCGAGCAGGGCTCCAGAAACAGCTTGAGAGGCCGACTTGGATGCAGAGGAGGCGAGGCAGGTCCTCCCTGAAGAGCTCTGAGAAGGGCCGCGCCCAGCGCCAGCCTCCCCGGGTGAGAGGAGCTCGCCCCGCGCTTGGCCAGGTCGTGGTGGCCCCTCCAGGCGCTTAACGGATTAATTAGTCCCTCATCAAACTGGTGTGGGGATTAATTAGTTAGTTAATCCCCAGGGGCTCCTGGCCAATCTTCCATTTCGATTTGTTTCTTATTTACCTACTCCCGAGGCGGCCTTCCTTGCTGATCATCCCCCGCGCGTCTTCGTAGAGGGGAGAGGAGCGGGACTCTGGTCCGCTGATTCTCAGTCTGCGCAGGCGCAGGACACCCGCTGTCTCCCATGCTCCCCAACACAACGGGCAGGATCTGAAAAGGCCTCCCGGGGAATCCCGGCTCCCCGCCCCTCTGGTTGTGTTAAATGTCTGCGGATGTCACAAGGTTCAAACCTGCACGGAGTAGCTGCTGCGGGCTGGAGGAACAGGCCGCTGGAGGGACCGCAGGGAGGGAGCCACCAGCTGGTGCTCAGAGACCTGATCCACTCAGAAGGGCTCGCGGGCGGTGCGCCCCACCACCCCCCACCCCCGGCCTCAGCGCGCTGCCCCTGGAGAAGCTTTGGAAGGGTTTCCTCCTTCAAGGAGGACTTGGAGGGTTATTTTCTCCTCCTTCCACCTGTCCAGGGAAGGGAGAGCAGCGGGGTTCCCCTTTGCCTCACAACTCAGCAGAGGGACTCTTGATGGTCACAACTTCTACCAAAGTGGTTCTCAAATGGGGTTCCTCAGGTCAGCAGCAGCACCTCCTGAGACCTTGTTAGACATGCACAGTCTTGGGCAGCCTGTGGTGGAGTGGTTAAGTTCTGCATGCTCCCCTTCGGTTGCCTGGGTTCACAGTTTGGATGCTGGGTGCTGACCTACACCACTTAGCAGCTATGCTGTGGCAGTGACCCACATATAAAGTGGAGGAAGATCAGCACAGATGTTAGCTCAGGGCTAATCTTCCTCCGCAAAAAAAAAAAAGAAAGAAAAAAAGAAATGCGCATTCTTAGACCTGCTGATTCAGAAGCCACTGCTCCACATTCCTTGCAGACAGGTGCTTACTCATCTACAAGTCTCAGAACCCAGCCGAGTGTCTGGCATGGAGACATAGACAGTACATGTTCATCGAATGATTCAGTGAGCCTACTGTCATGGACTACTATAGCCTTAACAATACTCAAACATGCAGGTCCTCTTTGCTGTAAAGAGCCCTGTTTTCATAGCTCTTGACTTATTTCTCTTTACACTCCTGTTGGGGCAGTGCAGCCTAGAGGTCAAGAATTGGCTTGAGAATCAGATTGCCTGAGTGTAAAGGTTACCTCCACTACCTACAGGCTGTGTGACCTTAGGCACCTTACACAGCCTTTCTGAGCTTTATTTCCTTATCTATAAATTGGGATTATATTATTTGCCTTAGAGTTGTAGAGGATTAATGATATGATAACTGAATTATCTGGAGTATTTTAAGTGGTCAACGAAGGGTAGCTATTCATAAACATAATAACCCTCAGAGGAGGGCGGGGGGTTTGAATTGGGGAATCCTGGCTCCTGCACATGGTACCAGGCCCATCAGAAGACCTTGTTCTCTTTACACCTTACCTCTAGCCTAGGATGGCCCTGACTTCACATGCTTTCCTAGCAAGCTGGGCTTATTCATTTCCCTTTTGGCTCAAGGCCCTCAATTCTGGGAGAAAGCTACCTTGAGGACCCAGGCTTCCCTCACCCCTTGCAGGCCCACCCTAGTGTTTGTGGGACCCAGAGGACAAGTACTGATAGCGGTCCCTGGCTCACGATGTAGCCCTCTTTTTTCCTAGTCCCTGGTTCCATCACTCCTGGGTGTATGGTTCCCAGTGTACGGACATCTTCCCTACTCTCCAGGCCAGCAGCTCAGTGCACCCTTGGGAAGGCAGACCTGGGGCAGAGGCCTGGGCAGGCGCTGGAATGAATGTAGGTGGGGAACTTGGGGTCCTGGGCAGCCTGAGTGAGGTCTAGAGGAGGGGTGTGGGCTCTGGGTGGGCCTGTCCCTTTGGCCGTGGACTTTTCATCCCATGTGAAGGAGTGTGGCCAGTAGGACAAAGGGGAGCCCTGTAAAGCATGGGGCCCAAGGCTAGTGGCCCCAGTTGTCCAGTCTAGGGCAGTGTTGGGTGTGGTCATGGCTGTGGTCAGAGAATGCTATGATCTCCATCCTTCGAGAAGGACAGTCCTCCCGCCCACCAGCAGTGGAGCTGCTTCAGGGGAGGATTCTCGTACTGGAGTCAGTTTCTCTGGGCTGCAGCCTGTGCCGTGGACACTTTATGACTAAGGGTAGGACAACCAGACAGGCCGGTGAGTATCTGGAGGACAAGAACGAAGCCCTCTGGAACCAAACTTGGACCGCTGGCCTCATTAGCACTGTCCTAATCAAGTGAGCTAGCCCCGGGCCCAGGTCAGGCCAAGGGTAAGTGTCCTGTTTGTAAAAATTGCAGTGACCCCAACTGTTGTCATGCAGAGGTGGCCAACGACAGTGGAAAGGCTGTGGGATCTGGAGTCCGGAGACCTGGTTCACATCCCAGTCTGTCATTTGCCCACCTCATGACTCTGGCCAAGTCACTTAACACTTCCAATGCCCATTGGGAGGACCCCTCAGGGGATGACAGAGCGGACTGAAGGAGACGTGGTATGGAGGGCCTTGTAAGCTTCCAATCCCTGGACAAATGTAGCTGTAGTTACTAATATTTTTGAGGAAAAAGGGCAGCTTGATATCAGGATCCCTGTGAAAGGCTTCCTGGGATTAAGAAGGCATGGGCAGTGAAACAGCGGGTGAGGAGCAGCAGCCCAAAAGAGAAGGACCCAGAACGGAGCAAGCAATTAAGGAGCATGAGTGGGGTTTGTACCCCGTGTAGTCGCGCTGCCTGCTTGCCTAATGAACCGCCCGCTGATAGGACCTTGTCTACAATCCAAACAATGACCGTCTTGTCCAGACTTTTGCTGCCCACTGACAAATCTTAGGTTGAGGAGACTGGGGATATTTTGACACAGTTCATGCATCAAGGAGAGGCAGTAATGCCTCATTACACCCCGCAAATACCAGTGCAGTTGCAGCCAATATGAATCGGCTCCAGGGACGAGGGGAAGTTTAGTGCTGAGAACCACAGCATGATTGAATGAATGAATGAATGAATGAGTGAGTGAGTGAGCCAGTCTGTAATTAGGGGATTTACAGGCTATACTTTATTCTTAGAGGTTCTGTTTTGGAGGTCTTCTCATTTCCAGAAATCTTATCAATTTGAGATATTGTTTAATGCAGTTGAGAGCTAATTATTTTTATGCCGGCTGACCAGAATCAGTTTTAATCTCTTGGTTTTTAACCAGATTTATAATCTTAATTGCTAGTGCTGAATGCTCCATTATTTAAATAGCCTCCTATCCCCTCTTTGTTATCCCCTGTGACTGATTTCTGACCTTTCACTAAAGGGTAAGCACGACCCTGGATTCAGACTTCTTCGGCCCCAGATCTTGATAAACTGCCCTCGTCTGGTACCAGACTTGAGATATGAGGATAAACCATCTTCGATGATTATATCTTCCAAAAGCTGAGCGTTCACCACTTGTTAGAGTCTTGTTAGAGACTGGTAGAAGCACACACCAGTTTGTTTGATACTAGGTAGATCTGAGTTTGTTTTGGGTTTGTTTGTTCACTTTTGGTCTACGTGGTACCAAACGGCTAGATGAATGGATGTTTTCACTTTGACGAGTTGCTCTAACCTTTGATGTTTGCCTATTCGTGAAGATCATTGATGTCAGCAGTCACTTGTCTTCACAAACCCCTTCTCACTGTCCTGGTCATGACTGAGGGTGCTGCACTGGCCTCCAGGCAAGGCAATAGGACCCCTGGTTCCTGTCTAGCTGGAGCATACAAGACATTGGTGGAGTGGGGACATAGACCAAAGAACAGAGCCAGGCAACAAACACCTCCATAGAAAGTCACAGTGAGCATGGCCTGCTATGCCCAAGGTAAGGGGGTGTTCAGCCTGGACCAGGAAGGTGCAGGCATGAGGCCCTGGAGCCTGGCTCTGGCAGACGTCATGCTTGTTCTGCCCAGTTGCTGCTGAAGGACAGAGCCATGTGTATGTTCTCTCCCCTGGGACAGTGGTTTTCAACCGTCTCTATGCCTCTCACTCCCTTGTAAAGCACAGACAAATACTGATGGCCACATCCCACCCTCAGAGATTTGGCTCCAGCGGTCTGTGGTGGGGTCCAGGCAGTAGAATTTTTAGAAAGCTTGCCGGGTGATCCTAATGTGTGAGCAGTGCTGAGACCCTTGGCTGGGGCTTGCTAGCTGCTCCTTCTCTGCACCACACTTCTTCCCTCCTTAGCTACTTAAAGAGCCCTCAGCACACCTGGAATAGGACACAGCTTGTGCATTTGACTTCTCCAATAATAGGCGTCAGTTTTTAATGTTGACTGAGAGTGTACACATATAGGGCCCGGCACGGAATGAGAATTTCTAGAACCAGCTGTGTACATCTTATGCTTCTTTCCTTTATGAGGCATTCCAAAGGAACTCAAGAAACTCTTAGAGGTCACTTATCCAAGCCTCTCATTTACAGATGAGGAAACCCTGGTTGGGGGAAGATTCTCGCATGAACGGCATCCAGCTTGTTAGGGGATGAGCGCCCAGCACACCTGACGGGTCTAGCAGGAAAACATGGCTAGTACGGTCAGATTGGCTTGGGGTCTCATCTTGCCTTGCCATTTACAGGCTGTGTGACCTTGGGACGTCATTTTCCCCCTCTCAGCCGATGCTCTTATCTATGAGGGGAAATAATATCTACCTACCTTACACCTTGGGTGCTGGGTTGACTGAGAAACCTGGTGTGGCTGAGTCACGTGTACGGAATTCCTGCTGTATGGCGTGCAACATCTCTTTCTTCCCTTCCCCACGTCCCCTCAGCACGTTCAGTCCTTGCTTCTTTCAAGGGCACGAAGAGAAGGAGCAAACTGACCCGGGCAGGCTAGGGAGGAGAAGGAAGCGAAGGCCCCTGGAGGGGCCTCTGATGGCCCCCCAGCCCTGCCACCAGACACAGCCGCTCCGAGGCAGAAGGTTTCAGTCTCCGACCTGCTGGGCGGCCCCCCGAGCTCCTAATCTGAAGGAGCCGGGCAAAGAAAGGTTCACGGAATCCTATCTGTTTTTAAGAGGCAAATTTTAAGTTCTATTCTAATGGCGCTTTCAGTGTGACACGTTTAAAGACAACTCTATTGATAGATTTTCTTCTGTCTTCATCTTTATTCAAAATGAAGGATGCCCTTAATACAGCAGACAAACACCAGGTGTAACTAAATCATATAGCTCAGCAGGGGGCATGACATTATTTTCAATGACTAACCTAGACTGACAACTCCCTTAATAGGATTAGGGTTCATTGTGGAACTGTTTTCTCTTATTAATTTGGCTTGACTTACATATACATTTTGAGTTAGCAAGGAAGAGGGGCGCCTTTATTTTTAGAGATAATCTTGTGGCTTTATTTACAATGTATTACTTCCTCTGTTTGAAGAAATGTGACCTCTTAATTATAATATAAAGTAGCCTTTGTATTTTGTACAAAATTATAATGTTGAATCCAGATTTGTTCTTTTCATGAAAATTTGTTTTAATGTAAGTCTTAGGGCAGATGGATTCTTTCAGCTGTTTTTGAGACTTTGTTCTTTGGGTGTGTGATTTTTTTTTTCTCCCAAACATTGATCATTCAGAAAGCCTTTTGCACAGGTGTGTGTGAGTGTGTGTGCATGTGTGTGTGTGTGTGACTTCTACACATCATGCAAGGCACTGAGGACAAAGATGGAAACTCAGCCCCTGACTAAGGAGCACACGGTCCAGTAGGTGCGAATATTCAGTGTGATAAGATGAAATAAGATAAGAGACATGCACGCAGGGATTATGGGAGAATGGAGAAGCATGAGCCAACCCAGCCTTAGGTGGGGACAGGGAGGCCATGGAAGGTTCTGGAGAAAGTGGCACTAGATCACAAAGTCTTACAGGAAGGAAGAGGGTCACAGGGAACAGGGCATAAGGGACAAAGTGGGAGGAAGGGACAGTCCAGGCAAGGAGTGGCAAGAGGTGAGACTGAAAAGATAGGAACCACATCATGGCATGCAGCCCAAGGGGTCTGGACCTTATTCTAAAAGTCACGATAAGTCTTTTTTCTTTTTCTTCAACAGCGGAGGGACAGGATCAGATGCGCATTTTGGAAACCTCACTCCGCGGTTTTGAGGGGAACAAAACTTAAAGATGAAAAGTTACTTAAGAGCTGTTAAGGTAAAAAAGATGAGAAATGATGAGGTCTGCACTTGAGGATGAGTCAAGAATTATTTAGGAGGTGAAATTAGGGTTACGTGGTGATTTACTGAGGGAAAAGTCAAGGATGACTTCCAGTTGACAGCCTGGGGGATGGGCTGGCAGAAGGAGCCATCAGTGCAGGTGGAGCCTAAGGAGGAGCAGGTTAGGGGGTAATGAGGGAGTCTGTTCTGGGTGTGAGCTCGGAGGTGCCCAAGTAGAGGCAGAGGCAGCAGGGAACCTGAGGGAGAAGGTGTGGGCTGGGGTGTAGATTTGAGGGCCATCTGTACGCAGATAGGTGGGAGCTGAAAGCAAGAGCAAGGCGCAGCCATCCAGTAGAATGTGCAGACTTGCATGGGAAAAAAGAGCCCAGTGAGGGAGCACCATGGAATATTCCAGAATTTGGGGGCAGACAGGTAAAGGGTAACTCATGAAGAAGACAGAGAAGAAACAGTTCAAAGAGAATGAGAACCAGAAGGGTGGTGTCCAGAAGCCAAGGTGAGAAAGAGCTTCAGGGAGGAAGCAATGACCAGAGCTAGAGGAAACGATGAGAAACAGAGGTCCAAAAAGAAAATGAAAGAACCATCTGGCCAAGCATCTGAAGGAGGAAGGTTTTGGCAGAGCAGTGGGAGCCAGTAATCTAGGGAAGATGCCTAGAAAGGCCTGTTTACCTGGAAAGGGCTGCTGCTTTGTTTTAGTTGGGAGAGATTTGACTTCCTTTACAAAGGAGAGGCCAATAGAGAAGAAAAACTGAAAATACAGGACAGGGATGATGAATGGAGTGGGATCCAAGTCCAACATGAGCATCATGGATTACTTTAGGTATTTGAAGTCCTCTAATTACCTGAAATTTGACAACCAGAGGAAATCAACACAGAGTGGCTGTGTGTACATGAACATCATAATGAGCAATAAGCTTTACTACATAGACTTCAGATTTCTGCAATTTGATTACTGCACTTATTTGACTCCTTATGTGATTACTGCAATTACAAGTGGTAGTCAGAAGACACGAGTCTGACAATGGTGTGGTCACCGACAGTGAACAGCAAACTCGGGAGAGGAGGACGGGTTCGCCAGAGGGCTAGGGCCTACATGGCTCCTTTTCAGAGTCCAAATTTCCTTCCCCCAGTCAGCAATCGAGTGAAACCCTTTTTCACAGGAAACACCAGCCAAATAATTTCTTTAGAAAATACAGTTCTAATTCCAAAATGTGACATAGTTATCCTCATTAGACCTGACAGCTCCCGGGAAGACATTTTCCTCAAATCTGCTCTCTGTTGGGCCTCGGTGAGGGGAAGGGCCCAGAATCGCCTCCTGCTGCTTATGTAACCGCTGTGATGGTGACCCTGGGGAATTGTGAATGAGGTGCCCAGGGGGTCATCCCTCGTTAGCTGGACGACATGGTGAATGTGTCCAACTCCCTGTGGACTGTTAATACTATTAGTATGGCTGCTTACCCAGCAAGGATTTCGTAAGACGGCACAGGGCTAAGAATTCTGCAGACCGGGAGGGGAGAGGAGGTTGTTATGAGGAGCCCAATAAGGTCCTGGTGACCTTGCCTTCTGCCCAGCACCATTTCTTCGTCAGACAGTTGTGTTCAGTTCTCGAGTCTACCATCCCCAGTAGAGATACTCAGTTTAGAGGGGAGAGTGGGGCACGGAAAAGTGCTGGGTGAAGAATAAGGAGGCTCAAGGCCCTGTTTGTCACAGTAAGCTTTGTGACCTTGGGCAAGTCCCTGGATTTACATGAGTTTTCTGATGATGCATTGAGCGTATACCTCTGACATGGGCTATTCTGCATATAAAAAATAAGCATAATAAAGAGAAATACACTCAGACGCTGGGTCAAGGCGCCTAAGTGCCGTGGCAGCCCAGGGACTCACACCCACCCTAGGAAGAGAGCTTAGGGGGATGGGAGGAAGAGGCAGGTGGAGTGGTGCTCAGATGACCCCACCTATCCTGAGGTTACCGCTAATTGTTAAGGACAATACGATTTGTCCTACTGATGCCTTTTGATGACCCTTTTTTTCGTAGTCGCCATGCTATGCATGACATCCCCAGGGTTTATTTATCTTCTAACTGGAAGTTTGTAGTTTTGATCCCATTCACACATTTTGCCTATGCCCCACCCACTGCCTCTGGCAACCACCCATCTGTTCTCTATCTATGAGTTCCATTTGCTTTAGATTCCACATATAAGTGAGCTCATACAGTATTTTTCTCTGTCTGACTTGTCTCACTTAGCATGATGCCCTCAAAGTCCGTCCGTGTTGTTGCAAATGGCAGGATTTCCTTCTTTTTTTATGGCTAATTGAAGATGACCATTTTTAATTGCAGTAATCAGATAAGTAATCAATTAAGTGCAGTGATCAAGATGCCAAGCTCCACGAAGGAGACTTACAGAGGACGTGGGAACTGCTGGCTCATCTCCAGCCAGCAGGTCCTCCCCAGCCCAGGCCTCTGGCAGCCCTCCCCTGCTGCTCTGAAGGTGCAGCCCTGGCCGGCTGGCCCCTCACTCCTCTCCCTCGAATTCACTGGACACATGGCCATGGCCCCGAGCTTTCCCAACCACAGTGATGCCCATGGCACTGCCTAGTCTTCCAGGGCCTCCTTGCTGCCTACTGGATCATCCAGGAGAAGAAAACCCACAACCTAAATTCCCATTGTGGTTTTCACATGGCATTCTAAAGGTTCTATTATGAAGGGTCCTTCTGCATAATCTAAGAAAGCCCCAAGAACTGCAAACAGTTCCAGAACAGCCAGTGGCAGGAGCCCCTCCAGAGAAGCCAGCTTGATATGGTCTGAGAAGCAAAGCATGGCATTCAGGCCTGGGGAACGAGCAGCCCCAAGGTCGCCTGCTCTCAAGGCTGAATGTTCCAATTCCTTCAACTCTCCCTCGATTACTGTCAGTCAAAAACCCCTCACCATCCTGGTTGGTGCAGAGACAGCTAACAGCCCTTTGTGTCCTGGCTCTCTCTCCTGGCACACCATGGGAGGACCCCACAGCTCAGATACTCCCCTCCCAGCCTGTCCCTACTTCGTTCCTCACCTCCTGCTTTGTGACAGCTGCTTCTAGAAGGGCCCACCAGGCTCGCTAGAATAAAATGCACAGTCTGGTCCTTCATGTGAAAAGAACGGATTTCAAAAGAAAAAGGTTACCTCCAGGCATTTATTTCTGTTCCCCACCCCCGACCACCACTCTCCCTGCTACAAGCCACAGGCCCCGCAGAAAAGCCAAGCACACAGGCCGGGCCGGTGCGCTAGGGCGGCGAGGGCGCATTCGCCGGCGGCTGCCCGCGCCGCTGCGTCCCGGACACCAGGGGGCGCAAGGGACCCGATTCCTGTCGCACAGTCGGCCGCTGCTGTGCGCTCCACAGCGACGCCAGGGTCCACGCTGCACAGGAGCGGCTGTTCTGCACAAACAGAAGGCCGCCACCGGAAGCTGATCTTGGCCCGGGAAATGCATCTGTCCCCCAGGGCCCCTTTCCAGCCTCGGGGGCCGTGGAAGGCCAGCTGCAGCCCACTGAGCCTCATTCAGCCGTGAGCGAGAGGAGAACCTGTGACAGCCGTAAGAGGCAGAGCGGGCGCCCAAGAGTGGGGCTGAACTTCAAACACAAGGCCCTGCACACAGGTTGGGACCTTAGCCACATCTGATGATAACTGGGCACAGTGGACTATGGTCCAGTTGATTTTTAGGGTATACTTTCTGTTAATTACCGTTTTATGGATAGTGTGCATTGGATTAGAATTTCCATATGCTTTACAAAAAGCAGGCAATTGTATCATTAGTACATATTTTTAGTATTTTTTCACACTAGGGGCAAATTCTTGAAACATTGTGTGTAGAGTCTGTCTTCCCAAAATGCAGCCACCCTATAAGACCGGCCCAGGGAGGCCCCCATCCAGATGTAAACTCCACAGGAAAGGAGCACGTGTGGCACGCTCTCCAGTGACATTCTCATCTATTTACTGAGATCGTATTTGGAATGTAGTCAGCGACTCCCAGGTCTGTGGTCAAGTCATCAGACAACACAGGAGAAAGAAAAGCAATGTCCCTGGGCTGCTGGCGTGGGATTCTGTGACACTTCACTGAAACAGTGAGCGGTACAGATTGTCCCCAAAGTTTTTGTGCAGTTTTAAGCCATGTGGAGCTCAGAACTGCACTAAACTTTTGGGATGCCTTTAATATTAAGAGTAGAAGGAGCAGAGGCCTTGGGGCCAGAGGGAGATGTGTTCAAACCATTTTGTGCCTAAGCCGCCCTTTCATGGTCGGGAGGCCTGAGTTCCAGTCCTGGCCTGTCACTCGACAGCCGTGGGTTTGTGCACAACTACTTAACTCCCCGGGCTGCAGTGTCCTCGTGTCTGAAACGAAGCAGAGGCACTCGATTCTTAGAAGAACTCACAGGTCTCTTTCAGGGTCCATGAAAGACATCAGGTGAGGTCTCACATGCACCAGGCATCGGAAACAGCTACAAAAAGGGGTGTATGAGCACTGGTGAACCCCGCAGTGGAAGGCCCTGGGCTCCACTGGCAACAGCTTATCACCTTTCTCATGTCCTTGCCCACTGGCTTTAGGGAGCAGTAGCCTCTGCAGATAGAGTCACTGTCACTCCCCAGGGCCTGTCCCTCTCCAGGGAGGATAGGAATGTGCACATTTCATGGCTATAATTATTTCCTCTTTCCCTAGTTTCTGCTGGAAAGGCTCCTGTCCCAAAGGATAGCTTAGCTCAGAGATTAGGAAAGTATTTTTTCTCTGAAGAGCATCAAAACCTTGCTGCTAAGCCTGAAGGTGTTCACCTCTGAGGATCTGGAAATGAGCAAGACCACCGACTCACCACTAAGAAAGAAAACAACCGAAAGTTAAGATTCTTGAGGTTCAGGGACCTCGAGTTGTTGCACTGTTTACACACATCAGTGTGCTTACCCAAGGTCTTCAAGGCCCCTGGTTGTTATTATCTAGAAATAAGACTTCTGTGCATAGATACAATAACTGCAATAATAAGACCTATCGTCTACTGAGCTCCTTCCATTACTCAGCCCCTGTACAAGATTACTTACATTATATTATCTCAGATGAAGACCTTATGAAGTAGGTATCATTGCCCCTATTTTATAGATGAGGAAACTGAGGCTCAGATATTTTAAAAAGCCATCTGACGTTGTACCCTGACTGAGTGGCAGAGCCAGAATGGAAGCCCAGTTCTCCTTATATCCCACAGAAGGACAATAGAACAGTTGTCAAAAATAAATCTTTAAAATAAACCTTCCACTTCTGTGGAAGAGACACGGCCAGTTAGCCATGTGTGTGAGTATGTGTGTGTGTGTTTAATTTCTGCTTCATTCCCAACAATATCTGTGGTCTTTAATCAGATGCACCCACGGCAGGAGGCAGGAGTGTAAATCTGAGTCAGGCAGCCTGCCTGGGGGAAGCCACGTTGCTGAGGATAGCCAGTGACACCCTGGGGAGTTTCGGGAAATCCACTAGACTACGGGAGTGGAAGGACAGTGTTTAGAAGTGCTCCCCTCTTCCAAAATTCAAGCACAGTGGGAGAAAGTCCTGAATTGGATACAGGGTACAAAAAGCAAGACATTCTTTTCAACATTTGTTGGTTGCAAATGAAAGTAAGTTTAAATTTCATTGTGAGTTTTCCTCCCCTCACTGAGAGCAGAACCTGGGGTCCTGGGTCTTAGGGATCGATCTCTCCCACAGGGTGGGGCTGTCTAACTCTTTGCTGACTTCAACAGTGACCTTTCATGGACAGTGACCTGTCTCCTTTTGTTTAGTGCTTGTAGCTTCTGAAGTTAAACTTCTCCAGGATCTGCAGGGGACCCACTGAAGGAATTGGCTTAGCGGCACTTTCTAAACCACCCAGCCGACTGGAGGATGGCGCTCATCCTTGGGAGAGGGTCATGCACTTTGGAGGGATCATCTTCTTTGGCTTCAGCAGGTGGAAGAAGTTCTCTAAGGGAAGGTGCAGCTCTGGAATACTGGGTTGAACTCCTAACCCGGAAGGTGAAGATGGAGTCATTTAGAGGAGCTGGGTGGATCCCCGGGTGGGGGGAAATGAGAAGTGAGCCAGAGGAGCAAAGTGCTGGGCCCCCTGTCCCCCCAGATGCAAGTCCTGGACCAGCGCATCGGAGCCCTGCTGTAACACAGCCGCACATCCTCGTCCCACCTCTCAGCCGGTGAGAGAAATGAATGTGAAGTAGTGCATCGCTGAGTAGTTTTTAGTTCACAATTAGCAGAGTCAATCCTACAACTTTTTTTTTTGAGGAAGATTAGCCCTGAGCTAACATCCACTGCCAATCCTCCTCTTTTCGCTGAGGAAGACTGGCCCTGAGCTAACATCCGTGCCCATCTTCCTTTACTTTATACGCAGGATGCCTACCACAGCATGGCTTGCCAAGCGGTGCCATGTCCACACCCAGGATCCGAACTGGTGAACCGTGGGCCGCAGAAGCAGAACGTGCACACTTAACTGCTGCACCACCGGGCAGGGCCCCCTACAACTTTTCTAAACCGACTACTCCACCAGATCCTACAGGCATTTGTCCTCTCAGCCGGCGCCAAGATGGATAGATGGTGCTAGGTGATGACCAGCACTACTACGTCTCCAAAAAGAAGGAGCCATCGTTCCTTTGAAATAGAGACAGAGTATTACAGAGGTCAGGACCCTGGGCTCTGCCTTCCGCTGTGTGGCCTTAGGCAGGAGGTTGGTGACTTTCCTTGTGTCTCTGTTCCCTCTACTGTAAGAACTGACCTCACAGGACTGTTGATTAATCCTTACAGGATTAAATGAATTGATACACACAAAGCACTTAGAGCTCAATAAACGTCAGCCGTGATTATTTACCCCCATTGCGTGTTGATATATAGAAGTTCTATAGTCTTTAGTTCATAGAGGTAAAATGACTGGAATCTAGTTTTTATGAATTCCCAGTTCAATGCTCTTTTCACTACATTAAACACCTCAGTTAAAATTAAGACAAATATGTATATATGTATCTTTATGCATTCGTGTATACATGTGCATATATGTGTGTATATAAACATATTTATGAGTGTGACCCTTTGCTGATCAACAAACATTCTCCATTTTTCATTATGTAAGAAATGACCAGAGGGCCAGCCGTGGTGTCCTAGTGGTTAAGTTCAGCACGTTCCACATTGGTGGACAGGGTTTGGTTCCCGGGTGCAGACCTACACCACTTGTCTCTCAGTGGCCATGCTGTGGTGGTGGCTCACAGACAAAGAGAGGAAGATTGGCAGCAGATGTTAGCTCAGGGCAAATCTTCCTCAGCAAAAAAAAAAAAAGAAAGAAAGAAAGAAAGAGAAAGAAAGAACTGGATGTTTACTGTGTTAAGAGTGTCTCACCTTTGGGAGTCTGTACTTTTCTCTGAGATGAACTCGGAGGCACGCCCTCTCTGCCTTTTTCTGTGTAAACGCAGCATCTCTTTCCATCCTAGAAGTAAAAGAATAGAAGAAAGGATCAAATGACATAGAGAGCTAAGGACGTTCCAGCCCCTGCTCAGAGATCCAGACACTGGGATATGCCTTCCGAGTCCCCACTGCCTGCAGACACTGCCTGGGAAATGGGAGAGTTTTTCCCAAGTCCCCAAACATCTGCCTCTCTGTCATTCCACTGTCGTAACTCAGACAGACCCCTAAACCCCAAAGACAGTTTGGTTCTGGCACTCTCTTTATGACACAGCCCAGGAGAGGGCCAGGGTAG
The DNA here is from genome assembly GCF_041296265.1 of Equus caballus. Lineage (NCBI taxonomy): Eukaryota > Metazoa > Chordata > Mammalia > Perissodactyla > Equidae > Equus > Equus caballus. Next base: position 84,771,662 of record NC_091691.1, read on the forward strand.
CTACTCCTGCCGTATAGTTGACCTCACCGTGTTGCTCTAAGTGTGACCTGGGACCAGCATCAGCATCACTGTGAGCGCCTGTTGAGAATGTGGCCGCCTGGGTCTGATCCCAGTCCGGCTGCATCAGAATCCCTGGGGGTGGGGAGGGGAAGCTACATGTCTAACAAGCTCCCTGAACAATTCTTAGGCAAGCTAATCCAGGTCACAGACCCCAGGACCGGGGTCCTTTGGAGGCACATGGTGTTTGGAGATGTAATAGAAGTCTGTTTCCCTTCGTTGTCACTCCCTCTAGATCCGAATTCAGGTGCAGTGTTTCCTTTCCCATTGGAAAGAGGCAGCCCCAAACGATGAAGGGTAAATTTCCATAGTGCTCCGGGGATGACCTAATTGGATTCGTGATTATGCTGGTTTGAAATGGACTCCCTTGCCCATGATGATGCAGACAGAAGCAGACACCTTTTGCGATGTCTGTGAGGCTCACAATAACTGCCTCCCCTCCCAGCTGCCCATTTGGAGCTAAATTGATACCCCTAGCCCTGCCCTTCCTCTGTATTGGATTGGACCAAACTGGGTAAATGAAATCTCTCATTTGGGAATTTGGGATTGGGACTGAGAAAGACAGAGACTCGCAGCGAGGCTGGAACCCTAACAGGTGAACTTGGAGGCCAGCGGCTGCCATTTTCCATTGGGCACGTGGTCTGGGTAACAGAGCCTGAGAGAGCCGACTGCTGAGAAAAAAGAACAAAGCAACCATATGAAGGTAGAAGCAATGGCAAGAGGTGGAAAGAGCGTTCGTGGCTTCCCGAGAGCTTTCTGGTTCACAGTGTAGGCCCATGGGACGCCTGGTGGGATTTCTGCTCGAGGGTTTGGTGAAGCATCTTTGCATGAAGCATTATTTGCATTAAAATAAATTCCCTGTTTTCATTTCAGTCCATTTCATTTCATTGAATTGGTTTCTATTTCTTGACTCCAAATTTTGGAATCATCTTAACCATCACGTGGTAGGCTGACTGAAGGGAGAGCTGAAGCAACCAGATTACCCTCCTCATCCCTGGGCCCCGGCTCAGGTCCTCTCTGAACCCTGGCCCCACCCCCCCCCCCCCCCCAATGTCAGGCCTGAAGTAGGCATGAGAGAACACGGGGCTCAGTCTTCTCATTTTGGAGAAGGAAACAGAATAAGTGACTTGCCCAAGAGATCAGTGACCTGTGGAGAGGGCAGAAGCACGCCTTTTTTCCCCTCAATATTTTGTTATGAAATTCTCAAACATACAGAATTGTTGAAGGAAGGATGGGAAGCGAAACCCATGTACTCACCATCTAGAGCCTACAATTAGCATCTTACTAAACATGTTTTATCCCGTATCTATCCCCCTCTATCCGTTCATCTATCCATCTTATTTTTTGATGCATTTCAAAGTTGTGGACATCAGTAATCTTCCCCCCAGACACTTCGACATGCATACCATTAACTACAGTTACATATTTGCTTATAGTTCCTCTTTCTTTTGAAGTAAAATGTTGCATACCATTAAAGGCACAGATCTTAAACATGCTGTGACGGTTAATTTTATGTGTCAACTTGACTGGGACACAAGGTGCCCAGATTAAACGTTATTTTTGGGTCTGCCTGGGAGAGTGTTTCCAGCTGAGATTAGCATTTGAATCGATGGACGGAGTAAGGCAGGTTGCTCTCCCCACTGTGGGTGGGTGTCATCCAATCCTTCGAGGGTTTGAACAGAACAAAAGGCAAAGGAAGGGAGAATTCAGGCTGCCTGCTGGAGCTGAGACATCCATCTCCTCCTGTCCTTGACTGGACTTACACCCTCAGCCCCCCACTTCTCAGAACTACACCACCGAATTTCCTGGTCTCCAGCTTACAGACGGCAGATCGTGGAACTTCTCGGCCTCCATAATCACGTGAGCCAACTCCTTATAATAATTCTCATACATACATTTACATCTATATACATATGCATATATATATACATACATATATATATATATTTCTCCTATTGGTTCTGTTTCTCTGTGTAACCCAAACCCCTATTAAGATATAAAAGCCATTACTATCACCTGAGAAAATTCCCTCATCCCCCATTCCCAATCAACTCCCGCTCCCCAGTCCTGGAGATGACCACTGTCTTTTTTCCACCATAGGTTGGTTTTGCCTGTTTTAGAACGTCATGTAAATGTAACAATATACTATGAATTCTTTTGTGTGAGGCTTCTTTCACTCAGCATAAAAACTTCTGAGTTTACCCAGGTTGTTTTATTTACCAGTAGTTTGTTCCTTCTTATTGCTGAGTATATTCTTCTATACGAACATATCACATTTGTTTTTTCATTCTGCTGTTGCTGAACACCTGGACCCTTTCCCGTTTTGGGCTACTGTGAAGGAAGCTGCTATGAACATTTTTGTACAAGTTATTTTGTGGACATATATATTCATCTCCTCCGGGTAAATATCTAGGCATGGAATTGCTGAGTTAAAGGGTAATTTGCTGAGCAAGTGCAGTTTTACAAGACGCCATCAGGCCTTTCTCTAAGTGGTCACCCTCTCTCACATCTCATCCACTGGAATCAGAGTTCTGGTTGTCCCACATTGCGGCCACCACTGGGTATTCAATCTTTGTAATTTTAGCCCTTCTGGTGTGTATGTAGTGGAACTTTAGTGTGATTTCAATTTTCATTTCCATGATGACTAATGATACCAGGCTTTTTTTTTTCATGTACTAATTGGCTATTTGTATATCTCTGTGAAGCATTTGTTCAACTCTTTTGCCCTTTTCTTTTTGCTTTTATTGTTGAGTTGTAGGAATTCCTTATATATCCTAGCTGCCTGTCCTTTGTCAGATATACGTCTTGTAAATATTTTCTGTCAGTCTGTGGCTTGCCTATTTATTAATGGTCTCTTTTGATGCATGAAAGCTTTTAATTTGTATAACATCTAATTTGTCATTTTAAAATTTTGTGGTTACTACTTTCGGAGTCATGTTGAAGAATTCTTGCCTAATTCCAACTTGCAAAGATATTCTATATTTTTTTAAATGCTTTATAATTTTAACTTTTATGTTTAGGTCTGTGATGTATATCAAAGTTCAAGTTACAAATGGTACCATAGCAGTTGTACCATAACTAAGGTAAAGGGACACTTTAATATAATTGAGAAAAATGGAGGGGTAAACACTTAGACCTTTCCAAATATTCTATTTAGGTATAGACCTCTTTCAGTACTAACGCTACCAGTAGTGAAAAAAAAATCTGAACATAGAAGTAAAATAAAAATGAGTGTGCCGTAGAGGGCATTGTTAGGTAGTTTTTAGTTTATAGTTAGTAGAGTCAATCCCACGACTTTTCTAAAATGCTGAGGACAGGTTTAGGGAGCTTTCATTTGCTAATATTATTATAATGCCCAGAACTCTCTCTACACGTAACTTGTGATGAACCATTTCTGATGCCTTCTGCTTTATGTTGTATTCTAGGTGATGAAGCTCTTGAAAACTCAAGCAGTGGACTGGAAATCCTGCCTCTTGCCATGGGAGAGCAGGCTAGCCCCATTGGCCTGCTGTTTCTTAAATTGGGTGACTACATAAATTTATAATATTCACACACACACACACACACACAAAGCCGAGTAGTTGGCAAATACCCCAATCCACTGCTTGGCCACACCGTTTGGGCATTTTAGTCTTTGATCTGCCCAGATATAAAAATAAGTAAAATTAGGACATTAGTTAATCAAACAGATGCCATATCTGCAACCAGATTTATTGCGTGGACATATTAAATGATATTTTACATGATCAGGTACATAGTCTAAATTTCTGACCATTTCTTTTCCTTAGGCCACTTCAGCTGAGAACGTTTGGTGCTATTCCACTTCTGTCTCTTCACGATACTTGCAGTGTTTTTACATGCCATAGGCAAAACTAGCCAATATTCGAGGAATGCTGCTATTTTTGCCCAAGTATCATTGTAGCACCAACATCATTTTTGTAGTTGCATTTACTTTTTTTTTTCACTGACTAATGTACTGCAGAGCCAAGCGTAATACATTCTAGGTAGTTTATAAGCCATAATTTCTTTCAGAAAAAATACAATAGACGAGGTTTTCATTAAATGTCGGCCTTTACACTTCCTTGGTTTCCTCCAGGTCATTAACCTTTTCACCTATCTTAGCCATAGGACTTGGGCAACTATTATGTAATTGATTGTTAGCAAAATAGCCATGGTGGCAAGAAGAAATACATTTCTCTTGTAACATATTTAATCTCAAGATTGATGCTTCAATTCTTAATTGATTATTAAAAGACAAATTAATTTTACCTTAAACTTAAGAAAATTATATATAGATTACACTTATTTAAAAATCAGTCTCAGCAGTAAAATTTGTTGGTGATATTCAGATTCCATAACATCCAACTTAAACGTTACAAATATTTTATTTTTATTACATTTCACATAGCCAGGAGAATGTCTGTTTTGGAAGGATGTGGCTGAAGTATTCAGGGGTGAAATATTATGATGTCTATAATTTACTTTAAAAATGGTTCACGATATCTATCTATCTTCTGTACAACTAATCTACCTACAAGCAAATATGGCAAAATATTAGCTGTCAACTTAATGTCATAGGTAGATATGGCTATTCATTATACTGTTATTCTTTTCTGTATCTTTAAAATTTTCATAATCAACAGTCTACTAATTTATTCATAGTCTTTGAGAAGCCAAGTCTTATGACATAACTGTCATGTTGTGCTTTCCAGGCTTTTTCTCACACATGTAAGATCAAGGTTGAACTGTATATTCTTGAAGGCCTGCTTCCAGGTGCAAAGTCTGAATTCTTAGACTTTGAAGGCTTTCCACCTGTTAGGAGGGTGAATTTTGGAAAGACTGTAAAGATAGGCTCACAAATTTTTGCCATAACAATTAAATTGAGGTCAATGAAAATGTGCCTAGACCAGACAGTGTTCAGCTGCTTTAGGAACATGTAGATTCACTTATCATTTTTCATTTCCATTCATACAAGTAGGACACACTCACTGCTGAGGCTAGGAAACTGTTCACTTTCGCAGAACATGATTTCCTAGGGTTAGAGGCCAACAGCGCATTAGGAAAGCCATGGAAAGAGCAAAGAGAAAGAAACGAGGGAGCTGAAGGAGGCAGGGCCAGAATTAATTCCTCTTGCTTTAAAGGGAAATGAAGCTCGTGTACTCACTTCTCCTCAATCATTTGCTTCTGATATTCCTCGTACTCCTCTCTAGTCATCCCGTGGGCTGCTGCAGGATCAGAGGCACCTCCTTCTTCTTTTTTTTCTTCAGACCCGCCACCAAATCCTAAATTCTTTACCTGGTTACTTATCATAGTTTTCATAAAGAAAGCCATTGTGTCTGCCCCGGAAAAATAAAACCAACTCAGACAAAACCTGAAGAAAAAGAAAAAATGACGAAAATCTCCAAATAGCCTCAATGACAGCAACACATTTAAGAGCAAAGGACTTTGCACAGCCTCATCTATTCAAGGGCATAACGATAGAGAAGAGTGGTTTGTGGGCTATAAGCTGGATTAAAGAGGAGAATCCTTAGCACAGAGAGGCAGATGGCTCAGATTACTGAGGCAGAGAATCAGATGCAACGGACTACTTTCCGAATACACTAAGCTAATTTCAGAGGGAAAAAAATCCCTCACACTACCTACCGCTCTCTCTAACCATTTCTAAATTTTAAATTATAAGCACAGCAGGGCTTCATCAAGAGTCCTGTTTCAATTAAATTAATCAGAGTTGACTGATTATACGGCTGTACTGGAATTTCCAAATTCCAGCCCTTGAGCACAACATCCTGTTGAAAACTGAGTCCAGTGAGATTCAAACCCAAAATGCTTCATTAAGCAAAAATAATCCTTTGATCCATCAATTTATCTCATTGGACTCTAAGCACTAGGCAAGGATTTGCCTTTTGGTTTCTTTGAATTCAGTACTGGTTCAGCGGTTACCGTGTCCCATACATAAATATCCAACTGAGACAAGTGTGAGGGGCCAGCCAGCGGGTCCTTAATTTACATCTGGAAGATGACCTCAGCCTTCTCGTGCAGGGACATGTAACACTTTTGTGTGGAAATGATGCGCTGGACACTGTCAATGCTCTGATCGAGAAGGTAAGAAGAATGTAAGTTAAATCATCAATGTGTAGTGGGGTCACCTTTTTCTCTCACATACAGTCCGCCTCCTGGGAGCTCTACTTAAGCTCTCTGGTGTACTCGGATAAAACTTTTGACGCCGTTTTGCAATGCAGCAGATTCTCACTGGTGGTGGTTTTCTTCAGGTCAAGGGAGGAATTGAGTATGGCTAAGACTTTAATCTACGTTAGTATCTTTCTAATTAAAGCACTCCAGGAGGGGGTGGGGCAGACGGAAGAGGTGTCGGCTGCTGTAACCCATGCTTATTATTTTATCCGTGGGCATAAGCCCTCTCAGATGATGACTACCCTTCAGATTGTATAGAACTATATAATCTGGATTTTTGCCTAAAATGCTAGTTTTATATATTTTAAGATCTGCTTTCCCTTTTACTAACCTATTTAAAAATGGTCCAGTTTGAAAGACTGACAAAGACTAAGGGTGAGATAGAAACTCTACCCAGAGCTCTGATTGAGAAGGTACATTAAGAATTAGCTCCTTTCACTTCTAGATGCGCTGCCTGGAGCTGAATCCATTCAAACCATTCTCTCTAAATTACCATTTATAATCAGTTATATTCATCTCCATTGAGGATGGTTACTAATTAATAAGGTCTTACAGAATTCAGATGATAAAGTAAAAGCCATAGCCTGTTTCTCTGTTGTTGCTTTATTTTCTCAGTTCAGCATAACTCCCCTTTAGAAAATACTGCACAGGTATTTCATGATATTAAAAAACACTTTTATTTCCCAAAGAAAAGGACAATCTGCTGAAGATCTGTCCTATATATAATATTTTGGTCAGAAAGTGAAATCCCCAAAGCTATACTTACAGCCAGCTTGGTAGGTCTGAATCAGAGGATATTATTTCTTTTTTTTTTTGGAGGAAGATTAGCCCTCAGCTAACTACTGCCAGTCCTCCTCTTTTTGCTGAGGAAGCCTGGCTCTGAGCTAACATCCGTGCCCATCTTCCTCTAGTTTATACGTGGGACGCCTACCACAGCATGGCTGCCAAGCAGTGCCATGTCCGCACCCGGGATCTGAACCAGCGAACCCCGGGCTGCCGAGAAGCGGAACGTGCGAACTCAACCGCTGCGCCACCGGGCCGGCCCCAGAGGATATTATTTCTTAAAGAACAAAACAACAAAAACCCAAATAATAAAAATTAAAATCCATTTTATTATGTTATTAAAGGATTTAGATTATTATAAAATCTATTATTAAAATTCCAATTTATTAGGAATTACGAAATATTATCAACAGTGAGGGTGTCAATTCTAAACTCCAAAGTTAGTTTGTAAAGCAGCCCGTCCCCGGCCAGCCCTTTTCTGTGTGTGTGGGGGGATGTCAGGCATTACACAGACCCTTAGGTGATAACTATACCAGTGTAGTGACTGAATACTCCCTGGTATTGCTTTGTTTTATGAAATCAAATTTCTCATTGTTTCCCCAACAGATAACTTCACTGAAAATGAGATCGTATCTTCAAAACCTTTTTATTCCTCAAATTATTACAATGGTCTTTCCATTTGGACATCCAGTAAACTATTCGCTGCTGTGTATAGAATCTTTCATTCCTCCAGAAAGGGAAAATAAATACCCCAGGATTTGTGAAATAGAACCACTAGGTTTCACCCCTCCAAAGGCTTTTTATCGAACTTGAATAAAATCCCCAATCTGTATGAGGACCTGCAATGCCATGTCCCCAGTGCCCCCAATGAACTTGATAACCTCCAACCAGCATCCAGGACCTATCTACGGTCTAGTTTTTAACAACCCTCCCCTAGAAGTCTCACTGATTAGGTTTTTAAGTTTCTTCTGATTTCTTTCAAACTCGTATAACTTATTTAAATCTTTTATTTTATCCAGTATTTCTGTGTTTGTAGCAGAAGAGGGGTCCATTACCTTAGTCTACGATTTTCTGAAACCACTTCATAAAGAGTGTGTTTTACAATGCTACCAACCCTGTGAGATAAATATTATGAGGAACTGAAGGTCATCTTCAGGGAGTGGTAGAGCCAAGATTCAAATCCAGGTTTGTCTGACATCAAAGCTCTACTCTTTCCTTTTTATATTGTGTGGACTCTCAGATTTGGAATTACTTGGTTAAGGTGAGGAAGATTGGCCCTGAGCCAACATCTGTTGCCAATCTTCCTCTATTTTGTATGTAGGTCACTGCCACAGCCTGGCTTGATGAGTGGTGTAGGTCCACACCCAGGATCCAAAGCTGCAAACCTCGGGCCACCCAAGTGGAGTGCACCAAACTTAACCACTACACCACCAGGCCGGCTCTAAAAGATTTTTTTAAATTGCCTTTAATAATGACTAAGAGTTCTACTTTTACCAGTATTTGGTTATTAAAGGTGAGAATATCAAACGCATTGTTTTAATTAATTTGTATTTTTCATTACCAGCAAGGGTAAAGCATTTCTCCATCATCATTTCTACTTCTCTTTTTATGCATCCTCTGCAGGTGGTAAGCCACCTAGGGCAGAACACATAGCACATAATAAATGAAATACTATCACAAATCCAGGCCTATTTGGAAAATAAACTACTTATTATCCAAGATCAATGAAAGAAAGAGGAAATTTACTAAAATATTTCTTTATTTGAATAAGGTCGATGTCATTTCTTGAATTCCAGCTAGCATCAAATAACAATCAGAAAAAAACACTTGACAAAATGTTATCTAATTGAAATTGACAGTGGATAGAAAACCTTTTTAAACTTTAAAAGAAATACACTGAACAGGCAACACACAGATCTAAAAAGTTGCAAGTGGTGATTTTACATTAGATCTTATAAATTTAAAAAACCCCAATATAATCATTTGTTCATGATCTCCCTGTGATAAGCACATGGACAGGAAAAGATAATCACATCTGAATACTCACAACTGTTATTTAGGTTCTTTGCAAAGACTGTGTCTCCACAATGCAGTGGGTCAGGCAATCCCTTATTCAAGTAATTTCTGTTTTCCCCAAATTATCAAAAAGCACAACCGTCTGAGATAAAATGTCACAAAAATAACAATCAGAAAAGCAAAAGGCTTTAGCAGGCAGACTGGAAGATGGGAGTTTTTATGGCTTGACCATGATCTGAAGATAATTTAGTAAGTTTAAAAGCCATCAATCAAAGTACCAAGAGCTACAGGCAACAATCTGTGTTTACTTTGTAGTTGCTAATAAACCAAGAGTTTTACTAAAAAGAACATTAAGTAAATTTTAAGTATGAAACAATCAGTGCACATTTGCTAATGTCATTGACAAGGAAAATGTTATATTATGCTCTCAGCTCAGCTTTAAACCAACAAAGCGAAGCACTTGTTTTTTTCCACTCCCATCTTAGTGGTTCTCAAACATCAGCCTGCTCAGAATCCCTGAGGCGCCTATTGAAACTGATGATCTGAAGCCCCAGGCCTGAGTCTGACCCAGGTGGACTGGAAGGGAGCCCGGAATCTGAATTCCTGACCAGCACTCTGGGAGCCAGCTGGTCTAGGACCACACTTTGAGAATCAGTGATATCCCTTTAATACATAACAAAATATTGTTTGTTTGTGGCTTTACAGTCAAGTTTCAAGCTGAATAAAACCACCAAACAATCAGAACACAAATAGGTATGTTAAATAAGGGTGTCAGCCATTATGTAATTGCATTTCTTTTAAAAAGTGGCATCATAAGCACAATGACTCACTCTAAAATTTTAAAATCAATTATGTTTTCATCCAAGGCACCTGTAAAATACTTGCTGGTGTGAGAGAGGTTAACAAACTCAGTTAATACAAAATAGTACAGATATGAAAGAACACTGGCAGTGATTGATTTTTCCACAGAGCAAACGTTTCTTCAGAAATGAGCTACTTCAATGATGTTGAGGAAAATACACCAAAAGTCAAATAATATGATAAACACCCTGTGCAAACTGCTTTACTGAGGGATTTGCAAGCAAATGAAATTACTAAGTAAAAAAGGAAAAGAATTCCTGCTCCTGCTCTTTCCTAAGAGCTGCCTCCACTTGTACGAAGGACGATCAGGTCTCCCCTTGACTTCCAGCCTGAAACAAGCACGCTGCACAGAGCTGGCGTTCCTTTAATAAGCTCAGGCACATGTGGCCACGGATTTTATCAGACTGGATATTTTGCAGCTTTTTATCTCAAGAGGATTTTCCAAGTGTCATAGTTTACAACTTAAACATTCTTCTGAAGGTATAAATTTTTTTCATAGATTGAGTAAATTCTGTGATGATGATGTTTCTGAAACATGAATTTCAAAATGTTAACACTGCAAAGGAAAAACAATAGAGAAGCATTTTCTGTGTTGAAGTGACTGGAGTATAGTGAGCAATCATTAGAATATTCTCGTTCAGTGTTCTGGGATAAAACTCATATAAAAAGCAACGCTTGGACTGCTCGTGTACATAGTACTAGTTAGGTATTGCTATAATGCAGAGTTCTTTGTAGTCTTTGTATAGATTTTGGGCCATTAGCCCAATCTGTAAATGACATTTGAGAGCAAATTTATCAAGACTTGCAAGAATTAAATAGTACTATTTTATAAAACAGTATTATTTTGCATTCTATGACAAATGAAAGATAACCACTTCAGCCTTTTAAAAGAGGTAAAAGAGTATCTTGAAGCCAGCAAAAATAAGTCTACACCAGCTGTGAAAACAAAATTGTGTGCATTTTGAAATGTCATTTACAGACTGTTGCTATAATACCTAGAACAACTCTGTACAAAGACTCAAACAACCTCTTCCAGTCTGACATTTCAAAGTTAAGCTTACTAACAAGTCCTTCACAATACCCTTAGTTCTAGCATTAAAAGAAAAATCAGAAGTATTAACTCTATTTTTCAAATTTCTCCTTCAAAAATCTTAACACTGCTTTTCCTACAGCCTCCTTGATTTAGACGAGTCTGCAGTCGCACCACCAGGCTGCACGGAGTAATGGAAACCAGGACATAGTGGTAGGCTTTGTGGACTGAAAATATCCTCAGAACATGTAACCTGAGCTGAATCTACATGCTACACAAAAAGGGAGAAGTTAGTTCCTTAAATTATAAATATAAATGCAAAAATTATTTTCATAATATTACTGACACTGCTGGAATGAAGACATTCAAGAATATGAGCAATCATGAAATAAATACATTACCAGGCAAAATACCCATAAAAACCATTATCAGAGGAATGTTTTCACTTAAATGGTTTTTCAGGCAAAGAGCAGCTCTTAATTTTCCCCCAAAATTTCGTTTAAAAGTGAAATACATCCTTGGTAAACAGAGGGAAAAAATACTTGAATAAACATTCTGAAGCCTATTTTTCAGATCCTTATGTTCTCAGACAAAACATTCTTTGATTTCAAACGGAGTCGTATTAAAGGATTGCAGGACTGGGTCTCAGAGTAGGAAATTCGGACCTCTAAAGAGGCTTTGCTTACAAAATAAGCATGATGGGGAGCTTCAGAACTCAGATGTTTGGGGCAGGAGGGCAAGTGTGTCTACGTTGCCTAAAGAAACCTCCCACACCAAAGACTTAGGGGTAACTTTCCTATCTAGGGTGGCCCCCACTTTCTATTATTTACCCTCTTACTTATCAATATTCTGTTCGGTGGCTGTATTCTACTGGCCAGAAATTCACTGAAGTTTAAATAGATTTATGTACTATGCACAAATTTACATGTGGTTGTCTTTACGGTTTATTCTCACTGCAAATCAATGTTTAAACGGTTATTTTACACAAAATTTAATAATTTAGACTATGAAGCAATTTAAATACTTAAATTCCCTCAAAAAGACATTTTGTACAAACATACATGATGTACACATATGAAAATGGTGGTCAAAAGAATTTTTTGGCAGCTGCTTCTTGCTGAGACCTAAGGGAAAAGAGAAAGAAAAGAAATCTGAAAGAAGTTGTACATACTTTGGAAAGAAATAGGGTTGTTTAAAATTAAAATATACAATGCCTTTTGAAATATAAAATACATTAGGATAAGCCTACATTCTATATATCCACTCCCATGTGAACTGAAAGAAACTAGAAATAATATCTGCTTTGTATAAACCTGATTTTATAGGTACTGAAAAGTTCTATTATGGACATAGATAACTTTATTGAGTATTTAAAATTAAATACAGGGGCTGGCCCCATGGTGTGGTGGTTAAGTCTGGTGCACTCTGCTTTGGCAGCCTGGGTTCGTGGGTTCAGATCCTGGGCGTGGACTTACACCACTCATCAAGCCATGCTGTGGCAATGACCCACATACAAAATAGAGGAAGACTGGTATGGATGTTAGCTCAGGGCTAATCTTCCTCAAGCAAAAGAAAAAAAAAGATTGGCAATAGACGTTAGCTCAAAGCAAATCTTCCTCACCAAAAAAATAAAATTAAATACAGAAAAATCTTGGGTCAAATTTTAGAGACTTACCTATACATGATATAACCAATGAATAACACCGTTTGTACCACTACAAATACAATGAAGTGCACCGTAGATAAACATGATGGAAATGGTGGTAGTTCTGGGCATTTTGGTCTTTCATTTGATGGCTGTAAGACAAAAAACTTTCTATTACAATTAGTCAAATGAGTATTTTAGAAAAAGAAAGAAATGTGAAATCTTTATAGAACTCATGGTCTATTGTATAAACTCAAGTATGTTCATTTATTCATCCCATAAATATCTCCCACTCCCTCAACTTTTACCACCAAACTTTCTGAAAGAGTAGTTGACACTGGAAGGCCTCCACCTTTTCACTGTCTAGTCACTAACTCACTGTCATCTGGCTCCTATCTTCATCACAGTGACAATGACTTCAGTGTCCTTGAAGGTCACAGACCAGGAATTCCCTGGACGCTTCCAGTTTACACTTGCTGTATGAATTACAAATAGCATCACTTTCACTCTCAAAACTGTTCTGGTGCAGACAATTACATGGGTAGCCTACCAATGAACTACATGACAAATATAATGGCTTTTTCTCAGCTCTCACATCCTCCCCAATCTCCCAGCATTCAACACTGGTAATTCGTATTTTGAAAAATGTTTCTTTTCCTATTTCCATGAGTATTCCTTCTCTTATAAGGAGGTAATTAAATACCAGGGACAAAGATTTCATCAACATATCCAAACAGAATGGCTTTTAAGACAAAGTTGGGACCAAGTTCTTCAGTACATATATACCACCCACAGCATCAACTTGGCCATTGCAACAAAGGCTAAAGATGGGGGAAAATAACCTCAAACAGAACTAAGGAATAAGTTAGTGAAAAACTTAAAACTAAAAAAATTTAAAAATACCAAAGTTTTGCCTTCTAATACTGTCTCTTATGCATGTTAAACTTTGAAAAAACGTTACCTGTTTTTAATATTTATCGCCAATCTCCAAAAAGGTAGATAGAGCTTACACTAAAAAAAGACCTAACAAAGTTAAAAAACAAACAAACAAACTTCAAAAGATGAACCAAGTGAGACAGCAAAAGTAGCTGGAAAAAGAAGAGTGTTGCCTACAGAAAGCTGCCGTCACTCAGAGTGCACTGTGCAATCGTGCTTCCTTAACAGCCCGGACAGAAGGACGTACGAGTTACCCAGCGTGCGTCTGTTCATCAAAAGGGTTTGTCAAGAGAAAGATTTATCTTTTTCAAAGCTGTTTAAAGATATCATTCCTCATAACCAGAGCCATGTTTATTTTTTCTTAAGAAAACTTAGAGAAAAGAATCTAGGGGGAAAAATACCTGAGACTGATAGCTCCACTAATTGGAATAGCAATTTATTAAGAAAAAAAAAAATCTATTCAATAGGCTATGGAAGCACAATGGGGAACACATAGACATTTGCATCATATGGAATAATTCTACCTTGAATATTAAAAATGAGCATCAGCGGCAATCCTGAGAAAAAAGAACAAAGCTGGAGGCATCGCAATCCCTGACTTCAAAAATATAAAAGATATAGTAATCAAAACAGCATGGTATTGTTCAAAAACAGGCACAAAGATCAATGGAACAGAATTGAAAGTCCCGAAATAAAAACACACATCTAGTTAATCTTTAACAAAGGAGCTGAGAACACACACAGAGAAGGAAAACCTCTTCAACAAACGGTGTTGGGAAAACTGGACAGCCACATCTAAAAGAATGAAAGCAGACCATTCTCTTACGCCATTCACAAAAATAAACTCAAAATGGATCAAAGACTTGAAGGTAAGACCTGAAACCATAAAACTTCTAGAAGAAAATATAGGCAGTACACTCTGACATCAGTCTTAAAAGGATCTTTTTGGACACCATGTCTTCTCGGACAATGGAAACAAAAGAATAAACAAGTGGGACTTTATCAGACTAAATAGCTTCTACAAGGCAAGGGAAAACAGGATTGACATGAAAAGACAACCCACCAAGTGGGAAAAAATATCTGTAAATCATATATCTGACAAAGGGTTAATCTCCATCATATATAAAGAACTCACACAACTCAACAACAAAAAATCAAACAACCTGATCAAAAAATGGGCAGAGGATATGAACAGATATTTTTCCAAAGAAGATATACAGACGGCCAACAGGCACATGAAAAGATGTTCAACATCACTGATCATCAGGGAAATGCGAATCAAAACTACACTAAGATATCACCTTACACCCATTAGAATGGCTATAATAACCAAGACAAAAAATAACAAATGCTGGAGAGGTTGTGGAGAAAAGGGGACCCTCATACACTGCTGATGGGAATGCAAACTGGTTCAGCCACTATGGAAAACAGTATGGAGATTTCTCAAAAAACTAAAAATAGAAATACCATATGACACAGCCATCCCACTACTGGGTATGTATCCAAAGAACTTGAAATTGGCAATTCAAAGAGAGTTACACACCCCTGTGTTCATTGCAGCATTATTCGCAATAGCCAAGACATGGAAGCAACCCAAGTGCCCAACAACTGATGAGCGGATAAAGAGGATGTGGTGTATATATACTATGGAACACTACTCAGTCATAAAAAATGACAAAATCGTTCCATTCACAACAATGTGGATGGACCTTGAGGGTTTGAGGTTAAGCTAAATAAGCCAGACAGAGAAAGACAAACAACACATGATTTCACTCATATGTGGAAGATAAACAAACACATGGACCAAGAGAACTATTTAGTGGTTACCAGGGGGAAGGGGGGTGGGGAGTGGGCACAAAGGGTGAAAGGGTGCACCTATAATATGACTGAAAAATGATAATGTACAACTGAAATTTCACAAGGTTGTAAACTATCATAACCTCAATAAAAAAAAGGAAAAAAAAGAGCATTAGCATTAACCAAAAAGTTGAAACACTGGCAGCAGAATAAAGTAGACAATGTGTTCTTCCTTTCCTAAAGAAGACAGTGATAACCAGCAAACTCGAGGGAAAGGACTCACCAGGGTTCGCTGCACTAAGTTATCTATGTCCCGCTTCACTACGTGAAGGTGCTCCTTGATGTCGTTGAAGTGCTGGGTGGTCTCATAAACTCCCCCTGCAGAGCCAGGATGCTGGATGCCACTGACCAGCCTGAGAGTTTCACTCATGGAATTCCTGAAACAGAAAATCCCATCACACAATGGAATCACCAGAAAGATGATTTCTTCAGTCACAGGTTTCAAATGGTAGGTTACATTTCTAAGCCCAATATATTAGATCATAAAAAAAAGATAAAGAAAATCTACATTTTAAAAAGTGAATTGTCTTCAAGATCGGAAAGTAATTCATAAAACTACAACTTAACGTTATGCCTTTATCTTTTACTGAAGGTCATCTAACTACATAGAGAATAACCACAGAGAGAGAGTAACATTAAATAATTTGTGTTAAAACCAATACCATAAATGGATATTGAATAACATAATGGATGATACTTTTAATGAACTTAAATCTCCCTAGGTGTTTAACGTAGTGCAATAAAGCATTAACCCATCAGGCCTGGGATGCCCAAACCCTGCACATTCCAAAGGTTTCAAGACTGGCCCTTGACTCCCGGAGGTAACCTCCAAGCCCCTGGAATATCCTGCCTGTTAAGAGTGTCTTTGTCCCCGTGGGGCCTTGGGCCACACCAGATAGTTTATGCCAGCAATGTGATGTATGTTTTGCTTGCCTGGGGCCATAGGCTATTCTATCAGTTTGACCTCTACAGGGACCGGAGATGGAGTAGTTAAGGACAGCCAATTGGGTGCTCCATGCCTATGTGACTGACATGATAAATCCTGGGAACCAGAGCTTGGGTGTGCTTCCTCGGCTGGCAACACTTTGTGCATGTTGTCACACATCACTGCTGAGAGGAATAAGCACTGTATGCGACTCCACTGGCAGGGGACAACTGGAAGCTTGTGCCTGGGTTCTCCAACTCCACCATATGCACTTTTTTTCTTTGCTGATTTTATTCCATATCCTTTTTTGGGTAATAAACCGTAACTGTGATTGTAGCAGCTTTTCTGAGATCTGTGAATACTTTCAGCAAATCACAGAACCTAGGGGTGGTCTTGGGGACCCCTACGACAAATGTAATTCTATTTCTCCTTGCAGTTCTATTAGACGGCCCCTCTATACAAACCTAGTGCTTCAACTAGAACTCAACTGAAGAAGCATCTATCTGTTTCAAAGATGAAGGAAAAACTGCTGTTTGGCATACTGAGCAATGGCATGGAAAGTCTCCAACGTGGTATGTTTTTGAAGGGTAATTTTGACCTTATACAACATTTTCCCTTACACACTGACTTCAGAATATAATCTGCATGTAAAATGTGATTCCACTATTCAGATGTAAGATAAAGAGCTCTACCACTGAGTATGCCCTTGGATATGAGTCTATAAGCATGATAGTAAAAGATTACAAACATTTTTTTTAAATAATGGTAGAAATATAACAGGCCTATTATTAAGAAAGGAATGTATGTGAATTTCAATTTACCTGAAAATGTCCGGTTATTTTACCTAGGAGTACTTAAAAAGCTCTATAAATGGCAAATAGTTTATCTTATTAACATTTATATTACAAAATATCTCAAGTGATTTCTGAATAAATGACATGCTGATTAAAATTTCTTTTAATGGCACATATGCTCAAAAAAAATTCTAAGCTTTTCCACTAAAACCCAAATTAAGAATTACATTTTAATACATCTAAAATACTTACTAAGAATAAAGCATCCCAGAATCTGTAACTTTCTCACATATCTGCATTTAAAAACATTGCTTCCCAGAAGCATGAACTTGCTTAGATATAAACATCTTTCCATCATACAAAGGTTGAGTCACTTAATGTGTTCCTAATCATTCATTTGCCTGTTGATTCTCCTAACATTTGTTTGGTACATGTTATGAGGCAGGTATTTTTAGGGATATAAACAGTGTGAGAAAAAGACAATTCCTGCCCTGCCAAGACTAATAAATAGTCTAGCAGGAGAGCAACGTGATGGAGGCACATCTAGGGTTCTATGACGAAAGCTGCATGTAACTCAGCTAGGCACCTGGGGGGGCTGAGTTGTTAAAGGATAAGGAGGGTCCTATGAGGGTGGGATTGTGCGGGAAGGAGGGTATACTTAACTTAGGCAACAGGTCAAGTGAAAAGAGGGCTGGGCAGAACCCTACACAAAAACACGTGTTAAGGGATGATGGAAGGAAGAGCAATGGATGAAGAAAACTAAACGGAAGCCAAGAGGCCACAGAGCGCCAAGAGCGAAAGGTCTGCTAGAAGCCTTACAGGGAAAATGTCTCAAGGTGGAGGGAGTGGGGAAAAGCGTCAGCTGCACAAGAAGTCCAGACAGAGGAAGACTGAAGGTGTTCATTACGAGGGCACGAGTGACTGCAGAAAGAACGGTTTAGTGGTATGAGGACAAATTACAGTGGTTTGGAAGCAGAGACAGGTAGCTTGGTCACTTTTTTAGAAACTCAGCTAAAAAGGAAGGAAAAGAGAAACAACAGTAAAAGGAATAGAAAGGGGCAATTAAAGGTTGGTGTGTTTTGCTTAGTTCTGAATAACACAAGCACAAGCGCTTTTATAAATGGAAGCAGCAGCACTGAAGGACAAGTTCAGGTAGAAGACGGAGAGAGGACCACTGACAGAGCACGGGTCAGAGAAGCAGAGAGTCTGATGCAGAGCTAAGGATTGGCCTGGACACAGCTGAGTGGATGGAGACGGTGGGGGAGGGAGGCTGGGGCACAGAGAGGAGGGCGAGGAGACAGGTCATCTCCCAGGCAGAGTGGCATTGGTGGGCTGGGTTATGGGGCTTAAGGAGAGTGCTGCATATTTTGAATGAGATAAGTGATGATCAAGAGTGAATAAAGACTGCTAGGCAGCTTAAATATTACATTACAGGACAGGGTAAAGGTACAGAAGAGAGTAACCAAGAGCAAGGTCCCAGAAGAGCATGAAATATTCATGTGAAAATGTCTAGCACAGTACCTAGAATGCAACAGGCACTCATTAATTAGATAAAGGTAAACAAGAAATGCTAAATGCTGCCTACTCACCAAAAAAGAGCATTTATACTTTGAATTCAGCATTTAAAAAATATAACAAATTAACAAACGACACAAGCCAACATATATGAACGGCAAAGCTCAAACAGTATCTGTAACACTGTGCACTGAAAAGGCCTAGAAGCAATGACAATCCAGTAGCAATCAGCACTAGACTGTCTATAAATACCATTTCCCACTAAAAGACCAGGGTCCCAAAGAAAAATGCCTTTTGCCACGTGTGACACAGAAATGTACAAGAGAACCCTTGGAAGTCTCACACCCCAAAGGAAGGAAGCCACCAGCAACTAATGGGGCAGGACACAGAAGCTAACTTGTAGGGGCTGCTAGCGGCCAAAGTTGAGACAATTTTGACATCAATTATAAAGACTAGTGGATCAAAACAGCAACATACATTAAAATCCATGAGTTGAAAAAAAAAAATCACCCCTCAATACCACATTGTTTAACAGTGGAGATTGCCAGAGCACCAATTCATTATTCTGAAAAATACGGAGAAAGAATCAAGTATTTATCTTGCCTTTCCTGAACTATTTCAGGATAACAGAGAATTGACGTGAAAAATTCTTTTTAAATGGAGAGGGAGTTTTAGAATGGGAGTGTCAACTCTTCCCCAACCTCCAATGAAATGATGGATTCAGGCTATGGCCATCACTGGCTACTAAAACTTAAAGAGAGGTTGATGGGGGCCCTTTATAATGAATGGCCCAGGCTGACAACATCTGGTTACTAACGACTGTTCAAAGTCTTGGCGATTGGAATATGAGGGAGGGCTCTTATATTATTCTCAACTTTTTGGTATTTGAAAATTTCTATAATGAAAACAAAACTGTCAAGGCTTTATGGTTTGCTAGAAAGAGTACTTGAAAGTGAGGAGACAACGAGAACTAGAACTAGATCCATATTGTCATCTTTTATCATTCAGGGCCTTTTTTTCTCTTTCTGTGAACTGAAACGGGTTGAACTACACATTTCTGCTATGATTCCCTAAGAATATGAAAATGCCTGAAGACACAAACCACCTTTTCCATTAAAGGCAAATATTTCCTATCTTCGTACATTTTTTTGTGAAGCTTAATCCTGAAGAAAAAGTTCTAGAGGACAAATTCAGAAATTTGAGTTCACTTTTTACACTAAGTTATTGTATGAATGACATCTGTTCTCAACTAGTAAGTGGGAATTTACAAGGATTGCTAACTACCCTAAGTAAGTGCTTTCATGGATAATGCAACTGGATAGCTAGGATTTACTAACCACTAACTGAATGTGAAGATGTTCTGGTGTTACCGTTAAGTGAAACAAGCAAAGCACAAGAGTCTCTTGAGTATGCTGCCAGTCAGATGAGAAAGGAGGGATCTAAGACAATACACGTGTGCAGAAGAAATACAAGAAGCAACAAACCAGAAATTAATGGGATGGGTTACCATGGGAATGGGGTAGAAGTGCTGAAGAAGGAGTGATACTTCAATGAATAAATATATATCTATTTTGGCTCTTAGAATCTCTTAGAACCACAGTATTCACATACCCTTCAGATATCCAAAATATCAAATTAGAATCAACTAGATGTAGGAGGAATATAAACACTAACAAAGAACCTAACTGTATCGTAAATGAACCATAACCAGACTGAAGAGAGTGGGGAAGAAGAGAACTAAACTAAGTAACTATCTGGAAAATGGTGTCTGGACTAGATACTGTTAAGGCTACAGGCAAAAACAACTTTATGAAAAGGAACTTTACATAAATCTGTCAGTAAATGTATTTCTCACAGGAATATGGGTTAACAATTTGAAACCACTTTGTGTGTACTTTATGTGCACAATAAAATTGAACCAATAAGTAAATATACTACAGATAATAAAAACCAGGTTTCTCCCTGTTGGAGAAAGAATTTTCAAACAGGGAAAGGAGGAAGGCTAAAATCAACCTAGTAGTGCTCAGTCCAACTCGAATCCAAAGTATCCAGATAAATCATGGTTTTTTAATACAAATGTAGGTTGATGGATACAAAAATATAGATAGGTATATCTGTGTGGGTTAGCATACATTCCTGTATTCCCTAGCTCTGTCCGCCAAGAAGGCCTAGAAGCAATGGCACCCCAGTAGTAATGAGCACACCTAGCGCCCAGATCTTGGTTTCTAAATACCTTTCTCTAATAAAAAGAACGAGCACTCAGTAAAGAAGTGGTTGATTCTAGAGGTGGGGCAGAAAAAATACAAGATGAGCCTGAAACGTAGGGTAGTACTAGAACATAAAGAAATGCCTGAAAAAGGATGGGGTCTTGCTGAAAGAACACAGAAGTCAACTTGGAGGAGTTCCTAATGACCAGAGCTGGAATAATTTGAGCAAGAAAATAAATAATGATAGTAGTGGATTGTAACTCATATAATAAATATTCATGAGTCCATACTGAAATAAATAATTGATTAAATAAATAAATGGGGGATGTGAGATAGCTGGTCCTTACGGAATTACAATAAATAAATGTAGACGGAATCAAAGCAGCATTTGGTAAACACCACATTCTTGTTTCAGACAAGACATCAATGGATGCTAAAAACTAGTAAGCAAAAGTTTAAAGTGAAACAGGATATTTACATAGTCTCAAAGTATCTTTCCCAAAATATCTAACCTCCGAGGGAAAGATAGTAACTTTGAAGTACAGAAACAAGCAAGAAACCACCAGAATCAAACGATAACAGTCAACATCACCTGTCATGAGATACATCGACATCATGCACATGATACACTGTTGTATTCCTGTCATGATAAGAGCAAACACCAGACAAACCCAAATCGAGGGACACTGGACCAAAGAACTGATCTAATGCTCCTGGAAATTGCCATGGTCATGAAAGACCAGGAAAGATGCACTATTTCAGACTGTAGAAGGCTAAAGAGAAATAACTAAATGCAACGTGTGATCCTGGATAGGATCCTGGAAGAGAAAAAATGCACTGGTGGAAAACTGGTGAAATCTGAATGAGATCATTAGTTTAATTAGTAGTCCTATACCAATGTTAATCTCTTGGTTCTGATAATTGTACTACGGTCACGTAAGATGTTAACATTAGGGGAAGATGAACAAGGGATATATGGAAACTGTGCTATTTTTGCAACATCTGAAGTCTAAAATTAGATCACGATAAAAATTCAAAAACTGTTACATGATCCAGGCTATTTCTAAGAGAATTTATTCATTTAGCATCATGAATATTTTAATCATGAGTTTACAACTTAAAGATTTTTAAATATGCCAAACAGTACAATGGAAAGAAATAGAAATTTGCAGTTACAAGTTGGGTTGCCTTTAATCACTAGGTGTTATATATCATCACCTTCTGTTTAACCTAATCCTGTTTAATATTCCCGTCCTAAAGAACTCACCTTGACGTTCTTGTTTGTCAAGGGCTGTATTGGTTGGGGCAGTGCTCTAAAGTACTAGCTTATGAAATGTGACATTTTGGCTGTTTCTCTGTTTCAGGTATTGAAAGCTGTTAATTATCTGCATAAATGAAGCCTATTTAGAAACTTATCAATGTTCCAAGGACACAGTATCTCCTCTCTGCTCCAACCCTTTGTCCCTCTTAGGGACAACCCTGTCTCTCTTAGGGTACAAGATGAAATAAAAAAGAGGTAGTCACACATAGCATACTTCCTTCAAAATGATTTCATTCCATCAAAAAGAAGTTCCTGCATCAGATACGCTTGTATTATACTCCTACAATGCTATGCACGCTTATTCCCCTAGTATTTTTCATAGAATTGTTATATATTACCCATATTATTTTTATATTTAATAAATGTATGAATATTCCTGGCTGTTAAGTAACTGGGACAAAACTAGTTCTTAAAGATGCTAAAGCATTTTTTTCTTTTCTAGCTTAGAACAATTAAAAAATTTAGACATGTTTGCAGTTTCTAAATATCAATAGTTTCTGTACTTTATATTCCCCTATTTATAAAATGAATCTAGAATGTGCTTCTTACCCTCCCACAGGAATCTTACAATAACGTGCTTGCACATCTACAGAAGTGATGAATTTAACATAAAGATATCACATAACAGACACTACTTTTGTACACTTACTTCACTTCATTTACTTGTCTCAGAATCTCATGCTGAGCATTCACAACAGTATCCAGTTCTTGTTGAGTGATCTGGAGGAAAAACAAGATGCCATTCAATAATCCACATTCCACAGGAACATTCGGCAGAGCAGCCTCTCTTTCCTACTTCTCCTCCATCAAAGGCTAACTCAGGCATACCTGCACATTTCAAAAGCTCACCTGTCCGTGCTGCCCCGGGACTCCTGCTCCTCTTTTAGAGATCTCCTCTGTCAAGGAAGAGACATATCTTCTCTGTTCATCAAGAATCATATCTAACTGTCGGTTCAGCTGCTTGATTTCAAGATGAATACGATTCTGTCCTTCAAAGATTTGTCTCAGCTCACGATCTCCTATACTCTCAAATATTTCATCTGCTGAAATAGAAATTACAAATTAAGTTAGAACCACCTACACATATGAAGTTTTCAAAATACCATAAGTGACCAAAGTATCAACATATACTAAAATTAGAACATCATCAACACAGGGCTATGATCTCCGCAATAGTAAACATGCAGATAATTAATTCAATCATGATTAAATTACTGTTTTAAAAAAAACTGTTTTATTGAGGTCATATTGGCTTTTAACACTGTATAAATTTCAGGTGTACATTATTATATATCAGTTTCTCTACAGTCTGCATTGTGTTCACCACCAAGTCTAGTTTTTATCCGTCACTATACACGTGTGTCCCTTTACCCCTTTTGCCCTTCTCCCCTGCCAATTACTGTTTGTTTTTACCGTCTTTGGCGGTTGAACACTTGTGATAAATTAGGTCTGAATTTTTTCACCTAAAAATCATTTCCTCCTTCAAATACACTATGTGATTCTATTTATATGAACAGCCAGAACTAATCTATGTTAATAGAAATCACAATAGTTGTTGTCTTTGTGGAGGTGGGCTTGACTTGAAAGAGGCATGAGGGAACTTTCTGGGGTGATAAAAATATCCTGCGTATGGACGTGAGCGATGGTTTAAGTGGGTATACCCATTTGTCAAAATTCATCAAACTATGCTCTTAAAAGTTGTGCATTTTACTTACATAAAAGACTAAGAAATGGAGTTGAGAACAGCTGATTTTCTTTTTATACCTGACCATGCTGAACATAGAGCATTTCATTCAAACACTTACTGCAATAAGCTTCAGGATATGCTCACAAAGCATATGTGATGTTTAACACAAACTGAATAAAAGAATGAAATTTATCTTTCATTTTTATCTTAAGCCTGAATCACACTGTTGATCATTTAGAGAATCACATACTACATGGTGAGTTCAAAAGTTAGCCACAGGCTTATGAAATACAGCCTTGAACACCGTGCTGATGGGGAACAACCCAGACAATAAAAGTTAGCAGATAATTTTTTAAAGTCACTCCATTTGGCCCTAACATGTTTTTTCTTCATGTGTAGTACACTTAAGTTCTTAATTACATTGGCTTAAACTAGTATTTCAAAATTTTCAACCTTTAAAGTCCAGAATTCTATTGAGGAGTAAGGGCAGGAGAGCCAGATAATCACTTCACATTACTCTCGTAATAGTTGATAGTTTCCAAGTATTATTTCTCTATTAACAAGGTAACTGTGTGCCACTAAAAGGAAAGACAGAAACCCTGGATGATTTCATTGACTAAATATTTACTGAGTCTCAACTCCTAGGTCAGCACTGCTGTTGTTCCCTTTTTCTTTAGGTTTCGAGGACACAGCAGTAAACACAACAAACAAAATCCCCGTCCTCACGGAGCTCACCCTCCTGCGGTCCATGTTCATCCATCCACAGCCCCACGGGACCCCTACTGCACACAGCACTCAAGCACACTCTTACTGCTATAAACATCAACCTCCAAGCCCTTTAAAGACGAACGATTTGCTCTTAAATTGTTTCCAGAAAGGACATGGGATGTGCCAGGTAAGAGAGTGAGGATGAAAAGAATGAAAGGGCCAGGTGACACACGAATGCCACAACTACTGCTGCAGCTCTGGGGACAGTTTTCTCCAACTCACCCGGATGCCCCTGAAGGTCAGGGTGGTCCTTCTGGAATTCCTCTTTTTTTTTATCCAGTTCTTGTTGAAAGTGCTCAAATTCCTCCTGATACTTTTCTTTTTCTTTTTCTGAAATTTCTTTATCCAGTGTAGGCTTTTTTGGAATTTAAGAAGAGATCAATAAAAAAATTAAAAAGGTAGGAAAATAAACCTTAATATATGTTCTTTTTCTCTTTTAACTACTCTACCATGAGTTGAAAGGTTAACATAAAAATGTTACTTCTTATTTAAACCACAGCCAATTTACTCTTGCTACTAATAATTCCAACAAAGAGTAACAGTAGCCACTAGCATTTTTTAAGTGCTTTTTAGCAGAGCATGTCTTATTTAAGGCTTACAATGTCAGGAGGTGGCCAGGACGAAACCTCAGTTGTGCAATGAAGAAATGCAGCGTTACAGAGGTTTGTACTTGTACAAGGTCATGCAGCAGGAACTAGCAGAAACGAGGTCCGAACCTAAGTCAGTCTTCCCAGGTTTTCAGCTATGAGGCAATACGAGTGAACTAAAAACAAACTTTTTGAAAAAAATGTGTATACTTACTGGCTCTTTCCCAGGCTCAGTCAATTGGAAAGTCAGAAAAGAAAGGACATCATGGTCATCTACAAATTAAAAAAAAAAAAATCTAAAAAAGTTTCATAATTATTTTTATGGTCGTAAATTTACTTTATAGATATCTACTGCTTTAAAAAATAATCAATAAGAGAAATAACAAAAATTAGCTCTAATTTAGTAAAGGCAGTGGGGTTCTGTGAGCTTAGAGATAAAAATTCATCTGAAAGATTTACATTAGAAATAAGCTAAAATTCACTTTCTTAAATCCTAAACCAGAACACTGCAGCAGTGTTTAACATACAACAGATGTTTACTAAGTGTCTGATAAGGGAATGAAGAAACAAGTGAAGGGTGAAAACAAGCCCAAACCCCTCATCCTGCAACCAAGATCCTCCCGTATTTCCCCACCAATCTCCTTCGTGGACTACGTGCCAGCCTAACGAGACGAAAGCCTGTCCTTCACGTCCTTCCTGTGCCTGCCCGTCTCTCATTCTCTCTCACAGCGCTCATCACTTCCTGCCTTACTTTCTTGTTAGAACTACGACACTGCTCTGTCCTGGCTTACTGGGACAGTCCTGTTTATCCATGTCATCCTGGCATTACTAGCAGCCTCTCCTTGTACTCCCAAAGCATCCTGATTTCAATAATATGATTACTTTATCTATACATCATTCATACTTATTTCCCTCACACAGCAGACATTAACAATTTTATCTTAAATCACATAAAAAAATGAAATTAATTTCAAGCTGTTTAAGCTGAAAACAGGGACCTAGCAGATCAAACCTCATAATATTGAACCAAAATACCAATCCTGGCTAGCCACATCCACAAAGCAAGAGCAATTAATTTCAGCTGTGCGGCCATCTCGATGCCCTCTGCCACCACCATGGAGATCTAGAGGTGCAGCCAGAGTAGAGAGCAAACTGTATGCTGCAGTGCCAGTTAAGTAACTTCAGAAGTCATGCAGTGTAAAAAGGCACTGAACCCAGGAGTCGGAAATCTAACCCAAGTCCTGCCTGGGGCTGACCACTACTGGCCTGTGATCTTGAGAAAGTCCTTTAATCCCAGATTAAATTCATCTAAAAATAGGGTAAATATGCTCTATCCTCTCTCCCTCCCACCCTGTGTTGTTGTAACAAACAATTCATGTATGTGAAAATAATAAAAATATTATACAATGCGCTATATAAACACAAGATGGTAATGTCAAATAGTAAGTTCATTTATCAATACATGTGGAAGAAAAAAGGTAAATATATCTCGTTCACAGTTTAGTCCCAAGTAATATTTCCTCAGGCTACCACATTCATTTAAATGTGCTGTGATAACTCTTAGGACCCTAAAGCTCTTGGCAACGAGCCTTTTATAGCCTTGACTTTAAATATGTCTCCTTCACTATGAAGTAGCAGCCAAACGGAAGCTCTCATTGACGTAATGTACGCAGTCCCAGCCAACTGTTCACCTACAGAACATAAGTAGAGAATTAGCGGTCCCAAGAGACCACATGACGGGCATCACAGACTATGGGAAGGTTACAACTAGTCTCACAAGGTTAAGAGTAAACAAGTCTACGCAGCTCCAACATATACTATTCCCAATCAAACTCAATTCACAAACTTTTAATATTAATGGGTAAGATTTACCTGCAAGACCCCCAGTTGCGGCAGATATTCCAAAATGCCCTTCTGCGGGGATAATCATATTTTCCACTTTGGCGCAAAATTCATAATCATTTTTATCTGGTGTGAAGCCATTATTGATCATTACCTAGAAAGACATACTGTAGCTATAGGTTTTACAACAGACACTGTAACATGAATTTCAAATAGTCAATTTATGACTAATACTATCTGATCTTTCTATTTGGTCTAATATCCAACTGTCAAAAAGCTATCAGCTTTCTCTCCTATTACAAAGGGTAATCCTTGTCCATTAAATCACCTCGCTTCTTCGGTATCGTTACACAAGTTATTTCACTTATGAAAACAGTTTTTACCTTACTGTGTGTCAAAGGTTTAAAGAGAAAAATCTGATAACTTTTCACGAAAATCTTTCTAAAACAGAATATGGTTCACCTTCTCTCAAGAAGACTTAGGGAACCATGATTACTTCCTCTGAATGGGTCAGACAGAAGAGGACTCAGATTTCTTCCGCAATCTTGGTGACAGAGACAAACCAAGAGGTTGAATTTACAATTTTCACTACAGCTAGTTGAAAATTAAATAGAGTGCCTTAACAAGTAGTGAGCTTCTCTTCATTAAATTAATGAGGTAACTGGACTGTAATAAGTTACAAGAGAGACAGCAAAAGTGACAGAAGTCATTTTGACAAAAAAGGCAGAAAATTAAAAAAAAAAGACATATAAGTATCTACTCTGCAGAATGTATATTTGAAGTAATGACTTTAAATGTCTTTTAAAAAACCTTGGAATTCTAAGAAAGCTCAGGAATCCACCTGACACATGAATACTCTTCTCATGATCCCAGTCAAGCAGTGGTGTAGCCTCTTCAATACCCAGTCACCAGCCTGACCCCAAGCCAAGAGGCAATGGGATAGAGGGGAAGCAAAAGGAGTAGGTCCATGCCACCAGAGGAAGGGCACTTCAATCACTACTTCCAGATGCAAAGTTCTGTCAGTGATAGTCAAAATTAACTCACACAGGTTAACGTCACAGTATTCTGTCCAAATTTTCAGCAAGGAATAAGATACCTGTCAACGTGAAGGGTTAATCTCTATATAACGTAGGATGGAAATGTGAACTATCAACTTTTTTAGATCACCTGCCATTGAGTTGCCTGATATTAATATTTGCTTCCTCTGATCAGTAACGCTCCTATTTCAGTTTACACCTTTTACAACTGGCACTCCTCTACAGAGTCTTTCAAATCAGAATCAGTGATCAGTAAGACATCTGCCTTTGAGAGCTAAAAAAAAAATGGGTTAAGTTAATCCCATTCTAATTCCAATATTAAAAACTTTTCTATTTTAACTGTTCAGTATTTTTCCTTGAATCCCAACAAACTGAAAATTCATCAGGAGTCTTTACTGTCTAGTTCTAATTCTTTTTTTAAAAAAAGGGTACAACGTATTCATTGTACTATGACTTTGGAGGAAGGTGGGGACTGTGACCGTACACGTACAACGTGTCCACTGATTAACAGCAGCAACACTCCTTTACGAGGGCATCAAGAACATTCCTATTCGCCTTATAGGTTTAGCCCACCGTTAAACAGTATACTAGCAGTATTTAAAGTCTCTTGTTTTGACCATGTTTCCTCCACCAATAGCATCTCTTGCTCCCCTTACTTTGCCTTCCCCTCTGATGTTCAAACAGCTGGGACAAGTTAAGCGTGTAAGTCCTAATTTAACAAACATCTCCTGAGTACCTAAAATGGGTACAATATTAGGGACTAGGAGCAATACAGGATATAATGCCTGCACTGAGAAGTTTACAATTATATTGATGAGAAAAGACATTCAAACACAGAGTTAACTAGCAACTCAGGACAATATATTTTAAAATCTACAGAAGCATTGAAAAAAAATACAAGTTTAGGAGAAACAGATCATTATGAGCTGATGTTTGGGAAATCTGATGGAAAAAGGGATCTGAACTAGTGTGTTCAAGAATGAGTATGATTCCTCGAGATAGAAAATTACAGGGGCGAAAGACTGAGCCAACAAAGAATAGAACCACTGAGTCATAGCCATGCGAACTCCCAAGTCTCTCTAGAATGTATTCTTCAGAACACCGGCTCTATAGACCTTCATAGATATTAGGTGAAAAAAGAATTCCATGGTCAAGTAAGACTGAAAAATGTGGGATTCAGTAAATGTTTCTTTATTTCAGGACCTCCCAGAATCTCTAATGTGCTCACATGCGCATTCATGCCCAATCTCTTCTGACCATGGAACTCCTGTGGGAGTACATTTTGCAGGACTATTGTTTTGGGAACTGCTGGCAGGGCTCAAGGCCTCCCTGCAATGGGTCAGCTCAAGTGTGTGATGGTTGGTGCCTGGGCTCTGCCACAGGAAGGTAAGTGGGATTTACTGATGACCCTGATGAGACTGTACAAGATGTATCATTTCAGTGGAATTCAAATCCAAGTCAATCATAATAGACTGGACACTTCCTCTACTCTGAGCTCTCTAAATTAGCGTGGAATATAAGAATGAGCCAACACAGTTTTCCAAGGAACCACCTTTTTCAGAGTTTTATACGCAGGAGTATAAGGCTAGCTCATGATTTAGGGGAAATAAAAATTTATACAAAATATTTTTTACTTATAAGTATTGTATAACCAGATATAGATAGCGTCTTCAAAAAACAAAGCTGACACTGCATTAGTGATCTTAGTTATTATAACTGCCAGCTGGATAGATCCACCGAAGTATTACTCTAAACTCAATTTGTCTACTCATTATCAACCCTCTGCTTTCCCACTCCTCCCTCAAACAAACACAAACAAATGTGCTGCTTCTTGGCTAGTTAATGGAACCAGGCAAGTTACTGGAACCACTTAGTTGTAAAATTGGCCAGAAATTCAGGAACTATCTTTGACTCCGCATCTGTATTCACCTCCCTACCCCCTAACAAGCTAGCACTAAGTCCTATAGTCTCCACCTCCTAATCATCTCTCCTCTGTCTTCCCTCTACCTGGTTCACACCACAAGTGGAGTCTCGCAGTTAAATTAGTGCTGGGTTTAAATCACAGTTCTGTTACTCATTTGGTATGATGCTGTCCAGGTAACTTAAAATCCCCCATACTCAATTTCCCTGTGTGTAAATGGGGAAGCCTACCCCAGCAGGCTGTTGGAAAGAACAAATGAGAAACCACATATAAAGTACCAGGCACAGGATGTGGCCTCTTAAGAGCCAAGGAGTCTAAATCATCTTATCCTTGGCTCCTTTCACAAATACCATTATAAAAACACTGCTGCCTAAGGCAGCTTCCTAAATTGCAGATTGGACCCTTTCACTTCCTGCTTAAAACTCTTTTAACAGTTTCTTATAGAATAAACTAAATGAGGTCTGCAAGACCCGTTACTGCCGACCTTTCAACCTCACTTCCCACGGGTCTCCTCTATCCTCCAGGCACACAAGACGACTTGCCTTTCCCAAATCTTTCCACTTCTCTCAAGGCCCTCTGCCTGGAACATGCACTCCATCTCGGAAATCTCTATTTCCCCTTCAAGGTGCAGTTCAACTCTGAGAAACTTCCTGACCTTCCCGTCTCCCGCTTGTCAGGATGACAGGATTCTAAACCCTTGATCCCTTAGTGATATCTCTGAGGTAGCATTTATCACAAAGCATAGTAACACTATCTAAGTGTCTCCTCCATGAGACTACAAGCTCTTTGGAGAAAATGACCTTTGTCTTAGGCACATTTGTATCTTGAAGGCTTGGATAAGTATATAATGTGTGGCATACAGCAGGATGCTTAAACATTTACTAACTAAATGCAAACCTACTGGCAAGGTTTTATAACACGCGGCCACTTACATGGAGCTTTGAAGCCACTCTGTTCTCTCAGAGTAACACTGATGAACAATATCCAAATTTAAATACATTTAACTTCTGTCAAGGATTCAGGATGAAAAGCCTTACTAGAATTTGATTATCTCTAAATGCATGTTACTTACTGTCAATGTTTTCTGGTAATATATAACCTTTGCCCGGACAGGATAGGGTTTATTACGAAAGTCCCTCTGGCAACTTGCTAAAGCTTGATTAGCACCATCACTATAGAATGAGGGAAAGGAAAACAAACAAGAAACTTAAAACTTTTTAGTATTTAAAAACTCACTTTTTGAAATTATTAATGTTTGGGAAGATTAAAATAATATCAAGCTATGACAAACTCTTGGGATAGCTGAAGTTATTTCTTCAGAAGACACAAAGTTGACTAAAGCAGCAGTCCTCTACTCCAGGGCAGAATCAGAATCAACATAGGGAGCTTTTAAAAATGCAGATCCTGGGCCGGCCCAGTGGCATAGTGGTTAAGTTCACACACTCTGCTTCAGTGGCCCAGGGTTCATGGGTTTGGATCCTGGGCACAGACCTATACACTACTCGTCAAGCCATACAAGGTAGAGGAACGCTGGCACAGATGTCGGCTCAACGACAATCTTCCTCAAGTACCAAGAGGAAGATTGGCAGCAGGTGTTAGTTCAGGGCCAATCTTCCTCAAACACACACAAAAAAGCAAATTCGCAGATACTGCCCTCAATCAACTGAAGCAGAACCACAGAGAGGCCCAGGCACGTCTACTCCAAATAGCTCCACGGGCAACTGTGATAAACTACCAGAGCGGAAATCACTAAGGTAGCAAACAGCAAACAGGAGTGTGGATAAGGAATTTTTCTTACAGTTCACTGATTGGCTAAAAGGTAATTCCTCTCACAACAAACATGTAAAAATGAAAAATGTACATACCTAATCCATACACATTGTAAATAAACTAAACACTTACAAGTTTTGTAGCCACTGAGAGTCTTTAAAGAAAGCAATACTAAGGTTGAACGGGTAGTGTAAACTGCTTAGTCATTAGTTTGGTCAAGGCTCTGAATTTTATTTCTGAAAGATCCCTTTTAATAAAGACGAAAAAACACGACTAGTGGCATCACTGAGAGCCAGGAACATTTTATAAACCTTCACAAGTATTATCTAATTTTAGAGTAAATGAAACACATTTTTATGTTTGAAATCTGAGGTAGTCCACAGAAAGAACTTAAAAACAGAACCAAATAAAATAAGACTTTTCCACCAACTTATAAAATACATCTCAAGAAAGAGAATAATCTTATTTCATCTGAAAAATATTCAGATTTGAAACAACATATTTTATAAGGTTTCCAAAAAGAAGCTGAAATCAGGAATAATGTAAAAAA
This sequence comes from Equus caballus, assembly GCF_041296265.1. Classification (NCBI taxonomy): domain Eukaryota; kingdom Metazoa; phylum Chordata; class Mammalia; order Perissodactyla; family Equidae; genus Equus; species Equus caballus. The sequence continues at coordinate 84,803,960 of NC_091691.1, forward strand.
ACACATACTTACTTTTGATGGTCATAATGGAATTGTCCATTGTTGCCTATAATTACTATAGCAGGATTATTTTTCTGAAAATAAAGAGAATGTATTTGTTTTAAAGTCCTTAGATCAAAGAATTCTAGATTGTTCTGGAGGATTACTTCTCCAGAAGAGACTTCCACTTACTTAGAAAAAATTTACCACACTGTTAGAATCATTCAAAAACAGTTACTTAACACCGCAATAAAGATTGACGTGCCTTGTCTTTGAATAGTCAACCTCAACACATATCTGAGGACACCATGCACGTGGCACAAACGTGAGCTTATGGGAGTTTAGTAACAGGACAAACACGGCCGCAGCATTCACTGAATTATTACGGTTCAACTTCAAATTGTTTAACAATGACCTCTGAAAATCAGTAGAGAAACAACCTAAAACAAAGATCACCAATCTTAAGGCTGCTGAAGCACAAGTTAATGTTTCCAATATGTAAGCACATTTTGTCCTTAACTGTTTTAGGAGAGATCATTAGAGAAACTGGCTGATCAAAAAGAGTGATCAACATAGGAAAAGATATTAGTACGTAAGTTAGCAGTAGTAACGCACATGGGTATTTTCACGAAAACTGTTACAGTTTTCTTAACACTACTGGTTTCACTGCCTGCTTCTAAACGACTCATGCTCTTCCATCAAAGTTACATCAAAGCACACACAGGGCAGTGGGGCAGGAGGTCACTGCCCAGTTCTCAGAGTTAGGGCTCCCGTATGGCCTCAAGCTGGTGTATGACAAACCATGTACTCATAGCTTTGTATTTGTAAATTCTCAGTTACATAAAGACTAACCATTATATTAAAAATATAGCTTGGGGAGTTCTACTAAACTGACAAAACAGTAAAACAAGCTCTATTTCTCACAGCCTAATTTTGTTAGTAAACATATTAAAGCAAGTAATAGTGCTGACAACAAATATACCTTTCCATCATTGTCAAAAGAATCGAAAAATACTCCAACACCATTCCACATATCAGCCGATCCAAACACAGGACCCTCCAAGCCTTGATTTTCTGTATACCAAATTGCCTGTGAATATATAACGGGGACCATTGAGAGGCTGGTGGTATATGCATTTATATACATTTTCTAAGTTAAAGAAATGATCATACCAGGCCATCAGCTCCAATTCGACCTCTTCCAGTCACTCGAAATGTCACCTCAACTTCCCAGTTCTCAAAGGCTGCTTTTGTCTTTGTCCACACTGATCCTCTTTGGCTTTTTAAAGATGGTGTTATTCGAATTTGATCTGAACTTGGAATAGCATCTAGAACAAAAACCAGGGAAGCAAAGCTTTAAGTTATAATTAGGTAAAACTCAATGAACCATTAAAAAACGGTTACACATACCTATAGAGATGTAATTTTAACTCAGTAACCTGTACAATAACTTTGATACGAAAAAATTTCATGTTGACAATTTCAACTTTACATTTTAGGGCATTCTAACACCCTCCCCTCTTATCTTTTGAATAGTGAAATATTGCAAAAAAAATTAAACTCAAGGGGCAGGATGGAGGAAATTATGGCTTAAAAGGCAAAGAAACTATTTGATCCCCTCATAGTATTCTTTTTCAAATACATCAAAAATTTGCATGTTATTTTTTTAAAACTGCAATTTATTTTACCAGTTTACAAATGTTGGAAAGCTCAAACATTGTGAAAAGAACATACCACTAGGAATCAAGAGACTTATTCCTAGTCTCAGTTCAGCTGTGTGACTTTGAGCAAATAATTCTCTTACTCTCTTGGGTCCACCATATGTTCACCTGTAAAATGAAGGGGCTGGGCTCAATTACTTCCATAAACACCCCAAAAGTTATATGCAAAATTTTGTGCATATATGCATTCTTCTAGGGAGAGGGTCCACTGAATTTCAAGTCAATAAACAGTTCTTCAGCGTCAGCAGATTCTCAGAGAGAACGGTGAAGCCCAAAATGGTGGTTTGCATTTCCAAACTAGGTTCACGTCCCAGCTCCACCACCTATTAGCTGTTCAATTGTTGACGCTGCTCCATTTCTCTAACAACCTCACAGGCATGTAAGTGCCTTCATAAGTGCATGTAAATGTTTCAATAAATGTCAGCTATTCCTATTATTGGACTACATAATTACTAAAGGCCTAAACTGGAACAATTCTAGCACACTCTTAGATGTTAACCAGTTTGGACATCCACGCTGGGAAATAAGTCTATTATCTCTTTACAGGTAGGAAAAACTTACAAAAAGACAAGTAAAGTTAAGATACTTTACTAAGATCAGCCACTATTTGTCACCGTCACTTTCAAACACTGCAAGGTTGGGGGCAGGCATCATGGAAAGAGCATGGGATATAGAATCAGAAGACCTAGATTTGAGTTCTGTTTACTGACACCAGCTATGTAACCCTTTCCAAGAACCTTCATCTTTCTGAACATCAGTTTTTTCATCTATAAAACAGATAATGCTTGCCTTGCCTATTAAGAATCAAATCAGAGAATGAAGGTGAAAGAACTCTGAGAGCTATAAAGAGTGACAAATTGTTATCATTTTTTGCCCTTATGGACCCAGGGATGTGTACTGACAGTATAAAAGGCATTAGAGGTGAGAAAAAGAAACACCATAGATTTGGTCTTGCTTTAGGGATGAATGTAAAGGGCCATGTTTAAATTGCATCTTAAATTTCTCTATTTTAAAAAATTGTTTTAAATAATGGATCTCAGGGCAAAATGAAAAGGGAAACAATGATCAATGAAGTCAAGAAAACACTGAAATTGTAAAAATTACAGTGAAAATGAAAGCAAGGGATACCACAGCAGTGATTCCCAGAGTCAGGAGATAGACAAGTCATGGGTAAAATAGTAATCCCTCTATTTCAAATGCAGTCTAGCCATCAAACTTTAATTTGTTCAAGTATGTCATCTGACATTTCTGCAGCAGACAAGCTGAGCTGGTTATAGGCTCTGTAGTTAGGTAACTAATTTGAGCAATTGGCTAATATTGCTAATTGGCTGGTGGTAAGTGTGAGAAAGAGATAGAAGAGCAAGCAGGCAATGGAGAGATGCAGAAGTGAAAAAGTATGAACAAACTCATCACCACTGCTGAAAAATTCATCATTGCTCCAAAAAGAAAAACAAAAACCCCCAAAACTGTGTTTGGTATATCTGCATCATCTTTGTGTATTAAGAACAATGTTACCTTGATAACAAATGTTCAGCAATACACCTTTGATGAGTGGGCACATAATGTCTGCTGAGTAACAAAATAATTACACTCTGCTTCAAATTTAATAACTTGGTCATTATGTCAAATTGAAATTTATACCTTTTAATTACATGTTAATTTCAGTCAAACGGCCCTTCCTAAAAGTGTGCTTCCTATTCAGTAATTACTTTCTAGAAATGGAACATTCTGTTTCAAGCATTGGACAATCTAAAATGATGTATATAAACCTTATCTAAATGATTGCTTAACTACACTTAACAATGGAATTCAAATTGTTAGAGCTTCTCATCCCATATAAAGGCATTTGCCGCTTGTTTCAAAGGGTGCATCTGACGGTCACTGAACGGAGCTTACAGCACGCCAAGTGCTACAGCCGGTTCCTTAGTCAGCAGTGACACATCAGCACTAAACGACAGTTTTGTTTTCTTTCACATATGTAAACGTGTAGCAAGGCTCTCTTACCGACTAACAGTGCCAAACACAGAGTGAATAAAACATGGAGCATAGTTTGTTCCAACTTTTCAAAAACACTAAAAAAAAAAAAAAGCTGTAGATAGAATGCTATTCTTAGTCTCAAATTCTGAAGCAATCAATACTAAAAAATATATCGTTTCTTCTACTAAATAAAGGACTGAGTGTGACTATTGCATAATGTGTTATCACAAGAGAAAAGATCAAAGACCACACCAAGTCATGGAGAGAGGCAAATTTAAGGTGTAGCTCCAACAGGCTGAGAAGAACGTCCTCTGACACGGAATTAAAAATTACTCTAAAACCAACATATGCCATCTCTGGAGCCATCAGGGGGTATGGGGTACAAACTGGAGCATTAACTTACATTGCTAACACCGGAGGGAAAAAAGCAGGGGAGAGCCGAGGGGGAGCGGGAAAGGAGGTAGGGGGGCTGCGCGAACAGGTCTCAGGTTGGGATGGCTAGGGGTGCGGCTGCGGGACGTTTCCCCTTGAGACGTGGCGGCAGGCTGAAACGTGATGCCCAGAAGCGAGTTGAAGTGAGCGCTTGGAAGCGTAGGAAGTAACAAAACACCTCTAGATCAAACAGAAAGAACCGATGCGATCAAAGAAGAGAGGACAGGAGGAAGGGCAGGTGGACAGAACGGGGGGCAAGGCTGGGGGTGAGGCGGCGGGAACCTTGCGGAGCAGAGCCGACCTGCAGAAGGGGCTGCTGAGAAGGGGCCCCTCCACCGTGCAGATGGCGTGCAGCGGGGAGAGGGTGAAGAGGAGGAGGCGCAAGGCGAGGAGGGGATCCGGGCCCCCCGCCCTCTGCCCCGGCTTACTCCCCGCGTGGGCCCAGAAGGGCACGGTCCCGTCGCTCTGCACCAGGTGCGGCCCTTTGAAGCTGTATTTGTATTCGAAACGGCGATGTGGCAGCGCGGCTGGGGTGCCTGCAGCCGCGGGGTCGCCTCCCACGCCATCGCCACCGACGAAGCGACTGAGCGACAGCAGCAAGGCGCAGAAGAGCCGCCGAGCTCTGGCCTGGGGACCCCTTTGCCTGGATCCCGCCATCTTGGATTCTGCGAAGAGGAGGCCGGCGGGAGGGGGAGGGGCGCGGGAGCCGCGGACGGCCAACAGGGCGCTCGCTGATTGGCGGAGCGCGAGGGCCCCCGAGGGCAAGGGTGAGCCCCGCCCCCGGCCTCGCTACCCTGGCAGCTGCCAGCTCTGGAGCACCTGTGGGCGGGGCCGTGCGCGAGGGGGCGGGGCCTGGAGGCGGCGAGGGCCGCGCGCTCCTCCAGTCCTCTCGTGAGGCGGGAAAGGGACTCCAACATTCCCTTCCCACGTGACGCGGAGTGGAGAGGAGCTGGCCCCGTGTCTACCTGCCAGAAGCTTTCTCCTGCCTCCTAACGTACCTTATTGGTGGAATTCGCGAGCTCTAACACCTGTGATTCCGCCGTATCAGTCCTCTCTGCTATAGCGGAACTTCCTTAGAAGAAAGGCATTCGTTTTGATGGGATACCAATTATGCAGTAGCTGGTTTTCTTAGGTGGACCTTGCAGAAACAAGTCTTTCCAGAAATAAGGCATAATCGCGAATACTAAACTCAGTTCCAGTCCTCTAATCTCCAGCAACCTGTGTGAGGGCATTTCAAACGGGGAACCAGTGGTCCACAAGGCTGTAGAGCCCTAGGATCGTTTTGTTGTTGTTGAATCAGGGGTTTCCATGAATTTGTCACTCAACCTTTACCTCTCTCAAAATTTACTAACGAGCTTTCCAAATTTTGAAACCATAGCAATAGTGCATCCAAAGAAACAGAGTTTTGTTTAGTTTTGGTAAGAGGGATTATGAGTTATGGAAGAAGGGGTCAACAGAACCTGGACATTTGAGGTAGTATTGGTCTTTGACTCAACAAATAACTCCGCATTTTAAAGGGAATCTTCTTTCCCTTATTTAGAAAAAATATTGTCAAAATATTCGTGGTCATCCAGTGTTTTGTTTCTTATAAATGTCTTATAATGATTTTTTTTAAAAAATCTGAGGATAAGCAGTATGATGTAAGTTGTTTATTTTATTAGCTCTGTTCATCTGGGCTATAAGCACCACACTAGCCCACCTTATTTTAACATAGTTTTCATTAACCTCTCAACTTCTTATCTCCAGACTCATGGACCTTTACTGCTGTTGATGCAAACAATCCGTAATCAATCTATAAATCAAAATTGGAGTGCATTTATTACGAGGCAGTTTGAAGACGATAGCCCAGGAGAACTTTTCCACAAGGAAGGAAGCTCTCCAAAGAAGTAGGGTGTACAGAGTGGTTAGATACTGTCTTGGAAAGAAGAGCATATGTCATACATAACAGGAATATCTCTTACTACTGTCACAAGATGCTTTGCTAGCACAGCAAGTCAGTGGTCACAAGGTGAGCACAGCAAATTGGTGGGCAGCAGGTTGCTGGTCACAAGATGAGTTAAAACAGGTCAGCAATTAATCCTTAGTGTCTAGGAAGAAATGCTTATCCTTAAAGATATGCTGATATGGGTGAGGCAATATCCCTATCTTTAAGGGCATCATTCTTGGCTTTAGGACATTGAAAATGTTTAAAGTAGACGTACAATGCATGCTTAACAGGCCGTGTCAGGCCTTTTTCGAAAAACAAGTTCAGGCCGAATTAGTTTTAAACTAAATGGCTCCCTCATATACTCCAGTATATCCTATTGCTTTTCATTTATTCATCACTATTAAGCCTCTAGTGCTCAAATCAAATCTTTAAGTCGAATATGAATTTATGGTTCTCCACCTGCCAGTCTTCAGCTGTAACTTAAATGAAAGTACCATCCTCAGTACCATCTCTGCAACAGCAGTGACAAACATTTCTCGACTGTATAGTATGTGTGGGTCATTGCCCTATGCTCTCTAGGGTTTTCAACCATAGGATTTAATCATTTTATCTTCTTATCTCTGTGGCAACTGACTTTATACCTTGCACAGAGTAAAGAATCTATACATATTTGTTAAAGAAACGTTAACGTTAATAATAATGGCAATCACTTACTGGCTGCTTACTATGTGCCAGAAACTGCACTCAGCCCCCCACTGAAATTAGCTTGTTGAATTCTCAAAGCAGCCTTCTAAAGTAGGTGCCATTATTAGTATCTCCACTTTTCAGATGAGGAAACAGAGGTATAGAAATGTTAAGTAATTTGCCCAATGTCACACAGTTAGTGAGGGACAGAGGTGGGTTCCAGTCCCAGGGATTCTATCTCTAAAGCCCTCAATCTTAAGAATTATTCCATATTAGACAATAAGTACAGTGAATATTTTCAATCTATTACTCATGGTTTCGATTCTTCATGAGAGACTTGGATTTCAAATACAAGTAATAATCTGTAGTTTTGCTGAACCATAAGTATAAATCCTTGTGTTCTGTGAGGCTGTCCCTTTAAAAAAATTATTTAATTTTTTAAATAAATAAATAAAATAATAGAAATATAGAAAAGTACCCCCCCCCAAGAATATAGCCCAATGAATTCTTCACAAAATGAACACATCCCATGTAACCTGTATGCAGATTTAAAGAAGGACAGATTTCTATCGGGTATATACCTAGCAGTAGAGTTGCTGGGTCATCGGAGATTCTGGTGATCAACTTTTCAAAGTGGTTGTGCTAATTTACATCTGCACCAGTAGTGTGTGAGAGCTCCAGCTGTCTGCCTTTTTCTTACTAATTGATAAAAATTCTTTATTCTGGATACCAGCACTTGGTTGGGTAGATGTATGTATCGAGAATAATATCTACCATTCTGTGGGATGACTTTTCACTCTCTTAATGTTATCTTTTAATGAATAGAAGTCGATCATTTTAATAGACTTTAAATTATCATTTTTTTCCCCTTTATGGTTAGGGCTTTGTATCCTGTTTTGGAAATCTTTGCCTATTCTGAAGTCACAAGAATGTTTTCCTCTCTGAAAGTTCTATTGTTTTGCCCTTCACATTTAAATCTGCAATCTATATAAATTGCTTTTCTGTGTAATATGAAGTAGACATCAAGATAGCCTTTTTTTTCTGTATGGATAGTCACTTGACCCAGCATCATTTACTGAAAATGCCATCCTTTCCCCACTGCTTTCTCATCTTTGTCATCAGGTGACAGAGATGTGTGGGTCTTTCTGAATTCTTTATTCAGTTCCATGGGTCACGTTGTCTCTCCTTGTGCCAAATACTTCACCATCTGAACTATTAAAGTGTGATAAAGGCTATGATATCTGGTAGTTGTAGAGCCTCTGGTCCATTCTTTTTCCTTTCTGCCTAGACTATTCTTGGCCCTTGAGTTTCCATACGAATTTTAGAATCAGTTTGTCAACTTCTGGGTGAAAAAAACCCTGGTGAGTTTGAGATTGGGATTGCGTTAAATCTATAGGTCAATCTTTACAAGATTGAATGTTCTGATCTGTGAGTATGGGAGAGCCCTCCATTTATTTGGGTTTGCTTTAAAATTGTTCAGTAATGTTTTGTAGTTTTCCATGTAGAGATCTCATACCTCTTTGTTAGATTTATTTCTGGGTATTTGATGTTTCTTTATGCTAATGTAAATGATTTCTTTTTGGGTCTTTTTGTTTGTTTTCTGTTTGTTTGTTGCTGGTATATGGAAATGCAATTGGCTTTTGAATATTGATAATATATCCATCAATCTTGTGACATTAATTTATTAATTCTAATAGTTTATAGGTTCTTTTAGATTTTCTACATACACAATCTTGTATTTTCTGCAAATAATGACAGTGTAATATGTTTGCTTTTTATTTGTTTATATTTCCTTATGATTTTATTTCTCTTATGCTTTTATTTCTTTTTCTTGCTTTAATGCAGCGGCTGGGACTTCCAGGATAATGTTGAATAGAAGTAATAATCATCATTATCAGTATCTGATTTCTGGGGAGAAGCTTTCAGTATTTCACCATTGAGTATGGTGTTTGCTGTAGGTTTTTGAAGATTTTTAAAAATCAGGTAGAGGGATTTCACTTTTATTCCTAGTTTGCTAAGAAGTTTTAAAAAACATTATGAATAAGTGTTAACTCTTGTTAAATCTCTGTCCATATATATTGACATAATCTCCTTATTTTTCTCATTCTTTTCCTCTCCATTTGGTGAATTCCATTGGTTGATTTTTTAAATCTTAAACCAACTTTGCATTCTGAATAAACCCCAGTTGGTTGGAATGTGTTGTCATTTTTTGTGTATATAGATCTCTGGATTTCATTTGCTGATATTTTGTTTAGGATTTTTGCATCTAGGTTCACGACAGAGATTAGTCTGTAATTTTTCCTTTCTTGTAAAGTTCTTGCCAGGTTTTGGAATCCTGGTTATGCTTGCATAATAAAAATAGTTCCAGGGGCTGGCCCCGTGGCTGACTGGTTAAGTTCATGCACTGCACTTCGGCGGCCCAGAGTTTTGCTGGTTCAGATCCTGGGTGCGGACATGGCACCACTCATCAGGCCACGCTGAGGTGGCATCCCACATGCCACAACTAGAAGGACCCACAACTAAAAATATACAACTATGTACCAGGGGGATTTGGGGAGATAAAAGCAGAAAAAAAAAATAGTTCCAAAGTGGTCCCTTCAGGTCTGAGACTGAGTTTTGAGAGCAAATCACTTAAGTAGGTGTAGCTATCCATCCGGTATACATATTGACATTCCTTTTTGATCTCCTTATGGTCAAATACTCATAAAGGTGACTTATGCAGGGAAATATTCCAGAACATGGGTACTGGAGAAGCTTTCGGGATTCATCATAGAAAAATGTCAGAACTCTGGTACTTCTGAATTCTGAGGACTGGAAAATTACGAAACTCAGTGGTTTGATAAGGCTTCTTAGGTGCCCTGAGACGTTAGGTGTGCCTTGAGGGGAAGTTTGGACAAGGCTTTCTCTGCATGGTAATGCCCTGAACATGGTGGCAGGAAAGCACAATTTCTTTCTAAGGAACAATGAGCAGATGCATTTGACTAGAGCTCGCGGTTCATGCCCAGAAGCAGGGGGAGGAAAACGCAGATGGTTAGGAAGGATTCAGATTCCAGAGGGCCAGGAATATTAACCTAAGGAGTTTGGATATTGCCCTAAAAAATAGCAAGTCCTATAATAGTCTTAGAGGAGAAAAAAGGGGCAGGTTGTTGTTGAGAGAGAACACCTAGATAAGAGGTGATTAGTGCTTGGGGTGAGACAGGAACTGGGGCAATAGAGAGAAAAGAGGCAAGAGAACTTGACAGTAAAATAATTTCAAAATATGAAGCATTACCTTCTCTTTTCTCTCCCCTCATCCCACCACATCCTACCCTCCACCTTTTATTTCCTTAAGCTTGACTTTCAGTTGAGGTAATGAAAGCCTGGGTGATATTGCTAAATACCTACACAATATCCATTCCTCCTTCTCTCCCGATGAACAGAACCCTGTTTTGTTCAGGGTGGCAGTGTGTGCAGCTGAAACAGTTATTTCTCCAGCCTGCAGGGCATCTAATGAGAGGTAGGTAGAAATGCCTGAGGAGGGAGTCACTTGACAAATAAAAAGGTAAAACCTCACTAGTAGCAGGCTTTGCTTTTCCCTGTTTGTCCTTCTTCCCGCCTGAAATGTTTATGCAATGCCTGGACAGCAGCAGCCATCTTGTGACCACTAAGAATGATGGCCCAGGAAGCCAGAGGAACCTCTATCTTTAACCATTTCCTTGAGCCTCTCTGGAAGGCCAGGTCTGCCTATCTCCAGATTTCTATTTTCTGAGATAAAACCTTCACTCGCTGAAGCCACTGTTTCCATGTTTTGTTGCCTGCAGTCCTGATACCGTAGCTCATGTGTATTGAGTGCTACTATGTGTCAGGCACCGTTCTGGGTGATAAACATACATTCACTCATTTAAGAGGAAATTAACCCAATGTTTCAGTTAACATCACGGCTTTGCTCTAGCTGTTTCATTTACAAGAATCTGTCCTCTTCCTCAAACCACATGTCTACCTTCCCTAAAATAACATGTTGGACATCTTAAAAACTCTTGTCTGGGGCCGGCCTGGTGGCACAGTGGTTAAGTGCACATCTTCTGCTTTGGTGGCCTGGGGTTCACCAGTTCGGATCCTGGGTGCGGACATGGTACCGCTTGGCAAGCCATGCTGTGGCAGGTGTCCCACAGATGTTAACTCAGGGCTGGTCTTCCTCAGCAAAAAGAGGAGGATTGGCAGCAGTTAGCTCAGGGCTAATCTTCCTCAAAAAAAAAAAAAGCTCTTGTCCAAGTTTTCACCAATTATAAATCTGTGATGAAGCACGAAGCCTTTGGAGTCAACAGGCTAGGGGGGAATCCTGGTTTCCCCAGCACGTGCTCTTGGCAAGGTGTTTAACCTCTCTAAAGCTTGGTTTCCTCATCTAGATAAGGGAGATCAATAACAGTACCTACACTATTCCACTTTAGAAAGAATTTGGTGCCTGATACCCAGTCAGCTCCCAATAAACAAGAGCTATTCTAGTGACATTCCTTCACCCTTCCACTGATAGCAAAGAGAAGCCTAACTCAGCCCCATTAAATTAGTCACATCGTGGTTTTACTCATCAGAACACATAGTCCATCTGTTCTTCCCATCTCCTATTTTCTCATTAATAAAACACACCCAGTGCAGTCAGATTTGGACAGTGAACACTGAAGTATTTACTGACTTTATATTAATATAAACTGCCCGACTTCTTGTAGGTAAGTAGCAGACACTTTATGAATAGCCTAATGGTCATCCTACTGATTTGGAAAGAGCAGAGCTAATATGATTAGTTTGGTATATTTTAATCATATTACATATGTTATAGTAGTTAGTGCTAAAGAATTTGCTAATTACAATTAAATTTGCAATTTAATTTCTTCATATTTACCTTTTGCCCAATGAATAAAATATAGGCAAGATTGGTTTGGATACAGTTTAAGCTAGGAAAGAAAAGGGAGAATGATGCTATATTTGACTCAGTATGTATTGATATCAGCTGCCTATGTATTAACGTGTCATGTGTGGGTTGGGTATCCATAAGCTATCAAATAATATTTGGCTTACATAGTCAATGTAGGTGAAGATACTTTTCTTGGTCTTGCTATGTTCAGATAGACTAATTGACCTCATTCCCATCTTTAATATGTTTTTTAAACTTGGAATTTTCCCAAAATATAAAATTTTGGTAAAACGTAAATTACATTTACATTTGGTAAACGTAAAATTAGGGCTGACGCTTGAAAAAGGATATGTGATTTACTATAAAACAGAACTGTTTAACTTTTCTTCATATATGAAAAGATCAGCAATGATATGACCCCTTATACCTCCATCAGGACAAAACATTAGCTTTCATCCTTTGACAAATTCAAGGCACCATTAGGAGGGCGAAAAAAGGAAATAAAAATAGGCAAGAGAAAAGAAAGCAAAAGAAGAGAGAAAGAAATGTTTGGAGAGGGGAGGAGAATGTTTTTATCTGAACTATGATATCCTGCACCATTTCACCACAGAATAAATATTTGTAGATATTGATTTCCCAATGTAAAATGACAAAGGACAGTCAAAAGGAGATTAAGCAAAACATTTAAACTGGGAATCAAAACTAAAGCTAAAGAAAGGGATGTGCACACAGATAGGGAACAGTTGCACCCCTCCATACATTAAAGAAGAATTGAACCAGAGCTCTTAGGAGCATTTTTATCTATTACCCAGAGACACAGTCTTTTGCACATATTTGGAATGCTGGAGCATATTTAATATGGAAGCTCAAAGAAATCTCAGTGACATGTGAGGCGATAATAAAAACTTCTTGTCAGCTACTGTCTAGCTCAGTAAATAAAGGATTTTATTTTATTTTATTTTTTGATGAGGAAGATTAGCCTTGAGCTAACATCTGCTGCCAATCCTCCTCTTTTTGCTGAGGAAGATTGGTCCTGAGCTAACATCTGTACCCATCTTCCTCTATTTTATATGTGGGATGCCTGCCACAGAATGGCTTGATAAGTGGTGCATAGGTCCGTGCCTGGGATCTGAACTTGCAAATCCCAGGCTGCTGAAGTGGAGCATGTGAACTTAACTGCTATGCCACCAGGCTGGCACCAAGGATTTCTCTATCTAATTCTTTCAAATCATATATAGTCTTTTTGTTTAGTGTGTCTCTATCCATTACCCTCTTATCATTGAAATAGGTGATTTTAGTACATTTGTCTTTTAACCTTCATATTATCTTCACAGGTAATTGATCTGCTACCTGTACTATATTTTTACCTTTACAAGTGATTTTATTGCCTGGGTTTTTTGTTTGTTTTTTTGATATTTTTTTTTAATCTCTATTTGTTGTCATCGCATTGCCACTTGAATAAGTGCCTTCAGCATTTCTTGTAGAACTGGTTTCTTGGTGATAAACTCCTTTAATTTTTGCTAGTCTGGGAAGCTGTTTATCTCTCCTTCCATTCTGAATGACAACCTTGATGGATAAAGTATTCTTGGCTGTAAATTTTTTCCTTTTAGTACTTTAAATATGTCATGCCATTCTCTTCTCACCTGTAGGGTCTCGGCTGAGAAGTCTGCTGATAGCCTTATAGGCTTTCCTTTGTATGTCACTTGTGGCCTTTCTCTTGCTGCTTTTAGGATTCTCTCTTTATCTTTAATTTTGAACATTTTGATTATAATATGTCTTGGTGTGGACCTCTTTGGGCTTATCTTGTTTGGAGCTCTCTGTGCTTCCTGTACTTGGATGTCTGTTTCCTTCCTTAGGTTAGGAAAATTTTCATCTATTATTTCTTCAAATAGATTTTCTGCCCCTTTGTCTCTCTCTTCTTCTGGGACACCTATAATCTGAACTTGATATTGTCCCAGAGTTCCCTTAGACTCTTCTCATTCTGTCTAATTCTTTTTTTCTTTTTTCTGTTCAGCTTGGGTGATTTCCTCTAGTCTTTTGTCTAGCTCGCTGATCCATTCTTCTGCATCCTCTACTCTGCTATTGAGTCCCTCTAGTGAATTTTTCATTTCCAGTATTGTATTCTTCATTTCTGATTGGTTCTTTTTTATATCTTCCAGTTCTTTGCTGATGAGCTCACTGTGTTCATCCAGTCTTCTCCCAATATCTGTGAGCATCCTTATGATACTTTGTTTGAACTCTTTGTCTAGTAGGTCATTTATTTCTGTTTCATTTAGTCCTTTTTCTGGGGTTTTGTCCTGTTGCCTTGGTTGGAAAGTATTCCTCTTTCTCCTCATTATGCCTCTTTCTCTGTGCTTATTTCTATGTATTAGGTGAGTCGGCTATGTCTCCTGATCTTGGAGATGTGGCCTTATGTATGAGATGCCTTATGAGGCCCAGCAGTGTGCTTCCCTCTCGTCACCAGTCCAAATGATCCAGGAGTGACCCCTTTGTGGGCTACTTGTGTCTTTCTGCTGTGGCAGAGTTGCTCTTAATGCAGGTACCCAGGGAGTCTAGTCTTTCCTTCTCTGGCCAGCTGTTTGTAAATCTGGTTTGGGGAACCTCAGCACTGTTGGCTACAAAGTCTATCAGCACACTCCTATTGCAGTTTTCCTCTTAATTGGGTTGTTACCCAGTGTAGCTGGCTGCTAGGCTCAGGGCCTTACATTTGTGATAGGCCTCAGGCCTACAAGGCTGTTTTCAGTTCTCTTAGGAGTGCAGCTGAGTGGGGCTAGCCCTAGGCACGAGAGCACTCAATTGATTCAGGCTTTGGAAGGTGGGGCTGATCCTTTTTATGGCTATTTGTGAAACACAGGTCTTCTGCTGCTGATAAGCCTCACCCCACGCAGGACCACATACACAGCCCTGGTCCATGCACACTTCCCAACCCTCTGGAGCATATCCTGACACCACACTGCAGAGGCCCCCACCTCTCCATCAATGCCCCCCACAGTTCACCTGGTCCTCACATAGGCCCTGCCCCACAGAGGTGGACACACTCGCCTGCCTGTAGAGAGGATCAAGGCACCCAGTCAACGCAGGCTGAAAAGTAGCCTGAGGGCTTGCTGTTAGGTGGGGCCAGTCCCTAGGGTGGGCTGCCTGATCTGGTTGAACTGGATTAAATCTGTGCCCTAGTGGGCGTGGCAGACCCCTGGGCTGTTAACAGGCCAAGGGAAGAACCCGAACGGCGCCCACCTGGGTCTGTGTCAGCATGCCTAGACCAGGTCAGAACATGGCCCCCACCGATGTCTTAGTCTCTGGAGAGGTCCCTCCTCTCACCAAGATGCCCCCAGAGCCCACCAGGTGTGTCTCGTTTCACCAAAGGACTGTCAGCCTCCTCTCTGGTGACTTTAGGTTGCTGCAATGAGTGAGTTTGTGCGTGGGCCCTTTAAGACGCAAGTCTTTTTGACTTTCCCCTGTAGCTTTTCTGGGGGTATCCTCGCTGCAGTTAATAGTCAGCCAAGCCAGACAGTAAGACCCTGGTTTCAGTTGGGCTGAGTCTGAAGGATGCTTATAGCAGTACCGCCCCTGCTCTCGACCTCACTCCTCCAGGGAGGGCTGCCTACCTTAGGGTGTCTCCCGCCTGGCCAGCTGAGAAGCTCTGCTGCTCCCAAAGGTGGCTTTTTTCCTCTCCAGCAGGAATTTCCGCCTCTTCTGCCTTAGTCAGGACTGTCCCTTGTTGTGGAGGTTCTTTTTATCCAGTTTTCAGTTCTCTCTCCAGGGTAATTTTTCCAAAAATAGTTGTAACCTGGTTGTGTTTGTGGGAGGAGATGAGTTCAGAGTCTGCTTACGCTGCCATCTTGACGAGATCTCTAATTCTTTCAAAGTATTCCAAGTTGTGAGACTCATGGCAAGATGACACTGGAAGAGAGCAATTTTTCAATAATGAACCTTCAGCAATGCAAATCTCCCAGAAGACAAATAAATGCTTCAAGCAATTTAGGTCAGAGTTAGGGGTTTCTTCCTCTCCTCGCCCCAAAACAGCAACCATACAGTAAAACCATATTATTTCAGACTCTAATAACTTGGAACATGGGATATTTTACTCAAATTGGAGTTGGGCTGAAATTTACCACTATGCAATTTAAGGGGAAAAGGTTCACTAACCAAAATAATAGCAGCACATTAAATCTTCAAAAAGCAAAAGTTATTAGAGATCTTACCTTATTAATTATTCCAGAGAAATAGATGCTGATAATTACAGATTCATTGTAATTGGTTGTTAAAACAACATTGTACCTCCACTTATTATCATAGTTATAGTATGTAATTGAAACAAATAAAACTCCATTTAAAAAAATCCCTAACAGTGCTGACCAGTGTGTAAATTAATATTTCATGAAAAACAATGCTGCTTTAACCTTTCCACTAAATCAAAGTGGTTTTCGCCCAATTTGTTAGGCCGAGTGAAGTTTTACTGAGTTTTAAAAGCATGAGTATAAATCATTTATTAAATCTTCTATATAATCCCAGAATTCAAGGATGCTTCAACATTAGGAAACTTATTAATGTAATATACCACATTAAATGATGATAATATTTCAGTAGATGTGGCAAAGAATTCTAAAGCAATCCTTATTGATGGCAAGAAGTTTAGTGATTTAGGAATAAAGGGAATTCCTTAACCTGATAAAACTGATCTATAAAAACCTACAGCAAACCCTATTCTTAATGGTAAAATTTTAGAAGCCATTTGTATGACAGTCAGAAATAAGAAAAAGAATTCTATTATTACTTTTGTTATTTAATATTATTTAGTATTGTATTGATGGTCTTAGCATACACAATAGTCCAAGAAAATGAAAAAAAAAAAAAAGAATTGGAATAAAAGGGACAAAACTGTTCTTATTTTTACATTATATTATTATATGATTTCTTCACAGAAAATTCAAGAGAATTCAGAAACAAACTATAGGAAGAAATATGAGCATTGCCTTCCTTTACACTCAGTAATAACCAATTAGAAAATGTGAAAAAATGCCATTTGTAATAAGAACAAAAACTACAAGTTGCCAAATAATCTAATTTTAAAATGTGCAAAGCCTTTAAGAAAAACATCATTTAAAGATATAATGAAAGACCTAAATAAATAGAAAAATATACTATGTTCATGTTTGAGAAGACAAATGGTAAAAATCTTAATTCTCTCTCCACTAATTTATTAACTAAAAGCAACTCTAATAAATGAGGAAAATGAAACTTGACTAGTTGATCCTACAATTCACATGGAATAGCAAAAAGGCCAAAATATCTGAGCCAAACTGGGGCTCAGTTCAGAAAGAAGGTTGAAACCAAAAATTGGAAGGCAACCAACAGTGTCTCCTACCTGTGTTTAAGCAAGAACATGATAATGTCTTATCAATTTTATAGGTTATCTATTAAGGATGTAAAATGCAAGAGTGATCTAAATTAGGAGGACATGATAACATGATTATAAGAACAAAGAGTTCTCAGTTCAAAATTACACCATAGTTCAAGTCATCAGACAGGGATGTTGTTTTAATCAACAGGGACACAAAATGGAAGGTTTCTAAGGAAGGTAAAGGGAGAGTTGGATGGAGTCTCTCTGTAGAACAGCCACTCCTCTCTCTGGGGCACCTCTCCTGGTTTATGGAGTCATTATTGTCTCTGCAAGGCTAGTGCATAACGGCTAGGTCAGAGCTACAAGGATTTGCTTATATTCTTTTCGGGATGGTTCTTAGTTAGGGTGCCTTTTTATAGGTGAGGGTGTGATAATGGAATGTTTGATTTATCAATTGATTTTATCACTTGTATCTGCACCTGTTAGCCAAAGCAGGGTAGGAAAAATAAAAAGGTGTTTTCCAAAGGGTGTTCCTTAAAATTCACTGGTTCCAAGAGATGATATGAGGTACTATGAGAATAAAAATTCTATAAGCAAATGAGTTTAGGAGACTTGAATTTTCATATGCACATCAAGGTGTTAAAAACTCATAGGAATTCTCTATCGGTGAAGCCCGATTAATTTTGTTTTAACACATTTCCCAAGGTTATTTGATCACAGAATCCTTTCTGCACAACTTTTATGAATAGACTGCAGGACTTCTGTCTTGTGGGACACACTTCAAGAAATGCTGAACAAAACTACTTTAAAACTCTGTTAAAGAAAATCCGTTTCCCTTGGCAACCACTCCAAGATGTAGCAACCTTCTCTCTGAACGCAATTCGCTCTGATGGCTAATCTAAGCATATCATAGTTAAAGTCAATTTCCTGGTGTTTCGCATGTCCCATGATTAGCTACGAGCAGATATAACAAAATGATTTTCATGTAACTTCTCTGCTAATTCCTACCCTCACCACTACAGTTGAACAAAATGAGGGCTGCACGGTGCCTTATATACATAGATGCTTAAATATTTTTAACGGTGGTACACATCTGAGGAATATAATCACGAATACACAAAGCTTTATGTGTAATCAGTCAAGCATTCTGATTCAATAGGACTTTAGCAATTTGCAAACAACTCCTTCAGGAATCTGAATGAATGATTTGAGATGTCAAATCACCAATGGTGTTTATTTCTAACACATTCAATTCAGTTCAGTTTCCTAAACACTTTTTGGATGGGGGCCTGTGAGATTCCCAGCTCTATACTATTTCTAATTTGATACTTTAATGTTGAAAATTATTCATAATATTTAAAATTTTAAGACAGTTTTTTTTACTGTCTGGAACTACACTCAATAGTTTCATTATAGGCTAGATGAATAAAAACCTAGTAATGCTAAATGTCTGCTCTGATGATAATTCTCATTCAATACCTGCATTTACTCATAACTTACTTGCAAAAACCATTTGAAGAGGCATCTCATTAGGTGCATTCTCAGAGTCCTTCCTTTCCACTAATCTCCCTTTGAGGTCTGTCTCATGTTGGGGAGGACACTTTGGTGCTCAAACTTTTTTCCCCGAAGTGTTTACTTTCTGTTTTTTTTAATAGTTTCTTCAGTTCTCTTGCTTGTCCCAAAGTGGTACTTGAAGCCTTGAAATTGTGTAAATGCATAGAGCTAAACCCTGCAAATACGATAAAAATATGTACTTAAATTTAAAGCAGTTAGTTATGAAAGACAAATGATGCAGGATCCTGCACCAGTGTGAATCTGCTCACTGTTGACATAGTGAATTGTCCTGAGAAGATTAAACCACAACTCGAAAAGCAGGCAGAGGAACAGTGAGTGACAGGGGCTTTATGGGGGGGCAGTGCCTCCCAGGGGGAGAGTTCATCTTCTTACTCAAAGAGACGCCTTCAGGGATCATGTAACTTGAATTCCCTGTGAATTCAGTGTCATCTCAGCTTGACCAACTCTGGAAGAACACATTAACCTCCGCTTGTGATTTTCAGAAAACCATTCTAATTTAGCAAGTAATTAAGGGTCACATGCAGGATAAAGAGCTAGATAATCTTGGATTACCCACAGGAAGCTTTGTCTCCAAGGCAACCCCCGATGGAGGGGCTGTTAATGCGAAGGCCAGTCGGTTAATGAACTGGGAATGGTAACTGGCTCCCAGACCCATTCGAGCCAGGGAAAGGGAAATAACAATTATATTGCTATTGAATGATTCAGTGATAGAAAATAAATGCTTCCAAAGCCAGTGGAGGCAAAACATTTAGAGAAAGGATATAATTGTCACTGTTCTGCGGGACCAAGCCTGCGGAGATAAAATTAGCTTATCGTGAATTCAAGCTATGCCAGTCTTTATGAATTTTAGCCTAGTCTCCAGCCGAATCCTCTGGTTTCAGTGCTTCCTATGACCTAATTACCCCACAGCCTTGTTTCTCCTGAAGGGCAGCCTCAGTGACCACACCAGCCTGGGAGATTGGCCCAAGGGACCTTTGGAAGAGGAGACAAAAGTGGCATTATCCATCAGAGTCTTTGATACCTCACAGTGGGCTAAAAAATAAGATAAAGTTGCACAGATAAGCACCGTAAGAGGATTTTAGGCCAGGTTGGTAAAGGTGGAAGAGGAGAGTTCAGACGACCTAATGAGCCAGTGCTGTGATGAGACGAGAAGAAAACAAGGGCAGCCCCACACAGAAACCGAAGAGGGACAGGTGGAAAATTCAAGCACCCTAGCTGATTCCTTAATGCTTCTCTTTTTTTCCAATGGCCAAGTTTGGGTCTTACATTCTCCAGGAAGCTTTCTGCAACTCTATGCGCCTTTATGCACTTCCCTTTTTTGAACACTTACTGAAATGCATTTCACTTCCAGCTGTGTGTTCTCTTCCAGTGTTCATTAATAGTCTCACCTGCCTTGGTTTTGTGTCTTTTGGTTTGTAAGTCATGCTATATTTATTCAGTATTCTATACATGTTTACTATGAATCAGTTGTGAAGTGGGCACTGTGCTAGATGCTGGAGATACAAAAATGAATAAAATATGGTGTCTGACAGCGGGAGCTCACAGACTGGTGAAGGAGGCAGTTAAGCATGCAGAGATGTGCCATAAACTCTGAAAGAGATACAAACATAGCTAGACATACATCTGGTGCCGTACATTCTTGGATATTCAGTAAAAAGAAAGAGAGCTAGTATCAAGAAAGATGAGTTATCACCAAGGCCAATGGCATGGTTGATTAAAACACAGCACTAGAAGACAGATTTTTAGGAAATATTAGCAGTGAAAATTTTTAGCACATAATCACCAAGTCAGGAAATAGATGAAAAGCAGAGGGTAGGGAACTTCTGGGTTAAGGTAGAAAAGGATAAAAAACAAGGAAGATATTTTGGCGAAGATTTGCTGCAACCTCCTTACCAGGAAAGTACAGCCAGCAGGATGTGTTTTCAGCATCTGCCAAGGTAGCTAATTCTTCCATCAGGACAGACTTGAGTGTGCGAGGGAGGAAAAGGATTCCAAACTGATCAGGTTTAGATAACAGGAAATGGAAAGAGACAATTCACCTCAAATGTGACACTAAATTGGGAAAGGACAAATTTCACAGTCTTAGGGAAACAGCCTTAAGATTCCATGAAACAGAGATGTAAAGGCTGACGGGATTTATGAAGATTGGGTGTTTATTTTAGGAAACCGTTTTAATGATAAAGGAACGAATGCCCAATATTGACCAAAAAAATGAGAAAGACAAAAGGAAACCTAATAGACTAAAGTTCAAAATGCTCTGGGGAGTTGAGACCCAAATAAGATCCCTGAGCGAGAAGCAGGGCCCCAAAGAAGGTTGGAAGAAATTCAGATTCCTCAGGCCCAAAGGCAAAAAAAGGGAAATAAGATGCCAGCTCCACCGAGGGAAATTGAAAATACTGCTTTGTATAGTGAAGGCACTCGAGTGATGAAAGTGAGCTGTTTTATTAGAAGGACAAGCTCATCTTGGAGATAGATGACACTCAGCTGAGATGTTCACACAGCTGCGCGCCTTTACAAAGGGAACTGGAACAGACAGAAGTAAGGGGACATCTCATTTCCTTTCTCTGAGGATTTGTCAACAGATTTGAAAGCACAGGAGTAGGGAGAGAAGCATATTTGGGAGCAGAGATAATGAACGAGCCAATTGGGAGGTAAAGCCGTTTGTCTGACGACTGCTGAAATGGTCTAGAAGCATGCAGGAAGGTGCTCTGTGTCTGTGACCACGACAATAATTTATAACCTTCTCTGGGCTAAATTTCAGGAATGCATGGCCACATCGGAAAACCACAGAGATGTGCAAGGAGGGCCTAAAACTGTAATCAACTCATAAATTCACTTAATAAGCAGTTATTATGCACCTATACGTGCTGAGCACTGCTCTAAGCTTTAGAGATGGGACCGTGAACCCGACGGAGGAGACCGTGGTCTCACAGTGTCCTCATAGCGGGGAGACAAGCAATAAAAATATCAACAAATTTTTAAAGAGAAACTATCAAATTGGGATAGTGATAAATGCTGCAAAAACAAACACCAACAAAACAGAGAAATGGGGTTGAAAGTGACAGTGGGGGTGGGCGGGCAGGAGGATCCAGCACTTTGGCTAGAGAGCTCTGGGAAGGTTTCTCCATGGGGAAGGCATTTGATCTGAGGCCTGATAAAGAGGCAGCCAAGTGAGGATCAGGGGGCAGAGTGTCCCAGGCAGGCGAGACAGAAAGTGCAAAGTCCCTGAGGCGGGAAAGCTGTGGCTCTTTTGAGGACCAGAAGAGAAACTCACACTAACTAGAGTGTTGCCGGAAGTTGGCGAACAGTAGAAGAGGAGGCTGGAAGGATTGCAGGGGCCTTCCGAACACGGCGAAGAGTTTAAATTTTATTCTAATCGTAGATGGCAGCCACTGGAGAGTTTCCAGCAAGTGACTACTCTAATCTTCTCTGTGATCTCTGCCAATAAATGAATCTCGTGGACCAGCAGCACCAGTGTCGTCTGAGAGTTTGTCAGAAACGCAGATCTCAGACCCACCCCAGACCCACTGAATCAGAATCTATATTTTGACAAGATCCCCAAGTGCTGCAGGTGTAACGAAACTTTGAGAAGCGCTGCCATGATCATATTCATGCTTTACAGTTTCTAAGGAACACCTGCTAAGATGGTTATAAACTTTCTTTAAAAGGAAAGTAAGTGTGGGTGAGGATGTCAAGAAATTGGAACCCTGGCACATTGCTGGTGGGAATGTGAAATGGTGCTGTTGCTGTGGAAACCAGTTTGGCTATTCTTCAATAATTTAAACATAAGTTATCATATGACCCAGCCATTCCACCCCTGGGTACATACCCAAAAGAATTGAAAACGGGTCTTAAAAGAAAAACTTGTACGTGAATATTCATAGCAGCACTATTCACAATAGCCAAAGGTGGGGACCGGCCTGGTGGCGCAGTGGTTAAGTTTGCACGTTCTGCTTTGGCAGCCTGGGGTTCGTCGGTTCGGATCCCAGGTGCAGACATGGCACCGCTTGTCAAGCTGTTCTGTGGTAGGCGTCCCACATATAAAGTAGAGGAAGATGGGCATGGACGATATTTCAGGGCCAGTCTTCCTCAGCGAAAAGAGGAGGATTGGCAGCAGATGTTAGCGGAAACAACTTAAATGTCTATTAACTGAAAAGGATAAATAAAATGTGGTATGTCTATATAATGGATATTATTCAGCCATAAAAGGAATGAAGTACCGATACGTGTTACAATATGGATGAAACTTGAAAATATACACTAAGTGAAGGAAGCCAGACACAAAAGGTCACATATTGCGTGACTCCATTTATACGTAATGTCCAGAACAGGTTAATCTACAGAGACAGAAAGTATATTGGTGGCCACCAGGGACGGGGAACAGGAGAATGGAGAGTAACTGCTTAATAAGTGCAGACTTTCCTCTAGGAGTGATGAACACATTCAGGAACCAGATAGTGGTGATGGTTGTAAAACATTATAAATGTACTAAGTGTCACTGATGGTAAATTTTATGTGTATTATACCATAATTATATTAAAAAAAAGCTGTAAAGGACAAGAGTGGAAAACACACCAAGTGGTATTTCCTCAAGGGACATTTGTGGGTTTAGTGGGTGGTTGCTAATTGTGTTTGAATTTTGTAACATTTCCTTGATGACCTGGATACCGAAACTTTAAACTGCACACACATTGCTTTGAGAAAACACCAGGCGAATGGACCTAGTACTACCTTGCTGAAAGCTAAAATTAAAGTGATCTTGGCTAAATTAGGTCAGAATCAAGTAGAATGAAGTTCAACAAGGTCAAGCAGAGGAAATGAACAGTTGCTAAGGGCTGGAAGGTGAAAAAAGGTACAAGAGAGTAATCAAGAGGTCAGAGAGGGAGGCCAGAGGGAACACTAGGGGCAAAAAGTCAATTTCGGTAACTGGTTCACGTGTTCGTGAACCGAAGATCAGCTGGAAATCACCAGGTCCCTTACCATTCCATTCAGCATCACTCAGACACATTCTCAAATTGTGCTTCCAACTCTGGGGTTGGTAACTTGAGAAACATAGGAGAACCATGAATTGTTAGATTCAGATTATGAACACCTATGAAGAGAAGTTGCTGCATATTCATTCATTTGTTCAGCCCCGCTCCCCATCCCCCAACTCGACTGGAGTCTCCTGGTCACCTACCACTACCCCATGTCCTGAGGGGCAGTAGAGCATGAGAGCTCCGGGTCCAGAGTGGTCTTGAATCATGCCACAAACATTTATTGTGTGTGATATTAAGCAAATCACTTAACATTTCGTGCCTCTGTTTTTTCATCTGTAAAATGGGGAAAATGATTCCAAGTTGTGAGAATTAACTAAGTCAATACATGGAAAAGACTCAGAACAATGCTTGGAATTTAGGAGTCACTCAATCCCATTAGCTGCTATTATTATTATTCTGCTAGACACTGGGATTATGGAGAGAGTAAGATGTTTTCCCTGTGATGGCAGAGCTCACATCTGCTAGGGAATCATCTGCAATGCTGCCTGCAAACATGAAGGAAGTGGTGGGCACAAAGCGCTTTGGGGACCCAGAAGGCCTTTAATTCTGCCCAGGAGGATGTGTTCAAGATCAGGGGGTATCTGAGTAGATCAGGAGATGGATGATAGTCATTGTAGCCAAAGGGAAAAATATGTGCAACGGTCATAGGTATGTAAGACCTGGCTCCCTTGAGATGCTGTGACTGGTTTGGTGCATTGACATAGGGTGTGAGGGAGGGATCTCTGCAGACGAGCTGGAAATGCAGCTCTCCTATCTTCCTGTGGTTGCTAGTAATCCTTGGCATTTCTTGGCTTGTGGATACATCACTCCAGTTTCTGTCTCTGTTTTCACATCTTCCCTCTGTGTTTTGGTGTCTAAATTTTCTTCTTCTTAAAGATTTTATTTTTTTTCCTTTTTCTCCCCAAAGCCCCCTGGTACATAGTTGTATATTCTTCGTTGTGGGTCCTTCTAGTTGTGGCATGTGGGACGCCACCTCAGTGTGGTTTGATGAGCAGTGCCACATCTGTGCCCAGGATTCGAACCAACAAAACACTGGGCCGCCTGCAGCAGAGCACGTGAACTTAACCACTCGGCCACGGGGACAGCCTCTAAATTTTCTTCTTCTTGAAAAGACACTGTTCATTGATTACAGTCTACTTTAATACAGTACGACCTCATCTTAACTAATTACCTCTTCAAAGATCCTATTTCCAAGTGAGGTCACATACACAGGTACCAGAGGCTAGGAGTAGAACATATCTTTTGGTGGGACACAAAACCCACAACAGGGACTGACTAGTTAGAGCATAGGAGAGAGGCATACAAATATATGTTTTACATGGATCTCTCTGGAAGTTCAAAGTAAGAAGAGTGGAGGACCATAAGATACTAGAGGATCAGTTAGGATTTTATTGCAAAAGAGTAAGTGAGAACTGCTGGGGCCTGAACACAGGCCATGTCTGACAACGCTGAGCCATCAGAAGCGCTGGCCAACCTAGCTGGAATTTTTGGCAAGAATAGGCAGGCGGAATGTGTGCTTCCTTTAGGAGACGCATGCAGTCTGGTTCTGAGCATTCAGCGAGGATCGTTTCCTACATCTGTTATTCCATTAGGTTTGACAAAATGGTGATATTCTAATTCCATTATTTCTTCTTCATTTATTAGTTGGATGATTCTGTAAAAAGAAACTTCCTCTCATCAGCTGTTTACTTTGATCTATAGTTCTTACAGGGCAGGAAAATTCTTCGTTTTTTTTTAACCAGTTTTAAACTAAAGAGTTACTTCCCAGGCGTCCTCCAAAAGTGACCTAGATGTTATTGTTGTTGGCTGCCATTGTTTTTCTACTTCTTTGTTTGCTTGTTGTCATTTAGAACTCACAGCTTTTAACGTGTTTGGTGCGCTGTAATCCACTTCAGTTATTATCCTCAAATCATTCCCATGGGAGCCTCTTCAAGTTGCCTCCTGAGTCCTGTTGATACAATCCTAGTAATCTTTGATAGTTTTCTTGCTTTCTTTTTTTTTTTCCCGAGGAAGATTAGCCCTGAGCTAACTACTGCCAGTCCTCCTCTTTTTTGCTGAGGAAGCCTGGCCCTGAGCTAACATCGTGCCCATCTTCCTCTACTTTATACGTGGGACGCCTACCACAGCATGGCGTGCCAAGCGGTGCCATGTCCACACCCGGGATCCGAACCGGCGAACCCCGGGCCGCTAAGAAGCCGACTGTGCGCACTTCACTGCTGCGCCACCGGGCTGGCCCATTTTTCTTGCTTTCTGATAAGGTTTTTTGAACTTTTCCAATCTGATAGGTGAGAAAGTGGTACATCATAGCCATAATTTGCATTTCTTTTTAAAAATTAAATTAACTAATTAATTTTGAGGAAGACTGGTCCTGAGCTAACGTCCGTGGCCATCTTCCTCCATTTTATATGTGGGACGCCTGCCACAGCATGGCTTGACAAGCAGTTCACCGGTCTGCACCCAGGATCCGAACCGGTGAACCCCGAGCCACTGAAGCAGAGCACATGAACTCAACCGCTGCACCACCAGGCCAGCCCCTACATTTCTTTTATTTGTAGTAATGTCCAGGAGCTTTTTGTCTCTTTAGCAAGGTGCTTTCAAGTTTGCGGCTGACCAATACATGGGCCAGGCAGGCAGCAGGATATACTCAAGAGGCACCGAGCTGTGAACCAGGAGCTTCTTCTCTAATCTTGCCATTGGCATGACCTCTAAGGAAGTCACTTATCTTTCTGGATCTTCGTTTCTTCCCTATCAAATTAGGGCGTGTGACTCTAAAAATCTTCAAATTCCCCTCTTAAGCTAAAATGCTAAGATCTTAATTCCTGGCTCTCATATGCCCTAGACCTTGTGTAAAGGTATTTTTCCAATAAAGTCAATTGAATAATTGTGTAACTAGGTTCAATTTAATTTTGGTGTCTGTGCAAATTATTTTATCAAATTAATTTGTAAAACAAAAAAATTGTTAGAGTACAAGTTCTGTTTTTTTAAAAATTATTTAAAAATACGGTCACTGAACTGATAGAGGCCACATGGATTAACCCTTCTGCTTGCTCTTTCAGAAGCTGCAGCCAACTGGTAAATAGCTTCCCCAGCCTGCCGCTGAAGCATCTGCTGGGGCTCTGCAGATTGCTGTAGGGCCCCCCTCCCCCAACCTAGTCGCCCTCCATGCTCAGGCTGCTCATTAACTCATTAGAAGCTGCTTTCATAGCAGCTGTGGGGTAAGTGCGGCTGTCTTCTGACTGTACCTCAGGGTTTTTGAAGCACCTGGCTCACTCAGTGTCACCTGGAGACCTTAGTAAATGACTGTGTCCTACAATGTCCATTGAGTCTGCCATCACATACTGTACTCTTCCTCCATAGCATTTATCACAGAATCAGGAATCAAAGCATTCCTTGTGTAAATCTTTGTGTAAGGCCTGACTCCTGTGCTGGATAAGAAGCTCCATGAGGGCAGGCTGTATCAGATTTCGCTCACCTTCGTATCCCCATCACTCAGCTCAGGGTATGTATGGCAATTTGCGGGCATCCAGTATTTGCTGGATGCTGAATGCATGGGTGTGGAAGTGACTGCATGAATCACTTTGAGAGAGAGCCGCCCCGACACATAGAGACTTTCCTCTTGATGTTCAAATTGTCCATGTAAGATTAAAGAAGGATTTCTCCCCAAATTGGGGCTGACATGTAGGTCTAGGTGTCAGTGTATGTGTGCAAATGCATGTATGGTATACAAAGGAGTGGAGCTCTCCTGTTCTAATCTAACATACCCCCGTGCTTCAGAGGAGGAGGCTGGCCAGTTTCTGGTCCTGTGGGGCTACAGGTTATTAGAGAAAAAAAGCACTGACCTGCTAAGTTGAAGATCTGGAATCTGGTGCAGACTTGGACACTCTCGGTGACCTGGGCGATTGTGAGCACATAACAACTTCACCTGCAGAACAGTGACACTGTAAGGCTCTTTCCAGTGCTTCGGTCCTAGGGTTCTCCCTGTGGGGAGTGTTGTCTCACTAACCTAGAGCCAAGACACTACTAGCAGGCTGCTTTCTCAGCCCATAAAGGACATAACTGATGTTCATTCTAAATCTCTCCCCCTCAACTGAACTCTTCCTTCGATTTACAGTTTTCCAACTAGTTGCCGCAGCTGTTTCCTTGCACAATCATTTTTGCCTTGCAGGACTCTGCCTGCTTCCCGGGTTTAACTCTCTCACTCTCAGTCCCCTTGTGTCGGCTTTAAATTACTGACCCCTAATTGTGCGCCAGGCACTGTTCCAAGCACTCGACATGTATCGACTCATTTCACCAGGATAAAATGCGATCCCCCTAGGTTTTGCACACATCACATGCTCCTGTTTACAGGCTGACCTGTGGCATGCCGATTTCATATTTCTTTGACTGATGGGCTATAGCTGGGGTGGATTTTACATAAAGGCAGCCTGGAAAAGGTAATTTACTCACATGGTTGCTTAGGCAGGAATGGAAGACAAACCACAGGGTCACTGCCCTAAAGTAAGTTACAATGTGTCAGGAAAGTAACTTTCAAGAAGTGTGTGACAACAACATGAGATGATCTATAAAGTGCTAAATCCTTGGCATACTTTATAAATCCTCCAAGAGGTCAGGGAAGGAAGAGTTGAATGGGAACCTTGTAACTCATGGGCTTGATGCTTATCTCTGAATCTCCATGTGTCCTTTCTTTCCATGGGTCCTGTTACGCAGCAAGAGCAGGTGAGCCAGGCCTGGTGCCCTCGAGAAGGTGTTTCTGGAAGCCCGCTCTTTCACAGCACACCTCGCCTCCCTGCCACACACTCCATTCCGATTCCTTTGCTACTTAAAAATGTAAACAGTTACCTTGAGTGAAGATATTAAAATGTTATTTTTCTGATGATGAAAGTTATACAGGCTTATTCTAAAGATTTGGAAAGCATAGAAAAGTATAAAGGAGAAGCCAAAAAAAGAAAAAAAAAATCAGAATACACTCAACTCTTAGAGGCAGTGTTGGTAAGTCAATTCTGCCTTCTTTTCCCCAAGTCATATTCCTTGAAGACATTTTCATAAGCATGTTGCAGTCCATGCCTGTGACATAGAGGAAGGTCGGAGATGAAGGGTCCTCTCCACACCCAAAAGAAATGGCACATCTCCATCCAATGGGGTCGAGAAAAACTTTCACTCTGAGAGGGGGGCCAAAGTTCAGTAGACACAAGCCTATCTCCATGCAATCTCTCCCTTCAGTTTTGAAAAGGAGCCAGAGAGTTGGAGCATAAAGGTTTTTGCCTGAATTCAGGCCCAAGATGGGAATTAAAGGGCAGAAGTAGCTGGACTAACCAGATTATTCTATTCTAGCTGACCTGTGAAGATGCTCTGGAAAGATTTTAAAATATCTCCGTTGCTCCCCTTTCTCTCCCATCAAACCCTTCCCTTTCAGCCTCCTTGACACACACAAATGCCAGCTTTATTTTTTGTCAAGCTAGGCTTTATAAGTTTTCTTTTCTTTTCTTTTCTTTTTGTCTCATTAACTCCACTCCCTCAGTCTCCCCAGATTTTCCAATGATTAAAGTAGCGGGCTTTTAAAAAAGGCCTCCAATTAGCACCTCATCAGCTCCAATTAGAGGAGACAAAAGCAGTGTAAAGATAACTCAATGAGAGAGGCCGGCACAACCTCATGTAATCACTTAAGACAAGCATTGAGCATTCTCTTTGCTGGGCCTATTCACCTTTCTTTCTTCCTTTTGGGTGCATTTAAGACTGTTTTGCTGGGAAGACAGGCCTCCCAGGAGTCTCATAATTCCTTATTCAGAGGCTACCTGTTTACAGCTCGCAGAGCCCAAGGACCTAAACAATCCTATATTGTCTGCCCAGTGCTTCCTTAAACTTCAGCCTCCCTAATGGCGAGCTCTCTGACCAGCCGAATAGGTTAAAGGCTGGCTTTATCCTCACAGTGTTCTCCTGGACTGTCTTCTAATTACACGGGAGGGCAACAATGTATTTTTTTTCAATGAGAGTTCTTTGGAGCAGTTAATTTGGTGCCTGTACTAAATGCCCCCAAACATTAATTAGGGTGGAAGGAACCCTAATTTCCTCCCCCGCTTTCCTCTCCACTTACTTCCCTCGCTTTCACATAGGCCTGGATGAGTCTCCATAATGAAATTACCTCATTAATGCCTTTATTCTTCACAGTAACTCATTCAAAACCGACCATTTAGCTTTAATTTAATGCTGTCAAAAGGAAAAAGGTGCATTCATGGCTTTGATTAGCAAAAAATTTCCCCCCCTAAGGGGTGGACAGATTTAAATTATGAAGATGGTAAGTAGTGAGTTATAATTGGGCACAAGCAGCTCTTCAGGGAAGCTTAACTGCTTTCAAAGCCCGGCCTGGCCGGTCTGCAGACTATTAACTGTGTCCAGTGCCTTGTTCTCTCTATTTGAATTGATGGCAACTTAACTATGAAAAAGAAAATGGGGTTTAATTTTTGTTTAATACACAGTGGGGTTGTATTTACCCACAGAGCAATAGCTTTTTGATGAGCTCAGCCTTTGTTCTCTTAATAATTTATTATTCGTGCTTTCTAACATGAGTTTTGAAGGGCACCAGACATGTCCGTGTTTCTAGAGGAAAATAAACCCCTAAGTGCGCGGACCAAGCAGGCGCGTAGTTGACCTAACACCTCGGCTAGGGCAGCACCAGATATGTGAGCTCTAATAATATGTTTCATAAGGATTTTAAAGGTACAGCATTTGGGGGATTTAACCTTTAAAAAACTCTTTCCTCGACATTGTCTCATGTGATACAATGATCCTGTGAAGTAAGACTCAGATGGAAGTCGGAGGTGAAAGTCAGATGTGAAAAGGTAGAGGTTCGGGGAGTCTGAGGGATTTCCTCAAAAATTGTGGTTAGCGGCAAATGCAGGATCAGAAGCCACTATGCTGCAAGCTTGGGTAACACACAATACATTGCTTTTGAGGACAGAGCTTCTTTTGCGTAAAATCCAGAGCATCATTGGCTCAGTCTCAATTTGTACATAAAGAAGACAGTCTACATCACCAGGCCATACTAAATCCTCTCTTAGCTGGAATACATATTCATATATGTATAAAATCATAAGGCACATGGTTCCTTACATGTCAGTGACTCACAAATGGATGGAGTAGGTCTTCCTGGATACAAAGTGGTGTTCAATCATTAAGCACAAGCAACGAGAGAGAGAGAGAAGCAAACAAGACCATATAGTTTGTTCTTCAAAACCTGAAATTATGTGACCCAACCATCAGAACAATATAGAGGCTCAGTGGAAAGAGTACAGGACTTGGGGTCAGAGAGATCTGTTTTAAAAATCCCACCTCTACCATGAACAGGTTACTTCCATTTTCTCAGTCTGAGTTCCCTCATTTGTTCAAGGGGGATAATAAAACCCATTTGTGAGGATGAGATAACACATGAAAAGAGTATACGTGTAAACGGTGCCTTACAAGTTTCAGAGAGGAAGTGTTGAGGAGAAAAAACTTTTCTTCTACCCTCTTAGGTTTTGTCTTGAGGCCTGCAAATAAAACTGACAAAAGGTAGATTAGCATGAGAAAAGACAGATTTTTATTCACAGAAAAATGTGACTCAAGGAAGAATCTGGGGCTTTTATACCATTTTAATAGGGGCTGGGGAGAGGCAGAGGGGCAACTTTGGGAAAACAAATGACTTCTCAGAAACTGGGTTGGGGAAGAAGGAGAGAGGGCACTTAAGAAAAACAAATGACTTTTTGGAAAGATAAATGGGTCCTTAGAAGGATAGATAGGAGGTATGATAGTTTTGTGGAATGTCTGAATGGGTATGTTGCAGACTTCTCCTCTCCAAGAATAGATTAGAGTTTCTCCAGGGCAGAGGATTTATGACAACTGAGTTCTTTTAGGAGTCTCTGCTTTTAGGCAAATAAAGGGTTTCAGAAACTTAAATGCTCTTAGCTCAAAATAATTTTTCTGCCACAGTGTCTTATTTTCGACCCCTTCATAAGGAAGGGATGGTATTAATAATAACCATTTATTGAACCAAGCTAAGTGCCTCCCATATCTTGGAAAAACCCCAAGATGCATCAATTCATATATTTTGCATTAATTCATATATTTAATATTTGATATTAAAGATGATAACATTAATGTCACCACCAGATTTTAAGCATTTACATTTAAGCCATTACAATACTTTATACATTTCTGAGCCTTGAAATTATAAAGTATTTGGGCAACAAATATCAAATGCAAGTAATTCTGACCTTGTAGAAAATACCAGGAATGGGGAAAAAAAATGGATTTTTCTACATCAGGTCTATGTAACTCCATCAGATAATTTGCACATATTTAACCTCTTCTTTGTTGTCACAGCTAAGTGTATATTTGTTAAAAAAGTTTTTCTTCATCAACAAAGCAAATATCTCCCTTAATTAATATAATATTAGCTGTTTTAGCACACAATCCATCATGCCAATATGAGAAGCAACATTTTTCGGGCCTTTGGTTATGATTGACTGGGCTTGGTCATTGTTGAAATGGTCACTGTGTGTTCTTGATCAAGACCCTTATTATTATTTTTTTTAAAGATTGGCACCTGAGCTAACAACTGTTGACAATCTTCTTCTTCTTTTTTTCTGCTTTTTTTTTCCCTCCCCCAAATCCCCCCAGTACATAGTTGTATATTTTAGTTGTGGGTCCTTCTAGTTGTGGTATGTGGGATGCCGCCTCAACATGGCCTCATGAGCAGTGCCATGTCCGCGCCCAGGATCCGAACCCTGGGCTGCTGAAGCGGAGCACGTGAACTTAACCACTCGGCCACGGGGCCGGCCCAAGACCCTTATTTTTTTGACTTGAGAACCTGAAACACTCTCAGGTTTTGGACTAACTGGGGAACACCAGATCTTCTATGCTAACTTCTCAGGGAAAGTTTCTTCTGTGTTGGCTGCTGAATTCTTTTACTTAAATCAGCAGAGTGTCCTGCTCCTTCCCTATTTATGGTTATAGTGTGTATGTGTGTGTGTGTGTGTGTGTGTGTGTGTGTGTGAGAGACACTGAAAAAGGTTAGAGCCTCAGCTGGCTCAGCTTGTGAGTCTTCCTGTCCTCCTGACACGTCAGACACGGTGAGGTGGACAACACACTTCCTTGAACACAGTGTCGTGTGCAACAGCACATCCACTAACCCTGCTCCCCTTTCCTGCCCTCCAATGGTGCAGCTTTTAGACATGTCCTTGGGCTTTGGAAACTAAAAGAGAAAGATTTGTGAAGAATCTTTTGTGCACTTCCTCTTAATTTGGGACTTTATTATATTGGCCATGCATTCCACATAAGATCCCAAATGGCTTGAAGGCCATTGGAAAACAGGCACCATTATGAGTTGACGTGTGTTACTCCCTAAAAGATATGTTGACGTCCTAACCTCCAGTATCTCAGAATATGACCTTATTTGGAAATAGGCATACTGTGCACATAGGTAAGACAAGGTCATACTGGAATAGAGTGGGCCTTAATCCAATATGACTGCGTCCTTATAAAAAGGAGAAATTTGGACAAAGAGACAGACATGCATGGAGGGAAGACTATGTGAAGACGGAAGATTAGAGTGATGCATCTACAAGCACCAAAGATGGGGGGCCAACAACCGGAAGTAAGAAACAGGCCTAGAGCCCTCAGAGGGAGCATGGCCCTGCCAACACCTTGACTTTGGACTCACAGCCTCCAGAACTCCGAGATAATGAGTTTCTGTTTTTTAAGACACCCATTTTGTGGTACTTGGTTTTGGCAGCCCTAGGAAACTAATAAAGGTGTGATACACATGTTTTCAGAATTGACTGTTGAACCTAGTTATAAGTAATGGGCTTTACTCTTATGTCATCATGATTATTAGTAATACAATGACTTATTATATGTCATGTTAATGTGCTCTCACTAGAGCAATATTTATTTTTTATTTAGCTGTATAATCCCTTTCTTCCAAAGAGCTTCAGGCAATGAAAGTTTGATCATTGTTAGATATTTATTAGAAAAAAATGTTTCTAAGACACTCCTTTGATACTCCCCCTCCCCTCCTCACACCCCCAAATCCAACGTCATATGTACAGTTTCCTTCAACGTCTTGCCTTTGCTCTGTGAGGTTCTTGACCACAGAGAAACACCAGATGTCAAGATGACCTCACTTACAGGAAGCCATTTTCATCTCTCATTGTTAAAATGAAGCTAATACGTACATTTCAAAAATTAAAGGAGAAATTATATATTTACGGCATTGACTGAACCAAGAACCAAGGAGTAAGTGAAAATCTTCTTCACCAATAAGTGAGAAGCAAAGTTGAAAGCATGTAGTTCAATGGCTGGTACATAGTACGTGCCTAATAAATACCCACTTCCCTCCTTCCCGCTCCTCTTTTACATAACAGCGCATCACAATCCGTGTAATAGAAACAAAGTAAAGCAGCAAATCCACTTGTAATCAAAGAGGTATGTGGTGGGAGAGGCTGAAAGAATTTCGGAAACTCTTTCGATAAATTTAAAATACACACGGTGTGAGCCTGTAGGTCCGTCAGAGCCATGAGCTTCAAGCGAGGCTTTGGAAAGCAATGCTCAGACATACCCAGTGCATGTGGACTCAACCTCGTCCAGCTCTGAATACCCATGTCGCCTTGCTGTTCCTTTAAGCACGGTCTGCCTTGGACGCTATGTATTTGTGTCTATGAATTATCTCCTCTAATAGACAGTAGCTCCCAGAGGGCAGGGGCCCTTTTGCTCATAATCTGCTTTGGTCCATAATTACAATTAATTCACTTAGTATCTTGCCTCAGGCATTCTCATTCCTACTTTTTCTACACTGTTCACACATCTGCCTTCTCCAGTAACCTATGAACTCCTCAAGGGCAAGTACAAACACACAGGTGCATTCTTATTACCACTCCCTGTTCCGGGGCACTGGCCAAATCCATGTCCATCTCAAAGCCATTCTTATTTCTGTCAAAATCCGCCTGGAGCTGTGCTGGTTTCCTCCCTTGGGTCAGGGTCAAGAACTTTAGCTCTTATTCCACACAAAGTGTTTCCACAACCTAACTTAGTACTGGGCACATTGCAGGTCAACACAAAATTGTACAGATTATGTTTTGGCATATTATATTATAGTTATAAATTGCGCAGTCCTGTGACATTTAATGCTCATAAAAGGTCAGTTTGTTCAGGGAGAAAGTTGCCATAGTTGCATACAGTGTAGAGTGATTAATTGAGGGCAAGTGATGTGTGTAGCTTTATTACATTTCTTGTGTCCTCATCTAAACGATGAAAATAAGAATGCTAGCCACCACTGAAAAATATCATATTCATATACAGGCGATAATTTTCTAATGAAAAAACAAAACTGTGAGCCTTAAGGGATATCCATCTCTTTTGATTACTGGCCCATTTGATTCATACTAGACTAAGGGTCCGTTTTGAAGAACATGGAGACAGTCTGTAATTATGCCCTGGAAAATGCACAGTTTCATTTTCTTCCCCATGGCTGCACTGGAAGGGAAACTGAACACAAACCCCTTTTTCTCTCCCTTTCCTTCTTGCATCTGGTCAATTCTAACAGCTACTAATGACCAGGCTATATCGGCATTACCTAGTCAAGTAGCCTATTCAGTTTGCTCAAAAGAACACAGACATAATCGAGCATTTGGCTGAATGCACAATTCACACTGAATAGGGCAAATATTTGGATTCAAGTATAGGTCAGCGGCAACCAATTGAAATATTGATAAAGGAAGCCTGTGGGAACTAAATGTACATAAAAGAAGGAAAGAGAAAAAAGGAGGTCCTCATGGGGTGAGCCAGGGCAGCAAGACCCCAGGGGCAACTTGTCCCTTCCACAAGAAGGTAGGCGGCTCAGCTCAGGAGGTGAGCCAAGCCAGCAGTGGCAGCCTGTTATTCTAGCTTCAGAAAGTGGTAGGTTCAAACTGTTTTGTTTGGTTCAAAGTGGAGTTCGTAATTTACTACAAGAATACCATGAAACTTTCTAATAGGAACTCCCTGCCTTGTGCCCACCTGACTTTATTTAAAAAGAGAATTAGGCTCTGGAATCTCTGTGGTTTTTTTATATTGTCCTGTTCAGCCATCAGATCGCCCTGGCGTTGCTATTATTAACTTGAAAACACTCCAGAACACTGAGGATCCCCTGGTAACCTCCTTGGCTCCAACCCTCAGCATCCACTCACCCCTGACGCTCAGCAAGTCCAGACCTCTGTGGCCCAAAGTAAATGTTGGCCACAGTCACAGCCCATTTATAATGCCTTGCTTTATGGATGGTTTAATTCTCAAGCATCCACTCTGCATGTGGGCATTAACGTGCCCTAGTGCCACACTCAGCCACATCCTCTTCCTCCTAAAAGGGTCAGAAACCCCCATCTCTGACTTCCCCAGAACACTTAGCTTTTTTCGCATGGCTCCCTAACCCCTCTGCAGGTCTAGCCCAATTTCCCTCAAGCTCTTCTTTGAAAACCCCCAGTGAGCTGTGATTGGGCAAAGAGCCTGCTGCTGTTCCCAGTCTGGCCTGGGCTTGCTCCCTTGTCCTTGGAATTGCAGTGGCCCACAGTAAGATGGGGCAACAGCTCATGCTCCCAGCACTCAGAGTTTGGCCGAACTTGGGGGATGGTAGAGAATCATTTGGCATCCAGGCTTCACTCCTTAGACATGAAGATCCTGCCTCCAGCCTGCAACCCTGAAGACGGTAATGTGCTTCAGAGAAGAGGGGCATGTGGATGTCCTGAGCTTGTCCAGCTTCATGGAGAGCAGGTTAAGGGAAATGACTTTGGGCCTCATGTCATTTTTAGAGGAGATAGAAAGCCTGAAACCAATGAAAGGCACACTGAATATACAACTAACCTGTCAGGAATTTCTTCCAAAACCCAGTTATGAATTATTGGTTTATTTGTCATTCTATTTAATCAGGGCTCTTGATGAAACTGGGAGTTTTAAACCTATTGGATGAAGACAACTGCTGTTTAGAACAAAGAACCACAACATCCTGAAGTGTTAAATTGTGCTCAGAATACAGTGTTCTGTGTAGTTCTATTTTTTTTTTAATCTGTTTATGGAGTGTATGGTATTTATCTGATAATCAGAATTCTTGTCTAAGTGGACCGCCCCACACTCAGTCACTTCAGACAACTTATTGCCCTTGCCTTATGTTAAACGATTATTTACATGCTAAATGTAAGTACCTTACCCCAAACCATCTGAACGGTTGCTGTAGAGTGTGCACGTGGGTGGCTCTCCCACTCAGAAGATTCTTGCTCCCCCCTGACCACCACTTGTGTATCTTGCGCTATTAGAAGCCTGGACAAGACGGTGTGGGTGGGTCAGTAAAACCCGTCATCACACCTTGAGAAAGAGGCTAAGTCTGAACTGGAGAAGCAGACTAACGGGTGAGGATAGCATGCGGCCGTCACGCCTTAGCCAAGACTGTCATGATTGTAAGAGGCAGAACCCAAACAGCGAGGAAAGTGAAAAAGGTAAGGTGAGTTATTACCAGGACAAAAGGGTGTCTCAGAGCAGGAAGAGCAGCTGGGCCTTGCAAGGAAGAGGGATCATGAAAGGCAGAGCCATCAGGAAGGCAGGCAGAGGAACCTTGGCCATCCGCTACTCCTTCTGGGGCAGTGGGGTCCACAGCTCTGCCTCTCATGTGATCTTTGGATATCAGTGTGACTTCAGAACAGAGACAACACACACATTATGTTGATTTCATTTATTTTCTTTAAGAAAGGGAAAATACCATGCCTTATTAATTCTAAGATGCCTTAGATTATAAAACCCATTATTAACGTAAACATCACTAACAAAGAAAAGCCACCACCCATTAAGCCCTGACACCATCTTAACAATAGTCCTTTGCAATGCACGAATTGATGTCTCTCTCCGGCGTCTCCCTGCTTTCCTTTCATCCCTTCTGAGGCCTTTGGCCCTTGCTTCTGTCTTCTGCATTTCTTGGAGCCTAGTAAGCAGTCCTTTCGTGTGTATCTCAGTAAACAAAAGGTGACACAGCTTCACTTGCTTGTGGGTATCTACATTTCTTCAATCTTTTAAAGCGATTTACAAGAAAATATAGAATTGTGGTCATACTGCCATCGAAGAATATTTGCTTTACTAATACCAAATTCATGTCCAGCTGTTCTACATCCGTGCCTTTTTACAGACACGATAATTTTTTGTTTCAATGTTGAATCAGAGTAGAATTTTTTTGAAGCCATCTTAACAACTGAGTACCAAGAATTCATATAACTCAACTGAAGCGATGACGATGTGAACAGCTATGAGAAAGTTGGCAGATGCACAGGTGATGACAAATACATGACGACTGTCTCCTGGTTGACAGCAATTATAAAACACCTTTGATTTGTAAGACACATCCACTTTGTAGATGTTGAAGTGGGAAATAATGTGCATGTCATTAAAGAGTTGATTAAATATGATATTTGCACGAAGGGTGTTGAGAATAGAGGTCTACAAAGGGGGCAATGATCAAAGTTCTTCCGGAGCAGAACTTTGCAGGGCTGTGAGGATGCAACTAGCTAGGAGGGAGTGTCCACTCCTGATGTCCAGTGTAACCCCAGAGCTTTAAGGACCTGTCTGCTTGAGCCTCATGACAAGACCTCAAAGTGGGTATTAGGACCTTTATTTAGAGCTGAGGAACTGGGGCCTCAGGGAGGCAAAGGGCTTGCCCAGACCACACTGTCTGTGGGCAGCAGGTAGAGGTTGTGGAGCTTGGGTCTGCATGGTTCCGGAGCACATGCTTTCCCCATGCCACCCTGGGGTGGGAGGAACAGTTCAGGGTTTGCAGGCAATTCTGCAGAAATGAATTAACCACACAAAATCCTGGGTTGGAGGTGGGTCCAGATGAATCAAATTTTAAAACTAATGCTTCCCTCAGCAGAGAGCTGAAATGTAATGTAGGTGATAGCTGAATACTCCCTAGTGTGTTTTGGGTAGAGAAGATACAGGACAGTAGAAAAACCCTTTGACTGATCTCTAGCCTTTGAATCTAGAAATTTATGCCATTGTAAAATATAGATGTGAAACCAAAGTAGGCCATCTATGATTTTGGCAAAGTTCTAAAATCATTCTTAACAAGTATTTATGGAATGAAAGGACGTAACCACGATCCTAAATTGACCTTCATATACTCTCTCCTTCCTAGGGACATCTAGTTTTTTTGGTTATTACCTCACATGCAAAAACTAGTGGTAACTGCAGTTATACTGTGTTTAACAGATGAAGCCTCCAATGGTTAAGAGTAGTTAGTTGGTTAATTGAGAAAGTCCATCGAATCACAGACTTTCTAAAAAATAAACATTTTCCTTTAGCTTAAAGCATAGAAATGTATATTCACACCAATCTTATCATGTAAGCCTATGGTCTTTTCTTTCTATGGGATCCATTGATTAGAGCTTTTTATCATTTGTTTTGCACAAATCACATCCTTAACGCATTAGCAATGACTTCCAGTTTTGGTTTCTTTATAAATTGAAGAGACACTGCAACACAATAGAAGTGTAGAATTCTACTAAATATTAATAAATTTCCCTTAAACTTTTATAGCGATCTTACCCATATCTGATTTGGTCAGAAATATATTTTATGTTGTTGTTGTTGTTGTTTAGGGAAGATTAGCCCTGAGCTAACACCTGCTGCCAATCCTCCTCTTTTTGCTGAGGAAGACCGGCCCTGAGCTAACATCCATGGCCATCTTCCTCTACTTTATATGTGGGACGCCTACCACAGCATGGCTTGCCAAGCGGTGCCATGTCCGCACCTGGGATCTGAACCGGCGAACCCAGGGCTGCTGAGAAGTGGAATGTGCAAACTTAACCGCTGCGCCACCGGGCTGGCCCCAGAAATATATTTTAGTGACTATTTGTTTTTACCAAGTCTCTTCAAAGTATTCAATTTTGTTTTCCTTTTTCATGTACTCAGTTGTTCATAGATCTAGTCAATATCTAATTAGCTACGTAACTACACCAACAAGTACTTGGGAGTACGCTAGCAGCATGGCCTGACAGCTCTCAGCCCATGCTGGCTCCTTCTCCACTTTCTCTCACAGGCCTTTCCTTTAATGGATTCCATATACATTGAAGCCTGTTTTTGCCTCTGCTTCTCAGAAGACCCCCAAGTGACAGAGCACAATACATTTATTGTAGAAAAAAATTACTGTAGTAGAAAAATACATAGCAACCACAACAAAAAAATCAATCAAGCTTTCAGGAGATTTCCTGAGATCAAAATCCACACCAAACACAATCTGATGCCTACATAGGCAATTCTGTGGGGAGCACTGTTCAGAAAGAGTAGCCTGAAACGTTGCCCTATTCTTAAACATAAAACGAAAGCTCCGTTTTCTAGTGTGTACTATCTATTAAGCCCGGAAACTGACCTGTGTGTTTACTAAATGTGTTTCTATTAATCTAGAAGTATTATAAACTCATCATGGGAAATTGGAAAAGAGAGAAAAGAAAAAAGAATCTCTCCTACTAACTTAAACCATTGTTGTTTTGGTGAAGGGTGAATTCATGAATTTCAGAAAAGTTTTACAAGGATTGAAGCAAATAGGATTGTCAATTAACTGTCAAGTAACCAGAACATTCAATTAACTAGAGCCCAAACCAGGAGCCCCTCGGCACCCCACATTGCCAAATAATCCCAGAGGCTGGTGCAGAGCTGGTCCAGCCTTGCTCTGTGGGGATCTGCTGTGGGCCTTTCAATGGTAGCCTGGCAGGGTGACGTGGGCTGGAAGGTGGCTTAGGGGAATGAACCACGTATCCTTTTTCCCCTGCACTTCCCAGGCTGATTGTGGTGGGCTGCAGTGTTGTTCCATCTGAGTCTGAGATGATAGCTGCATCATCGCACAGGAACCTAGGGCAGAGCCACCTGTGATACAGCTCTACTCTGTGTTGTAATCAAATCGGTACTAGGTAGGCAAAAGTCTTGGATTTTCAGCTGGGAGAGGTGTTAGGTAATTACCTGGAGAACCTGATGCTTTCCACGAGTTCTGGAAGGCAGTTAAAGCCACCCCCCATACTTTGGGGCACTCTCTGGCCTCCCACAACAGGAGTTCTCAACAGTGGCAATACTGCCCCCTAGGGGTTGTTTAGGAAAGTGTGTGTGTGTGTGTGTGTGTGTGTGTGTGTGTGTGTGTGTGTGTAGGTGTAGGACTGGTTGTTGTCCCAACAAACAAGGAATCTAGAGCCAAACTCTGTTTTATAAAAAACACAATTTATCTTTTATGGCTGTAGTCTGCAATAATAATTCTATGTAAATTAAGGAAAGATTATACTTAACATTTGGTAGGAACTTTACTGAGAGTTATTCACCAATACAATGCAGCTCATGGTATTTGAGTCACCAACACTTATTCTGTTTGTGCTGCCATATTTAGGGTGATTCTAGGAACAGGCACACGCATTGGACTGCTTTCTGTCTTCTAGCTGTAGTTGTCTCTGAGTATTTACATATTGAAATACATATTTATTTATCATTAACGACTTTGCTTTTATTCTTTATATCTGTTAGGACGTTAGAGTGACTAAAATATCTGCGTAGATAAGTTGCATCTGTACATTTCATTTTAGGATACTATGGGGGAGAGTTACACAATATTTGTTATAAAAGAGGGGCACTGGGTCTGATAGGGTTGAGACGTGCTGATCAAATTGAACTTGTGGCTCCCAGCAATTCTGCTGTGCTGGAATAACACGGAAATTAATTTTACTCTGGGATATCACTGCCATGTGCTCTGCCCTGGCTCGCTGTGATGACTGCTCACGTGCTGGACATTCTGCTGCTGTAACACAGCTGCTCTGACCTCAGTCATCCACTCATTATGTTGGTCCAGTGTTAACCCGGCTTCTCGGAGCAGGGCAGACCAGGAGATTGTCGGATCTTGGAAAGTCAGGTGCTGGATGTAAGCTCATAAACCTCTGAGGACTGGCATAGGAAAGGTGGTCCCATATAAGAAGCTGCCTCTGAATATCCTATTCCAGTCTTGCATTCAACCTAGAACATCAACTTCCCTTCATCCAAGCAGACCAAAAAAGGAGAACCAACATATTCTTTTTTCCAAAAGTGAAAAAAATCTTCATTAAACTCAGTTAGTTAACAAAGTCTTCCCTACAGACAGAATATTAATTTGATGAGAAGTTGGCCCTAAAGTAGTGCCTCTGAAGTGTGCCAAAGAGCCTGCCGAAAAGCAATAGATACTTGGCTTGACTGCCTTAGGCATGAAAAATGACAGACTTTGCATTTATGGGGGCCTCCAGGTGGCTCAGTGTTTAGTGAAATCTCAGACTGTATTGCAACACTGCTGTTGCCACCTCCTTCCAGGACCGCTGCCCTCGACTGCCAAACATTCGAGAAGGAGTGTAGGTTTGTCCCCAGTGAAAGCAGCACAGGGCAGCTGCTTTGTGGGGATGTGACTCAGGCCAGCTGTGCTGAGGCTCACCATGCGATTCAACTGCTCCATCTGCCGAGTCAACTGGGAAATGCAGAAGACCACGGGAAGGGAAGAGGGGGAGAGGGAGAGGAACAAACACTGACATGACAACCATCATGGTCCCTGTATTGGGCTTGCTGTTCACTATGTTTACGATTCAGAGAAATCCATACAAGGAAAATGTTGTTCTACCCATTTCACAGAGGAGAAAACTGAGACTCAGAGAGGCTGAATTACTTTGCTCAAGTTCACACAATTGTTAGGTGGCACCCTTGACTTTTGAAGCCTTCCACTCAGTAGGGAAAGCTAACGCTGTCGATCAGGCACTATGTTAATTCGTTTCACTTTGAATGTCTTATTTCATACAGCCAGCCTTTGAAGTAGGTGTTATCCTGAGTTTTAGAAATGGGGAACCTGAAACTTAGGGACATTGGGTAACTTATGTGAGGTCCCAAAGTCACTGAACGGCAGAATTCTGGTTCTGAAGCTTGGCTCTAACAAACGGCGAGTTGAAGGGGAAAAAAGAGAGATAGAATAATACCACACCTGTAAATAAGGAGAACACCACTACAATAATTCTGGATTCACTGTCACTCTCACCATTTCCACAGAGCAGCTGTGCTTTGCTTTACGCAGCACAGAGTGATGAGAAAAGATGTGTGAATAAAATCTAGGTAAAGTGAACAATTTGGAAAAGAAGCTCACGACTGAAATAGGTTCCACTGCAAAGTGTTTTGTTGCAGAGAAGAATAAATCTGTAATTCAGCTTTTTGTAAAGAATGGGTTTTCATACTTTGCAGTTGCTTGAAACAAATAAAAAGATAAATTTCACATTAACTCATGTATATGTTCTCCTTAGACAAATGAAAAAATTACAGATAAATCATTTGACTCACATCTCCAACTTTGCCCTCCATACTTTCCAAGTACAGTCCCCAGATGCAGACGGTGTGTATCCGTTGAGAATTTTTCTATGTATTTGCTTTCCTCTTTTGAAAATAGGTAATTGTATTATGTGTATCTTTACGTAAACAATGCAAAGTGTCCAAATTGCTTTCTCCCTGTCTGCCCCAACTTAATATAATTTAGAGTGCTTTCCATGTCAGAGTATACAGATCCGCCTCAGTATTTTTTTTTTAAGTATTCTATAGAATGGATATATCATAGTTTACACAATTGTTTTCCTATTAATGGACATTTGGTTTCTTTCCGGTTTTTTTGTGTGTGAGGAAGTTTGGCCCTGAGCTAACATCTGTGCCAGTCTTCCTTCATTTTGTAGGTGAGATGCCTCCACAGCATGGCTTGATCAGTGGTGTGTATGTCTGCACCCAGGATCTGAACTTGCAAACCTCAGGCTGCCAAAGTGGTGTGCACGAACTTAACCACTACACCACCGGTTGGCCCCTCTGGCTTTTTGTTCCTACTGTAAACAATGCCAAATTAAAAATCCCTGTACATACCTCTTAGTGCATGCGTGCAAGGTTCTAGAGGATAGATACTAGGACATGGAAATGCCAGGTAGTAGGAATGCACATTAAACTATTAAAAGAGCCAAACTGCTCTTCCAGAATGTATATACTTACCAGCAACACCTGCCTTTTCCATTATCTTTATCAACTTCTGTTATTATGACTTTTAATCATTGGCATTCTTTTGGTTGAGATTATCTCAATTAAAAAAATTAGCATTTCTTTTATTCTTAGTGAGTCTGAGCATCTCATGTTCATCAAACAGGGGCCAGCCCAATGGTGCAGCGATTCAGTTCATGCCCTCTGCTTTGGTGGCCTGGGGTTCGCCGGTTTGGATCCTAGGTGTGGACCTACATGCCGCTCATCAAACCATGCTGTGACACGGGTCCCACATATAAAATATAGGAAGATGGGCACAGATGTGAGCTCAGGGCCAGTCTTCCTCAGCAAAAAGAGGAGGATTGGCAGCAGATGTTAGCTCAGGGATATTCTTCCTCAAAAAATAAATAAATAAACAAATAAAATACATTCCTTGTTAAAAAAAAAAGTCTTATTTGTTATGATCTTTTGGGTTTTTTAAATAGATTATTCTATATCCTGCAAATAGGGGTAGTTTTGTCTAGTCTTTCCCATACTTGTATCTTTGGAACTCCTGGCATTCCAGTTTTACTATGGTGAGTGTATGGGTGGGTTTCTTCTCTATTTAACTGCATTTCACTTGGCTTCCTAAATCTGAGAAACAGTGTCTTTCAACAAGTTAAGAAAATTTTTCAGCCATTTGCTCTTCAACTATTGCCCTGTTACTTTCTTTCTAACACTTCCATCTAGAATTCCAATTAATCGTATTTTAGTTCTTGTCATATTGCTCCATATGTCTCTTCCTTCCCATTTTCCACATCTTTGTCTTTTTGTCTACATTCTGCATAACTTCCTCAGATCTCTCCTCCAGTTTGTCAGATCTGCTGTATCCTACCTGTTTAAACCATCCATTTCATTTTTTTTTCCTGAGGAAGTTTGGCTGAGCTAACATCTGTTGCCAATCTTCCTCTTTTTTGTTTGAGGAAAATTGTCCCTGAGCTACCATCTGTGCCAATCTCCTTCTATTTTGTATGTGAGTTGCCACCACACCATTGCCACCAACATGTGTTGTAGGTCCACACTTGGGAACCAAACCCGGGCCACTGAAGCGGAGAGCACTAAACTTAACCAGTAGGCAACCGGGCCGGCCCTCCCCATCCATTTCACTTTTAAAATAATTATATATTTGTTGAAGTTTTTTTGGGTTCTTTTCCAAATATCCCTGATCAAATTTGATAGTCTCATTTTCTCCCTCCTATT
The DNA here is from genome assembly GCF_041296265.1 of Equus caballus. NCBI lineage: Eukaryota > Metazoa > Chordata > Mammalia > Perissodactyla > Equidae > Equus > Equus caballus. Next base: position 84,848,793 of record NC_091691.1, read on the forward strand.
TTCGGTGCCTTTTTCTTAACTCATATTAAATTACTTATTTTATATTTTGCATCTAAAATGTCCATATCTGTGTTCTTTGCAGTTCTCTTTCAGCACTTTTTTGTTTCCATCAACCCTCACTCCTGTTTCTTTGTGTGTTTAATGATTTTTGACCAGGGGTTCATGTTTCTTGGAAAGTTATCCATGGGATTTTTCTTTGAGGTCTGGGTTCAAAGTATGTTCATCGAGAGGAATTTTCATTTGCTTCTGCCAGGCGCATGGGAACACTATCAACCTGGGGTCATTTCAAACAAAACTTTCATCTCAGAGTATGTCCCATCCCAGGAGTAGTGTCAAGTCAGGCTTGTGGTGCCTGCGTCTTGACTGGTTCCTCTGTGGGTGTTTTCTCCCTTTCATTTGCCTACTGAGCAGGCCACACTTTGGGTGGGGGCATCCAATCCAATTGCGCGACCCCCCGTATTAGTTTACTAGGGCTGCCATAACAAATCCCACAGACTGGGTGGCTTAAATATCAGAAATGTGTTCTCCCACAATTCTGGAGGCTGCAAGTCCCAAATCAAGGCATTGCAGGGTTGGTTCCTTCTGAGGGCTGTGAGGGAGAATCTGTTCCACGCTTCTCCCCTAGCTTCTGGGGGTTTCCTGGCAACCTTTGGCATTTCTGGGCTTGTGGAAGCATCACCCTGATCTCTGCCTTCATCTTCATTTGGCATCCTCCCTTGTGTGCATGTCTGTGTCCAAATTTCTCCTTTTTCACAAGAACACCAGTCATATTGGAGTAGGGTTCACCCTAATGAGCTCATCTTAAAACTTAACTAATTACATCTGCAATGACCCTATTTCCAAATAAAGTTACATTCTGGTGTCATAGGGGTTAGGACTGCAACATAAGAATTTAGGGGGACACAATTAAACATGTAACTTCCCTGGGTTGTTCGAGACTTTGTTTCCAGTCCACATGTGCATGGCCCATTTAAATGGAATCTCCAGGTGAGTAGGGGCTAGCACACACCCAGGGGTAAATACCAACTCAAATTCCCACTTGCCTCACTGGATTTGCCATTTTTGACCTCCAGATAATTCCATTAGTTTCTCACCAGGTCAACCAGGCATTTAAAGAGATGCTTCAAAAATTTTATCCATCACATTACGGTTCACAAAAGGAGTGGTTTTTCTCAAGATCTACTCCAAAATGTTCCTGGAAATGGGGACTTCTTTTGGTGTAAGATGAATGCAGAAGTCCCGCATGGCTTCTCCTTGGAAAGAAATAAAAATTCCAAATGATTAAATTTAATGTGACCAACAATTTTGAATAAACCTCCCAAATATGCCTCTTCCTGACATAGCACAAGATATGAAAGAAATGAAAAGTAAACAAAATATAATCCTGGCAGAAATTCTACGTTTAGACAAAGAAAATATTTAGCAGTACCGTGCATCCTGCCCGAACTGATGAGATGCTAATATAAATTTGGAACTATTCAAATTAGTTTTCTTTGCTTGATGCATTTAAAAAAAAGTTGGAAGTAATCCTCCAATAACTGTTTATCCTGCCAGCAAATTGTAGGGCTACAGAATGAAGACCATCTGCCCACACATCATATCCGACTATAATAATAAACTTTACTTAAGTAGTTTGATGCTTATAAAGTCTTGATGCACGTGCTAATTTTCCGAGTGGTGTATATCACAGAGGATTTGTGTTTGCTTCTGCCAAAACATAGTTTTACAGTAACTCTGTTTTTTAAAAAAATTGATTTGTTTCTTTCCAACTCATGTCTTTCACAAAGCATAGCTAAACCTTAGCCTTTTCCCCCAAACTCTTTCTTCCCCTCCCTACCCACTGCCTGGCCTTCACCAGGAGGGCCCTGTCCCTTTGGCCACGCCTCTGCAGAGCCTCCTCAAAAGGATCTTTTTCCTCCCATTCTCACTGTTTTTGAAAATGAGATGCATTCTGAAGGACCCCTTCACTTTTAATTCACCCCTCCCTTCAATTCTGCTTTTGGGTGGAGTACCTCAATACATGTTAATTATTTTTGTCTGGTTATACTTCCCCTGGTGAAAGAGAAAACCAGTATCAAAAGGAACCACCTATATATTATTTCTATTTATAGTCTAATGCAGGGGTTCTGAAAGTGTGGTTCATAGACTTGCTAGAAATGCAAATGTTCTGGCCCCACTTCAAACCTACTAAATCACAAGCTCTGGGTGTGGGGTCCAGCCACCTGTTTTAAGAAGTCCACCAGGGGATTCCGATACACACTCTGGTTCGGGAAGCTCTGGGCTATGTCTCCCTCCTCTCCTTTCCTTCTCTTATTAGGTGTGCGTCCAGTCCCTCTCGGAGGCCCCTGGAGATGCTGATAAGCACTGGAGTCTCTTCTTACAAACGCTGAGACTGGGAAAAGCAGATTCCCGAAGAGCAAGCGTGCAAACACGTAAGTTGTAGCATTTAACTGCCTCCCTTGCAAGATTAGAGTATTTGGATGGGAAGAAAAATCTGAGAGCAAGCAGCCACTCAAAGCTACTTGATGCCACAGCCAAAGAAAGCAAGATAACTCCTGTCCCCATCTTTTCAGACTCTCTCTCACCAACCCTGGGGCAAAAGGCAATGGGCTGAATGACCGTCTCCTCCCCACTGAAACACGGTATGGAATGTTGTACGTCCCAGACCTGAGGCGGAGTTTTGGAGGGTCTCCTAACTGGGTCTGAGGATTTGCTAATTTTCACTTGCAGAGAATTTGTCTGTTGAGTGTTTTATCAGATCAGATTAAGTTTGACTGCATAGTCCAGAAAACTAAAAACTGTCAGTAATTCCAGTGGTTAAAAGAGATGGAAGTTAATTTTTCTCTCATATACAAGGCCAGAGGTATGCAGTCAAGGGTTAGTGCAACAGCTCCATGGTCATCAGGAACCCCGGCTCCATTTTCTTTCTGCTTTACCATCCTTACTGGTCCAATTCATGGTATAAAATGGCTGCTTAAGTTCTCAGCATTACATCTAAATTCCAGCCAGCAGGAAGGAGGAAAAGAGCACATCCCCTCCCTTTAAGAGCACGTTCTGGAAGCTAAACAGAAAATCTTACTTACGTTCATTGACTAGTACCTAGTCACATGACATCTCCAGTTGCAAGAGAGGCGGGGAATTGTAGTCTTTATTTTGAATGGTCATGAGCCCAGCTAAAAACCAGGAGTTTTATTAGTAAGGGAGAAGGTTGAGGAGAATTTGCAGTCTCTGCCTCTGAGGCCCAACTTTAAAGGCTGTGGATCACACCTCCATCACTTCTGGCTTCCCAGGTCCACCCCCAGATCTCTTGCTTGAGTTTTTTTGGCCAGTTCTACTGGTAGACTTACCTCTCTGTTTTTCTCACTTCTAATTAGATTCACCGACTGCAAGAAATCATGTGGGTCTTTTGAGTAGTGAGGAAATTCAAAACTTCTTATTAATTCTTTATGTTATTCCATACAACTCACTTTGGAGACTTTTGAGGCTGCAAGACTCATTCTGTTACTGTCTGGAAAAGAGCACATTGTCATGGTTCTTTCAGTTAGAATATGAAAGCAAAGCAGCCTTTGTTGGGTCATAGATGTGATCATGACTGCTGCATGGATTCCAGCCACTGTCAAGCGTGTTCTAGGAAATTGAGGCAGTTCTGCTCAGAAGCTTCCATCTTTGCACCTTAAGTCCAAAAGCAACTCTTAATGTGAGGCCTTGTGAAATCTCATATAGCTTAGCATCATCATGTCCCTGAGCCTATCCATTCTTGAAATGTCTCTGGGATATAGTCTAACCACTACTGAAAGTCTTTTTTCTGGACCATTATGTCTCATAAATATTATGTCTCACAAATTTCTGATGGCAGTTAGCTCATATCAGAGGTTCTAAAGACTGCTGAACAGTAAGTTCCACAGCCATATGGACCCCTTGTTAATGATCATTCAGTCTTGGGATATGAGCAGAGCAAGTCTTCATGACTAGGCAGCCTGTTATGCTGCACTAAACAACAACTCCAACAAAAGTCCAATTTAAACCATCTTTTAGATGACAAGGGAAATTGCTGGCTCACATAACTGAAAAATGTTGGGCCAAGTCTCACTTTGGGCACGTTCTGGGTGTTCGAGTCATTTTGTTTGGGGTTTTTTTTCTCTATCTCTTGGCTCTGCTTTCCTCAATGTTGACTTCATTCTCAGCCTGGCTTTCTCCGTACAGCAGAAAAGATGACTTGCTGCGATAAATGATAGTTCTTTGGGGTCCCCAACAGTAGATAAAGTATAAAAGTGTGCTGAGATAAAAAAGATCTGAGAAAAAGATGAGAAAAGCTGAGAAATGCTGAGATACATACATCCTAATGAGTCAATCACTGCAGTCAAGATATCTTTCACTAACAACCATAAATGTCACCCACCCAATCATTTAATAACGACTCACCTACTGTGTTCTAGGTACCACTTGGCATCAGGGATACCACGTGTGTCCACATCTGTAGTGGAAGTGGAGTCAGCCATACCCAACCATATCAAATGGGTTCTCCAAAGGAAAGCAGATTTTGTTACCAGAAAGAGGAAAAATTGCTGAGCGACCCCCAACAGAGATACCCTTCCACCATGGTAGGTGCTGTGTTTGTTGGCAGAAAACCAAAATTTCTAATTCATTCAGAATTAGAATTTACTAAGTTGACCAATGGGACAGAACAAACAAAAAGGAAAATCTTTGGAACCTTTTCCCATGAGATCCAGAGTCCCACTCCACCCATGTCCCTTTTGTCCAAGGCCAAAGGGAGTGGAGAGAAGCTGGTAAAAGTTTGTAGGGCCTGGTAGTGTGGAAGGAGGCCTGAAGCAAATTCCAGTAAGGAATTTTTGCTTGCTAGGGCTTGAAACATTCTTTTCACTAGGCACCTAATCCTAGTGTTTTGGCCTATGGCCATGGGATGGTCAGGAAATGACTGCGACAAATCCCCAAATAAAAGATTAGCCGGCTAGGGACTTCCAGGGGAACAATCTTGCTCAGAAATGGCAGTGAAGGGTGGGCAACTCGGCTTCTTCCACAAATATTGGGCCCATTATGGAAGGAAGGCAAACAGAGAGATGGGATTTCATTTCACCCAGAGTATAGCTCTGATTCCTCTGGGCCAAAGCCAATTCTGTAAAATGGGGACTGGTCTAGAAAGGGATGTGGCTCAGAGCTTCCCCTCAAGGGACAGGCATCTGCAGCCTGGGTGGCAGCTGGACTGTGATTTCCACTGTAGGATAGATAATGCTTCCATTTGATTACCAGCAAATGATTTTCTTAAGCTACTAAATCTTCATGCAATTTTGAAAGGCCTCTTATTATAGATATTTTCGTTTTCAAGCATATCCAAAAGTAGAGAGAATATTCTAATGAACATCCATGACCTACCACTCAGCTTTCACAGTGATCCATCCATGGACAATCTTATTTTATCTATATTTCTACTCATTCCTTCTGCCCCCTGAGATAATTTTTTTTTTCCTATTTTTTTTTTTTTTTGAGGAAGATTAGCCCTGAGCTAACTACTGCCAGTCCTCCTCTTTTTGCTGAGGAAGCCTGGCTCTGAGCTAACATCCGTGCCCATCTTCCTCTAGTTTATACATGGGACACCTACCACAGCATGGCTGCCAAGCAGTGCCATGTCCGCACCTGGGATCCGAACCAGCGAACCCCGGGCCGCCAAGAAGCGGAACGTGCGAACTTAACCACTGCACCACCGGGCCGGCCCCAACCCTGAGATAATTTTTAAAGATTATCATATAACAGATATCATACTGTTTTAAATAATTATTTTTAAAGATTTAAAAAGTCACAAAATCCATATAAAATGTTCTAATGGTGTCACACTAACTTCCACAAACTCACAAATCAGAATTATATAAACCTGGTCCAAAAAATCATTTTGCTTTTATCCTTCCCACCCCTACATCCACCTTCTCCCATGGAGATATTTGGACATCCCCTACGCCAACAGTATAATCTCAATTATAGGCCCAAGTTTCAAAAATTGTGAATCTTTGGAGGCAAATCTGTGCATGCATGTGTTTCTCCTTCCCATTTTGAAACCAAATGACCTCAACATTTGGTTTGCCATGCACATGTTTGATTTTTCACTCCCCTCACCCCTGGGCACTTGAAGGCAATCTCTGCATATGTCTGGATTGCCTCACATATTCCCCAAGGCAACATCAGTTGTGAAATACCAGAATGGATACAGCAGACATCTCTCTTCTGAACACCGAGCGCAGAATCTGATGCACGGTGCTAATGGTGATAGGATGCTGCATCTCACAAAGACAAGGGAACATGTTGAAATTTTCAGATCCACAGCTTCTGGGGCTCTCGCATTGAACCGTGATTGGAGCTTTGCAGACTTAAAAGATAAAAAAAATGATGATCTCCATGCATAAATAAAAATAACTGAAGTAGAACCCCAAGTAAGTACCTATAAAGTGGACTTGAAAACATTAATTAAAAAATGCATCTCATCTGTAATGGGTTTATTGAAAAGTCTAAATTCACTGGGGTAGAAAGTGGTTTTTAACCTTTCTTGAATCTCCTCTTTGTTGATTGCAGCTCCTTTCATTAATCTTGACCAAGTTCTACCTTTCTAGTCACCTTTGGGAATTAAGACCAAGTTCTGTTCATTTAAAACACTTTAACCTTGAACTTGATTTAAATCTTGGCTCTTCCCTGCTCCCTGACTCCAGCGGAGGCTAGGGCTGTGGGCCTGGCTGCTTGGAAGGGGGCAGGGGTCTGGTGCTGAGTCCTCCACCCTCCGCCAAGCTCCTGGAGGGTTGGAGAGAGGCAGGAGGTGTGAGGGCCAGCTTTGGTCACTGCCACATGTCAGCGTGTGGAGGGATCCCTGGCACCGGGCTGCCACCCCTTCTCTCACCTCTGTGCTCCCTTGCAGGTAGGCCCCCTTGCACACAGCTTGGGGAGGCTGTCCCCATCATCTTCCCAGGGACAATAAACCACAGTCCCTTCAAGCCCTGCGGGAGAGGCTACTCCCACCAGGCCTCTGACTTCACGAGAGCAGGTGTTAGTCGCTATGTACCAGTACGTCCCCTCTCTTCAGGGCATCTGTGCCAACCACCCCTCTCTTCTTCCCATGGTGGTGGTGGGTGTGGTGGCAGAGGAAAGCAAACCACACTCCTAGACTCCTAGAGCATCCTCGCTTGAGTGGCAGTGACGACGCAGGCCAGTGAGTTCTGCAGTTCAACACACAGCCAGCCAGAGAACACGCTGCCCTCTTACATTCTCAGAAGCACCCCACGCTGTTATGGGTAACCCTCTTGGAGCTGCCTCTCACTTGGTTTTGGGGATGGGAAACTCCCCTCCTCATCTCCACGGGTAGGGAATAACTTGGCATCAAGAAGACCGTGTTCTCTGCAAGGCTGTCTGCCCCTCCCTCTCCCCGGTCCTCTCCTCCCACGGCCTGGGGTTGCCTGGGAGGTGGTGGGGAAGGAGGCACAGTTCTGAACAGGAACCGCTCACTAAGCACTGTGGGGAGGGGGCTGCAGCCTATTTTATGATGCTCACTTTAGAATGTGGGGGTTCCTAGTGCATTTTGTCCTCAGCTTTGGGTCAAAACACAATTTTGGTTCCATGGAAAAATTCTATTTCCTGGGCAGGAGAAACCCACCTGTAAGCACACACTTACACGTGGAAGAGGCAGCAGGAGGAGAAGTACACTAGAGGCCTTGTCGTCTTGGCCAGTGTGTCTGGTGGTTGCTTTTCCTTAAAAGGGGTGAAAGTCAGAACAGGTGGCATTATCTAGGATGAAGAATTCAGTCTTGAATATAAAATAAAAAAAAAAAAGAATTTCCCCAAAAGTCTTTAAGGATTGGCACCCGGGCTAACAACTGTTCCCAATCATTTTTTTTCCTGCTTTATCTCCCCAACCGCCCCCCCATACACAGTTGTATATCTTAGTTGCAGGTCCTTCTAGTTGTGGGATGTGGGACACAGCCTCAACGTGGCCTGACAAGTGGTGCCATGTCCGCGTCCAGGATCTGAACCCTGGGCTGCTGCAGCGGAGCGTGCGAACTTAACCACTCGGCCAAGGAGCCGGCCCCTGGGGAAATTCTGTACAGAGAAAAATTAAAAAGGTGATGGGGCTTCCGTATGTATGGATACAGGCCTGTGACTTCATTCACTAGACTATAATCCTATCCACACAGGGGCTAGGCCTGGTCTTGTTAACTATTATATTTCCAGGGCTCACCACAGTGTACATCACATAGGGTCAGTCAATGCATATTTGTTGAAGAACTGAATGAACAGAAGTATTGGGGGGCCACTGGTGGCTGTATCTTCAGCAATTGGTCACTTCCTGCTAACATTTTCTGAACTCCTATTGTACACCAAGCATTGTTCTAGGTCCCCCAGAAGCCATGAAGATTGTTAATTCCTGTCCTCAAAGAGTTTAAGACTAATGGTGGGAAACATTGGCACAACTACCTACCAATAGTCTCCAGATTCCATTTGGGAGAAAGCAAGGACCCCATCTTTGAAGCCAGCAAGGAATGGGAGATGGAGAAGCCCCTGGCACAACTCCCACCTGGTTGGAGCCCTGATCGAAATTGTTGCATGTGAGGCTCCATTCATTCTTCCATGTTTTCCTAGCATGGCGTGGGGGCTAGTAATGGAAGTGACTTGGAATCGCCCAAATTCACAATGATGGGTAGTGCGGAGAACATGCATTGCACTGGAAGAGAAGGTGCATTTGAGGTAACTAAGCTCATGGGTTGTGGTCTTGGCTTCTCTTGGAACCCACCCTCCTTCCCTGGGAACTAGCCATGCCTGAGCTTAGCCGAGATTAGATCTGTTTTTTCCCCTGCGTTATATCTCACTAATTTCCTCAAAATTGCTTTCAGTTCAGGTCTTCACAGGGAATCAGGTGACTGACTGCTTCCCGTAGCTGCTGCATAATGGATAAACCAGTTCTCTTATGGGAAAGCTGTCGCCTGAGAGAAGGGTCGCTGAGAAGGGTAGTTAGTGGTGAGCATTTCGGACTTGAGGCAGACTCACAGAAGGGGCTTGGTATTTTGGGTGTCAGCTGCAGAGACTCCCCATTCCCTCAGAGGGTGGCCCTTTCCATGCAGCCGGGAGAACAGTAGCCAGATTCCTTGGTCTCACTCGGGACTTTTAGAATCAAGTACAAGGTAGAAAAGATCCTGAATTGCCTGAGGAAGGATGTGTACGAGATGCCCATGTACCTCTCTGCAAAATGGGTGTCGGGAGCAGTATAGCTGCAGCCCCGCAGTCGCGCCTGACCATGAACGGGCCACCGAGTGGAACTCCCAGTCCCGTAATAATCGGGGAGCCAGGCAGAGGAAGACCTACGTGCAACGAAGTGAGTGTTGGTTACTCAACAAAGACTCGCTCAGGGAAGTGCTCTCCCTCACCCAGCACCGATTCCATCCTTGATAGCAGGATGCCCGTGTAGCTGGGCAAGCCAATTCCCTGGGGCAACCATCATTTATTTGGAACACCCAAATCAAATCCGATCAGTCCAAAGGCTTTCATCCCACCTCGTGTGAATACTTAAGATAAAGTGTGTGTCGACCTGGCCGGTGGCGTTGGATCTCAGCGGCAACAGCACCACAGAATAAGCCCTGAAAGAAAAATGGACTTGACTGCTGGCCTTCCAAGGCTGTTTTGAAGGGATCTCTTTTTTTTAAATGTTTCCCAGCTGTTGCTTCCTTTCTGCATAATGTGAGCTTAATTCAATTTGTGGCACCTTTCTCTTTTCCAGATTTGTTCAGAAGGCAAATTAGCCCCATATGGCTCTCTACAGTTATATATATGTTCCGCTGGTTTTGGCTGAGACTTTTACTGAATTGTAAATAAATGACCCCACTGGTACATGGGAGAAGTATTTCACATTACACGGTCTTTCAATCATATGGCATGACGGCAGTGTGGCAAGATGCTGTGCATTATCTCCAGAATGCTGGGAGTAAAAAGGTCAACAACCGTCTCCGAGCTGACTCGGGGCCGATCCAGCGCATTACTGTGTATCTGTGGGGCAGGCAGGCAAAGCAGAGGATGCCAAGAATGCCCACGGATTAGTTTAAAAAAACCTAAAAACAGCAAAACCTGACTGTGGAAACAGTTCCATCCTCATATACCATAAAACGATTTATAAAGCAAAACATGGCTCCACAGATACCACCTTCCTCCTGGTTTAATCATTTCCCCCGCCCCGGTTCCCATTCCCAGTGTGGTTGGCAGTGATGTTAGAGACGGGAGAGGATAAAAAGCCACAGAAAATAGGCTGGAGGAGAAGAATTCAAACCATAAGTCATCACCTTGCCAGGAATGGACGAGACTCTGGAGTCTCTGAATTGTCTTGGATGCTGGTGAAGATACTACACCATGTGGGAAGAGGAGGCAATCAAATTCAGCTGAGTCGTCAGGTTGTGTGGACTTCCTTTTCTGCCCTCCCATCTCTGAGAACCAGCCTCAAAATATGAGTAACCTGTGCCACAGCCTATGGCGGGCAGGGCAAGGGGGTGGGGGTGGGGGCGGGTGGGAATAAAACGCACAAAGCTCGTGTTTGCCACCCTCCCATTTCCCACTTTCCCCACCAGGGAAAAGACACTTTCTTTCCCCTTTATCTGGCTGTCAATTTGACTCTTGATAAAATGTTAATAGAGAAGTTTTATTTGATGGTATCTTAGCATGTGTCATTTTCCAGGGAAACTATATATATTTTTTAAAAGTATCAGGCACAAAGGATTGAATAATTGAAATGTAACGGCCACATTTACATACCTGACTCTTGTCAGAGTTCTAAATTAATCAGATTCTCTCCTGCTCTGATCTAAAGTCCAGAGCAGATACTGCTGTGTGACAGGTGTCTTTGCTACTCACGGTGTGGCTCACGGAGCTGCAGCGGCAACAACACCTGGGAGCCTTTTAGAACGCAAATCTCAGACCCCACCCTTCCCACACCCCTGAACAGAATCTCCATTTACGTAAAGTCCCCAGAGGATTCATATGCACAGTAAATTGACAACCGCTGGTCTAAGCAAGTGGTTTTTAAACCCTGGGCTCCCACCCATTAGTAAGTTGTGAAGTCAATTTAGTGATTGTGACCTGGAAAAAAAAAAATCTGAGAGAAAATCTGAGAGTGCCTCATCTGTAGTAAGGGTAAATGTTGTGAAACTTCTGTTTCAGTTATATATACACACATATGCAAGTCGTGGGCCAGTGTGTAAAATGTGGTTTTTTCCCCGTGGGTCATTGTCAAAAACATTTGAGGGCCGGCCCGGTGGTGCAGCGGTTAAGTGCGCACGTTCCGCTTCAGCAGCCTGGGGTTTGCTGGCTCGGATCCCAGGTGTGGACATGACACCACTTGGCACGCCATGCTGTGGTAGGTGTCCCACATATAAAGTAGAGGAAGATGGGCACAGATGTTAGCTCAGGGCCAGTCTTCCTCAGGGAAGAGGATTGGCAGCAGTTAGCTCAGGGCTAATCTTCCACCAAAAAAAAAAAAAAAAAAAATTGAAAAATGCTGTTCTCATGATCTGGGTGGTTACTTACTCCTCAAGGCAATCTGGGCTTTATCCGGCCATCAAGTTCACCCTTTGGCCATATACCTGCAGCTCATTCATGGAACCTCTCTGCAGAAACACCTGGAAGAAAACCTGCTTTCTTACATTCCGTCACTTTTACATGTGTGGGAAATGGTTACATATGTTGGTCAGTGACTATTTAATAAGGACTCATTTGATATATTCCTTCTAGAAAAAAACTCCTGAAAAACAGCATGTTTCCTTTGATCAGATAATGTGTTATTTAACCTATTACATTTCTTGAGCCTTGACTCCCACTTCTCTTTGGGCCATATCTAACACTAAGTAGCAGTAAGTGTAACAGCTTTGTCATTCTTTCTTCATTGCCTTTCGAATGTATCTCAACAGTCTTACTGTGTGCATTTGCCAGCCACCTCCTATCAGAAAGTCAGATTTTGTCAATCCAGAATAGACTAGAATACTGGACGGAGGAAAGCAAACAGCTCCTGGCCTTCTGTACCACGGGGGCTCATTCTGTGAAGTCATCTGTGATTCCAGAGTGAGGGAGAACGTGGGGCTGGGTGGCTGGGCTATGTGTGTTCTACGGGATTAATGCGACAATGAATTTGCGCTTGTTTTAAAATATACCTGCTTGTTATGTTTTAGCTGTGATCTTGGGCAAACTATTTTACCTCTCAGTAGATGTTTACACCAGGGATGATAAAAGTATCTACGTTATAGAGTTTTGTGAAGACTAAATGCATTAATTCTATCAAATTTGTTATAAAAATATAGATTGGGGGGCCAGCCTGGTGGCATAGTGGTTAAATTTGTGTGCTCTGCTTTGGTGGCACGGGGTCCACAGGTTCAGATCTTGGGCGGACCTACACTGCTCATCAAGCCATGCTGTGGTGGCATCCCACACATAAAAAAAAAAAGGAATATTGGCACTCATGTTAGCTCACGTCACTCAAAGCAAAAAGAGGGGGATTGGCAATAGGTGTTAGCTCAGGGCCAATCTTCCTCACCAAAAAAAAATATATACACACACACACACAGATTGGACTCCTACTATGAACTGGTATGTACTGGGTCTGGTGGGACATGTGTGAATACAGTAGAGAAAAACAGAAAGTTCCTGCCCCTGAGTAGTTTCTAGTCTAGCAAGGAAGGTGACAACAGACAAGCAGTCAGTTCTCACAGAGGCAAACAGTCAAGAAACAAGGAAGTTGCTTCAACAGTCTCCCAGTGGGTTTCCCTGCTTCCATCCTTGCCCCTTCGAAACCCTCCATGGGTCCAGGAGGAAATGCAAAGTCCTTACCCAGGGCCTTAAGGCTCTACCCGGCCTCTGGCTGCCTCTCAAGGCATTTCCTACCACGCCCCCCTCGCTTATTCTGTTCCAGCCACGCTGACACCAGTGCTATTTTGAGCAGACTAAGCAGGTCTGTTTTGGGGTTTTGCTGAAACCTTCAGTGTATGGATCATTCTCCCCCAACATCTCTTCATGGCTCGCCTCTCCCTTTGTACAGGTTTCTGCTCATATGCCATCCTTCTGTTGGTGAGGCCTTTTCAGAAGAGCCCAGCTAAAGCGGATACTCCCACCCTCCATCACTCTCTATTCCTCTACCCTAATTAACTTTTCCCCATAGCTCCTTTTAATACTGATATATATTGTGATGGTCAATTTTATGTGTCAATTTGGCTAGGCCACAGTACCCAGATCTTTGGTCAAACATTATTCTAGATGTTTCTGTGAAGGTATTTTTTTAGATGAGATTAACATTTAAATCAGTAGACTTTGCATGAAGCAGATTACCCTCCAAAATGTGGGTGGGCCTCATCCAATCAGCTGAAGGCCTTAATAGAAAAACACTGACCTACCCTGCAGAAGGAATTCTGCCAGCAGACTGCCTTTGGACTCGAACTGCAACATCAGCTCTTCTTGGGTCTCCAGCCTACCCTACAGAGTTTGGACTTGCCTGCCTCTATAATCACATGACTGAATTGCTTAAAATAAATCTTTGTATACATGTGTTTATATATACACACACCTATATCTATTTATCCACATACATACAGCCTATCGGTTCTGTTTCTCTGGAGAACTCACATGTTTCTGTTTATCTTCCTGGACCAGAAGGCATATTCCACAAGAACAGGGTTTCATACTATCACTACTCTACTCTTGGCCCTCAACAAATTTTTACTGAATGAAGTGCACAAGGATTTCAGATTGGAAAGCATGCTATTAAAGGAAATAAGCAGGGTGACAAGAGTCAATGGACAGGGAGAAAATTTCCTTCTTGTACTGGGTTGAATAGTGTCCCCCCAAAATTCCTACCTACCTAGAACCTCAGAATGTGACCTTATTTGGAAATTGGATCTGTACAGATACAGTTAAACTGAGATGAGGTCATGCTGGATTAGGGTGGGCTCTCATCCAATAAGTAGGGTCTTTGTAAGAAAAGACAGACACAGAACACACAGAGGGGAGATTACCGTGTGAAGACATGGAGACACAGACACAGAGGTAGAGTGGCATGTGACGTTGGAGGCAAGCAGCACCAAGGATGGCCGGCAACCAATGGAAACCGAAGAGAGGCATGGGATGGCTTCTGCCTCAGAGCTTCGAGAAGGTACCAACCCTACTGACACCTCTTGGACTTCCAGCTTCCAGAACTGTGAGGAAATAAAATGTCCGTTGTGGATGCCCCCTTGTTGTGCTCCTTTGCCACGGCAGCAGGAGGGACCCACACACCCCTCTTCCTCACGTCTCTCCCAGTCCCCCAGAACCCTGCAGTCCACTGCAGTTGTCCCCACATACCCTTGAAGAGTTACCTTTTCCTCATGGACCTCCCCAGCGGCTGAGTGCAGCTGCCACTTGTAACCGGGTATCTAGATGTGAGCAGGTGGTAAAAATCTGCACACACAGTTGAGGGTGTTTCAAAAACACAGTGAGCTTTTCCAAAACTTTAGCATCCTGGTTGGAAGAAACCAGCCTCAAATTCTGCTGGGAATTGAGACCGGAGCACATGAGGTTACCATCCAATCACACAAATGGGATGTCCAAAGGAACGAGGAGTGTTCATCCTCATTCCATCAAAGCTGGAGGGAACCCAGCGTTTGGTTCATTAAGCTGCTTTTTAAATTAAGACGACTGGAAAAACTATACATGAAGTGGTCTCCCAGATTTCTATCGACTGCTGTGTCACCCAGGGGATTCGTGATGCTTTGCCCTTCAAAGGTCTTGTGTGGCTCTGGGGCGACCGGCCGCGGGGGGGCTTCACGCGGGTGTGACTTTGGGAAGGAGCGCACGGGGAGCGGAGGGTGGCTCCTCCTGGCACGAGCTGTCATTGGCTCCTGCAGCACTTTTCCTTCACAGCACTTATCACAGTTTGTAATTGCATATTTATGTGATTAATGTATTTTGCCTGGAAGGATTCCTGTCTGTTTTGCCAAAAATCCCTTGGAGGATGGGGATTTTGACATTTTTGCTCCCCATCGTGTCTGCAGTGCATAGCACAGTGTGCAGCTTACAAGCATGTGATAAATATTTGCTAAAGGAAAGTGGGATGTATACATATGGGTTAACCTCCAGACGCTAAAGGCACCCTGCTAGAGTGCGAAAAATCTTAGAGGCATCCTCCTTTTTATTGTATGACTCTGCCTCCCGTATGGCCCAACCGATGAAAATTCCCTTCCTCTCGTGTTCACACAGAGGACTTTGGCTACCAACTCATCAACTCCTCGGGCTTCCTCCCCGCAGCTCTATTTAACTTTTTTAGGTAGTCAACTTTTTTTTCCCCTCCAAAAGAAACTTTATGCAGAATTCTAATCTGAAACCATTTGAAAACTGAGTTGCTTGTGGTGCAGTGGGTACCAGGTGGAACCCTCACAGGCCTCCCCTTCGTGAGCTCCGAAGGCGCCTCCAATGATCCTTAGAGAGTTCTTGGTTTGGAAACCCCATCCTGAGGGTTGCAGAGGATCCCCCCAACTGGGCACTTGGGCCTCTGAGACTGCGATTCAGTGGAACATGGGCCTTCAGACCTTGACTCAGACTCAAATATTGGGGCCACACTTGGCCCCAGGAAGTGGTCTACCCAGAATGCAGGTTCTGGATCTTAATCAAAATCTCTCTCTCCATCTCCTTATATTCATCTTGTGAAAAGACAACTTGTGCCACAGGACTGGGTGTCAGGACAAAATACAGGACAACCACATATAAAAAATAACTTTGTTATTAAGCATATTATAATCTTATCAAAAGTACTTCATAGTGTCACATCCATGACTATTTGAATACTAGTTCAGCCGTTACATGGACCTGTTATCAATAACGAACGTAGCTACTGAAGGATATGACTAGTCACTGGCAAATAAAAACAGCCACAACACATGAAATTCCCCAAGGCACTTGCTCTGGGGATCTCATAAAGAATACTGAGGTCCCTGGGGGATGTGTAAAAGGGTCTTTTTTTCTATGAGTCCCTAAAGCAGTTAAGATTTGTTGAAGGAGCCCGTGAAGTTCAACATTTTATTCAACAACAACGGTCACGGTTTTTTCTTTTTCTCAAATGGAAAGTTATTTTTTGATTTGTTGTGAAACATACATGCTGACTGTGCCAGGAAAAATTTCATCTATTTCCCTGAATTCATTATTAATAGCTTTAGATGGCTCTGTTCTACTAATTGTTTGGCCTGGATTCCTGCAAATAATTTTCCTTTTCAGGAAGGTTATCTGAAAGATGTAAGGTTGCACAATGAGGCTGCTGTCTCTCTCTGTGACAGGCTGCAGTGGGGGAAGAGAGGGAGAAGGTGACACCAGAGTATGATGAGGGATCTGTTGTCAACCCAAGGAGATGCCTGGCACCTAGCCATGGTGAATATCTTCCCTTGCATGCCTGGATACAGGGCTCACAGGGCCAACAGTAGTTATGAACCCTGGAAAGGCAGCATGACCAGACCAGGGTGCCCTTTGCCTGGTGTTTGGTGGGGCAACCCCTCCGCTCCCCATGCCAGTGTGCATCTATTATTTACCTGCGTGGCTATGGACACACTTGTCTGAGTTTATACAGTAGAAATTACGTCGGTTGGTCGATTCATTCTGTGGCAGGTGTCGAAATTATCTCAGGAGAGAGAAGACAGCATTCCCTTTGTAGCTCCGTACCCTTTGGCACAGTAAAACTTAGAATTTCTCCCTCTGGATTGGGAAGGGAGGAGGCATTTTCCTAAATTAAAATGCATGCCCTCCCGACACTACTTTCCACAGCAGACTTTTCTTCCCACTGCTTTCCAAAGACAGGAGCAACCCAGTAAGTCCTCTTCTAAGTTCTGCTTACCAGGGTACAAAAAAATGCACGTCCATATTTCTGCTAAATGGTTGAGGAGGTGTCCAAAGATCTTTTTCCCCAGGAAACATGAAGAGGTTTTGCAAAACTATATATAGCAAATTTCACACCCCAAAATGGCGTTTCTGTTAGGTTTTGAGCATAAGTTTTGTTTAGACAGTGAATCTTTAGTTTTTTTATCAATAACTAAAAGATACATTAGGAACAACAGTGCCTTCTTACGTCTTATCTTTGAAAAATATAATCTGGGCATACAGAGTACATATTTAGTCCTGTGGTAGTAGTCCAAGTTTTGAAAATATGATGAATAATTATTTTACAAATTGATCTGCTTTAGCAGACCGAGATAAAATACAAATTATTGTGTGTTTTGCTGTCAAATATTTAGAATAGTCTCAGAAATCCCAGATATTACTACCTTTAATTCATTCTGTTAATATATTACCCTAGCCTCTGGCCAAACGTGCAGTTTAGTTGCATTTTATGAGCATTTGACAATAAAGAAGATGATTATTTTTCTAAATACAGTTCACTGTTAAGAAATAAAATTCATTTAAAAAAAATCAAAGGCAGATCTAATCATTTCTCATACAGCCTGTACGTTTTTTTTTTTTTTTTTTTTTTAGCATTCATCCATTCACACCCTTTAAATACTGCCTTCCACAAGCAGGCGAACATTAAATATATTCCAGATGGGAATTGACAGTTTCTCAGTTCATCTCTTCCTGAAGCTGTGGTCGGCGAGGCCTTCTGCTGTGATGACTAGATTCTGGAGAGACTGGAGGGGCAGGAAGGATGCTAGAAAACCAGCATTGGGAAAGTGTTTGCTTTCAGCTCTAACATTTTGGTGGACAGACACTGGGGATTTTGCATGAGGAAGAAATAGTGTGGTAAAGTGTTGGTGAAAAACAGTCACGGATGATTGTCTGGAGTCCTGGGTTTCTAACCTGATGGGAACGTGGGAAGCAAGGCTGTTGTCACTTGAGATTCACAAACAGAAGCTCTTCCCGTCACTGTGAAGCAAGCAGATTGAAAGTGGCGTACAAACCCAACAGTGGTTCTCTTTAAAAAATGATGCAGGCTAAGGAGATAGAAAAAGAAAACTAAACACAAACTTCCCAGAGATATAGGGGGAAATTGCAGGATGGGAAATGGGAACCCTAACATGAGCAAACAGGAGTTGTGACAACGATCATTTGTGAAGCCCAATACAAGGGTGAAGATCCCTGAACAGGTAGATAAACAGCCATTCTGATGTCAAATGAGAAAGTGGACTTGAAGAAACCTGTAAGCTGCTCATTAAAACCAAGAGGTTCCCCAACAATATGACAAAGGAGCAGACGCTCCTGCTGGTCTCTGGAACACTCACTCTCAATCTCGCTCCTGTGTCTGTGGATCCAGAGAAAGCCTTTTCCAGAACATGCTTCCCTCTGGGACCCAGGGGTGTTGAGTAAACACTGGTTCGGTGGGAGGTTTGGGAAGATACCCCTTTCCCGATTGCTTCCCACTGTTGCTGAAGGGAAATCCAGGAGAAGTCCTGAAAGAACTAGAATGTGGACTAAATTATGGAAACTAAGGAAAAATGGGAATAACGGGAAGGAAATTTCTGCCAAACAAGGAAAACTTGGTTTTTCCCTCCCCATCCAAGAGAACTTTCAATAGTGTATGATTCTCTATGATGGCAAGCTTGGCTGGCCCCACACAAGGACTTCTAATTCCCAAGGAGCAAATTTACCTGCCTCTGCTGATTCAGTGGGGTCCCTGCTCCCGGCTCACCAAGAACCCAAGCCAGCAACCTCCTTCCAGCCCGGAGCTCCACTGTACACCGTTCAACCTGGATCACGGGCTAACGGCACCTTCTGGGTGCCCGGTCACGGCCTGGCCATTCTGCACCTCTCCCTAAGGGTCAGCCACTCTTAGTTAACAATAGTCTGTGCTTTACAGACCAAGACTGCTCACTTGATCAAAGAGCTTTAAAATATCCTGGCAAACCAGGAGCCCATTGTTCTAATGTGAATCAGGGCACTGTATCCACTTATTTTGTTTTGAAAAGAGGATTTATTCCGATAGCCAGAATAACTTTCCTTATAGATAAGCATGGCAAGAGCCTTAATAGGCATATTTGAATTTTAAAATGTGGCAACCTATATGACAGAAATATATGACTGTAATCTTCCTCTATCTTCTCTAATCTCCACCTCTTCTTTTCTCCTTTCTTTAATCAAAATTGGGAAACACAGTTGGACAAAAGGATAGAATATTTAAAATCTATTGGGTTGACAAGGAAAAAGAATTACCCACCAAAGTAAATATACATCGTGGTCTCCCCCTTTTAATTGAAGAGGCTTCATTGTGATACTGAAGAGTAATAATCTACTTTGGACACATATCTATTTTTCTTTTATAAGCAAACTCATATTTTCTTAGAGCTCCCCTTGCCATTTTCCCCTTTTGATATTCTGCCAAATTTTAAGACACTGCGAGACACTTAATTCAGAAATCCAGAAGTTCCTGACAAAAAAAGGAGTAAAAGACCAGTTCCAATGTAGACCACCCCACCTGGCTCTCAGCAGGAAGCATGCACATCAGTCCTTCACTCCCTCCTGTTTTTAGTGGGTGTGGCAGGGGACTCTGATGATAGTATTTGGAAGAAGAGAAGCAGAGAGAAGGCGGGAAAAGAGTAAAGAAATAAAAATCTATCTTTTCTGGGTCTCCAGTGGTGTCTGCTTTTTTCTTTAGACGATCTAACTGCAGGTGGAAACACTCTTCTCTCCTCTTCCTTTGGCACGAAGATGCTGGGATGTGCTAAGGGTAAAGGTCTCCGGGGGCTCCCAAGTCTCTTGTCTCAGTTCTTCTCGGGTAGTCGTCTCCAGAGCCGAAGCCCATGGCTTCTGGATAGCTGGAAGATCCCTGAGGTGAAGGGAACTCCTCAGCAGAAGAGTGAGTCCGGTGCCCGAACACCTTTTCCTGCAGCTCCGCGATGTCATTGCGGATGTCAGCCAGCATAAGCAGCAGGAAGTCGAAAGAACCAGGGGGTCCCTGTGCACATGAGAGGAATCAAAACCAGGACACCACAGACTCAACTCTCTGCTGAGTGATGGCTTCCATAGGCCCCATGATTTGCTGGTTGCGCAGCTTGCTGGCAATTATTTAGTTGATAGCTCTGTGTCCCAAACAGAGTAAACATAGGGACTACTGGAGTAGCCTGGGGGATTCCTAAGACTGCCTTCTAATTCCCTCCTCTCTCCTAGGAGCTTCAGTGACATATTCACCTCTCTTCCCCCCAATTCTAGGCTATGTCAAATCTGGTAGAATGAAAGACTATGAGAATGACCCTTCTAAAGTAACTTTCCAAAGAAACCTGGAAAAGACTCATGAAGGCCACAGAGTAGTTGTTAAGAGGTTGGGTTTCTGTTGGGTTTGAATCTCAACTGACTAGCTGTGTGGTCTCAGGCAAGTTAATTAATTTCTTTGGGTTTTGGTTCCCATTCTGTAAAATGGGGATATAACAGTTTCAGTTTCATAGAGTTCACAGCTGAAGATTCAAGTGAGTTGATACATGTACAGGGCTTAGAGCACGATAAATACTCAAAAATGTTATCTGTTATTTTCTTTAAGTGAAATCATTAAAATGTTTATAAGCATGGCTGACTATAACTGCAACTTAAATGAAGTTGAAAGTATGTTATAAAGGCATCCATTCCTCATTGACCAGGAAAGGTCCAAGCAGAGGTTTCCTAATTTTTCTATTGATTGAACACCTTTTATCATTATATAGTACTTATCAAGCCTTAATTTCTAGGTAGTACTGTGTGGGGCATGGTAATATAATGTGTGAACATGCATGTTCCGGGTTTGTTAGTAACCTGTAGTAAAATCTTTACCACCACCTCCTCCCCGCCAGTCCCCACCCTCTGTTGCTGTGGCTACCACCTTAGAAACAGCAGCGTACATCTGCAAAGCACTTAGTGATGTACAGTATTTTGACGTCATTTGACCCTCACAGTAACCACCTGAGTGTGGCAGATCAGATTCCACTTGGCACTGCACAGGTGAGGAATGGATGCCCCAAAATGCTAAGTGACACAGCCACAATCAGAGAGCCAACAGGTGGAAGAGTTGAGATGGGAACCCAGACCTCCTACCTCCAAGGCCAAGGCTCTGTGTCTTCCTTCAGAAATTACACTGACTTCTTCCAAAGCAATGGCGTTGTCGGAATTTTCTGTGGTTTTGAGTACTACTAATGTTCATTTTTAATCTCCCAGATGCCACACATGTACCCAACTAATTTCTTCTCAGCGGTCCCAAGTGGCCCTGCACGTCTCTGCATTTTTTGGAGGGGATGGTCATCTGACTCGCTAGGGTTATAGTAGCGGCTACATTCTGAAATGTTCAGAGTTATGACTTAACCCCATAGATTTCTTTTCTAGTCCTTTCAGATGTGTTATGACATACCTGGAAACAGACTCATGGCATACTAGGGTTTTGAATCTTAGGAGAAGACATTCCAAATAAAGATTAGCCATGATAAAAGAAAAAACAACAGAAAACAAGTTTTCAAAATAAATCCCAATGAGCTGCTAAAGGTCTCCATGACTTCTGTTTGGGCAGGCTGAGTGATGGCTGGAAGGGGCTGGCTTTTGCTAATAAGACAAATTTACAGGCTCATCAGGGTGGCATCCCTGAGAACGTTCCCACTGGGGAGGCAGGACAGACGGCGCTACTTACTGGAGACCCTCTGGGTCCAGGCGCTCCTCTCTCCCCCTAAAAGCAGAAAGGTTGGGTTAGCCTTCTGGACCACGTGGATGCTGCCACCAGTCTCTATTTAGACATCACCATAACCATCTCCCTGCATGAAACAACAAATATTTTCTATCGGAAACAAATGTAAGCTTGAAGCTGGATGCAGGGACCACTTATTTCAACAGATCTGCTTGGGTAAATAAACTCTCATTCTCATTTCCCCTGAGGCCACATATTTTCAAGCCAGATCTGACAAGAGGAATGCCTGTATTTCCAGGCAGCGTGTGGAATGACTTAGAAGCTTACTAAAGTAACTTACACTGACTTCTTTATGATGTAAGCAGCAGGCAGCTCTCAAAGCAAAACCTCCCACTTGCACAGAACGGAACTTCTCCTGTTCTTGACTTAAACATATCAAAGAAATGGGGACACACACAAAATAGCCCTACGAAAGAACACTTCCTAAAGAGAAAAACACGTACTAATATTACAACACAGAGGCTTATTTAAAATTTAAAAGGTACTCTTTCTTAGGAGTGGTTTTGGTTGTTTTTGTTATTACGGTAGTTGCATATTTTAAGAAAATTGTTTTTTAGATTTTCTTCCAAGCTTTGGGTATTCCAAGCTTTGAGTATTCATATCTCAATTTTGCCACATGCAAAATGGGGACAGTAAACAGTGCCTGAGCTTCACTTGATGCCTGCACAAAAGATCAAAATTAAGCAGCTGTAGGCTTTTAAGGAGCCCCTCTTCAGACTTACCTTAGAACCATCTCTTCCTGGTGCACCTGGTGGACCCTACAAGACAAAGATCTAGTTTAACAGAAGGAAAAAGCATGGGATGAGAACATGCTTTCCCCAACACCATTAAGTGCATCTTTGGTAAAATACTGACCACAGGGCCCCTCCGGCCTTGTTTAATGTGGGACAGATCAGGAGATGGTCCCATGGGTCCCATTGAGCCCCGTGGGCCAGGCTGCCCAGGAGGGCCTGGCACGCCGGGGAAGCCTGGGCTGCCCTTTGGTCCTGGTGAGCCTGTAAGCAAAGAACACCTCATTAGCTCCACATCCCATGAGAATGACAAGGGGCTCTGGCTGACAAGAGTCTGTGAGCCCCTTGCAGCCATTTCTGTTTGCGCTCTGCCCTTTGCCCTCTGACATCTCCACTGAGATGTCCCACAGGCATTTTAAATTTAACATGATCAAAAATTGACTTCCCCATCCTCCTCTCCTTTCAAGGACCACCAGTAACCCATCCACTCAGTCCAGAAACTTGAGAGTCTTCCTACAGATTTCCCTGTTTCCACAACCTCCTTATCCAATCAGTGACCAGGCCTATACATTTTGCCTCTTTAACGTCTCATAACTGTCTGCTCCTCTGTATCCCCTTGATCACAGGAAGGTGGTGGCTAATACAGCTGGATAGTGTTCAGAGCGTGCTTTCAGCAACAGAGAGACCTACGTCTGAACTTTGGACAAGTTGCCTGACCTCTTTGAACCTTAGTTTTTCATCTGTAATCTGGGTTAATAAAAATCTACCTTACAGAGTGGTTCTGAGTATTAAATGAGAGTTTAGATACACACACACCTCTCTCACTATCTCACACATGGAAGAACTAAAAACAAACTCTGCCAGGCCTTCTTTTTATTGACCTCAACTCTTGCTTCACAGCTGGGCCCTCTGTTTTCCACCACTCTTGTTTGCCCCTCACCTGTTCTTCACTATTCTATATGAATGTTATTTCTAAAACAAGTCTTATGGTGGAACTTTCCTACTTTCAACCCTTTGGTGCAAAAGTCTCAAGCCATTGGGATGGGGCAGCAAACTCTCCTGCAGGACCCAAATATCCACTACTACTGGGGTTGGGGCAGGAAACTCTCTCCTGTTCAACATCTGCCATGGCCACAAAGCAGAACTGGGCTGCCACAGTGGGGAGAAGATCTCACCTCAAAGTCCACGTGCACAGGTCATGCTGGGGACTGAGCTGGACCAGAGAACTGAAAATTTCCCCCCTCCCCCAACTCTACCGTAGAGTAAGAAGTAACAGCAGTCTACCACTGGAGGAAGAGCAAGAACGTGGAGGGAGAACCCCTCTGTGGCGGAGGGGTGTAGGGGCTGCCAAAAGCTGAGAACCACTGAGAAAAAACCATCAGCACCCAAGGCCTCCACTAAGCATGTAGTAACAGTACTTGATCATCGGAGGAATTTGAAAATTTGAAGACTGTGGAACACTGGAGGTAAAGATAGTAACAATCAATCCAAACCCAGCTCAAGGACTCATTAGATTGACTCAATTCTCCATGCCAGTGGCCTGATAAAAGAAGAGGACACCCATCTCCAGGAATAATTACTATGTACCCCAGTCTCTACTCTTCCTCTACAAACGATACCTGGCCTTCAATCAAAAATTTGGGGGCACAAAAGGAGTAAAAGAAAACAAAAATAATGAAAAAAAAAAAAACCATGCACACAAAACAAACAGCCCCCATTGTCAAGAGAGAGAGCAATCAATAGAATCGGACTCAGAGGTGCCCCAGATGTTAGGATTATCATACAGCGACTTTAAAATAACGATGATTACTATGTTAAAGATGTTAGCGGAAAAGACAGCTTGCTGGAACAGATGGGGAATTTCAGCAGAGAGACGGAAACTAGAGAAAAAAAGTCAAATGGAAATGCTGGAAAGAAAAAACACAATTATCAGAGACGAAAAATTTCTCTGCTAGGCTTATCAGCAGACTGGTCACAGCTGAGGAAGTAATCAGTGAACTTAAAGATAAGTCAATAGAAGTTATCCAAAATGAAACACAAAGAGAAAAAAGAGGGGGAAAAAAGCAAAACTGAGCATCCAAGAGAGGCGGGACAACATCAAACAGTCTAAGATACAAGTAGATGGAGTCTGAGGAAAAGAAGTAGAACGGCCTGCAGTGGGCCCCTTGGCACACAGAATAAAGTTCACACTCCTCAGCCTGGTGCACTAGGTCATTCCTGCTCCCTCTCTGGGCGTTGTTTTACCCCACTGCCGCCTTCCTAATCACCTCTTAGCCCCCATTCTCGAGAATAAACCACGCTACAGTGCACCACCCAGCCTAGATTCTTCTTCCCTCCTTTTCTGCTTTGCCTCCACCCTCATCTAATCACCATAGACCACATTTCTCCAAAAACATCTTGGCACTCCCTTCCCCATAAGAGAATTAACAGCTTACTTCATTGTGCACCATTATATGTATAGTATAATGTGTGCATATGTGTAATAGACAGATACATCTGTCAATATTAGATGTATAGATGCACACATGTACATATAGATATCTCTCTATACACAAACACATATACACATGTACAGACACACTCTGTACATGGATATATATACCCTGTTTATGTATATTATTATCCCCTGAATTTCCTAACAGTGAAAAATGGTGAGATTTCATATAAAAACAGAAGTTTCTGGCTTCTGTTTGAAAACAGGAAGAACTAAAATGTGGACCTCTCTCTTCCCACTGGCACAATCACCAGAGCTCTATGTAGGGCTGCCCTTTAAATGGGGCCACATGCTCTTGGGTTTAGTTCAATTCTCCTTACTCCCTGTTGCTCAAGCCCAGCTCCCTTCATTCATCTATGCTACCTGCCTGGTCCATGTAGACATTGAGGGTTTAAAAAATTTTTTTTAAATTCTTTTCAGAGGCCTAAATTGACAGAGCACTGGGAAATACTGAGTTTAAGAATAAGCAATATGACTGTTTTTGTGCCTGCTTGTAATAATCGTTTGTATGTATGCCAGAATTTGGTTGTACCAACCATCATGGGGGTTGATGGCGAAGAGATCTATAGGTCTCATCTACCTTTAACCACAGACATGGAGGGTTGTCAACAGCCACTTTGGCTGGGGCTGGGCTTGTGGTGGGGTTGGGGTATCCCCTCACTTCTGTATATCTCAGCTACACAGTGAGGGAATACCTCGCTGGCTCCACAGGGATTGTGGCTGCTAAGCGGTGGGGTGCAGCTTAGTGCAGACTCCAGCATGTTCACCTCTGCATTAGGCCTCGAACATCAGCGGTAGAGATGAGGTAAAAGAGAGTGGGCACTTTGGGAGTATTTTTTAAAAAATTGTGGTAAACAACATATAAACAACATAACATAAAAGTTACCATCTTAACCATGTTTAAATGTAGTTTAGCAGTGTTAAGTACATTCACACGGTTGTGCGACAGAGCTCTAGAACTTTCTCATCACGCAAAACTGAAACTCTATACCTACTGAAAAACTACTCCTCATCTCCCCCTCCCCCAGCTCCTGGCAACCACCATTCTCCTTTCTGTATGTATGAATCTGACTACCTTAGATACCTCATGCAAGTAGAATCATACAGCCTTTGTCTTTTTGTGGCTGGCTTATTTCACTAAGCATAATGTCCTCAAGTTTCACCCATATTACAGAATGAAACAGGATTTTCTTCTTTTTTAAGGCTGAATAATATTCCACTGCGTGTATATACCACGTTTCATTTGTCCATTTATCCATTGATGGACACTGGGGTTGCTTCCACCTCTTGGCAGTTGTGAATAGTGCTGCTATGAATATGGGTATGCAAACATCTCTTCAAGATCCTGCTTTTAATTCTTCTGATATCTACCAAGAAGTGGGATTCCTGGATCACGTGTTAGTTCCATTTTTAATTTTCTGAGGAACCTTCATACTCTTTTCCCTTGTGGCAGCACCATTTTATATTCCCACCAACAGCACATAAAGATTCCAATTTCTCCATATCTTCACCCACACTTGTTATTTTCAGTTTTTTGATAGTGGCAGGTCTAATGGGTGTGAAGTGTTATCTCACAAGTTTTGATTTGCACTTCTCTATGATTAGCGACGTTCAGCATCTTTTCATGTGCTTATTGGCTATTTGAATAGTATTATTGGAGAAATGTCCATTCAAGTCCTTTGTTCACTTTTAAATTGAGTTATTTGATTTTTTTGTTGTTGAATTATGGAGTTCTTTTTATATTCTGGACACTAACCCCTTTTCAGATACATGATTTGCAAATATTTTTTCCCATTCTGTAGACTGCCTTTCACTCTGTTGACTGTACCCTTTTATGTAGAAAAGATTTAAAGTTTTATACAATCCTATTTGTCTATTTTTGCTTTTGTCATCTGTGCTTTTGGTGTCATATCTAAGAAATCATTGCCAAATTCAATGTCATGAATGTTTTCGCCTAGAAGTTTCATAGTTTCAGGTCTTATATTTAAGCTGATTTTTGTATCTGGTGTAAGGTAGGGTCCAACTTCATTCTTTTGCACATGGAAGGATATTGGTTTTAACCCGTTTTAGACTGCCAACTCTGAGAGTGTGTGGGGTGTGTCTTAATTGTCAGCACACTCTCAGAGTCCCAGGTACATAGCAGGCTGCTTAGTAAATGTTTCATGTCAAATGACTGCACTGAAGAGGCTGGGCTGATTGTTGTGCTGTAATTATTCCTCAGTGACGTCTCTTCCAAATGCACACAGTAATTACTTTTTTTTTTTTAAAGATTTTATTTTTTTCCTCTTTCTCCCCAAAGCCCCCCAGTACATAGTTGTATATTCTTCGTTGTGGGTCCTTCTAGTGCACACAGTAATTACTTTTTGATCCTATCTAGCTCCCACTATAGGCAGAGCACAGTGACAGGACGGGATGACTTTGTTTTCACCAGAAAACAAAGAAACAAAGACTTCAGAGTTTTCATATTTGGGGAAGTCTTTTCTAGCTCATAGAACAATTACGCCAAAGTTAAAGGCAGTTAATGTTCCATCCAAACGTGTCTCACATCCCTACTCTCAAAGCTGGTTCCAGGTCACCCTGAAAGAGTTTATGTGGAAAGGGGACCCGAGCCCTCCTATAACTAAATACCTCCAATAGCACAATGACAGGCTAGAGATAATATATTACTCTCATTTACACAATCAATGAGCCTTAGGAATACTATATGTCAAGGACCTTTAAAATGTGGGGCTTTGATGTGCAAATGTCAGCAACTTCTATATAACAGTGGGGAGGGGGGGCAGAGAGCAGCAGCGAGCACTTCCCCATCACCAAAGCCAAAGGATTCCCACCCAGTGTAGCTTCGTATACTGGTACCCAGTCTGTGATTCGTCACAGGCCTCAGGGCTGGAATTTTAGTTAAGAGTAAGAGAAACCGTATTATCATTCTAGCTACCCTAACACATCTCAGTGGAGGGCATCACAAACTTTGATGCTGGATGTAAGGAGGGAGAAGGAAATAGGATTGGAGGAGAAAGCAAGGGCACAGTCCGTTGGAAAAGCTAGCCCTCAATCACGCGCTACTCCATCAAGGACCCTGGACAGCTCAAATCATGTTAGGAATCAGACAGAACTGGAAGAAAAGCTAGCAAATCATTCATTAAGAAGAAAGACAGCCAAAGGCTCCCTGTTCCTGGTTTGTCCCTGTTGGAGTGATATGTGGACTGGCCCGAGAGGAAGTTCCTCCAGGGAAGCAGAGCGAGAGCATTCTCTTAGAGAAGGGTGGAGAACACTGTGCTAGGAATCAGTTCTTAAGGAGAGACCTCAGTCTACTTAGAAGCAGCAAGAGGCTGCTTGTGTGTGGCATCTGCTGGAGAAAATACCACCATGACCCAGAGTAGCTCAGGCCACAAGAATGAACAAGAGGATAAACCAAACTCCTGGACCAGTTCCTATTCTCTGTACAGACTGAGACCCAGGCCACCTGTGTTTGATGGAAACCAGGAGATGAAAATGTATGTGAAGAAAACACATAAATAGTTTGAGAAGAATTTTGAGCCTTTGTTCTTGCTGACCTTTCAGCTAAAATCTACCCACTGTCCTTCCTGAGTGGACAAATCCTACCAGTCTTTCACGTCCAGCTCAAACCCCAAATCCCCAACCATGGAGGCTACGGTGATCTCTCCTCTTTAAGCTCCCACGCAGGAAGCACCTGTGTGCTTACTTGGGGCAAGCAGATACTGTTTTATTCTAGTTGCTTTCACTCTACGTGTGTTATCTTCCTGATTAAAATGTCAGGAGGTCATTTGCAACACCTAGCACACTGCTAGCTAAGCCATGATAATCAGGGATAAGATACTCCATGTTTTAGAATCACTTGCTAACCCTAATATCATTTCCTGTACTGGTGTGAAAAAAAAATCTATTGATCTATCTATCATGGAGAGACTCAAAATACAAAACATCTTGTGACTATTTTTTAAAGTTATCATAGAGTATTTTCTGACAGAATGACAGGACATTTGGGATTTTCTTCAAAGCAATAGGGTGAATCTCCAAAGCAGTATGCTGAATGAAAAGAGCCAGATAAAAAGAACACACACTGTGAGACTCCTTGCTCTGAAGTTCTAGAAGAGGCAAAACTGCAGTGAGAGAGAGCAGGTCAGTGGTTGCCTAGAGGTGGGAAAGGGGGAGTAGACTGCAAATGGGCACAAGGGAACTTTTTGGGGTGATGGAAATGTTCTCTATCTTGATATAGATATAGGTGGGTGGTTAGTAAATGCTTGATATAGGGTGCATACATTTGTCAAGACTCACCAAACTGTAATTTAAAATTTTATTTTATCTCAATAAGGTTGACTTCTAAAGAAAAATATATAGATATAAAAATAAATATTGATATAAACGTGTTGACAAATAATCAGGGAAGGAGGAAAGAGGATTGAGGAATAGCAGAAACGAGTCTGGCCGTAAGCTGTCAGGGCTGGGGGATGAGCCCACAGGAGTTCATTATACCAATCTATTTTTGTATATGTTAACATTAAAAAATAGTTTTTCATTTTGTTTCTCTGTAACTTAAAATGATCTTTAAGAGTCTTACCCAAACCCAGGACAATGACCTTTTTCTCCCAAATTGCTCTTGGTTATGAGAGTTTCTCAGGCTTCAGGACCCAATTTCCCACGGCCCTCTTCGCCTGCCGGTGTGGGGCCTCCCTGGACTCCTGCTTCTGCTCTCATCCATGGAAGCTTAGGAAGTCCATCCAGCCCCCACCAAACATGAGCTTTCCGCAGGCCTTGGCTGGGGACTATCACCCTTCTATGCCCTTCTCCACACTCACCGGGAGGGCCCTGGCCCCCAGGCAGGCCAGGGGGTCCTGGAAGGTAGGTGTTTGAGGCCAGCACCTTGTCACCAGTGACGTACTTGCCCAGGCCAGCAGCACTGTTGGGGAGCAGGGCAATCTGCAAAGAGAAGAGCAACCTTGGTCAGGAAGTGAAGGCTCCATTGCCAGGGAGATTCTGCGCACTTCTGTTATTTGCAGATGCTGCAAAGCCTTTTCATGGCAATTCCTCTTTATCTGAGCTAGTTTGAGCCCAAAGGGACTGTAGAGATCCTCTTTCTAAACGCAGAGGTCTTCTCGTGAAAACAGCTTGAATGTTGTTTTGAATGTTGAACTCCCTCCAGCTAGGTACTGGGTGAACATGGATCAGCTCCAGATTGCCTAGACATCACCATTAGACTCATTATTACCACTAATTAATGCAATCTACCTGTTTCAGACTTTCCATTTGTTATTTAATTACTTTATGTCTCAAATACTTGAGACCTACTATGTGCCAGGCGCTGTGCTTGGTTCTAAGGTGACCAAGACATGGTCCCTGCTCTTAAGGACCTCTCAGCCATGGAACCAGGACTAAGAATGCGGATTACAGTTACCTACACGCTCAGGTGTTTGGGAACTAGTGGGAGACAGTGATTTGTGATGGTTTTAACACATATTCATAAATTTTCTGACACTCGTACCTTCAAAAGATGAAGGCTAATTTCCCAGCCTCTGAGTGTGGGCCGTACTTAGTGTTTCTAATGCATAGAAAATGACAGAAGCAATAACCTGTGGATTTGTAAGATTTTCAGTAAGAACTGAATGCTACGAACCTCTGTTTCCTCACCGACAGAAGGGAACAGTAACACTCGCCTTTAGGACTGAGAGGATTAAATGAGGAAGTGTATACTGCGTGCCCAGCACAGGGCCTGGGACATACTAAGTGCTTAATAATTGGTCCTTCTAGTCTCTTTCTTCCAAGAAGCTGATTCAGGGACGCAAAATCTAGCAGAGAAAGGCACGTTTCTGAGGTTCAGAGCTATCCCCAGATGATTAACTCTGGATCCTGGAATCCCACAGAAACCAGATATCTCTGCAATTTTCTGAAGCAGGTTGCATCTGTCCCCACATCCTCCTGGGTGAGGCCCCATGTGGGGACCCTCTGCCCAGAGGGTAATGCAAGCTAGAAGGCCACGCATGGCAGATCGCACCCAGGCTCTGGGAGTGCTCCGATGTGCTAAACCCACCTTTGGACCTCAGCCTTCGAAAGAGGTGCCAACTATTTGCGTGTGATCAGAGGTGGCCAACTGCCACTGTGACCAAGCTGTGCCCTGTGGGGTTCAAAATCATCAAAGAGCACTAAATCAAAAATCGTGCAAAGTTGCCCCCAGAGGCTCCTATCAACCCTGAATTACAACGTTTGGGAGCAAGGAACATAGAGTTGAATGTTGATGGGAACCACCATCGAGTTTTCTGTACCTTCCACCTTCATGGGCCAGTCGGCATGTCTCACCTCTCATTTCCTCTCTCAGGGACTTCCTCCTGCCCCAAGAGACTGGAGACGCCCAGTCAAGTTCTGATGGGGCAGAGTGAAGCACACTCTGTTGACAACGTCACACAAATAACCCTGGGATTTCACAGGATCACGGCAGGGAAATGGAGTGAAAGATGATCACAAGATCTTGAACGCCCACGCCCAGGCCCAGGGGGTGCCTATGGAGAACTGCGAACTACATCTACTGAACTGCAGCTAAGATGCAGGCTGTGAATGGCTCCAGGGAGGCCTGGGAAAGTTTTGCTGTCTGAGATGACCTTCTCTGGCTTCAGAAGGTCCTCGGTCTCCTGCACTAGTGTCTACCTCTGGGCATGGAGGTTTAGGAATGATTGGCAGGCCTGTTACAAAACAGGATTCTGATGGTGACCTCTGGCCAAGATCCCCTTCTCCTGCCAGGTGGCTGCTGGGTTTGAGGCCATCTTGATCCAGCTTTAGAAACTGATGATTTTTCTTATTCATGGAGACAGATATTCTTGCTGATGGAAGAAATCCAATATTAATGAAAAGTGGTCATGATAGCATGCGGTTTGCACTTCGGCAAACAACTTTCACCTGTTACATCCTTTGGAGAACAAATTCTTCCAGCTCCTTGGCAAGGTGACTACCCTGGTCCCGTATCCCACCAGCCCCTTAATGAAGTGCTTGCAATACTTCTAAAAGGCAAAATCATGGGAAACCAAAGAGGGTTTCAGCTGTATGTACCCCTGCAGCCCGGCATGAAGAATGGGTAGAGCCATGAGGCCAAAGGCGTTGCTCGCCCTCCTCCTGCTCAGTCTCCCTCGTGGGCCCAGGGAGCATGTGTCAGGCTCTCCTGGGGTCAAGGTCCTATTGCCACCTCAGCTGCCCTAGGTGACCTATATGAGCCTGGGATGCTCCCCTGTCTGGAACGTCCTCCAGAGGTTTTTTTTTTTTTTTCTTCTTTTCTTGCAGTTCTCACTGCGGTCTATCCAGCTTACGGAGTGAGAAGGTTCAGAAGGCAGGAAGCTCAAAGAAGCAACAACACTGTCTTCCAAAGGTCCCTCGGTACCTGTAGCACTTCTAAGCATTCACTCCTAGGAAGCTGAGGGGCCCCCAGCTAGTATTAACATCCTTGGGTAAGGAGAGCCTCGTAGGTATGAGCTAGGAGATTCCTGACCACCCACTTTCTTCCAGATAAATGGTCTTCCCCTACACTTTGAGAAGACCTAGTGTTCCCTGAAAGATACAAGGAATGGCACTCAAGTCCCCCATGACCATTACTCAGAATCCACTAGGGGTGACCATAAGAATTAAAATCTTGTGCAATCTGAGTCAGTTTTGTACAATTTCAGGTCAGAGTTCACGGTTCAAAGTCACTCCCAGGACCCAGCTGCATTCCAGGAGTTTATTTACAATGGTGCTGGTGTCACTGTGTCGTAGCAAGAGACCACTCCCACCTGCAAATGTGTGTCTGCGGCCCCAGGGTGGAACTGGAGTGAAGCAATGAGGGAGGGAAATTTATAAGCAAATCTACTCCAACCAGGGGACGGAGCGTCAACACTGGCAGCTGAAGCCTGATCCAGTTATCTACTTCCAATAGAAATAAGCTACATAACCTGGATTTCCTCATCTACAAAATGAGGATTGTACCATCCACCCAAAAGGGCTGCTGGGAGGGAAAGTGATGACGTCTTCAACATGCCTGGCTCAGCCTCCAGACTAGTAACCTCCAGTAGCCACCATGGACACAGTGGAAATGCTCTGCCCAGGGCAGATGCTCTTGGCTCTGCTTCTAAGTAGCTGTGTGACTCTGGGTAAGTCCCTTCACCCTTCCAGATTCTCATCTTCACATCTACAGAACAAGAGGTTTGGACCAGATGATCATTTTTGGACTTAAAATTTTGTATGCAAGACTGGAGGATGGGACCTGCACGTGGATGGACTTTAGAGACACTCCCCCGTGCCCTTTCCAGCTCTCTCTGCTCCCTTGTAAAAGTCATGATGTGATTGAGTAAATGTTGACCTCAGTTTCCTGGCTGACCTCCTGTTGGGTGATTACATTCCAGCTCCCGTCAGTTCCTCCATGTGTCAGCAGGATGAGCAGGAAAGAAAGGCACCGGCCTTGTGGAGGCAGCTGTCCCAAATTCCTGCTTGACTTGCTGCACAAACTCAGCAGAGGATGAGCTTATGGGATGCAGGGGCTGGGGAAGAAGGCTGTCATAACTCAGAAGAGTCTATGTTTGTCTTGGCTTCCAATCAGTGGAATTATGAGTATCATTATCTCGTATTAGCCTCCATAGTGAACCATCTACCTCACAGAGCTGTTAGTACAAATCAGTTAGACGCTGCCAGTAAAGCACTTTGTAAGGTCATATAATTAAAGTTAATTACCTATTTGGTAAACATTTACAGAGTTCCTTCTGGGTGGCAGGTACTGTTCTAAGTCCTTTATAAATATTAACTCATTTGATCATCATGAAAACCCTATGTAGTACATATTATTATTATCCTCTTTTTATTTTTTTTTTTGGAGGAAGATTAGCCCTGAGCTAATGTCTGCTGCCAATCCTTTTTTTGCTGAGGAAGACTGGCCCTGAGCTAACATCTGTGCCCATCTTCCTCGACTTTATATGTGGGATGCCTGCAACAGCATGGCTTGACAAGCAGTGCGTAGGTCCACACCCGAGATCCGAACCAGCGAACCCTGGGCCGCCGAAGCAGAATGTGCAAACTTAACTGCTGCATCATGGGCTTGGCCCCTGTTATCCTCTTTTAATAGA
Organism: Equus caballus; assembly: GCF_041296265.1. NCBI lineage: Eukaryota > Metazoa > Chordata > Mammalia > Perissodactyla > Equidae > Equus > Equus caballus. The sequence continues at coordinate 84,882,768 of NC_091691.1, forward strand.
ACTGAGGCACAGAGAGGTTAATAACTTACCCAAGGTTACACAATCAGCAAGTGGTGGGGCCAGGATTTAACCTTAGCCAATCTGGTTCTGAAATCTGTGCTCCTAACCACCACACCAAGCTGCCTCTCTTAATATTACTAGTGATACTTGGCAAGGCAATCTACCATCACTTTAACATGGATTCATCTGCCCAACAATCCTGAGAAGATCCACTTAACAGAGCAACTAGATCAAGGTAGCAGAGGAAGTCACCAAGGATTGAGAAGCCACATATTTGCCTGGCATTAAAGGCGGCACCAGAGTGAGCAAGTGCAGCCAGCAGGTTGAACATCTGCTCATGCTTTTGAAACCTCCTGGACCTCTAACTTCTGAAGCTTCCATTGCCTGCGCTGCTCCACTGGGCCAGTGTTGGTTGACTTACATTGTAGGCGTGGTTCCCCAGAGAAGACAGCAAGCTTATTTAAGGTAGGACTCTCCTGTATACCGTGTTTATTTCCCCCTCTCCCAGCCCACGGTGGGGCACAGCAGGTGCTCCACAAACACTTCCTGAATCCTTCCTCACACTTCCATCCACTGCTCTGTGGCAATGACACTCTCACGTCAAACAGTCCCCACATGTCCCTGACCCAATCACAGCCTCCTCCTTCCCCTCCAAGTAACCGCTATCCTGATTTTAATCACCTCCTGCATTTAAAGAAATAATTTACCACCGAACTGTGCATGCCAGACACTATGGTTTAATCTTTTTTTTTTTTTTTTTTGAGGAAGATTAGCTCGGAGCTAACATCTGCTGCCAATCCTCCTCTTTTTGCTGAGGAAGACTGGCCCTGAGCTAACATCCATGCCCATCTTCCTCCACTTTCTATGTGGGACGCCTACCACAGCATGGCTTGCCAAGCGGTGCTATGTCCGTGCCAGGGATCTGAACCGGCGAACCCCAGGCCGCTGAAGCAGAACGTGTGAACTTAACTTAACCACTGGGCTGGCCCCTATGGTTTAATCTTGCCCATTTAAAAAGTGATCTTTTAAGTCTCTTTTAATCTGCAAGTCACCGCCCCACCTCTTTCTTTTCCTTATGATTCACCCATTGAAGAACCCAGGGCATTTGCCCTGTGAAGTTTGCCACAGTTGGGATCTTGCCCATTGTACCCTCAAGGGGCAATTCAACATTTGCAAACCATTTTACACCATGGGCTTGGCCACGGTCCAGAACACCAGGTCCCTACTTCTTAGCCAACGTTTATCTGGGCAGATGTCCTACGTTCTTTTTTGAACAGAACAGATGGCATCAGCAGTAGATGAAGTTAAAAACCAACCGACAATCCCAACACCAGCACAGGAGCAGAAGCGAAGAGACCTGGGGTGGGTCTGGCCCGCCTCGTGGGCAGTGACTTCACCTCTAGGAGAATATCAGCATCCTTCTCACAGGGTCATGGTGAGAATGAAATGAGATCTTGGATACAAAACTGCTCGAGAAACTGCAGAATGCAACACATTCTAACAGGCACCTTTAAAAATGAGCTGCTTCTCATAACGCTCCCTGAGTGTCAGTGTTGGCTCAGACCTGCCCCAGGGCACTTGTAGGAGAATGAGTCTAAGGCGAACCAATTCCAGTCCAGCCCAACTGCACGAGAGTTACTAGCGTATTAAGACGTATTTGTTGTCGGATTTGTATGTGACTCTATGGCAGGGCCATTAAGGTGACAGGTGCTGTGACACAAAATTTTCAGCTTTTTAATATTTCTTCCTTCATGAATCATAAAACACTGCAGGGAGGTTAAGGGAATGCCAGATGTTTACTTAGCAACTGAGTTTCTGAACAACTTGTGAGACTTAGCAGCACTGATCGGAAAGATCATCCAGGCTGGAAGAGCTTCCCTCTAGCTCTCGGATTATTGACCATCCAGGGAAGGAAACTGAGGGCAGCTTTAGGCCCTGAGACATCGATCAACTGCCTCTCCCAAGCCCTAACCCTCTGGCCTCTGGAATACAAACCTACTTCTTCCATCAACTCTTTTTTGGATTCACTCAATAAATACTAATGTCAATCCAAGCTTGGCCTGAGGACATTTGTGTGGGATGCACTTATTTATATCTATGTTTATACTGATATCCTTACAAGGCTTCCTGCCTGGGCTCCCTATTGGATCACAAATTATTTAAGATCATGATTATGCATCGCCTATATATATTTACAGTCACGTTCCTTAACGATGGGGAGACATTCTGAGAAACACGTCATTAGGTGATTTCATCTGTGTGTGCACATCAGAGTGAACTTACACAAACCTAGATGGTATAGCCTACTACACACCTAGGCCATATGGTACTAATCTATGGGACCATTGTTGTATATGTGGTCCATTGTTGACTGAAACGTCACTGTGCAGCGCACGGCTGGACACGTCTCTGTTAAAGTTGACAGATCCTCCAACAACGTACAGAAGGCCTGCAAAGCCCTTCCTCTTCTCAGCCTGTTGACCTGCGCGTTTCCCTGGCAGCCGTGGTTCTCATTAGGGGCTGCCTGCATGTTTGCTGAACACCGAAAAGCAATGTTGTCTTATGCGCACTCTTTTGTCCTTTAGAATAAATAGATGCCAAAGTTAAACAGATTCTATACGCCTTTCTGACATACTAACAGCCTTGAGTGGAAGCAATGAAAAAACAAACCAGTAAGTTTATGTGTTACCAGCACAGCGCAATTTCTGAGTCACTGACAAACTGGTGAATTGACTGACCTTAGGTATAACAAATACCACCGATTTGGGTCCAGGACAGTTGTTCCAGAAATCAGGCCACTGGATCCATCACGGGGCATTACTCACAGCATAACAACGTTACCAGAAATCTGTTCCTCCGTCCGGCATGCGTGGGAGCCTTTTACAAGGGGAGTCAGGGATCTAAATGGCTGCTTTCTGAGGTGCGGGGAGCCCAGACAAAGCACAGGCTGTAACTTTCAAATGTGCAAAATAAAGCGGCTGCAGAAACTCATCACTAGCATATGGAAGTTTATGGAGAGGATGTTCTCTATCGATAAAATACAGACAAAATATTAGGTAAAAGGGAAGTCTTTAAGTCTGCCCCAGGGCCACGTGTCTGCATGTTTATTTTCCAAAAAGTCACACTAGGCACAGCTCATCCTCTCCACAGCTTCGCCAGGTGCCTCTTACCCAGCGGTCCATTTAACAGTCACCTTATCAACCCCCGCCTTTGTCGTGTTCTGTTGCCCTTTAGGCGGTCAGCGCTGAGGGCGGGTGGGCAAAGCATCCAGTCCAAACCTAGCCGGCACCAACCTCAGCGAATGCTCAATGAGGTTGTGGATGATGACTGATTTTCTTATTGTATCTAAACATCTTTCCGCTTTCTCTCTGCCAAGTCCTCCTCCCATTTCACAGGATGCTTTCTGACACACTAGGCACGTACCTTTTGCTTCAGCTGCAGCACCGTCTGCTTCATCTGGTGAAACTCCTTGCACGAGGCACAGCAGGTCCCAGCTCTCACCGCGTTCTCGGACTTCTCCTCGTGCCCTGAGAGGGGAGACGGGCTCGGTCCATCTGGGTGGCCGGAGGACATCCAGACCCAGAGGGACAGCATCAGGAAGGGCAGGCCCAGGGCAGAGCGGCTGACAGGGGAACGTGTGAGGGATAGTTCCCAGGTCACTGACAGCACGCCAGGGTCAGAGGACAGGGGAGGGGCCCTGGCCACACTTTGGGCTCAGATGTTCCCATTTAGCATCCCAACGTCTTCCTCCTCTATGTGTGAAAATGTGAACCACGGCCCTTTTATCAGTGCCTTTCCAGGAGGCAGGCTCTATCAACCTGACGTGATTTATACTCCCCTCCGAGGGCCAAGGATCATACGCTGTAAATTATCCCCCCAGCTCAGGCAACGGGTCTCGGGCGCATGGCTCATAAAGCTGGCCTTCATCGCTTCTGATAATCTACTGTTTAAAGGGAGCATGGCCAGGCCGGGCGGGGTCAGAGGCTGGGCAGAGATGTGAAGCCAGGATAGAAAACATGCCAGACACTCTGGACACACCCATCTGGGGCAAATGGGGCAGGTGCTGGGAAGGCAATCTGGCCTGTCCACTGTGGAGGGCCCAGTGCTGTCCTGTAGAGCATTGGGAGCTCCAAGGGCTTTTTGTAAAATCACATTTTGCTAATGAATGAATGGGTAAGTTAAATGTGACATGGCCAAGAATTCACACAGCTCTCATCTTACTGGCACTGAAGTGGGCTACACAAGCCTGTGTACGGGGGAAACTAGATACCTGGGTCAGCTTGCTACTGATAGGTAGGTGCAGACTACCCAGGCCTGTGCAGAGGGTGGGGAGGTGTAGGCCCAGGGTGGGCGTGAGAGGGTGTATGAGGGTTTGTTGGGAGGCGGGGGGGCAGGACAGTCTGACACCCAGGCAAGTGCAAACTCTCCTAGCTCAGAAGCCCTTTGGTGTCGGGCCAGGGGAGCAGACAACCACTGCTACCTGGAACGTCACCCGAGGACAGTCAAGTAACACATCTCCCAAGTCATTTCTTGGGCTTCTTGGCTCACATGCTTTTCTTACTCCTCCTCTGTTCTGGGAAGCCCTCTTTGCTGTCTCCATTTGTGGAATCCTACCAACTGTTAAGACCCAGTTCGAATGTTCCATGAAGCCCACTCTTTCTATCCATAGATGCTGCAGTCCTCTGAGATCAGGCAGCATATACCACGTGTCCCACTCAAATGGCGGGTATTCCAGGCTTCCCTGTGGAGGTGCTACTAGTGTACCTGCCAGCGTGTAAGCCATCTAAGAATCGGAGCTGCTTTTTGGTATCTCATATAGCAGATGCTCAACAAATGTTCATGAGATGGGGTATCATAGGTTGAAATGTCCCCAACCCGCATTCATACATTGAATTCCTAACCCCCAGTGCCTCAGAACATGACCTTACTTGGAAATAGGGTCATTGCAGATGTAATTAGTTAAGCTGAAGTCATACTGGAGTAGGGGGGCCCCTAATCCAATTTTGACTGGTGTTCTTATAAAAAGGAGAGATTTGGACACCAACTTCACACCAGGTAAAGATGAAGGCAGAGATCAAGGTGATGCAGCGGGAGCCAAGGAATGCCAAGACTGCTGGCAAACCTGCAGAAACTAGGGGAGAGGCCTGGAGCAGATTCTCCTCCACAGCCCCAGAAGAAACCAACCCTGCTGACACCTTAATCTCCGATTGGAGTCTCCAGAACTGAGACAATACACTTATGCCCTTTAAGCCACCCAGATGGTGGCACTTTGTTACAGCAGCCCTAGGAAAGTGACACATGGATGGATGGGCTGCGCACTGGGAGTGCTCCACGCTCAGGTGCACCTTCCTCGTGCAGCCCAGCCGCTCTCTCCCACGGGGTCAGTCCCCTTCCTGGTGATATACATGGTGACCGGCGTTTCTGCTCTTTGGGAGGTGAGGGGGCCCACAGGCGACTTGGCAGCTGAGATCTCAGACCATCACCTGCAGCACAGCGCTGGGCATTCAGAGCTCACTGGCCACACCCCCATCCCTGCACCTCGTGGGAGGCCTGTGGCTTGGAGCACACAAGCTAGGAACACATGTCTTAAGCGAGCAGACTGAAGTAGTGAAGCAGTGCTCTGTCTAGCTGAGATGCCATAAACCCTTCTCTCTCATCCACTTATCCGTTCATCTGTTCATCCATCCATCCCACTCTCCCTTCCTCCCATTACGGAGCATCTGCCATTTTCCAGGCCTTGTGTGAGCCTTTGAGAATGCAAAATAAATGAGGACACCTGCTTAGCGATTTGTGATTGACCTTCCTTTTAAGGAACCAGTCCTGCTGGCAGAGCCACGTCATCATGAACAAGAGTTAAAAACCCATCTTTCCATTTCTACTCTTCCATACTCAGCTGAACTTTCCAATTGTTGGTGTCATTAAGGCAACTTGATAGTTTCATGATGATAAACCTCTTTACCAGGTTCAATCTCCTTTACAGATTTGGGGAAAAAAAAAAAAAAACTAAGGTCCAGAGAAAGAAAGTAATTTGCTTTAGGTCTCCCAGATTGCTGTGTGCAGAGAAGTGCACTTACAGGGTCTGAATCGGGCATTGTGGGGCCGCAGTGAGCCCACTATTGGGAGTTCTGTTGGGGATCCCTGAGAGGCATCTGCCAGGCACGCTGTAGGTGAGCGGTTCTCCAGTGTGATCACTAGACCAGCAGCATGTGGGTGCCCGTGCTCAGAAACCAGAAACCCTGGGAATGGGGCCTAGTGCGGGGTTTTGAGAAAGCCCTCCAGGTGACTGAGGACACGCCAAGTTCAATGATCCCTGCTCCGGGGAAGAGGCTCCACTGAGTGACCTTTTACCTGAAGGTGCCAGGCCCGTTTGCTGTCCCTTTCTGAAATGATCAGAACACAGAGATCAAGATTAACTTTGTCCAAGAGCCTTTGAAGCTTCCACAGACACAGGAGGTAACACAAGAGTGAGCAGCGAGGGCTCTGGTAGAGTCAGACCATCAGGATTCGCATCCTGATGCTGCCACTCAGTCCCTTTTAGGTTGGAAGTCGCAGCTTCTGTGATCGTCTGCTCCTCAGGCAGTAAAATGACAACAGCACTTGTGACCTGGGTCGCTGTGAGGCGTCAATAAAATAACACCTGTAAGTTTCCAGAACAGTGCCTAATACACGGCAAGCGCTCCGTAAATGTTAGTATCATTGTTATCGTTGGTATTGCTAAGTTCTCCACAAAATTATAGATGTGGGGTCGGGTTCTTTACATCATCCTTTGGAAGGAGCTCTCAGAGGGCCTGAAGATAAATAAAAACACGTGATTCCTTTGTGTGTAGACCTGGAACAGTCTCTTCTGAACTGGGCTTCATCCACTCTGCAATTTGTCTGCAGTAATGTCAAACGTGGAGCTAAGATAATCCTGCATATGCTACATTAATAATTCACTTAGAAATCTGGGTAGACATCTCTGACTCTGTATGTTTTCAGTCCCCTCAATTCATGCTGTGCTCATGGGTCTCCAAGAAAAGCTGGGCAAAGGATCACATTTTGCTCCAACCCACCCAGATTTAAAAGTTGTAATATTACAAATTAGCCACATGGGGGCGCGTAGCTCTAAATTTGACTGGTGTTGAGCAGGATCTCCATCCTAAGCATTAGAAATAGAATTCCTTACATACCACATTAATAATATTTAATAAACTCAGAAAAACTAAAGAATGTTCCCAGAATACTTCATGCGGGTAGTGTCACAAAGGAACAAAATATGTTTGTTTTTAAAATTGACAGTGCAGGTCTGTGCCCTGGCAATAGTTCTCAGTCCTGTGTCACATTACAACCACTTGGGGGTGCTTTCAAAAATCCCGCCGACTAGGCTGCACCCCACCCATCGGGGGTCACAACAAGGGAACAGCGCCAGCATTTTTTTACAGCTCCCTAGGTTGAGCACCACGATCTATGGATTAGTGGAGCTTGAAAGTTATATGAAACACCTGGCTGTCCCCGGCACTTTGAACTGTAATAAGTGATCTCAGGGGCTATGGTCACTTTATCAGAAAATAAACAAATGTTGGAAAATAGAAACCAGCAAGCTAATTATTGTGGAGCCAACATGTCCTTAATTTGTCTCCTCACTGGTGCTACAAGCTCCCTGGGATGACTGAACTGGCTCCAGCCACATATTTGCAAAGAGAAAAAGGGACTGTGTGTCATTCTTGCCTATTAGCCAGACGGCTGTGTCACCATGTCTGTGCGTGCACAGCAACCTCTCAACTGTCAGAGGCAATGCTCAGGCCGGCCCCTTCTGCTCTCCGCCCGCCTTTCTAACAACTAGCGGAGGCTGTGTTCAATTTTAAATTCCTCTAACTATAACGTTATAGACATTGGACAATGCAAAGTTTAACCAAAAAAACAGGCCGAGGGAGAGGAGGTTTCAGATCCCATGTGTTTGTACTCAATAATTATTATCTCTTCATCAAAAAAAGTGATCTTGATGAAATACTGGGCTTATTACCCTAAAACAGATGACACCACTTAGCTGACTCTGTTCCAGAGGCAGGCTCACTAGGCCCCCAACTTTTCTTATTGCTGAGCTGACTATCTGATGTTAATTATTCATCTTCTAGATGCTGTAAGGAAGGTTTTCTGTTGAGAAGGTGTTGACGTGGGGCATGTCTTCAAGGCTGGACACTCCCTTAGATGGAGGATAAAGGAATGAGGGCCACATGGGGCTCACAGGGCTGCTGGGGCTTACGTCACCTATGCTAAATCACACCCAATTGTGAAAAAGGGTGAAGGCCTCTTCGGAGCTCATCTAGTTACGGAGGAGGAAACTGACGCCCAGGAGCTTCCCAATGTCACTCAGCTGGTTCCAGCTACCAGCTCTCCTAACTTCCAAGCCAAGGAACTTTCCGCGGCATCACAGCTGTCAGTGAATCCAGGACACTTGCTTTTGCTGCTAGAACCATCAAAGCCAGCCTCTGCAACGCTTTCTCAGTGGCCCACCACTTGAGTTGTGCCTCTAACTTTCAGGGCATACAATGTGCCGCCTGTCCCGTCTCGTAATCTTAATTACATGTATGAATTACTCCTCTCAGTCCCTACCCCCCAATGTCCTGGGTTACCGGTGTTGGAATGTTTTTCTTAGTAGAATATTAAAACCAAGCGCTAGTCCTCTGTGCCTATGTGGTGAACTCAGGAGACACTGAATTGTCTCCTGAAAATAGTGACTGAATAGTGACTGAAAATGAAATACCGAGAAATTCCTTTATAATTCTGCTGCTCGGGGCCCAGTGGGGCAGGGTGACAACAGAGAGGTATTCAGTTTTTTAAAAAAACTATTTGTAGTTGTTATATTTGGAGGAGGAAGAGGAGAGAATGTGCAACCTAGGCGGATCTGCGCGGTGAGTTTTGTGTTACAGTGGAGCTCAGCGGTACTACCACCAGACAGTTCTTGCTGATTAAAGAGAAGGACATCTCCCACCGAAGTCACTGTAAACATGAGCAAACTCTCTCCCAGTAGGGCAGAGCGGAGGAGGACCGTCCTGTTTTTGTTCATTAGATGCTCGGCAGCCCGCAGCATTTAACTGGCTCCCCTCTGGACCTCCACTGCTTCATCTGGCGATGAAAACATCGTCGTCTGAAAGTTGACTGGAGGACCTAACCCAGTTCGGGGGAGGGGAGTGGGGACTGCCAGAGCTCAGCTCTTCAATGCTAATAAGTTAGAATATTCCTAACTGTAATCGTTGAGATGTTTACAGGTGTTTCTGAAGAAAATAATTCTGGGAAATGCAGATTTAATCAAAATTAACATTCTTTCTTCATGGCAATCTCTCTCAGAGCATTTAATGCACTCACAAGGTGGATCCTTAAGAAGTGGGTGCAGTAACATCTTCCCCAAACATCTGAATGGCTGAGACAAAATACGTATTTACATGAAAGTAATACTAGGGAAAGAGCAAAAACAATTGCACATCTATGTCCCTTATAATTATGACAGCTCAAGTTTTTTACTGAATTCTCAGCCTTAGAAGTCAAACTGGTTATCCCTTAAAGTTCTCGATCTCTTGTACTGGAACTGTGCTTGAAAATCTTTTTCCTTTTTTTTTTTTTTGAGGAAGATTAGCCCTGAGCTAACATCTGCCACCAGTCCTCCTCTTTTTCCTGAGGAAGACTGGCCCTGAGCTAACCTGTGCCCATCTTCCTCTACTTTATATGTGGGACGCCTGCCACAGGATGGCTTGATGAGCAGTACACAGGTCTGCACCTGGGATCTGAACCGGGGAACCCCAGGCTGCTGAAGCGCAATGTGTGAACTTAACCACTGTGCCACTGGGCTGGCCCCTGAAAATTTTTTAAGAAGTATAATTCATCTCTCAGGGAAGCAAAGAGAGGAGCATGGTCTCAGGACCAACTCAGCACAACAGACGGTTCATTTCAAAGATGCACTGAGACCTTCCTGCGCTCCAGCCTCAGCCTGGGCCCCTCTCTGGGTCCACACTCTCAAAACAAGAGGCAGGAGGTGAGCGCCTCCCAGCAAGGCCCGCCTTGTCACTGCATTCTGGCTCAGAGCCATCCCTAGGGTACCACAGAGCAGGGCGACTGTGGGTGACTCACTGCCGTGGGGACAGAAGAGAGATGTGGTTGGAGAACCTAGGAATTACTGCAAGAGATGGAGGCCGCCTGAGAGCAAAGAACAGGTAGATCCAGCATGTACAATCTCATCCTTGCTTCTGGAAATTCCATCCGACTCCTCAGGTCTCCGCTAGTTAAGGTCAGGTCTCTGGGGGGACCACTCTACCCCGCCAGGTGGGAAGTACTCCTGGGCAGGGCTGGGTCCTATTATTTGGAGATGCACCCTGACACTCAGCAGTCTGCGTTTGTTGTTGTCGCTGTTTCTGATGGTTACACTAGCCCGGGTTGCTCAAGGCTGCCCTGCATGCCCATGTAAACAGGATTTCACCCGGATAGAAATGGGACATAAAGACACAACCAAGTGCCCGGCTGAGCAGCCCACAGCCCGTGGGCTGCCTGGCTTGGCGCAGAGCTGGAAATCCAATTCCAAAACGAAAAACTTCAAGTCAGCCCACACATTAATATATCAGTGGCTAAAAGACTGCATGTCATTTTCAATGAGATTCCTCCTTTCAAAAAAGGATATAATCAGAGAGGCGTTACATATCCTGCCCCTCCCCCCTTCTCCACCATGGGACAAAGAGGAAGTGATTTTAATTTTGAATAAAAAAAATAGTCTGAAATTTTTTTCTCCATCAACCCTTATGACAAAAAAGGCTGTTTCCCCTGCTGGAAGCACCTCTGAGTGTAGAGAGGCCCCACATGCTTCAGGCTTTAAAGAGTGTCACCAAGCCCTCTGATTCATTCAAACTATCCCAAACTGCCCAATCCTGAGCTGGCCCCAAACCGATATTTTGCATCTACTTTTAAAATATGGTGGCTTCCTCATAACTCAACCCAGTTGTTTCTTAGGATGTCGCTTTACGGTTTTTCCCTGTGAGGCAACTGGTCCCCAGCTGTTTGCTGTCCTCAGCTGATGGCAACTGCCTTCCCCCCTTTTTTGAATCTCAGCCTATACTCAAGGGTCACTGTCTCTTGAGCTCCCAGACAGTTCTAGACTTTTCATCTCCCTGCATTTCTTGGAACATGGGATTGCCCTAGGACCCCCTCCCCACCCAGAGATGGCCCAGGCCCCGCTGACATCTCCTGACAGATGGTGTTCCTGCCACTTTCTTGTCCCAAGGGAGGGAGAGAAGAGCCGGGCGCTGAGCTCGGGAAGATGACAGCAGCTTCCTGGCCTACAAGTGTAGGGTGCAAGAGCACATGGTTTCTTCCTGTCTTCATTCCTTCCTCTCCAGACTTAGATAAGGCAGGAACCCAACATTCAGGCTGATCCTGTCCCTGAGTGATCGGACATCTCTGCTGAATCTGACATAACGTAAATCAGCTTCTCCACCTCTGGGAGGAAAGGCCAGCCTCAAAAAGTTTTCCACTTCACTGTGGACTGTACTTGCAAAATACAATAAAAATGAATTATTAGAAAAATAAGACATAAAATACAAGCATAAATCTTTGGATTTAGACAAATTTTTCTCTGTCAAATTGGTATAAAAGTTTCTAAACACTCTCAATTTCTGCTTTATCCAATCGTGAATCAAATAAGAAACAGTTCCTGGGCAGGCCCAGGGCCATGGGCTATACACTTGGAGCGGCATTGCCTTACATGGAAATGTTTCCAATGTACATTCAGTGCATTTTCTTTGTGAGAACACACCGTTTTTGGCCTCTCTGCTCCTCGTCGTTTGGTATAAGCATGTAACCAGGTTCTGGTGATTCACCCATGAGCATACCCCTCTGCTTGGTGGAGTGTCCTCAACTGCACAGCAGCTCACAGCCCTGGCTGCTATCAGGCATCGCTCTCACTAGGTCTCTTTAGAAGCGGCCTGACCTATATCCTACCTGTCTCTTATCCGGGTCCCACCTCCCCTTTGTACAAAGGCCCCTTCCTGCTTACTGCTCCCTGAGGGACCCTGTTGGGCTCCCAATTGTCTACCTACTTACCCATCTGATGAGGAAGATAATTTTACTTGCCCCACTCACCGGTGTCATTGGGGTATTTGTCTCCCTTGGTGCACGTCCGCCCATCGTCCTCCTGGATGTAGCCCTCCCGGCATTCACAGCGGTAGCTGCCCAAGGTGTTGATGCAGATGTGCGCACACAGCGTCTCGTTGCTGGTGGCACACTCGTCGATATCTGGGTTTGAACCAAAGACAGAGAATGCTCAGACAGCTTCAAAGAATTCACTTCCAACACAACAGGTGACATTGGGCTTGGCCCTTCCGTCAACGTTTACAAGGACACTTTGCTAGACCTCTATCGGAGAAGCCTGAGATAAAGTAGGAAGCTAGAAACCTGGGCCATCACATGACAGGAGCACTTCAGGCAGTGTCACCATGGTTTACAAATGGATCAGTGATGGGGTTCCTGGTTGTGGCTCTCCCACCGCCAAGTCACGTGGCTTGGTGCAAGCAATGCTAGCCTTCACAGTTCTCACCTATAATACAAGATAATGAAGCCTGCCCTAAACACTTCACAGGACTCCAAAGAAGAGAAAATGAGAGAACTGACAGCAACATGCTTTGAAAAGCAAGCAGCACAGAAGTGATTTTCTGCAAGGACCCCAGGGTGCCGAGGGGTTTTATGTTCCTCTTCATGGCTGTGGGTTCCAAACAGTAGGACAGTGACCCAAGGTCATTTAAGAATGGCTCCTTCCCAGTTACGAGTTGTGACGGTACTTGAGAAAAGCCACTTCTGAGAAAAGAAAATAGTCGTGATGAGTCTAATGGAGAAAGTTTTCCCCAGGAAGTTTCAGCTTCATCAAGGACCCAAACAAACCCCTCCTGAGCTGTGGAAATGAGCCATGAGCCCATCAAACAAGTAACCAGTAAGAGCCCACGTGAACTGTGCACATCATGGACTTGCTCCCCTACGGAATAGGGTGGAAGTAAAACTCTCTCCCACCAGGCGAGGAGAGGGAGGCCCAAATCCGTTTCCTGTTTACTGGCTGAAGACTCTGGGTGGCAGTGGGAGGGAGCCATGACACACAGCCCCAGACTGCACATGTGGCAGGCAGACAGAGCCCAGCCCTGCGCTTCAGGATCCCGACAGCATCCCAGTCACTCCCTGGACAAGCCACCCAGGACCCCCTCTGGCAGGCCTTCTGTGTGCCAAGGGAAGCATTGTCCTCCTGGATTCGGATGTCCTCCTGGCAGTATGTCCTATGTCATCTGTAGCTAAGATGTCACAGCTGCAATTCCTCAGGCTGACCACTTTTCTCCAGGGGCCCCTGCCCTAAACCTAAGCATGAAACTGCCTCTACATCAGAGTAGGAAAGAAAAGGTTGAAAGCAGAATGCTAGCTTTGCGTATCCCCAAACCCCCAGATGAAAAGAACAGGGTACTGTGGCACCAAAAATGGAAATACGAGACTTTGTGCCTGGGTGCTCAGTGGTACAGAATGGCATACCACGCTGTCTGTAGGAGAGGCTGCCGGTTTCCTCTCCATTCACTTGGTGGTCTCAGTTTCAATCTTTGCCAGCATGGGGTGCCACCCCAGGTGCCACTGGGGAGAAACCAGGGGACCTAATGTCTAGACCTTCTCATAAATGGTGTCTCTAGGATCCCTGCTGGGGCAGCAGAGGGGGCTGCTCATCACAACTTGTTTGCTGTCCACTTGGGTTCACGCGCCAATCTCCTCAGTTCGTCCTCCAGCTGATGCTCAAACTTGACTGTGCGTGGGACTCGACAGAGACATTTGTGTAAACGCAGCTTTCTAGACTCACCCTCAGAGTCTGGAGGGGAAGGGAGCAAGCTGGTGGTGATGAATGGTGCTGGCTTTGCTCAGCTGCAGCCCAGGCGGCCGCCTCAGCTCCCTCTGCCTCACTTCCAGCCTGTCTGCCATATGCATACTTCCTCTTTCCCTGTCTCTCTTCCTGGTCGTCTTTGGAGAGAATGCTGACTCTTGTTTCACTCTTTTTTGCATTTTTACATTTCTGCCCTCTTATCTTCCATTTTACATTATTCTCCTTTTCCTTTAGTAACCTTCCCCTTCTCCTGCTCCTATATCTCACTGCCGATCAGGATCTGACTGGTGCCAAGTCCCTGAAAAATTCCTTGGTTATAGTTTGTTCCAATAATCACTGCGAAAGGCAGCAACCCCTAGGATAATGCCAATGCAACTCCATCTAACAAGCGTCAGGACATAAGGGAAGAATCAAAGATCAAAGCAACTGAAAGCAAAGATCAAAGAAACTGAGGTGTATCCCCAGGAGCTAGAAAATAATGCGCAACGCCCACACACCCAGGCAGTACGGTTTCTCCCGCTTCCGGTGTCGCTCCCGGTCATAACGGTATCCTGGGTAGCAAGTACACAGCACTCGGCCGAAGTTGTCTGTGCACTGCTGTTCACAGGGAGCCTCGGCGCACACATCATAATCTGAAAAAGAAAAGTGTGAGCTCCTGTCAATTACAGCCCTTTCCAGACGGAGGCAGGGTCTCCAGCCCTGGTCTGGAACAGACTTTCTGGGCTGCACTCTGCTAAGGGCACGTGTGAAGAGTGAACAGCTATAGTTAGAGGAGCATGAACTCTTCAGGCCATCGGGCGTCCTCTAAGAGTTCTTTAATGGGTAAGAATGCCTAGCACTGCAGTGGTTAGAAGCAAACATTACTTGGGATTTTCCCCTGGTCACCATCCTTTGGTCTTTGTTACTCACACAGAGAGCAAAGATGCTTTGGATGGCCAGACTCTGCAGCATTACCTGGGGGCCTGATTCCTCTTTCTCATCAACTGCTGGAGAGACAGGGAATTCCTTCCAGCTCATCACTGAACAACAGCCAGCCCTGCTGAGGGTGCTGGCACCGTAACGTGAGAGCAGGGCTAGAAGTCAGGCAGCCTCGGAGGATTGTGAGAAAGGCCTTTGAACAGAGATGCACATGAGTTATTAGAGAGCTGATACATGTGTGTGTGTATGTGTGCGTGTGTGTTGTAGGCGTGCATCCGGGGGGGTTGATTCTGCATGCTGAGAAGGTGCTGGGTAAGGTCAAATGGCTAGAGAGCTTATTCCAGCTCTCAGCTTGTGCAAATTAGGGTGGATGCTCTATTCCTCAGAAAGAGTTAGGGCATCTCAGGCCCTATGAACAAGCTGATATTTAACGAGCCTCTGAAGGGACCTTGGCTATAAGTCAGGAGCTCAGGCTGAACATTTACTTCCAGACTAGATCCAGCATCTCATTCATCACCACACTATCTTCCCCAGGTGCTGACAGATAAACCGTCCTTAGACACGGAGTAAGCCTGGCTTTGCTCTGCCACATATGAAGGTGGAAGGGGTGGGCTGTCAGCCCCCGATGCAGGCAGAGTCAGTGTGACAAAGATCATGCCATTCACATGATGACCTGGAAGGCTGCCCTTGCTGATACCCCTCCCCACAGCTGTGATTCCAGGCCTGTTTTGCCTGTGGGTGTCCCTGGTCAAATGTGTTTTCTTTAACTAAGCATCACCTCCAGGGAACCAATGTTCTGGGCTCTTTTTGCTCAAGAGCAAGGGCTCAGCCATGATGGGCTGTGGGCTGCCCTGCTCGGCCAGCTGTAGCCACCATTCAGCAACTGCCAGGGAGAGGAGGACAAGGGCAGAGAGGCCATCAGAAGTCCTTGTGTTGACTGTGGTGCCCGACGAGGCTTGTCTTGAAAAGCAGCAGCCTCTGATCTCCTCCACCACTCCTGTTCCCTTAGGTACCACCTCCAACTCCTCTAGCTGATTCTCTTATTATTTCCTTCTGCATCTCTAAAGAGCCAGCTTGCGTTGCTGCTGCTTTTTGTTTTAAGTTCTCTCCACTGATTTCCAGCCATGGAAGGGATGCATTCAGCTTTTTCATTGTTCCCCCCAACCATACCCACACTTCCTAATGCCTCCCTCTTGCCAATATAGTTATAGTGAAATCTTGGTTTGACAAATTTTGAGTATTTGCACCATAATGACAATACGAAAGCTATTCTTTGCTGAGCCTAGGAACATGCTCTAATTGCCTATTCTTTCCTGAAGCGCCTTTTGTTTTCCCTGGAATTAAAATAATTATCGTGTCTATTTTTGGGTGCCAAATATTGAGCTTTTTCTCTTAGATTTGAACTCCCCCTTCCATGAGCTACTTTGTGACTCTTCATGTGGGACCAGTTCAATCTTTGGTGGGCCCTTTTTATCTAGAAATTCATACCTTTCAATTCTGGAGAATTTTCTGGAATTCCACCTTTAATGATTTTCTCTCTCCTCTGTTCTCCGTTTTGTGTGGGCCCTCAATGACCAGGATGTGGCATCCCCTGGACCACCCTCTAATATTCTCATCTTTTTTTCGTTTTTACTGTTTTTCATTTCTTTGATCTTTTGCTCTAGTTCTTGGGAGATTTCCTTGCTCTGATCTTCCAACCCTTTTACTGTTTTCATTTTACGTTTTTAATTTCCAAGGGTTCTTTATTTCTCCTTTGCATGTTCCTTTTTAATAACACCATGTTCTTATTTCATGGATGCTATGTCATCTTTATAGCTCGCTGAGGTATAAACGGTAGTTATTTCGAAGTTTTCTTCTCTCTGTGTGGTTTGTGTTTTCTCTAAGACTCTTTTTTTCTGTATGTTTCTTATTGTAGGTTTTCCCCTAATGTCTAGTGACCTTTTTCCTCTTGGATGTCTGCTCTAACTGATTCATGAAGGACTAAAAACAGCCAAATAGAAGCTCTTTGAATGCAGGTGACTTGATAAAGCCTGGGCTTCATTTAAGTGATTTGGCTGCTGCATTCCAGCCTCAGTTTCTTTAGGACTTTTTCCTGGGTTGTCTAGAACGTCCAGAGGAGACATTTCCAAATCCTTGCCTGAAAGTAAAAGCATCCTGGAACGCAAGTGAAGAAGGCAGCTCAGTGTTTCAACATTTAATGTATCATTCTTTACTAAATCCCTCCATTTTCAGCGTTGGATCCCTCCCTTCATCTCTGACTGGCACCCGTCAGCCCCAAGAACCTCTGGGTGCCCTCTCAGAACAATTCATCTCTGGTCGTCTGCTCGGCTGTGGAAGGGGCAACATTCCGTCCACGTGGAGTGGAGGACAAGATGGCAGAGTCGGACTTCTTCATAAACAGACTTTCAGTCAATCCTTCTGTTTTTGACATCACTTTCACTACTTCTAGAACATCTATTTCCGGAGACTTAGTTTTTCTCATTGTTGTTCGTTTTGGTATAAATTGGGCTGCTCCTTCGTTTTCCCTCATGCTGGTCAAGGATTCACCTTTCCCATTTTGCTAAGTTGCTTACAAGCTCTCTATCTGTTCTCCGGATTCCAAAACTTGTTGCTGTTATCCCCTCTTTCCTCTTTTTTTTTTTTTTTTTTGTCCTTGTGGGTTTACGTCTTTGTGAATCCTCCTCCCTTTTTTTCACTTAGTGGGGTTTCTGGAGGTAACAAGGTTAATAAATTTCTTTTTTCCTTCCATTTTTGATGCCTGTTTTCCGGAGCCTATGGGCTTTCTGTCATGCAGAATCAGCTCTACAGTCCGTCCGTTTTCTATCTGTCCTATTCCCTTGCACCATCCTAGCTCAGACCTTCAGAACCTCCCTTGTAAAGAGCATCTTTATCCCCAGACTCTCCCCACTTAAGTCCATTTGACACAACCCTGTCAGGCTGGCTAACAATATTCCCAAAGCACAGCTCTGTGAAAGTCACCACCTTGCCCAAAAAACCTTCAAACTCTATACTAATCAACATTAAATGTAAATGGCTCACTCTTGCATTTGAGGTCTGGCATTATATCCCTTGAGACTACACTTCCAACTTCAAGATTCATCTGTGAGTTCCTTATACTTCAGTAAGACTATACTCTCTTTCCTGCCACCCCTTATCACACCCATGGCTTATCTTTCCTGTCACCCCTTATCATATCCATGGCTTCTTATCTTTCCTGTCACCCCTTATCACATCCATGGCTTCTGTTTATTCTGTTTTTACTTCTTGTAATGTCCACCCAGCTCCCCCACTCTTACGCTCAACACTTTATAACCATTGATACCCTATCTACTTTCTCATGTGCCAATGCAAACGGCACTCCTTCCAGAAGCCTTCCTTGGACTCCTCAACAGTTTGGTTTCCCCATCCTGTCAACCCCATGGGACTCTATACTTCTCCTGCTCAGAACTCTGCCATGTTTATTGAATGCCACTTCTGTGCCAGGCTCTACTCTTGCAGGCATGAAGCATTTTGGTGGACAGTACAGGTTCTGGAGCCAAGCCTCCCAACTCTGCCACTATCCCTGCGACTTTGGGGTCTTTAAGCCTCACTTTCCTTGCCTATAAAATAGAGATAACAGTAACATGGACTTCATGGTGCTTTTACGAAGATTAAATTGGAAGATGCATTAAGTACAACAACTGACACGTAATAAAAGCTTTTCCTGCTCTTCTGCTTCTTTTATCACTAGTGTTCTCATAATTGGTTGGTATCTGGCAGGAACTGTGTTCCCTGGAGTAACCAGCACCGCTCTCTTCTTACAGTGTGTACTCAATTAATAATCAGTGAACTACAACAAATCAGCTTACCCTCTTGCCCGGCCAATCAAGATAACACTTACAGCAGGGAGTTTCAAACTTATTCTATAAAGGGGCCAGAGAATATTTTTGGCTTTGCAGGCTTTTGTTGCAACTCTGCTGCTGTGGGGCAAAAGCAGCCATAGACAATATTTAAGTGAATGGGTATGGCTGTGTTCCAATAAAACTTTATTTACAAAAACAGGCGGTGGGCCAGATTGGGCCCAAAGGCCACAGGTTGCTGACCTTTGACATAGAGCAACAAATATAAGGCAACAACCTTCTTTTAAACTGTAGCTTCTACTCAGTTAGAATTCTTTTTTAGAAATTCTAGTCTTTTTGTACTATCTGTGATGGTTAATTTTATGTGTCAACTTGGCTAGGGCATAGTACCCAAATATTTGGCCAACCATTTTTCTAAATGTTTCTGTGAAGATATTTTTTAGATGAGGTTAACATTTAAATCAGTGGACTTTGAGTAACATAAAGCAGATTACTCCCCATAACGTGGGTGGGCCTCATCTAATCAGCTGAAGGCCTTAATAGAAAAAAGACAGACCTCGCCTGATAAAGAGAGAATTCTGCCAGTAGATGGCCTTCAGACTCAAACTGTGGCTCTTCCCTGGGTCTCCAGCCTGTTAGCCTACCCTGCAGATTTTGGACTTGCCTGCCTCCATGATCTCTTGAGCCAATTCCTTAAAATAAATCTCTCTGGAGAATCCTGATGAATACACCACTTTTTCTGAAATCCTACATTTATGCTTTGCATTTTTGGGTAACAGAAACCTTTACGACTAAAGATATCTTTAGTAAAAAACACACACTCACACTCTGACTTATTTCCACAGATTAAAACAAATCAACTTGAAAAAGTGTTCTGGTGAAAAGCAATCGAGTAGACAGTTAGTTATGGCAAAGTAACTTTCAGCACTTGACACCCTTCCTGGAAATACTCGGGTCTTGGGCACCTTAACCACAGGTGCTCCAGGCTCACCGTGGGGTGAAGGAGACCGATTTTAGGCTGGATGTTTGAAACCACAATGCCTAACGTTTAAAGAAACTTTAGGCATGTGGCATCCACGTGATGTGTTTTTAACTAGGTTGAGCAAGGTCCTTAGCTGGGATCTTAAATTGATTGGCCTCAATTTTCTTTCAGTATCTGCCAAATTGAAATATAAAGGACACATCTGAAATATAAAGAACTGAGAAAAGTCAGCTTATAAAAGAATGCAATTTTTTGACCTTTGTGGTTTTTCCCGCCAAGCTCTAACCGATGGAATTGGCTGGTCGTGAGAGAGTCAGTCTTGGAGAGACCCAAGGCCACATAAACCATCATATATGAAGCGATTTCCTAACCAACCTTCCTAGAGCAGCTTTCCCAAAGGTCAGCTCTGGCTTAATGAACTCTTCCATCCTTCCACCAAAGAAAGCAATGCACAAGAGGGATTCATGTATTTCTAACTGATAAAGCAATTGCTCTCGATGAGATAATGCAGCATGAATTAGCTTGGCTGGGCTCCAGGTCCTTTGTAGAGACCTAGCTTCTTGGGCAACAGCGAAGAAAACTCTCTCATATTCCCCACTCACCTCTCCCCAGCCCTGGGCGGACCAACCTCATGCTCTTCAAATAGTTCCTAGTGTCTTCTGTGTGCTCTGCCTGGAATCCTTTGCAGCTCTCTTCCTTCTACTTGTCTAAGTCCTGGGCAGCCTTCCTTGACAATCTAGCGCCTTCTTGAGACCTCTGACTGCCCTGCTCCTCTGTGCTATGCGTCTCCTGAAACACTTGCCGCACTGAGTGCCTCTATTGACATATTGCAGTTACTATTAATAACAGCAGCCACCATTTATCAAGCACTTAATAAGAGCCAGCCTCTGTTCCAAGTACTTTACATGTGGTAATATTCTGAAAACAACCATTTGAGTCAAGTATTAATACTTTCCTGCAAAAACTAAGCTTTAGGAAGTAACTTGCCCAAGGTCATAGCTAGTGGGATGTATGTTATGGACTGAATGTTTGTGTCCTCCTGAAATTCATATGTTGAAATCTTAACCCCCAATGTGATGGTGTTAAGAGGTGGGGCCCTTGGGAGATGAAGGAGAAGCCCTCATAAATAAAATTAGTGCCCTTATAAAAGAGGCCCCAGCGAGCTCCCTCACCCCTTCTGCATTGTGAGGACACAGTAAGAACATGGCTGTCTGTGAACCAGGAAGATCTCACTAAACACTAAATCTTCGGATGCCTTGGTTTTGGACTTCCCAGCCTCTAGAACTGGGAGGGAGAGATGCCTGTGTTTAAGCCACCCAGTCTATGGCATTTTTGTTATAGCAGCCCAAATGGACTAAGGCAATGGGGAGGCATGATTAAAACCCAGAGCTCTCTGATTCCAGGCTATCCACATCCCATGTCACCAGCTCGAGAGGGTGCACCCCGAGGGCCAGGTCCACGTCTCACACGGCTGTGTCTCCTCAGTGCTGGGCTGAGTGTGGTGTTTGCTGATGATCATATGAAGGGGCTTCGAGTTAGCTCATGAAAAGCAGGTGGTAGCCTCTCCAGCATAAAAACTGAAATATGAGAATTCCTCAATGCATGTGTACATGATGTGTAATGATTTAGATAGAGTACGCTACATGTAACCAAACTGGCATTAGAAGAACTTGCTGCCAAAAAATAGAAATCACACACACAGGTAACACACATACACTCCACATACATCTGAACTCTATAGACACCTCATGATTAGTCATGGATAAGGTGAGAACACATCATCTTTTATACTACCTACCTTCTGGGATGCACTGTCCAAGAACAAATTTATACCCCTTGCAGCACTTTTTCCTAAGAGACAAACAAACAAAAGCACATTTTGAATGTGATAGGTTAGATTGAAAATATAGTGCTTTTCCGTTATTGGTTTTGAATGAAATAACTTGTGCCCAGGAAAAACTGGGGCATAAGGGAAAGTGGGGATGGAGTATTTTTAAAGGAATCTGACATAAAAAGGAAAAATATTATCAATACCACATGACCATACCGTCTTCCAATAGCAGGATATCCTTTTCACCACATTTTACATGAAATTAATCCTTTGAATCCTACAAAGCCAATTAACTTGGAGACTTCAAAATACTGAGATAATTAGAGGCCTATGGGATATAAGCAGGAAAAGGACCTTTGAGGCTGGCCGGGCCCCTCATCCTACAGGCCAAGCATTCACATGACTTGCTAATTATGATAACAATTAGCAAAATATAATAATAATTGGATAATTATAACATAATGGTTTCTAATTACAATATAATGATAATTAGGCAGCTAATTATCATCAACAGAAAGAAGGACCTGGCCACCACTTCTGAAAAATAAAATTGGCCATGAAAACCCTGTGAACAGCAGCAAAGCATTGTCTGATTCAGCACCAGAAGATGAGAGGATGAGCGAAAAGATCAGGCAGGGTTCCGCTCTGCTGCCCACAGGGTTGTCAGCAGTCAGAATTGACTCGAGGGCACTAACAACAAAACTATCATCAAGCTTGGGGCTGGAACCCAAGCATTCTGACTCCATTCAAGTGCTTTTTTTTTTTTTTAAATACCTGTAACACATAAGGTACTGAAGGGTACCTAAATTATCTGAATTTAAGAAACAGCCAACAGGCAATTCCTAACATAAATACCCAAGACTAACATCTCTGCCTGAGGTAGAGAAATGGTGCCATGAGTTCAAAACGCAAACCTCCACTGGAAAGATTATGTCTGGTATGGAGTTCTGAGCTCCTAACCAACATAAACTCCAGACCAAATAGAAGCCAACGACTGCCTGAAGGTTCTGGAGAGTGAATAAAAGCAGGCCGATTAGGAGGAGAGATGAAATTTTGAACAAGGGACCAACACAGGGTAAGTCAGCTGCTTTTCAGGGCTTTAGCCTGAGCGCAGAGCACAGGTGCATGTGGGGTGGGAAGCTAAAACTCAGGGAAAATTTGGGTATTTTTTTGGCTTGATCAAACGGAGGACAAAACCTTGGCAACCAGAGACCTGAGAAGTTAAGAAGGCATCCTGAAAAGGACAGCGCTCAAGAAGGAGAGACCCAAACCCTGTATAAACCCTGCCCAAGTTCTGGTAAGCCCTGCACCATGTGTGTGAGGATGGACCCGCAGCAGCCCAGCTAGAGAATGAGGACTTCAGCTGCCACCTACCGCGGGCCAAAGACCACAAGTTAACTGCCTGCTAAAAGAAAAATATCGACACTCTTTGGATGAACATAACAGAATCCAGCGTCTCCACAATGTAACATGTACAAATGTGAGCCATTCTCAAGGGGAAGACTGTCGATGGTGTCAATTCCAAGAAAACCTTTGGAATTATTGGAGAAAAACTTTAGAGCAGCTATCACAACTATGTTCAATGAGATAAAGGAAAATAACACTTGTAATGAATGAAAAAGTAGGAAAATTCAGCAGAGAAATAAAAACTACAGAAAGAACAAAACGAAAATTCAAGAACTGGAAAATATATCTGAAATTTAAAAAAAACCCATCTTGCTGATGGGTTTAACTGCAGAATGGAGTTGTATGATGTGGAGTGAATTTGAAGACACATGCATAGAAATTATCCAACTTAAAGCAGAGAGAAAAAAATGATTTAAAAAAAGAACCACACCTCAGGGACTAGTGAGATGGTTTCAGGAGGTCTACGGTATGGTGTCTGGAGTTCCAGAAGGAGAGGAGAGAGAATGGAGCAGAAAAAAATATTCGCAAAAATGGTTGAAACATCCCAAATTTAGTAACAGATATAAATTTACAGCACACTCCAAACAGGTTAAATACACACACATACAAAAAAAAGTCTAGAGACATCATAGTCACACTGCCGAAAACCAAAGAGGAAATCTCGAAAGCAGACAGAAAATTACACATTATATACAAGGAAAGGATGATTTGAATGACCACGGGCTTCTCATCAAAAACTACAATAACCAGAAACAATGATATGACATCTTTTAAACTCTAAGAAAACAAACAACGCCGTCAACCCAGAATCCTATATCCAGTGAAAATATGTTTTAGGACTGAAGGTGAATAAAGATATTTCAGATAAAAGAATTCATCACTGGCAGACCTGCACAAGAAACACTCAACAGAGTTCTTCAGGCTAAAAGGGTATACCACAGGGAAACTTGAATCTTTAGGAAGGAATGAAGAGCATTATAAATGGTAAGTAGGGTTCATAATGTGTGTAGACGCAATAAGTATAACAACTGTAGAATAAAAAACAGCAGAGGGTAAATGGACCTAAATGGTTACAAAGTTTCTCCATTGTGTGGGAAAGAGTACCACAGTGACATTTCCACTGGAGCAAACATTCCCTTTACTCTCCATCTCTCCAGCCTCCATTACTTTCCCCTTCCCTTCTCTCCTAGCTGTTTCCTTATAAGCTTCCCTTTACCACTGCCCACATCAGCATGTGTTAACTCAGAAGCCAGGAATTAACCAGGGTCCAGTGAATCTGCAAACCTCAAGAATATACCCCAAGGTATTTCTAGTGAGTTGACTACAGTGGTTAAGCTATCATTTAAAAAAACTATTTCCTTATAACCATAAGAGAAATCAGATTCAAAGTTATTCCCGGTGCAATATCACTCACATTTGCATTTGGATATGCATTCTACGTGGAAGAGAAAGGGACTAGTCAAATACGGTGCACCAGCTCGGAATTGCACATCACCTGCAGCCTATCACACCACCTGTGTGAACACAGCATTTGTATGTTATAGTGGATACAGGGGCACAAACCACTGACTTGAGAAATCAGCCATTATTTGTGTCCTAAAGCAAGTTCCCACCTTCAACAAATGGTCAGAACCTTCAACCAGGTTAAAAAAGGGTTTCTGTCTGTTTAAGAAGAATTTGATACCCTTGAATGTATTGTTTCCATCATATAGTAAAAAATAATTTAACAGCATTATTTTCTACATCTGCAAATTAGTATAATCTAACTATATTATAGGTCAAATCAATTTCTGTGAACTGGTCTGCTAAGTAGATTACTACCCACAGCAGAAACTCCAGCAACTTCTTCCTAAGGCTTTTGCAATTTATAAAAATTTTATTAAATCCATCATTTATAAGTTTTATATGAAATTTACTAAAAATGTATACAACTTATAAACATCACATCTGGTAAGAGAACATTCTGAGATACAATCAGGTACCAATCAGGTACACCACCACCACCTGATGCCTCCCTGCAACATCTCTCACGTGCAGTCCAGCTGTGGTAGATAATCTTACTTCAAAATCACAGTAAGTGGGCTTCCATTATAAAAAACAGTGGCATTCGGGATGCTCCCGAAACAGACTTGAATGAAATAGCTAAGGGTCCCCCCCCTGCAGAGAGCACATTTGCCTACCTGTACTTGTCTACTCAACATAGATCATTTTGAATCTTTCTTCAGCGTATTTTATATTAGAAGGATATATATGAGTAGATATACAGATATATGTAATTTACCGATACGAATGATGCGTGGCAACATCCAGAGTTTTCCCACTAATTTCCCAACATCTCCAACGGCATTATAATTTTACATGCTAAGAGAAGCCCGTGGGGCATAATTTTATGATTATTATTACTTCTAACAGAGTAGAGGATCTACCTTTAGATTCAATGAAACAAACTGTGCCTAGTTTTCTACGGTTTAAGAAAGTCCAAGTTCCTAACAACCAAAAAGAAAACTGGCTTAATAGAGTATTCATTAAAATTTTACGGGTCTTACTTACTGTATTACTTGAAGCTGTCCTACAGAAAACTATTAGAAAAAGACCTGTGCACCAGATGATCTGAAACTGACTGATTCATGAGAAAGTTGGATGGAGGAGGAAAAACATGTGTTTTTGATACTCATGTCTCAAGGGTAACACCACATTTAAACATATGGTTCTATTTGTCTGTTTCTATTTAAATGGTGCAGCTAAGGTATAGCCTCTGAGATGTTCGATGGCATTTTAAAGTTCACGAAATGGATGCAATCTTTACAATCTTTCTTTCCACATCCAAGAGGTTAAACTTGGCATTCTGACTTTTGTGAACATTTCAAGGGCTCAGAATTGTCCACAAAGTGGAGCCAAAAGCAACCTGTCATTTACCTTTCTATGAAATTAAAATGATAACATGGTGATTTGATATGCTTTCAAAAGGCTACGGAGCTCTGTCAGAAGAGCTGAACTTTGGGGTGGGCATGCTTTATTTAAATTCCTGCTCAGCTAAGAATGAAATTCCCCTTGACTGTTTTTTCTTAATTGCATAACTAACATCAGCTCTCTGCTCCAGGGAAGGAGATCCACCGTAACCCCCACCCCCCGCCCCTCTTCCCCAGAGTTCCTGCAGATAAAGCATTATTTTGCATGTTAAACACCCAATCATAAATCACCATTTAAAATAAACAATGAAATATTCCGAAGTATTAAAAAAATAAACACTGGCTGCACACATCATACCTTTTGAAAGATTACTTACACCATAATTTACGTATAATGAAGCTGAGACAACCCAAGTGAAATTGCCTTGTTATGCCAGCACGGACACTCGTTAGACCTCACTACAAACACGGCTGTGTGGTTTTTATCTTGAAGAAAAACAAACTAAGATGGGGAAAGCTCATGTGGATTCAGAGGAGGCAGTCCTTAATACGCTTCACATGTCATAGCTTGGTTTTCCAAATGGAAATACTTTTCTCATTTCTTGGCAAAGGGAAGTGGTGATTAGATGGTTGTTACATAGAAAGGGCGACATCTGGCAATCAGGAAAGTCTGTGGAGGTTTCCCTTGGGTGCCCCTGAGTATTAACACACAAAAAAATCATAAATAAAAATAGTACAGCCAGAAATATATCCCACCAACCAAGTGTGTGCGAGAGCTTTTGGAAGGGAAAACTACATCAGGAAAACAAAGATAGAGATACTATCATCCAACTGTCTGCTGACTGTTAGTTATCAGGTTCTAGAAAATAATTTAAAAAAAAAATCCGCCTACAGAATTAGAGGCCTAGAAAGAACCTGGAAAGGTCAAGGGAGTTAGTAGGCAAGAAATATTTCAACACTTGCTCCAAGGCAACAGTAAATTTTCCTAAGATTTACTTGGGGTTTCCTTTGCAGACCTCCCTAGACAGGCAGCAGATATATCAGATTTTTTTAAAGAATGAGATGGAACTGCATTTTTTAGAGTATTTTAGAGTTGGTGCCAAGATATGTGTAGTGGATGGAGCAATGGCTTTGAGGTCAGGCAAGTCTGGTTTATAATTCTGGCTCTGTCATTTAAAGAGCTCAGGGTGTGACCTTGGACTCATTTCTTAAACTTGCTGAACTTCAGACTCCTCATGGACAAAATATGAATAACAATATTTGCTTTAGAGGGTTATCACAAGGACGACAGATAATATAATAAAGGTGCCTCGCATGGGGCCCGGTTTGGGGTCAGAACAGTGTTCTTGCTGCAGCTTTATGAACACAGCAAGCAAACAGCAACAGCAACTCTACCCAGATGTTTTCATCTTATGACTCATCTCTCTTCCACTTCTTATTCAATGGCAGATGTCACCTCTTCTTCCAAGAACAAAAAGAGACCGAGAGGGGAGGGAGAACAAGTTCTCATTTCCAGATGATGGAAAAGTAGTATTTCTGTCCTCTTCTTCTCTCGCAGAAGAACCCCAAATAATGAGAACACGAGATAAAAATGCAAGCTCATATCCCACGGATTTAGGAGATCTCTCAAACTCTGAATCCCAGTAGGTGAACATGGCCTGGGGAAGGAAGGATTGGAAGTGATTTTGCAGAGTGGAGCAACTTCCAACGTAAATGCCTCCAGAGGAGGTTACCATGGAGAAGAAGCAAGCCAACTCCTCCCAGAGAGCCTCAGCAAGCCTTGAAATGGATACACCGGGTATTGAGGAAAGTGGAGGCCAGAAGACAGCAAGCTGGACTTCCAGGCCCCTCCCAAGCCCCAAGCAGCTACCCTGATACCCTTTGCCTACTGCCACAGGGAGCAGATGGTATATCCTTTTGGCAAACTCTACCCAAGAAGTTCAAGACTGGGACACCACGCCAGAGAACCCAGTAGAACGTGCCCAGAGTAGATAATCCTGCCCAGGCACACAGAGTTTCCAAAGGTTTTTTAAAGAACCTCTTCGATTTAATATTTCATCCTCAAACAAGGAAGCCCTCCCGGTGATGGCTTCTAAAGACAAAGGGATGGTGGCTTTCTCACAGCTAGTCAGTCCTAAATGAAGACAGATGAGATTAGGACACTGTGGAACCCAGTTGGCATGATTTATTTTCACAATTCCAACCACGCTGTGGCATGCCTGAGACGGGAGTCCATAAGAAACTTCCGCCAGGAAGAACACAGAACACGAGTCCCTGGGGGCTGATATTAAAGGGCTGAGGATTTAAAAGCGGGCCTGAATTTCTTTGTAAAGCTCTGCAGAGGGAGGAAGCTTTCCTCTCTTCCTTTCAATCTTCCTGCCTTGCTGAAACTTTTACTGAGCTTTGCATGGCTTCGCGTGAGCTCCAAGAATTCCTTTTACACCAGATGCCCTGAGAACTGAACCCAGTAAAGTGACTCACCTCCCATCTAGGCATGCTTGGCTTCAGCCTTTTAACCAGAAAGTGCTCCTCCAGGCAAATGCAATAATCACATTTACTACAGCAATCAGTAAAGGAAAACTAAAAAACAAAACAAACCTACCTATTTATTCCTCTCTATATAAGGCTTTACTGATAAATCTCAATGACAACGTTAAGAGACTCTTAAGGAGTACGTTAGCTATACCCTGTTCTTATACACACAATTACTGATGGTCAAGATCAAATGAGGAAAACAGTTTGGTGGTTCCTCAAAAAATTAAAAATAGAGTTACCACATAATCCAGCAATTCCACTTCTGGGTACATACTCAAAAGAATGGACAGTAGACTCCGACAGATATTTGTTCAAAGAGCATCATTCACGATAGCCAAAGGTAGAAACAACCCAAACGCCCATCAACAGATGAACAGATAAACCAAATGTGGCATATATTTACAATGGAAGATTATTCGTCCTTAAAAAGGAAGGAAATTCTGACACAGGCTACAATATGGGTGAACCTTGAAAACATTATGCTAAGTGAAATCACAAAAAAGGACAAATAGTACACGATTCCACTTAATCATAGACAAAGTAGAATGGTGGTTGCCCGGGGCTGGGGGAGGGCGGTGTTGTTGTTTAACGGGGACAGAGTGCCACTTTGGGAAGATAAAGTTCTGAAGATGGATGGTGGTGATGGTTGCACAACAATGTGAATGTACTAACGTCACTGAACTATACACCTAAGAATGGTTAAAATGGTAAATTTTAAGTTATGCATATTTTACCACACATACGCAAAAAGGTCAAATGAGGAAGGAACGATGCTGGAGTCACTCCTCTAACCAGTCACACCCTGGTCATGGTATCATCTGGGTTTTAGCTGTGTGAATTATAGAAAAAAATTAAGAAGTGTGTGTGGGAGGGTTATTCTTAGATAGGGCTAAGGTAACAAGAAGAAGGTATTTATCGCTACAAGGCTGCAAATGATGATAATTTATTCATTCAACAAACATCACGCATCTAGACAAAAGGCAGCGAAGTCGGTGGTTCGAGTCCTGGGCCTTGGAGATGTACCTTCTGGGTTTGAATACAGGCTGTGCTGCTTTCCAGCTGTGGGACCTTAGATAAGCGACTTAAAGTCCCTCTAACTTGATGTCCCCATCCGTGGGCCCCTATCTCACTGGCTTGGTGTGAGCGTTCAGCGAGTTAAAATGCAGTCAGACCTTAGTACAGTGCTGACAAACATTAAGTCCAGCAGAAAATGTAGAAAGAAATGTACTGGTTTTCCTGCCATGTCCCCGCACGGACGCCCATCTTCAAGGACCCTGGAGTGTTGAAGGGGGGAGCGTCAGGACATCAGCAGCCCCACCACAGTTGACTCCCTGTTGGCTTGTAAGGGAGAAGCAGCCGGTGCTGACTGATACAATACAAGGGCTGGTATCTTGGTCATATTTTTTTCTGTGGTCTCTCCTGCTTACAGACGATTTTATCAGATAGCAGAAGTGAAACCCTCTCAGGCTCCTGAGCATTCAACCTTCCTATGATGAGCGCAACATCCGTTCTCAGCGATGAAATGCACATAACTGGCTCTCCTACTGTTTACTCAAAGCTGGCTCAGGAGCACATGGGACGCATGGACAACAGCCTAGGCTGCAGGGCTGAGAACTGAGGTGTGCGGGCACCTTCACACGACGTTTCTTTCAGCTCCTCCCATCTCCCTTGCATGTCAGCGTTCCTCAGACTCAGGGTCAGGGGTCTCTGCCGAGGGCCGGCCGGAGCACAGAGGGGTTCTGGAGACAAGAACTGGGATCAACTTCCCTTCTGCAACTGTGCCAATGTTGGACACTCCAGCTTCTTCCCACACAGCTTTTTCATCCTTCCTTGCAACCTCAAACGAGTTTTCTATCTCATCAACCCTCATTGTCTTGTTCGCAGGCTGCCTCTCCCTAATTCAGATGAGAAGTTGATCATTTTTGAAACACACACGCACAAAATTTAACACATTGAAAAAGGGAGTTTGGTATTATCTTTGCAAAAAGCAAAATAAAATTCTCTCTCTATATGTAGGGAGATATTTTTACATTAAAAAACAAAGATTAGGCTGGGTATTTGTGGTTCTCTTTATGTGGGTGAGATAAAAAATGTACCTTATGTTCTTTTTTGTGTGTTTTCTGATTTTTATGTACGGAGCACATACTGATTTTGTAATAAGAGATAAGAAATATTGTAACAAAATAAAGGGATCTTTAGGGATTTTCAGGGTGTTTTGGTATATTTCTAACACCAGGCTTGGCAACAGTTTCAGAAACTTTCGGTTTTGAAAGTTGGTTAAGGAGTAATGTTCATGAGCACGTTTAAGCGTAACTGCACACAGGCCCCCATCAGGATTTACTTCACCTAGAAACTGATGATTTACATTTTGGACAAACTTGGCCAAGTAGATTTCAGCCAAACTGCTTTTGATCAAGTCACCTGGAACCAATATATGGTATTCATTAAGAAACTGCTTTCAAGATTTAGTGTAACATTTAGTAGAATGTTCATTCTTACTTTTTTCACCTCAAATAACCGGTTTAGTAGGAGTCTGCCTTAGAATGTTAATAGAGCAAGTTTCTCCATTTGTGAGACACATTTAAACCAATAAATCTGGGCTCACGTTTATTCCCATGGTTGCTAATCTTCAGAAGTACTGAGAGCTGTGAATCATGTCTTACCCTCTGGGTCATCATCCATGGACAGTGCATGGAAAATGGAGACATCCTTGCACCACTATGGTTCACCATATGCAGGGACATCGTGGGACCCAAAGTCCTAGTCACTGGTTTATTTTGATTCTATCCTTAACTCTCTAAGCATTCCAGGAACACCTGAATGGTTATTAATAATACGCTACAATGGCCTTCATCAAGAAAATCCTATCTTCAAGCATCGTATTTATAAACTGAGCCATACAACAAGTCATCTACTGTGGCCACCGAGGTACCCCTGGAAGTCTCCTGCCAGCTCCTCTGCCTTCTCCTCCCACTCTGGGTTCTCTCTGCAGCTCAGCCATTGTTTCCTCAACTCCGTTCTCCTCCAAAGGGTGGATCCAGCCTCAGGATTTCAACTCTCACCTCTCTGCTTGTGACTCCTAACCTGCAAACTTGCGAGCATCTTAATTGCCTTCGCTTTGCTTGCTCGTATCTTCCAAGTTTTCTATCATTACCAAGTATTCCTTTTATAATGAGAAAACATTGCATTTAAAAACTAATAGAAAAGATTAATTTCTGACTACCAAAGTGGAATAGAATAGCATCCTTAACTGAGCCAGGGCTCAAAGGCAAATAATCCACAAGTCTGTTTTAAAATATCACCTTCTATTTTTTTCTTACTAACTCCCCAAATTGCCCACAATGGCTGCCTTTTCTGAAGGTCATTACTGTGGCAGAGACAGCTAGCTGTTCCCCCGTACCTACTTTCCCTTTTTATCTACTATAACAAAAACCTAGATTATAGCTGGGTACACAACCACCCAGAAAAATGGAAATATTTCCCAGCTGTCATCCACCAGGTAAGGCCTAGCGAATAAGCCTGGCCAACGGGATGTCAGTAGCTGTGGTGTGTGCAACTTTCAGGTGCCACCCTTAAATGGAAGGGACACATACCCGCCCCCCTTTCACCTCCCCATGAGTGGGAATGTGAACATGATGGTGGTGAGCCATGTTAGATGATGAGATCAACACCTCAGCGATGGGTGGGTCAACATACAAGGAGCTGAGTCCACGATGCTGTCCAGCTACCATACGAGCTAAGGATGCCTGACAGTTTTGTATAAGAGAAACAAACTTCCATCTTGTTCAAGCTATTACTTTTGGTTTCAGTTATAGGAACCTAATACAGCCCCACAGCTAAAATAACTGAAGGAAATTAATCCCTGGGAGAAAGGCTACTGAAATGTAAGGTTGGTAAGCCAGAGGGGCCTGGAGAAGACCTGGCCTTTTATTTTGCTCAAGTAACAACTGAGCCTGGAGCTCCTGAGGCTTATGAAATGCTGATCCTTGACATATAAATGTGTGGAACCTTGCTTGTAAATTATCCAAAGCTGAAGAACTCCCTGCTTTGACAGGGCTGCCATTCTCCTCTCCACACAGTGGGAAGAGATTCACTGGCACTCAGCCCCTTTCCTGCACTTCACCCTGTAAATGAGGCATTTCCAGAAAGAGCTCAGTACAGGAACATGTAAATACAATTTGCTGATTCAGATTTTCACCCACAGGCCAGCTACTTGGGCATTAAATGAGGAAGTCTTAGAGAGTCTTCCTTGTAATGACTTTGAAAGAACGGATCCAATCTTAGATCTTCTTTCTTAGGTTAATTAATCAGAATGTGACAAACATATCTCATTCCTCACATGCATAAAACTCTTATGGAAAACGAAATACAACTGATAGTAATTCAGGTCTAAGTCACCGGAGGGAGAAATTCATACAACACTGAAGTGGGATTTCTACCTCCAAATCACTTGCAGATGAGAGCAGGAATCTTCTATTTGTTTTAGATACCAAACTATATAAATAATGATGCAATATCACAGTACAAATTTCAGTTCAGATTAGTTAAGAACTGGAAGCATTAAGTTTGACTTAAATTCAACCAACACTTAATTGAGAGCTTACTACAGGCCAAGCCAAGCATTTTCCATAGATTATTTAATTCTCATAACCACCCTTTTTTACAGATGGGAAAACTGAAGCACAGAATGTTTAAGTAACTTGTTCAAATTAGGAGCTGAGCTGGACATGAACCCAGGCTACAGGACTCCAGAGGCCACCTCTTCCCTCAACTGAGTGTTACAGGAGATAACAGAGGTGATTCAGGTTTGTATTTGGTCCTTGAAGACAATCAACGTGGGAGAAATGTATACACACAGCTACGGATAACACAAGACTGCATTAAAAGCATCATCACACAAGTACAATGTGTTCTCAGAGGAAAGAGCATGAACTCAATTTTATGGGCTGCAGAAATGTGTGGCCCATTGGAGTTGCTCCTGCCCCAGAAAGATGCATCAGGCCGCACATAAAAGGGCGCCCACCCTCACTACCTACCAACCTGGCCCCAAATCCAGTTTTTCTGTCTTGCATTTGCAGCTTCCCTCTGGGGAAAAATTCTCTGTCCTTGGTTCAAGATCTCCTCAGACAACCTATAGGACGTGTCTCGTAAGCCTGAACCTTATTTAATCTGTGGCTCAGAGAGCCTCAGCATAGGCCCAGAGGAGAGGTTTGAAAGAAGAGACTGCAGGCAGAGCAGTTAAAAAGCCTACTGAAATATTTCAGGCAAGAGATTAAGGGGGTCTAAAATAGGGCAGCAGGAACTGAAAAATGAGGACAGATCTTAAAGAAACTTAGAGGCAGACTATATAGGATTTCCTAACACACTGGATGTAGAGAATAAGAAAAACAGAGAAGTCCAAGACTAGAGATTTATTTTAGTGTAGCTGCCTAGAGGATGAGGTCACCATTAACTAATGCAGGTTACAAAGATTTTTACAGAAAAGATTTTTATAGTACAAATTTGGAGATGACTGGAAGGTTATCAATTATATTTGGTTTGAACATAACATTTAGGGCGAGGCAAAGGTGGAGGTGTGCTAGAAATGTCTTCAGAGGGACAGGTGAGGCTGAGCATTGGATAAAAACCCCTGGGGAGGGCATGAGCCAAGGACATGGTTTGGGGAGATGTTGTCCTGAAAGAACTGGGCTAAGCAAGGAAGCCAGAGAGAAAGGACAGAAGGACCAGTTGGAGAAGCGATATCCAAGAAGCCAACCAACCGGCTATATGACAAGCCACTGTCCTACTCTGGGACTCTGCTTTCCACTCTGGAAAAAAGTGGCCTTGGGCTAGGGTGATGCTTAAGGTCTTCGCCAACTCAAAAACTCCGTGGTTCTTGGGGTGATGAAAATGTTCTCTCTCTTCACTGTGGTGGCAGTTACATGAAGTTTACTTTGTGAAAACTCACTGAGCTGTACAATTAAAACTGGTGCATTTTATTGGATATAAATTATTCTTCATTGAAGTTGATTTTAAAAATTCCTTGGCTCCAGGTTAATAATTTTCCATTTCATGCAAAATTATTGATAGTATGAAATATTCCGTATATGAGTATTTTCTCATCAGAGAAAAAGACAGGTCAAAAGAGGCATACCCTCAATCCCCAGGGGAAAGAAAAAAACGAGATGAATGAGAAGAAACTGTTTTAAGAAATTAGTCCCTGATCATTCCACACACTGATGTGAGTGAGCAGATGTCTTGAAAGTGTTTTGCAAGCACACGGGGAAGTAATGAGAATGTCTGGTGGACTCTCAGACATGGCACATGCGGTAGGTTCTTTAAGACAGCCCAAGAGCCACAGGGAAGCAATGCAGCTCCTGGGACCTGTGCTCACAGGTGGTAACGACCTCTAGACAATTTGCTCAAGTGGTGCTGCTCAGGAGTTTATCACATGTCAGTCAATACATGGCTAAACTCAACAAGGATTTCTAAGGTGCAGGAGTAGATGTTTCTGGTGCAAGGTATACCCACTTTTAAAACAACTTAAGCTCCTTCGTATCTGAAGCATCATTTAATTAGGAGGGAGAGGCTGCCCACCTCTCTATAT
The DNA here is from genome assembly GCF_041296265.1 of Equus caballus. Classification (NCBI taxonomy): domain Eukaryota; kingdom Metazoa; phylum Chordata; class Mammalia; order Perissodactyla; family Equidae; genus Equus; species Equus caballus. The sequence goes on from NC_091691.1 coordinate 84,917,639, forward strand.
TGAGTCTACTATGAAGTCTGTCATTTATCATGATTTTTTGCCCTTTTGCAAATTTTAAGAGAAAGTGCCTTAGAGTAATAAGTCTGATCCCTGACAACAAGGTATAGTTTGGGGCTCTATGATAAAGAAAACTCTACAGAAAATCTTACGGTCACAGGAGGACACGCACATTTCTACCATCATACATGCCACACTCTATCTCCGCTAATTGACCATGAACTCCTCTAGGGCAGGAGTCTTAGTTATCCTGAGCACCTAGTCCAGTGTCTGAAAGAACACAGATGCTCAAAACAGTTTGGGTGAATTGAAACTTGGCTAGAACTCTTTCCTTGGGAAGAATCTATCCAAGATAGTATTTACAACTATACAGATTATGACTATCTTCTCTTTCTCTTCTTTTTTTACTTTTGTTTTATCTTTTCTGACCTCCTGTGGTCATTCTTCCCTTCTTTATCCTTTTCTGTATTTCTGATTTTCTGGAATCAGGGACTGGAAGGAGTAATGGACAGAGAGTAAGGAGTGTGTAACCCCAGTAATGTTTCTTGCAAGAAATGATAACAAATTGATGGCCTTTACCATGTTCTGCCTTCTGAGGCTGAAAATACTCAACTTTATCTGCAGTAAATAATATGTGCTCTGCCCTTTGTGATGAAGAATGGGAGATTCAGGCAGTCTAGGCAAGTTGTTTCAGACTGTTCACTGGTGAAGCTGGAGCCAGAATCCAGGGCTGGCTTGGCAACTCAGCCACCTTGTCTAGGCTAAGAAGTTGTCCTTGGATGTTAATATTGGATCCTGAGTGGCAACACAGGCCTCTACATTTAGGAGACCTGGATGAATCAAAACGGTTAATAAGAGTGATACCAGCATCATGGCAGAGTGAGCTCTTCCTTTAAGACTTTCCCCACTAAGACACAATGAAAAGGACATTCATAAACCAACAGAGGACATTCACACAACACAAAAAATTTCAGAGAGCCACGCAGCCATACCTCTGAAGGTGGAGGGGCTGGACCCCCCCAGGAGGCAGCAGAAGGAGGTAAGGGGATCTCTTCTCCCTCCCCGAATGGCAACAACCTAGGGTGTGGGACCACATGTGGCTCTGAGAGGAGAGGGGAGAGAGGTCAGCCTTCCATGGGAATGCCTTTGCTCTGAGTTGCCTCCCACCCTGCAGGAAAGCTCCACGCCGAGGAGGCTAAGCAATCACAGGGGTGTATTCACCAAGCCAAGCAGCCCGGGGGTGGGGGGTGGGCAGACAGTGAGGACAGAGGGGGAGCACCCCTGGGATCATGCATGCGAAAAAAAAGTGCCACTCCTTCCAACTGGTGCATTAGCCCAGCTGGCAGGCCAGAGCAAGGGACTCCTGCTAGAGCGCCAGCACATACATGTGTAAAGCAGTGGCAGCCAGCAGGCAAATGCAGACAGACTTTCAGCACAGCTTCCAAAGGACAGGTACAGCTGCCAGGGATCGCAGTGGGCTCAGAATACATGGCTTCTTCCCCTTCCCCCCCAGCAGTGGCAGGTAGAATCTGTGACCAAATACTACCCCTATGCAAAGGCACAAATCCACCCCATCAAACAGTATGAAGAGGTCAATCAATACTCCAGACCAGAAGGAAATGACAGGCACCCAGAAATTAATCCTGAAGGCACAGAAATTTACAATCTAAATGACAGAGAATTCAAAATACCTATCATAAAAAACTCAGTGAGTTACAAGAAAACTCAGAAAGACAGTTCAATGAAATCATGAATAAAATTAATGAACAGAGGGAATTCTTAACAAAAGAGAATGAAACTATAAAGAAAAACCAATCAGAAATGTTGGAGATGAAAAACACAATGAATGAGATAAATAAAAATCCAGAGTCCTTAAATAACAGAGATGATATTATGGAGGACAAAATTAGCAATTTAGAAGACAGAAATATAAAAATGCTTCCAATGGAGGAGGAAGAGAGAACTAAGACTAAAAAGAAATGAAGAAATTCTCTGAGAAATAGCTGACTCAATTAGGAAAGCAACATAAGGAGTATAGGTATTCCAGAGGAAGAAGGGAGGGAGCAAAGAGTACAGAGCTTTTTCAAAGAAATGATACCTGAGAATTTCCCAAACCTGAAGAAGGAGCTGGAATTACCAGTAAAAGAAGCTAATAAACTCCTAATTACATCAATGTAAAAAGACTCTCTCCAAGGCATATATTAGTAAAACTGACAAAAGTCAATGACAAAGAAAAAATATTAAGGGCAGCAAGGCAGAAGAAAATAATTTACAAAGGAACTCCTAACAGGCTTTCAGCGGATTTCTCAGCAGAAACCTTACAGGCTAGGAGAGAATGGAATGATATATTTGAAATTCTGAGAGAAAAAACCTTTCAGCTAACAATATTCTATCCAGCAAAAATATCCTTTAGATATGATGGAGATATAAAAACTTTCCTGGATAAACAAAAGCTGAGGGAGTTCATTGCCACAACACTCACCCCCTACACGAAATGATTAAGAAGTCCCTCATACCTGAAAAAAAAAAGAAGAAAGGGTTTACAAAGCCTTGAGTAAGAAGATAAAAACACAGATAAAATCAGAAAATTGCAGCTCTCAATCAGAACAGGTTAGCAAATAACTGTATCATTAAAGATAAAGGGAAGGAAAACATCAAAAATAACTATATAACAACAAACTCACAACACAAAATGGAATAAGTTGTGACAACAATAACTTAGATGGAGAAGGGGAAAGGGACGGAACCTGCTTAGATGAAGGAAATAAGAGGCTATCAGAAAACGGACCATCTATGAGATCTTTTATACAAACCTCACAGTAACCACTAAACAAAAAATCAGAACAGAGACACAAAAGATAAATCAAGAGAAAACTGAGAAAACCATCATAGAGAACCACCAAGCTGAACTGGTAGTCCAAAATACATGGGTTGAGAAACAAGGGAAACACAGAATAACCAGGAAACAAGTGATAAAATGGCAGTATTAAGGCTTCATATTACCAATACTCATTCTAAACGTAAATAGATTGAATTCTCCAGTCAAAAGACACAGAGTGGCGGGATGGATTAAAAAACAAAACCCAACAATATGCTGCCTCCAGGAAGCACATCTCAGCAATGAAGACAAACACAGGCTCAGAGTGAAGGGATGGAAGATGATACTCCAAGCTAATAGCAAACAAAAGAAATAGGTGCTCCCATACTTATCTCAGACAAAGTAGACTTCAAGATAAAAAAGGCAAAGAGAGACAAAGAGGAGTAGTATGTAGTGATAAAAGGGACACTCCACCAAGAGGACATAACACTTATATGCACCTAACACAGGAGCACCAAAGTACATAAAGCAACCATTAACAGCAACATAATAATAGCAGGGGACCTTAACATCCCATTTACATAAATGGATAGATCATCCAGACAGAAAGTCAACAAGGAAATGGTGGAATTAAATGAAAATCTAGACCAGATGGACTTAAGAGATACATATAGAACACCCCATCCAAAAACAGCAGAATACACATTCTTTTCAAGTGCGCATGGAACATTCTCAAAGATAGACCATATGTTGGCAAACAAGGCAAGCCTCAATAAATTCAAGATTGAAATGATATTAAGCATCTTTTCCAACCACAATGCTATGAAACTAGAAATCAACTGCAAGAAAAAAGCTGGGAAAGTGACAAATATGTGGAGACTAAACAACATGCTACTGAACAATCAATGGATCACTGAAGAAATTAAAGGAGAAATAAAAAAATATCTGGAGGAAAATGAAAATGCAACATACCAATTCACGTGGGATGCAGCAAAAGCGGTCCTAACAAGGAAATTCATAGCAATACAGGTCCACCTTAACAAACAAGAAAAATCTCAAATGAGCAGTCTTAAACTACACCTAACAGAACTTGAAAAAGAACAAAAACCCTAAAGTCAGCAGAAAGAGGGAAATAAACAAAACTAGAGCAGAAATAAATGAAACTGAAACCAAAAAAACGGTAGAAATGATCAATGAAACTAGGAGCTGTTTCTTTGAGAAGATAAACAAAATTGACAGACCCTTTGCCAGATTGACTAAGAAAAAAAGAGAGAAGGCTCAAATAAATTAGAAATGGAAGAGGAGAAATTATAATGGATACCACAGAAATACAAAGGACTATAAGAGAATACTATGAAAAATTATATGCCGACAAATTGGACAATGTAGAAGAAATGGATAAATTATTAGACTCATACAACCTCCCAAAAATGAATCAAGAAGAAATAGAGAATCTGAATAGACCAATCACAAGTAAAGAGATTGAAACATTAATTAAAAAAACCCCTCCCAAAACATAAAAGTCCAGGACCAGATGGCTTCTCTGGAGAATTCTACCAAACATTCAAAGAAGATTTAATACTTATCCTTCTCAAACTATTCCAAAAAACTGAAGAAGACAGAGTACTTCTTAACACATTTTACAAGGCCAGCATCACCCTGATTCCAAAGACAGACACGGACAACACAAAGAAGGAAAATTGCAGGCCAATATTGCTGATGAACATAGATGCAAAAATCCTCAACAAGATATTGCCAAACCGAATACAGCAATACATCAAAAGGAACATACACCGTGATCAAGTGGGATTTATTCCAGGGACTCTGGGATGGCTCAACATTCGAAAATTAATCAATGACAAAACGAGAAATAAAAACCACATGATCATCCCAATAGATGCAGAGAAAGCATTTGACAAGATCTAACAGCCATTTATGATAAAAACTGTCAATAAAATGGGTATAGAAGGAAATTACCTCAACATAATAAAGGCCATATATGACAAACCCACAGCCAACATCACACTCAACAAGGAAAAACTGAAAGCCATCCCTTTGAGAACAGGAACGAGACAAGGGTGCCCACGCTTGCCATGCTTATTCAACACAGTACTGGAGGGTTTTGGCCAGAGCAATTAGGGAAGAAAAAGAAAGAAAAGGTATCCATAACATGAAACCATAAAACTCCAAGAAGAAAATATAGGCAGTACACTCTGACATAGGTCTTAGAAGGATCTTTTCAAATAGCATGTCTACTGGAGCAAGGGAAACAAAAGAAAGAATAAACAAATGGGACTTCATTAGACTAAAGATCATCTTCAAGGCAAAGGAAACCAGGAACAAAACAAAAAGACAACCCACCAAGTGGGAGGAAGTATTTGCAAATCATATATCCGACAAGGGGTTGATCTCCAAAATATATAAAGAACTCATGCAACCCAACAATAAAAAAACAAACAACCCAATCAAAAAATGCGCAGAGAATTTGAACATTTTTTCTAAAGGAGATACACAGATGGCCAATGGGCACAGGAAAAAATGCTCAACATCACTAATCATTAGGGAAATGTAAATCAAAACTACAATGAGCTATCACCTTACACCTGTTAGAATGGCTATAACTACCAAGACAGAAAACAAGAAATGCTGGAGAGGATGTGGAGAAAAGGGAACCCTCATACACTGCTGGTGGGAATGCAAACCGGAGCAGCCACTATGGAAAACAGTATGGAGATGTCTCAAAAAATTAAAAAAAGCAATACCATACGGGGGCTGGCCCCGTGGCCGAGTGGTTAAGTTCGCGTGCTCCGCTGCAGGCGGCCCAGTGTTTCGTCGGTTCGAATCCTGGGCGCTGACATGGCACTGCTCGTCAGACCACGCTGAGGCAGCGTCCCACATGCCACAACTAGAGGAACCCACAACGAAGAATACACAACTATGTACCGGGGGGCTTTGGGGAGAAAAAGGAAAAAATAAAATCTTTAAAAAAAAAAAAAAGCAATACCATACGATCCAGCTATTCCACTACAGGGTATTTAGCCAAAGAACTTGAAATCAACAATTCAAAGAGACTTATGTATCCCTATGTTCACTGAAGCATTATTCACAATAGCCAAGACGTGGAAGCAACCCAAGTGACCAAGAATGGATGAATGGATAAAGAAGATGTGGCATATATATACAATGGAATACTACTCAGCAATAAAAAAAAGACACAATCATACCATTTGCAACAACATGAATGGGCCTTGAGGGTATTATGTTAAGCAAAATAAGCCAGACAGAAAAAGACAAACACTGTATGATTTCACTCAGACATATAAGCTAAACAAATACATGGACAAAGAGAACAGATTAGTGGTTACCAGAAGGGAAGGGGGCTGGGTGTGGGAATAAGGGCTAAAGGGACACATATACATGGTGACTGACAAATAATAATGTATAACTGAAATTTCACAGTGTTATAAACTAGTATGACCTCAATGATTTTTTTAAAAAAACCTGTTAACAAATACACAAATGTGGAGACATTGCATGGCATCAGAGTGTGGGCAACTGTTTTAAAGTCAGGCAGACCTGAGCTTGAAACTCGATTTTGCCACTTACTCGTTTCATGAATTGATGTAAGTTATATATAAATTCACATTTCAATTTCTTCTTCTGAAAAATGAAATATCAATATAGACTTTGTTAAGATTATTTTGAATTAAATGAGATGGATAAAGCATTTGGTATAGTACCTGCTATACAGGAAATATCCAATAAAGGGACATTAATAATGACAGCAGGAGTAATAGTAACAGCAGTGGTAGTTAATGTTGTTATTCTCTTATTCTGTCTGCCCTCAATGTAGGGGTTAAAGTATATGTTAAATGAATGTTTATAATAGTTATGATGTAGCACTGTGAAATACTGGAATGCTTGAAGATTAAACAGTATGTTAACTTACATTGAATCAACAGATAACTGAATGCTGACCCTGGGCAGGTCACGGATAGATACCTTGGGAAATATGAAGAATCATGAGAAAAAGTTTATACAATCATTGAGGACACACAACATAAGAAATGTTCAACCACAACATGACCTTTGAAAATAAGAAAATACTCAAGATGTCAAAAGTCACTCCACCAAAAATTACCAAAAGATAGGGCAGGCCCGGCCTGGCCTGGCCTGGGAATGCTTTGTGGAGCGGGATTTGGATCTTACAGGATGGATAATTTGTATCTAGACAGAATGGAGAATGGAAGGGCACTGAGGGCAGAGACAAGGCATACAGAAAAGCATGAAGAGGTGCTGGTTATCTTGGCCTTGGGGACACAACACTGTTTGATTTGTTCTATAGTAACAGATAGCAGTGCCTTATTAACTAGAACCTTGAATTGCTCAGGTGTCCCCTGAACCAGAGATGTCAGTCACTGCACCTTGCTGTCCACGACCCCTTCCTATGGAATACTGCTTAGCCCATAGTTGCTTCTGATTGGGTAGCTTGGATGGCCCTACTTTGTACCAAGAGGCAACGCTCCTGCCCCTCTTGGTTGCAAAGTCTGGGAAGGGGTACTTGAACAAGGGGTAGCCAATCCAGCCACCTCTCCTAGGACAAAACAGCGAGCTGCACCATCACACACTCTGGTCCAGGGCTCTACTCTAACAAACGCCCAGTGAATAGCCTAGTTAGTTACGGCAGTACAGGCAAGGCTCTAGCAGTTGAAAAAGGTCTGGAGAGACCACAATGAGCTCAAACTTGGAGTAGGGGGAAGAAAATGGGTGTTGCCCATGTCCCTGAGAGAAGCAGAGGCTTCAGAAGGGAGACAGGAAAGAGTCACTCCCTGGCCCCCCATTTTCTGACAGCTGCTCCATTCTAATCCCAGGCATCCTAACCACAACTCTTTATTCTTGAGACTCAAGTGGCATTTCTGTTCTTTGCAACCAAGATCCTGTTCTTTTCCAGTTACTGTGGTAACATACAAATGCTCACTTTTGGGGGAAGTAATAGTATAAAAGGCTTTTGATCTGGGGGTTGATCCCAGGTAGGGTTTCCATGATTGTTGTGTGTTTTACCAAAAACACAAATTTCCATTTCATGGGGAGAAGTCACTCATGGATGGTTCAAATATAAATGTTTTTATTTAACCTATAGACACAGCACTCATCACGCTGAAAATTGTCAATAACAGTTGAATGTTCAGCTGTTTTGGGCACCAGTGAACTATTCACTGGTAACCTTGAGAAAGAGCTTGAGTTTAGACAAGAAACCAGCTGTACCAGGCAGAGCAAAGCTAGCCAAGGAGTGAGCGAATGTGTCTTATAAACATGAGCTTGCTTTAAATAACATGGAAGTTCTAGTGTCTTGGTGACATGAGCGCGTAATTCACTGGCAGTGCCTCGGTGCTCTCTGTCTTCTATTTGGTTTCCCTGGGGTCTGGTTCCTTCCTCCCAGCCACAAGAATTTCTCCTGTGGGTTCCATTAGAAGTGATAAGATTGGTAAACAGATGCATCACCGTTGCTGTTATATTATTAACTGACTCTCCTCCCCCAGATCTTTGAAATGCTTTCTAATCTGTCTCATGATGTAACCTTAAGGCCAAGTGGCTCTCAGAAGTTGGACACGGCAGTTTTTCTTCCCTCTCCCAAGAATGGCATTTAAGATAAAGAGCAAATAGTGCCATGTGATTAAGTGATAGAAGTAACTTTGAATACTTGCCACAGTGGCTTTAGCCTCGTTTACTCAGACCTCATATGGCCCAAGCACTGCCAGAAAGGCTAGTGATAGAGGATTCCTTTAATTCGAGGGGATAGTTAAACAAGAGCCCATGAAGACAATTGGGCTCCCTAAGAAGATATCACTATTTTAAGGCATTAACTCTATAAAGCATGGTGTTCAACTGAGAGGAGTTTCTTCGGTGGGATTTCAACCACTACAATAAAGTGAAGGATCCCAGATGATGTGCTGGGAGTGATGCTTTTTGGTGAGGGAAGGAATGGAGTTGGTTTCTGAGTCTAATAAGTGGTAGTAGGTAAGCAAATGGCTTCTCCGTGCACAACAGTGGCCCGCTAGACCCAAGGAACCACTTCAATACTGGGAGATTTGGAGATCTCTCCAGTTTGCATGTGGTGGCCAGATGGGGCAATGTTGGTGGGAAAGCAGGTGCAGAAAGGCCTTCCTAAGGCGGCACAGTCACTCTAGGGCCTCCCTTTAGGGCCAGTATCTCTGGGGGCTTACAGACAACTGTGAAGAAGGCTATCACAGAGGGGTGTATATTATGGAATTAGGGTCTGCTCCTAGATGGCCCAAACCTTAGCCCTCCAGAAGGGGCTGCCCTGAGTCAAGAGATTACTCCTAGGAGAGTGGAACAAGACTATGCTGAGGACCACCTGGACCACCCTGAGCTCCAAGATGTCCCATCAGTGCCGGCCTGAGCACAGCCCTACTCCACGATTGTGTTGACCACCTGAAGTGCCTATTTCTCACCTTGTGACTCACTCTGGGAGACAATCTTCCCCACCCTCTTTGTGTTTCCTCTGTCACAGAGAAGGTGGCTCTGACAGCAGTGGGGACTTTCAGAAGAAGGTCAGAGAGGTCCCGGCTGTGGGATTTCCCTTTGGCCTGTTGGTGTCTTTATGCTGAAAGAGACCATGAGTCTGGTTGGCCCTGGCCTCCCGAGTATCCTTCTAGGAGGAGCCTCCCAGCAGGTGCAGGTCTAGGGATAAGAGCTAGCTTTACCCAGGAAACTGCCAATGATACCCATCTCAGTCCCCATCCCACCTTCCTAACCAGGCAGCTCTGCCTAGATCCACCATCTGATAAAATCTGGAAGTCAGGCTGGGGGAGCCTTACCTTGGAAGGGTAGACGTGGTGGAAACAGCAAGAACACCGCTAACATTTATGGCTCGCTCCCTGTGCATGGCCTTGGGCCACTGTGCCCTCCAGCAGAAGCCAACAAGCCAAGGAGAAATCACAGCCCCAGGATCTGTCCACCCTTCCTCCAAGACTGTGTTCTCCCTGCTATCTGAGGCTTCTTCCTTGTGACGGTGGAAATACAGAGTGGGGAAGGGTGGTCTCACAGAGCGAGTCACGAAGTGAGAAACTGCCACCTCCTGTGAAGTTTCAGAGGATCCTCACCAGGAGGACCAGACAGGTGTTCTGATTAGTCACACTTTACAGGTGAAGAAACTGAGTGCCGGGCAGTTCAAGAATCTTGCCCAAGATCATACCGTGAAGCATAGTGTCTGGCTCAGAACAGTCACTCATTAAAAAGACCTGAATGCCAAGAAATGCAGATGTGGAAATGCTCACGCCATCATCAGCAGAGCCAGCTTCTGAGCCCAGGAGAGCCAGGGCTGCTCAGCTGCAGCATCACTCTGACAGCCCTTTGTGGGACCGTGTGCTGGGGCTGCTCTCTCCTCCCTGGGGAGAGCACCTCTCCTTCCACCCCCTGGCTCTAGCGGGGCAGTGCTGGACCCATGGTTACTGAATTAGGACAGAAAGGTGGACAAAGTCAGTTTAACCTTCCTAAGACATTGGCCAGCATTGTGGGCAGTGAGCAAAACTGAGTGCCAGGCTGAAAGGGAGACAGCTGAATTGTTGGGAAACCTGCTCGGGGTGCAGAGGAAAGCCTCAAGTCTCCACCTGTTGAATTCCAGTGTGAAGACTCTTCCGTGCCTGATCCCAGACACATCCAACCTACTCTTTCTGGTTCAGCTCAACTTGCTCCTCCTTCTAGAAGCCTTCTCTCAATTCCTGCCCACCAGGAAGGGATTTCCTCTAAATATCCTCACTTCTGCTGAACATGCACATTCTCAATATCTGTGCCAGTTTCAGGACATATATATATATAAAAAAAAATCAAACCAAAACAACAGAGGTTCTCAATCCTGTCTGTATGCTAGAATCCACTCGAGAACTGTTTAAAAAAAATTGATGGAAAAATACTTAGGCCCAGACTCAATCTCTGAATAATTAAATCAGAATCTTTGGGGCTGGAACTAGCGAATCAGCATTTAAAATAATCAGCCAGGACTGAGAACCAGGGCTATGATGCCTTGAAAACTGAGCATGTCCTTTTTTCTCATCTAGCTGGGAGCTCCTCAGGGGAGGCCCCAGTCTTGTGCAGTGCTGCCCTTAGCACGGAGCCCAGGCCTTGCACATAGTCAGTGCCCATCAAGTGTTTGTGGAGTGACTGGATCTTCCTCTGAAAATCTAAACAATCCCCCGGTGGGATATGGGAGCATGTTTTGCTTTTCTTGTAAGGTGAGAGTCATGTGTGTGTCATCCTCTGATTTGGGCAACCCAAGAACACAAATTCCAAAGAAAATAACCCCCCCCAAGTTAACATCTCAAGGGAGGAACGGGCTGTGTTGTTGGTTATCTCCTGCTTTCCATTAAGGATTCTTCAGTCAGATTCCTTTATGCATCTCAGAGGCTTGAGTACTGTAAATGGCACACTTTCAATTATTTATCTAAACAAAGGTGAACCAGAGGACAGCGCTAAACACTCGCCTGATGAACCTGAGCCCAAAACCCAGCCCCTGGAATTCTCAAGCTTACATGACTTGGCTTTGTGGATCCAGTTTCCTTAGAAAAAGGGGGGAAAAAAAGGCACAGTAGATACAAGGCCATAAATTCCATTTCAGAAATGAAAGGGATGCCAGAGTGGAGCTGCAAGGACACTGGGCTTTGTGGCTGGCGGCAGTTCTGTTGCTAGGCTGCTTAAATCAAACAGTCATAACTCGCTGGCAAGGAAGTAGACCGCTGTATCCCTTCCAGTTTTGCGCTGTCTTTCCCATCAAAGGACGCATCACTTTCTGTGTCACCACTGAGTAATAAATCCTATTGAAAAGGAACAGAGACCAACCAACGGTGATCTTAAAATATAAGTAAAGGAAAGGCTGCATGCAAAGACAGGCTCCTAGTTTGTTGTCAGCAAAACAAGTGTTCTGAACTGTCCTTCGTGGGGATGGGTTTGTGACTCTTTCTAAGCACTAGCCTGTGATGCACAGATGACATAGCCTGCTGTGCTCGGGTACAGTTGGTGGCCGTGGAGCCAGCAATGAGAATGCCTCCTATGGAAATCAAGCACCCCTTTCCCGCTCACTTGCCATAAAGTGTCAGCTGCAGTGAAAGCATAATTTGGGAACCACAGACCAGCTGGAAGTCAGGATGCCTGGGCAAAGAGCAGCAGCAGTATTAGTAACAAGAGCTACTTACTGAGGGCATATAATGTGCCCAATCTCCTCTGAGTGCTCCACTGTAGGCCCACGGAGAGGCACGGTCCTTACTTTACAGATCAAGAAACTGCGGTCCGGAGAGGGTAAGCAACTGGCCCAGATCACACAACCAGTAAGTGACAGGGCTGGAATCTGCACCCAGATCTGCCTGATGCAAAACCATGGTTTCCCAATCACACCGTTACCCAACCTCCCTCATGCCAGGACTGACAGTTGAAATGTTCCTGGAATCCACCAGTCTTCTCCATCTCAGCTGCCAACTGCCTTAGTTCAGACCTTAAGATCTCTCACCCTTGGGGCCGGCCTGGTGGCAGAGTGGTTAAGTTCCAGCACTCCACAGGCATCCCACATACAAAATAGAGGAAGACTGGTACAGATGTTAGCTCAGGGCCAATATTCCTCACATAGACACACACAAAATTCTCTCAACTTTACCATTTTTATAGCTTCTAATTTATCTTCCTGCCTCCAATCTTGTCCTGCATCCCATCAAGTCAATATCAAATATCTAAAAAACATACCTATTTATTTACCCTAGGTAATATCATCTCTTGGTTCCCACTGCTCCAAGTCAAGTCCAGATCCTTTGCAAAGCACAAGTGGTCCCAACTCCACCTTTTCAGTCTTTTCTCCATCACTCCCCATTGCGATCCATCACACAAAATGTCCAACTCAGAAGAACCCTTCTGTAAAACATTCTGTCTCCCCCTTCAGCTCCTACTTACCCACTTGTACATCTTTCCTCCAAACTGTGAGCTCCTAGGAGGCAAGAGGCCTGTCTTGTTCATCTCCATCATTTCCCTAGGATCTGCCAGAAGGTAAGTGCCAATACATGTTACATAGCTGACTTACTGAGATGAACAGAATCTCAAAGTTGGAAAAAAAATTAGCAAAGACCACTGAATTTCTGATGGGTCTCAGTACAATCAACCCTAATAATTCCCATGCTACAGTTTTATAGATTTTACTTATTTCTGGAATAACAAGAAATTAGATTGAAAAATTAAATTCTAGCTAAAAACATGTTTCCTTGACATTTTAGCCTATTTCTATTCCACTCCAAAAGATTTTCCTCAGTAAAGGTTAGCTCTTAGTAGTATCTGATCCTAGATTGTCTACCCTTTTCTTTTTCCTTAGCTCAATTGTAAGTTTCTTGATTACTTGAGAATTCTGGTTGACCACTACTGTTCTCATTCATTTAAATAAAGAGCTAGTGCCTCGATTAAGTTGGCCAGCATATTAAATTGGGTGTGCCTTAGACATACTGGACAGTTGCATTTTACATCTTGAACTTCGGGGTCACACAGACTCAGAGGCAAATACACTCCAATGATAAGCTGTTGGAGTCTTTGATGTCTTCCTGCCTTCCCCATGTGAACTGGAATTTAGCTAACCTCTGCCCACACTTCAAGGTTTATCTCGATTTCCTCTTCTTCTTTGATGCCTTTCCTAGCTCTCTGAGCCAAGCAGGAAGTGACTTTCTCTCCTTCTGAACTTCCATACCACCTGCTCTCTGTGCTACTCAGACCCTGTCAAGGTCACACGTAGTAAACCACAGGGGGAAAGACAAGCGCTGTGGGAACGCCCCGTCCCTGCTGTAACACGAATGCATCATGAGGCACTGGGTGGTGGACTCATCTCTCTGGGCCTTTGTTTACTCATTGCAAAATGAAGGAGTTAGACTAATTGGATTACATGGCCTCTAAGCTTCCTTCCAGCTCTACAATCCTGTGAAAAATGCCAGATATCCTGACACTGTTTGAAAGCTCCCCAGTAGGGTTGAAGGTGAAATGAGAAAGTATAGAACTTTGGGCCACATTCAAACTAATAAGAGTTGAAAACAAGGATCTGGATGTTATGTTTCTCTTCATCTTCCAAAGAACTGCATGATGGCATACTCACACCAAATGTGAAACCAATAGATGGCCCAGCAGGGTAAGAGTTGCTGTCATTGGATCTGAGGCTGTAGGTTGTATTAACTATGCTGTGAAATATTCATCATGATAAAGTTGGGTTATCGCAATTATATATAAACTCAGAATTACACACAGAGGAAAAACTACTAAAACATTCCTTTGAGTCATGATCAACCAGTGAGAATTCAAGACATAATACTTTAGATGAGCCAACTGTATCTCGCCCAAAATGTGAAAAATAGATGCTCAAATTTGATCCCTCTGAGGACGAGCTTTAAATGGTAAGTGATTTGGCAAGAGAAAGGAGGACTTGGAGAACCAGTATTTTTCCTACTAAATTACACAATTTCATATCTCCTAAAATAATTTATAAAGGCATGTTAAAATGAAAATAAAAATAACAGAGTCACTCAAGAGAAAAGATAAATCCAGCAGAAATTTAGGTTAAAGAGAGCTTCTACAGTTGAGCAGTGTGTTTAGGGCTAATTTTTTCTGGCAGCTAACCCCAAAAAGGGAGCTAAGAGTTAATTCTGCTAAGGGTTTGCCCAAGAGGTAAGAAACTTACCAAAGGGATGTGCATCACTCAGAGTTCCAATGGGAAACAGAAGGCCCATTAAAATTAGGATAATCCAAGGAGGGGTCATTTACAAAGGGACTAAAGCACAAATATGTGTGCAGGGGGTAGGGGAACCACAAAGCCAAGTGCGGAAACTCAGGGCTGACCACAGAGGAGCTGTTGCTACCTGTAGCATGTTGGATAGCATCTCCCCTAAAATTCACATCCACTCAGGAACCTCAGAAAATGAATTCGGGAATCGGGTCTTTGCAGATGTAAATAGAGTAAGGATCAAGAAGAGATTGTACTGGATTAGAATGGGTCCTCAATCCAATGATGGTGTCCTTGTAAGAGACAGAAAGGACACACAGAGACACAGAGATGGCAGCCATTTAAAGACGGAGGCCGAGATTGGAGTGATGTGTTTACAAACCAAGGAAGACCAAGGATTGTTGGCGACCACTGGAAGCTAGGAGAGAAGCGTGGGGTAGTATCTTCCTTAGAACCTCCAGCAGGAGTCAACCCTGATGACACCTTAATTTCAGACTTCTGGCCTGAACTGTAAGAGAATAAATACCTGTTGTTTTAAGCCACCAGTTTGTGGTAATTCATTGTGGCAGCCCCAGGAAACTAACACATCACCCCATCTCTTAAAGAGGTGATAGGAGGAGAATAACTGAGCCCAATGGGGGAAAATGTGGTGAGCAGACCACTGAGCTTCAGTCAAGGGATAGAGCCAATCCGAGGCAGCCTTGCAAGAAGGGAGCCAGAGGAATATGTCCTGACCTCAATCTCTTTCTTCCCTCCCTCCAGTCTCCACCTGAGGGCTCCCCACTGGTTATACCCAATGGGAAGCCAGAGGATGTGGGAGCCCTGCTGACATGGCCCACACAGGCCAGCCCCCCCGGGCAGAAAGCAGGAGGTAGAAGAGTGGAAAGCGAATCTGGAAGGGGAAAGAAAAGCTACCATGCAATGAAATCTCACAATGATCACTTCCAGGTTGATAAATCTGAAAAGTTTCAACCTAAATCTTTCCTTCCCATTAAGTGACTGTTACTCCCTTTAGAAATAAAAGATGTTAAAGACCTAGTTGGTCTCTTTCTCCTCTTCTCTTCCAACCCCTTTTGGCTGAGGTTTCTCTAACTCAAGCTGTCTCTTTGGCCCCTTTGCTCTTTCCTTCTGTCTTCACACTCAGCCTGCATCGTGGTTTTTACTGTAACTGAAATTCTCTCTTCTGCGTGATTAGCCGAACCTCTTACTCCAGCTCAAGTCCCACTTTCCAGGGACCCCAGGAAATCTTCACCAAAATACTTCATAAACCGTTCAAAGTCAAAACATTTGAAAATCAACCATATCATCTTCTTTCCAAAACCAACATTCCCTTTGAAATTCCTCCTTTCTCTAAACCATTTAGGCTTGAATTCTTCGATTCATTCCCTTTACCCAAACATCAAGGCATGTCAGTTTTCATAAAGACATTGTGCTTCTGCTCCCTCTCTCTCTCCATTTCTACAACTGCCACCACTTGCACCTGAGCCACCTCCATCTTCACCTGGATAATGGCGAGCAAGCTCTAAGCTGGTTTTCACAACTCCAGGTTCCCAGGTCTTCCAATTTTGCCCTGGCCAAGGCAACACTGCCTTCCTTATGCCACACCCCTGTCCACATTCTTCAATGATCAATGAGAAGGTGGGCCTCAGGTCCTACCTTGTCAGGTCCATAATCCTCTCCCTGGCTTCTGAGGATCTTTGTATTCCAACTCCATTCTATTTTTCCAACTTATTTGTCAAAGAGAACCATGCGGTGGGCCAGGCAGCTTCCTGTGCTGTCCCCCCCTCACACTGTGCTTATACCTGTCCCTTTATCACCTGTTGACAGTGGTTACCTATACTTTGTATACCTGGGTCCACCACGAATCCCACTGAACTGAAAGCATTTGTCAAAAATCTTACCTAATGATACATGCAGTCAACATTTCCATCATGATTAGTAAATACATACCTGATCCATAACACTTTACATCTTTCTTTGTGTTATTTTCCAGATTAACCTACAAGCAATGTGTTATGGCAGTTCGTGTTTCTCTGGGCCAAGGAAGAGATTATAGCACAGTGAGTAAGAGCTTCAGCTTTGAAGTCAGGCAGACCTGAGTAAGAGTTCCAGTCCATCCATATGCTATCTGTGTGACCTTCCACAACGTATTTACCTCCTCTCTGCGCCTCAGTTTTCTCATCTGTTAAATGGCAACTTGAAACTTTCCGCATAGTATTATTGTGAAGGTAAAAAGAGCTGATTTATGTAAAACACTTAGCACAGGGCTGGCATCAAGTTAGGCTGTTAACAATGAACATCAAAGTCACACAATTTAAATTCAAGGCCAATAAGTGAACGTAGTTTTTAACCACATGCAGCCCAGATACAGACAGTTGGTTGCTCAAAGCTGGCATTTTTACTCAGCCATGCTGGCTCTAAGAACAAGCAGAAATAAGCTTCCCGGTGATGGTTTTTCCCAAGAACCAAACCAGCAATCACTGTTTCTGTGGATCCCAAACTGTCCTGTATCCTCAGCAAATAGACTCTTTGAGAAACTGGCCACAGTAGGCAGTGGCTGTCATATTATTTCCATATTTATCAAGGTCAGCTGCCTTTTGGGCATTGCTTAAGAATCAAAATCAAAAGCTAATCGAAAGGTTATCTATGTAAAGATGCAAACACGAATGAAAAATTGTATGTATGTATTGCAGCAGCTGCAATGGATAGTATCATTAAAATTCTTGATCAGACTAGATTACTATCTATAAATTATTTGCTATCGTTGAATACATGATGGAAAATTCTGGCAATTCTATTTTCTCTCTATTGTTGTACGTTCACAAACGCATGGTAAACACCAAGAAAATGCTAACATTTTTATTTTGAGCACAATTAATAAAAGGAGACAAAAAAGGAAAAACAACAAAGAATCTGGTCCTTAACCAGAACCCCTCCCAGGCACACACGGAAACCATGAGATTTTTGGACACATTTGGAATCTAGCACATTTCTTAAGTTTGCAAAAGCACACCACACAAAAGAGGAACTTCAGGGCTCAGTGGAAACAAGCCAGATTCATACAGGAGGGGATTAGGAAAAAATTATTTCATGTGTGCCTTCTAATGACCTTCCTGAAATCCAGATGGCTCTTTTGCTCTGAAAGTATTTTTAGATAGGGCTGATTTATTGAATGTCATTATTAATGAGTTGGGTGAGAAAAGGAGTAATTGTTTAAGTGACCCAACTCGTTTCCAAAGCAATGGAATGGCGACTTTCTAATGGGCAGGCTGGGGAAGGGAGGGACTGTGCAAACTGTGGTGTACAAGGATGCAGGGCTGCCAGAGGCGGGAAGCCAGCAGAAAAATCCGTGAACCCGAACACCAGGCCACAGTGATGCTAGGAGTTCACGTTGTGAAATGTGAGCCACCATCAGAATGGGGCTCAAAGGCTTCCAACACAGCAAGTCCAGCCTGGGAAACCTTCTCTTCTTTGAATATGGAAGACAGCGATGCCTGGGGAGCAATGCCACTTGTCTTGCTGCTGGGACCATGTGTCATATTTTGTTGTGTGTGTGTATGAGTTCTGAGGGAGAGCATATGGTGATATATTTATTAGGAGTTAATTATATTTTCTCCATGTCTGCTTTGACTCTCTCCATGTCTTTGGTTTTAAACCTTTATCAACCTCTGGTCTCTCTCCTTTCTTTCCTTACTACCTATCTGGCATTGCTTTCCTAGTAAATGGGATGATCTTTAAAAAACGTCAATCACTCTCCTGCTCAACAACCCCCAAAGGCACCCCACTGCAGAGAGAATAAAATCCAAGGTCCCCACTATGGCCTATGGAATCCTGTGTGATCAAGCCCCTGGGTTCCTCTCCACAGGAAGGTCCTCCCTGGCTGCCTGGGCTGTAGCTACTGGGGCCTGTTTCCGTGCCGCTCTTCATCTCATAACCATGCCCCATCACTCCTGCTGTTCTTCTCTGACACAATTAGCTGAAATTTTGGCCTTCTTCCATAAAGTGTGAATAAAAGGATTCTTCAAGAACGTGGCTGTATTTATGGACTGGTCACATACGATTTATATAAAGCTATGCTTACTAGGCAAACCCAGCCTCAAGACCAGCCCACATCATTCCTCCTCCCCAAACCAGCTCCGTACTCCTAAGCTCCTGCTGTTTGGAATCCTGCAGCCTCTCCGGCTGATGACATTACCACGTGAGACATCAACCACTGGAAGGTGCACCATTATTTTATGTAACACAAATAATTTTTTAAGTGGCCAATTAAACTCTGACACAATGTTTTATCACTGAAATTCTTTTACATTTGCTAAAATATTTCTTTTAATCCTAATTAGACACAGAGTGTCATATGTCACATGTGTGGATATCCATAAAAGAAAATAAACAAAAGAGATTAAGATGGTCTTAAACATCTTCACATATGGAGTCTGACTGTTTGGAATCAGGCTTTTAGCTGAGAGTCCTTCATGCCATTGGGAGCACTGGCGATGCGGCATTTTTATTTTTCCCTCCTCAAAGCCCCAGTGCACGGTTGTACATCCTAGTTGTAAGTCCTTCTAGTTCCTCTATGTGAGCTATCACAGCATGGCTAATGACAGACAAGTGTTAAGGTTCTGTGACCGGGAAATGAAGCTGGGCTGCCGAAGCAGCGAGAGCGCCAAACTTTAACCACTAGGCCATCCAGGCTGGCTCTGATGTGGCATTTGTAAAGAGAATCCACAAAAGAATTCAAGTCCTTAGCACCAGACCTGAAGCTGGCTCTGTGAGTACCTACAGCCTACTTCTGACTCCACTCTGGACATGCTGCTGATGGCATGGGATTAACTATCTCCCTACCACCTTTTGGTTCTTAGGAGTCAAGTCAACTGTGTAAGTCGAATGATGCTTTACTGTGCCTCCAGGACTTTTTTCCAAGCAGCTGAAGTCCTTGACAGTGGCATGCTTGTTGTCTGTGGACTCGCAGGTATCCACAAAAATATCCCAACTGCTGCCTGGATGCAATGAATGAAAGATACACCCCAATTTCAGAGATGTTAAAATGCAAAGAAAACACATATCTTAGAAATGAAGACATTTGATCACTATCATGACAAATGTTAGTACATTCTAGTTCTGGGGAACTTGACCTTCTTATAGCTCCTGAAAGGGACCCCCAGTGCATCCCAGTTCAGAACCCCTCCCTCCCACCATTAACGGACACCAGCCTTGAAGGGTGTCCATAAGCTGGCCCGAGCCAATCGAATTTGCTCAGGAGTTTTGACTGAGAGATAAGAGACTGAAGTCAGCAGTTGGCTCTGGGAGCAGAGCTGAGCATCAATTGCCTCTAAGGTTGGGGTAGTCTTTGGGGGGCCCTGTGCATGTTGAATAAGTACAGGAAAATGGTCAAATGGAAGAGGCAGAATGAGCAGACTTGGACAGAAGCCATATGAGAGAGAACAGCTGCTTAATGACACAGATAAAGGAACCTTGGCGTCCGACTTTCCAATTCCAGATCACGCAAGGCCCACTCATATTTCATTTTCTGTCCTTGGGTTTAGTGGTTCCTCTAGAGCCTTACAATTAATTCCCGTCTTTGCCTGAGGTAGATTTATGCTTCTGGCAACCAGAAGAGCTGTGGCTGGAGGAGCTGGAAACCCCCTGCTGCTCACACTCACCCATCAGAGACAGAATTCAAGATCGTGCTGGGCACCATGACATCCCGTGAAGCAGGCAGTGCAAGTGTGAACAGCTGGGTGTCCTCGTGTGACTCTGGCAGGTCCGAGGCATGGAAAGGAAGAGCCCAGGGCTCCTTAGCCTATCCTGTGAGCCCCCTGTCCCAGATTCCTGCTCATAGGAACAGCATGCCTTCTGCTGGATAAGATTAGACTGGGCTGTTGATGAGGGAAAAACATCAGTATTCTTGAGAGATATGCTTGGGGAACAGGATCTCTGGTAAGAAAAAGAGCAGGTCCTTGGCCTTCCCTGGAGGGTGAAGGAGTAAGGATACGAGCCATGCCCTCAATCTCCTGTCCTGGGGCCCACCCTCCACCCAGCCTGGGCAGGGCAGACAACGGGGCTCTTCCAAGGTGAAGCCAGGGCACCCCTTTGTGACAAAAGATTCAGGAAAGAAAAAAAAGAAATAAGACCTCCTGTTTTGGAGAGTGTGTAGTTTTCTTGAAGCAGAGGGCGAGGTTTTTCAGTTTAGGAAAACTGAGATGTGTCCTGGGTGCAGGAAGTGGCGAGAGTTTGAGGGGAGCAGTCCAGTCAAGAGGGAAGGAAGCAGCCGGGTAACGCAGTGCCTTCCTGTCCAGCTCTTCCCGAAAGTTCCAGTTGCAGTTATCTTCTTCCTTCCAGGTGATTTCTTTCTAAGTCACTGCAGTCAGGCGTGGAGCCTGGTGGAAGGTGGTGGGACAGGTGGCCAGCATTAAGTTCCATCAAGGACGAGGGAGTGCGTGGTCTTCTGGGTGGACTGAGCAGAGAGCTAGTGGGAGTTTCTGGTGGCAGAAGCCAGCCCGTGAAGGTAGAGGTCGCATAGAAGATACCCTTGGTTACTCTACAGATGGCAAGGGCTATACTTTGAGAGAAAAAAAGGGGAGAGGCTGGGTAACATTTAGGTGAGAGCCTTCTCTCAAACTGAGCTATGAGCCCTGAATTAGAGTTGAGGAAACTGAAACTTAGAGCTGGAACTCAGACCCATGTCTGACTAGCTCCAAGCCCGAGTACCTTCTGCTGTCCACAGTGTCTCCTAGGAAGCAGGGAGAGAGCAGACCCCTTCCCGCTCTGGGACAGCTGCATGCCATCTCGGGCCACCATGGACTGGCTACTGGGGGCACGAGGGACTTGAATGGCTGTTCTGACCTATATTGGACAGCTGCAGCTTAGAGTTTGGGGACACCAGTAACCATTACAAGAACAGCAGTGTGACCATCACCTGGCATGAGGCCACTGCTTTATTATCCTTTTCAAAGAGCTTTCACACACCACACCACTTGCCTATCCCAAATTTGTAAGATCAATAAGCTCTTCAAGGGAGGGGCCACTTCTGCACCTTTTACAGCATCTAACAGACAGCTGCTAGGCAGTACCGTACACAGTGGCACTTAATAAGTGCTGATTACCATGCTTGGACTCTTGGGAGCTCCCCCTTACTTGGCTCCTCAATCGACAAGTGGCCCTCCCAGTGAGTCGACTCGAGAGCGCAGTCTCGCTGCTTTGATCTTTGTTTTCCAAAGTTCAGCCGTTGGTGCAGCCAAGACCAGCAACCTCACGGGCTAGACTGACTTGGAAAGGCACCGGTGACATTTTCAGCTGGCTCAGACTTTGAGGTTGCAGCCCTGTGTGTGTAAGGGTAGCTTCTGGCTGGGGCTTTATTTGCTATGGAATACAGACTTCCCTTGGGGAATTCAGGCATGTTTTCTTCTTTTCTTAAAAAAAATAAAAATATAGGGCTGCAACCCTAATCTAAGTGGCATCTGCTGACTTTAAGAAACACACACTTAATCCTTACCCCAGAGCACCTTTGCCATGACACAGAATGCCTTTTGGTTTCAATCATTAAAACATAAGGAAAAAGTCACCTGTTTTAGTAGATACATTTTAAGTGTTTTTTGGCCACAGTTCCCTCAGTTTTTCAGTGGTCGTCGATAAATCTCTATAATTCCAATTTCTGACTCCCCTGATTCTAGCTGGATTGTACTTATGGATGACTCCTGGAATTACAATTAACCGGGGACCAGGTTCAGATCCACACAGTTTTATTTTTCTGTTTGCAAAGCTGAGAAGCAGGAAGCTCTGACATTTTACTTTGTAAATTTATGCGTGTTGTAGTTTTCTCCAAAAATGATACAAAGTAGTGTAAAGGGATACATGAAACACAAGGGAACAAGGGTAAAAAGTGGAAGTGGGAGAGAAAGAAGGCTAGGAAGATAAAGCAGAACTAGAATGAGGCCCAAAGCAGGAAAGACACAATCATTCCAACCTACCTACTGGCCACAGGGAGTCACACATTCACTTCTAGGGTTTTCAAGCTGGCCTCATAGGTACGCCAACAGCAATGTTTAATACATCTTTGTAATTAAAAGAGCAACTACTTATTAAGTGCCTACCACGTGCCGTGAATGGCACTAGACACTTTCTCTACAAACAGGAGAAGCTATTTCTAAAAAAGGCTGAAATTTGTCCATAAATGGTGTCATTTCAAAACTGGGCTATTAAGAATCTCCTCTGCCCATGTCTTGTTAGAGCTGCTGCGTTCCGAGTTTCTGAGACCAGGAACTCACTATCTCCAAGCAGTGGTTCATTTGGGTGGTGAACACAGACTCTCCAGAAAGCCTGTCTTGGACACCATTTCAGCTTAGAAGGCCAAAGTCATCTTCAGGTTTGATGAAAATTAATTGAATAGTAAGAAAATATTTGTTTTCCCAAAGGATCATTTATTTTAAAAGTTATGCTAGCTCTATGGTGCTCTCTTCCAGCCCTTGTAAAGTCATCTTTGGAGGGAGGCAGGAGAAGAGAGAGGCTGAGGTGTCCAGCTGCCTGAATTCAAATCCCACCTCTGCCACCTTCCAGCCATGTCTTGGACAAGTTAACCTCCCTGAGGCTCAGTTTCCTCATCTGCAAAATAAGCACAATAGGATCTACTTTATAGGTTTCAGGGGGGATTGAGGGGATAATGCCAGTCATGCTTAAGCACGGGGTTTGCCATATCTTGGTGTTCAACAAACATTTGTGTTTTTTCTTCTAATTTTGTAGTGCACAATTGCCCTTATTCATAGAAGCCATGCTGCCAAGGAAAGAGAACAGGGACAAAGATTTTCCTCTATAAAACGACCTCTACTTTCTCTCTTGCTTTGGCTAGAGATGCAAATGTCTACAACTCTTCATTAAGGCCGCAGGAAAGAGCGAGCCAGTGAAAATGAGAAGGGCCAGCAAACATGTCAAGTGGCCAACATGTCAAGATAGCAGCTGCCAGTGTTTGCTGTTGCAACGGTACCTCGTGGATGGATGTGAGTCATTAACATTCCACTGATAGGGGGTAAAATGATCTGTGCTGAAAAGGAAAGTTGGGGGGGTCACCAAGGTTTATCTTTGTTTATCCTCCTGTTATGACTCATCTTTAGGGTCTGTTTCTCTTCTTAGGAGATGATTCGGCTCACTACCACAGACCTTCTTGGCTTGCTAACCAAAGTTCTATTTAATTGGTTTCCAGTTGCAAACTAGTTCCTAAGACTCCAGATGCTTCAGAGGCCAGTCTTCAATCCTCTTGGGCAGGGTTACAGTGGAATGTGGTAGCAGTGGGCAATAAACTGCAAGGTGGCTGCCAGAATATCATGGCAAACACGGAGAATGTTTTGGTGAGTATTTGTAACGGCAGTCCACACCACTACGTGCCATAAGAGTCTTTGTCCAAACTCAACTTTTTCACCTGGGTCTTCCTTAGAAAGCACTGCGTTACCTCACATTTAGGTCATTTTGAAATAAACCAAATATTAATTAAGCTTTCTAGTGCCAGCCAGACCACTTGACAGCCACTTTTCTCCTGGTACTTTTGCCTATATCGTACATTTAAACTACACAAGGCAGAAATGTCTAAACCAAGAATCCACATGTTTCCCATGGCTGGTGGGATAGGTCACTGGAGGTAAGGTTTTGGTACTAGTCATTTAACGTCTATGCTTCTATTTCCTCATTTTTGCAAGAACGGGAGTTGATGAGATTGCTAAGGCCCTTTTGAGCAGAGGATGCTGAGCAAACAATCCAATTGAATTGTAACACTGAGAACTAATAAACAAGCTGTTCTTTTACACTGTTGCTGTCCAATTGTAAGGAATCCCAGAATTCCGCATTTTTGGAATATTCTCTTTGGCTACCTTAGGGGCAAAGTTCCCTTTGTTGGGATAGGAGGAATTTTTACCTGTTTTGGTGTGTTTTCACAAGGGTAAGCCTCAGTGATGGCTATTTCAGCTCTACTTCAGGCAAAAAAGTCATTTATACACATATAAAGGATATAGTGCCACTACATATATGGAGGCACTATATAATCTACATACACCCTAAACTGAAGCTCACCAGCTCCCCTATGATGCACACATTTACCTTATTTTTGACCTGTCAAGTATCATTGGACCCCAGAGCCTCTTGGTCATATGGAAGTCCTATTTTAAGATTGAGTGTGTGCACACTGATAACGTGAGCCCATCTGATAAGTTCTGTTCCTTTCTTCCTAGAGTCACTTATAAGCTGTGCTTAAAACCAGATGCTCCTAATAGCAAGATGCAAAAAAAAAAACAGGCTCTCAGAGCACTCAGTTCTTCTACTGAGCCATTAGCTTAGGCTGGCAGGTACTTTAGAACCATAGCCACCGAGAGTCACCTGTCTTGAGTTTGGAAGAGATAACATTTTCTTCACCACACAACACACGTGGTCACGGGGGTGGGGGAGTTTCAAAGATTAAAAGAGATGTGTCACAGGATCAGCATGTTCAAGATAGTTGGGTGGCAGGGGAGTACTGCCTCCGATGACACTGTCCGTGGTTCTGAACCTGGAAGGGCACTTCTCTAGGAAGTTGGGGTGGAGGGAGCTTACATCCTGGTTGCTGGCCTGTGATTAGTGTTATGATAAAGGAGGAGATGAGGTTCTGTGGATTTGGGTAGAAAACAGTTGGACCAAAAGAGCCTCAGAACCTCCTGGTGACTCTGAACATTTTTCTGAGGATACGCTCACGGCAGCAATAAAAACACCAACTCTTTAAGGGTGTGATAAGCTTCCTCTCCAGGATGACTTTTCAGGATCTTGGACGGGAATCAGTATGCAATAATACAATAATAATATCAAATAGCTTTAGTGCTTACTCTGTTCCAGTCACTGTTTTAATCACACACACGGTATATATGTATATATTTCAAGACTTTAAAGAGGTTCAACCCCTAATTCCTTCCTTGACATGAAGAAAAGGTTAGATTACCTACTTGGGAAGCCAGATTTCAAAACAGAGATATCTTTTAAAAGGTTCTTTCTTCAGAACCATTACCATCTCTCTGGTGGAAATCTTCTGAATTTCCTTTCTTTGCATCATTTATGTCTTTAATTTGAGTCAATATGTTTATATGTCACAGGCCAGGAAGAGGAAAAGAAATCCATGAATTATTAGTATACTAATATCTTTTTTTGGAGCGGGGGAGAGGGGCACCAACGGCAGCTTAGCTTCCAGCAGCCCAATCCCACAGATTTGCAGATTAGGAAACCAAAGCTCAACTCTGATGAGTTGCTGATAGCCTGAGATTCCAGTGCATCTGACCAGACTCCCAACTGGGAGTCCCTCCGCCCTCTCTGTGTGTTTATCATCACTTCTTTAGTTCCCACCCAGCAGCAGGCACAGTATTCAGTTAGTGCTTACACACATTTTGTTATAGGGTCATGATTAAGACAACAAACCATTCATAATATAAACAGAATTCAAAATCACGTGTTTGCTAATGGGTCTTCCCTGTTTGGCCAGCATATTCACTTCATATAACATATTCACATCATATAACTGTCTTCAGTTCATACTTCATGTAGTTTAAGGCCTATTAGACTATTTAGTTAAACTTGCCTATTTGCTAATCAGTGGGTAGACTGGGAGGAGAAGGTGTAATTCCCCCTCAAAAAGCATAAAAAGAAATATCGGCAGCATATGGATGGTATGGCCATTAAGTTACAGGAAGATGCACTGAAGTAGCTACTATTGGGGCCCCACCCAAAGTTTGCGGGGCCAAGTTGGAACAGCCAGCATCTGTATCACTTTGCCTGAGTGCCTTCTCTGGCTATCAGAGCCTGTACATCTGCTGGAGGGCTACCCAAAATGAGGAAGAAGTAGTGCTGGGGAATTAACTTCAACCAATGACTGGCAGCTCCTTGCCCTAGGCTCTAATTTTGTACTATTGCCAGTGTTCCCAGTAGAGCTGAGCTCCAGGACCCACCATGCTGACTTGGATTAAGCACATTTTCTACTGGCTGCCTTCCCTACCCTGTCTCACTTCCCTGCAAGTGTTCACAGGGATCACCTCCCAAACAAACCACACACGCTTAAATCTTGGTCACAGGGTTGGCTTCTGTGGGAAACCAAACTAAAACCACCACCAGGGACACCTATGTCATCATAAGACAGCTCTCAGAGCAGGCCAGTGGCAGACAAACTCGGGTCCAGCAGGCTGCACCCCATTTGCTTTGAAAGTGGCTTCTCAGTCATCATCCAGCTCTTTAGCCCCTCCACCACGAGGCTCACCTCAGAGCAATACCAGCTCTGAGGCCCTCAGCCTTACTCGGAAAGGAGCAGCACTAAGAAGAATGAAATAAAAGAGTGAGGAGAAAAAAAGAGAGATACCATGAGGTTGCAGACTAATCTCATACTAAAGACGAGCATGACCAAGTCCTCTGCAGGCAATGCGGTCTCTGAAGGCAATTCTGAATGAGCTAGAAAAATGTACCCTGCCACAAATATGAGTCTTTGTTTCAAATTAAAACCAATTAAAAAACAGCACTATTTTGGTTGTAGGATTGTTAGAATGGCATGGAAGGGAGAGACGACAATAGGAAACAGACTCATAACTTTATAATTAGGCTCCTTTTCTCTCTCAGAAGAAGCTGGGCTGTGATGACAGTGACATTCCGTCACCACTTAGCAACATGCAGGGTTTGTGATTGAAATGGCATTAATCTTAGTTTTATGGATTCAACACTCTGAAGTTTTGGGAGTTTGTCAATAACCTAACACAAAGTCTTAAGGCTCATTGAAGTGCAAACTGAAGGCGATACAGATACATACACACACACATATGCATACAAATACATACACACATATGTACGTATGTATTTTTTTTAACCCATCCATCCAAATAATGATTTGCTGAGAGCCCACTCTGTGGCAGGCATTGTGGGAGGTACTGGCAGAAAAGATGCTGAGCCTGTCCTCACAGAACTTACCATCCAGTGTGGGAGAAGGATGTTAAATCTAGCAAAACTGCAAGTGTGAAAGAGATTTTTTTCAATGATAATAGCCTGAGTAAGTGAGAGTGCTCACACTATGCTGGCTGAAACGTAAATTGGCATAACCTTCCCGGAGGACAACTCAGGAGAAAAGTCTCAAAATTTGGTTCTCCCTACGACCCAAGGAAATCCAATGTTTAGGAACTTATTCTAATAAAAGGATCAAGCAAAGTACACACATTCAAGGATGCTCTTTGTACTGCCATAGAAGAGAACAAAAACATTGGAAACAAACTAAATATATACTGGGCACTGTTTAAATAAGTGATATAATTCATAAAATGGAGTACTGTGTGATTTTTAAAATAACAGCATTGTAAAATATGTAATGAATTGGGAAGAGGTTAATGATACACTAAATGAAAAAAGACTATAAACAGAAAGTACTATATAATCCTATTTTTTAATATCCATAAAATCTCCCAGTTTAAATGTTAATCTAGGATTTCTTTGTGTGATAGGATTATAGTGATTTTCACTTTTTAATTTTGGATTATCAGTGTTTTCTAAGTTCTGTACAATGGTATATAACACTCTTAATAAGAGAAAAAGAACAATTATTTTAAACTAAGGCTTTTTAGTTCAGTGAAGAATAGTGAGGAATCAAGGATGAAATTCCACATACGGACTGATTCCCACACTTTAAATACAGATCTGCCTTGACAAATATGAGGTCAAGGCGAAGCTGCTGGTGGTAGGCGGCTTGACAGAAGGATAAGGATGCAGGACCACTTTTTGCTTCTCAATAGAAATGGTAATTGGGTCCAATAGATTTGGATCTCGAAAGCCTACGGTGTTATAACAAAATTTTAAGTTAAGAGGTAAACTAGGCCTCCCAGGACTCCTGTTCCCAGCGCACTCAGAAGGGATCTCAGCAGCACCCCTTTCCAAATATTCAGATTCTCTAAACACTTTCTGGTGAAGCTGCGCCTTACCCTGTAATGTCCCCCAGCAAAGGCAAGAAAGATAAGGACTTCTGACGGTGCCACACTGTGTGGGGTCAGAGAAAGTGTTACAGGATCTGCCCAGTTATTGCATTTTCCTATCTAGTTTCTGTACCATTTAGTGTTCGTTTATTTAACCCAAACTGGAGTAAGCAGCAAGGGAACTCACTGGCTCCGACAACTGGGGAGATTCAGTGTCAGGGATGGCTTAATCCAGGTCGCAAACACCACCACTGGGATCCATTTCTCAGCATTGTGGCCCTGAGTCTGCTTCATCCTCGGGTTGCTGAGTGGCTCCCTGCAGCCTCAGGCACACAGCTTCACAATACCAGGTCCAAAGGTCTGATGTTTCTTAGGACACCACCACCATACAGGCCCTCAGATTTACTCCCTCCCACTGGCCCAAACTGGGTCACATGCCTATTTCTGCAGCAATCATTGTGACTTGAGGGCTAATGCTTTGATTGGCTCATGCCACATCCACAGGCTCTGACCCCGGGACCAGCACGGAAGGTGTACTCAACTCGATGTACTCAGAAGGGGAAGGAACAATTTCTCCAAAACAAGAGTAATATTATTAGGAAAAAAGAATGGATGCTGTGCAGTGAAAAAAATGCATTACTCACCAAAATTGATCATACGTTTTAGAAGGAAAGAAAAGTATATATATATATAAATATTTGGTTAACTGTATTCCCTCTGGTTATTTCTATTTCAAGTTCACAGGCATTTAAACCAATGCAGGAATATGTCCTTCCCTGTCTTAAGACTTCGATTTTAACCTAAAGCTTACATATAGAGGAACATAAGTGAGGATGGGCATATTTGTGCAAATGTGCACCCACATACACATGATGCAAAGATTCACATTTTTACGTTTTATTCCTATTTTTAAAATGTTTAAGAACTTTGTAATTTTTATTACCATTTTAAGATTATCAAGTAATATGTCCATGAATCCAAATATACAAATTTTAGAAATTATACAAAGAACAAAATAATCACTTGTAATTCCACAACCCAGAATATTTAAGCTTTTGGCAACTATCCTTTCACTTTTTTATATGCATTTGATTTTTTTAAATAGTTGAGATCACACTGATACACAATTGTGTATGCTGCTTCTTTCACTTCATTTCACAGTCTAATAAGCATTTTATCTCAAAATCTTTAATGTAATTTCTGATGGCCACAAAATTTTGCTATTTTTAGATCAAAAACAGAGCTTTTCATAACCTGTGGCTTCATCTTTAAGATTTCCTTAAATTCAATTTGTCCAAATTTTTACATATTTAAGGCTCTCAAATCACAGCAAAAAATTTGAGTGACTAGAAAAACAGCTTATTCATCACATTTCCGTTTAAAAGTAACACCCAAATCTGACCTTTTACCTAAAATTAATAGCTTTTACTAAATATCCAGGAGAAATGGCTTCTACAGGAAAGATCGTGCCTCTTCCAAGGGCAACATGCCCCACATTATGTAGCACTCATACCATTAGCAAAATTAAGGTGTCAAATATAAACTTTGGGTCATTAACAAGATGAGTTTTGGATGAAGTAGAATGATTTGACAATAAATCAACGGCAGTTTTTAAGTGAGAACACATGTTCCAACTTTCTCCAAGTAACTTCTTGCAATGAGGACTTCTCAGATAAATGTCAAAAAGTCCATACAGGGAGGGGCAACATGTTCCAATTTTACACGCACACACAAAGAGTAGCTGACAAAATCCACATGAAGGAAACAAGGTTGACTCTGAGAGTCGGAATATCTGAATTTATGTTTCCTGATAGGGCAGTGTCCCCCAGAATGACATGTATCCAATTTCCACATTGATTTTGAGTTGAGCTAAATTTGGTTGACTGCAAAATAAGCATCATGCTTACCCACATTTCCTTCTCTGAAAAATGTTTGCTCAAGCCTTAAGATCCTGACACACTAAACACAAATATAAATTAAGCCAATTTGGCACAATGCTTCTTAACTGTGTATACAGTTGGGTGGTTCATTGAAATAGTGATTTTTAAAAAGCAATAGATTTTTGTTGGGTTTCGTCCCTCACAAAAGGACCATAAAGCAATTTTTCTGGAATGATATTCTCTGAATGCAGAACTTCTCCCGTTACTATATCTATGCGTCTTCACCCCTGGGCCAGAAGTGCAGATTTTACAGTCCAGAGTGGAATCTTTAACTTTGCCTGCCAACATCTAGTGCCATGTTACCTCACTTTCAAATATTGCTCCATAAGAGCTCAGATGGCTATTTTAAGCAAACAAGAATTTTTACTAAGTCGAAAATTAAGAGCCAAATTCTAAAAAGCATTACACACATAAAAATCCCCCAACTCTGACTTCGGTATGACTCAGAACTGTGATTCTGGAATTATTTCATGATTTCAACACCATTGGTTTTTTTTCAACACAGATTTCCTTGGTTCTTAGTTGTGGTGACAATACGTTCATGAGTTATGCGGACTGCAGATGAGTCTGGGTGGAATACACTCTTCCAGGGAAAAAGAAATCATTTTTCTTTTTCGGGAAGCATTTCCCAAAAATACAGGGGTCAGCAGGGAATTCCAGTAGGGAATTTATAATCGTCAGTGGATCCAAGGGCTTTTCTGCAGAGTCCATTCTTACTTTCTAGCCCACATCTCCGGGCATGGCTGCCAGTCAAGGATGCCCTCCCTCTTCCTGCGTTTACCTCACTCCAGGCTGAGGTGAATGAACAGGTGACCTAAAAAGGAATCAGATGTCCCCATTGGCCTCTTCTCACAAGCCAAGCCATCAAGCCACTTGATCCAGTTTTGTTGTATTTGTTTGTTTTTTAATGCGGAGAAAGTGCTACAGGGAATCTGTAGGCTTTGCAGAATGAAAAATTTGTAAGAAATTCTACTTTTAAAAGAGCAAATTCATTGGACTTAGTGAATATTTTCTTGAGAAAAAATTTTAAAGTAATGCTTATTTTTTCTAAATACTAAAATACTATATGGTGATTATATAAATTTGGCAAATGTAAAGCATGAATAAATGACAAACATTCCATAATGCTACCCCTCATATGTAAATATCATTTACATTTTATTGTATAATGCATGTACACATTATACAAAATTACAACTGTACTTTTATACTATTTCTTTTTTCTGGGATAGATTGGCCCTGAGCTAACATCCATTGCCAATCTTCCTCTCTCTCTCCTTTTTTTCCCTCCCCAAAGCCCCAGTGCATAGTGGTATATTCTAGTTGTAGGTCCTTCTAGTTCTTCTATGTGAGCTGCTGCCACAGCATGGCTACTGACAGACAAGTGGTGCGTTTCCACGCCCCCAAATGAAGCTGAGTGTGCCAAACTTGAACCACCAGGCCATCATGGCTGGCTCTATACTATTTTAATCCTAGCTTTAATTTGAAAATCTTATATTTTCTCTGTCATTAAAGGTTCTGTGAACACATAGTATTTATTGGCCACATTATATTTTATCAGATGGATAAACCACGGTTTAACCTTTCTCTAATAATTGTATATTGGTATAGTCTGAAGGTCTATGCTAACACATACAATCCTCTAATAAATATCTTTTACATGAATCCTGGTTATTTCCTTAGTATATCTCTAAACAGGACTTAAAGGCTCTTGTTTGCCAAATCACGCTCCAGAAAGCCCTATCAATGAACACTCCTGTCAGCATGACTTTCAATGCCCATCCTCTGTCACCCTTATTAGCATTGAGTACTGAGCTTAAAAACTTGTTTGCTAGTTGAAGAGACATGTATTGAGGATTCATTCTGGTGCAGAAACAGTGCCGGGAATCAAAGGGATTAAGACACATCCCCAGCTCACAGACACTGCTCGTGCAGGAAGCAGCGGTGGGCAGGCTACTTCAGTAGAGAGGCAGAGCGTGCACTGACGAAGGGCACAGCCCCCAAAGGCAGACATTCTGGATTCAAAACCTGCACATGTTACTTACTGGCTGGGTGGTCTTAGACCTTTCTGCGTCTCAACTTCTTCAACTGTATAACAGAATTGTAACAATAGCCATCTCAAGGGCTGTGAAGTCTAACTTAGATAATGCATATAAGCTACTGTAGTTTTTAGGACTGTATTTTGAGCCAGACAGTCTCTGGCTCATGGCAAAGGCTCAATAAATAATAGTTACCATTCTATGACAGTTGTTATAAAACTATAAACTGTAATAATTATATTTTATAACTATTAGCACATTAGGGTTGTCAAAGTGATTTCATGTACATTTATTAAACTTTATTTTGAAGACAACTGTGAATGGCAGTCAGGGCTGGGTAGTGTTAAGCCCTTTTAGAGATGAAGAAATTGAAGCTAACGGTCTGTGGCCTATGAGTGGCAGAGCCAGATAAAGTCTTGGATCCTGGGTCTCCTCCCCCCGGGTTCTCTGCACTGCACCGTTACACCCGTTTGCACAGGACAGCCTTCAGCATTAGTGATGTGATCCTGAGACATTTGCACTTCTACATGCATTTGATTTCAAGAAACATTTCTGTGACTAACTCAAGTTCTCCACCAGGAGTAAGGTAGCAACAGTCCACCTTCTTTACCAAGACAAATCCTTACAGTCATTTTATTGCTTACTTACAAAGTACCTTCAGACTTCCCCACTACAAAGCCTCAGGAAACCCGGGTCCTGAGATGCCTTCCATAAAGGAAGCCATGCCACTGGGTGAGTAAAAAGTCTGCTGTTGAGGTAAATGGTTAAGGGAGCACACAATACGGTGACCAAAGGCTCCAATCCCGAATCCTGACCGGGCGCGCAGCTTTTGTTCACCTACAGGTAGTGTGTGTGTGCATCCCTGCGTTGGGTCCTCCATGGAGCCTTGCCCTGTTGGCTCTATTACGTGCCCATTTCAGGGCTCAAGCTCCTCTCCTTATCTAGCAAAGCTGTTTAGAAAAGGAAGTCTGTTTGTTTGGGGGGTGACCGAAGGCCAGCTTTAGCATCTGCCTTATGAGTTAGAGATAAAGGCAAGGAGAGGCAAAACCACACTGTGCTGGCCCCTGGCTGGAGAATCTGCCTTTCAGATCTCAAACAGTGACAGGGTCCTTAGCTTCAGCCTCCATCTAGACTGTTGGAGTCAAGGGACCAAAAGTCGATTTTTCTCCTTTGCATTGAGATGGCTATGCACCAAGTTGGTTGGTGAGCTATTAAAACTCCCTTAAAGACATCTATACTACCCAAAAAAACCAAACCAGAATAAAACAACTCAAGCCCCAAAATGTCTAATGTAACGACGACCTGGTTACCCAATAAACAGATTTAATCGGTTCCAGTTCATCATTAGGTTTTAGATATCTTTAGTTCCTGCTGTGTTTTCAGCCACCAGGTGTGGGCTGTTTTACACGTCTGTGAGGGGCTCTTCTGAGTTAACCCTATGAGGAAAAATCAATCAAATGTTCAGTAGGTTTATGGTACCAACTTCTGAGGACCATAGCTGTCAAACTGGGACAAATGATCAAGCTAGATTGGTGCCAACAAATGGAACTTTCTGGAAAGAGTTGAAAGATTAGAAATAGGAATAGTCATAGGTAAGCTCTTTTATCCTACACACGCATTCTCTTTTGATTGTTTTCTTCTTTCTTGTGCACATCAGATTTGCTAAGTCAGGGCATGGGGTCCCTCCCCAACCCCTCTCTCGGAAGGCCAGGTGTAGTCAGGGTGAGCCCAGGGCACGTGGGAGGGTGGTGACCTTCTCGTAGGTCTGAGCCCTCAAAGCAAATACAACACTCTAAAGAGACATTCTCCTTCGATAATTAGATCTTCTTCTAAATTATTTGAAGTCTGTAGGTTATAAACACGATAGCATAATTTTATTAGCTCAGAATTGTTGGAAATTAGGCTTAAACACCATGTTTGAAATACAAAGGTATGAGTGATTTTTAGAGATGTACTTGGAAATGATTGGTGAGACACTGTGCATTTACTGTCTGGCTCCAGAAAGCCCAGCCACACTCCACGAAAGCCCCGACTTCACCCAGTTGGTGAAAGGAAGAGGCCTTTGCCTTCTTCTCCTGGACAGGCTGATTGTGCAGGCAGGAACTCTGGTCCATGCTGCTGCTGTAATACCCACTGAGGGAACTGCTGCTTCTCCCAGCCCAATTAGGCTTACCCTGCCCTCCTCGGGGATGACTATATCCTCCCACCCCTTCACCATGTCCCCTCTGTCGGTGCGTGCCACCATCGAGGAAAGGAGCCCGTCCCATCCTCCCAACATGAAGGTGACAATAAAACTTAGTTTTGTTAATCTCTCTCTGCTCAGTCTAGGTTCTCTATGCTAGGGCCCACTGGTTAGAGGAAAAGAACTGTGCTTTTCCCTCTGGAACTGGGAAATTAGTCTTCAACTGAAACGGAGGGGAGGCTTGGACCTCTTTGGAGCTCAGAGGAAACAGACTTCCTCTTGTCTTCCTGGTCTCCTCCTCAAGGTTATGGTCACATAAAGGAAACCAAGCCCAGAGGGAGGGCCTCATGGGAAAGGGAGCACAGAGCAGTACTCAGATCTGTTTCTATCCTGGGCCTTCTGTAAAGTGCTCTGATGGTTTTAAATATGTCCACAAATTCAACACTCCTTCCAAAAGGTAGAGTCTAATTCTCTTCTCCTTGAGTGTCTGCTGGCTGTTAAGACTTGTTTCCAACAAACAGAATATAATGGAAGTGACAGAATGGGACTAGATCATAAGAGGCATTGCAGCAGCTTCTTGTGCAATCTGAAGCTAAAGGAAAAAGTTAGGGTCCTGCAGGTCATGTTGAAAAGCCTAGACTTAATCCTATAGGCCATGGAGAACCACTGATGTCTTCTAGAGAGGAGAATGTCATGACCACATGTGAGCTCTGAAGTGGTGACTCCATTTGGAACAAAATAGAAAACTCTGATGGGGACAAGACTGAAGTCAGAGGGACCCAGTAGGAGGGGAGGCCATCCCAGAAGTTCAGGAGACAGAAGACAAGGGATAAATGTTAGGGGATAGGTTCCAGAAATAATTACTTAGAAACTTAACCCAGAGGCATGCTGATGGATCAGATGTGGGAGACGAGAAAGAATCAAGGATGAATTCTGTGTTTCTAACGAAGCTGTGGGTGGGCAGTGTTGCTAACAATGGAAACAGAAGAGGAGGAGGAAGTGGTTGGGGGCAAAACACGGAATCTGAAATTCTTCTGAAATATGAAGTAAATGAGTTCAGCCATCAGTGAGCCTGAAGTGGGCAGGAAATTTGGGATTTATCAGCCACAGAGGGGAAGTGACCACTGAAATCCTAAGAGAAGTGCTACCAGGACGCAGAGATGTAAGAGCAGTGAGCTGAGGATGGAACCCTGGGGAATACCACTGAGTGTACAGTTGAGAAGTGGTCTCAGAGAGAAGAGGACCAGAGGAAACATTCACAATAAAGTTGAAGGAGTAAAAAGCTTCAAGGAAAAGCAAGTGCCTCAACAGAGAAGAGTGGAAAAATGGACACTGCATTCAATAAGAGGATCACTTGTTGATCAAGAAGAACAATTTCAGAAGAGCAGTGAGGGAAAAGTGGGTCAGGGAGAAGAGGTGAAAATGGAGCAATGGAGAGAGTAAATATGGACTCTTCTTTCCAGAAATT
Source organism: Equus caballus (assembly GCF_041296265.1). NCBI lineage: Eukaryota > Metazoa > Chordata > Mammalia > Perissodactyla > Equidae > Equus > Equus caballus. The sequence continues at coordinate 84,953,772 of NC_091691.1, forward strand.
TGGAGGCTAAGTGGGGAGAGAGAGAGAGACTGACAACTGCCGGCAGAGTGTTACAGTATTTTTTAGGTGAGAAGTAGCCAGAAAATAACTGAGTGAAAATGTAAGAGAGAGAGATGACCAGAAGAGCAGGTCTTTGAGGAAGCAGGAGAGAATGGGGTCAGGTTTGGGGTTGGCCTTGATAAGGAGGCTGGACATCCCATCCTCTGATGCTCATTTTCAATTTCTCTCCTGTCTGTTTATTAGCTGGCATTCATGAAAGCAACATAGCTTCTGGAATTCTCTGGAAAATCTGGTTTACGCTATGATTTATGGCACAAAACAAAGGAAGAAAGAATGAGAACACAGTGATAAACACACACAGAGAACAACTTCCACAAAGCACCACTTTCCCATTGTTCTAAATAGTTTTCTTCTCCAACGCCTTATTAATCAACAGCACTAGGTATTGTTGTAGATTACAGCTTTCCAAATTACTTTGACATTATCTTATTCTAGTATCAGATCTAGTTATTTCTTGAATTACCTATTTCTTTTCTTAAACACAGTATTTTAATTGAATGCTTTATTACAATGAGCAAATTCTTCCATTCCAACTATACCAGCTGTCTAAGTGATGGCCTTGAATTGATGGGTTCAAAACTGTTAAAGTAAAATACCACAAGTCCAGCTGGAACATCCTCCAGAGAGGGTCCTGTTAAATACATCCGAGTATTCAGTGTTCTTCCAACATAACAAACAAGAGATCATGGGGTGAGCTGAATGATCTGATATCCCTCAAATCAACTTGCTGGCCATGCAATTATTGAACAAAAAGAACTCCCAACATTAAAAAAGAAATGACCCAGACACCGGAAATACTGCCTCATCAGTGCTCCCGCCAGAGTGAAAGACAAGAAGGGGGACACAAAAAAAACCAAAAACCACATTTACTTTCAACCACATGTGATCTTTTTCCTTCTTCTGTCCAAGACTCTTATGCGCTATCAAATCAGGCTTCTTATTAGAGAGAATAAAAGAAAAATGAGTAAGAGATAGAGGAGCAAAAAAATTTTGTCCTCAGGAACAAAACAATCATTAAATATCTACTAAGTGTTTAAGGGACTATGTATAAGATGGTGATGCCTTCAAATGGGAACTCATTCACAGACAAAGACACACAAGCATGAAATAAAAAGGAGCCATTCAAGTTAGCATCTAGCCAGTACAAATAAGCAGCAGGGACCTGAAAGTTGCAGGCTTTCTGAGAATGTGATATAACTGGGGCAGCAGCCAAGGAAGATTTCTCAGAAGACATGGGAGTACAACTAAGTCTTAAATAATGAGTGATTATCAGTCAGGTACATGACATTTCATAAGCTCAAGACTGTACAAAGTTTCTTCAGGGCCTGGCAAGAGCAGAAGATGCAGAGGAAAGAGTGATGGAGATATATCTAGAGAGGAGAGTGGGGGACCCATGGTGAAAGGGCCTTGGATACAACAGTTAGGAAATTTGACACGTCTGTGTGTATAGTAGTGGTAGTTAATATGTACACTCATTTTCCTTTGTCATTAAAATCCCATTTTGTCCTAAATAGGGTCCCAGAAATATATAATAGCACATTAACTGAAGAGAGGGAGAACCCAAAAGATAATCTTAAGGACAATGCAGTGTAATAGAAAGAGCACTGGAGTTCAAGTTAGGGTATCTGAATTCCATCCAACTCTGTCAGTTTATTCTTCCGACTTGAGACAACTCACTCTTGCCATCTGCCCACTGATTTCTTCATTAAGGCAATGTGGAGTCAGATTACCACAAAGTCTTCACCCCACAGTTCTAACATCTAGGATTTCACGTAATAGCACTTACCACATAGGGTTGCTGTGAGCATAAAATGACAAGGCATGTAAAACACTTATCACAAACCTGATGTGTAATCACACAAAACAATGTCAGTTGCCTTTGATGTAGTATTAATAATTATTTTAGCATTTACTTGCTTCATATGATTACATGTGACTCAAGTTAACAATTCAATAGACAGCTGTCCATTTTGGGATCTGAGTAATAAAGTTTAATAGTTGGGAGTCTACCTACAAAGCTTGCGTGATAATGCATATTTCACCTTACAACTTCAGGATACACTGTTCTAGACTTCCCAAGGTTTCACTGTTTCCTTAAAACCTGAGAAAAGTCCATACACTAAAAAAATCTAAGGTGCTTAGCAGCGTGCCTGGCATGTAGCAGGCACTACTGGTGTTTAACTATTATTCTCGGCTGGTCACAGCTTTGATAATGGATGGCCCTCCAGTTCAACACAGAGGTACTGCCCATCCACAACAAAGACAAGGCACGGAGATGTTCTACGCATCCTTGTCTCCTGAAAAACTGAAAAGCAAACAAGAAAAATCTCAGTGAGTCAACTGAAAAGAAACTGAAGTAGGCAAGGACCCTGGACATTGTTCTGAAGAGCTCCACAGTCCTTCACTCAGCCTCCAGAAACACAGTGCTTCTCTGAGAGTATTAAAATACCACAGAATATAAACACGTACGCTGGTACAAACCCATAGGATGTTCGTTCACTCAAATACAGGTGTTTTATTCACACAACTAACAGCTGCTGTGCCAGGCACTGGGAGTACTGAGAACGAATTTTGGACACTAAAGATGGGTCGGGGGAGCACTCAAAAGGGAAGGATATAGACCCATCAATTACTGTGCAGGCCAGCTCAGCATGGCCTCTCAAAAGGACCCAGTGGACGTGGCATCACTTCTCATTCTGGTCCCCAATGTGAGCAAGTGCCATACCAATTGAGTTTGCTTTGAAAACCTATTTCCATGTCATTTTCATCTACCGGACAAAGAAGAAATACACTCATGGTTATCTATATATCTCTTCATTTAATGTTCCCATGTTGTTGCCCTTTTATGTAGAGAATGTCTAGAAGGCAGGACTTGTGTCAAGAAACAAGGTCTGTATCACATTAAACGCATTCCTTTCAATGATGGGGCCAGGCAATGTGGACCTGGACCAATAAATAGCCTGCTTAACCCACAAAGCTGCCGGTTGGGAGGGCTGAAGGCACTATGCTTTGAAGACCAGACTTGGGTAGGAAGAAATGGGTATTAACATTTACTAAGCATCAATAACTCGCCTTACATTTTCTCATATGTTGTCTCATATCACCCTCAAAATCCTGTGACTTATGATATCCTCTCCACAGAGTGAAGAGGTGGTCTCACAGATGTTATGGTTAATTAACTTGGATTTATTATAACAAAGCCAGGGAGAGGAGGGAGGGAAGTGTGTATAGCTGATTTCAAAGTTCACGTTCTTTCTATCATGTTAAGCCACTTTAGAACTCCGAATGTAGAGATTTCACACTAAATTTTCCTCCTGAGAGAACAACTATATAAAGACTATCGTGGAGGATTATCTAGGATCAGGGGCACACAGAGCTGCTGCATCTGCCTGGTAATTGTAACCTTCTGTCTGGCAGGTCACCAATGCCCACAGGCTTCAGAACACTTCAGTGAGGGTGGAGTGTGAGGAACCAGAACAAGAAGATCAACATAAAAGGGAAGTGTTACATTTGATTATTTCCTTTTCATAATATTTTGAAAGCTTGATCCTAGTTCTTCTTTTCTTCTCCCCAAGCTATTCTTGGTTTTCATTCCATTATGTTTAATATATGTTCAAACAAAATCTTTAGAGACAAGAAAGCAGAAAGTAGATTACATGAAGAAAAGACATTCTATCTTCAGCAAAGTAAGTACAAAAGGAATGGACCATTAGCATTGTTGGTTAAAATGAAATGCGAGTGACATCAGAAGTACGTACATGTGATTTCCCGTTCCTTCAGATTATGAATCTATATTTGTCTTTTGAAATAGAAAATAAAAATTGAAACTTAAATCAAGGTAAACTTTGTTAGAACTTAAAATAACGAAATCCTCTTGTATAAGACCAGTTATTTATAAGAATACAGATTATAAAGAGAATAACACTTTATCTTCTTATATTGCTTTTGAGTCCATACGTTTCAAATTTTATAGTCACACATGCTAATATATAAATATACTTTTTTATTGTGGTAAAGATGTACATCATTATATATTTCAATTTCTGTGTAGATCACAACATGTTCACCACCGAAAAATCAATTACCATCCATAACCACACACATGCGCCTCATCACCCCTTTCGCCCTCCTCCCTCCTGTCCTCCCCTCTGGTAACCACCAATCCAGTCTCTGTTTCTATGTGTGTGTTTGTCGTTGCTGTTATCTTCTACTTATGAGTGAGATCATACAGTATTTGACTGTCTCCCTCTGACTTATTTCACTCAGCATAATGCCCTCAGGGTCCATCCATGTTGTCACAAATGTAAGCTAACTCTTAACTCTTTTAAAGAAACATAAGCAATATGGAAAGAAGATAATTTGGTTTTAACTTTATTCATATTTAAAGCATTTTATTGTCAAACATAAAATACATATTGAAACCACAGCATGAAAGTTATATATTCATAAGCAAATGTTTATCAAGAAAGACCTGTGTAAATATCACCTAGGTTAAACACAGACCTTTACCAGCACCCTAAAATTCCTCCTACATAACATGCGTCTGCTCACAATTGTTATTTTTTTAAACAAAATTATTTTGCTTTTCCATGCACAGAAAGATTAGATTACCTTGGTTGTAAGGTCCAAGTTATTCAGGTGATCCCCATATGGGTTGTATGTGTGTTCATAAACACACATATGGGCAAAAACACATTTATCCATTTAAATAAATAAGTCATAACTGCACTTTGTAAAGCCAATCACCAACTGTTCCTACTGTCACATGTCTTGTGCTCTTGTGAATTCATGAACCTTGGCTAATCCATTTCATGGAGTAACTCCCATTTGGGAGATCCCAAATAACAGAAAAACTTTGATTTGGAGAATCATTGTAACCATCCTGTTCTTCCTTTTAAAAATTGCATGCTTCAGCTTTCACGCAGCAATCACTAAATGTTGGCTAATGATAAATGAGTGCATGAGTATTGCCATCCTAGAAATAGTTTGCCCAGCCATACATTCCTAAAAGTCTATGGACCTAAGAATAACATACCTGTAACATTTGTATCATACAGTAAAAGCTTTGCCAGAATTTTAAAAATCCAAATTCAAAATAAGAACCATCTGTAATTTACTGAATCCATAATCTGCGAGGCCCTGAGGCTTCATTTAGTTTTACTTAGCCTTGTCCTTAATATTTAAAAATACAAACTTATTTTAAAAGTAGGATATGATGAAAAGCACAAAGAAAATAGAAATCCACACACCCACCAGCCAGACCTTTGCACTGTAACCTTACACATCAGCCCTACATCTGGATTTGACCTTCAGTCTGAGAGCTCTCTCCTGGGCCAGTATCTCTCCCACTTCGAAGTAAATTGCTCTGAAATTGTGGTCCCCAGCATCAGCATCACCTGGAAACTTGTTAGAAAAGTAAATTTTGGCTCTGCTCCAGACCTACTGAATCAGGCACTCTGGGGGCACTGTGTTCTAACAAGCCCTCCTGGTGACTCTGATGCTCACTGCATCTGAGAACCACCGCTCTAAAGAATGGGGCTCTACCCAGATCCAGTTGGGTTCCGGAAACCTTCCTGTGCTCCCTTGGAAACGCCTCCCAGTAGAAGTTCTGGCCCAGAGCCTAGAACCGCATAACCTGGAGTTCACAGTCTGAACGTTTTCTCAAAAGTTACCAAATTGACAATGCACATAAAAATCAAGCACTCATTAGTAAGCGGGAAGGAGAAAAAATGCCATAAGTAATGGCGCTAAGGTTTAGAAGGAAAAAATCTCATTTTATCCATTTTTATTCCCCAACTAAAAAAATGATCCCTAATTTTTAGAGGTGAATAAAATTTTACATCATAGTTTCTCCACAGCACAATTTCTACACCACAGTTTCTTCAGATGATCTCTTAAGTCTATGTAATAGACATATGAAAACTGTCCTATAATTTCTCTGATCTTAGGGAAAGCAATTCAGAACGCTGTAGTCTTGCCTTCAGTCACAATGAAATCAGTAGCATAATTAAATCGATGCTGACAAGGTAATAAGAAATGTTGAGAACTGTCAAAATTGAATGGAGACTGTGTTGAGATTTGACAAGATGATACTCAACAAGCATTAGCTCTCTTTTGTAAAAAGTAAGGTTTTCCTCAGAAAAAAGTCAGATTTTCCAGAAACTGAGTAGAGCTGAAGAGAAATGCAAATTTATTTCACACTCATCAGACTGGCAGAAATCCAGAAGCTTCACATAACTAAGTGTCGATAAGCATACGGAGCAACAGGAACTCTCATACACTGCTGTTGAAAGTGAAAATCAGCATAATTATTTTGAAGAGCAATATGCAATGCCTAGCGAAGTCAAAAATGGGCAAATTACCCTAGCAGCTTTAGTCCTAAGTACATCGAGAACTGGAAAACCGGGAAATTCAAGCACATGAGTACAAGGGCACACGTACAAGAATGTTCACTGCAGGACTGTTTTTAATAGCTAAAAATTTTGGAAATAACCCAAAAGTCCATCAATAAGAGACTGGATATATAAATTGCGGTTTACTCATACAGAGAAATATCATGTTTTGACAATGTAAAATACAAAAGGCAAGCTGTGAAAGGATAGGTACAGTCATGATATCATTTATGTCAAACTAGATACTTGAAAATAATAGTATTTATTGACAAGGAATACATAGGTATATCAGTATAAGGACATTTCTGAGCAATAACAATCCAGGTTTGAGATAGTGTGCACTTCTTTGAGGGGGAAAAGGAGACACAGTTTTTATTGTGTTTGTAATTTAATGATATTCTCTAACATTTGTAAAGGTCTGAAATATTTCATTAAAAAAAGTTATGCACCTAGAGAAATAAGAGTACCAACTCTAGTCCTTAATAGTAGTGAGACTTTGGTCAAATTAACCTCTATGATCCTTGGTTTTCTAATGTGGGAGAGTTTTAAGGGCAATGACGTATCATTTGTGAGGTGCTCTATATTTTGTAAAGGCTGGCACATAGTCTTCGGGAAATCTATGTGTCCCTTCCTTGGGCTCACTGTCTTCCTTCTCTCTCTTCTGCAACATGACCACCATCTCCAGCTAGTCTTCTTTCTTGTCAACTAGACTCCTTCAGATTCTACAGCACGTGCAAGAAACTGATCTGTAGTTGGAAATACCCAAGACAATGCAAGGGGGCAGACTTGTATGTTCAAAGGGAGAGAAGGTTGTCTTGGACTGGAGAAACATCAACTTTCCCAGAAAAATGGAAGTGACCATAATGAAGTGTCTGGAGAACAACTGGTTAATGGTGATAGTGCAGAAACAAATGAGAAGAATAAAGGACACAAATTCAAGGAGTGAAATTGTATTAAATGGGCATCTATTTTCATTTCTTGACATTAAATCAAGAAAACAAAAGAACATTTCGTATTTTTCTTGTTTTTGCTAGCTTATAAACTATAAAAAGCAAAATAATCCTCAAGGTACAGTGCCTGGGCATATCTGGGAGACCTCTGATCTCATCAGCTAAAACCCTAAAAACTATCTTTTGGGTTGGGGTTTTCCAACAGCTACTCTCCATCCATTTCATATTAGCTCTCATCTATTTTCAAGGCTGCCATTTTCTAATTTTTCCCCTAAATTTCAGACTCAGATTCTGGAGTGCTCTGTTTTATATTTATAGTCTCTGTGGCACAAAGCCAGCCAAACCAAGGTGACATATACTCCGAGTGAAGCTGCCAAGTTTCTTTCTTTTAGCAAGCAAATAAAGTACACAGCATTCAACGTGTCTACTCATAAGGAACTTGGCTAATCCTTCTTCTGTTTTCAATACATTTTCCATCTCACCTGTCAAACCTGAAGTTGAACTACGTGACCTACCTTAAAGGAATCTGATCCACAGCTCCACCCCTTCCTAGCTATGTACCCTTAGGCAAGTCGCAACCTCTTCTATGTCACTTTCCCATCTATAGAATGCAGATGATAATAGTGCTTACTTCATAGGGGTGTTATAGGAACTAAATGAGTTATTTTAAAACACCTTGAAGAGTGCCTGGAACATAGTAAATGCAACATATATATTCTAAATGAATACAGCTATAATTAAGCTACATTGGCAAGACAAGGTGGTATTGAACAAAACATCTTGCTTTTCATTAAATATGTCCAAAAGACAATGCATCTAAAGATGTATCGTTTCATATACCAAGAATGTATATGTCAAGAATGACATGAGCACATTTCAATATATTATAGCTTAGCTAGAGTAAAAGCTATGAAGCAGATGAGTTCATTCTCCAAAACTCCATAGTAAATTTCATATACTTCCCAAACTTCAAAGAAACGTTCATCTTCAGCTGCCAAAATACACACACACACACTTGTCTTCTCTTACTTTCCATTTCTAAGTGTCTTCTAAAGCCATTATTCCTCAGAATGACTTAGCTGTTAATCAGAAACAGGTTCATATCTATTTTCAAGATACTTTAAAAAGGAACAAAACAATGCTAAAAAAACAAATATTTCAATGGACATCTCTCAAACCTCACTCCTGCCTTCTCTCTATAGGACATACATGTTTTCCTGGCTATCATACTAAACAACAGAAATTCCCAAAAGGACAATTTAAGGGCATTGAAATATTTGTAGTTAACTATGGGAACTACTAGCCAAACATGCTACACATGACAACCGGAAAAATCAATGCCTAACGGAAGGACAAGAGAAAACAGCCAAGAATGAGCCACATGTCACGGAAATATTAGTGACACCTAAAGGCAATGTCTTTACTCAAAGACTGGATCAGCCTGATGGGAGAGAATTTAGAAGTCCCTGGTAGGCAGACTTCTACAATGACCCCAATGATTCCCACCTCCCGGTATTTATGTCCTTGTATAATCCCCTTCTCCTGGGGGTGGGCTGAACGTGGTGACCTGTTTCTATCCCATGGATCCAGCAAAGGGATGTCAGATGTCAGTTCTGTGACTAGGTTATCAAGACTGTGCCCTCCATCTGCTGGCTGACTCTGTAGTGCCTCCTGGGCTTGCATGCTTTGATCAAGTACATTGCCACATTGAAGAGGCTCACTTGGCAAGGAACTGAGGGTGGCCTCTGACCAACAGCCAGTGAAGAACGAAGGCCCTTTGTCCAACACCCCACGAGAAACTGAATCTTGCCAACAACTGTGTGACCTTGGAAGCAAATTCTTGCCCAGCTAAACCTTGAACAGACTACAGTTCAGCTGATACCTTATTATTAGACTCTGAAAGAGAACCTAGCTAGGCAGCGCCCAAATTACTAACAGAAGCTTAGGTAATAAAAACGTATTGTTTTAAGCTGCTAAGTTTTGGGCTATTTTGTTACATAATACAAAGTCTGTCGACTAATGGTGACAATCAGTCAAGGTATAAAGCTATCTACAGTATCATCATTCTTTTCTCCAGAGCTGTATGAATCTGACTAACTTCTGGTTCCTCAAAACCTCTAAACTTCTATTTATCAGTTTGGAAACTAAAATAAGTCTTGTTCTCCCAAAATTTGTACTACTGAATATGCTTTAAAACCCACATAATAGTCAAATAATCATGACTTCCAACTTCTTTTAAAACATAGTATACCAGACTAAGAGATTTATGTTGTTTTACTTTCTGTAGTTTATATTTTGAGCACAGGAGAGAATTTAGTAAGAATGTATTTTTGTTTTTTGAGATATAAAATTTTGTAATTTCAACAGCCTTTTTCAAATTCTTACACGCCCTTGCCCCATGGGGGATCCTGTTTGATAAATTCTCCCTGGGGGTCATGTCTCACCCCTTACCTCCAGAATCCTCTTCAATGTACTTAGTTGACTTTAAAGATTAGTGCTTAATCTTGAGGCCAGAAAATTTTTAAGATAAACTCTCATAGGAACTAGGAGGCATTTATAAATGATTAGGGTACATTTAATCCATTGCTGCTATCTTTGAAAAATTGATGAACTTACTCTAAGTGTTGCTTAGCATCTCCTCCATAGAGGAAGGCAGTTAAACAGTAGGATTGTATTTGTTTGTTTGTTTTGGGTTTTTGTGTTCTTCATATTGGCTCTAAACCAAAGGAGCTAACAGCTCAATTTTATCCACTATCTGAGAAAATTATATATAGGACACAGACGTGGAGTACGAGTCGGGTCTCATAAATAAGTTGGAATAATTCAGGATCAAATATGTTCCAGGGAATTTGAGCACTAATTTTGTCCACGTTACAGTTGGACTGTGGCCAACCTTGGTATTAAGTAGATGTTAATGAAGAGCAGGAGAAGGGAGGCGCTGTTGTCATTCTGTGTTTTTAGGGAGGGTTTCTTTTTGACTTCTTACAGTTTCAAACTCTAGTGGTTTAGGTTAAAGTGTCAATACAGTTCTTTTCCCCCTGTTGATCTTCTTAATATAACCACTATTATAATATAACTTAATATAACCACAATATAACCATAAAAATTTACATATTTACATATTGTCTATGGCTACTTTCATGCTACAAAAAGTCATTCTAACAGAGACCAGATGGCTTGTACAGCCTAAAGTATTTAATATCTGGTTCTTTCTAGAAAAGGTTTGCCGACTCCTGTTCTAAAAAACCATGATAGAAACTCTAAGAAATAGTGTCTGTCCAGCCAGTGCTTTACAATAAAGTAGAACTATTAGAAAAACAACAAATCAAAGACTTAGGCTAGCCATCTCTTCTCTAGAGGTGGGGCTGAACTTGGAGTCCAAAGAATCATATTTGCATCTTTACTTCATCCCTCCTGACGCGGGAACTTTGGGCAGTTCATTTAAGCTCTTTGAGGCTGTTCCTCTTTACACAATGAGATGAATCTCTCTGACCCATTTCTCAGAGTTGCTTAATGACGATATAATTTCTATGCAGTAACTCAGTAAAGCACTCATCTCTTTCTCATTGTTCTCTAGTATGGTGTCTACTATTCAATTTGAGGAATTAAGTAGAATTATCTTGACAGCATTTTTTCACTTAAATTCTGTTCAGTATTCTTGAAAAGTCAGAAAAGAAAGGAAAGTCATGATAAATGTACTGATAGGAAACCAAGAATAAGGTCAAACAAAAAGGTGAAGTTCACAACCGTATGTCAGGGACCTTTACCACAATTACAGGCAAAATTCTAAATTAAGTAATTTAAATGGAGTTCTATAATAAGACAGGGATGTAGGGATTACTTGGAATCAAAATGCATTTACTAAGAACAAACACTTTCAAATATCCTCGTTACTTTCTTGGAGAGGGTCACTGGCCTAGCGGAAGTGGAGGCACTATGTTGTGAGCATATCTGGATTTCAACAAGACATTTAACAGTCTCTGATGAGCTCCTTGAGGATGAGCTGGAAAAATGCAGTATTGAGGATGGAAGTCACCATTAAATAAATTGGTCCAAAGAGCATCCATGGCCTGGAATTGTGCTACATACTTAATGACTTGGACAAGAATTTTGACAAAAACTTGCTCCAACGTGCACGTGACCTGAAAATGGGATGGATAGCAAATGCACAGAATATAAAATTTTCCATAGTACTTTACTGTTTAAATATATTTTCATATTTATTTTATGAGCTCTGCATCTCATTAACTACCCGTTAAATAATCTGGGCACTACAAAACCTGGTTAGGTGGGTATCATCACCAACTTCATGTTACAGCGGAAGAAACTGAGAATTCAGCTGATAAATGACAGAACTTGGACTTAAGCCTGTGTTCTGGTGACAAGTCCTACTTTCTCTCTACTATGCACAGGGTGAGGTAGGACCTCAAAGGATAAACAGGATGTAAAGAATAAGCCAAATCTAATAAAGCAACAAGTCTACTGGAATCTAAAATCTAATTTCAGAAGATTAGAGTGGGAAAGAAGAGGTTTGACAGCAGTCAATTTGCAGAAGAGTTTAAGTTCTCAGCTAACGTAAGTTAACTGTGGGTTGCTCTATGGTACAGCTGCTGTTAGAGATGAGCCCAGATAGGCTCCTTCAGATCCCATCTGGAGGAAACTCTGCCATGTGTGACAACACAGGTGGACGTTTAGGGCATTATGTTAAGTAGAGTAAGTCAGACTTAGAAAGACAAATACTGCATGATCTCACTTATATGTGAAATTAAAAAAAAAAAAACCAAAAAATCCTCAGGGCCGGCCCTGTGGCTGATGGCTAAGTTCGCGCGCTCCGCTTTGGCAGCCCAGGGTTTTGCAGGTTCGGATCCTGGGCACGGACATGGCACCGCTCGTCAGGCCACGCTGAGGCGGCATCCCACATAGCACAACCAGAGGCACTCACAACTAGAATGTACAACTATGTACTGGGGGGCTTTGGGGAGAAGAAGAGAAAAAAAAGAGAAGATGATGATTGCCAACAGTTGTTAGCTCAGGTGCCAATCTTCAGGGAAAAAAAAACAAACTCAGCAACAGATCAGATTGGTGGGTGCCAGAGGCAGCGGGTGGGGGGTGGGAGGAACTGGGTGAAGGCAGTCAAAAAGTACCACCTTTCAGTTATAAAGTACATAAGTTCTGGAGATGTAATGCACAGCCTGGTGACTATTATTAATAAAACTTTATTGTATATTTTAAAGTTGCTAAGACAGTAGATCTTAAAAGTTCTCATTACAAGGAAACAAATAAGTTGTAAGTATGTGAGGTGATAGATGCTAACTAAATTTATTTTGGTAATCATTTCTCAATATAAACATATATATCAAATCATCTTATACACCTTAAACTTACACAACGCTATGTCAATCATATCTCAATAGAACTGGGAAAAAAGATAAGGCTACTTCAGCAGACATGTGGTATCCAGGAAGGTAATAACAGTTCAGATGAACGCTGTTGTTCAGGCTTCCTAAAGGACAGGATTCAGTCTTAAGGACCACATTTAAGGGTCACCGATAACTGGAGCTGTCCAACAGAGATCAAGAGGAGGAAGGAGGGGCCATGAACCTGGGCCAGGGGAGGAAGCACTGAAGGCAAAGAGCTCCGAGAGGGAAGACATAGGACGATACATTCACTGTGTCCAAATAGGTGAAGGGATGTGACGGAGAAGACAGACTTCTTCCAGCTGTTCTCACCAAGCAAGGTCAGAATTAAAGAGCTGAGGTGCCAGGATACAGATTTCTGCTTAATTAAAAAAATCTTTCTTACAATTAGAGCTCTCTCTAAAAGAATTGCACTTTCTCGGTGCAGTTTCAGTCCCCTATTACTAAATAGCATCTTGTATGCGCTGTTATTGAAAGCCTCGAAAAATTTAGGGGGTGTTGGACAGTGTGAGATCTAACCACCTCTCCAAACATGAGATTCTAGAATTTCTATGAACAGGTTGCCTATGTAATGTGATAAATTATTAGTTGTCATATAAGGGCAGAACTGTTTCTCAGTGTGAACCCAAAGCACCAGAGATGAGAAATTACATAAGCTGAAGAGAATAGATTTTTAAAATTATATATATATATGGATGTTCAAAAATAATACTGTAAGGCTCAGGAGAAATGAAACTATCCTTTTAGTGGAAATAAGAAAGTCATTCTTAATGTTCTGGTGCTCTGTGCTCATCCGAAAAATGAAATATACTAAAAAACGCAAGCACTGTTTTAAAGAATTTATGTAATATTGCTGGGAAACTAGTAGCTTTGCTAAAAAGTGCTGTCCAGCCAAGACAGTCCAAGAAAGGCAGTACTGAAGGGTGCTTTGGAGTGGCATCGAAGCATCACGGTCCATGGGTGCCCCCTCCTCCCCTTGGGGGGTAATTCTGGCTCACTCTCCTCCTGGTGCCCCAAGTGTCACTATGGAGGTGCCCCATGTAAGAACCTCCTCCAAAGCTCTGACCTGCCAACGTCCCTCTTCTCTGGCCACAGTCGGTTTTCCATCCCTGTTAACCTCTCGAACCCCACTAGGGAGGAAGACATTCTTCCCACATCCCGCCAAACCCAGGCCACCCAGAAGTGATTTTTCCCCTCTTTCTGAAAAGTTCTTTTAAATTAAGGAACAAGCCAAAAAGCATAACCAGAATTCTCCTCAGAATTCTGGCTTCCTTCTCAGGAAGTCCTAGACTTTTCTAGTTTAAGCCTAAATGTTTCATACTTCACTGTACACTAAAAATCACCAGAGAGTAGTAGTTTAAAATGCAGAGCCCAGGGCCCTGTCCTTGATGGCAGGGTGTCTAAGATTTCTCCCCCACCTGGAGAAACCCTGGAGAATCTAGAACTCTGTGCCAAGCCTATGCAAACATTCATTAAGCACTATTTAGGGAAAGAGTTCTAAATGAAAGATGCAATATTAAGCTATTTTTATTTTTCTTTCCACCTAGAAAAAGACTTAAAATAAATTTCCCTATGGCTAATATTTTAGATCATAAAAAGAAAAGTTTCTTTATGAATATATGATTTCCAGGTAAGTAAAACAACTTATCTTTGGAAAACATGATAGGGGTGGAGCTAAGGTTTTTTAAGACTGAATATTACAAAGCTTGTACCCATAAAACCAATATGTGGGAATCTGAAAGCAATAACAGAAATTCTCACAGTTCTGGGATTGCCAGTTTGTGCTGACATAAGCAGTATCATCTTTCCCACAAAATGTCACTGTTGGAACATTTCATAATGTCATATGTTGGAACACAGGTATTCTGGAAGCAGGTCTTTTTTTTCAGTATATAAAAATACTTTCTTTAGAAAATAAAATATTGAGTGCTCTGTTTAAATTTTACTGTTTACATTGCATAACAAATTAAAACAATGTATAAAATATCTAGCAGAATAAAGATGATAATATACAAGCAGCTAATTTCAAGGCATAATAGGAACTCTGTCACTTTAATAAACTGTATCAGCTATGTATAAGGTGCTTTACCCAACTCCCAGAAAGTAGTTAAACATTTTCTGGGCTACCCTTTGTCCTCCTTGAAGCTTAATGGATCCCTTCAATGTAACTAAAAACCAAGAAGTAATAGTTCTAAACGTATTTGTCTGTTAAAAACATGTTGCTTTAAGTTGCTTTTTATTAATAAAGAAATTTTAAGGAAATTAACCCTTCCATTATGAAATAAAAACTATCAGTACATTTCTACACCATTGCTTTTTCCTCACAAAAATGGCAAGATACGTTACCACCTTGCAAATAATCTTTTCAAACTAAATGAGACTTGACTCTTGCAATTCATGCACACCTGACTTTGCAAAAGCTCTGAGAAAAATTCTCTCTCCCCCAGCCTGCTCTTCTCCATTGGTGCGACTTAAAAAGCCTCACAGCACCGACAAGAAGGGAATGCCATTGTTCTCTTCCTTACTGAGCAGGTGAGGAGAGAAGGGAGGAAGGCCCCAGTGATTTGCTCATGTATCAGAGGAAGGGAATGCATAAAACAAGTGCCAGCCTGGCTCACTGCCACAAAGTGGGCTGGGACATTAAAGGGTCCATTTTTCCACTGCACCTTCCAAGGAGAAGCCCCTGGTTTGACCTGTACCAATTCCACATTGGTGTTAGAGGACTCAGCGAGTAGTTTATGATTCATCGAACATCTACCTGAACAACAGGTACACTCATTTTCGAAAACCCCTCATTCTTAATATGTATTCCAGACACTGAAAAAAGACAAGCCTTGTAGAGTTTTATGTTAGTAGAATCAATATACAACTTAAGCTCAAAATTAAATCATAAAAATATGCCTTTAGTTATAGGAATTACAAGCAACTCAGATTTTTATTTTTCCAGAACAATAGAGAATAAACTGGACGGCACTGAGAGAGAACAGGGGTCAAGAGCAGCTCCACAGGCATTAGATCTCCAGGGATCCGAGACTTCCTCCTACCTCCCCTTATACTGTATCTTGCTCAGTCTCCCCTCTCTCTGTGTCTACATCTGTATATGTGTACACACACACACATATTTTAAAGGAGCCTACATTTTTTCCCCCCCATCATGAGAGCAATACTCAGAAAAAATTCCAAATAATCAGAAATACATTAAAAAAACAAGCAAAAATAGACTCCCAACCCAATTCCACTTCTCATTCTAGACTCTTTTCTCCATGTAGGTGTGTACATACACAAAATTTTTGTTTTCATGAAAATGGTGACCGTAGTGTGTGTTTTTCCACACAACAACATATCTGGATATCATTCCATATTAATATGTACAGATTTAACTCATCTTTAGCTAATACGGCTGCTTAAGATTCCACAGTACAGATTTACAGTTTACCCATCGTCTTACTGCTGGACTTTCACATTCTAGTTTGCTGCCACTATGAATAAGGATATGTAAACATCCCTCTATAATACATCCTGGGGAACTTGTAGGAGTATTTTTACACGTAGAAGTGGAATTTGCTAAGTCATGCACATTTTATATATTGATATGCACTGCTAAATAACCCTTTAAAAAGACCACACTAATTTTCACTCCCACCAAAATGTATGGGATTCTCCAATAAGCTTGTCGACACTAGATACTAACCAGACACTGAATATTGGTCAGTTTCCTAATAAAAACAGCCTCTCGTTTTCATTTGTATTACCTTGACTACTAATGAAACTGTGCATTTTGCATGTTTATTAGTCATTCCCATGTCTTCAGTGAATTGCCTGTCATATCTGTAGTAGACGGTCATACTACAGTGAATCACACCTCATGTTCTTGCTCTCATGTTATCACCTCCTATCTTAGTCCTAGTCTTGGCCAAGTGATTCGCTCTAACTGATAGGGTATTAGCAAGCATGACCCAGAGGCTTGGTAAGTGCTCGCACAGTAGGGCTGTTCCTTTTGGAAAGCTCACTCTTAGAACCTTAAGCCATCACTCAAAGGTCCAGCTTTCCCACAAGAAAGACCCCATGGAGAGAGATGGCTGGCTGTTGTGGTCACCCCAGCTGCAGTCTCAGACACACTAGTGAAGAAGCCTTCTTGGACATTCCAGCTGCAGTGGACACCATATGAGGAACAAACCAGCTGAGCCCAGCCCCTGATGGCAGAATTATGAGGCATAAGTCAGTATTCATTCAAGCCACTATATTTGGGGTAGTTTGCTCAACAGCAATAGATAACTGAAACGAAGTCCTTGATCCATTTTAAAATTTCTTCTTATTTGAACTTGTTATATTTGAGGAATATTAATTTTTGCCCCCTTATATATTCAGGAAATATTTTTCCCAGTCATCATTTTAAACATGTTAATCTCCTGTATGGCAAAAGTTATGTAATCAAATCTGTTGATCTTCTAGGTTTCATGTCTATAGAAATTTTAAAACAATTTATTATTTAAATCAACAGAACCTTGAGTTATCAATAGCAAGCTCATTTTATCCAATCTCTAGAGCTTGCTCCTTTCTTTTTCTTCTAGGAAAGAAAATGTCTTGAAAGGATTTAGTTTATACTCATAGAGGAAAAAAAGGTATTATGATTTTGAACTCCTGTATTTATCTTGTCTGGACTAGACCAATAATTCATTGATTCAAAAACATTTCTATAAGATGACAAAAGATCATAACTCAAGGCTGGAAATGGTGGTGGTCAAAGGAGAGATGAGGGGGCCGGCCCCGTGGCCAAGTGCTTAAGTTCACGCGCTCCACTGTAGCAGCCCAGGGTTCAGATCCTGGCGGACATGACACCGCTCATTAGGCCATGTTGAGGCGGCGTCCTACATGCGACAACTAGAAGGACCCACAACTAAAACATACAACTATGTGCTGGGGGGATTTGGGGAGAAAAAAGCAGGGGGGAAAAGAAAAAAAGAAGATTGGCAACAGTTGTTAGCTCAGGTGCCAATCTTTTAAAAAAAAAAAAAAAAAAAGGAGAGATGAGGCAGGAGACTGGAGGAGAAAGAACCAGGGTTCTAGAGGTGGTGCCATGTGGGCTGAGACTCTTAGAACCGATGGAATTTGGACATGAAGGTGGTACAT
The DNA here is from genome assembly GCF_041296265.1 of Equus caballus. Taxonomy (NCBI): domain Eukaryota; kingdom Metazoa; phylum Chordata; class Mammalia; order Perissodactyla; family Equidae; genus Equus; species Equus caballus. The sequence continues at coordinate 84,971,721 of NC_091691.1, forward strand.
TAGTCATCAGGCAGAGGGAATTTCACGCACGTGGTCCCCAAGCAAAGGTGTGTGTGTCACATCAACCTGTTCACTTTGAACATTGGAAAGGTCACTGTGGGCCAGGTCAAGAGTGGCATCCAACGTCAAATTAAGGAGTTGAGACTTAATAGGAAGTAAGCCAAATGAGATCTGGTCTGCAAATAAAATGGATTAAAGGAAGAATGTAGGTTAAACAATCAATAAAATATTGTAAATGCCCAGGTAAGAAGTATGTGAAGCTTGAAGTAGGAGCACTAGAGCTGTGGTTAGAAGAATGGAAAAGGCAAGAACAGGGAGGGAGGGAGGGGGTAGGGTGGAAAGAAGAATTTCCATAATAGAATCAAAAGGACTTGGTAATGACTAATTACTTGTGACCTCTGAGATAGCTGAGAGGAACAGCAGATAGAAATCTCAGGAATTTCCATCTGTGATAAGAAATCACACATCTGGTTTAGCCCATAGCTTACATACCTGCAGGAAACAGAGCAGTTTGATTTGAAACTTGGCAACAGGAGTCACATGATGCTATTTTAAAGTCGTGGTATCTAAATGTTAACTTTGGGGGTTATCTACATATTTTGATACTCTGATTATGGAATTCTTTTATTTCCTTCAATTCCTTCAGGAGAAAGTAGGCAAGGATGCCTAAAGAGGAAACCTTGAAAATCCAGCAATTTAATTAAGGACAGCCAGTATGGATTCAGGCAAAGAATCATGCCGACTTTAAAAGGTGGGAATACACCATGCTCACTAGTCTCACATTTCAATAGACATTTTGTCTTTGTCTGTAGAAGACTCTAGAAGCAAAAGGACAACTTTTCATTTAAATGCCTCATGTAAGAGAATACTCTCGGGGGGGTTACTGCTCCAATACTCTGAGGCATTTCCTGATATTAAATCTACATTTTTTCCCTTGCTTCGAGCTCTGTCCTCCCACCAACACCTCCCTGGTGAAATGGTTAGGTCAAAAAGATCAGCTGGGTCCACAGGAGAGTGACGGCCACCCACAGGGGAGGTGGTCCATGTGGACTTTAAGTCTCCAGATGGGATGGATGACAATGGGTGGATGACCATGCTTGCTCCCATGGGGCTTTTCTTGGGAACATTTGATTAAGCCAAGGAATGGCCAAGACTTTTTGCTCAGCTCTTGTCTGGAGGAAACAGAACAATCTATTTATGCACCAGTCCACATTCACCTCCAAGAAACCTTTCAGGCTGTGTGAAGTGTCCTGACTGGCAGCTGGTCATTCTCCACGTACAGCTCATGAGAAAGAATCACGAGGAAAAATGACACACTAGTAGGGGGACTGAGGTTGCCTGGCCACTCTTGCTGTGTGTTGTGCTCTTCACTGCTCATCTCCCACGTATCACCCCTTTTTCTTTCTGTCTCTTCATCCTACTGTCTCTGGCAAAAGATGGTTCTGTGTGTACGTCAATTTTCCATTCATTTCCAGTATGAACATGCGGGATTATTAAAATATCACTCACATTTTCCAATCCTAGGGGGCAGCTCCTTTTGCCAAGTGTGTACTCTAAGCCCAAGACAGAAGGGTCTTGAAGTATCAGCCTCAATGCAAAGACAACAGAAACAGGAAACCTAGGGGGACCTTTGACCAGCAGAAAATCTATGGCTCTGCGCCTGGTAACCAAGATCAGTGCAATCCAGCTTTAAAGGTTCCCTTAGGCCAAGGAAGGGAAAATTGCTCTCCAGACGAAGTTACAGTTTCATGATTGTAGTGTGTAGTCTAAGTGCCTGACAATTGGCTTTTTTGATTGTAATGTAAGTGCCTGACATTAAGCTTTCTATTGCCGAGGCATCCATTTCAAAGACATCCATCTTGGGTAAACATGTTGCCAGATAAAGAGCCAAGCCACCCCACCCAGAAAGTTCCCCTTTTAGAAAGCCCTGAGTGACCCAAATTACTGACCACTTGAGTGACCTCGCCCTTCTCTTCCTGCAATGTAATTCCCACTTTTATGCTTTAAATTCACCAATCAAGAGTGAACCAGCGAAATCCTAGGCACCCCACCCTCAACCCCACTAAAGGCAGAATGCCAGGTCCACACTTGCTCGCTCTCTTGCTGTGTGGCCCCAGGCATGCCATGTACCCTCCAGGACTTGTGAGCAGTAAATCTTTCTTCCGAGTTCTCTGATGGTTGTTGCTGAGGCACAGCTGGCAATCATAAGAAGCACAACAGCCAACGCAGCCACGATGCTGGCTCTGGTGGGAAATGTCTGCGGGGACTCACTGCAAGTTGCTGGGGCTCAGGTCAATGCCCCAGGCATTCCTAGCCGACAGCATCACCATCAATAGGCTGAGATAGACACAAACCATAGTGTTGCCATGACAGTTACTGGCTTATAACCCAGCAAGGGAGGGAACCCTCATTCATGTGACATAACCAGTAATAAGACTAGCCAATGTAGGATTTATACTATGTGACGAACTAGAAGAAATCCAAAGAACAGCTAAGCTAGGGAGTGCTTGCGAGAGTGAAATTTGAGAAGACAGGTTGGGGTGGGGACATTGGAAGGTATATCAGAGGAGGAGGCCACTGTGAACGAAAGCACAGAAGCAACAATAAAGGGTAACAGTTTGGAGATTGGCCTGAGCAGGCCCAATCATGTTTCCATTCCAGACCATGAGTATGAAAACATGCAAGACCTTAGAAACAAAACAGAAAGGTTTAGATTTATTTAGGTTGGAAATGAGAAAACCATGAAGATTTTTTGAGCAGGAAGCCTGGGGAGGGTTGAAGAAGTGAAGACAAGGATCATTGCTGTACTGTAGGCATGTGGTAATGAGGACTCCCACAGCCCCTGACCTGCACAGGCTGTGTGGAGACTGCCCAGAAACATGCCAGTGGAAGCAGTGCGCTGGGCTCACCTGAGGACTCTCCCTGGCTGGGCTGCTGCAGCTGTTATGGCAGGAGATCTGGGATGATCCTACTCCTGCAGGGAAGGATAACCTGACCGAAACATGAGAATTGGGCATCTTGGCCAAGATTTTGAAGACTTTTACTTTAATACACTGTACTTTTATTCTCCTTGTGGATGAAGAAATGGACATTAAGAGGATCTAAGTGCTTTACTAAACTGAAAATGTGTTAGTCATCATTGTGCCATCATGTGATGCCAACTATCTGACGGGTCAAATGTTCAAAAGTGCTGGAGAGGACTCTGGGTTCATTCAAGGTGGTCTTCTCATCTAACGAATGATGAAACTTGGGGCCAAGACCATGTGGCTGGTTAGTGGTCCATCTGGGCCAAGATTTTAGGCCTCTTTACTCTCAGCCCACTGTTCTTTCCTTGAGAAGAAAGGTATCCTTGTTGTGAGAGCAAATAGAAATATTTGCACTCATATATATATAAAAAAATTATATGGATACTTCCAGATTGCTCTGATTTCCATTATTCAAAATAGTGAATTACATCTGCGCTAGTCAGTTTGGGCTGCCATAACAAATTACCATAGACTTGGTGGCTTAAACAACAGAAATTTATCACAGTTCTGGAGGCTGGAAGTCCACGATCAAGGTGCTGGCAGATCCAGCATTTGGTGACAGCCTACTTCCTGGCTTGCAGACGGCTACCTTCTTGCTGTGCCCTCATATGGCTAAGTGGGGGGAGGGGGCAGGAGGAAAGGAGGGAGGGAGAGAGAGAGACAGACAGACAGAGCTCTATTGTCTCTTCTTATGAGGGTAGTAATCCCATTCACAAGGGTTCCATGCTCAGGATCTAATCACCTCCCAAAGACCCCCCCCATGCCACCCCAATACCATCATATTAGGGGCTAGGATGTCAACATATGAGGACCCAAACATTCAGTCCACAACATCATCTAATGGAAATCTTAGGAAGAAGGCTTTTATTTTCCAGTCTACAAAGGAGGACATGGCCAGGTGAACGCTCAGATTCCTTTCAGCTCTGGCAAGGAACAATGATATAAGGAAAAACCCAGGAAGCCCTCCTGACCATCCCAGATAGGGTGAAGGAGCTGCTGCCCCAACAAATGAAATCATGGACTGACAAACTATTTGCAGAAAGCCCTCAAAACTAAGAGCATGAGCAAAAGAAAGCAACTTAGCACTGCGAGCCTCTTCATTTCATTTGGAAATACAGATCAGTCTGTTTTACGTGTGCTTTAAAAATATAAAATAATCCACACTTCCAAATGGCAACATCTGACTCAAATATAGCAGTATTCTAGAAATGTACCGTTGGCGAAAATATAATCTACGTGCACCATGATGGATTAAATAAGCTATTCTGATTCTACCTCCAAATGAATTCCAGGAAAATAAATCAAGCAAACTGCAGTGGGAAGGAGCAGACAATACTAATGGGCACCCCCCAGAGGGACACAAAAGAGTCCCAAAAAGTGAATTAAGTGCTTGTAATATTTGATCTCACTGATTGAGGCTGAGTTTAATAATCAACTCCATCTGGGACAGCTGGGCGCAGCAAAGTAACCTCTCTCAATCAGCTACTTAAGCCACTGGGAGCAACAGGCACCCAACCCCTACTTGCCCTGATGCCTTCTGTCACAAGTTGAGTGAATGCCATGAGGGAGATGCCATTGGATGAACAAGCAAGGCCAGCAGTCGACACTGCTGCAGTGACAGTGCCTGGTTGGGCAATTAGCGTGCTCCTAGCAAAGCTTGTGTGCAATAACTACCTTAATGATCTACAGCTCCTCTCCACACTGGGTAATGATAGCACCGAACTTGATTCCTCTGCAAGAGTATGGGGGTGAAGACCACACGAGCGTGGCATAAGGAGCCCACCCATTTTGCAGAGTCTGCGCCTCATTATCCTCCCACTGTACGGATAAGCATGCTGAGATGACTCAGAAGGAGAAAGCAACTTGCCCAAGAACACAACTGAGGAAGCTTCCCTGTGCCAGATGGCTGGCTGTGTGCCATGTCCATCTACCTGCCTCCTGGCTTTCTCAGGAGTCCAACGGGATGACGGCACTATTGGAAGGGTGCTTCCATGAATCCTTAGAAGGTCTCTCTCGGTCTGATCCTGTTGGCTGTATCTACTCCTAGTTTCAGCTTGCCTACACAACACCTACCTGTAAGCTATGTAATCATTCAAACCCTGTGGATACCCAGGCCAGCAGCACAGCCACAGGTGGCCTCTTCGTGGGCAGGCTTCCTCTAATTCAGGGGTCAGCAAACTACGACCCACAGGCCAAATCTGGCCCACTGTCTGTTTTTATAAATAAAACTATATTGGACCACAGCTATGCTCATTTGTTGACACACAGCCTATGGCTGATTTCAAGCTTCAAGGGCACAACTGAGCAGTTGTGACAGAGACCCTGTGGCCTACAAAGCCTAAACTGCTATCTGGCCCTTAACAGAAAGTTTCCTGTCCCCTGTCTAATTGACGACATAGCTCTTCAGAAAAGCCCTCACCCCTAAAACACTTCACAAGCCTCAGAACACCAACTTCGGCAGCGGGCTGACTCCCCAGTAAATATTTTCCTTCATCAAGTGGATTGGACTAGAAAGTCCTGATGAAAAGGGCTATCCCCCTCAGATGAGTTTGCTTGCTCAAGCCCTGTGATGTTAAAAATTAGCAGGTGAGGAATCCTGTAAGCTCAAGAATCCTGCTCCCAAAGAACATCCTCTGAAGGTGTTTTGGAAAACACTTCCTAATAAATAGTGACGGAATAAAGAAGCCTAAAACAAGACAAAATTATGTCTTAACTATTCTTTATTTTCATCTGTTTATAAGATGTTAAAGATATAGCCTTTTAAAATATTTGACATTTCTGGGCCAGCCCCAGTGGGATAGTGGTTAAGTTCAGCATGCTATGCTTTGGCGGCCTGGATGCAAACCTCCACCACTCATCTGTCAGGGGCCACGCTGTGGCAGCAGCTCACATACAAAAAGTGGAAGACTGGCAATGGATGTTAGCTCAGGGTGCCTCTTCCTCAACAACAACAAAAAAAGAGAAAATGTGACATTTCTGACAATTCAGGACTTTTTCACTGAAGTGAAATAGTTTTGACATGGGGACAAATAAAGGAGAATTTGAAGTCAAAGATCTAGTTCAAATAATGATTCTGCCACTGATTGCTTCTATAACCCTTGGGGCAAGTTGCTTAACCTTTCCGATCCTCAGTTTCTTCAACTGTAATGTGGGGATACGTATCAGTTATCTATTGCTGTGTAACAAATCACCGCAAAACTCAGTGGCTTAAAATAACCACCACTTATTTGATGATTATTCTCCATCTGAGCTGGGCAGTTCTTGCCTTGGCTCACTTATATGGCTTTAGTCATTTGGAAGCTGGTCTGGGGCTGGAGGCTGTGAGATGGCCTCATTCACACGGCTGGTACCTGGGTGCTGGCTGTCATCTGGGCTCTTCTCTCTCCATGGGCCTTGTGTCGTTGAGTTGTCTAGCCTGGGCTTCTTTCTTGGTGCAGGAGCATTCCAAGACAGAGAAGGCAGAAGCTGAGAGGCCTCTCGTAGCCTAGACTCCCACACTCGCACATCAGCATTTGTCACATTCTATTGGCCAGAGGAAGCCACAAGGGGTGGAGAAAGGGACTCTACCTCTTGATGGTAAAGAGCTGCAAAATATTGTGGCCATGTTTTCCCTCCGATATTTATGTTTGTGATTACTGCATGAGGGAACACTTGTAGAATGTTTCCTCGGAGCATCAGTTCATGATCTGGGGCATACAGAAAGAACTTCTCTACCCTTCACCCAGTTTTTGGCAAGACTGTAAGTCTTAACAAAGACATTCCTCCTGTTAACACGCATCCTGACTCTGGCGGCGTCTGGAACCAATCTGACAGCTCCCTATGCTTCAGCTATCCTAAGCTTCCATTTGCTCACTTAATAATTTACAAGAAGTATACGTCAAAGTTGGCAATAGTTCCAACATCATTTATTCTATCAGGAAACCCGGTTTGGAAAGATTACTCTGGGCAGCTGTCTAAATCAAAAAGGAAAATACTTGGTCAAATTCATTTAGTATCACAATAAATAACGCTAAGTGGCAGCCTAGAGAGAACGTGTTGGAGTATTTTCACTTGCCTCTTCAATGACAGGACCCACGTAATCAAGCATTTTGCAAAAAGTCACTCTGTATCTATGCCCATGAAACGAATGTTTAGACTTGGTTAAGGGTGGAGTTTTCCCCCTTGAACTGACACTGGCCTTCCTCTGATCACACGGTTGTCCCATGTGTCCAGTTGCACCAAGACATAAAGTAGAAACATTGGGGAGATACGGTGGAGATAGAACAGGCACATGCCTTTTGCAGGAGATCATCTCTGTGCAGGCGATATCTCCAGTAGCCAAAGCTGGTTGCAGCCTACATATTGTCAGAGAATTGACCACCTTAATCTTGGGATCAATAAGCGACAGCAAAGCCCTGGCCAAACTAATGAGACAATTTAAATGGCCCCTGTTCTACTCATCTGAAGCCAATCTGCTTATTTAATCACAGTCTTTACTTTGAGAAGGGGTGCAGGTGCCTTACAGCTCAACTAATGCAACTCACTTCTCATCTGAGCAAAGCCCACATAATATCCCAGACCTCAGAGGCACGGGGGACCCTCTTATTTGACAGATGAGGAAACTGACGTCCAGAGAGGTTCTTACACACAAGCAGAGAGTTTATTACACACACAACTACTACAAAAACCAGGCATATGTGACCCAGATGCAGTGACAGCCCTGCCTTAGGAATCAACAGATGGGCTGCTGGGCCCTGACTGGGTACGGAGTCACAGCTGCTGGGAAATGTTGAGTGCGCCTTTTCAGCAGCATCATAAACTTAAGCCATTAAAACCCTTCCTGCTCCAGTGGCAAAGAAAAAGGGAGAAAGTTTGGGGCAAAATCCAGATCCACCACGGTACCATCTCTATTTGGGACAAGCACTCGTTTTAGGTGGCACATGCTGCCTTGTAGGCAGTCTCCTGCTACAGAGCCAAAACACTCTTAAAAGACAAGAGGACCTGAAATGCCACCACTCTGTTTTCAGTAACCTGGGTCAGCCAGACCCCAAGCTGTTCCTCCAACACTGCAGCCCCTGTCATCAACGTGGTGACTTGGAGGCCTGAGTATCCATTCCCTCTGGATCTGGAAGCATAAATAAAAATCGTCTGCAGTATTGTAAAGTATGGCCAATGATGGAGGAGCTTTCTATTCCCTTCCAGATTTTGGATAAGGCACTGCTGTGGACAACCAGCATGCAGGAGAGAATTCTCGTAACTGTTCAACGTTCAATGAAAAGAGTATACTTCTTTCCAGATTGGAAGCTTGACCTGGAATAAAGGAATTAGAGAGGGATGCTGATTTATTATTTGCATAATTTTCTGCCTCTTACATCTGATCATCACGTTCAATCATACCAGGCAGATGATGGCAAGAAGCTCCCGGGGGTGCAGATCATGGCCCTCCTCCCCTCCCCCAGTCACTGTCTGGAAACGTACTCACAATGAAGCGGGACCACAGATCTCCAAAAGAATGCCCCACTGTCTGGAGAGAATAAAGCAGCTTCAAGGTGCAGTGGAAAGGGAGCTAGAATGGGAATTCAGAGAATCAAATACTAGTCATCTAAGTCAGGGACCTTAATTAAGCCAGGCATTGGTTTAAAGTCATTTGCATAATAAAACAGTTGGATGACGTGATTTCTTAGACTCCTCTGGCTCTGATGTTCATTTTACTCTCTGAGCCAACTTGACAGGCCTGTGTATGTTCTTCATATTTTAACACATAAAATGGAAAATGTTACCCGTTCTGCTTTAATAATGAGAAATACAGTGATAAATGATTTCAGAACTTGAAACATTTTCTTGAAATGACACGTTTTAAAAGTCCTTCAATAAGAGGCACTGTTGATTGTCCCACACGCAAAGGTAAAAGACTAAATGTTCAGAAAAACATACGGATCCTTGGCTTTTTCTCTTGTGGCAGGGTGGGGAGGGCGGGTGAATTTGATGACAAGTTTTAATTGGTATGTTACAGTCAATCAAAGCTGTGCCAAGTACCCTACAACCTACATCGTCAGCTCTTGCCATCTCTTCTATTATGTTTGCCAGCAGGTGATGTTCAGCTTCTGATGCTCCAGAAGTCCAGCTCCAGCATTATATTTTGTTTTTTTTTTTTTTGTGGAAGATTAGCCCTCAGCTAACATCCACTGCCAATCCTCCTCTTTTTGCTGAGGAAGACTGGCCCTGAGCTAACATCCGTGCTCATCTTCCTCTACTTTATATGTGGGACGCCTACCACAGCATGGCGTGCCAAGCGGCACCATGTCCGCACCAGGGATCCGAACCAGCGAACCCCAGGCCACCGAAGCGGAATGTGTGCACTTAACTGCTGCACCACTGGGCCGGCCCCCCCAATATTATATTTCAAGAGCCTGGTTCTTGCGCCAGCTCCTTGGGTATCTATTTCAGAAAGACTGAAATAGACAGTGACTGAAGCAGGCTGTGCGGCTGCCTTAGGAAAAAATAGTATAACTAACTTACAGCGGAAGTCTTCAGTTCCATTCAGAATGTGCAAAAGCTGAAAAGAAATGCTGCCATATCATGCACAAATGCCAATAGCCTAGAGTCATCCTTCGTATGTTATGAAGTCAGTGTTATAGTCACAGCTCAGACATCCTGAAGAAACAGACTAACTGCATCTGTTATAAATGATAGTTCCGTTTTGGCAGCAGAACCACAGCTCAGGAGCTTGGGGGGGGGGGGGGTTTCACAGAGAGTTCCGGAGGGAAATTCTGCTGCCTGCAGCCTTGATAACAAAATGTACTTTCTACGCATCTCAGGGCATTCAGATTCTCATCATTTTTAGAGTTTGCTCAGAAGCATAGTATCCAGGTCTTAGCTATGCAAACTCCCAAGAGAGCCATCCCTGCCCCAGGACCTCTGCTCCTCCTTCCTCTGATACCCAGACTCTTGTTTGGTTCCTGCCTTGAATGACATCTCAATTGACCTACCCACTATAGCTTTGGTGTGGGCTGCTCTGGGAAATGTGTGAAATGCAGACAAGGAGTCTTGTCCTCAGAAAGTCCCTGAGATCTCAGCGGAGCCAAATCCCAGCTGTGGACACGTCCCTAGGGTGTTCAGGCCCAGCTGTGTTCTGTCTTCCAGGAACAATTAAAGTGGGGACCGTGATCGAGTGCAGAGCATGAGGAGACCACGGATCAGTGGGACGGGAGAAAGTGACCTACAGTAACATTTGCCTCCCCGGCATTCTTTCCTGCAGATGATTAACGGAAGCTCTGCGAGTGACCTTCATCAGATGTGCTGTAACTACGTATTGAATGTGACCCAGCTGCCAAAGACAAAGGTTTATGCAACAGTAAAGGCAGCTGGAGGCAGAGCCCCTGCAGCAGGGAACAAGCAGAAGGCCGGGCAATGACCTTGTGAGTTGGAATTTAATTAAAAGGCTCCTTTCTACTCAGAGAACCAGCCATTTTTTAGGAAGATACAATCAATCCTGAAATTAATAATTATTTGGAAAATCAATACATCATCATAGTTTGTAACTTCTCCCACTCACACTGAGACTTTTTCTGCTTTTCTGGTTGTTGCACCAAAGTGGTAGTATCCAAAGAAAGAGGTATTACATGTAAGTCCATTTGATGGCTAGCCTAAGCTTAAAACAAAGATAAAACTGCCTGCATTGTTTACAGGAATATTTATACAGTTTCAGATTCTGCTGCATCCGCTCAGCTAAGCTAGGACTGTGTTTCTCAGAATTCCCAGCCCTTCGTAGTTCTATGTTAGCGCTGGCCCTGAGGGGCAACGTGCACAATTTGGAAGGCATAGGACAGCAGCAGGGTCCCCATTTCTCCAACTCCACTCTCTCCTTCAACTTCTCTGCATCCTGGCCCAGCGCAGGCGGCTCTGCAGCAGAGGGTCCAGCGTCCCCTGCAGGTCAGCCACACGTGGACTTGGAGGCCTAGAGGCAGGAGACAGACAGATTCCAGCTCATCCTTGCTCTTCTCCACTTCACGTCCATCTTTCTTTCTGACTACCAGGCCCGAAGACCTCTGGTTCAGCACCACATACAGAATCAACAGCTTTACAGAGACTATTCAACCAGCACCCACCATCGCGTAAGGTTAAGTCCCTATAACAAATCTCTTATTTCAAAGTGTTTCTGCTTTTCTAATTGCCTAATTCCCTGATTATCAAACTATGCATGGCTATAATTGAAGATTTCTTTTTGATGACCATGTCATTTTCATGACCACGCCTGCGTGTCAAAGATGAGACATGCTAAGTGTTGGGAAGAAAAACCGCCAAAACTCTCCCAAGGAAGAGAAGATCGCGCTGTATTTCGTGACTCAGGTGTATCTTGTGGCTCTCCTTTCCAAGTTATTTTTCTATAGTGTATGTATGTACATATTTATTATTGTGGTAAGAACACTTAACATGAGCGATACCCTCTTAAATTCTTAAGTGTACAGCACAGTATTGTTAACTATGGGACAAAGTTGCACAGGACATCTCTAGAACTCATCATTCATCTTGCATAACTGAAACTTTATGCCTAATGAACAACAACACCCCTTTCTTAACACCATTCCCAGTTTGCTAGCTGAAGGAAACATGCTCATCTGGGTTTATGAAATCAGAAAATTTCACAGAAATCCAAGTCCACTTTGCAACAAAGTAGGAAAACAGTTTTTTTCAATTCAACGGTTTCCTTTGATTCTTTGCGGTTCTGCAGTTAGCTGAGGTTGCAGAAGAACAGGAGTCCTTGCAGCGTTAAGCTGCCCCAAAGCAGAAAATCAAAGAATCTGGGGACAAGACTATTATGATCTCTCATAGATGCACTAGCGAATTCTTAGGTCTATAAAATACGTAGGCAGAGAAGATAGAGCCTTAAGCCAAGGTCATAATTTGTAAACTTGAGGTATATTTATTGACTGACTTAAATACTTATATATAAGAGCCAAAGATAGCTTAAAATGATGAAATTCTCTCAATAACCTACCTCCCTTAGTCCTCTCACCATGTTCTTTTATGTGTGTGCACACGTGAGCATCTGCTGATTGGCTTGACATGAGGAAACCAATCCTTTGGCAAACCAGGAACCAATCGGAATCTACTTTTCAGAATGCTAATCAGGAAATCTAGAGAAGTCAACCTGGTAGAGTTGGGGAGCCACTTTCCAGAGTGGACAAATTGATGTGTGTTCAGATACAGGCAAGAAAATCAACCAGAGGCAGAAAGAAGCAGGGACAAGACCCTGTGGCTCCAGAGATGGAGAAATGGACACAGAGTAGGCCTGAGGCATTCCAATTCCCATGAATCCAGCACAATTCCTGTTCTTATTTCCATGAGAGTGCCCTGATCTTTTCAATAATAAAATGGCTTTCTACCTGAACTACTTGGAGGGCACCTGTTTCTTATAACCAATGAGGTCTGACCAGAATCCATCTACACAGGGCCAGCTCCGGCCCAGGGGTTAAGAGGTTGACTGATGAGACTCAGCTGTTCCTACTTCAACAGCCTTCCCCCCGAGGCAGTGTGGAAAGCCTTTTGCATGCTGTGGTCACATATCTCTGTGGGCAGCTCTTTGTGTCATCACTGAGCCTGCCGTGAAGTTTCCTTAGATGTTTCAACCTAATTTCAGCTACGTTGTTTCTGCTTGCCCAACTGAGCAGCAGTGTTCAAGGAAAGAGGTCTTCCATATAGATCAACTGGATGGATTTCTTAGGCTTAAAACAAAGATAAAACTGTCGGCATGCTTATGAGAATATTTACGTATTTTATTCTCTGGGGGATCTGCATCCATGAGGAGGCCAGGAGTTGGGGGGATGGGGAGCAGCGCCCCTCAGCCCTGCCCAGGTAGATACGGCACAGAGCCACAGGTGGCAACTGGAGAGGCGCATGCCCTACAGAGCATGGACTGAGCTGGAGCACACAAAATGCTGCTTTGTCTGTTTCCAAAATAAAACCCCAACCCCGGTGTGTGTGTGTGTGTGGGGGGGAATCAACCTGCTAAAATAAACATAATCAGCTGTTTCTGATTTTTTCCAATAATTTGTTTGTTACTTGTGCATTCATTCAGCCATCTGACCAACACTCATAAACAATCAGTACTAAACATCGAGGGCTTTTTAAAAATTATAGGAAAAATACAAATTCAGAAAATCCTGCCTTATCATTTCCCCCCTGTGAATTAGGAAAATGATGCCACCATTTGATTTTGGCTGTGGACCTCCTCATACGGGCTCAAAGGGCACAGAGCCTTGAGAAGCACTGGCTCTCCTAGGGTGAGGCCTCTTTAATGGCTGGTTAGCTGGTTCACAGGGTGAGCCAATTTTAATGGATGCTTGGAAGCTAAGCTCCCCGGGCTTCAATTCAGTCACCAAGTCCTTGTTGAATGTCTACTAGGTGCACAGAATTCTCATGCTACTGAGGACATGAAAGGTGATTAGAATCCAGTTCCTGCCAACAAAGAAGTTTAAAATTTGGGAGTCAGTAACCAGTGCAACAGTTCCATAAAGGTACAAGGTTGCTCACAATTATAACCCTAGTCAGTGTGACCTCAGCATTCAGAGAAGAAACAGTAGTGGCTGGGGAACCCAGGGCAGGGGATGTGATAAACAGCGGGTCTAAGTAAGTTAAGAGGAGGAAGTGAGGTTGCTGAGGGAGAAAGTAGAGCATGAACAATGGTGCAGAAATGGAACAACCATCTGGAGTGAAGAACCTGTGCTGGCTGATGTGGAGAGTTCCAGAAGGTTGGGTAAGCAGAGGTGCACAAACACCAAAAGTGGGACAAATGGAGCCACATGGGGAGACAATTTTTATAACAATCAGCAGGTTGGGTCTTAATTTCCTCTGAATTCTTCTAACACTTGCCTTTTGAAAATGCTTCATTTTTACAATCGCAACAAAAAGAATAAAATACCTAGGAATAAACTTAACCAAAGAGGTGAAAGATCTGTACATTGAAGACTATAAAACATTGTTGAAGGAAATCGAAGACGACACAAAGAAATGGAAAGATATTCCGTGCTCTTGGATTGGAAGAATTAACATTGTTAAAATGTCCCTATTTCAAAATATACTACAAAGCCATAGTAGCCAAAACAGCATGGTACTGGCACAAAAACAGACACACAGATCAATGGAACAGAATTGAGAGCCCAGAAATAAACCCACACATTTATGGACAGCTCATATTCGACAAGGGAGCCAAGAGCATATGATGGAGAAAGGAGAGTCTCTTCTAGAAGAAAACATAGGCAGTACACTCCATGACATTGGTCTGAGCAGCATATTTTCAAGCACCCTGTCTGACTGGGCAAGGGAAACAAAAGAAAAAATGAACAAATGGGACTACATCAAACTAAAAAGCTTCTGCACAGCAAAGGAAACCATCAACAAAATGAAAAGGCAACCTAACAATTGGGAGAAGATATTTGCAAACCATGTATCAGATAAGGGGTTAATATATCCAAAATATACAAAGAACTCATACAGCTCAACAACAAAAAAACCAACAATCCAATTAAAAAATGGGCAAAAGATCTGAACAGAGATTTCTCCAAAGAAGATATACGGATGGCCAACAGGCATGTGAAAAGATGCTCAACATCATTAGCTATCAGGGAAATGCAAATCAAAACTACAATGAGGTATCACCTCACTCCGGTCAGAATGGCTATAATTAACAAGACAGGAAACTACAAATGTTGGAGAGGATGTGGAGAGAAGGGAACTCTTGCACACTGCTGGTGGGAGTGCAAACTGGTGCAGCCACTATGGAAAGCAGTATGGAGTATCCTCAGAAAATTAACAATAGATCTACCATATGATCCAGCTATCCCACTGCTGGGTATTCATCCAAAGAACTTGAAAACACAAAGGCATAAAGATACTTGCACCCCTATGTTCATTGCAGCATTATACACAATAGCCAAGACTTGGTAGCAACCTAGGTGCCCATCAAGGGATGAATGGATAAAGAAGATGTGGTATCTCTACACCATGGAATACTATTCAGCCATAAGAAATGAAATCCGGCCATTTGTGCCAACATGGAAGGTCCTTGAGGGTATTATGCTGAGTGAAATTAGTCAAAGGGAGAAAGTCAAATACTGTATGATCTCACTCATAAGTAGAAGATAAAAACAACGAAAAGCAAACACATAGCAATGGAGATTGGATTGGTGGTTACCATAGGGGAATGGCTGGGAGGGTAAAAAGGGTGATTTTTGGGTGGGGAACATGATGTAATCTTACATAGAATTTGAAATATAATATGATGTACATCTGAAAGCTATATAATGTTATAACCCAATATTACTGCAGTTAAAAAATAAAAAAGTGCTTCATTTTTAATAACAAACACAGCACCAAGTTATACAAAATTCAACCTGCATAGAAACACACAATGGAAAAGGATAAATTCCCTTAATCCTATCCAGCAGAGACAATTATGAATATTCATTTGCTGTAATTTCCCCAACTTTATTATTTCCAATGTACAGACTAACCTAGGTAATTATTTATGGATAGAAAAATGAGATTATATACACACTTCTGTGTTTTTCACTTAGTACGTTATATATTTTCCAATATCAGTATAATTGACCCATCTACTATATGAAATAGCTGCATGGTACTCTATTGTATGGCTATATCATGGTTTATTTAATCATTTCTATATCTAGGTCATTTCCACTTTTCTCGTGATATATGACAATACTTCTAGCACTTCCTCTGTACCCTTCATAGGTACCTATTACTAGCTGCGTTGTATTTCACTGGTGATCTCACCAAGCACATTATGAAATCTTTGGGACCTGTCTGAAACTTCTTTGTTTCCTCCGAGGCACTTGGCACAGTTTCCTGCACAGTGAGCACGTTCAAATCCCACAGTCAAAATGAAGGGTAATGAACACTGAGGCCACAGGAGGTTGACTGGAAAGAGAAGAAACCAGAGACCATTTAGAAAGGCTTTGTATTGGAGAACCCAAGGACAAAGTGATACAGGCCTGGGCTAGGTCCATCATAGCGGAAGCAGAAAGCAGACAATAGGCCCAGGAGCAATTTAAAGGCAGATAACAAGGGGACTGCAAAATGTACATTCCAGCGTCAGTCACATGAATCACAGCTAAAACCCAAAAACGTGATGGCTTTGACAATCCAGCAGGACCCCTGGAACAGAACTGAAAAATTAGTTCTCTTCCCTTATTCATGACAGGCTTGGCTAACACAGGCCTCTACAGGAGGAGAGCGAGAAAGGGGAGCCAGGCAGGGGCTGGAGAGATCCACTGGGGGAGAAACAGCAGTCCAGCAGAGTCTGTCGAGATGGTAGTCATCTTGGGGTGCCTCAGTGTCAAAATTTAGGGAGGTGAGAGGAGGAGGAGGAGAGTAGGAAAGAAGAGCGCTGGGGTTGGCATTTAGTCAGGTGAGGGGCTGTGTCAGAGTTCCAGGAAGTCTCTTTTGTTCAGCACAGGATCCCAGCCAATGATGCCCACTGGTGGGGGCAAGACCCAGTCCCCAAGGAGAGTGGCTGAGAAGGGCTGTCACAGGCTGTGTCGGGGCCACAGCAGGGACCACAGGCCGTCACCCAGTCTCCCAGGCTGGGCAAACCCAGAGGGGTGAGGAGCAGGCTGCGCCACAGTGTCTAGACTCACTCTACACACTGACCCCGTACACCAGGCTACAGCAGGAAGACTCTGATGTCAGGGACCCCCAGTGGCCTAATACATGCCTCCCGAGCCCGAAATCAGGGTTGGGGTGAGACTGCAGGCGGGGCCAACTACAGAATCTGCTAGGCCCAATGCAAGACAAAAATGCGGGGCCCTTGTTCAAAAATCATGAAGACTCCTCAAGATGGTGACAGCAGAGCATTAAACTAAAGCACAGGGCCCTTCCGAGCACGGGCTCCTGTGCAAACGCAGCATCATGAGGCCAGGAAGCCAGCCCTGCCTGGAAGTGAAGGACAAACCCAGACCTGCAGCTAAGAGGGGAAGACGGGCTGTCAACACGCTTTTTTTTTTTTTTTCCCCACAGCACGGATAAAAAGCCTGTTAAATTCTCAAACATACTGTTGGGTTTTCAAAATTTTTTCTCCTCAAAGAAAATCAAATGCAAAACCCAACCTAATGTGTAAAATAGTCTAAGGCAGAGCTTTCGGGCTGCTACTTCAGGACTCTTGTCCACAGCCCCCTGTCCCCAATTCATCACACCACCAAGCACCTGAGTTACCAGCCCTGACCTCTGAGCTCCAGAAGGCACAGCTTTAGGACCACTGCAGTAGGCTCTACTATGGGCCAAGACAGAACACGTCTCCAAGAGGCCTTTGATACCGAAACATCCAGGACACGCACTGCAGCCTCAGTTACAGCCACCAGGGGCCACAGAAGCAGCAAAGCCAGTCAGCAAATCGTTCTACCCACAGAAATCTAGTTTCTTCCCACCCACATGCTGCCTCTTCCAGGCCCACTCATAACGCGTCCATTTTCCATTATCAAAAGGCCCTTGAGTCAGTCACTTGCCTATTGTGACCAATTTGAGAGGAAGTTTCTGAGGGGAGAGAGGGGACCCTCCAATACTGGTCTTGCTTGCTTAAGGCTTCCTTGTGTAATTTACAAGTAACCCTAATTAAACTTGTCTGCAGAAATGCTATGAAATTTAAGCAAAAGCATCAGAAATTAACCTAAGAGGCTGGAAGTACTAGGTTACTAAACAACTGTAACTTGAAACAGCCAGTTAAATCCTTGTACAGGCTCTTCGGGCACGTGTTTGGAAAAAGCCCTGATAACAGAGAACATAGGAAAGAAGCCCTTGACTGTTAGAGAAGGATCAGAAGAGTTCCGCTCTGCTGTACGTGGCACAAGATCGTACTTGCTGATGCTGTTAATCTTATCTGAACGTATTAATAAAATCCCTGGATTCCCTTATTAAGAAATACCATCACTGACATGTGGCTGGCTAACATTTGCCTCTTAAGAAATATCGCTCCCTCTCCCCATGCCTTTTTTCAAGAAAAAACGATAACTGCTTCCTGGAATGTCTAGATACCAAAAAATCCTTAAAGCCTCATAGGACATTAAGAATAAAGATGAAAGTTAGGGTGAAAACGAGCAATTAAGATAAACTAACTAGGTCATTTCCAAGGTCTCGCCCTGTTCTAATGTTCTGGTTTTATTGAAAAATATATTAGACACATTTTCTTTCCTTCACTATCTCTTTCATTCAACAGTTCTTGCTTGTGTGCATCTTTGAGGATACCTACTCTTCAGTTAGCTAATGGGGAAACAAACAGGAGGAGGTGGCGGGGAAGCAAATGATGGAGACTGTGTTTTTTCTTGACTCCACCCTAGGACCGTCATAAGCTGCCACCCAAGAGGATCCTGTGATAATGTAGTGATTCTGTCGGTGACCAATGCCTCTGCCGGTAACTGACGCCCCTTCTATGCACCATTCCCACGGCTGACTTTGTCCTATGCTCTGCCCAGAACTGTCTGAAACTGTATCCAAGACTTGCCAACCAAGTGATTTCGCTCAACAACAAAACACTGTTCTGCTGCGGACAGGGATAAAAGCCATTGTCAATAACGTGTAGGTGTCAAGCAGATCCAACTCATTCCAGGTTCTATCAATGGACTCATATTTCATGCACCAGAGCATTGATCCAAGACAGCCCTTCCTAATGCTATTTTAAAACTGTTGTATTTAAAAAAAATTTGCGACTTGTTTTGAATGTTAGTTTTGTCTACTTACTCATAGGCTTTTTAAAAATGGCTGTTACGGCTATTATTTTTCTAATTTTTGAAATCTGAATTCGCACAGAAAGAACCACAGTGAGGACAATCCCGCTCAGGACAAAAGTCATTCCAGCACTTTCCAAACTTGAACCCTCCTATGTTAATCTGCTCAGGCTGCCATAACAAAATATCACAGGCTGGGTGGCTTCAACAGCATAAATTTATTTTCTCATAGTTCTAGAGACTGGAAGACCAAGATCAAGGTGCCAGCCTGTATGAGCTCTCTCCTTGGGTCACAGATGGCTGCCTTCTGTGTTCTCACCTAGCCTTCCCTTAGGGCCTTTGCTTGTGGAGATAAGGCAGCAAGTTCTCTTGTCTCTTCTTACAAGTACACTAATCCTATTGGATCAGGGCTCCACCCTATGACCTCATTTAACCTTAATCACCCCCTTCCTCCAAATGCAGTCACGCTGGAGGTTGGGCCTTCAACATGTGAATTTTGGGGAGATACATTCAAGTCATAACATCTCCCAATCCTGACGCGTCAATTAAATTATCTGGTAGAAATAGGATGCCAAGATTTTCTGCAGAATAATGCTGAACTCTGCCCTGCTGTCACAGTGTTGTCTTCTTACAAGCTATTCAGTTGGTTTATAAGAAGAGAGTTGATCCAGAATTCCTGCCTCCACTCTATCCAGTGACCAGTTACGACTCAGGTGTGCAAATAGACCAGGAGAGCCAGAGAGAGGTGGGTGAGAAGTTCAATACAAACACAAAAGACTTCTTGAAAGGAACTCACCCAGAGCACCGTGAGGAGTCTTCTGAGCTCCTCTGTCTCCCAGCTGGCCTCCCACAAAATCGATCCACTACTTACTTTTCTTCTCAGTAGGGTTTCAGTTAAAATTTTACTAATGTAAGGCTTCCAATTCTCTCATTCTTAACCATGAAAATTAAGGTGAAGATGGCTAAACTTCTCAATTGGTCTTTTAGAAGCCAGGCAGCATCTGGCTAGTTTATCTGCACAGAGAAAAACTGTGCACGCCGTAGGCAGCCCAGTCCACCTGCTCAGGGCTACAGACTCCCCTCGGACGGGCATGTGCTCATCCCCGCCTGCAGGCCTCAGCCTCCCGGGATGGAGTTCACTGAGCCTGGGGCAGCTGTACACCTCTGCTCACCTGTTCAAGGTGGACAGGACGCTTGCTGCTGGGGCAGGCTGGAGTCGAAGAGCAAGCTGACTGACATGCAGGACACGGGCAGGGCATGAATTCTCTCGACCCAGTGACATCCTCGCCAACTAACCCTCTCACTTGCCACTTCCCCCCTCCCCTACCCCGAGGACGCACCTGCTTGGGCTCTCATCGACTTCCTCCATGGACCTTCCCCACTCACTGCCTGTTGCTAAGTGCTTTCACAGCTGCCTCCCCTTCAAACTCTCTCTCTGCAGAGAGGTTCATCTCCAGCTCTGTCTCAACCATGTTTGATTTCCCCTCCCCTCCCTTTATTCTGTAAGCAATTCTCCTCACTGGAGTGGCTCCCCCACAGTCCAGCTCTCCCTCCAACAACCCAGTCTAGAAAGCCGTAGAATCCACCCTGACGGGAAGGGCTGGCCTGGCTATACTTCCAATAAAAAGGTATGAAGCAGCTCACTGCCACCTGTTCGCCAAGAAGTTCGAGACTCCCTCCAGTCTTGTTGGTGCTTCACTTTATGACTTTACCAGCATTTTACTCCAAAATGGTACATCTGACAAGACTATTAACAATAACAATAATATAAAAAGTAGATATTGTTCTCTGAGCACTCACTACACTTCAGGTGCCAATAGACTCTCCTTTAGTTGATTTATCTTTTGCATATAACCATTGACTCCTCTAATTTTTGCAAAACCCCAGCAAAGTAGACATAATTCCCATCTTAAAGACAAGGAAATAAAATATCAGATAGAGAAAGTAAATTAACCAAAATAACACAGCTAGTAAACTGAAGAGTCAAAACAAGGCAAAAAGCCCAAATTCGTCTTTAAAGAATGTTGTAAACAGGTATCATTTTTAGCAACTCAGCTCCCATGTTGTAGGCAGATATCGCCACCAGGAAAAAGTCAGATTCTAAACTCTCCTCTCATCCTTAAACAGGATTAGCAAAGTCATTTTCTGCTTCTTTTAAAAATCTGTTGCTATTCATTTATTCTTCCATTCAACAAACACTTACTGAACACCTGCCACCAGCCTGGACTCAGCGTAGTGGGAGATATCAAAGGGTCAGGTGTAACGGCTTCCTTTGGGGGCTTCGTCTAGGCTGGGGAGAGGGAGCTTCCCCTGATCACCCTGAGAGAAGAATCAGACAGGAAGCTGTGTGCTACTGACCATCCTGCAATCCAGTGCAATTCATAAGGGAGAGAACAATAGAATATCCTGCGGGACATGAACCCACACAAAGGAGGGACAAAATGTTCAGTGGGACCAAGCAGAACTGCCCTCTGAAACAGACTATGTGCTTGGTGGGAAGGGGCTTTGAAAGCCAGCCTTCTAAGCCAGAACTTAAAATAGCTGGCCGTGGGTTTCTGATCAGCGGAGCGCAACGGCATTTAAGGAAGGTGTGTCTGGCCCCGAGCATCTCTGGCTTCTGTGGGGCTTTGCATAGATGTTCTGGATTTGTCTTAAGCTCCAAACAGCTGGGAGCAAGAGTAGTTGCTAGGGCAGGGTCCCTGAGATCACAGGCAGGGAAGAAGAGTCCTCTGTGATGTGGCCAGGGCAGTGACCTCCCAGAAAATGAAAGGAAGTCACCCTTGGGGATGTGCTGGGGGGCCAGGACCTCCCACAGGCCCAGGGCAGCTCATCAACAGGATATTAAAAGTGCTGTGTGTGTGAGGTTTCCAGAAAGGACAAAGGGCAAGACTGCTGCTGGGCAAAGGAACTGGAGCAGAATGCCAGCATAGCGGCTCCAAGTGAGCCAGACGCCCACTCGGCTGCCCACCAACCAGGATGAAAATCAAGGCATCAGAGCCTCTGTCATTCACGCGGTCCCCGCAGCGCCCTGGGCCCGGATCCCACAAAGCTGGTCCTTCAGCTGGGGGGCCATATTGCTTCAATTTCATGCTCCATCAGAGGAGTAAGTTGACTGCTGAGTTGAAATATATGAGCTTGAGCCAGAAATTCACCCTACCACTTCTGCCTACAATAATAGTCAACCCCCAAAAGTGAAATGCGCTTTTTTTATTATTATTATTCCAAAGTGGAGCAAGCCAAGATTAATTTATTTCCTTTTAAAGGTCAGCTTGCTAAGGGCATCAGGAAAGACTGAAGCATTTGGCAAATAGTATTTTGCTTTGCATCATCACATGACTTTTCCTTAAGTGTTTCTTTTTGCTCTCCTTTTGTAACATCTTTGATGACAATTTTTTTTTTAAAGATTAGCACCTGAGCTAACAACTGTTGCCAATCTTTTTTTATCCCTTTTCTCCCCAAATCCCCCCAGTACATAGTTGTATTTTTTAGTTGTGGGTCCTTCTAGTTGTGGCATGTGGGACGCCGCCTCAGCATGGCCTGATGAGCGGTGCCATGTCCACGCCCAGGATCCGAACCCGCAAAACCCTGGGCCGCCGAAACGTATCGTGCAAACTTAACCACTGGGCCACGGGCCCAGCCCCAACAATGATATTTTAAAATATCTACCCATATAGTAGTCCCACTAAATACTAAATAAATGAATGAATTAATATATAGATGAGATGGACAATCTGTAGAAATACTTGAGGCTTATAACAAGGTTGATTTAACCTAATATATTTTCTCTCTGATACACTTAAAAGAGTGATTCTCAAAGTACGGTCTGGATATGGAAACCTGTTAGAAATGCACATTCTCAGGCCCCATCCCAGACCTACTGAATCAGAAATTCTGAGGGGGAGGCCCAGCAATCTGAGCAGGCTTTAAATGTCTAAACAGCTCACTCTTTTGACTACTGGAGAGTCCAGTCTGGACTTTCTACATCCTGTATCTTCCTCAGAATAATCTAAGATGGATACCAAAACGGGTCTTTGCAGGGGTTGTTTTGGCAGAGATGGTATCTGGGGAAGTAAACAACAATGAAAAGAATGTATTACTTGGCATCACCTTGGCATTCATTGGCATTTTCATAGTTACCGGGCGTGAAAAGAATAAACCGTGAAGGCTGTAACAGTGAGTGAAAGAGTGTTTTTAAAAAAAATGTCTCGCAGCATCAAATCAATCCTCTGATCAGCTCGCTATTGAGTTTAACCTAGCCAAGGCAGTGTTATTGTAGCTGTCACAAATTTTATTTTTTCCCTTGCCGTGTGAAGCTGGAACCAATTGTTGTTATAAGGAGACTAAATAAAAGAGGTCCCGGATTTCCTGTTATTACAGATCGATTTTTTGAGATGTTAGAACAATATTATATGGGTGTTTTGGGTTTTCTTGTGTAACATAATTAAACCCATGTGAAATGGCACTGCACGGTGCCATGGATTGTTTTGACAATGTTTCCAAATGAAATACCTCAAGGAAGAAAAATGACTAACACTTTTTTTCCCCTTAACATCTTTTATCATGGTTTTATACCACATTGTTTGGGGGAAAAAAATCTGCTTTATGTGAAATGTCAAAATACATAAATCACTCAAGATAATTTATATTGCTTGGGTAAGCTCGGTTGGATTAACTTCATTTACTTTCAAACATCAGCAAATATAGATAAGCAGGGTGATCCAGAGTTCTTGGGACAGTCCTCAGATGGCAGGAAGCTGAAGGTCAATCCCACTACAGTTTAAGAGAATGACCTATGACCTCTTTGAACACTTGTGCTTCACTCAGGATGCAATGTCTTGAGGACATTGAAGACTACATATATCTGTGCCCCTGAGATGGTTAATTCTATGCGTCAACTTAGCTAGACTACGGTGACCAGCTGTTGGGTCAAAAACTAGTCTAGATATTGCTGTAAAGTTACTTTTCAGCTGTGATTAACATTTAAATCAGCAGACGCTGAGTAAAGCAGATTACCCTGCATAATGTGGGTAGGTCTCATCCAATCAATGGAAGAACTTAAGAGCAAAGACTGAGGCTTCCTGGAGGAGGAGGAATTCTGCCTCTAGATTGCAATGCGGAAAATCCGCCTCAGTTTCCAGTCTTCCGACTCAAGACTGCAACATCAACTCTTACCTGAATCTCCAGACAGCTGGCCTATCCAACAGATTTCAGACCTTCTAGCTCCTGCAATTGCAGGAGTCAATTAACTTAAAATAAATCTCTCTCTCTAGATGTACATCCTATTGGTTCTGTTTATCTGGGGAACTCTGACTAATACAGCCCCAAACCCTAACTTTTGACCCATGGTCTCCATAACATTTACACTACTCCTGTGTTACCATTTTAGTTGACGTAATTTGGTCAAACCTGTAGGGAAAAAAAAAATGAAGGAACTTCCAAGAGTTATTTTAAATCCAAGTGCCATGCCTTCCTAGTAGAAAATGAAGTTATTGCTGCACTATGGTGACTACAAATTGGAGTAACTCTCATAACCATCTGAAATCCTATAGAACTTTGCCTATACTTCCATTATTTCATTGACTATATAATGTAATTCATCTATTTTCATGCTTGGCTTCCCCGATTCCTTGTGAGCATCCTGAGGACAGGGAGTGTCTGAATTTTTAAAAAATCTTCACATGATAGGTGTTAAATATATTCTTTGCTAAATGAATGGTCAAAATCTTCAAAATAAATACCATTCTAATGCTCCTCTGCTCCTTCACAGCTTCCCCACCCCTCAAGCGGAACGCGCTCTGTCTGTGCCAGGAGCAACTGGAATAGCAGCTGGCATTAAGAGATTACAGAGGTGCCAAGTAACTCCTGAATAACCTCAGTTTAGGAATTACTGGTTCACACCAGTGCTGCTCATGTGATCAGATTATAGTAAGGTTAGACGGCATTTTCAGTGAATCTAGATTAGACCACAGTGTTTTTGATACTGAATTTTTGGCATGATGATTTGGCCAAAGCCTTTTTGCTTTATACTTCCAGAATTTGAGTTGAAGTAAACTGATGATCTGAAATTGAAGCTTAAAGTCATACCATGAAATATATCCTTACTGAATAACAGAATTTACAAACTTCCTCCCAAATGGTGTTTCATGTTAGCTCTACACATAGATTTCAAGATAATGTACCTTTAAACTTCTATGCTCTATTTTTGAAGAAGAAAGATTAAATCAAAAGGCTGTTTCTTGATGTAGCTTTCATGAAACTGAGTCATAGGAATACCCTCTGTTACGTTTACTGCAGTCTGGCGAGAAGTTTAACTTTGCTACATAGGTCTTGCAGCATCCATGTGTTTGCCCAACTCGGGGTGAGGAGCAACTTTTCAGCTTATATCCCCAGGTAACTGACTCTTCCTCCTGTCAAAAAGCAGCAGTTAATACACTCTGTTTATGGGTTGAATTGTATCCCCTGAAAATTCATATGTTGAAGTCCTAACCCCCCAGAACCTCAGAATGTGGTCTTCCGTAGAAACAGGGTCATTGTAGATGTAATTAGTTAAGATAAAGTCACACTGAAGTAGGGTGGGCCGCTTACCCAAAATACTGGTGTCCTCATAAAAAGGGGAAACTTGGACATGGACACACAGACAGGGAGAATGTCACGTGAAGATGAAGGCAGAGATTGGAGTGACGAAGCAGAAGCCAAAGACTGCCAAAGATTGCCACCAAACCACCAGAAGCTAGAGGGAGACGCGCGGAACAGATTCTCCCCGACATCCCTCAGGAAGAACCAATCCTGCTGATACCTTGATCTTGGACTTCTAGCTTTGACAACAGTGAAACAATAGATTTCTCTTCCGTGAGCCACCCAGTTTGTGTTACTTCATCATGGCAGCCCTAGCAATCTATCCACACTCCTACCTGCAGTGCCACAAATCTTATGCAAGACACGCAAAGGGGCAGACTGCATAAGGTACAGATCACAGTGCAACAGGTTCAAGAGCAGAACAAGGTCAGAAGAAGAGTGCACATCTTCCAAAGGTTATACATACAGCTGGCAGCTATTACCTTACTGAATACATTTGGGACAACTAACCTCGAAGGATAATGATTATACATTTTTATGAAAGTTACCTCAGAGACTGAGAATGTTCAACAAAGTATTATCAGGATTTTGAAACCAGGAATTAGCAAAAGGTAACAGAATTTGAAAGTGAGGAGAAATGGAACAGAGACCAGACAATCCTTGTAGAGTCTTGTTGTATATGTTATGCTCGAGCTAACTGTATAGTTCTCACTTCATTCACGCGCCTTCAGTCTATTAACTGATGCTGTGTTGGTCATTCACAGAGTCCTGTGTTAAAGTGGCTAGAGGTAATCTGGAAACCTGGACCCAATCCACTTTGGGAGCCACAATTCTGATGCCCAGGGTGGCAATAATGGGTAAAAGCCCCTCCCCACTCACAAGTGGTTTCGTCTCCCCACTCTCGTTTTCTTTGTATATATTAAGGCATAAATTACATACAGTGAAATTCACCTTTTCAGGTGTACAGCTCTGCAAGATTTGATAAATGTACCAACTACTATCACAATCAAGATATAGTACAGTTCCATCGTCCCCAAATCCTCCCCCAATATCCCTTTAGTTAACCCCTTCCTCTCCAGCCCCAGGCAACCATTGATCTGCTTTCTGTTCCTATAACTCTGCTTTTGCAAGTGTGTCCTATAAATGACATCATACAGAGGGTTGTATCCTTTTTGCCTTCGGCTTTTTCCACTTAGCCTAATGCATCCAAGATTCATTCATATTCCTGAGTGTGTCAGCAGTTTATTTCTTTTCATTGCTGAGTAGTAGTCCACAGTATGGATGCACCACAGCTTTATGCATCCCCCGATGAAAGACATTTGGCTTCTTTCCAGTTTTTTGAGATTACAAGTAAAAGCTGCTATAAAAACCTGTAGACGTTTTGTGTGAACATAGGTTTTCATTTCACTCAGGAGAGGAATTGTTAGGTCATATGATGAATGTATGTTTAACTTTGACACTTTCTTATAAAGTGCCGTCCAAAATGACTGTGCCATTAAGATAGTTGTTTTTAAAATAGCTTTTTTTTTTTAAAAAAAAAAAGTACATGGGCTCCACCTTACACTTGACATTCAGGAAAAGATGAAAGGAAGTCAGTAAATATATTTTTGTCAGTGAGAAGCTTCAAAAAAATGTCCATATTCAATGGGGAAGATGTCTAAGACGCGTCAAAAACCTTGATATTTGTGACTAAGGCAAAAAACAAACGGAGCAAAGCTGTGAGGAGACAGAGGCATAAGTGAAGACTAAAAGCGACTTCTTTCTGCCTCTATGTTGCTTCTGATTGATTCAGTGTGGGATTAAACTGCTTTTGCTCGCCCTTGTGGCAGTGAGCTCTGGGTGGAGCCAGGACATGGTTTCCAACTTGTCATTCTGTCCACTCACCCTCCCCACCTGCCACTCCCACCGTGGCACGTCATCAAGGCCTCTGTTTTGTACCAAACAAATGAACAGTCACTTCAAAAGTACTGAGACAGTGAAACGCACCCGTTTGTTAAGAGTTCATGTGTGTCTCACCCAGACTACATCTTCCTCTGGGATCGGTTTGCCATCTTTTGATGGGAGGATGCCAGCAAGTGTGCAGAGTAGGCTCTGCCCACCTGAAAGAGGCCTTTTTTCTGACTGCTCCCTAATCCCTTTTCTCTCTCTCAACTTGACTCCAATCACAGATGTGCCTCTATGCCGAGGACCAGGAGAAATCCTGGTAGTAAGTCTGAAGGCCAGCTGGCTCGCACATAAAGCAAATCCAATACTCGAGTTCCTTCTCTGACAGGTCCTCGTGCAAACCTGTGTTTGTGGGGAAGCAGGAGTGTCTGGGAGTATTTGGCTATCTTGGATCTGGACATAGATGGGAAACGGATGGCGGAGTTTTAGACAGAAAGGCATGCACGTTAACATACACTTGCGCCAACGCACACGTAGGGAGGGCGGCGTTGATGGGGTCACTGGGGCGGCTTTCAGTCTCCGGGCAACGGCTCCAGCTGGAGCTGGTTTTCTCTCCAAGAAAAGTCTGGCAGTGCAGTGGGGGTTTGAAGATTAATTTAATAAAAGGAAAGCCCCCTGGAAAGACACGGGGGACCAGCTTAAGCTGCCCCTGATTGACGACACTTCTGTTATTCCCCAAGTCCTAAAGCTAAATCATTAGAAAGTCTACCCCAAATGTCTTAGATCATATTTGATGAAAATATGCTCAAGTTTGTTTGCCATGCAGAAAGAAGTGTTAATAAGATTTGTAGAGTTTTAAGGATCAGTTTTATAGGTATCTATGAACAAATGAGCACATAAGTTATATAGAGAACACAAGCCTGTGCCCATACACACATCATGTATCTTATTGGGAAAACACAACCAAGACAGGAGTTGTAGAATTACCGTATCAAACTAATTTTGAACAGATGTAAAGAGAAAAAAAATCAATCACGTGATTTATGTAACTGAAGTGAATTAGTCACACAGGAAAGAGCTAATCTACAGAGCTGAAATAGCTTCAGTAGAAGATGCTTGCCTTTATTATGAAGAACAAGAAGAAAATCAGGTTACAAACATGGATGCTTGTCATGTTGCCAGCTTAAAGACAGATTCATTTCAGCCTCATTGGCTGAAGTCTAATCACTAGCCTCTCAGAGACAGAATATTAGAGGATTTCTCACTCAACTTCTCTCAAAACCCAAGAATCCCTTGACAAAGGCTTGACAGGCAATGCATCTTTCCTGACAACTTTGAATCTTTGACAAATACTATAACTGCATACCTGGCAAATGCACTTATTAGCCTCTTGATTTGTTAAAATTAGCTAGATAAGTGAAAGGAAATATAACAGGAAGATGAAATAAGCAAGAGTTTACAGTTTCATAAATGCACAAACAAGACCTGTGGCTGATGAGTATCTCCCAAGAACAGCTTTCTCCACCTCGGCTGCACACTGGAATCCCGCGGGAATCCATTAAAAAGACGCATTCCTGGGTCCCTCTCTTGGAGATGCTAAGTCAAATGCTCTAGTGTGTCACCTGGCAATGAGTGCTCACAACGCTCCTCTCTTAATGTGCAATAGAGGTTGAAAACTATTATCATTATTGTGGTTCCAGCCAAGGACAATTTTAATTGAACTACCCTCCATAATACATTTGTCCACATCCTCTGAGAATAATGAGTTCCAGAGGATGCTCATTATCTCCCACACTGTGTGTGGTGGTGCCCACCTGGCTGGAGCATCCCAACAGAAGGCAATGTTCAGGCTCTTACTGCATTAGTGGCCCCGTCAGTGAGATCTTCACGGATGTCCCCAAATAGCAGCATTTTATTCCCTGTCCAGGTCTCATACTGACCTGGCTCTCTCCTGAACATGCCTTGTGTGTGCTGAGCTACCAGCATCCGCCTTCACTGTCTTTACTAGAACAATTGGTGATGCTGAGTGCATGAAGAAGAGAGAGATGCCTCGGGATCTGAAAGCAGGAGAATAACGACATAAAAAACAATCTTCCTAAAGCTCCTCGTTTTCCATAATTCAAGGAGAGCAAATCACATCTGATGTGAATAGAACAAAGAAGGGAAATCCTTTGGTTGAAGCTAGTTGTCAGTCTAGTAGAGAAAGTCTTAGGGTTAGAAAACCCTGGAAATAATTTAGTTCCACATTTCCACCTGTGATATGAGGTCATGGTGCCCCGAAATGTAGGAACTCATCCAAGGTACAGGGGTGAGGGGCCCTCTGACTTTTTCCATTTCTATTTACTTGCTTCCAACTTGTAGTCCTTGCTGTGATGCTGTATGACTAGTTGGGGACCAGAGAACACTGAAGAGTCTGCTACGTGCTGGCCAGACTCTGAGCCTGACAGTGATTTTAATCTGCCTCTGTGCGCATTCCACTTGAAGCTGCCTTAGGATGGATGAGAAAAGGCACCAGAACTCTGCACTGTTTCCTCTGGTTAGTTGTATTTATTTCCTTTAATTTGAGCAACAGTTGCCAACACATTTGAAACCCAAGTGACAACTTTTCATACTGTGCTTAACGCTGAGAAGGAGCCAAGCAGAACATACGTTGACAGGAGAAACATAAACCTATTTGACATGCTTTCTAGTTCTTATGGAAAATGTCCAAGGCACTCCCACTCGTATCTCCTCAACTTTCAGATTTCGGATACTGGGAGTAAGAGTTATGGTCAAGGGTAACTAACAGAACCCAGCTTGGAAATGCCCAGTCAACTGGTGACAAAGCACATCCTGTCTTCCTATGCTTAGAAATGTCCCATGGTTGCTACCATTTTGGGCATTCTCAACCTCAATACTACTGACATTTGTGGGGCTGGGAGGGGGCTGTCCTATGCATCATAGGACATTTAGCAGCATCCCTGGCCTCTACCCATTAGATGCCAGTAGCACCCACTCTCCATTGTGACAACCAACAATGTCTCCAGACATTGCTTAAAGTCCCCACCATCCAGTTAAGAACCACTGCACTCAAGCATCTTATCAACCCCATCTGCAGTTCCATTTAATGTTTTGGGTTTTCTATCCTTGTCTTATTACTAATAAAACCCTCCTTTCGCATGGGCTAAGCGTGAAGATTAAATGAGATAGAGAGGAAAATTAGGGGTTACTATCTGACCCTAACACATCTTCTGGGTTCAGGGCTCCCCTTCCTCTCACAAAGCCTCTGTACCCACTTACTGGCCTGCCCCTGTTCCTCTTGCTATGACTCTCTCCCTTTGTCTCCACTAAGCTGAGTCCTACCCTTCCTTTAAGAGCTAAGTCAAAAGCAGCTTCCCCAGAGGCCTTTCTTTTTAGAAATTGCATCTATTGGAATATTCCAGCTTGGTCCTTGCATTTGATGCTTTTTGGTAAGGAAGTTTGGCTGTGAGCTAACATCTGTCACCAATCTTCCTCTTTTTTTTTCCCCCTGCAAAAAGCCCCAGTACATAGCTGTATATCCTAGTTCTAAGTCCTACCTCTTCTATGTGGGATGCTGCCACAGCATGGCTTGATGAGCAGTGTATAGGCCCATGCCCAGGATCCAAATCGGCAAACCCTAGGCCACCAAAGTGGAGTACATGAACTTAACTACTACGCCACCGGGTGGCCCCCTCATGAGGCCTTTCTTCACCATCTCTCCTTCAACTTTCTGCTGAACTCACATTCTTGTGAAGAATAAAACAGAAAGCTGTGTTGTGACCCAATAGGATGCAGGCTCCACTGACTTTCACTGTAGGATCTTAGGGTGTTACAAGTCCGAGCTTATGTTACCCAAGCCTGCAGCTTTACTCAGCTGGGCAGGTCCCAGCCTCACGGTAATCACCAGACGACTGCTAATGCCAAGGACTTGATAAGAAAATGCTGGAATTTAAATACGTTTTGTGCAAACAGGCCTTGCGAGTTTGTTTGGAGGCTCTCAGTGGAGGAGACTGAGTTGAGGGACTCTTGGCTTAAGAAGCCAGGCTCTTCTGAGCACCACACACACCCCGGAGTGGTGAGGGAGGAAGTGGGCGCCTGCTGACCTACAGGGCAACAAGGTCACCCCCAACAGCCCAGGGGTGGCCAACAGCCCTGCCGCCAGACATCCCCACACCCACACCCTGGATAGCACTCTCCTCAGGCTTATTTCCCACCACGTTCATCAAAGAAAGCGAATTTTCTGTTACAACCAAGTAAAAACTAACACGAAACTTGCTAACTGTAAAGTGGTTGTGTATTTCTGTAAAGGGAACACACTAACCATTTTTTAGGTTTAATTTTAACCCAGCGTTGGGTTCATCATTTGGGCACCTATGTGCTGACTTCTCCCAATTAAATATCTTTATTAACTTGAAATTTATGCTTTCAGCTTTCATTGTAAGTCCATGTGAAAAAATCAAAGAACTTTTCCTAAACATACTGAAGATACTAAATTAGAGATTCTCACAGTAGAAAGGGAACTTCAAAGCAACTCTCTAGCTGTTCACGTTAATGCTCACTCTTCCTGAAATTTCGTCCATACATCTAACCCAAACTTGTCTCCCATGGGAGTAGAGGGAAAAACTGCCCCCAGATGAGAAACACAGGAAGACAAGAATGTCCTCTGTCCTTCAGTTTGGTTTTTCATTATCCATCAAATAGCCAATGCCCATTTTCTAAAGAGCCATGTAACAAACTTCCCTTAGGATTTATTGTTTGGGGGGAGGCGGGGGGAAGTTTCTCCTCTGTAAATAACAGCCAAGGGCTTTGCTCCCTCATTGCTCCTTTTGTGTTACCGAGTTGAAGCAGAGATCTTCCCACACAGAGAAGAGCAAATTTTTCGTCCCAAGTGTGTGACCGGCCTTGTGCTCCTCTGGAACCTTCAAACAAACTCAGGGCCTTCTGTATGGAGCGTGAGAGATTTACTCAAGACAACTTTGATTCTATTACGCTCCTCCCTAAGACCAGCAAATTAATGGTTTCCCATCACTGCAAGGCAAGGGATCAAAACAGCATACACATTCTGCCCTCTGCCCGTCTCACAAAGATGCACTTGTGGACCACGCACTCCTCTCAGCGGTTTGAGTTTGAGCCACGCTGGCCTTCCTTCAGCTTCTCCATCATGCTGCATTCCTTCCAGTCACATGGCCTTTAAACATGCCGTTCCCTTCACATAGGACACCCCTACTCACCCTTCATATCTCATAAATGTCACCCTCTCCAGGAAAATTTCTCTGATGCTCACTCCACTCTCAAGGTACGCAGGTATTTCTTAACACTCTCATACCCAGTAATCATCTTCCTAGAACTTCCCACAATAGTAATTTTACACTTATTTGTTGATTATTTGATTATTATTTGCCCCTAGCCTATACACCCTTGAAAACAAGGAGCCACATGGATCTTGTCGGGGAAAAAAGACCACGTTAGGTTTTGCTACTACTAAATCCCCAAGACCAAGCTCAGGGCCTGACACATCCAAGAAGCTCAGAAAATAACTGGTGGATGAGTGACCCCTGAGTCAAATCCATTAAAATCTGCAGAGAACCACTCTCATATACCTCAAATTCTAGCTTCTCCCATCAGAGGTGGAAAAGTGGTAAAATGTCTTATTTTGTTAAGTATCAGCAAAACAACTTTTTAGCTATCATAAACCCAAGTGGAGGTAAAACTATAAATAGACACTGAACATGCCTGGCACCTTAATCCACTCCTCGCCCAGTATCACATTCCTCGGTGTATGTGTCACATGCATACCTTTTTGTTAAGTCTGTACAAAGAGCTTATGCCACACACGTAGGCATCAACGTTCTTTAAAAATTGAGGCAAGAGGCGTCGTTAGTAAAATCAGCATACACTATTTAGATCATTATATCTTAATTGCATATATGCATTTCAACTGCTACATGTACAGTCATGATTTTCAATGTACAGCAATAAAATTTTAGATAACAGGAGTAAACTTTGGGTCTTGAAAAATATTTGCTACTAAGTTGCTATCAAAACCAAGGAAAGTCTCTGTCTCTCCCTTAATATTGACTTTTAGTAATAATTTGACTCAAAATTTGATATACTATTTTATATCTAAAATGGCACACAAAAATTAATTTCACGGAAAAGGCAGTGCTCAACCTAACTTTAGAGCAATGTTCTACTTCAATCATAAGAGGTTTCTCATCACAGCTTTGGGTCCAATAAGGAACCAAAAAGTTGAAAAAGAAAACTCGCATGATAACCATTGGTAAGAAGAGAGAGTGAGCTCTGAATTATCCTTCTCCTTCCATTTCAAACACACAGAGAAGCCAGATAACATATAAATAACATGGGGGAAAATCAAATTTACAAAGGCACACTTGAAAACTAAGAAAATCTCCAAGTCTGGGAATGGAGAGAAAAGCATAGCGGTAAGTGGCCGAAACCCTCTGGTCCATGGGAAGTGGTCCTCACTGGATTTAGGAAATGCAGCCAAGCACGCCTCACTAGAGCCAAAAATGGGCTTGGACTAGGATGACATTAGGCCTAAAATGCTTTTGCACCAAATCCTAGATATGTTCAGAAATGTAATATTATCCTGCGGCCAAGGAGGAAAGAGCAGCAGCTATGTGAAAGAGAAGATGCCCAGCTCTGCAAGTGAGCACGGCATCCAGAAAAGATCTCTTTTTGGGTGACAAGCCCAACATACTACAGAAGTTCAAGACTCGTCCAGTGCTTTGCAATGCTAGTGGAGAGGCTGAGATCACCAAGAGAGTACATAAGATGAGTCCACGTAAAAATCTCAAGGCTTAACAGGAAACCCAGTAAGAAACACGTGGCAGACACAACAGAGAGAATTCAGCTGATGAAACATGATGAAAAAGAAACAATGAAGCATTCTGAAAAGGACTTAAAGTATTCTTTACTCCTAAAGAAAGAAGAAACAGCAAACTTCCAGTGAGTCTGGAGATTAGAAAAAAGCAAAAGGCAGATATGAAACAGAAGCAAATGAAAACTATGCACATGAAAATAAAATCTTCAAATTAAAAAAACAGATATTCATTTCATCAGAAATAAAAACTGGTGAACTTGGAGAACTGAAGATGGCTTCACTGCAATACTACCAACTATGAACAGGACAAATAATTCCAATTTTACAAACTCTCACAGAGTATAGAAAAAAGACAAACTTCCCAATTCACTTTACAAATCTTTATAACAAAGCCCAGTAAAGAAAGTACAAGAAAGGAAGCTAATCTCAGTCATGAACATCAATGTGAAAATCCTAAACAAAATATTAGCATTCCAAACACAGCAACAAATAGAAGGAATTATATGTTATGACCAGTTTGGGTTATTTCAGGAATGGTAGTTTGTCTTGACATTGGAAGCAATGAATATTATTGGCTACATTAACATATTAAAGAAGAAAAATTATACAATCATCTCAATGGACGCCTAAGAAGCATTTGAGCATCAACACTCACATACCAGGAACTGAAGAGAATTGCTTTAACACGATTGTATTAGGACAGGATATGCTATAGGAACTAACCAACCCAACGCTTTTAGTAGTATAACACATAAAAGTATATTTCTTGCTCACAAAACATCTGCTTATGGTCTATAGGCATTTCAAGGTAGCTGTCTTCCAAGAAGTGACTCAGATCCAGGACGGGTCTGACTCATGGTTCTTATCATCACTTCCATTCAGCATTTTCCTGGAAGTCTCAGTCTGCTACTGAGTTAGCCAAGAAATAAAAGATGTGAGCATTGAAAGAAACAAGTTTTGTTAATTGTTGATAAGATTGCAAAACAAAATCCGAAAGAATCCTCAGATCAATTTCCAGCATCAAGTATTTAAGTTTGCTAATTTTATTTTTTATAGAAGTAACAAAATAAAATTTTTTAAAGATACCATTTTTAATAGCATTAAAATGTCAAGTAACTAGCAAGAGGTTGAACTCTACAAAGAAAGCAAAAAACTCATATGTTGAAGGCTAAAAGAATTAGAGGTTCATAATAATGAATTAGAAGATATAAAGGTGTCAGTTATCAAATTCATATATAGAGTTAATGAAATCCTAATAGATTTCTTTGGTGGAATTTGACACTGATTCTAGAATTTACATATAACCCCAAAGGGCCAAGCATAGCCAAGATTAACTTTTTTTGAGGTATGACATATATAGTGAAGTCTGTACTTTGCATTAATGTAAGTGTACAGCTGGAATATTTTCTACAGGTAGAGCCCCTGTAACCGCCACTCAGATTAAGTTGCAAACATTTCCAGCACTCAGTAAGGTTCCCTTGTGCCATTTCCAGATTATAATTCCCCAAGAGGCAATCACAAATGCTGATTTCTATTACTTTTGATTAGCTTCATCTAATATTAATCCTTATATAATTGGAACCGTGCAGTATGTTCTCTTTTTAACTGGCTTAAAACAGGTGAAGAATAAAAGGCAATTTGTCTACCACATAGCAAGAAATACTCCTCTACTCGGTTCTGGTGTGCTCCTCTTGCTAGGATACTGCAGCACATAGTAACTTTAGCAAAGGGTGCTAGCAATGGTAGCATGCGACTTTTCTAGCATCTGGTCCTGCAGTGGTTTGCTTCTCGGCACCAAGCTCCTGAGGTGCTAAGCGGTGAGCAGTGCCCAGCATCCATCAGCTTCCCTCAGCATCCCCTCAAGCGGCCGTGCAGTGGAAGGCGACCTGTGAGGCACCTTGGAAGGGCTTCCCTGACACCGCCTTAGAGTGCTGCGGGAAAGGAACCACCCTACAAATGCCTTCCCCACTACCTTCTTGGGTGGCTTTGCAGTGATTTTCAAGGTATGGTGCTTCCTGATGGATGACTTCCCCCAGCACCCCAGAGGGAGGATTTCCAGCATACCATATTAACTTCTCCACCCCTCACTGAGCCATGGCCATGTCCTTTCCAGCAAGGTCTGGGTCTCACCCTGGGGGAACCCTGGAGATGCAGGGGGTGGTCTCTCTCCTGAGCTCTCTGTCTCAGCCCTAGGGGTAGGAGCTATTCCATGTATTGTCCATTCACAAACCTATATGAAATGCCTAATTTCCTAGGAAAGTACAGTTCATCAACACAGACCACATTAGTGATAGAAAGCTTCCACAGACCAATTTCTTATAAGAAATAGAGAAAGTTACCCCTCACAAAATGCTTTCACCAAGGTATGCTACCAAACTGTTAAAGACCAGATAGACTATTGATCTAACATTGGACCTATCATTGAAAGCACCAAAAAGAGTATGACAACGTCACATAAGAAGATTGATATAAAATTCCAAAAGATAATAGCAAATAGAATCTAGTATCTCATTAAAAAATAATGCATCACCCACTGGGGTCTGTGCCAGCATGCCTGGACCAGTTCAGAACAATGGCCCCCACCAATGTCTCAGTCTCCAGAGAGGTCCCTCCTCTCATCAAGATGCCCCCAGAGCCCACCAGGTGTCCAATAGGAAAAGCACTCTCCAGTCTTCATCTACAGAACTGGATGGTTCCTACTTGAGTGTAGCCAAACCACAGACCTACCATCAAACCAAGCAAAGACCTAAGTCTGCAAATCAGGACCCAGCTTCAGAATCTCTTGTGGAGTTTAGGAATAATTCTTTGAAACCAGCAGCCCTTCATTATCCCAAAGAGGATCCAGACAGGGTATAATCAGAGACCAGAACATGTAATTATGGATCCCCAGGGAGAAAACTAGTAGATGCAGTCCCTACAGAGAAAGCTCCACCAGAGGAACTGAATATGAAGGAATGCCAACACCTTAAGCCTACTCTGTTTACTCAGTGTTGTGGTCATAGACTTTCTGAAAATGCAGACCATGCTCATGATAGCCATCCTACAAACATGGCCCCTCAATATTCCAAGACACATCTGGAATCATGCAGTTATTGTGGTCTTTCCTGGGCATCTCTGGTGCATGGCCAAGGGGCACTGCATCCTAGTGAAACTGATATCAAAAAGCAACTGTCAGAAGATAGAAGACAGCAACTTATACTTCAGAAAATGAAGCTGGAAAGTGAAAAGGAGTGCCTTCAGCATCTGCTGGCCCAGCAGGAGACAAAGCTTCTCCTAAAACAGCAGCAGCTTCTTCAGTCTCGACTGGATTATAGTTGTTTATTGAAGTCAAAATGCGATGGCTGGCTGCTTGGAACATCACCATCCATCAGAAAGTACCCAGAGTCCACTAACAGTGGAGAGAACAGAAGTGAGAAGAAGACAGTTGGGTTTCAGTCGCGTATGGGAGATGATGCCCTGTGGACATGTCAAAAGAAAGATACATGTCGAACCCAGTGAGGGACAATGACAGGAATTAGAAAAGATGCATCCACATCTTCTATGACAACAGGAAACCAAAAGGAACTTGTAATCATACCACATCACCATTCCAACACAACTCCTCCCAGTATGAGACATCTCTGTTGGATTTGGTTCAATCTCTGAGCCCAAAGTCTGCTCCCAAACCTCAGCCCCATCCCTCCAGAGAAGCTGGGGCCTGGGATCACAGTACTCGCTGACTCAGTCCTCTAAAATCCACCTGGAACAAGATGGGGGCAGACAGGACCGCTGATGACCTGGAGGAAAAGCAAATTCTGGAAGATATCTTTTTCATTTGACACTGAAGCACATGCTGCAAAATTACCATCAGAAATATGTGGGTTTCTTTATATACTTGTCTAGGATTTTAAATTATTTGATTGCAAAGTAATAGTGCCTCTCCTTTCACAGGGACCTATCTCACTAGCATCCTTTTATGTACTGAATATAGAAATCATTCTAACAACCCAGGGTGTTTTTGATCAGACCAATCAGTAGACAGTACATTACGGGGAGTGGAGGTGGAAGGCAGTATCTTTTCTATGCCAAGCAGAGATTAGAAAATTAACATAGGACACTTGCTGCATGGCAGAGACCACTGCATATTCAGCCTCATTTCAAGGGTGTTTCCTTTTCAATATTTTACTGGAAAAAGTTGGCTCTCTTTTGCATATAAGGAAAACCTTTCCTCTGACAGAACCCTCTAATTTAAAAGTCACCCTTTGTAACATAAACAATTTCAAGAAGACAGGCCCTTTTACCTCTCCACCCTGTTCTCTCACCACCTACCTCTAAGTGTAGTCATTTAATTCTGAAGCTGGAGTTGGTGCCCCTACCATAACAAGCAACACTGAGGACCAAGTACAAGTCAGTCTCAGAAGTCATCAACCTGGCAGCTGCCCATCCCATAACCAAAAGGGCTCAAGGAGCTAGAGAAAGGGACCCAACCAACCCCTGGAAACCAGCATTAAATCACACAACAGAGTGACTGCCCTAGGGAAATCCAGTGGAAGCACAAGCCTGAAACAATTTTCCTTCCATCTTCCCATTTCCCAGGATAAATAAGAGCAATCTCAGTATTGTTGGTTGACCCAAGTATCTATTTTATTCACCATTGAGGACTTCCCATGGCTATGTCTGGCAAAGATGCCACTAGAAGGAGAGTAGCATCCAGCCACTGCAGGCTCATAGGCTTTCCAGGGCCCTCCCTCTCACCCCATGAGGATCAAAGGCACTGGATTAACCAGACCTTACACATGTCCCATGGCCCCAAAGAACCATCTCTACTTGCCAGATTATGTTCCACCACCCCAAGCAGAGTCTCCCTCAACCCTTTCCCACTGGGCTCACTCTGACCCAGGGAAAGCCTGTGGAAGAAGCGCACTTGAGGCCTCCTCCTCTGTTCTCCTACTTAGCAGAGCTCTTGAGATGGGTCCCTCAGCTTAGAGTGGGCTCTAGTGGCCTCTCAAGCTGATGGGCAGTATGATGAGCCTAGAAGAGCTGGTGAGTTTAAAACTTTCCAGTCATTGGAAGCAAGGGGAAGATGTGTCCCCAGATGTGTATTGCTTGATGACTTTATCTGATCTGAAGAGCGTTGCTTTTTCTCTCTCCCCTTTTCACCAACCTCTGGCTTGAAGTGGGACCAAGACTCTGTCAGTCAGTATTGGTAGCCAGGGTCACTTAGTGAGCCTACATGGCTTCCCTGAATTCTTTATCAAAACTGGATTATTTCAGCCTACAAAAGCCTTGTTGAGCAGCTTCCTTGTCTGGATAGATCTAAATCTTATTGTCTCTTCAGGCTGAGGCCGGTCCCTTCCACCCAGCCTTCCTTCTCTTGGGTCTTTTTGTTCTTTAGAGGAGAGAAGAAAGAAGCCTACCAATACCATATTCTTCATCTGAGGTAAACATAAGGTCAGGACTAACTAGTTGTAGTCGTGCATTTGAAAAGTCGAAAAATCATTGCAGATTACAATATCCTTTTCAAGTTCACCCCTGTGAGAGTAACCAAATCAGTTTCATCCCATTTCGGAAAGCTCTGGGAAAACACAGCTTTCTTTGGTGTGGCAAAAATGAGTAAAAGCAAACTGAGACCCTCAGCCATTTTCTCAAAGTTAGGTTTCCAGAACTCTCTTTTCCTTGCTCCATGTGTCATGACCACGTTAAGTAACCCAACTCCCTTGGATCAGCCATCATCACACTCACCCATTCTGGACACCAGTGTCTTTACTGATCTCTGGAGTAGGAGGATGCCAGAAGGACCAAGGAAAAGATTGATTTCTTTAGAAGCATCATAACCTGGATCTAAATATAGCCTTTTGCAGGGGTCACATGCCATAGAAAAAAAATAATACTGTACCATGGCTAACTGTATTTAGGAAATCCCAACTGGGACGTACTCGAGGGACGCATGTTAGGTTCAATAGTAGGAAACAAATCAATAAACATATCTTATTAACAGATCTAGGAAGAAGAATCAAAAAATTATTTCCATAGTTCTAAAAAAAAAAAAAAAAGTCTGACAAAATTCAACACCCATTCTTGATTTAAACACACACACATACACCCATGCACGCTCAAGAAAATTGGAATAGGATGGACATATACCTTAGTCCTAAAGTCATCATCTTACTTATTTCCTGTTTTCAATGGAGAAACTTTAGAGGCATTTCCACTATGGTCAGAAACAAAATATGGATGTTATCTCCACTACTATTTATCATTATTCTATTTAGTCAACTCAGACAAGAGAAATCAATGAGAGGCATAAAAATTGAAAAAGAAAGAAAACTCTCCATGTGCAGATGATATGACAGTATATCTAGAAAGACTAAGAGAAACCACAGAAAAGTATCTCCACAGTAAAAGAATTGAGTAAGGTAGCATATAACATAGCAACATAGAAGATAAAACACTTAGGAATAAGCTTAAGAAATTTGTAAAACCTATATGAAGAATATTTTAAAACACGCTTGAAAGACAAAAAGGTAGACTAAAACAAATAGATATCTCTTGTTCTTGGATAGGATGACTCATAAAGATGTCAGTTCTTCTTAATTTATAAATTTCAATAAAATTACCAACTCCAATAAAAATATCAACAAACATCTGGCTTTTTATGGAGCTGTTCACATGGAAAGACAAACATGCAAGAATAATTAAGAAAGCAGTAAAAAAGAAAAACTGGGACAGGGATGAGGGGAATAGCCTTGCCAGATACTAAAGATACAGCAAAGCCTTCTAGAATTAAAACAGGGTGGTCTGGACACATGAAGAGGATAGACAGACCAAAAGAATAGAATAGAAAATCCAGAAATAGACTCAAATACTTTGGAAATTTAGTATATGAAATGTGG
Organism: Equus caballus; assembly: GCF_041296265.1. Classification (NCBI taxonomy): domain Eukaryota; kingdom Metazoa; phylum Chordata; class Mammalia; order Perissodactyla; family Equidae; genus Equus; species Equus caballus. Next base: position 85,012,639 of record NC_091691.1, read on the forward strand.
TATCTCAAATCACCGGCATAAAGATGGCCTTTTTTAATAAATTGTACCATGACAACTGGATAGCCATTTGCAAAAAAACAAAATCAGATCCAGACCTCACTCCATACAAAAGAATAAACTTCACATAGATATGAGACGTAAAAACTGAAACCACAAAAAGTGGTACAAGAAAACATCGTGGAATTCCTCTATAATCTGTATCCAAAAAGCAGCTTTCTAGTTATTAGCAGATTCTAGATACAATTTAAAAAATATTGACTACATAAAAATAAAAAACTTTTACATAGTGAAAAATATCATAAGTTAAATGACAAACTGGGAGAAAATGTCTGCAACACATACCACAAGTAGAAGGCTAATGTTACTATATATATTTATTTATTTATTTATTCAAAAAAACAAAAAATTCATCAACAGACAATTCATAAGATGTCAATGTCCAAATTTACTCATAATAAGAGAAAAGCAATTTAAAATTACACCGAAACGATCTTTTATCTACCAGACTGGCAAAAATCACGCAGACTGGTACATCCCTTATGGAGGGGAAGTCAGTGATATCTAAAGCAACAACAGATGGATAAAAACCTACATATGCATTAACCTCTTGACTTTAGCAATCTCACTTTCAGGAATTTGCGTCTTAAAATGAAAATAGATGTGCACAAGTCTATCCATTGCAGGATTATGTGTAATTACAAAATAACAGAAAGAGTAAATACTTACATAAGAGACAAGTTGAAAAAACGATGGCATATCCACATAACGGAATATTTTGCAGCTGAAGAAAAATAAGAGGAATGAAGAAGATCCCAATAAACTGACATGGAGCAATCTCTACAATATATTGGTAAGTGAAGAAAGCAAAGTGCATATACAGTATACTAACTTTTGTATAATAAAGAAGAGGATGGAACTATACATTTATATATGTGCATGCATCTATTTGTTTTTGCAAAAAGAAACATAAGGATAAACTAATGAGATTGTTGGGTGAAAATGGAGTAAATGGATGAGGGTGAGGAGTGATACTTCTGAGTATACTATTTTGTGTAGTTCTGTCCTCTAGAACCACATTAATGTTCCATGTACTCAAAAAATGCCTCAGTAAGGATAAGGTGCAATCAGCAAAAGCCAGACCATGGGAAACTCTACAGACCAAAGGGCCCAGGATCTTTAACAAACTGTAAGGAAAATAAAGGGATACAGGAAAACCCATAGGTTCAAAAAGGTTTAAAAGACAGTTTTGAACTGAAAAATGGGCACATTCTCGAGTTCAGGGATGCACGTGTGGGTGATAAAACCATGAAGAAATGCGAGGAAATACTGGTCAGGACAGTGGTTATTTTGGAGGGATGGAAGGTCTGTGTTTTAGGACTCAGTACGTGGAGAGACTTCTCGGTGGCTGACACAGTCACATTCCTTGACCTGGGTGGTGTCTACAAGGCTATCTGCCTTATATGAAGCTGCGCAACTATTCTGAGTGCTATTCTATATCTGTATTTCATTTTAGAATAGAAAGCTTTTCGGAAAGACTAAATGCCTGGCCATTTCTGAGCTGTCCATGTGATGCTTATCTGCAAGCATCCTTAAATCTTTGGTTAACATTTTTCTGCCCCTTAGTATAATTCTGTAATACGGTCCCTCCATTAGATGCCGTGTCATCAGAGTACGTATTCTAATTTTCAGATTTGCTTAAGAAAAACATGACTAGGAGGCTTTAAGTATTGCCAACAATAACATTTGTAATGCATTCCACTACCAACTATAAATTCTAAATTGTTTGCTCTCAGCTGTTTTAGATTATCCACATTGCCATCCTCCCTCAATAGCATAGACAAGGAAAAAATAAAAATTTAACTCTTATTTTATTAAGAAAAATCTAAGAAAATGGAAAAGAGATCTAGTGTTCTTAAATAAGACCTGAAATTCTGTGAACTTGCTGGACACATTTATCTTTACAATCCTGACTGCAGGCAGTTTTGGCTTAAGTATCACCAAGATTCTTGATTTGTGCCGACATCTGAACACTTAAAACATTCTGGAGATATTCAGGAAAAAACAAAATCAAGGCTGTTCATATTACACAACTGACTGATAGAAGTTGGACAAACTGTAACTATTAAGTCTGGTACATTGGTTGACAATTCATTGATCACTGGAGGTGGCAGCCTCTGGTCTACGAAAGAAAAGTCACATGACTTAGCGGGTATCTGCATGGGCGCCATTTCCTGAAGGGGCGATCTTGCCCATTCCAATGACAATATCATATTCATTTTCACCTTGCACATTCAAGAACCATGTTCCCCTCACAAACCCAGGTAGAAGTGCACAGTATCCCTCTAACCTCAATGTCCCAAAAGTCTAGATGAAGGTACAGGAATTGTTTGCTTCAGCACAGATCACTAAGCCAAGGCAATCTTGTAAAAAACAGATTCTCTCTCCCTTCATGGTCCTGCCATCTTGGGCCCCCAATACAGGCAAGTTGGATTCCCTCTCCTCCTCCTCAAGGATAAAATAGCCATTTAAAAATCATCCCAATGTTTTCCCTATGTGTTTCTCATATTTCTGCAAGTGAAGACCCTACAGATGGGTTCCTGAAAATCTGAGAGTTAAAAAGTGCCCCACTTCCAGGTATTCATCCAAAAGAATTGAAATCAGGATCTTGACGATAGTAGCACTCCTACGTTCACTGAAGCCAAACCTCAAGGTCCATGAGAGAAGAATGGATAGAGAAAATGTGGTATATACATACAATGGAATACTATTTAGCCTTAAAAAAGAAGGAACTCTGTAATATGTGACAATATGGATGAACCCTGAACACATTATGCTAAGTGACATCAGCCAGTCACAGAAAGACAAATACTACAATGATTCCACTTACATGCGGTATCTAAAATAGTCAAATTCATAGAATCAAAGAGAGGAATTGTGGTTGCGGGGGCTGGGGGAAATGAGGAGTTACTAATCAACGGGCAAAGTTTCAGTCAAACAAGATGAATAAGCTCTAGAGATCTGCTATGCAAGATTGTGCCTATAGTTCACAATACTGAAGTGTACACTTAATTTAAGAGGTGTATCTTATGTGTTTTCACCACAATAAAAAAAAAACACAAAAAGCCTAGGGAATGTAGTTACAATACTAAGAACACGGCAGGGCCCGAGTAGTCAAATTCAGAGAGAAAGAAAGTAGAATGGCGATTGCCAGGGGCTGGGAAGGAGGGAGCGGGGAGTTGGCGTTTAAGGAGTACAGAGTTGCAGTGGGAAAAATGGAAAAGTTCTGGATGGTGGTGGGGGCTGCATAATGTGAATGCACTTAATGCTACTGAACTGCACACTTAAATAGTTAAAATGGTTATTTTTATGTTATAAATATTTTACCACAGTTTTTTTTTTTTTTAATAAAAAGCAAAAGACATGCAAAGTATCCTTAGGCAAAACAAAATTCTTTTGTGAAGTTAATCATCATCCTTTAATTGTTCTGTTTAGAAAAGTCTGAGTTCTCCTAAGGGGAACAGATCTCCAACTAGCTAGCCTACCAGCTAACTTCTTTCCCCAGTGCTGCCCACTTTGTCAACGGTTCATTTTGACCGGAGGATGCACTGTGTGTAGGTGTGAGAGGCTGCCCACTGGTGCCATCCCCGAGGCAGCAACCTGGAAGTGACGAAGAGCCTCAGTTCTCGAAGGAGGGTTGTCAGGAAGCCTAATGAAGCTGAAGCTTTTAGGTTCTTCTCTTGCACAGACACTGCCGATACCTAGCATTTTATTCAAAATTTTGCCTTTTTTTCCTTAAAAACGGACCCCCCCTTCCTTCCCCCAGGCAATTTTATAAGCTTCCACAAAACTTGGGCTCACCCCTGCAGGTCCAAGCATTAGAAAGACCTGATTTTGATCGCAATCCTGCCCCTTCTAGCTGTGTATTAACAAGCAAGTTACCTAACCATTTTTTTTTTAAATCATATTTAAAGAGTTTTTCTTTTAGAGAAGTTTTAGATTCACAGCACAACTGAGACAAGGGTCCAGAGATTTCCTGTGTACCTCCTGCCTCCCCCATTATCGACATCCCCCACCAGAGTGGTACATTTGTTCGACTGATGAACCTACACCAACACATCATGATCACCCAAAGTCCACAGTTGACGTTACAGCTCACTCCTGGTGTTGTACAGTCTATGGGTTTGGACAAATGTATAATGGCTTATATCCATCATTACAGTATCACACAGTGTATTTTGATTGCCCTAAAAATCCTCAGTGTTCCACCTATTCATCCCTCCCCATCCCCCAACCTCTGGCAACCACCGATCTTTTCACTGTCTTCTACAGTTTTGCCTTTTCCAGAATGTCACATAGTTGGAATCATATATATGTAGCCATTTCAGATTGGCTTCTTTCACTTATTAATATGCCTCTAAGTCTCCTCCAATCTTTTCATGGTTTGATAGCTCATTTCTTTTTAGCCCTGTATAATATTCCATTATCTCGATGTACCACAGTTTATTTAACCCATTCACCTACTGAAGGACATCTGGGTTGTTCCAAGTCGAAGCAATTATACATAAGGCTGCTATAAACACCCACGTGCAGGTTTTTGTGTCGACATAAATGTTCAGCTCCTTTGGGTAAACACCCAGGAGCTTGTGCTGGCTCACATGGTAAGCGTACGTTTAGGCCTATAAGAAACCGCCGAACTTTCTCCCAAAGTGGCTGCACCATTTTGCATTCCTACCAGCAATGAATGAGAGTTCCTAGTGCCCCACATCCTCACCAGAATTTGGTGTTGTCAGTGTTCCGGATTTTGGCCATTCTAGTAGGTGTATCACGTTATCTTGTTGTTCTTGTAATACTTTTGTTTCTTTTTTCTCAGTTTCCTCATCCGAGAAACAGAAGCAATTGTAGAATTGATCTTGATTAACTATAATAATGCAGGAAAATCACTTAGCTTTGAGCCTTCTCATTACAAATTCTCTATAAATGTCCTCTTTATCATCGTCACCTGAGTTTCTCCAGAAACTAGGGTAAATTTCTTTGAGCAATAGTTTTTCTCCCTCTCTTTTGCCTGTATTGCCTTAAATTGCTACCACTGGTGACTATGGGCTCTCAAATTCACAGCCTTAAAAAACAACTTAAAAGGTAAATGTGTGGGTAAATATAGTGTAAAACATTTCCAAACACTAAACTGTTTTGCATACCTCAGTGTAATTGAATATTTCACTTCTTTTGCAAGGAGAGCCTGGGAAAGATGCTGGACCTTTATACATTAATACTAAGACAAAGGAATTTGGGTCTTATCAGTGGGATCCCACAGTGGTGGTCCTCTCCACTGGCTACCCCAAAGGCTTTGCCACCTCTAAGAAATGACCAAAAAGTGAAGTTTAGGTGCAAGGAGACTTTTTATAGATTTCCTGTAAGTGTTATCCATTAAAATCTACATATTTTAATTTAAAAATATCTACAAGGTGGTCTACATGGTAATGGTGGTAGCTGTTCTCTAGGTCTTGTAATTCTGTAACAAATGCCCACGTGAACAACTTTGTTGAAAATAAACGGCAAAAGGATGGGATAAATAAACAGAAGTTCTGAATATAGTGGCTGTTTGACCTACACCTTTCCTTCCATTTCCATAAGGGAAGCAAAGCCTCGTTCTCAAAAGCACAGCTCAAAGCCTTTCACTGTTTTACATACAGAAAGGAGTGGGGAGAGAAAGATGTTGAGAAGGTCCAAATGTCTGGGTCCACTGGCCCTAGGCCAGCTGAGAACAGATGACAATGACAGAAGTCTACTTTTCAAAAATAATTTTATCAAAGAATTGTTAGTTTTAGTATTAAGGAAAACTAAGATGGACATGGAATCATTTGTGTGAATAGACCCTTTTTGAAATGTTTCTGTTTCAATATCTGGATCATTTTCAAAAGTTTTAGATGAAAGAATGCATTTCAGAAGCATGCTAGGTCTAAGCTGACAGGAAATCATTCTTGGCGATGATACATGACAAGGGGGAAGAAAGCCCCAGGCAGCAAACACCTTCAGTTTTACTACAGAAGCTAAACTCCTGTGTCCAATTTCCCCTCCCAAGGCCTGGTTCTCACAGTTGACAGCTGAGGAGAGCATGCACATCCTGTCTTCTATTGTTTTATACTATAGAGACAGCAAGCATTCGCCTGTTGTCTGTTTCTGACAAGTAGCAATGGTTTAAGTGTGAGCCAACCATTGATAAAGCATCGAAGTGAGAAGACAGTGTGGTTCTTTTGGTTAAAACAGGACTCAAGTGGAACCAAAGCCACAGTTTTGATGTCTAAGGAGACCAACCAGTATCATGTGGGCAAAACCTGTTCCATAGCCAAAAGATGCACACATACAAGCTCATAAACGTAAACCAGTAGATACAAAGACAGCCACAGAGCAGCATGTGGATATCTCAGTGCAAATACATCAGCACAGCAAGATAAAGAACCATAAGTTCTGAAAATGTGTTAACGGAATCATCTTCAAAAAGGAAGGGCAGGGGCCAGCCCCGTGGCCGAGTGGTTAAGTTCCTGCACTCCGCTTCGGTGGCCGGGGGTTCGCTGGTTTGGATACTGGGCACAGACCCATGTGTTGCTCACCAAGCCATGCTATGGAGGCAGCCCATATAGAAGAACTAGACTGACTCACAACCAGGATTTACAACTATGTACTGGGGCCTTAGGGAGGAAAAAAAAAAAAAGTGGAAGATTGGCAACAGATGCTAGCTCAGGGCCAATCTTCCCCACACACACACAAAAAGAAGCGTAGTACATTTTATTCAATTATTAAAGGCCTTCACATTCACTTAACATTTTGAGCTGGCCACGGTGCTAGGATTAAAACAACAGCACAGCCAGTGATTATGAGTTGGGCTCTGGAGTCAGACTGGTGGGTTTAAATCTCAGATCTATCACTCACTAGCTGTGTAAACTTAGGCAAGTTACATAATCCCTCTGTGCCTCCATTTCCTTATCTGGAAACTCAGGATAATCAAAGTACTTGTGTCAAGAGGGTGTTGTGAGGATTAAATGAGATATTCACATAACATGGCTGGGCATAAAATAAGTTCAATTAATATTAGCTATCGTTCAATGTAATGTGGAGTCAGAAAAGGAACAGATGGGGAAGAATCAGGCTTAAGGAGGAAAGAGGCATTTACTGGAGCATGCACTGAGCGAAACATTTACACATAGTATACCATTTAAGCCTTACGGCAAACCCATGCGATCTATTACTATCCACTTACAGACAAGAGAATGTAGCCTCGGAGACACTGAGCAGTTACCCAAGGTCACACAACCAGTGAATAGAGAAGCCGGGAATATGAACCCAAATCTGACTCCATAGTCCATGATATTCCCACTAACACTGTCTTTCATTAGGAAATGTCCAGAAGAGCACAGATAAGTAAGCTTAAAAGGGACTTTAAGAGCATTGCTAGTCCACTCCCTTATCTGCACAGATTTCACTCAAGCACCTTAGAAATAAACTATCTACCTTTTTCTTCAAGATTGTTGGGAAGGATAAATATTTTAGAAACTTTCTTGAAGAACACAATTTGGAGCCTCCTAGCCTGAATTTTAAGCGAATGGAAAGAATGAAGTAAAAGAGGAAAATAGAGAAAGGCAAGAGTAACGCAGGAGGGAAATGGAGGTTAGGGATCTTGGTGGACATGCGTTGTGCAGCTCACCCAGTATCTATGCCCTCATCTTCCAGTGACAGCACCATATGAATTAGGGATCAGTGAAGCCAAGCAGAAACCATGCTAGCTAGTTTAAGCAGAAAAGGATTTATTAATAGGCATTAAGTGATTAAGCCTGAGTAGCAGGCTCTAGGTTGAATTGCCAAAAAGTCCCCAACCCTGCAGAATCACACTGCCTCTGCCATGACACAGAAAGTCACCCACCACTGTAGGAAGCCGCCATATTGTGAAGCTGCTGAATGCCGCGTCACACTGCCATAGACCTGGTCTGAGCCAGCCAAATGCTCTGCTTCCTACCTGTCTAACCCAGTTCTAAATTTAGGTTTCACTTGAGTGCCCAGCGACTGGCAGGACCTAAGTCACAGCCAAAATCCCAAGTACAAAGAATGTGAGAATGCTATTTCTAGCTCTCCACCCTCGGAAGTATGTGAAGGCACACAAGGTAGACATTGGAAAGGGTGCTGAGGTAACCAACCCATAGTACCACCTCATGCCCCAGTTTTCTTTGAATCATCACTCCTCCCACTGTTCAGCCATGTGGCTGAGGTAGAGATGGCTCCACACCTATAGCCAAGGGTAGGCACGTGATCCAGACCTGGCCAATCCAAGTCCTAATTCCCATAGCCCCAGTGATGGGTTCTTGGGCAGGCATATGACCCAAGCCAGAAATCAGGCTCAGCTCCAGTCTTTTTGAAACCAGTGAGAAAGAGAATACCTTCTGATAGATCTGAAGCTACAAGGCTGTGAGCCTGGCATTTCTGGAAGCTGTTGAACCAGCACGTGGCAAAGTGTGCCTGAGAAAGAAGCCAACGCCAAGGTGAGCAGAGGTTAAAGATGGAGAAACATCAAGTCCTGGTGACACCGACTGGGTCCCTGAGTCCAGCCACAGCTGATGTCAGACCACTCCTTTGGACAGTGAACTATTATTTCTACTACTACTTCTCCTGCTCCTCCTTCTTTGTTAACCAATCTACTTTTCTTCTTGCACTTTTACTTCTAATACTTTTCTTTATGTTATATTTCTTCCCTCCGCAACCAAATGAGCACTGAGTTCTACAGAGAAGATGAGATGAAGCAAGAAGGAAAAGGAGAGGAGAGAGGGATAGAGGAAGGCTTGGGGGGGGGGGTGGAGGATTTATAAGTTATATTATGAAGATTCATGAACTACATGCCAGCCACCATGCTGGATGCTACGAACTCCATTATCTCATTTAGAACTAATTTAAGAGATAATAAATGTGCCAAGTACTCAATTGAGAAAATATGCAGTTTGGGATCCAGCAAGCATCTAAAACTAATATAATTACCAGACCTGGAGAGGACAGAAGCAGCACTGAATTACATAAAGACTAAAATTGAAATAACTATTCTGCTGAACTTCATTTTCTTAATTCTCATCACCACAGTGTAGTAAACAGAGTTAGCTAAATATGGTTTATTCATATAAGTCACATTATCCCTGGGCATTACTGAAGTATTATATCACTATGATTGTATGCCTCATGGCATGGTGGCTTACAGCATAAAATTTAGAGTCATATCTGGGTTCAAATGCCAGCTACATCTCTTCCTGACTGGGAGATCTGAGCAGCTCACTCTGTGCCTTAACTTCTTCACCTGTACCACAGGTCTAACAATTCCTCTGTCCGAAGAATTAATGTAGGCAACTCACATAGTCTGCAGTCCATAGACATGAAAGGCTATGAAACGGAATAAGGCATTTCTAGAGAATGGAAACTGCACTTAGTGGCAATTAAATCAAATTCTTGGTCAAAAAAAGACAGTGTCAGTCTTGGCTTGTTCCTATTCCACCCATCATTTGAGAACAAACCCTTCTTTTTCATTGTTGAAGAGCAAAAATTCATCCTAACCACAGAGTGATTGTGTTTCCCAATAAAACAGGTCATTCTTGAGTGAGAACCTGTAGTCTCTAAGGTGTTTTGGTTTTTTGTATGTCAGAAGAGATGTCAGGCATTTCTGTTTATTTAAATGAATAATGTAGGTTTCACGGAAGGATATGTTGGGAGATGAAGGAGAAGATTACAATACACCCTGGTCAGCAAAGTCCCCTCTATAGCCTCAAGGTCCTCACTCCAAGGCAGTTGCTTCACAGCTTTCTCTTTCCAGCCATCCCCATCACTTCCAGCCAGAGGGCTGGTTACCACCAACTCCTCCCCACATAGGTTCTTCCCTTCTGAGCAGTTTGCTCCCTTTTCTTATGTAGAGCAATTTGTCCTCTCTGGATTTCTCTGGTTAGTCTCCTCAACCCCCAAGACCTGGAATTGATATGCCTCCTAAAAGGTTTCAAGCTTGGTAAGGGGTGGCAGAGAAGAGAGTGTAAATAATCATTTCCCTTTATTATACTTCACTAAACCCATTTCCCCTGCTTGCAGGAGAGAAAAAGGGGCCTATGTTCTCCTTTAAACAGGAGGCTATTTTTATTAGCAATGTCTCGGTTTTCTTTTAATTGCATTTATTACTTATTGTCCAATAGCAAAACTTGTATTGAAGAAGCATATGTATAGCCCAGAACATTATGGAATTGGAGGAGGCAGACATTCTACTTTTGTTAAGCCAGATATTTTAATTAAATTAAATCTTTGAAATTGTAGAAGAAACTGTGCTTTCCCTCATACCTACACACCCTTCATTCATCTCTGTCCTGTTAATTTTTCCCAAAGGTCTTTTCTTTTCCACTTTACCCATGTTTTATTTATTTATTTTTGCTTGAGGAACATTGTCCCTGGGCTAACATCTGTGCCAATCTTCCTCTATTTTGTATGCGGGATGCCACCACAGCATAGCTTGATGAGGGATGCGTAGGTCCTCACCAGGGATCTGAACCCACGAACCCCAGGCTGCTGAAGCAGAGTGCACGAAATTAACCACTACACCACCAGGCCAGCCCCTGCCCATCTTTAAATAATTAGCAAATTCGACATCTGATCAGCTTGCTTATAAAGTTAAAACATCCACAAATTTGAAACATTTTTAATACAGACATAAGATTAGAATGAAAAATAGTGAACGGGATGCACCACAATTCATGTGAGTGCTATTTACAAGCGACTATTTATATTATAAATGTGAACTCTACTCGCTTTCCTTTATTAACACCACCACAGATTGGGTCCCACAAAGCTAATGAAAACCTAAGAAAAGTACAAGCTTTTGGCACCAAGACCCTTCTTTAGGATGACAGGAGGGCAAAGAGAGGCTGGAATAGCAAAATGAGCTAAATTTTTTCATGACTTTCTTTCATCTGTCCTTATTCTGCTTTGCCTTTCAATAACCGTGTCAAGAGAGACCGTGAGGTTGCAAGCATCATCATCATCTTTACATGATCCTTCCTTCCTCCCTCCATCAGGATTTATTAGCATTGCATTATTCAAAACACTGACCTTCCCCTTAGAATTCATTTGTATCCCTAGAGCTCATGCACAGAGTACAAATTCGATATAAAACCACTGGATAGATAAATGAATGAAGACCTAGACCCAGCTAGGACAAGACCACGCTGAAATTGAAAATACATACAGTACAGAAAGGATGTGGGAGGGGTGTGTGCGTGTGCGTGTGTGTGTGTAACAAGGCACTGTATAAAGAGAAAAATCCTCCAAGTTCCAAGTGGGGAGAAATCTCAAGGAGTGATCACAATAAGCTGGAATAACCACGAAAGGCTTTATAAGAAACCCTGAAGCCTGAGGAGGACTTGGGGAAGTGAGAGGAACAGAACAGGGAAGGGGACTCCACAGAGAGAAGCCAGGCCTGAGCAAGAGGGTGATCCCAGAGGCCCACGGAGTGGGCAAGGCAGCCCCAGGAACTGTGGGACATAAATTATCTTGCCCAGTAGCAGTGGGACCCTAAGACCATGGAGATGAGGATATACGATGGTCATAGTTTCTAATTTCAAATCAGAACATGTGGTCTGACAAAACGAGAGACTGCAGCCAAATGGTAAAAAGCTCACATTTGAAGTTGGACAGACTCGAGATCAAAACCTGGCTTCCCGTTTATAGGCTTTGTGCCCTTGGACAACTTGCTAAACCTCTGTGTCACACTGTCTTGCACTATAAAATGAATAATACCTACTGCATATGGTTATTGTGGGGACAAAGCGAGATAAGACTTGAATTGCACTCTCATGCTCCCAAGAACACAGAAATCTCAATTTCTTAGCTATTATATACACAGAAGACTAGGACAAAGAAGAGGATAAAATATTTCGTTTTAAACTATCGTTAAAAAAAAAGCCAGGGTGTGTGTGTACCATAGCCAAATGCTAACCACCCACTCAGAAGATCCTGGAATGACCACTAGAGGAGAAGCAGCTATGCCTCCTGCAGCCTCAAATGTCAAGGTACAGAATTTATTCCCTGGGGCTTGAAATTCTTCTTTAAGAAGCTGAAGAAATGGGAGAAGATGTTACAAGATCCATCAATTAATGTTAACTAGGCCCTCCGGGTCCTTGGCTAAAAGGTATTCATAAATAAAGTTTTTATTATTATTTCTAAAACAATCTTTCTCCCCTAGCCCTGCGAAGAGACAGAATTTGGCATTTACAGATGATGATGGCTCACTCTCTGTAAAACATCTGATTTAAATATAGTCTTTGGCTTTCCCCAAGGAGCACATCTTCTTGCTTCAAAACCTTTCCCATCCTGGGTCACTTTCAAGTTTTTGCTCATCTTTAAGTAAATAAAGAATTATCCACTAGGTAATTATACATTCCTATGTTGTTGTTAAATTCAACAAGAACACAAAATAAAATTAGTATCCTTCTCCTACTGCAAAGTTGCTCTTTTCTCCCATCCCAGAAAACTGTCCCTTATCTTTCAAAAGGAAACACACCATTTTAGAGGAGAACCTGTTATCCTTGTTAAAATATTGAAGACTAAGCAATTAAATTACTAGATAAGAGAGAGAAAAAGCAGTTCAGACATCATAAAGGGGATCCGAGGTAGCGCCTGGAGCCTGAGGTGCACACTGAAAGTTCTCCTCTGAGTTCCTCAGGCTGAAAGGGGCTCTCCCTCTTTATGCCTCGGTTTCCACATACAAAAAGAGATGACTTGTAGGGCTGTGAGAAGATGACGTGGAGAGCCTTACACCAAATACATGTGACCATTGATACTGCTGTTACTTTTTAAAAATTGAAACTGGGAAAACATCCCTCCTATTTCTCTCTGGTACTTTACCTCATCTCAGGCAGGCCAATGAGAAAGGACCCAATGGAGAAAGTAGACAGAAGAAACTGGAAAACCTATTCAAGCAAGGCTCCTCTTCACTCCATGAAGAGGTTCAGAGCTACAGGGCCACACAAGGCCAAAAGAGATACTGGACTGAGCCATGGACTCCAGCCAGAGGAATACTGCTCCTCTTCTTAGAGCTGGCGGTGGGAAGACACACGAAACAAAGATACTTATCCAGTGAAAAGCAGAAGAGGGTCTCAAACCGACCCTCTCCATAGGCCACTCTAGCAGACAGCTGACAAACAAAATCAGCACACTTCACCATTCCTTTGATATAAACTACACTTATACTAAGTACCTAGCTACAATTACCTGTATTCACAAGGAGACTTAATTCTTCTTCATCTACTTGTCTAACAGAAAAATGTTGGTTAAACAAGCAGATACTGGAGACTTCATAAAGAAGAATCAAATTCTACTGTATACGATTGCTTCACTAGGGATTTTCATTGATGCCCAATTTGAACGACTTTTCATAATTTTACCATGCACCAGACCAAGACCTCTGATTCTTAAAAACTTAATGATGTACAGCCCGTTTATCAGTTTAGCATTAAATGTATCTTTAAGATTTATTCCAAAATCTATCACATTCATTCCTTGTCAGTTGTTGCTAAGATGCTTGATAAGCTGAGACTGGGGACAAGACCCTTGGTCTTATCTGGTGACCAGCACAGATCCTAACAGCCCCAGACCTGCCTCAAACTGACGATGTGGGCTCAGTCTTTGTGCTCACCGCCACCTACACTGTGTTCATCCCGCCTGAGGATGAAAGCAGTCCCCTCATTGAAGCAGCTGGGGGAGTTACATTGAAGCAGCAGGTTCTGACCTGATTTGATGGCAAATGCTGGAAGAAGCAACCACTCTGGGAGCCTCAGCTGCGCTGTAGGACCTGGTGGACCTGCCCCAGCAGGGGTGTTGCCCTTTGTAAGGCAAAGTAGGTAGAAACAGAGAAAGAGCAGGAGGGTCTGGCAGCAACGTGAGCTTTGGTCTTCTTAATAAAACATCTTCTGGAACACGTTACAGGTAAAAGCTAAGCTCTTTAAGAACAATAAAGCCCATATCAGGAATCTAAAAAAAACCGAGCTCATAGATACAGAGAACAGATAGGTGGTTGCCAGAGGCAGGGGTGGGGGCGGGGGAAATGGGTGAAGGGAGTCAAAAGGTGCACATTTCCAGTTATAAAATAAACAGGTTCTGGGGATGTAATGTACAGCATGGTGACTATAGCTAATAATACTGTATTGCATATTTGAAAGTCGCTAAGAGTAGACCTTAAAAGTTCTCATCAGAGCCAGCCCTGATGGCCTAGTGGTTCAAGTTCAGTGCCCTCACCGCTTGGGCAGCCAGAGTTCGCTTCCTGGTCACAGAACCACACCATTCATCTGTCAGTTGCTATGCTGTGGCAGCGGTTCACAAAGTATTAGAAGGACTTGCAAGTCTGACATATGACCATGCACTGGGGATTTGGGGAGGAAAAAAAAATTCTCATCACAAGAAAAAAAAATTTTTTTTTTGGTGAAGATTAGCCCTGAGCTAACTGCTGCCAATCCTCCTCTTTTTGCTGAGGAAGACTGGCCCTGAGCTAACATCCATGCCCATCTTCCTCTACTTTATATGTGGGATGACTAGCACAGCATGGAGTGCCAAGCGGTGCCATGTCCGCACCTGGGATCCAAACCAACAAAGCCCGGGCCACCAAAGTGCAATGTGCGCACTTAACCGCTGCACCACCGGGCTGGCCTCCCCCAAAATTATTTATGTATGGTGAAGGATGTTAACTAAACTTACTGTGGTGATCATTTCACAATATCTACAAATACTGAATCATTTTGTTGTATACCTGAAACTAATATGTTGCATGTCCAATTTACCTCAAAAAAATTCCAAAAATATTAAAACATAAAAAAATAAAGATCATTCCTCCATTTGCTGAAAGCCAGTCAGTATGCCAGACACAGAGGTGCTGTAATGAAGACGACAGGTTCCATCCTTAAAGACGACAGATGGGTAGACGGCTGGACTGGGGCACGGACTGGGCTCTAGTACCGTCTAAGGGGAGCTCCTCGCTGCCAGGGAAAGACAGAGAGGGCTTCCTGGAGGAAGCATTCCTCAAACTGAGCCTTGGAAGACAAAAAAGTGGTCCAACTGGATGCTAAGGGGTGGCAAAGGGAGACAACTCCAGGCAGAGGAAACCATATCCTGTGGCTAGCTCTTCAGCTCCTCAGCATCCCCATTCACCAGCCATTGTGGATCATTCCCCAGTAGATATTTCCTGCCTTTCCTTCACGTGCTAAGACCTTGCTGGGAAACCAGGGACCTAAAGATGACACGGAGCCTCTTCTACCTCCAAGCAGGCACTCCTTACCTAGTGCTCTCGGGGGTCCCACCCCTGCCTCTCACCCCAATGAAGCGTTCCTAGGTGGATGATGAAGCACCTTATATTCCCAGGACACCCCAAACTGAGGGGTAAAATGTACCTGGGCTCTCAGAGAGGAAAGCCAGAGGAAGGCTTGACTGGCCCAGAGCCAACTGGACAACTGTCCAGTGAGGCAGCCTTGGGATAACTTGTCTTCCTTCTGGCAGTTCCCATGGAAGACGTGAAGGTGGAAGTGACCTGCTCCACTTGAAAACTGCATAGGCCAGGCCCCAAGAAACCAGGGTTGGAAATCAGCTAAGGATACGAATCAGGGTGCTTGAACCTCCCAGCTATAGCCTCCTGCCAGAAGCACATTACCCCTCCCAGGCAACCACGATGATCTCAGCTCCTACTGTGCTTCAGGATAAACTCCAATTTACCCCAAACTTGAATCGGACAAGTATGGTTTTCTTAGAAATACAAACTTAATTGTTCATTAGCTGTTTCAGAAAAATGCTTTGTGGAGCTCTCAAAGGGCAGGGATCACACTGACATGTCTTTTGCACGCTCCATGACAGAGCCTAAAAGGCATTAGAACTCCCTCAAATTGATGTTTTTAGTTACTTAGAGTGAACTTTCTCAGAGGTGAGAGATAGGGACACAGTGACCCTTTCAGGGAAAGCAGAAAGGCATCTGTGACTAGGAAAACGCCCACACAGCCAATCATACAACACACACATGAAATGCTGACTTCTTGAGTCTTTTTTTCCTGCTTTTGTTTATAAATCAGATTTTGTTTTAATTATCTACATATTAACAAGCCTGTTATGACATCTATTACAAATTGTCTTCAAATAAAGTAGTAAACATGACTTGCCTC
This sequence comes from Equus caballus, assembly GCF_041296265.1. Lineage (NCBI taxonomy): Eukaryota > Metazoa > Chordata > Mammalia > Perissodactyla > Equidae > Equus > Equus caballus. The sequence goes on from NC_091691.1 coordinate 85,028,838, forward strand.
CAAAGATAACGTCCACATGTGATTCCCTGCCATCTTTGGGCCCTGTCTTGGAGCCAGCGGAGCATTTGTAAACCAAGTATCTCCACTGGGCTACCGGGTGACATAAACAAATCTTAGACGGTGTCAAGAAACACACCAAGAATCATCTCTGGAGGCTGTACTCTATGTTGGATATTTTGTCATTGACTGTTTGACAATGATAAGAAAAACCAGTTAAGTCTTTTTATACAAAAAATCTGACTTTGAGCATGACTGCTTTCTTAACCAAAATGGGTTATCCTTCCATTTGTAACACAAATGCTAGTTCTCTCACTTTACATTTGACCAGCTGCTCAGAGAAGCCTTTTTCCACGGACACCCACACTCCAAATGAAAACACATGAGCACACTTGTTGCATCAATCAGACTGATAAAGGGAAAGAGTGGTACTTATTCTTGAAAACAAAGGTTAACCCAAAAATCCTGTCTGGTACACACCTGGACATACACAGTATTTTTGCAATGGTGAATTTAGTCTAGTTTTTCTGTGATTTGAACTGATATTTATATAAGCACATACCAATCGGCACTGGATGATGGCAGCTCATGAGCTCATGTATAACATGAAGATCCTCCTTACGTCCAGAATCTGATAACCTGTGAACCAACTAAAGGATGGATTATTTACATGGACACCGATATGCTACACTGGAGACCTAACTACCATTTATAATATTGTTCAAACTGTATAACCTGTATAACTCCAAATTTCAATTAACTGATATACAATGATGGAGCACAATTCATTTATTATCTGGGGACTGCCTGTAAAGATAAAACTGTGAGGCATGATTGCTACAGTCCCATAGACTATCCAATGCAAAAAGGAAGATGGTCTAGCTAGATTTCAACATTCATTCTTTTCCTCTTGTTTCCTTCACTATCCTCTTTCCATGCACTCCAGCTGCCCTTGACAACCTCAGATTTCATCCCAGAACATGGTACTGGGTCCTGGAAGCTAATGTAGCCCAGTGGTGAAACAGGTTCTTGGAGTCTACCTGAGCTCAAATTCTAACCACTTACTGTGCAACACTAATGTTATTAATCTTTTCAAACCTCAGGTTCTTGGTTTACCAAAATCAAATGGGGATAATAAAAGCATATATGTGTGAGAGGCTTACATTAAAGAGAAATGTAACAGGCTACTCGGTACAGTGTTTGACCCACATATAAGTGCTCAATAAGCATTAGCCATTACTGTTATTTATAGAATTTCTTTGCCAGCATTTTTCTTTTTACTTCTCATAGGTTAACACTACAAATGAACTTTCTAGTGTTCCCGACTCCCAGAGTTCCCCTTGTGCGAAGTAGAGACTATTCAACAAACTTGGGCCAAGCAGTTAATGGGAAACAAAACGATTTTTTGTTATTTCTACCAAACAGCACCCTAGCATTTTTAAGGAGAGGAGCTATTGTGGTCTTCCACACCTACTTAGGAGAAGTGTTCCAGGGAAAGCATAGGAATAAGGCCCCATTTTGGTTTCCTTATCGGTAATAGAATGATCTGGGGAAGGGTCTTAGTCTGAAGCTAAAATTTGTCAATCACTCAAGAAAGGTAAGGATTTCTGAGAGGAAACTTGAAGACTGGACTGGGTGCATTTCAAATGAAGCTTTAAAATAAATAATACTAAATAAATACTGTGAAGGGATAAGCACTTCTCCAACCCCTATGGGACCCCAAGCTTTCTGCCTTAAGGCCCAAAGACTTAGGCCAATGCATCCACTCATTCACTTTTCCTTTTGTAACTCATTTGCACTTTCAACGACCATTTATGCATTCCCTGTGAACCAGACACTGATCTGGCTACTGGGATATAAGCTTTTATATATTTTTTAATTGCCTTTTAAGTAATTGACACTTGAGGTGAATAAGCATCAAATATCCTTAGAGGATCACAGAGGATGAATGCCAAATCAGAAGGAGGCTGATGTCTTAGTGGAGGAGTTTTCAGGGAAGCCTCTGGTGCAGCACTGGCCACCAGCACTTTCTGCAGTGATGGACACAGCTACAATTCCAGTGTCCAATACGGTGGCCACTATGTGGCTACTGCATCCTTGATATGTGGCTAGTGTATTTAGAAACTGAACTTTTAAAATTGTATTTAATTTTACTTAAATTTAAATAGCCACAGGTGGCTGGTGGCTACTGCACTGGACAGTGCAGTTCTTGAGGAAGTGATGTTGAAAGACTCTTGTAAAACAGAAGTTTCTCAGAATTGGTGGTAGTGGACAAAAGGCATCTGCAGAAGTATAGTGGCAGAAACATCAACCTCCTGACCTCCCACTTTACAAATGTATCCACATCCTTCTGCTAACCTGAGTGAGAAAGGAATCTCTGCTCTTATCCAAACTTGATCTTTCCCCTTTTGTTTTCGATCCCATCCCTTCCATCAATTATCTCCTCTCTTGTTTATCATCATCACGTTTTCCTTCTACACTAGATCTTTCCCTTTGGCATATAAACATGTTCATGCCTCTCCTATGTTCAAAACAACACTTTCCTTGACCCTACATTACTCTCTTGCTGCCATCTGTTTCTCTCAGGCCCAACCAGATCTTTTGAAACAATAGTCTATATCTGTTGCCTGTTTGCTCTCATTATCCAGTCTTTGCTGATAGATAATCTGGCTTCTACCCCTATCCTTGCACTGGCATGGCTCTCCTGAAGGTCACCAATGTCCTGTTTCATGCTAGATCCAATAGGCTGGTCTGTTGACCAATTCCTCCTTCTTGAAACTTCTCCCTCTGTCTTCAGGGAAGCACTTTTCTCCTTGCCTTTTTGCACTCTATACCTCACACTGCCTTTTAGGCTCCTCCTAGTTTTCTGATGGGTTCTCTCTCCAGCCATTTTCCCTTCTCCTTGCTCCTTGGAGCCTCATCTACTTCCTTGGCTTCATCCACCAGTCACAGGCCCAGCTCACATCTCTCTCCTGTTCCCCAGACTCATATGTGCAGTTGCTTACTGGACATCTCCTCTTTCATATCTCACAAGTATCTCAAATTTAACAGGTCCAAATCTAAGTCATCATTATCCACCTCATCATCATTAAAATGGTTCTCCCTAGGTATTCCATATGCTAGAGAACAGTTCCGTTATTCATCTAATAGACAAAAGCTGGAGAGATCATTTTTGTCTCCTCCCTTACATTCAATCTCCAACTCTCTTCCATCAAGTACTATAGCTTCTACCCTCTTACTATTTCTTAAATCTTTATACTTCTCTCAGTCCCTCCTGTCATGTTTAGTCAAGGACTTCACGCTTTCTGGCCTAGTTTACTCTAAAATTATCTACCTCATATCACTTTTAGCCTTGTCCAATCCATTCTCACATGATGAGATTTGATCATATCAGCAAATCTGCAAAGCCATTTTCTATAGAGAGTCTACTCCTCTCCCAATAGGAAACATTCCCAAAGCACACATTTTCCACATCATAAGCTATACCAGAAAATCTACCCATGCAGGCAATGATCCAGTTATGTGGAACGGTGTTTCAATATGATTGGGAAAGAGAAAGGTTTTCATTTACTACAAAGACAACATCAATGAGACATTTCTGCATCCATAAATACTCTTTCTCCAACTTTGGTATATTCAAGCAATTGGGTATCATAGAAAAGTGGAAAAGGGTTAAGTAGAGCTACCTGGGTCAAGACGGATGTTCCACACAAACTGAGTGGAAAAGAGTCATACCAGAATAAACAAGATATTTCTTTTATATGAAGCTTAAAGACATGAAAAACATTACTGTATGTCACTTAGGGGATACATAAGTAAGTAATAAAAGTATAAGGAAATATGTGGAAATAAATATTAAGTTCAGGTTAAATCTCACTGGAATGGAGAGGGCTGAAATCAGGAAAGGTTGAACGGGGGGGCGGGTGTTAACGTTATGGAGATGTTTCATATCTTCAGGTATGATGATTTATGCTTTTTATATATATTAAGTACTATTTAATAAATTGTTTAAAAGTAGTTTCTAAGAACAGATGTTTTCATGCAAAGACCATCTAACATTGCTCTAGGTTCTATTTGATCCTTACCAGTTCCTCCCAAAAACCACTCTGTAATGTTACAGATCAATATACCCACTAGCACCAGAAAGGGCTGGAGCCTCTAGCCAAAGGAAATCTTATCTTCAAGCAATATTTGATCAATTAAAACTTCAGAACAATAAAAGTTTTTGGAATCTCTCAGAATTGGTGTAATGTGCTTTAAAAGGATTGTTGAAGTGTGTGTTTTCGAAGGGATTTTGTTTTATGCACATTACATAATTACACTAGCTTGACCTGTCTTTGATTGGGAAAGCAGCATCGGCGCCTGCAGCTACTTCTTGAGAAGCCTCCAAAGGTCACTCAGAAAATCATCCACCAAACCCTAGGTGGATACATGAGCCAAGACAGCGACCAAAGATGACCAGGTGCCTTCTCCACAGAGCCAGCTAGCAAAGTGAATTTCAGCATACAGCTCTGCTCTTCTCTACCAAAGTCCCTGGGGATTCATGGGCTGTGAACAAGTCAGCAGCAAAGTTCAACAGGGGCACAACCCAAAATGCCTCTATGCAAAACAACTAACTTTGGAGATGCCCTCAAGCCAACGCCCTTTGAATCAGGTTCACTCCGCTTTCTGAACTGCTTTCACTGTGTGGGCCTTATGCTCTAGCACAAAGAAAATGAGGAAATGAAACTGCAGCAGCATGCTTGTTTGCAAAGAATTGGAAGGTACTGAGACATCAATTGGCAGATCTCACGGCTGGTCTGGCTCGTCCAGCGTGAGAACAATGTAGTCTCGAGCTGTGCTCAGACTCCACATGGCTGCTCTGGCATCAGTGCATGGCCTTTGTAATTTAATAGACGTCACGGGGCTGGTACACTCAACATCAACACTTGCTTCCGGCTGAGGGCTGGCAAGCGTGCCAGTCTGGACAGGAGAGTGATAACAAAGAAAAGGACCGACTCCTAGGATGTAGGTAGCCTTTCTGACCCTCTGAGCACAGCCCAGAAGGAAAAGCACAGCAATAAAAATTTCAGAAAGCAGAAAGACCACAATTCAAAACTCTTTTTAGGAGAAGTCCACACTTAGGCAAAGCAGAAGGTTGTCAAAACTCATTTCTCTGTTTGAGCGTAGAAAAATAGCATTCATGACACTGAACTAGAGGCTTCAAAACTGAGCCTGAGGCTTAAGCACAAAGTTCAGGTGGAAGTATACACTGACAGAAGGATATAATCAACTGAGAAAAGAGATGGCTAAAAAGTCTTGGGAGCAGGGCGGGGTCTACGTAGTTTGCTGGTTTAAAGCAATTCAGGCTGCACGCTTTGAGCCCCGCTCAGATGTCACGGACTGCTGTGGCTTTGCATGGTTATTCATATCCCCGAGCCAGTGGAGTCCCCTGCTAAGAGTTCCTGGAATTCACAGGTTGAAGGAGGAAATCTACAGTGTGGGCTTAAAGGATGGTGTCTTAACAAGTCTTTGCTCACCTTTGAGTGGGTTAAGAGTGATTGGGGCAAACCCTGAGTGTCAAGTAAGGTCTTCACACAGCTAACCTGTAATGCAGCCAAGATGGGGACCACTGTTCTGAAGCCCCAGCCCGTGCTATGCTCTGGGAGTCACCCAATGTGGGTGATTCTTAAGATGTGTCTCTTATGACTTCCTTTTACCTAAAAGTAGTTGAGGAAGGGGCCAGCCGGTGGCATAGCAGCTGAGTTTGCTCAGTCTGCTTCCGTGACCCTGAGTTCACCAGTTTGGACCCCAGGCACGGACCTATGCACCACTTATCAAGCCGTGCTGTGGCAGCATCCCACACATAAAGTAGAGGAAGATGGGCACGGATATTAGCTTAAGGCCAACCTCCCTCAGCAAAAAGAGGAGGATTGGAGGGGGATGTTAGCTCAGGGATAATCTCCCTCAAAAAAAAAAAAAAAGTATAAAGTATTGAGGAAAAGAACCAAAAATGCAGTCAACCCAAGAGACGTTTTTTTGCTTCTTCATTCTTTTTTTTTTTTTTTTTTTTTTTAAACATCTCCATGAGACGGCTGGCTGGAGCTAAGATGTAAGGAATAAAGAAGAGAGAATTCCTGCTCTGGCTGGGAAGACAAGACTCACACACACTGAAAGAATTAGAGACTGATGAGAGGGCATACAATTAAGTGCCTAATTGCACAGTATGGACTTTAAACCCTAAAGGAAGTCAGAGAAGGCAGACCTCAAGGAAGCTCAGGTAGGGGGTGGGGTGAGGAAGAACAAAGACCTGTACTTCAGGGGAAGTGAATGGAGCAAAGACCGGACACATGTGTACACACGTGTGTGTGTGTGTGTGCGTGCATGCACTAGCACCTGCACGTCCATGTAAGGATAACTACACAACCACAGAGTGGCCGGTAGGGCACAGGAATCATTTGTCACTATTTAAGCAGAGTCAAAATACAAACTGGAAATTGCATTTCCTATCAATTCGTGCTTTGTACTCAAGGGTGGTTCCTGTATACAGAAAAGATCATTCTAAAGTTACTTTTGAATTTTTATTAATTTTAAAAATTAATATGCAATGTATTCAAGTTTACAAACTCAAATCCCTCCTTAAGAATTGAATTCAACTTACAAATCTTCTACAAGCACATTTTAACACTTATTCTTAAGGGAGACTTTACAAATTACACTCAATGTTTTAAACTGCATTCGGAAACTTTAAGATCCATTCTCATTAGAGTACTTTGTCTAAAAGCTTAACTCTTAGAATTTAAAAAAATGTCAATATGATTAGTTCTTAATGTCTACTGTTTTCCCATACTTGTAAAAATAGGTCTAAACTTCTTCCTCAATTATCTACTTTATACATAAGCACAAGGATAATGTTTCTCTCATGGGCAACATTTTTATCAATTTTAAATATTAGTGATATTTTAAACAAACATGCAGATTGGTCTTTGCCAAATGATAGTAAGTGCTTGATTTACTTTTTTTTTTTTTTTTAACAGTTTTCACTTTAAAACATTTAATCCACTAAAGAAACAATCATGCCTTCCCTAATAGTTTGAGTTGCCTTCTCAAGCTAATTTAGGGGGATATTTTCTCAACTGGCTGGGTTTACACATTGACCAGAACGCGAAGTAGACATCTGGGGCGATTTTTCTCAACACCCTGTGATGGTTATGTCATCAATGCAGTCCAGAAGGAACGGCCTCACAGCCCACAGCCCTAGCACTTAAGTACAGGTTACCAGTTTCTCAATGCCGATGAGCCTGAATACTGGGATTGCAGCCAAATTCCTTCAAAGCCTAGGTTGGAGTTTTCATTTCTCAGGCTCTTTTGTCCACCTCTGTGGTCACAGTTTTAAAGTTGAGCTGATGACACAGTTCTGACTTCTGTTAACTTGGTATAAAATGGGGTGACATTATCCCACCCACGTCTGTCTTGGAGTTGATTCCAGAACAAATGTTAACATGTGAGAAAGAAGTATGTGTCCCAGTCACAATTCATCATGCTCCTCAACACTTTCACCCTAAACCATAGCATAGTCCAGCTCTAGTTAATGGCACATCCAGACGTGCAAGCCAGAAACCCCAGTCTTCTGTGACGCCTTCCTTGCCTCAGCACACCCAATTACAAACATCAGACAACCAGTTTCCAGTTTTCTTTGCATCCTTCCCTCCTCTCCACTAGTCCTGTCCGTGATGGGGACCAGAATCCCATCGTGTCCTGATTAGAAGACTACCCATAGCTCGGCATACTAACCAGTCTCCCCTGTACACATCCTCCACTCTACCAAAGTGACCTTTGACACATATTCTGATGGTGTCAACCACTAACCTTTAAAACCTGAATGGTTTCCTATTATCTACAAGGTCATCCCTTAGGATTTGAGACTGTTCAAAAGTCTACTTCCAGTTTCATTCCCAGACAGAATCTCTTGCTCTTCTTTGTTCCTTAACACCATGCTCATCCATGCTCATCCACTTTCAACCACACAATTCTTCCTGAACAGAACAGTCTGCTCTCTATCCACTCATCAAATGCCATTCCTCACTCCAGGGTCATTTCCAATGTCATCTGCACTGGTCAAGGCTTTCCTGATCAGCTGTCAGAAAAAAGAGGATGATCACCTCTTGTATGTGTTTCCATCACGTTTGTTATATACCTCAACCATATTAAACTATAAGACTAAGTTTATCTCCTAAATAGGTTGTGTGCATAGGACCAGGAGCTATTCTATTCTTTATCAACATTGTACTTGGCATTTATTTAAACTGCTGCCTTGTTCCATAAAGTTTATGAGGTTATCCTTGGCACAAAGTAGGTGCTAAATAAATGTCTTCCCCCACCCGATGCAGACACCACCTTAGAAGGCAAGATCCACACACGGGAATGTGTTTTGTTCACTGACATAGCTAAGACAGTACATGTAGTAAGCATTTGATATTTGCAGAGGAGGAGGAAAGGGAACGAGAGAGATGAAAGCAGGCAAGCAAGCTCCTTTAGAAGAGAGGGGACACTTTCCAAGGGGACAATTAGTAGTAGTAAAAGGTTACTTTACAAAAAGAGCCTACTACCATGTCCATAGCAGGATCAAGAGGAAATTCTAAGGAAATCCTAGAAGCCAGAGTAACGAAGCCTGACCGTGGTCCTACAACAAGGCACAGATCACACGAATGGGTGGCTTGGCCTCCTCCCAGCGAGCACACACCTGGTGCCTCCCTCTCGCCACAAGGACCCTCTCGAGGGCCCATGGGAGATGAGCTCGAGGACCCTCCAGAGCTGGAAAATGTGGGCGGCCTTGCCAAACAAGTGAGGGCTGCAGGGGGCTCTGTGCAGGTGGATATTGGTACTGGGTGGAGGAAGGAGGGAGGATCGACAGAAGACAGATTTGGGGAATGCTCATTTTAAACAAAAGTTGGTAAAAATGGAAAAAGAAAAGACAAAAGTAAGCCAGAGGAGGCCCTGAAAAATGATTGCACCACGATGGATGGGAGACCCCAAATGTGGTTAACACAAACTCTGAGGAAAAAAATTTCAGGTTAAGTAGCGTTATCTAAAATATTTGGAAGGCTGGATCCGTTTCAAGTCTAGATCTTAAGAACATGACAAACAGAGAGCTGCCCCTTTCCCTTGTTTGGGATTATGGCTCCTCAGGGAGGAAACAGGTCCCCCAGGCTGGAGAGAGGTAGTGCCATCTTGGCTGGAGTTTGTCTCTTGTGAAACTCCCTTAGAGGCTTGATGCCAAATCTATTTCTTCAGTCCTGGCTCATCGAAGGGGCCGGTTGCCTTCATCTTTCCCCCGCCCAGCACCAGAAGCTGAGTGCATGGGGAGAGAGTCCATTAACACTGGAGGGATTCCAGGATTAAACGAGTTGCATTACATTTCCCAGAAACTGATTCTTAATGTAATAACCAAAGAATTTCACACAACGGCCACAGTGTGATAAATGGATTGCCAAATTTAATGTGAAAGTCCACTACGGGGAAGCTTTTTTTTTCATCCTAATTCTGCCACTGACTAATTGGGTAACGTCGGGCAAGTCAGTTCATCATTCTGAGCTTTGGCTTTTCACAGGGTTGATGTGAAGCCATTGATTCTCAACCTTGGCGGCACAAATCCAGTTGTTCAGGTTTTAGGATCTTTGGGAGTGGAACTGAAGCATTGGTAGTCTTAAAAGCTTCCCAGGTGATTCTAATGGGCAGCCAAAGTTGGGAACCAGTGCACTACAGCAATTTACAATACAATGATCAAGATAATCACTGGATCGTGGCTTCATGTGATTGGCGAAGTGAAAGAATCATTCTGGAATCTCCTTAGAAACAGGAACCATATGTTTCTCTTGCATTTCCCATCGTCCCCTGAACACTTTAGGCATTTGGTCATTCTTTTGACATTGAAGGTAATTTTGAAATGCTTACAGATTTTAGTCTGAGATTCTTTGTTTAGCAAAACCACCTTTGAAGATGGCACCTGCAGTGCCATAAGTCCAGACTATGGCAAAGACATCACCTGAATATATGCTCCTTAGCCCAAATGTCATCAGGTGAGAAAAAGGACAGGGAACGTGAGAACGGTGATTTTATTTAAAACGGAGAGAAACTCAATTTTCCATCAGAGAGATGAGTGCCTGTCTTTGGCCAAGAGCAGGTCACAGGGCCCAAGGTGGGATGAAAGCCAGAAGCAAACACTGTTCAGGGTACTTTTTCAGAGATTTCCCCTGATGGACTGGAAGCAATGCCTGTGTTGCCCTGGTTGACCTTTGACTCAACCCAGCACCTTTTCCAGGAGAATTTCACCATCAGGGTTTTCATTTTTAGGTTCAGAAGGCATCCATATTAGCCAAAACATTATGAGACAATTCTTCTGACTTGAGGATTACTAAGGTCAGACCTGAGTCATGCTGACCTCAGGGTCTCCACTTCTGAAAGTGTTCCTATTTGATCATCACCTCTGCCCGCTGAGAACAAGGGACAGTGCCTGAATTAACCGAGTCAGTAGCGACTTTCACGTCATGCAGGATTAATCCGACACTCCATAAATTAACTGATGGATCATCTCACTTACCTCAAAGTAAGATTTGTGTAAGTGGATCTAGGATCCATTTATCTTTTAGAGTCAAGTAATTAAAAATCTAAGAAATCTATGGGATAATATTTTATATTAATTTTGTGGTGCAATTTAAAGATGTAAAATTTGAGGAAGCCAACTCTTGTTCACTTAAGTCCAACAGTGTAACTGTCAGAAGTCCACATTTAACATGTCCTCCTTAGAAAAGTCCTCCTTTGAAACTAACCTTGAAGGCTATTAAAAGATGTCTGTGTCTCTACTTGGGATGAAAGGAAGTGCTCAGAATTTATCACAATGTCCCTGTGAACTACCCAGATTGTTTTTTTAAAGCAATAGTTTAATTACTTAATTTGACACTGAGAAACTTTACATAACTGTATTTTACTTTACAGAGTGAGATGGAGAGACAGAATGAACATATGCTACTTCAGGTATTATGTGAAATAGTTACTTGATTTCAATGTTATGCTAGGATTGTTAAACCTTCATAACGATAAATCACACAAAGGTTTTATCCTGGCTTTTAGCACTCAAATTATTTTTTCTTCTATTATAAATACAAAAATATTAAAGGAAAATAGAAAATAACTTGAAAATCTTAAAAAATATATATATATATATCAGCCCCAAGTACCGCCATGCATCGCTTAACAATGGGGATATGTTCTGAGAAACGCATCATTAGGCGATTTCATCATTGTGAGATCATAGGGTGTACTTACACAAACCTAGATGGTATAATCTACCGCACACCGAGGCTATATGGTACTAATCTTACGGGACCACCATCATATATGTGGTCCATTGTTGACCAAAACGTCATTATGCTGCGCATACTACTATATATATATATATATGTATATATATATATATATATATTAGTGAGGAAGATTCACTATGAACTAACATCTGTTGCCAATCTTCCTCTTTTTGCTTCAAGAAGATTGATCCCTGAGCTAATATCTGTGCCAATCTTCCTCTATTTTGTATGTGGGTCGCTGCCACAGCATGGCTTGTTGAGCCGTGAGTATATTGGTGCCCATGATCCAAACCCACAAATCTGGGCCTCCGAAGCAAAGCATGCTGGGCTTAACTACTATGCCATGGGGCCAGCCACCATAACTACTACATTTGGCAGGATCCCAGGTTGGTTGCAAAATGGGAAGGGTTTCCAGAATAATGTTCCTCCACTGGCCAGGCCTGTCGGGGTAAATATACTTCAATTCACAATGGAAGAAACCACATAGGGGTGGTAAAGCAGGTATGAGGAGGAAGGGATGGTGGAGTCCAACTTGGAGCTGAAGTCATGGCAAAGTGTTGCATGTATAAAAGGATCTGAAAGACTGCACCTTTCTTAGAAGGGCTTCCCAGAATCCTGGAACAAAACACCATGGAGCTGCTGAGAAATGGTGCACCACTCACTGGTGGACCTATCTTCCTGCCATTTAGCTGAGACAACCAACCAAAAACAGCCAAGGTGTACAGATGAGTGGTCCACCAGGACAAGTTGAATCAGCCCCTCATTCTTCTTAGACTCCGGCCTGGCTAAAGACAGTCCTATTCCTAGATTTCTCCACTGTCTGACAACCTGCACTGGGGCCATTGGAGTCAAAGATTTTGTCTGCAAAATCACTCGGTGAAGCTGCTCGCTCATAGACAGATGACATTGCTGGGCCACCCACCCTTGCATATGGAGGAGACAGATATACATGCATAAATAACCCTCAATAATGATTGCTGTAATTTACTAAATAAAGCAACGACTGCATGCCTCATACTGCACAGGTTGTAACCAAATTCCAAACCAACCCTCCAAGAAATATGGAATTATTTCCATTTCAAAGGTGAGCAAAAAGAGGCTCAGAGAGGTGAGAAATCTGCCAGAGTCACACTGCTGGTGAGAGAACTCAGATCTGCCTGACTCCAAAGTCTGTCCATCTTCTGTCACTTGCATGGCTCAAGCCCTCAGATGAAAGGAAGGGAGGGTCTGTGTTTGGAGGGCTGGGCACAGCCACTGTGTCTTTATTCTTTGCCTTAACATCGGAAATACCAGCTTATCTCCACGTGGGAAACCTGCCATACAAGTGATAAGCAGTAGGCAACTCACAGATGTCACCCTTGGTTACAGAGTCTAGTCATGGACTCATCAAGACTCCAGCACTATCAGACACCCCCACAACTGGTACACAAAGAAACCTGCCTGAAGGTGTCCTCTCTGACTCCCAGCCCTGCCACTGAAATAAATCAAAGCCCGCCTTCTCTTAGCATCTTTCCACCTCATCCGCTTCTGTCCACCTTCTTCCCAGGCAGATTTTCACTTGTTATTTTCTCTTCCGTGGCAATCTCCAAATGTGCTTCCTCTCTGTTATCAAACTGTTCAAGAGGGCCTCCATTCATGGGGCCACCCATCTTTAAGTCCTGTATGGATGGAATAATGGGCACAGACAGTCCTTTAGTCTAATCTGCCCAAATGAACAGCCTGCCCTTCAAAGGAGCCACTCTAAGCAGCTGCATATTTATTTCAACAATCCTGCCATTTCTCAGAACTTTGGGGGAACATATCTATTGAAATTATTTTCATAGTCTGCAACATATTCTTTTAAATATTCTCATGAATAGCAACTCTTTCACATTGGTTTAGGTTTTTGCTAAGAGTCAAACATTACCCAGGGCTAAATCTGATGAAAAAGTGATAAAGAACCTGAATACTGTTTGGGATTTACAAGGTGTACAAACCACAGGACGAGACGGGCTAATTTCGCTGGTTACTGCTTCCACCACCAGTTAACAGTTGCCCTTTGGTGAACACTAGATCCTCTGAAGATTTTTCTCTACTCTGGAATCAACTGGGAACACTATTATTGTCTCCCATCTTACAAGAGGAAATGGAGGCATGGCAAGTGGTCAAGGCATCTGTCCAAGACACAGAATTATGAGATGGCAGAGCAAATACTCAAACCTGGTTCTCTTCTATGCCACCAGCCATGTGCTCTGCACTGGCCACTCTGCTTCTTAGTGAACAAAGTCTGCATAAGGACAGGGTGTCTTCCGGGGTCATTACTCTGAAGGACCAGACTCATGGAACACACAAACCCATGTAGCATGTAAATGGTGTTGGGCCTTAAACTCTTATAAGTCTCATCCAATACATGCTAGGAGGCAGTGAAATACAGCCACACTTTGGGGGCTACACCGTTGCCTTCAAGCTGTAGGACCCTTGGGGCAAACACTGCTTTCTAATTATTGTTTACCATTCCCTTCATCCTGAAGGACAAACACATCCACAGCCACAGAGAGGGGAAGAGTTTGTGCTATAGAAAACATGGCTGTTATGTTTTCAAGGACACACATGAATTCAAAGGAATGCTCGATTTTGCAACTGAAAACACACAAACTGAAAATAGAAGAAAGTCACGAGCAGCTCCTCACTTTGGGAGAGATGGGCCAAAGCTGTCAAAATGAATTTTGTGGGTTTTATTAAACATGTTCCCCAGCGCACAGAGACCCAAACCACAAGGCCACTAGGAATAACTCATTCCAAACGACAAGGGGGTGATGGACTAAACCTAGTAGCAGAATTACCTTTCCGCATAAAAAGGAGGGTTGGTCTGGCCAGGCCACAGCTGAGGTCACTAGAAAGTCAACTTCAGATGACTGCCTGCCTACTTCTTGGAGCTTCTGGTAAAGAAGGGCTTTGCAACTCGAGCTGCCCTTCTCTTCCACTGCAAGGCTGGAAGAGAACATTATTGATCTATCCTTCTCATTGGCCAGACCTTAACATTTAAGCCTCAAATTCTCTTTGGCCTATGCCATAACCATTCCAAGGCTGTGACAGAACATTTGGGACTCAGCTGCAAAGACAAGAGCATCTTGGAGTTGAAATGAGAGGACTTGGGGGGGTAGGAAGAAGTGGAGAAAGAAAGTAAGCATCACTTCTGAAACATGCAATAGATTTAAATTGTTTTTTAAGTTTTGAAAAATATTATCTGTGATTGTTGGAATACCAACATCTAGTGAACACAACTTTCCAACCTCGATATACTCCAGAGACTAAGAACAAACTACAGTCAGGCTTCCTGACGCTTACGCAGCAGGCACAGTCAAGTTTTTAAAGATTGTTATGGAACTGGTGGCCACAGAACAGCAGGACGAGGACTGAGCGGCCTCCGCTTCCCACGAGCACAAGCGCACAGTCCTAGCTGCTTCCAGTCTGAGAGGCTTTCGCACAAAGCAAAAAAGAAAAAACAACCGAGGCTCAAACAAACTCAGAGACAGTCTTGCCCCTAGGCCCCTGTGGTGATTTTGGCCAGGTCACTTGACCTCAACGGGCTTCACCAGTGTTTACCAAACCTCAGTCACTCCTGTAACCACCTGGGCTATGGTTCCTTAACTTTTATTATTCTTATTTGTTGACCTTGAAAAGGCACACATCATCATGGCTAAAGAACACAGCACACTGTGATTATAAAGTGATGGTTCTCAACCACGGCTGTGCGTTATTATCACTGGGGCAGTTAAACAGCTCACACAGACAGCTGAATCTCTGGGGATGGGTGTGGGGGGCCAAGGCATCCATTGTTTTCAAACTCCCCAGGTTGAACACCAGCGTCACAAATGGAATCCAAAATGGCATGCTGTAAATAGAAGGTCAGGTCAACACTGTGGTGTAAAATTATAGCCAGATACTAATGTCCACAGGGAGCTTTGGAGATTTGCTGCCTTGTTTGCAAAGGAGACCGAGTTCCAGAAAGTGAACCACCTTCTCACCAGGTCAACATTCTTGAATGCAGAACCAGCAGAGGGTACAATACGGGGATTTCTTTTTTGGTGAGGAAGATGGGCCCTCAGCTAACATCTGTTGCCAATCTTCTTTTTTTCTTTTCTCCCCAAAGCCCCAGGACATAGTTGTATATCTTAGTTGTAAGTCATTCTAGTTCTTCTATGTGGGATGCCACCACAGCACGGCTTGATGAGCGGTGTGTAGGTCCACACCCAGGATCTGAACCAGCAAACCCCAAGCTGCCAAAGCACAAACTTCACTCAGCCACGGGGCTGACCCCCACCAATGTGGGGATTTCTAAGTTTCCTTTCAATTATGACATTCTGGAGTTCTAAAGTGAGACACTGTCACCTAGGTAGAGTTAAACAAGAAAATACTGGGGGCTAAGATGTTGCATAGAAGCATCAAAGCACAGAAACAGACACCCCACGGATGTGTGGAGGACAAAGAAGAGAGGGCGTTAGTTCATCCTATCTTAATACTGATTTCACTTTATACAGTAAGTTCCTGAAAAGGTGGCCTACATAGAAATTAATTTTGTAAATAAAGTTCTACCTTTAAGTGCTAGTTTATTTAAAGATTCCCACAGTAAGCTGGGGGGTAAGTCAGGCCATTTTTCAGTGCATCCGTTTCCAAGCTCCAGCTTTTCTTGAAGTAAAATGCCCCACAGAGGCTTGTTTTCAGCACCTAGAAGAGGGGGGGACACTACTTTCGGGGGCAGGATGAGGAGAAGGCTATGACAAATTTCAATAGCATTTATTCTCTACCAGGCACTGTTCTAAGTCACGCAGGGACTAAGTGGGAGAATAGGACCATCCCTCAGGCCTTCTGACTCCAGAATCCACGCTCTTACCTGCTGTGCCATGCCATCTCCGTGAATCAACTCACTGAATCCTCAAAAGAACCCTCTGAGGTGAGCACAGCCCAAGCCCCCATTCTGTGGATGGAATATCAAGGCCCAGAGGGGTCAAGGGCCAGAGTTAGCTCTGCGCTGGTCCTGAACGCACGCTCTCAGTCACCATGCTCTTCTGCCCGCCACGTGCCTCCCAACTTCGCCCCAGCTTACTGTGGGAATCTTTAAATAAACTAGCACTTAAAGGTAGAACTTTATTTACAAAATTAATTTCTATGTAGGCCACCTTTTCAGGAACTTACTGTATAAAGTGAAATCAGTATTAAGATAGGATGAACTAACGCCCTCTCTTCTTTGTCCTCCACACATCCGTGGTCTTGGAAACACATCTACATCCTGTTCCTAGAGCTCAACCCCCTTGTCACTTTTCTTTCCAATACTCCTCATTTCAGAGAGGTGCAAAACAGACGGATTCCATTATTTATTTGTTCAGCAATTCGCAGGTGCTCTGGGTGAACACCTCAAATTTCAGTCCATTCTTTTTCATTCTAAGTCTCCTAGAACAACACATGCACCAAAACAAACTCGTCCCTACTCTGAGTATACTTATGTATAACAAATCTCAATTTGAAACGTCAAGAATTAGGGGGGGAAAGATAAAACTTATTTGAAGCAATCTAAATTTTTACGAAAGAATGAGCAACACAAAATCAGTTACTAAAAGAGCTATTTTCACTGAATTATTTTGACAAAGCAGTATTTCCTTAGCTCATATAGCACTTTACAGCCAATTCTTCTGTTGTCCTTCAGCACTGTAGTGGGGGGAAATGGGTCCCCCAAGAAGATATGTTCAAGTCTTCATCCCCAGCACCTGGGTTTGTGACCTTATTTGGAAATGGGGTCTTTGCAGATACTATCAGGTTAAGATGAGGCCACACTGGATCATATAATGAGGTCATCCTCAATTAGGGAAGGCCCTAACCCAATGAGTGGTGTCCCTGTAAGGAGGAGGAAATTTGAACATAGACACAAAGACACACGAGGAGAAGCCACGTGACAGAACAGGCAGAGACTAGAGTGCTGAAGCCGCATGTCATGGGACACCAGGGATTGTCAGCAGCCACCAGAAGCTGGAAGCAGCAAGGAAAGATTCTTCCCCAGAGCCTGCCGACACCTTGACTTCAGACTTCCGGTCTTCTGAATGTGAGGAAATAAATTTCCGTTGTTTTAAGCCAACCACTTCATGGTATTTCATTACAGCAACCCTAGGAAATAGATACAGGTATATGGGAAACTACAAGTGAAAGTGGATTAGAAATGCCCGATTTGGACTTCCATCTTTTGGGATAATGCTTTCAATTAATAAATATTACACAAGGATCAAATAAGTGGAAACCACTATTTTTTGTTTGAAAAGAAGAGAGAAGAAATAAGGCAGAACAAAGTGCTTTTTCCTTTATTGGCTTTGATTCTGGGAGCAAGAAACTGTCAGTGCAAAGGCCTTAAATTGGTCGCAGGAAGGAGGCCAGAGGTTTCAGAACATGCTCCAGCCCGTCAGGTGGATGACCAGCATCTCTCCCACAAAGCTGTGGACATTGTGGTGACAGAAATACAAGCTGTCTTGGGGCACCATCCAGGATTGTCCACAACAATATCGTAAGCCTGGAACACAGATTGGACTGTTGGCATGATCAGATAAAGAGCTGCCTTCTCTGATACTGTGTGTATTTAAGTTTGAAGAGCGTTTTCCATGGCCTCATGTCACTTGCAGGTAGGGGAATTAGGACAAGAAACAACAATCAGGAAAAAGGCCATTTTATTCTGAAAGTCTTCCCCGAGAGATCACATGACTGGCTCTCTCATCTCCTTCTGGTCATCTTCTCAATGAAAGTAAATCCCAAACCACGGGAATTTTTGTCCATTTTGCTCGTGAATATATTCCCAGAGACTAGAACGCTATATGGCACAGAGGACAAACTTCACGATACTGGTTTAGTGAGGAGGGAGGGAGGAGCAAGAGGAGTTGTACCACCTTCAGGACACACTTTTCAGCAAGAAGTCACTGCTTTTGCTACCTGAGAAGTCAGGAACAGAAAGCAGTGCTGTGTCTGGGAGGGGTCCCAGGGAGCCTGAGCTGGGAGATGACCTCCTAAGGAGAAAACTGTGGGTTCTCCAGCACAACATGCACCTGTGCCTGGCAGTTCTGAACAGCTTGGTGGGGAGCTGGGGGTGGTGCCTGCAGGTGGAGGGAGAGGGAAGGCCAGGAGGGCCCATGGGGCAGGCAGAAGGGGTCGGGTCAGGCCTATAAAAGATGTGGGTGGGGTGAGTCCTCAGGCCCTCCCAAACTTCACCCTGGTTCTCTCCTTGCCCAGTCGTTAACAAGGCTCTGGGGCAAAGAACAGGCTGCACGCCTGCCGGGAGGAAAATAAAAAAATGAATCAAAATTCCAGGAAGGGAGACTCCTGTTTATTTTGCAATACTGCTGATGGAACTCCCTCTACTTGCCCGCTGAGATCCATCTGCATGAGCAAACAGAAGCTCTCCAGGCCCCCAGGGACCTGAAGCCAGCCACCAGGTGTAGCAAAGCTGTGACAGCAAGCAAGGCTCTAGCCTCTGCTGCCTCTTGCTCGTGCTGCATGAGGGTCCCCGAGATAACAGGAGGCAGGTCGCCAGCAAGCTGCTGACAGGAGGAAGACATTTATTTATTCAAATGTTATTTGAAACCCTTTTGGGAAAAAATCATTTCATCTTTCTTCATAAATAGCTCTTTTTCTAGCACATTTGTGTTGAGATCATAGTCAATGTGAAATGTGTTTGGTCTTCACTTTCTTGTTAAGGTTATTAAAGGGACGGCAATCTGCTCCAGTAGTGTATTACTGGGTCGCAGACTACCCCAACTTCGTGGCTTCAAACAACCACCGCTTTATTATATCTGACATTTTGGTGGGTCAGGAGTTCAGGCAGGGCTCAGCTGGGTG
Source organism: Equus caballus (assembly GCF_041296265.1). Classification (NCBI taxonomy): domain Eukaryota; kingdom Metazoa; phylum Chordata; class Mammalia; order Perissodactyla; family Equidae; genus Equus; species Equus caballus. The sequence continues at coordinate 85,048,028 of NC_091691.1, forward strand.
GGTATTCTGTTCCATGTGGCAACAGAGGTGCCACAGTGTCACTCAGCTGGCAGATGAGCTGAGCAGGAAGGTCTGAGCCAGCTTCACTTTCACATCTGGTACTTGAGCAAGGATGACCGGAAATCTGGGCTCAGCTGGGAGAGTCGACCAGAGCACTTACATGTGGCCTCTCCAGCATGGGGGAGGGTCTCATGTTCAGTTTCTTATGTGGTACCTCTAGGTTCCAAGATCTAGTGTCCCAGTGAACAAGGCCGCATGGTCTTTTGTGACCTCTCCTCGGAAGTCTCATAGCGCCACTTCTGCTATATTCCATTGAATGATGCAATCATAAACCTGTCCAGATTCAAGGGGAGGGAACACAGACTCTACTTCTGGAAGGAATTTCAAAGTATTTGAGGCTAAATTTTAAACCCACCACATGGTTGTTCCTGAATTCACCCACACAACGTATCCTTGGTTTTCTACCCTTCCCCCAGGCATCAAGTGGCCTCATGGTGCCCAATGGCCTCCATTCCCACCTATTCCTCAGTCACATGGCCGGTAACATTAAGCACATATCAGACAGTCAGCAATGTGCAAAGGCTGGCAGGTATCAAAGCAAATGACAGGCTGCCTGTAATGGGCTAACAAATACAGTGGCCAACATCATGGACATCTGTTCTTTTTGTCTGTCTAGCATGAAATCCTCTTCCTTTTGGAAGTGGTACTTCCATTTTCCTTTGGGGAATGACTCCTTTCCTCCTTTCAGCTCACGTGATTGGGGTGGGCACATGACCGAGACCTGGCCAACCAGAATTCATCTTCTTCCTATCAGTGGATAGGGTGCAAAAAATAAAAAAGGCACTTACGCCATGAAACCCTAACACTAGACACGAAAGGCCACTGGGACAAGGACCTTTGAGCAGTAGAATCCAGATCAGCTACCTTGCAGACTTCAGCCTACTGTACTGTGTGTAAGAGCACAATCCTACTCACATTGCTGCAACTCACTCCAAAGCACCCACTGACCTCTGGGCCTCTTGACCTAAAGAACGCGGGGGAAAGGGCATGGCCACAGAACAGCCTACAGTTGCCACCTTTTCCCACTAGGTGGCAGCCCTGCATCAGGGAGGCAGAAATCTGGGTTTAAACAAATCAACTGACTAGAATTAAGACCCTTAAAATTAAGTATTGGTGGTCTGGATAGGAATGTTAGTGTGAAAAGATAATAGGAAATGTGAGACAGCAAAAATCTAGACAGCCACCAGTTATTTAGTACCTACGCTGTATTCAGCACTGGACTGCCATATTTTGTCCTACGGCTTCAAGTAAAATCTGACACGGATGACCAGAAGAACTTAAAAATCTCGTTGTGAAGCCATGACCAGCCTACAAAAGCTTTAAGGTCCAATACAAGAGAATAAATAACTAAGCAATGAATTTTGTGCCATAGGCTAAAAGGGCAGTAGGAATCTCCACAGACTGTGTTGGAAGAGCCATTCCAAGCTATCCATTTCACTGATGAGGAAACAAGGGCCCAATAAGGTTACACAAGGACGTCAGGCTCACAGAGAAATAACCGAGGGCTAGGGAGTCAGCGAATGGCCCACTGTAGATGTAGGTTCTGGCTGCAACTTGACAATTGGGAATGATTTTACAAAGCAGAAGGGAATGGAGTGAACCAAGGAGAGGATCACAAGGAAAAAGCTGGGCATCCACTCTTGAGGCTATATAATTTTTTTGAAATTGGCTTTAAGCATTTCAGCATTAAACGTATGATCCAAACTACCTCCTCCTTTCCTTAGCACATCTCTCAGTTTGTATTTCAGGAGCTCACCAGGCAACTATCTCATGAAAATCCCACATATGACAGAAATAACCTATGGTGATGGATGTAAACAGTAGTTTCAAAGCAGTAAAGCACTCTGTAAGTATGTTATTATACAAAGATAATTTTTTATTAAGAAAGACGAAAACTTCCTTACTCCCTGTTGTTAGGCTAATGACCAATTAGCTGGAAATCACCACAGTGCAGCTCCCCATCCCTTGCTCTCACATTTCCTCTCTGGATCCAATTTTCCCTCTAGGATCACTGCTCTGAGAATCACTGCAGATCATTTTTCTGCAGATACATTCATTTTCTCTAGTCTAAATTCAGGCATATTCTCTCGTTTCATTATTTATTGCTTACAACATTAGTTTTTCCTCTTGCTATTGAGCTCCTGTCCCCACTGAGAATGGAACACTTCTCTTCTTTAGCATCATCTGTACATTTCATTAAACAGGGTTTCAAGGATCCTTTGGAGCCCTGATGTTGTTATTGAAGGACACTCAGCCAGCAACAGCCCTTGAGGCAAAACATTGAGAGCACTGTCTAGATTGTTAGAGGACATGTAGCCAGGAGAATGAAGGGCAGCCAACCTACCCAAAGACAGGCTGCTTCTTCCTATATTACACACACCCCACCCACACCCACACACTCTTATATAATTTAGATGTTTCTTTAAAAAGATTTTATGCATAAAATTTTATAGTGAAATATTATTTTACGGTATCAACATTCCACTTGACATGGGGTCCAAACATAAATGATAAATTTCATAACTGCACAAACACCAAAATAAAGGGTCATAGTTTGACTTAATACAGGAAAACATTAATCAAGTTGTGAATGAATATCCGTGACCTTGAGGGAGACACGGCCAATACGGGAAATAAAACAGCCCTGGCAGATGTGCCTGAAAAATTGTAGGAATTGCAGAAAATGCGTGAAAAAGAAGGGAAGGACTTCTTGATAATTTGGGCCTCAATAGCCTGAAAATATTAGGGACCTGAACCCAACTGGAAGTAACATCTAGAATAAACTCGATATGCTAAATTAAAACCAAAGTCAAATACAATCATTTTGCAAAATGGTAACAGGACACTCAAAAGGCTACACTCTCAGTGAAACAAGCTGGGAAAAACCTGCTGACCAGCAAGGGAAAGCAATAGGGAAACTTGTGTTTTGGCCTCAGCTCAGACAGAAAGAAAGAGTTTCCCCTGTGAATCTTTAATTATAGATCCATGTTCACACAGCATCCAGGTTTGCATTTATCCTAATTGCATGATCTGGGATCCCCCAAGTTGCAAAATTAACTGAAAGTGGTCCCAATTCGAAGGCACTTTAGGATACTGGCAGAAGCAAACCCAAGGCTCAGTGGAGAAGCACACCTTCAAGTCAAGCTTTTCAGGATTCCCACAGATTACGATGGCTAAACATGGTTCGTAACAAAAAAATTACAAAACACGGAGGAAACAAAACTCCTTGAGGCAGAATCAGTAAAAAATAAAAGCCATCAAAATAATTAGAATACCCAAGATATCAATTCTTCAAATGATAATATAAAATAACCAAATTTAAAATGTCATTTATTTAAATAATACGTTTAACTAAAATGTGAGAAAGGAACAAGACTTAAATGATCAGGGAGATATGAAAAACAGAATTCCCAAATATGCACAAGATATAATCACTAAGATTAAAGACTCAGAAATGAGATGAACAGGTTAGACACAGGTGAAGACTGAATTAGTTAAGAGGAAACATCCCAATACATAGCACAAAAATTGCAAAATAGAGGGATTAAGAGACAGGAAGTCTATGAGAATGAGAAAGCCTAACATACACCTCATTAGAAATAAAAAAAAAAAAAGAATAGAAAGACAGTCAACATTTGAAGCCATAACAGCTGAGAATCTCCCAGAATCGAGGAAAGACAAAATCCTCAGATTCAGAAGCACAACAAATTCTAATTAAGGAAGGAAAGTAGGAAGGGAGCTAAATACAGCAAAATAAAAATATAGACAGCAAAGGCAGTTTACAGGCAGAGAGAAAAGACAGATGACTTCAAAGTCATGACAATTTGACTGACATCAGATTTTAACAGCTGTAAGTGAAAGCCAGATGACAGTGAAATAACTTCAAAGTGCTGTTAGGAAATAATTATCGGGCTAGAATTGCGTGAACAGCTAAAGTGGCATTCGAGAAATAAAGCAAAATAGAATTTTCAGCAAACAAAAAGGAGAAAGTTAATTATGAATAGGACACCACCAAAGGAATTACCAAAGGATGTATTTCATCAGAAAGGACAATTATCTCAAAAGGAAGGTCTGAGATGCAATAAGGAATTGTAAGCAAAGAAATGGATAAACGTGGAGAAATTTAAAAAAATAAGCAACTGTAAAAAACTAATAACAAAAACTGTAATTTGGGAGATGACGACAAAATCTATCTAAAATATTGATCAAAACTTAAGGAAGGTATGATCAAAATTAAAATATTCTAATAAAATTGTATTATTCAGAGAAGAAAAAGGTGTTTATTAACAATAGACTGAAAGGTGAATTGCCTACTGAAAATTTAACAGTAATCCACTAAATCACTAGAAAACGAATGTTTAACTTTCAAAAAAAGGTACAGGGAAAATATTTTTAATGAAAAATCCAAAGGAAGATAGGAAAATAAAAAGGCAGCAGCCACACAGAAAAGGAAAAACAAAGCACAAAAAAACATGGCATAAACAATTTTTTTTTAGTATCAGAAGTCACAATATATTTTTAAGAAGAGTCAGATTAGATCTTAAAAACTCAATCTTGCTGTGTGCTTAGAAAAGACAGATCTAAAATACAATCTTGTGCCACGTAATGTTTCTGCCAACCACAGACCACATATACGACAGCAGTCCCACAGATTAATACCATACAGCCTAGGTATGTAGGAGGCTATACCATCCAGGTTTGGGGTAAGTTCACTCTATGATGTTCACACAACAACGAAATTGCCTAACGATGCATTTCTCGGAACATGTCCCCATCGTTAAGCGATGTATGATTGTATAAAGATGTAGAAAAGGGAGGCAGGATGGAAGATGATAAAAAAAAGAAAAGTTATATTAAAACCCAGACAAAATAGACATGAAGGTAAAAAGCATTTAGGATAAAGAGTTGTTTTGATCCTGGTACTATGTGAGGAGGAGAAAAATAAAAGCAGCACTTTGTATATTTTAATCACAGAACTGTCCTCAAACAGGTTTGCGTGAAAAGCAGACAGCAATAAATTTCTTCTCAAGCGGTCTCAGGTTTAGGTATCTTGAGATGGGGTCACAAATTCTCTGAAGGAAAATAACTTTCTCTCATCTTAAGGATTCCCACAGATAAAGATCCAAGAGGCAAGAGGTCACGGTCAAAGATGACAAAACACAAAAGGAACCCAGACAGACTAGGACTAACCATACTCGGGAAATAAAATAAGAACATTTAACATTTCAAGAAATGAGAGGCCTCTTTCAAAAATACAGTTAAATATCAACATTTGTAGAGAAACAAAACTAAGAATATTTACCAGCAACAGATCTTCACTAAAAGAATTTCCAAAAGACGTACCTTGGACAGAAAGAATATCATCCCACATAAAAAGTCAGAGATACAAGGAGGAAGAGGGAACACTGATACGGGGTATGTGGAGACATCTAAACAAACACTGGCTGCAAAATTAACAGTAATACCTAACTTGTGGGGGAGGGGGAATAAGACAGAACTGAAATACTGGATAAGAAGGGAATTTACATTGGAAGTAGTGATCCTAAAATCGGAGAGGAGGGTCAAGATACTGATCACCATTATAGCGCCTTAAGTTAAATGTACAAATAACACCAATCTTTGGTGTGACATCTCCCAATGATCTAATGTTGGTGCACATATTCCTCAGGGTCAAGCTCTACAATGCAAGACCTTTTGAAAAAAGGACTTTCTATGAATGCTAGAACTATGTAATTATGCGTAGTCCTCTCCTTCATGCACTTTTAAAGGTGAGAAATGATCAAGAACAGAGGTAAGTAAGGAGTGTAATCCACACACTAAACTCAAAAAAGTTAAAACCCTAGCAGCGTATCTGGAATTTATACGGGCAATGGTCAAGTTTACCCTATCTTACACAAACAACTTGAACTAATCTTAATTTTTCATGTTCTTCAGTATTTCTACCTTTGGTGCCATAAGATGTCTCCTTTCACAATTACTCTCTCACATTTTAATGTTTAATGATTCCACAATTTTTCAGGACAATGAAACTAAAAGTAGCACAGGCATCACTAAAATAATACAGAGAATAGAGCTAGTCGAAGAAAAAAGATAAAACTTAAGTGTTTGCTTTATCCATCAATTATTGAGAGAGGTGCGTCAAAATCTCAGTCAATCCATGGGCTGGCCCAGTGGCATGGTGGTTAAGTTCGTATGCTCAGTTCAGCAGCTCAGGATTAGCAGGTGTGGATCCTGGGCACGGACCTATACACCACTTATCAAGCCATGCTGTGGCAGCATCCCACATATAAAATAGAGGAAGATTGGCACAGGCGTTAGCTCAGTGATAGTCTTCCTCAAACAAAAAGAGGAAGATCAGAAACAGACGTTAGCTCAAGGCCAATCTTCCTCACCAAAAAACACACCTCAATCCAAAAAAAAGTAAAAAAGAAAAAAAGAGGAAGACAAAACAAAATTAGACTTTGGATATTAACCAAAGTAGTAAAAGAAAGGAAAAAATCAAGAGTACAAAGAAAGGAAAGAAAAAAAAATTTAAGCAAAATTTGTCTTTGTCAAAATAGCTAAATCTTTGGAGAGACTAAAGATAAAAACAGTATTAGGAATAAAAAATGGGGCATAACTTCGGATGCAGCAGAGACTTTTTAAAAAAAAAAGTCTCAGGAATAATTTCAAGCCTATAAATTTTTTAAACTATGACAAAAGAATCATGAAAATATGAATAAAATCCTAGAGAAATACAACTAAAAAGTGAGTCAGGAGGAAATAGAATACCTGAATATTTCTAGAACCATTCAATAAGTTAAATCCAATTAAAAATCTTTTCACAAAATAAAAACCGGGCCGGATGGCCTCCCTAGCAGGTCCTACCAAACACGCAAGGAACAGATAATTCCAATTTACACACACTCTTCCAGAAAACAGGGAAAAAGGAAACAATTTCCAACTAACCTTATGAGGTTGGCATAACTCCGATGATGAAACCAAACAGGGACACCATGAGAAAAGAAAATATCAAGAAAATCTTATTCATGATCAGAAATGCAAAAAATGTTAAACTGAATTTAGCAAAGTACAATAAAGGTAAGGCACCATGAACAAGACATGTTTAACCTAGGAATACTGGGTTTAAAATTAGAAAGTCAGTTATTTCACAATCTGAACAGATTGAAGGAGAAAAATGTTCTCTCAAAAAATGAAGAAAAGGTGATTAATAGAATTTGACATCAATTCTTCAAAATACACTCTTAGCAAATAAAGAATTATACTTCTTTAATCGAGAACCCTCACACACATATACACGAATAACCCTTGCAAACAACATACTTTACGGGGAAATATCTAAAGCATTCCTTTTAAGATCAGAAGACAAGGATATCACCTTTCACCAATTATACCGCACACTGTACTGGAGCAGTGGATCTTGAAGGGTAGTTCTGAATCAACAGAGAAATGCAGGTGCTTCGCCTCACCCCAACCTACTGGGTCAGAAACTCTGGCAGTTAAGCCCAGCAATTTGCATTTCGATAAGCTCTCCAAGTGGTTCTCAAATTTCACTGTGCATCAGAACCACTAGAGATTTCAAGTAAACTAATAAAGCAAGAAAAATACATACATATTATGTAATCTGTAGATTATTTTGAGTTTTTTTTAATAAAAGCAATCTACAAATAATGAGGTTTTTTTCCAATAAATTTTTATATATCATAAATATATCACATACGATTGCTCATGTAGAAAAAGTTATCTCCTGATTATCACTGTAGGATACAAAAAATACAAATCAAATTCTCAAACGCATTTACAAATACCTCCAAGAAACAGAAAATAAAAAGATTTATAATATAAAAAGATTTTTGGAATAAATATGAGACCTACACACAAGCTTTTTACAGAAAATTAGAAAACTTTACAAAAAGATATTAAAAAACTCCTAAAAGAGTGCATAAATAAACATTCGTGGATATGAAGACTCATTAATAGCTGCTTTTTCAAATTTTCATCTTTAGAGTCAATTACTTTTGGTAAAACCTTTTTTGGTAGAACTTACACTGATTTTAAAATCCAAAAGGAAATACCAATGGCCAAGAAGAGCCAAAATACTTTTGAAGAACAGCGAGGTAGGGATAACTTTCTACCACATATCAAGACACATAAACCTATAGTAATCAAAATAGTTTGATATTGGTGCAGAGATAGATAGGTGAATGGAACAAATTCAAGAGTGCAAAAACATACATGGACATAAAAAAAACTGATTTATGAGTCAGGACATGGAAGATCAGATGAAGTATTAAATAAGTGAGGCTTGCACAAATGGTTTTCCATAAAGGGAAAAATGCAGTTGGACTCCTATCTCACACTATACGTAAAATCAATTCCAGGTGGATTTGAGAAGGTAAAACCATAAAACTTTAGGAGACAATTCAGTTGGATATTAAAATAAAAAGTACTAATCCTTAAAAAATGATAAATTCAGTTACATTAAAATTACAAGTGTTTCATCAAAAGACACCATCAGAAGTTTCTGCAGCACATAAACTGACAAAGTATTAGTATTCAAAAATCCATAAAGAATCAATCAGTAAAGGAGAAACAATCTGGAGAAATGAGTGAAGAGCATCTCACCACGGAGGAAACACAAACGGCCCAATAACTCATGGGGAGATACTCAATCTCAATCGAAATCAGAAATGCAAATTAAAACCACAAAGATACTATTCACACCCACAATATAAAAGCTTCAGAGTCAGACAATGCCAACTGGGAAGGTGTGAATCAACAGGAGCCCTCATCCTTTGCTGCTGCTGGGAGTATGAACTGATACCACCACTGGGGAAAACAGACATTCTCTAGCAAAGCTAAACAGGCCCCTTCCCCATGGCTCTGCAGGTCCACTCCTTGGGACAGCCTCTAGAAAAACTCTCACACAGGTACACCAGGAAGGATGTTCATAGCAGCAGCACTGTAGAAGCGAAAACCTGGGAACAACCCAAATGTCCATCAATAGTAGAACAGATAAACTGTGATGTTTTCATACAATGGAATACTATACTGCTGTGAAAATGAGTCAAGTACAGAGAAAAAGAGTGATTCTTTAAAACACAATGTTTAAGGAAAAAAGCAAGTCCCAAGGGGAATATTGGAGAGAAAACAGTTTAGGAAGACGGTTATCCTTTTAAAAATTAATGAGTTTGTGAATGGTTGGGTGGGTGGCACCAGTCCAGACTGATGACTTACCACCAATTGCTTTTCCTTCCGCCTCCTCCCAGATGTCCGTTGCTGTTACTCTAATACAGTTCTCAAAAAATCAGGTACTCTAGCACAGGGACCAGCCATGGCTTCTGACCTAGATGTCTTAATTTAAAGCATAGTTATAATATAACTGGACATATTAAAATAGAAGACTTAGACCAACTGTTTCACTTTAAGTTATTTATTTTCAGCGTCAGTATTAAAGCCCTATCTGAAACATTTTTTGTTAACTGCATTCAAAGTCTATATGTATGTCTCTGTGTGTATACAGACACACATAAACATTTATGTGAATTTTATCTAATATATCCAATTATTTCATGTTGTTTAGCCCAATCCAGTTTATACTGTTTATCTTTTTATCAGATCGTAACTTAAATATGTGATTCTAACTTCAAACTGACCCTTGAGGTACAGAAAGCAAGCCACCATAGAGGTTATTCCAGCAAATGCTCTTCTGGTTTGAAGACAATTTAACTGGAGCTTGAAAAGCATCTTGAGTCCTAACAGCTGCTTTGGAAGCTTAGAAGCTTCCAAGGAGTGGGACACTCAATACCCCAAATGCACAAGTCCTCACACTCGGGGCGGAGGGTGTTCCCTGGTCAAGTAATTTAGGGAAATGCTTCTTGAATCCAGCTAAACAAGTCTCTAAATGGGAAGTCCTCTCAGAATCCTTAATATGCTCAAGTTTACTGTGGATGCCCAAGTCAGGGATAAGTAGTGCTTCCCAAACAGATGTGACCACAGACCCTGTCTCCCCCTCTGAAACATCCCGCAGGATAAGTGTCTGTGGAACACCATGAGACACACCGACCTGACTCATCTCTAAGAGGTCTTGATTGATTGAACATATGAACTACGCTGGTCCTATGCTCTTTGGCTATAGAAGGCACCCCTCCCAGACCCTATCCTAGTAAGCCATTTTAACCTGTCCTCAAGCAAAGAGCTGCACGCTCTGAAGTTACTATCCCTCCAAGTCATAATTATCATTTCTTTAGAACCACCACCCTCAGAACAGTTTGATTATCTAATTGAATGCCCATGTGGTTAATCCTTTCAAGGCCCATTTGCTACTTCCAAGAACTTGATAAATAAACATTAAGCTCCAATTGATACGATGTGTGGGGAAGTGTTTTGTGTATAGACATCTCCCTAATATCTCTCATCCTTCCCTCCATATTAATCACTAGCTCCCACCTTGGGGGGGAGGGAAAGTCAGAGACTCCACCCACATCCCCTCTCCCCACATAGGAATAGCCTTGCCAATTCCTAAATAAGAGTATCATTTACAAGTGAATTAAAGCTCAGAGAAAAGAGACTTTCCTGCTTCCCACAAGGTGTCAGTGAAAAAATAGATATTATCTCAAATTCTTGTTCTCAAATCTCTGCTTTTTCTATTAGATATAATTATACCCATCATATCAAAATGCTACATTCCCTCCCAATGTAAGTCACCGTTGGTTTAGAGATCCTAGGAGTGTCACAAATCCACATACAGCTTCTGAGAAACAGGATTATACATCTGGATATTTAACACATTCAGTATGACAGGTTACGGAAAATGTCAGGCTGATGTTGGACAAGTCGCCCCTGCTTCTCAGTGAGACAAGAGAAGAGCAAGACTTAAAAACTACCTGTTTCCTCTCAGAATCACTCGTGTAGAAGCAGATCCAGTGCACTTCTTTCCGAGCCAAAGGCACTTCCCTGCTATAGCCCATTCCACTGAAGTCCGTACTCTTAGCCAAGGAAAGTGCAATCTAGGTTAAGATGGTAAAAAGGAACCCTTTTCTCTCCTTGAAGCTTGGCCCTGAGCTACCATCTGTTGCCAATCTTCCTCGTTTTTTTTTTTTTCCTCCCCAAATCCCCAGCACATAGTTGTATGTCCTAGTTGTAAGTCACCCTAGTTCTTCTATGTGGGACGCCACCACAGCATGGCTTGATGAGTGGTGCTAGGTCCACACCCAGGATCTGAACCCATGAACCCTGGGCCACCAACGCTGAGCACGTGAACATAACCACTCAGCCATGGAGCCAGCCCCATAAAGGAGCCCTTTCTGTCTTAGATTGTCCATAAGCTAGGACAAGATAATCTGCGGCAAAGACCCTCCCCCCTTATTCTGAGGAAGCTGTAGACACACGCTATGCAAGTCATACTAAGTCGTTTTGAAACCAATCCAATTAGGCTTTGCCCATCACCTACCGTAAGGGTATAACAAGAGAGCTTAAGAGAGAGGTTTAGAGAATCTCTTTGGAGAAGGCTAATGGAGTCCTCCTTGCCTCAAACCAAGGGAGACGGGTTTCAGGAAACAACTTAAGTGTAATGTGCTTGCTGGAGTTTGTAGGGGTGGGGACTAGTGCTGGAATCACAATATAACAGCCTAAAAGTCTGCCAAAATGGACGCTCACTCTCAGAATTTGTCAGAGCTAAGGCAGTGTGAATTTTTTGTGGGCCAGATACGGACCCAGGGAAGCGAGCAGGACTGGACTGTCCTGACAGGAACCCCATCTAAGAGGACTGCCTGGAGGAAGAGATGATCCCAACAAGAAGTGGATGGCTGAGAACCACTGCTAAGAGGGGAACCTGCACGGTCACCTAGGAGCCGTGGCCAGTGCTCAGGGAATGCTGGAGAGAGGGGGGCAGGGGGGTGAGGGTGTGACAGACAGACAGAGCGAGCGTATTTAAAGGAAGACTTCTCCACTTGGGAGTAAGCTTGGGTTTGAGGGGAGCACAACGCAGTAGAATTAGCACAGAATTTCATGTGTACACGGCCTGTTGTTTCAAATCTTAAATGGGTCTGTGACCAAATATGGTTAAGAACAGCTGCCCTAAAAGACGTAAATATCCCTCATAAAAGCTCTCAGCAGAGGTTTTTGACGAGACTTGTGTGGCAATAATTTCAAAACTGTACTTCCTGATGAGGACCTGGTGTGCAGCGGGTCTGCTGCTGACCAAGTGCTCATGCATCTGCTTTAACCATCAGCCAAGCTGTGAATGGGACCCCCAGTGCCATACGAACCCCCAGGAACCTAGGACGACGACCAGGGCCCTGTAGCACTTCCTCCCAGAAAGTCATTCTCAGTCCATGCTAATCTCTAACCAAACACTAGGGACCACCAACCTTAACAAAACAGTGCAAAGACTGGTCACTCTGCGGTCCTAAGGATGGCATAAACTCCAGAAGGAATTTGCTGCACTGATCTTATCTAATAATAGAAATAGTAGCTAAAGCAAAAAGTTGATGCTGATGCTGGACTCCTCAAAAGAAAAAACACAAAAACCTTGGTAATACAGTTTCCCAGGCTTTTCTTTAATCTCTATTTACATTTGGTTTCATTTCTGCCTAAAAATATCCACCATGTATTCAATAACAGAACAAAGTCAGCCTTAAAATGTTCACAAAATGGAGTGTATTAAAAGTCATCCCCAGTATAATTATCCCATATTATTTTATGGCTGTATAATTCATGGCATATGAAACATTCTTAACTATATATGATCTCAATAAAGAGAAATGTACACTCACACACATATCTACAGAAAAACACTGGAAGAATATGCACTAAAACATTAATAATGCTACATCTGATGCAATCATGGTTTGACTGTTTTCATAATTTTATAGTTTTCTGTATTTTCTAAGTTTTATACAATGAACATGTTGCTTTTATAATCAGATTCTATAATAACCCAACTTACTCTGCAAGGCTTGCTCCTAACAACTGGGCTGCCAGAAAACTCCTGGTGTGTTCATTTCTTCTCTTTAAAAAGTTCTGGCCACTTTGCATAACTGGGTCCAGAGTCATAAAAGTAAATGCCTGCATTGTACTACAGACCTGTCCCTCCACCTGCACAGTTTTCAACTGGATAATTGTGAATAAGGGCAGAATTTTCATAATTTTCAGTTATTTGGTACACATTTCGATTGTTTTCATAAAATAAATATGAATTCAGTTCTGAATAAGTATGAAAACAAGGATTTCAACCTCAAAGAGTTTTAAGTGAACAAAGTTACTTTAAAAAGTATTCTCAGGGGCCAGCCCTGTGGCTTAGTGGTTAAGTTCAGCTTACTCCACTTAAGGGGCCCAGGTTTGGCTCCTGGGTGAAGACCTACACCACTCGTTGGCAGTGATGCTGCAGTGGCAACCCACACACAAGAGAGAGGAAGACTGGCACAAATGTTAGCTCAGGGCAAATCTTCCTCAGCAAAAAAAAAAAGTATTCTCATTCTGTGTGTGTGAGAGTGTGTGTGTGTGTGAGAGAGAGAGAGAGGGGCAAAATTAGGCAATCTGAGTTACTCCTTAAGATTGAAAAATATTTTGGATTTTGCAAATACTATCATCTCCAGACTATCTCAGAGAGCTACCATATAAGAGCAAATATGAGCAAGTCCCTACATCAAAACTAAACTCTATGACAAAAAGGAGCAGACAGAACATAAGTAAATGAAGTCAAACAGGAAAAAGGTAGGAACATATAATGAAAAACCCAGGTTGACCTATGTCAGGTCTCCCCCCATACAACCTGAGGTGCCGTGGGCCCTGACTGAGGGCAGCTCCCTAGGTGGACCCACAAATTAGAAGCCTACTCAGCAAGTGTGAGGCAGCTGGTGCCACTCCGGTCACCCCCTCCCCTCACGTACACGTTTCCCACACCCCTCAATCCAGTGATAGAGCAAAGAGAGAAGGACTGAACCAGACAGAACTAGCTGGTTGTCTTGAAGACCTGGGGATACAGAAATGCCTGGTGAACTGGGTGGCTGGCCCTCACAGAACCCTTGTGAGAGACTATCCAAGCTCAGATGTTTCCAGAACCCCTATGAATGATGGTTTTGTAAACCTAGGTCTTAGCAGCTGGAAGCGGGCAACTTTTGGTGCCTACAAACCAATTCCGCTAGTGATGGGACAACCTCCACAACAGCCCAGAACTTGAACCCGCCCTGACTAGTCAGGCTCCATCTACCCTCCTTTCCTCTTTCATCTCCTTTTCCATCTTCTTCAGCCAAGTTCAGCCCCCTCAGAGATGCCTAGGTTAGAGCTGCAAGAAACTTATATTAATTGCTGTCACTTGCTGATATTGCTTAAATCTATGTCTGATCTCTCCCAACACATACTTCAAATGCACTGCAGGACTTTCAACACGAGGGAAGGGAGAGAGCCTGAGAAGGGGACAATTCAAAGTGGTCCGTCAAGACTTTTTATAAAGCTCAATGTGTTTTTCTAAGAGTGGATAGGAAGCATCCCATGACGTATAGCACACTGTTTAGTTATTAAGACACTGGAAACTTCAGGAAACTTCTATCCCTCCCCATATCTTCCTGAGAAGAGCAGCCACCAGGAGATGTGTGCACTGCCCCTTTGAGCCTGGTGGTCACGCCTCTGGGCTCGGCCCCTCCAGTCCCTCCCCAGCCTTCCTCAGTCAGCTACACAAGCCCAGAAAATACACTCCTCGTGTTCAAGAGCCTGAGGCACAGTCTACATTCAACAATTGGCATAGACTGAAATGCAAGACAAAAATCTAACCCAGTCCTCTTCCCAGTTATCAAAAAGAGCCCTTTACCAGTTAAAGCTTTATGCAAAATAGTGGTTACTGCTAAGAGAGCTCTTTTAATAATGCAGGACAGGCATTTCACACGCTTTAGCTTATTTCATCCTCATAACAGTCACTTTACAGATGAGGAAACTGGGCCTCTGAGAGGTTAAGTAAAGGGCCCCACAGCCCTTGTAACTAGCCAGTGACACAATCTGGATTCTATCCACATCTTGCTGATTCCAAAGCGTATGCTCTTTCAACCACCTCAGCTGCTGCTGGATTTTAGTCGAACACACACCCTTCCATTCCTTTCTCACAACAGAGAAAAGGGGGGGCTCATAAACCTAAGCCTTCATAGGGCATGTGCTCAGGGGCAGGGGCTACTCCAGTCTAGGTGTGGGAGCTCCAACAGGGACTAAGCCAAGGCCCTGGTCAAGGAGCTCAGAGCAGTGTCCAATGGCAGAAAGTGACCACAAAAGGGTGGCTTCGAGGGGCACATGGGAAAGGGGGGAGCTCAGGCAGGCTTTGTCCACTTGTTCTGGCCCCAGGCTGGTAGGGCAGTGGGAGCCATCTTTACCCAGCTGGGGAGCCACCTCCCACAGCCCTCTCTTCCTCCTCTGCACAGTTATCCCAGCTTCAACGCTATAGGGGTGATTTGAAATATGACAGAATGCATGGAACTACTCAGAGAAAGGCTTCTGCCCACGGAACCAAAAATTCCCATAGAATTATCTAAGACCTGTTCAAAACACAAAATAGAGGCATAGCAGCAGAGACTAGATTCTAGGGTCCACCCTCTGCCTGGACACATTGAGCGGGATGGGGACAGACCAAGCCCAGGGCACCCACAGGGCAGAGGCCAAGCTCTCCATTCAAACAAAACGAGGCTCCAAACCTCTACAAAGCGCCCCCATCGCTCCCCAGGGTCCTACTTGTGAGTGACATTTAACCTCCTGTTCTCTTCAGCTTTAGCATCCCACGGGAAACCTCTTAATGTGACCAGGTTCAGAAAGCCTCCGACACATTAAAGTGTGCCTAATCCTTTCAGCGTAAGGGATCATCATTTCAGAGAAAACTTCAGCACCAGCTCACACAAGTGCAATTTCCTCTGAAGTTATTATCCCAGCTGGAATTTGAATGTTTGAGCATTTCAGATGCCCCGGGAAAGCTCCCCAAACATTCAAGAACTGCACTTCTCCCTCTAACCCATTCTCCGCTCGGATCTTACAGTCACCCATTTCGGCTAATGAGCATCTTTGCTTATTAAGAGTTCTATTCCCACCGCTTTGCAGGTCCCCCCTGGAGGCATACTCCCATCTTCCCACCCAAACTGCCCCTGGGAAAGCGACTCTGAAGTCAGAATTAGGGCTAGCCGTCTGTGGTCAAGCAGCAGCAGAAGCAGATGAATTATAAGCGAATGAAGATTCTCTTCCTATGCACAGGGAGCAGCCACAGAACCTCTAGAAAGAAAACGACTCCAGCATAGCTTGAAAAGTACAGCACATAAAGCTCAAGGTGAATTTTCTGAAGAGTTTAAGAATGAACTGTTTCCAGACCATGGCCAGCTAATGAATCTGGATATTGGGTGGGATTTCTTAACCTCACCCAGAATACTGCGGACTTCTCTTACCCCACTCTCCTTCAACAAAGGCATAAACAGAAGCTGCCAAGCCCAGGTTATAGAAAGAAAAGGACCTAGGATCCCACCTGCTACGGTGTGTTCCGGGGGAAATGTCCGGCTGTGTAGGTGATTCTCCTTTGGATAATGAAGCAAATCTTGGGAGAGGATTTGCAGGCACCGGGGTCTGCGGCAGGTGTTCAAAAATGAGTACACACACTGCCTTGTGAGGAAACAAAACCAGGCATTTCTGAGTGAAAAAACTACCACAACCTTTTCAGGACAGGTTTTGCCAAGAGTCCGTGCTAAATGCTGGTTCTTTCCTTTAGACTGAGTTTACATTCTTTAAGTGATCAGGCTGGCCATCATGCACAGAACTAAACTGAGATTTCTCTGCACTGTTCTTTTTTTCCTGAGAATCAAAGAACGTGTTAGTAATGGCTGAGCATCCTTTAGCAAGGATCTTTTTTGCGGTGGAGAGCGATTGACAGAGACTGGATTAATCTTCCGCAGCTCTAAGTAGGGCATTTTTCTAGGCAAGATCCTCAGGGAAAAGAGAGGCACACAGAAAGTGCATAATTTACAGAGCACAGCTGGTAACATCACTGTGCACCTTCAGACTCAAGCCCGAGGCTGGGACCCATCTTATAGTGCATGTAAATGTCAGCTTTGGGGAAACAAAGTGAAAAGCCAGTGCGATTCTTTATTTAATATGCTTGTCCCAGGAGTTTCAGCCTTGGAACAAAGAATCAAGGAAAATCAGCCCTCTTCCATTGCTGATGGGTCTGAACAAGTTACAAGGACCCCAGCTGAATCTCTGTCCATAGGTGTTGCCAACCAGCAACAGCAATAGGTCTTTTTCTGTCATGCAGGCAAAAATCTAGCCTGAGCAGGAAAGATAATGGGATGGTTAGATTCGTTCTACCTCCTTTGTTTCTATGATTGGTAAAGGTAACACACAGCAAACTGACTCCTTTTTGACTTTTTAAAAAATGTGAAATCTACAGCCCAGAATCAAATGCTATAATCCTCGAATGAAGCTTGGTCCATAAAAATAACATTTTGTGACAATAGGGGAAAAAAAGGAAGAAGGAGAAGCTGCCACTGCCATCCTACTCTGACTCGGAACCAAGTGACAAAGACATTTCTCCAGGTGCAGAAGGGAATCTCAGTTCCAATATAATTTGATGCCAAGTCCACTGTAAAGATGCTTTTATAAAAAAAAAAACTCAGAAAAGGAAGCAGCGTCAGACTGCTCTAACGATTTCACTACTCAGCTCCTCTCTCACCCATCACGTTGCACAAAAATATCATCACGTACTTGTGGCCTAAGCCTGAACAAAGCGTTCTCGCTGGCATCTCACCCTTTCCTCCTGCTCTCTCAAAAAATGACATTGTTCTTGCCCTCAACCCCACAGAGCTGGCCAACATCCCTCCTGTCCCCAGGGGCCTGGTGAGACTCAAACTAGGCCTTCCATAGACACTCTGAACACGGCTGAGGGTCACTCCCTTCGGGGAAGGAGACAGATGTCAAAACGCTTCCTACCCAATTAAAGGTGACCAGATTAAGTCTCCCTGCCTATCAAGACCAATATACTTGAGGGTTCACCACTTTATCTAAATAGAAAACCATTAACAAATCACATAGCTTCAAGGCTTCTATTTGGAGTGCCTACCTGGTGCTAAACACAGTACTATGCGCTTTTCACTCATTCTGCCAATTTTCTTCTCACACAATCCTAGGAGATCGGTATCATTAGTTCTACTTTATAGATAAGGAATCTAAAGCTCAGAGAAGTTAAGAAAATTACCCATGGTCATTCAATAAGCCCCAAAATTCATTCTCAACATCAATGCCGCTCTATGCTGCCCAGAGAATAAGAGATCCCATGCTGAGAGTGAAGGGTGAAGAAACTTGGAACCAGGCATAGTACTGCTTTTCACTGGGCTAACCTTTCATTATAATTCCAAATCAAATGTAAGTGTAAATATAGCTACTATCCAATTTAATGCTGATCTCTCTGATGAGGAGAAAATAGGAAAAACACATCAGAAGTGGATTACTTGGTGACCACTGTCATTTGCAAAATTTAAACACTTAAAACAGACACATCATAAGCAAAAACGTCAGCTCAGAAAGGAACATTACTACAGAAAACTGCTCTTATATATGCAGCCAGAAGGCTTCAGGCATTGCTAAAACAGCACATTAAAGAGAAAGAAGCCTCATTCAATGGTTTAAAACTAGGCTGGAAAAAATGGTTAGCATTATAACTACTGACAAGAGTTAAAAACAGTTTATTCTGTTTGATGGCTGAGTACTGATCAAACAGTGAAGAGGAAAACACTGCACATATCCAGCACTAACAAGATTTTTGCTTTTCCTTCCGAGCACAAGTCATTTCTCTCTGGCCAACTGGTATAAAGTCACGTATGGTAGAAATGAAGAAAATGTTCCCATGAAACAAAAGCTAACACAGCACGTGTTTTGCATGGGCGTATGCGGCTGTGTGGCAGCAACATGGTGTTTGTGGGAAGACTATTTGGAACAAGGGCCAAGAGGCCCAGAGTAGACTCTGAAGGCCCCTATCTGAACTGTGTGACCGAGGGCAGTCCCCACTAGGGTTCTCAACATCGTCATCATCTAAACAAAGGAGGAGCTTGACCATGAGGGACTGGTCTCTGCTAAAATTCTGTTTCACACTTTCAGATAATGTTAGTTTGTGGCTGTAACATTGATGGGTTCCATTCCACATAGAAATCCCAGGACAACGTCTGCCCCCACGGGTTAGCAGGGCAGCCAGTCTCCAAGCACAGCTCTGCAAGAGTGGTCACCCATTGGGAGCAACATGAGGGAAATCAAGGAAGTCAAGGCTGAGCCACCGAGCAGAAAGAAGGTGAGTACCATGAGGCAACAGGAGACAGGTTTCAAGGACTTGTTAAAAAACAAACTGAATATAATGTCTCTTGGCAGCTTTTCAGTAAAGGACTAGACAGTACATCTTTTTGGCTTTATAGGTCATATGGTCTCTGTCACACCTACTCAGTTCTGCAGATATAGCAGGAAAGCAGCCACAGACGACATGTAAAGAAATGGATGCAGTTATGCGCCAATAAAACTTTATTTACAAGATTGGGCAGCAGCCAGATTCAGCACATGAGCTGTTTGCCAAGCCCTGAGACAGAAGGTGATTCCTCTAAGTCAAAACAACCCACAAAACGCTAGCAGCGCCTGCAGAGAGCCCACAGGCCACTCCTGTTGGCCAAAGCCCAGGGTCTCCACATGAGGTCGCTGTAAGGACTGCCACTCCGCCTGACATTAAAGCCCCATCTGAACACGCCAGGACCACACGCACCACCGCTCAGAAAGCAAGGAAGAACACCATGTTCACTTTTTATGAAGCCTGCCTGATAGCAAGTCTGGGATGTTTTCACAAACCTGTAAGCAATCCGGTCTGGTGATTTATTCCAAATGTTGACTCTCCTTTGAATGTGGTGCCCATGGTTACAGAACATGAGGGGGTGGTGGGAGGAAAAGGCAGGGAGGATGAGGTACCCTAAAGATAATTTCTACTTTAGAGTCTTTCAAAAAGACTGATGACCATTTCCAAGGAAGTGAGCTTACAAACTATAATTTTACAACTAGATTTTCAGTGAGCAGGTCCATTTCAAGTGAATCAGAGAGAAGCATGTTCGTTTCAATGAGATGGCGTAGGATCTCAGAGGGCACAATAGTTGACTTTTTATACTTAACGAAAAAAGAAAGCCAATTATATCCTGTACTGCCTAAACAGAGAATTTTTTAAAACTCTACAAAGCATTCACAGTTGTGGCTCATTTCACTGCAGAACATCTGAAAGAGTATTTTGTTACATTAAACGTTAGGAGAGCAACTAACTACTTGAGACTAAATTATTTTCTTGGGTATTTGGTAATTACTGGTTTGCAATATAAGGAAGGATGTTAATTTGCCTTCCAGAGAGCCACTGCTTTAAAATGGTTTTAACAAAGGGAGAATTTAAGGACTCTGCTCTGAGGACATGAATTCTAGGTCATTAGTTTTAGTTCTTGATGGTCAAAAACGGCATCTGGGCCTAATTATTCACACGTGTATCTAGTGGGCAACTGTTTGGCTAATATATTTTAAGAGGTCGGCATTTTTAGTGACGGAGCTGTAAACACAAGGTTTATTATTTTGTCTCAAGAACAAAGTTTCTTATATACCAAATGCTAATTTCTCAGGCTTCCTCTACTATAGAAACTACTTTAGGCTCAGCATTATTTTATACTAATTTGACCATAAGTTTTGGTTAGAGTGTAAAGAGGGCCAAAAGCACCTATCTCTGGGTGCTCCAGCACCCCGAGGCCACCAAGGGAATCTGCAACTAGCAAAGCCCAGAGATCCTAAAAGGCGGAAAAAGCCATTACAACCAGGAAGATGAATCGAGGGTCTCAAAAGATTTACCGGCTTCCTAGATCATTCCCCGGGGCCAAAGAAGGGACAGGCCAGGGTCCCAGAATGTCTCCACCCCTTGTCTTTCGCAGCCTGAAATTCTACCGTCCATTTCCTTGGTCCTATTATCTCTAACATCTTTATATAGTAATGAAATTACTTTCAAAAGCCACCAGTCACATATCTATGTTGCAACACAAAGTGGTTCAGATTTAGCCAAGCAAAGCGTCTAGAGAATAAGACCTACGACGAGTTTGTATGTAAGTGGAAGGGAAGGTGTCAAAGCTTGGAGGCACACTGGGGACAGAGAGGTTGTTCCATAGTGAGGGGTGCTGAACAGCCAGGAACACCAAGAAGATGAGCGAACTAAAACCTGAAGAAGAGAAAGGAGAGAGGAGGATAGAGACCCCAAGACAAATGTCATCTCCTCTATTTGCATCCTGCCTGATCAGGGCAGGGCATGACACAGCAGTTTTCACCACATGCAAAGTGCACCAAACTCTCAGAATCCTCCTTAACAAAAAAGGCTTGCTTTCAGTGATCCTTCAGCTTATCTAAGTATCAAGATTATTGAAGATACCAATCTTTAGGATTAACAACGTAATCTGTTGTCAAATTATAATGTAATTTTTAAAAATTCTGATGAAATAAGAATAGCTACATTAGAGGCCCTATACCAACTTGATTGTCAGGAGGCCACATTACCACTACCGGCGGCAGGACACCAAAGAAGCTAAGAGTAGGGGCTGCGAAGGCAGATGGCCCAATTTTGAAACTACTCTGACGCATATGAGCTGTGTGACCTTGCACAGACTATCTAACTTCTGTATCAGTTAACTCATCTGTAAGACACAGACAGCAATATTACTCACCTCGTATGGCCTCTGTGAAGATTCAAGGAGTTACGACAAAGAGAGAGCATATAGTGGTACCTGGCATATTGTCAGTACTCAATAAACATTACCTGATACCACCTACCCTTTACTGTAAATAATTATGTTCCATGAAACAAGACGCGGTGCTCAGGTCTGTATGGTCAGAAAGGCTCAACCCATTTATATTTCCATCAGCAGCATATTGCAGCCTATAACCCCACAAGTAATAACTGTTAAAATAGAAAAGGCAACCCAAGCCCAGGCATGCCACATGTTCCTTTGCATGGCTTCCACACACACTACAGAGCTGTCAGGAGTCGCGAAATGATGACTACAAGTACTTTGATCTCCTTGGAGAAAGGTTCCATGTAAATACTGAGGATTACGTTACTGGAGAAATTTATAAGGAAACGAGGCCTCCTACACTGAAGTTGGAGCACATTCCATAAATACATTAAAAGAATTACGTTTTTAATTTTTTAACAGGAGCCAATTTTGAATATGAGAAGCCGGTACAGACACTGTTAAATACAATGGCACAGATTCCTTACATAGCTTTCGACTAACCAACTAATTCTTAACAGTTTTGCTTCATGCTTTCTCTCAGGCACCAAAAGTTGGGGAAGCGGGCAGGCAGAAACTTACCCCCAGCATTTCCAAGAGTTTACAAGAAATGATCTGGTTGCACTTTTAGCAATTTTTATTCATTGCATGCCAAAATGAAAGAAAGAAAAAAATGACATGAACCAAACTCCATCACGTCTATCTAGTATATAGCCAGAAAGGAGAACTATGCCAGGAATGTGCCTGACCACAATATCAGGATTTCTAGAGAGCCAGGGTCCCAGGAAACATGGCTAGGCCTGACCACAGTGTCCACTGACACATGGCTGTATCATGTGTATGCAGAGGAAACAGAAGGTCCATTCTGAGTGGACTGATGCAGAAACTTTTCCCCCTGCCAGCAAAGAGCTGTATGATCAAGCACACAGACAAAAGTCTCCTGGCCCACAGTATGCTCATCTGTAAAATGAGAGAGTTGTACAGATAAAACAGAACACAGAGGTCCCTCCCAGTTCTAAATTTCTGTGACACCGAGTCCCTTTATTCTAGCACCTCCCTGCGGAATATTTTCCTCTTTTCTCTTAGGTGTGTCCTTAAACTGGGTGATAGACAAAGCCTGAGTTTATTAGAGCCCATGCAGAATTCGCCAGATGTCCACCTCAAAGGCCTCTCCAGGACTCTCTATAGCTTTGCCCTACACATGGGCACCAAAATCCAGCCTACACTGCCCTGCGTATCAGCCTAGAGAAAGGGATGCCTTCTCCCAGTTCAAACGAAAGCACCCCACATCCTAGCAGCCCTGCCCAGAAATGCGAACTTTTTCACAACCACAAAAAGCATAAAACTACCTAAGGAAGAAAATGATCATTCAATTCAACACATGAGGGGGAAAAAAAAATTAAATGCCCTTTAAAGAGAAACTCTGACTTCTTATAGCACCCACATCTTCATTTTTCACTCAGTCTTATTTATTAAGGAAAATAGTTAAATATTTCATTCTCAGTGACTGTGATCCCATTTCCAAACACCAACTTCGGCTGCTCTTCTCAGAGTATTCTCCTCGCAATATCCTGGCTGTGTCTGTACAGAGGGCAAGGGCCTCCTGAGCCTAAGATCAAGCATTTGGTGAATATAAACCGTGTGAACCACACTATAAAAATAGCTCAGAAGTTCTCAGCTTTGACATTTCCATGTCTCCTTTTCATTGCTTCCTTCGCAGAGAAGTTTATATAAAGTAATGTCCACCTAAGATAAAGACTCTGTCCCCATTTTCTGTCTCTACAAGCAATAAAAACCCAATCCAATTTGTTTTTTAAAGAGGAAGTAATCCAAAAATTCCTCCTAAAATGCTTTGAAAATTAGATTCGCGGAAGTAATCAGCGAGAACTATTCTCTCTCATTGGAGTAACTTCATAATTCTGTGGCCAAAAGATCACTCCCAGATTCACAAATGCCTTTTTTGCCCAGATCTCTCAATACCTGGTAGACTCTGGGACTAAAAGGAAATGTACAAATACACATTTGTAAACTATTTCCTCCCGTGACTAATCTATGATCATGGATTGGGAATTTTTTTGATGTGTTTTTCCCCTTTGACCAAAGCTATTTTCCCTGGAGAAGTTCCAACAATATACTGCTAACATACTCCCATTGTGGAATTCATCTGGAAAATTTTGCAACTTAATAAAAAACATCTCAGCTATCTAACGGGTGTCTCTATGGACCTGCAGATTGGAGACCAAAGACATGCAGTAAATATTTTTGGTCTAGCACAAAAGGAGTTTGGAGATGTGTGCGACTGAGTTTATTTGTTTGTAATAATTTACTGAAGAAGTTGGGACACTTTGTTCACGTACATTTGGTTTGGGGGTTAAGGATCTGGAGATTCAAATGTACATAGTGCCTGACTCAGTAGGAGCTCAATAAATATTTGCTGAACGACTGAAAGCTTCCAGTCTTGGACTTACTAGCTGCTGCCGTGATGCAAGACAGTGAAATTCTTGGAGCTTTAATTTCCACAGTTAAAGAAATGGGGCTTGTACGGTCAAGTCTCATTATTCACAGTAGATATGTTCTATAAGGTCGCCATAAATTCTGAATCAGCAAATACTGAAGCATTGCTCCTAGGGGAGGTTCGGGGGTAGGGTTCCTGCAAGCCTCTGGTCACAACATATTCGTTAACTGATCAATACATAACCTTGTTTTATGTGTGTTTCTGTTTAAAGACACCTTATTTAACAAATATTGGTTCTTTACCATGGAAGTCACAACCAACACTATAACTCCTGCCCGAACAAAGCTTATCTAACACGTATTTTCTCCATAAGGCACATCACAGCCTCAGGAACACTAGACAGCACTTCAGCACTACGCTTGAGGGCCATTTTAAACAGTGGAATCACCAAGGAAAAAAAACACAAAAATGCAAAAAACTTGGTGGTAAGTAGACCACAAAAAAGGACACGTGTTGACAGTATGAGAGCTGAAACAAGAAGGCAGAGCCTCGCCTTGTTCAACTTCAGCTGGGAATATGTGCACTGGGATGCTCAAGTTTTTCACTACTCTGCACATGTCTGTCAATGATCATGAAAGCCCCACACATACTGATTTGGGTGTTACAAACAAATGTTAGCAAGCAGGTAAATTCACAAGTATGTAATCCACAAATAATGAGGATGGAATGTACTTTATTCATTCTCCAAATATTGAGTGCCTCAATGCTAGCCACTGTGGTCAGAAGGTGACCAGAAAAGACAGGTTCCTTCTTCAATGTGCTAATAGTCCAGTGGAGGGAAAAATTAAATAATCACCCAAATACACAATTGCAAAGTGTGATAACTGCATGATTTAGAAGATATGGGGGGGGCTGGCTCCATGGCTGAGTGGTTAAGTTCACGCGCTCTGCTGCGGCGGCCCAGGGTTCGGATCCTGGGCACGGACATGGCACTGCTCGTCAGGCCACGTTGAGGCAGCGTCCCACATCCCACAACTAGAAGGACCTGCAACTAAGATATACAACTGTGTACAGGCGGGGGTTTGGGGAGATAAAGCAGAGAAAAAAAAAAAGATTGGCAACAGTTGTTAGCCCAGGTGCCAATCCTTTAAAAAAAAAAAAAAAAAAGAAGATATGGGGATGCATAAAAGAAGAACCATAATCTAACAGCAGGTTCAAGAGGATCATGACACTTAAGCCCAGTATCAAAGCACAGGTTGGAGTTATCCAGGTGGAGGGCAGGGAGAGCTGGCACACAGAATAAATGCAAGAGCCCTAAGGCAAGTTTGGGGGCAAGTAAGTCAAGTCCCATATGTTAAAGGTATACAATAGCAGAACGAAGCCTAAAGAATGGCTCCAAGTTCAATGTGCTTAATATTTAAAAATGAATGACTTTAAAAAAAGACTTACTGAATATTTCCCATGAGCCAGGCACCAGGCATGGTGCCAGGGACACAAAGAGGATAAGATATTGTTCTAACTGTCATGGAGCCCATAATCATGGGGAGAGTGGGGGAAGACCCCTTGTGGAAAGTAGAGCAGACACACGCTTTATTAACAACACGAAAAAGCAATGTCAAGCACAGAGGAGGAGACTAGTGTTTTTCTCTGGAGTAGTTACGGAAGGATGCACAGAGCAGATAACATCTGAGCTGAGTTTTAAGGATGGTAGTGAGAATTTGCTGGAAGAGTGGAAAGAGCATTCCAAGACAAGAGGGAACACCAAATGAACATATGTCCTGATTTGCCCAGGACAGTCCCTGTGTTTGCTTATTATGTCAGTAATTATTATTAGTGGCCCTTTCATTCTCAAAAGTGTCCTGACTTGGATGACAAAGTCTTCACCAATGTCGCCGAGTTCAGTGAGGCTAGGACTTGGGAATGGGGAAGTGGAAGTGACGGAGCTATGAACTGATGTCAGTGGGCCAGCCAAGCAGAGCTGGATACCTTCGGATTGGCTGTTTTAGGAAGATGACAGTCAGCAAAATGGAAAAGAGTCAAAAGGAAGACAGGTCAGAGACTAAGACCAGAGGCCATTATTTAGGGCAAGAGATGAGCTGAATGGCAATGGGGCTAGACTGAAAAGATCTAGTTCATGAGTCACATGAGACAGAAGGGACAGGCCTTGATATCAATTGAGTGAACTTGGAGAATTCTGAAAGGCAGGGAAGAAATAATTGTGGTTAACTCCCAGAATTCCAGTCTGAGAGACTGGGAAGTTGGTGGTGAAGCCACTAACTGAGACATGAACACAGAAGTGGAGGGGGAGGAGCAGCAGGAGAAATGATTTCTGCTTTGAACATATTGTGTTTGTGGAGCCTGCAGGACCTCCAGGGAGATAAGGGCAGTGGGCAAATGGAGCTTTCGAGAAAAGAAAGAACTGTCCATATATATTCGGCATTTGAGGATGAAGTACAAGAGAATAGATGAGATCACTCTAGGTGGTGATGGGATGGGCACACAGAGAAGAGACCCACTGTAAGAACCCTAAGCATTAATCCACCCCATCTAAGACATGCTCAATAAACACATGACTCTGAAAAGAACAGGTGTATTATACAAACACTGCTTTAACATAAATCCTCTACCCACCTCCACTCCCAGTCTTTGATCTAGGCTGCCACAATTAAGTACCCCCTCCTCTTTAGGAACTACTGGCCCTCTAGTGATCTGAAAACACCAACACTTAAAAGGTGAGTTAAGGCAGAGGCAAAGTGAAACACTGATAAGAAACAAGAACAGGGTCCGCCTTCTTAAATACCTTTCCACTGGCTTCCTCTTAGGAATTGCATTTACTTGTATAAGCCAGTAGCTAAAGTCAGCCTTGACTTCAAGACGCCACTGCAACGTTCTCATGATCTCCTCACGGTTTTTGCAAAGGAGTAATCATACACAAAGGCCAAAGCAGTTATATGCATCAGCTGGCATTCTCCTCTAAGTGCGTTTGCAACCATCTGAAAACCCAGAAGGCCCAGCTGTGCTGCTGTCAACTAGGCGCTCCTCCTGAAACAGAAGCTCACACATAAGGACAGAAGCAAAGATCTCAGTTCACCAGCTAGTAACCATCTTCAGGAGTCAGAGGATGTTCTCCGTCCCAGCATTTTAAACCCGATTTTGATTATGGTACAGAAAATGTGTTGACTTCTGCTCGGTTTACTGGATTTAAGACCCCCGATGGTTAACAGCAACTAAAAGGCCCGCTTAGATAGCTGATAATAAGAAGGAGGAATCCACAGGAATTTTTTATCCCATTCTAAATAAGTGTTGAATAGTCATTGTTAAGCTTACCAGATGAAGCAACCTATTGTGCAAATTCTTCAAAAAAGTAGGGGCATATCACACCATTTTTAGCCACCAATTTATCTGGCTATGCTCATATTTTACAGATCCAACTGCAAAGACCTCAATCTCATGGAAATATTTGTGTATCACTTCACGACGTACAGACAATAGGAAAATATGTGATTGTCTTCTGAAGGCAAAATAAAAGCTACCCCCTGGATGCTGAGGGGGATTGCAATCAAGAGCAGCAACATTTACAGGTCTGAGTTCATTTATATACTCCAGGCCAAGCGCGTCTCGGTTAAGTGTTTCCCACTGAAAAACGTACCGCTCACCAGGAGACAGAGCACGTGGGTCTAGCGAACACAAACATCTGTTTGCTTTGTGGCGTTACTGTCAGCTGAGGAACGTGACTGTAACGGAGCAGGAACACTGGGAGGCCTGGAGTTAATCCATCAAGTTCACCAACATGTGGAGGATACATCATGTGCAAAACACTCTCATGAATATGCTGGGGGTGATGCCAAAGCCACAGAGAGCGAAGGACGCAGACTACCCTCAGAGGGATTGAAGTCTTTTTACAGAACAAAAGCATCAATATTTTAATGGCCTGTTGGGAAAGTTCCCTCTATTTTTGAGAAAGCCAGGAGCAAAGGACATTCTGCATGAGGCTACAGCCAGGTGACATGAGCCAGCAACTGTGATCACCCAATAAGGATGCAGAGCCTGTGGAAACTGCCACATCATACACATGGACAGGGTTTGCTATTATCATAAAAGTTACAACAAAGCTACAAGGCACATTTTTAAAGCTACAAGTCACATTTTTCTACTTCGTGAGGAATGTATGCTCACTCCAGAAATATTAGGATCCACGTATTCCTCCAGGGTCCAGGAGAAAAATTTTATGATGGAGGTATTTACAAAGATGTGCACAGGGTTGGGGAAACCAACCCAGGACGTGAAGCACCGAGGGGCTAGCAACAGCAGGAAGCTGGCACCCCCACGGGCCAGAGGGGGGTTGTGGCCCTTTCATGGGGGCACACAGCCAACATCAATACACAGCATGGGAGGAAGGAAGCTGGGGAAGAAACATTCCAACCCCTCCTTCCACCCTCTGCTTCGGATGCTGGTGCTGTCATTGGCTAAACCCAACAGGAAGCCAGAAGGCATCTGATTCATCCACAGAGTCAGGCTCTGGAACCCAGGACACAAAGCAGGATTGAAAAGGGTAGACAGTGGGTCTGGAGGGGCAGAGACTACCCAGACAGAAAATCAGGATGAAAACAGAAAATTACCAATAACCCCACTACAGTATATACAGTCACTTAAAAATTTAAGATTGGAAAAAAATTCATGTATTATATATATACACATGCTTTTATCTATAAAAATGGATACACACTCTTCATATGGAAACATATATTTCATAAAATATTTAAACAGCATTCCATCGTATGAATACTTTAAATTACACCTCCATTATTGCATTTTAGGGTTTGTTCTCAAAATTTTTATATTAACAAAATAGATTCAACAGGTTTACAGCCCTATCTTTCTACACACCCCTAATGATTTCCTTAGGATAAACTCCTAGACGTAGAGTCTACAGTTTGCTAAGGCCTCCAACGTGTACAGCCAATTTGCCAGGCACATTATAAATATGAAACATAGTGGTTGTGCTGGATGCTGGTTTTATAAACATGATAAACCATCTATAAAGATTAAGTATTGCTTTAGTTGCACTTATTTTCTTTCCAACTTTATTTTCCAATAGTGTATGTCGATCTCCACTTCTAACCTGCCTCCTCCCCCCACACACACACTCACAGATAATGATAACACACACCAAAAGACAGAGGCCTTCGACAATCATACAAGGTTCCCTCAGCCCCAAGTCCTTTGCTCCAGGTTGATGCTACCTGTGCCTGTGCCCTCCCGTCTCCCACTGGCCATCTGGTTTTCCCTGAGAAGACAGGTTTCTGACCAACAGCTCCCTGCAAGTCCCAACCCTTGAATCAACATGATACCCCGGCCATGACCACAGCACCGGAGGGTGGAACAACAAGGAGTATCCTGGGGGCTGAGAGGAGAGTCAGAGTCAAGGGAGGGGAGATTTGGCAGCATCGCCCCTCCAGGCCCGTGTGGAGTGGTGGTGCCCAGGCCTGTCCCTGCAGCTGTAGGAAATCTGCCTTCTAACCCAGGTCTGCAGCAGAGGCTCATGTGCCCAAAGGCTTAGATGAGACGAAAACCCATGATGAGCTCATGACCTCACCCCCAGACATCACCAAGTGCCAGAAGTGACCAGCCTGGGGGTCACTTCAAGCTCCCTCAAGTCTCTCCAGGAACTTCTGGGCGGATGTGGGAGTCAGTATAGTACAATGAAAAGCATCTGAGCCTGGGTTCAGGCCAATGTGGACGGACCCCAGCTTCAGACGCACCTCCCAGTTGTGGGAGCTCAGGCAAGTTTATTAACCACATGCAGCTTCTGTTTCCTCAGGCAGAAGATGAGAACTAGTAACCTTGCAGGGTCATTGTGTAAAATGCACCCACACAGTGTGTGGTCATAATAACTGTCATTATGGATGTTACACTGGCTTGAATATCTAGTTGGCTATTACAAAGGCAAATAACAATGACTTAAGGTAGGTGTTTATTTTTCTCATTTGTACGACATGCATGAACAGCACAGATGGATGAGATAGGTGCTGCTTCTTGTTTTTCCATCTCCAACATGTGCTTTGGTTTTAGCTCCCACACCATGTCTGTGTTCCAGGCAGCACCCACGTAGGACGGGATAAGAGGAGGGTATGCTCCCTCTTTTTCTTTTTAAGGGCAAGACCCAAAAGTACTGTTTTTGATTATGATTACAGTATTTTTATTACTATTTTTTTATCCTACAACTAAAGAAATGGACACTTTCATAGGAATGATTTCTGTCTTAGTCCATTCAGGCTGCTATAACAACACCAGAGACCGGGTGACTTTAGCAACATAGACTTACCTTCTCATAATTCTGGAGACTGGGATGTCCAAGGTCAGGGTACCAGGAGATTTGGTGTCTGGTGAGAGCCCGCTTCCTGGTTCACAGACAACCGTGTTCTCCCTGTGTCCTCACATGGCAGAAAGGGTGAGGGAGCTCTCTAGGGTCTTTATCCGGGCACAAATCCCATTCATGAGGGCTCCATCCTCATGACCTAATCACCTTCCAAAGGCCCCCACCTCCTAATACCATCACATTGAGGTTTCAGTCTATGAATTTGGGGGGATACATCCAGTCCATTCAATTTTCAATCAATATATAAATGGCAACAGATTCTTTCCTCCTCAAAAGAAGGGAAGGAATAAGAAAGTGAAATATCAACACGTGTCTGAGATGAGGAAGAGTGGGCTTAGGATGGGAAGGATGATCGTAAGGAAAGCTGTATAAGGCTGGAGATGTTATCAGCCTCCATCATAATTAAGACTTGCCTCATGGTCATGCGTGTGTACTCACAGTAACAGGATGGCTCACATCCTATACAACTCCCATACCTGGTCCACGTCCTGCACAACTCCAACCATGTAACCACCTCCACAGGGACACTACTTTGAAGTAGACTGGCTTATCTCTTTCTTAGTAGAACATTTATATACTATCAATCTCCCTCAGTTTTCAATCCTATCACTCCTTTGTACAAAGCATTTCAGAAGCCCTTCAAAATAGAATCTAAACCCACGACTGACACTCAAAGCTATGCCACAATTTGGCCTCAAGCAGAGCTCTGCAGAGAGCAGTGGAAGAATACACTTTCATGATGACATTAGAATGCTCACTTAAATATTACTGAGTTTGGGGGAGGCTGACAGATCCTGAACACCAGGAAAGCAACTGGAGCAGCCAGCAATAAGAAATGACTGGTGGGAGGGGAGGGTCCTTGAAGAGGGAAGTGACAGAATGTAGGTTTCATTAACAGCCTTTCCGAAGACTAGCAGCTGCAAGAATGGGGGGAGTAGCAGGAGATAAGGCAGGGAGGGCAAGCACTTTGAACACTGTGTCAAGTAAGGGATGGGGTGATGCAAGCCTGAACATGAGTGGTGAAGGGAAGAGGAAAAGGCATGTTCAAAGGCTATTTTTTTTTTTTAAAGATTTTATTTTTTCCTTTTTCTCCCCAAAGCACCCCAGTACATAGTTGTATATTCTTCGTTGTGGATCCTTCTAGTTGTAGCATGTGGGACGCTGCCTCAGCGTGGTCTGATGAGCAGTGCCGTGTCCGTGCCCAGGATTCGAACTAACGAAACACTGGGCCGCCTGCAGCGGAGCGCACGAACTTAACCACTTGGCCACGGGGCCAGCCCCTCAAAGGCTATTATTATGAGCTGGATTACATAGAGGAAAGGATGGAGGGAAGGTAAGAAAGAGATCAATACCCACTCCAAGATAGCAGGTTTAATGAGCAAGGAAAATGTTGGCCCCCAATGGCAATAATGAGAAGGTTGGCAGGATGCTAGTTTGGAGATAACAGAGAGAATGAATTCAAGCAAGAGATGAACGAGACTGGAAGATTCAAAGCGACCGAGAGAAGTAGCAAGACCTTTAGCTGTGGACATGGGGACCGTCTTCATTCACATAGAATAAGTGTATTAATGCAGGCATAACTAGACTAGAACTTGGGGCCAAGGGCTCTAAACTGTTATTATATACAGAAATAAAAAGGGAATATCAGATGTAGCAAAGAAGTGATTGGTGTGGCTGTTTGGAGAATCATAGTAGCCACATGAGATTAGATGTCAAGAGAGGAAAAAAGATGTTACGTGAAGAAGGATTATGGTTCATGGGGTGGTGCTCAAAGACTTGCAGTGAAGCTTGTCTGTAATCGCAGCCTCCAGCAACCCTCCCATTTCTCTGTGCAGGCCACCTCCCTTGAATGCGGACTGGCCCTCTCCCTTGCTTTAATCAACAGCATACAGTGAAAGGGACCCACGCTAGTTCCAGTCTTCAATAATTTAGGCCTTCAAAGCTTCTACCTCTGACTGCTTCTATCCCTGTGCTCTTAGAATGCTTGTTCCACAATGAAGGGAGGACCCACCTAGACTACTGACTGCTGAGGGAGCCGGTGGAGCGAGGTCACGTGGAGGAGGACGGAGGCACTCCAGCTGCCAGCCAGCACCAAGGCCCCCACACAAGTTAGGCCATCTTGGTCCTGCCAACCCAGGCTGAGTCTCCCCAGCCAACAGCACGTGGAGCAGAGCCAAACCATCCCCACTGAGACTTGCCCAAACTGCAAACCCACACAACCACGAGCAAGAAAATCATTGTTTTAGGCCACTAACATCTGGGGGGATTTGTCATGCTGCAATAGATGACAGATATGGGAACAAAATTCTGTTGAAATTAAAAATGAATAAACTACCGAAATTGGAAAACTATCAAAAATTCCTCCACCAGGGCTCTACCACTTGTAAGCTATGTGACTTTGAGAAAGCTGCTTGCCAAGCCTAAGCCTTAATTTATGTCATCTGTAAAATGAGAACTAAAAATAGTTTGTTACTTGTAAGATTGCCGAGAGGGTTAAAGAAAGGATATATATTGCCTGACAGGGTAAGTGTTCAATACATATTACTTATAATCACTATTAAAAGCAAAGTCAAGAAGAACATATCTGAATTAATCAAAATTAATATGCTAAATGTGTATTTGGCACTGTCCCCCCAAAATTAACACAATCTCTTCTATTACATGATATTTGCATTTCTAAGAAATTTTGGGTAAATCAACAACTGTGTTATAAAAATAACTGCTCCCATAGGGAAAAGAGGGTTAAGGTCTCTAAAGCTTCAGATTTACAATAAAAGTTACTTTCTGTAGGAATTTAGTAACCATAGTTTACAGTTCTAAGACCTACACATCCCTGAGCAAACCCAGCATCTAACTATACCCAGGTTTTCCTCAAAAGGCCTTTTTCTATTGCCACCAAGATTACCACCTGCACTCTCTTGTACACATTCTTATCTTTACCACCTACAGCTCTTCATAACACACAAAATGGAATAGGAGGGTTAACAGAACCCCCGAAGTTAAAGTAAATTGCAACTCGGATCCTAAGAAAGAAGGTGGAAAGAATCCAAAACCAGTCAGTCAGTTGCCCAAACCAAGTGTCACCAACAACTTTTGTTGCTATGAGCAGTTCTCGTTCCCAGTGAAGAAATCTTCGTTACCAAAAGTGACAGCTCGTCAGGCAAACAGCGTTATCTGATTTAGCTATTGCATTATATCCAATTTGTGGCATTCAAATGGATCCTACAGGACAAATTTCTGGATTGTATCCTAGCCATGGTGCTAAATAAAATCTGTTAATTCTGCTTATCTTCTAGAATAATGATTGGTATGTTCAATGCCTGGTTTCACTTTGAGCTATTCATGGGGAGAACCAAGCAATAATAACTAAAGTCCGCAGCAACCTCACCTGCCCCCCGTCCCCCCCCCGCCCCCACACACACACACAGGATTACAGAGCTGTCATGAAGACTTCTCCTCAGAGTTCTGCTCTGAGCAGCCTCACTCTAGGTGAACAGCTCCCACATTAAAAGACTTCACTCTTCCACAAAGCTAAAGAGAATAACCTCCTGGGTCTCATCTCCGTTCTCTTTAGAATCCCAGTGACTGAGAACATATAAGCACTACTGAGTTAAAGGAAAGCCCCAGAGTATTCAGGAGATAGACGAGAAAGCTGGTCCATCTCGAGTGAGGACACGGTTATCAAATATAAAGAAGGTTCAGACATTCTCAAAGTATTGTCTGGGAGACTAGCACTGTTTAAGCTAAAAGGTGCTGCTAGAGGAAGTATACATCAGAGCTAGGGATGGGATAAAAGGCCAGAAAAGTCTGGAAGGAGAGAAGCAGGATCTCTGAGACGTTGAACAGGAGCAAGAAAGAAAGAGAAACAAGGCAATGGCAAAAGCCAGCAGCATTTGGTTAGGACAAAAAGAGGAAATTACAAATAATTAAAGGCACAAGGTGTACCCTCCTGTCCCCACCCACACAGGTAATCTCCCGAGGCCGGCAGTGGCGTAAACCAAGGCAGCAGCGGCAATTACTATATGGCACTTAGAGCCATCACCAGACAGCACGTAGAGCCCGGACAGCATCACACGGGGCCCACAAATGGGCCTTAACTGAACTGCGCTTGGCAGGACAGCAGCAGTCAACACTTGAAGGTCATTATAAGAACTGTTCCTATGAAACTTACCATGCCCATTATAGGGACGATCTTCATCACGTTATGTATTGTTCTTTTTACAGTGACCCTTGGAAGAAAGTTCTCCTTGGTCTTAACACGAAGAACAGTGTGGTTCTCTCGGGCACTGTTCCGTTTTTACCATATGGACTTGTATAACTGATCTTTTCTCACTGGTTGCTGGGGAGCTCAGAGCCAAATGGCCCACCCAGAGCAAGTTTAAGTGGCTTTATGGTATACATTCTTAGCCTCAATCCTGGCTCCATTTCTTAAGTCTCCAGCCATTTTTTGTCTGTCTTTTTAATTGATGCTGTCTTCTCCTATTTTATGTATTGTAAACCACCTTACATATCTGGAATAGACCCAAGTATGAATTTAAATCCACAAATAGTAAGCATGGCTCTGTTTCAAAGGATGATCCTACTACACAGTAACCATGTGTATTCATTCACCTTTTGACAAACATGTGTTCTGGATAGAAAATGGACCAGGCGCTGTGCTAGGCACAGGGAATTAAAAAAATAAAACAGGCATGGCCCACCCTTACAGCTAGTCAGAAGAAGACACACAATAAACTACAAGTTGTTTTAAGTACTGTAACAGAATAAAACAAGGACCTAAAATGGAGAATCACAGCGACAGGGGGATATACTGGGATGGGGGGCTTGAGGCATCTCACCGAGGAGGTGACACTATAAATTCTGAAGGATTAGGAGCTGGAGTTATGGTTTGGTTCATCGGTTTTTTTGTTTCAAGCAGAGGAAGACCTTTTATCCAGGGAGAAGGAACAGAATGGGCAATTGCTTGAGATGAGTAAGAGTCATTCAAGGAAATGAGACTAAGCCAAACTGAGGAAGGATAACATAGAATGAGGGTGAACAGATGAGGGACAGGGGTCAGATCATTCAGGGCCTCACAGGCTAGAGTAAGGAGTATAGGTTTTATTTCCAGGGCAATGAGAAGCCACTGGGACATTTTAAGCCTGGGTCAGATACCATCTGTTTTAAGGTTCAGGATCTCACTTTCTGCTGCGTGGGAATGGAATGTAAGAGGCAGGACAGAAGCAAAGAGAACAGTTGCAATAGTCCAGGCCACAGATGATGGTGACCTGGACCAGGACAGTGTTAATGGCGAGAGAGCGCCCAAAATTTGGCAATAATTCATGCAAGATTAGACACAGAGGATATGTGACAAGGAATGATCTAAAATTGTTTCTGGATCTGTCTAGAGCAACTCACTAGGCATCAGTACCACAAGTGAGGCAGCAGGGTTTGTGTTGTGAGCGGGGAGGGAGAACAGAAATCAGTCTCTGTCTGGACGGGTTATCTCGGCAACGTCTTAGACACATCCAGGGGAGTCAAGTAGGCAACTGGATCTGTGAATTGCTGAAGCTCAAAAAACATCGCTCCAACATCCTTTCTCAGGGAAGTACCAGACTATATCCTCCACCAAAGTGGAGTAAGTCAGGAAAGGGGGAGATATGGGATCCAGGGAATCGGACACCAGAAAGAGGCCACAGCAGGCTTAGCAAGAAACCAGCCCGGATGGGACCAGGCCTCCGGTTCTGGGAGGAATTTCCTCAAGAAGGCTGAAATGATAGAACACTAATAAGTTTGAATATATTGAGAGGAACTTTATCCAAACGAGAGTGACTTAGGAGTTAGAGTCATGATTCTATATTTTTAAAAAAGGCAAAAAAAAAAAAAAAATTAAGACAGTTATGACCTACAGGGAAGGCAAAATACAGAAGGAGGGAAAAGCATTCAGTGTTTGACAGGGCTTAGATGTCAACAGCATTCCCACAGTCAAAATACGGACAAGGAAACTGGTCTATCCAAAACCAGAACCGTACTGGGACAATGCGAGGATGGGAAGTGGGTGTGTGGATGGTGGCAGATGACAGCTGAATTCTCTTCTCCCAGAGAAGGAAGGCAAAAGATGACATCAAAAATTAAGTTGTAATATAAGCAAGTTACTCAGAGCTGTGGGTGTAAAAATCAAAGGAATAAGTTTTAAAAACTGAAACGGAGCTGCTGTGGTGGGATCACAGGGGCTGGGGACGGTGGAGGGCCCGCTGTTTGTCCCACCAGCTGTGGAGTTATTTGATTCTAAACTCTGTAATTCAGGTAATATTTAAACCTAAAGTATAAGACGTTAACTAAAAGCGCAGAGAGTAAATTATACCATTGATTTTACTCTAAATATGTAAAACACTGAAAATGCACATAAGGAATAGATGACATCAGAATATTAAAAACAAAAGGACTACAATCACAGCTACCCTTCAGTCAGAATATCTAAGTTGCTTTTTTGTTTTTCGATAGGGAAGCTAATACATTGAGTGTCAATGAATACAATTTCACTACCAAAAATAGTGAAAAGGCCAGTTCATTTGGGTTTAAAAGGACCCTAAATAAAATATAAATACAAACATAAGTCTAC
The DNA here is from genome assembly GCF_041296265.1 of Equus caballus. Classification (NCBI taxonomy): domain Eukaryota; kingdom Metazoa; phylum Chordata; class Mammalia; order Perissodactyla; family Equidae; genus Equus; species Equus caballus. The sequence goes on from NC_091691.1 coordinate 85,085,314, forward strand.
AATTAAAATGTTAGCTTTCCTTTTGAAACTGCATTTTCATCTGCTAAGCACACCCCCCATTCATGATATGGTATTATCTTGAGGGTCAAACATATGGAAGTGCCTTTGAGATGAAATAATCTCATACTTGTGCATCTTAAGCAAATAACTATGGTTGGGCCACTGCCTCCCGCAGAGTTCTGCTCAGCTAACAGACAGTGCTGCAGTGTAGCGCTCCAGGTACAGTACGGGATTTCTACTCCAGAAACTCCAAATTAAGCCACACTCGTTAAAATGAAAGAGCACTCATTAATGGCGACAGAAGTATACTCATCCATGACTTAATTCAAGAGAAATAGCTCCACAAAATCCACTTCCATTTTATTTTGGGGAAAAAAATGTTTAAAGAACATACTGGATCTTTTTTTTTGTTTTTTGAGGAAGATCAGCTCTGAGCTAACATCTGCTGCCAGTCCTCCTCTTTTTGCTGAGGAAAACTGGCCCTGAGCTAACATCCATGCCCATCTTCCTCTATTTTATATATAGGATGCCTGCCCCAGCATGGCTTGCCAAGTGGTGCCATGTTCGCATCCAGGATCTGAGCCGGCAAACCCGGGGCTGCTGAAGCAGAACGTGCGCACTTAACTGCTGCGCCACTGGGCCAGCCCCCATATTGGATCTTTTGTGGTGTGTGATATGAAAACTACATTTCTTAGAGATAAATATTGAAATATGTAGTGGTAAAATGTCATGTCTGGGATTTGCTTTAAAATAATTTAGCAAAGGAAAAGGGACAGATAAAGCAAATGGTGCAAAATCTTAATTACTGATGTTGGTGATGAGCAGATAGGAATTTTCTCCTTACTATGGCATATTTGAAATTTTCATAGTTAAAAAACTACATTCTGGAGGAAAATACGATCAGCTTCCCTTCACTTTCAGAAAAAGGTAAATTTGTATTTTTTTTATGATGATGATGCAAATACACTAAAAGCAAAGGCTGCAGTGGAGATGTACTTTCATCCCTCTAATTACAACCCCACCCTAGTTAAAACTCTTTCAAAAGGAATATGGGTTAAAATGCAGACAAGACAGGCTGGTGTGCAAAAAGAGAAAGTTGACAAAAGAATCAAGTGTCAAACTGAGGAGCCAGTTGACTTAACACGCAAGTGGGATACAATTTGTTAAAATGAGACAGCCTAAATACGGAAAAGGACGTAAAAACAAAATAGTCTGATGATTATCTGACTAAATCAAGAGAAGCCTCATCCTTTTATGTGAATAATTTGGCTGAAGAAAAAAAAGGTGTTGGTCTCAATATGTAGCTAACTGCCCTGCTTCACCATTTCCCTTGGTGTCTCTAAACAGACCCAAATATGGAACCAGAACCAGGGCAGCAAAATTATGTGCAACGGGGCTACAGCAGGCAAGCTAGCACGTGAAGTCTTTACAAGGGCCCTTAGATAACACGCTGGGCTTAATATTTGTGTCTTATATTTCCAAAAAATTTTATTGCAAACTTACATTTCAACACGGGTGGATCCTTTTGAATTTATTTAAGACAAAAGACGCGAAAGAAATATTATGACAAAGTCTTCATCGGATGTCACCTTTTCTTCCTGCTTTATTCACATGAGGCTCCCCAAATGAAAATTTCTCCTCTCTAGGAAGGGGAAAGTCTCCATGGGAGCACAGCACTTCCGAGTGAGGAAACTGATACCTCACCCTATTCTGTGGGACAGCACATCTTGAAAGAAAACAGCAAGAAAAGCAAGCCAGTGGGGGTGGGGGTGTCCTTAGCACTTTCGCAGAGTAAAATGATGGGTTTCTGTGCTCACACAGCATGTGCTCACAGCAGAGAGAGGAGCTCGCTTTCAGAAGGATATACCTACGGAGTAAAAAGACATTCTTTTTTCCTCTTTAAATAACTGGGCCAAGAAAAACAACCAAAGGCATTCAAGAGATTCAGGTGACAGCTCACGGATGGCTACCCTGATTAGAGATAAGTATCCAGAATGCCCCGCAGTGTCTTCACAGTCAAGAATCCTTCCTTATGTCAAGCAAATCCCCTGGGCTGTAAACTAAGCCCTCTTCTGTTTGCTCTGCTTTCTGTGAAGTAGGGAGTGATCACAGTTGCAGACTGCCAGACCTAGCAGGAACTCCATCAAAGCCCTACCTCCCATACCCGAGGACCAGAGGGCGCCAGAGGGTTACGGGGACCCACAGCCAGACGTTCTACAGTGGGAGGGCCCTACGCCAAAGGCCACGTCTTGCAGGTTCCAGACCAAAGTGCTATCTGGTGACACTATATTTTCTTCTGATTCATTTTGGTAAAACTTGATATATTGAAAATTTGCATCTTAAGTTTAAAACCTGAACCCACCAAAACATCAGGAAGGGCCCCCTTGGCATCTGCTAATGACCTTATAAAGAGCTCTCCAATGAAGAGATGAATTATGATACATCCATACAATGCAATACCATGCTATAAAAGAATACCATGCTGTAAAAATAAGTTAGTGCTCTGTGTAATGACGAGGAAGTGGTCCTTACCCATTAAGTGAAAAAAGCAATTGTAGAACAAACCCATTTCTATAAGGAATAGCTTCAGGTATGTCTGCTAGCCGATACATAGAAAAGAAAAAATACTCTCTCATCCTTTGGCAGTCATTATTCTGGAGGGGTGAGATTACAGAGGGCCCACAGTTCTAAGTCATAGTGTTAGGATAGAAAACGTGCAAAAAGTTTAAGTATTGCTTTCATCATCATAAAAAAAGATTTCTTCTTTCTTGTGTCCCTTGCCCTGCAGAACTGCAAAGCATGATGGCCCCTTTACATACTTCCCTAAAAGAAAATAAAAGGGGTTTTCCCTCATTATTATTACAGCAGCTTCCTTTGGGAGCCAAGCACCTCAGTTGTGGAGTCCTAAGAAGTATAGGTGAAACCCTCAACTCTTCAGGGTGTAGGAAGTTAAATATGGTCCCAGCAGCACCCCGGGCTTCAGAAAATGAAGGCCACACCACATCACAGGTACACATATGAGCACATACCAAACGTATCCAACAGGACAATCCGACAGGGTCAGGCTCTGTAGGAGTGAGGAGATCAATACACATCCTAAGATGATAAAGTCATATTTTAGATGATGGCCGGGGCGAACTGTGTTTTCAAGAACAGCCAAGGAAGGATTCACTGAAGAGGCGGCACTCAGAGGTGCAGTTTCAGCAAATGGCTTGATGGCTAAGAGCTGCAAAGTCGGGGGTAGTCTATGCAGGGGGTTCCCATTGGGGGAGTGTGCCAAGACCTCACACCCTCCTCTTGCCCTAGGACAGCAGGGTGGCAGCAGGACTGCCAGAGCCTCCAAAGCCAGATGTCTCCAGCCTTGAGCATCCTTTGTCATTGACCTCAGTGTGCCCTACACAGATGATAACTTTCATGTGTGCCACAACTTGAACATGGGCTTCCTAAATACTAGGGGTCTCTGGGAAAAGACTTGAAGACAGAGGGCTGGCAGAGGTGCTGAGTAAATTGTTATGATCCTTTCATGCCTTGAGATTTTAAACACCCATTCCTATTATATCCTAACAGTGTGCCACACTCATCATGCTGTCAAACTCTGAAAGTGTATTAGAAACCAACAGAGGTCATTTACGAACCACTTCACCTCTTGCAAGCCTTCAATTCAAAGAAATCGCTCGTTAAGAACCTCAGGAGCACATCCACCCATGAAATGCAATTACATCTCCTTTATTTCTTAACTTACAATAGTTTCTATTTCTATGACTTAATCAGCACAATTGCTGTTATAATACTCAAAAAAGATGCAGTTATATATACTTACACATAACTATGTATTATATACAGACATATTTGGGGACAGCCTGGTTTAAGACCACATGGTAAATACAGGGCTTGGGTGATAACTATGCAATCAGACCACAGAGCACATTGTTTCCTGTTGCATAAAGTTAATGCAAACCTATAAAAAGCCTCGTGTTTGCTGAGGGTTGAGAAATTCTTTCAGTTATTGGAGGGGAGGACGAAGAGTGGAAGACAAACCTAAAAATGGAATGGGAAGAGACTCTGCCAGCACACAGATTTCCTATCACACCATGTGGAAAAACGAGTGTTTGTGTTTGATGCTTACAAGGAAAGAAAAACACAGCTTGACACTGAAATGCTTCCATTTATAATACACTGAGCCATGTTTACATCTTGGGAGAAGGTTCATGCAGCGCAGCAAAAAAGCAAAATATTGTTTTTAAATGCACCAAAGCTCACTAAGTAGCTCCAGACACCAAGCTGAGAGCCTGCAAAAGGAAATAAAAAGTGATGGAATTTGCACTATGGGATTCAGAACTGATGAGCTTGAGAAGAACTACTTATGAGGAATGGTCTACCCTTCTTGATCCACTTCTGCCCACTTCATAACTCCCCTCACTGCCCTTGAATCATCCCACACTGAGAAGAGAGGAGATGCCAGGAGAAAAAGAACAGGCCCCAGCAGATAAGGGATGGGAGACACCAGGTTTGTTGACAGTCCACCAACACAAGCTTCGGCTATAAATTTCCCAGTGGAGGAGCCCGGACCTGCAAGTGCAAAAGACATGAGGGTCCAGGCTTAGCGGCCACAGAAGATAGAAACAGAGATCATTTATCCTCCAGCAAAGAACCAGCTGCTCACCCCCTTTGGCTTTTTGCTCCAAGGTTTTCAACCTTGGCTGCATTACTGGAATCATGCAAGGAGCTTTTAAAAATTCCTGGTGCCTGGCAACCACCTCCAGAGTTTCTGATGTAATAGTCTAGTGTGCCATCTCAACACTGGGATTTGTTTTAAAGCTCATCAGGTGATTCCAATGTGCAGTCCAGAATCAGTGCCTGTGGCTTTACAAGTAGGAAGCAAAGAACAGCCACGTGAGAGCGCAAGCGCTGGAACAGATGCAGTGACGATCAGGACAGTGCTTCCCAACTTACTGTGCATAGGAAATACCCAGGGACCTTGTTCAAAGGCAGATTCTGATTCAGTAGGTCTGGGTGGTGGGGGGGGGGTACCCTCAGAATGTGCATTTCTAACTGTGATGTCTATAAGGGATTAGAACAGATGATGGCCTCCATCCTCTGGTCCCATCCTAGAGAGAGAAGTTCCACAGGAGTGAACAGCACAGATAACAAGGTTTATGCCATTTTAGATGAAGTTTAATCCTCTTCCTTCTTCAGTGGTATTGGTAAAGGCATTAAACTTCATTAGATAGTTCAGGGTCACCATGGCAGACAGTGCTACCCGTGGAAATTATAGTGTGTGTGAAAAATATCCCCTTTATTACACAGCCCCATTGTATGCTGGGCTTTTTGGTGGGGAGGGGATGTTATGGACTGAAGTGTGTCCTCCAAAAATTCCTATGTTGAAGTCCTAACTCCAGTAACTCAGAATGTGACTGTATGTAGACAGAGGAGCTGCATAGAGGTCATCGAGTTAAAATGAGGCCATTAGAATGGGCCCTAATCCCATATGAAGTGCTGTCCTTATAGGAGGAGGAGATTAGGACACAGACACATACAGCGGGAAGACCTTGTGAGGACACAGGGAGAAGACAAGCCGTCTGCAAGCCAAGGAGAGGTCTCAGAGGGACCAATCCCGCCAATACCTGGTCTCAGGCTTCTAGTCTCCAGAATTGCGAGAAAATAAATGTCTGCGGTTTAAGCCATCCAAGCTTATACTAGTTTGTTTAGGCAGTCCTGGCAAATACGGGGGGGGGGGGGGGGGGGGTTCATGTGCCTACTTTTGATAACTTGTCCAACAGAGGCTTTCACCAGTCCTTACAGTGGAACTCGCATCTCTATTTCTAGCAGTCCTCCTTCCCAATTCTAAAAGCATCTCTTCAATTTGTGGTTGGCAGGAAAGCGAGGTCACCACAGTCAGGCCTTTAAGAGCAGCCCAGTGGTTAGAAGAATACAGGCTTTGGAGTCAGACTGTCTGGCTTGGAACCCGGCTCTGCCACGCACCTGCTCTGGAACCCCAAGTGAGATCCATTTCCGAAACAGCAAGCCTTCCCACCAAGGGAAATCTGAGGGACTCATCAAGGAAAGAACACGAAATTTGTGATCTCTTTATGATACCGGCTTTGGTATTCAGAGCCCCCTCTCCCCCCCTTTTTCCAACTGTATTCCAGACAAAAATTGTTGACTGATTAAGTGACCTCCACATCAGTAAGGGATTCTCATGTAAAATTTATTTGCTTTTGTCCACCTAGCTAAGCCAGAACACGCAACAGTGAGTTCCAGAAAACGCTAAAATCAATTTTTACAGAGTTCTTAAAAACTCCTCAACCAAACTCTGAGATCTCAGATAACCCCCATTGATGTTGCATTCTAGGTTCTTCTAACCTTTCAGAGTCTTTCAGAACTAAACTCCAGCACTTTTTTTGGAAGAACCGTGCCTCCAATGAACAGTCATCATGGTCTTGGTGGGGTCCCAGGAAGGCAACCTCCGCTCTGCTGTGTGGTTTTTCACCACAAAAATCATGGGCCATTTCTCTATAGGAAAATTCCAAAATGAAACATGGACACATTAGCAAGAGCAAGGCCAAGTGAAAGCAAAGGGAGACAACAGTTGGAGGGAAAGCCAAGGCATGGTCTCCACACTGGCTATTAGACGGCTCCCGACCTCCGAGGAAATAATGCCGGACACACGCAAGACGTTACAAACACTGCATTTGTAAATCTGTCAACCTTTATAAACTAGTCTGCCTCTCTCTTAATCTCCATTCATCTGAATCAGTACAAATGGCAGTTACCAAGGTCAGAAGCTCACACATGACTTAACCATGTTTTTCACCCAACTCCATCTCCACAGGATGCTGTTCCTTATTTTTCCTCTTTGCGACACCCTACGGCATTTTCTTTATTGTCCTAATATGTCGAGTGGTACATATATTTTCTTTCTTTTCCCTTCTCCAAAACACCATTCACAGACTTTGCTTCTCCTTCCCTTTTACAAGAAAGTATTTCTTTCAAATAGTTCTTTCTCCTTTCTCCACCACTTTCCCCCTATACTCAGTGTCAGAAGGCATTGCTATTTAGGAGTCTCCAAGAGTTTTATGGAACAAAACAGTCAGCATTATTAAAAGGCAGCTCAGAGTTTAAGTTCAAAAGTTTAATTACTGATACATGGTGCATAGTTCAACTGTGTAACGGTATAATACTTCTTAGCCATATAAGGAAAAACGTCACGTCGTAACTCTGATTTAGAGTACCCTTCATCGAAAATGGCTGTTTCTACATGTGTGTTCCTCAGACGAAATATATACTATTTATTATATAAATATATACTATCATTTGAGTTTTGAATGTGAAGTTTTATGCCGTAGAAATGCAAAACTAATGTGTTGAAGTTTATGGAGGGGTGGATTCAAGTCAACAAAGCATGTGATGATCAATAGGCAAGTCAGGAATTAAAGGGGCAGATTAGTAATGGCAATCCAAGGATTACTCGACTGGCACAGGAAGGCTTGTCTTGGAAACATGTAGAAAAGCAGCAGTAAGACTGTACTTAACTATTTGCAACAAAACCAGCTTATTAAAAACACCTGACAAGGTACACTCATTTTTGAGTATCATTTAGGGATGATGACTAAAAGTTCCAGCTCGTCAATAACTATGATTGATTCCTGGAGATCAGGAAACCAAGTCACAAAGATGCTCAGGCCAGGAGATCCAAATACAATAAAATGAAGTAATACAAAGGCAAGGACCCAAAGAGGAAGCTGACTAAATGCCCCCAAAGTCACCTCTTCGAGGACTCAGACCTTGGACAAGGTTATACATAGATGGAAAACCCCACTCCTGGTCTTTGTATTAAGAAGGCTCTTCAGAAGTTGTACAGCTTTTTCTGTAAAGGGCCAGATAGTAAATATCTCAGGCTTTGGGGGCCAAATAAGGTCTCTGCTACATGGCCTTTTTTTTTTTTTTTTTTTAACAACCCTTTAGAAAAGTACAAAGCATTCTTACATCAGTGGTTGTATAAAAACATGCCACGGCCCTACTTTGCGAACTCTTCTCTATACCAAACTCCCAGAGCCAGATCCCAGTGCAGAGGGCCCTCCTGGCTTCCCACCTGTTCTCTGTACAAGCAGCCGCTGGGCTGAGAGATGCCCCTGCCATTCCCAGAGACTGAGGATGAGGGGCTTCACTCCAGCAGCATGACCAGAGAACATCCCACAGGAGTGGCCAAGAGGGAAAGGTTGAGAATGGATTTGAAGGCTGAAAATGAATGCCCTCCAAGTTTCTGAAATCCTAATGGGCAAAGAAATATAATCTAGCTCATGTTCTACCCCAAGGAACAAGGTGGCAATATATACCCTCATCCACTCTTTCACACCTGCTGGTGACTCATATGCGTCACATCCTGAAGCTGGGAAGATGCACTTCTTCGCTCAATGGGGACTAAATGTGTAAACGTAACACCACTCCATGGCCTACAGGTACTTCAGGATGAAAACAAATCATCCAGAAGGTTCACATGCACTTATGATGGATCTATGATGGATTATTAGGAGAATCAAGGAATGTTAGAGGAGCATGCACTCTTACTGCACTCTGCTTAAAGTTACTGTTGGAACATGTCAGGTGAACTGGACCAAGGTATTTGTCCCTGGGGGCCAATTCCGACACTGCCATCTACCTCACAGAGTACACGGCCAGAGAATTCACCACCTCTTTGTAATGCTTTCACATGCCAATAACTCTCAGAAGAAACTTGCGGCACATGCTAATTCCTTGCTAGCATCTCTGCAGAAAAAGACTTTGGTTACCACCATCCCTAGGTTCTTGTATCCCTGCTTGGAGCTGTGGCATTCCCAGATTCTCTTGCTGAAAGGACACAGCTGGGCCACAGGAAATTTCAAGCTCTTAGTCCCCCAAATGTGACATTAATCAGACGTGCGTCAAAAGTATCTTAAAAACGTCCCAAAAAGACATCTCTGGCTCAAAATTCCCTTACCGAAAGAAAAATTGAATTAAAACCCATACATTTCATGAGGGTAGAGGTTTGGATTTTCCTGCCTCACTCACAGTATTCTAAGTGCCTAGAACTGTGCTTGGCACATAGTAAGCTTGCAAGTATTTGTCAAATAAACGAACGGAAATTTTTGGTAAATTGGTAGACGGCTTCATGGACAAGAAAGAACCTAGCTTGGCAGAAGAGAAGCTGCAGATGTTACAGCTGTTTACTTTCCCATTCTCCAAACAAAAACAAATGGAGACAGAACAGAGACCTTTGTTCTGAGTATTCAGCAATGCCCCAAATGCAAGCAGACCCCCTAACTCACAAACGCAGTCAGGGTCCTGCAGAGGAGCGGGATGGCAGGCCTGGGGAAGCTGAACTGGGCACTGACACAAACCACTGATTGAAATGCAACCTTTGTCCTGAGAAGACAGTGTATCTAGAAAAGAGAGGGCTCCTGCTTTTTCCAGGTGCACCCAACCCCAGGCTCCCTTAGAAAAGACGAAGTGAGTTAACACAGGAAGTCAGGCATCAACAACTCCAGGGACAATGACGAGAACTGGACCCGGTCCCAAAGGACACACCAGTGAAAGCACAGTCTTTAGCGGTGAGTTCAACTGTTAGTTGTTTCCTATCACTTCGTATTGTTTCTCTGAGAATAAGTGGAAAATGATACAGAACCTTGGCTTGGCCGACACCCTCTACCTTCCCACACTCTAACACCTGTTCTTCAGCTTTAAAAATAAAAGGCTAGGGAAGGGAGCCAGATTCTCTTTAAAACTGCAATCGTTCACTTCAAGGCCAGCGTCTACAGGGCAATTAACACGCAGGCAGGAATGCACAGGTCCTCTTTGGGGGTAGTTAAACAGCAAGTTCACAGAGTTAGCTATAGCTGCCAGAATCAGCACCTGTAGCACATTAGCTATTAAAGCTAAGCAGGTCAAGCTGGCAACCATTCGAAGACAATGGCAGCATCTCACAGAGGTGCAGGTAACCTCTGGTTTCTAAAAAGGCCTTCCCCTCTCAGCTGGAAAACGAGGCACACTTGGATAGCAACAGAAGCTCTGGAAGGCCAACGGATTTAAGTCAAATCTCGTCATTATTTACTTGTAACGTTAACATATTCTTGGCTCAGTCATTCCACAATGTGTATGGAGCACTGTCCAGGCACGGGGCCAGCCTCTGAGGATACAGCGGTGGATGAGGGGACACACGATCCCCGCCCTCAGGGGGAGGGAGCGTCCGGCACAGCGAAACAGAGGCTGCCTGCAGCATGCCTGGGACTCAGGCAGTTCTGCACAAAGCCACCCCCACGTCCCCTGTTCTGTCCTTCGCAACATGCACACCACTTCCTCCTTATCGTTAGGATATGGACAGTTGTAAAGATACAGATGCTGTCTGAAAGGGGGAGCCGCGAGCCCTGAAAAGAGCCGACCACAACCCACAGAGCTGCCCCCGGTGCCTGTCCTAAGCTGTGCTGCCCACGGGAGCGGGAGGCAGCAGCGACAGCAGAATGGGCTGAGCACCTGAGGATTTGACTTTTAGTCTCATGTCTGCTAAGAAGACCCTCCATGACCCCAGGCAAGGAGGAAACCTCTAAGAGCCTCTAAAATGCCTAACTATGCCTTCTGGTCACAAAGTAGGGCACCTTGTGTATTCAGGCAGGAGGCAGGGAGCAAAGATATGCTCTAATTTTCCCAAGGCTCGAGATTTCTGGGCTATGCTACATCTGGAAAAGCATCTAAAAACAACTGATGTGGGACAGGTGTGTAAACTCTCGCTGTTTCTGGTTGTAGTCTGTATTTGCTCTTTCAAAAGTGTCTACTGTAAAGCTCAGAACTCAAAATTCAACGAATGTCCTGAGCATCTAGTAGGTACACTCAACCTGCCAGACTTAGGGAGACGCAGCAGTGACGGGGAGAGGTGATATTCAGCGAGCACTTCCCTCTGTATATCAACTCATCTAATCCTCACAGTGACCCTGTAACTCCAGTAGGAATGTGATTTCAAAAGAGAACTAAAGCACCGAGATTAAGAAACGTTCAAGGTCACAAAGCAATTAAGTAGCAGAGCTAAGATTCAAACCAGGGCCAAGTTTCCATTATTGTGGTGTTTTGACATCAGTAAAGCCCCTGTAGGAACTCAGTGACCTAGTACATTCTACCGTCTTTCCTCCAATGCAGCCTTAGCTGGAGCCCAGCTCTCTCAATCTGGTGGTGCTGCTCTCATCAACTGACCTCCTTAATTGATTGGATGTTCTCTCCAAATTCTAAGTAGACACATTTGCAGAAATATCATGTGAACTTTAATGTTTTAACAGAATTTGGCAACACTGTTGCATTATCTCAAAGACAAGTGGGAGTTTTTGCATCCCCATGTCATTTCCCATGGGAATGAACACTAAGCAACATCAATGTTTAATTAAAGACATCACTGACCCAACAAATACAGCTGAGGAGCAGATGGGGGCCTCCACTTGAAGGTCCATGAACCACAAAGCTTAAAATAATAGCTAATGCAGCTTAAACATCTAACATACCATGTCAAACAACCACGTTGAAAAACAGTCTTCTCTTGCCCATCAAGCCATTCCTAGCCATTTCCAATCTCTCCTCCATCAGTGACAGTCAAGATAAACTATATGACTTTGTGTACCATTGTGTATTGGTACAATTTCAAAGACCTTGGTCTAAAAATCAAGTCTGGAAACATCTGGGACCTGGGACTGTAGCTTATTCTCCCATGCTCAAACGTTTTCTAAGCCTAGTTACAGCTCATAATAGATGTTCAACAAATTCTTCAGTGGATCGGAGTTAATTAGGATCTTTACTGGACACAGCCTTACTCAAAAATTGGATTTTCTTGGCATTTCCTGTAAACAAATGTATTCCTTTCCTCTTATTAAAAAGCTCTTAACATGTCATTTTCTTGATACGAGACCCAATAAAGGAAAGGTAAGCACAAACCTTTTGTTCAAACTACACGATTTGGGAAAGAGGGAAAAATCAACTTGTGAGAACAACTTTAATAGCCACAAAATAGGTAATGCTATGAAAACTTTATATGCTTGGTTTGGCTATAATAAATTCAGAGTCTAGATAAGTCACACACCAACTTCAAAATCTTAACTACTGGTAAAAGAGCACACGCTACACCCCGTTCTAATGCTGAGCAAATATGTGCTCTTTAAGCTTGTTAAGCTGTCACTGGCATTCATTCAATACATGTTCATTAAACTTTAGGTACTTGACACAATGCACATTGGGGTAGGCAGGCTCTTGAGACACAGACCCTGTGATTAAGATGAAATCCTACAAGAAAGCTATACAAGTAGGAACCAATTTTATATATAATATGATAAAGTCAATTGTTTAAGACAGCTCTCAAGAGCAATGGCAATTCAGAAAAGCCACTGTGGTCACGGTGGATGTTGGAGTTTTCTATCAAGCTGTCTTTTGAATTTATAGCCATCTGAATTTATAGACTTCTTCCTTACTTAGATCCCAGGATCTAGAAAGTTCGGCCTTATCGGCAGACACCTCGGGGATGATGAAAGGGCCCAGGCTTTGAAGTCAAACAAACCTGGGTTTGAATCTTGACTCTCATTTATATTAACTTTGTGACCCTGGGCAAATTTACTTAATCCCTCCGAGTTTCAGTTCCCTCCTCCGTAAAACCAAGATAATACAAACGCCACTGAGTGGCTTTCAGGATTAGAGAATGTACGTAAAGTGCACAGAACAGTGCTGAAGACAAAGTCCTCAGATTGTCATTATTCAATAGATAACATACGAGGCTCAAGCGGAAAGGGTTGCTCAGGTGAAAACATGTAAAACAAATGTACAAAGGTTGGGGGGGTAGGTCCAGACCAAAGATTATTCCAAACTCGTCTTTTCTCCCTATCACTTTGGTCTCCAGATACCTCTAGATATAATGGCAGATTAGATTTATTACATCTACCACACTCATTTTAGTGTTAAACAAATTCTCAATATTAATAATGATTTAAAAAAAACACTTTCAACAAGCTCAGAAGCTACTTCCGGCATTCTTTCACTTGTCCTTAGGGCTGTTCACCGAAGGCCGTCTGCTAAAGAGTGGGATTCCATGCAGTCAGCATTCCCGGAGCAGTAGCCCTGCTATTTTACTTACAGCTTAATTAAGGGTCATCCGAGGGTTGAAGAGTCTGGTTTCCTGGAAGGCTGGGCCTTGGTCTAGTTATAGGTTAACATAGTAGAAGGGGTAACTCCTCCCTCATCCACAGGGGTCTTCGAGCTACCCTGAGGACCGGTCTTAACGGGTTTGCACCATGAGCAGGTTGAGGACCCTGGTCTCTACAGCAACTCTTCTCCAGCTTTAATGCACATCTCATTAACACACAGGCCTGGGGAGGGCCTGAGACTAACAAGCTCCAAGAGGATGCCCTTGGGAGCAGCAAGGTCTACAGGGCCAGGACAATCAGAACCCATAAACCAAGGAACACACAGTATCCTTCCATTCCTGAGGTTCAAAAGCAAAATGGGGACAGTAACTGCCAGCCAACTTAGTCTTTAAGAAATTACTAAATTATGGAAGACATATAAGACCAATGGAGTACACACAGAACTCTTGACTTCCATAAAGGAAGTAACAAGACAAAACCAAAAAACTCTTACTATTCACAGTGACCATTACCACTTTCTCCCACTGTAAACATTCTCTCCCATTCCTTTCATTTCCCAAAACAAAGTTCTTTACTCTTCTCCGAGATACAAAATAGCCTTTTGTCAGTCATCATAAACTGTTCTTTGGATAGCTGTCAATGAAAACATGTCAAGACACTGTTAGTCTCTCTAGTTGAGATTCTTGGTGTAAAGGAAACCACGCTGTTTTAAAAAATCTGGAAAAGATGACAGCAACAGCATAACAAGTTAAATCAGCTTACAACACTAACTGGGAGCCCACGGACTCTGAAAATCCGATACACATTCTCCAAATGTCCCCGATTCATGTGCAGTCTGACCTTTAAGGACCAAACACATAAGCAAACCATCTCAAGGACACTCTCCACGTTAAATTAGAGGCTTTATACTGCGGTGATAGGAAAACGATGTGTCCCAAGAAAATATTGTGGTCCTGTGGATGAGACACAGGGCTGGCGGAATGACCTGGCTTACCGGGTTCACCTCTTCAAGTCCTTACCTGCCAACTGAACACACTCCCTTCTCCCGTAACTAACCTGTTTTGTTCAGTGTTCATTACCAAGCCCAAGGAGTGACTGCTGATTCGCCTAAATGATCCATCGCAGTCATTCCATGGCCAACAACAGATCTTAAAGCATAACTGATGGGACCTGTGTACCACTAACCTCACCAGCCTTGGAACCACTTACACCTGATAAGCATGCTAAATAACATTTCTTGCAGCTGAAAGCATTTCGACTGATTCATCTTCTATAGTGTTATGAATAGTAAGACTTCCTTCTCTTTCAACTTCGAGAATTTCCCTGTTTCCTTGTACTTCCCAACATTTATCCTGGCACCCCAGCCAGAGCGTAGGATTCCCAAAAACAGAGTGAGTCTGGAGTGTGTGATCCCAGCACCTTGAACAGTATCTTTAAAAAGCAGGCAACTAATAAATGTTCATGGGCACGTGCCTCCGTCCAGTGAAAGCATCAGAACAGAGGCCAAGAGTATTAAACAAGAAACGGACCCTCACACCTCCAAAGGGCTGCCAGCAGGGAAGTCATTCCCTCCTCTTGTTGAGAATAAGAACTACCTGGGGAGTTTTCAAACTACAGACCCCCTAGCCCTGTCCAGGCTTAGCTCTAACAAGCACCCAGGTGATTTGCGGACTGCACTTTCAGAAAAACTGTTCTCCTTGCGGCTCAATCTTGACGTTTGTTTTCACTCAACACAAAAATATCAGCCGCCCGCAATCCTCCCCCATCCTTTTGCCCACAGAGGCCGTTAGAGTATTACACTGTGTCCCAGCAGAAGGTCAAAGACAGCCAAGGGCCAAGTATTTCCTTGTTGTTGACTTGAATCTTCAAAACAAAACGCAAATGGAAAAACATCTTTGCTGTGCCGCACTGTTTACACCCAGAATCCAGTTCACTTTCCTTATAGATTTTCAACTTCCCCTACGACCCCCCAACCAAGTATTCCAGGGAGTGGTAAACAACTTCAGGACCTCAGGGCACAAACTCTTGGTGCAGGCTCTCGGTTGCCCGTCGTTGCTCTGGCCCAGAAACAAAGGTCTGTACCTGGAGAGCTCACCCAGCACTTCCCAGCACCACCATGGCCCCTGGTCCCCAAGCGCGTCTCCAAACCCCTTCTTTGCGGCGCCGCCTTCCCAAACACCCAGGATGCGCAGGGGCGGACTCTGCGGAGCTCCGGGTCTTACCTGAAACACGTGGTGAGCTCGCCCGAAGGCTTCAGACACGGGTACTTGGTCGTGGCGATTTTGTTTTCTGAGCAGACTTCTCTACGAAAGAGTTGGAGAGGCAATGTCGTTGATTCTCCCCGGAGTGCGGCGGGCAGTGCGCTGGGGGAGCCTAGCGCGCGAGGACTGCAGGGATCTGCGTGCCGGCGCGCCGAGCAGCCGCTGGTCCCCGAGCGCGTACGCCGAGCGGACTCCGGGGTCAGGGGCGGGCCAGGCGAGAGCCCAGCGGAGCGAACCCAGACCCAGGAGAAGAAGAGCTGAAGATGCGGGGCACTGGAGGGCGGCAGGAATGCAGCGCGGGGGTATCAGGGAGCCCTAGACCCACAGATCGGGGGAGCCCGGGCTGACGGTGGAGACTGTTACCCGGGAGCAGAGCTTAACGTCGCCCAGGACATCTGAGCACTCAGCCCGTGCCCGGTGGGGCGAGGGCGCGCGGGTTGCTGCAGGGGTGGGTGATGGGGGCACCACCTGCACCCGGAGAGCCGAGCGCGCACCAAGCAGGGGTTGGCAGCGCTTACCTGTCGCCGTCTTCCGACTCCTCTCGGTAGCTCCACGTGTGTCCCAGCGCCAGGAGCAGCAGCAGCGGACCCAGGCTCCTGCTCAGCTGCCCCCTCGCCGCCCCTCCCCGGCTCGGAGGCGGCGGCACCATCAGGGAAGCTCCCGGCTTCTTCCCGCCGCCGGCGCTCTCTCCCGGCCCTGGGCCCAGCTCCTCCGCAGCGGCCGCCGCCTTCCCTCTCCCGGCAGGGGGCGCCGAAGGGCAGGGGCGTTTGCACCACCTGCGCGCGGTACAGGGGTTGCGGGCGTCTTGGGGCTGGGGGGAATCAAGCTGGGAGTTGGGGTGCTGGGCGCAAACCCCGCAGAGACGTAGGTAAACGGGGCGCCCGGACGGGGCAAGAGTCGTGGGGTTCAGGTCGTCTAGCTCGGGATGTTCACGCTGGGGTGACAGACTTGCGGCTTTGGGCTACGCCCTCCCCTCGTCCCTCTTCCTCCGCGGGGAGAGCAGGGCAGGGTGCGGAAAGCAGGCGGTTGCTTGCATTTTACACCAGGGTCGCGCGACCAGGAGGAGGAGGAGCCGATTCCCACCCCGGGAAAAGGGAGGGGGAGCAGAGGGGTTAATAAGCTTCCTTCCTGTTGTCAGTTGATTTCTAATGACCAGGGTCAGGCCAACGTTTGTCTTTCACCCCTCGAGCTCCGACACGGTGCTTTCCCGCTATCCCAGTCTTCTCTTAGAAGAATAAGGGAGGAAGGAGGAGTTGGAAGGCTACAGCGATTCTCCCAAACTGCCTTCTCCAACCTGAAAGAGCACAATTTAGAGAGCGCAGTCTGCGAGAAAATCTCTTAGAAGAAAGTCCTCCGGTTGTTTCATTTGTTCATAAAGCTGCTCTTTTCTTCATACCTCGAGGTCGATCAAGTAATGAGCTCTGATTGAGTCTTTCTGGGAGTTTTAAATCCTCTTGCCCTGAGCGGCTTTAATGCTGTTTCAAAGCACGCACGTGAGAGCTGGAAACTCCTCGAAGATCAGGTGAGACCCTAAAGGGGGCAGTTAGTCGCCAGCCCTGCCCCCTGCTAGTTAACGCAGCGGTGTTTATGGCTTGCGTGAAAACCCGGGATGGGATGGCGGCTGGTAAAGCCGCTCATTTGCTGGTGACCCAACTGTAATTCGTATACGTCTGCATCTTAACACTTTGTTGCACATTAGGGGCGTCTGTGGCTGTTAAAGAGAAGCTCGTGACATAAACGTGCCCAGCAGAGCCCAGCAAGTGCTCGTGGCCCAGAAATAAGCAGGGAGAGCACGAGGTTGTAATGCCTAACCTCTAAAAAATGCATGGTTCTGCAGCTCCCAGGGCAATGCAGTGAAGAGGTAGCTTGTTCACAAGTTACCGGTGTGCTAATGGGTTAGGTAAACAGGCGTTTTGATTGAAAATATTCTGGTCCACCGAGGATTGCCTTGGGTATCACAAACACCTTGATATTTCTAATAGCAATGGCATCCTCTTTCCTCTGTAAAATGCTTTTATATTTTCCAAAGGTTTTTCACATTCATGATTTTGTTGATACGATATCCCTTGAAACTAGGAGTCCAACTTCTTAGCTCAGTGAGGTGGTTTTTTTCTACAAAACAGACATGGCAGGCGGTGAAACAGACTTGTTATTGAAATATGGTGTTACACAAAAGAAGTGAATTTTTCACGTGGTAATTCAGAAGACACTTCAGAAGCTTGCAAAACCTGGGAGTGACCATCATGGGGTCAGAAAAAAAACCAACCTGGATTCAGAGTCAGGCTGTGTGGCTTCCTAAATGTCTGACCTTGGGCCAATTAACCTTTCTGAAACTCAGTTTTCCTATCTGTAAAATGGGGAAACCTCCCTCCTAAGTGTTTGTGAGTATTAAATTAGGTAATGCATATGAAGCATTTTTCACAGAGCCCAGCATATATTGAGTGCTCAGTAGACATTATTTTTGACAAATTGTACAGAATTTTGAATTTTAACTTTGTAACTTTCCACTTTCTAGATGAAGAGTTTATTTCAGCACAGCTGTTTGGGTTCCTAAAGAGATACTTCTAAGTACATGAAAAATAAACCCATTCTGGAGCTTGTAAAAATGGTATCACTTTAGATTGTACCACAAAAGTGTTTAATCCCCATCTCGTAGGAAAGACGCCATACCTTGCCATCTTTTTTCTCATCTTTACTCCTTATATTTTTCTACTGTTGCGTTATGGATGTTAGTTCTACAAATTATAAAGCATGATGTAAGAGATTGGTTATCAGTTTCATTAAATAGTTAATAAGCCACATATGGGGAGATGCGGCTTTAAAGAGAAAGTAATTCAGGCTGCAAAATGATAAAAGCTAAACCGTGTCCCTTATGCACAGCTGTGTGGCAGAAGATTGGGGACGGGGCCAACCTTGCCGCCTCCTTATTTTCAGCCCGGTACACTGAGCACAGATGAGAATGAGGCGTCAGAGGAGGTGCTGGGGTCAAGCAAAGAACCCAGGTTTGCCTGGGGAGGCGATGCGAGGGTGGGTGGTGAGCGCATTTCGGGAAGAGGTGAGCTGGAGCAGAGACCTTGTGAAAACCTTTGCCTGGAGGCCTGGAACTGAAACTCATCAGCAGCT
The DNA here is from genome assembly GCF_041296265.1 of Equus caballus. NCBI lineage: Eukaryota > Metazoa > Chordata > Mammalia > Perissodactyla > Equidae > Equus > Equus caballus. The sequence continues at coordinate 85,103,840 of NC_091691.1, forward strand.
ACTGACAGCAAGACATTTAGTGTGGGGCTTGCGGGGCTGGGCTGGAGGGCAGAGCCAAGCGGAAGGAGATGGGGAAGGCCATGTATGGACACCAGCCCCCTGAAAAGTTAAATACTCCTGTAAAAGACAAAACCTGCATTTGCTCAGGCTGCAGCCTGCATGGGAGCTGTCAGAATGAGGCTGAGCGCCCTGGGGACCTCCAGGGTCTTACTCTCTCCTGATACTCGAACTCTCCCCTGCGGCGCACAAGCTCCCCCTCCCCGGCTTGCCCCCACTGACCTGCCCCGTTCCCTCACTTATGAAACACTGGATGAGAGGACTCAGCTCCTGCCTGTTTCCTCGGAGTGTTACGAAGATTAATGATATGGATCTAAATGCTCCTCAGGGAGGCTCTGTATGATTATTTCTTTTCAACATACCACTCTCTGCGATGTTTTCCATATAGACCTGTCAGCTGCCCTGAAACAAGCCAGAGAGTGGATAGTTATACAATTTACCTTCCTAGGGAGGCCGGCCTGTGCCTGGGGCTTCATAGTGCAGACTGTGCTATAGGTTAGATTCCCTAGTGGACCAGGTCTTTTTAAGGACTGCTGAGTGTTGCCTGGGGGAGGGTGGACGCCCCACCCCCACCCCGGGGGGCGGGGTGGGGGGGGGGTCGCGGAGGGGAGTTGATTAGCTGGAGAATGTAGAGGCCAGCATGCAAAAGCAAAGTGAAAGGAAAAAAGAAAAGTAAAAACTAGGTCATAGCGCAGAGAGTACTCTAAATAAGACCAACGGCCTCTTCCACTCATTGTTTTTTATTTTTACCTTTTATTTTTTATTGAGATTGACATATAAGATATTAGTTTCGGGTGTATAACATAGTGATTCAACAAATGTATATATTGAGAAATGATCACCACAGTAAGTCCGGTTAATGTCCATGAACATATATATTGATAATTTTTTTTCTTGTGATGAGAACTTTTAAGATCTCTTGTCTTAGCAACTGGCAAATATACAACACAGTAATATTAACTATAGTCACCAAGCTGTACATTATATCCCATGACTTATTTTATAGCAGGAATTTTGTACCTTTTGACCACCTTCAGCCATTTTGCTCAGTCATTTTTAAGGGACTCCAACGTCTTATTTGGAGAGAATCAACATAGCATTAAAAAATATCAATAAAAAAGATAAATTACTATAGGGAACAGAGCACCACCAATCGGGGGCACAATTCATTATTATTTGTTTCAAATTTCACTTATAAAAAGGATTTGTGGTAGCTGAAAACAATATGTGCTATTTTACAGTGTATATATTTATTATATGCATTGTGTAGAGCATATATTATGTATAGTTACAGCAAGATTAGATAAAGCAAGGCAAAGGAAAAATCAGGATTGAATAATAAAATGAAGCCGAAGGGAAGTGAGCTGGCAGGATTGTATAAGCAGAAAGTCCTGTGCTATGTTTAAAGCGGATCACGGATGAGTTCTCTGATTCTCAGACGTCAGTTCAGGATAATTACATGATCAGTTACAAGATTCAAGGTAGCCGTAAAGGAAAAGCCTATAAATTGCTCAAAAAAAAAAAAAAAAAGCTCAGATTTTTCTGGTTGGTCTCCCTGAAATATAGCAAGTCATCTAACCGTCAGATAAAGATCTCCTCATAGAAACAAGACTTAACAAGTGTGGGTAGTGTTCCTACTGATGTGTGAGTGATATACAATGTAATATCCCTAAAAGAAACAGGTTGCCCTGATACCTATCCTTCAGTTTCAGTTTTGATTGACATATGGCCAAGTCAGTTTAGAGAATTAGGATTACACTTTAGAAGTGTTAAAGTGTGCCAATCTCCAAGCCATTGTGAGGAAATGCTTGAGGCGAGAAAACTGGAACATGTTAATACAGTAAAAGGATTTAAAAGCCCTGGTTTGGGGGTATGTACTTTATCTTTGCACTTAGTCTGCCTTTGTTTTCACTTGCACAAATTCTGAAAGTATTTGATGCCGTGGGTTTCTGGAATTTTCTCCCAAGACAGGAAGAAACATCTGATTCCTATGCCCACGACCGACTCATACAATTTGTGCCAAACTTTAAAATAAAAGCAATTTTAAAAGATTAATTAGCGTTGTGTGTTTATAACCTGCTAAAAGAAAAATGTACAAACAATTAAAAAAAAAAAAAGGAGAGACCCTTCTTGTTACTTGGTTGAAAATCTCAAAAAAATCAAGAAAAATTAGTCATGTGATTTGGGTGTCATATATTCTTGAAAGTTCTAGTACACAAGCACACCGAGTCCCTGTCTGGGGTTTCTGCCAAAGGAGGAGCTTGTTAAGACAATAGGAGTTGGCAGTCTCCTTGACCAGTCAGAGCTGTAGTGTCAACCCCAGGGTTTCTAGGAGGATAAATGCATTCTAACACCACTCAGTTCTGCAGCCCCTTCTGGGACAAATGGAGACTGCAGGATGTGCAACTGGGATGGCCCCATCTCGTGCAGTCCCCACAAGCATGAACACCGAAGGATAAGAGGCTAGCACTAGAAGCAGGACCGCAGGTCTATGCTACGAAGTGTCTGGTCGAGAAAATGGCGTTAGAATTATCCCAGGATTTCTGAGTGTCAGCCATTCCAGTACCACACCTTCTTTGCTTTATTTTTGTAGAGCTAACTCTGTTTCTATCCCTTACCTCCGTGTGAGTAAGAGTTCTTATTGAATATTTATTGAGAACTGGGAAATACTCAGCTCAGGAATATGGTATGAAGCCAATTTGACAGGTAATAGGAATGTTGACTTTAAAAGTGTTCTGACCTGAGCCAAGATAGCTTTTATAGTAGAATAAATATAACTATATTACCATGCTAACAGAGCATGGGTACTTACTATAATTAAAAATATTTTTTCCCTCTGAATGTGAGGTTGACTTTACCTTCCTCCTTTAAAAGATGGACTTAGAAAAATAGCATTGGGAAGTGGAAAAAAATTAAACTTAAAATTCTTATTTACTTAGATTTTTATTTATTTTTTTAAAGATTTTACTTTTTCTCCTTTTTTTCCCCAAAGCCCCCTGGTACATAGTTGTATATTCTTCGTTGTTGGTCCTTCTAGTTGTGGCATGTGGGATGCTGCCTCAGCGTGGCTTGATGAACAGTGCCATGTCTGCCAACGAAACACTGGGCTGCCTGCAGCGAAGTGTGCGAACTTAACCACTCGGCCACGGGGCCAGCCCCTTATTTACCTAGATTTTAAATGCAGCTCTACAACATAAAACCTCTATGACCTGATCAAGTTGTATAATCTTCCTGGGACTCAGTTTATTCATAAATAATATAGGAACAACAATCTCCAATTCTTAGGATTGTTGAAAACAGTAAATGAGATGTATAATATGCCTGTAACATCAGAGACAAGAAATGATAGCTAATATTATTTTAATTGTTTTTCTTCAAAAATTTGGATGCAATTTTGGTGGGCCATCCACCCTGACGCATCTAATTTGCTTTTCATAAGAGATACTTTGTGAACTGGATGGCTAAGGCTAGAGTCGTGCTGTCACAGAACAGAGTAGCTGAGTTGACACTGGTGTCATTACCACAGTGTTTTAGTTAGATGTTAGGGAGTGACTAAGGCTCTGGGTAGTCAAATCCATTAATAGTTGCTAGAAATTACAATGTACATACTTTCCCTTGGAGAATAGCTATACTTCTGAGTACTATACTTGTCTGATTTTTGTATGTTTTAAATCAAATCATGGTTTAAATGTGTTGGAGGAACTGGCTAACTAAAACTCAGCTGCGGTCAATTCTAGAGAATAGTCTCTTCAAATCTATGCACTGGTAAGATTGCATTATTTTTTCTTGAGCTCTTCTAATTGGGTCAGGCCTGGAAAATTTGCAACAACGTAAAGGGCCCCTTCCTAAGGAGGCAGCAATCTTCCTGTAGGGCCATTATGTTTCAAGAAAACGTGGCAGTCCAGACTGTGTAGAAAAATCTTAGAGTTCAGGTTAAAAGTTGTTAAGAGTCTCATAGAATTTGGGATACATTTCTTAACCAAAATGGAGACCTGTTCATGATGTAATACCAAGAAAGCTATAATCCTGCCAGCTTTTAATGAGTGATGCTAATTTTCCAAGAATTTGGCACAAAAAATAACAAATGCTTATTGAACATGTGGTACATGCGGACATTTTTAAAAGCACTTTACAAGTATTATCTCATTTAATCCTTATTATAATCCTCTATCGCTGATTCTATTATTGTCTGCATTTTACAGATGAGGAAACAGGTAGAGATTTTCATCAATTTGCCTAAGGTACAGAGTTATGAGTAGCTGAGCTGGATTTGAATTGGAGCATTTTTGGCACCACTGCCCATGCTCTCAACACAACACTAAACTGCCCTTTGGAGAAGTAAGCATCTGGTTACTTTTCTCCTAAAAGACAGACACATCCAGGATGTTTTCCCAGGGATGTAATGAGAACCAGGGAAGTCCCCAGCTCCACCACCATGACCAGTGACCCAGGGAATCTATCATGGTTCATGCTCACAACCCATCCTCTGCAGCTCTGTGCCAACCAGCTGGCCCCGTAAGTTCTCACCTTTGTTCTCCCCTAACTGACTTCTCTCTGCAGCAAAGCTGAGCTATATCCACTGGACCTGCCCTCTCGGAGCCAGATAGTCTCCTGATGTACGTGAGAATGCTGGCATGAGAAGAAACAGATGAGGTTTCCAAACTCTTGGAGCTCTGGTACTTTTGCAAACCATGCAGTTCCATCCCTGGACCTGAGACAGGTCTTTATCAGACCTAGAACTCTCATGGAACTTGGAGATTATGAAAGTGTGGTGACCATTTTTGTAGTCACTGCAAAAGAAATACTGAGGCAAAATGTTCCCCGAACTTCAGACTCCAGCATAGTCCCATGGAATCTCCTTCCAATCAGAAATTGAGTCCTTGAGATCCAGAAAGAGTAGAGGAGGGTAAGCAGTTACAACCGAGGTTTGCTCAAGAAAGTTGGAAGATTTTTGGATCTCTCTCTCTTCCTCCTCTCTCTCCCCCTCACTCCCACACCCCACTCTCAGAGGTTGTTGGCTTGTCTGTAGTGGATGTTTAAGATCAGCATGGGTTTGCATTCTTCGGTCCTAATCTTTACCAACAATGCAGAATCCCGAAGGAATGCAAGATAAAATAAGCTGCTTTGGTTTAGGTTCACTTAATCGACAGGCATCACTTTCTGGAGGGTGTATTGGGGCACTTGTTTACTTTCTTTCTGCTTGATCGGTGATGTTTAGACTTGAGTGTATCTTTTAGTGTTGTTTATTTGTTTGATCGCTGATGAGTATCTTGATAATTCATCAGATAGGGAATTGGGACCTTTCCTATCCTCTTTCAGTTCCAGCATTTATCTGTGGCGTAATTATAAAGAGCCTGAAAGTTATGTGTATGCAATTTGACATGTATTTGGCTCTGCATCTTCATGTCCTAATACAAGACTAATGGGCCCTGACCTCCCGTGTCAGTAACCCATCATTAAACCCCCCAAGTGACTGGCTTTGAAGTCAATTCCTTCTCAGGCTGCATCCTTCCTTCTTAGCCAGTCATCCCCACTTTCCTTTTGGGTCTTTTTCTCTCCTATTTCTGCTTTTTGCTTGCCTCTTGTCCATTCTTGTCTTTCATCAATCATTTTGCTGTAATTCCTCCTTTGGTTAGATTCTATCCTTTCACCCACTAACTTTCACTTTCTGTCCTCTGGCTTCATCGTCTCTTCTCTGTTATTTTCCTTCTGCTCCTCTGCTCTTCCTTCAAGTCTGTCCTTCCCCAAGAATATAAGTATAAGGTATATTCCTTCTCCAATTCTTTTTCTTCCTCAGAATCATTGGTTCTCAACTGAGGGGCCATTTTGTCACCCAACAGAAATTTAGCAATGTTCTGAGACACTGTAGTTGTCACAGCATGGAGGGAGGGTGCTACTGGCATCTAGTGGGGAGCGGCCAGGATGCTGCTCAACCTCCTACAATGCACAGAGCAGCCTGCTCCCCACTGTCACACAAAAAAGAATTGCCTAGCTCAAAATGTCACTAGTGTCAAGGTTGAGAAATGCTGCCCTAAACACGTATCCATCTCTCGACTCTAATTTTTTTCTCTCTTTTTTCCAAATCTTAGGGCTTCATCCTTTCCCTCCCCAAGCCCGCCCTTTAGTTGTATTCCATCTTCTCGTTATCACTTCCTCCTTGCCACGCATCCTTCTTGGCTGAGTCTCCTTTATACCTTTAAACTTGGTCGGGTCTCACCTCCTAGGCTCTCTCTCACTTCCTGCCTTTGTGTTCATGTGTTCAGCAGTTACCTTCTCTCTCAGCTGTCCTGCAGTGACTGGAGGCTCTGTGAAAATATTTTTCTTAGAATTCTGTTTATTTTCTAAGTTTCCACAAATCCAATGCAGCTCTTAAGCTTCTGGTTTCAAAGTCTCTCGGGCATATCACACGTGCCTGAGGGTGCAGCCATGCAGGCCCTCTGCTCTGCCCGTTCTCGCTCCTTCCTACCAGCCTCCTACAGCTCACCAGCTGCAGGCCGCAGAGGCTGCTCCCGTCATTTCTTCACTACATTGATGCTTATGTGTTGCTTGCATTGGCATGGCATAGTTCTGCCAGCTCTTCTCCTGCGGCCAGAGATACGCATGCTCTTTTCCTACCTTCACTCATTCTTTAAAAAACAAAAAAATCAAATGTTTCCTGTATGGCAGGCAATGCTGAGTCTGTTAGTAACTAAAGTACATAAGAGAACAACTGTCTCCAGTGAGCCCCAGCTCTAATGGGGAGACAAGCAAGGCAACTGACCACACCAAACCTCGGAGCCGCACACTCTCATGGAGATCTGCCTGTAAAGAGAAGGGGCTATAGGAGCAGAAAGGAAAACGCACCTTGTATTAGTTTTCCATAGCTGTTCTAAGAAGTCACCACAACTCAGTGGCTTAAAACAACGCAGATTTATTATCTTGTAGCTCTAGAAGTCAGAAGTCCAATACTGGTCTCACTGGGCTAAAATCAAGGTGAGAGCAGGGCTTCGTTCCTTCTGCAGAGCCTGGGAGCAGATTTTGGTGGTGTGAGGAGAAGAAAGAACTGGAGAGTTCTTCATTTCCTTTAAAGACTCTAGCAGAGATCTTGTTGGCTAAATGTTTGCAGGCAGTGCATGGTGAATGAATACGTGAATGAAGGAAGGGTGGGCAGCCCTCCATGGAGGGGGTACAGGGAATCCGAAGCCACCGGTCACCAGTTTCCTTCCAGCCTCTTCGTATCTCAGATTCCTCCTTTACAGATGGATGGTCTGTGAAGTGCAGCCACCCAGTTGGACACAGATAGAGCTTAGTGGAATCACCGCAAGAATCTAGCACACCTCATTACTTCCCCTCCCCTAATAACAATGCTAAAGCTCAGCATTCTGAAAAAGAACACTGTAATTGGAGATTCCTGTGTTTGACCCCAAAGCATGAAACACCTGTAACTCTTCAAGGAGTCCCTCTACAACTTGTGACAGCTCCGTGGCTCCATATTTATTTATTTCTCACTTCTTGCAAAAATACTATCAACGTTCAGTCAGGTCTCAGAGGAAGAGGTCAGAAGACAAGTGGTTTAAACTACCTACACTTGACAGCCCCTTCCAACAAAAATGATGTTCTTTCTCTTAAGGTCAAACTGTTGTTCTCTATACTGTGGCAATTAATAAATCAGAGCGGGCCGAGTTGTGTTGTCATCCTAGGAAACTTGACCCGTCAGGAAGCATTGGGCCTCATCTCTGGAAATCCAGACATTTTTGAAAAGTGTGACAGTGGCCCAGCTCCTTACTAGGATGCCTTCACAGCAATATGAAGTGTAGCCAGCAGTAACTTTTGAGGCCGGCTTTATTTTTCTTCTGGACTGAATTCCCTGAAATACAGGGTCAAGGTTAAGAAAACTTACAGCAGCAGTTTAGGGGATTGAAGGAAAACAGTAAGATTTAGCATACGCCGTCAAAATGCTGTCATTTCTGGGAGGGGACTTTGGTACAGAAAGCTCGGTGTTAAGGAAGACATTTTTTTTTCCCTGAGATCAAACTGAGACCAAAACACGTTTGAAACCTCTTTCCCTAAGCGTTATCACCTTGTATTTTTCCCATGAAGAAGGGCCCTTTCCTTTTGTGGATGTCTCCGGAAGGGCTGTAATCCTGTCTGTGATACCACTATCTATTGCCAGGCTGGGGTGCTGGTACCAGCCTGGGGATTACATGCATATTCTTCACAGCTCTGTGAAATTACTGTGCTCATGGTGAGAACACGGGCCTCGTAGTGTCCCTAGCAAGGTTGTGCCCCATTACGCCTCGATAACAATCCTGGCAATCCTTTATCAACTGTCATTCTTCATTACATCCCAAGCACTATTCTAAGTGATTTACTGATGGGATGTCATCCAGTCTTCACAGCAAACCTGCCAGGTGAGTATTATTATCCCCATTTTATAGATAAGGAAAACTGAGGCATGGCAAGGTCAATCACTCATCTAAGGTCACCTGACCAGCGGTGGGGCCTAGAATCCCACACAGGCTGTCTGCCCTGGGAGAGCACATGCTTAGCCACTACCCTATCCATCTCTGGCTCTTATCTACAAAGGCTATTTTGCATAAGGGGTCATTGTCTAGGCCATGTTCCCTACAGAAACCTCGTTTGGGTCTGTCACCATCATTTCCTGACAGGTCTGGTCTCCATCAAGCCCTAGGAAACCCTTAGTGGTCTGAGTCACCAGGCCGGGAAGCCTGGGCTTTGCCTGCAAACAGGGTCTGGGGTTCCCAAAAGGAAAGAGGAAGTGAATCTGAAGTTGATTCCATACAGTGTCCTGTGGCAAGTTCTTGCCATGCATGATTAGTTGGCCAAGTTGAGTGAGTCATGGTACCAAGTTCTAAAAGCAGACCCTGTGTGAGTCAGACAGCTCTGCTGAGTTCTGAGGCTGTGTGCATGATTCCAGGCTACCATCTTGAAAATTCATAAAGAGTCAAGAGGGGTCTTGGTGAGGGGTCTCACATGGAAACGGATGACTACAAATGTTACCACAACTGGAAAAACAAATTCAAACATGTGTGAGGGTGAGGGATGTATGTGGAAACAAAAGGAGGACATGTTACTACATTATTTACAAGAAAAAATTCAGGATCACTTAGGAATTATCTAGAGCCTGAAGCCCAAGTGTAGGACTTAAGACAAGAAATCTTATACATCTTTGAATATTTCATTTAGGCCTCATGCATAATATGTTTCTAATAAAAGATTGTTAAATAAAGAAGAAAAAGGATTTCTTTGGTTCATCATTGCATTCTTCATGTAGGACATATGTCTCCTATTTGTTAAATGATTCCACCATGGTTGAAGGAAGGGATCTCACATGTCAGTTATGAAGCCATTTGCAAAGTTTTATCATCGTTGTCATCATCATCATCATCCTCCTCCTCACTGTCATCTTCATAGTAAGGAAAATCAGCTGCACTGGGTATGAAAACTGAGAGCTGGTATCCAGTGTCCAGATGGGCCCATCTCACCTGACCACATGCACGTCTCCCTTGCTGGGCTGGAGGCTCTAGGATAGGTTGGCTGCCTTGCTCTGCCTTCTGTTATTTGGTTTTCTGGTTCTTTTCTATCAACTTAGCTTCTGAGGATTTCTAGCTATAGTTAGCATTCCTGGGTGTAGGTGTCCTAAGACAAAAGACCTAACAGAACCCCAGAGGTAGAAATAGGTAGTAAGCTAGATGGAAACCTGACACCCAGCCCAGCAGGGGTGGAGAGCTGAAGCAGAGGCATCTGGATAGGAGGGTCCTAGGCTCTGCCTGCAGCTGGTGAAAATGAGACCTGGGACTGGGATTCCTTTTCCCTCTCCATGAATCTGGGTGGACACTCACAGCTCAGTCAATTATTATTATTCATGTAATTAACAGGTAGTTGTGGGTTTCTAGATCTCTAGATTCCAGTTCTCCCTGAAGTTCTTCACTGTTTAGCCACCTCACCAGACCTTCACAGTCTGGGGAAGGAAAGGAAATAGAATTAAAATTCTATCAGAAGCTTTCCCTTTTGGCACAGTTCTCCTAGCAGGCCGAGTGGGAGAGGTTGGAAGGTATGGTTGGATGAGGTGTTGTGATTGTTGGAGGTGGCCTGGTCCCTGCTGGGCAGCTGCTGTAATCATGGTGAGGTCTGCCAGAGGCAGTGGTGAGCAGACAGCATGAGGATGGGGTCGGGCAGGAGACATCTGTGAGCTCTGCACTGGACATGCCCTGTTGCAGGCGGCTTCACTGTTTGCAGGCTGTAGTCAAAGGAACAAACATTTTATGAGTACCACCAAGGAACAGCGTCTTCTCCCATTCTCCATGACCAGCAAGTCATTGAGACGGAATGGAAACGGCCTTGTCATCTCCCCCCATGAAACATTAGGAAAAAGCCCTGTAAAACAATTTGACGGTAATGGATTGGTAAGCTGCTCTTCCCCATCTCTTGCATTCCCCATCAAGGAATGCTATCCAAGCCATTTTCTAACACTTCATATAATTCAATCATGAGAGTCAGCTGTTTGGTTATTTTGTTTAGGTTTGTCTCGCTTTGGGGGGAAGTGTTTCTACACATAAATGATACGTTTTAGAAACAAATCAGAGAGAAAGGTGGTCCTCACGGCAGCTCACAGTTGCGGAGTTAAATTGCAGCTCTCTAACCTCAAAACGCATGTTTTGGCACATAGTCACAGCTGGCCAAGGTTGTTTCTACTTACTCATCTTCCTCTAGGCTCCCAAAATATTTTCCTGGAATATGCTCATGGCGGGGAGTTGTTATTTATAATCTCACATAATCCTCATTCTCATGCTGAAGACATCCAGTGGTTGCTTTCCACAGGAAGGATACCGCTCATGTGAGTAGGGAGGAATGCGAAGGAGACACTTGGCACTCCTGACACTTCCAAGCTGCGTCCAATTTGGAGGAGTCTTGGCCTTCTGAGGAGGGCTGAGAAATGATGGCCCCTCACACAGACTTGCCTCAGCCTGTGCTTCAGTGCAGCCCGACCTTCAGCAGGGACTTCTGGACAATCTATGACAAGGGCAATGACAAGAATAGTGGTTCTGATGAGACGCAGAGCTGCTGGTTGCATCTTTGATCCTTAACTTTGCTGCTCACACAACTAAGCTCACCCTTGAATCAGTGATAAATTCTGGACCAAGCATTGGCTGCAAACACGGCTACAGAATGTCTTCAGAAGAGACAACTTAAGGATGCGCTTTAGAGGAATGGGAATAAACCAGACTTGGAAAGAGGACAGTGTCAGAATTACCCTATGTGTTCATATCCACACTGTACCTTACTAGCTTGGGGCCATAGTCAAGTTACTTAACCTTTCTAGTCCTCAGTTTCGCATCTTTAAAGTGGAGATGATAATTCCCACTGCATAAGGTCACTGTGGGGTTAGATAATGCATTAAAGTCCTGCACAGGACAGAGTACTGGGCATATAAAATGTGTTCGGTAGACATACTGTATTCACGTTTCTGTGAGTGTGCTCTTAGTGACTGTAGAAATCATAAATAAGCATTCTAATTTTATCCAGTACTTCGGATCATAAGAAAGCCACTTAGTTATCTCTCTGCCTCAGATTTTCCTCTAATAAAATGATGTGCCTACCTCAAGGACAGGGGCAATTAATTAAATAACATTTAGACAGTGTTTTAAATTCTACTGAGAGGCATATTATAAAAAAAAAGTCATTCTGCTGTTCTTCATCAGTTCTAATGTAAAGAAAAATTATCTCAATTTTTGTAAGTTTCTTCGTTGAACTTGCTTTAGGAGTATTTTGTAAATCATTCCACCAGCGATCTTATTTTATATTCTATACATTCTTCATACCACCATAGGTATTCTATAAGCGCGGTTGAATAAAGCATACACAGTCTGGCTACAGACAATGTCTGTGTGTAATGATTTATTACATGACAAGCAATTAATCAGTGAACTTTGGGGTTTACATGAGTGCTTTCTGAAAGATCCTAGTGGCCAGTAATCATCAAGAATGATGAGGAGACCAAATATGAGGAGCCCACATTGCAATGCTCTTCTTGATGATTCAGTTGGCCTGAAGCTGGAAAGTGCTGAGGCAGACTTTTCTAATAAAGGCTTATTCTGGGAAGTATCTTGTTTTTTGGCTCATCTGCAACTGAGATGGAATCAATTAGCCAAATGGCGAATCATATGAGAAGTTAGGAAAATTTGTCCTTCCAGCCATATCGTCCCATAGCTCACAGTACTGTTACACTGGGTCTTATCACTCATGTTGAAATTCAGAGATATCTGGGAAATTCCCAGAAAACAGTAGTTTACTCAGGAGGTTCCCTTACTAATGTCGTGACCATTATACATAGAGATGCCGTGCTCTCAGAACGTTCACGTGATACTCTTGAAGTTTGGAACTTAGAGTATGTGTTGGTAAGTGACCAAAGGGGAACTTTCCATTATTCTTTTAATTAAAGCCATCCCACAATTGCAGAAACATGCTTTCATTGCTTATTCACTCTTCCCAGCTAAGCAGTAGGAACGAATCCTCATATGAGGTATTTCAATTACTCAGGGCTTTTACTTTCCATTTCCTGGTATTATGGCTTGAACTGTGTCCTTCAAAAAGATGTGTTGAAGTCCTAACCCCAGTGCTTCAGAATGTGACCTTATTTGGAAATAGGGTCGTTGCCGATGTAATGAGTTAGGATGAGGTCATACTGGAGTAGGATGGGCCCTTAATCCAATATGACAGATGTCCTTATAAAGAGGAGAAAAGGCATACAAGCAGAGATGGCTATGTGACATAGGCAGAATTATAGCGATGCATCCACAAGCCAAGGAATGCCCAGGATTGCTGGAAAACACCAGAAGCTAGAAGAAGCAAGGAGGGTTCTCCCCTATAGGCTTTAGAGGGCACGCAGCCCTGCCCGCACCTTGGCTTTGGACTTCCGGCCTCCTGAACTAGGAGACAATACATTTATGCTGTTTTAAGCTACCTAGTTTATGGTGCTTTGTTAAGGAAGCCCTAGAAAACAAACACATCTGGTTTGTACATTTCAACTCTATTTGATGTTAATTCATAGTGTATAAAGGGATAGTTAGGTTAAATACTCAGAACTTAATCCTTAAAACATTTGCATCTGCTAACACTTTAAGCCTCGTCAATACATAAGTCATGTCACACCCTAAGTGGTCAATCAGAAGCGTACCCATGGCTCCTTAGAACTCTACATGCAGCCCTAAAAGTCCTTATAAAGAAAAGCAACTGACGTTGTGAACTGTCAAAATTCTGTGATTTAAAGCCTTAATATGTCTGTTTGTCTAGTTATATAATCACCAAATGGAATATTTATCCTACTGTCAGTCCTTCGAAGAAAATCACTAGAAAGTATCATCAGGAAAGCATATGTTAGTATTAGTTGCAGGGTAATAAATAAGCCAGGTATGAACTTCTAAAGAATTATCGTGACTTTTGTTGCATTAGTAAATTTTGGCTCCTATCCTGGTTAGCCTTGCTGGAAATAGTTGAGTTGTTTTAATTGCTAAGTCTACTGATAAAAGTTGTGTGAAACCAGCCTTTGTTCAATGTCTGGGATATACTCCCTTGGTCTTTAGTTGTGTTTCAAAGATGTGCTTTGTAAATAGTGCAGAAAGCACTGGCTGAAGAGAATGGACAGGTGAAGATAAAAATACTTTAAATAAGTGATGGATAGAGGACGTGTATGTGCTGGAATATTTGACTGATATTAACAACTTGTTTGCAAAATATATTTAATGACATGGAAAATGCTTAATATATGTTTTGGTGAGAAAAATCAGGATGAAAAATTCATATATAGTTTGATGCCAATTAAGTAAAACAAAATCTGTGCATAGAAAAATGTTAACAGAGACGATTATTGTGTGGTGGGATTTCAAGTGATTTTTATACGTTTTACGATTTAGCAAATTCTCAGCATAGGCAAGAATAACTTCTCTAATCCAAAAACAATTAATGCTAGAAGTTAATGTGCTAAAACATTAATAGTCATTTGCTGTGGATTGTAATATTGAGGATGATACTTTTCTTTATTCTAGTCTTTTGTACTTTCCATATATTCTAAAATAAGTTTTTTATTAATTTAACAATGAAAGAAAATTAAATAAACTTTAAAAAAATTATGTAAGTTTATGGATGATCTAGCCACAGTAGATGTCTGCAAGGTGTCAGAGCTGCTTTAAAATGACCCATGGAACTTTTGAGATGATGTCACAAGGAATTACCATAATGCCTGTTGTGGATTGCATAATGATTCCCCATTCTTCTCCTGTTTCCACACTCTTCACCATGTGACACTGCAGTTCTTTCCACTGATGGCAGACAACATTCCTCTGCCCTACTGACGCCAGGCTACGCCTTGTGATTTTCTTTGGAATGTGGGCCAAAGTGACAGTGTGCCAATTTTGAGCCCAGATCTTAAGATACGTCACATTTCTGCTCCCTGACATGCACATCTGCCATCCTCATGAGCAGATCCTCCCAAGAGTAGCTGCTGCTCCTTCAGCCCGGGCAATTCCGAGTCCAACCCCCAGTGAAGAGCGGAGCCCAGCCAGACCCACAGCCCAAGGCAGAACCACCCAGCTGAGCCCAACCTAGATCAGCCATCCCATCAACCTATGGACCAAAGAGCATGAAAGTAAACGTCCATTGATGAAAGCTATTGAATTTTGGGGTGGTTTGTTACGTAGCAGAAACTAACTGATAAAATCTCACTGACAAAGACACAATATTGGCCTGGATGAACAATGACCCAGTATGACGATTGACAAAGTATGTCAAGCCAGTATGATAAAAGGTCTTTACATGGTAGCTTAAAAATATAAACAGCCCTGAATCTTGACGAAGTCGGTTTTGTGTGTACATATGTGAGTTTCCAATGTATGTTTATATGGATGTATTTACATATGTATGTGGTAAAATTTTTGAATGCTATGATATACCACTGTGTTTATATTTAATTGTCTTCTCTGGTTTTCAGTTAAACCCATTAAATATACAATTTTTCACTTTGGCATATTCTGGTTCCCATTGAAGAATGGTATTTTGAGTTATAATCCTCAATGTTTATTTAGCAATTTACTCTAAGAATTCTAAGAATATTAACCATATTGCACTGACCTTTGGTGTGCAGAATCCCTCTTTTTAGAGCAAGGTTTCTCCGCCTTCACACTACTGGCATTTTAAGCCATATAATTCTTTGTTGTGGAGGGTTGTTCTGTGCACTGTAAGATGTTTAGCAGTATCCCTGGTCTCTACCCACTAAAAAACAGTAGCACACACCCCCGCCCCGTGCTGTGACAGTCAAAAACATCTCCAGACATTTCCAAATGTCCTTGGGGGCGGCAAAATCACCCTTGATTGAGAACCACTGTTTTAGAGAAAATTTGGGTTTGTTTTGGTTGTCAAATTTACAATGGTAGGCATCACTGGCCATTTTTTAAAAGTCTAGGTTTGTAATAATTCAGACTGTAACAAAAGTAAAGCAAGATTGTCTGATTCTTATGATCATTGTAAGTATATTGTTATTGATGAGTGGGGGAAAAACCAAAAATGTGTTAATAGCCTGACAAGTAGATTTTCTGAACCTGCCTGCACCTACTCTGAAGTCAGGTTAAGACTTCCCCATCACACATGAACAGGGATAAGCTGTACCCCGGGCATTGTTTTTTTAGGGTACAGCACCATGACCAGCTTAACACCTCATAAAAGTATACAGGGAATAGCAAAATTCCAACTATAAATGAGGAACTTCAAATACCATCTTACTGAAAGATTCCATTTCTGTCAGACAAAGGATGAAGCAAAATGTAATTTCCTGACAGTTACTATGCTTCAGCAGGAACGTGAGCAATCACCAGTCCAGTGCTAAACCTGACTATGGGACATGTGGTTAAAATTAACGTCAAAGCGGAACTTGCATTCATGCTTATAGCCTTTTCACACCTCAACATTGGGAACTCTGGTATGAGATCTTCAAACTTTCCATGCAATTTGACTTTGATCTCATTCATTAAAACTATCTGAATCCCTTAGGCCAGCCCAGTGGTGTAGTGATTAAGTTCGTCCACTAGGCTTCCACAGCCCAGGGTTCGTGGGTTCGGATCCTGGGTGCAGACATACACACGCTTGTCAAGCCATGCTGAGGTGGCATCCCACATAAAAAATAGAGGGAGATTGGCACAGATGTTCAGGGACAATCTTCCTCAAGCAAAAAGAAGAAGACTAGCAACAGATGGTAACTCAGGGTCAATCTTTCTCACACACACAAAAAGAAATAAAGAAAACTATCTGAATGCCAGTTTCTTTGCCTGCAGGATTAGAAGGTTGGACTATACAGAGTCTACGACCCCTTTCAGCTAAACATTCATTGAGCTACATAATAGTTCATTTGTTAGAGTGATAGTTTACGCAACAAAGGAATTGGGGCAGTATTGGGAGTTTCTTATATTAAGATTTGACTTATGCTTCAAGCAATTTGCCCAAGAAGATTTTTACATAAAGCAGAAGAACATGTTCAAATCCAGTAAAGTGAATCCTACCGTTCTCATTTGAGGCCGATCAAGAAATCCAGTTTAAACCAATACGGGAATAGGGAGAGAAAGGTTCATTGATTTGTCAGTGAAAACAGATTTAAGAAAATTATGCCCAAAAAAACTATCCCCTTTAAGATAGAGTAGAGGAGGACTGCACATGTGTTAATGTCTCTAAATACCTAAATAAAATGGGAAAGAATCCCATCCCAGGGGAATATGATGGGTGATCAGCACTGATTTCTAAAACTTCTAACCCATCAATCGAATTTATTGGATGAGAATATTTGTGATCAGGTTAAAGAATTTCCATAACGTGTACAGAAAAAAATGATGGAAAAATTACATTTCTACTCAGAGGCCTTCCTTATTCGTTCTAGTATATGCTGGGAAGAGAGGAACCTCCTGAAGGGTAAAGAGACCGAAAAAAATTCTTTCCTCTGTGGTTGTTCAGTTAAGAGCAAGGGAGCCTTTGAAACTTAGCTTTCTTGAGAGAAAGGAATGAAGAGTCCTTGAATTAGATGAGGAAAAGGGCTAAGTTGACAGCCTCAACTATGCTCACAGCCCCAATGCTGAGTGTCAGCGCCTGACCCTTATCACATCCACTGCTGACAGACCACAGCACAAAAGTGACCAGCACCTCGGCCCCTATCCCACGCTGTGCCTCCCCCCAGGGTGGGAGAATCAGGCTCACTATGTGTAAGCTCTTTGCTCACAGACATGATGCTAGGTTTGTTTGCTTCCAAATGAAGATGTAGTCATGGAATTTCAACTCCTAATTTATTCATTTTTTAAAGTATCTTCCAATTCTCCCACAAGGGAATTAGAATTTGTATCCAATTTGTGTTTGCAAAGATTTGAAAAGAAAACAAAATGCAAATAGGCCAATGATGGGGAAATGACCTGAAGGAGGCATTGCAGATCCTTTGTAATGCATGCTCTATGGTTCTACATTCTTGCCTCCTATGGACATACCAGAAATACTTTACTTAATTTAAGTGAATGGAAAGATCCAGCACTTGGAAAGAATTGTTACTAGCCTTGTTTGTTCCAATAAACAAGTAACTTCTTGTTGCTCCATAAAAATCAAAACTGACAGTTTGTAAAAACCAGAAAACATAAAATCTTGGAGAGTGTTCAGGACTGATTGATATTTCCAGACTCTTAATGATGATCCTGAGGGAGAAGCCTATTTAGGTTTCCACAATGTCAGTGAAAAATAGTTCTCTGGAAAACCTGTTACAAACCGGCCAAAAGTTTTTCCAATTCCGATTCCAATTTGTATCTATTGAAAGATTTTGGGGCCCATGGAACAGCATTAGATGGGAAATAAGCTGACATCATCGTAAGTTCAAAGACTCATTCTGCATAATTCTGTAATTAACAATGAGATCAGGTAAAGTAGGACGAATTTGAAATTGAATTGTGATTTCAAGTCTCTTAACACTGGGTCTGGGGCATAGTTTAAAGATTCACTTCACTTAGACTTTAGCTACATCTGTTCAGGCCAAATAAGAGAATTGAACTAAGCAATTGTCTGAACAAGGTAAGCAAGAAAAGCTTACTCTCAGAAGAGGATCCTCTGTGAAAGATACTGGTCCAGGCACACTGGGAGATAGGAATGAGTAAGATACATGGATAACAATGAGGGCGTGTGGTACACAGGATTCCAAAATGGACCTCCAAGATTAACTGCTCTAATCCCTGGAACTCTGAATATGATGAGATTATCATCATATGATGAGATTAACACACTTCAGAAGCCGTCAGTGAGTGTGAGGGTTATATTATCAACACCAGTTCTCTTGGCCTACTTGCCAAATCCATTTATCTCTTTCAGTCAGATACTACATAAAGTATTCCAAGTGCGTGCCTAGAGTCAGATTTAAAATTCCAATTAACTTATGTTACAATAAACAAACCTGCTGAATTGAATATCAAATTAATTTTTTTTGGCTATTGTAACTAATCTTAATTGTACCGCATTATTTATCAGTAAGAAAATACTGTTCTTAAAATTGTGCCATAGCTCTCTCTATTGTGTGCCTGAACAAATTGGCTAGGGTTTTATATAGTGCATGGATATATTTGTTGTTTTTCTATAGACAAACCCGAACTCGCTGAACTTTTACAAATAATCATTGGATTTACTTGCACATGATAATGTTACCATACATAATTCCTTTGGATAATCCTCTTTTGAACTGTAATGCCATCAACGGTATATCAAGTTCTTTGTGTTCTGTTTGTTTGCTTTTCCCATGACCCAAGGAGGAAATACTCCTGAGGAGGAAATTCTACCTAAATAATGTTTAAATAAATTGGTTTAAAGACACGTGGTAGTCTTGGTGATGACATTATTACCAGTATGCTCACTTGGGTTACTTTGCTCTTTCATGTCTCCTGTTCAGCCACTCATTCATTTATTCGAAAACGTGTATTGACAGTTTACTATGTGATATGTTAGGAAACAATGACAGACAAGACAGAGTCCCTACCCTCATGGAGACTAAAAAAATATAAGAGCTAATATTTATTGCAAGTTTACAAGTCCAGGCACTGTGCTAGGTACTTAACATGGGTTGTCTCTTTTAATCCTCACAACCTGATGGAGTAGACAGCGCCATCTTCCAGACGAGGAAATTGAGACTCGAGGTTAAGTTACTTGCTCAAGGTCACACAGCTACAAGGAAATAGAGCTGGGATTCAAATCTGACTTCAAACCCATGTTCTTAACTGCTGTACTTGCCATCTCTGTTTTCCAATTACTCCTCAATACCAAATCTTCTCTTCTTGTTAGGTGGGTCACTCTGTGCCCCACATACACAAATTCCCTGCCTTTGCCCTGGCCAGGCAGATGGATCCCAAATACAACCCAACCTTAAATACCTGACACAAGCCCTTCTTCTCTGTGCCGTTACTGCCTCCCTAACCCATCTCACTTCTTCAACCTCTAACACTGTATCACATCCCACCTCTCTCCCACAAATATCAGGTCATTTTGTATGTTCCTCTCATGTTCCAAACTAGATCATAAGTTCCAAATGAGATTATAAAGTTCCCCAAAGACCTGTATTTTCTTTTCTCTCATCCTAGCCACAGGACTTAGGCAGAGAGTTAGGTAATAAATTACAGTTGTCTTTTCCATTACTAAATTGGTCCTAAAAACGTTAATAGATTCATAGAAAGAAAAGGTAGGTGACCTATTTAAGAATCAGTAAATAGAATGCGCTCGCTTGGCTGATCCCCGCTCCTTCAATTAATCACTGCCATTGTCAGAACGTTGCCTACATCCTACAACTGTAGACTTTGCATGACTGGTTTTGCAATGACCACACAATCCTGGTTTACATAATGTAGACTGGGCTTGTGTCTCTACTTTAAGTCTTTGGCACAAGGCCAAAGCTAGAGGTCACTGGAGCACCCACTTAGCCTGAAATTGAAAGACAGAAACTCTGGAGTCTGTTATTGGTGTCTCCTGCTCTGAAAACTCACAGACCTCTCTGTATTATCCCTTCGTTACTTAACACTTACAGTCTTGAGGTGTCATTTTTAGTAGCTGTGTATTCTGCAAGCTCCTGAGCAGCGACATGGCCTAGCTCAGCAACTTGAAGCAAGTGCTCTCCGAGTGACTGTTGACTGGCCCTGGATTTACGGAGGGGATTATTGCCGGGACCTCTAGTATAGAAGCTGCAAGGGCTTCATGAGGCATTGATAACCACTGCTCCTCAACAGGCTTCAGGGCAGCCAGGAAGTCTTTTTCACTTTTGGATGTTTTGGCTGAACTCTTGATTTCTATGCTTCCCCTTTCCCATTGCTTCCCTTTTGGCGTATCAAATGCTGCGTGTTTGTAGTCATGACATCGTAGAATTGCCTCGCTAGCTCATGGGAGGAGAAAAGTCTTGAGACAGAGATAACTTCTATGGGCTTTCACTCATTCTCAATGCATCTTTATATTGCCCGCCATGTCTTAACCTCAGCTAGGAGAACTTGCATATGTCTTCCTTCTGGGGAAGAGGAATAGAAGTGAGTTACAGGATTATCTGCTCCTCTGGGGGACAGCTGGAGTGTTGTCCTGTAGAGTAAAGCAGCTCTCCCAGAGATTCCCTCCTTAAGGGACCTCTGGGAGCCATTTTCCATTGGGAGACCAACTGGGAGCTAAAAGCTTGTCATTGGCTGACATTTTGCCTCCCTCTCGCCTCTGCCAAGGCTGTTCCATGTCACGTGCAGACTGCTTTAGGGATGATGTAAAATCAATACCCCACGCCCCACTTTATCCTCCATGCCCACACGAGTGAATGAGAAAGTATATCTGTATTCCATTGGGAAGGGCTTTGCAATAAATTTTCTTTTCTCTTCTGTGTCTTCATCTTCAGACACTTTATTAGCATTTATGTCCACTCTTAGGGAGGAGGATTCCAAGTGATCACATGGGAGAGGGATTAGAATTCTCTCTTCATGGTTTGCTTTATTTTGAATGCGTATTTCCCATTTCCTCACTCTGGTTTTTCATAGATTTGTGTTCCTTGAACAGTCTTGAACCACTTCCTGACCACGTATTTCCTCATTTGGAAAATATTAACAAAGCCTGCTTTAACCTTTTGCCTCATTTATCAACTCTTTCGCTCATCTCTAGTTCAGCCTTGGGGCTTTTTTAAAGATTTCTGCAGTTGGTGGTCATTATTTTCTGAGCAGAACAGAGTTTGCTATATATCTCTGGGTTCCTTTCCTTCCTGGTCTCTCTCTCTTTAAAGTTGTTGCCTCTAAGGGGTTCTCAGGAATCATATTTAACAGTTTGGCCTCATACGCAAGTGGTCAGACAGGACATTAGGTCACACTCTTCATCATCATCAGAATAAAACCTGTTGAAGATTTAACGGAGACCACCACCAACTCTGTTTGCCTTGCCAAGAAAAATAAACTCTTCTAGGTAAACCAAATAGGTGTAGTTATCCAGCAGACCATCGAGGAGGGATGGTCTGAAATTTTAAGTAAGAAAAAAATTGGACTCAGTAAAAATGAGATGTCAGTTCCCTCAAAAATGCTCCCAGTTGAGTAGTTCTGCGTATACTCACCATTCTGTGGTAAATGTGAACTGTTTACAGGACAAGATTGATGACGCATAGGTTACTTAGTGGTGAATAAATGTGTTAAAAAATGCTTCAAGCTCTGAAGTGTGTGTTAATGTTTTGCACCACATGTATAAAATGCATCATATTTACTTGAAAACTAACATGTTCAAGACTGCATAACTCAAGAGTTATGATCAGCTAAGAACTGTTGCATACCACGCTTTCTGTAGGATGCTTTCTTGGTCTCCATTTTCTTTGGCACTGAGCAGGGAACTCAGTGAGAGTTGCTCAGACCTAGGTGATCTGCAGCTTTCTTCCCCATCCTTCAGACCATCTTCACAGTCACCCTCTACGGGACATTTGTGTGAGTCCCATAACGGCTCGCCATGGGGTGAGTAGGCAGAGACAAGAGCCACAACCCCTTTCTCTTCATTGAGCAGCCCTAAGATTAGTCTTGTTTTGAGTGAATGTTGATTGTTCTTTTCTTCCCCTTATCCCACCTTAACCTCCTGTGTTTTTCTCCAACGATGTCCTAAAATACACATGCATGAAGGGTCAAGGAAAATTTGGGGCAGTTTCCTTCTTGTGGTTAAAAGCTTTAGCTCTGTTTCTCTTATTGAGCAGACTGTACTTTTACTCATTCAATTTTCCCTGCGTGCCGGCACCATATATGAAAATGAGCTCTGAAAGGCTCTCTTGATGCTCACAGTGTTATCATCGTAATTGTGTCATCACCTGACATCCACAAAGCTAAGTCTTTTCAACTTTTTTCTCATACATTAGTTTATTTTTTAATAAAATACTCAGGACAGGTATAAAGAGTTAGAATTTCCAGGTTGAAGACAACCTTAAAGTTTTCCAACTGCACCTACCATTTGGAGCCCAGAGGCATTTGGAACATACATGGTCATTCATCCTTTATTTAGATACCTCTGGTGACAGGAAATTCACCATCACACAATCAGACCACACCATTTTAAAATACCTCTGACTATTGAAAAAGCTTCCTTGATATAACTCTTTTCACTTCTACCCCTGGGCCCAATTTTAGAACTTAATATCTTTTCCACGTAATAACTCTTAGGATGAAGACACTTAAGTTGCCCTCCAAAGCGTTTTTGTATTTGGGTTAACCATGCCTGTTTTCTTCAAACACTTGTTGATTTCCGTCTCCCTCACCATCCTGGCCACTCTCCTCAGTTTGTCCAGGTGTCTCTTCAGGTGGCATGCAAAGAGCTGAATATGCTTCCTTTGTGCTAAGCCTGTCACCTCCTTATCATTTTCGTTTCACAGATGAGAAAATTGAGATTACCTGATAAATGACTTATCCAAGGTCGTAAACCAGACCTTGAACTTGGGTCTTTATTTATTTATTTATTTAGTAGAGAAAAGGAATTCCCTGTAGTTTAATTCTGGTCTGTATTTCCTGATATAACATAAAAATCTGGCCAGAGGTCCCATTTAACACTGATATAGAACAGCCTGGGATTCTACTGGTTTCCATGTCAATGAGTTGGTGGCAAAAGGGCTGAGCCGAAAAGACTTTCTGGAGATGTCAGTTGGTTAATCAAGCGAGACAATAGTCTGAAGGTTGCGGGCTTGGGTTTTGAGAGTCCCTCCCTTCCTTCCTCCCCCTCTTCCTCCCCTCCACCTCTCCTTTTGTGGGCACCAGAGCGTGTTGTGCTTGTTAGTCATCAGTTCTGTGAGGCAGCCTGTCTGTGACTCAGCTCCCTCCAGCATGGCCACATCAAATGGGTGCTGTTGCTGGAGGACACCAACAGGAGACTGGAATTGAAAAACGCTCTTATTTATTCAAATATTTAGCTGGGCCCCATTCAAACTTTTCATTTTTAGTTATAAGAGCTCTAACAAGGAAGTCATTCTTTCTGGGTTATCCAAACACATGAAGTTTATAGAAAGGGATGCTAAACTTTAGAAGTCCAAATTATCTCAATGGTCACAAATTGCTCAAAGAAAAATAAATATTAATTCATTTTAAGAAATAAATGCATTCTACTGGGTGCTTTTAAGAGACCCAGGAAATCAAGGCAAGCTTTCTGTCCCAACTCCAGAAAGAGTTGAGTCAGAGTAATAAAGCCACTTACGATGGCTGGAAATCTGATAGACTTGTGGCTCAGAGCCTAGGAGACTTATTCCAAAAGAGAGTTTGGCTTGACTTGGGAGGAAACTGCTGTCTCAGGTGGTCAAGAAGGCTGGGTATATTTTCAAAGGAAATGAAAACATGATATCAAGGAGATATCTCCACTCCCATGAAAATTACAGCATTATTGACCATAGCCAAAGTATGGAAACAACATAAGTGTCTGTCAACAGATGGATGGATGAAGAAAATTGGGCATATATATACACCAGTTGCTGACAGTGAGAGAAACTGTCTTTCCTGCTTTTCCTTTGGAAAGTCATATCACTAGAGTAGTATTTGGGGCTTAACTATTCTACATAAGATAAACCATCCTTTGCTGTCGTGAACAACCTAATATACCTACTCTCATCCTACACGCTTGTATTCCATCCAGTAACATATTAAATTTTTTTTCTATCAGTTGTTTATTTATATTAGGGATCAGCAAGCTTTTTCTGTAACGGGCCAAATTGTAAATATTTTAGGCCTTGGGGGTCATATGGTCTTTGTTGCAACGACTCAACTTTGCCAATACATTATAGTGCAAAACAGCCATACACAATTCATGTATGAATGAGCATGGCTTTCTGAGTTCTAATAAAACTTTATTGATAGGCAATGAAATTTGAATTTCATATAATTTTCATGGGTCATGAAGTATTATTCTACTTTTGTTTTTTTTCCAATGATTTAAAAATGCAAAACCATTCTTGGCCCACAGGGCATACAAAAACAGGGCAAGTTGGCCTACAGTCATACATATCAACCCCTAATCTAAATGATTTCAACAGAATAGTTGGCTGATTCACAGAATATTTTCACCAATGAATTTATTACTTTTTAAGATATTTTAGGGCACCAGTATAAAGTTGATGTAGATAACTTTAAGGTTACATAATTTTGATAGTTTATAATACAGGTCATTGTGATGCTTAATTTTATGTGTCAACTTGGCTAGGTCATAGTACCCAGATATTTGGTCAAAAACTAGTCCAGATGTTGCTGTGAAAGTATTTTTTAGATGAGATTAACATTTGAATCAGTAGACTTTGAGTAAAGCAGGTTACCTTTCATGATGGGGTGGGCCTCATCCAGTTGGTTGAAAGCCTTAGGAGAAAAAAGACTGACCTCCCCAGAGGAAGAGAAATTTTGCTTAGTCTGCCTTCAGACTCAAGCTGCAACATAAGCTCTTCCCTGGATCTCCTGCCTGCTGGCCTGCCCTGCAGAGTTTTGACTTGTGAGCCTCCACAATAACATGGGCCAATTTCTTAAAATCAGTTTCTCTCTCTCTCAATTGATATACACATATAGATCTATGTATCTATAACTGATCCATCTATCTATCTAATCTACTATGGTTCTGTTTCTCTGGAGAACCTTGATTAATACAGTTATTAATCCACCTTTTGTGATGTTTAAGGATTATTTTTGGATGAAAGCATGATTATTTTCTTAATAGAAAAGTTTTTACTTCAACTATTGGTGGTATTGCTCCTCAAGTCCTTTTATTGAGATCCAGGACAATTTCTTTTGTCTTACATCTTTTCACTAGTTTAGAGTAATAACGCAGCTCTGTTATTCTCCTAAGAAAACTCAAAATGGTTTTGCATCAGTATGACCAACGCATAGGCTCATTCTGTACTTCGTTATTAACCACTGACAGTATTGCCAACACTCTGTTGGCAGTAGGCCCTAGTCTTCTACTGTATTTTGAAAATCAACACATTCTTTGATAAACCGGATTTAAATATGTTACAGCTGAGGTCTCTCAACTTACTCAAGCTCATTGATATTCAACAAATTACATAATATGCCTCTGTTGTTTCTTTTGTTCTTAGCCTAATTTTAATTTTCTTAAAGTGTGTTCTGTTGGCATCTAGCCTCTTTGCCTATTAGCTGGCTCCTGATAAAGGAATTCTAAAGAAAAATCAGTTTTGGAAGCCCTACGTGTTACATGCCATGGAGATTCATAACACAAACAGCATATTAGAGATTTGGGAAATCCTGTAGTAAAGAAATCTGTTTAAATTGGTTTAGTCCAATGTTTCCCAAATGTATTTGACCACAGAAAATTTCTCTTTTTTCCACAACATCTATTGGAACGCATTTTGGAAAATGCTAGTCTCATGTTGTAACTTACTATCCTCGTTAGAGGTCATAGAAAGGCTAGAAATAATATTGCCTTAGGCAAAGAATAAAGAAAAGCACAAATTATTTTATGAAAACTACTAAACAATCAAGGTACAAGTGATCACTGATAAAGAGAACAGAGTGAATTAAATAAACTATCCCTTATTATACACTAGATGTTTGTATTTAAATATAATGTCTCATCTTTAAACAATTACCAAGGCTGGCTAAGAGGACAGTCACTTACTTCCTTTGTAATGCTAAGCAGTCTAATATTTAATTCCAATTCTATAAAAAGGGAATGCAACATTTCTCCCTTTTGCCCGTTTTAGACATATCTAATAATGAGAAATGTAATTGGGCTACCTGAATAAGAAGGAAAAAGCCCGTATCTCCCAAGGGAGGAGGAAATAATGCCAGTTGCTTAGGTTTGGCCTTCAACTTTGGCCAAAAAACTTTGGAAAAAAAACTTCTTTCTTTTTTTTTCCAGCTTTATTGAAATATAATTGACACACTGCATAAGTTTAAGGAAGGTATATAATGTGATAATTTGATACACGCATCTATTGTGAAATGATTACTACAATAAGGTTAGTTAACACATTCATCACATCACATAATTAACATTTTTTTGTTGTGGTGATAGAACATTTAAGATCTATCCTCTTAGCAACTTTCAAGTATACGATACAGTATTGTTAACTATATCACCATATTGCACATTAGATCCCCAGAATGTGTCCACCTTATAACTGGAGGTTTGTCCCTCAGACCAACACCTCTTCATTTCCCTGAATCTGTGCAGAAAGTAGCTGATAAAGCGCCAAAATGATAAAACTATACAAATAGGAACATTCATGCAAAGCTGTAAATCGAAATTAAGAATGCATTAGAAGACCTGAAATAAGCAAATTCACTGAGACAGAAAATAGAAAACGGTTATCAGGACCTTTACGGAGGGTAATGGGAAATTATTGTTCAGTGGGTACAGACTTCTGTCTGTGATGATGAAAAAGTTCTGGAAATGGATAATAGTGAAGATCATACAACACTGTGATTGTACTTAATGTCAATGAATGGTACAATTAAAAATGGTTAAAATGATGAATTTTATGTTATGCATATTATATACCACAATAAAAAAATCTCCAAAAGACATTACAGAAGTAACTAAGACAGAAAGAGAAAACTACATATTCATACTGTGCCAATGTCAATTTTTCTGATTTTGATATTGTCCTGTAGTTCCGTAAGATGTAACCATTGGGAGAAACTGGGTGAAGGGAAGTTGGGACCACTTTGTACTATCTTTGCAACTTCCTGTGAATCTCTAATTATTTCAAAATAAGAATGAAAACAAAAAGAGTACGTTAAAAGAATAAACCACCATGACCAAGAAGCATTTATCTGGAAATAATAAAGAGTATTAATATTTGGCAGTCTAATATTTCACACCTATAGCTAAATGAGACATCATATGATCTTTTCAGATGCTTATAATGTTCCCATTAATTCTAATGACCTTTCTTGTAATAGATTTTTTCCTTAATATCACCATAAAGATCCATCTAGAAAACAATGAGGCTTAAGTCAAACATTGAAGGTGTTTTTAATAAAATCAGGAATAGTACAAGGATGCTCAATATCATTGTCACTTAACATCATTCCGGAAGATTTGGTCACTGCAGGGTCCATGGTTATAACTATGAAAATATGGAGACAGAGTGAGAGGCTACTTTGGACTGGGCCATCATCTGCTTAGGCCTTGAATGTCTTTTCACTTCTCTGCCTTATTTTCTCTTTTGTAACACTAGAGGATTAATTGAACTAAACCATCGCTTTTAATACTCCTTTTCTGTTTCTTTCCTTCAAATATTTTTTTTCTATGGAAGACTGAAGTAAAAAACTGGAATTTCTCTGATGGAAATAGAACAGGGGTACCCAAATCCTGGTCTATCCTGTTCCTTGCCTCCCTCTCTGCCCACCCTCAGCCACCTCTGCATGAAAGAAGCCCGAAGACACACTCAAGGAACCAGGCAGAGGCCCCTCTTGTGTCCCGAGTAATGTTAACATGCCAGGGCTCTTTGAAGCACGCCAGGTGAGCGCATTTATGGAATTTGGAATAGAACACAACATGACAGAGAAGCAAAAGAACTAACTAAGTCTAGTCTCTAGTGGAATACTTGATTCTACACCTGGTACAAATCTTGCTTCCTGACTCTGTTTCCCTCACTTCTCTCAGCTTCAGTTCCTTATCTGTAATGTGAGGAGGTTCACTTAACATTCATTCAGCAAACATCATGTTATTCTAGCCTTGTTGCTGGGTCACTGTTGTCAGTGGATGCTGATGTCTGAATAGACCTCCTTCTATTGGGAGCACAGGTAAAGCTAACTCACACAGTAGGTCTCAACCCTGGCTGCATGGAGAATCACAGGAAGAAGCTTTTAAGATAGGCAGATGCCCAGGCCCCACTCGGCCCAATTAAATCAGAACTCTGCCCATGACACCTGGGGAATCATTGGTTGTAGAAGTTCCACAGTCGATTCTAATGAGCAGCCCAGATGGAAAACCATTGTCATAGCAGAACCGTGGGATATGTTTTGGATAATTTCACTCAAAATCAGACAGCCTGCAAGGCCCCAGGGAGATCTTTTCATCATCTTGGTGGCTAACATGTAACACCTGCCCTTAGATATTTTCCGGTCAAACTTATCTTGCTTCATGGCACAGAAAGCTGAGCTCTGAACCAAATACCTGCCCACACACCTGTGCAGATTCACAGCTCTTTCTTGAGAAATAGCTGAACCCTGCCAGAGAAACTCTCCTCATCAATGGAGAGTTGTATTCCTCTAATTCCTTTCATACGGGCCACGCCATGGGCAATGATTCCCAAGTCTGCTGTGACAGTCAGAGGCAAATCCTCCTATTTTGAGTAATTAACTTTCCTCCCTCTCAAAGGGTGTCACATACACTCTATGTGAATATAGGAAGTGCATGTGTGACTTTGCCTGGTCACCGAGGCACTGCCTTGCTAATGTCAGCCTGTTTGTCTTCCTGCCAGCACTTATTGGATCATGAACTAGGATGACCCATTTCTGTGGTGGGGAGGCTGGTTCTAGCCTGTCTGCAGTCTGTGGGTGCTTAGAAAGGAAGTCAGCCTTTAGTGAAGTGTTATAAATCACTTAGACCTTTTAAGGTAATCCACCGTTTTTGGAGCAACCCTCCACCTATATTAGCTTTCTTATCCCATTATCTCACTGTTCCAGTTTCATGAAGGCAAAGCAGTATTGGAGATCAGAGTAAATTGCAAAACTCCCTAAAAAGAAAAGAATTGAGCATAGAGAATTTTTAGGGCAGTGAGACTACTCCGTATGATACTATAATGGTTGATGTATACTATATATTTGTCAAAACCCATACAATGTACAACACCAAGGGTGAGCCTAATAAACTGTGGACACTGGGTTATAATGATGCGTCCATGTTGGTTCACTGATTGTAACAGATATACCATCCTTGAGGGGGATATTGATAGCTGGGGAGGTTGTGCGTGGGGAATGGGCAGGGAGAATATGGGAACTCTCTACTTTCTGCTCAGTTTTGCTGTGAACCCAAAATTGCTCCAAAAAATAAAACCTATTTGAAAAATAAAAAAGAGTGGAGTTTGAAGCTTTGCTTAAAATTCTTTTTTTAATCTCATAAATTGAAGAGCAGCAAGACAAAACAAAACCCTGGGAAATAATCTCGACTTTACAAAACGCTCTCTTCTCACTGACCCTAACTGATATTCTGTCCTCCCTCCTTTGCTCTCATACTCTCTCCTCCCTGCTGATGACTTGCAGATATCCTTATCTAACCCAGAATTACCTCCTAAGCTCTACACTCTTCTGTCCAAAGGCATCCAAGAACTCTATTGGAATGTCCCTTAGGAACCTCAACATAACTTGTCCCAAATGGAAACATTAAATGCCATACCCCAACTCCTCCTTCCATATTCCAACGTTTATGTAAAAGAGGTACGATGAGATGAGATAGATGAGAACTCTTCTATATAGGTGAGAAATCATTGTCCTAAATTTTCATGCTAAAATAATAGTAGTCCTCACATCTGGTTGAATATAGTGGATTGCATACTTGTGGGTATCTGTGTTCCCTATAAAACCCCCAAAGAATTGAATTACAGTAAAAGTATTTGAAAAGAAGCATAAACCCACAAGGACAAAGAGATGGTGAAGAGAGGACAGCTACCAATCTCAGAAGGTGGAAAAGCACATGGATAATTAGCAACTGACTTGGCAAACCAAAAAAAATCACAACCTAAGTTGGCAGAGGGAAATACCCAGAAAGGAAGAGAAGACAGTGAAGACACACACTTCAGGCTGTTGTCGGAGATCCCGTCACAAACGATCTGCGGTTCAGAAACAGGCTGATTAAAGCAGATGAAGCCCCCGAGGAAGCGGAGGCTCCAGGCACCTCTTAAAGAAGCAGCCAAATAAACAAAATTTCAGACATGTGAGATGTCACAAACACAGCCTCTGGCTCATGTTTACTTTCTCGGAAAGTGTCTCGAGGACGTGTTCCACCAAAATAAAAGAGCAAGCCAAGAACCAAGCTGACATGAGATTCAACACAAAAGCAAGGCACCGGGCATCTTGGGCTGTTGAGGAAGGACCATCCCTGGACCACAGCTGTGCTTGTGACTTCTTAGTTCTTTTAATTCTTGTACACGTAGGTTTAGAAAAGTTAAATAATTCATTCAAGCTCATATGCAAACTAGTCTATTGAGTTTTAGAGCTAGGAAGCAAACCCAGGTATGTCTACTGTAATGGCATGAGAGAGCATTTCTATAATTGTGGAATTCTGAGGCAAAGAAAACCTAATGGGGACAATAACAGTTCCAAGACATAAGCTTACAATGAGAATTAAATGAGATAATCACCCAAAGCTTTTACGCAGAGTCTGGCACATGGGAACCTAAATATTACTGTCTTACTTCTAGTTGAAAACATAATCTATTATTCTCATTATCGCCTCTATCAAACGTTTCATGAAGGATTAGCATTTTAGCTGGACCTGGAAAGACAAGAAGGATTTTGACAGTTGCAGAAGACAATATTCCAGGTTAAAGAGACAATATTAACAAAGGAAGAGAAAATAGTGGAGACGCACACTTCAGGCTGTTGTCACAGAATCTCATCACAAACCAACTTCAGTTCAGCACTGGCCAAAAGTTTCCTGAAAACATCTGGGATCTGAAGGAAATTTGTTAATTCTCCATTTCTCTAGACCCTGTGAGTCCTGTATCCCTGAAGTAAATTAGATCGTCAGAAAGCAACAAACTTGAATTCTATTATCTCAACTCCCCACAGATTAACTTTCAGAGAGTTAAGATTAATGTTATGTCCTTGGACTTTGGAGAAGGGCGATAAATCATTAATTTGAAGAAATTCTCACATCTTTTGCAAAATCATACATACTGGAGACACTGTGGACCTCGAAGAGTCTGAAAAAGACTTTTTCCCTGGATACATTTGTACACTTGTTGTTATCAAGCAATGACAACTTTATAACCCAATGCCAGGAGTTGACTTAGTGCTCAAAAGTAGTAATTTAATTCATACCAAATGCTTCGGGACAGCTCTCTTCTTCCTATAAACATATAAAATAACTGTGTTTATTTAGTTATCTTCTTTCATTTGTTTAAAAATATTGTGCATTATCTTGGAACAGATGACTTTTAAACAAATAAAATTTAATATATTGTTGAATCCTGGTATAATACAAGTGTCAAGAAGTTAAGAGAAATATGCTACCTGACAGTGAGAGCGTGAGACATCCATATGTAACTGAATCTGTGTAATCCCTATAAGGAGGTGATTTAAAAGAGTAGATTGTTTGTTTCACTAAAATTTCAACAAATATATGAGAATCAATATCAATTGCTCAGCAAAATCACGTTTATCAGTTAAGGGACACTGCATTCTATCCATGAGGAAACCTTTTGAGATTTGAGTACCCAGTTTAAACATTTTCACCTACATTAGTTAGGTTATACTACAGTAACAAACAACCCCAACCTCCTAGAGCCTTGAAACAACAAAGGCTTCTTTCCCCTCAATGCTACATATCCATCTTGGGTGTGCAGGGCTCTCTACCCTGCATTGTCCTCACTTGGGGACTTGGGCTGCAAGAGCCTCTACCTTCTAGAACATCACTGGTTGCCATGGCAGAGAAAAGGGAAAATGGCAAATCAAGTACTGCATCTGCAAGTCTTCTGTCTGGAAGTGGCACATGTTATTTTCATTTGTTTCATTGGCCAAAGCAAATCGCACAGCCTGCTAAACATCCGGTTGCAAGATGTGTATTCCTTTCATGCTTTGAAAGAGAAGAACCAGAAATACTGGTGAACGGCCCCAATGACTACTAGTATTTGCCCTTTATGTTACTGAATATTCATTCAGTAACATAAATATTGGGATGAGCAGCTTTCTCAGCTTACTGAATATTCAGTTCACTTTCCTTTCTACATTCAAAATGCAGTCATCTTTTCCTCCAAGGAATACTGCCAGCAAGTGTCAGCCCAGCATGGCTTTTAGTCCTAAACCCAGGATTTGGGGAGATGCACAGCCATTTTTACATCAGGTTGGGTTATGGCGCCTACTGATTCAGGGACCTATCAGTGAGAAAGTCAAACTATCTGCCCTCCACACGATGACCCTTGGTGGGACCACCCAATGGTGGAACAGGGACAGGGTAACTGCAATAAGTATGCCCATTCAGAAATGGAGGAATGAGAGACACGAGGCAGACAGTGGTATACAGCAATTCTCGAACCCACTGGGCAGACATTTTGAGGGCTCCTACCTGGGGGTGGGGAAGTCCTTGATTATATTCTGGTCCTGCTTCCCGGGAAAAGCTCTCTTATTGAATCATCCTCCTGAAGCCTGGCTCCAACTTCTGAAAGCATCTTCCTTTTTCTTTATTCTCTGTGGTCACATTTGAAGTTGGCGATGAGGATATGTCCTCCTTGGGATGAGCAGCTTTCTCAGCTTACTTCCTACTCTTAGATGATTAGAATCCCAAGGTCATGGTAAGTCTTAAGCACCATCCCTTTTGTCCAAGCTGATTAATACTTCCCTTGTCAAAAGCATAGCTTCTTATGTATTTTCTTCCAGGCAACTCCATACCCCAATAGCTACAGTTCCTTTTGAGACATAATTCTCATATTTATTATATTTCTTTGTTTTCTTGCACCCATGCCTCTCTAACAGTTTAATTTCAATTCCTGAGGCCATCAGGCTTCCATGAGAAATAAGCATACATACTTTGTCTCTTTTCTCCTGGCAATTTTGTACAAGTGAAAGGATCTTTTGGACACCCCACCATTAATGGGAATTTTATTCAGATACATCTTAATTCATTCACAGGTTTTAACAATGGGTATGATGACTGTACCCTTAATTTGTCCTTTGATGCAAGGTTGTATGTGAACTGGTCCTTGCCGCTTTGAAGTTTCCTTGTTTTATCATTTGCTATTTACGACTAAGTCTTCTTTCAGTCTTTTAAATCCTTGAACTCTGGTTTCTTACATTCCTGCTTCAAAATGAGCCCATTTCTTTTTGAGCTCACCTCTCTCTTGTAATATCTTGCCAAAAGCAGTCATCAGCAGACAACACATGCTACTAATAAATTTTCCCCAATCTTTTCCCCCAGAGGCACAAGCTCATCAAGAATAGAATCTAGATCACAAAACTGCAGGCACAGTGTCCTGGCCACCCACGACTCGACCCAGGCCTTAAGTCGTTTGTTTCAGGTCTTTGCTCCAGCAGCAGCCCACTTCTATGTAGCAATGTTTGTGTTATCCAACATAAGCAAGGTTATGCTATAGGAAAAACAACCTGCTATTTCAGCAGCCTAGAGTAAATTATTATTTCCTCTCCTGTACATGTCCATTTCAGGTCACTGGGGGACACCTCTTTGTATTATCCTCACTCCTGGACCCACACTGATGGAATCTCTACCAACTGGAACATTACCAGTTGTCATGGAAGAATGAAGGGAACACAGAAAATTGTGCACTCACCCAAAAGTGGGACCTTTCATTTCTGCTCGCATTTCATTGGCTGAAGCAAGTCAGATGGCCACCCCTAACTTCACGTGGGCAGAGAAGTGAAATCTTTCCTTGTCTCCAGAAAGGGAAGCAGAAGTATTGATAAGTAGCTCTAGTGACTCCACACTCATTTAGCAAAAATATCGGTGTGCATACACTCACCCCTCATGTTGGACTTAGTCTCTAGGGACTTGTTCCTAAGTAAATTAAGGAGGCCAAATTTAATTCTCAAGGCTTCCAGTTTCAAGTGGTTGTCATTCTCATGGTTGACATATTACAGAAAAAACAGCTAAAATGGAGAGAAACATTCATAAGTTGATACCAGAATAGGGCAACTGAATGCGTGAATATTTCATTTGCCAAATGTCATAAGAATGCATTTGCTTCTCTGTGTGTGTGCTTCTCCTTTGCTAACCAAGTAGATTTCTTTTTCTAAGCTCCAAAGTGAAAGATGAGCATTACTGATCCCAGTTGGCTTAAGACTTTCAGGCAGATAGTATGGAATACAACATGGTCCAAGTCTAATTTTCCCATTGGTTGTCTGGTTACCCAATAAATATTTGATTGATTGAGTAATCCCATGTCCCAGACAAATATTGTGGCCACAGAAGGGAACAACAATAAGCCAGATGACAAAAAATAGTTTCCATTTCAAACCATTTGGCCACAAGCACACAAACTCGGTCATAAAGCTGGAAGTATTGCTCCAAGGTTGATGCTGGAACTGATAGCTAGGCGCTATTTATAAACTTTGGGAAGATTTTCTAGATAAAATGTTTAAACATGCTTTTGGAAAGTGAATGGTTTCATTCGGTTTGTTGTCCAAGGTCTCTTTGATCCATTAATTTCACTTTTTCTTTGATTTTTCCCAAACTCTCGAAAGGCGAAGTTCACCTTTTCATATGGCGAGCAGCAAATAATTTGCTTATGATTGAGACATCTTGTGGACATGTAAACATGTGTTTTGTGTAGCCCTAAACCCAGTGTTCTGTGGAGTAAAGGCATTGCCAAAAATGTCTGTCTCATATGGGTGCATAAGACAGAGGTTTCCTCATCATAGCAGAGCCAGCCCAACTCAGGATTGTGAGGAAGGAAGGACGTTCCTGGGAACATGGGCATCTTCTTTCAGAGTCTTTCCTGGATATCCACTGGGGAGACCTTCTGCTAAGTCAGGGCTCCAGTGAGCAGGGCATGGGCCTCTCCCTGCCGAGTTGAAGCAGTTTTAGCTGTGTCAATCTTTTTGTAAATTAATATTTAGGAAAGAAGTGGGCAGGCTGGTTGAGGGTCCAGAGGTCCATGTGGGCTCAGTTGAGTAGGGAATCAGCAAGTAGATCAGTTGTCAAACCAGAAAAGAACCAGTGGGAGGCAACTGTGGGTCGGGGGGTGTCCTGGAGTACAGATGGGGACTCCTTTGGGACAGACAGATAGGGAGAAGCAGAAGTAAGCTCCATAAGCCTTGCTGCAAATAAGCAAAGCTGAGTGGAAACCATATAGGGACCAGTCCACAGTGAGAAACCCCTACCAAGATTTCTTCCAGTGAGGCCAGGTACAGCAACATGGGCTCGTAGTCAAAGGTTACATTTACCAGAGCTCCTCAGGGCTCCCTAGGAAGTCTGGCAGGAGGAGGCCTTTCTCTAATCTTGACGGGGCACAAATATTTTGGAGTGCTCATATGAAATTGAAGGAGTTCTTGTTCAGTTGAGGAAATAGCATCATACCATTTGGTCCAAGATTCCTCTGTTCCTGACTTGGGAAAACAGCAGTTTATCAAGGCTTTGAAGAGGGACAGACTGACAGTTCCTAAGAGCCATGTTTCCCAACATGTGGTATGTGTGTCCCTGGAGGCACCTGGAATGACTTTAGGTGATCCAGAGGGAGAGAGATCAGACAGAGCAAGGCCAGACAAGTGGGCACCATGATTTGTTTTCCGGCCTCATCACTCTGAGCAGGCTCCTTCCCTGGAACCCACCAGCATCCATCCCTCTAAGCCAAGACTTGAGGTCAGCCAGTGGCCAAGCCAAGGGCTCTTGAACAGAGCCATCGAGCCAAGAGTGGGACTCTAGGGCTAGTCTGTGAGAACTCAGCATTCCTGCCCTCACCCCTCACCCCACTCCCAGATCCAGGCAGGAAGCCTGGGATCCAGTTCTCTGGAAAGATTAAGGAGGGGATGTGATCATCAACTCCTGCTCGGCCCCCACAGAGTCAGTGGAGCTCTGTGATTAAAAGAGTGATTGTATTTCACAGAAAATGAGGAGTGTTCTGGAATATAAAGGGAAGGGAAGACCACATTCTTCAAAAATATCAATGCCATAGTATCAAAAACATGTTTTAGGTTAAAGGAAGCCGAAGAGACATGACAAGTAAATCCAATGCCTGACCCTAGACTGGATCCTATACTTGGCTGGGAGAGGGGATGGGGAATGGGGGGCACAGAGATGCTGTGCAGGAAATTGCTAGGTCAACTGACAAAACTGTAACATGGACAGTAGATTAGACAAAAGTATTGCTTCAGTGAAAATTTTATGAAATTAATCACTGTGTTGAGGCTATATAAGAAGCTATACCTACTTTTATGAAATGTAGAGAGATTTTTCCATAGGCAATGGTGTAAAATGTTAACCACAGGTGGCAAAGTGTACTGTATTAGTTACCACTGGTAGGAGGGCGACCATATAAGTTATCACTCAAACTGGGACACATTTTTGTGTATGTGATTAAGATTGGCCTGAGCTAATATCTGTTGCCACTCTTCCTCTTTTTGCTTGAGGAAGATTGTCCCTGAGCTAACATCTGTGCCAATCTTCCTCTCTTTTATGCGGGATGCCACCACAGCATGGCTTGACGAGCTGTGCTAGGTCTGTGCCTGGGATCCAAACCTGCGACCCCCCAGGCCACCAATCAGAGTGCTCAAACTTAACCACTACACCACCAGCTGGTCCCAAACCAGGACACTTTTGAGAGTGAAAGGGAGCACAATTAATAATTATATCAGGACAACAGGTAAAAACCAGGACAGTCCTGGGCAAATCAGAACCCGAGTCATTGGAGACCTTGACTAGAACAGTTTTGGTGGCCTGTTGGGCGCAAAAGCCTGATTGATGGGGTTCAGGAGAGAATGGAAGGAGAGAAAGTGAAAACGGTGCCTATGAACAACTGTTTCAAGAGGGGTTCTTATTTATAAAAACAAAAAAGAGAGCAATGAGCAGGAGCATGAGGGCAAAGTGGTCCACATCCACCACGTCCTGCAGAGATGAGACAAAATGTCTTTAAAAATCTTCCCATCTCTGCATATCAACAGGGATGGAGGACAAAAATACACCGCTACTCAAAAGCACAAAGGAATTTAGTCTATAGTAAAAGCGGCATTTTAAATCACTAGCAAAAAAGTACATTATTGACAAATGATGTTGAGACAATTCAGTGATGAAAAAAATAAAGTGAGAACAGTATTTCACAAAGTCCAGATTGATCCTGTATTTAAATTTAAAAGACAAACTGTAAAAGTGCTCCGAGAAGTCATACAATAATTTTCTTTTGTAATCTCAGTATAGAGAATGCCTTTCTAAGCATAACACAAAAACCCGTACAGTAAGAAAATTTTACATGGCAAAGACCATCATAAACAAAGTCAAAAAACAAATGACACACTGGAAAAAAAAAGTAGTTGCAATTCATATCTCAGATAAAGGGTTAATTAACCTAATATGTAAAGAGCTCTTACAAACCAATTTTGAAAAATAAGACCAGGGGCCAGCCTGGTGGCATGGTGGTTAAGTTTGCACACCTCACTTCAGCAGCCTGAGGTTCGCAGGTTTGGATCCTGGGTACAGACGTACACACTGCTCATCAAAGCATGCTGTGGCATCATCCCACATACAGAATAGAGGAAGATTGGTACAGATGTTAGATAAGGGACACTCTTCCTCAAGTAAAAAGAGGAAGATTGGCTACAGATGTTAGCTCAGGGCCACTCTTCTTCACACACACAAAAAGAAAAATTAAAAAAAAAGGGACCAATAATTCCACAGAAAAATGGACAAACTATAAGAAGGCAATTTGCAGAGAAGAAAATCAGATGAAAAGTTACTCAACCTCACCCATAATAAGAGAAATGCTAACTAAAAATAGCGTGAGTTATGGTTTGTTTTGTTTTGCCTATCAGATTAAGTAAGAAAAAGACTGATAATGCACTTTGTTGGTGTGGGAGTGAGGAAAAATGCACTCCTGTTCATTACTCTTTGTATTAAATTGCTCAAATGTATAGTAGTAATTAAAATACTCCTTTATCTTGCTTATTAAAACTTGCTTTTTATATAATGTTTCAATATTGGAGCATTTAGTATATTATATTTTAAAGTATAATCAGTAGGAAAACTTGCTAATTTCTTCCTTATCTGAGTGCACCCAATGAACAAAGTCTTTAATTTTGAATTGTTACCACTATTTGGTGACAGCACACACTAATTTGATATTCATACCTTTTGGGTGATAGGTCAACCTCTTGAAAATGAGTTTATAGTACAAGCTGTCTCATGCACCAGAGTCTCTCATTTTTCTCATTTCAGGCCCGTCCTCTACACCTCCTTTCAAACACACACAATGGAAACCTAAATCTTCAGATATCTTTATCCCGTCAAAGGCCGCATCAAATGTCAACGGGAGTCTCACTGAATTCTCCAGATCTCACAAACAAATCTCTCCAGAGATCGGCCGGGGTTTTGTTTTATTGTTTTTGTTTTGCCCCTCCGTGGATCTGCAAGGGCTAATCAAGAGCTTTTACTCAAATGTCCTCATCACTGGTCCACTAGATGTCACTCTCACCTAAATTAATGGCACTCTGAATACCAACTCCATCTATAAAACCGGACCCTGAAGGGACACTGGGTTAGTTCCAAAGAGCAAATTATCAATCATTCCACATTCATGTGCACTCTGTGGGTAGGAGTTGGAAGAGGAAGGCATTCAGAAGCCTGGCAGGAAGGAAGGGCTCCAAATAACAAAAGGATGCTGTGAATTGGAATCTGAGATTATCACTCAGTTTGTGGCTAAATGTACCTGAATGAAGGGAGGGAGCAAAGCAAGCAAAGATTTGGGGAAAGAGCACGCCAGGAAGTGGGACCAGCAAGTGCAAAGGGCCTGAGGCAGAGAGAGAGCCAGAGCCAGTAGCAGGAAGCAGGGCCTTTTACGACTTGTTAAGTATGTAAATTTCACTCCAAATGAGATGGGAAGCCACTGGACGAGTCCATGATTTCTGCCTTTCTGTGGAAAAGCCTTCAAATCTACTTGAATGTAATTATGAGGAAACATCAGACATACCTAAGTTGAGGAACTTTCTGTAAAATAAGTGGCCTGTATTCTTAAAAACGTCTATGTCATAAAACACAAAGAGAGGATGGGAACCTGTTCTAGAGTAAAGGAGACTAAATGCCAGTTAAATGCAAACTGTGATCCTGGGTTGCATCCTGGACTGAATGCTCTAAAGGGCGTTATTGGGACAACGCACAATATTGGAATATGGATGAGAGATCAGACAACGTATGATGTTAATATTAAATTTCCTGAAGCTTACGAACTGTGCCGTGGTTATGGAAGAGAATATCTTGTTTGCGGAGTGAACACAATGACATATTAAAGGATCAAGGAATATGGCTTAGGGCTTCTAAAGACTGTTAGACGCGGGGACCTTGCAATCTGCTACCCTCAGAAGTGAGTCTGTCTCTAAGTGAGTAGAGATTTGACCATTGAGCCATCCCCGGAGGACCTCAAGAAGGCTGTAGATCTAAAATCAGGAGCCTTACAACCCTCATTTTCACACAACGTTGTTATATTTCTGTTAATTCTTTTCATTCTAACCCCAAGGCAACTTCTGTGGTTTCTAAGTCCCTAGAGAACCTTCAAATAGCACGCAACCATCCTTTTGGGAAGACCGACATCCGCTTCTCGTCTGAGCAGATGGCAGCCACCCTTTGATGATGTGATAAAAACTGTGCTCGAGTAGATAAAAGTCTCAAATTTCTCCAGAACTGACAGCCCTCAGAGTACTGGCTTTCATCCAGGAAAGTCACCAGTGACAACTCAATCCTTGTGCTTGAAAAACCGACTCAAAACTGTGACAAAAAATTAAGCTCTGAGTAAACCGCAGGCATAACGTGCGTTTGTTTAGAGTCCATATTTTGTCTGTTGGCTCAGTATGAAGGTTGGAGGACACGGGAAATGTACCGAGAGAGAAAGAGGGTTTGGGCTAAAATGGCCGTTCTTCAGCACGAAGCATCTTTACAAGCGCCTATTACAGTCAAGATAGATGGTAGGTGCGCTGAACAATACGAACATTCTTTAAACATGAAACCTGCCCCCGCTTTTGTGTCTTCGCGATAGAGGACTTTGGCAAGATTTGGGGAAGCTCAAGAAAGACGCTGTGATTCAGTTTTATTTTATTTAAAAGTTTAATGTTCTGAGAGATATCGATACCAAGCAATGGGCTCACTCTGCTCATGGCAATCTGAGCCAATTAATCACAACTAACTAGGGATGGAGAGAGGAAGTTTTAATTCGATTAGCTGGCGTAATCGAGAAGATGGCAGACTGTCTCAAAAAAAACTGTCTTCAAAAATTACAGAATCTTGAGGCAGTTTCATAGGGAAAATGGGCAGTAAGGAGGGAATTTCCTTCAGGCATGATGGACTCCAGGACCTTTCACTGTTCCATTCTTCTGTCAGCTGTGATGGATATCTTGTAGGTGTGTTTCCCGCTTGTGGTCAGCCTGTTCTTGGAGAGAAACTCACAGAACAAAGTTTTAATTTGTCAAACAATTGGGGAGTACACACGTAAGCGGAGGCCATAAATCAGGAGAGCATGTGAACTTTTTAGCACACAGAGGAGGGTCTGGGGCCATCTAGCATAACAAGATGGCCTCACTCTTGCTCACTTACAGTATGACTGACAGTGCCTCCAAGGAGACAGCAGGTCTGTTGACCACGGAGTAGGCTGCACCAGCCGTCAGCTTTCCAAGGGAAACAACAGCAGCAACTGGGCACAACCCTTGTGTGTTAGAAATTGTGTGAAAAAATGGAGCAAGTCCAGAAAAAGGGTATAACTGAGAAAGCAGCGCAAAGGGGTTCTTATTAAGAGAAGTCTAGAGAAATTGAGGTGATATTGCCTAGAAAGGATGAGAATTATTCACTGTCTTCAAGTGTACGACAGGGTGCTTAATGAGAAAAGTGACTGCCCCATTGCTCTGCCCCTTCACTGAGACATAAGCAGAAGAAACGAGTTCAAATTTTAAAGGAAGATTTTTTCGTTAAACATTTGGATTTATTGATCTTCAACCAAGAAATGAACTCCCATGGTTTCCTAGATGACTATCAAAAGAATATACAACTGTCTACTTTGGAAGACTTAGATATTGGCTTCTCACCCCACTGGACGACAGCTACCCTTTGATGATGTGATAAAAATGGCAACGGAGGGGCCGGTCCCGTGGCTGAGTGGTTAAGTTCATGCGTTCTGCTTTGACGTCCCCCGGTTTGCCAGTTTGGATCCTGGGTGTGGACCTACACACCACTCATCAAGCCATGCTGTGGTGGCATCCCACGTAGAAGAACTAGAATGACTTAGAACTGGGATATACAATTATGTACTTGGGCTTTGGGGAGGAAAAAAAAAGAGGAAGATTGGCAACATATGTTAGCTCAGGGCCAATCTTCCTCACCAAAAAAAAAAAAAAAGGCCATGGAAGCTCATAACCCACATCCCCATTGCCTTTCCCACTAGTTAGTCCTCCTATAGAGCCTGAGATTTTCACCTTAGCCTCTCCTTTTCCTTTTGGATTAAGGTATTCAAGGCCTCAGTTAAAATGTAAGTGTGATCTGATG
The DNA here is from genome assembly GCF_041296265.1 of Equus caballus. Classification (NCBI taxonomy): domain Eukaryota; kingdom Metazoa; phylum Chordata; class Mammalia; order Perissodactyla; family Equidae; genus Equus; species Equus caballus. Next base: position 85,145,762 of record NC_091691.1, read on the forward strand.
GAGATGACACATTCTGCTATTATCAGCCAGTAACATCTTGTCTCATTAAGTTAGTGAGTCACCTATCAGGGACTCTTAGTTAATAAGAGACAAGACAAGTTTTGATGATAGAGGAGTTGGGAAAACTCTGGGAAGGGAAGATAAGGATTAAAAAAAGTAAGTGTTGATGGTAGAAAAGGAACTGGGGAAACTTTAGAATTTTTCTGGGAAGGAAAAGTCTGGATGAGTTGCCACTGTTAGTGACCTCAGGGATTCGCAAGAGAGAGCACTGAGCACATGGGATGGCTTCTCACGTCTTCTATTTTACATTCATCTCTCTCTCCCCTCTCCTTCTCTCCCCAGCCTCTCCCTTCCTTCCTTTTACTATTATTTCTGCTATTATCACTCACACTATGCTAGATGTTGGAGGCGCCATCCTAGGCTCTGAACACGCCCTGAACATATTTTAATGCCATATAATTTCCCAAAGGCGAATGCCATGCTTCATGTGCTGCACGGAATTAACCTGATGACTTAACCCACCTCGTTCACTAGGACTCTCAATACTGGAGCAAAGAGCGTGTGGCAGGAAAAGTCTTCATCCCTGAGAATCACACGCCAGCAGCAGCGTTGACTTGTGACACCTCAGGGCGCTGTGCCTTAGAAACACAACCATGTGACTCTTGCCCTGTGGACACTTACCTTTTAACTGTCAGAACTATGTGCAGTGAATACCTACTTTGTTCGATTCACCATGTCATAGTTTATTAACTTCTTTTTGAAGTCTAGAGAATCTATTGTTTGTTCTGTCAATTTGGCAATGGGGTTTGAGAATCCTTCTATTGTTTTCTAAGTACTCAGCGTGCAATTAATTTGTGAGGCCATGTGTTAACTGTTGCCGCCTCCTCTGTAGGCTTTCGTTAAAAAAAGTTACCTGTAGGTGTGTTTAACTCAGAAGGCTTAGCTCACTCAGCCAATTATTGTTGCACTATTTTTTCCAAAATAAAGTTTAATGCAATAGCATCGTGCTTAGAATATTAAAATCACTTTAGTAAGGGTTAAAAATAATATTCTGGAAGATATATAGCAAAGTATAAAAGATTAGACACAAATATTTACCATTTGAATTTTTTCCTCTCTGATTCCTAATTAATTCGGTCATTCCACACATTTTTCCTGAGTGTCCTCTGTACAGGCTTTGAGTTAGACATCGAGCACACAGTGTAAACAGAGCCACTGCCAAGGTCTGGCTCTCCTTTTTTCCACCCGGACTGCTCTGCTGAGCTTGAATAAAACGAGATTCTGGGAAGAAATGGTTGTATTCTAAAGATTCGGTTTTCAAGTTGACTACTGGAAACACCAACCTAATTTCTCCTGGGAAGCGTGACACAGGGGGCGTTGCATTCCAGCACTGCCCGCAGACGTGATGTACAAATCTGCCTGAAGTTCGCTCCTGAGGGATCTGCCTCAGCTCCCTCTAACCACCACCAAAACGCCAGTTTTAAGGAACACTACCCAACTCGGGAGAGGAGGAACACATCTGTCCCTGGGATCTTCTGGACAAGGAGGGAAACCCAGAGCACAACAAGTAGTGTCACTGCCTCTGTTGGCATCAGAGAAGCAAACAGTCCTCATTGTTTCCGTTTGTGGATCAAAAGGCAGCGGACCGCGCAAGAGGAAAGAAGGGTGAGATCATTCATAAATGTGTGTTTACTACCCTGGGGCTGAAAGTCACTTAGCGTCTTATCCAAGTACGCACCACGCAGCTCCAGGCAACCTCAGCAAGTGCGAGCTTTGAGGGTCTGGCCACTTTGGCTGTGCGTACTTGATAAGTCACCCCAGTGACTGGCCCCCTACAGCCTTGATGGCGAGATCATTGTCCACTCCGTTTACTGCTCTCTTAGCTGCACTGGTTCTTCTGTGCACTGAGTAAAGGGTAGAGAAACTACCTCACTGAGCCTCCACTGGCATTTTCCTGGATGCTCCATGCAGCTTAATCATATCTACACCATCCATGATGCCCTTCTCCTTCACTGCTCAAGCGAGGAGCAGGAACTAGTTTGGACATTTTCTTTGGTCTATTTTCTGACTCCTTCTATCCATCCTCCTTTCTGCCTATTCACCCACCCACCTCTTGGGTGGCGCGGCCCCTCCCTCCTGCATGCCAACCTTGCTGATATGTACCACTGCTAAGTACCGCTGACACTCCCCTACTTGTTCATGTCTCATTCTCCCACAAGATTGTACATTCACTGAGGGCTGCGACTTTGTCTCACCTTTGACTTTCCAGTCCACTATAGTAGCAGGCACTCAAAAAACGTTCCATAAATGAGTGAATATATTTGCTAGTGAAGGTGACTTCAAAAGAGAGGAGCCGGTGATAGCACCAGTTTCAGGCTCAAATTGCTCTCCCACCAAAATGCCGACTCGTGGTGGCAATGTGTATGATTTGGCATAGATTTATAGTCAGTTCTTTCTCTGCTTCTAAAAATACAGAGAATCATATAATGCTTCTCTGATACAGAATATCTTCTCAAAAAATTTTGGAACTATAATACTAGGCTTATAACAGAATTTAAAAAATAGATTTAAAGAAAATTGGAAGAACTTAAAGAAGATACAAACTGATTTCTCCACACACTTTAGAGCACAATTCTAAATAGTATTAAGTAAATAACAATCTTCTTAAAATTCGCATTCCAAAGCAAATAACCATAGATGTTCTGCTCTTCGTTTCTTTTACTTTTCTCGCTAAAGAGAGTGTTATCCGTACTGAATCTGTGCATCACTTGCTATGGTGCCTCAGTACTACAGTATTCAGTATCAAGTCCTTGTGCATTCATCATATAAGCCATGTAAGACTTTGCGTTATTTTAATGCTCTTTATGCATTAACTTAGAATATTATTTTCCCTGAAATGGACTGTGCTGAAGAAATCAATTTGAATCCAGAAATTAAAAAAAAAATAGTAGGAAAACTGTATTAGATACTGTTCATTGTGCATAACAACACACGTGTCAAGAGTGGACCAAATTTTATAGTAAAATGTAGTAATGAAATACCTTATGTAAATGTCTCCAACGTGTAGCCCTTTTTCGTCTTGGCAATACTGAATTCGGTAAAGATTCCGCCGTGCTTCAGTACTCATCAGTACATGTTCATACTCTGATAAGTTCAAGAAGAATTTATGGTTTAGAAAAACAGCCTTTGCAGCAATACCTGTGCATAAATGAATAGTGTTGACAGATCCCATGGGTGGAAATGATTAGGAAACTGACATACAGAAAATAAGCAATGTAATCTTTTCTCTGCTGCCCTGAAATAAATATGAATTATAAAGCAGTTGATATAGAAACAATGAGATCAGTTAAACATCTTTTGTCTCTTTCAACCACATGTGTTAGTTCTTCTGCTGAAGGAAAGGCTATATTGTATTTCTATGTTTTCCTTTTTTTGCAGAATGAATGTCAGAAAAATAATTCATTAAACCACAAGGTTTCGGTCAAATGGTTGATGTAGGGGTGAGTGCCTGCCCGGCCACCTTGGGGCTAGATGCCATACCTAGTCTTCTTGACCTCCTGTTCCTCCTTGCCGGCAGCCAGCCCATGTAGGAGCTTGGCATTTATTGATTGAAATGGTGAGCAAACAAATAAAAGCAAGAGAGAACTTTCATCTGTTTTCCCTTCTCCTACCTGCCATTATCAGGCACTTAGATAGTATGAATTGGAGAAATTGCACCACATAAAATTCTAATTCATAGTTGACGTTTGGCAATGTATAAATACTTGCGGAATGCCTGCTCTGTGCCCTGTATTTAACTCAATGAATGTTTAGTAAACTTCTAATTAGGTCTTGCCCAATATTATGGTTGTTGTTGATGGGTACAAAAGTAGAGCACAAAAGCTATTTCTTCCAGGAACATATAACCTGAGTGTTGATAGGTATATGTAAGACATAATTTTCTATTGTTTCATACATATACACACACACCCAGACACACTCTCATACATACATACATTTAATTTCTATATTTATGTTCTCTACATTACTCTGATTGCTTATTTTCTTCTCTTTTTCCTCATTTATTGTCTTTTTCATTTACTCTTCTAAGCCATAGAAAACATGGTAACTGAACGTTCCAGTTATGTATTATGGAGGGTTGGGTCAGATGCTGAATTGGATCCACCCATTTCCATCTTCACCATGCTCTTATCTTCTCCTATGGGACCAGCAATCCTGGAGTGTGGCTTCTCCTGCTTTGTGTAGAGGTTAGAGCAGGACCTCTGGCGTCAAAACATTGGTTTCCCATCCTGGTGCCTACAAGCCTGTCACCTTGGGCAAGATTCTTCAGCTCTCTAAGCTTTAACATTCTCCCCTGTAAGGTGGAGCTAAAAATAGTGCCTAATCCTCATGCGGCTACTGTCAAACACTCGAGGAAAAACGCTGTTATGACTGTTGATGCTACTGCTCTTTCTGCCCTCAAATCATTTCTCCACAATTCCTGAATTCCTTTAATTTTACGTGATTTGATATTCTAGCAAACATCGAGCCCTTTAAATGAGTCAGAAAGTGGTTTTCAAGCCCCTAGAGGGTGCTTGGAAATAAATTCAGAGTAAATTCGGCAGTTTTGCTTGTCACGGTGACTGGAAAGGCTCTACTGGCACCTCCTGGGTGGGGCTCTCCTTCCTCATCTGCTTTAGTTCTGTCCAACCGAGTGAAATGGTTGACTGCTTTAGCGTTGGGAGGGTGGGGGCATACCAGCATAAAATTCCTGAATGGCCATAACAGGAAATTAAAAAATATAAAAAAGATATTAAATTCTTTATAAGTGGTGACGAGGGATGCGAAGAATTGAGAGGACATCAAAGATAAGATTGTATCCTTCAAAATGCTTTTGTCTATTGACATAATCATCACCCTACCTTAAATTTGTCTGGGCTATCCATGCTATTTATATTTATTATTTTATTTGAATCTCACTATAAAACTGTAAGATTGGCAGGCTGTGTATTGCTATTAACACAACTGATCACTTTTGGGGGGCACAAATCACTGAAGCCCTCTTTTAAAATGCAAACATTATGGGGAGGAGTGGCTGATTACCTTTCCTTATTGACTTATCAATTTTTCCTCTTAGTCTAGTATTCAAACCAATCATCTGGAAGAGTCTGGAGAGAGTGGCATTGTTTTGGGAAGTGGATGGAAAATAAGAAGATACCATGGTTGGTCACTGGCTCTCAGTGAGCAACATGAAAGCTAGGTGACCAGTGGAAGCGATGGGGCCATAGAGAAGGAGGGCAAGTGGACAGCCAGAGACCAAAGTCACAGTGAGAGGACTGTAGGACTAAAGAAACATACATGTCTTACATGGCCTCTTTTCCAAAGGTACCTTTTATACCAAAATAAAAGATTTAAATGATAAATTTCAGTGAGATGAATTGCATCTCATTTATTTATCAAGTGTTTTTAGATAGTTCACAGTAGCCAAAGACTGTACCAAATGCTGTGGATAGAAAGATAATGAAGACATATACCCCCTTCCAGACAGTACTTCCCCCCAAAGATATCCACTGTCTTAACTTCTAACACCTTAGTTAGTTGTGCTTATTGTTTAATAATATATATGCCAGGAATTATTAAACCTGTGCAAAAAGATTTATGTCCATCATGGCGTTTTTGAAATAATAGGGAAATACGAGAAGGAACCTAAATGTCTAGGAGAGGAACTGATTGAGTCTATTGTGTTGTTGGGCTCCTACAATGGGATACTGCATAGCCGCGCAGAGGAAATAAATATTCATTGTGATAGAAAGATGTTAACGAGGGATCCTTATGTGAAAAGTTTACATAAGAGTATGTAGAATGTGTTTGTAAAAATATGTGTAATTTACATATTTCTGCATTTTCCAAGTTTTCTACCATAAGCGTGTGTTATTTTTATAACCAGAAAATATCTTTTTTACGAAGAAATGAGGGGAAGAGGTGAGGGGAGAGTTTTCCTCAAAATATCTGAAATCACAATGAGGAATGAAGACACCATCGTTCTTCCTCCTTGCTGAGCCTAGTCTAGGACCAAATGGACTGAAGCTGAAGCATGAGAAGTTTCAATTAAAGAGAGGAGGATAGTATACCGTGGGGGAAGGAGAGTTCCCAGGCCGCTGAAGGTCTGTCTCCGCTCTAATTCAAACCTCTCAGGCTTCAACCTTCAGCCGCTGTGTCTTATTCTGAGTGCAGCAAAGATGGACAATTGGCTCATCCCTTACCTACCCTTTAAAATGGACCTACACTGTTCTCTTGGAGATGGCATAGCATGGTACTTCAGGAGATGTAAGCATTCTTACTATCTTACAGACTTGGAGCGGGAGGCTCCTTGGGTGATAGATCCGAAGATATGATGAAATCAAGAACTTGCATTCTCACCAGAAAAGGACTGGTGGTCCAGCAAACGCCCTCACCCCCCTCAGGTCACCAGGTCACCACTCTCTTGGGAGCAACTAACTGTAGAGCCCAGGTTCCAGAAAGTTTGCAGTGGAACTGTGTACTTCCTGCAAAACCAACTTGAATACAACGTTAATTCTATAGAGCAACACTTTGTTATCTAACAAGGACAGTCCCATGGAAGCCAGTTTTCAACAGAATTCATGCCTGAAGGGCTGGAAACCATCCAGAGATGTCCCAGTTGAGAGCGTTGTTCACCGTATCTCATTTTTAACTCCTTCCTTCCATGCTTCCAGAGGATTCAGAGTAGTGGCAAAGCACAGCATGGTGCCCTTTGTGGATGTGAAAGAGCAAATCTGGTTCTAGAGTTGGGTGTTTATTACTTGAGTCTGACAATAGACCATCTTGCCCTGGACTGTTCCAGTAACTACATAAGATCAAACTCATGGTCTCCAGAGCTCAACCTTACTGGCATTTGTTCCTAGAGAGAGACAGAAATTGAGTGGAGGAGGATCAGCAAGGTCCCTGTAAACCTTCAAAAGAAGCATCTGCTGCAGCTTGTGCGCTGAACCCAGCAAGGAGAAGCCAACGCTTGACCAGGGGGGAGCTCAGTATTGATGTCTTTATGCTAAATTGAGAATTACTCAGAGGGTGTGGAGAGACATGAAAAATCATTACGGCCAAAGTTATCTTAATGATTTCCTTCTGGATTTGACTGGAAATGTTTGTGCTGAACAAGGCTGAGTCTAAAGGACTATTGCAAATTCAACCAAAAAACATTTTAAAGGGACAAAAGGACACTACAACCACTGCTGTATGATCACACATGTTGGATGACCACCATCAGGGCCAAAGAACTACCGGGCTAAACAGCACTAGAGACAGGCCCTAGCCAATGGTTTCCACCCGGGCTATGTGCACTTGCATTTATACAGAAACAGCTCTAATAAATACATGACTCGTTAGTTTTAATTTTCACATGGGATGAAAAGTTGGCAGCTCCCAAGTGGAAAAAGCACTGGACTAAGGGCGGTGGTCCCTCCCTGTCCCTGTGACCTTGAACAAGTCATAACCTCACCAGGACTCACCTTCTCTATCTGTAAAATGAGAATAACAGTATCTTCCCCCATCTAACTCACCTGGTTGTTTTAAATATTATATGATTCTTGAGCTAGCCCTGATGGCCTAGCAGTTAAAGTTTGGTGTGCTCTGCATCAGTGGCCTGGGTTCGGTTCCTAGGTGTGGAACCACACCACTCGTCTGTCAATAGCCATGCTGTGACAGTGGCTCACATAGAACTAGAAGGACTTACAACTATACACAACTATGTACTGGGGCTTTTGGGAGAAAAAAAAATAGGAAGATGGGCAACAGATGTTAGCTCAGAGCAAATCCTTCCCCCCCCCAAAAAATTATATGATGCTTTAACCTATTTATTTATTAAACAGTTATGTAGGACTTACTATGTACCAGGTGGTTATATTAACTCATTTAAATCTCATAACAATCTTATGGAGGTATTATTATTATTATCCCCATTTTACAGATGAAGAAATTGAGGCCCAGAATTTAATAAACTGCAAACATTGAACAATTGTAAATTATTAATATTAAGAATTTTTGTTTCCTTCTAAACATAGAAGTAGCTAGCATTTGTCCCACAGTTTTGACTCCTATTCCCCCAAGTTAATTTCCCACAAAGTCTCAGAGCTTCTGGGATTCTGCCTGACTTCATTTCCTTGCCTCTCTATGCTGGGTTTTCCTATTGGGATGGGCTGAATTTTGTCCTCCCCAAATTCGTATGCTGAAATCCTAAAACCCCGGTGCCTGAGACCGTGACTGTATTTGCAGATAGGACTTTAAATGGGTAATTGAGGTTAAATGAGGTCATGAGGGTGGTGCCCTAATCCAATATGACTGGTGTCCTTATAAGAAGAGGAGATTAGGCCACAACAGTCACGGTGAAGACATCAGAGGAAGACAGTCAGGGCCATCTACAAGCCAAGGAAGGAGCTCTTGGAAGAAACCAACAATGACAAAACTGTGATCTCGGACTTCTAGCCTCAAGAATTATAGGAAATAAATTTCTGTTGTTTAAGCCACCCTGTTTGTGGTACTTTGTTATGGCGGCCTCTGAGGGTTTATTTTGTGTGTCAACTTGACTAGGCCACAGGGTGCCCAGATATTTGGTTAAACGTGATTCTGAGTGTGTCCATGAGAGTGTTTCTCAAGGAGGTTAACATTTGAATCAGTCGCCTGAGTAAAGCAGATGGCCCTCCCCAACGTGAGAGGACCTCATCCCATCCATTGGAGGAGTGAATGGAATGAGAAAGGCTGAGAAACGTAGCATCTGTCCTCTGCCTGACTGTCTTCGACAGTCAGTTGAAACATTGGTCTTCTTCTGTCTTCATTCTCAGACTCAGACTAGAAGTTACACAATTGGTTCTCCTGGTTCTCATGTCTTCAGATGCAGGTGCTATACAGTTAGCTCTCCTGGGTCTCCAGCTGGCTGACTGCAGATCTCGAGATTTCTTAGCCTCCATAACCACATGAACCAATTCCTTACAAGAAATCTTTTTATATATCTAAATCTGTATAGCTCCTATTGGTTCTGTTGCTCTCGAGAACCCAGACCAATACACAGCCCTAGAAAACTAGTACATCTACCCTCAAAATTTTTGCTTGAGGTGTTCAATTCAGCCTGTCAAAAGCCTGTCCAAACCAACTCATTTACTCATTATTTTAAACATCTAAAATTAAAAGGGAAGAATTAAACATTTACGATGAATTTTCTTTAAGAACTGTATCCATGAGTAATCAAATACTAGCTATGGAGAAGTTACTAGTCTTAGAAATATTACAGATAATACATAAATACAGACTGATAAAATTAGAATATCACCATTTTGGATCTAGGATTTGAACATCAACACTGCAGATATAACAAAAAGAATCTTTGTACTTCCTGTGGAAGAACACACCACCATCCATGAAGTTGTCTTATTAAAAAAAATTGAACTTGAATCTGATTGAATCTCTAGATCCAAATATCAATGTAAAGAAAATACAGAGACTTATAAATGAAAGAGGAGACATTACAACTGATACCACAGAAATACTCAGCATCATAAGAGACTACTACGGACAATTATATGCTAAGAGATTGAATAATTTCCAGAAGAAATGAACAAATTCCTAGAAATATACAACCCACCAAGACAGAATCATGAAGAAATAGAAAATCTGAACAGATCAATAATGAGTAAGGGAGATTGAATCGGTAATCAAAAACCTCCCAACAAATAAAAGCCCGGGACCAGAGATCTTCACTGGTGAGTTCTACCAAACATTTGAGGAAGAACTAATGCCAATCCTTCTCAAACTCTCTCAAAAAATTAAAGAGGAGGGAACATTTCCAAACTCTTTTTACAAGGCCAGCATTATCCTGATACCAAAACCAGACAAGGATAATACAAGAAAAGAAAATTACAGGCCAATATCCCTGCATGAACATACACTCAAACACCTTCAACAAAATACTGGCAAACCGAATTCAACGGCACATTAAAAGGATCATACAACATGGTTAAGTGGGATTTATCCCTGGGATGCAAGGATGGTTCGGCTTATGCAAATCAATAAATGTGATACACCATATTAACAGACTAAAGGGTGAAAATCATATGACCACCTCAACAGGTGCAGGAAAAGCATTTGACAAAATGTAACATCCCTTCATAGATAATGGCTGTCAACAAGTTAATTATAGAAGGAATGAACTGAGTATAATAAAGACCATATATGTAGCACACTTAAATATCTGATTCTTCACACTTCAGATCCTAGCTGTTATAATATTTTAATAATATTTTATTATATTATAAGTATAATTTTATTATAATAATTAGTATAATCATGTATCGCTATAATAGTTCTTTTACTATAACTATAATTTTATTATATTTTTAATATTCACCGATTTTATCTAAAAATCATATAAAAAAGGAATTTTTAAATTGTAATTGTCATCATTTTGCTTGCAAGCAATGTCTAACATTTCAGTAAGATTACTGGTCTTTTGCATTTATTCTTCTGCTTATTTCTCTACAGATTTTTAAAAAATTAGTTTGTGAAAGGTATAGAGCAAATAGTATTCCCATGTGGTTATAATAGTCATGCTTTCTGGTGTCTGCTCAGCACATGGTGGCTCTTTTTCTCGATGAGCCCCCCAGGTGTCCTCAGCTGTGTGTGTTCCATGTGTCCATGGGCCCCTGGCCACAGCCCTCTGGATTGGAAGTTTACAACTGGAAAAATTGGGCCACTAAGATTCTTTGTCATGGAGACCTGGGATTGGAATGAAAAATCAGCTTCTGTATGTGGGTGGAAATGAAGACTTACAAGGTCAGAGCAGTCTGGTGCCTGGAGAAGGTGGGAAAGACAGCCTGAGAGAGAGAAGAAGGAAGGAGCAGGGTGGACTGAGAAATGAGTGACAGGAGACTCTGGGGTCCCAGGACAACTCTGAGAGCGGCCCCTTCGTCCATCCATTCTCCATGGCTTTTTGTGCTTCACTGGTGAGTTCTACCAAACATTTAAGGAAGTATTAATGCCAATCCTTCTCAAACTCTTCCAAAAAATTGTTTTTCCTGAGATCCGGCTGTGCTCCTGTCCTTGGGGTCTGTGAGATGCCCCCGAAGCCTTATCTTCCGCTCTTTTTCTTTCCTCACGAGCTAGCTTGACAGGATTATGTGCAACCAAAAGGGAACTTGGAGAGAAGTTTGCACACCATTCTTTTCATTTGCCTTTGTCTGTGGTGCTTTTGTTCTGAATAAAAAAGTTTTTTAACTTGAATAAAGTCAAATCTAGCTTTCATTTCCTTTGTGATTTTTGCTTTTAGTCTTCAAATAGCCATTTGTGCCTCAAGATTATATGTCAACTGTATTTTTTGTCATTTTATTTTTTTGTTTTGTTTTTCTTTCTTTAATTTTTATTTTCCTGTATTTTCCTTTGGTTCTTATGTGGTTTAATTTTTACATTAGAATCTCAAATCATTCTGGGATTTATTTTAGTATAAGGCGTGTGGTACAAGACAGATATCAATATTTACTTTTTTTTTAATGGTTAAAGAAAAACAAGTAGAAGTTTTAGAAAAAGCCCTGGGAATGCTGTTTCATATCTAGACGAGCCCCAGTTCCTTTATAACTAAGCTTTTGGTTTCTAAAAACCTTGACTCTATCACACTTCTTCTGAAATTGGTCCTTTCTTCTTGGCTTGTTCTGTCTTCAAGAATTCCTGGGTGTGAAAAAAGGGAATGGTGATTGATTTTCCTCTGAGAGCTCATTCTACGGATATGGGTACCCTGGGAGCGGAGCCTATAGCTTTTATATTCCTAATCTATCCATCCATCCATATAAATGTCTCCCAGTCTCTCATGCCTGAAATAAATTCACTGCAATCAGCTTTCCCCCCCGTTACTATGTTCCTGGCATATAATGCAGTTAAGTCTGCTTCTCTAGAGAATAACCAAACCAAGGACATTGTGTTCCATTTTTATGACGAGACACATATTTCCCAACAAGAGACAAGTTCTTCATTTCAAAGGATTGAAGAGATGGTTTTATAAAACAGTGCAGCTGGTTAAATGAAGGGCACTGGCAAAAGTCGGCTCAAACTATTAGTTGGCTCTGAACCGAAGGCATGCTCATTTGATTGTGAATTAGATAAGCTTTCGCTCATTTGAAGCTCTTGCCTCTCATTGTTTTCTTATAAAGAGGAAAATGTGTTAGCAGTTATGTCAGTCTGAAGTTCAATCTGTCTAATGGGGGTACACTTCCGTTAAATGGAGCCCCTTCTTACAGACACGTTTTCAACAACTAGATGTACAAAATAATGGGCTGTGTCTGTGTCACTTTGCCTCTTCATCTATGAGTCAGAGTCCCATGGTATTTCCTTCTGTGAATGTTCTGCCTCAGAATCTCATTGAGCTCACGTTCCACCCCTTTGTACATGGTCCTCTCTTTCTGCCTCCTTCCTCTGTCTCCTTTAACTGACTACAGATTAGGGTGAAAGTGAAATTCACATCTTCCTATTGCATTTTGAATTACTATATAACACTCCCTGTTACTTTCTTTTTTTTTTAAAGGAAGATTAGCCCTGAGTTAACATCTGTTGCTCAATCTTCCTCTTTCTTTTTTTTTTTTTTGCTTGAGGAAGATTAACCCTGAACTAACATCTGTGCCAATCTTCCTCCGTTTTATATGTGGAGTGCCACCGCAGCATGGCTGACAGGTGATGTAGGTCCACGCCCAGGTTCCAAACCTGTGAGCCCAGGTCCCCAAAGCAGAGCATGCCGAACTTAACCACTGCACCACAGGACAGCCCTCTGTTACTTTCTCAAAATCTGAAATGCAGTGGAATACCGCTCAGCCAAAATAACGATAAAATTGTCCCATTTGCAACAACATGGATGGAACTTGAGGGTATTATGCTAAGCGAAATAAGCCAGACAGAGACAGAGAAACACCGTATGATTTCACTCATATGTGGGAGATAAACAAACACATGGACAAGGAGAACAGATTAGTAGTTACCAGAGCAGATGGGGGTCGGGGAAAGGTGAAAGAGGTAGAGGGGTACACATGTACAGTGACGGATAAAAACGACTACTGGTGGTGAGCACAATGCAGTCTGTACAGAAACTGGTATACAATAATGTACACCTGAAATTACACAATGTTGTAAGCCAAAATGACCTCAACAAAATAATTTTTAAAAAAAATTGAAATGCAGACACACAAAACATTTTCAATATCTCAACTGAAAAGATAAGTCAGATTGTTTAAACTGATACGATTCAAATTGATAGTAGGCATACTTGGTTTTCATTATTGTTTTAATCCCAAAGCTATGAATCCTAGACAAAGGAAATAAAGTGTTCCTGTTTCATTCCTCCTGCTTCCTTTTGAAGACTCGCATGATCCTCCTCTTCACTCTCCTCCCTCCCAGTCCACAGCCCCCTGACCTGCTGCCCAGCTCTCACGTTGCCCCCATTGAAGGCCAATTGCCCATGCTTTACTTTCCTTATCTCCCGTGGCTTCACAAGGCCAATTGCATAGTCCACTCCCATTTATACTGTTGACCTTTGGCAGCCTCAATCCCACTAGATGGCGCTCAGTCTGACCAGACTGTGGCTCTTGCCCTCCCTCTTACTTACATGGCTCAGACGGTTAGACAGCATTCACAGAGTCATACAATTTCCAAAGCAGGGAGGCTGCTGGCAGGTTGTCAAAGCTAGCTGGTAGTGCCAGCCTTTTCCCAGGCCTGCACTTATTGCAGCAAATCACCAGCCAAGATTTCAAGTGCTCACAGCCAATGCGGTGGCAGACGTTGTTGTTAATTTCCCTTGTTCACGGAGAGACTTTTGGATTTGTTGGCTGTACAGCAGGTGTCCCACCTATGCTGGGAAAAAAAACAATCGTACCTAATTTTCTTTTGTTAAAAGAATTTGTAAAAATTTTTGAAAAATGTCAAGAAATCTGTGACCAAGAGAAGAGCAAGAAGACAAGAAATTTTAGGCCAAAGGAGCTGCAGGATAGAGAAGGTAGTGAGATGGGGATGAAACCTAGGCTGTAATTTGAATTTCTCAATAGTTATATGGCCCTAGTGTTGATACGCCTGTGGTTTTTTCTTTTTCATTTTAAATTTTCTGCAAAACATTTCTTTAAAGTTTGATAGAGTTTGAGTTGTTTCTGCAGGCTGAAAATGTCCTCAAATATCTATAATTTCTAATAGCAATAAGGAACCGAAAGAGAAAAAGGAGACTATAGGAGTAACCAGACAAAAGGAAAGTGCTCAGGTTGAGTTGGACCTGTGACCTGCCGTGGAGGAGGGAAGTCAAAAACATCTGAAGAACAAGACCACAGTGGCAGACAATGAATGAGCCCTAATTTTTACCATTAACTTATGTGTTTCCTTTTGATTTCATAAATAAAGTTTTATAGTACCTAATAATGGGCTAAAATTAGATATTTGATTGTTGACTGAATGAAAAAATATATGTATCTTCAACAACTGATTTAAAACTCACTAATTTGGCCCAGTTAGGAGGTTAGTTGGGTTGGAGCTGCAAATGGAAAATAAAAGTCACAGGTGGATGAACTATATTATGGATGGTTGAGCAGTTTAGATTACTGGGGTAGGCAACGTGACCTATGGTTGTGTAACTACACAGGAGTGACCTCGTGAACTTGACTATGAGTTGCTTAAAGATGGGGTCTTTAGAGAACCAAGTTAAGCAAAAAATGGGTGCTTAATCTATACTGGCAGAATGGATGTTAAAAATAGTGATGGGGGAGGTGCTGGCCTGGTGGCATAGTGGTTAAGTTCACACACTCTGCTTCAGTGGATGGGGTTTGTGGGTTCAGATCCAGGGTGCAAATCTGTACACCACTCATTAAGCCACACTGTGGCAGCATCCCACATAAAAAATAGAGGAAGATTGGCATGGATGTTAGGTCAGGGCCAATCTTCCTCACAAAAAAGAAAGAAAGAAAGAAAGAAAGAGAAAGAAAGAAAGGAAGGAAGAAAGAAAGGAAGAAAGGAAGGAAGAAAGGAAGGAAGAGAAAAATGGTGATGAAGGGAGATTGGTCCTACTGTGATGTACAAGATCGATTAAAAGGAGGTTGGAAACACATGCAGACCATGTAGGAATGTGATATGATGATCCTAATGTGGGATAAGAAAGTGTATTGGGGGCCAGCCCCGTGACCAAGTGGTTAAGTTAGTGTGCTCAGTTTTGGTGGCCCAGGGATTCACCCATTTGGATCCTCATCAAGCCATGCTGTGGCCGCACCCCACAGAGAAGAACTAGAGTGGCTAGGATATACAACTATGTACTGGGGCTTTGGGGGAAAATAGAAAAAATAAAAGAGGAATATTGGCAACAGATGTTAGCCCAGGGCCAATTTTCCTCACCAAAAAAAAAAAAAAGAAAGAAAAAAAGAATGGATGTTAGATTGTTAGATTAAAATAAAAGAAAGAAAGTGTATTGGCAGTAGGAATGGACAGGCAGATTTAAGAAAGAATGGGGAATTAACAGGGTTTGGTGACTAACTCCACATGGAGTGAGAGAAAGAAAGTGATAGATGGATGGCAATTCCTAAGTAGGCAGGTAGGCAGGTAAGGCAGTGTGGAGTAGTGGTTAGGAGCTCAGTCTTTAAATCCAAACAAACCAAGCTTTGAATCCCACATCTGCTACTTACTACCTGTATGACCTTGGAAAAGATATTTAATTTCTCCCAGCCCAGTTTCTTCTTCTGTAAAATAGCAGAGTTATGAGAAATAAATGAAATAATGCAGGTAAAGTACTAACAATGGTGCCTGGAAGAGAATACATGTTCAATAAAAGTTAACTATTGTCATTTTCCCCTGCTCTACCTACCCATCAAAGATTCTCCAGAAGGAAGATGGTGCTCCATTTTCCCTTGCTAAAATAATCGTTGGTTCTCCAAATAGTCCAAGCCCAAGAGAATGTAACAGTGTGTTTCAGTGGTCACCATGGTTGTAGCTGCTGGTCGTGAAACCTCTCCTGCAGATAAATCGGGCTAACCTAGCTGACATATAATAATCACTGTTGACAAGAAGGAAAACAAGAAGTTTCGTGTCATAGCGTGATTTATTTGCCCTTAGTGGGAAACTATCACTGCCAAATTGCTTTCTCTTTTGGAAACCACAAATGGAAACCTTAAATTCATCTCCTCATAGTCAGCGAAAAACAAAACAAGTTCAATAATAAAGCAATCATTTGGTGTTGAATTTGATCAACTTTGTTATTGTTATCAAGGATGCTGGCCTAAGTGTACTGCATCATATTCCATTTTTAAGAGTGTAAGTCGATACCTACATTGGCATTTCCTTAAAAGTCTTTCACTCCTCACACTATTAACCAAAGTCCATGCTTTTCTTTTTGTCTTAACATCAGTATCACCTCTGATCACATATACACACGCACACGTACACACAAACGCATAGTCACTACTTCTGATGTGAAAAATAAAGTTCTGTCCTTTCTTGAAATTTTGCCTCCTGGTTTTGATTAACTGAAAAGGGTCAAGACTAAGTTTTGATAAATGGCAAGAGGCAGATTGTGCAGAAACGTGCTATTCTGGCCAAGGAATGGCCTCAATTTGAGAATGTTAGATAAGAAACAGGAAATGAAAAGAGAAAATAAAAATCTCCCTCTATTGTAAAGGGTATTAATGGTTAATCACCTTCTGGAGATTGTTTCTCTTTAAACATCCAGAAATAGGCTCTTGATGACTGCCTGGCTAGTTGACCATTACTTTTTATGAGATAGAGGACCAAGATCCACAGAAAGTTAGAACAAAGTCAAATGAGTCACATTTTCCCAGTGAGTATTAGTTCTCTTTCTTTCTTTTGTTATTCTCCTTAAATGAAAGATTCTACCTATATCGATACAGAAAAGAATTTTGTCAATACATTTCTTTTATTTGTCTATGCATTTATTCACTCAACAAATTTATTTTAAAATGCCTGTTATATTTCAAATGATCAAAACATATTTTTATTTCTCTCCCTTTCTGTTCTCCCTGTGAGATGACTAAAGAATACAAAGGAAAGGCCCATAGAAGTGTGACTATCCATTAGTGACTACTTGAGAAAATAAAAGAACGTCATAATCCAGGTAGCAGAAGTCACTGGGAATCCCCATAGTTCACTTTAAGTGAGATGACTTTTCATCCTGTTTGCCCCAGATGGTTCTAGTTTATGCTCGTAGTCTTGGAGGGCTGTTATTAATAGGTCTCCCAATCACTCTCCAAAAGTATCCCAGTTTGGATAGTAAATTATATGGCTTTCATATGTGATTTCATTTGGGAAAATCCAAGATCTATGTTAGGGGCAAACACTTCTTCTGTACTCTTTATGTCTCCCACAGGAAAAAGTGTTTCCATACCACACCCCAGACGGGAAAGTAAGGGGGGAATACTTCTGGCTTTTCTTTGTCCCTTCAACTTCTCCAAATGGAAAGAGGACCGCATGTGGGAAACGACTGATTTGATTGCTACAGTTGAGAGAAGGAACTGAGTATGCTCAACTCTGCCTTTTGAGGCTTTTCTCTTTTAGATCTGGCTGCCAACACAGAGGGTACATTTTGGTTGGCTGGCCACTTTGTGGAGCCTGGGGTTGTCTTCCTGTTTCAGTGCCTGGTTAGATAAATCTGACTAATTTATCTAAGGGCAGATTTCACAAGCCCATTAGACCTCAGCTCTGATATCACATTCTTTCATCAGCTTCATCAGTAATATTGACCTTTTGATCTTCGTTTGTTTGTGTCTTACGTCTTATGCCTCAGGTCTCATGTCTCATTTAGTCCCAAATTTGGGTGGAGATGTTTATTGAACTCCCAAGCCCAAATGTCTTGGTGTTTTAGCTAGGAAACTGAGGCACAGGTACAAGTGTTGACCTTGTGGATTGAAATAAAATAAGGAGGTTGATGCTTCTGTTCTGAGAAGGGCAGGGAGCTAATTCTCTAGCCTTGGTGTGAGGAGCTGCAGCTTGCCTTAAACTACAGAGGCACGGCCTGACCTAGTATTCCAGGTAGGTTAAGGGAGGGATTAGTTTATCAAAAAAGTGTTGTTGAGCTCGATAAGGGCTCACTGGAAAACAGGCAGAGCATCAGTATACAGATCTTTCAGACATTCTTCCAAGAAAGTACATTAAGGTTTACTGCCCTCTGCGTGGTGAGATTTACAAGCATGCTTTGCCTGCGCAGAGGAGACCTGAAATTTTCCATCCGTGTTAGTTAGTAGGGGTGTGAATTGGTCTAATTAAGGAATACATCTAAAGCCGCATTCTCCAATCAGCATTATCAGAAATAAAGCTCTTATTTTGACGTCTATTTCTATGCCTCAGTTGGTTTCAAGCTCAAAAGAGGAATAAAGGGATATTATTTATTGATTCTCCCTCTCCATTCCCAATAATTCAGACATCCAAACAGATACACTAGGAGTCTATCATTTGTAGGATAAAAAGGATTCACTATAGGTTGAAAAGCCTCTCCCATCACACAGAGTTTCCAGTCATCTTTTCAGCGCCTCGTTAATTATGAAAGAACAGGTAGGGGGTCACTAGATATGTGAGGAAAATGTCTGAGATGAAAGGACGGGGATCAAACCAAGCAAATAAAGGAACGCAAAGGAAGAAGTACGATGCAGGAAAGGGAAAAAAATTTAAAAGTCTTTGAAATGCACAAAGACAAAAGAGAAGATATTGCAGTCACGAACAAGAATGGGAAGCTATAGAAAAAACTTTTGAAATAACAACAAAAATGTTCTTGTAAATTAAAACTATTGTAGCAAAATGAAAAATTTGGGGCTGGCCTGGGGGCATAGTGGTTAGGTTTGTGCATTCCACTTTGGCTGCCCAGTGTTCTTGGGTTTGGATCTCGGGTGTGGACCTACATACCGCTCATCAAGCCACGCTGTGGTGGCATTCCACATACAAAACAGAGGAAGATTGGCACAGATGTTAGCTCAGTGACAATCTTCCTCACCAAAAAATGAAAAAAAAAGAGAAATTCAATAAAAATATTGGAAGAGAGGCTGAGAAAATCTCCAAGAAAAAAGAATGTGAAGCTAAAGAAGCGGAAAATAGGAGAGAGAAGATGAAAAGTTTAGATCCTTCCAGGAGGCCCAACGTCTTAATCATGGGAGATCTAGAAAAACAGAACAGAAAAAGACAGAGAATAAAAAGAAGAGGATGAAAACAACAAAGGACTCATTCAAGGAAATTCCCCATAACTGAAGGATACGAGTTTACAGATTGAAAGAAACTATTGAGTGACTTGACCAGTGCATTTTTAACAAAACACACCAAGGAGATCAATGTGAAATTTCAGAACACTGGGTACAAAAATAAGAGTCTAAGAGCATCCAGAGAGAGGAAGACACACACACACACACACACATCTCATGTAAAAGACAGAGAATCAAACATATCAAATTTCGCTAAACACCTCTGGAAGCTAACAGCAAATAAATGCCTCCAAAATTATAAAAAAGAATGATCGTCAACTAAGAATTTTATACCCTATTAAAATGTCAATCAAACATGAGGATAGAATAAACACATTTTCACATACATAAGATCTCAACATATTTATCACCCATTCATTTCTTAGGAAGTCACTGGAGCATGAATTCCATCAAAAAGAGTGAGTAAATCAAGAAAGAAGATGACCCAGGATCCAGGAAACGAGATGAACCAAGGAGGGAAATTAAGGAAATTCCAAGAATGATGGTGAAGGGAGATCCTAGGATAACAACTTTACTGCAGACCTTGAGAGCAAGCAGTCCAGATTGGAGCAGCGGGATGAAGGACTCCAGAAGGCATGTCTCAAACACAAGAAAGAAAGAAATTGAGAGATGCGTTTGAAGTTACTGAAAGGAGATTTATTCCTCTGGCAGAGAGTTTGGAGATAGATTAATGACATAAAGAAAACTAAGCAAATGAAAAAGAAACGAGGCAATTATTATCTCCAAGGAAAATAAAAAGCTGTACAAAAAGTATGTTACATGGCTCATCTGTGCCTATGAATGCTGATTTAATCAAAATCTATGACATATTTATAGTGGTAAGAATACTGGGGTGGGGAGAAGAAATGATGGAGAAAGGAAACAGTTTAAGAGCAATAAATCCTCATCTTCCAAACAAGGAAGTTATCAGAGAACATCAAAAAAAATATTGCATATAAATCCATAATATAAGAACTTATATGTATATAGGAAATATAAAGATAAAATAGCTAAAATAGGTGAAAATGCTTTTATCTAAAGACTGAAAAATTAAGATTAGGAAGGAGTGGGGCAGGGTTTGCTGGTTTTCATTTTAAGCAAGGTAACTATTTGACTTTTAAAATTGTACACGTGCATAAATTTAAAAAATACATAAATTAAATGAAAAGTCTGCTGTTCTTGGATTAAAGTATAACTTGTTTTACAAGAGATTGGTTTTCATCCAATTTATCAAGTATTCCCTAAACACTTCTCCCTCTAAAATTGATCAAAACTGCTTCATGAGAAATGAAAAAAAGGGCTAATTTCATTCATTCATTTATGCATCACAAATATTTGTGGAGAGATAGGGTCCTGGTCACCTGGCATACATTAGTGAACAAAACTGACAAAGGCCCTATTCTTGCAGAGCTCACATTCTCATGGGGGAAATAGACAATAAACTATTGACCTGAAACATAGAAACATTATGTAGTACAGTCACGCCCCACACAATGTTTCAGTCAATGACAGACTGCATGCAGAACAGTGGTCCCACTAGATCAGCACCATACAGCCTAAGTGTGTAGTAGGCTGTACCATCCAGGTTTGTGTAAGCTCACTCTATGATGCTCACACAACAATGAAATTGCCTAATGATGCATTTCTCAGAATGTGTTTCCGTTGTTAAGTGATGCATGACTGTATTTTATAATGCAGAACTGTGTAGAGTTGATCAGAAGTGCAGGTGGGATGAAAAGATGGCAATTTAAAATAGAATGGTCAGGGGGCTGGCCCCCTGGCAGAGTGGTTAAGTTTGTACGCTCTGCTTTGGTGGCCCAGGGTTTCACCGGTTCGGATCCTGGGCACAGACATGGCACTGCTCATCAAGCCACGCTGAGGAGGTGTCCCACATAACACAAGCAGAAGGACCTACAACTAGAATATACAACTGTGTACAGGGGGCTTTGGGAAGAAGAAGAAAAAAAGGAAGACGATTGGCAACAGATGTTAGGTCAGGTGCCAATAAAAAAAATTAAAATAAAATAGAATGGTCAGAACAGGTCTCATTGAAAAGGTGATAACTGGGAAAGATGAGACGGAAGAGAGGAAGTTAGCTTAAAGGAGATGACTATTCTAGGCAGATGAAAGAGACAGTACAAAGACCCGAAGGTAGGAGAACGACACATGTTCAAGAAACACCAAGGAGGTCAAGGCGATGAACGGAGGTCAGAGAGAAATGAAGGTGGGAGTGGGAGTGGGAGCAGCAGGAATAGGGAAGGTGGTGGGCATTTGGATTCAGGGTGTTGTAAATTCTGAGAAGTGATAGAAGGACTTGGTGGGGATCAGGGAAATCAAGTAGGAGGCCAAGTAGAAAGAAATAAGACGACTTGTACTAGGTAGAAGAAATGGAAGTCCTGAGAAGTGGTTAGATTCTGGATACATTCTAAAGGCAGAGCCAACATGATTTACCTTTGGATCAGATGTGGAGTGAGAGGGAAAAAGAGAGTCGTGGATGACTGCAAAGCCTTTGTTCTGAAGAATAAAATTGCACCACCTGAGAAGGGAAAGAACAAGTGGAGCAGACTGGGGAGACGATGAGGAGCTCAGGTTTGGATGTGTCAAGTTTACGTATCCGAGATTAGTGGAGAGAGGGTGAAGTGTTCTGAAAGCCACGTGAAGAAGGCGAATTGGAGAAGAGGGAGCGATCAACTGTGTCAAACGCTGCTGACAGATCAAGTGAGAGGCTTGAAATGATTAGATTAGCAATGGGGAGGTCACTGGTGATCTTACAAGAGCAGTTTCATTGGAGACACGAAGAAGGAAAAGCCACATTAAAATGAATTTAAGAGAAAACAAGAAGAGAAAATTTGGAGACACATATGGATCACTGCTTTGAGGAGTTTTGCCTCAAAGGGGAGCAAAGTAATGGGGTGATTAGTGGCCAGGAAAATATTGTCAGGAGGGGAGTTTTGTTGAGTTGGGAGCAATAAAAACACAGTTGTTTTCTGATGATGATGTGAGCAGAGAATTAAAATAATACATTTGATGATGCGGGAGAGAGGAGCGCATTCCTGGAGCAATGTACTTGAGTGGCTGAGAAGGGATGGGGCTGGCGGTGGGATGTGTTTTTGGGAGGAGCAGGGATAGCTCACCCGTGCTAACGGGAGGGAAAACAGAGCATGTGGGTGCTGATGCTAGGGGCTGGTAACTGAAGCGCTGGGCAAACATGGAAATCTCTTCTAACTGCTTCCTTCTGATTCAAGAAGTAGGAAGCAAGGTTGGTAGCTAAGAGTGAAATAGCTGAGGTGGTACTGAAGGTTTGAAGAGAGAGCGGGAGCTGCGAAGTAGTCACGAGGAAAGGGAGACATGAAAAGTCTAGGGGAAGATGGCATAATTGGTGGTTGGCCTACAAGGGCAAATGAAGTTCATGGTCATTGCCCTTCCTCTCGCTCAAACACTGCTTTGTGTATTTGTGACCTGCTTTAAGTGTCATCAAGGAAGCCCTGGTCCAACAGGAGGAAAAAACTGAATTCAGTTTGATATAGTATCCAAATATCTGTGATTTTAATATGAAAAACACAATAGAATTGAAACACCTTCACCACCACCCACTCCATGTCATTTGTCATAAAGGAGGCTAGGGCGCAACCCTACGCAGCTTTGTGAATTCCTTTAGTCAAGAGCACTGACTGGAGAGAGAGAGACAGATTGAGAGAGAGAGAAAGGAGAAAGAGCAAAAAGTATTCTTCAGAGAACAATATCGGCTAATAATTGGAAGAAATAATAAAGTTAGAAAATCTCCATTTTGCAGCCCCTTCTATTGATTCAGGCAAAGGTCAACAATGGACAATAAGGCCAGCAGGTGTAAGACTATTGGAGAACATGTTATTCACACAGACTCAAACTACCACTCATATATTGCTTACTATAAGGAAAAGATATGTTTCTTTACCTTGGAGAGATTTAGTGGACATCACCTTGGGAAAGTGATCAAACTTAGAATGAACATTGTGGACCTCCTGAGGTGATGGGGAAATCTTACTGAGCAAGCTTACTACCTGGTGTGCATAAAATCCAATACTGTGGCACTGGTTTTTGAGAAAAGAAAGAGCTTTATTGCAAGGTCAACTGGCAAGGAGACAGAAGGCAATGCTCTCAAATCTATCCTCCCCTCTGAGCCAAGGTTTGGGGCAAAATTCAAGGAGTTAGGGGCTACTAAGCTGCAGCTGGGCCCTTGTAAGCTGATTGGCTAGTCTCGAATCAGTCCATATATGGTAATCAAACTACTTGGGCTGCTGGAAGCCAGATTTTCCTTACTGAAGGCCAGGGTCATCCTGGGACTGTGGGTTCCCACCTGGCACAAGCACAATGCTGTCTCTGTTATTGCTCAAGGTTTGATTAATCAACAGTCTGCCTTAATGAAGGAAAACTAGTTTAAGCTGGTCAACATTTTATGCGCTGTTTCAGAAAGAACTATACAATATCTCCAACGTGACATTCTTGGCAAAATATTCGACTTGAATCTAATCATAAGAACACAATCGATTTCAGAATATGGAATACTCTACAACACCAATTGGCCTGGATTCTTCAAAAAAGTCAATGTCATGAAAGAAAATAGAAAGCGAGAGGACTGTTCTTGATTAGAAAGAGACAACAGACGTGAAAGACACCAATGCAACGTGAACCTAGATTGGATCTTGGATGAGAAAATAGAATAGCTGTGAAAAGACATTTTGGAGACAGTCAGAGAAATCTGAATATGGATGTATATTAGATGATATTATGGGATTAATATTAATTTTCGTAGGATGATAGTCACATAATTCTTAGGAGACTGCCTTATTCTCAGGAGGTGTAGGCTGAAGTACTTAGGGACAAAGTGTTATGATGTCAGCAAATTATTTTCAAGTGTTTCAGCCAAAAAAGGAAAGTGGTGTGGGTGTGTTTGAAGAGAGAGAGCAATAAAGCAAATGTGGCAAAATGTTAACAACTAGTGAATCTAGATGAAGAGTATATGTGTATTCAACTTTACATTGATTTAAAATTTTTCCAGCTAAAAGTTGGGTGAAATAAAACAGCACTAACTGTGACAAGATGCTGAAAGGACCCTGAATGTAAGAAAATCAAAAGGGACAGGAGACCAGGGTCATTTGTATGCCACACGCTCTGTGTTTTTGAAAGCAGTGATTGCTACATTGTTTTCCATTGCTCAAATTTTCCTAAATTCCAGCACAACAAATAATTCTACGGGAGTTCCAAAAATGCCTGACTGTTTCCACAATCTGGGAAAATTTTTTCTGGGTATCAAAAAAAACAAAAACAAAAACCCCCAAAGCCAAAAAACACCCCCACATACCCCCTGCCCCACTGAGAGAAGGAGCACATGAGTTTTTGAGGGTTGCATGAGTGTAAGAACTCTCCTCAAAGAGGTAACCTGGATCGTGGCTCTCTGGTTTCCCCCAAGATAAACTCAGAACGTGGCTCATACCAGGAAGGATCACCCGTTAAGTAACTGGAGGCCCGGGCAGCCCAATAGAGGAAAATACCACTTACTCTTCCGAAAGTTCTTCCTTTGGAACTTGAAAGTCATCAGCCGAGTGAGCCCAGTTGAAAGCCATGCAGTGGAAGAGGGTGTGGACAACTTGGAGAAAGCTCTACACTCATAAAAATGACTCCAGGATTAAAGGCCAGGAGGACAAGTTTTCTGAGGAAGTTCTAAGCAAATTGGCCACTCTACCAGGAGAAGAGGAACCATGTGGCAATAATGATGGTTCTTCAGATGCATAAACAAAATGGCAAGCAGATGCTCCCCACTGCTGCAGGAACAGGAAAAGAGTAAATTGGTTTTTCCATAATGAAGGAATTTGTTTCTGGGAAGATCGCTAAAAGGGGTTGAGCATTCCAGAAGGATGTGTCTAGAGAAGCAGATATCCTCTCAAGGTGATTCAAGATTAGGTCACAAATAAGTTTAAAAGAACATTCTGAACGCAATTTGACCTGTGAAAATTTTAGTTGACCCAGAAAATTTCTAGGCTTTGTTCAACTTAACCAGCACTTTATTCTTTTGTTTCTTTCTTTTACCCACCTACCACGGAAATGAGATGCCAAGATCTTCAGTAAGGAATATAAACGTTTCCTCATCATGATAGTCTCTGACCACAAGTGACAGAGAGAAAATTTACTCCAAAGCAGTGAATCAACCACAGTGGATCTATGTTCAACATGGAAGCGAGGGATCTGGCCGTAAAAGGAACATTGTTCTAGGGGCCCAGGGGCCCGGGCCTGGCTGGGTCACTGACTAATTGCAGCTTGGGCAAGTCATCTCACCCCTCTGGTCCTGAACATCTTCACCTATAAAATGAAACTGGACCAGTCCAGTGGTCAGCAAACTTTGGCCCTCGGCCTGTTTTTGCAAATAAAGTTTTATTGGAACACAGTCATGCCCATTCATTTACATATTGTCAATGAGGTCTTTCTCACTATGACAATGTAGTCGTGACAGAGATTGTATGGCCTGCAGAGCCTCAAATATTTGCTGTCTGACCCTTTACTGGTAGTTTACTGACTCTTGGACTAGAGAATTTCTTGGATACTGTTTCCTAAGCTTCTTCATGATAAGAATCACCTGAGGGGGGGGGACCTAATAAAAATATGGATTACCAAGCCCTGCCCCTGGAAATTTGGATTCAGTAGATCTGACGCTGAGTCCGGCCATCTCTATTTTTAACTAGCATTCTGTCATCTTCAGGCAAGGGCATGCTAAGCCTTCAAGCTCTAAGTTATATCAGCGCATTAGAAGAATGTGTTTTTCTCTATGTCATCTTTCTAATTGTGTTTATTTTGATAAGCACACTAATTGGTCTGGTAAGAAGATGAAGGTGGGAATGAGGATGATAGTTAAAATACGCTTGAGGGAAAGTCTCTTGTGAGTAAACACTTTCCACGCATAATTCACCAAGTATGAGATACACATGTAGCTAATTAAGAGTTGGCTTCATGTCAGGTATGAAGTTAGCTCTGTTCCTCGTTAATTATTGTGTTTTCTGTAACCTACCTCAAAAAAATTCTCTCTGTCTCTTTTGCAAGGGAATGTACCTGGTCCTAACACAGGATGTTGCATGTAAGAAAGAGAATGTGACAAAGAGAAACCAATGAAAAGATCAAGGCTGATTTTGTCAGGAGAAGAATTTTACACGGAATGAGCCCATGATCCAAGTGATTTGACTTTCTACGAACAGCTGGACAAAGTGAGACAAAAATGTGTTCGTCGCACGAAAGCAGAAGATGAATTTCATCCCGAGAGCTCAGCCATGATTTATGATGCCAATTATTTTTGTTTGCTTTTTGCTTTGGTTCTTCTGTTTTTCTCTCATTCACCCACAGCCAACTTTGTCATTTATGCCAGGCTATCTCTCATGACAGTCACAGCTTTCCAAAGACCACCTATAAGTTACCTCCCCACCCTCGAAAGATTCCCTCTCAGCATAACAAGGAACTTCCAGGGCTGCCTCAACCTTCCCTTGCGGGTTTATACTGTGTACATCTGGGAGCCGAGCCCTTCCCAAGGATGAGGAGAAAAAGATTCCTAGATACTCTGGCGTGGGCAATTATTTTGAGTTTGAGGAAGCCCCAAAGGCCATGAGAAAACAAATCAGAAAAATCCCAGGAAGTGCATTTTGGTGGCCTTTAATCAGCTGGGAGGTGGCGCACGGTCTCTCACCGCCTTCTCTTTCCGTTGGGCTCACAGCGCCATCTCTTGTCTCCAGCCAGCAATGCTCTTGACTCTAGAAGAGAGAAGACATTCCAGACTGCAATGGAGTATCTTGCGCTGCCCTGAGTGCTACTGCTACTTGTAAGCAATGTCCTGAAAGCAAATCTTTAATTAAGCAATCCTCCTCATCTGAGGTTGACTTTTGGATCTTGGCACCCGTGGGAGCCCCCACAAGCCTCTGAGGTTAGGGTTCTTCATCCTTATGCCTCCTGAGTCTGCTTTCCTTCAGTTAATGGCTGTCTTTCCCTACAACCCAGAAAATAAAGTGTTCCCAAATATCACTTAAAAACAGTCGTTTCAGTCTCTGCACACACAGGTAACTTTGAGGCACCTCCTGGTCGTTGTTTTGGTGAACTACAAATAGCAACAGACCGAACACACAAAAATCGACCTGTAGCAGGGAATGGCAAATCTAGTCGAACAATTTTGTTGGAGATATTTGTTCTGAGACTGTTCAGAGGCCAACGAAACCGAAAGACTGGGAAGGATAAAGTGAGCAGCGGGGAAATCGAAAAGGAAAAGAGGATGTTGCCAAAGAGACACAGTTCCCATTTTTCTAAAGCAGACTTTTGTTCAGTGTTCCCTTTGACCCTTCTTTAAGAGTGGCAATAAATAATGCTCTGCAGAAAAAATAAAAACAAATACAAAGGCAGCCAGCCCATAAAGCAACAATTTAACTTCATAAATAGTAAAATAAAAATTAGTTTGAGTCGTTTGGGGGTCCAATGTCCTGTTTTCCAAACCAACCAAGGACACATGTTTATGGTTCAACAAATGAGCACAATTCTTCTCTCAAAAACAGGTAACCCTGCCCTGTGAACCACTACTTCTAACACACACACACACACACACACACACACACTCACTTCCAGAATTAGAAAGAGACTGAGAATCAATCAGATATAGTAAGTATAGGAAAACAGTGGTCTTGTTCTCCTGAGGTTTTCCATTCTTCAATATAAAGAGCCTTGCTTTAGAAAAGAGACCCCTTGGCCACACCAGTGTGCCCATCTTTTACTCCATGGCCTCCCCTAACGAGCAGACAGACACTCGGAACGTGAACAGGTTCCTTATGTCCCCTTCTTCCCTCATCTGTAAAATGGGGATGATAACAATAGCACCCACTTAGAGGGTTGTTCAAAGACTAAATCATTTAGGTGAAATGCTTAGAACACTGCCTGGCACGTGGTAGGAGAACCCTATATAAAGTGACAGCTCTTACTACTAATATCTAAAAATCAGAGATTCTACTTCTTGTCTTGGTAGCCAATTTAATATTTTCTCACCCTGGTCTTTAAGTTGTTGGCTCTCATATACATGAAGTGGTCCCTCACTATCCCAGGTTAAGCTCCATCCACTCCTTCTTGGCGTCCCTCTGAACACAGGCACAGTGATGAAGGACGGGGAGGAGGAGTGGGTTCCCAGGGCAGTCTGCTCCTCAGGGTGGTGACTAACAAGAAAGCCGAGCTTTCAGCGGGCCCCTGTGAACCCCAGACGAGTAGAAGGCCTATGTATACGGAAAGGATAGAAATGCCAGGACTTGTTACTGTTTGTCTTATTAGTTTTCTAGGGCCACCATAACAAAATGCCACAGACTAGGGGCTTAAACAACAGAAATTTATTTTCTCCCAGTTCTGGAGGCTGGAAGTCCAAGATCAAGGTGTCGGCAGGTCAGTTTTCTTCTGAAGCCTTATTCATTTTCTCGCAGATGGCCACCTTCTGGCTGTGTCCTTACATGGTCTTTCCTCTGTGCTTGTGTGTCTGGGTCCTGATCTCTTCTAAGGACACCATTCACACTGGATTCGGGCCCACTCAAATGGATTCATTTACCTTAGTTATCTCTTTAAAGGCCCTGTCTCCGGGGTTGGCCCAGTGGTTTGGATCCTGGCTGCGGACATGGCACCACTTGGCACACCATGCTGTGATGGGTGTCCCACGTATAAGGTAGAGGAAGATGGGCACGGATCTGAGCCCAGGGCCAGGCTTCCTCAGCAAAAAGGGGAGGACTGGCAGTAGTTAGCTCAGGGCTAATCTTCCTCAAAATAAATAAATAAATAAATAAAGGCGCTCTCTCCAAATACAGTGACATTCTGAGGTATTAAGTGTTAGGACTTTAACATATGAATTTGCAGGGCGGGGAGGCCACAATTCAGTCTATAACATTTATTATAAACGTTTCAATGAAAAAAAAGCTATTCTTTTACTGATTGCAAAAAAATATCCCCAGTCCTTTGCCCCATAGATTCATCTTCTCAATCCACAAGAGAAAACAACATGAATTGAAAATTCGTGGAAAGTAGGTCTTTACCAGCTATCTTCATTAGGAGTTCAGCCCCAAACAAGTTCATGTGAGACATCAAATATGACCCTTAACAACAATTTAAAAGTGAAATTTATTCTTTGTTATTATCCATTTATCTGTTTTTGCATGTAGAGGCTCATGCCTCCATCCATCCACTCAATTATGTAAAAAAAAAATTCTGTTGAGCACTTCCTGTAGCCATTGTATTTGAAAAACAAAGATGAGAGACACAAGCTCCATCAACACGGCACAGAGGGGGACTGGAGACAAGGGACAAATGATTACAACAATGACGATGGCGAGTCCAGAGGGGAGGGGTGTCTGAGAGGCTGACATGGGGGGAAGGATGGCTAGGGCCGGCCTGCTGGATAAGACGGTGCCCAGCTGAATCTTGGAGGAAGAAGGTTTTGGCCAGGTGAGGAACACATGGATGCGTCCCCAGGGGTGATTTAAGGGAGAAACATAGGACATCTTTTGAACCAGCACCTTTCCTTATTAATAAGCAATTTAAATATTAAACATACCTTTCACCCACTAAGGTGTCTTGGCTGGGTCAGAGCTGAGACTTATCAGCTGCCCCTCACTTCCACTCCTGAAGACTAGCTTTGTCTTTATGTTCAGAGTGACACTTTCTGAACGGCCACTGTGTGTTTGGGGAGGGTTAACAGGAGTTGGGATTTGAATGGGACCCAGGAGCCCCATGGGAAAGAATTTGAATCTTGTTCACAATCAGAGTTCATTACGAACATACCTAAAGAGCGGAGACCCTGACGACAGCCAGGCTGTGGAGGACCATGGAGTCCCTGAGAATGAAAAAAAAAAAGCACTGAGTGAGCAGATCTGGCAGGGCCGGTCAAACTCTGTAGGAGGGTGTTTAAGTCAGGGGGAAACAGTGACTCCAGGGCATGTGGGGCTGTGCTTGCCCCTCACCCACCGCCTGTCCCCCATCCCACCTGAGTCCGGGAGAGCCTGCCTGCTGGAAGCAGAGGGCCGAGATATGCAGGAGAGACGCGAAAGCTGCGCTCTGCTGGGAGCTCTTCTGTGACACAACAAAGGAAAGCCCTTTCCCCAGGGCCCAGACCAGAATGGTCAGCAGGACAGAGAGGGGCCCAAGGCCAGCAGAGTGACCTGAGATGACAGAACACAGGGCTTACGGAGCTGCCAGACATTGATACAATTTAGGAGAGACACCCCCATCCCTTTCTGGCTCCTGAAGAAATGCAGGAAGAGAAAGAGGTGCTGTCTGGACCCTGCCCCCATGCGAGGCTGTTGACTCAGTGAACTTAGGGACAAACTTAGGGGTGAGAGGGGGTGAGAGGACCCCGGGCTTGTGAGAATGGAGCATTAGGGAACATGTGTAAAATCCCTCAGGGTTCCAGAAAAACAGAGGGCAAGAAACCTGGAAGAGACACGGCCACAAGAGCAGGAGGGGCTGGGTTTGGCCTTCTGAAGTCTGATCATTTCTCCTAATATGTCCAAAGTTGTGTGTCTGGACACACCTGGGGCCAGCTGGTCACATTAGGTCCAACGGTATGTGGCTGAGATATATTTTGCGGTAGAAATGCAAAATCGCACTCATTTTTGAAATGAAATATAAGGTTTCAAAAATTTCTAGAGATAGCTTTTCATGACCTGTCCAAATCGTAGAGAGCAATTTCACTCTCCTCTGGATGGGGGGTTGTCAGCAGGGTACTTGGAGCACGTCCACTTTCCGGGAGCCACGTATCCTGTGAGTAAGTTTAACACACAAGTGGGTGGGGAAGGCGTGGGAGGCGGAAGAAGAGGTGGAGCAGTGGGTGGGCAGATCAGCCCGACCCTCCCTCCCCTCTGGGTCACCCCTCCTGGGAGCTTCCTCAGGTCTCTTGGTGTCCGCACTCCCTCCCTGTTCTATCACAGCCACCGTCCCCCCACGAACTCCTAGTTTACCTCAAACTTTCTCCCTCTGCACTTGTCAGAACTTACCTATCCTGCGTTGTTTACCAGAATATCAGGTACATATTTGATTCGCAGTTAAAATGTTCATGTATGCAAATAGATCATATATTTGCGTTTTTTACAGTGGTATCTCAGAGACGGTTCCTTAACTCAAAGGTTGATTGTTGGCAGAGGCATTTCAAGCATTCCAGGCACGAAAGCTCCCTGTTTGTTCTTACCTTGGGTACAAGCCTATGACAATTTTAATTTATGATATTGTCTCCTACTTTGGTCTAGAAACCAGGACTTCAGTTGTAGTGGATACAAGTCTGGAATGCAGAGCCAGACAGACCTGAGTTCAAGTCTCAACTCCAACCTGGTCTGGAGCATGTGACAAAAGCCCTCGGAGCATCAGTTTCCAAACCTGCGACGGAGGGTGACACGGCATCTCACAGGGCTCCGGTGGAAGGGCAGTGAGGAAACTGCTGTAAAGTTGTGGCAGATGTTCTTCTGTATCTGCCAAGAGCCATTGCCCTCCCCTCCCTTCTTATAGCAGAGACCACTCCCCATACAGATGCTGCGGTTCCAAAGTTTCTTCAATCACAGAAGGAGAAGCTGGGGATGGGGCTGGGGAGACTGCTTTTCTGCCCCCGGCTCCTTGGGTGTGTGGAACTGGCTTGGTCCCCCTTAATCCTGAGGGGTTCCCCTTATGCTGACCAAGGCAGAGCAGAAAGATGAAAGAGCCCGTGTCCAGGAAGACATCACAGATGCTGGACGTGGCCACCCATGGAACTCTCATCGTGGGAGCTAAAAAACCCCAGGTGTTTAAACCATTTTCAGTTGGATGTTCTGACACTTTTGATCAAATCGTTCTGACACAAAAGCATTTTGCAAAGGTTCCCATAAGAACCTGCTAATATTAACTATTTTCCTTCATCTTGATTTTCACTGATTACTCAGGATGATGCACTTCTAGGCATCTTGCTAATTTAAGTAAAAGACACAGGTGGTCTCGGCAGGGCAAAGGTTCCCCCTACCCCCACCCCCAGCGTCTGGGCCCAGTAGCTTCTGGAGACAACAGAACGTGAAAAGTGGAGGGAACCTTTAGTTATCTCAACACATCTCAAACCTTCACACATCTCCAAATGAAAGATCAAATTAGTCTTTTCACAAAAGTAAAAGATAATTTTATTTCGTGTTACAAAGTACCCTGGCAACTAGCAATTGTTGGCGGCATTCTGAAATGAACAATCTTTAAAGAAATGAAAATTCCTGGAGAATTTGTGTCCTCACCCACGTGACTGTGGTGGAAATGTCACTCCCGGTGACAGTGTTTGTGGAGACACTTTTGTACCCTCCTGCATTCCCTTTGATACAATGGGATGCTCCTGGAGAGTTTCTGGGGGGCAGGTGGTGACTCGAATTCTCGGAAGGGCATTGGGCGTCTGGCTGGTGCTGCCTGCCGCGTCCCCTCCCCCCAGCGTCCAGTCACCCTGCCTGCCTCCTCACACCAAGAATTAAGCAAACCCTAGCATCCTGATGACAACTTAGGTACCCACCAATCTTCTTTTTTTCCTTCCTTGATCAATAATGTTGTGTTGTTTTAGAATTAGACTCAGTTAAATAAGATTTTTTTTTTTTTGCTCCCATTGTAACTCAGTCTATTTCTCATTTAAATCAAAAGTAAATTTGCAAAGCGAAAAGAACAATGGTGCCCTGCTAAAATTATTTAGACCAATGAGACACTTGGGAAGGATGGGGAGATTACAGAGGGGGGAAAAACGACAAAACAGGCTGGCTGCCTCGTGCACTTTTGATTTTTGCAAATTGGTGTCTTCCCAGATGAAAAACCTGGCTTTTCAACTTTGATGCCTCCACTGGAATTTTGGTTCACCTCCAAAATGTTGTATCTTGAGACTTCAAAAGGGACGGGAGGGAACATTTTTGGGGTAGTGGAAATATTTGGTACCTTCATTCCAATGGCGCCCATGTGACCGTATTCATTTGCGAAAATTTATAGAACTATACATATAAAAAAAGCACACTGTATTGAATGTAAATTTTAAACCTAATTTAAAATAAAAAAGAAAATATAGTACCTCTGGTAGTTTCACAGGCCCAAACCCAGCCAATTAGGTTAAAATCATTCTGCTTTTATAAGGTTGTTTTATAGGTCTTTTATGAGGGTTTTCCTTTTTATGTTTTATTTGCCTCTACTTTATTCTGCCTCCCACTTCTCTTCCAGGAAATACCATTTCAGATGCTACAAACTTGAGCTCACTATGGAATCGTTGTGAAATGAGCATTTATTCTTTCTTTTAAAAATTGTTGTATCTCGGGTCCAAAACAATGGCATAGGTGGGATCTTGAAAGTAATATCGTTACACAGATAACCGTGTGAAAATATGATCTTCTCCTGGAACAATTTATTTTATCTAGCACACCTCTGAACAAATTTCTTAGAGTGACTTAAACAGTGACTCAAAAATACTAAGAAACTCACTTTCTTTTCTGTTTTCAGTTTCTTCGGTTATAAAACGTAGGGTGGACTAGATTAACCTTCTTTGTGCCAACCCCCATTGCTGGTAGGGCTGCCTGAAGCATCGTGTTGAGAGAAGTCCAGTGATCTGCCACCCATGCCTTCCAATAACCTTGGCCTCCTCGAGGGGCTGGAGAACTCGGATGATGACATCTGACACCTATTAGTCATCTTGGAATCTCCTACATGACAGTCAGCTCCACACGGATGGGGACCTGCGTGCTTAGTTCCCTTCTGAGTCCTTAGTACCTAGCACAGGGAAATGCAGAGGGCATTCAGTGACTAGTGGTACAAACGAATGAATAAATACACCGGATGATGTGTAAGGCCCTTTCTGGCTCTAAAGATGGAGAGACTGAAACCATGACAGATGGGGTGGTGGGCTTCAAGTCAGGCACCTTGTGCCCTTAGAAGAGTGGGTCATCTCTGATGGGTCTCCCAGAGACCTTACCACACAGAAGCTTCTCCCTGAAGTCTTTTATTGGTTTCCTTTCTCCAGCCTCAGGTTGAGAGTAATTAGGATAGAAATACCTCCAGGTAGTATAAAACATATGCTGGTTATAGTAGTGTTCAAATTTCTCTGAATGAAAGCTCTGAGGGCTTTTTCATTAGAGAGAGTGAAATACAGTGTTGCTGAAGGTCGTGGTTGGAATGAGGTGAGGGGGGACAGACTGGGAGTCAGGGAGAAGGAAGTACAAATCTTGGCAGTTTCATGTGTGTCCAGGGCCTGCCTTGTCCAAACGCCCATCTTGAGTTTAGGAATTCCAATTGCATCTCACTGTTTCCGTAAGCCACAGCGACCCAGCGTGTAGGTGGGCAGCTTTGCTTTAGTATTATCAAAGGATCCATCCCAGGGTACGCTTCTATGACTTTAAAAATATACACACCTGTGTAGCCACCCATCAATCAAAACAGAGAACATTTCCCTCACTTCAAAAACACTCCCACACGCCTTTTGAAGTTAATCCGAGACCTGGGGCCCCAGGTGAGCCTTGATCTGCTTACTGTCGATATAGATTTGTTTCACCTCTTTAATAAAGTCACATGAATGGAAACCAGTCTGGCTTATTTCACACAGCATGACATTTTTGAGACTTAGGATGTTGTTCCATGAATCAGCAGTTCATTCCCCTTTATTGCTGGGTAGTATTTTAGCATGACTTTTGTTTAAGGAAAAAAAATGTGCTTTCGTTTGTTTTACAGTTTAAGTAACCAATTTTATTTATTTGGCTTGATTTTGAATATAACATTATTATTATTTTTTTTTAATAGAAAAGATACTTGTACAAGAGCTAGCCCTGATGGCCTAATGGTTGAACTTCAGCATGTTCCACTTCGGCAACTTGAGTTCTGTTCCCAGGTTCAGAACCACACCACTCATCTGTCAGTAGCCATGCTGTGGTGGTGGCTCATATAGAAGAACTAGAAAGACTTACAACTATGATATAAAACCACGTACTGGGGCTTTGGGGAGGAAAAGAAAAAAGATACTTGTTCATTTACTTATTCAAAAAATACATAAAAATATAAAGATGATGGTAAAAATTACCTGCAATTCAAACATCTAATGATATTTTCCTCCTTTCATACATCTTCCTGGGTGTATGTATGTATGTGCTGACATATATATATACAAGCATACCCAGACATACATTTTTTAATAAGTGGAATTATAATTATTCTGTCGCATAATCTTTTATTTTCACTCAACAATTTATTGTCAATATAGATCCATAATATGTCTATTCAATTGCATGTATGAACCATATTTATTCAATTAGTTGTTTGCTTTGGAGCATTGGTTGTTTTAAGTTGTTTACTCTTAAACTGTGAATATTCTCCTAGGTACATCTTCTGGCTCTTACGTAAACATACTCTCCATAAACTCCCAGTGGTAGGATTCTGTGGTCCAATAATACTCACATGCCACATTTTGAAACCTATTGCGAATACCTTCCTAAAAGGCTACACCTATTTATACTCCCAGCAATAGTGCTTGTGTGTTCATTTTTCACATCTCTCCTGGGTTTTAACAATATTTTAAATTTTGCCAATAAGTAAAAATAAACAAACAGAAACTCTCATTATTTTGAGCATTCCATCTTAATTTCGACCTTTGAATTACACGATTTTCTAGTTATTTCTATGAGATGATTAGGAGACTAGATATCTTTTTTGCGGCTCTAGTTTTACACCCTGAAATGGGTACAAATCTGTTCGAGCGTTATTTCACTGAAGCCTACTTTTCTCCACTTTTCCCCACTATTTTGCCACTAGAGGGCGCCGTCGCTGCAGGAACGTGATCTTGAATGGGGGCTCTTCTGAGAGCGACAGCAGGCGCTGTTAATAAGCAGGCCTGGGCAACAGGCCTAATGGAAGATGGCCAGTTGCACTCCCAGATCATAGCTAGCGCGCTGGTATGGTTGTCTTGCTTGGAGATGTCATCGGGAGTGATAACCAGGGATACCTATGTCTGGATTTGTGATACCTGGGTTATGTTCAGAGTTGTTCTAATAACCTCAAAAAATTTGTCAAAACAGCATTTTAAAATTTCATTTCACTTAAAGATTAAGTATATTGCATATAGCATATGGTCCCTACGTCAAGTCCAAATTAATGTTTTAGTTACCCTAAATTTGCAGCCTAAGAGACAAAAAGTATGAAAGAAAATCTACTGTGACAAGAAAACGTAGACTTGGGGTTTTAGCCAGTAGCTGGAGCCTTAATTTCGATATTATTTTATCATTATATTTTATTTTATTTTATAAAATTATATTTTATCATTTTTCGATAATAATTTATCATTATAATACAATTATAAATAATTATTTAATAATAATTTATTAATTCCTATTACATTATTCCTATACTCAGAAGACTGAGGCCATGAAGCTGCCGCATCAGCAGAGTAGTGTTAAGCGGCATCTTTCTCCATGAAGATGTTTGAAAGCATCTCTCCTCTGACTCCGGGCGAACAGGATGGCTCCGTCATCTACCTGTAGATCATTCCTCCCGATCAGTTCTGAATAAGAAGTGTCCTCCCAGCTTCCTTCCCAGAACTGTGGATCATCAATAAACCCATCTATTAAAAAAAAATCCCTCTGACACTAAATCCCCCAGCATTCCTGTTCACACTCTCTCCCTCTCTCCCCATAAAACAAACTTCTCAATGCTTTAGCCAGCCTTGGTGGAGCCCAATTCCCACCCTTCACTTCTTGGCGAGGAGAGCTCTGACTGCTCTGTCTACAACTAGGCAGAGACACAGTTTTCCCAAACTCACCAGTGTCCTCCTAAAGAAATCCACACAAAAGTACTAAATAAAATACTAAGCATTTTACAAGCTCGTATGTAATAACATATAGCAGCCTCATTAGAATGGGCGTAAAACTGGAGAACGGAGAGTGCAAGCGGCGATTCACCCCGCAAGTACTGATGGAGCCAGCTGTGCATGCCAGCACTGTTCCAGGAGCCAGGAATGAAGTGAATTAATCCAAGTTGCAGCCCACTGTTGATTACATTCTAGTGTGGAACAGAGACAGTAAACAGTTGACTGATACAATGTTAGGGAGTGACCTTGCAAGAGAGTAGAATCGAACGCATGAACACACCAGCAGAGAGTGAGGGATGGAGGGTGCTACTGCGGGGAGGGGAGGGGAGACAGGAGCAGGGATCTGAATGAAGAGAGGGAGCAAGCTAGGTGAGGTGTAAAGAAGCCTGTTCGAGGTAGAGGGAACAGCAGGAGCCTAGGCCTTGGGCTGGAACGTCCCTGGCAAGTTGAAGATCAAGGCCAGAGCGGCTGGCCAGTGAGAGCGAGGAGAACGTTGACTAGGTAACCAGGGGCAAGGTTCTGTGGGGCCTCATCGGCCATGGAAAGATGTTTGTGTTTTATTCCAGGGTGATGGGAAGTCACTGGAGGGTTGGGAGTGAAGGAGTGGGGTGATTTGGTTTATGTTATAAAAGGTCCCCGGGGGGGCTGTGTGGTGTGGAGGAGAAAATACACAGAAGCTGCTCTGCATGACTCTGCTGATACTGAGCTGTGAATGAGGAGTATGATTAATTCTGCACACGAAGTCCAGAAAAGAAGGAAAGAAGGAGGGAAAAAAAAGGAAAAGTTTATTCTAGTGGCCTACTTTTCAGTTCCATGAGATCATTGTGCATCTTTCTCTGTGGATTTTCCCAAACCCCTCACAACCCAGCTTGTCGTCCCCCTCTGCTAAACTGTTTCCAGTAAATTCTCCGGTGTGCCTCAGTGGGATAGAGTCTCTCAGGGGCACATGCTAACCTTCGCTTGTTCACAGCTCTAAGGCTCCTAAAGACCAGGAGTGCCATCCTCTCATTGCACATGGCCCGTGTGACACAGAGGTTTCCTCAGCTCACGGGTGAGTCCCCGTTTACGGCACAATCAGTACAATTTAAATTCAGTGCCAAAGAGGCCCCACCAGAGTCGCGACTGTCTTTGTCCCTTTAAGCTGGAGCTTCAATGAATTGAAGAAAATATCTAAATGTATCACAAATAAATAGGACTTGACAGTATCGTTAAATAACAAAAATTCAGCTGAGTCAATTTAAAGATCAAATTGGCTTGAGTGAAGGATTCACGAACCAGGCAGCACTCCATCTAGCAAATAGAAGGAAGCTCCGTCAGGCTATGGTTAGGAAAGGCTTTTAAAGGCAGAGAGGGAACAGAAAAAAGGAAATTATTAGGGAAGAATGCGTTGTTTTAGGCAAGGTGCCCTCCTGAGGGGAGGGGAGGGGTCTGTGAGCGGATCACCTCCTGGTGCTGACAGGGGAATGCCAGGGTGACTGGTCAAAGGTGACACGCCTGGGAAGCGGCAACTACATTCGGTTAGGTCTTAAGTCTTGGCTTGCTGACTTGGGGCCTTAACACAAGTGACTCCATTTTGGGCCTGCTCTCTCCTTTTTAACAGACTCAAGTGACTCCAGAATTGAGGGAGAATGGTTTCTCTGACACGTGCTAGCTTATCCTCTGGCTTCTATTACCCAGGTGGTTGGGGCCTGCCCTCCACTCAGACAGTGGGGCTGGCTTCCCCATGTGACAGAAGGCATCACAAGCAGAGCCTTGAGGACACTGAGGAAAGCCTGGCTTGCTTCCATTTTTGGAGGTTCAGGCACATATTTTTTTATACATCTACTTTGCTGTATTAAGGTATTTATTATTTTAAAATTCAACAAAACATAAATTTTCCTTCCTTTTCCATACTGTCCTAGACAAGGTTTTGGAAGTAAATGTCAAAGTCGTATTCTTCTCCCGAGTACTGGTGTTTTGGAGACTTGCTCTCTCTTAAATTTCTTTTCCTCCGAGTCCTAACTGCAAAACAACTGCTCGTCCTAGATAAAGATCTGCATAAAGATCGCTAACATCTCCAAGCATTTGGTGAGCCCTTGAGGCACTTGTGTGTGACACACACGTATTTATTCTACATATAAGCAATTTTTATCTCTCTCTCTCCCTCATTCCAAATAACTTTTAGATCTGTTTGTTTTTCTTCTGAAATGTCTCAGTCATCCTTTTCTTACTGTTCTTTCTTTTTTTTTTTTTTGAGGAAGATTAGCCCTCAGCTAACATCAGCTGCCAATTCTCCTCTTTTTTCTTTTGCTGACGAAGACTGACCCTGAGCTAACATCTGTGCCCATCTTCCTCTACTTTATATGTGGGACACCTGCCACAGCATGGCTTGCCAAGCAGTGTGTAGGTCCACACCCGGGATCCAAACCAGTAAACCCCAGGCTGCTGAAGCAGAATGTGAGGACTTAACTGCGGCACCAGCAGGTCAGCCCCTGTCCTTTCTTTCTTTTAACTGAAATATATTTGACATATAACATCGTGTAAATTTAAGGTGTACAACATGCCGGTTTGATACATTTGTATGTTGTAACGTGATTCCCACCGCAGTGATAATTAGCCCCTCTGTCAGGGTGCATGAGGTTCAGGTATATTTAAAAATGAGATTTTGAAAATACTGTGTGCTGTAGGATAGACTAAATGAGTAAATATTCCGATGTTGCTGGGAACTAGGATTTTCACTGTGGGAGAGGGAATACAGAAATGTGGAAGAAAGGAAAACAAGGGAAAATCCTATAGTACAGGATTGAGATTCGAATTGGAGGTGTCACTAAAAACTCATTATATGGAGAGGATGAGCTCTGTCCACTGAAAGGGCCAAGAAGCAATACAAACCCGGCAGCAATTAGCAAGCTCGGCACCCTGATCTCGCTCTCTACATACAATATCTTCCCTGTTACAAGGAACTAGGGGTCCGTGAAGACATGACTGATTTTATGTCTGAGATGAGGCACAGGGGAGTCTAGAATATCTTCTTGTGCCAAAAGCAATGAGGTGCTCAAAGACTGATGGAGATGTGTGAAAGGACACAACTTGGAAGGGATCCCACTGGCCAAATTTGGAACAATTAGAGCATCAAAAAGAATAATGGCAGTAATGAATACGAGCGTTTAGAATTGTTTTTAAGTCGATGAACAATTAAGTAGATGGCAGATGGCGGGGCCAGGTTTCTCACTGTTGGAATGGGAGGTTACAGATAAGCCAGGGGAGGAGGCTAGAATGATGTACATGGTTACAGAGTAGAGTTGGAGACATCATATGAAATCATGTTCAGCTTTATGTAGACACAGATGATTATATATAAAAATATTTATACGTAGCTGTGTATGCACAGGTTACTTCCTTGCTCTGTCAGCTCAGAGGGTCTAGAAGTAACGACATCCCAGTAACAATGAACATACCTGGCACCCCCTATCTTGCTGGCTAATCTCATTCTCCATTTAAAGC
Source organism: Equus caballus (assembly GCF_041296265.1). Taxonomy (NCBI): domain Eukaryota; kingdom Metazoa; phylum Chordata; class Mammalia; order Perissodactyla; family Equidae; genus Equus; species Equus caballus. The sequence goes on from NC_091691.1 coordinate 85,186,310, forward strand.
AAGCAGGGCTCCTTAGAGAAATGGCTGACTCTAGGACTCAGGCAGAAAATACACCAGATGAGCCAAGTTGGCCATCTGGTATGTGTGCCAAAAAATGAGAAAGTGTTCAAAACGAAACAAAACAAACCTAACCAAAAACCCCACAGTAATGAGAGTACAGTCTACCAAAGGGACACAGGAAACAGTGGGAAGAGCTCCCCTCAATGGCCAAAACTGGAACAATTTGAGCAACAAAGTCAAAAAAGCAATATGGGATTATAACCTAAAGTATAAAACGAATATCCAGGGTCCATCCTGATATAAATAAATGATTGAGAACTGTTAAAAGATAAACTGAGGCATATTAAAATTTTTAAGAGTTTATTTTTTATTTGTGTGTGTGTGTATGTGGAAGATGGGCCCTGAGCTAACGTCTGTTGCCAATCTTCCTCTATTTGCTTGAGGAAGATTGTCTCTGAGCTAACCTCTGGGCCAATCTTCCTCTCTTTTATGTGGGACTCCGCCACAGTGTGGCTTGGCGAGCAATGCTAGGCCCACAGCTGGGATCCTAACCTGCAAACACTGGACTGCCAAAGCAGAGCATGCAAACTTAACCACTACGCCACTGGGCTGGACCCATAAAATTTTGAAGAGGTGATAGGAACTAAAATCAATTGGAATCAGGCAGCACCAAACCAGAAGGGAAGGAGAATCCACGAACAGGAGCTGGGGAGAGGGTTTACAGAGAAAAGGCAGATGCACCATAAGGGAATGATTGACTGGCTACAACTTAAAGCCTAGTTGGCTTTTTGTGACTGGTTGTCCTTAGGTTTCAATTTTGCAACCTTGAGGCATTTACAAGCTTAGATTTTAGTTTGCTTGCTAACGCCATCACGGCGTTAGAGCCACCGCAGTCTAATGGCCCGCTTGTTTAATTACTGTAACACTACATAAATAAATGGAGTGAAGACACAAATCCCCTGAGCGGAAGAATTCCAAATAATTTTCATAGGTTCTCTACCCTCAAGGGCGGTGGAGCATAACTCCCTGTTTCTTGATAGAATGTACCTTTGACACGATGTGATAATACGTTGTGATAATAGCCTTTTCATACTAAGGAAGTGATGTTATTCTCAGGAGATACACACTGAAGTATTTAGGAGTGAAGTTCCATGATTTCTGCAACTAAATTTATGATTTAGCAAGAAAAAGAATATATATATGTGTGTATGTTTCCATATGGTAATAGGGACAGAGATCAAGAAAACCGGCAAAATGTTAACAATTGGTGAATTTGGTGAAGGATATGTTCATTGCGTTATCTTTCAAATCCTCTGGATATTCTCAATTTTTCAAAATAAAAAGTTGGGAAAAATAAATTCCAAAAATACAAAGCATTTTAAATGTGCACATTTAACAAATGAATGCTTCTAAAACAAAAATATGGCAGAATATAATTATGCTAAAATATGATTTCAGAATCAAACAGTCATTACAGAATCCATAAAAACAGTTGGTCCCTGGTGCCTGATAGGCTGTGTGGTTGGCTAATGGACAAGGGTGCGAAGCTGTATGAAGAACGTCTTTCACTACCACGCGATTATCTTTGGGACCATTCTTTGGAGAGAACATCAAAGATCCAAACTTGAGGCCCTTCTTGAGGGTGAAGCCTGAGCCACATTCACTCTCCGTGTAGACCTCGCTCCTGAGGCCCTGTTTACACACAAAGATCTCCCCAGCTGCACCCCCTGCCCTGGGGCTATTCTCCTGGACCTGGGGCTGGGAAATTCCCTCCAGTTACAACATTCCTGTAAGGGAGGCAGGCGAGGAAGGCCAAGGCATTGAACTACTGTTCAAATGCACAAACATCCCTCCTTTTATGGTGTCTCCTTAATCCTTTCCCTTCACCACAGCTGAGTTTACAAAATTATCTCTTTGAAAGGCGCAGCAGGAATGAGCATGGGCTGGTAACATCCAGGGGAGGCAGAAAACAGAAAGCCAGAGGCTGGCTGGGTCCTGGGGAGGGAGCCTCGTCTGGGCAGACAGACGTGGGGGGATCAGGCAACTGGGGCACTGGGAGCCCCTGTGGGGCTGTCTGCTATCCGAGGTGAAGCTGTGATACCAGAGTGAGAGGGGGAGCTCTAAGGAAAGGGAAGAAGAAGGGAAAAGTGAGAAGGTGCCTTTTGGGGAAGAATGAAACTGTGCTGGGGGGAGACCCCACTTTAGTACTGGGGAGGCAGAATTTCCCCCTTCCCTTTGCTCTCTTCGCTGATCTGAGGCTAGCCTACTCCAGAGTGCACTGGCTGGATAACTGCTCTGTGCAGGACCTCAAGCATCGCTCACTCCCACCTGCCCCTAGTCACAGTCGGTTCCCAAGGAGGCAGGTGAGCAAGGGTTCAAGTGTCAGAGAGACCCTTACTCCTTGAGATCCATTCCACCAAGGCCCAGGCAAGTTGTCTTCACGTAGAAAGTACCCCTCCGATGATCCCCACCTCCCCTGGCAGACTGGCCACTCTTTGGGAGGCGGAGGGATGAGGTTGGGAAGGGATGCAGAGGAGGACTAAATTCTAGCTAACACACTTGAATCGTTCAGCTGGGTGGTGTGGTTACAGACAACCATTGTGCTAATATCTATAGTATTGCTTTGCCTAAAGCATTTCATGAGAAACTGTTTTAAATAGACCTCACACATGACTTCAGTAAACTTTGCGATGCGTAGTCCTGTGCTAATGTTAGTTAGTTCAGCTCCAGAAGCACACTGCCCTGAAAGAACCCTGGCCTAGGAGTTAATTAGATCCGAAGTCTGAAATCTGTATCAGCTGCTAACCAGTTCTATAATTTTGTGCAAAACACTCCACCCTCCGTGCTTCAACAGCCCCATCTTTAAAAGGGGGAAGCCACCTGTCCTGCCTATCTCTCAGGAGGATCAGGCAAGAACGTCCCATAAAAACCAGAAAGCAATATATAAAAATGCAAGCCAGTATAAGTGGTATTTGGGCTCTGGACTATCCATGATGTTAAACTCATAATCGCTGGACTCGGGGGCTTATTAGCATGAGTGCTTTTGTAGGCGTAAATGATGGAGAGGAAGGAGAGCATTGTTCCAGAACCATAAACTGGGTTAGCAGTCTCCCTGATCACCACAAAGCCTGTGTTATTTTCCTTAATTCTGTTCTCAACACTCTGAGTCTCTTTGCAAAATAGCAGCACTGGGGGCAATGAAATAGCTCTCATCTCACTTGAGTGTAGGGGTGAAGGGGGAAGGCAATTAAATTTTTTTCTTCCTAAGCGTGTAGTTTACAATTAAAACATTTTAAAGTTCTCTTTCTCTTTCCCTAAAGGATTTTCACCTTCAGAAGTGTGTGTTTTTGAGCCATGCCTGTAAATTCACATGAATTTATTTTAAAGATGCATTGTGATTTCTAGCCCGATTAATGTCACTTTAAAACAGCCACTTTGGGAAGCTATACTTCTTGCCTATGATCTTTACTTTGCCTAAAACACAGATGAAACTCTTCTGAGCTTGCTTTCAGAACTGAGTTACAAACTACACAAGAAAATCCACCCCATGAGTCCAAACTGGGTTTTAGACTCAAACAGAGTTTCCCAGGTGGACCACCTGCATTACTCAAAGAATAAACTTTAAGTTGTTTCTGGAAAGCAAAGCTCCAAACAAAGAAAAGAGATTTGACACCCCAGATGATATTCAAGGAACTGATCTTGGGTTCTGAAAAGTTTCCAGAACTTTCTTGGCAATGACACCATTGAATGAACCATGAGGACAACTCTGAAGTTAACTACTCTTATCCGGATGTAAAAGTTTTGGTCCAGCTTCTTTTAAAATTAGGCTTTTAAACTTTATAGTTAATAAAATAATTTTTGGAAGCACAATCTAGTGAGAGCATCAGAGTTTTTTATAGCTCACAGATTGAACTGGTGACAAAATGATACTGGAATTTGCTTTTGAGCCGATAAACTCTCAGATGATTCAGACTGATGAAGAACGACAAGGGCAATGAAAATCCGGGTGATTAGGCAAAGACGTTACATTCTTAACGTGAGGAACTAATTTTGGTTTGGACTTTCGATTAAGTCATTGTGATGGTTTTCGCACCCACCTCGCTCATGCACACTGAATAGTTCACAGATTTGTTTTTTTTTCTGTCAGAATTGCACCTTGTCATTTTCTATGTAGATTCCACTGTAGATTCCTGTGGACACTGTTGAGAAGTTGAAATATCACAAGTTGAAAATTTTTCTTTCATTAACTAAATTTTAGTCAGTAAAAAGGAAAATGAAAAGTGGAAAAACGATTGTTACTGTGACTAAAATAATCCTCAATCATAGCTCTGCTTACTCCTAAAAATAACATTAAGTATATGAGTTCTTATTATAACCAAATTATTAATTATTTTCTGGGGCTCAGCAGTAGACATTCTAAACAAGTATTTAAATTTATCTTTTAAACAATTTGAATGTACTTAAATGGAATGTCTATGCAAAAGCAAATAAATTGGAGAGACATTGAATAGTAATAACTGGCAATAAAAAAGGAACGATTTCAAAGAAATGAGGAGATATTGTTTCCAAATTACCTACCTTAAAGTGGAATTAAAAACGACAGCAATAAAAGACCAAGCAACAAGAAAATCTTTGTAATTACACCTCTTACAAAAAGCCTGTGGGTGTGTGCACACAAATGCACATTCAGACAAGGGTCTTTCACTATATTAAGTGAGACATCTATTCAGATTCAATGGTCTAACCTCAGCCCACCAGCTCATGGCACGAGGGCCGGGTGGATGATCCAGTCTGACCTTGATTGCTGCCAGGGGAAAATTTCATCCAGGACAAAGCCTGACTCTGAAGGCCGGCTTGTAAAAGTACACCATAAAATTTCACTGCTCCTTTTGGAGACCTGGCTAAATCAACCAGATAATAAAAGACAGATTTATAAGCCTAGTGCCTGTTAGCACCTCAGTAATTCGGAGTTAAGTAGCTTGGATTGGCTCCCAGATGCTTTATTAGTCTGAGGTATTCTTAGTGGACCAATCACAAATAATGAAGGGGCAGGCAGGAAGGCTCTCGTCCTGTGCCCCTTGACCACCTGGGCTGTGTCAACTCTCAGGCCTGGTTACAGGGCTTACATTTCACCAGATGGCATTTCTAAGTCACATTTGTTCTCTAGGCCCTCCAAAAATTCTCTTTGCAGCTCCCATAGAACTTTCTAGATTTAGTGAAAACAGCAATAGATGCAGAAACGGATGCTGCTGCCTGCTTCCCTTCTGGTTAAAGTCAAGCTGGAATATTTGGTTCAGTTCTTACACACTAGAGGGAATTTAGGAAACCATGCCCTTTAAGGATCTCTCCCTCCCTCCTCCCTTCCTTCCTTCCTTCCTTCCTCACTGGGGTACCAGGTCTGGCCCTGAAAACTCATTTGTGCCCCAGGTCCAAAGTTGAGTTTCTGTCTGATCCTCAAGATGCGGTCACTTCTTTTTTCTTCAGTCCTGGCAATTAGGTCTCCATCTTTCTTTCTGTCTTGGATGGCTGACCAATGATCAGCCTCTGAAATTTCCTTGCTTTGCTCTTGTTAGTCCCCATTCTGGGAAGGGAAGTCCTGTTCCTGACACTTAGATGTTGGCTCCACAACCTGCCACACACTCCAGATTGGCCATCTGCCCTCTTGGCCTCCCAAGTACTGACTATTCCTCTTTGGTTATCACTGTGCTCTGCTGAGCTCTTGAGATGCACCTGGGTTGGACCTTCCAGACGGTGGCTGAGGTATGACCACCTCCTGCCATCTCTTGTACTGACATTTGGGCTGAGTCGTCAGAACAAGAAATGAGCAAATGTTTCAGAATTACTAGGTGGTAAGTTTCTCCACGTCAGAGCTGAGTCTTGCTCAGCATTTTTTGTCCAGGACCTAAGTGTTGGCCTGACCCAAAATAGATGCACTAAATCTTGGTTCAAGGATGGGTGAATATGTTGTGTCCTCCTGGGGCCCACAGCTGGGTTTTTCATGTGAGAGTTCCCCATGGGTCTTGCTGTTCTGCTTAAGTGACCAAATATAGTCAGGACTCTAGATACCAAAAATTAAACCACTCAGTTGACAGGAACAAACATTCACTGTGCTTATGGGTGTTCATTCATTTTACAAGTATTTACTGAGTGTTTTACTGTGTGCCAGGTAGTGCTAGGTGCAACCTATGTAAAAGTGGAATTTCGTGGCTCCTGATGGAGGAATTTACTGTCAGGAGCGGGGTTTCTGAAACAAAGTGCACAAGAATCGCCCAGGGATCTTGTTAAAATCAGATTCTGTTCTGTGGGTCTGGAATGGGGCCCAAGATTCTACATTTCTAACATTCCCCCGCTGATGCTGAAGCTACTGGAGTAGAAGGGATCACAGGTGGTCCTCAAAGTGTGACCCCAGGACCAGAAGCTCCCAGGCCCATCTGGGAGCATGTTAGAAAAACAAATTCTCAGGCTCCATTTCGGAACTACTGAGTCAGAAACTCTGGATGTGGCAAGCAATCCAGGTGATTCTGACGCATGCTAAAGTTTGGGAACCCCTGCTATGGAGCAGGGGTCTTCAACTCTGGTCACGCATTAGCATCACTTGAGAGAGTTTTTGAAAAACACAGGGCCTCAACCCAAACCAACAGAATCAATCTCTATAAGTGGGGCCTGGCATCAGGGTTTTTTTTTTTTTTTGACTTCCCAGGTGATATTAAAGAACAGTGAGCTAGAAGAAAGCTGCCACATTAGCAGACAAAAGAATCTAGTGTCCTAAGTGTTACACTACCATCTAGAAACAGTCTGTCTGGGGAAGCCGGGGCCTTCTCAGAGGAGGGAACATGCTTAAGCTGCCTCTTGACTTTAGTGAGAGGGTTTGTCAGGGACACAAACAGGGACAAAGCTTTCAGGCAGAGGCTGTGTAGAAGCACAGAGGCAAGAGCCTGCAGGGCTGGTAGAGAGGGATTTTTCAGACCCTAGTCGCTAGCATCAGAGCAGAGGAAGGGAAATTGGATGGAAGGGAAGGTAGGGTGGCGGCTGGCATCCAAGAGGTGGGCAGGGGCAGGCTGTGTCCTATGTAATTGAAGGCACTGGGCACATTTAACCTGGAGCATGAATGACCAAGTGGAGAGAAGCCTTCAAAGCTCTGAACCATCCCCCATCAATTGTAGCCTAGAAGATAGCAAAGTGCCTTCTTACTGGTCCCCTCCTCTGGCCTTCCAACCATCTTCCACAGTGCTGCCCCGTGACTTGCTGTGACCACGTTCCTCCCAGATTTAAAGCTTTCATGCCTCCCCAGGAGAGAAGCAAGGTGCTTCAGGGTTTGGGTCTTGTCTTCCTCTTCCCTCTCCCTTCTTTGCACTCTCTGGCCCACTGGGTCTATATAATCAATGACCTGCAGTTCCCCAGGTGTTCCTACGGGCTCTCTCTTGCACCCGCCGCTGGCTCAGTCCTCTTCAGTCATGGTTGGCTACTGTTATGGGTTGAATTATGTCCCCTGCAAAAAAATATGTTAGAGTCTTAACCCGTAGTATCTCAGAATGTGACCTTACTTGGAAACAGGGTCTTTACAGAGGTAATCAAGTTAAGATGAGGTCATTAGGATGGGCCCTACTCCAATATGACTGTGCCCTCATGGAAAAGAGAAATCTGAGGGGCTGGCCTTGTGGCCGAGTTGTTAAGTTCGCACGCTCCACTTCGGAGGCCCGGGGTTTCACTGGTTCGGATCCTGGGTGCTGACATGGCACCGCTCATCAGGCTGTGCTGAGCTAGCGTCCCACATAGCACACCCAGAGGCACTCACAAGCAGAATATACAACTATGTACTGGGGGGCTTTGGGGAGAAAAAGAAGAAGAAAAAGATTGGCAACAGTCATTAGCTCAGGTGCCCATCTTTAAGAAAAAAAGACAACTGAAAAGAAAGAAAGGAGAAATTTGGACACAGAGACAGACAGGGAGAACACCGCACGAAGATGAAGGCAGATGTTAGAGTGATGATTCTACAAGCCAGGGAACGCCAAAGATCGCCAGCAAACCACCAGAAGTTGAGGAAGAGGCATGGAAAAGATTCTCCCCCCAAGTCCTTAGAAGGAAATAACGTTACCCACATCTTGATCCTGGCTTTCCAGCTTCCAGAACTGTGGGACAATAAATTTCTGTTAAGTCACCCGGATTGTGGTACTTTGTTATGGTGGCCCCTGCATTTTGCTCTGAAAGCACTCGGTTGTTATCTCTGTGTCACTGGGTGTGTTCTTGTCTACTTCCCAGGCCCTTTTTGAGAAGAGGGCTCCATCTTTCAGTGCTAACCTAACGTAGGGCAGTCGATGGGCTGCTAAGGATTGGAGGAGGGGGAAGCTGCTGTTCTGAAGAAGAGCCAGAGGATTATTCTGCACTGCTTCCCAAAGCACCATTAGAACAAGGGGTGGACGCTGCAATGCAGCCGACGTAGCTCTACAGAGGGAAGCATCACTGACTTCCCTCTTAAGTCAAATAGTTGAAATCTGTCAACAATTTTCTTTTCTTTTTTTTTAAAGATTGGCACCTGAGCTAACAACCGTTGCCAATCTTCCTTTTTCTTTTTTTTCTTTCTGCTTTTTTCTCCCCAAATCCTCCCAGTACACGGTTGTACATTCTAGTTGTGGGTCCCCCTAGTTGTGGAATGTGGGACGCCGCCTCAGCATGGCCTGATGAATGGTGCCATGTGCGCTCCCAGGATCCGAAACAGCGAAACCCTGGGCTGCCGCAGCGGAGCGAGTGAACTTAACCACTCTGCCATGGGGCCGGCCCCCAACAATGTTCTTATAACATGCATTCTTCATACTAGAAGGACAGCAAGTTTGTTGTTTTTTTTAACTATTGAGTGGTAGGTTACAGGTGGCATTTATTATCTTTTTATATCTTTTTGTATTTTATAACTCTTAAGTGAGGATCCTTTTATAATTAGAAAAAACAATGGAATAAATAAATGGGCTTTTGCAAAAATAGGACATTTGCCACCCTCCTGAGTCCCTTGCATCTCCCATCTCCCTGGGCACTCCCTGGCCTCCAAGCCAGGCACAAGTCAGAAGTCAATCTTCCTTCTTTAGGACACCTGTGGCATCTTGTCTCAGCTCTGAGAAGTGGACACCCTCACTAATTAATGTCTTACCCATCTCAACAGCCGCTTCATCTGCCTACTCGGTGGCAGCACCTGTTTCCTTGAATCTCTCATAGCACTCTTCTCCAGGTGGCCACCCATGAAAATGAGTGGGATGTAACCAAGAATACACACTAGCCTCCCGAATCTCAAGTCCTCATTCTCCTTAAGGCAAAGTCCGAGGCTATCCCCACTTTACAATTTCCCCTTGCCCCTCGTCAAATAAGCTGCGGCATCCCACACGGGATGGTGGAAATCCCCTCGGGGAAAAGAGCCAAGTCAACCAAATCAAAGGAAACCGACTGAGCACAGTGCTACGTGTTCGTGTCTGGAGACTGTGGAAGGTGTCAGGGGCACCATGGTTCCAGGTTCCTTTAAAGGCAGTGTTTGGGTGGGCGAGCCAGCTCAGATTTTCCAGGAAATAATCCTGGTGTAATATTGCTGCCCAGTACAACTATTTTTAAAAAGCAATAGCTGATACTTACATAATGCGGAACCTCTGGGGGAAACTGAAGTGTACAGGGAATCTCTCTGCACTAAATTTGCAACTTCCTGTGGATCTCTAATTATTTTGAAATACAAAGTTAAAAAAAAGAAGGAAAAAAAATAAACAGATGACTGGGTGTAGTTTGCCAAATCCTGATATAGGTCATTATTTTGAATTCTGTCCTCAAAATAGGACAGACAAAAGTGCCGGCGTGAACTAAGCATTTGGATGGGTTTCCATTGTATCCATTTGTCTCTATCTTTCACTTCCAGCTGTTTATCACGCTATAGGAGGGACAAAGAATACGATAATGCTACTAAGTTGCTGAGGATGTAGCCCCATCACAGAAATAAAGAATCCAAACTTTCTAGAGCACAGGAGAAGAAAAATGAACAACTCCCTTGGCGTTCCTTAATTCGTATTTTTCGCAGGTGCCTCTGATCCTCAAACGCTTTTGCTATTAAAAGAAAAAAGCTATTTCTGGAAACTGAAAAAGGCAGGATATTAGGCATCTGGTAGCTACAGGGTTAAATGACTTGCACGTTATGCTCAAGTTTTGGGTTGAATGTGTTCCTCCCAAAAGATGCTGAAGACTGAACTCTCAGTACCTGAGGACGTGACCATATTCGGAAATAGGGTCTTCACAGATGATGGGTTGAGATCATCTGCTACAGTCATTAGGGTGGGCCCTAACCCCATGCGACTGGTAAGCTTATAAAAAGGGCTAATTTGGACACAAATACAATGAGGGAGAACACCGTGTGAAGATGAAGGCAGAGATTGGGGTGATGTTTCTAGAATCCAAGAACGCCAAAAGGTTGCCAGCAAACCACCAGAAGTTAGGAGAGAAGCATGGAACAGATTCTCCCTCACAGCCCTCAGAAGGAACCAACCTGCTGACACCTTGATCTCAGACTTCTAGCCTCCAGAACTGGGAGAAAATTAACTTCTGTTATTTGCAGGCACTCCGTTTGTGACTTTGTTGTCACAGCAGTCCCAGGAAACTAATACAGCCTGGCCCCAACTGGAAGCCTGTGGCAGCTTCCTTTCCTTTAGAAGATTTCCCCATTACTATCTATTCCATCTGCAGCCTGAGAAAGCTGTGAAAAGTAAAAATAAATATCGATTAAGCACATGTCACTTGAGGCACTGGAATAATGAATATGACAGCATTTTAAGAAGTATAAAATTGCAGAGCTTGCGATATTATGATATCGTTTACCTCAACTGAGCCATAGCAAAGAAATGATAGAAGATGTAGACAGGTTAAGAATTAGGAGCAAGTGCTAGCGTATTTTTCCAGGACAAGGATTTTCACAGTGCTCCCTGTAGCAACAATACCTAGGAGCTACCAAGCTCATACCAAGTAGTAAATGCTTTGTGCTCATTATCTCATTTAGTACCTACCTACAGCTACCCAACGAGGTAGGTACTGCTATTGTGCCAATTTAGGAGACAAAGGAAATTAGGATTAAGTAACCTGCCCCAGGTTGCAGGGCTATGTAATGGTTGAGCCACGATTAGAACTCTTGCCTCTGAGGTCACCTTATTAACTGCTACAGCACCCCGCTTGACTGCAAGGGGAGTAAAGCCACCGGTCACCCATCTCCCCTCATTCCTCGGTGACTGTGTGTCCACCAGTCTTGCTTCTCCGGCAACTAACTGGCTATAGATGAGAAGAAACAGGCAACAGTAGCTAACAGATTCAACTAGAGTTTTTAAGGGAAGCTGTACACATTATTACCAGTTCCTGTAACTCATCCAGTCCCTGAGACTGCACAGAGGGGAGTGAGCAAAACCTTCTTCCTAGAACGAGAGGCTTTTCCCAGATTAAATGCCTTAAAATATACACTATGACGCAGAAGTGGTTCACAGCAGGGCTGGGGATTGAAGATGAAGATGGAGAACATCTGGGCGCTTCTGGACGCTGGCAGGGAAGTGCAGGAATGAGAGACAAGTCATTCTAGGGGCAGAGCGAAGAGATGACCACTCCAGTCAGTGATTCACTGAGGGGGGACCAAGGCCAGCCACAGGGACTGACCAAAACCTCCTGATAGTCCCACAGACTTCTGGGGAAAGCTGAGACCGAGGCAGAACTAGAGGAGGGAAATGGCTGTCTCAAACAATTTCCATACGCATTTTTGCTGTCTCAGAAGGACTGACTTAGAGTTTCCATGTGGAAATGCATGTTGCGTTTTTTTCCACTTAACATTGATACTTGATTGTTCTGACTGCTTTCTAGCATTCCTGGGCCAGAGGCAGGCAGGATGGGTGGCTGGCGGCTGTGTGTCACACACCCCTTCTACATGGTGCCAAGGCTCTGATGCAATACCCGTGCAGCTGCCTGTGCTGCGGGAAGACAGCCAGCAAGGCCTTCGGTCTCACCCCATGGGGCTGTGAAACGACATTAAGTCCGAGGACGGCCCACGTTCCAGCACTTCCTGTTTTACTAGGCCAGGTGCTAGACTGAGTGTCATGACTCCAAACTCACTTTGCACATCTCTAGCAACTTCAGGGAGGTGGCTTGATGTATGGGAAGTTCCCCAGGGCCTTGGAGAAAAATGAACCTCCTGGCTCTGCCACTCACAGCTTTGTGGCTTTAGGCAAGTTGCCTAATTTCTCTGAGCGTCTGTCTTGTCTGGTGTAAAAAGAGGATTTTATGTCTATCCTGCAAAGTGGTTGCGTTGACTAGAGATAGTATGTCTCTACTATGACACTCTGTTGGAGATCTACAAGTGGTAACACTCATTATCCAGGAATTGGAGAGGCTGTGTCAGTTCTGTTGGACCATTTGCTCTATGACCTCATGATGTTTCCACAAAGACAATCGCATTCTACTTGATCCATTCAATAAGTATTGAATACCTTCTCTGTCCCAGGCACAGCACTAGGGACTGGGCCACTGAAGACGTGGGCTTGGATCCCTCCTGCAGAAGTCGAAGTCTCTAGCAGGGCATGTAGGACTTGTACTTACAGGGCTATAAATCAAAGTAGACAGAGATGAGTCTCTGTTCTAAATAGATAAAGTCAGTTGGTAAACAGCACTTCCAGGTCTGGTTCATGCAGGGCCCACGTCCTAAAGAGCCAATAATGAGCGAGAGACAGGGGAACTGGGCCTGGTTATCTCTGGGGTGCCGACAGACATCTGGCATAAGTAGTAAAGAAGAACCAGGGAGTTTCTCTGGTCCCTGGGGCACATTGGCCCAAGCTGGGCCTGTGTAATTAGCATCAGGAGCAGGCCTTTCTGGCTATAACCACAGTGGTTATTGGAGCTTCTGTCATGTCTCCCCAGCTGGGTGACTGTCACCGCATCCCCTCCAAATATACTAGGAAGAGCCTCCTCCTCTCATTGCAAAAGGATGCCCCACCTAGTTAAGCATCCCTTTCCCAGTTCCAAAAGGAGAAGAGTCGACACTTGAAACCCTCCTTAAAGAGTTTCAGACCTCCTTGAGGAGAGGAGACATCCAAGATGGAAGTCAGTTCAGTCCACAATCGCTGAATAGACACTCATCGTGGAAAGTCCCAACCAGCTGGAGGCGACTTACACAAAGCCAGGAGTCTTTCTGCGCATTCCAGAGACTCCTGCACCTGCAGAGATCCTTAACAAAGTCATCTCCATCACAATGAACCACGGCCCTGGGAAGTTCGGGCTCTGTTGTCTTCTGTATTCACCTGCGGTGGTCTGGGAAGTGTTTTTCTACAGCGCTGACTCTCTGGTAAACAAAGTTTGCATCACAGATAGGATTACTCTCTTGTTCCTTGCTTTTCAAAACCAGCTCAGGAAAGGTGTACGTCTCCAGCCCTGAATTATTGCCTGTATGACACATCTGAACAAAGGTCAAGGCAGGAGGTAAAAATAAGTATGTCAATAGGCGGAAGAAATTCCAAACTGAAGCTCTGATTTCTAAGAAGTTCTAGGGAAAATACTCAACTTAAAAGCCATACAAGTGAGATAAGGCAGATAAAAACCCTGGGCCAGTGTTATTTATAAAGTGATTATGTAGCTACATAGTGGCCGATGAATAAGAGGAACTTGAGAGACCATTAGTAAACACAGTTATTATGACCTAATATTGTTAGAAAAGGAAATGGAAGTTTGGAGTAGGTGTTCAGGCTAAAAATAGAACTGAACATCACTGAGATTCTGAAATTATAGAAAATAACCTGCAGTGGTTAGATTACACAAAACTTCACCAGTTAAGAGTTATAAGGGATGGATAGTGGGTTGTTGCTTTTTATGTAACAAAAGCCTACCCCAGGGATAGTCCAAGTCTAACTTGCATTAACCCTCCTGATTCTACACTGCCATTCCAAAAAGGGGTTGTTTTTACCCTCAGCAAGACAGACTTTCACATTCTCTCCCTCTCCCACCACATCTGGAATCCAACTTTCTTACCCCAGCAGCCCCCAGCTCTGTGGCCCCAGCTATTGAGTAATTCAAGGCCAGGCAAGTGTCGTTAAGCATAGCCAGTCCTTTCCCTTTATGTACAAACTGAGCTCTCCCAGAGTTTATGACCTTATGCTCAGAGCGGTTTGTAACTCAAACTAGGCAATGATGTTTTTCTATCATAACCATAGCATAAAGGAACAAAGATGCCTCTCACCTAAGTTGCTTTAGGTAGAAATAGAGCTTTTCAGAGTTTCTCGAAGGTTGTGCCATGTGATGGCATCCACAGGCCTATATGCTTTCCTGCCAGACCAACTCTCCCTGTTTCTGCTCATTCCCTCCCACCTCTCTGTGCTTATCTTTCTTCCCCTTGACTTAACCTCATCTTTAGATAAGACTGATTACAATTCAGTGCCACAAAAAAATGGCAGGCGAAATAGAGACAGCAAAGGGAAGACATATACGGGCTCCCCTGATAACTGCGTGGCGGTTCGACCACCTTTCCTCACCAGTACAAGATCTGATGAGGTCACCCTTCCCTTCAAGGCAGTGATCACAAGCCTTCTCAGAAGGCTGACGAGCAGCAGAGAGTGCTTTGTTTACCTGATTCTGTTTAGCATATATTATGTAGACTCTTAGCAGTAGTTCCGAGGTTCAGGAATGAGGAAAAAGTCCTCACCTTTGACCACTGCACTCCAGTTCATTTGCTGGTGCTGGCGGTGGCTGGAGTGGGGTTTGGCTTTGACAGAGAGCAGAGATGCACCAACCTCAATAACCATGCAGGTGAATGGACACACAGTGATTGCCACACAGCAAGTTTGCCAATCACTCTGCCAGAATAATCAGGAAACGTTAAATAAAAGAGCTGTAAACAGGCTCATGACAAATAAAAGTGCAGCAAATAATGACAAAGGTCGAATAGGGAGACTTCAATCTGGCATTAATGAGTTGAGGCTCTGTACTTGCAGCAAGTGTAAAAAGGATCTGTTTCCCGGCGTGGCTGCCTAACCCTGAGAAAACATGCAGGTCTCAATGGGAATTTGTACAGTGGGATGGGAAACATGATGTCCTTATTATTTACGTGTCTACATGTTAATGAAACAAAAGTATCAATGGTGATGTCACACATAGCCAGGCGGAGCTGGGAGAGGGCCAGGATTCCAAATCCAGAGCCTTGAAATAGGGAGATGCGAAATCACAAGTTTTGACTTTGAGCATTATAGGCAAGGTTTGCCATAAAAATAGTGCATTTTCTATGTTGGTTGCCATGGTGAGTGAAATGCACTGGTCTACGATTGCCAGGGGTAGGGGTGGGGGGTGTAATTTGGAGGCCAAACATCTTTGACTCTAGAGCACTGGCATAAGGGAAAAAAGCACATTTCTGTTACATTTCTGAGGATTCTACCTATTTAATTCTCTACCCTCGTCCATGCATCACGTGTGTAAATCAAAGTAGAGACAGAATACATAATTTCGTCTACAACAATCTCCAAGAGCATTTTATGGAGTCTTAGAGGCTTGGTGAGTCCCCAAGTCCGCTGAATTCCCCCCTTCCCTTCTAGACACTCCTCTCTTCTGTCAGTTTCCCTGTGGCCCTTTGTGGCGGCAGCCCAGGCACACACACCTGCGGCCACCATCAATAGGTGAGCGTTAGCATGAGAATGAGTCATGCTCTGCAGCGGCTTGTTGTTGAGAAGGCGTTTGTTTTGTCTTGGCATTTACCATAAACTGTTTGGAAAGTTTTCCCTACTCACCCCCTCCAGGCCCCACCCCATCTTGCTGTTTACCTCCCGTCAACAACTCTGTGCGATCTGAGGCCTCATCACTATCACATACACTTTAAAATAAAATTCAAAATATTTGCAATATATATAATGAGAAAAAGTATCCTATCCTTCACATCCTTCTTCTGGATTTTGTTGTAAAAGTATATGAAAATACAAAGAACTCTTGCAAATCAATTTAAAACAATAAAGAAGGCCAGCAGAAAAATATAGCAAGCATGCAACTAAACAAGTCTTAAGAGAAAAAGTAAAAATTGTAAATGAACATATTTTGAAGGATGGTTTCATGAAAAATAAAGGAAATGTGAAGTAAAATAAGAGGCAAATACTTTTTTATTTTCAAATTGACAAATATTAAAATGAAAGACAATATACAGTGTGGCCAAGGACTGAAAATTTATTCACTGCTGGTGGGAATGTAAATGGGTATAATCTTTCTGGAGAGCAGCTTGTGTCAAATTGTTTCTCTCTGGGGAGAAAAAGAAAGAAGTAACTGCATGGATGACCTCAACAAGGTCAAAGACAACACTGGTAGAAAATGGTGGAAAATGTTTTTATCACTTTGATGAGGTAGGACCTGCTTAGAATAGAACTGACTCTAAAACCCATAAAGAGAACGATAGACAAATTTAACTACCTAAACAAATTAAAACTCTATGTGCAAAAATATATCAAAGTTAAACACAAGTGTTAAATTGGAGAAAATAATTTCTGCAGTGTGGATGAGAGACAAGTGCCTGGTGAGGGCCTGTACAGCATGTATTCTCAAGAGCCAGGAGACAGAATGTCAACGAGGATACAGACTTTCTGCATAGAGTCGTATGTCAAACATTAAAATGTATTTGATGCAACAATTCCACTTACAATTTACCTATTCAGACACATGTATAAAAGAATGTAAAGATACCTACGTTCAAAGATGTTCCTTGTGGCATGTATATCACAGTAAAATACTGAAAACAAGAAAATATCCATCACTAGAGGAGTGGTTATTAATGATGACATGTTCTATTATTCATGCCACTTACTTAGTGAGAGAGACATATGGAAAAGATGTTACGATATATCACTGAGTGTAAAAAGAAGATTACAAAACAAGATAGGCAGTATAATCTATTCTAAATACATAGGTATATGTGCACATATGTTTGTATATTAATATAAGTGTCTAGAAAGTTATCTCTGGGTGAATGGATAACCAGGAATTTAATTCCCAATACTTACATTTCCATGCTTTTGAATTTTTTTATAATGAACAGACATGGGTTAGTTATGTGAAAAATATATTTGTATTTTAATAGAAAAATTGAAAAAATGAGAAAAATATATTTAATAGAAAAAATGAGAAGATAGAAAGATGATGTCTTTCCTCTCTATTTTGTATTTTTAATGCAGTCAACAATACGGCAGCATTTTGGACATAGTAAATGGTATTACCTAAATTTCATTTAAAAAAGAAAAACACTTTAAAGTTCACAAATGAGAGGAGAAAATTCATGTCACCAGACTTATTAGGATTGTATGAATGTGACAGTTTTTGATTTATATCTTATTCATCTTTCATTATATATTTTCATTTTTTAAAAACCAACATTGTTGCTGAAGCGCGTACGTGCATTTTCAAGAAAAGAGAGCATATTGAAATAAAAAGGGATTTCACCAATATAGAAATAGGTGAAAAGCATCCCAATTATACTAAGTTGTTTTGTGATGTGGGAATGGGGTGAGATAATGAATATGGAAACCAAGAAAAGGACCATATAGGCAGGTACTCCATGGGGAGTTTTAAGGGAGACTTTTGCTGTATTGAAAATTGCCTTTATTGTGACCGAAGACAGTTCCTTTTTCAAAACTTTTTTGACTGTGCAGATGAGCAATCTAATACTTGCAGAAATTAGACAAAGCTCAGGTCCTGGAATATAAGTATTCAACAAAGTATTAGTTCCCTTGAAGTCCAAAAACATGAAGTAACCTGCCCAAGACCACTCACTGAGTTAGAAACAGGCAGAATTAGAACCTAAGACCCCCAGTCCTAAACTTGCTTTCCCTCACTATTTTATAAAGTGACTTTAACGTGGGAATTCTATTCCTCTTTAAAACTTAGTGTTTTTAATTATGGCCTCTCACTATTTTCTTCTGTTTCTTTAAAAAACTTAATGAGTTATATATATTTTAGCAACTAATTCTGAAATTTATAAGGGATATAAAGATTTATTTTTCTTGAAATGTTTTTGAGGACTTCTTTTTTTTCTTTCTTTCTTTTTTTTTGAGGAAGATTAGCCCTGAGCTAACTGCTGCCAATCCTTCTCTTTTTGCTGAGGAAGACTGGCCCTGACTTAACATCCATGCCCATCTTCCTCTGAGGACTTCTTTTTAATGTTGCACCATTTAAAAAACCTAGAATTATTAATAACCTGTCTCCTTTGAATAATTCATTATGCTGCTTCTTGCTATTTCTTTCAAAGCTACTGTTAGTATTAAACTAAAGATACCCACTCAGATAAGAACTGTCCAGCTGGGAGATCTATCCTAATTTTGAGTCTTATGACACTGGGCCTTCATAATAAAACTTTGGTTTATACTCTTAATTCTTTAAAAACAGACAGGCACGCATTTCCAAGTTTCTTCTTTGTATTTGAGTAGGGCAGGAAATGACTCTATCTGATGTTGATCTAAAAATAACCAGGCCCCGTCCTTATGCTTATACAAACATGCAGAAATGAGAATCTCAAGGCATTATAGAACTTTCAATCTGTTAGAATGAAAGTCCAGATTTTGCTCCAAGACTGTGTTCTCCATCTTCCACAAGGAATCCTGGAAAACAATGAGAAAAAGCCTGGAAATTTTCCCGACTCAGGAGAGGAGGTCACAAGAATGCTTCCTACTTTAGAGGTTATTCAAATAACTTCACTGTTCTATGAGATAAGTCCCTTTAGGACAAAACTCTAAATGGATATGATTCAATTAGAAAGTGATTCAATTTTGTAAGTCTATACAAAAGCTGAAATATAATAATGTATACCTGAAATTTACACACTGCTATAAACCAATGAGACCTCAATAAAATAATTTTTTAAAAAACTCTTATGGGGGCTGGCCCCTTGGCTGAGTGGTTAAGTTTGCGCACTCTGCTTTGGCGGTCCAGGTTTTCACTGGTTCGGATCCTGGGCACAGACAAGGCACCGCTCATCAAACCATGCTGAGATGGTGTCCCACATGGCACAACCAGAGGCACTCACAACTAGAATATACAACTGTGTGCTGGGGGGCTTTGGGGAGAAGAAAAAAAAACAAGATTGGCAACAGATGTTAGCTCAGGTGCCGATCTTTAAAAAAAAAAATCTTCTTCTTAAGAAAAAACCAAAACTCTTATGTTTGAATCCCAGCTCTGCCCCACTTTACCAGCTATGTAGCAAAAGGCCATTTTCCTGTAAAATTGAAACAATAGTCATTTTACATGGCGGCGGTGGCAAGACAATATATGAGATTTATATCCATTTACATTATCTAACCCATTTACATTATCCTAGTTATCTAGGACCCTATACATATAAAAAGCAAAAACAGGAGACATATTTGCTGAATAACAAAATAGAACTGAAAACTTGTGACTTCAAAACAAAAACAAATCCTCAGCTAAAAATAGCATCTCAGAGAGATTCCCCTCCCACTGGAAAAGTGACCTCAGAAACCACAGCCACAAAGAATCTTCTCAAGTTATGGGAACTAATGGAGGCTGGAGTGGCTCTGGAAATCTCAAGAACGAGTGTCTTTTATGCAAGTCATCACTTTTTAGTGCCAAAAGTTCTTTTCAGATAGTAGAGTGTCCTTCAGCTCCATCAGGAATATTTGACACACTATATATACAGGTTGTGACGCTGCAACAACAAAAAAAATGTCTGTCATCGGAGAAATCATAGAGACAGCATATTTAATTTTACTGACTTGTCCTAAGGTAAAACCATCCTTCTTTCTGGGGGGAAGGAGACTTTTTTTCTCTTCCTCTTTTACATAGATGCATATCCAAGGAACTAAGAATAGACGACTTCCGCTTTTTCACTAGGAGATCTCACCCAAGTAAGAAGCCATTTGATTACACAAACACTCTTAGTCCTTCCACATGCCATTTTTCTCTTTATATTATTTTTAAATATATTATTATATAGTATGTTTGATTAGAAATATATCCATTGCTTTAAAATTATTTCTAGGCTCCTGAGAAAGCACAGCAATTTGTATATTTTCTCTTGTCATTTATAAGATATTCCTTAACTCAGAAATTAGAAATCATTGGCTTTCATAACTACTTCTCTCTGCCCTGGCTGTTGGGCCTCTGTGTGTGTGTGTTAGAGTGTGTCAGTAGAGTAATTTTGTGTATGGTGACTTAAGTGTCATGCAAAGCTGTGGGTTCTGTCCAGAATCTAGAGACCTTTTGTCATTACGAGTTATGTGGTCCTTTCAGTCATAAGATGAATAAGGCTTGGGGATATAATGTACAGTGTGGTGATTAATAACAATGCTGTCTTATATACTTGAAAGTTGCTAAGAGAATAGATCTGAAATGTTCTCACCACAAAAAGGAAAAGGTAACTAAGTGAGGTAATGGAGGTGTTACATACTGCTCTGGTGGTACTCATCTTGCAATACGTGAGTGTATCAAATCAATATGTTGTACACCTTAAACTTATACAATGTTTTATGTTGATAATATCTCAATAAAGTTGGGGAGAAAAAAAGGGCTTGTGTGGTCCTGAGTTTGGAAGTTTATGAAAAGAATTCAGGTGAGATGGAAAACATGTTTACATATCTTCAGATCCAAAGAAATACAAAATCAATTAAGAGACTAACAGGATGGGAATTGCAGACATCAATGTGTAGAAGAGTATGAATTAAGGTCACAACAGGCTATGAGACCTACAAATGAGGAAGTCTCTATTCTAGACTATAAACAAGGCTTAGGATGTTTTCATCAGGTGTCTGACGAGAATCCAAGAGCATTTCAACTTCCCAAATTACATGGGAAGATAATCCCCAAATTTCTGTAGTTTGAAAAGATAGTGTCCTTTTTAAGAAACGTCTTTTGACCTGGAGAAGAATTTGAATTAGGTTTAAGAGAATCAAATCTTTAGGATTACCATTTAGGGAGGAGATTGTACAGGTTTAGTATTCTATGTACTCCAGTGTTTAAGAAAATATGTTTCACTCGTATATGGAACATAAACACAGATAAGAAGAACAGATTAGTGGTTATCAGAAGGGATCGGGGTGGAGGGAGAATGAACCGGGTAAAGGGGCACATATGTATAGTGACAGATAAAAACTAGACTATTGGTGGTGATCACGATGCAGTCTATACAGAAACTGAAATATAATAATGTACACCTGAAATTGACACAATGTTATAAGCCAATGTTACCTCAACATAATAATTAAAAGAAAAAAAAGAAAATAATAACTGTAAAAGCTTTTGACCTATATGTTAGTCTATGTAGGTAGTGTTTAAGAAAATTAGGCCTTTTGCTTAATTTAAACAGAGTTTAAATGGAGCTAGTAGGCCAACTTGTCCCCTCCCAGGCTCCTGTGTAAGTGACCCTCCAAAGTCTCTTTTCCCTGACTCTGCCCACCTACTCAAGCACAAAAGTAGTCTAAACAGTGCACCGTTAACTTGTTCAAGATCTAGTCGGGGGGTGCCCCTGAAGCCCCCACCATGTGACAATACGATGGTGGTCATTTTAAAGGTGCACCTATCGATGCCTACAGTTAACAAGGAGCCAGCTCAGGTCATCCCTCATGCCACGGACCACCCCGGCCTGATAAATCCACAGTGCTACTTCACAAGGTAACTGACCTTAAACATCTCATTTGTTTATTTACTTATTTTACAAAAGCTCTTAAAGCACTTAAAATGTGTCAAACTTTCATTTCTATCATTTGTGGATTTTGTTAGGATGGGAGCCAGTCGTGCTTCCTACTGGCTGCTTTCCACAAAAACGACAAAAAGAAAACAAAACTAAATAAGACTGAATAAATAAAATAAGAAAAGGATGAGAAAATACAACTTTTAAACATCCCAACAGGTGTGAGAGGTTTTGTTTTGTTTTTTAAACTGTTAAATGCCTGGAAATCATAATGCATTTTCTTATTTCCAACTGTTCTGTAAGTGCCCTGACTTGGGCATGTTATGGACACAGAGTTTCTTAGATTACACACGGTGCTAGCCAAAAAAAAGTTAACAGAGAGGGAGGCCGGCCCAGTGGTCTGGTGGTTTCACACTCCGTTTCATCGACCGGGAGTTAGAGGGTTCGGATCCCAGGTGTGGACCTACACACTGCTCAGCAAGCCATGCTGTGGCAACGTCCTACATATAAAGTAGAGGAAGACTGGCACAGATGTTAGCTCAGGGCCAATCTTCCTCAAGTAAAAAGAGGAGGATTGGCAGCAAAAAAGCTAACAGTGAATGAGGTTAGACAGTGTTTCTCAAACTTTAAGTTGCATAGGAATCATCCGGAAATGTGCAGATTCTGACTCTGAAGGTTTGGAATGGGGCTGGAGATTCTGCATTTCTATCTCCCAGGAGATGCAGAGGCTCTTGGTCCCCTGGTCTCATACTGATTAGCCAGGATGGTAGCAATGAGTTAGATCAGTGTAGAACTAGGGAGTTTAGTTTGGCTTTGGAGGCAAAAATTTGTAAGGCAAGTTCTGCCAAGAAAGATAAGTTCATTCTGTACGTGGCGTTTTTCTTTCTTAGAACATTGAGGGGAGGAGGGTGGATTTTTTCACATGTGATACTGACACTGATGGGTCTTTCTTACATTTGAATTTTTTCCTCCTTTTCTTAGATCTCTGTCATTCAGTGTATTAATGGTGATTCCACCAGAAATTGCCTAGACTCCTTGAAATTTGGGACCTCTGAAAAAAAGGTAAATGGTTCTATGACTGAGGTGGGAGCCAGCACATTTTGGCTTACTGGCTATTTATTTAAATAAACTCTTCTGGTAATAAAACTTTAGGGCAGGGAGACTGAGTTTTGGGGCTGAGATGAAAGAAAGCATGGGTTGAAGAAACAATGACCAAAGTCATTCAATTGTCACTTCAATGCTGTAAGTGTGGATGCAGGTGCCCAGCGAGGCCTGACAGCAACATCCCTCAGGGTTAGTTATGACCCAGGCATCAAAGAGGGCCACCTCGAAGCCCAGCTGCTAGGAGGAAAATGATAGCCAAAGGAAAAAACAAGGGTGGGGCCCCTGTGAAGAGACGAAATGTCCCCTCACTTTCATCAGGAGCTAGGATCAGCTGGGCAGATCACGGAGCCTTTCGTAGAGCACTGGAGGACTCAGATTAGAGAGAGCCTGTGTATATGTGTGTGCGTGTATGTGTGTGTGTGCGCGTGTGTGTGCGAGGATAGGGGTGGGAAGGGGAGCCCCCACTGCTTCAGATTTTACAACAGCTGGATCAAAATACCTAAAGAAAAGACTGAACACAGCCATTCAGGGCAAGCTCTACTTTTTGTCTCTGTAATCAGTATTGTTATTACTACCGCGTGCTTCCTCTTTGTTTGTTCTTCTGAGCCAACCTTTGTCCTCGCCGCCCAGACACTAATTTTCCTGGTGAGACACTTTGAGTTCCAGAAAGGATCACCAGATGAATAACTGGAGACAGATGATTAATACCCCATATGCAGAACCACAGGGCCTGCCCACCCGTGGAACCCCACCCGTGGAAACAGAAAGTAGAAATGCGAGGTTTCTAGAGACCAGGCCTTACTGGAACGCTAAGACTTCAGAGGGGCAGCTGTCTTCCTGGAAACGGGAAGGGGCAGGGAAGATTTTAAAAATCCAAGGGCTTTCAAAGTCTGAGTTGAAATAAGGGGAAGGGAAGAAGCTGAAGCTGAAAAAGCAGGGACTCTCAGGCAAGCCGACTCACTGGGGCGGACTTTCAGAGTCGACCGCCCTCCGCGAAAAAATCCTCTCTCCAATCAGCTCCATTCTTTTCACTTAGCATGCTGCCTGATAGCCAAAAAAATAGAGATTAACTCGGAACACGACCTTTTCAAAATGCAACCCTCTCTGGGACTGGTAGTAAATCATCAGCCGTTCACACCTTGCTGTGAACTAGCTTAATGTGGAGAGCGGGAAAGTGAATGGAGGAAATTTAGAGAGCAGGTAATCAGTCCTGGCCTTTATCTCACCCATGAGGACAGTGAGGTCCTAGAGAGGAAGCTTCTTGCTCAAGAACACAGAAGGCGAGTGCCAGTGAGGCAACAGCTACTGCCCTCTTGATCTATGTGCTCAGACAATGCATGTTCCCCTGGCACAAGTTAAGACAGTTTTATTTAAAACAGTGATCTGTTGAGCACCTCCTGGGTGCCAGGTGCAGGAAGAAGAGCAGGAGACACAATGAACATGGCCTTCACCTCACTGAGCCTACAGTCTAGTTCAGAAGACTGATGAAAAAATACGAAATCAAGGACTGCCTCCCAATTAATTAAGCAACCACTTTTTCAGATATGTTACGAAGAGAAAAAACAAGGACCAGTGATCAAGAGGGAGAACAATTTCAGATTAGGTGGCAGAGGAGGCCTCAGTAGTATCTCAGCTGGGGTCTGGAGGATGAGAGAGTCAACCCCGACAGAGTCTGGGACAAGTGTAAATAAGTGCAAAAGGTTTGAGGAAAGAAAGAGCTGTGTGTGATCCAGAAACCGAGAGAAGGCCAAGACGCTTGATATTGAACTTTAAAGATCCGGGTTCAAATCATGAGCCCACTACCTCCCAGCTCTGTGCCCCCCACCCCTTAACCCTGGGATGTTGAGGTCATAAGATACAGTGGCTAGACATATTGTCTTCATCTTCTTGGCCACTGAGATAAGAATTCATCAATATCACATTTTATTCAACTTCTTCTTTGGATACTTACTGCTAAATTTCCTATGCTATATAGCAACATTTTCCATTTCTTTTTTTTTTTTTTCTTAAAGATTGGCACCTGAGCTAACAACTGTTGCCAATCTTCTTCTTTTTCTTTTTTTCTCCCCAAATTGCCCCTGTATATAGTTGGGGGATGTGGGACGCCACCCCAACACGGCCTGATGAGTGGTTCCATGTCCTTGCCCGGGATCCGAACCTGCGAAACCCTAGACTGCCAAAGCCGAGTGAGTGAACTTAACCACTCGGCCACGGGGCCGGCCCCGTTTTCCATTTCTGAGGAATAGAAAATTGTCTTTTACTCTCACACTGACTTTCTTAACTCTAATATTTTAATATTGCTCCTCTGGGGCTTCATTTCAAGATCCTGGCAGGTTTCCCAATCATACATTATATTTTTATTTCATTGTTTTGTTGTTACTTGGTCAGACTGAAAAAGATCCCAATTCACCTGCCTCTGATTTTACTATCACATTTTGGTCTGTATTTTAATTTCTACTGCCACTAACAAATGCTAGCATCTGTGAATTTCTTAAACTGCCACTCAGAGATTGAACAAAAAGGATAGCATTTAGTGAATACTCAAAAAACCTTGCATCAAAATTTCTTTTATTGTTCTATCATTTCTTTGTGGGTCCCATTAGGATGGCTCCAACTACCCCTTTCATTCTTCCTTTGTTCCTTTCCTCCCTTCCTCTCTTTTTTCTTTATTTCTTTCTCTCTCTTCCTCTCCCTCCCTCCTTCTTCCTTCCTTCCTACCTTGAATTGATGTATAACATACAGATAGAAAAGAGTGTGACAAATTTTCACAAATTGAACATACTCGCACAAACAGCACCCAGATCAAGAAATGGAATATTCATCAACACCCCAGAAGCCCTTCCATGACCCCTTTAGTCACTAACTCCTCTAAGGGCAGCCACTTTCATGACTTCCAACAGCACAGATTAGTTTTGTGTGATTCAGAGCTTTCTATAAATGAGACCATATGCTATGTACGCTTTTGATCTGACTAGTTTTCTTTACATTGTCTGTCACATTTGTCCATCTTGTTGCCTGTGGCTGTAGATCGTTTATTCCAGTTGCTGTGTAGTGTTCCACTGTGGATATAGACTGCAATGGATTTAGCCAGCCTACAGGTGCTAGGCATTTGGACAGTTGCCAAGTTTGGGGTCACTACTAACAGTGCTGCTAGGAACATTCCCACACATGTCTCTTCACGAACATATACGCACATTTCTACTTGATGAACACCTCAGAGGGAAATTGTTCTACGTATGTTGGAACGTCATTTGCATATTCTTTGAGCAATTAGTATGAACACATGTTTTTAAATATTTGAAAGTTACAAAAGGGTATGCAACGAAAATAGCTGTCCCTCTTACCCTTGGCCACCAACCACTCATTCCCCTTCTGATGACATCCTAATGGATTGAACTGCTGTCCTAATAATACTAAATAAACCACATATGTACATCACTCTACAGTTTATACACCATTTTAAAATCTATCTCACTTGTTTAATCTTCTCCAAAATTTATAAGGTGGGTACAGGGTTATGACGACCACTTAACAGACTGGCTAAGTGCGCCCCAGAGAAGTCAGTCGTTTGCCTAAGAAGACATTGGGTCAAGCAGCAGAGCTGGGAGTCAGTCCAGGATTTCTCACTCTAAAACCTGGTATTATTCCTGCATTAAGGAATCAAAATTAATACCTGACAGCAGTGATGTGAAAACCGACAGAATCTTGTACCCAAGGCTTCTCTTGCTCCTGAGGACCCAGCTTGTCAAAGGCCCTGTGCCACAGGGCTCTGCCAGCAAGCATTCTTGGGGCCTCGACAAAACTCCCATGCTTCCAAGTAACGCTGTGAGATCCCATGCTCCTTTCCCGCCAGAATTTTATTTACTAAGAGAAATTTGGATATTTGCTCTTGCCTGTTTCCAAAGAGACAGCTCAAATAAAAAAAAAAGGCCCCCTGCCAAGGAACCAGCTATTCCGCCCCCACTCCCCAGCCTGCTTATGTATGTTGAGGTCTAAGGCTCAGAAAGTGATTCATTTCCTCTTTTTCTTTTAGTTTCCTTTCTCTGCCGGTTACCTCTTTCCTTTCTCTGAGGAACACAACACAGTGGTCCTGTTTGAAGTTGCTGAATTCTGGTTGGAATTTGGCTTGTCATGCTTACACCGAGCATGGTGGCTTTGAGTATCCCAGGCAGGGCTTCCATGTCTGGGATGAAGATCGCATCCCTTTTTTTGTGAGGAAGA
Organism: Equus caballus; assembly: GCF_041296265.1. Taxonomy (NCBI): domain Eukaryota; kingdom Metazoa; phylum Chordata; class Mammalia; order Perissodactyla; family Equidae; genus Equus; species Equus caballus. The sequence continues at coordinate 85,213,278 of NC_091691.1, forward strand.
TTGGCCCTGAGCTAACATCCATTGCCAATCTTCCTCTTTTTACTTGAGGAAGATGGTCCCTGAGCTAACATCTGTGCCAGTCTTCCTCTACTTTGTATATGGGACTCTACCACAGCATGTCTTGATGAGCAGTGTGTAGGTCCATGCCCGGGATCTGAATCCATGAACCCAGGCCACCAAAGTGGAGCATGTGAACTTAACCACTAGGCAACTGGGCCAGCCCAGATTGCATGCATTTTGAATTGCCTTTTGGGGTGGAATGGCTACCACTCTTTTCCTGCCCTCCTCATTCTAGGAATGATGGGGGCGGGGGGGGGGGGGGGGGCGGAAGCAGGTGGAGAAGGGATTCAATGATCTAGAACCTTCTCAATGTGACACACACTGTGGTAGCTGATTTACCTGTATTATCCCTTTTCATTCTTAAAAAAAAAAAGCCCTGTACATGAGGTCTCATTATTATTCTCCCTTTCCAAAATAGGAAACCTTGGCTCAGAGAAATTAAGCAACTTCCTTAAGTAAACCAAGTGAATAGTGAAGCTGGAATACAAATAAAATGAAAAAAAAAAGCTATAAGAGAACTTTATGCAAATTTCCCCCATTCACCTGACCTATGTCTACATATTGTAAATCTTTGAGACTTGGATCATTATTTCAAGTACATATTAATGTCAAAGAAAATAAATCTGATTATTTTAGCATTTCAACTACCATCCCAAGTTTGACAGATTTAAAAACTACCCTGGGAGTTTTGACAAAGTTGAGGATGGAGTAAGATTGCCTCTGGGTAATAGAAGTAGGTAAAGTAGTTTGAAGGAAAGGTAGCAATGGGGGAGACAGGGGGCTTCCTGCCTTCAAAGAATATGCAGCTTTATTTTGGGGGACCCATAAAACAACCTGTGACATCTTACACCAATGAGCCAGAGAAAGTAGAGTATAGACCTGGTTGCATGGACAATGGGGAGATATCTGTAAATTCTTCAGCAAGGGAATGATGTCAAGGAATTGGTGTTTTCTAGGCAGATTGAAGTGGGAGGGGGCTCCGCTGGCAGAGAAGGACAGGTGTGTGGGTAGAGGACTTTTGCCATAATGTCAGCATGAAATAACGTGCTTTGCAGGCAGAGGAATTTGAGAAGGAAGGTTAACTCCATAGGTTGCTTTAAAAAAGATGTGGTAGGATGGATGGCAGTTTGAATACAGGGGGTAAAGAAGAGGTAAGAAGTCGACCAGATTGTGGTTTCAAGCGTTCTAGTCTGGGAGGCTGGAATAATTATGTCTCAGGTTTCTGAAAAGGTGGCCTCGAAAGGGCCAATACCTGGCTGCCAGGGGCTCCACAAAACTCTCTGTAAGGGTTTTCTCTATGCTTTCCCTGGGCCTTGCATCATAGCCCAGAGAGAGAGAAGGAGAGAGAGTGCAAGTGAGAGCCATGCCAGAATCAGCTCTGTCCCTTGCATCACAGCAGGGAGGCAGAGACGGAGAGCTCGAGCACCCACCGTGCCAGAATCAGATCTGTCCCTCCCACACTCAAAATAGAGGGATGCGATGAAGGGCAGGTGCTGTGGCTGCTCCGGAGCCCGCTCTCCGCCTTCATGTCGGGATCTCTCGGGCAGCCTCGGCGCTCCCGCCACCCTGGCTGCTGCTGTCTTGGCAGGCTGTGCCACAGCTCTCAGCTGGGGGAGGGCAGGATCAGACCCTGAACTCAGCCTTTGTTCTTCAGAAGTTCTGTGGTCGTCTGACTTTGTGCACAGTGTTTTTTACTGACCTAAGCTTTTACATTTCTCAGAAGTCAAACGTGTCCTTGAGATTTGTTTTTCATAAGCCAATCCAGTTCCAAGATTATGAAAATATTCACCCATGATTTCTTCAAGGACTTCTTCATGTGTTCGACATTTATGTTTAAACCTGTGAACCCTCTGGAGTTTGTTTTGATGCAGATGATGAGGTAGGGATCAGCCACTCATTTTTTTCCCCCCTGGATATATAGGCAATCATCTTAAAAGTATTCATGGAATAATCTTGTACTCATTGAATTGAAATGCCACCTTGATCATATCCTTCATTCTCATGTTTTAAGGCCTGTTCTGTGGCTGCTGGGTTCACACTGGTCATCTCTGTCTCCCTCTCTCTCTGTCTCTCTCTCTTTTTCTCTCCCTCTTTCTCTCTCTTTCTTTCTTTCTCTCCCTACCCCCCCATTCTCTCTCTCTCTTTCTCTCTCCCTCTCTTTCTTTCTTTCTCTACCCACCCCCCATTCTCTCCCTCTCTTTTTCTTTCTCTCTCTCCCTTTGTCTCTTTTTCCCTCTCTCTCTCTCTATCTCCCTCTCTCCTTCTCTCTCTGCCTCTCCCCCGCCTCCCAGGCATTCCCCATCTGTCCTCTTCCCCACATGGATAGCTCACGGGGGTGGAGGACTGGAGAGGTGGAGGGTGGGGAGTTTCCTCCTGGGCACTGGCCCCTTTCCTGTCCTATTTGAGAATAAGAACAAACTCTCACCCTTTTCTTCCCTTCAGCTCTGGCAGGTGGCTTTTTCATTTTTGATTTGACTCTAGGGGCGACTGGAAGCCCCCGAAAGCCTTTAAGCAGAGCAGGGATTCTATCTTTTAAAAATAAAAATGTGATCACTCTGGAAGCAGTGTAGACAATAGATAGAAAGATTTTAAGAAGGGACATGGGAAAATTTGCATTAAAGAAAGTCATGCTGGCTGTCATGTGAAGAATAGACGAAAGAGGGGCAGGTGTGGAGGGGGAAGCCCAGAGAGGACGGCCACTGCAGTGCCCAGGGGAGAGGAGGTAATGGCCTAGAACACAGGGGGAATGAGGACAGTCAAGAGGTATCCAGGATGACTTAACACAGATTGGCTGTGAGGTGCAGGAGAGGGAGGGGATGCAGGGTGCGCCTGGGCTTCCTGCTCCAGCATCTGGAGGGCTTGGTGGCGATGGCACTGTGCGGGGAGACTTCAGACCTGGAGGATGAGTGGATGCTCCAAGAGGTCTCGCGTTCACTTTTGAAGCACACAAATTTGAAGTTTGAAAGCACACAGGTGGATGTGGGAAAATCTCACACTGAAGTTTGAAATGTGGGTGGTATAGGGACAAAGTCTACGAGAATGCACGAGATTGTGCAGCGGAGAGGAGGCCGTCGGTGGGCAGGCAGTGGCCTGTTCCAGGAGGAGGAGTAGCAAAGGAGGCTGAGGAGGGCCGAGAGAAGGAGAAGGGACACCAGGATGCTTTGGGCACGGCCGATTCCTAATTATAAGCCCTCCCTCTGAGCTCCCAAACTTTCAAATCTAGAGGTTTATTGTTAAAGAGGGATACTTTTATAGAAAGAAAAAAAAAGAGCCAGATTTTAAATGCCCAGTGTCTGTGATGTCTTTTGATAACTGTCAGCCTTTCTTACCAACCAATAACTGCAATGAACTAGGCGTAGAGTCAGAAATTTTGGATTACGGTGGCTACTAGTTCACTTACTAGCTGTGAATTTAGATAACTGATTTATCCCCCTCCAGCTTTGGTGTTCTCACCTGTGTGTGGAAATGTGAAAACCTAGTCCACAAAAGTGTTTTAAAGTGGAAGATACTTCTCAACATGCCCCATAATGACGATGCATTTAGTAAACAAATATTTGGTGGGTGTCTGCTATGTCCTAGTGCTATGGGTCTAGGCACTGGGAATACTGGAGAACAAGCCGTGTAAAGTCTGAGCTCATGTGGAGTTTGACTTCAAAAAAGGAAGTAAACAATAAACAAGTCAGTCAACTAAATAAAATAGGTTTCACAGTGGATAGTCACTTGGAGGGTAGGGATGGGCAATTTTAGACAGGATAGTCAGCCAGCGCATTTCTGAGAAAACAGCATTTGTTCTGAGACCTGAATGGCCAGAAGTACCTAGACATGGAAAGATCAGACATGGAAAGAACATTCTAGGCAGAGTCAAGGACAAGGGCGAAAAGGCTCAGAATCAGGAAGGAACTGGGTGAGTTTGAGGAAGGAGGCCAGGGGAGGTTGGTATCAGATGTACTGGTGTCCCCGTACGCTCCCAAGGCTCACGGTTCCTCTCTATCTGTGATACTCAATCCGCAGTGTGGGTGCTGTTGGATTAAATTAGGCAGGAAGGAAGATAATCAAGAATTTGGCCTCATTTAATTTCCAAGTCTACGTGCTAGAGTGAAATTGTATCTCCTACTGAAGGCAGCAACCATTGATTACTAAAGGCAGCAACTATTGATTATCCACACAGCTGGGTAACAATTCTGCTTGCTAGTAGCAACACTCAAAGCTTCTGGACACTCAAAACATCCTCTAGTCCCCTGTTCCCCTCTTCTCACCAATTGTGTCTTGTTTTGCCCCTTCTGCCTCATGTGGATCACGACTACCATGCATTTCATCTCTGCCTCTTCCTCGTTCCACAGGGCAAATGCTATGGGTCAATTGTGTATGTATTATTATTGTTTTTATCTTTTTTAATCTTTTTTATAAACCCATTTATCCTGGAGGTCCAAACTTCTTTTGCCTCTTGAGGATAATTTTTCTCTTCCCCTACATAGATTGTGTAAATTGTGAAATATAACACTCAACCAGAAAAGTATACAAAAGAATTTACTATTTGTAGTTAATGTCACTTAACTATCCTGTAAAAATATTTCCAAACCTCACATAATTTCACAATAAATTATAATCCATTTTCAGTTGTTTGCAGCTAATTCATATATATTTTATTTCTTTAACTAGACTGTAAACGACTCGAGGTCAGGGGTCATTTCTTAAGTGCCTTTTCATCCTCTCCATTAGTGTACCAACATCATCGCAGAATCTTGTTAAAATAAGTATATCCAGGCTAGGGCCCCACAGATTGTGATTCACCAGTCTGAGGACAGGTCTGCATTTTAAGTAAACTCGTCAATTGATTCTGAGCTTGTATTTACACGATTACACTTGGACAATCATTGCTTTTCACTCTCACACAAGACTGAATTACCTTCTTAGTAGTTATTCAATAACTACCTAAAAATAATTTTTTCATCATTAGACATTCTGGGTTCTAATAAACATAGCATTTCCTAATAGTTTCTTCAATGAAATCCTTGAAACCAGTTGGATTTATTTACTTGTTGAAAATCAATAATTCAGCTAACTTCAACGTTCGTGCAGTCTTGACCCAGGCCCAGCATTCAGCTGATACCTGAACCATAAACCACTGCCTATTTCTCTTCTGGAATTTTTGCAGTTAAACAAAAGCACAAACATGCTTGATGATCATTATTTGTGATAATCTAGAAAAAACAGAAAAAAATTAGTAAATAAGGGAGAGTAAAATGCAGAATAGAAACTCTGGGAGATTAAAAAATTTTTTTCCTCTCTTTTCCACATTTCATAATGTGCTTATATGTTGCACTAATATAAGTTAAATTTACTTTTCAACTCTGTAAAGCATTTACTGAAAACTTGTTTGGCCTTACGAGTTGGAAGCCTGGGTGGGGCGGCGGGTGGGGTGACACCACAATCTTCGGCTAACAATGTGCAGGGTACGCGTGCTTTCCATGGCTGACAGATGTTCTAACCTGCTCCCTCACAAGTCATCTCATTTCTTATCTTATCTATACTACTTTTGAGCTTTATTTTAGGCTGCTTAAATTCATTGTCAAGTTTAGCAAGGGCTTTTTGGTTTGTAAAATGTGCAAATTGAAAATAGGATGATAAAATGTATAGGTAGAACATTTTTTTTTAAAAAGACAATTGATAAAGGGAGATGTTATCGGTTGAATTGTCTCCCTCAAAAATATATGTTGAGGTCCTGACTCCCCCTATTTCTCCCTGAACCCCCACCTGTGAATGAGACTTTGTTTGGAAATAGAGTCTTTGCAGATGTAATCAAGTTAAAAGGAAGTCCTACTGGATTGAGGTGGGTCCTAATCCAAGGACTGATGCCCTTACAAGAAGAGGGCAATTTGGACGCAGACCCCCATGGAGAAGGCCATGTAAAGATGGAGCAGAGACTGGAGTGATGCATTTACAAAGCAAGGAATGCCAAGGATTGCAGACAACCACCGGAAGTTAGAAGAGGCAAGGAAGGATTCCTCCCCTACAAGCTTCAGAGAGAGCATGCCCCTGCTGACACCAAACCTTGATTTCAGACTTCTAGCCTCCAGAACTGTGCGGAAACACATTTCAGTGTTTTAAACTACTCAGTTTGCGGTACTTTGTGATGACAGCCCCAGGACACTAATATAGGAGAAAATGTCAATTACATTTATGCTGAAAAATATCAAGTCTTGATCTAATAGAATATGGTCCTTGGGACTGGCCCCGTGGCCGAGTGGTTAAGATCACACGCTCTGCTGCAGGCGGCCCAGTGTTTTGTTGGTTTGAATCCTGGGTGCGGACATGGCACTGCTCATCAAACCACGCTGAGGCAGCGTCCCACATGCCACAACTAGAAGGACCCACAACGAAGAATATAAAGCTATGTACCGGGGGGCTTTGGGGAGAAAAAGGAAAAAATAAAATCTTTAGAATATGGTCCAGTCCTAGTCAGGGAATATGGGAATTTCAGTACGATAGAGGTTGAACTAATTCAAAAAGATATAGGCACCCCTATGTTCATTGCAGCATTATTCACATTAGCCAAGACTTGGAAGCCACCCAAGTGCCCATCAACGGATGAATGGATAAAGAAGTTGTGGTATATATATATGCAGGGGAACACCACTCAGCCACAAGAAAAGACAAAATTGTGCCATTTTCAACGACATGGATGGACCTTGAGGGTGTTAAGCTAAGTGAAATAAGTCAGACAGAGAAAAACACTGTACGATTTCACTCATGTGTGGAAGATAAACAAACACACAAACAATGAAAACAGATTAGTGGTTACCAGAGGGGTAGCGGGTGGGGGAGAGTGAAAGGTGTAAAGAGGCACATATGTATGGTAACAGATGGAAACTAGACTATTGGTGGTGAACATGATGCAGTCTGTACAGAAACTGAAACATAGTAATGTACACCTGAAATTTACACAATTTTATAAACCAATGTGACCTCAAAAAAAAAAGACAAGACAGAGTTTGAAATAGTGACAGTCTTTGCTGACGCCATCATCTTGTATGAGAACTACCATAATACATATCTTCACAATTTACACTGTCTCTGGTCTTAGCTTGACTAATCTAGTCCCACTGCAGCCAGAGTGAGCTTTCTAGAATCTGATCATGTCACTCACACCCACATGCTTAAAGCCTTCAGTGCCTCTATTTCACCCATTCACAATAATGCACCACCTCCTCAAGTGGCTTCTTGTCCCCTTCACCTCTCACCACTCCCCACCTCACACTGCTCTTCAGTCTCTGCATAGAACATATTTCTTCCCTTTGGCCTCATCACTTGGCGAACTCCTATGCGTGCCTCAAGTCTTTATGTAGGTGTCCTTTCCTGCTTAATTGCCCTCCCGGGTAGAGCTGTAGTCCATCATAACTTCCGCAGCACAGCCTTGACGCACATCTTATTGCACCTGCCTGTGTTCTTATCTATATCGTCCTCCAGCCTTGCTCCTCAAAGTGACATCCATAGACCAGAAGCATTAGCATCACTAGAGTCTGCTTAAGATGCAGAATCTTAAGCCCCGCCAGATCTCTAAAATCAGATGTGCATTTTAACAAGACTCTCAAGTGATTCTCATGCACATTGAATTTGAGAAGTACTGGTCTCTCCAAGCAGGTTCCACGGGGGTAGGCAGCATTGTCTCCCCAGAACCGAGCACAATGTCAGTCTTAAAATAAACATATTTATCTGATCAAGTATCAGGCTGATTTTGTGTTCACACACATGCTATACAGGAAAAAAACAAGTCCTCTTTTATCAGAATAGACAGACTCAAGTCTACAGCCTACATATGTTGTCACAGGCTTCTTGTAAATTCTCTCTCATTCCTCTGTCATATCCTCTTGTTTTCCTGTCAGATCCTATTTTCTGCATGAAATACACGAATGACTATTCTATTACTAATCATGCTTGCTGTTTTGTTTTGTTAGTAATTTTTTTAAGCACTCTAAGTGACAACACAGGCCTGGCCAGATTTGCTCTATCATTTTTGAACTTGGTCCATGAAAACTGCTACCTTGTAGTAGTTTTAAAACTGTCCTCACCAGGTCTCCCCTTGGCTTTGTTTTCAAACAGATAATAGGGAATTCTAAAGCTTCATGATAAATCTTTATTTTGTCAGTCCCGGTGGTCAAAACAGCCCCCTATGCTTATATTTCTTGCAAGCTCTCATTAAATGATCTATCCCTTTTCCAGAGAAGTATACAGTTAAGAGAGCCTTTTCACACTCAGCTTCTAATTCTCTTAGAATGTTAGATCTGGAAGAGTTTATGGGCCATCTCAAACCCAAACCCTTAAAAAGTCCTCCATAAATGGCTGATTTTGACCCACCTCCGAAGTCCAACCTCCTTCCACTTCTCTCCTCCCTTTTCCTTCCAGCAAGTTGAATTTGCAATTCCCTCAAAGGCACAATTTGCCTAAGGTTTGTATCTAGCGTGGGTCACGTGGCCAACAGCCTTTTATAATGATAATGTCAGAGGACAGGACTATACATCTTTGGCAGGTAAACAATGGCATAATTTGCTATTCTTTTGTGGAATGTATTCATCGAATTTCAGGGTGCCTGACTTGATCAGAAGTTTACTAATTTATCCAATCAGGAAGTTAGTGGTGTTCTTTAAGTATCAAGCCAGTCAAATGAGCCTGGAGAGGGCTCCAGTGGTTTTGGGACTCCAGGTTGAGATAATAGATTTCTAGGTAGCATCTCCGCTGTGGCTGTGCTTCCTGTGTCATGTGGCCGTAACTCCCCAATTCTGTCCACTCTTATCCCTGTGTATTTACCACGCTCCAAACTAAGTTGTTTAAACTCAAAGAGTGGTTCTGTTTCAATCTTTTAACATCGACTATACATCTGCAGGATCAAGTCATAAACAAATACTTGCAGGCCTGTGTTGATTGAAAGATTTAAGGTAAATAAACAAGCTCAAATGCCTACTGGGGCCAGATAATGTAAATGAGAAAGCAAACAGCAGGGAGTGTGGCTCACCGAAGCTCCCGCCCAGGGTCTCTCTAAGGGGAGCAGCTGCAAAGACACTTCTATGCTGCTCCGGAGGGTCTGAAAACGGATCCCAGGTTGTCAGAGCTTCTGATTTTCCAAAAGATGCCAGAAATACCGGCTTTTAATGCAATCTCTCCATTTTTAAATGTTGGTAACCAATTTAATTTTTCACAAGACACTTTGCAGACCAGTACCGAGAACCAAACCAAACACTTCTAGGAAGCCATGCAGCTCTAACAACCAATTTGCAACCTCTGCACTAAATAGTGCAGATAATATAAGAACACTCATTTTCTAAGAAATTGTGATTAGTGGGAAGGCCGCAGTGGGTAAGAGCTCTTGCACATGTGAGCCTGCCTGGGTTCAGATCTGGCAGTGCTCTTTACCTATGAGAGTTCGGGCGACTCACTCAATCTCTATAAACCTCAGTTTTCACACCTGTAAAGTGGCCATGACGGTAAGAATACCAGCTTCCTAGGGTTGTTCTGAGGACAGTAGGAGAAAATATCTGCCGAAGCCCTTAGCATGAAGTGTCCTCAATACCAGTTAGCTCATGCGAATTACTCCTGTCCATAATAATGGAATTATTCAAGGGCCAGTCAAGCATCGTGCGAATAACTGCGGATCGCCATATCTCTCACTCCTCCCTCCACCAAAGCATGTGAAAGTTTTCTATATGAAGACTACTCTTTTTTTGTGTTGCTAAGCATGCAGGACGAGCAATAGCGACCTATCCAGAGGGAATATGCTCGACTTTTTAAATCACAGTCTTGACCCGGGCCGAGAACTAGCCCGCTCTCCCCCATCTACACCCCTCCCCCCCGCCCCGACACGCACCACCTTCTAAATCAAAACAGTGTTTGCCGTCTTGCTCCAGGGTTTCCAATTTGCAGTAACTGCCCAACAGTTTCAATCCGGTGCTTTTCGCACATGGCCTCTGGCATCATCTCTACTGTTATTTAAGTTCTCTTCATTTCACTTCCCCGGAACTAGAGCCCACACTCTCCGAGGTTGAAAACTTTCCTTTTCCGCACTCTTTCCGGGGTTGGTTTACAGAAGTTTCTAATTGCCCATTTATGATAAGGACGAAGCTCCTGGCCTCCCCACCCCCACCTTTCCCGCTAGGAGAACCTTTCTCCTCTCGGACTCCTAGAGCCCGCCACAACTGCAGCCGACTCCACGTCGGAGCTTGCAGAGTCTCTGTCTCAACCTCCTTCTCCGCCACCCCCGTTTGTTAAAGAAGCCATTTCGGGGCTGGCCACGGGCTCGCCCGCCGAGAGCCCTACGCCCCCCGCCGCGGGTCGGCGCCGCCGCGAGTCGGGAGCGTGCCGCAGCAGGTCGCGCCGGTGGCCGGGCTCCGAACGGGGACAAGGGCGGGGACAGGGGCGGACCCTGGCGCCAAGTTTCCCTACGTCACTGGGAAGTCCCCGTAAGATCAGAGCGCGGGCCGGGGCGGGCGCCGGGAGCTCAGAGGTTCTGGCGCGCGCACGGAGCAGCGTCTTTAGCTTCGCTCTGCCCGCCGCCCAGCGCGCAGCTCGCCGCCTGCACACCCGAGGTTGTACCCCCTCTTTGGGGCACTGAGTTGCCAGGGACTCTGAGAAGAGCTCCTGCCGCTGTTTGCCAGGATGCCTACAAGGAAGGCGCGTAAGTCTGGGCAGCCGAGCCCCACGCGAGCCCCGGCAGGTAGGGACCAGCTGGGGCCCCTGGAGATCCTGGCGGGGTCGGGGTCCGGGGTCCAGGTCTCAGGCCGGACGAGGTCAGCCCGTCCGCACCGGGTCTCAAAATCGAGCCAGGTCTGTGCCGTGCACGTGCTTTCGGGGCGCCTCCAGGAAGTTGTTCAGGGGTTTTAGCCGGGACCGTGGAGATGGCGAGGGAGGGAGCCCGGTGTGCGACTGGGATGATGCTGCATTTTAGCGGATGCAGAAAGCCTCTCCATCGCTCGCCTTCCATCCCTACTCGCCCTGCCCCGGGGCCACGCGGAGAAAAAGTGCGAGTGCGGGCGACAGCCAAGAGGAGAAAGTCCTTGTCGGGGCAGGTGAGGGCGGGAGAGGCTCCAGGAGCTGCCTGGCCTCCCAGCGCTTCTTGAAACAGGCCCTTTTCCTCCGGAGTCAGTCGTGGCCCTTGGCGGGCTCTGCTCTGCTCGTTGCCACTCTCTCCACCCCGAGCACGAACAAGAGCAGTAATAACGTTTGATACTTTCACAGCCCTTCCACAAAGAACTGATGGAGGGGTGTGGAGGCCCCACAGGGACCACTGCATTCAGGAGCCCGGAAAGTCTTGCTTCTTTGTTAAGAGTGTAACATTTTAACAATCGATATTAGTTGCAGAGAGGGGACAGGAGAAGAACAGTTGGTCCCCAATTTTTTTAATCCATCCATCCTCCTTTCACCCCCTGCCCCCTATAGAGCCCCATCGAATAACTTTTCAGGTCAGCTCCCCCCCCTTTATAAATCTTACCCGACAAGGCGGCTATCTGCTAAGGGGCAGCCGCAGAGGCGACAGTAGGGCTCGGCTGGAAATCCCTGTGAGTCTTACTGCTATTACATCAGACTGTGATAGGCCCCCTTTTAATTTAGTTTCATTTTATAGAGCCCGTGGGGCGTGCAAAGAAAGTGGTACGTTTCCAGTGTGGCCATGGCTAAGTTGGCACCAGGCTGCTGTCTGGGTCTCCCTTGGGAGAGAAAAAGCTTTGTCCACCTTTTGTGATGGCCCAAGACTTCTAATCATGTTTTCAAAAGGTCTAACCTATGCATAACCTCACTGATCCAACCTAGTCCCAAATCACAAGAAACAGCAGCAAGGTCCCTCTTAAACTTGATTAGATAGTAATAATTTTAATTGAGATATCAGTGACCTAGAACGTTGGATTAGTTTTTTGTGTACAACATAATGATTTGGTATATGTTTATATGGTGACATAATTACCCCAAGAAGCTTAGTTAACAGTCACCACACATAATTACAAATTTTTAAAAACGATTAGTACGTTTATAGATGTGTAACTGTAACAACAAGGTTAAGGAAACAACTAGGAGCTTCTTTTTGCCCTTTTTTTTGGTGAAAGGGATAATTTTTCCTTTTATAATTCAGGGCTTCCAAAATTTCATGTTGGATGATAATTATTTTTTTAGGATAATTATGTTTTTGGTGTGTTCATATATCCCACTCAATGAAAAGAACATGTGTTTATAAATACTTCTCAAAATGTTTGACTCTGTAGCCTAAAAGAATGGCATCTTAGGAGATTTATTAGGTCTCTTGTTAGGGATTATGAAAATTTCACCCACCTCTTGTAGAAAGAGAAATTGGTTGAAATGTAGATTTAAAAATCTGCTTTACCATACATTTGCAGTTTTCATTTATTTTGAGCCTAAATAGAGTCTTTGCAGGGTCTATTTACAAAATAAACTGGATTTTAATTTGTGGTCATAATGATTTTTAATGTTCATAATCATGATCTTAAAGTGGACCAAAAAGAGTCTAAGTTGCTCTTTGAAATATCCAAGAAAATTGAAATTATGGTCAGTATAGATTTGGTGTTAATTTCATTTACCCAAAAATATCTACTTGGAAATTAGATTATAAGCATTATTTTTCTTGTTAATATTCAGTTAATTATAATATCTCAATTCTAAAAAGTAGTTAACATGAGATAGATGTCACTTATTTTCTGCTTACCTCATCTCCATAAAAGCAATGGATTGGTGCAGATTGGGCTCATACGAAGAATTTGGCTCAGAGTAAAATGCAAACTTCTAAATTATTTTAGAGAATGTGATCTTAACTTTGGAATAAGATTTTATGAGTCTTTTATGAGAAAATTTCAATGAGTTTTTCCAATGAGGAAAGAATACATTTATTTAGATTGGCCTATTAATGAGGGCATAATCCGAGCTATGACTTCTTGCCATTTAAAGATAAATCCTACTTGAAAACAACACAAGAGTTTAGAATTTGACTTCTGTTCCCCCAACCAACCTTAAATGAGAGAGAAAAGGATGACATCACCTTTTAAGTCTGGCAAAGGCTTACTCACTCTTTGTGGTGTTTGACACTTTAAATGGCCGTATGTGAAAGTAAGATACTATTTGCCTCATCCAGAATGCTTTTAAAAAAAATGTTTCAAAGTAAATGTCTTTTTTCTTACCTTAACTATTTTTTTTTGTTTATGAGTCACAATGTGTTATCTTATGTCGTGAGTGTGTGTTCTAAGTAGCCTTTCTCACATTCAGAAAACAAGTGTACATAAAGCTGAAGTTAAGAGAAATGCTTCATGGAATAAATACTCAATTTATCCTTTGGCTGGGCAGAACCTTGCTGGCTGCAGTTTGTAATATCGTCAGTGTAATTTGCATGTCTTGCTTTCCTTTTCAGAGCTTGAGGCTGAGTGTGCCATTCAAATTAGGAGAATTGGAGACAAACTGAATTTCCGGCAGAAACTTCTGAATCTCATAGCCAAACTCTTCCGCTCAGGAACCTGACTGCTCCAGGAGCCTCTGGATGAGGAGACCCCCTTAAAATGGAAGGTGTTGATCCCCATCAATTAGAGGAGAGACTGTCTTGACGTGGAGAGCAATGTGAAGGCACTCTTGTTCGCTTTTGGATGCCCTTGGAAACGAAGATAGAATACGTCAAAAATGAATTTCTGTTGGAGGTTTCCCAGAAGTCATTCTTTGGGATATGAGAACATTGTAAAACCACTTTGTTTATTTTAAAACAAGAATGGAGGAACTTTGAAAATAGGGAATTAAGTATGTATACATTTTGTTTTGCTTAGGGAATCGTTGTAGTATTTTTGCTGAAAGTTGCTGCTCAGCCTAGCATAAAGAGGAGTTGACAAATGGTTAGACTTGGTGGGGTCAGCAAACGGAGGATGTTCAGTGTTTGCTTCTACTTTTGGATGACGACTCCAGAACAGTGTATATTTGGTTTATATATATAATTTTTTTAAAAGTAAAAGTTTCCTTCTGAGAACACTGAATGTCATAGTGAATGTCGATTTTATAGGTCACTACAAATTATAAAATAACCTGGTAGTTTGTTTCTTTTGACTCAAAATGTATTGCTTCTGTTCAGAGGACCTTTCATTAAATGTGTTCCTGTGGGCCACAACTGGAAAGTGTCTACTTTGAAAAAACTCGATAGACGTATAGGAATGTTACTTGGTGCCAGTAAAATTCTTGCAGGTTGAATATTGAAGGATAAAGAGTATGGGGATTTTTGCACAACCAGGAATAATGAAAAAAAAATGAATTCGATTTTTTACTGTTGTAATTAAAACTTTGCAAAACAAATGTTCTATAGTAACTGTTGGTAAGGAGATGAACGTGTTTCCTACAGAAGTTTTTAAAATCTATAAAATGCCCTTTCTCATGCTAGTCAACTAGTAAGCAGCCTATATAAAGTGATCTTTTAGGAGAAATTAAGCATGTTTCATAATTGGGATTTACTTTTTTTTTTTTTAAAAAAGGAACAGATTGCTCATCCAGAATGAAAATCCATTTACATACATGAATATATATACACATATATAATTTGCATTAGAGTAATATTAATATGTAGAGTCTGAGAAGAGTTTCACGTATTTCATTTTTTAAAAATTATTAAGAGGCCAGGCTATCAAAAAAGTCCCCAAATATATGAAAAAGAAGTAATAATGTCATGATTAAATTTCAGCAGGAATAATTTTATTTATTTTACCTATTTATAATTAAAATATTTTTTGTTTAGTTTAAAATGTCTGTTAGTGAAAAGTTCAGTTTTGGGTTATGAGACTAGGGTTTCATAACTACTTGAACTCTTACAGTAAGAATGTTTTAATATAGGCTGTAGTCACTTTAGACGAAAAATTACCTCAGCATCTGTTTTCCTTCAGTATTACTTAAAGCTGTTAGTTTATTTAGTTGCAAAGTTTTTGTTTTTTTTGCTCTCTCTGCCTAGAGGCAGATACTTTGCTATATGGATATTTATGGCCTGTAACTCTATTTATACATATATATTCATTAAACCTGATACTGTAGCTGTAAACTATTAAAAATTATTACCACTCTTTTCTGTGTGTTTATTTTTTCATCCTGTAAGCTCCTGAGTGTTCATTACGAAACCAGAATATTTTAACTGGTTTCCATCAGCGCCGTCTCTGTCCTAGTTCCGTGGCAGGAATAGAGAATGCAGGAGCATTTGGCAGCATTTCTGCTGTCAAGGGACTTACACTGTACTTGGGAGAGGCAATAGTGAAAAATAGGGAATGAATGCCAGGCAGGGTCTTGAGTCCTGCTGAGTGCCTTCCACCAATGCCGGGAGAGTGCTTTCTTTGAAGTAGCTCACAGAGGTTCATGATCTAATTAGAGGCATGGTCAGCCTGCGTCCTTGGCTGCTCCTGAGCCTGTCTGCCAGGCAAGAGGAGCTTCTGTGCAGTTTCCTCTAGGTGACCTCATGCTTCTCCCTTCCTCTGCCCCAGCGGCAAGTATTGCTTCATCTGAAGCGAGTCATGTGCAGAAGTAGGTGTAACTCAAGTGGCCTTCCTGTTTGAGTGTGAGAACTAAAAAGATACCCCAAATTTGCAGCTTCGATCTATCTAGGAGCCACACCTTCAACCACCCCTGCTTTCAGAAAGAGTATGCGAGATCTTGAGTGTAAATTGCCTCCCTTAGATGGGGAGGGAGAGGAAGAGCTGCAAGGGGAAGCTGACGAGACGGCAGCTGGAGAGCTGGGGATGAAGGTGCCCTGGAGAAAGATGCGAGACGGCAGCTAGAGAGCTGGGGATGAAGGTGCCCTGGAGAAAGATGCGAGACGGCAGCTAGAGAGCTGGGGATGAAGGTGCCCTGGAGAAAGATGCGAGACGGCAGCTAGAGAGCTGGGGATGAAGGTGCCCTGGAGAAAGATGCGAGACGGCAGCTAGAGAGCTGGGGATGAAGGTGCCCTGGAGAAAGATGCGAGACGGCAGCTAGAGAGCTGGGGATGAAGGTGCCCTGGAGAAAGATGCGAACCAAAGCCACCAGCTCCTCCAGGGGAAGCACTTAGTATTGCAGGAGTAGGAGGGGGAGATTGGCTTCACAAAGAGTGGGGTCCATCTGCGCCACTTGATTTGAGGGTCACTGGAAGAGTAACTCCTACTCCTAAGGCTGCATAGCCGGAATTGAACCGTTGGTGTTCATTTTGCTGAAAGTACCCTTGACACTCATATAAGGAGTAACACAGGAAGGCTGGGGCACAATTCACAGTCTTCAGGTCTGAGAACTATATTTTCACATTAAAAAATTCCCAAGATGTCTACATAATTGTAATTGTATCTGATGACTGACTGACAAAAAGCTTCTAGGAATTAAAAAATTTGACTTGCATTTATATTTAAAAGAAATCCTCAATAGTCTATTTGCAAAGCATCTATCTATCTATCCATCTACTTATCTCTGTGTCTATGAATGAGACAAGTTGTTCTTCTGTCCAAAGATCCTGTGTGCTGTGATTTGGATTTTTTAATCCCTTGGAATAACTCTGCCCACATGTACACACAGCACTGGACAGGAACAGCATAAATGGTGAAAATCCTGTCAAACTCAAACCTTTGTCAGAGGGAATGATCCACCAGGAATATAACTGACATCTGGAAAATAGATTGGTGACCGGGAGTGATGGGGTGCAAAGAGCACCCCACGTTGGAATCCTGAAGCTGGGCTTCCAAGGCAAAACTGTTAATGAACTGTGTGACTTGAGCAAGGCAGTCTGTCTGAGCCAGCGATTCCTCTGAAATCAAGAGACTCAGATCATCTTTAAGGGCACTTGTGGTTTGAAACAAAAATTGGGGTGACAAAGGAGTCTAAAGAAGGTTGGCCAGCACACTCCCGGTCCTACAGTCCCACTCTCAACCTCACTTCAGACAGTATAAGAGAGAAGTGAAGGGTTTGCAAGACGAAGTCAGGGAGTAGCTGTGAAAAGCCAAAGGAAAACAAAAAAAATCTGTTTCTGGATTCTTGCAAACATTGATTCTAAGTCCTGGAGGAGGTCGGGTCGAGCTTCTTGGACTTGTAAGCATTTTCTTGGAAATGAGAGTTCCCCGTGCATTCTGGCTTCCTTGATAGTGCTGTTGCTGTCAGGGCTGCTGCTTATATGGAGCCAAAAATAGATGGAGTCACCTGACAGAACACACCCTACCACATAATCACTTGAATATCCGAGTGTAATAGGTCATGGTTCAAGAGCAAAACCTTTGTCAATACCATCCAGGCACTAATTTTAGCTTCTCCTTTGTGGGCTTTCAGAAATCAGTTTAACAAATTCAGAGTCGAACAGTCACCCTCACTGTCTTATTCCAAATCAGCTACTTTTTATTTTTTGGTGAGGAAGATTGGCCCTGAACTAACATCCATTGCCAATCTTCCTCTTTTTGCTTGAGGAAGATTGTTGCTGAGCTAATATCCATGCCAATCTTCCTCTTTTTTGTATGTGAGACACTGCCACAGCATGGATTAATGAGCAGTGTATAGGTCTGTGTCTGTGATCCAAACCTGTGAACCCTGGGCCACCAAAACGGAGCACACGAACTTACCACCAGGTAAGTTCACCACCAGGTCGGCCCCCAAATCGGCTACTTTTTAAAACACCAGAGAAATGGGAGAATTGATGAGGATTTAGGATGCCTTCATTTAGTTAAGTCTGGGTCCCAGATGGACCCCTAGACATATTCAATACTCTCTGTGGTTAGAAACTACACAGTGCAAGGAGCCTGGGCCTGGGTTTAGGTTGCAAATAAAATGTGCGAATGACCCCTTGGTGTTTCTTGTGCCTCAGAAAAAGGCTTCTCTTTTTCTGTCATGCTCTCTCACTAGTGATCTCTAATGAACTTAGGAGATTTGCTCATTTCCAAGTCCACATCTTTACTCCACTGTGTTCAGAACGACAAAGTTCCTCTCCCCACAATGGTCATTGGCTGCTGACTTTGGAATCAGGCAGTTGTTTTGCTACTTACTCTCTGCAGAACTGTGGATAAATTGCTTGATGTCTATTTTCTTATAAAATGGTGTAAAATACACCCATTTCAAACCATCTGGAGAATCAGGTGAGGTGAGAATGGGCATGGTGTCTGGCTCACAGCTATGCTCAGTAAGTGCCGGTTAGCATTCCCTTCAAGATGGAGGGTTGGATATTAGCTTCTTTACAAAGGTGTGGAAGCTCTGGCCCAATTAAGATTATTAGACTAAAATGAAACCTTTTGAAGGAAGGCGGTAGGGGAGTGGTGGACCTGGAGAGGAAGTGGCAGTTTTTCCCTTGATGAGGCCATCTGTTTTTAATTTGTAACCTCTTGGTGATGGTAAAACATTTATTTTCACCTGAACATGAATACTGTTGAATTGCCCGAAGCCCCTTGCACATATTCAAATAAAAATTTGAGTCCTGATTTATGTAATACCACCTCAAGAAATAGGAAGAAGGTCCTGTCTGGTTATTTTGGACTTAACTAGATTTGAGTAAGGCTATTTTCAGGGCGGAATCCTGAAGAGCGGGCTCGCCCCTGAGATGAAACAGAAAATTTGGTAATTTGCAGGATGGAGGTCAAATCCTGGCTGCTTTTGTTTTTGGCTTTAGGGAACATGAGTTGAGTTCACCCACAGGGTTTCTATAGGGCTGCTTTGAGTCTGTATTCATGTGAACAAAACTTCCACCAAAAAAAAACTGCTTACTAGTCACCCATCCTGTGCCCAGCACTTTAGAAATATAATTTTATTATTTCACGTAATGCTCACAGTACTCCTATTTGGAAGATATGATTATCTTTCTCATTTTATGGTGGAGGAAACCGCCTCTGAGAATCAGTAATTTCCCCAAAGTCAATTGGCAAATGAGTGGAAGGCACAAGATTTGAACTTGGGCGCCCCTGACCTCAAAGCTGTCTCCTCTTGCCTCTACAGGACAACTGCCTCCCACGTGGGGTTGAGGGAGGGCCCCCAACCCGGAGCAAAGCTGGCTGTTTTCCAGCCCAGCACCTCACTAAATACAGCCAAGTTTTACCCCGCTGGATTTTCTGAGGGTGGAAGGTTGATTATTAAACCAGCTGATACGTGAAAAATACTGATAAGTGTGGCACCAGTTCGCATTCCTCTAGTGCAGCACGGCCGCTAGCTGCTTTCCAACCTTCCAGCAATGAACATGCAACCTCAGGAAACTGTCTTGCCAGGGTGAGGCTGTAGGGAAGGTAAGGCCGCTTCTCATCCCCGGGAGGGATTTTGTGATGGACAAGCATGGAATTAATTCTGAAAGACACACGCTCCCCACTGGCGCGCTTTATACCAGCTAACATGCAAACAACGCCTACCGAGACTGAGCTGCAGGAGCTGTTTGTCATGGGAAAGGAAGGGATTCAAAGAAGCCTATCAAAACAGCAATTTGTGTGTTTTGTCGGCTGCCCCGCTGCGTCTGCCTTATTTCAGCAAAGCCAAGCGGAGGTTAGGAAGGAAGAAGAAATTGTTGCCGCCATTTTTCCTTTTTAACCAAACAATAGAGAACATCTGAATTAACCAGTCTGCATTCTTGATGATTCATCTGGACAAGTGTTGGAGGAGGGGCAGGGAGCAATGGGTGGCTGTGTCGATTATGAAATCCTTTGGTTTTACGAAGTTTACTTTTTAGTAAGAGATTCCCAGATCCTCTGTCTTCAGGAAAGATACACATTTATCGGTCCATCAGAATGCAGAGGTGGAAAACACCCTCTTTTGCTCATCTCCAAAAAAAGAGACACATACAGCACAACACAGCACCTGCTACAAAAGTCAGAGACAGGCTCCTGTCCTCCTTTTGAAATTTTTACTGGTGTCGCATCAAAAAGAACAGATTTTTGAGAACTAGCAAATCAGGGCTAAAACTTTTATTTAACTTTCAAAATATAGTTATAGAAGAATATAAGGAAGTCAGGCTAATACTTCACAGATGACTCCTTGGGCCCTGGGAAAGTACCAGCCTGGACGATAAATCTGGGTTTTTCTTCCAGACTTCAAATTCACGTAAAGGAGGAGAAAGATAGGAATGTGGCCTAGGTGTGGCTGACTTGCAAACCCCACTTTTTCAAGAACAAACTGGTGAAATTGAAAAGTGTGTATTTCTACATGTTTAGAAACACACTCTGCAATAATTTTCAACCCAAATCATCTACGGTTACATTGGAATTCTCTTCATAATAAGCATTGCTGGCAGGACAGAGATATCAGCCGCTTTCTTTATTGCAACAGTTTACTGTTTCATCCCTAAAGGCGATGGAAAGTCCTCTGGTCCGGGTTTGCCTGGGAGTGTCCCGGTTTGGAAACTGAAAGTAACATCCTGGAAATGCCCTCTGTTCTGGGCAAACCGGGATAGCTGGTCACCTTTGTGTGGTTGTACTCTGAGGATCTCCATCTAAATAAACTATATCCCACTTCTTTTTTTCACTTTTGTCTCATTTGTGAGAAGGGGATAAATGTAACTCCCCAGTCGTGTGGAATCACAGGGTTCATAGGGGGATTAAAAGAGGTGATGGATACAATGCTCTCAGCCCAGGGCCTTGCAGGTAGTAAGCCCTCAGTCAATGGTTGCTAAAAAAAGAAACAAACAAACAACAACTCTGGGGGGATTACAAAGAGTTTACAACAGCCTAATGTTATTGTGCTTTTGTTGGAATTAAGTGAATGGAGTGAAGAGATGGAGAAAGCATCCTCCCCGACTTCTGGACCTTACAGTTTAGTTGAGGAGACAGATGAGCACAGCTAGATGAAGCATTTGCAAATGGTCCAGAGTGAACAGTTATAAACCATGAAGGTGTTCACTGAAGAAAAGAAAAAAGTGAAGTTGGGTCAGGTATTTTTGATTTCAAATAAAGAAAGATGTTGTTTATCAGATAAGTTATGTCACTCTCAAAATCACCAGTGACACAGAGATCTCAACAGGCAGATCTACCAAGTTATCATGGGGACGCTTCTCCCAAGGTTAGTCCTCCTTGATTGACTTCCTCAAACACACAGTATTTTTATCATTTTGTAATCTGTCTTCCATCTCTGTTTTTTCATAGATATTGTTTTCTTAAAGGTCTCTGGCAGCCTCATTGCCACATCCCAAGGCCTCTTTGTATATTGCATCATGCTCAACCTCTGAGAGCCTCACCTCCTCCTTCAAACTTATGTAAAGTGATTAGCATACCGCACCATGTGCCTTGGTTCTCTTAACTCTTAGCAAGTTCCTCTTTCCTCTTGGTCTTTAAATGTCAGTTTCCCAAGTTTCTGCTTTCAACATGTTCTCTAAGAGTAATGACCTCACGTGCTCCCTTTAAGCTAATTAATCTCCAATTTTCATCTCCATCTGGCTTCTCCCTCCAGCAGCTGACTTTGTCATCATGCTAGATTTCTTCACTTTCTAAGATTGGTTTACAGTTTTTATTAACTTTGGGTTTTTTCCTTCTTGTCTTTGCTTCTCAAATCTCTATTATTCTTCAATGCCAATGTCAAAAGCCTTTTCCTCTGAGAATTCTTTTCAGATTGCCCAGATCAAAAAAGACACCTCGTTTTTTATTTTTCCATAGAACATTTTTCTTATCATTACACTTATTTCACTCACATTTATGTTAATAGATCTTATGTCTGCTTCTCCAACTTGATTATAAGCTCCCACAGGTATAACATAGATCTACTTTGTTTTTTAATCTCTTGCATCACTGAGCAAGATGGCATTCATTCATTTACTTGTTCATTCATTCATCCATAAAATAATTTTTGACCACATGTGCCAAGAACTACATTTGACACTAGAGATACAAAGATAAAATAACCAAGAACACATGTTGTAACCTTGAATGTCTCAAAGTTTAGTGGGGACATCAAGACAAAAACAGATAATTACAATTAATCTTTTAGGTACAGTGCTGAGAGGTGAGCACAAAGTGCTGTGGGAGTTCTGAGGCTCACAAAGTGTGTGCGTGCATGTGCGTGTGTGTGTTTGGCAGCAGGTATTGAAGTCTTCCTGGAATAGATGTTGCATGAGATGAGTGTATTGGGTATATATTGCTGTGTAACACATTATCCCCAAATTTAGCTTAAAACAATACCGATTTACTATCTCATAGTTTCTGTGGGGTCTAGGCATGGATTGGGAGATCTTCTGCTCCAGGGTCTCTCACAAGGCTGCAATCAAGGTGTTGACTAGGGCTGTGGTCTCAGCTGAAGGCTTAGATGGGCAAGGGTCTACTTCTAAGCTCTCTTATGTGGTTGTTGGAAGGATTTTTTCTTCGACAGTTTTTCGACTGAAGGCCTCAGTGCTTAACTGGAAGTTGGCTAGAGGCCACCCTCAATTTCCTGCCACATGGGCTTCTCCAGCTTGCTTCATCAGAGCAAGGATTCAAGAAGAACGAGACAGGGCCCAGCCTAGTGGCATAGGGGTTAGGTTTGTGTGCTCTGCTTTGGCAGCCCGGGATTCACTGGTTTGGATCCTGAGCACAGACCTAGCACCGCTTGTCAAGCCATGCTGAGGCAGCATGCCACATCAAAGAACTAAAAGGATGTACAACTAGAATATACAATTAGGTACTGGGGCTTTGGGGAAGGAAAAAAAAGAGGAAGATTGACAACAGATGTTAGCTCAGGGCCAATGTTCCTCACAGAAAAGCAAAAAAAAAAAGAAAGAAAGAAAGAAGAATGAGACAGAGAAAAAGAGCCACCAAAAACCAGATGGAAGTCATTGTCTTTCATAACCTAATCATGGAAATGACATCTCATTGCTTTTTGCTATATTCTATTTGTTAGAAATAAGTCACTGGGTTCAACAACACTCAAAGGGAGGAGACCACACAGGTCATGAATACCAGAAACTGGACATTATTGAAATCCATTTTCAAAGACTGTCCACCACCACAACGAGTCTTAGAGAATGAGAAGTAAACTGGTTCATTTCTCTCAGAGGAACCAGCATGAGCAAATGCGTGATTAGGGTAACAATGCAGCATATGGGACATTTGGTGCTGCTGGATCTTACAGTTTAAGGCAGGAGAGATAAGTAGGACCTGGTTTGTCTTATTAAGGGGCTTGGTCTTTATCTTGTAAAATGATTGTGCTGGTGTAAGTAAGGAGTAACTTGAAAGCTGATTTTTAGACATCTCAGTCTGTGCCTATATAAAGGATGGATTTGAGGAAAGTAAGTCTAAAATCTGAGAAACCACAAAGGATGTTGTTGTGGAAAGATGGTGAGGGCCTCGATGTTGGCTGTGGTTAAGGGTAGAAGAGGGGACTCATCTGAGACATAAAGAAGAGCTAAAGTTGATTGACTTTTATTTCCTGTCCTTGTGGGACATTCCGGTGAAATGTCCATCAGACAGTGTGGATGTACAACTGTGACGCTCAAGGAAGAACTTGGCCCAAAGTTTGGGAGTCATATGAATATCGGTGGTAGTTACAACCGGAAGGGTTGAATAGAGAATGAGATAAAAAATGAACATCAGGGAACACAAAGGCTTTAGGGATGTGTAGACAAAGAGAGGCCTGTAAAGGAAAATAAGAAGGAATAATCATAGTGGTCAAGAGACTATTTGGCGTCACTCAAGTCAGGTGAGGAGAGGAAGTGACCAACAAGGTCAGAGGCAGCAGAGAAGTCCATCAAGATGAAGACTGAACACCACGCACACATTCATGCATTCACTCAAGCCTTTATTAGAGTTTACTTCATGCCAGCCCTGGGATAGGTGTGGGCTGTGAACAAGACAGACATTATCCCTACCCCCAGGGAAGTCATAATCCAATGGGGCAGATGGACATCAGAGACATAATATAAGTGTCCAAAAGAAACAAACAGGGTGCCATGAGTGAAACAACAGGGAACAAAATATTCAAGTAGGGTCTTCCTAAAAAGCAGAGCAGAGAATAGCCTCAGAGTTCCTCTCGAGGGGACCTCTTCATCAAGCCAGGCAGGAAGGCTGGCACGCAGATCCCTAGCAGCTCTCCTCTGTGGCTTCTGCATCCCAGTTTGCTGTTTAAACCCATGGGAAAATACAAGGTATATTCGTTTCCTGGGGCTGCCTTGCAAGGTACCACAAATTAAATGGCTTATAACAACAGACACATTTATTTTCTCACAGTTCTGGAGGCCAGAAATCTGAAATCAAGATGTCAGCAGGGCCACGTTCCCTGGTAGGGAACTGGTGGTTGCTGGCAATCCTTGGCGTTCCTTGACTTCTAGAAACATGTATGACTCCAATCTCTGCCTCTGTAGTGACACGGCATTCTCCCTGTGTGTCGAGGTCTTCACACAGACATTCTCCCTTCTTATAAGGACACCAGCCATACTGGATTAGGGCTCATCCTGATGACCTCATCTTAACTTGATTATATCTACAAAGACCCTTTTTCCAAACAAGGTCACCTTCACAGGTACTGGGAGTTAAAGCTTCAATGTATGTTTTAGGGGACACAATTCAATCCAGAACAGGAGGTATTTATGATAATTAGTAAACGTCACTAAGGCCAGTTTCAACAGAATGATGAATTTTAGTACTAACTAGTGATTTGCCTGAGATCTGCTCAATGAATGCATTTGATAAGATAAATGGCTTGTTGCCTTTCTCATTACTTGTGGTATCTTGCTATTTTCAGAAATGAGAAAATCATTTCTAAGAGTGCTCAGCGCCAAGAGAGGAAGGAGAATATTGACCTGGCTTTTGTTAGCTCATGGTCCTTATTGCTGGGCTGGGGCTCCTCGCCCAGCCTCGCTCCTCATTTGCCTAAAGGAAAGTCTGACCTGGCAGAGGAATCTCAGGGTGTCAGTATCTGCCCTGAAATTGTGTATAAGGAGGTTGTTTGGCTGCAGAGGAGGTCCACTGTCTTTGTCAAGGGAGCCTGTGACTCAGCAATATTTGAGAGCCATTGGACTGGATTGGTGGTGGTTCCTACATTTAGCTGCGCGTGAGAATCCCCTGCCAAGATTTAAAATGCCCCATCTCAACCCCAGAGATCCTCATTCAATTAGTCTGAAGTGGGGCCTGAGCACCAGTAATTTTCAAGCTCTGCAGGTGATTTGTGCAGCCAGGCTGGAGCCACTGCATCAGATGATACCTACCCCTTTCTCCTTTCTGGCATTAATATTCGGATTCTGATCCCATTCAGGCTTTAAGTAAGCAATAGGGCATATCCATCAAAACTGTCAGTGCCAGGCGGGCTTGTTGAGGCCCATGAGTATAATGACCTAAGATGCTTCTGGTGTACATCTCAAGAATTTCCCGCTGGCTTCTGGTGGATTCTGTTGCTGCATGGGGGCAGGCGGCTGGCTCCCGAGGCCTCTCTCCCACTTCCTTTACCATCCTGCTTTCAGGAAAAATCAGCACAACAGAGGGAGACACTGTATAGCTTCTAGGTGTGGTGGGGGCGGCCAAGCGAACCCCCTAACTAGGTGGGGGATGTCAGAGGGAAAGCAGGCAGATGGGAGGTGATGAGGGCGGGGCGTCTAATGTGAATCTGGAAAGTGAGCCAGTTTGCTGATCTGTTGATCCTGAAAATGGGCCCTGGTTGCCTTTGTAGGGTGATTCAGCAGGTTAATTCCAGGAAATGTTTTTTCTTTTCTTTCTTTTTTAATGAGCTGCTGAAGGGGAACAAGCAAACAGGTAAGTTAAGGGGACTGAAAAAGATTTCAGCTTCTGTGTCAGATATGGAAATAGCTTTGTTTAATGAGCTCTCCCTCAAAATAATCTAATGGCCACACTTCTCTACTTTTCTCTGTAGACTGGTATTGTTTAAGCCAGAGGACTCTGTGCCATCGATATACAAACTAAGGCTGGAGAGAGACTCAGATAACAGGCCGGGCCCACAATCACCCAGATGGCCCAGAAATACACACGGCCTCCCTCTGTCGTTTATCTCACCGCGGACAGGAAAGCTGGGTGTGGGGTGTTGTTGTGGATCTGGTCAGGCACATGGCCCCGTGGGATGTACAACTGCCCTGCGGGCAGCTGGGATGAATCAGCCTGCGTTCTTCAGCCAGCACAGCGGGCCTGGCAGGGTGGGGCCAAGTGCAGCTGAGCACAGAAGGCTCTGCAGGGCTCTATTTTAAGCTTCAGGGTCTTGTAACAGGTTCGGTAGGAACTGCATTGTTGGCTGGGGAGCCAGGAGGGATCAAATGCTGTCCCCAGGTCCCTGTTTTAATAGTAGTTTACCCTTTCTGATCGTTTGATGTGTGCTGGCTCCTGCATTAAGTGCTTTGTTAAGTATCATTTTATTTAATCCTTCCAACAACCCACAGGGCTAAGCAGGATTATCTCCACTGTTGTTTAACAAGGGGGGAAATTGGAAGTTAGAAGGTTTGGAAGCTGCCCAAAGTCAGAAGACTGATGCAGAGGTAGAGACAGAACGCAGATCCAAAGTCCGTGTCCTTGGTTTTCATGACAGAGCTGTCTGTGGCCTCCCCCTGTGGCGAATGAATTCAGGGAACATTGCTGAGGGCCTATGATGGGCCAGGTGCTTTGCTGGGCACTGTGGAGGACGGAAATGTGGAGTCACTGGCCTCTAGAAATCCTAACCAGGTAAACTGGAAAGTGTTCATGTTGGTCTCAGTTCTAACTTCACCAGTGGTGTGACCCTGGCTAATTTATTGAGTCCAGGATTCCTTTTTGTTCAGCTATGACATGGAGGTAACAAGACTTTTGTGAATCTAGACCAGAGAAGGGATGGGGACAGAGTGTTGAAAAGTAACACGCTGAGAAAAATGAAGCTTCAGTCATCTCTTGTAAGATACCTGGGTTTCAGCTGGGCTGGTTCCGAAGCTAAGTACACTCGGGCCAAACTCAGGTGTCTTCATGCATCCAAGACACTTCTCTTTCTATTAGACCTCACATTCTGTCAGTCGATTGGCAAATTCTGTCAACTGGACCTTCTGAGTACAGACAGAATATGACCCTTCTCTGTTCTGCTTCAGTCAGAACTGCCACCACGCCGCACCTGGGCCTTGGTAACGGCCCTGCTGGTCTCCTGCTTCTGCCCTTACCGTCTCTTCAATCTCCGCTCACATATCACCATATCAGAGAAGCCTTCACTGGGTAGCCTTTAAAAAACTGCACTATCATTCCCTATGCCCCAACCCTGCTTCTTGCCACTTGGTCTAAATTTGTGGATTGGTTCACAGTCTGATGCCTCCTCTAGAATGTAGGGTCCCTGAGGGCAGTGACCTTGGCTTTTTTGTGTACTGCACTGGCACCAGGAGGTAGAATCTGGCAGGCAATAAATCCTACCATACTTGACCCCTTTCAGTTCATTTTCAACACAGTCTGCCCTTCTCCAACTGCATTTTTAATATTAAAAAAATCAGAATATACAGAAAAGTAGGAAAAAAGGGGAGGAAATTTACCCATAGTGGCAGTCCCAGAAATAATCACTATTAATACATTTAAGACAATTTCAATGTTTTAATATAATTTTAGAGTATTTTAATCACAGAGATCAACCAATCAGCCTTTCATCCCATTTGTTCTGAATTTTGACGTTTTACTTAAAGCATTTGAGTGCTAGGGTGACCTGAATTTGGGGTCCATGCTCAGCATCATTCATAAGTTTAGCCTTATCAGCTAACCTTTAGCCAAATACTTTGAGAATGTTAGATCTAAGAAGCTCATAGTACATTGTGGACTGCTCACTCTGTGTATAATTCCCTGACAACACATGACACTTTATTCACATATTTGCACATTAATTCATCAATAAGCTACTTATTCAGCACCTGCTAGGTGTTGTGTACACAGTTTCCTGTCTCAGTTAGAACCTTGCACTGACGTGGTGTCATCCTTCATGTGAGTTTTCATTGTGCTGACATAGTAGGGCCATCGTGCAGAAGCTGTGGTTGTGGTATGGTGAAGGAAGACGGCTGCCTCATGGCCGGTGGGTGGTTTTTATGATAAAACCCACGACAACCAAGGGGGCAATATTTTGAAGTGGGGAAAGCTTGGATTCAGAAACAGGAGAACCAGGTTTCTGTCCAAGGGTTGCAACTAACTTGCTGAGAGAACTGGGAAAGTCACTCATCCTCCTGCTGCCAATCTCCACACTGAGAGAATGTCAGAGTAGAGGGGGTGTGTGTGTGTGTGTGCGTGTGTGTAATAACTCCTTAAGTCCCATTAAAGATTCATGATCTTGGCTAGTTTTCTTGTGGTTTTCCACCTATTCCATAAGTTGAGTGCAGGAATAACCCAATCCAAACCACCCTCTTACTCAATCAACCAAACCACCAAAACCCATCTCAGCAACTCTCTGTCTCCTGCTCACATTCCGTGGAACAGGCCAAGCAGTGGGGAACAGCCCTTAGCGCTGCTCTGTGTACATTTATGCTGATCTCTGGCTGTTTCTGAATCTGAAGATTTCTTGGTCTTTTTCAGAGCCTCTCTGAAATTAGGGATTTCACCCACCCTAAATAACAGTCTGAGCCAGGACCAAAAAACTGATAGGCGCTTGTAGCTTCCTAACACTCTCAAATGCAAAATGTCTTGCAATGATGAGTCTTGTAGAATATTCTGGCCTTGAAGCCTGACCAGTTATTGCCACTTGTATATCATTTCAAGTCTTTAATGCTTTAAACATACCAGGACTTCTATCTTGTTCAACCTGACGTGAAATAGAGGGAAATTAGTCATCCTCGACTGGCTAATGTGTAATTCTATGTCAAATGTAGTATTCCTAAACCTTGCTCAATTTTGCCTTGTAATCTAAAGAAGAGGCTCCTTCTCTGTAGCTGTAGCTCTCAGGTGAACGTCCCAGATGACATGTGCCTTTGGAATGCCACTACACAGGCCACGCTTCATCTGCAAGAGGACGCCAGCGCCTGGCAACCCGTAAGCCTCGTGTTGTCTCTCAGGGGTGTTTCATTTCACCTGATAGCGGGCAACTTCTCTGTCAAGTACAGTGTGACCACATCATCCTATTGGATTCTTTGCCAACGATTCCCATAGGAGGACAGATTGCCTGTGGCTGTAAATGCTTCCTTAGATAACTTATGGTTCTCTTTGATTGTATTCTCCTCCAGCCAAACATAAAACAAGGGTGACATTTTTCCAGCTCTTTATTTTGATAGTGTGACAGGAAGATTCTTTGATATATTAACTTAGTTTTTGGTGGGTTATTCCACGAACCTTCTGCTGTTTGGGAGACAGAAACTGAGCTCTGTTGCCTCCAGGGAGAATTGTCATAGCATAACCAGAGAAACAAGAACCTAATGCTTGGCTTTTAGTTTCAAAAGCGAACAGCCAGGTGTAAGATGAAAAAGATTTGGAGGAATACGTGGTCAAGCAGAGCCAGTTCTCTCCAGAGAAGATTAAATAAAGTTCGACAGACACAAAAGACTTGAAGATCGGCAGAGTTCAGTGAGGCTGAGGACAAGGGACCAGATGAGATGTTAGCAGGGTCAGCTGAAGCAACACTGCCTGTCTCCAGCAGCAGGAAGCTGTGAAGGAAACTGTGTGGGACCTACAGACTCCAGGCTCTATCCATGAGCATCCTTCATCTCCTACGTGTAGGACCTACAGACTCCAGGCTCTATCCATGAGCATCCTTCATCTCCTACGTGCCATAGGTTTTCTTTCCTTCGGGGAGGTTGCCCATGGGGAACATTTGCCTGTATCCTAAGTCTTTGCCTGGTGTCTTCTTCCTGCTCACTGAGAGAGATCCTCCTTTCTGCAGCTTGGGACATGAAGCTGTTAGGAGGGTGACTTTCTAGTTCCTTTAGTTCTTCCCTTAAAATCCTAATGTACTGCCTCTGCACAGAAGAACATCAGGTGTTGGCAGGCCCTCCGCTTCCAGTCGTCAAACTTCAACAGAACTAGTAGGGATCGTGAAGCTATCAGGATATGAGGCTTGATCAATTTACCAAACAATTGCAAGTTAACTAATTCAAATGTATTAATTCCGTAATCCTTTCAGGCCCACATAAGAACCAGAATTATTCATTGCACTTAAAGAAAACTTAGTTCAAATTATTCACACAATTTAGCATTAATTAATGTATTAATTCATTATAGAACCTAATGGACATTGTCAATTTCACCAAATCAATTTGGGATGATATAACTCTAGAATCATTTCTCTTTATTTGCACTCTTTTCTCCTCTCCTGAAGCTAGGATATTAATACCTGATTTAGTTAGACAAACTCAGTAAGGGATGGTTGAATTTTCTTTCACTTGAGTATTGGTCTGTGTAGGCTAACTGCTATAAACAATCTCAAAATATAAGTGACTTAGCAAAATGGAAAATTCATTTGTTGGTCATGTAAAATCTAATAGTGATGTTCCTGGTTGATAGGCGCTCTAGGCTTCTCTCTTCAAGGGGTGATTCAGGGACTCAGGATCCTTCCATCCTGTGACTTTACTATCTTTTGACGTCAAGGTCACTGTTATGAGCTGAATTGTGTCTCCCATCCCCCCATTCTTATGTTGAACCCTAAGCCCCAGTACTTCAGAATGTGAGTGTATTTGGAGACAGGGCCTTTAAAGAGGTGGTTAAGTTAAGATGAGGGGCTGTTAGGGCAGCCCTAATCCAAGCTGACTGATGTCCTTATAAGAAGAAAAAATTTGGACATATAGGCACTAGGGATGCGCGTGTACAGAGAAAAGACCATGCGAGGGCACAGAGAGAAGGCAGCCGTCTGCAAGCCAAGGAGAGAGGCCTCAGGAGAAACCCTGCCAACACTTTGATCTTGGATTTCTAGCCTGCAGAACCATGAGAAATAAATTCCTGTTGTTTAAGCCACTCAGTCTGGGGTACTTTGTTATGGCAGCCCGAGCAGAAATACAGTCACTTCGTCATTATCCAGAGAACAGATGAGAGAGACTGGAGAATCCCCTCTGGGAGCAATCTGTGGCCAGTCTGTCAGTGGTCTGAGTGGAGAATATCTTTCCCATCTCTATTCTCTGGCCCAGAATTTAGTCACAAGTGGTGGCAGTGTCATAAGTGTTCACTTATAATTATTCGTTAAATTGCCCATATATGTTTTGGACACACTTTGATACATATGGTGTATATCTAAGTGAAAAAATTAAAAAACAAAAAACTTAGGGAGAAATCATCTCAAAAGTAGTACCCGTTTAATAGAAGATTTAGCTATCTCGTTTTTCCTGGATTTTGTGGATCCTAGATCAGAGAGTCAGGGAGGAAAAATAATCTTCCTACCTTCTTTTAGGTAAATCTCTCATGGTTTGAAACTTACGTAGTTTTTCTGTTGTTGTTCAATGTTTGCATTTATAATTCAACAATGATTAAGAGAACTGTTTTCATAAAAATAATGCACAAATTATTATTTTTTGTTATTAGAGGACATTAGGTCTTTTTTAGAAGAGACTTAGATTGTTTTGATTCTCTATAAAACTATTCTGAAAATAGCCTGCTGCATTTTCTTAACAGAATTCCAATTTTTCCCAATAATTTTTCAAAATAAGTATTGTATTGCTATGTATACTTGTTCCCTCCATTCTTTCTCCTCATCAAAAGGACAACAGTAAAGATGTTAAGAAAAGAATAGTTGACCAAAAGTGTTTCTCACATTTTTGTGCTTGTATTTGGGTCCTGCCACGTCTGTTGGAGAATGGAGGGCTCCTGAGCTCTGAACCATGGTTTCCATTGATGTCTGAGACTGTCACTCTCATTGAGTCCCAATCAGAAATATACCATATGTGGAGCAGAATTGTGTGGTAGTAAAGGGCATAGAGTTTGGCTTTGAACCCATCTTTAATAGGTGTGAGACACTGGGCAAGTTACCTACCCTCTCTGTGGCTCAGTTTTCCCATCAGTAAACTAGGGATCATGACAGAACCAACCTCACAGTGTTGCTGTGTGGATGAAATGAGTTAATATATGAAAAGAACTTAAAACAACGTCTGGCATACAGTAAGTGCTACATTAGTGTTGGCTATTATTGTTATTAATACCTAGCAAGGTA
Organism: Equus caballus; assembly: GCF_041296265.1. Taxonomy (NCBI): domain Eukaryota; kingdom Metazoa; phylum Chordata; class Mammalia; order Perissodactyla; family Equidae; genus Equus; species Equus caballus. Next base: position 85,245,267 of record NC_091691.1, read on the forward strand.
TTATCATTGCCTATGGATAAAGCTACCATTATTTCTTTGCTTTAGCATCATGCTTTCCAGGAAGGGTAGAAACTATCAACGTGAAGAAACTTACTGTGTTAATTTAAAAGATGAAGACAATTACAAAAGAGGCCTAAGTGAGAAAAAGAGCACCTGTCTTGGAGAGTCACAAGTCCAGGCATGCTTCCTACCAGGGGCCTCAGAACTCCACTGCCCTGGGAAAGACCCATGCTTAAGACCCATTGTCACAATTGCAGCCACAGATCGTCTTGCCCAGTTCTCCAGACCTGCCCAACTGGAAAGACTGGGCATGGTGTTGCAATTCCCTTCTGAGCCAGCGTGTTGTTATTTTAGCCAGAGAAAGGAACCGTATAATTGGTGAGAAAGACCAAGCTTAATCTTCAAGCAGTTAGAGAAGTCTGGAGATCTGAGACGGCAGAACATCGAGGAAGTTGCCAAGTATGTGTGGGAGTGTCCATGACTCAAATTCTGGGGCTGAGTCAGAATAAAACTTATTTCTGGAAGTAGGTGAATGAGATTGGGGGGAGGCGGAAGACATAACTATTCACTATGTGATCTTCTCTTCTTTGACTTTTCACAAAGAATTCTTGCAGGTTCTGGCAGGTCACATCCAGAAGACTGAAGGCTTAAGGACACCCTGTCCTTGCCAACCTCCCAGCTCTCATTTCATGCTCAGGAGAAGGTTCTCTCACTTCTCCTCTCCTCTGACACCATCATGGGGTGAGCCACCTCAGCCGGCCAATGAAATATTGAACCAGAGGAACTTTCCAAATGTGGTTGAATTCGGAATGGGTTGGGTGCGGGGGGCAGTAATCAAAGGCCTTATACATGAGGTGATGCGATAGTGGCCCCCTAAAGCAGAAATCCCTCTTAAAGCAAACTGTCTTGAATTTAACTGAACAGAGAGCAGACACATAACTGTTAGGCCCTGACACTGCATTGCTGTGTCTCTGAACTTGAGCAAATTGGTTTTAAGTTTCAAAATCTCAATATTCTCATTTGAAAAATAGATACTGTGAAATCTACTGAACTATTTGGATTCAAGGCAAATTTTCTAGTTCCAGAGGTGGAAGTAGAAGCAAACTCTTTCTCCTTCAAGTCAATGGGGCTTTACACAGAGAAGCCAGCTGCATGGGGAACGAGTCAAATAAGAAACGAACTTTAAGGCTGCCTCTGGTCTCTCTTAGTGCAAAAAGGAAGAAAGACGGGAGAAAGAGTCTCCAGTTACGACCGTATTGCACAAGTGCCTCAGGGAAGTGGAGGGGGCGCTGTCTCAGCAGCTTACTGGTATCTGAGATAACTGACTTCTGAACCCAGTTAGCTCACGACACTTCTGACAGCAAGCGTGTGGGAGTTTTTTCCCACACCCAGCAATTCTCCAATTCTCCGGATTCAATTCAATTCTGACACTGCCTCCCTGGAGTTAGGGCAGACCCCACAGATTAAGGACTCAGTCCCACAAGACGCCCCTCACACCTGTGCTTTTGCCTGACTGGCTATAAGTCAGGCGTTCCCTTAACTCCCTCCTCAGGTTGGATAATTGCTAAAATGGCTCATGGAACTCAGGAAAACACTTTTCTCACATTTAGCAGTGTATTATAAAGAATACACCTCAGGAGCAGTCCAATGGAGGAGATGTACCGGGCAAGGTGTGCAGGAAGGGGAGTAGAGCTTCCATGCCCTCTTGGGGCCCACCATCCTCTCAGCACCTCGATGTGTTCAACAACCCAGGAGCTCCTGAGTCCCGTTGCTTAGGGATTTTTATGGAGGTTCCATTGTGTAGGCATGATTAATGAAATCATCGGCCGTTGGTGATTGAACTCAATCTCTAGCCGGTCTCCTCTCCCTCAGGGGGTGGAGAGAGTTCCATGCTGCAAATCCCGCCTTGGCTTTCTGGAGACCAGCCCCAGCCTGAAGTGAACCTCCCAGCCGCCAGTCATCTCATTAGCAAACAAAAAGACACTCTTATCTCTCCAGAGGTTTCAAGGGTGTTAGAAGCTCTGTGTGAGGAACCAGGGACTAAGACCAAATATACATTTCTTATTGTATCACCCCAATCCTATCAGAAGAGCAATAACCTTTCTGCAAACAGATCTCTGCAGGGACGGTTGCCATGGGGAAGGTGAGACTGTATGTCCTGACATATCGAGGTACCCTGGAGAGATGGGCAGACGGTCCTTTCTAGAGGCCAGTGAGGTGTGGTCCTGACTCTTACTGAAGTGGCCAGGTGTCAGGGCTTGGGATTCTACCAGAGGAATAAAAGAATAAAGTCCAGTCATGCTCCTCTGATAATTCTAACCCAGCCACTGAGATTCAGTTCAAACTCTGTTATTCTCAAGTTGCATTAGCCTGTTTATGTTTAAGGCCTATGGTTTCAACAAATTTAGGGGCATACTGATGACTGAAAAGAAAGCCTCGTACATACAAGGTGGCTTACGTCAAGTGTCTTTGCTCATAAACCTACCTTGCAAGGTCGCTGTGAGGATGAAAGGTTATGTGAAATAACTTATCAAGGTTCTAAACACAGTGTCTACTACATTAAGTGCTGGGAGGTGAATAAGACACACACAGTCACTGTCCTCATGATCCTTAGGTCTACTGAGAAAACGGAAAAATAAATAGGCTATTTCACTCGAGTTCTAATTGACTAGGGATGCAGTGCAGAGCTGGTGGATGAGCCCCTAGAAATTCTATGCAAAATTAAGCTAAGTGAGTACACCTTATTTTGCAAAGGTTTAAATCCAAAGGTTTGTTTAAATTCTTAAAGGTATCCACGGCTCAAAAAAGTTTAATAACAGTTCTCTAGGAGTAGATGTGAGGCACCCCTGAATTATCTTATGAAATACAGTTTACTCCCGTGCTTTCCAATACTTGTCATGAAGCTGACGTTACGTTTTATAAAAGCCTTTGATGAAACTATAGACTAATTTCACTTATGGATATAGATGTAAAAATTCTAAATAAAATATTCACAAATCAAATGCAGTATTGCGTCAGAAGAGTAGTACCAAAATTGTTAGGCTTATTCTGGAATGCAAGAATTGTTCCACGGTTAAAAAAATCTGTAAGTAATAATTCATTACAGTAACAAATGAAAAGGAAACCCCACAATATTAATAGGTATTCAAAAGGCTCATGATAATTTAGTATCCATTTCAGAAAAAAAAGCTACTTAAATATGGTATGATTTACCAAAACACAAAGGAAAACATCATATCAGGTTATAGTTCAAGAGAAGTCATTGGAATTAAAATCAGGAATATGACAGGTACATCTGTTATTTCAACTTATTTATTACTTCTACACCACTTTGGAGGGTCTAGCTACTGCAATAGAAGATTAAATAATCTGTATAACTATTGGAAAAGAAAAGGTAATATTAGAATTAATAACCGAATTCAGTAAGTCATTTGGACTTTTTAGTTGTTGTCCCTTTACCTTTATTTATTTATTGAATAATATTACATTTTAATATAAACATAAGTTTTGTATTTTTATGTCAACAAACTTAATAATCTTTTCCTTTAAAATTTTGGATTGCGTATCCCTGCTGAGAAATGCCTTCTCTACTCAAGACTGTCTACAAATTTCCCCATGACTTCTAATTGTTTCGCGGTTTTCATGTTTAAACTTTTGAATTGTCTGGAATCTCCTTTGGCTTAAGGAGCAAACTTGGGATCCAGATTTATTTATCTTCAAAATGGTTGTCTCAACACCGTTTATTAAACGATGGTTTTTCCACCCTTGATTTGAATGCCAACCTGACTACAAGATACATTCTGGAATGTAGTTCGGTCTGTTTCTGGAATCTGTACTACTGTCTATTCCTTTTGCAGTTCCAAGCTATTTTTATTATTGTAACTGTGTTTTATATTTTAATACTTGGAAGAATGAGTTTCTAGAGAGAATCTTCCAACGGTGAAGGGGAGGTGAGGCAGAGAGGTTAGTGATACTACAGGAGAAAGGTGATATTTAGAGGGAAGAGCCCTAAACCGGGGCGGGGGAAGGGAATGAATGGTTTCCTGAGCCAGTTTCAGGCGTCAGTGTTGACCACGAGGAAGGGCACCTCCAACACCGAGGAGACAGAGGAGGGAAGAACGGTGGCAGGCTCACAGCCCTTCTAGGGGAGACCACCTCTCCTTTGTTCCCGACGCTGTGGCAATCTTAGGCAGCCACGTTTTGTGCTTGTGATTCCGTGTCCATCCCAACCATTCCTAATTACATTACGGAGACTCCAGCAAGGCGCCATTTTGGAAGTTAACAGTCAACCTGTGAAATGATGGGATACGAAGAGCTCTGTCCCAACGTGGGCGCGCTAACTCGATCGGAATCTCCAGTGTGTTGATTTGCTTAAGAGTCGCCTTCTAGTTCCAGATTCTCTTCACAGAGAAAACATAGACTCAGCACGCATAACAAAGTAAGTTGTAATGTCCCCCCTCTTCCTCCCTGGACCCAGAGGGAGTAAAGGAGAGTAGAGTTCCTGTCCAAAAGCAAATCAAGAATTGGAATTACTTACCACCGTGATCAGGGTCCAGCGGTCACTCACCGCAGAGGAAGGGATGGGGCTGCTGTTTCCTCCGAGGCTTCTGGTCCTGCAGGACACTGGGTCTTGTCTCATCTAATTATGGAGAAGCGGCAAGTTCACCCAGGCTGTCTGAGCAGGGCCAACAACCTCCAGGGGTGAGAGGATGTCCTGTTACTCCAGACTGCCCCAGGACAGAAGACCACAGAACCTTCTTGTTGTGGGGATAGCTAACTAGCTTGACATGAGTAACACACTTGTCTTTTGAGGATAAACAGCTCAGAGCCAATGAAACATAACATGCGCACCTAAAATTCCGCCTGCTGCTCTGTACTCGAATGTCATCAACCTGGTTTAGACTGAAGGCTTTAATGAATTTAAGAGAACAGTCTCTGCTGTTAAAGGAAGAGAGTTTATTTTACAAAATGGAGTCTGCTTTTTGGGGTGCAGACCCCCAAAGGGAATTCCCCTGGGGACCCTACCAATTTATGAGTTAATGGTGTTCAGTCTGTGGTCTTCACATATTTGGAGGGTATGCAAAGGCTTTCCAAGGGGTACCCAAAGCTGGATAGTTTTAAAGAATGGATTTCCTGATTCTCAACTTCCATGTGTATATTTTCCTAACATTTGTCTGTCTGAGAGTTTGCCGTCAGGTCCTCTTTTATAACCACCCCTTCCCCATTTATTATGAATTTCACTGAGGCTACGGCCCTCGGGCGTGAACACCTCTGCATATGAAAGTGGAAGACAGGTAGGATTTTGGTGAGGTGTGGAGAAAGGGACTGACTAATGACCGGCTAACAGGTTCTTTGGCAAATCAGGGAAGTTTCAGTTGGAGGAGGACACGAGCATGTTGTTAGTTTTTAATCTGACAGCTGTTCAAGAGTTTTTAATGAAAATAGGAATAAAATTGATGTTAAACTAGTTTCAGTCTATCATTCACAGATACATTAAATAATTGGGAAAAATCCTCCCAAATTGTTTAAACAAAACAGTCACATTTCTCTCTTAAGAGCTTCATTCCTGATACATTTTACTTTCTTCTATTTTATTTTTTTATTTTATATTTATCTTATATTTAATGACTTAAAATATGTAATATTTAGACACCTTGATCAATTGTTTACTGATAATAATTGTAAAGATAATTCGATTCGGAAAAAAAATTTTGAACATGGAGCTTTATGGTCAAAGGAAATAATTTTTTCAATTTCAATTTATTTACCTATTTTTGTTATAGGAACATGAGGAAGATGAATAAAAGACTTTCAGGCATAACGATATTATATTAGGATGCAATTCTGTGGGGAAGGGCAGAGCATAGAACCAGCGGCTGTGACCTGCTCTCCGATCAGCCCCTCGAGGCTGAGGTGTAGAGGCTGGAGGCCTGTGATGCATTCTGTGAGTTCATCTTCCCAGCGACGATAGGAAACATTAAATCCTATTGCTCAGGCTACAATGAGTTGGTCTCCATCACTTAAAAGAAAACGAGATACATTTTCAGTTTTCTTCTTCCGGAGATCAGGAGGCATACACGCTGAGTATGAGGAGGGTGTTGGTCAGGTCAGCCTAGCAGCTGTAGCTGATACCCTCCCTACCTTGCCTCAGTAATTTAACCTAAATTTATTTCTTATTCACATAAAACCCATTTGGCACAGTGGAGAGGGCAGAGGGGTGTGTGTGTGTGATTCACTTCACAAAGTCATTCAGGGTCACATTGGACAGAGGCTCTGATTCTTTACCTGGTGACATCCAAGCGTGCCCCAGGCCCCAGCATCTGCTGTGCTGATGGGGGAGGAGACAGAGGAGTGTTTGTGGGAGGTTCGGATAAGCCAGGCCTGGGACAGGGGAACATCACTCTGCTGGCATTCCATGACTTGATCTTAGTAGCACGGCCACACCCTATGCAAGGGGGGCTGTGAAGTGTAGTTTTCCTGGGTGTCCTGGAAGAAGAGGACACTGGTTGGCCCCTCAGCTGGCTGTACGTGCCATCCTGGGGTAGAAGGTTTGAAGAAAGCTGAGAAGGTTGAAAATAGCCATGGGAGCATGAGAGGAACAGCTGACCAGGAACACATGAGCCTGCTGGGCAGCATCAATGTCAAGTTCCATCTGTGGAGTGGGAGGTTTCCTCCAGTAGCCCATACCAGCAACAAAGTGGATAGTTGGTTAGATCTAGGTTGGGACTTTGGGGGAAAGGCGTAACAGAAGGACCAGGGAACAAGGGAGTTGAGGATCTTGGTAGGAAAAAATTGTAAGTGTGGAACTACCACGTATTTTGTAAGGAAGAGAGTGGGCGTGGCTAATTGGCAGAAAAAGAAGGGCTCACGTGCCTCGAGGTTTTGAGGAAATTGAAAAAAGATGCAGTGGATGGAAGAGAGTGAGAGCTGGGCGTAGAGACTGTCATCCAAGAAGGGAGCATTTTATGGACTGAATGTTTGTGTCCCCCTAAAATTCATGTTAAAATTCTGCCCTACAATGTGATGGTAGGAGGTGGGACCTTTGGGAGGTGATTAGGTTACGAGTGTGGTGTCCTCATGAATGGATAAACAAATGGGACTACATCAGACTAAAGAGCTTCTGCCAGCAAAGGAAACCATCAACAAATGAAGAAAACAACCCACAAACTGGGAGGAAATATTTGCAAATCATATATCTGACAAGGGGTTTATTTCCAAAATATATAAAGAACTCATACAACTCAAGGACAAAAAACCAAAAAACCCGATCAAGGGGCTGGCCTGGTGGTGTAGCAGTTTAGTTTGCACACTCTGCCTTGGCGGCTGCAGGTTCACTGGTTTGGATCCCAGGCACGGACCTATGCGCTGCTTATCAAGCCATGCTGTGGGAGGCACCTCACGTATAAAATAGAGGAAGATTGGCACAAACATTGACTCAGGGCCACTCTTCCTTAGCAAAAAGAGGAGGATTGGAGGCAGATGTTAGCTCAAGGATAATCTTCCCCCCCAAAAAACCCTTGGGCCGGCCCAGTGGCGCAGCGGTCAAGTTCGCTCATTCTGCTTCGGTGTCCTGGGGTTCACTGGTTTGGATCCCAGGTGTGGAACTATGCACCGTGTGGCATGCCATGCTGTGGTAGGTGTCCCCCATATACAGTAGAGGAAGATGGGCATGAATGTTAGCTCAGGGCCAGTCTTCCTTAGCAAAAAATAGGAGGATTGGTGGCAGATGTTAGCTCAGTGCTAATCTTCCTCAAAAAAAAAAACAACCCAAAACAACCCAATCAAAAAACGAGCAGAGGATATGAAAAGTCATTTTTCCAAAGAAGGAAATGCAAATCAAAACTATAATAAGATATCGTCTCACGCCCATCAGAATGGCTATCATTAACAAGACAAGAAATAACAAGTGTTGGAGAGGATGTGGAGAAAAGAGAACCCTCATATGTTGCTGATAGCAATGCAAACTGGTGCAGCCACTATGGAAAACAGTATGGAGATTTCTCAAAAAACTGAAAATAGAAATACCATATGACCCAGCCATCCCACTACTGGGTATCTACCCAAACAACTTGAAGTCAACAATTCAAAGAAATTTATGCACCCCTATGTTCACTGCATCAAGATTCGCAACAGCCAAGACCTGGAAGCAACCCAAGTGCCCATCAACGGATGAATGGCTAAAGAAGATCTGTTATATATATATATATATACAAGGAAATACTACTCGGTCATAAAAAAAGACAAAATCATGCCATTTGCAACAACATGGATGGACCTTGAGGGTATTATATTAAGCAAAATAAGTCAGAGAATGACAAACACTGTATGATTTCACTCATATGTGGAAGATAAACAAATAAACACATAGAGAAGGAGAACAGATTTGTGGTTATCAGAGGAAAAGGGGGAGGAGCAAGGGCAAAAGGGTTAAGGGGCACCTATGTATGGGGACAGGTAAAAACTCGACTATTGGTGGTTAACACAGTGCAGTCTGTACAGAAACTGAAATATAATAATGTACACCTGAAATTTATGCAATGTTAAAAGCCAATATGACCTCAATAGGAAAAAAAGAGTTCTTGGAGAGCTCTCTTTCTCTTTCTCTCTGCCATGTGAGGATACAACAAGGAAACAGCTGTCTGCAACCCTGAAGGGGGTCCTCACCGGAACCCGACCATGCAGGCACGCTGATCTCTGACTTCCAGCCTGCAGAACAGTGAGAAATAGATTTTTGTTGCTTATAAGGCACCCAGTCTATGGTATTTTGTGATAGCAGCCAGAATGGACTAAGACAGTGTGTTTGAATTTATGATTTTGGAGTTGGAATAACCCTGGGTAAAGCTGAGATGCAAGGTGTGGCCAGTGGCGTGAGCAGGGGTGTGTGTGTGTGTGTGTGTGTGCAGTGAAGGTAATCTTCTCTCTTGTTTCCCCAGATACCACCCATTTGGGTGCTGGGTCTGAATACACACCTGTTATCTTGCCCATTAGGAGATTAGATTAAATAACTTGAATCAGAAGTAGTGAAAAATAATTACTAAATAGATTTTGTTTTTAAAATATTAAAAAAATTTTTTTCAGTGATGTGGATTTGTATAATAGAGAAAAAGATGTTAAAATACCTAGACTTTTTCAGGTAATTAGGTTTACCAACCCTTTTCCGTATATATGCATTGTTTTCTATTTAAGTAAACAAACAAGGGATACTATCGCACAGCAGGCATGCTGTCAATGTAGCAAAATGTAAAATTAAACTCTGTTTTGGGGGTGGATGGAAAGCAAGCCTACTTCAACCTCATGTGGTTATGTTGTACCTGTTATAACCCACATGGTTTAAAGTGAGTGATCGGCAAATAAAAAATAAGAACAATAGTTTTAATGCATGATACTTTCCATTATATTGTTAGATAATGTTATTAGTATCCTGATACAGAAATGAGGGCTTTAAGGGACCTGATTAGAAACACCAGTAATGATTTAAACACTAAATATTAAGAAACACTTTTATAGTTTAGACAAAGCTAGTCATGTTTCCTTTCTCCTCTAAAGCTTTACCAGGTGTCATTTAGGAAGATTTTCCAGGTAGGATCCTTTCCAGGTAGAGACAACTGATGTAATGATCTTGGCTTCTGTAGGCTAGAAAGCTACCGATTAGGTAATGTCTGTATGGCTCAGGTGTGAGGGTGGGGGAATCCCAGGAGGAGATCGCTCTGCAAAGCTCGATCTATACACACTTTGCTGTGCTCTTGCTCACTCTATTTAAGCACAATTTAAAAACCAGATGCAAAAAATATTTCTTTGTGTTGACTTTAAATAACCTTTCATCATTTAGGCCACAAATAAAATCCAATAAGTTGACTACTGAAAGTCTAACGCAAACACCGTGGGCTGAGTTGCTTTCCCTTCTTCCTCCTCTGCATGGAATTGCTGGTCCTCAGGGGGAAGTTGGAGCTGACCTAATAAGACTTCCTACCCAAATCTGCAGTGCAGTTCTCCTCTCGCACGAACTTGAGTGACACAGGAAGTCAGAGGTTAGGGTGTGACTTAGAATATTCCCTTCTATTTTAGGGACTAAAACATCTTTAAGGAACATATTTGGGCCCCAAAGCAAAGGTTAAAGAGTCTGTAAAATCAATGTTAAAAATTAAAAAAACTCACAAAATTCCCATTTCTTATGAAATAAAAAATGTTTTTTCTTTAAGCCTAAGTCAAAACTCAGGTTATTCCAAAAAAAGATCTCAAATATACAGCTATTTCCTGTCCTTGTATAAACACCATTATAAATTCAGTCTCTGAATATCAAATGTCTGTGATTGCCACTCTCCCTACATAAAAACACTAAGTGTAGACTTCTTCACATTTGTATTTTAACCACATGGCTTTGCTCTTTATCTTAGAATAATAATGACTATCATCTCTTTTCTATAGTCTATTTGTTTGTTAACTGAAGCCAAGAAGCATTGTGAGTTTATCTAAGGCAGGATGATAGAGTACATGGGAAAAAATGAAATCGTTTTTGTAACTACAAGGGGGCATAAATGAGGGTGTGTTCCTTAAGAAAGTCATGTTCCAAAAGGATGGGCAGGCATGATGGATTTCCCCAACAGCCTGAAGCATTTTTTAATAAGGAACTATCTCTGATTAAAAAAAAGATTTAAAAAAAATGGAATAGAAAACAACAGCAGCAATCTGTGTCGCTATACCCAGAACAGGAGAAGTTGTCCTCTGCTTAGGTATAATTTCCATCATTTGAGGATCAAGAAAGAAACCCCCTGTCTTTAAGAGGATAATTTGACCTTGCATGAACTTGTATTTGGCCTCCAAACATAGTGCACATCTTTAGAAATGTGGACTCCCAGAAGATATTGGATTACTAAAAATATTTTTATCATTGATTAGTGCTCTCGGGTTGAATAATGTCCCCCTGCAAATTCATGTCCACCTGGAACCTCAGAATGTGACCTTATTTGGATTTAGGGTCTTTGCAGATGTAATCAGGTTAAGATGGGGTCATACTGGCTTAGGTTGAGCCTTAAATCCAATGACTGGTGTCCTTATAAAAAGGCCTGTGACGACACCAAGACACAGGAAGAACATCGTGTGAGGATGAAGGCAGATGTTGGAGTGAGGAGTCTACAAGTCAAGGAATGCTGGCGACCCCCAGAAGCTCGAAGAGAGGCAGGGAAGTCTTCTTTCCCAGAGCCTTCAGAGGGAGCACAGCCCTGCTGACACCATGATTTCAGACTTCTAGCCTCCAGAACTGTGAGGGAACAAATCTCTGTAGCTTTAAGCTACCAAGTTTGTGGTACTTTGTTACAGCAGCCCCAGGAAACCAATACAGTTAGGTTGAGTGAGAGATGGAGGCAAAAGCACTGTGACAATAACCTTTTTTCTAAATGTTATAGTGACCAGCCTGTAGGACAGCCTGAACCAACCCAAGATGCTGCCTGTTGGAAGAGTGAAGTTCACAGGTTCTTGGTTCAGAGTTTACTAAAATGTGGCTAACAGACTTCCTTTCAAATAGAGAAATAATTTTCTATTTTAAATGTAGTTAGGGATGGTATGCTTCACGATCTCTTTAACTTCAGTAAACAGAACTCTGCACAGACACATCATACATTGCAGTCTCTCAAAATAAGACTTTTTGTAAATTAGTTTTGCATTTTCCTTTATCTCTAAGGTCAGCCTCATAGATAGATCATATTTAATTTTACTTTCAGCTAACAGTAACAAATGCTCTGTTTCTTTGTCCTCTGAAGGCACCCCAAACCCTTCTGTTGCTTATTTACCAAACTTTATAAGGTTATGAACATTATTGCAATTTTTTTTAGTCTTAGATAATATTTTAATAAACTGACAATCAAAGATAGAGATTACTTAGACTGCCAAGTGATGATCCATCACAATAGAAATGAAAACAGAAATTTAATTCATCATTTTGCTAATGCTTCTTCCCTGATATATTCATCAGCTTCCATTCCCTCTTTTGCCCTAATATGCTGTGTTTTGTTAGGAACTTTCTTCTGAGTGTCAATATAAGAAGGGAGTTATTATGGCCCCCTTTACACGACAGCTAATAGAATGAAGGACTTGCTCAACATCGCATTTTCCAATCAGTGCGTAGGTCTTCTAGCTGGATTAATGCCAGCTCTTCCTCCTCCTCTTAGCCCAGATCCCGTTCTTCGGCTCTCTCAATTTCCTTTTATATCAGGAATGAATTCCATGTTCATTAGTATGTGCCCTGAAGTCGCAACCAACATTCTCTTTGAAATGGGTTCCCTAGATGTCGACACAGGGAAATACAGCGGAATGGCAAGACAAGTTTCTTTATCCACACTGATTTGCAGCCATGATGGAAGGTAAAGACCATTGGCTAAGTCTGGCCATGAACCTACATAATTATAAAAGCATAGATACTTGTCCTTTGGTGATATTTCCACTGAAGCACAGTGAAGTTTAGTCTAACATCTGATTCAATATTTTGATTTTTCTATCCTGTGGTCTGATCTCGTGGTAAGCATGGAGCTGGTGCTTGTTAACCCAGATGATCACGAGGTTTGAGAAAGCTTTTGAAAGGTGAGGGAATTACAGAAGCTATGCTGCATAGTTAGATGATCTGAAACTCTACTCTAAGAAGTGAATGCTGTGGTTGCCATGTTCTTGGAAATACAGGTAGCTTTCACGGAGATAAATTAAACATAATTTAAAAACTTACCAGCTAGCTAACCCAGGAATTGTGTTAGATTTATGTAGTCAGGATTTTAGAATTTGAGAGATTTGAGGTCTCACGTATATATTTTCTTTAATGGCAGCTCCAATGGGTAGCTGTTAAATATTGTCAATCCAGAGAAAATGAGAAGAAAGAGAGCTAAGTTCTGGGAGCTACTACTGTGAGACATCTTTAAACACTGGGGAACTTACTAGTGATCGTCTTGAGAGGCAGATGGCCTCTTAGGTCACCAATTCTGTGGACTCTATGAAAGAGAATAGAGGTAAGTGGTCAAAATAAAGGAATAAAGAAAAAGTAAAACAAATAGTGGCAGCCACAGACCTCTGGGTTATACAACACCACTCAACATTTCGTTGGACTGGCCATCATCTTTTTCTACAAAGTATCAAGTTCCCTCTGTTGGGGGAATTTTTCTTCCCTAACTTCTATAGAAAAAAAATTAGTTATTTCTTTAGAAATGGGGGCTGGCATTTTTGTTTTTAAGGTAGTTCTTAGATTTTATGTTCCTCTTTCTATGAGAGTAGACTTACTTTGTAATTTTTAAAAAAAGGTCCTGCAAAATGTTACAAGTAGAATCAGCAAAGCATATTTTGCATCGCAATCTGTCAACGAAGTGTGAGGACCCGCACACGAACGAAATGGCCTGCTGCTTCACGATGTTTAACTTCAATGCTGCCCCACTCACAATTCATCTGATTAAAAACAGTCCTCAACCCCAACAATTTTCTGTCATTTCAGGATCTCACTGTACTGCAACATGTCGCTGTGGTACAAAATTAAGAAATTGAAAGAAGGGAAATTTTTACTGTTAAGAAATATAGTAAGAAATAGTGCTTGTTTTATAGTACGATTTCTATGCTTTCTAATTACATGAACTCCTGCAGTTTGTATAGGCAGTGAAACACTGAACTCTTCGGCCAGGTTAAACTTCAGTTTCGATGATGGAAAAGCAACTGCATTAAGATAGATCTGTTTGTAAAAAGAGTATGTAAAATTAACGTCTTGGGGAAATCAGCAGAACTTTCTGTTATCTGATTTCTTTCCACATGTGGTTCAATGCACCGCTAATGGTTTCCATTTGAAAAAGCAAGTTCGTTTAGAAAGAAAGATGTTTTGTAATATATCTAAGGAGACAATGTTCTTAAGAATACACAGTTCTTCAGAATTCTGAATGATTCAATCTAAGAATTGCCAGTCATAAGTCTAAACATAATTAACTAGTTCTTTACTTTATTTGAAATTGCAAGCTTCACTGGTCCACAAACGGGAGTTCACATATACACCGCTCGGTGAACTTTTTTACGAAAGTTAAACAGATAAGTGAGCACTGATAATTTTGTGGGAATAACATCATGCAATATTTTTCCTTCTGTGTCTGGTTTATTTCACTTAGCATAATGCTTTCAAGGGCCATCCATGTTGGGGCATATGTCAAAATTTCATTCTTCTTTATGGCTTAATAATGTTTTTAGCAGACTTTTAGTATCAAAAGTTTACTGCAACAGCTATAGTGTAGATACAGGAGTGCTAAAGATTAAAAACCTTCTGTCTTCTCTGTTCCTCTTCAGTGTCTCCCATAGTCCCTACACAAAATCGTTCTTAATAGATACTTCTTGAGCTGTTTCATTAGCATTGCCTATAAACCACACTGAATTTATAGGCGAAGGCAGGATCTTGTTCTTAGCAACGGATCAAAACCCTGGATGGCTGCCAGGCTCCCAGCTCTGAGGCCATGCTTGCTGCCAATTATCTCCGCTGGGCTAAGTGGGGCAGGTGCAGAGGAAGATGGCAACTGGATATGAAAAGCAGCTGTTGCGTGCTGACCGGAAATAGCGCCATCACAAGCAGGGGGTTGAGAAGAAACATTTTGGTAATGGTTTTCCTAATTTTCCTCCTTGGAAGGAAATAGGCTTTAAAATGGCAGAGCCCTAGAAAGAGAGAATGTGAGTTACAGTGATTGTATGCAGCCTTTTGTAACTTTCCATTCTGTGGCTTCATGGATGACTTTTGAAGTTTAAAAGACAGTTTCGGTAATACTAAACTTTAAAGTCACTTGGTCATTTCATCTAAAACCTTGTTGCGGTTTAGAAGAAATACTGCCTCACTTTCCAGATAGCTTTCCTCAGAAGAACTAATGCTTAAAAAATTTTTCTAAAATTCTTACAATGAGCAATATTATTTTTGAAATGACAAAAACATGTTCATTAATAGACTCACCTTTGTCCTTGTTAAATGTAAAGTGGTGCTTTCTGTATTAGAATTTATTTCCTGTGGAGGCTATTACTAATACTAATCACAGGGAGGAATTTTGGTTTTTTTAAAGATTGGCACCTGAGCTAACATCTGTTGCCAATCTTCTTTTTTTTCTTCTCCCCAAAGCCCCCCAGTACATAGTTGTATATTCTAGTTGTGGGTCCTTCTAGTTGTGCCATGTGGGAGGCCACTTCAGCATGGCTTGATGAACAGTGCCATGTCCTTGCCCAGGATCCAAACAGGCAAAACCCTGGGCCACCAAAACGGAGTGCGCAAACTTAACCACTTGGCCACGGGCTGGCCCCACAGGGAGGAACTTCTTCTTGAAGCCTTAGTCTATGCCAGTGCCCGAGTAGGTATTTTATACACATCCTTACTTAATGTTTGTAACTATTCTATGAAGTACATGATACACTCATCTTATAAATGAGGAAACTGAGGCTTAGCATGGTTACAAAATAAATAGAAAACCACGATTCCAGGTCAGCATTACCAAATGCCAGTGACCTTATTGTTAGTCACTACCCTGCCTCAGGTTATCAGAGGAAGTTGAAGATAAATGGCTTACTAGAAAACATTTGGTCAAACACCTCGTGTTTACAAGTCAGGAGACGGAGGCCAAGAGCAGTGTCAGCTCTGCTCCCGGCTCACTGAGCTGGTTAATTGCAGGGCAGGAGGCAGAACCTGAGTCTTCAATGCAGACGACCCACGTGCTTTCATACAAGATTGCTTGTGCTTTCTTGTAAATTGCTTTACATCCAATGGCTTTAAAAATAAAACCCTTGTAAATACTCAAATATAAACAGTAAGTAGAAGGGCGAGCCGGGAGGTAAGGTAGCGTGTCTTTTCTAGACAGTGATAAAATGGTTGGCAATTTCAAGGTGTCTGCTAACTTCGCGACCACATTCAGTTGGAAGAACTCCTTTCTGCATTCCATCCTAGTCGCCTTCTCTCTCTCTTCCTCCGGTTTCTCTTCTAGTTCTTTGGCTGCCCTTTAACAGAGAAACATCCCATCCTAAAGGCAATGCCCGCATTTGGATGATGGTGTTATCTGATTAAAAAAAAGTTTCTTGGACCTGCTGGTGACAAATCCAAGGGGAATCTCAAAGCAAGAGAAAACTCCACCTTGGTAATAATCCTTACTTCTGTGGCTGGGTGTGAGAAATCAAAGGAGGTCCTTGTGTTTGAGTATCAAGATGAGTACCCGGGGGTCTTTCTTTTTTTTCTCTCCATATTTAGTATGACTGTCCAAGGTATTTTAAATTTATTTTCAGTTGCTGGTTAGCTTCATTGTCTTCTAGAGCAGCCATCTAGTTTAGCCGCTGCTGTGTTTTAGGGCATTGGGGGTGAGTGGGTGGGAAACGGTGAGACACTAGGCATCTCCTTAAATCTGGCGTTTATGTTCAGACTCTGGTGGTGAAAGCACTTCTATTTATTCACTGACATATCTCAGAGGCCCAGTTTGTCTGAGAAGACACACCGAAGTCAAACACCAGATGCTGGGGTGGCTGCTGCTGCTGCTGGAAATGAACAACAGTAGGTCTCCCTAGGACTGCTCCTTCCTTCTGGGGAGAGTGTGGCTGCAACCCGGTGAGATCTTGGAACCCGCAGCCCTGTCAGCAGGGCCCTCCCAGGCACAGCTTTCTACAGACACACACACCTGGACACTCACAGCAGTGGCGGTTTTATCTGCAAAACAGGAAAGCCTTATATAGCAAAACCTCAATTAACAGGAAGCCAATGAATCCCAACCCCTCATTAACCAGGGGCTCTTGTAACCAACTTATCAGCCTTCTCAAATTATTGTACTTCATGTTCCTGCTGTTAAAAAAACCTCAGAGCTCAATTTGTACCCACTTTCAGAAAGCATGAGAGACCTGTTGATATACATTGCTATAGTACTTATGCCCTGGCTTCATTTGACCATTTTTCTTATTAATATCCCTTTGCCTTAATCACAGTCTCTATTTTTATTCTACAGCATCTGTACACCATGCATTTTTATAAATGGTTTCAAATTCCTTTTGAAACAAAACTAAAAGAAGGTAATAATTAAAAATGTATATTTCTGCTAAATATGGCCTTCTTAAAAGGTCGACAAAAAGTTGTTCATTTCTGACTGCTAATGACCTCCCTCCCTATTTGCCACGGTAACTTCATGTAACCTAGCCCCTGTCCTGCCTTGTCAGAAACCCAACTCTGTATTTGCAAGAATATTTTCTCTTTGGGTAGTCTCCATTTCAGCCCTATCCAGCTATTGCCTCTGGTTAGACGGCCTGAGGAAAGCTCTGACTATTTTGCTGTCATTATCTTCTACATCTTCTATAAATTCACCTTCTCAATATTTTGGAACTCATTCTATTTCTTTTCTCTGGTTCTAACTCTGTTCAGTTCTTCTTTATTTCTCTATCAGACGATGGCAATAGATTCTTTCTTTTTAACTTTAATTTGTACACTTTTAAGTTGTACAATTCAGCGGTTTTTAGTATATTGACAGAGTTGTGCACCGTCACCACTATCTAATTCCAGAACATTTTCATCACCCAAAAAGAGACCTTGTACCCTTTAGCAGTCACTCCTCATCTCTCTCTTCCCTAGGACCTGGCAACCAAAAATCTACTTTCTGTTTCTGTAGATTTGTCTATTCTGAGCATTCCATATAAATGTAATCATATATGTCTTCTCTCACTAGCTTCTCTCACTTAGCATAATGTTTTCAAGGTTCATCCATATTGTAGCCTGTGTCAGTACTGCATTCCTTCTCATGGCTGAATAATATCCAATTGTATGTACGTGCCACATTTGTTTATCCATTCACCAGTTAATGGACAGTTGGGAATAGTTTCTTTTTTAAAAAATTTTGTTGAGGTCATAATAGTTTATTATGAACATTGTGAAATTTCAGTTGTACATTATTATTTGTCAGTCACCATATATATGTGCCCCTTCACCCCTTATGCCCACTCCTCAACCCTCTTCCTCTCTGGTAACCACTAATTTGTTCTCTTTGTCCATATGTTTGTACATCTTCCACATATGAGTGAAATCATATGGTGTTTGTCTTTCTTTGTCTGGCTGTTACACTTAACATAATACCTTCAAGGCCCGTCCATGTTGTTGCAAATGGGACAATTTTGTCTTTTTTATGGCTCAGTAGTATTCCATTGTGTATGTGTATATATGTATATATATATACACCATATTTTCTTTTATCCATTCATCAGTCTATGGGCACTTGGGTTGCTTCCACATCTTGTCTGTTGCAGATAATGCTGCAATGAACATAGGGGTGCATAAGTCTCTTTAAATTGTTGATTTCAAGTTCTTTGGATAAATACCCAGTAGTGGGATAGCTGGGTCATATGATATTTCTATTTTTAGTTTTTTGAGACATCTTCATACTGTTTTCCATCGTGGCTGCACCAGTCTGCATTCCCACTGGCAGTGTATGAGGGTTCCCTTTTCTCCACATCCTCTCCAACGTTTGTTGTTTTCTGTCTTGGTAATTATAGCCATTCTAACAGGTGTAAGATGATATCTCATTGTAGTTTGGATTTGCATCTCCCTAATGATTAGTGATGTTGAACATCTTTTCATGTGCCTGTTGGCCATCTGTATATCTTCTTTAGAAAAATGTTCGTATCTTCTGCCTATTTTTTGATTAGGTTTTTTGTTTTATTGTTGTTGAGTTGTATGAGTTTTTTATATATTTTGGAGATTAACCCCTTGTTGGATACGTAATTTGCAAATATTTTCTCCCAGTTGGTGGGTTGTCTTTTCATTGTGTTCCTGGTTTCCTTTGCCTTCCAGAAGGCTTTTAGTCTGATGTAGTCCCATTTGTTTATTTTTTCTTTTGTTTCCCTTGCCTGAGTAGACATGATATTTGAAAGGATGCTGCTAAGACTGATGTCAAAGAATATACTACCTGTATTTTCTTCTAGGAGTTTTATGGTTTCAGGTCTTACATTCAAGTCTTTAATCCATTTTGAGTTGATTTTTGTGTATGGCAAAAGGTAATGGTCTACTTTTATTCTTTTGCATGGGGCTGTGGGAACAGTTTCTTTATTAATAAACTCTCCTGCTTCCTTGATTTCCTCATGTCGATATAGAATCTATATTATGTCCAGGATTATCTTCTTAAACAATTCTGATTGCAGCACCCTGTATTCGGAAACCTGTGAAGGTTATCCAATAACTCATCTTCAGAACGAAGTCCTCACCCCATCCTCCCATTGTAGTCTCATTGTCCCTTACTTCTTCCCACAGGTGCCCTATGTGGAAGGACTCCCCTTTGGGTCTCTGCTTTGACTGGCATACCCTCCTCCCTCTCCAACGGTGAACTCCCACTAGCTTTCCCTTTGAAGCCTTCCCCAAGGCCCCCTGGGACGGGATGATGCCTCACCGCTTTCTACATTTTCCGTAATTAAAATACCTACGATTCTGTATGGTAATTATTTATCCCTTAATTGTCACTCTTACATACGGTGGGCGTTCTTTGAGGAAAATACATGTTTCTTATTCCACTTCTCAGTGCCTTTTCTGTGACTAACTCAAGGAAGATGCATAATCAGTGATTATTTAGCTCATGTGTGTGTACCTATGTTTAAACATTTACTTTGAAACTTTTATGGAGTAACTTTATGTGCCTGGCTCTCAATTTTTCCATTGGGAAGATGAAGTCTGCCACTTTGTAACCCATCCTCACATCACGAGAGGAAGGAAGGCAGAGGGAATTATTTCGTGTTGTGACTACTGCCCCACCTCCCGGATGACAACGTGTTTATCCGTACTTACCTTCTTTTCTTCTTTTGATCTCACACGTCCCTGTATCTGACAACTGTTGTCCTTACTTGGAAACAAGTCGAAAGCGAGACCAAGGGTGCCCTGCCTGTCTGAGCTCTTGCAGCTAGAATTAAAGACTGTGCCTCTGCCTTGTGCTCCCTCCTCCTAAGGGAGAAAGAGATCCTGAAGGGAAGAAGAGAAAGTCTGGGCTTGATAATTTAGCTCCTGAGGGGAAATGGTGCTGAATAAAGCATAGATTTGTTAAGTTGTGTTTGCGAAAAGGAGGAACTCTTTTTCCTTCTCTTCATAAATGCATGTTTATAGACACATTTCCCTTTACAAGTCGGAGGCACCGCAAAGGGAGTAAAGCCAGCCTTTCATACCCCAGCAGCAGCCTGCTGGGTGCTGTGGAGGAAGACAGAGCCACGTGTCTGAGAGAGCATTCAATTCCCTTACTGTCCTCCAAGGCAATCGACCCGCCACCTGTGAGCAGAGACAGGGTATCGTGACTGGCTTAGGCCTCTGGGCTTAAATGAACCAAGGAGAACAGAAAAGGGAGTTTAGGTAGTCAGAAGTAGGATCGGTGACGTCATTTGCAGGGCCCAGAGCAAAGTGGAAATGGAAGCCCCTTGTACCAAAAGTATTAATATGTCAAGACAGTGACAGCAGAGCAGCAAACCCAGCACGGGGCTCTTCTGAGACGGCCTGGAGACTGTGCAGGTTGCATGCTTGTGAAGCTGGGTCTGGGCAGAGTCATGCACCCAGATACTCATCTGTTCTCAGAATCATGTAGAAAACAGCAACGATATATTCCATTAAGGAATATGGATCAAGAAAAGATTCTATTAAAATCCCTTTTTTTAAACTATAATGCAGCTTATATAATAATTGTACTTTCTATGTGCCAGGCAGTGCTTAGCAAGAACAAACTCATGTTTTCTTTTTGAAAACTCTATGAAGTGGGTACTATTATTGTAATAGTCGTTTTATTTTATTTTGAGGAAGATTAACTGAGCTAACATCAGCTGCCAATCTTCCGCTTTTTTTTTTTTCTGAGGAAGATTGGCCCTGAGCTAATTTCCATGCCCATCTTCCTCTATTTTATATGTGGGACACCTGCCACAGCATGGCTTGATAAGCGGTATGTAGGTCCATGCCTGGGATCTGAACTGGTGAACCGGGGCCACTTCAGTGGAGCACAGGAACTTAACTGCTTCCCCACCAGGCCGGCCCCAGTATAATAGGCATTTTATAGATGAAGAAATGGAGGGATGGAATTCAAATAAATTGCCCCAAATTCTACAAAACTTAGCCAGCCTGTTTGAGTCTGTTCTTCTAACCACCGTATATGCTGCCTCTCTGACATAAAAGAAAGAAAAATTTACTTTACTATATAACTCTGCACCAACATATTTTGGAAAATGACGGTTTTGAAGGGTATCTTATTTTTTTGATGCTAAAAGAGAGAGGATTTAATTAATTGCGAGCGTCTGCAGAGAACTCCGTGGATCCTTCAGGTTCCTGCAGCCCAACCTTCCACGTCTGTTCCTGTCCAATTGTTATGCACTGTCTTCAGGCCTCTTACTCAGCCACAACTACTCAAAAACACCTCTGAGAAATAAAGAAATATACAAAAATGAACAGCAAATCTACAAGTATTACTATTGCTGCCTCTGTTCCAATAACAAAAGAGCCCTCAAGAAAAGCAGGTCAGATCCCAAGCAAACAAACAAATGGCATTTGGCGTAGCTCCTCAGAATGCCTCTCTGCTTACCACTCAGGGAGACAGCCAGCTTTTCTAATATGAAGAAAAGGTTAAACTGAATCCAGTACTATCAAAAAAGAGGAAGGTATAAAATGAATTTTAGGAATCATTTTCTTTAGAGTGTTCAAAATCAATACAAGTTAGAGTCTATCTGTAATAAATTAGATGGAAGCTTCATACATTCATCTCTGTTTACCTTTCAGAGATGTTGGAGAAATGTGCTGTTTCTGGATTTTATTTATCTCTGCGTGTGCTTTAGCTGCTTGAATGGGAATTAGGATTGTGGATTTGAGTCTCACTGATGATAAAACAGCAATTTTTCATGGAATTTGAATTGATCCAAACCAAATGATATGAATACATTGAAGAATAGTAACGAAAATAACCTCACTCTGTAAAGATACATTTAAAATATTTTTTTCCCCTAAAAAGTAGCTACTTCGAAACTATTGAAAATCTCTTGAAAAACACTGAAGGCAGAGAAAGAACTGCTAGAGTTCTTCGTCCACATTTCCCACCCATAACCTTGGGTTTCTCTCCTGCATTATGTTGCATTAGCGTAAAGCATACGGTTGCCACAGAAGAACATTTTACCACAGAAGAACATTTTAAGCCCGCCAGAGATTTCCCTGTTGCTCTGTCATCTTCCACTGGTTTATGGTAAACGGTTTCCAGTTGCACCAGTTCAATTCCCAACCCTCTCATCTCTTCCCCTTCGTTCCTGCCCTCACCCCCTTTCTCTTTCTTGCGTGCTGGGGCCATTATCCACGTAATGCTCTCAGCAAGAAGCGCATGTTGCAAAACTCTTTTCTAAGGAAAGTTTAAAAAGAAAGAAAAGTACCTATCCACTGACCTGCTAAAACTTCTAATCAGCATAATCCATCCTGGGTGCTTATCCTTCCTGAAAGTTTCAGACTAGTGGGCAAAGACCGCTTCATCTTGAACATACTCTCCTTTCCTTGACTTAATGGACTTGTTTCAGGAAAATCAAATGGCTCTTGGGAACAGTACTAATTTATTTATTTCTTCTTTTTGTAATTGGAAAGGTTAAAAAGAAAGAAAATAACAGAACATAATATAACTAACACAAGAAAATATCAAACTTCTGTCAAATAAATAAATATTACTGATAAAGTCAAAGCCCCGTCAAACTCGTCACTGGTCTTATTTAGTTAATTGCTCCCTAAAGGCCACCACTGCAATGATTTGGGCACAGTGTCCTGTCAGCCTATGCTTTCACTTTAGCCTCAAACATATATTCTTTGTAAATAGCATATAAGATTGTTTGGATGTGCTGACATTTACAAACACAATATCGTGTCTTGCCAATATCAGATGGAACTACCTCCATCTCAAGGGATAAGAGAGAATGAAATTTCCTTAAATTACAACCTCTGTTTTAGAAACTGTTGCCTGGAGCCGATTTTAATTTCTGGAATTATCAGAGCAGTAAATCTCTACTACAAACAAGAATTCTTGAGGTGAACTCTTACCTTGGTGACTTTATGAGGTTCTGCTAGAAAATGAAAGTGGGTTGAGGTTATCTCTTACCTAAGGGCTGTAAACTGGAGGAAAGCCTGCTCTTGGAACATTTTTGACATTAGATTTGTCTGGCAAGCTGATTTTTTTCTGCAACCATCAAAATCTTCAGGTGGTCACCATGGTAAATACATAAATACTAGCTATATTTTAAATTCCTGGATACAAGATGTAGTCACAGTTATATCTGTCCATACATGGATTTTTCATGTTAGTGTGACAAAGGTTTTAGAAAGGAAATTTAAAGTGCAAATTAGTCATAGTTTTAAATTCATCATTTTTCTACATGGAAAAATTTAATGATTGTCAGAAATACGTATGGGAATTAAAAATTCTTCAAAGGTTTACAGTTCTGTACTACTTCAATCTTAAAGAAGACTCTAACAGCACTATAAAAAACAGCTGAGTGCCTTAAAGCTTTAGAATGCAGTATTTCCTCACATCGTTTTGACCGAAATGAAAGTTGGTGTGTTAATAAATCTCGTAGTCTAGTGCCACCTTGTGGCTTAAATACTTAACTACATCTTGTTAGATTCCAGAGAGTAAGAACTTTATTTCTTTGAAAGGTTCGTTTATTCATCCAGATTCCAGTGTTTATTGGTAAGTGGACTAACAGTGGCTGCTAATAGGGCAATCAGCCATCTTGGTTTTCCCAGGATTGAGGTGTGCCCCAGGACATAAGATTCTAAGGTTTAAAATCAGGACCATTCCAGGCAAATGGAGACCGGTTGGTCACCCTACCTACTGGGTATAAAGCAGTGTCTGGGCACTCAGCACGCAGCAGTGAGTAAACAGAAGGTCACTGTTCTCACAGAGTGAGTGTTATTGTGGGGGGACACAGACGATACATAATCATGTAAAATAGCAGATAGCTACAAGTTATGCAGGTAGCCAAATTAGGTTAATATAATAGAAAGTGACGATGCTATCTTAGGTTGAGTGCTGGTAATAGAGGAGGTGACGTTCAAACTGAGGGATGAATGACACACAGGAGCTGGTTGTATAAAAATAGAAGGAAGAACGTTCCGGGTAGAGAGAAAAGTTAGAACAGAGTCCCTAGGTCAGGAATAAGCTTGGTATGTTTAAGGAAGCCAAAGGAGTCAATGTGACTTGGGCATAGTGGGTGTATTCGTGTTCTGGGGCCTGTGTAATGAATTAGAACAAACTGGGCGGCTTAAACAATAGGAATTTATTGCCTCCCAGTTCTGGAGGCCAGAGGTCAGAATCAAGCTGTCAGCAGGGCTGTGCTCCCTTTGGGGAGGATCCTTCCTCGCCTCCTTCTAGCTTCTGGTGGTGACGGGAAATCCTTGGCACGTTCTGGCTGGTAGATGCAGCCCTCGGCGCCTGCCTCCATCTTCACCTGGTGTTCTCCCAGTGCTTCTGTCTTCAGGTGATCTTGCCTTTTCTTATAAGGACTCAGTCATTGGATTAGGGTATTCTGTACTGACATCCTCTTAACTTGATGACACCTACTAATTACACCTATTTCCAAATCAGTTCACATTTACAGTTATGGGGGCATGGTTAGGGATGCAACATATCTTTACTGGGGACACAGTTCAACCCGCTACAGAGGACAAGGCTGGAGGTGGCACAAGAAAAAGACAGAGAGATAGGCAGGGCCCAGATCACACAGGGATTTGCAGGGTAAGGTACGGAATACAGCTCTTGGTGCGTTTTAAGGAGCACAGAGATGTGATGGTATAGCCATTAAAAGAAATATTACCACCGCAGGCAGAGGGGCCATGGAGGGTAAGAGTGGAGAGAGGGAGGTTAGGAGAGAGTTGGCGTGGCTTGGATTACAATAATGATGGTGCAGATGGAGAGAACTGGGTGGAGCTGGGCTATGATTTAGAGACAATCAATAGGCTTTCTCATGGACTGTGCACTGGTCTCATAAAGGAAGGGTATCAAGGCTCACTGCTAGAGTTTTGATTTGAACCATCTGATGGATATTTCTGTTATTTCCTGGGCTGAGGAAACCTGAGGGAGAAACAGGTTTAGGGAAGAAAATTTAGAGTTTCATCTCTGCAGTGGGAAGATAGAAGGGTAATACCTCATCTCCGGATCCCAAATTACAGGAGTGTGTGAGAAAAGATAGCTGCCACTCCAGAGGGTGGTGGGGAAAAAGGAAGAGAAGTTTTTATGGAACAACCAAGATTCAGGTAGGGCATGAAAGAAGAGAGAAGGGTTAGAGAAGAGTTTGAGGATAAAGAGAGTTTCTGATGATACACTGTCGTTCCCCAGCACACACTGGCGGGGCTTCGAAGGGTGGAGAGGAAGGGAAATGAGGTCACATTAGTGCATGTGCTAGTAGTTTGGGTGATGATGGCCGACCTGCAGGGTTTAGGCTTCTCCTGGTGAAGGAGGTGAAGGGATTACAAAGCCTGAAGGGATTTGAATGATAATCTCTGAGTGGAAGGTATCCGGTTGAATAAATCTGGTATGGGAGCCACTGGGCAATTGTTCTATCTTGCAGCTTCCAGGCAGCATGGTGGAGGATGCGAAGAGTACCAGGCTCCTTGACAGCTGGCGGAGGGCTGGCTTTATCTGGAGCAGGAAGTGGGGCACCACCTCCTTTCTTGGTGACACAATGAAGCACGAGGTTCTTCTGTACAAAAGCCTCTCCTATTGCAGGCGGCCTCTTCTGCTCATGTGTCAAGTAGTAATGGCACTAGGATTATGAGTTGCTTTGGTCGTATGTACAATTTGGAAGTCCTATGCCGAATGTGAAACATTCCACCTACAGGCTTAATAACCGAACACTCTCAAGTATCTTTAAACTACACCAACTAGTTAGAAAACTTATAAGTTGATTTTTATTTTTTCATTATTTCTCACCTAAAAAAACACAGTATAAGACAAAGACATAAAATGAGAATTATTTCACATTGAATATGTAGACTTAAACTCATATGAATGCACAAATACGTTTCTTTTTCCTTTCTTTTTGTTTATGTACTTTTAAATTTTTTATAAATACCCAAAGTGTAATCGCCATCCATCACCATACACATGTGCCCTATTACCCCTTTCTTCCTCTTTTCTCCCCCTTTCCCCTCTGGTAACCACCAATCTAAACTCCGTATCTATGTCTTTGTTCTTGTTGTTTTTATCTTCCACATATGAGTGAAATCATATGGTATTTGACTTTCTCTGTCTGACTTATTTCACTTAGCATAATATCCTCAAGATCTATCCATGTTGTCACAATTTCATCTTTTTTATGGCTGAGTAGTATTCCACTGTGTGGAATACACACATCTTCTTTATCTATTCATCCAGTGATGGGCATTTCCATGTCTTGGCTATTGTGAATAATGCTGCAATGAACATAAGGATGCACATATCTTTTTGCATTCATGTTTTTGTGTTCTTTGGATAAATACCCAGAAGGAGAATAGCTGGATCATATGGTAGTTCTATTCTTAATTTTTTGAGGGATCTACATACTGTTTTCCATAGTGGCTGCACCAGTTTGCATTCCCACCAGCAGTGGATGAGGTTTCCTGTTTCTCCACATCCTCTTCGACACTTGTTATTTCGTCTTGTTAATTATAGCCATTCTGACTGGTGTGAATGAGATCTGATGGTAGTTTTGATTTGCGTTTCCCCAATAGTTAATGATGTTGAACATCCTTTCATGTGCCTGTTGGCCATCTGTATATCTTCCTCGGAAAAATGTCTGTTCAATTCCTTTGCCCATTTTTTAATTGTTTTTTTTTCCTCTTTGAGTTGTATGAGTTCTGCATATATTTCTGATACTAACTCCATATCAGATATATGGTTTGCAAATATCTTGTCCCAATTGTTAGATTGTCTTTTCATTTTGTGAATGATTTTCTTTGCTGTGCAGAAGCTTTTTAGTTTGATGTAGTCCCATTTGTTTATTTTTTCTTTTGTTTCCCTTGCCTGGTGAGACGTGGTATTTAAAAAGATACTGCTAAGACTGATGTCAAAGAGTGTACTGCCTATGTTTTCTTCTAGAGATTTTATGGTTTCAGGTTTTACATTCAAATGTTTAATCCATTTTGAGTTAATTTTTGTGCATGGTGTAAGATAAGGGTCTACTTTCACTCTTTTGCATGTGGCCATCCTGTTTTCCCAACACCATTTATTGAAGAGATTTTCCTTTCTCTATTATATGTTCTTGGCTCCCTTGTTAAAAATTAGCTGTCCCTAGACGTGTGGGTTTATTTCTGGGCTCTTGTTTCTGTTCCATTGATCTGTGTGTCTGCTTTCGTGCCAGTACCATGCTGTTTTGGTTACTATGGCTTTGTAGTATATTTTGAAATCAGGGAGTGTGATACCTCCAGCTTTGTTCTTTTTTCTCAGCTTTCCTTTGGCTATTTGGGGTCTTTTGCTATTTCTTATAAATTTTAGGATCCTTTACTCTATTTTTGTGAAAAATGTCACTGGGACTTTGACAGGGATTGCATTGAATCCGTAGATTGCTTTAGGAAGTATGGACATTTTAACTATGTTTATTCTTCCAATCCATGAACACAGAATATCTTTCCGTTTCTTTGTGTCTCCTTCTATTTCTTTCAACAATGTTTTATAGTTTTCAGTGTACAAGTTTTTCACATCTTTGGTTAAATTTATTCCTAGGTATTTTATTCTTTTTGTTGTGATTGTAAATGAGATTGTATTATTCGTTTCTCTTTCTGCTATTTTTTTTGTTAATGTACAGAAATACAACTGATTTTTGTATGTCGATTTTGTACACTTCAACTTTTCTGTATTTGTTTATTATTTCTAATAGTTTTTTGGTGGATTCTTCAGGGTGTTCTATTTATAAGTTCACGTCATCTACAAAGAGTGACAATTTTACTTCTACCTTTCCAATTTGAATACCTTTTTTTTTCTTTTTCTTGCCTGATTGGTCTGACTAACACTCCCAATACTATGTTAAATAAGAGTGGTGAAAGTGGGCATCCTTGTCTGGTTCCTGTTCTTAGAGGGATAGCTTTTAGTGTTTCACCATTGAGTATGATGTTGGCTGTGGGTTTGTCATATATGGCCTTTATCATGTTGAGGTACTTTCCTTCCATACCCATTTTATTCAGCATTTTGGTCATAAATGGATGCTGTATCTTGTTGAGTGCTTTCTCTGAGTCTACTGAAATGATCATGTGATTTTTATTCCTCATTTTGTTAATGTGGTGTATCACATTGGTTGATTTGTGGATGTTGAATCATCCCTACATCCCTGGAATAAATCCCACTTGATTATGGCATATGGGCTTTTTAACATATTGTTGTATTTGATTTGCTAGTATTTTATTGAGGATTGTTGCATTGATGTTCATCAGTGATATTGGCCTTTAATTTTCTTTTTTTGTGTTGTCCTCGTCTGGTTTTGGTATCGGGGTGATGTTGGCCTCATGGAATGAGTTATGAGCATCCTCACCTCTTCAATTTTTTGGAACATTTTGACAAGGATAGGTAATAAGTCTTCTTTGAATGTTTGGTAGAATTCACCAGGGAAGCTGTCTGGTCCTGGACTTTTGTTTTTTGGGGAGGTTTTGGTTACTGTTTTGATCTCCTAGTTAGTGGTCGGTCTATTCAGATTCTCTATTTCTTTTTGATTCAGTTTTGGAAGATTGTATAATTCTAAGAATTTATCCTTTTCTTCTAGATTATCCAATTTGCTGGTATATAACTTTTTGCAGTATTCTCTTATAATATTTTATATTTCTGTGGTGTCTGTTGTAATTTTTCCTCTTACATTTCTGATTTTATCTCTTTGAACTTTCTCTCTTTTTTCCTTGCTGAGTCTAGCTAAACGTTTGTCAATTTTGTTTATATTTTCAAAGAACCAATTCTTAGTTTCATTGATGTTCTCTGTTGTCTCTTTAGTCTCTATTTCATTTATTTCTACTCTGATTTTCATTATTTTCTTCCTTCTACTGATTTTAGGCTTCATGTGTTCTTCCTTTTCTAGTTCTTTTAAGTGTACTATTAGATTGTTTATTTAAGATTTTTCTTGTTTCTTAAGGTAAGCCTGCATTGCTATAAACTTCCCTTTTAGTACTGCTTTTGCTGTATCCCATAGATTTTGGTATGGTATATTTTCATTTGTCTCCAGCTATTTTTTGATTCCTCTTTTGGTTTCTTTGTTGACCCAATCATTGTTCAGTAGCCATAAGGATGCTCGCTGATCTTGGGAGAAGAATAGATGGACACAGTGAGAACTTCAACAAAGAACTGGAAAATATAAAAAAGAACCAGTCAGGGGGCTGGCCCCGTGGCCGAGTGGTTAAGTTTGCGCGCTCCGCTGCAGGCGGCCCAGTGTTTCGTTGGTTCGAATCCTGGGCACGGACATGGCACTGCTCATCAAACCACGCTGAGGCAGCGTCCCACATGCCACAACTAGAAGGACCCACAACGAAGAATATACAACTATGTACTGGGGAGCTTTGGGGAGAAAAAGGAAAAATAAAATCTTTAAAAAAAAGAAAAAAAGAACCAATCAGAAATGAAGAATACAATAATGAAAATGAAAAATTCACTAGGGGGAAACAACAGCAGAGCAATAACACATATTTGTGGCTTTTCTAGTTTTCTTTTTTGTAGTTGATTTCTAGTTTCATACCCATGTGATCAGAAAAGATGCTTGATATTATTTCGATCTTATTAAATTTATTGAGACTTGTTTTGCAGCCTAATATGTGATCTATCCTGGAGAATGTTCCATGTGCATTCAAAAGAACGTATATTCTGCAGTTGCTAGATGGAATGTTCTGTATATCTACTAAGTCTATCTGGTCCAATGTGTCATTTAAAGCCAATGTTTCCTTATTGATCTTCTGTTTGGATGACCTATCCACTGATGTAAGTGGAGTGTTAAAGTCCCCTACTATTACTGTGTTACTGTCAATTTCTCCTTTTATGTCTGTTAATAATTACTTTATATATTTATACACTCCTATGTTGGGTGCATAGATATTTACAAGTGTTATATCCTCTTGTTAGATTGTTCCCTTTCTCATTATGTAGTGCCCTTCTTTGTCTCGTGTTGCAGTTTTTGTTTTAAAGCCTATTTTGTCTAAGTATTGCTACCCCAGCTTTCTTTTTGTTTCCATTTGCATGAAGTGTCTTTTTCCATCCCTTCACTTTCAGTTTTGAGAGTCTCTAGGTCTAAAGTGTGTCTCTTGTATGCTGCATATATATGGGTCTTCTTTTCTATTCATTCAGCTACCTTATATCTTTCGATTGGAGCATTTAGTCCATTGACATTTAAAGTAGCTATTGATAAGTATGTACGTACTGCCATTTTGTTACTTTTTTCCTGGATGTTTTGGAGTTCTTCTCTGTTCCTTTCTTCTTCTCTTGTTCTCTTCCCTTGTGGTTTGATGGCTTCTTTAGTATTATGTTTGGTTTCCTTTCTCTTAATTTTGTGTGTGTTTATTATAGGTTTCTGGTTTGTGATTACCATGAGGTTCATATATAATAACCAACATATATAGCAATCTATATTAAGTTGATGGTCCCTTTAGTTTGACATCTTACTAAAAGCCATATACTTTTACTGCCCTCCCCCCACATTTTCTGTTTTTATATCATATCTCACTTCTTATTTTTTGGATGTGTTTTCCCTTAATCTCTTATCATGAAGCTAGATAATTTTAGTACTTTTGTCTTTTGACCTTGGTACTAGTTCAAAGTTGGTTGATCCACTCCCTTTACTGTATATTTACCTTTACAAGTGATTTTTTTTCTTTGATAATCCTCTTATGGATTGGTCTTTTATTTTCCACTTAAATAAGTCCCTTTAACATTTCTTGTAAGGCTGGTTTAGTGGTGATAAACTTCTGTAGTTTTTGCTTGTCTGGAAAACTCTCTTTCTCTCCTTCCATTCTGAATGATAAACTTGCCAGGTAGAGTATTCTTGGCTGGAGGTATTTTCCTATCAGCGTTTTGAATATATCATGCCACTCCCTTCTAGCCTGTAAAGTTTCTGCTGAGAAGTCAGCTGATAGCCTTATGATATTTCCTTTGTATGTAACTTGTTGCCTTTCTCTTGTGGCTTTTAGGATTTTCTCTTTATCTTTAATTCTTGACATTTTAATTATAATGTGTCTTGGTGTGGGCCTCTTTTCATTCATCTTTTTTGGTGCTCTCTGTGCTTCCTGTACCTGGATGTCTGTTTCCTTCCTTAGGTTAGGGAAGTTTTCAGCTATTATTTCTTCAAATAGGTTCTCTGCCCCTTTGTCTCTCTCTTCTCCTTCTGGAACACCCATAATATGGATGTTAACGTGCCTGATATTGTCCCAGGGACCCTTAGACTGTCCTCGTTATTTTTAATTCTTTTTTATGTTCAGCTTGGGTGATTTCCTCTGCTCTTTCATCCAGATCATTGGTCCATTCTTCTGTGTTATTGCTGTGCTGTTGTTTCCCCCTAGTGAATTTTTCATTTCCATTATTGTATTCTTCATTTCTGATTGGTTCTTTTTTATATTTTCCAGTTCTTTGTTGAAGTTGTCACTGTGTCCATCTATTTCTTCTCCCAAGATCAGCGAGCATCCTTATGGCTATTAGTTTGTACTCTTTATCAGGTAGGTTGTTTATCTCTGTTTACTTTAGTCCTTTTTCTGAGAATTTGTCTTGTTTGCTTAATTGGAATATATTCCTTTGTCTCCTCATTTTGCATATTTCTCTGTGCTTTTATCTATGTATTAGGTAGATCAGCTATGTCTTTCGATCTTGGAAATGTGGCCTTATGTAAGAGATGCCTTATAGGGCCCAGCAATGTGTTTCCCTCTTGTCACCTGTTCCAAATGTTCCAGGAGTGTCCCCTGTGTGGACTGCATGTGCCTTTCTGTTGTGGCAGCATATTCTTGCTGTGGGCCCATGGGCAAGCTAGACTGGCCCCCAGGCTGGCTGGTTGTGAGACTCAGCCATGTGTGGCTGCTACGGTCACTTTCGTTACTTTATTGGATGGGTGCCAGCCCTGGCAAGGCTGGCTGCAAGTTCTAATAGCATGCAACTACTGCTCTTTTGCTATTAAGTGAGCCAGGCAACCAGTGTGGCTGGTTCTTAGGCTCAGGGTCTCAAAATTGCTCAGGCCTCTGATGCAGCTCTATAGGGAGCAGCTCTTGTCTGCTCTCTCAGGAGCGGAGATGGGCAGTGACAGCCTCAGGTGCAGCAACACACATTGTTTCAGGCACTGGAAGCAGGGCAGATCACTGTGTGGTTGTTTGACATGGTTAGCAGCACAAGTCTGCTGTGGCTGACATGCCCCACTGCCTGTGGGCCCACACACCCCACCAGCTCAGGCCTGCGCTGCATGCATGCCCTGCTGAGCCAGGCCCCTCCACCTCACTGCAGAGATCCTATACTCCCTGCCTGTCTAGGTCCACAAGTTTGCTGTGGGCCTGCTGGTGGGCAGGGCAGTCCCTTGGGTGAGCTGCCTGCCCTGACTGTGCTCCACTGAATGGAAGCTGTAGTGGGCAGAGCAAACCCCTGCACTAATAGGCTAGGGGAAGGAATCCAATAGTATCTGCCAGGGTCCGTGTCAGCATGACTGACCTAGGTTACAATAACGGCTGCTGCCAGTGTGTCAGTCCCTGGAAGGAGGTGGGCCCAGCAGCTTCCTGACTCTTTGAGATGTGATCAGAGCTTAGTAACTGGGTCTCTTTTACCGATAGACTAGGTACTTTTCTTGTGTTTTGTGTTGGTTTCTAGAATGGGTGATTGTGTGCATGGGCCCTTTAAGAACAATTTTTCTTTCTCTCATGTTCGATAGTTTTTCTGGGCGATTCCCCATTGGTTTTCAAATCCAGCAAAGCCAGGTATCATGGGCTCTCATCTCAGTTGTGCTGAATCTACAGAGTGGGATGCCGATTGTGGTGGAGATCACCCACTCAGATCCCCCTGCTCCTCTGGGAAAAGCTTTGTATCTTTCAGATTGCTCTCCGCCGTGAAGCACTGTGGCTAGGATGTGATGTTTTTCCTGCCTCTTCCACCCCTGTCAGTGTTGCCGCTTCTTGTGGAGTTCTTTTCATCCAGTTCCCAGATCTCTTTCAGAGGTAATTGTTCCAAAGAGAGTTGTACATTTGTTGTGTCCATGAGAGAAGGCCAGTTCACAGTCCTTCTATGCCACCATATTCCCAGGATCTATTTTTCTTTTCTAAGCAAGTAAACGGTCTTATGTTTAGACTTCCAGGTCAGGCTAAGATTCTAGGAACTCAATAATGAATAACCTTTATGATTAAAGGAGGAGAAACAGGAGGAAGCAAAATGGTGAATACACTTTTATTTAAATTCGTTGTTATTTTTCAGTTTGACAGTTTAGAGGCCAAGAGGCCAACCAGGTTAGTCCATATGTCATGTGGCATATTCTAGGCCATGTAAGGCATGTTCTCCTCTGTCCTATGCCAAGAAGGGGAGGAGAAGCTGGTCTGTTCTCCAGCGCCCCATTTCCGGAAAGGTCTAAATGGGCCTTTTCTTTCTCCATACCTCCAGGATGGGTATCAACCACCAAAGAGCATCAGGAAGGTTAAATTCTTGGGCTTCTTCCTGTCTTTCTGCTACCCTGGAACAGTGTGTAGTGTGGTATAAACAAGAAGCTCTCTTTGGACACAATTAGCTTTGTTTTATTTTAAACAAAATATTTTGACTAGTTTATTTTATACTTTACAAGCAGTAAAATTTATTCTTTTTGGTGTATAGATTTATGGATTTTGACAAATGTATAGAGTTGTGTAACCATTACCACAGTCAAAATAGAGAACAGAGCCATCAGCCCCCCAAAATTCTGTCCTGCTGCCCTTTGTACATTTAAGCTTTCAAAGTAAATTATATTTTTGTTTATTCTTAGGCACTAGATCTATATCAATAGGATGAATCTTAAGGAAAAATTTTACATTTTAGGAAGATTAAGCAGTCACTCTCTAAAATACCAGGATAAGAAATCCATTTTACTACGAGCCCACCACGACTCAAACAGGCCCCGGTAATGTGAGCACACATGTTTTCTGTGTCCAGCGGGATGAAGTTGCTCTTTGATTTCACTCTTTGCTTACAACCCTAGGACCTGAATTCTTCATATGTTTCTTCCACTCTTCCTCATAAAATAGTTATTGGTCTCCCCACCATTTTTACTGTTCTTTAAAAATGTTCAAGCAGCTTTTAAAACATGGTGTCCAGCATTAGATGCAATGTCCCAGATGCTGGTGTTATGCAGCATGGGCCTAGCCAGCACACACTTTCTTCCTCCCAGATTCTGTCTAAAAGTGCAGTAGCATTTTTATTTTCTCAGCCATAATTTACTGTTTACTAACCATGAGTATTCTGGTCCATTAAACAAATTAAAAAAATTTAACACATGGCTGCTAATTCATTTAGTCCTTATCCTGTATGTGTGGCCTTGGGAATTTTGCGTCCAAATAAAGACTTTTATATTTATCTTTATTAATGTTTTCAGTGTAAGATTTGGACAAGGTTCCAACCTGTTAAGATGGGTCTAGATTCTCTTTCTGTGACATTACATATATGCTCTCCTTGCTCAATTTTCCATTAAGGATGGCAAGTAGGCAGGCATTTCTCACTCACTGCCTGTCAACCACACATCTCTCTCTCTCTTTTTTATTTTCAGTGAGGAAGACTGTCGCTGAGCTAATATCTGTGCCAATCTTCCTCTATTTTGTATGTGGGATGCTGCCACAGCCTGGCTTGACAAGTGGTGTGCAGGTCTGCACCTGGGATCTCATACTGGAACCCACAAACCCCGGGCCGCCCAAGTGGAATGTGCAAACTCAACCACTACAGTACCAGGCCGGCCCCTCACATCTCTCTTTAATCCCAATGCCCCTCTTTGCCCATTTTCTCATATCTTTTCACAGGCAAAAGATACCACAGCTGGAGTGACCTAAAGAATGTAATGAGAAAGGGGGCAAACCCCGGGGGTGCTGGGGGACCTGCTGCTCCATGGATGATGTCCTGCTTAGGGGTTCTTAGGACACTGATAACTGGGCCTCATCTGAAAAAGCAAATTGAGGGGCTAGTAAAAACATGGGCTTATAATTAGGACTATTACCTTCTTATGGTGTATTAGGCAAGTCATAGAAGGAGCATTGTCTGCTCTGAAGTGTAAAAGGAATGATCTGTCAGTAATATTTCATTGGTATGTAATTCACGAGTTCCACACTAAAGAGGGAGGAATGGCTTGGATTCAATTATAAGGATTCTGCATGTCACCCTTACATATATATTTTAGTTAAGAATGCTGAGAACAATTTTTTCATTATATAGGACCTGTTTCTAGGATATTCTGTAATTCTTTGCTACTACTCTTATTTATTTATTTATTTGTATTGTAAAACACTTAATATGAGATGTATCCTCTTGACAAAATTTTAAATCCATCGTACAGTGTTAACTATAGGCACAACGTTGTACAGCAGATTTCTAGAACTTATTCATCCAGCATGACTGAAACTATATGCCCTATTTCTTTGATTTTAAAATTTTTGATAATGGAAATGCATGGCTAGAACTGATGCTTTCATATCAAAGGTATTATTTACTATAATTTCAGAAACATAGTTTATTAAACACCAAATGCAATTTATTTCCTATGAAATGATTCCAAATATACAAAACATGAAAATAAGATAATAAATACTCACGTATTGCTACTCAGATCTTACAAATAATATTTTTGTTATATTTGTGTTTGATTTTGGAAACACAAAATAAGACATCTTGTAGATAGAATTGAAGCTCCTTCTGTTCCCTTTGTATCTCCTTCAGATTCATTCCTCCTCCAGCACTCCCCAGAGACCTGTTATTACCATGATAATTTATGTAGCTTTATGTTTTTATCTTGACTATTATGTAGCAATTCACTTATGAATATTCCATAATTTAAACATGTCCCTATTGGTGATCATTTAGATGATTTTTTGATATGAATGTAATGCTCCTGTGAACATGTTGTACGTGTCTTTTAGGTCGCATGTATCAAGTTTCTATGGCATATATATGTGGAAGTGAACTTTCTGGGTGATGGAGAACATCTTCAAGTTTATTGAATATTGACAAATTTCTTTTCAAAGTGGTTGTAGCAATTTATAGTCTCACTAGCAGTTTATTCCGACAGCGTATGCTACACCTTTGCCCATGGTTGGTACTGTCAATTTTTAAAATTTTTGCCAGTTTTACGGATGTAAAGAAGTAGGTCATTTTTGTCTTAATTCTTTTCAATTTTGTTTTAAAAATTTAAAAAATTTTTAAATTTCTTTCCTTTTTCTCCCAAAGCCCTCCGGTACATAGTTGTGTAGTTTTTAGTTGTGGGTCCTTCTAGTTGTGGCATGTGGCATGCCGCCTCAGAATGGCTTGGTGAGTGGTGCCATGTCCGCGCCGAGGATTGGAACCAGCAAAACCCTGAGCCATCAAAGCAGAGCAAGCGAACTTAACCAGTTGGCCACGGGGTGGCCCCTCTTTTCACTTTTTAGATATTAGCTTTATTGAGATATAATTCACAAACTATACAACTAAGCTTTTAA
This sequence comes from Equus caballus, assembly GCF_041296265.1. Lineage (NCBI taxonomy): Eukaryota > Metazoa > Chordata > Mammalia > Perissodactyla > Equidae > Equus > Equus caballus. The sequence goes on from NC_091691.1 coordinate 85,281,847, forward strand.
AAATTGTGCAGGGGCCGACCCGTGGCTGAGTATTTGGGTTCGTGTGCTCCGTTTCGGCAGCTGAGGATTTTGCAGCTTTGGATCCTGGGCGCAGACACGGCACCGATCGTCGAGCCATGTTGGGGTGGCATCCCACATGCCACAACTAGAAGGACCCACAGCTAAAGTATACAACAATGTCCTGGGGGGCTTTGAGGAGAAGAAGGAAAAATAAAATCTTTAAAAAAAATTGGATAATCAAGTGGTTTTCATTGTTTTCGCTTTTTAATGGTGTCTTTTTTTCATACAAAGGTTTCATGGATGGATGAAGTTAAACTAATTTTTTTCCCTCTATTGTTTATGCTTTTTGTATCTTATGTAAGATTTCCTTCCTTATCACAATTCAAAAAAGTTATTTTCCTACATTTTCTTCTGAAATTTAAAAAAATTTTGTTTTTCTCATTTAGGTTTCAATTCCCCTAAAATAAGACTATTACGTATGGTGTGAATTTAGGAATCTAAATGATCTTTTTTCATATGAATAAACAACTGATTCCAAACCATTTATTGAATAGATCATTCTTTCCCACTGACTTGTAATGTTATCCCAGTGATATACTGGGTTTCCATATTTACTTTTTAATGTGTTTTAACTATCTTTTGCTCTTTACTGTGTCAAAACCTCAGTCACTCAGGGCAAGAACATCCCTTATCTTTTTCATAAAAAAATATTTGATTTCTTGGCCCTTTGCTCTTCCAAATCAGGTTCCACACAAAACCTTATTAAAATTTGAGATTAATTTTACTGAATTTATAGATTCAATAGAGATTTACAGATTTAGGATTTGTAGAATTTATAGATTCAGGAGAGAACTGACATCTGTATTATAGTGGGTATTCTCAGCTATGAACATGGTCTATCTAGCAGGCGGCTTCCCCAATTTTTGTCTCCACTTCCAACTTGAGATTAATTTGCAAATAAGGCCATTTGTCTCTGAGTTCTGTTTTCCTTTCTGAATCATTTATTCATTCGTTCAGAAATATTTATGGAGCATCTCCTGTGTGCCAATCTCATTAGCCACCCCAGATCCCGCTGTCTGAAAGTTCATTCAGACCTGCCCAGCAATTCCAATTGACCTTGTCTTCTCTTTTCAAACAAAACTACATTTTAAGCTAAACTGGATGTTGACCTAAAATGTGAGTGCTTATTAGGATTAAAGCCTCCTAATGTGTGTTTGCAATTATTAAGTGGAGCTGTCAACATAAATCAGTCTCTGATTGGTAGCTTGTTCCTGGGAATATTTTGAGCTAAGTGGATGTTTTTTAAGTCTTCTACGTATAGAACATCTACTGGAGTTTAAAAATAAGAAATCAATTATTCTATGTCCTTTACTCATTTCCCATTTATTCAGGAATGCCACACCCAATGGCACTCCATTCAGGGGTAACCTGGGGAGAGATGCTCCACTGGCACCACTCAGACTGATGTCCCAAACAAGAAATGGGCAATTCAGAGGGTCATGTGGTGTACGACAGAATGGAGGTGAGGCTCAGAAAGACGCTGTTAGATGAAGAGAAGACCAAAGGGACAACGCCAAAGGCAGAGACTCAGGAGACAACAGTCTGAACACGGAGGCCAAAGTGTGATACAAAAGTGCCATGAGAGAAACTTAGCGTTCATTTCAGTTCCCTGAGAGTGAAAGAGGTTGGAAAGCCAATATTCTGAAGACAATAGTTTTCTTTCTTTCCTTTTTTTTTTTTTTGAGACTAATGGCATTTTTTTCCGAGAAAGAAGCAAATTCTTGTATTGTGCTTAGAACAATACCTCATACGTATGCTCAGTAAATACTGATTTAATCAATTTATCAAAGTTCATAAAGATTCCCACCCTGATTATATAATATGCAAATTAAAACTGTCACAGCACTCAGATTTTGCTCCTGTTTTGTTGTTCCTGAAAGAACAATAGGCAATATACAATACAATAGATGATAAAATTGTACCTGTTTTAAATTAAGCCTCAGCAAAGATGTCCTATGACTTTTAACGGATTGAAAGCACAGTCTCTTCCTTCCCACCATAATGTGCAGAACGCATTTGGATTTCCTGCTGGTAAAAATAAAATTTATGAGAACGATTCCTCATCTTTATAAGGACTAATTTCAGCCTTCAAAACAATTTTTAATCTTTTAAGTTAAAAAAATTAATTTATTATTGGGGTAACATTGGTTTATAACATTATATAAATTGCTGGTGTACACCATTATATTTTGATTTCTATGTAGACTATATTGTGTTCACCACCCAAAGACTAATTACCATCCATCCCCACACACATGTGCCCTGTCACCCCTTTTTCCCTCTTCCCTCCCCCCCTTCCCTCTGGTAACCACCCGTGTATTCTCTGTGTGTATGTGTTTGTTTGTTGTTGTTTTTATCTTCCACGTATGAAGGAAATCATATGGTATTTGGCTTTCTCTGACTTATTTCGCTTAGCATAATGCCCTCAAGGTCCATCCAGATTAAACTCTTCCTTTTCTTTGAACCATTTGCAAGCACATTTATAGATTTCTCATCAATAGCAACACATCATATAAAGATATTCCTAATCATACTTTTTAAGTAATATGTTTTCTATTGCAATGATTTAAAATCTTTTTTAAAGGAGGGTGAAAAAGGCTCTTCATTTTTTGCAGAATGAAAACACACTTGTACGGTTTGATTTAGCAGATGGATACGACACACTTTAAGATGATGAATACTTCGCATTCAGATATAGAAAGTTCACATTTTATAAAAACTGTTTTCTGAGTTTCCACTTTGCTTTGGTTATGATGACTCATTTTGGTCTCTATTCTGGGGAGTGAATCTCCGAGTAAAGAAGAAGTGAAAGCTGTGCGCCCTTTAGGATCCAGAACACTGAGAAACGTTTTTATAGCAGATGTTCCTTGCACATTTATATGTGTGAAATACAAATGCAGTAGCTTTTCTTTTTGCCTATGATAAAAGGTATTCTAACCGCCAAAGCAGGAAGAAAGCATGCGATTTCCTGTGGGTGTTGACCTTTCATTTTCTTGTCCTCTCTTTTTCTCACTGTCAACTTCTTCCTCCTTCTTTTGGTGACAAATTTTGGTGCAGTATAATTAAAAAATAGAAAGATTAAAGAGTAGCTATGACCTTAAATATGCTGGCTGAGGGTTGTCATGCTGTAATGCAAATAAGCAGGCTCTTGGCCAAGGGTGGACTAATGTTAGTATTAAGACTTTAAAATACATGGTCTTTCTACTTGGCCATGATGACTGGCCACTGGTGAGGATTAGGCTGAAGCCCCTTTGAAGCTAATTGTTTTGTGTCACCCATAGTGCTGAATGATCACTCGCATTTGGGACAGTTTTTACATTTTTGAGGACTGTTTAGCCTACTCAGTTCTACAGTTTTCAGCAAACACTTCCTCAGTAGTCATAATTCAGAATTCCTAAAATTTAGTCCAGAGAGAGATTAAGTGAAAAAAATCCTAAGCTAACAGTGGAAGAGTTGGACTCACTCAAGCCCCAATTTTTTTTTTTTTTATTAATGTTATGATAGATTACAACCTTGTGAGATTTCAGTTGTACATTTTTGTTAGTCATGTTGTGGGTACACTACTTCCCCCTCTGTGCCCTCCCCCCACCCCCCCTTTTCCCTGGTAACCACCGATCAGATCTCCTTATCAATATACTAACTTCCACTTATGAGTGGAGTCATATAGAGTTCGTCTTTCTCTGACTGGCTTATTTCACTTAACATAATACCCTCGAGGTCCATCCACGTTGTTGCGAATGGGCCAATTTTGTCTTTTTTTTATGGCTGAGTAGTATTCCATTGTGTATATATACCACATCTTCTTTATCCAATCATCAGTTTCTGGGGATGTAGGCTGGTTCCACGTCTTGTCAAGCCCCAATTTTTTAATAAAGCAAATTTATTGTGGTATAGTTTATGTACAATAAAATGTGCCCATTAAAAAGGTGCATTTCAATGATTTTGAAAACATTATACATTCCTGTAACTACCACCAAGATCAAAACACAGACACATTTTCATTCTGCCAGTAAAAAGTTCCCTTGTGCTCCATTGCAGCACCCCTCCCCACACTTCTAACCCTAGGCAACAATTGATCTGCTTTCCGTCACTGTAGTCTAGATTTGTCTTTTCTAGGGTTTCATAAAAATGGAACCATACTATATGTACTCCTTTTGTTTGCCTTCTTTTCCTCAATATACTGTTTTTGAGATTCACCTATGTTGTGTGTATCAGTAGTCGTTCTAGCTTAGCAAAATTCACTCAATACTAATTACATATTTACTGCAACTAGTTTGATATTTAAAAAACTTTTTTGCTGAGGAAGATTAGCCCCAAGCTGAAAGCTAACATCTGTGCCCATCCTCCTCTGTTTTGTATACGGGATGCTGCCACTGCATGGCTTGATGAGCCACGCTGGGTCTGCGCCCAGGATCTGAACCTGCAAACCCTGGGCTGCCGAAGCAGAGCATGTGATCTTAACCATTATGCCACCAGGCAGGCCCTACTAGTTTGATATTTTTAATACTTAAGATTATAGTTTTATCATGAAGGATATGCATAGGTTGAGGTCTGGGAGGGTCTCACACACAGAGCTTCTCTGCCATCTCCTAATGGGGTCAGGGCATGTCACACTCCTGGCGTATCAGCATTCATCAACCAGCTGAATGTGTTCACCAACCGGGAAGTGCTATTGAGCTGCAATATCCAGAGTTTTTATTGAGATTCCATTAGCTAGGCACGGTTTGATCAAATCATGATTGAACCCAATCTCCAGCCCAGCTCTCCTCCTTGGAGGCCTGTGGCTAAAAGTCCCAATTCCATAATCAGGTGCTTGGTCTTTCTGTGGATCACTCCCCATCCTGAAACTTTCTAGGGGCCCACCACAAGGCACTACATTAGCATAACAAAGACACTCTTTTTTCACTCAGGAAATTCCAAGAGTTTTTGAAGCTCTGTGCCAGGAACCAAGGACAAAACCTAAATATACTCTTTATAAGGCCATACCTTCCCACATTCATTCTCTCATATCTTTCTCTGTCTGACTTATTTCATTTAACATACTGTCCTCAACGTCCATCCACGTTGTTGCAAATGGCAGGATTTCCTTCTTTCTCATGGCTGAACGATATTCCATTGTGTATATATATACATATATCACACCCTCTTTATTCATCCATTGATGGACACACAGGTTGTTTTCATATCTTGGCTCTTGTGAATAAAGCAGCTATTTTCATAGGAGTGCAGAAATCTCTTTGATATCCTGTTTTCATTTCCTTTGGATATATACCCAGAAGAAAAATCACTGGATCATATGGTAGTTCTACTTTTTTAAAAAGATTATTTTATTGAAGTCATATTGGCTTATGACATTGTGCAAATTTCAGGTGTACATTATTATATTTAAGCTTCTGTATAGACTGCATCATATTTATCACCAGTAGTCTAGTTTTTATCTGTCACTACACATATACCACATCTTCTTTATCCATTCATCTGTTGATGGGCACTTGGGGTTGCTTCCAAGTCTTGGCTATTGTGAATAATGCTGATATATCACTTTGAATTATTGATTTTATGTTGTTTGTATAAGTACCCAGAAGTAGAATAGCTGTATCACATGGTACTTCTATTTTTTCATTTCTTGAGGAATCTCCATACTGTTTTTCATAGTGGCTGTACCAGTTTGCATTCCCAACAGCAGTGTGTGAGTTCCCTTTTCTCCAACCCTTGTTATTTCTTATTTTGTTAATGATAGCCACTCTGATGGATGTGAGGTGATATCTCATTATAGTTGTGATTTGCATTCCCTTATAATTAGTGATGTTGAACATCTTTTCATGTGTTTGTTCGCCATCTGTATATCTTTTTTTGGAAGAATGTCTGTTTTTTAATTTTTTGAGGAACCTCCATACTGTTTTCCATAGTGGCTGCACCGTTTTCCATTCCCATCAACAGCATATTTCTCCACATTCTCACCAGCACCCATCTTTGTTGTTGCTGGTTTTTCTGATAATAGTCATCCTGGCAGGCATGAAGTAATATCTCATTGTGATTTTGATTTGCATATTTCTCTTATGCTTAGACACATTGAGCATCTTTTGACTATACCTGTTGGCCATTTGAATGTCTTCTTTGGAGAAATGTCTATTTATGTCTTTAGCCCATTTTTTTTTTTAAAGATTGACACCTGAGCTAACAACTGTTGCCAACTTTCTTGTTTTTTTTCTTTTCTGCTTTTTCTCCCCAAATCCCCCCAGTACATAGTTGTATATTTTTTAGTTGTGGGTCCTTCTAGTTGTGGCATGTGGGACGCCACCTCAGCGTGGTCTGACAAGTGTTGCCATGTCCGTGCCCAGGATCTGAACCAGCAAAACTCTGGGCCCCCGAAGCAGAGCATGTGAACTTAACCACTCAGCCATGGGGCCAGCCCCTCTTTAGCCCGTTTTTATTTTTATTATTTATTTTTTTTTAAGACTGGCACCTGAGCTAACATCTGTTGCCAATCTTCCTTTTTTTCCTCCTCCCCCAAAGCCCCCCAGTACATAGCTGTATATTCTAGTTGTAGGTGCTTCTGGTTGTGCTATGTGGGGCCCATTTTTAAATTAGGTTATTAGTCTTTTTTGCTATTGAGTTGTAGGAGTTCCTTATATATTTTAGAAATTAACCCCTTATCCAATATACCATTTGCAAATATTTTCTCTCATTCCATAGGTTGCCTTTTCATTCTGTGTTTTATTTTGTTTTAACTGCAGGTCAATCTGTTGACTGTTACAAGGGAATACCAGGAATCTCACAGGAGCAAATGCAGCGCACTGAAGACTTTGCCTTGAACGGAATCTGCTTGCTTGGTTGGATACTAATGATCCTCTCTTGACCTGGAATCAGACTTTACAAAGTCAAACACATGCAAGTGCTGAAATCATATTTACAGTTAAAGTTATTTACATCTGTAGTGAGGAGAAGCCTACCCATTTCAATGTAAAGTTGCAAAAATGAAGATGTGATAATTTTGAAGTGATCTTAATAGCTAACATGTAATGATGGTGATGGGGTTCAGAACAGGCCTCTCCAAGAGGTGCCACTTTGTGGAATGTTTTGAGCTAACAGCCATCGAGACCCTGCAGGCTCAAGGGAAACTGTTACCTCTCTCTTAAAGAATTTAAATCGGGGCCTTGCCCATAACAAGAGTTATTACCAGAAATAAATTGTTATGCCCTATCTGTATGGCAGGGTAAACCTCTAATTACCAAACATTTGCTCTTTTTATCGTCTTGTGAATTACCCTTCTCCCCCTGAAGCCTCAGGCCCCTCTCCCATTTCTTACTCAAGTTGGCATGTATACCTCATTTTACCCTTTTATGTCTGAACCTCTCATGTATGTGGGGTCTCTGACCGTTTCATGTTTGTGGGGTACATAAGCAATTAAATTTAATTTTTTCCTACTGTTTTGTCTCATGTCAATTTAATTATTAGACCATCCAAAAGAAGCTAGAAGGGCAGAGGAAAATTTTTTCCCCTCCACAATGGCTTACAAGCGTCAGAATCATGTTCAATGCATTACACAACTTAGGGACATTGGAGTGTTAGAGTGGATTTGTCAGTGCAGACCCGTTCATCCACACTGGGGCGGTCCAGAAGATATGCCTTTCACCACTACTGTGAGAAGTACGTTTATGAGGGGAGCCTCGGCGTACTTGAAGAGCTCTGTGATCGCTTTTCTCTGCAGGCCAGTCCTAACAGTGGGAACTGCAGTCAGTGATTTGGGAAACATAAATGCAGTGGGAGTAATCAAATCCAAAGTGGCAGGGGCCAATTCCAGGATTGAAAAGAGGAGACATCATTACAGGTCCACCTACATTAAAAGAATAAAATGGAATGTTATAGACAACGTTATGCCAATAAATTCAGCTAGTTGGTTGAAATGCACATGCTCCTTGAAACGTTCAAAATAAGAAGCTCAAGCAAGAAGAAACAAATAACTTGAACTTTATATCTATTAAAAAAGTTGCTTTTGTAGTTGAAAACTTTCCCACAAAGGACACCGCTTCATTCGTGGGTGAATTCCATCAAATGTGTCCCAGAATTCCCTTCCCTGCAGATTTCCCCACATAGTTAAATGTCGCAGTCACTAAAGACATTTACGTGCAAGATTTGGAAGGGGGAAGTGAGCAGCAGCAAATTGTTTTCATACTCAGAAGGTGGGTGCAGGACACAGGATCTGTTCTGCTCAGGCTTGGTGTTGCTCCTCTGCTGGCTTACCTGGCTGACGCCAGCAGCAGCCAGGCCACAGTTCCCCCAGCTCCTGTGCCAGAGAGAGCGTTTAGCTTTGTGACAAAGGTGCCAGCTTCACCTGCAGGTCGCTCTCATCACTGAGGTTGGGGCCAGTGAGAGATGCTTCAGCCTGTCCATATATGTTCCATCTCCTCCTAGCAGCTTCCAGTTTTCCCTTGTTCTTTCCTAGTCTCATCCATCTTTCCCTCCTGAGTGCCAGCCCCACTCACGATGACTTACACAGACTGTTTAACCAACTCCCACAATTCTGTTAGGTCAAGTCTCTATAATAAATCCCTTATTATACACTTCGCTCCTACTGGTTCTGTTTCTCTGATTGAACGTTGACTGACACATCAGGTGTGACAGCGTTTTAGCCTTCGGCCATTTGTAATGAGTCTTCTTGCAAAGAATATTGTTTTTCTATCAACTAGCAGTTTGAATGAAAAAAATATATATATTCATAGTCTAAACAAATATTGCTCAGGTTGGCAAATTGACGCTTAGAGCAATTTCTGGTCCTAGTCAATAAAGAGACCTCTTGATTTTTCTTTCTTTTTTCCTTCATTATCCTCTTTTTGTTTTCCCAAGTCCCGCCACCTTTGCTTCAGGTCTGTATTTTAATTAATTAATAAAAATGTTTATTGAGTGTCTGCTGTATGAGTACTGTACATGTGTCAATGTATCAGATGTTGTGCTGGTAACTATGTAGATATTGGGGAGAAAACAGAGCTAGTCTAACGTTGGTCTTGGAGACAAGTGTGAAGCAAACAAACACAGGGATATATAGTTACAGCTTCCATAAGATCAATGGAGGAAAAGTTATCTACAAGCATAACTAAGGCACGTTCTTGACAGTTGGTATACAATGTGTGGGGAAGCAGCATTCACAAGAAGGGCTACCAAGAAAGGTGCCTGTACATCACATTTATCAGTACCTAGCCTTGTACGAGGGTTGTAGTTTACATAACCCAAGTAAAACCCTAGAACCTCATACTTCCCAGAACAGCTAATTCTGGGAACTTCTAGTCAAGCAAAGCCATATGAATCATACATTTATTTTTCTTTAAGAAATCAAAGAATGTCTTCAGAGTTTTTTCCCCATTACTGTGAGGTGGTATACCTATTATAATAAATTTCCCATACTGCTAGTTCATAGGAGATCTTGATTTATGTTATGCTAGATAACCAGCTTTAATTGTAAACAGTAGCTGAGAGAGTAGGTCGTTGACATTGCCTGGTCAGATGACTTCTGGTCACCAGATCCGCGACACTCTACAATGTCCCCCTCCTTGTGGTAAGTACCCTCAAGATTCATTTCCAATCCTGCTGCTATCCATTTTCCCATTTTGCCCAAATCTATCAGGTGCCTGTGGTTTGTGTTTTATAAATATTTGAATCAACATGCTTTCTTTAAAAAAATGGCCATTCAAAAAGAACAAAGAACCACTCTAATCACAGCAATTATTTTTACAATTGTAAACTACTTTCTAGTCATTTTCACATAAGTACATATTTCTTATGTAAATTAAATAATAATTTACACACTATTTAGCTGAAGAAACACATTGGGACAAGTTACTTTTGCTGTTCAGTAGGTGGCGCCAGACACCAGGTTACTAATCAGCCTATTTTTTAACTTGAAGCGTTTATTCTTTTAAAAAGCTGATTGGATTTCATAAGTGTGCTAACATCTTACTCATTTCTTTGGGGAATAGCAAATTGGCTTAGCTTATTTTTTTTTTTTGTTCAACTGTCATATAGTCCAAAGCTTTACATTAAAAAATTCCACACTCTGAAAAATGTTATTTATTTTTGAGAGCATTTTTAAAGGTTCTTGATCATGCTCGTGGAAATCCTAGAAATAAAAGCTCTCTTAGAGGTACTCATTTTATGTGTGAAAGGAAAAAGTATGCATTTAAAGAGTTTGAAATACTTTTTGAAGTATACCACTAAAAATTGCCTGTGGTCTGTGTTGATGAGGCTGATTTTACTAGCTTCTAAAAAGTTTCTGTCTCTTGAAACTATTCCCATGAACTCTGAGTTCAGCGATCATCGTGTGTAATGCTGTATGTGTCTAATGCAGATGGAGCAGCAAAACAAAACCTTACTTCATAGGTGATAATTTCTTTTTGTACTAACAATTGAGAATGGAGAGCTCCTAAGAAAATACCAGGCTTTGGCAATTGGCTAGAAGCAATCTAGTAACTACTTCAAGCTAATGCTTCAGTGTGTCAATGTGGATAATGCTACATCAAAGTTTTCCAGTTTTTTAAAATAATTGAACAGTGTTTGGGTTATGTGTGAATTTCTTTGGAAAGTGATATTCTGAGTGTCTTTAAAAATCTTTATACATGAGCATAATTCTTAGCTATACACACCCAGGATATATTTACATCTTGAGGAAAGTTAAAATAACCAAAATAATAAGTTATTCTGCCTTTATATGTGCTCATTTCACTGACATTTGACTCTTTCACAAAATCTGTTAGAATATTTACTTGACAAGTAGCTGTTCTTTATTTACCTTTAGGAAGCACTCATGTTATTGCACTGTTTATTTAGTTCAAAAGACGACAGAACCAGGTGAGCCATCACTACGGGGTTTATAGTTTGTTTTTGTTTCTTAGTACATATTCTCATTTATATCACATGGGAATTCACTTTGGTATATAACTGAATTTTCCAGGAAACTTAAGTTTATTTCTTAGTCAAATAAATGAACTTTTTAAAAAATCTATATCACTTGAAAATTCCTCAGAGATCTTCCTAATTTCAAAATATGTTAAATATTTAATAATATATTTCTTTGATATTACTTTAATGTTCTACTTGAAAATGATAGTCATCATCTCATTGTTTGCTGCTGGTTTCTAAACTAAATATTCCTATAGAGCAGCTGCGATTTATAGTTTTCTGCGTTTTATCATCTAGATGACCTAAACACAAAAACTACTTAACAACCAATATAGCGTGGATGTAGATATCAGAATGCATGCTGGCTGAAAACACCTGCCCCACCACACCAGGTCTACTGGCTAAATTCCAGCTCCTCAATTTACTTCCTCCAGTCTGATTCTTTGCTCAAAAAATGGCATTCTGATGACTAACTTGGGTCCCAGGTACATTGCTTGCTGGAGGAATGTGCTCTGGAGATTGACCATAAGTATCATCAGTGTGGAGGGACAAAATCCAAAGGAGGCTTAAGGAGAAGCTCTCAGCATTGACCACAAAAAGAAGTCACGTCCTTTGGGATGCTACTTGTTTCAAAATGAAGTTTAATGATTTAAACTCAGACTAGCATGGTTGCTGACGCCACAAACTCTGCAGCTAAACTTTGTGAATTCAAATCCTGGATTCTCCACTTACTAGACCTGTGAGCTTGTTGTCTCTGTAAAATGGGGTAATAAAAGTTCCTAAGACGTAGGAATTTAGGAGGGATAAATGCCACAAAAGTCCTGGCACAGCCCCAAGCACACAGGCATTGCTCAGTGAACGCGGCCACCATAATTACTTTGGTTAGGGTGTCGGCACCGCGCAAAGTGCCCATGGTCCCCTGTGGTGGCTGCTTTAAGCTTTTTACACTCTCTTCAGTTCCATCCCTTTTTCCTGATAACCATGGCTTTTCCTTCACTCGTGAAATATTAGGGGTCATCTTTCTTCGTATCCTCCCCCCTTTAAATTGGTCTTCCATATACTCTCAACTAAAGGACTGTTTCTCAACGTATGATCCCCAGAGCAGCAGCATCATCATCACTTGGAAACTTGTTAAAAGTGTAAATTCTGGGGTCTCACGGCAGACCTGCTGAATCAGATTCTCTGAGGTGGGGCCTGGTTAGACCTTGGGGGCATCCTGTCGACACCTGCTTCTGTGTCTCTTCTTTCATGAATGCTTCCGTGGGTTGTTTTTAATTGAGGTGTAATTGACAAATACAATTGTAAGATATTTAAAGTGTACAACGTGATGATTTGATATACATACGCATTCTTTATGGACTGCAAAGGGTGAACTTTTTTTTTAAAGACTGGCACCTGAGCTAACAACTGTTGCCAATCTTCTTTTTTTCTTCTGCTTTTTCTCCCCAAATCCCCTAAGTACATAGTTGTATATTTTAGTTGTGGGTCCTTCTAGTTGTGGTATGTGGGACACCGCCTCAACGTGGCCTAATGAGCAGTGCCATGTCCTCGCCCAGGATCCGAATCAGCGAAACCCTGGGCCGAGGAAGCTGAGTGCCCGAACTTAACCACTCGGCCACAGGGCTGGCTCCAGGGTGAACATTTTTGACAAGGATCTTCAGAATGAATCAAAGCGGAAGAAAGCAATTCTGAATGAATGCCCACAAATGCGCCAACTCACCTCTGGCTGTGTTGTATTTGTTTTGCAATAAGAAATCTATTCTGAGTGAGCCCATTTCTACATTTTTAGTATTCCTGTATCACAGTGTTCCCTGAAGTTCTGCAGGGAATTTCCTGCCTGTGATACATACTGTGGTGGCTCTCTCATCCTCATTCTGAACCACTTCCCTTTGCTTTCCTCTTATTACAGCGTACAGGGAGCTAAAATCTCACTTTAGACTCTCTTACAACTCGGTTGGCCATACGATATAGTCTGACCCTTGAGGGATAAGCAGAAATCTACTAGGGCCTCTGAGAAAGCCTTTGCTTTGGCTCCAGATGCCTCCCCTGTCTGATTTGGTTCTTCATCTTCCTTCTGGAAAAACAGTCTTGATTGCTTTGATTCCCAAGCCACTTGTGACCCTATTAGGAAGAGTCCAGATGGCCGCAGCCTTGGGCCTGAGATCTTTGAGCTGCTGAAACAAAGCCAGCAACTGTCTACCTCATGACATCAGTACAAGAGAGAAAAAAAAATCATCACATGTTGAACTATTGTGAGCTGGATTTTCTGTTACTTGCTGCTTAACACAACCCCTCCCTGATACACTGGCTCAATAGAACTGGGCTAAGAGGAATTTTTCTTAAATGATTTAGAGGGAGATAGCAATGAGAGAAAGAGAGAGAAAGATTCAAGAGGAAAGGACGAGCGACACCTGGAGAGCGAGTTTAGGAACAAATTGTCCACAGGTTCCTCTCTGCATGCTGCCTCATCTGCTTTCATTTGCTAGTCCAATAGACAATAATTTTCATGCAAGTGTGAGTTCCTATAGAGGCTCAAAGAAGGCAACAACAAATTGGTGTTAGAATGTGTATTTGATTCTCAATGGGGCTGCTCTTGACATTTTGGACATGACGTTTCTTCATTTGGAGAAGCTGTCTAATACATTGTGGGATATTTATCATCACAAGCCTCTGCTTATTAAATGCCTGTAGTACCCATCTGTTATTCTGACGAACAAAAATGTATTCTCACATTTCAAATGCCACCTGGGAGGGTGGCCATGTGTCTGGTTGAGAAATACCTTCTTAGAGCATCTAACACAGCGCCCTACACATGGATGGTGTTTGGTTAAATGGCTCATATCCAGTGGTCTGCTGGGAAGCTAGCTCTCCAATAAAAAAGCTCTGATTTGTATTCTTTGCCAATTTCTGTGCTGTAAATATTCCAGATACAGCAATTTTATGTGGTCCATGGTTTAACCACCAGCTTATAAAATTTCTAAATATTTAACAACTAGCCTTTGAGAGGTGGTAGAGACAGCTCCAGTACACCCCTATGCACGTAGAAGTTCAATGCTGGAAGGAACTTCGGGATCACCTGGTACCCCTTGTTTTAGGAAAGAAGTAATACTGCAGAAGTTTTATAGCCCAATGTGTATATTTTGCTATGACCAGCCAGTCTTTAACTAAACAATACCCTGATCAATTTCCCAAGTGTTAGGCGCTTTGCCACCAATTGATGGGCGTTGGAAGCGACTCATGTCACACACTTGGTTGCAAATTCATTTCAGGCACTTTGCTTCTGAGATTGCGAAGGTGCGCATAATATGTGCACGATATTTAGTAAGACACAGGAGCTTACACTTATTTGATGCTTCCCATGACACTAAGGCTTAGGAGGGGAGAGAGGAAATGTCCTCTCCAGAGAGCTTGCTCTCCTGCATCCTCTTGTCTGCAGTAGGCAACCCAAGACTCTGGCTGGAAGAGGGAAGAGAAGCTCCTCTTGGCAGCCTGCATTCCCCTGAGATGCCGGATCCTCTTCCTTTGGTCAGGAGAGAGGCAGCACTGCATCGACAGGCTCCAAATGGTTGCCTTAGTGACAGCCCTGTGGGGCTCGCTCCTCCTACACGAAGCTTCCCAAAGATGTAGTGGAGGTCTTCCATTTGTATGAGATGAACTTGCTGCTCCTGTGATTATCACTAGTTTCAACTAGATGTGCCCAGCTGTTTTACCCTCTCAGCTCTCCCTCTCAGCTCTCCCCGCCCCTCACACTCATGAAGCTAACATTTTCATAGTCACGTCCAAAATTATCCATTTTAGACCTAGCGTCACACGCTGATTTAGACAGTGTAGATGCTGTCTCTAGGAACCTTCATTGCCTGATACAGCCCGGCAGGACTTTCATGGGATTATGCATAGCCATGGTGTCAGAGCTGTGCCTACCACTCAGGCGTCCTGGTTTCCAGGTGTTAATTAACTTGACTGAGGTCATACGCTAGTAAATAGCTAGTAAAGAGCAGAGCCAGGATTCAAGCCTCGGCCAGCTTACCCACTATACTACATTGACTCTTTTTCTGAGAAAGGGAGGTAGGTAGCTCCTGCCAGCTTGTTTTATATTCTTTTAAGTATTTCTGAGAAGCCTGAGAAAACATGCTAGGTTGGAATGGCCACTAGCTGTAACACTTAACCTAGTGCGACTGTCTTTCCAAACCCTTCACAGATATAAACCTGAGGTTCAAGTGGAAGGGTCTCTAGCATTTCTAGAAGAGTAATTTCTCATCCATTTTAAGGCCACACCTAAGATGTAGATTGTCTATTCAACATATTCTGAACCTTCAGATCTCATCTAAGCCACCTCCTTTTCAGGAAGCAAAGACAGAAATTGAAAATTATCTTTCTTAGTGTCTTTGGTTGATGATAGAGAAAGGAAAGATCCAGTGGGTATCCTAAAAGTCCTGTGGAAAATTTCCAAAATAAATGTCAGTTTAATAAAATGCAAACCTGATAATGATTGAAACAAACTTGAAGCTAAACAAATACTGATGACAAAGGGATACCTAAATTTTTTTCACCCTGCAATCATGCAAGTAGCATTCTGAATAATGAAATCTCCATTTCCAGAATTATGGTTTTGTAATTTAATTTGGTCCATTGTGATATTTCAGAGCATTTTTCTTTTGAAAAGTTGTTTAAGTAAAATATAAAACCAAAAACAAAAGGAAAGGCAGGGAGAAAACAATACCAAGAGATAAAAGAAAGAACAAATAACAGGAAAACCCAAAACCAGGGAGAAAGCAGTGAGGTTCAAGACCTCAAAGAATATTTGAAGTATTATAAGTACAGAGGACTTTGGTTGGGATAAGGATGAAGGGGGCGCTTTCTTCTTGTGTTGGTTAGTTTTACTTTGAGCAAGTTTTTGGGGGGGATTCAGAATTTTCATTTTATTTTGTATGAGAACATGCTCTAAATGTATGTGACGAACATATGGTGTTCACACCTGCTCCTATAGGTTAACTACAAAGGTGCCTTGGTTTACTATTTACTGAATGAGGCAGTGGCCTCAGAGGCCTGTGCGTCTCCTCCTGGCCATGATTTTAAATCCTTAAGACAATTGTTTTAGAAATGTTTTCTTCATTTAACACTTTGAGGAGTACAAAAGGAGTGTATGTGTAAAAAGTATATGCCCATATAAGTACATAAAAGAGCTCCTGTCCTCAGGGAGCTTAGTTGTGGAATTATTAAGACACTCAAATTTAAAACAATACAAAAGAGAGTGAATTATGGCGCAAAAAGACAACCTTTGGATTCGGCATTTCTAGGTTTCCCAGCTTCTCCAGTTAGTAGCCATGATTTTGGGGAAGTAACTTCACCTCTGAGCATCAGTTTTCTCACTTATAAAATAGAGATTTCAGCCATATCAAATGGAAATAATGAGGTTCAAGAGGTAACATGCAAATCATCTACTCAAGTGGGACAATATTATAATTAATAGTCAGAATATGGGCTCTAGACAAGTAATGTTCTAGGAGTGCACAGGATGTGTACTTAGGCTGCAATGTGTGGAGGGTTTTCAATTACTTGTAGAATTCTCAAAGGTGTGGGGTAATGAAGGAGCTATTCCAATTATGGAGAATGGCTTAAGAAAAAATATGGGAGCATTATTTATTTAGTGACTATAAAAAAATGTAATCTTGACCAAAGTAGGTTTATTTAGGTTCAAGTAAGTTGAGCCTGGACAATAGGAAGAGAATTTGAAGGCCTGGATGATTGTACATTTAGGGAGAACGACAGAATCAGAACGACCTTCTAGGCTGTGTTATAGAGGAGGACTGGGCCAGGACTCATGCTCAGCCCCACACATTTATTTTCTGTACCTGTAGTTCTGTATTTTCCAGGATGTTATATAAGTGGAATCATACTGTCTTAGCCTTTTGAATCAGGTTTCTTTCACTTATCATAATTCATTTGAGATTCATTCATATCCTTGTGTGTATCAGTACTTTGTATTGCTGAGTAATGTTTCTTTGTATGGATATACCACAGTGTGTTTAGCTATTCACCAGTTGAGGAATATGTAGATTGTTTCCAGTTTTTGGCAATTACAAATAAACATTTCTGTAAAGGTTTTTGCATGAATATTGGGTCTTCTTTACTCCAAGGTAAATACCTAAGAATGGGGTTGTTAGGTCATATGGCATGTTTAATTTTATAAGAAATGGCCAAATTATTTTCCAAAGTGGCTGTAACATTTTGCATTCCAATTAGCAATGTATGACAATTCATCCACATGTTATTTTGTTTGTTTATTTTAAAAAATAAACCACTTTTTAGAACAATTTTAGATTTACAGAAAAATGGGAAAGATAGCAGAGAGAGTTCCCATATGCCCCACATCTAGTTTCTCCTACTATTAACATCTTACTTTGGTATGCTATAATTGTTACAATTAATGAACCATTATTGATACATTGTTATTAACTGAAGGCCATTCTTTATTAAGACTTCCTTATTTTTCTTTCTTCCTTTTTTTTTTGGTGAGGAAGATGGGCCCTGAGCTAACATCTGTACCAATCCTCCTCTATTTTGTATGTGGGATGCCACCACAGCATGGCTTGATGAGTAGTATGTAGGTCTGTGCCTGGGATCTGAACTGAGAATCCCAGGCCACTGAAGCGGAATGCATGAACTCAACCACTACACCCCCGGGCAGGCCCCAAGATTTCCTTTTTACAAAATGCTCTTTTATTGTTTCAGGATGCCATCCAGGATAACACATTACATTTAGGTTGCTCTTGGCTGTGACAGTTTCTCAGGCTTTGTTTTTGATGATCTTGACCTTTTTGAGGGGTACTGGTCAGAAGTTTTGTAGAATATCCCTCAGTTGGGATTTTTATGATGTTTTTCTCAAGATTAGACTGGGATTATGAGTTTTGGGGAGGAGGACCCCAGAGGTACTATGCCATTTTTATCAGATCATGTAAAAGGTGCATACTATCAATATGATTAATCATTTTTGATGTTGACCTTGATCACTTGGGACTGAGGTAGTAAGTGCCAGGTCCTCTACACTAAAGTTACCTTTTTTCTGCCTTTATCTCCACATGTGGTTTTGATCTGATCCTCTCCCTTCTCTTGGACCTCATTTCACTTGTTATTTTCTCTCTGTCCTACACCATCAGTTTCTCTCTCTATCTCATCTTGCCATCAGCCTTATGGGTTTGTTCTATTTCAATAAGCTTTAAAAACAACAGAATCTGGGAGGTTCCAATTTGGTTGATCAGTGTGAGGTACAGGCATCAGTATTTTTTAAATGCTCCCCACATGCCTCCCCCCGACCCCGGCCACCCCCTCACCTTGTGAACTCCTTTATCCTTCAAGACTCACTTGGATGTCACTTCCTCAAGGATACCTTCCTGAAGCCTTTCATCCAAATCAGGAGCCCTCATAGCTCCTTGTTTCCTTCATAGCTTTTGTCATATCTCTAGTTTGGGGTTTCTAACTCTTAGCACCATTGAGAGTTTTGGCTGGATGTACCTTTGTTGTGGGGACCTGTCCTATACACTGAAGGATTTTTGCAGCATTCCTGGCCTATGCTCACTAGATGCCAGAATCATCTTTCCCCCAGGTGTGACAACCAAAAATGTCTCTAGACATTGCTAAATGTCCCCGGTAGGCAACCCCTACCCTCACCCCATTGAGAACCATGGCTCTAACTCATCAGTTATTTTATATATAGTTTATATCTCTCGCCATACTATAAACTCCAGAAGAACAGGATCTGTGTGTTTTTTCTCACTTCTAGATTCCTAAGAACATACTACAGTGCCCAGCACCTCCCAGATATTGGACAAATATTTGTTGAATAAATGAATGAATGAGATGTCTAAGCAGGGATTTCCGAGCTCTAACGAGGATGGAGACTAACCAAAGTGCCCACAGTGGAGAAGGAAAGGAAGGAATACATCTAAGCCATATTTATAGAGCAAATAGAAAGGAGAGGGGTGGAATCATTAACCTTTACTGAATACCTACTAGGTGCTAAGTGATTTTATATGTTTTATATAACTTTACCTTCCCAATAAGTTACAAGCATTCAATACTATCCTTATTTTAAAGGTAAGTAAATTGTGACCCAGTGAGGTTCAACAATGTACCCACAAGGGTGGAGCTGCCTCAAGCGGTCTGTCCCCAAAGCTGGAGGCCTTTCCAGGACGTACCATCTATCAGGGATACCATTTCTAAACTCAGCCAAGAACTATAGATACCACCCTAAACATTAACATTAGAGCAACATCAGAGCATAAGAAGTGGGGTGCTAGGAAATCTGTTCCCACCCCCAGCGAGAAGCTCCCCAACTACTGGTTACATGGAAGTGATGTTGCTCAAGGTGAGATGACGCGGGAGAGAGTGGGGCAGGTTGGCAGCAATTCTCAAACTTTAGCAGGATCACAGCTGCCTGAGTGCGTATCCCAACATGATTCTTGGGCTCTCCATCCAGGGCTTCTGTTTCAGTAAGGTGATGGAGGGACTGTGCATCTATATGTTTAATAAGCATTTCCGAGTGGTTCTGATGCAAGTGGTCTGCAGTCCACATTAAAAACAAATCTGGGCTATAGAGGCAAGAGTGGCCAAGAAGAAAGTGAAGGGAAGGTGAGAAATGAACAAGAAGGAAGGGTTCCAGGGTCAAGGGCTGAAAAGGCATGCTTTGCCTGGCTTCCTGCTCTAAATTTAATGACTGTTGCCACAGACAGCTGTGGGCAGGTCAGAAGTGCCTCTTATGGAGCCCTTAGCAGCCTGGAAGCTAAAAACCCAGACTGTTTTTAAACACAAGGTAGAGGAAAGATAAATAGGCCCAAATACAAGTATTAATTTAGATCAGAGGTGGGCAAAATACGGCCAACAGGCCAAATCCGCCTGACTGCATTTTCTTGTAAATTAAATTTTATTGGAACACAGCTTTACCTATTCATTTATATAGAGTCTATGGTACTTTTGTGCTGCAAAAGATAGAGCTGAATAGTTGCCATAAGAGACCACACGGCTCCCAAAGTTTAAATATTTGCTATTTGGTCCTTTACGAAAAATGTGTCTATCCCTTTTTTAAGAGAATGTGTTTAAGTCTTAAGTAAACTGTTAAGAAAGTATCCTTATGGCTTTCATTATTTGCAAAACGAATTTCTTTCTTTTTTTTTTTGTCTTTCACTGTTGTCACCAGACACATGCATGAGCAATTTATGTGCACAAAACCACATAGATACATTGCAGAAACAGTCTTTCCCGAAGAATATTCTGTCCTGTAATTGCGTTGGTTTTGAAGGATTTAAGTGCATCCTACTCTCCTTTTCCTAAAAGGTCAGAACTTCTTTTCCAAAAGTTTCAACTTCTAGTTTTCTAAAATTCAGTTACTTTGTTGAGAATTAAGGGAAAATTAAGAAAAGGGAGATGGTCTCATTCCTCTGTGTGTAAAAACCATTTTCACAGCCCCTGACTTGCTGAAAGCCACGAATCTGTTTATTTTGTGCCTGCTGACAGAATATACAAACTCTTGCTTGGAGGTTGAGGGATTTCCTGGTTCATTCATGAACTCATTTGACAAGCATTAAGGAGTGCCTGTTGAGCGCCAGGCCCCGGAGATCCAGAGATGCATAAAATGCATTCTCTGCCTCCAGCCTACCAACAGGGAGAGAAGTGGAGCAATTATCTGGAAGACAGTCTCATATGTGCTCAAATTAAGGAACGATGGAAACTCAGGGAAGGTGCAACCAAGGCCTCTTGATAGAACAGAAAGGAACATATGCTTCGTATTTTAAATTATGCTTCTATTTGTTACACACAAAGTTAGATACCAAGGCGCTAACATCCATTGGTTAGAAAAAGCTTTACCCCCAAATCTGAAACTCAAAACTAGCCTAAAATATAAGAATCATGTTGAATTTCATTATTTTCCATCAATTGTCTCCTAATTGTTGTGTCAGGTGACATCTGTTGGAGTTGAGTTCCTGGTACAACCTAGGACATCTGGGTGCTCAGGAGAAGAATGTGGCATTCAGATGGCTAAGGGGGATCAGGGCTGCCTGACACCTGTGCTTACATGTGACCAAGGTCTCTCCAGGAAGGTACCTGTACTTGGTTTCCTTTAATAAGTGCGTCCAGCCCACCGAGCTGACACCTTTTCCCAGGCAGGCTTGTTTTCATCAGTAAGGAATAAAATAAGGTCTAAAGCAGTGGTTCTCAAATGTTGCTGCAGATTAGAATCGCCTGTAGAGCCTTTCAGAGTCCTGATGCCCAGGCTACTCCCCAGACCAATTGCATCATAATGCCTGAGAGCAGGACCCAGATACCTATAGTTTTAAAACTCAGATGATTCCACCGTGCAGCCAAGTTTGAAATGGCTGCTCTAAATCAGTGGCTCTCAATTAACCAGGGGGCTTGTCAAACTCAGATTGCTGGGTCCCACCCAGAGTTTCTCACTCGATGGGTCTGGCGCAGCTAGAGATTTTGCATTTCTAACAATTCCCAGGTGATGCTGGTGTTGGCTGGTGGAGGTCAACACTTTAAGAACCATTGCTTTAAATGAAAGCGATGAAAAGGAACGGTTGTGAAAAGAATAGTAGTTCTTATTTCTGCATAAAATAGGTCCACTCTGCATTTTGAAGACTGAGATGGAGAGATCAGGCTAGAGATGTCACTGCGATATTCTCTGCGTGCCTGTGAGACATACATTCTTGGAGCGGTATGTGCCCATCTTTAGAATGCCCTTGCTCTATCTTGGAAAATAAGCTGCTTCGCAGGGTTTGTTTTTCTTTCTCTCTCTTTCTCTCTTTCTTTCTTTCCAGGAAATGCTTGAGATGAGGACTTTGTTAAAATACTAAAGAGCATCTAAAGGAATCGGGTGCTCTCAAAATGCTTTTAATTTCAGAGAAAACTTGAAATTTGAAAATAAAGATAGTTTTTGCAAAAAGAAATCTTTAATGATACAGATATTTGTGATCGAACAGCTTTGTGGACATATAACTACAAAACTTGTAGCTTGTCACTCAAAGAACCATTCCACAAGAAATAATAGTGAGTTGAAAGGTAATAAAAACAGAACACAAATAATTAAATACATGTGAATTCTCTGTATCGACATTAGCAAAGAGGACCCCACCCAGATGGTTACCTTAACCATTTACGAGACAACCTCACACTATCCCAAACTAATTTCTACTTCAGCCCACCTCCTATTTTAAAATGGATGCTCAGACATTTATATTTCATTTTAAATACCCTTTCAGGAGCTCTATTCTCAGCTGAGAGAATAATCTTCTCACTGGTCATGCCTGTTTAGCATTGTTCTATTATACACATCATTTAAAGAGCAAAATTTTCCCAAGTGGCTGTGGAACCCCAGGAAGCAAGCCGGGACAGGAGGCACACTCATCAGCCGGGGAACCACGGTCCCTGCTGGAATCTGCTACCACTGCAGATATTTCAGCAAGGAAGTGGCGAAGGTAATTCGGCAGTGTCTGGAGAAGTAAGAGGGTGAGCTGGTCAGGTACACTGTCACTTAGGATAAATGAATTTTGACTTATCCTCTGAGAAACCAATAGCTCTTGGATATACTATTTTCCCTTTCATTTGTAAATTCTCTCATAAAATTATTTCATTTTCCCATTTGATTTTGCCCACTTATACAATCCAAGAATATTTTAAAACTCCTTGTTGTAGAGGTTATGCTTTTATGTCTAAGGGTTCATAAATGATGCAGAGTTTGTAGAGGGAGGAGGAAGCGAGATGGGGCAGGAAGAGCACGTGCTTTGGAGTTGCCTCTTACAGCTCTGTGGCTCTGGCAAGTTAACCAACTTTTCCAGTTTCCAAATGTAACAGCATATTTCCAACAGGCTGTTTTAGCTGCTAAATGGGAAAATACAGAAACGGTTACTGAGTGCATTCTCAGTCCGTAAATGTTGGTTCCTTCGCTTCCCATTCCTTGCAGGGTTTATTTCATTTAGCAAATATTTACTTAGAGCCTTCTCTGTGGTATGTTTTGGGAATACAGAGATGAGTAAGAGTTCCTTCTTCAGGGGGACTTATTAATCGAAAGAGAAAGAGAAATAAATAGACACTTAAAATACAATAGGGTTAGCACTACATTAAAGGGTGTATACAGGGTAACATGCTGTCTTAAGGGGAATTCCCTCCAGGGAGAAGGTCTAGGCAGTGGGAGGCCCTGCCTTGTGTATTTCCCTTTTCTCAAGGATCACAGCTTTGGGCTGCCTGCTCTCTGATGTCTGAAAGTTGTTTCTTACATTTTTGTCTAATTTTTTATTTGTTTGCAAGGTAGGGTAATTCTGGACGGTGTTACTGATACCGACCCTGATATCAGTTTCCTCACATTAAACCCAGCATATATGGGGTTAAAACCAAAACACTCATTCCCTGCTTACTCTCTGGCTTCCTGGCTCCAGAGTCCACTATCCTCCGTGGAGACAGACACCGCCAAGGACAAGCACCTGGATTATCTCCTCCCCGAAAAGAGATATAGGCTGGTGGGAAAGCTGCTGATCAGCAAGGTCGTGGGTTCCCTCCTCTCTGCAAGTGTCTCAAGACCAAAGACAGGTTGGTGGGAAAGCTCCGACCAGCAAGGCCATATGCTCCCCTCCCCTACCTAAAACCCCAAATAAAAATCCTTCCTTTTAGCTTTTTGGAGAGTTTGGGATTTCAGCGTTAGCTGCCCTATCTCCTTGCTCAGCGCTGTGCAAAAATAAAATTCCTACTTTCTTGCATAGATTACTCCATCTGCTCAAAGTGACTAAGTAATTTACTGTCAGCTAATACAGACTAGTTTCCTGGACTTATAATGTGGGGTTCATAGAATATACCACACTTCTTAGTGCCCAGGGGTTATAAATTTACTCTCTAATAACATCTTTTTGCGGAACATTACACTCTTGTAACTAAATATTCCCTTAATAGTTAATTAAATTAAATAATAATTTAATTAAATATTTAAATATTCCCTTAATGCTATCTTTCTGATAGATTTTAATCTTCATAAAGTCAAGAATCTACCTTGTATTTTAAATGGTCCCTACCCCCATTGCTTATTTTTACTTACACAATGTATGTTGGGAGAAGAATCTTAGAAATGCTTTCCCTAACTTTAAAGAGAATCTGTAACAATCTTATACTGACTGAGAATTTATTGCAATATTAGTGAAGCCAGAGTCAGTGGGGAAGAAAATGAGGCTCAAAAGATTCAGTTCAACAACTATTTATTGAGCACCCCTGTGTTCTATGTTTTAGTCTGCCCTTGAGATGTATTTGTGCATGTCAATAACGAAACGACAACAGCAATGAACCACCAAGATCTCCGCCTGAGGAGCCAGGCAGGGTATGTGCATGTGCACGGAAACAAACAGTAAATGTGATAAGTTGTATGACATATATGAGAAAAGCACAAATTAATTTAGAGGGTGGTAAGTGACAATGATAAGCCATAGAAGAGAAAAAGAAATTGGAGCCAGCAGGAAGGGAAGAGTTGCAGTGGTGAGCAGGTTATGATTTTAAATATGGTAGTCAGAGAAAGAGGCCTCTTTGGGAAAGTGATCTTTAAGCAAAGACTTGAAGGAGGCCAGGGAATTAACCATGCCAGTTTCAGAACAGAGTGTTCCAGGCAGAAGGGTCAAGGAGGGCCTTGTGGAAAGTGGGTCTGGACTGTTCTAGGAAGAGCTGAGAGGCCAGTGTGGTGGAGAGGGAATAAGAAAGCAAGTAAAAAGAAATGAGATCGAGTCAGGGAACAAGGCTAAGAGATCATCTAGGGCCTTGTAGACTGAACAAAACAAATTTAACCTCTTATGACTTAGTTTTCAACATCAAGTAAAACATTATTCTCTGCTTGTAATTTTCTATAGCAAATATTTGTAGGTTCACCATTGCAAGTCAAGAATCCTCAGAACTGTTAAAACAGATTCCTGAATAATAAAGGGAAGATCATGGACCTTCTTATTAAATAGGTATCTTCAGAAGTCTAACTTTATGATGACAAGGTTCAGAATAAATGTTGATTTAAAATAAACTTTGTAGTGTCTGTCACTAGATGCTAACCTAGTGCTGCTGGGTCAAATCATGTGATGTGTGTTGCAAGCTTCTTTCCTGAAAAATTAAATGCTATTTAACATATAAATTTCAAATGAAAATTTTACGATGGTTGAATTAAAGATTTTAGGGCTCAGAGTAACTTATTTTTGTATCCCCCAATTTCTCATCAAATATCAAGGAGGATGCAGAAAAAGACAGAAATCAAAAGAAATTCCAAGGAAGCCAAAAAATAGAAACTCCCATATTTGACATAGACAAGGCGAAATATAGCAGCTGTAACTGAAAAGTACATGGAATATACACCCCTTTGACTTGATCTTCCAGCAATGTAACAATATAGGCTTATGTAAATGGGTGTTTTAAAAAAAAATTTCTGAAACAGTTTAATTCTTATTTTTTTTTTTTTAAAGATTTTATTTTTTCCTTTTTCTCCCCAAAGCCCCCTGGTACATAGTTGTGTATTCTTCGTTGTGGGTTCTTCTAGTTGTGGTATGTGGGATGCTGCCTCAGCGTGGTCTGATGAGCAGTGCCATGTCCGTGCCCAGGATTCGAACTAATGAAACACTGGGCCGCCTGCAGCGGAGCGCGCGAACTTAACCACTCGGCCACGGGGGCAGCCCCTAATTCTTATTTTTTGTTTATTTATTTATGTTAAAATACATTCTTATGTAGTTTTAGGGTTGGCCTTAAGGGGTCTAGATCTTTAGAGCAGTGGTTCTTTTTTTTAAAGATTGGCACCTGAGCTAACAACTGTTGCCAATCTTCTTTTCTTTTTTTTTTCCTGCTTTTTCTCCCCAAATCCCCCTGTACATAGATGTATATTTTTAGTTGTGGGTCCCTCCAGTTGTGGCATGTGGGATGCCACCTCAGCATGGTCTAATGAACAATGCCATGTCTGTGCCCAGGATCCAAACCGGTGAAACCCTGAGCCGCCAAAGCAGAGTGTGAAAACTTAACCACTCTGCCACGGGTCCAGCCCCTGAAACAGTTTAATTCTTAAAAAGACATCTGAGAAAATATGGCAAAATGTTAATATCTTTCTTTAAATCTTGGTAGTAGTTATTTGAAAGTTTATTATGTTATTTTCTGCAGTTTTCTGTATGTTTGAAATATTTTATAATTCTTTTTTGGGTTTTTCTTGGTGAGGAAGATTGGCCCTAAGCTAACATTTGTGCCAGTCTTCCTCTATTTTGTATGTGGGTCGCCACCACAGCATGGCTTGATGAGTTGTGTAGGGCTACACCCAGGATCTGAACCTGGGCCACCAAAGCAGAGGGTGCTGAACTTAACCACTGTGCCATGGGGCCAGCCCCTATAATTCATTTATTTAAATGAATAATGGTTCATGAAATGGAGGAAGTGAAGCTGGAGTATTTGATTAGAGATTTTCACCCTGGTTGATCTCATCCAGACTTCTAACTTTAAGTATCATTTATATACTGATAACAACAACAACGTTTTTATTTCCAACTCTAACCTCTCCCATGAGTAGTGGACTCTCATGTACACACAACTCTCTAGTCTACCTCTTTGCATGGGTATCCAATGGTCACCCCAAACTTAACCTAGCCAAACAAGTTGTTTTTTCCTTCTGTCGGCAGAGTTTTTTAGTTTACCGAAGATAAACATGGTGGCTTATTCCCACTTGATTCTTGTTTATGCTCTACATCATACAACACAGGTTTATAGAAAATCTAGAAGACAGCAAAACCTAAAAACTGTAATTCTGTCAACCAGTGATAACCCTGTTAACATTTTAGCACGTCTTCATAATTTTTTTTCAAAAATGGGACAACTATATCTATTTTCACAAAACACCATATCATGCAATTTTTCCCCATGTCACCGGATATTTTTTGAAAACACAATGTTTATTAGCTCCATAATATTCCATTTTCTTGATGTGCCTTAATGTTACTGAAGATTGCTCTCTGTTGCACATTTAAGTTGCTTCCAATTTTTCATTCTTATAAATAAGGCCACAATGAACACCCCAGTATATAAATATCGGTCTGAGCCTCTATGATTACTTCATGAAATGAAAATATTAAAGCAAATGGTATAAATATTTTTTTTTAAAGATTTTATTTTTTCCTTTTTCTCCCAAAGCCCCCCCAGTACATAGCTGTATATTCTTCATTGTGGGTCCTTCTAGTTGTGGCATGTGGGATGCTGCCTCAGCGTGGTTTGATGAGCAGTGCCATGTCCGTGCCCAGGATTCGAACCAATGAAACACTGGGCCGCCTGCAGTGGAGCACACGAACTTAACCACTCAGCCACGGGGCCAGCCCCATCAAATGGTATAAATATTTTTAGGACTCTTGATATATATTGACAAATTGTTTTTAAAAATAAGATTTTACCAATTTACACATTCATTGGGAGTACATGAAAGGGCTCAAATAAGGTTTTGATTCCCCGTTCTTGCCCCCAACAACGCCGCCGCCTTCTGAATGGGCTGTCTTATAAATACCTGTAAATATGTGTATAAGCACAAAACAGTGCAATCACCAGTACTCAAAAACAAATATGGAAATCAAAATGAGATGAGTAAGGAGAAGCTAAATGCCACACTGCTTGGGGACCAGGTTTCTAATGGCCAAATAGTGACTCAGATACACATGAAGTGAAAAAGCTAGGACGGAGGGTCCTGCGTGAATCTCTCAGCCTCATCAGGCTGCCCTGATTTGGCGACCAGAACAACTCTTCCCGCTCCCCCTGAGCAGTGCTGGGAAGTCAGCTCTTTGCCCAGAATTTGGGCTGGGGGAAAAAGTCAGCCAGGAGAAATCTAGTTTTCTCTCAGATGTAAACAAGAAACTTTTCTCATAACTCAAAATACAGGAGACACTCATAGAACAACCAGTCACTGCTGAAGACAAATGCAAATAAAAAACAATCAATCAGGGGAGGAAATCAGTCAATGCCACCAACGTGTTAATTCTATAAGAACTGGAAATACTAGAATAATTTGAAATTGACAAAAAATATATTTAAATCCCCAAAGAAGAAACATTTCAAATGAAAGAAAAGATTCTGAAAAAAAGAACACAAGAAATTAGAAAATAGTTAATATCCCAGAAATGAAAAATAGGATCACTGAAATTAAACAAATACTCAAAGGGTGAGCTACCAGCTGACTAGATATGGATAAAGACAAGAATTTTGTTTTATGGATATGTTTGAAGAAAATGTGCTAACTACACCATGAAAGACAGTGATGGAAAAAATGAGCGGATATGAGATGTAGAGGGTGGAATGTACATATACCTGTGGCAATGGGTATATAGAGCATCAACTGCCCTACCACATTAGTTTCCTATTGCTGTTCTAACAAAGTACCACCATTTCTTGATCTATTTGTACACTGCATGAGCATCACACTGTAGTTTTGTAATAAATCTTGTTATCTGGTAGTGTAGAAACTCCAACTTTGTTCTTCAAATCTGTTTTGGCTGTTCTAGGTTCTTTCCATCTCCATATAAAATTTAGAATCAGCTCACCAATTTCCACAAAATGCTTACTGGATGATTGGAATTATACCGAACATACAAATAAATTTGGAGAGAATTGACGTCTTAACAATTTGAGTCTTCCAATTCATAAATATGGTTTAACTCTCATTTATGTAGTCATTCTTTAACATCTCAGCAATACTCTTAAGTTTTCGGTATATCAACCTACCACATCTTTCCATAGCTTATTCCTTTGTATTTGATATTTTTTGATGCTATTGTGTATGGCATTAATTTTTATTTTATTCTCCAATAGGTTTTTTTGTTATTGTTAATATGTAGAAATATATTATATTGTGCTTATAACCAGCAACTTTGCTAAATTCTCTTTTTCATTTTGATAGTTGGGGTTCTTTTAGCTTTTCTATGTATGCAATCGTGTCATCTGCGAATAATGACAGGATTACTTCTTTTTCACCATTACGCTATTTATGCATTTATTTTTGCCTCGCTGCATTGGCTAGGATCTGCTATGTAATTGTTGGAAGTGGTTATGGTAGAGATCCACGTGTCGTTCCTCATCTCAGGAAGAAACTTTCAATACATTTCCATTGTATGTGAGGTTAGCAATAGGTTTTTCACAGGTAACGTTTACCATAAGAAAATTCTCTTCTAGACTTCGTTTGCTGAGAACTATTTTTTAATCATGAAAGTGTGTTGAATTTGATCAAATGCATTTTCTGCATATAATTTCTCTCATTTATTCTATCAACTTGGTAGAAATAAAGGTAGAAGGGACAATATTGGGACAACTGAGGAAACGTGAATATGGACTGTGTAGTAGATAACATAATGGAGTGAATCTTAAATTTCTTCATTAGCATAGTAGAATTGTTTATGTAGGAGAATGTTCTAGCTTTTAGGAAATACATTTTGAAGTTTTTATGTCTAGTTTTAAATTTATTTTTAAATGATTCTGCAGAAAAATAGTATCTCTCTCTCTATTAAGGTACATAAAAACATAAACAAATTGTATCTATCTATACACAAATGTAGTAAAATGCTAACAGTTGGTGAATTTAGGTGAAGGGCATGCGGGATAGTCTTTTACTTTCATTATAGGTTTGGAATATTTCAAAATAAAAAATTTGAGAAAAATTAAGGAGGATTCAAATATTTTGACAAAGTTGATTTAATATTGAACTTTTTACCTTTCTCAGTGACTGTACTTTCTTTTCCATTTAAGTGTAACATTTACAAAACCATTCATTTATTAAACCCAGGGACAATCTCAATAAATGTCAAAACTGAATTTAAACAGACATGATTCTCTTGCTCTGTGAAATGAACTATAAGTAAAAATTAATCACAAATGTTTAACTAAAAATCTAATCATTTCTGGTTTAAAGTTTAAGTGAACTTTATTATTTAGAAATCTAATTACTATTTGAAATTCATATCATATTTAGATATGAAAGACAATCATATTAAAATATACTAATCCTGGGCAAACCAGTAATCAGAGTAATCACATCTTAAATGTTTTATTTTATTGTTAAATAAGAATGAATAATGAACTAAGCAAAAATATTCTAGGAAAATACCAACAAAATAACCTTTTTCACTTTTGTTACTTTTATTCAATATTTTCCTAATTATTTCTGTTCTGCATGATATTTATTCCATAATACATCCTTTAACAATGGATGTCATGTTTTTCTAATTTTTATCATTACAAACAATGTAGAACAAAAATATTGGCTGATAATTAATTATAAATAAAAAGGCTGAAATACAGAAAACCTTCTCTGACACTGTTTGTGAAGTTTAATGGTCAATGATATAGCAATGTACCAGAACAGTCCCTTTGGCTCACCAAAACTACCAATAATGGGGAAAAAAGCATGACAAAGATAATCATTTCAGATAAAATGTTTGTTTTAATAAAATTGTTCTGTTGATTAGCTTTTGATCAGATTGTTTTCTGACAGTTTGGAGCAGGACAAATAGCGTGCTACCAAAACAAAAGACAATCATAAAAGAATGTGTATTTGTCTTCATATTTTGCATGAAAATATTGAGTGGCTATAGTTGTCATCTTAACAGCATTATTGAGGTATAACTGACATACAATAAACTGTGCATATTAAAATAGTACAATTTGATGGGTTTTGACATATGTATACGCCCTTGAAACCATCATCACAATTTTCTTGTGCCCCTTTGTAATCTCTCTTACCTGTCTTTTTCTGTCCTCCCCTCTTTCTCTAGGCAACCAATAGCTATCTGCTTTTACATTGAAGATTAGTATTCTTTCTCTAGAATTTTGTACAAATCGAATCATATCTTTCTATCATCTGGCTTTTTTCATTCAGCATAATTGTTTTGAGGTTAATGCATGTTGTTGCTTGCAACAATAGTTAATTTCTTTTAATTGCTGAGTAGCATTCCATTGTATGGATGTACTAAATTATGTTTATCTACTCATCTGTTGATGGACATTTGGATTGTTTCCAGTTTTTACTTATTATCAATAATATTACTATGAACATCTGCATACTATTCTTTGTACGGAAATGTACTTTCTTCTTCTTTTTCTTGGTAAATACCTAGGAGTGGAATGGCTGTGGCAAATGGTAGGTATATATTTAACTTTTTAAGAAGCCATCAAAGTATTTTCAAGTGGTTTACCATATTTGCATTCTTACTATCAGAGTATGAGGCTTCCAGTTGCTCCACATCTTCACCAACACTTGGTAGGGTCGGTCTAGACGTTCTAAGAGGTGTTTAATGGTACCTCATTGTGGTTTTAATTTGCATTTTCCTAATGAATAATGATGTTGAATATCTGTTCATGTACTTATTTATGATTCACTTATCTTCTCTGGTGAAGAGTTTAAATGTTTGGCACAATATTTTATTGGATTATCTGCCTTTTTACTAGTGAGCTGTAAGACTTTTATATGTATTCTTGGTACAAGTGCTTTTTCAGGTATGTGATTTGCAAATGTTTTGTTCCAGTCTGTGGCTTATTTTTTCACTCACTTAACATTCAGTGAAAGAGCAAAAGTCCTCAATTTTGATAAAGTTTCATTTATCAATTCTTTTGGTTTAGGAATCACTCTTCTAGAAGTCTTATCTAAGAAATCTTTGCCTAACCCAAGGTCAGAAATTTTTTCTCCATTCTTTTTTTGCTTCAGGTTTAACATTTATGTTTATGATTCATTTTGAGTTCATTTTTACATATTGTGAGAGGTATGGAACAAAGTTCTTTGTGTGTGTATGTGTGTGTGTGTGTGTGTATGGATATCCAATTGTTCTGGCACCATTTGTTTCAAAGGCTTTCCTTTCTCCCTTGAATTACCTTCACATGTTGTTAAAAATAAGTTAGTCACCTATGTGTGGGTCTACTTCTGAACTCTATTCTATCCCATTGTTAAATTTGTCTATCTTTTCGTCTATACCACATTGTCTAGATTACGATAGCTTTATGTTAACTCTTGAAATCAGATAGTGTAGGGCTTTCAACTCTGTCACTTTCAAAGTTGTTTTGGCTATTCTATGTCCTATGCATTTTCCTATGAATTTTAGAATCGTCTTGTCAAATTCTACAAAAATATTTTGTAGATTGCATTGACTATATATCAGTTTGGGAGAGAATTAACATCTGAACAATATTCAGTCTTCCAATCTATTCATTAATATCTTTTCTATTTATTTAGGTTTTGAAAAATTTCTCTCAGCAGCCCTTTCTAGTTTTCAGGGTACAAATCTTATACACCTTTTGTCAGATTTATTTCTAAGCATTTCATATATTTAGATACTATTGTAAATGGTATTTTTTCCAGAATAATATAGTTTGACTCATTTTTTTGGTAAATGCTATTTTTAAATTTAAATTTCTGATTGTTGTTAGTAGATAGAAATACAATTGATATTTGTATATTGATCTTGTATCCTGGAATGCTATATTCATTTAATAATTTAAGAATTTTTAAATCTAAGATGATAATCTCTGTCTTAAAAAATTTTCAATTGCTAAGAACATTCAACATGAAATCAACCCTCTTAGCAAATTTTAAGTACACAATATAGTATTGTTAATTGGAGGTATAGTATTGTACAGCAGATCTCTTGAACTTACTCATCTTGCATAACTGGAAACGGGGAGTTGCTGTACAATTGCTGTCTTTTAATTTGTGTGTTTAGAACATTTATATTTAATATAATACTTAATATTGTTCAATTAAAGTCTACCATCTTGCCTGAAGGAGGGGAAAAGCAGCCACTGTGGGGAAAGGCATGGAGCCCCACCAAGATCCTTCTTCCTTTTCACTTCTATGGAACAAAAGCCTTAATCTACTGAGGAAAGGGCAGCACCTCAGGGCTCAGGCAAAGATTCAGTGCATCTGGGAAGAAAAGAGAAAACCACTCCTACTCCCGTGGGAGGCATAGGAGTATGTGCTGGGTGCAAACCATTAAAGATCCCCTATCACTGAGGGAGGAACAGGATCACTGAGAAGATCCCACCCAGAAGATTCAGGACAAAGCACCTGCCTAAGATTAAGTCAGAACAGCAAAAGAGAATGTGCCTCCCACCCTCCAACAACAGAAGAGGATAGAACCCCTGAGAGTGGCAGACACAGGAGAATTCATACTCCCTTGCAGATTCTTCTCTGCAGACCTCACCAGGTGATCATGAGAAAGCCTGGGGCAGGGATGGATACCGGAGAAAGCTTCCTTAATGGTGGTGGTCCGTCTGCAGCTCTCATGGGTTCTGTATACCCCTGCTATCCCACAGTTGGATATAGTGATTTGTTAAGAATTTCAGCTGCTTTCTTCCTACCAGCTTGAATAGTCTCCAGTATCTGCCCCAGGTACACATGTGCTCACAACCTGTCTTTTATTGGAAACACCTACCTTTTTTAGATTTGGGTAAGTTGGTGGTCCTGTTAACTTAGCTCTTTGATGGGTTTTTAACGGCTGTGATTTTGCAAATTATCTAGCTTTTTTTTTTTTTTTTAAGTGGGAGCACACTCTATGTTTTTACATCCTAATCAGAAGCCAGAAGTCAACAAACATCATTTGAATGAAGTGTCTGTGTGAAATGATGTTAGGGTGAGAAATGTTTTAAACTGAACTTCATTCCAAATTTTACTTTCCAAAGTTACAAATCTATTAGAAAAAGTATCACTCCTGTCGGAGTCTAGTAACTTTAAACTCCCAAACATTGCAATTATTATAAAAGAGCTCTATTTCAAACACTTATCACTGATTTTACAAAATTCTATGCCAATAATTAAAGCAGGATTTGTCATAGTGGCAGTATTTGGGGATGGCATAATCCACCCACATGCAAATAACTGTTAGTGATGTCAAATCAACTGAATTCATTAGAGTCTGACAAGGTGTTGCCTTCTTGCTGGTGACGTGGAGTCTTCACAACTCAATTAAAATATTTGATTGTAACTATTTGCATGTAGTAATTCTCTCTCAAGTCCTTATGCTCTTGTGGTTTTAAGAGAGAAACTTTAGATAACAGTTTAATCTAGAATAGTTCAGATCTCAGATATTATGAGTAAGATTGTATGTTAAGATAATAGCCTACTGTTTATACTGCACAATGCTGCTATGTGGCTCAAAAGAAATATATAAACGGAAGTACTTCTTAAACTCTCAAACTCTTTACAAATAAAAGAGTTTGTGTGACCGCCTAAACAGAGTGGCTTTTTAGTGGCAAAGTTAATCGTTTCTTAGCAAAATAGTAAGAAAACTGACTGAAACCTATTTCAGATTCCAAGGAAAACATCACCACAGGAAGATGTCTCAGGTCTTCCAACAATTGTTACATAATACATAGAGAAATATTTTTTGCTGAGGAAGATTTTCTCTGAAGTAACGTCTGTTGCCAATCTTTCTCTTTTGCTTGAGGAAGATTTGCCCTGAGCTAACGTCTGTGCCAGTCTTCCTCTATTTTGTATATAGGTCACTGCCACCAGAAGACTGACATAGAGAAACTTTAGGAATATCTTCCTTCTAAGAGGATTACTTTTCTTTATTGAGCCATCTCTACCTCTCTGTTAGGTGTTAGCACAATTTCTTATTGTAGGTAGGCTTGGAGGCCAGCATATAAACATTTTATTTTGGGGGCAGGAATTACAGTTAATGGAATATAGGTAGGGCTAACAAGATGTGCCTTTTTAAAGAAATTAAAATGTCATTGTTTACGTTGCAAACAATATAGTTTGCTGCTCATTGGCATTAATTCCTCTATCTCAGCCAAGCCATCGCCTGATGTTAGGTGCCTGGCGCTAGAAGTGTTACACATTACAACCGACCTTAAGCTAATCCGTGTTGACTGTTGTGCTAGGCTTAACAAAAAAATCTTAGCAAATCCATTAAAAATTGAGTTTGGGACTATTTCTCAGGACTTTTAGGTGGCTAAAGGCATTGTATCAGCCAAATGTAAACATAAAGGTTGCAGTCATAAATGTTTGTGAGAAAGCTTTGGTATAGTAGCGCAATTTTAGAGAAGGTCATTCATAACCCTCCCAGGAAATCAGAAGGAAGCATCTGGGACAAACAATCCTGTTTGACTTGCCCTGGACTGTGCCCAGTTAAAATTGCCATGGAGTTCAGCTTCGAAAGGAGAATAACAAACAGGAAGCCTGGGACAGACCTGTGTGACATATGGGAAAGGCAAACCTGTTCGTTCTTTCAATCTATATTCCTTGAGCCCCCACTTTACGGAGGTAGGGAATCGTAGAATCCTTTCCTCCCTTAATTAGTGAGCTCGCCCCTGTCTCCTGTCCTCTGTCAAGCCTCCTCTCCTTCACGTTTCACAGTCTCAGCCTTGTATATCATGGCGCCCTTCTCCTCCCAACTTTATCAACACAGTTGGTTACACGGGCCGGGCTGTTCCTTAACTTTACTCCACCTCTCTAAACACAGAGTTTGAGTTAGAGGTGGGTAAGGTCCCTAAACTTGACCGACAAGAATTCTCTCTCAGATTTAAGGGACTTTCATTTGGAGAGAGATGGAGAGAGACCATGAGCCCTGGCACCATTATTTCAGACCCTGGATTCAGTCATACCTAGAACCAGAGGCACTTCTGGATTTCCCAGTTACTTAGGTCAAATTCTCCCCTAATTCTTAATCTAGTTTCAGTTGGGTTTCTGTCACTTGCAACAAAAAGACTGCTGCTCAGTAAACTATGAGTCAGGCACTGTTCTAGATAGGTGCTGGAGACATAATGGTGAACAAGACCCAGACTTTGTGCTGATGGAGCTTCCAGTTGCGGATTGTGTGTGTATAAAAGATGCCCTAGATATTGCTAGAAGGAATGGCCAAAGATCCTTACTGATGGGACTCTTCACGGTTCTGATTCTTCCACAATTACCTGGGCTGCTGAATCTGAACTGTTGAGGTATACTTGCACTAAATATTTATGTTTCCATTGCTCGTTTGATTAAGGCGAGGATCACAGGTCTTTCATAGGTTTCATCACAAGCCCCTGTTGGGGAGTTCTGATTCTCCTGCTATAGGGATTAGTCAACAGAGGAAAATAGCTGCGTTTGTGAAATAATTTAAGACTAACACATATGACCAAGAATCTGCAATCAGGAAACATGATGGGGTGATGAAAACAATCACCAAATGTGAAAATCATGATGGAGGTGGTGGGAACGCCTGGAAAGAAAAAACACTCCTCCTTCTGTTTTTCTGTATTTGTACTACTCACAGGATACTCTGTACTCCAAATATGTGTGTGTGGATTTTCCTCCATTAGGCAATTCTGTGATACCAGCTGTGTGTCCTACAATTTAACTCAATTCTGACACTATCTACCCAGGTTAAGGGCTCAGTCCCACAAGTCTGTCCCCTTCCTGCCCCTCGCCCCCCTACCCGCCCAACTTCAGATGCCAATCACAAGTTCAGGTTGTCACCTGTGCTTCTGAAAAATGGCTATAAATCAGAGATTCCCACAACCACCTCCTCTGGTTGATTAATTTGCTAGAG
Organism: Equus caballus; assembly: GCF_041296265.1. Classification (NCBI taxonomy): domain Eukaryota; kingdom Metazoa; phylum Chordata; class Mammalia; order Perissodactyla; family Equidae; genus Equus; species Equus caballus. The sequence continues at coordinate 85,318,332 of NC_091691.1, forward strand.
TGGCTCAGAACTCAGGAAAACATTCTATTTACTAGAGTACCAGGTGATTATAAAAGGATGTAACTCAGTAAGAGCCAGATGGAGGAGATGCATAGGGCAAGATATGGAGAAAGGAGTATGGAACTTCCATGCCCTCTCCAGGTGTGCAGGTCTCCTCACACCTCCACCTGTTCACCAACCCAGAAGCTCTTCCAACCCTGTCCTTTTGGGTTTTTATGGAGGCTTCATTAAGTAGCATAGTTGATTAGATCACTGGCCACTGGTGATTGATTGGACTTCCCCCAAGATGGGAGGTAGGGTAGGGGAAAGGGGAGGAGTGGGGATGGGGCTGAAAATTCCAACCCTCTAATCACAAGGTTCGTTCCCCTGGGAACCAGCGCCCACCCTTAGGGGCTTTCTAAAAGCTATCTCATTAACATAAACTCAAGTGTGATAGAAAGGGGCTTATGAATAATAAAACACACCTTTATCACTTTGGAAATTTCAAGGGTTTTAGGAGCTCTGTGGCAGAAACCAGGATGAAGACCAAATACATATTTCTTATTATAGCTAAAAGATACCACAATGGTAATTTGGATTCTAACGGAAAGCATTAACAGGATGTAGGAGAAAAGGATGGAGAAATTAGAAAGTTGGTAGGAAAGAAGACAGATAGGAAAGTCATATTTAGAGGATTCAATATAAATTGTAATCAGAATCCGAGAGGGAAAAATAGAGCAGACGGAAGAACCAGAAACAATAATCATAGAAATAAGAGAAGAAGCATAATTGACCTGAAACACATATTAATCTACTAATAAGAAATGCTCACCAAGGAGCCGGCCTGGTGGCGTAGTTGTTAAGTTAACACCTCTGCTTCTCGGGTGGCCCAGGCTTTACCGGTTCAGATCCTGGGTGTGGACATACACACACCTCGTCAAGCCATACTGAGGCAGTGTCCCCCATAGAAGAAATGGAAGGGTCTACAACTAGGATATAGAACTATGTACTGGGGCTTTGGGGAGGAAAAAAGAAAAAGAGGAAGACTGGCAACAGATGTTAGTTCAGGGCCAATCTTCCTCACACACAAAAAACATGCTCACCAAGTATTCAGCAAAATTAATACATAACAAACCAATGTCTAGAACTCTGCTTAAAGTGTATTTCACAGAACAACATCCTTAATTGATACTCATTTGAAAAAAGGTTTTGTGGCCTGGTAAGTGTGGGAAATTTTGCACAATGTAATGGCTTCTGAAAGATTCACATTATACGTTTGCCAATTAAATGAAGTAATACTAGGAAAAACAGGTCCAATTTTCAACCTGGTACATCTATAATTTATACGGCCACTTTTAGGGGGTAACACTATCAACATGCATTGGAATAGTGTTGCACAGAACTTATTTTGGTGACACGACTTAGACATTTCTTGGTTACATTGTTAACTGTTAATATATCTGTATATCTTTCCCATCTCCATCTATCTATGTCTCCTACAAAAGCATCCAGGCAGGGTTTTCTTAGAACATAGTATGAGTTCAAACATATTTATTGAATGTTGAATAAATGAAATGAAATGCCAGAAGACAGTGGGCTTTTGCCTATGGCTTTTAAAGACAAAAGGTTGAGAAAAGTGAGAGTTATTCTTAGAAATACAAAGGTTTAGCATGTGTGCCATCCAAATACTCTTCCTGAAAAATGTATTCCACTTTTAACTTTGGATTCATGAGGTCTTAATCAGATAGATTATTCAAGAAAGGAAATTGTACTATAAGTGGAGTGGCAGTAAGAACTGGAGCTAATTAAACATAATGTTGAGTTTAAATTATCACTGCAATTATGGTTCTGAAATAATGCAACAATTAAAAAGTAACTCTTAAATTATGAGATATAATTTAAAAATCTCCAGATTATTTAAGGGGAAAGTAGGAAGTTGTGGAAGGGGAAGTGCAAGGGAAATAAAAATGTGCTAACATAATTTTATAAAATTTTATAAAAGTCAATAGATAGTTTTTCTTGATATGGATAATTTGGAAAAATAAAGTGTTTAAAATTTAAAAACATAAATCATCATAAAATAAGAAAATGGAACTATTTTAAAAACCACTCCATTAAAAAAAAAGACAAAACACTCATGCATAGAGAAAAGACTAAAGTGGAGACATCAAGTAGTTATTTCTAGGACTGAGAACATGAGTGATTTTTTTCCCCTTCTTTGAAACTTGTTGCTTTTTACTTATACTTGACACTAAAATTATATTACTTCAATAATTATGAAAGAAATAGGTATGAGTATATATCTTTAAGAATTAGAGTCAACAAATTTTGGCACTATATTTCAAGTCTTACAATTTTTCATACCCTTTCAGCCAGAAATCCCAATTCTAAAAATCTATTCTGATGATTACATATGAAATGCGGACAAAGAATACAGAAGAAAGCTCATTTCCTCTTTTTAAATAAAGATATAAGTAATACAAAATGCTTAAAAAATTGCTTGTTTACATCTCACTATTTTTATTCACTGAATTTGTAGTGAAATTTTGAGGAAAGTATCCTTATGGATCTATTTATTTGCTTTTTTATGTTTTCCTTCCCATTTTTTTATGAGTAATACAGGTCCATTGGGGAAAATTACAAAAAACCATAAAAGTAGAAAGATATGTCAATGCAAGTACAGCAAAGGACACTATGAGGTGGGTAAGGACTGTGCATTTGCCAAGAGATAATTTTCAGATGAGTGAGTCAATACGTGGGAGAGTGGGTTCTGACGGACTCACGGTTTTAAGTGTGCTCCTTATGGATTGGATTGATGATATTTCAGTGAAAACGAACATTTCGCATTTCTTCCAATAGCTAGCCTCTTATAAGAAGTTCCCATGAAAACATTGTGATATAAATAGCCTCCTCATTAAGGGTATAAATAGTTTATAAATGAATAACTGAATATTTTATGTCTCAGAGAATTTTATATATAATAGTTTTGTGATAGAGTGAAGTTAAAATGGATAGTGTGGGAGCTGGAACCACTGTTTTATTCCTACCTCTTTTAGAACTGCTATATAGTTGCTGAATGACTCTTAAAAGGTCTCAGAACTTTTGTCATTTAGCGTACTGTGTACATAAAACTTGGCATAAGGAATAATCACGGAACTTGAGCGTGTCAGCGCTGGCCCCTGGCAGGAGGTGGGACAGGCTTCCTGCTACTGGATGGGAGCCCAGGAAACAGAGGAGTAGCAGGGAGGAGGTAGAAACCTGGAACAACAGAAGACATTGGCAGGGATTCCCAGGGAGAGAATTAACTACTGAGGATCAAGTTTAAAAAAGAGCACGACAGTGCTCCTTACTCCCAAGCTGGCACTGAGTGTCCACAGTGGAATCTGTTTGCGTTATTTAAAAAGGACCAAATGGGGACAGGACTGTCAGTCAAATACATTCCTTTGAGGAATTCAGTCAGAAATTTAGATCAGGGAGAACATAACCCATTGATGGAAGATCCTAGATAGAATGTGTTCTATCTCATTGATGGAAATGAGTAGACGTAATACATAACTTTCCGGTTTCCAGAGATGTCTGTGGGGCCGCTTATTAAGAGACGAGTCCTGAGATTAAGGTCTCAATACCAGATGTCAGTTTAAGCAGCATCAGTGCGGAAGGAAGTGCTGAGACTTGCTAGGAGCCATAGGCTGAAGGAGCAGGGATTTGGTGATGAGGAGAGGCAAACGTAAGCACGAAAAAATTAGAGCAGTTTTCCTTACTTCTAACACCATAGGAAATATGAATGACCTGGAAGCCTTTGTTAAAACACAGATTGTTGGGCCCCGCTCCACGTTTCTGATTCTAGGGTGGAGTAGCGGACTGAGAATTTGCTTTCTAACAAATTCCCAAGTGATACTGATGATGCGATTTGAGAACCACAGCTTGAGACCTACTACATGGAGGAGTAACCTCCTGTGTTATGCAGGAGGCTGGGAGGAAAAAGCAAGAGTGTCAATCATGAGGTAGATAGAGACAGGATGAAAGGGAGCCAGTCTGGCGGATACTGAATTCTCACTGGTGTCTCTTGTAAAAACGGTGTGGCATTCCAAAGAATTTATGTAGATACACTGCTTCAAGAAGGCGGAGCACGATTCCCCACTCCTTTAGTGTGGACTATGCATAGCGACTTCCTTCCAAAGGGTACAGATGGAAAGAGGGTGTCTTCATCTGTTCAGGCTGCCATAACAGAATACCACGGAGTAGGTGGCTTATAAACAGCAGAAATTTACTTCTCACAGTTCTGGAGGCTGAGAAGTCCGGGGTCAAGGGCCAGCTGATGGCAGTTCAGGGTCTGGTGAGAGCTTCCTGGTTCAGACACCGTCATCTTCTCTCCATAATCTTACATAGAGGAAGGGGCAATGGATCTGTCTGGGGCCTCTTTTATAAGGGCGCTTACCCCATTCATGAGGGCAGAGCCCCCATGACATAATCACCTCCCAAAAGCCCCATTTCCTTTGGGGTTAGGTTTTCAATATATGAATTTTGGAGCGACACAAACCTTCAATCTATAGCAGAGGAGAAAAAAGAGTTACTGTACTGTGTAGACACCTGACAAATAACTACTTCAGTCAGGTGATTATGGTCAACATCATCAGTGATAAGTCCTGTTAGTAGCATGTTGAAAGGCATAGACTTTTACTTGTCAGGTTGACATCCAAAATAGATGCTGAGCACATGAAAGGTGAGGGTGTGAGGAGGGCAGTGTTCAATGCTGTTAGATTTGTTCAATACCCTTGATATGTTGTGATGAAAATGGCACTTTATGTCTGTGGTCTTCCTTCCCCAAGCACATAATCGTAGTGTAATCCTGAGAAAAACATCAGACAAACCCCAGTGGAGGGACACTCCACAAAATACCTGACCGATACTCCTCAAAACTGTCAAGGTCATCAAAAATAAAGCCCGAGAACCTGTCACAACTAAGAAGAGCCTAGTGAGCAGGACGAGTAAGCGTAATGCAGTATCCTGGATGGCATCCTGGAGGAGAAAAAGGATGTTAGGGAAAAACTGAGGAAATCTGAATAAAGCGTGGACTATAGTTAATAATAATGTATCAAGATTGGTTCATTAGTTGTAACAAATTTACCATACTAACGTAAGATGTTAATAATAGGAGTGAGGTAAACTGAAACTTTTTGTACTATCTTTGCAATTTTTCTGTTCTGAAAAATAAAGTTTGGTAAAAAATACATATATATCCCAAACTTGGAAATGAGGCAATAAAAAATGGTACGCCGCATTCCTTCTTGAAAGGGCACAGGTCTTTATGTGTCACTTGGACGTTGAAAATAGATTCTGAGCACATGAGAGGTGAGCGGGAGGAGGAAAGCGAAGTCTGTCTTAAATGTCTTCAGTACGTTACCTTCACCATGTGCTGTTTGTGATGATCCTTGGAGAACTTTCTCTAGTCACCTTATGAGGAATAGTTGTATGTCTCCTGAGCCATTGATGTTTTTCTTTGAAAATTTACAGGTAATGTGAATCAGGCAACAGATGTGAGACCCTCCCCAAGCAAATAGGCAGAGCCCTTTGGCACACTGCGTGGACCAATGATAATCCTTGTTAGTGACACCCTTTTCTTCATATTTTCTTTTGAATTTGTGTAAGCCACATTTAGTCTGCAAGTCAGTAACTAACTAAATAAATAAGATAATTGATTTGCCTCTCTATTCTATTTTTTGAAATTTTTATTCAATAAATACAATTGTTAAATGTTTCTTTTTTGATTAATTTCTAGTACATTCGCATGAAACAACTTTTGCAAGGCCAATTTCTTCTATTTTTTTCCTATCTAAAAGATAGCGCTTCCCTCAACACTGCTAGGTCCTTAAATTGCTGTTTTATTTCTACCTTTCCAAAAATTTTTCAGAGGGTTATTTTATTAATCCCACAACTAGTTTATTATCTTCTTTTCACTCATAAAAAACATGAGCTCCCTGTGCCAGGGAGGAGAGAGACATCATTTATGGACCAGATGGTTGAGCTGGGTCCAGCACCATGTTCTTTACTTAGTGGCTGGATATTAAAAAAATAGAAAAATAGGACTCAGAGTGATTTGCCTAAAGGCACACAGCAAGTTAATGGCCAGGTTGGGACTAGAACCCAGATGCTGGAGCCCAGATCTGGCCCATCTCCCCATGGCAAAAGAAAAAAAAAATAGCATTATGAAATATTTCAACAACAAAAACCCCCTCATTGATTGCCTATGGAGAATGGTAGGGAACCAACCCATTATTTTAAAAACTGGAAATTACAGAGTAAGAATTCAGCATTTATCAGGCTCAGTTCTGTGGTAGAGTGGTTAAAGTTCCACAAGCACCCCTTCGGTGGCCCAGGTTTGCAGGTTCAGATCCTGGGCGCAGATTTAACACCACTCACCAACCATGCTGTGGAAGTGTCCCGCATACAAAAAAATAGAGGAAGATTGGCACAGATGTTAGCTCAGGGCACATCTTCCTCAGCAAAAAAATAAAAAAAATAAAAAAATCAACATTTGCTCTTCTTTCCTATATGAACTGTACCTAAGGGTAACCAAATAATTGATGAGAGGAAGTTTTTCTAAGAAGAGTTTTAGCTAATCAATTAAGAAAGAATGATAGCATTATAAAATCACACTTTTGTAACTTCTAATGAATTGAAGGCTTAGGAAACAATAATCAATTGATGCTAACATCACAAAAATAAAGAAAAACAGAAATTACATACTTCTCATAGAAACATAGAAAGTCCCTCATGGAGTATTCTTGTCAAACATTAAGCCTGAATCTGTTCAAGTCTCTAGATCTAATTTCCAATACAGGAAATACAGGGGACAGAGGAACAAGTAAAATTGGATGAGGTCAGCAAAATTGACTGTGGGAAACACTACAGGACAAACGATCAAATTTCCTCAATATAGAAATTGCAGGAAAAAAGTGGAGGGAAATCTATGGATTGAAAGACACTTGAGATATATGTCAACCAAATGCAATGTATTCTGATTTGAAGAAATTGTAAAAAAAAAATTGGAGCTATTCATACATTGATAATATTTGATAATATTAAAGTATTATTGCTAACATTTAAAGGCCTGATATACTGTTGTGATTATGTCACAAGATCCTTATCTTTGGGAAATATATAGATATTCAGTGAAATAATACAGTGCCTTAGAGTTTCTTAGAAACAAGTCTTGTGTGGTGATTTTGATGGGAATATGTACAAAACAGGATAGGTTATGAAATTGTAAGTGTGGAATCTGAGTGATGGGTGCAGGGTGCTATGCTGTGCTATTTTTTTCTACTTTTGTATATATTTGAGAGTTTCCATGATACAATTTTTAAAAAGGTTTAAAATAGAAATATTAATATATTGACAACCCATGTACACAATTCCAAGCTTAAAGAAAAATATATCATTTGGGATATAGCTGAATTTCCCTTTGTGCACTTCCCCAATTGCATCGTAATCCCTCCCTCTCAGGTATAGAGTTTTCTGGAATTTATTAGAATTTATTATTACTCCCATTGATGCACTTAAAATTTTACTACATAGGTGTATATCTCTAAAGTATACAAAGGATTGCTTGTATGTTTTTAAATACTGCATCTGTGGTAGCATAACATACACATATATTTATATATTCACTAACATATATACACACTATATATTCTATACATACATATGTTCTTATATATTATATATACAACATATATACACACATATATACCCTATACACTATATATTCACTAATATATATATATCTCATATATATTCACTAACATAGTGTTTGTGGGATTCATCCATGTTGATTCATGAAGCTTTAGTTCATTTATTCATTGTATAGAATTGCATTGTATGAATATACAATTTATTTTTCCATTACATTGTTGATGAATATTTGGATTACTTTCAACTTTTTGCTATTAAAACAATGCTGTATGAAATTCTTATACATATCTCCTTGGCATCAGTGCAAGAATTATTCTCGGGGTTGCACCTAGGAGACAGACTGTTAGATTGTGTGGTATGTACATCTTAAACTTTGCTAAATACTGCCAGTGGCTTTCCAAGTATATATACTAATTTGCATTTTCCCACCAGCAATGGATGAAAGGTTCCATTTTTCCACAAACAAATAGTATTACCACTGTTTTAATTTTGTCAACTTGATGGGTGTGAAATAATATCCTTTTGGGGGTCCTATTTTGCATTTCCCTGATTACTAGTGGGTCCGAGCATCTTTTCATGTGCATTCGGCCACTGGGTTTCCTCTTCTGTAAATTACCTTTTCATACCTCTTATTCCTTTTTCTACTGTGTTGTTTGCTTAATGTATTGATTTGTGATAGTTCATACGTATTTGCTATACTTTTTTGTTTATTATGTATATTCCAAATATCTTCTCGCATTTTTTTTACTCTTTTAATTATATTGTTTGATCCATGGAAGTTTTAATGTTAATTAAAATTTATCTATCCTTTTTTCTTAATGGTTTGTTCTAAATTTAAAGAATTTAAAAAAATTCCAAAATGGGATTGAGAAGATTTATATTTATTTTCCAGACTAGAAAAATCCAAAATAAATTTTTTTGGTTTTGGTATTTTGCTGTTGCTTTAATTTCCCTATTGTAAGGCAAACACTCTCATTCTTCGTGATATGAGAGAATTAATGGAGTAAAGTAAATTTTTTGATTTATTTTTGGCAGTGAATTTCTCTAACTATTTATCAATAGCAGGCAATATGCCTAGTGTTTGTCCAGTGCCGGATGACACAAAGCAGACAGAATATAGCGTTCTGTCTTCAGTGGCATTCCAGTCCAATTGAAGGGGAGGATAAGATTATTAACACTAAATAACTATGGAACAATGGAGGTATTAACTTGTTTGCTATGATAAGAAAAGGAGATACGCTATGGATAAGAAAGGAGAGATACATAGAATTGAAGTATTGATGGAATCCTGCATAACCTGGATGGGATTTGAGCATATTGATGGGTTTGATATGAATAGGCAGAGAAAGGTGAACATATGGTGGAGTACAAACCAGTGACAACTCTGTACATCGTCTCTTGGCATATAAATTAGGACACCAAACACCACAGAGCAGAACATTTGAGACAGAAACCATGTCTGGATTAATACTATCAACTAGCTCCCAGCCCTGGCTGGGCACATGGTGACAACCAAATACCTCCCTATTAGATGAATACTTGAACTAGTGCACTGTGGGGAGAAAAGAGTCAAATTTTCTTGAGCTTTGACTTCCAGGCCAAAAAAAGTTAGATTTGGTGTCATATGTGATACGAAACCATGGGGGAGTTTTTGGCCCATGCTTGCTAGTAGCTAACACTTTGCTTATATCCTAGATTAGAAACATGGAAGTAGTTGGGTTTGCATTTTAATTTTTAATATGTAATCAAGTTTTATCTTTTCCTGCTTTGAAGTAACTTTTTAAATTTTTCTGTCTTTTCTACCTTCTCATTGCCAGTACTCCACATAAGACCAATAACCATTCACAGCTGTACGACTGTTGCAGGTTCCTGATGGTCCTCCAGGTCTGTTCTATATATACTCCCTGGGCTACAATACCGCTGGCGTAACTTCACCATTGCTCAACCATTCCTATATTGCCTTTAAGATACACGTCAATCCTCTTGCCTTTAAAGTCTATCCTGCCTATTCTTTATTTTCTACAACTCCCTGCAGAACCTCTCCTTTCACCCATTATGTGTGTTCCCACTGTCCCCAGCTCATATCAAAGTTTATTCTAGACTAAGTTAATTTATGCATCATAATTTCCCAGCCTAGAGTGCTGTTCTCCTTTTCTTCCAGTTAGTTAGACTTACCTCATCATTTATTAATTTTTTGAACTGGTGCTGCTTCAGTCAAAAGAAAAAAATGGTTTCAGAATGCCTTTATCCCATTTCGCCAAGTCCCTCATCTAATTAATAGGCAAACTTAAGAAATGTAAGAAATATAGTTCCTTTCCGTGTCTTTGCTCCAATTGTATACATAAAGGAATAAAGAGTGAGTGGATGAACAGAACTGGGTTCATCGCAGGGGCTTAATATATGTTGATTTATGACTGAGCAGAGAGCAGAAAACGAATCAGTCAGCCCCACAGAGTTGAGGAAGGGAAGACTTGTGCCCACTGTGAGGCACTGAAGTTAAGATTCTATAATAATGACTACTCCAACTTAGTGCATGAGTAGAGAGTCCAGTTTAAATTATTTACTATATTCTGTAACAGCAATGCCATAACTGTCTTGAATCCTTCACTCCAGTAATTTTCTCCATGACGCCTACCCTCTCCTTTACCTGCTTCCTCCTCCCTGACACCTGGAACAGCTTATCCTCATCCTCACTTGATGTCACTTTTCTTTTATTCCTTTCGTTGGTTTAAACTCCATAGCTTTTATATTATCTATCAAATTTTCTGTCTTTGTTTTTTCTTGATATTGAAGATCAGTTTCTCCTGGATACTAAAATGTTTTCAAGGAGTTAAAAAAAATTCTGCCATTTTTTTTCCCCTCAGTGTTTTAATTCATTTTCATTGTTTGGGAAAGCAAACACTGTAACAACCCAAAGTGAATAAAATGCCACTCTGTAATTTACAGAATCAATAACTGACCTCAGAGTCCTCATGAGTCATGCTGACTAATTCTAGGACGATGCCTCTGTCCCATTTCAGCTGGTACCGTTGCCCATCAGTCTTCACAACTCTCTCAGTAAGGGTTTACCTACCACAGCACGCTGTAAAAAACAAAAGGAGGTCATCCTAGGTCTAACCTCAGCCTAACCTCAAAATTTCCCTTCTGCAGAGGAAGCTAATGGGGTTTCAACTTAAGCCCTCAGCCTAAGGGCAGCTTCTTGATGCCTGAACTTTTAATTATAAATTTGTCTCCAAAAGTGACCTGCTTACTCTTTTGGAAATATCTGGCTCAGTGAAGCACTGCTCACGAATACTATAAAAGTTCAAGAATGCTGGCACCACCCATCTCTTGGCCTCTCCATGGAGAATAATAAAAATGGTCAGCAACTGAGATGGTGCACAACGTGCTGCACTGGCTCACAGAGCCACATCTGCTCTCCTTGGTTCTGCTATTTAGTCTGACTTGGGGCAACTGGATGCCTGGAAGGTGGGCCGGGAAGCTTGACAGATGAATGGGGACAACGAATAAAACATTCCTCACTTACTTACATCAAGAAACAGGCATCCTTACCTTGATCTTATTTTTTTCTCAATATTTAGATTCTCCTTCCCATCCTTTTAAGAAATTTTTGGTCAAACAAAGAAATAGAAATAAACTCCCCAGAGCAAACTAAATCCAGATAATAATAATGTTAGCAAAAAAAAAATAGGGTAGCATATTCATATAGTGAAATATTTTGCAACTATTAATAATTATATTTTCCAAGAGTATTTGATGATATTTGAAAACGTTATCTTAAGTAAAAAAAGCGTCACCTCAATTTTGTAAATATATATGTTAATTCCTACCTTTTGTTCATATGCATGCATAAGAAAAATTATGAAAGGAAAGATACCTAATGTTAACAAGGTTTGATTCTGTGTGGTGGGATTGATTGTAGGGGATTTTAATTTTTTTTCTTATACGCTGTTTTCTTTTCCAGAGTATATATGTGTTTTTGAATAACTAGAAAAAGAATGGTAAAATATTTCTTTTTTTCTTCAGATACTCGATGCGCCAGAGTTTCCCCTGTTGAATGAAAATACCCCCAAAAGGATAATAGAGTTTACTAGCTTATTAGCTACGGTAAGGACAAGGTAAACCAGAGCTTCACAACCACTGGGGTGGTTAACATCGAAAACTGAGTTCAGGCTCCACGTGTGAATTTGAGATTCACTTTTGGGAACAACTGCTTTGTGTGCGTGACTTTATTAAACTTCTAACTGGAGGGGGCCAAGTCCTGAGTTCAGAGATGTTCAAAAGGGAGTTTGGAGAAAAAAGAAAGTTTAATTGCTTCACAATTTCATCTAGGATTGCCTAGCTTGTTGAAAAATTTGAATGAAACAATCACACTATCCAATAAGGGGCTGATCTGAGACAAGAAAATGTTTTCTCAGCATGACAGCAACACTCAGGTGTACACGGTCTTGTTTCACGCAGTTAGTACCCCAGATAAAGAGTTGTGTTTTGGCTGCACCCAAGCTCAGAGCCTGACATTTTGCTCAGTCTCAGAAACCATCCTTAATGAAAATTTTTTGGCAGCATTATCTTCACCTTTTCATCAGTGGCCCTTGTTTGTGTGTTTTTCTGAATTATTTTAATGCTTCTTTTTAATAATTGTTTTTTATTGTCAGCTTCTTAAAATTCTTTTTGGAAGTAAGAGGGATATAAGCAACAAACATACAAGCACATGCTCAATATACCTTGCTTTGTTTCTTCTATAGAGGACGTGTTTTTAAATAATAATAGCCTATTCAATAAGAGTACAAGTATAAAATTTAATATTTTAATACTTTCCAACTTGGCTTTGGATAGTCAACTTTTGCACTAAAATGCTATCATCATTTTAATTCCTTTTGGTCTTTTAATTCAATGTTGTTTTATAATTTAAGGTATACATAAATTGTTTTCTCTAGATTGCCAAGGACATTTTGAACATTAATTTGCATTTTTATTGGTTGAATAAAAGCAGAAATGCAATTAATACAAAATTCTGCTGAGTTCTTGATTTATAGAAATGACATATGCTATAAGAAGTGCAATCATTAGTTTAGAATTTAGCATAGAGAAGGCAGAGTTTAAAGAAAATTTTACAGCTTTTGTATTATTGAAACATATTTATTATTATACATAATTATGCACTCTGGTGAAATTTGTGACTTCCAAAGTATAATTAAAGAGATGTTAATTTAGATATTTAGGTATATCTTAGTCATCTGGGGCTTCCATAACAAAATACCATAGACTGAGTGGCTTAGACAACAGTTGTTTCTCACAGTTCTGGAGGCTAGCAAGTCTAAGGCGAGGGTGCTGGCAGATTCCGTTCCTGGTGAGAGCACTCTTCCTGGCTTACCGTTGGCCACCTTCTTGCTGTGTCTTAACTTGGTGGAGAGACAGCTGTGGTCTCCTTTCCTCTTCTTATTAAGACGCTAATCCCATCATTCTCATGACCTCATCTAAACCTCACCTTACTCCCAAAGGCTCCCCTGCTAGTGCCATCACGTTGGGGGTTAGGGGTTCAACATAAGAATTTTGGGAGGACCTGAATGTTCATTTTCCATAACAAGATAACAATGCTCTAGAATGGGGACCCTAGTCTTTTTGACAAGTGTGTCTACATATCACATATTTAAGTAAAAGAATTATTGTCTTTGAGAGATTTAGATTGATGATAGTGATGAGAGATGTTTTTTATTTGACATGGTGTGAAAATAGCCCTTTTGCTTTCAGATACACCCTTGAAGAGTTAAGGTCAATAGATTTTAAGGTGCAATTGACCATAACGAGCTTCAAGATCAAGATGAAAGACGGAAACCTTGAAGCTACTACTGAGCGACTGAATTAACCATTGAGCAACTTGGTATTGCCCTGCTGAAAGACTCTCCCCCCATGGATGAGATAAAAAACAGTCTTACTATTTAACCCTCTTAGAATTTGATCTTCTGTTATTTATAGCCCAAAGCATCCTAAATGTTATACAAATACACAGACTATCTATCTAGCTATCCATCTTTTATAAATTAATTTTTTCTAAAGACAAAATCCAAACAAACATAATATTTCAGGTTTTATCAACCCAACAATGGATCATGAACAGATTTCTGTGTGAATAAGTACATTCCTATCCCATTACTTACATGGTTATATGATGGTCTGTTGAATAGATGTATGTATAATCATTCCCCTAACTTTGGATATTTATGTCACATCACATTTTTCACTAATATAAACAGCATGTAAAACTACATTCAGTTGGCTACCTGTTTGCATGAAGACAGAATTATTCACTTTGCATTTATTTCAAGAAGTAGAAATGCTGAGGCATATAATTATGACTTTAGAGTAATGATTATTGAAAGGGTTGTCTACACTCACTGTCATTTCTTTAAAATGTTTTTATTTCCTGGACTGTTGAATTTTGATTTCCGTCTGCATTTATTCCACTGCAGCTTTTCTTTCTGAGGCTAACATTGTGATTCCTTCCCAGTTTTCGTTTTACTTGAACTTCCTGCGGCATTTGGAATTGTTGACTACTTGAAGTTATTTCTTTTGCCTCCTGTAATACCACTTTTCCTTGTTCACTCCTTACTTTTTGGTTTGTTCTAAGACTTCATCATTAGCTTTTATGCCATCGTCCATCTTTAATAATGTAGCATGCACCAGATTTTCATCTTTGGCCTTCCACAATTTTTACTCTCTTTATTCTGTTGGACAGGTTGTGGGGCGTATGGGGCAGCTCAGCCTTCAACCCTCCTTCTTGCTTGGAGGTGTCCCTGTTTGTATAAATGGTGGAGGAAGACCTGGATAAAGAGGATATTACCTCTTCCTACATATGGATAGCCAGGATATGGATGAGTGACCTAGACTTCACAAACTTGATGCTTAATTCTGTGTCTTTGAGTAAGTGATGCAAAGGTGGAGGAGTGGAGATAATTTATTCGCGATGCCAGAAGTGGTACCCAGGGGTAAGGGCGGTGTCTTGTTTCGGCATCAGTATCTGGCAGGGCTGGAAATGCTAAGAGATCATTGCTGTGCTTCCTTTTTCTTGGGTCTCTGTAGTCCCCTTGGTTTCTGCTCATTTTCCAACCTCCAGTCAAGTTTGTGAGTCCTTGATAGATATTCAATAAGGTCTTTTTCTTATGAAGATAACCAGAGTTTCTTTTGCTTACACTTAAGAACTCTTACTGGAATAATATACTTCCATGAGTGATCTTATCTATACTCACGGTTTAAACTACTACCTATAAGCTGATGACTTTGGCTTGCAACTCCACAAATCTCTTCTGAGTTCCTGATCACTATATCCAACTGCTCACTGAGTATTTCTGTCTAGTTGCTTATGGATGCCACAACTTGTTAGAAAAATGAACTATTTATCTTCTCTTCCAAATCTTCTCTGCTCTTCTGTTCTTAATCTCAGGAAGACAATAGAAAATAAGCATAAGAATAAGTATCTATTTGTTATAAGATGATAAGGACTATGAAAAATAAAGCACAGAAAGGGCGATTGAGAAATTTTTTTGGTGGAGGAGGGGTTAGTATTTAAAAAGAGTAGTGAATATAGATCTTACTGAGGAGTTAACATTTAAGCAAAGACTTGAAGGAGCTAAGGGAGTTAGTCAAGCAGATGTTTGTGGAAGCAATGCTCCAGCCAACGAGAACAGCCAGAGCCGAGCCCTAAGGAACACTTAGTGTTTTAGGAATAGCAAGAAGGCCAGTGTGGCTAGTGTGGAGTAGGTAGAAGGGAGAGTACTAGGAGATAGGGACAGGACTCTTGAGTGAGATGAGGAACAATTGGAAGGTTCTGAGGAGAGAAAGTGACATGCTCTGACTTGGAGGGTAAATAGAATCTCTTTGGCTGTCACCCAAATAGAGTTCTGGAAATTACTTTTGATTTCTTCTTGCTTCGTTTGTGATTCTAACCTACCACTAGCCATTCTAGTTCGGTCTTCTTAGCATCTCTTGTGTTTTTCCATCCTCTGCACTTCCGCTAACACTGCCTTAATTTACACCCTGCCTCCTCTCTCCTAGGTGACTGCAGTTGATGATAGTGTGACGTCTTCTTTCTGTTGCTGTTCAGGTCTTTTGCTGGAACAGGTTTCATGATATGTTTCTGTTTTAATATTACTTTACAGTTTCCACCATTGGAATTACCTTGTATTTTCAAAAACATGAAAAGAAAAGAAGAATGGTATTAACTGCCACCCTTTTATTGTGTGACATCCCTGCCAGAGTGATAAGGTAAACCATGGACGCTGGTGAGAATCAGATTCTCGATCTCTTTCTTGCACCTTAAAACAGATAGACAAACAAACAAACAAACACAAACCCACGTTTTTGTTCTTTTTTGCCAGAGGAAATGTCATGGCTCTATGTGCTATGGGGTTTTAAAACTATATAGTAACTACTACTATAGAGTTCTGGTTTATCTTGTAGCACTGCCAAGGGAGATATTCTAATGTAATTCCTTAGTTCATGGGGCTTGCAGAAGGAAACAGAATGGCAGAATCTCAGATTTAAAATTGTGGCATTGGTACTAACATTATACTAAGAACACATTATAAATGTCATTAATTTGCCTTTCTTATTTAATTAGAAGTCCTAGTCTGTATTTCTTCCCTTCTCTTCAAATTTGTATTTTCTCTTTTTGCAGCTGAACTAGTTTAGCTAAAAGCTTTGTGTTTTTAGCAAAATTTTCAGCTTTATCTCAGCAAACTGTAAGAACAACTGTTTGGGGCTCGCTGGGTGGTGTAGTGGTTGAGCTTGCACGCTCTGCTTGGCCCTGGGGTTCGCGGGTTTGGATCCTGGGTGTGGACCTACACCACTCATTAAGCCATGCTGTGGTGGTGACCCACCTACGAAATAGAAGAAGACTGTCACAGATGTTAGCTCAGGGCCAATCTTCCTCACCAAAAAGAAAACAACAATAACCACAAAAACAACTATTTGTTTTGAAACTTTTAATCTTATACACAACATAATATTAACTGGAATGAGGTTGGTTTGGAGTAGATAAGCCATCAATCGAGAGCCATTCTTCCAGGCATTCAATGAGTTAGTGCTTCAGAAACCTGTATTTATGTTTGCTCCTTCTCTCCCTCTCTCTCTCTATTTCTCTGTCTCTCTTTTTCTCTCTTTCTTGCTCTCTCAGTTTCTCTCTCTCTCTTCCCTCCCTACCTTGAATCTACTCCCTTTTGAGACCATCTTCCATCTTCCACACTGCTCCAGTGTGATTTTCCTTGTATATGCTGTTCTCTTTTCCCAGAATGTCCTTGTTTTTCAGGACTAAACTAAGGATAAGGCTGAACTAAAACAATTATTTCTCTTGAAGACTTCCCAGTCTTATCTGCCCACTTTTGTCCTTTTGCCGCATTTGGGGAGTCTTTCTCTATTGTACCTTGTCATGTCATATTAAGAGCTGCTTCAGTCAGAGCATCTGTCTCATTCATTTCTGAATCTCATTATGTATCATGGCTCTGTATGTTGGCTGAATAAATGAAGTAGTGAAGAAAGTGCATTGTGAGTTGATTATCCAAATTTGAGTATTGTAAATAACTAGGGCAAATTTTCATTTCCAAGAATGCTTTTCTCTACCTTTTAACTTGATTTTAGATATCTTAACTTCTGTGTTGTCATGGAATGCAAAGTAATTTTGAAAATAGAAATTTAATCTACTTTACTAGAAGCATATTAAAGGTGGAATTAAAGGAAAAAGATGATGTTCTGTCTTCTAAATTACAGACCCATCAGTCTTCTGCATATCCTCTCACATCTGTAGTCTGGCTTTATTCTCAATAAACAGCAGGTCTGGGACTTCCAATCTAATATCCTAGATGAGGAACATGTTGATTTGGGGCACAGATATTTTTCTATTACAGTTTTTATTTGCTTTGTTTTACTTTACAGAGAAAAGTCTATTTTAAGATTAGTTTTAGAATTAATCGGTCTTCAATTCCTTGGACATCAGTTATTGAAATAAATTTAGAATTTATGACCTTTAATTCCTTAGAATTTGTTGATATTTGATTGCTTAGGTAAAAACCTTCTGTGTGCCAGTCTTGATGACCTTGATTTGTATTCCAGGGTATATGTGCTCCAAAGAAGCGTTTATTGCAACACTCCCATGACACCAGAGTGAAAAGGAACAGGGCCCTGCAGATAAAATTCCAGAACTAAGTGTTATAAACAGTTGTGTCTTAGATCTCCTTATTTTTAAATTTTGTTTTCATAACTCAGGGCAGTTTTTAGAAGTGAATGTGTGGCCTCTTGCCATATTATGGCAAATATTTATTTCCACAAAGTACATATTTTGAGTATTGGAAAAGATTCAAAGCAGCATGTTTAGGATTAATTTATATGCTCTCCAGCCATCCATCTTAATTCACAGATGAAATGGGTTTTCATTTATGTAAGGCAACAGATCAAATTATTTGGTTTTACGGCAACATATGAACTTTGCCACTTTAGATGTCTGGTAGCTGACATAATGTATATGGATTTCTTCCTAATCAATAGCACTGAAAAGATAAAAGGCAACCTTTAATCTGTGTTTCAGCTATCTATTTGTGCAAATAAACACGCCCAGTGGCTTTGTGGCTTATAACAACAATCATTTAAACATTTCTTAAGACTCTGCATGTAGGCTGGGCTTCACTGGGCAATTCTTCTTCACATGATGTTGACTACACTGGAGTCCTCTTGGGGCTCTCCTGGAATGTCAAGGTAGATCACTCATGTGACTGCTTGTTGGTGCTGACTGTTGACTGGAGGGCCTTGCTTCTCCTCCATGTGGCTTCTCTTTGTGGCTTGGTTTGGTCATAACATAGTGGCTGCAGTCCAAGAGGCTGTAAGTGGAAGGTATTCATCTTCTTAAGGCCAAGGCTCAGAAGGTCACTTCCACTGCATTCTATTGGTCACAATAGCCCAATTACAGGAAAGGCCCTTTTTCAAGGGAGGTGAATTCAAGTCTACCTTCTAATGTGGGGGTGGCACATATGTACATGGAAGGGAGAAACTTATTAGGTGGCTGTTTTTGGAGATTATCTACCACAGACCCCTAGTAGAACTCTCAGTTTCATGTTACTGCTATTTAGCGCCATTTCAGAACATTGTTGGTTATTTTAAAAAGCCAGTGGGTTAGACTGATAAGTCTTCTACAGTGGGTCTTAGTAAATAAGGATCAGTGAGGCTTCTGCAAGTGCAAGCAAAATTTTATACAATTGTGATCTTTTTTCTGAGAGAAAGAAGCAGTAGTGCTTAGCAGTCAAGTTCTTAGGCTCCTTGCTTGTCATATTTTAAATATTTATTATGTTTGAAAGTGCTTTACTTTTTAAAATAGTAACACAATCACATACTTCAAATATCCAAAGTGAAAAGATAGGTACAGAGTGGGAGGCTCCCTCCCATCCCTGCCTCTATGTATTGAGTTCCCATTCCCCACTTCTTGTTGCTCTTGCCAGAGATTTTTAAAATTTTCTATAGATACAAATACAAAATAAAAAGTACCCACAAATTTACTTTATCTCCACCTTGTTTTTACTCAACTGATAGCACATCAAGTACACTGCTCTGTACATTTTATTTTTCATATAACAAATAATTACGTAAATAACCATGGGAGACCTGTCTGTATAAATATATATAAATACATAACAGTTTTCTCTTCCTTTGGGAGTAGGCCAAATATAAACCATAAATTGATAAACAATGAGCCATCTGTAAGATACACTCGAAAGTTTAATCAAAACAATTTTTATTTCATTTGTTGTGTTGGACGGTACATACTATCTTTTCTTCTGGAATCTTTGGTCATTTGTTTATTGCTTCAGGCTCACTCAGCATCCCTCTGGCACAGTTTCTAAGTCAATCCTGAAATATGTAAGTATCATATTCAAAGTAAATGGTCTCAATGACTAAGTCTGTTTAGTTGTCAGGATGCCTGGGGTAACAGCCTTTCTTTTCATCAACTTGACCACAATGCTCATCCTTGACTGAGATTTGGCCTCAGGCTCCTGATCTGTACTCTGTTTCTTAAAAGAAGCCATATTTCCCTCTTTGGGGTTGGATTTCTGTCTTGAAATCCCTGGTTAACTTTGCCTATCATCTTCCTCAAGGATAGAATGTTTCCTCAAATTTTCTCTATCTTCGTATATATAAACTAGAATCTGGTTCAGAATAAATCCTCTTGGAATCTCATTGTTTACAATCCCTTTCCTTGCATTTTATCACCAGTGGAAACTCTTGCAGCCACATCTTGGATAGCTGACTAGACTTCTAGAATACTGCTAAATTAAATCCAAGTTCACCATTCCCCTGGAGATATTCTAGTTTACACTAATGGTGACTCACATGGGGGATCATCCCTGAAACTCTCTCAGTCTTCCAGATCCAGTGTCTTCACATTTTCCTTCTAGTGTGCTGCTTAAGTCTCAGCACACGATGAAGCCAGGCATGCCTTATTTACCACTCATTCAACATTTTGTGTGTGTTATGTTCATTATATTAAGTATCAGACAGTAGAAGTAATATTATTGAATAAAAAACCTATTTGACTTACATTGGAGTTAAAGAAATAAAAATATACTTAATTTTACTAAAATTGTAATCTCCAGAAAGTATTTTAATGAGAAAAGTAACACTAGTATTCAGGTGCTTTTCAGATCACTGGCCAATGAGTAGCAAGTGTGGCCTTAACAATACTGGTGAACTCTTTCTAGGGTTATAAAATTTTGAACATTACTGCTGGTTCATGTCTGTTTATACTTTCAAAGTGATTCAGCCTATTTCCACTTAAATAATAGGTGAACCATATGAGAAAAGAATTACCCTGAAACTAAGGTGTTGATCAACTTCTTTTCTAAGTCTTTTGAACACCCATTCACTTCATCTGGAGATATATTATAAATAGAAATCTTGTTTACATTATACATTATTAATTATACATTATTAATTACATTATACATTATTAATACTATGTCTAGTGGGCATCTTGGAGTATGTCATCTGTTCATTGCATGAGAACAACTCTAATTGAAAAAATATATGGTATAGTCACAGAGAATATTAAAAATAGGGATTTATTCCACCTGTAATTTGAACAACAGATCCCTAAAGTGAGAGACAGTAAGAGCTAAGGATTTCAGTTGAAATGAAATGAAAACACAGGATTTCATGCTCATATTCTGAAGTATCCTCTAGTAATTGTATAGAAAATTGGAGGACTGTGTGTTTTTTATAGGCAAATTGGCCCCTTTTGTGTTCCTCCCCACAATGTTTACTCAGTTGTAGTCAATAGGTGTTTTAATTATATATGCCATCTACAGCAAACTGTTCCCTCTAATTATTCAAAATATGATTTTCCTCTTTATGCCCATTCAATGGAAAGATGAAAGTGATGTTTCTTAAAAAAAGGCATATAATGTGAAAAAATGCAGCTTTCCTACTCAGTGAAAGGAAGCAATTTCTTTATTCATGTCATAAAATTAAAATTCAATGAGGAAACTCGGATACAATGATTCCAAAGCAAAAGAAGTTCTTTGATTTTCCAAATCTTCAGCTTTTTGTTAGCACTCTTATAATTGCTGTTAGAAAAGCAATTTAGCTCTTAGAAGTGCTGCGAGCTAATGCCCTTGTTAGCTGAAGGGCGTGGGCACGGAGTCAGAAGGTGATTGTAAATTAGTTTAGGCAGGTCTCTGCTAGCAATCTGGGCTATGTTCAAGACTCACTGCATCTCAGCTGGCCTATTCATTCACAGGAAGGCAGGCTTCAAGGGGCAGCTGTGTTGACATGCTAGGAAGATATATCTGGAGCTCACAGGGCTTCTTTCCCTAGGTGCTGATTGAGTGCAAAATCGAAGTGTGTTCTTGGACTGCAAAGACGTCAGATCTCAAAGCAACCCTTTGCATTTTCTGGGTCCAGCTTCTATAAAAAACTTTGAAGTGTGTGATTGAGATCCTGCTAGAGGAAGAGAAATGTCAGACAAAGGTTACACACAGAAAGCAAATTTGAAGAGTGGCAATGCGCCGAAGACGGATACAAGTGAGAGGCAACTTAGGTTTCCTCCAAGTTCAAGTGTGAGGACTCATAAATTGGGCTCCAGATCATCTGCTCTGCCCTTATGATGTGGCTATGTCACCTTTTCTCAGGTCAAATAAAGAATTATTTTCTTTAATAAGTATTTTATGTGTAACAGATAGTTCCTAAATGCCCAGCACTGTGATGATTGCTGTCATGGGATTGCAAAGAAATGTTAGGTGAAGCACCTAATCTCAAGCACCTTGCAGGCTTATTGAAGAGACTAAGTAACTAAAAAAGTAGGCCCAGAGAGGTTGTAATAAAATATTTAAATGATGTAGGGTGGATGGAATATACCACAGGAATCAGTATTAGATGACTTTTAAGGAACAAGTTTACGGGACTACACTTTACAGGATGGATGGGATTTGCGTGTGCAGAGAGGGTGAGCAAATAGGGCAGGTGGGTCAGCCCCAGCCCTAGCTCCCCTGTCACCACATCCCCACAGTCCAGCCCACTGATATTGCCTCCTATAGACTCAGCCCTGATCCAGTTTTTGAGCCACCCTGAGGTGGGCATTTCTGAGTTTTTATCTGCCAAGAGGCTCTCAGGTCTCCTTTGCTGGTGAACAGGTCCAGAATATGAGGGTCTGGTGATGACTAGAGTGCTCCCTTATTTCAAAGTTCACATGTTTTATGAGTTAAATTGTGTTACCCCTTCATCCCTCCAAATATGTTGAAGCCCTGGCACGTGTGAGTGTGACCTTGCTTGGAAATAGGGTCTTTGCAGATGCAGTCCAGTTAAGATGAGATCGTACTGGATTAAGGTGGGTCTTAAATCCAATGACTAGTGTCCTTCGAAGAAGGAAATTTGGACACAGAGACACACAGAGAGGAAAATGCCATATGAAGAGAGAGAGTCACACAGGGAGAATGTCATGTGAAGATGGAGGCAGAAATTGGGGTGACGGAGCGGCAAGCCAAGGATGGCTGGCAACCACCGGAAGTGAGGAGAGAGCCAAGGATCCTTTCATAGAACCATCAGAGGGAATATGGGCTTGCCAACACCTTGTCCTCAGACTTCTCGTCTCCAGAACTGTGAGAGAATAAACTTCTGCCGTTTTAAGCCACCCGGTTTATGGCACTTTGTTATGGCAGACCTAGAAAATGAATACACATGGCTTTTGAAAACATTCAAGAGTTTTTTGCAATTTTCTTCCAGCACCTACTTACTTTTATTCCCAGAACTTCTCCTTGGTGGCCGTTCCCAATGATCACTTTGTATAGCATTGATGAGGTCAGGAACAATCACACCTGTCAAAATGGTAGACTGGTTAAAGAGAAGATAGTTTCTCTCTACCATGTTTGCTACGCAATCATTAAAATGAGATGGAGAGATATATTTCTTGTTACAGAAATGATATAGCATTGTGTGGGAAAGGCAAGTTAACAAATAGTATGTATTATAACATTTTTTATTTTAAAATATACAAGTATACAAAGATACATAAAAATAATTGTGGCAAGGAGTATGTCAAAGGGCAAATAGTAGTTACCTCTGGGTAATAGGATTATGGGTGATTTCTAGATTCATATTTATTAATATCAATTTTCTAAATTTATATAAAGAACATGTATTTATTGTGTGACACAAAGTTATTTTTAAAATTGACAGCAAATAAATGCAGTTTATACTCAGCTGCATCTTTTATATGCTAAGCTTCTCTTTGGTTGTGTTTTAAGCACAATACTATGTCTTAAATTGGATTATGTTTTACTTCCTCCAGCCAATAATTTAGAATATCTGCTCTATTTGTGAAACAGGATTGCTTTAAACACCAAATGAGAAGTATCTAATAGAAATATAAACATGTATGCCATTTGCTATTCCTATTTAAACTCTGAACGTTTTGCAACATTTAAACAAAATAAGCTTGGATCCCCTTATTATATTAGATTATATATGCAACAATCTTCTCTCCTGTAGTGTTTCTTAGAAACTACTGCAAAATTAATTGTTCCTGAGCACAGGCCTCATGGAATGGACTTCCTCAAACACCTAGCCTAACTAGCATTTCCAAAGTCCTTAACCTGAACTTTGGGTTTCTCTATGACCTGGGCTCAATCTGCCTCCATTTATTTCTCTGCAGGAGGGAGCGCTTCACTTGGGTAGGACTCGTGAGCTCACTGTTCAAGAACGCATCTTTTGCATGTCTACATTCATGTTTCTTTATCTTGACATATCTAAAAGTCTTCCTTTCATGCCTCCTTTCCTACCTCTGTGGTTCTTAACCTCCTTTGAGTCATATAGATGGTTGCAAATCTGCTGAAGACCACCAGCTCTTCCTTGAAAAATGCTCAGATGCACAGAATTTTCACAAATAATTTCAGGGCCTATCCATGCTCCTTGAAGCTTGCTTACGTCCCCATGGATGCTGGGTTAAGACTCTTTAAATTGGACTCCCATCCATTGCAGTGCTCAAGTCACACATAAGTCGCTCTTTTGCCCTGAAGTCTGTCTGTCTTGGTCAGCTCAGACCACATGAATCCTTCCTCCTTATATGTTTTTGCCACTGACGTTTTGTAGGATTTATTTCTCATATGACCTTATCCTATTCATTATAAGTCATGTGTTTGCCTTGGTTCTCTCCTTGAAGATGGGGACTCCATTATAACTCTTTGTATTTCCTACAGTTTCTAGAGAAAATGTCCTTACCCATAGTAGGTTCTCAAATATTTGCTAATGCAAATTTCCCTTCACGATGGGTTTTTTCTTTTGTAGATTTGTAGATTTGTAGTTTTGTAGATTTGTAATTTTATTTTTTGTTTTACGTATGATTTTAGGATGAAGCCCAAGGATTTGATAAATACACAGTTTAGATATTCATGATGGGGTGGTACAAACACTGAGTTTGGGAGCAAATGGACCAGGGTTTAAACCCTAGCTTTGCCACTTACTAGCTTTATGAGCTGAAAATCTTAATTTCTCATAATATCTTTTCCATGTGTAGGGATAATAACACATATATGCCTTGCAGGGTGAAGATTACATGACTATTTAAGGAGACTAGCACAGATGAAGACGACTTCACATGAAGGAGGCTCTGAAAACAAGAGCAGTTATAATTCCTTATGAAACACTCTGTGTTTCACTTTGCTTTATGCAGTTGCTCTCTCCAACAGGTAAGGAAGGAAGAAGCTCATTTGTTGTATTCCCAAGATCTCATACAAGGATGATGTTTATTTCCAAAAGCAAAATGCATCTCCCAGACAATCCTTTGTCACTTTAGTTATTAAAATCTTCAATTTCTTGGTATTGATATTTCTTTATTGAAAGGAAATTATTTTCTTCCCATCACCTGGCAAGAAGTGGAAGTTATATTCCCTTCTTTAATAAGAGAGACAGGACAACACGAGAAAATGAGAAATGGAAGTAAAAGCTGACTAAAACGTACACTCTATTGGCTTATCTCTAAATATTTCTGTCACACACTTTTAGTTTCAAAAATTCTTAAAAACAGGAAAGATTTACTATGAATTGAATATTGAACACGGAAGTTAAAATACCAGTAAAGCTCATGGGGCTTTGACTATTATGTTTTGTTGGCATTGTTTTCATAGCTGAATACACTTTTTTTCAGTAACAGTTTGGTCCCATTACATAAACTAAACTTTGGAAGAACACACATAGAAATGTTTTTTTGTTTGTGTTTTTGTTTTGTATTGAGTGTGAACGCTGCTCAGCATGCATGCTTTTTGCTCCCCACGCGAGGATTTCTTTGACAAGCTTCATGAGCTGGTGGACAGCTCCTGATCTGGAGAAGCTGCTCCTCAGGGCCTGGGCTCAGTGCACCAGCCCAAGTCCAGGGACACACTGAAGCACTGCTGTGGGATTCAAATAAGGGGGAGTGACTTCCCTCATCAGTCTACTGGTGTCCGTTGTTGTCACTGCCAAGTCTAACCCTTGAAACTCTCATTAGTTTTTAATGTTAAAGTTAGGGTAGGAACTGTATGCAAATTAATAAACTACAACTTCATCCATTTGCATTTGTTCTCTATTCTCTATCACAAGAAATATCAAGCATTTTAATAAAATAAATAAAGGCCTAATTTTGATTCTCCACATAGGGCCTGTGGGGTCAAATCAGGGTCACTGTGTCAACTCTCCTTTAAGTCTGTGGGATGGGTAATTTTATGTGTCAACTTGACTGGGCCATGGGGTACCCAGATGTTTAGTCAGATATTATTGCAGGTGTGTCTCTGAGGGTGTTTCTGGATGAGATTAGCATTTGAATGGGTAGATTCAACAAAGCAGGTTGGCCTCCCTAATGTAGGTGGGGCTCCCCCAATCAATCCAATCAACCGAAGACCTGAACAGAACAAAAAGGCTGAGTAAGGGGGACCTCGTCTTGCCTGACTGCCTTGAGCTGGAGCATTAGCCTCTCCTGCCTTGGGACACAAACTGAAACACGAACTCTTCTTGGGTCTGGAGGCTGCTGGCTTTCAGACTGGAATTTACACTACCTGCTTCTTGGAGGAGGTCATCGAGAGGACATGACTGCCAGTAGATCCTTGAGCTGGACCTGGGCAATCGGAGGCTCTTCACCTCTCCCCTGTCCTTGGAATGTACGCTCTGCCCCTGCTTCCCACAGCCAGAACCATTTTCAAGGACACAGACTTGAGAGAGCAATGTGAGATCTTCCAGACTGAATATGTGACTGAACTCCATTAAGGCCTCTGTATAAACATTTAAGAATCTGTCAAGCAGGTGTGGCCATTTGTTGATCTTGCGGCCACTCAAGACAAGCCTCACCTGTAACTTCCCTTGTTGGTTAAAACTGCCACCTGCCAATCTGGAGTGGTGTGCCTTTCTTCAGTCTCTCTGTGCCCTCCGTGTACTGGGCCAGTCTGTGAACTAATATTGCCCTCCTGCTTCTTAGGTGGCTGGCCTCAGCCTGGAACTGCACCATTGCGTCCCCAGCTTGCCAGCTGCAGATCTTGGGACTTCTCAGCCTCCACAATTGTGTCGGCCAATTCTCTATGCTAAATCTCTTCCTCTCTGTGTATACAGCCTATGGGTTCTACTTCTCTGGAGAACCCTGACTAATCCAGTCCCTAAGGAACAGTGTGACATCCTAAACCCTCTTTCTTGGAAAAATGGAATGGAGTAAACTATTAGGTCATCCTACTAAAAAAGTTCTTTGTCAATGTACTGATAATTTAACCAAAGATTGGCTTCTTCTGGATGACTAATCAGCCTGTTTTCTTGGTCTGCTACTCTCAACTCTTTGTGAGGCATCACTTTCAATTTCTTTGAATCCTTGAGTTTCTCATATTCATAGAGAAGTTTGAGGTAAATTGTTCAAGACGAACATTTTAATCAGATTAGGAAAGAAGGCTCCACTGACAATAAGTCCTTTTTACAACATTTAGCATGATTACCATGTAAATCTCCATTACTTGGGCTCACGTGGCTGAAAGGAAAGAGCTCAGCTTTTAGTGTCAATAGATGGAATTTCAAGTTCAAGTTCTATCGCTGATAAGCTTTGTGACCTTGGGTAATTTGTATAATCACCCCAGGTCTTCAGTTTTTCACTTGAAAAACTGTGGTGATGATGATGATGATAGCAATAATTCGTGCTCCACACAAAACACTGGGTTTTTATGGAAATCAAACGAAATAATGTGTGTGAGAGTCGTGGCCACTCTTGAAAGTTTAGCTCAGCTGCTTTGTTCCAGGACAAACCTTCCCTGATGCCTTGTTTCCTTTTCCTCTCTCTCACATTGGGTACGCACTCTCAGTTTTCTGATTACTTAGTTTTTTTCCTCTGTACTTTTCTCATGGCAAATTTATTCCTTCGCGTTAGAATAATTAGATTATAAGTTTCTGAAGATAGAATTAATGTCTAAGTCATCCTTTTGCAGCCTAAAATATTTATAAAAAATTTCTTATGTGTAGTAAGTATTAACAAATACCTGTTGGGGATTAAGCAAATCTGGTTCCCAATGAGTTTAATAAATGATCAATTCATTGATTTATTCAAAATTTGTTTCTTCATTAATAATAACCTGTTTATAAAGTCTTTGTGTTTTTTTGATGGGATGACTTCCACATTCTTTTAAAAAAAAGTGTGGGCTCAGATAATGTGCATTTTAGGGTTATCTGGTGTCACCAATGAAAGGAGGGAGGAGATCCTCTCAGGCTGTTTTGCTCTCTGGAGGAATCCTTGGAACTTTGCATAATGTTGGAGCTGGGGGGAGGATCCCCCAAATGACTGAAATGGAGTGCATGTCCACCCAAATGAGTTGGGACACTGGGGGCAATTTAAAATTTTTTTTTTTTTTTAAGATTGGCACCTGAGCTAAAAACTGTTGCCAATCTTTTCTTTTCTTTTTTTCTGCTTTATCTCCCCAAATCCCCCTGTTACATAGTTGTGTATCTTAGTTGTGGGTAATTCTAGTTGTGGCATGTGGGGCGCTGCCTCAGAGTGGCCTGATGAGCGGTGCCATGTCCGCGCCCAGGATCCGAACCTACAAAACCCCGGGCCACTGAAGTGGAGCGAGTGAACCTAAAACCACTCGGCCACGGGGCTGGGCCCTTAATCTTTTTAAAGGAACTAAAGTAAAGAGATAATTTTTGCTCTCATGGGTTTCTTGGACCCTGGAGTTGCAAATTTGTATGTGCTACTCATGGAGTACAAAGCTAACTGTATAAGGGGCAAGGGTTTTCTGTGGGGGCTTTTTTTACAAAGGCAATAATCTCACTCATGAGGGCTCCACCCTTATGACCTCATGACCTCGCAAAGACCCCCACCTGCTACTCCCAGACCTAGGAGGTTAGGATTTCAACACGTGAATTTTAGGGGGACACAGTCTTTGAGACCATAGCAATGTCTATGCCCGAATTTCCCCGTTTATTAAAAATGAGGACATTAGTGGGGCTGGCCCTGTGGCCAAGTGGTTAAGTTCGCACGCTCCGCTGCAGGCGGCCCAGTGTTTCGTTGGTTCGAATCCTGGGCGCGGACATGGCATTGCTCGTCAGACCACGCTGAGGCAGCGTCCCACATACCACAACTAGAAGAACCCACAACGAGAAATATACAACTATGTACTGGGGGGCTTTGGGGAGAAAAAGGAAAAAAAAAAAATCTTTAAAAAAAAAAAAAATGAGGACATTAGTCCCATTAGAGTTGGGGGGCCCACTCTACTCCAGTATGACCTCATCTTAGCTAATTATCTTTGCAATGACCCTATTTCAAATAAGGTCACATTCTGAGATACTGGGTTAGGACTTCAATATATGGATTTTCGGGGAGTCCAATTTAACCTCTAACACAGGGCAAATCACTGTCCTGAAATCTGGGGAGAATCACAGCTTACCTGGAGCAAAAGCTGCTGGAGCCACTGACTAGTACGAATGCTTAAACCGTAATTGATGACTTGCTGGAGGCTGAGGGTGGACTAGCTTGAGAGTTAAAACTCCTGGGGGCCCAGTCTTACGGAGGGGCCTACACTTTCATGAGTTTTATCTCCAGGAGTCCCACCAGGTTTTCACTGTGAAGACCAGAGAAAAATCCCAGTGTGCTCCAGGCCAGGGGAGAATTTCCCATTTTGAAATAGTCCCAGAGCATTCTGCTCTTTGTAACAAAAGGTGTCAACTTCAGCCCCTCTACCCTCCTGTCTCGTATAAGGGGAGAAACAAAAGGTAAACAGTTCTGAAGGTCACAGCCCAAGGACTTTGGCCCAAATGAAAAAAGGAGATCTAATCATAAGATTACAGAATGCTTCCCTTCCCTACTACCTTACCACCACATCAACAGCGCTCCAGTATAATTACAGTGGATTACGACCGAGAGAGCTACAGCATAGATTCTATTAAGGATGGAGTTTCTAGGGAAACCCGAAGATAGATGCTATAAATCAAAAGAGGAGACCAAAAGGAGGGCAATAGAAGAAATTGAAGCCTCTGACACCTGCAGTCACAACAAATGTTAAATACAGCCTAGAATAAGTGATGCCAGCAAGATGGCCAAATAAGACATCCTTGGCACATATCACCCCCTCAACAACAGTAATTTGGCATCCACCAGTGGACACAAGTTCCTCTGTGGGAGAGTAGTGATCCAGGTAGGAGGTTGTGAGACCTGGGTGCAGTCCAAGATCAAGGAGAGCTGTTTTGAAAAGCCAGGCTCACACCCTGGTGGCGGACTTGCTGATTGTGGTCCCAGTTACAACTCTGTACCCGAGGACACAGCTAGCTATAGTTGCCTTTGGCTTTGGTCCTGTCACCAGCACCATATGTCAAGGGACTGGGTAGGCGTCACACCTACCTGTGTGTCAGGTAATAGGCATACAGACCTTGATCCTGGCTGTGGACTCTGAAGTGGCCCTTGAACCAGTCCAGCCCCTCTTGGCTGCAGCCCAGGAGCTGCTAGAGCTAAGTCTACTGAAGTCGGGCTGTAGACTGTAGATTATGAAACTGGGCTCCAGCCCATGCCAGCTGCAGTCCATGAATGAGCCTGCTGGCACAGGGACCAGGCAGAAGACATTCCTTTCTGCACCCCCCAGAGATGCTGAAGGGCCCTATAAGTGGCTTCCAGTTCCCTCACAGTCACAGTGTTCCAGCAGTCCTGAGGGTTCAGGGTCCCAGTGGGAGACACTCCTGTCTGCTCCCTCGGAGATCCTGAAAGGACCCTATGCTTGGTGTCAGCCCTCTCACAATTGCAGTCTGCCAGCAGACTGGCCAGCCCAGGACCCAGCAGGAGAGATCCTGGAAGGGCCCTATCCTCAGTTCAGTTCTAGCCCCTCTCAGCTGCAGTCAGTGAGCAGTCCTGCTGGCACAGGGACTCAGCAGATAACACACATGTCTATGCCTTAGGAGATCCTGAAATGGCCCTAAAGTTGGCTCCATCCCCTCCAGATGCAGTCAGGGAGCAGTCCAGCCCACTCAGGGACCTGGCAGGGACATGTCCATCTGTGCCTCCAGATCCAGGTCTGGAGACCTGAATCTTGACCTGAAACAGCCCTGAGACTTGATTCCAGCCCCTGTCAGCCATGGTTCAGGCCCAGTCCTGCTCACCTATGGATCCATTCAGTGACCAGGCTGGAGCCTTCCCAGGGACCTGGTGGTAGCCACACCCATTCATGCCTGGTAGTAGCTCTGCTGTCTGAAGACCCAACTGTGGACCCTGAAGTGGACACTTGTCCCCATGCCACTCCACTTAACAGGGTACAGGAGGCAGTTCCATCCACCCAAGGACTAGACAGAATCTACACCTGCTTGAGTCCCAACTCTGGACCCACTGTAGAGCCAATGAAAACTCTGACTTGCTCCAACTGCCATTCCGGAGATATTCTCATCTGCCTGGGGAACCAAAAAGAGAGTGTCTTTACTCGCTGAAACCAGTCTGTACAGACTGGAACAGATGTTTGCTCCTTCAAATGCATTGGTATCAATACAAGGATACACAGATCACACACTACATGAAAAGGTGCTCAACATCACTAAGCATCAGGGAGACAAAAATCAAAACCACAATGAGATGTTACCTCACACCTGTTAGAATGGCTATTACAAAAAGACAAGAGATAAGTGTTGGCAAGGATGTAAAGGAAAGGGAACACTGTAACACTTTTGTTGGGAATGTAAATTGGTACAGCAATAATGGAAAACCGTATGGAGGTTCCTCAAAAAATTAGAAATAGAACAACTATATGATTCAGCAATCCTACTTCTGTGTATATATCCACAGGAAATGAAATTACTATCTTGAATAGATCTCTGCACCCTCATGTTCACTGCAGCATTATTCACATTAGCGAAGACATGGAAACCACCTAAGTGTCCATTGATGGAGGAATACACAAAGAAATAAGTATTATGTCTATATATATACATATATATGTGCCTATATATAGTGGAATGAATGGAATATTATTCAGCCATAAAAAAGAAAAAAACCTTGCCATTTTTGACAACATAGATTGACCTTGAGGGCATTATGCTAAGTGAAATGCCAGACAAATAAAGACAAATACTGTATGATAACACTTATATGTGGAATCTAAAAACAGCTGAACTCAGATGCAGATAATGGAATGGTAGTTGCCAGAGGCTGGGTGTGGGGGAAAAGGGAAGATGTTGGTCAAAGGGTACAAACTCCTGGTTATAAGATGAATAAGTTCTGAGGACCTAATGTAGAACATGGTGACTATAGTTAACAATACAGTATTATATACTTGAAAGATACTAAGGGAGTAGATCTTAAATGTTCTCACCACAAAATAAAATTGTAATTATGTGAGGTGATGAATGTGTGAACTAACCTTATTATGGCAATTATTTTGTGATATATATGTGTATCAAATCATCATGTTATACACCTAACTTACACAATACTATATATTAATTATATCTCAGTAAACCTGGAAAAAACCCACATGTAAACACGGCCTAACTCCTAGCAAGATAAACATAAAACCTCGCACCTAATAGTCTTTCCTCAATTCCTATTCCCTGAAATGTCACGTGTCTTTCAACAAAAAATTATAAGGCATGCTAAAATGAAAGGAAAAACACTGTGTGAAGAGACAAAGCAAGCAAAAGAACCAGATTAAGATAATGCAGAGATTTTGGAATTATTCAGATGGGGAATTTAAAATAACTATGATTAATATGCTAAAGGCTCTAATGAAAAATGTGGACAAAATGCAAGAACAGATGGATAATGTAAGCAGAGAGATGGAGACTCTTATAAAGAATTCAAAGGAAATGCTATAAATCAAAAACACTCTCACAGAAATGAAGAATACCTTTGAAGAGCTGATTACTAGACTAGTCATGGCCAAGGCAAGAATCAGTGTGTTTGAAGATATTTCAATAGGAACTTTTAGACTGAAATACGAAGATAAAAATGAATGAAAAACAGGGAACAGAATATTAAAGAACTGGGCAATTACAAAGGAGGTAACATATGCATAATGGGAATGACAGAAGGAGCAGGAAGAGAGAAAGGAGCAGAAAAAATATCTTTAATAATAGTGGCTGAGAATTTTCAAAATTAGTGACAGACACCAAACCACATATCCAGAAAGCTTAGGGAACACCAGCAGGATTACAAAAAATCTACACCTAGCCATACTGTATTAAAATAGCAGAAAATCAAAGACAAAGAAAAAATCTTGAAAATATTTGGAGGAAGAATATACACCTTACCTACAGAGGAACAAAGGTAAGAGTTACGTTGGACTTCCCCAAACTGGAAGCAACCAAGATGTCCCTCAATAGGTGAACGGATAAACAAACCGTGGTATATCCATACAATTGCATATAAATCACTAACAAAAGAAATGAGCTATCAAGCCTCCAAAAGACATGGATAAATCAGAAATGAATACTGCTAAGTGAAAGAAGCCAGTCTGAGAAGGCTACATACTGTACAGTTTCAACCATGTGACGTCATTCTGGAAAAGGCAAAACTAGAGAGTGTAAAAAGATCAGTGGTGGCCAGGGACTTGTGAGGTGATGGGATAGGTATGAATAGGTGGCCCATAAGGAATTTTTAGGATGGTGAAATTATTTGCATCATACTGTGATAGTGGATTATGCATTTGTCAAGATCCATAGACCTGCACAATGCAAGAGTGAACCCTGATGTAAACTTTGGACTTTAGCTAATAAAAAAATTTTAAAACGTATTCATTTCTTCATTCAATTAATTCAGTAAACATTTATTGTGTGCCTTTCTTGTGTCAGTGCTCTGCTAGGTGCTGTGGATATGGCAGTAAAAATAAAGTCCTGGTCCCACGGATTTTACATTGTACTTGAAGAGGCAGATAATAAACAAATCAATACATAAATGTGCTAGATGGCAATAAGTAAAGCCTGGGAAGCAGGACAGAGAATGACAATGGGGAAAGGCTGCTACAGGGTCATCAGGAAAGGCCTTCCTTTTAGGAGTTCTGAAAGGAATTGAGAGGGCAAGCCATGTGGATGCTGCAGGAAGAGATTTCCAAGGAAATCAAATTTTTAGTGGAAAGGTCCTGAGATGTGAGGGTGCCTGGTGTGCTGGAGAAATGGCAACAAGGCCAGTGTTTGTGGAGGGGAGAGACAGAGGAGGAGAGTGAATGGAGATGGAAGAGAGGGACATCATGTGGTGGGGGGAGTATGGGGAGGTGACAGGGGGCTATTTGTGAGGGTTTGGGATTTGACTGTGAGTAAAAAGGTCAGGCAAGGAATGGATGAGAGGGGAGAAGTGATCTGATTTGATAGGTTTTAAAGAATTTCTCTGATGTTGGGGGGAATAGAGTTTTGGAAGGCATGTTCAGAAGCAGGAAAACTCAATATACATGTATTTTTCTCTTTGACTGTCTCAGGAGAGTTGTTTTTCACTGCTGCCCTCTCTGGCTTTCACTTAGGCTGATTCTAGTGGTTTGTACCTTATGTTAAAAAAAGAGAAAAATGTAAAAACTCAAAAACTCAAAAACTCAAAGAGTATAAGATATTATGCGTCATCAGGAAGAGAGAAGCTAAGTCTTAGCGGAAATAATGATTGACAGGTGTTTTGGAAAGGAAAATGTTTTACTGTTTAAATCATGAATTGAATCTCAATTTCCTCCTTTAAAAAACATGCTTGCATTAAATTTACAAGTTCTTTAACATCTAAAACTCTATGAGAGGAAAGAAGTGTTAAAATTTCAAGTCAATTATCATTGTGGAAATTTACGTGGATACTGCAAACGGAAATAACACAGCCAAGAAAACCTTACTAGTTAAATCCCATTTATGTAATTTCATATTTTTCTAAAAAAAGAGATTAAAATACACTTGACAGATCTTGATTTCATCCCAAAGAGTAAACAAAACAGTAAAATTCATTTCATAGCAAATTTTAATTTCTTTATCTCCTTTACATAATACTGTGTTTAACACAACTTTCTTTTCTATCGTATGTGGTGCATACACTTTAGCGTATATATTCAAGTCTATAGATACTGTTTCCAGCAGGATTTAAAATTGCTATTATAGGGCAAACTAACATAAAAATGGACTTTAATATATGTAAGTTGATTCAATAGAATAGAAGCTAATTTATGCAAAGATTAGTAGCAGATGAAACAGTTTATATTTTTGCTTCTATTGCCACACTAATAATTTATTAGAACTAAAAATTTAAGCCTTTCTTGTATTGATATCAATTATTAACATACATATGTATACATTTTTGTGTAAATAACAATACCAGTTTATCACTTCCAGTAATTATCTGTGTGGCTACCAGCAAGTCGTAGTCTTCCTAAACCTTTGGTTCCCTACCTACGTATCAGAAACTGATCATTACCATACAGTTTCTCAATGAGTTAAAAATAATGTATGCTAATGTATAGCACAAGCTTAGCACACGAATCCAATGAATTGTGACTGTTACTAACAGATGGTTGATACAGAAATTTGTGACCACTGTCAATTCATTTCAACATTTTAAATTTCCAAGGTAACACTTAAATTTTGCATTGTTTATAAAAGCAAAAACCAATTTCAAATAAATTGCCAGCATCTTCTTAGAGGAACATGTATTTTTCCATAGGATGAACTAGAGTCTCAATTGGATTCACTAATTAACAAATAACATATTCTAGGTATATCAACATAAATTTTCCCAAGTCCTTTTTTCTCTAATGGAAATACGTATTTAGCTATTTTTTGGCATGGGGATCACAGATTTAGGGAAAACTTTCTTTGAGAGGTAGTATTTCAGATTCTATGGTTTCTTAGATGCACTGTTGGTAAATGGTTTTCTTTCATCTGTTTGTGCATGCTACGTGGATTTCTGTGGGCGACAATCATGCCCTCTGTATTTTTTAGACCCAGTAACCGTGTCCCTGAGAGTGTCTTTGATTAGGAATTGGAGAATCAGAGCTGGAAGAGAATATCTGATGTTCTACCCAACATGCAGTCCCCACTAAGCATCTCTTAAAGAACATTCTGGTCTTTTGGTATAACGCTCCTCCACACACAAAGGATTCATTCTGTTTCTCAGACTTTGGTAAGTAGATGATCTCTCAAAGATTGTAATAATCTGATTTATGGTTTTTATTTCATAACAAGTTTGTTTACACAATTTTCTACTGTATGAAGTCTCTTATATTTAGTTAAATCTGCTTTTCTATAACTTTTACTCAGTGATTTTAATTCTGCTCTCTTGCATTTAACAGAATGAAATTTGGTCCAATTTTTCCAAAAGCTAGCCTTTCAAATATTTAAGAAATTGATTATACTAATATATATAATATAATATATGTATATTATATATATAAATATTATATATATATGTATATTGTCTTTTCCAAGCTAAACATCTCCAGTTTCTGCAGTGGTTACCATGATAACACTGGTAAAGATGATAAAGAATATTTGAAGACATCACTCACAAAAATTAACTCAAAATGGATTAAAGACTTAAATGTAAGAACTGAAACCACTTTCTAGACCTTTCTAGAAGAAAACATGGGAAAAAATCTCTTTGACAGTGGTCTTGGCAATGATTTTTTGGATATGACACCAAAAGCACAAGCAATAAAAGCAAAAATCAACTATATCAAACTAAAAAGCCTCTGCACAGCAAAAGAAACAATTAATGAAAGGAAGAGGCCACCTAAGGAATGGGAGAAAATACTTGTAAACGATATATCTGATAAGGGGTTAACATCCTAAATGTGTGAGGAACATATACAACTCAATAGCAAAAAACCAAACAATCCAGTCAAAAAATGGGCAAAGGACGTGAATAGATGTTTTTCCAAAGAAGATATATAGACGGCCAACAGGTACATAAAAAGATGCTCGGCATCGCTAATCATCATGGAAATGTAAATCAAAACCACTGTGATAGCACCTCAGGCATTTTAGAATGGCTATTATCAAAAAGACAAGAGATAACAAGTGTTGGCGAGGATGTGGAGAAAAGGGAACCCTTGTGCAGTGTTGACGAGAATGTAAGTTGGTTCAGCCACTGTGGAAAACAGTATGGACCTTCCTCAAAAAATTAAATGAGAGCTACTATATGATCCAGCAATTGTACTTCTGGGTATATATCCAAAGGAAATGAAATTACTATCTCAAAGAGAAGTCTCCTGTTCTGTTTAGGTGAACTAAATGCTTGTTTTCTAGTGTAATTTGAGCAGGAAAAAAAAAGCCTCCTTGCTTCCAAATATTTACCCTATTTTCAGTCTTATCCAACTCCTAAAATTCTCAACCTCGATCGTTTCTTTAGTTTAATCATTTCAGCCAGAGATTCTCTTGAACTATGTACCCTACAGTCATAAAATTAGCTCCAGCAGCACCGATTTAAAAACAGTGCAGCAGACTCCTCTGACCCATCAGCAACTCCTAATAATAATTATGATTTATTGAGTCTTTACTATGTTCCCTGTACTTGGCTAAGTGCTTTTCATTTCATTTATTCCTCATAATAACTGAGGTGTTACTAGCATATTAAACAAATGAGGCTCTGACACACGAATGTAAGAAACTTGATCAACCTCTGCTGCCTACTCTAAATGGTGGAGAAATCACTAAAATTCAGTCATTTGACTCTAAAACTCAGGGCCATAACCATTTGCTATACTGACTGTATTGTCTTGGCAAAGAGAAAAACCTTGACAGATGGCAAGACGGAGCAGATGGGTATTTCGAGACCAGAAGGACGTAGAATGGGTTAGGATACAGGATGCTGGCCAAGACCAGGTGACAAAGAGGGTGAAGAGAGCTCTGCGAAGCCAGGATTCAGCAGGAGGAAACCTAAGTCATGTGGATAGTCAGAACTTTAGAAAACAGGGATCTTGATATTTAGATGGTCTCTTTGAGGTATAACCAATTAATTTCATAATTAAGTAAGGATTAGGGACATTAATATTCCAATGCTGCAAAGCTTGCTATCATATTTAACTGTTCATTTTCTATAGCTGAGAAGGAAGGCAGTGTTTGACAACATTTGACAACATTTTAATTTTAATTATATGGATGACATGATTAATAGCACTAATATGTGCTAGGTAATTACAGTGTTAAACCTAATATTATTGTAACAAAGTAGTGAATTTTAATGCATTGGAGAGTAAGAAAGCCTGAAAGAACATTGCATATGCAATTAATTATAATCAATTTTATATGAGGTATGTAACTGCATTAATAGAGCTTGGTTTACTGTTCAAGTTTCATCCAGGAGTGTCTGAAGGATGCAGCGGGAGAGGAAACGAAACAGTCTTAGTCTGCTCGGGCTGCCATAACAAAATACCACAGGATGCGGGGCTTAAACAACAGAAATTTATTTTCTCACTATCTGGAGGCTACAAGTCCGAGATCAAGGTGCCATCAGGGTTGTTTCTGGCGAGACTCTCTTCCTGGCTTGTAGACGGCTGCCTTCCTGTGGTGTCCTCACATGGCCTCTTCTCTCTCTGCACACGGAAAGGGAGAGAACTCTGGTATCTCTTCCTCTTCTTATAAGGACACCAGTCCTATTGGAATAGGGTTCCACCCTATGATCTCATTTAACCTTCATTACTTCCCTAAGGGCCCCATCTCCCAACACAGTCACATGAGAAGTTAGGGCTTCAACATACAAATTTTCGGGGGGACACAATTCAGTCCATAACACACTGAATCTCGCAATGAAGTCAACACTGGCCTTGTGTATGGCAGTGTTTAGAAGCAAGTGCCCTGTGGCTACATTGTCTGTGTTTGGATCCTGGTTCTGCAGGGAAGAGAGTTCCTGAGCTTTCCCTGCTTAAAACACTCTTTCTTGGGCTTCTAAAGGGGGTTATTAATAATAGTACTTGGCTCACAGGATTGTTGTGAAGATTAAATGAATTAAAACATAAAAAGGACGTAGCACAGTGCCTGTCACTTAGGCAGCCTCAGAAAACGTTACTTATTGCTGTTGTTGTTACGTTTTGGCTTTTGGCTAAATTAAGCAATGTGCTATATACTAGAATTTGAAAAAATCACATAAAGAGTGTTACAGGAAGGTGGAATTGACATCAGAGATATTAGAAGGATCTTATGGGACAAAGAATTTATTTAAAACATAAAGGTCAACATGTTTACCTCTTTGTTCCTAAGAAGTAAGAACAAGTTGTTAAAATAATGTGAGAAAAAAAAATTGATTTTTCTCATAGCTGCTTGTTTGAAAAATGTCAACCTTATAAAGAATTTATAAGGATACAATGACAATGTGTTAATTATATTGTGAAATAGGCTAATAGAGGTCAATATTTGAAAGTGTGCAATTCTGGATGAAAGGAACATTTCTCACGAAAGTAGCAAGCTGTTAGTTATAATTTTTCATGAAAGGTACAAAAATACAACAGATGTAAAAACAAAAGCTTAGAAAAACTAAAGGCATGGAAATAAAATGATTTCTGATTGTGTTCAAAACACAGTAGGCTTCTGCAATAAGTTAATACCCCCTAATGAAGCAGCTCAAAAGAATATTCCTGGGGATGAGTTAAATGGTTTATTGAAGGGAATTATATTAATTAAATCATCAGAGGTTTAGGATTCAGACTAGGAGGAACTTATTATTTTATACATGGGTACTAGCAATATGTTGCTGCTTAACAGATTAATCCCAAAATTTAGCATCTTAAAATAATAAACATTTATTATCTCATACAGTTCCTGTGGGCGAGGAATTTGGGTATGGCTTAACTGGGTGGTTCTGTCTTGAGATTTTTCACTGAATTTCAGACAGCATGTAGTGATCTGAAGGCTTGGCTAGATCTGAGGAATCGCCAAGATAGCTTACTCCCGTGTCTCTGGACAGGAGCCCTCAGCTGCTTGCTGGCTGTGTGCAGGAGGCCTCAGTTCCTGCCACCCAGACCTCTCCACAGGGCTGCTTGAGCATCCGCATGACATAGAAGATACATTTTCTGCCAGAGTATATGATTGAAGACAATAAGGAGGAAACTGCAATGTCTTTCATGACCTTACCTTGAAAGTCACACCATTACTTCAGCTATATTCTTTATGAAAATGGATCAATATGATATTGCTTTAGGAAGTAGAGACAGGGGAGAAGGAAGCTGGCAGAATCAGAATTCCTAGAGCTCAGTAGGGTAAGTTTGTGTGTATGGGGAGGCAGGCTGGAGGGCTGGTGGGCGGGAGTGAGGTGGGGATTGTGTGAAGATAAAAAATCAGCCACCAAGACAGCATGCCCCCACTGTTTTCCTAATTACCTTACTCCTAATCACTGAACCAAGTTCAAGTTAAATCTTGTGAGTTTAACGGTGGTACATTTTTTTAGCTTTGTATTAGGCCCACAGTACACAAAACTTCATTCCAGGGCCCGGCCCCAGGGCTGAGTGGTTAGGTTTGCGCACTGTGCTTCAGCGGCCCAGGGTTTCGCTGGTTCAGATCCTGGGCACCGACATGGCACCACTCATCAGGTCATGCTGAGACGGCATTCCACATGCCACAACTAGAAGGACCCACAACTAAAATATACAACTATGTACTCGGGGGATCTGGGGAGAAAAAGCAGGGAAAAAAAGATGGGTGACAGTTGTTAGCTCAGGTGCCAATCTTTAAAACAAACAAACAAACAAATGAAACCTTCATTCTACAGAGCCCCTGACTTAGTGCTAAAATATACTCCCAGCTCAAACCCACAAGAGGGTGTTTATTGTTAGGTCAGAGAAGAAAATCAGTAAAAAGAAGTTCAGTTTAGTAACAGAAATGTGGAAATGGGCTTTTGACTATGAATGTAGGTTGATCCTCATGTAGTATCTGACTCATTGAGACAAAGACCTGGTGGAGTAGTGATTAAGTTCATATGCTCCACTTAGGTGGCCCGGGGTTCGCAGGTTTGGATCCTGGGCACAGACCTAGCACTGCTTGTCAAGCCACGCTGTGGCAGCATCCCACATAAAAGAGAGGAAGATTGGTATAGATGCTAGCTCAGTGACAATCTTCCTCAAGCAAAAAGAAGAAGATTGGCAACAGATGTTAGCTCAGGGCCAACCTTCCTCTCACACACTCACACACACACACACACACACACACACACACACACACACACATACACACAAAGTAACGGGGAAGGTAAGCTAGCATCCTCAAGCCGGTCAAGCATTGTCACCGTGTTGTAAGGCTTGTGCAGGGTGTAAGAGGGCTTGGATTTTCATGGGCAGTTATGAGTTCAAATTTCTCTCACTGTCAGGAGCTCAGGAATTGTCAGGAGTTGTTGAGCTGGAGAAAGCTGAGCTGCCTGGTGTTGGAGCAGCCGATTTGAGACAACAAGCCAAAATAACAGTAAGAGTCAATCCTTTAATCACTTACTGAAATAGTTAAGCAAGAGGACAAACCAGAGGAAGCATCAATTCCCCTGTTCCATTTTCCCCATGTTCTTGTGCTGGTAGAGGGTCAGGTAAGTCGGCTCACGCGCAGGGGTCATCTCACTGTGGGGTGGTGGGAAGAAGAGTGGGGAGGGAGCACCCAGGTGGGGCCTGCCAGGTAAAGCCTTTGTAAGTGCCTGTGGTCAGCAG
Organism: Equus caballus; assembly: GCF_041296265.1. NCBI lineage: Eukaryota > Metazoa > Chordata > Mammalia > Perissodactyla > Equidae > Equus > Equus caballus. Next base: position 85,359,578 of record NC_091691.1, read on the forward strand.
GAAGGATCAAATAGGCTTTTAGCCAGGAGCTGGATTTCTCAGTTGTTCTCTTAGTTACAAACCTAGCAGATTGTATTTGCTTTTGATTTGGGAAATCTGGTCATTACAGCTCTAGCTTTCTACCTGTGTTCCTTTTATTCGATGTCTGCATATTTTTAGCTTAAACGGACTTCATAATATAAAATTGTGAAAGGCATTTCACTGAGACATATACAACAAAAATCAAAGGGCTTTATTAACAAATATAAAACATAAATACTTGTAAAATGTACTGAACTTACACTAACGTTTGTGGCTCTGGAGCAGATATTTCCTTCTTGGTATAGACCAGCACATGCCCTTGGTACAATTGGTGAACGTTTTCGTTGCATGTTTGTTTTCTTACATCTCTGTATTTTCCCTGACCTTCCAGAAGTGCAGTGACCTCATGCTGCCCTCTAGCTTTCAAGCTTCACGTTTCATTTTCCACATCAAACTGATTATTACCTAAGTACCATGTGTTCCCAAATATTCCCTTTTAGTTTGTCACCTGGGAATCACCATCCCCTTCAACACCATCTCATAGGTTGGTGCTACAAGGAAAACAACTTGATTACATCAATTCATACTAGAATATGTTTGATTAATAGCCTGACAAATCTCATAAATGTGTTTGCATTTTAAATAAATGAAGCAACAGAACAATTTGACCCAGATTAATCTCTAGAAGATAGATTGCAGACTTTCAAGAAAAGTAATAAAGAAGACTAATGGAATTGGAGCCATATAGAAGATGTGGTTGGGATGAGAGTGGATAAATAGAAAGAATTTTTTATATTCCTAAATTCTGTTCAGATTAATTGCTATTCTAATGGATAAATTGACCTAGTCTTTGGCTCGAAGACAGACTGGAAAATTAGAGTGAGAAAAATGAAGTCAGTGGTCCCATCCTTCACCTAATTGCTTAGGCCAAAACCTTAGCATCTTGTCTTTGACTCCTTACTTCATCTCACATCCTGCATCTAATCCATCACCAAACCCTGTAGACTCTTTTTTCACAACATATCCAAGTCAGATCACTGTTTACCCTCTCCACGTCTATGCTTGGTCCAAGGCGCCATCCTGTGCCGCCACATTACAGCCCTAACCTTCCGTGCTCCCCAGCAGTCTCCTCAACATGGCAGATGCCATGCTCCTCTCCAAATGAGGTAGATCAGGTAACTGCACCATTCTCCTACCCTCAGTGGTTCAGTGGCTTCCCATCACACTAAGAGGCAAATCCAAAGTTCTTCCCATGCTCTGGCCACAGGCTATCTCTTAGATCTCATTTCCTACCACTTTCTCTTTCGCCTACCATGTTCCAACTATGGTTAGCCTTCTTGCTGTGCCTCAAACATGCCAAGCATTTTCCTGCATCAAAGGCATTTCATTTTACTGTTTCCTCCTTCCTCTTCCTCTTAGGGGGAAAAGTCTCCCAGATAGCTACATGGTTCTTATTTCAATCCAATCTGAGAAGGTGTTCTCAGAGTAGAGACTGAGTCCGTAAACACCCTGTCTAGCAAAGCTGTGCCCTCACTCTCTATCTCTTATTTTTTTCATAGCAATATATGTATTGTATTAGGGTTTTCTAGAGAAACAGAACCAATAATAAACTACCTCTCTCTCTCTCTATCTGTGTCTCCTATAATCTGACATGCAAGTTGGAGACCCAGGAAACCCAATGGTGTAATTCAGTCTGAGTCCAAAGGCCTGAGAACCAGGAGCTCCAAGGGCAGAAGATACATGTCTCAGCTAGAGCCACCGCGAGCTATGGTGTGAGTGATTTTAAGAGAGAAGGATGCAGCCCTAAAGCATGGGAAGCATTAGTCCACTGGTGCTGAGGCTCAGGCTGCAAGATAGAAATCCTTTTGTATAATCATAGCTGTTGAAATTCCCCGAAAGAATCAGTTCAAGTCTAGATGAAGTTCTTAGAGGGTTTCAAAAAGGATTCCTTTTCCCATAAAATTTCCTATTTTCATAGCAAAATTGCTTAATTAAAACTATATTTCATTTATTTTCTCAGTAACACATGTGAAAAAACCCATATTATTGTACCACTGCTGACGTTTATGTCTCCTGTTTTTATGATTTCAAAGTCACTATGAAAGAAAGCATCAGTAGTTTGTAAGTATTTGTTCAAACCTCTCTGTCACTTCTTTGTTCCTTCAACAAAAAACAGGTGGAACATCAAAACCAGCCATGAAAAATGGTATTATATTTGCTTCTATCTCTGTTTTTGTCAATTTGATTTTTTTTTTGCATCTCTGTTTTATTATCATTAAATCCAAATGTAGGATTTCTTATTTTGTCACTCTTCCATTGAATATTTGAATGTCTACTTATTGTTTAGGATTGCTGTAGTTACAGAGGAAGTCTAGATATCATTTTCCCTGGTAGCCTATAATGTTACTCACAGGAAAGGATTAGAGGAAAATATAATAAAGTAGGTGGCTGTAAGACAAAATAGTCGCTACAGTTAGTAGATTTCTTCACCTGGGATTAGATATGTGTGAGATATATATGGACTCAGTGTAGTTTTATTGAGATCTTGGAACTTAAGAAAAGCCTTGAAACGTAGCTAATAAGCAACTGATATTGAGCTTTACTGTTTTATATACATTATCTCATTTGATCCTCACTAATACCTTGTGATCAGTAAAGATGGTCACAGTTATTATTAATATTACATTGCAAAGAAGTTGGGCAATTTGCCCGAGTTAGTAAATGACAGGACTAGAATTTAAACTGCGCACTCCTATGTCCAAATGCTGAATTCGTTCCATTATACCAAAGTGAAAAGTAGAGAGAAGCTGGATGATGCATGTTGGGGATGCAGTGGAGAGTTAGAAATGATCATCACCGGCCAAGTGAAAAGTGGCTGTAATAGGGTACTGTGCTAGGCACCATGGAATTATGATATCAAGATTTCAAAAAAAGTTTACTCAATAACGGTTATAAATGATCCTTTATCCAGAATGACCTGTTTTAGATTGGCAATATTTCCAGAATTAGGCTGGAGTGTTATATGTACACATGATTTAAATTTAATACTTGAAGTCTTTCTTGCCTTTCAAAATACTACCATCACCAAAATCATGTGTTCAAAGCAAAACCATGATGATGTCATTCAAACTGTATGTTACAGTACACACCAGCTTAACTGTGCCACCACAAAGACAGCAGGACATCACCAAAGGGTCATTGACAGCCAAGTGAATAACATCCTCACAGAGGAGAGCAGATTGGTCCAGTCTGTCCACAAAATGGGGATGTGAGCTCTGCTCTCAAAGGACTTACCATTTAGAGAAATGAGAATGGAGGGCTTTTAGGAACAGTCAAGAAATGTCTTCTCTGGCTGAAGGAGCTTGTGTCAGAATCGTAAGACTCCCGTGGGAACAGTGAGGTGATCAGTATTATGTGGTGCTCTTTCATTCTTGGATTATAAAGCTTTCTGTAAACCTCTTTTGCTCTCTTAAAGATGTCTCTTTGCTCTGGAGGCCTGATGGTCTTTGTCCTTGCCCTTGACCAATGTCATAGTCTCTCCCTCTGCATAATTTGGATCACTGTGGCTCTCGGTGCCCCTTGGGTGAGCTTTGGCTCCTCACCTGGTCAACGTTCTATGATGCTCACAGTGGAGTGCCCATAGGAGCCACACAGACCTAGTTAACATTTTAGTTCCAACACTTCTGATCTATATCCTTGACAACTCCTCCCAAGCTCTGTGGTAAAACTACTGTGAAATGATGGTTTAGTAATCTGCGATAGCCAGGAGAGGTGAGAGATGGCCTGGTGCCAAAAATTTGCCACCCTGGTATAAGAATGGACATAGTTCCCTGTCTCCACAGTCTGGGAGTCATCAATCCTTGTCTTGGCCTGTGGGAAAACCCTGGCAGTGGAGATCCAATTTAACAAACATTTGTATGCAAGGGTTGCTGATAGGCATTGTTAACATGCATGCTCTGTTATTGGTTTCTTCTAGTCGTATTCTCTTGGTTGGATAAAGTTTGTGACAAAGTTTGATCTTGTGACAAATCCCCCTTTCTCCATTGACAGTATTCTGACTTAACCCTCACAGGATGGTTCTTGCCTTGAATTCCTTCCCATTAACCCTTTTCTTCTTAAATTGGAATCTTATTTCCTAGCCTTGCACCCTGCTCGGGAAATGCTGAACCTCAAGTTCTGGGGCTGGGTCTCTGTGCCCTTCTGCTGTTGTCTCTCCGTCTCTCATCTCTCCAGGTTAACTCTTGCCTTTTCCCAAGACTCTGTCTGCTGTCCAGCACTGAACCTTTGGCTGCTGATTGCCTGTCTGTTGGGCTTCCTCATTTTGTCTGCTCCTGAAACCTTCTTGGACCTTTTGTCTACATCCAATGGGTCTATTTTTCCTGCCCCAATAATTCCTTATTTTCCAAGCCTGCCACAAAATAAGCCCCTGCTCTCACACAAGTCAATCAGAGAAATTAGGATGCTAAGAATTCTCAACTTTCTTTAGTCAACTTTTCTTTAGCTCAACTTTCTTTAGACTAAATTGTAATCACTTCAAACAAATCTCACACTAAATGCTGCAGCAAGTCTGACCTCATGATGCTTTTATGGAATAAGTGTGATAGGTCTAAGTAGGATTTGGAAAGAGAAAAGGCCAAGAGAATTTTGCTGAGAGAGAGAACAGATGAGGTCACAGAGCCATGACAAGTTTCGAGGGCAGTCAGTCCACAGGAGGCAAATTAGACAAGCAAGCAAGCATGCAATTATTTTGAGATTAAACCTTGTAACACTTGTTAATCATAAAGAATTTTATTAGTTTCCTAGTTTAGAGTATTTAGCACTTATGTTAGCTTTGAAAATTTTGGTTTATAAGAATGAAAGTTACTTTCTGATTTAATATTCTATCATCTATCTTTAGCATATTGAATACTATATATTAATTCCTCTCTGTTTCTGTGCTAGAAGTAAATCCAAATTTTTTCCTGTTACACCCTAGTCAGTATTGGCAGCTATGTAGAGCACTCACAAAGAGTTTTAAAATGATGTGTTGGGGAAATTCAAAGTCTTAAATAGAACTTTTTTTTTTCTGGAATCTCAGCCACAGTTTAGTGACAAATGGTCCAAGATAAAGGTTCACTATTCACCCTTTTAGGTTTACTGTATTTATATTAAAAGTAAGTATATTCATGGATAAATAAATAAAGTAATATCTACATTATTCAACATATATTATTCCTATTGGTAACATCATGGTGATTTTCTAACAGTTTCTGAGATGTATAATGAACTAATGATTGAATGTTATCTTCAGAAACCATCCAGAAGGCTGTAATCCTAGGCATCGGTTTAGTGTATAGTGCTAAGCGTAAGTGTACATACTATGGGGGTAAATAACAATATATGAAATATACAAACACAGGCTTGACTACAGAAAGTTGGATATAATGGAATACATCTAACGAGTAGCCATATGAGAAACTCAGGGATTTTGTGTTTTAGAACAAAGCTGCCCTAGAGGAAAAATAGAACAAATTTTCAGTTTTGTGAAGTGCTTGAGCTGTGCAAAAGCAAAGTCAAAACAATTATACAATCTCAAGCATAAATCCAGTGAAGGGACTAATTATTTTCCACTAGGATGCTTCCAAAGTGAGAGTAATGTAATTTTTTTTAAAGCTTAGTTTAAGCTCAAAATTTTATCCATATATTTTGCTTATTAGTAGCAGTTTTAATAGCAAGATATAATTTATGATTTCCTGCATGTTATATGGTATTTTGAATTAAAAATATTTTATGTTATTATCTTTCCATAACAACAGTGTGAAGTACAGCAAGCATCATTATTCCCATTATAAAAAGGAGTAAACAGAGACTAGACTATTCTAAATTGTTTTTGTAAGCATTTCTGTGGATCTAGGCTCCCTCGCCTGGTCTTGGGTTTTGATGACTGACACAGGTTGGAGAAGCCGTCTGAGGACAATAAAGAGAGCAAGATTAACAAAAACTCCAACAAGACACCACAAAACCTGGCCTGATTAAAACTGGGTTCTAGCAAGTAGACCAAATGCATGCTGATTCTTGATTAGAGCCCTTATCAGCTGGTTCCCAGGTCTGTGCTCTTCAGCTAATGTCCTCATTTAGAGCCAGAGCAGGAGGCTACTTTCAATTTCTGACTTTAGTGTTGAAACGCATTTTATCTTTAAAAAAAATCAGTACTGTCTCTTCTAGCATATTTTGTACTTGACATTACACATTCCTTTGATTTATCCCACTGAGGGTTAATGTCAAAATAACACTTCAGGAGTGAGAGATGGGAAACATCCAGTTGTCATCAGCTTCAACACCTGGGCTTGAATTACCTTCAATCTCAGAAAAGAATTAGTTTATCTTATTATACAATCAGTTACTTATCAGAAGCCTAATAGAATGGGACATGAGGCAGGAACTTTTGAGAAACGAAGAGGAAGGAAGGCAAAGTTGGAAGAAAGGGATGTTACAGCCTCCTCGCAGCACTTGAGGAGTTTAGGCATCATGCTGACATGTCAATTAGAAAGTGCTAAGCAAAATTATCTGAAATCTGATTAAAAATTAGACATGAAGTTCTATGGTGCTGCCCAGACTCTCTAATTCCATTTGTGCTTTTCTCAAAAGCTTATCATTTTCTTCCATCTTCTGGCAAGAAGAGAAGGAATGGGACGTTTATATCAGTAGATAAAGTCTAGGGCTTCATTTGATAACTTTAAGGAGTAGGTGTGGTGCTGGTGATGTAGTTGTACTTAAATAACTGTTTAATTATATCCACATAGAATCAAATTATAAGAAAATATCTAGAAGTACAGACACTTAAGAAGTACAACGTATTAATACTTTGGTACTTAATAATTACATGCTTATTAAAGTATTTGTTTGATTGAACTTTCAAAATGCCATCACACAAAGGCAACTACATAACACTGTATAGTATTATACATTTCTTAAAATGCCCACCAGCAAATGAAACTCTTTCAAATTAGTGCATGAACCACTGAAAGGACAATTTAACTTTTTTACTATAGAATTAAAGTATTTCTGAGACATTAGAATGCCTTACAATGTTTGATGAATAATTATGCGATTCCAGAAATGTCTTCGTTATGCAGAAGGTACCTTCCACCTGTGACTATAAACAGAAATGGGTTCTATGGCTTCCAGTTCCTTTATTTAATCTTTTGTATGCTTTTGAAAAATTGAACAAACCTGAATAAACAGTAGTTATATTATTCCATAATGCTTCACTTATAGATTTGAGAGAGATTTTCATTTCACAGTATAAACTAGATAACATATACATTATAATTGTCAAAGAGGATCTAGAGATCATCTAATCCAATTCCATCTTTATAGGAGAACACTTCTAATATCTTAATGTTTCTTTTTCTGGCAAGGGAACTCAATTAGTATAATTCCTGGATTCTCCTTACTCATTACAGAGTCATTTATCTGATTAGTAAATTTGAAAGAGTAATTGGAGTTGTATATCATGCATTCACTCTAATATATGAGAATATTTAATTCTGCTATATGGAAAACAAGAAAAACAAATGGGATAGATGAAATTTGTACCTATGTTAGGTACAAATAGTGCAGTCACTAACTTGTATGGCATATTTAAGCCAGATAAAATAAATGGAACATATGTGGATTGAACACAGATAAAGAAGGATGGAAGAAATGAGACAGCTACTTATAGATAGGAAAAGAATGAGAGGACTGAATAAACATTAAATAGTAAAGCACATACAATACCACATCCAGACTGACAACAATATCATCCCTAAATCAGCCACCCATTGGTGACAACAAGTCTGACCCCAAGTATGTGCTGTTGCAGAAATTCAGAAATAAGGCATGGCAACTCAGCAGGTCATTGAGAACTACAATTGTGGGCAAGCATATGTAGGGGAGGAAGACATTTCCTCTACCCTCTCTGGGTTCTTCTAGCTGGAGAACGAATTAAATTCACATGAGACAGAATAACAGGAGAAAATTAAACAAAGCTTTATAACATGTATACATGGGAGAGGCTCAGGCAAGCTGAGCAACTCACCAAAATGGTCAAAGCCACCACCTTAAATATCTTCCTCAGCTAAAGACAAAGGAGGATGTTGGTGGTGGGAGGAGTCAGTTACAGGAGGTTACCAGACAAGTACAGTAAAAAAGATGCAGATTTAAGTCCTTGCCTTTGGCATTGATTAAGAGTTTCCAGAGATAAGGTCATCTCCCCTTCTTCCTGGTACAGAGAGGGAGACGCATTTATAGATGGAGATTTCCTTTACAATGTAAATGTCTCTTAACAAAGGGTAAGTAAATTCTACTCGTTAGAGCCTCCTTCCCGTCTGCAGTTTTTAAAAGTAACCAGCCTAAAATAATCCTCATGCTGAAGAGATATATCTTGGGGTGGCCGATTCCTGTCCCCCACACATACTTGCATCCACGTTTCTCCAATAGAGTGTGTGTTGGCTCCAGGCACCGTGTACCTGTTGTGATCCTTTGTTTAATCTCAACTCAAGTTTTTCCTCCATTCCTGATGTTTCTTTCCAAGTGAAGGGATATCAATTATTATACTCCTCCTAGACTCTCTGCACCCCCTTATTATTTGATAGATGAGTTTGAGAGCAGAAAATAGACATGTAACCCTCTGCCTCTTCCTCTTTCTTTTTCTTGGAAATGAGTTTCCTGCAGGTAGCAAAGCAAAGTCCCTGCTCTGATTCTGGGGGTAAGAGTGGAAAGAGCTGCAGTGTTCCAGAGGTGCTGGGACCGGTGGATGTTTTCCTTATTTTCTCCTGTGTTCCTTTGGGTTCTTTATGACAACATTACTATTTCCATTGTTGTCACTTGTGAGAAAAAAATTTGTATTTTAATGAGGAACTAAAGAAAGAAGATACTATTAAGGTAGGATGGAGATTGCAAAATTGTGAGATGAAATGAATAGGAATGGAGATGACAAGGATGCTCGTTTTTACCCCCATCACTGGGCACTTGTGTGTTTATTTGCTGGAGGGTTGATATGAAAACCATGCTCAGGTGAACCATGGGAAAACATACATACCTGTCTGTAATTTAGGAGAGAGAGTTGAAGAAGTGTATTCACCTGCTTTGCTTGAAAGTATTTGAGTTAATTTAGGAAGCTATTGCTAATAGATTTTAAAGTTTAACTCTCTTTTGATAGTTTGATTTAGAGCCAGTGGTTTAATTCTTCTGCATGGCAAATTAAATAAAGCCAGCATAGCTCTGCGCTGTGATTTCTCAAGCCAGTCTATTTTCCTAGCTGAGACAATCATGTGTTAAGCTAGTAGGAAATAATTGCCCAAGAACATTAGAAGAGAAATAATTTGTTCCAGAGTTAACACTTTTCTCAGGATTAAGTTTTCTTCAGCAAGCTCAACTATCAAGAACTAAGTAGGAGAAAGGTCAGAAGAGAAAGCCATTTCTCTAGAAAAAGTGGATTTTTCAGAATAGAATTAATATGCTGCTGATAACAGTGTGGGTCAATGTAATTCTATTTAGCACAAGCTTTCTTGAAACGGAATTCTTTAGCTTGGGTTACACTTCAAGTAGAAAACATCACTCTTTTTGGAAAGGAAATCTCTTTTTTAACCCTAAAATATGCAAGACAAAAGCTAGAGAAAGAAGATCATAAGTTATTCAGCTAACAGTTGACATATGGTAGGAAGATCAATATGCTACTCAGTATCTCAATGCGGTCTCATGTTGGGATCAATATATACTGAGGATGTGTTGAGTATATTTTGAATAATATATTGAATGATATGTTGAATATACTTAGAATATGCTTTTATCTCCCTATAACTAATCTATAAGGTATTCTTCCCACTATTTCTACATGGATACAAATTACGTCATGGTTACACAAAAAGACAATTTGTTATTCAGTCCTTACAAGAACAGAGCTAGTAAAGTGTCTATGAATTTTAGCAAAGAAAAAGAAATGAATGATGTAACTCAGGGTGAGTGGGGAAGGCCACACAGATAGAGTCAGACCCTCAGGCTGATGTTCCAGTGTCTTCCGATCAGCAGGAAGCCTCAGGTGCGTTGTTCACATATCCCAGTCCTTGGAAACTCCTTGCGGTTGCCCATGCACACGGTGTGCTTACTTGTCCTGCACTTTTGGTTCATGCTGTTCACTATGCCCAGGAGATTCTGAGCACCCAGTTTATTAAAATCGTGGCTAGCTTTTGGGAAAAAGATGAAGTGCTGCCTCTTCCAAGAAGTCTTCCCTGAGCACCTTGGACAGACGAATTGTTTCTTTCTCCGAGTGACTAGTTTACCCTAGCAGGTTACGTCCTGCATCTCACTGTACACCAAAGATATTTGGTTTTCCACCAATATTGGCTCTTTCTAGTCCAGGAGTTTTCCAGAGTGAGAGCATAACTTCTTCATCTTCACATACACCGAAAATTCTTAGTACTGTAACTCAAATGTATCAGTCATTCAATAGATGTTTGAATAAGGTTCTGGTCTGAGTGATAAGCCTCATTTATGAGAAAATAAGTTGTCTTTGTTAATTAAAAAAAAAAGAAGGATATTACTCAGTGTTGGATAAGATATGGGAGCACCAGACACTCTCCTGGAACGTTGGTGATATCTAAAATCCTGCATCCTTTTTGGAAGGCAGTTTTGCATTAGTCATCAAAGTTTGTAGCACATATCCACTTTGATCCAGCAACTTAACTTCTTATCAGTAAGAATGTAAGGCTTTCCAGAATATGCATACACATGAGAGTGTTTCTCCCTGTAGTGTTTATACTAACAAAACCGTAATAATCAACAAATAAAAAACTCAAAGCACCAAAACACATTAGGGCGCATGAATAGGACTTTGACTTCCTACGTAAACATCTGTGCAGTTTGACTTTTTACAATGAACATATATTACTTTCATACAGAAAAAAGAAGATCTCAGTTGTTTTTTTCTCACCTAAAGAACTCCTGCTGTTCCTTGGGAAGGATTACTCCTGAACGGGGATACACCACCTCCCATTTTATTTAGACACAGAGGGCAAGAATAATCTCAGAATCTGGTTTGCAACATTTTCTTCTTCTCAAGTGCTAGATCATCCATCTACATATTTTCAGCAGTCATTCTCAAGCTTAAAGTCATTGGTGACTCCTTATTTCTCACAGGACAAAATCCAAACTTGTAGAATTGATGCCCCTCGTGACCCTGTCCTATTTACCCTTTCTCTCTGCCTCTATCCCTTCTCTAGAGCTTCTCTACTCTCTGAAATTCAGCTTCTAAATCAGGCTTTCAAGCTTTTGACTTTCTGCTCCCTTTTTCTAGAATGCCGCTGCCTGCCGAGTAGCCACCTAATTTCCTTTGGTGAAGCCTTGGCTCCTGTCTCACCTTCTCTGTGATGGTCTCTCTGACTATTCAGGTCTCAGGAAGTCCTCCATTCCTGGTGCTCTTGCCCCTCTCATCTCACTCTAAGGCCATCACATGTTGATGGAGTCTTCTCCACCTGACGAGTGTTCCTTGCAGACAGAGCCTCATGCTTCTTTGTATTCCCAGCTGTAGACGTTTGGGTGAAGTGTATAGATGGAAACATGTTATCAGTGGAAATTGTTTCACTTCAAAACACTGTAAACTAACGATTGTGGGCTATTGTCTTATTAAAGAATATTTTTGCTCCCCTGTAGTTTTAGCTACATGGTACCAAGGCAAAGGCCCCTTTTTTTCCTTCATTTGCAAAGCTGATTCATTATATTTGGCTATGTGTCTTGCGTTTTCCTTTAAGTCCATGTTTTCCTCACCCAGTGATTTTGAGACATGGTGTGAATCCTGTTCTAGCTCTTTTCTATGAGGACTTTTCCAGGCTGGTTTTAGACCATCTCTTCTTCATGCTCTCTTGGACCCATGTCCACTAGTTTCTCTTCCAGGCAGGTCCTTCATGAGGCCCCAGCCCTCAGTTAGCACTATAATAAACAGATTTGGATTCAAACCTTCACAGAGGCTGAAAAGATTGTGATGCCCCCATCCTAATGTCAACCCCCAAATTACCAAATGGTAAAACACAAACTTACATATATGCCAAAATTAAAGCAAATTCTCTGGTTACAAAATTTCATCACATCTCAACTTATTTTTCTTCTATGCCTTTGCTTTGCTGTGTGCTGCCCTACATTTTAGTCTCTTAGTGTGGTTGTCTCCCAGCACTGGTAGCCTATTCCAGCAAAGGATTTTGTGGGATTTGCTTTGATATTAAGTATTTAAGTATTTATTTTCATAACTCTAGGAGATGAGAGGGCCTATCAATATTTAATAATTGTCATAGGTGTATGTCATTTTTTTCTTTTTGAGGGAGATTAGCCCTGAGCTAACATCTGTACCGATCCTCCTCTTTTTGCTGAGGAAGACTGGCCCTGAGCTAACATCCATGCCCATCTTCCTCTGCTTTTATATGTGGGACGCCTACCACAGCACTTGCCAAGTGGTGTGTAGGTCTGCACCTGGGATCTGAACTGGCAAACCCTCGGCTACTGAAGTGGAACATGTCAACTTAACCACTGCGCCACCGGGCTGGCCCCTCATTTGGTTTTGAAGGAGATATTAATGATCACTATTTCAGACCATGAATTACAAAGATTTACTGAGGTCGAGAACTTTTTGCAAGCTGTATACAGTGTGTAGAGCAGCAGGGCTAGAATTTCTTATGTATCGGGCTGGTTTTGTTGCTACCACCCCATGCTGTCTACGTTCTTTGTTTCTGTTTTCTGGAGGGTAGGGTTGCCAGATTTAGCAAATAAAAATATATGCAACATTGGAGACCTAGTTATACTAGCAAAATTATTCGTTGTTTATCTGAAATTCAAATGTAACTGAACATCTTGTATTTTATTTGACAGTCTTATCTGGGGATAGAGCAAAAAAACCCTCCTAATATTTAATGAGAACTGAGCTAGTTGCTTTTCCTTAACTCACTGAGTCTTGACAGCAACCCTACAGTTTAAAAAACTTTTAGAAATATTTTTTAATAAATATTGGTATGTTTTTATATTTTTGTGGATGAAGAAACTGAAGCTAGGAGAGGTCACATTCTCACTGCCAAGAATGGAGCACAGAGATTAAACTCTGGAACAGGGAAGAGATAATAAAAATGTTTGTGGTTTTCTTTTTAATAGTCCTCAATTTCTTTGGGTTCCTTTTGTTTGTATTATTGATTTCATTGCCTCATCTTGAGGGGTGAAAAAAACCCTTCCTCTTGTGTGTGCTTCTATGTCTTAAAGAAAACACTGGGTTTTAAGCTAGAAACTCTAGGTGGAAGACAAAGCTCCTGTAATAAGCCAGGGTAGAGTTTGCAAAATGGTGGATGAGATGAAGGGGGTGGTCGGGCAAGAGCTGACTGATAGGTTAGGTGGGCAGACAGTGAGGATGCTGAGTCCAACTAAGGGGTCCCTTCTTTTATTTTCCCCTTGCTACTGGCTGGTCTTTCCTGATTTTTGTAAATATTCCCCAATCCTCACTGACCTGAGCAAATAAAGGTGAAGTCATATTGGCCAAAACGGTAAAAAGAAATTGTTCTCGTATCGTTTCTTCAAGGATATGGAGCAAGACATTTTGAGGAATTAATATTGTCTCTTCTTGTTTTTCTTCAGGGAAGACTAACTCTTTTTCTCCTGCTTTTCAGGTGGTGAAGATTCCTTCCTGTCACTCTGTGCGCCATGCTTTCTTCTTGGAATCGCCCGCTGTGCAGGTGATCTCCAAGAACTTCATATTATTCCCCTCTAACAATTTTGTGAAGTGTTTGTGTGTGCGTGTGATTCTGTGTGTGTGTTGTCTGGATGTGTGATTCCTGTTCTTTGGAGGTAGTGAGAGTAGGCTTATCCTCCAAATTTCTCCAGGTCTGCCCCCTCTCTTCCTCTCTTCCTTTCTCTCTCATCTGGGGACTTATACCAAGAAAGGGAGGACTTCCTCCCTAAGAAACAAGTTTCTAACCAAGCTTATTGTCTGCAGATCAGTTTACAATTCCCATCATAATGCTGCAGAGTTTGGGAGGCTTTTAGGGTATAATCGAATTTGTCCATGGTGGTTTGGTTTTCAGAGTCAGTTCCTTCTCTAAAAGTGACTATTTGGAGCTTGATTGGGCTGAAACTCTTCTTTCGTTGTATTTTTTATAGGTTTTCTTTTTAAATTTTAATTTATTTACTTTATTAAGGTCATATTGGTGTATAACATTATATACATTTCAGATGTATATCATTATATCTCAACTTCTGTATAGACTACATTGTGTTCACCACCAAAAGTCCAGTTGCCATCTGTGACCATACACGTGCCCCTTTACCCCTTTTAGCCTCACTAAACCCCCTTCCCGTCTAGTAACCACCAATCTGTTCTCTGTATCTATGTGTTTGTTTGTCTTCTACATATGAGTGAAGTTGTGAGGTAATTGTCTTTTTCTGTCTGACTTATTTTGCTCATCACAATATCCTCAAGGTCTGTGTTGTCACAAACAGCACCATTTCATATATTTTTATGGCTGGGTAATATTCCATTGTATATATATACCATATCTTCTTTATCCATTAATCTGTTGATGGGCACTTAGGTTGCTTCCAAGTCTTGGCTATTGTGAGTAATGTTGCAATGAACATAGGGGTGCATATATCTTTTCGAGTTAGTGTTTCCATTTTCTTTGAATAAATACCCAGAAGTGGAATAGCTGGATCATATGGAATTTATATTTTTATTTTTTGGGGAAATTTCCATACTGTCTTCCATAGTGTCTGCACCAATTTACATTCCCACCAGCAGAGTACAAGGGTTCCTTTTTCTCCACATCCACTCCAACACTTGTTATTTCTTGTCTTTTTAATTATAGCCATTCTGATGGGTGTGAGGTGATGTGTCCTTCTAGTTTTGATTTGCATTTCCCTAAAAATTAGTGATCTTGAATGTCTTTTCATGTGCCTGTTGGCCATCTGTATGTCTTCTTTGGAAAAATGTCTGTTCATATCTTCTGCCCATTTTTTTTTTGAGGAAGATTAGCCCTGAGCTAACTACTACCAGTCCTCCTATTTTTGCTGAGGAAGCCTGGCCCTGAGCTAACATCCATGCCCATCTTCCTCTAATTTATATGTGGGACACCTACCACAGCATGGTGTGCCAAGTGGCGCCATGGTGGCACCCAGGATCCAAACTGGCGAACCCTGGGCCACCAAGAAGCAGAACATGCGCATGTAACTTACCGCTGCGCCACTGGGCTGGGCCCCTCTGCCCATTTTTTGATTGGGTTTTTTTGTTGTTATTGTTAAGCTGTACGAATTCTTTATATATTTTGGAAATTAACCTCTGGTCGGATACATGATTTGCAAATATTTTCTCTCAGTTGGTGAGTTGTCATTTCGTTTTGTTCGTAGTTTCTTTTGTTGTACAGAAGTTTTATGTTTGATCTAGTCCTGTTTGTTTATTTTTTCTTTTGTTTCCCTTGCCTGAGATGATATTCAAAAAGAGACTGCTAAGCCCAATGTCAAAGAGTGTACTGCCTATGTTTTCTTCTAGGAGTTTTATGGTTTCAGGTCTTATATTCAAGTGTTTAGTCCACATTGAGTTAATTTTTGTGTATGGTGTAAGATAATGGTCTAATTTCATTATTTTGCACATGACTGTCCAGTTTTCCCAACACCATTTATTGAAGAGAATTTACTTTCTCCATTGTATCTTTTGGATCCTTTGTTAAAAATTAGCTGTCTAGAGATGTGTGGGTTTATTTCTGGGCTCTTGATTCTGTTCCATTGATCTGTGACTGTTTTTCTGCCTGTACCATGCTGTTTGATTACTATAGCTTTGTAGTATATTTTGAAATCAAGGAGCATGATATCTCCAGCTTTCTTCTTTTTTCTCTGGATTGCTTTGGTTATTTGTGGTATTTTGTTGTTCCACATAAATTTTAGGATTCTTTGTTCCACTTCTGTGAAAATTGTCATTGGTTTCTGATTGGGATTGCATTGAGTCTGTAGATTACTTCTTCTTTTCCAATTTGGATCACTTTTATTTCTTTTTCTTGCCTAATTGCTCTGACTAGGCATTCCAATACTATTTTGAATAGGATGGTAAGAATGGGCATCCTTGTCTTGTTCCTGTTCTCAGAGGAATAGCTTTCCATTTTCCACCATTGAGTATGATGCTGGCTGTGAGTTTATCGTATATGGCCCTTATTATGTTGAGGTACTTTCCTTCTATACCCATTTTATTCAGAGTTTTTCTCATAAATGGATGTTGGATCTCATCAAATACTTTCTCTGCATCTATTGAGATGATCATGTGATTTTTACTCTTCAGTTTATTAATGTAGTGTATCACATTGATTAATTTGCAGATGTTGAACCATCCTGGCATCCCTGGAATAAATCCCACTTGATTGTGGTACATGATCCTTTTAATGTATTGTTGCATTTGATTCACTAATATTTTGTTGAGGATTTTTGCATCTATGTTCATCAGTGGTCTTCACCTGTAATTTTCCTTTTTTGTGTTTTCCTAGTCTTGTTTTGGTATAAGTAATGTTCACCTCATCAAATGAGTTAGGAAGTGTCCCATCCTCTTCAGTTTTTTGGAAGACTTTGAGAAGGATAGGCACTAAATCTTCTTTGAATGTTTGATAGAATTCAATAGAGAAGCTGTCTGGACCTGGACCTTTATTTTCTGGGAGTTTTTTGTTTACTATTTCAATCTCTTTACTTGTGATTGGTCTATTCAGATTCTCTATTTCTTCTTAATTCAGTTTTGGGAGGTTGTATGATTCTAAGAATGTATCTGTTTCTTCTAGGATATCCAATTCCTTGGTGTATGGCTTTTCATAGTATTCTCTTATAATCCTTTGTATTTCCATGGTATCCATTGATATTTCTCCTCTTTCATTTCTGATTTTATTTATTTGAGCCTTCTTTTTTTCTTGGTGAGTCTAGCTAAGGGTTTGTCAGTTTTTTTTATCTTTTCAAAGAACTAGCTCTTAGTTTCATTGATCTTTTCTATTGTCTTTTTTGTCTCTATTTCATTTATTTCTGATCTGATTTTTTATTATTTCCTTCCTTCTACTGATTTTTATTTTCATTTATTCTTTTTTTTTCTAGTTCTTTTAGGTGTAGTGTTAGATTGTTTGAGGTTTTTATTGTCTCTTGAGGTAGACCTGTATTGCTGTAAACTTCCATCTTAATACCACTTTTGTTGAATTCCATGGGTTTTGGTATGTTGTGTTTTCACTTTCATTTGTCTCCAGGTATTTTTTAAACTTCTACTTTGATTTCTTCATTGATCCAATAGTTGTTCAGTATCATGTCGTTTAGTCTCCGCATATTCATGACTTTCCCAGCTTTCATTTTGTAGTTGATTTCTTGTTTCATAGCATTGTGGTCAGAAAAGATACTTGATATGATTTCAATCTTCTTAAGTTTATTGAGGCTTGCTTTGTTTCTCAACATATGGTCTATCTTTGAGAGTGTTCCATGCATACTTGAGAAGAATGTCTATTCTGCTGCTTTTGGGTGGAATGTTCTATATATGTCAATTAAGTCCATCTGGTTTGGTATTTCATTTCAGGCCAATGTTTCCTTGTTGACTCTCTGTCTGGATGATCTATCCATTGATGTAAGTGGTGTGTTAGAGTCCCTTACTATTATTGTGTTGCAGTCACTTTCTCTCTTTAGGTCTCTTACTAGTTTCTTTATATACTTTGGTGCTATGTTAGGTGCATATATATCAATAAATGTTATGTCATCTTGGTGGAATGTCTCCTTTATCCTTATATAATATCCATCTTTGTCTCTTGTTATGTCTTTTGGCTTGAAGTCTATTTTGTCTGATATAAGTATGGCTACACATGCTTTCTTTTGGTTGCCATTTGCTTGGAGTATCATCTTCCATCCCTTCACTCTGAACCTATGTTTGTCTTAAGAGCTGAGATGGGTCTCTTGGAGCAGCATGTTGTTGAGTCTTGTTTTTTAATCTGTCAGCTACTCTGTGTCATTTTTTTTTTTTTTTGGTGAGGAGAATTGGCCCTGAGATAACATCTGTTACCAATCTTCCTCTTTTTGCTTAAGTAAGATTGTCCCTGGGCTAAGATCCATGCCAGTCTTCCTCTATTTTGTATGTGGGATGTAGCCATAGAGTGGCTTGATGAGTGCCATGTAGGTCCGTTCCCAGGATCTGAACCTGAGAACCCTGGCCTGCTGAAGTGGAACACGTAATCTTAACCACTACATCACTGGGATGGCCTGCACTCTGTGACTTTTGATTGGTAAATTCAGCTCATTTACATTTAGGGTGATTACTGATATATGAGGGCTTGATACTGCCTTTTTATGTTTTGTTTTCTAGTTGTTCTGTATTTCTATTGTTTCTTTTTCCTTGTGTTTCTGTATGCTGATTAATTTTGGTGGTTTTCTCTGGTGTGTTTCTCAGTTTTCTCTTTTCTTATGTTTTGTGACTCTGCTCTGAATTTTTTTTTAAAGATTGGCACCTGAGCTAACATCTGTTGCCAATCTTCTTTTTTTCTTTCTTCCTTTCTTCCTTCTTCTCCCTAGCCCCCCAGTACATAGTCGTATATTCTAGTTGTGGGTCCTCCTGGTTCTACTATATGGGATGCCACCTCAGCATGGCTCGATGAGTGGTGCTAGGTCCACACCCAGGATCTGCACTGGTGAAGCCCTGGGCCACCAAAGCAGAGGGCATGAACTTAGCCACTTGGCCACAGAGTTGGTCCCTTCTCTGAATTTCTGTTTTGTGGTTATCATGAGGTTTGTATAAAAGTTCTCATAGAGGAGATAGTCCTTTTTCTGCTGACAGCATATTATCTCCATTTGCAGATGCAGGTTCTCTCCTTTTCCTCTTCCCCTTCTATGTTTTTATTGTCACAAATTATCCTTTTTTGTATTGTGAGTTTGTTACCAAAGTGAAGTGGTTATAGTTATTTTGATACTTTCTTTCCCTTTAGTCTATATAGTATAATTAAGTGTTTACTAACCTATTCTGACATAGGGTTGAAATTTTCTGATTTGGTCTGTCTACTTATTGTCTTTCTCAAAGCTTTGTATACCTTTGTCTTTTTGTTTCAGGTAGGAAGTCTCCTTTCAACATTTCTTTTAAGGCTTTCATATCAGAAGGATAACTTTGCTGGATAAAGTGTTCTTGGCTGACAGTTTTTTCTTTCAATATTTTGACTATATCATTCCATTCTCTCCAAGCCTGTAGAGTTTCTCCTGAGAAATATGCTGATAGAGTAATGGGAGTTCCTTTGTAAGTTATTTTCTTCTCTCTGGCTGCTGTTAGCATTCTTTCTTTGTCATTGACTTTTGATAGTTTTAATATAATGTACCTCAGAGAAGATCTTTTTGATTTGAGATAATTAGGTGTTTATTAGCTTCATGTACTTGTATATCCAGTTTATTCCCCTGGTTTGGAAAGTTCTCAGCCATTATTCCTTTAAATAAGCTCTCTCCTCCTTTCTCTTTCTCTTCTCATTCTGGGATACCCATTATCCTTATGTCAATTTTCCTAATTGAGTCAGATATTTTTTTGTAGACTTTCTCTATTTTCAAAAAATCTTAGTTGTCTCTCCTCTTCCACCTGAATTATTTCTAGATTTCTATCTTCAAGCTCACTAATTTTCTCTTCCATATGGTCTGCTCTGTTTCCAATGCTTTTTACTTTATTCTTCACCTGACTTTTTGTTTTCAACTCTGTGCTTTCAGCTTCAGTTCCTTCTATTCATTAATTTTATTCCTAAGCTCATTGAACTGTCTTCCCGAATTTTCTTGTAACTCGTTGAGTTTCTTCGTGACAGCTATATTTCGAATTCTCTGTCAGTTAGATTGTAATCTGTGACTTCAAATTTGGTTTCTGGAGAGTTGTCATTTTCTTTCTGTTCTACCATGTTACTGTAGTTCTTCATGGTACTTGATGATTCTTCCTCTACCACTGCATTTGTGGTAGCAAACATCTTTCTTATTTGGACAAAGCTTTGTTTACTTTGATTCTGATCTGCTTCATGAGAGTCTACACTTTCCACCCTCTACTGCCTCTGCCAGAGGCATCATCAGTGGCCTCCTTGTGCTGCTTATGCTTCTTAGGTTGCTGGTGCCTTGCTTCTTACAATGTCACTGCAGTTGTGGGTATTGCCTCTGGGATCACCTGGCTGCAAGAACCTCTGCTGCTTCTGGGGTTTCCTGGGTCATGTGTTCCCCCCCTGTGGCATGGTGATGGGAGGAGAGTAGGGCAGTGGCTGGGTTCATGGGAACCTCTGCCACATCCAGGTTTGTTGGGTCTGCAGGTGCTGCTGCTATAGGTGGGAGGGCCAACGTTGTGAAAGCCTCTGCAACTGGGGGTGGGAACAGGGTAGTGGGTTCTGCTGTTGTTACCTGACTCTATGTGGACTCTGCATGGGCTTGGGTGGCTCCTTGGGATGAAACTCTTAAGTGTCCCTGTTCCTCCAGCCTGTGAAGAACAGTTCTTTCTGATTTTACTCTATTTAAGCTCAAAATTAAACTCTTAAGTACTTATCTTTGTAGAAGGGCATCACCTCTGCCTTTTAAAATACATGTTATTATAGTTCTTATAGTGAGGATCTTAATCCTCAAGTTTTCAGTCCCTTAGCTTCTGGAGGATCATCTTATCTTTGGCATAAAGTACTAGTTCTCCATTTTCCTTTTCTCTTGCAGGGAAGGCATATTGTGATTCCTGAGGCCTTAAAGGCATTGTCTATAGGCCCTGCAGCCTATCAGCATAGAGTTTTGAAGACAACAGTTATTTTACTTAGAGGCTATTAAAGTGTAAAGCATGAGAATGAAGTATTATGCAAATGATTTCAAATGTTCATCCAATAAATTCATGTTTTTCCTGTCCCACAAAGCATTTTCCAATTTCGTCGTATGAATTGAGTTTTTCACCTAAATCATCATTCTATGAACAGGCAGTTATGGTTACTTTCTTCTTTTCTAACAAAGTCCTTCCAACTACAGAAGGCATTCTGCATCCTACCTGAAGTTATCTATTTCTTTTGTTGTTATATTTGGAGTAGGAGAACAGTTTCTTCACTAACACTTACTGAGCTCCCACTGGGCATAATGAGCACTCCAGTTGATCTGAGGAGTTTGAAAAATGGGAAAGCTATTTGGGCTTTCTTAAATGATTTAAGAGTGATTCAGAGAATAAAATCCTAAACTTAAAATGAAAACAAGCTGAGTTAGTCTTGGGCTTGGAGGTGTCTACCATCACACTGAAGAAACCAAGTATGCTGTAAATCATAATGAGAGACCTGCCCAAGTGGAGCCAGGCATGACTCTGTTGCAAGTGGAGAGAAACATTTGGGACCATTCAGATTCACTGAGTCCTTAGGCATGAGTTGGAGGGTATGTGAAAGCACTTTATTAGAATTACATATCTAGGAGATGTGGTAAAGAACTTCACAGGCCATTGGTAGATGGAGGGGGAGTCAAAGCCAGGTTTAGGACTTCTTGCCAGAACTTGAAATGTTTTCCACTTGTTGGTTTGCCCAATACCTTTCTGTTCAAATGTTCAAGGCCCAAACTTGATGCTTCCTTTATGTGTTTTCCTGACTTTGGACTCATGTGGGTATAGGAGCCCAATTCTTACCTTTTCTCTTCCATCTTAGTGGTTGGAATCAGGCTTTGTAGTATAAATTGGTTATGTTAAAGAGGTGGGCAAGAGACTTTTGGTCAAGTAAGTACTGGATTTGCTTTTCAAAGCTACTCCTTTGAAACTGATTATCTCACACCTACCTTTTAATATAGTAGTTGTTCCATTCACTGAGATTGCTTTCATCAGGGTCAACTGTAGATTCAGGTCACTTTTTTGAAGTGTGCTTAATATTTGGCTTATTCTGAATGACCCTAAAAGAGTCTTCTGACCTGAATAAGGCTTACTTGAAACACAGTGAAAAAAGAGTAGTTTCTGAACATGAGACATATACATAACTTATATAGTATGTTATATTAAACATGATTATCAAGAAACTAAAATATCCAGTTGAAGGTGAACTTTGGTATAGTAATTGCATATCTGTGATCCTAAATGCAATATTTAACAAATATTTATTGAGTGCTTGCTTTCAAATGATAAACAAGATAAAGCCCTAGCAAGGAGAAACCATGAGATAAGAGAACATTTCCCCAAATTAACTTTTTACATTAGTTTTGCAAGATAAGTCTTGCTCAGAAATAGGGTTCCATGGTTAAATATACTTGAATTATGCTGGGATAAATAGATATGTTTTTATTATTGGGATTTATTGAACATTCAATATGTTCTAAATTGTTTGATCCTTTTTCTTTTTGGTATAATTCTCTGGACAAGAATTCTGCAGAACACACTAAAGCAAACACACAGAAGAGATGGTGAAGTCATCTGAAACAGGGAAAGAGGAGGATGAGCAGAGAAGGAAGCAGTATCATATTAATGGTGGAGCATTAGAGTGAGGATTTTTGTGGGTTGGGACCAATGATCATCCAGTTCCACTGTCTATGAAGCAAGCCCTATTATTTGATACCATAAGAACCAGTTTCCTTACTGTTTTATATATATATATAATATATATTAAATAACATATAAATATATATAAAATTTATATGTAATTATTTAAATATAATTATTACCTATAAGTATATGTAATTATTTATTTATAATGCCCTTTGCCTCACCCCAACCGTGTATACACATACCCTGCTCTACCCCACCCTTTTCGGGGCTAATCAGAGTCGATATTCTTTCCCTGTAATCCAGTGTGTTTTATGTTGAATAACAACAATTACATCATTTAAGTAAATTTAATATCTAAAATTTTATAACTTTTATGATATTCAAATTCATTCACATACATTATCTCTTTTATTTCTCCCAGTGATCCCTACAATAAGGTAGGTATTATTTTTCATATCATGTTACTGATTAAGATAGTGCATTTCTTAGTCTCTTGAGGGTGACGATTGGCATTTTAGGCAGACAAGTCTTCATTTTGAGGATATTGAGGCCAGTTAGAGTCTCTGATTCCTAAGAACCAAATGCTCAAGTTTAATCAAAATCACTTGTATATGTTTTTTCTAAATGCTTCTTAAGGAGTGGATACAGACCCCCAGATGAGGGTCCAGGATCCTACAGATAATATATAATTGAGCTGGAATTCCAATTCAAGTATTCTGACTACAAAGCCCTTTAAATTGTCTTTCTATTACTTGGTAATTTGCTTCTTCCTATTAGAAAGTCTGATAACCAGATAACAGGTGGAACCAAACTGTAACTGAAAATGACCGTTGAATGAATGAATGGGTGGATGAATAAACATAGTGTAGGCAGCCTTGCAGACTCCACCAATTCAAAGTTACAAAATTGAAAGATATGGTATTTGTTAAAATCCCTTTTATAAATGTCATTTTAAATTGATTTTGGATGGAAGAAATTCTTATAAAATAGCCATATTTATTGCAGAGATTATAATTTGGAATTAAGAAAAACTACAGATTCTATTTATGTAATATTTATATCTTATTATTTTATGAAGAAATCTATGGAAAAGCATAGAAATCAAGTCTGTAATAGTCTCACTTTCTTTCTTTCTCCTTTCCTTTCTTCCTTCCTTCAAATAATATCCATCATGTATCTCCTAGGTGCTAGTTGTTGAAAGAATAAAAATTTCTAAAGGAGAGTGAAATGTGGTTAAGAACTATTACGTACTAAGTGGAAAATTATCCTGGGTCTCATTAAAGATATTTAGAAGCAGTCATGAGAATCCTTAAAAACTTGCCATTTCCTAGTCATTTTATTCTCTAAGTTGTTGAAAAATCAAAGCCTCACAATTGGAATTCAAGTGAAATTACAGTACACTGTCTTCTCTCCTTCAAAAGCACTGCTTAAAGCTGTATGTGCTGTGAATTTCACTGGCAACTCTTCATCATCCCACCAATCTAAAGAAATTTGCTGTCCTGAATATCTTTGGTATATGTAGATGTTCTAGACAGCTCTTCTGGCCAAGAATGTAGACCACTTGCAAAATAGGGGCGATTTGATATACAGCATCGCGGCGGCACAGCAGAGTTCACAAAAAACTGCTAATGGGCAAAGAAATTTCATGGAGAAAAGCTAGCAGGCAGAGCTGGAAGAAAACAGATGGGATAAGCCTATAAATGGCATCTAAATGTTGACATTTTATTTTCAGGACAGTTGTTCCAATATAGACTTGTCAAATATAAAATAATGTTTTATCTTACTATTCAAATTACATTTTAAATTCTGGTTTATTTTGAAATGGTTCTTTTTGACGTTAATCTCAGCCACGGATATGGACACTGTTGATTCAGCATCCTTCAGAGAATACTGTGTTTACAGTACATTTTGTATTTGTGTCCTAGTTTTGACAGGGAGGGCACTCTATTATGTGCTTTATTCT
This sequence comes from Equus caballus, assembly GCF_041296265.1. NCBI lineage: Eukaryota > Metazoa > Chordata > Mammalia > Perissodactyla > Equidae > Equus > Equus caballus. The sequence continues at coordinate 85,384,027 of NC_091691.1, forward strand.
AGAGATCTTCTCTTTTTTGGTGAACTGGCACCAGTATCCATCCATCTACCTACACGTGAAAACAAAGATCGTTCTAAGTCCCTCACTCTTCCTTACCTTCCTTTATTCAATCTTCACTAACACACATCAATTACCCCTGAATTCCTCCAGTCCTCACATCTACCCTCCTCTGTCATGATCTCTGCACAGGTTATCTCATATATATGTATATTTGACAGCCTCTGTACTGACTTCCAGCAATCAAATCTTTGCATCCCCAGTAAAATATCCTTTCAATGTGCAAATCTGCTTCACGTAGTTTGAAAGAAACTACTCAAACGTCTTCAGTTGCTCTCTATCATCTGACAGAATGTAAACTCTCGTTGAATTGCAGGGGACATCATGCTCAGGCCCTCTCTCCTCAGCAACTTCTTCCTGTGCTCTGCTCTATCACCAGGTGAACAGAACATCTCAGGTTTCAGCCAAGAGGCCCTCTTACGCACTTCTCCATCTGGAAAGGATGTACTTATTCTTCAAGTCTTAGCTTCAGTATCCTCTTGGACATTTTACTCAACACTCCTCAGGAGACTTAGAGGCTACACTTGCTGAGACCCACATGGACCCTGAACTTCTTCATGATATATTAGCATTGTTCATTTTCATATTTGTCTCCACCTCAGACTGAATTCATTGAAGGAAGAACCTATATCTTTTCTGTCTTGTGTCCCTAGATATCTGCATTGTCAGGGTATATGTTATATGCCCTATACTATATATTATATAGTATATGCCCAGTAAATATTTATTGAATAAATGAATCAACTATTCCCTGATATATCACTCTATAGGGGTGACCTATGGACAATCTAACCCTTCATGTTAAAAATTAGTTAATGACTTCTCCTCTTAATTTTCTTATCTCAGATTTAGGCATCCACTCACTCAAGAGAAAAACACAAGTAATTCTGTATTTGCCTCTCTCTCACCTTTAATAAAACAGAGATCAGAATTGTATGAACTTGATTTACCGGATTTCTTTTGGCTCTTCTGTAGTTCATTATGAGACTAATTTTAATTCACATCTTTGTTCCAGTCTCTTTCCATTCCAGTTCATTCTCTACACTACTACCAGAATTATCTTTTCTGAGATCATATCTGACTTTGTCTCCTCTGAAAACTGTGATTGATTCTGATTGCCTACAAGGATGGCAGGCTGATTTGTAAGACTCTTCACCATATTGCCCCAGTGTAGCTCTGGCTTTATCACCTGATAACCAAACCAATTCAATGTATACAGTGTACAATAATTATACGAAGCATCCTGTCTTTCCCAAAGTATCCTATGCTCATAGATATCTTCAGATCTTTGTACACACTCATCTCTTCTTGGGTTAATGAACTCAAGGTTAGGAGGAAGATCAATGCATCTGACCTTTTAATATCTTACTTTCTACCCTAATATTCCATTTATTTATTTATTCAACCATTTCTCAAACTTCATTTGTGCACTGATCTTGGCCTTATGTTAGGCGCCAGGGAATTAAAACATTAAAAATAAATGTTGGGTCCCAGTAGAATTCATATTCTTGTGGTAAAATAAGTAGATCTCATAATATAATAATTGTTTCTTTTAAAAAAATTTACTAACAGTTTTATGAGAGTAGAACATTCTTAATGACATGTATCTGTTCTGGTTTTTCCCTTACAAAGCTCTTCAATTATCTACTTTATAGATTGTAAAATTGCTGTTTTGGAAATTGCCAGAACTATCCTCTTCCAATTCTGTGCCTTCACTTACTTCTCATCTCTGAGATGTGTCTCAATTTCTCTCTAGTTTTTAGGTCATAATTCTCATCTCCATTAAGATGGAAGTCTTCGAAATTTCTACAAATATTGTGTATTACTATAGTGCTGGAGAGAACACTGGAAATTCATTGTTCTCAGAGGTGTTCCCAGCTGTCAAACATGCTACTGGAATCCTATTTTCATGGGCTATGCTTTAATCACAGTTCCCATATCTTGTTTTATAACTATTTAATTGTCCACTTCCTCTGTCATTTGTGGGTTTCTTGAAGGAAGGAGCTTATCTTATTCATTTTGTAACTCTAGCTCAGCACAATATTCAGGGGATAATAGGTGCTCAAAAACACTTTTCAAAAAATAAGTGAATTAATGACTATTGCTATTTCACTCTTGACTTAGGAGATAGACTCCAAATGTTTGATGACAGACAGTAGTCTTGGTTGCTGACAGATAGCCCTTTCTATTTGATTCACAAATAATGTAGACATAGTCCAAAGATTCTTTTGGGGCTATAAACACATTTTTATTCTTTGATATTAACAGCAGATACTCTTTTAAGCAAATGCCTCTCAAGGACTTCTCTAGAGTAATTGACATTTTCATCACCTATCTAGAATGTGTCCCGATGCCCACAGTTTGGGGACACCCTTTTAATATGCTTGCACACTTTTGCTTTCCTTGACTGAGTTGTATGCTTGCCGAGAGTCAGGACCATTTGTTCTAAAACCTGTTTATGCCAGCTATAACTCTAGTGTAAATACAGTATAACTGTATTACTGCAGTTATTGTAGAAATTGTATCATTTACTTAAGTAAATTTATGTAATTTTGTAATAACATAATTATGTAAATTTACCTAGTCTAAGTGTCAAAAGAAAGAGGGTTATTGTTTCTTTAGAAAGATGTGATGACAGAGAGTTGCTGACAAATTGCTTTCAAATTAGCTTGGATATGACCTATGTAAAAGATTGGGAAGACTGTGTACTCGTATAACTTTAGGCATAATTTTAAGTTCCAGCTCTGTTTCTAAAGAAATGGAAACAGATGCACCATAATTGTAAGGAAGAAGCAGAACTCCAACCAGTGGACCCACACCCAGGAAAAGGCCTACTCTTAAGTTAAAAGATCATCAAAGAATGTATATTTAAATGTTCTAAGTTGAATAAAATGCTCAAGGGAGTATGTATCATTTTTGCGATTACCCATTTTATCTCAATTTTTGATTATTTGACCAACTACTTGTCCTTGTTGCCTTGGGTTAGCTTGCTTTTTATGTATTTCCAAACTTTCATATAAAATGCTGTATTTTCCTTCTAAAAAAAAAACAGAAAATCAAGCACCCTGCTCCAAGTACTCTTTTGCTTTCTACTGGGGCGTTTGAGTAGATTTTGGTTTCCCCACAACCGCACTGTAGTTCCCAAGGCGAAAGTTCTTCTCCACCCTAGCACAGGGATCTAAGTATTTTCTCTGCCCGTATGTAACTGTCTTTAGAAGGCCCTCAGTTCTCGTGGAAGCCATGCGTAACACCAGGAAGCACATGGCCTGAGTGAAACTGGTATTGAAGAGTGTTTTAGCCTTCCCTACTGAACAAATTAAGATCAACTTTGGGCAGATGTGCGGGATCTTAAATTAATGTTTAAAAGCATAACTAAAATGTTACTCTCCTTACTGTCTCGCTCAAAGTGTTGATATAACACTGTTGATACTCAGATGACAGACAAAACAGTTCTTATTGATTACTGGATTGCTTTATGTGGAACAGCATATTTAAATTCTTAACCCAAAGTCTGAGGTTCATGAATAACACGATCCTCAGACACAATGATTGGGGATGAATTTTAAACCCTGTTATGCTGTGAGTTTAACTGCTCAGGTAAAGTGAGCTTGGCCTCTCACACACTGTGTAGCATGGACATTGGAGGAAAAGAGGTACAACCAGGGAGGTCATGTGTCACTTTAGTGTTCCCCCAGATTCTTGAGGGCTCAGTAGTCTGAATAGACAGTGAAGTACGTTTACAAAATTAACCATGCAAATCCAGAGAAAAGGCATTTGAAGTGTTCTGCCCAAATTGTTTTTTACAAAGGAATTTTTATATATTTATTATTTTTTAAAGATTTTACTTTTCCTTTTTCCCCCCAAAGCCTCCTGCTACATAGTTGTATATCTTAGTTGTGGGTCCTTCTAGTTGTGGCATGTGGGATGCTGCCTCAGCGTGGCCTGACCAGAGGTGCCATGTCTGTGCCCAGGATCTGAACCGGTGAAATCCTGGGCTGCCTAAACAGAGCACGTGAACTTAACCACTCAGCCACAGGGCCGGCCCTGAATTTTTCTTCTTAAAATTCAAAATTCCAAAATTAAAAAATTTAAATTCTTATTTTACTGTATTATGACTCTATTATATATCTGAGCTCATATTTGAATAAATGAGTGAATGAACTAGTGATGTCTGTTCATTTAGAGAATGTTATAACTTAAAATGCTGGGTCTAGGGATTGTCATTAAACTGAGTTTGCAAAATAGAGCCCAGGATATAAAAGAAAAATTAGGATGGGGTAATGGAACCAGAATACAGGTTCAAAAAAGTGAAAAGGAAAGTTGAGCCTGGAAGAGAGAGGTGCCAGAGGAGATGGGATCTGAGATCCCGGAGGAGACGAAGTTCTCCATTGCAGTTGGGTGACATTCTGCACTCTGCACCATGGCGTAGTGGTCTGCAGGTTCTGTCTCCCCTCCAGCCTCTAATATTTCCTAGTTCACCATACTGAGCTACATCAGCAGTTTTTTTTTTTCCAGCTTACGCTTGCCTCAGCCTTTCATCCTTGCTATCTCCTTACCTGGAATGCTTTCCCCTGGATCTTTGCATGACGGGCTCTTTCTTGTGGCTCATATCTCAGTTCAAATCTCCCTTGTCTAGAGATACCTTCCCTGACCACCTTCCCTGACCATCTATCTCTCTCCCATCATTTTTTGGGTTGCACGTGTTTTATCACCTTATAGCACATACTGGTTTCCGAATTATTCTTACTCATTAGTTTACTTGTTTCCTTTTTTATTGTCTGACTTGGTCCGAACATAATCTCCATGAGGACAGATCAGAGATTTGTCTTGTTTGTCTAGTATTCTCAGTGTCTGAGGGTGAAGACGCTTAATAAATACTCGTTAAATAAATAAACTATGTATAGACATGCAAAACATTAACAATAGATGTATACTATATTTCTAGCATTTAAAACAAAAATAGCCCATGTATTCCTAAAAGACATCTCTGCTTGCATAGGAAAAAGTTGGGAATGATAAAGTACACCAAAATATTAATAGGTTTATTTCCTTGTGGAGTAGAAATTTTAATATAGATTATATAGTAATGTAAGAAAGAACAATTAGCCATTTTATATGCTGAATATTACTTATGTGATAAAAGGAAAATAAAAGAGAAAAAGAAATGTTTGAAAGCGTTGTTATCGTAGAAATAGTTATGTAAACAGCACCTCTGAGCTGAAATAGAAATTGTTAGGAAACAGCTTTCTTGTGTGTTCCAGAATCTGAAAGAGTATTACATTTCTTTTTTCTTTCTGATTTAATTAAGTGGAGAGAATAAAAGAAGGGCAGTTAAGGTATGGAACCACAGAACTTTCTGGCTAATGAGTCTAGAGCAACAACAACGAAAAAGAAAACTCTTTGCTTGTCTGATAGTTTAAGTACAGAGAGTAGTTTGCAGGTAGATGAGAGAGTGGAGTTCTGAAAGTCAGGAGAGGGAGATGAAGAAATGTCTGCAAAAGCATTTGATAGTGAACTTGCCTGATGTTTAGCATGACGCTCAGAGTCAATCTAATGCTCAGCACATATTCAGGGTCATTAGGAGAAGTCTGTCCTTGGGCCTCTGTTCTGATGTCCCATAACCAGATGTGATTCCCACCCACCTTCCCTCTCTTGTGTTTGCCTCACTCTGGTGGCAATTATCATATGTGTGGTCTCTCCTGAAATATTTCTTTGAGGGCTGGGTGTTTGACATACTTTTGCAAACCTCACCATACCAATGTGCTGCTAACGTGTAATACACATCAAATGAATGTGTCTCGTGTGAATGAGTTTTTCATGAAATATGCAGATTAGGTCAGAGTTTCACTAGCTATGCGTGATAAGCAGTTGCATATTTATTAGTGGTAATACAAATGCCACATCATATTTAAATGTTTATTTCTCAAAAACTGTATTCCAAGTCATAATTTGGCAGTTTTAATAAAAATGCTGTTTTCTGAGCATTTTCCAGCTTTTCTTCTTTGAGAAACGAACTGAATTCCTTTGAAGTTATTGATTTCTCTGGTCCTCAGACAAAGGACATTAGAATTCTCCATTTCTCAGGATTTGCAGATCAATGAAGGATCGGGGCATAGGCAGTGAGTATATGGATTTTTTGAGAATTTGTTTTTTGAGAAACGTCACTGGATTCTTAAATGGAAGGATTCTGTCCTAGCCATAATTTGGGTCTCCCAAGCTTAGCACGTAGTAAGTATGTAGAACTTTCAAGGTCAGAATTTATTACGTGGGTTCTGTGATTTAATAGGAATGACTGTATCAAAGAAAAAACATAAAATAAGAGTGGCCAGGCTCACTGGAATTCTTAGATTATTACTTACACAGTAATGGTTTTTGTTAATAATAGATCTCTCCTGAAAAAACTTGAGAAAAAAGGAAGACATTAAAAACCAAAATCTTTATTAAAGACATAATTCCTAGTCATCTAAGTTCCATGGATGGTTATATATACTGAGATAAGTTAGAGGAGGGTAGAAAAATTCTATGCAGTAATTCATGAGCTTTCCTTAAGTAAAGGAAAGTGAAGAAACATTAAAAAATTTTCAAATCTCATGATCTCTACATTGAACTTTCTTAGAGTTTTCGAATTTATGGTCCAATATATTTTTTCCTGAATGTTATGATAAGTATATTGATGATAAATGTGTTGTTCTCAGTGAATATTTTGATGTTTAAGTTATAAAATGTTTGCTAAGAAACTGTTAGTTTATAGACAATCATATAATCTGTAAATAACAAATTATTTTATTTTTGTTTTTAAAATACTTACATTGCTTACTGCTGTTTCTTGTATCTTGTAAATACTGTCTAAAACCTCATGTGTGATATTGAATGGATGTGATGGCAGCAGCCATCTTTTCCTGTTCTTTTTTTCTTTTTTGAGGAAGATCAGCCCTGTGCTAACATGTACTGCCAATCCTCCTCTCTTTGCTGAAGAAGACTGGCCCTGAGCTAACATCTGTGTCCATCTTCCTCTACTTTATATGTGGGACGCATGCCACAGCATGGCTTGATAAGCGGTACATAGGTCCATGCCTGGGATCCGAACCAGCAAACCCCGGGCTGCTGAAGTGGAATGTGTGAACTTAACTGCTACACCACTGGGCTGGCCCCATCTTGTTCTTTTTCTTTTAAGGGAAGTGTTTCTAAGACCTTAACAAGAATTTTGGGTTTTAATAGATAACCTACATATAGTTTAAAGAAATATTTTTCAATTCCTACTTTTCTAGGACATTGAATCATAAAGTTATTTAATTTTAGCACTTTATTTCTTCATCTATTGAGATGGTCTTATGGGTTTTGCTACTTTAATCTGTTAATGTGGTAAATTAAACTAGCAGTAATTAAAATATCCTTGATGTGTTTAAAGGTAAATCCTACCTCTTTGCAATTATGTTTTTCTGTACATTGCTAGATTTGGTTTGTAAATATTTATTTTGGATTTTTGCATCAATAGTTATAAGGGGAATGGGTCTATAAATTTTTTTTCTAGTATCAAAGAAAAAAAAAAAGAAGCCATTGGCTCCACCCATAAGCTCTATGAGGCTGGGATGAGTGGCTGTACATGGCTTTCTTCTCATGGATCTATTTGTGAAAGAAGAGGAGTCCTCCTCGCCACCAGCACCAGGTCCTCCTGGCTGCATCCTGGGCAGCGCACAGAAGATAGAGAGGAGCACAGGTGGTGGAATCACTGACCCAGGGCTGGGAAGATTCTGCCATCCAGGACCAACACGACTGGGAAGCTCAGCACAGGAGAAACCTGTGCCTGTTCACAAGTCAGGGGCACGTCCCCTGACAGAGCTGTCAGAAGACAATATGTAGCATGGGGGGAAGAGGAGAGAATGCTGTCAGTCAGTCTGCTTCCCAGGGATCAAGTCTATGGTCCCTTTGATAATGGCATGCTCAATTTAAAAGCTGTTACTTGAGAGACAAACACAGTTACAACATGGCACACTTAACCTCAACCAGCCTTCCTACTCTCTCAGGATCAAAATGTCCCGTTCCTCCATTCTGCTAATGAGGTATGCATACATGAAGTGCAATGTATTCATAACCCCAGTCCACTTCTTACCATACTGATGGAGGGCTTGCTCTTCTCATTTACTAAAGGTGAGAATGACCAGTGCTGAGCTAACATCTATGCCAATATTCCTCCATTTTGTATTTGGGACACCTCCACAATGTGGCTAGTGAGTGGAGCATGTCTGCACCCTGGATCCGAACCCGAGAACCCAGGCTGTGAAACACACAAGAATTTAACTACTTGGTCATGGGGCTGGGCCCTGGATTTTTTTTTTTTAAATAAAAGCATAAAACAATCTCATAATGGAGCTCTTCCTGTAGTTCTTGTTCAGGTTTTTACTAATTCAAGATATCTGAAATGCTGCCTTTGTATGAACTAAGTCTATGAACAATTTAATTTCCTGCTTCCTTGTTAAAAAAAAGTTTGTAAGATAAGTTACCCAGTAGAGCCAAAAGACTTGAATATAATCACTGCTTTATTGACCAGGGGCTCTTGATAAGGTAGAGGAGCTGGCCCTGTGGCCGAGAGGTTAAGTTTGCATGCTCTGCTTGGGTGGCCCAGGGTTTCACCAGTTCAGATCCTGGGCGCAGACATGGCACCACTCATCAAGCCATGCTGAGGTGGCATCCCACATAGCACAACCAGGAGGACCTACAACTATAATATAGAACTATATGCCAGGAGGTCTTGGGGAGAAGAAGAAGAAGAAGAAAGAAGAACAATATTGGCAACAGATGTTAGCCCAGGTGCCAATCTAAAAAAGAGGGGCTGCATTGCCTTCATTATATTCTTAAGAGATCCCAAATACTGAAAAGGTTAAGAACCACTGATCTGGCAGAATTTTTTAAAGTATTAGAGCATCCTCGTCTAGAGACTGCAAAGTACCTTGGACAGCTACCAATTTAGCCTACTCCTTTCTGAGGTCACTTTTTAAACTGGGATACAAGGATTGAAGAGAAACAAATTGATGGAAACTCTTAAAGTTTCATCTTCATGTTTTGTAGTGTTGAATATGGTATATCCTCTTTGATAAAATGCACATTAATGAAAATACCATAAGAAGACAGCTTACATTTGGTTTTTGTCTTTGGGGGTGCTCTCCTATGGAAATAGATATTTTTGATAGTACTCAACTACTGAGCACTAAATGGACATATCTCCTGTGGATTGTCAGTAGTTTTCCTGGAGTGGAAACTATTTCCCTGAGGAAAATGAGAGACTCTTCAGAGAATTTAATTTTAATATAATTCTTAGGCTTCAGCTGTGTTCATTTGGCATTAGATGAAATGCTGATAACAGTGACCTTGGCTGTCTTTTTAGCTAAGGAAACAATTAAAGATTGAGATATATAAAAAGAATATGAGAAACATGGGCAATGATTTGACATGTGGTTTCATCTCATTTTCAGAGTGTATTTTAAGCATTAAACTGCTAATTTATTTTCTTCATATACATTTCAAGCAGTTATTCACCAAATACTTACGCAGTACATGCTATCTAACAGGCACATGTCGGGTTGCTGAGGACACAGCAGTGGATGAAAGAGACAAAAATCTCTGTTCTCACAGATTTTACATTCTAGGGGGAAGAAATACAATAAATGAATAAACAAATAAATAATAGAAAGTTCAACATCAGATGGATAAAATTTTACTCTGAAGAAAAAATAGGGTAAGAGAAGAGAGGGTTATGGCTGTTTAAGATAAGTTGGTTGCCTGAAGTTTCTCTAGGGGGGCAACTTTAGGGCATAAAAAGAAATAAAATAAGGATGCTAGTCATGGGAAATACGGAGGAATAAAGAAGGAAAAGAAGAAAGGAAGGAAGAGTAAGAAAAAAGGAAAGAAGGAAGAAAGGAAGGAAGAAATGAAGGAAACAGGAAGCAAGTACAAACGCCTTGAGGATCCGATTGAGGTAACTTATTAGTAATTATCTTAACATAAAATATAACTGATATATATTTAAAGTGTATATGCACATAGCACACGTACTAGACAGCAGCCATACAAATTGAATATCTCCTCTTTCAGCTGAGTCTTACATTTTTACCAATGAAGCAATCTCTGCTCAAAATATTTGAGGAATGCCTATTTAGAAATTGCTTTTAGAAAGAGTTTATGAGCTGCATAAAAATTCAGTCTCATTATTATATAGTTAGACCTCATTTTTGACAAAGAGTACTTTACAGCTTTGTCATGCACTTTATTCTTTAGACTTGGCCTTGATGGTTTCTGGCTATTTCCAAAAATCAATCTACACTCAAAAGATGGAGAAATGCAACCAGAAAAATATAATGCCACCCTCAAGGTCACTTCAACGGTCCTTTCAAAAAATAAAAACAAAAAGATTTGAGCAACTATTAACTTTTGACTTGTGAATCTTATAACTCCTTCCCAGTGGAGGCCATCTGTACAATGTTACATTATCGAGAATTTGGGCTTTAGAGAGAACATAAATTGATAAAAATCACTAATATATAGTATTAGGAACAAAACGGGCATTTGATAACTTATTCTATTAAAATTTTTACATGGTGTAAATATCTTTGTGACTTTTGTGAGGTTTTCTTATTTTTATAGCCAGTGAAATATAGCATATTGCCTGGAAACCACTTATTTTTAGTTCATGCATAGTATTGCTATTTTCTTTTCGTAGTTCCCTAATTTGATGTTTGATATCAGCTATTCAAAATATTTAAAAAATTTGAAGGAAAATCTGTTCTGGGAAAATTAACAAGATCACGATGGTAAAGGATAAAGATCCCTATTATTCATATCAATATGGTTATTCTGCAGTGGTTGTTGAGTCCAGAATGAGTAACATATTACACATGGTTACTAAATTAACATGCCAAATTCTGATAGGCTTTCTATACACTCCATTTGATACAAATTTCTTCAAAAATAATTACTCACCACTCAAGATAGTCATCAGAAATGCTTCAGGTGTTAGACAGGGCTGCTTAAAGGATATAAGGTTGGATGAGGCCACAGATTCCAAGTGACTACTTGGGAGTTGGAAATTTGATTTTCTGCTAGTATATTTCTTTGATTGAGAAGCCCTAAACAGCCCGTCACCATTTTGGTTAATACATTGTTCTTAATTTTTTCTTTCAGTCTTGGGATTTATCTATTTATCCGTCTAGCCATTGCATCCAGTCTTGAATACTTCACAGGAAAAAGAATTCCCCCATGGTTTTTAGCCTAAACCCAGGACACTTCAACAAGTTAAAGTTATAACAAAATTACGTGGATAGCTGTGTTAGTAGCTTTCTCAGATTTTATAATGTTTTAAAGGGTACTTAACTCTTCCTTTTCTTTTTCTAAGAAAACATTATAAATACATATAAGAACTTATATCACTATAAGCTATCATTATAATACCAAATATCTTTGTGACTTTTGTGAGGTTTTCTTATTTTTATAGCCAGTCAAAAATATAGCAGATATTGCCTGGAAACCACTTACTTTTAGTTCATGCATAGTATTGCTATTTTTTCTTCATAGCTCCCTAATTTGGTGTTTGATATCAGCTAATCAAAATATTTAAAAATCAAATTTCCAACTCCTAATATAAGAACTTATATTATTATAAGTTCTTATTATAAACACATGTAAGAACTTATTATAAACACATAAAGAACTTGTGTGACTAATAGTTGTGTGCTTCTCTCTGTACTTCCTCTTTTATTTACATTAAGAATCACAAGTTATTAAACCTTAGGACTGAAAACCCTATGAGCTATGCCAAGTATGACCACTTTTTCTGTGCTTCTAAAGTGCTATTGCTAAATCTACTTCACTAAGCCACATACTTCATCCTTTACTTTGAATTAGCTCTTGAGTCCCTCTTTTTCTTCATCATAATCTTGCATCCATCACTACTGTGGTAGACAAGATTTCAGGGTGTTCTTCAAGAGATTTTTTTCACACCTTTTTAATGAGTTGATGTGAATGAAAGGTAATGGTAGGGACATCACACATGGAAGGTTGAACTCTCTTAGTATGTAAACTTTCTCACACACACACACACACACACACACACACATCCACACACACATACATATGTAGATATTTACAGTCAATCCTCATTATTCATGGATTCCATATTTGCGAATTTGCCTCCTTGCTAAAATTTATATGCAACCCCAAATGAGTAGTTTAGTGTTTTTATTGTCGTTTATGGACAAGTGCAGAGTGGTGAAAACTTTGAGTTTCCTGACACACACATTCCCAGCTGCGGTAGAACAAGGTGACTCTGCGGTAGAGTATGTTTCAGCTCTCATACTCTAAATGAATGTCCTTTTTATGGTCTATTTAGGTATGTTTTTGACATTTTTGTTCCTTTTGTTGGTCTTTTTTTCTGTTTAAAATGGCTCCCACGAGTAGTGCTGAAGTGCTCTCTAGTGTTCCTCAGCCCGAGAAGGTTGTGACGCACCTGACGGAGAAAATACATGTTAGATAAGCTTTGTTCAGGCATGAGTTACAGTGCTGTTGGTTATGAGTTCAATGTCAATGAATCAAAAATGTATATAAAATAAGCTGTCTTTATTTTTTTATTTTATTTTTTTTATTGAGTTAATGATAGGTTACAATCTTGTGAAATTTCAGTTGTACATTAATGTTTGTCATTCGTGTTGTAGGTGCACCACTTCACCCTTTGTGCCCACCCCCCACCCCATCTTTCCCCTTGTATCCACTAAACTGTTCTTAGTCTATAATTTTAAATTCCTCATATGAGTGGAGTCATACACAGATTATCCTTCTCTCTCTGGCTTATTTCACTTAACATAATTCCCTCAAGATCCATCCATGTTATTGCAAATGGGATGACTTTGTTCTGTTTTACAGCTGAGTAGTATTCCATTGTATATTGTACCACATCTTCTTTATCCATTCGTCTGTTGATGAGCACTTAGGTTGCTTCCATGTCTTGGCTATTGTGAATAATGCTGCAATGAACATTGGGGTGCCTAGGACTTTTGGGATTGCTGACTTCAAGCTCTTTGGATAAATACCCAGTAGTGGGATGGCTGGATCATATGGTAGTTCTATTTTTAATTTTTTGAGGAATCTCCATACTGTTTTCCATAGTGGCTGCACCAGTTTGCATTCCCACCAGCAGTGTATGAGGGTTCCTTTTTCTCCACAACCTCTCCAACATTTGTTATTATTAGTTTTAGATATTTTTGTCATTCTAATGGGTGTAAGGTGATATCTTAGTGTAGTTTTGATTTGCATTTCTAAAATAAGATGTCTTTAAACAGAAACACACAGAAACCAAGGTTATGTGTTGATTCATTGATGAAAATGCCCTGGCCAGAGGCTTGCAGGAATGCAACCCGTAGTGTATTTCCTCGAGGAACAATGGTTCAGTATTTACAAATTCAGTGTTTTTGGTAACTTCATAGAGCATAGATACTAGAAACAATGGAAATCCACTCTGTGTGTGTTTGTGTACATATACATATTTATTTACACACTGTGATTTTTAGGCAATTTATTAAAAACAAATAACTTTAAGTGAAAAATCAATAAGATTTTTCTTCCGAGTAGATAACTATGAAAGACACATCAAGAAGACATTGTTCTTTGGTGGGAGAGAAGGGAAGGCATTGATCAAAGAGTATAAACTCTCAGTTATAAAATGAATAAGCTCAGGAGACCTAATGTACAACATGGTGAATATAGTTAACAACAACACATTGTACACTTGAAATTTGCTAAGAGAGTAGATCTCAAGTGCTCTTACCACAAAAAAAGGGCAACTATGTGAGGTGATGGATGTGTTAATTAGTTTGATTGTGGTAATCATTTCACAGCATATTCGTATATCAAAACATCACATTGTACACCTTATATATATATAATTTTTGTTTGTCAATCAATCATACCTTAATAAAGAGGTGGAAAAAAAAGAAGACATTGTTCTTAGATTGAGGTTGAGAGGATATGAGTAAGTTTCCCAGAGTTTGCCAGATGGAAATTGTGTATATGTAAGGAGGCAATACCAGATCTGGAAGAGGAGCAAAGAGAGTAGCGGTGGACGTCTATACAGATCTGTGATCAAGAGTTGAACTCTGGAGCCAGATTGTCAGGATTAAGCCCTGCTTTGCCACTTTCTGATGGGCTGTCTGTTCCATAAACCTATTTCCTCTTCTTCCTGGGCATACACAGAGACTACATAAATGTGGTCACAGAACTGAGTTCTGGCCAACAGACTGCGGACAGGAGTGATGTGAATTGCTTCTAGAACTGTCTCAGAGAAACTTACTACGTCTGACTCTCCATATTCTTTCTCCATATGTCTGATCGTGAAGACAAGCACTGTATGGTTGGCAGAATAATGGCCCTGCCAAAGATGTCCATGTCCTATTCCCCAGAATCTGTGAGTATCTTAGATTTCATGGCCCAGGGTTGCAGATGGAATTAAGGTTGCTAATAACCTGACCTTAAAATAGGGAGATTATCCTGGATTATCTGAGTGGGCCCAATGTAATCACTGGGTCCTTAAAAGCAGAAGAGGGAGGCAGAAGAGAGAGAACCGGGGAGATGGCAGCATGTGACGGACTTGGCCTGACATCATTAGCTTTGAAGACATGTGGGGGCCATGAGCCAAGGAAAAAGTGTAGTTTCTAAAAGATGCAAAGGGCAAAGAAGCAGTTTCTCCCCTAAAGCCTTCAGAAAGGAACTCAGACCTGCCAACAACTTGCTCATAGCCCGGGGAGACTTGTGTCTGATATCTCAGCTACCGATGTGTAGGAGAATATATTTGTGTTGTTTTAAGCCACTAAGTCCATGGTAATTTGTTACAGTAGTAGTAGGAAATTAACACGTACTGCAGCCTTAAAAGCCATGTGTTGAAGAAATCAGAGCCACCAGATGGAAGGAGTCTGGGTCCCTGTGTCAGCTCTTGGAAGAGAGCTCCAATCAATCAAAACACTTGCTTTGGACTTGATATGAACAAGAAATAAACTCCTATGGTTTGAGCCTTTATACCTTTTGCAATTAGTTTTTTATAGTGGCCAGTGTTACCTTAATTAAAAACAATTTGGAAAATCACATAGCCCTCATTGCCTTAGTTTTGTCAACTGTACAACGTGTTACAATATTACGTGGGAGGTTGGTCTTGCTCACCTCAAATTTATCTTCAAGTTAAAGATCTAATTTCCAGCCTGATATGCAGGTATTCCATTTTCTAGAATTCCTTCTTGATTGTTAAAAGGATTAAATGAGTTAATATATGTAAGTTACTTAGAACGAATACTGAAACATATTGATTACTATTAAAGTATTAACTACTGTTATTATCACCTAAGGATATGAGGAAAAAACTAAGGTGGAATTTTTGGAGGCCAGTCGATCAACATAGGGATTGCAATGGATGTGGCATGGTCAAAATTCTACAAAAACACTTAGGCATGTGGGGGAAATTATGCATCTTTCCTGTCTGTAATTGATCTAATCTTGCTTTTAGTTCAGGAGGGTGAGGAGTACTGATGCTCTGATTATATAAAATATAGAGAATTTGCCCTATATTGGACTCTAAATAGAACTGCCTATTCTGGAGTGTACCACTTTTCTTTCTAGTTTTTTCTCTTCTCCTTTTCTTCTTCTTCTTTGTGGTAATGACTTCCTTCTTCATTTTTTGGAACTTTTGAATACGCTAAGTTTTTGGGATCATGTGAGCAATTTTCCCTCTTATAGATGACATATTCATAGAAATATGAAGAGGCAGGAATCATGGAATCTAAAAGTAAAATAAATGATTTTTTAAGGTAAGAATTATTATAAATTATTACAAATAGAAAGTTTAAGAAATGCTTTGCAAAGAAGCACTGGAGATTTTGGATACTTAGTTACTACAGCAATACTCAGCAAAAAATAAAGACTTACTGAGAATGGCCATCAGAACTCTTTCTCACCTGCCTATTCTCCCGAAGGCATTAAATGGATCCTGTGCCCCAGCAGCACAGCTTCATTATTGCCACTCAGCAAATGATTACTCTGCAAAAGAAAAGGAAAAACAGCCAAGGAATGAAAATGAGTTAATACGCCATATTTTTCTAGGCTTCAGCATTTTTAATGGAAAAAAATTAAAAAATTTTGTGATGGTGTTCCTACGCCTTAGAAATCAACAACTTCCAAATTTTGGTGAAATGAGCCTTTTTGGGAAATTATTTATATACATAATTATGTAAATTTGAACATCTATAAGAATTGATATTTATAAATATGAACTTGGGTAGCTGTAGATTAGAAATGCTGACAAGGTATATAGTTGTTGGTGTATTATTGTTTCTACCTTTTCTTAGGTATTTTCATGCTATTTTGTGCGAATATTGAGGAAAACCAGGTGTTAACTGTCAGGATGTTCCAAGTCATTTTGTCTTTTTGATTTAAATAAAATGACTCAACTCTCATTTTACAAAAAGCAGAAACCCGGCTCTCTTTCAGAAGACTTGGGAGTCTTGGAAGTGTTACTTTTTCTTCTTCGTCACTTGTGGCCATGCTTTCCCTTTGCCTGAGGTCTTGCCTATTGTAGGCGTTCCCTCCACAGTACCATCCAGCCCTGGCCATCCCCCAGATTCTTTCGTCGTCCAAAAGATCACACATGCACTAGCCTCTGTAGCGGTTCTTACTAACATTTAGGGCTAAGGTGAGTGATGTATTATGCAGAGCATTATGCAACAAATGAGTTACAATTGAATAATAGATGCCCACTAATAAGTCACTGGGCCATTTTCCCTGACCATCTCACTATGTAGAGCCCCAATTTCTGGCCGTCTTGCTGGGCTCCTCCTTTTTCCTCCCCCTGCCCTCCAATCCCTTCCTCTCTCTTTCTCAGGCTCTTGAAAGAGACTCCAAATTCTCCCTATTGTAGCACGTTTTACAGTTTCACTTCTCTTTATTTTATTTCTTTGCCTTCTAGATTTCTTACTTTGACTTTTCCTCTTCAACTCCCAAACAGCCATTCACGGTTTTGTTTAAGTAAAGAATTCCTCTAGTCACTTGTGGCTCTTAGTAGTAGCTCAATTCTCTCCCACAGGGAATTTTGGGTAATGGCTTAGATTTGTACAAAATGATCAATTATATGTGAATCAGTCTGTGAGTTTCAATTATTCTGACCAATACGAGCTCAGTTTTAGTGATGAATTGTCTTCTTGGTTTTAAAGATGAAGAAGTTGAGGGACGTGGAGATTGTCATTTGTCTAAACCCACAAAGCTAGTAAGTGGCAGAACCAGATTTTGGTCCCATGTCTTTGGATTTCTAGGGCATGATACATCACCTTACACCTTTGACACTGCTGTACATTAATAAGGAGGCTACATATAGAAACTTCAAGGTAATAATTGGAAATTGTAGACTCATAATAGAGTCTCAGGTGTTGGCTTCAACTAAGGAAACAGGACATTTTACAGAAAGGTCAGAGAAGAGCCAGGCAACTATTGAAGAATTGGATATTGGAATTTGAGGAGACCAGAAGATGTGATCAGATTAATGGTCTGCTAAACTATGATTATGCCTCTGACAGTGGCTCCAAGGCACATTTTGTGAAAGGACATGTTTGTGTTCTGTGACATTAAACTTCAAAAGGTTATGGTTGTAGCTGAAAAAATTTCCATCTTCCCTTGGTTGATTTGTGGAATCATCCACGAATTTAAACTCTCCAAAAGACCCACTTTTTGTCCCTTTTTTGGCCTGCAATATCTTTGGATTTCACACATATACTGTATAAAGTAATATTTTTTTATATCTCCTAAAAATGCCCTTTAAAAATTTAATGATGGTATAAAAATATCCTGTCATTGTGGTATACTAGAATACGAAGTATAAATTTAACACGTAAGTGTTGGGTCAATTTACACATTACAGTCAGGCAAAAAATAGTTACTGTCTACCTGTAACTGATCTCACCATGCTCAGGAGTCTCAATTTTTATTGAAGCTGGAGTGGGCGTGTCCAACAGTGGAATTAAACACACCAATTAAAGGTAACCCAGCTCTTCCATTTAAGACAATCTCTTTGGATTAATTCAGTATTATTTGAGTAAATAGGCAATTCAGAATTTTAATTCCCTGCCAAGTACGTTCCTTTCTTCTCCTGAGGTGCCTCTTTTTTCCCTCGTCCTTCTTGAGATGGCGTCTGGGTTCAGGGAGATCATAGGTACCCTCATGGTTTCATGGGAGTGAGTGCTCTGTTTCTGAGGCTGTCTTGTTCTCCTTGTCTCTGTAAATAGGCCTCTGACCTCAGTGTTGAAGGGGCTGTGTCTTGTGCTCTGTTCTCAAGGCGTGAGCAATTCATGGTGATCGCTCTGGCGATTTAAACCAGCCAGACCACAGCTCTCAGCAACTCCCCAGATCCACAGAGATGTGATTGCGACTCTCAGGTGATTCCTGGCTTGATCCATCTTCATGACATCACCCAGCAAGTGGCTCACCTCACTCTGCTGGGAGACAATTCTCCATGGGTCTCTGGCATTTCTGCATGTCTTGTGAGCAAGGCACTGATAGCCCTTTGTTCTGGACTACCATTTCAAGGCTATTTGTACACTGAAAGGCCTCAGAAAGCAGTGATGCTCTCCATCCAAAGCAAAGAGGAGGCTTGTTGACTGCCCATTATGAAAGAGATGGCTTCCTTAAGCTGTGTGCAGTTGTCATTAGGTCTTCTTTGTGTTGCCCTGTGGGACTGGGGCTTGGAGAATCAGTACCAGAAACACTGAAACTCAAGTTACTACTATTATTGTGATTCAAAAACAGTCCTTCAGCTCTGTCCCAGGAGTCTCGTGTTTTCTTCCAGTATCTATGAAACAGTGGCAGTCTAACTTCTTAGCTTGCAAGTAAGGTAAAATCTGAGACTCTTCTAGTTCTCAACACACTCCTCATGGAGGAGACCCCTTGGCAAGCACACAGCCAGGACTTTCAACTTTCTTCTGAATTTAACATGTGGGAGGGAGACACTAGGGGAGTTCGCGATCCCTTCCACACGATTCACAGCCCATGAGGAACTGCAGAGTGCGTCCCAGGTTCCCGCCCTGCCTGAAGATGCCGCACCAGCATTTCCATCCTACCATGAATGACTTCCCTAGGTTGGCACAGGGCACCTTACGAGAGAGTCTTGCCTGAAGATCCAATGGGAAGAGGAGCTCCTGGCTCAGTTGTTAGCCTTGATGTTTGATTCGTAAAAGGAAGTTTTTGTCATTTAGACATCCCATTTTTCCTTTTAGCAAAGTCTGTTTTTCAAGACTGCGGTGATCTCGTGCCTCAGTATATATGTTTGACATACATCCAAAAGGTATATGGCTCATTTTGTGTGCGTTCTTGTTCAAAAGATCACAATTCTCCAGGAGGCTCTGTGTGACCCTGGCTGGATATGAGGAAAAGAGTCACATTGCTATTTTTCAAAAATATTATTTCTCTAGCACGTATAGATATTTGCAAAGATAAATAACGAATAAACACATACAGGCTTTCTTAACATGTCTTGGCACATGAGAGGGAATAACAATAAATCAATTCAAAAGTATACATTTACAAAATTTTCAGGCTATAATGACTTTAGTCAGTTCTGATGATATATATTATATATATTAACTAAAGGACTCAGAAACATACTCATTCACTGATATTCTTAATACGTACTGCCAATCCTTTTCTTCATTAAAAAACAATGAAACAAAACAATCTTGGGACTAGAATTGTCATCATTTCCCCAGAAAAGAAAATGCTTGGGGTGAGCTATTATATTTCTTCATAGAGAGGTCAGCTTTGAGAGGGAACAGGTTTAAGTTGTCCTGTGACTACAGCATCCATACTGTGGGTTAGTCACAAAGCAACCTGAAGTCAGAGATCATCCCTCGTTGTATTCTCAGCATCTTCTTGACTGGTTAGTGTAAGGAGCGCCTGAAGAAGAGAAGAGCTTCTTAGTAGTTTGGACACTGAAACCTGCAAAAAAAAAAAACTTGCAGAATTTTTTACTTGGAAATATCTATATCTGTATCCCTGTTTATGTCTGTGTTTATTTATGTTATTCACCGCATTGGTACTTTCATAATTTTAAAATTTACCCTCTGCGTTGGAGAATAATTTTGATTTGAGTGAAGGGAAATTGATAGATTGGAAAGCAATAATTTCAAAACAATAAAGTTTGCCCTTCTAAATGTACTATGATATGATCTTAATAATTATCTTGAATAAATAGTAATCTTAGCAATTATATTAAAGCATAATTTTCAATAATGTTAAATAAAGTCTAACAATTGTATAAATGTATCAAATGAGAAGATTGAGCTAATCTATGGTGCTGAAAAATATAAACAATATTTCACATCCTCACTGTTGGAGTAAATTAGTTTTGTCATTGGTGATTAATTTTATTTGGGTTTTGGTGCCTATATTTTTACAATTTTATCCAAGTGTTTAGACTAAAAACAGAATACCTTTGGAATTTTTTATTACGTAGATACTACTAAATTCATTTCAAAATAGCGTATTTATCTGAAATACAGAAGGTTCTAAATATCTATGATTTAATTATAGTGTACCTTTCAACCCAAGAATAGGACTATTGATCCATGTATCACTCATATTCTTGTCTAGCACTAAGCCAAGGGGTAATGTCGGAGAATTCTTCTTTTTCCTTGATTGTTCACCTCATTTTTTGGCCTTTCTCTGTTTTTCCATGTTCTAGTCTCTGAAGCTAGGGATTTGCTGGTGTTTTCCGGTTTCTCAGGGTTTCTTATTGTTAGTTTGCTAGGGCTGTCATAACAAGATACCACAGACTGGGCAGCTTAAACAGTAGGAATTTATCTCTCATAGTTCTAGAGGCTGAAAGTCAAGATCAAGGTGCTGCATGGTTGGTTTCTGGTAAATCCTCTTCCTGGCTTGCAAAAGACCACCTTCTGCCTGTGTCCTCACATGGCCTCTCCTCACATCTCCCTTTCCAGGGCTAGAGAGGGAGCAAGAGAGTGGGTTCTGGCATCTCTTCCTCTTCTTATAAGGACACCAGTCCTATTGGATTAGGGCTGCACCTTTATGAACTCATTTAACTGTAATTATTTCTTTAAAGGTCATATCTCCAAATGCAGTCACATTGAAGGTTAGGGCTTCAACATAAGAATCTGGGGGGAACACAATTTAGCCCATAACACCCATCATCATGCCCTTCTCAGACTCTAAAATTTCTTCTTATCTTATGCCTTCACTCCTTCTCAAAATATAACTGTCCTCACTCTCAGGAATCTTCTCTTTGCTTATCAAATGAGCTAATTAGCGACCACTAATGGGTCAGGATGTTAACTACAGATAATATATTTATATTTAAAAAGGAAACTTCTGCAAACACTTCCTTACTCTAAGTTAATTATTGCTACAAGTGGTGATTATAGCCACACCTAAGTAGAAAACATAAAGGCTTGCAGTATGATGACATTTATGTCATTCAGTTAGAACCTTGCTTTGCCTGTGCATAGCAACAGCTCTAGACTTCTGGCATATCAATACGCCCAGATAAAAAAGGGAAGTTATCCACAGAGTATCTCAAGTTAATCTGGCCTCACTGAAAAGTGGACAGCGCCTTAGTTATTCTGATGCACTATCAAGAAATAACCAGTCAAAGATATTGTCAACATAGCAGAATCAAAGGATTAAACATAAATGTAAACTTTCAAAGCCATGTGAGGGAAGACTCTTCTTCATCTGGATGAAGGGAGCTTGAAAAGTTGCTACCATCAAAATAAGCATTGTTTGTCATTAAAGTATTGACCAAAATGGAGGACTTTGAGGAATTTTCCAGTGCCCAGCATCAAAGGATACTTTGAACTTTTGTTCTTCTAGCTACTGGTTTGTAGAGATTGTGTTTGAAATTGTAATGTTTTCCTTCATACAATGCCAGCCCTACTAATTCTCTGTGATTAGGATTTGTTAAAAAATAATAGTAATTGCCTTTCTGCTCTATCTGTGGATTTATTCAGAATGTAGTTCTGCCTTTGGAAGAACATTATATTAAGCTTATAATTTTGAACCCCTGAATTTTTTTTTTTTTTAAAGATTTTATTTTCCTTTTTTCTCCCCAAAGCCCCCCGGTACACAGTTGTATATTCTTGGTTGTGGGTCCTTCTAGTTGTGGCACGTGGGACGCCGCCTCAGCGTGGTCTGATGAGCAGTGCCATGTCCGCGCCCAGGATTCAAACCAACGAAACACTGGGCCGCCTGCAGCGGAGCGTGCGAACTTAACCACTCGGCCACGGGGCCAGCCCCTGAACCCCTGAATTTTTCAAAAGGGTTCCATTTTGCTTCAGAATCCAGAAACACCTTCGTCATTGAGGAATCTTTCTTTTTTGTTCAATGCACAAACAGCTTGCCTAGTAACAATACCAGTGTTTCCAGACAAACACAGCATTTTTCTCACAAACAAAGCCAAGTACAATCATGCACCACACAATGATGTTTTGGTCAATGATGGACCACATATACAAGGGTGGTCCCATAAGATGAGTACCAAATAGCCTACGTGTGTAGTACGTGCTACCATCTAGGTTCGTGTAAGAAGACTCTATGATGTTCACACAATGAGGAAACACCTAACGATGCATTCTTCAGACCGTATCCCTGTCTTTAAGTGATTCATGACTGTAGTAACATCTCGTTTGGAAGGAAAACATGATTGCTGTTATTTGCTACCAACCAGAGAGATTTAATTGTGCACCTCATGTTTCTATTCCTTGTGAGCACATCACAGTCTCCTGTTCACCCTAATCGTCCCAAAGCTCTATGCTTATTGTTGTAGGTTGTGAGTCTTATGAGCCAAATAGAAACAGATAATTCTTGAGCAAATGGAAAATTTTAGTGTAATAAATGTGTTCTCAGACATTCAGGAAGAGCCTTGATGACTTGGCTAAAGTCACTGGGAAAATTTTAGGCAGACAATATTTGCCTAGTGGCTCTGCGAGTTGGATGGTATTGGGGCTAAAGGAAAGCAGGGGAGGGCCTTCTGTGACCTAGAACACACTCAGGAGATGCTGTTTTACACCTCTTTAGCATAGGGCCATCCTAATTGCTTTTGAAACTTTGCTTCAGTCATCACAAGAATATGTTTGGGTTAAGTCCATATCTTTATTATCAAAAGAGCTCAAGTTAACATCCATGAGAACCTTCTTGTTTTCTGACTCTGAGATAATAAGTTAGTACCACTAATATTCACCAGTTCTTTCTGCATCAACAGGCCACTCCTTGCTAATATTGTAGGTCATAAAAATAAAGAGGATTTTTAGGAATTAAAGGCAATGTTCCTAGGCATCCTTGGAAGCTGTGGAGTCCTACCGTTGCTCTGAAAGAATTTAACAACGTGGCAAGATGAAAGAGAACCCTCCGGTTTTATGCAGTCTTTACCTGGCTGATACCTGCCTGAGAGAGGCGTTGGTTCTGATAATGTGCATCAATTTGATTTCTTTCTGTGTTCATTTTAATCCTGGCCAATAGTTTCATTTGCTGCTTTCTATTAGGGCCTTATTATAGAAACGTATAAAGCTTATCAGCGCAAGGCACTGTGTCTGGAAATTTCAAAAACACAAAGAAAGAAAAACCTGGCTTCAAATCTCAAGTTGAGGAATGGGGGAGAAGTCTGTCTGCACATTCTAATCTGTTCTCCTGACGCCATTCTGTTCTTTTTCTGTGGAAGCTCAGGAACAGATATGTGCTGAGCTTATTCATTTGTTGCATTTCAACCCAAATCTTTCCCAGAACTTCCCAGAACTGTTAAACTTAACCTTCTCAGATACTTTGGGTTGTCTGCTTCAGCTGCCTTTGTCAAAATATGAATTTTCATTACAAGAGGAAAATAAATATCATATTTGTTACGCATTTTGTGCAGTCTGATTTTTTTTTCAGAAGTAGCACTATAACATTCCTTTCAGATCAAGTAGGTTTATTCCTTTTATGTCTAAATAACATGGTCTAGACCCTTGAGAATATAGGCTATCTCAGTTAGAATGCTCTTGGCTATGGATAACAGAATATCTGACTAAAATTGGCTTAAACTTATGTGGGTTGGTTATTTTCTCATATAACATGAAGTCCAGAAGTGAGTGATTTTTTACCACATTTTAGGCATTCAGGTTATCCACGACCCCATTTCCTTCGATGTGTAAGCCCTGCCATCCTCAATATGTCAGTGATATTTACATTGATGGACACAAGATGACCGCAGCTGCTCACAGCATCATTTCCTCATAAAACTGTTTTCAAAGTCAGGAAATAGGACAGGGTTAAAAGGGGCAGAGTGGGAGCTGCATCAGAGAGGGCTTATACTTGTCTCTTCTTTTCTTCACAGTGGAAAATCTTTTGCGAAAGACGCCTGTCATTACTTTCCTTTATGTTTATAGACCATAATTGGATCACATTCCATTCCTTGGTGAGCAAAAACTAGGGAAATGAGTATTGTGTGTTTTAACCCATCTCTAGAATCTGGCTCTTCCTATATGGAAGAAGGATGGAGAGGATGGCTGCAGGAGAGTAAGAAGAGGTTGCCTGGCTCTCAGGCAAGGTTGTATTACTCTCTGCTGAGCTATTCTTCCTCACTGCAGTATGTTTCCTAATGAGACTCAAACTACAGTCCGTGCCCACCAGCTGGAGGAAAGAAGGACACGCTCTGAAAAAAACCTTCAAGCCACTTTACTTGGTAAAGCAAGACCATCTATATAAAACTCATATTCTTTGTTGTGTTCAGTAATCTTAGAGAAGAAATTTAGCTCTTTGTATCTCTGAAAATGCTGTAGGATTTGTCATTGTTGATTAGTTACCACTTTCTTCCCAGAACCAAGTGGGGAGAGATTTTTGGCAACATGTTCTTTTGGTTTCCTTCTAATTTCTTTTGCTGTTTCTTCATAATCATTTCTCAGCCTTTTCTTTCCTGTCTGTCCCTTAAATATTAGTGTTCTCTGGGGTTAACTGGGTTCTTGACATACTTCTCTTTTCATGCTACTCATCTTTACTGTGCAATCTTATATGCTGTCTTGTCAGCAGTTATAGCTTAAATGAATTGATGACTTTCAAATCTTGATCTCTAGCTTGCATTTCTTTCTTTCTTTCTTTTTTTCCTTTGGTGAGGAAGATTGGCCCTGAGCTAACATTCGTTGCCAATCTTCCTCTTTTTGCTTGAGGAAGATTGTCCCTGAGCTAACCTTTGTGCCAATCTTCCTGTATTTTGTATGTGGCACACCACCACAGCATGGTTTAATGAGCTGTGTGTAGGTCCATGGCCGGGATCTAAACCTGTGATCCCTGGTCCACTGAAGTGGAGCACACGAACTTAACCACTACACCACCATGCAAGCCCCATAGCTTGCATTTCTTTATCAAGTTCCAAATCCATATATCCAATTATTACCAGGTGAGAATTTTTATTGCTTGTCTCATTGATACTTCAAATTCAGATGTTCCAAACTTAATTAATCTTTCCTCCCCTTTGCCCTGACCCTAGCCCCAGTTTGCTTCACTCCCTTTATTCCTGTATCCCCAGAGCTACCCAGCTGGCCAAGTCCCCTTTTTTGATGTCATGTCTAGCCCATCCCCAAGTCCTGTTAACTGTGCCTCCTAGATATTTCTTTAATTACCCTCTTTCTGCCCATTTCTATAACACTGCCTGAGTTCAGCTACTCCTAATGTTTTGCCTTAATTATTCATTGCAAATTCTCTTAACAGCACTTCAAGTTGCCAATATCCTCCCCTCTAACCCACGTCTTCCCTGCTGTAGCCCAAAGGGAAATTAATTGAACTGAAATTCACACCGGATTAAGAAGTTTTCCTTCTTTAAAATTCTTAGATGGCATCACATAACTTTCGGAATAAAAATCCAAACTCTTAGCAGGTTAACACGAGACCTTCAATGGCCTTTAACTTCTTTTGGTTCACAGACCTATTTAAGTTTGCGAGGCGAGCTGTGAAATCTCTCTGCCTGCTTATATCAAAGCTCTTCCAGTGTCACATGCTGATTTTCTCTTCACAGGCCTGTCTTCATATTTTTCTGCAAGAACTTTGAAAACATGGTCTAGTCCTTTGTAGCTGCAGTACATAACGTGTCTGATACATAAAAGCCATTTAAAAAGTGTTTGCTGAATTAATAATGTCTTTTCTCTTTCACTGTCTGTATTTATGGTCAATATAGTACACAATCTTAATATATAGGTTACTTTAGAGACTATGTCTGTATCTGTATTTCAATGGTACCTCATTGTCATCATATACTGGGGATTCTCATTATCTTATTTTCCCCTTCAGTGAAAGTATATAAACATTTGGCAGGATTGCAGCCTGACCCTAGTACTCAAAATTTCCATTACAAATCTATCCAAAATGGAGTAATAATTCTAGGTATTGGCACAGTAAATACCCAGAAGAGGATCACTGATACTCTCAGTTCTCGATAATGCTCCATAAAAGGGAGTAAGTTCACCTCCATCCCAATTCTATTTCTTTAATATATTAAGATATTTCTTTAAGATAAGGTAGGTTGTATATTTTCCCTTTTTAAGCATTTTCTGCATAAACAGGTCTCCAGAAGTCCTCTTCCTCTCTTGACAGTGAATTCATTGATTATGCAATTCACCCTGTGAAGGCAAGTCCATGGTTTAAATCATTTTATCAGGAAAATTGCACTAACAAATTTACCTAACATTCAGTATCAAGCTGAGCTAGATACTTAAATGAAAATAACCTGAATTATATTCAAAGAACATCCTGTGTAAACAATCAAATGGCAAATACAGATTTAAAGATGATTATAAGTCCACTGCACTTAAATAATTACATGGAAATGTGCATATTGAATATGACAGAATAAAAAATAAATGAATGGATATTCACAAGTAAAAGGCAGGGGCAGAGGCCTTTTCTAAACCCAAAAAAAATCGAGCCATTTCTTTTCTCTTTCTTGTATAGGTAATAGCTATAGTTTCCTTAGAATCTTACCATGCATATTGATTTACCCTAATAGGGCAGGTACAATTCTTTGTGTACGGGAGAGTGGTCTGGTTTTAAAAAACACCACATGAATGGCTGGTATGAAATTATAAAGAGCGCACCCTCTGGAGCTTGACTGCCTGGACCCAAATTCCAATTCTGCAATTTACTAGCTTTGTGAACCTGGGCAGGTCCTTCAATCTTTCTGTGCCCCGGTTTCCTCTCATGTAAATTGGGGATAATAACAGCCCTTACTTGAAAGGAGTAACATGAGAATTCAAGGAATCAAATTTGTCAAGTGCTTAGAACTGTGCCTGGCACTTTGTAAGTGTTTAGATATAAAAAGTAGAAAGGCCATCATCATTATCAAGAACACGGGTCATTGAACACGTTCAAGATGCCAGACACCTATTTTGTATGTATCGTATCATTTAATCCTAGAATACCTCTTTAAAGTAGGCGGGTATTTCTTTTTTTTACCTTCATTTGACAGATAAGGAAACTGGAGCTTAGTGGTTAAATGACTTGTCCCAGCTCAGAAAATGGCCCAGCTGGAATCTGGTTCATGGTCCTACGGTAAGAGGACTCTGAGAAATTCGTATAAGAGAAGGGTCCAATTCAACATCTGAAATGTAAAGTTTTTTATTTGGAAAAATAAAGTAATCCAGGTTATCATAAAAATGACTTCTGGTGAAAGACATTTTTAGAAATCATGGTAAGATGATAAGAGAAGATATTTATTTGTTCTTGTGCATTTCCTCTGTTGTTACCTGCCCTGACTTATTAAACCCTCAGTGTGACAAAAATGTACATCTAAAAGTTTAATTACAAAGTTCCCTTTCACTTTTCAAATAACAATACCCAGTTTTTTAAAGTCCAATAAAGGGAATTAAAGGGGTTGTTGTGAGGCAAATATAACTGAAGTGACCTTTAATAGACGCTACTGTATGACAGAAGTATGAATAATTATTCCTGAATTAAAGATAACAGAGAAACAGTGAAAGATAAATATAAAGTTTAGTCTCTTAGATGAATATTGTTCTAAATATATCTTTAACATTTGTTTCATATTTTAACATATCTGAAAATCATTCATAATAAATACGTCTCTAATCGGAACTAGCCATTCCACATGACAAGCACTGTTGGTGGGTTAGTCCTGCCCTCGTACTTTGTAAGTTATGTTTATAACATGATTTATGCTTCATCCATATGTTTATACATTCCACCATATGTGAGAGCCAACCGTGTGCGGGGCCCTGTGCTGTACGGGCTGAGGAAAGCGTCGTGAGTTGGACAGACTCCCTGGGCTCTTGCCAACATGGAGCCTATAGTGTAAGGAGGAAGAACAAATTAAATGAGTAAAATAATACATGTTCAGTCTACATCGTCTGCTTTTTGGTTAATGGTGACTTCCAAAGTCCCCCTAGAACGTGTGAACACTTAGTTTGCTCAACTAAGGAGTCTACCTGAGGTATTTTCTCAGAATGAAGGACTACCTATCTCAAAGGTAAACTTAATTCTGTGTCTGAAAAAAACTACACTACATCATCAAGATGGAATTTTTCTGATTGTCTCTACCAGTTCTGCGGTCTTGCAAGGGGACCCCATTCCATAATGCCACCGACCGGTTTTGCTATCTAATATCATCTTCTTTGATAGACATTGTATGCCTTTGCAATTCCTCAGCAACACTCCATTTCTTTTTCAGAACTTGAATTTTTTACTTTTTTATATTGTTATTCAGACCGCATCACCCTTTTCATCAGTTTTGTCCGCCCTTAAGGCACCGTTATGCTTAGCAGTTTTCCCTCAAGCCAACTTGTGGCTCAAGGGAATGGCAGCCGTGGTACTTCTAGCAGTGACTCACTCTCCCCTGCTGTGATTGCGCCTGGAGCAGCTCCAGCATGCTTTAGTCTCAGTGAGGAGGCAGAGGGGCCCTAGAGTTAGCTGAGCTGGGACAGCCGGTGGAAAAGGAGAATGGAAGCAGGTAGCAGAGCAAACTCCTTGGGAGAGTAGAACTGAGTGTTTGCCAGCCATCCCCCAATGACAACAACAGTGGTCATGAAGCTGTGAGAATGACTGAGTCATATCTCTGGGTATGAAGCAGACACAGAAACGTCACGGAGCTATTGCTCTCTTTACAATATTTATCAGATTACCTATGGAGCCTATAAGTGCTGGTTGGAACAAGCTCCAAGCTAGAAGTATCACTGAGGACAACATTTCCCCAAGATGTTTGACCAGGGAGCACTTTGTTATAATGAATCGAGAGAACACTGACAGGAGCTGCTGAGCTATAATGTACACTTGCAGAGAGGGTAAGGGCCAAGAATCATCAAATAATATTACAACTATAGATTGTAACTTGAAAAAAAAGCACAACGTTTACCAAAGGCAATCTTATAAATGCCTTGAAAAACAAACGATTCTTGGTAAGTGTTATTTATGGGTCAGCATTCAGATCAAACATCTTGAGCTTGTGCAATTTTCAGGCATTTGATTACAAGCCGTACCACTTCCTGAAGGCAGATTGCCATATGACAAAAAAGAACCATTGAATATAGGTGTCTAATAACTGCCTTACACATACATACATATCTAGTATTTTTTACATATACCTTCACGTGTACTTATAAAATAAATGTGTTTAAATAATATTTATAAACATTTCAAGCATTAATTTTTTCAAGTAAACCCCATTACCCCCTCATAGAACACCTGTTTTCCATGAAACTCTTGACCTATGTTAATATAAGAAAATGGGCAATTATGTTTACACTGTTTTCTTGTCTTTGAGATATTAGTTTACCTTATAGTTGAATGAAAATTACGTTTTTGGATGTAATTTTGGAAAATTACTTGGTTTATGGTGACCCGAGTTCTAGGCACGGCTCTACCAGAGATCGGTGATGAAATCCTGTGGGTCATGTCAGTGGACTTGCCTGCCTTCCCCACTTTCCTTCCTGACGTCAATTTCCCTAGCAGTGTTCCTTGCTTGGAGAAGAAGTTCCAGGCTGTCCTATGCCCAGGGACAGCTTACTGAGTAGATCTGACGCGGCCTTATGATCTGTGAGTGGACAGTAATGGGCTGGTCTACTCCTTGTGTGTGGTCTCATGTAGAAGAGATAAGGTGCTCATCAACCCATCAGCTCCCAATTTTGATAATTCAAATTGGAATTACAGAAAGATTTTCCATTGGCAGTAGATCAGAAAGCAGTTGACATGCAGAATGCAGTCAAGTATGTTATGGGGTTTACTTGGAGTGAATTTTTACTGGCTTTTAGGAATATCATCTTTGAATTCTATTTTTGTGTGTGTGTATGTGTGTGAGGAAGATTGGCCCTGAGCTAGCATCTGTGCCAATCTTCCTCTATTTTGTATATGTGACACCTCCACATCATGGCTTGATGAGCGGTGTGTAGGTCTGTGCCCATGATCCAAACCTGTGAACCCTAGGTTGCCAAAGCAGTGTGTGAACTTAAGCACCACCCAACCAGGCCAGCCCCTGAATTCTATTTTTTAAACATAAATTAAATAGTTCTTATTTTTCTACTATCTTTGTGGCTCTTTTGAATCCTTTTTATACCTTTTCTCAACACCCATATGCTTGTTCAGGATATTTTGTATTTTGAGATTATTTTAAGAAAGGCAATTTGCACAGTCCATATAAAATTATTGGGTGAAAAGCAACCATAAAACTGGAAATCCTTTCAGTTGTCCACTTGTTTTGTTAAAAAATGAGAGCCATTACTCTGTAAATGTGCACTGTGGTTATTCTTTTACAGTTTCTACTGTGTTAGGCAGATCAGGCTGCCATGACGAAATACCCTAGACTCGGGGTGCCTAACCGACAGAGATTTATTTTCTCACTGTTCTGGAGGCTGGAAGTTCCAGATTCAGATCCAGCAGTGTCAGTTTCTGGTGAAGACTCTCTTCCTGCCTTGCAGATATCTGCCTTCCAGCTGTGTCCTCACATGATGAAGGGAAGGAAGAAGAGAAGAGAGGAGAGAGAGAGAGAGACAGAGAGATCTCTTCCTCTTCTTATAAGGTGACAGTTTTATTGGATTAGGGCCCCACCCTTGTGACATCATTTAATGTTAATTATATCCTAAAGACCCTATCTCCAGATACAGTCACATTGGAGGTTAGGGCTTCAACATTTGAACTGGCGTGTGGGGAGCGGGGAGGGGCACAATTCAGTCCATAGCATCTACTGACTTTTCCTCTTGATTCAAAAACATTTCAACAAGTTATTTTTTAGATCTATTTTTCGGAGTAATTGCCATTTAAAAGAAATTGAGACCATCCATCAACTGCCCACCTCCCACTAACTCTGAAAAAGGACTTTCTTCCATTATGTAATTCCCTTGAGGGCGGGAACCCGACAGAGGGTGAGAAAAAATAATCAAAAAAGCAAATCAAGTGTGGATTTAAAAGAAAAGCTTCTTTTCCTTCCTTTTTTTTTTTTTTTATACACAGAAATGATTGATTCACAGTTAACTCGCCCTAATACTGTTTTACTGAATTTCCAATTGACAAGTCATGTCTGAGCTGCCAATCTAAGGTTCAAACTTTTAGAGAAAGAACTGTTCCATATTGAGTCATTTATACTTGTTTAATTTCACATAAAGAATCTGCCTTAAAGAACTTCTGGGAGGAGGATACCTGAGTTTGAGGGCCCAAACCCCTCGGCTTAACTTCCTATGATGTTAACTTCCATTAAAATACTTGAATGGGGGCAAAATAATGTCACAACAGCACCAAAAAACTTATATGAAGGATTGAGCAAATTTGGGATTCAGATGGGAGATTTTATGGACGGCAATATAGAACACAGAGGATTAAGAAACAGCATCAGCCTGTTTCCTGAAGCTCTAGCTCCAGAACAGAGGTGACCCAGCCTCCACGTGCTGTGTGTCACTCTGTCCTGTGGGACTTAAAAAATCTGAAAAAGTCTTGATATATTATAGCAGTGGTTCTTAAGCCTTTGTGTGCATCTGAGTCACCTGGAGGGCTTGTAAAAACACAGATTCTGGGTCCTATACCCAGAATTTCTGATGCAGTGGGGTGAGGCCTGAGAAGTGGCATTGAACAAGTTCCCAAATAATGCTGGTGTGAGTGGTCTGGGGGCTAAGTTTTGGGGACTACTGGATTACAGGGCTCCCCTCCTCCACGGCAGCTGAGCCAAAATGAAGGAAAACTAAGTTGCTACTCAAGGTCAGTGATTCTCAACTTCGGCTGTTTGTTAAAATCACTTGGGGAGCATTTAGAAATGCTGATGTTAGGATCTCTGATATAGGGCTGGGGCTTTGATATTTTTTAAAGTTCCTCAGGTGTTTCCAAAGTGCACACGAGGTTGAGACCATTTTTCGTTTCCTAATTAGATGTTAAAGATCGTCACCTACCCCAAATGAATAGAATTGGTAGTAACTGGACAAACCTCTGGAAAAAAGAGGACTTAGTGACAAACCCACTCAAAATAACTCCTAACGCAGGGCTTTGAGTAGACATAACTGATAAATGATGGATCTCTTACACACATCTTTGTCTTCCAAATTGGAAACCAATGAAAGAGTTTTCCACCATATGGGAATTTGGTGGGAGTCTTTTACTACCTAGAGTGTAAGGATGGGACCACACACCTACAAGGAAATCCAAGTTTTCTAAGGCCATCTATTTTGCAGGAAATGTGCTAGGCATTTTAAGTTACAACATACCCTCTAGAATCTGAAGTGGGAGGTGAACTTGTCTGTAAGCAGGGAAATTTGTGAAGTGATGCTGTATCCTAATACTAAGTCTGGCTAAATTACATTCTGCTTGAGGCTGAGTCAATTGAGAAAATCAGATCAAAGTTCACAAAAACCGTCTGCAGCCCAAGAGAAGAACATTTCTCTATGTGCTCACTAGAACATCCTTCCCACCAAATAGGATTAGTATAGGACCAAAAAAAAGAAAATTTAAAATACCTACCTGATAGCCCAATTTGTTTTAGGAGAACATTATTTGTTATAATTATTTGTAATAATAAAAAGGCTGAGATAAATAGAGACTAGTTTGTGATAAGAAGAAAGTGGAAAGGCTCAAATGGTTCCAGAAGCAATAAAAAGAAACACATAATATCACAGGAAATAGAATCATTAGCATTATATTTTTCTCTGTATTTTAAAAATTGCACAATAAAAACAATGAAAATAAATTTTTTTAGGACTTTTTTTGAATAATGAGAAGGATACATTTCTCCATAAATAAAAATAAGAAGCAAAATCAAAGGTAACACAATGATACAAGATTTTGATATCTTGGCAAATGGCCTGAGGAGGATTCATTTTTAACTACAGTCTGTGAATACTGAACTTAGTTTATCTTTCACTGTCACATCTCAGAGTGCCATGCTTGGGTACTCGAGACCACATGGGAAATGCTGTGGTCGGTGAGCACTTTCTTCTTAAGCAGGCCGTCTGTCTCAGTCCCAGCATGCATTTCTGCCCTGTTGTCAGGATAAGTGGGAAACTTCAATTTCCTTGCCCTTCCTCCTAGGAAATCTAGACCTAGAGCCGCCTGCGTTAAGCCGTAACCCCTGACCCAGACCCACTTAGCTTTTGTGAGATCCCAGAGGCAACAAGAGAAAAAAGAGTTTCCAAAATGAACCTGTCAAATAAATAATTCCAAATAATTGCAAACGAGAGAGAAAATGTTTATGCTTCTTGATTTGAAACTATCTTACAACTATGGTATTGGTATAAAACAAACACAGATCAAGGGAACAGAATAGAGAGCCCAGAAGGAAACCCATGCATATATGCTCAATTAACTTATGACAAAAGGAGCCAAGAGTATACAATGGGGAAAGGACAGTCTCTTCAATAAATGGTCTTGGGAAAACTGGACAGCCACATGCAAAAGACTGAAACTGAACTACTATCTTAGACCATATACAAAAATTAACTCAAAATGGATTGAAGACTTGAATGTAAGACCTGAAATCATAAAACTCCTAAGGAAAACATAGGCAGTAAGCTCCTTGACATAGGTCTTGGTGATGATTTTTTGAATCTGGCGCAAAAAGCAAAAGCAACAAAAGAAAAAATAAATAAGTGGAATAAAGAAAAAGCTTCTGCACAGCAAAGGAAACCATCAATGAAGAGAAGGGAAACCTGATGAATGGGAGAAGATATTTGCAAATCATGTATCTGATAAGGGTCTAATATCCAAAATACGTAATGAACTCATCAACTCAATAGTTAACAACAAAAAATCTGATTAAAATAGAGGAGAAGATCTGAATAGATATTTTTCCGAAAAAGACATACAGATGGCCAACAGGTACATAAGAAGATGATCTATATCCCCAAGCATCAGGTGACTGCAAATCAAAATTGCACTGAGATATCACCTCACATCTGCTAGAATGGCTGTTATTGAGAAAGACTGGAAATAACAAGTGTTGGCAAGGATGTGGAGAAAAGGGAACATTTTGTGCACTGTTGGTGAGGATGCAAATTGGTACAGCCACTATGGAAAACAGTAAGAGATTCCTCCAAAAATTAAAAATAGAACTACTATACTATCCAGCAATTTGGGTATTTACCCAAAGAAAACGAAAACACTAACTCAAAAAGATAGATGCATTCCGTGTTTATTGCAGCATTATTTACAACAGCCAAGATAAGGAAACAACCTAAGTGTCCATCAATGGATGAATGGATAAAGAAGTTGTAGCATGTATATCTACAATGGAATTTTATTTAGTCACAAAGAAGAATGAAATCTTGCCCTTCGGGACAACATGGATGCACCTCGAGGGCATTACGCTAAGTGAAATGTCAGATAGAAAAAGACAAACACCATATCTTCTCTTTTAAATGTGGAATCTAAGAAAAAAACCCTGAGCTCACAGATATGGAGAACAGATTGGTGGTTGCAAGAGGCAGGGGGTGGGGGTTGGGGGGTGGGAGAAATGAGTGAAGGGGGTCAAAAGGTAAAAAAAAAAAAAGCAATTCAATACTAAAAACATAATTGAAACCACAGCTCTGTGGCCCATCTTGATAGATATAAAATATTATTGCTTGTATGAAATAACACTAAAGAGAAAAAATGAATACAAAATGGTATTTTCAAGATAAGGAAATTGATTGATTATAACTGTGCAGAACGCTTACGTGTACATTAGTAAAGATTATTTTGAATAATAAAAATGGTTGGGAAAAAGCAGTCTGAGTGCCCGCCCCCGCACTGTTGCAGTTGGGAAAGCTGAGGCCAGAGTAAATGACCTGTTTAAGGTCATAGTGAATTAGTGAATCATTTTCTAGTGAATTAGTGACAACCCACCAACCGGGAGAAAACATTTGCAAATCACGTATCTGACAAGAGAGTGATCTCCAAAATATATAAAAAACTCACACAACTGAACTACAAAAAGTCAAAAAACCCAATCAAAAAATGGGCAGAGAGGGCTGGCCTGGTGGTGTTAGTAGTTAAGCTTATGCACTCTGCTTCAGTGGCCCAGGGTTTGCTGGTTTGGATCCCAGGCACAGACCTATGCACTTATCAAGCTATGCTGTGGCGGCTGTCCCACAAATAAAGTAGAGGAAGATGGGCTGGGTGCGAAGCTGAACGGTAACAGAAAGAACTTTATCATCAGATAAGTGTTTCAGTCTCAGCTCTGACACTAGTCTCAGTTTCCTCATCTGTAAAACATGGATAAATATACCTACTTTGAATATTGTTATAAGCATTAAACACCAAATATGGTTCCTGACACCTAAAAGGCACGTGCTATTTTATTTCATTTCTTTGTGACAAACCCTTCCTTCTGCTGCCATTTTTCTCTTACGCTTCAGTCCCTCCGTCTCCATCCTTTCTTAATCAGGTCAGTTCTTACTACTCACCGTTCAGCTCTCAGGCATTTCCTAGAAGAAGCCTTATATAATTGCCCCCTCTACCTCCAGGCCAGCAAAGTGCCCCTCCTGTTTGTTTTCTGGACACTCCGTGCACACCTCTTTCCTGGAGCTTACCACATTGTATTGAAACTATCCATCTGCACGTCTGGCCTATTCTATTACATTGTAAGCTTCTCAAGGTCAGCAATAGTGTCATATTTGTCTCTAATATGTAATTTACTGCCTGACACAGAGTGTTCAATAACGTTAGTTTTCTTCCTTCTTGTAACTATTGTAGAGGATTATATATATGTATATAAAATTAGGTTTTGCCAGTGTTTTTTAACCAGGATTCCACACAAAATTTTGAATGACCTTTTCTTTCCTTCTTCTTGTTTTTACTTTTGGCTATATAACCCCCAAGAACGTTAAGAAAA
This sequence comes from Equus caballus, assembly GCF_041296265.1. Taxonomy (NCBI): domain Eukaryota; kingdom Metazoa; phylum Chordata; class Mammalia; order Perissodactyla; family Equidae; genus Equus; species Equus caballus. The sequence goes on from NC_091691.1 coordinate 85,420,418, forward strand.
TTTGATTTATCTTTGTAAAATCATGAGTGCACTCAGTTTGTCCTGCCCTTTGAACCTTGACCGATCCGATTTTATGCCTCTGCTTTTAGCTGCTTTCCACTTCCTTAAGCTAGTTTAGATATACTAATCTTTCAAGCTCCTTGATTTTTTAGCTTTATCTCCCCCAGCCCTTCACATCTGTAGTTTCCCGCCATTTTAAGCCTGCGTCTCCACGGTGGTGGAGGGGAAAGTGCGCTGAAATAGGAAGCAAAAGACGTGGATGTGTTTAAGTGTGTGATTTTGTGTTAATTGTGGAAACTTGCTAGCCTTGAGTTCCTCATCTGTTAAAAGAGATGTCAGTAATTGCTTAGCCTACCTAGCTATTTACAAGAACAACAAAATGCAAAAACCAAAACAGAATAAAAATCATAATTATAACATGATTCTTATCATGATCATATCATATCAGAATAACCAGTGTTTGTTAAATACTTACCATATTCTAGGCAGAGGTGATAATTAACCATTTGCTAAAGTATCAGTCTCTTGTACTGATTGGTAAATAGCTGCAGTCACCAAGCACCATGGCCATCCTAGTCCCTTCCCCAGGACTCTGGACCTCCTTTCTAGTCCAGCAACAAAAGAAGTAATGCCAGGCGTGTCAGCAGACCTCTAGCAGCCTATTCCAATATTATGTTCTGACTGGTTAGTGACCAGACAAGTCAGTCGCCTAAAAATTCTGTATTTTAGGCCACTTCATTGGCTTCCCTTTTCCTCCCCTCTCAGAAGGCTAGCCTCTATCTTGCACATGCATTTGACCTGTCCCTAGGGAGGCCCAGTGGACCCTGCTTAGGGACTCTTCTGGTGTCTGCCTGCCACACCACCAGCAGGCTATTGTGGCTCCTGTATGCTGATCCCCACCCCTGAGTGTCCCTCGAGAGCGACCCTGGACTGTAGTGATGGGGCTGGCACTAGTAGGCAAATACCTCATGCCCACCTGGCCCACTGAGGTTGTGGCTGTCTGCTGCTGACCAGTGCTTTCCCTTTTATGGGTGTTCGATGGAATTTCAGCCATCGTGGGATTTGATCTGTGAGAGCCTTGGGGGTGGCGGAACAGAGTGAACTGGTGGGGAGGCAATAATGTGGTCCACGTCAGACATTGACCAGGTGCTGCTGGCTCTGTTGGCTTAGTAGGTATCCTTGCAGAAGGAGGGAGGATGGGGATGGGTGGGGCCTGTGGGCCCACTTAGGGATGGGAATATCTATGTTGTGGGTGGCCTTTTCACTAGCCCTTTGATTTTTAGTTCCATTTGATGGCACGAGTCCTTTAAAAAAGACTGAATGCCTGCTTATCACAACATTAAACATTAACCTTATTAATTACTATTAAATGGATAATTCTCATAAAAATCTTTAAAGAGTTTTATAAAACAAAGTTAATATTCTTGAGACCATTAGTAATAGTAAGGGTTATCAGCTCATAAAGCAATCCATTAGCCCTTTGACTTACTGCTAAAAGAAACTTTGACTAATTTTTATGGAGACAGAGGAGTTAATGAAATTTCAACATAGCTGTTATTGTTAGAGCACTCTCTTGAATATCTCAGCATATTTGCATAATTAAGGCTCTAATTTTTTCCATGTCTACAATTTATTTCTTATAAGGGGAAAGGGATTTCAGAATATGGGGATAGGTATCATACCAAAAGCATTATTGTCATTGAAAATATACTATAATAATAAGAAAAGTGTACTAGATTGCTGATCTGGTTCTGGTGTTTCCACCACCACTTACTAGCTATATGACTAGTAAAATATGTGACTATAAAATAATGTGACCAGGAAATAATCTTAGTAGTATCCTCCCTGCTGGAAAGATTATTAGCATTTCTCTAAGCCCTTTGAGCTCTAACATCTATGATTAGATCACATTGTCATGGTAACTAGAAGGAAAGCCTTAAATAATAGTGAAAGTTCCACTGAAAATTTTATATCTAATATTGCTTTTGTTCAACAAGGTGTATAGCAGGCTGTCAGATTGAGATAGAGAAATGAGTCACTAGTACAGTATGACCTCTAAAAGAAATAAAATAAATATCTTGGCCAAAGAAACATATTTCCCAATTTAAAAAATCTAGTTTGTGTTGAAAAATTCTTCACAGAACAGGTACACAAGGTCACTGTGACTTCTTTTACACAGAAACATTTAACTGCTAAAATTTGTTATCATTCCAATAAACTAAATACCAATGAATTGTCTTTCTTAAATTTTATTGAGGTCATAATAGTTTATCATATTGTGAAATTTCAGTTGTACATTGTTATTTATCAGTCACCACGTAAATGTGCCCCATCACCCCTTGCGCCCACCCTCAGCCCCCTTCCCTTCTGGTAACCACTAAACTGTTCTCTTTGTGTGTTAGTTTCCACATATGAGTGAAATCATATGGTGTTTTGTGTTTCTCTGGCTTATTTCACTTAAAATAATACCCTCAAGGTCCATCCATGTTGTTGTGAATGCAACGATTTTGCCTTTTTTGTGGCTTAGTAGTATTTCATTGTGTATATATACCACATCCTCTTTATCCAATCATCAGTCGATGGGTACTTGACTTGCTTTCATGTCTTGGCTATTGTGAATTATGCTGCAATGAACATAGTAGTGCACAAGTCTCTTTGAATTGTTGATTTCAAGTTCTTTGGGTAAATACCCAGTGGTGGGATGGCTGGGTTATATGGTATTTCTACTTTTAATTTCTTGAGAAATCTCCATACTGTTTTCCATAGTAGCTGCACCAGTTTGCATTCCCACCAACAGTGTATGAGCATTCCTCTTTTTCTACATCCTTTCCAACATTTCTTATTTTTTGTCTTGGTGATTATAGCTATTCTAACGGGTGTGAGGTGATATCTTAGTGTAGTTCTGATTTGCATTTCCCTGATGATTAGTGATGTTGAACATCTTTTCATGTGCCTATTGGCCATCTATATGTCTTCTTTGGAGAAACGTCTGCTCATATCCTCTGCCCATTTTCTGTTTTTGAGGAAGATAAACCCTGAGTTAACATCCGCTGCCAATCCTCCTCTTTTTGCTGAGGAAGATTGGCCCTGAGCTAACATCTGTGCCCATCTTCCTCTACTTTATTTGTGGGACAGCCGCCACAGCATAGCTTGATAAGTGGTGCATAGGTCTATGCCTGGGATCCAAATCAGCAAACCCTGGGCCGCTGAAGCAGAGTGCATAAGCTTAACTACTACACCACCGGGCCAGACCTCTCTGCCCATCTTTTGATTGGGTTTTTTTGACTTTTTGTAGTTCAGTTGTGTGAGTTCTTTATATATTTTGGAGATCAGTCTCTTGTCAGATACATGATTTGCAAATGTTTTCTCCCAGTTGGTGGGTTGTCTTTTCGTTTTGTTCCTGGTTGCTTTTGCCTTGAGGAAGCTCTTTGGTCTGGTGAAGTCCCACTTGTTTATTTTTTCTTTGGATTCCCTTGTCCAAGTAGACACAGTATTTGAAAAGACTGATGTAAAAGAATATACTGCCCATATTTTCTTCTAAGAGTTTTATGGTTTCAGGTCATACTTTCAAGTCCTCGATCCATTTTGAGTTCATTTTCGTGTATGGAGAAAGATAATGGTCTAGTTTCCTTCTTTTGCACGTGGCTGTCCAGTTTTCTCAACACTATTTATTGAAGAGACTTTTGTTTCTCCACTATATGTTCTTGGCTCCGTTGTTGAAGATTAGCTGTCTGTAGATGTGTGGTTTTATTTCTCGGCTTTCCAATGAATTGTCTTTTAAGTTACATACTATGTATCCTTTCAATGTGACTGTTCCATGTGATTTTCAACGTGGTAAATGGAGGTAACAGTCTCATATTTGCTTATAAATTTTTCTTTATACTTACTAATATTAATGATGAAAGTAATGGAGGCCCAATGTGGAATTAATTTATATATATTGCATTCCCTGGTTATTCTGACTTGTCTCACACTCTGAATTGACTACTAAAAGATATTTTACCACATCAAATATGTTACTTATAAAAATATAGTACAAGTTGCTATATGCTACCTTTATCAACACAAATTTCAAATGGCTGACTATCTACATGCAAACTAATGAATCTAGAATCTTACCTTATACCATATACAAAAAGTAATTCAAAATATATCACAGACCTAAATATTAGAGGTAAAACTATGAAACTCTTAGAAGAAAACACAGACATAGAGGAGTAAATCTTTCTAACCTTGGATTTGGCAATGATTACTTATCCATGACACCAAAAGCACAAGCAACAAAAGCAAAAATAGATAAATTGGACTTGATCAAAATTAAAAATTTTTTGCATCAAAGAATACTATCAAGAAAGTGGAAAAAACAATTCACAGAATGGGGGAAAATATTTTAAAATCATATATCTGATAAGGCTCTGGTATCCAGACTATATAAAGGACTACTACAACTCAACAACCAAAAGACAACCTAATTCAAAAATAGGCCAAGGACTGCAATAGATATTTCTCCAAAGAACATATGCAAATGGCCAAGAAGCACGTGAAAAGACATTCAACATCATTAGTCATTAGGGAAATGCAAATCAAACCCACAATGAGATATCACTTGACATCACTAGGATGGTATAGCCAAAAAAGGGGAAATAAGTGTTGGTGAGGATATAGAGAAATTGAAACCCTTGTACATTAATGATGGGAATGTAAAGTGGTGCAGCTACTGTAGAAAACAATTTGATGCTTCCTCAAAATGCTATACATAGAATCACCGTAAGACCTAGCAATTCCACTTCTAGGTACATACCCAAAAGAGTTGAAAACAGGCTTTCGAACAAAAACTTGTGCATATATGTTTATAATAGCACTAATTCATGATAGCTAAACGATGGAAACAACCTAAATGTTCATCAGCTGGTGAATGGATAAACAAAATGTGCTCTACACATACAATGGAATATTATTTAGCCATAAAAGGAAGGAAATGCTGATACATATTGCAACATGGGTGAACCTTGAAAGCATTACACTAAGTGAGAGAAACCAAACACAAAGTATATACAAAGTATATACAAAGATTCAAACACATACTGTATGAATCTGTTTATATGAAATGTCCATGAAAGGTAAATCCATAGATACAGAAAGCAGGTGGTAGTCTTATATATTTGAAAAACTGAAACAAGATAGTGAAAAAAAAAGTAAGAACAAAAATCCCCCCTTTATCGTCAGCTTTTTGAAACAAAGTTAGAAACTTTTTCAAAATGTGTATGATTCAAACACATTTTCCAAGGCTTTCATCCTTCTACGTAAACACTATTCTTCCCTTAACTAATATTCATTTTTGAAAATTTCATTATAAATGGCATGATTGCGTAGAATACTAATACTTTTACTTTAATCCAAGTGTCTAATTTTAATGTTTAAAATATTGGCTAATAGCCTAAAGCCTGTGAAATGGAAATGTGGTAAAAAAATCCTGTCATTTTTCTTCAAAGAAATAATGCTCAAAGTCAAAGATAGCTTCAGTTCCTCATAAAACTCTTAACACACTCTGTGGTTTTATTTGCGGTTACAGAAAAAAAAAGAATAGAGATTATACTTTGTAAAAAATAAGTGACAGAATGCCTGAGGTAAATATAGTAAAATGATGTAAATTAGTGTATGAGAGATTGCCATTCTCCAGGGCATAAACTGAGTACCGTAAGTGAGGTCCTGAGAGTTATCTCGAGGTTCTTCTGTTGATTTTCATACTACTACTCTTTTTGTAGCTGAATGAAATTTGGTTTATCATGCTTTCATTTAAAAACATGTGCAAGAGGGGCCAGTCTGGTGCTATAGTGGTTAAGTTCGTGTGCTCCACTTTGGCAGCCAGGAGTTCTTGGGTTCAGATCCTGGGTGTGGACATACACATTGCTCATCAAGCCATGCTGTGGCAGTGTCCCACATACAAAATAGAGGAAGACTGGAACAGGTGTTAGCTTGGTGACAATCTTCCTCAAGCAAAGAGCAGAAGATTGGCAACAGATGTAAGCTCAGGGCCAATCTTCCTCAACAAATATATGCAAGAAAATGGCATAATTTATAACTAAAGGATAATTTAAAGAAATGTTTTATTCCCATTGCTGTAATTCCATGATAGTTCCTTAAATGTAGAAAAATCATTCAGTCTTGGTAACTTCTTAGTTGTAGTTTAATTTTTCCCATTTATTATAGTTATTGGTGCTGTGCAGAGTCATGCAAATAAAAACATAAATGAAAGATTTCTAATTTTAAATAACAACCATAGTTAATTTTTACTGAACAGTTGCTGTGTGCAAGATTCTGTTCTTAATGCTTCCTATGTAATGACTCGTTTAACACTTGTATTACTACTTTGCTAGGGCTGCCGTGACAAAGTTCCACAAACTGGGTGACTGAAACAACAGAAATTTATTGTCTCACAGTTCTGGAGGCTGGAAGTCCGAGATCAAGGTGTCGGCAAGGTGGTTCCTTCTGAGGGCTGTGAGGGAGAATCTGCTCCATGCTTCACCCCTAGCTTCTAGTGGTTGACTGGCCATCTTTGGCCTTCCTTGGCTTGTGGAAGCATCATCCTGATCTCTGGTGTCATCTTCACGTGATGTTCGCTCTCTGTGTATCTGTCTTCAAATTTGTCCTTTGATAAGGACACCAATCATATTGGAGAAGGGCCTGCCCTACTCCAGCATGACCCCATCTGAATTAATTACATCTGCAATGACCCTATTTCCAAATAAGTTACATTCTGAGGTTCTAGGGGTCAGGACTTCAGCATATGAATTTTGGAAGGACACAATTCAATGCTGTACATGTAAAATAGCCAACCCAACCCTATAAGGCAGGTGCTATTGTGATCTCCAATAATTAGATGAGAAAACTGAGGCAGAGAGAGGTTCAGTTGCTTGCCCAATCTTATGCAGACAGAAAGTGATAGACCCGGGATTTAAATGCAGGCAGTTGAGCTCCAGAGTTTTCAGAATTTTTTTCTAGTTTATTTTTCCTTTGATGTGCTTCAGGATATAGTTTTTTAATATTTCATATTTTTTCGTTTTCATAATACTCAAATATGAGTTTTTCTATCTGAGGCCAATTTTTCTATTTGCACACTGGATTTTCCTACCTCAGTGACTTTCAGAGTCTACTTTTTGCCACACAATAATCTTTCTTAATGTTACCAACAATTCATGGCAGGCTGACTTTGCTTATGATCTGGGTAACAACTTAGGGCCTTTATATTAGATACTGAATCTGAATCTACTAACTTATCTAAAATATCTATACTCAAGTTAATATAAATATGTCAAACTTATGAAGCTGCGTCTAATCCATACTCCAATCACACTATACTTGTATAGTTCCTGGAGAACAATTTTGAAAAAAACAAAGAGCAAATACTATGTATCTTCTGCTCCTTCTACCATGGTATGTGAGGGAGAACACACATCATTCTTCCAAGAAGGAGAAAGCAGCTGAGTCACTTTCCACAAGCAGGTAGGCCTCCTGTATACTCTATAGAGACAGGAGACCTCAATTATGTGTATTTCAACTTAAAAATTGTCAGAAGTACAGAGAGGAAGTATCTGATGGAGTTGCTGTTTCAGACGCCAGGAAAATACACTGAATAATGAAGAGTGATTTTGACAGTAAAAGATGCTCCTCCTGCATCCCAGGATATTACTCTTGTCTGCATGGTCCAAGCTGGTTCACTACATCTTCTGCAATCCATCCCTTAAGAAGGACGATGACAATGGGTGAGTGCAACCCAGAAGCTGCACAGGTCACTTTTGCTTACATCTCATTAGCAAAATCTTTGTCATGTGGCCAGCTGCAAGGAAAACTAGGAGAATTCTAGGCTGAAAATTTTATTGCTAAGAAAGCAGTGAAAAGGAATATTGAGGAATTAATAGCAGTCTCTGCCACAAATGGGTAAAAATAGGCTCTGTGGCAATACGATTTGACAGTGAAGAAGTACTCCTCACATTGAATAGTAGGAAACTTAAACAGATTCAGTCTGTCATTTGTAACAAAGAACAAAACATAGTAAAAGTTTCGAGTACACACAAAAATGGAGAAAATGATATAATAAGCCTATGTACCTATCACTCATCTTCAACAGTTATTTAATTCTGACATGAGTTCATCTTTACCTTCACTCAATTTCCACCATATGTCCCCCTACCAATTGTTTTGGAGCAAATTCCAGGCATCATATAATTTTATTCATAATATATAAATCTGTATTTCTAAAAGACATAGACATTAAGAAAACACACAATCATAATACTATTGTCACATTGAAAATGATCACCAAATCATCAAATGTCTAGTCTGTGTTCAGATTTCCCTGATTGTCTCATGACTGTTTTTCTCTTTTGCTTTTTCCTTGTTTTTCTTGTTTATTCATCCAAGTTAGGATCCAGGTTAGGTTTGCAATTCGTTGGATATGTCTTAATTGTTTGTAAGTCTATAAGATCTGCTTCCATTTATTTTATTTCCTCTCAATTTCTTTGTTGGAAATATTATTTGATGTAGAATTTCTTATATTCTGCATTTTTCTGATGGTGTTTCCATAGTGTTATTCAACATAGTCCTCTCTCCCTTGTCTTTTCTTAAATCAGTTGTATGTGATATCCGATTGTTTCTTATTGTGGAGTTAGCAGTCATTGATGCTCATTGCCTAGATCCATTAATCATTAAATATTGAACAATCATGAATTTCTAATTCTAACACTCTCCATTTATTAGTTGGAGTACTTCTATAAAGAAGTGCTTGTATGTATAAGTAGTTATATACTATAAGTACGAGAAGCACTTATATGTATAAAGAAGTATCTTATATCAATCTTTTGGTTATATTGAATTACATTCTATATAGCAAAGAAGATAAATTCCTGATTTTTTCCATTTATTTGCCAGCTAAGAAAATAGAGTTAATTTCCTCAGTATCCAATAATGAATTGATTAACAAAGGTAACCAATGAGATTTTCTTTTTTCTATCTGGAGTATCGTTGCAGACTCATGGATTTAAATATATTTGATACGTTTAAATCCATTGCAGATATTGTGCTTGTTGATGCTCAAATTTTTCCATATTTTGCCAGTGGAAGAGTCTCTCCCAGATTGTTCCAGAGTCCTACAAAGACCTTAGTAGTTCTTAATAGCTTCTTGGCTTCTTGATATGACAAAAATGTTACAGGCTTATCTTGTACATTTTCAGCTCCTTATTTTTAAATAAATTAATGAATGAGATCAAACTTTTTGTGTTTTACTCTGTATGTTTCTTGTTAGATATCTCATAATGTATTTTTCTGCATTATTATTATTATTGGTGAGGAAAATTGGCCCTGAGCTAACATCTGTTACCAGTCTTCCTATTTTTGCTTGAGGAAGATTGTTGCTGAGCTATGCCAATCTTCCTCTATTTTGTATGTGGGATCCTGCCACAGCATGGCTTGATGAGTGGTGTGTAGGTCTGGGCCTGTGGTCCGAAACTGCGAACCCTGGGCTGCCAAAGTAGAGCGCATGAACTTAACCACTATGCCACTAGGCTGGCCCCATCTACAACGTTACTTTAATATTTGCATAGTAGTATAATTTGTTTAAATAGCTCCATTGGTTATTTCCAACTCATAATTTTCAGAATTATCACAAGATGAATATCCATGCTGCTAAATATTTGCATATATCAGTGCTTATTTTATTGCTGAGACAAACAGAACACATATTTTGAAAGTTTTGATACATATTGCAAATTGTTTTCCAGAATATTTGCATTAATTTGCATTTCAACCAACAATATTTGAGTCCATTTTCTTGCACCATATGGATCATTTTCTTTAAAAAATTAATAGATAAAAATTTAATTCCTTTTATTATCAATCAAGATGAAAAAGTTTCCATTGTCCTTTGAATATTTGATTTATTCTGTTCTGAACTGTCAATGCACACTCCTTGCTTCCACTTGTACTAGATTATTCTGTTTTATAGTTTTGTGGGAGCCCTTGGTATATTAACTCTCGGTCCATTTTATGCTTTGTGAACATTTTTCCCAGTTTGTCATTTGACTTTTCATTTTATTTTTCATAATTTTGACATCCAATAGCTCTAAATGCTGACATTCATATTTATCACTTTAAACATGTATTGTTTTTGAATTTCCTTTTAAACTTAAAAAGACCTTCTTACCCTAGCACGATTCTTAATAATTGAACCACTTCCTTCAAGGCCGTACACTTCCAATGGCATTTGTTTTAAATTGTCAACTCGTGAAGGCAGCTGTATTATTTTTTCTACAGTATACCACAAATGCAGAGTCTTTTCGTACAACTCAGAAAAATTACCATTCAGAGATGTATAGCCCAGATATTTTATGAATAGAAAAGATAAGTTTTCTAACAATAAAGAAAAAAGTTACTAAAGAAATTTTCCTTCAAGGAATGGAAAATTATGCAGAATGTCAGTTTCTCTTAACATTTTTTTCTGCTGGAATATTCCTAAGGGCAGAGGAGAGTTGATTAACTGTCCCCAGGGTAAGTAGCAGCAGAGCTTGAGGCAGCTATAACAAGCAAATGATTCTCTGAATTTTTATTTTAAAGCTTAAACATTTACGCAAAGTTTACCTTCCACTGCCAAAGATATCTGTGTTTTTTAAAGTCAGATTTATTGAGGCATAATTTATAAACAGAACAAATTACTTTTTAAGTTGTATAGTTCTATGAATTTTGACAAATGTATATAGTCATGCATCATTACCATACTCAAGACATGGAATATTTCCATCATCCCAATAGGTTCCTTTGTGACCACTTTAGGCAATATCCTATCCTCACCTCCAGTCCTTGGCACCCACTCATCTCTGTTCCTGTAGCACTGCCTTTTCCGGAATGTCATGTAAATAAAGTCATATAGTGTGTGGCTTTTTACATCAGCTCTTTTTCATTGCATAAATGATTTTGAGATTCATCAATGTTGTTGCAATTATCAGTAGTTTGTTCATTTTTATTGCTAAGTAGTGGTCCACCATGTAGTTTCTATATCCATCCGTTCCTCATTTGCATTTGAATTGTTTCCTGTTTTGGGCTATTATGAATAAAGATATTATGAACATTTGTGTATAGGTCTCTGTTTGGACATATATATTCATTTGTCTTGGTTAAATGCTGAGGGATGAAATTGTGATTAGTATGACAACTGTATGTTTAACTTTAGAAGAAATTACCAAATTTTTCCCAAAGTAGCCATACCATTTTGTATTCCTATGAGCAATCTGTGAAAGTTCCAGTTGTTCCAGACCCTTGCCTGTCAGATTTCAAAGTTTCAGCCACTCTAATAGCATGTAGTGCCATCTCATTATGGTTTTAATTTGCATTTTCCTAATAACTAATGATATGGTCATTGGCTTTTAGTGAGATGTCAACTGTATCTCCTCTGTTAAAATATTTTGTCCATTTTTTTTTTGAGGAAGATTTTTTTTTTGAGCAAGATTTTTTGAGGAAGCTAACTACTGCCAATCCTCCTCTTTTTGCTGAGGAGGACTGGCCCTGAGCTAACATCCGTGCACATCTTCCTTCACTTTATATGTGGGACGCCACCACAGCATGGCTTGCCAAGTGGTGCCATGTCCGTACCTGGGATCCAAATCAGTGAACCCCGGGCCGCCGAGAAGCAGAACGTGTGAAAACTTAACTGCTGTGCCACTGGGCCAGCCCCTATTTTCTCCATTTTTATTGAGTTGTTTGTTTTCCTATTATTGACTGGTGAGTTTTAATTTGTTTTTGATATAAGCCATTTGTTATAATATGTTTTGCAAATATTTTATTCCATTTTGTGACTTGCATTTTTATTTCCTTAATAGTATCATTCAAAGGGCAAACATTTTAATTTTTTTCAATAAACTTTTGATTTGGGAATAGATTCAGATTTACAGAAAAGTTGCAAAGATTAATGCAGAGAGTTCCTATACATCCTTCACCCAGTTTCCCTCGCTGCTAACATCATCTATTATCATGATTTACTTGTCAGACTAGGAAACCAACACTGGCACGCTGCTAGTAACTAAACTGTAGGCTTCATTTGGATCTCTTTCTACTTCAGGAGCTTTATTTAACATTTGTTGTTTGTCTTGTCAACTGGCAACAAAATCCTCTCAGAACTTTTTGGTTTGAAAATGTTTTATTTTACTTTTAATTTGGAAATTTATTTTCTCTCTCAGTATGGAATTCTTGTTAACATTGTATTTCTTTCAGATGTTGTTCCATTGCCTTCTAGCTTGCATAGTTTCTGAAAATATTTCTAATAGTTCTTATCTTTGTTCCGTTAGGTGATGTAACCTTTTTTCTCTGGCTGCATCTTCGAAGATTTTCTCTTTATCAACAGTTTTCAGCAATTTGATTTACTTTGGCTTAGTTTTCATTAGGTTTAGTCTGTTTGGGGTTCCTTGAGTTTCTTGAATCTGTGGATTTGTAGTTCTCAGCAGATTTAGAAATTTGGGGGCCATTTTTTCTTCAAGTATTTTTCCTGTACGCCCTTCTGTCTCCTCTCCTCTTGCGACTCCAATTACATGATATTGTCCAAGAGGTCACTTAAATTCTCTTCATTTAGTTCTTTCAATTTTCTCTCTGTCTCATTTCAGATAATATGTATTGCTATGTCTTTGAGTTTACCCATCTTTTCCTGGCCGTATCTATTCTACTCAATCCATCAACTGATATTTTTAATTCAGGTATTACATTTTCTGTCTCTAGAGATTCTGTTTTGTTATTTTTTATGTCTTGCATTCTTTCTTCATGTAGTTAAAATCTTGTGCATGTTGAGCACATCTTTTCTTTTTTTTTAAAGATTTTATTTTTCCCCTTTTTCTCCCCAAAGCCCCCCAGCTATGTAGGTGTATATTTTTGGTTGTGGGTCCTTCTGGTTGTGGCATGTGGGATGCCGCCTCAGTGTGGCTTGGATGAGCAGTGCCATGTCCAGGCCCAGGATTCGAACCGGTGAAACCCTGGGCCATCGAAGCAGAGTGCACAGACTTAACCACTTGGCCACGGGGCTGGCCCCCTTGAGCACATCTTTAATAGTTGTTTTAACAAATTAGTGAGATAATTAGAAATCCTCTGTCATTTTTGGGTTTGTTTTATTTACTGATTTTTCTTCTGATAATTGTCCTGTTCCTTTATGTATCTAACTAATTTTAATTAGATTCTAGACATTACGAATTTATGCTTTTAATTTCTGTATTTTGTTGCATTCCTTTAGAGAATGTTGGATTTTGTTCTTGCAGGCAATCAATTTACTGGTTCGTTGGTTTTTTAATGCTTATTTTAGGACATAAAGGTTTTTTTAGGGAAAGTGTAGAGGAAACTTTACTCTCAGGCTAGTTTAGCTCTACTACTAAGGTATGACCCTTTTAAGCTTTCTACTAAATGCCTTGTGTGTTCATTGAGGTTCCTCTATTCTGGCTATTGAAAACTCAAACTATTCGCAGCTCTTTTTCTGCCTTCAGTTCTCCAGTAATTGCCGTTTTCTTGGAATTTATACTTCCTCAGCCTTGTAGGTTTTATGTTGCACATGCTCAGATTGATATTTAGCCAAAGACTCATGGGCACTCCTATATAAATTTCTGGAACTCTTTAATGACATATTTCCTTCCTCTGTAGAACTCTACCCCACAAATTCTAGCTACCTAGGCCTCCTTGAACTCCTTGGGCAGAAGTTTTTTGAGTTGTTTTGAGTTGTCTATTCAACTCACTGAGACCTTGCTTGGACTCCTCTTCCACGGGCTGGAAATTTTCTCAATGGAAAAATCAAAGACCATCTTTGGACTCGTCTTGTGTATTTACCTTTTCCCAGGGATCACAGTCTCACCTGTGTGTCGTCTAATTTTTGAAAACAGTTGCTTCATATATTTTGTCCAGTTTTCTATGGTGTAGAATGGGACAATATCTTGTTACTCTTTCAAGGCCACTTTTTTTTTAAAGTCAAATTAACTTTTAAATTTTCTTATGAAATCAACAAAACTCACTACTTCAAACTAAATTATTTTTGATGGACTCTCAATTATATTTAAACACATTTAAAACCCCATATTCTCATTTCATTAAACTGATGGGAGAGCTTGGTCTACTGGCCTTAGTTACCATAGTATCATGATTGTTATTTATAGAGTCATTTGCTCATTTGCTTGTGCTTTCATTCAGTGAATGAATATTTATTCTGGTGATAATTATCTAGAAACACTGGCCTCATCATGGAGAATTCAAAAGAAAGTCATATCTATATATTTAGGTAGTTTAATAATAAAAAAATTTAATTGTTTTGTTCATTATAAAGTTGATGCATAAACATTTATTAACAATTTCCCCTCTTTTCAAATTGTTATGTGCTCATTTATTATATACGTATTTGATGGTTCAAAAATCAGTTTCTGAGCTTATGAAATCCTCTGGTATATCTTTTAAGTCTACAGACTTAAGTTTTCTACAGTTTAAGATTTGATTTCAAAAGTGGATTGCCACAACTAGAAGGATCCACAACTAAAATATGCAACTATATACTGGAGGGATTTGGGGAGAAAAAGCAGGGAAAAAAAAAGAGAAGATTGGCAAGAGTTGTTAGCTCAGGTGCCAATCTTTAAAGAAAAACGTGGAATGAACTGATCTGAAATATATTCTGATGATAGTAACTGTTCTCTGGTTTAAAAAAAACTTTAGAGTCTTGGCTGTTCCAGATTTGTCCCTTAGAATTTTCAAGTTTAAATATCTTTTTTTGCAAGAGAAAGAAAAGGGGTCATTTAATGTAATGACATGTATCTAGGAAAATATTCACTTTACTAATATTTCTTTTATGAAAAAATTTTTCCAATTCAAAATGAAGAAAATTGTTTTGATTTAGCTGTTCTAGCACAAATAACCATTTATCGTAGGGATTTAAAGAAAATTTTCTTAGAGTGAGAGTACTGAGGATGAAAGCATCTATAGAACATTTAGAAATTTGATTTTAAAGAAATAAAAGGTAATTGTGCTAATGAACTTGTAAGTTTTTCCTTCCTTGTGAAGAGATATCTTTAGAGATTTGTTTGTTGCTTACAAACAAATTTAACTTCATGACAGGGCACAAGAAAACCTGGTGGTCATAGCCCTTCTTGGCGAGAAAGGAGTGGCAATGACACAAGGGGCTCAGATGTGGATCGTGGCTCTCTGATCTGTGGTTTAGGGACCCTGCCAAGAGGGAGTACGGTTTGGCTATTACATGAAAAGATGAACCAATAGAAAAGACCCTAGTGAACCTCAATTCATTCTGCTAAGAATAACAGCTTTCCTTCGAATCTCTTGTGTTTGGAGCTTTAAGGAAGAATAACACAAAAAATGTATTTTATTCATTGTTCTGAGGGGACTGTTTGTAATTAATAAAATGCAATAGAAGGAAACCAGAGAGCATATTGCATAAAGCAATGGGTTGCTCATGACTTAGAAGAACACTAAAAACTGAAACTAAAAAAAGTTTTTTATTTTTTGTATATTAAATAAATATAAATATTTTTTTTTATCTTGACTTTTTTTCCTTTTACTTTGACTTGGGAAGATTTTAATTAAATGTTATCTTAGAATAGAATACCATATTCACCTGCCTAATAACATAAATAGCACACTCACACTTTGGTAAAGAAAAGTGTGTGTGTATATGTGTGTGTGTACTTGAACCCTGAGCCTGCTAGGAAAAAAGCCCAGAGAGATCGCTCTCAACAGCACTGGGCACTCTGTAGGAGTAGGACTGCAGTGGGTGGGGAGTGGTCACCTTGTGTATTTCTCCATTATCATAAAAAATTAATAAGAGTTTTAAAAAACTTCGCTTAGCACAACTGAGGTCTTGTTACAATTCCATTTCTTTTGAAATTCTGCCTTTTGTTTTAATGTTGCAGCTACCCCTGACATCCTTCCCCAGTTTCACGAATTACTCAAGCTTTAAAAATTGCTCATGAGCAACCTTTGGGATTAGGGAATAATGAAAATCTACAGCTAGTTCTATATCTACTTTGAGTCCACAAACTCCACCTGTATCTGGACATCTCTTTTTTTGTGTCCCATACAGTTTTGGTAATTAAGTAATTAAGCATTTGATCATCAAGCCCTTAACATCAACTACTTAAGCAGAGCCAGCTCTACTGAACGGCCTGGATGAAAGGTGTGGCCAGAAAGTACAGGCCCGTGTCGTTCCCTGACTCTTTTTTTTTTTCCTAATTTGCTTTTTCTTTCTTCTGCAGTATAGAAGAACAGTACTGGCAGTAGAGACAGGACCTGCTGCTGGGGATGTTTCACTGTAGATACCCGGCTGGAGTTGGCCAGGGTCTTGACAAGAGGCCTGAGAGAAGAGCTGAGGCTGGTGTCAATCAGTGTTTTCATACTACCCCTTCAGAGCATCACTTCATCAGCATATTGGATGAGGCTAAATAGATGCCAAAAGGTATTTGGTTGAAGATGGAGATCATTTTTTTTTTCCTTTTTATGTGAGGTAGATTGGCCCTGAGCTAATGTCTGTTGCCACTCTTCCTCTTTTTGCTTGAGGAAGATTCTTGCTGAGCTAAGATCTGTTACTCTATTTCATGTGGGATGCTGCCACAACATGGCTGGACGAGTGGTACTAGACCTGCACTGGGGATCCCAACCTGTGAACCCTGGGTGGCCTGAGCTAGTGTGCAAACTTAGCCACTAGGCCACCGGGCCAGCCTCATGAAGATGGAGATCATTTTGCCATGGCATCTGTCAGGAACAAAATCTGGCCACTAGATAAAGATAGATCTAATACCCCCAAATTGACTTCAAATTCTTTGGGAGGACCAACTGGCTTATGGGAACCTGAGGAGAGGAATTTAATTTAAAACAATATATATTTTTAAAGGTTGGAGTCTGGTCATCTTTTTTTAAATGATTATTTCAGTAACACTTGAAATTTTCTCCTATTTATGACAAGTTATAGAATACTAAAAACTCGACTTTAACCCTTGAAGAAAAACAATTTTAAAGTAATGCCTATCAGAGGCAATATTAATCTCTATATTTCTGTTTCAGAAAAGTCAAGAGTGGCTCTGGGATTATTAAACTGTAGATAACAAATGATTGTTTCTCATATTGTTTTTGTCTATTCTCTAGGTTTCACCCTTAATATGAGGAACTTTTGTCTTTATGCGGAACTTTAGTTGATGAGACAGGCTAAGTTACAGCAGAAATTTTCCTATTTGAACTTAAGCTATTCTGTGATCAAGCTATTCTGTGATTTTCTACACGTCTGGTTTTAATTGAGTTGTTCAGCAAGAAAAGGAAAAGTTATTTAGCTGATGCATGACATTCATCTCTAAAAATTTATTTTTGCAATAAAATAATAGTTAGGTTCAATTTACCAATTTTATTTTATTTACCAAAAGCTCTGTGTTAATTTATAAATCAGATGTTTGAATCATAATCTCAAAACCATTGAAATATTGGTGAGTTTCGTTACATTCATGTTTTCTTTTAAAGCTCATTCTTTTGGGTACAATTTCGAGGCTCTTACAGATTTCGCCTTTACTAAGCATTTCTTATGTTCATTAAGATTGACTTTAAAATGGCTTTTCCTTGATTGCTTTTATGCATGCTAGGACAGAAACATAATCATCTCTCCGAGGTTGTCTCACTACGGATCACTTCAGTGGGTGACTTCAGCAACTATTTTTAAATGAAAATCATGGAGGTTCATAGTTACAGAGCATTAGTTAGAAAGCCACAAGAAATTTAGGGAAACACTTTCTGTAGAATTTTAACTCACCATGAACTTGTCAGAGTAGTAATAGATAGCTGTAAGTAATAGCTATAATAAATAATGTCTTGACTACATATTTATACATTCACTAATTTTTGCCCACAATAGGAAATAATAAGACATATATAAGATAATGCTACTGCCCTCAAAGTGCTTATGGGCTTGAGTATGAGTTAAGATATATTTTCCAATAAGTTTAATAGAAAAGAAAGTAATAAGTACTATCAGAGAGCTTCACAAAGATTATGTATCTGTCAGGAAATGCTAGGTTATGCTCAGATAACAAATAGCCCCCAAATCTTAATGGTCTGTATTGACATATGTTTATTTTTCATGGGTCCCCTGGAAGCTCTGGTCTATGTCTCACTCTTGGATCCACCCTCAGGTAAGTTCTACCATGTGGCATGTTACTTATATGTGGCAGAGTAAATAGTGAGGGCAGGGAAACATGAAAATTATGCACTGAATTTTAAAGTCTTCTGTCCACATTTTACTGGATCACAAGTTAGGTGGCGAGCCCAACTTCAAGACGATGAGCAGGTGCAATTGTATCATGTGCCTTGGAGCAGGAGAACCAGATGATTTGTGGGTGTCTCTAATGACTACAACAAAGAAAGGAGAATTGTATCTTAATAGGAAGAGCAGGGAGGCTTCATGGAGGAGGGGACATTTGAGTTAGATCATTACTGACCAGTAGAATTTTAGCATCTTGGATTGAGAGAGTTTTGTGAAAATCACGTATCTTGTGAAACTAACCAAAATTTCAAAATAATGCTATGTGAACATAGTTTGCTGTTTTTTGTGATCAGTTTCAGCATGGCATTACAACAAAAAGAATCATTAGTCCTACACTGAAAAAATATTGAAGCCTTTGTGTAGCAAAAGAGTGGGAGATTCCTTTCAAAGTATGTATAGAAAAACTGAAAATTCTTTCTTATTTTTTCTGTTTCTCTGTCAGTAACTCAAAAGGCATGGAAGCTACTTCCAGAACGTCCCCTGCCTCTGCCTTACCAAACTCACCCCAATTCTCCCCAGAATGATTCTCCGCTGGGTCAAACTGATTGCAGATTGGCTTGATCATTCCACACTTTCTTTTTCAGAATTCCATTCTCTTTCCCGAAGCCTTTCTCTCTATTTTAGTGTAGATAAATCTAGCCTTTCCAGGCTTTTTCCAGTTCTCCTGGCTATTGGTTTTGCAGACAAACATACCAAAAAATACTAAGCCCATTAGTCTCCCAACAAAAAAATACTCCTTCCTTTTTGAAGGTGGGGAGGAGAGAAGGCTATGAATACACATACATTGATATCTTTGTCTATTTTACACAATGTCATGTACATGACTACGTTGTTTTCATAGAAACATGTCTCTTAGAGCTGGATAGGATCTCAGGTTATTGGCTGGTCCTGCTTCTTTCTTCAGGTCAATAGGGTATTTTTACTCTCATGCTATTTAGAGACTTGAAGAATTGATTTGACATGTAAAGGATCATGGATTTATGGGAAAGAACATGGATTAAATCCCCAGCCATTGACACTCTGATATGTGCTCTTTCAACCACACTACACTACCTGAAATTTCACCATTCTGGCTTTTCTGTATTTAGTGTCCAAGAATTAAATTTTAATATACTTCAATTTAATATCAAATGTTGAACAACCCACCAAATTCTGAACATTTCACTCAGTGCTAGAGATTTAAAAAGTTAATTTTTACATGGTCCCAATCTTCAAGGTGTTCATAATCTAGTGGAGGGGCAAATACTCACTCTTATTCTCACACAATCTAGGGACTGGATGACTAGCAAAACAAACAAAATGGGATGGGAATGGAGTGGAACACAGAGGACAAGGTTCTGTCTGAATATTGCTTAGTAACCACAAAGGTGGTGTGTAGCATTTTTGATATACA
Organism: Equus caballus; assembly: GCF_041296265.1. Taxonomy (NCBI): domain Eukaryota; kingdom Metazoa; phylum Chordata; class Mammalia; order Perissodactyla; family Equidae; genus Equus; species Equus caballus. The sequence goes on from NC_091691.1 coordinate 85,440,124, forward strand.
TGAACAGAGCCTCTGGAGTAGCAATTAGAAGTTCCAGTTTCAATTCTTGTAAATGCCACTGTGTCAGCAATGGCATTACATATTTTGTGATCTTAAGCATAACTCACAAATTTTGTACAGTTTAGTTTCTTTATCATTAAAATGAGAGGGCGAGACAAGTTTATTTTTGAAGGAACTTCCATAGCACGACAGCATTTTTAATGAAAAGAAATATTACAATTCATCACTACCTTCCTCATTTTGAAAATGAGATTCTGAGAGGTAAGATTGACTTGCTCAAAACCTCACAATTTACTGACAGCCAGACTAAGAGCTCTTCTCTTTACTCAGCTGCTGCCTCACTTAAAAATAATATGATTTTATTCATTAAAAATGGATTGTATAAGAAAAGGTATTTGAAAACTACTAGCAGTGACTTTAAGTTAAATTTTCTTTCTGAAAATACTGAAAATGTATTCTTTTAAAAATATAATAGCCAACGTAAGTAGGCAAGAAAAAGACTAAAGACATTCAAATTGGAAAGGAAGAAATAAAAATGTCTCTAACTTGATTGACTATATAGAAAATCCCAAAGCATATAAAAAAGAAGCTCCTAGAATCATAAATGAGCTTAACAGTGTCACAGGATACAAGGTTATTATACAAAAGTCAACCATATTTCTATATGGTAGCAATGAACGATTAGAATTTGAAATTTAAGAAATACCATTTACAATAGCATGAAAAAAGTACTTAGTTATAAATCTAACAATATACATGCAAGATCTACATCTTGAAACTGCAATACATTGATGAAAGAAATCAAAAAAGGCCTGAATAAATGGAGAGACAAGCTGTGTTCATAGATTGGAAGACTCAATATGGTCAAAATGTTGATTCTCCCAATTTGATCCATGCAATCCCAATCAAAATCCCAGCAACCTTATTTATAGACTTTATAGATATTGACAAACTAGCTCTAAAATTTAAATGGAAAGCTGGAGGATCCATCCCACCTGAATTCAAGACTTACTCTAAAGCCACATTAATCAAGACAGTATAATACTGGCAAAAGCACAGACACATACATCAGTGGAACAGAATAGAGAGTTCAGAACCGGAAATATAGTCAACTGATTTTTGACAAATATGCAATGTAAGTTCAATGGAGAAAGGATAGTCTTTTCAAAAAATGGTGCTAGAACCCACCATGGACATCTGTATGCAAACTTAGCAAAACAAAACAAAAAGCAAACCCACAACAAAACTTTGACACATACCTCAAACCTTATACAAAAATTAACTCAAAATTGATCACAGGCCTTGATGTAAAATATAAAACTCTAAAAGTTCTAGAAGAAAATCTACACGACCTTGTGTTTGTCAAAGAGAGAGAGTTTTTACATATGACACTAAAAGCACAATCTATTTTTAAAAAGTGATAAATTATACTTCATAAAAATTAAAATCTTGTGTTTTGTGAAAGATACTGTTAAGAGAATGAAAAGACAAGCTACACACCAGGAGAAAATACTTGCAAATCCAATATCTGCTAAAGGACTTGAATTCAGAATATGTAAAGAACGCTCAAAACTCTCTCTACTTTGGAAAATAGTTTGCCCATTTCTTATAAAGATACACATACATTAACCATGGCAAACCACTACTTCCACAGACAGCTTGAAACTAAGGAAACATGACTCCTAAAAGCGACATGGTACTCTGAAGTGGATCCTGGAACATAAAAAGGACATTAGTGGGAAAATTGATGAAATGTGAATAAAGCCTATTATTTAGTTATAAAGAAAACAAAACCAAAATAGACTCATTTCTTGTAGTTAGAGAGAGTGTGGATAATATTAGAATATGCACTAAATAATAGGTTAACTGCAGGAAATTTATTTTGACTGTTTAATTCACAGAATAAATTATTATGTAGTAAATGGAGATATATTGTTTAGCATTTTGTCTCCGATAGAGATTTAACATTACTGTCAAGGCAAACTAATTTTTTTTAAGAATCACAGTGATATTGACTTGTGTTAAGCACTGAGTGTGTCCAAATAGCAAATAAAATAATGGAAAACTAATGTCAAAGACTCTATTTTACACTGACTAATGTTTATTAATGTACAATTTAAAATGCAGTGGTCACAAAATTTAAACTCAGGTGCAGTCAAATATAGTGGTGTTTTTTTTCCCCTTAAATAATACATTTATTTGCTCATGATACATAAAATATTTGTGTAATGAGGAAAAAATCAAATAAAACCAGGGCACGCTAAATAAAAAAAATAATACAATGTAAGATTTTCATTGTTTTAGAACAGACTTTTTCATTATCAATCAAAATATTTTGGTATTTCCATACAGCAATGTAGTGATTTTGTTTGAAGAAGATGGGGTTTTAGCTAAGTATTCTTCATTGATGCTTTTCCTACCGTAACAGCATCTCAGTGTAACAGTTCAATGTGTTTGACCAACGGTAGTGAATACATTAAAGAGTTGTGGCAACGTGGCTTCACTTCTTGTTATGGAAGCCATCAAGAAGTACAGGTGCTAGAGTCATTCACTAGAGAAGGATTATTAAAAATGACTCAGTTTTTCAATCAAGCCAACGAATGTATAATATATATTGTTTCCCTATTGGGCATCAGAAATGATGCTGGTCACCTATAGGAGATTCAAAAGTCAAGAGGGTAATTTCTATTTCACTGCCCCTCTTCCAAATCAAGTAGTTTATATCTTAGATTCTTTCTGAGGAGATAAAGCATGCACATATGAACAAGTAGGAAATGATGGTAAAAACAGAGAGTAAATACAATTCCTAGTGTAGAAACACCTCAAAGGTTAATTATGGAAATTCAGTGACAGTCATGTAAAATCTTTACATAATTGTAAAGAGCTCTGCAAATAGTATATTATTTCATTGTTTTAGGGATATTTATTATTACATCAATGGAGAAAGAGCATGGGATTCGGTTAGACACCCTTAGCAAAGTCTGGCTCTGATGCTTACCTGATGCGTGATTCAGGTTAATTCATTTCTCTGACCCTCAGTTTCTTCATATGCAAAATGAGCATAACTTTTTACCTAATAGGGTTATTCAGATGAGGAAATGAGATAGTCTACACTGGGTACCTTGCTCAGAATCTTGCACATAACAGTTTAATAAATACTAGCCTCCTTTCTCTTCCTTGTTTTTATAAATGGGTCATCATTAGTTTGTCACTGAGATATTCTTTCTTCCTGTCTGCCTTATTTCTAGCCGGTTTTCTCAGAAGCTGAGCAGTCCAACAGACTAACCAGTCATTGGCGGAACTACCTCAAATTCTCTCTTTTTGGAAATAAGCAGGGCATAAAAAAAGTAGCCTCTGGGATTCACCTAGCATCTGCCTTTCTCTCTCTCTCCCCTCAGAGAGCGGGAGTGGTGTCCTTCAGGCTGGTGGTGGCTTAGCCAGCTTTATCTTTTCCATAGTGCCCAGCTGCCTAGGTTAGGGTCCTGCCCATGCTTCATTATTTTGAGCCCCTGGGAAAATTCTTAAATTTCTCATTGTAATGATCTCACATTGGGATTAGGGGATAAGGAAAACAAAAGTGTGTGTCAGCCTGCATAAGGAAAATTCCAGAGATATTTTTATATATAGAAATCACTAGTTTAGGATTAGGTTATGAGCATACTTTACTTTTAAATGTTAAAAAAATGAGAAATGATATTATGCTGGCCAGCAAGTCTTGGCTACAAGAAGACTTGATTTCTAAATGTTAGTTAACTCTGCTTCTCATTAAGTAAGATAAAATATGTATATATATTTGTGAGGAAGGTTGGCACTGAACCAACATCTATTGCCAGTCTTCCTCTTTTTGCTTGAGGAAGATTGTCACTGAGCTAACATCTGGGCCAATCTTCCTCTATTTTATGTGGGATGCCGCCATAGCATGGCTTGATGAGGGGTGCTGGGTCAGCAGGGGGCTCCGAACCTGCGAAGCCTAGGCCACAGAAATGGAGTGTGCAAACTTAACCACTACACCACTGGGCTGGCCCCAAGACAAAATATTTAAACTGATGATAATGTTGATCTGACCATATCTTAGGAATCGATGAAAGGTAGATCTCAGTTCTGACATAACCGCCTTAGGAAGAGGTGACACAGCTAGGAGCTGGCTCTGCTCCCCTGGACCAGAGCTGCAGGAGGGTGGAGAGCAGAGATGGTGGGACGTGCTGGGGTTGCTGCAATTGTTGACATAAACACCCCCTTTCAGAGGATGGCCTGAATCTTCTTCCTCAAACTGCCTCTGAATAAAAACTTTGCAGACCTGGGGGTCTCAAAGGAGCCACTGACATGGCATTTACAGAGAGCAACATCGTCCCAAGGGGAAGAATGCTGGGACTCCTGGACAGCAGTGCTCTGGGCTCGGGGCAGAGAATGGGACCAATTCCTCCTGTGTTCACTACACCAGTAAGTAGGATTCATTCCTGTTTTTAAGTGCCTTATGTGGAAAATGTTCAATTTGATAGTTAGATGTTGTGTATTGGTTTGATATGATTTCAAATCCACTTGTTTGTAACCAAGACAAAAAAAAGTTATTTTTAGAAGTTGTTTTTGAGATCAAAGTGATGTGCGCTGTGTCAGGATGTCATCATCTCATCTGTTATCACTGACAAGCACTCAGGAGCTCAGCTGATGAACATGCTGGGGGCCTTATCCGTAAGAAGATGTAGAGAAACAACTATGACAAGGACACATTTAGACTATAAATATCACAAGTTTGTGAAGATATTGTGTGAGCCAGGCGACTCTTTCCTGACCTAAATAGCTCTCCGAAGAGCTTGGGGCATTGGGCTCCAGCCATGGTGAAGGCGAATCCTTTACAGCAGTAGTGAAAGCCCTGTAGCAGCCCCAGAAGATCACCTTGCCCATCCACAGTGGCGTTGTCGTTCCCTAGCAATGCACTCGAGCAACAAAGTACTTTGGTTTTGCACTGGCAGCTGGACGTCAGCTCTGGGTTGGCTAAGCCACCGCTCCCGTGTGCCAATCTACATGAAGGTATGCGTCAAATTAAATTTGGACTTTATTCTTTTCATCACCCCTTGCCTGGGACAATAGTGTGATTAATCTGTCATAGGTTTGGACTGTTATGTTATTTCCTTATAGGCTTATTAAGAGACATTATCCTGTATGGTACTGGCTTGTGAAATCATTTTAATTACTACAGTGAACCTGTGTTAAATAAACCGTTGGCAAAGACAGTCCGAGTCTCTGAACATAATTTTGCTGCCCGAAATGAAACATTAGAGATAGCTGAATCAGGGAGAATTAAAATATACTATTTTTCCATATCATTTGTTAAAATAGGCTGCTTTACGTCCGATTTAGCTTTTTACCCTCTTCCACACTGCATAGCAGTCAAGACTAACTCGGTACACGCTTCAGTTTGTTGGTTTTGAAGACGGCCCTGGGCCCAGGCAGCAATCGAGGGAGAGACCCTGTAGCTGACATTCTGTGTTTGTGGCTCTGAAATCTCTTTAAGTTCTCTAATTTTCTGATTGAATGAAAGAATTCAGTGTATGTTTGTTTGTTTCATTTGTGCGTCAAAGACCACACCGCTTTCCCCTACATCAGTGTCTAAAGGACACAGTGGTGCCAGGATCAAGGGAAAGGTATGTCACTATTGAAACAAAACTAAACGGCAAAAACCTGATTCCATCTCTGAAGCCTTTGAAAGTGCTCAGAAGTTTCTTTAAGCATCTTCACAAATATCTATCAGCTTCTCTCATTCCTCTAACTAAACTGGGTTTCCCTTCGGCCTCAGTCTTTAAATTTAATAAGAAACTCATTCAACTGTGTTGTTTTTTCAGGCTTATTTTGGGTATTGCATTACAGCAAAGACTGGCTCATTTTCTTTAAAAGGGTGGGTTTGTGTTCTTTGTGAAGTATCACAGGAAGCGAGGATCAGTCGTTTGTTTATTTTACGGGTTACGTGGATCCGTGGAGACAGTCTAGATATTCTTCCCCACTTTCTGAGGCAAATTGCTTTCATGTGTTTCCGTTGAACCATTTGACAGAAGACTATTAGCTTCTATTTGCCTTTTAACTGTAATTTCTTTCGTATCTTTTTAATTTGTTTCTTTACCACCACCTTCTTTGTTTTTCTCACCATTCCTGCCTTCAATGACTCTAGACAAATCAAAAGCCTCTCTCTGTTCTTCTTATTCTTTACATCTATTTGGCACACAACAATGATTATCACTCCCTTCTTATTTCTTTAAGGATTACTTCTCTTGTTACTTCTTTGGAAACTTAAAACACTATTCTATATCTCTTCCTATCTCTGGGGTTATTTTTTCTTTGACAACTTTTCTTGTCCCTTCTTTTCTCCCCATCCCCCAACTCTGGCTGTGAGTTCAATGTCCTCATTTATAATATGAGACAGATTTATGCAATAGCTTTGTGGTAAAAAGACCATGAGATCCAGTATCAGAAAGACAAGCATTTGAATCCTGGATCTTTGACCTTGGGCAAGTTATTTGACTTCTCCAGTCTTAGTTTCCCCACAGTAGAAAACAGTAGAGTAATATTTATAGGAGAGAGTAGTTACAAGACTTATTAGTTACAAGGCTTATATCAGATCCTGTACATGCAGTGCTGGGCACTGGGCCTGACACATAGTAAGCACTCAATGAATGAGACAGTAGTGTCCAGTGAAAGATTCCTTGATTCAAATGACATCATCCCTGTTAATGATTCCCAGACCTCTTCCCAGACATCATCAGCCCTAATGTCTAACTCTCAGCTCAGTCGTGGAGCTTCCAGTGTCTACAGCAACATGTCAAAAATCAACATGCCCCACATTAGTTGAATTAAGGAAATTCTGGAGAACTCTGACTGATAGTGTCTTAGTAAGAATTCCTTTGATAATGTCCTTTTTGGGTTGACATTTTCAGGCAAATACCATCTTATAATGAGATGGTCTTTCTTTGGTCTTCAAACTGTTTCCTAAAGCAATGGAAGGTTGAATACTTTAAATATAAAGCTGACCATTGCAACTTGATTATAATGTAGTGGTTTGAGTCTAGGTCTCAAGGCAACATTTGAAAATTGAAGGTAGCCATATTATCATTTTAAAGGACTTTTGGGTTACTTACGCCTGAGCCACCTTTGCCGATATATATACACACACATGTATATATATATGTACACATACACACACATATATACATGCACATATAAACATACACACACACACATATATGTACCTCCAATTTATTTCAAGGAATTGGTTCACGCACTATGTGATTGCTGGGGCTGGCCAATCTGTCAGGTAGGCTGGAACTTTTCATAGGTGTAGATGCTGCAGTCCCGAGGCAGAATGTCTTCCTTTTCAGAGAGACCTTAATTTTGCTTTTAAGGTCTTCTGACTGATGGGATGAGGCCCACTCACATTGTTAAGAATAATCTACTTTGCTTAAAGTCTAGGGATAGTAGATGTTAACCACACCTACAAAATACCTTCACAGCAACACCTAGATTAGTGTTTAATTGAATTAATGAGTACCATAGCCTAGCCAAGTTGACACATAAAACTGACCATCACTGACACCAACAAATTTTCCCCAGGAACCAACTCTACTTTCCATTGTTTACATTTCAAAAAATTTGAGAATTCTTGATTTAAGACTCTATTTGAAACAACTCATTGAATGCTCTTGTTTTTTCCCAAATTTCTGTGAATTTATTCCCTATGACAGACATGTATTACGTGACTGGGGTGTACTGAGCACTGCCAAGGTCTAAGGATGCACATGTAAATGTGACACCGCATCTCTCCTGGGGGTGGTTCTCTCTGCCATCAGCCTTGAGTAGACTCCCAGCACCTATTGCTGGAATTATTGCAATAGAACCATCCAATCTGATGTTATCTCTCCCTTGTTCTCTTCCTTTTGCTGTTCGAGGATTGATTGCTTGGTTTAACAGACTGCCAAGGATCAGCATTAATTTGTGGGATTGATCTCAACCATTATTCCTTCTTCAGACAGACAGAAAATTTCTGTGTGAGTGAGTAAACTTGTGTTTACATAGCTACACGTATGCACATATTTACTTAACTGTTTAAATTCATATTCATACTCAAAGCATTTATTCATAGTGGATTTGTATTCAATTTGTATTCTTATATATGAGAGTATTATTGAAACAAAAATTAAATTTGCTTGAACCAATTTAACAGCAAACAAATTTTCATTTACATGTTGCTAACCTAGTTTTCTTTCAGCTCTCAAAGATCTACCAGTGGTTCACAAACTCATAACCCCTACATGTGGAAGAATTAATTTTTAAATGAATGAATGAATATGATACTTCATCTAGAGATCTTTCTCGATTTAAGAGTCTGAGTATTTTTCCACTACCATTACTAAGTCTAAATATCAGTGTCTTCCTAAGGGGCTAATTTGCAAGGGGAAGAATGAGGAACAGCAGGGCTATTATAAGCTGCAAAGTCAATTTACTTATTTAACTATTGCTAAGGGCAGGAGGAAAAACCAAGCCAAAATGGTCCGTGCTTTTGCATAGCAACATGGCAATTAGAATATGGGCCTGGCTCCCCAATTTAAAAATTGGAGAAAAAATAAAACAGGATAAAAAGACATGCAAAGGAAAAGCTGAAATGGAGTAGCATCTTCAAGACAATTATTAAGATAGAAGAGCTATTGACTCAGTAAGATGCTATTCAGTTCATTGCTTTTCCCTTAAAAAAAAACTTTTCTATTTTGATAAAATAATATAACAATTCACTTTTGGCCTCCCTTTACAATCTATCTCCTTGGTAATATGAACTGTCTTAACAGAGAGAAAATGCTAATAAAAAATAAATTCTTATACGACAAGTACTGTTCCTTTTTGTCCATTCCTTTTTCTACTACAGGATGTTGACTCCATTAATCTGATACCTAGGAACGGTACAACTGTGAATGTTTTCAAGGACTTGCAGTGAGCTAATAATTATTGATGTAAAATTCTTTTCATATATGATTAGCAAGCATTTATTATTTCCATATCGTAGGGAATGACCCAATGTTAACTTCTTTGAGTAGTTACAATAAATTTTTTATAAAGAATAATTCTGGGCAATAAATTCGTTTTCTAGGCACTGCCCAGGTAGCAGCTACAGACTGTTTATTGTTATATTAGTTCATGGCGACCTTAACCGAGATGGAACATCTCATAGTTTATGTCCTACCCCAAGCAGTAGTGTTTAAATTTCTTAACCCTTTGTTATTTCAAATAACTCAACCATCCATCAAGGCTAAATGTTATTCAAATAAAAATTAATTATTGGAGGAAAAAGGGGATGGGAATGTTACATAAAGGCAGCCTTTGGCTTCCTCCTGGCAAGTTTATATAAACCTTATTATTATTATTTTTTAGCTTTGAAGCTCTGAAACAGCTTCTAGGATCTTTTAGCTGGGAGTGTATTTTTGAAAAATATATTCATCACTATAAAACGAAACGACAAAACAGCTATTTGGAAGTCATAATAATAAAGTTACGGTGGGTACAAATCTCAATCCACAAGCTCAGTTTAAAAAGCACATGTTAAAATATTCTTTAAATAAGCCTAATTCTAACTTTTGGCCCCCCCATGGGCATCGGTTCCTTTTCACAGGGCCACCTTAAGGTCTTCGGGCTTAGGAAGGGTCACAACTTCGGGGAACAGTCTTGATCATTGACAAGACACCCTCATTTTCTTTCCTGTTGGGTCTCTTTGAGTTTTGTGGCCCTGCGTGTTTTGGAACACACTGTCGCCTTTGGTGTGTCTAGAACGCCAGGTGCCCAGTGCTGATTCTCAATAGGTGCCCTACAGACTCACACCACTGAGGTCTGACCACCCACTGGGGATGCGGTGGGAGACAGCACAGTCCCACACCACTCTCCAAACTCACAGACCTCTGCGCCCTTTGGAACGTCAGACATGGAGTTCTTTGGAGCCCCTAGGAACGTCTCTTCACTTCTTACGGTGCCTCAGAGGCAGCCTCCGTCTCCTCTGCAAAGGACTTAAGCTTTACAAAGAACTTTTCAAAGAACTGAGACTTGAAAGATCTGTGCATTCCAAAAGCCTGGACACAAGAAATTAAAGATCCAAGCTACCTTGAAATGAGTTGTGGAGCGAGGGGAAAAATAATTAATTCATTAATATTAAATGAATTACCTTTTCAATATTAATATTTCAATGAATCAATATGTCGACAAATTATCCTTCCAAAAAATTTTTTATCTGTGTGCGAAAAGGGCAGAGCGACTCTTGTGATTTTCCAACACTTCTAACGCCTCTCTTCCGGTTTCAGTTTGTTCTTTTCCTTAATGTGGCTGGTCATATGAACCCGAACCAACGCTGAAGCAAAAGACAAAGCGTCTTTTAGTCCATTAAACAGATGTTTCTATTCAAATTAAGACTCAAGGGAAAGTGAGCAAAATAAATAAATACACCCTCGGTATAGATAGCATAAGGTTTACCTGATAAGCAGTATAAAATCTCTCAACCATAAAGCCGGAGGAAGAGAAGATAAAGTATTTCAGTGGTCATAATCCTGAGCAGAGGAGTAGCTGTGATAAAATAATAAAAGTGACAGCTAAGTATAGAGGAAGTTTATGATTCCAGACTGTTCTTGACTTGAAATATTCATACCATGACTTGAAATATTCATGTTTTTGTATCTTGCCTATTCTTTTCATTAATTCATAACGTGTTAGCAAGTACATCTGCATGTATTTTTCAGTGATGTGAGGCATCCTCCATGTATTGTCTCCCGCATTTAGCTTCTAAGGAGAGAATCAACATTTAGTGAGTTTTGCTCTACCCTGGGTGCTTGCTGGTGACTTCAAGTATGTTACCTTATTCCATCCTCACAACCAGCACATGAGGAAGGGATGAATATTCTCACATTACAGAAATGGCAACCACGGCGAAAGCAGGTTCAACAGCTTGCTGAGCTCGTGTAGATCGGTACTCCTCTCTGGGCTGATGAGCAAAATCAAAACATTTTGACTTCGTTGTGTACTGAAGTTTTACAGGTTTTCAATACTGCTGACTCATCCATCAAGTGAAAAGTTGCTAAGCTTAAGGGTGTGTTATGTACTTTATTTAGATATTCCCAACTTAACTTTAAAACAATTTATTGACCTATAATCCTAGAACTAGACCGTTTCTAATACATACCTGGTTGTGAATATTAATTGACATTTCTTAAAAATACAGATATTTGGGGAAGACCTACTGAATCAGAATCTCCAGGTGATTTTCATGACTTTCATGGTCAGACTAGTTTGCAGATGCTGTCTTGGGCCGGGCTGAGTGGTACCAGGCAAGGGCCACGTTTATAAATCCTGTCCCCTGAACCCTGCCCCCTGTTACACCGCGCTGCTCCCATTACAACTGTGCTGGGCTGGGAAAAAGCCTCAGTTTCCTCTTAACACATTGAGTCTGCTAAATTTTGACTAGAGTACATGAAATAACAAAATCTAAAACCTCTGATGTTTAATACAAGAAAGAGAATTTTTAGGTAAACCCAGGGCTTGATGTTTATCTTTCTTTTGGATTTCTTTACTTCATTCACCTCTGACACCAACACCACCTCTGTGATGCCAAGGGAATCACATGCTTCCCACCAGCAGGTGTTCAAATGGGAACCCTGTCCTCATATTTCTTTTAAGCTCAAATAAGACAGGTAGAGATTTTTAAAACAACTTTTCTAGATTTTAAGGGAAGAGAAAAGAATGAGGGGTGCGGTGGGATGGGACAAAAGGATACAGAAAGGCAAGATCCCCTGTAGATCTGTTCCATCTCATATGCTGCCTACAACTTGAGCTTTCAAGGGTTCTTATAACTCCCCTACATTTCCAATTTCTTAGCATGCCTTCCAGTGTCATTTTAGGATCTGGCGTTTGGAATTGGCTCAGTGCCTTTTGATTCTGTGATCAAGAGGAGGAGAGTCCTGGCTGGCTGGCTGTCTCACTTTGTTGAAACCTCTGGATAGAGACATGTATCTAATCTCTAGGTAACTGCGATGTGAGTGGCTTTATTCTCCATGGGTGTGCCAGTATCCTATGTCTAAGGGGTGGCTCCACCCTTATATGCTCAGAAGTACAAAACCTTAAGGGTGTTGTAGGTACCATGAGTACAGTGATCATATTCTCCAGGAGAAAGGAGAAGCTTCCCTCCAAGAGATCCCTCTCCCCTCCTGTTAATTATGGTGGTTATCATCCTGTCCGCACTCTATGAGGATGACTACATATTCACGCCTTCCTCCACAGCCTGGTTTCCTTGAGAGAAATTACTCTTGCATTGCTGAGGCCCTGGGATCCTCCCTCCACAGCTTCCATGACCTCTAAATAGAACTACCTCTCAACTCTTCACCTAACAAAGCAAACTTCCTGACTTCTCAAGGCTGTGGGACCAAGTTTCACTCTGAGGTTTCCAAAACATTGTCTTCGATTCTCACCAACTCCTGTCTTCCTACGTCATTGACAAAGGCCACTAGTTGGGAGCTAACCATAACTGCTGCCCTGGCCCAGTTTTGCCACAGAGGAGAATCCACTACTTCATGTCCCACTTCTATTTCTTTAGCACTAAGACACTGAGGAAGGATAACAGGTCCCAGAACCTTCTGGAATGGTGTTACCATTGTCACTGCCTCTGTTGCTGCCCTGGACGCTCCTGTTAGAGCCTGGTGGTTGCCGGAGCTGTGGTCACTAGAACCCAGGGAAGTGTTATCCTGTTAGAAATGACCCTCGAGTGGACAGAATCACTCAATCATACATCAGAGAAGTGACATGGGGGTCCTTACTGCATATAGGGGTAACTTCAAATCAGTTGTTTACCTACGTGCTCTTGGCTACCCCCTTGGTCTGCCACGGTTTTACCTCTCTGATCGCCTGTTAGATTTGCCTTCCACTTTTGCATTTTGGCTCATCAGCTTCTCTCCTTCTTAGCTCCTGCTTCCCTTGTTTTCTTCTTCCCTCTTATTCCAATAACCACCTAATTCATTTCATAACACCCAGTCTTATTCTTTCAAATCTACCTTCTACACTATGACTGGAGTAATTTTTCTAAGGTTTAAACACGAAGGTATAATCTTCTGCTCACAATATTTACATGACTCCCTTGTGCCTACAAGATGAAGCCAAAGCTCTTTTATATGCTGTTCAAAGCCCCTCACGCCCCTCTCTAGAGCCTGTTCTCTCTCTTCCATACCAACACTTGAGCCATAACAAACTCTTTTTAATTCTCACCACACACCACACAATTGCACATGCTCTTACCTCTTCCGAGAATGCACATCTCTCTCCTGCCTTCCTAGAAAATGCCTTTTGATCATTAAAACCCTGTTCAGGCAGTACCTTTTACGTGAAGTGCTCCCTGCCCTCTACACTGTATTGCTTTCTCCACTGTTATACGTCTTGTATAGACTGCTTTTTTATGCATTATACAGCACAGTTCTATTTGTTTATGAATCTTTCCTTACCAGACTTTGTCTATGAAAGTGGAGATGATGTCCTTCTCAGCATGATGCTGGGAAGACAGTAGACACAGGACTAAACTTCAGTACCTACTCTGGGCTAAACTGAACACCAAGCAGAGTGCCTTGGGCATTGGACAAGACTCCTGTCTCCATTGAGGCCTCAAGACCTGATCTATCCTAGCAGTCAGACCTGTGAGGTATGGATTGACATTTCCAATTCTAACCCACCTCTTGCCAACATACACTGGTAGAAGACAGGGAAAGACAACTTCTCCCCAGAATTTCTTGAATGTTGAGCATTAGAATTATTAGAAAAATCAAATGCTCACTCCTCTTCTCTTACTTGCTACTAATATCCTAAAATGGCCACCAACACTTCACAGAAACTGACACTATTATCTTTAGCCCCGGTTGTTTTCAAAAGTTATTATATTCGTGGAAGTTCTATCCTGGTCTGTCTTACACATGTGTCTACACTTCTCTGTGGATGATTCTACTGGAAATTTTTGGGCAGAGTATTACTCTTTATGGGCTTCACAAGTTGGTCTTGTGTTATAAATCCATTACTTATATGAAAGAAGCTAGGAGATGTTGCAGCAGGCTATTTACTAGGAGTGTTGTATTGACTGCACTCCTTTCCCAGGACCTTTGAAATAGCACCCACAGACCACTTCCACTCAGGGTGGAAGACCTATCATGACCTCCTGGTGGCTGTCTCTTTCCTCCTTTAGGGAATATTCTTCTCATCCTGTGTTCTATTCTTTTCTTTTCCTTCAAAATTTCGAAAGTTCTGCTCATGCTGCACTTTGACCTGCCAAATCATGCTGCTTGTCCACTTTATGCTTTTGGTAGCATCATAGACTTTTGGTCTTACCCTTTAGCCATCACTTTATTTTCTAATTTCCCAAAATCTTTTATTTTTTTTGAGGAAGATTAGCCCTGAGCTAACATCTGGCAATCCTCCTCTTTTTTTTCCGAGGAAGACTGGCCCTGAGCTAACATCCGTGCCCATCTTCCACCTTATTTGTGGGACACCTACCACAGCATGGCTTGCCATGCGGTGCCATGTCCGCACCTGGGATCTGAACCAGCAAACCCTGGGCCACTGAAGCTGAACGTGCACACTTAACCGCCGCGCCACCAGGCCGGCCCTCTCAAAATCTTTATAAAAATTTTTTTGATATACCCAAGAAACTGGTGTAAGCGCTTAAAGAGTAAACGCCCTCAGATAATACATGTAACTTCAAAAGAGTCTTCAATGTCTAACCCAAGAGAATGTCCAGTGGTGGGACTATCTAGTGAGACGAGCAAGTGTTGGGTAGGAGTTTTTGCTTTTTTCTGTAGGAAGCAAACTTCTAATTACTTTTATATTATATGAAATAATCCACTTTCCCCCAAACATACTTATGTCATGGCACCGACAGAAAATGACATTATTTGCATATAACAATGGTATAATCAGGTGAAGCCGCTCGTGGATAGAAGCAACCAGCCTGGGACTCTGGCCACCACAGCCATCCTCATAGTCCGTGAAGAAGATTAACATCTCAGCACACCTGTAACCACACTGGTTGAAAGGCTCTACGTCAACAACTGTCCACCCAACTATGTGTTAGGACAGTCATTATCTCGACAGTTAGTATTGCTTATTTTGAAGTGATAGGAGAAGAAGCTCCAATATTTACTATTCCTAGAAATTCTGCTGTGATACAAAGCTTCCTGAAAATTTCCTCATGCGCTTCGAGGAAGCCAGTCTAGTCCTACAATAAAAGCGTTCTTTACCATTCTCACTATCTATTATTGGTTTTTGGTCATTTTAAGCACATTTGTATATTTGCAGGAGAAAGGTTTAAAAATACATCATATGGAGAGTCTTTAAGTACAATCAACCTTGAAAAGAGAATAACCTGGAGCAAGATAGTGAAAGGCTATCATCTAATGGGGGCCCCAAATTCTTACAGAATGCTTTAGAAAGCTGAGCAAGAACCAATAGTTTAAAATTTAATAGAGAGAAATAATTTAGGTTCAATATTTTTAAAAGGGAATAAAAAGCAATAGAGAAGAACTAGGTATCTTAGAAGGAGTGAACATTCCTTCATCAAAAATATTTATAAAGTTGCTGGAAGACAATTAGGGGTTCTGAAGAGGAGCTTGCCCAGAGTATGTGTTTGGTTGATGTATGTGACATGTGATTCCATAATGCCCTTAACTGTCATCTTCGCTTGGTGTATTTAACATGTTACATCGGTTAGTGATTGGTAGTGAGTAGTCTCATGTTCTGCTTCCTGAAGTATTTCTTTGAAAATATTTAGGAAATCTGTTAGCATTCCTAAAGTTCTAAGATCTTAGCATTAAAAGATTTATTAAAAGGGAAAAAACTAACAAGTGGTGTCCAGAAATAGGATAAAACAGTCTGAGAAAAATGAGCAATAACGAATATATTTTTAGAAATGAGTTGAACAAAAACAATGAGCTTCATGAATTATATATTGGCCAGAGGGTATGATGAGAGGGAAAACATTTGTATTAAAAACTCATATTGGTACAGTTTCCTCAGATGTCAGAAGTCATCTTCGGGAAAATTGCTAATATTTGGTTAGCAAATATTACGATTTATTGAACATAAACCTATTGATTGAATACCCTAGAGGAGCAACAAAGATGTCAGTATTCAGGACAACAGGCAAGCGGCACTGACTGATCATTAATTATAAGCATGTGTGAAAGACAAGGCAGGCTCACTGAGGTGGGGACATTGTCTCTCCTGTTCACAAAGCATTTCTGAAGGCTAGCAGAGGGCTTGAGAGAGACAATTGTTCAATAAATCTTTGGGAAACAGATAAACGAGTAGATGTTGTGCCAAGGGGTACAGGACGACTGAAAAGGTCTCTAGTTATCTTCCCATGATTTCCACAATTTATGCAGCTTCTTCTTCAGCATAAATGTTCTCCCCAAGTCCAAGCTCATGTTATATCTTTTCCTTTTTTTTTTAATTTTTATTTTTTTCGGATGTACATCATATTTCGAATTCTGTGTACATTACATCATGTTCACTACCCGAACACTAATTATAGTGCATCCCCTCACATGTGACCCTAATCACCCCTTTTGCCCTCCCCCCTACCCCCTTCCCCAATGGTAACCACCAGTCCAATCGCCAATGCTATGTGGTTTTTTTTTTGTCATTTTTATCTTCTACTTATGAGTGAGATCATATGGTATTTGACTTTCTCCCTCTGACTTATTTCACTCAGCATAATGCCCTCAAGGTCCAACCATGTTGTCACAAATGTCCGGATTTTGTCATTTCTTATGGCTGAGTAGTAGTCCATCGAGTATAAATACCACATCTTCTTTATCCATTGGTCCCTTGATGGGCACCTAGGTTGCTTCCAAGTCTTGGCTATTGCGTATAATGCCGCAATGAACATACGGGTGCAAGTATATTTATGCCTTTGTGTTTTCAAGTTCTTTGGATAAATACCCAGCAGTGGAATAGCTGGATCATATGGTAGATCTATTTTTAATTTTCTGAGGAAACTCCATACTGCTTTCCATAGTGGCTGCACCAGTTTGCACTGCCACCAGCAGTGAACAAAGGTTCCCTTCTCTCCACACCCTCTCCAACATTTGTTGTTTCCTGTCTTGTTAATTATAGCCATTCTGACTGGAGTGAGGTGATGCCTAATTGTAATTCTGATTTGCATTTCCCTGATAGCTAATAATGTTGAGCATCTTTTCGTATGCCTGTTGGCCATCTGTATATCTTCTTTGGAGAAATCTCTGTTCAGATCTTTTGCCTATTTTCTAATTGGATTGTTGGTTTTTTTGTTGTTGAGCTGTATGTGTTCTTTGTATATTTTGGATATTAACCCCTTATCTGGTATGTGGTTTGCAAATATCTTCTCCCAATTGTTAGGTTGTCTTTTTGTTTTGTTGATGGTTTCCTTTGCTGTGCAGAAACTTTTTAGTTTGATGTAGTCCCATTTGTTCATTTTTTCTTTTGTTTCCCTTGCCCGGTCAGACATGGGACTTGAAAATATGCTGCTCAGACCAATGTCATAGAGCGTACTGCCTATGTTTTCTTCTAGAAGTCTCATGGTTTCGGGTCTTACATTCAAATCTTTAATCCATTTTGAGTTGATTTTTGTGCATGGTGTAAGGGAATGGTCTACTTTCATTCTTTCGCCTGTGGCTGTCCAGTTTTCCCAACACCATTTATTGAAGAGACTATCCTTTCTCCATCGTATGCTCTTGGTTCCCTTGTCAAATATTAGCTGTTTGTAAACGTGTGAGTTTACTTCTGGGCTCTCAATTTTTTTCCATTGATCTGTGTGTCTGTTTTTGTGCCAGAACCATGCTGTTTTGGTTACTATGGCTTTGTAGTATAATTTGAAATTGGGGAGTGTGATACCTGCAGCATTGTTCTTTTTTCTCAGGAATCCTTTGCCTATTTGGGGTCTTTTGTTGTTCCACATAAATTTTAGGATTCTTTGTTCTATTTCTGCAAAAAATGTTGTTGGAACTTTGATAGGGATTGCGTTGTATCTATAGATCACTTTATGAAGTATGGACATTTTAACAATATTAATTCTTCCAATCCAAGAGCATGGAATATCTTTCCATTTCTTTATGTCTTCTTCGATATCTTTCAACAATGTTTTATAATTTTCGGTGTACAGATCTTTCACTTCTTTCGTTAAGTTTATTCCTAGGTATTTTATTCTTTTTGTTGCAATTGTAAGTGGGATTGTATTCTTAATTTCTCTTTCTGCTACTTCGTTGTTAGTGTATAGAAACGCAACTGATTTTTGTACATTGATTTTGTATCCCGCAACTTGACTGTATTCCTTTATTATTTCTAAAAGTTTTTTAGTGGACTCTTTAGGGTTTTCTGGATATAAAATTGTGTAGTCTGCAAAGAATGACAGTTTCACTTCTTCTTTTCCAATGTGGATCGCTTTTATTTCTTTTTCTTGCCTGATTGCTCTGGCTAGGACTTTCAATACTATGTTAAATAAGAGTGGTGACAGTGGGCATCCTTGTCTGGTTCCTGTTCTTAGAGGGATAGCTTTCAGTTTTTCTCCTTTGAGAATGATATTTGCTGTAGGTTTGCCATATATGGCCTTTATTATGTTGAGGTATTTTCCTTCTATACCCATTTTATTTAGAGTTTTTATCATAAATGGATGCTGTATCTTGTCAAATGCTTTCTCTTCATCTATTGAGATGATCATGTGATTTTTATTCTTCATTTTGTTAATGTGGTGTATCACGTTGATAGATTTGTGGATGTTGAACCATCCCTGCATCCCTGGAATGAAACCCACTTGATCATGATGTATGATCTTTTTAACGTATTGTTGTATTCGATTTGCTAGTATTTTGTTGAGGATTTTTGCATCAATGTTCATCAGTGATATTGGCCTGTAATTTTCTTTTTTTGTGTTGTCCTTGTCTGGTTTTGGTATCAGGATAATGTTTGCTTCGTAGAAGGAGTTAGGAAGCCTCCTCTCCTCTTCAATTTTTTGGAAGAGTTTGAGAAGGATAGGGATTAAGTCTTCTTTGAATGTTTGGTAGAATTCACCAGGGAAGCCATCTGGTCCTGGACTTTTATTTTTTGGGAGGTTTTTAATTGCTGTTTCGATCTCCTTACTGGTGATCGGTCTATTCAAATTTTCTACATCTTCTTGGTCCAGTTTTGGAAGGTTGTATGTTTCTAAGAATTTATCCATTTCTTCTAGATTATCGAATTTGTTGGCGTATAGCTTTTCATAGTATTCTCTTATTATCTTTTGTATTTCTGAGGTGTCCGCTGTAATCTTTCCTCTTTCATTTCTGATTTTACTTATTTGAGCCTTCTCTCTTTTGTTCTTGGTGACTCTAGCTAAGGGTTTGTCAATTTTGTTTATCTTTTCGAAGAACCAGCTCTTGGTTTCATTAATTTTTTCTATTTTTTTTTTAGTCTCTATTTCATTTATTTCTACTCTGATTTTTATTATTTCCTTCCTTCTGCTGATTTTGGGTTTTGTTGGTTGTTCTTTTTCCAGTACCTTTAGGTGCACTTTTAGATTGTCTTTTTGGGATTTTTCTTCTTTATTGAGGTAGGCCTGAATTGCTATAAACTTCCCTCATAGAACCGCTTTTGCTATATCCCACAGATTTTGGCATGTCGTGTTTTCATTTTCATTTGTCTCCAGGATTTTTTTTATTTCTTCTTTGATTTCTTCATTGACCCAATCATTGTTCAGCAGCATTTTGTTCAATCTCCACATTTTTGTGGCTTTTCTGGTTTTCTTTCTGTAGTTGATTTCCAGTTTCATACCTTTGTGGTCAGAAAAGTTGCATGGTATTATTTCGATCTTCTTAAATTTATTGAGACATTTTGTGGCCTAATATGTGATCAATCCTGGAGAATGTTCCATGGGCATTTGAAAAGAATGTGTATTCTGTGGTTTTTGCATGGAATGTTCTGTATGTATCTACTAAGTCCGTCTGGTCTAATGTGTCCTTTAAGGCGAGTGTTTCCTTACTGATCTTCTGTTTGGATGATATATCCATTGGTGTAAGTGGATGTTAAAGTCCCCTACTATTATTGTGTTACTGTCTATTTCTCCTCTTATGTCTGTTAATAATTGCTTTATATATTTAGGTGCTCCTATGTTGGGTGAGTAGATATTTACAAGTGTTACATTTTCTTGTTGGATTGTTCCCTTTATCATTATGTAGTGCCCGTCTTTGTCTCTTATTACAGTTTTTGATTTAAAGTCTATTTTGTCTGATATAAGTATTGCTACCCCCACATTCTTTTCTTTGCCATTTGCATGGAATATCTTTTTCTATCCTTTCACTTTCAGTTTTTGAGTGTCTGTAGGTCTGAAGTGTGTCTCTTGTACGCAGCATATACATGGATCTTGTTTTTTCACCCAGTTGGCCACCCTATGACATTTGATTGGAGCATTTAGTCCATTGACATTTAAAGTAGCTATTGATAAATATGTATTTGTTGCCATTTTGTCACTTTTTCTTTTTTGGGGGTGTTTTAGTAGTTCTTCTCAGTTCCTTTCTTTTTCTCTTGCTCTCTTCACTTGTGGTTTGATGGCTATCTTTAGTAATATGTTTGATTTCTTTTGTCTTACTTTTTTTCCTGCTTGTTATAGGTTTCTGGTTTGTGGTTACCGTGAGGATCCTATTTAATATACTATGCATATAACAGTCTATATTGAGTAGATGGACTCTTTAGCTTGACTTCTTTCTAAAAGCTCTACTTTTTCACTCCCCTCCTCCCACATTATATGTTTTTCACATCATATATAGTCATTTGTTTAGTGTGTGTCTATCCGTTATATATGTATATGTCTATATCCTCTTATCATTGAAATAGGTGATTTTAGTACATTTGTCTTTTAACCTTCATATTATCTTCACAGGTAGTTGATCTGCTGCCTTTACTATACTTTTACCTTACAAGTGATTTTATTGCCTGCTTTTTCTTGTTGTTGTTTTGGGTTTTTTGATAATTGTTTTTTCTTTTATCTCTATTTGTGGTCATTGCTTTCCCACTTAAATAAGTCCCTTCATTCTTGTAGAACTGGTTTCTTGGTGGTAAACTCCTTTAATTTTTGCTTGTCTGGGAAGCTCTTTAACTCTCCTTCCATTCTGAATGACAGCCTTGATGGATAGAGTATTCTTGGTTGTAGGTTTTTTCCTTTTAGCACTTCAAATATGTTGTGCCATTCTCTTCTCGCCTGTAGGGTCTTGACTGAGAAGTCTGCTGACAGCCTGATGGGCTTCCCTTTATATGTCACTTGTGGCCTTTCTCTTGCTGCTTTTAGGATTCTCTCTTTGTCTTTAATTTTAGACATTTTGATTATAATATGTCTTGGTGTGGGCCTCTTTGGGCTTCTCTTGTCTGGAGCTCTCTGTGCTTTCTGAACTTGGATGTCTGTTTCCTTCCTCAGGTGAGGAAAATTTTCCTCTATTATTTCAACAAATAAATTTTCTGCCCCTTTGTCTCTCTCTTCTCCTGCTAGGACCCCTATAATCCAAATGTTAGCATGCTTGATATTGTCCCAGAGTTCCCTTACACTGTTCTCATTCTGTCTAATTCTTTTTTCTATTTTCTGTTCTGCTTGGGTGATTTCTTCTAATCTTTGGTCTAGCTCGCTGATCTGTTCTTCTGCTTCCTCTACTCTGCTATTGAGTCCCTCTAGTGAATTTCTCATTTTGAGTGTTGTATTCTTCATTTCTGATTTTTTTTTTTATATCTTCCAGTTCTTTGCTGATGTGCTCACTGTGTTCATCCATTCTTCTCCGCATATCTGTGAGCATCCTCATTATATTTTGTTTGAATTCTTTGTCAAGGAGGTCGCTAGTTTCTGTTTCACTTAGTTCTTTTTCTGGTGTTTTGTAGTGTTCCCTTGCTTGGAAAGTATTCCTTTGCCTCCTCATTATACCTCTTTCTCTGTGCTATTTTCTTTGTACTAGGTGAGTCGGCTATGTCTCCTGATCCTGGAGAAGTGGCCTTATGTATGAGATGCCTTATGAGGCCCAGCAGTGTGCTTCCCTCTTGTCACCAGACCATAAGAACCAGGAGTGACCCCTTTGTGGGCTACCTGTGTTCTTCTGCTGTGGCAGGGTTGCTCCCACAGCAGGTACCCAGGGAGTCTGATCTTTCCTTCCCCGTCCAGCTGTTTGTAAATCTGGTTTGGAGGGGCCTCAGCACTGTTGGCTACACAGTGTATTAGCACACTCTTATTGCAATTGTCCTCTTAGTTGGGTTGGTACCCAGTGTAGCTGGTTGCTACGCTCAGGGGCTTACAGTTGTGATAGGCCTGAGGCCAACAAGGCTGTTGTCAGTTCTCTTAGGAGTGCAGCTGAGAGGGACTAGCCCTTGGCATGGAGGCACTCAGTTGTTTCAGGCTTTGGAAGGTGGGGCTGATCCTTTTTATGGCTATTTGTGAAGCACAAGTCTTCTGCCGCTGATAAGACTCACCCCCCACTGGACCACATACACTGTCAACACAGTCCTGGTCTGTGTACTCTTCTCAACCCCCTGGAGCGTACCCCAACACCACACTGCAGAGGCCCCCACCTCTGCCCCAATGCCCCCCACAGTTCACCTGGTCCTCACACAAGCCCTGCCCCACAGAGGCAGACACCCTTGCCTGCCTGTAGAGGATCAAGGCATTCAGTCAATGCAGGCTGAAAAGTAGCCTGAGGGCTTGCTGTTGGGTGGGGCCAGTCGCTAGGGCGGGTTGCCTGCCCTGGCTGAACTGGCTTAAATCTGTGCTCTAGTGGGTGTGGCAGACCCCTGGGCTAACAGCCCAAGGGAGGCACCTCAATGGCCCCCACCTGTGTCCGTATCAGCACGCCTGGACCAGCTCAGAACAACGGCCCCCACCAATGTCTCAGTCTCCGGAGACGACCCTCCTCTCACCAAGATGCCCCCAGAGCCCACCAGGTGAGTCTCGTTTCACCAAAGGACAGTCAGCCTTCTCTCTGGTGATTTTAGTTTGCAGCAATGAGTGAGTTTGTGGGTGGGCCCTTTAAGACCCGGATCTTTTCTGCTTATAGCTTTTCTGGGGTGTCCTCGCTGCAGTTAATAGCCAGCAAAGCCAGGCAGTAAGACCCCCCTCTCAGTTGGGCTGAGTCCGAAGGATGGTTATAGCAGTATTGCCCCCGCTCCGGACCTCACTCCTCCAGGGAGTGCTGGGTACCTTAGGGTGGCTCCCGCCTGGCCAGCTGAGAATCTCCGCTGCTCCCAAAGGTGGCTTTTTTCCTCTCCTGCCGGAGTTACTGCCTCTTCTGCTTTCGTCAGGACTGTCCCTTGTTGTGGGGGTTCTTTTTATCCAGTTTTCAGTTTTCAATCCAGGGTGATTCTTCCCAAAATTGTTGTAACCTGGTTGTGCTCGTGGGAGGAGACGAGTTCAACGTCTGCTCACAGCACCATCTTGACCGTTATATCTTTTCTTTGATGTCTTCCCTGACTATTCTAATACTCATTCACCTCCTTTCTTCGGATTGCTACAATACGAGTGGCCAGGATGCTATCATTTACATTTATTGTATGATTATATTGTCACATTTCCTTGTCTTTGGCTCTTGTTTGTCTTGCACCCAAAAACTAAATTATCACTGTCCTGATGCTAATATTATATCTTACTCCCCCCGACCTTGCAACCCCCAGTAACACAGGGCATTGAGTAAACGCTTACTAAGCATGTGTTCATTAGCTGCCACTAGAACCTGGGAGTATTTAGCAAGAAGATAGGCATGAGAAACTCCCATTAATTCACAATCACTATAGAAATATGTTTCATTACCAGGTTTGCCACAGAGATTTAGTGGATCCTTGGTGTGGAGGGAGGAGAAAAGAGAGAGGGAAGATGAGAAAGGAAATGATGGCAGGTCCTTCCCAGAAATCCCCAGTAGCCTCAAGTTGGCTGTGATAGATTTGAAATAAAAGGTAACCCTTGTCACAATATCCATGGAGTGACCTTATCGAAAACAAGGTAATTTAAATAATCCTACTTCCTCCAGTATCACCCACAAGAGGCTTAGAGTGACCTTATTTAGAGTATATCAACTCTCATTCACAGTCATTGATCATCCTAGTGGGAGTGGAGCCTTCTCAGAAGCTCCTTAGGTAACACTATGGATGTTTATCACAGATGAAAACAGCCCAAGGAAAAGGCTAAATAAAGAAAGATAATCCTCATGGCCTACTTTGCCTCTCTTAAATTTATTTCAGCTCCTCCTCTCCCTGAGGCTAATTATACCCCAAAAGTAACACCAGACCACTTTTCCAGAGAAAATCTACTTTAGCAATTTAATTTATTTTCTTTCTAGAAAAAGTTATATGACAGCATCTGTTTTATTCCTGTTGCTTTACTGGTTGAAGAATATTTAAAATCATAAAAAGTAGCTTCTGGTGACACTTTGTTACGTGATGACAAATCAGATATATAAAATAGCATGCACAGTATGATTCCAAACTCAAGTTCCCTACCTACCCGCACATATGCAAATATGCACATATATTTATTTATTCTTGTGTATTTTTACTCAGTCAAAAACTGAAAGGACATGCATCAAACTTTAGCAGTGGTTATCTTTTAGGCTTTTAGCATTCATAATACATTTTTTCCTTGCATTGTGCATTTTTTTTACATTTTTATAATCAGGAAAACAACACTTCTCAAAAGTTGCTTCAGTTGGCAAGAAAATAGGGCAGGGGATAAATCAAAACTCTAATTTCCCTTGTTTTTTTGGTGTAGACACTAGAGGTTGAGCCAGGATCATCTTTTAAACACAATAGAGAACAGGGCAGGGTAACTAACTCTAGGGTACTCTGAAGTACTGTGGCGATAAACACTAACCATTTCTTCAGGGTAACAAAGAAAGAGGCAACCGAGGGACATATGACACGAGCTATACTTGTAGGAGTAAGTTTGACTTGGTTGGAACTGAGGATGTTGGGGAGATAGAAAATTCCTGCTCTCTAAGTGCTAGCTTTCTGATCTTCCAGGGAACTTCAGCACATCTTGATGTGAGATGGTGGAAGCTTGGATACTGTATAAACCTTTTCAGATCTGCCAATCAGCCTGAAGAATTCAAAGGAATGAGAGAGACTGAACTAGAAGCCAAAGCTCTTGGCATGAGGAGTGTGATGAATTGGGACAGCACTGATGCCAGAAGTTGCTGGCACAAGCAGGTGCACCTGATAGATGAAGGAAAACCACAAAGGGTGGGAAGGGCTCTGTAGACTGTGATATGGGGACCTGGTGTCTTTACTTTCATTCTAATTCAATCTCCTTCAACCCAGGAGTCCCTTGTGTGCTACTTTTCACAGGAAGTCTTTCAACTTTCATTTGATCATTTCTAAGATTGTTGTTCACTAGTGTTTGATCAAGTCTGTTCTTTTGTTGCTAGTCCTTAACTGGATACTACTGCTCTTGTGAAAATCTTAGGTCATTGGTTTCAATTCCCCAGGAAGTTATCTTTCACATGATAAGCATTTGTGCACTTGTAGATGACTTTGGGGGCCCATCCAACCCTCAATCTCAACTTCTTTCTCCCTGGCTTGTATCTACCATCAAGGCCGAAAAGGTTAACCTCTTGTTTTTCCAGTCTCATTTGAAGTTAGGAATGTCCTTCAACACAGCTCTTGCCAATGAGTTGTATGTGAAAGTTTATGATATCTGGAAATCGTAAAGAAGGGCCAAGATACGAAGACATTGACCATGAAGACCTTGACTACTGAACCAATGCAGACAACTACCTATTTCCAGACTTTTTGATATGAAAAAAAGCCTTTCTTTGCTTAAACCGCTGTGTCAAGGTTTCCTGTTACCTATAGGCAAACACAATGGTCACTGATGGAGTTTCACGTTTCATACCCTAAGACTTCCTTTAGCATTGTGGATACTACCAAATCCTGCCCCTCTTCCCTGATAGACCCTACTGCTTTCCTGCTTCTGTGAAAACATCCTTTTCTCTTGCTTAAAGGCTTTTCCCTCCTGGCCAAAGTCTACTCATCCTTCACATCTTTCTTTGATGCAGATCCAAAGCCAGAAAAATCTTATTTTTTACACTGAACTCCCTCTGGCTTTCTGAAGTGCCTCTGTCATGCTTCTTTTTCAATTCTGTCATGAAGCCTAGTCATTTGTATATTTCTCTTATCCGTATTCACTACCCTGATGAGATGGAAGCTGTTTTAAGGGTGATTTCTACACTTTTCTCTGCACTCTCATATCTCTTATCATACAACCTTGCTAATAGAAAGCACTACTTGTTTGATTTTAATTCAATAAATGTTTATCATTTCATTTCCTTTTTGATAGCTTCAGTTTTGATTAAAGTGTATGCTGACATTTTAAGGAAGAGTTTAGTTTTTCGGGAAAGGCAACATCAGCTTAGTTGAGTGAATGTCTTTGGGATGTTAAGCCCTGAAGAAAGACTACCTATTGGCTTGCTCGAATGTCACAATCTAGTGGCAATTACTTAGAAAAATATACATAGGGACCTGGAGTTCTACCAAAGCTTTGGAGGAAGTGCTTTGTCGATGAGATCATATTAATCAACCTGCCAGAGCTATCTAAATTTTAGAACGTAAAGCATGGGGGTAAATACGTATCAGGATCCTGAGATCTTAGGCACTGTGCCCTCATTTGGGCATGCGCACTTCATCAGGGCTGATATCTCCTCTACGTACACAGAGCCTGTGGCTTGAACACAGGGAAATAGAACTGGTGGCTTTGATATTTTTCCAAGAATGGAATTAAGGGGACTTGGAAGACTTGACTTTGGGCTGTTTAGTTTTATGTTTTTTGAAAGGGAAGTGCATTTTATTTATCATGAAGGTATAGTGAGTTTTCAGAATGTCCTAGATATTGTACTGATTTTTTTATTTGTTTATTTTTTTGTGGTAAAAAATGCTTAACATGAGATCTACCCTCTTTAACAAACTATTAAGTGTACAATCCTGTATTGTTGACCATAGTTACAACGTTGAACAGCAAATCTCTAGAGCTTATTCTCTTGCTTAACTGGAATTTTGCACCCATTGATTAGTGACTCTCCATTTCTCCCTTCCCCTGGTTCCAGCCTACTACCATTCCATTCTTTGATCCTATAAATTTGACTATTTTAGATCTCACATGTAAGTGGAATCATGCAGTATTTGCCTTTCTGTGACTGGTTTATTTTGTTTAGTTTTTACAGGAAATTGCAAATTTTTTTTTTTTTAAAGATTTTATTTTTTTCCTTTTTCTCCCCAAAGTCCCCCGGTACATAGTTGTATATTCTTTGTTGTGGGTCCTTCTAGTTGTGGCATATGGGACGCTGCCCCAGCGTGGCTTGATGAGCAGTGTCATGTCCGTGCCCAGGATTCGAACCAACGAAACACTGGGTCTCCTGCAGCGGAGCGCGCAAACTCAACCACTCGGCCATGGGGCCAGCCCCGTGGAAATTGAAAATTTTGTTTATGTTTAAAATAACACTTAAGAGCCTGTTACTACAACAGTGTTTTGTTTTGTGTGGGGGATGTTCTTCTTTCTTTTCCTTCCTTCTTTCTTCCCATCCTTCTTTCCTTCTTTCCCCTCCATGTCCTTTTTTATAAATTTTCAAATGAGTAGAACCTCTAACTTACGAAGTTCTGACTGTGTGACAAGCATTGTGCTGGATTCTTTGTCGGTATCATCTCACTGAATTCTCACAGCGACCGCATGAGTCTGTACTCTTATCTACAATCACACATGAAGAAGCCGAGATTAGATAACCCACCATATATATGGCTAGTGAATGGGAAAGTTGGAATCTGAAAACAGACTCCTCTTTCTCTCTCCTTTTTAAAATCCATGATCATTTTTTCCTCTAAGATAAATATGGTAAGTGTTAATTTGGTGACTGGAGTGACAAATTTGGCACATATTTTCTTTCAAATGTCAATTTTCAAAATATCTCTTTCTACTTGACATTTTACACTAAACAGCACTTTAGTATCTAAATTTAGTCCAAATACTTGATTGTACAGGGGTTTTACATCTTTGTTTTAAAAGTGTTAATTAATTTGACTATTTTCTTCTTGGAACTACATAGACAATTTCAAGGGCAAGTCTTTAATATCATCAAAATTTAATTAAACTTAGTACTTTTTAATTCAAGCTATTTCTATTGAGCTATTAGAATTAATATTGGGATAAAAGACATATACTTAAGGAGAAGCAGAGAAAAACGGAACAATAAGCAAACCAGTATTGATATGAGGGGAGAGGCTGCTGCTTCTGAGTTTGGATGAATGTTTACCGAACTTTGAATATTAAGGCTGAGCTGATTAGAAAACTTGCTAGTAAATTTTACAGCTGGATTTCCTGTGCAGTTTAGAGGCAGAAAGCTCCCTGATACATTCTACACACTGTTGTTATTCTGCGGATCTTAAACACTTCATTTTAACCCAAAACTAACCAAGTTTTCAAGAGTTTTCTTTTAAAATTGAAATCCTCACCAAAGAAGATATACAGTTGGTGAATAAGTATATGAAAAGATGCTCCATTTCATATGTCAACCGAGACACACAAATTAAAACAGGTATCGCTATACATCTATTAGAATGGCCAAAATCTGGAACACTGACAACACCAAACGCTGTCTAGGATGTGGAGCAACAGGAACTCTCATTCATTTCTGGTGGGACTGCAAATGGTACAGACACTTTGGAGGACCGTTCAGCAGTTTATTTCAAAACTAAATATACTCTCACCGTACGATCCAGCAGTCACACTCCTTGGCATTTACTCAAAGGGGTTGAAAACTTAGCTTCACACAAAAACCTGCACATGGGTATTTACAGCAGCTTTATTCATAATTGTCAAGACTTGGAAGCAACCATGAGGTCATTCAGTAGGTGAATGGATAAATAAATTGTGGTACATCCAGGCAATGGGATATTATTCAGAGCTAAAGAGAAATGAGCTATCAAGTCATTAAAAGACATGGAGAAAACAAATTCATATTACTGAGTGAAAGAAGCTAGTCTGAAAAGGCTACATGCTGTATGATTCCAGTTATATGACATTCTGGAAAAGGCAAAATTATAAAGACAGGAAAAAAATCAGTGGTTTCTAGAAATTAGGAGGGAAGGAGAATGAATAGGCAAAGCACAGAGGATATTTAGGGCAATGAAATTACTCTGTATGATAATAAAATGATAGATATATGTCATTATAAGTTTGTCTAAACAAATAGAATTTACAACACCAAGAGTGAATTGTAATGTAAACTATGGACTTTGGATGATTATGATGTGTCAATGTAGGCCCATCAGTTGTAATGTGTACCATTCTGGTGGGGAATGTTGATAATGGAGGAGATTACGCATTAGGGGAGGTAGGGGATATATGAGAAATCTACCTTCTGCTCAATTTTGCTGCGAACATTGAACTGCTCTACAAAGAATAAAGTTTATTAAAAAAATAAAAGCAAGTAGTATAAGCACAGAATAATATATACAAAAAAGATCAAACAAAGACAATACTCAAAACAAAAAGATAAAACCCAACTAATATAGAGGGACTTCATTTACTGTCTAATTACTTTGAAAATGCTTTAAATTAAACTGTGTAAGAATTAACAAAAGTAAAAGTGGCTTCATTGTTTATTTGACCACTGCTCATGACATTGTGTTATTTTCATTTCAAGTTTGACTTACTTATATTTGTCTAAACATGAAAGATGAATAAATCATAATACATAAAAATACAGTTGTGTCATCTCCGTATTGGTATCAGGTGCTGGCTTTTTGTTTTTTATTTTTCAATCCTCTAATCAGATGTATAAACACAACCTATTTGAGTCAGCAGGGAAGTGTTACATAGAAGTATGACCACGTGGCTTCATGGTTTATGTATCTTTAATATCTGTAATTTAGGACAATGATAAACATGGACAAGATTGTTGCTTTGGCCTAGAGGTATTCATCTGGTAGAAATAGCCATTGGAACTGCATCAGCATAAAATTAATGTCTTAGACCTCAGAGCTTTGACTGAAAGAAGCATAATCATTGAGAGTCTAGAATACAAATTGTCTGGTTTACTTCTCCAGTGTTCGTAAATATAAACTATTGTGGAAAAAGGTATTATTTGAAAAGCAAGTTTGTGAAAAAAATGGCTCTTACTGTTTTATAAAATCCAGACCACATTTTCATGGAATTTGAGGAGATGATAACCTGAAAAACTAGGTAAACGACGCAAGGGGTTACCTGACTGTCCAAATAAGAAAAAAATCTAAACGCGCCAGGGACTAACTAGATTTTCAGAGTCCTGTAACGACCCAGCATTTATAGGTAAACCACAACATTCTCAATAAAATGGCTATTATACACACACAAATATCTACACAGATACATATTTTATATCTATGTGATATATGTCTTTCTTAGAAGTTGATATTTTGAACTCCCAGCACATCTATCTCTATCTTTAGTGTGTGTATAGAACATGTCTATGCATATTATATGTATATATGCAAATTACAGGCGTGTTCTCCTATACTAGGGAGTCTTTTAAAACATACACAAATATAGACATTTGAGTAGTATAAGATGAAAATAAAAACCTAATATTTAACTTCTTTTTTATTCATTTATGATGTAACATCATTTTTCTTTCACTAAACTCTTATTACTGGTGTCTTGGTGGCTTTTTAAATGTCTTGCTCATAGTGATAACCTCATACCATCACAGACCGTTAGTTGAAAGCGGAATGTGTACTTACATGAGGCTTATCAGTAGCTATACTGGATGCATATTCATACTCTAAATAGTCTTCTTGATAATTTCAGTTGGGGAATTTTGTCTGATCTCATTAGATCATGACCATTTTTACCCTCCAATGGAGGTGGTGAAGAGCCTGTTGTAGCAATAAAAGTGTTAGTTCTGACATTTTCTTGTTATTCTCATGTACTTTCATTGTAAATATTACTGGTCACCTAGGTTTCTTTGAAAGTATATTTTTAATCTACTTGTCCATATTGTGAGGGTTATTCGAGTTAAAATAGTTGAAATAATATATTCTATAAACGCATTTTACCAGAAGTCCGTCTTGTAATACTTTGATGACAAATAGGGAGTTAAGGCCTCACCTTCAGTGCCCCCTTCTGGTAGAACTCCCACTCCACCCTCAGATGACTCTGTGCTCGATGCTTGACTGAATGACATGTCAAGTCATGTAGTAAATGTTAGTAAAGCTTATTTTCTTTCCTAATTTTAGATAAGTATACGAACAAAGCACTAGTTTTCTCTATACGCCTGTGGATCATCTTGGCAAATCCTGGTGTGCACAAATGCATGCCACTTTGGAGGCCCCTGGTATATACATAATGGCAAGCAAATTAGCTCTCCAGAAGAAGATAGTTATTTGGGCTGCTTCTGTGCAAATAGCATGTTTAATTCATAAACTTTTTATAAAAGGAGCCAGACAAACTTTGTGACTAGAGAATCTCGTGTAGAGTAAGCATAGTACATTGAACACGTAGACTGAGCAGCACTCTGATGAAGAGCTCATAATAATGCAGAGGAGGGTGAGAAAAGAGGGTAATGATTGCTTGGCTGGATGCACACTTGGATACTCTGTGCTTTTCCACTGTGTAGAGTTCCATCACTCTGCTTCATTCAGTTCTCCCTTCCATTTCGATTTCCCAAGTATTTATCTCCAACTTTGTTCTTATTGGATTCCAAAGACACATGAAATCTTGAAGTTTAAAGTCACCTAGAACGTATCTAATCTAACTCCTATTCAAGGCATAAATCCTCTCCACAAACACCTTACAGGCGGAAGTCCAGTTTCCGGGTTTCCGCTTGTAGCATGGGCTGTTTATTTCTTCAATAAGTCAGCTGTAATGGCTCCCATAATGGCTCCTAATCCTTTTAACGTCAAATATTCACAGATCTTCAGTTGTAACAAACATGACAAAGGATTTTCACTACATGCTGAATTCCTCCTAGCATCCTATGGTTTACTGTGCCAGTTTTTTCTAAAATATGAAATATGTATGAAATAAACATGAAACAACAACCAAAAATTCTCCAAGTGTTTTGGTGCAACTTAAAGTGATTCTGTTCGGTTCTTTGATTTAACCTTCATCTCATTATTAATGCAGACTAGAAGTACCATCACTTTCGGCAGCAGATAGAATTTCATGATTGTTCATAATGCATTAGTCCACCAAACATGCTTACTGTCCCCTTTTTTTTTTTGAGGAAGATTAGCCCTGAGCTAACATCTGCCACCAATCTTCCTCTTTTTGCTGAGGAAAATTGGCCTTGAGCTAACATCCGCACCTATCTTCCTCTATTTTGTACGTAGGACGCCTGCTACAGCATGGTTTGATAAGCAGTGCGTAGGTCCGCACCCGGGATCCGAACCGGGGAACCCCAGGCCACCAAAGCAGGATGTGTGGACTTAACCTCTGTGCCACTGAGCTGGCCCCTACGGTCCCTTTTTAAAGAATTTTTGGGGGCCTGCCAAATTTTGGTGGCCTAGTGGTTAAGCTCAGTGCACTCCGCTTCAGGGGCCCAGGTTCAATTCCCAGATGTGGACTTACACCACTTGTCAGCCGTGCTGTGGTGGCAACCCACATCCAAAAGGTTGGCACAGTCATTAGCTCAGGGCAATCTTCCTCACTGAAAAAACAAAAGGAATTTTTGTAAGCACTTCTGCTAAGAGGCATTCCCTCATCATTTGGATCTAACCTTTGGAAAGAATGGAATCCTAGGGTTCTTTTGCTTGTTTGTTTGTGTTTCTAAACTATCCCTCTATCAATGTGTTTTTGAGTTTTCATTCTGATCAGCTGGTGAATTAGCTTTATGTTTTGTATCAGGGTTAGTCCTTCACCCCAGCCCACCCATTTGACTTTAGGTTTTCTTGCAGCTAGAGACTCTGAATTATGCATCATTTTATTTGCCAAGGCATGTGATGTAAATTTTGTAATATTAGATGTTTAATTTATTTTGATTTGACTGCCAAAGTAATACAAAATTATGTCGCAGCAGTTCTATCCCTTTATAATTTAAAGAGAGGTAATGCTGGGCATGTGCTACTGATGAGAGAAGGAGGAAGTGTTAAAGGACAGGAAACAAGGGAAGAAATTATCACAGTGGCAATGCAGAAAGGTGAAGAATTGAGCCCATGCCCCAGGGAAAAGTCCAATCATGAGCAGCTGTTTTTAATGGCCTGACATGTTCTGACACTCTGGTTGGGAAGGACTTGTCTACATGGTCCTTAGAGAGACTATTTGAATATTAGGATTAATATTAGCATCTCTAACCCTAACAGTAGCCTGTGCAGGTATCATTTATTATGCTTATAATTACCATAATACCAAATAAACTAAAATATATGATAACAGAAAAAATTGCTCTACTTAAAGGAACAGCTTTCAGAAAGATAAATGTGTCTTTACATCTGCCTGTCTGTCATGCCAGGACACATTGGGTGGCAGAATTGTGGAGGTCGAGGGCCAAATAGGCTGCTTTTGGATTGGCTGAAGAGAGATCAGAATCGAGTAACATACAGGGGGAGAAATCAGGGATTCAGGCTATCAGATCACAACACAGAGCACTTTCTTAATAATCCATTTTAT
The DNA here is from genome assembly GCF_041296265.1 of Equus caballus. Classification (NCBI taxonomy): domain Eukaryota; kingdom Metazoa; phylum Chordata; class Mammalia; order Perissodactyla; family Equidae; genus Equus; species Equus caballus. The sequence goes on from NC_091691.1 coordinate 85,473,764, forward strand.
TTTTGTAATTTCTAGGTATTGAGAGAGAACATTGATCTCCTGTTACTAGGAAATCTGCTGATTGTCCTAGAATCTCAAAAATTTGCCAATCTTCTGTTCTGAGGCAATTTTAATACTCCGGATTTGGTCAATAAGGACCAGTCCCTAATTCTCTTGTTGTTGATTCCACATTTGTTAAGAGTTTACTGTATGCCAGGCATATTGGGTACAGTCTAAATAGAAGCTGAGGTCACCTGGTAGGATTCATACATTTCCATCAAGGGTCAGCTTAGGGCCCCATCCCATCTGATAATTATGGCTCCACTTTCTGAATTATATTGTGGTCCCTGCTGTTTACACCATCATTCCTAAAAGGAGTTGCATTTGTTCAACTCTTACCATATGCCAGGCATTGTTCCAACACTAATATAGATTATTTCACCTAATCCCTTAAAGAATCCCATGAGGTAGGTATCAGTATTGTCATTATTATCATTTCTCACCATTATCATCACTATCTGAAGCTATTTAGGCCCAGAGATATTACCTCACTTGTCCGCGCTCACATAGCTGTTATGTGGCAGAGCTAGGAATGAACCGAATCTCCACAGAGCCCATGCTCTGTGCCACTATGTTTTGATGAAGCGTTCATAAGGGTTTGCTGGGGGTGGGGGTGGGGAATTATAACTATGAATATATTTTCTTCTAAAAGGTATTGTAAAAATTAATTTTTCTTGATTGTTTTTGTAGCACCACAATTATCCATCTGCTGTTAAGAAATGGTGTGTCTTATCCCCACTCCACTCCCAACTCCCAGTGAGTGGTTTGGGAGATCAACACGTCAAGTATGAATGGATGGTTTTAGATTTGAAATTGAGCATCGATGGATAGGCTGTGTTGACTGTATAATCTTTGAGACGATATATTCCTATAATTGATAATACTTGTCAATGTCATGCACATTGTCTTACAAATTAGTATTTGTTTTTTCATGAAGCTTTTTCTCACGTCTACTCTCCTGAACTCCTTTTGGATCAGCGTAGTGAAGTTTTTACCATGTACTGCAGTCAAATTACATTAGGAAACTTTGGTCTATAATGTATATTCTCAAACATGATTATTCATCAACCAACATTTATTTATTAAAAAACTAGTATGTATTTATAGCTATGCTGGATGCTCAGGAGAGTAAAAGATTTTCAGTTTTGCCGGGAGCTGCAAAAACTGTTCACCACTTGTCTTTTACCATGTAGTTTTCTTCCCTCTTTCAGTGTCGGAATGGTATCTTCTACTGATTTATATTCCCAGCCATGGAGAGCACAGTATTAGGAATACGATGAACATACAATACTATATTAGTTCTAATAAAGAGCTAAAATAAACAGAAATCAATCCATTAGCTTTTTAAAATTTCCAACCATTTGTTCAGCATGACTATGATAATGAATTTTCAGCCACATTGAAGTATTTTAATTAAGGCTGTGTCCCCACTCTAGCCAGGTTGATAGTTCTGCCTACATTGACTGATTCCAGTTAATAATGTGTAACCACAGTTGGTGGCCTTTTAATTTAGAATTATTTTTTGGAATTTGAATGATGTCTCACCAAGACTTATATCCCAACTACTTATTGCTTTTTACTACTGTCATGTCTCCTTCCCCAACTGATAATGGGGATCTTAAAAACAAACTACCCGCAGTTTGCTTTTTGAATTTCTCATTATGTCTTACAAGTCATTTGTAAGACTGATGAATTTCATAGAATGGTTTTCACTGTTTCTTGCCAAATGATATATTACAGCTTAATGATCCTCCCTTAAAATCTTAGTGTGACACACTACAATGATAAGAGAAAATGATAGTAAGAGTGAACATTTGAGGGTTAGAAAGAACAGAGCTGGTTTCTAAAATAGTTCCATGCTACTCATTGGAAAAACTTCATATTCTTTAACTGAACACCCTTATGTGGAGACCAGCAAAATAAGGTTTTCCAATAAAAGAATTGATTTAAATGAGGCAACTTTTTAAGGTCAGTTTGTTTCAAGTACGTCTGTTGCATCTAAAGAATGAAGAGAGGTCATCACCAAAGCAAACTGAATTTGATATGATGGTTCCCTGAGTTGCTTGAGTATTAGTCGAGATTAATTTGGTTCTAGGCAACAGGTACTGACTCTGGCTAAAAAATATATAAACAAACAAACAAAAAGATTTCACAGAAGGATGCTGGTTAGTGTGTATATTCAAAGGGAGAACTGGTCAAGTTTCAAAGAGGCAAGGCCAAGCAGGACCAGTGTCTCCAGCACCATTGTGATTTGCCACGTTTCCTTTCTGTATATCTTCTCATGAGAATTTGATTCTTTTAAGCAAGTTTTTCCTGGTGGTAGTGGAAATGACCAGGAGCAGGGTCTTTAGCTTATAACTTTGGGATCAGAGAGGAAAGAACTCCCTTTTCCCAACTGAGTCCAGGACTCCTGGGAATAAACTCTCATTGGCTTGGCTGGGGTCATGGGACCCTCCTTTACAAAGAAATCATAGAGGATTGTGGCTAAAATCACAGGCTCTGGAGCTAGACTTTCTGCTTACAACCTCTGTGATGTTGGCAATGTTATTTAACCACTCTGTGCCTCAATTTCCTGATCTGTAAAATGGGCATAATCATAAGCTTTTACACGGAGGTGATTATGCCTATAGACCTGGGCAAGAGAGGTTCCTGGTTGGGTCTCACACTGAAGAGGGATGTTATGGGCTGAAATATATCCCCTCCGAATTCATATGTCGAAGCCCTAACCCCCAACTTTTGGAATGTGACTGTATTTGGAGACAGGATCTTTAAAGAGTTAATTAAGTTCAAATAAGGCCATTAGGGTGCCCTAATGCAATCAGACTAACATTCTTATAAGAGGAGAAAATTTGGACCCACAAAGAGATAGCAGAGGTACAAGGACACAGAGGAAATACTGTGAGGACACAGCGAGAAGGCAGCAACCTTTATACCAAGGAGAGAGGCTTCAGAAAAAAATCAACCCTGTTGATGCCTTGATCTCAGGCTCTGGCCTCCCGAGCTGTGAGAAAATAAATGTCTGTTGTTTAAGCCATCTAGCCTTTGGTGTTTGTTATGGAGCCTGAGAACACTAAGACAAGGGCTTATACCAAACTTTGAAGCACTTTGAGATTTTTTCTTTCTTTTCAGTCTTATATGAAAAATTTTGAAACATCAATAACCAATTGGGTAATTGGGAATCCTGGAAGAAGATCCCCAACACCAGGGGTAGTGGGCAAAGCACTCTGTGAGGGGGAGGGAAGGCCCACAGCCTCTGCCCTGAATGGCCAGGGTGGCTCCTCTTGCTTGGCACTGGATGCCCCAAAGTGGGCTGCTGGCAGACTGGGTTCCCCAGATGACAGCGCTACCTTCTCCTACCCTTCTGCTAAGGTGCTATGGTTATAAGAGACTCTTAGGATGGTCTGGAATCCCAAATAGGAAATGTGAGATGTAAGAGAGGAGAACTTGGGTGCCCTTGTTCCCTGGGACATGTTCAGCCCCAAACTTGGATGTGGGTGAATCCTTCCACCTTAGGCATAGGCTTTATTTAAATATTAAAATGAGATATAAAAAAAGTGGCCTCTATCTTCGCTGTTGCCTGAGACCCCCAAAATCTTAGGGATAATATGAGTTAATATGTATTAAAACAGGGGTTGGCCCATAATAGCATTTGAGAATTTTTATTCCTATTGTATTATTATAAAATCTAGACAAATCTCTGTGACAGGGTTGGAGGTCTATGATCAGCATATCTTCAATCGCCTATCCTTTATGGCACAGGAGTTGGTTATTATGATTGGCAGCCTTCATCTGAACTACGTGGATTATAGAATAATTTTCTAGAAGAATGTAAAAAATCTTATTAGAAAAATAATAGGATACCAATTGCAGAAAGTTCCCTTGTTCCCTTAACACTGTTCCCTAAAGTAAGGAGCTTATACATGTTCTCTCTTCAATGTATGGAAATGATTTTATATTTGTTTTATTCTCATTTCATACAGAATTCTTAATAAGAACAACCCAAGGGAAGGTGCAGCTTCAAAATTTGTTACATTATAAATGTTGTACTTGAAACCAAAACGTTAAGATGTGATGGAAAATGAGGTAAAATAAATTATTCACTTTACCGTAATTCCACCCCCACATTTCTACAAAGCAATGTTAAGTGTTTTTAAATAGAGAAAAATGTTCCATAATTTAGTTGAAGTTTTCTGAAGTATCTTTACCACCTTAAACTTCCGAGGAAGAAAATCAAAACGGAAACAGCTATATAGAAAGGAGAACAAAGCTTTTCTTCCTAATACAAAGAGCAGCAACATATACAATTTTTGCATGATTAACGTTACAATCACCGCTGTTCTGTGTTGCCGGCCATTGCTGGGTGAAATTCCAAAGCACGCATGCTCTCCAGCCAGATTACGGAGGTACGTGTCGGGTGGGGAGGGGAGGATTGGATAACATTTAAATTTAGTCTGCAGTGGTATAAAATGTTAAAAATAGAGAATAAGACTATGGATTTGATGTGGTAATTTATAAAAATATTTTATTTTATGTCAAAACAGAATATTCTTATTATCGCCTCTGTCAAAATTGACCTACAAAGATTTTTCATGCTTTAACTTGACGTTTTATTTTTCAAGAGTATTTTTGAAACTGACTCAACTTTAAGCAATATAGTTTTAAATTGGCCACCTGTATAAACTGATAAGGTTCAGCAATATTTGTTCTTTATCTTAACCGTAGGAGTGAAGGGCAAAAAGACCACTCAGAGGTTAAGACTTTTAGAGTCACATATTTGAAAGTTGAGTGTATCCATAAAAATTGTAGCCTTAGTGATCAACGGATTTATATAGCTCTTAAATATAGAATTTTAGAGTATTGTTTTAGTCCATTACTAAGCTTTAGGAAGAGACTGTGGAGAGAAATAAAAAGTAATTTTAATCACAATAAGATTACAATATAACAAGTTATTATATTGTGTTATTATAATAGCAGTATTAAAGACAATAAATCTTCTATTTGAAAACACTTGTTGAGGGTCTAGGCTTTGACAGCCTCTCTACTAGGTAATGAGAATCAAACCCAAACTTTATCTCTGCATTCACGGTGCTGATGGCCTTGTGAGAGAAACATTAATGTAAGTTTAACATGGTACTTGTGACACCTCTGTGAAGAACCAAGAAGAGGTTTACGTTGATATTATTGTCAGATGGGCCCAGCAAAGACTCCCTGAGAAAGTGATGCTGGAGCTGAGATTTGGAGGATGAGAAGGAATTAACCAAGTAAAGGGAAAAGCCAAGAGCTTTCAAGGCATAGGGAACAGCATGGAGCAAACAGCACTAAAAGTAGGTCAGGAAGCTGAGATAATAAAAGGAGTCATGGTGTCAGCCGGGGCTGGATAATTCCTTTCAAAAGATTGTTAGAGTATTAGAGTTTGGCAGTGAAATGTCTCTATGAGAAGTGATGCAATTTGCTGCACATTCTGCAGCTTACAACTGTAACACTGAGTGCATAAAGGAGTGATATATTAGATGTGCTAGCTTTAAAAATGGCTTTCTCTCTGCTGAACAATTACATAAAGTGTTTGCACTGATGTCTGCAGGATCTATATGATTCATTGAGCCAAATGATTAATGCTTTTGGTGTGGAAGCACACAGATCATTTTTTTCCATGTAATGATATATGATGTTCATTGAAAGCCATAGAGTGTTAGTGATAGAAGGGATTATAGAGACCCTTTAGGTCAATCTTCTCTTCCTTGGTTAGAGAAACCAAGGCAGAGAGAAGAGGACATTTTCCATGGTTTCACAGTGACTTAGTTAAAACTGACACTAAAATATAAATTTCTGAATTTCAATTCTATGCTTTTATTCATCACGCACAAATTGCAATTACAGCGTTACCTATTTTAGATTACCCACAGAAGTAGTATTTTTTCCACTTCTGCACAGCCTTCAAAAGAACACTATGTGTGTGAAACAGTTTAACACACTTTGGTTCTGTTAATGTTATTGATGACCAGCTCTCATAATATGAACAATATGAAAATTCTCCTCGTAGAGATTCAAACAGACAAAAGAGATTTTGGATATAGCTTGCTGAAACATAGAATAAACACTTCACACAAATGGAAGTCCTTTAAAACTAGCCTTAAAAGGAGCTTGAATTGGATTCTTGCTGCCAAGTGCTGTGGGTTTGATGAAGTTCGATGAAAAGGTAGCGAAAATGAATCATCTCTCGGAAAATATAGCTTAAAGACACTTCAACTTTGTTTCTTCTTAAAGATCACATATTCATCTTTCACTCATACATACATTCACTCACATAAAGACACACAAAGTTTTTCATCAAGCTTCTTTCGAATTGGTGACGTGCAGCTTTCGGGAATCTGAATTTGAGCTGAAAGCAACTCAGCTGATCGTGCATCGTAAATTCTACCTTGTTTAAATAGGGGATGCTTAGTGCTGTGCTCAGTAAGATGGCATAGGGATTTCAAGTGTTTCATTATTTACTTTTAGAAAGGTTGCAGATTACTTCAATTATGTATTTCAGTTCTTTCTTTTTCTGAGGGGCAAGGAGATCTTCAAATAGTGAAATTAAAAATGGTGGGAGAGGGGCCGGCCCCGAGGCCGAGTGGTTAAGCACTGCGGCGGCCCAGGGTTCGGATCCTGGGCGCGGACATGGCACCGCTCGTCCGGCCACGTTGAGGCAGGCACCCCACATCCCACAACCGGAAGGACCTGCAACTAAGATATACAACTATGTACGGGGCGGGCGGGCGTTGGGGAGATAAAGCAGAAAAAAGAAAAAAAAAAAGGACTGGCAACAGTTGCTGCTAAAAAAAAAAAAAAAAAAAAAAAATGGTGGGAGAAGCCACTGGCAGACTTAACTAGCATAAGAACTCATTTCTATGAACGAAGCGTTGTATGTTTTTCTGTTTTATTTAATTATGAAGATTGTTTTCCATGTTCTTCGTGGCAAATGTACTGTTTTGATGAAATCATCTGCTTAATGCATCGTTACTCTAAGCTGGATTAGAGAGGTTCCAGTGTGTGCCCTTCCCTCTTGCCTGTAGTCTCTCAGAGGACCCTGTGCTATTATTCACAGTGTTGCAATGGGCTTTAAATTGCTCCATTGAACTATAAGACCAGTAAGCAATTTGAAGCAGAGTTCCGTGTTGTTTCATGCCCAGTGCACATTAAGAAGCTTTCTTCCTTTCCTACTCACTGTTCCTCCTAATACTATTTATATATGTCTTTCCTACAGTAGGATAAGAATATATCATTATGTCCCTTGAAAAATATAAAGTATGCCTCATATATTTCAATTCCCACAGTACCAACTTATCAAGTTAATTTCAAAGAAATCTATGATCCAATCTCCACAAGCTGGATCAACAACTACAAAACAAACTTGCAGAACAAATCATTTTTAAATTGAGGGTCACCTTAACTTAGCAGATTTGCATACACACACACATGCATGGCATGACACAGTATGGTCAATCTGCATTCTATATAAATATATAAACACAGTGTATATATGTGTGTGTGTATTTGATTTTTACAAAAATGTCTTATTCCTCAAATATCTATATTCATGTATTTGTATTGGCAAAGATATAAAGCAAAACAGTTAGTGCCTATTAACTAGTTCTTTTTGGACTAAAATATTATTTAGATTTTTTACTTTACCACTCATATTCTTAATTTTCTTGGGTTCCTTTAGGAAATACATTTATTCTTTCATCTGCAGCAAGATGAAGAGGGTAAAGTTTAAAGCCGTGATAAGAGGCGGGTCAGAGTAAAAGCAAGTGAAATACAGATAGCAGCCTTTCCGAGTGATAGCTTAGTTTGCTGTTGTTCAAAGATAGATCGATTAACTGACAGGTTTTAGAGGATGCAGATTTGATTTTGGGGTTGGGAGAAGGTGGTGGTAGGAGTTGTAGTTTTTACCAGGACCTGACTTTAGTAACCAAGTTATCAATGGTTTCCTAGTCCTGGGAAGAGCTACGTAGTAGATTCTGCTCATGTGTTTCTTGAAATTTACCTCTAATAAAAATTCCTAAATTAAAGGAATGTGGAAATGCCTTCATTTATGATTTCATCCAGCATTTACTGAGCACCAGCTTTATTCCAAACACTGTCTAAACTCTGAGAACACGAGGATGAATCACATACATTCCTGCTGTCAAGGAACTCTCAGCTGAGGAAGCTATTTCTACAGATCAAACTATAGGTGATTGCGTGTGCGTGTTCACTTGTATGTGTATATTGTCTGTCTTGTTTAATTCTGAATATTCTTGTAGCATTTTTTCAATGCAAATATACCCTAGGTAAAAAGATTTCTTAGAAGCTAAGACCCCAGTAATTACTCCACTTCACCATAAGGAAGCAGTCACGGAGAACAGAAAGTATTGGGTTTTGAAGCCATTCAGACCTGGTTGAAACCTCTGCTCCGGCAGCCACTGCCTACTATGATCTTCAAGTCTCAACCTCTCTGGACTTTGCCAATGACTTAGGCATGATAAAAACGCCCTCTCAGTGATGTGCCAACGATTTGAGATAACTTAGGTAGTGTCTGGTCTGTGGTTGGTACTTAGTTGCCTAGATTCATTTGAATACGATTGTAAATGAATCCCATGGGTATTTTGATGTTGGAGAACCAGCCTACCATTTTGGTCAAGAGCCCTATCCTGGAGCCAGCCTGCCTGAGTTCTAATTCTGGTCTTGCCATGTTCTAGTTTATTTGATCGTGGAAAATCTCTCTGGGCCACTGTTTTCCCATTGGTACCATAAATGAAGAGTAAATGACTTACTGGTAAGAATAGAACGTAAAGAATAGTTCCTGGCACAAGGTAAGTACTATATGAATATTTATTAAAATCAAATATGTTTGCTTTATTTGATTCTGTAGAATCTACTGCATACTGATTAAATTAGATATAAACTTTTAAGATTTTTGAGGCATCTTTATTAATTTTTCAATAATGAGGTGACAGAGAAAATATCAAAAAAATTACTGACTAGGGGCTGGCCCAGTGGCAAAGTGGTTAAACTTCCATGTGCTCCTCTTGGGTGGCCGGGTTTGTGGGTTCGGGTCCACGGTGCAGACCTACTCCACTCATCAGCCATGCTGTAGAGGCATCCCACATAGAAAAAATAGAGGAGGATTGGCACAAATGTTAGCTCAAGGCTAATCTTCCCTAAGCAAAAAAAAAAAAAAAAAAAAATACTAGATTATCTCTAGTCACGTGTTTGATGTCTCATAGTAATAAGAATTACTAAGTGGGCTAAGAAGATTTTATAGAAATAATTTTACTTTCATTCTTATTTTGGCTACTGTTTTTTATTTGTTTATTTTATTTACTATTTTTGTTGCTAAATGACTTCAAGCTTATATTTAAAAAAAGATTGATGGAAGTACAAATTTTCAGAGTTTAGAGATGATTTATTTCAACCATCACACTTCATTGCCAGGGCAATAAAGTTCCAGGGTGATTATTGACAACTTGGCCACTCTGGAAATGTCTGAAGGTGAGAGATGTTAAAGTTAATAGTTAAAATGTGACTTTTAAAATTACCATGGTGGACGTCAGGATTTCTGTAACCTCTATTGCTCATTATGATCAATACCTTTGGGCTGTATATAGTTTTACGAGCGAATTCACCAATATGACTCACGTGAAATTAGCAATGACATTTCTAGTTAAGGAGTCACAGCTGTCATGATGTTAGAGAATCTGCCGCTGCAATTGATAAGTTGCTGACGTTATTTGAGAGTGTAACATCCGTTTTGCTTCGGAATGTTGCTAAGGTCAAGGAGATTCTTATCTGTTAGTGTCAGTAATGCAAATGCCAAAAGCCTAATTCATATTTGTATGTTTTCCTCCAAAGACTTTAGAGAGCATTTGGAAAGCATCAATAAATTGTTATATATTCTGTTGTAAGGAACATTTGGAAAAGAGAATATTTATAACATGTGTTACCTAGTCTTTTAAAATTCTTCTTGTCTAGTTTCTAACAACAACTGTTTCATTTGCTATTTAACTAATTTTGTCTCTCTCCATATGACTTTTTGAATGACACTGATAACTAATTAGGGTTTCCAGAAAAAATATAGATGTCCATTCAATTTAATTTCAGATTAACAATAAATAATCATACTTATACTATAAAATATTCATTATTAATCTGAAATTAAAATCTAACTGGGAGTCTGGCATTTTTATTTGCTAAATCTGGCCATCCTATAAATAATGCTATAAGTCCAAGAAGAAGCCTTTGAAATCTGTGGTTTGAACATTTAACATCCATTTCAAAACAACTATAATTTTTGTGAAATAGCCCCAATGCCTCCAGGAAGATTCAGGCTTCTCATTTGCTTCCTCATGCTTTTCATGTGCCCATACCATGGCACATAGCACAATGTATTACCGTTTGTCTGTACAACTTCTCTTGTATGCTATCCTATGAAGGAAGGGGCTCTGTTTTATTCATCTTGGAGTCACCAGAATCTACCTCTGTGCCTAACAGATAAAGTAGATATTTGTTAATCGATAATGGAGGTACTTTGGTGCCCAGCCTCCAACCTCCTGCTGAAGTCTAGGGAAATGGACATCCTAGGGACCTCAATTTGTCTGTAGGTACTTCCAGTTCAACATATCCAAAACTTAATTTGTCATCTTTCTGTAAAATCTAGTTTATCCCTCCGCTTCCTATCCTGATTAATGGCAGCGCCATTCATGCGGTCAGCCAAGCTACAACCCTGGAAGTCGTGCTAGGTATATTCCTTTTCATTCCTGTTTCTGTTCTCTGTTCAGTACATAAAATCCTAAATGTTCTACTTTAATGTCTCTTAATACAGCCCTAATTTCAACCTCCTGTAAAACAATGGGGAAGAATAGCAGTACTAAAGACAAAGTAGCGCTGCAATTCAGAAATAATACGTTCCTTAAGAATACAAGAATGTTTTGTGTGTGTATGTGAAGAAGATTGGCCCTGAGCTAACATCTGTTGCCAATCTTCCTCTTTTTGCTTGAGGAAGATTATCACTGAACTAACCTCTGTGCCAGTCTTCCTATATTTTGTATGTGGGATGCTGCCACATGGCTTGTTGAGCGGAGTGTAGGTTGCACCTGGGGTCTGGAGCGGTGAACCCTGGGCCACTGAAGCAGAGTACGTAAACTTAACCACTATGCTACTGGGATGGCCCCAAGAATACAATCATTTTTGAGTTTAGCATCTGTATGTAATTCTAAAACAAACAAACCCCCCAAATATCTGAGTTTCGAAAGAAAATAGTCAGTTACATCTGTGATAGAATTTTTGGTAAACTCTAAAACACTGTATAAAAGGACATAATTTTATTTATAGATATTGATTGCACCTCCAGAGTAATTCAATATAGATGATCTAATTTTTTCATGTTTTCATAAATAGCGTGTGCAGATGTTCTCCTCCCATCCCCCTCATCCTCCCCCGCCCCCTCCTCCTCCTCTTCCTCTTCCGCTTCCTCTCTCCCTTCTTCTTTTCCTCTCTGTCCCTTTCATTCTTTCTCTCTCTCTCCCTGTCCTCCTTCCCAAGGAACTTGGAGTAATTGAGACTCAGACAGGACTATGTGACTGATTCTCTGTCACCCAAGTGATGGCAGAGTCTAGAATGGATGGGTCTTCTGCAATGGAAGCCGATGCTTTTCCAAATGTGTGCTTGGAAGTTGCCCATTTTTAAAGTCCTGAGTGTATTTACTGGTCCACCAATAATCTTTTAAGAAGAAGAATATTATAATCTCTATTTTAAAAAATCAGTTTTATAATTGCATAGTCTTAAGTACACACACACACAAAATCTTCTCTAATATCTAGTCTGAAAAATGCCATAAATATATTATTTTTGTCATTTTCTGCTTATTTTTTGGCTGTTTCCCAGGCAGGATGGTATGGGATTAGAATGAAGAAGAATGAAATTCATACCATAGTTTGGCTACTTTTTGGCTGTTTGGCATTACATAAATTATCTGACTTTTCCAATCCTCAGTTTTCTTATTTATAAGGTAGGAAAAATAAGGCCTCTTTTTTATGCTTATTCTGTACCCAGCAATGTTGGTTTACCTTCCTTTTGCCATCCCTTAAATGTCAGAAAACAAACGATTTACTCATATGAATAAACCTATTTTGTTCTCTCAGTTTAGCCTAAGGGTTTTTTTTTAATATCTCATTAGAGTTATTTTTTTCAAAAATACATAGTCATTAATACCTGGCTAGTTTTAACTCAAACATCTAGGCTATATAATATAGGCACTGAAATATTGATCTGTGAAAATTTTACATTTTAGTATAGTATATATTAAAAACGTTGTAGTGAATAAATTAAATGTATCATTATCACATTAAATTAAATTTGTAAATTTCCTGAAAAAGTTCTGTGAATCCATGCTGTGTGCTTATCACAGGCTAGCAAAGCTCCTTGCATTTCAATAGTTACCTCCAAGAACAGAATTAATTGTTCTTTTTTCATTTATGCTAAATTAATCTTCACATATTAGGATTCTGTGTGTCAAAAGCTTTGTGAAGTGCAAACATTGACTTACTTCATCAGGCTGGAGAAAGAAAATGAGAGCTTCTACATAAATATATTTTCTAGGTAATTAAACCACTGTAATATTTATGTTTCTGTGATTATGAATGAGGGTAAGAATCTTAAAAAATGCTATATCAAGTTCAATATGTATTAGAAAGGTTTAATCTATGATATGGTCAGTATCTTTGTTCATACTCTAGAACTCAAGAAATAAGACATTATCAATTATTGAAGCTCCGTGCATTTTCTTTCTCTATCACATTCCCGTCCCTTTCCACTATCTGAAATTTATTGTGTCATAGATCCTTTCTTAAATATACTTTTATTGTAGATATTTATGTTCCTAAGTGATATATGCAGCCTAGATTTGCATATTTTTAAACTTTATATAAATAATATATTTTGTTTACTCTTATGCTTCTTTTCTTCCTGCTCAGTATTAGTTTAGTGAGACTCATCTATGTTCACACATGTATCTTTAGTTCATTTATTTTCACTGCTATTATAAGTTTGCCATTATTTGGTTGACAGACAATTAGGTTGTTCTCAGATTTTCTTTCATTATAAAGTTGCTATTATGGACATACTTTGCTTATCTCTTTGTACACATGTATGACTTTTGTTAGTCTCTCTCTATGTATGAGTGTAATTTCTGGGTCACGGGAGTGTATATATTTTCAACTTCATGAGACACTCCATAACTGCTCACCAATATGACTGTATCAATTTACACTGACCAGCAATGTACAAGAATTCCCTTAGGTCCACAGACTCCCTAATTCATGATTTTATATGACTTGTGTGTGTTCAGTAGGATCAACTATTGGTTTAATTTGCATTTCTCAGATTGCTAATGACTTTAAAATATTTTTACTTGTTTTTATTTCTTGTTTTTGGTGAGGAAGACTGTCCCTGAGCTAACATCTGTTGCCAATCTTCCTCTTTTTGCTTGAGGAAGATCGTCGCTGAGCTAACATCTGTGCCAATCTTCCTGTATTTTGTATGTGGGATGCCACCACAGCATGGCTTGATGAGTGGTGTGTAGGTTTGTGCCCAGGATCTGAACCTGCGAATCTGCAAACCCTGGGCTGCTGAAATGGTGAGCATGAACTCAACCACTATGATACTGGATGGGTCTCTATTTTTACTTGTTTTTATCAGTCATTTGCAATCTCTCTTCTGTGAATGGATTTTTTTTTCAACTTACTCTTCGTGATGGCTAATTTTATGTATCAACTTGATTAGCCTAAGTGATGCCCAGATAGCTGGTAAATATTATTTCTGGGTGTGTCTGTGGACATGTTTGTGGAAGAGAATAACATTTGATTTGGTGAGCTGAGTAAAGCACATGACCCTCCCCACTGTGGGTGGGCATTATCTAATCTGTTGAAGGCCCAAAAAGAACAAAAAGGCAGAAGAAGTGTAGATTCACTCTCTCTACTTGAGCTGAGACACTCATCTTCTGCTCTCAGACATCAGAGCTCCTGATGGCTCAGCTTCAGGACTCACTTTGGGATTTAGGCCATCAGGCCCTGATTCTCAGGCCTTTGAACTCAGACTGAATTACATCACTGGCTTTCCTGATTCTATAGCTTGCAGATAGTATGTAGACTTCTCAGCCTTCATAACCACTTGAGCCAATTCCTCCAGCAAATCTCCTCTTATACATATATAGATTGTTCTCCTCTTATGTTATCTATTGGCTCTGTTTCTCTGGAGAATCCTGACTAATATGTTCTTCTGTGGTCTTTTTCTCTTTTTCTTGTTGATTTGTAGGAGTTCTTTATATATTCTGGATTTATATCTCTATATAATTGTTGATTATACTTTTTATTCTTTTATGCACAGAAGGTTGAATTTTTATGTGGTTAAATTTATGAATTTTTTAATGAATTGTGCTTTTTATATCTTATTTATGAAAAAATTTACTGCCTAACATGCAGTTTTCTTCTGAGAATAAAAAAATTGCATTTTGTATTTAGATCTTGAATCCCCTGGAAATGGATTTTTGTTTATAGTGTGAGGAAGGGTTCTGGCTTTAATTTTTTTCACAGGACTACCCAGTTATTCTAGTATCATTCATTGAATAATCCACCTTTTCATCAGTAATCTTGGTTTGCTACCTCCAACACACCTCAAGTCTCCATAGAGATGTGGGCCTGTTTCTAGGCTCTCTCTCTTCTGTATTATTGATCTATTTGTTCATGTATCTTACGACATTATCTTAGCTTTATAATATTCTTTTTCATGATAGCAGCAAGCCTCTGACCTTATTCCTTCTCTTCAAAATGCCTTGAAATTAAGATAAGAATAAGTATTATGTCATTAGTCTTAATTTTAGACACACTTCAATTAAAATCAAAGAAACATGTGCATTTCTTGATAAAATGTAATGAATGCTTGGGTAAATTTCAACAAGTATGTGCATCTTTAAGACAACTTTTGGGAGTAAATATCTTTATCAAGAGTTTTTACTGCTGAAACAAACTAAAAAAAATTGAATAATTTACCTAAGATCATACACCCAGCAAGGGGAAGACTCAAGATATATATCTAGGTCTGTCTGAAGCTGGACTTATGATTTCCCTAGAGGATAATGTGTGTAGGCTTTCTGATGAAGCTATTTTTTTATAAATGTCCACATTTGTTTTCAGTTATAGTATTAGAACTGTTTTCTGGATGGTTGTTGGAAGTTTACCAATGTTAAAGATATTACATTACTGTATGCTATAAATAATTGGGTCCTGACACCTTGATCTTGGACTTCTAGCCTCCAGAACTGTGAGAAATAAAGTTCTGTTGTTTAAGCCCCCAGTCTGTGGTAGTTGGTTATGGCAGCCCTAGCAAAGTAATATAGCCATGGATGGTGTATCTAATGATAGAGACACTTGTTACAACCCATGGTTGGCTGAGCAGATCCCATTTCCAAAAATTGGAAAACTTTCTTAGAGTTACACTGAAAGAACAAGCAGTTGGAGGTGACTTGTTTGATAAAGGGTCTCGAGAGAGAAGGTCCATCATATTCTCCTTCTGAGAGCCCTGAACATCTCTGATTTCTGTCCTTGCAAAGGTTAATTGTTCAGCTACTCTGTAAGCTCCATTAGCCTTTTTCCACTAACATCCCTTTGCCCACTGGTGATCCAGAAACAGTTTCATCCAACTTAACTGAAGAAATATGCTGAATATGCCCAAGCAAAATTTATTTAAGGTGATCTGAACAGGAAAATGTTTTGTGGAATAGCTCTTCTTAAGATCAAATCGAATTAGAAAATTTTCAAGTGGGAGTGATTAATAACAAATATGTCATCAAAATCCTTCCTCTTTGTAAATGAATAATAATTTCTGGCTATGTGAGTTTTCATTTGAATGTTTTTTAGCAGGGCTTTCTTTGCGAGACAGTAGAGTTGGCCTTGCATGGGGTGACAGCCACTAGTGATTTATCAGTTAGCTACTTTTTTGGGGAGTGTTGGGAAAGACATTAGTCCATGGGAAGGATGACGTGTTTCATTGTTACCTGTGGTCTCTGTGAGTCCTCCACTTTTCCTTGCTTCCTTTCTCTCTTTGGAATGTTGATAAGTGCTTGAACCAGACTTAAGAATCATAAGCTTTTGTGCTTCTACTGTGAGCCAGAGATCTGGGTGAAGAGTTAGACCAAGGACTGCAATATTGTTTTAACTATCTTGAAATGGAACCCTTTTTTCGCCTATTTCTCTTTTGTAACTTTCATATATTCAGCTGTAACTGAGTTTCAGAAATATATATAAAAGTCTGTGCTTTTTCCAAAAGACATAATTCTTTTTGCTGATTTATGTGGACCCTAAGATAAATATTTCCAGGCTGAGTCATTTTTACTTATCATACTAGGCACTATTTATATAACTTTGGAGCAAAAACTAAATGTGACTTGTCTTTGGTTGCTCTTGCATTTTCTTCCTTTACAAGATCTAAGGTTAGATACCAAATTGTTTTAAAAAGTGGTCGATGTAAACGTTATTTCAGAATTAGACCTTTTTTCAATAAGGCTCAATGAGGAAACTAACAAACACTAAAATCTCACTTTTTAAATAAATACATGCACCTTGGCTAAGATGTCTTTTTAAAATTGTCCTTTGATATCAGCTGACCAACATGACCTAAATTTTACACGTTTCTTCTTGACTATAGACCCCTGCCCTCTCTTTTCTTAAAGGATTTATATAGGAAACATAAATTCTTTCTCTGCTTCCTTTCAGATAACAAAATCTTAAAAACCTCTTGCCATGCAATGTTTTTCTCAGGGACCTGGAAACCATTATTTTGAAATGTAATCTTCCCATACTCCTAGTCATAAAACCTTGAAGATAGGAGAAAGTTTACTTTTTCTTTGTTGCCTGGATCTCTCACCTGTTCTCCAATCATCTTATCCTTCACTTGAACTATCGATTCCATAGTCAACACTTTTGGATTCTGTCATTGCTCCACTTCCAAAATCACCACTTCAGTCAGCATGCTCCCCGACCACAGCCTCTGTCTCCCCAACTTGCTTGCCCAGACAACCCCATTATAATCATCCTCCAGCCTCTTTGAGCCATCATGCCATTGACCCAATTCCTCCCAATTCCTCTGCTACCTACTTTCTTCATTTCTCTCCTAACCTAATTAGAAACTGTGACCTACAATTGCAACATTACTCTTGTTGATACTCTAAATGCCTAGTCC
This sequence comes from Equus caballus, assembly GCF_041296265.1. NCBI lineage: Eukaryota > Metazoa > Chordata > Mammalia > Perissodactyla > Equidae > Equus > Equus caballus. The sequence goes on from NC_091691.1 coordinate 85,491,059, forward strand.
TTCTTTTTTCCCACTCAGCTGACAAAACTCCAATCCTAGATAAGCTTAGCTATTTATCTTTTCCATTCCTGAGCATAGTTGTCATTTTCTGAATGCTTTTGGAGAAAGTCACCCAAAAGAGAATATTATTTCCAATGTAGTCAGGTTCCACTGATTTCCAATGGGCTCATCACACTGATTAACAATCCAACTAAATTGCAATTCAATGTATTCTCCAATTTCCAGAATGACTATTTCAAATGTTCTTTACTCTCTTGAACATTCCAAATCCCATAATCCATCCTACTCCTTATTCTTGGCAATTTTACTTAACTCTATTTTTCAGAAAAAATAGGTCATCAGATAGAAACTCCTTTATTCTCCATATCAAATATACATACCTATTTATACCTGCATTGACCCTCTCGTTCCCTTCTACTACATTATACGAGTTTAAGTGTGCAAGCCATGCATACTTGACTATTTTTTTAATGGCTTTATTGAAGTATAATTGATACAAAAAAAGCCTCATGTGTTTAATGTTTACAGTTTGATGAATTTGGACATATCTATACACCCATGAAACTATCACCACCATCAAAGTAATAAATGTATATATCACCTCCAAAAGTTTCCTTGTGCCTTGTTAATTTTTTTTGTGGTAATAGCACTTAACATGAGATCTACTCTCTTGACAAATGTTTTAAGCTCACAATGCAGTATTGTTAAGTATAGGCACTATGTTGTACAGCACTATCTGTCTACAGATCTCTAGAACTTACTCATCTTGCATAACTCATACTTTATACTCATTGAACAACTCCTCATTTCCCCCTCATCCCAGTCCAGACATCCACCATTCTACTATCTGCTTCTATGAGTTTGATTATTTTAGGTATTTCATATAAGTGGAATCAGGCAGTATTTGTCTCTCTGTGACTGGCTTATTTCACTTAGCATAATGCCCTCGAGGTTGATCCATGTTGTCTTAGAGGCAGGATTTCTTCGTTTTTGAAGGCTGGATAATAGTCCATTGTATGCAAGTACCATATTTTCTTTATCCATTCATCCATTGACAGACCCTAGGTTGTTTCCATATCTTGGCTATTGTGAATAATGTTGAAAAGAACATGAGAGTGTAGATATCTCTTTGAGATACAGATTTCAATTCCTTGAATAAACACCCAGAAGTGAGATTGCTGGATCATATAGTAGTTATATTTTTAGTTTTTTGAGGAACCTCCATTCTGTTTTCCGTAGTGACTGTGCCATTTTGCATTCCCACCAATACTGTACAATTTCTCCACATCCTGACAATGCTTGTTATCCTTTATTTTGTAAATAATGACCATCTTAACAGGTATGAGATAATATCTCATTGTGTTTTTGAGTTGCATTTCCCTAATGATTAGTGATGTTGAGCATCTTTTCATGTACCTGTTGGCCATTTGTATGCCTTCTTTGGAGAAATATCTATTCAAGTACTTTGTCCATTTTTTAATTGAGTTATTTGTTTTTTTGTTATTGAGTTGTAGGAGTTCCTTATTTATTCTGGACACTAACCCCTTGTCAGATATGTGTTTTGCAAATATTTTCTCCCATTCTGCAGGTTGCCTTTTCATTCCATTGATTGTTTCCTTTGCTGTGCAGAGCTTTTCAGTTTGATGTAGTCCCATTTGTCTATTTTTACTTCTGTCATGGATCCTTGACAATTAACTTAAACTGAATGGCATCCTGGAAAGGTGGGAATCAAGAAGATTTACTCTGTCTCTTCACCTTCCCTCTGATACCATTGAATGTCTGTGTGGCCTTTGTCAACATTAAGTACAGAGTTCTAGGAAATGGATTTACCTGAGATTTTAAGGGGATGGGGACAAGCTGTGGTAGTCCTAAGTGAACTATTGACACTTTGAACTCATTAAAAGTGAGGTTTATGATAGACTTAATGTTGAACCAATACCGCCAAAACCTGAGGAAAGCCATTTCATCGCGAGACAGTTCAGGACATAGCCGCTCAAAGAACTCCCAGTGCATATGGGCTGCAAAAATCCCCTCTGTTGAGATTAAACAGGGTAAGAAATTAAGGAAGGTATTCATTTTTTTAGACTTTTAACTCACAAAACAAGCTAATTTAATTTAATCTTTGGGATTTCCGTATTTTTGGACTTTAATTTGTGAACAGGTTTAAGCTTTGGATTTTACTTTTTCCATGGGAAAATTAGATAGAATGGGATTCATACCGAAATTTGGTGCATCTTTAGTTTGTTGTCTTTTACTATATTAAGTATCCCTGTATTACTACTTTAGCTCATTGAGAAATTCTGGTGACTATTGAACAATGTGGCTAGGAATATAATTTGGGATAGTAAATAGAATAGACTGTCCAGACTTGGGAAAGAATCTTCTAAATGGATTTAATTGATAGAAACTTCAGCATTGTGGGGGTGAAATCCACCCTGCTCACCAGTGGTCTCAGGTGGATCCACAATGGAGCAGGGGTTGATACTGGGAGTATGGCCTTGTGAAGGTGGGAATACGACTGTGCTGATAGGCTGCCGACCTTCTCACCCAACAAGTTGACCCATATTGTTGCTTAACCATAGGCTTAATGGTCAAACCCAATGCATTAAGTGAACAAAAACCAGATGGGATGGGGAGGGATAGAGTCTTCCCTTCTTTTGACTTCAGATGTAGGGGTCACTACTACAGCTCCTTTCTGGCTTTTGTCTACCCCCTCACTTACTCCCCTCCAGAGGCAAAGGAGTAAATTATATCACTGGGGTGAGGAATTTGGCTCAGTTCATTTCTGCCTCCACCTTTTGATCTGGCTGCCGGAGGAGAGCATGTGTTTTGGTCTGCCCTTGTCTATGCTGCAAGCTTACCTTAGACCTGTGGTGGACCAATGTTCCCTGTGACTGGAAGGGTAAATATCAGATTCAGTACCGGGAAACTCACTGTTGTTCTCATTGCCTCCAACTGAGTTTCAACCAGCAATAATTCTGGTATTTTGATCTCCGTATTCCTGCCTCCTTAGTCTCACAATTGGTTAGTCATTCTTCCCTAGATGATCGCTGCTTTTCTTCTTGCCTCCACTGTGTACTCTCAACAGGAACATAAGCAATTCTTCTAACATAAGTCAGATCAAGTCACTTCCCTCCAGGAAAACTACATATTTTGATGATTTATTTATTTCCTGTTTATCTTCTTTGAGGTAGAAAGCAAGATCAATGAAGGCAGGGAGTGTTTGCCTTTTGTTCACTACTGTCCCTCTAGCTCATAAGTTGGGCTCAACAAAAATATGTCTATTAGGGGAATAAATTACTCCAGGTAGTTTCTTCATCTGTAACAAAATTAAATCAAAAGAATCAAGTTCCTGAGAAGAGAGGAAAGTGAGTAAAGTCAGATAGCAAATATAAATCACTCCTTGTTCAGAAATGATGCTCTAGCCAACAATTTATTCAAATATGAGTTGACTTATAGATAACCTATAACTTGCAAGTAACTTAAATATCTAGCCTAAGGACTTATTAACTTGTGGATTGCCCAAACATTAAAAAATTTTTTGAGTACTGTACAATAATGATGTCCCCAGAAGCAGCCCTGATGCCCTGAGTGACTCTGAATATTTCAAATGATAGAAGAAAATGATCAGAAATGCTTTGGGAATGAAGGCAGTTTTCTGTATCCTAATTCCTTGAAAACCGGCAGTCCACTAGGATTTGTAACATAAATCTTAGTGAGTTAGGAAATTCGGTTAACCAGAACACTTCTTTCATGCATTCAACTTTTTAAAAAATGTGCCTACCAAATGCCAAACTCTTAGGCCAGGCGTTAGTGGTACAGAGGTGGGTGGATATGGTTCCTGCTTGTGTGGGGTGAGCAGTCTGCACATAAGAAAGTCTGCCATATTTTTCTTCTTATCTCTACCTCTGTCTTGGAGAATGGTACTCTTTCTTGTGTGCCTGTCAAGCAGACTTTTGCATTTAGGAAAAACATGTGTTAAAGTTAATTCTCTTTCTCAAAATCACCATTTCCATGCAGGGAATAATCTCAATTTTAAAATGTCTATTTCTGGGCCAGCCCTACTGGGCCTAATGGTTAAGTTCGGCTTGCTCTGCTTTGGCATCCTGGGTTCGGTTCCCTGGGCACAGACCTCCACCACTTGTCTATCAGTGGCCATGCTATGGCAGCAGCCCACATACAAAATAGAGGAAGATTGGCAACAGATGTCAGCTCAGGGAGAATCTTCCTCTGTAAAAATCCCTAAATATACAACAACCTCTGCATGATTACATGTGGCTTCTGCAACTGTGATTTTTCATCTTTTAGATCCGCTTATTTCCTATAACTGACATCATTTTCTCATTTTCAAAAATGTAGCAGTATTTCTTTGCTGTGGAACAGTGGCCTCAATTAGTATAGGTCATGTTGCTTACAGCATGAAACTGGCGTGCCAATGAGAAAATTTATCTGACAAGTTTCTTCCCAGTTTTGGATTTATCGTACCATCATAATTACATTCATTTCCTTTGTTAAATCGGTTTAAGTCTGCATTTTTCCTTATTTCTTTATTATCAGCCTCTGCAGATATTGATTTCACCTGTGAAACAATATAACTTAAAAAAATTGTGGTTGACATTCTCCCTTTGGCTAAAGGCAATGTTTTATACTGTGTGGTTTCTTCTTTATGCAACTGACAAAGCACGTCAAATACTACTAAATTTGGAATATAAATAACTATTTGTTAGATATCAACAGATTATTTATTCCCTACTATGAATGCGTCATCCCCAATCTCTGCTTGTTCCCAGAATTATCACACTATTTGAATGGATAGGTGAACACTATCAAAGACAGGTTTGATTTCTTAAAAAGCATAGCTAATTCAAATTCATAATTCAAGTGATCTGATTAGTTATTAGGGATTAACTTTTACGCAGGGGACCCTATAAATCTTGGGATTATTAGAGACAGAAGAGAGGCATTTTGAGACATTAGCAAGAGCTCTGGATTAGGAGTTTGGGATATAAAACCAATAAGTGGTTTTGTAGTCTTGAACCAATCTTTTAACCCTCGTGTCTTAGTTTCCTCTTTTGAAAAATGGTGATGTCTTGGGCCCCATCTATCTTCTAAGGATTTTGAGAGAATATAGTGAGAAAGATCTTTGAATGTTATAAGAACCCTATCTATGCAAATGCTTTAAAAATTGTTGAAAGCAGGGACCAGCCCTGTGGCCTAGTGGTTAAGTTCAGCGTGCTCTGCTTCAGCAGCCCGGGTTCATGGGTTCAGATCCTGGGAGCAGACCTACACGACTTGTCAGCCATGCTGTGGCAGGTGTCCCACGTTTAAAATAGAGGAAAGTTGGCACAGATGTTAGCTCAGGGCTAATCTTTCAAGCAAAAAAAAAAAACGTTAAAAGCCGTATTTGTGCAAATACAAGATGTTTCTTGTTATTATCATAGTCATGTTTTCACTACTTATAGGCAAATGTTAGCATTAGAACAGTCTTTGAAAATTGGCAGATTAATGAAAAGGCAAGATCTGCTGCAATCATATGAGTCAATTAAACAAAATATTTGTAATCAAGCATTTTAAAATATACTTCTGGATTAAGACTATAAAGGGTGCTTGATAAGGATGGATTTTTATGCAACTGAAATATGCTACTTCATTCCTGATTGCAAATTAGGAAGTGAAAATAATTGTTTTTTCATGCTTTCATTTCTCAAGTAGAAATACTCCTTTCTGGCCATGCATCTGTGAAGACTTAGTACATTTTGTTCTTCTAATTTATGCAGGAAGTCCTGAGCTTAAAAATGGATTTGGTACCAAATGTACATTTTAAGTAAGTTTTTTGGAACAGAGAAAACCCTTTTCTTTTCCCAATTAAAAGAAGAAAAACCCCTGCATGCTCTGGGATTTTCCACTTTCTTGCCTTTGCTCATTCATTCCCACCTGCCTAGAAGGAGTTTGAATTCTACTCGTTCATCAAGGCCCAAGATTGTGAGTCCCTTGAGAACGGAGACCCCATCCTATGCATTTGTGAGATCTGTGGCGTTCCAGGTTTTCCAGGCCATTGGGGCCATCCTTTCCTTTAATGTGCAAATGTACTAGCAAGAGGCTCCCCAGCGGGACTGAGGGGTCTAGCCTCATCCAGCTTGGAGGGTTCTGAGGGAGCCTGTTTGGGCCAGGTTGTGGCTTGTCCTTTTCTGCTGTGCTACTCCAGATTGCTCTGTAGATTTCTGCTAAACACCGGCCCAGTGCCATAAGTTACCCAACAAGAGGCTGTAGAGAATGAGTAAAGGTTAGTAACCATACACTGCGAAAGAGGAATATTTAAAATTACGCGTCAGATAACATGCTGCTGAAGGCCATCTGCCATGCCCATCACAGGGTGTTCGCCACAATCTCCTCATGTGCATCTTCCTTCCATTGCCTTGGTGTCTCTGAGACCCATTCTTCTTTTCCATATGGAACTCCCTCTCAATCCAGCCCTTGGAACTCAAAGCCCAAGCCCCAAGACCTCTTATTCCTTCTTCTGGCTCATGGATGAAATAAATAAACAAGGAAAAAAAATCAGTTGATGTAATCTCTCAGAAATCTCCTCTCATCTCTATCCCCACTAATTTACACAGGGAAGAGAAACACTACTACACAGAAGAATTAGCGTATCTGCTGAAGCTTTGGATTATTTCACAGTGTTTAGGGCTGCCTGAAAATTGCAGAAAAAGGGGACTAATAGCTGCAAAACTGGAAGTGCTCACTAGAGTGGTCCCTTGAGACCAAATGGGAAATTGGCTTTTCTGACCTTAGAAATCACACGAAATAAATTGCTTTCTGGCTGTTTAAAGATAGTAATTTTGTCTTCTTTTTTAATAATCAGGAATTCAGAATAACTAGCATATCCTCAGTTGATATGGTGCACTGGATTCATGTTTGCGGAATAACTGAATGAATAAGCAATAAATGGTGATCGTCAAGCCTTTCCAACATGTTCTTGTTGGAAGTAGCTTCACTGACTGACTGTAGTATTTTATGTATACTTTTCTAATGTATTTTATCACTTTTTAAGTTGTATTATGATTGTGTCCATTTCATGTTACCTAGTATAATGTAAGTGCATTGAGAAGAGTAAACATATATCTTCACTATTGTATATTTCAGCCATATTCCATAACTTTGCACATATTTTATAATAGATGTTTCAGTGGTTAAGTATGCAGGTAGATCTGTTTATTTGCTTGTTTATCCTTCCATCCATCCATCTCTTAGAGTAGTATAACAAGAGAGGCATTCTGGTATATTACTTAAAGATGCAAGCTCTGGAGCCTCAGTTTCCCCATATATAAAATGCAGAATGTAAAATGAGAATAATAAATGTACCTATATCCTAGCATTGTTATAATCGAATGAGTGGATACATGCAGAGTGCTCAGCACAGTATTGAGTCCATAGTAGGAACTGAGTATATAAATGTTAGCTGTGATTGTTGTTGTTGTTCTTATTAATTCAAGAAAAAATAGAAAGTTCCTATTTGTCAGGACCTGTTAGGTGTTGAGGACAGAACAGAATGAATCTTTGCCCTAAACGAGGGCACAATCTGGTGGGAGAGACAGACAAGTAAAGAGAAACACACTGAGGGTGAGGAGTGCATGTGCTGGTGTAGAGGGAACCAAGGGAGCCAGAGGTGGGGCTTTTAACCCAGCCCGGGAAGACGAGGTTGGGGGCAGAAAGGTTTCTTGGAATAGTGGCTCCTGAGCTATATAATCTAATCAAAGATGAAATATAGCTAGCTATAATAATTAGTGGAAAAATTCTTATTCAGTATGAGTAACTGAGTAAAACAGGAAAAAGTTAGTGAAATTTAATAAAAAGTCATCTTTCAGTGTAGATTTAAAGTGGGAAGTTGAGGAGATAGTGATTATATAAAGCATTCTTGGTGTTTTATGTCATTTGGCAGAAGAATTGGGGTTCCAAAAACATGCAGGCCCCAGGTGTGGTGCAACTCAGAAGAAAGGCCTTGTATGAATAGGGTGTAATTTTGGCTGTGGTTAGAATTCACACCCATGATGTCCATCCATAGTTAGACTTCTTCCAGCTTCATAGAGTGGGGGCTGAGAAGCAATTACCTGAAGCCAGCCTAGGGCGGAGAGAGCTCAGGAGAGATGCTGTGGCTTTCTGTGCACATAGACATCTTGATTTAGGGGGTAAACAGACTCCAGATAGGAAAGAAACACTTTATAAATGGACAGACCGAGGTCTCCTGGTTGAGGCCTGTGCAGAGAGCTCAGCCAGCAGGGGACAAAATTTTATAATTGAGGGAGGGACAAGCGAGGATAGACAAATTTGGTCAACAATTCCTGATTCACATGATATGCAAAGAATAAAAGGTAAAGAAAGATGCATCCCCAATTACTCCATGTTTAACATGTACAGAATTAAATTCCTTTTCTTTTCCTTAACCAACGCTTCTTGCTGCAAGTTTTAATTTGGATATTTCATTGCTATCTCTACATTTGCTGTCTATACGATATCTATCTACACAATGGATTGTCATCCTCGATTCATCTCAGTCCCTCATCTCATTTGACCAGTCTGTCAAGAAGTCCTGTTGGTTGTCCAACTTACAAGTCTCTCAGATATGCGTTTCCTCCAACCCACCATGCCACTAGCCCTGCACCAGACACTAACTCCTGGGACCATCGCAATAGCTTTGTTATAATCGTCTCCATGATTTCAGTCTCTTCTCATTGTCACATCATCTTTATACAGGGCCGGATGGTAAATACCTTAGGCTTTTTGGCCAGTCTCTGTCATAACTATTTGACCGTGTCATTGTAATATGAAAGCAGACATAGTATGTAAACAAATGGGTGTGGCTGTGTTCCAATGAAACTTTGATTATAGGTATTGAAATTTGAATTTCATATAATTTTCATGTGATATGAAATCTTCTTCTTCTTTTCAAAAACCCCTTTAAAAACATATAAACTATTCTTAGCTCACAAGTTGCAGAAAAACAGGCAGTGGGCCAGATTTGACCTGCAGGTTGTGTTTTTCTGTCACTTGCTTTATACTGTCATGAGTGACCTTTTCAACAACTGCAGAAAGAACCAAGTTCGAATTGCTCAGTGGAGCACACAAGCCCTTTCATTGCATAAGCGTCTACAACCTATATTTCTATTCTCATCTCCAACTTTTTTCCTGACTCGGATGCTCCCTGTGTTTTTTGTCATGAGGTTGTCATTTGTGATTATAAAGATACTTCAAGGACTTTAACACCTTTATGCTCTTCTACAAGTTCTTCTAACTGTCAGAAAAACTCTTCTCTGCAACTAGGCTAATTAGCAGACTTCCGTAAGACGTGCGTCATATATCATACCTTCATTATTGTTTTCTCTAAATCCACAGCTCAGTAGAATTCTTTTCTTTTTTATTTGCATTCCCATGGTACTTCATACATACATTTTTTCTCATAGAGATTATCACATTGTTAAAGTTTCTATTTTAAAAAAATTATTTTTTCTTCTTGGTCATGAGCTTCTATAGGAAAGTGTGCAATAAGCCTGTACTTAAGAAATGGATGACTTATTCATTTTATCTATTGTTGCTAAGTCGGCATTGCCATCATTATTTTATTTCGTGGATTGTGCATGGAGAAAACAATGATCTGTCTAATCACAAGAATATCAACCAAATTGCAACAAAGAACTCAAAAATTATTCTGTCATCTTTTCTAATTCAGTAAACTTTATTATATTTCTTTTTTTCTGAGGATTTACTTATTCTTGCCTCATCTTCCTTGGAAAATGTTACTGTAGTTCCATGTATCTGGTATGCATAATATCAACCTTACACAGAAAATCAAGAACTCTGTGATTTGAGGGCTCCTGGGGATATCCCCTAATTTTTCTTTTTCCTGCTGGTTGGTGTCTTACATTTCTTATTGGCAGATTCATCATTTCAACCAAAGGGTTTTTTTCCCCCAAATTTGTCTTACTAAAAAGAAGATATATCTAACAGAAGCAACACATTCAACTTCTATTAGTCATGCCCACTTTAGTATGAACTAGAGAAAAAAAATTTCCATATGGAGGCTTTGAACACATGAAAATCATAAACTCTTCTGGGATTTGATAAAGACCATTTACTTGAAGATAATCATACTTTGCCATATCATGTCAAGAGCATCGCTATAAAGTAATAAATTATAGTGGTATTTTATCCCTTCAATGTACAGTGTCCTTGAATACTAAAAATCTTGGAGTAAATTTGCACATAAGTTTCCTTCATGTAACAGAATATTGCAACTATCATGTAAGATGACCCCTATAATTACTAATAATTCCTTTTATGAAAAAAGTTCCTCTGTCATTTCCCCAGTCACTTTGGAAATGATCATCAATTATACTGGGAGCTGCTACCTTCAATGGTAGTCTCTTCGTTATTATCTATATTCCTGGCGTGTTTGACCTAAAATGATGGATAGAAGTGTATCTGCTGTCATAAGCAAGCGTTTGAGGCACAAAAGGAAAAAAGTCTTTGTTTATCTCCTTGATATTTTGTGGTTTTGTAGCTGACGTTTCTAGGCTATTAGATCCACTAATGTGTTTCTCTTCAATTACTTGGGCATGAACACATCATAACTTAATATTTTAGTTATTCTTTAAAGGTGATATATTTTTTAAAAGCTTCTTTTGTCTTTACTAGCAAGAAGAGTTCTTCTTAAAAATGCTCTTTGATGTTGCTTAGTCCTTGATTCTTTCAAGACACACTGTATCTTATTGGTTACATTTGCAGTCTTTGGAGTCAGACTGCCCAGGTTAACAACCCTGGCACTTACTAGCTTTGTGATGGTGGACAGGCTTCCTAACTTTCCTCTCCGTCACTGTATTCATCCATAAAATAGGATAATAATAGTATGTCATAGGGTTGTTGCAAAGACTGAATGAACTAATATGAGTGAAGTACTTAAAGCAGTACCTGGTAAGAGGAGCACTCAATAAGTGCTCCCTATTATTATTATTGTTATCGTTATTGATTTATTCTTATTTTCTTCTTAACGAGCTCCTTTAGTGAGTTGCTATATATAACATCCAACCAGCTGGTCAAAAGAGTGAAAAATAGGTAAAGACATTTATTTGATGCTGTAGAAATAACAATCTCATATTTGTTTTATTGCAGTTCTAATTTTTCAACTTGTGTTTTTCTTAGCCATCAGGTTATACTATTTCTAGAGCATTACTTCTGCCTTGGTTTTTTTGTTTGTTTTAGTTTTTTTTTTTTTGTGCTTCCAAATCCACTAAAATTTCTATTAATATACTATTGTCTATCAATAGACTTATACTTTTTTACTTGCATGTATTCCATAAATATTGCTTATCTTGAATAAATAAATGTTAGGCATGAGAAAGAACACCATGAAAATGTTCTAGCTGAGACAAGCTGAGGTTAACTTCAAAAAAAATAGTGAAATTGGAATAATCTACTCAAATCAGTTATTTGTCATAAAAGGGAAAAGAAAAAAGTTTATATAATTCTAACTGAGGAGGTTTTCAGATATTATTTCTTTGAATATTTTTTCAAAGAAATTTTGAATTTCACCACCACCCAGCACTAAGGGAACCAGTGCCTCCCCAATCCCCCTCCACTCCCGCCCCAGTAATAAGGCTCTCCTACTCCCTCCAGGCCAGAGTGGCATCAGCTGAGGCCTGGTGAGAAGCCTGAACCCCAGCCCTGCCCAGCTGTAATGCAGAGATCCTCCTCCCATCCCACTCAGAACCCCTCAGGCCAATGGAGCCAAGTGGAGAGTGTGGGCCTTCACAACAACCTGGTAGTAATGAGGCCACGACCCACCCCCCCAACTCCCACCGTCCGCATCTCCTGCTGGGGTTTGGTCACAGGAAGCCAGGTAAAACAAAAGATTTAAATAAGATCCAGAGTTCCATAACATAATACCCCAAATGTCTAAATTTCACCTGAAGTTATCAGCTGTCATACCAAGAACCAGGACAATCACAGCTTAAATAAAGAAGAGACAATCGACAAATGGCAACAACACCGAGATAAGGGAGATGTTAGAGTTATCAGGCAAAAATTGTAAAGCAACTATTATAAAAATGCTTCCAAAAGCAATTAAAAACACACTTGAAACAAGTGAAAAATAGTCTCCACAAAGAAATAGAGAATATAAAGAAGAACCAAATGGAAATTTGAGAACCGAAAAATATAGTAACTGGCATTTTAAAACTCTTTGGATTGGCTCAAAGGTAGAATGGAAAGGATGGAAGAAAGAATTAGTGAATAAGAAGGACAAGAGAAATGATCCAATCTCAACAACAGTCAGAAAATACACTAAGAAAAAAATTAACAGAGCTTGAGACCTGTGGGACTATAAGAAATTACCTAATATTTAGGTCATTGGAAATGCAGACAGAGAGAAAAAAGAGGATGGAAGTTAGGCAACCGGTATTCTAACTAATGTGAAAATATTTCTGAATACTTGAGGTTTGTGCACATTTCCAGAAAAATTAAACGGAATTGCTCAACTAAATCTAGGAAAACTCTTTTTTCCTCCAATCTATGATATAGATCCATTATACTACAGAGGTAGGAAAGAAAACAGCTACCAAATTTCTCATATAGCAAGTTGACACTATCTTAATGAGAATAATTTTTACTGTTTTATCATCACATCTTATAAAATACTTTAGTGTTTTACATCCCAGCTGCATATCAAATCTGTCTTTGAGATAGCGTACATATCAAGGAGTTGACCCAGTTATATTAAAAATGAATTTGAATTTAGGTGCTTCCATTGTTTTCAGAAAGGAGAAAACAGCAGTGAAGCCATGATGTGACAAGCTCGCAGCGCATTTCGCATCACAGCATTCCTGATCTTAAGTTCAGATATATACACAAATACTTACGAAATATTTATCAAGCAACCACAGATTGCCTGCAACTCTATTGGATGTTATACAATACTGGATAAGCATTTGTCATGTCTACCCTACTTCGCCTCTAGGTCATCCTTTCAATGCGTCTGTGGCACACTGGGGCTTGAGAAGCTGTCTGTCGCTATGGAACAATTTTTCAAGTGGTAGTGTTAAATCAGGTGTGTAGGAGCCAATCTCCCACTTGGATGGGCTGTCACTACACCACAGTATAAAACTACAGCAGATCGCTTTATATCTCAGGTCTTGAAGGGTCATGCTAGCATACCTTTGGGAGATTTTGATTACATGCGTAGTTATACCAATTGCTCATGGCCACAGCTGTCTTGGGCATTCTAGTGAGACTGCTAGAAATTAACCCTATAGCTAAAATTCAGTGCCTCAAACTTAATTGCTGTTTATGAGTCTCAGAATCTTGAAGAAAAACAAAATAAGAAAGAAAAAGAGAACACTTTCCTGGGTAAATTCCCCGACAGCTCTGTCAACAAGGTGTTGACATATTTTACAGCTAGTCCCTTATCGGCTGTACAGATGTGGTCCATGAGCTTTGGTGAACATATTTTCATGTCTTCTTTTAAAAGCAAAGTAAAGCTCATCCCTTCTGGCCACTGTTAACTTCCACTGAGAGGCGATAAAAGTACTAGCAACTGCAGACGCTTTTTTAATGTGCGCTGACTGAAATCCCAAAGAATAGCAAGACTCATTTTATGAGGCTTTTGTCCATGCCACGTGTCCCCCCAAATGCACAGTTTATGTCATGACCAAGAGACTTCGCCTGATGCTGATTCATTGCAAATCTATACCACGAAAAAAAAAGATGCCACTGGAAAACGCACTGAGGAGGTCAGCTGAGAATAATATATTTATGCTTCCTCTTTTCATTACTATTCAGTATACTTAAGCATACTGTTCATGTTGAGAAAGAGTAGATTCATAAAAGGAAGGGATTAAAAGACATTCATATGTCTTATATTTTATCTTTGACAGGTTATCTGTGTTTAAAATTATATGATTTCATGAAACTTATTGCTTTTTTTACCTCTTTTTTAACTTTAACTTTTAAATTGAGATATAATTGACATGTAACATTGTATTAGTTTTAAGTGCACAGGATAATGATGTGTTACATGTATATGTTGTGAAATGATTCCTACCGTAAGTTTAGTTAACACCCATCACCATGCACAGTTACAAATTTTTTCTTGTGATAAGAACTTTTAAGACTTACTCTCTTAGCAAGGAAACTCATTGTCTTTAAACAAACATATCAAATTGGTATTGGTTCCTGTGAAAAGCGAATGCTAAAATCCTGCTCTTACAGAAATATTTCAGGTTTTCTGGTTTCTAAGAAATTTTATAATAAGTATGCATTAAAATGAACATCTTCTACTTTAGCAAATCTTCAGGTTTTGAAGGTAGGTTGCTAAGTTACTTGAATCGAAGTGTTTTGAATTAAGTATATATAATATTTGAAAATCATATGGTAGTTTAATTAATAGGAACTGGAATACCATTATAACATGGTAGGCAGTCACTAAGACCAGTTTCCTACTTTTGTGTTGTATTATGTAAAAGTTATTCAATATTCTGCAAGATGAAATTGGTTGAGTCTTCTACTTTTTGTGATGAGTTAAGCATCAGCCATCCCACTGAAGATGTGTAGAATGCCCATTAGAATGCCTTCTCCTGTGATTTGGGAGTGCTTGCTTTCTTTTTTTATTTAAAAAAAAAAGTTTTTTTTAAGGATTGGCACCTGGGCTAACAACTGTTGCCAATCTTTTTTTTTTTTTTCCTCCTTTATCTCCCCAATCCCCCTCTGTACACAGTTGTATATCTTAGTTGCCGGTCCTTCTAGTTGTGGGCTGTGGAATGCCGCCTCAACGTGGCCTGATGAGCGGTGCCATGTCTGCCCCCAGGATCCGAACCCTGGGCCGCCACAGCGGAGCGCGCGAACTTAACCACTCGGCCATGGAGCCGGCCCCTACTTACTTTCTTGATCTTGGGCCAAGTGTAGTTTCTACTGCTGGTGGAGACTCACATCCTCCATAAACACTATGTCTGAACACCACTCACTTCCTTCTTCAGGAACACATTCTTGTATGCATTTTCTTTTTCTAGCTTCAACACTCAAAAATTCAAGTGCCAGTCTTTGTAGAAAACGTCCTAGAGTTTACCTTTAAGAGTATGTCTTGAGCCATCATTTTAAAGAAATAATTGTGTACTAGAAAGTGCCAAATCTCTGACCTTTTCAGTTTTCTGTGTCTTCTGAATAAGACTATGATCATGTAGCTCCTAACTTTCTTCTTCTTTTATTTCTTTTTGCCTAGCACTCTGGTCCCTGACATTATTTACTTTTTTGTAATCCTTCTATTATTCTAAATACATTGCTTGTGTATTTTATAAGTTTTTCCCTGTAAATAATGGTGATTTTTGTATCACTATGCAACAAAGAAATTAATAATATTATGTTTCAAATCTTACAATAATTTTCATTTTTATTCACTCAAATTAATTTGATGAGCACTTACCAAATGCTAGAGTAGAAATGAGAACTTTAAAAAGACATAAACAAGAGCTAATACCTCTGTACTCATGGTACTGGGGGACAGGGGGAGAAATCACGTGAATGACTTTAACATGATTTAGGGAAAGCAGTAAAAGAATTAAACAGAGAACAATAGGAGGTCAAAGGAGGAAACAATAGGAGGTCAAAGGAGGAAATGAGTCACTCTGCCTGCAGAGGAGGAAACTCAGAACTCAAGAGAACCAACAGAACATGGTGTGGGGATGTGAATGAAGAAAATGTTCAACAGCAGGTGACACAGTGGGAGGGTGGTTTCAGTTGACTGGTTGGAATAGATGTCGGATTTTGGTGAGTCAAAAAGTGATAGGAATGAGGAAATAAAACGTAGTACAGACAGTTTATTCTCTCTGTGGTATATTGTGGTATATATTGTGAGAAAGAATATTGTGGTATCAGGTTCCTGCTGATACGGGCATATTGATGCATTGGTTCAGTTATGCCTGGGTCAGTACCCACAAAAAAGAATAAATGTTAAGTATAGACCTTGTACAAAAGAATGGATTAGAGAGTGGATGGAAAATATTAATAGAACAGAAGAGTGTTGGGCACTGGAAAAGTAGGAAATTAAGCAATGAAAATCTGATCATGGTTGGCGAAGGTCTTTCTGTAGCACAAACTGGAGATGGCTATTTGTATGCGCAATAAGGAAAGTTTTAGTGAAGAGTTTGCTAGCAGATGCAGGTTGTTTTAAGAGGGCACTGCAAGATTTCCAGGGACGTGCTTAAAGTTCTTTTATGAGCCCTGGCGTCTGTTTTCTTAAGGTAGATGTTGGCTCATGGGAAGATTATTTCTAAGTTAGAAGACATTCAAGTATGACGTCTGTCAAGGTGAATGAGTTTGGTAAGGATTAAGACTTGTCGTTTAGAACTAGCTTAAAATTTTTAAAGAAAAACATCTTCTTCCAGAAGTATCCTCTGAGTTTAATTCACTTTGAGAAGGATGGGTTAACAGGTCTCAGGGAGAGTCTTAAGGTTCAGAAAATTTGAATGAGTTGCTCCAGGGCTCTGATGCTGGGGGAGAAAAGTCACCCATGAATTGGTGGAGATATGCTCTGCCACTTGGTACTTACATAAGATTTTGCAGGTTATCATCCCCAGAACTGACCTTTATTATTAGTCTTAACAGTTAAGCTAGGGATAACTTTTATAATTTATTGTGCAAAGGATTTTTTTTTAATAAGGAGATTGCAGAAAACTTTCTACAATTATTTCCTGAACAAGTTCTTTTCTGTTTTCTTTTTTTATGAATGCTGCCTTGTTCTCTTTCTAGTCTTTGTTGTTTAGCTTTTTGTGGTCCTTTTCCAACCTAGAGTTAGAGAAGCAAGATGCACGATTGTTCAAATACTGCAAAGAAAATGTATCTTGCATCTTGTCAATCATTTGTCAACATCTGGCATGGATATCTGCTCTTTTTAGATGCTGTACTGGGTTCTTGTTTTTCCTGAACCTCAGACTATGACCTTATTTGGAAATAGATTTGTTGCAAATGTAACTAATTAAGATGAGACCATATTAGAGTAGGGAGGACCCTTCAGCCAATATGACTGGTGTCCTTATAAGAAGACGAGAAGAGATACAGAGAGAGACATAGGGAGGGCATCATGTGATGATGAAGGCAGAGACTGAAATGTGTGTCTACAAGTCAAAGAATGCCAAGGATTGCCAGCAAAACTGGAAGCTAGGAGAGAGGCATAGAGCAGATTCTCCCCTAGAGCCTTCAGAGAGAGCATAGCCCTGCCAGCATCTTAATTTCAGACTTCTAGCCTTGAGAACTGTGAGAGAATAAATCTCTGTTGTTTTAAGCCACACTGTTTGTAGTATTTTGTTACAGCAGCCCTAGAAAGCTAATACAGTTGCCTTTAGCTTCTTCAAACAGTTCAGGACTAAAAGTCCCTTGATCCATTGCAGACTTCTCAAACGCCCATCTAGACATTTGAGGGACAGGCAAAAACAGAATTGGGAAGAGTGGTGTTAAAGATCAGGGGAACATAATCACAGTCTGCTTAAATTAATATGGTAATTTTAGATTGCTACCAAACAATCAAAAAGTTAAATAAACCAGAGTCTTCACCCGATCTTTCAAGATTTGTTGACTGTGGGAGGTGGACTTTAGAAAGCTTACTCCATCTGGCAAAATGTAGTCACTTGCCATAAGATTCTTTAGATTTGGAGCCTCTGCCTAGGTAAATTGTCAAGATGGAGCAATTCTTATATGAACTGAGATAGAGCTTGGCTGACCAATTCAATCTGGTAAATGCCTTGGCAATTTCCAGGGGGTTACAGTGTGAGTACAGTGGGGGTACTTTATCAGTTTTCTAGGGCTGCAATAACAAAATACCAAAGACGAGGTGGCTTAAACAACAGGAATTTATCTTCTCACGAATAGAAGAAGGTGATCATGGAGGACAGAAGTTAGAGATCAAGGTGCCGGCAGGATAGGTTTCCTCTGAGGCAACTCTCCTTGCCTTGAAGATGGTCATCCTCTTCCTGCCTCTTCACATGGTCTTCCCTCTGTGCACGTGTCCCTGGTGTCTCTTTGTGTGTCCAAATTTCCTCTACTAATAAGAACACCAATTAAATTGAATTAGGGCGCACCCTAATTGTCTTCTCTTAACTTAATCACCTCTTGAAAGGTCTTACCTCCAAATACAGTCACATTCTGAGGTACTGAGGGTTAGGGTTTCAATATAAGAATTTCAGAGATGGGGACACAATCCAGTCCGTAACAGATATCAAGGAAAGGTAAATGTTTAAGATAATTAAAATATATTTCTGTGTATTATAATTGAGAAGAATAAATATTTGAAGAATAACATCATAGAAGAATGAAAAATATTGACACTGAGGATGTCAATGGAAGACAGTCCACAGTTAAAAGAGTGCTTTTGAGCTGATACTCAGCATGGAAAAATCTACCAATGGATCCTCGAAGGACAGTTAATTCTGTCATACATTCTCTCACTAACGAAACAGTAGAACAATAATTGAAGATTTGAAATAAAATCAAAGCCGCTGACATTTACTTTAGGATTTAGTTTCTTTATGACATTTCCAAGCTTTACTTTTTTTCTCTGATTTCTATCAGAATTGTTTTGTTCACCTGTACAAATGCTCAGTAAGAACAATGCCTGGGTGTTATGCTTTTCATCCTCATCTGGAAATATAATAGCAGTGCACAGTGTCTGACCGAAAAGAACAGATCACTAGTAAAGCTTCTGAGAAGCAGAATAATTTAGATAAAGTGTCAGACCGAGGGTTGTGAAATGTAGATTCTACTGTTTTCTTACATTAAATGCGTATCGTGAAACATTCCTGGCACTTTTTTCCCCATTGCTGAGAAACTGAAAGACCATCTCCTAGATAAGATTTTTTTACTATGATAGGAAATATATTCCTTTATTGATTGTACCATCAAGATTAGGTCATAATAGAATTAATGTCACCTGGGGGCGTCAACAGCAACATGGCAGAGATGATGGGAGTTAGAGGGGCAATATCAGAACTTCAGCTGGGTAAGAGATGTTTTTCAATATAATATAATATAATATTTCAAAAAAATGTTATGGGAGACCTTTTCAGAAGAGCAACTCTAGCTCATATTCAGAGTGTGCCAGGCATTGTTTTAAGCGCTTTATGAGCTTGAACCTTATAAAGTAGATACCTCTTATTTCTATCAATAGAAGAGGAAATGGAATTAGAGAAGAGTTAAGTGAGTTGCCCAAATCACACACCTGGTAAATGATAAAGCTGGAATTTGAACACAGGCAGTCTAAGTCTGCACTCTCAACCACCTGCTACACTGCGTCTCATTAAAGCAAGGCTATAAACCTCATGTTACCATTGTAAAGCAGATCAAGGGAGCATCAAGTCCAAAGACAGGGAAAGAAGAATCAAGAGGTCTCAAGTTTAAAATGATACACTGAGTCTGAAATCTGGGTGGTCTGCAATAATGTATTATTAACTTCTTGGAAAAATCTAGTCCACAGGTGCAGGAAACTCTCCATAGAAAGGAGGCTTGTTGAAAAATGAGTCAGAGTTCTCCTCTTGGCTTCTCACCAATGACAAAGCATATTCTCAGTTTGTGGAAGGGCTGAAACCTGAATATCATGGCAATTGGGGATGTTGATGTCTGGATGGAGCTGGAGTGTGAAGGGATGTGAGAAAAGAAGATTCAATTTCCTGGTGAGATATCTAGTTTTCAAGGTCTTTTAAGGCCTGACCATAGTCCTTAGGCCAGAAGGGCTTCTGACACACAAAAAGTTGCCAAAGGTTAGCAGAATGCACACAACTCTTATGGAGGGCTATACCCTCTTATCACACAGCTGAGCTCCCAGTTACAGCACTGCCTGACATGGACACTGAGTCCTGGCAAACTCTAGCTTCAATTTACAGCAGTTGATAACTTGCTTCATCAGTAACTGACTTGGGGCTATCTAAACTAACTTAGATAATTAAACCCCACATCCAGCTTTTCTTGATTGCTTTCTTCCTACCTTTAGCTGTGACACCTTCTGGTCAAACAATGGTCATCGTGTTCTCACTGCTAATCTGGCTTTGATCTCCATTCATTACCTGCATCTCAGCCCACATAGTTACATTGTCAGCCTCTGTTCAGAAGACCATACCCCAGTTACTTAAGCACCTCACTATACAACTGACTCTTTGACAGTACTCCTGGCACCGTGTGTGCCCTCAGTCCCGGCACAGAGCAACACACCCCTGCCACAACAACAGAACAGTGAACCATTTCAGGAACGTTTATCTTTGTAGTAGCCCTTTAGGTAGTTTATAGTCAATTAGCTCAGTATAACAGAATGTGCTCAGTACTCTGATAATAAATATGGAAATCACCATGGGGCTTTAATTATGACCCATTATGGTGGTTACTTTTTAATCAGCAATTTATCAAGTTGACTAAAGAACTGTAGAATCATAGCTCCTGCATGTTAAAGCATATTCAATTTTCAGATGGAAATCGATTTAGTTTTATTTGTTTAATCATGCAAAGTCGGATTCTAATTCCTACCAGAATATTTCTTATAGAACATAATTTCCCTGGGAAGGTGGAGTTAAATTTCCCACGAGTTCATTTTGGGTTTTGCAATTCTTTTTGCTGTTGAAAATCAAGTTTTTTTTTTCTGTCTACTTTTCCAGAAACAAAGCTCCTTTTGAAGGTCGTGCTTTGCTCTGGTTCATGTCTGGTTCCTTGGAGTATGAGAGAAACACTCTGAGTCTTTCTTTCATTTTACAGTACCTTCCACATTGTAAAATCAATGAAGCGCTCATTTGCTTTCAGTTTGAAATATACGACTTTGCCCTGATTGCTTAATAAGAATGTCTTACAAATGCTCCTTAATCTTTTCCTACTAAAACTGAAGAAATTGAGCAAATGTTTATGGAGTGACTAACATATGCAAGGGATTTTGCCATGTACATCAAGCCTTAAAGAAAGAGAGGGACATTTTTATATTTTCCTTACTTCTATGCCTTAGAATACACAAAATACAACATAAAACCTAATATTAAACAGATCCTAAGTGTTGGCTGATTAACATCTAATGGAAATATTTGAAGAAGGAAAGATTTTGGTTATTAGTATACTGGAAAATCCAGTAAGGATACTGATTTACCTCCTGTTTCCAGAATGCTTTGCAATTGTGTTTATTTGTGTTTTTTCCCTGCAATAAATCTGAACTAGATTGGTGTTTATATCCCTATTTATAAACAAAGACATATAGGAAAATATGAATGGTCCCAGTGAATGGTCCAATCCCAGAGCAAGTGTGAAATCAAAATCCTGCTTTAAGTGTTCTGGATAGCAAAAAGGTTCTTGTCTGTTTGCTGCTAGCTTCTCAATAATGCCAGGTTGCTTGCACCCTATTCAGCTGACCCCCTTGGCATGTAGCCAGCCTCTGCTGCTTATGACAACTCATTGCCGTCTATGAACATTCCTCCCCAACACAGGGACAAAGTGGTTTCAAACCCTGCTGATTTCAGTGTCTCCTCATTGCTTTTCCTCTTTGCCTCCCTGTGTCTCACCTATTTGAAATGCAATTCCTTTTGATCAGTATGACCATTTCAGCACTCTCCTTTCACCCCAAATTATTCATTCTTCCTATTTAGCAGTCTCCAGCAGTTTCTAATTGTATCTCATTAAGCAATGTTTTTAAAGCAGAATCTGTGGATAACGTGGATAAGATGTCTTATCACATTGCTTCTTAGGTCTCCAGAATAATTTGAAAACAACCACCACACATTTACAATTACAACATAAAATTAAGATAAGGTGTGGCCAAGGATGACTCTGAGACAAAACAGTTATTTGAATTTACGTCTAATCCTTCTTGTCTTTTTTGTTGTTGTTTTTGTGCTTTAGACTGCAATTTTTATAAGCTACTATCTATTATATTATTTTTTCAAATGATGTCATTTGGAACTGAAATATTTGTCTGCCATGTCATCTCAATCAATAGAAGAAAATGCACTAAAAAAAAAATAATTCAAACATCTGAGGTTCAATGGATTACTAAAGGAAGCCATTTTAATCCATCTTAAATCATCTCCTATTAATGAGGATTAGTAGTTCACCATTTCTAACTGTCAGAGGAATGCAGCACTTCAATCTTTTTTTTGGTTGACCAGGTATTTTAATTAAAAATGTCATTGATACCACTAGGAGAAAGTTACCAAAAATAATAAGCTATGTGTGGTTATTAATGTACAACATAAGGTAATAAGATAATATCATACTGTTGGCATGTATGAATTTAATTTATCTTTATAAACAATTAGACTAAAGGAATAACAAAAATTTGATTTATTAGTGTACTTGCAATTTTTAGAAAACGGCAAACCATCATCGCCTCTTCATTCTAGTATATCCATGAAATGTTATAATAAATTAGCTTACATTAGATGTTACTCATTGTCATAAAGGAATTTATCAGGCAATTGCATTTTAAGTATTTCATATTTTACTTCAAATCAGAGCGTGTTCCAAATTATTTTTATAGTTTAAAGGCACCATTGAAGGTGGAGTTCTAGAGATAAAGGGAAATTTTCAAAATATGAATATGCCCATCTGGAGTTTTAATACTTGTTAACTCTTGAAAGTCTATTAAACTCTCTAGATTCTGCCTTGCCAGAAAAATACATTTGGCTACAAGAACAGGCACATGTACACAAATTTGCATATACTTTTCATCCATGAATCCTGAGATTAAGAATGGCTGCCCTACGTGATGCAGAGTTTTATCTGGCATAGTTGTTAAACAAATATTAGGCTCAGAAAATTAACTGTAGTTTTGAAAAATGCCCAAACAGGGATACAAATTGATATTGAAAATTTATTCAAAACTAATTTGATACATTTTATTTCTTAAAAAATAACTTTGTTTTCTGTTAAATAATTCTAAGTTTATTTAAAACTATATGTTTTACTAGTTTTAACTAAGTTTTTAAGCAATGGAAATAAAATATACTTTACTTTGATTAAAGAAGTATATTTAATAATTCTGTCTTTGGGAGAATATTAACTTATTCACAATTCCTCACATCTTAATTGTGAGATGGGGGTTAGTTTTGGAATCTTAAAACATTAAAAAACGAGGTCAATGACAAATATGGTTTTTACTTCATAATTTTTATTGTGTTATTGATCTTAGCACAGATATTTACACAAAGTAGGTCCACAAAATTATTTGTGGCATTGTTGTGAATGAAAGTCAGAATGGTAGTCACACATCCAGTGTCAATAAACAGACATTCTGGAGTTCTTCCTAATGTGCTGAAATGTTTCTTTCCAGGCTGCAGACATCTGAGATATAAAGTCGTTGTGCTTTTTGGAGAGATGGGCCCTTTATAATCATGATTAAGTCTAATCTGTCCCTTTCTAAATCTTTGGCATTTATGACCCTAGAATCTCATTTATGTGAGGATCAAAAGACAAATTCACTGTCCTAGAGGAGTGAAATGCTCTGGTTCAGGCTGACAATGGAAGGTTGGAGCCAACTGCAAAGTTCTTTGCTATTCTGAGTGACATAATTACAGTGCTGTAATGTCACAAGGAATAATATGGTGAGAAGACTGTGAAATTCTATTTCTTTGTAATCTATGTAAGCCTTAAAAGCTTATACTTTTGAGGCTTACTTGACAGACTGTATTGCAAAGTGATATAATTTCTGAAAAAGAGCTCCTGGCTTTTGTCAAACTCATATTACTGATTTTATTTTTTTTCATTATTTTATAAACAGTTGGAAGTATTTAAGCTGGACAGTACCATGTCTTAAGTTCTAGTTTAGAATAGAATCCTGAAGGCTGTGTGGAAGAGGATGTGCAGGCTGGGAGAGGTGTTTCCAATAAGATTCATTTGGAGGCTTTGCACTGATATAGTCAAGACATAATTAGCATCTAGATTACAGTAGGAGATGCCAAATGGAGAGAAGACATTGGGAGACATTTGGGAAATAGAATCTAGAAGAAATAGAATCTTTTTTTTCCATCTCAACATTAACAGCTCCTTTCTCTTTTAAATTAATTCTATGTTGGGACTTACAAGTTTGAAGCATAATGGTGGCTGTCTTCTTCCAAATCTTCCCAAACATCTCCTACGTCTTGCAAAAAGACATCAACAAGGATCACAAATATAACCACATCTGATCAACAAATCCTCAAGTTACCTGTAAAGAGAGACATAAACACCAAGTTTGAACACATCTGCTGCTGCCCCTGCAAGCTTATAAATGTGGGGAACAGGAGTGAGAGGCATAAGCTAGAAAAGAAGTCTCAGAGGAAGCACAGACAAATTGCACTTAAAAAGAGAAAGTCTGGGGAGTTCTCGTCAAGATGGCGCTGTGAGCAGACGTTGAACTCGCCTCGTCCCACAAACACAACCAGGTTACAACAATTTTGGGAAGAATCACCCTGGATTGAAAACTGAAAACTGGATAAAAAGAACCCCCACAACAAGGGACAGTCCTGACGAAAGCAGAAGAGGCAGTAACTCCGGCAGGAAAGGAAAAAAGCCACCTTTGGGAGCAGCGGAGCTTCTCAGCTGGCCAGGCGGGAGCCCACCTAAGGTACGCAGCCCTCCCTGGAGGAGTGAGGTCCGGAGCGGGGGCAATACTGCTATAACCATCCTTCGGACTCAGCCCAACTGAGAGGGGGGTCTTACTGTCTGGCTTTGCTGGCTGTTAACTGCAGCGAGGACACCCCAGAAAAGCTATTGGCCGAAAGCGGAAAATATCCAGGTCTTAAAGGGCCCATGCACAAACTCACTCATTGCAGCAACCTAAAATCACCAGAGAGAAGGCTGACTGTCCTTTGGTGAAACGAGACTCACCTGGTGGGCTCTGGGGGCATCTTGGTGAGAGGAGGGTCCTCTCCAGAGACTGAGACATTGGTGGGGGCCGTTGTTCTGAGCTGGTCCAGGCGTGCTGATACGGACACTGGTGGGGGCCATTGAGGTGCCTCCCTTGGGCTGTTAGCCCAGGGGTCTGCCACACCCACTAGAGCACAGATTTAATCCAGTTCAGCCAGGGCAGGCAACCCGCCCTAGGGACTGGCCCCACCCAACAGCAAGCCCTCAGGCTACTTTTCAGCCTGCATTGACTGAATGCCTTGATCCTCTACAGGCAGGCAAGGGTGTCTGCCTCTGTGGGGCAGGGCTTGTGTGAGGACCTGGTGAACTGTGGCGGGCATTGGGGCAGAGGTGGGGGCCTCTGCAGTGTGGCGGTGGGGTATGCTTCAGGGGGGTGAGAAGTGTGCATGGACCGGGACTGTGCTGACAGTGTATGTGGTCCAGAGGCGGGTGAGTCTTATCAGCGGCAGAAGACTTGTGTTTCACAAATAGCCATAAAAAGGATCAACCCCACCTTCCAAAGCCTGAAACAACTGAGTGCCTCCATGCCAAGGGCTAGCCCTACTCAGCCGCACTCCTAAGAGAACTGACATTCTCAGTTGGCCTCAGGCCTATCACAACTGTACGCCCCTGAGCCTAGCAACCAGCTACACTGGGTACCAACCCAATTAAGAGGACAATCGCAATAAGAGTGTGCTAATAGGCGGGACCAAGATGGCAGAGTGAGTGGTCTTCTTTGTCTCTCCCCCGTCAAATCTACAACTAATTGGACATTCACCAATTAACAAAGGATATCCAGATAGCATCTCAAGACGCCTAAGAGTCTCGTACTACTATACATCGGAAGGCGGATGGACTTCCCCCTGGGAGGAGGTGGAAATAGGTGAAAACTCTCCGACCCCTGACCCGTGAACCCTGGACAGCCTAGTTCCTGCAGGAGGCTCTCTTCCAGCGGATTCCCCCATAGCATCGCCACACACCAAGGGCGGGAGTGTGCACTCACCAGCAGAGCGATGGATGGAAACAGGTGACAACAGCCCTACTCAAGCCCCCTGCGATTACACCTAAGCCCAGGGGGAATCCCCAGGGTCCCGCACCCACCGGCAGGGAAGGCCTCCGCTCACCATTAGCAGGGAGGCTCCACCCAGAATCCAGAACAAAGGGAAGCTCCCGGTGGGTGGATTCCCCGGCACAGCACCAGACCACAAGCTGCTGCTGGGCCCACGGTCTCCAGTGCACGGGTTGGTGCAGGGGGTGCCCGGACTTCCCGTAGACGTGCTTGGCGACATGGTTGGAGCTCCAGCGCCTGGCTCTGTGGCCCGGGGGGAGGCTCCGGGGTCCCGCACCTCCCCAACAGGGAAAGCCTCTGCTCGCCATTAGCTGGGAGGTCCCACCCAGAATCCAGAACAAAGGGAAGCTCCCGGCAGGAGGATTCCCTGGCACTGCACCAGACTGCCAGCTGCTGCTGGGCCCACGGTCTCTGGTGCATGGATCGGTGCAGGGGGTGCCCAGACTTCCCATGGGCGTGCTTGGGGACTGGGTGGAGCTCCAACACCCGGCTCTGCAGCCCGGGGGGGGACGCTTCAGGGTCCCGCACCCCCCCAGAAGGGAGGGCCTCTGCTCGCCATTGGCAGGAAGGCCCCGCCCAGCATTTGGAACACCAGGAAGCTCCCTAGAGCAGAATTCCCCAAAAGGCAGCAGCTTATAAGTGACCGCCAGGCCCATGGACTCTGGCCGTGTCCCAGACGAAGCAAGAGGCTCCTAGAGATCCCGTGAAAGTGGAGTGGGGCAGAATGGAGCTCCGGTGAAATGGCTACATAGCCCAGGGGGGAACTCCAGGTTCCTACAGCAGCCTCAGCAAAAGCCTCTGCACAGCACTAGTGGAGAGGTCCCGACTGGCAATCGCAAGGCGGGAAGGCCCTGGGGCAAAAGTAGCACAGCTAGGTGAGCTAACGACAGACTTCAGAAGATAGCCATAGCTCTGCTGGGACCTATAGTGGACAAGTGTGATCTTGTGGGCTCTGTTAGGGACAAAGCGGCGATTATAGGTGATCCTGCTCCTGGCTGCTGGGAAAGCCCACAACACCACTGCAGACCACAAGGAGGGAGTGTGTCTAAGTGGGCTGCAACCCTAAGTAGGCACCAGCAGCCTGAGGCCCCCTTGTGATTGCCCCCACAACCGACGAGGGACCCCACAGGACCACTGTGACTACGAGGAGGGGTCCAGGTCCAGTCAGTAACAGCTGACAGGGTTCCTGGTTGGTGCAGTCTAAACAGCTGCCCCCCCCCCCCCGCACAACCGGTCGCAACAAGCGGAAGCAGCGACTAAACTCTATCTCTTTGTGGAGGCACAAATACACGCCATTAAGCAGTATGAAAAAATATATTAAATCTCCAGAACAGAAGGAAAATGATAAGCACCCAGAAAACAATCCCAAAGACAATGAAATCTATAACCTAAATGACGATGATTTCAAAACTGCCATTATTAAAAAACTCAACGAGTTAAAAGAGAATTCAGATAGACAACTCAATGAGTTCAGGAACTATGTCACAAAAGAGCTTGACACTATAAAGAAGAACCAATTAGAAATACTGGAGATGAAGAACACAATGGAGGAGATTAAGAAAAATCTGGACTCTCTGAACAGTAGGGTCGATAATATGGAGGACAGAATTAGCAATTTGGAGGATAGGAATATAGAAATGCTACAGACAGAGGAGGAGAGAAAACTAAGACTAAAAAGAAATGAAGAAACTCTCCGAGAATTATCCGACTCAATTAGGAGATGCAGCATAAGGATTATAAGTATACCAGAGGGAGAAGAGAAGGAGAAGGGGGCAGAAGGCCTGTTCAAAGAAATAATAGCTGAGAACTTTCCAAACTTGGGAAGAGAGATGTACTTCATGTGACAGAAGCCAATAGATCACCAAACTTTATTAACGCAAGAAGACCAACCCCAAGGAATATAGTAGTGAAACTAGCAAAAGTCAACGACAAAGAGAAAATACTAAGGGCAACTAGGCAGAAGAAAACAACTTACAAAGGAAACCCCATAAGGCTATCAGCAGATTTCTCAGGAGAGACCTTACAGGCTAGAAGAGATTGGAATGAAATATTCAAAACTCTGAAGGACAAAAACCTGCAGCCAAGAATACTCTACCCAGCGAAAATATCCTTCAAATATGGTGGAGAAATAAAAACTTGCCCAGATAAACAAAAGTTAAGGGAGTTCGTTGCCACAAAACC
This sequence comes from Equus caballus, assembly GCF_041296265.1. Classification (NCBI taxonomy): domain Eukaryota; kingdom Metazoa; phylum Chordata; class Mammalia; order Perissodactyla; family Equidae; genus Equus; species Equus caballus. Next base: position 85,519,185 of record NC_091691.1, read on the forward strand.
TCCTCTTCAAGAAATGCTCAGGAAGAACCTCATTCCTGAAAAATCAAAAAAAGGAAAGGGGTTACAAAATCCAGAACAAAGGAGATAAGCAGAAGGACAATAACACAAAGTAACAGTTCTCCATCAGGACAAAATGCAAAAGAACCAGAAAACAAGTGATAAAATGGCAACAGTAGGCCCCCACGTTTCAATAATCACTCTAAACGTGAATAGATTGAACTCTCCAATCAAAAGGCACAGAGTGGCAGGCTGGATCAAAGAACAAGATCGAACAATATGCTGCCTCCAGGAAACACACCGCAGCCCCAAAGACAAACACAGACTCAAAGTGAAGGGATGGAAGACAATACTCCAAGCTAATACTGAACAAAAGAAAGGAGGTGTTGCCATACTTATATCAGACAAAGTAGACTTCAAAGCAAAGCAGATAAAGAAAGACAAAGAAGGGCAGTATATAATGATAAAGGGACGTTCCACCAAGATGACATAACACTTATAAATATATACGCACCTAACACAGGAGCACCAAAATTCGTAAAGAAACTATTAACAAAACTAAAAGGAGACATCAACAGCAATACAATAATAGTAGGGCACCTCAACACCCCATTAACACCAATGGACAGATCATCCAGACAGAAAATCAACAAGGAAATGATAGAATTAAATGAAAAATTAGATCAGATGGACCTAATAGATATATATAGGACACTTCATCCAAAAACAGCAGGTTACACATTCTTCTCAAGTACGCATGGAACATTCTCAAGGATAGACCATATCTTGGGAAACAAAGAAGGCATCAATAAGTTCAAGAGGGTTGAAATAATATCAAGCATCTTTTCTGATCATAATGCTATGAAACTAGAAATCAACTACAAGAATAAAGCTGGGAAAGGGCCAAAAATGTGGAGACTAAACAACATGCTACTGAACAAACAATGGATTATTGAAGAAATTAAAGAAGAAATCAAACATTATCTGGAGACAAATGAAAATGAAAACACACCGTACCAAATGATTTGGGACGCAGCAAAGGCAGTCCTAAGAGGGAAATTCATTGCAATACAGGCTCACCTCAATAAGCAAGAAAAATAAGCAATAAACAACCTCAAACGACACCTAACAGAATTAGAAAAGGAAGAACAAGCAAAGCCGAAAGTCAGCAGAAGGAGGGAAATAATAAAAATTAGAGCAGAAATAAATGATATTGAATCAAAAAAGACAGTAGAAAGGATCAATGAAACAAAGAGTTGGTTCTTCAAAAAACTTAACAAAATTGACAAACCCTTAGCCAGACTCACTAAAAAAAAAGAGAGAAGTCTCAAATAAATAAAATTAGAAACAAGAGAGGAGAAATCACAACAGATACTGAAGAAATACAAAGGATCATAAGAGAATACTATGAAAACCTATATGCCAACAAATTGAACAACCTAGAAGAAATGGATAGATTCCTAGACTTATACAACCTGCCCAAATTGAATCAGGAAGAAATAGAGAATCTGAATAGACCAATCACAAGTAAAGAAATAGAAACAGTAATCAAAAACCTCCCCAAAAATAAGAGTCCAGGAGCAGACGGCTTCTCTGGAGAATTCTACCAAACATTCAAAGAAGATTTAATACCTATCCTTCTCAAACTATTCCAGAAAATAGAGGAAGATGGAGCACTCCCTAATACATTCTATGAAGCCAACATCACCCTGACCCCCAAACCTGAAAAGGACAACACAAAGAAGGAAAACTACAGGCCAATATCACTGATGAACATAGATGCAAAAATCCTCAACAAGGGGCCGGCCCGGTGGCGCAGCGGTTAAGTTCGCACGTTCCGCTTCTCGGTGGCCCGGGGTTCGCTGGTTCGGATCCCGGGTGCGGACATGGCACTGCTTGGCAGCCATGCTGTGGTAGGCGTCCCACGTATAAACTAGAGGAAGATGGGCACGGATGTTAGCTCAGAGCCAGGCTTCCTCAGCAAAAAGAGGAGGACTGGCAGTAGTTAGCTGAGGGCTAATCTTCCTCCAAAAAAAAAAAAAAAACCTCAACAAAATTTTGGCAAACCAAATACAGCAATATGTCAAAAAGATTATACACCATGATCAAGTGGGATTTATACCAGGGACACAGGGATGGTTCAACATCTGCAAGTCAATCAACATGATTCACTACATTAACAAAATGAGAAACAAAAACCACATGATCATCTGAATAGATGCAGAGAAAGCATTCGACAAGATCCAACATCCATTTATGATAAAAATCCTCAATAAAATAGGTATAGAAGGAAAGTACCTCAACATAATAAAGGCCATATATGACAAACCCACAGCCAACATCATACTCAATGGACAAAAACTGAAACCCATCCCTCTCAGAACAGGAACAAGACAAGGGTGCCCACTTTCACCTCTCTTATTCAACATAGTACTGGAGGTTTGGGCCAGAGCAATTCGGCAGGAAAAAGAAATAAAAGGAATCCAAATAGGCAATGAAGAAGTAAAACTCTCACTGTTTGCAGACGACATGATCTTATATATAGAAAACCCCAAAGAATCCATAGAAAAACTATTAGAAACAATCAACAACTACAGCAAAGTTGCAGGGTATAAAATCAACATACATAAATCAGTAGCATTTCGATATGCTAACAATGAACTAACAGAAAAAGATCTCAAGAACTCAATCCCATTCACGATCGCAACAAAAAGAATAAAATACCTTAGAATAACTTTAACCAAGGAAGTGAAAGATCTATACAACGGAAACTACAAGACCTTCTTGAAAGAAATCGATAAAGACATAAAGAGATGGAAAGACATTCCATGCACACAGATTGGAAGAATAAACATAGTTAAAATGTCCATACTACCTAGAGCAATCTACAGATTCAACGCTATCCCAATCAGAATTCCAATGTCATTCTTTACAGAAATTGAACAAAGAATCCTAAAATTCATATGGGGCAACGAAAGACCCTGAATTGCTAAAATAATCCTGAGAAAGAAGAACAAAGCTGGAGGCATCACAATCCCTGACTTCAAAACATACTACAAAGCTACAGTAATCAAAATAGCATGGTACTGGTACAAAAACAGATGCACAGATCAATGGAACAGAATTGAAAGCCCAGAAATAAAACCACACATCTATGGACAGCTAATCTTTGACAAAGGAGCTGAGGGCCTACAATGGAGGAAAGAAAGTCTCTTCAACAAATGGTGCTGGGAAAACTGGACAGCCACATGTAAAAGAATGAATATCAACCACTCTTTTTCACCATTTACTAAAATAAACTCAAAATGGATCAAAGACCTAAAGATTAGGCCCGAAACAATAAGTCTTTTAGAAGAGAATATCGGCAGTACACTCTTTGACATCAGCTTCAAAAGAATCTTTTCGGACACCATAACCCCTCACAAGAGGGAAACAATAGAAAGAATAAACAAATGGGACTTCATCAGACTAAAGAGCTTCTTCAAGGCAAGGGAAAACAGGATTGAAACAAAAACCCAGCCCACTAATTGGGAAAAAATATTCACAAGTTATTTATCCAACAAAGGGTTAATCTCCATAATATACAAAGAACTCACACAACTCAACAATAAAAAATCAAACAACCCAATTACAAAATGGGCAGAGGACATGAACAGACATTTCTCCAAAGAAGATATATGGATGGCCAATAGACACATGAAAAGATGCTCATCATCACTAATCATCAGGGAAATGCAAATCAAAACTACACTAAGATATCACCTTACACCTGTTAGAATGGCAAAAATATCCAAAACCAAGAGTGACAAGTGTTGGAGAGGCTGTGGAGAAAAGGGAGCCCTCATACACTGTTGGTGGGAATGCAAACTGGTGCAGCCACTATGGAAAACAGTATGGAGATTCCTCAAAAAGCTAAGAATAGAAATACCTTATGACCCAGCCATCCCACTACTGGGTATCTATCCTAAGAACCTGAAATCAGCAACTCCAAAAGTTCCATGCACCCCTATGTTCATCGCAGCATTATTCACAGTAGCCAAGTCATGGAACCAACCTAAGTGCCCAGCAACTGATGATTGGATATAGAAGATGTGGTATATATATACAATGGAATACTACTCAGCCATAAAAAGGGACAAAGTAGTCCCATTCACAACAACATGGATAGATCTTGAGGGTATTATGTTGAGTGAAATAAGCCAGATAGAGAAAGACGAACTCTGTAAGACTCCACTCACAGGTGGTAGTTAACATATGGACAAAGAGAACTGATCGGTGGTTGCCAGGGGAAAGGGGGGTGGGGGGAGGGCACTAGAGGTGAAGTGGTGTACCTACAACATGACTAATAATGATGTACAACTGTAATTTCACAAGGATGTTAACTTTCATAACCTTAATAAAAAAAGAAAAGTAAAAAAAAAAAAGAGAGAGAGAAAGTCTGATAACAAATGCCAAAGCAGTCCCCACGGTTCCGGGACATTGTGGGTCACAACACAGGCTGCAGAGAAGGAGCTTGAAAATAAGCAGACCTGGAAGACACAGCCTTGAAGAGCATTGTTTCTTGGGGAGAATCAGGTACAGAGAGAAGGGGAGGTGTCCCTTGGAGACGTGGCTGTAAAGGGAAAGAAGGAAACAAGGGAATCATTAGGGTCTTGCAGAAATAGACGAGTAAGACAACATGCCAGCCTTTCCCCTCCTACAATTGCCACCACCACCACCCATTCAGGAAACTGAATCTCATTCAACTGACTGGAGAGAGTCCTCTTGAATTTGGAATTCTGTTCTCAATAGGCTTAGCAACAGGTAAACCCATGAATCCCAAAACTACTATAAGGAGGAGCCCAAAAATGCCAATCAAAGTATTTGAACTGATGAAAATTCTTCCAAAAAACCATGAAACAGAGGAAACATGCATCACAACACTCCAAACTGAATTAAGTATCTTCATAGAAACATTTTGGGGATAGGAAACATACCTTAAATCATTAACTTAAAAACTAAAATCATAAAGAAAAATCAAAGAACAGGGAGAAAGAAAATGAGAGTTATTTGAGCAAAGGAAAGAAATATCATACCAGAAAATAACAACTAAAAAAGTAATTAAGAAACGCTCAGTATAGAACACATCCAAGCAACAATAAGGGGCACTCACGAAAACAAGGAAAACAACCAAGAGAATTAACATAATACAAAGAATCGAGTAAAAAGGGTCAGAGAGAAAGTGGATGAAGTGGAAGAAGGCCAGTAAGATCCAATATATATGTAATTAGAGTCCCTGAATTAAGAAACACAAAACAATGAAATGAAATTAATATTTAAAACTATTTATTAATCCAGGAAAATTCTCTGGAAATAAAAGTCTTGAATCGGGGCTGGCTCCCTGGCCGAGTGGTTAAGTTCGTGGGCTCCGCTGTGGCAGCCCAGGGTTCGGATCCCGGGCGTGGACATGGCACCGCTTGTCAGGCTACGTTGAGGCGGCATCCCGCATCCCACAACTAGAAGGACCTGCAACTAGGATATACAACTATGTACAGGGGGGTTTGGGAAGATAAAGCAGGAAAAAAAAAAAAAGAAGAAGATTGGCAACAGTTGTTAGCTCAGGTGCCAATCTTAAATAAATAAATAAAAGTCTTGAATCTTTTTAGATTGGCCCCACCAGTTACCTAGAAAGATTGATCCAGAACAAGTAATCACAAGATAGAACCTAGTGATACTATTAGACTTTAAAAATAAAGAAAATAATCCTGAGGGTTTCCAAACTGAAAAAACCAAATAATTTACCAGGGCAAGAGAATTGGCCTCACCTCAGACTTCTCAAAACCAACATTCAAATCAAGGCAAGAATGGAGCAGAATTTTCAAGAAACTTAAAGAGAGTGCTAACCAAGGATTTTATATCAAATAAGTTCTATGTCTTCTTTCTACTAGGGAATTAAGTTGCATCCTTAGTTTCTGAATCCTACCAAATTCTCGAAATGATATTAAAACCCTGTATATTCTCTTTCATTTCCATTTGTTCCAATCTACTTATGTCCACAGCGTGGTAGGCTGATGTAGGTGAGAGTATCAACATGACAGAGAACAATAAATTCTGGACATACCTGCTGTTACCATGAGTACATACTTTAATTTACATATTGAATAATTAGATATTTCGATAAGATTATGGTTCCATTAAATCAGAACTACTTGTAAAAAGTTTTCAATTTGAAAGTTTCAACCCTACATAAGTTGAAATACTACGTTAACTAAAAGATAAAATATTCAAAGAGTTTTTGAAAAAATATCCTTGGTTCTTATGGGAAAAGAGGTAATTAAAGCAAATTTAAGTATTCATGAAATCCTTGTCTATGTAAAATGACAATTATAATTCACTCAATAACAGGCATACATATTCGGAGTAATTTTTGGAGATCCCTTTAGTACTACTCTGCTTACAAAAAAACGAATCTTGGTTTATGACATGTTTGCTACATGCTTTCTAAGATAGGATGGTCAGGAGAACAATAATGTAATGTGGTTTCTCCTGGAGCCTATTTTTACATTCTGAGAATTCTTCCAATTATTATTTTAACCCAACTATTTGACATAGCTCACCAGGCTGGTGTGATTGAGATAAATTTGCAAGTATTGGTGATTCTCATTAGCCCTCGGTTTACAGAGAATATTTTCCGTAAAAAATGGTTATATAGAGCTTACACCTCTAAGCACTTTACAAATATTACCTCATTTAATGCTTACAAAAGCACTCTGTTTTTGGAACTATTATTTTACCCCGACTTTACACACGAAGAAACTTAAGCACAAAGTAACACAGCTATTAAATGTGGAAATGGGATTAGAACACAGGCATTCTGGCTCCAAAATCTGTGCTCCTCAAATTAAATAAATCAAAAGATAGACTCACAATTATCTTGTGTTATTTTTTATGAATAATACTTTAGGATGCTGCTGTAGAATGAATGTTTTTGTTTCCCCCCAATTCATACGTTGAAATCGAATCCCCAGTGTGATGGAATTTGGAGACGGGGGCTTTGGGAGGTGATTAAGTCATGAAGACAGAGCCCTCATGAATGGGATTAGCCCCCTAATGAAAGAGACCCAGAGAGCTCCCTTGTTTCTTCATCATGTAAGGATACAGAAAAAGACAGCCATTTATGAACCAGGAAGCAGCTTTTCACCAGCCACAGAATCTGCTGACACCTTGGTCTTGAACTTCCCAGACTCCAGAACTCTGAGAAATAGATTTCTGTTGTTTATAAGCTACCTAGTCTATTTTATAGCAGCCCAGATGGGCTAAGACAAATGCCTTATAAAAATCCCATGATTTTTTCTTACACATAGGATACAATAGATAATATAAGTAAAACATAAGGTAAAATTCCAGTAGTCGTATTAGATGACCTGAAAATTCACAGGTGACAGAACACAAATCATTGGTTGTTCTGTGATGAAAAAATTGACAGTGGGAGCCAGGTAGAAGTGACCGCCTGGAATCAGAGTTGAAACTTTAAGCAAGAATGGTGAGCAGAGATAGGAGATAGGAATTAGAGGTCAGCTAAAGAGTAGTCTACTTCTGGTAATATTAAGACAGATGATGTTCAAATAGTTAAAGATATCATGACTAACTCTAAGACAAACCAGATGAAGAGGAATTCTGGATCTGGATGAAGAGTCTCGAACTATTCAAAGTTAGCCTGCGATGGATTCCACAGGAGCATGAATCCAGATACAGTTTTCACTGGTCTATTCCCGCTATGTCAGATTTCTAATGGTAGCACCCAGGTATTGCATCTTTTCAATAGGATTTACAGAATTTGACAGGTTTGGACTGATTATCTTTAGTTTTATATGTATCTCTAACCCCAGTTTTATAGAGTGAAAAGTAATTACTTTCCTTTCACATTAAATGCTGCCTTTTTTTCCCTCGGGCATTATTCATCATCCGTAAAGTAAAAGTAATAATAGTATCCTGCCTACCGGTTACCATGGTATTAATGGATCAAATTAAGTCTCTGATATGAAAATGTGTCCATTGTAAACCTACAATCGATTATATACTAGTGAGACTTCTAAGAAAAAAATTTTTATTTCTGAATTCTTTGCATATGGTGTGCTGATCGAAAAGAGGATATATTTTTCACTATGTATTAAGCAAATAATGAAAATTAAAACTGAATAACAAATTCAGTGAGTGGATATAGGCTCAATTAATATTATGTGTTATTACTTAGCTATTTTTTAACAAGGCTATGCCTTTGATTTCAATAGCAGCTAAAGCCCTTACTTTTTGAACAGTAGAAAGAACAGGAAGGAAAAAGCAGTGCTGTCTGTTAGCAGTGACTTGGAAAAGTCATTTACCTTTTTGTTCTTCGATTTCCTTATCTGTAAAAAGAGGGCTGTTTTATATGTATGATATATTATAAGATCCTATAAATCAATAAGGAGTCATTCACTTGTCTATAATTGCTCAGGTCAAACAATTATACCCACTTTCTTTGTACTCTGAAAATTCCTTTCTGCAGAGCACTTTCTTTCCACCCACATGGTAAAGGTTCAGTTACCCCCAGACTGAGTTCCACAGAAGGGGCAATCAGCGTCAAGAACTAATAGGGAGTGAGATAAAAGCAAATGTGTCCTTCGTAGGGTTCACCTAAATTTCGAACACTTTTCATCTCTACAGCAGTGTCCTGCAGTGAGCTTCCGTGATAACTGCATCACATTTGGAAGATTTTCAGTCACAGAATTGGATTAGAATAGGACTTTCTAAGTAGGGACTATTTGGAAAATGTAATCAATAGGAAAGTCTTATCCCTCAAACATTTAAGTTAATTTCTCTTTTACTGAGTTACTGAAATTGAATTCTATGTGTCCATGCTATTGGGATTTGGGAAAAGAGAGATGTTTTGCAGGATGAGCTCACTGGTTGGGGTAACTGCAATGGCCTGGACCCCTGTTAGTGTATTTGAGTGGCTTGCACACTGGGGAGAAGGGCAGAAATTTAGCCATTGACTCTCTGATTGGTTCAGAGAAAGGAGTTACAGCCACATAGTTATCATGATAGGTAGCAATTGTTAACAGCCAGGAATAGGTTAGGCTACCAAAAGGGTAATTGCAGGGTGCAGTAATAGACAGAGGGAGTGCAGTAAAGTTCCCTGATGATATGCAACTAGAAGAGAATTTTATAACAATGGGTTATACAAAAGTGGGGAAGAAAATAGAACTGATATTAACACATGAAGAGGTTTGAAGGACTTGTATAGAAATCCACATTTGTGAGGAGTTAAAACATTGAAGCTCTTAACAGTGCTAACAGAGTTAGGACCCTCTCTTATTTACCACTTTGTTATTGGTGCCTAGAATAGGGCCTGACACATAGCAAGTGATCGGTAGTTATGTATTGAAAAAATGAATTGTTGAAGCGAGATTATAGTGAATTCAAAAACAGATGGGAAGTGAAAGAGTGCCGAAGTAGCCATGGAGAAGTTGGAGAAAGTCTATACTAAGCAATTTGAATTGTACATTGTTACTAGAAAGGAAAAGAACCCGAAAGATGATTGAGGAAATTGTCATTGCCATATTTCCTGAAATGTGCTGAATTTTGACCAACAAGTGTTACCTCAGAACCACATAATTTTTATAGCTTTACATAGTGACACATTGTAAAATTTGTTGCCATTCTGCAAATGTTCCTGTCAGAACCACATGTGATATTTTTGGTTTCCAGTGATTGATTCTTTGTTGGGTTCTGTCTAGTTTAGACTTAATTTATCTCATGCACCTGGTTCACAATTTGCTGCCCATAGACTAATGATATGGAATTAGTGTTTGAGGATTAGTGGGCTTTTTTGTTTGAATTGATTGAGGCTTTTCATCCTTTAAACCAATTGGGGTTAATACCATGACCATAGAATTATAGGAACACATTTTTATTTTTTCCGGGAAAGAGTTGCCCTGAGCTAACACCTGTTGCCAATCTTCGTCTCTCTCTCTCTCTCTCTCTTTTTTTTTAACTCCCCAAAGCCCTAGCACATAGTTGTATATTCTAGTTGTAGGTCCTTCTAGCTCTTCTATGTGAGCCGCTGCCACAGCATGGCTACTGACAGAGGCGTGGTGTGGTTCCGTGCCCGGGAACTGAACCTGGGCCACTGAAGCAGAGTGCACTGAACTTTAACCACTAGGCCTTCAGGGCTGACTCAGGAACGTTTCTTCATCCATAATTTTTCCAAGATGATACAGTGGCAGTTTATTAAATTTTTGTCCTTTACATTGACCACTTTCTTGTTCTTAAAAAATACATTTATCATCAAAATATATACTCAGTTTTATCCATTTTTGAACTTTTTAATACATGGAATCATTCACAATCCATTCCAATACCCTTCAAGTTTTTCTGTACTAATCATACTAGAAAACCCAAATGTGTAATTTCCAGACTTCCTTGAAGGGAGAGTACAGGCATGCGACAGTTTCTACTGATTATATATTCTTTTTCATCTTTCATCTTTTGATCAATGTTATGTCTCTGGAGATTTATCAAGTTGTTCCATGTAACAGTAGTTTGAACATTTTATTGCTATTTAGTGTGAAATATAATGAATATCCTATTGTATGCTTACTATTCTACTGTTGATTGACATTATGGTCATTGTTTTTGATTTATACAAATAATACTGCTTTGAATAATCTTAAACACATTTATTCTGTGCATTTGTGTGGGGAATATACCTAAGAGTGTGACATTCTTAGATCATAGAGTATGGGTATTTTCAACTCTAAAACTTAATGCCAACTGCTTCCTAAAGTGATATACAAATTACAAACCCACCTTTAGTGCACAGAGAGCTCCTGTTGTTCCATTTGTGCCAACACAGTATTGTCAGTTTTGTTTTTAAAGACACTCTGATGGCTGTGTTTTGATATTTCATTGTGATTTTAATTTACATTTTTGATTACTTAAGAGGTTTGGCATCTTTTACTATGTTTTTACTATGTTTTTATTAAATGCCTGCTTGAGATGTGTGCTCATTCTTCTGTCTTCCTTATTTATTTGTGGGAGTTCTTATACATTTATGATTTGAGTACTTTCGTGATGATACATATATAAATATCTTCTTCCACTTGGTAGTCTAATCATTTCACTATCATAATGGAATCTTTTGATAAACAGGAGTTTTAGTTTTATGTAGTCCAATCTATAATCTGCTTTTATGTTTAGTACTTTTTGTTTCCCGCTTAAGAAAGCAGTGCTTAGAGCCTTTTGTGTCCTGTTTAAGGCAAGTTTCCTTTCTAGAGCTCAAGAAGATATTTCTCTTGCATTTTCTCTTCAAATTTTATTGCTTCACCTTTCACATTTGTTTCTACAGTCCTGCTGTAATTGAATTTTCTTTGTTGATGCAAACATCAAGATTCTTTTGTGTATGTCTATGGATCTTATCTATTGTGTATATCATTTACTGAATAGACCGATCTTTATCCACTGCTCTCTATAAATCAAGTGTCCATGTACAATGTGTTCTGCATAACAACAGTTTGGTCAACTACAGACTGCATATATGATGGTGATCCCATAATATTAGCACCATGTAGCCTAGGTGTGGAGTAGGCTATACCATCTAGGCTTGTGTAAGTGCTGTAGGGGAGGAAGAAAGTTTCCTCTCCTCTTCTAGGTTCTTCTGGCTGGTCTAAGAATTAAATTGACATGAGACATATTAACAGGGGAAAAACTAACAAAAGTCTAAGAACGTGTATAAATGAGAGAAACCCAGTGACTCACCAAAAAAACCCCAAGTAACTCACCAAAATGGCTGAAGCCTTCACTTCCAATATGTCCTCAGTTAAAGACAAAAGAAGATGTCGAGTGTGGAGAGAGTCAGAGACTTCAAAGGGAAGGAAGGCAATTCACTGGTAGGTGAAAAGGAGCAAAAGTTCGGAAAACAAGTGTTTGTTTGGCCTAACAGAAACAGAAGAACATGAAGGGAGACCAACAAACAGGCTTTTCTAGGTTCCTCCCTGTCTACCATCTAGTTCATGTAGGCTAAGGTGATAGCTTGCTTCCTGAGACAGTTTTTTTTAATCTGAATCCTGTTAGGCAGTTGAGGGAGAGGTAACAAGAAAAACTTTCTGAATCTTTTTTTTCTTAAAAAGAATCAGCCTAAAATAATCCTCATGTTAAAGAGACACATTTTGAGGTGGCAAATTTTGTTCCCCTTCAGTACACTCTGATGTTTACATGATGAGAAAATCGCCTAATGATGCATCTATCACACAATATTCCCATTGTTAAGGTACACATGACTGTATATGTGGTTCTGTTTCTTAGTTCTCTATTCTGATTTTATTGGTCTATTTTGCACCTTTGTGTCAATGATATCTTCTCTTAATTACCATGCCCTTAGAATAAATGTTTTTATCAAGTAGAACAAGTGTTCCCACCTTTTTCTTTTCAGGAAAATCTTACCACTCTTGACTTGTAGCATTTCTATGTAAATATTAGGACCAGTTTTTCAAGTTTCATGCAAATAAACCTATTGGCATTTTTGTTGAGATTGCCTTAAATTAATTTGAGGAGGCCTGATATTTTTACTATATCGAATCTTCCAATCCATGATCATGGTATATCTCTACATGTACTTGTGCTTTATGTAAATTTCTCAATTATTTCTTATAACTTTATATGTACAAGTTTTGCATATCTCTGTTTGACTTTATTTCCCAGTGTTTGCTATTTTTGATGGTATTTTAAGTGGCATTTCAAAACATTTTATTTTCTAACAATTGGTAGTATATAGAAATGGAACTAATTTTTGTATATTAAATATGTATCCTTAATCTTTGCCAAATTCTTGTTAATTCTAATGACTAATCTGTAGATTATTCTGGATTTTCTCTATACATTATCATATAATCTTCAAGTAAGTAGATTATAATTGTTTATTTCAAATCTATGTATGTTTCATTTATCTATCTATCTACCTATCTATCTGTCATCTATCTATCTTTATTGCCTGACTATTCTGGCTAGGATTTATTATCATTATTATTATTTTAAACAGATCATTTAGCAGATTTAACAAGTTTCTTTTTCTTTTTTAGTTGAGGTTGCCTTTTATTAAATTTCTTTAGAAAATCTTTTGAGATAATTATATTTTTCCTTTTGTGTGTTAAATTACAGTGGTTGATTTTCTGATGTGAAATCATCATTGCATTCCTGGAATAACCCTAACATTGATTAATATTTTTAATGTATATTTCTGTGTTCATTTTGCTGCTGAGTTAATTAGGAATTTCACAACTATGCTCATGAGTAAAAAATCTCATATCATTTACTTTTCTTGTTCTGTCCTTATCAGTTTGGTCACAAAGTTTTACTAGCTACATAACATGATTGGAAAGTGTTCTTTCTTTTTTAATCTTTGGCATATTTTATGTGTTTGTCTTTTTTTTTTTTTTCCTTAAATATTTGGCAAGTTTTGCTGGTGAAGCCATCTGGATCAGAACTTCTTTGAAACAAAAGCTTTCAAATATAGATTGAATTTCTTAATTTTTGTGGAAGTTTCATTATTGTATTTTTTCCTAGGAATCTGTCCATTTCATATACATTTTCAAATTCATTGGAAAAATTCTTCCTAATGTTCTCTTATTTTCTTTTCAATCATTTCATTATCTGTAGCGATGTCTCCTTTTTAATCTTGACTTCGGTTATTTGCCTTTCTCTTTTTGTTGATGAGTCCATTCAGTTGCTTTTAAATTCTATTGATCTTCTCAAAGGACAAATTTGTTTGTTAATCTTCTCTACTGTATGTGAAGTTTTATTTTATTAATTTCTGTTCTTTATTATTTAATTCATTTTTCTTTATTTGGGTTTATTTTGCTTTTGTATCTTTTGAAGATAGGGCTTACCTTATTATTTTTTTCATTTTTTTCTTTAATATTTGCATTTGTGGGAGTAAATCTCTGAACTCTGCTTTATCTCACAAGGTTTTATGTGTAGTATTTTGAGTATTGTTCAGTTCAAATTCTTTTTCTCATTTCTATTGTGTTTTCTTTTACTTTTAGATTATTTCTTATACTTCATATTTCCAAATATATAGGATTTTCTTATTGCCTTTTTGCTATTGATTTCTAGCTTTGTTAATTCCAGTTATAAGACTTACTCTCAACAAATGTTATTGGGTTTTTCTTCATGGCCCAGTATAGTCACTTTTTTTGTAAATGTTTTATCTGTCTTGAAAAGAGTTGGGTTTTCTCAAGTGGTTAGATATATTGTTCTATACATGTCAAGTTTGTTAATAGTTCAGATTTTCTACATCCTTGCAGCATTTTGTCTGTTTTGCTTCTCAGTAACTGAGAAGTACACATTAAAACTTCACAAAATTATTGTGCTTTTTCCTACTGCTCCTTGTAGTTCTGAAACTTTGCTTAATATATTTTCAAGTCATGTTATTATGTACATACAAATTTAGAATTTATACATTTCCCTGGTGAATTGAACCTGTGTCATTTTGAAGTGTTTATCTCCAGAACTACTGTTTGCCTTAAAGTCTCTTTGGTCTTTAAAGTCACTTTGTTAGGCTTCATGATTATTCTTTCAGTAATTTTGTTTAATTTTCATATGAAGTATCTCTTTCTTGCTGCTTACTTTCACCTTTCTGTATCATATTATTCTAAATGTGTGTTTTGTAAACAGCATGTGTGTGTGTGTATTTCAATCAGAAACTTTTTGTCTTTCAATTGCAACAGTTAAGTCCATTCATATTTATTGTAATAATGGATAGATAAGTGTTTAAATCTTCCATTTTAATATTTTCTATTTGTTCCACCTGTATTGTGTTCCATTTTCCCTCCTTTTTGAACTTATCTTGGTTTTATCAAGTACTTTTTAAAATTCCATTGTTCTTCCCATTAGTTTGGAAGCTAACTATTTTTTATTATTATTTTATCCTAATGATTTTATCTTGTTTTTTTAAATTATCAAGGTCAAAGTTAACTGGTACTTTTCATTGTTTTGACAGAGGATGAGAAGACCTGACAACCCAGAAGTTCTATTCATCTTCTCTTGTTTATGTGCTATTGATGCTTTGTACTTTAATGTGATATATATTTAAAAATTTCCGAGAATTATTATGATTGTTTTATACAGTTAATGTTATTCTAGACTTACCCGTGTACTTTTCTTTTTTCTCTTTCTCTGTTTGTTTTTGCATTCTTACCTTTCAAACTGGGATTATTTTTTCTCTGCCTGAATTTCTAATTAGAGGAAGTATGCTTATTTATTAAATTTGAAACCTCATCATAATCTGTTGAAATTATGTTATTATTCTGTTTTTTTCAATTAGAGTAAGAGTGGGGGAAAATAGTCACTCTCCTATCAACTGGATGTTTGAGTTAACTTTAGTGATTGATTTGTGTAAGTACAGGGTATTCCTTATATTAAATGAAAGGCCTTTGGTATCTAGCAAGTACACTGAATTGACTGGGATCTTATGAGTTTTTCTCCACCTCTCTAGTCATTACTTTTGCTCTTTGTCATTTCAATTCTCTGCTGAATACTTCTGATTCAAGAGAATTGCCTGTGAGTGAACTGAGATGTTGAAAATGGAAATAATATGAAAATTTTGTGAAAATATTTGTAGTCCTTTTATCACTACTTATATTAACAAAATGCCATTAGAGAAAAAAATAGTGAAGACTGTTGGTTTACATAACAAAAGGTGAGTATTTACTAATGTGAAAACAAAAATGTGTAGAGTTAGTGGGTAACATACACCCAGAAGAGAAAATAATCAATGTTGGGTGTATCATGAGTTATGTGGTAGACAGCAATGAGACAATAAATAAAAATTAAAATAAAAGAGCAGCACAAGGGAGGTTTAAGGGTTATAAATCAGAATTTCAAACTGATAGAAATTGCTCTTGAGAACACATCTGATTGCTCTAGAAAGCAATTATAGCTCTGCTTCATCTTGTCTCATGAAGTACCCTGGAGGATGGAGCCTAAATAAGCTATTGTGATTGGGTTTTTATAAAGCATACTTAAAGGTAAATTTCAAAAGCAGTGAAATTTTGCTTTATTCTAGAGCTCTTAGCAAACCCTTTGTTCCCACAGCCAATATGCAATCAGCTCATAAAAATGCAAACAAGGATACAATTATTGCAGCAGTTATCAGAAAATTTCACTTACCACTGTTTTGATGTGGTAAGATGGTGTATATTTATATATATATGTGTGTGTGTATGATGTATAACAGTAAAGTTTTAACTATTTACGTAAACATTCTATTTTATGTCTATAGACTTAAATAAGAGGCTTCTGTAATCAATCCTTGTCTAATTAACAGGCATTTACAAATATATGAAATTGGAAAAAAATATAGCACATATGCTTGTTGATAAAACGTAAAGAAAGTAATGTATTGGGATGTTTTTTTCTTAAACTTTAGACAGCACAGTCCAACGTAGGATTTTAGCAGTTTGTTCAATGGGTGAATAAATGATCGACTGGCATTAGGATTAGATTTACAGATTTACAGTTTGCTAATATTTTCCATCAGTGCTGTTAAAAAATCTGTTTTAACATTAAATATTCCACCTGTCTTTTGCTATACTTTATTATTTAAATCGATTGATTTACAGACTGATTTACAGCAAGTCCTAGAAACCAAAAAAATAGAACTCATGCTTAAATATATATTTTTTTCCTTTAGCTTTAATTCAAGACCTTTCAAACACTTCATAAAGTTTTAGCTACATTTTAAATTTCTCTTAAGATATAACTTGTCAGATAAAAAGATTCTGTAATATTTCCTTCCTTCCTCATTTCTCTCTCTTCCTTCATTCCTTTCTTCTAGTCTTCTTTTCTGTCTTCTTTTATTGTCCAGACCTGGATTACCAGGTGCTCTTTAATAGGAAAAGCTGAGTACTTATAACCATGCAGAGAATTTGGCTTTCAGAGATTAGATTTTAATCAAGGCTGATATGCAGCCAACAAACCAAAAATCCCTGTTTTGATCAGGCATTAGCTATAAATGTAAGCTAGTTTGCAATCCATAAAGTGTTTAGTTAAATTCTGAATTATAAAGAGCCAGCCAAAATGATGTCTCTTCATTCCTTCTTGGAGAATCAGTTCTTCCTTCCTCCCCCCTCCCTCCTTCCTTCCTTCCTTCTTTCCTCCCTCCCTCCTTCCTTCCCTTTCCCCGTCCCTCACTTCTTCCCTTCTTTCTTGTTTTCCTTTCTTCTTTCCTACCTTCCTCTCTTGAAATTCTCCCCCTGCCTCCTCAACTTAACTCTCTCCTACTTTTTCCTCTTTTTCTTTCTTCTTTCTTTCTATCCTTTCCTGAGCAGTTTTAGCACTAGTGGAGGAGAAGGTGTAGAGATTGGTATAAAAAGATTTAATAAAGGTACCAGTAAAATTGGAAAAGCTATGCTGTCCTGTCCATGAGACAGCTTTAGAGTTATCTGTGGTTTATTTTTCCCTTTGTGAATTCCTAGGTTAATATTTTTATTTTAATATAATTTCAGTTATTGAGATATTCTCTAAATTAAGAAATTGATGGGTGAATATTCCCAGAGACAAAAAACTGCTGGGAGTCCTCAGGTCATATCTGACTTTACTTGTACTCTGTGACATGGAGTGTCCCATTATTCCTTTCTAGGGATTATCACATTCTCCTTCCTTCCTTCCCTTCATCCTCCCTTCCTTCCTTCCTTCTTTCTTTCCTTTGTTTTTTTTTCTTTTCTTCCTTGGATGGAGTGTAGCCTAATGGATCTTCCCTCAAAGGCAACATGTAGACTGGAGCCCTCATGGTTTTTATTTTGGGTCCACCGTTTTGTTCACTCAAGCTCATTTTTAAAACGCTATGGTAAATATGCTCACTGAAAAAGGTAACAGAAAAATGATACAAAACAGATTTTTACTAAAACAAAGTATTTCTTGCAATTTATTTTGTTAGCTTTAAGAACGATCACATTGGAGTGATTAATGGAGCGAATATCTTGCTATAAGCGCAAAACTTGCCACTTTCAAGGCCAACTTGATTGATGATTTTATTTGCAGGTACAGGTTTCCAGAGGCAGTAAAAATCAGCTATGATATTGCATGCATTATGGCATCTAAAGTTTTTTACCATAAAGTTTCCATAAATAAATGAATCTACCTACATAAATCAAATAAAGCCTCATAAATTTGTGATTATTAGCAAAAATAAAGTTCTAATTTTGAATTTGGATATCATAATAAAGATAGGGGCCACAATCAATATTAGTCCTTTTTGAAATGCTATTCAGATTTATAAGTAAACACAGTCAAAGTTTTCTGTAGGTGTTAACTCTGAAGTTATCATTTTAATTTCTATGTGGTGAGTATGACTGATTAGTTTTTAAAAAAGAGTTTATTTTTTAAGAGCAGTTTTAGGTTCATAGCAAAATTGAGAATAAGGTATAGAGAGTTCCCATATATTCCCTGCCCCCACACATAGACAGCTTCCCCCATTATCAACAGCCCCCACCAGAGTGGGACATTTGTTACAACTGACGAATCTATGTTAGCACATCATAACCACCCCAAATCCATAGTTAATCTTAGGGTTCACTCATGGTGGTGTACGTTCCATGGGTTCGAACAAATGTATAATGGCCTGTATCCATCATTATAGTGTCATACTAAGTACTTGCACTGTCTTAAAAATCCTCTTTGCTCTATCTATTCATTCCTCACCCCGTCCTCAACCCCTGGCAACCACTGATTTTTTATTATTGTTTCCATAGTTTTGGCTTTTCCAGAATGTCACGTAGTTGGACTCATACAGTCTGTAGCCATTTAGATTGGCTTCTTTCACTTAGTAATATGCATTTAAGTTTCCTCCATGTCTTTTCATGGCTTGATAGCTGATTTCTTTTTAGCACTGAATAATATTCTATTGCCTGGATGTACCACAGTTTATTTATCCATTAACCTACTGAAGGACATCTTCGTTGCTTCCAAGTTTTGGCAATTATGAATAAAGATGCTATGAATACCCATGAGTAGGTTTTAGTGTGGGCATAAGTTTTCAATTCCTTTGGAGCCAGACTGCTGGATTGTCTGGTAAGAGTATGTTCAGTTCTGTAAGAAATAGCTAAACTATCTTCCAAAGTGGCTGTACCGTTTTGCATTGTCAACAGCAATGGATGAGAGTTCCTGTTGCTCCACATCCTTTTCAACATTTGGTGTTGCTAATGTTCTGGATTTGGGCTATTCTAATAGGCATGTACTGGTATATTATTGTTGTTTTAATTTGCAATTTCCTGATGACATACGATGTGGAGCATCTTTTCATAGGCTTATTTGCCATCTGTATATTTTCTCTTGTAAGCTCTCTGTTAAGGTCGTTAACTCATTTTTGAATCAGATTGTTTGCTTTCTTATTGTTAAGTTATTTGAGTTGGATTAGTTTCATCACCATTATCAGTATGCATTTATAACATATCTATCAAGACCAAACTCCAAGTAAATTTACACAGTATGGTGAATGACAACATTGTTATCAATGATAATATCTTATACTCAGAAGCTGGAATAAATAGATGGAGATTTTGATGTGTTTCTTAGAATAAATAAGCTTCCATCAGAACATCACTTTAAAAACTAGAATCTAAGAACAGAGTTCCAGTTCTTGAAGTCAACTCGTAGAGCACAGGCCTGAGAATTTGATGTCTCCTTTTCCTGGGGATTCACAGGAAGGGTGATCATTTCTTGTAAAGTAAATCTGACCAAGTCAATTTTTCAGAAAAAAGCCTTATCCGTGTACTTTTTTCTTTCTCTTTTATTTAGACTGTAAGTCATAGACAATTCAGTATCATGTTTTTTAAGACTATAATAAAAAAAACTGAGATAACATCATGTTTCTGATAGTTCTACTACATTAGAAAAGTAGACGCACCTAAATAAAGTGCAGATTTTTCAACATCACTGTGTGGAAAGTCCAAAAAGTGTTTTTCTCCATTTATAAATTTTACCTATACAGGTAGAATGTTAAAGTGATGGATGAAAGAGGTGAATGCAACAGCTGGAAAGTACGTTTGCCTGCATTGAGGAAACGGGGGAAAAATGAGCCACCGCAAAGCAGGAAAGGAAAAAAAACTCCAATCCTAAAATATTGCTCTGTTCGACTGATGAAACACTAGCAAAGACCAGAGTGGATTTATTTCATTTCACAGCCATCCCTGTAAGTCAGAACTTTTTGGCTTCTTTTCTGCACGTGGTAGAAAATGCAATAGCGAGCAGAGAAGGGGAGAGTACAAGTGCAAGGTGAAAGAAAAGAAGAAAACCTGACCAAGTCACCCTGACTTGCTCCAAGTGGCCAGCGGCTCAGCCTGAATCCGAGGAGAGAGGCCATAACTGAAGTGAATTTTGAGTATTGCATGATATTGAACCTATAAATTATTGATCTGAACTCTTTTGTGAATAGAAATAAATGTCACTTTTTGTTACTTAAAAGTAATGGGAAATGTCGTGGATCTTGTCCTGAATTTCATCTAGTTAGCAGGAAATATCTACCCACAGGAAGTTAATTTTAAGAAATTGTGAGAGATGAGAATAAAGTTGCATTATCAATTACTCCACGATCATCCTTATTTAACCAAATCATTACATGCGTCATAAATGTCAGTTAAAGAATAGGGACATGCCCACCTTTTGTGTCAACTCAAAATATCTCAGTTTATATAAAATGGAAAGTAATACATAAATTCTTACATGTTTCAGGCAACAAATATATTTTACTTCCTACTTTTTTGAACAAAAATTACACATTAAAATGTCTACTAGTTTCTTTTAAAATGACAAAAACTTTCATTATTATTAAGGTAGTGTCCTTTTGTTTACTGATAATTTTATTTTGTTCTACAGTTAGGATTGTTGCAAAATCATTTGTCAAAAGAGTTTTTATAACAGAATCTTTAGAAAATGAAGTAGATGTTGACATCATATCTCATTTGTAAAGATCCATCACTGTTAGGCGCTGTGTCGGCAGTAACTTTTCCTTTCAAATTTCCATTTCTGACTCTATATCTGAAATATGGTCAACTCAGAAGTGATGTCTGTAACAAGAACTTTGTGAGAGTAGTAAAATTGTAAACGCTGCGGAAAGTCCCATCTATTATTTTCAACCCTGCATATCTCATGAATCATGCTGCTGTTGCCATCGGCGGCTAGTTAAATGCAGCCTGTCAGACCACATCATCCCCATGTGTCACCCACAAGAGCAAAGTGTTCTTTAATAACAATAATGCCCTGATTAAAAAGTGAAGAATACTTGAAAAAAACCTTTTAGAGCAATTCTATTGCTTGGATAATTCTGGACTGATTCCCAGTTTACACTCTCAAACCAGTTTAAATTTTGTTAGTGATATATCAAAATTTTTGAAAACTGTACTTCATATTATTTCCTTTAAGTGTAAAATCAAGATAAATCATTGAGCCATTTTCTATAGATCTATAGCTCTATCTGTTTAAGATGAATGTCTTGTATGCTTTCTCTTCCCTTCTACTTTCTCCCATCTCTGTACCACCAAATTCTTGACCATTGTAATTACAATGCATGGTTATAGGTTCACGTTAGTTTTACATTCTGTAAAAAATAAATATAAATGTATTCTCCTTTTACAGATTTTTCAAGCTTTTGACAGTTCCATTCAGTTTTGTGAACCATTTTGCAACAGTTATTTAGACACTCCCTCCATGTGTTTGCTTTATTCTTGGTCAATTAGTAAAGTATTTCATGAGGATGCATGAATTAAACGTCATCTTAATCCTTGCCTTTTAGAACTTTTTATGTTGCAGAATACTTGGCAGTGTATGTGCAGCACAGCACAAAGATAAAAACTTGAAAAATACTCCCTCGAATTTCACCCCCTGAAAGAAACATTGTTCATGTTTTATCACTCATGTATCAACATAGATATCTTTCTCTGGACATTTCTGCAAGGAAATGGACACAGGGATAGACGAGTGGGTAGAAACGCTTTCATAAATATGGTATTATATTAAAAACACTATTCTTAAATAAAATGTTACATTTATTTTTACCTGAATTTAACAAAATAAAAAAGTATAAAACTGAATTATTAGATCTAATAAGTATTTCTTAATCACAAGATATTATTTTTTAAAAGATCCCTCTAAGGCTAAGAAAAATTTTTATGAGAAATTTAAGAGGTAGAGATAGTATTTTTCACATATATTTCATTTTTAGACAGTTTTAATTTTTTTCCTACTCTGATAAACAGGACACTAACATTTACATACTTTTCCGTGTCCTCTTTCCTCACCTCCTTTCCCAGCAGTTCTATCAATATTTTACCTTGTACAGATATAGGGGCTTTATGGTTCCTTAACCACGATTCCCATAGTTGTTCAGTGTATACTGTTTCAATGGAGTCATTACTCATTATTAGTTCTTTGCCACAGCTTCTCCAATGCCGAATTCTTTGTTGATTTGACACAATAGTTGATCATATCCCACCCCCTTCCTCAAGGGAGATATGGATACTGTATATTCTTAGTTTTTTCATGCTGTTAAATTTCTTAAATCATATCTTGACTGGATATAACACTACTGGGTCCCTCGTTCTTCCCTTGCTTTCCTCCCGGCTCTAACTTTGTAGAGATTGTTCCATTGTTTTCGACAGTTACTGTTTGGAGACTTGGGGGGCTTCTGCGAAGAACAGATAAGAATTCTCCTCTTATAGATTTGATATTTATGCCCAGAAGACTTTAATTTGCATGTTTTGTTCATCTTTAAAGTTTGACAGTGCGACTAGGACACGCAGTATTGAGCATTGTGTATTACATTTTCTTGGGTCTCAATGTCCTTTCCTGACCTGCAAATGCAGATTTTCTTTTATTTCAGGGAAATTTTCTTGCATCATGTCCTCAAATATATATATATACATTCTTTTCCATTTGTTGAATTGTCTATCTTAAGGAAATCAAGTTTCCAAATTTTTTTTTGATCAGTCTTGTATGTCTTTCAATTTTCTTCCAGTTATTTTTTTAAAATCTTTTTTGATTTTTATTATTGCTCTGGAGTGTTTCCATTCCCATATTCACCATGCCATTTGTTGTTCTTTTAGTCATGTTTTAGGAGCTCTGCACAGATGTTCTTTTGCCCTGTAGTAGAATATGTGAACAAAATGATTCTCTGCCAACTGTACCTAAGACTGCTTTTTTGCTCTTCTGAGCTATCACTTGAAGGCCGGAATATCATATACTCTGAGGCCTAAAGGAATGGTGTGGAGAATATGAGAGTTTAGAAGCAGTCTTCAACCTATGTTAGGCTATCTGGGAGCCATGTTCTTTTCTGATATTTTCTTAAATTTGAGGTGCCAGAGTTAACACTTCCTGGTGTGGAGTTCATCTCATTTCGATGATAGACATATCCCTTATGTCGCATATATTACTGAAGCTGTTGCTTCCTTCAGAGAAAGTCACCCATTGTTCACTTTCTGGCATCCTCACTTGCCTCTCTTGTCATCAGTTACACTCTTTCCCAGGCTGAAAGAAGAAAGATGAAGAAAGTATAGAATTTGCTTCTCTCCAGATTTAAGGATAGGATTTGGTATTTTCAGGACTGCCATCACCTCAGAACGCCTTATGAAGCCTGGAGCAGGAGAAGGAGCTGAAAGCTCCTGTACATGCCGATTAAGTTGTTCAGTAAATATCAGCTCTAAAATGGGCAGGTTCATTGACAAAACACAAATACATAAAGAATTATAATTGGGTCTTAAACTTTACCTATTCTATGAAAAATTGTAAGCCAATTGTTACACATATTTTATGTCACTTATTGGTGTTCTTCAAATCTAATCAATATGCATCTACAAGGTGAATTTGAACTACCCCTCTAAGAGCTCAACTTAGTATGTTTTAAACAAATTTAAAATGTTAACTAATAACTCAAGACTTAGCTCCTTGCATTGAAGAAGAAAATGCAAACTAGAAAATAGGACAGTCAGGTTGGAAATAAAGAGCAAAGAAAGAAAGAAATCAGTGTTTATTAATGATTATCTTTGTTATATAACATATACAGAAATACAAGGTAATTCAGGGCAATTTCCTTTGATGATCTACAAGCAGAAAAATCAATTTTCTTAGACAAATCTGTCAAAAAATGAGCTTTCATATCTAAATTGAAGTAAGTAAGAATCTCCTTTCCTTGCAAATTGCCGTAGGTTTTTTAGAGTGGTAGAAAAATATGCATTAATTTCACCTACTTTTTAAATGAAGAATAAATTATTAAATAAAAGCAACTTTGGTTATTTACAAATCTTTATTTTATTATAAATCTATTTTATTCACATTTATATATAATTTATTATCTTATCATGAATTTACTTAATTTAAAAATCTTGAAAGTTGTATCTTGTGACAATTCAGATGAAAGGATGCAGATTGGTAAAAGGATGATGACTTATAAAGAAAGGAGACAGAGAAGGCAAAATGGGAGAGAGAGAATCAGAGAAGGAGAAAGAATCATGGGAAAAGAGAGGAAACAAGAAGAAAAAGATTTCCCTTCCCTAGAAGGAAAGGCTAGAGGACAAAGTGATCCTGTGCCAATCTAGGCTCCTTTTCCCAACTTCTGCAGTTCCAACTGTGATTGACAGATATTTCTTAGGGGTGATTTACAGATCTTAAAGGTTCAGCCATGTTTCTCTGCTGAACTTCCTTTTGAACTTGCTCCTGTGCAAATTTATGCCTTCAGGGTGACAATATGCAAGGCTTCCTGAGTGTCAAAGCTTCCAACCTTTCTAGATGCTGGTTTCAGGTCTAGTCACGTTATCTGTCAGATGGTTTCACCGGTGTAATTCTGGGAACAAAGTTCTTCTCTGTCTTCGTTACCAATTTTGCGTCTTTTGGAGTAAATAAAAAATTTAGCTAACTGTAAATCAATAACCCATGTCTCTTTCCTCAGGAGTGTTTTGGTTTCTTCCTTCTTTGGTGCTATTAGTTCTGCTTCCCAATTCTGCCACCTCAGGGATTCTCAAAAGTTGCCTGGTACACAATACCCAGATACCCAATTAGCATTGATTATCTTTGAAAGGCCCAGAATGTCTCTAGCTTGGATGCCTTTTAGAGATTCTGCTTAAAGAGGCAATCCTATTTTCCAGTGTATGTTTAGAATATCTCAGAGATACTGTCATAATTTTTAAGCATTCATATGTGTGCACTCTTTGTAATGAAATGTAATTATCATCAAAGAGCTTATAATTGATTTGGCAAAATATGATAGAGATTCACAAAACAGTACAATAATAGCATGCCACTATAAGGCAAAAAGAGAGTAAGTGCTGCAAAAAATAACACATGGAAAATGTATTTCTTAAAATGGAATTCTTATCTTGTTTTTTCAAACTGTGGCAAAGGTGCTAATATTGTCGCTTTATTTGTCTCGGGATAATTGGTGGTATTTACATAATATCCCCATTCAATTCTCCTGTATGGCCTCTGAAAAACCAGACGGATTGTGGTGGACTACAATAAACTTAGCAAAGAAGTAATTCCAATTTCTGCTGTGCTGGATGTGGCACTGGAGGTTTAATAAAGATGTCTTACTGTCTTGAGCATTTACTTGGCACATAACAAGATGGAGAGAGAAAGCCACTATTAATTTCTGATGATTAACTTAACTTTTTGGTTTGTTTGTTGAGCACCTGTGCTAAGCACATGGAATCCTGGGTAAATATGGCAAGGTCACGCACTATGAAACTCACACAAAAGTGGGGAAGGGGCAGACAGAAATGATCATGTAATTGTACCGCATTTTCATGCTCTATGTTTTCCAAAACAGAGCATAATATGTCAAAAGCATATTTGTTACATTCATACACACCCGCACTGTCACAGATCTCTTAATAAATGCTCCATTCAGTTATCAGATGTTCAGGAAATGAGCTTATTTTTGCCCAGGTCCTGGGTGTTCAAAATCATATCAAGCATGGTCCCTTTTCTTAAAGTACTCTAGTGGGAAAAAGAAAGTAGAACATTGTCCAAGTCTGTTTGGGCTGCTATAAAAAAAAATACCACAGACTGGGTGGTTTATAAATAACAGAAATTTATTTCTCACAGTTCTGGAGGCTGGAAGTCCAAGGTAAGGGCATTGACAGATTCAATGTGTGGTGAGAGCCTGCTTCCTGGTTTATAGACTGCTGTCTTCTCTTTGTGTCCTCACACGGCAGAAGAGGGAAGGGAGATCTCTGGGGTCTTTTTTATAACGGCACTAATTCTGTTCATAAGGGCTCTGTCCTCATGACCTCATCACCTCCCAAAGGCCCCACTTCCCAATACCATCACACTGGGGACTAGGTTTCAATATATGAATTTTGGAGGGGACACAAGTGTTCAGTCCATGGCAAACATAAACTACAGAACAAGTGTCTATAGCATTACATAACCTCAGGCATTTTCTTTCCATCCATAAACAGAAACATCTTAATGGTTTTCTATGGGAATTAAGTAAGTTTATGTAT
The DNA here is from genome assembly GCF_041296265.1 of Equus caballus. Taxonomy (NCBI): domain Eukaryota; kingdom Metazoa; phylum Chordata; class Mammalia; order Perissodactyla; family Equidae; genus Equus; species Equus caballus. Next base: position 85,545,686 of record NC_091691.1, read on the forward strand.
GTAAAGCACTTTGCTATATTTGTCACGTAGCAAAGCAGGTAAGAAATGGCAGCTGTTATTATTTTAAAGGGGTATATACAAATGCCATGGAAGCACTGAGGAGGAAACTTGTAAATCACGTGGGGGGAGACTATGGAAGACTGCAAGGAAGAGAAAATACTTGAGTGTAGAGAGTTCCTTTACCAATTAGGAAAATGAAAAACAAATAGAAAGGAGTTTCTTGGTAGGTAGAAGCAGCCAGTGTGGTGGTACAGAGAAGCAAGGACATACGGCACTTCAGAGGAAATAGACAGATGAAACACAGGAGTGGGAGAGGCTGGCAAGAGATCCTTTTAGAAAGTTAGGCAGTGGCCAGGCATTTTGAACTAATCTAAGGAATATGAATGATTAAAAGTATGGGTTTGGGAGTTAGAATGATTGGGATGAAAGCAAACTCTAACAATCACCTGCTGCGTGATCTTTGGAAGTCATAAGTGTTCTCTAAAGAACAGTTTTTTTAATCTGTTAAATAAGAACAATAATATTACTTAACTTAGAGGATGGTTGGAAAGATAAACAAGATAAGGTAATATAATGATTATACATTACATCACTGCTGCTATCAGTTGTGGAATGTTTATTATTAGTCTCAGAGTTACAGGAACCCATGCAGGATTTTAAGCAGCAGAGTGGTGTGATTTTATCTTAACTGTAGCAGGGTCACTGGATAACCAATGGAGATACAGGGTTGTGGTGAAGGAGTTGCAAGATTGAATACAGGGAAAGCCACTAAGATGGCTTCAGTAGGGTGAGAAATGAGGAGCCAAAGTGGTGACTATAGGCATGGAGAGGAGGGAAAAGATGAAGGGATCTTAAGGAAGTTGAAGGCATAGGTTTAGTGGTTATTTAAATAGGGAGAATGCTGAGTGAGGAGGAGGGGTGGAAACTATCTTTTGTACGTTTTACTTGTTTGACTGAATTAAATATTGGAATCATTCACCTATGTGGGGGATATATCAGAAAGTTCTGGAAAGAAGGAAAAGTAAAGGTATATTTTGAGTTGAGGAGGGGAGGGCTATGGGATATCCAGGCAGACATGTGCAATAGATAGTTGGAAACATGGATCTAGAGTCAGCAGAAGTTTCTGGAATAGAGGTAGAAAATATGAATCAGGGTGTAAAGGATAGTTAAAGCCTTAGAAGAGAATGAGTTCATTAGGGAGAACAGAGAGACGAGAAGAGCTGAAGATGGAGCCAGATGTGAAACCAACACTCAAAGTGTAAGCAGAGAAGATCCTTTGAAGGAGCCTGAGAAGGAATGGCTTGAGAGACAGGAGGAAACTAGGAACAGGAAAGCTGCAGAAACTCAGTGAATGTTTCAAAATGGAAAAGGAAAACTGTCAAACACCCAAAAAAGTGTAGTGAGGTAAAATATCACTTAGGATGTGTGGGCTGCAAGAAACAGAAAATGCAATTCAAAATGAATACACAAAAATCAAATTTTATCTTATGTAACAAGAAATAGAGTTACAATTGCCCTGGGGTCAGTTTACTCAGTCGTTCATCCATTTCATCAAGGATATATACATATTCATGATATGCTATTTCCATGATAAAGATTTACTGACTTAGGCTGGCTCATCTCATGATCCTAAATTGACTGCCACGATTCCAGATAGCACCACAAACATCAACTTCCAGAGGTGGAAGGAGGAGTGTTTCTTCTCCCATACCTCTTATATCAGCAAGAAAAACCTTTCCAAAAAGTGCCCAGGGGACTTCCTCTCACATTTTGTGGTAGGCAGAATCATGGCTACCTGAGATGTCCATGTCTTAGTCCCTGGACCCTGTGAATGAGTTGGGTTATCTGCAAAGGGGAATTAAAGTTGCAGATAGAATTAGAGTTGCTAATCAGCTGATCTTGAGATGGAGATATCCTGCATTATCTGAGTGGATCCAGTTTAATCGCTAGGGATCTTATAGACAGAGGAGGAAGACAGGAGAGAGAGAACCACAGAGATCCAGTGTGAGAAAGACTTGGCCTCGTGTTGCCGGCTTTGAAGACTGAGGAATGGAGCATGAGTCAAGGACTGCAGGCAGCCTCTAGATGCTGGAAAAGGGGAGCTCATGATTCTCCCTGGGAGCCTCCAGAAGGAATGCAGCCCTGCTGACACTTTGGTTTTAGCCAAGTGAGACCCATTTTGGGCTTCTGTCCTCCCCAACTGAAGGGAATGTTTGTGCTGCTTTAAGCCACTAAGTCTGTGATAATGTGTTAAACTAGCCATAGAAAACTAATACACACCTCATTGGCTAGGATTGCATCATTTGCGCAAGCCTAAACCACTCACTGTTAGAGACAGTGGGATTTCTAATCAGGCAGAGGGAGGCAATCATGAAGCATGTGGCCGGCTGATTCCTGGAAATAATCTTGGGAGTGAGAGGGAAAGGTTGTTGAAAAGGCAGTAAACTTTGTCAGGTGCAAGTAAGAATAGAAAAGTATCTCTTATATTTGACATCTGGAGGCCAGTAATGATCTAGAGAGAAGAAATTTAGTGGGCAGTAGGAAATTGGTGGCAGAAAAAATAAAATATTTTAAAGTAACTCATATGTAAATGAAAGGCAATATGTATATCTATTTATCCATCTATCTTTCTATCTTTATATCACCTATTTATCCATCATTTATCTATCTATCCATCCATCTATCCACTTCCCTGCTTACCTGTCCATCTATGCAGAATTCAAACTGGTTCGGGTTTGTTTTAATTTGATACGGGTGATAGCTGTACTGTTGCTCTGTAGAAAGGGACAGAGACAGATGGGAACAAGAACGAGAGAGGCAGAAGATGAGAGAGGGGATGATCGAGGATAAAAATTCTCTGAAGAGATTGTATTAAATCAAATATGTTCGCATTGTTACTAAAAGAATATGTTCCTGTGGGAAATCTGTAAAAAGGCAAGCCATCATTTCAGAGTATAAATAAAAGTCTTCTAACTCATTTATTTTATCACTTCTGATCTTTCTATAATGGTTACTCTCAAGACATAGATCTTTACATTTCTTGATTCATTTGCTTATGACTCCACTTGTACATCACTTCACTGAAACTTATAGTTGAGAAGTTTCAAATTATAGTGTCCACTAGAATTTGGGCCGATTTACTAGATATAGCTTGCAACTTCAGGAAGGAACTCTCCTGAGATTTCTTGCCAGGGGACATCTTATATTTGAAATCTCCTTTAATAAGATATTTTGTTATTTCAAACCTCTTGGCTGCACTTTAAGAGGCACCTTATATTGATGGCCATCTCTCTGGAATGGCAATAGAAGGACAATTGGACTGGGTTGCCTCATGGTCTCTTGAAATTCTGCATCTATGGTTCCATGAATTCTGTTCGTTAGCAACATTATAAACCAGTTTCCAGAATTCAGCTTTCTTTTCAGATTATGTGAGGCAGATTTGCCCTGGGATGTTGTTCTATGTTCATTCCTTAAAATAATCATGGGATGAGGGGCGGGGAACAGATGCTAATATGAATGAGCTGGAAATACTTGCTGTGAGGGATAAAAACTCCCTGCTATTTATTAGATTGGGAGAAAGTAAATAATCAGTGGAGCCAGAAAGTTTGCCATCAGTTGCACAGCCGTCCTGCCGTATTTCTCTAATCATCAGTTCTTTTCCCTAATCTCCAAAGCTTCTTTTCAAAATAATCTTCTCTATTATCAAATCTCCTTGTCTACTAGTCAGGCTCTCGTCAACTGACTGACTTTCCTACTTTGTGGAGATAATAAAGTCCAAAAAAAGGTGAACTACTCAAATTTTCTTGTAGGCATTAGAACTTGACTCTCTCCACCCATTCTTTTCTTCTTCCTCTCTCTCACATTGCAATTCAAAAGTGTATTAATCATGTTTTTAAATTTTCTGATATTATGATGTTTTCATGTCTTAAAAAAACCTTTATGGCTAGGGAGAGACTGCCCTTCCAGGCACTCACCAATTCTTAAAGATAGCAAAGGACTCAGCTGGGAGCATGCCTTTGATATACAAACTAACCAGTCCAGAGCCATATCTCCTCTACCTGGTCTGTAAACCCCCAGAGACAGTGTCCTGCCTTCATCATCCCAGGGTCAGGTACCAAGCAACTGGTGACCGTTTGTGTAGCCCAAAGCCGGCCAAAATTAAACTAGCCAATCCTAAACTGTTTACTCTGCCCTGTCTTGCCTTTCCTGCAGAAACCCCAGTAAAGGCTGTCACCTAAGTGCTACCGACACTCTTGTCTTCTGCCTCCTGACCAACACATGGTGTTCTTCCTGCATGGTGAATCGTGCCTCTTGTTTCTACAGGAACTGTGAGTAACTAACTTCAAGTTTCCTTTCAATAGTATTGAGCTCTCAGTGTTCTTACTCTGTCACCTTTATAAATTAAGACCTGGGCACAAAACAAAGAGGCATCTTTCCTCTGCTCTAAAAGGTATTTGGACCCCATGTTCTCCTGCCTACTTGGGATATTTTGATTGCTCCCTCTTCTATATTTCCAATCTTGTCTCCTCTATTACTGGTTCCTGCCTATAGCCACTTAAGCTGAAGTCTCCCTTTAAAACAAAATCAACAACAGTAGCAAACTCAGGAACTACAAAGCATCATTATCATCAACATCTCTCTCCGGTTCTCTTTCCTTTCATGTTGTATTTCCTGAGAAGTTGGTATAGTCAGTTTCTCCACTGCCTCACTCTCTCCTGAGCTCCTTGCAATCTGGCTTCTGCCTACTCACTCTGTGTCAATAAAGTGCTGCTAAATTCTGTAGCTAATATCATTCCTTTCCTTACTTGGCCCCTCTCCTAAGCAGGCTACGTTTCCTCTGCTCATCTCTTCAAAGTTGGTGTTACTCATCATTTTTCCCAAGTCCCTCCTCTTTCCTCACTCGAATGCCCTCCGGCCAGATGTTTTCAAATTCCACAGCTTCAGTGAGCACCTATATGATATGCTGATAATATGGTGATATGCTGATAATATGCTAATGATACAATTGGATAATAATATGCTAATACTCTGCTGAGGATATGATGATAGTATACTGCTAATGCTGATGATTCTCTCCTGAACAACAAATTTCTATATCAATGTCATCATGTCCAAAACTGAAATCATCACTACCAAACCATGATGTGTCAACTCGACTGGCCCAAGGCATGCCCGGATAGTTGGTAAAACATTACTTCTGGGTGTGTTTGTGAAGCTGTTTCTGGAAGAGATTAGCATCTGATTTAGTAGGCTGAGTGAAGGAGATCCATCCTCATCAATGTGGCCAGGCATCATCCAATCCCTTAGGGACCTGAATAGAACAAAAAGGCAAAGAAAGAGTGAATTCTCCCTCTCTTCTTGTGCTAGAATGTCTGTCTTCTCCTGTCCTCCGATGTTGGAGCTCCTGGTTCCCACGCCTTTGGACTCAGACTAAATTATACCACCAACATTCCTGGTTCTCCAGCTTGCAGACAGCAGATAATGGGACTTCTTGGCATCCATAAGCAAGTAAGCCAGCTCCTATAATTCCCTCGTATATATCACTATATATTCCCTATTGGTTCTGTTTCTCTGGAGAACCCTGACGAATACACAAACTTCTCCTTTTCTCGTGTTTCTCTCTCAGAGGAAATCAATTAGAAAACAAATTAGCATCCTTGATTTTTCCCTATTACCACCACACATTTAACAAATCAAAATGTCCTATTGATTCTATCACCTCAGCATTTCTTGTGTCCGTTCATTTCCATCCATCTGATCTGACTCTGGTTGTTTTCACCATAATCTCTCACCGAGTTGACATCAATTGCTTATCTGGGTGCCCTGACTCTGGCATTGTCCCCCTCCAAGAGTGTCTCTCTGCTGCAGGCAGAATGATCAATCCTCTGCTTAAATATTCCTACGTTTCTTATTGTCCTTATGATAAATTCTGACCTTAAATTGGCTTGTGAGGTGCTTTTAGATCTGACTCCTGACTGTCTCTCATCCCCTGTGTCTTTGTCCGTGCAAAACATGCTCCTTTCTTTGCATACTTTTCTTTTACTAGAACTTTGGATCTTGGCATTCTTGTTCTCTGTTTTCCTTTATTTTGCAAAATGATTGGTTAACCTCTGTCTGTGCTTAGACCTTAGCTTTAATGCTATTTCTCATAAGCTTTCCCTGATTTCCCCCCTCCTACTGTGTTCAATGTTCCTACTTTTCACTGGGTTGCAGTTTAGGTTTTCTAGAAGTAGATATTGAGGTGGAGATTGGGGTGCAAGTTGTTTATTGGGCATCAACTCCAGTGAAAGGAAAGGGGAGGGAGCAGGATTGAGCAAAGGAAGGAATCAAACTACAATGTAGGCTTGACAAAGTCTCAGCCAATCTAGCAGGATGCTCTGGAGTGAGACTGTCCATTAGAGTTGTCCACTTTGGGCTGAAATGGCCCAAGCTTGTTCCCTTTTCTTTGCTCTCTCACTGGATGCAGGCTGCCACAGGATAGAGGTGACCTTGGGTGAGGCAGCTTTCAGCCCCTGAGGCAGAGCCTGAAGTTGCTGACAGCTGGGGTGTGGACAGCTGTCTCCTGAGCACTCTCCTCGTAGCTGGTCAGCACATCCCTCATTGAAAGAGAATCTGAGCAACATACCTCCATGCTCACCACACATGTTGTTTGCGTTATATTGTTGCACCATTGTGTCCCATCTTATTTGCTTTTTGATTGTCAGACTTAACTACTTTCCATAAGCTTCATGAGCAAATGCAAAATTTTTGTGTTGCTCACCATTGCGTCCTTAGTATATAGCATAGGCTTGACACACAATAGCATTCAATAAATATTGTTGAATAAATGGATTTGGGGATCTATTTTCTTAATCTTTTTCCTCCTCATGGTTGTTGAAAACTTCCTTACACTTCAGCTCATTGATTTGTCTTGGTTTCAAGTCATCCAGACATTCTAATTATACCACAGTGAAAAATGGCAAATTTGGGGCAACTTTCCCATTCATTCCCAGAGAAGGGCTCAGATAGCTAGAAATAGAAAATTTTTACAAAACCTAACAGTATGGATAGTAGTAAAAATCTATAGGCAAGGAGAATTTATTCCAGACATAAAATGCTTCAGACAGCTTCCCACATTTCCTTCTGAATGTCTACATGTTCTTCTCAATTACTACAATTTCATCAGCTAGGACAAACTTTGGGATGCCAGTACCCTCTGAAATGCTTTATTTTTTATTTTACTCATTACCCCGACTGATGAAATTGTAGTAACATGTGCAAAGAAGAAGAAACAGCATGAAACAGACTGCAAAACAGCAGCCTAGGGGCACATGCTGAAGTGTTTTGTTTGCCTTACACAGGTTTAAAATAGTTGTTGCCAGCATTTCAAAATTGGACAACTTCACATAATTCATATTTCTAGCTTTTGAGAAAAAAAATTAGGAGATCTGGCAACATTGAGTACACGTTTCCACTTGCCAAAAATTGGTTGAGTTTGAGGCTATGTATTCATACCCTGTTTATATAGGGCTTAAATTCACCATTTTGTGACAATTCTCACCACTCTGTATTGTTTACCAATCCAACTAGCTTTCCCCACTTAAGTTACTTGCAGGTCTCTGCAGGTACTTAACTTTGGGTGACTACTGACTATAGCAATTCTCAGAGAAGAGTGTCATAGGGATGGGCTTCAAGAAAGGCAACAGTGGGGAATAGGAGTCAGTGGCAACCCTATTGAGTTGACTAGTCAACCTTATTGAGCTGACTTGGTACATGGAAACTATAAGGAAACAGAGGTTTGCTTTTAAATAGCAATGAGCAGTTTAACTGGAACCCATTTCATTTTAAACAATTACTCTAATGACATTTACTGATCACTGAGTGGAATGTTGGTTTTCTCAAGAGAGATTCTGTGTTCATTTTCCTTGCATGTGACTATGATGATTAACAACCTTGTAGGAAGTTGTTGGGTGCTATTTGAGAGCCCTGTTGGGCTGTTTTGTCCTATAGGATTCTTATCCCTGCCTAGTTAGGTACTGAAGCATAACACCACATAGGGAGTTTCAATTCCATTTAATAACTTTTTGGTCCACTTGACACTAAAGCTTCAGGCAATTCAATACCTTCTGATAACCAAGTGTGGCTGACGGCTTTTACATGTGCCATTACTTAGTTTCTCTTAATCCTTTTCTATGGAAACTTCATGAATAGCACTGCCTAGTACTCAGAAGCGAAATACACATTCCTTGTTAGATTTTATCTGCTATAAATCACACCTCCACCTTTTCCCTTTGCAGAGAAATGAATTTCACTGTGCTTAGGAATCCACTTTGTGCAGAAGCAAACTCACACATTTTAAATTCAGGATTAAAACAATATACATATTTTGGCAACCTTTCAGGGTACTTATCTAAGTCTGTTGTAGCATGTACTTTGCCCAGGCTAAACCAAGAGATGAACAAAGGGCCCAGTACAGAGCTGATGTTTTGAAATTAAAAAAACTTATTTCCGTTACTAACTGACAAAATTGTTAATAATAGAGTGGAACTGGTGTAGGTACCTCAATTATTCATGTAGGAAATATCTACAGCAAATGTTAAATCAGCAATTTACATCGTTTGCCAAGAGAGGTGATTCTTAATACTTTTCTTTACATCAAATTGTCTGGATTGAGGCATGAGAACCAATTTTAAACCTGCAATCACAATTGGGAAGATAAGTCTTCCGCAAAAACTGTCTGTCTTTATAGCAAAGTGAAACAAAGACCCATTTCTATTTTGAAAAGCTTCTGTTCTCCGTTATCTCCATCAGCATTTGCCTTCATTAGGATGAGTAACTCAATATTAGCGCTGGAAATTCAGCGTAAGTTATAATGTGCTTACTTAAGTTACGGTAAAGCACTGTGAACTAGACTTGGCTAAGATATAGAGAATAGCAGAGTTAGCGGTGGTGCATAATGGTCAGTAATATTTTTAGTGACAGACAGAAAAGAAGAATTATTTAGAGTTTAGACCTCAGACTCTAAACAAGTAGCCCACAGAGGTTGCAGAAGCCAGGAGACCTCTGGGAGACCCTCCTGGGTTCCTTAGACTTCTTTTGACGTTGGTTCTTTTCGGTTCTTCAACTGATCACAGAAGACCGAGCCTCTGATTAGCATCTGTCAAACCAATTATTTCTACTTTCATCTCTTAGATATTTTTGGCCACTTACTTGGTTCTGAAATATTTAGAAGACCCCACTCTAGGCCATAATACTGCCATATCTTGGGTTTTGTTACCTCTAAGCAGGCAGTCCAGACAAGTTTATGGAAACTCTTTCCTGTAACAATTTGCATGGTTAATACCGAATTGGAAATCATGCATCTCCACATATCACAGTAAGGGGTAAATTCTGAGATAACCATGAATTCAAATAAAAATGTAGGGCCATGGAACAGAAGAAGAAAACTGTAGCAATGTCTATACCAGATGATTCTATCCACTCTAGAATTTCTTTCAGATATTTTCTATAGAAAATTTAAGTTGGTCTTGGAGGAATTAAGCTATTTAGTTTCTCTTCAGCAAGTGGCAGCATAAAAATAATTGATATACTACAACTAGAAGGACCCACAACTAAAATATACAACTATATAATGGGGGAATTTGGGGAGAAAAAGCAGAAAGAAAAAATAAAGGAAGATTGGCAACAGTTGTTAGCTCTGGTGCCAATCTTTAAAAAAAAAAAATGATAGCTTCCAGTGCAATTTACTCCTGGTTTTCCTGAGTTGCTTACACACTGTCACCCTCAAAAATGTCATAATCTAGTGGCCCTTTAGAAAACTGCAAAGCCTGTGATGTTTTAAAATATGTCCATCAAGTCATGAAGCCTAACACAAGAAGAGGAGCCTAGTTCCCCTCCTTTTGAGTGTCACTGGAATTAGTGACTCAGTTCTAATAAACAGAATAAAGCAAAAGCTAGGTCATAAAAGGCATTGGGGCTTTCTTCCTGCTCTTTCTCAAATCACTTGCTTCGGGAGAAGACAACTGCCATGTCATGTGTAGCTTTATGGAGGGCTCATGTGATGAGAAACTTAGGCCTCTAGCCAATATCCAGCAGGAAACTGAGGCCTCTTGCCATTAGTCATGTGAATGAACCATTACAAGCAGACCCATCCTCTCCAGGCCAGTCTCCAGTAGACTACAACTTATATAACACAGTAAGAATTTTTTGAGTATTAAAACCTTTTTAGTTTCACTCTGGGTATAAATATGAAGACACTTAAAACATCTATTTGAAGGCCATTATTATTCAGTTCAATTAAATTCTGCTTCTTTTTTTTTAAATTAATGATGAAGACCCAGTCAAAGATGGCTTCAACGGCATGCGGACAAAGGAATTGATGTGACATATGTTCAACTGGAAATTTCCTAAATCATATTGGGTTTCCTTTCGTACCACGTTAATAAAACAAGTTAGAATTAATTATTTGTAAAAAAAAAAAAGACCAAAACAAAACCCAGAAAAGGTATCACACACTTGGCCATGCCACAGTTAACTTTACAATTTTAAGCTTTATTTAAACCAAAAGTGTAGCAACCTTCATTCAGAACTTGACCTTCGAGAAGAATTACAGTTTTATGATAATATGGCTTTAATTCTTTCCTTTTTTTAAAAAAAACGAAGTGGTTTATTTTTTTATGATAAAGAAAGCTGAGAGAAACATTGGCTTGGTAAATACTGTTTTTCTTTCCTGTGTGAAATATCCAACAGAAAGAATTACACATATTTTGTGTGTGTGCTTTGAGAGAGAGGGCTCCATTGTTTTCGTCAGACCCTCAGAGTGATCTTTAATAACCTCTCTTGACACGTTTTGTTTCTTCCATTTTCCTTCTTTGGGGATTACTTTCAGAGGTCATTGAAATTTGACTTAGTCAGCTCAGGTCTATTTTACTCGAAATGATAAGTAAGTTGGAAAGTTTGGCCAAGAGCTATTTGTCTTTCTATTAGAAACATTTGTAATGCAAATGAGATATGTCAGATATTCTGTAACTACACTTTCAAAACTGTTATCACTGAGAACTTTGAAACTATGCCATTAAATATATTCTTAAATTTTGAAAAGCAAGTGTAACATGATCTTTAGAAAAATATTAATTATGTCTCTATTTCTGAGATTAAGGATGAACCCCCGCTACTTCTGTTAGAGATGCTGTAATTATGCACCACACTTGCCCTTGGATGACTGAGCAGTGTGTTCCATAGTTCATTATCTTCCTTTCTACAAGTAATCCTCAGAAACTTCACGCAGTGAAATATTAGGGAGAAGGGAATATATTTTAAAAGGAGAATGAATTAAAATTCTATAAAACACATCTTATTTAATGTATAAAATTAATAACAAGGTTTAGAACAAGTTAGCAATATTTTAATGATGCATTTATTTAAAGTAAATATCAATCATGATGGTTTATATTAAATTAAAGTTAGAATGACATGAAACACGTTTGCTTATTTTCTTTATTACAGAAAGTAGTTGGAGAAGATGCCCTGTGAGTCTTTATGTTGCTTGACAAGGGGAACTCTTGGCAATTTAACAGCGAGCAGGTATTTTTCCTTAGGAAACAACTCACTCATAAATGAGATGTTATCAAAATAGCTCATTAGTGGGCTATTTGGCATGTGCAATATATTTTCCTTTTTAAAAAAATGTCTAGGTTGCTAGGCAACAAGCTTATTTTAATTCAGAATATACATGGATTATTATACTCTGACAAAATAATGGAAAGATTTACATATGGAAGTTGACGTGCATATTGACATTTCACAGATCACTTTTTATTTTCATTGAAAGAAATGCTGTTATACATAATATTTCAAATAGTATTTTAATTCCATATATTCCTTTGCCCTCCAAAGTTCCTGGAAATCACCCTTCAGCACTCCTAGTTGATCTGGTCCTTCCTTTAGTCTTCTGTCCTTCTATAGTCTTCCCACATGTCTCCTATTTCAAACCTTTATCAAAACCCATCTCAAAACAGGTCTTCCTATTTTGACAGTAGATTGCAGAGCACTTCACTAATTCTTTTGTATCCTGGAGAGGAATTTTTTTGGTCATGGACTAATTTCAAGTGTCTAGTTTCCACCTTATCAAAGTATATCATCTTTTAGTTTCATTATAAAAGTATACATGCTTCTAGAAAAATACAGAAAGACATCAAGAAATTAAAAATCAACAGTGGCCACACAATCCAGAGATGATCACTTTTAACCTTGTTTTGTGCTTTTATTAGTAATCTTGTTTTAAAGGTACCTGTACAATTGATTTTTAGAGAAAAAAAAGAAATTCTATTTTCCATTGAACCCAAGACCCCATGAAATATTAGACACAATTTTTAGTGTACTACTAAGAAAGAAAAGCACTGCCACTAAAGTATGTTACAATGCTTTTAAAATCACTTAGCTGTTTTATTTTATACCTTTATTGAAAGAGCTTCTTAGACATAATTAATTAGTTAGACATAATTTTACGATATATCGTTCCAGTGCATATACAACAGGGAAAATATAAATGAAATAAATTTAGTAAAATGTTCCAAAAACTTCTTCAAATGCTTAGTCCCAACTTTAAATAGCGTTTTAAATTTTTTTCTGTACAATGTCATTCTCTGTGCAATAAGGAACACTGGTGATAAAACGTTTCTCCAAGTCCTCGACATTTGCTCTGCAACTTTTGATGGGCATGCGCAAGCAATAGCAGCTATTCCAACCCACCACATGCATACACGCACACTGGGCAGGCTCTGGCTGGTGTGGGTTATAAACTGCCTCTGGATCTCAGTGATGTTAAAATGTGAAGAAAATGTGGATCCGAGAGGTGAAAAAAATACAGTAACATATTGTAAATATTTTATTAAATACACATGATTAAAGTATTGAAAAATTAGATAATTTATAATATTCCATGGTGTGTATGTATATTTATGTAACCCACACTCTATTATTAAGCATTTAAACTCTTTTCAATGTTCTCTCAAAGAAACAAGGCAGGAATGAGAATGTTTTTATGTGCATGTTTTCAAATTACTTCTAGAAAGGTTGTTACTATTGGTAGTAAAGAATCTGGTAGGATATAAGAGACATTATAACCACATTATTAATAATGAGAGCTCTGGAAATGGATCTGGGTTCAGATACAGGGTCAATCCTCAGTGACCCTGGACATGCCATTCGATCTATTGAAGCTTCATATTTTTCACACATGCAAAGAGGATACTGCCAGCATCCCACATGGTGGCTGGAAAGGTTGAGTGAGATGATTCATACACAGCTCTTGTTTCAGTGGCTGACACATAAGAAGTGCTCAACCATTATTTCTTATTATAATCATGTTACTGTTAATAATGGGGGAAGTGACATGGTGGATTGGGTGTCCTTTCTTGTTTTATGAGGAAAGAAGCTTGTATTACATGTGGTGCTGATGTACGCATGGATGTAACCATGGATGGTCCTACAAATGTATAGGTTGGAAATTCACGGAATCACATTTTTGCTTCAGTTAGACAGCCTGTTCCTATCCCAGATTTGTTTGTTCTGAGAAATATTCATCTGATAATAAACGTTGTTGATCAAATAGCCTATCCCTTACACAAAATACCTGCACATGAGAACCTGACCAGAAAATACAACCTTAAATTGCTCGCTGCAAAACTATTATAAAAATAGTTGAAGGGCCGGCCCCGTGGCCCAGTGATTAAGTTCACTTGCTCTGCTTCGGCGGCCCAGGGTTTCGCCGGTTCGAATCCTGGGCGCACACATGGCACCGCTCATTAGGCCATGCTGAGGTGACGTCCCACATAGCACAACCAGAGGAACTCCCAACTAGAATATACAACTATGGACTGGGGGTATTTGGGAAGAAGAAGAAGAAAAAGAAAAAAAAAAAGCCATTGGCAACAGATGTTAGCTCAGGTGCCAATCCAAAAAAAAAAGCTGAAAGAAGGATATGTAAGGAGGATTGGATGAAAGCAATGTAGTTCATTCGTTCTTGTAGATTTAGTGGATTTACTAGGTCTGTGTTTGTCAACAAATTGACCTGCTAGGCAACGAGAATCCTCAATACTTAGAGAAGCATTTTTTTCCACCACTTGCAGCCCTTCTGCCATTAAGTCCAAATTTATTGCCTCAGGAAAGGAACAGCACAAACTGTCCAGGACATGGAAATAATTGCTCAGCACTGAGTTTAGAAGCAGATTTTTAAAAGTCTACAGTGGGACAATGATCTTGAGAGTCTGGATTTCATGAGAGAAAAAATTTTTTTCTCAGAATTCTCTAGGTTGGTTTTCATATATCAACTCAAAACCTAAGGGATTAAGCATAGAGAAAACTATTGAGTACATAAGATGAGGATATGATTCAAAGGAAGTTTTTGCCACGTAGGGAGGGAAAGCCTTTCCTATCCTGGAAGGGATAGCCTGAATGGTAAATAAAACAAGCAAGGAGTAGTAAGTCACATAGGGATATCCTAATTCCTACGCAAGAATCAAGATTTCCAGGGGAGAAGGGAAAGGGAAATATCCAGGTAGGTTAGAAGAAATGCAAGGATATTACTATTGGCTATCCATTTCTCTGGATATAGCTTTTTAGAGAGGTCCCACGTTTCATATGGCTTCATGTTCAGTATGGTATCCAATGTGGCCTGGAAGTGAAACAGTAGCTGGGGATGGCGCCTGGAATAGTGGACATGAACACTGCTTGGGTTGCCACTCAGTCAGCTGGTTCAGGGAATGAATCTAAGAGTTTCTGGGCTCCAATGAGAGTATAAATTCTGGGAGAACCAGGGATGGAAATAGCCCTGGGGCTAGCAAGAAGGGGCTGCAGAACACAGCATGTCTTAACCAGATGCCGCATCATTGATGGATCATATGATAAGCATATGTTTAGTTTCATAAGAAACTGGCAAACTGTCTTCCACACTGTATTCCCACCAGCAATGAATGAAAGTTCCTGTTGCTTTGAATCACTGCCAACAGTTAATATTGTTAGGTTTTTGGATTTTAGCCATTCTAATAGGTGTGAAGTGCATCTCATTGCTGTTTTAATTTGCAATTCCCTGATGCCAAATGATCTTGATCTTTTCATATGCTTATTTGCCATCAGTATATCTTCTTTGATGAGTTATCTGATTGGTTGTTTTCTTATTGTTGAGTGTTGAGTGTTCTTTGTACATTTTGGGTATAAGTCTTTTTTCAGATATTTGTTTTGCATGTATTTCATCTCAGCCTGTGGGTAGTCTTTTCATTCTCTTCACAGTGTCTTTTGCAGAGCAGAAGTTTTTAATTTTAATAAAGTTCAACTTATCAGGTTTTTCTTTCGTAGATTGTGCTTTTGGTATTCTCTTAAAAAGCAAATCATAAACCCAAAGCCGTATAGATTTTCTTCCATGTTTTCTTTAAAAGTTTTATAGTTTTGCATGTTACATTGAGGTCTGTGATCCACTGTAAGTTAATTTTTGTATAAGGTCTATATCTAGGGTTTTTTGCATATCAACGTCTTATACCATTTATTGAAAGGCTGCTTTTCTCTCCACTGAATTGCTTTTGCTTCTTAGTCAAAGGTCGGTCGGTTATTTTTGTGGACCTACTTCTCAGTTCTCTATTCTGCTCCAGTGATCTGTTTATCTATTCTTTCATCAACACCGCACTTTCTTGGTTACTGTAGCTTTACAGTAAGTCTTGAAATTGGGTAGTGTGAGTCTTCCAACTTTTGTATTCTTCTTTAGTATTGTTTTGGCTATTCTAGATCTTCTGCTGCTCCACGTAAATTTTAGAATCAGTTTGCTGTTATCTACAAAATCACAACCTGGGATTTTGGTTGAGTTTGCATTGAATCTATAGACTAAGTTAGGAAGAATTGACATCTGAACAATATTGAGTCTTCTAATCCATGAACTCAGAATATTTCCCCATTTATTTAGATCATCTTTGATTTTTTTAATCAGGGTTTTATATTTTTCTCCATAAAGGTCCTTCACGTATTTTGTTAGGTTTATAAGTATTTCATTTCCTGGGTGTTATTTTAAGTGGTATTTTTTTTCAAATTTAAAATTTAATTGTTCATTTCCAGAATATAGTAAATCAATTGACTTTTGTATATTAACTTTATATCCTGTGCCCTTGCTATACTCACTTATTAGTTTCAGGAGGTTTCTTGGTTGTTTTTGATCCTTTGGGATTTTATACATAGATAATCATGTCACCTATGAACAAAGACAGTTCTGTTTCTTAATTTTCAATTTGTATACCTTTTGTTTCTTTTTCTTATCCTTTTGCACTCCTTAGGACTTCTAGTACGATGTTGAATAGCAGTAGCAATAGAGGACATCCTTGTTTTGGTTTGGTTTTAGGATGAATATGTTCAATCTCTTACCATTAAGCATGATGTTAGGTCTAGGGTTTTTTGGGCAGATGTTCTTTATCAAATTGAGGAAGTTTCCTTATAGTCTCAGTTTGCTAGAAATTTTTATCATGACTTGCAGTTGGATTTGTTAAATGCTATTTCTGCATCAATTGATATAATCATATGATTTTCTTCTTTTACCTTTTAATGTAGCAGATTACATTGATTGATTTTAGAAAGTTGACCAGGCTTTTACACCTGTGTTAAACTCTACTGGGTTGTAGTGTATAATTCTTTTTATACATTGTTTAATTTGATTTTTGAATATTTTGTTGAGGATTTTTGTGTTAATGTTCATGAGAGATACTGTTATGTCTTTACCTGGTTTCGGCGTTAGAGTAATGCTGGCCTCATAGAATAAATTAGGAAGTTGTTCCCTCTGCTTCTATTTTCTGGAGGAATTGTGGAGAGGTGATTTTATTCTTTTTTTCTTAACTATTTGACAGAATTCACCTGTGAAACCACCTGGGCCTTTTGGGAAGATAATAAATTATTGATTACATTTCTTTAATAATTGTAGGCCTATTCAGATGATCTCTTTCTCTTTCCATGAGATTTGGTAGTTTGCGTCAGTCAAGGCATTGGTTCCAATTCATCAAAGTTATCCAATTTGAAGGCATAAAGTTGTTTGTGTATTTGTTTGTTATTCTTTTAACGGTCATGGGATCGGTAATGATGTCTCCTCTTTCATTTCTGATTGGTAAATTGTGTCTTCTGTATTTTTTCTTATTTAGCTGGCTAGAGATTTATCAGTTTTATTTATCTTTTCAAGCTTTTGGTTTTGTTTATTTTCTCAATTGTTTTCCTGTTTTCAATTTCATCTCAGTATTATTGTTTCTTTACTTCTGCTTGCCTTTGGCTTAAATTGTTTTTCTTTCTCTAGTTTCTTAAGGTGGAAGCTTAAATTATTGATTTTTATCATTTTTTCTTTTCTAATAAATTCACTTAATGCTATAAATTTCCTGATAAACACTGCTTTTGCTACATCCCACAAATTTTAACAAATTCTATTTCATTTGCATTTTCTTCAAAATATTTTCTAATTTCTCGAGATCTTTTTCTTGACCCACGTGTTGTTGAGAAGTATATTGTTTAATCTCCAGGTATTTGGGATGCTCCAGCTATCTTTCTGTTATTGATTTCTAGTTTAAGTCCACTGTGATATGAGAATATTCTTTGTGTGATTTCTATTTTTTAAAATTTCTTATTGTGTGTTTTATGTTATCTTGATGAGTGTGGTCTATCTTTGCGAGTGTTCCGTGTTCCACGTGAACTTGAGAAGAATGTGTATTCTGCAGTTCCTAGGTGGAATATTCTATGAATGTCAATTAGATCAAGTTGCTTGATGGTGCTATTCTGGTCAAATATACCCTTACTTATTTTCTGCATGCCTGATATATCAATTACTGACAGGGCAGTGTTGAAGTCTCCAACTATAATATTGGATTTGTTTACTTTTCCTTTTAGTCCTGTCAGTTTTTTGCCTCACATATTTTGGCACTCTGTTATTTGGTGTATACATTTAAGATTGCTATGTCTTCTTGGAGAATTGACTTCTTTATCATCATGTAGTGCCCCCTCTTTATTCTTAATAATTTTTCTGGTTCTGTAGTCTGTCTTATCTGAAATTAATGTAGCTACCTTAGCTTTCTTTTGATTGTTAGCATGGTATATATTTCTCCATCCCTTTACTTTTAACCTAGCAGAGTCTTCATATTTAAAGTCTTTATATTTAAAAACCGCTATAATTGGGTATTTTTTTTATTCTTTTGGTGATCTTTGTCTTTTAATTCATGTATTTAGATCATTCCATTTTAAAATGACTATTCATACATTTGGATTAATAACAATCATGTTTTGCTTTTTTCTATCTGCTGCCAGAGGCTTTTTCTTCTGCCTTCTCTGGTTTTAGTTGAACATTTTTTTTTACGATTTCGTTTTATCTCCTCCTTTAGCATATCAATTATACTTCTTTTAAATTTTTTAGTGGTTTCCCTACAGTTACAATATACATTTTTAATTTCTCTATATCTATCTTCAAATAGCACTAACTCACTTCGTGTGTAGTGTGGGCGCCTTATCACAGAGAATTCCCAATACCTCCCTCCCACTCCTCAAGACTTACTGTAATTAATTTCACCTGTCAATATGCTATAATCATCCAATACATTTCTACTATTATTACTGTAAACAAATAATTATCTTTAAGGTCAATTAAAACAAGAAAAGTAAAAGATTTTACTTTACTTGATTGATTCTTTCTCTGACATTTTCCCTTTCTCTCTACGTAGATTCATGTTTCTGACCTCTATCATTATCCTTCTGTCTGAAGAAAATCTTTTGATATTTCTTGCAAAGCAGGTCTGCTGGTGATGAATTCCTCAATTTTTGTTTGTCAGAGAAAGTCTTGCCCATCTTGTTCTCTGCTGTATCACCAGTAGCTAGAACAATGACTGGTACATGGCTAGTATTCAGCAAATCTTTATTGAAAAAAGGAAGAAAGAAAGAGGATGTGTGTGTCTTTTAGATATATATGTAATATATCTTCTAAATATGTTACATATATATTAGATATATATATCTAATATATATCTAATATCTACCTATATCTAATATATATCTATGATATATATCATTTATTATATATAGATATACATGTGATATATCTGATATATATGAGTCATGATGTATATATGTGTGCATATGTGTGAGAGAGAGAGTGTGAGCAAACACTTGGAGGTCTAGGGGTGTAGAATTGGATGTTACTCGCCTATAGTTAGTAGTGGACAAGATGGCCAAACAGCTGTGTATTCCAGGGTCTTGGACTTGGCCCTTTTCCTCTTCTCATTCAACCCCACGCTCTCCTTGAGTGTCTCTGTGCTGTAAAGTCAAACACAGAAGCTAAAGTTATAGAGGGCTGAAGATTTAAGAGGAAGGGAGTGAGCTTTATTTGGTATACGGAAATGTTGCCAAAAGATTTCTTATTACATCATGAGCTCTAAATAGTTTTTCCATCATAGATGACAGAGTTTGCCTTGATCCACCTCTCTTCTCACCCCATCTGCCTTGTGAGCAATGACATATGAGATTACTCAGTAGTTAGATGTGTAATTTGTGGTTGTTTTTCTCTGTGAAATGTTAACAGGGCCATTAAATGATAGTCGCCTCATTTAATGCATAGAAAACCAGGATACATCTGTCCCCATTTCTCACACATATATTTTCCTGGGAATGGATTTTCATTCAAGTGATTCACCTTATGTGACAGTATAACTGACAAAGAATTACCGGTTCCCATGATACTTGAGTTGTGAATTCTTTAGGTGGCTAAAGTAAACTTTCTCCCTGGGATCTTGTTTCTATAATCTAGCTTTCTGCTGTAAAGAATTACTGAGGCAAAAACCAAATAGAACAAGTCATTATAGCAGTAGGAACAGAAGGATTAAACTTTTAAAGAGAGAATATATTTGTTCTGCAATATGGTTAACATGTCTTTTTTAACTTGCGTTTTTACCCTAAGCAGTTATAGTTCAGTGAAATATCTATTAAGATAGAGGCATGGGCAGGCTGCTACAGGACACCAGGAGGGCATTTGACCCAGCCTGGCTGTGTGTGAGATTTAAGCTCCTGTGTGCATGTACCTGAACCGAGTTTTTGTAAAGCCATGGCAATTAACTAGATGAAGAAAGAAGAGAATGGCATAGGTGGCAAAGAAAAGAGGCCCAGTGAGGAGAGACCCTGGCAAATATTATGAAAAGATGAGCATGTCAGAAGTAAAGCTTTAGTGTGAGGGAGGTGTGAGAGCTATGCTTTTGGAAACAGATGGGGCTAGATGATCAAGGTGCCCTGACAAGGAGTTCACAGCACCTGTTAAGATGAAGGGAGTCAATGGAGAGAGCTAATCAGAGTTTCCTTTAAGAAAGATCAGCTTGTCAAAAACACAAATGAGGGGCTTAAAGATATGGGTCTGAGGCTGGTGGCAAAAATAGAAGATAGCAAGCTATTGCTAGAAAGCAAGGGAGAGAAATAGAGTGCTTGAACTAAAATGCAGGGTGGATGAAAGAGGGGATACTTTCGAGAAAAATATAAGACTCGGTGACCAATCAGATCGGGCTGGTAAAAATAGACAGAGAATTTGAGGGTGAACTGCAGGTTTAGGTTTTGCAAGTCTCAGTGGACAGTGATGTTACACGTTGGGTCCCGCTCGTTTGCTTCCATCATTATCAGAAATATAAAACTCCCCAGTCAACCATTAATACCCAACGTCTCACCCACCTGCGCATTTCTTAAAGTGACTCATCCTCTGGGCCTTGTCTTCTTTTCAAATCCTTGTGCTATGGCTCTGACTCCGGGTATGTGAAGAGCTAATTTCTCTGTAACTTGACTCTCTTAACCTTTTCACCTTCACTAAACAGGATTGCTCTCTACAGTCACTGCTTCTTTTCAGACATTTCGAGTGGATGATCTTTTTCTTACACATTACATTCCTTAGGACCAGAGACTGGATCACTATCCTTCTTTCTCCTTCAAGTCTCTCATCATCATTCATCGTCTCTTTCAGGCTATTGCTATTTAACTCTATTTCAGGAACCCTTGCTCACATATTCAGAGGTCATGCCATCCAGACTGATCCCTAAGTCCACCTTCTCCCTGTTGTCATCCTATGACTCTGTGTTCATTTATTCATTCATTGGAGACTTTGAATGTTGGTTCTCTGTGTTCTTCTCCAACCCATTTCCTGTCAACATCCAAATGATGCTCATTCTACTCTGTGTCCTTCTAGTTTCTTGACCTCAATTCCAATAAATTTTCCTTCCATATTATATTAGCCACCCATTCTCATGGTCATGCACTTGAGTTTTTTTTTTTTTTTTTTTTTTTTTTTGCTGAGGAAGATTTGCCCTGCGCTAACATCTGTGCCAGTCTTCCTCTATTTTGTATATGGGTTGCTGCCACAGCATGGCCAGCAATGAGTGGTGTAGGTCCAAGCCTGGGAACTGAATCCCAGTCACCGAAGCAGAGCATGCCAAACTCAACCACTAGGCCAGGGGGCCAGCCCATTGACTTTTTTTTAAATAAAAAATTTCCGCCTCTCAAATCTCAAATGCAAACATTCTTTTTCTCTTCTCAAATTTCTTCTTCTCAAATTCCTACCCTTCCAGCTCTCTTATTCAGTTACTCAAACTACAACAGTTACTGAACTGTCTTGACCTACAATTCATTGATTCCAAACTTTTTTTTTTCTTTAAAGATTGGCGCCTGAGGTAACAACTGTTGCCAATCTTTTTATTTTTCTTAAAGGTTGACATCTGATCTAACAACTGTTGCCAATCTTTTTTTTGTTTGTTTTTTCTGCTTTATCTCCCCCAAATCCCCCTGGTACATAGTTGTATATCTGAGTTGCAGATCCTTCTAGTTGTGGCATGTAGGATGCCACCTCAATGTGGCCTGACAAGCAGTGCCATGTCTGCGCCCAGGATCTGAACCAGCAAAACCCCAGGCCCCTGCAGTGGAATACTCGAACTTCACTGGTTGGCCATGGGGCTGGTCCCCCAAACCTTTTTTTACTATGGTTCTCTTTATCATTTCATTTGTTTACTTATGGTACTTCTCAGTATATTGATCCATCACTGCAATCTTTCCCTTGAAAAACCTCTCAACTTACTCCTCCCACATTCTGATGGTCATATTTGCCTTCAACACCCCAACATTAGATTAACTCAGCTATATGACCTCTTTGCCTGCACTCATGTAGGTAAATACAGTGAGAAAAAACATACAATGGGACTTACTGGTTTGATTTCAAGTGTCTGATATGAAGTTTTGGTTGGGCTCTTAGCATTGTCAGATAATCCAATATTCCCTCTCCTATAAGCTATGTTTTCTCATTTTCCAAGCCAAGTGATGCAGACATTCTTCTCTTTTTAAACTCCTATGCCATCTCTTTTTGCAGTCATTTTCAAAACTTATGGTTTACCTGAGAAAAAAGAACAAAGCTGGAGGTATCACACTCCCTGATTTTAAAATATACTACAAAGCTATAGTAACCAAAACAGCATGGTACTGGCACAGAAACAGACACACAGATCAATGGAACAGAATAGAGAGCCCAGAAATAAACCAAAACATCTATGGACAGCTAATTTTTGACAAGGGAGCCAAGAACATACGATGGAGAAAGGAAGGTCTCTTCAATAAATGGTGTTGGGAAAACTGAACAGCTACATGAAAAAGAACAAAAGTAGACCATTATCTTACACCATAGACAGAAATTAACTCAAAATGGTTTAAACACTTGAAGGTAAGACCAAAATCATGAAACTTCTAGAAGAAAACATAGGCAGTATGCTCTTCCACATCAGTCTTAGCAGCATATTTTCAAGTACCATGTCTGACCAGACAAGGGAAACAATAGAAAAAATAAACAAATGGGACTACATCAAACTAAAAAGCTTCTGCACAGCAAAGGAAACCATCAACAAAATGAAAAGACAACCTAAGAATTAGGCGAAGATATTTGCAAACCATATATCTGACAAGGATTTAATATCCAAAATATACAAAGAACTCATACATCTCAACAACAAAAAAGCTAACAACCCAATTAAAAAATGGGCAAAAGATCTGAACAGACATTTCTCCAAAGATATTCAGATGGCCAACAGGCACCTGAAAGGATGTTCAACATCATTAACTATTGGGGAAATGCAAATCAAAACCACAATGAGATATCACCTCACTCCCATCAGAATGGCTATGATTAACAAGACAGGAAACATCAAATGTTGGAGAAGGTATGCAGAGAAGCGAACTCTCATACACTGCTGGTGGGAGGGCAAACTGGGGCAGCCATTATGGAAAACAGTATGGAGATGCCTCAAAAAATTAAGAATAGAACTACCATACATCCAGCTATTCCACTGCTGGGTATTTATTCAAAGAACATGAAAACAAGAGTGCATAAAGATACTTGCACCCTTATGTTCATTGCAGCATTATTCACAATAGCCAAGACTTGGAATCACCCTAGGTGCCAATCAAGGGATGAATGGATAAAGAAGATGTGGTATATATGCACAATGGAATACTACTCAGCCATAAGTAACAATGTTATCTGGCCATTTGTGACAACGTGGAGGGACCTTGAGGGTATTATGCTAAGTGAAATAAGTCAGAGGGAGAAAGTCAAATACCATGTGATCTCACTCATAAGTAGAAGATAAAAACAACAACAAACAAACACATAGAGATGGATTAGTGGTTACCAGATGGCAGGTAGGGAGGGAGGAGAGTGAACGGGGTGATTAGGCACATGTATCTGGTGATAGATTCTAATTAGTCTTTTGGTGGTGAACGAGATGTAATCTACATAGGAATTGAAATATAATGATGTACTCCTGAAATTTATATAATGTTATAAACCAATGTTACTGCAATTAAAAAAAAAAACTTATGGTTTAACTCATACACTAATAAAAAAATAATATACCATTGCACAAAATCTCCTGTTTTCCAACACACCTTCAAAAATACTCATATTTGCATCCATCTTTTCCTTTTTTTTTCTTTTTTTTTTTTAATGATTTTATTTTTTCCTTTTTCTCCGGTGGGAGAGAAGGCTCCATCATGGCTTTAGGGTGGCTGCTCACTCCAGGTCATCTTAGATGACTTACAACCCGGGGTCAGCGATTGCAGCCCCCAGTCACTAAGGCCTGCCCACCTGTCTTTTATCTTTATATGTGCTTTCTTATATGTGCAAGTTGGTGCTGACTGGGGAACCCTTTTCCCAGTTCCACTCTCAAACTTGCCCCTTCTTATTTTAGAAGCCTGATCTTCTTTAGTGTTAGGATAGTCTTTCTGAGGACAAGACGTTTGGGTTGAGTCCCATATGATGAGAAGGGGCCCTGTGGGAAGTTGTGGGATAAGAGATTGCCAGCAGCAGCCATTTGGCTGAGAGCTTTGTTCTAAAGCTTGGAGACGAGATCTTCTCTGGGCATCCCTCTTTTTTCTTCATATTAGGTTTGAGGAACCTCCTTGAGTCAATCCTTTCAGAGGATGAAGGTCTTTTCGGTCACCAGTGAGATTAAGCTGCTGGTAGTTCTTAGGCTTGCACACAGAAAAGGGGAGATGGAGAGGGCAAAAAGAGTAAGGCAGCAATGTTAATCAAAGAAGAAACTGGGAGAAGAGTAAGAGTTGGAGGACGGAGAACAAGAAAGACATGCACAGCAGAGAAATGACCACCATGCTGAGATGAGCCCCTATTATGGGTGGGCATAGATTCAGGCTGGAAATTTTCTTCTCCTAAATGAATGTAGGGAATTTTTTTTTAATTGACTATTGAATCTCTTACAAATATGCAAAAAAATAGGTTCATTTACAGTTTCTAACCCAATGGTGTGTCATTGTTTCCATTTGAAAAGCACAGTAAAAAAAGTAACTTTTTGCTGTGTGCTTGTAAAATTTTATAGCTTGAAGAGTTTATTGTCATTTCGTACTTTCCTTTCATGTGAAAGGAGTATCTTGAATCTGAGTTGTTCTTATTCAGCTCAGCAATTGATACACAATGAAGAAGGAGGAAACAGTTGCAAGATTACAATAGAAATAAACGGCCAAAAATTGAACAAGGCTCGTTAAAACCTCTACCTGTGTAAAAAGAGAATTTACCAAGAAAATTAGCTTTCGCACTTATGACTTTTCAACCATTAGTTTTCATCATCATGGACTGCTCTTTACTTTTTAAAATCTGAAGTTTATTATAGCCAAAGCCACTGAAAAAAATCCAGCTTAACCGAAGGTAAATTCAGAACTATAAACAATTGAATGATCTAAGAGCAAAAATATTCTAGTTAATTACTTTTTGATTATTCTTAGAATCTTGGGATTTTAAGGTTAGAAGCACCTTGGGTGGCTACTAACTTTTCCTTTGGAAAGTTTATGCTGCATCTGAGATGGATCAATTATCCTCACTCACTGTAACAAAACTGCTTTCCTGGTCAACCTGCTCTCTTCTTTACTCCCCCTGCAATTTTGATCACACATTCCACCTACTGGGAAGACATTCTCAATATTTATTTCACACACTGAATCCACAGGAGTATTCTGACATGTCTACCCCATTCTGAGTATGAATAACACTAAAGACAATGAGGATGGCAAATAATGATGAGTCGTATGTTTTGTTACAAATATAGTATTCATGAGTTTTTGTAAGCCATTGATTAAGAACAGGACATGATTAACCACAACTCCAGATTTTTCAGAATGGACAAATTGTGGGACCATAAACAAGATCAGCAAAATGTTCTGGTTTTGGGGAAACTGGAGTTTCCCATCATGCAGTTGATGCCATTGCTTAAATATCTGGAAGTTAGCAGATAGAGAAATATTTTAAAAGTCAGAAAAAATTCCACACAAACAAAAGTTAAATATCAACAGGTAAGTATATGTGAATCTATCTCTTCTTTCATATATTAAAGGGACAAGACATATTTATTGGAGTCATGAATGAATCTGGTAAATATTGCAAATTTTCCTATTTTCTAAAAGCTATTTTGTTGGAAAAATAAACGCAATCAGTTACATGTTTCTAAAGGAGATTTTCCACTCAAACTGATATTATCTTTAATATGATTTTATTTTTATCACTGACTACCTTGTTTTAAAAAAACATGTAATTGAAATGATACTATTCGTCGATGATATCTACTTTTACTTTACATGTACAATTTATAAAAGAAAACTAACTTTTTCTTTAGTTAGAGATCGCTCTTCATGTCTGCTATAATTTTTAAAACTCTCTCCTAATGTCAAGCCTGTTTTAAAAGTATAGCATTTTATTACTTACTCACCTATTCCATTTTTCTCTAACTACCCTTAGTTCTCTAAACCTACTCATAAATTTTGGTATGACTTTAATTATATAGCTTTCAAACTCCCTAGGTAAAAGAAAAAATGTCCCCTCATTGTGCTTCAATTGCAGGAGGTTTAAAGAGAAACAACTCTGATTTTCAAGTGAGATCCTTTGACTACTATGTTCTGTATTTTCCCAGAGGATCTCATTGTCACAGCTCTCGTTTTGAATCTGACTTTAATTACATTTAAGCATTTATCTTTGTGTTGCCTTATGTAAACTCATCCAGTAGGGAATTTACACGATGATACTTTTTATAAAACTAAGATAAAAAAATTTATATGTTCGAAAGGTCTACTCAGACCATTTGTCCATGATAGCCAGCAGAATTCCCTATGTTTAATCTGCAAAACATTTATTACTTTGACTTCGTAGCTACAATAAATAAGAATATATGGGACTATCTAATTTCCAGTTAGAAACCTAGAAAACGTTTTCCATATTCATCTGGTAACATGAATATCATCACTTCTTTAAGATTCTGAGGGAAAAAGAGAAAAGGAGAAAACTTCAAGCAGTCAAAAGGGTTTTGAAGCTAAAGAACTAAGGGTATAAAATGGAGGAAAACTTGCCAGGATGAGAAGGGGGGGTGAGGTAAGCTTCTAAGTCAAATGCACATTTATCAGTTATATATCCTGAAACCAAGGTATCATTTCACCTTTTGGGGTTTCAGCATTGTCCAGATACAGATTTTATTGACTTGAAATAGAGACAGAAATAGTGCATGCAGGTGGGGAGGGTGAGCGCTTGGCATTTAATATTCTTGTTCACTTGTTTTAAACTGACATTTGAGTCATATAGTCAGTTCCTAATTATGTATGCCCATAGAAGGAAGCAGTGATGTGGATAATCCAAAAATTGATTTATTTTTCGAGTTTGATGGGCATTTTTGTTTACAGTAACATGGATAAGTCAAAGTTTTCTGGAATTTGTGACTCTTCAAGCAAAATATTCTATTCACCTCTATTGGCAAAAAATATTTTTGAAAAGAGGTTTATCCTCTCAATTTTAATCCTGCTTTCTACCTCAAATATTGAAACTGCTGGGTTTGGGAGTACAGCATTTGACTCATTTTGATTCCAAGCCACCACTAGGTCATGTTTTTCTCCCTTCAAGTTCACTGTCTCTGTAATCTACACTTGTCTGGGTGTGGGAAAGAACTAATTGGTTTTGCCTCACAAAGTTGTTCCTTGCAGCTGAAGTGTTGGTGTAAAACCTATATACCACGCCCGCCTCTCATGAATTTTATTTATCTTTCTACTTCTTCTATAAAATGATAGCTAAAGACATTTATTTTTCTTATGAAGGACTTTGCACAAATAATTCTGTGCACAGTTAGTCTCAAAAATATCTCTATGAAGGATATACAATTAATATCCCTATTTATCTTTTCTTCAACAAATACAAACCCAATGCCTGTGGCCAGGAGCTCTGCGAGGTCCTGGGTGTCCAGCCATCCACAGAGGAACACAGAGCCAGCTCTCCCTGAGCCTGTACCTAGTGAAGACAGTCAACACACACTCAACTCTGGATCTTTGGCACCGTAGTAGTGGCAGAGAAAATAAAGCATGGGAAAGGAAAGAGACTAGATGGGACAATGTGTTAGAAAACGTGATACATCAGATAATTTAACATAAGGAATGAAACTTGGGGGTATCTGGGGAAGGTTATTTCTCTAAAAGGGAAGAGCATGCGAAAAGGCCTGAGGCGAAGCTTGTTGTTGAGGGAAGTACACAGACAGGGTGGAGATGAAGCTCGGTGAGCCCAGGAAACAAGACCCAGCAGGAGCAGGGGCCCCGATCTTAGAGGGTCTGATAGGGGATCTGGAGGATTTGGATTATTTTCTAAGTGGATGAAGCTTCATACAGGATTTTAAGAAAGGAAGCGACATGATCTGATTGACACTTTTACTGGAAAGTTTAAAAGTTTGTCCAAGATCACACAGCAAATGCCTGGCTCAGCCTGGATTCTATTAACTGCTGAATTCATACAATAAACTGTGGTAGTGAAGAAAATTTAGAGAGAAACATGTTCACTGAATTTTGGAGAAACCTCAAGTCAGACTTCAGATTGGTCAAACCACTTATCTGTTACTTGAAGTCATTTTCTGTCATTTCTGCCAACTACATTTGAAGCTTTTCTCTGAACTTGAGACAGAGACCTTTATATCTCCTGAGAGGGAATGCAAAATTCTTTTTTCTTGTTCTGAGTGTGAGAGGATTCTTTCCTGCGTTGACCTGTGTGTTAGTTTGCTAGTGCTGCCATATCAAAGTACCACAGACTGAGTGACTTAAACAACAGAGATTATTTCCTCACAGTTCTGGAGGCTCCATGTCTGCGATCGAGGTGTCAGCTGGCTTGGTTTCTTCTCAGGTCTCTCTCCTTGGTTTGCAGATGATGGTCTTCTCCCTGTGTCTTCTCGTATCTTCCCTTTGGATGTGTCTGTGATCTAATCTCTTCTTATAGAGACACCAGTCATACGGGGTTAGGGCCCACCCTAATGACCTCATTTTAACCTAATCATCTCCTTAAAGGCCCTGTCTCCCAATACAGTCACATTCTGAGGTACTGGGGGTTAGGACTTCAACATACGAATTTAGAGGGGACAAATTCAGCCCATAACAATCTGCAATCAGTATTTCTGTACCTTCCCCACATGTTATGGTTCTAATCAGGAAGCCAGTGGAAAGAATGTCAACTGAGTACAGCTTCCCCACTTTCAAAGTAACCTTCTGGTGATACACTTGGGGAGAAGGAGTATGTCTCATGTCTGCTACTGATTCTTTACTTGGACATTTTCCTTTTGTGGCTCTTTCTCCTAAAACACCCTGACTCTTTTCATCTTATTGCTGCTCTCTCACAGAACTCTGAGGTACAACAGAGGTGCTACTCTGAGTTCAAACGCACTTTCCTTTATTTGCCACAAAACCACCATATACAACCCTGTAGGTGTGTCTTACCTTGTGGAAGAGGTGGGACCAACCCAAAAGAATTATCATGGAGGAGATGAGAACTTAAACGTGACATGGTTCAGATGATGTCCCAAGAGTCCCGAAGAAAATCTGTCATTCAGAAACCATAGTATATGCTCCTGATGTTGAGGTCTGCCTCCCACCTCCGACAGAGCATCTACTTCCTTAAATCTCTATAAGGAGAAATGGGTACCCACCCCTCACTCTCTGCCTCCTCCGTCTTGGAAAACCCTCATGGCTTACAAGCTTGGCCTTGCCCTGGGACTTATCCTCCATGGGACATTTCACAAAGACTGAGTGTTTCAATCTTGACTGAAGGAGGAGTGGAAAGTGCCATGGAAAACTCGCATGTCCAGCTCTTTTAAGAGTTCTTAGCCTTATTAGTATGATTCTTCCTGGCCATCTAAAAAGTAACATTTTAGCCAAGCTTTTTGCAGGGACAGAGCCAGTGATGTTTAAAACCATATAATGGAAAAAAGAAATCCCTAAATACAACACAAGCTATATAGACTTCCGTGTAAATTAAATTACCATATCATGATTTGGAGCAGTGTCAGTAATTACAATAATTTGCTTGTAACCCAGACTACTAAGTACTTTTTATTTATTTGGGGTTTTTTTGTAGGTGTGGTTGAACCACAGTTCCACTCAGTGTAGCTGAGTTTTTTTGAACTTCCTTGTTTTTTTCATTTTTGTTTTGCTTTTAGTTGGGTTTAAGATGCCTATCTGAAGTGGAAGGAAGAAATAGCTTGAATAGAGTTTTACTTTCTAATTTTTTTGGTTCCATAAATGTTGCTTCCACAATATTTCATGTCAGACCTTAAGATGAATGGAAAAGTAATATTTGAGCATATATATTACACCAAATACTGTACTAGGTTTTTTATATGTGTCATATAATTTAATGATTATATAAACCAATGACTAGAGTTTATTATCCTCACTTAATAGATAAGGAAACTGAGGCTTTGTGAGATAAAGTAACTTGCTTGGGGACACATAGCATGTAAGGAAAGGAGTGAGATTTGAGTCCACGACAAACTATGGCAGTTGGAGATGATTTGGTAACTGCAATGTGACAGTACAAAATAGTAGAAGCCAGCACCTGGGATTCTGTCATCCTCAAGCCTGGGGCCGCTAGGGCCCACAGACTGCAGGGTGGGACAAGGAAGAGGTATAATTCAGCAGGCAAAAGAACATCTAAATAGTAGGGCAAAAAATAACCTGTTGAGGCCCAGGGTGTGGACGGTGTCGCACAACAGGTGAGCGGTAGAAAGCACCAGGTGTAAGGACCTTCTTCTCTTCATCCATGGCAAGTATGGGAACAGGGATGCTCACGTGGCCACATAGTTCTTCACAGACAGGCTGGAACAGTCAGGATGGTCTGTTAGCAGGCAGCGTGCGGTAACATCAGACAGCAGATGGCTGGACTGTAGTCACCCCAAGTCCTGGAAGCTAGGGCACATGGCAGATAGAAAGGATAGGGAGCAAGCCAGTGGGTCGTCAAAAATGGTGATTTGATGGAATGTTTCAGAATTGCTTCCTGAAGACTTCTTGCCTGAGGTTAGGCTTGTCCTCAAACCTGGGATGAAGCTGATGGCAGCTGATCTGGGATGTGGGCTTCAAAAGAGACTGAAGGAGAACTTCAGAAAAAGGGAGCTAGATGAAACAGGATAGTAAATCCTAAAATACGAGTAAAGAGAAATTCACTACTGAATAAAAATACCTTTTTACTATTATCTCGGAATTCCGTTAGTTGTCCGTTCAGAAGATGTGGAGAGGCCAACACTGGAATGAGTTAAGGCTGTACTACTTCAAAGGAAAATTTAGCATCTTCTCAAGTGCCTGGGTATGAGTTTTGGAGCTCAAGGATAGGATCAGAGGTAAGATTTTTGATCAACTTTTCCAAGGGCATTGCGACAACATGCCTCACTTGCTTTGTGAATATATTTGGGACCTAAACTTAATCACATACAAGCTTGACGGTGGATTTCTTAAGTGTTATAGAGGAAGTAGACTTTTGATAATTAAAGTTTTAGGAAAAGACCAACAACAAAAGCAGTGTCAGCTGTAGCTCTCTGCACCTGTTTGCAATTCAGAAAGAGCCCTGAGCGGGCAAAGAGGGAAATTTCATCCTGAAATCACAGCTCGGTCAAAGCTAGACAGCCTGAACACTGCAAAAATCAGTAAGACCCACATGGCATGGATGTTTGAAGCATATCCAATAAGTGCCATAATATTGTTACACCATCCACTTACACCAAACTGAATCATCATCTTCTTTTTTCCTGTTGACAATATGTCCTATGCTTAATGAGTCATTTCTGGCACCACTCTTTGTTCAGCTGGACTGAATAAAGCACTATGAATTTTTAATATTTCTATATTATTTTTTTCTAAGTTGTATACCCAAATATGCTTGTTAAGAATTTTACTTTAATGCCACAAATGGCCTTTGATTGTTCCTTATTTAATTATTATTTAACCATCACACAGATGGGATAGTGGGTTGCTTATGATGAATGTTTAATTGCAGACTAGGCAGAGAGAATTAATTAATATGTTTATGATGCCTAAAAAAAAGATACCTTGGGACTCTAGTAAAAGATACAATTATCTCTCTCAACTAAGACATGTGTCCTGGATGGCGGAAGTGTTGGGGTGAGT
Organism: Equus caballus; assembly: GCF_041296265.1. Taxonomy (NCBI): domain Eukaryota; kingdom Metazoa; phylum Chordata; class Mammalia; order Perissodactyla; family Equidae; genus Equus; species Equus caballus. Next base: position 85,577,648 of record NC_091691.1, read on the forward strand.
TGCTCCATATTGCCCTTCTGAAAGAAATAAAGGACTGATTCTGCCACCAGTGGTTTCTTTGTTTTTTGGTGGCCACAATGAAAACTGAGAAATTATAAATTTGAAAATTGTGTTTCTCGAATCATATTTGTTGGGGCAAGATATTTTAGAGGTGTTCCATATTGATGTGCTTTACCTATCTTTTCTTAGCTACATAAACCCTGGCTAGTTACTCAACCTTGCCAGTCCCAGTGTTCATCCTCTGTAAACATTTTAGGCGAAAACATTCATCTCAGGGATGTTATAAGGAGTATACTAGCTAGATCACTAAGAGTGCTTAATACTATTTTAAGGTCATAGGAGGTGCTTAGTAGATTTTTGATACTTTCAAAAGTACTAGTAAGGTTTTCATCACTGTTATGCAAATTTGGAAAACGTTAATAAAATACTGCATTAGAGAATCAGGCGTCCATTTGGTAACTGCAATGTGACAGTACAAAATAGTAGAAGCCAGCACCTGGGATTAGTTCAAAAAGTTAATTCAAAAGGTAAAATATTGCTAAAAATGTATTTTGAGCATGAAATATCTATTCAATCTACGACAACTTAATTTTTTTTTCTCTAACAGAGAATATAACACAATATCTGTATAGAAGATTTTTCCTGATGGCACCATAACACTTTTTGTGGGGTAGACATATTTGAACCACCACTTCTATCAAATGAGTGGATAATCAGTAACCAGCATGCTTGCATAAGTAGATGGGCACAAAATAGCCTTAGAGCAGTAACCAACAGGCTTGAATTCCAGGTGCTCCTGGGAAGGTGTAAAGTACCAGATTCAGCATACCGACTTACCCTAAACTGACTTTGATACGGGATGAACATCTGCATCCCTCCCAGATTCACGTGTTGAAATCCAATCTCCAATGTGAAGGTATTTGGAGGTGGGGCCTTTGGGAGGTGATTAGGTCATGAGGGTGAAGTCCTCATGAAAGGAATTAGTGTCCTTATAAGAAGAGGCCAGAGAGCTGGCGCTCTCTGCCTTGTGAGGATACAAGAAGTTGGCAGTCTTCAATGTGGAAGAGGACCCTCACTAGAACCCAAACATGCTCATGCCCCAATCTTGGAATCCAGCCCCAGGACTGAGAAACAAATTTCTGCTGTTTATAAGCCATCCAGTTAATGGCATTTTGTTGTAGCAGCCTGAGCTGATTAAGACAGAGTTCATATATCTGGTAGCCACTGGGAGTGGAGGAATTAATAATTCTCAAAAGGCTCCACAAGTTTATAATGGTAGGATCAAGCCCTCCAACATATATAATATAATAGTATCTTTGTGGCTTTAGATTAGTTCAAATCAGTACCATCAAGTTTTATTCCAGAGTCTATGGAAGGATTCTGGGTCTCTAGGTACAAGATTATCTTTGGCTCGTTCACTATAACCCAAGGTAAAGTAAACAATGACTGACCTTTATTTAGATGGGCTCTCAGGGCACTCTTACTCAAGGGAGCTATGGGTATCATATTCTTTTCTAAAAGAACACATTGAAGAGACCCTTAATACTTGTATATGCAAATTAAGGTAAATCCAACAAGTAATATAAAAGCCAAGTAGAGTCAAAATCAAATAGTAGGAGCTGGGGATTTCAAGGACTTCTACAGATGGTTTTAGTTTATTGATTTTTATTTTCCTTGGGAACTATCTTTTGGCTGATTTATCAACTTCAGAACTTTCCGAGTATGAAATTTCTTTCTCTTCACTTTCATCTTATTTTTTTGAGTTCATCTTAAGTCAAGGATTCTTGTTTGGCATCTTGTCTAGGTGTGTCAGTCCTTAGTGGTGCTACCAGGAAAAAGCAATTTTGAGAGTTTAAGGAGCTGAAGATATAGTACTCAGAATTTTCATAGAAAATGTTAGTCATCACTACAGATCCAGTTTGCTTGGCTATCATACATGATGGGTTTTCTAGGACAGCTGCAATTTCAAGACCATATCTTGTTTCTTAAAACTTCCTTCCTCCATTTGCCACTTCCCTTTTTAGCATTATGATGTTAAAGCATGATAAAGGCATTATTAAAACAATTTTAGTGGTTAACCCTGATAACATTTTCATGAGAACATGTTAAATTTTCAGAAATATTCATTCAGATGCCAGAGCATTCCAGTTGACACATTTAGGGTTGATTGAAAGTTAAATTGACTACAGTTACAGAATTCACTTTCTCTTTGACTTCCTGCGGCTTAGATTTCTATTATCTGTCACTAATCTCTTTGAGGTAAAAAATAGGAAATGTGATATTATAGACTTCATAAAAAGAAAGTAAATGAATGATCTGTCACAGTATTTAATTCTGGAAAAGGTCTTAGGAATTCTAGTTCAAACTTGTGATTTTGTTTTCTCATTTATAAATGGTTCACCTATAAGTGGAATAAAAATGAAAACGAGTGAAATAATTGCATCTTAGAGCCAAGTAGTGCTCTGTCCTTTAAAGTATATTTTAATAACCAAAATGGAATGCATACTTTTAAAGTAAGACTTCAAGTGTGTTGAAACAAAATGTGGAATAAAAAGCAAACATATTTTCAAGGTCATTGCATTATTTGTGTAAGCTACATAGGAAAGAAGCGTATACAAAAGATAGCATATGGTTTCTACTAGAGTACATGAATTTGGGTGCTTTATGTTACTCTAAATGAGCAAGAATTTACCATATGCTTAAACTATTAAAAAGAAATATAAGTATAAAATATAAACTCTGTTCTCATTCTATTTCGGATCTTGTAGAATGGAAGGAAACCCACACAATAGCAGAGTCTGAACATATTTCCCGGAAATCTGCTTCTCTAGGGTTAGGGTCAACTTTTATATATCGATTCAGTTCTTTCTTATTTATCACTTTCCAGCATCCCTTTATACTACCTCCTTCTCAATCCTTTATTTATATCCCTCACATAATTTTTGCTTCTTTCTGCTTTATCCCAGGAATCCATTATCCTTAACCTGAAATTCCTTTGGCCAGATAGGTCTTCTCCAAAAACACTTGTATTTGAAACTGCATATCACTTTCCTTTCAAAGCAGTGCCTGCTTCCTTTCTCCTTTCCACCCTCCCTCCCTCCTCTCTTTCTTTCCTTCCTTCCTTCTTCCTTTCTGCTGTGAATAAGCTAGATGTTAAGAAAGCATCCTTACTAAACTAATTTTAAAATGAGATGTGAATGATAATTTACCTAGCTGCACTCTCCTCAAAAACATTTTTTCCCCATACTATGAAATTCTAAATGGTAGAATTTTAGATATAAATCTTGGGACAGAGACCTTTAAATCACATCACTTAGTTTTCAGCTAATATTAAAAATTGATTTTTCAAGGACAAAGTCATGTTTGTCACCTTCAGAAAGCATCTTCATCATCTCCCCCTTCACATCAGTACTTGTCTTAGTCTTTCTCAGATGCTAAACAAAGTAGAATAGAACCACATAATGATTTACCAGAGGAAAATAAGTACAACTGGAAATTCAGTCCCCATCTTTTTCAGGCTTGTATACTTGGGGACAGGTGTACTGTATCAGTTAAGATATTTTCTGCTATAACCAAACAGAAAATCCTGACTAAAAAAGCATAAATAATGAAAGCGTTATCACATACAATTGTTAGTATGGAATTAGAGTGATAATAACAAGTATTACTTATTGAGTTCATATTATATGCCAGGCATTATTCTAAGCACTATACATACATTGACTCTTTCAATCTTGATAATAATCCCTAAGGGAAGCATTTTAATTCTCTCCATCTTACAAATGAGGTAACTGAGGCAGTGGGTTGTTCAGGCTCCAAGGCTGGTTAGTTCAGTGATGTCATGAAGGACCAGATCCTTTCTATCTCTAGGCTGCCATTTTTAACGTATTGGTATATGCTCTCACACTGACTATTCTAATGATTGCAAAGTGACTCCAGCAGTTCATGGTATCACGTCCAGAGAAAACAATAGCAACAGTAAAATGAAGGACCACTGCTGCCTAGTGTCCCTCGTTTTAGTGGCAAGGACATTCTTATTGGATCACATGGCTATACTTACCTTTGGCAAGGGGATACAATTACCATGACTTGCTTAGCCTAATTATTTGGAATGGAATGGATGTTGAGGGATCAACTACCAAGACAACCACATACATCTTCCATTATTAACTCTGAGGATAATCCAAACATATTGGGCAATCACTATGGGAAAGGCAGAAATCTGCAAGTCCTTGGGTATAAGTTCAGGATATTTAGAGAACTTCAAGGCCACATTCAGCAAATTTTGATTTGATTTTACCCTGGGGCTCTTAATACATTTAGTTTTGTTCCAAAAATCTTGCTAAGTATAGGCATTTATTGGAACTACACATCAATTGCGTAATTGCCACAGAACACAAATGTTGTGCGTATCATTAAAACTTATATCATATTATGTTGAGATCAAATGTATCTTGCGATGCAGTAAACTCAGCCAATTTAGGTTGATTCTTCATGGTTGGCTGCTTACATCTTCTTGTAACAAACTAATTTAGAAGTATTGTGATGAAGAGTCTTTATTTTAGTTTACAACAGCAGCGGATCATTTGAAATTTTCGTGTGTGTGATTTGTAAAGATGAATAAAGATGTAAGTTGCACCAAATTCAACATGCAGACATATTTACAAAACAATTCAAACTCAGAAAATCTGAATTCTGTAATACCAGCTTTTTCCTTGAATGTGGTTCAGAACTTTGTTAGAAAAGAAAAGTAGGCTGATTGCAGCTGGATTTAAACTATCCTTAAATTAAACTGTTTGAAACTTCATGAGAAAAAATTTATAGAACTCTTATGGCAGTTCTGCAAAGAAAAGTCTAGGAAGAGATCATGTCTATAAAACATTGAAGCACACGACTTGTTCTCTACAGGAACAATAGCTCAATACGAACATCACACTTTAATTTTCCCAAGATGCTGGCAATATTTTGTTATCTTCAAGCTTTTCTTTTCTTACAGTTTCTATTGCTGCGGGCAAATACATTTTCTGAGTAGGTTCCCACTGTCCTCTTCTCAGTTCTAAAAAGTTCCTGCATTGCTAAGTTTTTTTTTTTTTTTGGAGGGTTGTAATCAATAGGGAAAGAATTTGGCCAAATTGAGGAAAACTTGGATTTATTAAGGCAACTGGTCATCAGTTCAAAGGAAGAGGTGAATAATCCGGCTTCAGGGAGGTGGAAAAGCATGCGCCTCTGCCTGGAAGGACGCTGTTAAAGTGATTCTGCTCCAGTGAGGTCTGATTGTCTATTATGTTATTTGCAAAGTAGTGGGCCTCTCTAAATTGAAAATGTTTGAGACAGAATGGTTGCCTGGAGAATGGGCTGGAGAGGAAAGTCCTATCAGTTGTCCTGTGATATTCTTTTTAATCTCATGCTTTTATGACTTAGTTTTTGTAGTGGACATTTATATATTGCCTACCCAGACATCCTTTCTGCCTTTGTATTGTTTATTGCCTATTGGTTCTCTCAGATCTACTCCTTACTCCTCTATACCACACTTTGTGCTTAGGGAGGCTAAATATTACAGACTTCACCAATGCCCACCTTTCCCTCTGGCTTCCAGCAGAATTTGGACATCGGGTGATCACAGGTAAGGAAAAGCTTGAGGTCAGAGTGTTCATTTTCCTGGCTCTTTCCCTAGTGTGTTTCTATGGATTGGCTGAGTTCCTTATCCAAAAGCTGCAGATCCTAATGAGCATCCTTCTCTACAGCTGTATCTCATCTGTCTAGATTTCTCCAAGTGTAACCTCCCCTGTTTACTCAGGTCTAGGAGTGTTACCGGTTCCCTACTGCTGCTTTATAAGATGCTTTATTATCTCTTGTTTTCCTTAACCCTGTCTGCAACTTTGTAAATATTACCCTTGTTAAATTCTGCTCAATTACTCATTTGGATCTGACATCCAAACTTACTGTAAGTCTAACCATTATATCTCCCTTTCTAAGAGCATAGTTTCCTTTGGGGAATTGCCTTTCCGCTATGGTGTAGCACCCTATTAGTTTCATCCATGGCTCTAGGCATGGACCCTAATGGCATAGGCCAATCAATGTAATCATATCTCCCTTCCTCGTGATTGTTACAGGGATGGGCAGTGACTCAGCCTAAGCAAATGAGCTTAAGCTTTTCCATGATTACATATTGGCTTAGGTTTGGGCAATGAGGATGCTTAGGACTTCTGTTGGATGTTTTAAGAAGCAAGCTTTTTTCTCTCCCTGGATAGGAACAATAGAAAATAAAGCCTTGTTTACTGCTGGCACTTATTTAAGAAACTTAAGGTAAGCAACACTAACAGTGAATCTAACCTACCGAGGAAGGAAGACCCCGTAGGATTTCAGAGGGACGCAGATGAATTTCTGATCAAGCCATGTATGATTTGCATTGTCTTTGAACTTTTTCATGTTGTGGGTCAATAAAATTCCATCCCCCCCTTTCAAATAATGCTTTTACTGAAGTATAACAAACATTCAGAGAAGCAAAAAAATTATGATTATATACCTGATAATTTTTATGAAGTGAACATACTCATGTAACTGTCACCTCGATCAGGAAACAGAACATTCCAGAACACCAGATACGTCTCTCATCTCTCCTCATTCGCAGTTACCCATTTATCCTAGAGACAGTCATGCCTTTTCTGAACTTTATTGAAAGAGAATTATACAGTAGGTACTTTGTGTATCTGGCCTCTTTGCTCAATATTATGTTTGTGAGAGAAATCCAGGTTGTTAGGAATAACTGAATTTCATCCATTTTTCATTGCTATATACTATTTTAACATAAAACCATAATTTATTAGTCAATTCTATTATAGATAGGCATTTGAGTTATTCTTAGTTTTAAAAAAATAATTCGATGCCATTTTTATACTGTTACAAATAGTGAGTGCTGTTATGAACATTCTTCCATGTCCTTTTTTCTTCTTTTTAGTGAGATATAATTGACATATAGTCAGGTGCCACTTAACGATGAAGATACATTCTGAGAAATGCATTGTTAGCTGATTTCACCACTGTGCGAACATCATAACGTGTACTAGTGCAAATCTACATGGTATAGCCTAATGTACACCTAGGCTGTATGGTACTAATCTCATGAGACCACTGTCGTATATGCAGTGTTTGGTTGACCAAAGCATCATTATGTGTCTCATGACTGTATTAACATTGTGTTAAAGTTGTACAACATATTGGTTTAATATACTTATATATTGAAATATAATTGCTACAGTAGCGTTAGCTAACACCTTTATCACATATTTGTCATTTATTTTTTGTGTTGAGAACAGTAAGATTTAGCCTCTTAGCAACTTTGAAGTTTATAATATAGTATTGTTGACTATAATCACTATGCTGTGCATTTGATCTCCATTGCACATCTTTTGATGAAAACTTATACGCATTTCTCTTGAGTATACACTTAAGATTAAAACTGCTGAATCATAATATAATATGCTCAGCTTTAGTGAATACTGTCAAAGAGTTTCCTAAAGGAGTTATAACTATTTATAATCCCACAGCAGTGTATGCAAATTTTGGTGCGTGTAGAGGTATCTCTTTATGATTTTAATTTACATTCCCTTGTTGCCTAATTATGTTGAGCCCTTTTTGTATAGTTTGCTGGCCTTTATGATAGCCTCTTTTAAAAGTCTCTGGGTGATTTTTTAAATTAGATGTCTGCCTTTTTCTTTTGGATTTTATGCTTGTGTGTGTGCGTGTGTGTGTGTGTATTTGAATGGCACTACTCTGTTTTGCTTGAGAATGTGACTTTGACCTTTACTTAACTTTCTAGCTGTTTTATCTGGTAACCTGGTAAGGGTAGGGTGTCAATTGTGTTGCCTTTGGTAAAAATGACCCAATTCATAAACTGCATTGGATTGGGAGAGCTATAAATGCTATTGCTTCCTGAGGCTGGTAGCTCTTGTAACTGGGCATGTCCTTTGCAGAGACCCTGAAAGCCAGGCCTTTGGTTTGGTTACAAGAGGTTCAATTGGAAGCACTGAAGCGTTTAAGCTAGGGTGGGTTCTGCACCCTCTTGGTGTGGATCTCACCTCATTACACCTGAACTGTCCTGGTGTGTCTTAAGTCTCCCACAGAAGAGGACCCCTGGTGTTGCCCTGCTGGTAAGCTGTGTTCCGTGAGGAATACCCCTCTGAATAAACCCACGTCAAGCGTAGCCTCTTAAGCCTTTAAGTCTGAATGTTTGTTGAAACCAAGAAGGCCTCCTGGGGCAGGTCCCGTGGCCGAGTGGTTAAGTTTGTGTGCTCCGCTTTGGTGGCCCGGGGTTTCACCGGTTCGGATCCTGGGGCAGACATGGCACCGCTCATCAAGCCATGCTGAGGTGGCGTCCCACATAGCACATCCAGAAGGACCAATAACTCGAATATACAACTATGTACAGGGGAGCTCTGGGGAGAAGAAAAAGAAGAACAAAAAGAAGATTGGCAACAGATATTAGCTCAGGTGCCAATCTTCAAAAAAAGAACTCCTGCTAGGAATAGTGTATATTGATGAACAGAAATTCTTAATTTTAGTGTAAATTTTTATCAAATTTTCCTTAAGGTTAGTGCTTTTTGTTTCCTCTTTAAGAAATCTTTGCCTATGTCAAGCTTGTGAATATATTCTCCTAAGTTGTTTTCTAAAAGCCTTTTATTTTACCTTTCGTATGTAAATCTTTGACTTATTTTAATTTTATTTTTGTGTATGATGTGGTAGGCGTCAAGAATCAGTGTGTTCCCAGGTGGATATCCAGGGAACCTACACCTTTATTGAAGCAGACCTTTCTTTTTCACTATACTTTGTTGGAATCAAATGACCATATACATGTGGCTCTCTGTCTGCCTCTGTCTCTGGCGCGTTGGTCTATTTTTTTGATCTTGCACCCAAACCACAGTCATAATTACTATATATTTATAATAAGTCTTGGCAAGTTGTGGAGTAGATATTTTATTTATGTTCTTCTTCAAGATGGTCTTCACTATTCTTAGTTCTTTGCATTTTTGCATAAATTTCCGTATCAGCTTATTAATGTCCACAAAAACCTTCTGGGATTTTGGCTGATATCGAAGCAAAGCTATAGATCAGTTTAGGGAGGATTGTCATACATCATATATTAAATCTTATAATCTATACATGGGATCTCTACCCATTTATTTAGGTCTTTAATTTTTCTCATCAATATTTTATAGTTTTCAGTGTAGAGGTTTTGCACATATTAGATTTATCTTTAAGTGTTTCATGTTTTTGATTCTATTGTATCAAATGCATTTTCTGCATCTACTGAAATGGTCATAGAACTTTCCTCTTTTTCAAAAATTAATGTTGAAAGGTACAGATGAGCTATCCTTTGCATTCCTAGAGACACAGTGACTTAGTCTTAATGCATTATTATTTTATATGTATTACTGGATTTTATTTGTTCATATTTTGTTTGGGATTTTGCATCTATGTGCATGAAAGAGACTGGTCAGTAATTTTCCCTTCTTGTAGTGGCCTTGTCATGTTTTGGTGGCAGGAGTTTGCTAGCCTCATAAATTAAATTGGAGACTTCATTTTTCCCCCCATTTCTGGAAAGTTCTGTGCAAAGTTAGTCTTATTTCTTCTTGAAAAGTTTGGGAAAAATTATCCATGAAACCCTCTTGGGTCTGACATTTTATTTATAGGAAGATCTTTAATTATCAGTTTAATTTCTTTAGTAGATAACAAAGCATTCAGATTTTCTATTCTTCTGTTGGTTTTTCTAAGTAATGTTTTTGAAAAAAAAATTCATCAGTTTTATCTGTCTTGTCAAATATATTGATGTATAGTTCTTTATAAATTGACTCATTGTCTTTTCATTTCTGTAGGAGCTATTACGGTCTCCACTTTTTTATTCTCAATATCGATCATTTGTGTTTTCTCTATTTGTCCCTTGATAAATCCTACCAGGATTTGATTAATTTTATCAATCTTTTTAAAGTACTATTGTAACCTTTTTGATTTTCTCTACTGTGCTTTTGTTTACTATTTCATTGATTACAACTTGATATCCTTCTATCTACTTTGGGCTTGATTTGCTTTTCTTTTTCTAGCTTCTCAAGATGGAGGTTTAGATTAATGCTTTTCCTCCCATCTATTATCAAGACACTTTTATTTGGTTTTCAGTTACTTGCAACTAAAGGCATCCTAACTGATAGATTCCGGCTATATAGCACAGTGCTTTTCAATTTTCAGTGCAAGTGCAATTCATGTGGGAATCTTGTTAAAATGCAGATTATGACTCAGCAGCTTTGGTGTGGGGCCTGAAATTCTGCTTTTCTAACACATTCTCAAGTAATTCCAGTGATGCTGATTTGAGGACTATACTTTGAAAATCAAGGATCTAATAGTAGAAAAATCGACCCTGGGGCCAGCCCCGTGGCAGGGTCGTTAAGTTTGTAGGCTCCGCTGTGGCGGCCCAGGGTTTCGCCAGTTCGAATCCTGGGGTGGACATGGCACCACTGGTCAGGCCATGCTGAGTTGGCTTCCCACATGCCACAACTAAAAGAACCCACAACTAAGAATATACAACTATGTACTGGGGGGCTTTGGGGAGAGAAAAGGAAAAAATAATATCTTTTAAAAAGAAAAGAAAAATCGACCCACAGAGAAAAGCACAATTTTTTGTATTAGAAGATAAACTGCATTCTATGAGTCATCTTTTGATTTGTATTTTTCATGATATAAATATTTTGTAACTTTGAAAGCTGTTTGTTTTTTTAAACTAGAATTTTAATGTATTAACTTAGCTTTGACATTCAGAATATATTTTAAAAATTCACTGAATCTGGTTTTTATACCTGTGTTCTAGTTGGCCAGGATCCCTGGAACAGTTTCTCTCTTATCAAGTTCGGTTAAGAAGACTGAAGAGGAAATCCCAGGGTCCATGTATAGTGTCAACTGCTAAGAATAAAATGTTATCTTGGATAGAAATTAGTAATAGCTGTTTTCTTTTTCTTTCTGTTTTTTGGTGAGGAAGATTGGCACTGAGCTAACATCTGTTGCCAATCCTCCTCTTCTTTTTCTTTTTCTCCCCAAAGCCCCAGTACATAGTTATATATCCTAATTGTAAGTCTTTCTAGTTCCTCTATGTGGGATGCCACCACAGCATGGCTTGATGAGCAGTGCGTAGGTCTGCATGCAGGATCTGAACTGGTGAACCTGAGCCACTGAAGCAGAGCACCTGAACTTAACCATTGCACAACCGGGCTGGCCCCCTTTTTTTTTTATTGTGATATGAACACTTAACATGAGATCTACCCTCTTAACAAATCTTTAAATGTATATAATACGGTATTGTTAACTATAGATAGGCACAATGTTCTACAGCTATTTTCAATGAATTTCGTAACAGATAATTCTTAATCAATGGCTAGCGTGGCTAATGAGGGTGAATTACGGCCTGGACAGATGGAGAAGAACCTCAGGGATATGTTCCTTAATCTTATCAGTGATCTGTCAAAGAGATGAGAGCTAGTATTGCAGTGCTATACCCATAAAGAAAAACTGAAATGTAAAGGAATTCAGCAAAGGAGTTTGGCCTGTGTAAAATCACATGGATTCACTTTTGAGAGGGCCTGTGTATGCAGGGCAAGTTATGGCAAATATGCAAATATTCCTTAGGTGTTACCCAAGCAGCCATTCCCCCATTCTTACTAACAGCACCCTAATGTCTTTTGGGGGATTCACTGGCCCCTCCTGGGTTGGCACTGTTTGGCAGAAGCCAATTGGCATATCCTATAAACCTGCCTATAGTGAGCTATTCAGAGACAGTAAGGGAGGGCAAATCCCAGTACTTGGGCAGAAGACAGCTTTTCTTTCTCTCACTATGTGGTGTGAGAATTAAGGCTCTGAGACAGTGGCAGCCATTTTTGTGGTTATGAATGGAGACCCTGGAGGCTACTGTGCAAAGACTGCGGATGAAGCCCCCTGTAGGAAGCAGACTAGAGGAACAGAGAGAAATTGAGTCCTGAATAGACTGCTTGAGCCTCTGGAAAAAGCTCACCAAAAACCACCCCTGTTTATGAGATGTTAAAGTATGTGAGTAATAAGTACTTTTCATTGTTTAAATCAGTTTAAGATGTGTATTTTACCCATTGCATTATAGTCATAAATGATAAGAATTGTTATAGTAGATAAACCACAAGAGAAGGGAATGCATCTAACCCTCTATTCCAAAATTTGTGAATTTAGTCAGTGAATAAATTAGATGAGAAATCTCAAGAGCAATCTAATAATAGCAAAATTTCCCAGGGAGAGTTACAGGTGCCCTGGATTGACAGAAAGGAGACCAACTAGAAAACACCAAATGAAGCAGTAGCTGAACTCCGTAAGGGAAGAATGACTTAGGAAAAAGAGATGTGAAGAGATGAAGACAACCAAGGGAAGTGCGTCTGTGACAACGGTAGCAGAAGGCACATCCTGGCAGGAGCTACATCAGCAACATTTTCATCTAGCTTCCTTTGTAAATTGAGACTCTATAAATATTAAGGATACTGAATTTGCCTATTACAAAATATATACTATTTACCACTTTAAAAAATTGTTTCTCATACATTAAGGAGATGAAGCTTGCCAGATGTGGAATTGGCACTAACTAACTGGGATGTTCTGGATGGAGATTTTCTCAGGATAATGGATGGAGCAAGATCCTACAGAATTACAGCAGACCCACAGAATAATCCAGGCTGTTCATGGCAAAGACCTTTTAATTTAGGGGTTATAATATGTTGTTTCACAACATGATGTAGCTTGCTTCCAGAGAAATGGCTACGAAACTGGCTCCCGTGTAAGGATTGGGATGTTGCGGGACACTCACGAGAGAGCACCCCATGGGCCGAGAATCCTCTGCTGCTGCCATGAAAATATTTTTTCCCTTTTCGTGATGTACCAGGGCCTGTGAGTACAGAAGACCTTTGTAAAAGTAAGTTTCACAGGGATCTAGGTGTTCCTTTCTGGAAGATAAATATTTTGTCTGAAACAATGGAAAAGGATATCTACTGCTGGCAAATACCCTGGTGATACTAGCAGTTATTTAGAAAGGACGTTTTTTCCCCTTTATGTTTCTGTAAAGACAAACAAATAAAATGAAAGGAGAAAGATGTCACAAAGAGTTTATATCTTCCTTAAAGAGAGGAAAAGAGAACTGAAAAGGCTGCTAGGAGTGGTGGCCAGCAATAGCCTGTGGAGATCCATCTGCAGATGCACGGAACCACTCACTGATCTGCCCTCCATCTCTGAAGGAGCAGTGCCAGCTCTGAAGCCCACAATGATTTGGTAAGTAGAGAACGTGACCTTTAGGCCCAAGATAGTCCTGAGAATCGACACCATGCCTGAAAAGAAACAAATGGTAAGCAAGCTTCTTGGCTATGCTGTCTTTTGCTGCCCTAAACTTTTCATGCTTTTGTGGTGAGAATAATCAAATTTAGATCTGGCATCCCCCATTTTCTCCATCCTAAGGTTAAATTAAACCAAATAGCCTTGATTCATAAGGCTCCCCCAAGTTTTCATGAAACTTCCCTACTAGGGTATTGCCTTGCCAAGTGATGTGCCATTCCATTCATTTCCTGGCCACTTATTAATATTTATTTGTAACGTTTCAAAGAATGATAAACCACTGTGAAGAGTCTTTATCGAAGTTTTTCTGGCTAACTGATCATTTTTCCTCATGATGAGTCGTTTTCTAAAATCAAAGCTGCCTGGTTTATAACCCCCAGTTGGCACTGTTCCCGTGACCTGTGATACCAATGGACAGCCTCTGCTAACCAGGCTTCTGAGAAACTTCTTCTTGGCAACCTGTTTACTCTTATGTTGAAGGTAGTGACAAACAATTCAGTGTATCCATAAATAGCAGAATAAGTTTAATGATTAACGAAGCCATTTTAGGAAATTACTGACTTAAATGAAATAAACTCATCTCAACTGGCCCATTTTCCACACCTCTGGACACCAATTTATGTGTGTGCATGTGTGTATCAAATATTGTCCTTTAGAATTCTCTGTATATATATCCTTGCATATTTTCCTTGAAAGATGAAGGCCTTTTTAATATTCAGCATTTAACTCTACTTCAGTCTCTTTAATCTCATCGTCTTCCTTTTATCTAAAACAACTACGTAAAAGTGAGGTTCTGTTTTCAAATGTTTACAAGACGATATATTATGTTACAAACTATCTAAATAAAAACATAACAATATAATGCAGAACTAATTATCAAACTGACAAAATGAATAAATCAAGCCAAAATAAGCATTCCCTATGACTTCAGCTGAAGTGGTCTCTATGCTAATAAAGGAAGAAGTAAGGTGAGTCAGCAATTATTAGGGCATAATTGTGGGGTGGTGACCCCCCTGCTCTCCCCTTGGAGAAGAATGTCAAGGAAAAGGCAGGGAAGCCAGGAGTACAGTCCTCTGTCACACTTGGCCACATTGGCAGTGTGCTGACTTACCGCCTGCTTTGTCTGATGCATTTCCTGCATTCACACTGGCCCTCCCGGATCCACCCCTTCCTGCTGCAGAAAGCTCACGGCAGTAGGTGGTTCAGCATGCCTCTGCCAGGTTCTGATGGCTACTATCCCTGGCAGCTGGGGCTCCAGCCCTCTTGTTTGAGATGCACACAGGCCATCTATGAGTGGATGGCCCTACCGAGTGAGAGAAGTTTACGCCAGCCACGAATGATTGAAAGACTACGCTGAAGGGCCTCTAGCTCTGAACAAAAAAGGGTGAGTGTGCCTAGACCTTACTCATGTCACAGTTCCCAGGTGAGTGCTGAGCTGGTCATCTGCCCTCTGGGGTGAGGGAGGTGTTGCATTTCAGATTCATCTCCTGGTGATTGGGAAGGTAGAGTTGCTAAGGAGAGCTCTTCACAGAGCTGTTTCTTGGCATAACTAGGAAAAAAATAACTCAATAGAAAAGGCAAACATTTATGGAAAATTATGGGAAAATGATTTAGTTGCACTACTGAGAGTTTTCAGCACATATTCAGTATTTTCAACCTCTTAGTCTGTATTGGTTCTTTGCCTCTGGATATGATCTTCCTTAAAGCTAATCCATTTTGAGAAAATTATCCCTTAATGCTATATACCCCATTCTACTCAGTAAAGCTTGTTAACAGGAGCGTCTGTACTCTGTTCTACATCTCCAGTTCTGCTTCTGTGTCCCCATATGAGACCCAAAGAATCTGGTATCTACTTCAATATTTTACTGGGAATTGGCTCTTCCTCTCATGTTTCCTTTTCCTTTTTTTTTTTTTTTTATCATTTCATCAAAACCAGTCATCTTTGCACTTTCAATCTAAAGTAAAATACAGTAAATTTCCAGGTGGAAAATTTTCTGAACATCTTTTAATTTTCTTTACTGAAACTGACAACTCATTCCTCAAAATTCTCTCCTCCCTTGGCTCCTGTCATTTCATCCTTTCTAGGTTTTCTCTTACCTCTGTGATTATGGCTTCATGACCTATCCTTTGTTCACTAACTCCTTAATACTACTATTAACAAGGCATCCAGTCTTAGCTTTTTTCCTTCTATTTTTGCATATTTCTTCTTTCGTTCACTCATCAAATATCCATTGAGCTCTTCTTATAGACAAGCTCCATTCTAGGTGCTTGTAATCCATCAAGGAACAAAGTAAAGTTCCCTGCTCTCACAGCTTTGGATCTAAGTGAGAAGTGACAATGAATATTATCAACTGTAAATTATATGTTTTGTTAGAAGGATTATAGAGAAAGAAATACTTGAGAGAGGTAAAGGGCTTGAGGAGTGCTGGGATGGTGTGGTGGGTGTACCATTTTAATACAGATTTTCAAGGAAGATTTCAATGAGAAGGAGATATTTGAACAAAAACTTGAAGAAGGCAAGAGAGTTAATTGTGTGGATATCTAAGGTACCGTTTTTCGGGTAGATGGAAGAGCTAATGCAAAGTTCCTAAGGTAGGAGCTGTCTGACATGTTTGATGTAGTCTTATAGACCTCGGTGCCTTTCTCTGGAGTAGGTAGAGGAGAAAGTTGTAGGGAGCTATTTCAGAATTTTCAATAGAGGAGTAGTGTGATCTGATTTATAATATAAAAGAATCCTTTCAGGATGCTCTGTGGAAAATAGACTGTCAGTGATCAAGGTTAGAAATAAGATCCGATGTAAGGTTACTACAGTTAACCAGGAGTGAGATGATAGCCTCTGGATCAAGGATGGTAGCAATGAAGCTGGTGAGAAGACGGAAGATAGTGGATGCATTTTAACACTAAGGCCAACAGTATATCCTGATAGATCCAAAATGGGCTGTAAGACAAAGAGAAGTGACTCTAGAGATTTTGATGTGATCATCTTATGTGGGCAAAACAGTGAGAGGAGAAATTTGGGTTGGAAAAAGTAGGGGTTTAAAATAAAATTGTAAGTTTAGGATTTCCTAGGGACTGAATGTTTGTGTCCCTGTAAAATTCATATGTTGAAGCCCTAATGTGGTGGTATTTGGAGATGGGGCCTTTGGGAAGTAATTAGATCAGGAGAATAGGGCTCCTATGATGGGATGAGTGTCCTTATAAAAAGAAGAGGGCCACCCAGCCCTGTCTCTCTCTCTGCCACGTGATGATACAGCTAGAAAGCAGCCATCTGCAACCACGAAAAGGGCTCTCACCGGGAATTGAACAAGGCGGCACCTCTATGTGGGACTTCCCAGCCTCCAGAACTGTGAGAAATAAATATTTATTGTTTAAGCCACCAGTCTACAGTAGTTTGTTATAGCAGCCTGAACTGACTAAGACAGACTTTCTTTTAGAAAGCCAAGTACAGATGTTCATAAAATTGTGAAGCATATCTTCATACCCTGAAGATATACGCTTGGGAGTCTTCAGGATAGTGATAGTATTTCATACTTGGAGACTGGTTGAAATGACCAAAGGAGTGCGTATAGACAGAAAAGAGGACAGTACAAAGCCCTGAGCTATGGGGGATCCGGCTGCTAAGTGGGGGAGGAGGGAAGGAGACTGAGAAGATGCTTTTGAGGTAGGAGGAAAACCAAGGATTTTGGTGTCCTGCAAGCCAAATACAGCAAGGATGAGGAAGTGACCAACAAGTTGAAGTTTACGTTGGTCCAAATAAATAAAGGCAACTTAGTTCTAGGTAGCGAGAGCAATTTTAGTGCACTGATGGCCATGAAAGCTTCACAGGAGTGAGGTTAGGAGACAGAGAGGAAGGAATTGCAGGCTGCAAGACAAGCTGGAGGATCACTTACATTCTTATCTTCCGCTGTCTCTACACAGGCTTCTGACTATCAGATTTAGACGTATAACTCAGACTTCTCGGTGCCTGGTTTTTAAGGAGATTGCTCAAAAAAGCCCACCAAACCCAAAGCCATTGATTATGTCCTTTTCTTCCTATTTTGCCCAACAAGAATTGTGAATCCATAGGAATCAGCTTTCTTTCCATCCTGGTCCCTTGTGCATACAAAAGAGCAGACATTTATGTCAGGCTTCATGCACCTGATCTTTATTCAAAATCTCACTAATTTCATTTAATTGTGGATATCAAAGCACAATGTGACTGAAGTCTTGAGTTTCTGTGCCAGGGAACATGATGAAATGATGAAAACAGAAAGAAAGTAAAAAACAAGAAGTCAGATTTGTGTCAATGAACACTTGTGTTTTAGCCATGTAGAGCTTTAGGTGAAAATAAGACATTGATGTGAAAAAGATAGACATGTGATTTGTCTTAAAGAGGAAGATTAGAGGTAGGGCAGAGGTGAAAATTATAGATTTTCTTTCCAATATTGACGGTAAGTAGCTACTAGCTATATAACTAACACCTAACAATTATATCCAGAGCACAATTTTCAACATTATGTAAATCATCCTATGTAACAAAATCCCAAAAAGAATTACCCTAAAACCTTCTCGCTTTCTTCCTGAATGAAAGAACTCAATAAAATCTGAATATTACATATTATTTTAAATGAAATCTCCAGGATATTGTGAGATTTATATAAAATCTGCATGCATTGTTTTTAATAGGGTTATTTTGAAATGTCAATATTACAAATGAAACACATTTGAAATTGAGGAGTTAACCTTTTGCAAATAAAATTTTAGCATAAGTTTTTTTCCCCTCAAATGGAATTATGACCAAATTTATTGTTATATTTCCACTTTTTAAATTATATTCAGTGGTTCTTTGAATTTAACAGTGAAATTTCTCACTCTGTTTAGAATGTTAGGTCTCAGAATCAAACCATAATAGTTTCATTTGCAGCTGAGCCCCATACAAAACCTCATTGAATAGTTCACTGATTGAGTTGCTGAAATTTTCCACTTGGCTCTGATTGTGGGGTCTCCAGGTGTCACTTGGCAGTGAAAACTGTTAATAATTGTAAACTAAGATTATTAATTTCATTAACCCAGGGCCAAATTCAGCCATATCTATCATAGATCAAAGCTCTTCTTTTTTTTCCTCCAAAGTGGCAGCATTAAATTGTGCTAGGAATCCTTTATTTGTTATATGCAAATGTAGCTTTGCATGTTCCCTCTCACTAAGCACATTACAAAATAAATGCATATATTTGTTTAATTTTCATGTAGTATTGAATTTATACAAAAGAGTACATGTCATACATTTCTAACTTGTTAAGGATAATTTTAAAGAATACATTACACCCTTTATTCAACACAAGTATTACAACATTCCAGATGCCATTGAAACAGTCTGTCTTCCTACCCAATTTCACATACTACCTCCCTTGAATTCTCTTGTTATGTTCAAAATTTCTTTATATTTAAAATACTAAGCATAGGAATTTATTTTTACTTGCTGGAAAGAAATACTGAAAACAGATTTGAAAGGATTTGTCTCTCCATGCTAGGGAAGTGAGGCTATTCAAGTCCCTATTATCATTTAATCTTTTCTAGGCTGGAAGCTCTGATAACCTTTTGACTGCAATTTGATTGATTCTTATAATACTAGATACCTCTGTTGATGAGCACTATACTAGATCCTGTAAATTATCTAATTTTACATTATCTAATATTTATCATTAATCACATTATGAGATGATGGATATTATTGTCTTCATTCCAAAGGTTAGACTATAGATGCTTAGGATCGTTAAGTAACTTGCCCTAAATTCTAGAGCTGGTCAATAGATCAGAGATTTGAATCCAATATTCCCTTAGTCCAAACCCTTTGCCCTTTCTACTGTCATGCACATAGCTTTGATCAATATGTGATGGTCTCATAACTGAGTTTCAAGATGTGACTATAAATTCATAATTTATGGTCTTTTTCAAGGGTTTACATCAGTGACCTCATCTTAGATAACGCATTTTTTTTGTACTAGCACTTGAATTTATGGCATAAAGTTTAATGAATATCAATTAACTTTTGAAGAAATGGGCTAATTGGTTATTTCATGTTTGGCACATGATCTAATTAGCCTTTTGTAGTCCTGAATGTGGAACTGCAAATTTTAAAACAATTAGCATTATTATTTATTTATTTTTTTTTAAATATCCGTATTTTTTTTTTTTAAGATTTTATTTTTTTTTTACTTTTTCTCCCCAAAGCCCCCGGTACATAGTTGTGTATTCTTCGTTGTGGGTTCCTCTGGTTGTGGCATGTGGGACGCTGCCTCAGCGTGGTCTGACGAGCAGTGCCATGTCCGCGCCCAGGATTCGAACCGACGAAACACTGGGCCGCCTGCAGCGGAGCGCGCGAACTTAACCACTCGGCCACGGGGCCAGCCCCAACAATTAGCATTATTGCTGGTAAAAATTTATCCTTATAGAAAACAGGTATGCCTGTGTGTCTACTATGTTCAAATATATCCGTTTATACAAAAAAATCAGTCAAATTCAAGGAAATTATTAAATGTGATTTAAGGAAAGATATATAATTAAGCCCAAGGCCTAGATATGTTTATTAATAACGTTAAGAGGCTGACAAAGAAGCAAAACTAGTAAGTCTTCATTCATGCATGAGTGTATTCATTTACTTTGTATTTTTAAAAATAATAGTAATTACCCTTTTTGAGGGCCTATATGTACTGGTTTCCATTTTGTGGAAATTTATATCCTTGATCTTATAATTGCCTTTTATCTTTTTAAGATTCCCAGGAATTATGATGTATATTTCATGATGAGAAAACTAACTTCAACACAATCTCACAGCTAGGAAGTGGTGTAACCAGAATTCAGTCCTAGTTCTTCATGACTGGGAAAGCTGCGCTTTCTACAAAAGAAGGTGCTGGACATTTGGTACAGGCAAACCTGGATGAGGAGCCAGGAGCTGGGTCTCAGGTTTTGATGCTGCCTCTGGTAATGGATGTGAATTAGGCGGTCTGAGTTTACTTACAGGATTGGGTGACATGATAGCTAAGATCTGTTCTGGTTCCAAACTGACTTCTTTTACATCTACTCTTCCTGCACAGATCACTGGTAATTTGACAACTGCATTTCCATCAACCATCTTTTTTGTTTGTAATGCTTATGTGTGCTTTTTAAAAATTAAAACCTTAAAATACGTTCATTGTAGTAAATTTACATAATACAAACACACTCTAAAAATAGTGAACGTGTTCCTTAATATTATCACCCAGGGATAAAGACTACTGATTGTTCACGAGTTATGGAAAGTAATATGTAGGAGGGACATAAGTAGATTGGTGCTACTTTCTTTAGATAGTTGGTATCATACGAAATGTTTTGTTTTGTGAATTCCTTATAACATAAAACAGAAGTCAGTGCTATTGAATAATTCTTTTAACATGTAAATTTACTTGTTATTAAATAATTCTTCAAAAAATTTTCTTAGTAATTTCAAAATATTTAGTTTGGAGCTTTGGGCACAGAGTCTAAGTGTTAGGCCACCTGCTAAATGGACAGAAATCTTGCCCTTTCTTCGCGTAAGTTATGGCAATTGCTATACAAATTTTTAAGTCAACATCAAGTCTTAAAAATCCCTCATTTCACCAATAAAAATCATTTCTAATATATTTTATACTTATTAATTGAACTTTGTGGTGAACATTTCAGTGAAGGTATCTGATGCTGCTTACGAGTCCCATCTGGAGTGGATACTTCTGACCAGCATGATTCAAATACTAATTAACCATCCTTAACAAAGTATGAAAGGGTAGACGTGCACATCACAGTATTTATACCGAAATTTTTCTTTTTTTTTAAAGATTTTATTTTTTCCTTTTTCTCCCCAAAGGCCCCCAGTACATAGTTGTATATTCTTCGTTGTGGGTCCTTCTAGTTGTGGCATGTGGGACGCTGCCTCAGCATGGTTTGATGAGCAGTGCCATGTCCGCGCCCAGGATTCGAACCAACGAAACACTGGGCTGCTTGCAGTGGAGCGCGCGAACTTAACCACTCGGCCATGGGGCCAGCCCCTATACCGAAATTTTTAAAGTTAATTCCCTTTCCTTGGTATGAGCTGGAAACATGCCTAAACAAAAATGCTTATAGCAGCTTTATTCATAACTGCCAAAATTTGGAAGCAACCAAGATGTTCTTCGGCAAGTGAATGGATAAATAAATTGTGATACCTCCATACAATGGAATATTATTCAGCACTGAAAAGAAATGAGCTATTGAGCCATGAAAAGTCATGGAGGAATCTTAAACACATATCACTAAGTGAAGGAAGCCAATCCAAGAAGGTCATTTACTGTATGATTCCAAGTATATGACATTCTGGAAAAGGCAAAACTATGGAGACAGTAAAAGGATCAGTGGTTGCTGCAGGTTAGGAGGAAGGAGAGATGAATAGGCAGAGCACAGAGAGTTTTTAAGGCAGTGAAACTATTCTGTCTGATACTATAATGGTGGATACTGTCAAAACACATAGAATGTACAATTCCACAAGTGAACTTTAGTGTAAACTACGGGCTTTGGGCGATCATGATGCGTCCCCATAGGAGAATTCTTTTCACTGGAGAAAGATAGAAGTAACATCATAGAGGAATGTTTGGAGAACAGGAAAAATGAGTAAAACATGGTCTTAGCACTTAAAAAAACTGAAGCTTAATGCTGTGCCCTGGGCGTGTGGGGAGGCTGGCGGGGCAGGGAATCTTCGTGACTAACACTCACCCTAACACAGTAAACCGCTCCAGGAGGAGGTGTGAACGTGAAGACTAAGGAGCCGAATTTCTTTCCAGTGGGAGAAGCGGGCTGATTCTGAATGGATGAGGCAGCATCCGAGATGACACTTGAGGGAGAAATAGAATAGACTGGAAGGACAGCCACTACAGAAGATGGGGCATGCTAAAAGCTCTCTTTTCTGTATCTCCAGTCCCTGGGATTTCTCACAATCACTACGTCAAAGAATGGATGGGAATGATAACAAACACAAAAGTACCATCTGTGTTCTGCTGCAGCTTTCGGCTTTGACTGTTAGATTAGTCTATATTTAAATCCTCACTTATTTTTGCGTAAAAATAGAAGAATTGCAGTGAATCAGGCTTCAGTACCACCTTTCATTTGTAAACTTTAACTTTGCCCTTAGACTTTAATGTAATGTTTCCACACAAATGATGAATGGTTTCCCAGGACTTGTTCTCAATATGTAAAATATTTAGATTTGAATTAAGTACCTTCATATGTTATTTCTGCCCATAAGCATCTGAAGACACTATAAATTAAATCAAAGGTTAGTTTACTGGTAATCCTCAGCCTAATATATTTTCTCTCTTAATTTTAAATACACACAAATTGGAAAGTACAGATTTTCTTGCTCAGTAGCCAAATCTATGGGATTGTTTTGCAGCAAAACAAGTATTTACTGTCCAAAATGTGGCTGTGGAAGGCTCATTTGTGTCATGACATCCTCTGGGGTTCAGTACGTCCTTCCTTCCTGCTTATAACGTACCAGCATCAGAGCTTCCCTTATTTTAGATATTTACAAATATTGCCTAAAAATATTTGTGCTATAGATTTGGTTTTTAAAGTTAAAATCCTTGATAATGAATCCTTCAACTCCAGTTCAAAAAATAAGCAATAAGTAAACAGCAATCACTTGCACGTGGAAAATGAAGGAGCTGATTACTGAGCGTGTGGTTCTTTAGAGAGTGGAAGCTGGATCTCACAGAGCAGCACCACTGTTTCTGGACACTTCAGCAGATGCTGGTCCCTGGTTAAAGGGGCAGAAAGACCTTACTCTCTGTTTTTATTAATGATGGCTGGAAACAGTTGGGTATCAGGAAGTTTAGCTTGCCATGTTGACTTAGGTTCTCCAGAGCACTTTAGTCCCCCTAGCTGCTATTCTGTAACCCGAAACTGAACTGCCTGCATGGAATATCAGACTGTTTGCTTGGGCAAATTAATCTGTCTGTCTTTGAGAAACACATAGAGTTTTCTGACTCAAAATCCACCTTTTTCCCAGTAGCTATTTTTCTTTCAACAGGAGCTTCATTTCTACTTCTGCACAGGGAGAATGAACAAGTTTTATTAAATCACTTGAAATTTCAGCTGATTTTCTTAAAGATTAAGCATCTGTTCTTCAAAATTTCCCCCTTAAATGCTAGAATCAAGTGCTTACACTTTAATGTTCTGTACTGTAATGTAAGAAACCGTTTATTAGAATATATTTAATGAGGCTGTGATTTCCATGTTACTAAAACAAGCAAAGTGTCAAATCTTTATGAATAACAAGAAAGAGACATTGTTGAGCTTTTAATAAAGACCTTTTTCTTTTTTGTAAATCCATAGTGCCTATAACCTATAACAGGGATTAACATTTTACAGGCAAAAAGTAGCATGACATTAAAAACATACAGACACTGGGCATTTTTTCATATCATAAACTTAAATTTATGCAATAGATGTTCTCAACGAGTGCCCTACACAGAAGGAAAAGCTGTTGCTGATGCACGCTGTTCAGGTTGTATAAGAATGAAAGAGTCTCTTATGCATGTTTTTAGCATCTCCTCTGTCCCCATTTAGTATCTGCTAGACAAATCACAAAGGCCTCCCAGAGGGTAGCAACAGATGATCTCTTTGAAGGTTTTCCTCAGTTCTTGGCTCCGGAGTGCATAGATCAGAGGATCGATGATGGAATTACACATGATCAGTATGAGATACAAGTTAAAGTGAGACATGAAGCACACACAGTATGGATTCTGGGGACAAGAGATGTAGAATATTAAGTGGAGGAAGAATGGGGCCCAGCAGACCACAAAGACTCCAATCAATATGGTCAAGGTGATCGCCCCCTTCATGTTGGCACCTTGGCGGATGGTGCCAGTGCCTGGGAGGACAGCGATCCTCTTAATGTGAAGTCTGGCCATGAGGAACATGTGGACATAGAGAGAAGCCATGAGAGCCAGCATGGTGAAGAACATGGTGATGAGGCAGATGATGACAGCACTACTATCTGAGTAAATGATGAACAAAATGCCCGAAACCGTGCAAGCTGCCCAGATGCAACTTATGATGATCCCGACCCGCTTAACCGTCATAATGTTATGATACTGGAGAGCATAAAAGATAGTAAAATACCTGTCCACTGCAATTGAAAGCAGGCTGCAAATTGATGCAAGTAAGGAGCTACAGATCACTGAGTCAATGACATTATCAATATTCACCGTGAAACTCTGTGCGTCCGTATCTGTACTGTTTAACAGGGTGATGACAATGGTTTCTGATCCATTTGAAACGCTCACCAACATGTCAGCCACAGCCAGGCTACAGATGAAAAAGTACATGGGTGAATGCAGATTCT
The DNA here is from genome assembly GCF_041296265.1 of Equus caballus. Lineage (NCBI taxonomy): Eukaryota > Metazoa > Chordata > Mammalia > Perissodactyla > Equidae > Equus > Equus caballus. Next base: position 85,602,396 of record NC_091691.1, read on the forward strand.
TGTTCTTGGCTATTGCCACAATCACCAGAATATTCTCCAACAAGCTGATGACACCCAGAGTCACAAACACCTCAGGAGAGACAAAAAGTTGCTCGTAGCACCCTCCATCAGAGTAGCCTTTTCCAAGGGACTCACTGGCATTGCTGTGCAGTCCGTAGGTGCTGCGGTTCCAGAAGTGGAGAGAAGTGTGCATTCCATGGCGGTGAGTAGAGTCCATCCTGTGCCAAGTGGATTCAAATCCCTTCTGAGCTGATTCAGCCTCCTGGGTCAGGTAGCCACAGTGATTTTCTCCACGTCTGTATCTGGCTGAAAGTTATGAGGCTAAAATTGGCATGCCTGTGGTGAGCACATGTCACATGCTGTGAAGCTCGAAATGGAGTTCTTAGTCTCTTTCAGGTGTTGTTCTGATCACCAGCACTTTAAAATCTTAGGCTTCAAAATGCTCATTCTCAGTCGAAAGAGTCTGCTCTTTGCTTTTTTGTTCTCTCTTCTACTTTAACTTTGGTCTCATGCATTCAGGTCTTTTCAAATTAATTTTCCTAGGAGCTGCTGTGCCATTGGGAGACGAATCTGTCTGCACATGCTCACATCAGCTGCCTCTCAGAGGTGTTAGTTCCCAGCCTGAAGCATTGCTTTGAGTGTTAGTAGCTGCTGCTGATTTTATGGTGTGTGGAGGAAAAAAAATGTTCAGAGTGGCTCCTCCTCTGCTTCCTTCTGACCAATCAAAGCGCAGTGGAAGTCTGCGAGACAAGGAGGATGTTCCAGAGATACAAATTGCAGGGCAACACTGATTCAGATGCAGAAGCTGTGGAATCGGGAAGCAAGCAGAATGAGAGAGACTGAATTTCCCTTTTCAAGTTTTCAAGGAAAAAACTTGGTCCGGAGAGGACATTTTTTGATATCACAATGAGCCATCTTGAGGCATCCAGGTTTATTCCTGCTTAAAAGAGAGACACGTGTGTATGTATGTGTGTGTGTGTGTGTGTGTTCTTGAAACAGATTCACTACCTTTTTGGCCAGGATATTGAATTTATTTATCCTTTCGATTTCTTTGAATTAAGAATCCAGGCAGTAATGCTTCAATTTAAAATACCTGAAACCCGGGGAGAATATTTGGTAAAAGAGGTAGACTAGGCTATGGATGGGAGCTCTATGTGAGTAGCTACAATTTCTCACAGGGTTCAAGAAGGGGCTCATTCCTTACGTGATAATATCTGATATTTCTCCCTTGCAGATTCTGTTATCATAGCTGGAAAAGTTTTATTTTCATTCACAATGTTTAAAAACCATATAGCATTAATGTAAACTATATTTACTCTGAACTCAGAAAGAAAAAGATGAATAATTAGACAGCACTCAGTTTGTTAACCTTTATTGAGATATAATTGATATACAAAAGATCTACTTATTTGATGCATACATTTTAATGAGTTTGGGCGTATGCATATACCATCATCACAATCAAGGTGCTAAACATATTCATCACCTTCAAAAATTTGTGTGTTGTTTTGTTTTTGGTTTTGTTTTGAGGAAGATTAGCCCTGAGCTAACATCCACTGCCAAGTCTTCCTCTTTTTGCTGAGGAAGAATCCCCCTGAGCTACCATCCGTGCCCATCTTCCTCTACTTCATATGTGGGATGCCTGCCACCCGATGGCTTGATAAGCATGAACCCGTGAACCCGGGGCTCCTGGAGCAGAGCACGTGAACTTCACTGCTACGGCACCGGACCTGCCCCCATTTGTGTTCTTTTTTGTTTTGTTTTCTTTTTTTTGTGGTCAGAATATTTAACATAAGATCTATCCTCTTAACGTATTTTAAAGTGCAAATACCATATTGTTAACTATGGGCACTATGTTGTACAATAGATCTCTAGAACTTATTCATCTGTGAAACTGAAGCTTTATACCCATCAGGCAACAATTCCTTGACAGTGGTCTTGGCAGTGATTTCTTGGATTTGACAACAAAATCACAGGCAACAAAACCAAAAATAGACAAGTGAGATTACATCAAACTAAAAAGCTTCTGAACAGCAAAGGAAATAACCAACAGAGTAAAAAAGCAACCTGCAGAATGGGAGAAAATATTTGCAAACCATCAATCTGATAAGAGGTTAATATCTAAAATATGTAAGCATCTCCTACAACTGAATAGCAAACAAAACCAAACAAATCTGATTTAAAAATGGGAAAAGGACTTGAATAGACATTTCTCCAAAGAAGACATACGCGTGGCCACCAGGGACAAGAAGAGGGGTCCAGAATCACTAATCATCAGGGAAATGCAGATCAAAGCCACAATGAGATATCACCTCACTCCTGTTAGGATGAGTATTATGAAGCAAAACAACAACAAAGATAACAAGTGTTGGTGAAGATGTGGAGAAATTGGAACTCAGTTTTGTTTGTCTTTTTTAAGGCAACCAATCTACCTCCACAACAGAAGGCTTTGTAAATTAAATCCACATGTATCTTGGCAACTTTACTTGTTCAAGCCAAGACAAGCGGATGCTAGTTATTTATCAGTTTCTGAATGTTTTACTTAAGCTACGTTTGGAAGATTGCGGCAAAGTTACTTTTCAAATCAATTAAACTTCAGGTTATGAAAGTGTATATAGCATCTTTTTCTTGCCAGGACTATTTTTGGTTTTAGCTCTCTGTATAGTTTGTGGCTACTAATAACAGGGACAATAAAAGAGAAGTATTTCAGGGTTAAAGTCCTCAATTATTTATTATTTGGTGACAGAGACAATGCTGAGTATTATTCCTGAGCATTGAGCTAAATTTACTTCTTCTGTCCATCTCTGGAATTGGGTGGGGCCTTAGGACTGAATTCTAGCTAATGGAATGTGGGTGGAAGTGATGTGCATTATGTTCTCTCCCTCACGATTCTACATGTTTTCTCTCCTATTAGTCTTTGAAGACTCATGTTATCGATGGCAGAGCCATATTGTGAAAGGAGCCTGAACAACTGCACAGAACAGAACTCACATGTCCAGCTCCCTCCACCCCGTAGCCCACCAACTACACTGAACTGTGGTGTGAGCAAGCATCATATATTACTGGGTTAAGCTGCTGAAATATTGGTGTTCATCTATCAGAGCAGCTAACATTAATTACCTTGATTTCAAACTTTTTAATGGAGCTATTTACAAGCAGAAAACCTGTAATATGTGCAAATCCTTTCTTTTCCCTGTTTTGGACTTGTGTGTGTAGTGAATTACCTAAGAAATAAACAATAGCGAAGAAATGTCTTGGCTTGTTTAAGCATCAGATAGTCAACTCTATAATTTTCCTGAGTCAACTCTTGACTTTGTGCTGCTCCCTACTTCTCTTGTGGCATAATTGTTCCATTTGCTTAAACTTAACATTCAGAGTATCTTTGACTTGTCCATCTTTCTCAAAAATCCCTACATGCAATCACTTGTAAAATACCTTCACTCCTACCGGTGTGTCTGACTCCTATTTCTCCTTACCAAACTCGCTTCACACTGTTCTCTTTCACGGAAACTTCATTGCAGTCAAACTTGCATACCATACCCCATGCAGACTAGAGATTTTCCCGTGAGTTTACACTATTCTCTCTGTTGGAATGCTCTTCCCTATATTTGTGAATGCACAATCATCCTTGTTTTGTAAAACTTATTAATAGGTATATTATATGAAATAATTATATAATAGGTAGAATTAGTAATTGAAAACAGAACTCCTTTTCTTTTAGCTTTTTTGCGAAAAAGGAATTTTATTTATAGACGTTATAGTCATACCGAAATCCCAGAAAACCATATACATTTAAAATCTCAAATTTAATTATTTGGTGTAGATTTATAAAAGCTTGATTGTGTGGTTAATCACGCTGAAAAGGTGACATTTTGTCATCTCCAAGGAAGCATTTTAATTGTCTGTCATAATTTAGTTCACTATGAGCTAGAAGAAACACAACCAGCAATGTGAGACATGTTAATGGTACTGTTGAAAATTTATTGCAGATTTCTTTTTTTAATACACACAAAATTGAGTTAGATCATAATATATTTCTCTTATGAGCAAAATCCTTGCTTTACATTTTATAACAATAAATATGAAACATTACTAAAAAGAAGCGTTTATCAAACTGTTTTGCATGGAATAATATTTTTATGAGATGTTAATGTTTTTTCTTCTACAGAATAAAAGGGAAAGTTCCAAGGTCAAATAACTTTGGAAAATATTGCAAAGTCACTGCCTTCTGGAAGTTTCAGAGTTTACATTACCATATAAAGTTCCTGAAATTTCTTACTAGAAAACAATTCAGTATCGCTTAATCCACTTATTTCCTAGACTTATTTGAGTAAACAATCTACCTTCTCCCACTTGTGTTTTGCAAGTACCTACTACACTCAGTTCTGCTCTGATGCTTGTTTTGAAAATGCAGATTTGCTCCAAATTTGATTGATACATCAGGGAGCATTTTGAGCATAATGCAAATTTTGTGTTTGTTTTTGCACAATTCTTACAGAAGCAATAAGTGAATTTGGAAAACTGCACCCAGCTGAACTGAGACACCTGAGGGTGCACAGAACAGACACACTTCCTTTACCAGCTGCCTCAGATCCCTGCATGTGTTTTGAAGCATGACTCTCCACATCTGGTGTTAGAACTTCTTGTGAGATTTCAGATAACCCTCCCTCTACCACTTCTGAATAGCTCACAAGCTGCACCCCTTCTGCGGCTCACCTCCTCAAGCAAACGGCGCGCAGGTCTTTTTCTAGCTAAGCAGCCATACTTGTTGTAGGTTTAAGTATTTTTAACTATTAAATATGTGTAAAACTCTTCTACTGTTTTTATTAGGTTTCTATCTTTTTTTAAAAATGTGTCACTTGACGAAGTTTGAGTGTTGTATGTCTAAACGCATTTTTTCCCGTAAGCCCTAGTTGTTGTTGTTTTGCATGACTTTGCATAGCACACTGATCTTTAGATTACGTATATCACATTACAGCAGAACTGAAGGTAACGTGATTTGAATATACAGTTTGGGAAACATTCACATAGACCAATTGCTCTGACGACAAAATTCTCCCTTATTTAAAACTGTTTAATGCACCATATGCACCACGAAGTGGAATCCTTGGTTGTAAAAGTGTATGTCCTACGTCTATAGGCTGATGTTTACATGTCATCCAGGTTACATAACTGCTGTCTCTATATAGAATAGTCCCAGCAAAATGCATTCCCAATTTATGTGCTATATATATATGTCATTATTTTAGGGAATAGCGTGTACAGACATTACCTGAAGCTGTTTTCGTTACTTTAAATCCACAGAGGTTAAAGAGTCTATGACCAGCACCAACGCACTGTGACAATGATAATTATATATGCAACCTGTAAACTTTTTTGAGATATAAATAAAAATAATAATGTATAAAATTTTTCCAATAATTATTGTAGATTATTAATGATTAGATAATGATGTACTTAATGTAAGCATTTTATTGTGTTATAAAGTAAAAAAATTTTCTTGTTCAGATTATGATATTTATCATATATTTTAAGAGTTCTCTAAATAATATTATATGGATAATAATACATTTTGTAGGTGTCGGCCCAGTGATGCTGCGGTTAAGTGCGCACATTCCACTTTGGCGGCCCGGGGTTTGCTGGTTCGGATCCCGGGTGCAGACATGGCACCGCTTGGCAAACCATGCCGTGGTAGGCGTCCCACATATAAAGTAGAGGAAGATGGGCACAGATGTTAGCTCAGGGCCAGTCTTCTTCAGCGAAAAGAAGAGGATTGGCAGCAGTTAGCTCAGGGCTAATCTTCCTCAAAAAATAATACGTTTTTTAGTTGAAATCTGTGTTTATTATTTTTTAATAAAAAGCAAGTATAGTTCTGCATTGTATTAATTTAAATATATCACTTATTTGTTTTCAAATATTTCATAATTAGACAACACTAAGATTGTGCAATAAATTTCATTAAAATATTTTTGTTTCTAATAAAATGTTATTAAAATTTATTATTTATAAAATTGATACTACAAAACATGAACTTGTCTCAAAATATTACAGAATTTTGCCTTTAAAAATAATCATTCTCATTTGTCTTATAGCAGTAGCCTCAGTATGGTTTTGCTACCTTTATCTTAAACCTCTTTCCCGTCCATTTACTTTTCTCCCTTCTTTCAATCCTTTTATCGACCATTCTTCTACTAAGCACACCTGCTATATTCTAGATATGGAGGCAAATAAGGCATGTGCTCTGCCATTGAGGAACTTCAGTGTGGATATCATCTAAATGGGTGGCCTTAATTGTAAGCTAGTAATTCCTATATGTTGTGACCAGTGATATAATCATAGTAGTTAGAAGTAAGCTCTGCTTCAGTTGGCCTTAACTTGTTTATTGGAGTTGTTTTACTGAGATGAGAATTGGAGGAAGATAGGATTTAGCTGAGCGAAAGAGGTGAGGAGGGCTAGAATTCAAGGTAGATGAAATAACTCCTGCAAAATCAGGTTGAGCGAAATAATATTGCAGATTTGAGGTATGGCAAATGCTTTGGCACACAAATACTTTGGGGCACACGAAGGAGAGGCATAGAAATAAGTCCGGAGATGTTAGCCAGGGATAAGTCCTCCAGGGCTTTGCAGCTCATGCCAGGGGGATTAGGACTTTACTTCCTTGGCCTCTCTGACAACACTTAAAAACCCTGAATGAGTCCCACATTCCCTTCAGGATAAAGAGCTTCCAGACTGAAGGAGTGACAGGATAAGGTTTAGGAAAAGCGTAGTGTGGAATTATGGAGGGTAAAGGTAGAGAGTTAAGATACTATTAGATAATTACTAAGATGCTATTACAGAAGCCCAAGTAAGAGTCTGTGAAGACCTGAGGTCAGCCAGTAGCAGTTTTGCTGCAGATAAGGCTACTAATCAGTCATGAATGGAATGAGGAAGAGAAAGGAATCTTCAGCACCCTCCATTTTTTGACTTGGGTGAATGGGAAGATGTTGGTGACATTAATCAGGTAGCTACATAGATAGGTTCTCTCAACCTCCACCTGAACCTCCTTCAACTCGAGCTCAGAAAGCTGAAATCTATGTTGCCTAGAGTCCCTTGCAGCCTGCATTATGTATATGAATTAGTTTTTCCCAACTAGATATATTCTTAAGAGATTTGAAAAGCATAAGAGAGCCAGAAGTCACCTTCCCAGAGCCCTGGCAGCTGGCTGAGAGGATCTGACAGAGGTGAGCTCTGGCACTGGGGACTCCACCCTCAGGTGTCGCACCCTCTTCATGAATCAGGGAGAACAGTAGCAGCAGCAGTTTCCTGATCCGTGGATTGTAGCTCAAGTGGGGTAAAATGTGAATGAAATAAAATAGTGGAAGGTCCACAGTCATTCCAAAATTTTTGTAAGCACCTGTGTCCTGTGTTAAGCGCCTTTCTACTTGATATGCTGAGAGTCTGTCTGTTTTCTGCGCTGAATCATGATTGTTATGCCTGGCTAAGGAATGTTGAAAGAGGAATCCTTCTAAGAGACAAGATATACTTTATTTTTAAAATTTTGAATTTGAAGTGCTTTTGAGACATCTAAATGGAGATATCTATTTAGCAAAGATGAGTATAGAGCCCCAAAGAATAATCCAGTATAAAAACACATATTTTGGTTGCAACAGGTATAGGCTGTACTGGAAGCTGTAGGCTTCTACTAGGATGGGAGAAAAAAAAAGAACTATGAACAGAATCATGAGGAACACATGTATTTATGAGGCAAATGTAAGAAAAAAAATAGACAAAGGAGACTGTGTTAGTCAAATCTTATGGGAAGAAGATACCAAGATAGAATTAAGTGTGTTGAGGTTTTCCTGAGGAAATGACTGTGAGGAAAAAAGTGGGGGAGGGGGAACAAGGAAAAGCTGAAAGAAATGTCAAGTCACCATGTGAACTTGACCTTGAGTGAGGAGAGAGGGGAGAAAAGCGGGGTGGAAGCATCCTAGACCCATTGTGAAGTCTGAGGAAGGTTGGCAAAGCTATTAGGGAACTATTAAGTGAAAGCTGCCTTTCAGAAGTGTCCTGTGTCTCCCAGTGACGGACCTGACTTAGCATCCGTGCCGCACGCTGTTATTGGCTGGAGGCAGCCTGAGGGAAGTGCGATCTTGGAGCCAATGTGGCAATGGATTCCAGAGAGCAATAGCTAGGGCCCACGGTCAGTTAAGCTCACTGTAGTTGGGCATCTGCAGGCACATTTTCATGGCTGCCATGGAGCCTGAGAAGTGGTCAAAATGGTAGAAAGAGAACCAAGCAAGAGTCATTGGACTATCAAAGAACAAAGAGTTTAAAGGAGATAAAATGGGCAGCTGGTACAAATCCAGCAGAGCTGTCAAGTGAGGTCAGAATTGGCTCTCTTTTTCTGAAATCAGTGTGGTCCTTCTTGGAGTCCGTTTTGTTTACAGTATTTTTACTGAGCAAAAATTTGACATAAAAATATAAACATATAATTCCTATCAGAACAATAAATTCTCAGTAATCCTAATAACTCTAAAAATAAAATAATATACCACTAAGTCTATCCTAATAACTTTATATTTGTGTGTGTAAAAATTTTTAAGTGTATGTGTCAATTCCCTCTCTCTAAAGTAATAATTTCAAAGGTTACTGTGAGAATTAGATGAGTTAATATGTATGAAGCACTTGACTAGTGCCTTGCATAGAGTAAATGCTATATAAGTGTTAGCTATATTTATTTTATATTTTTCTAACCTAAGATTTTTTATGGCTCTATAGCCATTCTGGGGGTTGCATATTCTTTGCAGAATCCACCTCTTTTTGCACACTGTGATCACGGGAACTGTTTTTAAGGACACTTTTGGTTATGAAATTTTATTTCTTATTGGTGTAGGCACTGAAAACAATTCCTCTTTGTGCGCAAACACTCCATGATACTTCATGTATCATTGAACTTCTATTTTCAGCGCAGCAATAGTTCAGAGAGGCACTGTTTACTCACTTTATGCTCAATAACATGGAGGTTACAGTCATACACCCAAGTGGGCTCATTTGCTTACATATAAATGGAGACCTGGAAGCTTGCTACACGGTAGTAATCCAAATCTGTAGATCAATCCTCCTTTGTAAGGAACCTGATGTAGTCTTTGTACCAATGGATCATGTGGGAAACTCTTGTTCTTGCTCTTCGATGGATTTTCCTTAAATTTGGGTGTGAGAAGAGAGTAGGAGGTATTTAAAATCTTTTTTTGCCTTGATGGGAAAATAGAGAATGCCTTGTTTCATTGATCCTTCACTCATAAATTTTCTAAAAGCCTAATATTTACTTAGAGTAATAGTTTTCTATGTGTAGTAGATACAGTCTCAGAAACTTTCTTATAAATTTAACCTTCTGATTAAATTTTAATTTTTTCTGCATTGATTCTGAGTTTTAATTGCTTTTAAATTGAAAGACGCTTCTGCCATTTCCTGCCCCAACTTGTCTGTTAGTTAATCAATAATCTGTATTTAGATATTATAGGTGAGCCTCTACTTAAATAACACTAAAACACATTGGTAAGGAAGCTTGCCGTTCCTCCATTTCTGATTTTGTAAATTTGGATGTTCTTGTCTTGCGTGCCTCTGAAGGTGTTTGAGCCTTTTCCCTGCCTTTGACTACATTTGCTGAAATAGAGTTGATAGTTTTATACAATAGTACACACTAGGATCTTGGCTGTTCCCATGACTTTCAAAATAAGAGATTGCAAAAAGAACTAAATTTATTGTACCTTCGTTTATTTTATATTATAAAGAATAGAAGTAGTAATGTTATCTCCCAAAGATAGGAAAATGTCCGTAAATGACCATGAAATGTCTTGTAAAGTCAAATCCTCTAAATGGTGAGCTTTGTCATTGCCTGCGTATGAGAAGTTTTGACTCCCTAAGATGTCCTGCAGCATCTAACAGACACATCTTGAACTTTCCTTTATGAATTATTTTTGTTCAAGTTGCTTTTGCTTACGATTAGGAAGTCTTTATTAAAATTTCAAAAGTAACTAGAAGTATATATGAAGTGTCTTCTCTCATCTGAGCTCAGTAGGTGTCTGACTGCGTACTCCTTACAAGATTCCGGAGGTAGTATTGCTCCCATATCCCTTCAACCAGATTTTTGCTGGGATGAAGGGAAAAAAATAGTGGCAGACTTTGGTTTTGCAGTGAGCCATGAGGTCTTCGAAATGACCACTCATGTGTTCTTGTTTGTGAGGCAACTAGAGACCGAGCTTTGGCTGGTTACTGCCACCCACATTTTTTTCAGGCAGGCTGTTTGGTAACAAGGAAGAAGGAAATTTACCCAAGTTACCTAAGGTAAGGCTGTAAGGTGAGGCTGTATCAAGGATTGAGCTGCTGCTTTGGGAACCAACCATTACCTCTTAAATCTGTTCCACAGCCTACATAGGGTCTTTCTCTATATTTCCCTTTTTCTTCTTCATTTTTTTTTCTATCTGGATTTCTAATCCTGAACTTCTACCTTCTATATAACCTAACTTCAGCCTGCCTTGGACCCTGCACTGCCCTAAAACTACCTGATGGAAACTTTGCATGTTCAGCGCCCACTGCTAATGGTTAAGGTCTTTCCATGCTTCAGCTCAGATTCCTGAGAGGGTGTTGGATGCCACAGCATGTCACAGGCCACAAGCCAGCAGAGAGTAGCCTGTCTTACATCAGGTGCCATCTCCAGGTTCGTCAGCTGTGACGGACACAGTGGCAAAGTGATACAAAGTAGGTTTCCACGTGCAGTAGAGTGGCGGCCTGGATAACCTCACTTCAAAGTATGCACCATGGATGATGCCCAGTACAGATGGCCTGGCCACAAACTCTGCTCTGCTGTCTGTCAATAATCGCACAGCTTGTTCAACAGCCAAGGAAAGGAAGCTTTGCCATTCTTTGGGCTACAGTTTTACACTGTTAGCAGCCTTAATCTGGAATTCCACTTTACAGTAGCAATGATAACCTGAGTGCAAGAAATTCAGGAAAAGTCGCATCACAGCAAATCATTGTCCTAGTGGCTGGGCCATTTACGTCTTCCCACCTGCTGTTTCTCTTTCTTAGGAGTTTGGTTTTGTACTATTTTAAAAATGTCTGCATACCTATAAAGATTACTACTAAGATCCCTGTCTCTTTTTATACTCTTGGATTCTATTTAGAAGAATGAGCCAAAGTGCAACAACAGATGTAAACCTGTGAAGTGTCAACTCAGAAGTGAAATAAGGCCGAGCCTCGCAGTTTGTCTTAGAATAACAGCTGTTATATCATAAAAAACTCTTCATCAAAATGGGAATTTTTAAAAATTGAGGATTTGATAATGAAATGTTCTATGTCATCTTTCACCTCAGGAAGCAATATAGTTTTGTGACAGTTATTGTAGGTTAATACCTTTTGTAACTCTTTCCAAATATCTGTTAAATTGTTAGGAGAATATGTTCTTCGGCCTAAAATGTACATTATGAAAAGTTTCTTATAGATGAAATATTTTCTCTACAGACTCAATTAGGGTGTCTTTTGTTGGTATGTGATTTATTTGGAAAAATGGCAAATATGGCTAAAAATTGTCTGGAAAGATGAACTAAGGCCCAAGACATGTGGGCAGCATTGAATTCTGAGGGAACATGATGCAAACTTGCTTGAAATATTCTAGATATGGATTAGATCTGTCTTCCACCCACACCCAGGATAACCACCTTAAAAACATTTTTAATAAATTCTTCACTGGGTTCTCAGATATCTTTCTGTTTAATGTGTATGTATAGCCTTGAAACTGACTTGATTACTGACAAAGTAATAATGATCATAATTCTAAAGAGAACTTTCAGGTACACAGTGTCCCCCAAATTTAGTACAGTTTCAAACTATAATATCAGAAGCAGAAATGCTACAAATGTATCAAAAAATTATTTAAAAGGTTATTTAGATTTATTTTATACTTATTTATTTTGATGACTTTTGAATAAAAATATTTAACTTCATTCAGTTAATATTTGCCATTTTCAAAGAGAAAGACTAAAATGAAAAATTAAAATTAAAAAATTGCAGTTAAAAGGCATTTTTTTCCTCTAAAAACAGGTAAATAGTTCATTGGTTAATATTATCTTCATTTATTAAATCATGAGATTCTATGTTTTTAGAAAAAAATGAGATTCTGAAATTAATTAGCATGATTATTCAGCCCAATTTATTAGAAAACATTTAGGTTACCATTTATTCTAATAATTTTCATCTGGTTGAAAATAAAAACATAATATAGTATCTCTTGGTATTTTTGGTTAGTTTAGTGAATTTAGGCAAAGACCCATAAAATTTAGAGAAAAATTAAGTCTTTTACAGAGAACCAAGGGGAGGGAATATGATCTCATCCATTGCAACTATCTGTCTCTCCTTAAGCCATTCACTCACTCTCTCGTTCATTCACTTATTCACTATCTAAGTGTCTATGATAGGTTGGCATTGAGCTAGTAGCTTCAGAAGAAGCTTAAGTAAATAAGTTATGGTTCTTTGATTCAAGCTGCTCTTATACTAGTGAAGCAGAAAACAAATAGACCCTAACAAAATAATGTGGAAATGGAGAGAAATAGAGACTGACACAGGGTACTAAGAAAGTACTGTGTATGGATATGTAACCCAGTCTAGGAGGGATCCTGGAAGAGTGTCTCGGGAGACAGCTCCTACAGCAGATGTTAACCTTTAAGCAGAAACTACTCATGTGAAAAAAGGAGAGAAAGGAATTTCAGATCCAGGGGACAACTTTAGCAATGGTACAAAAGTAAGAAACAGCATGAAATCCAAGGGCCGTGAATCACATAAGGATTATTGGAATATTTGAAATGCAGGTCAGAACGTGGTAAGGACAGAGAGAAGGTAGGTTGGCAGAAAGCTGATCATTGATGACGTTTCAGCTTTCTGAAGATGTCTAACTTTATTCTATGAAGATATAATTTAAGGTGAATTTGTTGTATGCTAGGTGAGTAAACAGAACTAAGGTATTGGTGATAGGATTGGAGATAAGAGGATGCTTCATACAAATATTAATATAATGAAATTTGCAACATGGTGATTTCTTGAATGTGAAGAGTGAGGAGAGAAAGGAGTCAGAGATGAATCCAGGTTTCTATCTTGGTCAGGTAGATGATTGGAGGTGCCAAGATGATTAATTCAGTTTTGGACATGATGAGTTTAATGTATCTATAGGTCATTCCCAAGTGGTAGAGAGGTCCATAAAGTGGGGTGAACTCTGGAATATAGATTTGGGAGCCAGTAGAGTGGTAATTTAACACTAGAGATTGTATAATTGAAAGAACTAGCATGCAGATAATAAAAACAGGTGATGACATATTCATTTGTCTGCCAGCATGTTGACTGGGTCAAGGATATCCTGATATATGAACAAATAGTTGCAACTTATTTTGGAGACATTAAGGCAACACAGAAGATTTCCAGGTCAGTGTACAGAAGGCCAATATCATGGTGATTTATGCTCCAAATTTCCTGACGTTCAAAACACAACAATATGCCTAGAGTAAGTTGCATCATATATACTTATTTGAATTAGAAAAGACTTCAAAGTTTCACCCTAGTGTGAAAACTCAAAGGTGATCTCCAATAATCATTTTCTACCAGCTTTTTAATTTTTATATGTCTTTTAGTCCAACATAACTATTTCATGTTATGTATGTATTGCATTCACTGCCTTGATACCTTAAGTATTTGTCATTATATGCATATTTTTTTGCCTTGATACGTTGAGTATTTATCATTATACACATATTTTGCATGTTGATATGATTATTAACTAACGAACTGAGGAAAAACCAAGTAATTCTAAACAAGTCAATGTAGTCAATTGTGTATGGAGTTCTTATCCAAGAGAATTTCATTGAATTGTTTTAGATTTTCACATTGTATAAGATATTTTAATATATGTTGGATACTTGGACTCTTTAGTTAATAGAAAACAACTTTTATTATCCTAAAATATCACTGTTTTCTTTTTATTGTTGGGGTTACTCTCCTTTGGTTTACTAACAGCTCCTTTGGTATTGAACAAAAGACATCCTAACATTTTTTTTAGATTAGTGCCTCAAATTTAATTGTTCTTTTCAAATGTGGTAAACCCACAATCTTCCAAAGCAAGTGCATCACTCTATTTATAGATTTTCTGTCTAGTTCAATCAGTGGGATATAGTCTAACCAAGATGATTCTAACACTAGACTCAAGTCCCTCTACAAGATTAATAACAGATTTTAGCTCTCTGGCAATTAAATAATATCCTTTGGCTTCAATTGCTCCTCACACTTCTCCAGTAAACAATGCCATTCAATGTGAATTCTGTGCTCTAGGATATGACTCTCATTTACCTCTAAAGTTTTAGAACTTTAGGAACACATTACTCTGTAACTGGGTTTTGTGGCTATTCATAGCTTTCATCTTGCAGAAGTTTCCATACATAAGATTATAATATTAAGCAAGTTTTGCTCCTTTCAAAATAAAAAGAATATTGAATGTTTATGTGGCAATTAATATTTTAACCTCTGCACACTCATTGGATATAAAATCACTGAAGAATTTTTTAACAGCAAAAAAGTACATGGATACTCCCTAATCATTTTCTGTTATAGCTCAATAGTCCTAGCCTTCCACTTTTCCAATACTCCATACATTTTTTTATTTATTTACAATTGAAAGGACTGAATTTCCTATGAAAATTAAACTTGGTCACAGCACACTTGATAGCTTCTCAGGAGTCTAAGTAAACTAGAACCCTCATAATCCTGTTTTGAAATATTATTTTCCATATTATAACCTTTGCCTCTGTTTGGGATCTAATAATCACTGGGCCTGGAACAGGCAACTAAAATTAACAAGGTAATGTTCTGTTTGTATGAGCATTGATGGATTCTGTCAGGATTATAGGATTTGACAGGCTCACAAATGTCTTTTTAATACCATGAGAAAGGTGAAACCAGTGCTTTTAATTCACCATTAGGGGGATACTACCATGTTTTGTGATCATAGCTTGATTTATTGCTGCATGATGAAATCTAACATTTATTAGAAATTACACTTTTTGCTAAAATTCTGTGCATTTATTCATTCGGTCTGTCAGTCAAAAAGTTAAGTACCTATATTAGTTTGCTTGGGCTGCCATAACAAAGTCAAGTAGACTGGGAGGCTGAAACAACAGAAAGTTATTTTCTCACAATTCTGGAGGCTGGAAGTCTGCATTCAAGGCGTTTGCAGGATTGCTTTCTTCTTAGGCCTCGCTTCCTGCTTGCAGATGGCTGTCGTCTCCCTGTGTCTCCATATGATTTTCCCTCCGTACATGTCTCTATCCAAATTTCTTCTTCTTATAAAGACACCAGTAATATTGGATTAGGACCCCGCTGATGACCTCATTTTAACTTGTGACCTACTCAAAGGCCCTATGTTCAAATATAGTCACGTTCAGACCACCTGAGGTTAGGATTTCAACATATGAATTTGGGGGGACATAGTTCAACTCATAACAGTACCTGCTCTGTATTTGACACTGGACTATCTGTTAGTACTCAAATACTCATTTCTTAATTCAGCATATGTTTAGTAAACCGGGGATTATTCTAGGTGCTGGGAATGTAGTAGAGACTAAAACAGACCGAAATCATATTCTAGTGGATAGTGTACGGAGGCTAAAAGAATCAGTAACACTCAGAACTCAACTGTTTCATTTATATTAGATTCCAAAGGCATGTAAATCAATATGGAAAGATTTTGTGAGAATTTATCAAGAAATCAATGTTTGGTTCCAATAAGAGTGGCCATCCTTGGCCTGTCGGAACCTTTGAAACTTCTTATTGACTTCTGGTGGTGTAAACTATAGTAAAATTAGTTTCGAGTCAATGTAAAATAACGTTGAAGATTAAGAAGGATACCCACGTTTTTCTATTTGTACAACTGTAAGGTGTCAGATATTTGACAGAACTTGAAAATTTAAACTGCAGCTTTTAAGAAATCACATTTCACTTAAATGTGTATTTTGTTACTGGTGACAGGTTTGAAATGACTGCTGTGAATCTACTGCTATTGTCACAGAGCCAGTATTTCTGGTTTCTTGGTTTTTTTTGGTCTGTGAAGAAATCGTTTATATATTTAATATAAAAATGCTAATAGAATAGGTGAATTTCAAGAAAAACCTCAGATGTTTGCATATGTATCTATATTTCTGTAACCCAACTTTCATTTTTTATCATGAGCTCTCATGTCCACTCATTATTGATGTACTTGAGAAGTTTTCTATAAACAAAAACAAACCAGGGATTTATTAGTCATTTTCATTTAAAACTTCAGTTGTATTCAAGGATTTTCCTTTCCTTTCTAGGGTTCTCTCCCTTCTCCTCTGTCTGGTCTTGGCTCTAAACTCCCCGCACTTATTCAGTTGGCACTCTGTGTTATGAGGGCAGCAGCAGCCTTCTTTTACGCCTCATTTGGCCTGAGGCCTATACCGACACTGGCTGCTGGTATCCCGGTCTTATCTTTTCTGAGCAGGAATAATGCTTGCAGCTCAGGCCAGCTCTGACTGGGGAGGCTGTAGCGTCCATCATGCCCCTGAGCAGCCCTCTGACATTGCGTTGCTCGGTGGGCAGATCAGGCCAGCTCCGACTGGGGAGGCTGTAGCATCCATCATGCCCCTGAGCAGCCCTCTGACGTTGCGTTGCTCGGTGGGCAGATCAGGCCAGCTCTGACTGGGGAGGCTGTAGCGTCCATCATGCCCCTGAGCAGCCCTCTGACGTTACGTTGCGTTGCTCGGTGGGCAGCTCAGGCCAGCTCTGACTGGGGAGGCTGTAGCGTCCATCATGCCCCTGAGCAGCCCTCTGACGTTGCGTTGCTCGGTGGGCAGATCAGGCCAACTTTTGACGTGGACCCTCCTCCCCTTTGTTGAGCAGCCTTCTGATGGGTAAGTCAATAGTCATTTACACCTAATCACTTTGCCTAACTGGGAACCTCCCCAGCTTTTGGACCTTTTTTCCTCATTCCAGTGATTCAATTTGTCTTTCTTTTCACTGGTCTTCTGTTCAAATAGCTTGGGAAAGGCAGGTGACGGTTGGGTGCAGAGAAGCAGAAGGACTATTAGTAAGCTCTGGAAGGGTGATGTGGCTTGTTTGAAGATTTCTGTAGAAGGTGGAATACTTGATCCTTTTCAGCCCCCTGCATTTGGTCCGTGTTCCAGAGAAGCAGGAAATGTTTTACTCAAGTCGTCTGTTTGAGAGCCTGTTTCCATATTATAGGATTTCCTTTAAGAGGCATATTTTGATATATTAAAAAGGTATGCGAGTTTGTGTCAACTCTGGAATAAATTGTTCTTTCAGGAGAAACATAATGTTCTTTTGATCAGAGTGAGAGGCAAAGTCTTTTGATCAGTAGTAGGTTTAAATCTCTCATCCTGCGCCAGATATGCAATATGACTTAAATGAATAAGTCAATCTACTGATCCATGATCTTATAGTTCTTCAGGTATTTATGAAGAGAGGATGAATTGGGATGAAGATTAGAAGTGATGGATAGCGCAATCATTGAAAAAGGAGCAACTCTGTTAAATTTCAAAGACTTTTTTGGTTACCAAATAGGTTTTAAGGAAAAGTCTCTTTAACTGGTGACAGTATGCTTTTATCTTATTTTGGTCAGTATACTAGGCTGTCCCTTGGTCAGAAAAATGACACAAAGAAATTTCTCCAGGGCTTATTTTCCAGAAACTGGTTTTAAGTCAATAAAATTATAGCCTAATAACATTGTCCAAGGAATATCATAGATCTTCGTTGCTCAAAGGAATTCATATTCCCAGTGTGTCACGAGGACGGCAAAAATGACTTAACTGGAAAAGCACAGTCTAAGAATTTACTGCAAATTGAAAGTAAATCTACTTTCTAACCACCACAGGCATAAGCAGGAATGTTACTTGCTTAACTATCTGACAGAAGCACTGCTTTACAAAGGAAGTGAGAATATCCAGCTGAAAAAACTCAACCATTCTTTTTCTACCTTTTGATCTTATTCTGCAGAGAAGGACTAAAATTAAGGATTACCCTATCCCCAATATGCTCTATAAATATAAATGAACTGGGCAATTAAAATGTTTGTTCATAAAAATGCACTGGAATTCCTAACCACTTAAGAGAATGCCATAGTTAAAAACACATAGCTTATTTTTATCATCATTTTTTGGAAGGCATCTAATTGTAGTAATTGGATTTGAATCACCAGTATTATTTGTTCTCTATTGAACTTCCTGACCAATTCATAAACATCTTTGGATTTAACTAGTTAAGATCATTTTAAGGGTCTCTCCTAATGATTCTCTTTTTGTTGTTATTAATAAACTTGTTTTGAGCAGTGCACCCTCACTAGACTATGACAAAAGTGGCTTCACGAATTATGTTATTCACGGCTCCATCATTGAAAATTCTATGACCTTGCTAGAGGCACAATTTATCTGTGGCTTAGTTTCCCCAGCTGTAAATTGAGAAGACTAATACTATTTAACTTATGAAGCTATTGTGAGTGTCAAGGAAAATAATCCATAACCAATCGATAAATGAAAATTTGGGTGAGTTTATTCTGAGCCAAAATCTGAGGACCATAGCCCAGGGCCTTCCTCCCCAAAGGAAGGAAGGGCACCAAAGAAGTGGGGTGCACAGCGTGGTTATATACCCTCAAAGAGCACGTTTCACATGTGATTGAAATGTCCCTTTTACAATAGTCACGAGACTGCCCTGTTGGCACAGTGATTGATGGACATAGCAGGTAGTAGGTCTGCTGTCTCAGTGGACACAGCAGAGTGGCATTTCTGTTGCCTTGAGTTGGATGGTCACAGGTGAGCACAGCAATCAGTTGCTAGCCTAGGGAAAGATGCTTATCCTTAAGGAAATGCCAATCTGGGGGAAGTTGTACCTTTATCTTAAGGGCCTTTGTTCTTGTCTTTGGGAAATAGCAAATGCTTAAGCAGCTATACCATGCATGCTTAACGGCCATGTTGGCCCCTTTTGGAAAAACAAAGTAAGACTAAATTAGGTTTACATCAAATGGCTTCCTCATATACTCCAATATATCCTATTTCTTGCCATTTCTATTTGTCATGAGGATCAAATACAACATATGTGACAATCTTTTTTCAATCACAAAGCACTCGACCAGTGACTGCTTGTCTTAGGATGAGTTTAGTACCTTTAAGGAATTTGTAGTATCTTCTCACCTATCCTCAGAAGGCCTACCTTAAAGCTATGACAAACCAGAAGGCATTTCAGAACCAGGCCTTGCCATTGTGTGTATTTGGTCTCTAGACTAGTTCTTTCCATAGTTAAACCAGTGTACCTTCATATTTGTCTGCAATGGCAAAATGAAGTGGGCAGTTTTTCAGTTATATATTGAGTCTCATCAAAGTATGTGGTCTAACTGAATGTTTGTGCTTCAAAATCTTAGGTCTCAAATCTTTCTTTTTTAGTCTCAATATTTTTTTTATATTGCTATCTCCATCACTACACTTATTAATTGATGAGTTAATGAAAGAAGATAAGCCACACTTTAGCTCTGTAAAATCAGTCTTTTCTATTGATAAAGTCTTGCACTTTCAATAAATTGAGTATACTATTCTATCTTTTTCCTGGAAAACTGGTTCTTAAAAATAGATTACTATAGGTAGTGCTACCAAATGAAGTGTTTGTGATGGGAGAAAATAAAAATAGTAAGAGAATAATAGACAAAAAGTCAGGGGAAAGAAAGATTTCCAACACGTATCAATCATTTCATTATTAACTCAATGAAAATATCTGAAATTGTAAGGAAATAGAATTCAGATATAACCATTTAAAGTTCACACATTTTTTAATAGACTTTATGTTTTAGAGCATGAATTTCTTTTTTATGAAAATATTGTATTCTTAAGAGTTTGCCATAATTAAGACCAACAATGGTATCAAACAAGAATTTGTTTCATGTGGCAGGACAATAGATGCATAAGAAACAAGTTATCTGAATGTTTCCTCACTTTTGACTATGTGACATAAGTTTTAAGACTTACAAGGGCAAGGAAACTTGGAATAATAAAAATGTATTACTTGGTGTCTCCAAGAGAAAACTGCATTATTTAGAGCACAGCCTTCTGGGTTATCTGATTCTAATTCTATGGGGATCTGAAACTTTCCTTGCCTTTGTGCTATTTACAACTCTGTATATTGCAGATAAATAATAGTAATGAAAATCCTTCTCATTTATAAGCATGCAAACAAATTCTGTCAGATGGAGTTTCAATATACTCTCCTTCCCCTCGTGGAAAAAGCCAGTTTTGGGCTCATTTACAAATTCACTTCAATACTCCTGATCTATACATATGTCTGTTCTTTGGATTCTCCTTTGAACTGTTTTTAACAACTGCCTGATTCCTTCATTAATAATGAGTTAATAAAATATTTAACATTTTTTTATATTTGCGTGAAAGGTATGATTTTACCTTTATTTGAAAATTTCTCTTTGACACAAGATACAAAAATAAATTCAGTACAAGTCATAGTAATAGGCACTTGGTAATGCATCATCCCATACCCCTCATTGGAATTTATTTTATAGAAAATTACAAAAATGAATTAAGCTTTGATTCGGTGTCATTGGTGATTGTACGTACTTCCATAGTCATCTGGATAGCCACCGAACAGGGATCTCCCAGGCGTAGGATATTTTTTAAAGACAGCTTTGGCTATTGGAAAGTACTTTCTTATATCAAGCTAAAATCTTCATGCAACTTCTAACTATTGGTTTTAGTTCTATTTCTTATGCCACACAGAATAGATATAATTCCATTGCCACATAATTGTGCTTCAAATATAGAAAATAGTTATATTCACCGTTGGCCTTTTCGCCCCTCCCAGGACAAATCTCCTGTTTTCTTTAGCCTTTCCTAATCTGAGAAGGATTAGAATTCCTTAATTATCTTAGACACTCTGATATGGCACTACTTCACAGGGGACCCTATAATTCTATGAATATACATTGAAGATTGCATTAGCAATTTTGGCAACAACATCACTATATTTTTTCATATAGCAATAAGGCCACACGTGCTGCTGCTCATTCATATTTTTTGTATACAGCATTTTAATAGTTTGTTTTGGTGGCTTATATTTAATACTATTCAAGTTCACAATATTAAATTTAATAGTAAATTTAATCTCTTAAGAATGTTTTAGATCATTACCCTTTCTTGTGTTTTATTTTGTTTTGTGTCATTTTTTTTATTCATTCTTCCAACATTTTTTATGTCTACTTGGTGTCTGGCATTGCCATGGGGGATAACAAAGATAAGAACATAAGTGATCTCTTTTTTGGAAGTCTCATGAGGGAGGCAGACATTTAAAAATGAATTATTAGAAACCAGACTCTTAAATGCTCAAATAGAGCTTGATTAGCACTTTATTCATCAACTTACTTGAACCAACAAGATCAGAATATGCTAATATGACCTGGCATTTAAATACTGGAATTCTTCTAGTTCCTTTTACTTAATTTTCCCCTTGCAGGGTACCAGTAAAACAATCTAATCTAAAGTAAATAGAGAAGTCGACTTGAATGATCACACTTGGTATGGGCCCAACTTTTCTTCTTCCTATGTGGATTAATAACCTACAGCATGCCGCTCTGAGGAAGTGTGTGGCATAACCCTTGGCAGGCAATTTTTATGCCCTTTTCCCAACCTAAAAAAAAAAAAGTGTTAATTTGGAAAAATATGTGGTACTTTATTGTCCTTTAATATAATACAGTGTAATATAATCCAAGTTTATTCATGCTATTTGGCTTTGAACACATTTATTTTTGCTAATTTTCCATTTATTTTCTGGCACTATAAAAAGCAATTAATGCTATTTTTCTTTATAGTTTTATATTTTATATCTTATAGAATTTAAGTGGTGTTTGTATCATCTTCCAAAGGTTTGCATTTTCCCCCCTAAAGTACCAATTAAAGCACTTAGAGATTTGTTAAATGTTTTCTTAACTCATGTGTCTTAGTCTGCTCAAGCTGCCATAACAAAGTACCATAGACTGAGTGGCTTAAATGACAGAAATTCATTTTCTCACAGTTCTGGGAGGTGGAAGTCAGAGAGCAGGGGGCTGGCATGGTGGAGTTTTGGTGAGAGCTCTCTTCCCGGCTTGTGGTTGGCTGTCTTCTTGCTGTGTCCTCACATGGCCTTTCCTTGGAGAGGGGTCTTTCCCTCTTCCTTTCCTTACAAGGCCACCAAACCTATTGGATTAGGACCCCACCCTTATGACTTCCTCTAACCTTGATTACCTTAAAAGCTCTATTTCCAAATACAGTTACATTGGGAATGAGGGCCTCAACATTTCAATTTTACGGGGATGTAATTCCAACTATAAGACTCATGATATCACAGGAGGAAAGTAGGCACACATTTGATCATATTGTGCCAAGCTCATTATCTCAACAACAACTTAACATTTTTATATCAGGATTTTAAATGACTCCTAATAATTTTCTATGGAAAAGTAAACAACAGTTATCATATCTGCTCCTGGTCTATTACAGCCTAGAATAGTGAAACAGAATAGTGTAGGATTAAGGGACTTCAGCCAGAATCCTGGCTCTGCCACTCATAAGCTACGTGACCTCAGCTAAGACAGAACATAAATGAGTTAATGTAAGTTCAGTGCTTTAAACAATACATGGTGCATAGTAAATATTCTATAGACGTTAGCTTCGATTATCATTAATATTACACTCATCAATTTCTGTAGGCAAACCCTTCCTATTTCTCATTTAACATGAATAGGAACTTCTTTGGTATTCTAATCACTCACTTTTGGAGACTTTGTAGTTTGTCTATGTCGCTTTCAGGATACACTGTCCCAGAACCGAACAAGCAAGAGTACATTTCATAATACAGATAAAAATTCAGAATTTTCCAACCACGTACTAGATCAAAACAATAATAGCTCAAAGACAAAAAAAAAATCTATGTGATTTTTGCTGATTTCATTTAATTTTCCTAAAAGATAATTTATCATTGAAATGAAATAGAAACAGAGGTTTTTAAATATTGAATTTTTGAACCAGATATTATCACTCATTTTGCATATTTAAAAATCTATTTTAAAGAGAAACTTGGGGTATCACTTAGGTGTAAGTTTTAAGAAAATTCAATCAATTGATCAAAAATATTCCTTAAACAATAACTGTGTGTTCTGGACTTAGTTATACTTCAGTATTTGAGTGTTGAAGTATATTATTTCTGTGGACTCTTTGGACTCTTTAGAATTTAAGCTCCATAAGAACAGAGGTTTGTCTGCATTCTTAAATACTAGTTTCACCACTTGTAACTGTGCCTGGAACATACTATGCAATAAATAATTATTGAATGAGTGATGGCCAATAGTTCACTGTAACTACTGTCTATTTGCCTGAGCCCATGACTGCTCTGGAGGTATAAAGAGTACTTAATCCTTGTCCACGGGGCCACAGTGCAATGGGAAAGATGAAAAGTTAACAAGCACAATTCAAAGTAACTTGTGACATTACAGAGGTATGGACTAGATATAGTAAGATCACAATGGCAATTGTCTCCAACTCTGCCTGAAGGTAATAGAGGAGGTCAGGAAATGATTCAAAGAAGAGGCAGTGGTTTAGTAAAGCGTTGAAAGATGTGTGAAATTTTACCAGTGTGCAAGGGTATGGGGATGTTTTGAATGAAGAATAATTCAGTATAAAAAAGAATAAATAATAAACCTTGGAAGTGGAAAGCCAGTAGGCTCTGAAGAACTTTGTGTACCATACTAAAGAGTTTGGACCTTATCTTACTGGTAAGATGTTGAAAGACTTAAGATGTTTTTAGAAAGGTCACTCTAGCTGTGAAGTAGATAACAAATTGGAATACTTTGAGTCTTGAAACTGTGTGATTGCTCAGAAGTGTAATGGAACGTTCTAATCCCCACATCCCATAGGTTTCAACTAGGGCAGCCAGAATAGGCATGAAAGCAAGCTGTATTTTGCTACTTCAGAGAGATTCAGATGCTAGAATGGATGGGATTGAACAAGGCAAGTGAAACATAAGGAAGACTCTCGAATGATTCTGAGATTTCGTTTTTAGGCAACTGAGTGGATGCAGGTGTCACAACTACAAATTAAAACTAAACCAAAGAGGGCAAATTTGACATGGAAGTTGGATGGTAACAAGCTTGGCTTTGCTGAGTTGAAGTACTAGTAGAAAATCCTGGATATAAGATTGGGGTTCAGAAGAAAGATCAAGCTTGAATATTCAGAAAATGGACGTAGCTGGTGAAGGCATATATTTCGACAAGGTTGTCCGTGGAAAGTTGCAAGGGCTTAGAGTAAAAGATGAAACCATGTGGAAAATTACAGTTTTTCTAAATGTGGCAGGTGGGTAGAAATGTCTGTGAAGAGGCTCAAGAGATAGGAAAAGTAGCAAGAACAGATAGCGTCTTGAGGTAGAAGATGCAGAAGTTGACAAAAAGGTCAAATGCATTGGGGAAATCAAGTTAGATGAGGATAGCAAAGTGTTGAGTGTGTTGTGCTTGCAGAGTGCCTCAGGTGACTCTAACAAGAAGAGTATTATGAGCGTGGAAGCCAACTGCAGTGGCCTGAGCAAATGGGAACGAGGATGTGCGGGCAGAAAGACTCCACCTTTAAGAAGTTTGGTTGTAACTGGAAAGACAAGGAGAAACAGAGGCCTTGATAATTATCTCTGAGTCGCTGGATCCAGCCTTTCAGAAAGCTTAGTCCTAATTCTGGATAATTTAGTAACATAAATGAATAAAATCCCTCTTTTGATTTCAGTCTGGGTTGAGCATTAGGAGTATTCACTGAGAAGAATAAGAATTTGTAGCAATAAAAGGGAACAAAAACAAAGACAAGAATAAGGATGGCATGTTTATCGGGCAAAAAGGAGAAATAATAGTGATCCATATGGAATCCATTTGCAGACCCGGGCTGGGTCCAGATCGTAGGGGATTTAGAGAAAGAGGCAAAACTGCACAGGGACGGGATGTTTGTCTGTTTTGTTCACTCAACAATAGTCACTCAACAAATATTGTGGAATGAACAAACATGGGATCTGGTGTGTTGGGTAAGGTGAGTGGGGGCAGTAATTTTACTTTGTTGGAAGTGTGGGGATGAAACTTTTAGCTTCAGAAACACTGAACTTGAGATCACTCTCTGATAGCCCAGTGAGAACATCTAGTAGGCAGGTGGAAAACTGTGGCCGAATATTAAGTGAGAAGATGAAGAAGAAAGATGAACCCACATGTAGAGGAAAACTTCATGGGGATAGAATTTGTTTGTCAGATTTACCAAAGAAAAATATAAGACACACTGCTAAATTTGAGTTTCAGATAAAGAATGAATAATTTTTAGCATAAGTATGTCCCATGCAATATTTGGCAGCACGAGATAGAAAATATAAAGAGAGAAGGAGGAACAGACCATCTCCATTTATGAAGATATCCTGCAGTTCACGTAGTACTGGAGTTGGGGGCTGTCCTTGATCAATTCCTCAAAGTTCATTACACAAAGATAAGGAATGGAGGTTACAGGAGTACTGAGGCAGTCATTCTCTATTTTGAAATAAGAAGAGAATAAAGTACAATTGTTCTTTGTCGTGTTTAGAGGAAATGGATTATTTCAAGGATTTTTTAAATAAAAAAATGCTTCAACATCTTTTCTACCTGAGCAGGGGAAATTCTATCCTAGGGAAGATTCGGACAAAGACAAGTCAATAATGTAATTTTAAGAAACATGGCCTTTTGCTAAAACCCTTTGTTCTCTGTCTTGATCAGACATTGCTATCTTGCTCAAGCCATAAATCATACACCACATGTGAATAAAAAGAGTAATAGATGGTCTTTTGGTTACCTAAAATATTTATACTGACTGACTAGCTAATGAAAGAAGGAATATAAGAGGACAACTTCAAAATCTGCTGTTAGGAATGAACATATGCATAAAAATTAACATAACTTTCACTTGCCTGGTACAAACATTTGATATGGATGTCACAAGTTATTTTGTAAGATCCTTGTGATTTGTCCATCACTGGAGAGGACATAATTTGGATCTAGAGCAGTGAGGCTACTTTTTTTATTAAAAGGATGCAGATTTTTCTCCTTTTATCTGAAATGCTTTTGAAAAATTATTTTAACTGTTTTATATATGATTTCACAGAGGTGTATTTTTACATAAACACACTGTAATTGTAATAAAGAGACTGCATTGTTAATGTTTGATCTCTGACAGCTTTCATGTCCCCACACATCCCCTTCTTCCTTTGCCAGACATCATGCAATCTGATAAACAAGCCCAGCTCCCTCTAGCCCTTAGTGTTGACAGAAATTTCAAACCAGGCTAGCCCCACCTGAGTAGGTACTCCCATCCTGGCTCCACCCACTAAGCACCACAAAAAGCCAAGCTACCATCCCTCTTAGTTCTTGTTTCAGTCCTGAAGGACCTGAGCCCTTCCTAGGGAATCCTTTTGTTGCTTGTTATGTGAATAATAAACTATTTTATATACATGGGTGCCTATGTGTCATTTGCCTGGACATCTAAAAATTTCTGTAGGTGGCAAGGTGGGAGAAAGTGTCCTGCCCAGCCTCCAGCAGGAGATGCTAGGTGCCAAAATAGAACTGATCATATACATTTTTTCTTTCTTTTTTTCTTTTTTAAAGTTGGCACCTGATCTAATAACTGTTGCCAATCTTCCTTTTTTTTGCTTTTTCTGCCCAAATTCCCACAGTACATAGTGGTACATGCTAGTTGTGGGTACTACTAGTTGTGGCATGTGGGACACCACCTCATCATGGCCCAATGAGTGGTGCCATGTCCTTGCCAAGGATCCGAACCAGCGAAACCCCAGCCCCCCGAAAGGGGAGCGCGTGAACTTAACCACTCGGACATGGGACGGGCCCGGGGTCGTCTTTTTTCTTTATACAGTTATTTTGTGTGGTTTTGTCTCTCCCTCCTGCTTTCCCCCTTCCAATATCAGCAACTACCACATAAGGTACCCATTTTCTTGAGTTCTAACACCATAGATTAGCAGTGGCTATTTAAAATTATGTATCGATAGAATAATACAGTATATACTTACTGATGTCATAACATTTTGTTTGTGAGCTTTATTAATATTATTGTTTTTAGCATAGTTAGTTTACTTTCACTGCTCTATGATAGTCCAATGAATATACAATTTATCCAGTTTTTGGCTGTTATGAATAGTACTTCTGCCAACATCCTTGTCCACATCTTTTGGTGCACATTTCTGTTGGTTATTTACCTAGGAGTGAAATTACCGGATCATATGTGTATGGACTGTTATAGATATGGACAAATAGTTCTCCAACTGCGTTATATCAATTTATAGCTAGTGTGAGGTGTTTTTTATTTATTATTTATAATCCTAAACAGAATTAACATTTCTCTTACATTTAAGGCCATCAATGAGCGTTCTATATACATTCCAGTATCCTGAATTATGTTGGTGTTGATAAGATTCAAAGTTTAGATTTCCTTGGTATACAGATAAAATATATTACATCACAGAAAGTCTTTGAGGTGCTTTGATAGTTTCTCAATTGCATTCTAGTTATTTCTGTATAGCATAGCTTTTCTAGAAGAATTTCGATCTTGCCTTAAATCTATAAATTGGAGTAGCTCCCAGTGAAAGGTTGAGAGGGAACTGATGATTCAGCTCATCCTCATCTCTCTCACAAAATGGATTTCTTGTGTTATGTTGATCTTTTAGCCAGACTTCTTGGCTTGCGTATAATAGCAATCATTTATATTAGGAAATGGTATTTTATTAAAGGCCGGGACTTTTTCTTTTCCTCTGCTGTAGTGAATAACCAATTTATTCCAGACACTTCATTTCACCTCCTCTTTGGGGACTTTCTTAGGTATGATGATCACTTATATATAAAGTTTTGAGAAAGAATGTATAGCTCTTCCAATTGAGTGGAAATTGCTACATTGGACTGTTTATTCTTCTTGTGAAGTATTGAATGATGATGATAAAGTGATGATGTTGGTAACAAGCATACCCTCAATTATCACATGAATTCATCAAATAAATCTAATCTATGACAAAATAAACAAAGTCTTGACTTAATGATTATTCAAGGATTCCATGGATGAGTCAATGATTATTCAATTAAATATGTTGAGAAAATTGGCAAGCTGGCTGTGAGGAATGAGTTTAATTTTTCTCCTACTGTTCTTTGTTTAAACCGTATTTCAAAATAAGTTGAAGATGGATTAAGTAGTTCAATGTTTTAAAAAAATGGAAGAAGAAAGAAAGAAAAAATACTCTGAAAAATAAATATCTTATTTTGAGATAAGATGCTGTGGGGCATCAGAATTGGCCACCCTAAAGTGTATCTCTTTGGCTGGGTTATTTTTAAGGACAAAAGACTCTAAAAGAAACTGACTTTCCCCCTGACTGCCTAAAAGAATTTAAGGTAGAAGGCCTGTTCCAGGAAGGAGATCCTATCATAAGGTAACTATAGTATAAGATAAACTAGGTGTGGTAGACAGGGAGGAACCTAGCAAGGGCTTTAATGAAAGTCCTCTCCATCTCTTACTGTCTTTGCAAGGAGTGGTCAACATTTGTTTATCAAACAATTTCTTTTCCATCTCCATGTAAATTACCTTCCTCCCCTTTGAAGTCCCAAACCACTACCCCCAAAATGCTCCTTTGTTTTTAAGCTGAAGATGGTATTTAAGGTGGTGGCTTCAGCCATTTTGGAAAGTTATTCAAATTTTCTGTGTTTTGCCCTTGCATATATGTTATTAAACTTTATTTGACTTTCTCTTGTTATTCCATCTTACATCAGTTTAATTCTTACACCAGCTAGAAAGACCTAGAGGGAAGAGGAGTAGTTCTTCCTCCGCTACAATGCTATTGCCTGAACAATTTTCTTCATGGTTTCTTCCATTGCATTTATGTATTTATGTTTATCTGTGTGACTGTTTACTGTAGTAGTCAGGGTTCTCTAGATAAACAGAACCATAGGATATATATCCTATCATGGGACTTCACAACCTCCATCATCACATGAGCCAATTCTTCATTTTGTATATTTATATGTAAAATGATTTATAGAAAGTAAAGGATTGACCCATGCTATTATGGAGGCTGTGAAGTCCTATGATCTGCTGTCTGCAAATTGAAGACCCAGGAAAGCCAGCAGTATCATTCAGTCCAAGTCCAAAGACCTGAGAACCAGAGGAGCCAATGGTGGCAATCCCAGCCAAGTGGGAGTAAAAGATGAGATGAGGTGTCTAGTACAAGCAGCGAGGCAGGAAAAGAGGGACAAATTGCTCCTTCAGTTGCCTTTCGTTGAGGCCCTTAACAGATTAGATGATGCCCACCCACCTTGGGAAAGGCAATCTACTTTACTAAGTCCATCAATTCAGATGCTAATCTCATCTGGAAAGACCCTCACAGACACCTGGAAATAATGTTTAGTCTGGTCACCCTTGGCTAGTCAAGTTGACACATAAAATTAACCATCACATTTACCAAACAGAAAATTCCTAAAATTGAAAAGCCAGAAACATTTGGTTGAAATTTTCATACGAATACCCATAAAATTAAGTAGGTTTATAGTCTTAATATATAGATGACATATATAAAATTTTCTTATTCAAAATACCTGAATAGATAATATACAGAGTACAAGAGAGGAAGCGTACAAAAGAGAAAACACAAATGCAAGGATATTTATGAAAACATATTTAATCACCCTAACAATCAATGAAATGTATTTTCAATCAGAATTTTTGCTGACGGTTTTGTTTATTAAACTGGCAAATACAAATGAGATGGTTTTAATCAGTACCAGCAAGGATATGGTGAGCTAAGCCATCTCATGTTCTTCCCATGGAAATGTAAATTGGTTCAATCTTTTTTGAAAGCAATTTGCAGAATTATCAAAATACTTTAAAAAGTTCTTAGCTATTGTTTTCCTCTTTAGTACATTTCATCTGAGGAAGTGAGCTTATGATGAATCATAATAATGTTATAAAAATGTTCATAGCTGTGTGATTTATGATACTCCTAAATTTGGTAAACTCCTAATTGAGGAACTAACGCAATACATTATCGTACATCCTTATGATAGAATATTGTGAAGCTGTTGAATCTGATTTTCTCAGATAAAACTTGCAAAGGATCATGATAAATTAAGTGGGAAAAAAACAGAATAAATTTGTTGTGACCGTATCTGCTAAGTGTTAACCAAAGCACATTTCCTCTTTTTTTCTGGCAACACAGCTAGAACATATCTGTAGCTAGATATGGTCAGGTGACTGAGCTCTAATAGAAAGTTTGTAAAAATTGTTTGCTTTTCTTGGTCCCAAAAATCCTCCTAAGAGATATCTGTGCTTGTTCCCCTTCCATCGAGTAGACGGAGATGACAATGGTGACTTTAGAATGAATGGGTTGATCATGGAGAAACTCGTCCCTGAATGAACATTCCTCCTTCCCCCCACAATACACACTCATGCAGCTGCTCAGGACTCTGAGTGAAAAATACACTTCTGTCACATTTGAGCCACAGAGAAGTTTGAAGTGTGAATATGTAAGAGCTGCTACTAGCGTTATCAGAAATAATACACTTGTACGTAGAGTATGTAGTGTGTGGAAAGAGAGAGAGACTGATAGGAAGCAGAAAATATATCAAAATATTTAGATTGGTTGCTACAGACTTATATTTTGCTTTTTTAGGTAGCACACGTTTCCCTAAGCTTACCAGGAGTACAGATGGGGAGGTAACATTAAGAGCAATGACAATCCTCATGCTTCTTTTCATATTTGCTCATGGAAAGTAGAATACTGTTCACATATTTTTTGAAGTCTCCAGGAGTTGTCCTCGGGTGTGTCCCATGTTTAAACTGTCACTTCAGCTAGAGTAGCATACTCCATTTAGGCCCTTTTAGAGCTCTGGGAATACTCCAAAGTGCATTGCCATGGCTACCAGGTACCCTTATCTCTCTTGGGGCATCTCTGAGGTAAAAAGAGTGAGCAAAACTGCACCGATATTCAAGTATAGATCTTTCCATTTTATTCTCTCAGTCTCAGCATTGCAAATAAAAACATTGTTTACTGTTTCAAACATTGGTATCTTTCTCTTCTGTGCACTGAGACACACAATGTGTTTCTTTTATTAAGGAATTAATTTTGCCAGGTAATTAATCATTTTAATCAAATTAGGTTGCTCGGTTAATACGGTTTGGTGATATCATTGGAACATGTCCAGGATTTCATTGTTTCTACTCGGAATTAAAATGATTACCAAAAAATAGTAGTACGAAGAGTCCTTTTAATGAAATGGGGTGAGAAAGTTTTGTTTTGTTTTATTTTTCAAATAATTAATATCTATGTTTTATTACAGTTTATCACATTTGATCTTTATAATCAAAATGTGGCTATATTGCAGTATTAATTTAATACTATTCCTAATGATAATCTAATAAGACTTTTTAGCATGTTTTGACTTATAACCTGAATAATCAAATTCTGAAGTAGCACAATTATTCTTATTTTATACATTTTATAGATAAACAACTGAGGTCAAATAATTTTTGACTTAACCAAGGCTATGTAATCTTGGCAAAGGCTAGATGTGATCTGTGTCAGCCAGGCTCCCAAGAGGAAGTAGGTGGCATACTTGAAATGGAGTTAATTCACAGAGAGGTTATTAACTAGCGAGGTTATTTACTAAGACATGGATATGCATAGTGCAAGAACAAGGACTGATACCTGCTCTAGACCTCAAGGGATAAGAGGAAGGAACAATTACTGGAGCCTGGAAGAGATTCCTGAGGAGCCAGCTGCTTTGAGAGAATCAATGACCTTCAGAGGAGGAAACCAGCCAGCTCAAGGCAGACTCACAGGGAGGGTGACGGGAAATAAATACACAGACTTCACTCTTCTCCTTCCATCTGATCTCCTGCTAAGCTCCTCTTTGACCAAACCCAACTGGAAGCCAAGGGAAATTTTTATATGGTTCTTGTATGTCAGCCTGGAGGGCAGAGGGAGGGAGCGCTGGGGAAGAGGAGGGGCAGGACATCTGCTAGGGGACCTCAGGCTCCATTTGACCAGCAGGTGCTCCTTCTGCCTCCGCAATGGTGAAGATCTTGTCCCATTGACTGGTAAAGGATAAGCGGTGATTCGGAAAATCTCTATTCCTGTCCTTTTCTCCTGAGGTCTACCTTGTACTGCTGTTGGTAGAAGAGGAGATGGAGACTGAATCACTGGTTCCCGAAGATTCTGTTGAAGCTTGTGAGTTAGAAAGAATATTAAGTAACCAGAGATTGAAAAGAAGCTTGTACTGTCTGTTTGTTATTTTTTGGCAGCTCAGCTTCTAAATATCCCTGCTGTGTGACATGATACATTATAAGTCAAATATATGCTTCCACTCAGACTTCACTTCTGGAGGAGACGCACATACACACAAAGGGACAAGAGAAATTACCTGGAGCTGTGGTGGTAGAGTCAAGAGTCCTGTCACAGCAGCCGGGCATGTGAAATGATGTTCCCTGCTAGAGGCGTCACCAGTCAATGGCCAGTGGTGGCAGCACAAGTGGCGGCGCTTTAACCAGATATTGCTGTGGCATAACCTTACCTTTTGTCTCTGCTGCTCAGACGACTACTTGAATTCCTGTTACTTCTTTGTTGATTCTGTGAGATATCTGGTGCTCTGTTCAGAAGCTCATTTTCTACTTAAATTAGCAAGACTAGTTTTCTGTTAGTCACAATAAGAACTCTGATAGGAATAAACCCTGACAATGTAAGCTTTATTTTTCAAATTGCAGGTCACAACCAGTAGTGGATTGTGAAATAATAGGTAGCCACCAACACTTTAGAAAAAGAATTAGCATATAATAGATGAGAAAATATCATAATGCATCACTTCTATTAACATTAAGTATTGATTCACGAGAACTTTGGGGTTTTTTTTGTGTGTGTTTGTGACTATCTGTATATATGTATGGGACTCAATGTCAAATCAATTTTTTTTTTAAAGATTTTATTTTTTTTTCCCTTTTTCTCCCCAAAGCCCCCCAGTACATAGTTGTATATTCTTTGTTGTGGGTCCTTCTAGTTGTGGCATGTGGGACGCCGCCTCAGCGTGGCCCGATGAGCAGTGCCATGTCCGCGCCCAGGATTCGAACCAATGAAACACTGGGCCACCTGCAGCGGAGCGTGCAAACTTAACCACTCGGCCACGGGGCCAGCCCCTGTCAAATCAATTTTTAACATGGGGAATGGTCAAAGAAATTTGAAAAACATTAGAGTATATAACAATATTCTGGGTGTCCTTTTTTTCTCTCTCTCTCACTCTTTTTTTTCCTCTAAAGTTTTTTTTATTTTTTTGCTGGGGAATACTCACCATGAGCTAACATCTGTTGCCAATCTTCCTCTTCCTCCCCACCCCCCAAAGCCCCAGTACCTAGTTGTATATTCTGGTTGTAAGTTGTTCTAGTTCTTCTATGTGAGCTGCTGCTGCAATACGGCAACTGATAGACAGGAAATGTGGTTCTATGCCCAGGAACTGAACCCAGGCTGCTGAAGCAGAATGCTCCCAACTTTAACCACTAGGCATCAGGGTTGTCTTTTTTTTCAGGCATGACAGATTAAGGAATTTATGCCCTCAGTACAATATGGATAGAAAATTAGTACCTTTTGAATGAGTTTCAAAACTTTGATGTTAAGAGGAAATAAAGATTGGGTTCACTGTGACCCAAAGTGAGCCAAATTGAAGTCTTATATTGTGTGCTTTAAAAAAAGATGTGTCCTCGGGGCTGGCCCAGTGGCATAATTGTTAAGTTTGCATGCTCTGCTTTGGTAGCCCAGGGTTCACAGGTTCAGATTCTGGGCATGGACCTAGCATCGCTCATCAAGCCATGC
The DNA here is from genome assembly GCF_041296265.1 of Equus caballus. Lineage (NCBI taxonomy): Eukaryota > Metazoa > Chordata > Mammalia > Perissodactyla > Equidae > Equus > Equus caballus. The sequence continues at coordinate 85,636,359 of NC_091691.1, forward strand.
TGTGGTGACATCTCACATAAAATAGAGGAAGATTGGCACAGATGTTAGCTCAGGGCCAATCTTCCTCAGCAAAAAAAAAAAAAAGTGTCGTAAGCTTTCATGCAGCATGGTAAATTTCTCTCTAGTATGAAAAGCTTTGCAAGTAGGCAAAGAGGAAAATATAAGAGACTGTGTGCGGGTAAACAGGGAAACCAACAACTAATATTTTCACTGTGTTGTTCAGTTAACAAGTTGCTTTCAATTCCACTGTATCATTTGATTTTTGAAACAAACCTATAAATAAGTAATGTTATCTAATCTTCATGTATGAGAAAACTAGAACTCACAGGTTATACTTGCCCAAATTTATATTTAACATATATAAAGATCAGAACTGACTCAACTGGATTTCAAATCAAGGTCGTTTGAATATTCAGCAAGTAATTGTCATTCTTAGATTTCAAGATTTATTCTTTTCATTATTCTGTTAAATAACTAGAGTGCCAAGTGGGCCAATTTATTATTTTTTTATGATCTCTGAGTTACTCTGTAGTAACTCAGAATATGATTAATTTGATTTAAACATTTCCGTATTAGCCCTTTGTAATGTGTCTCTCAGCAGTTCATGCCAAAATTTAGGTATGTCTGTGACTCCAGTTGATTGATTTCAGCTATATGGGATTTATTTATAATGAGACCTATGGAGTGTCCTGGAAAATGATTTATTCAAAGAGCACAGAAAATCTAGGTACACAAACTTGGTCCAGAGAAGATGGGTCCGTGTTGGAGGAAATGCAGCTTCCGATTGTAACACCACATGTGTCACTGAAGATTTTCCTTTACTCCAGTCTGTTTAAACTCGTGTCCAGTTCCTATGGTGAAGGGGTTGCACTGATGTGTGCATTAAAGCTAATGTCACTTAAAAGCTTTGCTTTCCTCTCTATGATATAGACAATAAATAGACTCCGTGTAGGAGTGTGTAACCCCATCCTTAAAGTGGGATAATTGCTGGAGCACAGATCGGGCACATACGGAATGAAAATAAAATGGGAGCGAACATTGAGCATCAAGCTGGGGTGGAAAGTATCAGCAAGAACAGGGAAGCTGCTACAGGTCAACAACACAGCAATGAAATTGGAGATCTCATTGCAGCAGCTCGTGTGACAGGAGTGAAAAAGGATCTGGAGAGCACAAACTCACAGGAGGCTTAGCTGTGCAGGACCCTTGATTCATGATACTCTTATTTATTCAACTAACATTTTTGAACAAAGTGCAGTATTAGTCACCAAGGGTATGATGATAAACCAGACAGGCATGCTCTCACCTCCACCCCCATGCAGATTAGAGTTGAGCCGAAAAAACAGAAGTGAGGAAGTAAAATGATTACTGGGGTTGTTTGCATGTAATTGGGTTAAGTGATCCTACTTTCTGCAATTGAGGTTCGGGGCAGAGGCAGAAGAGAATGGTTTCGTACCGATAACGTGGCCCTGGTGTACTCTTCAGATGAGTGTGACCCAAGGAAAATTGATTACAGCTCTATTGTAGCACTTACCTCTTTCCGAATTTTACTGTGGTGATTTCTGTGTAGGCATCTTCTTCCCACTAGTTCAAAATGTAGCTAAAGACAGAATATCTTTTATCTTTGTATTCTCCCACAGCAAGATGTCTAGAATAACTTAGAGCAAAGATGTTTTGTTTAATTAGACTAGATAATGGGATGCTATGAATTATAAAGTGTGGGTTCAAGAGTCTGTGCATTTGAAATGGACTTGAAAGTCGTATCTTGATTATTCATACACCAGGTAAAATAATATTGCCACGGAGATTGTTCCTGCACAAAATTCAGGTTCTATTGTCTGATGTGCAGGATGAGCCAATTATTACAGCATCAGCTTTTGAGAAAAGACGAAAGCTTGATTGTGAGATTGATGTGTAAGGAGACAGGAGGCAACGCTCTCAAATCTGTCCAACTGATTCAGGGTTTGGGGCGAAATTTAAGAGATTAGGGAGAACGGGCTGGTTCGCAGAAATGCTGGTGGGGCAGGTTTTGATTGGAAGGCTTTAAACATTTATGATAAGGTGTAGAAGGGGCTTTAAAACTGGATCTTCCTAGGCCCCTTGCTTCTGGTAAGAGTCGGACTTTCAAGTTTCGGTTGTGTCCCTGTCCTTTGGTTCTGTGGGGGGAGAATCTTTGGTTCTGGGGTCATTTCAGGTCAAGATTTTCTCCTCTGCACATGCTCTGGCTACATGACTTGCAAGGATGTGAGACACAGACAGAGTGCTTATATCATCCTTGAAGAGAAGCGATTTTTGCCATTGTAGGGAAGAAGAGGGACTAGTTTTAAATGAAAAATATCACATAATCACAGAACTCACAGAGTCCAAGCTGGAGCTGCCTATGCTTATTTATGAGGAATTGAAATTCCTGGCAAATAAGATATTACAAAATCTTTAGAACACTTGCATTAACAAAGACAATGCCTAGGATATTCTTTAGCACAGCCTATCTATTTAACTAGGAAATGAGCTTCCCTTTTAAAATTTGTTGTCTGAAAAGATTTGGACATATTTTGAACGAAGTCATCAGAGAAGGTGTTACACTTCAATGAACTGTATCATAATTTAGTTTTCTTTAGTTTTACTTCTACCTCGTTATTTTTCCCTTGGGAAAACAAATCTTGATTCATTCATTAAAATTTATTACAAGACTTTTTTTTTCCAATTTCCATTTGAAGCAACTGTTTTCTTAAAAATTTGGCCATTATTTCCTGAGTACATTGTCAGCAAAAACTCCATTTCATTTGAATTATTAGATTTTTTGTGTGTGTTGAAAATTGCCTTAATATTTATTTCACTTTACCAGTTGTAATGATATCTTACTGGACTTCAATTTTTAAGCCTAAGGAATTCAGTTCGCGTTATTGTTAACATAATATTCTTAACCATTAGTAAATAAATTATCAAAAATTTATTTTTAAATTAAGTAAAGAATAATAGAACTTTTAAAGTGTAACTATGCTCTAAAACCTGCCCCAAAACACCTAATGTATTTATTTATTTATAATGTTGAAATTTCTTAGTTGGGGACTTATGGCCTTACATAGATATTTATCTTTGTTTCATTTCAATGATTTTGATGTATAAACTCACTAAATCCTATTGTACATCTCCAATGCACAAAGAATTGGGGGGCTTCCTGTCCATGAGGAAGCTTTAGCCTAATGCTTTCTATCCTCATCATTGGCAAGTGCCACGAGGGAAGGACAAAAAACTGCTATAGGAGTTCAGAGGAACAACTATTTATCTCAAGGAAGGTTTTAGTAAATAGGAGGTATTTGATCTGGATCTTATGAAAGTGTCATTAAAACACAGAGGACAGGGAAGGACGGGTCACTTGAGAAAAGAATGATATTAAACCCTCTCACCGAATCAACTGCTATTTCTTAGAGTAGAACCAACTGGGCTTGGGACATTAGCTGTTTACCAAATGTAGTTTTAACTTACAGTTAGTTTATTTTACCCTTTTCCTATAATTTCTTTTCTCTAAATGTATTTCCTTCTATAGTATTCACCACCTAATGTTTTCTCCACAATTCTCCAATCTAGGTAGAAACTACATGTTTCTCTTTTTACTCTAGCAATACCTGTTTGTATCTCCCATATGGCATTTTACTTCCAAAGTATTTTTTAAATTTGTTAATGTGACTGAGTCTTAATCTAAGCTTAGGTTATAAATATTGTGACGTTTTTCTGCATTCCCTATTGTGTTGGTACAGTATCTTATATGTAGGACACGCTCAATAAATAGAATTTTATTTTAAATTGTTTACTCATGAAACTGTCAGAATGTTAGAAGGGTTGACATGATCTCATACACAGTGCCTGCCTTAATATGGGGTCAAATAACCTGATGTGATTGAGAATACATAAAAGCTCTCTTTGGCACAATTATTCCCTAGTAGCCTGCTACAGTGCATTAAAACAACCATTAGAATTTGTTGCAAACTCTAAGCCCAATGCATTAAATATACTATGTACTCAACCTGTAATTGATGAGTAATCTGTAAGAGGTAAGAAAGCTGCAATGGAGTCATTTTTTCTTGAGGGGGCCATATGACTAATATACTATAAGAACTGAAGGGTTCCAAAGCCAATGTTTTGGACTCCAGAATACATAGAGAACTCTTACAACTCAACAACAAAAAGACAAACAACTCAATTAAAAAATGAGTAGAGGTATTGAATAGACATTTCTCCAAAGAAGTTATCCAAATGGCCAATAAGCACACAAAAAGATGATCAACATCATTAGTCATTAGGGGAACGGCAATCAAAACCACAAGGAAATATCAATTTACTCCCACCAGGATGGCTATAATAATTATTTTTAAGACCTCAGAATACAAAAAGTGTTGACAAGTATGTGGAGAAATTGGAACCTTTGTACGTTGCTCGTTGGAAATGTAAAATGGTGCAGCTGCTGTGGAAAACTGTTTGCCTTTTCTCTAAAAAAGAAGCATATAATTACCATATGACCCAGTTTTATGCCCAGGAAAATTGTGGACATATATTTGATCAAAAATCTATATATGAATGCTCATAACAAAAAAAATAGCGAAAATATAGAAACAACCCAAGTGCCCACGAACTGATAAATGGATAAATAAAATGTGATATGTCCATACAATGGAATATTATTCAGTCATAAAAAGGAAGTACTGATATGTGCTACAGCATGGATGAACTTTGAAAACATTATGCTGGTGAAAGAAGCCAGACACAAAAGGCCACATATTGTATGAGCCCATTTATGTGAAATGTCCAGTGTAGGCAAATCCATAAATACTGAAAGCAGATGAGTGGTCCCAGAGTCTGGGGGAAGAACAGAATGGGGAGTGGCGACTTAGTGGGTATGGGGTTTCTTTTTTGGCATGATAGGAATGTTCTTAAATTAGAAAATGATGTTTATACAACATTTTGAATGTTCTAAATGGCCCTAAATTGCACACTTTAAAAAATGGTTAGAATGGTGAGTTTTATGTTATGTGAATTTTACCTAAAGAAAATAAATTTGAAAATTAATCAAAATATCTTGCTTGTTTACCTGGAAGAGGTATGGTATGCTGAGACGAAGGTGCTCATCCCCAGGGCTCTTGAAGCAAGGTACTGGGCTCAAATGCCCATGTGGACAGCTCACCCAGAAGTGACTCCCACTGAATGTCTTCTCTTTGAATGTTGGCAGAATTTGTGACTTGTTTACAACCAATAGAATTTGGTAAACATGTATCCCTGTGAGACCCTGAGAAGAGAGTCCAGCTATGGCCTACCCCGACTCCTGAATTACTGACTGTGAAATAAGAATTGTGTGTTATTTTAAGCCTCTGAGTTTGTGGTAATTTGTTATGAAGCAATAAATACCACATTCAACTCTACCACTAAATTAGCTATGTGACTTTGGGCAAGTTTTTCAACCACTGTCTGGTTCAGATTCCTAATCTCTAAATACAGGCAGTCGGTGTAATGATAATCAATGAATGATGTAATATAACTGTAATGGATAATCAATGTTGTAATCAATGTTGTTAAGATTGTTGTAGTGACTAAATGAGATAGTGCATGTAAAGAATATAGAAGAGCCCATATCGAGGGCTCGATTAAAGCTGTTATGATTTTGTATATTATCAAAGCAGTGATTACAAATCTCGTGCAATTTCCTCTAAAGTAACATTTTTCACCTCAAGTAATATTGCTGTCCACAATTTCAATCAGTGGTATAACATTGGCAGGAAGAAAAATAATAAAAAAATTTCCCAAACGCCAACTCCAATTCCTTGATGATTTCTACCCTCAATAATTAGTAGAATTGTTTTCTTTTTAGGCATGGAAGACCATATTTTTGAAGTAATCTTTTTCTAAAGAAATATAAAAAGATGATCACATCAGCACAGCATAGTCCAATTTCTTTTTATTCTACTTAACATCAGGGATTTTGAGTCTCTAGAAACTATCAGGAAAAAGTTAATAAATTATCAAATTAAACTAATAGAAATAATAATGTTAATTTAATGCGATGAGCACTGAGTAAGAATCACAAATGTTTATTTTAGATAAAAATGCACTATCAAGAATTTCTATAAATCTTGTTTTCTTATTTTGTACAATGGCAATAATACAACTGATAATTTAAAATATTTCTTTGGTTGTTAATTTTCTAGAGTTCCACGGGACTGAAATTATATCTGTTTAACACAGATCAGAGAATATACAGGGCTCAGAATAAGATCTCTGAAAAGCAAAGTTATTTGGCAGCCAACTCTTCTGTCTATTATTTTTCTGCAGTTATATTTTAGACTTCGCATATGACTGAAATGACACTCTGAACGCTCAGGCTGATATCCTGGGCAGCTTATTGCATTTGCTTACCGAAAATCTTTTACTTTTTTGGAAGCATCCAATGATATAGATAAAGGCTTTTTTTTCTTTTTTTTTTTTGCAATTTATTACAAACAACTCAAAAAAGCCTTATCTGAATATTTTAATTCAGGAAGAAAAGTCCAATTACCTTTAGGACACATCTGAAAATGCAGAGAATATAAGGTAAATGTTGGGATTTTTCAATTTCCAAAGCTGCTATATATTAAGCATCTAGTTAGAGATGAAGTTCTAACATCGGTAGCCATTTGGAAACTTGATATCCAGAGTTCTAGATTGTAAACATCTCATTTTGCATTTAGTTCACTTACACAGAATAAATTTTGATTAATGAATAGAAATAAATTTTGGAACAATAGGGACTAAATATCCTACGAAAAATGAAAAATAAAAGGTGTTTTTATACCCTACCATTATTCAAGTTGAATAATTGTCCTCCATCCTCCAGTGTGTCTGAAATGACATGGCAGCTCTCTTGGGAAAAAGTTTTTTTCCAAGGCCCAGAGTAACCATTTTTAGGACCACCGATGTGCCTTTTCTGAAGATTCACAATCTCCACTAAATATCAATCTACATAGCTTGACCATAAAACTTATTATCCAGACCAGGACACTTTTGAGAGCAAAAAGGGATGCTATTAATAGTGTGGCAACAGGTGAGAACTGGGACGATCCCAGACTAATTGGGATGTATGGTCAATCCTAAAACTATGCACCATCTGAATCCTGACATAGATGAGATAAAACTATGGAGCAGAATTCAACCAACGTTTTCTTGCCTTCACTCCTTTTTGTTTCTTGATTGTTTTATTTGTTTATTCATTCACTCAACAAATGTCTACTGAGTCCGTATTACGTGCTAGGTGTTCAATTTCTTCTCTGAGTAGTAAGAACTTAAAATGCTTCTGGACTTCACCTTTAACCCGAAGGTTGAAGTGTTTCTCATAAGGTAATTTCAACAACACACACGGCTCTGTTGATGGATGAACAGGATGTAATAGAGTTCTTCGCAGTTTTGGCTTCATTGTGCCTGTGAAGAGTGCTTGTTGGTCCTATATTAAGATGCATGTAGGAGTTCTCTGGCCCTGTTCGGCATTGTGTTTGTTGCTATTGTATAACTGCTTGTTTGCCTATTGATGTCTCTCTTCTTCTATGCTCTGAGAGTGTCTGCTCTTTGAGAAATCACTATCACTTTTGATTTTTCCTCTCTTTCATCTTCTTATTTATGTGTCTGATATTGCTTGTATATATGCCTTTTTCTTGATGCATCTTTAAAGCGTGTTTTGACTGCTTCTGGACTAGAGCAGTTCCAGAAGTCTGAGAATCCTGGGCGTTTGTTCTCTTCGGGTCACACTTTAGTTGTATCTGGGGAGTAATCTAGCATACAAGCATACGAGCATCCAATATGAATGAGGCACTATAGTGCTTTACATATATTCTCTTTTCATGCCAAGCATATTAAATAAGATTATCATTTTTCATATGAAGAAATGGAGGGCCTAATAATTAAGTATATTGCAAAAAATAAAGTATAAAGCTCAAATCCAAGTCTTGTTTGCCTTCACTCTTGCCTCCCACAATGCCTTGATTTAAATTCTAGGAAATTTCTGAGAGCTATCATGTTAACTTTATGCTTTCTTGATGTGAAGACTATTAAACTTCTATTTGTAGAATTTTCCTGGGATCAAAATAAGAAAAATCTTAAATATACGTAATTTCATATACCAAATCTTAAGTAATTTATTGGCAAATTTCTGGCCGCCTCACTTTTTTCAGTGTTCTTGCAGACACAAGGAAAACCATAAATACATTTTTACATACTTTCTTAATGATTATTTTCTGGTGAGAGCAAGGCATGGATTACACTTTTTGAGCAGCCGGTATTCTAATACTTTCTCTATACTAATTTTTACTTGGTACAATGCTGTGCTATAGCCAAAAAGATATAAACTGCTTTTCCTTCTAATTTTTGATGTATGATGGAATCTGAAAATTTAAAACCAATTTGGTTTTCATTGGGATACTAGGATACTAAACTAAGAGAGTATAGACGTTTAAAAACCAGAAGAGTTATGGGAGATCTAGAGAACTCAAAGATACCCTTTATTATTTCAGACAAAAAAAATTGTTGAGCATCTACTCTGAAAGAAACTCTTCCAGCACTGAAGACACGGACATTTCTTGCACTCATGAAATTTTTAGACTTTTTAGGAGAAGCCAGTGTCCCCCCTCAATCCCGCTACCAAAAAAGGCCACAGATTGGGTAAAAATTTTTCATTGCATACAGTCACCAAAGGTTATTTTCAAGAACATATAAAGAACTCCATAAAATTAATAAGAGAAGGCAAATAACTCATTAGATACATGGACGTACGACATGAAAAGGTAACTCACAGAAGAGGAAATCTTAATGACCAGTAAATATATATAAAAAAATATGCTCCCAAGAAATTGGAGACGTGCAAATCAAAACCACAATGAGATACTATTTTATACCCATTGTATTGGCAAAAACTTTTAAAATATGTATTATAAGTGTTGGCTAGAAAGGGGAGGAATGGCTATTGCTGATGGAAATATAAAATAGCAAAACGACACAAAACACTTTGGAGAGCACTTTGTCCATAGCCTTTCCAGATGAAGATAAAAATAGACTTGAGCCAAGGAATTCCCCTTTTAGATACATCTCTGACTCATGTGCATAAAAAGAAATCATAGCAACAGGTTTTATAATAGAAATAAAATCACCCTGAAACACTAACAACAGGAAATGGACAAATACATGTGATGCGTTCCTTTAGTGTAATAGTAGGTATCAATTAAGATAAGTAAATTAGAACTACATGTATCATCATGAATAAATCTCAGAAACCTAATGTCGAATGAAAAAGAATTACAGAAAGATAAATACAGTGTGATATTATTTATGATATACAGAACAATTCACTGTGTTTTTAGCAGTGCATATATTTAAGGGAATGTCAATGCATCTATCCACAGGAATGTCAATGCATATATTCAGGAGAGTGACTCAGGATAGCAGTCTTGGTTGGGGCTGGGGGAGGGAATGGAATGGCATCAAGGAGGAGTCCCTATGCAGGATGCACCCACATTTGAAGTGCGTCACTCGTTAAGCCGGGCTACGGGAAAATGTTCGAGTTATTATTCTCTGTACATTTGCGTATGTGAAATATTTTTGTCTATCTAGAAAACTCAAGAGACTAGGACAAAGCTATTATAATACATCATTTGGTAAAGTTGTCTGGGAACCAGATAAACTTTATTCAACTCCAACAATAAATTACTAGAAATAGAAATGGAAACAATTCCCATTCCCAATAGCAACAAAACTAGAAAAGTTTAAGGACAAATTCAGGGCCTTTATGAAAAAAAAACTGTTAAACTGATGGACATAAAATATTATCTGAACAAATGTAAGAACATGCCATGTTGTTAATGGGAGGTTTTATTGTCATTAAAATGTCAATACTCCAAAATTAATATATTAAATAATGCAATTTCAATTAGAATCCCAATGAATTTTTTTTACTGGAAAAATATTACATTTTATAATAACTAATATATGTTTTAAAGTATCCAAGAAAATTGTGAAAAAAAGGACATTGGTGGTAGCTTCCATTTTAGATATTAGATCACACTATAAAACCAAAGTAATTAAATCTCTCTGGTTTTGATCTTTGAATAGACAAAGGATTACAAGAAAAAATAAAGAGTGTCCAGAAATTAATTTCAGTATAGATAGAAATTTAATATATGTAAAACTGATGGTTCAAATTATTAGCGATAGAATGCTTTATCCATCAATTGGTGCTGACACAGCTAGCTAGACTTCTGGAAAAATAATAGTGCACACCTAGCTATACTACAAATTCTGATGAATTAAAGTCTTCATTGTTTAAAAAAATTAGAAAATATAAGAAATAAAAAATACCATCTATAGGTAAAGTACGTCTTCTTTCCCCAAACTGGAAATCTAGAATCTATTATACAAAATTCAATATATTTGAATTCCATAAGATTTTTTTAAAATCTTGGGTATGGCAAAGAAATTTGTAACCTAAATCAACAGAGAAATGATACATTTAGAAAAGGAAGATAAGAGAAAACTTGCTAGGAGCTGTTGCAAATTAGGAAGAAACAACTTCAAATACCCAAATAAAAATGTGTTAAGCACGTGAAAAGACAGTTCACAGAAGGGCAACTATACAAGTCCAGCAAATAAATGCAAGTATGCTCAAATTCTCCAGCAGTCAGAGCAGCACTAATTAACTTAACAATGATCTATTCCTTTAAACCAATTCTACTGAGGAAATCTGAAGCAGCTTGTGTGGACCGTCTTTTGTCTGCCCTCCTGGCCCCCTCTCCATCCTTCTCCAACATGCTTTGTGCCCTGGCAGCCTTATATGAATGGGTGGCTTCTTTGACTCCATTGTCCTCTGTCCTCCAGTTGGTTTGTCCAATGGGAAAGGCAGCAGCAGCTGTTGGGAGGTGGAGAGTGAGGCTGAGCACAGTAGTCTTCCCTTGTCCATGGAGGATACATTCCCAGACCCCGTTGGATGCTTGAAACTGCCGATAGTACAGAACCCTGTATATTCTACGTTGTTTCCTGTATGTACATACATATGATGAAGTTTAATTTATAAATTAGGCACAATAAGAGATTAACCACAGTAACATAATAAAATAGGACAGTTATAACCATATACTATAATAAAAGTACTGTAGATCTTAGCAACCTCAGCATGTGATTTTTTTCCTTTTCTTATTGTCTAGAACTTCACCTTTTTACTTAAAGGAAGCACTTTACAGCTCTCTTTGGCACAGCCAAATTGCCAGCATCACTACTCTTGCGCTTTGGGGTCATTATTAAGAAAAATAAGGGCTGCTTGAACACCTGCACTATGATACCAGGACAGTCTTGTGATAACCGAGAGGGCTACTGAGTGACTAAGAGGCAGGCAGTGTGTACAGCTTGGATCCGTTGGACGAAGGGATGATTCACATCCCAGGCAGGTCAAAGTGGGATGCCATGAGATTTCATCATGCTACTTACAATGGCTGCCAACTTAAAACTTAAGAATTATTTATTTCTGGAATTTTTCCATTTAATACTTTGGGCCCTAAGTTGACCTCGGGTAGCTGAAACCTCAGAAAGTGAAACCATGAATACGGCGGGACTACTGTCTTTATTTTCCAGCTCCCTCTACCAAAGTCAGGTACTCATCACGTGGGCTTCTTTGCTCCCTCCCCTTGCTTCCTTAGGCCTAGATGCGGTAAGACCATCCTGCTCTAACCAGTTCTAGTAACCATCTCTTGCGGGTTCCCAGTCCTCCTGCCAACATCTTTGAAAATATCCCTTTATTATACTCTCCTCAAATTACCAAATTTGAGAGTGGCATCTGTTTCCTCTCAGCCCCTGATTGATGTCCAGCTATAACTCTTGTTGCTGGTATGAGGCTAGGGGAAGAGAACTCTTGTAAATGCTGAGCTAAAAGTGAATTGTTATGACCTTTTAGAGAGAAATCTAACAACATCTATTACAATTTAAATAAGCATCATACCTAAAATCCTACTTCTGGAAACCTATTCCACAGGGAAAAAAAAAAAAAGCAAAGTGGTAAAAATTTAAGTACAAGAATGTTTGTCGTAGCATTATTTTTAGTGCTGCAAATTGTTAACAATAGATGTCCATCAGCATGAGAATGGCTGGAAAAATTGGGTTATGGTACACACCATGAATGTTATACGAGCCTTAAAAAGACAGACACAGCACCATAACAAGTGACGTGGTTTGGGAGAGATTTTCATGAGTTATTGTTACATGAGAAAGCATGTGCAAAAGTGTGTATAATTGTGATGCAATATTTTACAAAAATATATACTGTAACAAAAATCATTGTGTGTGTATGGAAACATATGAACGTCTCTAATTTTATGAGCATGAAGAAACATTTGAGGAAGCAAACATTGGATGCAACAGGATTGAGTGGACAGGCAGGGACCCACATGCATGGAGGAGGCCCATGAGGGATAGGATAGAAACAAGGGGAAAAAACTTGCATAAGAATATGCATTTATTATATAAAGTCACTTATAAAAGTATGTTTAAGTGGGCATTTATTTGTATGCCAAAAAGCCTCCTGAAGATTTCAGCAGCTTGCCTTTCTTCCTGATTATATTTAAAATTCACTGAAGGCCTACTATGTTCCAGACATTGTGCTAGGTGCTAATCTTCAACCATTTTATGGTATCCTGTTTAATTTTTCTCCAATCTTCAAATCCAAAGCATTTTCAGTGAAAACAGTTATATTTCAGTAGAAACAGTTAGTTTTGGTAGGAACTTGGAAGTCTAACCAACTCTTTTGATACCATCCTTATTCTACCTAAACTCTTCTGTTTTTGGCAAGGAAGATTGGCCTTAAACTAACATCTGTTGCCAATCTTTCTCTATTTTGAGTGTGGGACCCTGCCACAGCATGGCTTGATGAGCAGTGTGTGAGTCTGCACCCCAGATCTGAACCCATGAACTCCAGGCTGCTGAAGAGGAGCACATACACTTAACGACTATGCCACCAGGCTGGCCCCCAAACTTAACTCTTAACATGTTCATTTTCTGTGTTGCTTCTTCTGGAATTTAGTCCCAAGGACAATCAACTGAAATGTGTCTTAGGTAATCGTCAAACTGATCTGTGTTTTGATTTCTTAATATAACTAGAATTCAATGACAGGTATATTATATATATGTATATAATTTATCATTAGGTTTGTTAAAGCTCAGAATTTGAGTGTGTTCAATAGATTCATTTGAACACTATGCTACAGAAAATGTGAAATGCTTAATGTAGAATAGCTGTAATTTTTAAAAAAATACATCATCAACCATTTATTGACAACCAATTATATGCCGTCACATTTTGGAGTTGTAAATACACTAAGACAAAAATTCTTGGTTTCAAGAAATTCACAGTCTGTGGAAGACACAACCTTGTAAACAGTTATGTATCAATATAATAAATGTCATCAGAGAGGAATATAAAAGTTCAGTGGTCCACAAATTACTTCCTGTAGGTCAGATGCAGCCTGTCACCTATTTTTTTTACAGCCCATGAGCTAAGAGGCAAGAATGGTTTTTACATTTTGTTTAAAAAAAGGTAGTTAATGGCAAGTGAAAATTATATGGAACTTAAATTTTAGTATCCATAAATACAATTTTGTGGACACAAAACTCTGCCCAGTCTTTGTTTATAATGTGGGGCTTTTCACACTACAACTGCAGAGTAGAATACTTGCCACAGAGATGTTAGGGTCTGCAAAGCCTAAAATGTTTGTGATCTGGCCCTTTACAGAAAAAGTTTAATGACCCTTGTTCAGGTACTTTTGGAGTGAAGAAGGGGTAAATAGTATTTAAAAAACTGCCAGTGACTTCTGGCTAGGAAGAGTTTTTGCACTTAATTTTTAATCCTTTAAAAATACTGTGAGGAAAACCATGAGACTGTTTGCTGGTAGATGGATCCCAAAATAAGTAGCACCCAGGACACTATCAGGTGTGCATAAGGCATATACTCCTTCCATCGTACTTTTCAAATGTGATCCGAGTGGTCCCCTGTTACTGTTTATGTTTCTTCACATGCCCCATCTTTTTACTAATCACCCTATCTAACTACTTGCCTGTAATTTCAGGGAATTATCTAAAATGACTGACGATTCTAGGGCCCCTTGTGCTTCAGGCATTAGAACCCTCTGGGAAGTGACCTTGTGCCACCTGGGGGGGGTGCCTCTTACTCCACTTCACTAGGGTTACCTGGATGGGCAGTGCAGAGGTGAGGTACTTTAGAGAAGTCAAACTTAAATCCTCTGTAACTGAGGCTAATTAGTCACCAAATTTATGAGTGGACTGATTTAAAAAAATAAAAAAATACATACGTGTGTTTTTTCTTAAAAGTGTCTTGATATTTCACTCCAATCATTGATGAATCATTCAGAAGGGGTGATCTGAATGTACAAAGAGACTCAGCTACAAAAGGAATCACTTTCACTTTCTCTCTTCCTGGACATTTTCTACATAAAATATTTATTGTCTCCTTACCCATTCCATAAAAAAGTTTTTTTTTTGGTATGAAAGTTTCTTCTTTTTTCCCCTTTTCTTCATCCTTTATTTTGTAAAAGAACAAAGTAGAATGTGGAGATTTTCTCTTGGCTTTGGCTTGACAATACAAAAGTCTTCTGTAGGCATAAAATGAATGACTGAAAGGTAACATTTCGATAGCTCTGAGATACTCCTGGGGGATGTTAACCGTAGCGTCTGTTTACTTTCTGGCCTCCCTTGGGTTGGAATATCACTTGCAGATCACAAATACTGAAGCTACAATGATGGTTACGGAAGTTGCCACTGTATATTACATCAAGTACACATTCCTCCAAAGTTCATTAAAGTTCTGGTTTTTACATGTAAGTATTTTATCTAATTATTCTCAGATTGGAGGGCAAAGGAATTATATAATTTATCTTCTTTATAATGCCAGGCTGTAATACTCACACTTAATTGCTATCTTGACACTGAGAGTAGACTTCCTGAAAGGCCTATCTTTGGTACATTCCCTATCTCTTTCATATCATAAGTCAACTGTGTTCCATTTTGATATTTAGACAAAATATTTCCTTTAAATAGTAATACAGAAATATCACGTACAGTGTAGAACTATTTTATTGGTCTGTAAGTGCTGCATCAGTGTAATTCTATTATGAAAATTTTTCCTACTACAAACTGAAAGAAAATAGGTTTCAGAGAGATTAAAATTATTATAAAAATGAAAAGTACAAAGCATAATCCTAGTATTACACTTTTCCAAGTATTTTGTTCATTGTCATCAACTTATTATCACTGTAATTCTACTTAAGAGTTGGGGAAAGCTGGCACTAATTTTCTCGGGCAGATATATTTTGAAAGCACAGATATGATACTGCTATAATTGGAAGATGACTAGTATTCTCACTGTGAATGCATCTAAAGTCACACTGCAGAATAGCAGATGTACAGGATTCAGAAAATGGGTGGGCTTTTCCCGGAAGCTCAGAGATCAGTTAAGAGAACTTACATATTCTGATTCTCCAAGAATATCTTTGTAAGATACTTCCTTGAAAGGCAGACAAATATAAAATCTTTTCAATTCTTATACCCTAATTGCAAGTACACAGATACAAATATTGTTTTTAGTTATCTTCCATAATTTTAAAAGTTAATCAAAACTTTAGTTCTTCTGACAGTACACAATTATATAATATCTTCAAACTAAGCTCTCTAAGGCAGCTAGAGAATTCTGCAAAAATATATTATTGCTTATAGGATATTATAAGCCATAATTATTTGATGTTATGTATAGCATGATAATTATATGATATTAGCACAGCTATCATATAATCTCTGATAAAAATCTTGAATGTAATGAAGACTACTATTTTTGAGATATCAAAAACAAGCACATTAACTAATGTATTACTTTACTGGGGATTTATTTTCTTTTATATATATGAGACTGCTTAGTATAATTTACCTATTAGTACAAATGCATCGTTTCTGCTTGTCTCAGTACTGTATTCCACTGATGATCCATGATTAGGATTTAAGGCTTACATTTGTCTTAAAATCATTAGAATAATGAATTAAAGTATGTAGACCGTTTTGGTTTAAGGAATTATTTTAGATCAAAGTAAGTTATAACTCTTGGACTGGGTTTTCATCTTTACGGGCAATGGTACCTATCCACACATGGAAGGGAGTAATCATGCTTTTGCTTCCATCCTCCTGAATGACACAAACTGGTCCCCATCTCTACTCTAATTCTGGTAAATTTCACATTCTCTGGCAGAGCAGATTCTGTCAAGCCGACGCCGAAGAATGAAGAAGCTAATTATGGGGAACAGAAAAGTTGCATAATCAATTATGCTGTAGTTGAGATTCTCAAACTCCAGTTGCACCTTTTTTTCTTTTGAAATTGGCTGGTAGGTTCCAGAGAACTCTTGAACTGCAGATAATTATTCATAATTTTGTGTCAAAAAATGATATGAACTACAAACATAAATATGCACAAAAAAAGCAGTGCACAATAAATTTTAAATTCAGAAAATAATGCCTGAGCCAAAAAAGGCTATTAGTCTTGGACTTATATCAAGAAGTGGCATTTAAAGGTGTGCCTGTTGGTAGTTGAAGTTGGACAAGATTTTGGAGGTCTTTAGGTTGCAAGATAAAACTCCTTTAAAATTTTCCGCCAGTTTATATGCCTAGATATTTATTATTCCATATCCCTGTTTTTCTGTCACTTGTCATTTAAAATTTTTTTCATTGGTTTTCCACTTTCTTCCTAAATTGGTCATAATACAGAAATAATGATTTAAATTATTTTAATTTTGTTTATTAAAAATGTTTACAGGGCTGACCTGGAGGCATAGTGGTTAGGTTTGCATGTTCCGTTTTGGTGGTCCAGAGTTCAAGAGTTTGGATCCTGCTCACGGTCCTACACACTGCTCATTAAGCCATCCTGTGGTCCCACACCACATACAAAATAGAGGAGACTGTCACAGATGTTAGCTCAGAGCCAATCTTCCTCAGCAAAAAAAAAGAAAGAAGACAAGAAGGAAAAGTATACAAATGTGCTACTAAAAGTTATCATTGTCTGTTTCATGGTATGTAAATTATCCTCAATGAAACTGTTGAAATTTATCTTCAAAAGCCTTCACATGGGAAAGACTTGCATATGTTTAGAATTTATAGTAATGATTCAGTTGAGAAAAGTAGTTGAATAGCCAGGAAAGTGAAGGGGTTCTATTCAGTATAAGCTTCTTAAGAGGATGACCGGGAAGAAGATCCAGAAAACTTGCAGAGTGATAGGATCTAATTAGGAGGAGAAGCCCCTCTTTCGATGCAACAGAAAGCAAGAATGGAATGTGTTTGGATTTACATAGATTTACAGTAGGGTTTAGGAAGTTAAGGAAGATCTCATTCTTTGTTCCCTCTGCTTTCCGGGGAGTAGAAAAGGGTGTTGAGTTTAAATAGGTATGTAAACCAAGGCAGCAGGAACCAACTAGAAAAAAAGTGTTGTACTGGAAACTGAGCCAATGTGAAAGTCTATTTGGAGGAGGTGATTATGAATGTCTTGTCGTATAACTATTTCAGATATTGCTCAACTTCTCAATTGCACCAGTCTGAGGGTGAAGTTTTGGAATACAGAAATAATTCAAAACAGAAGGGTGCAAGGAATTTAGTTTCAATAAATGATGAATCACAGAACATCAGAGAAAGGAGAAAGCAAAAGGCTAATAAATTGAGAGGATTAAAGGAGTCAGTAATAGAGACCTTGAAGTGAAAGAATAGAGTGTGTAGCTGAAGACGTGAGCTAGAAGGGCAGGAAATTGTGGTTAGAGTCTGGGATTCTTGGATTAGTGATGTTGAACGTGGAGCAATTTGGGGAAATAGTTTTTTCAGGCTATGTCTTGGTCATAGGGTGAAGAGGAAGAGGAGAGAAGAGCATCAAAGATGAGAAAAATAGAAAAACTGTGAGGAAGAGTGTTGTGTGAGCATCTGCATTTGTGTTGTGTCACTTAAGGTAATGACAGAATGTGGAACAGAAAGGACAATTTCAAGCCACCGCCACTTCTTAAATGGGTGAGGGGTGTGAACATGAGAAGGAAGGGTGACAACAGCATAGACTGGATGGGTGTAAAGACAAATTGAGCAGGATATCTTTTTCTAAGAAGACTATAGAGAATTATCTGTTTTATAAGAAGGCTGTAGTGATTTATCTGGCAATTCAAAGAAAAGAAAGAACATAAATCCTATCTTCTGATCTTGAGGCACGAGTGTATGACTTGGCCAAATTTCAGGGAATAATGTATTCTCAGTATACATATACAGTATAGGAAGTACTCTCTGAAAAACTGAGGATGTTTGGAGAGTTTGCTCATAATGGAGCTATGATTGCCAAGGCACAGTGAAAAACTTTCCAAAGGGATGGTTGAGGCAGGAGCAAGAATGTACAGAGCTTTTAGGGAATAAAGGTGTGGCTAAGGTCTAATGGCCAGAGGGTTACAATGTCAGTGTTAATTAATGAAATTAGTGAGGCTATATCTAGTAGTTTCAACAATCCTTTTAAAGAGAGTGAACCTCAGCCCTGGACTAGGGTTAGGTAAGAGATGCACTAAATTTAAAGGTACAAAATTTAAGGAGGCACTAATTGTCAGGGTCATGCACATTCAGAGTTGGCACTTGTACTGCCCCAAGAGTGAGTGTCTCCTTAAATTTTACGCTCTAGATTCCCCTCTTTCTTCACCCTAGTCTTAGCCCTAATGCCTTCAGAAGAGTGATCTCACTGGACCTGGGACTGTGGTACTGTTTGTCCCAGTGGTTGCAGTCTTTGCACACAAATGTATGCTTAATTATAAACAACTACAAAAACTTGTGTATTTATTTTCTGTTTTGTGTCATTGATTATTTTTGTGTGCTAGTACTATACTCTTTTGGCTTCTATAGACTCATGGAGTAGTGCAAATGGTTAACTGTCATTGCTAGTCAAAACATTTCTGGCTAGGCTGATTCTTTGCAATCGTCTTCAGAACGGTTTTGCCAAGTCCTGAGAGCAATACCATTGAGGGTATTGATTGGAGTCACAGTGAATTTAAACAACTTGGTAGAGAATTTTTATCTTCCCTTTAGACAGCGTGATTTTGTTTTCCATTTATTTAGGTGAGTGTTTATGACTTTAGTAAAATTTGGTAATAGGCTTTATGGGGGTCCTGAACATTTCTAGTTGAATTGATTTCTAGATGTTTTATATATTTTGCTGTTCATATGATGGAATAATTTTTCTATCATGTTTTGAACTTTTTTGCTAGTATATAAACAAGTATCATTGTTGCTTAATTCCCACTAAGCAATAATGTTGTACCACTTCCCATTAATGAGCTTTCTCATCCATACTAATAATGCTTCAATTGATTTTCTTGTATTTTCTTCATAGACAATAATGTATATAAAGGATAGTAATTTTTAGTAATTGCAATAGAATGCATCCTTGTTTTTCTCTTGATCTTATGCAAATACAGCCATGTGCTGCATAGTTACGTTTCCATCAATGATGGACTGCAGGTACGATGGTGGTCCCATAAGATTACTACTATATAGCCTTAGGTATGTAGTAGGCTATACCATCTAGATTTGTGTAAGTACACTCTATGATTGCACAATGATACAATCACTAATGACACATTTCTCAGAACGCATCCCCATCATTAAGCAATGCATGACTGTACTTCGACTTACCCAAGTTATGTGTCTCTGTGTCTTAATTTCCTGATCTGTAAAATGAAGATAATAGTACCAAATATTCAAGGTTATAAAAGGATTAAATGAGATAACTATGTATAAATTGCTTTAAAAATGTATCTTGGCCTGCTTGGAAGCCTAATAGTAGAAATATCTCAAAGTACAGAGCAAAGCTTCAAAGAAAGAGAAATTATATTGGAAGAGAATAGCTTCAGGAGACGTAACATACTGCAGTGGGCAGACTCAAGGGTCACCCCCATGGTCCTTGCCTCCTAGTGTCCATGCCCCTTGAGTGTGGGTGTGACTCATGACTTGCTTCCAACCAATAGAATATAGCAAAGGTGACAGGGTGTATGGGGTTATGTATATGTGATAATGTTGCTTAAGATTGCAACCTGTCTTGTAAGGAGACTCTCTTCTCCCTTGCTGGCTTTGAAGAAGTAAGCTACCATATTGTGAGCTGCTAAATAGAGAAATCCACATAACAAAGAGCTGAGGGTGGCTTCCATTGGACAATCCACCAGGAACATTGCCAACTACCATGTGAACTTGAAATCAGATCCTTCCCCAATCAAGCCTCTAATGAAATCACAGCTCTCATCAACATCTTGCCTGGTGGCTTATGACATCCTGGAGCAGGGGACCTTGCTAAGCTGTGTACTAATTCTTTACCCATAGCAACTGTGAGATAATAAATGTATGTTGTTTTAAATTGCTAAGTTCGTTACATGGCATAGATAACTAAAACACATAGGAAAAATAGGAATCTCGGAAAGAATAAAAGATGAAGAAGAAGAAAAATAAAATTATTGCTAGAAAAATCTTTCCCTGAACTGAAAATTTGAACCAGCAGATGAAAGGGACTCACTGAGTTCCAGGTATACTGGATGACAAAAAGCTTTTTGGTGAAGTACCTGAAATACAAAGACAAAGGAAAAAATACTTAAAACTCTCATGAAGGAAGAAAAACCTACTTACAAAATAAATGATTCAGACTGCCATCATGTTTGAATCTTCAACATTGGAAAATGGTAGAAAAAACATGATTTCGGAAGCAAATAGATTGAACCCTAGACTCTTAAATCCACACACTCACTTTCTGGAGTGAAAGATATCCGTAGATTGCATACATTGGAGAGAGTGCAATGAAAGCATTCAGGATGAGGAACACACTTGGGAAAGGACCCTGACCCAACAACAAATGAACCAGAACAGGGACCTCAACGTGAGGGACAATGCAGAGGAGAGGGAACAGTTATGAGTAATGATGAATGAATGAATATTGCATGTTTAGTTAATTCAATTCAAATGGATTATCGTAGACTGCCCAGGAATGTCTAAGAGCTTCTTGAGTACTCTTGAAATACAATACCCTGTAAGATGTTTATGCACTGCCTTTGCTCCAACTCTTCAGAAGATTTTTAGAAGAGTTTAAAATGTGAAAAATAAATGGTCAAAAGTACAAGAATTCAGCTGTAAAATTTTGATATATAAATCACAGTTCTGTCTGATTTACAAAAAAAAAAACAATCTGACATTTGAAATTGTGGAGAACTCTACTAAAAACACCCAAAAAGTTATACATGCTCTAACCCTCAACTACCCAAAGAAAATATCTTAGTCAACCAACACATACATTGGCTCCTGTATAGATTTACATACACAGATTCTTGAATGTGGATTATAGTAACTCCTTTTTTTTGAGGAAGACTGGCCCTGAGCTAACATTTGTGCCCATCTTACTCTCCTTTATATGTGGGATGCCTGCCACAGCATGGCTTGCCAGGCGGTGCCACGTCCACACCCGGGATCCGAACTGGTGAACCCCAGCCCACAAAAGTGAAACTTGTGAACTTGTCTGCTGTGCCACCAGGCCAGCCCCTGGATTATAGTAACTCTTGGCTGTAAAGTTGATACAGATCACAAACATAGATTTTATGCAAACACACACACACACACACACACACACACATACACACACAAACAAAATAAGACTTTCTAACCTTAAAGTATGTTGCATATGACAACAAGGGAACTTAATCTGAAATGTCCCCATTTGATAGATTTTCTTTATATTATTTCATCTCTAGCAGTAAATGATGAAATCACCCTGCCCAAACTGGTAGCTATTAGTAGCTACTAAGGGCTGCTTGGGGTTCCTAGGCCCACATGCTTTAGACTCTCTCTAAACAATCTAGCAGCTCCCTAGTTGAATATTTATTTATAAGAATCAGTGTGATAAGATCACAACTGAATGGTATCTTTCTTTCATTATGGTATGGATTTTTCAATGACAAAATCTTTTGTGGTTAATGTCTCTGTTCCCATTAATCTTCTACTAACATATGTTCTAGTTTCAATTATGGTGAATAAGATTAACTTATCCATAGCTAATGATTAATATTAGAGCTAGAAAGAATTTGGAAACCATGTGGCCAAACATTCTCATTTTATAGATTTGGCCACCTGGCCAAATATTCTCCTTTTACAAGTAAAACTGAGACAGTTAGTAATAAAGTGAAGAAGCCCACATAGGAAGGCATTAGTGGCAGAGAAAAGGCTAATCCATGAGCTCTGTATTAGTCAGGGTTCCCCAGAGAAACAGAAGCAATAAGATAGAGATATAGATAGATAGATAGATAGATAGATAGATAGATAGATAGATAGATAGATAGATGGATAGGTAGATACATACATACATACATACATACATACATAGCGATAAGAGGAGATTTATTACAGGAATTGTCTTACAAGATTATGCAGGCAAGAAGTCCCTAGATCTGTAGTCTACAGGCTGGAGAACCAGGAAAGCTGGTGACACAATTCAGTCTGAGTCTAAAGGCCTGTGAACCAGGAACACCAATATCCAAGAGCAGAAGATGACCGTCAGCTCAAGCAGAGAGAGCGAATTAACCCTTCCTCTGCCTTTTTGTTCTATTGAAGCCCAGAGTAGATTGGGTGATGCCCACCCACACTGGTGAAGGTGATTTTTCTCTCAGTCTACAGATGCTAATTTCTTCTAGAGACATCCTCACAGACATACTGAGAAATAATTTTTTGCCGACTACCTGGGCATCCCTTAGTCCAGTCAAGTTGACACATAAAGTTAACTATTACAAACTCCTAACTCTTAGTTCAGTGCTCTTTTCCTCTAGTCACATTATTATGTAATAATTAATGAAGAATAGGTGCATAAAAATGGTCATGAAAAAGTAAAATTTATGGGATGTCAAGTGAATGCAAAGCCAACATTTCCTTTAAGAAATTTCATATAGCTCCAAATCAAGTAAAATCTTAGCCATTCAGAACCAAATGTTTCCCAAACTTCCTTTGCAATAGGATTCATCTGGAATGCTTATTAAATCTACAAATTCCTGGAGCCCAAGCAGATATGTTAAATCAGTATTTCCATAAGAAATTGGACATCCCATACCTAGTAATTTGCATATTTAGCAAGTGTCCTAGCTTGTTCCCATGATCATGCAAATTTGAAAACCCCCACTATAGACAGCAGCGGTAGCTAAATGGTGGTGCATTTTGATAGCAATGAAGCTGGGACGTCTTGTATTCAGAGCTCTGCTGTTGGGAGCACGTAGTATTGATGTGGTTGGCTGGTGGACCACATTGCCCACCACATCTGGAGACGCAGAAGCCCTACGTTCTGTCATTATCAATTGCTTTTCCATGATTTTTTCTTGTGATTTCTTAAAGATCCTATAATCACAATGAACTCTAAGAAACACATTATTTAAAAATTTCAATAAGCTGATTGTCTGGTAATAGAAAGGTAAAAAAGATCGATAAATGGAAGAATCATCTCAATGGAAACTGGGTTTCCCTGAGAAGAATCTGTTAGGAATTCTTGACTTGAAACCAAAACAAAATGTGTTGAGGTGAGAAATCTTTTTTAATAAAATACAGCAGCATGTTTTGGAACTTCCTGTATAAGAAAGTGTAAAGTAAATTCCAAGACAAGGCTCTCAGAACGAAAACTTTTAAGAGGTTTGAGATGAATATTGACCTAAAGTCATGATTGTGCTTTTTACTTCTGTCATCTCTGTACTCCCTGAATTTTATAAATAGTTTGTTTTTTATGTGCATAAAGGCATTTTTCTTCATGTAAAAAGGACTCTATCTCAAAGGAGGTCATAACCCCCTAATGGCTCAGAAATATTGCAATAAAGGAAAAAAATTAAACATAGTGCAGAAAAAAGTTCAAAGTAAAGGACCTTTTAGAACAGCAGTTATATCCGTTCAAACTATTGTTTATGAAACATTGTGCAATCGATTACATTGACGCTTCTTTCCTTAATTATGCATGTCAGCAATCTGCAGTTCTAGGATGACTTGTATTCTCCTGTTGCCTGAAAGCAAATGCATTATGTACTGAGAGTAAGAAAAAGCAACTTCTATTTGTGTAAAGCATAAATTCATATGAGCAAAAATTATTAGAATTAACATGTATGCAAGTTATAAATAGAAGTTTGAACATCTCAGGCTAAATCTCTTCTTTCTAGCCTGTACATTCGCTGTTTTATCTCAAAAGTCAATTTTTTAGCTTAAAACTGCTTGGCCTGTTTTGTCCAAGCAGATTATGTCTACGAACAACCTTCTATAACTTCAAAGAAGTTTAAAAAAGGGAAATAAAATATGAAAATTAGGGACTTAAGTAAAATTGTTCTACAGTTTTCACAAAACAAGGAAAAAAGTAAGTAAAATTTGATTTTCTTCCTGTTTTAAGAGCTATATAATATTGGGTAAATTATTGCTGTCTCAGTTTTCCCAACCCCGAATAACACTGGTTGTCTTCCCCCTTGCCCACCCACTCCCCTAGTTAACAATAACTAGTACGGTTTATGTGAACTTTCACAAAAGTTGAAAGGTTATAGAAACTCATGATCCTATTATGATAACATTGCCATTGAAGATACGAATGTGTATAGGATATATGACTAGGAATCAGTAATTTCAGTGGAAAACTTCATTATTGATTTCTAGCTCACTTCAGATTCAGTCTTTTTAGTTCTGTAACGCTTAAGTGATATTTTTCCCTTATGAAGTAGTCTTAGTACTTTATTCAATAAATATTTGTTGATGTTCACCAAAAAAACAAACTATTATAAAGAAAATAATGATGCATGTTAGACAATAATTAAGAATAATAAATGCAAATATCCCCTTGACTCACAGGCACTCAAGGAAAAAATATTCTTCTCATATATGTACCACCTTCTTCTCATGCAACTTCACTAATGCCGTATAGAAAGCCTACAATCTCTGCTAACACTTTATGGAATGGATAGAATTTCTATTGAAGAATTCACAGCTTAAATTGACTTAAACAGATTTTTTCCCCCAAGAAACTTAGATCTGAACCCATAAGGGAAACTGAGTGAGAGAAAAATGAAAGAAATTTTATTTATGAGCAATATCCTTTTTTGTAATAAATTTCTTTTTGTAGTCTAGTAATAAATACTCTTTTAATTTTTAATTATTTTGTGTGAGGAGGATTGGCCCTGAGCTAACTAACGTCTGCTGCCAGTCTTCCTCTTTTTGTTGAGGAAGATTGTTGCTGAGTGAACATCTGTACCAACCTTCCTCTGTTTTTGTATGTGAGACACCACCACAGCATGGCTTGGTGAGCAGTGTATAGGTCTGTGTCCAGGATCTGAACCTGCAAACCCTGGGCTGCCAAAGTGGAGTGTGCAAACTTAACCACGACTCCACCAGGCCAGCCCCTTTTAATTTTTTTTTCATAAATCATGTGTACTCATGCTCTTGCTCAATTTAAAGACATGAAATTCTTTATAATGTTGTAGTGTATGTAGATTATGAAAAATGGTATTGATTTATAATTTAATAAGAAATGGAATCCTATTGATACCTCAAATTATAAATATAAAAAAGAAAGTTTACAGAACATTATCATTATTGGGATTACTTAAGTTTATTTTCATATAAATCAAATTATTCTTTCTCAGAGATCTTTCCCCTACTTTATCATTGTTAAATATTGTTTGTAATGAAGGTGGTAATTTTCTGATGTCCAATAAATGTATTGTATTTTATCTTATTAGTTCAAATAGTTTGTTCATTGTTTTTCTTGGATTTTCTACATAGACAATCATGTTTTCTATGAGTAAAAACTATATGACAATATTTTCTCATCTTTGTATCATGTTTTGAAAAACTATCTGAGGCTGGGGGCTCTTTTTTTTTTTAATCTCTCAGTTTAGAAACTCTACCACCAGTCAAATAGTGCAAACTTGCAACTTAATTCTTGAATGATATGGTTTCAATTTACCTTTGATGATTTTTTTTTCCCTCCATCTAATACCCAGAGCTGACAGCATGCCTCCGTCCCATTTCTCTGGGCATATGGGTGGAGTTATTTTAATCCCTTTATCACATAGGAAGCAGTTTTTATCCTGTAGACTTATATGAGCCTATAGACTCAATTCAATCTTTTCTAACTTTTCTTACTGGAATATTGTATTCCTTTGGTGGTGTCATGTTTCCTTGATTTTTCATCCTCCTTGAAGTCTTGTGTTCCTGTTTTGCTTTTGAAGAATCAGTCACCTCCTCCGGTGTTGACTGATTGGCTTCAGAAGAGACCTCACCAGTTGGTCCAGCGAGGGATTCTGAGGCTCTCTCAGACCTTTTCTAAGGATGCACCCACTTCACTCCTCTTGTTCCCTCTTGGGGGTAAGTCTTAGGATTGTTGTATGCCTTCTTTTTATCCCACAAAGCCAGCCAGGTGCTGAGAGCCTGCCACTTGTTTTCCCCAGGGCAGGGCAGTGCAGTGCCCTGAAGTGCTCAAGGTTGTGCACTTTCTCCCAGTCCAGAAGAGTCAAGATGGCTGTTTGTGTGTGCTTGTACACAATCGTCAGAGACTCCAGCACGCTGTCTGTGGAGGCACATGTAAAGCACCAGACTCGGTGTAGGGGTGCACAAAGTGATGGTGGTGCCTGCAGGCTAGCTGGGGGCACACACCAGTTGATGCATCCCATGAGATTCATGAGTGGGCCCCTTGGGGGAGCCTGCAAGGTGGATAGCAGAACCCGAGGCCCTTTGTTGAGTTCCATGCTGTGGCTGTGGGTCCACTCCTTTCTCCTGTTCCTATTTGCCTCCAGACTCTTCAGCCATGGCAATCCCCTCAGCGTTCTGGGTGGGGCAAGAAAGAAGTGGTCTTCTTGGGTAGCATCTCACATGGCGGGGAAGCCAGGTGCTCACTATGCTCTCACTTTCCCCCGTAGGAGAAATCTCTTGGCCAGGGTATCTCTCTCAGCATTGAGCTATGACGCTTTGGGGGAGGGTGACACAGGTAGAATGAAACTGTTCTTCTTATCCCCTTCAATGTGTCTATTCTCGGCTTGTTGGTTCCAATGGGTGCTGGACCTCTCCCCTGGACTCCTAGGCTCTATAAATGTACTCTCGCATGTTGTTGGCTGTCAAAATTAGCGCTTCTGTGGGAGGATAAGGGCTGCAGACTGCTGTTCTATCATCTTGCTGACATCACCCTGAAATACCACACAGAGTTTCAAATGTGAAACTCATCCAGCCACTTCCAGAAGCACAGAGTTGGGCAGAGAATGACCTTTCAGCCTGACCTTCACAAGAGCTCTGAGTGAATCATGCAGAAACAGAGAAGCAATCGGGGGTTTTATTTGACTGGGATCCTAAAATCAGCAAGTTTTGTAAGCACAGTTGAATCTCTGAATTGTTAATTTATCGACCCTTGTGTTTTTACGTTTTAGAGAAGCGAGCTAAGTTACATAGTCATATTTCGTTAATGATTATTAAACCCAAGAGTCCAAGAAGTAGTCACCTGTATTCGATGTTCAGTTCACTGCATTTTTTGCATATTGGATCTGAAGTCTTACCAACAAAATGAGTGAATAAAAGGTGGAAATTATTAAATAGCATAGAGATTAAAGATCTTGGGGAAAAGCTGAGGCAGATATTGATAAGATCAATGGAGTTGTACTTTATTGAGTAGCTAGTTTGTGTTAAATAGAGTGTCTGAACAAAAAGACCATACCGCTGTCCTCTGGTAGCCGACAGTCAAGCTGGTAAGTAACATTCAGAAACTTACTGTTCTATTTCTATACTTACTCTAATACATTACAGACAGGAATTCATTTCATCGCTGGTCATATTTGGACACACTAAAAGGGAGTTCTCAAGATTTATAAGCTATATTAAATATAGATCTAAGTATAGTAGTATTTCATAGCTCTATTAAATACAGATATAAGTATAGTGGCATTTCATTCATAGAAAGATGCAATTCCCTCTCTGTGTAGCACCTTCCTTTTTATAGGCAAGTTCAGGGCAAATAAAAGGAAATATAACTTTACACAGCTAGAAGAAATTTTAATACCCAAAGCTACTAGAAACCTCAAAAGATCTACATGTCTAAAAGGATTTTCATAAATTCATGGATATCAGTTCCCAACAGGTAATTTCAGAAAAATATTTTACTACACCCTTTGCTTTTTTTTACTTTAATGTTACAAAAGCAATCCTTGTTGTACTTTCAACGTCCTTAGAAGATTCTAAATCTGAGATGAAAAATGTTGATAAAGGACAAAAGAACTACCAGCCATGCTGACATTCTTAGAGCAGTTTTCTCGTAAACAGGTGTTTTTAATTTCTGAAAAAAATTCATTTGAAACCACATAGAAAAGATACTTTTAACCCTTTTTGTTTCTTATAGGTTATTATGCAAAAATCTCATTGTCACAGAGGCCAGTTTTAGTGAGTCAAGGACATTTGAAGATATAACCATGTATGGAAACTTCTTCATTAATGTTTAAATTACTGAAGTAATATAAAAGGCACTTTTAAATAAAATGTATATTATAATACACAAACATAACAGTCAAGCGAAAACTGCTCTGTTTTTCCTAGAGATAACTTCTGCTTTACGTATGGACTTTTAAGTATAGACTTTTTCTACGCACTTGTATACAAATGAATTTACACATAGCAATATTTTGTGTGTATATGCTGTGTATGCTTTACACAAATGATATCATATTTGGGGTGTTAGTCTGCAACTTTTTATTTTTTACTGGAAAATACCTTAGTGCTCTCTCCAAGTGGGTATCTATAAAATTAACTCATTTTTTAATGTATTCTATGATATGGAAATGCTCAAACTGGAATCTTTACTCTTCTTTTTAGATCTTTCAGAGTGTATGTAGCTACTCATGATAATTTACGGTAGAAACCTTTTTTAAAAAAAAATCCCACCTCACTTAGCATAAGTATTGATTTTTCTATCTTTTAAGGCTGTATTTGATATGTCAACAGCAAGCCATTCTTCATCTTTTAAAGGCATTACTTTATATTTGGCAAAACAAAATTAAAATATTTCCAATAATTAATGATCTAAGGTGGGAGTAACTTTTCTCTAGAGTAAAAGCAGCAAAACTTCTAGAATCTTAAAACTATGCTGTTGCCAGTTTTAAAAAAAAAGGAATAGCTTTTATACAACTTTTATCTCTCTCTGTCAAAGTCCAATCTTCTTAGAGTACAAATAAAGTAGTTCTTTGCTAGGAGACCAACTAAAATGACACACAAATGCTGAGAGTCATCGGGTTGCCTGTGATTTTGTGTAATTGCATCTGAATAGCAGAACAGAGTGGCCTCTGGAGCTGTCCCAGCGCTGGTCATCTGTGGAAACTCATGTCAAAAGTACTATTCTTCTTCTCTCTCTCTCTCATATGCTCAGGCTCTCTCTGCCTCTGTCTCCCCCACCCCCTCTCTCCTCCTCTCTATAACCCTTCCTAGTATATGACTGCAGAAATTACTGATGGAGGAAACACTTTAAAGAATAAGGTTGTGGCACATTTTGTACTTTGCACATGTCTTCTGCACTTAGCCATTAAAATACATGGTTATTCAGAAATGTGATGGCAATCCCTTAGAAGATCATTTAACCCTTTATTTTATCAGCTCAACCACCTCACTTTTGAATTTTTGGGAGTAATAATAGCTAGCATTAGTTTAGTGTTCTCTATGTGCCAAGTGTTTTCACAGTAACCATATGACTAGCTCCTAATATTATCCATAAATTATAGGTTAAATAAATGAAGCAGAGATTGGTCAAATAGTTTGTCTAAGGCCTCATAGCTAGTAAGTAGTAAAGCTAGTATTTAAATTCATAATCTATTTTTCTCAGAGACCACATATGCAAACTTTGCATCTTATTACTTTACATTAGATAAAGCTAATGGATGGCATTACAGTTTCATAGGGACATTCCTTGGAAATAGAGATGCATAAATCTGTCCGTTTTTTTTCTACATGGAAGGGCAACATAATACAGGTATAAATTTTTACGAAAATATTCTCCCAGTCTCCTGCCAGTTTAACAATGCAAGATTGTCTTTCTCAAAGACCTGAGAGCCAGGTCTTTGAAATATAATTATCAGGAAGGATGGAGTCCCTATCTCGCAGCCTCTGTGGGAGGGTGGGAGCCTGACTTGATAAGTGACAATTAGCAAACACAGATGGCCTCCATATTGAATAGTATCCTCCAGTACTTTCCCATTAGTTCACTTCAGCATTTAAAAATCCTCCTGCCTTTTGTTTCAGCACCATTAGTTCAGTCTCTCTCCCCTGTTGCAATAGTCTTGACTCATGACAATCGTCTTGAGCAATGTCTTCCTTGCCTGTTTAACTCCATCTGGTCCAGTTTTCCTTGACACCTGGAGAAACTTCGTTTTGATACAGAAGGTGGAACAAAATATGGATTAAAGTTTTCTGCAGTCTTCTGTCCTCTGATGAGGAATCCATGAAACATCAGCAAAACCACTGGTTCCATGCAGAGTGCACCTTGGCCTATACTTCGAAATTTTTAAATTCAAGGCTGATGGATGTAGTCAATGGGTGCCTATAAGAGATGATGTGGTATGATCAGCAACAGAGTCAAACGTTTCAGCTCCATCAAACATTCTAGTCTCTGAATCTCCCTTTTCTCTATAGCTGGATAGGGTTAAAAAAAAGTTGCCAACGGCCTTCCTGTGTAATATTCACTGGATGTTCATGCTGCCTCTCTTAACGTAAGTTTTGATATCCTTAACTTCCTAAGTTCCATATAGTCTCCCTAAAAGTTGGAGAGAATGTAATATAATAGTCCTGTGGTTGCTGCTGTAGATTACAGATGGTGATAATAAGAGCTACCATATAGATTCTTTCTGTGCCAGCCAAATACCAAGCACTTTACACAAATTAACACATTTAATTCTCACAAAACCATATGAAGTAGATGCTATCATTTCCTCCATTTTACAGATGAGAAATTGAGCTTATAGAAGGTGAAAACTTGCTTAGAATTATATAATTAGAAAGTGGTCTTTTGTATTCACCATCTTTCTGTATCCATTGCTCTTGCAAAGAACCATTGCATTTCAAACCCTGAGTTGCCAATTATTAAGGTTTTTATGGGAGGTATTTAACCCTCTCAGTCTCAGTTTCTTTATCTTTAAATATACATAAAAATGTGATTTTGTTAGACTTAAAAGACTTCATGCATAGTAAATTTCTAGCACAGTAATCAAACAAAATAAACAGCAATGGTAGCATTTAACTTTTCAATATTTTGGCTTATTTAGGACATTCATTTCAAAATGCTGTAATATTTTCCCATAAGACCTTACAGGCCCAAGAACTCTACTCTGGTACATTATTTATCACCTGACTCTCATTAACCAGAATGGGCTTCTCCACACCAAATACATAAATGTTTTAATATTTGAGATAGCAAGCTTGACAAGGGAACTGAGAATTTTTGAAAAGAAGTGTCTTTTCCTAAGAAGGTAGTCATAAGACAGCTGAGGCAGGGAGGGTGAGAGCTGAGAAGCTGCAGAGGGAAGACTGGGGCTGAAAGTCGGATACCATCTGGTAGGCAGCAAAACATGGTGGACCCGCTCAGCGTGTCTGTGACTCCTGTCTTCCTGGGTGCACGCGGAGAGCTGCCTGCATTGATCCGTGAAGGGATTTCCTTCTGATATCGCTGAACTCCCCATTGTTGGATCTGAAGTTAGCTCAGATTGGAAGCTTCAGATACTTTAAGAACCAGGAGAAGTTTGCTGTCTTAGCAAATGTCAAGCTTTTTGCTGCTATGCGCATTCCAGTTTTTCAAGGCACACTTTAACTTTTCCTTTCTCAGTGTAGTCATTCCAGATGAAGTATTTCTGGCTTTCAGTGGTGCTAAAATACCAGTCTGAAAGAAATGGAGGCAGCATTATTTCAAATAACATGAATATTATATCAGGACAACCTTGCGTAAAATGGGTTCTTCTCAAAGCTTTCTTTTTGTTTGCTTAGGAATTGAATATATGCTCGAATTTTTATTTTTACATCTGCAAGCTACTTAAAGAATTAAATGCCCTTTCTTTGATTCTGTAATGTAGCAGATGCTTGAAAGTCACCTACTGTTAAATAGCATCTATTTGCCTTGTGTCAATCATTGAAAGAAGGAAGGGGGTCGTTGCTCATCCAACACAGTTCTGTTTCCTTGTCTGTTATTCAAAAACAATATTTTACATAAAATGGGTTTGAAAAAGTCTTTAAATAGCTTCAAAACACACATACAGCTGTTTAAAATAAACCTGCTCACATATACACACGTAATGAAAGCGAGTAAGGAAAAGTGAGGACAGTAGCCATCTTATTGTCCTTATATCTCATTCTGTTGCCCACATGTATACTCTACCTGACTTTTGCTTCCTGAGAATTTTGGTCTTAAGACATTAATGTTCGTGCATACACATATATATAATTTATATACACTTATGTACATCTGTGTATACACGTTTGTGTATGTGTGTATTTAATTATGATTTCTATATATATGTACATGTTTGTATATATATCAAATTTTTCAAATGTATAAATAAAAGTGTTTCTTTTTATTCATAAAAGTAATACATTTTCACATGTAAAATTTAGAAAATAATGTAATTTGTTAGTTAATAAAATACTCTTTGGAATCCAGTTGACCTCAGATAGAGTCCCAGCTCTGACTTTCACCAGCTGTGTGACGTTGGGAAAGTCACTTAACCTCTCTCAGCCTTAGTTTCCTCATTAAAAAGCAAATAACAACAGAACCTATCAAATATGTTTGTTGGGAAGATTAATTGATACATTGTAAGCAGATTGCCAATAACATCGTAGCATTCAACGAATGTTAGCTGTTTAGAAAAGTCACCCTTAATTCCATGTATAGACAGCTACTGTTAATATTTGGGAATAGATATAGTTATAGCTCTGAATACAAATATAGCTATAGTGATAGATTGCTCCAGCTGTATTTTGTATTTGTATTTTGCTTTTTGTGTTTGTCTATTTGGCATCCATTCATCGCAGGGCCAATTATATTAACTATATTTTCTTATTTTCTGTCTTCTTGATGACCTGGCATTTGTGGCATTCCCTGACTGCAGAGAGACTGCCCCTTCCAGGGCTAGCCAGTTCTTAGAAAGAGGAAAGGGCTAAACCCACAGCATGCCTTTCATATGCAAACTGACCCAACTTTGATGTTCAGTTCCGCTTTCATAATAACTTCCACACTTCCCTTTCTGCAAGTTCAAGCTGGGTGACCTGGAAATTGTTCCATGTTTTGAGCGTCAGAGGACATTTCCATCAGGCTTGTGTATGTAAGAGGCTGCACGGAGTAATAAAACTCCTTTAGACACTTAGGCCACTTCAGGACTATTTCTATCTGGATAATTTGCAAGCGGCTGGTGAGTGGCGTAACAAAACCAGGGTTGTTGTATGTATAGGCTTTGAAGGTAGAAACAGTCCTTAGAGATAGAAAATTCCCCTTTTAGTAGAGAATTCTTTCTTTTTTTTCCATTTTTTTCTTTTGTAGGTTGTAGCAGGAGACATTTAACCTAGTGCTATTGGAGAAAGGAGTGCGTAAAGCGTCATTTGTTTTGGAGAGGATCTCTCATAACATGCTGCCTGCTGATCTGGGTAGGGAACTTTTTGTTTAAATCATTTTTTAAAAAAACTTTTATTTCTTGATTTTTTTATTTTATTTTATGCTTTTGTGTGTGTGTGTGTGTATGTGAAGAAGATTGGCCCTGAGCTAACACCTGTTGCCAATCTTCCTCTTTTTTTTTTCTCCCAAAGCCCCAGTGCATAGTTATATATCCTAGTTGTAAGTCGTTCTAGTTCTTGTATGTGGGATGCTGCCACAACATGGCCTGATGAGCAGTGTGTAGGTCCACACCCAGGATCTGAACTGGTGAACGCTGGGCCACCAAAGCAGAGCCTGTGAACTTAACTATTCGGCCACGGGGCTGATCCCTATTTGGGAATTTTGACAATTTCACTTCAATGAATATAGTTGGCCTGAACATGTGGCAGCCATCTCGTCCAGGTCCTACCACTAAGAAGGCAATCATTGGTGCCTGGAAGCTGATGAATGGATGAGGTCCCAAAGAGCCCTGAGATCATAAATCTTTTCTGCAGCCGTGATTACCTGGAAATGCTGAAGGGGAAGTAAATAAGAGGTTTTACTTTTACAGCTACAATTTAAATACACTATAGACTTTTTTTGTAGATCATGAAAGAAAGGCTCTCTATTTTTCTTATTGTGAAATTCCTTCCATGACTTCATACTCAACATGAATGTGGAGTACCAGTTACAATCAGGAAGTGATTTTGCAGCATTTTAACGATTCATACTTTTGTTTCTATTATCTTTATTTTTTCATCATCTACTTCTCCTCCATTTACTGAAGCTTTGGTTAAAACATAGATCACAGTTACTGCCAAGACTGGGAGAAAAGTGTGATTCAAAATGCCTTACAGAGGGGCTGGCCCCGTGGCCGAGTGGTTAAGTTCGCGTGCTCCGCTGCAGGCGGCCCAGTGTTTCGTTAGTTCGAATCCTGGGCGCGGATATGGCACTGCTCATCAGACCACGCTGGGGCAGCGTCCCACATGCCACAACTAGAAGAACCCACAACGAAGAATACACAACTATGTACCGGGGGGCTTTGGGGAGAAAAAGGAAAAAATAAAATCTTTAAAAAAAAAAAAAATGCCTTACAGAGAGATTGACAAGGGTGATCATCCACGGATTTCGTTTCTTCCCTTAGGTAACAAGGAATGTTTTAGCTAAGTACAATAAGAAAGTTATTTCATATTATTTAGTAATAATGTCCTTCTTCCACAAAGTATTTGAGGCAGCACACATAGGAACACATACGCTAAAATGTAACTAGGAATACAGAATCAAACTAAGGGTAGAAAATAAAGATCTGGGACAGAAGCACATACATGCCAGCCATAAATTTCCATATGGCTGCTGCAGTGAACTTCAAATTTATTTTTAAAGAAATGGAGACTCTATTATTTAAATAATTTTCATTATCATAGAAGGAGAAAGCTACCAGTTCATCAGATGCTGTAAATTATTTTGAAAGTACTCTGAGTCATTGAAAAGAAAAACAACTAAGCCTCTGGCTGAATGTTGGATTGACAAAATAGCACACGCAGTGCAGGAACATTTTGGAATTAACAGTTTGAAGGTTTTGTCATTAGGCTGGCACATAGGCCAGGGCAAAATTTTCACACCTATCACTGATGCGTCTTGGTATTGTTCGTAACGAACATAATAATAGCATAACAATACCACCAACAATAGCCCATTTATAGCAATTAGTGTTCTAATGCATTGTTCTACGCACTTTACATTTTTAAAATTTGTTATACTCTCTAAAGAGCCCTATGATATAAATATCGTTAAAGTTCTGATTTTATAGATAAGAAAACTAAGGCACAGAAAGGTTGAGCATCTTGCAGGAGGGACCACTCAGTAAGTGACGAGCTGAGATCTCCATTAATATTTATTATGTCTATAATTTGCAGAACCACTCCCCTGAAGATGTTTACTTTTACAGATTGGGGAATGAAAGTGAAGATGAAAATGCACATTGTTGTTCACATTATTTCTCACTACTTTGCCAAAAAATCTAAGGGAAGAAGTGTAAAGCCAGCGTCTGTTGTTCAGCTTAGGCACCAGGTTAAAGCAATACCTCCAAAATGAAGATCCAGGTTATAGGGTCTGTACTGGTTTGGACATGTTAACTTTGTTTTGTTTTCCAAACTGCCCAGGAAACGGATTGTATAGAGTTAATAAACACCAATGAGAATAGAGCTGTCGCAGCAAAGGAAAAGCAACTTGACTTCCTGCTTCTCTGTGAGTGAGCAGCATCTTCCTCATGGATAAAGCAGCACATATGATCTATGCCTTCATGTCTTTACTGTAGGGTTGCTCAATCTTTTGTCCCCAGGTGAGCATTGGATCTGTCACAATAGCACTGAGACAGTAGGCTTTATGCAAATTATAATATAATATAATACGGGAGAAGAAAATGTGTTTGTACCAAAATATTGAGGATCATTCTATTAACTAGCTTCCAAGTGGCTGTTTAAAGTGAAGTGAGATCCATAATAAAGAACATTAAGGTTTCCGCTTCATTAAGTCAATAACTTTGCCCTTTTCAGAGAAATGAGGTTGTGAGTCAACTCACTTATCACCCTGCAACTAAGCAGATTATGTAAATTATACATAATGCCTCATATTTAGTTTTCAACTTTCTTTTTTCTTTTTAATACTCTTATTTAGAATGTATATGTATTTAAGGAATATAAGATCGCTACTAAATACTCATGATTTTGTCTTTTTATCCTATAATAGAAAAAAATTTTAAAAAGCAAGTAATATCCGGTAAGAAATTTTATAAATTGCATATTTTTAATGCAATACTTTAACCTTGGGTTTTTTTGTTTTTTTGTTTTTTTAAAAGATTTTATTTTCCCTTTTTCTCCCAAAGCCCCCTGGTACATAGCTGTGTATTTTCAGTTGTGGGTCCTCCTAGTTGTGGCACATGGGACGCCACCTCAGCGTGGCTCAACAAGTGGTGCCATGTCCGCGCCCAGGATTCGAACCAGCCAAACCCTGGGCCACCGAAGCAGAGCGCGCGAACCCAACCACTCAGCCATGGGACTGACCCCTAACCTTGTTATTTAGTTAACAGAAAAATGACATATAATATGATGAATTAATATGTATAAAATGATTAAAGTAAGACCGAGGGAAAAGAGGAAGCAAGAGTGTCTCTGGTAAATGTTAGTGTTGTTGTAATTGAGCACATGATTTAGCTCTTATCTCATGTAGCTAAGGCAAAAATGGAAATGTAATGACTTATAGAACTTATCTTCTGGTTTCCATAGCAACTTGTCTATATCTCTAGCATTGAATTTATTACTTGTTTTAAAATTAACTTTCTTAGAGTTGTCTCCTTCTAGATTGAGTTCCTTGAGGTCAGAGACTCCGCTTACACGAAACAGTGTCTCAAAAAAAACCCCACCTTTTATTCCCCACAAACTGGCTCATTGTCCAGAAAGACAGAAATGGTCCAAGTTTTCATAGCAGTACAGATTTTTCGTTTACTAAATCTGAACGGGAATTTCTTGCTTGGGATCTTAAAGGGACCGTTGGGTGATATATCAGACAGTGTCCTCAATGAGTTTTATGGCAAATGCAGAAGTGAACCCCCAAAGTCTGTTTCCCATGGTGATTTCCCATCAGTGTAGTGATTTTACAAGAAACACGCTTACGAGTTGCACATGGGTAGGCTTCTGGAGGTCATGGTTAATTCCAGGCTGTAATGGCATATACCTAGAATTGTGCGTTATGGATTTACATCGTGCCGTGGATTGACGACGTGCCATGAACTGAGTGTTCTGCAGGGCCTCAGAATCCACTAAGGAGTTAAGGAAGAGACAGCAGCTTTTTATGCTCCAGATCGCAAATCGTTTTCCAACCAGAATGTCTTCTTTAATATGACTTAAATATTGTTTCTATATAAACATAACTAGAAAAACATTTCATTGCTAAACAAACAAACAAACAAACAAAAAACAAATCAAAAGCCTTGAAAATCACAGCCCTAGATGGATGCTGTGTGCCCTGCATGAGTGATTGCCAAACTGGACTGGTCAACCTCCTCACCAGGACTTCTTTCCACAGGCACAAATATGAAGGGCCTGTGTTTTAGAAATTCTGATATATTAAGTGTGAGGTAGAGCACAGAAATCTGTATTAGAAAAAGTTTCTTCAGGGCATTCTGAGACTCACTCAGCCTTGGAACCCACCGCTCTGACCATTCCCTACTTGTTTATTCTTTCTGTAAAACCATTAGTGGCACAACTTCATTGGCTCAGAGAGACAAGCTAATGTTCTGTGGTGAAAGCCTGGATTGTATGTATTAATATCTTCTCCAAATATTACAAATAGGGTGTTCAGTGTTAATCCTTAATGGCGAAAATCATTAGTTTTGACCCATATGGCAATCATTTCCAAAAGGCACAATGCGTGTGGAACACAACCAACTGCTACCTGAATAGTGGAGCTAGTAGCGTAAGTTCTAATATTTTTTCTCATGACCAAGTTGTTTACTCGGGTCTTAGGGAAATAAGACAAAACACCAGTGGCCTCGTGTTTAGTCAGGAAAAATATGTAAACAACCAAAATAAAAGATGTGAAGATACTAAAATTGCACTAAAAGTAAGAAGGATTTTCTGCTAAAATGGGAATGTTATTTTCCATCTGACATTGTATAGTATTTACCATCACTCTGTGTAACTGAGTCCCGAGTAAGTAGTTAAAATGTACTGGCGTAACACTTCTGTTCTTGACAAAGTCTAACCCAAGGATGGGTGAGTTAGTATGAGGATCCAACATTCCAAAAATTGATTTGTATGGTAGACGTGAGCATCTGCTGCGAGAAGAAATGTAGACGGAGCAGATATACATTGTTTCATAGGAAATTTAAAATTTAGGACTATCACCCTCTAAATCCCAGGAGCTTAGCGATTGCATGTTTATGGCCTGTAATGAATTACCTGAAAAGATAGGCAAGTGTTGTATTAATACATTATTAATGATAATAATGTTTAACGTATATTAAGCTCTTACATTATGACAAATACTGTGCTAAATTCCTCATGTATATTCTATCTTTAATACCCACATGCCCCTATGATGTAGGCATACTATAATTCTCCCAATTTAATGATAAGAAAGTTGTCCTTATAGGAGCTGAGTAATAAACAGCAGGGCTGGGGTTTGAACTCTTTCAATGACTTAAAAACCCTTTGATCAACTCCTGGGGAAAAAATAAACACCTGAGTTGAGCCCTTCCATTACTACTATGATTGGAAAATATAAAGGAAAATGCCTCGGACATTGTAGGTGCCCCCAAAATAATACTATGAGCAACAGCAGTAATGGATTGAGAAAGATTTGTTGTGTTTTTTAAAAAAGATAATCCTGCAATATCAATGTAATATTAAGCATTCCAATAATTCATTAAGTGTTTCTTATTATGTAATTGATTTTTTTTTGCACTTCAGAGGAATAGACAAAATTTCTGGTCCTGAAAACCCTTTGACGTCAAGTGTCTTAAAATAAACTTAAAATTAATGTTCTTTTGGCTTTTGATCTTACATTTTAAAATGCCCTTGGAATGAGTGTAGGGCAATTTAGAGTATGTAAGACACAAGATCAATTGAACCTAATGTTTTTTTCAAAATTATCCTTCTAAAAAGGGAGAACTAATCTAATCATCCAAAGTGACTCAAATTGAGTGTTGTGACAAACTTTAATCCTTAATATATTGAAATAAGTGCCCTGATGAATAAATAGCAGCACAGCAGTGTAAGAACAGCTATTAAGCAGGTATTAGTGTGTGTGTAGAGGATCTATCCAATCAACCGAATCAACAAATGAACGCAAATAAACAATCCAGCCGATAGAAGATGTCCAATAAATATTTATTGAGGGCTGAATTAATTATTTTACAAGCATGACTCAGATGTGTTTTCAAAATTTTCTCCCCAAGGTCATACTATTAAGTTAATAGGATTACTCATTTGGGACTTCATGATGTGATGGAGATGGAAAAATTAGGAAAAGTTAGTGTAGAACAATTGAAAAAAGGAAAGGAGTAGAAAATAGGGACTTACTGTAAGACTTTAAAAGAGTTAGAGATGTCTGGAGAGTTTGAAGGCCGAGAATCATATGCTGTAAACATGAAGGGTTATTCCTAAGACCGGGGCGGTCAGTGTCTACATCACTAAAGAGTACAGGACAGGGGAGAGTGAGAAGGCAGGAAGGGTCATCACGGCTCATGAACCCTGCTGATGATGAAGTTACTGCATTTCCTGACTGGACTGGTATCTACCAAAGTGGAACGTTTGGAGAGTTGGCGAACATATGGTGTGTTTTAATCACCTCCTCATCGCCCCAGTGGTGAGGGAGGCATTCCTGCCTAGAGTTATGGTGATGGCTGAACACTTGATACCCCCAAACAGGGACTTACAGTAAGACTTTAAAGTCACTAGACAGATGAGATCGAGAGCAGCTCATTAGTCACATACACTCACAGCCTAGGGGAGGAGTAGACCCCATGCCATGCTGGCCACAATGGGATTGCACCTGGGAACAGAGCAAACAAGCTGGTGCTGTGGGACGCAGGCTGTGAAGCATCAAGAAGGTGGGGTAACCTCTGGGTCCTGTGGGAGCATTGGCTTGTTTGAAAAATTCCCCGGCTGGCAGGGAACTGAAACTTGCTATTCTGGGATTAAGCAGAACTGTTCCAAGCCCCTTTGATAAGGAGGGTTGTTTAGCCAGGACACCTTGTTCTATGGGATGGGGAGTGGGGAGGGAAGCCTGTAGTTAGGCCCTTTGAAGCCCTCCCAATTTCACAAGATGACAAGGCAGCACTTAATATTGAGCCTCGTTTTTAGGCCTTGCACCACATCATGATATAAAACATTATGAAGGAATGAACATTTTATTCCACATTTTTACCAATAAATGAAAATTGCAAAGCGGCCTTCAGTTGGATAGGAAACAGTCCTTTATCCTTTGAGAAGAGGTGAGGTGAAGAGGAATAAAAATACCCTTCAGACCCTTTCCTTTTGGCACTCGGTACCCAAGAGACACACTGACACGCATGGGCCTTGCAGAACTACGTTAGTGGACAGAACAGGAAAGACATTTCATCTATTTTCCTTGACTGCAACGTCATCCCCTCTGTTCTCATAGATCAGCGATCCCAAGTGGAAGACTGACAACAAGAATACAGCTTTACTTTTCTTGTGGAGTTTAGACAATAGGTGTAGGTCTAATCTCAACCAAACAAAAGGAGCAGGAAGTAATCTTTAGCTTTATTCCATGTTCCCTCTCGGGGCCCCTTGACCTGCTGATATCTTGAACTGTTTTCCCCTCATTTTCGTGCAGTCTCTGGTTTGCTTTGGTACCCTAGCAGGGCTAGCTTTAATCAGATGATTGTCCTTCATCCAAGTGTTGGTCCATTTCTTCTGCTCATCAGACCTTGTATTTTCTCGGGGCTCATCTTCCATTTACGTGCTATGGTGTAAGGAAAGTTGGCTTTTGAACAAATAGATCTGAACTCTGGTACCAGATCTGCTATTAACTGTGCGAACTTCGGCAACTTCCCTCATTTCTCTGGCCATGAGTGCTTTCCTTTGTCAAAATAATGAGTCTGACTGTGATCTCTAAGGCACCTTTTAGTTCTTTCAATTTGTGCCTCTGGCCTCTGGATCTGCATGTCAGAATCCTGCACCTCAGGCTTGTGTTAAAGCAAAAATAAAGTTGGTTCCTGTTCTATAAGAGTGAGTACAAGAGGCTTGCCTCCTGAGACGAGGATTACTCCAATTCTCCAGTCCATGTACCCAGGGGCATAATTGCATCTGCTAACTAGCTAACTACCTGGCCCTCATCTTCGGTCTCATTTTTGATTTTCCTCTCTGTTTGACAGACACCTGGCTTTGGTTTTCCTTCTGGAATTATTCCCCTCCTCC
This sequence comes from Equus caballus, assembly GCF_041296265.1. Taxonomy (NCBI): domain Eukaryota; kingdom Metazoa; phylum Chordata; class Mammalia; order Perissodactyla; family Equidae; genus Equus; species Equus caballus. The sequence continues at coordinate 85,678,026 of NC_091691.1, forward strand.
ACTCCCATCTATTAAAAAAAAATTATCTTGCCTGCTGGCTCAGGTTTCCAATCCTGGAGTTTAATTGGAGCCCATGTTAGGAAGAGCAACTGTATTAACTGGTTGCTAGGAGGAAAGGATCTAATTAAACCTTGTACGGATTAATAGATCTTGAATTGGATATAATTTGGAGTAACATCGCATAGGTGATTACCTATTCTGCTCACTAACAAATTCATTTGTACTGGCAGTCATTGTAGGGAACCAATTTTCTTTCTTTTTCTGCACAATTAGCATTCTTGAAAGATTCCTCTACACAATCTTGCTTGGGTATAGTAAAAATCAGCCTTGGTATCTTCTACCACTGGAAGCTGAATTTTACTCAACTTTGCATCAAAGTAGGTGGTTTTAAAGGGGCTTGTACAAGAGACTAGTTTTGTCTAATATTCTTTTTATCTTTCACTGATGTAGAGAGGAGGCCCAACAAGGGAAAAAACTAGATGTGATTAAATAAATTATCATAGAAAGCAATTTTTTAAACCAACCATTCTTGATAAACACTTGAGATTTAATTGTATGTTTATTTCATATTAGCTCATTATTATTCATACATTGGGATTGTTAATTGGATGTAACTGATTCAATTTAAGATTTATTACCATTATTTTTCATCATTATTGAATAATTTAATAAATTTTTAATAAAATTAATGAAATAATGATTTAATAATCATTTTCATCATTATTTAAACCCTCAATAGAACAAGTAATCCTCGACTTGGAATTTTTCGTAAGGTCTTTCTATAAAAGTTGAATCTATGGAAAAGAGCTAAGTTTTAATTTTCAACGGCAATGAAAAGCTTTGGAAATACAGATCATTATTCTGATCAGTACAACCACAACTTCCTGTTCTGAGAGGAATGCGGAAGCAGCTTTGCATGAGTAGTTTGAGTACTCGTTAAGACTTTCCGGGTGACCACAGGAAGTATTATAGGTACTAAAGTCATTCAGAGTGCTTCACATTAGATTCTAATTTGCCTCTCTGACTTAGGATTGAGTAGTGCAAAATGCACACGTATTTTGATTTCGGAATGGTTCAGAATTAAAAATGTCATGCTTTTGAAGGGAAGGCCTTGACTCTCGCCAAGGTACTTTAGAATTCCATCACTGGTCTGCATTCCTGCTGGGTTGCTCAGGAAGTCATGGCAGCTTCCTGTGCTCTGCTTTCCCCACACTCCTGACTATGAATACACAGCTTCCTTACAAGGCACCAGCACAGTAATGTAGAGTATGAACTTTGCAGTTGGAACAGGTGGATGTGAATTCTGCCAACTCTATTTACCAACTATGCACCTTTGAAATGCTGCTTGACCTCTCTGAGCTCCAGATATCTCATAAGAAAAACAAAGATAGTAATACATAGCTCCATCATAAGCTTGATGTGTGTGTGATAAATAAGATAAAATGTAGTGTCTCGAATCTTGTAGGGCCTCTACAAATGACAGTTACTATTATTTTATTCGTAGAAAATCTGACGATGGTACTCCTTGACATGGAAGACCCAGTCTAATTATCCTGTATTACGACAATGATCCTAGCCTGCTGTGAAGCAATAATCTGAGCATGAAACCCAGCAGAGTTAATCATCATTGCTAGACGATTTTCTCCCTTATTAGAAATTCGATCCCTGGGATCACCTAGGGGGCATCCGAAACAAAGACTGAGGTTAGAAACTCATAGGTTAGTTTGATTTCGAAAATGGCCAAGTTATAAACAACTTTATCAACTTATAAATACCAAAAAAAACCCAAATTTTAAACAGCTGTTTACTCCCTTGGCCTTTTAAATTTTTTTTATCATAATTTAACAAACTTTGCCGTTAACAACAAAACAAACTATGCTTTGCATGAAGTTTGCTTGTTAAGTTACTGTTTTTCCTAAATAGTACTATGATTAATGCAATATTACAAGGTGAAGAAAGTCAAAATAAAAATAAACATTCACATCCATTCAAGCACAGAATTGTGAGAGACATTGCCTTGATAGACCACTTTTTAAATTACTATTTTATAGAGTAAATTCATTTGAGAAGTTGATTGTTAATCTCTTTAAATTACATGTTATCTTATGGATAAAGCATCTGCAATAAAGTATCTGTCCATAAAAATATTAAGGTAATGACCCAGTGCAATGAAACACATTGACAACTCTAGGTTATCCAAAATCTGTTTTCTTTCTTTGACCTTTCCTTTGGAAGAGAGGACTATATATACATGTATTTTATTTTTTTTGAGGAAGATTAGCCCTGAGCTAACTGCTGCCAATCCTTCTCTTTTTGCCGAGGAAGACTGGCCCTGAGCTAACATCCGTACCCATCTTTCTCCACTTTATATGTGGGGCGTCTACCATAGCATGGCATGCCAAGTGGTGCCATGTCCGCACCCAGGATCCGAACCAGCGAACCCTGGGCCACTGAAGCGGAACGTGCACACTTAACCGCTGTGCCACCGGGCCGGCCCCTAGAGGACTATACTTTTAAACCAAAAATTGGAGTACTGAATGGACAGTGAATTTTTGTACTATATGTGAATGTGAGAGATATGCTGGGAAGCATAATTGGATGAAGAAATTTCTAGGATATTTCTGGTCATGGGACAAATGCTATGTAAAATATTTTACATCAAGATTATAGTAGAAAATCCAGGGCATGTGTATTGCCATCCCTCTTGTAGGTCATACAAATTTACAATCAAGTGGTTATCCTATACCTATACATTATTTACCCTTTGAAATATGGTTCCTGTATTTTTTTTACATACGTAATTTATTACAAAGAGAATACATCAACGTTTAATAGATTTTCTAGAAAAACGAAAAATGGTTATCTGTTCATGGAAAAGGTATTTTTTTTTTATTGCAGTAACATTGGATTATAACATTACATAGCTTTCAGATTACATTGTAATATATTTCGAGTTCTGTGTAGATTACATCATGTTCACCACCCAAAAACTAATTATAGTCCCTCCCCTCACATGTGAGCCTAATCACCCCGTTTGCCCTGCCACCCCCTTCCCCTATGGTAACCACCAATCCAATCTCCATTGCCATGTGTTTATTTGTCACTGTTTTTATCTCCTACTTATGAGTGAGCTCATGTAGTATTTGACTTTCTCCCTCTAATTTCACTCAGCGTAATACCCTCAAGTACCATCCATGTTGTCACCAATGGCCAGATTTCATCATTTCTTATGGCTGAGTAGTATTCCATTGTGTATAAATACCACATCTTCTTTATCCATTTGTACTTTGATGGGCACCGAGGTTGCTTCCAAGTCTTGGCTATTGTGTGTAATGCTGCAGTGAACATAGGGGTGCACGTATCTTCATGCCTTTGCGTTTTCAAGTTCTTTGGATAAATACCCAGCAGTGGGATATCTGGATCGTATGGTAGGTCTATTCTTAATTTTCTGAGGATGTGCCATAGTGCTTTCCATAGTGGCTGCCCCAGTTTGCACTCCCACCAGCAGTGAACAAGGGTTCCCTTCTCTCTACCTCCTCTCCAACATGTGTTGTTTCCTGTCTTGTTAATTATAGCCATTCTGAACAGAGTGAGGTGATACCTCACTGTAGTTTTGATTTGCATTTCCCTGATAGCTAATGATGTTGAGTATCTTTTCATATGCCTGTTGACCATCCGTATATCCAAAATATACAAAGAACTCATACAGTTCAACAACAAAAAACCAACAACCCAATTAAAAAATGGGCAAAAGATCTGAACAGAGATTTCTCCAAAGAAGGTTCCTGTATTTTTTAAAAATCAGCATAATCAGTAGCTAAAAGAGTAGTGCTGAAGATGATAATTTTTCAGTAGGTGCCGATATCCACACATAATGTATTTCAAATAAATTATCTTTACTTTTAATTTCAAGGTATCTATATGTATTTACATACATATATATGACTAAATTATATACATGACAAAGTTATATATGTATATGACTAATATATAAATAATACATATACTTAATATGTACATTAAATATTTATAAATAATTTAGTTTCCAAAGTAAAACAAAGGATACTTGAGCATTTGAAAGCTTCAAATAGTTAATACAGCTTATACTTGCTGATTATTTAATTTCATAAAATGTTCTTCCTGTATCTTCAAAGTATTAACCTGTGTCCAGGAATCATCAGAACTGAATCACTGGCAAAAATATTAAAGAATGGTATCACTCAGTCTTGGCCAGCGTGCAGGGAAATCATCATTTTCATAAGCTTTTGGTCAAAGTGTAGTTTCAGAAGCAATTTAGCTGTATGTATCAAGAATTTTAAATGAATGCACTACCTGTGATTACTTTTTAGGATGTATTCCAACAAAGCGTGTTGTTGGGTCAGACAGAATGGTATAGACAAGGTTGTTCACCCCAGTACTGCATTAACAATTAACAATATTGCATTAACAAAAATTTGGAAAAGACTCAAAAATATCAAAATGCTTAAATAAAGTAGAGTGGACTCATTCAAGGAACTCCTGTTGGCTATTTAAAATATGATGTAGATGTATAGTTGACATAATTGCTCACTGCATATTTTTAAATTAAAAAAATCAAGTTACAAGACTGCATAAGATGATCCCATTTTAAAAATTATTATCATACTATTATTGTCATACATGGGATGACAAGTTATCTCTTTGTGGTGGGGTTGGCTATAGAGGATGGTAAGAGTTAAGTGTAACAGGAAACACTCTAATTCCTGGATTGGACAATATATATCTCTATCAATCATGATTGATCTCACTTTAAATTTATAATGCGCCACCCATATAGGCCCTGCAGTCCCACTTGAGTTTCCCAGTCAGTTCACTCTCCCACTTTCCCATAAACTCTTCAAACTGCCTTGCTCTCATGAAACCTTCAATAGGTCCTCTTTCCTGTCCTCCTATCCGCTGCTGATAACCTTATAGTTCCCTAGAAATCGTAAGCAATTCATCTTTAAACTGTCATTTACGCTCATTGTCCCCTCTTCTCCTTCTCTATTTTCTGGAACCCTCTCTAATCAGGCTTATATCCCCATAGCCATGCTTGCCAAAGTCACCAACGACTGCCCTCCAACCCACGGCCATTTCTCAGTTCTTGTCTTACTTACTTTCTTAGCAGTATTTGATACATAGGTCATCCATTTTTTCTTGAAACATTTTCTTCATTTGACTTATTATATGTCACTCTCTTTTTGGGTTCTCTCCTATTTCACTGACTGTTTCTTCTTAATCACTATTAGTGGATCCTCTTTGTCTTCCTGCCCTTTAAATTTTGCAAATCTACCAGGATCAGAACTCATTTTTCTTCTCTTCTCTGTCCACGATTACTAAGTGACCTCATCATATGATAATTAGTTTTATAAATAAATATTTATAATTTTGTGTTGCTCCCTCCTCTTCAACGTCTCACTTAGCTCTAGACTAACATGTCTCACTTCCTATTTGGATATCTATAGACCTGTCAAATTTAACATTTCCAAAAGGAAACCCTCGATATGAATTTTCATTCCCCCATCCCATCTCCATACACACGCATGCCACACCTTGTCCTCATGCAATCTTTCCCACCGTAATAAGTGGAAACTCCAACTCATCTGTTGGTCCAGCTTAAAAAAATGGAATCATATTTGACTCCCCACTTTCTCTTACATCTCACATCGAATCCAGGAGAGACTCCTATTGGCTCTACTCTAAAAATGTTTCCCTAATCGGACCTCTTCTCTCTCCCTCCACTGTTACCAATCCAGTCTAAGTGCCATCGTCTCTCTACTGGATTACTGCCAAAAGAATCCCAACTGGTGTTTTTTGGCCTTTTCCATCCTATAGCCTTTTCTTAGCACAGCAATCAGTTTGATCCTTTTAAAATGAAAGACAGTTCATCTCACTTCTCCACTCAACTACCTCTCCTGGCTCCGTCTATCTCAGTCAAGATAAAAGACAAAATCCTGAAAATGCCTCTAAGGTTCTGTGCTATCGAGTCTCCTGTTAACCTCATTGACCTCATCTTCGCCTCTTCTCCTTTTGCTCCCTCCAGTCCGCTCATCCTGACCTCGCGTGGTTCCCTGAACACATCAAGGAAGCCTGGACATCAGGGCTTTTGCTGTTTGTTCTCCTAGAATTCCCCCACCCCACCCCTTCCAGATAGCTACAAAACGTAATTCCTCACTTCATTCTGGTCTCTACTCTAATATCATCTTATTAGAAAAGACTGTCTTGACCACCCTATGTGAAATGGCACTACTCTCCCTCCATCACAATCCTCCTTACCTTAGCAAAACTTCATAGCTTGCCATCACCTGACATAGTTTATATTATTTATTTATTGTCTATCTTCCCCAACTAGAATGAAAACTACATGAAAGCAAGAACTTGGCATGTTTGGGTCATTGCTATATGCCCCATTTTGAAGTTGTAATCTGCTTATCCATCCCTGAGGCCAGATCACCTGGAGTTTGGCCCCTACCCCAAACCAAGAACTCCATGTGGATAGGCTCTGCCTGAGTGCACCAGCAGGACCCGTCAGCCAAAGGTGACCCTGAGCCCTGTCCCCGGCAGACTGGGCTACCAGCTTCCCTCCGGCAAGTCTTGGGGGTCATATCCACTCCCGGGGAATATCCTCTCCTCAAGCCTCATAAACAATCCTTGGCTGAATTAAAGTTTCTAAGTAAATATTTTTTAAAATGTGTCTAGAATGTCACTAGAAATGTGGTAGTAATAATTACACAGCAATTATTTTTAAACAAAATTGACTAATATTATTAACTAAACATTTGAAGAATCACATTAAAACATAATAATGTAACTAGAGAGCTACAATAACAACTGGTTTTGGAGATGTCTAGAAGGCAACCTGGACAATAACTATAACGTTGTATAGTGTATTTTGAGCAAGGATCATCCTTAGAAGACCCATGTAGCATTCTACATCTTTCTGGTGAGCTGGAGTTTATAAACTCAAAGATTCCCTGGGAGGAAAGTTTGGATCAGATTCACAAATTTAAGTTTATATACTTTTTTTTGAGGAAGATTTAGCCCTGAGCTAACATCTGCTGCCAATCCTCCTCTTTTTGCTGAGGAAGATTGGCCCTGAGTTAACATCTGTGCCCATCTTCCTCTACTTTATATCTGTGGGATGCTTGCAATAGCATGGCTTGATGAATGTTGTGTAGGTCCGTGCCCAGGATCCAAACTGGTGAACTCTAGGCTGCTGAAGCAGAGTGTGCAAACTTAACCACTGGGCCACCAGGTCAGCTCCAACTTTATATACTTTAATGTGAAGAAAAACAAACTTTTAAAAAAACTTTTCTGTGTAATTCACTGTTTTCATTTGGAAATATTTATGGTAATTTTTGACAACGGAGTCAACTTAATACATTCATCAAAAAACCTTTAGTAAATAAATGTTACTTGAAGAAATCATACATTTATGGATGTGTTTAGCTTTGAGCTGTGATGAATGTGACGGGTTTATGATCTGGGTTGGTTATAAGATGATTGATACTTTTGTTTGGGGGAAAATACAAACTTTTAAGAATAAATGCAAACTACGGTTGCAGCAATACATCAATTTGGAGTGCTGAAATCACTTGGAGGAATATGTAAACAATGCCAACTTAGATATAAAAATAGAATAGTTGAGAAGATGTGATTAAGTGGAAATTTATATTCATCATCATCAACTCAAATTTATGTGAGATCGTAAAACTGAGTGGACCTGTGTGATGTTTGCTATATCCTGAGTCCTAATTCCACATATTCAGCAACTAAGAAATTTTATTTTAACTTAAATATGATCTGGGAAAGATTTTATTACTTTTATCGAGTTTCTCGCTCACCAATATCTCAGAAGAAGTAAATCTGGGAAAGTTCTCCGTGGTTTCATTCGGGTTAGAACCGCATACTCTTGATTATTTGCATAGGTCACCTTTTTTTTTCTTTAATATGTTACGCTGATACCTTGTATGTAAATCCCTGGTTGAACGACTGATGACCATCCTTTAGAATAATTCCAAATTGTGTTCAGTTCATCCCTGAAAATTAACTAGGTTTGTGATCTTGAACAACCTATAGTACTCAGTTTCCTAGTGCAAAACGTGTGTCATAAAAGCGTCAGAGGGTTGTTTTCAGGGATGAAATGAGATTAATATAGTAAATATTTAAATGAAATTCAGCTATACTTTTCTTTAATTAAATTAATTTGCCATTTTGTATATGAGTTATAGTAGATTTTCAACACAAGGGTTAATTTATTTTCCTCAAAATCCCTCATGGAACCAAAGATTCTAAGGCTTATATCTGATATCTAATTTTGTCCCTGGACGTTAAAATATTGTGCTATATCTTATGCTTTTTAAAGAAGAACATACAAATTGAGTTTGAGTTTAAGACGGTAGAAAGCTAGTTGACCTCTTTTTGCCATTTCTAATTGACTATGAAACGCTTTTGAAAGCACAAAGAGATCTAAGGGAAATTTTGCTTTCTACCGTGAGGGCTTCATTGGTATTGGTTTAGCCCAATTGCCATAATTTCTATAAAACCGGAAAATAAATACAGGTTTAGGCAACAGGCAAAGCAGGACTGTGATACCTGAGCGAAGAGAAACTCACCAAGTGAGCCCCGTGATCAACCCAGGTCCGGGTCTGGGAGTAATTTCCTGACTGCAGTGCAGGGAGCTAGAGCCCAAATAGAATGCTCTACTGATCATGTAGAAATCAGATTATGGGGCTACTGAAGCAGCTGGAATCTGGGGATAGGGTACCAGAGAGGGGAAATCTCCACAGAGGAGAGCATGCAGAAGTCTGTGTGTGGATTAATTCGTAAGTCCTCATCTGAAAGTTGGACAGTGCACATGCAGAGAGAGGTGACTAGAAGCTTACCAAAGAACGGTGGCTAAACATAAAGAGGTAAACAGAAAACTGGGAAGGTCTGCATTAATCAGTGAGCCAGTATTTTCCAAATGACCAATGTAGAACGTTACAGAATCACGCTTGGGTAAAAGATCCACTCAAAGTACATGATAGACCAATGGAATTTTATGTTACAGAGTATGAAAATTCTTTTATATGGTTTCAGATTGAATATTGCGAATAACCCTTAAGATAATTTGACCATTTGTCAAGTTTTGGGTAGTAATAAGGAAGAATATCCACAATTATCTAAAAGAGCTATTAAGTGCACTTACCATTTCTAACTACAAATTAGTGTGACAGCACATTTTCTTCATGTTGTAACAGATTGATTTCAGAAGGACAAATAAAAGCCAGATTATCTTTTACGAAGCTAGACATTAATTACATTTGAAAAAATGTAAAGCAATGCCATTCTTCTCACTATTTTAAAAATTATTTTCAATAATAACGTGTTATTTGTCTAACATGTATTGGGAGTATTATTGTTATTTTAAATGACAAATATTTCAAAACATTCTCAGCTTTAATTTTTAAAAGTAAATAGTGATAGATAAAACTCACATAAACAAAACTCTTTGGGGTCCTCAAGATTTTCAAAGATTATAAAAGGTTGTTGAGACCAAAACTTTTGAGAATGGTTGGTAAATGGATGCTTTGAATTGACACCATTCACTACCACTAAATGACAAATTTGAAACTTATACCCAAGCTCAAAACCATCTGAGGAAGTCCAGACAATATTTTCATGACACATATAATAAAACAGATCCAAGGTATTGGAGAAGATAAAAATGTACAATGAGAGGCCACAAGAGTACCAAAAATGGAGCACAGTTATCAAGAAAAGATTTGAAAACATCACTTCTATTTAAATTAGATAAATTAACACACATAAAATGATAATATATTCTAAGTTTCATATTTCACTGTTAAAAGGAGTTCACTGTATATCACTACAAACTTCAGCAAATGAGAATAGGCAATAAAGTATAAAGTGTATTTTGCTTTCCTTGTGCAGATGAAAAAGTGTCCAGAACTGAACTGATCAGCTTTTCATACCTTATACTAACACTCTTTGATGCTTATTCTTGGCATTTTATTTGACCAATGGGCAATATTAAGATTTATTAGCCCCAAATTCGCGGAGCATAGAGTTTTAGCCTAGAGGGCTAAAACCAGATAAATTTTTACATTTTTTAACAAAAGTCGTAAAGTAATTTATAATAGTCAGAGTTGAAAGATTTCAAGGGAAAAAAAAGAGCAAAGAAAGATCTTGAATAAGATTTCTTAGTTTCCTCCATTATTTTTTTCTTTTTCATATGTTCTTAGTAATTCAATTTAACAGTGAAAATGCACATGACTATGAACAGCATGGGTCAGTGTTGCCCTCTTCTTAAGTTACTATCTATGTCCTACAATTCCCTGAACAAAAAGAATCTATCCTTTTATGATCACGGATTTGGACCAGTAAGACCCTCGGTGCAGTGGCAACACAGAGATTCCGTTGATCGTGAACCAGTTGATGTCCCAGCAGGTCACTCACTGCCCTTCTGCATCAAGAGCAGTGTGGTACCTGTAGCACCTCACAGTGTAATTCTTCATACAGCAGGGCTGACATATGGACTTGTCATTGACCATCACTTGTGGTTTCTTAGCCATAACAGAAGCAATCAAAGCAGCAGAAGTGCTTCCCATTCCAGGCTTGGTTTTCTGCCTACATATCATTGCAGCCAGTACTTTGGAGTGTCTCACTGTCACAGTATATTCTACTACGCTATATATTTTCATTATTTCAGGACTAAATCATGACAATGAAGAGTTTTCAGCAAGTGTTATAAATAAAACAAGCTTGGTACCACTATTTGTCATACTCAGCCATCTCACATCATTTAACTCATGAAGCTTATGGAGATGGTTGCATCATAAAAAACAATTTAACAACAAAAACAGTAAATGAAACAGAAGCAAAAATTTAAAAAATATTGTATACATTTTGTCTATATGGAAGAATCAAAGACTTACTCCTAGATGTATCTAGGAGAAATTTTTAAATTTTAAGGATAGAAAAGGAAGTGCCAGAACAAAAATCAGACACAAACACATAGGCACACACAAACACAGACTGGTTGCAAAAAAAGAAATATAAGCCTTTCTTAGACTATTACATTACAAAACTAACAGATGAACATAAAGATGCAATAGATGGTTTTTATAGGACACATTGTGACTCAAAACATCTCTAGCTCATCAAGTTGAGATTATCGTGTGATGTAATATAAAGATATTCCCAGTTATTCAAAGACTTAGATAATGGATTACTCCTATTATCTTCAGGAAAACAACAGCAGCCATGACACTGCATAGATTGGATAAAGATAGAGATATAGAAATGCAAATATTGGCAGAGATATAGAGGTAGACTCAGATGTAGATATAGCCATAGATACAGGCACAGGGACAGGTATAGGTATAGATAAAGACATGTACGATAGCTGCCTGGGAGATGAAGAGCTTTACATTATCCAACAGTTAAAAAAAAAACTGGAAAACAGTTCAGACAGTGAAAGACAGAGAGAATAGAAAGTAAGGAATCATAAAGTATCCAAACAGCACAAGACAGTGAAATGAGAGGAGTAAGACCAAATATATTCTTTTAAAAATTGTGTGAAAGGATGAAGCTTTTCTGTTAAAAGACAAATGTTGTTAGTTTCAAATAACAAAATCTAGATATTTGGTAGTTTACCAAGAAACATTCCTCACATAAAATGCTACAGAAAGTTAGCATAAAACCTATCTTTGTAATGTAAGATGTTAATAATAGGAGAAACTGGGTTTGGGGTAAACGGGAACTCTTCGTACTAGTCTTGTAATTTTTCTGTAAATCCAAAATTGGTCTAAAATTAAAGTTTTTTAAAAAGTAGAATTCTACACTATATATGAGTTTCAACTTGCTGTTGTTTTGTATAACAATATGCTGTAAAATGTTTTCCTATGTTAACACATATAGATTTATATTATTATTTGTAATACCTTATGCAATGTAATCCAGTAATTCATTATGCGATATAATAACATTTATTTTAGAAAACTCTTTCCTGAGTTTTATACATCTGAAACAAAGTTATGATGAAATATCTTGCACAAGCATTTTCTGCTCTGGTAGTTTGGAAGGATACAGATCAAAATGTCATAAGTACTATGGATGGATGAAAGGTCAAAAATAATGCTTATTTTATGTTTATAATTTTACATAGTTTCTCAATTCTTTGTGATTTTAAGATGATTATTTTTATAATCAAAAGGATCTGTGATAAATTTTTTCTTACAGCCACGTATAAATATGAGTTATTTTGTTTATGAAATGAAATATACTGTATAATAAAAGTAGTCCTATATTGAAAAAGTAAAATAGGCAAGTGCTTTAGCCTCATATAACATTGTGTCAAATGTATTAAACAAAACCTATTAGAAGATGATCTACACTTGGCAACTACTACTGGTTTTCTCATTTAATTCTGTGTATTTCCATGTAGTGCAAGCAGGCACATAACAAACAACTGAATTGAGGATCTGGATAAAAATTTCATATAATTGATTTAATAACTATATACCGAAAGCCTTCTTTCAAGAGCTAAGAGCATTCATTAAATTTGATGACATATTAAGTCACAGATACAAAACATCTATAAAATCTTGAAAAGCTGAAATAATAAAAACCAAGCTTACACACGACGTCAATAGCAACACATCAGTTGTTTCAATATCTTGTACATAATTCATATTGTTTATATGGGAATAGGCTCAGAAGTTTTTAAAGAAATAGTAAGCAAATTATCTTTCTTTTGAGGAATCTGTGTGAAGCTATCGCTGGACAGAAATATTTTGGGGTGTGTGTGCCAGTTATCAATTTATTGCCTCCCAGCTCCAAATACAAACTTTTTATACCTGCTCTGTGATAAAGGCTAGACTTCCTTTAAGTATTTTTTCTTTACAGTGAGAACAGTGTTAAACTTTCTGAGTAGAGGGCGCTGGAGGAAGTTTGCAAGAAGAAGGAGTTTCTCTTGCTGATGCCAACAGTTACACGCTTGGTCTGCAGTGTGGGTGGAAAATGTCTGGTGTCGCTCAGCCTCAGCTATGCACCCAGATGTGTGGTCCCTTAGTGACCTTGCTGCTCCAACCCACCCTAGTGATCACCTTCCAGCAGCCCTCAACACAGACAATGTATGCTCCAGGCCTCCCACCTGCACTGGCACCCCTATTCCCTTTGCACAATCATGAACTCAACCATGAGGTAAGGCTCACCTATAACCCAGAGAGCTACACCACAGCAGCTTGGGCTCAGGCCAACCAGTGGACCTCTGTGAAATCCCATGGGCTGCAACCACAGCTGTTCCAAGGAAGTCTGATTCTAACATTGGGAAGAGGATCTCCTTTCAAGATTTTCCTCCGTTGGGTATGCTCCCTCAGCCTTTGCACACTATACAGAGTTCTCTTACATTTAACAGTTACTCTTTCATCACAGTTTATTAATTATTTATATTTAACATTCCCTGTTTAAATCACTGTGCAGTTTTTGTCTCCTGATTAGACCCAGACTGATACCTGTGGCTGTCTTGCTTTTGGTATTTTCAGTGGACTCTGTGATAACCACTGGGCTGTGTTACTTTAACCACAGCATTTTTTTTAACAGCTTTATTGCAGTATAATCGACATATAAACATTGTATATGTTTAAGGTGTACAACTTGATGTCTTGATACATATACCTTGTGAAATGATCACCACAATCAAGCTAATTGTAATATCCATCACCTCCAAATAGTTGCCATTTCCTTTTTTGTGTGATGAGAAGACTTAAGAACTATCCTCTTAGCAAACCTCAAGTATACAATACAGCATTATTAACAATAGTCCCCATGCTGTAATTAGACCTCAACAACTTACCTTCCACAACTGAAACTTGGTACCCGTTGACCAAAATCATCCTATTTCCCTTCCTTCAAGTCCCTAGCAACCGCCATTCTATTCTCTGCTTGTATGAGTTTGACTATTTCAGACTCCACATATAAGTGAGAGCGTGCAGTATTTGTCTTTTTAAAGCGAGATGCAAAAACGACCACAGTAAAACATATTGATCAGAAGATATATTTTGAATTAATTACCTATTGAAGTTTATTTTCTTCTACTCCCTAAATTTCAATCAGCTTTAATTTCACACGTTTCTCAGTCGGCAGGAATCTCAATTTCAACCTCCTCACATTTCCACCCACAAATATTGCGTTCAGGGTCTCCGGGGGAGGGGTGGGGCTGTGTCGAGAAGACTCTTATGGCAGTAAATCTTCTATTATTTTCTAGGATATTATTTCAATATTTTCATCATCTCTGTGGCATTTCAGAACTGGTTGAATATAAGCCCTGATTATTTTCAATATTCTCCCTGTAGGGAAGTATATGAATTTGGAGCAAGAAGCAGAAAGATGCTGAAGTTTACACTTGTTCAACACACCTCAAATATGTGGTCAAATAATACACAAGAAAACCTAATGAGCAGTAAAGGAAATAAAAGAAAATATCTGTCCAGATAAAATCTTCTCTCATAGCCATTTTGAAATTACAACATATTTATATTTTCTAAAATTTAGTCTTTATAAATTTTCTGAGAAGCCAATACGTATTTTCCAGTAGAAGATTTTTAACTGTCTCATAAGAGCACAGGAAACCCTGACCTATACAACCACGCTCTTTATTTATCCTTCTGGAATCCAAAAACATCAAGTACTTAGTATATAGAACTCAGGCAACTAAAAGAAAGAAAAGCTGTGCTGTCTAGTAGAAAAAATTGGTGCTTATAAGATAAAAGTTATTGGTGATTTGCTATCCTTAATTCAGAAATTTCTTTGTCTAAAGTTGGAAAGCAGAAAAAAAGTGATTGCATTATCAAGAATTAGATTCACAATCACTCATTTTTATATCTTCAGATCAGATTACTGAGAGTCAGAAAGCTGATTCATTGGAAGAAACCCATAAAGGACACAGACCTCTCTTACTAAGGGAATGTCAGTCTCTCCTCTTCCAATATTCAGATATTGCCCTTTGTTGAACTGAAGATTCTGGTAAGTTCATAAAAAGTGAGAAAACTTATTCTATTCATGAGGTTTCCACTACGTACTTCAGTTGAAATGAACTAAAGGCCACTTTGTCACTGACATAAAGCAACCAATAAATCAAGCACCCAGAAATAAAGTGTACATTTCAAATAATGTTATCTATCACACATTGTTTCAAAAGTCAAGATTGTTAGCAGTAGATGAAAAATCAGTCAGCAGGCAGTCACCAATGGGCATGTTTTTGGACTCAAATGTTACCCTCATGCTCTGCCCTATTAACTCATGCCCGCTATTTCCTGGAATTGTGTAACAGCTATATATTTCTTGCCTTGTGAATGTGGTTTGCGAGGTGTCATCACATAGCATTCCCCAAAATTCAATCTTAGTGCCATCAGTTTCACCACATTAGACTGAATAAAACAGTTTCTGCTGCTGCTTCTCCTACTGCTTTATCCATGTGCATTACCAAAGGGTGATATGCCCCATTTGTGACTATATCCACTTATATAAGCCATTAGCCATAGAGAAAAAAGTGGTTAGAATCTTAACATGGTCCAATTTACTCACTTCATGGACTTTTAGTTCCCTGCAAACATAAAAATGTTTCCCTTATAAAAATATTTGTAAAGTTTAGAGAGGCAAGGCTTTTTTCTTATCACTGACACTTTTCACAGAGTTTTCAATTTCTTTCAACTTTCAAGGTGCTCCTACCGTAAGGGTAAATGATTCAGGCAATCACGGTGGCTTAACAGAATGAGTGGCTGAATTCATATAGGTCAGAACACTGACCACCCATCCATATATATATATATATATACAACCACCTCTTTCCTATGACAACACCACTGGACACTAAAAGTATGCTCCCCTTTAATAATGTGGGCATTAGAATGCTTTGGAATTAGGCAAACCAGGATTTTAATCCAAACTCCACCACTTACTAACTTACTTACATGAGCAGCCACATCTCCCTTGGGGTTCATCTTTAAAGTGGTAAAAGTGGCACCACTCTTGCAGAGCTGTTTTGGGGGTTAAATGAAATAATAAGGCATGTGAAAGATATTTTCCTCTAAGAAGTGGTGGTAAATTAGACAACGTGCCAGTGCATCAGTAACACCACAAACAATGTATCCATCTTATCTCAATAGCAATGAACCATAGCCAGTTCCCACAGGCCATTTCTTCTGTTCTGCACTGGTTGATGCACAAATATTTGGCATATTCTGATAATTACTATTAATTAAGAAGAATAAAGATAGGAAATTGAGTTCCTACTGTGTGCTAGGCATTGCTGAAAGCTTTTTCTATTGAGTCCACTTATAATGAGATTCCATGACTTTGCTTTATTAATTGTATTACATTACAATTAACGTAATTTGTTGTCAAGAGAACTCCAGCAATTCATGAGGAAGAAGTACTTTTCATTTCTTTATGGTCTTCAGCTTGCCTACACATGGTACATGCTCAGAAAAGATCCTGGAAAAGTCCTGGGAGGTGGCAAGATTTCAGGCTGTGCTCTCCTCTCCTCTCGAGAACCTTCCAAATAGAGAAAACCAAGGTGTGACATAAACATGAGTGACCAGGGCTGGAGTTTGCATAGCTACCAGGCAAAGTTCAGTGGCATCCCAGTGACATTTCTGTCCCCTGTAATTTGGGGAACATTTTCACCGTCCATCCACCTTCTTGCCCTTGAATATCACATTATATCATTGGCATATATTCAAATACAATGATTATTTTGTGTCAGTTTAGTGGAAGGGTTCATTTTTGGATGAAAATAAATATAACCCCCACACATTGTCCAGTTGAGTCACAGAATATTATACGAATTTGTATTTTTCCTTATTGAATTGTGTTTCTTGGTTTCTATTAAAAAAGAGAAAATTCTAAAATACAAGGTGGAGATCTCATACATTACATTGTATGACCTTTACTGTTAACTAATAGTTATTTAATACTGATAAATATTGTTATCTAAAGAATTGATGATTTAGTTTTTATTGTTGCATATGTTCATTAGAATGTGAAAGAATAAATATCAATGTTTCCAGCCCAACATTAGATGGCCAAAATGGCTCCTGTCCCATTACAAATAATAAAATGTTGAATAAGATATAAAAATAAACACTTAAAACATCTAGCTGAGTTGTAAAAAAAAAAAAAAAAAAATTTTGAGTGCTAGAAATAGATAAGGAACTCAAGAGGGTCAGATCACGAGCTGATGATGATGTGACCCCTGAAAGTGGGAAGAGGAGGCAGCAGGATCAGATGTAAACCCTAGAAGCTGGAGCAAAGATTCTGACTCCACCCAGGGCCTTGGACAAATAAGTCTTGGAACTAGATCTGAGAACCCTAAATAAAGCCATAAGGCTAAGACATTGAGGTGCTGCCTTTTCTGTGAAAATGAAACTGGAAAAAAGTATTCCCACCAGCCTAGAGAAGCTGAAAGGAAGCTTGTAATTTGCCTGAGATACAGGCTGACATTGGGAAGGAGGATGCCTTCTAAAATTGAAAACTCAAAAAAATGTGACACATATGAGCCACTTTCAAATTCATACTATCAATCAAAATAGCACATTTTATTAATAGAGTAAAACAGAGAAAACACATGATAATCTCAAAATGCAGAAAAAGCATTTGATGAAATCCCAAACGCTTTCTTAACAAAAACAATGAACAAACTAGGCATAGAAGAGAACGTCCTCAAACTAATAAATGTCATCTACAAAAACTAATATAATTCTCAATGGTGGAAGACTGAATGTTTTCCCACCTAAATTAGGAGCGAGACTAGGCTGTCCACTCTCCCACTTCTATTCAACAATATACTGGAAGGATCTGGTCAGGGCAAGAAGAAAACAAACAAAAGGCATACAGATGGGCAAGAAAAAAGTTACACTATCTCTATTTTCAGGTGACATGACGTGATCTTGTCTATAGAAAATATCAATGAGTCTACCAAAAATATCTATAGAAAATATCAATGAGTCTACCAAAAATATCTATTAGAACTGATAAAAGAATTCAGCAAAGTAGCAGGATACAAGATCAATATGTAAAAATCAGTTCTATTTCTCTACAATAGCAATCAACAATCCAAAAATAAAATTGAGAAAATGATTAAATTTACAGTGGTATCATAAAGACTAAAATACTTGGAAATAAATTTAACAGAATAAGTGCAAAATTTTACATTGAAAACTACAAAAACCTCTTGAAAGAAATTGAAATAGACTTAAACAAATGGAAAGATGTCACATGTTCATGGATTGAAAGACTTAATATTGTTCAGATGCTCCCAAACTTACCTCCACATTTAATGAAATCGCTATTAAAAAATTCTGGTTGGTTTTTGCTGTTGTTGTTGCAGAAATTGGCATTCAGATCTTAAAATTCACATGGAGGGCAAGCCTGGTGGCGAAACAGTTAAGTTTGCACGTTCTGCTTCGGCGGCCCGGGCTTCGCCAGTTCAGATCCTGGGTGCAGACATGGCACTGCTTGTTAAGCCATGCTGTGGCAGGCGTCCCACATATAAAGTAGAGGAAGGTGAGCACGGATGTTAGCTCAGGGCCAGTCTTCCTCAGCAAAAAGAGGAGGATTGGTGGGAGATGTTAGTTCGGGACTAATCTTCCTCGGAAAAAAATACAGAACACATGGAAAGGCAAAGAACCAAGAAGAGGTAAAACAATCTTGAAAAAAAGAACAAAGAATGAGGGTAGATTCTACACTAACAAGAATAAAAGTTAAAAATTACCTACGAATATATATAGGAATTCTGTACACAATAGAAATAAACAAAATAGAGAAAGGATGGATTGTTTAAAAAAATTGGTGCTCAGTACTCAGTTATATATGGGGTTAAAAACTTAAATTAGGTCCCTACTCACAGTATAGACACATGACACATTAAAAGACTGAAATGTGAAAAGCAAAACTTTAACACTTAGAGAAGAGATATAAACTAGTAAGAGAAAGCCCAGTTAATTATAAAATGGATAAAAGACACAGATAGGCAATTCCCTGAAGAGGAACCTCAGGAGCCAATAAACATAAGAAAGGTGATCAATCTCACTATTTATGAGGAAAATGTAAAGTATGACAGCAAAGAAATACCATTTTCACATAATTTGAAAAATTTAAGACAACGATAATACCAGGACTTAGCTAGAATATAGGGAAACAGAATCTCTCCTACAATATCGTAGGATTATACATGTTTCACTGTTGTGCAATTGACAATTTCTACTAAAGCTGAGCTGTGCGTATGTTATGATTCTGTCATTCTACATACATGATTAAAACCTGTAGAAAGACCAGGTCATTTGTGCAGGTGAGCGTACTAGTACAGTCATTATAGCTTTGTTTGAAAAAGCAGAAATAAATAAATTAAATAAATAAATGTATATCAATAGGTAAAAGGAACACCTTACTGTGGTACATTTATGCAATAGAATACTATCCAGTGGTTGAAATGAATTTAATTCCAATCAGAATCAATAAATCTTAAAACCTAATGTTGAGTTAAAAAAGATAAAGAATAACTATATTACGGTGTGAATTTTAGAAACACATAGAGGAATTGTATATGTTGTTTATGGATATATAAATATGTTATAAAGTTATAAATCATAGAAGGTTGTACATGGTTTCCTCTTGAGGGGAAGGGTATGGGGTGAGGTGGGGGAGAGAATTTAATCCTATTGATAACATTTCATATATATATATTTTATAGTTTAAATTATATATAATATATAATAAAATATTATTTATATATAAATTTTATAATGAATGTACATATATAAAATCCTGAAGCAAATGTGACAAAACAGTTTAAAAATCTGGGTGGTGAGTACATTGTTGCATTGTTCTCTGCACTTTCATTGTCTTTGAAAACTTTCATAATTGAAAACAAGTATATGAAAGCCTTCTTTGGAAAGTCAAAAAATATCACATGCTTCTGGTATTATCAAGAAGTGAGTAAGCACAGGGTATATTTTGATAAGTTTAACATAGAATTAGAGGAAGGTTTTTTCTTTTCAGCTCTGAGGAATCAGTTTAAAAACTAAATGAATCGATTAATAATACGTTCTTATTGCCTTAAGATGTTCCTAAAATACTGGAAAATCAAATGTCTTTAAAATGGCGGTCTAAAATAACATTTATCTCTTCTTTCATATATGTAAGATTTAATTTCAAATTTACTCCTTCGCTAAATCTGTGCCTCTGCCTGTGAAGTCAACATCCTCATTTTATGCTTTGTATCTACTAGAAAATGTATTTATCTTTAGGATCTATATGTGGGCATTATAGGGAAATAAATTTGCAATTATAAATAACAATTCTCATTGCTATTTACAGAATGAGTACAATTTGTTAGTAACTCAATAGCTGATATACTAAAACTAAGGGATTTTTAAAAAAAATAACAATATTCATAGCACTTAGAACAGTGAATAGCACATGGTAATTAATTACTCAATAATTTTTTATCAAATGATGCGTGAATGAATGAATGCAGGAATATTATTTCATTTGATCTTCAGAATGATGTTTAAGGAAGATATTAATCTCTGAGAAGTTAATGAGGTAAGTGAGGCCCTGCGATTTGGGCCAAGAGCCTCTCTCAAGCTCATTTGTGAATCTCAGGTCAAGTGTTAATCTATTAAATGATTCAATTTATTAATGCAATTTTCAAGCATGTTTATTTTCAGAGAATTTTATTAGGTTAGGCAATTATTCTTGCTGTCCATATTTCACATCATGTGTGTAAAGTACAAGTATAAAACATAGATTTCACTTTTTTTGTTTGTGGTTCATCTAAGGAGAAAGAACAAATTTGTGAAATCATTTAATCTTATTATACAAGGTTGTTTTGATTTTGCAAACAGAAGATCATTTCATGCAATGCCAAGGAACATAAATTGGAATTTTTGAAAAACAGAAGATAGGAATTTCTACAAGCCCATGAAAATAAATTTGCCGCATTCCATTACTGTAAGCAAGCTAAGGATGGGTTGAGCGGTAATGCAAGGCTTCGTATCATCCATATTCATAAAAGAGCTCTGAATGATTTATAGGCATCATTATTGCTTTTCGTTTTGTCAGAGGAAGAAACAAATAAATACTCAGCAGGTCTGGATACCTTTTTTATATCTCAGGCTAATTTGAAGGAGAAATCTAAACTAAAACTTTGTTCTCTTTTATTCCAAGTTGGGATTCTCATCAAATTGTTTCACTTCTAAACTTTTTCTCTCTGACTGCTGACAAGTTTATCCTAAAATACCAATTTTAATATCTCTTTCTCCTGCTCAAAAATATTCTATGACCCTACTAGTTTTTCATTTGTTTGTTTTTAGCACTGAAGTGAAGGCTGTCTATAGTCTGACCACAACTTTTGTAGCAAAATTAATGTCCCACTATCAATTTCTGGCCTGTTTGTTTCCCATACACTTGCAAAGTTTTGTCTTCCCCGATGCTATTCTCCTAGGTTTTTTTACTTTTCTTTTTTCCTCTTACTACTTCATTAAAAATAACATTGGACTAGAAGTCTTGGCTCCTTTCAATTTTAGTTTTACAGTTTGCAAAATGAAATTGATACCTACCTTTCCAAGTTGTTATTAAGACCAAACAAGCAATGTGTATGCGAGCACTTGATAAACAATAAGGCCCTCTTCAATTCTGAGTTACAATTGGTGGCTAGTATTCAAATTACAGCACAAAACCTCCCTATCTGGATGGTTTTCTTGTTTGCTTTAGGTCACACTGACGACAATAACGACTAACATTTATAAACCGCTTACTGCATCCCTGCCTAGTGCCATGCCAGACACCATTCTAACTGCTTTATGCGTTTTAACTTATTTATCTCTCACAACAATTGTCACAGGTAGGTTGTATTATCATCTCCAACTTACTATTGAAGAAACTGAGTCACCAAGAGGTCAATAACTTCATACACCTACTAAATAGTGGAATTGAAATTCGAATCCAAGCCATCTAACTAGAAAACCTTTTTCAAAACTGTAAAATTAACACAATCTGTGCCCCTCATTTTGCACTTAAACACGCGAAATAATTTAAAGAGAATGCTGCAGCCCTTACTGTTTATCTCTCTAGTAAATTTATAAATTCCTTGAGAAGAAAAATCACGTCCTGTATTTCTTTTATTTAACCCAGAGTATGGAAGAGTATGTAGTATAAAATCATCAATCACTTCATAAAATTAACTAAATCAGAGAAAATACTGTCTGAGGTTGAGCTCCCTGGGAAATAGGCCATGAGACAGAAATTTGAGCCTGGGAAGTTTATTGGGGAGCACTCTGGGGGACAACATCCCTGAAGGAGTGAAGAGAAGAGGGACACGATTAATTGCAGTGCAGTTACAACAAAGGCTTCAGCAAGTGACAAGGAGGACTCAGAGTTGTCCCACTGGAGGCAATGGGCTGTGTACCCCTGCACCTACCAGGCATTAGATATGAGCTTCCTGCACCCCTGCTCTTGGCAAGTGTGTAAGAGCAAGCAAGGCAATCCTCTCTGGCCAAAGTCAAAGTGACTCAGCTGTGAGCCATTAGCTGCCAACTCTCCTGGCAGCTGGGGCAATTAGTGTCTCTGATGGGTGTGGCATGACATAGTGTCCTCTCCAGTTGGTCTCTTGAGCCATTCAGATCCACTTCCTTTGTATAATAAGTTCACACATCTGGAAATAGTTTTTCTAGGATTCTGGTTGGTCTCATCTCCTGGGAATCTTGCAAGAGTAATGATGGAATGTTCTGCAACTCCAAGCGCTGCAGCTGGTCTTATGGCAGCAACTCTTATTTATCATCTTCTTCCATTCCAGATTCCTTTCACTCATAGTGAACACCTCTGTTTACCCGGTATGGTGGCCCAAATCCTCATATGTGAAGGCACTCAAACTGATCACAGTGCTCTTATCAGAGTGTCACTCCTGTGCTTGTAAAATCCAGGAAGAAAGTAGAAAGAGATGACTCATTGGATTGCCTACATGCTAAACCTATTCCTTCCCCCACTGTGTGACAGCTGCCTTACCTCCTCCTGACGGTCAGGGTCAATTACCGTTGCCAGAATGGTGACTCTTTGCCTGCAGGTTTTGTGGCATGAGAAGCCTGAAGTAACCAGGCAGCAGTTGTAGTTTAATGAGCATCTTGCTGCATTCCTCAGTTGAAACATTCTCCCTCTGAGAGCTGGGACTTCTGAACCTGCGAAGATAAGAGCTACAAGGCAGAAAGTATAAATTCTCCAAATGGCTCACTGGGAGTGATGATAACCTGGCCACTTCTACTTCTACCTGAGTTTCTAGAACCCATGTATTCTACTTACTGGTGACAGAGTATCATATGAAGTTTGTTGATTTATGGTGGATATGCTTTCCTGAAGGATGACACCTTATCCTCACAGCGTATAGTCTCCCAGCTATCTCTCAGCTAGACCTTCAACAGATTGTTCCATTGCTCTCAGGCTGGAAGCTGGAGCCGGCTAATATGATAAGAACAACAGATCCACAGTTGCATGTTACTGCTGTCCCCCCTTTGCTATGTAAAGTGGGTTCTTTGGTCTGATGAGATGTTATGTGGAATCCTGGGTCAAGAGAGAAAACTCTCTGACAGTAGTGCTGATTGAGGCCTTGTGACCAGGAAAGGCAAACCCGTACCCAGAACATCAGAACATACATCTCTCCCAATTAAAACATATCACTGCCGCTTTAATGTTGTGTGTTGGAAAACCTGGAGCTGGTGTGTTAAGAAGACATAGATTATGACCTGCTGAGTGAGGAGGCACAAGCCACCCACTGGGCATCAACAAGTAGCTCCCTCAACATCTGAGCTCCCACTTTGGGGAAGTGAAAACCCCAGGGATGTTTTGATTGAAGGAGCCGTTTCAATATAAGCACCCAAAGGAGGTAAAGTCATGAGATTTATCACTTAGAGATAGATCCCAGAACAGATGCGCAATGAGCCGAGGGAAGGGCAGTCCTCTGTCCCAGGTCACAAGCGAGCAGGAGACAGAGAGCAGGGTAGAAAGCACCTATTCCTTCTAAATTGGTTGGGGTGGGAGGAAGTCACTGATTTTTCAAGGGGTCATCTCTGAGTGGTCATTTTGAAAGGTGCACCTGGAAAAGCAAGGTGGGAACTTGTGGCAGGAATCCTAAACTCAGGTCCTTATCTCAATGTCCAGACTCTGGGTGGCAGCAGGGCTGTCATGCTGTAAAATGTCTGGGCAGCAACTCAAAAATGGCTGTTTTCTCATCACAGATTGGAAGGAATCCAAACTAATCTACTTGCCATGAGACGTTAAAAGAATCTCTCTAAAAGCTCTGCCAATCTAGTCAGGGAGATAGGCATGAAAATTAAAAATTATAAGACGTTGTGATTGGTGAACTAAGGAAGAGTTAATCACTCAAGCTTAAGGATTCAGAGAAGTAGAAGTCTGTGAGATGGAAAGTTTAATTGGTCAGTACTCTTGCTGGAATAAACATTTATGTTGGGAAAATGACATCGCTTATATTTTCATACCTGACTTTGGGAACTTGCCAGTACTGAAGGTTCTGTAATGTAACAAACGTAATTTAGTGCCTGGCAAATAGCACATACGCAACACAAACAAGTCTCCATTTTCTTGGCTATCGCTATGATAGATTCTGGTCAACAAATCCCTAATATTGAGTAAGTCCATTAACAAAAGTGATATCTAATTATTGCTCCCCAAATTGAAAATAATGTATTCTTAAGGTTGGAAATATGGTTTGGGGGAAGCTGGTAATGAGACAGGGCCACAAAATTCAAGATCACTGAAATAGATATTTGTTTTTTGACTCACTTAGGTTTATATTCTGTGTTGACAAAATCATTTTATGTTAAATTTAGTTTTGAGCTTAGATTTTTGTTTTTAACATTTTTCTCTAATCTTTAGAATACATAAATGTAACTTTAAATGGCAAAATTCAAATAGGTAAAGGAGAAGATATGTTGCCATGTTAATTTGAAGATTTTGAAGTAATTTGTGAAGACTCTGTGGTAATTGTAGGTGCTGAGTAAAATGTGTTATCATGATTACCCACCTCACAAAAATATATAATTATGTCTCCAGAAAATCTGATAAGTATATAAAATAGATTTAAGAAACAAGAAAGAGAAAGACCAAGAAGAACAAAAAATATGTCACCTGTTTTTTTTTCGGTTTTTTATTTTGAATGAGACGTGCAAATTTGTCTCATTTGAAAAGTGAATTTATAATATCTATTAGAATAAGAAGGTGTCAAATATGTTTAATGATATAACATTTGAGGAGAAAATGTCCAGGAAAAAATGAAATGTAGAATTTCAAATAATACAAAATTAATTGTTTAAGATTAATTATGTATACAATAAGCTTTAGAAAACATAAATTTAACTTTGAATTGCAAAATTCAAATAGGCAAAGGAGAAGGTAAGTTGCCATATTTTTCATTTATTGTTCAATTCCACAGGAGTGAACTAAATAAAAATACTTGAAATGTAAAAATCAGATAATACTGTCTTTACAAGATTTTGTATCAAAAATTGAGCTTCAAAAGTAAAATATAATTTTTACATGTGGACTTTTTCTTAATTTAATTTTTAAAATTACACAAATAAGTCGTACTTGTTTTTGTAATTCAACCAATATGGAAGTATATAAAACTAGTAATCTCTGTCTAATTTTAGCTCCTTGAAATTAACTGTTTATTTTCTCTTTAGAAAATTTTCTCTATGTACTCATTTTATTTTATCTTTCCTTTCTGTTTTCACAAACATATCTTACTGGAAATATTTAACCTGGAACTTTATTTTGTCCTTTATATGTCTAGTATCAACTAGAGTGATGCACATGACATATTTTTTAAATCATTTCTTTTTAAAAACCATACAATATTCGGTAGTATAGAGCTACCATTAACTATTTCACTGTTTCTAGACTATTGGATAATTGAGTTGTTTCTCATTTGTTGCCTTTAGAAACATTTGTAATAAGCACCTTTATAGAGTGTGCACAAGTGGAAAGACATTGTTCTCTAGAAATTCTTAACCACGAATATTCCTTACTACAAAGAGAGCAAAAGAGAGCGAGAGAAGCTTAGTTTAACTGTTAAAACCACAACAGACATGAACACAAACAATCTCCCACTTTGAGAATCCAAAAAAATCTGCAGAATAGAAATAACCATAGCAGTTATAAACATTTTGAATGAGTAGGGTCAGGTACGATGCTGTTTCCTGAAAACTGTAGATACGAATAACAACTAGAAAGAAATCATCACCCAGGCTCAGTACAGCGCTAAGGTTAGAATCCAGTTCTGTCCCACTCCTAAGGCACCTTCTTCCAAGGACTCCGAGCGATTGTTTGTAAAGGACAGTAAGGCTGTACTTAAGATTTACAGTTTTACATTAAGATGGGATGGACATACATCTGAGTTGCCCAAGACAGTTCTGATTTATCCTTGCTGTAATTTTTAATGGTATCCTCTCCATTCTCAAAGTGTTTAAATGAAAAATGATATATTTGCCTTACCTAAGGAGGACCTTCCCAGGAAAAATACCAGAATGAGAGAGAAGCCACTCACCTGGTGGGAAAGGGAAGAGAGGCCTCTGGATGCAACCACCGGGGACCAGTAGAGGGTGCTGAAAATGGAAGATGTGCAAATTCTCTTCCACTTAGCCAAGTGTGTGCCTTGCCTGGGCCTTCAGCTGGGACGGGCTCTTACCTGAGCCGAAGCAGCAATTGCTGATCTGGACTGAGGCTGCATGAGTATGGTTCTGAGGAGTCTAGTAAGAAGGTGTCAGCGCTCAGAAATAACTGTAACAGACAATAGAACATGCTGTCTGAGAAAAATAAGGAAGGATGATTAGATTTGGGAAGAAAGAGAACTTGTAGGTCATAGGTGCCAAAAGATTTGGGAATTAAGGTGGAATTTTTGCTGAATATTAAGTTTGGCAGGATTAGATGTAAGGAGAAGGAATGGAATAAAGAACCCTCATCTCAAAGGGGGCAATTAACCGTCTAACACCGGCACTGAAAAATGAATGTTGTGAACAAATTGAGGATTACTGGGTATGGATATGAAAAGGATTTATCTTATTGTGGGAATCCTGGATCAATCATATTACTTCTCCCTAAATTTGACCTCTCCAAGCCAATACCCGTCTTCGCCAGAACTGAAAAACCTGACTCACTATAAATCTCACACCTGATTTTATTAATAATTTTGTTAATGATTTCGCTACGCTGTGAGAGAATTCCTGTGTGAGTAATACAGAAATCTGATTTTCTTAACACGCTCTAAGAGGAAAAAGCAGCATTTTGACTATCAAATAGTTAACAAGCACTTTGGTTTTTGGCCTGATAAACAAAGTGAAAGAAACTGATTCTGCGGAGTTAATTCCTTGAATGTCATCGCGCATGGGCTTCCTGCCTCTGATCGTAAGTACAACAGCGCCCTCTACATCCCGTTCTCTGCACGGAATTCCAGTGTTGGTAAAGCAACAGAATATTCAAGCAGACAGAACTCTGTCCTCGGATTTATGATATCTGTCCTCAAAATAAAATACGCATAACAGGAAAAATTTAGTCATAGAATCTTTAATCTAATATACATAATTCTCAATATTTTCTACTTTTAAAATAGTAGTATCTTCAGGTCTGTTAATAAGATAGATGTCAAGTATAAGCCACTGGAAAACATTTGAAAGCTTGTATATGATATTTAGAGTTAAAACTTTTGGAATGTCTTTCTTAAAAATATCATCTTTAAAGTTTGTCACTGCTTGGAACTACTGCACCCAGATCGTCAGAAGGCCTGCTCCTATATTAAAATATTCGTCTTTGACATCAGGTAACTCTTGAGTTGCCAGCTGTTAATTGTTAGAATTCTTTACTTAATATCTTGATGTATTTAGAAACAACACCCTTTTCTAAGTGATTTCTCCTAATAAAAGTAACACAGCAGTTTCATTTGGCAGACTCCATTTTTATTAACAAATATCCTCATTCAATTTGAATTTTAACGATTTTCATGTGTGATTGATGAAGAAATTTGTTCAGTAGGACCAATTCAGTTAGTTCTGAACTTGCTGTATTTTCACTGTGGCCTAATTTACATATATCAACAGAGTTTCCATTCGATGTGGAACTTTGTTTTGTGATTAGAGGGACTATTTCATACCTTAACCTGTTGAATCCTAAAGAAGCAGTTGAAGACTGTACACATTTTTAGGAAAAAACAAACAAGTAATTGATTTATTCCAGGTCATTGTTAGGTGCTGAATATATACCACCACATCTCTAGGAACTAGAGATACAGAAGTGAAGAAGCTGAGAACTTACAACTCTCATGGGGAGATTAGAGGGGAAGGGTGTCCAGACACTAAAACAATCAAGAATCAAATTAATTTCATACTTGCAGATAGTTCGGAGTGCTCCGAGGAATTAAAACACGAGAGAGAGTTACGGGTCGGAATAGTGAGGAGTGGATCCTTTTCATCAGGTGGTCTCAGAAGTCTTATTTGAAAAGATGAGGAGGCATAAATACTCAAGATTGCATCAAAGGCCAGAAACGAACACTCTTAGTGTGGGAAATTATATTCGAAGGAAATTCTTTTTATTCTCTGGTCCACAGCATGAATTCAAGGAAAAGTGGAGACTGACACGGAGAAACTTGGGATTATAACTGGCCATTTTTTTGCGTTGTACCATTAGATTTAATATTTGGCATCTCTTTGGAGACACAATAAGTTACAAAAACAGACACACAGGCTGAGCTATCATTTACCTCTCTTTGAGGGTTCTAATTAAATTCTCCAAAAGGAAATAATACAGATTTCTCACATCAGAATCATAACATAACTTATAACTTTGTTAAATATAGATTGAACCCTGAATACTTCTTCTAGACGTGAAAGAGTATCAAGGATTTGACTTTCCTCCATCTGTGAATTAATAGAAGTCAGAACAAAATATGTGATGCAACACTGTATGTTTAACAGAAGGAAGCACAAGTCTGTTATTCTTGAGAAAAAAAAATAGCCATGTGAGCCCTATGAGCTCCTTGCTTTCCTGCTTAGAGACGGTCTGAGTTTCAGGCACGTGAAGAAGATAATTAAACATTGCTCAGAAGCTTCACTGAGTAAAGGAGAAGGAAATTAGGGTTTGGGGAAGCTGAAGTGCCTGGAAATCTTGAAGGAGAATTCCGAAAGGGAGTCAGATGCTCAGAGGAAATCTCCAGAAACCTGCATAAGTTCCCTGGGAGTACTAGGCCACAGATGCATGGAATGAAACTTCGCAAGGTCACACAGGGTGGGGATATATTTGAGCTCTAACCAAAGTGGAGAGTCCTTGGTGATCACTCAGGCTTCAGTGATAAGGATGAATGACACCTGGAACGAAGGCTACTCTAGACCTGCCCTCGCAAGGCTTTAACAACAGACCTCCAAGCATCAAACCAATCTGCAAGTAAATTAACTACCTGAGAAAACAAAGCCCACCACTCCATAAAGAAATACAGAAGTTTTATCTTAAGAAGCTGAAATAAAGAGCAAATTAAACTCAAAGAAAGTAGAAGGAAAAGAATAATGATAAAAGCAAAAATCAATGAAATAGAAAATGAATGAAATCAATGGCCGATTATTTGAAATCTTTGTAAAATAATAAACTTTGGCTAGACTGATCAAGGCAAAAAAGAGAAAAGATAAAAATAACTAATATTAAGTAAAAATGGAGAAATTACAGTAGATCTTACAGATATCTAAGGGATGGTGGGGAAATATTATGAAAAAGTTTATGATAATAAATTTGACAACTCAGATAAAATGGAAAAAATTCTTGAAAGATGAAAACTGTTTTTGAAACCTACCCCAGAAGTGATAGAATATCTGAATAGTCCTAGATCTAGTAAAGAAATTGACATTGTAAGAAAATCCCAAGCTCAGATGGCTTTGCGCATGAATTCTGTCAAACATGCAAGGATGTTCTGTATGTTTTGTGTAGACAAAACAAAATGGATGAATCTCAAAAACATTATGCAGAATGAAAGAAGTCATACACAAAAGAGTACATATCCCATGATTCCATTTATATGAGATTCCGGAAAATACTACTGTAATCTACAATGGTGGAAAATAGGTTAGTGGTTTCCTGGGGCTGGATTCAGAGGTATAGGCCAAAGGCAATTAAAGATGGTCCATATCATGATTGTTGTTGAAGCACAGTACATAATTTGTTAAATTCATGAAAATATGCATTTAAAATGGGTGCATTTTATGATGTAAATTGCCTCTTTGTAAAGTTGATAATTAGAATGTAAAAAACAAAAATAGTAGGCTCAGACTCTTTTCCTGGATGCAGAATTTCAACTTAATGTTTAGTTCTAACTTCTGGTGGATTGGAGGAAAGTGATTTTAATTTTTGCTCTAATAGTTCACTCATTTGAAAAGAAAACTTATTAGCCTTTCAGTTGACACGTATACATGTTACTGGGTGGAGAGGAGATGTAAGGGATGCAGACACATTTTTAAGTCTATTTTCCAATTATAACAACTTTTTATTTTTTGGAGGGAAGGTTAGCCCTAAGCTAACATCTGCTGCCAATGTTCCTCTTTTCTTTGTTGAGGAAGATTGGCCCTGAGCTAACATCCATGCCCATCTTCCTCTGCTTTATGTGAGAGGCCTGCCACAGCATGGCCTCATGAGTGGTGCACAGGTCCACACCCAGGATCCAAGTCGGTGAACCCCAGGCCACCAAAGTGGAATGTGCGAACTCAACTGCTGCACCACTGGGCCAGCCCCTACAACGACTTTATTTTGACTGATAGTAGCAAGGACACTGGTTCAACTCAGCAAGGTATTTTGTTCGAGGATTATCCTATGATAACCAAAACAGTTGGATCTGTATAATAGAGCCTCTGAAACTACTAACATACGAATCTACACAATTTGCAGTTTATGTTCTAACGCGAGAGAAGACTAAATTAAGCCCCAGCATTTTTAATAAATGTTCAAACTGATGCCTCATAAAAATCAAACTGTACTTCTTTCATGAAAATCCAATAATTTATTCTATATTTTTCTAGGCTGATAAGAAAATTGTAGCTAGTCTCCAAAATAACTGTAATCCATCATGAGGAAATTGAAAGTTTCAAAGGGAAGATTGATCCAGTATTTTCACTTCTGCAGAGGATGAGGCTATCTGGATACTAGAGAAATAACAGGAAGGCAGATTCTGGTTTAAGAGAAAACGACGCATCATTTGACATCAGTATTTCAGAGGAGATACTCTATCTTTGACAGAATAATTAAATGAGACGATCTCATGACAAAAGGTATTGCTAACTTATTTATCCTGAAGATGATTGCTATAAAATTTAAAGTTGAAAAACTTGCTGAGTTGACGTAAGCGATCTAATCAAACTATTCCAATTTATTCTGTTCTATTATTCTCCTTTTTATTCTTCTCTGGAGACCAAACTTCAAAAAGTAATGGAATATAAGGACAGTTATAATTACGGGATAACAATGCCAATTACATCTTTCAACTGGAAGACACTCTACTTCCTTTCCGTTTGTTAAATTTTACTAAAGAACAAACTTGTGTAGTTCAAACAATACTTGAATGAACAGTAGTCGAGTTTCATGCCCCATCAGCCAGTCAAATGCAAGGATATTCCCAATCACTGTCCCAGAACACAAAGCATTGATGTCATTATATTCACATAGGACAATGTCTTTTGGAGCTGCTGTGCCTTTGAGCTTTGAGAGACTGAATAAGGACAAATATCTTTTAAAATAAGCAAGCTTTCCGAGGTTTCATCTAACAAAAGCTGCTGGTGGAGTTAAACCCCACCCTAACTTTCATCCTTCTCACGTGTGACACTAAAAAGCTTAAGGTAAATAATTGTATATTTCCAGCATTAGCAGAAATTTGGAGGTAAAATAATTAAGCTTTAACTCAACTCTCTGACTTTCCAGGTTGAGTGTGTGTCAGAGGTCATGCCAGCTCTGGTCATCTTCTCCTTGGTTCTCATGGTAACAGAAATGATTACTTTGATCCCAACAAAACAGCCTGCTGGACATCCCACTGGAGCACAGGGAGGGAGCAAGTCAAGCTCGGAGGAGAGTGAAGGCTCAAGAGTAGGGGAATGCAAAGGGGATTTACAGGCTGGATCCCTACAGATAGAATGGAACAGTTTAAATGATTACACCCAAAGGCGTAATGCAAATGCTCCCTCCCCATCCAGACAAGTTTCTATAACTGAGTACTCATAAGACATGAGGCAAGATGTGTTAGAGCCAGATACATGTGGATAGCCCTGATCCACATTCCCACTTCCCCATCTCCAACCCAACGCACTGTAGTCTTCGTGATTTCCTCGTAAGTAGGACCTACAAACCTCTAGATGTTTACACCACACTCTCCTTTGCTTGAGATGCTCTTCTATCCTTCTTTACAATTAATTTCAAAATCTAGCTAAAAGTTACCATTGCTTGTAAAAGCTTTCCCAATTCTCAAGCAGAGTTGGCCATCCTCTCTCCATGCTCCCATACTACTTGATATATATATATCTTTTCTATGTATTCTACTTTGAATATTGCATTCAAATTATTTGATTATACATCAGTTTTCCTTGCCATAATGCATGCACACTTTTAGAGAAGTCTGGAAGCTTTCTCATCCTTATTCCCATGACAAAGCTCTTTACCTGACCCACAGTAGACAGTGTTTATTGCACTCAGTTTTTTCAAAAAAGTGTTTTCACATGTATTGTTCAGCTTGACATACACAATTCTGTATGGCTTTCTGAGCAAATAATAATAAACCAATCTCACCAACAAGAAAATTGACTGTAAAAGAATTGTACCTTACACAAAGTCACCGATGGCTTATTTATTGATTTTTTGGAATTAAGCATTATAATGATTGGTTAGCTCCTCTGTTAGGCCTCGCCCCAAACATTCTCTTTCTTCACTACCTTTCCAGAAACAGCCAGTACACTAAAGTTGTTATCTATTCTTCCCATTTGTGTTATTATATGCTGTACGTGTTATTACTTTATAAGACTTGAACTTCTAGCCACTCTGCCTGCTATACAATATGAAGCTAAATAAGTCCTGGGCTTCAGTCTCAATCATCCCCATCTATTCCTGGTTTTGTCCTTATCCACAAAGAGGTTTAAAGTGTTTTTAGCATGGCTACATTTTTTAAATGAATATCTTAAGAATATTTTAAACCAGGCTGATACATGTGTGAAAGGCAACTGTTGGAATTGACTTTTTTCTATTTTTATTTTCCTAATCAATGATATTGACCAAGATGGCCTTAAAGTTCCTCTCAGCTTGACTAACCTTTAGACCAGACAGGCTTGTCCCTGATTTGAGACCCTGACTTCTCTTTTCTTTGAGCTTTCCCTCAGAGAACTTCTTTCTCTGTCTCTTTGAGATGTGTCTTTTTTAAAGTCTCTTGCCAGTTTCACAATCCAGGGATGCCTTCCTCAGGACCTGGGAGCCACTGCTTTGAAGGATAATTACCAAGGAAGACAGCACCCCTGTCTCCCAGTCCTTGTGGAAGGATAAGAACCCAGATTAAGTAGGCTCCTTGTGCCAAGTTGTAACTACCGCTTGTTATAAAGATATGAGAAAGTTTCCTTTGCCTTTGGATAATGCCACTCAGCATACACAGAAGGCCAACGGATCCTGCTTCATCCAAATCCCACTCCTAAAAGATTTAGGCCTTTAGAGTTGAGCTCACACTGAGTTCTGGCCTCTCTCTCCCATTGCAATGGCCTTAGATAAAGCCTTCCTTGCCTGTTTAGTTTGTCCACTGCAATTTTTGCTTTGACAACATACAACTTACTTCAAGATTGTTTGGAAGGAACATTTTGTCCTTCTCATAGAGGCAGTTTAAGCCTTGATTAGATGTTATTTATAAAGTACTTCACACTTCAAGCTTTCCAAACCGGAGAGAAAATAAAAAGATTTAAAATGTACTTTCTAGACTAAAGTCTCAAAGATTTTGCAAAAACCCATCAGTCTTGGTAGTTTCAGTTGCTCGTATATGCAAATGGATTTAAAATTATTTAGCATTTGTTCTTGTTTCCCTGTTGACTGCTTTTTCTCTGATTATCATTCTATCTTCATATTCTCTCCCCTCAAAGTCTGGAATCTATTGCTGCCACACCTTTAGTGTTTATCTTTGGTGTGTACTTTGTTTTTATAAAACGTCTTTGGCTAAGTAAATACATTTGTTTTTCTTTTGTTTGAAGACTTACTTGTTTACTAAAACATTTTCTCAGGCATATCACTGATACACCCAGCTCTTTGAATTCTTTTAAGATGCTAACGTTAGCTATTTTCTTTACCAATCGTGAATAGCCCAGTTTTGTTATGAATATGCCTCTATTTAAGAGAATGTAGTTTTGAAGTTATAGAAGAGGCTTGGTGCTATTTATTTTGTTCCTACTGAAATGTTAGCAGAAACGAATATTTATAAGACTGAGAAAGTCAAAACACAGGAAAAGAACACAATATAAATGTTTCTAGGGCATTATTAATTGAAGGCTATCCTGAGATTTATTTTTACCAAGTCTTAAGACATTTTATGCAAAAGTAGAGTATTCACATCAATCACAAGTCAGAAATTTCGATTAAGAAAATGTGGCAAACTGTGACTTTATTCGTTCCTGGTTTGTCTTTTGGGTTTTAGTATATTTAAGTGTAGCAATAAGTACCAAAATACTGCTATTCATTGATTTTTCTCCTTATTTTTGAAAAATATTCTTTATCAGATCTGATTGAAGACATGACAAATGATGACAGTACTTAAAGACAGGAACTATAATAAAATATGATGTCATGAGGAAGTGATACAATGGAATGTGCTTATAAAATAGGCACATTTTTAGTTACATAACAAATTAATCTCATTAATTTATAGCCACACAATATGTTACATGTTACTTTGTTTTTGTTTTATTTTGTTTTTCTTATCCTATAATTAGAATCTCCAAAATGAAGAAATAATATAACTATTCACTACCATAACTAAGCATAGAAAGTAAAGTAGTATTTAATTTGATACTGTTTTTAGGAACTTATTCGAAATATGTGTGAATATGGATCCCTAGTAGGGAGAATCTTCCTTAGTGCTTTTTCTGGCAAAATTGAGATGTCTCAGATGAGAGAAGTCTGTTAGATCTACTCATCAGACATGGCTCTCAAGTGGCTGCAGCCGAGGCAGGCCAAATGCTCCCCAATACTCTGCTTACTGTTCAGCTAATTGAAGTCCATGTGACTGAGTCCTGATCGAAGTGTAGAAGTGATGCATGGCACTTCTAGTACTAGCCTTATGACCCCATACCTAATCATCTGTTCTTTCTCTTCCCTTTCACAGCAACTGTGGGGAACACACGTCAAACGTGGTGGCCTCACATGTTGGAATGTGTTTGGATCTGTGAGGCATGTTTTGGAGGAGAGTTGCCTGGAAGGCTGGCCCAAGTTCACTGGATTTTGATGATAGTGAGAAATCACCCTTTGTTTAGTTAAGCTACTGAGATTTCTAGGATGGGTTGCAGTAGGTAGATTATCCTGACTAATACTAATACTTTGGCTAAAAGGAAAGTTTTGACGTATGTCTCAAGGTTCAGAAGCTCCTATAAAATTATATTTCTATCTGTCCTCCTCATTGCCCATTTGACATTTTTTTGTTTTTGAGGAAGATTAGCCCTGAGCTAACATCCATGCCCATCTTCCTCCATTTTTGCCATTTTTTTGAAAACACAAAACATTGGCTTGTGTGTTCTTTGATCTAATGAGACCTATCTTTTCCCATTCTTCTCTTCTAAAGAGAACTTAGTGAAAGAATGGTGTCTGTTTATTCAATTCTGCCAACCCAACCCTGGCTCACCTCAGAGAGATTGTTGAATGAGCTGTCTGTGTTTACTCATGTTCATACTTGAATGAGGGACAGAATGGAGCCAGGTCTGTAGCCACTGGAGTGGCTGTGGCAGTCAGAAACTCTGTTCAGACTCATCAGAGAAAGTTCGTAGCATTTGCTAGGGCGTCAAACCTTGTCTCATTGAAACTGAATGGAGCCTCTGATCCCTTCAGCTCTTCTGTATGCCACCATCCCGAGAGCATCGTAATAATTTTGATGTGTATTGTCCATACTTATGTATCTGCCTTGGTATACTCTGGGGTCCTGCCAGAGAACTTGCATTATCCACAGGGATCTCTTAGGGTAGACCATGAAAACACTAGGAGTGGGACCTGTCTATATTTTGGAGACTGGTTTCATGTTTTGGAGACTTTGATTACTGAAAGCCAGCCCAGCTGCAAATAACATCTTTTAATTGGACGTAAAAAGTCACTGTATGATCTAGAAATATAAAGGACATATATTTTATTATTTTTTGTCTGATTATTGAATACTCTACCATTTTTATGAAAATTGCAAAAAAGTGCTTGAGGAGTACACAGAGATAAACCTCATAAAATATATCCCTTTACAAAATGATGCTTTATGAGATATAACACATTCTAGCCAATGGGATCCTCAGAGTAAAAGATAGAACCTTTCCAGTATAGATCTATCTTTCTATCTATCGTCTGTCTATCCATCCATCCATCTGTCTATCATTTATCTATCATCTGTTTAATCTACTTATCTTTTTCTTAAGATCAGGACTTCATAGATTTGATAGTTTATTGAAAAAGACTGCACGTATTTCTCATTTTGGAACATCCCAATTTCCTCCCATGAAACAACTCCTTATAGCTCTTAACCAATATGTATTCTTTTTATTCTGAACCCATGACATGACCTACCGTGACACAATAGGGACCGCAGAGCAAGCGTTCTGAGCATAGGCATAAACAACAAACAAGAACTTAAAGTCTAGGCGCAAGGGCCATTTCCATACCAACTGCTCTCTGTGGGAAAAATTCCTGTCCCATGCTCAGGAAAAAAAAGTTAACGCCCTGGCTTATGAAGAGACTGCCTATGTTTATCTGGAGTGCTTTTTCTTTTAATTAAAAGTGTACTTTCTGTCTTCTATTCGGAGTTTATTATTTCTGTAGGATGGGGATGGACCAAATATGAGACGGATTGACTCCATAAAGGAAGCCATAGGCATGAGTCTACAGAAGCTGAGTAGGGCTGTTGAGGGCAGGACATTGTGGGCATCACTCTTTCATAGGGTCACCGGGAGTCAGAGCCGACTTGACGGCACCTAACAACAAGATGGGGATACTATGCTCTGGCATTTTGAACTCCTGTTGGCTGCTGAAAAACTCACTCCTTGGAGTCCAAACCTTGAAATAAAACCAGAGCATGGTACCTCCTAGAAAGAAATTCAAGTTGAAAATACTCTCTTTAGTTGCTGACTGTAGCAGGTGCTCAAGAGTAAAATTTAATAACTGCAGGCTCAAAGCACATAAATCTGTCACTGCACATATAAAAAGATGTAGTACTAGGCCCCCATAGGTCTACAAGGAGACACAGACATGCTGAAATAACCCAGATTTGAAACACCAGCATGCACTCACTCATGAGCTGATAAATATCCAGAATTAAAGAAATACGGTTCCAGACCAAAGGAGACTAAAGAGACATTACAGCTAAATGGGAAGTTTGATATATATCTATAGAGATATAGCTATAGATGTAATATCTTTTATGTTATAAATGGCATAAGTGAGATCATTGACAAAACTTGAATAAGGTCTATAGCTTTGATCATAGTGTTCCATCACTGCTCATATCCTGATGTTGATGATCGTGTGGTGGTTATAAAACACACTGAAGAAGTTAGAGTTAAAGGAGGATCATGTCTGAAACTTACTTTCAAATGACTGAGAAAAATAATACTATGAATAACATGTATAAATTTCTTTAATAGTATATACATATGTAGCATGTATATATTAGTCATTTTATATGCTAAAAAATGGTAAACACACATTAAATTGTTAACATCTAGGGGAATCAGGGTGAGAGGAATATGGGAAATCTTTGTACTATTTTTTGAAATTTCTGTAAGTCTGAAATCATTCTGAAATCAAAAGTTAAAAAAAATAGAAAATTTAGCAGAGCTGTAATTCCTGCCTCAAAATGGCTGTTCCTGTTGATTTCCAGAATTTTGAAATCAACATTTCAATGTGCTATGAAGAGGCACCAAAAAACAACTGACATAAGTCTAAAATTTTTATATTTATGTACTTTACAATCATGGGTTGAAAATAAAAATAATTGGAAAAGAATTCCACAGAGTGTAGAGTTAAAGGAATATTACTGCTAATTCTTGTCTTTTATAATTTTCTTGCAAAATATTTTGTCAATTTTTCTCTAACAACATATATCATTATTAAAATAACATAGAAAACGAGGGAACTAATAATTTACTAGCTATATTTATTAGGGCTCATTTGTTTTTATTAAGCTCATATTGTCCTTGAAAATTTATAATGTGCCAAGATCTGTGCTGGGTAGGACATATTAAGAAAAATATTGAAAAAGATTAAAGTCTGAAAAAAGCCACACCGTTTTGTTTAAAAAAATATCCTTTGATGCAAAACTTGAACATTGATTTATTATTTCATTTAACAGATATTTATTAAGCACCTTAAGTGTTCCAGAAACTGATGGAAACGGGTAAAAGATAACACCATAAAAAAAGTGATTGCTTACTTGTCTGAATACTTAAATATGTTAGCACAAAATTCCGTGGAATTGCATAGGAAGGGAACTTACTTCAGTCTTGGATGGTTATGGAATGTTCCAAAAAATGATAATGTGTAATTTATTATCTGAAGGATGAGTACCAATTAGCTAAGGGAAGGAGTAGGGAAGAGATTGCAAACTAAAGAGATTACATTTTAAATGGACCATAGGTCAGAGAACATGACTTTAGCTTGAAATTGAGTAAAACAAATTTCCCTTGACCATAGACTATGAACGTTGGGGAAACAGAAGTGCTAAACCTGGTGACATAGACAAATGTAGGAAAGGTTTTATATGCCATATAAATAATTTGGACTTTGAGTGCCACGGAGAACCACTGTGTGATTTCAGGCGGGATAATTTTAGTCATTAATGTTTCAAACTGATCACTATGGCTCTATTGTCTCTCTGTTGAGAGTGGAGTCAGAGGAAAATTTCAGGAGATTATGTAAAAGATGAGGATGGCCTAAATCAAGATAATGGGGATGTAATCAAGGGAAGTATAAAAGTATAAAATTATTGAAGAGAATAAGTCAAAGAGACCTAATTGATTGATGGGAAATGTTGGAAAAGGAGGAGTAAGAGTTGATACATTTCTTATTTGGGAAAGTAAATGTATAATGATGTCATTCATGGGGAGAGGAAACACAGGAAAAAGAGCAGGCAGGATAGACAATGAATCCAGATTTAAATATGCTAACTTAGAATATTAGCTTTTTATGAGTCTGAATCCAGCAACTTGAATTAGAAGCATTGCTTTGAAATACAGAGCATGGAAAGTACAGTGAGAATTGAGGAGAGTCAATGGTTGAACACTATAGAAATGAGAAGGGAAGAGAAACAGGAGCTCAGTAGAGCTGGAGATGATATAATCATCTCTAAAATGTAGGAAGAAAATCAAGATAACATGATACTTTAAAAAACAAGTTAAGGAAGTATCTGAGGAAGGAAAGAGTGCTCAACAAGATCACATTTTGGAGACAAGAAAGGAATGAAAAAAATTTCGACAGACTGGCAAGGGTAGAATCCAAATTGAAGTGAGCTGAATAATTGATGAAAAGTGGAGAAAGCACAGGAAAAATTATCTACAAGTCAAGGCGCTTGACTCTTAAGGGAAAGAAAGAAATTGTGTGATAAAATGAGGTATGTGGGTTCAAAAGATGGAGGAATTTTTGAAACTGGAAAAGTTTTGAATTTCTATAAGGGTCAATGAAATCCGTATTAACTTGTTAGGGCTGCCATAACAAATTACCGTAGACTGAGTAGCTTAAATAACAGAAATTTATTTTCTTTCAGTTCTGGGGGCTAGAAGTCTGAGATTCTGAGATCAAAGTGTCACAGTAAGATTGGTTTCTTCTGAGGCCGTTCTCGTTGGCTTGTAGATGGCCAACTCAACCATAAAGCTTTCCTAAATATTTTCAGAAACCAAAGAGGAACTTTTTGCTTTAATGTTAGAATAGATCATCATGAATGTATCATCACTGTGAAACTAATGTGCTTTTATAAACTTTGATTAAAATGAGGAGACATTCATATAAGAAAAAGCAAAGAAATTTTTTCACATTTTTTAACCTTATCCTCCAATGAATACTTCCCAAAGACTTCTTTCTCTTGATTATAAAATCAAGGAGGACTTCCCATTAAATAAAAGGGGGGAGTGGAGGACAAAAGCATCAGCACCACGAAAACAAGTAGAAAATTCTCATCCACAATGCCACATCTAAAGAGAAACTTTAATTTTTTTTTTTAGTATATTATGTTCTAGTATTTTTCCATGCATTTGTCTTTCTGTGATTAAAATCATATGGAATATTTAGTAACATGTCATTGAACATATATTTCAAAGAAAAATTACAATGCCACAATATAACCCTTTTGTAAACAAAAATTTAAATGGTTGTGTAATATTCCAGTATATAGAAGTATAATTTACTTGTAAAAATTTGTAAAGCAAAAAGTTAGGGTGAATACAATCAAGACTTTGGTTGAAGATATAGCATAACAGTCATCAAGTTTGCAGCGGACAATGCATATGGAAGAGGCACACTAGCAAATTTCTATTCATCCTGAGAGGGTACTTTGGAGACTGACTGGAAGTTATTGCTTAGCTGGTCCTATTGACAGGAAAGCCTTAGAATGTATATTTGAGCCAGTTCCAGTATCAGACAACATTGAAATGGGGGGAAGCACAATGACTAACTCCTCAGTTTGTTTCCACCTGGGGAGAGAGCAAATATTGACCTTTCAATGACCAAGGAATGAAGGAGGTGGATCCCAACTGGAGATTATTGCTGAGGGAAGTTTATGGATGTGGAGTGCCCTGTGCAGTGAAGGCTTCATCACTAGGAGTGTTCATGGACACTAACGGGTAATTAGAATGGGAATAATGCATATTTATAGACTGTATTTGGTAGAATGTTGGGTAACCTCCATTCCAGGTTTTTAGTGTCTGCAAATCTATTTCCCAAAAATACGCTGATAAATCTAGATAAAAGGGCCTTGTGAGTAAAAATTTGAAATTTTTTTGATTTACGGTGAAATTTTAAAAATGGAGTCATTGAAACGACATGAATAGATCCTGGGAAAATAATTATACTCAATCATGATGTCGTTATACTGAGCTTAAAATAGTACAAAAGAGTTAACTGTTTTAACTAATTTTGTGAAATAAAATCCACTTTACTTCAGGGGCTGGTCCCTCGGCGCAGTGGTTAAGCCCACACGTTCTGCTTCAGCGGCCCGGGGTTCACCAGTTCTGATCCCAGATGTGGACATAGCACTGCTTGACACACCATGCTGTGGCAGGCGTCCCACAGATAAAGCAGAGGAAGATGGGTACGGATGTGAGCTCAGGGCCAGTCTTCCTCAGCAAAAAGAGGAAGACTGACAGCAGATGTTAGCTCAGGGCTAAGCTTTCTCAAAAAAAAAAAAAAAAGTCTACTTTATTTCAAAGTTGTATTAAATTTGCATTAATTATGAAATTAAAGAAAAGTGGGTTCTTAAGAATTCATCTTAAAGATTTTTCTCTAAACTCTATTGCTAGAATCATCTATTGAAAAACTTCAGGACTCTCAAATTAGCTCTGTAGAGAAAAATATAAAAATAAAAAGGGAAGTGAAGAGAAACAAATAAAAAGAGAGGAGGGATAAGCACTGAAACACTGCAAGTTAATTATTTCACGTACATTTATTTGTACGCTGGACTAGGGAGGTAAAGAGGTTCTACTCTATTAACAAGGAGGCTAGATAAATATGTTTTAGAAACACCATTGGGCCATCAACGTGGGGAAAGAGTTGGAGGAAAAAGAGAGTTTGGGAATCAATAACATGTTATTTTCTCCTTGGCACTTTTAAAGACAACCTCCTGAAGAATAATCTATTCAGTGGATAATAGAGGACCAATTAGAACTGAGGAATCAATGGTGTATACCAGCAACCTAGAAGCAAGAATAAATCCTAAATAAACGCTAGTTAAATGAAAATCTCAAGAAAAAATAACTTTAGGGGCTATTAAACAAGTACTTTTTTTGGAGTTTAAATATAATCTACAAGATGATATATTTTGTGAGATTTTTTTATTTTCAATTTTTCTTTTTTAACACAGGATCCACTTCTGAATAAAAACTTGATACACATTGCTGCATTTGCTTCAATATGTGAATACAAAGAAAATTCTCCTAGACTTTGTATTGTAAAATTAACTCTATAGTTAATAATATAATTCATAATAACCTCTCCATAAACTAGAGAGATATTTTCCCCATGGAGATCATTATCTGTGAATTAGATCCTGTACTTTGCGGTAGAGTAAAGCCTGTTATTTATTTTTTTTAAAGCTTCAGGGCATGGTTGTGTATCCTAGTTGTTGGTTTAGTTTTCTCTGTGTGCTGCCGCCACAGTATGACAACTGACAGACAAGTAGTCTGGTTCCACAAGGGGGAAATAAACCCCAGGACGCAGTGGTGAGAGCC
Organism: Equus caballus; assembly: GCF_041296265.1. NCBI lineage: Eukaryota > Metazoa > Chordata > Mammalia > Perissodactyla > Equidae > Equus > Equus caballus. The sequence goes on from NC_091691.1 coordinate 85,720,775, forward strand.
CCAGATCTTAACCACTGGCTTGCGGTTAAGGCTGTTATTTTGTTCTAAAGTTGTTGCTTGACTTTTCAGAAATGACTAATGATTTTGTGGCCAAATATACATGGCATCTAACCTTTAGTCAGGAAATTTAAAGAACCAGGTTCTTGCCATGATTGCAAAAGATTCAGCTTAAACAATGGTGAAACCAAATGCATGAAAATTATAAGAGAATAGGCAACTCTAAAAGAAAGTAATTGCTATTTTGGGAGCTGGATGAGTGTAAGATAGGCCCAGTTCTCCAGGAGCAAAAAGAGATGAAGCTTTTGTGAAACTCAATACCAAATTACACAATGAAAGAAGAAATCACAGATAGAAAGAACTGACTGGAATTAGCAGACTATAAATGTAAAGTACAGAGACAGATTAAGTATCCCAAGTTTTCGGTATCTATTGGACACACTTTACCATTATGCTACTAAATGACAATGTCCCTGTTTTATTTTTAGCATTTTCTGTATATTTCACCTTAGCTATTTCCTCAGTACTTAAAGAGAATTTCTCTACCAATTTTCTTCAAACCTTGGAACAAAATGATGTATTGTTCAAAAGTGCAAAACTTTAGGCAGAGATAGTTTTAAAATAAATGAGATATTATTTTAAAATAAAAATATTTTTAAGGATTTCAAGTAAATTAATTTTTATCCTCCAATTTATAACATCTCTAAATGTTTAGATCTCGTATGGAATTTATCAGAAGATTAGGAAAAAAAAATAAATGATTCTGCAGCCTTTGCTTTGGGCTGAAAGCAAATGATTATTTGCCTTTCACTCTAAGTGAAGAAACCTAGTATGCCATTTTTATTGTAGGTTAGGTTGCCCTATATTCACAACCGGACTAATTTTCAGAATTATTTTGTATTCAAGGATACTGGAGAGAAAATGAAAAGGAACAACAGTCGGGAAAAGGAATAAAAAAAGGAAGGGAACTCTCATTGCTATGCTAACATTATATGCCTAGCTCTGTTCTAAGCCCTTAAAATATATTTTATATTTATTTTTTTGAAACAAATATGCTGAGAAATATCGTTATTCTAAGTTTACACAGGTGGAATCTGAGACTCAGCCTTAAGTAACTTTCAATGGCCAACGGTAATTTTTAAAAGTGGGTTTGAGATTCAGGTCCAAATCTCTCTGGAGCCATCCACATTTGCACTATGGTCACCAGTTCAGGCAGAGGGGAAATTTGCTTTGGGACGGATGGAGCAAGCTGGGTAAAACTCATTTGAATAAAAAAATGATGATGTAGAGATCCTCCTAACAGCTTATTTGAAGGGAAGAGATTCCTACTATCCAAGATTCGGTTCTGAGGCTGAAACAATTTTTTTATTCATTTTGAAAGAGCCTTAATAGAACATATTATGTATGAGGCATACACCAGAGGCCAGAAATACGGATTAACACAAGTGCCATTCCTAACCCTGGGAAGATCATATTGTAGCTGGAGACATCACTTAGATTGTATTTCTTGGTTATCGTGACTCAATAAATCACGTGATTACAGTGGTTTGAAGTTCTCTTGGGAGAAGTGGCGGAATCTCCCCCAATATGATAAGATTAGAACTGATTTTGACGTCCAAGTTGGCTAGGTATGAAAAAGGGAAAAAGTATTCCAGGCAGAGGAAATAATACAAACGAACACACAAGGGAAATGTTTCATAGTTTAAACATAATTTACATCTGCTCTGAATAGGGAAGATTTTTTTCCCATGATTTTTCTAGAGAAATAAATAATCCTTACATGGTCATTTGAATCAAATAAGAAAAAAATCCTTAAGATTATTCAGTTTTGAAGAATTAAACATAGCAGGCAGGGAAAATTGATGGAGACAATACACCAGACTGGTGGAAATTACTCTAAGATAAAATTAAGCTGATGACATTTCTGCTAGAATAAATCGCAAATAATCCTATGTGTATATAAAAAACTATCTATGTATGGAAATTTTGCTCTCCTAAATATAAGGAAAACATGATCATTAATTCATTTACTCATGATCCCTTAAATTATAATTATTACAATTATTTTTGTATGTTTCATATTTAAACTTGGCTGGCAATAAAAAGCCATAATTAATCTAAGAGCAATACGTGGGGTGGGAAAGTCTAGATCAGATGATGACAAGAGGTAGATAATCAAAGGAAAGTCAGTGTAAATGTAACTTTTGCCCTTTTACTGACTAGAGTTCTTCTGGTTTATAGGAGCTGCAAGGAATTCTACATATTTTATGTTATTTACTTCAAGATTTTGAAAAAGCAAATCACTCTGTTTTTGCAAACCCATAGCTCGTCAACAGGAAAAGAACTGTTCCACTTTGAATAAAATCCAGATTGGTTTCTCTTCTAAAATGCTAATTGCTGCCGTGAAAGGAGGGATTTGCACAGGAGGTTTGTCAAGAAGGTAGTATCAAAGTAGAAAACCTTCCCGATGGGAGGATTCGAACAATGAGGCAGGAAAATGGTAGCAGGATGAGAAATGGTAAAAGCACAAAAACAAAACCCAAACCCATATTTTTGGTTGCAAAGGAACAGTCATAGTAGGAACCACAGTAGTAGATTGGAAACAATTTTGTCATCAGAGCTCTCAGATCCCGTGAGCTCCAATACGAATGAAAGAAACAGGAAGGCAAGACGAGTTCACCTTGAATTTTTTAAAGGATAATGACATAGAATCTTCAAAAATTTAAGAAGAAGAGAATCCTTTATGCACATCATAATAACGATTTCCTTTAACCCGTTTTTGAGAACAGAATATTTCCCTTATTAATTTCTTTTCCTTCTGTAATATATCTGATAAATTGAAAACACTTTTCTACCTATTTATCCCATTACACACACCATCTCAATTTCATTTAGTGTCATTCACAGTAATCAAGAAAATGTTCCATCACAACTTTTAATCTCATATCTCAGTTTAATCCCTACTCTCATGAATCAACTTGTTTAGGATAAGAGTCTATAGAACTCAGGGGAATGTAAGAGCTTTTCTACCTCTCAACAGCATCCTTCTTACTCACATCCCTTAACAATAAAGACAAGATTAGACTTCAGAGGTTTTAATCTTGGTTTTGAGGGAACTATGAAAGGCTTATTGTTCTACTCATAAACCAACCTGACTATGATCCACTTTATGGTTAACAGTAATGTGGATAGTATTTTGAACTTGCTTACTCAAATGTATTGAATTAAATCTTCCTATAAATTATTGATCCAAAATGTCTATAGAAATATAGTATGAATTTGAAAGTCAACATCCAAGGTTATTGTGAAAATGGAGGGACTGTTCTTAATATTCAATTCTCTTCTTACACTAAACTTGTAGTAGGTAAACTATATACTTATATAGTGGGTCAAATAACTTAGTAGCATACAATATGTTTTTAGTTTGTTGGGGTTTTTTTCTTCATTGTATAACTTAAAATCTAAGAGCACGTGGATAGATAGCTCACTTTGTATACAACGAGCACATCACTTACACAACTGAGAATTTGGAATTTACATTTTCATCATAAATCCACAAGATTCCTAACATTAGGGCTTAGTCACTGTAAAGGGGACTCTGCCTCAATTTCTTGGCCTCATATTCCTCTTTATTTATTTACTTGAGGAAAGTAATTTTAAAATTATAGACCACTTAAAAATATGGAAAAATACAGAGACTAGATAAAGAATATCCACGTATCCACTGACAATCTTAACATTGATACTGTTTGTTTAATGTCTTTTCATAACTTTGATACACAATATTTTACACATAAAGAGAATATGTGTAACACAAATGTAAATTAAGAAGCAAAATGATGAAACAAACATCTACAAACCCAAGCTACCTATGTTCTCCTACCCCATCCCATTGCCCTGCTTCAGATCGCTTTTCCTAAGGAATAAAATATTCCCAGTTTAGTTGAACCCCCCATGTGCTTCTCCCAATTCTCTATCCTTTCTTCTCCACTCTCTTGAATTTGTTGTTTGTAATTCTATGTAGTTTGTTTTTCCTAACACTTTTACAACAAATATATGAAACTCTAAACAATGTATTTTTGTTATGCACGGATTTGTTCAACTGATACTTGGAATTTCAGTTAATTAATTTTATTCATATATTAAATGAATATATCAATATTATTTATCCCTTTTTCAGTTGATAGTGTTTGGATGGTGATATATATAATATAATAATATATATTTTTATACATATGTATAAATACATATAAATATAGAACACATTTTATTATAATATATATTAATAATAATAATAGATATATTTGCTGTTTGTGTTAATGCTTCTATGAACATTCTTATGCAAGTTGCACACAAATGTTGATGTTTCTCTAAGGTAGAGGTTCTTGACTTTGCACATTGAAGTCACCCAGAGAGTGTTAAATTCTGATGCCTGAATCCCATCCCTGGAGATTCTAGCTTAACAGAATTTCTTGTCCATTGAGATTATATTAAAGGTTCCCATGGTGAATTGAGTTAGGTTTAGGATTATATATCTAGAGGAAGAAATATTAGGTTGTAGGTAATTGTGTATAAACACCTTCAACTTTACCGCATATTACCACACTGTTCCTCTGAATCAGCGTTCCCTTTTACAATTCTAGCAGAAATGCATGAAAATTCCCTTTTCTTTCTATCCTTGGCAACGCCTGGTATTTCCAGGCTTTTATATTTCTGCCAATTTAATTAGAGTACAACGTTTTATCATCTATTGGTTTTAACTTGCCCTTTGCCTGATCATTAACAAGAGTGAGTAATTTTTCAATTTTATTGGCCATTAGGCTTTTGTTGCATGGATTATCTTTTAATATTTTTATGCATTTTAATTACTGAACTTTTTCTTCCACACTTAAGTCATTAATCAGTTCTGCATTGTTATTTGTGTATCGTGTAAAAAATCTAAGTTTATAAAACACTTCTATATGAATGAGCGTCCCCGCATCATAAGTCTAAATAATCCATCTTTTCTCCACAGATAAGGCAGTGTTACTTCAATGGTATATCAAATTTCCATATTTGTGTGGGTCTGTTTCTTGGCTCTCTATTCTGTTTCAATGGTTTGTGTATCCCTGCATGAGTAAGACTCTTCTTTAATGATAGCTTTATGACAACTATTTATATCTGTTAGGATAAATCCCTTTGTCTTTTTCACCTTTAACATTGTCTTGACTGTATTTGATCTTTTGTTCTTCCTTACTAAGTGTAGAATTAGCTGGTCAAGTTAAGATTTTGATGGTAATGATGGTAATTGCAATGAATGGCGAAACCTGGGCTGCTGAAGCAGAACATGCGAACTTGACGGCTAGCGCCACCAGGCTGGCCCCTCTAGCTCATCTTTTATGGAGGGTGAAGGCTTCCAAGAGTCTCAGCTTAGGATGATGGTCTTGAAACCGGCAAACAGCCATTGATGATTAAGTATCTAAGTACTAAAGTTGTTTTTCCTTTCTGCAATTACTGATTATAGCTTTTAGCTTTTTAACCCACCCATTGTTAACTGTGCTGCTTAGGCAATATGCTATCTGACTCCCACTAGGCTCCTATAGATAACATCTCCCTGGAGCCTGGATCACCATGGAAATGGGTGTATGAGCTGTTTTTCAGGAATTAGAATTCCTTGTCCACTTCAGGCCAGTTGAGACCACCAACTCAACTGGGCATGCAGAGATGTCTGATAGCCGACCTTTTCACGTCAAGAGGCCAGAAACTCCACGCTCAGATCATGCTAACGCCGCCATTTTGTGAACATGGGTCCTATTGATGTGGATTAAGGCTGCCCCAGCTAAAGAAGCCCAAGGTGACCTGGCCTACATGCCAAACTATATAACCCTGTGGATTTTTTTTATGGTATGAATTATGGCTGTCCCAGAGAGAGAAGCGCAGGGCATCCTCACCTGCATGCCAATCTATATGACCAGATTCGTACCTAAAGTTATACGACCGCAGAATAACCAGACCTCATCTGCACTGAAATCATTTAATGACTTTTTACATCATCTTTTCTTTTTCCAGTAAAATTAAGTCACGTACCCATGCCTTATAAATTTAGCCCTAACCCTCAATTCAGGGCAGCAGCAGGAGCTCTGACTGCCCATGGGTCCTGTCCCCATGCAGCAGCAGCAGCAGCTCTGACTGCCCATGGGTTCTGTCCCCATGCAGCAGCAGCAGGAGCTCTGACTGCCCATGGGTCCTGTCCCCATGCCTGCAGCTCTTCACTGCCCATGGGTCCTGTCCCCATGCGGCAGCAGCAGGAGCTCTGACTGCCCATGTGTCCTGTCCCCATGCAGCAGCTCTTTACTGCCCATGGGTCCTGTCCCCATGCCTGCAGCTCTTCACTGCCCATGGGTCCTGTCCCCGTGCTATTCCGTACTATTCTCTAAATAAAAGAGCACCACTGCCAGACCTTGAGAGTCCGAGAGATCTTTCTTTCGACTCCTCGGCTCACCGACCCTGCATCACTATGAAGAGGTATGAAGTCTGACTATGCTTGCACAGATCATTACCTCACCTCGCCTCACCTCCAATCACCTCTCTGCACGTTTCAGACCACCTTGCCCCCATCCCATAAATACCCCTGAGTCCCTACTTTCAGGGAAGTGAATTTGAGGCTCATGCCCTCGCTTCCTCACGTGGCTGCCTTGTGATTAAACCCTCTCTTTGCTGCAATCTTGTCGTCTCGGTGTTTGGCTTTCTGGGCAGAGGGCAAAAACGAACCTGGTTCGATAACAGTCTCAGTTTCAACTTGCTGCCTCAGGAAGACTCTATTCCTACTAGTGTGTTGAAATCCAAGCTCTTGGTTCCTGAGATGAGCAAAAACCACCCCTTTAAACTTCTTTCCCAATGACAGCATAGTGTCAGCTTGTGTGCTTGTAACTATTCTTTCCAGATCTGCAAAGATTTCCCCAGTTATTTGAAAGAGCTCACCAGAGTCCACAGAGCAAATCACATAAGGTTTCTACCTAAAGGCAAAGGATGTGGTGTGGTAAGAGAAAGAGAATGCAGCAAAGATCCAAAGTCCTAGACATCTCCTGGACAAAGTCCCCAAGGATCTTATGGACTCACACACTGGGACTGCACTGTGTCCCCAAGTTGGACTCCCAGGATCTGTGTGAGGAATTATGGCTTTGAGAGAGCTCAAAGGAAAATTTTCAAGGAGGCCTTTCAAGGACTTAAGCTAGGCTTATCAAATCAGTCTAGTTGCAAAAGGTGGGCAAAGAATCTGACTCTGGAAGCCACCAGGGAAACTTAAACAGGACATTTTAAACAGTGCACCTTAAATTCTACTTCCCTTATCTTGGCTCAGAGTAAAAATCAAACATACAAGCTTCTCTAGAGATAAAGACAGAGCTTTTCCACTCCATCTGTAAATCAACTCTATCTCTACAGGGTCTCTTTTTGTTTTGGTTCCTGGAATTTTCTCTTATTTTATGTGAGTTTAGTTATACAATTAAAGGTTGTTTAGGATGGTTGCTGCATTTTACCCAGAATTTTTAGGTGATTTTTAATAGGGAAATTTTCGAGTTATCTAGATGTTATTCAAATCAGTAGTCCTATTATTTTTATCAGTGAGAGTGTAGGGGAGGAAAAAATTTTTCCTCTATCCTTTTAGGTTCTTCTGGCTAGTCTAAGAATTAAATTGACGTGAGATTAACAAGAGAAAACTAAATTTAATTATGTATGTACCGGGTCGGGGGGTGGGGGGGCACACAAGAATATGCCACCCAAAGATAGGCAATTGAGGCTTATATGACATCCTGAGCTAAGGAGAAGGAGGTAGGGATCTGGGATTTCAAAGGGGAAGAAGATAATTCACAGGGAGATGGGAAGAGCAAACATTTGGTAAACAAAGTTTTCCCCTGCCTTGCGGAGAAGTCTTTCTTACGTAAAAGAAAGTTATCTTTGCCGATAGCTCTCTTCTTGGTGCAGGCTCCCTGTCTAAATCCTTTTAGGCAGTTAAGGGGGAGGTAAAAAGCTCTTCTTGAGTCTGTTAGGTTTTGATTGTTTTCCATTGGAAATAATCCACATGCCAAAATGGCACATTCTGGGGTAGCCTGCCCTGAACCCCATCACGAGAGAGATAATTCATTGGATTTACTACAGTCCCACTGGGCCGGAATCCTCTGAATCGAGGCTCCTTATTATGTTTTTGATCTTCCCTCTGAGGTTACTATGTCCTATTTCTTATACTTTAGGCCTCGGGCTGGGCTGGGTTGCCATGTGGAAGAACTGTTTTCCATCATACCTCATCTATTTTACTCAACTTCTGTTATTGAAACTTGCCTCACTGGTATCTGTTTTCTTTTCTCTCTCTCTTTTTTTTTTTTGGCCTTGTAACTAGGACGGTTCCCCAGATGTTGTTTCTTGGTTCTAGCAATCTCTTTTTTCCACAGGCCACAGCTACTGCTGTTTGATTATACCTGCTGCTCAAATCTGTTCAATTTATAACAGGGAGCTTAAAAATTAAAGATTAAATGAGAAGAAAGAGCATATTTTGATCTTTTTTTTCTGTATGAAACAAATGTTTTTCTTCAGTTGTTTATCTTCTTGAGGATTAAAAATTCTACCACAAAGAGAGATCTGTTGACAAAAATAATCCATAACCAATCTATAAATGAAAATTTGGGTGAGTTTATTCTGAGCTTAAATTTTAGGATTATAACCCGGGAGAGTCTTTCCACAAAGGAACAGAGCACTCCAAAGAGTGGGGCACACAGGGTGGTTATATACCCTCAAAGAGGGTGTTTCACATATGATTGAAATGTCCCTCCCACAATAGTCACAAGATTGCCCTGTCAACACAGCGCTTGATGGACGCAGCAGGTAGTGGGTCTGCTATCTCGGTGGATTTAGGAGGTGGCAAGTCTATTGTCTCAAGCTGGGCGGTCACAGGTGAGCACAGCAATCAGTTTCTAGCCTAAGGAAAGATACTTAATCCTTAAGGAGGTGCCAACGTTGGGAGGAGGAGAGACGTTGCACCTTTATCTCAAGGGCCTTTGCTCTTGCCATAGGGAATCTCTAAAGCAGATATACAATGCATGCTCAATGGCCTCGGTCAGGCCCTTTTGGAAAGACAAGGTCAGGCCGAATTAGGTTTACACCAAATGGCTTCCTCATACACTCCAATATATCCTATTGCTTGCCATTTTTATTTGTCAGATCCCTCCACATAAACGTAGAAATAACACTGATTTCTTATTGAATCAGCATAAGAGAGTACATACATGTAGGTGGAACATAAAAGACTAGGAGCCAGGATGAAATTTTATACAATTTATACAGCAAAGCAGGTACAAAGTTCACTTGGGAATTGTGGTAGCTATTTGTTTAGTTAATTGACTTCCTCCAAAAGAATAACAACACTTCTCTTATCTTTGCAAAAAACCAATGATTGTAGCTGGCACTGTGCGCCTAAAGATCAGAGGAGGGAATGAAGGAAAACTTCTTTCATTCCTTAAGATCTATACTTTCCCTTTCATTATCACGTCTGAACCTCAGTGTCCTGGGGAAGGAGAAAAAAAACCCGTTTCAGATTGGGAAGACCCCAAAAGGCTGAAGAGACTTGCTCAACAACACACGCTCAGCTGGTGTAGTGTTACAACTCCTTCCTCTCATCCATCCTTCCTTCCTCATTTGTTTTTAAACAGTATGTTGGAGTCTCATATCAAAGTAAATATAGGGATGTAAGATTGTCAAAACATCGCTTTTGGCCACTCTTTAATTTTCTTTTATATCTTTTGTTCTCATTTTTATTCTATAAAGTTAAGTCATTATAATTTTCTATACATGATTAAGCTCTAAAACTATTGTAACATTTTCAAATCTCTTTCTCATTATTGAAGAAATTGAATTTTCCCTGAAGGAAAGTTATAATTAAACTTGATTTCCTTGTATCCAGAAAATAAAAGAGAGTAATATAGAACTATTTTCTAAGACAGGCTTTTAAATAAATATTTCTCACAATTGATTAAAATAAATAAATGTTAAGTGTGCTTTGAGCCATACATTATTTATATAAATATTCAAAATTGTTTTCTTTATAATTTTACCAGGAATTCTTTTGGGTGTTCCTTGATTCTATAACTATCCATTATATGCCAATTACATGTGCATATATAGGTATGCGTATATATATATATATATAATTTGTAATATGCCAAGAAGAGATTTTGAGTGAAAGGCTACAGCAATGGGTAAAGGAAAGTCTCAGCTTTCAAAAAACATATACCTCCTTGGGGGAGAGAGATAATATCCAACTCAACATGTAATATTTTTGGTGCAATGTTCTGCAGTGGTAACAAAGAGAAGCAAGTTATAAGCCTCCTGGTAACTTAAACATAATAAGCATTTAGATAAGCTCACAAGCTTCACATAATATTTGCTGCAGGCATATTGATTTATTAATCTTAAGGGAATCTGCAATGCAGACTAGTGTCCTCTCTAATAATAGTTAGTAATTATTAAGCACCTTTTCTTATTAATATACACACTTGTAACTCTGAGAATTCTGAAACACAAATCTGATAATGTCAATTTTGTGGTGAATTCCATAATAGTTTCTTATTTCCTGTAACAGTCCTTTCAAACTTTTCCACCAGAGTACCTGTGGTGAGAGTAAAGGATAGGAGAAGCTACCTTTTTGTAAGAGACATTTATATTTATAAGGAAATCTCCACTTGTAGGATGTTTCTCTCTCTGTTCCATGAAGAGGAAGACAACTAAACTCTCATCAATGAAGAAGACAACAACTTAAATCTATGCAACAACTTTACGTTTGTTTACTATACTTTTCCTGGTCACCCCCTATAATGGCTTGCCCTCTACTCCCAGCATCAGTTGTCTTTAGCTGGAGATGGTATTTAAGGTGGTGGCTTGGGCCATTTTGGGGAGTCACTCAGTTTGTCTTAGGTATCTCTCATGTATACAAGGGTTACACATGTTATTAAACTTCTCTTTGTTTTTCTTCTGTTAATTTGCCTTTTGTTACAGGTTGGTCTTAGCCAAGAACCTAGAAGAGTAGAGGGAAAATTGTTTTTCCTCCCCTACAGGCACAGTATAGTCACTCAATAAATGTCCTTTGAATAAATCAGTGAATGAATATAAGTAACACTTATTTGGCTGTGGTTTGTAAGAATGGAATAAAACATACCTACAGAGAAGTTCAGTTGGAAAATGATTGAGATATTGTTGGCAACTTGGAAGATGAATGAGGCAAAGACATGATTAAAGATTGACTCCCAAAAGTGGAACCTTGATGTAGCAGATGCTGTAGGTGTCTCACTTCTAGGTCACCTCTCTAACAGTTCATCTCTCCACAGACCCTAATACTTAGTAATTAGGACTTTGACATAATTTACAGGAAAAAAATAAAACACTATGTTTAGCATTTATCCCAGTATTTAAGAGTAGAGTTTTTATGTTTTTTCTTTTTTTTAGTGTGTTCTTAAATTCTAATGCAATAGTAATACAAAATAGAAGGATGGTACCCTGGATGATTGACTTTCCTTAGGTAAAGTTTACTTTTTGGTCCTCACCCCAGGAGATTTGAGCTGAGCAGGTAGAACTGAGATTGTTTAATACACGTCAGTCAACACAAAATAGCTGTCTTCAGTCACCCATTGATTAACAACAGGGATACAATCCGAGAAATGTGTTGTTAGGTGATTTTGTCGTTGTGCAAACATCACAGAGTGTACTTACACAAGCTGAGATAGTACAGCCTACTACACATGTAGGCTATATGATACTAATCTTATGGGACCAACATAGCATCTGCAGTCAGTCATTGACCTAAATGTTGTTATGCGGCACATGACTGTACTAAGTTCTCAGCTTTGCACCAAATCCATACAGAGAAAGCTGAGTAAGACACAATCCTACTTTACTTCAAATAACTGGTAATGTAGTCAATGAAGTAGAATATATCTACATAATTACATTTCAAGATATGTAATAGACACTCTAAGGTAAAAACCCAGAATAAAACTTAAGATATTCTATGTCAATACTGAGGAAACAGAAAATTTTTTTATTTTATGGTCTTGAGAAGGACTTCAGGGAATCCTGTGGGAATAAGTAGGACTTTGGGAAGGCATGCAAAACTGAGATAACAGCAAAATAGAAGTTAACCTTTAATTCACTCCAGCAAACTTTCATAGGGAGATGCATATATGTTGGACATATACCCAAGACCCTGTCTTCTTGTATGTATAGATTACACAAGAGACTAAATAAATGAGAGTTAATAGATGATAGAACTCCATTCTTACATTAGACGGATGAGAGATATATGTACTATCCTCTGCTCTTTTCCAGTTAATCATCAACTTCTCTGACAGTTTTAAAGTTATCTAATGTGTAAACAATGATCAAGCTAATATCTCATTTTCAAATGGTGTTCAATTATGTGAATCTTCATCTTTCATCTTTGCTTTTATTAGCATAGCAATGTCCAGTGATTATAATGGGGGAGCATTTTTTCAACTATTCAAATGTCATCTATTTAAGGAGCAAAAGTTTTGCATAATATACCTATTGCCTTCTACAAAAGATCAAATAGATAAATAATTCAGGGAATATTTATGAGTCTATTCATTTGTTTTGCAAGCCTTGCTTATCTGTAGGTGAATTAATGTGCAAATTAAATATTCATGAGCCAGTTTGTTATTGGTTTATTTTGTGATATCCAGATGTTATTTCTTTCCTCTTTGTATTCAGAAATGATTGTTTGAGATTCAAACGCAAACACTAGGCATGGTTGTCATACCTGTACATCATTAAAAAACGAATAGTAAAGCACCATAAGAAAAAACATTTAGCTTATTGCTCCACTTCACATAAGACAATACCACTGGGAATCCTATTTTCTCCCTCAGAATGATTTTGTATCTACAACATCTGTGTTTATGATGGAAACATTTTATAACGCAGTACTTGAAAATTTTTGGTCTCCAGATCCCTTTAAATTCTTAAAAATTACTGAAAACTCCAAAGAATTTGTTTTATGTGCCTTATATCTAATAATTTTGGCTGTGCCAGAAATATTATAAATTAAAATTGATGAATTTAAAAATATTTATGAATTTATTTTAAAAATAGCAATTATAAACCAATTATATATATTAACATAAATAACTTGGCTTTATAAAAAATAATTTTATTTTCCAAAACCAAAATAAAAATAACACTATCAGTCACTTGTCAACCTGAAGCTGGGTACCTGGGGTTACTGTAAACATTCAATAAAAAGGTGATTACCTTTGACCTTGTTACCAGCAAAGACATGGATGAAAAGAAGTTAATCTAGTTAATTTTGCTATTTTCTTGTTTAACCTGAGGGGTGACTCAAGGGTCATAAGGATTTATGAGCTTGTTTTGCAGAAGAAGATGAATGCCTTCAAAGAAGTTATGATCACCAGATAACCAGCCCCCAGGGGCCCTTGACACCCAGAAGTCAGATTGTCCTAAGGGCTTATCTTGAGTGAAAGCAGCAAAGATTTCCCCAAAACTCCTCCTGCCAAGCCCCTTAGCTCTATAAAACCCCTGGCTTTCTTTTGTTAAGGCTGATTTAAGAGAACCTATCCTCTCACCTTCTCATTTTCATCAATTTGAATAAACCGTTCTCCATCTCCAAATGTTGGTGTCTCAATGATCAGCTTATTGTGCTTTGGCACATGGATTTGAGATTAAGAGCTTTGGTATCAAATCCATAACAGCTGGCCTCTCTTCTTCATATTTCATTGAAACTTTATTTGACAAAGACAACCAATATTCTCCATACTACTGAATCCAACAAGTATTCTCTGTTCTTATGTCTTTATATTAATTGATTTTCTCTGTTGCACCTGAGAATAGTTATTATCATTATTTTTTTTTGCTTTAAATGATGAATTGTTTTGAAAATCTTTTTTAAATAAGAAAAATAATCTGATAACTTTACTCACACATTTATCCTTTCCACACATTCTTCATTCTTTTATGTAGAGTCGATTGTTTTAAAAATCTTTTTATTGTTTTTGCTTAGCCTGAAGAGCATCCTTAAATGTATCTTGTACTGCTGTCAACAAATTCACTTTCATTTGTGATATAGAATTCTAGTTTTCAGTGTTTGTTGGTTTTCTCTCAGCACTTTAAAGAAGTATTTTCATTGCCTTCTGACTACACTGTTTCTGATAAGAAATTGTTGGTCATTATTAACTTTAGTCCCCTGTACATAGTGCATTTTTATTATTCTGGCTTCTGTGAATTTTTTTAATAATTGCTTTCAGCAATTTGGTATATGTGTCCTGATGTGGATTTCTTTCTGTTTATTCACCTTGGGATATGTTGAGCTATCTGGGATCTATGGGTTTATGGTTTTCAGAAATTTGGAATTTTTTAGCCATTATTTCTTCAAATGTTTTTCTGCTGCTGCTATCCTTCTGGGAAACTCCAATTAAGGATATATTAAACTGCATTTTTACGCTACATGTATCACTAAGTTCTGGTCATATTTTTTTTCAGTATTTTTTATCCCTGTGCTTCAGTTTGAACAGTTTTTATTGACCTTTCTTCAAATTCATTAGCCTGGTCTTTTTTCCTATAACCTCTGATCTTCTATTAGGCCAGTTTAGTGAATTTTTCATTTTCAGATATTTTATTTTTTCAGTGCTAGAAGTTCTATATAAGTTAGTTTTATTCTTTCCATTCCTCTTTGTATTATGTTTGTATTTTCTCTAACTCCTTGAATATATTTGTAGTAGCTGTTTTTAAAGTCTTTATCTGCTAATTCCATCATCTCTGCCATTTCTGGTTCCGTTTCAAATTACTGATATTTTTTCCTGGTTGTGGATCACATATTTTCTTCTTTGTATGTTTTATAATTTTTATTGGATGCTGAACATTGTGAATTTTGTGTTATTTTGTATATAGATGCTGTCATCCTTCAATGTATTGAGTTTTGTTTTGGTGGGTAGTTAACTCACTTGTGGATCAGCTTTGTCTTTTCAAGTCTTGTTTTTAAGGATTGTTAGGTCTAGAGTAGCCTTTTTTCAAGGACTACTGTTTTAAGTAATTAAATCTTACTTTTTGTCCAATCTAATGAGCATTTTTATAATTTTAATTATTAAAATATTGATAATTTTGTCAATTAATTCATTATTAAAATATTACTAAATGTATTAACTGTCAATTATTAAAATATTAACAATGTATTAATTGTCAATTAGTTTATCAATTATTAAAACAAAGAATTTATTGAAGTCATATTTTATATGATATTCTATGATTACTTTTGAGATTGATAATTTTTCATTTGCTTAATGGCCATTTTTGTTTTTCTTCTATTCCTTGTTTGCAATCTCCATAGCAGCTTCAAGCTTTGGTAATTTGGCTAGGCTAGGAGGGGCCAATTCGTTGACAATGATCTTATATATCCTTCTAACCCTTAGTTTCTAAAATATCAAGAAAACTGGTTGATTTATTATCATCCAATCCATATATGTTTCATTCAGTTACTGGATTAAGTTGTTTCATTATAACAACTATTTTTAATGAACTAGATACTATTTAATTGTTTTCTGGTTTACATAAATGGAATAACTTAAGGTTTGTCTTGATTTTCCAAAGCTACTGCCAGTCCATTAGCACAGATGTTATAGATCTGGTTCAAGCCAGGTTACACAAAAACTTACACAATTCAGCTTGGAATTATTTGTCCCTATTAGTCCATATTCTAAAATCATTCCTCACAACGTAGGCTTTGACAAAATGTGGGAACTTTTGAGAAAAGAAATATAAATTACATGTGTCATCAAATAGAATGGAGAGATACGAATGGCAATTCAGTTCCCTCAACATGGAGAGCCATTTAGAAATGCCTCAAAAAACGCAGATGACTGAAATCATTAATGTTGAAAGCAAAGAATCAGTATTGCTTTACTTATTAATATTTTATGTTCAAGTAAAACACACATTGCTTGCAAACAATTTAAAATATTGATAACACGACAGACTCTATTTAGAAAGTCACTAGGTGGGAAGGCATAGTTCCTATCTTATGTGGTTTTAACAAAATGAAGAGATTAAGGTTGGAATTTCTGGGTTTTGTTCTGGGGTCAAAACTCTGCGTTGACAGTAGCTAGTTGTACTTTGTACGGCAAACTGTCTAAGTTTTCTGTAAAATAGTCTCTATGCTGTAGATATTTTGTTAGAATTGCATATCTGAATAATGTAAATGGTGATTTACAAAAAAAAAACCCAAAGTAAAACTCTTTTTCAACTTTAAAGAGCAAACTAATAAGAGAAAGATATCCTGTAGTCTAGACACAAAAACCACAAAGAACAATAAAGTTTCAAGTATATTAGATGATTGTGATCTTTTCTTTTTTCAATATGTATAAAAAATAGGTTTACAAGTGCTCCTGGGAAAATTAAAGTAAAATAAAAGATAAAAGAAGTATGTGAACGTAAAGACCAGATATTCCCACAAAGCGTGAGCTGTTTTTTCTGTACTTTGTGTATTTAGAATATGTGCTTCATGTTATTGTTAAAAACGATTTCTCAAAGATGAAAAGAAATTCTCCCGAAAGAGATCAGTGACTTATGAAAATAGATGAAGTCCAGCCTTACAAAGTAAACACGTCAGTATGTCTTCGGGCTGTTTATTGAGTTATCATATCTTTCTGTTCTACAGTTTTAGTTTTCTACTCTATCTTCAAATTTATCTTTTTATTTGAACCCAGATAACCAGAAATTATATGGAAAAAATGGCTGATAAATATGACTTTATAGATATGAAAGGGATGACAATTCTTCTTCGGATTTTACAGTGTGACTAAGCATCAGATAGATGCATAAAGAATTGAATGATATTTGGCACTGTGAAAGTGTAAAAGGAATTGAATGATTTTTTTTTTCCTGTCTTCAAAATTTGTACAATCTAACAGCTAGAGGATCAACGCAGGTAAAGTTAAAAAAAAAGAAATTATTAGGTAGCAATTGTCATAATCTTATATGTTTACCAACATATTGAAATTCCAAACATCCTTTATACTGTGGTCCAAATATCATTTTTTTCAACTCTGCTAGTTAAAAAATGTATAAATGTGGGCAAGGTACATAATCTTTTGGTGCTTCCCTTTCCTTATCTGAAAAATAGTGCTACAATAGGACCTGCACATGGCATGGATTGTTAATTTTTCCCGATATCCATCTCCTCATCTTTGTTTCAGTAATGGAAAACTTCCCCTCTCCTGCTCTCATCTTCTCCACCTTATAGACAAAGTGTAGGCAAGGAAGATGTCCATCTAGCAGGAGACCATAGTTTCTATCCTTGTCTCCCAGCAGCTCTGTGTGGCCATGTCAGCTGTGTCTGGTCACATAACTAAGTTCTGGCTAATGGGATGTGCACAAGCTCCAGATCATACCTTAAGCAGTAGGTTAATTTCTCTCATCTCCCTTTTCCCCTATTTCTCGGTCTGGAATTCACACAAAGTGCTAGTGAACCAGCCTTGTGGATAAAAAATTGGTAAAACAATAATCTCAATCCGTGCTATCCAGTTCAGCGCCCACTGGCTATACGTGGCGACTGAGCAGTTGAAATGTGGCTAGTGTGTTAGTTTTAATTAATTGAAATGAAAAAAAATTGATACGAATTTAGTTATTGGAAAACCTTTAAGTATGTTTGCAACATACACAAGTTAATGTATTTCTACAGCAAAAATTTTATGAGATCTAAATACGGGCCAAATATTTCCAATGAAATATATCATCCTGAGATGCAGTGCGTGTTTGAAATGATAATATTTTGGCTATCTGAGGCTAAATCAAATGTATTATTAAAGTTAACTTCATCTGTTTCCTTTTACTTTTTAGAAATATGATTAATAAGAAAATTTAAAATTACACATGCGACTCTCATTTCTTTCTTTTTTATGAGGAAGATTAGCCCTGAGCTAACTGCTGCCAATCCTCCTCTTTCTGCTGAGGAAGACTGGCCCTGAGCTAACATCCATGCCCATCTTCCTCCATTTTATATGTGGGACGCCTACCACAGCATGGCTTTTTGCCAGGCGGTGTCATGTCCACACCCGGGATCCGAATCAGCGAACCCGGGCCGCTGAAGTGGAATGTGTGTACTTAACTGCTGCCCCACCAGCCGCCCCAACAGCTCACATTTATTTCTGTCAGCTGGCACTCATCTAGGGAGTGGAAGAGCCACAAAATTAGAAGAAACCAGGTCTTTGGATGATGTCATGGAACAGAAGAGCGTGACAGCCCTGAACTACCTGCAAGTTTAGACTTCTTTATAGGAGAGAAATAAATATTCTAATTGGCTTAAGTCATTATTATTTTGGTTTCAGTTAAAGCAGCCATATGCTATTTTAACTAATAAACCACTTCATAGAGTTAGTTGTTGGGAGGACTGAAGGAGTTAATGCCTATGATAGAATAGAGCATGCCACATACTAAAGGCACAAGGCCTATAAGTTATTATCATTCTTATTATATCTCTTAATTTTAATGAAATTTCCCCATGCTCTATGGCACTTTTTATATTTGTACAATATAGTGCCATCATCATTCAATGTCATGTATTTAAATCGGAATTCACTTTGAAGGATTTTGCAGAAAGCATATGTTCCCGTCTCTACAGTCTCTGTTAATCCCACAGATGATAAAGAACTCTTGCTCCAAGTTTTACTAACACACTTACTTTCAACCACTATCCCTTCACCATTGTTTCTCCGACCATTGGGAAACCAGTCCTGTCACTCAGCTTAATCCCTTCTCTGGTTTTATACTGCTTCAAGGATAAACACCCAACGCATTCTCATGCCTTCCCACCTCCCCAGGACCATGTCTCTCTGTTGGTTTTCTGGGCTGTCCCATGCTCTCACTTTCTCTTATTTCCTCAATTGGAATCTCAAGATCTTGTGCATTTGTTTGGTTCTCCCTTGAATATGCTTCTCCTCCCGGATCACCCAGTTAAACGCTATTTATCCTTCCTATCTCACATGTCAACCTCTTTAGAGAGCTTTAGATGGCCTTCCAGACTGTATTAGTCTCCTGCTAGATACTCTCAGAGCACCTCGGTGGCACCCTCCCATGCCACTCTGTCCCGTGTCTCTACTCCAATCTATGATTATAATCTTACTGTCAATGTAGCACTTCTCTGCATTATTAAAATACAACACTTTTTTCCGTCCATTACTCTCTTTTCCGCTAAGTTATAACTTCCATGAGGGCAATACAGATTGTATGTTTTGTACATCCCCTCCTACATCAAGATGAAACTTCTAATAAATGCATTAAACTGCCAAATAAACCGTACAAAAATTGACAAATATTTGGTGTCATAATTCGGAGGAAAACAAAGATGACTTCAGCTCTGTGGTGGAGATAAGGAAATATTTATGGAGCTGCTAAGATGTGAGTCAGACCTTCTAAGATCCAAGTCAGGGTAGGGGTTAAGAGAGTGGACTCTAGAACCAGCATGGCTGGGAGGGAATCCTAGATCTGCCACTTCCTCGCTGGTGATCCTTGGAAAAGTGCACGATTTCTCTGTGCCTTAGGTTCTTCATCTGTAAAACGGAGACAGTACACAGCAGTGTTATCTTATAAGATTGCAGGGAGAATTAAATGAGTTAATATGAATCTAGCTTAAAAAAGTGGTTTGCGCATAATACCTACTCAGTAAATATGTATTATATGTGGGCTTTGGATTAGAAAAAAGAAGATATTTAAAGCAGATGGAACTGCATGAAATATAATGCAGGGAGGTAAAAAAAGGTGGCGTGTACGAGAGAGCGAGTGAATCTATATTTGAGACGAAGAAAGTTCCCGTAGATGAGCGGCAGGAAGTAAGGCAAGAAAAGAGCCAACATAAAGACTTCATAATATAGTGTATGGGAAGTCACTGAAAGGTTTTTGGGCATTGTGGTGGTATTATCAAAATTTTCTTTTTGTTTATTTTTGTGTTGTCAGTAAGGATTACCAGGGAAAATAATGATATAAAGAACTAATAGATTGTCAGGGGCCAGTCCTGGTGGCCTACTTGTTAAGTTTGGCATGCTCTGCTTTGGCAGCCTGGGTTCAGTTCCTCGGTGTGGACCTATACCACTCGTCTATCATTGGCCATGCTGTGGTGGACGGCAGCTCACATATAAAATGGAGGAAGATTGGCAACAGATGTTAGCTCAGGGCAAATCTTCCTCAACAAAAAAAAAAAAAAAGAAAGAATTAATTGATTGTCAAAAGCACTTCAGAGGCATCTTCTTGATACCATAAACCCATGAGTTGGTATTATTTAAATGCCCACTTTATTGATGGGGAAACTGAAGTAAATAGGTATGTGAAACAGAACAAGGCAATATAAACTCCTAATTCATAGAACTTCTATAAGAATACCACATATGAAAAATATTTAATACTGTATGCAAAACAGTAAGGGTCCAATGAAAGAAATCTATCGGTTTTAGTATTAGTGTTATTATCAATCCTAAGAGGAGAGTACTATTCTCTTTTCCCCCTTTTTAGTCCTGTCTGATGTGGTATAATATAAGAAAGCTTTCACCACATGCTTTGTAGAGAAAAACTGTGAGTTTTAATTTCAATTTATATGTGTTTTATAAATGTATAAAATTAGGCTAAAATGAAAAATTTTTTAAAAACGACATTAATTTCCCTTCGGGCCTTGGAGGGTCAGTTTCATGCTCAACATGTCTACAAGTAAACGTCTAATTGTCAAGAGCTAGGACATGAAGGGAAAGAAGTGGAATAATAGCTAGAGAGTGCTTTCTGGCTCAAAGCCCATTTCTTCAGAATTGGGATTGTTTGAACCTTTTTGAACATAGAGTGCTATCGGTTATAATATAGGAAGAAGGAATGGTTAAGGATGAGGATGAGGAAGGGAAAGGAGGGAAGTTTGCAGAATGAACTTCATGCGTGAGGGTTATATCACAGCTAATGCAAGCAGTGGGAGAATGTGGGTGGGTTTATTAACAGACAGGAGCAGATGTCCAGGAGTCATGAGAAGAGATCATCTTTCTGAAGGAAGACAATGAGACCATCTTCCTTAGTGGATGTAGTGGCATATTAGAGCAAAGAAGCTCTGCAGATCATTGAAGGAAATGGAAAAGCAGTTGTGGACTCCTTTGAGCTTGTTTTTTCTACCTTAGCACTTGTATGCCACTTCCACATCATCAATCAGCTCCACTGGAAAGCAGTCAAAGGAGGAAGAAAGGAAAAGAGGAACTGGTTTTCAAGTCATCAAATATATATATATCTGTTTGTTAGAGGCTCTAGTGATCTCTTTAATAGGAAAAAAACTTGCAATAACTTGCCCAAATTAGGTTGGAATGGCTTTTGATAATCTACAATATCTTTTCTATTATTATTAGAATGAATTAAGAATTACTTAATCTTTTAATAAATTGCTCCCCAGTGCCTAGGCTAATGTATTCCCAGGTGCTTTTGCTATGTGAATAATCCATCTTTTCTTGCTCTTTCATTAACAGGCTTAAAACTTGCTTAGCAAAGAAAAATAATGTTGACCAGTGCATTATTCAACAATTGTAAAACCCACGAGATAAGTTGACATTTGATAGATTCTTGAGACAATGTGTATCTGGAAATGGGGCTCAGATGTGATGATCATTATGTATTTTTGGATTATTTTAAATTTTAGAATTTTCAGTCCACAAGCACAGAGTAATTCCTGTGTTACAAAGATGTGAGTTGTACTATAATATGCCCATGCATTTTTTCATTTCTACCCTTGAATGATAAGTATGTAACACTTCACTCTGTAGATAAAAGTTGTAATCCTTAAAGGGGAAGTTGAAGCCCATTCCGTTTTTTTACACTAAATCATACTTCTAAAAAGCAAGTGATGTTTACACACAAATATCTCACAGTCATCTCTCAGTCTATTCTCTAAACAGATAAAAGCATTGTATCCCTGGCTGTTTTACAAATAGTGGAATTGCTCCAAATTTCTATGCCATCAAAAAAAGGACTTTGAAAGGCTCTGCGTTATAAGATACAGCAGGTGCACACCTTTAACGGTCAAGTTCTTTTTCATTGCCTAAAAGCACACTCTGGCTCCAGGTATTTTTTTAAAGCAGATATTTTTCTCACAGTTCATGGATTTCAAGGAGCGTGGACATAGCCTGCCAAGTAAGTTGAAATTTTGTGAGAATAAATGGTAATTAAATGGGAATTATTATTGACCAAGAAAGTAAATGTTCACAGGGTCTTTGAGTGGGATTTTGTTACTTGTCAAAAAGTGCAGACAGTCAAACAAGTCTTGCTTATTTCATAAGATGATTAATTATCAACATATTTTGATGAGCATATTAGCAATCTTTGTCTTACTTATGCATTTAAAACAACTGTTTTTTATCAATTGTAAATTTAGCATAGTTTTAGATTGTAGATTCAATGTGTAGTTGAATTATTAATGGAATATAATTCTTATGCCAATATATCACACCCTTTGGTTACATAATTTCTTCATAAACTTTCTGTAATACTGTTCCATGTATAGGGTTTTTTTTTTTTAATTTCAGTTTTTCTTGTGATTTTTGTTTCCACTAATTATTTAGAAGGAGTGATACTTCTATAACTTTAGTCACTTTAGGATTTATTTATTAATTTTTATTCACTGTTTATAGCAGTGAAACTTTAAAAAAGCAATTTTCTTCCAGAAAAAAAATTATGCAAAGAATTGACCTCATATATGTATACTGGATCAACACGTAATATAAAAATTTATTGATTTATTTTCTGTGAGGAAGACTGGCCCTGAGCTAGCAGCTGTTACCAATCTTCCTCTTTTTGTTTGAGGAAGATTGTTGCTGATCTAACATCTGTGCCCATCTTCCTCTATTTTGTATGTGGGGTGCCTCCGCAGCATGGCTTGATGAGCGGCGTGTAGGTCTGCACCTGGGATCTGAACTGCGAAGCCTGGGCCTCCAAAGTGGGGCGTGTGAACTTAACCATTACTCCACAGGGCTGGCCCTTGAAAATTTATTTTTAAGTATACTGCTAGCTTTGAAAATCATCTCACATTTCTGTAATTTACACAATCTTTTCTTATGCATAAATCTTTTATGTATTAGGATTTTATTTTTTATGGAAAAAGCTATGAGAACATTATTATGTCATACATAAGCATTTAAAAATGCTTAAACATTGTATAACCAAATTATCTTGCTACCATCTTAACAAATGCAATTCTGAAATATATAGGGAAAGACCTTATTTTATTTTAAGAAAAAAACATTAGAACTGGAAGCAATATTAACCTTGTGAAATCAAAACTGCAAAATTTAGCTTTAGATCATTTTCTGAGTACTTCATGTTTTCTCTATATAGCTATTGGTAGGTACTTTGATTTTAAGAATTATAGTTTGTACTTTCTTTTTCCCCCTACATTGCCTAGAGCATTAAAAGTTGCTTAAGAGTGACTTGTTTGCTTCCTTGGATTTTGGTTTAATATTTTTATTGGAGACGATCTTAGGACTTACTATTTTCAACTATTAATTTTTAAAGAGGATAACAATGGTTTTTGGATTCAAACATTTGTCTATAAACTCTAGTTCCACCATATAAAGCTATTTTTGTTAATAATAAGAGTATCTACGTCATAACCCTATGTTATAAGGATTGAATAGAATAATACATGTGAGATATGTAGTGCCTGGGCCATAGTATGTGCTCAAAACGTGTAAATTATTTCTATTACTTCATTTTTTAAAATCTGTTTCTTTATCTACATACTGGGAAAAATGTCCTTCTATTATAGGATTATTCTGATGATTAAAATGTATGCAAGGCACTTAGGGCGCTTAATATATAGTAGACATTATTATATACAGTTAAACGTTAATAGCAGGATCTTGCTATGTAGTAGGTATTGTTATTTATAGTTAAACATGATATGTCTTAATTACTATATTCCCAATCCTGGACACTAGGCTTATATGAAAATCACAATCAAGAATTGTACCTTTTGCTCTCTATGTGGTTATAAAAGAGCCTTACATAATTCCAGTAGAATTAATGCTTCTCTCCAGTTTACACCTCTCCACCAGAGATCACATGTGAATGTAAATAGGAATTTCAATCATTATGAATTTCTTGGAGGCATCTATTTGATTACAGATAAAAGCGGTAAATACACGTTATCAGCATGTTTTAATACTCACAAAATATTTTCCTTTTTTTGACTTAGATAAGGAACAGATGAGAAAAAAATCTGTTCATACTTTTGAATCAACTGAGAAAGATGTGAAGAAAGATACTCGTCCTGAGAATTTAATGACTAATTTATCAAATGCTTATGCTTCAGGTATGAATGTCATTAACAAGTGTTGTTTTAGTCTTTTCAATAAACTCAATGTCATCTATGCAGGTCCATTTGAAAGACCTTGAAGGACTCGTTACTCCAATGGTATTAATCTAAAAGAGCTTATTTTGGGGGCTGGCCCTGTGACATAGTGGTTAAGTCTGGTGCACTTCACTTCAGCTGCTTGAGTTTGTGGGTTTGGATGCCAGGCACAGACCTACACTCATCAGTCATGCTGTGGCAGCGACCTGCATACAAAGTGGAGGAAGACTGGCACAGATGTTAGCTCAGGGCTAATCTTCAGCAAAAAAAAAATAAAAAATAAAATGGCTTATTTTTGGTAAAAATTATTATCCAATTAGACTTCAAATGAAAGGATATGAGCAAATACTACTTCACTTGCAATTTGACCTGGCCTTTCAATGTCTCTAATTTCCGATGATCAAAACTCTATCTCATGGAGATTTTCTTTGGCACGTTACTTACTGACCTTGTTGTTTATCTCTTTTTTCCTCTAGATTTGTTGCCATCCAAGGATGGCAAAGATTTAACAGAAAGTTTTCTGCTACATGTAGTAGATATTCTTCTGCATTACATCCAAAAAACCTTTGATGTTAAGAGTAAAGTGCTGGACTTTCACCACCCTCATCAACTTCTTGAAGGTTTGGATGGATTTAGCTTAGAACTATCTGACCACCCAGAATCGCTGGAACAGTTACTTGTTGATTGCACAGATACCTTAAAATATGGTGTGAAAACAGGTGATTTTCAAAATGGTGTGTCTGAACTGGAGACTGGGTGAATGCAACAGCCTTGAGTTTACATTTGTGTTGAAAAATGGTCCAATTTTACTCATTTTTATTTAAAACATTTGTCTAGTTTATTTTCAAATTGGTGTTATAAAATGTGAATTGCTTATTAAATAACAAATAAAATAAAATAAATGGGTTTGGTTTGGGGAGTTATATCCCAATGGAAACTAAATGTACAATATTTATTTACCTTTTTTCATTTACCAATTTCATTTTATCATATTCAATATTGATGCTCAACTGATTATCCTTCTATGTCAACAAAATATATAGCACCAAAATTATCATATAGATATAGATATACAGAAATATAGCTTATATTTTAGAAATTGTCTTTTTAAATTAAATTAGCTCTATTATAACTTGATTGTTAATCACTTAAAGCAATAACGTTTCCAGGAGCAAACAATTTTGAATAGGCTCTATGAAACATTTTTTCTAAAATCTTAAACATATACTAAATAATGTATTGGCAAGAATATAGTCTTTGGAAAGAAAGAAACAAACAAACAAAGGATCCAAACACAACTTGCATCCCTGGGTTTATTATTCATTTCTTATTATGTGATCTTGGAAAATATTTTATGTATTATTTCAATAATTAGAAGTTATTTGTGTATGATGCCTTGCCTTGTATTTGATAGACATCAAGTAAATGAATACGTAACAATGTATTTTTAACATCCCAGAAACTTTGAGCATAAGAAATATTTTGTCTACAGACCAAACTGATCAACTATGCCAAGAAACAAAAATGATTCATATTTGAGAATGCTCATTGCTGCTTTAGTTTTAATAACAAAACCCAAAAGTATCCTTATTTTGACCTTTACCTTACATAAGCTATATACATCCTTTGAGAGGACTATTATGCAGTGTTACTACTTAAAGAACTAGGAAAGTCATGGGGAATTTCTCATAGAATTTTGAACATTATAAGAAGACATACCACAGAATAATATGCTCAATATGATTGCAATTATATTTAATTATATTTTAAGTTATATCTTGCAAATGTATTTATTAGAAATAGTTGGATAGATATGTAGATAGATCATCTTTGTATGTGCATAGAAAATTACCGTTCTGTATGTACTGTTTCCTATTCTATGCAGAATATTTACAACCAGAAAAATATTATTGAATAAGACAAAAAGAAATCCTTGTAATATTCCAAAATAAAAGACACGTATAAAGACTCAAATTCAACCACGTAAAGTAAATGTGAAGTAGAAATAAGTTTTAGTTAGAAATAAAAATAGTAAAAGGAAATTCTGAAAAATAGGGAAGCAATTGGGAAGCACTTCTGACAGATGTAGATCAAGGTCTTTCTCCTTCCCTTATGCAGCGCTGCAAATGAAGACGGAAGCTCTAGGAGCCCATCCCCCACTATCTATTGCCCGATGTCAAATGAGAGGAAAAAAGCAAAGATGTTAAGTGAAAAATAAATAATAAAAAGGAACACTTTGCTAACACAGTCACAAATTTCAGACATTACATTCTTTCATATTTAAGAAAGATTTATGGAATGCCTACTCATTAAGAAATCATACAGGTGCTATGGGGGTGGATGAAATCATGGATAACTCGCTAGAGGAGAAAAGAGAGAAATTTACAAAGAGCTATGATGCACGTCATCTGTAAGAAGTACAAAGAACAATCTATTTTGTAGCTAAGGAGGGGAAGATTAAACTGAGTTAAATATAGATTGTTTAGTTTGTCAACTATTGCTTGATATTCTTATTAATATAAATCTTTAAAAAATCATTGTAAGAAGAATAATTTATCCAAAAAATGTATACATAGCTTTTGAGGGAAAATTATTTCATCTTTTAACTGGTCCCTCCACATTTGCTGAGGTGGCTTTACACACTCCCATCTTTGGTCTTTCTACTTTAGACACAGGATGGGTTCCTCACCCTTGATCATACTGAGCTCTTTCTCAGCTCGATGCCTTCTCATAAGCTGGTCCTCACACTCATATGATCTTCCTCCGCTCTTTCTTTGTCTGAACACAAACTTTTGATCTTACCTTAAAATATCACTTCCCCCTAAGAAGCCTTCTCCGGAGATTGCCTCTCTCCTGACTGCCTTCTACTTTCTCCAGGGATGGTTGTATGACATCCTGATGTTTTCCTTTGCAGCACTTCTTACAATTGTAATTAAACACATTTGTGTCATTATTTGAGTAGTGTCATTCTTCCACCAGTCAGTGAGATCCACACGATAGTGACTATGTCCACCCTGTTTACTGCTGTATCACGCGCCCTGTCCTGCATATGATAGTGGCTCACTGATGTTTGCTGAATGAAATAATTAGTTTGTGTGCTTAATCTACAAATACCTGTTAACTGAGAAACTGCTATTAAATTTAACCTCTTTTTAGCCCTGCGTTTTTATTTTGGCCCATTTGCAATTCTGTCCTTTTTTCTAGGACATCCTCGCTTTTTAAACCAGCTCTCCAGCGGGCTAGATGTGATTGGACTTGCAGGGGAATGGTTGACAGCCACTGCAAATGCCAACATGTGAGTATCCTTCTGTGCCAAAGAATGTAACAAGATTAGACACATGTAAGCAAGAGTGAAGATGTAGATTGTGGAAGCTACCTTTGACTAGATATGACGGTTGCTATAACAAAAACAAACGGTATCCTTAGAGAAATCCAAAGGAGCTGCTAAGTGTTCCCCGGTGATGTGTTTGAAGTTTGCCCCATCCTCTGGACATTCTCTCTCTAGAAACTTTCAGGATCTGAATCCCCTGGTAAGAGGTAAACAGTTGATTAGCCTGAGTCATTTGTGTGCAGACTGAAAGTCTAGTTTTGGGATTAGATTCATTGCCACACTACTCAAAACATCCCACAGTACAGAATATTCTAAAGACACGTGTAAGGTTATGAAAAGTTGCCTGAATATAAATTGGAACCTCAATCTGATTGAAAGCGAATAAAGTAAACTTTTAAAGAAAAGTTAAATCTAACTCCAAAGTGATTCTTTTAAAATTTTGACCTTTGCCGCAGCAAAACTTTGGCCCTAAGAAAATTCAATAGACTGCTACAATGTTTTGAGGTAAAGTTAATTTTAGCGCAATATTTTTCAGGGTTAAAAGGGATAGGGAAAAGATTGGATACGAAATTGGAAAGAACAGTCTGTGTCAGATGTTAATACAATTTAACTAGCAATCAAAAGAGGTCGCTTGTAGAAGTTTAAACTTAAAAACCAAGAGCTGAACATTTATGATGAGAGACTGCCTTGCTATGTGGGAAAAACTGAGGTTTATTTTAACTGTTTAGATATCATAGGGATTTTAATGATGCCTAGTTCATGGTAGTAATCAACATTTTATAGATGTGAAATGCAAATAAAAACTGTGTGTGGCCTACACAGTTTACTGCTATTTTTAATTTTATTGCTTGATTATGTCCCTTTATTTAAACATGCATAAAGTAATACTTTGCTTAAAAAACTCTTTTGATACAATATGATGCATTCTATATACTATATAAATTATTACATAAAAATTAATCTATAAATCTTACTCCGTTGTTTGGAATTCCATCTTTATGAGACTTAATCATTCTCTATGTGAAGAAAATATAGATTTTTGGTTTAAACAGAGAAATAATGGAAAGAAGATCTGTGAGACGCAAAGAGAAAGGATTTAAGAGATGGTTCTTTGCCTTTGAAGTTTCTTCCTTCTTTAATGAGTGGATATCTCTTTCTGTAATCTGAGATAGTGTAAACGCATGCGAGATGGAGATGGAATTAAAGAGACCCAGATTCAAGGCTTAATTCTACTGCTGCACCTGCTGTGAAGTTTAGGGAGTCTTTGTTGTCTGAAAACAATAATACCTACTCTGTGGAATTGAAATAGTATCAAAAAGGTAATGTGTGTAGAAGCTGGAATTGATACAGCACGTTTGGGTGGAAATGAGAGCCTTGTTGAAATAAAAGTGCATAAGGCTTGCTTCTTACTTTGTTTCTTTTAGAACTAGGATTTTAATCCAAATAGACAATGGGTTTTCTTACTGGCTGTCTGTGTAGAGCCCTGGGTAAGAGCTTATGTGTTACTACTTTATTAGGCCATGCCATCTCGAGGAGCAGGGCTGAGGAAAACAGAACAGGCAGAAAGGCAATGTGAAGGGTGTTATAGATCTGGCTACCAGTTTGTACAAACGGAAGTGAGTGCTCAATCTCTTGGCATGTAGCACAACCCTGTAAATGATGGCTTCTGAGGGCAGTCCATCTGTAGGGAGGAAAGAGAAGAATTTATTCCCCACCAGGTCTCCTATGGTTCTCCACACATAACGGTTGGGCATTCTTGGGACTCCCAACTGATTCCATGACTTGTCCTAAACAATGGCAAAAGGAAGCCCCTGGGCTGGAGCTCAGTGACTGCAGTGTGGGTGGGAGGTGATTCTCTATTGGGTGTCGCTGAGAGGTAGTGGTCACAGTGGTGGCTGGGCCTGAACAATGTCCAAAGACCTTACAGACAAGGCAAGCTGAGAACATCTGAAGTGGCACATAAATGGTGCCTGATACCAGTATCTCTCTAGAAGAACACTTAAAGAGGTCTTCAAATTTCTTTTGAGGACAAATAAAAGGATTTCTTGAGAATGACTGCACCCACTCTGATTTCAGAACTGATTGTTAATCCTTCGTTATTGGTTGTAGATGGTATGTATAGAGAAAACTTTATAGCCTTCTTTTTAATCCCAGCTTCTTCTTTCTGTGGAGCTGACTCTAATCTCATAGTGTGACTCAGAGGAGAGTCCCCATAGTGGTGCTCTCTGGAATTCTTTTCCAGTGGTCTCCCATTGTTCTTCTATGGTACCATCTCCCGTCTTCAAGCTGTTATTGAAAACAATAGTTTTTAGCTTTTTTGGGTGTGTTTGTTTAAAGTACAATCTTGAGGTAGAAAACATCTATCAATAAATTTTCAGAAAAGGCTTTTTCTACCTTTTTCACGCTCTGCAACACATTGTCTGTAACTCTAGATTTCTGTCTTTCTAACTTGCCCACTAGGGAAGGTATATATATTTTCTTGATAACTGGACATTTTCTGACCCTAACAGTATTGTGTGTGTGCTGAGGGGAGAGGAGTTGCTTTAAAAGTTCTTTTCTTGGGAAAAAAATTCCCAGCTACTGTACAAGACAATGGAAAGCATGAAACTTTCTTCTTAGAACTAATAAACTTCATCTGGAAGGGGCAATTCAGAGCATATAAAATTTAACTATTTCTTGTAGAGTCTGCTACAGAATACAAAAATGTACAAAATCTTATTTAGGAAATGATGTTATTTATTCTCTTCCATTTAATATAATTCACAGTAGAATTTCTATATATGTATTATAGGTTTACATATGAAATAGCTCCAGTATTTACAGTCATGGAGACAATTCTTCTCAAGAAAATGTATGAAATTATTGGTTGGGGAGAAACAGAGGGAGATGGATTATTTTCACCTGGTAAGAAAAAGCAAGAAATCATTTCTATATGCTAAATGAATTACATGTTAGGAGACACTCAAAATATATTTTAGCTCATACTGTTATCTTTGAGACAGAAATGTTCACGAGCCATTGTGTTGGTTATAATTGCAAACAAAGTTTCCAGAAATCTAAAAGTTGTGAGTTGTGTTGTCTGGTCTTTCTCTCAGCACTTTCAGGAAGTATCTTTCAAAAATAACATCACTGATTTGGCACCACTTTAGTTTCAGAAAGCTCTCAAGTTGTCATGATTTCAGTGAATATTTCTGATTTTGAAATTAGATTATCAGTTGCTGTTTCTCTTCCATAGGTGGGAGTATATCAAACCTCTATGGTATATTAATAGCTCGTTATAAACAATATCCAGAGATAAAAAGAAAAGGCATGACAGTGCTTCCAGGCATCGTATTATTTGTTTCCGAACAAGTAAGTGTCAAGTCCAGATTTTTCCAACTTTTAAGAATCTTCTAAAATAAACTGATAAAGTAGTTGGAAGACTGAGAATGTTAGCTTCATTTTTTTCATTAAATATATTCAGTAATCTCTCTATCTGGATCTATTGATATTGGAAAGGGAAAAAAACAACCTTCCAGTCAATACAGGCTCTCTAGATTAGCAATACCAATAATTCAGGATTAAAATTTAATTTCAACATATGAGAAACTACAGAAAAAAATGTGATTATAAATATAAAACGTTCTGCTATCTTCACCAAAAAAAGAAAAATTAAGCCATAAAAGTTTCAAAGATTTAATGGTTCTCTTTAACATTGAATGAAGAGAACAAGAATGTGATTAATGTTTTATTTTTCCAGTTGGGACTAAAGAAACCAGTTGAAAACAAAGCTTTATTTTTATAGACTAGGCTATCAACCGAATGTTTCTGATATTGACAATATATCCTCAGATGGGTCTGTTTTAATGTTCCAATCTTGTACAGAGCATCAAAACTTCTTTAAAAAAATTCATCCTTCTAATAAATCTGGTCACTTTTTTCCTTCTACCACAGCAGTGCTTGTAATCTTAAAGCGTAATAGTAGTTCCAGTTTTAGAATTCTAGATAAAAATACCTGGAAAAACAGGATTTCTTTGAAATGTGTTTGCAATATGCTTCTACTACGGAACTCAAATTAGCATTATACATATGCATGTTATCAAGTGGGAGATCACTGCTGCATATGTAATTTACTATAAAGCTTAACTTAAAATGCTTGTTTACAAATGTCGTTTTCATCATTTGACATACAATTTTTAAATATAATGAGTAAATAAGCCGAAATTCCATTATGTAAATTTAACCTGTATTTTCTATTGAAATGAAAGCATGGTTAGGGTTTTAAATTTCTGTATTTTTTTTCTCTCATACCTGTAGTCTTTTCTTGGCAACTAAAAATAGGCCAGGCCAATTTGTCTTTTGCCTGCTACTATCTCCATCTTACTGATATTATTTATATCCGGTAGAATGATACAAGGAAATAATAGTTATCTAGAAGGCAAGAAATCAAAGTTGGTGTCAAAGTCAGAATTAAGTATTGCAAATATCACAAGAAGGAATGCGTTTCTCCAGGAATTGCTCTTTTTTAAAAAAAACTTTGTAATGCAAGAGTGAGAGCTGTCCTGAATATGTAAGGATTTCCCTGGAGGCCATTATCACTAAATCTATAAATGACATGTCTTCATGTGTATACAAAGAACTAGAATATTCATACACCTACTGCACTTGAAGAGTTGTGTTCTGTGACAGTGCCTTCTAGAAAGAAGAGCTACAATCTTCTTCATCTCAACAAGCATCATGATGAGGGTCTGGAAACAGCTTGGTACCTGTACTTGTGTGTATACATGTATACATGCACAAACCCGTTCAAAGTCATGCCTTTATGCCCCGAATGCCCTAGGGTAAATGATTATTTAACGCAGAAAATTCATGCCTTTCTCATTTTCATTTTTGCCCAAGGGTCATTATTCAGTAAAGAAAGCTGCCGCAATCCTTGGTATTGGAACTGATAATGTAATTGAAGTAAAATGTGATGAAAGGTATGTTTCTTAATATATTCTCAAAATTTTTTATCAGAAAATTTTTTAAGTAATTTAAAAAATTATTATAAAAATTTTATTATTATAAAAAATTTTTATTAGTCTTCGTAGACTAAAATTCCACTTTCTTATTATTCTAATCTTTAGCAAGAATACTCTACCAGATTAGTTTCAATGAATTTTAACTAGAATTAATTATTAAGAGGCACCAAAGTTATCCTATCCTATTGTTAAAATTTCTTCACTAAATATGGTCTCATGTAAGTGGGACTGCCATGTACCTGTTCCCTCTTTCGAGTATATTGACATCAATATAATGATGTTTGAAGACAAAAAAATTGTTGGCCTTTGAAACAATGAACATCTTCTAATATTAGGATCTTTTCCTATTTTATTTGCTATCTATCTATCTATCTATCTATCACCTACCTACCTAATAGATTATTTCATCAGAAAAAAATACTGTAATGTTGATGGAAGTGAGCAGTTTTATCCTATTCCTGACTTTAACAGGAACCCTTCTAGTTAATCATCAACAGATATGCTGGTCTTTAGTCTGATAGCTAAATGAAGTAGAAAAATACTGGCTTTTGTTTTTTCGCAGAAATTTGCTGTGAAGAAATGTGAGGCCAACTGAATTCATACCACTCTCTTTACCCCCTCTCAGTTTGGATACTTGATTTTTCTACTTTGATGTCAAGAGGGCTTTATTTTATAAAGAGAGAGAGAGAGAAAGGAAAGAAGGTAGAAAAGAAAGAAAGGAAGAAAGAAAGAGAAAAATAAATTTTATCATTCTCTATCTTTCTTAGAAAGACCAGAATCTTCTGATTAGTAAGTAATGCAAATTTTAAGATGACTAAATAGTAAACTAAGCACTCTTTAATTCAAACAACGTGATATGTAACATTGGTTTTAGGCAACTGAGCATTTATCTAACACCTATTTATAAACCAATAAATACCTTTGAGAGACACTAAAAACTATTTTTTCTCCTGCATATAATTTATTCTCCTAATTTATAGAATCAATATGTTTTTTCACTCATAATAGATCAATGTATATTTGCATTTTTAAGGGGAAAGATGATTCCAGCTGAGTTAGAGAAAAATATATTACAAGCTAAAAGAAAGGTATGTTCTACAGTTCCATATTTAACATGCAAATGCATCTTATTTTCTTGACCTATATTCATTATTGGAAAACAATTGATAAGATAATTGCTAGCAGAAATAAAATAATCCCTAAATGGAGGAAATTCCTTATAAAATTGAAGTGAAATAATTAAATAACAGTGCAGTATTTCTCTAATAGTTTTGTTTCTGTTAAATATCAAAAGAAAAGTTATCAAACTATTTCCTAAATAAAGGAATTTGGTCATCTCTATTTTTGTGGTGTTATTTTATGAAAATAAATTCACGGAGAAGTAGTAATAAGTGAAACTCAGGCGTGATGGTAGGGATAGCACTTCATCTGGTTAAGCTCCTTTCTCCAGCCCCCTGAGAATATCTGAAGTCGTCAGGTTCTTAACGCCCTTCAGCAATGTCACCCGGCTTCCTGAGGTGCAGACATGTAGTGGTTAAGTAACAATATTAACATGCCTGTGGACTCCATGAGACTGTAAGAATGATTTAGCTTTTGCCATCACCAGGGCCAGACTCCTTTTTGTGTCACTGCCACAGCTGGCAGCACAGTGTTGGGGGCCTTCGACCCTCTCCAGGACATTGCAGATATTTGTGAGAGGCACAACCTCTGGATGCATGTAGATGTAAGTAGGTCACATCTTTCAATCTGGTTCATCATTTCCCTTTTAAAAAAATGTATCCTGTGAACAATCCTTAAAATTTCTTAATTGGCATTGTGGGCAAGACGAAAATTTCTCTGTAAACTAATTTTTATAATGAATAAATATAGAGAAAGAATAGTCTTATTTGCACAAGTGATTTTAAATGGACTAATACAGGATCATGGAAAGAGCTACACTAGTATCAAGTGATTTTAAAAAGTCCAAAACTCTACACATATTCAACCAACAATGTAGAAAATCAATGTGAAAAAATAGCTAAACCCAATTTGAAATCCAAAGATTTAGCCCATTACTCTAATATACATTTTTTAATTAATAACTGTTAAGGAAATCGAAACTTTTGATGCTATTAATTTGGTACAGTGACGTTGGGCAAAAATTTCCTTGGCTTTGAGTAGAGTTGGACAAATTTAAAGTTATATAATATGATAGAGACTTTAATTTTTCTGTAGCATTGCCAAATTTGATGCCAACTTTTTTTTATCTGTCTCTGGCAATTATACAGAAGGTGTCTGAATTAATTAGAAACCTAAAACTTTACTGTGTCATGAATAGACAATGAGGATTCATAGGAGGAAATTTTAAAATGCATTGTTCTTGTAAGTAGGATAATTATAGCCAAGTTTATAATTATCTAGCATAGCAATTAAATCTTCATCAACTTTTGAAATAAATTTCACATAGAAAAAGTAGTCAATGCAAATTAAAAAGAAATTATTAACATAAGAACTCGTGTCCTTTGTATCCTGTTGTAGGCAGCTTGGGGAGGTGGATTGCTGCTGTCCAGAAACCACTCCTATAAACTCAGTGGCATTGAAAGGTGAGACCTGGGCTATTGCTTGTGAAAGCAAAAGAAGCTGCTTAGGCTTCTATTCCCTTCCATTAGACTGTGAGTACTCACTGGAGCTGTTTTATCACCTAGGGCCAACTCGGTGACCTGGAATCCACATAAACTCATGGGTGTCCCCCTTCAGTGCTCTGCTATCCTGATCCGGGAAAAAGTAAATGATCTCTATTTTTAAGTCATGACATAATGGATGTCTTAGTGATGACTGGCTTCATTGTGAATGTTAATAAAACCAAAATAATTATGGCCTCATTGACTTAACATAGTGTACCACAATTTGCCCTACTGAGGAACACTGATCCTTCCTCCTTGATTTTCAAGTGGCCACTGGGTAACTGAGGTGCCACAAAATCAAACAACTATGGAGCACAGGTAGTAGCTCAATGTGTGCATAAGACCTAGGATGAGACAATAGACAGTGACGACAAGGTCTGTGGAAAACCTGATCATTCATGCCCCACTTCCTAAAAACACCATGAAAAAACAAAACATTTCCTAGGTGTCAAATTTGACGCACTGGCCAATTTGTTATCTCAGAGTGTAGGACCAAAAATAGAACTTCTTTTAAGTGCAGGTAACCGAGTAACTTCGATATACTTTTAGCATAAAAAACACAAATTTACGGGTTGTGTGAAATTATTTTCTGCTTATGTTTGTGTACTTTATCTCTGTCAATAGTAAAGGTGATGCCGTACAAGGAGATAAGCCCATGATCTCCTCCAAGGAGAGGTGCAATTAAAGCTCAATGAGAGAATTCTTATCTCTACTTAGCTGTCAGAAATGCAAACAGATTTTACGTAGTTATCATTTATAGCTTTTTTTCTTTACTCAAAAGCAATCCAAAGGGTTTGGATATAAAAATAGCCTGTCTTCCTATTGTACTGCCTTACCTGGTACTCCTAGCTTACTCCTGAGTACGTAATGCCTACTTCACCTCTCCTAGTTCTAAGAGAATCTTTACCCTCTCCCAGTCTGGGCCATTGCCACCAACTTAGGCTGGAACTATTAGCGCTGCTTCAGAGTCTGCTTAGTTGGCCACATGACAGCAGAGTCTCATCAATAAAATGCAGCTGCCTTGTGTTCCAAGCCTGCAGGGTAACAAGCTAATCCTTCCTTCCCACTGGTGTGTGTCCAGTACCCAGGAACTACAGTGTGGCTGCATTTTTTTTCTTTAAGAAGCTTTTGAGTTTGTTCCCCTTTCCCCTTGCTAACACGTCTATATTAAACTTTCAGATTTCTGCTACCGTTACGTGTAGGGCTCAAATACAAATTTTCTGCAGTCTTTTCTGATTTCTTCACCCATGATATGTTGAAGTAGCCCCACGCTTACCCACCCAGCCTCCTGCAACCCAGATCGTAA
This sequence comes from Equus caballus, assembly GCF_041296265.1. Lineage (NCBI taxonomy): Eukaryota > Metazoa > Chordata > Mammalia > Perissodactyla > Equidae > Equus > Equus caballus. The sequence continues at coordinate 85,757,478 of NC_091691.1, forward strand.
ACTCATGCGGGCAACGCTCTGCCACCGTTTTCCTTATCACGAATCCACTGTCCCAGCAGTGTGTGACAGATTGTAGGTGCTACAAATATTTGTTGCCTTAATGAGTAAACGTAACTTAATCTTCTCATTAGAAGGGATAGGCAGAAATCATATTGATTATACTGTTTTAGCTATTTTAAATAGTCTCCAACGCTTATCTAACAAAAAATTAAAATGGGAGTTTGAGGTAGACTAAAGAGAAAATAATTACATGTGTAAATAGGACACCCAAGATATACGCACATAAAGTACTCTCCTTTTCAAGGTATCATTTCTATTCCATTTCCCCCAAATCCTACAATGCTTCCCACCACACTGCGGTCGTTTCCCTAGATCAATAGCCTACCCTAAAAAAGAGTGTGAGTTTCCTTTCTTTGGAAGTTGGGTTTCCAGATACTCCAAGACAAACTGCCCTTTTGTCAGCTCCCAAATCCATCACTATGTAGATATATGACCTTGAAAATTACTTAACACATTAAAGTACTAGTTTCTTCAATCTGTAAAATGATGTACTAGTACCAATGTCATGAGTTTTCTGTGAAGATCAAATGATACAATATTTGTGAAATGTCCGGTGTATAATAAACACAGAATAAATATCTTATTTGCTCCCTATAGAAAGAGTTATGCTTGTTATATATTTAAACCACACCCTGTCAGTGCGCACAGATGTTGCCTTTGTTGTGCTGTAGCAACACACAGCCTTTGAGAAAAGTCTCTCTTTAATGGGGTGATGGAAAAGATTACTTCCTTCTACTGAGTATTTCTTAACCATCCAAAGCAAATGTTTCTCCACTCTTTAACACTGAGGAGGAATGTTTTTAACATCTTTTAGGTGAGAGGAAATGGCTTGGAAAGCACAAAATTAAATGAACGGATTCCTTTGTTCTCTACCTACTGTGGCCATGAGAGCAGTTTACTGACTGGCACGTACATTGGTGATTGAGGGGATAGTTTAGTTAAAGTGACCCAGGCACTCAGTTCTCATTAACTTCAAATTATGATAGGCACCTAATTTCAAAAGAGCAGCAAAACTTCAATGCTTTTGAAAAAGTTAAAGAAAAATAGACAAATATTAATCCAATTACACCACCTGCTGTTCCAGATAAATCGTAAGAACAACTGAATATACCAAAATCCTAAGCGCCTAACATTTTTGTATAGAATAAACAAAATTCTATTTAGGTGTGCATGTAAAGTAGAAATGCTAACTTAGTTGAAATAAATAATTGTGATTTCTTAGTGAAATGTATATGACTTACATGTAAGGTATATTATTGCTTTTTTAGGGTCTTCTGGAAGCCTGCAACCAGATGCAAGCTGGATATCTTTTCCAGCCTGATAAACTCTACAATGTTGACTTTGACACTGGGGATAAGACTATTCAGTGTGGGCGACATGTGGATATCTTTAAGCTATGGTTAATGTGGAAAGCAAAGGTAGGGATTTGCCACCTCTTTTATTAGGTCTTATTTATTCAGATGCAAAGTATAGACTATTCCAATTTTTTAGAGCTCTATTAGCCCCAAATTACAGCCCCATTATTTTTCTAAACATCTCCCAAGGAAACTGCTATATTTCTAATTGCAAATGGAAAGCTTCATTTCTCAGATCAAAATTCTAACTGAGTTGGAAAAAATTGGGGTATATTCCACCATTACTATATACTCTACCAAATTGCAGGGATAAAAATCTGGCAGGAATATAAACTGGTTTGCAGTTTTTTTGTTTTTTAGTTTTTCTTTTTGGCGAGGAAGATTTGCCCTGAGCTAACATCTGTGCCGATCTTCCTCCATTTTGTATGTCGATGGCCACCACAGCATGGCTGATGGGTGGTGTAAGTCCGTGCCTGGGATCCAAACCCACAAACCCTGGGCCATCAAAGTTGAGTGCACCGAGCTTAGCCACTATGCTACAGGGCCAGCCCTGCAGCTTTTTTTCATTTTGCAAGGAAGATTGACCCTGAGCTAACACCTGTTACCAATCTTCCTCTTTTTTCTTGAGGAAGATGGTCCCTGAGCTAACATCTGTGCCAGTCTTATTCCGTTTTGTATGTGGGATGCCACCACAGCATGGTTTAACAAGTGGTGCTTAGGTCCGTGCCCAGGATCCGAACCTGTGAACCCTGGGCCGCCGAAGCAGAGTGCAAACTTAACCACTATGCCACCAGGCTGGCTCCCCTACAGCTCTTTTTAAAAACTGTTTTTTCTCCTTTACTGATTGGAATTGGTAATAGGTCAAGCTACTTGACATCAATATAGATTCTCAGATGTGAACGCTTTATTGCCCGAATGTTCAATCTACCTTATAGTCAAGGTCAGCAGATAGAGTCTCTCCAAAGATTGTGACAACAGTAAGACATGTTCTGCATCTCCTGCTCCTTGCTTATAATTATTGACTTAGATAATTGACATGCTTTTAGGAAGCTATTTCTATCACCCTCTTCCTAATTCAATCCTCTATAGAAAGATGGACATTAGATTCTGTGCAGATGAAAGCTTTGGCATGAACTGACAGCATCTTTAATATATTACTGACCCTATTATTTAATCTGAAGTCTCTTCTTTTGTTAGAAATCTACTACTCCAAAACCAGAGACATCACTTTTCATGGAAATCACCCAGCAACAACCTGGTGTATAATCAGCACTCTGATATAGGAATCTATGTAATCAGTTACCCCGGAAGACATTGGCAATTAGTTCATCTTGGAGGTGTCACTGATAATTTTCGTTATTCAAAGATACGCATTCTGCAAGTTCTTTTTCCTGAAGATTTTTAATTAGCCAATTTGGAAATTTGTTAAACTTGCTTTAAAAATCTTCTAAGCTCAAATTTTTGTAAGCACGAAGCTCAAATATTTATGTAGACCTTTCAGACACTGATAATCCAAATATCCCTCAATCCGATTCTGTACAGCTTTATTTATGTAAATACTTTCATGAACCTCCTCAGCTTTTTAAGAGGTTGACATTTCTCCCATAGCTTAGCTGTCAAAGCATATAGCTTGACTTCGCTTAGATCAGAGTATATGTACCTAGACACTTGTCATGAGGTTCATCCTTGAATTCGCAAATGCTCAACATGTATCAAAACATTTTAAAAAGAAATTATATGTGTAAAGGATTATGTAAAGGGTCATATAGTTCGTCTATTCCTTCATGCAATAAAAGAGTGGCATTCAGACTTTTTAACACAATCCACAGTAAGAAATGCATTTGATGTTGTGGCCTAATGACATACACACACATACACACACACACACACACACACTGTAATTAGAACAAAAGTTTCAGGAAAAAATCTATAATTTGTGAAATTCTTTAGTATTTTCTATTCTACTCTATCTCATTGAAAGAAAAACTTAATTGTTTCTATTACCCACTTACAGGCTACTACCTACAGTTTAAAAGACACAGATAAGCAAGTCTGATATGGATTAAGCCAGACCCTCAGAGAGTTGTGTACCTGGACCACCTTGTTTGGCCTTCTATAAAACAGACTTGACCGATGATTTTTTAGTATCTATATGTATTTATTTCATCCTTCAGTAAACATAAGGTTTCTGGGTCAGAGGAAGATCAATTATTTACTTACAGAATATCTCAGTGTCAATTTCCCACACCCCACTTCCCCCTTGGGGGAACACGAGGAGGGCATGTCACATCACCCCACGTTTGCAAAGGGGATTTATATTACAGAAGAGGGAGCCCGAAGTTGGGAAGCTGGAATCTTATATATAAGCTGGCACACCCACTCTGAGAGGGAGAGAGGGAAAGGAGGAGAGAAAGAGCTTATGTTTATTCCCGAATGCAATGCAAAGAAATCTTTTGGTAGAGGAAAGAGAGATCTCTGCCCACCTTTGCCCCAGAATGAAAGCATTTGACTCCTGGAAAGATAACAAAGATTTTATTATTATATTTATTTATTATTCAATGGGAGCAGAGATTACAGAGAAACTCAGTATAGGGTGAAATGGAAATGCTTTTCTCAGAAAAGAATATTTCTATACAATGGAAATCAGGTTCAGGTAAATATCCACAGCAGGCTTAAAAAGGAGTTGACTTGCAAGTTTGTTAGCATGATTTATGACTATTAAATATTTAAACACTTGAAATGTGAGCCTCCATCAGCATTATTTACAAAATAATGGGCATTAAGAGCAAAGTCTAGAGATATAAATTTAAAAAATTCTGTTTTGTCCTTGTTTACTCTAATTACACAATAACTGCTTCATTGATAGTAGAAAGAGGAGCCATCATTAATGAAATTTATGTACCTTATAAATAAAATTAATTATAATATTCTATGATAGGTTATAAAAATAAGTTAAGAAAACATACAAGATTCTTCAAACACTGATTACATATGCAAACTCAAGTATAATGCAAAAGCTTCTTTTTGGATGGATTCTCTAAATGGGTTGGACTGGTTTTAGACTCATAACATGAATCTGTTTGGGCTGTGAGAATGCTATAGGGAGCTTAACTGTCCAAGAGCTCCATCTGCTTCTCTTAAATTCATAATTGCATTTGCCCCAAGGCTATGCTTTCCACAGTTTTTTCCCAGCCAATGACTGAGCATGGCAGCAATTCTAAGGCATTCCCATTCCTGAGAGACACGAGACTCTTCTGAGAGCTGATTTGGTGTGAAGACTCCCCAGTGGCTTTTCAAATCTTCCTTAAACTTGGTGGCAGTCTAAGATGCTTCTACCCCACCTTTCCTCTTCCCCTTCACTTAGGGTCAGACTTATTCCCAGTCTGATAGCCCTCCAAGTCTAAGTGGCTCCTTCTCCCTGTCTTTCGCACAGGTACTTTCATTAAGAAAATCCTTGCACTTTAATCTTATCTTAGTGTCTACTTTTTGGAGGACCTGGTCTAATAGAGTCCAATATAGTTCAGAATAGAAGTGCTATTGTCTTTACTATTCAGTCTCTGTAGACTTTTTATGAAGAAACTTAAAGATGCATTCACAATAAGGACGTAAGTCCTGATAGTTTTCATTGCCAATTTAATAGGCATGAATGCCGCCAAAAGTTCTATATGGAAAATTCCTGGAGAGTAATAAGCTCTATGCCAACTATTTCAAAGATCCTTAGCACCACTTCTTCAGAATCAAGAGTAGGAATATTCTTTATCAATAATTTCTATTAACTTTTCTGCAAGTTTTTCTTCTTTTCAACTACATACAGCTTCCCTCTGAAACAGATTGCCCTCAAGGAAAAATATCTGGCATAACATCAAATGATAAAGTGGTTATCTCAAGAAATTAGTCCATTCATATTTAATCACTCCTATTTTTAAGCATTTCAAAGATTGACAATGCCTTTTCCAAACCAATATTTGTTCAATATTGTGAGGGTTGGTGCTTCTGACCACATGGTCATATAATCAAAACTTTTTGCACATTTGATCCATATTCCTATGGAGAAAAACAAGCATTGAAAAAGGATAAGGAGTGAAGGAGTGCTGGGGGTGAGTATTTGTAATCTTAAATGGGGGTAATTGTCAATAAGAAGGTTACATTTGAGCAAAAATCTGAAGAAAGTGAAGAAGGGGTCATGCTGATATTTAGGGGAACTGTGGCTAAAGGGAATCTCAAATTCAAAGCCGTGAGACAGAAGCATGCCTGTTGTGTCTAAGACACAACAAGGAGATCATATATGGTTAGGGTGGGGGGAGCTGGTTAATAAAAGACAAAACTTGAATAAGAAAGATATGAAAGGGTTCCTCAGTTATTAATGCTTCTTAGAATTCCATCACCTTCTGTTTGTGTTGGCAATAAGCTCTGACTTAAACAGAAAGTGTGGCCTCTTGGGACCCTTAGTATCCCTGCTTACTGAGTTGTAGATGCAGCATGTTTACCTTGTTCTTGCATTTTGTGTCACTGAGCTCCCACTTATTGTGAGTTCAGTGGAATTCTATGCTCATTGTGCACGGTAAATGCTATGTGTGAATGGGGTGGCAAGGAATGGGAGATATGTATGTTGCATGCATCACCTTAGCTCACATGTATGATCCGTTATCCCGTTGGACTTCACTTACAAAACACAGTTCAAGATAAACTTTTAAAGTATTACAGGACAGTGACAGCACAGCATTAAATTAAACATGAAACCCTTCTGCGTATGGGGGCCTATGTTACTGCACAGGCTGTATGCCCGTGAAGCCAGCTCTGATCACAAAGGCTTAAGTATTGAGAACACACTGGAGTACCACCTCATACGGTTGGAAAGGCTCTACACTATACTAGCCTAGAATAAATGTTACTGCATACCCTCAGCATGGACAATAGATGTATGGACAGGAGCAAAGAGATCAGCTGGGGAGCACTTTGAATAATGCAGGAGAGAGTGAATGGGCCTGCATAATGGCAGTGAATAAGAAATATTAGATTCTAATGAGATTTTGAAGGTAAACCAAGTGGAATTTGCCAAAATATTAGATATGGAGTGTGAGAAAAAGAGGAAGATCAAGGATAAGAATCACTTCAATGTTTTGGGCCTTAGCAACTAAAGAGTAAAATTGTTATATTATTGAGATTGGGAAGATTGTGAGAGAAACAGTGTGTATAGAAAGATCAGGTGTTCAGTTTTGGCAATTCATTTTGAGACGTTATTACTCTTGTCAGTGGAGATTTGAATAAGCAGTTTATTATATGCCTGAGGTTCAGAGATGAGGTGTTGGATGAAATATAAGTAGGCGAGTCATCAGCATATCTGTGCTATTTAGAACCACGACATAAGCAGAAATAACCAAGGGAAAGAAGGTGAATGGAGATAGTGACTGGTCAGCTTGTCTTGGCCTTAGTTCCCCACCTCATAAGGTTCTTCTAAGAGTAAATTAGACCAAGTGTATAAGCACGAAACCACATGCCAAGGATACAGCAGAAGCTCAGCAACCGTTAGTTTTTAAAGACACTATCCCGACAAGTATGCCAAGGGCTTTATTCCTAGTATTTTTCCTACTCCTCACATCATTACATATAATTTTTAAAAACTTGCTCTACATAACAGACAGATAAAAATTTTCTGTCAAAATATTTAGCAAACATTTGTAGATCTAGGCTTTTGAAACTTAGAAAGGCTAAGTAACTTGCCTCAAGTTCCACAGACAGTAGGGAGTAAAAGCAGTTCAAGGAGATAGAAACAAAAATGCAGTGATGTAGATAACACGTGCTATTAGTAAGATAATAATCACATTTTAAAAGTAAGTACATTTAAATAAATTTAATAAATTTCAGGAAATTCTTCAATGTAGTTTAAAGAAACTTACTTCAATGGAAGCTTTCTTTTAATTCTTTTTTTAAATTACAGGGAACCTCTGGCTTTGAGGCACAGATCAACAGATATATGGAACTTGCAAAATACTTCTATAATGTTTTAAAGAAAAAAGATAACTTTAAGCTTGTGCTTGATGCAGAGGTAAGGACTCTTAGTTTTGTTTTTTTTGAGATCGTTTAATGGATGTAAACTTTCTTTGCTGGATATTCTTACCTGACTCTGTTCCCTATCTAATACTAAGGGATAGTTTTAAAAGTATACTTAACAATGATCATAAATATTTTATTTGATCTAAATGCAAACTATTTAGATTTTAAAACCTTTTTCATTTAAGTTCTATATCTTACAAGCCAAGGGTCCAAAAGCCTTAATTTGATGATTCTATTCAGCCTTTTATTTTTTAAGACAATTAAAATTATTTGACTATATTTGCTTTTCTGATTTCTCTGGCACTGAATCAAGAGTAATTTAACTGTTCCTTTAAATTATATGATCATCTTTGGTAAATCGTTATTAAGGTGCTAAGTAGATATTAATGACAAATTGAGAATTTTGCTAGCACTGTATCTGTCTTCCTCTTCAAGGCCCAGTCAACTATCCAGTGGCAATCACTGTTATGCTAATGAGAGTAACTATAAGGAAACAAAGGTGCTTTGTCTCTCTTCTAAATTGTCTTCCTCTGATTACAGCATGGTCTTAATTTTCGTTAGCTCTCTCTCAGTCTTAAGTGGAAACTAGAAGTAAAGGGGTTTGTTTTTAATACTATGCATCCTCTGATAGTTTATTTTCCTCTCTGCAAGGAGCTTTTCTAATTGATTAAATTTTATGATTGAATCAGTAGAAAAGTTCCTTGCAGAGAGGAAAATGTAAGTTCTCTTTGTCTATGTGAAAGACATCCAGTCACTGAAACCAGAAAACTTGAATTTATCTTGAAAGCCCAACAAAGATCAATTCTATGCTTTGAAGATTTTGAAAATGTAAACCCTCCTATCTATACCCACAGCCCTTGGTTTAGTGAAGTCCTCTCCGTATCCTGAATTACTATACCATCTTATTTATTAGTATTCTCTCTTCAATTATTCTTTCCTTTAATCAGTAGTCCATACTCCAACCCCAATGATCTTTCTCAAATATAAAATTGGCATTATCATTAAAATATTTAAAATATTTTGTAGAATGGGTATGGGATGGATGGCTAAAGATCTTTGAAGAAATTAATAGACCAGAGCATGGGGAGGACAACCTGCATAGATAAGGGAATCATGGAAAATTATGGTAGGAGAGGTGTTGGGGAAAGACAACAAGAGCCCATGCCAGACTGGGCTTTCTGTGGGGACAGTGGCTATTTCTTTTATTTCCGTATCTAGTGCTTGACATGTATTAGGCCCTCAAAAATTATTTTTAAATGTATCAAAAATTAAATTAATTAAAATACTTCTGAAATAATTAAGAAATTAAGTAGGGCTTTAAGGATGCTTATAAAATCACTAAGGAATTAGGTAGGGATTTAAGAAGACATAAAATTTATCTTTGGTTTAGCCTGAGTTCACCAATGTCTGCTTCTGGTACTTCCCACCAAGACTTAAACATATCCCAAAAGGTTTTGAAAGAGATCAAGAACTCCAAAAGGTAAGTGTGTGTGTGTGTGTGTGTGTGTGTGTGTGTAGAGTTTTTAATTCTAATATTTCCTTTTAAATAATGTGTCTGGTTAGTTTGATTGGTTAGTTTTTAGCGGTCATGTGGTCCCAAGCCATTGGTTTAATACTCATATGGAGCCAAGTGAAATCTCAACCTATCAGTCATTTTGCACATTAATCCAGTCATCATTTATATAATTGAAAAACATATATTGAGTGCTTAATATGCAATCAGCTGAATTTCCTCCCCTTTGGTTAATTCATTCATCAATTAATATTTGCCAGGTATTCCACTAGGAGTTAGAGGTATGAAATGAGTAAGACAGAATTCTGGTCTAAAGTTGGCTAAAAGGCTTAGTGGGAGAGAAGACAAGAATATAAATAATTATAATCTCTAAGAGCAACAGAAGAAGTACTTTAAGAAGTGTTATCAGATTTGAAATACTTATGATAAGGTCATCTGAGCAAGAATCTGAGAGAGATTTTATTACAGATCAATGACGATCTTGAAAAAAATCCAGATGAATATCATGGTAATGGGGTATTTCATCTTTACCTTAATAATATATATTAAAATAAAGAGAATCACCACCTTTATATGTTATTTATCACCTATATTTATTGTAAGTTTTTAACTATATTAAGCATTCATCATATATGTATATACATTTTATAATAATACCAAAACTTTTGAGTTATGCTGATATCACTACCACTTATCTTAGGTACTGTGAGGTGCCCTAGGATAAGTTGCACAAAACCGATACCAGTGTTTCAAGGAATCAACTTTTTCTATCATTAGATAATTTTACTTCTTTTTTAAGTTCTAAGAGAAAATAGAGATGTTTTTTTGTTTTGCTTTCTGCTTTGCATAATTCCTCTTATTTAAATATTTTATGGTTTGAAGCAAGTATTAAGTGAAGTTCTTAATTTTTTTCTTAACATATCAATGTTATCTTCCACTAGAGTGATTGCTACCAGCTGAGGGTTAGTGAGGGACGTATTTACACAGACTTAGCAAGCTGGCTCCTGGAGGTCCACACAACCCATTTACCAGACAGCTGTCTCTCTTAGGACTCTGTACAGGTTCCTGGATGGAAGGCAAGGCGGAACTATGAGACAAATTTTTTAAATATTGTGGGCAATAACTAATATTTATTATTTTATGGCCATATTGATTAATTACAATATTAAATAGGGAAGGACATTAAGTGAAATGTCTGGCTATTAAAGGAGATAAATGTATATATAAATATATGTATATATATATTTACTTCTGCGCTGCCATTATATAAATACTTATGGGAAAGTTAAATAATGGATGGCATCTGTAGCATTTTAAAGGTACACTATGAGCAGAAGCAGAAGTTTTGAGGAGGGGCATGTTGAGTAGTTGTAGACTGTCCCACTCTGGCTTTCCTGAATGTCAGTGCCACTGCTGTAAGATAATAACCAAAGAATGTACTAATGTGATCCAATGCCACATGCGTAATGTCATTTTAGGAGCTGTACAGGACAATTAAATGGAATTTGTCTCTGTGAAATTTACAAAGAAACTATGATTTGCTGCAAAACAGTGACCTTGTAGGAAAACTCAAGATGTAGTATAATAATTCAAATAATGAAACTTACAATACCAAAATATACTACTATTTTTCCATTCCCTATTTCATTTTACCTCTTGCCTAGATACTTCTATTTGAATTGCCATATAAATATAAGGAAAACGGCACACAACTTTCTTTAATGCATTCTAGCACACTTGAGTTATTTTATAAGTTTGGTAATTGTGAATCATGGAGTAGCGAGAGCTACAATATAAATATAGAAAATGCTGGGTTTTTTCTGTACTAAGCTGCTTCTTAAAAATTATCTCTGACAGATTTAAATTGCCTGTAATTTATTTTAAGATAATGATAGTTATGTAGCCATCTAGTATGTGGAAGCATATTTACTTGTAAAATTCCCTTTTAATAATATTTACATTTACACACAGATTGCTCCAAAGATTAAAGCACAGATGCTAGAGGAAGGCACAGCCATGATAAGCTACCAGCCATGTGGGGACAAAGTAAATTTTTTTCGAATGGTCTTTTCTAATCCTGCTACGAGACAAACAGATGTTGACTATCTTATTGATGAAATTGAAAGGCTTGGGAAGGATTTATGATACTTCAATATGAACTTGAATACCAAATGCAAACACCAACTTAAAAAAAAACCTACGTCTGACGATAATACGAAAGGAATACTACAGATTATATCTTCTCTCAGAACTTTTGGTTCTCTTTTATCCTATGCTATCTAAGGTGATGAACGGGGAGTTGGTTTAGATAGATAGATAGATAGACAGATAAGTTCAAACTCATGTATTTGTTATTTTCATTAATTCAATAAAAACTATTGAAAATCTATTAAATGCTAGGTACTTTTCTTGGTGTGTTTAGAATACATCAGTAAATAAGAAAGACAAAAACCCCTTTTATTGTGAAGAAAAGAGAAGTTCCATTGTGGACGTTTGGCAACTTAACATATATTTATGTACTTGAGTTAACTGAATAATGACTTCCTGAATTGAAATTATTTTCAATATCTTATGGTAGTGTTCTGTCTCTGTAAAAAATAAAATAATATGTAAGGCATTTCTCTTTTCAAACAAATCAGATGAGTTAAGTGTTCTGTATTTTGGGGCAGAGAGTCAGGGAAAGGAATGGCAGGGCTTGACACATTCACCTTTGGACCTTTGCATTTTTATTTAGGAGGGACTATGGCTTCTACCAAGCATCTATACAATGATTTAATTCATTTTTTTTTTCTGCAACACCATTTTTAACATCCCCCATAGATCAATAGCAGTGCCATCCTTTTTCAATTCTTCAAAAGTGTATTAGCTGTATTTCAAAAATAGAATCACATAGCTCCCTTATTCAGCTCCACTTTTGAGATAATAGCTGACGTTAATTGAGCACTTACTGTGTATCAGACAGTATGCTAAGGGTCTTAACTTGCATGTCTCATTTTGTCCTCTATTCATATTATGATTTAAGTGACTTATTATCTCCATTTCATGAATGAGAAGCTAAGATTTAAAGAGTTTGAATAATGTGTCTAACATCATGCTGCCAATAAGTAATAAGACCAAAATTTGCAGCTAACCAGGTTTCTTCTGAAGTCCCTATGACAAAACATCCCGCCAAATGCCTTGCTGCAATTCACACACTCTACCTACCAGTTGAACCATTTTCAAATCAGTTGACTTAAGCAGGTCTCTTTCCTCTTCTCTGAAATAGGAATAATAATGGAGGCTATACTGCAAGGTTGTTGTGAGAACAAAATAAAATAATTCAATTAAATCTTTTTAAAATTTTTGAATTACTCTGCATGTTAGTTATTTTTCTTTCACAATATATATGTATATCAAATCATCACAATGTACAATTTAAGTATCTTACAATTTTGATGATTATACCTCAATAAAGCTGAAAAATTAAAAAGATATTTTCTTAATGTAGAAAAAAATCAAAAGATTCTTTAACTTCAAAGGAAGCTGAAATCTTAAAAATTAGTATTACATGATGGGGAAAGTAGAGGGAAATACAGGGCTGAATTTAGAGAAAAACATGAAGAGGGAAAGAATTTTCCATAGTATATATGTAACTCCTCTCTTACAGCCTACTAACAATTTACCTTCTACCAGATAGACAAAGAGGAAGTTGGACCCAATAAGAGACCTATAGTCTTGGCTGTGTATAGGCTTAGGAGGTAATTAAAGTTAGTTTTGCATATTTAATCTTTTTACTATGTCAAATAGAGTCAGAGATTCAAAAACATATACTAAGTAAAAATAAAATTTCATAACCTTGGTTTTATCTTTATTAATCATTCTGTGTACAACCAAATATTGTCATGGTTCTTCATTACAGAACCATGTACGCTTCTGTTCGCCAAGTTATGTGGCATTCATTGAAGTTAAATGTAGAACTTCCATATTTTAGAAATAAGAACACATAAATTGGGATGGAGATTCTTTTCAATTGTTCTTCTGCCAAACAAATGACATTTCATATCCAAAGTTTTCTCAGAGGAAATGTAAATTGATTATGCTATAGACTTTGATAGGCTGTGTCTTTGTAAAACGTAGGAAACAGTAGTTTAATCATCTAAGTGCAATTTACCCCTTGATAAGAATTACTGCTCTAGACAGGAGGGTTTGTTCCAAATGTGACCTGGTTTGTTAGACTTAGAAACATAAATCTGTTTCTTCCCTGTACATTATGTGTGATTGCCCATCATTACATAAAGGTTGCCAAACACAGATTAAACATTTCCTTATCAAAAAGTGCATTGAAGATGCTTTATCCTTATAATCGAAATTTTAGATATTGATTTTATTTCTCAGTAAACACTTTGAAATAAGAATATATTAAATCATATTACTATTTTCATATAATATGCATATTATGTGGGTTATATAAACTAGTTAAAACAGTGCTTTCTTCCAAAATCAATTTTATGAATTAAGCAAGAATATTTTATAAAGTTTCTCCAAGAATGTTTTATAAAGAAATCTACAATCTGAATTATTCAGTAGTGTTCTATTAACAACAAGAAACCTAATACAATTTTTTTCTCTATTATTTTGAGGTATGCAGCATTTTCAATTATTTGGATATCTATTTTACATGTTGTAGGAAATTTGTGACATTTCAATTAAAGAAAGGCTAATATTCACTAACTTATGTTGCCCCCTCAACCCTTGAACTGGGATTATTTTTCATTTCATGGCCAATCAAAGTTTTTAGCCAAAGAATACTTAACCATTCCCATGTTCCCATGGCTGAATTCTCTCAAGCAAGGATCTGGCACTAGTCTTGTATTACATGAAACGATGTATGAATTTGCCTTCCATAACTTATAGGAATTCTATAAAAAGAGCTCCTTTAGTGCTGCTGAGAAATTTAGTTTAGTATAAAATTCTTAAAGGGTTGTTACTAAGTTCATTTTTGTTTCTTTTGAACCTTTCCCAAACACAGTACAATATGTTTTTAACACAATAAACAACATTCATTTAACCAATAGACATGACTATCAGAGAGACTGTGTCTCCAGAATTTAGGCTAGAGCAGGGTAGACCAAAAAAAGAAATTAATGTATTTTTTAAAAATTTTATTTTCAATTCAAAGTGCTGCTATAGAATCGTGCACAACATGTAGACTTTGATTTTGATGGCAGTTTCAAGGATGGGTTAGAGGAGGAGGAAGGCTCGAGCTCAGAATACCAGGTTTAGAGGCTATCGCAATAATCCAAGGAAGGATAAGGACCCAGCAGTGCCAGGCAATAGGGAATTAACAGCTATTTAGGAACTAAAATTGCCAAAATGCGTTGGGAAGATAAAAAAAAGTTCAGAAAGCCTGAATTTTCTAGGCTGAAAGACAGCTTAGATCTTATTGGTAGCACAGAAATCCGAACGTGAGAGCCATATTAGCACAATGTCCTTGGTCTATTTAGCTTGCATATAGTAAACAAACTGGAATTTACGCATTGATAAGGGCACAGGTTACTGGAAAATAGCACACAAGCTATGTAACTATCCGAGTAGAAAATGGAGATATTTCATGACTAAATAAGCTCCCTTCTGTGTAATTAATGTAGCATCACACATTACTTAGAAACTTCATTTGTTAATGTAGGTCCTAGGGCATCCTGAACCAGCAAGAAAGGACCCAGGGAACCATTTGACAATCCCATCCCTCTCCCTTCTTCCCAATTACTTGTGTCCTAGAAATTCTTAGTAAAGCTTCACGCTGGACAAGATCTCTGGTTCGTCTGAGTCTATTTGACAATTGGATCCTTTGTGTTATCTCAATGATTATCTGACTCAGGAGACTGAGAAGGCATCATTGAAGACTCTGGCCTACGTTAACTGCTTAAATATTTCCAGTGCAGCCCAGCAAATGCGGGCCTGAATGGGGAAGAGCCACCGAGGCACTGGATTGACTCTAAACAATCTTTCTTTGACCGAATCATGCTCGATATACTTGGATTCTTCAGTTTTCTGTCTGGCTTTTGTCTCAGCTCGGTCCCATAACTCCCTTTGATTGAAGAGTCAGGTTGTTCCTGCCTCTCCCCCAAATGTCTGGCTTTAACGTTAGTCCTCCATCTAGGACACAATTTTTAATGTTCATTCTGCCGAACCAGTTCCTTGCTTTCCCCTCTGGACTGCTTGTCAGACCTTGAACCCTGAGCACACATCAGGAGATCAGGAATATCAGTCTCAGCCAGGGGCTGTGCCTCATTTGTCACCTTTGTTGTTTGTTATAATTAGAAGGCTATCCAACTCTTTCCCTCAAAAGTACCTATCCTACAAAAGTCATTCCAAGGTACCCCCTTCCCAATGCTTTTTCCTAACCCAAACCCCCAGCGTGGAAGGTGGGTACAAATTCAGTAAATATTTTACCAGAATACTGGAATTTACTCCTCCAATCTCACGTGAGGATTTCTTATCTCTAGGTCCCCATTATAGTTTTCCTTTTGCAAATACAATAATTAATGGACATTAAATCTTTCTGATCTTCACTCCTATGTGGAATGTCCTGTCATCCAGAAAAAAAATCTTTGCAAGAAGCTTCCTTGATGAAGTGATGGTACTGGCTATGCTAATATGTTATTTAAACTCATGTAGGAATAATAGATATTCCATTAAACCATATCCATATACTCTCAAACTGATGAACAATTTATAATGAACACTGATACGCCTTAAATTATGCAGTTCATTGGATATTCGACAGTTTTATCATCTCCCAACTTCCACTTCGTATTCTGAAATTTCCTCTTAAGAATACTTTTGGGGGCTGGCCTGGTGGCATAGTAGTTAAATTTAGTACACTTTGCTCTGGCAGCCCTGGGTTCATGGGTTCAGATCCCGGGCACAGACATACACACTGCTCATCAAGCCATGTTGTGGTGGTGTCCCACATACAAAATAGAGGAAGACTGGCATAAATGTTAGCTCAGGGACAATCTTCCTCAAGCAAAAAGAGGAAGATTGGTTAACGGTAGTTTCAGGACCTCTAGTTGCAAACCTTGCCATGTTTTTAATAATAAAACAATTAACTTTGGTCAATAAACTCTAGCAGTACTTTATGAAGCTATAAGTCCTTGAAAGGCTGTGAATATTTTTGCTATTTTTACTTTGATAACAATGAATAATCTAATTGGGTTCTACAACCTCCTAAGTTTTAATCACTGGTAAATTGCATTGTGAAAATCCTATGTAAACATTTGTTGAAAATGTGATGCTAGCTAATAATAATACCTAATCTTTGGGGCTGGCCCAGTGGCGCAGCTGTTAAGTGCACATGTTCCGCTTTGGCAGCTGGGGTTCACTGGTTCAGATCCCGGGTGCGGACATGGTACTACGCAGCAAGCCATGCTGTGGAAGGTGTCCCACATATAAAGTAGAGGAAGAAGGGCATGGATGTTAGCTCAGGACCTTCCTGAGCTAAAAAGAGGAGGATTGGCAGCAGATGTTATCTCAGGGCTAATCTTCCTCAAAAAAAAAAATAATAATAATACCTAATCTTTGATAGCCATTTCCCAGTTCAAAATGGAATAATTTATTTTAGCTGATTCTGTTTTCTAAAGAAGGCATAGTCATAAACTCTGTGAAAATAATAAGTGTAACAAAGAGATTAAAAGCACGGATGCTGGACCCAGGCATGCTGGGATCGAATCCTAGCCCTGCCCCTTCCTTACTAGCAGGCGAATCAGACAAGTTCCCTGGTCTCTCTGTACCCACTTTCCCCATCTCTACAATAGCTAATAATAACACTTCCTCACAGGTAAATGAATTAGTCTGTGTATGTTAAATTCTTTAAACAGTGCCTGGAATGTAGTAAGCCCTCAATACCTGCTAATATTTTTAATACTACAAACACAAGCTCTAAAAGTGGTTTTTGAACTCACTGTTCAAAACTCCTATTCTTTCTAGTTTGTCTTTCTACCTTTTCACATGCAAAGACTTGTGCTAGACGCACGATGTAGGACAAATAGACTATAGTCAGACCTGGAAGGCTGGATAGAAATTTGGCAGGTGGCAATGTCAAGAAAGGTATGATGTGGCAATGTTTAAAGCAGAGAAATGTAAAGATTATGAATCTGTTGCTTAAGTGAAAAGCATTTCAAATAATTTGACAAAACCAGAAAAATTGAGACACTTCTCAATTGTACTCTGGTTCTATAACTTTATTTCCTACGTGCAAAGAACACCACCTTTCTGATAAAAAGACCAGACTTTATCAGAAAGTGTAACATTACTCTAGATGGGAGAGACATATCTTTATCAGGTAAAGGAGTTTTGTCTGAATTTTAGCCACGAATTGTCCTTGATCCACGATCAGTTTGCATGTTGGTGTCTTCCATCAGCGTACCCTGTGAGCTCAGTGTCTGCTGGTCTGAGATTACAGCAAGAATAAAGGTGAGTTTTGAGGATCCTACTCCCTATGTTTACCAATATAAACAGATACATAGAGAAATTTATGAGAGACTTGGGAATCTTTGAGACAGCAAGCAACCCACTTGGATCAAAACAATGAATGTTACTTTTACTGAGGTTGGTCCTATGTTCCCAGGCAGATGGAATAATATTGGCAGCAGATACCTCGCACGTGTTTGGGGCTTATACTTGGAACGGACCCATGATCAAATTTTCTCTCAGCAACCCTCAATCTTGTCTGGGAACATTTGACCACTGTGGTCCCTTGGGAATATTTCATGACACATTTAATCTTTCACAGATAGTAAACACAGTATTTTCAAGTCTTAGCTCCCTTATTCCCATTTGTCAAATCATTTAAAGGTAAATAGAAATAGAAGTGAAGCCATACCTGAATTATTCTTGGCTTAGTCAAGAGCTAGAGATATGACGTAGTTCTTAGTTTATGTTGATTGTCTTTGCCCAGATCACATATCTCAGGGAATAACTGACATAATTAAAAGCACAATAACCTCATTCAAAACAGTTCACTTGAGCACATGCACTCTATTTCAGTGATTTATGGATAACTTTGAAAATCAATGTTGCTCAGTCCCTCTCAAATCTTACAGATTGATCCTTGTGTAATTAGAGCAAATGCATTCAGTAACTGTGTTATAAATTAAAATTTTCTTTGAACAGATGATCTATTATGATAATTCAACAGTGCTGGATTTTTGTCACAATGACCCTGTATTGAAACGTTAAATACCTCTAGGAAATAAGATGACAAAAATATAAAAATGCCAACTATGTAGAGTTGTTTTATAGCTTTGCTAAATTTGGTCTCTACTTTGCCCTGATTTCCAAAATGAAGAACATTTC
The DNA here is from genome assembly GCF_041296265.1 of Equus caballus. Classification (NCBI taxonomy): domain Eukaryota; kingdom Metazoa; phylum Chordata; class Mammalia; order Perissodactyla; family Equidae; genus Equus; species Equus caballus. Next base: position 85,775,796 of record NC_091691.1, read on the forward strand.
TGTGATTTTTTCCCCCTTACGTAAGAGAAGCAATTTTACATCATTTTGCTTTTAATTTTATGCTTACTTTTTACTCCCTAACTCCAAGCCCATAAAGGTAGAGACTTAAGGCGTTGTGAGGCAGGGTTCAGGCCAGGACTTGGCACATGGCAGGGACAAAGAGGAGCTGGATTATTCGGTAATTGATTCACCATTCACAAATCATCACAGTAATGCACACACCAAATGAGATCATCTACAAGTAAAGATAGTTTTGTGGGGAATTGGTTAAATGTTTGAGATGTTTAACTCATGAAAAACACAGAAATTTATGTTGTTTCTGTTTCCTAGGATTGGCACATGCTTGGTAGCCTTATGCTCTAAAATTGGCATAGGAAAACTCTATGCCAAAATATTGCAGGCATTGTATTCAAATGAATTAATATTTATTGCTTTCTTAATATCTTAAAAAATTCTTTGTGTTATCTAAATTGAAACAAAAACTTGGGATACAGAGCAATTGAGGCAATACCTGTTTAAAAGAAGACTGAAGACTTCAAAAGTATTTAAAGACTATACAAGATCGAAATATGAACATCAATTTTATTTCTATACTTTAGATATTAAAAATCTGAAAACGTATTTAAGAAAAAAATTCCATTTATGATAGCATCAAAAAGAATAAAATTGTTAGGAAGAAAGCTAACAAAAGAAGTGCAACACAAGTGCACTGAAAAATGTAAAATTGAATAAAATTGGAGATCCAGATGAATAGAAATAAATTCATGTTCATCATCAAAAGATTCAGTGCTATTGAGATGGCAAATACTCCTGAACTTGATCTACAGACGCATCACAGTCCCCGTCAAAATCCCAGATGCCTTTTGGACAAACTGATCCTAAAATTCACATGGAAAAGCAAAGAACCCAGAATAGCCACGATAGTCTTGAAAAAGAAGCAAGTTAGAGGAATCACACTTCCTAGTATCAAAACATACTGAAAAATTACAATGATGAAGACCATATAGTTCTGGTACAAGGACAGACACACAGTTCAGTGAAATAGAACTAAGAACCCAGAATAAATCTTGACGCTTATTGTCAGTTGATTTTTGACAAGAGTCCCAAAACAATTTAATGTGGAAAGAATAGTTTTTCAACAAATGATGCTGAGACAACTCTATATCCACAAGCAAAAGAATAAAGTTGGACTTCTACCTCACACCATATACAAAAAATAACTCAAGATGGATCAAAGTCCTAAATTTAGAAGCTAAAACTTTCAAACTGTTAGAAGAAAACATAAGAGTAAACCTTTGTAGCTTCAGATTAGGCAATGATTTCTTAGGAAAAAGACCAAAAGCACAAGGGACAAAATTTTTGAAAAATAGATAAATTATATCACACCACAATTAAAAACATTTGTGCTTCCTGATCATCAATAAAGTCAAAAGACAACCCATGGAATGGGAGAAAACATTTGCAAATCATGTATCTTATAAAGGGCTTGTGTCCAGAATATCTAAAGAAGTCTTATAACTCAATATTAAAAAGACTAGTAATCCAAATAAAAATGGGCAAGGCATTTAAACAGACATTTCTCCAAAGAAAACAGAAAAATCACCAATAATCACGTGAAAACATGCTCAACATCATTAGCTGTTAAGGAAATGCAGATCAAAACATAGTGAGATATCACTTCACTTTCACTAGGATGGCTGAAACAGGAAAGATAGAAAATATCAAGTGTTGATGAGGATGTGGGGAAATTGGAATCCTCATGCATTGCTGGTGGGGAAATAAAACGGTGCAGTGACCTTGGGAAACAGTTGGGCATGTCCTCAAAATGTCAAACATAGAGTTGCGGATGGTCCAGCAATTCCACTTCTGGGTATATACCTAAGAGAAAAACAAAACATATGCCCACAGAAAAACTTGTACATAAATGTTTATACCAGCATTATTCATTATTCCAGCCAAACAGTGCAAGCAACCTGAATATCCATCAACTAATAAATGGACAAGTAAAATATGGTATAGTAATGTGGAATATTATTTGTGGGATAATATTAAAAACAAGTAGAGTACAGATACATGCTGCAACATGCATAAACCTTGAAAGTATTATGGTAAGTGAAAAAAGCTAGGCACAAAAGGCCACATATTATATGATTTCATTTATATGAAATGCCCAGAACAAGAAAATCCATAGACAGAAGGCAGATTAGTGTTTTCCAGGAGGTATAGATGGGGAAGCTAGTAAGGGAAGAATGAGGAGTGATTGCTAGTGAGCACAGAATTTATTTTGGTGGTGAAGGAAATGTTCTAAAATTATATAGTGATGATGGTTGCATAACTCCTTGAATATACTAAAAACCATTAATTGTGCACTTTAAAAATATGAATGTTTGGTAATCAAATTATATTTCCATAGAACTTGTTTATTTTTTTATTTTTTGGTGAGGAAGATTAGCCCTGAACTAACGTCTGTTGCCAATCTTCCTTGTTTTTTTGCTTGAGGAAGATTAGCCCTGAGTTATCATCTGTGCCTATCTTCCTCTACTTTATATGTGGTTTGCCGCCACAGCATGGCTGATGAGTGGTGTGGGTCTGCGCCCAGGATCTGAACCCACAAACCCAGGCCATTGAAGTGGAATGTGTGGAACTTAATCATTATACCACAGGGCCAGTCCCTCCATAGAACTTTTATTTAAGAAAAAAACCTCCAAGTTTTTTTCAAGCTTTATTGAGATACAAATGACATATAACATCGCACAAATTTAAGGTGTACAATGTGATGATTTCATACCCATATATATTGAGAAATGACGCAATAAGGTTGGTGAACATCTTCATCAGCTCATATAATTACACTTTTGGTGTGACGAGAACAATTAACGTCTACTCTTTTAGCAACTTTCAAGTATATAATACAGGATTGTAAACTATAGTCAGCCCTGGTGGTCGAGTGGTTAAGATTCTGTGCTCTCACTGCCGTGGCCTGGGTTTGATTTGTGGTCAGGGAACCACACCAACTGTCTGTCACTTGTGCTGTGGCACTGTGTGTTGCTGTGATGCTTAAAGCTATGCCATTGGTATTTCAAATACCAGCAAGGTCGCCCAAGGTCACCCAAGCTCCCAAGAGGAGCTTCCAGATGAAGACAGATTAGGAAGAAGGACCTGGCCACCCCACTTCCGAAAAAATTGGCCATGAAAACTCTATGAGATGAGAGGATGGTGCAAAAAAGAATTAGCAGGCTTCAATTCTGCTATATATAGGCTCATTAAGAGTCAGAATCCACTCAAGGGCACGAACAACAAAAATTAACTATAGTCTTCATGCCATATATTAGATCCCCAGAGCTTACTCATAACTGGAACAAAAATTTGAGAGAAAGCCATGATTTTGGAGTTAGCTAAAATGGCACTAAGGAAAAAAAGACCAAGTATTTAAAAATAACAAAACAAATAAAAAAGCAGTTTACCATATCTATATGTAAATACTTTTGTACAGGTTTTTCTATTAATATAAATTTTAATTTCTCTAGGGTAAATAAGAAGTGGGGATTTTGAATCATATAATCATTTAACTATATAAGAAACTGTCAAATCATTTTCTAAGTGGCTGTACTGCTTTGCATTCCCACAAAGATGTGTGAGAATTCCAGCTGCTCTGAAACCTCATTAGCACGTGGAATTTTTAGTAATTTTTATTTTAGTCATTCTAATATGTGTAAAGTGGCATCTCATTGTAGCCTTAATTTGAACTTACCTAACAACATTTTTCATTTTCAAGGGCTAGATAAGACTGAATATTTTTGTATGTGGAAGGTCATTGAGTGGAAGGTTCTTGAGCAAGTAATAGAAGATAGCATATGTGTAAGTTTCCACGTAAGTTTCAACTTGCGCTCTGTTTAGTTCCCATTACACCCAACTCTTTAGCTGATTAAAATTTCCTAACACATCCCAGTATCTGGCATGATCCTTCCTGATCTAATTGCAAATCAAAATAATCTGTGAAGCTTTTAAGAAAAGAGCTACTGGGATCAGTCCAAAATCTACTGAAATGGATTCTCTAGTGCTTGGCTGTGATCGAAGTCTTTTGAAATGCAAAGGGGGATCTCCCATTGCAGAAACAGGACTGAGAAACACTGGGCTAGTAGTCAGCGGACTTGGAGTCCAGGAAGAGCCCCAACACAGTCACCTCATGGGCCATGTTGACGTAAACTCCTCCTGCCTCTATCCATGGTGACAGCCAAACTGGACACCTGCATGGGGTCTTCTCTGTGTTAAGAGAAGTGTGCACTTTACTCATTACCAGAACTGTTACTTATTTGCATGCATGACTGCACTAAATAATCCTAAATAAATGTGGTAATAGAGTGTGAATTTTATTTAATTTGTGAATTACTTGATGAAATTAAGCAGATATGCAAATGTGATGGTGTCTTCTTTACTCCTTTACAAAATGGAAGAAAGGAAATCCCATTTTTATGTGGTCTGACAACAGATTGATAAGAACAGTGAAAGATAAGAATCATCACGGAGACGTCTTAATAGCCACACTTTATAATTTATGCAACCTCAGATTATCTGAGTTCCTGCTTCCAAGCAGGACATATCCCAACCACCACGGAGCTACTTTTGCCATGTAAACCATGACCATTGGCACAGATGCATTCCATGTTAAGCACTGCCATCCTTCCTGTCCTATCTTCAATTACTATGGTTTATCCAGAAGTGATTATATTTTATCAAGTATGAAATTTCATAGTTATAAACATGTGTTGTATGATGTAATCTTGTAATGTTCTTATAGTTTAATTTGCTCTGTGTCTCATATCTTCAGTTGGCAAAAAATGTAATCTCTATAATTTAAAGTAATTTAAACTCCTTACCTTAAGATTTTATCTGAATTTTCTTCTGCTTTTATTTATTCTGGTGGCGACGTTAGTTAGGTCTGGAAATATTATTATAATATGCTGCTATGGGGTGGTTGACACGCAGTACTCAAGGCTCTGCTCATTGCATTTCATCTGGCTTCCTCTGTCTTGCATTGGCTTGTAAGGTTAATGCCCTTACCTTGACATGTCTCTAGTTATGGTAAATCCGCAATTCTGTGATCTTGTATCCATTCAGCATTTCCACAGACCTTTTGGGACTTGCGAAATCACAGATGCTTTCTCCCAGACCACAGTAGGAGTACGGGACTCTCTGAAGAATTCAAACATAACAAGATATGCAATAAGTTCTATTTTTTGGTCCTCTCCCTAAATCTGTTAGGGGTTTACCTGCTCTCTCCAGTCACCATCCTACCTTTAATTTTATCCCAGTTTGTGGTGGAGGGTGTACAAGGTGTTGGGCAAATGTTCAGTGGCTAAGCTTTAGTCACTTTCAATCTCGCTTTCAAAGTTTATCATCTAGCCCAGAAAATGTGTGTTACTCTCCTCTTTGACCACATGACTATACTGTATTGCAGACTTTTTGGTCAGTACCATAAATTTGACTTTCTGTGTCTCCCAGGCTTCTCTGAAGTGCATAATTATTGCCAATCAAAAGTACTTTGACTGACCTTATGCAACCCAATTACAAAACCTGGTATAAAGTTACAAGTAACTAGTATAAAGTAATCAAGACAGTGTGGTGTTGGTGAAAGGATAGACACATAGACTCTTAGAACAGAATAGACAGTGTAGAAATGAACCCACACAAATATAGTAAATTGATTTTGACAAAGATTCAAAGGTGAATTGATTGAAGTAAGTGGTGCAAAAAAAAAAAAACTCAACCCATAACTTACAACTTATACAAAAATTAAATGGCTCATAGATGTAAATGTACAATATAAAACTACAAAACTTCTGGGAGAAAATATAAAAGAAAAACTTGTTGAGTCAGTCAAAAAGTTATTAGCAGAATTCATAAAAGAAAAATTGGAGTTTTTATCAAAATTAAAAATGTTAGGTCTGTGAAAACACCATTAAGAGAATGAGAAGACAAGCCATAGACTGGGAGAAAATCATGTTTCTGACAAAGGACTTCTATCTAGATTATATAAGAACTCTCAAAACTTAACAATGAGAAAAGAAGTAAACTAACGTTAAAAAATGGGCAAAAGATCTGAACAGATACATCATCAAAGAAGATGTATAAGTGGCAAATAAGCATATGAAAATATGCTCAACACAATTATTCATTAGTAGAATTGATGTTAAAACATCACAATGAGGGGCCAACTCCACAGCGGTTAAGTTTGCACGTTCTGCTTCAGAGGCCTGGGGTGCGCCAGTTTGTATCCCGAGTGCAGATCTGTGCACCGCTTGTCTGGTCATGCTGTGGTGGGCGTCCCACATATGAAGTGGGGGAGGATGGGCACGGATGTTGGCTTGGGGCCGGTCTTTCTCACCAAACAGGAGGAGGATTGGTGGCAGGTGTTGGCTCAGGGCCAGTCTTCTTCTTCTTCAAAAAATTAAAAACCACAATGAAATGTCGCTGCATACGTACTGAAATGAAAAAAAAATTGGCACTCCCAATTGCTGGCAAGAAAGTAGACCAACTGTAACTCTCATACATTGCCGGTGGGAATGCAAAATAGTGCCGCCATATTGGAAAACCATTTGACCTTTTCTTATAAAGCTAGACATAGACTTACAATAAAACCCTGCAAATTGCACTCTTAGTTATTTATCTAAGAGGACTAAACACATGTTTGTATAAATCCTGCATGTAAATATTTATTTACAGCAACTTATTTATCACCAAAAACTGGAAACAACCCAAATGTCCTTCAACCAGTAAATGGATAAACACACTGTAGTACATATTCTACTGTGTATTCTCAGCAAGAAAGACAAATAAACTATTGATTTCTGTGACAATACAGATGACTGTCAAATGCATTTTGCTAAGTGAAAGAAATCATGCATAAATTGTAGGAAAAGAAAAAACTATGGAGACACAGATCAGATGAGTGGCTCCCAGGGGTTGGAGGGTGGGGGGTGGGCTTATCTTTAAAAGAACAGGATTAGATTTGGAGGATGGTGTAACTATTCTGTATCATGACCGTAGTGGTGGATATATTACTCTATGCCTCAAAACCCACAGAACTCTACACCACAGAAAGTAAATTTTACTGTTGCAATTTTTAAAATAAAAAAATTATTTGGAAAATTAAAGTATTGACTGCTTTGCTCTAGGTTGCAGTCTCCCTTCCTCTGAAGTAATGCAGTGATTCAAGTCCGGTTAGAGAGTCAACTAGAAGCAACTAATGATTACAAAATACTATGCACTAGTAAATATTTCAAAAATATTTTCTTGCTGCTATACTCCTGAAATTTGGGGATTCCCCATGTTTGTTATAGTTCTTGCATGAGGTTTATTAATCTTTGTAGCTTATAACATGGATGGACTTTATTTTTACTCTGTTCTGTAGGCAGAAACTTCAAGAAGCAAGAAATATTAGAATCCAAAAATTCATAATGGTTTCATCCAAGAAGGAATATGGATTTTAGATGCCATTTTCAGTGTGTTTGGGGCAAAGATGCCTATAGTTGCTTCTATCGCTAAAAACAAAATTTACAATGATCTATTGATAGATATTGCTTCATAGTAGGAACACAAATAATGAGATATCTGGAGACAGATAATTGACTTGAACACGTTCATTAGACATAAATCAAGGAGAGAAAGAAATTTTACAAATATAATTAAAAGAGCCTATATTTTACAACTAGAGTCACATGGAAAATTTCTACTTTGACAGAAGATCTGAACATCTACTTTGACAGATGATCTGAAGTATGAAAATAACAGTGAGTCATAACACTTTGGGAGAAAACAGTGTTTAATAAGATGCCATTTAATGGGCTTCTGACTGATTCTTCCCAGGCAAGGGAAAATAGAGAAGTTTATATCAGATTTTCTCTCCTTAATTTCAAATGACAGATTGCTCAGTGGTTCTTCTCCATTTGTTGCCATGACAACAGAGATGTGGAAATAGAGAAACTATTAACTATGGCTCTTTAGAAACTCAATTACATGTTTGATCAGATCACACAGCTAATAAAAAATGACAGTGCAACATATCGCTCCATAGGCTTAATCTGAGTTCTCCTTTACTGCAAGCTGTCTTCCTAACCACCCCATCAATTTTCATGATATCAAACCTGGTGAGATATTTTCCCTTGATCCAATGATCCTCATAGGTTATTGTTTCTTCAGACTACACAAATTTCCACAATATTCTCCACTGAAGAAGTTACTGTTGTGCCCAGTACACAATTATTACCAATTTGATAGTTTTCCTAAAACTTGTTCACCTGCCGCAGAAGAGAAAGTTCTTGCTCTACTGGCCTGTGGAGACATCAGCTGAGCTCTGAGTCCAACTCTCTTTTTACATATATATCCCCGCTGCAGGTGTTGATGACTCACAGGAATTTTTTCCCAAATAATACTGTCTCCTTTAATAATAGATACTTCTTCTATTCAGTTAGATTATTAGTGCTACAAGGACAGCAACTTGTCTAGAATGTCATTTTGTAACCAGTGCTAACGACGTGAGTGTCAAGAATACAGTTAATATATGTTTACTGACTGACAGCACTGACTATGTTACATTGAAATAATATGCTTGGCAAACTGCCTCTCTCACTGGACAGTAGCCTCTTCTGAGCCAGGGAGGATGTCTTATTCTATGCCCAGCAAATAATGGGAGAACGGTGATGCCTAGTAGATCAATGAGTGTCATGCATTCAGCAGTACGAAGGCGATGCTTGAAGGTTGTGATAATATTATACAATGGTGAAACTTAGAATTGTTGTTCTCTGTCCAACAGATGCTATTTCTCCCCCTCACCCCCGTTCACAGTAAAGAAATGATAGAGAAGTACAGAATAATTTAATACAAACAGCGTATACTACATAAACTACACATACATGAAAATTACAGAAAATTAGGAGCAATTACATAAAATCAGGAGTTAATTCTCTCATTACCTAGATATGGCCCTAAACGAGTTGTGTAATATCCAGAATTCCAAGCTTTTAAGTGAGTGTATCATGAGGAAGCGAGATCAGAATTTTAAAATACAGTTACTTTATCTGATTACTTTCCACACATTTTCTTGCCAAGGTTTTTATGGCATTCTCCTCCATCATTAAGCAGTTTCTTGTAGTGTGCTATTAGAGAAAGATGACTTGGCTGGAATTTAATGCTTTGGATGTTCAAATCTTTTTTTGTTTCTGGCAGTTCTTTAATTCTGGGTCATGGCCTCTGTACGTTGACCCAATCCAGCGGTTCTACAGGGGAGGTTTTTTTAAAAATACAAATGCACGGACCCACCCCAGACAAATTAAGTCAGAATTTCTGAGGTTGTGATCAGAATATTGATATTTTTAGGAAAGCATCCCTAGTGATTCTAAAATACAGGTAAAGTTGAATCTCTGGCTTATAAGCCAATAAAGTTAAAGAGAAAAATCTGACCTCACTGAGTTCTAGCCCCAGATAGCCATCAAGAAATTGGCTAATTTCCTGAGAGAATGGATTTACACATTTATCGTATACAATGTTTTGCTCTATCATAACATTTGACAAAAGATCAAATAATTACTTTGAGCCTAAATAAAGTATCCAATGAATCATAAGAGCTCATTATCTAACCATTTAACATGTTGCTACTATGATCTACTGTATCTGGATATAGGTTCTAAGTGGAAGAATATGTGATGGCTGAAGAAGCCTTATGATATTGAGAGAAGCAATTATTCATTCTGGAATGGAAGTAGCTGAATCTATTTTAAACATATCTCTCCCTACATCAAAAAGAAGCAGGCAATTTGTAAAACTATAGAATATAGACAAAAATTATTTGAAGGATACTTCAAGGTCTAATGTAAATGACTTCTAGTTCAGTTAAAGGGATTACAGATAGCCTATTTTATTTCTCAGTAATCTACTAATGTGTATCAACAAAATTGAGAAAACTTAAAACCAACCACTTGAAAGCAATAAAAAGAGATTGATTTATTTAAGTGCAGGGAAAGTGTAAGATGTGGCAGGAACTCCTCCTCCTCTCTGTAGCTCCATTCACCAGGGAAGGTACCAGGTGCCCAGGGTTGGTTTTCTCTCTCTCTGGTGCACAAGGCAAGCAACCAAAGAAGAGTTAACAGCTCCTGCCAGACTAGAGCTTGGCAGTGAGGGTTCCAACTTTCTCACCTGGAAAGAAATGAAGGAATGGTGTGGGGTCTCCTGGGCTTGCCCAACAGAAAATTTGTCGTCACTCCCTGCAGCAGTTGCTATTCTAGCTACAACTGAAAACATTTTTTTAATGGTCCTCACATTCATTGCTCCTCTTAGAGAAAATAGCAGCTTGTTACTCATGGACTCATTAGATGGCATTGGATACATGTGGCAGGGTGAGAGTGACAGCTGTTTTCAGGAGCTTACATTACTTTTGGATCAACTGCTTTATTCCTCTTAGAAAAATAACAGTATAATTTAAAACACAAAACAATGTTTATGGACTCTTCTTTCTGACCCATATAAACTAACGAGCTTCTCTAAATGATTTGAATCACAATATGCTTAATATCTTAATGTAAATATTTTTATTTTACTAATTTTTCACCATTTGCCTTCACCATTAATCTAGAGGTTTCCTTCATACAGGTTAATAGCTATTCCTTTTCACATCTTCCACGATAGAAGGCTTTGCAGTATCTCCATAAATACGTTCATAAACAAGTAACTTAATTTTCATAAACCCAGATTTTGAATGTGCTTTGAAGGACATGTAATATGTTAAGATAGTTATTAAGACTTTCCATCCGCCCTTTCCTGAACTTTCTTCTCAACAGTACTGATTCTTGGAGATTTATATCTTACCTAATTCTCCATTATAATGATGAGCATAGGATATGCTATAATAACAAACAACCTCAAAGTCTTAGTGGATTATAACAATAAAGGCTTATTTTTTGTTCATATCACATGCATTGCAGATTATCTGGGTGCCTGGTCTACACTGTCTTATTCTAGGTCCTAGACTGACAGAACAGCTACCATCTCTAATGTTGTTGGTCGCTATGGTAACAAAAAAGATATAAATTACACATGAGCTCTTAAAGTTCCCTGGAGGAATTGCACAGAACTTCCACTCCCTATTTGTTGACCAAAACAAGTTACGTGGCTAGGCCCAATCTCAAAAAGGGCAGATGAATACAAAATTAACATGTATCTGGAAAGCAGAGACATGGAAATATTTGGTCAATAGCACTAATTACTACCACATCTGACCTTCTTATCACCCAATTTGACTCTATCTCACTTCTTTGGGCAAACTGTGCTCACCCTATCTCCAGGAAGGTAACTCAAAAAGACCCAGTTGTGTTACAGGATCAAGGTCAAAGTCCAGGATTGTTGAGTAATGTGTAGTAATTTCACTCTAATGGGTGATTGATAGGCTGTAGTTTGTAAACAAGAACCAGAGGTGGCACCTCTTGATTCAGAGACCAATAAAATCAAAAGACCAGTCATCTGTCCTGAACAACCTGAATACACAATGATGGAATAGGGATAGAATTACCACTGTGAAACTCTCTTTCCGAAAAAGGAAAGAGGGGATACTTGGTAGTTATTGGTATATAGCAACTCTAAAATCTGACTGTGAAAATATCAGGAGGACCTTCTACCATGAGGGCAGGGAATATCCTTAATTAGGCCCCAATTTGGCTCGTTGCTGTGACCCCCAATCCACTGCTCTCCATGGTCCCTGGCTCTGCCATTTGGAAGCTTTTATTTTTCCATTATCTACCTTGCCACATCTAAACTGCAAATTGTAGCATATGACCTCTGTGTGGATGAGGAATTTTCTCAACCCACTTCCTGTCTATAGACGCTTGAGGGCCCATGCCTAATTTTAATTACCAGGCAGTCACATTCTGTCTACAGTGCAAGTTGGCTTTTCCTTTGTCAGTACATCTCTCTTAAAAACTTAATAGGCTACTTGAATATTTGATTGCAACAGCCCAGTGTGTGAATAGCTTCATCCATGGTTCTGATCTAGACTTACATTTTAGATTTGTTATGCTTCTCTGAATTCTCACCTCAGTACCTCTCCTTAGGTATATATGTCTTTTGACTTAGTTGTGGGGACTTGAGAACCCTCAGCCTTCAATGAGAAAGCTATGCCTTTAGTCTCTTCCTCCTGAGCTAGCTTTTGACCAGATGGAAGAATTTACTGGGAGCTAGCTTAATCCAATCTTTGATTCACCTAATACAGTTAGAGGAACCTGTTAGGAATGTGTCCTTCTGTTTTCAAGGTACAAAGAATGAACCTAAATTGGAGAACCTGAAATGTGTGTCATCTGTCTTTATCTAAAGGTTAAAACTCTAATAAAAGGATTTGATAAAAGAAATATTTATATGAACATGTTGACCTCCCCAAATACTCAGCTTCTATGTTGCTGACATAAGTTTAACATTTTAAAATAAAAGAAATTCTGGGCCAACCTCGGTAGCCTAGTGGTTAACTAGTGGTTAAGTTCGGCACACTCAGCTTCAGTGGCCCATGTTTGGTTCCCAGGTGCAGACCTCCACCACTCTGTTAGTGGCCATGGTGTGCTGGTGGCCCACATATTAAAAAATAGAGGAAGGATTGGCACAGATGGTAGCTCAGGGCAAATCTTCCTCAGCAAAAAAACCCCGAAAAACAAGGAAATTCTATTACCATGTGAAGTATCCCCAAGATATTCTAAATAAGTAAAACAAACCTCTAACAAAATGATTGATAAACACATAGAAGTACAAGTTAATGCTGAGATGAAAAGGAGCCTCAAATATAGATTCTATGGAGATTTTTCAAATCATAATAAAATTCAAAGAAAAAAACTGATGCTAGTAATTTTGAAAGACATATTGCCATAAAAAGTTTGAAAGAAACACTGCCATATCAGGAAGAAATAGAAAAATAGAATAAAGTGAAAACATGAAAGGAATTGGTTCAGTAACTTTTCTGCACTACGAATAGAAAAACATCAGGCCCTGGTGGTTTTATAGAGGGGTTTTACACACTCTCAAGGAACAAAGGATCCCAACTTTATACAAACTACTTTATCACGGAATAAGAAAAGAGAGAGACCCCCAATCCATTTGTATATGTATTCGTGTTTTAATAACACCAGAATATTCTGAACAGGACAATAAAGTTACGTTTTCTACCCAACTCCTTTGTGAACACTGAGATGTATATCCTAAACAAAGTGCCCTCAAATCATGTTTGCAGTGTGTGCTCCTCCAAAAGGAGACTCAACATCTTAAAATAGTATACTCTCTTAATTAATCTAGAAATTCAAAGAAACTTCCATCAAATTCTCAATAGATGGTTTTTTTTGTTTGTTTTTCAGAACTTCACAGCTGGATCTCATACTTCTTATAAAGGAATGAAGAGCCAAGAATAGTTGGGTCATTTTGAAGTACAAATATCGGGAACAAAAATGTGCCCTACAGAATTTTGAAACTTTACGAAACTCAACTCAGACACGGGAGTACCGGCACGGGAGTAGATCCATGAATCAATAGATGGCTGGAACTGAAAGTGAGAATTCATGCATATGTAATTAAAAAAGTATGACTGGTGGGCAAGCATGAGTCACACCCATTTCAGGGTTAATAACTTCCTTCTTGAGAGGGAGGGAGAGTAATGAGATGGGAAATGTTTCAAATGGCACCAAATATGGAAAGTTATATTTCTTCAAGTACTCTTAAACAAATATAAAAAAAAATTGGTTTGTTTATCTGAATGGTGAATGAATGAATGTTTGTTAATCATCTTCTCTTCTATATGATTGAAACATTTCACAATTTAAATAATCATTTTGGTGCAGTCGAGAAAGTTAAACTGACAGAAAATAAACTGACAGTCAGAAAACTTAAATTTTAGTCCCTCTTCAGCCTTTAATGATCTGTGTTACTTAACTGTCTAAATATCAGTTTTCTCATTTATAAAGGAAAGCAGCTAGAATAGATTCCTGGTTTAAGGCCACCGTCTGTGCCATTAACCACCAAATGGTAATGTCCCTGACTCTCCAACACACGTAATTCCCAAGAATTTCAATGTGCTTTGAATTTGAGCTGGACTTACCAGTCAGCCTGTATTTGTCAAGTAGGTGACTACAGTTCTTAACCCCTCCAGCTTTTCCTCCCAGGAGACGATTTTGGGGTCATCAATGTAATGCGCTAACTGGCTCTTAGTGTTTATCATTTCCCGGTCCATCCTCACTTAGTTATGGCAAATGCCCATAAATTCAAATATCCCTGTGGAAAACAGTAAATGTATACTGGGTTCCATTCAAAAAGAATGCAAACTGAGCCTGGCTGGACTCCAGTTTTGTCTTGAAAAGAAGGCCTTCACTCCATCTGTTAAGGCGTACCCATCTCTGTGGATCTCTCTCACTTCCTGTACAGGCTTTTCCATATTCGATACTGCTGAAGCAACCAAAGGTACCACCTTACTTACTTCTCTATATTCTTAACCTCCAGAGAGCCTGCTTTACATACTGACCAGACAGGATGGTTAAGAGGGGATTTAGTGAGAAACAAAACTCCTGCTTCAATCCTTTTCTTCACAAGAGTAGTGATCTCTTGCTGCCCTCCAGCCAATTCTAATAGCTGTCATTTAGCATGGTCAGATAAAACTGGGCAAAGGGCAGACTTAGACAATAGCCCACGTGAAAATGGTAAGGGCAACACCACCATTCACTCATTATATCCATCCCACTAATGCATTTGGGAAAAGACAATGAAACTTCAGAATAGTCTTTGCAGTTACACTTTCCAATTTGTAACCCAGTCACCCAATCCCCACCTTAATATCCTCTCCAACACAGAATTCCATACTCTCCCTCTACTTTCATCATTGTGCCGCTCAGAGCACCACCTCCGTCCCTCAAAGGATTACTGTGCCTTGATCACCCATACCTGGCAAAACTAAAGCGTTTTGCATCTACCACTCCCTGGCTGCTTCATTCAAATTGTTACATAAGACCTAAGTTCCCCCGCCAAGTGTTGAGTGATTGGGTGAGCTGATCACGGGCTCTCAATCTTTTTCAGATTCTATCCCTTTAACTGAGAGAGTCAACTCAGCACTGGCTCAAACAGTTTTCATTCTAAACCATTCTTTCATTAATTCATAATTGAGTTTGAATTCTTCAGGGCCTTGCAGGCATAAGGAGAATGGATTTTGTCATCTTCATTTGCAGAGTGCTGAGTTTTGTTTGGAGAGGCACTTAGTTACTGGAATTACATTTGGTCTTGTCAGGCTTGGTTTTATTCTTCTTCACGGCAGATCTATCTCAGTTTTTATCTTAATCCTAGGGCACGTGTTGTTTATTTTGGAGAGCGGACTTTAGTCCTAAAACCTGGTCTTTCTGGCATCTCAGCTGAATGCCTGAGGCCCTCAGCAAGGCCTCTTTACTCTAGACTGGAGCTGTCAGTGCCAGTTAGCCCCACTAGAGCTGGTCTCTGCCAAGCCTCAGGCTGTCTCCCTCTGTTTGTGTGTAACTCAGCCTGGGAGACCCACGGTGAACCCACACTCAAGCTTCCCCAAGCTCCCTCTGCACAGCGGCCTCTTCTGCGATCCACCGCCCAGCGAATCCCAGCTGCTTCAGCAGCCCAGATCTTCAGTTGTGGCTTCTCGGCTCAGCAAGACCGTCCACTTGGGCCCCACCTCCTGGCACTGCAGCAGGCTTGTGCTCCAGGCAGAAACGGTGATGCACGTGGTCCTAGTTAGCTTCTCTCAAGGATCACAGTGTTGCCCTGCCATTGTTCACTGCCAGGAAATTGCTGCTTCAGACATTGTTGTCTGTTTTTATAGTTACTTATAACTAGAGGTCTAGCAAGTACCAATTACCCTGTCAGGCCTGAAAGTGGATGCCTGACTCTCTTTTTTCCAGGACAATTTTCTAAAATAGCTGAATAAGTATATTTTCATGAAAATGCCAGCAGATGTCATCAAAAGGCAAGGTAGTGATATATGAATTTTGTATTTGGATGTCAGATATTTAATTATCAAAGTGAGACTTTAGTCAAACATCTCAATTTTCTAAATGTAATGACTCCACCTGTAATTCCTTTTGTGTGTGTGTGGGAGGGGGAAGTGGATAGGTCATAGTGAGAGAAGGAATTTGATCTTCCAGGCTAGCAATAGAAGTGCTCTGGTCATTCAATTGTTCTGACCTCTCATATGGCCCAGGGAATTCAAACCCGGAGGGTATTTACGAAGAATTCTTACAACTGTCAATGAAAATAATCCATAAATAATCTATAAATCAAAACTGGGGTGAGTGTATTATGAGCCAGATCTGAGGACTAGCCTGGGACCTTCCTTCCACAAAGAAGGAAGGGCACCAAAGACGTAGGGTATACAGAGTGGTTATGCACCATCTTGAAACAAAGAGCGTACATCACATAAGATAAGAATGTCCCTTTTACAAATGTCACAAGATGCTTTACTGGCACAACAGATGGGTGAACACCTTGGTCAGTGGTCACAAGGTAAGCCCAGCAGGTCAGTAACTAATCCTTGGTTTAGAAAGAGATATTTATCCTTAAAGAAATGCTGAAATGGGGGAAGTTACATCCCTATCTTTAAGAACATCATTCCTGTCTTTGGGTCATAGGAAATATTTAAAGTAGATGTACAATGCATGCTCAACAGGTCACATTAGTCCCTTTTGGAAAACCAGTGTCAGGCTGAGTTAGTTTTAAACCAAATGACTTCTTCATGTACTCCAATATATAGCATTGCCTTTCATTTGTTTATCAACCTTGAAGGGGCTGGTACCTCATATGCCTGACCAAGCTGGCCTTAAGGTTCCCCTCAGCTTGACTAAACTTTAGACAGGCTTCTTCCTGACTCTCAGGCCCTCAGCTTCCTTTTCTTAGAATATCCACTTTAGAAGAAAACTTGTAATTGTAAATTCATTCTGTGTCCCTCTGAGCTGTAAATCTTTTTAAAACTTCTTGCCAGTTTTAGAATCCAAGAAGGTCTTTCTTAACGACCTGGGAGCCATGCCTTTGAAATGTCAATATCAAGCAAGAGAGTGCTTCTGTCTCCCAGTTTCCGTGAAATGGTAGGAGGCTAACTTTGGTGGACGCTCCAAGGTACAAGACTACCTCCTGTCATGAAGACTTGAGAATGTTTATTTTTCCTTTGGGTAAGGCCAATGAGCAGACACCGATGCCTTACCATCTTCCCCTCTCCAGTTCTTAAAGACTCTCCAGTCCTTTGTTTAGCAGAGTCGAGCTCAGACTGAGTTCTGGCCTCACTCTCCTATTGGAATAGTCTTAAATAATGTCTTCCTTTGTGCGTAACTTTGTCCAGTGCAGTTTTTGCTTTAACATACCAACCAGCATTTATTTAAAAATCTCTAAGTTATCCTTTGCATCTTTAAAAAGTATAGCATTCAGCATATTTAATATTATATGTACATTCAAATACAGGCTCAGGGTTTTTGAATGTGAAGTATTTATGTGTGAGAGAATATATGAGCTTTAGTTCCTACAAAAAAAGTTCATATGACTGTAATGATGGTTACGCATATCTGTGAATATACTAAAAACCATTGAATTGTGCATTTTAAATGAGTGAATTGTAGGGTATGTGAATTATATCTCAATAAAGCTGTTATAAAGATAAAGAATGGTAGAAAGCTTCTAGGGAGTATAGTGCTTGTCAGCTAAATTGAAGCTTAGAAAAGACAAGAATTCTTCTAGTGTTAATAAAGTTCATAGTTTGTGTTGCCATTTCACACATTAACAAATTCCTTTGTCTTTTAGGTATTTCGAATACTTTGGAAACATTGTTCGGATAATTATGCAACTCATAAAACAGTGATTATGATGAAATTTAAGGAAAACTGAAATTGAATCTGTTGATTACACACGCAAAGGCAGTAAGCTTACTAAGCATTCCTTTAAAGTACATTGTATTTTTAAAAACTACAAAAAAACCCCATAGTTTTGGCAGCTTCTCAAAAGGGTCCTTGAACTCCCAAGAACCACTGATCTACCTGAGCAAAAATCCTATTTCCCTTTTTAATAATTGCTAGATGTATATAATTTTAAAACATATATTTGCTAAAAGTTCACTAAGTGAATTTTGTTGGCTCCTTGAAGGAAAGCAATATGAACATACACTGTGAGTCTAGCAGCAGAAATCATTTGTTACATAAAACAAGGCTTCCTAATAACCGCTTTATAAAATAGGGCTCTTCTGTGCATGACGCAGCCAAAAGATAGCTCTCTTCTTACAATGTATTTGTTAAAACAAACTGGAAAAAAAGAACAAAAGTTATACAATGTAGCCCACAAAAATATGTCACGTATAATGTTGTTCTCTTAAATTTTCACTTTGAAATGGAAGTTTTAATGGTTGGTTATATATTAATTTCTTCATTTGGCCCTGCACAGAGCAAAGGTACTATTTGTATGATTTTATATTTTACTTTGAGCTTACTTTATTCTACCATAATTTCAACACTTTAAATCACATCATACTTATGACTGTAAGTGAAGACAGTGTTCTTTTTCAAATACACCTATTATATATATGTAGTCATGGATATGTTCTGAGAAAGGCGTCATTAGGCAATTTTGTCATCGTGAGAACATCAGAGTGAACTTACACAAACCTAGGTGATAAGGCCTACTACACACCTAGGTTATATGCTATACTGATCTTAAGGGACCACCATCATATATGTGGTCTGTGGTGGACCAAAATATCGTTATGTGATGCATGACTATATATACATATATTTACACATATACATATGTATATATGCACTGTAAATTAGATATATCTTTCTACAAACCTTTTTGTAGTCTTATTAGTCTGTTATATGATCATGATGAATAAAAGATGGCAAAATTGTTGTTCAGGACATTTTCCATTTAAAGTTTCTTTTTTTTGAGGAAGATTAGTCCTGAGCTAACATCTTCCACCAATCTTCCTCCTTGCTGAGGAAGGCTGGCCCTGAGCTAACATCCATGCCCGTCTTCCTCTACTGCATATGTGGGACGCCTGCCACAGCATGGCTTGACAAGCAGCACGTAGGTCCACCCCCGGGATCCCAACAAACAAACCTCAGGCCGCCGCAGTGGAATGTGCGAACCTAACCAATGTGCCACCGGTCCAGCCCCTAAAATTTTTTTTAAATAATATTTTATTATAGAATGTTGAAGTACAAAGACTCTCAATATAAAGCTACTATTCCGAAGAAAGAATATCCTATATTAAATATAAAATCTAAGATTTTAATTTCTTCTATAAATGCCTAAGCAATGAATGAAATCATACCTGATAACGGCAAAAAGGACATCCTTAATAATGCAAGTAAGAAAGCTTAATGGTCAGCTGGTATAAGAGTGCGATTGAGGACACATGGTTTCCTTAAATCAGCTAAAAGTTATTTAGCATATTGTTTAAATAAATAAAACCAAAATATTCTCTTGTTACCAGTGCTGAGTTCTGGTCTAAGTGTCATGAAATTGACAAGATAGTTATGCTTGAGAACTGTGATAATCAGGTTAGCAGATAATTACAACGAAAACAGGGCATTTAATTCTATTTGGATGAAAATGACATTCTATCAGTGTAAAACCAGCCGTTTTGTATAAACAGCAAAATAATGCTTGTGAGAATTAAAATATCAAGTATAACTTGATATGGGCTATTGTTTAAATTTCTAACAGTTAATTCAATATAAGCAGCTATTAAAAGCTCTATTCTTTAAAAATTTTCACTGCTATAAAACATTTCAAAATTCCCAAAGTACATTTGATTGAGTTATAACACATTGTATTAGAGAAACTTCTAAAAAAAATTGTTAGGAGGCTGACCCAGTGGTGCAGCAAAGTTCGCAGTTCAGCTTCAGTGGCCCGGGGTTCTGCGGGTTCGGATCCTGGGTGTGGACATGGCACCGCTTGGCAAGCCATGCTGTGGCAGGCGTCCCACATATAAAGTAGAGGAGGATGGGCATGGATGTTAGCTCAGGGCCAGTCTTCCTCAGCAAAAAGAGGAGGATTGGCAGCAGATGTTAGCTCAGAGCTAATCTTCCTCAAAAAAATAAAAAAATAAATAAAAAATTGTTAGTATTGTGCCAGGTGATTAAAGTTTTAAGAGCAGGGGGTAGGTAACTCTCTTTAAATAAATGGAGAGAATCCAACTCCCTCATAAACGTTGCAAATCTAGGTTTAATTGACTTCCAAAAATTATTTTCTTCTATGTGTTAAAGTATGAAATATGCAGAATATTAAATATGCAAATAAGCGTGTTATTTGTATAAAAATGAAGAAGGAAAAGAATTAAGAAATGCTGTGTAGGTTTAGATGTATACAAGTTTCTACTATTAGCTTGCTAGTTTTTCACATAAAACTAAGAAAGCAATCCATTAGGTTGTTATGAAAATTCTGATTTATGTTTAAGTTGGAGTGATAATTAGAAAATAGTTTAACACTCATCCATTCAATTATATGAACCACACTCAGTTGTATCAAGATTAATTTTTCCCCAAAGTTGGGCATTATTTCCAGCCATTCTGCATCTTTTCGTTTGCCCAGATAGGTTTTAACCTGACCGCTGAATATCAGTACATCTAAAATGTACATGGAACACTAAAACCTAAAACACTCCAAATGCCATATTAGTGCATTTTGAGATTTTGTTGTTGTTGTTATTTGGCATGTGAGCTTAAAAAGTGCGTATGGTTATTTCAGTTTGAAGGAAATTTAGAATTTACTTTGACCTACAAATTAAATCATTCAACGTGCTTATTATCCGTTAACTCTACTGCAGCTCTGTCAAATCTCTCATGCAGCCTCTTTGGTCAGTGACGTTCACCCTTTTGTTTGTTACAGCCCTCACAAGACACAGAGAAACCTGAAAACATCAGTTAAATTAATTAAACAAGGTGGCCATTAGCCTGAGGCGGCTCTAATGACTGGCAGCCCCCAGGGAAGCAGACCAAAATCTAAGCCAGTAAATGTCTCAAGGTTACAAAATCAAAATCTGAGCACAACCAATCACAAACAGCCAGCTAGGCTTTAAGCTATAGCCAATTAAATAATTTCCTTACTTTGCCTCTGCTTTTTCTCTGTGGAAGTTTCTCCCCGAGCTCCTGTTGGGTAGGGCACTCCTAACCAGTTCTGGTTTGGTGCTGCCTGATTTTAACTCATATAAACTCTCAAAATTTTTAATATGCATCAGTTTGTCTTTTAACGTATAAGATCCAGTGTCCATCAAAGCCCTCCTGGAGACCCTCCCAGTCAGCATCTGGAGAATCTGGCTCGCATGGACTCTGCTCCTTGCTAATGTCACTGGTTGGTTTGAACAGCACATCTGTTATTTTATGCTTTGGTTACCCTTCATTCATTCATTCATTTCCATCTATCAGTTTAGGAAGCCAATTCAATTTGGTTTCCTGGATTCGTAAATTATCAGAACCTCAAAGCTTTTACTGTCCTTCCATCTGAAACGCATTTTCTTCTCTGGCATTCTTCAGAATCAGCACCAACACTTCCATTAATTATCTGCATACATATTGGACAAAGCTTTAAACGAGGTTCAATTTGCCTTCCAAATTTTGCACTGAGAGAAAATGGCAACCTCTAACTCAATTTACAGGGGAATTTTTCTTTGCAATCTTTCATGTATATTAAATAGGTCTCAAACCAGCTTCTGTAAATCTTCGAATTTCTCGGTTTTGATTTCTCTCATGAGGGAAGCAAATGTAACTGTTCTCAGAAAGTATTTTTCTCCCTCTAAGTTAATTAAAAGATTATCATTGATGACAGTCCTTGAAATGACTGTGATGGTTAGAGGACATTATATAAAATTCATTGGTGGTGTCGAGCTGGGCTCCCATTGGACAAAGGATCCAGTTTACTCCATACTAACACATGTTCATTTTATGTCACTTTGTGTAAATTTCTCTGCCGTCTCTAGGAAAGCATAGAATAATCAGCCTTAGTGAGAGCATTTTGACATCCTAGCCTCAGTGGACACAGAAGGGACTCTGGCTTGTTTTTAAATCTAATGTTATTGCTTTTCCTACATGAATCGTGTAAGTTTCTTGAACATTTTATTTAAAAGCGTTTACCAATAGAAAACTGTTAAAATGTCAAAAGATCTATTTCTTGCTATGGGGGGGGTGGATCTAACCTTGTGTTCCATTTGTGGTAATTCATTGATCTGTGTCCTTATATTTTGTGCATTTTTTGGTAACACTGTTTTACCTACATTTTTAAAAAGTTAAAGGAGAAAAACGCCGCCACTTTCAGCTAGTATGTAGTAGTTTATACCAGACTATTACTCCTCTGCACCTACCATGAACAGTTAGAACATCTGAGAAATTCAACAAACCATCTCTTCGGAGGCATTGTAGAGCTGCTGAGGCAGCCAGGATGTGAGGAGTCAAGACTCAGGAAAGAAAAGGATCTCACTGAGATGAGACTAAATTTAGGATTCCACTTTTCTCCTCAGAACATTTCTTGATTCTTGGAATAGGTCAGGCTAGTGGAGAAGCCCATCAGGGTGTTCAGAAATCATGATGAGCTAACATACAGAAACTGGAGTTCTTGGCTGTCGTGTCTGAACTCCTTATTGAAGCAGTCAAGTCAAGCTTCCTGAGAAAAGGGAGGCAGAGAAGTGATCCTGATACTTGGAAGTTTTCCCCTCAGAGCAGTTGTTCTTCAGCCAAAAAAGATTAAGAAACCAAGCACACAGTGGGGAGAGCAGAATACGTACACATATTTCCTAGCTCTGTCTGCTGGAAGGACCTAGAAACAATCATGCCCCAAAAGCATCGGGTGCACCTAGTATCCACATCTTCATTTCTAAATACCTTTCTCCAATAAAAGGAACCAGAGATTCTTGGAGAAAGGTTGCTTCTAATGTTTGGGCAGGAAAAGTATAATATGAGCCTGGAACGTCTTGTGATGCCAGAAAGTAAGGAAGTAGATTCAGGAAAAAAAAGAAAAATACAACAGAGGCACATGGAGAGGGCACAGGAACTAAATTACTCACTTGAAGGGCTTCTAAGCGGCCAAAGGTGAAACAATTTTAGCAACAAAATAAATCATGATAACATTAGATTATAACCTGTAGAATAAAATGGATCCATGGGTCCCTTCTGAGATAGATGAATAAGTGAATGAAAATTAAATGGAGAAGAAAGGGCTGTACTTACATTAGAAAAAAAGTGAAAGAAATAGAAAGTCGTTATTAGACAATAATAGTTGTTGCAAGCAAGATCAAAGGATGCTAAAATTATTGGAAAAAAGGATGATGAGAAACAGAATATTTCCATCATCTCAAAGTATTTTCCCACACATATTTATTAATTAAGGGGAAAAAATAGTTACTTTACATTGAAGAACCCTGGCAGACTCAACCTTAGTCATGTGATCAAAGTTAACCACCAGTAATAAGATGTGTCAAAAGTATATGACACACTGAAAAGACACAATGACTCTTCTGTGGTATTCTCACCCAAAATTTATCATCTCAGTCACAGAAAACATCAGGCACGTCCAAATCGAGGAGCAGTTAATAACTGAGCAGTATTCTTCAAATGCGTCAGGGACTTAAAAAACAATGAAAGAATGAACATCTGCCAGATATTGGAGGAGACCGAGGAGACGTGACACCCAAATGCAGCGAAGAAGGACACTGGTGGAAAAGTGGTAAAATTCCAGTAAGGTCTGTAGGTTAATTAACAGTTTTGTACCAATGTTATTTTCATAATTTTGATAATTATACTATGTTTATGGAAGATGTTAACCTTAGGGGGTGCTGTACCATTTTTGCAAATTTTCTGTGATTCTAAAGGGATTTCTAAATAAAAATTTTAAAAAAATAACATCACAGGATAAAAAGTTGAACAATCTACTCATGAGATTTTTGATGTTTTTGTTTAGAAACATCTTATTCTCTACTGTTCTAAACCAAAGATCAGCAAACTTTTCTTGTAAACGGCTAGATGGTGTGTATTTTAGGCTTTGAGCACTGTGTGGTCTCTGTCACAAATACTCCACTGTGCTGTCATAACGTGAAAATAGCCGTAGAAAATATACAAAGAAATAGACGTGGTTGTGTTCCAATAACACGTTATTTACAAAAACTGGTGGTAAGCTGGATTTGGCCGAGGGGCCATAGTTTGCCAACCTCTTTTCTAGACTAAGATCAGAATGTGCCATTTGATTAACAGTTGATCAGAATCATCTCAATGTGGTGTGGACATTTCGTCTCCTAAACCCAAGGACACCCATTAATAGTAGAGAGCTAAAATTATTGATTTTAAATGTAAAACAAAGAAGAAATTTCATACGATTAACTAATGAGTTCTCTATTCTTTCCAACTGGTTTGCTATTTTCCTACTTTATATTATTCCATTTTATATTCTATTTATCTTATTTAAATTACACTTCAATATTGTAATCCCTTATGTTCTTCCATAGTAATATTAAATTATAGCAGAAGATATAAATTGTGTTTTGGTTGCTTATCTTTGTAAAAGTATAAAATATGACATGTTTTATTGTATTTTAATATTACAATAATAAAAACACTAATTTAGTTTATGTTGCTTTTTTCCCCAAGAAAAGTAAAAAGTACATCAATTATTTACAGGAATGAATTTATTTAGGGTGCCTAAGGGGACTATAATAAGACTACTTGGTTTATATTTTAATAGTTTTGAAGAATGATCTAAAGATCTGAGAAAACCCATGTTTGAAGCACCAAACTTAAATATTTTTAAAGTAATTCAGGCAGTACTATAGAGCATATAATTTATGTAGGCCCAGAAACAGACCCTGAGAATAGTATTTGAGTTTATATGGCAGATGAAGGGAACACCTGCAGGAGTGTGGAAAAGGCAGCCAATAAAAGGGGGTAACTCAAGCCAGCCACCGCTCTGAGTGACCAGAGCTTAATCCCATTGGGGTGCTGTGAAAGTCAACAATCATTCGTTGAGAGCTGCTCTGGAGAATGCTAATTCCCTAGCACCTCTGGCTTACTATATGCACAGCAAATCAAGGTCCAACAGCAGAATAAAGCCCTCAGGCAAAGAGATGCAGTTGCTGGCAACGAGGAGTTAGGCCCCAGCATGCTGAAGTCAAATGTACAAGTGGGCTTAAGTGGGGCATTGACAACATCTCTTACAGTACATTTAACTGATGAGCCTGTACCAACTTTAGATGTTTAGAAATTTTTCAATGCTATTTTTCCTAATCTTTTGAGCAAAGAGCAAGTTTATTTAACAGAACTTTTTTTTAAGTTCATATAAATTTAATAATTGAAGAAGTTGGTCACATGATAGCAAAGAGATGTATTTTCCATTTGACATGAAGTTGTTTCGCCACTTGCAGCTCATCTCCAAAGCTTCAGTATATAACTATCTGTCCTTAGTTGAGAAGGACTTTCTCATTGGGAAAGACCGCCCAAGTCAACTATGAAGCTGTGCTTATGGCGGCAACATGCTGAGGAGTCCTCCAGAGCAGTTCTGCAGAAAGCACACCTTGTGAAGATCTGGGAGCTGGCAGAGGTGACCCTCCAGCGCACAGTCTCCAGGCTGGGCTCTGAACCTGAACGCCCATACTCTGCTTCCTTAAGCTCATCAGTGTTTGTTTTTGTTAGTTATATGGTACAGCTCAGTTTGTCTTAGCTGTTGTGGGTGTCTGTGAGAACAATTTATTTCTTCAATATATTTAACCTATGAGTACATCAGGGGAAAAATAAATTAAAAGCTAACTCAATTTGAACTGTTAACCTAGACAGATGGCGGAAGAGAGGATTTCTTTAATTCAGGAAACAACTAAGTATCCTTGTTTGACTGTTGAAGGTGGGGTCCCATAATGTTTATTTTAGATAAGATAGGTTTAGATAAAGAGTAAATTTTCCTCCAAAATAAAGCAAAAGGAAATTTGGAGTTGCATTCTCTTCATGTTTCTAGAAGGTGAGAGAGGAGAAGAGAGGAAAAGAAGAGAAAAAAGGATCTAAGGCGACAGAAGATCTAGAACTTAACGTAAAGCTGGTGCCTAGTGAAGAACATATCCGCTGAAAAGGTCCTTCTGGTGGAGACTGGCCAGTGAATTTATATGAGGAGAGATATTTGACATGTAATTTAAAAGTTGTTCTAATCTGTGACGTAATTATTTATTCTGACCCGAATACTTTCAGTAAAAAAATCTGAAACCAACAAAAGCTTTGGTTAGTGGAGTTTGGGACATGCAAGAAAGGGGAAGTAATCACAGTATCATATAAGAGAGCAGCAGCACGGCAGGCAATAGGCGGTAACCACGTGTTTAACTACAGTGTGGATTCTCTCAGGAGTGGATAGAAGACTAACCAATTTCTTTCCAATAAAAGATTCCACTGAAGGGACTTCCCACTTTGTGAGGTTTGTAGCTTTCTAAAAAAAATACTGCTTGATAATAGAATGCTGAATATTCTATAAAACAACTGGCTTAGACTTTTTTTAAAAAAGTCTATGTTGTTAACACAAAGAAGGAGATCAGAAGGAATGAAAGACTTCTCCTTATTACTGCTGCACAGCAGGGAAACAGCCTCCAAAGACATTGCTTTTAAGCAGTTAAGCAGGCAAAGGATCTTATAAGGTTTGGGGGATGGAGCTACTGTGACAGCAAGTGACTGAGACACTGAGAACAAGACCCAGGGCAAATTTCAAGCACTCTGCCCTATACATTTTTGAAACAGGCTATCTGATTGATATGAACAAGGAAATAAAAAGACCCCCTCAACTCCCTGAGAAACATATGAGTGATTATTTCTCAGTAACTTGCCATTAACTTTGAGCCAAGTACAATTTCCCAACTAGGGGATCTAGGTAAAATTGTATTAAATCAAGAGAATTCAAGGTAGTTGGAATATAGTCTTTCAACGGCGTGAAAGACTAAATAATTAAACGTGTGTAAACTCTCAATTCTAGATTTAGAACTGTAAAAACCAAATGCAATGTGCAAATCTTAATTGGATCTTTAAAGAAATTAAAGAAGCCAACTAAAAAAGACATTTTGGGGACAATAAGGGCAATTTAAATATAGCCTTTATATTATATGATATCATTGAATTAATAGCAATTTTCTTAGGTGTGATAACTATAATACTATGTAAGCAAATATTTTTTTATTAAGAGATGTGCATGCTAAAATATTTAGGAGTAAATGTCATGATGGCTTTAATTTATTTTAAACAATATTACCAGAAAATATGCACATGAATATGTATAGGAAGATAAAGGAAATATGGGAAAATGATAACAATTGGTCATTGTAGGTAAGGGTGTCATATGCTCATAATGCCATACTTTCTTCTTTCCTGTAGGTTTAAAATATTTTTCAAAATAAAAATGAGTAGGAAAAAGACTCTTGAACTGATTCTTGATGACCTCCAACATCAAAGATTAGATGAAGTCTGAGCCAGCAGAGGATGAGAAATAGCTAGAGAGCTATAGCAGAAAGCAGAAGAAGGTGGTGTCATTGCAGCCAAGAGAGAAGAGTGTATCTAGAACAAGGGAGCAGTAAAAAGTGGTCAAAGCTCCTAAGAGACCATGCAAGATGTGGGCTGAGGAATTTCATTGGATTAAGTAACATGGTAGTCACTGCTTAAAACATACAGCTCAAAACTGAATTTTTAGTGTGAAAGAAAAGAGTGAGGTACTCACAGTGAATTCATTAAAAAAAAAGGAAATAACATCATGATGAAATGTGGAGAAGAGACAAAGATGACTCAAGATCAGGAAAACTGGTATACGCACAGAGGAGATCAGAATTGAAAATGTCTGGATAGGAAGAACTGAAAGGTTCCACTGAAATGTAGGATAACTTTATTAGTAGCTTCCTAGTTACAATCAAAGAAAAAACAGACAATTGTTCTCATCCATGAATAAAGTTATGCTATGAATACAAAAGAAAGACAGAAGGGCAAAGAAGGCTATTGTCAAGATTTTCTTAAACGAGGCACACTGGATCTCAGCTGAATAGGCTGTAAAGTGTACAGAGGAGGAGTTGAAAGCATACAGGATGAAGCAGAGGTATCTATGGTTTGGACGAACAGAAAGAAGGTTAGGTCGAAGTACTCAGTTTCTTGATTGAGTGATTTTGGAGGTGGAAGAGTTTTTGATGACAAAAAAGGGAAGAAGTAGAGTAGATACAAAATTCTATGAACAAAGGAGTTTTGGAATTGAAGTGCTTCTGTGATTGTGGTTCTATGAGTCACTCACAAGGACTACCTGAGAAAGGAATCCACTTGGGAGTGCATTATGTGACAAAGGTATTGTATTTTGTAGTAACTTAGGAAAATATTTTTGAACAAATACAATTGAAATTTGGGGAGATAAAAGGTATGGATAGACATGAAATGCAAAGGATACTCTTAA
Organism: Equus caballus; assembly: GCF_041296265.1. Classification (NCBI taxonomy): domain Eukaryota; kingdom Metazoa; phylum Chordata; class Mammalia; order Perissodactyla; family Equidae; genus Equus; species Equus caballus. Next base: position 85,804,230 of record NC_091691.1, read on the forward strand.
ACTGGGTGAAAATATCATTTATTCAATCCTTTGTCTACCTAAATACACAACTCGATAACTTTTTCTCATTAAATATACTGTACTTTTGACTACATCTTAAAATTTAATGTTTACCCATTCTTCCATATGTACATATTGCAGTTATACTCACATTAAAAAGCACTTTAAAGAGTAGCATTTGTGCACATAACCATTTTAAAAGTTCCTATAGGGATTTTGCAATAGATTATTAGAATTCCAATCATATTTTTCCTTTGATTGATTTGTTCTGAGGAAATCAATAATTTATAATAAATTTCTTATCTATGAAGAGTAGGCTGGAGAAAGGGTTGTATTGGCATGTTGAAAATACAGAGTGTATTTCTTCATGTAAAAAATACAAGAGGAAACCACTTTAAGCATAGGAGGAAATGTATAAATGAAATCAATCTTTTTTTAGGAATGCAATTTTCTGTTAATTAAATTACTTATGTTTTAACTTTCAAGTATAAGTAATTAGCAAAATAATAATATCAAATCAAGTGAAAATTCAGCAATATTTAATTTTATGTATTTACGGTGTTTCATTTTTAAATTCTTTTAACCTTGGATTTAGTTACTCTCTGACCACATACAATCTAATTAGCAATATCCACAATGTTTTTATATATCTAAGAAATGCTTATTTTCTTAAATTTAATATTTCCATCTTACTAATTAAATTTGCTCTTTAATCTACAAAAGCACAAAATATATTTAGTTTAGAAACTCTAGAGCATTTGGCTAATTCAACATTTGAAAACCAATTAATGCAATCCATCATATCATTGGATTAAAGAAGAAAAATCATATGACCATATCAACAGATGCAGAAAAAGCATTTGACCTGTCAACATTCATTCATGATAGCACAGCACTCAGAAATCTATGAATAGAGGGGAACTTCCTCAACTTAATAAAAAACTTTTGCAAACACCTTACCACTCAACAGAATGAGAAGACAAACCACAGACTAGGAAAAATATTTGCAGAAGACATATCTGCTAAAGAACTGTTACTTAAAATATATTAAAAAATCTCTTAAACCTCAACAATAAGAAAATGAACAACCCAATTAAAAAATGAGCAAAAGAACTGTACAGACACCTCACCAAAGAAGATACATAAATGACAATTAAGCATTTGAAAAGATGGTCAACATCATATATCATTGGGGAAATGCAAACTAAAACAACAATGAGATACCTATCTATTAGAATGGACAAAATCAAAATATCAAACATCAAACCCCCCTAAAACTAATACCTCCAAGTGCTAGAGAGTATATGGAGCAAAAGGAACTCTCATTCATTGCTGGTGGGAATGCAAAATGGTACAGCCATTTTGGAAGACAGTTTGGCAATTTCTTACAAAAGTAAACATTCTTACCGTATGATCCAGCAATTGGTGCTCATTGGTATTTACCCAAATGAGTTGGAAACTTATGTTCACCCACAATCCTGCACATAGATGTTTATAGCAGCTTTATTCATAATTTCCCAAGCTTGGAAGCAACCAAGACGTCCTTCAACAGGTGAATGAATAAGTAAACTGTGCAATATCCAGACAATGGAATATTATTCAGCACTAAAAAGAAATGAGCTATCAAGCCATGTAAAGACATGGAGGAACCTTAAATACATATTAATGGGTGAAAGAAGTCAATCTGAAAAGCCTACATATTGTATGACTGCAACTATATGACATTCTGAAAAAGGCACATCCATGGAGACAGTAAAAACTTCAGTGGTTGCCAGGGGTTGAGAAGGGGAGGAGTGAAGAATAGGTGGAGCACTGAAGATTATAAGGGCAGTGAAAATACTCTGTGTAATAATATGATGATGGATACGTGCCATCATACGTTTGTCCAAACTCATAGACTGTACAAAACCAAGAGTGAGCCATAATATAAACTATGGACTTTGGGTGGATAATGATGTGTCAATGTATGTTCATCAACTATAACAAGATTACCACTCAGGTGCAGGATGTTGATAGTGGGTGAAGTTGTGCATGTATAGGAGCAGGCGGTATGTGGGTACTCTCTGTATTTTCTACTCAGTTTTTCTGTGAACCTAAAACTGCTTTAAAAAATAAAGTCTATTAAAAAGTCTACATCTAATATACTTAATTGTGAGAAACTAGATGCTTTTTGCCTACGATCAGGAACAAGACAAAGATGCCTCCTCTCACCACTTCTATTCAAATACAAATTCTAGTTAGAGCAATAAGACAAGAAAAGGAAATGAAAGGTATAATGATTGAGAAGGAAGAAATACAATGATCTTCGTTTGCAGAGGACACAACTGTCTATGTAGAAAATCCCAAAGAATTGACCAAAAACTGATAGCAATAACTCCTGGAAATAAGAAGCAATTATAGCAAGCTTGCCAGATATACTCTTATGACACCAAAGTCAATTGCCTTCCTATATACCAGCAAAGAACTCTTGGGATTTGAAAATAAAAACACAGAACCATTTACATTAGCACCAAACAGATGAAATACTGAGGTATAAATTTAACAATTCATACAATTTGTACAAGATGTATATGAGGAAAACTACATAACTCTGATGAAAGAAATCAAAGATCTAAAGAAATGGAGAGAAATTTCATTTCCACGGATAGAAAGACTGAATATTGTTGTCATTCTCTCCAATTTGATCTTCAGATTCAATGCAAACCCAACAGAATTCCAGCAACTTGATTTGCAGATATCAAAAAATTGATTCTAATATTTATATGGAAAGACAAAAGACAGAATAGCCAACACAATGGTGAAGAACAAAGTTGGATGATGGCCCGTAAAAAAAGATTTATGTTGTAAACTCTAAAGTTACTGCTAAAAAATAAAAAAGGTATATAACTAATAACCCCTTGGTGGAGATAAGTAGAATTTTTTAAACAGCCCACAATCCTTAACTCAAAAGAAAGAGGAAGCAAAATGGTGAAAAAGGCAGAGCGAAAATGGAGGAAGCAGAAAAATGACTAAGATGGTAGATTTGAATCCAATGACATAAATAATTACATTAAATGTCACCATTCTCAATGCCTCAACTAAAAGAGTGTGTGAGACTGAATTAAAGACACGTGCCAGTTCAAATATAAAGACATAGATAGGTTGAAAGTTAAAAAAAAACACACAAAAAACCAGGAGGAGTGAAGAAATGATAAAGGGGTCAATTCACCAAGAAAACATGTTTCTTCCACTCCACCTAAGAGCGGAGCTTGAAAATACAATAAAAATGATAAAATTTAAAGAAGAATTAAACCTATATATGATTAGAATTTAAGATTTCACCTTCTCTCAGTAATTCATACCACAAGTAGATAGACGATCAGTAAGGATAAAGAAGACCTAAAAACATTATAACCAGTTTGATCTAATTGACAATAGGGGGTCCCTCCATGCCAAAAAGAAGTTACATGGATGGCCAACAAACACAGAAAGATTGTTCCCATGTCATTAGGAAAATGCAAGTTAAACCATAATAATAATAAAAAAACCCACTATACACCTATTACAATAACATACACAAAAAACTGACAATACCAACCAAGCGCTGATGAAGATGTCAAGCAACAAGCACTCTCCAGGATTGCTAGCAGGCGTGAAAAGTAGAACAATGCCTTTGACAAACAGTTTGGCAGGTTTTTCTAGTTTGAAATATTAAATACGACTTAGCAATTCTACCTCTAGACATCTGCCCAAATCAGATGAAAATGTATGTCCACAAAAAAGCATATTTGCAAATGTTTATAGTAGACTTATTCATAATAGTCCTAAAAAACTATTTCCCAAGTGATGACTGAATAAATAAATTGTGATACATCTATACAATGGAGTACTATTCAACCATAAAACTAACAACCACTGATACATGCAGTGATATAAACGAGCCTCTTAAGTATTACCACAAGTGAAAGAAACCACACACAAAAGGCGACATGCTGTTTGATTCTATTAATATGACATTTTACAAAAGAAAAAAGTGATAAGAACAGAAAGCACAGCAGTGGTTGCCAGGGCCTGGGGATTGTGCAGAGATCAACAATAAGGGCTACAAGAAAAACTTGGGATAATGGAAATAGTCTATTTCTCAGTTGTGATGGTGATTGCCTGGTGGTATATACTTGTTAAAACTTATAGAAATAAACACCTCAAAGAGCTGAATTGCACTTTGTGTGAAATATACTTCAATAATCCTGAATTTAAAAAATAGCAATAAAGAGAAATGCTAGGAAGAGTGAGGCTAAGCCCTCCTCCATCGCTGAGTCTTCATGTGGGGCTAAAGGCGGATTCCTGGCTGTGCAGCCACACAGCTCCTTTGCTCTCCCCACGGAGCGGTGAGATGCATACCCGAGGGATAACGAGGGAAGGGTCCACAATACAGGCTCCACTTCCTCTATGGGCTCAAAAATCCCATTGAAGCCAGAGCAAATAGCAGTTTCCCACTCCTTCTTTTCTGTTTCTTTTCTACAAGATGTCGTCTTTTCCCTTTTTGACCATACTGTCATCATATTCTAGACTATGTCCAAATGGAGATCTTTCCTGATTTGGTGATGTCTTTATAGATGTATATGTAAAATCAAATGAAAGAGAAATTACTTTCTATTTATAAAACTTTCAAAAGAAACAGAAGCCTATGGCTTTTTGTGTGCCGTTTAACCAAAATTCTAATAAATAAAATACTATTCAAAGGGTTGATAAGCTGGGAGGATTAACTGCTGTGGAATGCCTAATTTGTTTCAAGCCACGGAATTTGATTTCTCATTTTAAAAAATGAGAATATTAATATACTCCTTGCAGCGTTCTCTTGTGAGAATTAAGTGATATTATGCTTGTAAATTATCTGGGACTCAGAGAAATTAAGAAATTTGCTTCAGTTTACCCTGCATAAATGAACGATGTGGGATATGATACTAATTACTAGTAGATTTTGTTAGATACATGTGGGAAGAGGTTGGATATCATGGCTCTTAGGAGCTGATCTTCTTATAGGTTCAATCAGATGCGTCACTTTACTGTGATCAGAAAAATTTACTATAATCCCTTTACTACTTTCCTAATATAAATACCCAAAAATATGTGTATATCTAAAAACCTTCCTTGCATTTATTTAATTTGTCCACCAGATGGCACTATTAGTCCGCAGACTGTCAAATAGTCTTGCAAAGTTCTTGTAGAATTTTGATATCCTTTATTTGTGCCGAGTTAAATAAACCTGTGCCTTAACCACATCCGTTCCGGTATAAGTTGATATTCCTTTCCCATTCTCAAGTGAATCGTTACTGAAACATCCAAGCTGTTAAATTGTTTTAACTACATTGCTGTGTGTGAGGTACACTGAGGCCAGCCACAGTTCAAGAGTCACCAGAAACTGGACAGTTTTACAGTTTGGTCACTTCTAGCTCAGGGACAACACAGCACACCCTGCAGGGCCGCTCAGGGGAAGCACTGGGTGGTCACCAGGCAGAGGGAAGGAGGTGAGCTCTGAACAAGCACTTTTACCGTAGTTTCTGTGAGAAAGAAAGGGCGAGGCCAGACAAGCAGGTTCAGGAATGGCTAATTTGAATATCATCAGCAGGCTCTTGGGATAGGGGCTGTCCCTAGTTGCTGGTACCTGGCCCTGGGCCAGAAGGGAGGTGGTTGGAGATGTGGACTTACTCAACCGCTCAGGAAGGAGAACTGACTGACCTCTAGGCACACCTCAAAACTGGATCAAGACCACATACACACAAAACTATTATAAAAGTATCCTCAAATTTTGTGGCAAGTCTGTTCATGTTTTATGCAGGTGAGAGTCCTTCAGAACTTTTTATCCTGTTGAGACTTGAGACTCTTTCCATTCGTCCCTAAACTCATGAAGGAATTCTGGCAGACACTGGAGACCCCTCTGCAGCAGCACCCTGGGAATGGGAGGGGTAAGCCTGGCGTCTCCTTTCCTTGGTGTTGGCTTTGTTCCCATTAGGTGTGGATATTTACCTCTGTGTCTTACTTTCCTTGGGTATAAAATTAAAAGCTTGAACTAGATAGCAAAGATTTCCTTCTTCTTCAAGTCACCATGTTTGATGCATAGAACTTTAAAGAAGAGCCTGAATGAACAGTGAGGAAACTAAACAGGTCATGGTTAGTGGAAACCAATTAAATAAAAAGCAAATATTGTGGATCCTGATAGCAAAATGATTAAAAAGAGGGCAAGGTGCATAAAAATTGAAATGGAAAGGATAAGTTCAGGCAAAGGGGAGCGCATATATTAAAATTTGAAAATTGAAAGCCCAGAAGAAGTCGCCCAAGTTTATATCAACACCTCACCACCCCCAAAATCAGAAAGGGCCCCTTCCTCCAGGCAAAAGTAAATAATCTCCAGACAAGGAGGCCCTTCCCAAAGGCTCTCCACTGCAGCCATCACTGCCGTGGTAAAGAGGTGCTGAGGGGAGGCATTCAAATTTATACCCTGCTGTGAATCAGGCCCCACAAGATCCTCAGTAATTATGATCAGAGAAACCCTTTCTGCAGCAGCTCTCAGGAAAACAATGGTGGATTTGCCTGAGGCATATCAATCAGGTGACTGAAGGCCAATTCAATAGAGTTGAAAAGAAAGAAGAGAAGTGACATTTTGGAGTTAGCATTGTAGTGGGAGATACTAGTGAAACAAGGATAGCATTACCACAGCTTACAAATAGGAAGGTGGTCCAGAAGCAGCAGGATAAGCCCAAGCAGAATGAATTGCATGACCAGTTCCAGGAGACAAGTTAACTAGAGGCACGCGAAAGCACACTGAAATACGTAAACTGCCAAGCTTTTCTATTGTTACCATAACATTCGTATTCCATCTCTTGTAACTAGTTGGGGATAAAAATAAAACTAGAACTTATTTTTCTCTAGATTGCATATCTCATGTTTTACAAGAGAATAACTGATTTGGAGATAAATTGTGTAAATTTGTGTTATGGCATCTATTTACAGCACACCCAAGGTTTCAACTTAGGCTAATTGAAATAGTTTTGAAACCCTCATTTTGTTAACATCTCTCTCATTCTTCATATTGCATCTAAAAGCCACTGTTCCACAATTCTCTACCCCCTTATTTACCTCTATTAAAATGTATTCCACTATATTATATATATACATTTTTATAATATTGGTCTCCACTAGGCTACCAGCTCCTAATAAACTACTTTTTCATCATTTTATATTTCCCAGGGTCTAGTGTATTACATGGGATACGTTGGGTAATTAATATATGCTGAATGAATAAGTGAATATGCAGATTTTGATCTTCTAGGGAAAGAAATGGGAACTGGATAAAATATCAACATAGAATCATCACTGAAAAGAACAAAAAGGGCCTTGATCATTGCAATGCCCTGTTCTGGAGTTTCACAGCCAACTTTTAGTAGGGAATAGAATGATCACTGGTAAAGAAAAGCCAAAAATAGGTAGTTATAAATATCAAAAAGTAAGAAGTTCTTTTGTTTCATTTTTGAAACAGTAAAAGCATTGCACTAGGAAGAAAGTACAGTTAATTGTCTTATGAGAGATAAACATAAGAGAAATCTTGTTAAAGTGTCCAAACCCCCAGGTAGAAAAAGACATATAAAGAATAAGTGGAGAAGAATTCAACGATGGCATCTTTTTGCACGTTTAATTTTAAGCGTAGATTTCTATCTTATTTGTAATATTTTCCCACCTTCACTTTTTAATTATATCTCACAATTTGCAGCCAAATATTGAAATTTTAAAATCGTTTTCAGTAGTTCACCATGATTATATTTATAGATTTTGGTTCTGGTTAGGATTTTCTTTTTTTTTTTTTTTAGGATTTTTATTTTACCTTTCATATTTAGTTATCTTGTGATTTGAAATCACATAGAATGTTTTCCTGGCATGGCCAAATCTACAGTGACAATGTTTTCTTAATGAGTTTGGTAGATTTTCTAGATCTACCATCCTACTCCAGTTGTAGTTACTCAAATGGAAAAGAAAACTGTATGTACATAAAGAACTACCGGTAAGCTTTCGAGGGCAAGGATGTTTGTCTATTTTGTTCATTTCTTACCTGCACTGCTCAGAATTGTGTATGGCATTATTAGATCTTCAATACATTTATTTCATTGAGTGCATTAGAACTAATTTCATTTGTCTATAGATTGCTTTTTGAAGGAAGAAAAAAAAATCAAGGTTGAGACATAGAAATTCTCAAGAGGAAAACGTATATGCCTTCAAATTACATACAAAAATAGTGCTTGGAGAGTGAAAACTACAGACCTTGGAAGCTGCAATCTAAAAGAAGAATGACCTCAGATACGGTCAACTCTAATAAACAATAGTGATAACAGAACCAGTGCAGAATTTGGTAAGGATTGTTTTGTTAAAAAAGTTGAACATAAGTCCCTATAGAAAAGGCACTTGGCTATTTGGTTCTTTTTTTGTTTCCACAGTGCCTGGAACAGTGCAGAGTACATGGTACATGTACAGTGATAAATGAGTGATACCAAGGAGATTAAAGATGGATACTGGAGAGGTTGCATATATATTGCAAATATATGGCCCTTTCCTTCTAAATCTTATACAAGGAGAGCTAGAAGACACTATTCTGACAATGAACGATTGAGTTCATAGTTTGGAACTCACTGGAAAAGTAGCAAGAGAATGAGGCCAGTAATGAAACTGATTTGAAAAGGTTGGTTTGTTAATGAGCATATTTTTTAAATAATGAGGGACCTATCCAGGGTATTGGTCAATTGGGAATATCCAGGAAAGACGAGGCTGGATTTTTTGTATTTCTAATTTATGTCAGAAATTCCTTGGATTTCTTAAATCGCCTACGGCAATATTTTATACTTCATTCAGTATATCTGAAATGTCTGTTTTTCCCATTTCTCCTAGACCTGGATATTTCTGTGCTAGTGGATATTTCCCCCAACATCCTTTCTCTTTTCTGAGGCCAAGGCTGAATTATACATGTGTCTTTTCAAAGACAGAAATTCTGTAGTTGCAGAGTAATTAGTTTTCCAAATTTCATAGTAAATTTTCTTTTAAAACATTATCCACAGTGTGAAATTGAGTAGACATCTGATGGAGCTCAAGCCATTTATTTCTCCCCTCCAAAAATCATTAGATTTGAGTCACATTGAAAGCTGTACTGACATTAAATAATGTATTCTATGGCTTTAAATTGCTTTTCTACCTACACATTATCTAGGTACAAAACACCTCACAATCTTCCACATTTTGAACTTGTTTTAAATAGACACACACACACACACACACACACACACACACTTAGACCACTTCACTATTAATTGATAATAGCAACACAAAGCAGAGAACAACTTGACTTACAGTTTTGGCTTCTTGGGTTACAGTAAGTGATTCTTGTGATCAGAGATGTTATTGGCAATTGGGTTATTTGAGTGTTATTTAATTTGATGCTAATTTTCCAACAAACGTGCTTGCTATGTTATAATTTATTTTGTCTTTTATAAAATTATCTTAATTATGCAGAAAATCTTATCACCATGGTTGACTTTCAATTAGCATATTCCAAGAGGAGAATTTAATCGGAGCAGGGATATAAGGGTATTGATTTTCTGTCTTCTATGTCACAGGGTCGAGTATAATGTGGATGCTGTTTGTATTAATATAAATTCCTAGCAATAGCATTGGAATCTGTCACTATTATTGATTCCTGTTTTAAATAGCCAATGCCCATTGATTTGAGCAGAAAAATTATTGGGATGGATTTAGCACTTGCTTGCTATGACTTATAGTCAATACTTGACCTATTGAACAGACATTCATAATATTGCTCTTTATGCATACCCATCAAAGACATAGCAGGCAAAAAGACAGAGTGGATGGGTATATTAGAAGTGGTTTGTAGACCACCTATCCTTGCTGGTTATTTTCTGATGAATTTCCAGAGGGTCTGGGGGGAAATTGTGCATAGGTGTGTGGGTGCTTTGCAAGGTATTTTGCAACGTCTAGATAGCAGAAGCTGTGGTATCTGTAATATTATCATGGAAATATCTGGAATTTGTAAGAAAATTCCCAAGACACTAAGAGCATTAAAGAATAAGGGACTTTCTGGATTCCTATAGACAATCACAGAAGTAATGACAATATAGGCAGTAATGAATAGATGGTTAAGTTTGAAAGTTCAGCATATGTAGATCTGGAAGCTTATGGGTCGATATAGTCTCTTTCCTATTTCTCAAAAATAGTAGATTTTACCAGTTAGTCTGAAATTACCCCGTGTTTGGAGGAATTCAGAACTAGAAAGCAGATACCATACATCCTGAACTCCCAAAGAAACTGCTCACTCAGAGTTATCCCTGTTCTAACCAGATCCTTATTATCATTTAATACTAACCTGACCTCAGACTCCTTGATTTCACCTTTTGTCTTGTATCTCACTATTGTATTGCATCCTATGGCCTTGGAACTAACTAATCTTTTTTTGGCTTGTCCCTATTTTCTGTTGTTAATCCAACCTATTTTACATAGCTTCACCTGGTTATGGCCTGTCTGATGCCCACGTGAACCTGATTGTACAACTTCCCATAATGTTGCACTGGCCAGAGAAGAAATCACACATTCCATCTTCAAGAAAAGCACCTAAAGGTGATTCTGGGGCAATGAGCAAACTTCAGATATCTTGCTTCATTTCCTATGATTTTTTCTTGTTTCTTGAGAGAAATGTAATTGGGAAGGAAAACTAGCTAACCTTGAGCAAAACACTTTGTCTCCTAAGATTCATTTCACTAATTCGTATAATGATGATCTTGATTTAAATTTTCTAGGTTATGCTAATCTATAGAACCTCTATACCTATATTAGTAGTTCAGTCAAATTTCCCTGTGAATTGGGATTTCCAGGCCTGTGGTTGTGGGCAGTTTGGTATTTGTGAAGCACTTAGGTAACGGGTTGATAAATATCTGAGTCTGGCTGAATCATAATGGATCACGTTTTCAAATATTTAAGAGTATTGAATTTGGTTGTTCTTGGACGAATTTCACTCTATACATCCCAAATGTAATAATCTTCCTGGTTTCACCCTTTAAAACTGATCCTTCTTTTTCAAAAAAATCGCAGAAACATGGTGACATTGATCAAAAGCCAGTCTCTGAATTTAGGCAGCCTTGACTTGACACTAGATTCATCACCTAGTGACTGTGAACTTCAGCACATCACTCAATTTTTCTAAGGCTATTTCCTCATCTGTTAGATGAAGATGATGAAAAAAATATGAGACAAATAAAAATTTTTACGTATTAAGTATATCGCATACTAATTGTTAAATATTCGTTTGCCATTACTCTTATCAGTGCTATGGTTATCATTACTGTTATTATTAGCTACCTAGTTCCACTAAATTGTGGTTCAAGATTAGTAAGTTAGCCACACATCTTTACAATTTGATGGGTATTTTTTAACTCTGAAGTACAGTCATCTTCCAAATGGCTCTGCCTTATTTTCACAGGAGGAAAAGATAAAGTCTACATAGGGCACCAAGCTGAGCATATCTCCCTAAGTGCCTTGGAGCAAGATAAAAAAGACCTAGAAAATGATTGTAAAATTTTGAAGGAATCTGAGTGTAAGAGTGTGATCATTTTGTATTGTTTCATTATCCTAAATGCTGTATCTTAAAACAACCACCACTCACTATCTAACACTTTCTGCAGGTCAGTAGTCCAGGCACTGCAAAACCAAGTCTTCTGCTCAGGGTTTCAAGGACTGAAATTAAGGCTTTGGCCAGGGCTGTGATCGCATCTGGAGTCCTGGGTTTTCTCCCAACTTCACTCAGGTTGTTGGCAGACTTCAGTTTCTTGCAGCTAGAACCAAGGTCTCTGTTTTCTTGCTGGCTGTGAGTGGATCCCTAACAGGATAGGACCTGGGGCTGCCCATGTGGTGCCCTCCCAAGGCAGTTCACAAGAAGGCTGCGCTTTCTTCCAGGCCAGCAAGAGTGTCTGCTGCTGTGTCTCATCTCTTTTAAGCACTCACCTGATTAGGTCTCACCCAGAATAATCTCTCTTTTGATTAACTCAAAGGCAACTGATTAGGGACCTTAATTCCATCTGCAAAATCTCATTTGCCCTATAACCTAACATAATTAAAAGAGTGATGTCTCCTGTATTCATAGGTTCTATCTGTGCTCAAAAAGAGGAGATTGTGCAGGCGGTGGGAATCTTGGGGCTATAAGAGAGTTTTGACTATCAGAAATCTTCTTGAGTGACAAAGGCATTAATAAAAGGATTCATGTTGGCTGGGCTAGTCAATAATCTTTTCATCAAAGCAAACTATCGTATGTGAAACATTGAAATAAGTCCAATTCTGGATTATAGAAGAGATGGCAATCCATGCCAGTGTAGAGAGTAAAAGAAGATGTGAAATGGAAGTGGATGAAGGAAAGCAGCAGAGGGACTGAAATAGGACTGGCCACCCAGAGAGAGGCTTAAGGAAAAGTAAAGTTCAAAAAAATAAGATGGAGTTCGTCTACAGGGAGGTCTTTTGGCCTAGCTAGAAAATACAAATTCCATAAATTTGTAGAACAGAGAAATTTAATACTGGTTCCTATATACTCCTAAGCACCAAAAGGGGATATTTGTAAATAAAAATATTCGTTAAGATGTGTAGGGAAATACTAACTGGATGATTTATTTGTTTTTCCTCCAAAATTAGATAAAAACCTCAGGAGAGCATATGATATATTTCATTTCTTATTAAAATATTTCATTTCTAATTAGATAGTTTAAATATTTATCAAACCTCAGAGAGTGAGATGCAAGAATTTTTAAGGTTAGAAATATTAGATGAAAGGATAAAACAGGCAAATTGAACTACACATGTATAAACATTCTGTATCAAACTAAAGTTCATGTTTGACAAACATTTACAGTTAATAGATACATAAGATAGAGGGTTAGTAGTTTTACATGAACTCGTCATACTATAACATGCGCCTCTGAGCTATCCCACCCAAGGGACAGGGAACTGGGGTATTCATCACCTACTCCTGCTCCTATGTCATGATAATTCTCTGATACTTTGGACAACTTAAAGCAGTTGAGTAGGCTCTGGACGCTGGAGAATGCCCCTAGACAAAGAGACGTGATACCAATACTCCAGTGAGTGGCATATACTATAATAATAAGGTTAAAGGATGTGAGTGGGATCCTGACACATGTTTTTAGCAATATCTATTTGCTATTTGATTTTAGATAGCTTCTGTGATTAGCAGACAGTTGGTCTTGTCTGAAAAGTCCATAAGACATTTGGTCCATGCCAAAATGTCCTTGTCATTTAGTCCTATCCAAAACGTCCATGAGCGTATTTGCTCCATGCCAAGTGGTTATGGACAGGATCAAATATCAAGGACCTTTTGGTGTGAACCTAATTTCTTATGGGCCAAATGTCTCATGGACATTTCAGACAGGACCAAATATCAAGAACTTTTTGATGTGGACATTTACCAAATGTCTTATGGACGTTTTGGACAGGATCAAATGTCTTGCAAGGAGCTTCTGTATTATGACTAAATTATGATGTGTACAAGATGGCACATCAAACATTATAAGCCATCACTTTAATGATATTTATGAAAATTATGCAGTAACATGAACATATGTTTATTATATAAGAATTTTAAAGTAGAATCCAAATTGTATATTCATATTATAAATGGTAGGTTTGCAACAATGTTAAAATACGTATAAAAAAATCTAGGAAGAAAATTCAACAAAGATTCATAGCTGTTGTCTTTGAGTATTAAATTTTTTCTACTTTTTTGTATTATATTTTCTATATATCCTTAAATATATAAGCATTCCTTTTATATTAAAAATGAATAATTAAATTCTTAATTTTCAGGACAAGTTTAGAAATAAGGATTAATAGTTTTGAGAGAAATGGAGATTACTATCTTAGTGATAAGTTATGAGTGTTGTCTTAAACAGGTTGATACTTAATATTTACATCTCTGGGGCAAGAATACAGAGACCCACGTGTAATGGATCTAATTTTTACAGTTATAAATCAAGAACAAGATGGTGGAATAGGAGGTTCCAGCCCTCATACCACTCATAGAAACATCAGTTTTAACAACTATTCATGGACGAGAATAGTTTTATGTGAGCCCGAGAGTATGGCTGAGAGGTTCCCACACTGCAATGGAGCAAAAAATCTGAGAATAGTCTCATTTTATGAGGCTAGTATTACCCTGATACCAAAGCCAGAGAAGCATGCTACAGGAAAAGAAAGCTGGAGGCCAATATTCCTGATGAATATAGTTGCAAAAATTCTCGATAAAATTGTATAAACTGAAATCAACAGCACATTAAAAGGATTGTACACCATGATCAAGTGAGATTTATCCCTGGGTTTCAAGGAAAGTTGAACATAGGCATATCAATAAAATGTGTGGTATTTTCATAATGAAAACGCTCAACAAATTGAGTGTGGAAGGAACATATCTCAACATAATAAAGCCCACATGTGATAAACCCACAGCTAACACCATACTCAATGGTAAAAATCTTAAATCTTTTCCTCTCAGATCAGGAACAAGACAAGGGTGCCCACTCTCACCACTCCTATTTTAGTACTGGAAGTCCTAGCCAGAACAACTGGGCAAGAAAAAGAAATAAAAAGCATTTGAATTGGAAAGAAAGAAGTAAAATTTTGTCTTTTCACAGATGACATGGTCTTATATATATAAACCCTAAAAACTCCCCAAAAAACTGTTAGAATTAATCAATAAATTCAGTAAAGGTGCAGGATACAAAAATCAACACACAAAAACCAGTTGCTTTTCTATACCCTAACGACAAACTATCTGAAAAAGAATAAAGAAAAGTCCCATTCATAATAGCATCAAAAGCAATACAATACTTAGAAATAAATTTAACTAAATGGGTGAAACATCTGTACACAGAAAACCAGAAGACATTGATGAAAGAAATTGAAGAAGAAATGCATAAATGGAAAGATAACTCATGTTCATGCGTCGGAAGAATTAATATTGTAAAATGCCCATACTACCCAAAGCCATCTACAGTTTCAAGGCAATCTCTATCAAAATCCCAATGATGTTTTTTACAGATAGAAATAACAATCCTAAAATTATGGAACTACAAAAGACTCCAAATAGCTAAAGCAATGTTGTGCAAGAAGAACAAAGCCACAGGCATCACACTTCTTGATTTCAAATTGTATTGTAAAGCTCTAGTAATCAAAATAATACGGCACTGGTATAAAAACCAATACAAAGACCAATGGAACAGAATCAAGAGCCCAGAAATAAACCTACACATAAAAGGTCAACTATCCTTTGACAGGGCACCAAGAATACTCAGTGAGATAATCTCTTCAATAAATGGTGCTGAGGAAACTGGATATCTACATGCAAAAAACAAAATTGAAGCCTTGTCTTATGACATACACAAAAGTAGACTCAAAATGCATTAAAGACTGAAATGTAAGACCTGAAACTGTTAAACCCCTAGAAGAAAACATGAGGAAATAGCGTCTGGACGTCGACCTTGGAAATGATTTCTTGGATATGACACCAAAAGTACAGGTAACTAAAGCAAAAGTAAACAAGTGGGATTACATCAAACTAAAAAGCGTCTGCACAGTAAAGAAAACAATAAACAAAATGAAAAGGCAACCTTCAGAATGGGAGAAAATATTTGTACAACACCTACATGATAAGGGGTTAATATTCAGAACATATGAAGAACTCATGCAATTTATACCCCAAATCGCCCAAATAACCCATTTAAAAAATCTGCAAAGGATCTGAATAGAAATTTCTCCAAAGAAGACAAACAAATGGCCAATGGGCATTTTAAAAGGTGCTCAATATCACTAATCATCAGGGAATGCAAATCAAAACCACAACACGATATCACCCGTTAGGATAGCTACTATTTAAAAAATAAATGATAAGTATTGGAGAGGATGTGGCACACTATTGATGGGAATATAAATCGGAACAACCGTTATGGAAACCGGTATGGAGGTTCCTCAAAAAGTTAAAATTAGAACTGCCATGTGATCTAGCAATCCGACTTCTTGGCATTTGTGCAAAGAATTGAAATCAGGATCTCAAAGAGATAGCTGCATTCCCATGTTCATTGCAGTATTATTCACAATAGCCACGATATGGAAACAACCTAAATATCCATTGACAGATTAATGGATAAAGAAAATGTGACATATACATACAATGGTCTATTACTCAGCCCTAAAAAAGAGGAAATGTTTCCATTTGGGATACTTGGATGGAGCTGGAGGATATTATACTGAGTAAAATAAGCCAGACATAGAAAGACAAATACTGTATGATTCCAAAGTCATAGAAACAAAGAATAGAATGCTGGTTGCCAAGGGCTGAGGGGAGGGGGAAATGAGATGATGGTCAAGGCTAGAAAGTTTCAGTTATGCAAGATAAATAAATTCTGACATTCACTACACAACATAGTGTCTATAGCTAATAATACTGTATTGTACGTACAATTTGCTAAGATGGTAGATTTTATGTTGAGTGCCCTTATCCCATAAAAAATTAATTAAATTAAAAAGTTATAAATCGGGGCTGGCCCAGTGGCACAGCGGTTAAGTGTGCATGCACGTTCCACTTCGGCGGCCCGGGGTTCTCCAGTTCAGATCCCGGGTGCGGACATGGCACCACTTGACAAGCCATGCTGTGGTAGGCATCCCACATATCAATTAGAGAAAGATGGGCACAGATGTTAGCTCAGGGCCAGTCTTCCTCAGCAAAAAGAGGAGGATTGGCAGTAGATGTTAGCTCAGGGCTAATCTTCCTCAAAAAAAAAAAAAAGTTCTAAATCAAGTTTACAAACCCTTAAATAAAATATATTTCTTGGTTGAATATTCATTGATTTTAGAAATTTCTTGCAGTCCAAATCACATTTAAGATGTTCTAATATTTGTTAATAAAAACAAAATAAAAATTAGCTGGATGACCGAAAAGAGAAATTTCCATTGTGCCTAGTAGCTTTTTTGAACATTTCCTCTATCGGGTGTCACAAAAGAACAATAGCTAATATAAGACACTGAGAGATTGTATAAAATCTTTGCCCACCTTTTGGCCACTATCAATGTTGCTTAGAGGCACGCTGTTGCAAGTTTTGAGGTCTTTATTAACATTTCTCCTTAGTGCAAGAGTGAGAGATTAAGTACAATGTATGGAAGATGCAAGGGTTTTTAATCCAACAATTGGCCCTAAGAAATTGTATTTAAACATACCTAGAAACAATGAATCTTTTTAACCTCTTTAGAAAAAATACTCCACGAGTCGCTCAGTCATTTATTTAAGGCAATTTTGTTTGCAATATATAAGTAAAGTTTAGGTTATATAAACACACACATACACATATACAGATACATGCAGACATATTTCTACTGTACGATCAGATTATATAAGTTGTTTATTAGATAGATGGATAGATAAAATATCCAAGTCCCACACTTTATTCAGGGGTAGGTGTATCATTATTGTGCTGCTGACCTGTGAACACTGTCAGTTGTCCATGTTTGCCAGACACAAGAGGGACCCCTTCCATCAAGCTAATAACAAGCCAGTCCTCTGCTGAACTCAACATGTGAAAGTCATTCTGTGTAGACTCACGTCTTCTCCCATCTGGGTCTCAATAAAATGTGATAATTGTGTTCCTTTCGTTGTTGGTAAGAGAAAGCCATTTCATAGCACCATGCAAAGGAAAGCAGAGCATTAACACTTTTAGATGCTGATCATTTGGCAGCATTTTTCTCTTGGGCTATGAGGCAAACATCCTGGCGTACCAGTGTGCTTTTTATCGGTTTGGCAATTGCACTGCATTGCTAGACACAAAGTTTCATATAAGACATCAGGTCAGAAATGTCCGTTTCTGTGCTTTGGCAGCTTTATTTTTTCCAAGACCATTCGCATAATGAGAAGTTATTTCAAAGCATTTTAAAAGAAAAAAACCCACACAAATGCATCATAAACAGCATTTAATTTCCTGTAGGAGAATAATGGCTCAAAAATGGTAATTATCTAAAACACAAAAGAAATACAGCAATCATTAAACAAGTTTCAATTTTTTGACATTAAATAGATGGACAGGATCTAAATGGCATTAGAAATAATGAAAAATTTCATAGTTGGCATAACATTTTTTGTTGTATCAATATTTCAAAATTCTACAAAAGATTACAAAAATCAAAATAACAAATTACGAACAATTAAGCTGGAAAAAAGTGAAAAGAATTATTATATAAGCACCATAATGGGAATTAAAATGAAGGTCCTTTTACATATTTTTCACAACATTCTTTGTTCTCTCGGGTTTACACATCAAAATTGGAATAAAACGTCAAGAACACTTCTGATCATTGTCAGGAATTGCTTTAGGATTTCCAATTCTATTGTTGCTTTTATATTAAGCAAGTAAAAAGAATCTGTTCTATTAAGTTCTGAAAGTTGTTCTCAACCACATCTACTCTATAGTGTTTACAACAAAATGTCTAATCTCTTAGTCAAAGACGTAAATGTTTATTTTAATTTAATGTGATGTTTCCAATTCAGTTAAGAGTTTCCTGCAAGGATGAGCTGTTTTATTAGTCAACTCTGATGCCTGCCCATTTCTTATTATTTTGGGTCTTAATCTATACCACAAGGCAAGTCTTTTAAAGCCTGAAGTGCAATCACTCTGCAGGAAATTTGTACCTTGTGCTATTCGGTTCACAGTAGTCTACTATTTTGAGTATCACAAAAATGCTTTGAGATTCTGATGAAATCTATGTGGATGTATGGATCATTCTCCTTGATATTGTACAATAAATGACAAAAATAATACCTGAAATTTCAGAGGCTCTGTGTCCTTTTAACTGAGTTCATGGACTTCAGTTAAGGAACTCCGGTTTACTTTTCCTCCCTTCTATGAAGTGAATGAGAATTTAAAACAAGCAAACAGGAGAAACAAGTGAGCTGTTTAGTTTGAAGCATAATGATGGCTTCAGCTGTCTATGCCTCAGTCTCCTCTTTGGTGGAATGAGATGATCCTGTAATCTACTCCACCTTTCACATCGATACTTACATATAACAATTATAGTGATGTTCATAGCAATTTCTCTAGAACAAGCCTCATCATACAGTGCTCTGCAAGCCGTAGGGGTATTAGAAGGTGCTTAAGAGATATTACAAGCATGTGGATTTAGGTGCTCACATCCTAATTAGAGCAATTCCTCTTGAATTTGTTTAATATATGAAGCATCTCTGTCTGAGGTCATCTAAAGAATATACATGTGTGTATGTATGTGCGTATGTGTATATGCTTTCAATACGGTAGCCACTAGTCACATAACACAATTGACTACTTGATACATGCCAGTGAGATTGAGGAACTTAATTTTTAGTTTTAGTTTAGTTTTAGTTAATTTTAATTTAAATAGCTGCCTGTGGCTAATTTCTAAGATGTTGGGCAGGACAATTATAGAAAATTTGAGCTAAATAAAATGGCTTCAGTTTCTCATCATTTGCAACCTTATTTAAAATTTAATTCTCAATTTACTTTGTATTTGCCTTATTTTATTTATTTATTTATTTTATTGAGATATAATTGATGTATAACAGTATATTAGTTTCAAGTGTACAACATAATGATTCAATATTTGTATTTATTGCAAAATGATCACCACAATATAAAATAAGTAAGTTATGGGATGTAATATAGCATGGTGACTAGAGTTAATAACACCGTATTGCATATTTGAAAGTTGCTAAGAATAAATCTTAAAAGTTGTCATCGCTATTAGCAATCTTTAAACATCAGCTGATGACTCATTAAAAGTTATTTTAGAGGCAATTCAAGCATCAAATGAATAATTGTACTGGGTGATTGGATTCTGTTTCATAGTTAAAATCCTGAAATTTTTTTGCTCCAATTATGAAATGGGCACAGACTTTAAATCAAACAAATCTTGTTTGAATTCCAGCTCTGAACCTTAGTAGCTGAGTGTCAGGGTTGACAGTAAAAACGTTACTAATATTTATAACCCTTAGCTTCTTCAGTAAAGTGAGGACAATAATTCCAATCTCATAGAATTACTGTGAGGATTAAAGAAAATAACGTGTATGAGGTTCCTGATGTAGAGCCTGGCTCATGAAATTGAGTTTCAACCAACGTTATTTCACCTCTCTATGTAGTTATGTAACATGTAACCGAGGCAAGTTGAATTCATCTTTTGAAATGTGCTGGTAAAATATTCCTTTAACTAGCATTGAGGATGGAAAATATGAAAAGGATAAAGATGCTGTTCAACTAGAGTTTTACTTCAAAGTGACTTTTAATTTGATGACTAACTGTCCACATATATCCCAAGATTGGGGGAACAAGGAGATGGAGGACAAAGAGATGTAGTTTTAGCTTAATGTAAATGGTACAGATTTGAATCTTTTGAATTTATGCACTGCCACTAGCAATAATGTTACCATCAACTCCCGAACGTGCTTACCATTGAGTCTTTGAAGACCTGTGCAGGTGCTGATGTGGACACAAAATGCCTTCTTTGATTTGGCTTCTTCTCCAGCAGTAATGTATCAACGGTAGCAGAGGCAAGTTGAGTTCTCAGGAAGAGTTCAGGTGAACGGTATTGTGGTAGGCCCTGCCCAGAATTACTCTAGGAAGATAGTCTCACTTTCTCTTTTTAAGTTAAAAATCTGTTTCTAGGGCAAAATTCTGAGTAAGGAATACTGAAAGGAGACTCTATTTTCTGTTTCCTAATAAATTTAATGCTCCAAGCATGCCTTGATACCCGCAAACTTGAGACTTGAACACAAATTTCCAAGTTATGTGTATTTTTCCACTTATTCTTGACACTAAATTCCAATTCACAGATTTCCACCCTAAATGTACTTAAGAGAAAACAATTCTTCAGAAAACTCAGTCTAGGTGATATATCCCTGCATTCCACAAATAACCTGAATTTCCTTGTAGCTGAAAATTGGAAGTCTACAATACAGTTTTGTTTTACAGTATCCAATTATATACTTCTTTCCTTGGAAAGGAGTGTGGTTTCTGCATTTCTTTGGGTAACACCAAAACCTAAGTGTTAACTCCTCCCCTGGGACTCTTTTTGAGGCCCTAAAGCATAAAACTAAAACAGATTTGTTTAATGACTCTCAATAGGCTCACAAGACATTTTACTAGGTCAACCAAAAAATAATATTTTCATGCCGGAGGAACAGTGCTTTTCAGGGGACTAATAATAATCTAGACTTACTTTACCACTAAAGATGTATTACTAATTAGTGGCCTATTTACAGATATATACCTTCATTGACATTTGGGACGGCGTGTCTAAGCCGACAGTTCCAATTGACTTCAAAATGCAAAATGGCCCCACAGTGAATTACTGAATTATAAACCTCACCTCCTCCGCCAACATGAATTTTATGTAAACATCGTGGGCATCTTCTGAGGATGCCTGACCTGTGAGGAACCTGCCCGTTTAATTCTGATGCTCTGCAAAACGACATAATGTAAAACCATTTGCTGATTCTAAAAATAGTGAGCATAATTAGTCTTGCAAATCAATGTTTCCACTCATCAGGATGACAAAATAACTTGTTAAATAGCATGCTTAATTTACATACCCAAGAGTCAACAAAAGCTTCATCTACCATTTATTTGATTATATCCTTTTAGGAGAAGAAAAAAGTGCAGTTCATTGGCCGGCTGCCACTCTCCAAAATATAGGAGGTAATTAGAACCATACTGTTATCGTATTTTCATAGCAAAATACAATCTGCTTTCAGAGCAAATATACCATTATCTTATCTGGAGCCCTTTTATTCATAATTATTATGATATTTATGCTTATGGGTAAAATTAATAAAAATATGAGTAAATTGAATTCTACATGTATTAATTTCATATGAAGTATTAATTCAACAAAATTTTTAGAAATAAAAATGATATATACATATGTATATATATGCAAATGCTTTACTTTTTTGTATAATAAAGAACAAAAGTAATGTGCAACAGGGGCCAGCCCGGTTGCGTAGTGGTTAAGCTTGTGCACCCCCCTTTGGCAGCTCGGGGATTGTAGGTTGGGATCCCAGGTGTGGACCTAGTGCAGCTTGTCAAGCCATGCTGTGGAAGCACCTCATGTAAAACAGAGGAAGACAGGCACAAATGTTATCTCAGCGACAATCTTCCTCAAGCCAGAAGAGGAAGATTGGCGACACATCTTAGCTCAGGGCCAATCTTCCTCAGAAAAATAATAATAATAATAATAATGCGTAACAATAAATGTTATTTTTTAACATAATTAATGCCAAGGACATATCTTTAATTTTTTCAGGTGATATGGAGCAGTAGTAATTTAAAGAATTTTACTGATACTAAAATTGTACTATTATTAAAATAGTTTGAGGGCCAGCAGCAAAAATCTACCAAAATATATGAGAAAATATGAAAAATTTAAAGAAAGGGATGTCTATTACTTCTGTATGTGTACATTCATCTTTGGATATGGGTTACTTTTTTTTTTTTCGTTTTAAAACAAAGTTTCTATGGCATTGTTCATTCCCCTGACAAAGTAATATTAATCTATTTAGTTTTCAATCATCATATCATGTTCAGTTGACTCAAATCTCTTGTGGATAGTAATTCTTCCTCAATCATCTCTTTCCCAAAACCAAAAATATTGCATGTCTTTAAAAATATGGCGATTTTCCATTAATAAATATATCTGTCAAGAAACTGGAATACTTGAAATCAGTGACACCAGTGCATTCTTTCCTTGTTGACAGATGTATCTGGCAAGAAGCTCATTACCAGAAATTAGCTTTAGTAACATGACCTTAGAATTAAGGATGATAATTTTTTGGCATTAGGATAAAATACCATCATTATATGAGTGCTATTTATAACGGAAAATGTGAGTTTAATTACATTTAAAATCAATAAATACTTGCTGAATAAATGTATTTATGTGGCCTACTGTGTTTCAGACACTATATTAAGGGCTGAAAAAAAAGTGATAAATAAGACCAAAACGGTCACTCCCCTTATATAGCTTACATATTAAGAAGCAAAAGAGGTGACAAAAAATTCCTAAATAATTTACTATAAGGGAATAGGGTACTTTGAAAATATCTAGTAGCATGAGCTGGGCTTGTCCAGAAGTCCTTTAAATTTTCTCTGGGAATATTAAATATAAGCTAAAACTTGAAGGATTAGTAGGAGCTTAAGAAAGATAACATTTTACTCTTGCTTCCCTTTGTTTAGTTGAGCTTTTAAAATGTTTAGGTTAAATGTTGTGTTATTTTGTTTAGCTTAAATTACTATTTAACTTAATAGTATTAATAGCTTAATAATACTTTTAGATTATTGGAATTCACTAAACATGACAAAAAGTATTTAATATCTGAAGTTTTGAAAATATACCATTCCTTCTAAACAGAATGTGTATTGCACAAAGTTCTCACTTATTGCAAGTACCCGAAGGAAAAGGAAAGGGAACCAAGACATTTAAAAGTAATCATTCTACAGCAAACCTGTTCTAGGAACTATAGCATCAGGTTAAAATAGCACGATGCCAAAGTTATTATAAATATATGTGCATAATGTACATTTATGTGTAATTTCTGTAGATTATAAATTATATATTATAGATTTGTAATATAATAAATGATACAAATATTTTTTCCATTTTGTAGGCACAAGGAAATTCAATAGCTTTTCATAGATCACATAGATGGGAATGGCAGTAAATAGGTTCAAGGAAATGAGGACCAATTAGCCATTTCTGCTTAACCAGTCAGGTACATATATGGAATGTTCACCTCATGAATGGTTCTATGTTAAGATTGATAAGAAATTACAAATGAGTTACAAATCCTTTTTTCTGTACCTTCCTCTTATTATTATGATTATTCTTATATTACAATTTTGTTAATTCATTTTATCAACAATTAGATCATGCCTGCTATGTGCTAGGCCCTGAGCATAGAAAGGATCTAAGCCTAATATAGTCCACAGGGAGCCCCACAATTCAGAAAGAGAATGGCTACATGCATAGTTTAGGAATGAGCAGAAGCTCTTGTATTTGTAATCTCATTTGATCTTGAAAAAAATAAGGTAAATAAGAGAAGTATTTTTATCACATTAATTTTAAGAGGAAAGGTTAAATGACTTTGCTATTATCATGCATTTTGTAAATTACAGAAGTGGACTATGTGGCCACAGATCATAAGAACTCACAAAGCTAATTAAAAACTGCTTGAATTAGGTCCAAAAATCAGAATAAAATATCAAATTTTTAGTTAAAAATTCTATCTAGATAGTAGTTCGTAGTGCCCCATCTAGACATCTAGATAATGTTCCTGATGGTTTCCCAATTCCACACTAAAAAAACAATTAAGAAATGGAAAAGAGATGCACATTAATCTGAGTGGTAATTAGCTATTGCCAACATCTGGGGCTGGAGGAGAAATTCATTAGTTATAAGATGTGTGGATCCCAATTAACAATCATAATCAGACATTATCATTCATTCATTATTAAATGTTTACTGTGAGCCAGACATTTTGTTCTTTCTTGAAAGAGAGATAGTAATATGATTTAGCTTTTTATATTTACTGTTCTGGATCTGGTTTAAAAAAACCCAGTAATGTTTATGCTGAGCAGAAAACTGGGCGGCTAGTCCATCTTTCCGAGATGGCCAATGTGAATACAGTCATTTCCAACTTCCCAGAGACTGCCACCACCCAGAAACAGAAGGGCAGAGTGTTGCTGTGTGTCTGTGTGCATTGTAGGGTGAGACAAGGAATGGGCGCTCATCCCAACGTGGAAGCTGTAATACCAGAAATAAAGGGAGTGGAAGCAGAAGAAAGCAGGGCATTCTTTGGTTTGTTTTTGTTTTCTATTATTTTATATCATCTTAAAAGCAAGCATTCATACAAGCATTAATAATAAGAGAGAATATTCCATCCAGCAACGTTTAACAAATTATATGCTTGTTTGTCTAGTTCAGGCCACATAATGTGGGAATGCCACATAGTCTAGCTCTACCGTGACAAATAAAAACTAGACCAGGTTCACAAACATCCTTCTTTCTCTTGTAAAATGCTTGCTCAATTCTAGCAACACCCAAGTGGATGTGAGCAGGGACAAGGGGAATTCATATACCCCAAATGGACTACATCTCAACAGATTGCTTCTTACTCTAGAATAGTAAACATATAAAAATACCCTGGAGTTCTGCTTCTGCTTAGGAGGCAGAAACCTTCAAGGGAATATCGCTTCCAAACTAACAATGAAAGAAAGAAGCCAGATTATCTGCAAAATCATAACTTTTTATTGACCTCATTGGAGAGTTAAAATCACAAGTCAAGTAAACTGTATTCCAGAGAGAGGCAATCCCCTTCAGTGAGAGATGGGACACAGGAACTGTTTTATGTTAAACAGAGAATAGAAGAAAGCTGTGAATGCCATCCAAACAAGTAAGAAAAAACTGGCTAGAATTGTAACACATCGTGAAAGCACAAATGTGGGCTAGCAGCCGGCTAGAAGAGCTAAAACCCCCAGACCCGAGGGGAGTCTCGGTTCACTTACAATCTCTTTTGCCTGGCTCTCCAATAGGTGCTCATGAGAAAGATTAGGGGTGTGGTGGGAGACAAGAGAGACCCTCTTTGATGGTGCAGGTATGGAGGAGGTGATTGGCTGCTGCTGGGCACAGACACAAAGCCCTGACAAATTGCCTTGATCACTCTCCACTATGAAGCAAAAACCTTAAAACCCTGGGGTAGATACTGCAGCAATCACTCAACAACCAGGGCCAATTAAAAATTAATTAATTCTGAGAAAGGAATAGAAGCAAAAACCCCTCTGTCTTTGATGAGAGTAAAAAGCCTTCTTACTCAGGATATAGGCAAAGATCAGTTGTGTCTGGAGAAAAACCTTCTGCACCTAGGAGGGGGACAGGAAACCATTGTGGGCCTAGGATCCTGCATCCATGTGAAGGAGGGGTCTGCAACCACTGGAAGAGGAGCAGGAAACACCCTCTTGCCCAAGACAAATCACAGATGGGAGTCTGAGCATGCTAAGAAAGCTTGTCCCCAAGGGGCAGGTGCACAGGGCCTGCCTAAGGTAAAGGCTGACTAGGGCAACGAGCTGCCCTAGTTCTGAGTAAAGTGAAAGTACTCCCGCTGGACAAGGAGCCAGAGCGTGCAGAGAGAGCCCCTCTGGAGCCCAGGTGTGCAGCGACTCTGAAAGCTGAGGGTGGAGCAGAACACCCTCTACTCCAAGCCCTGCTCCCAGCACAGGTAAGAGCAGCATTTGAAGCACATTGAACAGAACAATAGCAAGAATGCAACCCAAACCCAGATCCACACCTGATTCTATTGAATTGTTCCTGTGTATGTAATATATTTCTGGCTGATTTTAACATCTGCTATCTGTCTTTGGTTTTCAGCAGGTTGACTATGTGTCAAGCTGTTTATTTTTCTGTTTGTTTGGCTTTTCATTCTGCTCAGAATTTGCCGAGATTCTTGGATCTCTGGATCCATGTTTTTCCTCAATATTAGAAAGTCCTCAACTATTTTCTTTTCAAATACGCATATTTTTCAGTATAACTTATTTGCTCTCTTTCTCTTCTGGAAATCCTATTACAAGAATGTTAGACTGAAAAGTACTGGACAGCAGATATCAGATGCTTTTATCTGTATTATAACTCTTTTTTCATTTGGTGTTTCGGTTCAGATTGACCTTCCAGTACACTGACTCAAAAGTTTTCTATTTAATCCGTCAGATAGATTCTTCATATTGGATGCGGTATTTTTCATTTCTAGTGTTTCGATATGGTTCTTTTTTAGAGTTGCCATACTTCTTCGGATTGCCATCTCTTCATGTATGTTATCTACTTCTTCCAGGAGATCCTTTGGCATTTTTATCGTAGTTGCTTACGATCACTGTCATAGTTTCAACAACTGAGCCTTCTCTGTGTGTCCTTCTATAGACTTGCCTTGTCTGTATGTCACATTCTCTAATTTTTTTGTATGTTTTGTAATTTGTGATTATATGCCAGCATTTTCATACAAAAAATGTAGATGGTCAATCAAAGGATATTTACTTTCCACACATCCATTCTTTTGTTCAGCAACGGGGGCCGAGAGAAGGGTCACTTTGATCTGTCCTATGTCTGGGTCTGGGCTTTGCTGTCTATTGAGCTGGATTCGGTTCACCACTGACTTCAGATATTTTGAGAGCTGGATGGAGGCTTTCCTTTGAGCAGTCCATGGGTCTAAGAACCAGTGGAATTAAGTAATCTTGCTTACGCGCCAGAGTTGAGCCAACAGAGAGATCTCTTCCTACTTTGCAGGTTGGCTGCTAAGTTTCTGGGTCACTAGGGAGTTCTCTTTGCTGTCCAGTCCTTCCCCTTGATTTCTGTGCCTTCAAGAGATCTCTGTAGTGCTGTTGTCCCTTACACTCTGCGATGGCTCAGAATTTCTTTCAGTTCTACTTTTGTATCTTCTGAAATACTGGAGTGTCTCTGGGGTTTGTCACAGTTGTCTTTCCCCACCTCCAGACTTTGGTGATTAAAAGTCCTGACTCCCTGAGGGATCAGTCTGCAGGTTCAACTCTCAGTTTTTGGTAGCTGAACATCTGGGGAGATTAGGAGGATGTTTTCTGAACATTCATTGTCATTGTTTTCATAGCCAAAAGCCCAAAAGTCTTTGATAGGTTTCTATCTGATCTCCTGCCCTCCCACCACTCTCAAAAGGTGACTGGTTTGCACTGGAGAGGAGGCCACACGTGCCCGAGGGAGCTTCTGTCTCAGTTCTCCTTCCCTGTCCCGGCTTTTGACACACTACTCCCAAGTATTTGGTGAGATGTATGGGAAAATGTTGGCCTTTGAGTGCAGACTTGCTCTGTAGTGAGGATCCTTAGTTCTAATGACTTGCCAGCCCACATGTTGATGTTAGAAGTTTTTAAGAGTTTGGCTCTTTTCACCTTACCGTCCTCCATGGTGAAGTCTTCTCCCTCCTGCTTTTGAGCCAGGAATACCTTCAGCCATGGGTCTTAACAACTCCTGTGAAGGACTAGCCACTTTTTGGAATTAGGTCCTTTAGGTTTCTTTGAGGCCTCAGAAAACTGTTGCTTCTGTCTCTCATGCTTGCTGTTTAGCTTTGAATGGCTTCTTTTCACTAGATCTTTATAATCTATAAGCATTTACTAGAAAGTAACATTCAGTTATTATTAAACTTATTATTAAATTAAATTATTCTCCCCCCCACCACCATATGCTGTTAATAGACCTCACACTCTGTATTCCATTACCCTGCATTTTTTTTTTAAATTTCTTCATAGTCTTCTCACTCTGTGAAATCATGTCATTTACATATTTGCCTACTTGTTTATTGTCTAGGTCTCTCCCTCAGAATATAATCTCCATGAAGGCAGGAGCATGGATTGTTCATGTTGGCAGCTCTATTCCAGTACCCAAAAAGGTACCCAATACAGGGTAGATGTCCAATAAATACATTTTGAATAAATGAACGAAGGGGTTTTGGGTGGAAGAGTTCGTTGACTTTGCATAACTAGGCAAAAGATCCACCTCTTCTTGAGAAGTGCTTTGAATTGGGTCTGCTAGTTTCCTTTATTAAGCTATGAGGCTGAGCTGTGAGTGGCGTACAGAAAAAAAATCACTCCAGTCTAGAAGTCAGCATCAACCCAAATGAGCTTCTTAAACAAATCAGTTTTGCTCTCCTTGCTTCACACAACCAAGTCTAAAATAAAGCTAGAAATGACCAAGTTGGTCTTGGCACTTAAATGAGTGAAATTGCAAACCTAATTAAGAGATAAAAAACAGTTATCACCTCTAGTATCCAAATAAATATTATTTAAGGAGTTAAATATAAAAAGAAAAAGAAAACAAAAACACAAGCCTGAAAACTAATAGAAGAAAATGTGGGAAAATAAACCTTATCACAAGAAGATATTTCATATAAAAAGAAGTGAAAACTTATCTTTTTTAAAAAGTAGATCTGGTTATATAAAAATAAACCTTTAGATTGAAGATCATCATAACCAAACTTAAAAGCAACCAGCTCTTAGGAGAAATATTTTAATATGTAAGAAAAAAGGTTACCTCCCAACATAAAATAAAATACTTTATATAACAGTAAGAAAATCTGACACCTCAAATGGAAAATGAGTAGTGGAAGTGAATGAATAATACATCACTATTAAAGCAAATGATCAAAAATAACAAAATTGTCAGTTATTAGTAATCTAGTAGATGAAAAAGACAACATCAAGATGATATTATTTTATGCCTTTGAAGATGGCATTAAAAATTTATGTCAGCCAGAGTAGTCATGTTGGCATAGAAAGATATATTATCATATACTGTTAGTTGTGTAAATTGACTAGAAGTCCAAGATCAAGGTGTCAGCAGATGTGGTTTTTCCTGAGTCCTCCTCCTTGGTTTGCAGACAGCTGCCTTCTCACTATGCCCTTACACAGCCTGGCCTTTTCTTTGTGCTTGCACACTCCTGATGTCTCTTCCCTTTCTTATAAGAACACCAGTCCTACTGGATTAAGGCCCCATCCTATGACCTCATTTAAACTTAATTGCCTCCTCAAAGGCAGTCTCCAAATACAGTCACATTGGGTGTTAGAGCTTCAACCCAAGAGTTTTGGGTAGGACACAATTCAGTCCATAACAAGTATCTTTTATTTTTCTGGTCATTTGGGTCTACCTTTAAAGTGATACTTCAAGTGTTTGCCATTTTCCTACTGATTTTCTGCTTTTCTCTTATTGATTGATAGTTCTTTATAGATTCTGCATAAATATATGCAATTTTAAGTATGTGTTAAATATAATCAATACATATATCTCTGCCTTGTCCGTGGCTTGCTCTCACTCCTGAATGCTGTCTTTTGACAAGGTGTTTTTAATTTTAATAGAGTCTAATTTATCAATGTATTCCTTTATATTTATTTTCCACTTAAGAAATATTTGCCTATCAAGTGAATCATGATCTTCTCTTGTTTCTTCTAAAAGCTTTATTGTTTTATTTTCCTCATTTACATATACAGTCCACTTAAAATTGATTTACATATTCACTGTGAGGGAGGTGTCAAGAATAATATTTTCTATGTGCATAGCCATTCGATCCAACAACATTTATTGAAAATACTAGCATTTCTTTATTTCTCTGCAATGTCATCTTTGTCAAAAATTAGATGACTATACATATTTGGGTCTGTTTCTGGACTTTAATTCTCTTGGTCTCAAGTTCCCTTGTTTATCTCTGTTTTAATAAGTAAAAGTTGAAAAATACATAAATTGAACTACATACTTGAATTTTAATGAAAGCTTTAGGAAACTTTCGTTGTTTTAAATTTATGTTTCAAGTTTCCTATAAAAATCACGTACTATTTAATACCACAGAAAATAAATACTGAAAACATTGTAGAATGTAAGTTATTTCTTTAGTATAAAAATGCTTATAATATGTTATAATGTGAATATTCTCCTAAAAGATAACATTTTTTATTTTGGAAATTTGGATTCAGAATGCAATTGACTATTTGCATAGAATTTGGCTATTAAAATGTGCTTTCCCCACATATACCTATACACGCATACGCTATATGGCATATAATACACATGCATACAGTTATGGTTAATTCCTGTTGAGAAGACCACCCTCAGCTTTAATAATGCATCAGGACTCATGGAAATCAGCAAAGCTGTTACACTCCTGGTTAGAGTTTATTACAGCAAAAGGATACACATTAAGATCAGTAATGGGAAAAGCATCTAAGAGCATGCCCCAGCAGAGACCAGGTGTGAAGATTCCTCTCTCACTGGAGTCATGAGGACAGTGCTTATTTCTCCCAGCAATAACGTGTGACAAGATGCCACATTGAGGAGCATTGCCAACCAGGGAAGCTTGCCTGATCCTCACTGTTCAGAGATTTTATTGAAGGTTGGTCACATAGACATGGCTGACTGCCCATGGGACTGACCTTAGTACCAGCCCCTCTAAAAGTTAAGCTGAAACCATGTGGCCCAAAGTTCCTACCATAAATCACATTGTTGGCACAGATGATCCAGCTTGGTCCACGGCCCCCAGGTAAGCAAAGACACTCCTCTCAGTCAGGATATTTCAGAGATTTAAAGGTTACCTCCCAGGAGCTGGGGGCAAAGACCAAACCTTTCTTTGGGCAAGGTTAATCTTTTAATACACAGTTCTATATAGACATTTATTTAATTAGGTTATACCAATTGCTCATCACACAGACATACATGTTTATTCTCCATATTTTTGTGTGTGCTGATTCAGTGATTTATAATAAACTAAAAAAAGAAAAATCTGTTACAGAAATATGACAAACTGACACAATTGCTTCCTGATTTTTGAAATAATTTACCACTTAATTCCCTCAATCTCTTTATTTTTCTGCGGTGGTTTCAAACTTTCAATTAATATAATGTAATTTTAACAACATGTAATTTTAATAAAATTTTAATCTTAATAGAATGTAATTTTATTGGTTGAAAGCTTGAAATCACTGCAGAAAAATACATCGGTAATCAACATTTAAGCAAAATTTTGCAGTACAAATAATAACACATGATGCTTTAAATTCATTTAGACTCAGGTTTCTTATCTGAAGAGTCAAGAAAAAATATGCATTATCTTTACCAATTTGCATTAGGACTATTATTTATGGTAATTAGAAGATAATGCATTTTAAGAATATACAAATCATAGAAAAGATAAAATCGTTTATGTTGATGTTGTTACCACTTATGTTCCCTAATTCACTTACACACAAAATTAGTAGTAGTTATTTTGGAATTTGGTAACTACTTTATTAGTCGTGAAGCACATTTTCTCAACTGTGAGCATTTTCCTATTGTTTGCATTTTATTTTGTACACTTCAATCTGTGAAAAGAAATTGGAAATGAGAAATCACCATGCGACAGATAAAGATTGTATCAAAGACAAAAGGATATTGTTAGGATATTTAACAAAACAATTTCTAGATACTAACCCACTCTATATGTGTAAATGTATAATGTCTCACTTGGATATAGTATCATTCACAATTCATGAACAAATTTCAGTGTATAGTTTCACTAAATAAGAATTAAGTCATTCTTTGCCTTCCAAGAGTAAGAATTTCTTCAATTAATAAAAAGAAATTCTTAATAGATAGTACTTCCTAAACGAGATGGTGAACCTAATATAAAGGACAACCAGTTATAAACAGTTGAAAAGTTAGGGAACCAAGAGGAAAATAAATAAGAGGCAAGAAGTATAGTTAGAAACATCACGATTTTGGAAGAGAAAATCCTTCTAATGGATCCAAAACTGGAAATAGAAGGGAAGGATTATCCTTAAAAAAGTTTTTCTGGACTAGAGGCTGAAACCAATTTGCATCTTAATTCTATCTAGATTCTGGGCTGATTCAGACCACTTTTATTATTTAATTTGTAAATTCTAAATCTTCCTTATAAGAACAGCCTTCACTATCTCAAGTGACAGCAGTATGAATTCAGAATTAGCAGATATTTAAATATATTACCACCAAAGCATGAATTTCCTTTGGCTAAGTATCTGGCGAAATGGTTTTTTGGAAAACAAATTCCACTATCATTGAGAGATATAAAACATCCTGATGTCTCAAATATGAAAAATCAGAAGGAGGGAGGAGGACGTATTTTAAAGCTGAGAGATCATCATAACCAAATCCCCTCAATTTTTTGAAGTAAATTTATTTCTGTATTTTATTTAATGAGTGAAATGAGATTATATCTCCATGAATTAAAAATAAGTGTCAAATAATAATAACCATATGCCAGGTACTATGATGATCATTAAGTATTCTGAGGAATAAATCACAATCTTTATTTTATAAGGCACTTGCCATCTATATGAACAAGCAAGCAGGTGATTATAGTATTGCATGACAAATGCTACTATATGGGTAGGAACACGTCAAAAATATCCAGCCTGAGAGAGGGAATGGGGGTGAAAAAAACACCTTATTCTGCCTTAACGTGGGAGTCGGGGAAGGATTCAGGGAAGGATTCTTTGAGGTGGTATGATTAAAGTGAGACCCAAAGGGTAAATGAGAATTAGCTAGGTATCTGCCTGAGGGGTGTGAACATGATATAGAGGGCGAATGGCAGGAGGGACTACAAGTAGTTCAGAGTGTCTGGAGCAGAATCCAACAGAAGTTGTGGCTGTAGGAAGACATAAGGTTGCTGAGAAGCACTCTGGTCAAATCATTTAGGGCCTTTTGAGCAATGCTGAAAAATGTGTCTTTTTCCTGAAGATCATGGGGTGCCGTCAAAGAGTTCATAAGGAGTAAATTGATGGTCAGAACTTGCTTAGAATTGTCACTGTGGTTGTAGTTTGGAGAATGGATTACATGAAGCAAAACTGGAAGTAGAGAGGCCATTTAGGAAACTAGATATCTAGGAGCAAGAGGATAGTGACTTTTCCCAAGAGAGTGAACGAAGGGATAGAAAACAGTGAAGGAATTCCGCAGAAATTAAAGTATAATTAAAATGAACATAACTTCTTTATATGGGGGGTGAGAGAGTGGGAGAAGTTAAAAATGATTCAAGGTTACTGAGTTGAGTGTCATTTTGTGGTTCAAGGTGCTTTTTCCATAAGCATCTTTGTTGTAGACATCTTTGCCACCAAGCATTTCTGCGCAAACATTTTTGCCACATAACTAATTGGTCATAAGGCAATTTTTCCCTAAAAGATAAAATAACAACAAACAAAAGAGGGGCATTAAAAAGGACATAATGAAACATGAAAAATGAATAACAAAATTAAAAATATTTAGTTACAAAATACAAAATATTTCACTATATTTAAAATGTGTAGATTCATGGCAATACTGGGCAAATAACTGATTTTATTTTGTGGGTTGTTTCTAAGCACTAATCTTTGAAGTCTCTCATTCATAGTATTATACATTTTTTTTTTTTTGGCTTGTTGATTTGTCTCCTCATTCAGCATCCATTGCGCTTTGTCTTTTTTGCTAAAATTTCTTCCATCATTAAGAGTGGTATCAGTTTCCAGGTTCTTGGATGCATATTTGTAACTGAGCTTTGTATTGTGTTGTGAAAAGCCTTCTACACTTTTGTTTGTTCTTGGAATATGGTCGAATGTCTGGTGATAGACATTCCAAAGGTCTACAGAAAATGGGGAGCTAAGATTTATATAATATAAAAATGGGAGTACTGCATCAATGGAGAAATGAACTCAAACTGTCAACCAGTTGAAACCAAACTGTCAACCAGTTGAAACCAAACTGTCAACCAGTTATTTTAATTTTTATGGCAAAATTGCCTTATTGCCAATTAGTTATGCAGCAAAAATCCTTGCAGCAAAGAAGCTTATGGTGAAGATACCAGACATGAATTTCTGTGACAGCCAATAAAATCTGTGGAAAGTGTTTTATGCATGCTTTCGCCTTAACCATGGGATTCTTATCTCTGAGAGGCTAGTGGCAGAAAAGGATGCACTTCTTTCATGGCAAGCTGAAATTAGAATTTCTTTTACTTTTCCTTAACATAACTAAGAAATATAGGAGTCAAGCAATTAATTATAATTTAACACACCACATAATTGAATGTAATGGGTCAGGGAGAAGGAAGGTCACCAAATGGTTAATGATGCTATAGGGAACTTGTCTTGCTGCTGCAGCGGTGTGGCTCCAGAGAGCTTGGCCATCAGCAAGGCTGGGCTTCCAATACAGGATGAACCATAGCATGACTGAGAGGCAGATGATGCCTGACAGGGCACTCAACAACTTTCTCGACAACGTCCAACTACCTTCTTGGCTGTGTCAGACATTTAGTGCCCTAAATCAGGTTATTTTGATTTTGCAGTTTGGATGTCCAGACAAATCATCATTTAATTTTGGGAAATCCAAGTGTCTAATCCTCTCTCTGGCTTATCACAAGAGCAGGCCGGTCACACAATAGTGAGACTGGGCAATCTAACTTTCCAGCATCGTGTCTTAGATGTGAGCTTAAATGTTAATGATCCCCAAGTAGACATAGGCAAACCCAATTATGTACAGATGAAGGGGATGTGGCAGCAAGTTCAAAAGAGCTTGCCAGAGGAAGACTGTTCAACCTGATTTCTTTTACACTGGTGACTACATGGAGAATGATAACACGAATTGACAGGGAGTACAGGAGCAAGAACAGGTTGGGAGAGTGGGAGTGAAGATATTAAAATTGGAATCCACTTTCAGTCTTGTTGATGATTAGTACCCGTTGGACAGCCAAGTAATAATCTTTTGCATATATATATATACACACACAGACAGGCATAACTTGTTTTGTTGTGCTTCACTTTATTTTGCTTTGCAGATATTGCATTTTATACAAGATTCCTTCACCAGCAAAAAGATTATGACTCCCTGAAGTCTCAGATAATGGTTAGCAATTTTTAGCAATGAAGTTCTTTTTTTTTTCTTTTTTTGGCAGGGAAAGATTCACCCTGAGCAAACATCTGTTGCCAGTCTTCCGGTTTTTGTTTGTTTTTTTTCTCCCCAAAGCCCCAGTGCATGGCTGTATATTCCAGTTGTAAGTCCTTCTAGTTCTTCTGTGTGAGCCACCACCACAACACGGCAACTGACATACTGGTGGTGTGCTTCCCCAACCAAGAAACAAACTCGGGCTGCTGAAGCAGTGAGAGTGCTGAATTTTAACAACTAGGCCATCAGGACTAGCTCTAAAGTATTTTTTAATTAAGGTATGTACATTGCTTTTTAGACATATGCTAATGCACACTTAATAAACTACAGTATAGTGTAAACAAACTTTCATATGCACTGGGAAGCCAAAAAGTTTGTGTGACTCGTTTATTGTGATATTCACCTTATGGCGGTGGTTTGGAACCAAACCTGCAATATCTCTGAGGTTTGCCCGTATAGCTATAGATGTGAGGGCCATCAGCATTTAGAAGGTAAGTGCAGTCGTGGGAGTAGCCCTATCCGCCACTGAGTGTAGCCGGTGTGGAATGAAAGTGGAGGCGACTGGGCGAGCTGGGTGAAGCAGTGGGGCGTGATCGCTTCTTACCTCTTCTGAGAGTCATTAAAATGTCTTGCAAATTTTAAACCAATTTTATATTGTGTAAAATCAAGCCAACTGTAAAAAATTATGAGATAATGTATTTTTAAATTATTAGGTTATCTAATTTTTAAAAACTTTCAAATTTAGACTAATTGCAGTCAACTTGGGGAAAGAAATTCATTTGTTGAATTTGTAGAATCTTTGTTCAAATGATTTTATTATATACTATCATATATTAAAACTAACTGGTAATAAATAGTGTGTAAAATAATAGAGCAAGCAAGAACCTTACTTGCAAAGGCCATATAGTTTAGGGCATTCATTTTCATCCTAATAATGTAACAATGTACATACAATAATTTATCCATTATTGGCATAAAATATTCTCCAAACCTGAATTTATTTAGGAAATTCTATTTTTTCTAATGAAAAATTTAACTCTTGTCAAATGATCTAAACATCTGAAGGAAAGAAATTTTAATTTATGCATTTTTAAGCTGTAGTTTAGCAAGAAACATTTACATAAAAATGTTGTTTTGAGAAGAATCCATTATTTAAGCTCATGAATTTCTATCTCATGGAGGATTAGATATAAAAAAAAAATTTCCGTGACAATACCTGCTTTAGAGAGAATGACATATTTGGATCTGGGAAGAAGCTTTCAAATGCAATACAAACGTCTATGAATTTTTTTAAATGTATTTAAAATATTCATCTTTTTTATAAAATAAACAAGATTTAAGAAAAATCAGAACTCTAAATGTCCAGAGAAAGTTGCAGTTGTACCTAGGAGAAGTTATTAATCATCATTAAGACACAGTTTTGGCAAACATGATAAGTGAAATTTTTAAACTTTCATTGGACTCTTGTGCATGTGATCAATTTATATTCAAAACATAATTCTTAAGCTATCCATGGAGTTGTCAGGATGTTATGAGAATATTTTGAAGTTATAAAATGTAGGTTATAAAATGAATATATACGCATGTCCCTTAGGATGTGATCAAAGGCCAATTTTCCTACATTTTTTTTGTGATTTTAGGAGGCACTGAGAATTTGATAGTTCAACACAATTGCTAGAGAGACACTGAAATAGATTGTTATAGCCAGAAGCAAGTTTGAAAGTGTTATTCTGACTTACAGACGATGGATGCAGAAAGCTTCTTAATGCTCCTGCAGTCTGTATATTTTTTGGTTTATATACCAGCTACTTTCACTGGTAAATCAGCTATGAAAGATGTTAAAAGATATGGTTCCTGATTCGAAAGAATTTCTCTGTTACTATATACGTCACTTCCAAAGTCCCTTGCCCATTATCGATCTGATTCCTCATCAGTAAACAGTAGCCAAACCGAAGAACTCTTGTGAAGATCAACTAAGAAATGTCTGTAAGACAAGTTTTACCTGCCAGTAAATGAGGCTGCTGTGATTTCCAGTGATTTCAGAAAGCAATAGAAATTAGTGTCAGCCAAATATTTAATTTCAAATTTTCTAATAGCTGCATTAAAAAGTAAAAAAGGCACTGGAGAAATTAATTTTAGCAATATATTTTATTTAATTCAATATATCCAAAGTACTATCATTTCAACTTATGCTCAACATACAAGCTAATTTGATATTTTACATTCTTTTTTTTTAACTTTTTATTGAGATTATGATAGTTTACAACCTTGTGAAATTTCAGTTGTACATTATTGCTTGTCATTCGTGTTGTAGGTGCACCACTTCACCCTTTGTGCCCACCTCCCACCCCCGCTTTCCCCTGGTAAGCACTAATCTGTTCTCTTTGTCTACATGTTTAACTTCCACATATGAATGGAGTAATGCAGAGATTGTCTTTCTCTATCTGGCTTACTTCACTTAACATAATTCCCTCAAGGTCCATCCATGTTGTTGTGAATGGGATGATTTTCTCCTTTTTTATGGCTGAGCAGTACTCCATTGTAAGTATATATATATATATATATATATATATATATATATATATATATACCATATCTTCTTTATCCAATCATTAGTTGATGGGCACTTAGGTTGCTTTCACATCTTGGCTATTGTAAATAATGCTGCAATGAACATAGGGGTGCATGGGACTTTGGAATTGCTGACTTCAAGTTCTTTGGATAGATACCCAGTAGTATGATGGCTGGGTCATATGGTATTTCTATTTTTAATTTTTTGAGAAATCTCCCTACTGTTTTCCATAGTGGCTGCATTTACATTCCTTTTTTAAACTAAGTTTTGGAAGCTAGTGTGTATTTTTATGCTTACTGAACATCTTAATTCACGCTAGCCACATTGCATGTTCTCAATAGCCATATGTGGTCGGTGCCTAATAATGGATAGTGCAGACTTAGACATTGAGAAACACTAGCATTACCTTGTCCTGTAGCAAGGGCAATGTATCAATATGGTCCTCAACATGTTCATTACTCTATCCTTCCTTGTGTCCCCATACTTCTTCTCTTTTCTTTCTCCAGTTCTGCCCATTGAGGTCATCAGTCATTCGACAATATTTATTGAGCATCTGCTATATGCCAGACAGTGTTCTAGTCAATAAAGAAACAATAAAAAAAATACAAATTCTCTGCCATCATTATGCTTATATTCTACTGGTTATGCCACTTTAGTTCTGTGTCAGTGTTGGTCTGAGAAGCAGAGTCACTATTAATGATACAGAAGAAGCCATTGCTTATAAAGAGCAGGCCTTACACAGTGGTGGGAACAAGCTAAGTGGCCTACATAAAGCAGTTGTTTCTGCATCTAGTGTTCACTCTGAAAGTTAGCAGAGCTGGAGTCAGGAAGGAAAGATGGATGTAACTGGGGTAACACAGGGAAAAAGTGGAACCCACAAAGAAAAACTGGAATCATGTCTATCTGGATCCCACATCTGTCTCTCACTGCTTTCAATCCTGACGCCAGGGCTGGCGGACAAACCAGCACCATTCACCACAAAGCTGCACATGCACCTGACCCAGGAGGCCCAGAATCTGAAAGAAGAAATCAGGCAGGAGCTGGAGGAGCTTCCGTCTGGCCGTTGCTCCAGACCCACAAGGTGAACCGGCACATGGGCAAGGACGTGAATGGACAGCAGCGGCACCTGCCCACACCAACTTTCGGAGTGTACAGATGAGTTGCCTTTTGCTCCTGCCTCTGAGTTATCTCACCAATGCCCCCTTGTGGCCAACCTTAACCCCAAATCATAAAAGAAAGGGAATACTATGAAAAAGAGTTTCAACTTAGCTAATTTGACACAGTACAAATCCACCATATCCCCCAAATCATGGGAATTCTCAGCATCTTCCTTACAAACACTTACATTTGATTTTCTTCTATTTTATCCTATCTGTTGTCAAGAAAACTTTCAAATTTTAAATGTCTGAAGAAATTGTCAGAAAAATAAGCACTTTGAGAAAACAAGGTTTATGTGTATAGTTTGCATATTTTCTATAATACTTTACATGCCCCAAGTACTGTAAATAGTAATGGGACTTCATTTAAACTGAGACACAGAAAAGGAGGTGTTCCATATAAGGAAACAATCCAGATATATCAAGGATATCCCATTAAACTCATAGAAATTAGTCCTTGTTTAATGAGGGTATCAATATTGTAATATTTCTGTGCTATAGTCATTGATGCCTCCAATTTTCCCTTACCAGTCAATAATGGCAAAGTCTTTCTGAAGTAAAGTCAAAGTGGGTGAAATTATTCAATTAAAAATTATTTCTACACAGCTGCTTAGAAACTCCTTGAGAAGAAGAACAGCAAATAAGTAGTACCTAATGACAAGGCAAAGGACTTTTTTTTTTTATGACGGACTTTGTCACATCTACCTGGATTGTTCAGACATATATTTTACTTAATTTTTTCTCTTTCTGTATTCTGAGAACTTTATCTTACCAGATAAGTTACCTCTGGATAAGTTTGGCATTAGTTTACTTATATATGTGGAATTTATGTATAATTACATAAAATGTCACGAGTAATTTTACTGTCTTGGTTTCTTTCATTAACTATAGCATTCCAAATCCTTTTATCACCAATCATTAAAAGAGAGGTATTTGAAACAAATTTCAATACTAGCATCAACAAAACTCTATGGGAAATAACTTCCAATTCAGCGTCTAATTTCGTACATCTTCTTATTTAACTCTTCCTGAAGTGAATAATATTTTTCTGCACCTACAATCTGATACATGACGCAATGTTAATAAGAATTATATCCTGGGACCCGCCCTGTGGCACAGTGGTTAAGTTCACACATTCCACTTTAGTGGCCTGGGGTTCTCCAGTTCGGATCCCAGGTGTGGACATGGCACCGCTTGGCAAGCCATGCTGTGGTAGGCGTCCCACATATAAAGTAGAGGAAGATGGGCATGGATGTTAGCTCAGGGCCAGGCTTCCTCAGCAAAAAAAGGAGGATTGGCAGCAGATGTTAGCTCAGGGCTAATCTTCCTTAAAAAAAAAGAAGAATTATATCCTAAGATTACAGGAAAAATTTTCACTTGTCATCTATTTGAAGCTGATACATCACTGACCTAAATATTGATATTTCTAACAACTGATGGTACTATTTTAGGGAATTAATTGTGCTGATAAATGTCTTCTGACTCCTGATAAAGTGGGCACTAATTTCACCTTCTCAATTTCATTTGTTTAATTATCTTCACTTTTTATCTACCTAAATTCATGTTTTTGTAATCCTAATGACAACCAAACATTGGATGCTTTAATTATAAAAGAACTATTTATTGAGCATTTATGTTATGCTGTCATTGCACATAAAATATCTTAAGTCCTCACAACAGTTGAGCAAAGTAAATGTTATCCTCTTTTTTATCTATAAAAAAACAGAGGTTCAATTAAGTAACTTGCTCTACATCATATAGCTATGTGAGTCAGAGTTAGAAATTGAATCGAGCTCAATCCAAATCTAGACCCTATGCTCTTTCTTCTACAATATTTTGCCTTTTTTTTTTTGGCAAAAAAAGAAAACTTTGTCTTTTTCTTTTTTGGAAGACATAATCCATATATTTTTCTTCAGATGTATACATGCATCCAAACACATGTAAGTGGAAATACCTGTTATGCAAAAAAAGCCATAATAATTGTTTGACCTACATCACAAGGGTTTTGTAAAGCT
The DNA here is from genome assembly GCF_041296265.1 of Equus caballus. Taxonomy (NCBI): domain Eukaryota; kingdom Metazoa; phylum Chordata; class Mammalia; order Perissodactyla; family Equidae; genus Equus; species Equus caballus. The sequence goes on from NC_091691.1 coordinate 85,845,545, forward strand.
AGCATACGTAATCTGTTTTGTACTTTGTGAAAAAATAACATAAACGAGATTTAAAAGCAATCTAAATAACTTTAAATAAATGCAAATTTCAAAGTTATTTAGCAGTAAAAAGATAGAACAAACTGGTGGAAAAGAATACAGACTCTTGCTATATTTATGATTTGCTAATTAAAAGAAATAAAGGAAAAATCTGACACAGATCTTCATGACACATAGATCAATGGAATAAAATATATTTGTATGCAAAAGAAAGTTTACTAGATGCCAAGTGATTCCAAAATGTAAAAGTTGTATTTTAATCTATGGGATACGTTCATAAGATGAATTACATATATGTCATATCTTCTCATAGCACAGGTGTAGTATATAAATTTGGGTGCGTACATTTTCTTTTTCCAATTCTCCAATGTTTTACTATTTAATTGATGATACCATCTACAACTGAGAGTCTTATATTTTGGTGATCTTTCCAAATGGATAAATTTGCGACTAATCATTTTTTTATACTTTCTCACCTTCACTCCAAAGATATTCCATTTTTATTTTTATTAATTCTTTTAAGTATATCAGAATGATTTAAGTTCTTGCTAAATCTGCTCAAAGTACCAGGATAAAGACAAAAATATCATAGAAGTCCTTGGAATTTTCCAAATCCTTTTATTGCTTGTTAGGTAGAAATATATTGACTAATACATGCAATTGACACATACATAAAATAAATATTTATTACACATTCAGCAGTTGCTAGAAATAGGGGAGTTTATGTCCCATTTGATAATGCAGATATTTATACGATGAGTCAAGTTACAATGTGGCAGTATATTGTGGAGTTTGAGAGCGATGTACAACTTTGGACAGATTATTTAACCTTTTGGAATTGAGGGATAAAGGCTGCCTGGGGGAGAGATTTCTGAGAGGGAATAAAGCAGCTGAGGGGCTGGCAGTCCAGCAATGCTCAACGGCAGCTGAGCAGGATGGTGTCCACGAGGGGTCAGAGATTGGTTAAATACGAGCAATTGAGTAGATTAGTAAACACTGAGGATAATGAGAGCCAGGTTTTTTAAGCTGGAGAAGCAATAATACATTTTGATGTGTTGGATTTGAATTGGAAGAAGCTGTAACTGTAAACTAATAGTTACCGTTACGGCTAATAGTTACTTCCAACAATAGATATCTCTATCAATATGTATAGATATATATATAAATAAATATAAAGGTGAAATATATTTATGTGAGTTTGTGTGTGTGTGTGTGTACGTGTGCCTATGTATATACATGTGTACATGTGTATTTTTTCTTGGCTATGTTCATTGAGAGAGATTGAAAATAGCAACACCCCAGTAACAATGAGCAAACCTGGCACGAAGATCTCTGTTTCTAAATACTATTCTCCATGAAAAGGAAAGAAACCTCCTTAGAGAAATCACTGAGTCTGAGGGTAGGGTGGCAAAGTACAAGGTGAACCTTAAACATATTATTGTGGCAGAAAGTAGAGAAATGCTCAAAAGCTGATGGAAATCTGTTGAAGAGAACAGAATTCAGGTTGAATGGATCCACTCTTGCCAAAATGTGAGATAATTTGAGCATCAAAATACGTAATAATGGTGACGGATTTTATCATAAATATTTAGCAATCTATAAAATTATATTGATATAAATAAAGGAATGAGTGAGTAAGAAAAGCTCTTTTTTACAATAGAATACTAAATAATAAATGTAGAAAGAATGAGGTAATTATAAAAATCACCTTTTTTTTTTTTTGAGGAAGAATAGCCCTGAGCTAACATCAGCTGCCAATCCTCCTCTTTTTGCTGAGGAAGATTGGCCCTGAGCTAACATCTGTGCCCATCTTTCTCTATTTTATATGTGGGACGCTTTCCACAGCATGACTTGATAATCGATGTGTAAGTCCGCATCCAAGATCCAAACTAGTGAACCCTGGGCCACCAAAGTAGAGCATGTGAACTTAACTTCTACACCACCAGCCGGCCTCTAAAAATCACCATTTGATAGCCATCATAATAATAAAATTTTCAGGCAAGATTCTTTGATGAATTAGTAGGTAAAATTAGGATACAGCATGAGATATTTACATAGTACCAAAGTATCTCAACATACTTTCTAATTACATACGGTAAAAGAGAAATTTTACAGTGAAGAAACTGGCAGACACCACCTTATTTAACTGCTCAAAGTTAACATCAAGAATAATGGAACACAGGGGCTGGCCCGGGGGCGCAGTGGTTAAGTTGGCACGTTCTGCTTCAGCGGCCCGGGGTTCTCCAGTTCAGATCCCGGGTGCGGACATGGCACTGCTTGGCAAGCCATGCTGTGGTAGGCATCCCACATATCAATTAGAGAAAGATGGGCACAGATGTTAGCTCAGGGCCAGTCTTCCTCAGCAAAAAGAGGAGGATGGCAGCAGATGTTAGCTCAGGGCTAATCTTCCTCAAAAAAAAAATAATGGAACACAATGAAATCCTTCATCCCCAAAGGCTCATAAGAATAAGAAAACAGAATCACTCTGGAATATTCATGCCAAAAGTGCAAAGGCTGAATCTAATCATGAGGACACATCAGACAAACCCAAATTGAGGGTCATCTACAGAATAATTGATCTGTACCCTTCGAAACAGTAAGCTCCTAGAGGCCAAGAAAGGACTGAGGGACTGTTATAGAAATGAGCAAATAAGTAAATATATTGAAGGTGGTGAAAGTCAAGTTTCTCAAGTTGAGAAGGTCTTTATAAACATGAAAAAGGGAAAGCTAGAATACACCTTGAGTTTTTTATTGGAATTGGTAGTGTCAATGTAAAGTCATGGTTTTAAATAGAAGGATAGATGGATAGCTAGAAAAATAAATGATAAATTAATAGATACATACATACATGCATTGATAGATATTGAAGGAGTTGAAAGAGACATGACAACTAAGCGCAATGCATGATTCTGAATTGGATCATTTTGCAAACATAGACATAAGTGGACAATTGGCAAAACTTGGATGGGGTATCTGGATGAAGAAAATATGAATTTTCTGAAAAATTATGATTATTTCAAAATGAAAAGTTTAAAAAATTTTAAGGAAATTTTATACAGGACAAAACAATCTTAGTACTTTGAATATTATAATTTGGAATAGGCCAATATATCCAACTTAGTATGTTTTAAATTACAGTTTTCTATTTTACTATGCAATTATATGTTCTAATTATATAACGAATTCCTGTAAGCATACTTATATAACTAAATGATCTAATTACAGAGAGTAATTGCATAATTATTGTAATGACATAATCATAGTAACTACTCAATTGCAAAACATTCAATGCACAAGTAAAACAACCAAATTAATTGCTTTATTAAAATATCTCCAAAAAAGCCATTTTGAATTTTAAATAAAAATTTCACTTACACTTTAACTACAGCATATTTTTAAACTATAATCTATACATATAAATTTTAAATGTATTTAGTTTTTCATCTTTATTCACCATTTAAAAAATATAGACCTATTCAAGCAAAATGTTATACATTATTATTATTAAATGTTTAAAGTGAGTTGATTTCCTAAACTGTCTAATCCATTATTTTCTAACGTTTATTTCTAAGTATTAGAATGGAAGTATGGAAAATGTTGTTACTGAGAATAAATAATTTTTTTGATTTTTTTCTTGTTGGTTCTTAGCAAAGTATTTTCCATGTAATCAAAGATTGACAAATACTTTTTACTAATCTTAAGGAAAATAGGAAATCCATAATATGTTTGCAAAGGTAGATCTAAACTCTCACATGAGATAATTCATTATCTAAATCACCAAGATGAGTGTTCTCAGAAGACCACCCCGGGCCATGATATGCTGGTACTAATTTTTGATTTGAGTTAACACCTGAATGTATGTGTGAACATCCAATAATTTGGGTCTTATTTTACATACACTGGTACATCATCTTGATTGGTTTGGCAATGCCTTCCTTTGCATAACACTTCCTGAAAAGTGTTTTGCAGAGTTAGCGTTATGCCCGAAGTCTATCCGCAAGAATCCCAGCTTCCCTTTTTGATTATTTTGTTTTACAAGTTTCTGTCTTTCTCCCAACCTCGTTATAGACACTGTTTTTTCCTCTAGTAATTCTTTATTTTATTTTTAGGAAAATAATACTTCTGTTTGTCCTTTCACCTTGATGTGAAATTAGGGCATTTGGTCAGGGTTATTTACATTATAAATTCTTTTCTTTTCGAGTCCTAAAAGCCTTTGATTACTAGTAAGAACTAGGTGGAACAATCAGCAGTTTTTATCTGTGAGAGAAGTGATTTGATAGAAAAAAGAGAACAACTCTAGTATTCTTGATATCACAGCACAGAAGTAACTGCCCTCTCTCGATGTTTGCGTTTTGACGCTGAAAAAATCATGGCACCCACACTTGTCTCTATGATCTTGAGAGCCTTTTAGTTTCCATGAAATGAGAGAGTAGTGGCTCTAGTATCAGTTTCTGAAAGAATATTCTTTTCCACAGAAATCTGTGAAATTGTGGTTATTTTAATTTTCTCCTAAATGATGTCATAATTAAAATTATAATTCAAGTGAAATTATTCACCTGAGAAGTTGAATATTTTGAGGTGAAATTCATATAACAATATAAAGTTAACCATTTTAGAGTGAACAATTCAGTAACACCTCAATTTCCATAATATTTTCATCACACCAAAAGAAAACCCAGGACACATGATGGCTCCTGAGAAATAGTTCCCGCCCACGTGGTCTCTATTGTCCTACCAGCATTTATTCCTCAAGTTTACTGTTGGAATAATTTAGGAACAGTTTCCTTGGGACTCAGAAAGTGAGTCTTTGCCCTACCTTACTAAATTCCACAGGCTGTAGACCCATGAACTCTACCCTATCTTGACTATCTTGGACTTCCACCCTCAACCTCAGCCATGAGGCTCACATTTCCCTGCCCTTTGATAATCCTGCTGACTCTAAGTTCACTCTCCACACAGCTAAGGACCTCTACCGGGTTTTCCAGAATTATATACATATTACATGATCTTCAGCTCTTCCATTGGCTAGTATATGCAGAGGATGTTAAAAACAAACAAACAAACAACAGCGGTATTAGGGTGAGAATGAAGTCCTTGTCTTATTCCTGATTTCAGTGGGAATATATCTGGCCTTCTCATTAGGCATGACACTGGCTTTCAGTTTACATTGTTTGTCACGTTAAGAAACTACCCACTTATTTCTAACGTGCCTAAGAGAGTAAACAGCTAGGAAACAGAAGGGGTAGAAATGGGAGATGACCCAGACTTCATTAGAATATAATTTTCCTATATTGTGAGGTGGTGGTAAAACCTCATGTCCTTGTGAGAATAGGTCCTCTTTCTTCACTGTTTCTGTCTGATCCTGCTGCTCTATTTTAAGAGGTCAACATGCATGAATCCACTAAGAATCTCCCAATCCACCTTCATCTGTGCTGTAATCCATAGAAATTCCTCTAGGGTTCTAAAGAAACCATTGTATGATGTCGTTGGATCCTTGTTCTGTTGAGTTTTACATCATGTGTAACTCAGTTATCTAAAAATTCAAATTGATCTAAGAAGCTAGATAATTTTTCCTAAATTGCGACCTTTGGGTAACCTGTCTGAATTTCAAATGCAGATTCAGATTATTGATTTAAAATGAAGATCCTTGGCCTCACTTCAGACCCTACTAAATCACAACATCCACGTTCAACTAAAAGGAATCCTCCTTCACAAACAAAAATGGAAATACATAGCGTGTGTCTCTTATGTACAAGGCAGGTTGAAAGCATTTATTTACATGGGATGATCTGATAATATAAATGTTGCCTAATGAAGCCTATCTATGTGCATTTGCCAAAGTGACTCAGTAAAAGAAAGAAATGGTTTTGAAGATTTCAGAATCCTCTTTCCCTTACAAAGGCAATCACTTTCTGCATCATGATCTTCAGATCAAAAAAAAAAAAAAATTACCATACAAGGTGAAAAATGATACAATAGAGATATAAAGAGTGTGCTCTTAACCCTACCAAAAATACTAAAAAACTGTAGAGCTGGAATCAGGTAGCACTATTTGAGTTTCTGGTATGCCATATATATTGTTGAATGAATACATAGTCTATTGTATTAATACTATTGTACCAGTTTTCATAATATAAGCCCCAGAGAAAATATTCTAGTTGACATTTTTCTTCCATGCCACAGAATTATTTAGTATTTAGAAAAAGAATAGGTAAAACCTGCCAACTTGCATCTTGAGAATAAATTTTAAAACAAAATAAGCAATCATGTCAATGAGGCTTTTAATAACTGCTCATGATACAACGGAGCGTTTTAAATTATCATGAAGTAAGCACTTCATTTACATTTAACCAGGCATGGATTGTATACTAATTAAACCATCACAGTGAAGGATACATTATTGTGTGTGAAAAATACACAGACAGTACTTAATTGGAATTCTTATACAGGCTTTAAAAAGGGGAATAAAGATTGCATTTCAATTTTAAATTATTTTGTCAAGATGTGTGGTATAGTCGATTTAGGAGACAAGACTTTAGATCAGGGCTTGACAAACCACCACCAAATCCAGTCCACTACCTCTTCTTGTAAATAAAGTTTTATTGGAACACATCCACATCCACTCCTTTACTCATTGTCTGTGGCTGCTTTTACACTGTGAGAGCAGAGTTGAGTAGTTGCAACAGAAACTATAGGACCTGCAAAACCTAAAGTAATTACTATCTGGTCCTTTATAGAAGAAGTTGGCTGACTCCTGTTTCAGATGGATTCAGACCCCATTCTGTTATAGCTTGTGTGTTGTTGCATAGTTTATTAAGCTTCTGTTGGTCTCATTATTCTAGTGAACAAAATGGGAATTAAATGACCTAATGTTTATCAAGTTTCTGGTGCATAAAACTACTCTTAAGGTGGTATTTTGCTTAGACATTCTCCCTGGCTTTCTTCTTGTTTTTCTACTTTTTGGCGCTATTCAGATTTTGTCTATTAAATTACTAAATGTTATGTAGCTATGCCATTTATTCCATGAATACACATTGATTTTTTTAAAAAATTACTTATAACAAGTGCTTATTTAGAGCCTGAGCATATGCCTATGAACAAGAAAAATGTGGTCCCTGTGTTAATGGAACTTATAGCCTGATGGAAGACAAAGACAATTTAAATAACCAACTACGTCACAGCCTGTAATTGCAGTGACTGAGAACAGACAGATGCAAAGGAGCTCCTAACAGGTGTGGCACTGCATTAGTTTGCCAGGGCAGCCATAACAAAGTACTACAGGCTGGGTGGCTTGAGCAATAGAAATTTATTTTCTCTCAGTTCTGGAGGCTAGAAGGCTGAGATCTAGGTGTCAGCAGGGTTGGTTCCTTCTGAGGGCTGTGAGGGAAGGACCTGTTCCAGGCCTTTCTTCCTGGTTTACAGATGGCCGTCTTCTCTCTGTGTCTTCACATTGTCTCTCCTCTGTGTGTCTCTGTGTCCAAATTTTCTCTCCTTATAAGGGTACCAGTCATGTTGGATAAGGTCCCACCTTAATGACTTTATTTGAATGTAAGTAAAAAAGACCCTATATGCTGAGCTACAAAGACCCTCTCTTCAAATATGGTCATATTCGGAGGCACAAGGGGTTAGAACGCCCACATATGAATTTTTGACTGGTAGTCTTTCTAGGTTTCCTATATCCTTACTGATTTTATGGCTATTTGTTCTATCAATTTCTGAGAGGTGTGTATCGAAATATTCAGTTATTACTATGGATTAGTCTATTTCTCTTTTCAGTTCTATCATTTTTTGCCTCACAGTGTTTTGCAAATAGGACTCAAAGCCAAGTATTAATATCCCAGAGTTCTTTAATGAATGTGACCTACCTACACTTAGGAAGTGTTCTGAAATCGAATCTCAGTGAAAGCAACTACTCAGATATCACGCAATTCCATGAGAGGTACTGATATATTTCTAAGAGGCTTGGTGAAGCTCCAAATCCTGTTTTCCAGTTGGCATCCAGTTTAAGTCTAAAGAAAAATGAAGCTTCAGTTACTATGGACGTACATTTGGCAGTGAGTCTCATACGTGCAGTCTCTGTGTTGTCCTTTTCCTCCCTCTGAGTTTTGATCATTTCTACTCCTGATCTGCACATCAAGACAATGATATTTTAAAGCGAGCATTTTTCTGTTTCATTTCTTTTCTAGCTAACTCAGTTATACTACTTTTAATAACAAATAATTACATCATCTATCCCTTAAAGAAGCCAGCTAAGTTTAAAACCTTGTCATTTGACTCAGTGAAAGATACAAGTCCCAGTGTCACATGAATGAAAGTTTACCCTCTGTTATGCTTTGAAAGCTTCAGTCGTAACTTAATGGACTTTATAAAAATAGGACAAATGTTGTAAAATATCAAATTACCAAATTTCTTTGGATTATATTTACTTTCTGTTTCCTAAGACCATTTAGTACCTTAAATATTTATTGCAACTCCCTTTTATCCTAAGGTGAGCCTTTGTCAATTTTTTTAATATTAAAACAAATTAAGCATTGGGGAATTTTTTTTAAGTGCTATATAGTGAGGTACTCAATCAATCTATCTGTATCTTTGTTTAGGGACGTGACGATATAGTGTTATTCGTGTTCATTTAAACATTCCTACTCACATAAACATTAACGCCCATGACATAAAGTATTTTGGCTTTTATCACGTCACAGCTTGTTTTATGTAATCTCAAACCATAAAAATGTATGAAATTATAGCTTTCTACTTTCAATTTGATGCAAAAATGATTTTACAAATGTTTTGTGAATTTCCTTATTCCATTAAATACTTATAAGTATATAAGAGTATATTTTAATAGAATGCCAAATGGCTAAAAAAAATGTAGCTATCATGTTGTATGATTCTCTTGTATTTAAAGCCATTAAAACATAAGCCATTTTAACAGTAGCATCAGTACACTGAAATCTATACATCTACAGTATGCCATGTTTTTTAGAAAAAATCATATCATTTTTCAATGAGAATGTTAAAGATTGCAATCTATGAACGTAAACGATTTGCCCTACTCCACTCTGTTGCAAAGGCAGAAATATGACAAATGGAAATAGGTACCATAATCCACCGAAAAGACTGAGATTTCCATATTTTAATCCAGCGGAGCTAGTGATTAATAATGGTGAGTAGGGATGGAGAAAAATAGACATATGAGAAAATTTTCACGTGAAACTGGGAATTGCTTTTCTCATGGAGCCAAATGCCAAGGTGTTTGTGTTTTTAAACTTATCTGGCTTTTTAAACGATAGATCCTGTAATTATTTCTCTTAAAATGTCATATAATTTAGTCAATAATGAAAGAAACAAAACAAATTTAACAATAACTACAGCTTTTTACTTACTTTAAAATATTTGGATATACAGTATTTTGTTATGCCTTCTAGTGACATTTACTTAATATCTTTATGTCATATTTGAAAAAAATGCATAAATAGAAAAGGAGCTTAGTGAAATGGTAACCATATCTTTAACCTGATGGCCATGCCTATTGGCATATCTCCTTGTGACCAATCTTCATTAACATCAAGAAAATCTCAGAGCCAGACAGTGCGTTCTACACATGACTAACTTGTGCTTAGTTACCTTTTCTTTATAGCCAGCCAGCTATATGGTTGGTCATCAAATTTAACCTCACTTTAAGTAAAAATATCCAAGATTATTCTAGAAAATCATGTGTTTCCTTCCTCTTAGTATGCATGAAGAACAAAATAATCAATCCTGTCTTATTTAAAATTCTTAATGCCATTTGCCAGAAGCCAGAAAGTGGAACTCAAGAGGGCCTCTGGGCAGCGTATGAGAATAGCAGGAAAGGACTAATATTGAGCAGCTCTTGTGCTCAGAAGCATGTATTATTTACATGATATGACAACACCCTTGTGCAGCACTATCAGCCTTTTTTATTTCTAAATAGAGAAGGAAACCAAAGTTTGAAGAAGTGAAATAAATGATCTGGTATCAGACAGATAGAAACTTGCAAAACTGAGACTTGAGTACCACTCTAATCACAGCATTGTTTCATTGAAGTAAAGCAACAGTACTTTGTGAAGAAAATACCAAAGACCATCACTGATCATGAAGGCACAATTTAATGACGTCAGAGTTTGTTGAACATAGATTACTCTTCCCAAACACTCCATTTTCCATCCACTCCTAATACCAGCTAGAGATCATCGTCCCCCTCCCTTGAGCTTTCATTTGGAGCTGCTTATTGATTCATCTTTTGTGCTGTAGAGTTGAAATTCTTCCTGCCTAAGACCTAGTAGCATGCGTTAATGGTGAAAAAATGGAAATCAGTGAAAATATTTCATTAGAATCTATGTTTTTAGTTTTTCAATATTTAAATGCTTAATCTGTATTCTTGGATATCAATCTCTAGATTGTTTTGAGTTAAAATGTCCTTTTTAAAAATTGATCTACGTTTCAAATGGAAATCATCTACACATTAGAAATATATGTTTCAGATAAGAGAGATTAAGACATTTCATAATTATTAATTTAGCTTAATCTACTTATCTTTTAAAAATATAATGCCAGGGATATCACAGTGAAGTTGATACCCACTCACATAATGCTGGAGACAGGGCATATTGGAACAAGACTTTTGTGAACAATTTGGTAAAACCAAACAATAATTCAAGCGTACTTGTATCCAGTGGTACATAATCTGACATGTGAAAATAAATACAAAGCAAATAAGAATCTACACACATTGTGTTCGTGTCTGAGTCTGTTCAATCTGTTATAACAGAATACCAGACACTGAGTGACTTAAACACAGACATGTATTTCTCACAGTTCTGGAGGCTGGAAGTCCAAGATCAAGGTGCCAGTGGATTCAATGTCTAGTCAGAGCTCTCTTCCTGGTTTCAGATGTTCTTACTGTACCCTCACATGACAGAGAGCGAGCTCTGCTTTCTTACTCTTCTTAATCAGGGCACTAATTCTCTCATGGAGGTCCCATCCTCATGACTTCAACTAAATCTAATTACCTTCCAAATCACCCTGCCCTCAAGTCCTGTCATATTGAGGATTAGGGCTTTAACCTATGACTTTTGAGGAGGCACAAATATTCAGTCCATAACAGTTGGCTGTTGCCACACTACCGAAAATAATCAGTCTTCTACTACCAAAGATTTACGGCAAAGTACATCATACATACAAATTTGAGGAAATGCCATGCAGCCAATAAATGCAGTAATTAAAAAGATTTTGGAATATTATCAGTAAATAATAACGTGGAAAAATGAAATTTTATGAACTCTGACTAAGACTTTATATAAAGTATGTATGAATATGGACAGGAATTTAAAAAGTGGAAAAATAAACTTTAATCTCTTGAAGGAGATAAAATTGTGGGTAATATTTTTCTTCTCAAAAATTCATGTATTATTTTTAAACCATTACTTCGTAAGCTTTAATGTGCAGATGAATCAGCTGGGGATCTAGTTAAAATGTAAATTCCGACTCTGTAGGTGTGGGTAGGGGATGAAAGTCTGTGTCTTACAAGCTCCCAAGTGATGTCTGTGCTCCTGATCTGAGGGCACTTCCTGTAGCAAGGATTTCTATTAGTCAGTTAGGTAGAAATTGCGAGAAAAAAAGGGAAGCATTAATTTCTCACCCCACAAAGACTCCATCCAGTTTTCCACTGGCAGAAAAACTGCTCTTCTGCCCACAGTCTTGGGGGAAATAGTTGGGAAGTGATGACTCCCAACGATGACTAGAAGGTATGTTCTGTCAAGAACTTTGCCCATCTTGTTCTGTGCTGTATCCCCGAGGCCTAGAAAAGTTGTTAGCGGTGATAGGTGCTCAGCAGTCACTGTCCAAACATTGAACAAAGAAAAGATGTTTATTTTCTTTGAATCTTAAGCTTCTTTCTGGTACCACAATAACTCTTCTCATTCCTGTCTGTCACAATCTTTCCCCCATTTCTTTCGGCTGGGACCACTTAATGGACTCCATTTTTTTTTCTTTTTTAGTTAAAGACAATACTCATGCTAGTCTTAGTCCTTCTTTCCTGATTTTTGCTTTCAATGTAAACTTTGCAAATAGAACTAGCACTGAAACTGGCTTTTGCCTAATTGATACACAATGTTTTTGAAAGGGGAAGGGGGACCTCTCAGACCTTTGCGCTATAATATTAGCTGATGGCAGGGACCTCACCATTCTTGTTTGCTGCTGTACTCCCAGCACATAAAATATTTCTTTTCCCTAGTTAGCATTCAATAAATATTTTTGGAATGAATGAGTGAATGACTTAATAGCCATATTGATTTTATCTTTAATTTTTCAGTATTTTGTTCATGATGAGTTTTTGCATTAATTTTGCATTAACTTTCCAGGCTATTACACTAAATGTGATTTATCTTGGTTGCTGAGGGAGTTTTTGTTTGGTTGGTTGTTTCTTTTGGTGTTTCCTTAAATGCTGCCCCAGAGGCAAGGGCCTCGCTTGCCTGCCCCTAGTTCGGGGTCTGCATGTGCCAAAAGGCGGCATCTGCAATCAAAATGTTGAATTCTTTAAGAAGGTTTTTGCAGTGATAACACAAAATGAAAATATTTTACAGAATAAATATTTAGTTTCATAAGGTGTTTAATAAGAATAGAGATTTTGATTCGTCAGTTTGAACATGAGACATACCTTATTGTGATAGAAAGAATGAGAAAAAAATAGAGATGAGAACAAGAATTAAATAATGCTTTCTCGCTTGTGAAGGTCAAATGATGCCACCTCATTTGACTAGAAAAGCATGACGTGTTCAGAGGAACCTCTGCCCAGGCAGTCAGGGCCTCCTCCGCATGGAAAGGGGGTATATCGCTCAGTTCCTGCACTGTGCATGTGAGCTTTCCAGAGTTCATTAATAATCAGTTTGTGTGGTGGTAAAACAAAACAAAGAATGATTATTTCCATTATTGCTTCCGCGAAGAAATCTTGGGAGGGGTTGCTTAACTGCCCTTGATGAATCTGAAGGCGCAAACTAACACGCAGATCTGAGACTTTCTGCCTCCTTCCGGCTTCTTAGCCATCCTCGCTTTTTCTCCAGTTTTTCTCATTCTTCTTATGTTCTCTCTTATCCATGAAACGGTTGTCACAGGAACACACAAGATGAAAAATTAACAAGAATCTCAAACCATTCAGTAACACTAATAGCTCGTTTTATCCCAATAGCTACTTCCTATACTTTCTGGGCTGATTTTCTCCCTAAATATCCACTAAGGTAGACAGCTTATGTTATTTATAGGTTAGGGGATGAGCAGAAGGATGCCTGGATTACAAATCCCAAATCCTGATCCCAAACTCTGCTTTGGTTAGTAAAGCTTTGTGATATTTAGGACTCAAATAATAACTTTAGTAATTGCACAAATTTTCCTGACTCTACTAATCTTAGACAAAAACTCATTAGGCAATTAGATTCCATATTTAATCTCATAAACATACGTCAAAGGGGTAACCAGGTGTGCATGCTCTTCTAGAGCCGGCATGGAAGCTCTCATGGAACATATTTTCATAATGTAAAATCAAGAAAATCGTTCCTAGACTGTCAGCTATACATTATTCAGTATCAATTAACATATTCCACATTATGCTTTCTAATGCCTTTTAGCATACATTCATACTTTATAAAGAACATTACCTATGATTGCACAACAAGCCTTTAAAGTCGGCTTATATTACACAGTCCATATGCTGAAAGTAAATGATAATATTAATTCAAATCAGGCTGGGGGTAGATATAAAGTCATATTTGGATGTCATAACATAGGTCCCGTATGCAGCTTCCTTTATACACATTCATACTGGCTCAAACACCTGAAGAGAAGGTCTCAATAATTTAGAGGACTCCTTTAGAGAGACACACACACATATACACACACAGAAGTGCTTTGGTGCCTGTAATCCCCTCTATGTATATAATCGATTCTTGCTATCCATGGTAGTTATGTTTATAAAGTCACTGCAAAAAATGAATTAGTGAATACGGAACCTTTGCTCCTAGGGAGAACACCTGTGTGCCTCTGGTTCCAGTGTCTTCATCAAGCAATCAATACATAACCTTGTTTTATGTGGGTGCTGTTTAAAGATTCCTTATTTAATATGCATTGTTGACTCATTAGCATTAAACTCATGGCCAACAGCACTATAACTCACACCTGAATGAAGCTTATCTAACACAGGCAATTTTTTCACAACGCACATCATGGCCTTCTTGAGCTTAGGAAAACTAGATAGCACTTCAGCACTATGCTTGGGCGCCATTTTAAACAGCGAAATTGCCAACAAAAAGCACAAAAATGAGAAAAACTTAGCACTTAATAGATCATGAATAGGGCACTTGTTTACAGTATTGGAGATGAAACGTGAAAGCAGAAGCTGGGAGCACACAAGTGAGGAGACAAATTTTTTGCCACTTTCCACATGTTTATAAGTGACTGCAAAGCACCGTGAGTATTGATTTTGGTGTTACACATAACTTTCTGCAAGTAAGCACATTTGCAAATACAGAATCTACCAGTAGTGAGGATCAACTGCATACGTTTATAGACATGTCCTGTTTTTTATTGTCTGTTGATATTGATATATTCTACCTGGAGACCACCACTGATAGTCCTTAAAGGACAACTACTCCCATGAGGTCTAGCAGAAAGGTGATAAATCTTCAAAACTAGGGGAGGAAAATCATCCCAGCAAGAGAAACAGCCTTATTAGCTCATCCAATGCTGTTTGTAAAGATATAAGTTGTCTAAAACAAGCCAAAAGGAAGCTTAAAAGTGATCTAATTATTTTTTAAACATAGGAAAGGAGAAACCCAAGATCACATGGTCAGTTACCAGCAGAGTAAGGACTAGAATGCAGCACTGCCTTCTCCCAGGACATTGTTTTTCTTTTTATGAGGAAGATTAGCCCTGAGCTAACTGCTGCCAATCCTGCTCTTTTTGCTGAGGAAGACTGGCCCTGAGCTAACATCCGTGCCCATCTTCCTCTACTTTATATGTGGGACGCCTACCACAGCATGGTGTGCCAAGCTGTGCCATGTCTGCACCTGGGATCCGAATCGGCGAACCCCAGGCTGCTGAAGTGGAACGTGAGCATTTAACCACTGCGCCACTGGGCCGGCCCCTCCCAGGACATTTTTTTGCAAAACTACCTGAGCTTCCAAAACTATGTTCTTTGGAGCCACTGGAATTTTCATGCCAACAGCTGGTTATTCAGTGACATAGACACTTTCCTCCTCCCCACAGGGCTAGTCATGTTGTTCCTAACCATTTTGGAGCTAAATGTGATGTTTTTCTCGGTCCTAAAATCATGAATAGATATATGAGTCATTTAAAAATCTGTGCTAGTAATAACAGTGAGATCTAAATACTCTATTTATTTGGCTGGTTTAATTCTTTAGTAAATACCTACTTAGTAAATAATCTATTTAGTAAATAACTTACTAATAGAAGTGGTCAAGAGTGAGTTTCTTTTTGATTTTTTTAAGCTCTATAACTAGCGAACCATTTGCAAATGCAGAGATTATATTTTGTGTATTCACCATGTTGATGAATTAAATATGATTAACTTTTACACAGAGGAATAATGTGAGCATATCAGAGCAAACGAACACAAGCTTTCCTGCCTTTACCTTTCTTGGCACTCTGGAAGCCAAACTATTAGTGACTTGCATCAGAGCTACTTGGGGAAACATGATTTTTGGTAAGTCTGTAAATAACCAAGATTAGGTGACCACATGTAGCAGGAACAATAATAAATTATGAATCACATCAATTTGGACAAACAGCTCTCTTCAGGCTTTTCTTGGCCCTCATTTCAATAAAAAATTAAGCCATTTCTCTTTCCTACCTTCCTTCCTATAATGAAAATAATTCAATGCTTCATTAACTCTTACTAAAATTGGAGGCACAGATTTCACCAGTCCAAAAGAAGAGGGAAGATTGTGTCCCTCCGCAACTCATCACTTCTGCTCTCCAAGCTGCATCCTTCAGCGTTCAAAGGAAGCAACAGCAGGAAAGCTGACCTGCCCTGGAGATGTTCCCGCATCTCACAAGGTCCTGATGTCAGCAGCCCAGATGAAAACAATATGGAATCATTTCTTCTAACTTCCCTGCTTGCCTGAGGACAAAATATTTGTGTCTCTTAAAATAGTCCAAATTGGACACCAGTTGGAAACTTTGCATTTTCACATTCCCAGACTACTGTAAATCAACAATCCTTCAGCTCTGAAATTCAGAGCATCTGTATAGCATCACCTAAACGATCCAGCAATTATGCCTCTTCTCTTTAAAAGTTTCTCTAGTTCGTTTATGCACGTGGCTTCTTCCTGAACAGTGAAAGCCATGAGCACCCACGCAGGAAAAGGCGGCAGAAGGCTCTTCTGCTTTCCTCCTCCCCACAGGGCTAGTCATGTTGTTCCTAACCATTTTGGAGTTAAATGTGACTTTTTTCTCAGTCCTAAAATCAGCAAGTGCTTCCACTCCTCACAATACGTCCAAGACCTCTAGTCAGTCTCCGTGGCTCAGATTAAATTGTTAGCACTTGACACTTTAGCAGCACAGTCATGCAATGGCAGCGAATGTGAAGGAGAATTATCACATTGCTTCCATTTCCAATTTGTTGCTGCCTTTCCACAGTCAAAAAGTAACCTTGGGAATCACTGTTCTCTTTCTCCTGATTTGCTTTCATGTCGTTTTTTCTTTTCCTTATAACAAATAACTGTCCTTGGATTCATGAGGTGAAATTTAGCAATTATATCTTTAATCTGTACAATAGAGATGGTAAACTGAATTTGCATCCTAATGTAGAAGGAAAAAAAGCAGTTAGAGCAACTCATGTCAACTAGAACTGCTTACATTTTCACAAAAGTTTTGTGAAATCAGTATTCATATGGAAATTGACTTCTAAAACTCTTCATAATAATGATAAGTCCTTTTCTAAACATTTTTTAAAATTACTGAAATATCTCAAAATTCCCATTTAGATAATATTTCTAGAAAACGTTATGATATAAATGTAAGACATAATATATTTTAACATGAGCTCTTTTACTTTTTAAATAGTATGCAGAGACTGGAAGCATTCAATACTTCTGCATAGAAGCACTATAGTATGAATATATGAATATTTTATGCTTGTGTCTTATGCAAAGGCCTAAAGGAGAAGAAAATCAACAAACTAGATTAAGCAGTGATACCGTAGAGGTCTTTTATTGAGTGTCAGAGGAGTTCACGGTCTATTATTAGTTCTCTAGGTATGTTCTCTCAACCATCCACCATCAGGATATTTACAGGGTTGTAGGTCCAGGCGGAGAGATTTCAAGGTGGGTCTCCCCAGGCAGAGAACAGGTTGGACTCAGCAGAGTTTATGCCATAAGGGTTTTGCGTTTTAGGCGCAGAAGAGTAGGTATAGTGGAGTAAGCTGTTAGTCTCGAAAAGTAAGTTACTTTAGTTGGTTTACAGTCTTATCTTCCAAGGATATGTATTTCCAGGGCAAAGTATATGAGTTCTTTAGCCTCATTGCAGTTAGCAGGAAGTCAGAAAAGCAGGCACTGTCCCAGAATTGCTTAACCCAGGGGCAGGAAAGTCTATTCGTTCTCAGAATTTCTCATCACAGGACAAAAAAACCCCCACTTTCGTTCCAATTCTGAATACTGCCTCTAAAACTCCTATTCTTCGGTAAAATTTTCCCATTATAAAGATTAAAAAGCAGCAGAAACAACAACTTGATGTTCGGCTACCTAAGCTATTGGACCAATGTCATACAACACCAGAGTCAGTACTGAGCCATAATTCCTAATTCCCAGTGCAGTGCTCTTTCTTTTGAGACAGAATAAATTGTTTTGTTCTAATTTTAATTAAAAGTTTAATCTAACTGTAACTAAAATATGAGTGGCAATTATAACTTAAGCTAGAAAACAAGCATCCACTTGATCACCAGAGGCTGAGGCTGGAATTTCTCATCCTGGATATCTCCTAGGAGAACTTAAGCAATTATTGTAAAGGATTTCAGAAAATTCTGCAAAAATCTCAAAAACTCAAAGAAAAAGCTATAAAAGTGTGTAGGCTTATACACGCAAATGTACACATGGTCGAGGGCATACTGTAATAGTGCAGATGTAGATGTGTATTATAACCTAGCAAATGGAACTTTTCTAGGCTAGACCCTAAATCCAGAGTCATCATTAGCCTCTAATAGACCTCAGTGGGAATTAGAAATAGACCTTAGACCGCTCCTTCAGGTATTCACCCAGCAAGTCTCCCAATTTAGGGTATAAAACATGACTGGAACTTAGCAACATCTGACTCCTTGACTGGGCACTCTCGTATAGGACACAGCCTGCACAATATATGCCCTACCTAAATCAATAACTCCCAGCCCTCCTGAGCCCACTTGTTGCAAAGCATACTTACCAGAGGAAAACACACAGATGGAATTAAAACATACTGTTCAGAGTTCCCATGATATTTTTAGGATTTGAATACGTTTTTAATTTCTCTATTCATGTGCATGGTATAAAGCCTCTGTAAGAGGTTTGCATCAGCTCTCATTCCATGTATTTACACAGGCTTACTTGTATATCATAAGACACACTATCTTGAATTCTAGAGACTATAAACCACAAATGTTCTAATTTGCTTTCTAGCTCCTGGTCCAATGCAAATCTTATTATAAAGCCATGTGGGTTTATAATAAAAGTAAAAGTAAACATTCAGAAGCAAAACTATTGGAAGAAAACAAATTAATACACATCTGTTGAACTGTTGGAATCTGAAATTATAGTAAAATTCTGATACACCTGAAGTTAGTCATTTGCTTTTTATGAGGCAATAAAAATTCAAGTTTCTATATACACATAATTTGGATTTCTTTAATTTCTCTTTATTATGAATGGAAATGAATTATAAGAGAATTCGTCTTTAATGCCCCAGTATTGCTTATTATCATTTTATAGATAATTTCCCAAGATGTTAACATCATCTGTCCATTTGGTGTCAAAAATATTCAAATGACATTCAGTCCAGCAACTGCAATAAAACATCACACACTTAAAATTGAAATCTCCTGGAGAGCAAAGATTTGTATTTCTTGGCTTCCAGAAAAGTTCAACAGCAGCTTTATGTAGAATTGATTCTGTGGCTACAGAGAATGCAGGTACGATTTGAGGGAGAAATGTTCACTACTCTGTGACAAAATGTTCAGACATAAAATTTTTTCAGTTTCCTCTTTTATATACAACCATAAGGTTGTCCATCAACCAGTGACAAAATGTTATCATTACCTTTCAATTTACCTATAAAGTGAATCACAGCTCAGATTGTGAGTACAATCTAAATAAATTGAGACTTGGCTCTTTGAGGGTGAGGAATGGCATGCTAAATAATAATAGTTCAGCAGGCAGGCCTTTGCCACAAGTATGCACTTTGTCATTTCAATGGCTATTTGATTTGAGAGAATAGAATCAAGAAATCTCCGGATTCTAATTTGAGACATTTAACAGAGAAGTTCAGACTGATGATTAAAGCAACAGAGTTTCCCAAAGCTTTTTGATTTAAAACTGTTACCAACGCTTTCTATGAATTGGAAAACTGTCTTCTCTATAATTGGTTGAAAGAAATTGGGGAAGATTAATACAAAGATTCTAGGTAGAAAAAATGTACTTTCATTCCAGAGACAAGATAAATAAGTTCGTATGTTGAAATAGCAAATAAAAAGTAAATGATGAGTAAGACAAGAGGGAGGAAAGACATTTCAGTTTTATTTCTCCTGCTAATCACAACAAAAAGCCCTGGACAAAAATACATAAATGACCTACCAGAAGACTCTGATCGGTGGAGAAAATAAGGCAGATTGGCTAGTGAGCTCAGGACTTGAGTAACAATCCAGTGATGAGTTCCCCGAGATTTTCACTTGCCTCATATATCCCAGCCCAAGTGCTAGAGAGGCTCACTGCCTGGAAATGCCAACCAGCATAGACCTAAACATGTCAGGAGAAGCCCACTCTATCTAGCCAAGGACTGGGCAAAGGGTAGCCCATTAGGCTACTTCCTTCTGTTCCTTCAGTTCTTGAGACAAACACCATGAAAAAAGTAATGTTCACCTGTAACCCCAATGGGCACGAAATTAACAGAATTGTTACACCGTCACCAGAAGTGGAGTGTTAACACCTCCACTTCTCAGCCAGTGCTGAGGAGATTGTGGGATGGAGTCCTGTCTTCGGAGGGAGGCAGACTCAGGAAAGCACTGCAGAGACCTTATAAACTAATTTGACATTTGAACCACAGCCCACACAAACGAACCAGGACTTCTGATCCTACCACCTTGACTACCTGCTCAAATAGAAGACTTCAACAGAAACCAGAGTCTTATAGCACAGTAGTCAAAATGTCCACGGTTCAGTCCAAAACCACTTGTCACATGAAAAAACAGAAAACTCTGAAGTCATCCGAGCAACTACAATCAACAGATGCCAACAATGAGACCACGAGGATGTTGAAATTGTCAAACCAGTGTGTTAAAGCACTTATAAAAATGCTCCAAAGAGCAACTACGAACATCCTTAAAATACAGACGAAAAATTAGAAAATTACAACAAAGAAATAAGAGATGTAAAGGAGAACCAAATAGAAGTTTAGAACTGAAAATCCAATAACTAAGAACAAAGAAACTTAGTTGCAGAATGACTGTGACAGGAAAGAAGGAGTGAACTTGAAGATGGAAAAATAGGAATGATCCATTCTGGATGGCAGAGAGAAAATAGATTTGAAAAATTGTAACTGACAAAATGTAAAATAAACAACAATATCCTATCACACATGCATTAGATTGGCAAATATAAGAAGCTTAACTAAGTTAAAGGAATAGAGTAATAAGGTCTCTAATTTACTGCTGATGGAAGGTAAATAAGTACAACCAATTTGCAAAGCACTGTGGCAACGTCTCATGGTGCCAACATGGATGAGATCCCACCATCCAGTGTTTTTAAGATTCCATTCTACAGAAATTCTACCACATGTGCCCAGAGAAGTATATTAAGATGTTAATTGGAGATTGCTTGTAAGAGTGAAAAGTTTAAAGCATTTTTTATTAATTGAATAGATATATTTTAGAACATTCAACCATTACTAGAATACAGAGCAACTAAAATGAATTAGTTATATTTCCAAATACCAATATTTAAGGGTGAATGAAAAAATTCAAATTAAATAGCATGTCAGAGTATGGAATGTTTGTTGCTATTTACTAGTAACGTAAAAAATTTTTAAATGATACTACATGTTCATTACGAATATATAAAGATATAGTAAAGTATAAAATATATACTGATTAATGGTTATTTTCTTAATAGTGGTAACAGCTGTAATGAAGTTGAATATGTTTGAGAAGTGTTCTAAAATACACTTCAAGAACTATGACTTACTTTTTTTATTTTGGAAATATTTGAAGCCAATATGGTATAATATTAATATTTCATTAAATTTGCTAGTCCGTAAATGTTAGTCATATCACTCCCTTACTTTCTACACTTTTTATAACAGAGAGTTTTAATGCACAGTATTTAAAATAGTTTATTTTTCTAAAAAGTACAGCTGCTCCTGCCAACCTCCTGAGGAACCAAATCTAGGCCCTGCACTGTCAGATTTTCTGTGTTCCTCAGTCTCGCTCCAATCCCCTGAACGTGTACTTCTTACCCACTAACTATCAAGAGGCCCTGAGTCTCATGAGAAATAGCCATATTTCATTTAGCTCCTTCACTTCTAAGCAACAGCCGCCATATGCAATTTCCAGGAAGATGAAAACACCAGCTCATGAGAAACCTATGTCCAAGAAGAGAGTAGCTTCGCTTGCTTTCTCTTTCATTTACAATGTTCATATTTTGATTTGTAATGAAATATTTTAAGACACCATAATGTAGAAATGTAGATATTGTCAGGAGAAGCTAAAGGTCAGTTCAAATAAAAAGGATGACCTAATGGCAGAATAAATTTTAAGAAGTATTTTGGGATTATAATGATATGAATTATAATAAAAATAACAGGTATTATTTATTGATTTTACTATAGCGAGGTATAATGCAAAATAATTTCCAGGGTAAATCTCACATGTGAGATTGAATAGCAAACGAACAATGGCCAGACCACATAGAAAAACAGAACTCTAACCCTTTCTAACCCTCAGTCTGAAGCAATGAGTCCAGGAAGCCAAATCATAATCTATGTAGCAATCGTCTCCAAGGATCAGGACTTAATAACCGTCAGCTTCCATAATTTTTACCTCTGCTTCCAACTTAGGACCAAACACAGAAAGCTAACCCTGCTTCCCTCATCGCACAGGCTGCCCCACTACGCCTTAGCTTGCCTCCAGCTTTCCCAGCCAGCAACATCCAATCAGGGCGCACCAAAAAGCTTCCCTTTTTCTGCTATAAAGCTTTTACATTCTTCTGCCTGCCATCTAGTCTCTGCCAAATCCAAGTGATGGTGTCTGACGCCCTTGCTATAGCGCCCTCTGAATAAAGAGCCTGTGCTTGTTCTTATTTGGGTGGTCTTCATTTATTTCCACATGTGTATCATCAAGTTTACGCCTCTCAAGAACCTTATAAAGAAAGGCCTTATTACTCTTCTTTGAGGAAAAATGAGGCACAGGGAAATTTATGTAACTTGCCAAAGGTAACACACACAAAATTAATTATAGAACTGTGATTTGAACCTATGAAGTATGATTCCAGAGCCTGTACTCTTAATAGCATGAAGACTGTATTATCCTATCTTACATAAAATTAACCATATCAATCAGGAGGGAGAAAGCTGTGTTACAGTGCTGTACATCCTCTGAAGTCTCAATAGGTTAACATAACAAAGGGTTAGTCTTTGCTCATACTCCATGCACACTGCCTGTTGTTTGAGAGCTCTGCTCCACGTCTTTTCACCTGAATTCAAGCTGATCAGGCAGCCATCACTGATGGCAGAGGCAAAGAGAAAGCCAGGCCCATTGACCAGTGGCTCTTAGGGCTTTCACCTGTAAGTAACGCCCATCACTTCTGCTCAGGTGGTCATTGTCAAAGCATGCCACGCATTCACCTGATTTTAAGGTGTAGGAAGTACAACCTTTCCATGTCCATGGGAAGAGGAATGATTAATTCAGCTGCTGAGCAAAATAATATAAACAGTCTTCGTTGTTTAAATCCCTTAATCGTGTTATAAATGAAAAGTTCTCTGATCCTTCTTCAAAGTAAAGACCACTTTAATAGTAAAAATACAAATATTATCTCTTTCTTTAATTCTTGGTATACTTAAGCCTCAATCATATAAGGGGATTTTCAGTAAAGTGGATTTGAGTGGTTTAAAGAGACACTTTGACTCTTTGAAAGTGAATAGACCTATAAATATACAGCAACAACATAGAAATTCATGTGATGGTTATAAACCTCACAACGGGTTGTGTTTGTAAACATCCAGTCTTGGCTGGTTCCTGGCCTCGTGGTTTCTGATGTGTCAATATCATAACTAGTGATAAAAATGGAATTCCTTCTGGAGCTTCTTTTTATCTTGAATGATTTAGTTCAGAAAATTATTTTATTATTTTCTCAAATAAATAGTATAGTTTGCTGAAGAAAAAATATTGATAGGCAAAAAATTAAGTAAAGAAAAAAATGTTATGCATGATTATACTGTGCACAAGTAATAGTTATTAATATTATGTTTGCTGTGTAAACTTTAGACTTTTTCTTCCCCACATCAGCACAATGCTTGTCACATAGTAGGCCTTGAGTAGATTTTGAATGAATGAACAAATGAATATGCATATTAACCTATATGTATATATTAAATATTATATATATTTCAATGAAAATTGGAAGATATTCTTTTAAACATTATTCCTCTCCAATAGGATCTATAAATTTTAAAAAATGTTGTGAAAAATTTATAATGAATTGCTCTTAATAACCAAAGATAGATCTTTAGACAATTTAATTTGGGATATTACATCACCAATTTGAATATTTACAATGATTATTTATATAGCAAAGCTTCTAAGTAGTTCTATATTAAAGAAACGTGTAATCTTGGTAAACTCAGGATTTCCCAACCTTATTGAACAGATTTTTTTCTGCATGTCAGTTTATTCTAGAAATACAAATCATTTCCTCTCTTACATTCCCGTCATAAAAATTGTGTCCTATCCATGACCCTGAAATAGGCAACTTTATACCTTCTTTGACCTCTTGTACCCTGCGGCCACTGGTTATTGGATCAGCTATGAACTTCTGATCCAAGATGGGCAAATCAGAGACTCTATTCAAAATTAAGAGAATTTGGACATAGGCACTCATTTGGAAAACAAGTGGAAAAACTTGGGGGCTGAGATCAGTGTTTAAGGAAAACATGTAAGTAGATAAATGAACTGAAAACCTAGTTAGAGAGAGAGAATAGATAATAAAGCAGATAAACAATAAGAAGCAAAGGCAAAGAGACAATTAAGTATCAGACAGAGACAGAAAGCAGAAATGGAGAGTAGTTATCTGACAACAACCCAATTCCTCTGACTCTAATATTACAATCACAATTGAATTCCAAAAATTCCCATACATCTTTCTATTAAACATTATTTTTAATCAAGCTTATCTTTATCAGTAGTTAAACACAGCTACTGCCATCATTCTTAAGGAGTGCATAAGCTTACACTTGGAAGTACCATAGCTCGCTTAAGCCGTCTCATATTTGAACATTCAGGTGGTTTCCAACATACCTTCCCATTCTAGAATAGTTCAGTTAAAAACCTAAACCCTCAGACCTAAACCCTCAGGCCACTTGTCTCTACTACCTCTGTGCCTCTCCCTTTTTTTCTTTCTCTATTCCAGTCAAGATGAGGCAGGTTTGAATTTTGCTGCCTTTTGTCCCTCCTACCTTATGCAGCAAGCCTCAAGCACTAGTTGTCCCAGGGAAATACAGAGTCTTATGGATGTACCTGTGTTATCTGAGATTACCAGGCAGAGTTCTGAGATGCAAAAGAAAGTCCCCACGCTCTTGACAAGCCTGGTTTTCAAGGTTATTGTCCTGCTGCCAATTTAAACAAACAAACAATCTTATTTGACAGTCAAAGCTGTAAAATGACTTCTTTATTTTAGAGAGTATTTATTGAAGCCCAGAAAGTCATTTCTTCAAAGGGGATAGAGGGTGGGGAGAATGAAGCCTCCAGAGCAACAGTATTTACATGACATGGAAATATATATCTGATGATGTCTTTAAGTACTTTTCTTTATACATATTTTATTATCGGTTTGAAGCAATGTATTTAGATAAAAACACAAAACAAGTATGAAAAAAATGAAAAGAAAGAACAGGAAAATATAAACTATCAAGAAAAAGCAGTCAAACAGCCAGTGTAAGAGTATGTTTAAAATAGGAGAATAACCTGAAGTAAAAATAAAATAAAATAAAACTTTGTAGGAGCAATACTTTACAGAGGGATATCTTGTTAGCAAGGATCTGAATATTTAAGATACACTGACATACAGCTTTAGTGCTGATATTCAAGCATTTTCTAAATGCGGAAAGAATAACTTAACGGGACTTGATACTCCTTACAAGAAAATAGAGATATAAATCCTAATCCTTTGTCAACTTGAAAATCTTCACAGATAGAAGCCAAGAAAGGTTTTCAAAGCAAGGAACATAACCCCAGGTTACAGTTACATTGTCTTCCAGTAAGACGTATGTGCTTGCTTTTGGAAAGCAACATTTTATCTTCTACCATCATGAAAGTGACAAGAGACCTTTCCTAAAAAGATGCTGAACCTCTGGCAGGCATTAGAATGAGGTACTTAAAGGCCCATACTACTACCGTATTTTGCCTCTTTCAGTCTTTCATGTGCAGATCCCAGAGTGTATTTTTCAGTATTTTGTGACCTATTTTTGTATCAACGTGAACTAGTAACTCTTCTGGATAATGTTAGATTCAAAATAAATTTAACCTCATGCAGCCCATTGATGCTACAGTGCATTTAAAACTTGGCCAGCAGTCTTTTCTGCTGTTTAGCTCTTATAAACGCAGGGGCAGGTGAAAACCTAAAAAGGTGAGGGTGTGCAGGAATAGTAAATTATTGTATGTCGTGTTCACCTGATTCCATAGAAAGCATTGCACTGAAGTACACTGTGAGTTAAAGAAAAACCACTAGGCTGGTGCTTAAATTTATTTCTGATGTACTAGGTAGCTTTAGCCACTTCACTGCTTTAGCCAATTCATTCATTCATTCATTCACTCATTCATTTTCATTTGTTCATTTATCCATTCATTTACTTATTTATTTAACTTGATTTCCTGAGTTGGAAAATATCACGATATTCTTTCTCAGCCAAACATCCAAGAGGGATAAAGGGCTCCAAAATATAGATAATCAGAGATGGCAGCCTCCAGAATCTGAAATTTGGCATTGAAAATGTATTAAGTTCCTTACATAGTTACTGAATTGACCAAGTAATGGTCAATTACTGCACTTCCTCAAACCCTATAATGTCTTTACATCTGAAACATCCTTAACAATTTTGTGTAAGACTCTCTGACTCACATTAGTTTCAATGCCAGGATGACATTTTGTAGACTGTTATATAAATATTAGCTATTTATATTTAAAAATATATTTTTAAAAATATTATTATACATTAAAACATATATATTAAATATAAATAGTTAATATTTCTACTTAAATGTAACAATGTCTACCTCATACACTATGGTTAAGACTTGGAGAAAGAAAGGAAGCCCTTGCAGGATCAGAATTTAAATACAATTTAAAACCTGGGTCTAAAATTTCAAG
Organism: Equus caballus; assembly: GCF_041296265.1. Classification (NCBI taxonomy): domain Eukaryota; kingdom Metazoa; phylum Chordata; class Mammalia; order Perissodactyla; family Equidae; genus Equus; species Equus caballus. Next base: position 85,872,430 of record NC_091691.1, read on the forward strand.
GGATGTCCATGTTTTAAAGCATCTGAAATTAGAAATCCAAAACAATTCAACAATTCTCAGTTCAAATAATTAAATTGTCAAAGGACACATCTTGAGCATTATTCAATTTCTAAACTTCCTGATTTGGGTTCTAAAGAGGAAGTAGCTGGAGGACAGAAGGCTTCATGGCTTTTTGGTATCCATGACCTGGGGTATTTCTGCCAAACTCAAAATGCTGTAAGAATGATAGAATGGGTTTGGTAATTCTAATTCCAGTAGATCTGTGGCAGAGATTCAAGGTCAACACTAATCTGGGGGAGTATTTTAGAAGTTGTATGTAAAAGATTAGAAATATAGGCATGAAATTGGATTTATGGGCTTTTAAATTCCCTTATAATATCTAACATTGGAGTCAGTTTTATTGTTACGGTTTTTGATTCAGAGCATAAATTACATTAACTTAACCACTAACATTCATACTATAGGTGGGGCCTAAATGTGGGTATGAAATAATGCAAATGCTATATTAAAGTAAAATAAAACACAGCTCAGTCTTTCAAATGTGAGTTTAATTAAGAGAGTAAATCACACATGGATTAGATTTTACCTCTATAGGTAACTTTCAATAAGACTTTATTTTCTAGCCTGGTTGAAGAATTAGATGCCAAAAATATCAACAGACTGCTGACTTACTTCTCAAGGAGAATTTAACTTTCCTTATTTAAAAAAATAAAGTAAAATATATTCAGGGTTCAGAACCATTTGTTTAGGACGCCTGGTTACACTTTAAATTACTCCTTCCACACAGTTTGATACATGTTGAGACATCATTTAATTGGTATAAATTATTGTCCTTATTTATTTTGTCTTTTTAATTTTTTGTTAGCTCACAATTAGACTCAGTTTTGTACAACAATAAAATGTCAAGGAAAATGATTTTAACTTAGTTTTGAGCCTGCATATTCAGAAGTATATTTAACTCAACTGACGTGAGGGGTCTTCTAAAAGTCATCAGCATACCCAAGGTCTTCCGGGTTTTCTCCTATGTTAACTCCTAGGAGTTTTACAGTTTTGCATTTTACATTAGGTCTGTGATTGAGTTAACTTTGGTGAAGGGTGTAAGGTCTGTGTTTACCTTGACTTTGTTGCATGTGGTTGTTCAGTTGTTCCAGCATCTTTTGTTGAAGAGACTATATTTGCTCTATTGTATTGCCTTTGTACCTTTGTCAAAAATCAGTTAACTATATTTACGTGTGGGTCTAGTTCTGGGCCCTGTGTGCCGTTCCATTGGTCATTACCTATATTTTTCTGCCAATACCTTGCTGCCTTGACTACTGCAACTTTTGGGTAAGTCTTACATTTGAGTAGGGCAAAACTTTTGCAAATAACATATTGCTCCAATTAAAGAACACTTATGTGCCGCCTTTATTACTTGGAAAAATCAATATTATAAAGTTGCCTATTTTAATCAAATTAAACTATAGAGTCATTGCCATCTCGATTACACTCTCAACAGCTTTTTATTGAAATTGCCAATTTGAATAGAAATGTATATGGAAATGAAAATTCATGAATATGGACCAAGAATATCTTAACAAACTATAAGAAGAGGGACAAGATGGTGGAATTCAATGTACCGTGTATAATATTGACATTATAAAGCTATAGTGATTAAGATAGTGTGATATTGGCAAAATTACTTCAAGCAGATCTTTGCATGTATGTGTACTTCTTTTACGGAAAACGTGACTGTTAAATAGTTAAGAAAATTTATTTTTCCACTAAATGGGGCTGAGTAAATTAGATAAAACAGATGGGAACAAAATTGATCTTGATCCCTACACCACACTCAAAATCCAGCTCAGGGTGGTTTATTGATCTTCATATGAAGGCCACAACAATAAACCTTTTGTCTTTTTTTAAAAAAGGAGACTATCTTCATAGTTTTGGAGTAAGGAACAAGTTCATAAACAATTACAATTGACAAATTAGACTACATAAGTGACAAAAGACATATTCAGAAGAGATTTTAAGAAAATCTCCTCCAAACAAAAAAAATACAGAAAACAACTTTTTCATAACCTAAAATAGGCATTAGACTAGGGGAGACAGTTCGAAACAGGATATATATAATAATTGAGTGAGAACTGCTCAATAAATGATTTTTGTATATAGACTTTGAATATAGCATATTAGCTAAATACACAAATTCTAAAAATTTTCTATAGTTTTTTTCTTTTCTCCTATTTTCTTTATATACAACCATGAGGGTTTATGGTCGTTTTCTTTCTTTCTTTTTAATTTATATACATTTATTCCTTTCTTTTTTAAACTGCTGTATTGGACTGGCTAGGAGCTTTAGTATAATGTTAAATAGAAGTCATAAGAGCTGGCCTTCTTGTCTCACTTCCAGCCTCAAGGGTAAAGGTTTTCCATGTGTCACCACTAAGTATGCTTATTGTTGTGGCTTTTCCTTATAAAATTAAGGAAGTTCCCTTTCATTCCTGGTTTGCTAGTGGATATTTCTAAATCACAGGTTAGTGTTGAGTATTGTCCAGTGCACTTTTTGCTCCTACAGAATTGATTGTAAGGTGTTTTTACACTTTAAGTTAATGTGATGAATTATATCAATTGATTTTTTAATGATAAACTACATTTTCTTTTCTAGAATAAACTCCACTTGTTTGTGATATATTATGCTTTTTTATATAATGGATTTGATTTATTAATGCTGTTTTTAGAATTTTTGTATCTACATGCATATTTTAGTAGACAAACATCCTAGATAACAAAATAGGGAGAGAAGAATGTGTAAGCTCAACAGCACCGATAAAAATGAATTATGAGTGAGTGCATGTCTTACTAATTTGACTCTAACAGTTTCATCTCTAAATGAAAGAGACATCATCATTATATAAATATACATAAATAGAAAAAATTCTTTGATGTAACTCCATCTAACCGACTCTTCTTGCATTATAAGTGATTTGTCCATGGAGTCAAACAGACTATTATTAGTTTTGGGATTCTCATTTCCCCCCTCTTTTGTGAAATCAGAATGTTTTCCTATGGTATTTGACCATAAGATCCTGGGTCTTTGTACCAATGGTTTGCAGAGAGGAGGGAAAAAAAAAATCAGTTCTTACAGTTTCACTTTGATTTTAAGAAGCATAACAAACTTTATAACATTAACCGAAACATAGTGCAGGGGAGGAAGAAATATTGCTCTACCCTCTAGGTTCTTCTGGATGGTCTAAGAATTAAATTGACATGACACTGAATAACAGGAGAAAATGAAACAATTTAATAACAAGTATACATGGGAGAAATCCAGGAAAACGGAGTAACTTGCCAAAATGGCTGAAGCCACCACCTTATACAATCTTCAGACAAAGGCAAAGGAAGATGTTGGGGGTAGTGGTTTGGGACTTCAAAGAAGAGGAAGGAAATTCCTGTGGAGATGGAAAAACAAATGTTTGGTAAACAGATGTTTGCCGTGCTTTGCAAAGGCAGTGAGACAAGGAGAGGACTTTGATCAAATGGGCCTTCCTAGGTGCCTCTCTGTCCACCACACCTATTTCATATTATACTATAGTTACTTATGGTGCAGCTCCTTCCTGAAATAGGCCTTCTATCTTAAATTCTTTGAGGCGGTTAAGAGGAAGTTCAAAGTTTCTTGTTGAGTCTTTTATTCTTAAACATACTTCCTCTGCTCTGAAATGTCTCCTCCATTCACTGCATGTCTATATTTTGTCCATTAGCTAAGGTCCAGCTCTGCCAGGAGGGCTCCTCTAGCTTGGAGTTTATATGCCTTTGAATACCCGTAACAAGTAATTATTCATGTGCCTGGCACATTGCTAGATCCTGGCCTTAATCTCTGAACAACACGGCGATTTCTCCAGCTTCCAGAGAGTTTGTCATAAAGCAAATATTAAACAAATTATTGTATTAATAATTACTTAAACTAGAAATAAATATCTGTGATATTTACTTTGATTGCTATCTCAACCTGTGGAGATTTTGGTTGTTTTCATTTTGTGATCATCCTAAAGGCTTAACTTCTACTAAAAATGTGGTTCTTTTTTGGTGAATCTTTTGGTTTTGTTTATATGTTTTATCATTTCATTAAAAAAAAATCCATGTGCCTTTTGTACCTCTACTGCTATTTTCCTTCTTTATTTTCCTCTAAGCTATACTTTTCATATCTGTGTGTATGTTATTGAGGATGGCATTCTTCAAAAATGATTCCTCTGTAATTACATCATTGTATTGCCCTAAATTATTCATGCAGTTCTTTTGAAGTTTTTTTCCCCATGAGAGCTTTGTATATCTCACCAAGCCTAGGTTTCAAGTGATCTTCAAATTATAGAGTTATTTTCATTTAAAATCTGGTGTTTATATATTTACCTTCTAGTTCTAAGAGGATTTCAAAAATAAATACAATGCTATACTATCATCTAAGGTTATAGAATATTATTTCCATTTTTTGTGGGTTGAGAAATTTTATCTGCTTCAAATCCAAGTTTTGTATTATTTCTATTACAAATGTCTTTTCTCAGAATCAACTTATTATCCTGTTAAATTGATTCTTTCTATAGCTAAGATAACCTTTATTTGTCCATATGCTTTCTTTTCAAGTCAAAATTTCATGTTGCAGATGGACTTTTGAACAATACAAACAACACTTTTTTGCCTTAGTTACTCAACTTTTCTCACATTGTTAATATGAATTAGAGAATGGATTTCTGTGGAAAGGTAAGTATTAGGAGCAATGAAGAAAAGCAAGGTTGGCCATTGAAGCAGCTAGAGCCTCACAAAGGCTTGTGGATGGGAATTTAATGGTATGAGGAAAAAATTTTAAACCAATCCAGTAATATAGAGCCTTGCCCCCTTTCAGCAGAGAAAGAAACTCTATGAGAAAACAATGATGGGGGAAGGCTAAATAGCTCAGTCACTTACTTGGAAATGTATTTATTCATGTGGATAAAGGTAATTTTTAAGTGAGAATGTGTATCAGAGAGCACCTCCCTTTAGATGAGTCTCCAAAGTGGTTAATATTTACTCCTATTAATAAATAAAGTTGCTTGAAAAGAAAAGTAGCTGCAATCATTCAGCTGCTATGGTTATACTGGGTAAAGAGAAGAGGGGACATTATTTAACTAGAACGAATACAATAACCATAAAATAGTCAGAAAATTAGGATTAAAAATGCCCATGCACAATGTATTCATGCAAACAAGATGCTAGAGAAAATGCAAAGTTAATCTAAAAAAGTCATTGGAAAAGGTGATTTTTGAAGTATTCTTTCTGAACTCAAGAAATAAGTATGGATAAGAGGATGATCCCTTTAATGCAGGGTTTCTCAACACAGCATTGTTGACCTTTTGGACCGGTTAGTTCTTTGTTGTGGGGACTGCCCTGTGCACTGTAGGATGTTTAGCAGCATCCCTGGTCTTTACCCATAAAATGCTAGTAGCATCACCAGCCCCCAAGTTGTGATAACCAAATGTCTCCAGAAGTCGCCAAATGTTCCCTTGGATGGGGTTAGGCGGAGATAAATTGCTCACTGTTGAGAACTATTGCTTTAATGCAATATTCAAATTTTAAAAAATCAAAACAAACCAGCTTCCTGTTCACGGTATTGATTTTACTTAAAACAAACAAACAAAAGCTCAGACATTGTCTATGGTTTTAAAGTCTGCCAGGGAGATACTATCCTTCATCTGTGGTGCAGCGATTGAAGCTGGAGTCCAAGTGTTAGGCATTCAACGCATATTTTACAAATGAAAGAGTTGATAGCTGTGGGAAGGAGTCCTATGCTGTTTGTCTTTATCAGCTGCAGCAAAGATAAATGTCTCAGCAATCCAGTTTTAAGGAAATCTGTCTACTTGAAATTATCCCTATTATCTTCCTTAAAAAGTTCCTATTGAAAACAACAGCTAAAAAAACAAAAATGAAAGGTACAACACAACCAAAAAATACTGCTGAAGCTTCCTGGAGCTTCTCAGCCCTGGTGAGGACAGCTTTTGTTGTTCTGGTCTTGGCTGTCAGCTTTCTCTCAGCCCCCTGTTCTTCTGTGGGGTGGGATATTCCAGTTATTCTGGCTTCGATCTTGTCCCAGAACTGCTGCTCCATAGACCTGTTAAACGTCAAGCCAGATGTTGCCATAAAACAGGTTATCTGTTCTGTCTAGCCGCTCTCCTCAGTGGCCTGAACTGAATGTGTAGGGCAATTGTTTCTCTAGACTTTTTTGATCAATCATGTATGATTATAAATTTGTAAGAGTTTTTTATTCACTCTAGTATATAAACAGTTATTTAGAAATTATATACCGTTGACACAAATAATCCATAATCAAGATAGAAATCAAAATTTGGGGTGAGTATATTATGAGCCAGATCTGAGGAGTATAGCCTCTGGGTTGAGGGGGGGCTTCCTCTCCAAGGACGGAGGCATACCCCCAAAGAAGCGGAGTGTACAGGATGGTTATATACCATCTCGGAACAAAGATTATACATCATATATGACAGGAATGTCCCTTTTACTACTGTCACGAGATGCTTAGCTGGCACAGCAGGTCAGTGGTCACAAGGTGAGCACAGCAGGTCAGTATTAATCCTTAGTTTCTAGGAAGAGATGCTTATCCTTAAGGAAAGGCTGATATGGGGATAAGTTACATCCCTATCTTTAATGGCATCATTCTTCTCTTTGGGTCATTGTAAATGTTTAAAGCTGATGTACAATGCGTACTTAACAGGCCCTGATGGAAAAACAAGTTCAGGCTGAATTAGTTTTAAACCAAGTAGTTTCCTCATATACTCCAATATATCCTGTTGTTTTTCATTTATTCACCAATACCAATATTGTTTTACTAATATAATATGCATATCATAAAGCATACAGAAATAGGTATTAATACAGAATAGAATGAATATAATATTGTATAAGATATATTTTAATTTTTAATGGTACAAAATTTTTTGATCTCACTAAAAATATTATTCATCCTATTTTAGTGAGAGCAATGTGACTCAATATTTATCTTTGGAAAATCTTGTTTAAATCTTTTGAGATAAAACAATTCAAAAATCTAGCTGAAGTTCAGTTTATTTGATATATGATTCATAATGACCATCATTGAAAAACATATATCACAATGACACAATGTATAAAATAGAAAATATATACTTGGGACAAATTTGCCATTATTGATAGTCAATATAAATCTATATAGGAAATAATATTTTTAATATTTTAAATTTTTGGTTAATTTTGTCAAATCTAATTAGTTTGCCATTATTGTTACCGACTATTGTGGCTGAGAAAGAGCTTATACCAAAAGTAAAAATTATCAGTATTATTTTAAATTCTTGTTTTCTTTTCAAGAATTTATTTAAGCCATATCTTCATTTTCTGAGAATTAGTTTTAGTTAAAACTAGATAATATAATCCATAAATACACTTAACTGGCAACAAGTACATTTTAATGCTTTGCAAAAGATGGAAAACAGGTGAGGACACTGGCTTATATCTCTGTATTGTGGAACTTGTAATTTTTCTTGAAGATACCGTACGTACTCTAGCTGATGCTGGAGGGCATGAAAATCAATCTACATATTAAATATTAGTAAAACCCAATTGTCGTGTATTAGGTTAAAAAGAATGGAAGTGGAAGTGAACCATGATTTTCCTGCACATCTGTTGGTAGTTTTGCCTTTTCCTTAGAGTTGTGTATCTTCCTTAAGCCTACGGATTTATGGATTGTTCCTCTTCCTAAGCCTTCTGGTTGTAACTTTACTCCTTTAATGAAATACAAATATTTTCCAGATCCTGTAAGCAGTTAAATTGTTCTTTTATTGTGACTTAACAAAGTTTTCTGTGCCTCAGGTTCCAAACATAAAATATACAAAGGCGGAACAAGACTCCACAAGGACATAACATTTTGGCTATTAATTAGACACTGAGAAGACAAGAGTGGAAAACGTTCTCTTGCTGTGAATGAATTCAGCAGTTTGTTTGTCAAGATTCTTATGGCCTGGAATTATAAAATTATTTTATTGATAAACCATGTAAGAATTTTAAATGCTCAATTAGCAGCAATTACATACCAGAGCAATTCAGAAGAATGGGCTATAAATTACACTGTTTTATGTCCTCAAGAAAATTGCAAAATCAATATGTCCTGCTATATCTTTCTGTTTTCCAACATCATTGCCAACGGCCATCAGGTCACATCAGTCTGAAGGCAATTGATTATACAAGTCCCAAAATTGCCAAAGTATTTAACCCCAGACCCAGTTAAACTCAACCCATCTAAGTTTGTACACTTACAGAGATACAGAAGCCAGAAGATTTGGGTATGTTGGAGCAGAGGGGTTACAAATGGAGGAAAACACAGTTAGCCAAATTAAAAAGGGACAAACATATATGGAAGCAAGTCACACAGAAAATAAAATTCATAAAATTCTCACAGAACTATGTTGTTGAGGCCATCTGGTTACTTCATTGTAAAGAAATAACAATATGTTCAGATTTATATTCTTCTAATTAACGTGAGCTTGGATTGCAGAGCCAGAAGTTCTAGATGACAATTCATAAGTACTTTTGGGAATGAATTAATATTTTTACATTTTTGTGTAGTCATCTTTGCTGAGAAGGCTTACGGATATGTTATAGAACTTGTCTAATTTTTGTTTTCTATTTAAAGAATTTCTTTCTTGAGAAACAATCTTAAAAACAAAACTAACTGTGTTTCCACAGACATCTATATTGAATGCTTCTCTACTGTATAATGTCTGCCCACTTCCCATCTTTATCAAGCAAATTTGTGCTCGTCATTAAGATGGGTCTCATATTTCTCTAGGAATACTTTCAAGGATCTTACTTTGCTCCCTCTACTGACAGTTTTAAGTGTTCCTTCTTTAGAACCTCTTCGGCCCTGTGCCTATCCCAACATGCACCTCTGACCATTGTCATGTTGAGCTTCAGCTATATTGGAGCTTGAGGCAGAAGGAAAAATCAGTAATAGTGACTTTACTTTATTTAAAATTTTGATGTGTTGTTCATCATGGGGTTTTCGCATCAGTTTTGGTTTTTAAAATATGATTCACTTTTATTACTAACATTTTTTTGGCATCCTCTTCAATTTTATGACTGAAGCAAGTGTTTCACCAGCCTCTCTGGTCCCGCCATGCTTTGTGTAATGATTCGCTCTTATCTTTCTCTATGCCTGTCTCCCTTGTATAGACTGTGGACCTTCTGAGAGCAATGGCCAAGTGTTTCCATCTTTGAACGACCAGCACCTGGCACAGCATTAGTGTTCTGTAAGTGTGCAGTAACACTTATTGAATATAGATTAGATAAACATGCATGTCTTTAAACCCTATGTGTGCTTTTAAAACATCATTCTTCATGAGTCCATTTGGTTTCAAATCTAATTTTTAAAACCAAGAAAGATAGTCATCATATACCCATGACTTGTAAGGATAGTGTTAATTCTAATATTTTTTTTTAAAATTCCATGTGCTATGACATCACACTCAATCCATGTTGACTTCCTTTGTTAGGGAAAATTGTAAACTTTCCCCTAATTGCTCTCCCATAACTTGTATTTTTTTCAATATTTGCTAGCTTTTTGTCTGATTTAACTGAGTTTTACTCTAAATGAGCTGCTTCCAGGTGTCATTAGCACTTGCTCTAAATCCCAATAAGGTGTGTACTAGGGCATAGAGTTGGGCCACAGGCGGGATGGGGGAATGGTGGCCTTATAAAGAGGCAGCAGAGGTGACAGATAATGGCAGGCTTGTGTCTAGAGATAGAAAAGAAATGGATTAAATTGGCTTCTGAAAATGAAGGGCTCAGGAGCATAAAATGAAATAAAATAGGTGTACTTGTAATTGGAATTTTTTATTTTATTATTCTAGGTACTCAAAATAAGAAGGTTTAATACTTAATTTGGAAGAACTCTGTTTTAGCATACAGCTTACAGTATAAGTTCTATACTCATTAACAAAAGTGGTGAGTATAATTTCAAAAATCAAACATTTGGTAAAAAATTGGTTAAATAGGTTTATACTAATACATTCATTTCCTGGGATAGTTTAATAGACGATGACATTCATGCTTCCAGCTGCCCTTCCTTTGAGCTTAACTCAAGGAGAGAGACTTCACTGGCATAATGCTGTCTAAAGTTTTGCACATGAAATGAAACTAAGGAAGAGTAAATGCTGTTGTAGGCCAAATCTTATCTTTTTTGAGATAAATGAACACAATAATTCTGAGTCTCCTCCTAATTCTCGATTTGTTATTTCTGTCTTATAATTTTTGCTTCAACACAGCAGTGAAAATCTGTATCACAATATCATTATCATTAATATGTATATGTTAAAATATAAAATATATGCTATAATATATAATATCATTGTCATCATCATCATAACTATTTCCTATGTGGTAGGTGCTGGTCTAACATATATTGTACATATAGGGATACGTAGTGAAGGGCAAAGCTAGGATTTAGATCCAAGGCAACATAGTGATTAAGAATACGGGATATTCCCTTAGAATTGCCTCATCTTTTTGAGAATTTATTTCGCTTTGCAGTCTGATGAGTGTGACGAAATGTGAACCTATCATTACAACACTCCTGGCCAATAGTCATCTTTCTTTCCTCTGAGGAATCCATTTATTGATAAGAAATCAATTATCTTCTGAAGAAGAAAATTCCGTCTTTAATATTTTTAATCATATGAAAGTTCTTCCTTATAGAGACCTGCATCTGTTTTCTTCTAACCTATTCTTGTTGACCTAAGACTTTCCCTTTTCAGATCAAAGAAAACACTCTAAAATCTTGTTTGTATCTCAGAGCTTCAATTATGAGAATTTAGCTATTATTGACCGTTCCTTTCCATCTTCCATTCTTTGTTAAACATTTCTAGATCTTTTATCTCTTCTTCAAATGACACAATGTCACATTGCTTTCCATTTTTAGTCTTTTCTTGATATTATCTTATTTTGCAATATTCTTAATCTTTTGGTCAAGATGAACACTACACTATATTTGCAATCTGACCACAGGAAGCCATGCATTTGGAAACGCAGTAGTCTAGATACCGAAAGTCTGGGTTATCCCAAACTGGTTTGCCTTCCTCTTACCACATTTCAGTTTCATTTTAGTTGAGTCCTGCATTATTTTCATAGTTTATAACTGCACTTAACAGGGAGAAATAAGTCCACATGATTTTGTCCAGTCTAGACGTCCCAATAGACTTTTAACTTTCCCTACTTTAAGCCATATAAAGATTAAAATTAAAAATTTTAATTAAAATCCAGGCTGTACCTCTCCTGATTTAACATTCCTAATTCATCCCCATTGCCTATAGGATAAGCTACAAACTCCTTAGAAGGACCTACAAAGTTTTGTTTGGATCTGATCTCTGCCAACCTCAGAAGCCTGATCACTCCCATAAGCATCTTGCGCTTGAGCTTTGCATAGTATTTGCAGTACCCTGAAATGACATGGTCATTCTTTACTCTACATTTGTATATGCTAGATTCTTCCTCTTAAATACTCCTCCCTTCTATATCAAGGGCAGGCTCCATTTAGGAAAACACGCTTGTAATTTAAAGTAGAGAAATTTTAACAAAGGGAACCACACACAAATATTCGAGAAGCTGAAAGAGTAGAAATGAAAGGTGAACTGATTAAGAAATTAGTAACGATAGGAAACACCACTTGGGGAACCAAAGGAGGAGTGTTTCGAGGAAAAGCAGGCCATTTCACTTAGTAACAAAGTCACCTAAATAAAATTTAATAACTGGTCGTGTTACTGAGTGAAAGTCTTTTTAAATTTACTTGTTTCTTATAATATTTAGTTTAACTTGACCAGTTTCACATTTTTTAATGGCTGCGTTTCACAGAATATTTTTATTTTTCTTAGTTCTAGGTCTTTCTTATTGTGGCTAAAGATTGAGAAGTGGAGAGGGAAGGAGACTGTGTGCCTTAAAAATATATTCATAGAATATATGATCTTGAATATTAATTGTTCTTGTTAATATAATCACCATTAATATGTGATTTATCATAAAATAAAGGATAATTAAAAATTATTTATATCTGTTTATATATCTTAAATAATTATTTATATATTATTTACATATATATGATATTTATATATATCCAATAAGATACTGCCACATGTTTCATGAATACATTTTTGAACCATAGTCTACTTGAATCTATTTAGCAAATATATTTTTCTTAGAAGTATATTCTTCTTATAAAATTCCTCAAGAATAATATATTTATGAAAAATACATCAAAGAATTGCCACCAAGAGTTAATTCTGGTGATGTTTGATGAGGGATCACATTGATGAATATTGAATAGTGACAATATTGGAATAGAATTCCAAGTTATTCATAATTTATGGAGATCACTGAGTCTTTATGGGGCCAGATGGTGCTTTTTGACTGCTGGTATTAACGTATTTGTAAAGAACTTTTGATTTGACTTGGATAGGCACTTCATTACACCCGATCGTTCCTACATCAGTAGGGCAGCTTTGAAGCACATGTTTATGATAATCTTCTCATGGGTGTTATGCAACCAGAAACTTGGCACAAGCCTCACAGATAGGATGGAGGTAGACAGGGTCTATCACCAAGAGACATAGGCGGATATGCTAGCAGAAATATCTATAACTAGATCAAGAATCATAGAACAGCTATGATGGTGGCAGGGACTCACGTTCAGCATCATCGAGTCATTCCTACGATGAGGACAGCAGATCATGGTCATCCAATAGCTGAAACCGCAGAATAGTACTACTCAACAGGTCACAAACCCCAGCCAGGCTCAGACGCCGCGGTGATCCTGGCAATCATCTAATTTAGAAAGGACAGTAAAATTTCAATGTCACTGAAGGATTTTCTAAGAGTTTCAGCCACAGCAGAGTTGGTGAAAACATATTTAAAAAAAAACCCACTCTAATCATAGTAACTTAAATTATGGCTACATCATCTTCCTTTAGAGGCCAAGGGTATGTCCCAGGGAGCAGAGGTGGGGCAAGAACCTGGGTCTGGTAAGCAACTACTGCATAGTCCATGACAACTGAGGGATATTGCAACACAAAGAAGGAGAGGGTGTTGTACAAAGCTTTAGGTGTTTTCTTGTTTTCTGGACAATAATGATTGCAGCTCAACGACAGCATGAGCAGCTTGCCACTCTGCTTAGCTGGGTTGGGAGACAGGCACCAGGCAGAGCAGGAATCCTCCTCAAATATGAAGCCACAGAACACAACTTTCCAACTTCCTCTTCAAAACAATAAGAAAGGTCTGGTGCTTAATGTTGGGTTTTCTGGGAAATCTGAGGTTTAGAACAGAAAGATACTAAGTCCTGAATGTGAATGGACTATATCACTCCTTAAAAATAGAGAATGAGCAAAGAAATACATACATACATACAGTAAGTCGTGGGTCAATCCCAAGGGATTGTAGAAATCAACTAATTCAATTCCTCTATTCATCAGTAAGAGGTTTATTTTATCTACTAAAATCATACTATTTATGTAATCTGCTCTATTAGATATTATTTCAGTAGTATTAGTGATGTTTTGAACATAACTTGCACATTGTGGTGTTTCATAAAATGACTGAATGAATGGATGAAAAACTGGGCCTTAGAGGTTGTACCATCTCACAGATCACATGATCTCCTTTCAGGTCTGCAGCTTTCTTAATCTTCTATCTTGGATTGAACCACAATAACATATTTCAAACACTAAAGTTAGATGGCTTATAATTGATCCCTGACAGATTCAGAAGATTCTAAAGAATATCTCAGTACTTCAAGACTCTATTAGAATCTTTAGCTGTCACAATTTAAAACTAAATAAAATAAAAAATAATAGATAAACCTGTGGTTAACTAAATATAATACATTTGGAGCATATTGTTTAGCCCACTTATTTTTAGATCCTCACTATTACCTAGGGAAGAAAAGAGACCTAGAGAACAGGTGGAATGAGCCAAAGAATCTTTCTAAACTCTATACCTCAACAGCTCTTTTTTTTTTTGGATCAGGAAGATTGACCCTGAGCTAATATCTGTGCCAGTCCTCCCTATTTTGTTTGTGGAATGCCGCCACAGCATGGTGTGATAAGCAGTGTGTAGTTCTGCCCCCAGGATCCGAACCAGCAAGCCCTGGGCTGCCTAAGCAGAGCACGTGAACTTAACCACTGTGCCACCAGACCAGCCCCATTTCAACAATTCTCTGAATCTCACCTTAAAGTAATGCAGGCCAGAATGTTTCTGAAAGTTCAGAATCCTTTCCCCTGTGCTTTGAGTTCCTGTTATCAAGGCTGCTAGTTACCAATTACAAAGAAAATAAATCACACTTAGTTATTTAAACATAAAAAAGATCTTTGCAGCCTAGCGGCTTAGAGCTAAATAACACTACTATGCTAAATAACTAAGATGTTAAAAAAAAAAAGCCAAAGATCATTTATCTCCACTGCTGCCACTAAGGTGTCATTAATATTGAAAGGCCTAATATCAATAATAGAAATGTCTGCAGCACCAAGACCCAGGCCGCGTGGGAGAATTGGATTTTTGCAATTAAAATATCATGTGAGAGAAAAACTGAAGTGGGACTCTCCAGTGTCACTGGAAGAGCACACATGATAAATGTGAAGAAACAGAAGATCCTAAGCATAAGATTATGTGATTTACAATCCTGATGATATGACAAGCATACTTCTGACCTCAGTCTGTCGCTATGATTTTCAATCTTGGCAAATCCATTCATTTCATCAGTTGAGTGAGCGCAAAAAGAAACTTCTTCCTTCTTATCTTCATGTACAGTTTACATTCAACGTCATTTTACTGAGCTCCCAGGGTGCATAGAAGAGATTTACATTGATTCTAGATTGAATGGACTCTCAAGTCACTCAGACAATGATAGCCATCATCGTGTGGCTGCTAAATCATGGTGCCCAGGGATGGCGTTGTGATATACTGACCGGCCTGTGGGTTTTGCGTCTTCAGGAGCAGCGATGGTACTCTGGAAAATTAATACTAGCCACTTTACAGTTAATTCTCATTTGGTCCATATTTCTATGTACAGCACATTTGGATCTTTCTAAAGCTACTTTAAATAAAGTTCCTCCTATTTTAACAAGACAGAGCAAAAGCATCCTTGAATACATATTTTGTAAGAGTTGACAATTTATTAAGTGATCTGTTTTCCAAAATGCTTGAAAGGTATGACTAAGGTCTAATATAGGATATGCTTTTCTACTTATATGGAGAAGAAACCAGTGAATTTATAATCAAAGAAATAAAGATGACAGAAAAACTTTAAAATGGTTGGTTCTACGTTAATTCTTCTTTTTCATCAGAGCTATTATTTCTTATATTAGTTTCTAAATTCTATTCTGGTTGGCTTTCAAACTTACCTATTGACTGCAGTAACACTTTTTTCTTTGAGGAAGACTGGCCCTGAGCTAACATCTGTACCCATCTTCTTCTATCTTATACGTGGGACACCTGCCACAGCACGGCTTGATGAGTGGTGTGTAGGTCTGCACCTGAGATCCTAACCAGTGAATCCCGGGCTGCTGAACTGGAGCATGTGAACCTAACTGCTACGCTACCAGGCCTGCCCCTGCAGTAGCTCTTTTAACACTGTGGTTATAAGGTCAAACCGCTACTAAAATATTAACAGATGGCATAGTCACATTGCACCCAAGTACATAGTTAAGTATATAATTAAGATCTCCTCATCAGAAATGAGCATATATCATTTCCTGTAGTTGATCAGGTGAAGATTGTCCACCAAATTCAGTTGCACGGGGACCAAAATTGAGGAATTGTGTAGAGAACTCAAGCATATCTCCTCCCACCTTGGCCATATATGATTCTTCCAGTTACATATCGTGTGTAACAAATCACCCCAGACCTAGTGGCTTAAAAAAATTTTATTATTCCCAGAAATCTGCTACCTCTACTCAATTTTGCATCAGCAGGGATGACTCAAAGTCTAGAGTCTTCTTTTGTAAGCTTGCTCACTGACTTCTAACACATAGGTTAGAAAGACTCAAACAGCTGGGTGATGGAACAACAGAGGCTGTAAGATTTTAAAAGTTTTATTGTGAATGATGTCAACCATTTTCTTGAACAAAGGGAGAGCATAAAACTGAGAGTAGGCGGGGCTGGCCCCGTGGCCGAGTGGTTAAGTTCGCGGGCTCCGCTGCAGGCGGCCCAGTGTTTCGTCGGTTTGAATCCTGGGCGCGGACATGGCACTGCTCGTCAGACCACGCTGAGGCAGCATCCCACATGCCACAACTAGAGGAACCCACAACGAAGACTACACAACTATGTACCGGGGGGCTTTGGGGAGAAAAAGGAAAAAATAAAATCTTTAAAAAAAAAAAAAAAAAAACTGAGAGTGGGTACACCCGTGGGGCAGGGGCATCGCATTTGGAGTCTGAGGAAGAAAGCCCTAATTGAAGGCACTAACTACTTGGTGTTCTCTCTCCCCAGCTTTTCCAGTATTTGATTCAGAAAAATCTATTTCAAATAGAAATGTTCCACCAAAAAAACTAATAATGACTAGAAAAGAAATAACATAGAATGGAAAAACAAACATAATTCAAAAAATAGGATAAAAGACATAATAAACAAAATGAAAATAAACATATATCTGAAAAATTGCTTCATGGTTTAGAAGAAAATAAGATATTTCCATAATTCATACATTTCTTAGAGAAAATAAAACTGAATTAGCTCAAAAAACAGATATCATGTCATCATAATCATTCATTCGTTTCTTCAATAGATATTTGAGAATCTGCTATATGTTGTTAGACACGAGGTTGGAGAAGTGAACAAAATAGAGAAATCCTTTGCCTTCAAAGTGTTTATATAGGGGAGACAGAAATAACCAAATAAACTTATAATGCCCAATAGAGGAAAAAAAAATTAAGGGACTGTAAGAGTTTAAAAAGATAGGGAGAGTAAATTTAGATAGGCTAATCAGGAAGGCCTCATTGAGGGATGACTTTGAAGCTAAGATCCAAAATAAGCCAGAGAAAAAGTGTGGCAATTATCTGGGGAAAACTCACTCCTGATAGAGAGAGAAGAAAATGAAAGGTAAACAATGGGAAGTATAATGTTTATTTCTGCATGTCCTATGACTGACACCTCCTCTGTGCACATTGTAGCTACTAAATACATGCATGTTGGTGTATTTTGAGTAACGTTGTCGTAGCCTGCCTCGCATTACAGTCCTTCCCTAACCTGTAAACTGGGAAGAACCATGTTTTATTCATATTGAACCTTCAATGCTTGACACTAAATGTCAGTTCAATTAAAGTCCAACTAACACCAGCACTGGTATATTAAAATACACCATTTTCTAAATCGGAAGAAAGAAAGAGAAAAGCAGTTTCAGCCTTGAGATTGAAAAAAAGTCTTTCTACTTAGCTCCTCTCTGAGTAAATCAATAATTAGTTGCTTCTCCTGGGAGCACCATGTATTTCCTCTGTCCAGCCCACTTTAAAACTGGCTCTGGGTCCCTAAGAACCTCTCCCATTACTGCAGAAATACAGCTTAGCTGGCCCAGAAGGTCTGATATGTCCATGTAACAAGTTTAATCTTGGCACAATTTCCAAAGCAAGAACTGGAAGTTAGAGTGAGACTAAAACTGATTCTGTTCTTGAAGAATTTCTGAATTTTTGGTTTAGAAGGCACCGTGATTTTCTGGTATGGGTCTACATTTCAGCAAATTACAAAAGATTAGGGTTCCACTGTTAGACTTCTCCTAAACCAATGACAATCTCTCCTTTAATTCCCACTGCTCAGAGGTGAACAGTTGAGTAAATAATCTAGTGTTTTAGGCAGTCAGTATAGGAGAAGGAGACAACCAGGATTTTCCCTTATCATTAATCAATCTCCTCATCTTCTGGTGGAGGGATTTCTACCAGGTTAAACCTAGTTCTTTATCATTTCAGCCTTCTACCATCCACAGGACTCTGATTAATAATCAGACTCTGACAAACATATCTTTAATCCAAAATACAGCAGATTCTGTGAATTTCTTTTTCTCTCTTAAAGCAGGAATTCATATTTCTTACTAAAAAGAGAAAAGAAGGTATCAGAGAGAAAAAAATAATTGTACAATTTCATATATTCGTCTGATACTTTACAGAATCAGAATTCTAAATGAATATTACAAAGGGAGGTCAGATAGTTTAGCTTTGATACAAGAAACCATTTTAAAGTTCTAATTAGATGAAAAAGGAATATGGTTTTTTAAATTAAATTCTGCAATCACTTCAGTTTAAAATTTCCCTTCTGTTAAATAATAAAAAAACCTTATGCAGTGTGCTAATACTGACACTTTTTTATCTACTAGGTTCCAAACAACCACTGATTAAAATAATGAAATTTCATCATAAGAGGGAAATTTAATGAGTTCTCATGAACAATTAAACAGATTATTTGCATATTTTTAGCCTATTGGAGGAAGAAATACCAAGCAGGAAAGGCTTAGCAATAACTGCATGCTGAGAAGGAGGGGAAAGGGAAACGTTAATAACTTTGCTTTTCTCCAGAAGCCACGGACTACGTTTCAGGAGGCTTAGTGACACGCACACTGAGGGAAACTGCTCTGCCAGTCTTCTGTACGTAGGCAGGTGTTTATTGCAGGTGCTCCATCTTTGATATTTTTATCCCTCTAAGAAAAATTAGGCATACAGAGAAGACCCATGTCTGATTATGTTCACCGTAGTGTACATTACAGCAGTGAGAAGAGGGAAATCACACCCAAAGCAAAGCGTGAGAAACATTTGACCAGCTGTCTTTGGAGAGCCTATTTTATGACATTCACTCTCTGCCACCCAGTCTCTGGGACACAGAGCCATCACAAACATCTGTCCCTGAAGTCAAGGTGACAAAGGGAAGGAGCTGGAAAGAAGAGCTTTAGATGCAGAAATGATCAGCTGCTTACTGCCAAGTGACCTCGAATGAGCAATGTTTTCTCTGTATGTCTGTAGATTACACAAGCTCAAACTTTGTAATAACACCTACCTTTTAGGGCTGTGATGATGAGGGAAAATGTGTTTTTTAAGTACAGTTTCCTGTATGTAGAAGGCACTCCCTGCTTGGCAGCAAGGGCGCAAAACATTTAAACTAAACAAGCAGCACGTCATCAATGGGGAGGATACTCAGGTTAGTATCTAAAACGTGCGAAACAATATAATCAAGAGACATCTTTGATTCTGAAGACCAGCGATGATTTCTGTTACAAGTACACCTTCCATCTGCACCTTTAATTAACCCTGACACTGTATTCATATACTTCTTTCAACATGGAACAGACAAACTGAAAACACTGACACAAGCCCTGTCGCAGCTGCTTTCGCTGCCTCACGTTTCATTCCCTCAGCTCATTTTTTCATTCAGCCACAGCTCTGGTGGGCTGTGCTGACTCAGGTTGACATTGTCCCACCCAAAGCAATGTGCACAGCTCCCTGGTTTTTTGTGTCAGAGCTTTCTCAGGAGCCAGCGCAGACCTCTCGGACTACCCGAGCAAGGCCTGTAAATGCAAGACGAGAGGGGTAGGAGGGTGTAGTCAGTGTCTCAGGCAACCTTCAAGCAATGGGAATAGGAGCTCATAGATAAATTCCCCAGCCTCTTGTCCTTTGGAAGGAAAATTCTGGAAGGCATTCTTCATGCTTTGCAGAGGTCCCATCTGAACTGAGGCCCTGTTGCCTGCAGCAGGGACCACTGTAATGCGTAAGTGGCTTTTCATTCTTTTACTCTCTCTACTCCTTCCCCTTTTGGGCTCCCTGGCATCATCTGCTAGAGAAACTTCCCGTTTTAAGCGCTATTTTCAGGAGTGTCCACACTAAGAGCCTGTACAAAAACGGGATGAATGTCAGTGTAATTTAGACCTGGACACACTCAAAAGACACACACCTCCTAACTTTGATATATTATAATTTGAATAAAAAAGCAGGTATCAGGTGACCGCCCGGTGGCGCAGCCGTTAAGTTCGCACGTTCTGCTTCAGCGGCCTGGGGTTTATCAGTTCAGATTCCGGGTGTGGACATGGCACGGCTTGTCAAGCCATGCTGTGGTAGGCATCCCACATATAAAGTAGAGGAAGATGGGCACGGATGTTAGCTCAGGGCCAGTCTTCCTCAGCAAAAAGAGGAGGATGGCAGCAGATGTTAGCTCAGGGCTAATCTTCTTAACAAAAAAAAAAGCAGGTATCATTTTTCACAAGGTCTTTCATACAGTTGGAAAATAGATATGTGGTTGAAGGGGTGACAGACAGATTGTTAGGAGGAAAACACTTTGGAAGTAACGACATATAATGCAATTATGCAGTACCTCATATGCATTTTACTTGGTCTTATGTATACAGAGGTAGTGAACTCTTAAAAAGCATAAGAGATTAAAATGCAGAAGAGAATCTTAGTTGAAGATGCTTTTTCTGTTTTTTTTCCGATAATGCACTCAAAGATGAATTTTATATTTCAAGATGGAAAAAATGTAATTTCCTGGTATCTACACCATTAATACTAGACTTTTTAACCTTTCATTATCAAAAATTTCCCAGATCCATAGAAATACAGAGTAATATAATGAATCCCCACATAGCTATAACCCAGCTTCAACAACTGCCAGCGTTTTACTATGCTTATTTTATCCATTCCTTCACTTTTTTCTTGAGTATTTTAAAGCACCTCTAAGACATCATACCATTTCAACCAGAAATAGTTCAATATGCATCTCTGTCAAAAAAGGGCATTATTTTACATATGATGCCATTATCATGCCTAACAAAATTAACATTAATATCTTCATATAATTTAATATTCAGTCCTTAATAAATTCTTCACTTGTCTCAAAAATGTTATTTTATAGTTAGCTCATTTGAGTCAAGATCTAAAAATGTTTCTACATTATATTTGGTTGTTAAACTTCTTAAATATCTTATGATTTATTATAGTTCTTCTTCCACATTAAAAAAATAACTTTATTGAGGTATAATTAAGGTACAATAAAAGGCACAGATACTAAGTGTATTGTACCATGAGTTTTGATGAATTGTGTATGTTAATATAACCACCTCAATCAATATGTGGACTATTTTCATCACCCCAGAATGTTCTCTACTGCTCCATTGCCAATCACCACTCCACCTACCATGAAAACTGAGATAATCATTAATAAGATTTCTAACATCATAGCTTAGTTTGACTGTTCCAGAACTACGTATAAATAGAATCCTAAGATGTGTACTCTTTGATAACTGGTTTTTTTCTCTTAACATAACATTATTGAAATTTATCCGTGTTGTGGCTTGTATCAATATTCCTATTGGGGAATAGTATTCCATTAACTAAATATACCACCATTTGTTTATCCATTCATTCACATGTTGAATGGTTTCCATGTTTGACTATGATGAATAAAGCTTCTCTGAACGTTTTTGTACAGATTTTTTTGGACTAATGATAATATTTTTAAATTTCTCTTAGGTAATATCTGAAGAGGAATTCCTGGGTCTTACGGTACGTGTATGTTTTAACTGTATAAAAACATCACAGAACTGTTTTACGAAGTGCATGTAATCTTTTAAACTTCCACTAGCAATATATGAGAGTTCTTGCTGCTCAATATCATCAAATTCGATGTCTGAGTCTTCTCAAAGTTCAGAGCATTCTAATGGGGGTCTCATGATATCACATTCTATTTTAAATTTTTATTTCTACAGTGACAAATGATATTGACTTTTTTTTATGTGGTTATTGGTCATTCTTGTTTTCTTTTTTCTAAATTGTTGAATTCTTTTGTCTATTTTTATTATTTTTGAATTCTGATTAATATATTGTAGAAGTTGTTTATATATTCTTGATATAAGTCCTTTGCAAGATATCTGTTTTGCAAAAATTGTCACCCACTCTGTGCCTTGCCTGTTCATTTTCTTAATTTTTTTGAAGAGTAAATGTGTTAGACTTTGATGAAGTCCAATTTATCGTTTTTCTTTTTTAATTATAGTGCTTTTATTTACTGTCTTTAAAAAGTATTGCCTCCTGTCTGTTACAAACATATTCTCTTATAGTTTTATAGTGTCAGCTTTTATATTTAGATCTGTAATCTATCTCAAATTTTGAGTGCATCTGGTGTGAGATAGGAGTCATTGTTCTTTTTCTTTTTCAAATAGATATCCAGTTTCTCCAGAATCATTGGTTGAAAAGATGAACTTTTCTCCTACTGAATTAATTTATTGTCATTGTGAAAATCAATTGACTGTATATATCTGGATCTATTTCTGAATTTTCATTTCTCTTGCATTATCTATTTGTCTCCACATACCCCAACATTTAAACTGTCTTGGTTACTGCTACTTTATATTGATCATTGAAATCAGGTTGATTAATTTCTCAAGTTTTATCTTTTTCCTCTTTATCATTTACCTTCACATCTTTACAGCTCAATTTGGTCAGAATTGATGTCTGAATAACAATATTGAATTTTTCAATCCATGAACATGGAATATCAACTTATTTAGGTCTTCTTTTATTCATTTCACAATGTTCTGTAGTTTTTAGTGTTTGGGTCTCACATGTATTTCATTAACTTTATTCTTAAATGGTTAATGGTTTTTGCTACTATTGACAAATTATATATTTATAGTATTTTCTAATTAATTTTTGCTTATGTATAGAATTATAATTGAATTTTGTATATTGGGCTAGCGTACTGCAGTCTTGCTAAGTTCACTTATTAGTTCTAGTGGAGTTTTGTTTTGTTTTTGTACATTGCTTAGGATTTTCCAACATAAACAATCATGCCATTTGTATTTTTCATTGTTCTCTGATGTTATTAATATAAATGAGCAAAGAACAAAAACATCACATCATTGGTTAATCATTGTGAAGTAACTAAAGAATGTGGAGCATACACTTTTCTAAAGGTGTTTCTCATTCACAGCACTACACAGATATTGTCAGATTCTAAGTATAGAATAAAATGAGATTTTCATTGTCTTGGTGCTATTTGACACCAGGTAAATTCTCACCCCAAGTTTAGTTGTTTTGGATGGTATTTTAATCTTTCATATTTTCTATCTTATACCCAAAGAAATGCACAAAAATATTATTTTATTACCAACCAAGAAAAATGCGATAAGAACTGGCCAAGCACTTGTGTAAGGAGCAAAAGAACTTCCCAGCAATGCCATACTTGGACATGTTCACAGGATGTTGTAGCATACACTATGCATGATTGTTTGGTTGTCAGTAATTTCAACAGAGCTTTTTGCAGTGACAGAAGCAGAGTATCTCATTTGAAATTGTCAACAGCTACTAGAGAGACTTTCTTATTAGTTGTCAATTCAGATAAATATTGGGAAATAGAAAATTGGTCCTGCAGAAACTACAAAATTTCCCCCCTGCAAGCCATTGGATGATGTTGATAGGAATTGCTTTAAGTTGTAACAAATCCCAGCTATCAAACCCTTAAGTCAAAGAAATGCACACGCCCTGTGATCACTCAGATCAAGCTGTTCCTCTTATGAAGCATATATCCAGATGAATCTTGCTGCTGTGGAGTTCTGTCTTGATTACAAAATAAACCTCATTACAGTGTGTCCTCTATGCCCAATGGCCTAGCAAAAAGTATATGTAATATTCACTATTAACCTTCCTGTCATTTGAAAAGATGACATTGATGTGGCATTGAAGAATTTTAGGATCCAGAAAGGAAAACAAAGACAACATTTCAAACATTTCAAACTGCTCTGGAGTTTTTTGTTCCTTCGTGATATTATTTCTGACTATTCTCAACTTTCAGGTATGTGCAAGGGAGACATACATCCAAAGATGCAAATTTTACTATGTCACATTGTGAGTAACAGTAAATTATGAGTAATATCTGCTGCCCACCTGATGTGGAGAGATATGTAAGCAGTTAGCATCTAGAAATGAAAAAGGAAAAATATCCTTTTATTCCAGTTCTGGAGGAAGTAAAATAAGACAGGAATTGTGTGAATTATCTTTTGAAGCCGTATTATAGTTATCATTATTGATAATGGTAAAGCAAACAAAGAGTTACTAAATCATTTCTTTTCTCTCAGGAGGAACACTTTTTGTAGTGCTTGTTATATGATAAAACAGCAGATGTATGATGAATGGAAAAATGATTAATAACTGGGCTAATATGCAAGATACGTGGAGTCTGCCCCTAACATTTTTTTCATATGTATGAGAGATGAGGTTTATCTAAGTTATAAAGACTGAATAAATAGAATGAACACTCGTCTACACACTGCCCAGCTTAATAAACAGAACATTAGTAATAATTTATGAGCTTCCTGTGAGCTCTTTGTGATTCCATTACCTTGCCTCTCCTCCTGCATTGTAGGTTTATCCTTCTCTTGCTATAGACTAATAATCTATTTCTAAAACTGCATTACTCAATTTTTAAGTGCTTTTGAACTTTATAAAAGTATTAGTCTTGCTGTGAACGGTTCTTCTGCACAATTTGTCAAAGGATTTTGTGAGATTTATTTTTATACATGTAGCTGTATTTAACTCGTTACTGTTGCATTGTATTCCATCACATGAACATACGACAATTCATTTATCCCCCTTCTTCAGGGGACATTTGAGTTGTTTCCAGTTTCTTACTACTACGAAAGATGCTATTAATATTCTGATATATTTCTCCTGTAGAGCAAGTGCAAGAGTTTCACTAGGCGATGTATTTAGGAGTAGAATTTTTTCATCATTTTTAACTTTACTGGAACATCCCAAAAGTGTCAGAAATTGTTGCTCCAGTTTACATTCCAACCAGAAGCATACAATGACCTCTTGGCTCCACATACTTCGGTATTGTCACTCTTTTAAAATCTTGCCTACCTAAAGATAAGAAATAGTGCATTGTTTTTCAATTTGCATTTTGCTGATTGCCTTTTGACTATTGGAAGTAAAGCTGCTATGTACATTGGTGCACCTTTGCTTGATATTTGAATGTAAACTACCTGGAATAAATTCTATTTGGTCATAATGTAATACTTTTAAAATATATTAGATATAGTACACTAGTGTTGTGTTAAGGAATTTTGGATCTGTATTTATGAAGATATTGGTTGGTGATTTTCTCTTTTGTCATGTAATTTTCATCAGCTTTTGGTTTTAGAGATTTGTTGGCCTCATAAAACAAATTAGTCTGGGGCTGGCTCAGTGGCTGAGTGGTTAAGTTCGTGTGCTCTGCTGCGGCGCCCAGGTTCAGATCCTGGGTGCGGACATGGCACTGCTCGTCAGGCCATGTTGAGGTGGCGTCCCACATCCCACAACTAGAAGGACCTGCAACTAAGATATACAACTGTGTACGGGGGGGTTTGGGGAGATAAAGCAGAAAAAAAAAAAAAAGATTGGTAACAGTTGTTAGCCCAGGTGCCAATCTTTTAAAAAAAAAAACAAATTAGTCTTAGCCAATGATCCCTATTCTTCTACTGTCTGAAAACTTTGTTATTTCTTCCTTGAATGCTTGATGGATTTTACCATATGGATCTTGAGTTTTCTTACTGGAAAGATTTTTGATAAGCAATTTAATTTTTAAATATGTACTATGCTTGAGGATTCTTTATTTCTTCTTGTGGCAATTTTGAAAAGTTGGATTTTTCAAGAAAATTTGTCCATTTCCTATCAATTTTAAAATTTGTTGCCATGAAGTTTTTCAAGGTATTCTTTCGTTATCCTTTTTTTTTTTTTTTTTAAGATTTTCCTTTTTTCCCCCCAAAGCCCCCTGGTACATAGTTGTATATTCTTCGTCATGGGTCCATCTAGTTGTTGCATGTGGGACGCTGCCTCAGCGTGGTCTGATGAGCAGTGCCAAGTCCGCGCCCAGGATTCGAACCAACAAAACACTGGGCCGCCTGCAGCAGAGCGCGCGAACTTAACCACTCGGCCACGGGGCCAGCCCCTCTTTCGTTATCCTTTTAATGTCTGTATGGTCTATGGTGATAACTCCTTTTTTATTGCTGATTTGGTCATTTATACCCTTTTTTTCCTTGATCAGGATAGCTACAGGGTTTGTTTATTTTATTTTTATTTTCAAAGAACTACTTTTTGGCTCAATTGATATTTTCTATTGTCTCCCCTTTTTTATTTAATTAATTTCTTCTCTTTATTATTTTCTTATTTCTATATACTTTCAAGACTTTGCTTCTCTCTTAAACTTTCCCAAAGCAGAACCTGAGGGGATTGGTGTTAAATCTTTTTTCTTTTCTAATATAAGAAATTTCTAAATTAAGTTTCCCTTTAACCAATGCTTTAGCTGTATCTCACCAATTTTGATATGTTATAATTTTTTTGTTACTTACTTCAAAATACCTCTTAATTTCCCTTAAGATTTTATCTTTTTCTCTTGCATAATTTTAAAATATGCTGTTTAATTTCCCAGTCCTGTGGGTTTCCCTGGATATTTTACTATTATTAAAACTAAAATTTGCATGATTTTAACTATTTTAAATTTATTGAGACATTTTATTACCTGGTATATATTTCTTTTTAAGAATATACGTATTAAGAATATATTCTTTTTAAGAATGTGTGAGAATTTCTTTTTAAAGAATGCACCATGTGCACTTGAAAAGTGTTTATTCTGAGGTTGTTGGATGTAATATTCTATAAATTCCTATTAGATCAATGTGTTTAGAGCTATTTTTTT
Organism: Equus caballus; assembly: GCF_041296265.1. Taxonomy (NCBI): domain Eukaryota; kingdom Metazoa; phylum Chordata; class Mammalia; order Perissodactyla; family Equidae; genus Equus; species Equus caballus. Next base: position 85,899,157 of record NC_091691.1, read on the forward strand.
TTTTGCTGATTTTCTTCTATTATCAATTGCTGAGAGAATAGTGATAAAATCAACAATAAGTGTGGGATTTTCTATTTCACCTTTTAGTTCTATCCATTTCTGTTTCACGTATTTTGACTCTTTGTTATTATGATCATATGTTTATAATTGTTACATTTTCTTGATGAATGATCCCTTTTATTATTATAAAAGATTCCTCTTTACATTCCAGTCATATGTCTTACCTTTAAGTCTTTTTCATCAGATATTAAAATAGCTACCCAGTCTTCTTATGCTATTTTTGTGGCATATCTCTTTACGTACACTTGCTTTCAAACTCTCTATATCTTTATTTAGAGTGTGTCTTTTGTGGAAGGCATATCGTAAGGCTTGTTTTTTATCCACTCAACCAATCTTCGTCTTTTAACTGGAATGTTTAGACTATTATTATTTCATGAGTTTATTGATATGGGTGGATTTAGGTCCACCATTTTGTTATTTATTTTCTGTTTGTCTCCTCTGTGTTTTTGTTTCTCCAATTCTTATTTCCTAGCTTCTTTGAGACTCCTTGAATTCATTTTTGCTTGTTTTTTTCTCTTTTAATTTATCTATTTACTTTTGGACTGTATCAATTTGTATTATTTTTTGGTAGCTGCTCTAGGGATTAAGATGTACAAACCAACGTTCCACATCCACTTAAAGTTAGTATTGTTTTACTTTATATAAAACATAAAAACCTTGGAACGGTACAGATCACTTTTGACACCCTCTAGTGAACTTTATGTCATAGCTGCCATATGTATTAAGTCTGCGCCCACTGGAAACCCCATACGTTGTTATCCCATCATACATACATTGAAAGCAGTCATAGATATTTTAAGAACTTACACAGATAACATTACCAACATATTTGCCATTTCTATTTGCTCCTCCATCATTCCTGTTCATGCACACTTCTCTCTGGTGTTATTTCCCCTCAACCTAAAGAACTTTCTGTTTCATTTCTTGTAGGTCAGATTTGTGGGCAAAAATTCCTTTTGTTTTCCTTCATCTGAAAATGTCTATATTTTTGTCTTATTGCTGAAGAATGTTTTTACTGGAGTAGGATTGTATGTTGAAAATCTCATCTTTCAGCACTTTAAGAATATCATTTAATTTCTGGCTTCTATGGTTTCTGAGGAAAATTCCAACGATTCAAATCATTTTCTCCTGTGTCTAAGGTGTTATGTTTATTCTCTACCTAACTCAATTTTTTATTATTTGTTTGTTTTAAAGTTTTATTGAGATGGATCTCAGCATGATTTTCTTTGAGTTTATTCTATTTAGTTTTTGTTGAGCTTCTTGATCCTGTAACTATAGGTCTTTCACAATATGTGGTAAGATAATATTTTTTTGCTCAAAATTCTTTTTCCTTTCTTTTGGGGGGCTCCAAGTACACATCTATTAAACCTTTGATATTATCCCACAATTCTTGAGCTCTATGTCTTTTCCCATGAATCTCTGATTATTTTTTAATATTTTTCTCTCTTTGGCAGGGATAAATTTTTAAACCTATCATCAAATTCACTCATTCTTTCCTCTGTCATGTCCATTCTGCTAATGAGCCCATGTAGTGAACATTTTAACTCAGATATTGTACATTTATGGTTAATTTCCACTTAGCTATTGTATATAGTTTTTCTTTCTCTTTTATTTCTGTGTTTTCCTTTATCTCATGGAAGATTGTTATAATTGCTGCTTTAAAGCCTTTTCTGATAATCAAAACATATCAGTCATTTCAATGTAAGCATTTCTTCATCGATTGTCTTTTACTGTGAGAATTAGCAATACATTTTCCTGATCCTTTGTATGTCTATTATGTCAACTATATTGTATAGATTCTGGCTCTTGTTATAGTCTTCTGGAGAATGTTGAGGTTTCTATTTTACCAAGTAATCAACGCAGTTAGGTTCAGACCACAAATTTGTTTGCTTGTTTTTGTCCTTTTGTGCAGTGCTTTAAAGCTCAGTTCATTTCACCAAGCCTTTGTTCTACTAGTTTGGAGCTTCCCCATTCATGTGTAGATCTGCTGTGGATCTGAGCCCTTGGTAGACTCACATACAAAATTACAAGATCCCTTTCTCTGCCTCCTTCTGTGCTGGCATTGCCCCACACACTGTCTGGTCCCAAAGGGCTTCTTTTCCTCCTTCCTGTGTCCAGAATGATCCTTTGTTTTTCTCAGGTTTTTAGCCACATGCTTCATCACCACTGCCAACCTTCTCTATTACTGGAGCTCAACTCACACTAGAGCAAATTGATGTGACAATTATAACCTCACCCACATACAATTGATTCTACTAGTTTTGACACCCCTCTAAATTATGTCTATTTTTGTTTAATTTTCAGAGTCCTCAAATAGTTATTTTTCATATTTTGCTTAGAATTTTTAGTTATAATCAGCTGGAAGGGTGGATTGCGGTAGGTGTAAGCCTCCTTAGTGGAACTGGAGCTCTTGATCTCTGCTTCGTATGCAATGTTATTACCAGTACCCTACTTTCCCTCTCTTTAAAAAAAAGTCTTTAGAAAAACAGCCTCAGTAACAAAGAGGAGTTATCATTACAATCCTTCAGTCATGAAAGGAATAATAACAGAATATTTAGAACAATTTTATGTCAAAAGAATTGAGAACTTAGTTGAAATGAAAAAGCTTCCTTGAAAAACACAACCTGCTAAAATTGATACAAGATTAAAGAAAATCTAAACAGCTCTATATTTACTAAATAAAATTAGGGTTATGTTTAAAACTTTGCCATAAAAAAACGCCAGACCCATTTAGTTTCATTGGTAAATTCAATCAAACTTCAAAGGCGTAATGACAGCAGCATTACACAAACTCTTTCAATAAATAGAGACGGGGGAAACCAGTATAATCCTAACATACAACTCTATCAAAGACAATAAAAAGACAGAGAAAAAGTTACAAATATCCCTTCACAAACATAGATGTAAAATTAACTTAATGAAATATTAGCAATACATAAAAAATTATATAAAGTTTATCACAAAAGTATGTGGTATTTGAAAATCAATTCATACAATTTACCATATCAACAAATTAAAAAATGAAAACCATGTGATCGTCTCAAACTACACAGAAAATGCATTTGACAAAATTCAACATACATTTGGGGTAAAAACCCCAAAATATTACTAACAGAAGAGAATATTCTCAAATAGGTAAAGTTTATCTACAAAAAGTCCTACAGTGAAAATCATACTTAAAAGGGAGGTACAGGATGGCTTTCCCCAAGTTCAAGACCAACAACAACAACAAAAAGATGCCATTGCTCACCATTTTTATTGATTATTTTACTGGAAGTTCTAGCCATTGTATCAAGGATAGAAAAGGAATGAATTGCATAAAGACCTGAAAACAAGACGTGAAACCTCTGTATTTTAAGATGGCAAGACACAGAAAATCCTAAGGAATTCATAAAATAAATCAGAGCTAATAAATAAATTTGGCAAGGTAAATATACAAAATTAACTTAATTTTGTATGAGGAGGAATTAATTAGAAAGGAAAATTTTAAAATTACGTTTGTAATAGCACCAAAATCATCAAATCCTTGTCAATATCTTTTTAAATGTATAAAACCTCTAGAATACTGGTGGATTTCCTTGGTTGTCTGCCTCCATGATGGACGGTGGATTCTGGCACCAGGAAGAGGAGGATTTGGGATCTGGGAAGCTTCCAGTTCTTGAGATTCTCTGGACATCAGTTTCCCTGTAATAAACTTCAAGGACCCAAAATTAGCCAAAACTTTAGTTTTGTGAGCCCAGCATGAGGCCACAGGGGCTTTTAACAGTTTGTAACTTCTATTTGCCTTGTGAAGCTCAGGGATACAAAGATTAAAAAAAGAGGAAGGGAAAGGGGATGGGTGCTTTGGGTTTAACCCCATATGTGCTGGGTTTTACATAAGGGAACTGATATCAGGGCCGGTCTCATTATCATATGCCATTCTCCAATTCGCTATGCAGAATGAAAGAAGCCAGACACATAAAAAAGTACATACTTTACAATTCTGTTTATACAAAATTCTAGAAAATAAAAGTGAATCTATAATGAAAAAATGTAGATCATTTGTTGTGTGGAACGAAGAGCAAAGGGTGGGCTCTACTTCTGAGAATGATGGATCTATTCACTATCTTGATTGGGGCACTGGTTTCACAGATGTATGCATCTATCAGAGCTCACACGTTGTATGTTTTTAATGGATGTGGTTTATTGTACATAAATTATCCCTCAATAAATTTAATGAAGGTAAAGTATATATGTAAACCCAAAATAACTTCATATGTCAATGAGTAAAACTACAAATCTCACATTTCAGTAACTTTTGGTAAAGTTAATTCTTAAAAAATAGAGTAATTAGGCAGCATTTGCCCTTATCTACTTTGCCAGATTCTGTCTTAATTTGTTTACAGCTCCACAGAACATGACATAAGCAGGCATGCTTCTTTAACCTTTTGTCATGCTGTTGCCTTCATCTGGAATCTTCTTCCTTTCTCTGTATGCCCTTAGAGTTCCCACTCATCCTTTGAGACCTGGCTCTCAAGCATCATCTTTTAAATTTTTTTCCTTTGTATTTCTTGGATATTAACAGGTCCTGCCTATAAATCTCTTTGACTTTTGGCAAGTCTCTTTCTCACAGAATCACACTTTTTCTTCGCATTATTCCAGTGGTAGTTGTGTGAATGTCAACTTTCTTTTTAAGCTCATCAACTTCTGACTATGTCTCTGGGCTCTGAAATAGGCCTAGGACCTAAGGGACAAATATCAAATGTATGTTAAGGGGCTGGCCCTGTGGCTGAGTGGTTAAGTTTCCACGCTCCGCTTCGGCAGCCTGGGGTTTCTCGGTTTCAGATCCCGGGCACCGACGAGGCACTGCTCATCATGGCCATGCTGAGGCGACATCCCACATAGCACAACCAGAAGGACTTGCAACTAGAATGTACAACTATGTATTGGAGGGCTTTGGGGAGAAGAAGAAGGAAAATAAATATATGTTAAGGTGAAGTTAAATTTAATTAGATTCGAATTTAACTAGATTTAATTAAGAAATAGATCATGTTTTCCTATTATAAGCCTCATAAGGGAAAGATGAGCTGTTAAGGTTGAAGAAAAACCTACATAAAGAAGGAGACTTCAGAGAGAAACCTCAAGTTCAAGTTACCTGTGGAAAAACTTGACATTTTTTCTTCCCTCAATTAAGTGGGTAGTTTCTTAGCTTTGGCCTCACAACTTAAATCATTTCTGAATTAATGGGGCTTTCCAAAAGATGAACTATTTGCTTTTAAGTACCTCACAGAGACATTCAGGTCTCTTAGAATTTCTGTGAAGAATTTGTGAAATTTCAGAAGCACTTTTCAAAAATCTCAACTTTTGCTGTGTGGATGCCGCTTTCAAAACCAAGTCGCACAAGACAGAGTGAAACCTGGGAGGAAGACTTTATTCCAGGCTATTGCAATAGGGGACAGACATCAGAACTCACTCTGAGCTTTTAATACTTGGACTAGGAGGCTCACAGCCCGTCTCTGTTTACTAATTGGCCTTACTCAAGGGAAAAGTAAATTTCCTGTGTCTTCACGGTGGGAGGAAGCTTTACAGTTGGAGCAAGGTGCCCAGGAAGGGAAATTCAGTTCCTATCCTCCCACAGAGACTGGAGATAGGGACACTATCTTCCTCAATGAGGACATTTCATAGGGATGGCACAAGGTCCTTGAGAAAGATAGTCCTGGGTTGTAAAACTGGCAAGAGGCTTTTAAAAGGACTTGCCTCTCAAAGGGACAAAGAAAGATTTTACAATTACGAATTTTCTAAAGTAAATGCTCTAAGAAAAGGGAGGAGTGGGACCTCTGTGAGCAGGCCGTCTGAATTCTGTAAGGGCCTGGGTGAAAAGGACACCAGGGTCCTGGAGGCAGGAAGAAGGCTTTCTGAAGTGCAGTCAAGCTGAGGGAAACGTTGAGGCCATCTGGATCACCTCCTTCTTTAGCTCATGATTTCATGTTTCTGACACTCAGCGTTAGAATGCCACCACACTGTGGAAATTGTCCTTAAGCAAAGAACTAGTCCCTTGATCCAGGAAACTGAGGCTCCAAGGGTATGTCATTTTGCTCTCTGCCAAGCTGAATGTGGAGGATAATATAGTTTTCTTCCAATACTTCAAGGCCAGAGCAAGGACGAGATAGCTTGAGTGGCCTGCTATAGTTGTACACATAGTACTTTAAGAGGGATAATTTTTCCTAATTGATCAAGAAAATGCATCTCTCCTCCAATAGTAATGAAACTCGAGTTGATAATGCTTGCTGTGCTCTAACTTAGGTCTTTACCATACTGTTTGTCGAAAATGATGCAGCATACATATTATTTTGGGAGCAGAGAGGTTGAATTTAATCAGCGCCTTTTGTTTTCTTGCTATTTGCTTTGATTGCTACAGCTTTGCTGTTTGGCTCTCTTGAGTCATTATCTGTTCCTCCCCCTCCTTCCTTACTTCTCTTTGTTTCATTAGCATCTTTATTTTATAATTTCTTTATTGTTTGAGCTGTGGGGCTCAGTGTTTAAATGATTGTTTTGTTTCTAAATTCCTTTTTTATCAGAAAATTTTATTTCAAACTAAAGTAGTTTGAACAAATCTGATGTCTACTCTGGGATTATATTTCTTCATATATTTGTGAGAGTAACATACTGTTGAATGATGTGGATAATTATGTGAATTAGCATAGTGCTCCGTAGGTAGGATATGCCAAAATTATTGCATTGATAACCCCAGCTAATGGCCTCATGATAGCCGTGCTCTTTGTAGTGTGATCATTTTGCTCCTCTCATCAAGAGGTAAAGTATTTCTCCTCTCCCTGAATCTGTGCTGGTCTTGTGACTTGCTTGGGCCAGCAGAATGAAGCAGAAGAGGCTTTTGCCAGTTCCAAGCCTAGTAACTCTAATGAGTACCTGCGTCTTCCAGGAGAGTAAGCTTGGAGTAGCCAATGGAAGGTTTAGAGACTACATTGAGGAGAGATGAGTATTCTCATTCGAGGCTATCCGAGACCAGCCAGACCCCAGCCAACCCAGAAACTGCCTGTAAGTCCTGAGCAAGTCTAGTCAAGATCAACCACACCTGTCCATAGCAGCAGGTCAGCCACACCATCCATATCAGCAGAATCATTGATCCATGGACTCAGAGCAAAAATAAATGTATGTTTCCTACCACTTGGATATTGTGGTTGTTTGTTACACAGTACTGTTAGAGTATTAAGTAACTGGTACATCAATTTTCTTTTTCCCATTGTACCACACACTTTCTCCCACCTAATTATTTTCAATATCTGTTGAGTACCTTCCTATACACCAAGGTACAGTGGTAAGCACTAGAGACATAGAAATGAATATCAACAGCCCTCCGCTTAGTTAATATGCTCATGTGAGAGACAGAGGGAAAACCCAGCCAACACTTTATAGTAGAGGATGATAAATTATATCAGATGAGCACAGAGTACATGGAGCTCCCATAGGGGTATTCACTCAAACAGGCATCAGGTGGTCTGCCTGACAGTCACTGACATGTGGAATCTTGAATTAGGGTAAGTAGGTGCTAGGGTGGTTAAAAAAAGTGACAGAAAAACATTCTAGGAAGCAGTAGATTATTTTTTAAATCATGAGAGAGCAAAGGGTACTGCAATGATGGCAAGCACTTAAAAATAATGACGTGGATTTTTGCAGAGATGATTTGGGGAATTTAAGCAAAAAACAGATTAGAGCATAAATATCCATGTTTTCCAAAAGTTTTATCTCTATCCTAAAAATTATAGGAATAAATGAAGATTATCAACAGTTACAGTTGATGTGATTATTCCAAACATTTCAGGAGCTCTTTATGGCAGACATGGTGACAAATAATGGAGGGTCAAAGACAGGAGCTATGTAGTAGGAAGCTACTGCAGTAATTCCATCAACAAGTGAGGAGAATGTGGTGTACCTAAAGCCATGGAGACAATGCAAAGAAAGAAAAGAGTAACAAGGGTAGAGACCTTGGTTGTGCTAATATTCAAGGAATGGGTTTAGGGACAATGAGAAATGAAAGAAAAAAAGAAGAACCACCACATATGTAGAAGGAAAACCAGAAATTAAGCTAGCATCAATGGCATCAATCACATTGCTTGGCATCCCGTGGGAACTTCCAAGTTTCTGAGAGAATGACTGAGTGACTGAGTGACCAGTGAAAGATGGAAAGAGTAGCATGGAAGAAACTTTGAACTCAGAAATGTTTGGGGACTAAATTTGTGCCATAAATCATGAATAAATTTTAATCTCATGATTTTATCTTTATTATTGAGTTTCTCAAAAAGAGGTCGAGTAGATGGCAAAAATGGCCACATAGCCTTTCCTTCCTTCAAGAGATAGAATCTTTTTCTATACCCCTTCAATCTAGGCAGCCCATGTAACTTGATTTGACTAAAACAAGCGATGGAAGGGAAAGTACAAATTCTGAGCCTGACCTCAAGAGGATTTTGTATCCTTCTCACTCTTGGGACCCTGAAGCCACCATGTATGTAATCCTGGGTTAGCCTTCTGGGGGGTAGGAGACCACATGGAATAAACACAAGCCATTCTAATTAACATCCCCTTTGACTAACTAGCTCAGTCAACTTCAGACCTGGCCATAAACTCCTGAGTGAGCCCCGCTGAGATCAGTTGAAGGACCTTCTAGCTGTCCCAGGCCAAAGTGCAGATCCAATGCCAAGTATATGGCTACTGTTTTAAGTCACAATGTTTATGATGATTTTTTTAAGCTATAAAAGCCAACTGATAAAGAAGTTTTCCTAGAAAGACGGCCCCAGAATATCATGGCTTCCTCTTGGAACCAAAATATTGCTATTGTTCTCATTCTGCATTCTCCAATAGTATCTGCATATTGAGTTTGTGACATATGAATATAAAAGTAAAGAAAATGAAACAGGTTGTAAAGAAAATGATGACTCTCTACTTAACTAAACTACATACGGATAAAATTGATAACCTTTATAGTTTGAATTCATAAGCCTATTTTACCCTCAATTTAGTTTTACATCTTCAAAAGCTTCTCTCCAATTTTACAGATTTCATAAAAGAAATAATTTTCCTTTGAAATTTCAGAATTGCTTTTTGGTTCAATTAAACCTTGATGCCAGGGCGACTGAAGCTGTTACCAGTTGACTGTCCTGCATATCTTGGCCAAGTGAATACATTCTGCATTTTTCCTGTATCTGCCTTGGATGAATTATTCATTGATTGAACTCACATTTCCAGGAACACAGATGGAAAATGGTTTAAAAAGTGTGTCCTTTAATAAAATGTTCTGATTTTTTTTGCCTCATTAAATGTCTTTGTACAATCAACTGTTGCTTCTAATCAACTACAGCTGTGCCCTGGTGGCTCATTGTCACCTTAGGTTTGTTCACTCTCCCATCAGATTCTTTTTTCTCTACCTGAGTTTGCTACTCCAGAAATACCTGTGCAATCCTCATATTTGCAATTGTATTTTTATTCTGTTTCTCCTGACAAATGAAAAGTATAGCATGCAATACCTGGGACTGAGTGAAATGCTCAGGTTCTTTTCTTCCCTTTTCCCCCATTACATCTCCTCTTTTCCTCTACTTTTCCCCTCTTCTTTCATTTTTCAGAATACTCAATTACTATTTGAATTGTTTATCATTATGGCATTGTACCAAATTTATTCTTGAACTCACAGATCCTTTAAGTGTTTCATTTCGAGTCCATAAAAATATCGTTTCTTCTTAAATGTTGTAAAGTAGAAAGGGAAGCAATTTTGAAGTCATGCATTTTGTATTTAATTCAGATTGCACTGTATTCTTGCAAAGAAATGAGTCAATGAGTCAAATAACCTAAATGATTCGTACTATCTTATCTATAAAATAAGGTAAGTAACCTTATTTTAGAAGAGTGATGTGAGAATAACATTAATTGAGAATATTAAACAAAAATTGTGACATAGGTGGTACTTTAAAACACAGTAGAAGTGTGTGAAATTGTCAAAGGAGTGAAATGAATAGTAAGTTCCTGAAATGGACTGAAATAGACAAAGACTTTCCTTGGACTTAAAATGTTAAATGACCCTTGAAGAGTTATAAAAATTGATATTTTTAAGAAAGGAGAGCTCTTTTAGGAAAAAATCCTTCCAAATATCTGAGTTCCTAATGGCTACTTCTGTAGTCTTCTGAATACTTAAAATGGAAACTTTTGCATTTTTATGATGACTCTATATCTCATATTCCAAGACTGGAATCATATGTATATACACTCATAAGTAGGTAGCAGAAAAGGCTATTCTCTTTCATTATGGTATTTTTAACTTTCATGAAGAAGAGTTGCCCTTATATAGAAAGAATATTTTTCTCATTCCATATTCACAACTTTTCTTCCATTTTAATCCATTTTTTAACCACATTTTTCACTTCACAAACTTGGCTCATATCTTATGCAAGAAAGCAGAAAGTATTATCTGAATTACAAGGTCATATATATTTCAAATAGAGGTTGAGTAAACAAAAAGATTAATTTGCTTTTTGTCAACCCTGTCCTCCGTTTTTCTCTCACTTCTTTCTTTCTGTGCTCCTTGGTAACTGGGAAAGACATAGTGAGTAAATTACAAGGAAAGAACTCATCACTTCATAGGAATAGGTGTAATGAGGTGAAATTCGGATTCAACCTAACCCTGCCTTATTGGTGGTGCTATCTTTGATCTCATTTATTGTGAAGGTAGAGAAACAGTTTATTTTCAGACTTGTAGCATGGAACATGTGGTTAGATGGTAGAATCACTTAGTCTGCACCTTCTATTTGTGGCCTCCAGAGGGCAGCATTCATTCTTTCACTACTATAGAACACTAATATTAGCAGTTTGTCTATCTATGCATCTATCTATGTATCTATCTATCTATCTATCTGTCTATCATCCATCTATCCTCCTTGAGTTTATATCTGTGTTTCTGCATAGGGGCAAACAGTCTTCCACTAACAAAGAAGATTTATGAGAAAGATATAAACATGTTACATACTATCTTTTAAAAAACATGGTAGATGCTTTTTTCGCATTTTGGAAAGAACAAATGCAAAGTGGTCAGCTAAGCTGAATACTTCTCTCTGCGTGTTTCAGTAATACTAAATATCAACTAAAAATGATTTTCCTTTCATAAGAAAAAAATCCCTATTTGATTTTATAAATAATTAAGCATTCAAATAGATGATGAAAATTACCCCATTCCCTTCAAAAACCAGAAAACAAGGATGGAAAGAAAAAAGTGAATTTTACCAGGACAAACAATGACTTTTTCCAAGAATAAAGAGTGACATGGTGGCACATCCCGGACAACACTCAGATCTCCTGACACATGGCAAGGAAAACTGAAACGCCCCCTCTGGAGAAGGTTTTCTTACACATTTACTTGCTTAGATTTTTAATAAGTCAAGACCGATAAGTAATGTCAACGAAAATAATCCATAACCAACCTATAAATGAAAATTTGGGTGAGTTTATTCTGAGCTAATGTGTGAAGACCATGACCCAGGGCCTTTCTTCCTAAAGGAAGAAAGGGCACCGAAGAAGTGGGGTGCACAGAGTGGTTATATACCCTCAAACAGAATGTTTCACATATGATTGAAATGTCCCTTTTACAATAGTCGCGAGACTGCTCTGTCGGCACAGCGATTGATGGAAACAGCAGGTAGGCCTGCTGTCTCAGTGGACACAGCAGGGTGGCAGGTCTGTTGTCTCAAGCTGGGTGGTCACAGGTCAGCTGGGTGGTCAAAGGTGAGTGCAGCAATCAGTTCCGAGCTTAAGGAAAGATGCTTATCCTTAAGGAAATGCCAATGTGGGGGGAAGTTGCACCTTTATCTTAAGGCCATTTGTTCTTGCCATAGGAAATGTCTAAAGCAGATATACAATGTGTGCTCAATGGCCATGGTCAGGCCCTTTTGGAAAAAACAAAGTCAGGTCAAATTAGGTTTACACCAAATGGCTTCCTCATATACTCTGATATATCCTATTGCTTGCCATTTCTATTTGTCAGTAACCATGTGTAAACTGCTGGTATTATTCTAACTATAGAAGGTGTGTGATATATAACCTTGTGAGAGTTGGGGGAGATAAATGTGTGTTGCCCAGCTAAGGGAACTTTTAATGACCTCTCCTCTGACAAGCTATTCAAAGAACAATTCAGAGAGAAGGTAAAGAGAGCTTTGTTCTAATTTATTCATTTTTAATTCCATATTTTGGTTTGTCTTTAATCAAGAAAAATGATGGAACAAAATGATCATTTTCACAGAGACATTTCAGTTAATGGTAGAGAAAAGAACATCAACCTTGAATTTAGCATTGAAAATTTGAAGCAACTGGGGGAGATTCAGGTTATGGAGAGAACAGAGACCGTGAAAGAGGACCAAAGAGAAGGTCAAAGTTCAAGACATGTTATTCACAACTATATATAAAATCATAGTGACTAGACTTATTTCTCCCCAAATTAAAGCAAAATAAAATTTTTACTGTCTAAAAGTGGAAGAAATGGAAATGTACTTTTTTGAAATGCTGTGCTTGCCTACTCACATTTGTCTCTGTTTATTGGCAGGACCTGGTCGCAGAAACTTTGACGACGACACTTATTTTTTATGGAAGGGGAGCCCAGGTTCCTAAAATCCACTTGCAAGAAAATTAATACTTGGGGGAAAGTTCAGAATGATTGAAAGATGTTCTTAACAAATCATGACATTTTTCTTTCCACCCTTAATAAGTAGGAACGAAGCTATGTCTTTGGGATCCTTCTTTAACACAAGCACTATAATTTACATTCAAAATAAATTCAGGTGGAGCTATTCAGGGAGCCTACGTGTAACAGGATCGCCATTTGTCAGAGATTATTACTCTAGAAGGCTCCCGAGGAGAGGCATAAATTTGCCCTGAAATAACACATCGCATAATAACAGCACGGAGCTTGTCTCTGCGCTCCTCACGGGCTGCACCTGCTCAGAGGGAGCTTCCTACTGAGCCTGTGGAGGCAACCCGCTCATTCAGGCGGCAATCCCAGCCCTTAGCTAGGAGCTACCGGAGCAAAACCAGACCACCAAATTGCCCACTAACATGTTATGTTGCCTTTGAAGCATAGAGAGGACAGATCTATTTTTTTTGCAAACCTAAATATGTTAAGACGGACAGAATAAATGGGAAGATAGCAAACACTGGAGGCAAATCATCCCAGTTAAAAATCCCAATATTTTAGCTGACTTATTAGCTGTGAAGATCAGTGTCCTCAGATCTAAATTGGGAATAATAAAGCTCTCCTCACAGGGTTATTGTGAAGATCATAACTGCTTCAGCTAGAGTGTCTAGGACAGTGCCTGGACAGACTGAGCATTTCTTTCTGTATTGGAATCAGGGGACCTTTTATAGCACGACTACAGATATTGTCCTTCATATAAGATGACGGAGAACCCCAAGAACAGTGTAACCCCATGCTCTGAGCAGTAGCAGTGACCCACTCCTCGTATGTGTCCCTGCCCTCATTTAATTTATGGATTGTGGTTATTAAAGGCTGGAGGAAATACAGGGTGATTCTGGCCATGGGACTGTAAAGAGCTAAGTGGCCTTTACTGGGTCACAGACTTTGTGTTCATTCAGTAGCAAGCTCCAAATAACCCATTTCTAACTAGTTCTTGAGCCACTTGTAAGGAAACTTTAAGGCAAAGATACCTCTTTGAAGGTGGGAGTGAAGCTCCTTGTTATTGAATGCCGTTTTAGTTAATTGCATTATTAAGCCTTGGCACCTTTACCCATTTATAGCTCCACTGTCATTTTGTCATTTTGGAAGAGTGATATGAGGAAGTGCACTCATTTACTGAGCCTACACTAATAGTTGGTAAATGTGGTTTTGCTGAAACTTAAATGAAAAGCTAAACTCAGCAATTTAATCCAAATAATGAGCTACCAATTATTTTCAGGATTTTAGAGCCCATTTTGGTTATAAATTGCTGTTTGCAGATAGCAACTAGTCAATCATCTTCACCACAAAGCGTCGTATTATGTAAAATGGTTTTAATCGTTAAAAGTGTTTGGAGTTTCAGAAACTCAGACAGCACTAAAATACCTAATAATACACTCTGAGCCAGCTACAATGAATTTCAACTCTATCTGGTTCCAAAGGGAAAATTGACTAAAATATTTTTGGCGGATGAGTATCAGTGGGTTTCCATTGCATATATTATTTCCAACAGGGATAAGCATATGGTTAAGCAGAAAAAGAACTGACTGATTTGATTAAAAGTTTTTTCTTAGAAAACCATAAATAGGGATCATGTAGAGAATCACGGCAAGACTTTTTAGGGCACTTTCATTTATAGGACATATCTGATGATATATATAGCTATATCTACAAAGCTATATATGAATGGAACCCACTTAAAGACCTCTCATAAAGGAATAATTAATATTGTAAAATAATATTTTGACACCCCACTAAAGCACCTTCCTTAACTAATAGTTGTATTCCTTAAAAAACTTCTTCCTTTTTTATTATTCACCTAAAAAAGGCCACAAATCAGCAGTGAACAGGGTCATAATAAACATAACTTGAAAATAGGAAAATATGAATTACTTAGAGAAGATGCCCTCATTTAAAAAAAAAAACAAAACAGCAGGGATGTTTTCTAGGATTGGTTTTAGCTTATACACAAATTCACTAATTCACGAAGAGAGAAGGTTCCAAGGCTGTTGAGTGTGTCTCTGTATTCTATACATTCAGCCATATGGCTCAAGGTTGGCAGTGTACATAGCAAAAATTGTCATGGTTTACAGCATTTAATTACAATCTTATAAAAGACATATTTTGCTTATTAAACAACTTAAACTTAAACATTATGGGACAACAAAGATCCCTTCATACAGAGAGAAAGAAGTTCAAAGATGAAGCATGACAATGTGAGGAGAACATCAGGGTCCACCTCTGTAACTAATTCTTCTAGGCTAGATTCTAAGCTCCTTTGAGAATCTGTTAAATAATTCCATCCTTCAACGAGTATTTGTTGAAAGCCAACTAGCAAGCACTCTTCTAGGTGCTGAGAATGCAACAGTGAACAAAAGTCAAAGTTCTCATGGAATTTTTCTAATGAGGACAATAGATGATGGACACACAAATGGATTATGTCGTTAAGAATAGCATGTAACGGTAAGTGCTGTGAGGAAAAAAGCCATCATAAGGGTAAAGAGAGTGCTGATGCTGCTATCTTAGAGTGGACAGGGAAATCCTCTCTGAGAAGGTGAATTTTGACTAGACAATTAAAGAAAATGAGGGAATCAACTAAACAAGTATGTAGGTGAAGGGCATTCTAAGTCTAGAAGGGCAAAGGCGATGGTCTCAATGTGGAAATACCCTTGGCACTTCCACAGAACCTCAGGAAGGCCAGTGTGGCTAGGCACAGAGCGATTATGGGAAGGATAGTGGAAATGAAACAGAAGAGAAATGAATGGTCCAAGTTGGGTAGGGACTTGGATTTTATTTTGTGATGAGAAAGCATTTGTGGATTTTTTTCACAGGGGAGCAACATGATGACATATAAGATCACTCTCATTGCTGTGGTTTTAAATGTAAAGAAAGATCTGTCAGCAAAATTTATTACTTTTCTTCAGCTGAGTTTATCCAGAAAGGTGCATGGAGTAGACTGACTGAGATTTAATTAGGGTTGGGGTTTTACCAGGCAGAGGAACATATGAGCAAGAGAGTTGATGATAGAAGTGCTCTTTTTTTATTGTGATAAAATATACATAACATAAAATTTATCATTTTAACTGTTTTTTTAAGTGCACATTTCAGTGGCTTAAAGTATTTTCACATTGTTGTGCTACCATCCCCACCATCAATAGCCAGTACTTTTCCATCTTCCCAAACTGAAACTCTTGTACCCATTAAACAATCACCCCTCATCCCCCACCCCCAGGTCCTGGGAACCATCTTTCTACTTTTTGTATACATGAATTTGATTACTTGAGGTACCTCATAAAAGTGGAATCATACAGTATTTTTCCTTTTGCATCTGGCTTATTTCACTTAGTGTAATGTCTTCAGGGTTCATCTATGTTGTAACGTGTCAGAATTTCTTTCCTTTTTAGGGCTGAATAATATCCTTTCGTATATATATAATACGTTTGTTTATCCACTCATCCCTTGATAGACATGTGGCTTATTTCCATCTTTTGGCTATTGTGAATAATGCTGCTATTAACATGGGTGTACAAATATCTATTTTAATCTCTGCTTTCATTTCTTAGGGATGTATAGCCAGAAGTGAAATTTCTGGATCCTCTGGTAATTCTCAACTGAGTTTTTTGGGAAATCACCATACTGTTGTCCACAGTGACTGCACCATTTTACATTCCAGCCACCAGTGCACAAGAGTTCTAATTTCTCCATATTCTCACCAACACATGATATTTTCTGCTTGTTTTTTAATAAAACAAATATATTAGAATGGGTGTCAAGTGGTATCTTATTGTGGTTTTCATTTGTATTTCCCTAATGGTTAGAGATGGTGAGCATTTTTCACCTGCTTGTTGGACATTTATATGTCTTTTTTGGAGAACTGTCTACCCAAGTCCTTTGTCCATATTTTAATCAGGTTTCTTAAATTATTGAGCTATAGGAGTTTTTAATATATTCTTGATATTATCGCTTATCAACTATATGATTTGCAAACACATTTTTTCTCATTCCATGGAATGCTTTTTCAGTCACTTGATAGTGTTCTTGGATGCATAAAACTTTTTAATTTCGATGAGGTTCAATTTATCTGTTTTTTTCTTTTGTTACTGACGTTTTGGTGTCATATTCAAGAAATCATTGCTAAATCCAATGTCATGAAACTTTTCTCTGATGTTTACTTCTAAGAGTTTTAGTTTGAGCTGTCATGTTTAGATCTTCAATCCATTTTGAGTTAATTTTTGTATAAGTTGTAGAAAAAAAGAATACAACTTCATTCTTCTGCACATAGATATGTTTTTCCAACACCTTTTGTTGAAAATACTGCTTTTGTCCCACTGGATGGTCTTGGCACTGGTCAAAAATAATTTAATTGGATATGTGAGGGTATTTCTCGGCTCTCTCTTCTATTCCATTTGTCCATTTTTCTCTCTTTATGTTAGCACTACACAATTTTTATTACTATAGATTTGTAGCAAGTTTTGAAATCAGGAAATGTGAGACCTTCAAATTTGTTGTTCTTGTGTGTTTTGGCTATTGAGACCTCTCAAAATTCCATATGAATTTTAAGATGGATTTTTCTATTTCTGAAAAAATGTTGGGATTCTGAGAGGGATTGCATTGAATATGTAGATCACTTTGGATAGTATTGACATGTTAACAATATTGAGTTTTCCAGTCTGTGAACCCAGGGCGTCTTTTCCTTTATTTGTGTAATCTTAATTTCTCTCAGGAACATTTCGCAGTTATCGGTGCACAAGTCTTCGCCTCCTTGGATAAGTTTATTCCTCAGTATTTTATTCTTTTTGATGTTACTGTAAATGGAATTGTTTTCTTAATTTCCTTTTCAGATTGTTCATTGTTGGTGTATAGAAAAACAACTAATTTTGTGCATTGATATTGTATTATACAACTTTGTTGAAATAGTTTATTCTAAAATTTTTTTCTTGTGTAATTTTTATGGTTTTCTGTATATAGGATTTGTCATCTGCAAAGAGATAATTTTATTGATTCCTTTCCAATGTAGATGTGTTTTATTTCTTTTTTTTCCCCTTACCTAATTGCTGTGGCTAGAATGTCTAATATTATATTGGATAGAAGCGGCAAAAGACGGCTACTTGTCTTGTTCCTGATCTTAGAGGAAAAGCTTCCTGTTTTCCACCATTGAGTATGATATTAGCTGTGCAGTTTTAATATTCATATTTCATCAACTGTTTTGTTGACTGTGTGGTTTATTATGTTGAGTTAGTTTTCTTCTATTTTACTTTATTGAGTCTTCTGATAATGAAAAAGTGTTGAATTTTGTCAAATGTCAAATTTCGTCTGGATCAATTGAGATTATCATGTGATTTTTCTCTTCATTCTGTTAATGTGGTGTGTAATACTGATTGAGTTTTGTATATTGAACTATCCTTGGATTCCAAGAATAAATCCTACTTGGTCATAGTGTATAATCCTTTAACATGCTGTTGAGTTAAATTTGGTAGTATTTTGTTGAGGATTTTTCATCAATATTCATTAGAGATATTGATCTGTAGCTTTCTTTTCTAGCAGTGTCTTTGTCTGGCTTTGGTATCAGGGTAAAGATGGCTTTGTAAAATGAGTTAGGAAGTGTTGCCTCATCTTCTATTTTTTGGAAGAGTTTGAGAAGGATTGTTAAATGATTGTTACAATTTAGTAGGGAAGCCGTTTGCTCTTGGGCTTGTCTTTTTGTGGAGGTTTATGATTACTGATTTAATATATTGACTTGTAATAGATATTTTGAGATTTCCTACTTTTTCTTGAGTCAGTTTTGGTAGTTCATTTTTAGCACTTTGTCCACTTTGTCTGGTTTACCTAGTTAACTGGCATAAGATTGTTCATAGTATTTTCTAATAGTTCTTTTATTTCTGTAAAATTCGTAGCAATGTTCACATTTTTATTTTTTGTTTTCGGTATTTAAATCTTCTCTTTTTTTTTCTTAATTAATCTAGCTAAGGGTTTGTCAATTTTGTTGATCTTTTCGAAGAACAAATTCTTGGTTTTGTTGATTTTTTCTCTTGTTTTTATACTTTATCTCTGTTCTAATCTTTATTATCTATTTCGTTTTGCTAGCCTTGGGTTTAGGTTTTCTTCTGGTTCCTTAAGGTTTAAGATTAGGTAATTTATTTGATATCGCTCTTCTTTTTACAGGTGTTTACAGCTATTAATTTCCTTTTTAGTAGTGCTTTTGCTGAAATTCATATGTTTTGGTATGTCATGTTTTCATTTTCATTCATCTCAAGATATTTTTAAATTTCCCTTATGATGTCTTCTTTACTCATCGGCTGTTTAAAGGTGTTATTTAAATTTCCGCATCTTTGTGAATTTTTCAGTTTTCATTCCACTGTGATCAGAAAAGATACTTTATACGATTTTAATTTTTAAAAATTTATTAAAGACCTTTTTGTGTCAAGCATATGGTCTATACTAGAAAATGTCCCATGTGCACTTGAGAACAATGTGTACTCTGTTGTTGTTGGGTTGAGTCTTCTGTTAGGTCCAATTGGTCTATAATGTTATTCAAGTCCTCTATTCCTCCTAGCTGTTAAAGGAGTGCTTCTAGTGACAGATCATAAAATACAAGCTGGGTAAGGAGGGACATGAGGATATGGGAAAGATGAAAGGATAAAATATGACCCTGTAATGGTAGAAAAATTATTATAATCCAGTTACTAGAGATATGAAATGCAAAGATATCAGGTGATAGTTGGAAAGCAGTATGACTGAAGTTGAGATCATCTTGAGATGTAATTACTGGTCCAGTGTAGGGCTTGACCATATAAATGGAAGGCTGAGGGAGAAAGTGAGAAGATCAAGGACTGAGGAGCATTTAGCTTGGATTGATGATCAAAACAACTATTGAGTTATTCAGAATGAGGACTAGAAAAATAGTGAGGAGAAAAGTAATGAGCCAGATGTTAATATCCTTAAGGGAGGAGGGCTAATGGCATGGAAAAAAATAGAGCATCGCACCAAGATTGAGGAGTGGGTGGAGAAATCTGATTCCATCGGCTTCACAGGAATTTGTTGTTTATAACAGGATCTGGAAATGGCAACAAGATGCCCTCATCCAGGATCCACGGTATAAGATGTGTTTGAGAGAAAGTGTCGTCATTTGAGAAGGCTGCAGGAGTAACTATAGCCCTTTGAAAGAATCAGTTTTCAATTATAGCAAGAAATTTCAGTAGTGATCATGAGGCAATAGAAGATGTTGTTGGTGAGTTGACTGTGAGTTGCTGAGTATACAGCGGAAGGGTTTGCACAGCTCAGAAAGAGGGTGAGATAGAACTAGATGAAGGGATATACGGGGCTACGTGGGGGTTAGAGTAGGAAAGAGGAGGAATATTTAGAAAGCATGTACTTCTTGTGGAATAAAAGGAAAAAGGGAGCAAGGATATGGTGTGAGTATTCTACTAGTGAATGCACGTGTCATCTTACATAGCTGCCTTCCTTAGGGACGAGGGTCTGTAATTTTCTTTTCCTGTAATGTGTTTGATTTTGTATCAGGATAATAGGACTGTAAGGATGATGGTGGAAGCCTTGTACAGGCAGGGTTACTTAAAATAATACAAGAACTGTGAAATAAAACAGAAGAAACCAGGATTTTTGACAAATGTTCTTACACAAAAAGTAAACTATTTCCTAAAATATTCCACTAAGGTAATGAAAAACAATTATGACAAATGTTGCCAAGTTGAAGTTACCATTTTTAAATACATGTTTGAATTTTAGACATGATTTCTTCCCCATTGAGAATGATGAAACATTTCACCTTTTCACTTTTCCCTTCCTCAAGTTCCCCAGATCTCTTAATTTTACTATATTTATATATTTTTTATAGTTAGATTTGTAACATTTATATTATATGTTCCATTAACATATTTCACAGGGTTATTTTCTGTTGCTTTCATATTTAAATGTATTTAATGCTAATTACTTGTCTTTTTTTTAACCAACGCTTGTCAATTCTTGAAGTGTTTTGATTCATATCTTGGATGGCTGGATGTCATCATCAAATGATAATTTTCAGCAATATTCATGAGAATTATGTTCTACAAGTCCTTGCATACTTCAAAATCTGTGCATTTTATCTTTATATTGTAGAAAATCTTGCTGGGATGTAATATCCTTGAAACATATTATCTTTTATTCAGTACTTTATGGACATTACTCTAATGTATTCCAATACTAGGTGTTCATATGGAGACAGATAATGCCAATCGAAGTTTTTCCTCTAGAGCTGGCTAGTATTTTCTGCCTAAAATATTTTTTCTTTTTCCATCATTTAAGTAATTTACCTAGGATATGACTTGGTGTCAATTGCTATGTGACATTTTTTTCCCTCTGGGATAAGAGACCTTTCAAATTGCAGGTTTATAATTTCCTTCAAGTAAATAAATTTTCTTCTACTATTACTTTAAAAAGATTTTTATTAGATGTTGAGTAGTAAAATATAATATTTATAAAATATGTGCCTTTGACGCAGTTTAAGAATGCTTCCATTAACGAGATACCCTCTGTGAACCTCTGAATCCATCTTCCCTCTCCCTCTCAGAGGTAACCACAGCCATAGTTTTGTGTTAGTCATTTCTGTGATTTTAAAAATTATTTTACATCATTTTTTTCCTGAACAATATGTTGTTTAGTTTTGCATGTTTTTGAAATTTGTATAAATGGAGTAACGTTATAAATATTCTAGAACTTGTATTTTTATTCAATATTATTTTCTAGAGATCCAACCATGATGCTGAATGTGACTGTATTTGATGTCATTGCTCTACATTATGATGTTGTATATATTGTCCATAACTTATTTATTCATTCTACGGCTAATAATATTTTGGGTTATTTCTAGTTAGGAATAACACTGCTATGAACTGTCTTGTGCACAGCTTTGGAAATACTCACGAAGATTTTTCTCTAAACCCAGAATAGAATTGCTGAGTCATCCGTTTGGGCCACCTTCGGCTTTACTAGATAATGCCAAATTGTTTTCCAAAGTGGTTGTAAAAATTCATACTCGAAAAAGCTTGTTGCTAATAAAAGTTCAGGTTGCTACACATCATCACTTACATTTGTAATTGCCAGATTTTACCTGCTATCATTTTGTTAGGCGTGAAACAGTAGCTCATCATGGTTGTAGCTGGCAATTCCTTGAGCTTACCGTTGGCGTCAGCCCTTTATTGGGTTCTTTGCTGTGACATGCTTGTTCATAATTTTTGCTTACTTTAAATTGAGTTATTTTCTTTGGTTATTGACTTGAAGAAGTTCTTTGTATATTTCAGAGCAAATTCTTAACCAGTTATATATATATCTCTCTTTTTTTTTTAAGATTTTATCTTTCCTTCTTCTCCCCAAAGCCCCTGGTACATAGTTGTATATTTTCAGTTCTGAGTCCTTCTAGTTGTGGCATGTGGGATGCCACCTCAGCGTGGCTTGATGAGCTGTGCCATGTCCACGCCCAGGATTGGAACCCACGAAAACCCTGGATAGCTGAAGCAGAGCGCACGAACTTAACCACTTGGCCACGGGGCTGGCCCCCTTAACCAGTTATATTTTTACATGAACTCTTTCCCAGTTTATGGATGATCCATCATGTCTTCACACTCTCTCTGCAGAAACTTTTGACGCATAGTTGCTACTCATTTAACATAGTAAATATTACCACCTTTGCCTTTATGCTGTTTGGATTTGTGTATTTTGTGTGTGTGTGTGTGAGCAAGATTGGCCCGAGCTAACACCTGTTGCCAATCTTTCTTTTTTTTTTCTTTTTTCTCCCTAAAGCCTCAGTACATAGGAGTAGCTCAGTGCACAGGATCTGAACTGGTGAACCCCAGGCTGCCGAAGAGGAGTGTGTGAACTTAACCACTTGGCAACAGGGCCGGCACGAAGGATTTGTGTATTTTCATTATAAATTACTTATACTAAAATCATAAAGTTTTTATATGCTTATCTCTCACATTTAGTCTTTATTCGACCTGAAATTGATTATTTTGTCCTTTTATGTGAGTTAAGGCTGACATGTAAAGCAATAGTTTGTATTATCAAATTTTATCATAATTTTAGCGAGTTGGGAGTCTCATTTCTCCCTTCTGCATGTGGTTCTTCTCTACCCTACTTATCAGTATACTAAGGAGCGCCATCCTGAAATATATTTCTTATATTAATTATCAAAAATATTTACAAGGTAAACCATATGGTTTCACTGTGAATTCTACCAAACATTTAAAAAAGAATTAATACCAATCCTTCTCAAACTATTTCAAAAAATAGAAGAGTAGATAACACTGCCAAACTCATTTTATGAGGCCAGCATTCCCCTGATGCCAAAGCCAGACATGTAAACTACAATAAAAGAAAATTACAGGCCAATAACCCTGATGAACATAGATGGAAAATCCTCAACAAAATAGTAGCAAACCAAATTTGATACCACATAAAAGGAATTGTGCGCCATGATCAAGTGGAACTTATTCCTGGAATATGAAGATGACTCAACATACGCAAATCAATAAATGTGACTCACCACATTAATAGAATGAAGAATAAAAATCATGTGATCCTTTCTATAGATACATTAAAAGCATTTGACAAAACTCAACATCCTTTCAGGATAAAAACTCAACAAATTAGGTATAGAAGGAGTATACTTCAATGTAATAAAGGCCATATATGATAAGCTCACAGCTAACATCATGCTCAATGGGGAAAAGCTAAAAGCTTTTCCTCTAAGATCAAGAGCGGGACAAGGATGCCCACTGTAACCACTTCTTTTCCATATAGTACTGAAAGTCCTAACTAGAACAATTAAGCAAGAAAAGGAAATAAAAGTCATCCAAATTGGAAAGGAATGAATGAAACTGTCTCTGTTTATAGATGACATAATCTTATCCATGGAAAACCTTAAAGATTCCACCAAATAACTGTTAGAATTAATAAACCAACTCAGTAAAGTTGCAGAATACAAAATCAATATACAAAAATCAATGCATTTCTATATACTAACAATGAACTATATGAGAAAGAGATAAAGAAAACAATCCCATTGACAATAGCATCAAAAACAATAAAATACTTAGGAATAAATTTAACCACTGAGGTCTAAGATCTGTACACTGAAAACTGTGAAACTCTGATGAAAGAATTTGAAGATGACACATCTCCAATTGAGAATGGAAAGACATCTTGTGTTTATGGATCATAAGAATTAATATTGTTAAAATATCTGTACTACTGAAAGTGATCCTCAGAGTCAATGCAATCCTTATCAAATTCCAATGGCATTTTTCACAGAAACAGAAAAAACAATCCTAAAATTCATGTAGACCACAAAAGATCACAAATACCCAAAGCAGTCTTGAGCAAAAGGAACAAAGTTAGAAACATCACACTAACAGATTTTAAAACATATCACAAAGCTATAGTAATCAAAACAACATAGGACTGGCATAAAAACACATCTAGACCAATGAAATAGAATAAAGAGCCCAGAAATAAATCCACACATTTATTTATTCATTTATTTACTTATTTACTTAGGAAGATTAGCCTTGAGCTATCAACCACTGCCAATCCTCCTCTTTTTTTTTTTTTTCACTGAGGAAAATTGGCCATGAACTAGCATCCGTGCCCATCTTCCTCTACTTTATTTGTGGGACGCCTGCCACAGTATGGCTTGATAAGTGGTGCGTAGGTCTGTACCCAGGATCTGAACTGGCAAACCCCAGACCACCGAAGCAGAGCACATGAACTTAACCACTACACCACCAGGCCAGCCCCTAAATCCACACATTTATGATCAATTGATCTTCCATAAAGATCACAATGGATAAGGTCAGTTTCTTTAATAAATGGTACTGGCAAAATGGTTTACCACATGCAAAAGAATGAAATGGTCTCTTGTCTCACTCCATATACAAAAATCAATCAAAATGTATTAAAGACTTAAATTGTAAGACCTGAAACCATAAAACTAATAGAAGAAAACATAGAGAAAAAGCATCTTGACATTGATATGGCAATGGTTTCTTGGATATGACCCCAAAAGCACAGGTAACAAAAGCAAAAATAGAGAAATGGGATTGCATCAAACTAAAAAGATTCTGCATATATTAGGAAAAAATAAAGTGAGAAGAGACAACCTATGCAAGGAGAACATATTTGCAAACCATTCATCTGATAAAGAGTTAAGATCCAAAATATATAAACAACTCAAACAACTCGATAGCAAGAAAACAAACAGCACAACTAAAAAATGGACAAAGGACCTGAATAGATATTTCTCGGAGAAGACATTCAAATGCCCAAGAAATATGTTAAAAAGTACTCAATATCACTAATCATCAGGGAAATTCAAATCAAAACCACACTAAGACATCACCTCACACCTATTAGAATGGCTATTATCAAAAAGACAAAAGATGACAAGTGTTGGCATGGATGCAGAGTAAAGGGAACTCTTGCACACTGTTGGTGAATGGAAAACATTTGGAAAACAGTATGGAGATTCTTCAAAAAATGAAAAACAGAACTACTATATGATCCAACAATCCCACTTCTAGGCATACATCCAAAGGAAATGATATCAGTATCTTGAAGAGTTATGTGCACTCCCATGTTCATTGCAGCATTATTCATAATAGCCAAAATATGTAAAAAACCCAAGTGTCCATCAGTGGATGAATGGAAAAAGAATATATGGTATATATATGCATATACACACACATGATGGATTATTTTTCAGCAGTGAGAAAGAAAGAAATCCTGTCATTTGCAAGAACATGAATGAAAATGGAAGACACTATGCTAAGTGAAATAAGCAAGACAGAAAGACAAATACTGTATGATCTTACATGTGGAATCAAAAAAAGAGTTGAACTCATAGAACTCATAGAAGCAGAGAATAAAATGGTGGTTACCAGGGACAAGGGCAATAGGGGAAATGTGGAGATGTTGTTCAAAGCGTACAAAGTTGCAATTATGTGGGATGAATAAGTCTAGAGATCTCATATAAAAGCATGATAACAGTAGTTAATAATAGTGTATTGTGTACTGGAGATATGCTACAAGAGTAGATTATAATGTATAAATACACTATATTTTAAAAGGATATAAAATAACATGCAAAATATCTTCGATCCTCAAATATTTTATCCTGACATTTACCAAAATACTCAAAGAAAACAACAAATTTACTATGTTTTAGTAAATTCATTTCAAACTTAGGTTTAATTCTATCTCCGAGAGAAATATTGGTTTCTATACTAAACTTTATTCAATGTTTTAATTCCTCTTCATCATGAGATGCTAGGACAATTCCCAGTAAAAATAAATTTTTTTTCTTCTAACTGCAACAATAAATACGACATTTGGGGATAAGTCTGTAGACATTTTATGAGCATTCATTAATAATCAATTACACATTACGATTAATTTAAAAAGTCATAACTCTGCTGATGCCAGAGATTGACGCCACATAGGCATTTGTATCCAATCCATCTATTTCTATGGAATGAATTTAACAATTATTTTTATCTGGTATCCAATGGAAAAATTATGAGTCATAATGAAAACTTTCATTAGCTGGAAACCCAGCACAAGGTTTTCTTTAATGAAATGTGCATGTATTTATGTGAGGAAGACAGGGCTTTCTCAGAGCCATGGCACTGGAGAAATTTCACCTTTCAAAATATACCTTGATAGGCCTATAAAATTAGCTCAAATAGGAAAAAAAAAAGATACTTTTTTAGTGTAGATGCTTTTTAGCTGCAGCTATCAAATATTCAGTTTTTCTCTGAACAAAACCACTTTGTAAAGCTTGCTCATTAATTCCAAAAGAAGAATAAACATGAATAGACAACGTATTCATATCTTCTCTTCAAGTGCACTACTTCAAATTAGATGATGTTTTATAATTCCTACGATGATGCCTGAGGATCCCAGGGAAGAACTGACAACAGATTCTTTAAGTTAAGTCTAGGATATTTTAGTATCAAAATAGTCATCAGACAACATCGCAGACTGCACTGAAATAGGGCTCTCTTTCATTTCTAATGAACATTTATTTTTACAGGCCATTGGTAATTTCAGTGCATTTATTTTCTTTTCCCTTTTCTTTTATTATTTTTAATTTTTAGAGGCTATTGTTTACATGAAAGAGACCACTAAGTGATGTAATTTTGAATAATTTCACAGCAATGGTAGAAAATCTGCTCCTACCCGGAATTCCTGGGATCATCCTAAACATTGATTTTATGGCATTTTCTATACATTCTATCTGCCATGACTGACCTGTATTGGCCCATCTGTGAGATTTTCGGTGAATTACTATGTGTACTGCTGATGTGGAAAGATGACCTGGAAAACCAGGGAGTCAGTTTTTCTCTTGTTCTCATTTTTTCTCATAACATTGTGCTTAAGAACATGAATTCTGGAATGCGATGGATCTAGGTTCAAATCCTAGTTCTTTGGTGAGTTTCTTAATCTTTCAAAGTTTCATCAGTAAAATGGTGACAATAATAACTAGTTCATGAGTTTGTTGTGTGAATTAAGTGAGACAATCCACGTAACACACTTAGTTCAGTATCTCACAATTAACATTAACTGTTATTACTGTTATCTCACAGATTGAAATAAGTGACAAACACTGGTGGCACTGAGTGTTTATTTTGGGGGGACCAAGGCCAAAGATCACAAAGACTTGATCAACAGATGAGATGAGTAAGAAGAGGAAACCAGCCAAGACAGGAGAAAGTAACAGATGTGTAAAAAACGTAGAAACAGAATGAAAAAAAAATGTGGACATGCAATTTTAACAAAGCAAAAGACTTCCTAAAGTCTGGTTATTTAGTTTTCTGACTTTAAATTGAAGAATAATTTGCTTACAATAAAGTGTGTAAATCCTAAATGTTGAGCTCAATGAATATATACCTCTATAACTACCATTCAAATTGAAATATAAAACATTTACCACCACCCCCCCCCCCCCACCCCGAGAAGGCTTGCTCATGGTTTATCACAGTCAACAATCACCCTTTAAAGGTAATTACTATTTTAACCCCTATCTTGGACTTCATACAAATGAAATGATAGCATATTCACTCTTTTGGGTCTGGCTTCTTTCATTCAACATAGTGTCTATAAGAATTATCCATGTTGTGATTTTTCTTTTTTCCATTGCTGTAAGTATTCTATCATATGAATGTCCTACAATTTGTTTACCCTTCTATGGATGGACTATTAGATTGTTTTCATTTTGGGGGCTATTATGAAAAGCTCCTGTAAGCTGTTATAAATGTTTGCATACACATCTTTTAATAGACATAAACACTCATTGTTGTTTGGTATATACCCAGGAGTGGAACTGCTGAGTTAAAGGGCATATGTATATTTAGTTTTACTTAGATATTGAGAAACTGTTTCATAAGTGGTTGAAACAGTTTAGACTCCCACCTAGCAATAATCAGAGCTCCAATTGTGCCTCACCCTTGTCAACACTTGATATTCGCCACTGTTTGATTTTTAACCAATCTCATAGGAGTTTAATGTATGTTATGATTTTAATTTGCATGTCCATAATGGCTAATGAAATTGAGTACCATTTATATTCACCTTGGCCATTTGGATATCCTTTCTGAGGTGACTGTTAAAGCACCATGCCCATTTCTTAGAATTTGTATTGTTTATTTATTTATTTACTTATTTACTTATCTTTCACATTAACCATCGATCATCCATCTCAAATTTTGTGTGTGATATAAATTCAGAATCAAGGCTCATATTTTTAAAAATTTATACACAGATATCTTTTTGATACAGCACGATTTATTGAATTTTATTGGTGCGTCTGTTGTTTATCAGGTGTGTAGATATGTTTCTGGGCTCTTTCTGCTAATCCATTTGACTATTTGTCCTTTCTTACACCAATACAACACTTCATTTCTATATCTTTATAGTAAGTCTTGATAATTGGTTGTGTAAATCCTCCAACTTTGTTTTTCTTTTTCCACATTACCTTGGCTATTCTGGGTCTCTGTGATTTTTACATAGATTTTAGAATCTGCTAATTACATACATATCCCAAATCATTCTGTTCCTCTGTAACTTTGAGAAATGGTAATCACTGAGAGCTGGAAACTATACTACACACTTTCTTATTATTTAAGTCCCTAAAAATATGCTTCAAACATATTTTTACAGCCATATTTTCCAATTACTCCTCTTCATTAACCTCTCACTGTCCCCCAAATGTTTATTTAAATCCTTGTCTCTGTCATTTGACAGCTGTTTCCCCAGCGGGAGTTCTCTCTCCAGTCCTTTCTGCCCCTCTAGTCTTGCTTCTGTTTCTGAAGTTTCTGCTTCCAGATTCAAATGCCACTTCCCCAAAGCAGCTTTCTCCTCTCCCTCCAGCCCACCCTGAACTCCGCATCATCTGACCTCCCACTGTAGCTGTTTCCTGAACAAAATATGTTTTGGACTAATCACCTATAACCTTATATTTTTAGTTATTATTTTATGGTCTGACTTTTGGCAGGAATCTTACTTTCAAGTCATTTCACCCTTCACAACCATTCACATGCTGCTTGTGTGTAGAAGGTGTTGAGTAAATAACTGCAAATTTCTTGGCTGCAGAGCTTTTCAAATAAGAATGGTAGAATCAACATTTGCGCCTTAGTGTTAGAAACCACATCGTGAAATGAAAACATATGTGGCGACTTGAATGACTTTGCCTTCTCATTGCCTGTTGAAAGCTGGGATGGATCCTTAATCTGTTCATCCTCACCTTGCTGTAACTTGTCTCCTTACGAATATGTGGTTGAAAAGCTCAGGAGTTTTGTGAAGAAATTATGCTTCATGTAGCACCACAAGAGAAGGACGTTTACACTATAAACCATTCGAATGTGAAGTAGAATGTTTAAACCATTTAGAAATATAGACAGTAAGTAAAAAGGATACTTTGAGGATTTGATTTAAATGTACTATATCTGCTTTAAAAAAAATACATTACGAAGCCTGGATAAATTCTTTGAAATTTAGCTGAACATTTTGAAAAAAATATTCTAAATGGCTTTATTTAGAGAGCTGGAAATGCAATAGAATTATCTTTTTGTTTTCTTACTAGTTGCAGTCCTCATGATTCAACAGGCTAGATGCTAACTCTACTAGTATTCTTTAACTAATAAGGATCTCTCAAATTTACTTCAATTAAAAATAGACCACAGAAGTCTGGACACTGCTATGCATTTGCACCAAATATTTTACAAATAAATAGCCACATTAGTATTTACTGCTATGATTCCCCAAATGAATTAGATTCTTTCACTTGAGTCAAAGAATTGTAAGTGGGCGCCCTCTGTGCTGTGCACCCCTCGCTGAATACCCACAGCTGTGCGTCCAGTGATCAAGTAACACAACTGTGGGAACTTTGCTCTCCTGGACCTGTATTTTTCCAGATATTTTTAATTCTTCAGTTTTAAATCAGCTTCACTTGCTCCATGAAAACATTCCAAAAATCATCTTAAAATTAAATGGCTTTACAAAAAAATGAATTATATGTGGCACTGTATTTTATGCTTTTCTAGAACCTACTTGTTACTAAAAGAACAGCTGATACATGGGAAAGATTTTGTTTAAAGTTATTTTAACTAAAGCTTGGAAATGTATATGTTAAACATTATTTATATTTTAACAAGGTAAAATTTTTGCAATTATTTTTGTTAATTTCATCATAGCTTTGGTCAGAAACCTCTACAATGACATGGCTTAAGAGCAGGCTTTAAAAGAGACATCAGTGAGAAGAAACTCTGCTCTTAAAGACGAAATCTTTAGTCATCTAAGTCAGTAAATAAAATATTTTTCTAGGCATTTTTTTTTCACAATGTGAAGAATTAAAAATAGAAATAAACCAAGTTGAGGAAATTATGGACCAAGATCCATAAGCAAGACCAAGGATAATAAGCAGAATTATTATAAAAATTCTGAGTGAGTGATTAGTTCACAAGGTCACATATACAATACTTGGAAAGTTTGCAGAGATCTTGAGTTTTGCTTTCATTGCAATTGTCTCTTTACTATGGTTGCTCAAGAATATATGATTATTCCTGCTAACCTCTCATGCAAACAATTCTCTTCTAATTGAAAAATGCAGTTTGATAGTGGAATTGAATTACATCAGTTTTTGTAGTCACTCTTCACTTCAACCGAGGCCTAATATGGCTACAGATTCAGTACATTTGAACTGACATACGCTTTCGTTAGGCTGTACATATATAATTTTAGAGTACTAGGTTAGTTGTCAGATGTTAGATGTTAGAAGAATGAGATAGGTGGCGTAATAGAGATAAAAATCAAATGCAAGGAAGTTGAAGGAAGAGAAACAGCATCTAGAGTGAAGGAGAGAGGGTGGTTCAAAGTGTCGGGGAAGGTGACATAGGAAAAGAGACTTTCAGTGAAGGCAGGATCACGGCAGGGTAGACAGAGTAAAGGGGAAGCCTGCTGCTCCTGTAGATCTGTGTTCATAAAGATCTGATTCTCATTTGTATATGAATATGGCCCACTGCTAAATATAATTAATTATTAGTGAGAAAATTCATTTGGAAACTGGACTGTGGGGGAGTTGGCAAACTAAATTGGCAAACTCATCCTTTGATGTTATTCTCTTAGCCTCACCATTGATTTTGATACTATTCCTTATATAGGAAAATCATTTCACTGCCTAAAATGAGAATTTTGGTCACTTGTTGACCTCTGTTACACTTGATAGTATTGACTGCTAGAAAAATTGATAACTGGGGATTCAGATGAATTTATTTTTTATTTTCAATACAGCGTCTAGGCCAGAGCTAAAGGAATTTTGGAAGTGACATACCTAGAAAAACTTTAATGCCTGCAGCAAACACCTGAGAGATTCTTCACATTACTAAGTGGGGATGGGGGTTTCTTTCACCTTGCTCTTAGCATCATGAGCGTGTCTCATTCACCAGTAATCATTAAGTTTAAATCAATGAGGAATGAGGATATCTGGTGTGGAGGACTGGAATTGGCCACCCCAAGATATGTCTCTTTGGCATGAGGATTATTTGGGGCTGGTTACTTTTAATAAACTGCAGACAGGAAAGCAACTGAAAAGTAGAATTACTTACCCTTTGTAAGAGACATTTACATTGTAAAGGAAATCTCCATCTTTAAAGGTGTCTCCCTCTCTGTACCAGGAAGAAGGAGGATGACTTTATCTCTAGAAACTCTCATCAATGCCAAAGGCAAGGACTTAAATCTGCATTTGTTTACTGTAATTGTGTGGTAATCTCCCAGGATCAACTCCCCCTCCACCCCCAACATCCTCCTTTGTCGTTAGCTGAAGATGATATTTAAGGTGGGGGCTTCAGCCATTTTGGCAAGTTGCTCAGCTTGCCTGAGCCTCTCCCATGTATACATGTTATAAAGCTTTGTTTAATTTTCTCCTGCTATTCTGTCTCATGTGAATTTAATTCATTCTCCAGCCAGACGAACCCAGAGAGGGTAGAGGAAATGTCTTCCTCCCCTACACTGGATAGTTGGCATAAATAAATCTGTTGAATATTATGTCTTTATTTTAATTACCATATCTACTCCATCAATGTATGTGAGAGAGTAATCTTGAGGTTACAGTAAAGTCTCAATGGTTCAAATTCTTTCTTTCCCTCTTTTTACCATACATTTTCTATCCAAACAATCTTTGTCCTCCCTTATGTAAGGATGACAAGCTTTTTTCCATTCAATAGGATGAGTGAAAGAGTTGATTAAACATTTACTATCAGCAGACATTGTGATGGGCACTGTGGATACAAAAGCCCACAAGAAAGTCCATGCCATCATACAGTTCACTTTGGCTGTGATTTTGTTTCAAAAATCCTCTAGCCTGGTCTATAGAGCCATAATAACTATAAGGGAAATGTACTCTGTTGCAACATTCTCCTACATTCTTCTTGAATCCAGAATCACTCAACAAAGCAATTAGCCACAAATGTTTATTGAATTATGGATCAAACACTGTGCTAGAAAGTAATATGGATTCTCTCCCTTCAGGGAATTTATTATCTACTACCTTACCTTCACTAAATCAAGAACCATGGCATTTCACAATATGGTGTGAATGGTGCCCCTTAAGTGTGGGCAGTACTGACTGAGCACATGAGTTAGTAAAACCAAAAATAAATAGGTTCGAGCACTACTTGAGGTGGCCAATTTGGTGCAGAGGAAATCTTCTGTTTTGGAGAGTAGATATAAATAAACAGTTGCACATATAACTGTATGTTTTAGGGGTATATATTTGATCTGCAAAATAAAGTCTTAACAGGCTTGCATCTGATCTCGGAAACAGAATCACAAACAATGATGTCAGGTAAGGG
Source organism: Equus caballus (assembly GCF_041296265.1). NCBI lineage: Eukaryota > Metazoa > Chordata > Mammalia > Perissodactyla > Equidae > Equus > Equus caballus. The sequence continues at coordinate 85,932,313 of NC_091691.1, forward strand.
TGGTTCCATTCAGGACCTACAGCCAATTTGTGATCCATCTCCTCAAAAACAGGACCTGATAGAATTTGAAAGAGCTATGTTTTCAACATATTTTTTCTTTTCTATTGTAATAATCTTTTAAAAAAGGACAACAGCCAATCACTTAGAAAACATTTCCCTCAATGATTGCTTAATTGCATAAAATCTTAACATACTGGATTCTATAATTGCTCAACTTTCTCACTAAAATTACCTAACTTTATTTCTGCACAAATATATGTCTGTAGTTTTGAAAAAATGTATCCCACTAATATCACTAATTACAACTTATTACAATCTTGCCTGCCAAGATAATGAAGAAAATTGTACACGGACCACTCTTAACTTACATATTGGTGAACAATAAATTTTCTTTCTATCAATCATGATTTTCCCCCAGTGCACTATGCAATGTGTGGCTCCATTCATTTCTCTGAATTATTTTGCTATCACTCATATATTCAAATTTGCAAGAAAGAATTGTATAGGCTTTGGTTAGGGAGAAAGGATAGTGTTTGATGTACTTAATGTGTACTAAATGAAAAATGCATTGAAAAACTCATCATTAATTAACTTACTGAAGTTATTCAAGGGCAGAGAGAAGCAACGTGGCTAGTCAAAGGGGCAAGCCATTATTTCTGTTATACATCAAGATCACAATGATCATTGAATAAAAATAAAATGTAACAGGTAATTTCTATTATGTGGAAATTTCACATAACCCTTTTGCCCAGGCACCCAAAGTGTGAAGTCGTCCTCTGGGGCTATCTTTTGGAACTGCCATAGTTTTCATGGTTCACACCTCACATTCCCCGAAAATAAAATCAGGGCATTTATCTTTCTAGACAACACAGTTCTCAGAAGTTGCAAATCCTTTGTTCACAACGAATTAATAAGAGGTTTAATAAATAATGGGAAAAATTAATACACCCCCAACATTCTGCAACCTGTGTATATCGATAAGTGGCAGACAATGATGTTCTCCTCTCTCTGTGTTCTCACAGTCTTTTATTCTCTTTATATCTTTAAGTGTTGTCCTTGTTCTCCTCTGTGTTTTCTACAAGATTCTGTGTACTTCTTAAAAGCAGGATGTGCTTTAGTTACCCTTCTAATCGCTGTAGTGCCCATGTCTCGTGCCATGAAAGTAGGTATTGAAGAAATACTGGTTACTCTGCCCCCTGAGATTTCTCTGTTCTCTGTTGATATGGTTTTCTCCTTCAGCCTACGGGTTCTACAATGAGCCTGCCTTCTATGCTGGTACATATCTTTCATTCTGAAAGTATTTCACATGCTAACAGACTTATGCCTTCAAGCTGGCATCCTTTCTCCCAGGATCTGTGGTCATCATGAACCCGGGTTGCTTCCTGCTGAGTCTCCTGTAGCAGTACCCACAGCTGTAGGGTGTCTTTGCTCATCTCTTCTCTGCTCTGAGCCCCGTGATTTTGTTATTGGTAAGATTAGTGTGCTTTTTGGGTTTTCCATTGGATTATTAACACTTTTTAATACTTTTGGAGATAGCTATTTGAAAGAGTTTCTATGTGAAAGTGTTCCATTGGAAAAGAGCAAAGCCTGTTGGTATTTTGGAGCTTTCCTGTTCTTGCCTCAAGTGGCTCATAACTGTGGAGCTATCTGAAGTAGTACATCAGAATTTAATTCTCTCCAATAAGTCACATGGTTTAACATAAAATTGTACCATAACAATCTGTTAGCAGCCTAAATATAATACTTCTCCAGCTCTTCCCAGGTCCTACCTATTTCAGAAGTCCAGAGAAAATTGCATGAGAGAATTGCCTATACAGTGGCAAGCACAGAGGGAAACTACTACCTTATGTGTGTAAAAGAAGACAAGATATTGGCTCCTTAGTGGACGGTGATTTGGGCTGGATGTATGGCTGTGCAGTCATTGTAGTAGACGGTGATCATTGTTTTTAACTGACCAGAATATGAAAGTCTTTTCTACATTTGGGAAAATCCTCCTTGTTTGTCTTGTGAGGAAGAAAGTGCCTCCAACTATAAAAGATAAAAATGCTGGTTACTTGTCCTGCCTGCCTCCTCACAGCTGGGATACAAGTGTATGATCTTGGTCCAACAAATTGGATGCTTTCTTACCAGATTTTGTGTTTGCAGCTTGTATTATAAATAACTATGGGTGATATCTTAGTTATCTATTGCTGCATAACAAATTACACCATAATTCTGTGGCTTAAAACAACATATGTTATCTGAGCTTTTGTGGGTCCAGTTCCAGGAAGCTTAGTCGGGTCTACTGCTTCAGAATCGCTTCCAGGCAATTGGTATTGGCCGGGTGACAGCCATCTCAAAGCTTGAATGGGAGATTCCATCTCTAAGCTAGCTCATATGGTTATTGTCAGGATTCAGTTCCTTCCAGGCTCTTGGGCTGTTGACCTCAGTTCCGCATGGCCTGTTTGCTGGAGGCTGGGCCTCTTCATGGGGGCAGTTCAGAACATTGTGACTGGCTTCACCAGAGCAAGCAAAGAAGAGTCAGAGAGAGAGCAAGAGAATGCAAGCAAGACAGAAGTCATGTCTTCAATGACTTTACCACAGAAGTGACATCCCCTCACTTTTACCATATTCTATTCATTGGAAGCGAGTCACTTGATTCCGCTCACATTAGGGGAAAAGTGTTACATGAGGATGTAACTACCAGGAGGCAGGATCATTGGGAAACTTTCAGAAAGCACTTACCACAGAAAATATGGAATCCATTCTAGTGAGAGTGCCAGCAAAGGCAGTAACTACACCGAGCTTTAAAAGTCCAAAAGTACAGAAGCTCTAGCAGCAGTGATACTGGCAATTTTGTCCTGAGAAACCACTTCTGTGATGTGATTTTGGGCCTTCTTCCTGGTTGAGTAGCCTTCAAGCCTGATTCTTTGGCCTCCTCAAAAATTCTGTGAGCCACTACATGTCCTTGAATAAATTCCTTTCATCTACTTCAAGTAGTTCATTAGTTTCTGGTGCTTGTAAATAAGAAGCATCACCAAGAGAGAGAAACAAGGAAAAGCCAGAATGAGGACAGAGACTTAGTCTCGTCTACCTCCCTGTACCAGGTACACGCCTGGCAGATAGTAGGCATTCAATGCATATTTACTGAATAATTGAATAAGCAAAAAGACAACAAGTCCAGAGGGCAAGTTGAGTCTGAAAATAGGATCAGAGGTGCAAGCGAAGGATGGAATTTGGTTTAGAATTGGTCAGGGGGAACAATTCAGAGTGAATACCGTGAAAAAGAGACTGCTAGATAGAGGCTCCTTTAAGTAATACATGATGGTTGATGACCTGCTTTAAGCACCTGAGTCAGGCTGGACAGTTTCTTATAAAATAGCATGATGCCAGCAGAGACAAAATTCTATGGAATGAAAAAGACTTAGGCAGGCCATCATAAAACATCCTTGAATGAGAAGAGAAATGGCAGGCAGATTGCAGCAAAAGGCACCCATTAAGAAGGGATTTCAGAGACGATAAGAACTTCCCCTAGAACCTGGACACAGGGCACCTTCGAGCATTTTAAAAGCTCCGCATTTCATTCTTAATAATGATATAATAGTATTTGTCTTAGTTTAGTTTCTCCCAAGCAGATCCTGAAAAAAGAATTCAAATAAAAGTAGTTCATTTGGGAGGTAATCCATGAAAACACCATAAGAATGGGAACGTGAGACAGGAAAGGAAGCAAACCAATAAAGAATGCTGTGTCAAGTTAGTTACTGTGTGGAAACTGACGCTTAACCCCAGGGAATTCAGACAGAACACACTCATCAGCATTATTCCACTTGAGGGGTGACTGAGCTGGAATATCGATACACTAACCACTATTGGTCGTTGTTTGAAGATTGTCCTTGAGGACACAAAACAGGTTCAGGTGGACAGAGAGAGCTACAGGCAATGAAATGCCATGTTTTATGGATGACTTAAGTGTGTAAGACATGCCATGCAATTATTATCTTGCAGCAACATTGAGAGTTAACTACTGTTTTATTAATTGTGGAGGTGACGAAAACTGTGGTTCAAAAACATGATCTATTGGAGCTTAATTTTCTCTAATCCTAAAGCTTTTATGGAAATAAAGTAAGATATCTTGACATACTGGAGACAGAAACAGAGAAAGAGATAAGAAACTGCCATTGGCATGCCATAAATGCAGAACAATGCCATAAATGCAGAAAGAACAGAAAGCACTTTAGTGCATCAAATACATATTTTGTCTCTCTCTAAGAATGTTGGACACTTAGAGCTAAGAAGTAAGTATGGGAAAATTAATCCCTGGATTCCTATGATTTTAAGCATTCACATTTCTTCTCCTCATATGTAACCTTTCTGTTTCCCGAATGAGAAAAAGAAAAACCCCAACTTACAAAGCTTAGCTTTGAGAGATTACTTAATGGAGGAAGATGCAAGGTGAACTTATATTAAGAAGTATACTGGGTTGAATAGCAGCCCTCCAAAATTCATGTTCACTCAGGACCTCATTTGAAAATAGGATCTTTGCAGATAAAATTAGTTAAGATAAGGTCCTGCTGGGTTAAGATGGTCCCTACATCTGATGACTGGCATCCTCATATGAGTCCATGTAATGGTACACAGGGCGGAAGACCAGGTGAACAGGGAGCAGACTGGAGTGATACAGCTACAAACCAAAGGACGCTAAGCATTACCAGAAACCAAGAAGAAGCCTGGAAAGATTCACTCCCAGAGCCTTCATAGGGAGTGTGGCTCTGCCAACACCTTAATTTAAGACTTATAGCCTCCAGAATCCTCTGTGAGAGAATTTCTGTTGTTTTAAACTACCTAGTTTGTGGTAATTTGTTACAGGAGCCCTAGGAAACCAATACAAGGATGTTATGGGCTGAATTTTGTTCCCCCCAAATTTATATGTTGAAGTTCTAACCTCCAGTGCCTCAGAATGTGCTGTTTTTGGAGTCAGGGCCTTTAGAGAGGTGACTAAGGTAAAATGAGGCCATATGGATGGGCCCTAATACAGTACGACTGGTGTCCTTATCAGAAGAGGAGATTAGGACACAGACGCACACAGACAGAGGAACATGTGAGGACACAGGGAGAAGGCGGCCAAGCCAAGGAGGGAGGCCTCAGAAGAAACCAAACCTGGCAACACCTTGATCTTGAACTTGAAGCCTCTAGAACTGTGAGAAAACAAATTTCTGTTGTTTAAACTGGTTAGTCTGTGGCATTTTGTTATGGCAGCCCTAGCAAATTAATATAAGGGGTGTGGGGAAGGACAAAGATGAGAGACAAACTTCCTCTTTTATCCTCACTACATCCCTCCTCATCCACTTTAGGGGCCGAAGACAGCTGAGTGTGTGGCTAAGAGATCCTCTGAAGGAAGTGACTGAAACCTGGAGAGGTTCCGACAGGTGGTGGGTAGTGATTGTGTATCGTCAGCTCTGTGCTGCAGCCACGTTAGCTGAGGATGGGGCAGCTTTGAGTCTGGAGGGCCTTTTGTATTCCCTTGGAGCGTCTGAGTCGTCGTCTTTGGCTAATGCTTTCTTTTCTTCTTTGTCCGGAAGTGCTATTTACATAGGACACAACTTTGATTTTAAAGAGAAAGAAGAACAGGAATGCAATCAGTGGGGAGAAATAAGGAGCTGGCAGCTTCTAGCAGACATAGACTTGGGAATCTATGTTTTGAAGGCTCCCTGTATTTCTTCCAATACAGAGCACTGGAATTTGAGAGAAGGCAGACATCCAAGGAAAACACTCCGTCTAGGAAAAAACAATGCAAATTTGGTTGATACTTCCCTTACAATGTGACTTTCGTGTCCCTGAACCTCACTTACACAATGCTAGATTTAAGAAAGACTGACCATCTGGAATTTCTGTGATGTTATTCCCAAACCAGACAGCTGCTGAAGCATAGATTTTGGGACAGAAATTATTGTGCCGAACAGAAATACTATAGTTTTTTTTATAAAGGACAATCCAGTCCATAATGGGAAGATATTACTATTAAAGAATAGTCCTAAATTCTCTATATGCTATACGTATATTTTTAAGTAAATGTGTTGGAACGCTTTTGTTGAAAGAAGCAAGGTTACTAGATGATTTTTTAGTTTGGATCAAAATGCATCCCTATTTAAGGCACTATATAACATCTTCATACTTTAATATATAATTGAGCTTTATTTGTTACAGAAGAAGGTACAATCTGTAGAGGAAAATGACATTTCTCAAATCCTTGTGGATGAGAGACTTTAGAGCGCCTTCCAGCAGCATTGAGTGTATTGAGAATAAGGAAATTTCAATTTAGAAAGAAGAATTCAAACATTTTTTATTCTTTAACAAGAAAGGTATTTCTAAAGTGAAAAGAGTTAAATATTTTTTTTCAGTTTAGGTAAACTGTTTATCCCTAATTACCTGGGCTTTAAATTTTCTTTAGCAAAGCAACTCTTCCATTATTTTATTTCTCCCAGGTAATGACCACCTTATATAAAAATAAAATCAAAGTAAAGGTAATTTATTGTTCACTAAAATTGTCATCTTCTGTCAACATCCAAAATATAAGATCATATATATGAGCCCAAGTACAAATTATAGAGATTAATTTTATTAAAGTGCAGCAACAAGCAGAATTTTCCCCCAATACAATAAATCTTTCAGATGGATTAGAGAACTTGAACTTAAACCTGTGATGTTATCTTGCCCTCTTAAAAACGGTTGTAAAAGTTCCAGTTAATAGACTTGTTCATAGATGTCCCCACTTCTTCCTTCCAAAATCATAGCATGATGCATTTTTTCCCAGATTTTCAGGCGTTAAAGGGTATGAAATAAAGAAACCCATGATTAGAAATTATTTATGATTGTAAGTATGCATATGTTTTACAAGTATTTTAAAATTATATATTAGAAAGGTTTCTAAGTAAAGTCTTATAAAGCAGAACCTCGGTTTTTAACAATTAAGATGTTGATAAAAAGGATAGCCTGCTGGGTTTCTCTACAATCACCAGAAACTCAGGCATCCTTCTGAGCTCACAGCAGAAATTCTGTCGCCTCGGGAGGTCCTGAGGCCAGCTGCCTCCCATCTGCATGGACCTTTGTTCTTTCCTCAGAGACGTGATCCTGCAAGTGTCTTTTCACTTCATTATACCCAGAGCATTGAAGCCATCAGGACATGCTCAGGGCACACCAACCACCTGTTAGGAAGGCGCTCTGCGCTAAGGTGTGGTCCTGTTGGGTTTTTGACAGCATGCTTACTATGGTGACTTGAGTCTACTTGTTTTTCAGTCATAGATCACGTTAAGAATAAACCCTGGAGGACTAGGCAGCGTAGGCTCTTTGGCTTTCTCTGCTCTAATCCAGCGTCTCCAGAGACTTAAATGTTTGCGTATTTAAGTCCTCTAGAGCTCTGCTTTTCTCTTCGCTGCTTGCCGACCTTTACCCAACGTCCTTCTCAAGACATTTCGAGAGGATTTCAGAGTCACCAGACTTATGCCTTTCTGCCACCTGTTTGAAAACAAGTTGTTGCGGTTTATTGTAGACTCTTCCATTAGTGGTCAACATAGGGAAGGTTTTTCTTAACTTTTCTAATAATCAAAGCTGTACACTTTGGCCATACCATCTGTCAGACTACCTACAATTGTTTTAAACTTCTGAAACTCTTCATATAAAATAATAATAATAACAATACCTAAAAGAAGTTCTAATCAGGAGAGGTGGAGCCATATAGGGTTCTGGCTATGACCAATACTGAGTGTGGATTTAAACTCTTTAGGAATAATGGTTTTAATCTGTAAAATGGGAATAAAAATGGTAATGTCTTTCCTAAACTGGGACAAAGGTGTTTGGCATCCAATAGCAGCCAGTATAGGGGTACAGTGCTTCCAGTAATATCCGCAGCCCTGTGTGCTGCCAATCACTCCCCCAGGGCTCATAGGACCCAGGATAACAACTGCAGCTTAGATCACTGCAGCTTCCTGGTTCCCATAGCAAGTGCTCAGGCTTTCCTTCGCTTGTCCTTTCTCCCATTGCCTCCTTGGGGTCTCTTTCCTCAACATATCAATTAAGTGGTTAATATTTCTTTAATCATTCACTCCTTTTACTCCTTACTGAAGAGATCTTAAGCACAAAATTAGTACAATAATAGCACTATAATAAAAATAATAACTTCTTTTCAAGAGTTTCCCCTAAATGTCAGCATTCTAGTGGGGCCTTGACAATAAATATGAAGTAAATGGTAAAAATGGCATGGAATGGTGATTAAATAAAATTGTAGATCCACCTTATTGGATTGGATATGCAAATTGGAACAGATTATTCCCGAGTTAGCTACATTTTCACCTATTGAAAGGCTTAGAGCTATACCATATTTTCATTAGAATCATGATATAATTTCTCCTTTATTCGTGAAAAGCTTATTTTATGACCCCTATAGTAACTGCCTCTTTATTAACAAATTAACAAAAACTAAAATACTATATTATGCTCAAAGGGTAAATGTCAAAAGAAGATAACGTGGGATACAGCCATTATGAAAAACAGTGTGGAAGTTCCTTAAGAAATAGAGCTACCATATGATCTAGCAATCCCACTTCTGGGCATATACTCAAAGAAAATGAAACCAGTATCTCAAAGAGATATCTGCATTCGCATGTTCATTATAGCATTATCCACAATAACCTGAATATGGAAACAACCTAAGTATTCATCAACACATGAATGGATAAGGGAAAAGGTGACAGATATACATAGATAGATAGATAGATAGATAGATATTTAATGGAACGTTAATCAGCCATTAAAAGAGGAAATCCTACCACTTGCAACAACATGGATGAACCTAGAGGACATTATACTGAGTAAAATAAGCCAGACAAGGAAAGACAAATACTGTATGATCTCAGTTGTGTGTAGAATCTAAAAAGGTCAAACTCCTAGAAACAGAGAGTAGATTGGTGGTTGCCACAGGCTGGAAAGTGGGAGAAATGGGAGATGGTGATGAAAGGGTACAAACTTTCATTATAAAATGAGTAAGTTCTGGGGATGTACAGCATGGTGACTATGTTTAACAATGACTGTATTGTATACTTGAAATTTGATAAGAGAATAGATCTTGTGTTCTCATTAGAAAAAACAGAGTGAACATATGAAGTGATGGATGTGTTCATTACTTTGATTGTGGTAATCATTTCACAATGTGTACCTTTCATTTTGTACACCTTAAATGTATACAATTTTTGTTTGTCAATTATACCTCAATAAAGCTGAAGGAAAAAGAAAATAATGTGGAAAATGTTAGAAAATACCATGTCTTCATTTCCTTTCTTGTAAGCCCGTCTATAAGCCTCCTTGTCAGCATATCAGCATACTGGATAAAGGTGGGGATGACTGGCTTAGCATAGATTTGGACACGAAGATAGATGAGGAAGAAAGCACTGGCAGAACAAATGGGACTTGCATGGCTTGACAAGCTTTTAAACTGGGTTAAATGTGGACATATTCAGGAAGTCTGCATAGTCATACTCTTCAACTCTGGAATAAAATACTATGGTAAAGAGACCTCAGCTGTGAGGTGATGGGTGATTGGCTCCGGCTTTCTGCAAAACCTCCTTCTCAAAGAGGAGAGTGCTTAAGAGTTTTTCTTTTGGTGGGAAGAAGGAGGGCTCGAGAAAGACTGTTCTATGATCATGTGTGATTTTGTCAATTGTTCATGTTCAATTACATACAGTACAATTTTCGCTATCCTTGTTTCTGTGCTTTTGTTTTGGTACAAACTGACTGAAAAATACTATAACTTCACTGTAACCTGATCACCAATTTTACACGACCAGGTTATTTTGAACTCTATTTATCAAATTATGGAAATTCTGTTGTAGTGGCCAGAAGAGTTTTTTGTGACACTCTTCTGATATCATCAGACATATTAGTCTAAATCAGCAATCCATAGTAGTACGAGTAATTTTTGTACAAATAGGGAAGGATTATTTTGAAGCATCCAGAAGCCACTTCGAAAAAAAAGAAAACCCCAAAACAATATCTTCACAGGACTGTCAATCTAGCTGTAATGCCTTCCTCCACTCAGACGCATCCAGGCCATGGAAGCACAAAAAGAGGTAACCAACAAGCTCTTTTCTTTCCAAAGACAATAAAAGTGAAACTTTTAAAAGGCGGGATTTTTGCCAAATGGTGGTCAATATTATCCACAATTTCATTAGTGAACTGCTAATTTCATATAAGAATACTTTATAGAAGCTTCTCTTCAGAAACCTGATTACTATATTTGTTTTTCTTTAAGTATGTACACACAGTGGGAGACCATGCGTGGAGTTTATTAGGCCTAGCTAATTTTCTATCAATTCTAGGAATCCAAGATTAGCCACGTGCAATTCATAGCCTGCATTGCCAAAAGACAAAATGTCACATAGAAAAGCAAGAAGCACTCTGTTTCTTAAAAATTAAAGTAATATGAGATGCAAAATATCACAGTACTGTTGGAAAAAAACTAGCAAAATTCCCAGAATCAATCAGCCAAAGATAATTGTGTTATTAAGAAACCATTTGACTGTGTATAGATGAAAAGCCAAATTTTGTTCAATCTACAGAAGCTGAACAGTGAATCTGAAACATCTAAATTACTTTTATTAATATATATAAAATGTATAATTTGGAGTAGTATGCTGGATTAATTGCCTAACAAAGTCAGTGAGTCCCACGAGCGTGCTATACAAATCATTTTGTAAAAGGTCATTTTTATTAGTAACAGTGGTCAAGTCAAATATGCAAGTTCTGGAATAATGTGGCACATAATGTGCTGATATATTCAAATATTATGGATATTAAACCCAACAAAGCCTTATCTTAGGAGGCTCAGTCTAAATTAAATGAATCAGAGTTATTTGTGATTTACTCAGCATTCGTTCAGCACTGGAAGGATGCAGCCACCGCCCTTATTTATTCTGGCCTTTGCAGCCGTACAGCACTTATCTCAGACATCTACCACATGCGTACATGGGAGTTGCTCAATAATAACTGCTATTCTCCCTGATGAAATGTTGTGGAACATGTACCCGGTACAAGACACTGCTCTAGGTCTTAATACAATGGTGAACAAGAGAGACAAGCTTTCTAGGCTCATGGAAACCATCCTTCAGTGGGAAAAGACCAAAAATAAAAAACAAATAAGATCACTTCAGATAGCCGTAACTGCCTGAAGAAAGGCGGTGGGATAGAATGGGACAGTGTGAACAACACTTGATAGAAGGCTCAAGAAAGACTTTTATAGCTGAAAACTGACCAACCGGAAGGAGTCAGCCAAATGAAAATTTAGAGCAAGGGCATTTCAAGCAGAAGTTGCTGATGCAAAAGCCCCATCCTCCGAGACCATTTTTAATGTAAATATTTTCCGTAAGTATGGATGCTGAAGACCTCAGGTGTTTCTTATTGTTCATCAAGAGAAGAGGTTCCAAACTGGTGGCCAATGGGCTAGATGTGGTCTGTAAAACCGCTTTGTTTGGCCAGTGCAAGTTTTGGTGGTGGTTTTTTTTTTTTTTTTTTATTGTTTTAGGCCAACAATCAAAAATTGTGAGGTTTCAAATTAAAATCCAGATTTCTGACTTTTCTTTATAAACCAGAGGTCTGGAGTCTTGGGACCTGAATTTCAGCAAGTGGGCATCAGCTATAGCTGGTGGCAGCTGCACTCTGTTGGTGAGGTGTGAGGTTTCACACCACAACTGCCTATCTCTTGTCACTTTCTTCTTTGGCCCCACTGCGGAAGCCAAAGTTCCGTTGCCATTTCTCATCATGCTCCTGCTATTGGTTTTCTCCGTAACTATGTTTCCATCAAAAGTTGGGAAAGAAAATCTAGGTTTAGAGGGTTGTATGTTTCAAGAAAAATGATAGAAGAACATGTAAACCAGTCTTTATGTCAGTTGAACACAATCCGGCTTTTCCTCTCATTTGTATTTTCTTCTTGGTCCTATTAGGCACGTGAGTTTGAAATACTTGAACTAGGGTTTTAAAAATCAAGAGCACGGTCCAAAATTGTTTTTTTGAAAAATAAAGCACAATTAGAGTAGTTGAAGTTTTGGGCTGCTTCTGTGGGAAAAGGTTGGATGTCTGGACTACTTGAACTTGGATCTTTGTTTCAAGACTACTTAAAATTATAATGGGCTGGTTAAATACTCCTCTCATTCTCAGCGTTCTCATCTGTAAATCTATCAATTTGGATATATAATAATAGACTGTGTCACATTATTCTTAAAATTAAAAGTTAGCCTGCATATGCTCATAGTACATGGCAGATATTCAAAAAAATATAAAATCCTGATTATTACATGTACAATTTGTGGTTTGGCACAGAAGCACTCAGAAGAATGACTTACCTTATTTGCCTTCCGAGGGTCTCCTGGGTGGTTAGAAAGAGAAGAGACAAGGAGAGTGGGAGAAAGAGAGGACAAAGCAGTAACCTTACTCAACGTACAGTGTGTGCCACTTATATGCCAGGTTCTTGACTCATGTTACTGTTAACAAGAATCTAAATATTATAGATTTCCTCCGTTTTACAAGGGAGAAGAAGGGCAAAGAAGTTATGTAACTTGCCAAGGTCACACAGGAATCAAAGTAAGTGAGATGCTTGTACGAAACCTCTCACAACTCCTCCTTTTTTTTTTACCACCCCCAACGTCCCAGCTAGAATAGATGTAGAGCTGCTGTACAACTTCCTTGAGTGATAGGAATGAAAGTGTTACTATACCAGTGGTTTTATCAAACTTGGGCATGCATAAGAATCACAGAGCTCATTCAAAATGCCCTCTCACCAGGGACCCTGATTCAGTGGGTGACCCATCCATTTCATCTTGAGAAACACCCGTGGATGTCTCTCTGGCCTCAGGAACTAAGTGAAAATTGTGGAAAATAGTGAAAAATTCCAAATAGTACCTGAAGATAAGACACTGCATGAGAATGGACAAAACAAACTGCTAATGTCAAAAAGAAATCTTCAAAATTGTCTGAGATCGTTTTTTAATTAGGGTGGAGTTGAGAGGACAGACAAGACTTGAGAGTAAGATTTAACTAAAATAATTAAATTTCAATGAATAGATCTGGATCCTGCTTTGTTCTTTTTACACACAGTCAGAAATATTTTATGTAGTTTGCTTATTCAAGTATAGACTATAAGTATGTTTAATTGAATACTAAAGTATTAATACTTAGGACCATTCATAATTACACCTTACATACAAGCCATTCACGTTTAAATGTTGCTAATTTCCACTCAACTTCTATCTGAAATGGTAGTCTTCCCTGCATCTACTACCAGTTTCACTGTATCTTTCCAGGTGAAAACTCTGGGAAGATTCATTATAGAAAGCAGCAGACACTACTGGAAATTACTGTCACCAGGATGCAGTACTGAAAACTGTCAATACAAAGAGAAGTATGATGAGGTCTCTCTGTCTTTTTCTTTATTTTTCAGGTAGAATGAATTGCAAGGCTTAAAATTTTAAGTGCTGCCTTAACGTCTTTGAGCCTCACAGGGTCCCAACGGCCTAATCACAAGTTCACTGCTCTTGACAGATATGCCCCCAAACTTAGGGGGAGAGACTCCCCGCTAGCTAGTTCCCTTATTAGTCAGACAAGCTGTACCCACTCACTTCTCAATTTAAGGCATTTCACTTCTTTGCCAGCCCACAAAATTATTCAGACAAGCCAATCACATTCTCCTGTGGGAACCAGAGGATACCCTGCCCCAGGTTACTATAAGACCTGCCTCCCATACCCCTGCTGGTTCCCCCTGCTCCTGAGTGCAAACCCCCGTGTGACCCTGCATGACGTGCAGTATCCTCCTGGACTGTGAGTACGTGTGATGAATAAATGACTGCCAACCTCACGTGTGCAGTGTTGACTGTGGTGTGTTTCGCCATCTTGTACTATTTAGGACCGGCAATCCCTCTTTCACCAACAATGTGAATAGGAGGCAATCAAGACATAGAACATCTATAAACCTTAAAGTTATCAAATATTCACTTACTGTTTAAATGTCTTTTTTCTCCACAGTTAGCCTGCTGTGAAACCCTATTTTCACCTAGAGTAGAACTTAGGAAATAAAGACTTCTCTTTGAAGTCAATACAGACCTGGATTTGAATTCTACCTGTGCTCCTTCCTCACAGAGCTTTGGGAAAGTTACTTAAGCTTTCTCATCTATAAGGTGGGTAAAATACTGTTTCTGTCATAGTGCTGTGGAGAAGATTACGTATGATACTGTACATGAAATATTTAGCACAGGTCCTGGGTTGAGAAGATTAGGTAGGGGTAATAGACACCAAACAATTAACACAGTTCCTAGAACCCAGTAAGGACCAGAAATCAATAATTATCTTTTTAAGACAAAGTGGCAAGTGAGACCAAGGTGAAAATGAAAGCCAGTCATCCTCTATCTCTGTTAGAGCTCAGGCAGGTTTGAGCGTTAGGCATCGAGACTTTCTCAAGCTCAGAACCTCAGGAATTGGAGGAGGAAGTTACCATCAAGCAGGGAGCAGCCCCTAGAAGAGTAGATGGGTGGTCCTGGCCAGAATCAAGGGTCCTGGGACAATTTCAGAAGGGTTTGGTGTCGAGATGTCCAAGCGCATGGAAAGCATGGAGTTCATGAGCACAGCTGTAAGGTAAATCACAGCCAATTGACCCAAACACTATTGGCCCAAGAATCTGTTTACCTAATAACAAACTGATCCATATATTCATGACTGCATTTCATATTTTGATACGTTAAATATTTTTAAGTACTCTTGCTTCATTTTTATTCTATTTTTGGCTTTGTATAGCTATCAAATGAGTGCAATATACTATATTTTAAATAAAACCTAGGCGATATTTTCAGATTTTTAGTGTGATAAATATTATTTCAGCGCCCAACTTTGCATATAAAGATGCTTTTTATCCTGTATCTAGAATAGTTTCTTAAATTCTGAAAAATGGAATTACTAGTCAATCATTAGGAAGGCTTTTAATTTCATAATTCAGGATTGTTTATCAAAATAGTTGTATAATTTAAATTCCTATCAGTAGCATATAATATTTCCCATTTAACTAAATTTGTTTTAGTATTGCCCATTTAACTAATTTTAACTAGATTGCTTAGTATTACTTCAAACAGTTGATGTTAATTTGATTTCCTTTATTCTTAAGTGGATGAATATCTTTGTTTACTTTGCTATTAAATGTAGTTCCTCATTTACGAATTGACTGTCCACGTCATTCAATCCTTTTTCAGTTTGAAGAGTCTTAATGTTTTAGTATCAATTTGAATGCTTTAATTATGTATTTTTGCTTTTTTGAAGCAAAAATCATACCTAAATTTTAAATGTTTATGCAAGTCAATTGCCGACTTGTTTTTTGTATGCCTGTGGTTGCTTTTAAACTAAGAAAGCCTTCCATCCAGAGATTTGGCATATACTTAATGATACATTATTCAATTTTACTATGGTTTGATTTTTTTTAACTCAATGTGTCTGAAATCTAGCTCTTAGTGTGGTGTGATGTGAGGTTTATAATTCGTGGCTTGTTATTTATTAGATAAAAGATCTGAATTTATAATTCCAAATTCTTTTCTCTTTTTAATCCCTGAAGTCTTCACTTTCCCCATAGCCAAGTAGAAAGAAAGATAAAAGATTGCAGGCACGTGTGAAAGACTGTCGTCTTGTTTCCCTGATTAACATGGAGTCAGAGTCTACGAGAGGGAGTGAGTTCACAATCTGGTTAATAACTTGACTTTTGCTTGTTTGTATCAAATTAAAGCAGAAAGACTTAAATAGATTGACCAAAACTTATATAACATACTCATATGTAGGCAAAATAAAAAAAAAATTAAAGAAACATAGAATATCTCAACTTTTGCCAGAATCTCCTATCCATGAATGGTAGATATGAATGTATGGCTTCTAGATTATTAGACAAACTTGGAACACAAATTTTTTTTTTAGGAAAGTTATATATGGAATGTTAGGAGAAAGCCGTCTATGTCTGGCCAGATCTGGGACCTCTGACTCTGAGATGGGACTGGAAATGATGTTAGCAAAGGGTATCAATATGAGTTAAGCAGATCTAGAAAGAACAGGTTTCTGTTGCTACTCTTTGGAGGATCAACAGGAATGTTGTTTCAGACAGAATGATCCATCAGAACTAATGAGGGAAGACTCATGTAAGAGTGCAAATCCAAATCGGGGTCTCCAATGGCTTAAGGGTTTACGGAGAAAATGCAGAAGATCACTATCTTAACTGTAAGTCCTGTTAGTCCCCTAAGATCTTTCTCTAGTGGCTTCTACTTTTATCTTTTGGCAGAAAAGTAAATCAGAGGTGAGAGCAGAGAAGAGCGTGGTAGAACTGGACAGCCAAGACAGATATATCCTGCCTAGTCATTGACTAGAGGGAGCGGAAAGAGAGACAGATGAGAATAGTATAGCGATGGAGCCTTGTCTAGCGTTTTTTTTTTTTTTTTTTCATTGTGGTAACATTGGTTTATAACATTATATAAATTTCAGGTGTACATTATTATATATTTTGATCTCTGTGTAGATTATGCATGTTCACCACCCAAAGACCAATTACAATCCATCACCATACACATGTGCCTAATCATCTAGTTTGCCCCTTCTCTCCTCCCTTCCCCTCTGGTAACCACCAATCCAATCTCTGTTTCTATGTGTTTGTTTGTCGTTGGGTTTATCTTCTACTAATGAGTGAGATCATATGGTATTTGACTTTCTCCCTCTGACTTATTTCACTTAGTATAATACCCTCCAGGTCCGTCCGTGTTGCCACAAATGGCCAGATTTCATTGTTTCTTATGGCTCAGTAGTATTCCATTGTGTATATATATATACCACATATTTTTTATCTATTCATCCCTTGATGGGCACCTAGGTTGCTTCCAAGTCTTGGTTATTGTGAATATTCCTACAATGAACATAGGGTGCATGTATCTTTAGGCATAACTGTTTTCATGTTCTTTGGATAAATACCCAGCAGTGGAATAGTTGGATCATATGGTAGATCTATTCTTAATTTTTTGAGGAATCTCTATACTGTTTTCCAGAGTGGCTACACCAGTTTGGACTCCCACCAGCAGTGTATGAGGCTTCCCTTTTCTCCACATCCTCTCCAACACTTATTGTTTCCTGTCTTGTTAATTACAGCCATTGTAGTTTTGATTTACATTTCCCTGATAGTTAATGACGTTGAACAGTTTTTCATGTGCCTGTTGGCGATCTGTATACCTTCTTTGGTGAAATCACTTTTCAGATCTTTTGCCCATTTTGTAATCGAGCTGTAAGTTTTTTGTTGTTGAGATGTATGAGTTTTTTATATATTTTGGATATTAACCCCTTATCAGTTATATGGTTTACAAATATCTTCTCCCAGTTGTTAGGTTGGCTTTTTGTTTTGTTGATGGTTTCCTTTTCCATGCAGAAGATTTTTAGCTTGATGTAGTCCCCTTCATTTATTTTTTCTAATGTTTCTCTTGCCCAGTCAGACCTGGTACTTGAAAGTATCCTGCCAAGACTGATGTTGAAGAGTGTACTACCTATGTTTTCTTCTATAAGTTTCATGGTTTCAGGTCTTACATTCAAGTCTTTAATCCATTTTGAGTTTATTTTTGTGTATGGTGTAAGATAATGGTCTACTTTCATTCTTTTGCATGTGACTGTCCAGTTTTCTCAACACCATTTATTGAAGAGACATTCCTTTCTCCACTGTATGTTCTTGGCTACTTTGTTGAAAATTAGCTGTTCTTAGATGTGTGGGTTTATTTCTGGGCTCTTGATTCTGTTCCTTTGATCTGTGTGTCTGTTTTTGTGCCAGTACCATGATGTTTTGGTTACCATAGGTTTGTAGCATATTTTCAAGTCAGGGAGTGTGATACCCCAGCTTTGTTCTTTTTTCTCAGGAATCCTTTGGCTATTTGGGGTCTTTTGTTGTTCCATATAAATTTTAGGATTCTTTGTTCTATTTCTGTGAAAAATGTTGTTAGAACTTTGATAGGAATTGCATTGAATTGCTTTAGGAAGTATGGACATTTTAACTATGTTAATTCCACCAATCCAAGCGCACAAGATATCTTTCAATTTATTTGTATCGTCTTCAATTGCTGTCAATAATGTTTTCTATTTTCACTGTACAGATCTTTCACCTCTTTGATTAAGTTTATTCCTAGATGTTTTATTATTTTGTTGCAATTGTAAATGGGATTGGATTCTCACTTTCTCTTTCTGCTACGTCGTTGTTAGTATATAGAAATGCAACTGATTTTTGTATGTTGACTTTATATCCTGCTACTTGACCGTATTCATTTATTATTTCTAAAGGTTTTTTAGTGGATTCTTTAGGGTTTTCTATATATAAAATCAAGCTGTCTGCAAATAGTGACAGTTTAATTTCTTCCTTTCCAGTTTGGATCCCTTTTATTTCTTTTTCTTGCCTGATTGCTCTTGCTAAGACTTCCAATACTATGTTAAATAAGAGTGGTGAAAGTGAGCATCCTCGCCTGGCTCCTGTTCTTAGAGGGAAAGCTTTCAGGTTTTCTCCATTGAGAATGATATTAGCTGTGGGCTTGTCCTATATGGACTTTATTATGTTGAGGGACTTTCCTTCTACACCCATTTTGTTCAGCGTTTTTATCATAAATAGATGCTGTATCTTGTCAGATGCTTTCGCTTTATCTATTGAGATGATCATGTGATTTTTATTCTTCATTTTGTTAATGTGGTGTATCACTTTGTTTAATTTGTGGATGTTGAACCATCCCTGCATCCTTGGAATAAATCCCACTTGACTATGGTGTATGATCTTTTTAATGTGTCATTGCATTCGATTTGCTAGTATTTTATAGAGGATTTTTGCATTGATGTTCATCAGTGGTATTGGCCTGTAATTTTCTTTTTTTGTGTTGTCTTTGTCTGGTTTTGGTATCAGGGTAATGTTGGCTTTGTAGAGTGACTTAAGAAGCTTGCCCTTCTCTTCAATTTTTTGGAAGAGTTTGTGAAGGATGGATATTAAGTCTTCTTTGAATGTTTGGTAGAATTCACCAGGAAAGCCACCAGGTCCTGGACTTTTATTTTTTGGGAGGTTTTTGATTACTGTTTTGATCTCCTCACTGGTGATTGGTCTGTTCAAATTCTCTATTCTTGATTCAGTTTTGGAAGGTTGTATGTTTCTAAAAACTTGTCCATTTCTTTATATTATCCAATTTGTTGGTGTATAGTTTTTTGTAGTATTCTCTTATAATCTTTTGTATTTCTGAGGTGTCCATTGTAGTTTCTCCTCTTTCATTTATGACTTTATTTGAGCCGCCTTCTTTTTTTCTTGGTGAGTCTAGCTAAAGGTTTGTCAATTTTGCTTATCTTTTCAAAGAATCAACTCTTGGTTTGATTTTTTCTATTGTCTTTTTAGCGTGTATTTCATTTATTTGTGCTGATTTTTATTATTTCCTTCCCTCTACTGATTTTGGGCTTTGCTTGTTCTTAATTTTCCAGTTCCTTTAGGTGCACTGTTAGATTTTTCTTGTTTGTTGAGGTAGGCCTGTATTACTATAAACTTCCCTCTTAGAACTGCTTTGGCTGTATCCAATAGATTTTGGCATGTTGTATTTTCATTTTTATTTTTCTCCAGGTATTTCTTAATTTCTCCTTTGATTTCTTCATTTACCCAATCGTTGTTCAGTAGCATTTTGTTTAATATCTACATATTTGTGGCTTTTCTGATTTTATTCCTGTATTTTATTTCTAGCTTCATACCTTTGTGGTCAGAAAAGATGCTTGGTATTATTTCAATCTTCTTTAATTTATTGAGACTTGTTTTGTGGCCTAATATGTGATCAACCCTGGAGAATGTTCCATGTGCATTTGAAGAGAATGTGTATTCTGTGGTTTTTGGATGGATTGTCCTATGTATTTCCAGTAAGTCCATCTGGTCTAATGTGTCATTTAAGGCCAATGTTTCCTTATTGATCTTCTGTTTGGTTGATCTATCCATTGGTGTAAGTGGAGTGTTAAAGTACCCTATGATTATTATGTTACTGTGTATTTCTCCTTTTATGTCTGTTAATAATTGCTTTCTATATTTAAGTGCCCCCTTGTTGGTGCATAGATATTTTCAATTGTTATATTCTCTTGTTGGATTGTTCGCTTTATCATTATGTAGGGCCCTTCTTTGTCTTTTGTTTTGGTTTTTGTTTTAAAATCTATCTTGTCTGATATAAGTATTGCTACCCCAGCTTTCTTTTCTTTTCCATTTGCATGGAGTGTCTTTTTCCATCCCTTCACTTTCAGTTTGTGAGTGTCCTTTGGTCTGAAGTGTGTCTCTTGTATGCAGAGTATATGTGGGTCTTTTTTTTTTAATCCAATTGGCTACGCTATGCCTTTTGATTGGAGTTTTTAGTCCATTGACATTTAAAGGAGCTATTGATAAGAATGAACTTATTGAGGTTTTATTTTTTTCTGGATTTTTTAGTAGTTCTTCTCTGTTCCTTTCTTCTTTCTTGCTCTCTTCCCTTGTGGTTTGATGGCTTTCTTTAGTATTATGTTTGGCTTTCTTTCTCTTAATTGTTTGTTTATTTATCATAGGTTTCTGGCTTGTGATTACCATGAGGTTCATATATAATAGTCTATCTATATGGCAATTTATATTAAGTTGAGGGTCTCTTTAGCTTGACCTCTTTCTAAAAGCTCTACTCTTTTACTCCTCTGCTTCCACATTTTATGTTTGTGATATCATATCTAATCTCTTATTATGTGTGTGTGTATCCATTACCCTCTTGTCATTGAAATAGGTAATTTTAGTGTTTTCATCTTTTGACCTTCATATTTATTTTCATAGGTGTGGATCTGGTACCTTTACTGCACTTTTGTCTTTACCAGTGATTTTATTGCCTTTTTTTTTTGATAATGTTCTTATTCCTATTTGTGATCTTCTCTTTCTCACTTAAGTCCCTTTAGTATTTCTTGTAAAACTGGTTTCTTGGTGATAAACTCCTTTAATTTTTGCTTGTCTGGGAAACTGTTTATCTCTCCTTGATTCTGAATTATAACCTTGCTGGGTAGAGTATTCTTGGCTGTAGATTTTTTCCTTTCAGCACTTGAAATATATCATGCCACTCCCTTGTATCCTGTAAGGTTTCTGCTGAAAAGTCAGCTAATAGCCTTATTGGATTTCCTTTGTACATCACCTGTTGCATTTCTCTTGTGGCTTTTAGGATTCTCTCTTTATCTTTAATTTTGGATGTTTAATTATAATGTGTCTTGGTGTGGGCCTCTTTGGGTTTATCTTGTTTGGTTCTTTCTGTGCTTCCTGTACTTAGATGTCTGTTTCCATCCTTAGGTTAGGAAAGTTTTCAACTATTATTTCTTCAAATAGATTCTCTGCCCCTTTGTCTCTCTTTTCTCCTTTGGTACATCTGTAATATGAATGTTAGTGCACTTGATGTTCTCCCAGAGTTCCCTTAGACTGTTCTCATTCTTCTTAATTCTTCTTTTCTTTTATCTATTCAGCTTTGGTGATTTCCTCTAGTCTTTTGTCCAGCTCACTGATCCATTCTCTGTATCATCTACTCTGCTATTTAGTCCCTCTAGTGAATTTTTCATTTCAAATATTGTATTCTCCATTTGTGATTGGTTCTTTTTTATATTTTCCAATTGTTTGTTGACATTCTCACTGTGTTAATCCATTCTTCTCCCAAGATCAGTGAGCATCCTTATGACTTTTTGCTTGAAGTCTTGAAGTCTTGAACTCTTTGTCAGGTAGATTATTTATTTCTGTTTAATTTATTTCTTTTTCTGGGATTTTGTCCTGTTCCCTTGCCTGGAACATATTCCTTTGCCATCTCATTTTGCCTCTTTCTCTGTGCTTATATCTATCTATTAGATAGCTATCACCTACATCTCCTGATCTTGGAGGAGTGGCCTTATGTAGCAGACACCTTTTGAGGCCCAGCATTGTGCTTCCCTCTTGTCACCAGCTCCAAATGCTCCAGGAGTGACCCCTGTGTGGGCTACGTGTGTTCTTCTGTTGTGGCAAGGTTGCTGTTGCTGCAGGTGCCCAGGGAGTCTAGGCTGTCCTCCTGGCTGCCTGGTTATAATTCTCTGTTGTGTGTGACTGCTATTGCCCCTTCAGTGAGTGTATCAGGTTTGGGGAGCTCCAGCACAGATAGTTGCAATGTCTAATAGCACATTCCTGTTGCAGTTTTTCTGTTAAGTGAGTAGGACCGCAGCATGGCTGATTGGGAGGCTAAGGGTCTTACAATTTCTGTAGGCCTCTGGCCTGCAAGGCTGTTGTCAGCTCTCTCAGGATTGCAGCTGAGTGGAGCTGACCCCAGGCACAGGAGCACGCAATTATTTCAGGCTTTTGGAAGTGGAGCCAACACCCTGTGTGGCTTTTTGAGATGCACAGGTCTTCTGTCTCTGCTAAGCCCCAAGGCCCACATGTCCACACCTGCTGTCAACACAGTCCTGCCCCATGCACATGTCCCAAACCCCTGGAGATGACACAATCACCCCACTGCAGAGGCCCCCACACACTCCATCAATGTCCCACACACTCCACCCATTCCTCATGCTCACTCTGATCCACAGAGGCAGACTCACTCTTCCGCCTGCAGAGGATCCAAGCACCCAGTCTATGCAGGTGGAAAAGTTGCCTCAGGGCTTGCTATTGGGTGGGACCAGTCCCTAGGGCAGGCTGCCTGCTCTGGCTGAGCCGGATTAAATCTGTGCTCTAGTGGGCAGGGCAGACCCTGGGCTAACAAGTGACGGGAAGAGCTCTGATGGCTTCTGCCAGTGTCTGTGTCAGCATGCTTGTACTAGGTCACAATAATGGCTCCTGCCAATGTCTCAGTTTCTGGAGAGGTCTCACATCTCACCAAGATGTACCCAAAGCCTATCAGATGAGTCTCTTTTCAGGAAAGGACTGTTCACCTTTCTTTCTGCTGATTTTAGGTTGCTTTCCAAAATGGGTGAGTTTGTACATGAGCCCTTTAAGAGCTGGCTTTTTCCCACTTATGTCCGATAACTTTTCTGGGGGTATTCCAGTTGTAGTTAATAACAAGCAAAGCCAGATATTATGACACTCACCTCAGTTGTGCTGAGTCCAAAGGATACTTATAGTGGCAACATTCCCCCACTCAAGTACCCCTCTCCTCCAGGGAAGGCTGTGTACCTTAAGGTTGATCCTCCCTGGCTGTGAAGCTCCACAGCTTGCAAGCTGGCTTTTTTTTCTCTGCAGAGAGGAATTGCTGCCTCTTCTGCTTCAGTCATGACTGTCCTTTTCTGCAGGTGATCTTTTTATCCAGTTTTCAGTTCTCTGTCATGGGTAATTGTTTCAAAAATAGTTGTAACTTGGTTGTGTTCATGGGAGTAGGTGAGTTCAGAGTCTGCCTACACCGCCATCTTGACCTCTCTCCTGTCTAGCTTTCACAAAATGTTTTGCTGTTATGGATTGAATTGTGTCCCCCCAAATTCATATGTTGAAGCCCTAACCTTCCATGTGACTCAATTTGGAGACAGGGCCTCTAAGGAAGCAATAAAGGTTAAGTGAGGTCATATGATAAGGACCTTAATCTGATAGGACTGATGTTCTCATGAGGAAGAGACACCAGAAATTTTTCTTTCTCTGCACATGTGCACAGAGGAAAGGCCATGTGAGGACACAGAAAAAAGGTGTCATCTGCAAGCCATGAAGGGAACCCACTCCAGAGACCAAATCTACTGGCACCTCAATAAGGAACTTCTAGACTCCTGAACTGTGAGAAAATAAGCATCCATTGTTTAAGTCACCCAGTGTGTGGTATTTTGTTATGGTAGCCCGAGAAGAAGAATGCAGGCTGCTGTATATTGATAAGTGCTAACGAGAAAAATAAAATAGGAAAAAGGGAGCAGAATTGAGAGTGGTCAGACTGGAAGTTGAAGTTGAGTTTCCAGGAAAGCTTTACAGGAGAAGTTACTCTTGAAGAAAGGACAGAAGAAAGTGCAAGAGCTGGTCATTTAGCTGTCTGAGGATGCGGGAAATGAAGGAGGAGAGCACCTGGCATGTTCCAGGAGTAGTGAGGAGGTCTGGATGGCTGGAGTGGAGGGAGAGAGGAGGAAGTGATGGTGGAGGGTAACAGAGACCAGATCATGTAGAAACCATGAGAGTGTTTAAGTAGAGGAATGATGGGATCTGACATTCATTTTAACAAATCGCTCTGAACAGTCCTATCAAGAAAAGATGAAAAGAGGCCAAGGGCAGAAGCAGGGAAACCCTTGTAAAAGGTACTTCAGTAGGAAAGCAAAAGATGACGGTGATTTCAATCAAGCAAGAGGCTGTGGGAATGATGAAAAGCAAAATGATTGAAGAAGAATTTCAAAGGCTCTGAGGAAATTTAAGAATTGTCTTGCCAGTAAGAGAGATAAGGAAGACTGCATGAGGAGCAGCTTTGAGGTCATATGATCCTAAGTCTAAGACATTAAGATGAGATGTTGAATAAGTGGGCTGTGAGATATAGAGGTCTAGAGTTCACGGGAGAGATCTAGGCTGGAGATGCATCTTCAAAGTTGCTGGCACAAGAATGGTATTTAGAGATATAAAAATGGATGAGATCACTTGAAGAGTAAATGTTCATAGAAAATAGAAATCCAAGAAGAGGTTATGGAGATGACTGGAAACGAGCAAAGGAGACAGAGAGATTAGCCAGAAATTTAGGAGAAAAATCAGGAGTCATAGTCTGCATATTAAATGAACAGAATGCTTGAAAGGAGTCATCAAATGATCAAATGGATCAAGTTTATCAATGTTATTATATGTAGATAAAGGTCATTCATTTATTTCCTGTATAGTTGTCTAAGATTTGAATATAGCCATTTTTTTTATGCATTCATGTAGTGATAAATATTTTGGTTATTTATGATGTTTCACTTTTATCAGTAATGTAGCAGTGTCCATGAATGATGGTTGCTTTAGGATATAACTAGATGAAGAAATGTTGGCTTATAGAATATGCATCCTCAACTTTTCCGGATATTGCCAAATTACTTTTCAAAGTGATTGTGCCAGTGAATGCTTCCACCAATAGTGTGAGCACTTACATTCTTGCTCACACATGGTGATGCCAATTTACTTTTGACAGATGGACGTGAACTGATATCATGTTATTTTAATTGATGTTTGCCTGATAGTCCTAGAGAAAAGAGTCTTATGTAAAATGTCTCTTCATAGCCTTTTCCTATTTTTCAACTAGGTTGTTTTTCTTCCTTATTAATATTAATTTGCAGGCACTCCTTATGTAAACTGGATACTAACGCTTTGCTGGTTAAACACAATGCAAATGAATGCTTCGCCAGTGTATGACTTATCTTTTAACTTTGTTTATGATATCTTTAGTTGTACATTTTTTTAAAACTTTAATGTCGACAGCATAGCTGGGAGGAATTAGTTTTAGAAGGAGAAGATGGAAAACTTGCAGATGAGTTCAATTTAATGGCAGAAAGTAAGGTTAGTTTTCCACCTGATAAGCTATTACTTCAAATAATCAATCAATTAATCAATCCAAATAATCAATTACTCAATCATTCAAAAGAGCAAGTCAAACAGCTAAACTTTGAAAGTGGAAGGCTAGTTGGCAATGTTGTCTTGTAGAGAGAGAAAAACAAATAACTACCTACAGAACTGAAGGAATTCTTGGCAACACTCAGAATGCAGTTGAGATGGTAGAATTTGACTTTACAGTAACTCCTGTCTATGCATTTGTTTGATTTTTTTCAAGCTAGCTTCAGTATCCCAGGTGAAGCCATGGAGAGAGCACACACTGAGATTTTTCTATCACTGAAGTTTTCTAGGAGTCTGAATAACAGATTCCCGAAACAACAAGGAAGCTTACATATAGGTGGAGAAGGGATGGCCTGGAAGTTACATTAAAGGAGTGAAGATACTGCTGCTCCCATCTCCCTACCCTGAGGTACGCGGGGTGTTATGGACAGAATTTTTCCCCCCAAAATTCATATTTTGAAGCCCTAACTCCTAATGTGACTATATTTAGACAAAGGGCTTAGAAGGAGGTAATTAAGATAAAATGATGTCGCAACAGTAGGGTCCTGATACAATAGAATTAATGTCCTTATAGGAAGAGACATCCAAGAACTCTCTTTCTCTGTCTCTCTCTCTCCCTCTCTCTTCACCATGTGGGGACACACTGAGAAGGCAGACATCTACAATCCAAGGATAGAGCTCTCACCAGACACTGACCCTGCTGGGACCTTGATCTTGGACTTCCACTCTCTGGAACAGTGTGAAAATAAATTTCTGTTGTTTAAGTCATCCTCTCTGTGGTACTTTGTTATGGAAGATGGAGCTGACTAAGATATGGGGTAAGGGAAAATGAGCCGCCTCCATCTGAGAGGCCTCAGCAAGAATTGTATATCAAAGGGAGAGTAAGTTTTCAGTAAAGGTAAAGAGAGAGAAGAAATTTTCCGTAAGAAGCTCAAGACATAGGTCAGTTTGTTTCCCAGGAAACTGAAACTCAAATGGACATAGTTATTTTTATTCCACAAAGAGGCCCCATAATTACTGTTGATATTTTTCTTGTTAGTTTTGGAAATCCATATTATTAAAACAGAAATTTTCATATTTATAATACAAATATTTTTAAAATTTTGTTTGGAACTTTTGTATTTAAAAATTCAGTTTATTTTTTCCATTGGTTAGTTTTGTGATTTTCATATTATTTTTCTAAATCACAAGACATGTGAGAGTGTTTCTAGCTGCTATTTTCAAGCATGTAACGTGTTGCGGGTATAGATTTTTTTCTTTAGTTCCAATAAATGAAAAACTTAATTCAATAAAAATTTTACCATATTTGACTTTTGTCATTAGTTTTTGACATTTAAGAGATCTCTTAATGGGTTATATAGTAATTTTCACACGATGAATATCACTTATGATCCGATGATGATTATATCTTGAGGAAAATTTGCAGATTTTCATTTTAGGCAGTTTAACTTTTATTTCAATATAAGTATTCCTTTTGACTTCTGTTTTTACCAGTTGTGTTATATACATGAAAAAAACACATGCAACAAGTAATAAAATTAATATAAAATTCAAAACTACCACAACTACTGTATTAGCTACCAGTGTTTCAGAAAGGAATAAACAGAATCGTGAATATGCTGCTCAGATATATACTAATGGCCAAGAATGCTAATTCCTTATATACTCAATGGTTCTAGATTTATGTTTAAAGGAGAAAATAATTGCATGGATTAGTTTTTATCAAAACAGATATTGAAATAATAGGTGACACTAGTGCCTTAATGTAAAACCAAACTTGAGAACAACCTTTCAATTTGCTGAGGTCACTAAACATCCACATATTTAAATTTTCATCGATCCTCTAATTATTTATGACTTAGACACTTGTATCCCAACACAATTTTAGGTGTTAGCTTTATCATCTTCATCTCAATAAATAAAATAACTTCTATTGTTTTTAACCATCATTATAAGACCACAGTTTGGACAGAGCATTTAAGATTTCCTGGAGCAGGAATATGTATACAGTCTCTGAATGTATTTTAGGAATATTTCACTTTACTAATGGTTTTAGAATAAGAAATTCTGTGTTATATCAACCTGCAATGGCCACTAATAGGCTCTATGGCTATAAAAGTATAATAAGTTCTAACAATTTTATATAGAGAAGTTTTTCTCATTTAGAAGGTTGGCTTTTACTATCACAATGTAAATATATCCTCTATGATAAACTAGTTGCTCTTGAAGAGATTTAATATTTATCTGTGTGCCTTGCAAATACCTTATCAAAATCAGGAGTGAGATGATAATCTTGGCAATAAATCTATTTTAATGTGCTATTTTTTCATATTATATAAAACTTTGGAAACTTTAAAGACTAAATAAATAAATATTTAAGAAAAAAGCCAGCACAGAGTGAGAAAGAATATCAAATAGGTTAAACACTTCCCAGGGGCAATTTTGAATTTAAAAGTTTTGGATATTTTTCAAAAGTTTGAATTTATTTTTGTTTATTTAGAGTAAAAAAGGACATATAATAATATTGAGTTGAGTATCCACAAGGAGCTCAAATGAATAGAGAAGAATTCAAAGGTTCATTTTCAATACTTTTTTCTCCTATTCCTATTTGGAGGCTTTTTCTTGTTCTCTTTCAATGGAATATTGGTAATGTGATTAGTGCTAAAGGCTCTTTATCAGCAACAGGATACCTTTGACTCCTTTTTGTTTGTGTTGCATTTTGCAGGTTCCAGGAAGGTTCTTTGCCTCCTACAAAAGGCCTGTCAAAAGCCAAGAGGGCAAAAAAGAACGTGGAGATTACAGGAGACCAGGGCCAAGTTTGTTAATAGAACATTTGTATCCGGCTGAGCTGGCTGTCCTTAGAGTGGATGTAGCTGATGAACCTTGAGTCTGCTGGGCAGATGTTCCCTCTCCAGAGACTTAAAAGACAATGCAGCTCCTACTGCTCTGACAATGAAGATGGAGGACATCGGAAGACAAGACAAATAAGCTTTCATGTTTCTCCTATTGGCTTTAGTCACATTTTAAATATGCTGGTGGCCCAATGGACACAGCCTTTCATTTCATCACCCTACACAGAACTGAAGTAAATATGGCTACACAGAATTAGCTTTACTGTTAGAATTTGTTTAGTTACTTCATTACCAGTTGAGGTTCCTCCCAACCTTGGAGGGTCCTTTCTCTGTTCCACTTTGCAAATTTGAAATGAGACCAAAGCTGAGCATTCAACAGCACAAGCTTTATTCAATGGCCAAAGAATGGAGAAGCTGGGACTAAACTCACAAATCAACTTCTCAGCTCTTGGGGCTGTCAAGTAGCCATTATGAGGGGTCAAGGTAGTGAAGGGGAGGGACATTCTTATTTATTCAGGGAACTAGGCGGGCTTTGCTGAGAAATAGGGTGCCACCTCTTTTCTTCCTTTATTTGGTCTAGCGTTTCCTGTCATGGCTGTAGGTGGGTGTGTCATTTATTATGTTGATATATTATAATGAGTGTATAATCAGCTGTGAGGACTAGGTGAGGTCAGTTCAGGCTGTCATGTTGTCCTCAACCAGCTGTAACTGGTTTTGAGCATGTCTCAGCCGTCTTCTTTTTCCTTTGTTTGTGGTTTTCTGTAAGCTAAAGAAAGCATATGAGGCCTGTTTTCGGCAGGGTTGCAGTTTATGTTTCCTGGTGCCAGTACACCAGGGTAACAACTTCACACGGTAATTATAATCTGAAGGACATTCCTTTCAGTTAAGAAAAAGCAAACACTTATCTCAATTTTAAAATTAACAATGATCCTCCAGTTAATATTATTATCATTGCAGAAAAGTATGAGGTTATGTCCTTACAGTGCCCAATTAGAGATAATATGCTTAACTAATGAGGATGCTTAAGTGATTACCTTTGTAAAACATGTAAAAGTTAGTGTTCCGGTTGTCAGTGTTTCATTCCTGATTGTTTTGGCACCATCATCAGTTCATTTCCAGAACATTCTAATGATATATTTCATTTTTAGACAGGGAGAATTTGACACTAATGTTTCCCATAATTATTTTTGTGAATTTCCTTATTCTGAAGTTAAAGTCCAATGTTTTTAATAATTCCAAGTGTAATTCAAAAAAAACATCTAAAGCATAATATTTTCCCAAAATTTATAGCTATCTCATTTTCCCTGGGAAGTGACGTTTTATTATCCTAAGAAAACAACTTGTAGGCATTTACTTCTATGTTATTCAAGGCCAGGAAAGAAATGAGAGTGGTATGACTTCCCAGACTGTAGAACGTAGGCAAATACAATCATTTTTCTAAGGTATCACTCTGTTCATAAAAATAATCCAGCTCATGAACAAAAATGCTGACTGACTCTCTGAGTGATAAATTTGTCGTAGAGAGGATGGCTGGGTACATTTTGAGCTTTTTCCTGAGGTTTTGGAGAGGGCCTTCTGCAAGTACTCGGGAGAATTATCATAAGGCAAAGTTAGACATTAATTCAAACTTTGTGAATATACTCCGTTTTTGGCATGCAAATTTTTTCCATTAAAGATTAACATAATCATCCAAACAACACCTTGAGAAACAGTTTCCTCCACGTTGTTTTTTCTTTGTTTAATTATGTTCCTAAATAAGTCATTTCCTAACAAGAAAAATTTGGACTTACTATGGAAAAACTTTAACCTGGATCACCATAGGGGTTTGCATATTTTATATTAAATAGAAATATCATCTTCAAATTATATTATTTGATAACCATTTAGTAGCTGTGGGTTAAAATTGGGTCTAATTTTCCCAGCTCAGCTTTTCGCACCTTACTGCTAAGATCAGGGAACTGGCAAAGCACGGAAAGTGGTTATTAGCATTTCCGCTACACACGGGACCTTGGAGTTTTGTTCCATTTTCTTCTGGTGGCTGGCCTTCTATTTAACCTAACTGACGGAGCACACATGCTCTATTGCCCTTTTATTGCAGCCAGACTTACTCCCCATCAGAAGCACAAGTTCACTGGCAAGCAGAAAATCAGGAATCTGTCTTTATTGTATGTGGGCACAGCTACTGTTCCCCATCCATCAGCACTTTTCCTTCTACTCTCAGTTGAAGAGTGAAACTTCTGGAGAATAAATGTTTATAAAGTAGGCAGAGGAAATAATCTTGGCACATTGCATTCCAAGAACTTGATGGCGATGGGAATTGGAAAAACTCTGGGAAGAGTGTCTCCTGGGGTTTATTGTTTTTTCCTCTCCTGTTCAGAGTGAAAGAGATTTAGAAAGTGGAATTGACAAATCTCATCACAGTCCAGGAGAATTACACTTGATAAAATCCTAATAAAAAACATTAACAATGAAGATAAGAACTATGCACGTTAACTGGATGTCTGGCCAAACCTCAGCAGGAGGATATTCATCCAGCACTGAAATGCCTAGCCAGTGGGACCAAAGGCAAAACACATTCTTTGTCCTTCGGCAAATAGTGAGCCTTGACAAAAGGCACCCATCTGAGGATAAGAAAACAAAACAGCATTAACAACCACAAAACAATAAAGGGATCTATGTAATGATGCAGCAGGAAAAAAAAGAAATTGCCATCCTAAAAGCTGAGAAAATGACACCAGACACCAGAAATAATAATAATAAAAGGAAATTGTAATAGCTTTTTAGACTCATTATAGGATGCAAAACAATACACAGAGTCTATGACGTGGATGTGAAAGGTACACATAAAGAACAGACTAATGTGGATACAAAATAGGATGAAATGAAATGGGAGGTGGCTGAAAAAAGGCAGATTAGCAGAAAAACTCAAATGCAGTGAAAGAATTAAATTCACGTTAGACATTAAAATTTATTTAAATACGGAATCAGTGATAAATTGAAAATCTTAATTACTTTTCCAGAATGCAAGAAAATGGCCAAGGGATTAAACAGAAGGGGGCAGAAGGAAAAAAATATGATAGATGTGGAGGACAAATTATCAAAGAATAATAATTTTAGGTGTCTTAAGGGGAAAAAATGAATTTAAACATAAATAAAACCTAAAATAAACAAGCAAACAAAAGTCTGAGTGAGCCAACTGAAAAATCATACCATGCTACATATAAAATAATTGAAGAGTCCCATCCTTGGATACCCTTGGCAAAAATTTTGAATTAAATGGTTAGAGGAAATATTGAAAGAAGACCGAGAAAAACTGGCTGCCTTTATATTTGTCCTCTGCCTTACTAAGTGCCAGGTATTTGGCATAATATCTACATATAAAGCTTTTGAAAAAAAGGGCTGTGACTAAAGAATTTCTTAACTAGTTACATTGTCTTTCATTTGTAAAGCCAGCAAAAAGACATTCTCTTAAGAGCAAAATTTTCAAAATATACTAATCACCTGCCCATCTTGGAAACAAATGACATCAAGATACATTTCAGATGAGACAAAAATCAGAATTAAGAATTTAAGAAGGGAGAAGAAGTGATAGACACGGTAGAGACAAATTTGCATTTATTTTCCCCTTCGAGGAAATATACCAGGAGGAACTCATCTGTAATATGGAGAAAGATTTAAGCATAAAGAAACACATTATAGTACAATTACAGCATAACTGTAAAAAATTCCTAAATAGTCACCAATGGAATACCATGCAGTAAGATAAATTTATGATGAATTTTAATGATATGGGTTAATTTTATGATAAAATATTTAGTAAAAAAGCAGAGTATGGAATGATAAATCCATGAATTAACAAGGTAAAGAAGAGCATATGTAACTTTCATCTATAACATTTTTATATGTTTAAAAGAGATCTGCAGTAAATATTAGACACTATTAACTTTTTCTTTTTTTGAAAGATTTTATTTTTTCCTTTTTCTCCCCAAAGCCCCCGGTGCATAGACATATATTCTTCATTGTAGGTCCTTCCAGTTGTGGCATGTGGGACGCAGCCTCAGCATGGTTTGATGAGCAGAGCCATGTCCGCACCCAGGATTCAAACCAACAAAACACTGGGCTGCCTGCAGCGAAGCGTGAGAACTTAACCACTCGGCCACGGGGCCAACCCCAGCTTTTTAGTAATTTTGAGTAGTAGGTATATGTGGGTTTTTTTTACTTCACTACATGTAGTTTTTCAGAACTAATTTTTTTCAAAAAAATCACAGAAAATAGATTGTAAAAAAAATTTACAAAACCTATTGGTTTTGGGGAATGATACTATGGTTCTTTTTTCCTCTACTATTTTATACTTTCCAGTGGTTTTTCCACATTTTCCACAGAAAAAATATCCTGTCCCCATGAAAGAAAACCATCCACCAGCCTTTAGAAATAAGAACTTTTCAAAAAATTCTAACACTTACCAATTATTAGTTAAATGAATTTAACCTCTTTATCAATTTATTGGTCCAATTTATGAAATAAAAAGGTTTAAATTTCTGCTTCCTGGAATTATTATAAGGATTACATAATAGAATACTCTGGACGAATACATCTCTATAAAAAGGATATTTTTTGAACAGCTATCTTTTTTGGGAGGGTGCTGCCTCTAACCAGAGTTAGATTGGTTTGGTTTGTGGCTGAGAGGCACAGGAATTGTTCTCACAGTTCTAATTGGAGTTGAACTGCTGAATGAAGCTCTCTTTAATAGGAAGTGCTGTCAATTTCCCTCGGAAGACAGGGTAAGCCAACACCAATGTGACTTTGGTGACATTAAGGAGAACAATAGAGGCAGAAGCAGAAATTTTGCTATAGTGGAGGAAGGTCTGATCTATTCAGTAAGGCTGAACACGGTTGACTACAGAAAAATCAGTCAAGAAGTGGGCAGCAGAATGTTCTAATTCATCTAAGGGGCAAGTGGCCAGATCCAGAGAGGCAACAAGTAACCGTGTCTAGTCACCTAACCCTAGTCCTGTTCTTCCTCAGTATACAGCTAGACTGTGTTAACCAGCATTCCTTGTGGTTAGATTTGCCCTTGGGACTGACTCTAGCCTGTGGCATATACGGAAGTGATGTACACTTTAGAGCGATGTGCTGGACCTATGAAACCCTCCTATGAGCGATCCTTCACTCTCTTCTTTTCACTGGCTTGATACCGACATCCATGCCGATAAGCCTGGGCTCTGTTCATTGCAGTCTACCAATCTCTTCTGAGCACTCTCTTTGATTTTTCCATGAGCACAAAATAAACTTTCAATATAAAATTTTTAGTTTATATGTTATAGTGGTCGGCATTGGTCTAACTATTAGAAGTTTCCTCACACCAGAAAGCAGCAAGTTGAAGATTGAAAAATTGAAGGCCCCCTCCCTGAGAGTAGGAAGGTAGAGGTCACAAAGACCTTCAGATTTTGAGTCAAAACAGCAGAGTATGAACAAGGTCCTGATGCATAGCAGGCATAGAGCAACAATTTGTTGATTTTAATTGCCTTGCATTGACCTTAATATCATACAGCATTAGCAGCAAGGACAGAATCATGCCTAACTGGAAATCAAAGGAAGTGTTGTGTAATATCTTGCTCCCATTAGGATGTAAATTGTCCTATGGGCCCCATCATTTGAAAAACAAAACAAACTACAAAATGCTTCCCTTGATTCCATATCTTCACCATAGCTGCCACTCAGTTTCTCTGCTCTTCTCTGAGCAAAGCTCAGCAAAGAGGAAACTGTCTACACATGCTATCTCCTATCATTGCTCAAGGAGTCCTCGTCATATTCCAATGTGTTATCCACTTCCATCATTCCAAAGTTCCTGCCAAGGTGACCAGTGACTTTCACAAAGACAAATTTAGTGGAAAATTTTCAGTGCTTACCAAACTAAACTTTCATCAGCTTTCAGTAGAATTGATGGCTCGTTTTCTACTTAAAACTATTTATTGCTTCTCATTGAGCTCAGAATAAAATATAAGAATTTTTGGCAGATTTAGATGACCCAGGCATCTCTGTGTGAACTGGCCATTGTCTGCCCAATGTTATACCTGGGCAATGGTTGAAAGTATGGAGACTCACTTCCAAATCCTAGCCAAAATCTTTGTTTCAATTTGACCTCTGTGACTTACTTATTTTCTCTCTGCCTCAGTTTCCTTTATCTGTAAAATGGAGACCTTCATAGCGCCTATGTTATAGATTTGTTGTGAGGATCAAATAAGATAATGCCTAAGACGGGGTTAAAACCATGCTTGGCACACATTAAAGGCTCTATTATTATTATTGCATTTTGATGCTTTTACACTTGTTAAAAATCAGCCAATCACCCTGGATTTCTCTCTGTTCATTAAGTCAAGTTTTATTTATTTCTGCTGACCCCATGTTGACACCTTCTATATAATTTCTTCCTCCTGAAACGCTTGCTCCCCTAATCTCCCTGACTTATTCCTTTTCATTCTTCCATTTGTGGGGACATTTTTACCACCTTATTTAAAATTGCTCCTCATTGTTATTTTTTAATGATGCTCCACTGTTTTCCTTCATGCAGACAGAACAATTTGTAATTGCTTTAAAACACACACTCACACTCATATATTTATTCTTTTCTGTCTTATTGAGCTATAAGGTTCATGATGTTAGTTACCAGGCAGATTTTGTTCACCCAGGGTTCACCACAGTGCCTGGCACATATTAGGTTGTCAATAAATATGTATTGAGTGAATGGATAAACTAATGAATGTAAGAGCTTCTTGTACAGGGTTCTAACTTTCCCAGTGGGTGAGCAGGCCTGCCTAAAAGAAAATGAGAGTAACAAGTAGAAAGTGTTGTAGATAGAGGAGACAGACAAGTCAGATTTGTCTATAGAATGTGAAGCATTTCATATTTAGATATGATTGTTTTTGTTGTAATCAAGAGCTAATTAATGGTCAGATAATACTTAGGATATTTCTATGTAGCATGAAGTGTATGTGTATAAGATTAAATTAATCTCATAAATATTCACAGAATCTTTGTTAGATTTAGAAAGGGTTTATATTTCAAACGATATAAGCTCATTGAAGGTAAATCTTAAATGGTGCCTAGGACAAGACATCGAATAGAGTAGAGGCTCAATAAATAACTGATTAATTAACAAATTAGTTAATAGTTCCCTTGACGTGGTTGGGTAGCTATAATTGCCTATCTGATTCTAAGTGACTTGCATCTAATTCCACATTTTGCTGGAAGCAATCCTGCCAAGTGAAATTGGCTGCAATCTCTGGCTAAGCTCAGCTTACTTTGATACTTTTGGCTTTTCCCCAAAATATTTATAGTTTTATTTTCACCTTCAGTGATTTACTATTCAACCATGGTTCACAGAGGTGAAAAGCATCAACCTGAGTACATATACAGTGTTGCTGTCAATGTTTTGAACAAAATTTTCTCCTTCCAAGGGTAGGGCAAAGAATTTCCAAGCATAAGTTTTATGTCCTCTCCTACTTTCATTTAAAACATTTTTTACTGAGAGCGTATTATATACCAGACATTACCTTCAGGGATGACTTTAGTAGGGTCATGGAGAGAGGGATGAGAAATGTGCCCCATATGATACAAGAACCTTGCTCTTTTTGTTAGTGGTTTGCATGCTACAGATGCCTCCAGATTTCCTCTGTGACTTTTCGAATCTATAGTACTGAGAAAGAAAAGTCCAAAATGTTTCTGGCACGTAACAATGAAAAGTTAAGTAGTGTTCTTACTATAATTGATTAAAGTGGTGTTAGGAAATCCTCTCTCAAAGAGTATACAACTCTCTTAAAGAGTAGAATGGAGGGATTTTTTTTTTTTTTTTGTAATTGACATCCTAATTTAGTGAAATCATAAGATTAGTTTAATAGTTGCAAATAAAAATATTAAAAAAAAAGTAGAACAGGAGTTATGTGATGATGACTCACCTTTTCAGGACAAGTTCCTTGAAATGATGGACTACATTTCAACTATGTAAAATACCAAGAGGTTTGATTCTCCCAGGGACATGCGTGTTTAATTCTTCAAGCAGGGCATCATGGGAATGATGAAAACTGTCTTTTCGTGCCCTTCCTCTCCGTGTCTCCTTTTGCAATCTTTTACCCACTTGCCACTCAACAGGTTCCCAGGGCCCTGATACTGCTCTTTCTCTCTGTCAAAAGCCTGAATGTTGTACCTTGCAGACCCTAAAAACATCCTCCTTGTTTTCTCCACCATTTTTGAGGTGAATTCTCCATTCTGTTAAATAACAGTAGGCGAAGAATCAGTGAGCCAGTTGTCTCTGCTGTAAGCCTCAGTCCTAAGGGGGAGGGGGGAGAAGGAGAGTCTTCATGCCGAATCCTTCTTTTGTTGGCCTCTCCCTTAATTTATTTTATTTTCGATTAATGCTAACAACCTTAGTTTCTCTTTTCTCCCATTTGTTTCATGTGCCCCACAGTAGCGATTCATCTTTTTTTCTAAAATAGAAAGCTATGATTTTCTACTAAATTTTTTAATCTCAAAACTCTTCTTGTTTTAATTTACTCATTGCTTGTCTCTCTCCTCATTTCCATTTACCTTCTGCTTAACTACATTCAATCTCTTCTTATCCAATTGCTGATCCCAAACTAGACGTTCCAGTTTGAATTTTGTTAAGATGGTGAAACATCTGCATTCATTCAATAAACATTTGTTGTGCCAGTATCTAGACTTGGTCCTGGGGATGTCAAAATCCCTGCCTCTACTCATGTGAGTAAACAGGTCCATAAAGTATGTAGTATTACCAGTAAATAAGAGAAAGCTAACACTGACCTGGTTTGTGATTTGTTCCAATACAAGCAGGAAGCCAGAATGTGTATTAAAACTTAAAACAGACATCATAGATGTTTGGGCATTTGCAATGTCAGGTTGAGTCATATTGTGAATTGCTGCCCACTCTTGATTGCATTACAAAGAGCATGGGCAGTTTTTGTGTGTTTTGTTTTTTCCCAGTACGAATATACACAGAGGAGGAAGAAAAAGCAAGAACTCTGAATTTTCTCTCTCATGATGAAAAGATCCAGTATCTCGCACTAACATAAAATTTGTGATTAGATTAGTAGATCTGGGTTTAGGATTTCAAACAAAAATCTCTACCACTGATATTTTTATGACTTAAATTGAACCCTGGATGAAAAAAGTTCCCAAAGTCCCAGAGAGAATACGAAACCTCTCCTTAGAACCCTGGAGTGCAACACAGGACACTGATCTAAAGTCTTGGTACATCTTATGCCTGGTCTCCTGCTGACAGTAACAGCATGTCTTCTGCCAGGCGCAGAACTACCTCTGATAGAAAGAACCAGGGATTCATTCTGAGGGTCAAAGCCAGCAAGCTCATAGAAGCTATTGCGGCGCACGGTAGGAAATGATTGCAAGTTGATGGTGAGTGCGCTTTTCCAGGCATGCAGAAGGGTTTTAGTACTGCAGGTGCAATTACCACTTAGCAAAGAATCAGCACCCTCTTACTGAAATTAGAGCATAAAATGAGTCAGGCTGGTGGACAAATTGCGGTACATGGCCCGGCCGTGCTCATGACCCATATTCACTTTCCAAGCTTAGCAGGAAGCTCCGTATCTGCAGCTAGCAATTTAGTGGAGAGTGGCAAGGAGGTAAGGCATTCAAGGGAGAACAGGGAGAATTCAGCTTTATGATATCTCTTCAGATATCAAAAAGTCAGCTCAGGATAGTGCAATCAACCTGCGTCTTCTGACTTTATGAATAATCCCTCTGGAAGAAGTCAAGAGTGCCAGATGTGGATGAGGAATTGGAAATGCTGGTAAGAACACAGGTGGGGCAGGGCAGAACCTAGGAGCTTGAAGGCCATTAAAAATGAGTAAACATAGCATCTAAATGTTCAACACAGAAACCGAAAATGCAAAGTCTCAAGAATGCTTTTCACGATAATATGATTTTAAGGTTTTAATGGTGAGATTAAGAATAAGGTTATGAGTTCAAGAAATTTCTACTTTTCTTATAGTGATCTTCATCGGAATCATCCTGTAAGTGGAAATAAGCATAGAAATAGATTTCAAAAGAATTATAAAGTGACCTTTGGCTGGGAGAAGTGATTAAGGTGATAAGACTTATCTAGACCTTAACATTTATGTTTCTTCTATATGCTATTGTGAAGCTTTTATTTTTAGGGGCTGTAAGGGTCTTTTAATCATCATGAACATAGGCACAAAATAAATCTAAAGGAAACAGGAAAATATGGACGTAAAAGTACCCAAGTTCACATCTAACTGAAAGTCTGTAAAAAAAATTACCACCATAAAAATAATTTTTAGAGTATAAATCTTGCCTAATTAAAAATAATTGATATTTATTGTCTGATATTGGTCTGATAACAGTCTGGTTTTCAGAGCTTGGAATCAGATTAAATTTTACACATTACACTCCTTCAATTCAACTCAATTGAATAAATATTTACCAAGCACCTTGTAGACACCAGGGTCAGATAGACAGCATTTCAAAGGGTTTTTTTTAATGTCAAAAAATTGAAAACTCTTTGGTCCCAAAAAGATTAAAAACTCTTTGAGAACAAGGGCATAGTGAGAAATGTGAGTAAAATAGCTGTGTTCAAGGGATTATGACAGCAATTGTAAGAGTTCATTTCTATAACACATTTTTAGTAACCAAGCCGTCAGTTCTGATTGTAGAAATCTAGGCCTAGGGAAGTCCACACAGACCAAGAAGGCAAAGTTCTAAGAAATAAAACATGGTAAACACTGTAAAATCCTCCAGACTTTAAGGAGCAGAGGAACTCGAAAACATACATAAGCTTTGTCTATTAAGAGATGAGGTAGAGTTGAAAAATTGGCAGCTGAATTTAGAGATCTTAAAGAGGGCAAGGTATGTGGGAAAGTCACAGCAATATACACAGTTAGGTGTTTCAGGCCGCACAATTGTGAGTGCCAGAAGAACTAGAAGAGGACAGAAACTTGAATGGCACCATGTGTGTTTGTGTGCGTATGTTCTCTTTACTGTTTCTTTACATTTAAGGTTGAAATTTAGGTATATAGAGGATGCAGCCCACAGAGGAGGAGACATTGGAAATGAACATTAAAGTCATAAGATCTTGGAGGAGGAAAGATGCAATAGTATCAAGATCAGGGTTTGAAACATCGATGGGGCTTCCAGGTGAAATATCCTTCCTCAGTCTGCAGGAAGAGGAGGATCCTTCTTCAGAGTGAGGGAGTAATCCTTCCTGCCCTCCTGGGAAAGGGTAGTGAGTAGGTT
This sequence comes from Equus caballus, assembly GCF_041296265.1. Lineage (NCBI taxonomy): Eukaryota > Metazoa > Chordata > Mammalia > Perissodactyla > Equidae > Equus > Equus caballus. Next base: position 85,972,000 of record NC_091691.1, read on the forward strand.
GGGAAATGTACAGGGCAGAGAGTCTGAAAGGAAGTAGAGACGGCAACTCTAAGGGAAAGTTTGAACCAGACAGGAGTGAGTTGATGAGGTTCATGTGTGAGGATTTGCATTCTCTTGATAAAGTAGGAGGCAGGGATGTTGAAACTAAGTTTCTAATTCTATACTAGGATAAAGGATCAATTTTGATCTAACTAGCTCCGTGGCACTCTGGGAGACTTCAGAGAGGGAAGCTATTAAAATTAACAGTAGATTTGTTCTCATTATTATTTATAATACTACTTTCTTCTTCGGTACATTTTACAAACTACATTAGGTCTTAAAGTTTCCCTCAACCTTATAATATTTTTCATGTTTCCATTATAATTTCATGGAGTGAGTCAATACTTTAAGTGGAAAAATATATTTGAGTTAGTTTTTCAATAAAATGAATGGTCAAGGGGTGGGAGAAAATGGAAGAAGTTAACATTTATTGCCTAATTTCAGTAGGAGACATGAGACTCTGGACCACATCAAAATGACAAAATACAATGAGAAACACATTAACTTACTGTTGGAGAATGCTTATTTTCTTAAAGTAAGATATTTTAATAGATAGAAAAAGAATTTCTTAAACATATAGTGTTCAACTAGCCAGAAGTCAAGTAGAAACATTCTACTCTTAAAGAAATTTGCCTGTCAAGAAGTTTAACTCACCAAGTAATACTTCTCAAAGTTTGTATTGTGCACAGGCAAGTGGCAATTTGACAGAATAATGTTTTTATGTTTTAGGTAAAAGTATACTTCTGTTTAAAATAATCCCAAATAATGGCATTTCTTCCAAAACTTTCATTGCCAAGTGAAAATTCTGATTTTTTAGAAGAGCAAACTCATCTCTGAAGTGCTTCAAATAATTTATAGTTGATTTAAATAATTCAAATATTTATTCTTAGAAAACTTTAAGAAAATCTTCTGTTATCCTTATGTAATAAATAAGCAAAGAGATATTTATATAGGCTAAGTAGTTTTCTCAAGGCCACATGATTATTTCAGAATAATCAACATCTGTAACCTTCAGTAACTCTTCAGCCCCTTCTCCACCCATCCGTATCATGCTTCTTGTTTCAATAATTACTTTGAACCCTAAGCAGCTCTCTCTTCCTCAAGGAAATGTCTCTTGGAGGGTTTTGTAATGGTGTCATCCTCTTCACTGGCTCATTGGCTAACTGAAATAGATCATCCTCCATATGTGATGTTATTCTACAATTGTGATTTGGTGGAAAGAAGGGGCCAGGTGTGGGGATAGAAAAGAAGCTGGAAAATCATGACAGCATATGCTCTCGAAATTAAGGAGCGTCTATTTTTTTTTTTTTCAGTCTCAGATTTGTGCTGAACTTTTAAAGGTTTTTAAATGAAATAAGCTGCTTTAAAGAGAGTTTTTATAGACTCAAAAGAAAAAGAAAGAGCAATGCTTCACCTCGGAAAAGCAGCACCATTTGCTTTTGCTTTCGGAGGCTAGGAGCTCTAACAGCCTAAGGCTGTGTGACTGGGGCCCCATCCCTCCTGTACTGGGAAGACCAGCAGTTAGCCAAGACCTCATGGTGTGTGGTCAAGAGACCCTGGACTGTATACTTGTGTGTCAGTTTCCCAGGTCTGCTGTATCAAAGTATCAGAAACTGAGAAGATTACCACAGCGGAAATTTGTCTTGCAGTTCTGAAAGCTAGCCGACTGAGATGGAGGCGTTGTCAGGGTTGGTTCCTTCTGAGGGCTGTGAGGTAAGGATCTGTTCTAGGTGTCTTTCCCTGGCTTGTAGAGGGCCAACTTCTCTCTGTGTCTCTTCACGTTGTCTTTCCTCTATGCCCGGCTCTGTGTCCAAATTTCCCCTCTTTAAAGGGATGCCAGTCATTTTGGCTTAGGGCCCACCCTAATGACCTCACTTTAACTGGATTATTTCTGTAAAGACCTTATCTCCAAATAACACCACATTCTGAGGTTAAGACTTCAACATATGCATTTGGCGGTTGAGGGACACAAGTCAACCCATAACAACTTGATAATACCAGAAATACTGGCTTAAGTCTACTAGTTAAAGTTATCAAAGTAGCTTGACAGAAGAACCAGAAATACCGACACAGTATGTGTGTGTTTATGAAGTGATGATAAATCTATATCTATTGATCTATTATAAGGCATTTGTAAGAGAAGATAGATCCAGAAATGACACCATAAGCACCTTATTTGGAATTGTAAAGGTAGCCAAAAGAAGAACTAAACCTGTAAACCATTAAAAGTGGTTTTCTTTGAGGTCTTGGGTCTGAGGTCTTGGGGCAGCAGAATGAATCAATTATTTTCATTATAGATCCTGTAGAATTAGCTCACTTTTTAAAAGTATGTATATATTTTGATAATTTTTCATTAAAAATTAAATTAAAGATTTAAATTCCTAGTAATTATAGGATCAATTGACAATTATAAGGAAATAAGAATAGTCTTGGAAGATTAAATAAGATGACTTCACCTGATAAAAATTTGCATGATATCCCTACTTAGGGGGTTGGCAATTGATAGTGAAAGATGGGACATCATAGGACTAGGGACTACAACTACCTTTTTTTGCTGACAAAATTAGTGCCTAGTAGGAAAGCATTGTGAGACAGAGTATAAAATTGAAAATACAGTTTCAGGATTCGAGGATAGAAAATGAGGCTAGGAGAATCCTAGATTTTTTTTTCCCAGAAACATCAGTTACTTGCTTTACAGTTTTGAAAAGACATTTAACCTTTCTATCTCACTGTAAATATTTTTTCATTGTTCATAAAATGAGAGAAATACTCCTACTTCCTTTGATTTACAGTTTGTTTTCATCTCAGTCATTTTATTTTTAAAGTCTTTTTTCATCTTATTTTTTGTATATATATATTTATGTATATATACTTATTTTGTTGCCATGTGTAATGAAATTTTATTGCCATACTCTAATAAATTCTCCTTCAAAGGATTTCTAAAGAACAGAAAACCTCACCCTACTTCTGACTCTGCACAACAAGGTTCCGTGGCACTCTGAGTTGTGAATAAGAAGTGAAAACCCATGGTCCACTAGCAGGAATTAAACAACACCTATTGGTTCTGGATATGGAATTGTCACTTACAGAACAATTTGCAATGACCCTGACTCTAACTGCTTATCAATTTAAGTGAGTTCTCTGTTGACTATAGAGAAAAACAAACAAACAAGCAAACACACACACATCTACACTCATGACACTCTACAAAGCCTGTTCCTGCAGAGAATCTAGAAATTGAATTTGGAGAAGCTCTTTTCAAGCTGTAATGAGCCACCTGCCTCTAGCTATAAAACCCAAAGAGGAAGGAGAAGAAACGTGCTGATCAACAAGAGGCAATTTCTACGCTATGCAGCAGGGTCTCCACAGAGAAGCAATCTTTTGTATAATGTCACCAGCCTTTCAGGGAATGTGAGGCTGCATCTTGGGCTAGCTTATATCCGATCATTGTTTTAAGTATTATCATTTCCTTTTTTTATGCATCCTCAACTTAAATAGATAAAAATGAAGGTGCAAATTTTATTTGTGTGAAACAGCCATTAAATGGTAGTCACCATAGGATGTGCTATAGGCCAAAGGAAAAACAAGGCGAGGGGTCAATTCAGATACGGAAGTCCCCAAAGTGAAAGGACTCTTCAGGCAGAGGCAATCATCACTACGGATCATTGGAAATGAAAATATGGCTCAAATCCACTATGTATTGTATGGACACATGTATTGCAAATTTTGTTTTGTTTTGCTATACCCAGGAGCAGTTTTCCGAACAAACCACCATGAGCCCTTTGGAAAGGGCAAGTGGGAAAGAAGAAGGTCTCCTCCTTTGGTGTGAAGAATGATCTCATTCTGCTTCCAGGAAAGAATTACACTAGCTTTTTGCAATTGCAATGCCATTTTTGGACTATATAGCTTCTGAATTCTCTCCATTCTCAGCATGATAGTAAACCAACATGTTTCTCATTAATAAGGGAAGACAACTTTCAATTTTTTAAAAATGTATATAAGCTAAAATTTTAAAAACCTAGTTTTTAGGAAGCTTGATGAGTTTAAGGTATCTCATGGTAAAGGTAACTTACAGGTTGATTCCTTTGCCCTGGAGCTACCAATGCCACTGAAAAACCCAACTCACCAATTTAGGGAGTAAGATTACTTAAGGGATTTTTATTGCTGTTATTTTATTGTGTTTGTTTTTGCTTTTTTTTTTTTTTTTTCTTTATGCTTAGCAAAGGAGTGACATGATCTGGGGTATTCTTTGGGAATTTAACTCTGGCAATGATGAGGAGAAACTGAAGGTAGTAAAACTCTTAGGTAATTAGATAACTAGGCAATCTGAGATAGTAATAATAATGATATAGTGATAATAAATAGTGATAATAAACCTGATAAAATAAGAGCAAATATAATACACATTTTAGGGGAAAAAAGTCTACAAGACCATATTGTATTTAACCTGTTTCACTTTCTAAAGCACCAAGGTAAGCTGTGCCCTATACATTGAAGTTTCGTTAATACAGGCTGATTAAATAAAGGAATACACACTCATGAAAGGGAAAATGCTTTCATACATGAATGAATGAGTTAAGATCTATAGGATTCGGTGAGTGGGTAACAAGATGGCAATGATAAAAGTACAGTTTTGAGCCTTAGTGGCTGTTGGTATTGGGGTGGTCTTAGGTCAGAGAAATTAAATAATTATTACTAATACCTGTTCTCATCAATTTTGTAATTGTTGATCATCCTGGGGGAGCTAGTCAATTCTGGAAGTGCAAGGCCATGGTACGTAAAGAGCAGGCTGCGTAGATGTGACGCCTAAGGGATGTATTGATTGACCAATCACGAGGTTTCCTGGGGAAAGAGTGTAGATGGAACGGGGTGGGGGGGGGGGGCGGGGAGAAGGGAAGAGAGAGGAGGAGGAGGAGGGGAGGGGAAGGATGGAAGGGGTAGGAGCTTGAAGAACAGTGTTTATAATTGATGAGTTATATGACTATCCAGTGACAATGACATAGACATTGTCAGAATTTCTTTTCTTACGGATATTAATTATTTAAAAACCTCGTTCCTCTAACGTGAAACTACTCAACAGGTAACTCTTTCCCTCTTTTTCTTCCAAGAAAGATCTCACTTTTCCTCCTGTTTTGAATAAATAAAATAGAAACACTTGAACTAATCAGAAGATGAATATGACAGAAAATATTAATGAAATCCTAATTATTAAACAAAATGATTTTTTTAAGTAACATTTTACCCAAAATTCCTTTCTGTGAAAATTATTAAACTCTATTGGTGTGTGTATTCATTTTACAAAGCAAAGCAAAACTTACTTTCTTACAAATTATATTAAAATTTGAACCCTAAACTATTAGTAGCAATACAAATCTTAGATTTCTCTAAAGTCCAAACCATCTTTTTTTAACAGCAAGCTAAAATTTTATATATATAAATATGGTTAGGAGATTATTGCAATTAAAGCATTCAAGATTTTATGAAATTGATACATAATGAAGAAACAAAATGATGAGCTGTGCTAGAATACATAATTTTCATCATTTTTTCATACATATAGAAAAGTCAGCAGTTAAAAATATGGAATAGGTGAAATGAGGAATAGGTCTTCAAGGACCTTATGTACTGAAAATTAAAATCATTCAGGAAATGCAGTACTCCTATTAGTGAAGGCCCAGCATTATTAAATGATAGCAGACACATACAGGAGATAATAAATATCCATAGGAGAGTCAATACTATTTATTAACAAGGTACATGATAGGGCTCTATGATTTGAAAAATAACTTGGGCTCTGGCTCTTCCATCTGATCAAATCTCCCTGTAATTCTCAGCTCTGCTTAGTCACTACTGCTATTCTACCGTGCAGGCTTCTGTATCAAAATGTGTATTTTTAATTATAAGCAGGGAATTACCTTCATCGTTTCAATTGTCTATAGAGCGCCTAGTCCAGGGACATGCATAGTGTGTGCAGAATAAGATAAAAAGAATAAGAAATGACGAGGAAGCTGTAGTGTCTCATTCTTTGTTCAAACAAAAAGTTAAATAAGGATCCTAGAACATTAAAGCAAAAGCTTTGAGAGCTTGTGTGGATGAATACTTACCTCTCCGCCTCTGCCAATATATTCTTGTAGCCGAAATTTCAAAAAGGTAAGGAGGCTTGCTAAAGTCACCATCCTAGTTAACAGCAACACCAAGTTGGCATGCTTCCTTTGCATGTGTGTGCGTTTGCGTGTGCACATGCGTGATGGAAGGGAGGGAGGCGGTACTTCAGAGTTGGTGAATTAGCAAAGGAGAGGCTGGAGGATGCAGGAGATCAAGCCACACAGCACCACTTTCAAATTAAAAAATAACGAAAATCCAAATACTCAATTCTCTCAATGCTTTAAGTCTTGATTTTAAGTTCACTACTATGTCAACTGAATTTCATTCCTCAGAGAGTAACAGAATAATCAAAGCAGGATTCAGTTCTGTGAGATTTATAGTCCTGTTATGCCTTTGGAATTCTAAACTATGTAGAAAAAAATAGTGGCATACCCAAAATTTTCTTGAAACACAAAAGGGTAAAGTCCACACTCTTCATTTGCTTTCTCATCTCACATGGTTGTTTGTGCCTTCCTTCCTTGAGTATGAGAACACCCAGTTGAGATAGTGTCATCCTCTTTATGACACATTGTGAACTTGCACAAGGAGGAAGGAGATTTGGAGCAGGAGACCAGCAATAGGGACAAACAAGCCCTTAAGTGGAGGATCCCATTTTCAGGTAAATGACCTTGCTAATGAAGAGGATGACACGAAATGCAACAATGACTTAAATAGAATCCTCACAAAATCCACTCTAAATTTAACTTTCTATATAAAGCCTTCTTAAAAATTTCTCATAACCTATTAAAACGTTTTAATGAATATCATATTGAGGTGGAAGGAGGCCATTATAGTGAACATCCATTGTGTGGGGAATTTGCATTAATAGCTAAAAAGGTATTGGTCTCTTGCTCCTTAGCAACTGCAAGCAATTTCTTGTAAATTGTTTTTCTACTTTAAGATGACCTTGTCCTTTTCCTTCTTATAGTCCCAAGGGACGATGGTCTGCTAAAATAATTGTTAAAAAAATACCAGTTTTATGAATGTGCTTATTGTCAGATTAACATTCAGAAGGAGACAAATTGTTCCCTCTCCCTCTCCCGGCTGTGATGAGTGGACGGTATTGAGCTTTGGGTATTACCTTGTCTTAACGAAAAGTAGACACCAATAGCAATATCTAACGTTTGGGGAGTGCTTACAACATGCCAGGCACTGTTCCAAATATTGCACACGTATTAACTCATTTACACCTTATAACAACTCTATGAGGTCAGTGCTCATATTATCCCCATCTCACATGCAAGGAAATTGAGGCAGAGAGAGATTAAATAACTTGCCAAATATCACATAACTACTAAATTGTAGAATTGAGATTAAAATGAGTCAATTTGACTGTTCTTAACCTATAACCTAGAGATTTCTCCTACTGGACCAAAAATAGTTTCCGTTGTCCAACTGACATTCACTCCGAGGTAACTACAAGATAGAGATCAGCCCATAATTTAGCAGCTCAATGGAGTTTGTGAATTCTCAAGGCCTGGAATATCAGAATTTAAATGTATTCTAGGAATCATGTATTTCAAGGCTCCATTTTACAACTGAAGATCCTGAGAACAATTATGAAACTGATACATGAAGGAACTACAAGTAGAACACAGAACTGGAAGTTGTACTCAACTCCTAAATGCTTTCAATCTTTTTCCTTTGATCCTCCATTGTATCTCAGGGTACTTCAAGTGAGGGTTCCCTTAGCATATGCTTGGAAAAGTTTTTCCACTGATACAAATAATTTCAATAAATGTTAACTATTAAATACCAGGCAATATGTTAAGTGTCTAACCTATAATTATTATTCCTATTTTGTAGGTGAGAAATCTACCATGACTTGGGTTAAATGTTACAGGATGGTTTCCATCCAGTTTAATTCAGACAGTTAAGCTAGAGATAGGCTTTCCCATTCTTAGCAACCTGCTGTCATGGATGTTGTGCTGCCCACTGAGATCCCCCTTGAAGACCAAAGGTCTTACTCTCCTAGCTGCTGCCCTCTGAGAATTGCCAAAACTGAACAGAGCTTCCAAGGCCATGTCCCCTTCCCAGGGCCAGCGCATAGCCAAAGAAGTATAGGCCAATTTTCAAGGCCCATCTCAGCCTCTGAGCTACTTATGGGATGATGGAATTGGCTGAGGCCATATGGTGACCACATGACAGTCCATTTCTCTGTCTGCCAACCCTGCTCCCTTTATTTTCCTTCCCCCATGGGTGTGAATCCAAAAGCCCTCCCTGCAAGCTTCCTGCAGGCTGATCTCCATCTCAGTGTCTGCTTTTAGGGGAACCGGACATGTGACATTTAACTATGTGTTTCACTAGAATTAAGCAATTCTTACTAAGAGACAAGAACAGATCTATTTATAGGAGTAATAAACAAAAATGTAAATAAATATTCATATATTTATATTTTTGTTTACATTTTGTCTTAAATATAAACAGAAAGAGAGAGAGCGAGAGAATGGAAGACCATCCATCATCTCTCTGTCTCTCAGGTCATCCATCCCTGCTCCTCAGCAGCAGATGCTCACAGTCAGAACATTTCCTGGAATGGATGTGCTTGGCAATGGTGATTCACGTTCACTTTCTTAGATCAGAATTTGACTTTGTTGGGCCTCCATTTTATTACTTCAGCTGCCCTCTGAATGGAAACTGGGAGGGACCTGGTTCAGTTTGAAACCATCATGTGAACTGCAAGGCTGCTGTAGCAATGTACCAAAACTGGGTGCCTTAAAAAAGCAGAAATTTATTCTCTCGCAGTTCTAGATGAGACAAGTCTGAAATCAAGGGTCCTCTGGGCATGCTCCCTCCAAAAGCTCTAGGGAAAGATTCCTCCTTTTCTCTTCCACCTTCTGGTGGCTCCAGGCATTCCTTGGCTTGTGGTAGCATCTCTCTGATCTCTGCCTCTGTCTTCATATGGCCTTCTTCCCTGTGTGGCTGTGTCTCTGTGTCCTTTCTCTTATAAGGATGCCAGTCTTTTGATTTAGGGCCCTCTAAATCCAGGGTGATTTCACCTTGAGATTCTTAATTAACTACATCTATAAATACCCTATTTCCAAATAAGGTCACATTCTGACGTTCTGAGTGGGCATGAACTTGGGGGGCACGCTATCTAATCCACTACATGATCACACACACAAATTACTCTCCCCAGCAGCCTCTCTTACTGGCACTTGGCTCTTTTTCAGTAATCTCAGACTCCCCTTCCCCTCCCTATCTGTTCTTGTTGAGAGCATGGTCAGTTTCCCACAAGATCCTCTGCTCCGATGTTGTTACATCAGAATTTAAGATTTACTTCTCATTAATTTACCTACTTCTATGACTCAGTTCATGGAGAGGCATCACTTAGGGTTCTAACAGGGAAACAGAGCCAATAGACTGATAGGGTATGAAGAGATTTGTTTCAGGGAATTGACTTACATGATTATGGGGGTTGGAAAGTCTGAAATTTGTAGAGTAGGCCAGAAGGCTGGCAAGACTCAGGCAGGAGCCAGAACTGCAGTCCACAGGCGGAACTTCTGCCTCAGAATAACCTCAGTTTTGCTCTTAATACCTTCAATTGATTGGATGAGGCCAACTGAGATTTTCAAGTATAATCTCCTTTCCTTAAAGTCACCTGATTGTAGACCTTGACCACACGTGCAAAATGCCTTCACAGCCACAAACAGATTACAATTTGATTGAATAGCTGGATACTATAGCCTAGACAATTGACTGGGAAAACTACGTACCACAGGAGAGGAGGTCTATTGTCTCAATTACTTTATCTTACTTTGAAAGACCCTAATTGGCAATATTAAAAATCAATGGGTTGGCCTGCTAGGTTTGGATAGCCCCAGTGCAAAATTATTTTACCCGTTATGAGTTTTTTGTTTTGTTCTGTTTTTGGTTTTGTTTTATGAGGGAGATTCTCCGTGAGCTAACATCTGTTGCCAATATTCCTCTTTTTTTTGCTTAAGGAAGATTAGCCCTGAGCTAACATCTGTGCCAATCTTCCTCTACTTTGTATGTGGGATGCCTGCACAGCATGGCTGATGAGTGGAGTAGGTCCACACCCAGGGTCCGAACCCGTGAACCCAGGGCCACCAAAGCAGACTGTGCGGAACTTTAACCACTTGGCCACAGGGCTGGCCCCTGTGAGTTGTTTTTTAGATAAAAATTTTTACCATTTGTATCTGAAATTATGTTCTTTTACAGAGGAAATGAACATAACACTCTTCTCTACAAGACAGTCTGTAAAATATAGGCTGAGACCTGCTGTAGCTTTCATTATCCTAATGAACGTTTAACTTACCCAAGGCCCCAGAATGATGAAATGGAGAGCTTGGATTTGAACTCATGCCTGCCTGATGGAAGAGCTCACTCTATTCACTCAGCCAATAAGTAGAAAGGCCAGGGCTAGATCTCAGAGTGCCTGATTGTCCAGTGTTAGTTCTGTTTTACCACACTGATGGTTTTCCATAACCATAAAGTGGAGGCAACACGGCAGAGTGCCTCATCTGAGGCAGCATAGGCAATATAACCTCAAAGTTATTTTTAGTTTCAAAATGCTATTTTTATTTTAAGCCTTGCATTCTTCAAATCTAAGCCAAAGCAAATCTATTTGGGTTTACATAGGCTGATGTGTAATTTGGGACAACTGATAATGGCAGGAGAGAAGAATTATGTTCTGTATGAAAATCCATTCACATACCTAGCTTACATGAACTAAAAATTAGTCTTATTATGATTGGTAAATATTTATAAGCATAATTTAATAATAGGCTCGATCTGCTTTTATAATAAAGCTTCATTCTAAGATAATTTGCTTAGGAACAAAGTAAAACTCTGTCTTAGAGACAAAAACACCAGTTCATCATGACTCAGGTCCTTAATATTTCTAGATGTGTGTGCTTTTTCATTTGATGTAAAAAAAAAATGTTGAAATACTTCAACAGGCTTGCACAAGAAAAACCTATTAACAAATATCAGCCTACCATAATGTATCTTTCATGGGCAGGCAGCTTCGTGAAGCAAATTGAAGTCGACTCTTGTCAGCTTGGACATATTTTCATAATTCTTATTTTGTGCCCGTTGTTCCTTGTTAATCTCCATAGTTTTAAAATTTGACAGCAGTTACCTGAATAATCATATTAATTATTATCACAAGAAATATTGCTTACAATTTAGTGTAATTGCTTAGCTTTGTAATTTTCTATGAAGCCAATGGGAATTTAAAAGATCAGCAGGAATGGGGTATAGAATTTAGGAGTTCCCCCCAAATTTCCTTCTATTCTTTTCTAGTCCGCAAGATCTTAACTCATTTTCATATTTGAACTTGGTTTCCAATGGTGAACAGCCATGTATGTCTAAGAATATTTTATAGCATTCGCCTTCCTGACATATTTCAGCATTCCATTCAATTATTACTTCAGCATTCCATTCAGTTCCATTCAATCCTCTAGATCCTAGAGGCTCAGATCTCTACCTTGCAAAGTGCTGATTTCAGCTGTGCAACAACAGGGTAAGTATGACTAGAAATGTATATGTACATTGTCACCGAGTGTGACAAATTCAGAGGGCAAGCTTATAGCTTATCTGAATGAATAGTATCGGTAAAGACAAATGCATATTTTTACATAAGTTTATCTGAATAATCAGGGATTGAGTGTAATTGTTATAGACTGAACTGTCTTCATAAATTCAAAGATTGAAGTCATAACCCCCAATGTGACTGTGGAGACAGGGCCTTTAAAGAGGCAGTTAAGGTTAAATGAGGTCATATAGCTGGATCCTAATCCTATCTGATCAGGGTCCTCATAAGAAGAGGAAGAGGCACCAGGGATGGGTGCACACAGAGGAAAGGCCATGTGAGGGCACAGTGAGAAGGCACCACAAGCCAAGGAGAGAGGCCTCAAGAGAAACCAGCCCTACCTACACCTTGATCTTGGACTTCCAGCCTCCAGATTTATGAACAAATAAGCCTAAGGGCTTTCTCTGGCAACCAAAGCTGCTCTGGCCATGTGTACAGCAGACCAGAAGTGACAGATATTAAGCTCCAGTTGTCCATAGCATAATTTGCTGCATCAGGCACCTTTCGTTGGCATCTTTCCATTCTCTCTTACTTCCCTACTCCTCTACCGGTGTTCCCTGGAATCACCCCCCTAAAAAACTGCTTACACTGAATCCTTGTCTCGGTGTCATCTTCTAGGGGAACCTAAACTAAGAGAGCCACTTAGGGTTGCTGTGAGGATTAAATGAAGTTCTATATGAAGAGTATCTACATCAATACATGATGCTTAATGGTAGCAGCTCAATAAACGTTGATTATTACAATAACATGAGCCCCCAGCCCTACTGAGCTGACTTGGACTCTATTTGCTCCTCTAGCCTAGATTCTACACTAGATTCAGAACTTATTAAGCATCTCTCTTTCCCCTGCCTATACCTTTTTTTTTTTTTTTTGGTGAGGAAGGTTAGCCCTGAGCTAACATCCACTGCCAATCCTCCTCTTTTTGCTGAGGAAAATTGTCCCTGAGCTAGCATCTGTGCTCATTTTCCTCTATTTTATATGTGGGATGCCTGCCACAGAATGGCTTAACAAGCGGTGCATAAGTCTGCACCTGGGATCCAAACCTGCGAACTCCGGGCTGCCAAAGTGGAGCATGAAAACTTAACCACTATGCCACCGGGTCAGCCCCTCCTCTGCCCATACCTTAATCACAGCCCTCAAGGGTTCACCACTGTAGCTGTGAAAAGAGCACATAAAGGTGAATCACAGAGCAAAAATGTATCAACGGACTCGCTGGGTTTCCCACAGTGACCAGAGTCGAATGTGCCAGAGCAGCACATGCTGAAATGTTCCTCTGGCCTGAGAAGTGGTCCAGTTTGTAAGCGTGACAGGTTCTTTGACAGGTTTCTTTTTCACTGACTTGGGTTATTTAACTTTCTGTGGAGTAGGAAATGCAATGTGGTCGGACTGGGGGTTTTGGAGGACAGTATCATTCTACATCAGAAACCCTAAAATACAAAAAAGAAATTATGATTATCCATAGCAATTTGCCTAGTCAATTGGCATTGTACAAAGAACACAGAGGTGAGAGTCCAGGGACCCGGATTTTAGCCCTGGATCTGGTTTCTAATTGTGTTTACCTTGGGTAAGTCATTGAATTTTCCTCTGCATCTCAAATTACTCATGCGAACATCAACGGACACATTTAGGTTGTCTCAAATTTTTCTCAAAGCCCTAAAAGCTTATCTTTTTTTTTTAAGTTACATTAAGCTGCAAGTAAGAAGAGCTGGCCCCCAGAATTAGAGTGCGAGCCAACCGTGAAAAAACTGAAGTGCTAATTTGCAAATTTGAAGTTTGGTTTTTAAAGAACTCACACTACCAGGAAGTTCCCAGGATCCAACATAAACAAAATGTTCTGGATTATCCTCTGGATCATTTGAAATGGTGATTTTTAACAGTCTGGTAGTGCCATTCCGGGGCCTAGCCTGAGCCATCTGCTTGAGCAGTGAGTCACTCGCAAAGAGCCCTGAGAGCTGTGGATGAGAGGTGCTGTATGCAATGGTACAAAATAGGATATGTTGTATGGATTATTTGACCAAAAGTCAAGAAGCTGCTCTTTTCCATGCTCGTGTATGGAAATACAAAAGTGAAACTGACTTGAAATCAAAATGAAACAGACTCACCTATTTCTGTTGACCTAGAAAATTAAAGAACAGAATTGACCCGAGAGCATATAGGATAAGAAGTAAATAGGTTTTTAAAGATTTTTTTTCCAGCATTCAAAGGCACAATATGTGTCTTGTCTTACGCCCTCCCTTCAGCTACTGCAAAATTACTAGATGCCTTTTCTAATCACCCAAACTCAAAACCTTAGAGCTGGCTATGTCAACTCCAGTGCCTTCTGGGAAAGTATGCACGTAAGATAAAAGGAAGAAAGAGGTAACTCCTCAAAAGGAGAGTGCACACAATGACAACGGCGAACCTGGCACGTTTGGTGCCCACACCTGGAGTTTTTTTGACCTCTGCTTTATCATATTGTACTTTTTTTTTATCCAGATCTATTCAGTCACCAAGGCTTATTGCTTCTCATTTCTTATGTCTCTTGTATCTTTTCCTTTCTACTTCATAGCAGTCATCTTAATTAAGCCAGTATCCCTCAGACTTCCACAACATTCTTGTAAGTGGAATTTTATTTTTACTAATTTTCCATCTCTGAGCAATCCAAGAATGTATCACCAGTTTAATGTTTAAATAACCCTTCAATCATAGGCTTCTGGTAAAAAACGTGCTGAAGCTTCCCATCTCCAACAGGCTGAAGTCCGGACTTGCTACTGGAGCGTTAAGGTCAATTGTTACCAGGAAGTCAACTACCTTTCCAGTTTTATGTCCGACTCCTCCTTACGCTCTACCTCCCGACAATTAAACTAGTCTTTCTTCTGGGAATATTGAGCTTCCCATGGTTATAGTTTGGCTTGTGTTATTGGATTCTACTTATAATGGTCTTTTAGTCCCTCTACTTCATTTAATTAGCTCTTCCCAGCCTCCAATTGCCCAACTCATAGAAAGTATCTTCTTCCAGTAAGTTTTCTCTTTCTCATATGGCTCAACATGAACACTCCTTTATGTGAGATGCTGCATCATGCCATCATGCCCTATTATTAATTATTAATAAGAAGAACAACAAATGGTAAATATCTGCCATATTTATCAATTGGTACTGTGAGTTATCTTTTTGTATATGTCTTATATCCTTTTTTCTATACTACATGATGATCTCAGGCTAGATTCCATTGTATTTTCAAGTTAGAGAAAAATTTGTCTCTAAACTTTTATAAACCTAGTTGAACCTTTTACTGAATCCCTTTGTTAGCACTGCTATTGGGTGCTAGTAAGCATAGATCATCGGAGGTTGTGTTATAGCAGACTGGGTACCTCAGAGGTCTGTGCTAACCAGAAATATATATTTATCAGAAATTGCAAGTAGAATATTTTATCAATCATTTGTTTAATGTATATTTATAGATGAGCAAATTCTACTTATTGAATAAATAAAAATAAAACGCCTAATCAATCAATTTTTATTATAATAAACCTACTATCTTCTTTTGGATGATGGAAATGTTCTAAAATTTATTGTGGTGATTTTTGCCCAACTCTAAATTTAGCACATTTAACAGGTAAATTTTATGGTATCTAAATTATACCTCAAAAAAGCTGTTAAAATTGTATTATCATGCCTAAATACGATAGTTTCTTAAATATATGAGCTTAAGTTATAAAAAAATTCATCAGCCAACATTGACCATTCACCCGACTTTCAGCTTATCACCCTCTTGAAATGTTTGAATTACAGAATGAATATTATACCCACTGTCATTATTTTCTTTTCCTTCACACTTGGTCAGGGTTTTAAAAATATGCATAAAATTTATGTAAACTCCCCAAATATCCATTTATCATATTTTCTGCTATGACTATGTTAAAAGGAGCTGCAAGGAAAATTAAACGAAGCTGACTTATTTATATGTTTATACACACGTACTTTAACTTGGCTCTATTTGCTTTATTTGGTTTTCATTTAACTCTGCTGTGACGAGATCATGGCAATTTCAGACAAAGCAAGGACAAATCTAAGCCGGAGTCCTCCTTTGACAAGCAGCTGTATTACATAGCAGTCTCATTCAGAATGCCACCCAATTAATGCTGAATATTTCCCTCAGTCAATACATGGTTAACTTAATTCTTTTCTAATTGAAATTCCTCTGTTCCAATATCGGCACATTAGGAGTTATCATCACTCTGCCTCTGCCGAATGCTTCTAGTACAAGGCTGTTCAGAACCCTCCTCTCTTTCCTACCCGCCAAGTGTAGTGTCAGTAATAGTGTCTCCCGCAGCTTAGACCATATCAGTGTATTCTAAAATATCACATCATATCTCTATACGGTCAATACAGTAATTTATTGAAAGTAAAGGCCCTAATTTAACTAAATAAAATAAATAGACCTGTACACACAAAGTCATTTTTCATCAATACCCTGCAAGACTAGAACCTGACCCCTCTAGTCAAATAGTTTCCCTGGTCTCAGATTCTTTTTATCCCCTTTAGTGCTTACAACTTGCAATTTTTTATATATCTGTTCCATAATTTAACTTTGTTCCTCCTCTTCATGTTTTAAGTTTCAGTGTTTGAATGAAGGTAGTGCAATGAAAAAATGCAAACAATGAGTTCAAAACTTGGGTTTTCTTCTCTAATAACTCAGACTTGAAACCTCAGGCTCATGACTTTTGACTCTTACTTCTCCTTGACTGCACAGTCTGATCAGCTGCACTTGATGGTGGGTCTTCTTCCGCGGGCCAATTTGGCACTAGCCTGAGGAGGGGTTGGGGTGGGAGAGTGGTGGAAGAAATAAGTGAAGGAGAAGGAAGTCTTAAAAGAAATGAGGACCATCTATTCCATTTCACTTTCACTTGGTTTCCCTCTCAACATTTGGCATTTGGATTAGATCTTCGCACCTGGAAGTAGCAGGAGAATAATTATTCTAGTCGAACAGTGCTGTGAAGATCTAATCAAAGGTGAAACTGTTGTGGCTTATAGTTAGTGTTCTCTAGAATTATAGCAGCAGACCACAGGCTGACTTGTGCTCCAAAAAACTTGATTACAGGTGTTTGATCATACCTCAGAAAAGAAAAGGTGTTTAATGTTTTAAATTCATAACCATTGTTGAAGAAGTGCTGCAGAAATTTCAACAGGAAAAAAATATGCTTACAGAAAAATAAACAATGTATGTAGCTTACTAATAATATCCATAATATAAAAACAGCATTTCGTAATCTGTATATAGGAACTTTGGGTATATGTCACATGTTCCAAATCACAAGAGGTGTTGATGAATAGCAAAAGAGTCTTTTAAAATTATTAAGATATATTGAAGATTTTCTACTGAATTATAAAACATATAATAAAAAATAGATGCTTCCATTCTTATGATAAGGAAGAAATATTTTCTACCACTGTATTATTTAAGTATGTGACATTGTTTTAAAAG
Source organism: Equus caballus (assembly GCF_041296265.1). Classification (NCBI taxonomy): domain Eukaryota; kingdom Metazoa; phylum Chordata; class Mammalia; order Perissodactyla; family Equidae; genus Equus; species Equus caballus. The sequence continues at coordinate 85,989,205 of NC_091691.1, forward strand.
AGAAAACATTCTACAAATTGCAATGGCGTTCACAAAATCACTGAAAATTGCAGAGTTTGATTATCTAAAGAAATCAAGTATGAATGATAATATGAATATGCTTGTATTTAATTGGAATATTGTGAAGGTTAATGAAATCAAACAACCTTGAAGGGATGTAGGTGATGGTTAATATACCACATTGAATTCTTGGATTAAAATTAAAAGAAAACAACCTGATTCATTTCTGTTTATTCCAATATTCAAACCAAGTGAAACTCCTGGGAATTATTAGAGAAACAAATTAAAACAACAGATGGACTTGCAGTTGTCTGCATAAAAATGTCTTTTCACAAAGCCTCCTGACAATTTCAGAGATTCTAAGGTGTTCTATTTAATTTCAAATAAAGAACACTGTATTTTTTCCTCTTACTAAGCTGTCAATCTCTGAGGGCCTCGAAGAAGATGATTTGAAAACATCGTGAAAGTATTTTCTCGGGCCTTTTATAAGACACATCTTGTAAGAAAGGTATAAGACTCACTATTTTTTAATGATAGAAGAAAGAAAAAAATGCAAGAAGTTTCTTTCTCCCAAACTATGAATCTTCGTTTTGGGTATTATATGGGAGCAATTATTTTTATGGAATACAATTTTGACATGGATTTTAAAGAGAAAAATACCCAATTTCCTACTACATCTTTATTTCACGTAATTAAAAGATTCTCTTCTTATTTTATGAATCACTGAGCTAGATCAGCCAAACGGTGGCTGTGGTAGCACTTGACTCTGCACATTTTTTCTGTTAGAGACTCAGGTCTGCAGATAGGTAATTTTGTTCTGCATTGTTATCAAAAATGTTTTGGATAAATAAATATTGAGGTTTGGTTAGGTTAGATTACTCACTAACCAAACTCTTATAATAAAATGTTTTCAATTTTTGATGGAAGATTCATGCAGACATCCAAAATATATAACGAGGGCCTCTAGTGAGGAAAATGTCTAATTAGAAAGCATTTAATTGTACTGATTGTACTAAAAGTCCATGTAAAGAAGACTGTACGCTTACAACAGAAATCCTCAAAATGGGACCTGCGAATTTCTGCTTCCAATAATTGGAGCGGCTTTTCGCAGACCAACTCTTCTCCTGAGAACTAGAAAGGTGGGATTTTTTTTTAATCTTTCTGAAAGCATCAGAGACGTAAAAAGGGCTTAAGGGATCACAATTCCAGAAAGAATGAAAGCACCCAAGGAAATGAGCCCAACATTTATCACCACTTTTGTCTTTGAGGCTTTTGTTGGTTCTCAAGACGTGATAGAGGTTGAGAAGCTTAGCAAAGCTTCCAGCAATGTTATATGACTGGGAGCAAGCAAAACTCTGAGTATGCGGCCCACAAAGAAGGGACTCTAGTAAACAGCCTAGACTCTCACTTGGAACTGATGGAGGACTATATCCTAGGAGAGTGAGTAAGCAAATGAATCAGATCTCACAGAGACTCAAAGCCAGCTTGAACTAGGATCAATTCTTGATTGGATTAAGGGGAACTGTCCCTAGCTTAAACGCTTACCAGAAGCAAAACTAAATGCCCTCTAGGCAAATATAACATCATTATCACTAAGTGTTTTTATAAATTATATGGAGCATTCAGTAAAAATTTACATTGCATTCCGTGAGACAAAATGACAAAAGGAACACAAAAAAGAGAAGGAAAAACACATAATAGAAACAAACACACAAAGGAAATATATGTATATATATACATGTATATCCAAGTTATCAGATATGAACTTTAAAATAACTATTATTAATATGGTAAAATATGAATAACATGATGGAAAATTTTATCAGAGAACTGGAAACAGTAAAAAGAATCAAATGGAAATTCTACAATGAAAAACTACAACTCAACTAAAGCGTTAAGAGATAGATTTAACAGATTAGACAAACCAGAAGATAGGATTAGTGAACTGAAAGGTAACTCAATAGAAGATATGAATGAAACACAGAGAGGGAAAGGATGAGATGTAAAGGACACAGTAAAAAGATCTAAAACATGTAATTAGAGTCAGGGCAAAAGAAGGAAGGAGAAGCAATACTTGCAGAGATAACAGCTCAGAAACTTTGACACCGATGAAAGCTGGAAATCTACAGGGCTAAGATGCTCTATATATGGAATCATATAAAGTACCAGAACTAATATATTCTTCTGTTAGAAGTCAAGGTGGTGATTACTTTGAGAGAATAGAAACTGGAAGAGAGCGTGAGGGAGGCTTGAGGTTTGGGCCATATTCCTTTTCTTGATTGGGGTGCTTGATCTAGACAGAAAGGTGTATTTTGTTTGTGAAAACTCTTTGTGCTGCACATTGAAGATATGTGCACTTTTCTGTACATATTTTACATGTCAATTTAAAGTTTAAAAAAATACATAATAATGAGTCTATACAAATTCCCAAGCACTATTAATACAATGAAAACCACACCTAGACACAGCATAACAAAATTTCTGAAAACAAAACCTAACCATCTGCCACTTACAAGGCACATATCTCTAATACAAGGAGGAAGAAAGGTTGATGGTAGAAGGATTAAAAAAGATAAATCAGGTCAACTCTCATAAAAAAAAAAGCGATTATAACCATACTGCTATCATACAAATTAGACATCAAGGCATAAAGCATTACTAGATATAAAGGGAGACATTTCAGACTGATAAAGGAATCTATCCACTAAGAATATATAAGAATTCTAAATTTGTATGGAATCCAAAAGATACCTTCAACTTATGTAAAGAGATGTTTGACAATCTCTCTTTATAGCTGATAAAATAAGCAGACCAAAAAATAAGTTAGACTATAGAAAATCTGAACAACACCATTATGAATTCAATGTGGATGTCAATTTTGACATACGTAAAACAAGATAGAGAAATACATATCATTTTCAAGTACTCATAGAACACTTACCAAAACTAACCTAGTCAAATTTTACCTAGTCATTTTATAAATGAGGGAGTTGAATTAATTCTCTCTGAGAGCAAGATAAATGAAACAGTTGACTCCAGGTTGTAATGATAACAATAGAGCTTTCATCAGGACGCACAACTGGAATCTGGTCCTCAGCGCTGCAGCCTCCTCAAATGAGCTAGACCAAAAGTCTATTCTAATAAATTCTTTGCAACTGATCTCCTGGCTGCTTAGACAAGAAGCAGGAGCTGTGCAGACTGTGCTACAGACATAAAGAAGACTCGAGTGAGCGTCGCTTTCTAGTCTAACTATTGGTAGAATGGGAGCAGATTGCAGGCAAATTCAGCTTCCTAAATACATTCAGAAGGACTCTCAATTTATATTTGACCACACGATTAGGTGAGGTTCAAATGGCTATATTTGTAAAAACGTATATAAACAAGACCCCAAACATAGCTTGTAACAAGAGACTGTAATGTGCTCCTGCTTACTCTGGTAGACTACAAATGATAAGCGTGAATCTCTAAACTTTAAACCTCAAGTTACTATAATCAGATGGAACTTGACAATAACTATCAGGTTTATAGACAGTTTTCCTGAATATTTATCAGACAAAAGTACCACTCCACCCTGAATTTCTGTGCAAATAGGAACACACATACAGCAAATAGTAAACATTTTCGATAAACACTCTATCTACAAAATATTAACATCAGACACAGCTGAGAGTAATATTGAATTCTATGCAGTTAGGATATTAGCTAGCATTTATTTGACTCTCACTGTGTGCTAGGCACTGCGCTAGATAATTGACATACATTACATTTAATCTTCACAAGACGATTTCAAGGTGGGTATTATTCTCCCTTTTTAACGGATGGAGGACCTAGAATTCTCAGAATTTAAGTAATTTGCCCAACACCGACAAACTGAGTTGCCTTCGTATCCTGTCTATCTTCATTATCTACTCTCAGTCTATTTCTACCCTGCAATCTGATACAGAAAAGTAATTCCAGGGGACATGATTGAGAAAGCAGAGAAGACTGTGAATACAGGAGAGCAACAGCATATATTCTAGAACCAGACTATTGATAAGAGAATAGCCGAACAAAACCAGAGCAGACATGGGTCTGAGAGGAATCAAATATGACATAGAGAAAGACAACCTGCATTATGCTTAGTTTGGACTGAAGGTATGAGTGTGTTGGGGGTGATTGATGTATATATGTTTGCGAGAAAGATTGTGCATCTTTTTCAATTAATTGTTTAGTAAGCTGTATTTTGTTTCTTGCATAATATAGTTACAGTCATTTTCAATTAATCCTTTTATTAATCAACCCCCCTAGGTCAGTGATTCTCAAACTTTAGCATGCACCAGAGTTATCTTGGCGGGCTCGTTAAGCATGAATCGCTGGGTCCGCCCTCCAGAGTTCTGATCCAGTGTGTCTGAGCTGTATTCAAAATTTTCCATTTCCAAAAGTTTCTAGGTGATGTTGGTGATGCTGGTCTGGGGACCACAGTTTGAGAACCACTGCTTGAGATATTGCTGTAGGATAAAATGAAATTTGTGGTATGGATAGACCAGTAAAGCAAGTGGTTAATAAAAATAAGATCCAATATTTACTGAACAGTTTTTCTTTTCAGGCAGTGTGCCAAATAATTTACATCAATGACTTCCTTTAACTTCCATCACAATCCTTTGAGGTAGGTCCTGTGGGTTTCCCATTTTGTCGATGAGAAAATGAAGGTTGAAAAAAGTTAGGAAACTTGCCTAAGGTCACACTGGTAGAACCATTTGAACCCAACTAGTCTAACTCCAAAAGAAATCCCAAATCATGCTTGCCTGGTTCTCAAATATTAGTGTGCAAAAGAGATCATCTACAGCATTTTATAAGAATTCAGATTCCTGGGCTCCATATTCAGAGACTCTGACTCAATATCTTTATACTGAACCCAGGAATCTGCATTTTTAACTAGCAACACATTTTTAGACTTTGAATTAAACAGTAAAATATTCTGGTCCCAGGGCAGGAGGCCTGGTAAGCAATAGAACCCATTTTTCGAGGTTATAGAATAAAGGCTTACTCTTCTCTGTGGTTGTTGTACAAACTCCATAGGGCTTTTTCATTAATGCAGAGTATTAAATAAAATTAGAGTTTTAGTTTGTTGTTTAACCATCAATTTAACAATTATATAAAAACTTAAAATATGTGGGCCATTGTCTACGGTAATTGGATCAGTTCACACTGATTACGTGCCGCGTCTACTTGGGTCAATTGCCTGTTCCAGCTCGGCAGTTGTTCCCCAACATTGGAGTATGTTAGAATCCCACAGGAGTTATGTGGGTGGATGCTGTTTGCTTGTTTTACTGAGCTTCAGAGGTTCTAATTCAGTAGGACCAGGGTGAGGTTCAAATGGCTTTATGTGTAAAAACATTCCAGGTGACTCATATCATTAGTCAGATATGGAAACCATTGTTCGGGATCATTTTCTGATGAGAGTTACTTCTAATTGTAAAGAGTTGAATTACAGATAGCAAATTGTGCTCTTGTTCAGCTGTTTCTGAGTATATATTCTGCTTCAGTCTTTTTACTTTGTTGCCTCAAGGAATCACAGATGGTGGTCCTGTCAGTCATATCAGCCCAGCCAAAGACTAGATTGAGAGTGGGAGACAGGGAGCTGAACAGCAGAGGGGATCTCACTCCTCTGACTCCTGATTCTGGTGCTCAGTTGGAAAAGTCACAAGTTATTACTTCACTGATTTTCTCAGGCAGTCGAATCATTTCAAGTAGAAAATCCCCTCAACCAGTTTGTATAAGTAGCAGTAGCAAGTGTGTGAAGATAGTTGTTGGAGCTGAAAAAAGGCCATCCATTCATTCTCCTAATATGTGTTGCACACCTACTAAGTGCTAGGCACGGTTCTCAGTATTGGTGACCCTGCAGGAAACCAGAAGACAAAACCTGTGCCCCTGTGGTGGCTTAAACTGATTAGAGGAGTTAGAAAATAAACAGATAAAGAAACAAATACTTAAATAAGGTGGTGATGGAAAAACATTGTGATGAGGTGTTATTTGAGCAAAATCTTAAATAATGAAAAGTAATTAGCCATGTAAACAAAAAGGTTGAGAGATAGAGGAAAGAATTTATGTAACCTTTCTGAGACTGGAACAGCCTGGAGCATCCCAAGAACAGAAGGAAGGAAGGGCTAGATGATAGAGGGTCTTGGTGATTGACATAAGGTGGCACACATATGTGAAGACTTGAATAAATATAAAGGAAAACAGTATTCTAAAAATCATACAGATGCAAACTTTCTCCAAAATAAAGAGAAATTTTTTGTAACTTGATGAATTTTTTTGTAACATGATTCTAAAATTAATATGGAAAGAGCAAACAAGCCAAAAATTAAAAGGAAGATCAGTGATAGAGAACTAGCCCTTCTGTGTTTTAAAATACAAGGCCTCAATAATTTGAAAAGTGTGGTTCTGGAACGTGAATCATTTTTCATCCATCATATTGAGCTATCAATGGAGCAGAATATGGAGTCAAAAAATAGGTACCAATAGATATAGAGCTTTAGAATATGATAAAGATGGCTTTCCAAATGAGTAGGGAACAGATGTATATCATAATTTGTGATGGGATAACTGGATAACCCTCTGGAAAACAAAATAAAACTCGACCCATACCTCATCCATAAGCTGGGGTAAATAAATGAAAAGAAATGTATAAGTTAATACGGAAATGCAAAATGGTACAGTCACTTTAGAAAAGAGTTTGGCAGTCTCCTATAAAGATAAACATACACTTGCCATTTGACCCAGCTATTCTATTCTCAAGAGAAATTAAAACATATGTTTACACACAAAGAAACCCATGGATTTTAAGTTGTTTTATTTATTTCCACTAAAAACTGGAAACAACCAAAATGTCCTTCAACTGGTGAATGGATAAGCAAACTGTAGTGTGGCCAAACGATGGAACTCTACTCAACAATAAAAAGAGAAATCACCACAGCCTGTTTTAGCATGGATGAGTCTCAAATGTATTGTGCTAAATGAAAAAGTCAGTCTCACAAGACTGCATACAGTATGATTCCATTTATGCGAAATTCTGGAAAAGGCAAAACTATAAGTAAAAAAAAAAAAAAATGGACCAAAGATTGCCAAGGGTTGGCTGTGGGTAGAGGAAATTGATTACAATTTTTTATTTGTCAAACATTCATAGAACTGCATTCCCAAATAGGGTGAATTTAACTGTATGTAAATTATACCTCAATAAATTTGACTTAAAAATGTTAATATGGCTTGTTAAACAATAAAAATATTAGAAGAAAATTTTGAAGAATTGTTTCATGACCTTCAAGTGACAAGGCTTTTAAAATAATGATTCAAAACTTACGAGTTCTAAAAAGGGATACTGATGCACTTTGCTATCTAAAAATCAAAAATTATGCAAGGGAAAAGCATTGTTAAAAAGCAAAAAGACAAATGACACATTTGAAAAGATATTTATGGCAGAAAAAGTGTTATTCTTCCTAATATAGAAGAAATTCTACAAATTGTTAAGAAAGGTAATCTGATGCAAAAATTGGCAAATAATATAAACAGCTATTTCACAGAAAATGAAGGAAAATTAGACAAATAAAAACATATTCAAACTCAGGCAAAATAAGGAGGACTCAAATGAAAATTTCATTCTGAATGAGATTTTTACCTATTGTATTGACAAAAATACAAGACACAACCTGTGAGTGAGGCTGTGAAGAAATATGCACTCACATATTTCATGTAGAAGTGAGGATTGGTATAATTCTATGCAGAATAATTTCTAATTTATCAGGATTACAAATTCATATTAACATACTCTATGACTAAGTGATTTAACTTATCTTCTAGGTATTTTTCCCACGAGTATATATTTGTGAAATGAAGTATATACAAGAACAGGCATTGAGGCAATGTCTATAATGACAACAACTAACATTTGTTTGGTACTTAACGTGTGATAATCTCATTCTAAGCACCTGACAGGTGTTAACTCATTTACCTCTTTTTTTACTCAGTAAAAAGAGTAAAGAAGTTTACTCAGTAACCTCTCTATCAGGTAGTTGGTATCACTACAGTTATAAATGAGGAAACAGAGGCACAGAAAAATTAATTAATTTGTCCTTGATTTAGAATTAGTAAATGGTTGGTCGGGATTAACAACCAGGAGCTCTGGCTCCAATGTCTGTATCTCAATACTTAGGCTATACTATAAGACAATGGGAAACCACGTATATTTCCACCAACAGAAGATTGGTAAATTAGACATGCTACACCTATATGGTGGAATACTACGCAACTGCAAGAAAGAATGAGGAGCACTTTACATACAAGTATAGAAAGACATTCAATATATACCTGCCAGAGAAAAAAGGAAAAATACGTAACAATGTAGTATTATATTACCTCTTGTATAAAAGGGAGGGGAGTGAAGAATATACCTGCATTTTCTTTGATGTGCATTAAAATATCTCTTAAGAGAATACAATAAGCTCATAGCAGTTGTTGCCTTTGGGGATGAGGTAGATGGAAGGTATATGAATGGGCAGGTGCCTGGGTTGTAGGGTCTGGAGGGGGACTTCTTATTATATACCTTTGCATATTTTTTAGATTGAGTCAAATAATGGGAATGTAATGTTTATTGTAAAATTAAATAAGTGAAAAACAAAAAATTAAGAACTATCTATCAAGAGACACTACAAAGAGACTGAAAATTACATCAGAAGATGTTTGCATCTCCTATAATCAACAATAGATTATTTTCCAGAATATGTAAAGTCTTCTTTTAATTCTAGAAAAAAAGATTAAATAACACTATAGAAGCATGAAGAGGCATTTCACAGAAGAACATGAAGTAATTAAACATAACAAAAAATGCCTTAACTTCCCAGGTAAACAGGGAAATGCAGTTGAAGTCAAAATTACGTACTCTTCAGGCTGTAAAAGCAAAAGGCCTGACAGTCAAAAATGTTGGTGAGGATACAGAAAAACAGGAAATAATACACCCTACCAGCAGGAATCTAAATAGATGCAACCACTTTGAAGAGAGATTCAGAAATATCTAATAAGGTTGAAGATGCAATTCCCCTGCTGGGTACATACTTGGGAATATTCTTACGTAAATAAATAAGGAAACATATCCAAGAATGGACAGAGCAGGATTGTTTACAATCACGAAAAATCTAAATGTAGGAGAATTGATGAATAAATTGTGGTGTATATGTTCAATAGAATGCTATACAACTGTGAAAAATAAATAACTGATTGCTACAAGTATAAAAATACATAAATATAATGTATATAATATTGAGCAAAAAAATTAATTCAGTAGGCTACATGAAGTATATAATGTATATAAATATTGAATTAAGAATATCAACTACATATATTTCTAAGGATACATACATGTGTATAGAGGTCTAAAGAGATGGTTAGGCTTGAAAAACATCAAGTTCAGGTTGGTGGATATCTCTGGTGTGAAAGGAAATGAATGAATCTGGGTAGGGTACCCGGAAGCTGCAACTCTGTTGGTAATGTGTAAGTTCAGTGGTGGGTACTTGAATATTTGTTATTTAGTCTCTATACCTTTTTGCATGTCTGAAATAATATAAAAATAAGATTAAAAATAAAAAATAAGTTTTGAGGTTTTGCTTCAGAGGGATGGTTGCTTCAGGATGTAAATGGGAATAATAATCACTTCTGTAGCCCGAGTGTATCGTGGGGATTAAATTCATTAACAAATAAAATGTTCTTAGAGTGGAACTCAGTATATTCTAAGTGTGCTAAGTACCCTAACATCGTAAGTGATAAATTAAGTGTTGCCGTTATCGTGATTATTATTATTACATTCATAGTCCCTACTGAAATTGAGTTCATATGAACAAAATGTCTGATCTTAGCAAAATATCGATTTCTCTAAGCGCTCAGAAAAAAGCAGATCATGAGCATATTAAGAAACTCTAGTTCTTAAAAGGTTTCTAAGGGGCCTGGCCGGTGGCGCAGCAGTTAAGGTCACATGGGTCGCTTCGGCAGCTTGGGGTTCTCCGGTTTGGATCCCAGGTGCAGACCTACGCACTGCTTGTCAAGCCATGCTGTGGCAGGCATATCACATAAAATAGAGGAAGATGGGCACAGATGTTAGCTCAGGGCCAGTCTTCCTCAGCAAAAAGAGGAGGATTGGTGGCAGATGTTAGCTCAGGGCTAATCTTCCTAAAACAGCAACAACAACAAAAAGGTTTATAAAGAAACATGATTAACAAAACAGCAGTAATATGCTATAGTAACTATTTATATTCATTTGGCTAATTGGGTACCCAAATGCCTTCCTCTGTGGAAGAAATCCCCTCTAATGTGGTTCTTGGCTGAGTCTGTCTCCTTGGAATCTAAAACTAACCAGAAACTTTCCCTCTCTGCAGTTGCCACCTATACTAAGCATGTGACCCAAATTCAGCCGATTGGAAGCTTCCATTTAGGACTTTGAAACTTGAATAAATAAAAGAAATATGGCAGGAAATAGCGACCCAGCGGGGAACGATAGCCAAAAATAAGCAATACAATTCACTAAAAAGGTGATAGATATTTTACAGCAATTTCAAAACAAGGTCCTGTAACTATTATTAATTATTGGTGGATTCATTCACTTACTATCTAAATTCTAGGAAGCTGAATATTAATTACATGGATGTCTTACCATGAAAACATTGGAAGACTAGTTGGGAATAAAGTCATATAAATACAACAAGAATAATGGCGGCGGCAGCAACCACCGCCACGTGAGAGCACAATGGAAGTAGTGCTTTCATAGAGGCATTTGTACAGGGGCACGAAGAAGACACTGAGTCTGTCTGCCTGTAGGGGACTCGGGGGAGGCAGAGAAGGCTTCAAGAGAGCACTGGAAATTGGGTAGGAACTCACTCCACAGTCAAGAGGAGAAAGTCATTTCGGGAAGAAGAATACTAGATGCAGAAACCTGTAGCCATGAAAAAATCTAGCACATTTAACGAAATGTGAGTGGTTTTCCCAGCAGCCAGTATGGTAGTTTTACATGGAACCTATTCAGATGTTAGGTTACTACATTAGTGAGTGAACACATGCATGAATAAAGCTAAATTGGGGGCAAATTTTTGGTAATAGTGTAAGTCAATAATTTACCACCCAAGTTTTTAGCCTATAAGCTTTCATGAGTCTAATTCGCTTGTCAGCTTAACTTTTGAGAAAGGACATAACTAATTTTTTTCAGTTGTCTAAGGAATCAATTAGCCAGTCCTGGTGATCTAGTGGTTAAGATTCGGCATGCTTGCTGCCAAGGCCTGGTTCATTTCCCCCTCAGGAAATCACACCATCCATCTGTCAATTGTCATACTGTGACGGCTGTGTGTTGCTGTGGGCCGCTGCTTTTTCAAATACCAGCGGAGTCACCCATGGTGGACAGGTCTTAGCAGAGCTTCCAGACTAAGACAGACTAGGAAGAAGGACCTGGTCACACACCTTCGAAAATATTGGCTGTGAAAACACTATGAATAGCAAGGGAGCATTGTCTAATACAGCACTGGAAGGTGAGAGGATGGTGCGTACACACAGACACACACACAAAAAGACCAGGCAGGGTTCCATCCTGCTGTACACAGGGTCACTGGGAGTCAGAATCCACTTAAAGGCACTAAGAAGGAATTTATTAGCCATATTCTTACTTATGAGTACTTTACTGCCAATTAAAATATAGGCCCAAATCTTAAGTTAAAAAATATTTTTATGAGGTTAATAGAAAATAAGTAGTTGAAACACCATAGATATTAGGTTAACTTGTTTAGCACTATCATTTTAAACCTCATAATTATCAATTTAATAAATCTCACGATATTATATTAAAAGGTATTTAACACTACAAGAAAGTGATTTCTCTTTGGAGGAATTAAATGAGAAATATTAAAATATATAGTTTTTTTATTTTTATTAGACAAATTTGGATAGAAATAAGCAAGGGGAAATGCTGGAACTTGTCAGATGTCCTCAAGGTTTTTATATTTTCTTTTGTTTATAAAATAAGAATCTTTTAAAAGTAAGTGCATTGAAATTTTATAGGAATAATAAAATTAATATATACTCTTGCATTTATTTTTAAAGTCTCCTAAATGAACTCCATGAAGATGGATAAAGAGTTTTGATCAGCTGCCTCAGTGAATATTTTCATAGAGTCGTCCTTGCAGCACTTCAACTCTGTTGAAACTGCTAACGTGAACCTTTAAATTTATTAGACTGATTCTTAAATTTAAGCACAATTACTAAAGCACTCACAGTTTCTTATTTTTCTATTATTAGGCTATTGCTACCCTTCAGTGAGCATGTGTACATCCCTATTTTGCTTGTTATTTAAGATTGATATCCTACTTGAAAAGAAAGAAGACCCAATAATGCTTTACTACTGAACATGGCATAATAATTTTAAAACACATACACATGCATCTATATAGTCATCATAATGCAATGAGGTAAATATTGCCTAGCCTCACCTGTTAGCCTCAGATCTGGATTCCCATTCTTTCCCCTAAATTGGAGCCTCTCCTTCAGCCTAAAACCTACTTACTTTTCTTATCACTTCAACATCTTCCATTTCTTAATGTTTCTAAATTAAAATTTACACCTCATTCCATGTCATATTTTGTATGTATGCAACTTGAGGCAACAACTGGATTTCAACGGTGGCCTCCCCCAGTGAGATTTTCACGGTTCGTGACCTAGTGTCTGGGCTTGGGGTTTGCTCTGGTACAAAGGATTGAAAAAAGTTGTATGCTGAGTTCTTTTTCTCTCTTTCTTTTTTCTTCTCTCTCTCTCATTCAGTGGTGGCTTGGTTTATGGGCTTTTATGTTTTTCTTTGCCATTAAATAACTTATAAGCAAACACACTTCCCTTCTGAGATAATTATTTTTTCCCTACCAGCATGACTTTATACCCTCCTTTTTCTCTTCCTATTTTACAATACACTCACCCTTGTTGTGTTAAGGGTACTTCTCTCATGCAATATTTTCAAGAGAGTAATTGAAAATCTCTTGCTTGAGCCTTCTGAGATGAAAGATAATATCATAAAACAATGCTTTAATCTTGATAATGGGGCCACAGGGGCAGTGGCAAGGAGGGACAAGGAGGGGGAGTCTAGTTTCAAGCCACCTTTCTACAAATTCCCTTCTACAGGAACTCACCCGCAGAGGTTATGTTTGAAATTTAGATGTCCAATACCCCTGTTCTCTTCTCCTATTTCACATATTCGCAACACTGGCTTCCCAGTTCACATCACGTTGTTTCATGCCTCTGTGTTTTTTCTCTCTGGACTGCCTTTCCCACCTCTCTTGATTCATCTTCCAGAAACGGCTCCAGGTTGGGCTAAGTGCTTCTCCCTTTGTATCCTATGCAAATAGTTTTCTTAGCCTGTACCAGTGATCTGATTTTGACTGTCTCAATAAACTGTAAACTGGTTGAGGATAAGGAATGCGTTCCTTGTTCATCCAAATGCTTAATTTAGAGATCTCAGATTCATCTTTGGATGTGGGATTTAAGAGAGGAATGCCAGTCCAGTTGATTCCACCTCATAAATGTCACTTAAACTCATGTGCTCAATTTCTACTGCCCCTACCTTAATTCAGGCCCTCATTTGCTTTTGTCCAGATAATTGTAGTAGCTGCTACCTACTCTCCCTGCCTCCAGAATCCTGCTCCAATCCACTTTCTAAGATGAAAACTAGGATGGTCTCTTCTAAACAAAAGTTGATAAATATTTTATGTACTCTTATTTTATGTTAGATAAACATTCTTCAAAATCTAACCTGCGCTATTACCACACTAAACTATTTACAGTTCCCAAGAAATAATCTCCTGTCACTATATCTTAGGTTTATCTGTGATACTCTTCCATCATCTTTAATACATGTGAAATATATGTGAAGAGTACCTGGCTCATAGTAAGCATCCAGATAATGGTTATAATGATGATGTTAATAATAATAAATATCATGCAGCTTTCTCTGACTTCGGAAATGAGTAATTGTCCTTCTTCCACATTTCCATTATATTTTACAAACAACTGTGCTGTTGCACTTAATTCTTTATATTATAATCAAGTGTGTTTTATTTCCCACCTAGGTTGTGACATTTCTAGAGACATTTTCTTTCTTTCTTTCTGGAGATATATTTTTGACTCAGAGTCTGAAGAAATTGTGATTAATGTGTACTTAAACAATCAGTCAAACAATCAATTAACCTCGTTTAATAGACCAAAAAAATGGAAGCTTTGGATGGTAAGTGACTTACCAAAATTGAACAATTAGTAAGATGAAGAGGTAAATTTAAGTTCTAAATCTAAGAACAATGTGTAAGCAATTAATATGTGTATTACATTAGTTTCTTTGGAAAAGAAAATAATTTGTGACTTCTTATACCCACTCAAAAATTATGAAGGTGAATTATACTCAGTTTCCAAATTTGATGCATGTTAATAGTTTATTCATGCAACCCAGACCAGGATAATGACTAGCATAGCACATGCTCACACAGGGCCTGCACTGCCAGGCACAGTTCTAAGAGCTTCGTGTATATTAACTCATTTAATCCCCACATTTTCTGAAAAAAAAAATTGTTATTATCTTTTGGGTTCTATGGCTGCCTTTGAGAAGACTGTTCTCAGTCTAATTATCTTTCTACTGTAGGTAATCTGGCATTTCTGGCTTTTTTTAAGATCTTCTCTTTGTCTTTGGTGTTCTGCAGTTTCAAGAGTAGATAGCCAGGTGTAGATTTGTGTGTGTTCTGCCAGGGACACATTACAGTGGCTGAAAGTGAGAATTTACATCTGTCATTAAATCTGTATTTTTTTGGCCATTATATCTTTGAATATTGTCCTTCCTGAATTATGTCTTTTGATTCTCTCTCTGAAATTTCTATCAGGCGTATGTTGAACCTTCTCATTTTATTCTTGTGTCTCTTAACATTCTCCAACTTTTCATTCTTTTTTGCCAAATTTTGAGTAATGACCTCAGATCAGTGTTTTGCTTCACCAATTCATTCTCCAAATGTACATGTAAGCGGTAAATATACATTTAGTGCCAGAATAGAGTAGGCATGCAGAATGTAAATATCCTGCAGCACACAGGTGGATCCTGCACAGTGAAAAGTTGTCCTGTCCAAAATCAAAAGTGTGGATATTAAGAAAAACATACTTAGCCATTACTGATAGTTCTTTTATCTTGAGATCCTCTTGAGTCTCTCACCTCTTGGACATGGTGAGTTTTTCCTTCTTTATTTTATAATTTTAGTTGTGAGCTCATCTCCAGGTCAGTTCATCTCTGGAAATCGTTTGCGGGGGCGGGTTAAGGGTAAATCTCTTCAAACTGATTTTACATGTACTTATCTCAGGTGCCCCAGAAGTATTAATAATATTAATATAATAATAACATTTTATATTAATGTGTGAGCCTATGTCACACATGGACAATGTGAATTTGAACACTAAATCTGTATGATGGCTCACAGACCTGAGGCTATGAGATCTTAAGAGAGACTACATTTTTCACTCAGAATAGAGACAAAGATACTTCAATGTTATCTCTCTCTTGGGTAGGCAAATTTTTTCCTGGAGCATTCTGATTTTATGTCTGTGACTATCAAGTACAACTTACCATTTTGCATACAACAGAGAACTTCTCTCTGTTATTCACATGGACATTCAGCCCACTCTCCTTAATTATCTAGAATGGCAATACCCATTTTCTCCCTAGGGCAGCCAGAGTAAACTCGTGCTTATAAGCTGGAGTTTCAGATGCCCTTTGTGTTTTTGACTCTCAGATATTGACTTTATATTGCTTTAAACTTGGCAATGTATTGTAAAGGAAGATTGTGATATCTTATCCAGCATTTTAAGTCTTATTTTGTTTTTTTCAAAAGAAATGTCAGGTTCTCTAGTCTGACATTGCCCTGTTCTCCACATTCTGGAACAAATAGGCTTTTTCTGTTCTTTTTTGTTGTTGTTGTTGTAAAATAGATTTTTATTGACAACAAAGCATATCTGGTTGTCTGACAAGTCTTGTTGACCTATTTATTTTTCTGTTCTTATCTTAGAGCAAAACACACAGACACACACAGAAGAATAAATGTTGGATGTGGTAGTTCTGGCATTTTTTTCTGGCCATTTCAATATTAAATATTTAAACTTAAATGAAGCTTTGAAGTTCAGATGATATATCCTAAAGTTGGCTCTATTTGCAAAAACATTCAGTATTTATGGCCATTTTTAATCTAATGGTTTAAGCTGTGTTACGGTAGATTTCTCAGAGCTTGATGGTAGTGTAGTTAATTGAAGTTACAGAGCTAATGCACTGACCCATTCACGGGATGATTATCCAAGATTTATGGCTGTCACAGAGCAGCAAAAATATGCTGATTTACTTATGAAATTTGTAACACATGGAAATGTGAAATGGTTCAACAGGAGACTATTACTGTTATCTTAATTTCTTGCCTCTTTGCACAGCAGTACACAAAACTGATCAATGCACATTTTCTCATCTACTTTTTAAAAATAAGAGCTTTTCAAACTCTAGTTAACAATGTGCTCTTCATTTCCTTTTCAATTCCTGAATATGCCATAGAATTATAGAATTTCAAAAGCAGGTTGCCATTTATTTTCCAAATTTAATCCCTTTAATTATTCTACAGAGAATAGTCGTAATCAAGATAGACAAAAATAAGAAGAAATTGCAGTTTAATTGGTAGCCTATACCATAGGAATAAGTGTTACTAGGAGAGAGCTTCAGGTTGTAAATTACCAGATTGTAAACCCTCCATGGGAATGTATACCCATTCCTTGATCATGTAGTAAGTTCCACTTTCTCATAAAGCTTACTTTTTTGGTAAGTATAAGTGCAATAATAGATGTGAAATTGTCTTCATCATTAGAGAAAAAATGACTATTTACATGAATTGTCTTCTTAGTTTTTGATGACTGTGAAACATATTATTAGTGTAAAGTATAGGTATATTATTTGCATAAATATATCCGTATTGGATTAAATGAAATACATATGATTACCTAACATTCCTACAATCTTATAATATGGTTATTATGCAACCAAGCCCAATTTCAGAAGAAAGAATGGAGCTGGTGATGCTAAAGAAGTAAGGAGACAGGGCTCCTACCCTGGTCCAGGGGCCAAAAGGACAAGCAACACAGAAGATTCCCAGAAGCTGAGGATATGGTAACATTTCCTCTTCTGGCGTGCATAATAAGTTCTATGATCTGCTGAGTACAAAGGTGGACTCAAGAGAACCAAATGAACTCCCTGAATGTACAGTCAGAGCTGGCCAGGGCAAGGCAAAGAGCTAGGGAAGGAAATGCATTTCTTTCATCTCTCTAATGTAATGACAGAAATCGCATTCTAAATAAAGCCAAGGAAACCTGTGTTCCAAGACTGTATACTTTAAGAGTTCTCTGGTTGCTGCCTTTGTGACGAACTTGGCTTTCATATCAATTACCAATGCTTGGGCTACCAGTCTCAAATGTAATTAAACTTAAAATCAAACTTTGATCCTCCAGCTTTTAGTGCTGTTTCTAAGATCTGAATTTCAGGCATTAGTGTGAAACTGAAGTGTAGTGTTAATTACTTGTATATTACGTGGTTAAAAGGGATCACTGTTAAGTTTCTACTTTAATCATTGAGGGCCTATTTGACACTCAGATGAAAGAGAGGTAACTTTCCCCAGAGTGAATTTAAAACTGATTTTATAACCCCACCTGTTTAAACACACAGTCCGTAGTACTTTTCGCTCGTTTGCATTTTTTGGTCTACTCTTAAAGTTAATTTTCTCACCGAATCACACATTGTAATGTTTTGGTTGTTTCAGTTTTTACTGACATCAGATGAAGTAAAAATGATGCTTTTGTTAAAATATCACAAAACTCAAGAATTACAGTTGTAATTTACTGTGTAAAATTTGTTTTAAGTGATGTTGAGTTCTATATAAGAGAATTACATAAATCATATTCATATGACTCTGCAAGGAAGTTCTCAGGGTAGCATTTCAGGTTTGGTTGACTGGGATGTGGAGAGAAATGCATGACGGAGAGGGGTCATAGGCAAAGGTCATTGCAGGTATGTGTTCACATGTGCGCGTGTCATTGTATGCACGTAGGTTGTTTATTTTGCAAATACTACCCCGAGCAATATTAGGCCATATCAATTAGGTACAATTATGGTTATAATTAGGTCAATTAAGAGGCAATCTGGCAAAGGAGGAATACTTCCGCATCAGTGAATATAGCTAACCAATGAACTGTCAGTCAGAGAAAGCAGTGAACGTCTAAAGTGAACAATTAATTGGAGTTAATTCAGAAAGACATACTTTAAAAAGAAAGTAGTAATTCCACATTCTTCATATTATAAATGTTCTCAAAAAAAGCTAAAGAACCATTTCATGTTCATCTTATTTGTATCTGTTTGGTAAACAAATAAGTCAACTTGTTATTGATTAAACTGTAAGGCTCCAGAAAACTTTGCCATTATTAATTAATCCAGTTTGCCAGGCAGCTTAGTCTTTGCTGCCTAAACACAGGGACCTTCTTATACCGGAAAGCCACAAAATCTGAGTGCTGAGCTAAATTTACTAAGCTGCAATTTTGAAGATTGCTTCATGATCTAAAAATGACATCTGGGCATTACTCTTATGCATCCTCAATTGCTTATGTTTAGAAATACCCTTAGACATTCTCATGATGTTTAGACCTTAATAATTTTGGGCAAAAAGTGGAATAAACTCCAAAAATATACTATCTCTCCCATGTATGAGAAATTGACAGCCTTTGAATAAAATTCTTAACATGATTTACAATTTACTGGACCTTACTGATCCAGTCCCACATAGTAACACTCTTCTTGGCACATAGAAAATGGTGAGCAAATATTGTTGAATGATTGATTAACTGCAAGATATATTGAAAAGAGCATAATGTCAAACAGACCAGGCCTCACATATTTTAGCTATATGACTTCAGGCGAGTTATTTAACCTCTCTGGGCTTCAAATTCATCCTCTATTAATAATACCTGCCTGACAAGACTGCTGTGAAAATGAAATAAGACAACATAAATAAAACACATAGGATATTGCCCCCGACATAGTAAGGGTTCAATAAATATTCACTCCTTTCATCACGTCTTTTCATGCTGCACATATTGGTAAATGAGCAGCTACCACTCAGCCAGCATGATAGTTCTGGAATGATTTAACCTCATTTATTTAATTAATGGTAAATATATGTGTTATAAAAATAACCATTGTGTAACATTACAATAAAAATGGTAGGTTAGTATATGAAAAAAATTCACTGAACCATACTAATTTGAGCTTGTTTGATCTAAAACTGAAGTGGAATAAGAAATGAGGGGTGTCTAAGACTTGGGTTATTCATTTTTGGATAAATATTTTGTCATAAAATGGTGTCATGGGGAGCAATTGATTATAAGGAATATAACTGACTCAAGGTGGTAGAAGCGAGGGAAGACTATTATAAGATGATAGCACTATCTCAGGGAACATGTGCAGGAATTCAGGGGAACCATCAGAGGCCCCGGACCTATTAGGAAACAGGCCATTAAAATCCTCTGTCTCCCTCAGTCTCCTCTCGTTCTGTAGTCAACTCACACTTTGCAACCCAGCTTTTCCCTCTCTGATTTACTCATTCCTCAAACAGGCCTGCTCCAATGCTAACTTTCCAAGACTTTCTTTTCTGGAGTACCCAACAGCAACGGACTAAAATGGATAGATATCCATTCCAGATTTTGGAGGAAGCGGTTTGACTGATTCAGCAGAACCTACTACAGGCTCTCTCTGGCCAGCTGATCATCCACGACCATATAAGAAGGGCTCTCAGAAAGTTGTAAAAGAGTGGATTAAAGCAAAGGTTGAGCATGACAGGCAAATTGAAAACGAATGCCCTAAATCAGTCTAAAAACCATAACAAATATATCAAAAACATATAGTCTTTATTGTAGGAGACTACCCTAGAGCTTTACACATCTTTCTCATTTAATTTTCTCAGCACTGCTGTGGGGGAATGATAGTTGTTATCTTTGTCCCAGATGATGAAAGTGAAGCGTTAAAATACAGAGTGATGTTTCCTAGACCACACAGCCAGGAAGTGGCATAGCTGGGACTCTAATACCATCGGTTTAGCTTCAGAGTCTGTGCTTTGAACAGCTCTGCTAGTCCGCCTGTCCATGAAATTGCTTTTACCTGTAAACAGTTTGATGTTAGAGCTCTGGGCACTGTAATGATAAGCAGCATCTCTCGTAGCTCCTGGACAGAATTGTGGTTTCCTGAATCCAGATCCCCAACCAACTCCAACTCCAAGCAGCTAGTTGGAATCAAGACAGACCCATTTGTTTCATGTGTTTTCAGTGGAAGGGAGATACAGCCGATGTATCACCAACAGTTAGGTACAAAAATGTTGAAGAAATGTGCTCTTTTGGTCATTCATTCACCAACAAATTTACCTCACAGAAAGCTAATTTCTCTATGAATTATCTATGAGGCAAGCCACAGTTTTCCTACAAAGCTATAACGGATCTCACTGATTTTCACTGTGTTAATATGAAGAGGTAAAAAAGAATAGTACCTATCAATCTTATCAAAATTATGAGTCAGTTACCCAACAGTAGCATGAAAATGTTTGCAGAGGTATAACACAGTTGGGCATAACTTGTCTGGCCAGTGTTCACATACATTGAGACTAAATGTCCTTACGTGAAGCACACAGTTTGATTACCTCCTTTCTTTCACAATTTATTACTGAATGCTACTTAAAATACTCCTTTTAAATAAGAAAAGCTCTCTAGCAGATAACAAGCATCAAATCAATTTTATTGTACATTTGAAATATAAGTTTTATGTCTCAGGTAATTAATTTGATAGAATATTAGTATAATAAGTCCACTGTGTAAAACAAAGGGAATGTTTATACTAATGATTTCTCCATAAGCCATGTGTAACAAAATATTTTTAAAAGACACAGTTAAAAATGTGTCTTAGCAATCTTTGAGAGGCATATTATTCTCATCGAACAGATGTGCCTGTGACAGTAAAAGAAAAATAAACTTCCAAATATGCATGGGCATGTTTGCCCACCTTCCAAACCCACTGTGTAATTACAGTATGCTGGAAAGTCAAGCACCTGGAAAGTGGGATAATTGATTGACTGTGACTAAGGGCTGTGCCAAAGTTTTTGAAGCCTTCTTGAGGCTCCATAACAAAACACATATAACAATGGTTGGTCACAAAGCTAACATTGACAATTAAGTTTCATGAACTAACTGAGATTTGCAACCTTCTGGTTTCAATTTTACAGTTCAGTTCTGCCAGATGGAGTAGGGAGAAAATAACATACATAATTAAAATCAATGAAGTTATATCAACCCCAAACACCAAAAAAAAAAAAGCAAGCAAGCAAGAAAAAGAAATCCCAATCATATGTTCTCCTATATCTGTAGCCAAAGTTAAAAATCGACAAGTCAGAACTTGGAAGCCCTAAAGAAAAGATCTTAGCTATGATGCAAAAAGCTTCAAATAAATCATCTAGATCAGGATAATATATATGAATAATATACTAGAATATAGACAATCACCTATGAAGGAAAGAGTCACATCTTATCTAGATGAAGAAAAAAGTTTAGGTAGTCAAGTGGCTGTTTTAAACATTAATAAGAGTAACTTACAATGATAAAATTGAAACAAGTAGAAGTGTGCTACCAGGGCAAGAACACATATACTGATATACTGATCTACGATCAGTAGAGAGAAGAGATAGCAGCACAGTGGCTGGTGCATAGTAGGCCCTTACCTGCTTTTAGTTAGTGGATTATTGACCCCTTTTTAAAAGACCCTACTTTGCATCAGCATTTAATCTCTGTTAAGGCATCACAAAGCATGGGTGACAGACAGCTAAATAGCCATTGGGGACAGGGAGCAATCAAGTTATCACATTATTTTCTGACGTATGTCAGATAATAAATTGAACCCAGATGAGGGAACTAAATCTATAAATATGAATAAATCCTCTCTCTGGATGGAATAGGACTTATTTTTATTATTATCATTTTTTAAATTTATTCAGCCTACTGGTTGCACATCCAGTTTGTTTTTTTTTTTTTTATTTTTGGTTAGGAAGACTGGCCCTGAGCTAACATCTGTTACCAATCTTTCTCTTTTTGCTTGAGGAAGATTGTCGCTGAGCTAAATCTTTGCAAGTCTGCCTCTACTTTGTATGTGGGATGATGCCACAGCATGGCTTGATGAACTGTATGTAGGTAGGTCTGCACGCAGGATCCAAACCCACAAACCCTGGGCCGCCAAGTGGAGTGCGAAAACAACCACTACACCACCAGGCCGGCCTCACACATCCAGTTTTTTTAGGTCCTCCCCTAAAATTCCATTGAAACTTTTCTAAAAATTCAAAACAATCAGGTGAGTGTCAAAGGCTGGTAAAATAGTAAGACATTTATGGGAAATATGGGACTAATGGGAACAGGTGAACTGTCGACAACAGCTGGGGAGTCACAAACTGACATCAAGCGAGTATGAAAGTAAAGACTTGGGAGTAATCCCAAGAAAAGAGAAATGTGCTATATTTATTTGTAAATATTAAAGAAATCAAACATTATTGAGGAAAAAGTGACACATAGGGAGAAATAACAAACTAAAAAGAAGCTACAGAAATAAAATTAAAACATGAAACAGATGAAAATCTGTACTTAATCTATAATTAATAACTCCAATAAGAGTCACAGGTATATCTCAAGACATTTATGAGATGAACTATTAGCATTTTGGACAACTGAAAATATTTAATGAAATAATTTGAAAAGTCTAAATTCCTAGTTAGAAAATGCAAAATATTTAAGCCTGATGACATAAAAGATTCTGCCAAGGTATCTTTCCAAAACATATCCCCAAAAATATAGCTATGGAAATGTCTATAAGACTTTCAGAAGGAAAGAACAGGGAGGGAAAGAATGTTCAAGGAAATAATAGCAACATATATTCCTGGGCTGAAGAAGAGAATGTCTTCAGACATGCAGAACCTACTCATCAAATAAGATTAAAAAAATTGAATAAAATTCAGACCTAGACATAACCACACTTTCTTTCACACACACACACACACACACACACACACACACACACACACAGGTGAAATTTCAGAACTTAAAAGAAGAAAAAAAATCTTTAAAACTTCAATATGGTAGAGAAAAAAGAGACTATGTACAAAGCAGAAAGAATCAAGTTGGCCTGATATTTCAGCAATTTGAAAACTAAAAGTCAGCAGACATATATCAGAAAGGGTAGGCTTGGTTATTGGTCACTAGAGACAAAAAAAGGTTAGTGACTTAATATAACAACAATTTAATTTTCGTTTTTACTTTTTTGAGGAAGATTAGCCCTCAGCTAACATCTACTGCCAGTCCTCCTCTTTTTGCTGAGGAAGACTGGGCCTGAGCTAACATCCACGCCCATCTTCCTCTACTTTCTATGTGGGACGCCTACCACAGCATGGCTTGGCAAGCAGTGCCATGTCCGCACCCAGGATCCAAACTGGCAAACCCCAGGCCACCGAAGCAGAATGTGCACACTTAACTGCTGTGCCACTGGGCTGGCCCCACAATGATTTAATTTTTGTTCACCTTGCGAGTCCAAAGGAGGTTGGTTCTGGGGATGGAGTGTTCTGCTTTCCTTGAACTCAGTGGCCCAGGCCAACAGATGCTTCCCCTTGCTGCCTGGATCAGCATTCACTGCAGAAGTTGGACAGCAAGGTAGCAAGTATGACTGGTTCTTGAAGCTCCCACGTCAAGTGGCATACATCACTTTTGCTCAAGTTATAATATTATAAACTGGCCAAAGCAAATCACACTGCCCTGTCTACACTGCAAAGTGGGTGGGAAAGTGCATACTTACTATATGTCTAGAAGGCAGAAGGCAGAAGGCTGAATATATTTGGTTAATAGAACATCCTACGAACTAATCTTTGTATCACTCTCCCTCCAGCACCTTCTCCCTAAGAGAGACAGCCTAAAGGTCCCATCCTGTCAAGGCAGTAAGCTCCAAGTCTTAGGTAATGTGGACTCGATTCTTCATTGAGAGTGATGCTCAATCATATCTGTATCTAGTGGCATACCTGGGGTATGTGACACACAACAGATTTTTAAAACACTCTCACGCTCTGTATGACAAAATTATTTTCAACAGTTACCAAGAAACAGTTAGAAATAATCTTATTTTCTTTGTTCATTCTCTCATTCTAAGGCAATGAACAATTTAAAAGGATACATTTCAATTTTAAAGATATTATTTAAATTCAGTTACATATTTCACATACTATTCTCAAGTAAAATGTGCACCTACCAAACCAAGACACTACACCTCAGAGTCTGCACTCTGGCTCACTATAGTAACTTTGGTCACGTTGAATGACAAAATTGAAGTAACACACATTGTTTCTTCCTCTTTACAATCGCTACACTATCACTATTTGTTTTGCATGTATTGTTTGAATGTAGGAAAATGCAGTACCACAAGGATTGGAGACAGAAACTGCACCCAAAGAGAGCCTGAAGAATTCCAAACTGTTCCAAAATTACTCTTGGAAGAAGTGCAAGTAGCTGAGTTCAAATATACAGGGGCAAACTAGGATAAACTGAGAGTTCCGCCACGTTGGCTTACACGTGGAATATAATATTTATTGCAGTCTAAGTAATACAATTGTGATAATTTGAACTTTGGAAATATAATACTAAAACAACAATAATTGTTTAGAAATTAGATCAACAAAATACTTTTAGTGGAAGAGTATTTTATTACTGATATTGTCATCTGTTCATGGTGATAATCAAAAAAGACTAACATTTTGGGGCGGAGTGTGGAAGAGGTGGCACCACAAGATTGGAGTTTTGCAGTGACCCCTGTGTGCGCATATTGAGTCAAGCAAGAGGGCATGGTTTGCAGCCGGTAAATACTAGCATGACTAGAGCAGGAGTAGATTTATTAATATTTGATGAATTTCAATTAAATGCAAAAACCATTTAAGTGGAACAGAGAGGTATTTTTCGTATTGATGAAAGACACACACTGCCAAAAAGATGTAACATTCAGGAATGTTTAAGCACCTACTATGTATCTTCAGAACATATAACACCCACAGAAGAATAAAACGACTCTCCCAGAAATCATCTGGTCAAAGAGACAGAAAGCAAGGCTTTCTCTTAAACTAACCTCTTTATTCTTATTAACACTACATCCAGTTCCTTCCAAAAGCATCTTTACTTTCTAACAAAAAGCTTATCAAGCTTATCTGAATTCTGCCCTAAACATGATATGCCCACTTTCCAGGGAGACCTGGTTCCTACTGACAGAAAATAGTAAGACAAACCAAAACACAGGCATTATGCAAGCATTCAATTGTTCCACAATCAAACTCGCTTAGCTCACTATACAAAGATAGTAAAATCATCCCCATTTTCCCCCAAAAAGCATGTGTTCATGCTTATATTTCCAATTTAATTAAGCATCTTTTTACTTTTCTCTGATGAAAGCTTTTGTTAATACTGTTTTCTTCTTTTTCTTCTAGCTGTGTTGTCTTATCCTCAAAGTGTCCAAATTAGATGTTGTCTCCCAATTTAGAAGGCTCCACTTGTTTTATGTTAGACTTTTTAGCTCAAATGCCCTGAAATTGTCCTCAAATTATGCAGGTCCAGATGATGCCTAGGCCACCCCACTCAGCTGTGAGCATTGCCAGGGTTCAACTGCCAGAGGAGAAGAGGAGGGGAGGAAAAGGAAAGAGAAGCTACCACCCTCTGCGGGAGCCCCAAGCAAAGTGATTTTCTAATATAATAAGTGAATATTAACAGCGAAAGGAATAATGCAGATGTTTTGCGGAAAATTCTCCTTGAATGCTTAATTTTCATGATTAATAGTATCATTATTCTTCTCACATTAAAACCAGCTTTTGGGTTAAATTATAATGTTTTAAGGGCTTTGGGATAAATACAGACTTTATTAAGTTAATTTTCACCAGATAAATTTTCAAAAGCAAATGAAAGATTTCAGCAAATATAATCAAGTCACTGTAAAAAAAAATCATCAAATCTTTTAAATTCTAGCAAAAATTCAATTGCAATGATCTCTGGATGTTTACATTTTACAATATTGTCTGCATTCCGTAAGAACCACCTCAAAAAAGATTCAAATGCATTTGGATTATAATACATCCCATCTCTAATTTTAGATTAACATTACCTTTAGATATTTTCCAAAATCTTTATAAGAAAAGTCCAAGCATTTTTACTTATCTGCAGAGGTTTTTAAGTTTTGCAAAAAAAACTCCCCAAAACCAAAATCCAAAAACCTCAAACATAGAACATTTAGCAAAATATAGCTATGGAAAGTCTCAATAAAAGTGTACAAATATTTACATGGATTAGAGCATTAGACCATCCGCCATCCACCATACAGCTTTTTCAGATAATGTATATGACCTTGATTGTGAATGTAACGCCATTATTTTCTGAATAATTTGGTCCATAAGATCATCATCTTTAAGATATAATTTCATCTAAGTGTGTCTATTCTGACCAGTCATTGGGCTTCCTGTTTAGACCTGGGTGCCCTAGGGGCACTGATCTACTTTTAATTACGTGTGGTATGTCACAGAGGACTCCACGCTGAAGCAATCTCTGTAATTAAGTGCTACCATCTTGGCGGCTGGAAATAGCCGTCTTCGTTTTGCAGGTGCAGCAGATTCTATATTCACGGGAAAGGGACACTATCCGAAGGTACCATGTACCTGTATTCAAGATCCACTTTTAAAATAATTTTACTGTGAAAAATTAAAGGTACTTCCTAATGTATATGAAAGACTACAATAAACACCATAGCTGCCACTCTCTAGTTTAAGAAACAAGACTAAACATTGAAAAGTCCATGTGTACACGTTCTTCTTGATACACCTGACCCTCGTTGTCTGTGAAAAGCACTACTTTGAAATTGTTTTTATCATTGCCATGCATATTTTATAATTTATCCTATATTTATGTATCCTTAGATAACATGAGATTGTTTTGCATATTTAAAAATTTTATGTAAATAGTATCATACTGTATATATTATTCTGCTTTTTTTCTTCAAGAATATATTTGTAAGATTCATCTGAGTTAATGTGAAGTTTAGTTTATTCACTTTCACTGTTGTATAGTATTATATTATATGAATATACTACATTTTATACCCAATCTCCAATTGGTAGACATAGGTGTATTTTTCTATTATAAACAATGTTACTACAAACATTCCTGTTTATTCTTCCTGTATATTTGAGAATTCCTCTGAGTAAGTTAGTGGAATTGAAGCAATGATAACTTCAATTTATCAGTTAATATTAAATATTTTCTAAATTGACTTACACTCCCACTGGCAGTATATTAAAGTTTCCAATGCTCCATGTTCTTGCAAGCTCCTGGTATCATCAGATTATTATTATTTTTTTTAATTTTGAAGGTTAATTCATATCTTTCTGCTATTGAGACTCTGTATCTATAAATAGAACATATTTCTCCTTTTGTTTGGGTCTTCTTTAATGTCTTTCAACACAGTTTTGTTATGTTTCATCAGATTTATTCCTGAGTGAACTATATTCTAAACAGTTTTTAAAAAATTATTGAACCTACAAAATGTTGCAAAAGTAGTACAATGAACACTATATATCTTTCATATAAATTGACCATTTTAAAATATTTTGCCACAATTTCTCTTAATTATATATAAATTAATCAATTTAACTATATACTGATCCTTTTATTTAGATTTTTGGTGAATCACTAGAAAGTAAGTTTTAGGCGTTATGAAAATGTATTTCTAAATATTTCAGCATGTATTTCCTAAAGCAAGGGGACCTTCCCCTACACAACCACAATATCAACATTTTCTAGTATAAAGTCCTTAATAATATTTTCTAATATCAACTCCTTGATTATTATTCCAATAATATTACTCTTATCTTGAAAAGCCAGATCCATAAAGAATCATATATCATCTGATATTTTTAATCACGTTTAATCCAGAACAGTTTCCCACCATTTTTGTCTATCTGAGACATTGAAATTTTTGAAGAAAGTCAATAGTCTTAAAGAATGTCCTAGGATCTGAATTTGTCTGATTATTTCCTTATGATTAGATTCAGGTTATATGCATTTGACAGGATTTTACATAGGCGATATAGTTCCCATTGCATCATGTATAAAAAGTATTTAACATCAGTTTGTCCCGTTATTGGTAATTTAATATTTGATCATTTCCCTAAGGTGGTGTCCACAATACTTCTCCACTGCACAAAGACCCCTTCTCTTCCTAATGAATTAGCAGTATGTGCAGTGATACTTTGAGACCATATGAAAATCCTCTTCCCCAATAACATTTTTGCCAATGATTTTACAATTGTTGAAGATTCTTGATGAATCAATTATTATGCCAAATGTTTGCAAAAATCACAATTTTATAATTTTCGTTCATTCTACATTTATAATCTGGAATATTTCTGTATAGAGATTCCCCTTCTCTTTTTTTAAAGTATAACTATGGACTACAGACTTTTTAAAATTAATTGTGCTAAAATCCATTAGAGTCATCATTATTTTGATCTTCAAACTGTTTAGAATTTGGCAGTTGGATTCTGGACTCTGTCCTTTTGGCACGTAATCATCATTTTTTTCTGTTATGACGTAACAAGAGAGTTCATGCTTACCTTGTACTTTCTGTGTCCAGACATGGAAACAAATATTTCTCCAAGGAGTCTGAAATTCATTTCGTGAGCTGTGATATTTAGAAACCACATTCTGGGAGCAATGGACTAACTATTATATGGATGCTGCGTGGATCTCTCAGAGCCCTTTCTGTAGTCATAGCTGGATATGTATAAATTCCATTCAGACACATCCAATTCAAATCCAACACCACAGGGGTCCTACAATTCCTCTCATTCCATAATTTTAACTCTTTCCCCAAAATATCTTTGCTCCTATGCTCTTTCCTACAATACCCACAAAATAATTTGATACTTATGTATTAATACTCACCACTAACAACAATAAACATACCAAGTGAAGTTACAGATTTCTTTGCAGGTTTTGCTATTGTTAATTGTTGTTCTTAGAATGTTCTCGTGGTATTCAGTCAGACTACTGTAGTCAAAAGCGACTTGAAATAATCGTTTTGTTTCTGTGTGATAACATGAACTGCCTATGTCTTTTGCCCATTTTTAATTGAGCTTTAATCTTGTCGTCTTTTTTTACTTATTGTAAGAGATTAGCCCTTTATCTGTGATACGTACTGAAATGAAAACTCCAAGATAATTTCTTGCAAAGACTCTGTAACCTTCTGAAATCTATTCTAGTTACATTTCTTTTCCTCACTCTCTCCCTTTCTCTTCAGCTTTACCTGATCTCCTAAGTAAGCTCCCCCTTTCAAGAGTTTCTCAGATAAAGAACAACCACATTTTCCAGAAATAGATCTATAAGAGTTAAATCAAAACCCTGGTAAAAAGCCAAGTAACAACTACAAATTATGGCTGTTTCTAAACCTCAGGAAGACAGACAAAA
Organism: Equus caballus; assembly: GCF_041296265.1. NCBI lineage: Eukaryota > Metazoa > Chordata > Mammalia > Perissodactyla > Equidae > Equus > Equus caballus. The sequence goes on from NC_091691.1 coordinate 86,018,866, forward strand.
ATTTGTTGCAAAATTCAGGATTTTGTTAGATTCTTATAGTCTTGGGCTACAGATCTGTACCTACACAGTTTCTTTAATTGCTTTCCCCTCAGATGAGGAAAATCATTTAACACTAGCAAGGTAAAGGAGAGAGGATTTAACTGGCTCAGGTGTGTAAGAAGAATTGCCTTGAAAGAACAAGAGAAATAAAAAATTTATAACATAAAAATATTTCAGAAGCCCCCCTTTTAAAGGAAACTGGACAAAGAAAGATTTAAAATTATAAACTAAATAAAGATAAAAATAGTGTTTAGGAAACTTTCAAACAGTATTCCAGAATGGACTTAATAGCTAAAATAAAGGGAGACCCATCCTCTCTCGTTATAAATGTGTTCAAAACTGAGTTAGGGGATACGTTAACAAACTGAAAGGGAAAATCACCAATTAGAAAATATCCAGTACGTGGGTGGATGTTTCCAGGGAGTCTTAAAAAGTTAACAAAATATAAATCAATGCAACTTAAGTCTCTTTAAATAAAATAACCAAAAGATTCTGTCTGTAAGGATATCTGTAAATACTGCAAACAGAAAAGCCACTGGAAGAATTAAGTCCCGCACTGCATAAGAAGCCTAAGGATGACCTTCCAAATCTGCCAGAGATGCCGCTATAAGGGAGATATTAGCACTTAGATATATCCTGTCCTTACTTTACTCTCAATTATAAAATTATAAACGGACATTGCAGCTTTATTGATTATATGGTGGTCACAATATCTATTTTTAAGCCCACTGCCACTACAGAACATCAGATCCATCAGAGACAATTTTTGAAGATACTTGAAAAACAAGCAGGAAGGAAAAGAGACTTGTGATTAGAGCATGAAAATAGTAGACAGAGTGAGAATGAGGGTGAGAGAGAAATTGTGTCCTAAAGTAAAAAAGACTAGTTGTGTCAGATTGTGAATGACTAAAACAGATGAGTTAGATGGTCTACAATCAGTTGTAAAAAGCTTGAGGTAAAGTGGACTTTTTATTCTGTTTACCAGAGCCACTCAAGTAACAGAAATTTCTAACGATTTCTAACTTCTTTCCCCAATCCCAATCTGTAGCTTTTATTTTAGGATCTTTATTAGAAGGATATTCCTTTCTCCACCATGACATAATTCCTACAGGTTTAATAGATAAAAACTACATTATAAATGGAACTTCCAGGTAAAACATATTTCAGAGAGATTATTTGAGAAGTTTTTATAAATTTTCCTACACGTATTCATAGCATAAGTGCTCCAGACTTCTGAATACCTCCACCATTTATGAATCAAGAAATTACCAAAGAATTAGCTATGGTCACAGTATCCCTAAGGGCAAAAGAATCTATAAACCTAGGTAGCCTAACTATAGCAGCAGCATCAATTGTTTCTAGATGATCATTGTAGTGGGTTGAACGGTGTCTCCTCCCTGAATTCAGGTCCATCTGGAGCTTTAGGATGCGACCTTATTCGGAAATAGTGTCACTGCAGATGTAATTCTTTAAGATGAGGTCCCACTGGATTAGGGTGGGTCCTAAATCCAATGACTGATTTCTTATAAGAAGAGGAGATATTTGTTATGACAGCCCTAAGAAACTAGGACGATCATAAATCCTTCATTTACATGTGTATGAAAAGTTAGACTTTTCTCAATAACAGGCCAAGACTGAGACTCCTTGCCTCAGAGCAATTACAGACTTCAAATAAATTAATCAAACATCTTCAGATCTTGTACAAGGATCATTAAATCCCATGTTATTACAGAGTGAATACCTATTGCTAAGAGAAACCACCAACATCTTTCTAGTAGTTTTTATTTGTTATTAATTATTGCTATATTATCCCTCTCATAACACCAACCACTTGTGTAACACTCTTAAAACAGCATCTCTATAACACTTATTCAATATAACAGAATTGTGTGTGTTTTACTTCCTGCCTGTTCCAAGCATGGACATCAACAGTTATTCTGGAAATTCTTACACCAAATTCTGACTTAATGTTTTTTGTTCATGGGTCTTATCTTAAAAATGAAAGAGGATACCAGGCTGATAAGCAATATCAAGTCCCTTGTGGAGTTACCCCTGCTCCGCATTTTTTTTTTTTTTACTGGATGTCAAATAAATGCAAATGACAAACCTGTGGGCCTTTTTAGGCCATGTCAAATTACTAAAATAAAAGAATAAATGTATACTAATAGCTGGTATGTTTTTAGAATAATGCTCTTTTTTGAGACCTTACAGAAACAAAGAGATCTCTGAATCTTTTAAGATACTCTATAAAAACAAAAAACAGATGTGAAGGATGTGATGTCTTGATGCTACCTAAAATAATTACTGTCATTAAGTAATTATATATAAGCTCACTATATATACTAGGAACATATTTTTAAAATACAATAGAAATACTTTAGAAAGACCATAGAATATTTTAGCAGATCACCACACTAAATAGGCTTTTTTGACTTCCTTCAGAATATAATTACCAAAAAAAAATTTAATAATTCCATGGAGAAATTAAGGCATTCTATTAGGGATGTAAAAAGTGTGGTTCCTCAAATTCTGAGAAGAAGCACTGCGATTATTGAACTGTAAGATCCACAAAGATAGGATCTGGCAAAAACCAGAATGGCTACAGCTAGCTGCAGAAAACAGAAAACAAACTCTTAAATGACTACACGCCAAACTCCTCCATGAAGCAAACCATCACAGAACAAACAAATTGGCTATGATATTAAATAAACACAAGTGGGAAAACTTTTCTAGAATAGCAGAGGATGGGCAATTCATGCCTCATATGTAATTAATATAATTATGGGAAAACAATAAAAGTGAAACATGGATAGGAACTCTTCCCTAAAGGACATTTTGAGGATCCCTAAACAGATTTTGTACAATTGGCTCTTTCCATGCTTTATAAACATGAACTACTAATAATATGCATATTTGTGGGATGGTTGGAAGCATTGTCCTATCAAAAAAGCCACAGCATTCGAAGAGCTAAAAAAAAAAAGAGTTTGTGTTTCCTACCTGAGACACTGAGACTTTTCTATCCTGTGATACGGGAAGACAGACGTTTAGCTAGAACAGTCATTCTTGAATTATGCAATGCTTTGTTCAGAAACCTCACTCACCCAATCATTCCCAAACTTCTGGACCAAAGAAAGAAAACTTAGCCGAAATGGAAAGTTATATTTTTAAGAAAGATCCTAAACTAGGTTATCCAAAGTACGTTAAGAAGCAAGGTGATCCACTAAAGTTGCCAGGATCGTGAGGTCCTCAGAACTAGGGAACGGCAGCAGGAAGTTGACAATGTCTCCCAAAACCAGTGGAATAAGACTATCCTGTAGGTCGCAGTCTCTGGTGCACCCTATTGTTTATTGTATTTTTTTTTTTACCATACTTTTCTTCTTTACTGATTTAAGCATTGACAATTCTGATTTAGCCTCTTACTCTGCTTATTACTAAAAATGACTTGTCTAAGTCTAAGCTTCACCAGAGGCAATCATCATCCTAACTCTACACTTCAGTTCTCCCAGCCATTTCCGGTGCAACCAATTAAAACAATAATGTAAGGATGTGGTACACTAACCTTACCAATAATGATACTTTACATTTTTAGATAATGTGTAAATGAAGGGAAAAATCCTTACACCAGAAAAAGTGCAAAATGCAAAAATGACCATTTATCAAAATAATGTCCAGAGACAATATACTGTAAGTGCCTTAGATCTTTTTTCTCTCTGTGTGGAATCGTGCTCTTCAATGGCAAAACAGAATGAAGACTAATTATTCTGTAAAACTATTAATTGGATTTTCCCAAGTTTTAAGATTCTCTAACACCTTCAGTAAATAATGTCTCCTTATGAAGAGTCCAAAGGAATAAAACCCTTGCTGAGATTACAAATAATACCTGATGAAACAGACTCTTAAAGGTATCAATCCCAGTAACGGACTTGAAGAGTTCAAGGGGATCTTCAAAAAGTTTGACCCTCCATTTGCCTAGTGTAGTAAATAATATAGTCCAAGCCTGTTGGGAAAAACAAACTGGTTGAATATTCTTATTTATAGATAAGAGTAGTATCCAAGTAGTTATGGATAATATAACAGTATTGCATATTCATTTGGTCAGTGAATAGGCAGTCTGCACAATTTCTAACACTTTGTGTTGAGCTGGATTAACATCGTAAAGGAGATAAAATGTGTGTTGTGTGTGTGTGTGTGTGTGTATCTGAGGGGAAAGGGACTACTCAGTGAAAACTACAAAGCCTTAAAGCCATTTGTTACAAATTAACAAAGATTAAAAATTTTTAATCTAATGGCAAGCCATGCTGTGGCAGGCGTCCCACATATAAAGTAGAGGAAGATGGGCATGGATGTTAGCTCAGGGCCAGTCTTCCTCAGCAAAAAGAGGAGGATTGGCAGCAGATGTCAGCTCAGGGCTAATCTTCCTCAAAAAAAAAAAAAGAATGGATTAAGAGATCAACATAAGAAGCCAGAAGAACAATAAAATACATTAAGAAAAGGGAAAAAAAATTATGAATATAAAAGCAAAAAATGAATAAAATGTTCTCATCTATTTTTATGTACTCTACAAAACAATGAGAGTGATAGGTTCAAGTACTTTATTAAAATTAGTTTTTTCTCTATTAACTTTTTTTGCTGATCTAATTGTTTTGCTTTCTGCATGGATTCTTATGCATGGCTAGGAGATCAAGCTTTATTAGATCCTGAACAACAATTAAAGGGAACAAGTAACATGAAGCATATTAAGGAAGAGAAATGGAATAAAACTGTAAAAATAAGAATCAAACATACAGTTTTTGATGCCTTGTTGATTGTCAATTCATGGTCCTGGAGGGAAGTTTTGCTCTGTAGGAAAGCATTAATCCAAAAGTTAGTACAAATAGAAAATATAAATGTGTTTGTAATAGTTAATGAGAGAAGTTGACATGTAACTAACCTTAGAGCTACCAGGGAGAAAAACAATGTCCTACGATAGCATGGGACTTCAGATCATAGCTGTTCTAGAGGTATTTAGAGTACTGAATCCCCAGAGCTGATTCTCAACAAAATGAGATGATGTTACATTTAAACTCACTTAAAATGACATCAAGATTTCTACTTGATTTGAAACAGGTGAGATAAGTTTTGAAAAAGTTAACAACCTCTTCTGAAAATATGTTTTGTTATTCAGCTCTCCCCATAATTATCTCTAGGCTACTTACATCATCATTTTGGTGCCAAATACTCTGGATTTTATTCGTATTCTAAAACTTAGTCCACAGTCACAGAAAAGATTGACTCCTGATTCAAGGGAGAGAAATTATATGCATAAAACCAAATTTCCTCTCTTTCTCTGTCTCTCTCTCTCTCTCTCTCTCTCTCTCCCTCTCGCTCTCTCTTGATCACTACTGGAGACTTCTGATGAATCTTGACTTTTAGCAGCACCAAGTTAGGGAAGCTGGGCTGCAGCTTCTCGAATTCATGGTAAAATCATAGGCCAGCAAGAGACCATGATTGGCTTTGAGGTATGTGAAAATTTCTATGCCATTCAGGGTATTTAGAAGAAAACATCTGATTAGTCAAAGCTAATCAATGTTCCAAATTTCCTCTTTACTTTCAGAAAAGCTCTACAGGGAAAACAAGTTCCCTTCAAAGCCTAATGTTTCCTTTTAGGATTTATTACCCATAAAGCTGGCCACAGTTAAAGAAGCAACAACTTGCTAATCAGAAGATAAATTACTAGCTGAAGGAGAAGTTGAATCACAGAACCTAGCCAGAAATATCATAATCTAAAGAAAAACCCACTGGAAGGGATCCAAACTTAGTAAAGAGAAAGATATTGGGCACATGAAGAAAACCTTGAACTCTTTTTGGAAAACGTTCAGAGTCCTGTTAGAAAACATTTTTAACAAACTAAGGTTAAAACGGATAGCGGAGAGTCATCACTTCAAGTCACTTGGCAAACTAAAGAACTTTGGAAAATGCAGTTCTTTAATTCTGAAACATCTGCAATAAAGAACTCGATCCAAATAGACATATTGATCAATCTGCTCCAGAATTGATGCTTTAGGAAGGTGCCCTGAATGTCACTGGTGTGAATCACAATGAGATACTTAAAACGCAGCAGTTCATTGGGATTTGTTTTATAAAAATAACTTTCAAGATGAGCAAGAGTTACTGTTTCAATCTGAAAAATAAACCCTTGTCAGCCAAAGCATGGCAACAGTATGTTTTTGAAAAATCCATCTTGAGTATGTAATTTTCCACTCAAACTATGACAGATGGCTTTACTCAATAAATGATGGCAGTAGGGAAGATAATAGTTGGAATGCTATTTCTCCTGGTGCAGTCCCCCAGTTCTGCAGCTCCACATATCAAAGGATTTCACCTTCGGAGGACATGAGGATGAATTGACTAACAGTCATTATGTTTCCAAGATATACACAAGGCTGCTGAAGACTTTATATGGATGCATAAAACCATTAAGATGAAGGTTTATGGCAGTCATAGACGGAAACATTTCTAGGTCAGGCCCAAATTTCCATTGTCAAGCCTTACCATGTTCTGGATGAAGCTGTAAGAAAAATGATGCACATTGAGAAAAAGGGAAAGTCAAAGATTTTAGTCCATTCCTATTTTTCCCCCCCTTCAAGCTTGGTTCCTTATCAGCTTGTGAAAGCCACTGGAAAGTAAAAGGGATTTTGCTGCCAGGTCTGAACTGCAGGGGTGGAATTGGCAGTAGTAAAACCAAAAAGATTCAGCAAATAAAAGATAATATAGATTGTCTCCTGTTGTGACTGTTTTCAAATTACCGTGTTTAAATGAACTTCTTTTTTAGCAAACTGTCTTTAGTCTCTTTCTTCCTGGCCTCCAGTGACCTTTCACTGATTCTTTATCTCCTTTGTGCCTCAAAGCGTCTGAAACTTTGATCTTTCTCTCAAAAGCTTCGTGTGAATAAATATAACATAGACCTTTTGGATAAGCAGTTTGATCAGTATTTATGGACTGTTTGGGCAACAAAATGCAATTCTACTTTGTACCCTTAGTTGATGTATTTATTAAAATAAAAATAATTAAGAAAAAAGGGGATTAAAAGATCAAACTTTAAATCTAGTACATTTCATCTCTAGAAGAGAGGTGACAATCCTGGAGTAAGATCGGCTTTTCATGTGGTCTGTAGTATCAATTTCAGCTTCTTAGAGCCACTTTTGAGAGAGTAATAGGATTCCTTCCCACATTTGCTTGATAAGGAGCAATGTGCGTTCCAAGACAAGACTAGCTCTTAAGGAAGAGGAAATGCTCAAGCACCATAATGCTTCTTCTAAGTCAAACTGTCTGGAAATGCAAACATTTGACCATTTTTGAACACTGAAAAATCATCATAGCGTTCCATAGTATTTGGAAGGGCAAGTCCCTCCCTGCTCACATAGAACTAATTCTTTTTCAAAATTATCTTTTGCTACTTTTATTTCCTTACTTAGAATTTTTATTACAGTTGCATTACATTTATGGAATAATTTTCGAAGAATTGACATAAAGATGTTGCATTAAATAGATACAACACCGTATCTATTTTGGTCATTTATGTTCTTTAAGAATTTTAAAAATTTTCTCCATACAGGCAGTATTAGTTTCCTATTAGTATTAGTGGCTGCAGTAAAATATTACCACAGAGACTGGCCCGGTGGTATAGTGGTTGGGTTCGCGTGCTCTGCTTCGGCGACCCGGGGTTCCTGGGTTCAGATCCTGGGCGTGGACCTAGCACCAGTCATCAGGCCGTGCTGTGGCGGCATCCCACATGAAATGGAGCAGGACTGCACAGATGTTGGCTCAGGGGCCATTTTCCTCAAGCAAAGGGAGGAGGATTGGCAATAGATGTTAGCTCAGGGCCAATCTTCTTCACATACACACACAAACTCTGTGACTTCAAACAATAGAAATTTATTCTTTCCCGGTTCTGGAGTTCGGAAGTCCAAAATCAAAATATTTGCAGGGCTGCAGGTGAGAGGCTCTAGCAGAAAATCTACTGAGTTCCCTCACTCTTTTGGCTTCAGGAGGATGTAGGGATTGATTTGTGGCCTTGTGGTCACATCACTCCACTCCCTACCTTCCCCTCTGCGTGTCTGCCCTCCTCTGTGAGTCTCAGTGATAAGAACACTTGTCACTGGATTTAGGATCCACTGGTTAGTTCAAAATGATCTTCTCATCTCAAGATCCTCAACGATCACATCTCAAAGACCCTTTTTCCAAATAAGATAACATTCACGTGTTCCAGAGGTTTGAAATGAGTATCTTTTTGGAGGGAGGGCAGGAATTTGGGAGTCTATTATGGAGGCCATGCACATTCTTACTAGATTTTATTCCTAGTCACATTATATATCTTCCTAATTAGGAGCCACTGGTATAGAGGAGTGATATTAGTGCTTTATCTGGCAATTTCCTAACTTTCATACTAGTCCTAATTTGAGCCTTTCTCAGATATTTTTTGCGGATCAATCATAATATACGCATGTGAATAATATGTATTCTTCTTTTCAATATTTATACCTCTTAATTATATTTATCTTATCGCATTAAATAAGACCTCTAATATGATGTTAAATAGAAATAGTAATAGTGGCTACCTTAACTTTTTCCTGATGTAACTCTCAAGACAGTAACACATAGTATTTATTATGTGTGCGGCATTGTTGTAAGTATATAAACATGTATGTATGTATGTGTTTCTATATATATATATATATATATATACACGTCTAATATAGAGAGACATGCTCATTTAGGTCTCACAATAATAATCTGAGGTTGCTCTATGATACATATTTTACAGATGAGGAAACTGAGATTTATCACAATCTGTTTCAGGTTGATCCTGACAATTTTGACTTAATAGAGCAATTTGCTCCAATATAATTTCTTTCCCACATGTTTTTTCTCTTTTTTTGAGGAAGATTATCCCTGAGCTAACTACTGCCAATCCTCCTCTTTGTGCTGAGGAAGACTGGCCCTGAGCTAGCATCCATGCCCATCTTCCTCTACTGTATGTGTGGGACGCCTACCACAGCATGGCTTTTTGCCCAGCGGTGCCATGTCCGCACCCAGGATCTGAACCGGTGAACCCAGGGCCGCCGAGAAGTGGAACGTGCAAACTTAACCACTGCGTTACCGGGGCAGATCTCCATCTTCTTTCTGATGTTGTAATATTCATTACACATGTACATACACTAAATCCAACAATATAGTGTTGTAAATATTGCTTTCAACAACTTTGTAGTTTTTAAAGAAATTAAGAGAAGAGAATATAGATATACATAATCTTTCATATTTACCCACACATTTACTATCACTATTTCTGATGCTCTTCATTTCTTCCTGTAGATTCAACTTACTGTCTGGTGTCACTTCCTTTCATCCTAAAGACTTCCTTTAGTGTTTCTTATAGGGCAGATCTGTCATCAATGAATACGAATTCTCTCAGTTTTTCTGTTTGGGAATGTCTTTATTTTCAAAGTATAGTTTTGCTGGATTTAAAACTTTTGGTTAACTGTTTTTGCCTGTAGTACTTTGAAAATGTCATTCTACTGTCTTCTGTTGTCTAGTATTTCAGAGGAGAAGTCAGCTAAACTTCTTATTCCCCACCCCACCCCCCCGTATATGATGAGTCAGGTTTTTTGTTGCTTTCAAGATCTGTTTGGCTTTCAGGGGGTTGATTATGATGTATCTAGATGTGAATCTCTTTGGGTTTATCATACTTGGTGTTTGTTGAGCTCCCTAGAGCTCCAGATTATTATTTTTCATCAATTTGGGGCCATTATTTCTTTAATTTTTCCATCCTTTCTCTCCTCCCTCTCCCTTTGAGACTGCCATTACACATCAATTGATATGCTTGGTGTTCTTCCACAGGTCTTTGGATTCCAATTTTTTTTAACAGTTTTTGTTTTGTTTTGATTTTTGTAATTTTCCTAGATTTAAACTTTGGAACTTAACTCCAATGTGGTGTTTATCTCCTGATGTCTCTACTCAGTGGTTTTATTCTGATTTTTAATTTCAGATTGCCTTTCTAGAAGTTTGCCCTGTGTCTGCATAGCTTAATGGTCAACCAGTGATCTGGACAAAAGTTGTACTCAAACAATCTGGGTCAGTAAGCCTTCCTCCCACTGCTGGTCTGTGTGAGCCAGGGTTGGAAGGTACATTCAGAATTGAGCTATTTCTCAAGTCTCCTTTGGCTTTTATCTTCTGCCAGGCTCTCTTGGGTCTCCCTGCTCATGTAGTTTCCAGACAGGCAGGAATAGGCAGAGAGGCTGATATGGCTCATCTATAGCTCTCTCATCTCTGGGATCTCTGTTAAATTCCTGGTTTCTCTGTTACTCATCCAACTGAGACATCAACTTCAGGCTGACAAAGTTACAGGTTTCCTCTATTCATTTCCTGTTTGTAACATTTAGCTGACAATGCAGGTTTTTGCTTTCCATCCCAAATTAAATCTGCCTTCTCTGGAAGCAAAGTTGCTTTTCTGCAAACAGAAACATGTTGGTAAAATCATGGTTCTCACCAATGGAACTATGGGTTGGGGGAGAGGACAGCCCCAGACAGGAAGTCCACAGATTCCCAGTATTCTTACCCAAAGATCTAGCTGTTTGTTTTGTTTGTTTCTTTGCTGAAGAAGATTAGCCCTGAGTTAACATCTGTGCCAGTCTTCCTCCACTTTATATGTGGGTCACTGCCAGAGCATGGCTGATGAGTGGTTTATGTCCACGTCCAGAATCTGAACCTGTGAACCCAAGCTGCTGAAGCGGAGTGTGCCAAACTTAGAAAATAATCACATTTTTTTTTGTCCACCTTTAGTCCATCTCCATAGCCCTGAAATGGTTCTTTTTGACAAATTTACCAATTTTATGTTCATATTTTGGGAAAAAATTTCCTGACTTTTTCACACATCATAGCTAGTAGTCACGGTCAACAGTATAATTTTAAATTATTTCTGCTGCCCAATTCTACAAATTAATATAGATAGATAGATAGATAGATAGATAGATAGATAGATAGAGATATACGTATAGGTATATAGTATATCTATATGTTATAGATATAGACATATAAATAGATCTACGTGGATATGTATAATTCTATGTATGTATGAGATATATATATAGTTTTATGTCACTGTTTAATACATTAAAAAATTGAACTCAAAATGTATGCCCTACATTACATCTAAGTTGAGTAAGTGCTGGAGCCAAATATGAATTGAGGTTTTCTAAATCCAAATACTATGATTTTTACAATCATAAAGCTTTTACAATCATAAAGCTCCCTTTGACTCAGAATCCCTATTAAAGACACACCTGAAACCAAGGAATTAGAGTGATTCAACACAGTAGATGGAGATACCCAACCAACAGACAAAAATATTACCTCTTATGTTGCCAATTTGACTGCTGTGACCCAAGGACAACCATAGAATGCGGTGTAGGAAAGAGTTAGTAATCTCTTCTTTTAATTTATTTACCTGTTCATAATCAACCCACTTCACTTGTCCTTTTCCCTCTACTTCCTTTACACCTCCAAAAAATTAGAACCATAAGTAAATTCAAAACTAGGTCTTCATGAGTAAAAGTTCAGTACTAATTCAGGAGAAAGGAAAAATAGAATTTAAAGTCACTTGCACCAGTGACTTCACTGATAATTACTAAAAATGAATATAAACTTGACAATATATTCCAGAGTTCAATGAAAATGTTGGATGGATAGATAGATAGATAAATAGATAATAGACAGATCAGCCACTGGGCTGCATATGATCAGAACTGTTGAGAATTAAACTAAGTCTCTGCTTTGATGAAGTTCATCTCCTGGAAGCTGGAAATTTGAGATTGGAAATATGGGGTAGTTGACTTGTCAATTTTCTTGTATTACCTAATATCATTTTGTGTTATAAATGCAATCTTTTGGGTAATCTTTCATCCATCTCTATTCTTAGAGAGACGTAAAGAAGTAATGTTTAGAACTAATTCCAAGGTCTATAAAGAAGTGAAAAACCAGAGACCACAAAATTTTGCCTTGCTATTCTGTGTCTTTCTTCCTTATTTAATTAAAAATCTTCATATCTCAAGGTCATGGGGTATGTGAATAACAAATAACTACGTAAATATTTTACGCTCAATACCATATATGAACATTTGCATGATTACATGTTACTTGAACGTAAAATCATTCAACAGGAAGGAGGGAGATGCAAAGATTATATAAATATGCACATCTTAATTCAGGGTATGAATACAGTCAACAAAATGCTGAACTAAACGTTTATGTTTATTTTTGTTCTCTGCAGAGCACTCCCTTGTTAGAGTTAGAGTCAATGCTCTTTCAGAATTTTTCTCAAGTACCTATTGCTATAACAACAAGAAATTAGGAAATATGTTCCTTGATGCCAGTAATGCTGCATAGGGAATGCATTATTTACCATTAGTGTACAGGATGAAAAGCATCAACAATGAGAAGGTCAGAGATGCTTATGGATTAGGAGAGAAGAAAGAGATGATTTGGCCAAAGTTCAGTCCCTGAGCTCAGCCTTGGGTTTGAAGCACCACAGAGACACACACTGCACTCCATAGTTGTTAGCTGCTTTTCTTACCACCAATAAACCACTTTTAGGCTTCAAATTTTCTTCAAGAACTGCCCACAGTACATCTGGTACTTCTAAAAAAAGTATTACTCTACTCTGACTGCTCCACATCGTTCATCTCCAATAAGTTATTTACAGGTGAACACTGTGTGTGTTGCCTCACATGGAGTGTGTAGTAAAAAAACTCATGTCCCTTTATTAATTTTCATGGCAATTATTCCGAGTTTGAATTTTCCATCAATTTTCAGATTGTTTAAGTTATAGGATAGTTGACATAAAATTTTCTTAAATACTGAAATTTTTTGTCTGGAAATTCTTTGCACCTAATCTTTTAGTTGGTAAATATAATTTTCAGCATGAAATTTTCATGATCAATCAGAAAGATAACAGAATTACTTTGGTATATTCACACTAGTATGTGTTTATATGTATGCATATAATATAGTGTAATACATACATAATTTATTAGATAACATATACTAGATACAAGAATTTGGGCTTTTTCAACTAACAATAACAATAAATTGTAGGCACTTTGAGAATAGGATTGGAGTTGGCTTTTACTACTATTATTATTATTATCATCATTGTCATTATTAGTTTATCTTGCTAGGATCTAGCACAGTTCCTGCACAAAGCAGACTCTCAGTAAATATTGGTTTAAATAATGATGGATAAATACATGCACATATTCACTATTGATAAAGATGGAAAGTATATTCTACCGTGAGTTTACACAGTTGAAAACACATATTTTATTATTCTAAATTAGAAAAGAACATTCTAACGCTTACAAAACATATGTTTTAAAAAAAATCTAGGTTACAGCAGCAAAAAGCATACTTGGTGAAGTTACCGAAAACAATCCACTATTGTGTACTTAAACCTACTTTGAAGTTATCCTTAGGTAAGTACCATATTATTTCATATTTACTCATGGGTGGATTAAAATGTGATAGAATCAGCGAGCTAGAAATAGAAATAAATTCTTCTTGATATCTATCCTGATGTAAAGGGTTTTTTTGCTGCCAGATTTAAAAGACCCAATTGCAAACATCCTTCAGCTACAGGCGGTTGGAAGAGCTCCCAAGAGCATGAGGTTAATTTCTGTGATGCCAATCCTCTAATAAGAGGGTGCAGCGTGACGGGTTACTGCTCTTTCTTCGTTCATTCACTCATCTATCGAATCATTCATTTATTCGTTCCCCCTCTAGACATTAGGTGTTTACTAGTTAATTTACTTAACAAATATTTATTGGGCACCTACTATCGTAAGCACTAAAGATTCAGAAGTAAATAAGATTGAATCCTTGCCCTCAAAGAGCTTATAATTAGGAGAAATATATTTATAAACATGCAGTTATAACTCAAAACCCAAGTGCAACAATAGGGATATGCAACAATATATTTTCAAACCCAATAAGGAAACAAAACCAGCTTTGGAAGTAAAGGATAGGAGATGACAGAAGGTGGTCATGGAAGACTTCCTTGAAACTATTTGACTTAACTTTATTTAAGCGGCACAATCCTTTTCATAGAGGTCACCAAAGCAGGGGATAAAACTAACCCTGTGAACTTGAAGAGATCACTTATCTTTTCCAAACTCCAGTTTCCATATCTTGTAAATCGCCAAAGTCGGACATGATTCTGAATTTGCTTCTATTACGACATCCTACCATTCTAGAACAGTTGGCAAGCAGAAAAAAAAAAAATCACCAACCCATGCCTGACAGTCTTCAAGTTGTCACTTACAGTTTTACAGCTACAGGTGGCTGGAGAAGCCACCCTCCCAAAGCTAGAGTACCCAAGATATTTAGGAAATTTTAAAGAGGTAGCATGACGTACACACATGTGTAAAATAATTATAACAACAAGTAGAGCCAAATAAAAATGAGAGAGGCGGGAAATAATCAAAGTGCACACAGAGGGGAATTCAGGAAATTTTGCACAGAGGGAAAGGTTTCGCCTGCCAGTAAGGGCGTCTCTCACCATGAAGTCAAGAGCTATGCCAACAATCTACAGGTGCTCACTGTGGGAGCCGCTGGGGATGAAACCTGGATTGGGTACGATGACAGTTCTGAATCAATGAGAGGTGCATCCTAGAGCGTACTTATCCATCTGTTAGGCTGTGGCATATCTTTTCATTCGCGCTTTCTCAGAGTCCAAGCTTTTTTACTCTCTCTAAGAGCTACTGTAGGAGAACCAGTAATGAAAAGAAAATTAAGAGAGAGAAGTTAACAAGGCATACATTCCTTGAATTGGAATCTCAGTCCTTCTCTCTTATTCACAACATTGATTCAACACTGGTATAAGGAACTAAATATATGTATATATGTGTCCATTAGCTGTCTATCTGTCTACCTATCACTTTTATAAAGTCATGGAAAATTAGAAAGTTAAGTAATCTTTTAAGATCAGGTTAGTCTTTTAAAACTTCCTTTTTACCAATGGTGCTTTTTAAAAGGTTCATTCTGTACTATACTGAAATAATTTCATTTGGCTCCAAATCAAGTTGCAAAATTACCACATTTAATAACTTTAAAGCTAAGCTAATTTTGAGTGCACAGTGAATCAGGGTGATGTCACATAGCTCATTTCAATAGAGCAACTGAGGGCAAACCAAGGTGCAGCAAATCACAGAGCTATGTGTTTTAGCTCATCAATACTTGCACTTTCTGGAATGCTAAGGACAGCTACCAGAAACACTCTTTTTGTGTGTGAATTTGAATGATCATCTTTTAAGTAGGGTTGGAGAGAGAGCAGAGTGCAGTTGGCTGAGCCGTCATGACAGCAGTCCTTATTTATCACCTATAAACCCATGTAGGTGACGGTGATTGTGCAACCTTCTTTTAAAAAAGCAATGGGAAAGACATATTAATAGAACAAATTCAGTGTTATTCTTACCTTTTGTATGAAATAAAGACAGTGACACTCTCTAGTATAAATGCAGTTTCTTGCCTGTGATAATTTTATAAGATCTATTTTAATCTGTAATACATTTAATCATTCATCCATTCATTCATTCACTTGTTGAGTCATTTAAAAAATGGCTGTTGAGGACCTGTTATATTTCAGTCATGACTTGAATCATTGAGCATCCAAATACAAAGACAAAGTTCCTTGCTTCAAGGGCTTTATCATCTAATGGGGAAAACAGACACATTTTCAGACCTTTACAATATAATTGAATAAATACGAAGATGGAGATATTTATAGTTTGCAATAAAAAAAGAGAGGAGGGGTCACCTGGTTCTGTGTTGGGGTGGGGAGAGGTCAAGGGCAACGTTGAGAGGAAGTGTCTCTTGGATTACTACTTCAGTGGGGATGTTTCCAGATGAATTTATTTCAGAAGTGATACCCGATAGAAGGACCAGCATGTGGAAAGGAATGGCAGAATGAGAACAAGTGTCAAAATCAGACAAGGACAAATTGTTTCATATAAATGAGAGAGAGGAGAAGGGACTAGGTTAAATGACACAAGGATTGAAAGGATTTGTGTCTTTCTAAAGAGTTTACGTTTATAGTATAGATTATATAAAGCTATTGGATAATTTTGAGAAAATTAAATCTATAACAATTTAGTTTTATAAAGATGACTATAATAGTTCTAAGGTCACTGTAACAAAATATCATAAACTTAGCAGCTTAAAACAACAGAAATTTATTCTCTCATAGTTCAGGAGGCCAGACGTCTGAAATCAAGGTGTCAGCAGGACTGGTTCCTTTTGGGGGATTGAGAGAGAGAATTTGTTCCACGCCTCTCTCCTAGCTTCTGGGGATTGGTCAACAATCCTTGACATTCCTTAACTTGTATCAGCATAGCTCCAATCTCTGCCTCCCATCACATAGATTTCTCCCAATGTGTCTCTGTCTCTCTACTCAGATTTCACTCTTCTTTAAAGGACATCAGTCATTTTGGATTAGAGCCCACCCTAATGACCTCATCTGAACTTGGTTACATCTGCAAAAACCCCATTTCCAAATAAGACCATATTCACAAGTACTGAAGGTTAGGACTTGAACATATCTTTTTTGGAGGGACACAGTTCAACCCATAGCTACTATTGCAGCAAGCTAGAAGATGAACAGTAGAAAGGAAAGACTAGAGTCAGCAAGGAGGCTATTGTAATAGTCTGGATAAGAGTTGCTGAGAGACTCAACTAAAGCAATAACCATGGGAATGAAGAGGAGGGGGCCTGCAATATAGATATTTGGAGTTATAGTCAAGAAGATTTAATGGTTAATTTAATATGCAGAATAATGATGGTGTAATGGACTGATTATTTGTGTCTCCTCAAAATTCATATGTTGAAATCCTAACCTCCAATGTGAAGATGTTAAGAGATGGAGCCTCTAGGAGGTAATTCATCAGGAGGGTGAAGCCCTAATGAATGGGATTAGTACCCTTATCAAAGAAACCCCAGAGAGCTCTCTCACCCTTTTGCCATGTGAGGACACAGGAAGAAGATGTCACTGAATCTGCCAGTGCCTGATCTGGGACATCCCACCCTCTAGAAATGTGAGAAATAAATGATTGTTGTTTAAACCAGTCAGTCTATGATATTGTGGCTATCGCAGCCCAAAAGGACTGAAATAGAAATTGGTACCAGAAGTAGGGTTTCAGAGGAACAAAATTTTAAGGATAAGTTTTCTGAATTGCTTCTGGGGTTTCAGGAGTTGGATCCTTAATCTGATTAGATGTAAACGTGTTAATGATTATTTCTAGTAATAAAGAGAGCACTGATAGTCCATGGCATTAAGTATTTATAGAGATATGCAAAATATCTGCATTGAATACTCTTAATCAACCACTTATAAGAAGCAAGGGACTAGGTGACTCTGTATATAATACTTTTGAACATTTTTGGAAAACTAACAAACTAACTAAAAAAACTAATCATTAGATGTCAATTTGTTGTTCCTGATCTTACTGGATTTGCGATGGTTAATTTTATGTGTCGATTGACTGGCCATGTGGCACCCAGATTAAACATTATTTCTAGGTGTGTAAAAGTTTGATGTGTGAAAGCTAGTGTCCATGAGGGTCTTTCCAGAGGGGTTAGCATTTGAGTCAGTGGATTCAAGAAAGTAGATTGCCCTCCTCAGTGTAGGTGGGTGTTACCCCATCCATCGAGGACCTGAATAGAACAGAAGGAAGAGTTAGGATGAATGCCCCTCCTTTTTCTTTCTCCAGTCTCACTGATTGAGCTGGGATGTCTCCTCTCATCTTCTCCTGCCCTCAGACTGGGATTTCCACCATCGGCTCCCCTGGTTCTCAGCCCTTCAGATTCGGATTGAATTACACCCTGGCTTGCAGATGGCAGATTATAGAAGTTCTCAGTCTCCACAATCACATGAGCCAATTCTTCATAATAAATCTCGCTTATATATAAGATCTATATATCTTATAACAAATCTTGTTTATATGTAAGATCTTATATATAGATATTACATAAGATCTATATATATCCTATTGGTTCTGTTTCTCTGGAGAACCCTGACTCACACAGATGAGGAGATAAGCAAGACAGTTGTTGCTCCTGGTTGGACTGGAGCCAAAAATAAATATTTGCCTTACCAAGACTCATCTTTTAAAATCCTCTGTGTTTACCACTGTACTTATAATTGGGATTTTCCATTAAAGTTTTCCATCAGTTATCGATTTTAGAAAAAGTGTCACAATTGCACGAATCGCATAGTCCTTTATGCCACTTTTCTCAAAAGGCACCCCCCTCCCTTGAGTTGCCTTTTACCTTCCCTGTCATCCCTACAGTTATTCACCCTGAATTATTTCTTCTCAAACAATGAAGTGCATACAGTCATCTGGGAAATTTGTTAAAAGGCACATTTTTACTAAACATGAGGACACTGAGTCATGACATTTATTACAAGAAATTGTCAGTATCAATTCAGAGATATCATTGAGTTCTACTAAGCTCTTATCCTCTACTCTCTATGGTAAAACACTTCCTTTTCTTGATGACAAGAAATAGGTGCACTTTGTCCTGTGCAAACCAGTCAGGAGTAGAGCTGTCCATCGTTGTGCTATGTGCCTATGTCTAGCTTTTATACCACGATACTCAAATCTTTCTCTTTATTTAATGTAAGGTATATCTATCAACATGCTAAACCTTTGAGAAGATTTACTTGTAAAAGTTACTTGTCATTTGTAAGCACACCAGGGTGAAGAATAAGAAAGATCTTGTAGAATTAGAAAATAAAAATTGGTAATATGTACAGATTTGTGGGCCCAGATGTGTTTCGATTGTTTCCCCCATCAACAGCAACCTACCATTTCACCAGTGTCCCATTATGCATACACCACATAGTTTTTAGTCAAAGAAAGGACTACAAAGGAAATGGAAAATTACTCGACTTTGTAGTAGTTTATAATCTTGTTAGGGAGAATTTTTTATTAAAAAAAAGCTTTTACTTGATTAATTCTAATCTTTCTTATGAGATGCAAGCAATAGTGAAGTAGGAATTCAGAAAAGACTACTCATCTTCCTGTATAGTTTCTCAGTTTTATGAACTTGCCAAATCATTTTGTGTTTAACAAATATTTATTGAGTATTTGTACACTCAAGAAACCAAGAGTACTTCGAGTTTTGTCACATTCAGTACACTTAGTATATGGTTGAACTCTAAGTTTGACTATTTCATTACTTATTCATTGATTTGGCAAATCTTTTTGAGTGCCCACTATCCACTGCTTCTTTTGATTGCCACTGTAAACCTAATTGGAGATTTAAATAAATTTACTTATTTATTTATATTCATATATACCTACAACCATAATATATTAGTCTGTCAGTTTTGCAATAATGCTGAGTAAGAAAAAAATCCCAGAAACTAAACTTTTCTCTCCTTTCTCATGGGTCTACTGTTGAATGAGGAGAGCTCTACTTTGGGTTACATTGTGGTTCAAATGTGTTCTAATATCTCATTCTTCAACTAGTGGCTACTCAGAATATGCTTTTCTCTTGGCAGAGAAGTAACACAGGAAGTCAAACTAAAACATGAGGCATGTGTAAAACCTCTGTGTCATGCCCTCTCTCATTCCACTGGGAAAGATAAGTCACATGGTCAAGCCCAAAATCAATGGAGTAGGAAAGTGTACTCTACCCATTCTAGCAAGTGACAAACTATTACAGAGAAGGAGTGAGTTGGAAACAATCTACAATCTATTTTTGCAGACACTGAAACACATTTAGATGTATTTCTAATCTGAGCATTCTATCTCCCTTTTCGGCATCCCCATCTCCAGTCTCATTTGCTTAACTACTGCTACCCGAATATCCTCTGGTTCCCTCTGTGATTGTGCTACACACGCTACAATCCTCCTTTCCATTTTAATAGGCATTAACTCCAGTAGTCTCAATCTGGCCTCTATTCCATCTTATTGACTAGTCTACATCGTGCACTTCAGGCCATTTTGGGTAACTTTTAGCAATTTCTACAACTTCAGACATTTCAGGTCTTATCATCCAAACCCTCACTGTCAACTTTCCCTAAACAGCATGAGAGTCCTGAAACACCCTCCTTCAACACTTCACAACTGCTGTGGACAGAAATGTGTCCCCTACAAATTCATATGTTGAAGCTTTAACCCCCAGTGTGAGTACATTTCGAGATAGGGCCTATAATGAGGTAATTAAGATTAAATGGAGGTAACAAGGGTGGGGCCATAATCCAATAAGATTGTTGTCCTTATAAGAAGACAAGGAAAGATCAGAACCCACTTTCTCTCTCTCTCTTTCCACATGCACACATCAAGGAAAAACCATGTGAGGATCTAGCAAGAAGGTGGCTGTCTGCAAGCGGGAAGAGAGCTCTCACCAGGAATCAAATCAGCCAGCACCCTGATCTTGGACTTGTCCGCCTCCAGAACAGTGAGAAAATAAATTTTGGTTGTTTAAGCTACCCAGTCTATGGTATTTTGTGAAGCAGCCCAGGCTGACTAATGCAGCATCTGATTTTCATTCTCCTCATGTCCTTTGTAAGCTTCCCCAGAATGATCACATGGCCAGACCTGTTATGCAACCCACTTCTATCTAAAATCGATAGTGTCATTGACAATCTTTGCTCATTACTTCTAGAAGAGACCACATTTACTATGGATATAGGATGCGTTTATGCCTACAATTTAGATGTGTACATGAGTGTGACTATTGTATTCTATTAGTATACGCTTCTATAGGCTCACATGCACCCATTGTTGTCTAGATTTGATAAACTTCTAAAGCTTAGCAATAAAAGCAACTATTGCTTTTGCTAGATCTTAGACAACTTGTACGTATTACCTCTTATCTTCACAACAAACCTGCAGGTAGGTTTTATTATAGCACAGTCCTGAAGACTGAGGATCATATCTTCCCCAGATTTTATGATAGAGATTATGACAGTTAATGTGTTGATTGGTCAGTAATAGTTTGTGAAGATTTAATTGCAGATTCAAAACAACGGAATGTTCGTATCTCTTTGTTCTATATTTGTAAAATCCCCAATTCTTCTACAGCTATACTAATATAGATATGCAATTATTTTATTGCTACAAATAAAAATATCAATGAATTTCATGTTTTATAACATTGCATTTTAGGATATCTGAATACTGAATTCCTTTTTGCTGTTTGACAACGACCTTAAACTTGACTGATATCTGCCTTCAAGCATTACATAGGTCTGTTAAAACTGGCATTTAAAGAACAGATTTATTGTTTGCTGATGAGATATTTCTTTTTATGTGAGTGCAGTACCTAGTTGTTCATTTTTGACTTTTTGTCTAAGGTCAGATGTAGGATCAATTTAAAATTTTATAAGCCCCTGTCTAAAACTCTGTCCTACCATAACCATGATGATCTACAAGGCTGCTTCCATCTCTCATTTCAATATGTGAAAGTTCTATTAGACTTTTCGGTGACAAATTGCTTGCAGCATGAAGCTGCAAAAAACAAATTAGAGAACTCCATAGCAGTGCTGTTAGGGCATTCTCACTACCTATCAAATGGCAGAGTTTAAAATCAATTGGATTATATGAAATGCATTTTTCAGCTCCAGCTCATGTTTCTCCTTTCCATGAAAAATAACGAAATTGAATGCAACATGGATATGAAACAAGACTGGAAATAAAAAATTTTTTAAGCATTGAAGAATTGAAGACCTTACCTCTAGAGATCTAACATGTCAGAATTTCTTAGTGCCATAGATTCTGCCACTGTTAAAAACACGAAAAATGCCTTCCTTTTAGAAATGGGATGAAAATTTAGGAAAAATATGTGAGTCATATGTTTTTGGTACACAAACTAGGTGCTGTTACAAGCAATGTACTTTTCACAGCAGCATCAACTCTTTGTGAGTAAAAGGTTTTCCCTTTTCAATGTATTCCACTGACTTACTTCCTAAAGATTAAGTACCTGACCTTTTACTGTTTTTGTTCTTCCTACTCACTCACTCCACCCCATTGTTGCCTTTACCCACTTTCAAAACTTAAGCTCTAACATCCTCATGGATTAGCCATACAACTCCAGCTCTAACATCCCTCCTTATTATTAGTCTCATTTTCGAATAACCTGCTGTTCATGACGTCCTGGATTCCCCATGTTACCTTAAATTCAATAAATCTAACACCAATTTCACTATGTTATATAAGATTTGTACTTCCTTCAAGAGATCCAATGCTAGTCTGTTGTACTATGATGCTTCCAGTCTCCCACTAATAGCTGGGAATCATGCTTGACTCCTCCATTTTATTCCCTCCCTATATCAGTTGTTTACTAAACTTTATCGACATTCTAGTGTAAAGTCCTCTTTCCATTTCAATACCACTCTCTTTTTTTTAGGCTTTCAATATCTTTTACCTAGATCATTGTTATCCTTTTTCCTTTATACCTCAGTTTTATCCACGTGCACTCATCCTACATATTAATCATGTATTTATCTTGCTGTGAAAAATGGTATATTGTTCCCATTGTTCTCTTGATTCAATGTCACTAATGTTCCTCCACTTCCTAGATGACAAGGTTTATACTAATTATCTGGTCTACAATCTCTTGCAAACATGATTCCTAGTTTTCTTTCCAATCTTATCTCTCACTACTTCCCTACGTGATCCCTTTAGTTGATTCATTATTTCCCGGACATGCCATAGAGCACTAACAACAGTTGTGCTATTTCCACTTTCTTAAATTATTTTTCATAAGGCCCCCAGCTCCTGCAATCCTCTATAATGACCTCTCTCAAACCCCGTTATGTTACTTATTCTCAACTTCTAAATCACTTACTATCTGTCACATGTCTTCAGCACATAGACAATCAATAACAATATACCTGATCTTCTGTCTCTCCCTGGGTATTGTAATGTTCTGGAGGGAAGGCCTCTTTTTCTTTTCTATTACCTAACATGATATTCTGTGTTCTACATACAGTAGTCTTAATAAATATTTCCTTGGTCTTGTTGAAGATGATTATAAGGATGATATTGACTATGTAAGCACATGGCTGCCACTAGAAGCAATTTCATAGTTAGTAGAGTTGGGCTCCTCCCATGTTCATGTTCATCACTCCCTCATATTTGATTTGAACCTGAATTGAACTTTGCATAAGTTAAGATTTAACCAGAGGAAAGAAGGAAAAATATTCTTAGGAAATAAACCAGCTCATGCAAATGTATGAGGGAATGGACGATGGTTGGTGAGTATAAAATGATCATCATGTGAGTGGAAAATATTGTTCACTTACGACCCTGGCTAGATTGGAATTGAGTAAATATTACAATAAATGTAATAGCTCAGGATTAGAAACAACTTAAGTGTCCATTAAGTAGAAAAAATAATTATACATTCATATAATGGAACACTCCAGAACCATGTAAAAGAATAAACGCAACAACATAAATAAATCTCACAGACAAAATGAGTACATATGTGTGACTTGTTTATCTTAAGTTTTAAAATAGTAAAAATTAATCTATTGTTGGAAGATAAAAGAATTGTTACCTTCAGGGCATAATGACTGGGAGGAGGCATGAAAAATGTCTTCTGATATTCTGGGGATATTTTATATTTTGATCTACATGGTGGTTATATAATGCATACAAATGTAAAAACATTGAGCTGTACACTAAAGATTTCTTCTCTTTACTGTAAGTTATAACTCAGTGAAAAAGCAAAAGAAAAAGAGAGAATGTAGTAAAAAAATAAATTAGATACCAGTAAAGTATCAGTGCCATTTCTTGCCATTTTAAACAGAATTCAAAAATTATCAGCAAAAAAATAACTATAATTATACTTTTGTAAATTCCATGCACTCAAAGGAACTTAAGGATGAATACTCCATTGTAAGGCTGGAGTGCAAGGTGGACTTGCTCCCCCCTGAATTTTTCTACCAGGAGCATTTAAAACAATGAGATTTAGACACAAGCTCCTCAGGAAATTTAATTTTACCATAGTTACGATTAGTAAACATCACTAATGTTCCAGTGAATTAAATCTTTGATGCTACAGATTTTTTATATGTTCATTGTCATCATCATAGCACTCAGTAAGTGGTAGCTATTATTTTCTGTCAAATACTGTGCAACACATTCTTAATAGATTATCTCATTTACCTCTTAGAGCTACTCTATAAGTTTGGTACTACCATCTGTATTTTAAAGATGAGGTAATTGAAGTTGAGAAGTAAAGCAATTTTCCAAATAATACTAGTAGTAACTGGCAGAGCAAGTATTCAAAACAGGTTTGTCTGAGGGCAAAGCTTGTGTCCCATTATTATTATATGCTGCTGTGTCAAGACATTTAGAAATTAAAAGTAAATGTGGATGGATGTACTTTGGGAATAACTGTTGGAATAATAGTGTTTTACATTTCTCTCCTACCTTTGCCCTTTTCCACATAATGAAAGAAAGAATAAAATATAGAATGAAACTTTATGTATATTTATACCAGGAAAGGTTATATGCAGTTAATGTATAACAGTTTAAGAAAAAGAAGTTTACCCACAGGTCTTTAATGAAAGAAATTTTAAAGAGTGAATTTCAGAAAATTGTCCACTGAAGAAAATTTTAAAAGAACTTTAGAAAGAAGAAACAGTTCCCCAAAAGAAGGTCTGAGAGACAAGGGGAAAACAGATGAGCAAATAAACTGTTGAAACTGTGAGTAAATATTTAAAAAGTATTTATCAGAGAAAATATTAAAAATTAGGCTGAATTTGAGGTGAAAATAAAAGATAAAATAAAGATTCTTGACAACAATCACCTATAAGATGAGGATAACCAGATTTAAAACACTCTATGGTCATGATATTGTTTGGGAGGTAAAATATTTAATATCACTAGACATATAAAGTATTACAATTTAAGAAGATAAACTAAAAATGTAGAGCAAGAGTACATAACTTCCAAAGTAAAGGGAAAAAATAAACACAAAAAGAAAAGAGGAAATATGGTTTAGGAAAAAATAGAATAAATAGAAAGCAAGAAATGACAGGAGAGAAATGAAACCAAATACATCAATAATCATAATAAATATAAATGGACTAAATTATCAATCAGAAAGATCGATCTATCGCTATGGCAAAGACTGTTAGATGTTCACCAAAATCTGGCTGCCTTTTTTCTTGGGTACAAAAAGACTCCATATTCTATATGTCTTCATATGTGTGTTACTGATTATGTTCTTGCCAATAAAATGTGAGCACAAGCACCACTTCCAGGCCTTTCCCACAGAAATCTCCCACACAGGTATTTCCACCTTGCATCTTCCATTATCTGACCTGGAAAGTATAAGTTCCCACAGAATGGTTGTGCAGAGAGAGTCAAGACTATCACATGAGGAATAAGTAAACTGCTATTGTATCCATTACACATTTTTTAAAGCAATCTAGTCTACTGTAATTGATAAAGTAAAATTGAATTAAAAAGCAAAATTCAGTTAGATATCTCTTAAAAGAGACACACTTAAATTATAGGATACAGGTATATTTGAAAGTGAAAGTGTAGAATAAGATATGCCCGACAAATACTGAAAAAGGAAAGCTGATGGAGCTCTATCAATATTAGAAAGAATAACAAAAAACATTACAAAAATAATAGCTGTGGCTACCAAAAAATAAATGTTACATTTCTCCAAAAAGATTTTAAAAATTTAAATTTTTTGTGGCCAACAAGTTAGAATAAAAAAAACTTGTCAGAACTGCAAGGACAAATTAATAAATCCATTATACTGTAAGTATATACTATAAAACTATACACAATATACTATAAAACCATTATAGTAGAAGGTTTAAAACATATCTCAATAATTGGCAAAAATTGGCAAGTTTATAGAAGATTGTAACAGCACAATTGTTAATATACCTAAAACCCGAGTTGAAAGATAACTATATTGCAAGCACACACAAACCTTGATTAAAAAATGGAGTTTTAATAAGCTTTTAGCATCCTTTTAATATGCTATTAGATTTGGTTTGATAGTATTTTGTTGAGGAGTTTTTGCACCTATATTTGTAAAAGATAGTGGCCTGTAGTTTTCTTTTCTTCTGGTATCGTTGTCTGGTTTACGTATCAGAGTAATGCTGGCCTTGTAGAATGACTTAGGAAGTCTTACCTCCTCTTTTATCTTTTAAGAGTTTGAGAAGTATTGGTGTTAAGTCTTTAAATGATTGGTAGAATTCAACAGTGAAGTGATCATGTCCTGGCCTTTTCTTTTTGAGATATTTCTCATAATCTCTTTACTTATTATAAGTCTGTTCAGATTTTCTATTTCTTCTTGAGTCTGTACTGGTAGTTTGTGTGTTTTTAGTATTTTGTCCATTTCATCTAGGCTATCTAATTTATTGGAATACAGTTGCTCATAGTATTCTCTTATAATCCTTTTTTATTTCTTCAAGGTTAGTTGTAATGCCTCCACTTTTATTCCTGATTTTAATAATAACAATCTTCTCTCTTTTTTTCCTGGTAATTTTTGCTAAAGGTTTTTCAACTTTGTCAAACTCTTCACAAAACCAACTTTTGGTATTGTTGATTCTCTCTATTGTTTTTCCATCCTCCATTTTGCTTAGTTCACTGTAATCTTTACTATTTCCTTCCTTCTGCTGGCCTTTAGTTTAGCTTATTTTTCTTTTGCAAGCTCCCTGAGGTGAAAAATTATATTATTAGTTCACGAGTTTTCATTGTTTTTATTACAAGTTTTATGGCTATACATTCCCCCAGGAGCACTGGTTTTGCTGTATACTATAAGATTTGGTGTGTTCTGTTTTCATTTTCATTCATCTCAAAATGTTTTATAATTTCCTTTGTGATTTCTTTTCTTTGACTCATTTGCTGTTTAAGACTGTGTTGTTTAATTTTCACATATTTGTGAATTTTCCAGTTTTCCTTCATATTGCCACAAATTACAGCTTTATACATTGTGTATCCATCAATATATATTTATAATTGCTGTCTTATGAATTTGTCTTTTAAATTACATAGGAAAAATGAGGGGGAGCAAAAAATAAAAAACACAATGACACTGGCTTTTGTATTTACCTATGTAGTTATATTTGCCGGTAGTTTTTATTTCTTCATATGGTTTTGCATTACTTGCTATGCTTTCATTTCTGCCTAAAGGACTTCCTTTCTTGGAGGGCAGGTATACTAGCAAAAATCTCCATTAACTCTTGTTTATCTGGAAATATCTTACATCTCTTTCATTTTTGAAAGATAGTTTTGCAAGATTTGGAATTTATTATTAACAGGTGCTTTTTTTTTCTTTCAGCACTTTAAATATGTCATCTCACTGCCTTTTGGCCTGTGTAGTTTCTGATGAGAAGCCAACTACTAATCTTATTCAGTAACCCTTCCATATGACAAGTCACTTCTCTCTTGCTGCTTTGAAGGTTTTCTCTTGGTCTTTGTCTTGAGATAGTTTAATGACAATGTGTCTTAGTGTTGAGCTATTTGTGTTTATCCTTCTTGGAGCTTATTGATCTTATTGGAAGCATAGATTCTTTTCTTTTTCTTCTTTTTAATCAGAATTGGTAAGTGTATGACCATTACTTCTTTAAATATTCTGTCTGGCCCTTTCTCTCAGTCCTCTCCTTCTGGGACATCCATCATGTCTATGTACTTAGGTGTCCGTTATATCTAGTTTCACCATCAAGTCATGCTTGTTGGTGTTCCATAGGTCTCTTAGACTCTATTCATTTTTCTTCATTTTTTTTCTCCTCCTCAGATGAGACAGTTTCAGTTGATCTGTCTTTCAGCTCACTGATTCCTTCTTCTACCTGCTCAAATCTTCTACTGAAACCCCTTAGTAAAATTTTCCGTTTGGTTATTATACTTTTCAGGTCCAGATTTTCTATTTAGTTCCTTTTATCATTTCTCTCTCTTTATTGATATTCTCTATTTGTTGAGATATCATTCTTCTAGTTTCCTTTACTTCTTTGTCCATGGTTTCCTTTAACTCTTTGTATATATTTAAGACAGTTGATTTAAAGTCTTTGTCTAGTAAGTCCAATACCTATGCTTTCTTGGGGACAGTTTCTGTTAAGGCTTATGATCAGGCCATACGTCTTT
Organism: Equus caballus; assembly: GCF_041296265.1. Classification (NCBI taxonomy): domain Eukaryota; kingdom Metazoa; phylum Chordata; class Mammalia; order Perissodactyla; family Equidae; genus Equus; species Equus caballus. The sequence continues at coordinate 86,047,059 of NC_091691.1, forward strand.
GTTTCTTTGCATGCTTTGTATTTTTTTGTTGAAAACTGGAAAATTTGAATATTATAATACACTAACTCTTGAAATCAGATTCTGCTCCACCTCCTGCAGGGTTTGTTTTTGTTGCTTGCTCTAGGTTGTAGCTGTTTGTTTGCTTAATGATTTTTCTAATTGTTCTTATAAAGTCTATATTCTTAGTTGTATGTAGTCTCTAAAATATTTATTCCTTTAGCTTGTGGTTAGCTAGTGCTTTAACAGAGATTTTTTTAAATGCCTGGAGAGAGAGAGTGAGAGAGAAAGAAAGAAAGAAAGGAAAGAAGGAAAGAAGGAAGGAAGGAAAGAAAGAAAGAAGGAAAGAAGGAAGGAAGGGAAGGAAGATAACCTGTCCCAATCTTTGCAGATTGTCTCTATGTTGGGGGCACTCTTTCAACTCTTAGCCAGGTGGTTTATAACGCTGCCATGGGCCTCACTTTCAGCTTGTGCTGAGCCTAGAGCTCCACTAGAAGTGAAAGCTTAGGGTCTTCTCACATCATTTCTGTGCTTACATCCTGCCCTGGGCATGTATGAGGCTTTCTAAATTTCTGGTATATGTGACTGCTCTTCAATGACCTAATTTCCCAAAGAAACTCTCTCTCCAGCTTTTTCTTGCAGGTTTTTGGTATATCTACTGTTTGCTTCAACTGTAATCTTTTGCCCCAGGCAATAGCAGGTTGTTCATTTGCCTTACAATGTTTACAAAGAATACCCTCTGCATATCTGCTTTTCTACCCTGAGAGGTTCCAAGTTAAGTAAAACATAAGCAAGTGCCTTGCCTCAATTCTTTACACAGCCCCCAGACAGGTCTAAACAGACAAACATAATTCTTTAAGAATAAGGTCTGCCTGATCTCTTTGGAAGCAGGAATTATGATCCCACTCTAGGAATGCAGGCTGCCATATTCAAGATCAATTCCAAGCTGGGGAGAGGGGTGGGACAGGGCAAGTAAAAGTGCTTCAAAGCTTTCCTACTGTCTTGATTTAGCATTATATCCAGAACTGAATATCATAATATTCACCAATAACATGTATTTATATTTTTTAAAAAAAACTTTATTGTGTGTCAGTATCATTATAGATGTTTGCCAAATTATTCAAGTTGAAGAGTGAAATACAAGTTAATTAGCCATCGTGCTACCAAGAGTGAGGCAGTCTAGCATATTGGAAATAACACAGACCTGAAAACCAAAAACCCTGGTTTCTAGTTGTAGCTCCTAGCTTAATTAATGTGTGGCTCTAATTTAGCCTATCTCTTTTTCAGATTCTTCACCTACAAGATAAAGTCATTGGATTAGTTGATCTGAGAAGTAGTAATCAGCCCTAAATTTCCACTGAGTGTCAGCAGAGAGGATGTAATTCATAGTTTTTACCTGAATATACTTCACAACATATGATTTCTTTAAGTGAAGGATGAGCAAACTTACATATGATAAATAAATGAAAAGCAATAGTATGAATTGCAGTATATGAGGAATATATTTGGTTTAAAACTAATTCAGCTTGACCTTATTTTTCCAAAAGGGCCTGACATGGCCTGTTGAGCTTGCCTTGTACATCTGCTTTAAACATTTACTATGTCCCGAAGACAAAAATGATGCCATTAAAGGTAGGAATGTAACTTTCCCCCATATTGGCATTTCTTTAAGGATAAGCATATCTTCCTGGGAACTAAGGATTAATTACTGACCTGCTGTGCTCACCTTGTGACCACTGACCTGCTGACCACTGACCTGCTGTGGCAGCTAAGCATCTCATGATAGTAGTAAAAAAGATATTCCTGTCATATGTGATGGATGCTCTTTGTTCCGAGATGGTGACTAACCATTCTGTATACCTCACTTCTTCGGTGCCCTTCCTTCCTTGGGGAAAGAAGGCCTGGAGCTATAGTCCTTAAACTTGGCTCGTAATAAATTCACCCCAATTTTGATTTATAGATTGACTATGTATTTGTTTTAACACATAAATACAATGCAGCAATTTGAGGAGAGCAGTTCCCTGTGTTTCTTCCTAAGCCTACTTCAGAAACAAGGGTTGAATGCTCCATCTTGCCTTGAATCCATTCAACATACTTTCTAATTGCTTGCAAAGAATATTTAATTTGCAAAGTGCCAATATTAATGAAAACAGTCCAAATTTTGCATTTGCAAATATAGAAAAATATATAAATAGCAAATTTTGAAAGATTTAAAGAGGTCTGTGATTTTTTTTATAGAGAGAACATTGAAACATATGTAAAGTGGCCTAATTAAAATTCATTGATACACAGTTGAAAAGTAAGCAAATGCCTACTCACTTTCAAATTTTGTATTTAAATTTGAAAACTTTATTCAGTTTCCCAAAGACCAAAATGATTCTGCTCAGATTTCTACAGATCTCTAGAACTCTATATTTTTTTGATACTTATAATTTATCAAATAAACATGTGTACACTTAGAAACTGAGTCCTGATTCTACAGTGTTGTACAAAGACATGAGAACAGCAAGCTTAATGGCAATCTGCCAAGTAAAGTGATATTTTAGTTATAGAATTTAGGGAGGAAGATGTTTATTTTTCAGAAAATTTTCTGAAAATACTTGGCTCTTATATAGGTAAGTTTACAACTAAAGAGAATTTCTTAAGGGAAATAAATAATTAAGAACTTACATTCCACATCAATTTTGCTCACAACTGATATTAAACATAAAATAGCAAGAAAGCGTCTCCATCTGTTACTACTCCACTATAAAATGAATACTTGATTGGCCACGGCCAAATTTAGCCAAATGCAAGGCTTCTTTAAAGCACTAAATGCTTATAGTTTAAATAATATAATTATGCATAAAAGGTAATGAAAGAGCTGGCTAAAATAAGAACAACCAATTTTTTAGAGTTCTTACTATTGACAGGCTTGTAGTATCTATAGATATATTTTTATTTAAACTTCACAAAAACCGTGCAAAGTGGGTAATATGAGCACCAGTTCACAAATGAAGAAACTAAAGTTCAATGAGGCCAGTTGCAGCGTATGAACATTAACGGGAAGTTCGATAGGAATCAGAATGACAAAATGCAAAGTGGACCAGTTTGTGATCCAGACCACACTGGCTGCTTGAGTTTTTACAAAGTGGCTTTTTGTATTTGAGCCTCACTTCAGCTCCCCAAGCAGCAGCATTTATATTGTAGAATTGTTCTAAAAATTAACTAAAATCCATGAATGGTCTGATATGTAAGAGGTACGTAGTAAATGATAGTAACTATTATCCAAGCAACAGAGAGAGCACTCAATCCCAGGTCTGTTTGCCCCAAAAGCTCTTTTCGGTATGCTATTTTACTTTTGTCACCTATAAACAAAACAGAAGAAAAAAACAAAAGCCCCCAGTTTTGCTGCACCACTTCACGGAAGGCAGGTGGTGAGAGAGCTCTTGGCTTGCCATTGGCAAACTTGTATCCTTTTCTTAGCTGGGTCCTAAAGGACCAAGTAACTCCGTACACTTGGAAACTTGCTCAACTTCTCCAGGACTCCAATCCTAGTTCTATAAAAAGAGGTTATAATAGAATTTTCCTTGGCCATTCAGCAAGGATATTGTAGGTGTGAAAAAAATTTAAGAAATATTAAAATATAAAGTATATTATAAAATTATAGTACAAAGTATATAAAATAAGAAATTATTATAATTACATTATAAAATTAAATTGTTTTTTTAAATTTGACTGACTAAATATGAACTAACCAAATAAAAGAACTAGAACAGAAAGCAATTATTTCACTAAGTGACCATTTTTAAGTGTACTCAACTAGTGTTAATAGCCACATTTATTGAGTACGTACATGTGCACTCTTCTAAATGTTTTATATGAATTTCTTCATTTAATCCTTTGCATATATCCTTCTAAAAACCTGAGTGTTCAGTTTTCTCTTATAAAATATTAATGAAAGTTGGTGAGAGTTGCATATTGTAGCACGCGTTGCCTTGTTACATTTAGGGAGGTAATTTAAGGAACCAGAGTTGGGCCTGATTTATTAGTCATATTGAAGTTACTTTATAATTTGACTTCAAAAGGGCACCTTTCTTTCAATGAGCCAAGATCCTTTTCACTTGCATTCTAGAGCCTGTCAAGATAGATGCTGATAAGTCACAGAGAGGTTTTCCAAACATATGAAGCATCCATTTGATAGCTCAGCCAATGTTTCTATTGTCAATTTATTTTAATGACAACCTTCTGGCTGAGTGACAATGAATGCCAACCACAACTATACTGGCTTTCAGAATAGCAACCGCAGGCTTAAAATTTTCAGTCACTTTAAAAATATTAGGTTCTCTAATTTAACCAAAACTTATATAATCAGAGTTAGAGTATTAACATTGGCTATCAAATGTGATTTTTCTAAGTTAGAAAGCAAGCTGAAAAAAAAATTTCTGAATGTAATTCCACTATAATGGAGGATAGAGGCTCATGTGAATTATTTTGCAAACTCTGAGAACATGGCCTCTTTTAACTCAGCTGCCTGGAAAATCAAGGCCAGGATTTAATCTGCTATAGTCCAAGGACAGGGGGTGATTTAGTAAATCTTTTTTCTCCCCAAAGCCCCAGTACATAGCTGTGCATCCTAGTTGTAAGTCCTTCCAGTTCTTCTATGTGGGATGCCACCACAGCATGGCTTGATGAGCCGTGTGTAGGTCCACGCCCAGGATCCAAACCGGAGAACTCCGACTCACAGAAGTGGAGCATGTGAATTTAACCACGATGGCACCAGGCCAGCCACGTAAACTTTTAATGGAGAAAAAACATGGGCAATCTTTTCTCCTTATGCCAACTAAGGCTATACTGTCTTCATTCTGGCCTTATTCCTTCTTATTCCCATTTCTTCCTTCATTTACTAATTGCTTCATTCCTATTTTGGATTTCTATCATGCACAAGATACAAAGATCTAAATGCAGAAAGGTTCAAACAAGAAACAGTTCAACGCCCTGGCTTTTAAAGATCTGGTGAGGTATGGAAACTGCTCACTGTGCTCTCTCTATGGTATGATTTTGCAGTTTTTCAGCACGAGTGCAGCGTTCAGAATTTTAAACACATAGGAACCATGGTATGTTAATATTAAACTGATATGCCTAAATAATAGAATACATCACTATATCTTTTATGGCTCTTAACATTTTCTCATATCTTTAATACTTACTTATTTACATATGTTAGCTCATCTGTTAGACTGCAAGCACAAGCTGATTCATTCTTGTATCTCCTAAAATGATTATCCTAATGTGCATTGGAGATACTAAAAATGATTTACTCAATGAAGGAGCAAAAAAAGAAAAGGACTGAATTTCAGCTTAAATTTGTTGCTAGTAATAGAACATTTCTTATTCCTACCATTTACTTCTTCAAAAATCATCTATTTTTTTTAAGAATATAAATTGAAATTTTCATTCGACAAATTTTCCTAACATCAGGCTCTAAGTATTAAATGTTTTTTCAGCTTGCGTTTAGAATGCAATTATCAGTAACTAATTGATCCAAACACACATATGTTGCAAATTTGGAAAAAAATAATTTTTCTTAAGAGTAGGGGCCGGCCCAGTGGCGCGGCAGTTAAGTTTGCACGTTCCACTTCTCGGAGGCCCAGGGTTCGCAGGTTCGGATCCCGGGTGCAGACATGGCACCACTTGGCATGCCATGCTGTGGTAGGTGTTCAAGGTATAAAGTAGAGGAAGATGGGCATGTATGTTAGCTCAGGGCCAGGCTTCCTCAGCAAAAAGAGGAGGATGGGCAGTAGTTAGCTTAGGGCTAATCTTCCTCAAAAAAACCCCAAAAAATAAGACTAAAAATTTATTGGCAATGCAACTACTTATGAGATGGATGGGGAATTCTAGTAATTAGATTATAGGAAGCTATCTTTAATATCTTTAGTTGGTCCTTTGGTATTTTCACACCCTGAGGCAATATGCAATCTGACCTAGAATTGGTAACAGGTATGTCTTTCTTTTGTTTTTTTGTCTTTTTTTCAAAATCTACTCATTTTATTTAAGGCTGATGAGTTTTTAAAATAATTTCATATAAAAAAGCCAATACAAATTTTGTGGGAATAATTTTTTAGATGGTACAAACATTTTGGTGAACAATAATACATAAATCTGGTTGACTATGGGAGTAAAAATTAGAGATCTTTTCATGCAGATTAAATAGCAGATTTTTTTCCAAAGGCAATTCCTTGATGTTCTCATCCTTTCATAAAATTAGAATTAATTTTCATTCAATTAAGAGGCAAAATATTACCATGGAAATAATGATCTTCTAAAACATTCATAGAGCTACCCACTGGCTCTCTTTTTTTGGTTAAGGAAAATCTGGAATTATTTTGTAGTACATTTGTTACTTGCCAGTTTTCTTGTAATGGAATGCTGTAAGGTACTTGCAAAATATATAGTTGAAATATCTTTGGGGAGATGCTATGATTTAGTAAATACTTCATTTGTTCAAGATAGCCATGGAGAGGCAAGCCCAGCGTTTGCAATGGCTCTATTCTCTAAACTTAATTTTCTGATATTAGAAGTTAGACATGATTTAATAACTTTTGGAGGCAAAATTATTGCACCTCAAATTCTCTTTTATATGTAGTAGAACATTTTTTTCAGCCCTCTTGAGATATAGTTGACATATAACATTGTGTAGGTTTAAGGTATACAACATAATAGTTTGATACACTTATACATTGTGAAATGATTACCACAGTAGGGTTGGTCAACACCTCAGTTTCTTCACATAATTACCTTTTCTTGTTGTGGTGAGAAGATTTAAGATAGACTGTCTTTGCCACTTTCAAGTATATAACACAGTACTATTAACTATACGCATCATGCTGTGCATCAGATCCCCAGAACTTACTCATCTTACAACCACAAGTTTGTGCTTTGATCAACATCTCCTAATTTCCCCCACCTCTCAGGCCCTGGCAACCACCATTCTACTCTCTGTTTCTAAGAGTTCATTTTTTTTTAGATTCCATATATAAGTGATACCATACATAATTTGTCTTTCTTTCTCTAACTTATCTTACTAAGTGTAATGTCCTCAAGGTCCATCCATGTTGATGCAAATGGCGGGATTTCCTTCTTTCCTATGGCTGAATAATATTCCATTGTATATATATACACCACATTTTCTTTATCCATTGATCTGTAGACAAACACTTAGGTTATTTCTGCATCTTGACTGTTGTGAACAATACTGCAATGGACATGGGAATGCAGATATCTCTTCAAGATCCTGATTTCATTTCCTTTGAATATATACAAAGAAGTGAGTCTGCTGGATCATATGGCAGTTCTATTTTGAATTTTTTAAGGAACCTCCATCTGTTTTCCATAGTGACTGTACAAATTTACATTTCTTCCAACAGCACACAAGGTTTCACTTTTCTCCACATCCTCACCAACACTTGTTATCTCTTGTTTTTTTGATTGTAGCCAATCTAACAGGGATGAATTATATCTCATTGTGATTTTTATTTGCATTTCCCTGATGATTAATGATGATGAACATCTGTTCATGTTACCTGTCAGCCATTTGTAGGTCTTCTGTGGAAATACGTCTATTCTGTTCTTCTGCCCATTTTTTAATCAGATTGTTCATTTTTTGGTATTGAGTTGTATAAGTTCCTTATATATATTAGATATTAACCCATTATCAGACATAACATTTGCAAATATCTTGTCCCCTTCTGTAGGTTGCCTTTTCATTATGTTGACTGTTTCTTTTGCTGTGCAGAAGCTTTCGAGTTGAGGTCTTGAAGTCTTGTGTTGCTGTCTTCAAATCTGAAGTAGCAGTCACCTCCTCCAGGCTTTTCTGACTAACTTGTGGAGAGAAATACCTTCTGTCAGCTCTGCTAGGAATTATGATTAAGCCTGGTACACACTTCTTGCTCCCTCCTGTGGCAGTATTTTAAGTTTGTATACTTTCTCTGGACTCTGCAACACACCAGACCGGGTGCCCATCACCTCCCTTTTGCTTTCCCAAGGGTAGAGCTAAAGCTCAGTTTGTAGTCTCTCCCTGGCCCACAGGTTCAGCCAGCTTTTTCAGCATGCTTACTAGTCCTCTGCCAAAGCTTGCTCTGGTCACCATTGAGAGCGTACACAGAGAGCTGGCCACAGGGTGTGGGGGACTGAGTACCAGTGAGGTGCACAGGGCTCTGAGGATGCTTGTGTGCCATTTGGGGGAATCCGCAGGTGAGGTATCCCCAGAGGCCTGTGGGTGGGCTTCTTGATGGGAGTCCATGACACAGTTAGTAGGATCCACTTTCCGCTAATGCCTTCTGAGTCCTGTGTGCTGCTCTCCTAGCCTCTCCCTGCCCCATCATCATGCAGCTCACAACTCAGTCCTCTGGATGGAGTGAGGGAAATGGGCCTCCTAAGCAGTGTCTTCACAGCTGGGGAAGCTGGGTGCTCACTCTCATGCTCTCACCTTCCCTGTGGGAAAAATCACAGATGGAGAAGGTCTCTCTTGACACTGAGCTGGGCTGCCTTGGGGAAGGTGATGTGGGTAAAATGAATCTCTTCCTTTTACCCTCTCCAGAGTGTCCAAAGTCAGATTTTTGTGCTCTAACGGTGTGCTAAAACTTCTCCGCTGGAAACCTAGACTTCCACAAAGGCTCTCTCATCCATTGGTGATTGTGAGAGACTGTGTTCTCCAGGGACTCCCAGACTGTGGCCAAGAGGGCCTGGAGCTGGTTTGTGGCTCCTGCAGGATCCACAGCTGTGCCTGAGGTCTGTATGCCTACTACCCAACAGGCAGGCGGGTGTGACTTCTCCAGGGTCCCTTGATGTATGGTGCTGAATTCCACAGCTTCCAGAAAGGCGCTTTTGTCTGTGGATGGGTGTCCAACTGTTGCTGAGGCAGGGGTACAAGTGAGGGACATCTTATTAGGCCATGTTGCTGATGTCACTGTATGAAAGCTCATTTACTTTTCAAAAGACACTTTTAGCTCTTACAAATATGGACAAAAGAATGATTTGCATGCAAGTGAAGATGTATGTCACAGAGAGTGTAGTGGGTGCTCAGGCAGGGTCTCATGAAGCGGTGACACCTATGATCTTGGATCCTCAGCTTTACAAGTTCAGGAATGAAAGAAGCTGATGAATGAAGCATTCAGCTGGGTGATTTCGTAACTTATTTCAATTTATCCCTCAAGCAAATCCATAAGGGCAGTGTTATCTCAGTCTGCACAGATTAAGAAACTGAGATTCCTGCGGTTTACCCATTGCCCAAGGTCATGAATTTAAGGAAGTGGAAACTTTGGGATACAAACTTGGTCTTATCGGACACTAAAGCTACTGCTTTTTTTGAAAAGTGGTATATATGAGGTTTGTCTGGGGTAGAATGAGCTCCAGGTGATTGATGTCTTTTGCCTATCAAGAAGAAAAATAAAAGAAAAAAAAAGAAGGAAAATCAAGCAAGTAAGCCTCGTACTGAGTAGCAATGGATTCCTCTTCAATTTGGGTTCTATGCCTAATAGTCACTCCATTTATCTGTCCAGTGCAGTCTCTCTTCTGGTGCCCTTCCCTGGGCAACTAACATTAGGACTTCATATTAGACTCCTCAGGCTCTTCACGGCTGTCACGTGTCTGGGTTTCTAATTCCATGCACATGCATCAGCCATCTATTCTGACTGGAGTTTTAAACCACATCAAAACAAGATTCACTTTTTCCTTATTAATATTTAGAATGTGAGTTTATTTGAGCTTTCTCTCTACTTTTACTTGTAGAACTTTACCAATGCCATCAGAGAAGCTTCCATGGAGGCAACCAAGATCAGAATTACAAAATGGGCAGAAACTTAATTTGCAGCAATTTCTTAGCAATTTCAAGGAGATTTTCTAAATTTAAATGGTAATAATAATGGGGTTGCAGAGAATTACAGTCTACAACATCTTGCCAACTTTTGACAAGCATTTTTTCCCATCTAGTACACAACCTTAGCTCTTAAAGTGTAGAAGCAGAGCTTTTGAAAAGAATTGTGATGTCCAACATAGACAGAACTAACAGGAAACTCAGTTGAAAGACTTTGTGCAATTTCCTAGTGTATTTCACCCCCAACAAACAAACAAACAAAACAGATACGGCCCTCAAAATTATGCACACGGGCATGCTCTAAACCCAATAGTGGGAATAGAAAGGAAGACTAACATTTGAAGTGGGACGAAGAAACGACAAATTTGCATCTTGAAATTAATGGTCACCTACTATGTTTTGCCTTTTTCTACCAAGTCTAACCTCTTTGCTTAAAGCACTGTGTGTCGCTGGTTTCTGGCTTCTTTAAATAGCACTGGCAGTGAGTGATAATATAACAACACAGGGCACAGTGTGAACAGCCAACAAGAGAATCATTTAAACAAATGGATTTGTAAAACATGATTGTTTTAAGCCTGTCCGTGTCAGGACTGCAATTTGAATTAAACATAAGGTGACTTCTTTCACTGAATCAATAAGTGCAAATAACATTGCTCGCAACCATGTTTTATTTCACAGACAGAAATGGTTCTCAACAGCTTTCTAAAGGCTATGCTTCAGCCACCTGCTGTTAAAGTTGTTTGGTTTTTCTTGCAAAATTTGTTCTTTTGCAACATTAAAACAGTCAGACTTGCAGTCAGCTCACTTGGGGCTAGAGTCCAGGGATGTTTGAAAGGCATTTTTCTTAATGAACACCGTAACTTCCCGCACCCTTCCTACTGGCAATCAGAGCACCAGGAAGAGCAGAGGCGTTCGCCTGAAGCTAGTTTGCTTAAGATTCTTGCTAGTATCAGCTGACTTGCAATCAGAAGCAATTTCTACCACTTTCGCAATGAGAATCTTCTAGTGGGCCATGTGAGTTTACGACTTTTAAAAAGTTGGTTTTATTGGCAACATAGATTCCGTAGGAATTCTTGACAGTGAGAAATTATGGAATTAGATGACATCTACTCTGTCTTCGTCTATTGCTTACATTGTGTAAAGTAAAATAGAGGCCGTTATAATATTTTTTATTCATGTAGTTATTGGGTGTCTTGAAAGAAAGGTAGTGGTATTGGGTGCAAAAATGCCCATAGCTGTCTTCAGCTTGTACTATTGAGTAATTCTTGAAGCACGATCTAGAGAAAGGAAGACAAACTAATGAAAAAGGTACTTTATCATCTTCTCCTTTTGCTTGGCCAAATTTGTAGAAATAAGTATTACTGGTTTTCATATCTTATTCTAGTTCTCTATTCTTCTCAAAATTCCTAAATGAAGACCTGAAAAAATGAAGTCACTGACCCTAAGGCATCACTGGGGAAAAATAAAGGAACAAAACCCAAGAGAGGGACTGTTTCTTAGAAATTAACACACATTTGAGATGGATCTTTCTCTTTGTGCTTTGGTTTTATGATCTGGAAAGCAACATGTGTTTTGTGCAGAGAGGAAGCAGGGCACTTGAAATTTAGGCCAAAAAAAGTGGTATGATGAAACTGTTGGAGTATTAAAGAAATAAAATAATACTTAGCTCAAAAATATTTCATGGAGATTGATGAATATGTTTTTAAGAACTTGCATTATTTTAGAAAGTTGAATAAAATCTGGAAAATTACATATAGTAGTAACGTTTTTCACAAAAAATAAGTTGATCTCTTCCCCTAAAATAAATTTCACTATTTAAGTTAAAATTAAATTTTAGTTTTAGACATATGGAATAAAATATATACATTAAAAATGTATCTGGGGAAAATGGTGGCTTGGTATGGTAGGAAGTATTCTTTGATTGGTCCCCTATGATTCCCCTCCTCCGGTTTTCATATCTTGAATAATCCCTTTACCCTGAGTGCGATTGGGGCCCATGAATTCCTTCTGGTTAATATAAAATGGCAAAGGTGAAGGGATTTTGAAGATAAACTTCCCAAATCAGTTCATTTTGAATTAATCAGAAGGAAAATTTCCTGGGAGAGCCTGACTTAACTGGGTGCAAGTCCTTAAAAGAGGATTTGGCTTTCTGTGAGATTAGAGACTCATCTTGCAGGCTTGACGAAGTAAGCAGCCACACTGGAGAAGTGCATCTGTCAAGGAACTATGGGCAGCTTCTAGGACCTCAGTGCAACATCTAGGAAAGAGCCAGTAAAAAGTTGGAGCCTCATACAGTTACAGGAAATGAACTCTGCCAACAATCTGAATGATCTTGGAAGGGGATTATTTCCCAGTCAAGCCACCAGATGAGAATACAACCCAATCAACACCTTGATTGCTGCTTTGTGAGACAATAAGCAATTAGAGGACCCAGTTATGCTGTGCCCAGATTCCTGTCCCACGGAAACTGTGAAATAACAAATATGTGCTGTTCTAAAGCACTAAGATGTGGCAACTTATTTTGCAGCAATAGAAAAGGAACAACTTCTATACAGGTGCCTAACTAGCCTTATATTGTCCATCTCTACAACATCTCCCCACACCCCCACAAACACATTCACACAATAGAACTCAATTTAAATGCCCATATGATATTTTTCAAAAGAGTTATTTTAATTAGTGCTGGAAACTTTGGAAGATACCAGCCACCAGACATAAAATTTAAGAATAAACACTTGGGGCTGGCCCCATGTCCAAGCAGTTAAGTTCCCGCACTCCCCTCTAGCAGCCCAGGGTTTCACCAGTTTGGATCCTGGGCATGGACCTAGCACCGCTCATCAAGACATACTGAGGCAGCATCCCACATAGTAGAACTAGAATTAACTACAGCTAGAATGTACGACTATGTACAGGGGGATTTGACGAGAAGAATTTAATAAAAGAATAAACACTACATGAATTTTAAGTAGTTCTCTCATATTCAGAGAAAAGAGTAAAAGACAATTTCTGGCTCTTCTTTGAAGGAAGTATATTGACTCTGAAAATAAAGAAAGAAGATTTAAACATAGCTGTTAATTTGAATGATCAAGTGCCGAAGAGAAGGAAGAATATGGGAGCAGGATGGGGAATTATTTTGTCACAGAGCAGTCAGTGGCCACACCAAACTTTGGAATAATAGGGTTGCCCTGTGACATAGCTTATCCCTCATGCTACAGAGATATTTCCTAACATGCAAGACAACAAGATCTGGAAAAATATAAGACTCACCATATAACTTAACTTCAGGCTGAACCAAAATGGAAACTTGAGCCTTGATGTAGAACCTACGCAAAAACAGTGAAGAAACTATCATGCAGAGGTGAATTGTCCCACATGGGATGATCCATGGTCCCAGCTCCTCCTAAATTCTTTCAAGTCTGATAATTTACCCATATTCTAGCTTAAGATTTGAAAGAAAATTACAGTCGCATCTAGAAGATTTTTGAAGGGATCCAAGGAGAATCCATCCCCACTAATTTGGGATGAATGTCACATCTTATTCACCTTTCCAGAGTGAATGACAGGTGGAGTCAGAGGGCTGGCTAGACAGCTAGATTCTTACTGTGGTTTACACAACCGTACCCAGTGAGCTTCTCCATTACTCTTTGTTCCCATCTACTGCTCTCCCCTTTGGCCTTCCAGCTCCAGATTCACCAGCCTCTTTGGTATCATTGGAACATGTTAGACACAGTCCCATCTTGGGGCTTTTTCGTGTGCAACTCCTTCTATCTGGATTCTCTTCCTCACACATTTCTCAACGCCTTCAAGGTTTTGCTCCAACTTTACACTCTTGGTGAGGCCAGTTCCCAAGCCTAGCACACCCAACCTCCAGAACCTCTTTTACTCTTCTCCAAAGTTTACACATTTATTTTGTTTATTATTTTTCTCCAGCCACAGAACATAGGCTCCTAGAGTACAGAGATGTTTGCTTCTTTGTTCACTGGTGGCCGCAGTGCCATGGAAGTCACTCAATAAATATTTGTTGAATGGAAGAATGTCTTCGGATTAAAAACAAAGACCACTAGACAATATAGTTGACAACAAGAAATAGCGGAAAAAAAAATAACTATATTATGGATGAAATATTTGACATTATTCTTCAAGAATATAGATTATTAAGAACAAATATGACTCAAATAGTAGAGACTCTGATAGATCAGGTGACTATCCCAACATAAAATACACATATGGACCATTGGTATTCCTGAAGCAAAAACAAATGGAAAAAAAACAATAATAAAATGTAGTAGAAGAAAATGTCCCTACATGAGGACCTAAATACAGAAACTACCACTGGTACACAAACCAAATGTTAAAAAGCCAATTTATTCACTAAAGGAGAAACTTTGACCTCATCTCAGACCATTTCCCCACAATATAAAATCTCAGTAATGGTTCAAAGTATGTAGAACTTTGACGAAAAAAATTATTGCCACAAATTACATGCTGAACTAATTTGCTGTTCATGTGACTTGAGGTCTAAAGAAAATTATCAGATAGGAAAGTCTTCATTAATTTGTATCAACTATTAATTAATAAATTACAGAAAAATATATTACATTAAAGATATTTGTTACATAAAAAATTCAAAGTGATGGGATGTTGCAATGTAGAAGAATTGGGAGAAAGCACCAAAATCATTAAAACGTGGAGTTAAGTATAAGGAAATACAGTTAATGTCATTGTCAAGCATAATTCAAGTTTTATAAATATTTCCTTAAAGAAAATAACATAGAAAGTTTAATTTAACAATAATAACAATAGTAATTGCACAACAAATTGACAAGTATATCAGTAAAACAAGAAGGCAATAAGGAATTAAACTATCGTTATCTTAAACAACTTGTTATTATCTTAAAAAGGGTGTGTTTTATGGCCAGCCCCATGGCCTAGTGATTAAGTTCGGCATGCTCCTCTTTGGCATCCTGAGTTTGGTTCCCAGGTGGAGACCTGCACTACTCATTGGTGGCCATGCTGTGGTGACAACCCACATACAAAACAGAGGAAGATTGGCACAGTTGTTAGCTCAGGGCAAGTCTTCCTCAGCAGAAAAAAAAGGTATATTTCATATACGCATTTTCACTCTGGGAATTAAATATTGTGTCTTATTTGTTGCAGTAGTGTTTAATAAACAAAGATAATAACCAAGAGAATTAAAAATATGATGAAAAAGTTCTAGATAATTAATTAAGTGAAATTAATTGTGAAAGAAAACACAATTTATATACCATAATACATAAATCTAAGGAATCAACTATGTCAATATCAATTTTAAAAGAATTCTAGCGTTACTAATTTACATAAAATTTCTAAACAACTGCTTCATAATAAGAAAATATTGGAAGTTTCAAATCCTTCTTAAAATCAAGTATAACCAGTATATCAGAGGTGTGTAATACTGAAAAACAGAAAACTGCAGAGCAGTCTAATGTACATAAAACTGAAAACTAGCACAGTTTACAAAGAATTTTGCCACATGGACCCATGACCAAAAAGGCATGCCTATAGCAATGCAAACATAGTTTATTACAATAAATCTAAAACTGGAATTTATGTTATCATTAGTAAAGTAGAATTTTTTTTTAGGAGCATAAGAAATAATCTTGAACTGCAAGAGAAAAAACTATGAGTCCAGGAAAATTCTCAACACTATCAGAGTTCATTTTGAAGAATAAATGTGTAAGTTCAGCTAAAAAAATTTTGTATAAAGAACATTTAAAGTAGGATTTGTAACATCAAGAATTAAAAAGTATTTTTATTATTTGATTATTATAAAGCTATTATAATTAAAATAGTGATGCATTTGTTTATGAATAACCAGATCAGTTAAAGAAAATAAATTTCATAAAAGGATTTTATAAATGGAATGAGGGCAGGCAGGGATTATTTTCTGTGTATATATTTTATATATATAATATATATGGACTATAAGTTTACCATTTAATAAATAAATACACTAATACTTGAATAAAATAATAAACTCTTGACTCCTGCTTAATGATGTGGAATAAAAGAGAAAATAATTCCTGCACATTAAATGTGAAAAGTAAAATATGAAACCGTAAAAGAAAGACAAGAAGATATACATGGCCTTTTAAACAAATTTAGAGGCAGAAATCATAATTTACAACAAAAACTAAGCTTAAATTTTAGAACCTTTTTATTTTTATTTACTCAAATGTGTTAAATACCTAAAGAAATAAAAAACCAAATTATAATTTCATATAAATATTTACAGTCTATGAGAAAAATGGCAAAATGGAGCTCATTCAAATGAAGAGAAACCAGACATGAATCCCAATAGTGGGAAAACACATGCAAATCTATTGAGAAGAAATTCACAAAAGAAGAAACACAAGTTATAAGTTAATATCTGAATAACATTTACACTTAGTAGCTTTCAAAGTGATGCAAGATCAGACAGCTTCTTGCATGTTTATAAAAGTGACAACCCTCCATTCTTCTAGTATCCTGTCACAGATTGTGGGTATTACTATTTGCTTGTGACTAAATGCTTAGTATATTTAGCAGGGATATTTACACATGGTCTTTTGAAAATCTAAAAATTAAATGTACTGCACCGTCCTTTATTAAGGCATTTCTCCCCGTCAAAATCAATAGCATCAGTAATAATTAACTTATGAAAAGATTAAAACAGAGAACGACATAACAGAATTTTACACTAGAATGTGATTCTGTGTGTTTTCTGTGATAATTTTGTGAGATCTAATTAACATGTATCTCGAGATATGTACTTCCAAATGTGCTTTAAATGTGTTCTTTTATATTTTTTGCAATTATCATATATATTAAGAGAAAGCACTAATTTCAACTTAATCAGGGCCACATGCTCACGACTTGACATTATCACATATGATGAACTGAGAAATATTTTTGTTGTTATTGTCATTTTAAATAAAGCTCTGTTAAATACCTGTTAAACATTCCAAAAGCAAACACTAATTTTCATGCCATAACATGTTTACATGTGACTTTGATTTCACCTCTCAAGTTAAAAACCAGGGCCTAAATAGAACTGCCGTTTCTTGTCTTCAGACAAACCGGAAGCTGCTTCTACTTATCACAGATTGGTGCTAAACATTTTTCTGGACTCCTCAAGCTCTGGTGCTTGATCTGAGACTGTCAGCCAACATGGCCACGTATTCTGTACCAAGTCATTAGGAAACGGCTGCTTGAGTATTAGCATCAAGAAGAAATAGAACAATTCAAAAATACAGGATTTTCCACACCCACCAATCTAAAGTAGCCCACCAGGAATTCTGTCACATACTTTGCTTGACGTTAAACATAACTTTGTTTACTATCCAATATTTTCTCATTTATTGTCTATTTCACTAAAAACATCAGCTTCAAGAAGGAAAGTTTATTGATGTCCTGGTTAACACTGAACAGTGCTTACTTAGCACACGAATGGGGCTCAATTGTTATGCATTCAGTGAATGAATTTCAGTTAGAGTATGGAAATAATATTCACGTGTGTATAATGTGCATCCGGTGGATGAGAACATTTGAAAATTAAGCCACTATGATACAGGTTACAGGCTGGCTGTACAGATTGTTAGGCTGAACGCAGCTCAGATTGCTGGCTAAGTTGTTTCACTGGCTTTCCACTTGATTTGATAGGAGATGGCTCAGATACCTATTGGTTTACTTATATGGCACTGGCCACGCTGCCAGAACATCAGATCCAAATCTGGTTCTGTCAATAAAAAGCTACTGTCTTTGGAAACAAATCTTCACTTCCCACAATTTCTATTTTCTTGTCAAAAAATTCCAATGAAATAAGATCATCTTACTCTACTTGCAATTGCCACAAAACAACTTTCAAGACAAAGTAACTTAGGGAAGCTCATATAACAAAGCTTCTTATTAGAGATACTCAATTCATATTTAACATATTAAAGGTCTTGAGAAACCAGAATAAAGTAATTTTTAATGTTTGTTAACTTCCAATTACCCAAAACTATTCAGATATTAAATCTTTTATTTTTCGTTGTAAACCCTTCAGAGTGCTGGTCAATACTTTTTTGGTAGTCGTGGACTAGATAGTCTTTTAAGCATTTCAAAAAATTTTCACACATAATATGATAAAAATATACCACAAGCAGGTCAGAAGCATTTATGAATTTTGACAAAATCAGGTAGTTTTATTTACGTTAATAAATAATGTATAGAACTACATAGTATATTTAATAAAGAAGATATTTGCCTTTGTATGAATGTCATTGAAATACTTTCTAAATATAAAAATATATTATTCTATAAGGAAAACTTTCAATAAATTCCTTAAGGGGAAGAAAAGCAGCCCAAAATTTACGATTAATATGAAATAAGACTATAAATTAGTGGCAAAAATTTAGAAGAGGAAAACTTTTTGACATGATATTTTGGGAAAAATTTTAAAAACTCTTTCTTTCTCAATTAAAAAAGAAACCAAAGTAAAAATTACATAATATGGGAAATGGCTAAAATTGCACACACAAAAAAACCCAGAGCCTTAAGCTAAGTAAGAAGATATGCTAAAAAAATAAAAAATGAATTAAGTATTCCACACAAAAACATTTGAAAAAAGAATAAGCAAAATAAACCAAAAGAAACTGGCAGGAGAGAAGTAATAAATATACAAGCAGAAATTAATAAATTAAAAAAATAGCTTTAATGGATATATTCAGAATATTGTTATTTGGGAAAAAAATCAATAAGTAGATAATTTTTAAACCCAGGAAAAAGCACAAAATCACAAAATTAGGATTGGTAATGAGAATGAATCATAGATAAAGAGGAAATTAAGACAATCATTGGAGACTGTCTCAACTCTATGGAAATACATATTTATATATTTTTTTTTGAAGAAGAAGATTAGCCCTGAGCTAACATCTGTGCCAATCTTCCTCTGTTTTATATGTGGGATGCCACCACAGCATGGCTTGATAAGCAGTGCGTAGATCCATGCCTGGGATCTGAACCCATGAACCCCAGGCTGCTGAAGCAGTGTGTGCGAACTTAACCACTACGCCATCAGGCCGGCCCCTCTCTGGAGATATATTTTAGAACCTGAATAAAGTGCATGGTTGTCTAGGAAAATATAAGATATTAGGAAAACATAAGATATTAGAAAAGGGCAAGATGATAAGATTAAAACAATGAATGTCTTTCATTAAATATGCTAGGTTCATAGGCATATTATAGACTTCCTGATATAATTTGGGTGGTTTTCAAAGTTTCAAAAATTTAAAAAATAACTGAGAAAATAAACTATGAGCTCCTAGTTCATCTGGTAAACTAGTACAGGACATAGTCACCGCAAAACGCATTTTAAAGCCGTGATTTAGCTACTCTTAGCCAATCGTGTTGAGCCTACAAAAGCAAGCAAGGGACATAAGATAGAAATAACTTGAAAGTAATCATATTGGAGAATTAGTGGTGTCTCAGTTAAGACACAAAATGAGACTTCAGAGATGCCTGTTTTCAGTTTCCTGACTTCGCCAGGCTGTTACTGTCTGTCTTCAGTGCTCTACAGTTGGCGTGTATCTTAGCTTCTATCACTCTGCTCTGTACTTACGCATTTATACGTGTGTCTCAGTCATTGTCCCTTGAAGTCAGTGACTGTCTTTTTTATTCTGTATTCCAGGGACCTACAACAAAGTCTGGCTCATTGTAAGGATTCAATGACTATTGAATTCATTCATTCAACAAACACTTTCTGAGTTTTGACTTTGGTTAATAAAAGTACTGTCAGCATGATCCTCAAGGCATGCATTTCTGTGCAGCTCTCCTGGCCAAAGCCTTGTGATATTCCAGTTCTTTGTTGCAGTTCTCTCTGTGCCAAAATGAGGAAACCTTGGGGAAGCACGGTCACTTGTTGATTTCTAGGTGAATAGAGCTCAGAGTCGTTTGGGGAAGGACGTCCATCAGAATTCCAAAATAACTGGAAAAATATCACCTCTAGAGTGAAGTGTTGGCCACATTAAAGAGAGGAGTTAGTGACAGAGTTGAACCCAAGACAAAAGCTAGGGAGAGGATCCTGATCCAGCCCATTGACAGAATCTCCTCCAAGAAATGGCCAGTACATCTGGAGGTAATAGTACAGCCTCAGAAAGAATCTCCTCAAGATCGGAGATGCTTGTTTGTTCAGCATAGGGCTCATCTTTTTGCATAATAACTATCATCTCTTTTAAAAATAAAACTCTCTTATCCATATGGCTCACTCTGTCCATTAGGAAGAGAGATGTTCCTAGGAGTCTAATTGGCTCTCTCAGGAGAGGAGTCTCCAAGGGGGTGACCAGGGCAATGGTAACTCCCTCTGCCCTTCGGATACCATTTTCTATTACCCAAAGACTGGGAACAATTTGAGGGAAAGCATTACTTAGATTGTGCACAGATTGATGAAGTTTCTCCAAGTCTGCAGCCTAGATTTTGGAGAACATCACCGATGCATCAAACTCCCTTATCCAATTGGCACAAAGTCCTTCCTAATTGGGGACCCTCTAACCATAAAAGAGAGCTAGCTCCACATGATTCATTAGGAGAAGACAAGCTACAAAAAATGTTCGTTCCAAAGTTCTGCTTTAAGCTGAAGCTGTGCCCAATGACTCACTAGTATTCTAAGTGAAGGGAGCACAGGGAAGCCATCAATCTTCGGAGCGCAGAGCCATTTGAGCTACCCAGGGGCTGATGCCATTTCTGAACACAATGGCATTTCCACAATGATCTAGTCAATGCTCCCATACCGTTCCTTTCATCTTCCTTCTATTCTTCAATTCCTGCCATCCTCCAGTTTATCAGAAAGTCCCTCATGCAAAAA
Organism: Equus caballus; assembly: GCF_041296265.1. Taxonomy (NCBI): domain Eukaryota; kingdom Metazoa; phylum Chordata; class Mammalia; order Perissodactyla; family Equidae; genus Equus; species Equus caballus. Next base: position 86,067,773 of record NC_091691.1, read on the forward strand.
CAGTTTTTTAAATATACCGTACTTTTATTATTTCATTCAACTCACCCTAAAATAATTCCTGAGATATGAAATTAATTTCTAAAAGAAGGAAAAAAACAATTTGAATATAGAAATATATTATATGTGAACAGTCACAATTCTGGCATCAAAAAAAGTACTCACTAAATGTTTGTTGAAAGAACGAATATTAATTTGTTGTGAAATCAGCTGAGTCCTTCATACAGCCTTTAAAAAATAAACAAATTTCTCTAAACTTGCTTGACATTTAAACGCTATATCTGTTTGTTTTTGCATGAGAAAAAAGAAGATATTGAGTGTGACGTTTGTTATCTCCAAATAAGCTAGATTTGTGGGGCATGTTGCCCAGAGGCTATCCAGGAGGTCCCATAGAAAGTAGCATAAAAATCTAACTTTCCAAGCCTTTTCCAAACAATGTTAACAGAGAGAGACATGGAAATATACCATCCAGTTGTGGAGTTTGATTTTTTCCTCAGAAAATAAACTCTCTAATTACTAAAATGTCGAAAGTATCTAAAACTTCAAGATCTACGTTTACAACTTACATTAAGAAAATACCACTTGAAGCAAAATGATAAGAAAAACTAACATTAAAGTTGAAAGAGTTGTCATAATAAACTTGCATTAGAACTCTCTAGAGTATGTTATAAAGCAAGATCACACAGTATCCTAGGAGCTCCACAGTTGTTCATTCTGTCTAAATGCTCCTTTCCACCTATCCTTGTCCAGATCGACACTGTGCACTGGTTCCTGGCTCTATTGTTAGAACTGCTTCCAGGGTATCCAATGTGTGTGGAGGTTTATCAGTTCAGCCTACTCCAAATTTCTGTAAATCCGGGATTCTGGATTTCACCCAACTGGGCGCCAGCGAGGTTCTTGCTTGGCAGCTCATCTCATCACAAAGGAAGCTTCATCTACTGCAGGGCTCCAATTAGTCCCTGCGCTGGGGAAGATGCTTGGGAGTTGCTTTGACACATGGAGAACCAAATCACCTCTCTCTGTTGAGTTTCACCTGCAAAAACTAAGCAAGGGATTTGTAAAGACCATGCCACCAAATGTCTTTCCTTTGCCTGGGGCTTCCTCTTCTTTAGTCGGGGCTTCATAGGCTGGATAAAGCATTCCTCTCGTTTACAATTAATTATTAACCTCTCTCTTCTTCACTAATCTCTTCTGCCTAATCAGTTCTATAACTTGATCATTCAACTTTCAGAAAATGTCAAAGGGTCACCGCGTTTTACTCTAGAACTTTTAGACATTTGTACATTTTTAACAGTTAACATTTTAAACTTGAAAACAAAGTTTTAGGTAATGGTTCTGTCGTTGTGGGAGAGGGCTTCATCTGATAGACCAGTGGAAGAGCTCACACCCCAAGACCACGCTCGTGCTCCGCAACACTAAGTATTTGCAGCTTAGTGACACTCACTTACCGTGCAGTTCAAATCTAAGTGTTTTACCCCAAATCATGCAGCAAGTCTGCTCTGGTGCTGTGTCTTTTCTATTACACAAGGCTTAACTTCTCCATAGATTCTTTATTAGTCTTTGATTGAAGAAAAATAAGTGCTTCACCCATCTAGCCTGTCTTACCATCACACTCATTTCCCAGGCTAGTCAAGTACAGAAGCCATGGCAAGAGGGAAGGACATTTGCTGGCAAAGTTCTAAGAGATGAGTTTCTAGTCCTGGTGCCCTAACATTTGGTATTTGGCCGTCTATTTGATAATCTTGGCCTCATTTTCCTGATGGAGTGTTAGACTAAGCTATCTCTAAAGAGATTCTCAATAATCACATCCTATAAAACTCTACTATTTGGCACATAACTTTATAGTGAAAGCTTACTATTTGTTGTTACATTAATTTTTTTTTTTTTTGAGGAAGATCAGCCCTGAGCTAACTGCTGCCAATCCTCCTCTTTTTGCTGAGGAAGACTGGCCCTCAGCTATAACATCCACGCCTATCTTCCTTACTTTATATGTGGGACACCTACCAAAGCATGGCATGCCAAGTGGTGCCATGTCCGCACCCGGGATCCAAACTGGCGAACCCCGGTCTGCCGAGAAGCGGAAAATACAAACTTAACCACTGGGCCATGGGGCCAGCCCAGTTTTTTTATACTACTATTTAATCTAATGTGAGTCGGGAGAATGTATTCTGTGCCTTTACACCTAAAGAACATGGCTTCTCCTTGTCTCACTAAAGAAACGTAATACATAATATGCATTCAATATACAAATATAGTTGACAAAAGCAAGGAAGGAGGAAAGAAAGAGAGAGAGGAAGGAATGAAGAAAAGCAAGCAAGCAGGCTTTCTCTCTAAAATTGAGAACATCTCCTATTCACCTAAATCATCAAGGGCAGAGTAAATTATGGTCTGTCCCTGGAAACTAACTACCTTTACAACTTGTTTTCATTGGCACAGAAAAGCCCCCGCATTCTTCCTCCTAGTATACCTTTTCTCTCTTTAAATTATGGGAGTAATGTTTTCCTTCCAATACTGGCTCTCCTCTGTGATCTTAAGCCCTGCAGTTATTCAGTATAATTGACTGCGTGACAACTTGAGATAGAAGTAATGTTAGGTCAGCCATCTAAGCCACATATCAAACTAAGAAGGTATTATGAGACAAATCACATTTTAATCAGTCGGAGCTTAGATAAATGCAGGGATATTGATAGCATTTATGGTTTATATAACAGCCTGTGGTGTGACAGAGCAATAGCACTATGAAATATAGTCAGTGGATGTTAATTAACGGTAAATCATAATGGAACTCCTGTGGTATTACATGATGTCCATGTGAATTCTGTAATAATTTGTAATGCTTAATGTGATCCCACAGCATGTGACAAGAAGCGTGATTATTTGTAGCTCTGCTTGATCTGCAGCATACAGTTTACTTTGGGTGCAGTGGGATATGTTGCTAATATGCACCCCTTACAGGAGTATTCCTTCTACGGAGGCATTTCAACGCTTCTAGTATCAAGATATGGTGTCAAGGGCTCAACTGAAACATAATTGTACAGTGACTAAAACGTTATCTCACAGGAAATACATAAATACGTTTTTTCCGGGAAATAATAAGTGGAAAGTAGTTTCTTAATTACTAGTTCATAGCTGCCTGGTCTCAGATGCCATGATTTTGAGTCCCTAACGCTCTAATCTTAGACTAATTGCATCCTTGACATCTAATTGTTCTGTTCCAACCCTGACAGCCACACCGTTCTTTCAAATGCTTCCTGGGGAGGTATGAGAGGGAAGGGGAAAGAAGAGACTTATAATAGCAGACTGAAAAATTTAAGGATACTCAGCCCTACTCCCAAAATTTCTCAAAGCCTTTAAATTTCAAGCGTAGAAGAAGCATGCCACATGTTAATGATACGTTTCCTCCACATTATTAAAGTGTTCCCACCAGTGTTATGTTAGGTGACTGACAAATGAGTCAAAAAATGCTAAAAAATGCTAATTGGATTCAACTGGTCTTTTTTTCCCCTAATTTCTACCCACAAACTAGCTCTTGTTAATCTACTTGTAAATATCAGTTACAAAACTGTAAGAAGCAAATGAACAGTCTTCAAGCAAATGATGCATACTTTTCCCAAAACCATCTTTCCATTTCCCTGTCCACTTATCCATACATTGAAATTGCAGTTAGAGAGTGAGGAGCAGAGAATTTCAGCTGGAATGAAGGACTTCATTTTCCTCTTTCTGTGCAAAACCAACAGACCCTTAGCCTGTGAAACCAAATACAAATTTCTTCCTTTTGAAAATATCACAGAAGCAGCTGCTCCTCAGCTATTTTGAGTGGATTTTCTGAGAACAGCTTGTAGCTGCAATATTGTATATGGTGGATGGTTGGCAAGAAGCTGGCTGTGGGAGGGGAGTAAGTAAAACCTAAAACCAGTGCTAGCTCTGATAATTGACAAATGGGGGTTGGGGATGAAGAAAAAGGCCATGCCCTCAACTGGATAGAAATGGATGGGAAGGCACACTTACCCCAAGGGCAGAAGTGTTAGCCTTTTTTATTTATCTAAATCAAAGCTCAACACTTCCAATTTGTTAAAACAGTTTTAAGTGAGAAAAGACAGAGATTAGCTGTAAAGACAACAGAAAGAATCAAAGAAGAGAAATAAATTCAAATGTAAACGAAAATCCAAACTTCAGCAAGGCAACAGGTAGACTCCCCACCTTCTCGCTGGTTTGATGACAGCTCAGCAGAGCAGAAGGCTGTATATTTGTTACACACTGGCTGGCACGTTATATCTCTGGCTAAAGGCTAAAGAATTTTTAGGTCCCTGCTCTGGGTCATAGTCACTAATCCCTGTGTGCAACAAGGAAGCATGGCTAACCCGGGGATCCTGAAATAGTAGCCAGAGTGTCATCAGAAGAGCATCAGTATCTGAAGTCAAGCTGAGACACCAAGTCCTCTCAGAACCCTTGTTCTTAGAGAGGTTCAAAGCAGCATTTACATGACTATCCCAGAGCATCCTTGAGGCATCTTGTGTTGGAGCAGCCAGTGCCTCCCTGCTCAGTCATCCCTACATTGCCAAAGCCCTGGCTGGACCTGAGACTGTGAGAATACACGCTCATGACAACCTTATGTGATACTCCCTAAATCCTGAGTGTCTTTATTCAAACACCCACTCTCCAGATCTTAGCTGCTTATCATCTCAATATCCCAAGTGTAACTGTGCCTGGATTCTCCCATGTGGAGGTCTTTGTGTCCATCGTAGTTTTACCTCCTTTTTTTTTCAATAATTTTTGGTTGTGAAGAAATTTCCATCCTTTTTAACTTTTTTTCTTTCTTTTGTTTTTTCATGGGAAGATTCACCCCAAGCTAACATCTGTTGCCAACTTCATCCTTTTTCCTTCTTTTGCCTTCCCAAACCCGAGTACATAGTTGTGTATAGCTGCAAATTCTGGTTCTTTTATGTGAGCCACCACCATAGCATGGCTACTGATAGACAAGTGGTGTATTTTGGCACCTGGGAACTGAACCCAGGCCACTGTAGCAGAGCACACCGAACTTTAACTGTCAGGCCATCAGGGCTGGCTCATGCCTTTTGTTTCAAAAATTTAGAAACAAACAACTGTTCTGATTGGCTCATACAGGATCTCTATTTTTTTTGTTTCTGATTAACTCCTCACCCTTACCCTTAACTGTAGCTTTGACTACAAGTAGCTACATAATTCTTAAAAAAATCACAGGTTGATGAGTTATATAAGGCAAATAAGAAAATTCCAGTTTTCTGAAAATTTTGAAACAGCTCCATAAAATAAACCCCCAAATAATACATTTACTAGCACTAGAAGAATTGTTTTTAGTGACCTTGTTTTGACCTCTAGTGCTCTGGAAATCTGAAAGAGTGTTTTGTTTATCACAATAATTGGAGTCACTCCTGGAATTTAATGCACAAAGGTCGGGGATACTATCTGTCCGGAAGTGCACAATTGAAGAATTGCCCTGTATTCTGCAAGACTTTCAGATATCCCACAGGACATATTAGAGATGAAATACCTGTTTATAATTTCCTAAATCTATAGCATAACTCTGTCTTAAAATTTATTTTTGCATAGCTTTAATATATATCGACTATTCTAGGAAGGCAACTACTCTGTAAGTAGAAAAAGAACTGTAGTTTCTTTGGATTTTTACCGAGAGTTGATTGCCACTTTGTAAAACCACAGGATCCAAGGAAATGCCATTTATGAAATTTAAGTTGCAATACAGTACACCTATATCAGACTGCATCTGCAGCAATCACATTCATGGTGATTCTACAGATGGGTGAAAACACCTGACCCCTTCATTGACTCTCCCACTGAAGTCAGGTCCAAGCATTTGCATCTTGGAAATATATATTTCCTTTGCCTAAAAGGAAACTCACAAGACCAACTATAGATGTATCTCTAATTACTGTTTATTTCATTTGTGTCAAGTTTTTTTTTTATTATCATGTAGTTGCCAGAAGGCAAAAGGTCTATTTCTTGGAACTCCATGAGTGTAGGATGCTCATGAAACTTTGATCAGAAAACGTAACTCTCTCTACTTGGTCCAATGTCTACTGTATTCTTTGCCACTCTGACTCTTGTAGTCAGGTTTCATCACTTTTCTCTTGTGTTTTACTGCTCCTTCCTCAAGGTTTAAGTGACAAATTTTCTGGAACTTAATTTAACTCTTTGTATGTCTACTAGTTAAGCTTGATACAATCCCCCTCCTCCTAAAGTGTCCTCCTCCCAATCAGTAGATAATTCTTGCTCTTAGATGATAATTTCATCCAAATCAAAATAAAATGCTCTCCTTTTTCTTCAATGGGATGGATATATTGACACAAAGACTCAAAGTTCTGGTCCTTATAGCAAACATGTTCCTATAGTAGAAATGCTTACATTGGACATGATAGCCATTAAAACCAGTGAACTACCTTCCTTTTCCCTGACTCAATTGGTTCTTAGTTACTTGCCGTACTTGGCTTTCTATATAGAACTTCCTTCAGAGGTGAAACTGAATTGATCAACATGCATAAGTCTCCTGTACTCTTTGCTCTTATATTAATCATTACAAATCAATATATTGACATTCTTATTTCTATGTAAATCTTTGAGTTTAGTTGCCCTATTCTATTCCCTAAATCCAATTAATTCTGGGTATGCTAGCAAAATAAAACTCATGAATCAGCAAAATCGAGAACCAGACATAGATCAAGTATTCACCTTCAAAACTATGTAAACAACTAACTTCCAAAGGAAGGATATTAAATTACGTAAAGACAATATGCTGTAATAGAGGAAACTTAAAACACAAAATGTAGAGTAAGAAATACCTGGAACCCAATCCGTGCTTAGACATTTATTACTTTGTGACATTGAAGAATCAAGTGTTTTGAGATAGTCTCCAAGACTTATTTTAAATGCTTAACACATACGTTAACTTGGTATTTGCTGTTTTAAATTCTTAGATGGCACATGCCCTCTTGTTTGCACTAATAAGAATGGGCTTTGTTATAAAGAAAATGGCTCTGGTTCTTAGAACTAAGGGACCATCTAAGTAAAAGATATATAACAAGGGCTTATTCTTTGGGTGTTATTCCACCAGCTCCCATCCTCTCCTGGGATGACAACTACTGTTATGATGGAGAAAACCAATCCTAGACTGGTTTCCTTACATTTGAAGTACAGACAATAGCTGACTTCAAACCACTCCCTCCTTGCTTTTTCGCAATTAGATTAGTAGTTGTATGACATGCTAGGACTTCTCCTTGAATATGGTGCCCACAGGACATTTTTGAGTAGCAGCCACTAACCTCCTCCAGTTCAGCAGAAACTATAAAAGTGATGCTTTTGGACAGATCCTCTATAAGTACAGGGGTCACTAGAGCTGGGGAATAGCGCTTTATGTTTTAGCTGACAGCTAAATTCCTTCTTTGCTTTCATGGTGAGCACTCCACAGGCCTGATGCTGGACCCTGAATGGCCCAACAAGAAGACAATGCCCGGTGACTCTCAAGCCTACCAAGCCAGGATAAATCTCTGCTTGAAACATATGTTATAGTTTTAGTTAAAAATAATAATGCACTTCTTGTTTAACCAATAGAGGGGTAGAATTGTTGAACTTACTTTTGGCAAAACCATAGATCTTGGGGTTGAAAAGATTGATCAAACACTGCTAACACTTTTGGTGCTATAAGTCTCACAGGAATCCCTTTAAGACTCATCAGTTAAAACATGTGTAATATTATCTACCTAACAGTGAAAAGTTAGACATGAAACATATAAGGGAATTTGCATATAATAGGAATTTAAGACATGATAGTTTTAAAACTCATTATTATAAATCAGAACTGGCCAGGACTTTCCACCCCAGTAGAGGGAAAAACTGTGATTCACCCCAAGAGACACATGCTTATGAATAACACTCATTTTTTGACACATTTTCATTTCTGGAAATTTTCGAAGACTATTCACATAAGGCAAATAATGTTTCTTGTAAATTGTAATAATTTTCTACATTCAGAAATGTAAGCATCCAGCCTCATCTGCCAGAGTTTAATAAAACTTCCAAAGAATTCATGATAAATGAGTCTCTATATTCGAACTGAGTTAAATAGAACTCACGATATTCTCTGCTAGTACTGTTGTCACTCTAGTGAATGCGGTTAACAGGTTTGAGAGACTATGAGGATGTAGGAGGGAATATGTACTCGGAACTATCTGGCTTTAAGAATTGTGTGGACTAGGAGGCATTCACAAAAAAGTCTGTGAATGTTGCATATTTCACTCAACTAGATCTTCGTGTTTCATGACCGTCAGCATGTAAAGGGAAAACAACAACAACAACAAAAGCTCTAGTAACAAATCCTAAGCATATGTATACCAAATCCATGCAGAGAAATAGATGTTTGTTGTTTAACTGCAATTATTTTAGGATATGCTGTTACTGGAAATACGGAGGAAAAAATCCTGTAGTGGGCAGTCCCCGAGGAAACAGCGCTACGCTCCAGCCAAAACTGTAATATGATGCCCATAAATCTGTGAAACCTTTATACTGTGTTACATTTAAAGGTGAAGAACCTTAAAAGAAAAAAATAATGCCCTTGAAGAAAGCATTTCAAGATAAGACATTGTCTTTTGGTGAGAAACAGAATATAAGGGAACTCATCTGACAGTCACACACTGCTTATTTTTTAAAAAGAGAAAAAAAATAGAAATAAACTAGTCTCTTTACCCACCATATCAATTCATAATGGGAGTTCTTGTTTTCAGCAATGTTGAAAATATGACAGCCTGACATGCATAATGAAAGACAGCCCAAACTATGAAGGGATAGAACAGATTAAGGAGACAAGGGGAAGGAAATCGCATATTTTGTTGTCCAGGAGAAAGTACAAAGTCTGAATAAGAGCCATCCAAATGAATAAATATTATGAGAGAAAATCTAATGAGGTGCAAGTATAAGAAATCAAGTAAGGAAACACATTTGGAGATGCATAGCTCTTTGAAATTTTAAGTATCAAATAATTATCAGAAGTGTAAAAACGTAAAAATTATTTGAGCTGTCCTTTCAGAAACATTACATGAAATAATCGTGATATGCTAGTGTCGTAAAATAAGCTAATCACCTGTTAGAATTTTTGTTTTAATAGACTTTATTTTTTTTTAAGATTTTTTATTTTTTTCCTCTTTCTTCCCAAAGCCTCCCAGTACATAGTTGTATATTCTTCGTTGTGGGTCCTTCTAGTTGTGGCATGTGGGACGTCGCCTCAGCGTGGTTTGATGAGCAGTGCTATGTCTGCGCCCAGGATTCGAGCCAACAAAACACTGGGCCGCCTGCAGCGAAGCGCGCGAACTTAACCATTCAGCAACGGGGCCAGCCCCTAGACTTTATTTTTTATAGCAGTTCTAGGTTCACAGAAAAATTGAGCGGAAGGTACAGAGATTTCTAAATATGCATATGCGAGGGTGTAGTAATCACTACTGAAAGGAAAATAACAAGTGTCCACAAAACTTGGAAATAAGAGAAGCCCACTAATAGATGGGATTAGTCATCTGTATGAAATAACACAAGAGATTTTCTGAAGACACATCACAGAGAAGTCTATGAAAATGCAAACAGGATAATAACCAAAGCATAATCTGATCACAACTAGGGATCCTGGAAAAAATTCCCTTCACTTTTCAGCCTTTCCTCAGACGAAGTATAGGATATACTCTTCATGAAATCTAGAAAAAGAGAGTACCATGAAACAAGAGTCGATGAATCTTCCTCTGATACAGACTGGGAGTGGAAGCCCGAACTGGGCTGGTTTGGAGGCCCAAACGAGCATATGATGACTGAACACAGCTGTCGAAACCATTATGGTCTTCCGAATAATGTCTTCCTTTGGTTCCAGATTTAGTATATACACTTCTGGCTATAATTGATTTCTTCTGTAGACTGGGAGAGAATAAACCGACCATTCCATGTACATTTCCAGCCTACTTGCATTCATTTTTTTCATTATATGTTCATTATTTGCATTCTGGTTAAAAAGGAAGCAATTTTTTTTTCACCCAAATTCTAAGTGAATACTGTCTGTAGTCATAATAACATTAGACTTTATATACGCATTTGAAAAATGTTTTTAATTAAAGAATAAGTTATTTTTTATTATCTGTCATTGACAAAGTATTGTTAGCCTGGCTAGTCTCTGAAATTTCTTTGTTTTAACCAAATACTTGAAGGTGGTCTAAGATAAAGTGAGTGCTGAAACTGTACATCTGCCATTCCAAAGCAGTCACTGTAAGGAATATGAAGATGAAGGTGACATTTTTTGACATCTATACATTTATAACTATGTGAAAAGTTAAAAAACAATGTTTCTTTTATAAGAATTTAACGTAGCAACAATAGTGCAAGAAGTGCATGATTACAGGATTAACTGTGTAAGTGGTGTAAGATGTAAAGTAAGATTTAAGTCTTCAGACTGAACTTGGAGAGGTCAAGAGGAGACAAAAAATTATTTTTAAAGTATAAAAGGCATTATGGTTTCTACTTTCATCGTGGAGAGCTGGAAAAAGTATCATATTCACTCATAACAACAACAAGAAATGGCGAATTGCAAGTTCCCAACTTTTCTTGAATGTATCAGAAAGCTGAGGTTGCAAGGTAATAAACTAGCTCATCAGGAAGGACAAGCACGTATGGAAAGAGAGAGATCAGAAGCACCTGTTTGTCTGGAGTATGGGTTGCTGAGAGTCTGGTTGATGAGATGAGTGGAGCCTCTGGGCAACGCAGATATAGGGAAGGTTTGCAGGCACGTAAAGGCTCTTCTTACTGGGTCTCACTGAATGAACTCTGAGAAAGGCTCCGTCGTGGCGCAGGCTGGGGCCAGGAGAACAGCGACAGTTGTAGAGAGGCACAAAGACCAGCTCAAATCTTCCTCTTCTGTCTCCCCTAAGAACTCAGGCATTAAACGTCAGGGGAAAGGGCAACAAAAGCTGTCATCTTTAGGGCACTGCTGTAAATCCATTGGCATGAGAAAGAAAGAGAAAAGCAAAACACTCTCTGGCTGAGGGACAGGAACAGGAGTAAGCCCAGAGTTGGTAGAGAACAGAAACACTAAGAAGCCACACTCCCAAGCCAGGGACACAGTGCCCCAACCAACCTAATAAACATCAAGTAACAAGTGACAGTGAAGTATTGCTGGGAAAGTTGTAAAAACAGAGAGAAACAACCTTGGCACAGCACACAGGGGAGACCTAAAGGTAAGAGTGGAGGAGGTATTAGGAAAAACCCTCTGGCAGTCCATGATGAGCCATACCAGAGCCTGAGGCAAAAGGAAAAATGTCTGTCCCTATACGCACTCATCAAAATATCCTCTTATATTTTGAACCAAGTGAAAAAATTGGATAAAAGTTCTACAATAAATACACGTGACTGTTTCTAAAGTTCCCCAGTGAGTTTGCACACCATGATCAATGTCCATTAACCCCTGTAGCAAGGGAGGCAACGCCTGGGAACCTCAGGCTGATGATCCCATTGGGAATAGCATAAGGTCATAAAACAAACAATAACAACAACCTGTCTTTATTTTAAAGTTTGATATTTGTTTGTTATGGATTTTTTTCATTAATTTTTTTAGAATATTAAATTAAAATGTTATTTATCATGATGACTGAGTTTTTAGCATCCCTTTAAATTTAGCGCCTGAGGCAAGTGCCTCACTTTTCTCACCCTAATCCCCAAATGCAAAACCCTATATTAGAATGTTTACAGAGGTTTTATTCATAATTATCAAAAACTGGAAACAATCCAAATGTCCTTAAACCTGGGAGTGGGTAAACAAATTGTGGTACATCCACACAATGGAATATTACTCAGCAATAAAAGAAAACAAACATCAGATTTGCAACAACATAGATGGCTCATGAATGCATTGTGCTAAATGAAAGAATCCAGACCCCAAAGGCTGTGTATTGTATGATTCTATTTATATCATATCCTGGAGACAAAACTATGGTACAGGGAGTAGATCAGTAGTTGCCAGAAGTGGGGGTTAGGAGGAAGGATTGACTACAAAGCAACAGTACAAAGTCAATTTGGGGAGTAATGAAAATTTTCTTTATTGTCTATGGTGGCGCATACACAGCTCTATGCATTTGACAAAACCTGTAGACTGTACACTACAAAGAGATACTTTCATTGTACGTAAATTTAAAAATAAATTTTAAAAGAATGAAAATTATTTTTATATTAAAAATAACATCTATGATCAGCTGGGGATTTACTCAGAGCTCAAAGCCATAAGGCAAATCCAAGAAAATTTATGGAAGAGAATGAATACAGTTTAACACGGCATTTTTGGTTTTTTAGTTTTTTCTTTTGAGGAAGATTAGCCCTGAGCTAACATCTGCTGCCAATCCTCCTCTTTTTGCTGAGGAAGACTGGCCCTGAGCCCATCTTCCTCTACTTTATATGTGAGATGCCTGTCACAGCATGGCTTGACAAGCAGTGTGAACGTCCACACCCGGGATCTGAACCGGCGAACCCCGGGCCCCCAAAGCAGAACATGTGGACTTAACCACTGCACCAACGGGCTGGCCTCCAGTTTAACACATGTATTTTATCCTGTAAACAATGAACTAAAGGCAGCATATTTATTTCTTGGGTCATACCCTTATTCTTTAGGTATTTATAAAATATTTCTGAAGAGAAGAATGAGGTCAGTGGAGACAAGATTCTAGAAAATGTGTTTGATATCAACCAAAAAAATAAAGAACACATGACATTGAATAGTAGCATTTAGTATTTCTAGCAAATGTTGGAAGAAATAAAACCATAAACTATCTAAAGGGTAAATAAGTCATGGGAATAGCCCGCTTTTATAAAGAAAATCTCAGGGTTAATAACCTTGAAAATTCTCTAAAGGAACTATGTGTTTACTAATTTTTTTTAAAAGCAGCATGTGGCATGTTTGTGGCTTGTTAAAATATTTCACACAGACTCTTAGAAAATTTGCCTGTAAATGTTGTTCACAATAATATAAATACAAACACTTATGGTCACTATTACAGTGTAGGTACTTTTCAAACAAATTACCCACACTTCATAACTTTATACCTTTTATTTCATAAAAAATAGTAAAACATCATAGAAAGATGTGGTGAGAGTGTTTGTCTCCCATGTCCAAAAAAGGTAATGGAAAAATACTTCAGGTAGCAAAATAGTAAGAGATAATATTGAAAGTGAAATTACTTAAGAAATGCGTATAAGATCAGAAAAGTTTAACAGTACTCTGATTAGAAATATGGATGAAATAGCAGTCCATCTTAAAGCAAAATCTATACATATCTCTCTCTCTGCATATATGTGTGTGTACATATACGTATAGATATATAAAATATATATATATATAAATTGTTAACATAAACATCAAAAGAATTTCTTACTGGTTAATAGGTAATTTTATTTAAAATTTTTCACTCAATATTTTTAACATTTTTTCTAAAACATGTAATATCTATGTTACTTAAAACAACAAAAAATAAACTCTGATAATGTTGCCCTTTCTTAAGAGTAGCTCCTATTTAGTTTGAAAATTTTTATTTAACAATATTCTAATTTTATTTTTAAAAGGCTGTATTTTTCTACTTGTTGAGATTTACCAAAAAACTGACATAGTGCTAAATATTTTTATTAGTCTTATGGTTTACAAAGCTCTTATATGTATATGTTTTCATTCAATTCTCACAACAGTTCTGTAGATTAAGTATTAGTTTCCTCGTTTATAAATTGGAATAATGAGACCAAGGAAGTTAAATTTCTTTTGCTTTTCATGTTTAGTATATGGTAAAATGAGATTTAAAATAAAGGTTTTTCCAACACCAAATCCAGGGTTCAATATAGTTTTATTTTATTTGGTTTCTTCTACTCTGTCGTGTATTTAAAAGAAAAGAACACTCATTGACAAAGTCCTATGAAAGCTGCTCTTTGGAGAGTAAGTTTAGTCCTACTATTATGGCTAAGGGCCTTAGAGATTTGAAAGTGTGCTTATTCGTATAAAAAGCATTGTCTATGTAGAAAATCCCAGTGATTCCACAAAAATACTTCTAGAAATAAAAAGTAAGTTTAGCAAGATCACTGTATACCAGGTCAAAATACAATAATCATATTACCTACTATTACAGCTTGACAATGTCGGGGTTCTACTAACCATTTGTTGTTTGACATGGTCTGTCAACTTTGCCTTATCAGAATGCAATCCTCTCCCAGGTTTTGGACATCTCTCAGAATTGTTCAATTTAGGTTTCCCAGTTGTTCTCCCAGCCTTCTAAACGTTCAGCTTAGTATTCAGCTAATAAACTCAAAGTAACCCATGAAGCTTCCTGGAGCACTCTTCTGCATAGCTTCCTCCCTTTGGAAACTCTGCGCATTTTTCTGGCCATTTCAGCCACCCTAAACTTCTATCTCAGTCCCCACAACTCATCAAGATCTCTGGGCTCTGCTTAAGCTCTCCCAATCTGAAATGTCATTCAGTAAATGCTTCAAGATAGAAAGCCGAGATGATTGTATAGCTCATCTCATTTTTCCCCCTTCTCGTAGGGATTATGATTATCTACTTCTTGTAGTCCAGTGTTTGAAAGCAGTTATTTCTTATTTTGTCTTGTTTTCTAGTGTTTATGGCATGAGGGAAAATCCAATCCTGATTTCTTCATCAGAGCCAGAAGCAAAAGTGTAAACTTTAAGTATCATATTAAAGTAAAGAGATCAATTATACTATAGTGCAATATTTACATTAATTGTAAAACACAATATAAGATTTCGGAGACATTTAACAGCCATGGTTTTATTGTTTATTCTCCATTCGTATTTGAGCTGCTGGAAGGGAAAGTTTGAAATACTGATTATGCTGATTAGTTTAGCCTATGGCCTTCTAAGCAAGGAAATGAAAAAGTGGTACACAGATATGCAGGGTGTTTTAGAAATCTTTTTATCTTGAGATAGTTTCAAATGTACAGAAATGACACAAGGATAGTACAAAGAACATCTGTTTGTCTGTATTAGTTTTTATGCTGGGTAACCAATTACTGCAAATGTAGCAGCTTAAAACAACATATGTATTATCTTACGATTTGTGTGAGTCAGGAGTCCAGGCATAGCTCAGCTGGGTCTTCTGCTCAGGGTCTCTCGATCAAGAAGGCAGTCAGATGGTGTTCCTTTCTGGCATTGGGATCATCTTCTAACCTCACATGGTTGTGGACAGAATTCAATTTCTTGGAGCCACAGAACTGAGCTCCTGTTTTCTTGATGGCTGTCAGCTGAAGGCCACTCTCAGTTCCAAGGGGTCACTCGCCATTCCTTGCTAGCTGGTCTTCTCACAGACCCTCTCAGAGTGTGGCAGCTTACTGCTTCAAAGCCAGCAGAAGGGTGTCTCTGACATCTAGACTCTCTTTTAAAGGCTCTCTTGTTTAGGTCAGACCCACTCAGGATAACCCCCTTTTGATTAACTTAAAGGCAACTGACGGGATCTTAATTGCATCTGCAACATGGCTTCACCTTTGTCGGATAATCTAATCACAGACTGACATCCTCGTAGTCGAAGGTCCCACCTACACTCAAGGAGAGGGGCTGATAGGAACATGTACAACAGGGGGTGGGAATCCTGAGAGTCATTTTAGCATCTACCTATCACAGTACGCTTTACACAGTTGCCCCATTTTAACATTTTGCCACGATTATACTTGCTTTCATTCTCTGTGTGTATGTATGCATATGTCTATTTGCATGTGTGAGTAGATAAATACCATGTGAGAGAGTATGTTGCATATATCTTGTCTCTTTACCACATAAAACTTTAGTGTATATTGACTAAGAGCAATAACATTCTCTTACATACCTATCGTACACTTTACGAACACAAGAAATTTAACATTGATATGATACTTTATATAATCTACAATTCATATTCCAATTCTATCAGGTGCCTCAATCACATCTTTCCTAACAATTTTTGCAGTAAAAATTTACTCCAGAATTATGTATTGCATTTCGCTGTCATGTCTCTTTAGTTTCACGTGCATAAAACAGTTCCTCAGCCTTTCTTTGTCTTGCGAGCCCTTATTTTTGAAGAATACAGGGCAGCTCTTCTCTAGAACAGGGCTTAACAAACTACATCCTATAAGCTAAATTCAGCCCTTGACCTGTTTTTGGACAGCCCTAGAACTAATAATAGTTTCTATATTTTTAAAGGGTTTTAAAACAAAACACAGAAAATGTGCTAAAAACCATATGTGAGCCCCCAAACCTAAAATATGTTTTATTTGGCCCTTTATCAAACAGTTGGCACATATCTGTTCTAGAATATATCTCACTTTGGATTTCTTTGGTTTCCTTATGATATGATCATATTTAGGTGATGCATTGTTTGGAAAACTATATAGTTGATATTCTTTTCAATGGATCACATCTGCTTGCCTCTTATTGGTGCTGTTCATTTTGATCTCATGGTTAATCTGGTTTCTTCACTCTATAGTTAGTATTTTTTCTTTGTGTAATTAATAAGTAACTTGTGGGAAAACATTCAAAGGCTGTGTAAATATTAGCAAAACTTTCCCTTAGACATAACAGCTATTGAAGATTCCTACGTGAATCAACTTTTACTACGATAGTTATAAAATGGTGATTTTCTTACTCCATCATTCTGTCTACATTTATTAGTTGGCATTCTATCTATACGGAAGCACTTTCTTCTCCCATAAATAAATATTTATTTATTTACTTACTTAGCTATTTGCTTATCTATTGTTAATATAGATTTACAATTCTCATTTTAGCGAATTGGCTCTAGTCTATGATTGCCCTTATTTATTTTGATGTTCAAATTTTCCCAAACTTTTCAAGTGAGTTCCCCTTCAAGTGGGCTCCTGTCTAATTTTGGAGAAAAAACAAATTACAGGAGAATGATTTTCATGTGAACATAATAATTAAATCCTTTATGTGAATCAAAACATATTTTATATTTGGGATACTTTTTGTCCCTTACAATTAGACATTATAGTAAGAAATCACATATTTCATTAAAAGGACACATAAAATCTCCCAGGTAAGAGAGAGCAAAATTACAGAAAATTGCAAGAGAAAATCTGGAGTAAACACAACAAATCAAATAAGTTAAGGTATCAAAACTTCTCTTACTGTTACCCTGAAGTTACTACAACCAACCGATGTCCTCTATTAGTGTCAAAAGGAAGGTTCAAAATGTAGATAAAGAAAATAATGGCAACAATGGAAAGATTGTGGCTTTAGGAGTCAGTCATGACTTTGAACCTGCTTTGCCACTTACATTTGTTTGTGACTTTTGGCTATTTATTTAGCCTCCTTGAGTCTCAAGTTCATCATGTTTGACATGTACATTTAGTATAAGGATTAAATGAGATGATGAACCTTAAGGGCCTGTCAGAAGACACTGAATGAATTATGCCACTGTCGATAGCTGCTTATATGCTGCTTACTCAGAAAATGTGACTTTGTAGCTTTAATTTAAAAAACAATAATAGAACAAGTAATTGACAGGATCCTATGCTTAAATAAAAATCTTTATTATACTCATATAGCCAGTTCATTTTTTACTCCAATCAAGACTTCCAATGCAAACTCAAAACTGACGTTTGTGTACTAATATCAAGAAGTGTGACTAAATCTGTGAGTGAACAGCTGATCCCATAGTAAGCACTAAGATGTTAAATGCTGGAAAAGTGTTTCCAACTGCTGCGGATGTTCTCAGATCAAATACTATCTCTATGAAAAATAGGGTGAAATAGTCAAAAGTGAGGCAAAAAGAAAAGCTAATGAATTTGCATTATAATTTAGGAATCAAGAAGTTATGTGAGACTCTGATAATGGTAAGTATCAGAGAAAAATCTGCCTATTTGGACTTTACGAATATTGGTATTAAAAAAGGCAATACAAGAATTACTACAAAGAAAGAATATTTGTGACATCAGAATGAATGTCACACCATCTCTCACTGAAGCAGTCTCACTCAAATACAAGGAAGCAATTTCCAATTTCGTAAAAAGAAGAAAAGCAAAACTTGATTGTCGCAATGTTAATTAAAATACCACAGTGTTAAGAAAATGATCATTATTTTGATTGAAATCTTACTACTGCTTCACACCATTTTCATGAATATAAAAATTTAATCTCAGTATCGTAGCAAGATAATTAAAACATCTGTCAGTCAAAATTTGCTTAAACGTGATGCCTCAAAAAGCTCAATAATATTTGTCTTGCTGACATACAGATATTGTCCTAAAAGATCTTGCCAACTGCGTATCAGTTGTAATGACCTAACCAACAACCACATTATTTGGTGACAGCAGACAGGAAAATTGTATGAATTATGGCATAAGTAAAAAGATAATATTTTCAAAGGAGTTGCATCACTTCTGCTTTAAAACAACATCAATGTGCCACTTTACAAGGAGTTAGCTGTGAGCCTTCCTAGGAGGGAGGACTGAAGCAGAACATCTACCCAGGGAAAAGTGGCTCCCAAGGGCAGCGCAGGCACATTGAAAGTTATGTTGATTGCTTTACCCACGAATATTCATAGACCTTCTAAGATGTCCAAGCTCTGGCTAAAAAAATTCATTGGGCGCATTTAGTAGATGAATTAAGGTACTTTACAAAGGGTTTATGATGTAATGGGGGAGAGAAAAACTTTTTCTCTAAATGAATATTCATTTCTCTAAGATTTTTAAAGCTCCGAACTAAAATTTAGCTAATTTCTCCAAAATTTAGCTTTGGTTTGATGTAATGACAAATGAAATCAGGCTGACTCATCTTTCATAATGCTTCTCCATCTGTGCTTTTGCTTTAAACCTGACTGCCTGTAGCTGGAGCTCATACCTGGATGCCTGCATCCTGGGAGATAAACTTGGCAGTCATTAGCACATGGATTTTGAAGACACAGACACAGATGAATCATTTAAGGTGGAAATATAATGCAAGGAGAGAAGCTGACCCAGAGATGAACCCCAAAGACTGCCAACATTTCTGTTAGAGAAGATGCTGTTAGCAAAGGAACCTGCAAAGGAGTAGCCGAAAAGGTAGGTAGAAAGCAAGGGCATACGTGGAAAACGGACTTAAATATCAAACAATTTTGAGAAATATCCATATGATTTGGTAACATAGAGATCTTTGTAAATTTGCAAGAACAGTTTTGGTGACGTGTTGAAGACATGAACCAGATAAGTGTTTGAAAAGTGAAATCCTTGTGAGAAAATTAAGAATGGGTATGTGCACAGCTTTTTTCAGAGGATATCATGAGAGGTCCAAGCAGGTGGAAGTAGGATGTCAGAGACCTTAGAATGTGTTTCAATCATGAGGGAAAGTTAGAGTACAGAGAAGATTGAAGATTTGGTGTAGGGAAGAGATGACACGCCGAATATCTAAGAGTGCATCATCAGTTGGGCTACGGAGCATGTATGAAAGGATTCGCCTTCTGATAGGGTGGACATGGCATCGATTACAACAGCAGGAAAGAAAGAATATGTATAGATGCAGGTAAATTTGTAGATTTAAGAAAGGTTTTTGAATTGACAATCCCCTTGCTCAATCAATACTTTTAATGAGTCACTTCAAAGTCTTCAAACAGAGACTCAAAAGACTCCGATATGGATGCAATTTTTTTTAACATTATACAGTGCATCTTTATAAAAATATACCAATCTTGCTGGAGAAATGTTTCATATCCCCAAAAGTACTAACGGTGTAGTATTCTTCTCATTTCTTCTCATTTCTTTTGACTGTTTTCTCTTATCTGAATTGCATCTATTTTTTTTTTTTTTAATAGATTGGCACCTAGGCTAACAACTGTTGCCAATCTTTTTTTTTTTTTTTCCTGCTTTATCTCCCCAAACCCGCCCTGTACACAGTTGTATATCTTAGTTGCAGGTCCTTCTAGTTGTGGGATGTGGGACGCCGCCTCCACGTAGCCTGACGAGCGGTGCCATGTCTGCGCCCAGGATCCAAACCCTGGGCCGCCGCAGCAGAGTGCGCGAACTTAACCACTCGGCCACGGAGCCGGCCCCTGAATTGCACCTATTTTTCAGGCCTAATGTAAATGCTTCCCCCTCAATAAAATCTTTCTACTTGTGCAGAAGTCTTTGCCTATTTTGAACCTGCCAAGCACTCATTGATTGTACCGAGAGGAGTTTATACTCTACAGGTCATGGTGAGCAGAGGTTCGATGTTTCTCATTTAATTAAAAAATTACACTATTCGTTTAGAGCATGGAGGTAGGAAGCCAGAAAGACTGGCTTCTTAAAGAGCTAGAGGTAAACTGGAATCTATTGCCATGTTCCAGAAAGGAGGAAAATTCTGCTTGAACTAAGGCAAGGAGAATGGTAGAAGCGGCTGGACCTGAGAAACGTTCAGAAAGTTTATTCAACTGTGTGATATTTGTTAAAAATTGACTGCAGGGCACATGAGAGAGAGAGTGAAGATGACTCTCAGGTTTCTGGTTTGTAATTTGGATAGCTAGTATTATGCACCAATCTGTACTATATGAAGTGGAGTTAGGGAAGATAATGAGTTTGGTTTGGCCATGGTAACTTGGGCTCCCTATTGGTCTCTGTCCAGGAAGGCCCTGGCATTAGAGGCTTAGAGTTGAGGAGAAATCCAGGCTGAGGATATGGACTTGAGAAGTATTATCATCTACCATTAAACTAATTTACATCTGTACATGTGGATATGCTCACCCAAGAAGAGAGTGTAAAATGAATGGGGAGCTGAAGAAAGAATAAAGGCACAGAAAAAATAAAAAGGAATCCTTGAAGGAGACTATGAATAATAACTCAAAGATGTGGGAGGAGAGTGAGGAATAATGTCAGGATACCAAGAGAAAAGACAATCTAGAGAAGAATATAATCATCAACATTGTCAATTATTACGCAAATAAGGACAAAGCACAGTTTGTAGATTATTGCTTTAACAAGAGTAATTTCAGTGGAGAGTTGAGCGTAGACATCAAGTTGCCACGGGATAGCCATGATTTGGAGATCCAATATATATTTGTTATCAATTTATTGCCTCTCAGCTCCAAGTACACCTTTCAACATATGCTCTGTGATAAACAACAGAATTTCTTTAAATATGCCTCCTTTAAAGTGAGAATGATGCTAAGCTTTCTCAGTAGAGGACGTTGGAGGGACTTTGAAAAAGGAAAGGGCTCTCCTACCATTTTTTTCAAGATCCACAGGTGGGCTATGTGAGGACAGTCAGTGAAACCAGCCCCAGCCATGGGTCCAAAACCTGGTCCCTCCGAGACCTTGTAGCCTCAGCCCAGGGATAACCTTTCTGTAACCCACTCTACTCAGAAACCAGAGTCCTGTGGTCTCTGAGGGCCTCCTACTATCACCGGCTCTGGAACTTTCACTCCTCATCTATGCCACCAGTTGCTGATCACCTGTTCCCCTCCTGCATTCTGAAGATTGAGTGTATTAGTTTTCTATTGCAACTGTAATGAATTACCACAAACGTAGTGGCTTAAAACACAAATTTATTATCTTAAAGTTCTGCAGGTTAGAAATCCAACACATCTCACTGGACTGAAATCAGGGTGTCGAGAGGGCAGACTCCTTCTGGAGGCTCTAGATGAGAATCTGTTTCTTTGCCTTTTCAGCTTTTAGCAGCTGTCCACACTCCTTGGCTCATGGCTCCTTTCTCCATCTTCAAAGTCAGCAATGTTGCATCTCTCTGACATTCTTCTGTAGCCACATCTCTCTCTGACTACACGTGAGAAAGGTTTTCCACTCTTAAGGGCCTAAGTGACCATATTGGGCCCACCCAATCCAGGGCAATCTCTACATTTCAAGGTCGTTAATTCAATCACATCTTTAAAGTTCCTTTTACCACATATGGTAACATATTCACAGGTTCTGGGAATCAGGATGTAGACATATTTGAGGGGTCATTATTCTGCCCACCACAGTGCCTTATTGCCATCCCAGCAATTGCAGACCAACCCTGGCCTGCCTAAACCAGCAAACTTCTCTACTATCTGAGGGGCTAAACCACACCTCCTCCCATGAGGTCTGAACCCCTTTCAAATTGTCTTTTCTTGGGTATTCTCCCTCAGTCCTAGGGTACCATATAGAGTTTTCTTTTATCTTACTATTTTATCATAGTACTTCTTTATATTACACTTCCCCTGTTTAACCTACTGTGTCCTCATTGCACCTGGGCATCTATAGCTTATCTGAATATATTTTCAAAAAAGTAATCTATATATGGAAAGAAATCACCAAAACTATAACAGGAGGTAGGGAAGAAGAATCAAGGGTATTAATTTTAGTTTAGTTTGCTTTGGCTTAGGGAAAAAAGAATTAACATTCTAGTAAGTTGAAGGAAATAGTCAATACATAAATAGGATGAAGGTACTAGAAAGAGAACTACTGCCTTGAAGATGAGAGAGGCTAGAATCTATTTTAGAAATTGAAAACACTGGCTATCAACTATGGGAAGCTTTTTGAAAATTCTAACTTTCAGGCCCTCTTCTCACTCTGATTTACTTAGTCTTGATTTAACTGGAGACTCTGATGTAATTGGTCTTGGGTGAAACCTAAGCATCAGTTTCCTTGATGGCTAGCAGTAGGAAGGAAAGAATGGGGTAGCTACAGGCAAGTGTGTAGACAGGGCTAAAATGTTAGTAAGTTCCCCTCTTACTATCTCAATTGTCTCTGAGTAATTGGAGGCAATATCATCTGTTGACAGAGAGGCTGAAGTTGTGAAAGGGGCTTTGGACATTTGCTGACACCCGCTAAGACACTCACTATGTACATAACTCGGTGTTTAATAACATGGATTCAAAGAAGCATGAAACATGCTTCCTGGCCACTCAAGCAACTTGCTCTTTAGCTGGGAAACTGGACAAAATAATAAATATATGAATAGTAATACCAAGTAGAATGTGTTCAGTTTGTAAGAAATCACAGAGACGATGGAGCTTAGAGAGGATAAAGAACTTCAGCTGTACGATAGGCAAAGATTTCAAGATGTGGAGCTTAAGATGTGGGCCTTGAGGGAAACAGAGAAAGGATGGAGGCAAACATTCTTGATACTGAGATGGACATGCACCCCTCTTCAGAGTTTCTGAGTGGATTAGCCTAGCTAGAGTAGAAGATTTTAAAGACAATGATGGAGAGAAGTTGAATATATTGGTTTAGGTCAGATTTAGTTTTTACCTAAGAGCTGGATGCAATATATTAAGGGAAGTTGAAGATACCACGCTAAGGAATTTAGGCTTTATTTTGTAGGTGATGAAAAGCTACTGAAGTGTTGTCTTCTGTGTCCTCCTCCCCACCTTCTGCAACACTAGTCAGTATTGATGGTGTGCTGAAAATTGCTCAGGCAGCCTCACTGTGGGATCCCAGTGACATGAGGCATGGTTATAAGTGCATAATTAAGAGGAACATGTTGCTGACTACAAAATGTATACTTTAGAATATCATAGGTCAAAATACAATGTAAACACTTTAGTGTAGTTAAAGGTTACAGTAATGTGGAGAATGTTTTGGAATATCACATAATTTTTCCCTCTTCTTATATATTACTTCTTTTGCTCTTTGGCTTTATATGATGTTTTTTTGCCTCCCTCAATTATTCTACATAAAATAGATTCATGAAGCTTGCTACTCTCCAAAAACATGGCTACAGCCAGAGCAATGAAGTTAGTCTAACCTTTATCAGGCTTTTAGGAATTCATAATGACTTTTTATGCCCAGTGTTTGAAGAGAGAGCTCTCGATTTCCATATTAAGAACAAAACTTGGAAGATTGCCCAAAGAATCAATGCTGAAATACAGAGGGGAAAAAGCAGGGTGTTATTTATTTTACTTAAAAGAAAGATCTAATGTAGAAGAAGAAATTTCCTCTGGGACTGTGAGTGAGGGGGCAGTCAAAATGGACTAGAGAGAAGGGACAGGAAGGTTTCAGACAGAAGAGTTGTGATTACCACTAAGGATTGAAATCTCAGTTGGGATGGAATAAAAACATCCAGATAAGTTTGGGTGAATCTGAAGACGTCAAATTGATGTCCCTCTTCCCTGGGCCTAGCCTAGAAAAGCTGGAAGCCTTTCCAAGGAGCTCTAAACTTGAAACATTACATACAACATGCTAAGGAAATGAAAAAGGAAAAATGGCTGATTAAGGTTCTGGATAGGTGAGCCTGGAAGCAGCCTTACCTCTCTGATTTTGTGTAAGAGCAGTGATCTAAACACCAGGATATCCTTGCCCCTGAAAGTACACATATTTTCCACACGTAATAGTTTTTGAAGATTTATTTTAAGTAAAATTAATTTCCAGATGTTTGACTGCCAAATGTCCTCCTTCTAAAATTTTACTTGTGTGATAACTCACCAAGAACTCACTCTTCCTCTTTTGACAATAGTCCTTCTTCCATTTTACAATACAAGAACTTATTCTTTGGTGCATTGCCCCAGCTGTAAAAACTTATGGGACACAAAACACAGAGAAAGTTTGAATGATTGATAATTTCTGTTGAGAAAATAAATGCCTCTAATAACTGGGTTAAAAAGATTATTTTTTAAATCAGATGTTTATCCAGTCTTTGTGTTCAACAATTCAGGTAGGATCTACAGAGTTGACAATTGTCAAATCATTGAAAATACTCTTGATTATAGAAGACTTTGTGAAATTTGGCATGTAACCAGAGAAGACAAAACAATTGAATGGCAACGCTAAAATAAAACCACTGTCATTCCCAGAAACTTATGTATGTGGACAAGATTTCTGAACACTTACATCTGTAAACATTTTTAAAAATGAATAGAATCGATCATTAGTCTTTTTTCATTCAATGATAGGTAATATTCATCCACAAATTCTTGAAATATTGGAAAAGGTCCTCATCTCTCTTATTATGGAATGGATTTTAAATAAAATTTTACCTTTTATTTAATAAATGTGCATTAAATTTTGTAATATATTTGGGTTCTTTATATTAACTAGGTACTAATGATAATGGAATTAATAAGCATAAGGGAACAGATTTTTATCATTTATGGTCACACAGACCAAAAAAAATTTTAATCTTTTTTTTACAAAAGTATAGTAAAGTGAATCAGTTAGCTTTTACAGCACTAATGCTTCACGAAAAGCAACACAAACCCTCAGCATCATACTGCAATAAGGATATATTTGTTCATTCATCTGGAGCAGCTGGAGGTTGGCTTTGTGACTCTGCCTATCTTGGCTGGTCTTGATCACACATCTATGTTGTCTGACTGTTGGCTAATCTAGGGGACACTTATCTCCGTTCAGGTGTCTTTCATCCTCCAGTAGACTCACTGGCAGAAGCATAAGAGAGAGAACAAGCCAATCATCCAAGAGCTTCACAAACCTCTACTTACATCACATTTCCCAACATCACATTTAACAAAGCAAGTCACATTACTAATCCCAGAATTAAAATGGGAAGGTAGTACAAAGTCTCATGGCAAAGGACAGGTGAAGCACTAGGACCATTGTTGCGATCTACCACTGGGTGATAATTAAAAGAATTTCAATTATCACCCTGTGGTAGATCGCAACAATGGTCCTAAGACTTTCACGTATTGAAATATATAAGAACAAATTCTGAAGGGAAAAGGAAATACAAACATAAACTGTAGAGGTAAAGAACCAAGATAGAATTTTTGACTTATAGAAGAGTTTGTTCAATGTTTTTAATATGGATGATGGTGAGTATCAAATCATTATGAATTCAATTACATTGGATACATTTTTTAAAATGATGCAGCAGTTAGTTCTATTTTAAAATGTCAATATTTACAACATACTAAACTTAAATCCTTTGCAACTATTTAAATTTATGATGAAACTAAACTAAAAGTGTATGAGTAGTGCATAGATTCTCAAAATTATTTTAGGGGGTATGCAAGCAAAATCAATTGAATTCCACTGACATTGAATTTCCAGAACCTAAGGAGGGTGTGGAATTTCTTAAAGACTAGTGAACTAGAAGAGGCCTGAGTCAGATTAAAGCTCATCACATTTGGGAATCTCAGAACAAGAGGCAATCATATCAGCATGCCCCGTAGGTCTCCTGTGGTAGGGCACAGCCCAACAGATTTGTTTTTGGTAAAGACTTGGATATAAGACTTCTGTGTCCTATGGAGAGATCTCATATTAAGTCAAAAAAATCTAGGCCTTATGGCATAGCTAGAAATCCAAAAGCTAGAAATCCAATACCAGAAACTCCAAAACTAGACCTTAGGTCTGTGTATACAACTAATAGGGTAATTACAGGAATAAGGATTGAGATGGGAAGTGAATGACATGTTCTCCCTGATTGGTAGCAGAGAAAAGAAAAATAGACAAAAGTCTCATCATGAACCATATCCTCTTTAAGGTTAAGAATTACAGCTTGTATCATTTGCCAAATCATACACCAAAGTTCAGGCCCATTTACTTCAGCAAAGACAGTGCAGGAAAGGTATTGAGCAAATAACCCAGATCACATCAGAGTGGATACCACGAGGACTGAGGCCAACGGCGAGAAACAGCATCTCAATCAGAGGACAAGGTAAAGATCAGATACACAGCCACCCCTCCCCATGCCAGAAGGCTTTATTAGATTATCCTTTACCTAGGCAGCATAATGAGAAGGAGGAAGGGCAAAGAAGATTCCTTGAGAAGTGGGTTACCTTCTGAGTTATAATCCACAAAAGATTATTAAAGGAGAAGAGACCAAGGTGTTTTAATTAAAAAGATTAAATGGTTTCTGACAACCACATGAATGTGTGCTTAAGAGCAAGATGTAGTCTGTTATAGGAAAATTCATGCTCTATAGTTTGTAAATCTAATTTGTGGTATACTTACATTGACTTAGCTACAAATAACAATAAAATGTATGAATACAAGAAACCTATGTACATTATAAAATGCATAGCAATATTTAAATGGTCTATTTTAAATAATAACAGAGATTTTGACTTATTTTATGGTATTTTCTGTCATATCTTTTAAAATATTTGAGCATTTTATACATACAAAAGAATATGTGTGTTAACTCAGGGAAATAGTATCTATATGAGGTAATTTAGAAAAATTATAGATATGGTGGTAAAAATTATGCATACAGACAAGAAATTTCTTATCAAGTCATTATAACCTATAATGTCTAGATTGTGGAATTCTTTCATCTACTCATTTTATGAATGTCTAGCATCTAGCTTTGATGGAGAAACTAAATTACGCAAGTATCGAGATTTAGTCCTGCCTGAAGCAAGCAAATTAGCTAAATGACTTCTCAATTTTCCTTCCAAGTCCTATGATGTAATGAGGTTGTGCAAAAGACAGCTAAACACAAAATGTGTGGAAATGCTTCAACATTGAGTGTTTTCCTTTAGCAACGTGCCTTCAGAGCCTTGATGGTAAGGGAAGTGTGACCTCTTATTGCAGGATTGGGTCTCATTACATGTATTCATGAGGTATTTACCAAACCCATAAAAAACAATTGCTTAGTCCTCCTCCTTGGAGGTCAGAAAAATAGAACAGAAAATTATTTGAAGTATTTTCTAGGACAGGCTTCAAGAGGGGACCCAGGAATAGATAGGAAAGGGTAAATGACTAATAGGTCTGTGTCAGTCATAGTCTAGTCAAGAGACGGAAATCACAATAGCTCGTTTAACTGAGAGGATTCAACATGTAGAATTAAATCGGCATAAAGAATAATTAACTACATTAACCAAAGAGGCAAAATAAAAACAAAACCACTGAGGCATGTTGGAGGCAGCCCTACAGGAGGCAGCTACCACACCCACGCTGAGAAGATATCTGCAGAGGGGCCCCAGGGAGCTGAAAATCAGACCTTTCAGGAGGGCACACCGGCTGGCTGGCGCCAGTGTCTCTGAGGCTGGTTTTGCACGTGTGACATAAATTCCAAAATGGAGTTAACTGCTGCTGCTCCAAAGAACTGCCGCTGTTGGGGAGAAGAAGTAAGACTCGGGGAATGGGGAATATATTGTTTAAAGGTACAAACCTGCAGCTCATGGATACATAAGGCCTGGAGATCTAATGCACAGCATAGAGATTATAGCCAACAACACTGTATTATAAACTTCAAAGTTGCTAAGAGACTAGATCTTAAGTGGTAATGAAGTGACTGGATAGGGTGTTAGCTAACCCACAGAGGTAATCATATTGCGATATATAAATGTATCAAATCAACACATTGTATACCTTAAATCTACATGATGTTACATGTCATTATATCTCAATAAAAATAAATTTTAGAAAAAAGAAGCAGGAAACAAGCAGGAAGAGGTCCTTTCTCCCTCCTCCAGCTTTGTAGTCCCCTCCAGCACTCCTATGGACAGAGTCTTGCAAGGAGATAAATAACTGCAAAGCAGACGTGTGGTTTGCGAGTCCCAGCTTCAGTAAAACGAAGCAGAGCATAGAAGCATGAGTTTGAAGCTAAAAAACAATGACTTAACAACTGGAATAGGTCAAAAAATTCAAGGACAACAGTTTATCAAATCTATGGAAGTGTGCATCCAAAAGACAAATACAGAAATAGTAGAAAAGGATTGAAATGTTAAGTCCCTAATATTTACATGAAATTATCTTTGTAAAGAATACATAATTCCAGCCTATAAAAGGTACCAGCTGTTAATGATCAAACAAAATATCTTTGGATTTATTCAGAAAAAGATGCTGATCTTGAGGGGCAAAATATTTGATGGTTTGGGTGGAAAATGTTCTTGGGGCTCAGACTCGCTCTTTTGGAGGGAAGAAGTAAGAGCGACGCCAACACCAATCCAGTCTTGGCTCTCTGAGATTGGCCAGGGCTGGAGACATTTGCTTGGCACTAAACAGCAGTATGAACTGAGAATCATTCTAATTGTTCAGGTAGGATTTAATGAGCAAACAACCATCACTGAGCCTTTAAGAAGTGGATGACCCAGACCAAAGACTTAAATCCAAGTATTCTACATAACTCCTGGAGAGCTGCACTGTGAGCACATCTGTGATTGCCCTCTTTCAAAATAACCTCGTATCCAACTGGAAAACACGAGAGGGCATGTACACTGGATTTTGTGCTGTGTATGTTTTCTTTTCCCATTCAGCTAATAATTTTCTCTATTGTTCACAGCACAAAGCACGTGCCAAATAAGGTTATAATCAAATGAAGATCCAAACAATGAATGAGAAAGTGTGCTCTGAGAAGCACATTCTTTCCAAACTTACGAAGACATTGAATGTTAAAGAGTTAAGAACCTTTCCCCAAATCACAGACTTAAATTATGACAGAATTATAGGACCCCAATCCACTAACCCTTAATCCACAATAATTTTCACTAGATAATGTCACTTCTCTAATATCAATATAAACAATTTTGGTTTAACATGGGCCATTTCTATTTTCATTTGACAACATACCCATAGGTCAAGAAGACCTATTAAGTAGGAAACCACATCAGCTGTTGACATCCCCAGAACCACATGCTTAACTCTGATTCAAATAATAAAAATTGACTTAAAGAAGATATATTATCAAATGCCGCTATCGGGGTACACAAGGAGTAGAAGAACTTCTAATTCATTTAACAAAACTATCACTGCCTTCTAGAATGCCAGGTATGTGGCACCTGCTGAATTAACAAGATGAAAAGGACACAGTCCCTATTACCAAGGAATTCACATTCTAACTGAGTCGTCACATCAGATAAAAATAATTTGTAAATTATCAACGGCTACATCAAGAGGGACACAAAATGCCATGAAATGGAGACAGAGGACACAAGAGATTTGTGTCATCCTTACACAGGGACCAACTCATCTTCTCATTTTTTCTAATTGTAATACATACCAAAATCAATATGTTTACCCCCATAATTAGACACCATAAAATAACTCTCCGAATTATTGGGAATTTTTTTTTTTAGTTTGATAACCGCTAACATAACTTCCAAGACAAGCAGCAG
The DNA here is from genome assembly GCF_041296265.1 of Equus caballus. Lineage (NCBI taxonomy): Eukaryota > Metazoa > Chordata > Mammalia > Perissodactyla > Equidae > Equus > Equus caballus. The sequence goes on from NC_091691.1 coordinate 86,097,768, forward strand.
ACTCTCACAGACAGACTAAGGTTCACACGCAACTCTGGGAATTAGTTTGGGTGAAGCACTTACAATAGAGTTGCCCTCCATTTACAAGGCCTTCTCCGAAGTGTTTAGTGGCACAAATTATACTGCAGCCAGGTCAGCGTTTTTGTGTGTGTGAGGGAAGAATCAATGTGGACTTCTAAGGCCCTGGCAAAATGATGTGACATGACGGGTTAAAAGAGAAAAGAGGCTCAGACAAAGAAAATAAGGGAGAAAATGGGAACAAGTGAACTGTGAGGAAAACCCATTTTATCTTCTAGCACTGCTTCTTTTTCCTATGTGCCACAGACCTGGGAGGCATACCAAAAAGTAAATGGATGGTGGGAAAAGATTTTTTAATACATGTATGTATAATAGTCATAGAAGTTAATAGCCATATGTTAAATAAATCTCTAAGGCCCATCAAATAGATATTCTCAATGTATAACAGAATTACAGCAGTCTTCACTGCTTCTGGGTCTCTCCTCTCTGTCTCTGTCTCTCTCTCACAATACACTCAAAGCGAACCATTTTCACTCAAAGTATCCAACAGCCTGAAGGCAGAAAATTCTGCAATTTGACATGTCAGAGTAACATCAAGAATAGGCCTATGCTCATGTTATGCCAGCACGTCAGACCTGAGCCTCTGTTTTTGAGAATCAGATATGAGAGGACTATTTCTACCATGTTACATCTGAGGCAGAGGGACATCAACAGATTCTAGAGACAACCAGACAATGATTTAAGATCTGTGGGCGAGTCAACCTACACAGACCCTCCATCACATAGAATCTCCGTGTCTGTCTCCAGCAAGAAGCTTTGAAACTGCTGCTAATCAACAGATAGTCACAAACACACCAGGTTGAATTCTTGGCAATTGCCTTCTTGATTTCCACTTTCAATAAGCTCTTAAATAATTTATTTATCACTTGGGCCATTTGGTGATAAATGGATTTCATTCAGTGCATCCTCTAATTAATTAATTTGCTTTCTGTGCTATTAATGGAGGCACAAGTATATCCATTAGCCCTTTGGGAATTCTCTGGCTCGCAGCCTTTGAAAAAGGCATGTTTCAGAGGCCTGTAAGGGGCTGACTCTTAGTAATGCTGTTTGGGCTTCAATAGGAAGTGGAAGATCTTCCCAGACAATCAGGTTTTCCTCCAGCCCAAAAGGGAAAATAAACATCCACAGGACTGCGCTTCTCTTGAAGTGGCTATAGTTTCACGGCAATTTCCATCCAACGCAACATGCATTTTGTCAGGCTGAGGTTCGGCCGTTAGGTTGCTAATTAAGTTAACAAGTGCTGTGTGCAGCTTAATTTGGCAACAAGCTATCCCACAGACTGTTCAGTAAGAAAAGCAGCATTTCCATAATGATTCTGTTTTTAAGCTTGGAATTAAGCTAAAAACTATAATGATCCGCATGAAAAGACATCTGATGTATGCGTTCAAAATGCAGAAAAGGAAAATATACTGTTTTGCATGTTGGATACTCACACCTTTTATTTACACATTTACTGCACAGTGTAGCTGAAATAGGGGTAATTACCTGTGTAAATTTTTAATTCATCATAATTCAAATAAAATGTGTTTCTCTGCCCAAATTCATTCTTGCAGTTGACATTTTGCCCAACTGCAAATTGACTTTTAGTAATGAATTTCCATTGCAGTGGGCTAATTGTGGGTGAGATTTATCCTCTTGCTATCCTCTGTTGATCTGCCTCTCCTCCAGTTTCTACGAGCTGAAAAAGAAATTCGTTTGTTCATTTATTCAATAAATATTTATTGAGTGTCTATTGTGTGCCAGACAGTGCCGTAGGCTCTAGAGACTCAGAGGAAAAATGTGCTTAGTGTGGGATCTTGATAGAGGTTTCTAAAGAATGATCATGTGTTTATTCCATCAAAGAAAACATAGTTTGGGGAGGGATATACCTGGACTAAGATCATGAAGACCAGCACTTAGGTGTATGGTGTATAAATATACCCAAACTCAGTCACTAACCAAGGAAAAAAAATGAAATAAGCAAGTTGTTTAATCTCTCTGGGACTCATTAGTTCATTAATAAAGTGGAAGCGTTGGCCTATTTGTTACAGTCCCTTTCAGCAGATTTCTTGAATAATCCAAATTCTGTCATGACCTATACTCAATCAAATGTTATTTCCTCAACCTAGAGTTCCTTTCTCCTTCCCTCCTCCATTTCTGCATATTAAAGGACTGCCCAATAAAGTCTGTAGTCTAGTTAATTGCATTGTATCAATGTCAATTTCCTAGTTTTGATTAACGTACTAGTTATATAAAATGATACCATTAGGGGAAGCTAGGCAATGAGTACATGGAATCTCTCCATGGTATTTTTGCCACTTTTTATGAGTCTGTAATTATTTCAAAATAAACCATTTAAAAAAAATACTCCAAAATTCACAACCAGCTCAAAAATAAAATAATAACTGAAATCAATCCCTTCTTCCCTTTCTTCTGTTATAACATTCTGACTGCATTATAGTTAGTTACAAATCCACCAGCCTCTCTTGATTTTAAACTCTGAGAGATAGAACTGCTTCATATTTATCTTTGTATCCTCCATAGACTTTAGAATATTTGCTTTTCTAACCTAGGTTCATTCAATTTAATTCAACAGACTAGGTTCAAAACATTGGTTAAAACATTTCCTTACTTCTCTTATCTCACCAGGGAAGCTCTGCCTTACATCTTATTTTCCCTTTAGCGGCATTCAACAGAATCTGTATGCAGACCATGTGTAGGCATACCGTTCACATACTCATTTTCTCAAGGTGCCTACCAGTAAAATGTGACTGGTAGTAACACTCACTTGGATACCAAGGATAAAGAGAGCTAATTAACCAGTGATGGCAGAATACAGTACATAAATAATGGAGCATGATAGAAATAGGGGTTATGTTGTATAAACATGCAGGTCTTGCAATATCCTGTTCTGGGTTTGGTTTTCAAATGGAAGACAATTAAAATAAAGCACACTTCTATTTGGTTCTGAAGATGCTTTCCCTAAAGCTTTTTAGACATTGAGAATCCAACATTAAAACATACGTACATAATGTGGATACCTGGAGATTAACACAAGAAGGGGCTCCAAAAAGTCATTTCTAACCATTTATGACGTGTATTTGTAAAAGTTGGTAGCAGTTGGAATCAGCCATCTGTAGCTGCTAAGATAAAGATTTCTATACCTATATATTGTACAACTTTTAAATAAAGGTCACTGCAAATTATTAAGATGTATTTCGGTAAAATTAAAATCGAATTAAATTAAAAAATTAAGTCAATTACAACCAGTATTTGAGAACATAGTTAAGCTATTGAAAGAAAAGAAGTATCCAGGGTAGGAAATTGCAAAAGCTAATAAAAATTTTTTAATTGTTTATACTATACGATTTAAAATGGCATTTGTGCTTGATTTTGCCTCTAGGAATAATTGAGTGTCTTGAAATATTCCAATTATGTATAAATACAGAGAATGTAATTACTAATAGTTATTCACCTTCCCAAAAACCTGTTGACTATAAATATAAATTCCCCTTTATTAAAAATTTAAATAAAAACTATAAAAAATATTTTACTATTTATCTATTTCACTTGAACGCCAGTTGAATTTTATACTTCTTTTATATTAACAGTCTTTCCTCTATTTGCCTTGAATCTGAACATATAGTAGTGAAACTAAGACATATATATCAAGTTGCTCATCTGACAAACTGGACTAGTGTGACAAATGTGGCCAAGAAAGTGAATATAATTAAATCCACTAATTTCCTTACTACTTTGAGCTGTTTTGGAGACCTTAGTAAAATTAAGGAGCTACCCTATTGGAAGTATTAAAACACAAATGTGGATTCAGTTTTGTAAATTAACATTGATATGACGGATACCAGAGAGCTAAAGAACTAAAATAGAATGGCCATCTTTATGTCACTATTAATAGACAACAGAAGACATAGTATGGTCTCTACCATTGCAACCAACTATTTATACAGGAGTCATTAGTTGTCTGAAAAGCTGTCATAAAAGTCACAAGCTATATGATTGCCATGGCAGGCAGGAATGATAAGCCTCCAAAGATGCCGATGCCCTAATCCCCAGAACCTTGAATATATTATGTTATATGGCATGGGGGGATTAAAGTTGCAGATAGACCAAGGTTGCTTAAGAGCTGACTGAAAATAGGGAGATTATCCAGGATTATCTGGGTGGGCCCAGTGAAATCACAAGGGTCTTTAAAAGTGGAAGAGGTGGGCAGAAGAGTCAGTGTCAGAGTGATGAGATGTGAGAAGGACTTGACCAGCCATTGCCAGTTTTGAAGACGGAGGAAAGGACCACAAGCCAAGGAAGACAGGTAACCTCTAGAAGCTGGAAAAGAAAGAAAATGGATTGTCCCTAGAGCTTCCAGAAGGAACACAGCCCTGCTGACACATTGATTTTAGCCCAGTGAGACCCATTTCAGACTTCTGATCTCTGGAGCTGTAAGATAATAAATCTGTATTGTTTTAAATGACTAAGTTTGTGGCAACCTGTTAAAGCAGCAATAAAAAACTAATACAACTCTACTTTCAGTTTCTTGTTCTGCACGTAAGGAACTTGGAAGTTGCCACAACATCCTAACAACAAGTAAAAAGCTGAACAGACTGAAATGTCAACAACACTTCCAGGATATGTAAGAAAGTTAAGGATATAGAGCAAGATTGGAGAGACCCACAGGAAAATATAAAGAACAACTTGGCAGAACAGAGACAGATGAGTGGAAACTGTCTACCACAGGAACCAGTGCTGGGGAAGAAAAACCTAAACCATAACTGACACATTGCTGAAGACTCAGTGCAGACAACTCCGAGAATTAAAAATCTCAGTGAGACCCAGTCATAAGGAGGCCCCACAATTTTGTGAGATTTGCCACCAAGAGCTTGACCAGGTTCCTACATTATATATATAAGAAAAGCATCCTAGTGTTTCCAGCAGGGGGAGGGGAGAAAGAGCCATTTTGAAATATACCAAAGCACTCTGTTCTTAACAAGCTCTGCCCCACAGGGGAAATTAGTTAAGCAGAGCTTAACCTGCTGGTATAGTATCAGGGAATATCAAAAGGCAAAAAAAACACAATTTGACAAGACAGAACAAGCACCAAAACCAGATACATCAGGGATGTTGGAATTATCAAACCAAGAGTTTAAAACACTATGATTAAAAAGCTAAGGGCTTTAATGGATAAAGTAGAAGCATGCAAGAACAGATGAACTATGTAAGCAGAAAGATGAAAATCCTAAGAAGGAACTGAAAAGAAATACTAGAGATCAAAAACACCGTAACATAAGTAAAGAATGCCTTTGATGGGATTACTAGCAGACTGGACACAGCTAAGAAAGAATCTCTGAGTTCAAGACTATCTCAATAAAAACCTCAAAAACTAAAAAGCAAGGAGAATGAAGGCTGGGAAAGAAAAAAGAAGAATATTCAAGGACCGTGGAACAGCTCCCAAAGGTGTAACATATGCCTAATGGGAATGTTGAAAGGAGAACAGAGAAAAGAACAGAAGAAAGATTTCAAAATATAATGACTAAGAATTTTCCCAAGTCAATGTCAGACACCAAAACACAGATCCAGCAAGCTCAGAGAACACCTAGTAGGATAATTGCTGGAAAAACTACAACTGTGCATATCATTTTCAAATTACAGGAAAACAAGGATAAAGAAAAAATCCTGAAAGAAGACAGGGGGGAAAAATAAAACCTTTACTCACAGAGGAACAAACATAAGAACTACATCCACCTTCTCCTCAGAAACCATGAAAGGAAGAAGAGAGTGGAGTAAAATACATAATGTACTGAAAGAAAAAGCCCACCAACCTAGAACTCTGTGCCCTGTGAAACTATTGTTCAAAAGTGAAAGGGAGATAAAGATTATCTCAAACAAACAAAAATTGAGGGCATTTGTTGCCAGTAGATTAGAGAAAAGGATAACAACATAAGTCAGAAACTCAGATCTACATAAAGAAAAGAGCAGTCAGGAAGGATTACATGTAGGTAAAATAAAAACTTTTCATTTTCTTTTCTTAATTGATGTAACAAATAACAGTTTTGTTCAAAATAATAGTAGCAACAACATATTTGATTATGTATACTTATGTATATATCTTATGTATATATATGTGTATATATATACTTATGCATGTCTATATATAAATGAAATGAATGACATCAGTGATACAAGGGACAGGAGAAAGGATTTAGGATTATTTTGTTATTATAAGGTAGTCACACTACCTGTAACATGTGAGATTAAATGAAACACTTCTAAATAACACACAGGTCAAAGAAGAAACCTCAAGAGAAATTTAAAAATATTTTGAATTGAATGAAAACGAAAACATAACTTATCATAATTTGTGAGATGCAGCAAAGCAGTACTAGAGGGAAATTTATATAATTAAGTGCATATATTAGAAAAGAAAAAAAATCTAAAATCAGCAATCTAAATTTCACCATAGGAAACTGAAAAATAGAAGAGCAAGTTAAATCCAAAGCAGAAGAAAAGAAATAATAAGAATTAGAGCAAGAATCAATGAAATTGTAAACAGGAAATAAGTAGAGAAAATCAATGAAACTAAAGGCTGGTTCTCTGAAAAGATCAATAAAATTGATAAGTTTCTTGCCAGGCTAAGAAAAAAAGAGATAGGACACAAATTACTAATATCAGAAATGAAACAGGGACGTCACTACAGACACTATGGACATTAAAAGCATAATAAAGGAACACTGTGAAGAACTCTATGCCCAGAAATTTGAGAATGTAGATGAAATGGACAAATTCCTGGAAAGATACAATTTGCCAAAACTTACATGAGAAAGAAAGACTATCTGAATGGGAAATGAGTCAATAATGAATAATATTGCAAAAAAGAAACACCAGGCCCAGATGGCAAATTCTACAAACATTTAAGGAAGAAATTATTCCAATGCTCTATAATCTCTTTCAGAAGGTTGTACTTCTTAACTCAGAAGAATACTTCTTTGCTTATTTTATGAGGGCAATATTACCCTAATATCAAAAGCAGACAAAGACAGTGCAAGAAAAGAAAACAAAAGACCAATATCTCTCATGAAAATCCTCAAAAAATTTGAGCAAATCAAATCCAACAATATAGAAACATAATTGTACCCCATGACCAAGTGGGATTTATCTCAGGTATGCAAGGTTCAACACTCAAAAATCAATCATTGTAATCCAACACATCAATAGGCTAAAAAAAAAAAAAAATCACATGATTATATTAATAGATGCAGAAAAAGCATTTCACTAAATCCAAAACCCATTCATGGTAAAAAAAAAAAAAGCTCTCAGTAAACTAGGAATAGAAGAGAACCTCCTCAACTTGATAAAGAATAACCACAAAAAGCCTACAGCTAATTTCATACTCAATAGCGAGAAACTCATAGCTTTCTCATTAAGTCCAGGTGCAAGGCAAGGGTATCTTTTCTCACCACTCCTTTTCAATATTGTACTGGAAGTTCTAGCTAATGCAATAAGAGAAGGAAAGGAAATAAAAGGTATACATATTGGGAAGGAAGAAACAAAATCATCTTTGTTCACAAACGACAAGATTGTCTATGTAGACAACTTGAAAGAATTGACTGGGAGTTCTCATCAAGATGGTGCTGTGAGCAGACGTTGAACTCGCCTCCTCCCACAAACACAACCAGGTTACAACAATTTTAGGAAGAATCACCCTGGATTGAAAACTGAAAACTGGATAAAAAGAACCCCCACAACAAAGGACAGTCCTGACGAAAGCAGAAGAGGCAGTAACTCCGGCCAGAGAGGAAAAAAGCCACCTTTGGGAGCAGCGGAGCTTCTCAGCTGGCCAGGCGGGAGCCAACCTAAGGTACGCAGCCCTCCCTGGAGGAGTGAGGTCCGGAGCAGGGGCAATACTGCTATAACCATCCTTCGGACTCAGCCCAACTGAGAGGGGGGGTCTTACAGTCTGGCTTTGCTGGCTATTAACTGCAGCGAGGACACCCCAGAAAAGCTATTGGCCAAAAGCTGAAAATATCCAGGTCTTAAAGGGCCCATGCACAAACTCACTCATTGCATCAACCTAAAATCACCAGGGAGAAGGCTGACTGTCCTTTGGTGAAACAAGACTCACCTGGTGGGCTCTGGGGGCATCTTGGTGACAGGAGGATCCTCTCTGGAAACTGAGACATTGGTGGGGGCCATTGTTCTGAGCTGGTCCAGGCGTGCTGATATGGACACTGGTGGGGGCCATCGAGGTGCGTCCCTTGGGCTGTTAGCCCAGGAGTCTGCCACACCCACTAGAGCACAGATTTAATCCAGTTCAGCCAGGGCAGGCAACCCACCCTAGGTACTGGCCCCACCTAACAGCAAGCCCTCAGGCTACTTTTCAGCCTGCATTGACTCAGTGCCTTGATCCTCTACAGGCAGGCAAAAGTGTCTGCCCCTGTGGGGCAGGGCTTGTGTGAGGACCAGGTGAACTGTGGGGGGCATTGAGGCAGAGGTGGGGGCCTCTGCAGTGTGGCGGTGGGGTACGCTCCAGGGGGTTGAGAAGTGTGCATGGACCAGGACTTGTGCTGACAATGTATGTGGTCCAGAGGGGGGTGAGGCTTATCAGTGGCAGAAGACTTGTGTTTCACAAATAGCCATAAAGAGGATCAACCCCACCTTCCAAAGCCTGAAACAACTGAGTGCCTCCATGCCAAGGGCTAGCCCTACTCAGCCGCACTCCTAAGAGAACTGACATCACCCTTGTTGGACTCAGGCCTATCACAACTGTACGCCCCTGAGCCTAGCAACCAGCTACACTGGGTACCAACCCAATTAAGAGGACAATTGCAATAAGAGTGTGCTAATAGGCGGGACCAAGATGGCAGAGTGAGTGGTCTTCTTTGTCTCTCCCCCATCAAATCTACAAGTAATTGGACATTCACCAGTTAACAAAGGATATCCAGATAGCATCTCAAGACACCTAAGAGTCTCGTGCTACTATACATTGGAAGGCGGACGGACTTTTCCCCAGGAGGAGGTGGAAATATGTGAAAACTCTCCGACCCCTGACCCCCGACCCCCAGACAGCCTAGTTCCTGCAGGAGGCTCTCTTCCAGTGGACTTCCCCACAGCATTGCCACACACCAAGGGTGGGAGTGTGCACTCACCAGCAGAGCAACGGTGGAAACAGGTGACAACAGCCCTACTCAAGCCCACCACAATTACACCTAAACCCAGGGGGAATCCCCAGGGGTCCACACCCACCAGCAGGGAAGGCATCCGCTTGCCATTAGCAGGGAGGCCCCACCCAGAATCCAGAACAAAGCGAAGCTCCCAGCAGGCAGATTCCCCGGCACAGCACCAGACCGCAAGCTGCTGCTGGGCCCACGGTCTCCGGCACACGGGTTGGTGCAGGGGGCACCCAGACATCCCGTGGACGTGCTTGGGGACAAGGTTGGTGCTCCAGTGCCCAGCTCTGTGGCTCTGGGGGAGGCCCCGGGGTCCCACACCCCCCTGGCAGGGAAAGCCTCTGCTTGCCATTAGCTGGGAGACCCCACCCAGAATCCAGAACAAAGGGAAGCTCCCAGCGGGCGGACTCCCTGGCACTGCACCAGACCACCAGCTGCTGCAGGGCCCACGGTCTCTGGCGCAGGGGTGCCCGGACTTCCCGTGGACGTGCTTGGGGACTGGGTGGAGCTCCAACACCCGGCTCTGCAGCCCGGGGGGATGCTCCAGGGTCCCACAACCCCCCAGCAGGGAGGGCCTCTGCTCACCATTGGCAGGGAGGCCCCGCCCAGCATTTGGAACACCAGGAAGCTCCCTAGAGCAGAATTCCCCACAAGGCAGCAGCTCACAAGCCACCACCAGGCCCTCGGACTCTGGCCATGTCCCAGATGAGGCAAGGGGCTCCCAGAGATCCCGTGAGAGTGGAGTGGGGCAGAGTGGAGCTCCAGTGAAATGGCTACATAGCCCAGGGGGGAACTCCAGGTTCCCACAGCAGACTCAATGAAAGCCTCTGCACAGCACTAGTGGAGAGGTTGCAACTGGCGATTGCAAGGCGGGAAGGCCCTGGGGCAAAAGTAGCACAGCTAGGTGAGCCAAAGACAGACTGCAGAAGATACCCATAGCTTTACTGGGACCTACAGTGGACAAGTGTGATCTTGTGGGCTCTGTTAGGGACAAAGCAGCGATTATAGGTGATCATGCTCCTGGCTGCTGGGAAAGCCCACAACACCACTGCAGACCACAAGGAGGGAGCACGTCTAAGTGGGCTGCAACAGTAGGCACCAGCAGCCTGAGGCCCCCTTGCAAGTGCCTCCACAATGGATGAGGGCCCCCACAGGACCACTGTGACTACGAGGAGGGGTCCAGGTCCAGTCAGTAACAGCTGACAGGGTTCCTGGTTGGTGCAGTCTAAACAGCTGCCCCCCCACACACCACTTGCAACAAGTGGAAGCAGTGACTAAACTATATCTCTATGTGGAGGCACAAATCCACGCCATAAAGCAGTATGAAAAAATATATTAAATCTCCAGAACAGAAGCACCCAGAAAACAATCCCAAAGACAATGAAATCTATAAACTAAATGACGGTGATTTCAAAACTGCCATTATTAAAAAACTCAACGAGTTAAAAGAGAATTCAGATAGACAACTCAATGAGTTCAAGAGCTATGTCACAAAAGAGCTTGACACTATAAAGAAGAAGCAATTAGAAATATTGGAGATGAAGAACACAATGGAGGAGATTAAGAAAAATCTGGACTCTCTGAACAGTAGGGTCGATAATATGGAGGACAGAATTAGCAATTTGGAGGATAGGAATATAGAAATGCTGCAGACAGAGGAGGAGAGAGAACTAAGACTAAAAAGAAATGAAGAAACTCTCCGAGAATTATCCAACTCAATTAGGAGATGCAACATAAGGATTATAGGTATACCAGAGGGAGAAGAGAAGGAGAAGGGGGCAGAAGACCAGTTCAAAGAAATAATAGCTGAGAACTTTCCAAACTTGGGAAGAGAGATGGAACTTCATGTGACAGAAGGCAATAGATCTCCAAACTTTATTAACGCAAGAAGACCAACACCAACGCATATAGTAGTGAAACTAGCAAAAGCCAACGACAAAGAGAAAATACTAAGGGCAGCCAGGCAGAAGAAAATAACTTACAAAGGAAACCCCATAAGGCTATCAGCAGATTTCTCAGGAGAAACCTTACAGGCTAGAAGAGATTGGAATGAAATATTCAAAACTCTGAAGGACAAAAACCTGCAGCCAAGAATACTCTACTCAGAGAAAATATCCTTCAAATATGATGGAGAAATAAAAACTTTCCCAGATAAACAAAAGTTAAGGGAGTTCATCGCCACAAAACCTCCTCTTCAAGAAATGCTTAGGAAGAACCTCATTCCTGAAAAATCAAAAAAAGGAAAGGGTTTACAAAATCCAGAACAAAGGAGATAAGCAGAAGGACAATAACATAAAGTAACAGCTCTCCATCAGGACAAAATGCAAAAGAACCAGAAAACAAGTAATAAAATGGCAACAGTAGGCCCCCACGTTTCAATAATCACTCTAAACGTGAATGGATTGAACTGTCCAATCAAAAGGCACAGAGTGGCAGGATGGATCAAAGAACAAGATCCAACAATATGCTGCCTCCAGGAAACACACCTCAGCCCCAAAGACAAACACAGACTCAAAGTGAAGGGATGGAAGACAATACTCCAAGCTAATAATGAACAAAAGAAAGCAGGTGTTGCCCTACTTATATCAGACAAAGTAGACTTCAAAGCAAAACAGATAAAGAAAGACAAAGAAAAATTGAACAAAGAATCCTAAAACTCTTATGGGGCAACAAAAGACCCCGAATTGCTAAAGCAATCCTGAGAAAGAAGAACAAAGCTGGAGGCATCACAATCCCTGACTTCAAAACATACTACAAAGCTACAGTGATCAAAACAGCATGGTACTGGTACAAAAACAGATGCACAGATCAATGGAACAGAATTGAAAGCCCAAAAATAAAACCACACATCTATGGACAGCTAATGTTTGACAAAAGAGCTGAGGGCATACAATGGAGGAAAGAAAGTCTCTTCAACAAGTGGTGCTGGGAAAACTGGACAGCCACATGTGAAAGAATGAAAATCAACATTCTTTTTCACCATTTACTAAAATAAACTCAAAATGGATCAAAGACCTAAAGATTAGGCCTGAAACAATAAGTCTTCTAGAAGAGAATATCGGCAATACACTCTTTGACATCAGCTTCAAAAGAATCTTTTCGGACACCATAACCCCTCACATAAGGGAAACAATAAAAAGAATAAACAAATGGGACTTCATCAGACTAAAGAGCTTCTTCAAGGCAAGGGAAAACAGGATTGAAACAAAAAAACAGCCCACTAATTGGGCAAAAATATTCACAAGTTATTTATCCGAGAAAGGGTTAATCTCCATAATATACAAAGAACTCACACAACTCAACAATAAAAAGTCAAACCACCCAATTACAAAATGGGCAGGGGACATGAACAGACATTTCTCCAAAGAAGATATATGGATGGGCAATAGACACATGAAAAGATGCTCATCATCACTAATCATCAGGGAAAGGCAAATCAAAACTACACTAAGATATCACCTTACACCTGTTAGAATGGCAAAAATATCCAAAACCAAGAGTGACAAATGTTGGAGAGGCTGTGGAGAAAAGGGAGCCCTCATACACTGTTGGTGGGAATGCAAACTGGTGCAGCCACTATGGAAAGCAGTATGGAGATTCCTCAAAAAATTAAGAACAGAAATACCTTATGACCCAGCCATCCCTCTACTGGGCATCTATCCTAAGAACCTGAAATCAGCAATTCCAAAAGTTCCATGCACCCCTATGTTCATTGCAGCATTATTCACAATAGCCAAGTCATGGAACCAACCTAAGTGCCCAGCAACTGATGACTGGATAAAGAAGATGTGGTGTATATATATATATATATATATACAATGGAATACTACTCAGCCATAAAAAAGGACAAAGTCGTCCCATTCACAACAACATGGATAGACCTTGAGGGTATTATGTTGAGTGAAATAAGCCAGACAGAGAAAGATGAACTCTGTATGACTCCACTCATAGGTGGTAGTTAACATCTGGACAAAGAGAACTGATCGGTGGTTACCAGGGGAAAGGGGGGTGGGATGAGGGCACTAGGGGTGAAGTGGTGTACCTACAACATGACTAATAATGATGTACAACTGTAATTTCACAAGGATGTTAACTTTTATCACCTTAATAAAAAAATAGAATTGACCAAAAAATTTCTAGAACTAATAAGGTTATAGGAAAGTTGTAAGACACAAGTTAAATATACAAAAGTCAGTTGTTTTCATCTATACAGCAAGGGACAAATGGAATTTGAAATTAAAAACACACTACCATTTACATTAGTACCACCCAAGTGAAATACTTAGGTATAAATCTAACAAAATATGTACAAGATCTATATGAGGAAAACTACAAAACTCTGATGAACAAAACCAAAAAGGAACTAAAGAGATATTCCATGTTCATGGATTGGAAGACTCGATATATCAAGATGTGTGTTATTGCCAACTTGATCTAAAGATTCAGTGCAATCCCAATCAAAATCCCAGCAAGTTATTTTGTGGATATCGCCAAACTGATTCTGAAGTTTATATGGAGAGGCAAAAGACTCAGAGTACTCACAACTATGTTGAAGGAGAAAAACAAAGTTGGAAGACTGACACTCCTTGACTGAAAGACTTACTATAAAGCTACAGGAATCAAAACAGTGCGCTATTGGCAAAAAGAACAGACACATAGATCAACTGAACAGAATAGAGAGCCCAGAAATAGACCCACATAAATACAGTCAACTGATCTTTGACAAAGTTACAAACGCAAAACAATGAAGCAAAGATATTCTTTTCAACAAATGGCGCTGGAACAGCTGAACATCCACAGGCAAAAAAAAGATCGATGTAGATACAGACCTTGCACTCTTGACAGAAATTAACTTAAATGGAATACAGACCTGAATGTAAAATGTAAAACTGTAAAATTTTTCTAAAAATATTCCATATATGTATATATTAATTTTTTATCTTTATAAAAAGGATATCATACTGTAGATATCTTGTAGGACTTATGTTTTTTCTTAATATTAGATTGCTTAGGGTTATCCATATTGTTGTGTGTTAGCCTAATTCATTAGTTTTTGACTGCTGTGTAATATCCCATTTTTTTGAGAACAGACTACATTATATCTACAAGAGCCATATAGAGTTTCTATTAACAGTTTTAACATTTTGTTTTTGTTTTTTTCTTTGTTGTGAGGAATATTGGCCCTGAACTAACATCTGTTGCCAATCTTCCTCTATTTTATGTGGGATGCTGCCACGGCATGGCTTGATGAGCGGTGCTAGGTCCACACCCAGGATCCAAATCTGTGAACCCTGGGGCACCGAAGCAGAGCGCACAAACTTAACCACTAGGCCACCGGCCCAGCCCCAAGAGTTTTAACATTTTGTTTTTGATGCTTAAGCCCTTAATTCTTCTAAAATTTCTTGTATATTATATAAAGTAGACATCCAACTTCATCTTTTTCCATATGTATAACTTTTTCCCCAGCTCTGTTTATTGGACAATCCCTCAATTCTCCACTGATCTGAAATGCTGTATTTAAAATATTCCAAATTTCCATAGATGTGTAGGTCTGTTTCTGGGTTTTCTATTCCACTGGTCAATCAGTCTATCTCTGCACCAATGACATACCAACTCATTTTTATTAGCTTCTTTATTAGTAAATCCTCATATGTGACAATGTAAGTTCTTACTTTCTTTTTCAAAAACAGTCTGGTCCTTTGCTAGTTTGGGTCCTTTGCTCTTTCATAAAAATTTTAATATTATTTTATTAGATCAATAAGCTATATTTTGGTTGGAAATGTATTGTCTATTATAATATGAGAGTTTATATCTTTACATATTCAGTGTTCCTATGCATGATCATGATAGTTCTCAATTTCAGATTTTTGTGTTTAAAATATTTTTTATAATTTCTCTGTAGATTTATCACACATCTCTTGTTATATTTATTCTAAGAGTATTTGATATTCTCTGATGCTATTGTAAATATCTTCTCTTTAATTGTTTCTAAGTACTTTGTTGCTGGTATACAGAAATTCAACTGACTTTTTTTGTGTATGTGAGGAAGATTGGCCCTGGGCTAACATCCATTGCCAATCCTTCTCTTTTTGCTTGAGGAAGATTGATGCTGAGCTAACATCTGTGCCAATCTTCCTCTATTTTGTATGTGGGACACTGCCACAACATGGCTTGATGAGCAGTATGTGGGTCCGCACCCAGGATCCAAACCAGTGAACCCTAGGCCACCAAAGCAGAGAACGTGAACTTAACCACTATACCATTGGGTCAGCCCCTCAGCTGACTTTTTAATTTAACTTTATATCTAATCCTCTTGGGGAATTTTTTCCCCTATAATTTCTAATGATTTGTTTGTAGAATTTTTTGGATCTTCATGGAAATAATCATCATCTGTAAATAATGATATTTTTGTTTCCTCCATTTCTCTCATTTCTCGAATTCCTTTTTCTTGAGTCATGACACTGTCTAGGATTGCCATTAGAAGTAGTGATGGGAGCATTTTGTCTCATTCCTGATTTTAAAGGTAATGCTTTTGACACTTATAAATTGAGATTGATGTTTGCACTTGTTTATCATAGATAATATTTACCAGGTTAGGGAAGTTTCCTTCTATTTCTAATTGACTAAAATTTTTGTGTTGAGCAAGTAATTTTGTCAGATATCTTTTCCATCTGTTGGGATGATTATTTTATTCTTCTTTAATTTGTTAATATGATGAATAACAATGATAGAATTTTATTGATGAATAATACTGACAGAAACTATTTTTGTGTACCTGAGATAAATTCACCTATTTATGGTATATCTTTTTGCACACATATTTGCATTCAATTTGCAATTTTGTTTAAGATTTTGGGCGTCTATATATTCAAAAGTGAATTGGGCCTGAGGTTTTCCGTTTCTATAATATCTTTTTTTGTTTTGGTATGACGGCTGTACCAGCCTCCTTAATGAGTTGGAAAATGTTTCTTCTTTTTCTATTATGGAAATTTGAAGGGAAAAAACCCACACATTGATGTATGCATTTTTATTTCTGGAATTGCACAGGAAATCTATTATAGTGGTTACCTTGGGGAAAAGGGATAAAGATTTAGGGAATAGACAATGATGATGAGGGAGAGCAAGATCTCTCTTTTCACTGTAATCTCCCCAGGATGTTTGGTTTCTTCATCATGTTCATGTATCTCATTATATCTTAAGGGAAAAATGTTGAAGAATGGAAGTCTTCTACTCACCGCTAATATAATGCACATTCATCCTATCGCCTATCAACCCCTTTATAACAACATTAGAGGTAGCCTCCAGGGTACACACACAGAGCCCAAGTTGAATGGCTGGTGCTGACTTTACAGTTCACATTTTTACTACACCTCTCCTGCGTCTTATCCCCTGATAGGGATGCTTAATCTTATACTGCTGAGTATCCAGTGTTCACTGTCCTAGTAACTAACCCTAGTTTCCAGGTAAAGGAACCCCACACTCCTCCACTCTCAGTGCTCATGGCTGAAAGGAGCCCCACGCCAACTTTGGAGATGGTTCACATTGCCCAATCTCAGGCCAACCAGCAAACCACATTTAGCTGTCTGATGACCTTTCCTAAGAATGTAAGGCCTGGAACTACTCTGTCTATTTTTCTACCCTAAGAGTAGCACACTCTTGGGTGCATAGAGGAAGACAGCTGGGAGAGGTGCAGAAAGGAGGAGCTGGGTCTCGGGTGACATAACTACAGTCTCTGAATCAATCCATCCCTGAAGCTCTAGACCTACCCAGTGACTATTCCATTACCTGAAAAAACAAGTCTATTTTCTGCTTAAGTCAGTGTGAATTGAGTCTCATTTTACTTGCCGCACAAAATTCCTTAACTGGTAGCACCCACCTACGTAATAGGAAGAATTCGCCAAGCAATTTCCCTCTTTGGGAGAAAGAAAGGTACAGGCAAAGCAGTGCTTACACACTCAGTAAAAAAATATCTAAAGCTAATTAACAGTCCGTATTCCAGAAAATGTTGCCCTTTCAAATTGGTTGTATAGCTTTAACTACATGTAGGTTGTAAACTCCTGAGACATGTGGGCTCCTCAGGGGCAGAAATAGTAGAGCCAGGTGGAAAGTTTATGAGACCTGATGGAATCCTGAGCTTCCACTGGGTGACCTTGGGGAATTAATGTAATGTTTTCTGGAACTCAGTTTCTTCAACTCTGTGATGAGCATGATAGTGTCTCCTAGCAATATCTTCATAAGAGTTGTATGAGATAAGAAGTACTTGACATAGAACAGGGTTGAGTAACTCACAGAACATTGTGGTATTCTTTCTATTAACAGAAGTAGCGTGTGTTTTACCTCAAAATATCTTCATGTGAACTGAAACGGTCCAAAGCTTTACTAGCCTGGGGTATCTTATATCACAAGTTGGACCAGATATTTTTTCCATTTGGTATTTTTCCCTCTCAATATTTCCTCCCTCTTCCAGAACAGAGAGAGACCAGAGGCATGCGTCACCTGTGTACTGACGAGCTCTTGAGGCCACTGGCTGGGCTCTCTCACTCTCACTGCTTGGGATCCCAACTTCAGCCCAAGTCCTCCACAACTGCCCCCAGGCAACTCAACCTGTGGCTCTCTCACGGGTAGTGCTGGTAGAACCAGGCTGTTCTCTTCCTTTGGGGCAATGCTGTCATCTGTTACTCTCTTTGTTCATCTGTTGGACTTCATTGCTATTTATGATGTTTAGATCATTGGCCTTTCTTCTGCCATTAGAAATTTCACCTTGGCCGCTTCTCACATCTGTGTGCAGCTGCCCTGCCTTCGTTCCATAGCCTGATGCTCTGGGCTTTCCTTTTTCCCACCCCCACACTGATTAATTCCACCCCACAACACTGGATAAAACCTACAGTGCCATTTTCTCTAAGCCTCTACTGCAGGTTTCAGTTTATGAAATACCATATGCAATTTTAACAAAAGAAGCTTACCTTAGTCTCAGTCACTGAAACAGCCCTAGGAAATATTTGTCTATTTGTGTGTTTCTATTCTGTATTGCAGCTTTTTCTTCTAATATAGTGTGTGGCTATAAAGTAGTGGGTACAAATATGGTCCAATTTATTTTTTCATGCAATAAATATGGATTTAATGTTTTATTATAAATTGCTGCGAGTGTAAAAATTTACCTTTTATAATAGCATACTTTATTATTTTTGAAGTTGCCAAGGTGATCTTTTTTTTATTTTATATAGTTGATAACTTTACTTTGCAATTGACAGAAATAACTTTAGACTACGAAATGCCTTCTCTGCAAAGCAAACAAATAATATTTTCGTGTGAGTAAAGAGAAAGAATAGGCCTCAAATAAAAGCGGAATAATAGAAAGGACCATGTTTCAATTTTATAGTCTTTCTATCCATGATACAACATTTGACTTGTAACCTTCTTTTTATGCTCACCATCTGCATACTGCTACGGTACAGGAAATGTGAGATGAGTCCAGGTCGTTGGGATCTATAATATTAAGTAGGAACATAACATCTAAATAGAATGAGCCTGGTCTGGGGCAGTGGACTAGAAGTCATATAATTTCTATCTCCCAGTCACCATTCATTTGTTATGTCCTTGAGCAAATCATTTAACCTTTCTATGCCTCTGACTTTTTTATGAAATAGGATAATACCTATTCCCATCACAGGCATTTGTAGAAAAAAAAATCTGCATTAAAACTATCTGGCATTTTTCATAAAAGGGCTTTAGAAAAAAATAATTCCTGGACAGTAATTTGCAAACAAGACCTATCTACCACGGCCGCCACCTTTATATATGCAGATTCCTTGTTAACCTCAAGAGAGGGAGACAGACACATAACTCTAGCCAGGAGCCTGGACTAATATAATAATAACAACATCTATCAAGCACTTACTTTGTGTCAGGCACTGCTCTAAGTGCTTTACGTATATTACCTCTATTAATCCCTACGCTAACTATACGAGGCAGGCACCCTTGTTAGTTCTGTTGAGGAAAGTTAGTTAGGCGGTTGAGGAAAAGCAGGCACCAAGAGGTTAAATAGCTTGCCCAAGGTTATACAGCTGGCATGGAATGGAGCCGTGTTTAACTCTAGTCTGATCCAGAGCCTGAGCAGTTAGCCACTCCCCAGGGGGCACAGCCATCCTCTCTCCACCATAACGCCTCGCAGGACCACAATAGGCCTGTGCTCGCCTGGAGTTGGTACCTGGATGGGCTCTGTTTGCCTGAAAAACTGACAGCCACTCAGGAAAAAGCTCACCCCAATGGAACAGATGACCAAGGATCACAGATATGGATCAAAACTCCCAATACTGGAAGAGACAGATAATGTTTTTTAACATCATGATACTTGTAACTTGGAACGTTCTTTAGTCAGAACAGCCACTCGATTAGTCCACGGATAATTACTGAGCACTTCTGTGTTCCAAGTACTCTTCTTGCCAATGAAGATGTCAGCGAACAACAAATATAGAATCCCTGTCATCAAAACAATTCCCTCTTATCGGGGCTGGTAAGGAGGGAATACACAAATAATATACAGGCAAATAAATCAATTACTGGCACCATTTCAGATATTAAAAATTGTTATTACAAAGACATGGAAAGGGCTTTTTCCTGAGTCCTAGGGAGAGGACAAGCAAGCAAAATTAATGAACTGGTTTTCGGAAAGCCCTCAAGCACCGTCAGAAGCAGACTTTGTAATTTTTGTACCAGTGGTATGAACAAGAGGGTACTTTCCTACCTGAGTTGCTATGAGAGGCAGCAGAAACACAGTAGCCTAGGCTGGGAGCTGGATTGGACTTCATAGTTTCATCAATACTGGAAAATACACAGTGTTCTTTACCCTAACAGAAAGATGAGCAAAGAACAAGAAAAAGAAATTAACCAAGGAAATTATATATAACAATAAACATGAAACAATAAACATTAAAATAGATCTCACAGTAGCTAAAGAAGTGAAAATCAATTTGCAGTGAGGTTTTTCCTTTAATTAAGTCGCATGAATTTTTAATGTAATATCTAGTTTTGGGAAGAGATCTGAAAAACCATAAGTTATTGTACTCAATGACGATTTATCAAGTACGTAAGCACTAGAGATGCATGCATTTATTGAACAAACATTTACAGAGCATCTACTGCATGTGCGGTGGTTTGCTGAGGACGGGGTTTCCTAGCGGACAGGACAGATATGGCTCCTGTCCTCATGGAGCTTACATGCTAGCAGAGGTGACACTTAAAAAGCCCCACATTCACAACAAAATATATATTTAAAGTAGTGAAAACTGCTATAAAGGAGATATTGTGGCTCCTACAGGAGTTAATAACATTAGAGCTAACCTAGTTAGGGCAGGAAAATTTTCCTTTGAAAAATTAACATTTGATCCGAACTCTAAAAGATGAGTAGAAAATAGGAGAGCAAAGAGGAGGGGAAAGTACTTTCCAAGCAAAATCAACAAGATTAACAAAAGCATGAGGTAAGGAGGAGGGTGTCTGAGAAACCAAGAGAAAAATCAGTGGGGCTGGAGTACAGGGGGCTGGAAAGGAAGAGCAGGATGAGGTGGAGAGGTGAAAAGGGAGCAGATTGTGAAGGGCAACAAGAAGCCACTGCAGGCATTTGAGGAGACAAGCAAGATGACCAGAAATAGTGGTGGCAAATACAGATACGGCTCTGCTTTCAAATAGCCAACATTCTGGTGGGTTGGGGGGGAATCACAGTTGGGGGAAGTACAAGTTGGCATAAAAATTTTGTTGGGCAATTAGGCAAAATCTCTAAATCTAAAATATATTTGCATCCAGCAACCTTTCATATTCCATAGAACTCCTTGTATATGTATAATGAAATTAATATTATTGAAAATTAGAATCAGTCTAAATGTCTATCAAATTAATACAATGTAATATAACCATAAAATGGAATTCTATGCAGTTATTGTAAAAGAATGAGATGAATCTACATGTATCACCCTGCAAAGACTGTTTTAGAACAGCAAAGTTTGGAGTTGTAGGTGTAGTTCTATCCAAATTTTCTTAACTAAACCAACGTGCCTATATATATCAGGGGGCTTTATACTTTAAACACTAGGTTTAATTATTATAATGTTTTGCTAGGTTTCATTATAATAATTATTCATTAAAATTTAATATTTATCAGTAAAGATACAAAAGATAAAAAAATACATAATGAATATATAAAAGATATTTTTACGGGGAGTATGTATTTTTATAGTAAGGGATAAAGAAAGATATTTTTCAAAGCATAGATAAAACTAATGGACAGACAAAAAGTGACATTCTTGCATTTTTAGTCAGCATACTCCTTCGTTAAAAATTGACGCCAACCAGTAGACAACATAAACAACTCAAGTTTACATGGGAAGAGAACAAATTCCATTTCCAACTTTGTATATAATTTGTTATTGTCTATTTTATTGGATTTTTTATTATCAATATAGTATGAAATATTTGCAGGTAGTAATGTTTCTATTTGTTTCAGGTGCTCTAGGCCTTAGAACAATGACTGGTTTATTGTAAGCATCCAATAAATGATTGTTGAATTGTAAGACTCAAAAAAGCTGACTTCCGATCCCTTAAACTCAGGAAATCAGCTTAGAAAACTGAAAAATGCCTGAGGCCATTATTAGAAAGAGGCAATCCTACATCCAAGAACCCCAATTTGCCATCTAAGAAGAACATTCAAACTGTCTTTTTGAATGGCTGCAACCCAATCTGATCTCTGAAATGGTATTTCTCCAGACATCACAGAAGACTTCCTTTAAGCATAATATCACAGCCGACTAAGATCTCATCAAGGACCTCTACTGCCCATTAAAATCATTTTAAATGCTCTCAGCTGAAGCCAGCAAAGTATCATTTAATTATGCAGGATTTCTGATTGCTTATAACCAACCCTGTTCTCCTTCAGCCCTTCACCCTTTGCGCTTCTCCTCTACGAAGAGTCCACATCAATCTGAATAGCAGCTTTTGTTAAGGAAGATGTGAGCAGGCACAAAGAGGGAAAAGAATCAGTCAGGAAAAAGTTAGACCATGAGCAGATCTCTTCTCTGAAATTCCTATAAGGTTGCCTCATTCACCAGCATGTTTATCTGATAGTCAGCCATTTTACAAATTTTAAATCTCACTTCTTTTCTAAACTAACAAATGTAATATTTCAGGTGAATGAGACCTATAAATAGTTATATGTTTTGGGATTACAAAGTAACGTCCCATAGATTACTGATTAAACAGGATTTAGAGACACATTAAAAAATAATTTTATAGTCTTCTTTGCATAGAATGGAACGAGAAGTTACTTTATCAAGTTTTCATAGGAAATATGTCTTGTGTTTTGACATGAAAGATAGCGATTTCATTGTAGAACAATAACATAACTTATTCTTTGGGGATAACTCTGAATTATGTGATTTAAGCCTTCTCTAACAATGTCAAATGAAAGTTAAGTCAATACTCACCCACTGTGGTTTTAGTCTTTCAGGTTTGATGAGGATTCCAAATTTAACAATGTCAGCATATTGAAGTTAAATAACTGAGAAAGACAAAAAATATTCAAGCTCTTCCTTTAAACCGCCGCCCACTAAAAGAATACTTGGTCTTTAGACTGGAAAAGGAGCAAAAGATGCATATAAATCCTCATTTTCATTTTTCTATTTCTATGATATGGTTTCTGTTTCCTTCTCATAAAGTAATTAAGGATAACTATGGACAAGCCAATTCAGATAACTGTTCAAGGAAAGACATTAACTCTGTTCTCGGTACAGTTTCGTTGGAAGTCATTGACAATCGATGTTTGACAACCTGAAAGCAGTTCCTGATGTGGAGCAGGTGTGGGTTTCAATAGGCATCTCCACAGACAGAACAACAAAGCCCTCCTTGACGTGATTACACTTATTATTCTGTGATTGCTACTTCCTGATCAGGGATACATTCAGTCATAAAAAAAAAAAAAATACTGTAGAATTACCCGTGGATTGGGTATGAAATTGTTGGGGGAGGGGGAAGAGCACAAGAGAAGGCTCTCAGATATTTTCAGTTGTTGCGGGGTGAATGACAGCTCCAGGTGGAATTCTGTACAACAGAAGACCATGATTAATACATTGTCTGTATTTAAAAGAAAATGGAGACATGGAGTATACAGAGTATTTTTGAAGACATTGTTGGAGGGAAGGATAAATTGGTATAAAATATGAGGCCATCATTATTTGAATATGCATCGTATAAAGGATGAGACGCTGATAGAGATGACTCCAGTAAGGGTGGTACTCAAGTTTGCTGCAAACCTAAAACTGCTCTAAAAAATAAAGTATATTTAAAGAAATAAATTAAGGTGGTTCAAGAAAAAGTTAAATTATGAAACAAGATGTATCTTATGACTCCACTGTAAATATACACACATACACACATGGAAAAGAAAATCAAATTATAGACAGCAAAATATAATACAGAGGTGATAGGATTAGGGATAAATTTTATTTTCTTTTTCTATAATACTTTCATTAATTTTTAACAGGAAATGCATCAAATAAAAGTATGGCTGAGAACCAATACGATAAGCATTTAAATGTTTATAGAAGCACCTAATATTTTCTTGTTTCTAGAACCCAAAAGAATCAGAGAAATTTCTAGAATTTGGGGGAAGGGATAAGAAATGGCAAGTCACTAAGTAAAAGGTAGTTCATTCTCTTTCATTTTAGTCATGTTGCATTGTCTGAAATAGCAATTCACTTTTGCACAGGCCCATCAGATGAATGTCATCAATTTACAAGTGATGTCACACAGTGATTTGGAGGACTACGTTGTTAGCCACAGGCCTGTAACAAATAGTGGGTCTGCATATTCTCCCCTCTTCCACTAGTGACATGTTTATAGTATCCTATTTTTGCAAATGGCTGCTCTCTTACATATGAGCATAACAAGCCAATATATATTATGGCACTTTGAAAGCAACACATTAGGTATTTGTCCTTGAAGTTCCTCTATCTCTTTGGCAAATACAGAGAGATTTGAATGCAACTAGTTTGTTTTCTAGTGCATTCAGGATTTTTGTTTTGTTTTGCTTCATTTTTATTTTTATTTCATCTTTGATTTTGTACATCAAATTACCTGAATCTATAAGGGCATTTTTCATTTAGTATATCTTCTCTCATATTGAGAGCTTCTCAACTATCTGCCACAGGAATGGCTAACTAGTAAATCTAGATTAAAACTACCAATTATTTCCTCAAAGTCTTAAGATTTCCGCCATAGTGTCTATCCCACAATTGCCAAGAAAAGTTCACATTCACCTTCTTGGCATTCAAATTTTTTCTCCCTCCACAGAATTCCTTTCCACCAATCTTCCACAATTAGGAATTCATGCTCTTGAATAGCCAGACTATCTACTTTGTCATCAACATGACATCCATATTTCATCCTATGTCTTTACTCGTGGATAGGTTGCCTCCTGAAAGTCCCTTGGCCCTCTTTGCACAATGTTGAGTGAAGTATTTCTATGGAGATGGCAATAAAGCTGAGCCTTGATCCCAACGCCTAAATAATATATCTCATTTCCCTTCCCCAAATGCAACACATTGCTACGGTGAACAACAAAAATTAGGCCAGAGGAATTCTGGTAATTGAGTTTTCACATTTTGAGAATGCATGAAAATGAGCAACATTAATACATAAGATCTTTGAAAAAGATAGAATAGGGAATTCTGGATCATAAACTACTTTTCTTTCTCTGACATACCTTTGAGTATTTAAACCCCCTAAATTGACCCTACAGACTACATGTATGCCTCATTTCCTTTTCATGAAAAAACTGTAGACCAAGAGATTTTTTGCGATATGTTCCAACAGATACTTAATAAGAACATACAATTATCTGTAGTGAATATTTGATGCGTAACCAGGGGGCAATATCCAGACCCCACTCTAAAGAAGGAATCCATTAAATAAACACAGTGAGTCTGCATTATTTTCCAATCAATTGGATGGTCAATTAAACAAAGTACAATCAAGGTCCCTTTTGTGCTTTCTGCTAGGGTATCAGTGGAACAAGATTTTGTGATGGGGTCCACCCAACTGGGAAACTCACATGAAATTAGTGACTGTGATATCAGAGGAGTGGACCCATTTAAGGTACTTTTATTTAAATATAACTAAATGGATTCTATAATTAAGGGTTTTCTATAAAAAGTATTAGCAAAGAGCTGCCTTTGATCTTTGAAATGAAGTGAAGGTGTGCCTACACACAGACACATCACAAAAATATATAGAGGTATTCATAATGAATATGCAGGTTTGGTGTTAGCTTATAATCTTTCCTATAATTTTTCCTACCCCATAGTTAGCTGGACTTAGGGTAGATTTCAGTCCATTTTTTCCCAATTCTACACTAATAATAATAATAATAATACATATCGATCACTTCCTATACACCAGGCACTGTTCTAAGCTATGTATTCTATGGCTTTCAACATTGTAGATAACATTGTAACTGGCATTTTTGTGAAGCTTTTTTTGTGCAATTGCTTTCTTAGCATAAATTTCCCAGAAGTGAAACCACTGCCTTAAAACAGTAGCTCTGTTATAGTTCTTGAGATACATGTCCATATTATTTTCTAACATGTTTTATCATTTTGCTGTACCACTTGTGTTCACAGACATTTAATGAAACTTACCATATGTTAATGTCTTTCTACTCATTTAGTTCTCATATCAATTCTCCATTTTACAGATGAGAAAAGTGAGGCACTTACTCTAAGTCATTCTTAGTGAACCAGAAACTTTTAGATACTCTTTGGTGCCTACAGAAAATTCTCAGAGTCTTTCTCAGGCCTACTTATAACTAGACGAGACTTGGAGTCTTTACTTCCAGCTGCTTCACCGTACTTGCAGGCAGGAATTCTGATTGGCTTCATCTGGGAAAAGTCCACACAAACCTGTATAACCCATCCAACTCACTCACTGTCAACATGGTATATATTAATTACTCAATAAATGTATGCTGAACAAATAAAGAAATTAACCAAATATAGATTAATACAGGGTGGGATTCAAATTTTTGAAACCAAACTCTCAGTGTTCTAGAAACCACAGAAACTAAAAAAGAGTAAACTAAGGTCACTACTGAGAAAGCAAGTGTTTCAGAAGTGAATTGACCCAGGCTTCCTTTTTTCCTGGGGTCATCTCTCTTTTCTTTCCATGGGCAGGACTATGTAGATATATCGTGAGAGGGATTCACAGGAAAGAGTGGTTGTCAAGCAACTTCTATTGTGGACAGTTCAATCTCAAATGACTTATGAAGTTTTAGTTGTTTGTTTCACACAATTGCTTTATATGAAGGAAGTTTCAGTCCAGATGGATTTATTAGAGCCCTCATTAGATTAATTTGCTGGCAAGAAGTGGCTTAATTTCACTGAGAAATGCCTTTGATTGCTCCCTCACCTCAGAAGTCCTAATCAGTGTATGAAAGTTGTAAAGCAAACCACTTAGGGCTAACATATGAATTTCTCTCCTCTTGTTGACAAATAAGCAAAGCGAAGACAATTAGTGATTGTGTAGGTAATTGTGCACTCTTTCTAAGGATAAGAGAACAATCTTCTGAAAACCCAACTAGTGGTCAAATTACACCTGAACATACCCTCAAAATCACTCCATAGAGAAAGTTGTTTTATACTGATATTATTTTGTCCCTCAAGAAAACAGTGAGCCTTAACTCATTTCCAATTTTTTTTCCCGTGACTTATAGTGTCATACTAACATTTACTTCTCATCATAGGATTAGGGAATTTTAGAGCTGGCAATTTACACACAAAGAAATGGTTTGGCAACATCCACTACGATATCCAGCTTGACAGCACCTGAGTGAGAGCAAAAATCTACCCTCTTCCTCACGTAATATTTTCTCTATGAATTAGATCATCCCAATTAATACAGAAATGTGGAGAGAGAAGAAAGTCAGTTAAATGAAAGCAGGTACACCTTGAAAGTGTATCAATAATTATATTATCCTAATTAAAATAGATGCTTTGTTTATCCGGTCTTGTCATACTTTTTTATAAATCATTGCATTGTTCACAACTCATTAATCAGTATCAAAGTATTACTACCAAAAATAATGGAAGCGAATCTAAGCACTATAATTTTCAAGGATCAGACCAACCCAACGCTTGCAGTTTCTATAATTGTTATCACTGCTGCTAAGAAGAGTAGTCTTGAATGTCTTATGATTATAATCTACTTTAATTAAATTGATTCCCTATAACTAAGTGACAAGGTTTATTGTCATTACGTATGTCACTATACAGCTTTCCATAAGCAAACAAAAACCACGCTAGTGGAAAAATCCTTCAGCTGTCATTTTCTTAATAAAATAAAAGATATAAATAAGCTGAAAATGTAGAGTACTGCAAACATTGGAACTAGACTGGATTTCACTGAGAAAAAAAAAAGGGAAGTTATATAAGCCGATATAAAGTTAAGTAGGAAGATTAACTTGAATCAAATACTGATATTAAGTGTGCAAGCTGGTAACAATACAATTCTTAAAATCTGGGAAGGCAAAAAGAAAAGGTTGCTCATATCCTAGGCAGATACATGCCATCTTTCAAAGAAAAATATAAAATGAGCACATGACTTTCTATAACAAAAATATAAGTGAATGTATCCAGCTTCTCTATTCAAACGGTATTCTGGGGGACAATAATAAGAACGTGAGCTCCGTTAACATATAAGATGTTTCATTAAATGTCTGCGCATGCAGGTGGTACAGTGAAATGATAAAACATTTTAGGAAACGTATAGAAATGTATCTCAAGAACTATAACATAGCTACTGTTTTAAGGCAATGATTCCACTTCTGGGAAATTTATATTAAGAAAGTAATTATACGAAAAAAAAAGATAGCTTCATAAAAATGCCAGTTACAATGTCATCTACAATGTTGAAAGAAATCGAAATGATCTACAGTAGATGAGCAGTTCAATCAATTCTGGCATAGTAGCTCACTTGATGTAATATTATTTATCCATTATAATTATAATTATAAAATCTATGTGAAAACTTTTAATAATCAATGCTATTTGAAAATAATGCATAATAAATAATAGGATTATAGTGAAGTTAATTTTTTTACTGCAAAAAATCGTGAGGAGGATTCTACATATATAGTACATTTGATTAAAGCAATAAGAATAATGAGGATTTCATTTTTTCAGAAAATAATCCTTTACTTCAGTGATTTTCTATGTTATCAAAAAGTATAGAAAAATAATTGGAGTATAAATTCCAGAGAAAGATAAAATTAAAATAAGAATTTCATAGTTTAGAGTGAGCAAAAGGTTTTAGAGTATTAAAGCCTTTAACTAAAACCTTTAAACCTTTAGAGTATTGATTTGCTTTTAGGCTCAGTTCAATCACATAACCTAGAATTATCTTGCAAGCTATTTGTATAAATGGAAAAGTGGAAAGATAACCTTCTGTATGTTGTCACCCGTTAAGAAGACTGCTCAGGGTATGACTATGTACTTTGAAAATCATAGATAGTAATATTTAACTTGGAATAGCGTATTTTGCCATGAAACATGTTAAATTGCCAGCACTTTATTGAAGTGTGGCACTGGATATTTGATGTACCATTATCTTCTACACAATTTACCCTAAACTGGTCTCTTAATCTCCTTATACTTGCTTTATCAAATGTGACTATAAGACATCCTTCTATATCTTGGCAAATGCCGAGTACGAATCATTACTACCACTGTAGGAAATACCTAAAGGCCACTGCAAGTTTATAGTTACAATAAAATGTTGTATCTAATGTAGAATTTTAGCACTTTCTGGTGTTCCTCTAACACTAAAATGACAATTGCACCATTGGGCTGTTTTATAAGGCATTTGTTCACCTCCAGAGTAGATACTCTGGAAAAATGAAGGTTAGAAATTTCATCCTGATGGTAAAACTGGGTTATGACTTGGGAAAAGGGTGCCAAAGAGAACATGACAGAATGCTTTGCATAGATATTCTTTTCTGCGTGTGTTGTCATTGGTTGCTAAATTAAAAATTATAGCAAAATTACTGCAAAATTAATATTGCTCAGACATGCGAAAAAAGAATACAAGAGGAAATTTCTAGTCGCAAAATGAATGCCAAGTAAATTGTAAAGAGCAAATATGTAGCTTATTTGTAATTGATATGGTGAGTTAAATTTAACTATGTTAACTGATGGATTTCCTTACCTTTGTAGGTTTAATCGTGTCCCCTTGTAGTCCCTACTTAATCAATTATAAGAAATATTAAATCATCCTGAGTTTTCCTTAGAATAAGAAGCAACTAGATTGAATACTTGTATAAATCATATGCCAACATTTTGAGTCTGTAGTGTTTTAAAATTTCACATGAATTAGCTCTTTGCTAAAACTTTCACAATTCTCAGCTGGGAATTTTGAGAAGAACATGCTGAAGACAGCATGTGAGTCATAATTACTTTTTGAATCAACTTTTTATTTTGGAATTATTTTATATTTACAGAAAAATTGCGAAGACATACAGAGATCTCCCATACACCCTTCACCCAATTTCTCTTATTGTTAACATCTTACCATAATACATTTGTCAAAACTGAGAAACCAACCTCAGGACATCATTGTTAACTAAACTCCAGACTTGGAATTTCACCAGTTCTTCCAATAATGCTGTTCTTCTGTTCCAGGAGCTGATTCAGCATACCATATTGCATTTAGTATAATTACTTTTTGTAGGAAAAAAAGAGGTGCATATAAATTATTTAATTATAAAATAACATTCTCACATCACCTTTTTTCTGCTTCATTTCGCCTCTTCCCAACTGAACTGGTAGTAAACTCACAGTATAAAATATCAATCACAAAATGAAAAACACAACATTCGAAAGATATGTAGATCATGTTTGTGTCACTCATGTGCACTGCTCAGAACACCAGGGACAATTTTATCACTGTTTTTTATTTTTCCAAATCAAAACTGCGAAGTCCCTGCCTGCAGGACTAGCTGGCATGTCCTGTTATCTCCTTAATGAGCAACTCCACTCCCCACATTTCTTCCCCAAACACACTCCCAGCTTATGTCCAGTCCAATTTAGGAAAGAGTTGGTTGGGTTTTCATAGTCAAGAGAGAGAGCTCTGATGTCTAATTAACCTCCTTTTGCCGTAGTTCACATCGCCTCCAGTATCGCCCGTGAATGTGGGCTTCCTGGGGCTAATTGTTGCTGCAGGGCTATGTTATGAGCTGACTTACTGCCCAGGCCTCTTGATGACCTTTAACAGAAAACAACAGCTCAGCCTCTGAGCTCAAATTAGTCGAGTGTGCTGCTTCCCAATTCCCAGATTCCCAGGTCACCATTCCTTTATTCCTAGATCTTTCAATTTAGGTATCATGTAGCCGCTCCCTCAAGGGAGCAGACATTGAAAAAGCACTGTCTTAGAATGATTCTGGCTTCAGAGTCCTAGGATCTGGAGTTTCTGTCTTTTTCTGCCACCAGGTTCATCTTTCCCTTCCTTAGCCATAGAAGTTAGGCATTTTCTTTCTTCTTCAACACTCAAAACAAAAAAATACTGACCCCGTGTACTCCACTCTCTCAAATTGGAGCTTAGTGCCATATTTGAAATCCATGTATTCAAATACATAATCTAGTTTGAGGTGTTCCTGAGAGAGTAGACACAGGCTGCTTCATTTGGGGCCCATAATTATCTGATTACACTCTCCTTTATCTAAACCTGGGAGTGGGGAGTAGAGACCAGGAATGATTGCCTCACCTAACAGTGAAGCGCTATTTCTAGTCCTAAAGCAGAGATAAAAGCAATTTTTTTGATGGAACAAACTTATACATTTATTACAACTTAAAGAGAAACCACAAACTTTAACAAGGTCTATGTTCTCAAAGAAAATTGAAAATGTAATTCCTATTCACTGTGAAAAGTTTGGAATGCAAAGAAAAATGAAAATCACTCTATGTCATGAACACCCAGTGATTTATTATATGTGATTTGATATGTTTCTATTTAATATATTCAATGACAATGAGAATCAGAATATACGTATTATTTCTGTGGCTGGAATTTTCACAGCTTTATTAAAATATAATTTACATACCGTATATTTCACCCATTTTAACGGTACAATTCAATAGTTTTTAGTATATTTGCAAAGTTTTGTAACTAATACTTTCAAATATTATGACATTTTCATCATCTCAGAAGAAGCCCTGAGCAGTTGTTCTTCTTTTCCCCTCCCTACATGCTATCCCCAAACACCTGATCTAGGCAATCACTAAGCTATTTTGTGTCTCTATACATTTGCCTATTCTGGCTATTTCATATGAATGGAATCATACAGTATGTGGCCTCTGTGTTTGGCTTCTTTCACTTAGCACACTGTTTTCAAGGTTTATCTGTATTGTAGCCTCTAACAGTGTCTCATTCTTTTTCATGGCTGTGTAATATTCTATTGTATGAATAAGCCACATTTTTTTAATCCATTCATCAGTTGATGAGCATTAGAGTTGTTTGCACTTTTTGGCTCTTATGAAGAATGTTGCTGTGGACATTCATGTGTAAGTTTTTGTGTGGACATATGTTTTCATTTATCTTGGGTACGTATCTAGGAGTAGGATTGCTGGATTATATGGTCACTCTATATACAGCATTTTAAAAACTGTCAAATTATTTTCAAAAGTAGTTGCACCATTTTAAATTCCCACCAGCAATGTGTGAGGGTTCCAATTTCTCCACATCCTTGCCAGCATTTGCCAATATCTTTCTTTTTCATTATAGCCATTCTAGTGGATATGAAGTGTAATCTCATTGGGATTTTGTGATGTATTCCTAATGACTAATGATTTTGAGCTTTTCATGTGCTTACTGGCCATTTATATATCTCCTTTGGAGAAATTTTTATTCAAAACATTTGTCCATTTTTAATTGAGCTATTTGGGGATTGTTGAAATGTAAGAGTTCTTTGTATATCCTGGGTACAAGTTCCTTATGAGATATATAATTTGCAAATAGTTTATCCAGTGCTACATGATATTGTTTCAGTTTCTTTATGACATGCTTTGAAGTAGAACATTTTTAAATTTTTATGAACTCCAACTTATCTATATGGTGTCATACGTAAAAAACCATTCCTTGATCTAAGATCACAAAGATTTACCTCTATGCTTTCATCTCAGATTTTTATAGTTTTAATCCTTACATTTAGGTCTTTGATTCATTGTGACTTAATTTTTTGTATGGCGTGAAGTAGAGGTCTAGTTCCATTCTTTTGCATATGTATATCTAGTTGTCCTAGTGACGTTTGTAAAAAAGGCTATTCTTTCCCCCAATGCAATTTATGTTCATTTTTTAAATGTCCCAGTAAGGTATAGAAACTTTACTTCTGATAGCTCCATTCCCTCATCCTATTTTTTCCTACTATTATTATGCAAATTGTGTCTATATATGTTACAAACCCAATAATACATTGTTATAATTATTTCTTTATAAAATATTACATCTTTTAAAGAAGCTATGAGAAGAAAGGAGCACACAAATATTTATAGATACATTTTCTTATTTTACCATTTTGGGTTCTTTTCATTTTCCAGTTTGCTCAAGTTACCATCTGGTATCACTTTCTTACTCCAATATAGCTTCATTCCCATTCTGTTCCATTGAATTGTTATTGTCAAATATATTAGAGTTTGTTGAGTTTCTTGAACATGTAGATTAATGTTTTCAATAAATTTGAGAAAGTTTCCAGCCATTATTTCTTTGAATAACTGTTTTATCCCTTTTTCTCACTCATCTCCTAGTATTCCTATTGTGTGTTGGTGGTCTTAATGATGTCCCACATTTTTCTGAGTTTCTGTTTATTTTTCTACATTAGTTTTTTTTCTGTTTTTCAGGTAGATTATCTTTATTTATTTATGCTCAGACTTGCTGATTTTTTCTTCTCAAATATCAGCTCAAATCTACAATTAAGTTTTTCAAGTGAATTTCTCGTTCCAGTTCTTGTACTTTTCAAATCCAGAGTACCCATTTGTTTCTTTTTTATAATTCCTATGTCTTTATTAATATTAACGATTTGATGCATCAATTTTCTCATATCTGGCTTTAATTCTTTAAATATGGTTTCCTTTAGTTCTTTGAACATATTTATAACAGCTGCTTTGAAGTTTTTGCTAAGTCCAACATATGAGCCCCCTCAAAGGCAGTTTCTATTGCCTACTTTTTTTTCTGCATGAATCATGTCTCTTTTCGTGTCTTATAACTTTTGTTGAAAAGTTGACACTGTAGATACTGCAGTACAGCAACTCTGGATACTGATCAATCTTTCCCTTCTTAGACTTCTTGTTGTGGCTGCTATTTGGTTGGTTATGTGTTTATGTATTTAATGACTTGGCAGGAATAAATCTGTCAAGGTCATTTCCCCTGCAAGTGTGCAGCCTCCAGTGTCCCAGCTCACTGTTTTTTCCTTGTTTTTATCTTTTAGCCCCCTTCCTAGGGTGCGCCCCTGGGTCCACATAAATCACTTATTGATCTGAAATTGTGCTGAAGTCCTCTTAGCCAGTTAGGTTCTCTCTCTTTCCTATTGCATGTGTGTGTAGCTTGCAGACTGTTTTCATAATTCAGGGCCTTTGGGACTTTGACTGACTTTTAGTCAGGGACTAGTAGGTAAGGCATGCACACAGCATTCCAAACCTTCAGAGATGAGTGTGATTTTATTTTGAAGCCTAGCTTCTTATAAGTTATTGATGGGCCAGAGTAGCTTATTTTTCAGCCAATGTTTGGTTAGAGGTTGTTCTTAAGCCTCTTGAGCCACTAAGGCTCAAGATCCTTTGTTGATGGATCTGTATGTAACTTGGGGAATGCCTTCAAGTCTGCCTTACTTTCCACTTTGGTTGTTCCCAGTTACAGCCTAGCATCTATGCACAGCCTTCTGGATTCATGGGGATAAGTGGTATCCCAGAGGGATCTTCTTACTCCGGGTTTTTTTGTTAATCTTCTGGTTGGTCTGCCCCTTTACTTGTTGCTATTAGTATCATGGAGCTACCAGTCCCCTTAAGAGAAGCAATTAAGATTGCTCAACTCCAAGATCTCCACTGTTTTTGAAAGTACACTTTGGCATAAACTTCTCTATGCTCTCTTCCAAATAAAGTCAGTCTTCTCGGGCAGACTTATGGAGATCTCAGTCATTATAGCCTGCCTTTCTCCCTGGGCAAAACCTCTACACTACAGTGCCATTGCTGGAGGCAGGAAAATCGGCCAGATTCTCACAGAATGATACCTCCCTCTACAAGTGGTCCACAGCAATGGAAGGATGGTAGGTGCTGGTCTTCTTGGCTTACCCCTCCCAGAATGAAACCATCAATTTATGAGCAAACTGGAGTGGGGCAGTTGGAGTCCAGCATTCTTGACCTACCATGCCTGGAGTAGAGCTTCCACCCTGGCAGTGAGGGTTGGGTGTATGGCAGAAGGAAGCCCAGTACTCTTGGCTGTGTTTGCTTGGAATAGAGTTTCAACAGCATGGAGCTGAGGTGGGGGTGAAGATGTGAGTGATATCAGTGGCTTACCCCTCCTTGGATTAAACATCAGATTTAGACTTGAAGTTATGGGAAGAGAGAGTCTCCATCTTCTTGACCACACATTCCAGGGTAGAGCTGACATAACATGGAGTGGAGGGAGAGGGAGGAAGAACAGGAGCAGGTCTTTGCTCAAATGCAACAGACTCACACTGTTCTTACAGAGATTTCGTTCATTTTCTTGAATAAATATGTCTCCATTTGCTGTATGTCCTTATGACATTTTCCAGAGATTTAAAATGGTTTTTGTTCTTGTTGTTTTTGTTGTTGTTTAATTATTTTCATGTTAAATGTGTCCACTGAGAGCCTCGCAGTCATTCTAGCAGTCCCAGTATGCATTTATTTTTATGATCCATAATTGCTATTTTGTTTTTCTCTTTGACAAAATAGTTAAATGGGAAAGAACTGTGCGACTTGTGGGGTTTTTTTCTTTTTGACTTCTAAATGACTGGGTTTTATTGTTTTACCTTTTAATTTCTCACATTGCTATTAATACTCAGTTTTATTTTATTGTGATTGAAAATAATGAGTTTTTCTGAAACCAATTTTAGGTCTTTTCTGTCATCTAGTAAATGATTACATTTGTTCTATTTTCTTTGAAGGGGGGTGAAAGTGAGGAGCAAGTGGTCCAAGGAAACAAAAGGAACGTCCAAAGTGGAAGATATTCACTCATAGACTGGCCTTCATGCTGACGTTAGGTTTCACCACAAACTAAATTTAAGAAAAACCTCAATGAGGACTTGCTTTACTAACACATCCTCACCAAGAAGTAGGTCATCTATGAATTACACAGCATCAATTTTCTAGAAAATTTATGGTGTATTAAATAGTGAGAGAGAATTTTCTTTCTAGCCATTATTATTATAACACAAAGGCACAGAACCATGGAAGAAAATGAGAGGAAGAGAAAAGCCACGTTGACATATAACTTTTTGTATCAACTGAATTATTACAACTGATGATATAAATGTGTTTGAGCAGGCATGTATTATTATTGTCCTGTAATATTCCAAAGGATATTACTGTGCAATGTAACTGATATTAGCATATCTGTTATATCAAGGAGGACATTTATATACTATACTATGAAATGATAAAGAGATAGAGTAAGGTAGTTACAATGGTGTTAATAATATTATTCTTTAAATATAGCTTTTCATTCAAAGAAGAAAAAGGATAAGAAAGCGTCATCTCACAGAGTGCTCAA
This sequence comes from Equus caballus, assembly GCF_041296265.1. Lineage (NCBI taxonomy): Eukaryota > Metazoa > Chordata > Mammalia > Perissodactyla > Equidae > Equus > Equus caballus. Next base: position 86,133,809 of record NC_091691.1, read on the forward strand.
AAATTGTTTATCCTTCCTTAATTTTGTGGGCTATTAAACTGTGTGGCCTTTCTTGGGTCCAGAAGAGCATAGTAGGAGAAACTGGCACTATTTACATCTGACTGTGGATGCAAAGTCTGTGCCCCATGTTATTGTTAAGGTTGAAAAGTCATTTGAACCAGAAGCTTCAATGGACACATTATCAGGAGAATAGTTTTCTTTTGGACCAAACAGAGGCACACTGCTGAGAGAGGGGAGGAGGGTAACTTGTTAACTGACAGGGTGCTCCTGAGTCTGAAGGGGGAGGGCTGGAGATTACCTTCTGTTGCTCATCTAAGATACAGCAGAAGAAAAATAATTGTCATTTTTCATTTTATGGATCTCAAAATAATAACCATGAAAGTTGAAAGAATTGCTAAATTCAAATAATGAATATTGGATGGAAAATATGAATTAGGATTGGCAGCTTCAAAACTAGGCACAATGACATAGAGGGTCAGAGCCTAGGCTGAGGGGAGCCAACTCTCTGAGTTAGCATTCTGCTTTCACCCCTTATTCACAACATACTGGAACAAAAATTGCAACATTCTATGATTTAGTTTTGTCATCTGTAAAATGGAGATATCAATAGGGTTGTTATAAGGATTAAAGAAACATATTCATGTAAATTTCTTTGAACAATTCTAGGAAAATGGTAAGTACTCAATGAATCATAGTTGTCAACATCAGCAGGATCATCCTGTAATACTCCATCAACTACCGACTCCTCCAAAATTGATTAATTAATTAATTTTAAAAATAAAAGCTTTAAAATATAAAGCAAATATCTCCTAATAGAACTATACCTAGGGATAGAGTTTCAGACTCATATTAGGCAGAACGATTGTTATATCTGTCCAGGATAATTATTTTGGAATCCATAATTCAGTTTAAACTTAAACAGTTAGCCTTATAAAATACCAATGATAAATGAAAATTAAGTGTCTCTTAAAATTAAACTGTCCGTAGTATATTCGACCTCTCTCAGAGGGCATCAATAGCAAAGAAAGAAGTAAGTAGAGTCCTCATTTTTTGGTTGAGATTTTTCTCCTTAAGTATGAAGTATAATAATAAGTAAGGCCCTAAAAATATATTTAAAAATATTATCATGGTATACTCTAGAGTTGCCTACAGAAATATAAACAAGAAAACATGTATGTAAAAGTTATTAAGGGATAAGTCTGCTTGTCCCTACAAAAAAAAAGATTGTACATTCTACATGATTTTCTCTTTTCCACCAGTGCTTGCTCTGTCAAGTGTAATACACCATCCTTCACCACCTTCCAGTCCATTTAGGGAAAATATGGTGCTATGTTGAAAGTAAGTCACAAGTCATATGAATGCTACATGTTCCAGGATTCCTATGGAAGTCTATGGCTTGGTCTTTTCACCCTGGCATTATCAGTCTTGGGCTTCTAAGGGATCAATGTGAAGACCGACTGGACTTTTGTTAAATCCCCCTCAAGACCTTCAGAGTCCAAAGAGGCTAAATGGGAATCCAGGTCTGTGGTAATTCCTCAGCTAGGGTCCCCGGAGCTAAGCTGATCTGCCATATCCTTTAGGATCTGGAACTGCACAAGTCTGCGGAATCTTATCTTCCATTCCTCTCATTATTGCCACTCCCTAGACTGAGCTTAGTATGACCTGCGTAACTGGATACAAAATTTGAAGCTACAACTGAGACACAAAGATACAACAGATATGAACTTCTGAGGCCATAATACCAAAAACAGAAGGTAAAGGAAAATTTGCAAACCTGTTCCTCATGGTTTTATCCATTTTCTTGGATCCAGAGTATAAAGTGGACCAGCATATAGAGAAAGTCCACTGAATATGATGAGGTATATTTGGGAGAGAGTTGTTGCTGGACTTTTGCATCCTGTCAACCCCTTTGGGGGAAAGCTTTGGCAGGGTTCTGCATCCTCATCTCATACCTACTGAGGGGACCTCCAAAAAGACACCTTGGAGAGTTTTCCTTTTGTCCCAAGCAGTTATGGGGATAGTGGAGTGAGGCCAGGTCCTATGGCGGAGTCTAGCACAAGATAGAAATGTGGAGCCAGAGTGTTCTGCTGACTTGGGGTCACTAGGCAATTGCAGAAGCTGCAAGCCAGGGGTCAGTATAGGTTTCCCATTGACCATAGGTGGAACACATAGGAGAGAAAGAGTGAGCATGAGGGACCAGAATCCTATCAGTAGGACCACCGAAGGAAGCCCAGAAACAAGAAGCTGGAGATGAGCCCAGGGGCAGAGGAAAGAGGTGGAGGTGGATGGGAAGAAGCTGCCTCCATGGAGGCAAAAAATATTACAGCTGGAGGGTCCCACGAGGGAATTGCTGAAGATCCCATGACAGTGCCCCATCAGAGAAAGAAGCCAGTCCTAGTATCTTGGGACTAGAGAATGAGATGCCAGATTGCCAGGGAATTGCCTCAATGAAGACTTTCTCACCTTTTTCTTATTCTTCCCTTCCCATTTGCCAGTCCCAGAGGGAACAGAACCTCAAGAAGCTGGCTTGGGGAGGCAATGACAAGAAATATACAAGCTTCCAACCTGAAACAGGCTCAGCTGAGGGAAGAGAGAAGATTTTCATGCTACATCAAGTTTGGAATTTTGAAAAAGAGCAAGGAATTAACATTCTAATTATGTAATTGAGATTATGTTTATGACTTATTATTAGTATTAATATTAACCAAGATCCCTTTGTTACCTACAACTAAGGAGAAAAGATATCAGTTTATAGGAGCATTCAATAAGTGGCCAAAGAAAAATACCTCTTTTTAACACATTTAAAGGGGCAATTAAAAGTAAAGTCGCATTTTGATTGAGTCATGAGTCATATTTGTCCAACAACAAGTTCTACCTGGGGCAATGTGCTACTGTTATTTTTTGTGGAGAGTGGAGTTGTGGGCAGGGCTGGAGCTCCCTACTCCCTACAGTCCCTCTCTCCCACTTCTCTTTAGCCATGAGCCATGCTCATTAACTCCACCTGGTTTTTCAGCGCACAGTTTGAATGCTAGTACTCTGGACAGCTCCACTGACCTTCTGTCTTTCACCTTAAGGACATGCTTTCTAAAATCCCATCAATGCAACTGACATCTATAAGTCTATAACTTCCAGATATCTAGGTCTTTCTCCTAAGTTTAGAAACCTATCTAGCTGCTTGATGCTAATCTTCACCTAGATATGCTATCAGCATCCCAGACTCATTATCTTGTCTTGAATTCCCTTTTATAATTTATGTCACCTAGGTTTTTGTGAGTCATGCTAGAACGCAGAACATACCTTCTCCCTGAACTCTTCCTACCCATTCCAATCTAGCAGTAAATCTTATAGATTTTCTTTTCTAGATGTTTCTGGAATCTATTCTTTCTTTCCCAGATCCATATCCACAGTTCATATTATGTAATAATCATGCTTTGATAAACTTAAAATACTTCCAATGTGCCTTCTATCTGGCTACCAGGATGATATGTTTAAGATAAAATGTTCATATCCCTTGTGAAATTCCCTATAATCACCAGTTACAATGACCTATTTTAAGTTCCTATGACAACATTTCTTCATTTAAAATGTGCATTGAAATCACCTGGAATCTGGTTACAATGGCAGATATTCAAGTTGGCTCCTAGTGACTTAGATCTAGAAAGTTTGCTGTGATCTGTGAAACTTTGCATGTTTAACTTGTGTCACAGGTGATCCTGATGCAAATGTTTTGAGGATCAACTACCTAAACAATGTTTTAGATGTATATGAATATGTGTGTATGCGTAAGACATCCATACATTATCATGTTGCTTTCCTGCATTTTCAAAAGTGTTTTGTGAGTCCATCCTTTAAGATTCAAAGGTCACTCACTTTGTGAAGTTGTCACAAATCCTTCCTCAATCTGGCCTGGATGAATCTATTATCAGAATACCTTGTACATCTTTTCATTATAGTATTTATCCCTTGTGTTATATTATTTATTTACATACCTAGCTTCTGCCTAGACTCTGAACTCTTTGGAGACAGTAACTCTATTTGATTCAGGTAAATGTTTCTAGGACCAAACTAAGTAAATGGCATATAAGACATTAATAACTGTTTATTCAATGAACAATTAGCAATTCATCTTCTCCTCCTTGAGGTGTTTGAGATTCAGGACAAGGAAATTTACATTAAGTACTGTTGCATTTAACTGAATATTTCCTTTTAGCATTTTTCCCACTTGCTAATTCTCTTGGCCACCGCATTGGAATAAAGTATGAAGATGAGAACATTGCCTGTGTGTCAGGAGATCATGGCAAACTATTGAGATATGAGGGGGTCCCTAATGAGATCAATCACACAGGAAAGAAACGGAATATAAAATAAAATTGAGAATGCATTTGTACCACCTAGCTCACTCACATAGGAATAAACTCTGATAAGGTAACAGGCATGAAGTGTGCCTTATTTCTACGTCCACTCTGCATTCATACCCTTTGGGCACAATATATATTTATAACCAAATTTGTATTCATCCTCAGAATTTTACATGGACTAGAGAAAGGTGAGTTGAGAATGGCTGAAATAAGAACTATAGAGTACACGTAAACATCAATTATAAACAAGAATGACTAGAGTATGCATTTCCAATATCTGTCTACAATTCCTCTTACTGAAGAGCAGGTTCATGATAGGAAATGGGAATGGTCAAGAAACTACCATTTCTGTTTCCTGTGTTTTGAATTGCTCTTCTTTGATAATCTAAGTCTTATTGATCCTTCTCTGGTCCTCACACACTTTCTTATTTCACATGGTTTCATGCAAGGATAATTGCTTCCTTATGTCAAGCTCCTTATTACAGAAAATTCTTATTCTCTAAGTAATTGCCCAGTGTTAAGATTTTTGCTGCAGTTTTTCATTAATTGCATTTTAAAGTTTGTCTACTACGCTGGCAAGTACCTGTCACCTTTTACTTCTAGCTCAGTCATGACATCTTTTTCCATTCGTTTTGCACTGGAACTCAACTCCTTATCTATGTATTTCTTGTCATAAACCTCTTCATTCTTTCCTGTGTTCTGTGCTCTACTGACACAATAGAGATAAGCAGTCACTTTCTTTTTCAGAAAACCTAAATTCCAGACATTGTAGAAACATGGACACCACAGTAGTTCTTGTAAAAGTCTATTAAATGAGAATTTCATGCCCGTTAAATATGCAAACTACATCAGGCCAAGCAGGTCTGCTAATTTGATGTTTGCTGTTTGAGATTAACTAGTTGACTTAATTGTTCTGACACCATAGTTTGAAAGCTGTTAACCAGTAAAAGGAGTTATATGTAATTCACTATAGGACAGGGCACCAGCAACAGAATTTTGGGAACATTATATAACCAGAGCTGCCCCTTTTAGAGGTCAAAGCTAACAGTGATGTATAGGTAAATTCCAAATGAGAAGACCCTAGAGTTCAGAAGACCAGTTCTAAAGACCTGCAGCCGGAAAGGATGGCAATGGCCATGGTATCCGTGGAGGTGGAATTCCCCAGACACGGAAACCTCTGCCTTTTAACACTTCTTGGACAGCACAATTTGCAATGGCATATTGAGTTCTCATACTAGTCATAACGGTTGTGACTTGTAGAATTCAGAAAGCCTAACCAAGCGCAACCTCCATTCTCTCTCCTGCTATGCTTCTCTGATCTCATTTTAGGCTTTTCTTTAGAAGAGCACACTTACAATATAATTCCAAATTAGCAGGTAATCCACATGTAAAATAAAACATCTAAATCTGAGATCTAAGATGATTTCTTTTTTAAAAGGGCAGAAAGGAAAACTGCACAGTCTTGTCAGTACTCTGTTAATGAGCACTGAATTCACAGCTCCAGGTTCTGTAAACCTCATTTAGATGTGTCAGCAAGAGCCACAGCTATATTAAAGGTTTGAAACAGGAACAATAATTAAGGCTCAATGCCAATTCCTTTTCCTCTTTAACTGCTGCTTACAGTTTGTACACAACAAATACTAAAAGGTCATCAGAACTCATTTTCTAATGAGTGCATATTGATATTTCCCAAATTTTTCCTCTACGGCAAAGGCAGCGATAGTGGGCTGAAAAGAATTGAATTTGGCCATGGGGAACAGGCATAGCCCAGGATAGAAAGAAAGAAAAGCCCAAATGCAGGCCACACAGCACAGCCTACACTCTGGAAATCTCTTTAGAGTCACACCCTACAAGGGGCAGTTTACACATCATTTAGAGGAAGTACTCCTAATATCAGGAGATAAGGTTTATATCTCACTTCAGTCGCTTTCTAGCTGTGGAAACTTGAAAAAGTAGGTATCCTCTCAGAGTCTTTGTTTTCTCATCTACAAAATGGTAAAAAATATATCTGATAATCTTTGTTCTATGATTTATCTCCTAGGATTATTATGTTGATCAAATGAATTAATTCATATTAAAGTGTTTTGAAGAGTTATGCACTGCACTAACGGATAACAGGTCTAAGTATTATTTAACCCTTTTCAAGCTTTCATCTTTTTCTCATAAAAAAATGGTTTTTATTCCATAGTAGGGGATGAATTTAAATTTGAGATTCTTCCTTCAGTAGAGGAGAGAACTTGGGCTAATTCTTCCATGCCCTCTGTGATTAAAGAACAACAGTGAAATCATTTACGTTGACCGAGTTACTAGTAACTAGTCACTAAGAGTTATAGTTATTACTGAGTTACTACCTCAGTTACTAACCACAAAACCAGGAAAGCTGGCATTGCTATAACCACTTCATCCAAATTAATGAAAAGGTGGATAGCTTTTGTCTATTTTGTAATCAAAATGGTCTTCTCTGAATTGAGTCCATCCTCTTCCAATCATCTACCATTTCTCACCCAGGATACTGATTCATCCTTATGCCTTCCGTGGCTCTCCACAGCCAGTGTCCACAAGGGTGTTTACGAAACCCACATCACTGTGTCCCCATCCACCCACAACACTCAGCAATACTCTTAGAAGCCCGTATCATCATCCCTTGTCCCTTCCACCTCTCTCACTCATTTCCTTCAATGCTCCCTCTCTTTCACTTGGCATCATGCCCAGTGACCTTGTGTTTCCTCAATGTGCTGAGCAAGCCCTAACTTAAGGGCCTTTGCTAGTACTGTTCCTTCTTCCTGACACACTCTTTCCCAATCTTAACACAAGCCCCTCAGAGATGCTTGTCTCGACTCTAAGCGTCTAAAGTAGTGCTTGCCACCTGCTGCCCCCATCGCCCCACCCCATGTAGTCCCTTCACACAAATTATCAAAATCAGCAAGTATTCTACATAATTATTTACTTTCTTTCTCTCACACTGGAATGTAAGTGTCACCAGGGCAGGTACTTTGCCCACCTTATACACTGTGGCCTAACATTATAACCAGCATGTAACAGGCATGTCATAACTATTTGTTGATGGAATAAGTCCTAAAATAAGAAGTAAGTGAGAAATTTTTTTTGACATTATAATGGTGTTGACGGAAAAAAAAAGACTCTCTTCTTCAAGGAAGGTCTGAGAAGAGATTAACAGAGCTGAGTATAATGAAGTTGTAGTTCTGTGTTTTATATATATATAGATCTCTATATAAAAGAAATAGAACTGTTCTAAAAAATGTTAGGTCAAATGATTCCTAATTTGAATTTGGAATAATATTCTAAATCTGCATACAACTATTGCCACCACCACTACTAATAAGTAGAAAGAGTAGTAATAATAGCTCTGCCACGTGTAAATGTTAGCTATTACTACGAAATTGTTACTATTATCATCATTAGTAGTAGTAGCACTGCAGCTCCTACAGGTGAGTATTTACCAAATACTTAATATGTGGAAGGCATTGTCACAAGTTTTGTAGGTATTATGTCATTTAAACAACAGAAAAAACCTAGGAGAGAGGTGTTTTACAGAAAGACATGACTTTCTTCTCTCTTTGGTCAATAAGTGCCAGCACCTAGACTCAGATGTGACTGGTAGTAAAGACAGTCATCTTAACCATGCTGAGAAATCCCCTTGTGTGTGGAAAAGCATCAGTGTTATGCTGCATAACTGCATTTGATCCTCCCATCATGTAAAATGGAGATCTGGTTTTGACTCTCTGAACATGTACATAATATAGTGAATTATACATAAGCTCTCTCAACATCTGTGAATAACGATGACTGGAAAGTGGTCCCATTAGGTAAAGAAATGGGCAGACCACAAATAAAATCATGCCCCCATTTCCAAAGGACAGTTTCAGTTCCTTGAATATAATGTTTCTAGGTTAAAAATAAGTTTTCATTTAATTTTGACACCAAAAATAGCATGGAATGAAAAATCACCTCCTGATAATATTCTTCCTATAATTACACTATTTTATGGAAGAATTATATGTTTGCCTTGATACAGATGTGTATTTTCTTACCTTGTCCTGAAAATATTAACAAAAATATTATAAAAATCTGGCTTTAAAGAAAGGTAGTAAGATTTCCAAGTGGCCCCTAAACTTGCCTTGCAGTTGTTTTATTTGGTCCTGAATACTTCAGAATTTTCTGCTTCTCATTGCTCTATTAACATGCACGTTTGGCTCACTCTTAGTAAAGAAGCCAGAGCGTTTGAAAGGCAAGCATCTTTGGCATAATAAGGACTTGCAGTGTGTTTCAGTCACAGGGCCATATCACCACTGACAGATTTTCACAGCCATAGGACTCAATATTGAAGTAGATGCTGATGGGCTTACAAAGAGAGAGTTTCACAGAACCTATATTTCTTAAAACTGTCACATTGAAGTATAATATACACACGGAAAGGTGCACATTATAAATGTACAGCTTGATGGATATATCGTAAAGTGAACATACCTATGTAACTAGCATCCAGATCAAGAAACAGAACTTTATCTGCACACCCAAAAGCTCCCTTTTGCACCCTTCCAGTCTTCTCTACCCCTCAAGAGTAACCATTATTCTGATTTCTAACATCTTGGATCAGTTTTTGCCTGTTTTTGACTTTATATAGAATACGTTTTCTTTTCTGTCAGGCTCTCACTATTGTGTGAGATTAATCCACTCATTGTCGCACGTAGTTGTAGTTCAGAATCCTAGATCCTTAAAAGCTTGACATCTAACAATGAAAAATGAGGATTCCACAGATGACTCATTTCATTGTCGTAAACTCAGTTGGTAATTTTCAGTCAAGAAAAATCTATACCGTTTCCCCCTCCCATTATAGATTAGTAACTTCTCGTGCCCTTGCTGATCCCAAAGGAATATTTTTTTCCAATGGAGTGCAGATTTTTGACATTTTGTGTCCCCTCAGTATTCATATGTTGAAATCCTAACCTCCAATGTGGTGGTGTCAGGAGGTGGGGCCTCTAGGAGGTGATTAGACCATGAGGATGAAGCCATCATGTATGGGATTAATGCCTTATAAAAGAGATCCGAGAAAGTTCTCTAACCTCTTCCACCACGTGAGGATGCAGGATGAGGATGGCCATCTGCAAACCAGGGAGCAGGCCCTCACCAAGAACCTGACCATGCTGGCACCGTGATCTCAACTTTCAGCCTCCAGAACTGTGAGAAATAAATTTCTGTTGTTTATATGTCACTCAGTCTGCTCAGTCTATGGTATTCTGTTATAGCAGCCTGAACTAAGACAATGATAAAAGATGTGCTTAGGCCTATATTCTTATCTTTTGCTCTTCTAGTAAACAGCTGACAAGAAAAAATATAGACCAAATATTGGCCTTTACTAGAGATGCCACTTACGTTTCTCTATTTTCAAAGGTTACTAAAAATGAAAATGTGTGCAATTTCCCCTTAAATGTCAATAATCTTCATGCCAGAGATAGAAATATTGTATTTTCTTTGAGCCTCATTGTAAGTCATTTGCTGATGTGTAAATCTAAAGTGCTTTGAGGGTATCAGAAATGCACATTATGCTCCTGAGTGACCCGTTTCTACATATGGATCTCTGTTTGAGCCGAAATCTACCAGGGATCAGAGCAAGAGAAACACGCTCAACTAGAGCATGTTGTAGTGATTTCACAGCTGCAGATGCTCAAGAGCACAAATTATTCCAGCTAAGGCTGACATTAATCTAATCTCAAAATCCTTGCTTCGGTTCAGCCTATTTACAAAAGCATCACAATTCCAAGATTTGCTTTCAGCCAATTGGCCCCACTTAGGGAAAAACCATGTCCCCTTTTGGGGGATCTGTTCCACCTGAAATTCAGAAGTCATGCTCATCTAAAGACCCTCATTTTGGAAAGTTCTAAGCTTATCTGCAGCTTTGCAAATATATGCAGAGGATTTGGGCAGCTTTTTCAACTAGGTATAAGCTGTATTTTGGAAATAAATGTAGAAGCCTTCACAAATGTTCACTGTCCCTTGATACAAACAAGTGAAAAATGATGGTTCTTTGAAGTCAAGTGATATTTTGATGTAGGTTTTCACTCTGACTTGTAAGAAACAGACAGACCTTGGCAATACAAAAGAGACTGCATTTACATACTGCTTCCAGCAAATTCTTGAGAATGAAAAATCACCACAAGAATATAAAACATGCAGATCACAGACCTATCATAATCACTGCAACCCAATTGACTGTTCAGCAATCCATACAGAAGAAAACTGCATAATGCATCTCAGAGAGAGATCTTTGGTCATGCCTCCGAACGCCCAAATGAACCACACTGCTTGACACTTTCCAGACACATTCCACTTCAGTGTCTTTTCCAACCTTTCTTTGTCTAGCTGGATTTTTTTTTTTTAATCCCCTTCTCTAGGAGTCTATATCCTACCCATAATTTCAGGACTACCTCACGTTCCACATACTCCCTCTGAGCCTTACTAAATGATCACATTATTTAACAGTCTTTCTTCTCAATAACTATAACAATAACTGCTATGATCTGAATGTTTGCGTCTCCTCACAATTCATATGTTGAAATTCCAATGCCAAGTGTGATGGTATTAGAAGGTGGAGCCTATGGGAAGTGCTTAGGTCATGAAAGTGGAAACTTCATGAATGAGATTAATGCTCTTATGAAAGAGACCCCACAGAGCTCCCTAGCACCTTCCACCAAGGAGAAGTCTGAAACCTGGAAGAGGGTCCTCATTTGACCATGGTGGCATCCTGATCTTGGACTTCCAACCTCCAGAACTGTGAGGAATTTATTTCTGATGTTTAAAAGCTACCCTATCTATAGACTTTTGTTATAGCAGCCTGAATAGACTAAAACAAAAGCTAAAACAACAGTATTAACAATAGAAGCTTCCCCTTTTTTGAGCTTATTGTATGTCCTTGTATTTTATATCTTATATATAGCAAGCTCACGATACCCTAAGACAGAGAGTTTGTGATCCTCACATTACAGGAAAGGAAAGTGAAGCCATGAAAGGTTAAGTAACTTGGCTTAGGTCACACAGCTACTATACAGCAGAATACAAGTCTGCCTGATTCTAAAACCCATGCTCCTTTGAAGGTGCTGCATTGACTCTATACAGATAATGTCTGAAAAAAGAGGGAACATCTCAAGCTGTACCTGAGTAAGGCCCCTCTTAACTTGGAAACAACAAGTAGATTTACCCCCTTAATTTTGTTAAAAGTGTTTCTGCTTTTAAAAAGGAAATATTGCAAATTGCACACACTATTACTGCATTAACCAAATAGTTTAACATTATAATATATTATAAGTAGATGTTTCAGGTAGTCCATCAAGTCTTAATCATGCAGGATATAGTTTGATCAGTGTCTCTGTACTGCTATATTTGTTGTCTTCTTCAGTTCCTATCTTGTCCCTTCTTGTCACATGCTTATATGTGTGAATGTATGTGTGTGATCCTTTTCTACAATGGTTTAACGTCCAATAATTGTCATTTTTACCTGAGCTTTACTTTCCTTTGTGAAATACCTTATAGAGTTCTGTTATCCCTTTCATCAATCTCTCTTGACTGTGTTTTTATTTCCCCCCTATATATTTCCCTCTATTCTCATGCACATTTTTCTATCTTGTATCTCTAGGAGAAAGAAAGAGGCACTGCTGCTGCTTCCGCAGCTCTTGATTCCTCCGATGTGTCTTCGCATACTCCTCTCCATCTTAGATGGTTTGTGCTTGGCGCTGGCTCAGCTGCAGCTGCCTGTCCTCAGATTTCCTCTGGTGACCACTTTTCCCAATCCTTTTTCAATCCATTAGTTGACTTCAGGGAGCAACACTAAAAGCATTCCCTCGGAGTATGGAGCTGTTCTCAGGTTCACCTTTTAACCGACTCTGCGAACAATACAATTTTCTATTCAGTTTCCCTCCAGAAATCAAGCCATTTTAGAGCGAGACAACTGGGATTCTTGCAGAGGACTTCCTTGACCATTCTTTCCAAAAATGAAACAAACCTTGATTCTTATTTGTGTCCTAATTCCCTTACCTTAAAGATTATTATCCCCCCAACGGTTCCAAACAGTCCTTGAAATGTGTTAGTGAATCATTTCTGAAGCCGTAGCATTTGGTTTTTAACTCTTTGCTGCTGAATCATGTGTTATGGAAAGTCATAGTAAATGATTGAATTGGTCAAGTTAGTCAAACTTCAGGTAAGTCAAAGAAAAAAAATTTTCTGAATTGTTAGGAAATTACAAAGACACTGACCTAAATACAAAGGATTGAATGTTAAATTCATTTGAAATGCATTATGCATTAACCATTAATAAACATAGCCTGATTTATTATGACATAAACAGTATTTTGAATGAAAAATTAGCTTTACATCTTCCGGGATTTGAAAAATAAAACTGTGATATGATAAAATAAACAGAATTAAAGAGCAAATTCAATGAAGTGAAAGAAGAAGTTTGACCTCTAATTCAGGCAGCAGATTATTCAAGTACATGCTGTTAGGATAAATCACACAAAACGAGGTTAGAGGAGATAATAGGACATCTTATGATCTAGATCTGGGTTAAGTGAAGAGATGCGATTATTACAGACAGATAGACCTTCTGTGTTTCAGATGATTAAAAACAATTTTGAGGCTCAATGAACAATGTGAATAACTCCACAAAAGGGAATATTATTTTGGATACAATAAAATATTCAAGGAATTGTCCAATGGTTTTTGACAAAACATCATTTTTGATGATTAGTGGAGCATGAGCTATGCGTGAAAGAGAAAAAAACTTTACCTAATTCATCCAAAATACCATGTTCCTTAGACATTTATTGCTTCATACCACTTTAAACCAAAGAAACTAGTGTTTAGAAAATGCTTCTGCTTGAAAATTGCCATTTAACTTGTTAGGATGGCCAATGTTATTACTGAGAAAACAACTTTCTTGAAAACAGGTTCATACTGAGAAGAAAATGACGCAGAATTTTGAAATCAGTTGTTTCAACCCCAGATACATTAGTGGAACAGCAGTCCACAGAAAAAGGAAATTTTTTTTCTCCAATTGGAAATTGCTAATTTTCTTAATGATGATATGACAATTAACACCTTATTCTGTGAGTAGCAACTGTTTAATGCAGGATTTTATATGGCTTGACTTTTCTCAACTGAACTATATTACACCTGAGTCATTTGAATTGCAGCCGGGAAAGAAGAAATCAGTTGGTTTCCTCAATTAATTTTGCATGTGCATGATTTCCCAAGGAAAACTAATGCTCTTCCAGCTTATCTAAATAAAGACCAGTCAACACTGCACATTGTGCTCACCATTGCATGAGGAGAAAAATAGAATTTGTGAGTCTTAACAAATAAGAAAGCCCTATCAAACAGTTGTCTGATAGTTTCAAAGAAATGTTTTTGAGATATTCAAAAGTTCCATGACATATTTTAAAGAATTTGATGGATCCATTCACTGTCTCAGCTAAACAGTAGATCCCAACTCTGCCACTGAAATTATGAGGTCTACAAATTCTTCTCTAAAAACTATGTTTTACATTTTAAAAACCCAGTGGCCTAGAACAAATTTAAAATTAAAAAAAAAAATTCACAGAACTGAGCAAGTTTCCTTTTTTTAAACAAACTTTGGGAAGATTTGCTGGAATGGGCAACATTTTAAATACCTGGGAGGATGTAATTAAAAATTTAAAATGTGATTAACCAAAATCTGCATTTGTAAACATCAGATGCTACTGTGGATGTTAGCTACTCTCTGACAGGAAAACTGTCACTGTATCTACATCAAAGAGAAAAGCTTTAAATAAATTTTCTTAGTGAAATTACTTGAATTCCAACCTCATTGTCATTTTTCCCTGGACATTAAAAAAAGAACTAGCATGTTTGCTTAGAATCCATTTACCAAAAGGTATTTTGCAAGAAAAGAAAAAAATTTTACAGTAATACAATTTGTTAAAAAATAAAATCTTTCCCTTAAAAATAAGAATCCTATGCAAGCTACATTTCTCATTAATTTTACAAAATAAACAAGCAAGCCTAGAACTGGTTGGAGAAAAAAAAGGAAAGGTTAATCAAAAATATCTTTTCCATGAACAGATAACCATTTTTGATCTTTCTAGAAAATCTGTTGAATGCCGATGTATTCCCTTTGTAATAAATTACGTACGTTACATTCTGTTCAGTTGATATTTCAGTGCCCTTATCTCTATAATTCTATAGTATCATTGAATGATACAGAAGTCTTTTCTAATATACTCTTATCTGTGTAAAACTCTAAAAGATTTCTAAATACAGTAACTATATCTTGTTGAAAATATAACAGTAATATGTTCTTTGGTATAAACAAATATAGATTCTACTGATGCGGGTTCGGTGAGCCAAAGAGTTGAAAGAAAGAGTTCTTGGATTGTCAATGTCCTTTATTCAGAGAATAGCATGGGGACAAGACCCATGGGCAGTGAAGAGCTGTAATGTGTTGAGGGTTAGGGCTAAATTGATAAAGCATGGGTACGTGACTTATTTTTACTAGACAAAGGATACATGATGTAAAAAAGGCATTAAAATGGTATCAGTGCAGGTGGGGTCTGGTTATCAGGTGGTCATATAACTTTAGCTATGAAGCGGGTCATATAGATCTGCATGTAAGCCAGGATGCCTTGGGCTTCTCTCCCTGGGGCAGCCTTGATCCACATCACTACCATCTTCTCTTTTGAAATCACAAATGAGAGAAATAGAAAACAGCTACTCTTTTCAAGTGTCAAAGCTCATAAAACTATCGTCTGAATTAAATGAAATGATATTAAAGCACTTAGCATAGTCTCAGAAATACAGTAAATATTCAAGATATTATAGTTTCCCTCATTCTTCCTCTCTATATTGGCAGAAATCATGTCCCTTTTATGCCTCTACATTCTAGTACTTCACACACTGCAGAACACACAAAATGCACTGAACAAAGATTTGTTGAGTTACCACTAAGCATCAGGCATTATCTGAGGTTCTAAGAATATAAACAAGAAAGAAAAACACTGTCTTTAATGAGCCTTGCTTCTTTCCGTATTTTGGGTGTGGCGACCGTTAAATGATGCCACAAATCTAAAAGGCAAAGTACTAATGGATCACATCAGAGTTAGAATCCAACTTCTATCAGTATTTAGATGTTAAAAATTGGACTAAAATAGTACACACATAGGTTAATCTCAGTCTGATTAATCAATAGGACTGATTTGGAGGAAACAGGGAAATATAGCTACCTAAGGAAATAGTACAATGGTAGGAGGGCCTGACAAAATGCTTGCAATCTAATTACAACTATTTAAAGTTACTGTTCAATATTGTTCTGAAAATCATCCTTGATTCTCTGATTTTTCATGCAACTCTCAATATACTTTATTCCAATTAGAAATACATCTTTAAGGTGTTCACTCCTTGAATTCATTAAATCTTTACGTTCAAGCAGTGTATTAGGGTTCTCCAGAGAAAAAGAACCAATACGATGTGTGTCTGTGTGTGTATTACATATATATAAATATATGTATATATTAGTGAGAGAGAGAAAGAGAGACTTATCATAAGGAATTGGCTCATGAGATTATGGAGGCTACAAGTTCCAAGATCTATGGTCAGCAAGCTGAAGACCCAGGAGAGCCGATGGCGTAGTTTCAGTATGAACGCTGGCAAGGTCAAGAACCAAGAAAAGCCAGTGCTTCAGTTTGAGTTTGAAGGCAGGAAAAACCATGTCCCCACTGGAAGGCAGTGAGACAGGAGGAGTTCCCTCTTACCCAGGAGAGGGTCAGCCTTTTTGTTCTATTCAGGCCTTTGATTGATCAGATGAGGCCACCACATTATGGAGAGGAATTTGCCTTACTCAGACTGCTGATTCAAACGTTAATCTCATTCAGAAACACCCTCACAGACACTCTCAGAATAATGTTTGACCAAGCATCTGGCTTAGTCAAATTGACATAAAATTAACCATTACAAGCAATCTTTTACTCTATTTCTCAAGTCTGGTTCTTCAGCTTACCCCCTACTCTCTCACTTCTAATAAGCAATCAGGCCATTGAATTTCAAGGATGGAAGCTTCATAATTCCTTTTTGTTTCTATTTGGGGTCTGAAGCTGTTACTGCACAACAAAGTGGCTTCTCTGTCCTACATGCATAAAAAGCCAATAATTACACCACTAGCTTTTGAGGAAAGAAAAGGCTTTATTGCGAGGTGGATCACTAAGGAGACAGGCGGCAAGGCTCTCAAAACCGTCTCCCTGATCCAGGGCTTGGGCAAAATTTAAGAGTTTGGGGGAACAGGCTGGTATGCAGAAGCTGGTAGAGCAGGTTTTGATTGGAGGGCTTTAAACATTTATGGTGAGGTGTGGAAGGAGCTCTAACACTGGATCTTCCTAGACAATGGATCCCTCACTTCTGATGAGAGTCCAACTTTCAAGTTCCATTCTTGTCCTGGTCCTTTGGTTCCATGGGGGCACAATCTTTGGTTTGGATGTTCTTTCAGGTCAAGATTTTCTTCTCTGCACATGCTCTGTCTACATGACTTGAATTTTTGGCTTGTGCCTGAAAAACAACTTTAACCTTCTGTTGATAAGATGGCGTCAGTTTGAACTAGTCTTAGAGGGCCCATAGTTACAAAGCTGGTAGAGTTTTAACTACATCTAGTTGAATACATAGAAGATATTTTGAATGGGTTTTTTAATGTCATTTCTAGTCTTTGAAATAATTTCATATGAAATATGTTAAAATAATAGCCCTCAAATACCTAACATGGGACTAAAATATGCTAATAATCTATGTGCAAAGGCCTCTATGTTTCAACACACGAGTTTCATCAATGAATGAGAAAAAAGTTGGGCAAGTTCTCAAGAAAGATCTGGTAGTTTATGTAATAGTGCCCACCCAGCCCTAATTCTTTCTCTTAGACCTGGCCTTCACACACATCACTGGTGAAGAGGTGGAAGTGGGTAGCCATTTATATTCCACACGAACATTTGTAATCTATCTTTTCCCCTATACTTCTGCAATCACAGCTGATTGATTCAAGAAGATTCACTCTGTTGGTTTGTCAGTAACCAATCATATTCTTTCTTGAGAATTTTAACTAAGACTAAGAAAACATAGAAAGTTGTGGTTCTTGAAAGGAAAGATCTTAAAGACAAAAACTAGCTGGTTTTTCATGATCAATAGCCAAGGAACGGCAATGAGTTCCCAGGAAGAATCTAAACTCCTTAACTTGGTTTGCAGAGCTCTCTAAGATCTATTCTCTGCCAGACTAGTCCTGGTAATCCTGACTAGTACTAGTACCCTTGCTATGTGTTCATCTAGCATCTGTCCCCTATAAACATGCATTACCTCTTTAGTAAATCATTTAATGATGTTCTTCTTTCTTGTTCCTGACTTAGTCTGCATCTAGTATCCAACTGAGAGCAATAGTGGTGGTCTACAAAAATTTGGTAAATGGTGAGTGAGTGAATAAATAACAAACGAACACTAGACAGATTGATAGATATGAAAAAGCAGAAATGAGATACAGTGTGGACCCATAAACGTCAGCCTTCATCCTTGAGCTTCCTGGTTCCCTGGGCACCAGTTTCTAATAAGCCTGGTGCATTTTATCTGATTGAGATATTGTTCTGTACCTACTAAATAACAAGCCTTCTCCACTAATTTGGGTTTGTTTCTATGCCTTAAACCAATATTTCATGGCCAAGATAGTAGGTTATCCAGGAGGCAGTGTTTACAGAGAGTGGCTAATTATTACAAATCTCTCATTTTCCCTCTCCAAGAAAAAATAAGGAGTTGGAAAGGACCAAAGGTCAGCAGGCAAATACTTGCCTTTCCTCTAGGAAAAGCTGGCACATGTCAAAGATTATTGACATTTTTTTCTCCCCCAAACAAGAAACTACCTGGATAAGAAATTTTAAACAAATAAACACACAAATAAAAAAGAGGTCAACCTCTGAAAATGTACTTATTATCTTCTAATTATATGGTTGCAAGGCAACCATGAAACTCTTTCTCAATGAGAATTCACTAGAATCAAGACACAGTAAAGAACTATTTCAGAAAACTTTATGCCAGAAAAATGTTTTCCTAGATGTGGATTTACCAAAAGTGGTCATTTACACAGATAAATCTTTCCCTTTTTGTTATGCAGTACATTTTTGTGGAGTCACAGCTCACAAATACAAAAAGAGGAAACATTGCATGAGACTGGAACAACTGTATATCTTCACAAATACAGGAAAATGGGGTGCAACATCAGAATCATAAGAAGAGGCAGCAAGCAAAAGGAAAACCTTTCCATACTCTGCTTCTACATAGAGACTTTTAAAATGTGATATATTAAGGGTGATGATATCTGACAATATAGCTTCCTGGAGGAGATCCCCAAGGCTACCCAAATTCAACAGAATATAAGAAAAGCAGACATTCATTGAGAAAACCACTTTTGTCCAATTTTTCAAGTTATTTTATTTAGTAGGATTTTTTTTTTTTACTTTCAAAGAAGGACAAATATATTTTTCTGCTAACATATGTATATGCTTTTTTAAACAATAAATTAACTAATTTATAATTAGAGATCTCTAGAAGAAACAAACTATAAAAAGCCTATTCAAAGGATATCTACTCTCACATTGAAGCAAAGATAACAATATTGGCAAGGATAAACTATATTTTTCTAGAGTATACTAAACATGTTACACAAATGTATCATTTATGTATGTTTTTTGTGCCCTATTAGTCTGCATTGTGTTGCCTTAAACACCGAAGCATCTTAAAAGCCCATTATTGAAGTGCCTTAATGCAATATCTGAATGCATCAAGTACATTAATAATAATTTTCATACTTGATTTACAACAAATGAGTGTATATGTGTTGTAGAATATTTAGGTTAGCACTTTATGTAATTTTATTAAAATTAGTTCTCAATAAAACATAATACATTGAGTTTCAAAAGCTGTTAGGAACAATTTCATAGGCACTAGGAGCATTAGATTCTTTCCTTTAACATTATTCTATGCACAGTTAAGATGAATAGATGTTAGAATTGCTACTCCACCACAGTGTATTAGCTTTAAATATTACAATGAAAGATCTGAGGTGTAACATATTCTGGGAAATTCGTAAATCCTGCTGTAACAGTAAGGTGGTACATTAGGGAACTATAAACGCATGATTTTATACGATGTGGAATATTCAAATGAGAAATATATCAAGCTTATATAGGTCCATCTTTATGAGAAGCTCAGCAGACACAAAAATATTTGGAGTCACATTCTCCCAATGTGTAAGACATTCACTGAAGACCAATAAAGCCTCTGTAAATTGCATGGTATATGTGGGATCATGGGGATGGCACTTTATGCACTGCTGCCATAATATTCCAAGGGGGCACTCTGCTGTACCGAAACTGTTATCACATCTTTCAAATGTGTCTTTGTTTTGTTTCAGTTTGTTTTGTTTTAAACACAGGGATAGTTTATAAACCAGTAGAATCTGATCAACTCCGTATCTAAATAAATTTTACATTGTACAAAGCCTCTTCAACAGTGGTATTAACAGTATCAGTTTTCTTGTCTCCTGTTCTTTATTCAATTTAATTAAAATTCATTATATTTTTTTTCCATTTTACTTTAACTTTATAACCATTCTCTTTCTATCATGGTGGATGTTCAACTATTCAAATACATAGTCTCTACACTTGTCTCTAAAATGATGTAAGATCAAGGACACATTTTTAAAAGCATCATTAAGTATTATGTACACGAGTATACATATTTCTTGTTTCAGAAGTCATACTTAACAGAGAGTCATTTCTGTGGAATGCACATTTTCTTTAACACATTTAGTGAGACATTAGCAAAGAAGCAAACAGGCCTGGCCCCAATACGACTCCAGGCGAACCAGAGAAGGCTGCAAAACTAATTTAAGTCATCGGTATCACTCAGCTACATAAAGAATAAGTCTTAGAAACATTATTCTTGACATTAATGTCATATTTATTTTTCCCTTGAGAATGTGACCAGGAATTATGTTTTTTACTCAAATTCAACAACAATTGTATGGACGTGGTTTTAGACATAGTTCAAAAGAGAATACAGAGCAAAACGATAGCCTTTCTAGTGTAACGACTCGAGGACTGTGTATACTCACCATAGTCCTAAATTTATCAGAAATTGTCAGATTGGATAATGGTCAACTGAATTTTGCAAGGCCTCTCTTTTAACCATGCTCAAATTCTTTTAGTTGAAGCAACTGTAATTCGAAAAGGAAGCATTTTTGTGGAAATTATAATGAGATGAAAATTTCTGGAGAGAACGCAGAAATAGACACACCTAAACTTTGTAAAGCACCTTGAAACTCATGAAAATATTTTTTTCTTTGCCCTTGGGCATTTTGAAAGCATTCTCTACTGTAATACTAAATTTGATATATGAGATAAATTTATCTCA
The DNA here is from genome assembly GCF_041296265.1 of Equus caballus. NCBI lineage: Eukaryota > Metazoa > Chordata > Mammalia > Perissodactyla > Equidae > Equus > Equus caballus. Next base: position 86,154,649 of record NC_091691.1, read on the forward strand.
GTTTATTACTGCTTATTGCTGAAAGTCTAATAGAGGATACTGGCAAATTTGCTCCATAACACCTAAAAAGGTACCTTAAATTATTTTAAAATTGCATTTTACAAAGTAGATTTTGTTTTCTGCAAAGTAGCCTAGAAACTTTATCCGAAGCTTATTTGAAGCAAAGAAGTAGATTTCATTTCTCAGTCATACACCAAAAATAAAACAGTTCACTTTTATTCAGTTCACTATAGTATAGATTTCTAAGCCAAATATAACACCCAGAAACATATTCTTTCACTAATTTTCATAATTTCAGGAAACACAGAAAACTTTTACCAAGCTTGGTCTTATAAACAGAAATGATAAAATTTTAGAGTTGGAATATCCTAATAGGCTCAGTTCACATATTTTATACTGATTTTTAAAAGGTGCTCAAACTCCTTACTTGATGAAGTCCATACTTGAGTCCAGACTTGAAGGCCACACAGGTTGTGGCAGACATAGGAGGAGATGTCAGAGCATCCATTCATTCACTTGTCAAATGTGACCATTAATAAATCAAACACTGTTACAGATGTTTGAGATGTACCAGTGGACAAAACAGGCATGCACATTGGTCTCCTGGAATGCAAAACTAACAAGGAGAGAAAGAAAATAAAGAAGAGACAAAATAAATGCATAAGTTATATTCTATATTAAATGGTCATAAGTACTGTGGAAAAGAAAAGAAACAGTGAAACACAGACAGAAGTTCAAAGGGTAAAGGAGAGAGAGGAAATCTGCCATCATAAATATGTTGATTAGTATAGACATCATTGAAAAGATGACATTTAAACAAAGAGCAGGGGGTGAGGGAGTTAACCTTGAGGATATCTGAGAACTCAAAGCTTCAGGCACTGGTCGGCCCCAAGGCCCAAAGCCGAGTTCACACACTTCACTTCAGTGGCCTAGGTTTGGGGGTTCGGATCTGCGGCGCGGACCTACTCCACTTATCAGTGGTGAGGAGGTACCCCACATGCAAAAAAATAGAGGAAGATTGGCACAGATGCTAGCTCAGTGCTGGTCTTCCTCAAGCACAAAAAAAAAAACAGGATTGCCAACAGATGTTAGCTCACGGTGAAACTTCCTCACACACACAAAAACACTGCAGGCAGAAGAAACACCAATTCAAATGATTACAGGTTGGAGTAGGCCTGAGGTGTTTGCGGGACCACAGGAAGGCCAGGGTGGGTGGAGCAGAGGGAGAGAGAGGAGAGTATGAGATGAGGTCTGAGAGGCCGGTTGGGTCCAAATCAGATGAGGCCCTGTAGGTCACACATGATCTTACTCCTAGTGAGGTGGGAAGCCTTAGGAGGGAATTGAGCAGGGGGGCGACGTCATAGGAATTTCATTTTAACAGGATTCTTGTGGCTGGTCTGTTGAGAAAAGCTTAAAGAGAGGCAAGGGAAGAGGTAGTGAGACCAGTCAGGAGACAATTGCTGTGGTCCAAGTCAAAGATGCTGGCAATCTGAACCCTGCTGAGGGTCAGCCGTGGAGGCACTGGAGGCAAACTCCACCGCTTCAAGTGACGTGCCTGTGCCTGCCTGTCAATTATTCCCACCAGGGCTGTCATCTTGAATATTCAGTTAGGCATATCAGAGAAATGGGGAGAAAACTTTTGAAATAAATAAATATCATAGATTTTCTTGTGATGTATCTAGAATTATTTATTTAAAAAATATTCTTAATGTCTAAACAGCATTCACACATTACCCAATTTAAATTCTAAGATGCCTTTATGCTGCTCACCATTGCATTATAAATGCATAGAGCTGGCAATAATGTTGGCGAGAACTTGACTCACCATGAAAACAGGCGATCTCTCTATCTGGGAAACACATCGTATAATGCAAAGAAATCCCTCCCTATAAATTAGAACAACACTCTATTCACTGTCTCTCTTTCTCATCAATGTCCATTTTATATCTTCATTCTCCTCAAATCCCCAAACCCTCTTCCTCCACTCCCATTCTCAGCTGATCATTTTCCTTCTTATTTCACTGAGGAAATAAAATCAATCAGAAGAAAACATCCACATTTGCCCACTGTCACGTCTCCCCACTGACTAGCATCTGCCCCACAAACTGCTCTCTCACAGACTATCGTAGATTCTTCTGTTTAAAGCCGGTCGTACTGCCTGGGAATTAGATAGCTCCACTCTAGCCTGCTTACCCTCCCCTCTGTCTCCTTCATCATCAACTTTTCACTCTGTACTGGATCATTTCTGATCGACACAGACCCACGCTTATTTCTCCCCTCTTTAAACAAACCTTCTTCCAGAAGCTACTAGACCTGCCTGCTACTTATCCATTTCTTTCTCCTTGTAGAAGTTGACATTATCCATTGTGCACAGTTCCTCTTGTCTCATTCTCTTCTAAGTCTGCATTATTCAAGTTTTGCCTCCATTTTTATTCACTCGAATTGCTCCTGTCAACATCTCTAATGTCCTGTGTTGCTAAATCCAATGGTCAGGCCTCTTTCCTCATCTTACTTAACTTGGAGCAGTATTTGACACAGTAATGACCCCTCCTCCTCCTTATACCCTTCCCTTGCTGCCTTCTGGACACCATGGTCTCTTGGTTTCCTTTCTACCTCACCTGGTGCTCCTTCCCAGTTTCCTTTGTTAGTTCTCCATCTTTTCCACAAGCTCTTAACGTTAGAGTGCTGCCTTGGTTTAGGTTCCCCCAAAAGCAAAGCCTGAAACAAAGATTTGCCTCCAAGTAGTTATTTTCATCAGGTGATTCCAAAGAAAAGGGAAAGGTGGGCTGAGAAGCACAAATCAGGGAAGAAGGGAAAGTCAAATGAAGGGTGATTTACTGAACTGATTATAACTGTTTTGGGTAGCTGAGCTCGATCTTTCTATGGGCTTTCTGAGAAACCATACAAAATTAACCTAGTAACAGTCCAACCAAAGTGCTGATGAAGGGAGTATTTATGTATCCCACTGGTCAAGGTTTTCCCTCAGGGCTTTTAACTATAACTCAAAACTTCCTGGTGTGAACATGCACTGGAATGGCCAAGTGAGCTACCACAGGTTTCCAGGCAGTGGGCACAAAGGAATTCAGGGAAAAACCAAAAGATACACAGTGCAGCTGAGACGAAGTCTGTTATGCTGGGCTGCACCTGTATAGCAGCTGTCTGCTGTAGCGATGGCTGGAAAAAAAGGCAGGCAGAAAGGATGTGATTCAGGGCATGAAAGATGTTTAAATTGAAAGCACTGGAGTTTGTCCTTGGATTTTCTCTCTTTTATGTGTATGTTCATCCCCTTGATGAAACCTATCCAGTATCATGATTTTAAATACCATCCTTACACTTACAATTCCCAAGTTTGTCTCCAACCCAGATTTCTTATATATCCAACAGCCTATTGGACATCCACATGTTCAACAGACCAATCAATCTTAACATGCCCCAAATGTTATTTCTAACCTTCTCTGTTCACGCTGGCTCCACTCATTTCAAGAAGAATGCAACCACTTCTCCCCATCTCCATGGCTATGACCTTGGTTCAAGTTTCCATCATCTTTAGATTCATCTTTGACCTGGACCACAGCAATTTACCTCATAGATATCCTTTCTTAGAAGATGAATTCCAAGAAAAAGAGAATAAACCAAGAAAATGGAAGTCTAGATGACTCCAGTGCAGGAGAGAAGTAAACAAGAATCTCAGCATGACAGCTATACCACAGGTCTAATGAGAAGCCGCCCAGATAGGCACAAAAAAACCCACACAACCCTGGGAGAAAGGCTTCCAGGAGAAAAGAAAAAGATTCTGTGACTAGAAGGTATTATTGAGATCCTGGGAAAAAATTAAGGAGAATATTAAGGCAAATTGTGGAAGACAAAAAATGCAATTAGAAACTCAAGAGAGAAAAAGAAAACAGCTATACAGGAGATTCATGATTCAAATATAAAATACAAAGCAAAACAAAATGTAATATTATTTTAAGCATTTGATGGAGTGAAAGAAAGGAAAATCCAATTGACCTCCTTCCTTATGTGGCACAGTGTTTCTGATACTTGACATGTACAGAAGAAAATAAAATTCCAACATGCAACTTATTCTGGTCTTAAACAATATTTATAAGGTCACTTTGGCAATTTCAAACATATTTGTAAATTATGTGACACTCCTCCCGTGAAGAGGTAAGATCTATGTCCCCTGTCTTATCCTTGATTCTGGGCCAACCGTAGTGACTCCTACTTAACCAAGAGAATGAAAGAGAAGTGGCACTGAGTAACTGTCAAGGGTAGGACAGAAAAGGGCACAAGCTTTCTCTTCATTCTCTTTGGAAACTCAACTTTGGAGACCTGAGCCACTGTATAAGAAGTCCAAGTACTCAAGCTGCCATTCTATGCAGAAGCCCAAGCCACACCGAGAGACTCTGTCTTGATGCTCTGGCTTAGGCCCAGATGAGGCCCCAGCATCAACTAGCATCACCCTCCAGATATGTGCATGGTGAAGCCATGAAATGACTCCACCTCCAGCCACTTTATTACTGCAGTCACCACATAAACCCAAAGTGAGATCACCCAACTGAGATTCACCAGTCTTTGAGTTTTTCCAACTGAGGCCCCAGATATCATGGAGCACAAACAACTTGTCCTGACTGTGCTATGGCTGAATTTCTAATAGCAGAGTCTGAGATTAATAAAATTATTATTTTTATGTATTATGTTTTTGGATTATTTTTATGCAGTGATAGATAACCAGAACACAATCTATGGCCCATTAAAGAAGAAAGGATGATTTAAGCTGATTATATACATTTACAAAATTGAACAGGAGGATAATAGCAAAATATAAATACCAAACATTGGAAAAAGGAGAGTGGAGGATAGACCAGTGTGAATGAGCTAAATCCTTATTTTACATATCTCAGAGTCATTAGATAAAGTTGATAAATCAATGAATTAAGATAAAGAATATATGAGCGATTGTAGTAACCTAAAGAAAATCTGAAATAGAAGCAATTTTAAAAAGAGGCTTCCTCTGAAGAGTAATAATTAAGTTTAGGATATAAAGCTCAAGAAATAGTTCATATTAATCATAAAATCATCTGTACTATTTTGTGATTAAGTGTATGTATTACTTGAATGAAAACTTACAAATTTTTACTATGGTTTCTAATTTTTACTCGTGATCTCCAAATGCAAAAAGAAAAAAATTAAAAGCTTAACGCAGCAAGATGTTACATTTTTTCTTATCAAACTATCAAACTAGAAAAATGTTAAGTTAGTCAACATTGTAAAGGGTGCAGTTAGGCCAATGTTCTCATATGTTGTTGATGCAAATGTGACTTGGTAAAAGACAATGCGTCTCAGAGATGCAGGCTGAGGGATCAGCCGCCATCTGTGCCTGAAGGAAAGAGAGCTCTGGAGGATCACACATCAGCAATCAAATGTCCCAGCCTCGAAGTGACACATATGACTTCCACTTAAAACTCATTGTCCCGAACCATCACACAACCCCACTCAACCAAAGGCGACCAGGAAGTGTAATCCTGTTTTGTCTCCAGAAAGCTAAGAAATAATGACTAGCTCAGATTTTTACATTGATATGCAAGAGCTTCCAAATTATTACTTTGATAAACAGAAAATATAAAGGGAAATTTTTATCAAAGTAAACTTTCAAGGCCCTTACCATTAAATTCATTTGATATAATTTGATACAATCCCCCCTCTCCCCTCCCTTCTTCTCTATGTCTCTCTGTCTCCCTCCTCTCCTCCCTTTCCTTCCTCCCTCCCTTTCCTCCTCCCTCTACTATTATTATTACTAATAACACATAACCAGAAGGTATTATGATTATGTATATAACAGAAGTCTTTGCCTTCTTAATTAGTTGAGTTTCATGTTGACTCTATTTAGTGATTCTTCTCACTGGGTCAGCTAAAGCTTCCTTCATTCATCAGCAGAGAAAATGGGAAGTGAAAGTCACTACTGACAGTGGAGTCACCATGTAATTAAGGTTCTCATCGTTGCTATGTGACATTTTTTAAAAAAGGAATTTAAAAGATATATTATCAGACATGAGAAAGATATCTCTATCTTCCGGTTTTTGTCTCTTTCATTCTACAAAGCACTGCAAAATTAATCTTCTTAAAGTACAGTTCTGATCATGTCATCACTGTACAGAAAATATTTCCACCAATCCACATCCCCTCCAGAATAAATTATATTTCCTAGTCTGTATTCAGTGTCCACCATAACTTGGCCTCGACTCAGTTGTCCAGCCCACCTTTCCACCATTTGCCTGTTAACATTCCAAGATTATAACAGACTGCACCCAAATATGGCTATCTCCCTATCTCCATGGGTTTGTTTATGCAATTCTCTCTGCCCAAATTCCCTTGTCTCCAAATTCATACCAATTCTTGAAGACTCAACTAGAAGTTTGCCACCCCATCAAACTTTCTGATGTCTATGGGGAAAAATCACCTCTATGTCACATGACTGCACAAAACTGTCTATATTTACAACTATAATTCAAGGGAAAAAATAAAATCTTAGAATGTTTGGAAATTTCTTGTTAACATTGCTCACAGGAGCTCCAGTATTTCTTTTAAGAGGGATTCAGGGAAATTATGAATGGCCATTAGTGTTAAGGAAAACTCTGAAAGCTTCTTTTGCTTGGCAAGAGCCCATATGTTTTGGTTATTTGGGGAAACTTGGTGGGAAGATATAGGGAAAAAAATCTAAAGTCACTCAAAGTTACCCCTTGTGGCATCACTGCCTGTACTAGAATGAGTGAAAATGTTTTACTTTATTTACTTAATTCCCCAAAGTAACTGTTCTTTGACTATAGACACACATGACCATATCAATAGAAGCAGACAATGCCTTTGACAAAAGCCAACACTCATTCACGATAAAGAGTCTCAGTAAGCTAGGAATAGATGGGAACTTTCTCCACTTGATGAAGAGTATCTACAAAAGAACTACAGCCAACATACTTAATAATAAGAAATCAAAACTTTCCCGCTAAGATCAGGTACAAAGAAAAGATATTCCCTGTCACCACTCCTTTTCAACATTGCACTGGAAGTACTTACTAATGCAGCAAGGCAAGAAAAGAAAAGAAAAGGTATACTGACTCCAAAGGAAGACATAAAACTGGTTTTGTTTGCAGATGACATGATCTTCTACGTAGAAAATCTGAAGGAATTGACAAAAAAATCTCCTAAAACTAATAAGTGACTATAGCAAGGTGGCTGGACACAAGGTTAACATAAAAAAGCCACTGTTTTCCCATATACAAACAATGAATAAATGAAATTTGAAATTAAAAACACAATACCATTTACATTAACATCCCCAAAATTGAAATACTTAGACATAAATCCAACAAAATGTGTACAAGATCCATATGAGGAAAACTACAAAACTTTGATGAACAAATTCAAAGAACTAAATAAATGGAGAGATATTCCATGTTCATGGATGAGAAGACTCAACGTTACCAAACTGTCAAGTTTGTCCCAACCTGATCTGTGGATTCAATGCAATTTCAGTTAAAATCTCGTTAAGTAATTTTACAGATATCACCAAATTTATTCTAATGTTTATATGGAAAACCAAAGACCCAGAATAGCCAAGACAACATTGAGAGAGAAGAACAAAGTTGAAAGATTGAAGCTACCTGGCTTCAAGACTTATTATAAATCTACAGAAGTCAAGACAATGTAGTACTGGTAAAAGAATAGACAAATAAATCAATGGGATAGAGTAGATAGCCCAGAAATAGATGCCATAAATACAGTCAACTGATCTTTGACAAAGGATCAAAGGTAATATAATTGAGAAAGATAGTACCTTTAACAAGAGGTGCTGGAACAATTGGACATTTGCAACAAAATGAATCTAAACACAGAACTTGCACCTTTCACAAAAGTAACTCAAAATGGATCAGAGACCTAAATGTAAAATGCAAAACTATGAAACTTCCAGAAGATAACACAGGAGAAAACCTACATGGCCTGTGATAGGTGATGATACAACACCAGAGACAAGATCCATGAAATAAATAATTGATGAACTGGGCTTCATTAAAATTGAAAACTTCTGCTCTGCAAAAGATAATGTTAAGAGAATGAGAAGACAAGCCACAGACTGGGAGAAAATATTTGCAAAAGACACATCTGATAAATGGCTTTTGTCCAAAATATACAAAGAGCTCTTAAAACTCAACAATAAGAAAACAAACTACCCAATTAAAAATGAGACCAAGTTCATGACAGACACCTCACCAAAAGAGATACACAGATAGCAAATAAGCATATGAAAAGATGCTCCACATTATATATCATCAGGGAAATGCAAATTAAAATAACAACAAGATACCACTATACATCTATTAGAGCAGCCTAAGTCCAGAAACTGAAATCACTAAATGCTGGTGAGGATGTGGAGCAACAGGAACTCTCATACATTGCTGGTGGGAATGTAAAATGGTACAGCCACTTTGGAAGTCAGTTTAGTGGTTTCTCACAAAGCTAAATATACTTGTACCATACAATCTAGAAATCACACTCCTTGGTATTTACCTAAAGGACTTGAAAACTTATGTCAACCGCAAAACCTGCACATGGATGTTTATAGCAGCTTTATTCATAATTGCCCAAACTTGGAAGTAACCCAGATGTTCACCAGTAGGGGAATGGATAAATAAACTGTGGTACAATCAGACAATGGAATATTATTCAACACTAAAAAGAAATGAGCTATCCAGCCATGAAAAGGCTTGGAGGAAACTTAAATCCAAATTACTAAGTGAAAGAAACCAATCTGAAAAGGATGAATGCTGTACGATTCCAACTATGCTTGTGTGGGGGCTGGGAGTATATAAGAAATCACTGTATCTTCTTTTCCATTTTATTGTAAATCTAAATCATATATATATATATATATATATATATATATATATACACACACACACACTCATACACACATTCATACTGGATACTGTCAGTAGTGTTTATATATACACAATTGAAAATTGAAAACTTTTATATATATATATATAAACATTGCCAACAATATCCACTATGAGTTTGTGACATGAAAAAGCACAAAAACTCAACCTGCTCTGGCAAAAAGCAGAATGAAAAAACATGGGCTCAGATACTTAGGAAACGCAATGAGTACAGGACCCAAGAAATCAAGATGCGTCATTGAATTTCTCTTTGTTTCTTCATATTTCTTTCCTCTATGGGGTCTCCATCCTTAAAAGTAGCACCTCTTTACACGGCAGTAGTAGTACACAGTAGCAAAGAAGCCAAAAAGGCTACCAGAATTCCAAGCACATATTCTGTTGTTGCGGCAACTCTAGATAAAAAGAGAGATCTTTTCCCAGCAGGCCTAGCAGACAAACCTCAGTGAGGACTTTGGTCTAGTTTGATCATATAAACCAATAATTTTATTCTAGGAGTCAGGGCCTCAGGGAGGATTCTGATTAACCAAGCTGGTCATGTGACTACCCTGGGACAGGGAGGTGGGTGGGTACAGAATGTATAACCATTAGGAAAGAGGAATTTTGTTATTAGAAAACATGTGGAAGAGATTTGGGGCAAGCAAAAATGACAATTTAACAAAGTATACAAATATACGTACCTTTGTTTTACCTTGTATGTGTGCATACATGTAAGAGTGTACGTTATTTGATTTTATCTCGTTATTCTAGTTGTTATAGTATTATTTATTTGGTCTTAGATAGCTACCCAGAGTTAGCCAAACTGTAGGATCTGGGGAAACAGCCCCCACAAGACTGCCTTCAATTCTGACACCAATTGCAGATTTGGGGGTTTCTGAAAACTTCCCTCAAATTTAGTAATTCACTAGAAAAACTCACAAAAGTCACTGAAATCTATTATACTCATGATTACAGTTTATTGCAAGGAAAAGATGCTAGTTAAAATCAGCCAAGGGAAGAGATACATAAGGCAAAGTCCTGGCGTGAGTCAAATATGGAATTTCCAGTTATTCTCTTCCTGTGGAGTCTGGACAATATCACCTTCTCCCAGCTGCAGTGTGTGACGATACACATGGAGTATTGCCAACCAGGGAAGCTCACCTGAGCCTTTGGTCTCCAGAGGACCTTGATCACATACTGCCTGCATGGCTCACCATTAGTCTCCAGGCTCCCCAGAGGTTAGGCTAATACCTTTAGTCTCCAGTTCCTGAGGACATCAGAACTGACATGGCATGACCCAAAGACCCCATCAACAATCACATTGTTAGTCTGCTCAATGACCAAAGCCTCCAGGCAAACAAAAATACTCCCATGAGGCAGGACCTTGCAGGAAACTAGACACAACCTCTCAGTAGCCCAGGGCAAAGGCCAGATCTCTCTTTGGATGAGGTTAATTCTTTATTTCACAACAGTATTTTAAGTGCCAAATGCAGACAATAACAATTCACTTTACTAAAATAGCAATTTCGTTTATTCTCTTAACTTATTAATGGAAAATAGTATTTCAAAAACCCCTCTATGTAAGTTCCTGTTTATTATACAATGAATATTGCTTGCTTTACTCCAATTTCACTGGTGTGTACAGAATTAATGAGGCACAGCTCACAGAATGATGTTCATATTTATTAGTTTTTGTTCTTTTGCTAAACATACCCTGTGTAATCTTTGATAATCTCTCAAGTTATTGAAAAAGAGTTTGCACAGGCTTAGTGTTATTTGCTTATTAATCTGTGACAAACCATAAAATTTGGTATTTTAGCCATGACTACCTCATGAAATTTGCTCACTTGTGTCTGATTAAAAGTCGCAACGCACTTACAATGCTAACAACTTTTAGAAGTGTTTTGGGGAGCTGTATGAATATCACCATTGTTTTCATGTGAGATACGCAAAAGAAACTGAAAATGTTCTTCAGCAACATAATCACATACTTCAACTTTGATTTGAGAAACTGCCTAACGCCTATTCAATCCTCTCCTGCTAATATGAAGCACAACATGTCTGACACATATCAGTAAGAACCTTCTTGAGATAATGTCTGTGCTGGAGATCCAAACTATGTCTCTGATTGATGCTATAACTTCCATTAAAATGAATAATTTAGCAGTGGCTTGAAAGTACAAACCCTCAATTTGCTCAAGTCTGGCTGTACTTTGGCTGCTATGAAGTTGACCCAGGGAGGAACGGGGCAGCAACATACTCAAGCAGCTTCTTTCATTTGGTTTTAAAACTGCCAGGTGGGTAAAAACTCTTATGTAGATGGAAGTCTTTCAACTCATCCATCTGATGCATTAATCAGTTACTAAAAGAAAACAGTAAAATGTTGCCCTCTAGAATGTTCACTGCTTATACCTTATTTTACTCTTTAGTGACTGTATTTTCATTTTAAAGGTTAATTTTTATTTCTTATACATTATTTTGTAACCTTATAACCACAGGATGATGACCTTAGAAAACTCTGTGATATAAGATATAAAAACTCTGAGCCCAATGACAAAGTTAGAGGTTCTCAACAATTAACTGTTGAGTTACAGTTGGCTCATGATGATGACTATACACTCCCAAGAGGTTTTATGTTTCTTTCATTTGCTCACTGTAAATATCCAACTCATATACCACCTCTTCATGAAGCATCCACCCAGAGGATGCTTTTCCAATATCAATGATATGCAAATGAAAAATTAACAGGCCATTCAAGGCAGAGCATGGCTTGTAATTAAATGTTTGTTGATCACATCCACAAGAAAGTCAGCTTAATCCAACTTTCACTTGCTCTTCCTCACCACGCTATCATCATTCTCTAGCACATCGAGTTTTATTTTTTCATAATAATATTCCCTAAACTAACCTTATTTATTCATGTATTTCCTTGTTCATTTTCTACCTATTCTCATTAAATTGTAAGCTTCGGGAAAAAAAAAAAAAAACCTCTTTCTGGAAGCCTTTCTGGAGACCCTTTTCACTGGGAGAGGAAACAGTCATAGTTACATTCTCAGTGACTTAGAACAACGTCTGTCACACAGGAAAAGCTCAATAAGTATTTGTTGAGTGACCCAATGTGTAAACGATGAATAAAAAAATAAGGGAGTATCTATGATGTTACTGACTAAAGTGAGTTATTATGGGGAGAAATCATGCCTCATATATCTTCATATCCTCAAAGCACCAAGAATAATGCCTTGAATTCAAGAACCATTAGATAAATATCTGTTAATTCATTTATTAAAGGAAGTCATAAAATAAATCTTTGAAAAGGAGTTAGCATCGGTAAGGTTTCTTGAGAAAGAGAAGGTGGTGGCCTGGAAGACAACTCAATACATAATGATTAGTTATGAATATAGACATACTGTATTAGCATAGGAGTCATCCTCCTGGAATTAGGAGCTGCTCCTCTTAGGATCAGTGCTATTCATAGATTGTAGTCAGTTCTCCTAGACCTGTAGGCTTAGCTGCAGCCACTAACAATGTCAAAAGACTTCCATTCTGTCCTTCCTCCTCAATCACTACGTTGAAATGCTCTAAGCCTTTTTAAACTTGCATTCTTCAAAACTTTCCCACAATTTCACTGCAATAGGTCTAGCCACTTAAATCAGGATGTTTTTATAGTCAGCTCATTGGCTGAGAGCATTTACTGTATGGGATGCTAACCCTTAATAACATTTTTTGAATGAATAAATAGACGTGTTGGGAGAGAGTTGGAAGACATGAATCTCTCACATTTCTACATATCTTGTAAGCAGGACACTGATTACCATTTTGTTCTGGACAATCTTTTCAATGATATTTGCATAGTAAAATGTAACATAAGATGTAATATTTACTGTAGGTTCACCCTTTCTATTTATGGAACACAGGAATATGCCACGGTTCTAGACATTAGGCACATAGCAGTGAAAGAAAGCTTGTGCTGAAGTTTCTAGACAGTGCATGAAGAAATAAAAAGAAATGAAAGGTAGGAGAATTGGAAAGGAATGAAAGACTGTCATCATTCATAGATCATATGATTTGAAACACATATGTGGCTATACTTGTCTCCTAAGTCTGCCATAACACATTATCACAAACTGGGAAGCTTAAACAAACAGAAATGCATTTTCTCACAGTTACGAAGGCCAGAAGTCTAGAATTAAGTGTTGGAAGGTCTGCATTCCCTTCAAAGTCTCTAGGGAAGGATCCCTCCTTGCCTCCTCCAGTTTCTGGTGCCTCCAGGCACTCCTTGGCTTGTAGCTGCATCACTCCAATCTCTACCTCCATACTCATATGGCCTTCTCTCGTTCTCACTTCTCTCCTCTCATCTTATAGGAACACTTGCCATCGGATTTAAAGCCAACCTTAATCCAGTAGACTCTCATCTGGAGATTCTTTGTTATATCTACAAAAGTCTGTTTCCAAATAGGGTCATAGTTAACAGGTTCCAGGTAGACATAGACTATTTTTTGGCGGGTCATCATTCAACCTACTACAGTGACAGATAACTAGTATCCAGGATATATATATGAAGAAATTCCACAAATTAGTAAGGTGAAGACAAAAACACAATTAAAAAATGAGCCCTCCCCCCCCTCAAAAAGAACCCCTCAAAGGTGTATTTCACAAAAGAAATTTCGCTCAATTAAAAAATTAGCACATGAAAAGATGCTTAACTTCATTAGTAGTTTCCCATCACAACTTTTTGCATTCTATGGTAAGTGACCCTTTATTAGCCTGACTCCCCTCCAGACTGTAAATTCTGCATTCATCAGTTTCACACCTGCATCACCAAAACCTACTACACAGTGTGGACACAGTTAAGTTGTTGACTGGAAAACTGCATTTCTTAGTTCATATAATTCCCTCCCCCCTCCCCTACTAGTTTTGATGATAGAAAGAGGAAGAGGGAAGGACAGGTAAAGTCAGGAAGAAACATACAGCACCTGAGTCTCTGGTACCACCCAGAATGTCGTCCACCTTGGTGAATGTTCCACGAGAGGAATGTTAGTTTGAGAAGATTGCATATTCTGCTGTTGCTGGAGGAGTAGTCTATAGATGTCAACTATATTTAGTTGATTTCTGGTGTTGTTGAGCTCAACTATGTCCTTACTGATTTTCTGTCTCCTGGATCTGTCCATTTCTGATAGAGGAACGTTGATGTCTCCAACTATAATAGAGGATTCATATATGTCTTTTGCAGTTCTGTCAGTTTTCGCCTCATGTATTTTGATGTGCATTTTAAAATAAAATTTTCAAAAGAAAAATTTCTTCCCCTCTCCCCCTGCCAGAAGCACGTGGCCATTTTTCTCTGGTATTTACTGTGAGAACTTGGTGGAACTCCTGGAGATAAAATCAACAAAGTGTAGGGGGGCCCCCTGTGACTTGTCCCCCCTGGAGCCTACAACCCTCAGACTTGTCCATACTGAGCCTCCAGCAATTCATCAATTATAGCTCAAATTATCCCACCCTGGCACTGGTTTCCACAGATGTTTCTACTAGTGAGTTTCTGCTCCAGTAAGTTGTGATTCTCTGTATTACCCTGTCTTTCTCTCCAATTTTGGGTGCCGCAGTTGCCCTATGACATCATTACTCTTATGGATTAAGAAGATTTGTTGATTTTTCAGTTTGTTCAGCTTTTTACTTCTTGTTAGGATGAAGTGGTGACTTCTAAGCTCCTTGCATGTGAAACCGGAAACCAGAAGTGACAACTCATTTTTAATGGTCATGTTTTACAGAGTCCAGTAGAAACTCTCTGTTGACCTTTCTGATGGGAGATCTCATCCTTGATCCATGGAATGAATTGCTCAAATAGCAGTCAAATTCTGTTCTCCAATCTACCTTGAATGCTCACTTCCATTTCCACAATGCTTTCTTAGAAAACAACACAAACTTTGTGTCCTAGAGTTATTCTGGTTCTTAACCACTTTTGAGTCACAGACTCTTGAAAATATGACAAACCTATAGAACTAAGTTCTAAAATAATGAATAAACAACAACAACAGAACTTAATATAGTTTCAGGGTGGTTCATAGGTCATAAGTTTAAACATCCTGCTCTAGAGTTTTGGGCCATTGAACATTGTTATTATTAGTCCAAGATAACATACTTTTATCTAAGTATATTATGGAGAAAATCATGGATTTTTTGGGTATTTAGAAAGCTTCTCCCCACCCTCACATTGTAATTATTACATTGCTCTTCCTTTCCTGAGTACTCCCAGATCCTCTACACATCCTTTTAAGTAGAATCCAGTCACATCTAGTTCCCTCAGCACAAATCCAAGGACACATCTGCTAAAGTCACTGCCATCTATACAAATGTCATACTGTACAGGAAGTAGAACCCAAAGGGAGAAGAAGAAAAAAGTTCCAACATATTCTATCTGAAGAGACCTACTTCAACACCAGAACATTCAAGAACTGATAAGAATTAGGAGCCATTAGCATTCAAGTCTCCCTTATTTTGAGACTCATCTTATTTTTTGCTTATAATAACAGTAAGTCTGTTTGTTCATAATAACAAGAATCATAAAATAGGTAGATTCATATTGTTGACCTGAATAACACACTGTACTGAAAGGCAAATTCCTACCGTAGCTCTGTGGTTCTGTTTTTGTTTTTAAAATCTTAGGCTACATCAATTCCACATTGAGAAAAATATATTGGAACTCTGTTATTTCTTTTTCCTCTATCAAGTGGAACTTAACTGAAGTCCAGCAATATTGATCAACCAGATAGCTTTTTTAAAGCCTCTCTAATGCTAAGCATGAAGTTTTGGTTTGCTTTATGCAGTCATTGTACATAACATACAGTCAGGTCTTAAAGCTTCACTTTAAGAGGAACTTTTGAAATACTGAAAGGGGCTTCTAAAGTGAAAGATATATCTATGTAAAAATTACCAGTCTAGTTGCCCCAGATGCTTAAGAAATGAGAGATTAAATCGCTATATCTTTATTGAATAAGAAAACGCATTTTTCCTTCTTTGTCTTCTTTTACTAAAAACAGGATTTCTCTAAGCAATGGTTATCATAATATGGGTGAACACATCTGTGCTTCATGGCTTATGACACCCCAGGGTGTGTTTATCTCCACTCTGCTTTTATGGCTCACAGCACTCCAGGGTGCAGCAAGCTCCTAATGGCTCTAGAAAGCACTGCCAGTAATTTTTTACCACTTAAGACAGTTACTATCCTAGATGATGATTACAAGTTGGATGTTATTCTGTTCTTCCTTTGCCTTGCTTACCCCAGACTGTTTAATAATTGTAGATAGTATCACAGTTCTGAGAGATGTACTTTCTGGCCAGAAAGATGACAATTTTCCTACAAGCGAATATACCTACATGTTCATATCACATATTCAAATTTCATAGTTCACTCAAGGTAGGTCGGGTTCTAAGATCTAATGACAAAAGGTAATGAAAATCAATACTTCTCTTAAGGCCTCAGTGGAAATGACAATGATGCTTAAAGTGTAACAACAGCAAAAAAGCATTCTTAGGAGAGAAAGGAAGCACCTGCTCGAATTAGTGTTTGAGACTGACAGCACAAAAAATTATTTCTTTTGTGTTTCAATTTTATTGTATAATTCTAGGGGGCAACTTCAATGGACCACCCCACAAGAGTTGTTATATAATATTATATTTTATATATGTTACATATATATTATACACATAAGCAGGCATAATTCTTATTTTCTAAGCAGAAGTTCTAATTTGACAATAATAGAGCAGTAATACACTATAGTGGCATCTTATACAATCAAAAGAATTGTTATTTAGGACATCAATTTAGATTGTGTCACCAAATTCATTTCAGTCAAAATGATACCTCCAAGGCCCTGGAGATAACCAACTTGAAACCTTAAACCTCAGCGATTGAGGCCTTAAAGTATTTAAATATTTCTTTTCTAATTTAACCTAAAAGGGAAAATCTAACATTTCCAAGATCTCTTTATTCTCTTCCATGGTAGTTGAATTAACACTTTGTTAAACTTCACATTGTTTAAGCTAAAAACATTATCTGTTTTAACAAATTCCCTGCCAGAATTTTTATTATCATTTTTAAGTACATATTGATGATCGATAAACGTAAATCAAATACTAATGGGTATATTTTGAAAACATTAAAACCTTAAAATTTAAACTGCTATTGAACCTAAATGCTTAGTTTTTCAGTCACTTTCTTGTTTCTGATAGTGCACACTTTAGGAATGCAAATAGATCTGATAGCTGTGAATTTCTAGCATGACACACAGGATTTCCAGAGAATCAACTCTGTGGCCAGGTGAGAGTCACATATGGTAAAGTGTCCATTTTTGACCACAACAATATCAGACTTTTCTGAAATTCACTACAGTACCTAGCATTGGACATGTATTAACAGTAAATATATAATTTTTAATCTGATTGGTTGATGGATTAGTTGAATGATGGAAATTGACTGTGGCTGAGAAAAGGCTAGCAAATAAATGAACACCAACAAACGAAGAGTGAATTAAACTGTTTTACATCATTACATGAGGATAGCTGAAGAGAAAAGTGTCCGTGGAATCTATGCTATATCTAGAGGCTTATAGGCCAAAGGAGGAAAAGTAGCAAAATAGGAGAATAGTGAACAAAGAGAGACTGGAGAGCCTCATTGGCTCATGTTTGGAAACAATTTCATGGAAGGATCCCAGAATAATAATTTCCTACACCATATTCACCAAAGTATGTTGTTTATCCAATACAGGGATTAAATAAGAATTAAGAAAGCAAACATCTTTCCAAAAGGAAAAAATGAAATTAAGAAATCTTACCTACCTATCTCATTGTCAGCAATCAACTAAAGTAGGAAATTCTTGGCAGCTTTCAGATATTTTAGAATGTGAAGTAATGTTGAGATGACCTATTTAAATTCTGTATATAGGTGACCATTTCCTAGATTTAATTTACACACAGGCTTGTTACGTATCTGCACGAGCTTTGACTCTTTTCTCCCTCTTTATTCTTCTTTCCTGGACATAGGTGACAATGTTCCCTTATCTGACATATATTAAATTGCAAAAAAAAGTAAGTCAGCAGGAAAAAAATAAACAAACGAACCCAGCAATTGCACAACACTCAAACTCACAGATTATTCTTATAAGGAAAAAAATGAATAGTTGGTGCCGGAAAGAGAAAAAAAAAAAAAAGATTGAGTCAGACTATTTGTAGGACTTATATGTTTTCCATTTTGCTGTCACATAATCTTACCAGTGGTCACACTGACCTGTGGCTTGGACCCAGCAAGAACGGAGCCCAAGTGTGAGTCCAGACTTGTTTCCAGGGCTTCATGTAGGCGACAATAGCAGAAACAGACTGAGACCCCAAGCAAAGCCTTGTCCTTTCCCAGGGGGTTTAATATCCCTGGGAAAACAGCCAAGTGACTATCCGCACGTGATATAAGAATGGGTAAAGTGCCCATTAAGAATTTGTCTGAACTGGTTTTTCCCAAAGAGCGCACAAGAGAATTTTTCAATAGGACCAAGCCATATCCGTGTTACGTATCAATAGAGCCCGAGTCACTTAGTGGCACTTTTGCTAGAGCATTTCCCCTTTATGATCAATAAATTTCATAGAACTGAGTATCTTTACTTAGGGGACTTTTTCCAGTGAGGAAAATTCTATTCTTATCAGTTCCTTTTATGTATGTACATAAAGAGAGATGTTTGTGAGTCTATAAAAAGTACCCTTGATCTTGTTTGATAGATCGTGCCCTCCTCCGAGTGAATAGACTTTCAAGTGGGTGACTTGCATTTGCAAATGAATGGCAATATGTGTGCCATTTTCCCTCCCCAGCCACAAAAATAACAGGATGAGAATTTTATTTCTGGAAGAGGATTTCAAAACAGGTCAGTTCTCATTTACTCCTCAGTGGGTGCTGTTAAAAAACTAGAAAAAGTAAGACGTGGCCATTAAACACAGCAGACAAAACAATATGTACATCAATCAATGCCTAGAAATAGGCTTTGAAATGTTATTTATTACCCGTTTTCATCAAATATGCATTACTCTAATGATCGGCATGTTAAGAAGACAGGCATTTAGAGACAAATTATAAGACAGACTAAAAAAGATTGCTATCATCTTGGCAAAGAAGGGTAGTTTAATTTTTTAAAATCATACAATTGTTATGGAAAGAATCTGTATAAATGAAGCAGTTCAGAGAGACAAGGTTTTTACCAGTCATGGGAACCCTCTCCAACTTTCCACACAAAGCCATATAAAGATACACAATAAAGTTAAATTTTAGAGTGTTACAGTCAAAAACATGCTTTGTTACTGATGTTCTGCTCTATTTACTTGGCTGATATTGGTGTGAATAGATTAAAAGTAGTGATATGAAAGAGACTCTAAACCCTGTTTTCAAAAGTATTTATAGGTTGGCACCTGGAGGGTTGCACTAGTTCTTGAAAAGTCAATACAGAAACCTAGTGCATGCTCTTCTCTTCCTTCATTAGGGAAATTGACAGCTGAGAGGTGCCCTCTGGTTGTCTGACACCAGTACAAGCCATGTTAACAAATAGTTCTCATCAGAGGGAACCACAGGCAGCAAAGCCTGAAATTCTTAGCATCATTTATAAGTGATGTTATACTGTTACCACTCCTCTATCCACTTACATCGTTAAATTAAACCTCACAATCTGTCCAGCGTATACTGTTCTGCATTCACTTTTGTGCTCAACATTTTGCATGGCATATTACGTCCTTTTGCATGGGCCAAGTATACGATTCTATTCAGAGTCCTAATATTGACGTGCATTTTATTTCATGAGCTAATGGTTAGAACTAATTGTTGAGAATTAACAGATTTTG
Organism: Equus caballus; assembly: GCF_041296265.1. Classification (NCBI taxonomy): domain Eukaryota; kingdom Metazoa; phylum Chordata; class Mammalia; order Perissodactyla; family Equidae; genus Equus; species Equus caballus. The sequence continues at coordinate 86,174,445 of NC_091691.1, forward strand.
TGCCTTGAATTTGGATCTTTATACACTTGCTCAGTCATGGAGTTTCTGATCTCTGAGTGAACAGTGTCCAGATGTAGGATAGGAAGATGCCTAAGACAGGAATACAATGGAATAGCTATCAAGATTTCCAAGGGGGCACTTTTGGTGGAGAAGAGAAGCAGCTGTTGGAAGAAATTTCAGAACTGGACTAAAATCAAGAAAAGCAATAAAGGGAAACAGCAGTGGAATATGCAGTGACAACAGGAACCACAAAAGGAGACTAGGAGAAAAAGAACGACCAAGGGGCTCATTCAGAAGATTTAGGCTTTAAACACTGCCACATTGTGCATATGTGAAACAAGGAAGAGCAGGACTTTTAGCAAAAACAGTGTCAGCAGTTTTTCTTTCTTCCTATTATTATTGAGTAGACATGCTTTGTTTTGTAATTCCAGAGACTGTGAGTCTCTAAGTGTCTTGATGATCCTAGTAAGGATCACTTGTTGATGAGTGATCTGTAGACTAGTCTAAAATTCATTTTTGCTTGTTCCCTCTGACGTCCTCTGTGTTACATTTTCATCATAGATTTCCTGTTAATTAAGCTTTCTGTGAAGCCAAAAGTAAATTGGAAGGATCACTGAAATTAGGTCCTCAATGTAGAGGCAGTTTGCCAGAATTGTAAAGAAAAAGCCAAAATCCAAGATAAAAAGGAGAAAGATATTGATGCTTCATTTTGGGGGAAATGAATGTCCCTTTTCCCTAAGATGAAAGAGAAAGAGGTAAAGTTAAAGACTTCTAACTATTTAGAAGGCTGAGAGAGGATTAATAAAAAATGAACAGAACCTACTCATAAATTAGCGATGAAGCTCAGAGAGTTCAAAGCAATTATATTAACACACACAGCCAGATTCCAAGCACCTCTGTGACATAGCATAATTGAGCATGAATCCAAGGAATGACATTGGTAAGCATATATTATAACATAGTTATATTTACAGGAAACTGGTTAATGAGTTACATATGAGGCAATTAGAGTAGTCAGGACTTCTGTCTTACCCCTATCCCATAAAGTCAAATGCAGAGCACAATCAGCCAGCATTATCTCCCCAGGCAAAACTCTAAAGGCTATTCTCTAAAGGAATTAAAACCAATGTTGAGCAAAAGTCAGATTCTCATGGCAAGCATCCTTTCCTCCATTCCCTCTCCTGCTGAATAAAATGCTATTGATGTTGACCTTGGGTTGGAGAATGGGGTCTACAGACTACTGCCCCTGGGTCAGGTGCCTCCGCCTGCCAAAGTGGCCCTACACAGAGCTCCTTAGAGAAAATATCTAGAAAAGCATTTTACCTTCCTGGCAGCATAGAAAATCTATTATCTTTCTTAAATGTGAGTGGAGAAATAAGGAATGCCAGGTATGTGAAAAAAAAGTAAGCAGCATACAAGAGAAAGAACAAAATAAACAAACATTTTAAATTGTCTTATGGGAGGTTAAGAAAATAGGAAATGAAGTTGAGAACCTTGAATACATTCAGAGTGATCAGAGGAAGAATTATAGTTATAAAACAAAAACATAAAGCTATGAACAAGGAACAATTAGAGAAGATGAAAAAGGTCTCAGAGATTAAACATATTATTGTACAATTGAAGAATGACAGGAAAATAAGGTTGAGGACATCTCCCAAAATATAGAGCACAAAAGGATAAAGAGACAAAAAACACGAAGGAAGAGATGAGGAAAAAAAGGCCCATCCAGGTTGTCCATTGTCCAGCTAGTAGAAATTCTGGAAAGAGAGAGAAAGAAAGTAGAAAGGGGTGGATATCAAAATAATAATAGACAAGAATTTCCCAGAGCTGAAAAGGACACTCTTCAGATTGAAGACAAACAGAAACACAAAGAGACATTTAATACATGAAATTGCAAAACATTAAAAATAAAAAGAAATTCCTAAGAGCTTCTTTATAGAATAAATTAATTATGTTCAGAGGAAAATGAAGCAATCTGGCATCAGAAGTCTCATCAGCTCATTGGATACAAGATAACATTGGAGCAGCAATGCCTGGAAACCAAAATGGAGGCTTCTCAAAAAATTAAAACTAGATCTACCATACAGTCCAGCGATTCCTCTTCTGAGTATAAATCCAAAGGAAATAAAAACAGGACATGGAAGAGGTATCTGCACTCCCACGTTTATTGGAGTATTATTCACAATAGCCAAGCTATGGAAACAACCAAGGCGTCCATCAGCAGATGAATAGATAAAGACATCATGTATATATACAATGGAATGAAAAGAAAAGAAGGAAATCCTGCCATTTGCAATAACATGAATGGACATTGAGGACATTATGCCAAGTGAGATGAGTTAGACAGAGAAAGATAAATACTGTATGATACCACTTATATGTGGAATCTAAAAAGCCAAACTCATAAAGACAAAGAGTAAAATGGTAGTTATCAGGGGCTAAGGGTGGAGGAATGAGACATATTGTTCAAAGGTACAAACTTTCAACTAGTAGTAACTAAGTCCTAAGATCTAATGCAAAATGTAGTGAATATAGACAATAATATTGTATTATAATATTCAAAGTTGCTGAGACTAGATCTTAATTATTCCAACCACAAAAAAAGAAATGATAATTATAAGGTACTATCTGTCACTATAATTGCAATCAGATCACAATATATTAATATATCAAATTGACATGTTGTGTACCTTAAATTAACATAATGTTATACGTCAAATATATTTCAATAAAAAAGAAAGAGTTCAAAGGACATAAATACAGTTCAGCAAGGAAATAAAAATAAAAATAAAAATGGCCTTAAAAATAATGAAAGGATGCTCGTCTTCATTCACAGTAACAGAAATGCAAATTATAACTAAAATTAGATGTCATTTTTTTCACCTTTCAAATCATCAAAACTCCAAAATTTGAGCAAAAATGCTAGCAAAGCTTGAAAAAAGTAGAAACCTTCATACAAAATGATACGAGAAAAATTTTTCAAAATTCATCAAAATTACACTTCTGGGAATATATTCTAAAGATGGCACTTTTTTATTAGATTGATTTGTGAAAATGCCAATATTCCATTACTTTTTATCCAAAACTAGTAATTTTCATATATTTCAACCTTATAATAGCAAAATATTGGAAACAATGTAAATGTTTATATATGGGGCACTTATTATGAAATAGCCATTCAATACAATACTACACAGTTATAATTAAGAATCAAGAAGCTCTCCAAGATATGAGAACAACAAAAAATAACTTAAAAATATGAAGCAAATTGAATGTGGCACAATTTTAAACATTTGATTGTATAAAAAATAGAATTCATTTCATGTTGATATGAGACATGAATGGCAAAGAAAGGGAGAAAAGATAATGTCTTCATATTGCAAAATAAGATTACACTTTTAAATTTCATGCAACAAAAAACACAGGTATAAGTTTCTTATTTTAAGTTGCAAAGATAACTAATAGAGAACTAAAAATAGTGTAAATCTGAAACTTGGAGAAGAGAAGGAGGAAAGAAGGCAATAGTACAAAAGATTTACCTTTTATATTAGAGGTTATTAGATATTGTCTAGTGTTTTTACATAAAGGAAAGAGAAAAACAAGCATGCTTTCTTGAACCATGGAACTAAGCACCAGAAGAGGTTGCCTCTGAAGAATGGAACTGGGAATGAGGAGGGAAGTAGAACTAGTATTTCTATATTGCTCGATTTGTTATCAAATTCATGGAGTACTTTGATAGAAAATATTTTTGACAAAAGTTAATGAATATAAGTAAAGTTCATATAACCCTTGGTGTGTAAGATTCAAGAAGCAGAAAACTATGTATGATTTTGTTCACCACAAAGTTTCAGTCGCTCAGTGTCTGGCATATAGTCGATCTTAGTAAATAAGACATAAAGAGTTCTTACAAATCAATAAGAAAAGGACAGCACCCAAATTGAAAAACTGGCAAAATACATAAATAGATAGTTTAGAAGATAATTACATGTGGCCAATAAACATATTTAATGTTCAATCTGGTTAGTAATGCAAGTTAAATCTATAATGAGTTACCACTTTTCCCATGTCAAATTGGAAATATTTTACAATAATGCATGCATGCATGTATAGAAGTTGCGGTGAGGCAAAACTCTCATACACAGCCAATTTAAGTGTAATAAATCCGTTTTAAAAATTTCTAGAAAACAGTCAAGGATGAGCAAGAATCCTTAAATATTTATACTTTTGATGTACTACCTTTATTTCTGGACATCAATCTTAATGAAATAATCCAACATACCATAAAAGATTAATGTATAAGGTGTGTTTCACAGCCTTATTTAATACAAGGAAAATTGGCATCAATCTAAGTGATCCGCAACAATGGTTAAATAAATGATGTATATCCATAAGAAAGCATATTATTTAATAATTAAAATGTCATTACAAAATATACATAATCAAATGGAACTATTCATGATATGATAAATGAAAAAGATCATGATACAAAGTAGTAGACATATGCCAATTTTGTGTGTGTATGGGTGTGAGAAAATGGGAGAGAGAAAACTATAATAATGTATTTCAAAATGTCAATAATGGTTATTTCTGGGTAAGTGCATTACAAATTATTTTCTCTATTTTTTCTGTATTGTCTAATTTTTCTACAAGGAATGTCTATTTTTAGAATTAGAAAACAACAACAAATATTATTTCATTAAAAGTTAGTGGAGTTCTGCTTCTGGTGATGGCAGTAGCTTATAAAGGATGAAAACTCCTGCAGATAAAATTATAAACACTGTACAAAATTGAAAAAACAAGTGGTCAGAAGCAGAAAGAAATTGGAAAAGAGTCAACCTATGAAATAAGAAAATGCATTTGGTAGGTTTGCATTTATGCAGCTTTCCTCTGAAGGAAGTCCTCATCCATACAATATGGGATGTCTGTACCTTAAGCAAAAGGCTTGAGTCTTACTGGCTTGGTTTCAGGGCTGCCATAGTCCTAGAATATGTTAAAGAAAAACATGGAAAAGAGAGAGCCACAGTATGGGAAAGTCCAAAATTCTGCATTTAAAATCTCCCCAAATCCTTGGCTGACCCCTGATCTAAAAATAGCTCAGACTCCTGAATGTTTAGCAGAAAGTAGCAGACTGAAAAGAGATTTTAGCTACTGTCAACTGTAAGGAAGATAGCATTTAGAGTTTGAGTCCAGCCAGATTAGTTTGTGATAAAACAATTATAAACATTCTTCAGGGAAGATAGCAAAATTTACTCTCTAGAATGTTTTATTCACAATATTCTGTTTATAAACCAAAATTCCTAGAAAAGCTAACATAGAAGAATATGATCTACAGTGAAGTGAGATATTAGTCATCAGAAACCAATTGAAATACACAGAGATGTCAGAATATAAAGCAGTTATTTTGTTATAAATATGTTCAAGGACTCAAAGGAAAATGTAGAAAAAAAAAGATGGAGGATTTCAGCAGAGAAATAAAACTATGAAAAATGAAGACTCAGTAGTAAATTATCTGAAATTTTAAAAATCAGTGAATGAGATTAGCAGAAGATCAGAGATGGAAGACATTGGATCAGCAAACTTGAAGACATCAGTATTAGAAACTATCTAATCTGAAGAAGAGAGAAAAAGAATGGAGCATTCAGTGACATAAGGAACAATACCAAACAGTCTAACGTGAGTAATTGTAATCACAGAAAGAGAGAAAGGATGTATCTGATATGTCTGTATATGTGTGAGTGTGTGTGTGTGCATGCGTAGGCATGTATACATCCACACACGTATATTTCATAGGCTATCTGATGAAGAGACCAGAGGCAATGATCCATCAGTAGCACTGAACATAACTAGCATCCAAATCTTGGTTTCTAAGGACCATTCTCCACTAAAAGAAGGCAAGGATTTTGGGGGGAAAAGCCTACAACATGCTTGCTGCACCATAAAGTAAGAAAGTTCTCAAAGGATGCTGTTGACACATCAAAAGAATACAGGTCAGTTTGAAAGGGATCCCACTGGCCAAACTTTGGGCAATTTGAATGTTAAAATAAATATTGATGGAAATGGCTTATAACCCATTGAATAAAATAAAAATCCAAAAATTCATTTACATATAAATAAATTAAAGAGTACATAAAAGAGAAAGAAGGGGAAGTTCTTCCTTATGTTACAACTAACAAATATAGGAAGATAGTTAAACTAGTGGGTGAAAGTTTGATGAGAAATAGGATATTTGTATAGTCTCAACGTACCTCCCCCTCAAATTGCTTATTAATTTCAAAGGGAAAAAAATGGTAGAAAACCTTGGCAGACACCACCTTAACCAAGTGAAAAACTACAACAGCATGTGCCTCCAAAATGCTGCATTGGGAAGGATGCAACATCACTTCTGTGATAGTTCTACTAAAAATGTAACATGCCAATCTCATGAAGAAATGCCAGCCAGACAAGCCCAAATAGAGGACATTCTACAAAATAACTGGCCAGTGCTCTTTAAAAATATGAAGGTCAAAAGACACAAAGAAAGAATAAGGACCTGATCTAGACCAAGGAAAACTAGACATGACAACTAAAGGAAATGCGTGATCCTACATTGGCTACCTGACCACGGGGAAACAGGAAATAGCTGTAAAGGACATTATTGGGGCAACTGGTAAAATTTGAATATGGAAAGTAGATTAGATAATAGTATTATATCACAAATAAATTTCCTGACTTTGATCATTGTACTGTGGTTATATAGGGGAAAGAGAATGCCTTTGTTCCCAGGAAATAACACAATGTAGTATCTATGAATAAATAGATGCAATGTCTCCAATTTACTCTTATAAGGTTCAGGAAAAGATACGATACAAAAATATATGCATCAAATATATATGCAGCCCATCTTTATTATTCGCAGATTCTGTATTTGTGAATTTGCCTATTCATTAAATTTATTTGTAACCCTAAAGTAGATATTCACAGTGCTTTATTGACCATTCCCAGACACGGAAAGAGCAGCCTGAAAATTTGAGTCTCTTAACTTTCAAGTTCCCAGCTGACACGGAACAAAGACACACTCTACCTCCTTGTTTCAGCTCTCATATTGTAAACAAGTCTCCTCTTCATGGTCTATTTAGTGATGTTTTTTGCATTTCTGTGCTTTTCATTGGCGATTTTGCTGTTTGAAATGGCCCCCAATTGCAGCGCAGAAGTGCTGTCTAGCGTTCCTAAGCTCAAGCAGGCTGTGTGTCTTACAGAGAAATTATGTGCATTAAATAAGCTTCCTGCAGGCATGAGTTATAGTGCTGTTGGTCGTAAGTTCAATGTTAATGAAAACATTATACATTAAATAAGATGTCTTTAAACAGAAACACACATAAAACAAAAGTTATGTATTGATCAGTTGATTAAAAAAAAACACTTGTGACCAGAGACTCACAGGAACCTAATATTGTATTTCCCCAAGGAGCTATGGTTCAGTATTCACAAATTCAGTGTTCATGGTGCCTTTATAGAACAGAACAACTACAAATAGTGAGAATCAACTACATAGATATAGATATATAATCAACTATATATGTAGGTATAGAGACACACTTACAAACACACACCTGGGAAGCAGAACAAAAAGTAAACAATAGCTGCTGAATGTGGGGAAAAGGTATATGGGAATTCCTCTTAATCTCCTTCCAACTTTTCTCCAAGTGTACAATATTAGCAACGTAAAAATTTGCCGAAATACATAATGGATAATAAATTATTACAAGATGCTCTTGCTTACAAGGACACAAATTGGTTTCTCTTTCCTTCGAAATCTGAAATCATATGTGAATGCAGTCATCTGTGTAGCATTCTCTGGACAACTAGAGAGACATAGATATACTGGTTTAATAAAGTTCAGGCACCAGGAGAAATAGGCTGTCCATGCAGTAAAGACACAAACCAAAAGACAGGAAAGAGAAGCAATGAGATTTTTGGGTGGCGATTGGAGCTCAGGGAATATGCAGCCTGAATAAGACACAGGAGGTAGCAGGGTATATATGATGTTGGCCCTCAAGAAACTGTTTTTTTTTTTTTTGGAGACCTACTAGAAAAAAGGGATAGAGCTACAGGAAAAAGGCCCAGGTCCTCGGAAAATGATGATAGCCAGTCTGGGAGTCTCTTTAAAGTACACTTAAAGTTAACTGTCTCTATTGAAGTAAGTTCGTTTAGATTGGAGAAGTTCTATTATGCTGCATGGGGCTCTCTTCCTCATTCCTCCTCTCACTCCTGGGTGGCAACCATGAAAGTACTCATAGCAAAGAGGCTGTGGATTTTACTTTTAATTAAAATATGTTCCTTATAATATGGTGTCATTAGTTCCTGACATCAGATTCTACTACTCATTTCTAATATTAATGGATCTGGGCTCTTAGAACTTTGACTTATAATTTTAACATTAAGGCTCATATTTTTCAATATAAAATACCTATCTTTAAATAACTTAGTTTTACAGTTACATACACACATATGTATATAGTTTCTGTGTCACACACATGCATATGTATACAATTTTTATGATGCCAAACATCTGACCTAAGAAAAGGAAACCCAATGCTGCTAATGTTTTTATTCATTGTTCTCACTTTGATTATTTTAATAGATATAGCTCAGATAATTTCACAAATATTGACTTTGCCATTTAATTCTTAGAGAAAAACATAACAGTAAAATAGTAAAAAATTAATAAAGTAAGTCATTCAACCTATCTTTAACTGAAAAGACCAGGCTCAGCAAATATTTATTAACGCTAACTATATACTGGAAGGTCCCTGTCTTCAGGGAGCTCACACAAGACACACACACAATCACACACCCAGTTGTGATCAATTATATCACAGATGGCAGAGTTTGTAATGAGTATTGGGAAGAAACTATATTTATTGATCACCTATAATATGCCTACCTCTATGCTAGCTCATTACATCTTTTTAAAAACCTCATGATGTCATGTTTTACAGATATATTTTGAGGCTCAGAGAAGTGAAATCACCTGCACATCATAAGTGGTAGAGCTGAGATTCAAACCCACGTCTAATTCTAGTGCCTGCTTATATCTTTGTTTTAATTTTTAAAAAAGATATGGCATAAAAGTATAGATGAGGGAGTAATTAATTCTACTTTGATGACTTAAGGAAGGCTTTCAAAGAGAAGTGGCGTGGAAGCTGTCTTTAAAAATTCCTGTAATGATCGGGCTCTGGGTAAGGTCAGAGACTATAAGATGGTAGATATGCGTTTCTGAGGTAGAGTCAACTTGCCAGTGTGGATTTGGTGGGCTATGGATACTCCTAAACTGATTCCAAGGTTTCTAGCTCGAGTGATATCATTCATTAAAGGAGGAACCACAAAATGAAAGCAGGTTTGTGGAGCAAGATAACCCACCAAAATGACTAATTTACAACCAATTATTATTTTAAGAGATTATCTTTACCTGGCTTTTACTGTAAAAGAGAAGATAATTGGGAACAAGAGGAAAAGAAGAAAATTATGCTTTTGTAGGCTGAAATATGGGTAAATCTTTGGGAATATTTGAAAACTCTATAATGAAATGCTTTATACCTAAAGGTGAAAAAAGTATTTTTAAACAACACTATTATTTAGCCAAAATTGTTTTAGCTTTTGTTTGCTCATTTTTCCCACTACATGCTGGTAAAATTGTCAGCGATTAATTAATGTCTTTTGAAGCTGCAGTCTTTATAAACTGTAAGAAAACATAGTGGGAAACATTTTGAGCCAAATAACACATTAATATGCCTCTAGATTTCAAACCCATGATTGTTGAAGACGCCTGAAGTTGTCCCACTGGGGTGTTTACATTTTTGTAGATGTTCCCAAAACAATCCTTTCTGACACAAACTTAACTGTCAATCTTCTGAGGCTGCCTCTTGCCAAGGAGAGCTGTGGGTGACGTGGGAACAGAGGCTCTCCATGAGGTTGGTACACTAGAGTCTGTTAAGCTGGGATCCAATATGTTTACGAGTGTCCTGCCACCTCCTGCTGATCCGACAGCCCCGAATTTGATCAGAGTGTAACCAAAGGGAGAAAGTTTAAAAAAGAAAAATGTGAGCATGAAATTAATAAGACAAAAATAATATAAAATTACTATTCTAAGTCAGTCGCATATTTTATTTATATTGTCATTCTTTAACCTAGAGAAGTAACAAGTAATGTTACTTGTTGGGGGGGAAGATATATTATTGCCCTCCCCCAAAATGAGCAACTTACATGGTCAGGTTAGAAATCCTAAACATCTCTATTGTGTCCTCTTGAAGCCTCTAGAAGCCTCCACAACTTCTTAAGGTAATAAATTCTGTGGCGTTTGTACCCACCATGCGAAGCAGTACTTTCTTGTCATTCTTTAGCATTAACTCTTCTAGGTTTCAAGACATGCCTCTTAGATTTAATACTGCAGGAACTCTAAAAGCCTGCATTCACCTGACACTTGGACTTCAGTTATATGATCATATGAACTTTCAACCTACATCTAGTCAGGTTTGACTCTTAATTACTTTGCTTTCAGGATTGATTCCATTTACCAGGTATGTGACCTGGGACCAGCTACAGTAATTTCTCTGTGTCTCAGTCCTTTCATCTTTAAATACATTTTAATAGCATCTATCTCAGAAGATTATTACAAAGATTAAGTTATTCAATGTATAGAAAGACTTTAGAATAGAGCCTGATTTCTATGGCAAGTATTCAATAATTCTTAACTATTATTGTCATCATATACATAGACAATGTCTAGATTTTAACACACTGAACAGTTAATAGTGCTTACCTATGCGGTGGAGAAATAGAAAAATTGGGAGGGAATACGAAAAGAGTAAATATGAAATTATATATAGCCCAAAATAATAATACTGTCATATTTATATAGCACTTACCATTCATCAGCACTGTTTAAAGAGTTTCACATATATTAAATCATTTGGTTCTATAACTCTATAAGGTACATACTGTCATTTTCATCATCATTTTACAGATGAGGAAACTGAGGCAGAAACAACTTAAATAACTTGCCCAACTTCACGCAGCTAATAAGTGGCAGAGCTGGGATTATCCCGGGAGGTCCACAGATAGATTCTACACCCTTAACTATTACGTAGTATTGTATCTCATAATAGTTGCTGAATAAATGTTAATTATTTTATTAGTCTTACTATAAATGTTGCTCCCTCTGGTGTTATTGACCCTCAACCTTTTAGGAAAATCCAGTTCAGGAGAACAACATGTGAGAAAATGAAGCAGAGTATATCCTGCAACAGCATCATGAGCATTGAAAGGGCAGGAAATCAAGTCTTCTCACTCAGTAGCATCACTGAAATTGGGAGGGTTGGATATGGACAGGAAATTGAACTGAGTTTAGCTCTGATTGTAATTGAGTATATATTCACACGCTCAGTGGCAAAACGGTCATGAAAATTCTAACTGTAACTTTTCAACAAACTCTCTGAACCCTCACATAAACCAATGGAGAAATAAGATGTGGCTGGGGGAGAAAATGCAAAGAATATGCCGATCAGGGCAGTAGAGTGGTTGAATGGGAGACATCAATGGAAAATCGAGGACACTTTTAATGAATCCAAAAAGAAGTCTAAAGTATTTTAAGTTAGTGCATGGAAAATACAATTAAAGCTGGATAAACAGGTGGTATAATACAGTGGTGATAAACTATAGCCCATAGGCCAAATATGGCCTGACAGCTATTTTTATACAGCCCTGGGAACTAAGAATGATCTTTACTTTTCTGAATGGCTGGAAAAAAGAAAAAGAATATAAGAACATAATTTGTAACACATGAAAATTGTATAAAATTCCAATTTCAGTTTCCATAAATAACATTCTATTGGAACACAGCCAACCCATTTGTTTTGTATTGTCTATGTCTGCTTTCTCACTACAACAGCAGAGTTGAGTAGTCCCAACAGAGACCATATGGTCCACAAAGTCTAAATGTGTCCTATCTGGCCCTTTACAGAAAGTTTGTCAACCTCTGGCATAGTGCAGTGTAAAATAACTTAGTTTCTGCCAAAAAATATTAATTAGTGCCACATGGATAAAAATTGCTGCATTTCAACAGATTTCCTCATATTTCCTCACCTGTAAAATGAAAGTTGGCACTGGTCACAGTGGTTCTCAAACCAGCCCCTCAGGAACACTGGGATTGGCTAGGAGCAGTTGTTGAAAGAAAGAAGTCAACTGGGAAGAACTTTGCCCTTCCTATAATCTCTCTTCCCCAATCAGACCATAACTCCTGTATCCGACTTTCCAAAGAACATTTTGAAGAATGACTGCAGTGCCAAAAACAAAAGCCAGATTTGACCACCACTGAAAGGGCATCTCTCATTGTGGGTAGGCCTCGTTTTGATCTCCAGTTTTCCTATCTTGTCCACATTCCCACGGCAGGAACAGCTCTCTGGTTTTCACTTGTCAAAGCCTGTCCTAGATTAGAGCAGGCAGGTTCACTTTCTCCATCGTAAAGTTTATATGTTCATCAGTGAAAATGTTTAAGCTAGTTCATTCAAAGCTTTGTTTTTATACACTAATAGTAAAACCTGGTTCCTTGAAAATGCCAAGAATAAGCCCTTGTCTGGTTTATCCTAGGTTTTACATTTTCTAAATATATCAGTAAAAGACAGTGACTAGTTCCTTGGGTAGAAGGAAAGAGAAGGAGAAGGGACCAATAAACTGAATTAGCCCCTGAATTTCAATCCCTTTATTCAAGAAAGAATATGCTATCTCAAAAGTGAAAGATTCCATCAACAAAGTTGGCTGGGAGAGAGAAATGCATGAGTGATATTGAATGACAATTTACCTCCTCCCCCTCCCTTTTTTTACTTTACATGGATCTTCTGATACAACAATCAAGTGACTGGTTGTTTGCTTTATTGCTATGATGACGGGTCTTTTACAAATTCCTTTAGTTTCTAGAGGATATTAAAGAATGAAGCATCCTCTGGCTCTTTGTCAGTGGATATCCTCTTACTGGATAACAAAAGATTTTGAGATACATTTTTTCTCCTCTTAGTTATTTTGCATTTAAGAACTCTACATTATTTTTACAGTCTGAGTTCCACTTAGAAACAGCAAAAATACAACTTTATGGTTCAAAGAGAAATGCTTAACATGGCTTATAAAAAATGTATAGGACTTCTCCAACATCAAATAACTCTTCGAATACTACAGCTTGGTAGGCTAAGTGTACATGAAATGGAAACACACTCAAACATACCTGAATTTAAAAATTAAAAGAGAAAAAGACTCCAGGCAAAATGTATCATGATCTCGCAAAGCCCAACTCATTTAGAAAGTTATTAGAAACATTTTGCTAAACACACCACAACTAGGACTTCTCGTCCCTTTCGAATTGTTCAGTGGGGAAAAACACATCTGAATGTGGAGATAACACACAATATTCTTGATGCCGTAGTTTCAAATTGAAATAGTCTGCTGTGCTTCCTTTCGGATGCTCCCATGTGCTCTTGCTCTGAGCTGTTAAACACTGGCCATGGCAGAAGCAGCTGCATTGCACTGGGGTGTGAAATTATCTTTAAGCATATTTGGTGGAGGAGTTAAGTTTATTCATTGTCATCACAGAAGTAATTGCAAGGACAGCGTAGCAACTGAACAGACCTAGTGTTATTTGGACAAAATAAGAATTGTTTCTGTCTTTGTAAATATATATTCTGCAATAGTGTTCACAATGAAGTTTTCCATTATAAATTTTTCTCAAATATGTAGGGCAGTAAAAGAGTTTAGAATATACTTTCAATTTCACCTCCTCTCCTACCCCATCCTTCATCCCCTATCTCTGAAAATTGATCTGGGTGCTCCCATCTCACAGGGCTATTGGGAGACGTCTCTTTCAAACATTTTTAGAGAAAAGCATTACAGTTATTAGAATTGTGGCATAATTTAAAAGCAAACGGAAGTCAGCTGCACAGATTTTAACAAATGGTTATGAAACTGCTACCACTGTAATTCCATGAAGAGGCAGAGTTCAGTGGCCCAGGGACGACGCAAGTCAAGGGTTGACCTCGAGTTCAGCATGGAAATTAGAACAATGGATTAGCCCCTTGAATGAAAATTTTGTTATCTACAAAGCAAGAATAACTACAGAGAACTGAACTGATTCCTCTTGGAGAGTTGGAAAGGCCTTTTATCCCCCTTAGAGAGAGTTTCTTATTGAATAACATGCTTGGAAAGCACGAGGAGGAGGACAAGACTGAGAGAAAGGCACCTTGATCCTGACTCGGTCTCAATTTCCTGGTCTTCTTTCCTCCCCTGTGATAATTGTAACTGCCTGGCCCTCTTGATTGTGAAGTGTTTAACCGACTTTTACTTTGTGTTACCTTTTTCTCTTGACACCTTTCTTCAAATATATGTAAACATACGTTAAGTGACTAGCCCAAAGCTCAGTGCAATGACTCTGCACCCCACCCCCGCAACATCTCACAGCAGCCCGAGTAAGAAACACCATTAGTCCCACTTTGGAGGAAAGAGGCCCTGCAAAGTTAAGCAACTTGCTTAAGTGGAAGTAGGTCTGACTTCAAAGTTGGTACAGGTTCTTCTAAAACAGTCTGTTACAAAGACCCTGATGTTACATTGAGGGGCTTCAGAGCTCCCTATAGTATCTAAAATGTATTTATTTTTATTATAAAAAACTGGTAGGAAATTTGCATTCTGCCTACATATCAAATAAGTTTATGTATGTTTGAATTTTGATGATTATCTTGAGTTAACACGAGGATATTTGCATGTTGTGTATCACCTGGATGAAAAAGTTAAATGAAGCATTGCCACAGCTTTAGCGCCCACATCCATATTCCAATCTTCCTCTTTTACAGTTCATTCTCTGTAAAGTAGCCAGGCTTTTAAAATAATGTACATCCCCTAAAGAAAATCACCGATGATTTCCCACTGCCATTCAAAGAAAATCCAAACCCCGCACCTCACTTTATGCGACTCCACATGATCAGCTGGTCCTGGTTCTCCAGTCTGGCCTTTCACCTCTTCTGTCCCCCCACTTTGCCCCCAGCAGTAAGCTCCTGGAGGGCAGTTTCCTCCTCTGGAATTCTTTTCTCCCATACTTAAAGCAGTGCTTCCAAAACAAACAAACAAAGACACAAAATAAATAGTTTTGGATGAATAGATACTTATATTAGCACCAGATAATACTATCTAATTGTTGAGAGCTTAGGGAAAGAAAAAATAAACAAAAAAACCCCAGGCAGACCTAATAAGTAAATAATGTAATAATCAAGGAAAGGCCAAATCATGGCATGTTACACTGGCTGAATGAACATTTCTCAGGAGTTTAAATTAAAAGAAGTGGAAAATGTGGACAATGGTATGACATGATGAAGGAAGATCCTGCTGTAGTCACAATCCAGATATTGCTTTAATTTCCTCAAAATAGCATCATCAGCCACATTAATTTAAAGTTGCTAATTTGAATCTGTTTTTCTACTTTTTTTAGTTCAACTTGAATTCAAATTATATTACATTAAAACACAATTTTATATTATTGTGTACACATGCTTATTTATATGTTATATCTATTTTATGTTTAATATTTATATGTATGGGGACCTGAGATTGGCCACCCCAAGATATGTCTCTTTGGCATCAGGATTATTTGAGGCTCATTGCTTTTGATAAACTGGGACAGGGAAGGAGGCTCTGAAGAATGGAACCTGCCCTTCGTTAGGACACATTTACATTTGTAAGGTAAATCTCTATCTGTAAAAGGTGCCTCCCTCTCTGTACCAGGAAGAAGAAAGGAGATGACCTTCTCTCTAGAAACTCTTCATCAATACCAAAGGCAAGGACTTAAATCTGCATTTTATTGTGCTTCTCTGGTAACCTCCTGTAACTAACTTCCCTCCCCCTCCCAATGTTGGCATTTCTTTAAGGATTAAGCATCTTTCCTTAGGGAAGGAACTGATTGCTGCGCTCACCTGTGACTGCCCAACTCCAGACAATAGACTTGCCTCCTGCTATGCCCTCCGAGATAGCAGACCATTACCTGCTGTGTCCATCAAGCACTGTGCCGACAGGGCAATCTTCTGACTATTGTGGGAGGGACATTTCAATCACATGTGAAACACCCTGTTTGGGGGTATATAACCACTCTGTGCATCCCACTTCTTCAGTGCCCTTTCTTCCTTCGGGAAGAAAGGCCCCGGGCCATGGTTCCTCATAAAGCTTTGTTTAATTTTCTCTTGCTATTCTGTCTCATGTGAATTTAATTCGTTCTCTGGCCAGACGAACCCACATTTGGGAAGAGGAAATGTCCTCCTCCCCTACATATGTAAATATAATTCATTTATAAATTATAGATCTGTAAGCTACATAAGCTTAATGAGCATCCACCCAGTTTTTTACAGCATAAACTAGCATTATTATAAGTAACTTAAATGGATCCATACATTTCTCAAACCTGGGAATTATTGCTTTACTCCATACTGTCTTCCACTTCACATCTCTAAAATACTCTTTGAAATTAAATTAGTTTTAATTAAATATTAAATATGCCTTATGATTAAACTCTTCATATAAATTGTAGAGAGAAAGGACTATTATGTGTGTCAAAGAGTTAAGCATATCATCCTCCAGGTAATTTATGATAAACATTCCAGGGTGAAGAAACTTTGTGCAATGGATTACATCAGTGGTTCTCAAAGTATGGGCATAGGACTAGCAGCATCAGCATCTCCTAGGAACTTGCCAGAAATGCACATTCTCTGGCTCCATCCCAGACCCACTACACCAGGAGATCTAAGGGTGGGACCTAGCTAACTGGGTCCTAACAAGCCTCCCCCCGACCACGTGATTCCGATGCCCCCGGTCGTGAAATCACTGCAAAAGATAATGACTCAGATAATATTAAGAATTTAGCTGTACAATATTTATAGAAATAACTTCCCCCCAAAAAGACTTACTTTACAGTGAGTTTTTTACTTTAATTTAAAAAATGAGTTTCCCCTTGATGTGCATCCAATCTTTCTAGTTTTTTCTTCCTTCCTTCCTTCCTTCCTTCCTTCCCTCCCTCCCACCCTCCCTCCCTCCTTCCTTCCTTCCTTTCTTTCTTTCTTCTTTTCTTTAGTCTGCAAAGGTCAATGCCACTCAAACAGCCAATATACCTTTTGGATAAACAGGCTGTCTTTACAAGACTCCAAACCGAGCAGTAAACTTGATCGTCTAATTCAATTAAACATGAAAATGAAAAATGAAGCCACTCATTCCACCTGTTTGCCTCTTCCTGCAGCGTAAGGAGAGAGTAAGCCTCACATGTAATTTCATGTGAGAGAGTCACACTCAGCAGAGCCATCTCCAAAATGAGGTCTGGGAAGTGGCCCAGAAGCTCTTGTGTGGTTCAGGAATCTGCATTTGAGTCTCATACTCTAGGCACCACACTGCCATCATTTTTACTGGTTATGCCCTCCAGAACTCCTAAGAAGTCTGTGATTCTCGTAGAATAGGCATCTTTAAAGCCAGGAAACTTCCAAAGGGCATGAGTCGCATTAAACTTGCAAACACATTTATCTTGAATCAGTCTGTGGGAGAAATGGAAATGCAGTTTCCTTAAGAAAGATCAGAAAATGGCCAATTATCCCTCTTAAAAATACTATTTAAAATAATAAATTGTTTTCTCACAAACAAATTTCCTCATTGGCCCCTGAGCATATTCTTGTGTTGTTTAAAACAACAACAGAGAGTCTCTTCTCTAAAGAAAGACACCACGTGACCCAACAAGCACTCCAGGAGAACAAAATAACCCAGTCGTTCATCTCAGAGGCTGGGTCCTTCAGCAGCAGGGGGCTTGGCACAGAGGAATGCTCTTCACACCAGGTCTCCTGACAAAATTATCAGCTGGGAGAGAAAAGAGGCTCCTGTTGTGCCCGGAGTCACAACACAGCTAGGAATCTGAAGCAGCCTCTCCAAGGAAGCTGCTTTTGTTGGGAAGTCATTATAGGAAGGGGAGGAAGTTGAAGAGAAGAAAGGAAAATTAGATCCGAAAGAAAATACATCCTTTCTTTGAGAGAAACACCTGTATTGTGTTATATGTGTCCTTTTGCTTGGCTGTAACCTGTTTAACTACAAAAAGGCTCTGTGTCCTCTAATTCCAAGGGTAATTTACGAGTATGAATACTAGAAAGCAGCCCTCTGACTAATCTTTTCTGAGCTGGCAGCAGCTGGAAGAATCAGTGCTTATTTATTGAAACCCCGGTTAGCGTGTTTCTCCATGCTAGGATCCCTCTTTCCTTTCTCCATCTCTAAGACAAGTTATCCAAGAACCATAAATTCATTTCAGGATTCATGAATTCAAAACCTATTATAAGTTCAAAAGGTTTTCTTTGAACCAAAATCTATAAGAGGTTCAATAATGGTAGAAAACCCATATTCTTTTCTAAGGAAAAAACAAGATAATTGCTTTCTGTATTTGTGGGAGGTAAGATACAGGTCAAGGCTACCAAATGAGAAATAAAAACAAAAAAAGCCAACCACGTCTTCAAGAGTCAAGATATTCAACACACACTTTCAAGGAAAAAAATATCGGAAATTTCTGCCTTTTATGGTTGATGTGTAAACTCAGGAAAGAATGTTTTCTAAGAACCCTAAAAAGCTGAAAATCTGTTTTCGGTAATTATTTTAAAGTGATACTCTCAGAGCCATCCTCAAAAAGTAAAAGTAGCATCACTCACAGCATGACTCACAGGAAAGAACATAGATTTGGGGGCCAGGTAGTTCAGAATTCAAATCTAAGCCTTAATGATTTCCTTGTTGTGTGTGCTTGGGTAAGCAACAATAAATCTGACTGACTCAACTGATATTCATTTATTTATTGCTTACTACATGCCATTTCTAGGTTCTTGGCCAACAGAAAGGAATAGCAAGGAGGCCAGTACAGCTGGAGGTAAATGAGTGAGAGGAGAGGAGGTCAGAGGGCTAAGGCAGGGTCAGGCTATGTAGGCCATAATAGTCTTCAGCTTTTATCCTTCCTAAGAGATGAGCCCTTGGAGGGATTCCATCAGAGGAGGGACGTGCTTTGCTGTACGTTTCAGCAGAACCGCTCTGCAGAGCGGCGGGGAAACCAGTTAGGAGGCTGTTATAATCATCGGGGTGAGTGATAATGTTGTGATGAACAAGGGCGAGGGTCACTGGATATACTTTGAAGGTAGAGCCATTATAATTTGCTTAAGGGTTCAATAATGGATGTGAGAGAAAAATAGAAGACAAAGAAAACTCTTAAGATTTTTGGCCTGAGCAAGTGGAAAAATAAAGTAGCCATTAACTGAGTCTGTGGAAGGAGCAGGTTAGTTTCAGGAAAAAGGTGAAATATCAAGAGCCTAGCTTTGACAGATCAAATTTAAGATGCCTGTTAAATATCTAAGTGGATATGGTATCTAAAGACATAGGAAATGAGATGTCCAAGGACTAAGTCTAGAGGGACTCCATTATTAGAGATCAGAAAGATAAGGAGAAAATAACAAAAGCAAAAAAAGAGAGAGAGAAAAACAGCTGAAGAATATGAAGAAAATTAGGAAAGGGAAATTTTTTTGGAAGCCAGGTGAAGGAAGAGTTTCAAGAAAAGAGTAATGCACTGTGTTAAATGTTTCTGAGGTCAAGTCAGATGGAGACTGAGATTCAACCATCAGATTTAGCAATGTAAAGACCATCCAACAATGATTTTCAAAGGTCAACCCTTCATAAGAGTGGTTTTAATGAGGTGGCAGAATCATGGCCTCATTGGAATGGTTTCAAGAGAGAAGGAGGAGAGAGAAACTGGAGTCAGCAGGTGTAGCAATCCAGTTCAAGGAGTTTTGTCATAAAAGAGAGAAATGGGGTAAGGAGCAAGAGAGGAAAGTGGGGTTGAGGGAAAATTAAGAAACCTTTTTAAGATTGGACAAATATCAGCATGTTGTAGGCTGATGGAAATTATTCAATAAAGGGGGGAAAAATTACCCATGCAGGAGACAGAAATGAGAATTGCTGGAGCAATATCTCTGAGTAGACAAGACAAGATGGTATTTAGTGAACAAGAGAAGGGCAAGCCTTAGCTGGGAACATGACCAGTTGCCTTCATAGGATTGGCAGAGAAAGTGAAGTATATATACATTGTTACAGAGTTAAAATGGGAGGAAAGAGGGGAAGATATGACATAGTCATCTAGCAGAGTGAAAGAATGAAGGAAGCAGGGAAATATAGCATGACTGCCGGACAGCATTCAGGGCCCACTGAGGTTGGCGGCCTCTGAACATGGTGTGTGATGTTCTCCAGCAATGTTTGACTGCTCATGTGCTGGGGCAGAATAGGGGAAGAGTTAAGATTAGCTAAGGAAGGTGGTCAAACAGGTACAACAAGGTGAGGGTAGGTGAGGGAGACGAGAGTGTATGCAAGAGAGTGATTACAAAGATTGACCGTAGAATTTAAACTGGGTAAAGAAGGAAGTGAAGACATGAGCTGGGTGAAGGATTGTGAAAAGGACTGATGGATTGAAGATAGGAGTAGATGCATTAAGGAAAGATAATGTATAGATAACGAGATTAAACTTGGGTGTTTGTAGGGAGAACACGTGGTCTGGGAATGCCAGTGGAACTCAAAGAGGACACCCACCTCATCTTCAGATCCAACAGTATGTGGTATTTGGGAGAGAAAACAGCTGCCGCTTGTGAGGGCTTCATGGTAAAACATCAGAGAAGAGTCAGGTTTCATTAAAACAAGGTGACAGAAAAAAGTCACAGCAGAAATTAAGGACATAGGGGATTTTCAGAGGGCAAATGTGAAAGGGGTTCAGAAGATAGAGATAGATGGGAGATGGAGTCAGGGAAGTTGGTGCTCAGAGTTATGTGGATATTAGACAGCAGGGGTGAGACGTGACCTCAGGGGTCTGGACCTCACTGAATGTGAACCAACCAAGACGGGATTAGTCCATATGGCCCCCAGCCCTCTCGTCTGCCTGCTTAGGATGTATTCGGAAACATGAGAGGGAGAGGAACATTGCCAGGTACAGGACAAGTTATGGGGCTGCCTGATTCCAGAGAGGTGATTTTACCCCAAGGGACATTTGATATGCTAATTGCAAACCTAGTTCTAGTTGCTGTCTGCACTTGAAAGTAATAAAATACCATTTATTAAAACAATCCTAAAAATCACATTTTCCTGAACTATGTGAACTGTCATAAGTTAAACTAACTTTGGCTCCAATTAGTTTAGATGTACCTGTTTTATAAAAAGAATATTCCACTTACTAAATGATCTTTTACCCCACCTCTTGCATTTTATGAATTTATTCTTTTCATAGAGCTATAAATATTATCTACTTGATTGAGGAATATTAGCAGTTTATTAAAGTGAGGCACAGGTGGTATTCAGGAAAAGGTTCATGCCACATTGGCCAAAAGGGTGCAGTTTCCTTTGGTTTCTTCACATCTCAATTTTAATGCTCCTTTCTCACTCACTTCCTGGCTCCCTGGTGTCCTGTATGCACACATCGCCTGCCTTTTGCTGTCTATTCCTGTAGTTCCCTCCTTACTGCCTGCTCAGTCCATCAAACTCTCTTGCTTCTCAATAGAATAATCTCTGTTAGGTGTTAGGAGAAATTAAATCACATTTGAGTAAGCAATGACTGATTCAAAGGTAAAAATGGATACTTTAATGCATAGAGAGAAAGATAGCTTGTTAACTCAAAAATACTTTTACTGTCTTTTATTTGAGGAGACTGTGAGGATGAGCTCTTTACTCATGGCCTTCATCTCCTCTTAACTGGAACTATTCCTATCTTCATTACCCAGCCTCACGTGTCCATCACAGCACACACACAACACATACTGAAAATCAGGAGTCAGGACATGCCAACATCTCCCCCGACAAATCAGGAGTTATGATATGCCGTTCCATTTCTAAAATACTGTTTCCTGTATTAGAACAGCCATCCACTGTTAGTTTTTCATTTTAATGGCTGCTTTTTATTAGTGAGAAGAATACTTTTTTCCCTTTTTTTTAAAGAAAGTGCCATCAAACATTTGGCCGTATTAATCTCCCATCTGTAAAACACACTTTACTTGGATTATCAGCAGGGTATGTGTCCTCTCTGAATTTGTTTTCTGGGGAATGGGAATTTATTCAAGTAAATTAATTTGCAAACAGATACAGCTATTGCTGGATGAATGGATTTTCTCTTGGCACTTTGAGGAGTAGCTCTGTGGGTATCTGGGCTGTTGGCACTCATTGAAGTTCTTAGATTGTCTGCCAGACTCATTCCTGTAATGCTGCAAGAAAATATATGTGACAATTTTGCAGCTTGGAACACAACTTGGCCATCTAGCTTCCAGCTCTACTATTTGAGTATTCAAATGGATTCTGTAAACTTGTTTTCTTGGATTCATAGATGTGACCATTCAATTGCTTTTCCTTTTTTTTTTTTTTTTTTGACTTGTTAATATGATACTTTCACCATTTCTATTTCTTGCTCTAAATATTCTGAGGGTTCTACCAAATGAGAACAAAACCTCTTGAGGCTCAGCAGTACATAATAAGCCACTTAGAGCTGGCCAATTCTGGAAATTCTTCAAACTAGAGCGATTCAGAAAATGGTTTGTTATCATATCCTATTGCTCTGATCGCAATATAACAAAGTATCAGTGGACAGGCTTCCCCCAACCCAGTGATGTGTCTAAATGAACTGTTAGGTAGGGCCTTGATCTATCAGTTAAAAGAAACAAAAGGGTATAAAGGCTTAATGGCATTAATTTGCTATGGTATTTTTGTTTGTTTTTAATTGTATCAGAGATAAAATTCAACCAAAAGGACCTGAGGTAATGTTAACAAATGTGTATTCATCAATCTGTATAAAGAACTTCGGCAGAAAATGTGATATCCCAGAAAGCCTTCCGCAATGAAGGTGTAAAAATTTTCCATGCAGTCGATGATACGATGACTCCTTGAGCATCGACTATCCAGCGCACTCGGACACGGGATAACGTGGATCGTGGTTAGTCCACGCAAAGATGTGATAATAAAGACCCAGCAAGAACAGTCCTCAGTTTACACAGTGAAGGACGAACGTAAAGAATATGGTGCCTGTTTCCTGAAACTAATTTTGCAAGCATTCCTTTTTTGTATTTGGCCTTGAGTACATAACCATTCTGGGTCTCAATGTCACCAACTGTAAAAGGAAGAGGTTAGAAATAAATGAACTTGATATTCTAATTTTATGGTTCAGAGCTCCTCTCCAATATTTGATTTGTATTTTAACGCCTTATGAGATGTCCTCTTAAAAACCCTAAATTAAAATTTAAATGTGATAACTAATTCCTCAATTGTTTTATTTTCTTGAAGTAAATGTGTACACATCTCAATCGAACATCAATGGCCTACAGAAAATATATTTTACTAGAATGTTCTTTCAGTGGGTCTTTCATAGTTCAGGAAGAGGTCATCTTTATGCATAGAGTTCCTAGAGGGGAAGAAAAGAGGCAGACACTTCTGAGCAATCAGAATAAGTGGAAAGAACATGAAAGCCAAGTTGAATACAGATAGGCCCACTCACAGCAGAAGGCAAATTTGCTTTCCCCATTAGCGGAAAACCTGTTAGAGATTTTTCAGGCAGGAGGGAAAAGAATTGTAGGGAAAGGAAATTGTTTTTCCTTGTTTTCCATCTGCCAGACTCCTGTTCACAGGGAAGAAAAATCATTGGGAGGAAAACACTAGGCTGTAAATAGAAGGAGCATTGAGTCTGCTCCTGCCCTTTTCTACATGTAATTTTCCCTTACTCTTTAAGAACACGTGTAGTTTTACTTCTTTGTAGCTTATAAAAAAAAACTCCATGGAGCTTGGAATTAGAACTGTGTTGCTAGTTTGCCCCTTACGAGGCGAGGTCTCAGGTGCCTATAAAATAGCTGAGTGGCAGCAGTGACAGTTCACTATTCTCTTCTTTCTGGTTGGTTCCAACAAAATGTATTCCAAATGGCCCCTGGTGGGGGAAGAGAAGCTGAAGGAGAGTGTAAATCAATACAACCAGCAACTCTTTAACAGTCAGAGCTTCTGCAACGCTTAATGTTCCCATCCTCACGGGAGAGCAGCTATTCAGATGCTTGTTAAGGGAAAAGCTGTAATACCCTCCACAAAATGGATTGACTAATCGATAACCAGATGATTTGTCTGTGTTTACCTTGGTCATGTTATATTCCTTCCCCGATTGAGAATTATTATTAGGATTCTAAATTATTATTCTTTAATTATTACATTTTAAAAAATAAAGGTAAGTTTTTCATCATTCTGTAAACTAGGTGTGGGGTATGTGAGTTAATCTACCAACTTTTATTTTATAAAAAAATCTTCATTTGTGTTTTCTTATCTTAATTCTTAACACAATTTGTGAAATGGCTGTTAAAGTTGACCTTATGTAATGTGTACATACTCAGAAAGAAATAAGCTTCAATAAAATGTTATGTGTATTTTACTTGGTTTTCCCCATTTTGAGCAGCAAGACTCTTGATTCTCATGGGCAGGTAAACTCTATATCTATGCTGTCCAATTCAGTAGCCACTAGTTACGTGAGACTATTTTGATTTAAATTAATGAAAATTAAATAAAATAAGAAATTTAATTCTGCAATTGCCCTAGCCACATTTCAATTGTTCAGTAGCCACAGGTGATCAGTGGCTATTACACTGAACAGCACAGATATAGAACATTTCCATCATTGCAGAAAGTTCTATTGGACAGTGCTGATCTGCACAGTTTGAGTTTCTATATACAGCAATGCCTAGAGAGGTTTTCAAACAAAGCCCTCCAGAAAGTTATAAAATATTTTGAAGAAAATTACTGATTTCACTCTCTGCAATACAATTAATATATGATACATTTAAGACAGTCCTTGTTTTTGAATAAAATCACAATTTTCCACCTTCTTCAATGATATCCTTCAACTGCCTTTCACGGGTTTAATTGTTGTTTACATTCCTGCTGGCTGGTGAATATGCACTGAGCCTTTCCTGCCAGCAACATTAGGTTGTACTCTGTTTCCACTGCCTATGAAAAAGAAATGTGTGTGATGACTATCACATGGTTTCTGCCACGGTCTGCCTGTACAGAAAATTCCCAGACACTTTCATTTGACTTCCCACTTATAGAACTTACTCACCCTCTCCCCAAGGGAGAAAACCCATCTGGTCACTGCATCCAGCCTGGAGCCCAGGATCTCAGAACAGTCTGTATTAGCCTCTGTATGGTCTAGATGTGGCTCCTCTGGACTTGGCAATCTTTGGGTTAAAAATGGAAGGTTTAGGCTCTCTGCATATTCTCCCATTATAAAATATTGGAACAAGGACAGAATTCACCCACAGGAGAAGAATATGGACACAAAGGAGTCACTGCTTCACAGCAATTTTTGTATCCCTCTGGCAGAGTTTGTGCAATCTCTGCACCCAGACTAGGGAGAAGGAGAGGTTCCTAATAGAAGCCCTGATTCTGCTTTCTAGAAGGAACATTCTGGGACAATGTTCTTAGCGGCTTCTGGTTCATATTCCAGGAGGCTCTTCCTTATTCATTATCCTCCTTGGCAACATCTGAAGAGTGGAGGAGATAGGGGGAGGAAACATGCTCTACTTATGGGCTAACTACAACCAAAATTCTTTCTAAATATAGATCTCAGTGTGATGGTGACTATCCTGAGGTTATATTTTCATATGAGAGGAAGAGCAGCATCCTTAACCTGATCTTCTCCCTAAGTCACTCGATTCAGCTGAGAAGTTTGCTGGACCTCAAAGCTATTTTAAAAATCCTTAGAAACAGAAGGTTTTCCTAAAATTCAAGGCCCTGAATCTCTACACAATTTCTATCTTTTTGTGTCTTCTTGTAAATTATATAATTCTTTCCTGACTACCTTGCCAATTCAGCTAATACACAACTGTACAACTTGCACATAATTGCAAGTACACACTACTACAGTTCTGTTTTCCAGACTCTCCAGTACTTTTAAACATTTTGAATAACACGCACCACTATCTTTTCAGCCTCCCATATCAATTTCCTCACTGCTTGTCCAATTGCTAAGCAACTGCCAAATATTTAGGGTTATTGTTATAGCAGCACTTCATTGCCAGTATCAAATACTTTATCAGTCAGGGTTTGATCAAGTTCACAGAAACCCTTCTAGAAATTTCAGGTAGAAACAGTTTTATTATTACCTTGGAAACCTGGGGAAATGAAGAGCAAAAGGACACCTCCAGCAGCTCCTTAAGGGACCTGGGCAGGTGCCACCAGCCATGAATACCTTCTGGACAGGACTGAGCTGAAACCTAATCCCAGGATCCGTTTTGCCTTGGCCCCATGTGATCTGCTCTATGCTGGGACATCCATCCCTTGCTTCAATGGCCCCATTGAGGATTACAGATGGATCTTGGTCTTTTTTCATTAGTTTGACAAAGCTGCTTAATGCTGCAGCTCTGTCTCTTTAACCAAACTTCTCTGTGTTCTCTCAGCTGCATTTACCTTGCAAACTTAGCATTCCTCTGACCTGATGGCTTCTCCTGGTCCTAAGAAGGGACTCCCATTTGAGCAGAACAATGGGATGTCTTTTAGGCAATAGTAGGAATGCACATCACTAACGGTCAATATTGTATGGATTACAATTTCAGAAACGGGTAGAAGAGAAAGAACAAGTTCCATTTGTTGATGATGCAAAGAAATTGTGACTTCAGCACAATGAATTATTCTCTTCAAATTGACTTGTGTTAGTTTGTGACTGTTTGGAGCTCACAGGGATACAATCTCTAGAAAGTCTAGTGCTTTCTAGGGATGAGGGGCTATTAATGGAATCGAGAGAGGGCTGGGGATCCAGTCTTTCCTCTACTCCAGCCCCTCTGTGCCTTTTGCAGAGGATTGAGCAAAAGTAAAATAAGAGTCTTGTCAGAAAAATTATTTTTAAAAAATACCAGACAGTAGTATGCCGCCAATACAATCTTTGCTTCCCCATATGCTAGGAAAGTAACAAAAGACCCAGTCCTTTCTTCTACTGGCTTCGCCATAATAGAGGCCTTAGACGCTATGGTTAAAATTCAAGTGTATTTCAATCACAAGTTTTCCTTTACCATCTTTCTCTGTATATAGAAAGCTAAAACCTTTCTACCTGTTTGCAAACAAACAAAAAGGAGCATCATAGTCATTTTATAGTTAGCCAGAATTTTACTAGGGAAATAAAAGACATGGAATGAACAATGAAACATCACTGGGGACCCCTAATGGTTTTTGACAACTTGCCAGAAGTCAGAAGAGACATTGTTAAAGACAGAATTAAAAACCAGCAAAGAGGCCTGCTGAGCTGCCACAATAACTGTTCAAGCCTCCAAGAAATAAATCCGAATGAACACAAAATTGTTGTTGTTTGGTTAGTTTTTTTCAGAAGTAAATACCAGAAGGGCTTCTTCTACTGCATTCCTACTTTTTAAAAACACTCTAATAATTAGCCCTTCCCAAAACGCAAACCAACAAATTTTTAAGCATGAAAATAGGGAAGAAAACTATATAAGGGATTCCAAAGAATGAAGGGCACAGTGAAAATGGATGAGTTTTTTCCTTTTACCCTCTTCTATAACATGAGTGCAGAAAGACACTCAACAAAATTAGTAGGCAGTAAATTTAGATCTAATAATAGGTAATACTTCATTAGCTGGGTATATGGAATTCTCTGAAGCAAGAGGTCATGAAATGAGTACAGTGGCTGGATTATTAAAAGCACCGGATCATTTTATGTCTATTAATAACTTCCTGAGTTTGGCAAGCAAAGATAATGAGAAAGGTAATGTGATCACTTGCATCAGGGTACAAACCAATTGCTTCGGTCAGCATCAGAAGGAACTGCTTCCCTCTTTTATAGCATACCTTAAAATTGAATGACCATCCCATGTTTCTATGTATCTTCCTTGGAACCATGGGATTTTAAGTCATTATTGGAGAGAAGATTCTAGGCCCTTTGAATCAATATTCAAATGCTTAGAGCATATTATGGTAGTCCACAAACTTGAGACTTTTTCTTAAATGATGTAAAATACACACTTATTAAACTGTCTAAAATCCATGAGAGTCTTGTTTTTCTTCACCATCTGCCCTCCATAGTTGTGAACAGAGCAATGGAGCCATAACTGGAAATTTTGTACAAGTCACTCAAGAAAAATCTTAGAGATACAATTAGACTCCTTTATATCTATTAGCATTACTATGAAGAAGTGGAGGACAATAGCTGCTTCTTCAGAAATATTTCATATATATGCAACTCAGAATGGAAGTCCAAATATTTCTGAACTCCTCCTATGTTCCCGGCACCGTTTACAGGTGGCAGAGTTGCAGTGTGAACGAGGCCCTGTCCTCAAGGAGCATACAGCACACGGGAGAAAGCGGGTATTTATTTTTTAAACCCCTAAAGTGCAGTGTTTCTTTTATTTTAATATTGGAGAAATGAGTGACTAATTCAGATATAGTTGCCAACCCGGTCCTCTCTGTAACACGTAGGAGGGATAATTGCTCTTATCACCCTGTTTGTTGAAACCTGAGTTCATCACGTTAAACATGGATTACAGTTATGCTCACTCAATGACAGGGATATATTCTGAGGAATATGTTGTTAGGTAATTTGCTCATTGTGCAAACATCAGAGTGTACTTACACAAACCTAGATGGTACATGCCACTACACACCTAGGCTATATGGTATGGCCTCTTGCTCCCAGGCTACAAATCTGTACAGCATGTTACTGTATTGAATACTGTAGGAAATCGTAACACAATGATAAGCATTTGTGTATCAAAATATCTAAACATAGAAAAGGTACAGTAAAAATACAGTATAACAGATGAAAAATGGTGCACTTGTATAAGGCACATACCATGAATGGAGCTGGCAGGACTGGAAGTTGCCCTGAATGAGTCAACGAGTGAGTGGTGCGTGAATGTAAAGGCCTGGGACATTACTGGACACCACTGTAGACTTTATAAACACTGTACACTTAGGCTACATTAAATTCATTTCAAATTTTTTTTCTTTATTCAATAAAAAAATCTTGGTGTAATTTTTGGCTTTATAAACTTTTTAATTTTTTAACTTTTTGACTCTTTCATAATAAAATTTAGCTTGAAATACAAACACATTGTACAGCTATACAAAAATATTGTTTCTACTTTTTAAATCTTTTTGTCACAAACTAAAACACAAACACACACATTAGCCTAGACCTACAGAATCTGGATCATCAATATCACTGTCTTCCAGCTTCACATCTTGTCCCGCTGGAAGGTCTTCGGGGCAATAACACGCATGGAGCTGTCATCTCCTATGACAACAACGCCTTCTTCTGGAATAATTCCTGAAGGAGCTGCCTGAGGCTCTTCTTGAGGAGGTGTCACTCTTTTCAGAAATATGTCCATGGTAGTTTGCCTGGTTTGTTTCCTCTTTTTCCTCATAGATTTGCTTGTAAGCAGATAATACACCATGAACATTCTCTTTACTAATGAAAACCTTTCAGTGCTGGGGTCCATATTTTCAAACTTTTTAAGGAGCCTGTTGAAGGCATCGAAAGCATCTGCTAAACCTTTCACTGTGAATTTTCTTGGGGGTTCTTTTTTGTCTTCTCTTAAAGTTGCCTTTTCTCTTGCCTCTTTTTCAACTATGCAACATTATGATGGCTACAATGTCACTAGATAATAGGAACTTTTCAGCTCCATTATAATCTTATGGGATCACCATCATATATGTGGTGCATCTCTGACCAAAACGTTGTTATGTGGTGCATGACTGAGAAACATTGAGAATAATACTATCCTCTAGCTTTAAAGGAAATCCTCTCATCAAGCAAGCTAGGTACTTCAAAATGCTTCTAAAGAGGCAAATACTTGTTACTTGTGTTGACAATAGCATACTATCTTATCCCACTGAAAACGCAGAAAACAGTAAAATAATTAGTGACTAGATCCTAAATCCATTCTTTTGTTTACTCATTAAATAAGCAAACACTTATACTGAAGTAGAGTAAGACCAGGGCAGGAGATGAGGCCAGAAGTGGAAACAGGATGTAAAAATGTAATAGTAATGGATACAATGCCCAGCCACAAGGTTTGGAATTTATCCTACAGGTAACAGGTACCATTGAAGGTTTTGAGCTGGGTAATAGCATCATTATACATGACTTCTCAAAATATCACTTTGATAGGAGTACAGATCTATTTGAGAAGAGAGGGAGAAAGATTCATTAAAAAGATATTTCAGTATCTAAGAAAAATGATGAGGATCTGAAATATAGTAGTGTCAATGAACAAATAAACAGAAGATGCTGTCTTCAAGAGTCACTTGAGAAATGGCATCTGCAGAATGTTGGAACTAATTGAAAATTGGAAAAAGGTTAAAAAGAAGAATTTCTTAGAGTAATCCCAAGGGATCAGATAATGCCATGATCTGAGACATGAAAATGGTTCTCTAACCTGTCTATATGTCAAAACCCCTTGTGGAGTTTTATAAAAATACAAATTCCACTGACCAACCCCTAGATATTATGAAATAGTAGACTAGAATAAAACCAGGCACTTAGATTTTTTTATAGTCTCACAGCATGTGGATCGGGGACTGAGAAGTACTGAGACAGAGAATGTAGGAAACCAGCAGATTTAGCTAGTGAAGGAGAAAGGTAACTTTCCTTTTGAACAGAATGCAATTTAGTTACTTGTGGAAATGAAAACTCCTAAGGGGAACTAGATCTCTACTATGTTATGCACCTAGCCCTTGCCTGGCACACAAGGGCATCCTGTAAGTGTTGTTTGAATTGAAGGAGTGAAAATCAG
The DNA here is from genome assembly GCF_041296265.1 of Equus caballus. Taxonomy (NCBI): domain Eukaryota; kingdom Metazoa; phylum Chordata; class Mammalia; order Perissodactyla; family Equidae; genus Equus; species Equus caballus. The sequence continues at coordinate 86,205,299 of NC_091691.1, forward strand.
TGGGCAGTCAAAAACATGGGAGTAAATTTTAAAGTAGACAACACACTGAGACACAATATGTCATGATGGGAACAGAAGACGATGATCCCAAATTCCAGCTCTGACAGCCACACACTGGCAGAGTGCCTTGGAACAAATTACTCAGTCTCTGAGGTTCAGTTTCCTCAACTTTTAGACAAAGAAAATATTATTGCATTTTCAATGCTTTTGCAAGAACTAACAATATATATGAATATATGCATAACTTCATATAGTAATTAATATATAAATCACCTAGGATTAAGTATGAACTCGATAAATGGTATTTATTGATATACTAATCATTATCCTTATGTGGACTTTGAAGTGGGTGAGATCTTCTAGGAAAGATCTGTAAGTCAAAGAAGAAGGACAATAACGTAACTCCGAAGTACGTGAGCAATAAAAGGGCGTATAGGAAAAACAAATAAAAAATAAGAAGTGGTGATAAGAGATGAGAACCCAGACAAGCAGTTTCAGGAAGGAAAGAGTAACCAATAGTGTAAAGTGCAGTGGAGAAGCCAAGTGGGCATTGGCTGAAAAATGACCATTGGACTTGGCATCTAGTTGGTCACTGGAGACTTTAGTAGCTACAGTTGCATTGGAATGAAATGGATTAGATTGAGAAATACACACCAATCAAAGAAGTACAGAGAGTGGGTGCTTTTTTCAACAAATTTAGTGCTCAGGGAAATATTGAGAGTAATGGTTAAAGGAGGGTCAGGACTGCAGATGCACTGCTAGGTCTGGAGGACAAAAAACATTGTTGGGTTTTTTGAAGCTGAGTTACCCATTTTCTCTCCTATATCTAGAGACCGCCTGCCACATATTAGTTCTCGTAAATATAATTCTTAAGTGGGTGAATGAGTAGGAAATTCAGGTAAGAGGAAGAAGGATTGAAAAGTATTCCACACTTAAGAAGCTTAGCAACAGAGGCTAACCCAACACTTTTAGGGGAAAGCAAAGGGAATATGAAGGTTAGAGGCAGTTTCAATTTCATCTCTTACCATGATACTGGGTTCATTTTGGAGTTTGTCCGGGACTTTGGCCCCAGAATAAACCCATGATCCTAAGACAGCCTCTTTATGGACCAAGAAAAAAAAATAACCACCTTTTCATTGCCTCTTTTGGGAACCTGTTGGGTGATCTTCCCATCTTCCTCCCCTTGTTGCCTCCAGCATTTTCCTTGATGGATTAATTCCCAGATTTGGGCCTTCGACCCCAGAGGGAAGGTTGTGAACTTTCAGTCTTCCTTGTGTTCACAGTTCTTAATACGGAAGCCTAAGTAACCAAGACCAAAAGGATAAATGCCACATTCATAGCACCATCACCTCAGAAAAGAGCCATCAAGACCACAAATGCTGTCAGCAACAGCAGATTAATCTCTTGTCACAATTCCTAAACCTGGAGACTCATCTGTCCTCTGTCCCGCTTTAAGCCCGTATACAGATGGATCAAAGAAGCCTCCTAAAGACACTTTTACAATGTAAATGACATATACAGAAATTAGAATTCACACACACACACACCCATGAACAAACTTACCCCACACTTTTCAAACCACCAACTGAGGGCCGAGTTTCACATGCACATGCCCTGTCACATTGTCACTTTGTCTAGAAGCATCTGTTCCACTACGATTTGCCTTTTCTATTTCCCATCAGCTCAAGGTCTCGATATAGCTTACCTAGCTAATAAATTAATCGATTTAGATTTGATAATGTTTGTGATCAAGTGCTTGCTTCTTCCAGGAAACATATTTAAAGTAAATGAAGTTACCAGTCATGTAGAGACTTCAGAGAACCCAGCCACACGACTTCAGGTAAGAAGATGCTTGCAGGAGGAAGACTGGGCACACTGCAAAGGCGGAGACTGATGGAGTCTGTTACTCCTCAGAGATGAGCAAGGAAGGAGGAAGAACACTTTGTTAGACCGTTATAAGTGTTCTACCATGAACGTAGGAAATATAAGACAAAATAAAACTTGAACAATTCCTGCTAATCTACAAAATCTCTTTCCTACGAGAAAGTATAGAAAGGACTACTGCAATGGGGTTTCCTCAACTCTTCATGTTTCTGTTTGCTTTTATCATCCTCTGGTGAGAGAGAGAAGAAAAGGCGAGTATTTGAAACCAGAGAAGCCTGGGTATAAATCCGCAAAATATTGAGGCGTCTGTTGAGTATCTTTAATTTTCTCAGGCTTCCTTGGAAACTTTTTTGCTACTAGTTGAAAAATTTTTAAGCGAAAATGTATACAGAATTAGGTAGGCCCCAGAGATGAAAAGGTAGCATGAAAACACGGTGTTTAAAGACAAAAGAAACAATGGAAAGTTTTGAAAGGTTCACACGGGCTGGTCAGACACATTCGGGAAGCATCCCGGGTGTTGCTACACTAATTATGAGATGCTGTTTTGCCTTGTGTTTAATGAAGTAGCCCTATAATGTTAAAACATAAAAACGAACATTTTAAGATATTCATTTTAATACAATCAATGATCCATTTTTGCAGGACCTTCCCCGCCGCTGGAGAGCTTTAAAAGTTTAGATGGCGCATCACAGAGCCAACTAGCTAGAAAGGTCACCCTGCTGCCTTTCCAGCTCTCCTTAGTATTCGCTGCTCTGGCTTCTCGTTTCATTTAAGAACTTACAGTTGGCCAAAACCTTTATTCTTCGGAAATTTTACCCCAATTACTCCCACAAATTCATTTTCCTGAACCTTCAGGGTTTCTGCAAATTGACATGCAGATAGCACTTTAATATCACAGCAACCTGTTAAAACTGTTCTTTTTCTACATGACCCCAAACAAGCAGTTTTGCTCTAAGAATATTGGGAAGAATGCCTGCATTAGGTATATGCCCAAGGCCAAGGGCATTATAGAGCTTGTTCCCTGCGGTGTTCCTCGTGCTAGGCACAGATCGAACACAGCTGGTCAGTGTTGTTATTTTATCTCATTTGAAGCTTAACCTTCTCCTTATATGTCATCCTAATAATTAATAGTTCACTAAATGATGAAGTGATTTTAAACTAAAAAAGTTTGTAGGTGAATGTGTCTAATATTTTGAAAAGTGAAAATCTTGCAATAACTAATTCTGAAAGAACAGGTCTGTATAGTCAAGAAAAGCAGAATATTTACCAAAGAACAGGTGACTACCCTCTCTCACAGACACACATACACAAGTGTGTATACATATATAAATGTATTTGTGTGTTGTTCATCCAAATACAGAGGTCAAATACACATTCTTTAGTTTTCTTTAGTTCTTTCCATTCCAATAATGCTTAATTAAGGTTGTCACTGCATACCTAAGCCCAAGAAATATATTCAGATTGTTCTCCACCAAAAGAATTAAGGTAATCACAAAAGGAAAGAGGGAGTCACCTCAGGGAACACTACAGTAAGTGTTCAGGGTCACTCACCTTCATGGTTAAGTATGAAATGAGGCTCCAAGTTCAACAGGAAAGAAGTATCTGAGCCCCAGTGCGAGCTCCCTAAGCCACAGAGAGTCAAAACCAATCCTCGGTCAACGTTTACTGCCAGGTCATCAAAATAATTATCGAAATAATTGCCCCCTGCCCATTAATCCCATTTCTGGGTGATTTTTCAGTGTTCAAGGCCATGATTTCCTTGTTTGCTTTTTTTGGTTAGTCCAAAACTGACTCTAATTAAGCTACCCTGAGTGTTTGTTCCAGCAGGGGCACTTGAGTGGAGAGGCGTGGGGCACGGTGGCTGTGGAGTTGGAAAGACTTGCCTCATATTTCAGATCTACCCACCACTGACTCTGTGGCCTTAGGCAAGTTGCTTGACTTCTGACCCTTATTATCTCATCTTTAAAATGGGAATAATAACAAATGCACAGTTGTTTTAAGGATTAATTTATAGAATCTACATATATAGTCTTACTCAGGGTAACACTTAACAAATGATAGCTATTATTATAAAAATAAGTTGCCCATTTATTACCTGGTGAAAGTTTACACATCAGAAATAAATTAACTTTTAAAAGCCTGGCTAACTCTATGCTCCATAGTAAAAAAGTCTTAATGGCATAAAGATCTCTAAAAGCAATTATCTCAAACATTCTTATTCCTTTTTAAATTGCCTGTAAGGGAAAAAAAGAAGAGTGAGGTATAGCTGCCCCTGATGCAGGAAGGGTTAATAATCACTGGAAAAGGCTTGCCAACAAACTGTGACCCGGAGGTGAGAAGGCCGGTTAGCCAAGGATGGGTAAGACCTCCAAGGGGAGGCAACCTAAGACAGGCACCGGTCGCCAGGGGTCACAGGTGGAGCAGGAGGGGCCGTTGCCTAGGAGGCCTTGCATGTTCCGAGATAAAATATACGAGCACAGCAATAACATGATAATATCAAAACAGAGGCCGAGGGAGGGCTCCTTGAGAAATCACTAAGAATTCTTGGCATTCGCTAATTACATTGTCCAGAACACCTGTGTATGTTTAACAGCTGTATATATTGAAACGCTGGTTATAATAAACTCAGAGCGGCTATCAGCCCTCTCCGCATCTATCCTGATGTGCACGTTGGATTACGACACCGACGTGAGGCAACTAAGCATCACAGCTCAGAACAAGAGATTGCAAACTACAGCCTCTGAGCTGAGTCTTCTCTGCACTTGCTTTTGTAAATAAAGTTTTATTGGAATAGTCATGCCAGTTCATTCACACACTGACTGTGGCTGCTTCAGCACTAACATGGCAGAGCTGAGTAGTTGTTACATCAGAGACATATGGCCTGCAATGCCTAAAATATTTCCTCTCTGGCCCTTCACAGAAAACGTTTGCCAAACTCTGGTTTAGAACATTAGATTAAAACACTTCTATTATTAGAGAAAAAAAATTCTATTACCTTTTGGCCACATTTCTAATTGTAACTTTATACCAAGGAGCAAAACTGAAGTCACTAATTGGGGTTGATGCCCAGAGAGACATCTGTGGATGGATTGGAAAGTGAAGGTCTCCAGAGGAGTCTGGAAAACACACAAAAAAACCTGGGAGCAAAGTGATAATGTGGAGGAAGGGATGGAAAAAGATGGTTCTTCCTCTGGAAACCTGACCCACTCCAAACACGGCCAGGACCGGGGTGGGACTAAGACACTTATTACAGACACCACATGTAAGGGAGGCCCAAAATCCTGAATCGAGATAAATAATACTTTATGTACTTTTAAAAATAAAAATTAATGCAAATAAATCCATGATGAAAAAAATGCCAGAATTTTAACAAAAAACAAGATCTGTATTATTGATTTTGCCTCAGGCTCTAATACGGGGCCACATGGCCTTGGCCCGGCTTGGTCCACTTGTAACTGGGCCAGCCAACGTCTTCTGAAGTGGGATTCTGAAAGGATGAGCAGTAAAGCAACCCAAGCAATTCTGACACATGTCTTTAGTTATGGTAGGCAAGGCAACTCCTGACACAATCAAAATGCAACTTTATATTCTCTCCCACCATCCCTATGAACTTTATTCAATGTGGGTAACCTTCAGCTGCCCCAGGATGCAAGTCTCAGCAGGCTCATGACTTTTTTGCTCATTCTTAGGTATTAGTGTGCCCTAAGACCCATGGCAAACACAATCTCACTCAGAAATTAGAATGACCAGTTTCGTTTAAAAAAAAAAAAACTAATTTATAGATAAGTACATTTTTTTTAAGAAGAAGAAGATTAGCCCTGAGCTAACATTTGCTGCCAATCCTCCTCTCTTTGCTGAGGAAGACTGGCCCTTAGCTAACGGATGTGCCCATCTTCCTTTACTTTTTTATATGTGGGGCGCCTAGCACAGCATGGCTTGCCAAGCGGTGCCATGTCCACAACTGGGATCCAAACCAGCGAACCCCAGGTTGCCAAAGAAGAATGTGCTAACTTAACTGCTGAACCACTGGGTCGGCCCCTAAGTAAATGTTTTAAGGGCAACAACCCTCCCTTGGCAATTTACCCCTGCCTCGGGCTAGAAGCCTGAGGTATAAAGGTCTTCTCTTCTTCATTTCTCTGCCTTGTGACTCTGGAATGACCCCTGCCCTCAGCCCTTCCCAGTTTCCTAGTCTATTTCTTACCCCTCTAAGCAGGTGGAGGAAGTAGTAGGAAGGGCTGGAAAGACCATACTGATACCATCGGACACAGGCTCTGTGCAACCTTGGCCTTACAGGTTAAATGCGGACACTTCAGCCGCTATGCAGGCCCTTTGGATATCTGACTTCAGTTCCTTTATCCAGGTTGATGCTGAGAGCTAACTTGTGACTCCTTCCTCAGCCCCAAAGGATCCAGCATTTGTTTCCAGATTCTTGCTATTGGGCGCCCTCTGTCCCTCCAACTAGTACTATTTTATTGCACCCAAGGCAAACCCACTCATTTCTCTCTTCTCTTCACCCACCTCTAGTGCATGAAAAACACCTCCTCACCTGCTGCCTTGACAGACACCAGGAGAACAGGGGAACCCAAGGCAGCCGCCTCTTTCCTGCAGGCATAGGCGTACACGTCCAACGTTGCATGTCATCAAGCCACAGGGAACACAGTCAAAGCCCTGTGAGAGATCCCAGGGGAGCTGCCTCCTTAGACTTGAGGTAGGGGCACTTACTGTGCAAAGAAACCCCCTCGCAAATCCTTTCCTGTTTCCACTCTGACCTATTTTTATACCCTGAACCTGATTGAGGGATCCAAGAATCATGGAGTGAGTCCACTACAATTTCATTTGCAAATTCTCCCTCTGGAGGGTGTCTGACGCCCACTTTGATATTGGATTGGCACCACAGTAAAAACTGAGGCAGAAATAGTTCCACTTTAAATCTTATTTTACCACATTACAGGAAATCCCAGCAAATTCAGCCTATCATGTAGATTTGATAACCACGAGATTAAAAGTTTCAATTCATAAGGAAAGGGATTGTGTTTTTCTAAAAATGTACTTGTTTCCCATTATTTACGCTTATTAATATAAATTTGTGGTTTAAAAAAAACCCAAAAAACAAAAAACAACCTCTCCTGCAGCATTTAGGATATTCCTAGAGGTACAGGGAGAGGAAAATATGCTAGCTTGGTGATGTTCCATGAGACTAACTGGAGAACTGACGTAATAACACAATGACAGCAGGCCGTGCTCAAAATATTGCCATTTTTCGTGCAGTTGGGGAAACTGGAACAGCAGCTTTTGTTCATCTTTCTTAAGGAATTACATTTTTCCTCAGTTGGCAACATTAGTGATCAGAGTATTTTGTTTTCAGAACTTTGGAATGTAATCTACCCATATGGGTCTTTTGGAGGTGCTTTTTTGAGTGCTTTAAATCTTAATTCCTAAATGCATCTTTAAATAACAGATGCGAAAATATGTAAAGTACAACTAAAAGTTTTCACCTGCCTGCACATTTTTAAGCCCTATTTACATTTATGAAGGCCACTTTGGAGTCTTCCACACCTACGCTCTCCTTGTACTTGCTTCCTGTCTCATTAGTCCTGCAGCCAAGCCTGTTCAAAAGTGGCTCTTAGACAGAAATGCCAGGAAAACCCTGTCTGAAGGAATATAAGGAACTCGTATTTTCTTCTAACTTGTTTTCCTAACTAAATGCTCTGGAGTGATTTGAATTCCTTTCTTGATCACAGGGGAGCTTTTGAGAAGTTTTTCATGTGAAGTTTTCAGGGTCCATGTCATTCATCACCTACCTTTTATTATTATAATTATTAAAAAGAAAATATTTGGTCCTATGGGACAAAGGCATAGTCAAGAAGATAAAAGTGATGCTAGTAAGAGTAAGAAATGCAGTATGAGTTTTACTTGAGTTCCTTCGACTTGTTTCTTCACTCTGCCTTATCCCCCAAACTAATCTCTCCGTCAGTCTTCTCACTGGAGGAAGCGGCGACGCAGTGCCCTGGGCCATGGTCTCACAGCTGCCTCCTAACATCCAGGTCCAAGTTCCTGGCTTTTCCGGTCAACTCTTGCATTATCTCCACCTGTCCACCTGGAGTTGTGAAGAATTCCACATGGAATCAGCACAAAGTGTTTAACAAATAATCTAGGAACGTTCTGGAAATCCTACTCATTCCGCCATGACGCGCAAATATAAAAGCTTTGCTGCTGTTACATCTTGCTCTTCATTACCCTAGCCAGACAGACGAAATGTCATTTTGTCATCTCTCCTATCTTTTTATTTCTATCATAAATGAAAATATTATAGAAGACAAGGACAGTAAAAGCCTTGTTTGAGAAAAATATTCCATTTTCAATGTTTATGTGGTTTTGTTAAATTAGGAACCCTTTTAAAAGAGCTATGTGTTTATCTTCAGTCCTCCCATCTCTATTTTGTCCACTCAACCAATACGACCTCCTAGTGGGTTGAAAGAGAGCTCATAACAATCCCAAAAGTGACTAAGGAAAAATGGTATGAAGAGGCCTCTCCCAGACCCTAAAATTAGTATTGTTAACCTCCTCTCATTAAGTTAAAAAGTGCTAGAGGTATAATCAATATTTACCTATTTCATCCTGTATTTTCTGTGAACTTGACTCAGTGACTGTGTTCAGAAACCACAAAATATCTGGAAGCAAAGAACCAGAACAATAACTGACACTTGCAAATATCCAGATGTTTGACGTCGTGCCGATAAAGCAGCCAGGAGATTTCTGAATTTCATCCAGGTGATTTTAACTTTCCACATTCACCCTTGTTTTCAGGTGCTCAGGGACATAATCTTGGAGATAAAAACTTCAAAGTTGTAGATCTGACGTACTCTCTTCCCCTTATTTAGTCATCATTTTGTGGTTAACTGAAACACATGTGCAATGTTCTGAAAGTAATTTCTCCCCAAATTATTATATCATTTACAAAATATGTACAGTATAAAAATGGTCTTTTGACTAAAGAGCTGTAAAAGAGTGATGAATAAACCCCTTATTCTTTGGAGTTTTCCCTTTGATATTTCCAGTTCTCGTATTTACCCCAAACAAAGCAGGTGTGTGAAGGCAAAGATTCTTGAGAAGATTTGGACGTGGACTGAAGATTCCTTGGGCTTACATGTCAGCTGCATGGTTTGGAATGGGCTGTGTGATATAGGTGGAAAATTGCTGCATTATATCAAGCTGTTCACTCTGAGGCTTAGTGTTAATCCAGGACTTACTGAAAGTTTTCATATAACCTCTAGGTGCTAATCTTCTTGACATGGGATTGCTCCTTCCCCTCCAACATTCAGGACCTGGATGTATACACAGAGCAAGTTTCATCCACAACTCACAGACTCCTGCTGATGATTACTTTTGCGTGTTAAGCCTGCTAAATTCTAATGCTATAATTCCATAGCTGTGTCCCCCAAACTATTAGGTAATCAACCCAAAGGCCAGCTGTCCAGGATTTACTAAAGCAGTCGTCTGGAATGCTTTGAGCAAAATACGGTAGAGAGTACTGATCTCTCAAATGATTAAAAATAGCTTCCTAACATCATTTTGTATGAGCCTTGTCTTCATTACTTTTGTCATGTTTTCATTGAAGATGAGCAGCATGAATAGTGGAATATTCTTCATTCTATGCCTTATGGTTTCGCATGAAAAAGCCGTTCGTTGAAGGAATGTAATCACAGTGATACAGGGAACAGTACAAATAGTAGAACTTGGTTTTCTAGTTAGGAAAAAAAGGAAACGAAAAACTCATTTGATGATGTCAACCTAAGACTTTCGAGAAGTAACAGGTCTTTATGGATCAGTTGCAGCAGGGGAGTGAAAACATTCTTGTGTGTTATGTTTTGCTTTGTTTTTTTTTAATGCAACAGAAATGCTCTGTTTACCTTCTTTCTTTTGTGAATTCATGGCAACGACCTTAGGGCAGAAATATCGGAATTCATTGCTGGAGGACTGCTTGAGACAGCCTGATTGATTAGCACTGCGGCGACCCTCTATCTCTTTTCAGATCACATCTAACAGTGTGCTTCTTCCTTTTCTCATGCCTTTTAATTTTGCTCAGTTTCATTACTGGCCTTCTGGCTGAATGCGTCTATTTATTCACTTGATGACTCCTTCTTTTTTTTTTTTTTCCTCTCAACCCAACACACTTTTAACATCATTTCAAACAGAGCAGCTTTGGAGTGTAATATGCATAAAATGCTCAATGGTAAGTGATGTCCTGATTAACTGGTTACATCCATGTTGCTCAACAGTGACATTTGCTTAGCTGTAGCGTGTGTTCTCAGAGATAAGTGCATAGACACAGCCTGACTATATGTTGGAGAAAGGCTTTCTGCGTTACACCGTACCCAAGAATCCACCGTTGGTGTTGTATTCAAGCGTGCCAATGAGAGATCTCCAGGGTCAATTCTGGGGCCTGAGCGCCCACTGAGGGAAGCACGATTGTTCAGTCGCGATTCGACCACCAGGAAAATGTTTAGCTTCTCTAGAGTAGCTACAGAGAATTTACTAAAATTGCCCAGGAATGGACCTTGAGGACATTATACTAAGTGAAATAAGTCAGACAGAGAAAGACAAATACTGTCTGATCTCACTAATACATGGAATATAAAACTAAAACTGAGCTCATAGATACAGAGAACAGATTGGTGGCTGCCGAAGGTGGAGGGTGGGGGCTGAGGCTGAAATGGAGGAAGGGAGTCAAGAGGTACGGACTTCCATTTATAAAATAAGTAAATCCTGGGAATGTAATGTGCGGGATGGTGACTATAGTTAACAGCACTGTGTTGAATATTTGAAGTGGCTAAGAGAGTAGATCTTAAAAGTTCTCATCATAAGAAAAAAAAATTCTGTAACTACGTATGGTGACAGATGTTAACTAGATTTATCATAGTGATCATTTCACAATATCGAGAATATCGAATCATTATGTTGTACACCTGAAACTAATATGTTATATGTCAAGTGTACCCCAATATAAAAAAAATTGCCCAACCCGTTTTTTGAAAAAGCTCTGTCCTACTCCCCTCCTTAATTCCCATTTCCAAGATTATTAATGGAGAGCTCACTGCCCAGAATGGGGATTGTGAAGAAGGAAGGCAGAAGGCAGTTCTCCTTCAGAGGCCTGGCAGCACATACCTTCATCATACCAAGTTGTAGCTCAGATTTCGTTTCCCCATAGAAGCAATATCAGGACTAATGGCTACGTACAGCTGAAATAGCACTCCTAGTGTAACACCTCCAGTAAATTGTGAGGGACACAGTTCTGTTGGCTGATCTGTAATTTCAGCCTCCAAGAGTTGTATTGTTTTAAATAGGAAACTAGGTCGCCAGTTCTGAAAACTATCAAAATAAAGCTTTTGTTGGGGAAAGGAAAGAGCGTTTGTTGAGTTACCACATTTCAGGCACTGCACTTACAAAAGGGCTTCAATACAGGTATTATTATCCTCATTTCATAAACAAGAAAATTGAAACTCAGAGAGGTTAAGTAAATTGCCCAATTTACCATCCCTAACAAGTGCTGGAGCAGAGATTCGAAGACAGCAGTGTCCGTCAACAAACCACATGCTTTTCAAACTCTCCTGGCTGATAATTTCAGAACACAACTTGCTCACAGATTGGAAATTGCCAATGTTAATGGGAAACAAAAGTGTGATTATGGCTTTATTTTGCCATTAACAAAAATTAAAACAAAAAGAACAAATCCATAATCCTGCCAACGGAATACATCAAACTGTTTTCATTTTCCTGTATTTCCTTTCAGGCTTGTTTGTGGTCAAATTCTGACTCAGCAGTTTAAAAACCAGATGACCTTTGGCAAGTTATTTAATTTCTTGATACGTCAGTATCCACACCTGTGAAAATGAAGGTAATAATAGTATCTTCTTCATAGTATTGTTGTGAGCATTCAATTAGATGATGCATGTGAAGTGCTTGGGATGGTCTCTGGCATATGATGCAAATCCAGTCAGTATTATGTCATTATTACTTGTGGACCTGGCAGAGATTTGCAACAGGGTAGCTACCTACTTTTACTTAGATTAATTCTATAGCTGATATTTTCCTATGAGTCTCCTCCAATTAAGTAGCAGGAAGAAAGATGTAAACGACAATTGTGAAAAGATTATGCCTAGTAAATCAGTATCTTTCAGGTAAATTCTCTGACTTTTAGATTCTCCTCATTTACACCTCCACCACCCTGTTGCTCCCCTGTATGGCAGTTGGGGGATGGGGGCTCATGCGTCCGTGGGGCACTCGGGGCTTGAAGTCCACATGGTGCCTTATGGATCACCGTTGTCTCTGCTGAAGGAAGGCTGCTTTGGTTTACTGCTCGGGCCCTATATTAGTTTTCTATTGCTGCTGTCACAAATTACCACAAATTTAGTGGCTTCAAGCACTGCAACTATACTATTTTCCAGTTCTGGAGATCAGAAGTCCTAAAGTCAAGGTTTTGGCAGGGCTGTATTTTTTTTGGAGGATCTAGCCAGAACCTGTTTCCTTGCCTTTTCCAACTTCTGGAAGCTACTCACCTTCCGTGGCTCACAGCCGCATCACTCTGACCTCTGCTTCCATCCTCACATCTCCTTCTCTGACTCTTGCTCCCATCTTTACTTTTATAAGGACCCTTGTGATTACACTGAGCTCACCAAGACGATTTCCATCTCAAGATCCCTAACTTAGTCACAGATACAATGCCCCTTTTTTGCTGTCTAAGGTACCACATTTACAGGTTCCAAGGGTTAGGACATGGACATCTTTAGGAGGGTCATTATTCTGCCTACAAAATGCCCCTCACATTGGTGTCTGCTAAGCAAGTAGTGGTACATTTGTAATTGATTTGCTCTTTTGCCTCAGGGTGAGTATGGAAACTTTCCCCAGTTTTTGATACCACTTTAGCATTCACCCTTCTGGGGCTTAGTCACAGCTTTTGAGTAGCTCCAGGTTGACCTGAACTTTCCATGGATTATGTGTCAAGATCATCTCCACTTCAAGGGAAACCTTTCACAAAAGGCTGAGCTATTTTCTTATTCTTTCAAAGTGTATATTGCCCATTCTTTCACTTTCGAACCCATTCCATGCCAGTGGGAGCCAATGGTGGCTTAGTAGCTCTAACTCACAACTGTGCCTCTCTGCCAAAGCTTACTGTGCCGCCACTTTCATCCTGCCCAGTCTGCATCATGTTGCTACAGGGTTATTGCTGGCATGGCAGATTCTCCCTTTTCCACCATCCCAAGTTCCACACGGAAAGCAGGATACAAAAGGCTCTCTGCTTTTGGCTTCTCCATCATTGTGTCAACAACACTCACTCCCTCCAAGATTTCTGCTTGCGGTGGGGAGGAGGGGCAATGAGAGAATTGTCTCATTACTTTACTTCCCGTAACTCCTTCTCTTTCTCCAACTACCACATTCCCAAGACTAGGGGGCAGGGAAAGAATCAGTCTCCTTCTCCTGTCTTCCACGTTATTTCCATTTCCTTCCTGAGGCGGCATTTGCCCTGCCTGTACCCTGGAGCCAAAATGGTTGGAAAAGACTATCAATAATGAAAAATAACAAAACATTATCTTTATTACAGGGACCATTTTATATTCTATTTGCATTATTTGCTTTATTATACAAAGGATTTTTGTTTGGCTAAATAACCTTTATACTTATGATTTATACTGACTATATAACATTCCTTCATAGAAAGAAACGTTTTGAAGCATTGTAGTAGTGTGAGGGATACATAAATTGTGCACAGAGTTATCATTTTCTCTTTGAATTTTTTTTCCTTAGGATAAATATCCTTTAATCAGAATTATTGCACCAAGAGTATAAAAGTTTAGAATTCTTAAACCATATTTCTCTATTGATTTCCAAAATGGTTATTCCCATTTACACTGATTGCTGCAATGTGGCCATGTGTGCATTTCACAGTATAGAGTATTATCGTTTTTAAAAGTGTTGGGATAATAATAACAAATAAGCCTACTGAGTCTTATTCTGAGCCAGGCAGTGTTTCAGCAGTTTTCATGTATAGTTAACATATGATAAAAAACACATTAGATGCTCACAGTATCCCTGTGTCACATTTTTACCCCATTTAACAGACGAAAAATCTGAAGCAGGGAGATTAAGTAATTTTTCCAGGTTCACACAGCTAGAATATTAGGTAATTTCATAAACACTTTAAATTTAATTTCTTTGTTACTTAGTTGGATATTTTTCCATACACATGCTAACTAATTATATTTCCTCCTCAGCAAGTCTTAGGGGAGTTTCACTGTTTATTTTTCTTAACCAAAAAAGTGTGAGCTTTTTATATAATATATGCTAACCTTTTGGCTTTTATTTCTGTGGTAGATATTTTCACAGTCTATTATTAATAACTTTTTATATGTTTAGTCTACCTGCTATGCTAAAAATATGATTATTCATACAACCTTCCTGGTGCTTTGTTTAAAAGAAGGAATAGAAGGGGAAAGCTTATAGACTGGTTTTTAAAAAAATAGCCTACTGGACCTTTCTAATACTCAAAATTACACATAATATCTAAAAGGACATTTCATCACATATAACATTAACTTTAATTTATATCACCTGGCATGCAATGAGCCATATTTCTTTCAGTGGCTAAGCTGTTGCCAGGTTCTAAATTAAGCCCCTTATGGAAGCTGCATTAACTCCTTCAGGATAGCATTGTAGCAGTGAGCAGAGATACTGCATTAGGAACGGCAGGGAGGTTGTATTTGCTGGAGAGAGCAAGATCTCAGCCAGGCGAAGCCACAGGGCGTGGTCACCGGATGCCTGCCATCCTGACAGGTTGCCTGCCTCCTGGGCTGAAGCAGGGGCTGCTCTCAGTTCAGCTGTGGCTGGCAGTGGAACTGGCTGGCCAGTTGACTCTTCAACACAGGACATACCTAAGAGCTAAATGGTGATAGAAAGCTTGACAGATCCTAATGTGTCCTTGGCAGAATGATAAAATGGGTAAAGTTTGCTTATTCTACTACAAAGCTTCTCTCACTGTTTTCTTTGCCCCCTCCTTACACCACCAATTTCCCCACCTCTGCTGCCAAACTTCTACCTCCACACTTCTGCCTAACTCATCAAATTCAGACTCCAGAATTGAGTTTAGTATCACTTATCCAGTCAAAATATTTGTTAAGCACCTATCATGTGCTAGTAATTGAAATTACAATAGTGATCAAGACACAGTCCCAGCCCTGAAGGAGCTTACAGTTGACATCTTAGTGTGAATTCGGTCTGAGGGTTTGCCTTCCCAACAGTATTCGGAATTAAGCCTTATTGCTTGTAAATTAAATTTCATGTATCAATAATTAGATGCTGGTAATAGTTTAAGTGATAAAAGAGCCTTCCTGGTGGCCTCTCAGATCCCTCTCTCCCTTTCTGCTCTCTCTATCTTGCTTCCTCCCTCTCTCTCATTCTCTCTCATCTTATATCCCTAGACACATTCTCAAGACTTCTATTGAGACTTCACAACTCCAGTGTTTTTTAATTTGCTATGGAAGGAAAAGTGAATTGAGTGTCAAATTCACCATATTACTTATCCAATGAAGAAATCAATAATAAAATGCTTTTCCAATGTAAAATTTGTGATGTATAAAAATGAGGAACATCTAAATGAAAATAGAGACAGAACATTGTGGGAAATATATTTTGAAACTGTACACACATGGTGAATAACTTATGATGGCTACAGACCGTTCTAACCTTTATCTTCAGAAGGGAGCAATTACTCACAGCCATGTGGTGTATATGAATTATCATTACTCACTTGCAAAAGCGAACATGTAAATGTCACTGTAGGCACTAATAGTTATGTAATATCACTCTACTTTTAATAGAATATTTGTGCTGATACAGTCAGTAAATTTTAAAGGATGTTATTTTTATGCTCAAGAATCTGTTTTATTACAAGGGAAAGGAAAAAGAAAGGAGAAATAAAAATATGAAGAACATGAAAGAGGACAGTATAAAAAGAGATGAAAAGTAAGAGAGAAATAGATGATAAAACTCTACTGAGAGGTTGGTAATGCTAGGTGTTTTCACTTGAATTATTTCATTTAATATTTATTTTTATACGCAGGAAATAAGTATTTTTGATCTCTGTGTTAGTCAGTGTTCTCCACAGAAACAGAACCAATAGAATGTATGTATGTATGTAAGCATGTATGTATGCATGCGTTTGTCCATAGAGCAGGAGGCAGAGAGATAGAGACAGAGATAGACAGAGAGAGAGATTTATTTTAAGGAATTGGTTTATGCAATTTTGGCGATTGGCAAGTCTGAAATCTGAAGGGCAGGCCAGCAAGCTGGAAAATCCAGCAAGTTGATATTGTTTGAAGCCTTGAATCTAAAGGCTGGAAACTCAGGGAGAATTTCTAAATTGGGCCTGGAGGCAAAATTCCTTCCTCTTCTAAGGACTCAGTCGTTTCTCTTAAGGCCTTCAACAGATTGGATAAGGCTGCCACACGTTATGGTGGGTAATCTGCTTCACTCAGAGTATAGGATTGAAGTGTTAATCCATCTTAAAAATACCTTCACAGGAGCATCCTGACTGGTATTTGACCAAGCAGCTGGGCACCATAGCCTATTCAAATTGACACATAAAATTAGCCATCATGCCCTCAATTTTAGAAACGAGAAAATGGAGGCTCAGAGATGTTAATAACTCATCCAGGGACACACAGGAATTGTGGCTTACAGGAAAGGAGCGGGGTACAAGTTTGGGAAAAATGTCTACGAATGCATCCCAGCTGCAACAATCACCAGCTGTGGGAACTGGGGGCATTGACACATCTGTGTCTTAGTTCTTACACCTGCAAAAAAAATTATTTGGCATACTTTCCGTGGTTGTTTTAAGGACTCAATAAGGCAACATGTTTGGATAATATGTGTGGAATATAAACAGGCCCCCAATAAACATATGCTTCTACAATACCACCCCTCACAGGGCAGAACCAGAGTCTGATTGAAGGTCGGCTAGCTTCAAGCTAATCTGCTAATTACTAGAACTCGTGGCCCAATATCAAGAATATGAAACACTAATTTGTTACATGTAGAGGTATCACATGCTGTGTATTTATGCTATTGGTTTCACAAACGTTGGATTATACCATTTTATGGGTACCTGAAGCCTTCCAACAGGTTCTAAGAGAAGGAGAGCAGAGGACAGAATACATAATTCAAAGAAAATCAGAATAACGAGGCCATTACCCTCAGAGGAGCTTACAGTCTAGTCTGGAAGCTAGACCTGTGTTTGTGCCATATCAAGTCCAGAACTGAGCAGCTCAAGGGGAACATTGGAGCCCTGTTATTAGGGCACATGCTGCATTCAAGTGTCCCCTTATTGGAATGATTGACACCAACAAAAAAGAATAACAGGTCCATTATCATTTCTAATTTTTTGTGAAAGCACAGTTTCTGCAGGGATGTAAGGACCATCTCAGTAAGGTAAGGTAAATGTAACATACACAGCATGTAAAACTCTTAGGCCATTAAACTCGTTCATGATGCAATACCAATAGCCCCCAAAATTACTGTGGTTCATGACCAGCTTGCTGTAGCATTAGTGCCCACTGTTTACTTTGGACCGTTAAATAACAAACATTAACCTGCTAGTTATAATCTGTTCTGTTGGGACTATTTGACTAAGCATACTTTTTGGTGTACCTATAGTTAGGTACAAAGGTACAGCTCTGCAATAAGCCATCTATTTTCTTCATTCTTTAATTTAAAATAATAGATGTAACAGGAGTACCTTTCTGTTTTATGTTTTAATCCATTACATGCACAAAAGAGGAGAAAAAAATAAAAGCAGTTAACTACAAATTTACAAAGCTCCCTGTTTTAAAATCCCCGAAAAAGACAACTTGCTACTCTCTTTTGCATTGTGCACACCTTCCTACATCTCAGAGGTGATCAACATACTAATTAATAATCATAATTCCCTGGTGCTGATATACAAAGTGGAATTTAATTCACCAAATTCTTATGTTCCCTTTGAGCCTAAGTTTATTTTATGTAATTTATTGTAAGTAAAGACCTGTTTCAGGGCAGTGTTTGGCTCCCTTCACCTGCTCCCCACCATCAACCAACGCTCTCGTGAACTCATATTTTAAGAGATCATTCAATTATTTCCTCCTTACAAAGTCTTTGCTGTCAGCTCCCCTGTATCCAACCAAATGGCAGCCTTGATTTCTCCCTCAAATGTACCCCTGTGCACTGTATGTCGTGTACAGAGCTTTAACAGTGTCCACAACACTTTATAGCACCCTTTTGTTAGGTGGCTGACTCCTAGTAGATTGTATGTTTCTTGGAGCCAAGGACTGTATTTTATTCACCTTCTATTCCCAATGCCTAGAGTCTAGCTGGAATACATTAAATAATTAATAAAATTTGATGAATAAATGAAGGAGAGGGAATATCATAGTTGCTCCAAAAAGTGCTTTAACTGTTTCCAGCTAGTAGTTTTTGCACTGGAGAATCTGTCATGAGGAATGTGAGTCTTGGAATCATAACATTAGAGACAGAAGGGACTTCGAGAACCATCCAGTGCCTCATTTTACAAGTAAGAAAACTTTGACTCACAAAGATTACTTTTCTAAGATGACTTAGATTACAGGTGCCAGTGCCAGGACCAAGAATTTACATCTTCCAACAATTTGGCAAATGTTCTTGACCCTCCACCAAACTGCCTTTCTTGAAATCAAAGTGCATTTTCTTTCAAAGATATATATTGACCTATATATTGATTCACAATGGCCTCCTCTCACTTACTTATAATCAGTGAGCTTGTTATTACTGCATTAATTATGCTTTTCCCAAAGGTTGTCACTTTCTTAAAATGACTCCTTAGAGGCCAGCCCCGTGGCCTAGCAGTTAAGTGTGGTGTGCTCCACTTTGGCGGCCCAGGTTCAGTTCCTCAGGCATGGACTTACACCACTTAGCAGCGGCCATGCTGTGGTGGTGGCTCACATGCAAAATAGAGGAGGATTGGCACAGATGTTAGTTAGCTCAGGGCCAATCTTCCTCAGGGAAAAAAAAAAAAAGACTCCTCAAAGAGATATATTCAGAATTTAGAGTTCCTGTTTTATACACAAATTTTGAATAAATACATGCAATACCACTTTTATGGGTAATATGTAAAATATGTATACAATATATACATTTTCCCAATGTAGGGCTTCTTTTAAAAACAACAGCATGTAGACTGCTGTGCTCACATTATATAGTACACTCAGGGACACCCTTTGTTACTCTCTGTTGTATTAGCCTCAATCATGACAATAACAATTTCAGTGAAGTAACATTATCTGCACAAGTAGAGATTTTTCTAATTTCTGAAAATTGAGTTTTTTATGATTTAATGGTTAAAATAATCATCTATAGGTCTGGAAATTCCACTCAGGACTTTGATTTCTATGTGTGCTGGTGAGATCTGAAAGTAGCAGGCAGGTTCACCTCAGCAAGAATAGTCATAGAAGTCAGCCCAGTGGCATAGTGGTTAAGTTTACACACTCCACTTTGGCAGCCTTGGATTTGCGGGTTTGGATTCTGGGCACAGAACCAAACACTGTTCATCAAGCCATGCTGTGGTGGCATCCCACGTACAAAATAGAGGAAGATTGGCACAGATGTTAGCTTAGGGCCAATCTTCCTCACCAAAAAACAATAACAAAAACAAACAAACAAAAGAATAGTCAGAGATCTCAAGATTATAAATGATAGAATGCCAAGGAGAGGATTCTTTCTTTTCAAGTGTTTAAGACACATTTTAAAATCTGAATTACCAGTTTCAAAAGAGAATTTTTTTTATATTTATATTTTTATACTTGTTGAGATTTAAAAGTTTATATCAAGTCAGCTTAAAAATGACAAGGAATGGTTGGCCTTCAAATGACAAATTAAGATGTAGTTTGGAGTTGTTAGGATGTCAGTCATTTTGACTGACAAATCTCACTGCTGAAGTAAGCTTTAAATTTTCTATAGATTTAACTGCCACTTGGAGTGTTTTATATAGTCTCCAATTCTCTATAAAAATGTTGTTTTCAACAGAGAATCAAAAATGTTGTGTGGTTGGTTTTGGTGGTAATGGTATACCTCACATTTTCCTCTAGACCACTGTCCACATATCCTTTGATGGGAATATCTGACCATCCTTTCAGTGATCTCAACAGAATATTTTCATTGTGAATACCAGCACACCAAGTAAGTGCTAGCATAAAACTGTATTGTGTAGCACAGAAGGTGAAAGACACAAAGAAACAGAGAAATTATCAAACACAACCCCCATCATATCACAAATACAAGTGAACCAACACATCATTATTTAGTGCCAGAATAGGACCAAAACCCAGGTTCCCTAATTCTCTCCCCAAACTTTCTACTCATATCTTCTTTTTCATATCCATACTCTCATAAAACAACTATTTCTTTAAAAAGTCTTAGGTATATCCTCTCTTTAATAATTTAGTAGCATATGTTTTTTTTTTTTTTTTTAAAGATTTTATTTTTTTCCTTTTTCTCCCCAAAGCCCCCCGGTACATAGTTGTATATTCTTCGTTGTGGGTCCTTCTAGTTGTGGCATGTGGGACGCTGCCTCAGCGTGGTTTGATGAGCAGTGCCATGTCCGCGCCCAGGATTCGAACCAACGAAACACTGGGCCGCCTGCAGCGGAGCGCGCGAACTTAACCACTCGGCCATGGGGCCAGCCCCAGTAGCATATGTTTTAAAGTGAATGAAATAAACATATCATGTATCCAAACATAGAATTCAGAGATGTGATTCCATGCCATGTTTTGTGAAAAATTTCTGTTAAAACACTTTATGTCAGTCTTGAAAAGCAAAATAAGGATAGATTTTACTTTTTCAAAATATTTGATGAAATAGATTTACTTGTCCCTCAACGGTGAGGGAGACTATTGAAATTGCATGATCTTTGGAAGAACTAGAATGCAGGGTAGTGACCATGAAATGAACTCCTGTCAAGAATACATCTCATGATCAAAAAATTAATGTACTTGTTTATAAAGCAACTAGAAGGTAGCCTGTAAGTATAAACAGGAGGAGGAGAGGCAAACGAGTCACCATCTCTGTCATCTATCTTGTATTCTGAGTTTAAGAAAAATAAAAACTCTCAGTAGAAATGTAGCACTATATTTACATATATGTAAAGTTAACCTAAAATCATTTTACTGGGGAAAAGGGAAGTTCAAGGAAACATTTTGCATAGGTAATTTACAGAATACACACAATTGGATAATAAGCAGAGGAAAAGATGCTCAACTTCACCAGTAATGAGGCAAAAGTAAAATAAAATATAATTTTTTACTCATCCTACTACGAAAATTATAAAGATTGACAACAATTACTGCTGAGTATTTTATGGGAAATCAGGCATTAACACTTACAGAGAGTGAACATATAAATAGACAGCTTTTTGGAGAATAATTCAGTAACATCAATCCAAATTTTGTAGTGTATATACCCTCTGATCAAGCAATTACATTTCCGGGAATCTCTCCTTCAGAAATATTCACACATGTATAGTTATGTCTTTAAGAATGGTCATTATGGCATTGCTAAAGTAAAACTTTAAAAACACTATAAATATTTACCAATAAATACATTATTGTACATATATGTGGAATATTACAAAGCCATTAAAAGAAATGAGGAGAGCATACATGTACACATGTGGAATGATCAAAAAGAGATGTTAAACAAAAACAGCAAATCATATAATATAATCCCATTTACAAATTTGTTAAAACTGCACCTGTATGACCATGTCTATAATTTAAAAGTAGTGTGTCTACAAATATAATTGTATAGAGAAAGTCCTAGAAGATATACAAGCAAGTATTAACAGTAATTGCTCTCCAAGGAAAAAAATAGGAATTAATACAGAAAAGAACATTCACTTTTACTATCATATAAAAATAAATTTCTTTAACTTTTTTACAACAAGCATTCATTCATTTATTACTTTTGTAACTATATATATGTATACACACACATATTTACACTACATTAACCAAGTCCTAACTGATTTTGCCAATCCATACAAGTTATCAGTAATTAGCACACAAATTATTCATATGTAACAAAGAGTGTCAAATTGTCAGAGGGTGCTAAAAATGTTTTCTAACAAGATTTTTAAATATATATGCCATCAATTTGTTCATATAATTTAGACTCATAACCTATAAGGGATTTGTGAAATATAAGAAAGCTTATATTAAAATCCTGTCATCATTACTAAAAGTACCAAATTACTACAGCCAAGAGTAATGGAAATTTACTGAAATCATGTCATTTGTTTTTGTGGATATTGGTGAAACATAAAACTTAATCTTAGCCTGTTTAAAATGTTTAAGGTTACAGGGCCATCCTAGTGGAACAGTGGTTAAGTTCATGTGCTTTGATTGGGCAGCCCAGCATTTGCAGGTTGGAATCTCTGGCACAGACCTACACACTGCACGTCAAGCCATGCTGTGGCAGCATCCCACATATAAAATAAAGGAAGATTGGCACACATGTTAGCTCAGTGACAGTCTTCTTCAAGCAAAAAGAGGAAGACTGGCAACAGATGTTACTCAGGGAAAATCTTCCTTACCAAAAAAACAATAATGATAATTTAAGATAATGAAGTTTCCTCTAATATGATTTTTAACCACAGTCCACTTTTAAAGATTATGTGCTTCTCCTTTTTGAAGTATTTTTATGTCCTAGATGAGTAAGTTATTAAACTCTTGATAGCTGACTTTGATTAATAAAAAAGATTAAAAATATTTAACATAAATAGGATATAAAAAAGAACAACAATATAAATCAAACTAAAATTGGAGAAGAAACTTCTAATTCTAAAACAGTATCCAAAATCTAAAAATTTTAAATCTGTTTTATTTATAATATAACAAAAATCGGCTCTTTTGAAAATGTAAAAACATAGAAAAACAGTGGAAGAAGTAATAAAGTAAGAGATAAAAGGAAAATATTTGCAATGTATCAGACAAGAGATAAATAGTAATTACATGTGAGATCTTGTCAAGATAGTGGCTTAAGCAGACTCTGAATCTCCTCACACGAACACAACCAGATTACAATTATTTTTGGAAAAATTACCATGGATAGAAAACTGAAAACTGGATAAAAGAACCTCCACAACAAGGGACAGTCCAGACTAAGTGGAAGAGGCAGAAATTCCTTCTGGAGAGAAAAAAAGCCACCTTTGGGAGCAGCAGAGTTTCTCAGCTGGCCAGGCAGGAGCCACCCTAAGGTACGCAGCCCTCCCTGGAGGAGTGAGGTCCAGAGCGGGGGCTGATACTGCTATAAGCATCCTTCAGACTCAGCAGAACTGAGAAGAGGGTCTTACTATCTCGCTCTGCCAGCTATTAACTGCAGCAGGGATACCTCCAGAAAAGCTATTGGATGAAAGCCAAAAGACCTGGGTCTTAAAGGGCCCTCACACAAACTCACCCATCTCAGCAACCTAAAATCACCAGAGAGAAGGCAGATTGTCCTTTGGTGAAAAGAGAATCACCTGGTGGGCTCTGGGTGCATATCAGTGAGAGGAGAGACCTCTCCAGAGATTGAGACACTGGTGGTGGCCCTGGTTGTGCCCTAGTGCAGGCACATTGACACAGACCCTGGCAGACACCATTGAAATTCTTCCCCTGGCCTGTTAGCCCAGGGGTTTGCCATACCCAATAGAGCACAGATTTAATCCAGTTCAGCCAGGGCAGGCAGCCCACCCTAGGGACCGGCCTACCCAACAGCAAGCCCTCAGGCTACTTGTCAGCCTGAATTGACTGGGTGCCTTGATCCTCTACAGGCACGCAGGGGTGTCTGCCTCTGTGGGGAGGGCCTGTGTGAGGACCAGGTGGACTGTGGGGGGCATTGTTGGAGAGGTGGGGGAGTCTGAAGTGGGGTGTTGGGGTACGCTCCAGAGGGTTGGGAAGTGTGCATGGACCAGGACTCTGTTGATGGTGTGTGTGGTCCTGTGGGAGGCGAGGCTTATCAGCAGGCAGAAGATCTGTGCTTCACAAATAGCAATAAAAAGGATCAGCTCCACCTTCTAAAACCTGAAAGAATTGAGTGCCTAGGGCCAGCCCCACTCAGCTGCACTCCTAAGAGAACTGACAACATCCTTGTAGGCCTGAGGCATATAGAAAATGTAAGCCCCTGAGCCTAGCAACCAGCTACACTGGGTTCCTACCCAATTAACATGAAAACTACAACAGGAGTGTGCTGTTAGACCTTGTAGCCAACAGTGCTGAGGCTCCCCAGACCAGATTTATAAACAGCTGGCCAGGGAATTAAAAACTAGATTCCCTTGGTACCTGCATTAACAGCAACACTGCCACAGCAGAAGGACACAAGTAGCCTACAAAGAGGTCACTCCTGGATCTTTTGGACTGGTGATGAGAAGGAAGCACACTGTTGGGCCTCAAAAGGCATCTCTCACATAAGGCCACTTTCAAGATCAGGAGACACAGCTGATGCATCTAATAGATAGAAATAAGCACAGAGAAAGAGGCATAATGAGGAGGCAAAGGAATACTTTTCAAACAAGGGAACAGGACAAAACCCCAGAAAAAGGACTAAATGAAACAGAAATAAATGACCTACCTGACAAAGAGTTCAAACAAAATCTCATAAGGATGCTCACAGATATTCAGAGAAGACTGGATGAACACAGTAAGCTCATCAACAAAGAACTGGAAAATATAAAAAAGAACCAATCAAAAATGAAGAATACAATACTGGAAATGAAAAATTCACCAGAGGGACTCAACAGCAGAGTAGAGGATGCAGAAGAATGGCTCAGTGAGCTAGACAAAAGACTAAAGGAAATCACCCAAGCAGAACAGAAAAAAAGAAAAAAGAATTAGACAGAATGAGAACCATCTAAGGGAACTCTGGGATAATATCAAGCATACTAACATGCGTATTATAGGTGTCCCAGAAGGACAAGAGAGAGACAAAGGGGCAGAAAATTTATTTGAAGAAATAATAGATGAAAGTTTTCCTAATCTAAGGAAGGAAACAGACATTCAAGTACAGAAAGAGCAGAGAGCTCCAAACAAGATAAGCCCAAAGAGGCCCACACCAAGACATATTATAATTAAAATGTCCAAAAGTAAAGATAAAGAGAGAATCCTAAAAGTGGCAAGAGAAAGGCAGCAAATGACATACAAAGGAAAGCCCATAAGACTAGCAGTGGACATCCCAGCTGAAACCTTACAGGTGAGAAGAGAATGGTATGATGTATTTAAAGTCCTAAAAGGAAAAAACCTACAGCCAAGAATAGTCTATCCATCAAGGTTGTCATTCAGAATGGAAGGAGAGACAAAGAGCTTCCCAGACAAGCAAAAATTAAAGGAGTTTATCACCAAGAAACCAGTTCTACAAGAAATGCTGAAGGGACTTATTTAAGTGGGAAAGTGATGACCACAAATAGAGATTAAAAAAATTATCAAAAAAAAACAGGCAATAAAATCACTGGTAAAGGTAAAAATATGGTAAAGGTAGCAGATCAACCACCTGTGAAGATAATATGAAGGTTAAAAGACAAAAGTACTAAAATTACCTATTTCAATGATAAGAGGGTGATGGATAGACACACACAAAACAAGAGATTAGATATGATTTCAAAAACATAAAATGGGCAGGAAGAGAGTGAAAAGGTAGAGCTTTCAGAAAGAGATCAAGCCAAAGAGTCTATCAACTCAATATAGACTGTTATATACATAGAATATTATATAGGATCCTCATCGTAATCACAAATCAGAAACCTATAATGAGTAAGCAAATAAGTAAGACAAAAGAAATGAAACATATTACTAAAGAAAGCCATCAAAAAATAAGGGAAGAGAGCAAGAGAAAAAGAAAGGAATAGAAAAGAACTACTAAAACACCCAGAAAAAAAGTAACAAAATGGCAATAAATGCATATTTATCAATAGCAACTTTAAATGTCAATGGATTAAATGCTCCAATCAAAAGTCATAGGGTGGCCAATTGGATAAAAAAAACAAGACCCATATATATGCTGCATACAAGAGGCACACCTCAGACCTAAAGACACTCACAAACTGAAAGTGAAAAGACAGGAAAAGATATTCCATGCAAATAGCAAAGAAAAGAAAGTGGAGGTAGCAATACTTATATCAGCCAAAATAGACTTTAAAACAAAACCTGTAACAAGAGTCAAAGAAGGGCACTACATAATGATAACGGGAACAATCCAACAAGAAGATATAACACTTGTAAATATCTATGCACCCAACACTGGAGCACCTAAATATATAAAGCAATTGTTAACAGACATAAAAGGAGAAATAGACAAGTAACAGAATAATAGTAGAGGACTTTTAACACTCCACTTACACCAATGGATAGAACAGCCAAACAGAAGATCAATAAGGAAACACTGGCCTTAAACAACACATTTGACCATATGGACTTTGTGGATATATATAAAACATTACATCCAGAAACCATAGAATACACATTCTTTTCAAATGCACATGGAATATTCTCCAGGATTGATCACATATTAGGCCACAAAACAACTCTCGAAATAATACCATGCATCTTTTCTGACCACAAATGTATGAAACTAGAAATAAACTACAGGAAGAAAATCAGAAAAGCCACAAAAATGTGGAGATTAAACAAAATGCTACTGAACAATGATTGGGTCAATGAAGAAATCAAAGGAGAAATCAAAAAACTCCTGGAGACAAATGAAAATAAAAATACAACATGACAAAATCTATGGGATACAGCAAAAGCAGTCCTATGAGGGAAGTTTCTAGCAATTCAGGCCTACCTCAACAAACAAGAAAAATCCAAAATAAACAATCTAACAGCTCATCTAAAGGTACTGGAAAAAGAAGAACAAACAAAGCCCAAAATGAACAGAAGGAAGGAAATAATAAAAATCAGAGCAGAAATAAACGAAATAGAGACTTAAAAAAAATAGAAAAATTAATGAAACCAAGAGCTGGTTCTTTGAAAAGATAAACAAAATTGACAAACCCTTAGCTAGACTCACCAAGAAAAAAAGAGAGAAGGCTCAAATAAAATCAGAAATGAAAGAGGAGAAATTACAATGGACACCTCAGACATACAAAAGATAAGAGAATACCATGAAAAGCTATATGCCAACAAGTTGGATAATCTAGAAGAAATGGATAAATTCTTAGAAACATACAACCTGCAAAACTCGACCAAGAAGAAGTAGAAAATTTGAATAGACTGATCACCAGTAAGGAGATCAAAACAGCAATCAAAAACCTCCCAAAAAATAAAAGTCCAGGACCAGATGGCTTCCCTGGTGAATTCTACCAAACATTCAAAGAAGACTTAATACCTATCCCTCTCAAACTCTTCCAAAAAATTGAAGAGGAGGGGAGTCTTCCTAACTCATTCTACGAAACCAACATTATCCTGATAGCAAAACCAGGCAAGGACAACAAAAAAAGAGAAAATTGCAGGCCAATATCACTGATGAACATCGATGCAAAAATCCTCAACAAAATACTAGCAAATTGAATACAACAATACATTAAAAAGATCATACATCATGATCAAGTGGGTTTCATTCCAGGAATGCAGGAATGGTTCAATATCCACAAATCTATCAACGTGATACACCACATTAAAAAAATGAAGAATAAAAATCACATGATCATCTCAATAGATGCAGAGAAAGCATTTGACAAGATACAGCATCCATTTATGATAAAAACTCTAAACAAAATGGGTATAGAAGGAAAATACCTCAACATAATAAAGGCCATATATGACAAACCCACAGCTAATATCATTCTCATGGAGAAAAAGGGAAAGCTATTCCTTTAAAAGCAGGAACCAGACAAGGATGCCCAGTCACCACTCTTATTTAGCATAGTATTGGAAGTCCTAGCCAGAGCAATCAGGCAAGAAAAAGAAATAAAAGGGATCCACATTGGAAAAGAAGAAGTGAAACTGTCACTCTTTGCAGACGACATGATTTTATATAGAGAAAAAACCCCTAAAGAATCCACTAAAAAACTTTTAGAAATAATAAATGAATACAGTTAAGTCTCAGGATAGGAAATCAACATACAAAAATTGGTTACATTTCTATACACTAACAATGAAGTAGCAGAAAGAGAAATTAAGACAATGCCATTTACAATCATAACAAAAAGAATAAAATACCTAGGAATACACTTAACCAAAGAGGTGAAAGATCTGTACACTGAAAACTATAAAACATTGTTGAAAGAAATCGAAGACGACACAAAGAAATGGAAAGATATTTCATGCTCTTGGATTGGAAGGATTAACATAGTTAAAATGTCCATACTTCCTAAAGCAATCTATAGATTCAACGCAATCCCTATCAAAGTTCCAACAACATTTTTCACAGAAATAGAACAAACAATCCTAAAATTTATATGGAACAACAAAAGACCCCCAATAGCCAAAGGATTCCTGAGAAAAAAGAACAAAGCTGGAGGTATCATACTCCCTGATTTCAAAATATACTACAAAGCTATAGTAACCAAAACAGCATGGTACTGGCACCAAAAGAGACACACAGATCAATGGAACAGAAGTGAGAGCCCAGAAATAAACCCACACATTTATGGACAGCTAATATTCGACAAGCGAGCCAAGAGCAGACAATAGAGAAAGGAGAGTCTCTTCAATAAACAGTACAGGAAAAACTGTGCAGCCACATGCAAAAGAATGAAAGTACACCATTCCCTATACCATGCACAAAAATCAACTCAAAATGGGTTAAAGACTTGAATGTAAGACCCAAAACCATGAAACTTCTAGAAGAAAACATAGGCAGTACGCTCTTTGACATTGGTCTTAGCAGCATATTTTCAAGTACCCTGTCTGACTGAGTAAGGGAAACAGAAGAAAAAATCAACAAATGGGACTACGTCAAACTAAAAAGCTTCTGTACAGCAAAGGAAACCATTAACAAAACGAAAAGACATCCTAACAATTGGGAGAAGATATTTGCAAACCACATATCAGATAAGGGGTTAATATCCAAAATATACAAAGAACTCATGCATGTCAACAACAAAAAAACCAACAACCCAATTAGAAAATGTGCAAAATATCTGAACAGAGATTTCTCCAAAGAAGGTATACAGATGTCCAGCAGGCATATAAAAAGATATTCAACATCATTAGCTATCAGGGAAATGCAAATAAAAACTACAATGAGATTTCACCTCAGTCTGGTCAGAATGGCTATAATTAACAAGACAGGAAACAACAAGTGTTGGAGAGGATGCGGAGAGAAGGGAACCCTCGTACACTGCTGATGGGAGTGCAAACTGGTGCAGCCACTATGGAAAGCAATATGGAGTATTCTCAGAAAGTTAAGAATAGATCTACCATATGATCCAGCTATTCCACTGCTGGGTATTCATCCAAAGAACTTGAAAACACAAATGCACAAAAATACATGCACCCCTATGTTCATTGCAGCATTATTCACAATAGCCAAGACTTGGAAGCAAACTAGGTGCCCACCAAGGGACGAATGGATAAAGAAGATGTGCTATATATACACAATGGAATACTACTCAGCCATAAGAAATGATGAAATCTGGCCATTTGTGACAACATGGATGGACCTTGAGGGTATTATGCTGAGTGAAATAAGTCAGAGGGACAAAGTCAAATACCGTATGACCTCACTCATAAGTAGAAGATAAAAACAAGGACAAACAAACATAGCACTGGAGATTGGATTGGTGGTTGCCAGAGGGGAAGGGGGACAGAGGGAGGATGAAAGGGGTGATGAGGCTCACATGTGAGGGGATGGACTATAGTTTTTGGGTGGTGAACATGATGTAATCTACACAGAATTCGAAATATATTACGACGTACATCTGAAAGCTATATAATGCTATAATTCAATGTTACTGCAACAAAAAAAAATAAATATAAAATAAAAGAATTAGATTAAAGGGACATACAGTTGCCAAATTTGAGAAAATTGAAGCATCACTATTTGCTTTAAAAAACATAACAGGAAAAAAAATAAATAAATGTAAAATGTTAAGTTTAAAAACAAAGTAATCACATGTGAAAATGAGTACAAAATGAGGATAAGCTAAATAACCTAATAGCTTTTCAGCAGAATTTTTCATGTGAGTGTTTTTAGGAATAGCATGCAATCTTCAGTTGACCACAACATCCCTTCACTCCCTTTTGTTTCACACCTGCCCCCAATTCCCTCTTTTGCTTCATCCAATTGGCCCTTGAAATAACTGGAGTTTGCAACCCTGGGCAAAGAATATGAACAGGCATTTTATAGAAGAAAAATATGAAAGACATAAACAAATTCAAGAAAACATTATTTCTGACGCAGCACTTTAGCAAAAATAAAATTACTCACATTAGCCCATGTTTGTGTGGTTATGAGAAACAGAGAAATTCTTTACTTTGTCACATTGGTGCCATTTTTTCTGAAGAATGTCTGGTCAGTATTCATCAAAAATTTTAAATGTGCATCACCTTTAATCCAGAGATTGCACTTTTAGGTAAGTACTGTCCACAGGAAACAGACAAATTTACAATGTTATTAATTGAAGTATTTTTGATAGTATTGAAAAATAGAAATAACTTTAATGTCCACCTCCACCAAGACGGGTCTGGTTGGATAAGTTCTATGAAATGAAATACTGCATACTATTCAACCATTAAAGAGAATTAAATAGATCTATACTGTCGTATGGAAAAAATTGCAGAAAATATGCACAATACAATCTTCCTCTATAGAAACAACCAGACAATTCTATTACAAACACCACGTAAATGGAATACTGCAGACTGGTCACTCAGCAGGACCTAATCCTGCTGGCCAAGTTAATTGGCCAAATATGAAGAAATGATTAGGGTAGCCCAAGAAAAGACACTCACTGGGTTTTTTCTGGCTGGGACTATCAGGAAAAACCACCACTCCTCCAAGTCCCTTCCCATTATACAAATAAAATACTCTTTAAAAGCTCCAATCCAATTTGTGTGGACAAATGACCAATAAAAATATGAAAAGGTGATTATTCCATTGGCCAGGAGGGAAATGAAAACTTAAACCATAATGCAATACCTTCACATACACAGGAGAATAACTAAAATGAAAAAGAAAACATTTGTAAATGTTGGTGAAGATGTTAAGCAACCAGAACTCTCATGCGTAATGGTGGAATACAGTTGATCCAACCACTTTGAAAAATTGTCTGACTGTGTCTACCAAAGCTGTCATTTGCATATCCTCTCATCTAGCATATACCCAATCAGAATTTGTACTCTTCCAAAAACATACACTAGAATATTCACAGCAGCACTAAAGCAATAGCCCCAAACTGGAAACTATCCAAATGTCCACTTGCCAAGAATGTGGCATATAGTGTTCAAAAGGGAATTTGTTATCAAGCTGTAGATTTTACATATAAGTAATTTTAGTGATGACCATAAAGAAATAAAATTAAAATGTTACGTGTTTATTTCATCCTATGGTCTGCCTATGTAAAGATAACTGTGTAGCAGACAGGTACATTTTAAGGAAATCCAGAACCGTATTAATAATTAATAATGGAGGACTCTAGGGGAAAAGTAATATAAAAATCATTTCCCTCCTCCCTTTTGTTTTCCATTTATTTTCATCTTTTTGCTGTCTGTTCTACATACAAGAGGGCAGTGAAACTCTAAGAACTTTTTTGTCAGTTAGTCAACAATATCATGCATCAGTTGGCAGACACAGAGTTTTCCCATGTCTAAAGGTAATAATATGTATGATGTAATCAGAGCAGTTCTTGGCATGTAGCAAATACGTTAAACGTTAGTTGCTCTTCTCTTTCCTGTGCTAAGATATGATTGAAATAACAATTCTTGAATGGTTAGATTAGATTAGATATTGTTATCTTGTCATCTAGCCCAGTTTCATCAGTTATTGAAAGATGCACTCAGCAAGCTGTTTGCTTTCTGCCTCTGGAGGTTTTGTCTCACTTTGTGATTTCACAAAATTAGTCTACTCCATAGACTTCCAGTAAAACACACAGGAAATACCTGGGTTTTGTGTGATGTTTGCACTACTAGACAACACTGAGAGTGAGCAGGGAACAGATTATGGAAGTGGTTTTGTTTAATCTGTATGCTCTACTTCGTGACTTGATTCTAAATAAAGCAACCAATTTTATCTTACACTGCGTGACGATAATAACCGTCTTTATTTTACAATAAGAAATGAATATTGCGTTAATTATTATTACTTAATCATTTTAGGATACTGTAAATGCTTCAATAAAAATTGCTATGCTAATCAAAATATTTCCTGTTTCATTAAAACTATGAACTCTCACTCGTGACTGCAAAATGAGCAATAAAGTTTAATAGCATGGCACAGTCAAGATTGCCTATTGGATAAGGGTGATTTTTCTCAAAATGTGTTATATGAACGCATTAAATATTTGATGCTTAATAAAAGCAAAATAACATCCTTTTCCACTAAGCTGCCTCAAATACCAATTACATAAGAAAGATTTGCTAAGCTAATGATTTTCTAAGTAGCCACAAATGATTCTTTAATTCCTGATGTGTTCTTTGTTCCTCAGAATGAATGTGAGTTGTTGTCTCCAATATTTGGTGAGATCACTTTTTTATAGTGAGGATTTACTTAACAAGCCTTTTTATTCTGCCTTGGATTTCATACTGGTGTTTCTAACAATGAGTTATCAGGAAATGCTGCCTCAGATACGAAAGCACTGACACAAAACCAGAAATCCTTCTGCCTTTCCATTCTAATTAAGTGATCTCTGAGCTGGTGTGTCTGAATCATATTCAAGGACATAACAGTATTTGTAAGGATATAGCTCCTAGTCTATAGCTGACTGCAAACATCACCTAGCTTCCTCCCTTAATGACTCACTATTCCTGGTGTCCGCCCATGGCATAATCCCCTCCCTCAATGATTCTGGGGTTGGGTATGTGATCTTCTTTGGCCAATGGCACATTAGCAAATGCAATGCAAACTGAAGCTGGATAAGTGCTTGTGCATTAGGACTTACCTTTTCTGGGGACTCAGCTGCCATGTGGAGAGAGCATACAGAGGAGAATGAAGGAGACTTGACTGACAGCCCCAAGAAACTGTCAGACATATGAGTGAAGCCATTCAGAACAAGCCAGACCCTGCCCAATACATAAATGAGTTCAGCCAGCACCACGTGGAGTGGAGAAGAAACCATCCCAGCTGAGCCTTGCCCAAATTGCTGACCTACAGAACTGGGAGCAAATAACTGGTTCTTGTTGCAAACCAAATTACTTAGCTTCCAATCTGTCTTTCCTATTCCTGTGAGCCATATAGGGACATGGCACTTAGGAGCAAAGGTCAGTTATGTAGAGGAACCTTTCAGGACAGACACAAGGAGTGTTTTATCTGACCAGGATCCATCAAATAGTGGGCAGTGGACATCTCACTTGGTGCCATTGTTGCTAAATGATGACTGGTATATTAATATAAACACTGAACACTTTGTCAATATATCAGCCACCTGAAATGAAGTCTAACTCAGTGGAGTGGCGCCAAATTGTTTTAATTGTTTCTACCAGCTAAATCAGTTTTCAAAATAGAAATCAGCTTGGAATGATAAAGTTATTTTTTTGGCATCCCTAGTTATAGGATGATACTTTTACAACTAAATGTGCTCATAAATGATTTCTATAATGAAAAAACAGTTATTGGAGGACATATAATTCTTTGTATTTTCCCATCACACCAGCATATAGTTGATCAATTATTGACATTGTTGACTGATCTTGACAGGGCTCTAGCTTCTTTCTTCATTAACCCAGACACTTAGCGATCATTTACTGAGTGCCTGCCAGGTGCTCAGCATTGAACTAGATACTGGTAGACAAGATAAGCAACGTCCTCACAGAGCTTCCATTTGGGAGGAGAAAAACAGAAAATAACCCCAAAGAACATTTAAAAAACAAGATAATTAAAATTTTTAATAAGTGTTCTGAAGGTTTAAGTGATTTTAAAAGAGAAAGTGCTTAGACAGAAAGAGGGCTTATTTAGATAGGGTGGTGCCAACAAAGACCTGTCTGAGGACAGGATATTTAAGACCTAAAGCATGATGGGAGTCATACAAGTGTAGTCATCACAGATCACTGTAGGTTTAAAAGTTTCTGCCATAATGACTACATATCAAATGTGACCTGGCTTTTATAGTCAGCCAACAGTGAACACCGCAGGGAAGACAATGCCCTAATGCTGCAAGCAATGCAATTTATTGCTTCAATGCGATTTATTGGAAAATATTTGGTATTAAGTAGCTCAAGTTAATTGGTTGGGGTTTTTTATTCACTTTTCAACTAGTTGTAGTGAAGTTTTATGAAAATACAAGTCTATCTTTATGTCACTATGTTACTTCTACTCAGCTGTCCATTTAAAAATGTTCCTTATGATAAAACCAGACTCAATGTCTGAACCAATCACTTGCATGGACCTTTCCAATGAGTTTGAGTTGATAATATAAATAGATGTCTAGTGTATTGCACCATTTTGCAGGTCAAAGAAAATGAAGTAAATTATGAGATCCTATTCCAAAATGAGAATTGGCACAGGTTTGTTTTGAAGATAAAAAGAAGAGTCTAGAGCTCTTGACTTCTAACGTGCAGCTCATTAACCTGAAACTTTCCCTCATATTCTTCTTAAAAATATTAGTTTCACCCTAGAGAAGGATGTTATATTTATATTTTGGACACAAGGGAGAATTCTTTTATAAATTTTTAGCTGAACTAGGTTCACAGAAAAGAAACATCCCAAGTGTAAAAATAGACTCTGATGGTAGAAGCAAGACGTATACAGTAATAGCTATTTCACACTTTCAGAAAGTTGATTCCAGCATGGTTTGCAATTACGGGAACAGAGAGACATAAGCTAATTAGTTATTGAGCCCCTATGTTCTTCTTTAAGGAAAGCCATCGATCTTTGCCCTCAGAATGTTATTTTTACACGGTCACATGTGCACACTAGCGGTGCCAGACAACCTGTGGGGTCCTCCTTTCAGCTTTAGTCTTTGAAATGAAAATAATGCTGCTTTTATTTACAGGGAGTTTTCAGTCTTCCAAATAGTCTGGAATATGGCTACAGTCACCAAGTGAACCATATTTAATTACCTATGGCTAATTACTTGTGTAGCACTCAAATGTATTTAATACTACTGTTGCAAAGCTATGTGGGAGGTCTTTTAACTGTGCCCCTTTAAATCTTGACAGCAAGAGTCCTGCAGCTAGAGCTATGTGTATTATTGCCTCCAAAATGCTGATGAGAGAAAAACTCAGATAAGAAGGTTTAAGAGAAAACATATTTGGCCACTATGAGCTTAATAAGAGATTACATCTGCTATAACATTGGAGATACTTTTGTTCTAATATAATTTGAGATCTTGTGTGTTCCTAGTCCAAGGATGCATTCATTTATCTTAAAAATAAGATGGATTAATGTATTTATACATTCTGAAATCTGCAATTAAATAAAATTAAATTTTCTTATACAGAAAGTTAATGCATTAGATTTTTAATCCTTTAGTCTATTACATTACTAGAAATTCTGACCAATATTAAAGTTATAGCAATTGTTCATCAGGGTGTCCTTGGGAGTAGAGTTAGGATCGGGATCTGACTGCTATGTGTAGTGATTGAAGCAGGATTGTACATGAGTCTGGTTCCTTACCCTGGCATTCAGCAGTAAGAGAAGACCCACTAAACCACAAGTGGCCGAAGCCCACTTTCCCTGATGTCTTACTTTTGCTGCCTGCTGAGCCTTCCAATGGCGAAGGCAACCCCTCCCAGTAGGAGGAGCCCCAGGTCATTTTGCCACACCAACCGCATAGGACTTTAAGAGAATACATCAGTCGCCAAAAAGACATTTCATGCTGACCCCAGGACTTGTACATCTTTACTGTTCCCACAGAAAACTCCACTCATTTGTGTTATAGTTCAGATTTGATTCTTTAATGTTCTTATTAGGCAAGTATGATGAAAGATAAGTAGTCTTGGGCTCTCCTCCCTCTACAATTAAGGCCGTGCCATTGACACTCCTTCATATTTGGCACTTTTTATTCAGCTGAATGGGCTTAAAATACAAGTCAGAGGTATTCCTGTTCTCCTTAAGGAAGGAGATGGATGTCATATCATAAAAGTCTTTCCAGCATTGTGCGAGGTTGCTATTCTAATTATCCCCACCATTCCTGGGACCAAAGAGATGAACAGTTCAGTCCCATGGATCTTTAGAAATGTTTCTTAAAAGAAAATTTTTAATCTGCTTCTGGATCTCTCCCTAAGCTTACAGGATTTCCAAGCTAAACTTCTTTTGTTTATTTCTATCCCAATTTTTAATTGAATCAAGTTTATTAAGAAAAATTATAGTGTGGCTGAGTGGCAACACCTTAATCCAAGAGATACAACTTCATCTCTATAAAATATGCCAAATATACCCCGTCCTAGAATACCGCAAGTCCTCCCCTTTTTTCTAATCACTCCTTTGTTCTCACATAGAAATTAATGTTCAACAAAATAAATCTTTGACCTCTTCACACAAATATAAGTAAGTGTCAGAAATGGGCAAAAGCATCTGACATAATAGCATTTTCATAACTGAGTTTTTCATCTTCCGCCTACTCCAAACCCACTCTACCCACATCCTCCCCCATCTCAGTAGATGCTCATTCCTTCCTTCCAGTTGCTCATGCCAAAAAAGTTTTATTCTTGTCTCTCTCTCACACTGCACATCAATCCAGCCCTACAAACAAATTCGAGAATAATCCTTTTAAAATATGTCAAATCACGTCATCCCTTCACTCAGATCCCTTGTGTATCTCCCCATTTCACTAAACTAAAATCCAAAATCCTTACAGCTGTTTAGTTTTCCTCAATACCTTTCAGATCTCATTTCCTGTTGCTCTCTCCCTCTCTCCGTCCAGTCTTGCCACAGCGGCCTCTCATGTTCCTCTAATACTCCATGCACCTCTGCCTGGAAGGCTCATCCCCTACCAGACCTCCCCAGAAGGCTAACCCTCTCGCTCCTTCAAGTCGTCATTTGAATGTCATTTTTCAAATGAAGCCTACTCCTAATGCGCTATTCAACACTGCAAGCCACCCCAGACCCTCCCTCTGGTATCCTAATCCCTCGCACCCTCCTCTTTCTTTTGTTCCACAACACCTATTTCTTTTTCTTGTATTTATGTTTGTCATGCTCCACTAGAATGTAAGTTCCTGGAGACAAAGATATTGACTGTGAGCACACAGAACAGTGCCTGAATCAAAGGAGGTAATTCTCAAATGTCTGTTGGTTGAATTTTCTCATTACGTGGCTCCGTCCCAGCTTGAGGGTTCTCACCCCAGCTCCTGGATGGAGTCTGAGTCTCTTGTTGGGCAATGACAGCCTGGGGTGATTGCAGCCTTGAACACTTTCGTTGGAAGTTATGACGGACTCCTCCAAATTGAGCACAATCTGTTCAGAGTTCCTGGGAGCTGTCAAAATACATATAAATAACACCCAGAAGATTTGGAAACACGTGAAATCTCAGATCTAAACATGACCAGTTTAGCAGTCTGCAATTTGAGCATAGTTCTATCATCTTCAAGTCTAGACGAAGAAATCTCACATTTACTTCTGGTGACAATACCGATGAGAGATAATAGTCACATATGCAGAACACTTCCACTTGTGTGGGGTTGTGCACAATTCCTTGCCTGATGGTGCTACTCCAGTAAAGCTTTCCCTCTGTGCAGGAATCCAATGTAGAATTGAGAGGCCTCTCTGTTCTGAACTCTCCTCTCTCCTGTGAACAGAGTGATCCACATTATAACATGTGATCCTCTACATTCCAGGCCCTTGTGTTCTCTGTGATCCCAATCTTTGGCTCTTTCAGTATTTTTCCACCAGAATACAAAGTCAGACTGATTCTATCATTCCCATAACCATAACTCTGGATCAGAAATGTTTTCAGCTTATAATGTCCGATTACCAAAGGAAAGTCTTCCCTTTAGTCCACATTTAGTGGAATCCCTTCCACAGCCTTCAGAACCTGGCCTTCCACTCTTGTTTCTTTCTAAATCTGCCCCCTAAGAAACCACGAGAAAACTGCATGATACTCTAACTGCTCTCCCAAACTCTACTTGTTTCCAAATTCACTGGGATGTGAGCAACTTTTCCTGTTTTGATGGTAAGATAAACATCTCTAGTTTAACCTCTTTTCCAGCACCATCAGGATCTGACCCTGCTTCCTTTGGGGTCTTAGGTCACTCAGATGTTTCCTTACCCCTTCAGCTGGGCTTCGTAAACTTCAAATCATTCAAGTTAGAGTAGGAAGAGGCCCATTTTCTGAATCTGAATGTCTTCTGACTCTGCTTTCACTTTCCCACAGTTTCTGCATTGACTTCAATAATCATGTTTTCACTGATTCTATTTCTTCCTGACTTCCCTGAAATCTCCTTTCAAAATCCAAGCAACAGTTTTAACCATGCTTGGTGGTCAAGAAAGTTTTCACAGTTCTCTTTGGCTCTAGGAACTGGGTTTGCTCAGCAGCAAGGAATCCCAAACTTTGGTTTTCTTAAAGTCCACTTTCAACTGTGAATTGTAATAAATAAATGGGTGGTAAATAAGTAAAGAAAATCCCCTTTATAACAAAAGTCCCCTGTGGTTGACATTCTGGATCCCCAAATTTGGATTTCCATAATGAAAGCTGAAAAACAGGCCCACCTCTCATCCCCGGGTAAAGTTCAGGAAAACAGAAAAGATATTCTAGGGTAGTGAAGGCCAGTCAGCAAGTCCAAATGCATGCAGAATGGAAGTTTGCTGGCTTTAGTGTGAGCCTTCTCTGGCCACTAAAACACATTTCCATCCCTTCCAAAACTAGATTCTTCTCTTCATGTGCGATGTTACCCAGCAGACATGCAGCTGCTCTTGCAGAGTCTATCCTGGCACAGGAAATGAATTCCTGTCCTTGCCAACATGAGTTTCTGCCTATCCCTTTTCCAGCACAGGAGCCACGTTCCCTCCATGTGGAACATTGTCTATGAAATTTACCACTGCTCCTGCAGTTGGAGGTTCCCAAGAGAGTCTGCTTCCCAAATTCCAGTCCTCTGGGCGCGTATGTGCCTTATCCTGCCACATTACAGCAGTCTTTAGAATTTCTGACTTTCCTATCAATTCTTGCAAGGGCTGTGCAGAGGGCACAGAGGCATATTGACCCTGTTTATTGTCACTCCTGTCTTTGACCCCTAGCACCAAGGTGTTTAGCAAGCTGTATTAGACCATAAGTGAACCACAAGAACTTCCCGACCCATCAAGTTTGAAACCTAGACAAGAAATAAGCCCTATCCTTTCCTCCTAGATCTCATTGGTCCTAGGCTTCTAGATCCCATTATTCTGATAATGAGAGAGAGACACAGATACACTAGTGTAAACAGACTCAAGTTTATCATAAATTAATCAAATTAGGCAGTTACTTGTAAGTACTTGTAAGTGTAAAGCTAGATTTCAGACATAGAGTAAGATAACCACAAACATAACCAAGAATGTAGATTGTTGTCCATGAAAATGTTTACACTCCATTCCTCAAGTAGAGTTTATGTTAATTATGTTAATTATGCATATATGCATTATATGTTTCCAAGGTGAAATACAAATCCATCTCTGAGCGGACGGAGCTAAGATAATATTAAATTAGCTTTATAACGGAAAATTGCACAATGTCCCTGAAAATGTACAAGCTTAAGACTAGTGAAAAGAGAGAAAGACATAGTATTGTTGTGACTTCTTCAAGCATCATGCTTATACACCCTTTGGCCACTGAGATGGAATATCTTCCCATTCTCTCCATGAGCTGTGGCTACTCAAACCCCTAACTTGTTTGTTTAGTAATCATTATCATTCGTCTCCCCATCCCCCAAACCTGAATCTCCATGTGTGTTTATTATCAAGTTTAATGGCATCCCTGCATCCCCTACTCTATTGCCCACACTAGAAACATCAAAATCTCGATTTCTCTCATTCCATGGTTTATGTATTGATCAAACAGTTATTTTCTGAGTACTTATGTTACATGTGGAGATACACAGATGAAACAGAACCAAACCTCTGCCTTCCAGAGCCACATAATCAATTATTATAGCGCGACCGAGACAAGGCATTATGGGAGGACAAAGGGAAAACTGCTTAGGCAAGAAAGACTTCTCAGAAAAGATAACATTTGAGGTGATTCCAGAATGAGGAGTTCAATCTACAGATAAGGGGATACCTGTCATTATTGACTAAGGGAAGCATGTGGCAAGTGCATAGAAGCATAAAACAGGATGAGACATTGGGGAAACCACAAGTATATCAGCCTGATTTTCACACAAGTCATAGTGTTGAAAAGGTGGTTAGATGAGGTGGAAAAGGTAGACAGCAGGCAAGGGCCTTGGGTACATGGTAGAGAATTTGAATTTGATCTTATGGGAAATGACGAGTTTTTTAATGAAATCTTTTAACACTAAAGTGACTGAAAAGATATGCTTTATAAAAATCACTCTGGTCTTAGTATGGAAGGTGGAAGTGGGTTAGTAGAAACTAGAGGCAGAGCCTGAATTAAGGCAGTGGGCATGAGAAGCCATTCTGAATTACAAGAGAAGCACTATTAGGAGGCTTGTCATAGTCCATGTGCAACCAGTGCAACTAATTCTCCCCCTAGAATACTTCACCACTGAGCTCTATAGGAAAAAATAGTCACCCTACCATCAAGTAAAGACTGAAGAATGTAAACTGAACTGATGACACACATTCCTCTTAAATTCCATCATAGAACTTCTTCCCACCACAAACCTACCAACCTTCCTTACTCAGCAGACTTCAGCTCTGATTTCCCTCTCATATCAATGGAAGAACTGCCCCCAACTCCTCAAAAGAGAAAATCCTTCAGCCTGTACACCAGATCCCACCCTCTCTCACCAGTCCATAAACATCTGTTCTATAGGTATACCTTTCACAACTGCATCCTCAGTCTTTTGCTATCTACTGGATAATTATTTTCAGTCTACAAACATGCTGTAAAATCACCTTTCTTTAAAAAATGTTTTTATTTTTCCCTAAATTCTCCTCC
Source organism: Equus caballus (assembly GCF_041296265.1). Classification (NCBI taxonomy): domain Eukaryota; kingdom Metazoa; phylum Chordata; class Mammalia; order Perissodactyla; family Equidae; genus Equus; species Equus caballus. Next base: position 86,246,388 of record NC_091691.1, read on the forward strand.
CTCCCGACATGTCAATCCTCTGCTTTTCTTCCCCCAAAGTCTTTTAAAAGGTGGTTACACTGTTGTCTCTAGTTCATCTCACATTTACTTCTTAAAATTATGAAATAGGTCAACATATATGAAATAATCTTTCACCAACACCCTGCAGCCTCTCAACTCTTGGATCTCATGCCTTCCAATTGCTTAAGTGTATCATGTATTCTAAAGCCTCCATGTTTTTGTGTTTTGTTATGGCAGCGTAGAATGTCTTTTTCAATCTTCTTTTCCCATGAAACCGTCATTAATCATTCAAAGTGTAGTTTAGAAAACAACTCTTCCATAAAGTCTTTCTCAGTCTCCTCAGTCAGAATAATAATTTCTCTTTTCACTTCCTGCTTTTACCTCTGTTATTATGCCCTTATCTATTCAGCCTGGAATTACAGTTTATAATTCAAGGTTGAAGGTCCTATTTCATAATTTATAGTTCAAGGTCATATGTCTGACACCCAAAATAAATTATAAACTTTATAAAAGGAGGACACATCTTCATTTCCCCAGTAGTACAATTTGCACTATGCCCCACTTATAACAAATGCTTGTTTACTTAAGTGGTTGGTTAATAAATTAAGAGTGAATCAATAGAAGGATGAAGATACATAAATTACTAAATAAAATTGTTTTTGCTCAGACTCTTGGATTTTTAATAAGATTAGATTTTCTATATTAAAAGTCTTTTACTCAAAATGGTCCTAGATACTCAACATCGTCAAAACACCTGATCAAAATTTATCAAGTTCTTACTATCTAGGGTATTGTCAGTTAATACTGAGCATAAAAAGAGAGGCTGGGTATGAAATGCTATTTTAGAGGAATAAGAAAGAAAGACACACTGACTTCTGAATAACCAAATAATTTCCCATCTCCAAGTTCTAAGTTTGTAGTTTTAAATCCAGCAGAGCACTAATGTAATAAATAACTCAGTCAATTCAGGTATATCTGGTACATTTAGACATAATATTTACTTCTCCAGATTGATTTCTCTTTATAAGTTTAAATGACGCATAAGTTAGTTTTTAATGTATAACAAACCACCCCAAAGCCAAGTGGCTTTAAAAAGTCAATAATTTATTGAGCTCATGATTTTGTGGGTTGGCAATGTGAGCTGGGCTCAGCTGGGTGGTTCTTCTGGGCTTACTCAGGTGCTTACATTCAGCAACCAGGTCAACTGAAGCGTGAGTGGTCTAGGATGGCCTCAGCTGGGAAGATTCACTGCTGATCCTGCGTCATCTCTCACCTCCAGCAAACTAGCCTAGGCTTACTCACAGAGAAGCTGGGTAAGGATTGAAGACTGAAGTCTGCAACATCTTTTAAGGCCTAGGTGCAGAACTGATACATCACTTCTGCTACATTTTACTGATCAAAGGAAGTCACAAAGCCAACCCAGTGTTAGGAAGCGAGGGGGCAGATTCTACCTCTAATAGGATTCTACCTCCAATAATTGCATTGCAAAGGGTGTCAATATAAGGAGGGCTAAAGGCTTATGGTCATTTTTATTCAATCTACCACAAATAGTCAAAATTCCATGAGTATATATTGAACATTTAATATGAGATTGTCTGTAACTTCAAGAAACGACAGCCTAGTCATTTGCCAGGCAATAGTGTGATTAGTGGTATATGCTGTTTCCTCTGCTTACAAAACTCTTTTTTCTTTTATTCTCCCAGTACTTCTTCAACATCTCGGATAAACATCACTTCCTCTGGAAAGCCATGCCTGGGAACAGTCTTGTCCTAGCAGTCCAAGTTGGCTATTTGGCTATTTCCCATGTAAGAAACTCTTTTCGTCTGTCTGTATTGACTTGTCACTCATAAAGCATGATACATTGAAGGATAGGCCATTCTATTGCCAGAAATTAATTTTAAAAGTGATAACAGAAAGATAATGAAAGCACAAAGTTTTCTTAATTGTCATAAATTACTTCATGAGAATAATTTTTGCAGTTGTGCCACTTGGTAATATCCCTGTTAAAGAACAGATGGAAGGTATAGAGGTTTTAAACAGCAAGGAAGTGTTATTTAATCATATTTGTACATTAGAAAAATCACTTGTGCTGCATTGTATGAAGAGATCCATTTAGAAGCATATATTATAATCACAGTGAGAAATTATGAGGATGTTTGAAGACAGAAAAAATTGCAAATTTTGAGAGCTACATATGATGCTGAATCCACACAACATGACTGGTTGATTGGAGGCTGAGAGTAACTAAGCAAAAAACAGTAATGACGACTGAGACCAGTCGGGCCCCTCAATGAGTGGGAATTTAAAAAGGCATGTAACTTGAGAGAATGCAATGAACTCATTCAGAAAGAGTTAACTTTCAGATTTGGGCACTGGATTGGGCTAAGGAATTTATGGACAAATGCGGCTTATTATTGTCCTTATCACAGTCCTTTATTGGTGATAAACAAAGGTCCTAAACCCTTTGGGGTATGAAATTTTTGTAGAACTTGATGAAAACTATGGACTTTGCCACCAGAAAAAAATATCATGAACCACACAACTTAATAGGTTCTCCAGTCCCCTATACCCTGCGCGCATGGATCCTATGTAAAAATTCCTTGTTCAGGAAATTAGATATGTTAACGTTATATAAACAATGTTAATGCAGGCTGGATACTCTCCCAAGAAGAGAACACACGTGAGTGAAGTGTGAGTAAATTAACGCATTAAGCTTAATAGTTTTATCATCTAATAATGTAATTTTTAAGACATTAAAAAGTCTGATTCTCTACTTAATTCTTTTTTATTTACTTCATTTTTGTTAACTTATTTGTAATGAGATTTTTACTCAAAGATTTTTGTTTGAATGAGATTTACCCAAATGCATCTGTGAAACTGAGCATCTGATTAATTGCCACCAGGCTCCCTCCTCCCTAAAGAAAGCATTTTTGGAACTCTGTGGAATGTCTGTGCATTGAAGGGTTACACAGAGGTGAAGAAGATGCTAACAAACAGGCTAATTATTCTCTTAAATAAGAATGCTAAGTTTCAGGTCACTAGGATTTAACCTGCAAAATTTCAACACTTTATTTAACCTATTAAATCCCTTCAATTAATTATTGTATAAATAAAATAATTACTTTTCCTGTTCATGATTTGGATTCCAACCAAAGCGCAGCATTATAATAATTTTAAGTTGTACATCAAGAGCTAAACAGCCTTGGGAGAATAATACAACTAACGAAACGTGGACCCGCTCTCCAGCAAACAATTCATTGTTTTTCATACAAAGTCAACAATACCTCACTATGTTTAAGCAGAATTCATACGAGGTAGATATTTGATAATCAGGTCATTAAACACGGAACCTGGACAGTGAGAATGTAGCTTCTATAGTGTCAAAGACACTGGGGGCAGCTCGGGTCAATATTTTCTAAACCAGCTCACAGATGGGAGCTTTAATGATTGAATCAATGTGTTGGAGGAAGAGCATCTAGTTTTTAAATTATTGTTTTATCCAACATATTTATAATGCTTTTCCTTTTCTGTATATAAACTACCATGATGACATATCACAATAATTTAGTCAGGAACAAAGAATGTTCAAATCCCTCCCTTGTGAATTTCTATGTAAGGAATAATGAAACTATAGTCATTTTTGTTTACATAGCTATTTCATGTTCTGTTGAATGATCTATAAGGGAGTTACTATATTTATGCTCTTTTTTTTTCTTTTACAAAAGAAATTGCTCATCTATAATTACAGTTACATAGTAAAGGATTTTCTTATTGAATTTTCTTTCTTGACAGAATTGATTTCTTTATTGACTCTAAAAGTGAAAACTAGTAAGTAGAATCTGGCATAAAAGGAATATTTGGCCATATGCTTATATTATTTGCTATAATCTGAACTCAACTGGAATACTAATTGCTTTTGGCTTCTTATACAGACGTAAGGGCACATTTACCATTGGAAAAGTCAGTGACTATTTCAAACAGGTATATAAATCCACTCCAAGAGTCACTTGAATCCTTAACTGAAGAAATTATGCAAAGGAAAACCAAACGAACGATATGTGCTTGGCACAGTTAGCAGCATTCTGGCTTGGAGAGAATTAACATATAGTATAAGGAACCGGATACAGCATCGTTCCCGTCTGCTTATGCCATACGACTTAGGAATGAAGACAATGAACGTTTATGGCTGGGACACGTGTTGGCTAGAAAACAATCCAGAGGGTCTAAATAGCTGTTCATTTCTGGACATGGAGGGAATGTCAAGGTTTCTGACAAATACACATATTTGGTCATAAAGAAGCCTGGCTTGGAGACTGTAAATGACTCAGTTTATCTCTATGATCACTATGAGAAAAATAAAAGGCCTTAACTGTGCAATCTGGAATTTGGAGTTTATCGTCACATCCAAGGGATATGTTCAACCTGGTGAAAGCCGATTCCTCTCCTAGTTTGAAATGAGTTTTGTATGCTTGTCTATCTGGCACTATCCACTGTTTCCTGAGATTGGTAATGATAAGCCTGTTTGTAATCATGTGAATTCTTTCCTGCATTTTGACAGGCAAGCTTTGACTTATTTGAGGTGATGAGGATAATGATTTACCACTGACATCTCACTGTCTGTTAAAGAAAAAAATGGCACCATTCTTACATGATGCAGACATGACAAAGGTGCAGCCTGTTGAAGACTGTGACAGAAGAGCTCTCATAATAAATTAAAAAGTAGGCCATGATGTATTGTATTTTGACTATATATTGTAAGTACTAGTATTGTTATAATACCGTATTTCTTTGTCTTTGAACTGTAATAAACTTTTCTATAATTCTGAGACACTTCAACCTGCAATGTCAAATGGTTTTCTCATAATGACAGTTACTAGAAAATATTAAAATTTCATTTACTGTTTTGGCATGAAGCTATAACATATGAATTTTGGTTCAAAAACCTGTTTTCTCAGAAAAATTATAACCATTTTTGAGCAGATATGTCCTTGCTTAAATACACAGACAGATTTTTCTTTGAAAAAATAAAAACTATAGTAAAATTTCAGAGGAGGGGTAAGTTAGGTGAAAGAAAAATGGAGAAAATATGTTTTATTGAACCAAAAACAAAATATGTTTTGTGTTTCTTGGGTTCTATTGAGGGATGTTCGGTATCCACCAATATCTGTTCTTGTTGATTTACATGGTGACTCTGAAAATGGGAAAGAACGTAACTTTTATTTTTATTCTACTGAAAGCATGAATAAATATCCAAGAACAGCAATCTCACGTGGAATAAGTACTCAGAGAATTCACTCCCTCTGAGGGGCTGCTCCTTGTTAAATCTGGGGCCAAAGGAGTATTTTAAAAGCAATACAAACCCATACCCCTCTCAAAAACACACCACTATTTGGAAGGTGCTAGAGTACTAAGACCCAGTCATCCCCAATAGCCAGGGTCCCTTACAGTACTGGATAACATAAAACTAATACAAACAACACTTGCTCCCAGAAGCTTGGAAACCACGGTGTCTACTTGAACTCCACTAGACCACTGAAGCAATGTTTGGGTGTAACTTGGAGCAAGAAAATTAAACCTTCATTAAAAATTCATATTACACTGTCTTCTTCATTCTCCCTCCAACGAATTCCTTTTATGATCTAGACTCTCAGAACACAAAGGAATCCTGGAAAGAAGTGTCTCATGTCTCCATGTCTGTGTATCTTTGGATATTCCATGATTTCCAACATTGCCAAAATGTTACTACTATGCTTTAAAGAGCCCATGTTTTCTAAACTCATATATTAGTGAAGTTAGATTCATGTGGGAAAGATGTAGAAAAAATGGAAGTAACTTTTTAAAAATAAATTGTTGAGGGGCTGGCCCCGTGGCTGAGTGGTTAAGTTCGTGCGCTCCGCTGCAGGCAGCCCAGTGTTTCGTTGGTTCGAATCCTGGGCGCGGACATGACACTGCTCATCAAACCACGCTGAGGCGGCGTCCCACATACCACAACTAGAAGGACCCACAACGAAGAATACACAACTATGTACCGGGGGGGCTTTGGGGAGAAAAAGGAAAAAATAAAATCTTTAAACAAAAACAAAATAAAATAAATTGTTGAGGAAATAAATGAAATAACCAGCTAGAAGAATATTTTGCAATAGTATGAGTACCCTATGCTATTTTACCTTAATAGAAAATATCAAATGATTAGTAAAGTAAGTACAGATGCTAAGGCTTCGTATGGTTTTGCCTTTCTGTGTTCATACCAATTCATTTTAAATATTAAATTTCCTTATGGCCTCTGTATCATTAGACCTATACCACTTTATTAATATTCTTTCATATTTGGTGCGAATCTAGGCCATGCAAGGAGGGAAAAGGAGGAACTGAAGAGGAAAAAGAAGGAAAACGTTGTATCAATGGCATAAATCCACAATACTAAAAGTTGTCTATTCTTTCAGAGGATTTTAAACCAAACAAGGAGATTATAAGAGATATCAGTCTGCCCAGATGTTCACTGAGACCCCAAAACTGGCTATAGGCTCTGAAGAAATTGGGGGGAGGGGGAAGCCTAGCATGAATTCCAGTGCATTCCAGTCGTGACTTTCTTACTTAATGATTTCCCAGGGTGAACAAGATAGAGATTTAGAATTATGCAATTCTGTCCTAGAGATATCCAAATGTTTTAGGACAGAAAAACCACAACCTTTGTAAAGTAGCTATATTATCATAACTTAAAATAATTTGAAAAACAGTTATTGCACTAAATCACTTCGGTCTCAATATTTTAATATAACTTCTCCATTCATGAACCAAATTTGGCAAATAGTATTATAATTTTATTTGAATGTTGAGCTTGCCAATTAAAAACTGTCCATTTATGTCTCCAGATGTTACACTTCTCAGTTCACAGTAAGCCCACATTCCGCTTTTGCTTTGAGGTTTGCCATTACGAACCTGTAAGGGTTCTTCTGGGAATCCTGCTGGCTCCATATGCCCTCAAGCTTAAGCAAGCCAACTCCTGAGCTTAGTAAATGAGCAGACAGAGGCATTTCATTGGCAGAAACAACAGTCAGGTTTCACATACAGGGAAAATGGTCCTGGATCTTCCCTTCAGCTGGAAAAAAAGAAATCTGCATGAAGAAAAGCATCCATAGAGAGTGTTCTATGGCTCAACCTGAGCATCTCTAAATTAAACAGTCTCAATCCTCTAGCTTTCTCTTCTATTGAATTACTCTGATTTGTACCACCATCCTTCAAATTAGAGGAGTGTGCAATACTATATGTATTGAGGACATGGAAAAAAGAAGAGCAGAATCCACAGTCCCATCAAACGTTTTTAGTCAACTTTTAATTTAGTCTTTTGAACCACATAACACTTTTCATCATTTTGGGATTTTCAACATTGCCCTCCAACCTCCTTTCAGAGCACCTCTAGATCTTTCTTGACTGCTTCCTTTTTTTCACTCCAGCAAAGTATTTTCTTTCCCTCTCATTTTTCCTGCTCCATTGAAAAGCTTGTTCTCAGTCTTTATAATCACGAGAACACTTCCTCCAGTGCTTACTTTAATTCTATTTCTTCATCTTCTTATCACGTTACAATAGCTGCACTAACATTTCGAATAAAATCAGTTCAGGAACAGGCCCATCTCTTTTGATATGGAACTTTCTTTGAGGTCAATATGACCTAGAGGCCTTGAAATAATGAATGAGCAGCACGAACATCAGGACTTTCGTTTGATCAGAGGCAAATCTCCCTGTCCACTTAAGTTTTCCAATCATTGGTTTCCAACATCAACTCTCATAAATATTATAAGCAGCCAGTTCTGCAGGTTCCCATAGTTGCCACATTCTCCTGTGGTTGAGTACCTGACTTAGGAATTGTATCCAACCACGACAGACATAGTACAGAAAACACTCCCATCAAATAGGAAGAAGCTTTTAGAGCCACTTTTCACAAATAAGGTTAAGACACTACCATTTTAATTTTCAAAAGGAGTCTTACTTCTCCTTCTTACCACCCAAATACATATACATATATATCATTTTAGACAGTTCTTCAATAGAGCAGTAAGGATTTGATGTCTTTTCCCAGTTGACGGCTTCATAGATTAACTGTCTGTCCCAAATGTCTTGTTGAAAAGGTTAATATAACCTGCTCCATCATCATGTCCACACAAGGGTTTTTGCACCTGTTTCACTCCATATCCAAGAAAGAAATCACACTATTTATTTTTGTAATTCAATAACTTCAAATATATAGTCTACTCTTTCTTCCTGCCAAGAGACAATCTTAGGTGATTGCTAAGATTCAGTCACGTACACCACATGAAACTAAATCTTACCACACATCACAGCCAAGGGACAGTAAGAATCTAAGTCTATTCCATGAGAGATGTTGTATAAATCGAGTGTAAAACCAACTACTAACCCAAATCACTTGAATGAGTCTTGTGTTAGCATTTGTGATTTACTGAAAATCATAAAAATGATATTGTAATTCAGGACTATATTAAAGGAATTTTGCTGTTGTAGCAGAAGCAGTGTTGATTTAAGTAAACACATTTAAGATCCATTAAAAGTTTTCTTTTTATTTCATTTATTCCCTCTGGAAATTAGAAAGAAATTAATAATTATAATAGGAGATATATACATAAATATATATAGAAATCTATCCCAGGTCCAAATTTTTTTAAACTAAAAATTGTGTATATTTACAGTGTACAATATGATAATTTGAAAATGAATTTTTCTAAGTAATTCATGTACTTAATTTCTGTTGTAGTAAAAGGTTTATAATGAAAAATAGCAAATCCTGTCCCATCCCTCCTCACTACCAATTCACATCCCCCCGCGCCAATGACTTTTAACTCTTTTAGCTATTACTTCCATTATTTACCTTCATATTTTTAAAAATGTGCATATACCGCTATTTTTAACTTCTCAATTTTGACATTACCTGTCAACTTCCTTTTATCTCTCAAACACCACCATCATCTCTCATCCCACATACCCATCTACCTCTATACTCTCAGTTAATATGGATGTGTATGTTAATATATTACATAAAATGTCATATTTAATGTAATTTAACATATTGACATCTACCTTAACATATATTAAATAAAAGCTAGTGTTTACATTATTATGTCTAAGTACTATATAAAGTCTTGAATTATATCTGCATGAATATTTATATAAAATCTCATGCATCGGTTTGCTTTTTTTCTCTTGTAGTTTTCTTCCAGACCCCCTCAAATGCCTACTTCCATCAGGACCAGTTGGTCTCTGACCCTGCTGCACTGCACAGTCCTAGGATTTCCCCTTACTGATAACCTTGGACGTTCCTTCATTGCTCTCCTGTGTTGGGTCCCCTCTTCATTAATCCTATCTCTTTCACTTTCTTAGTTTATTCCTTATTCTGTTTGTTTCCTCAAGTAACTTTTTAAGAAAGCAAGTGTTAAAGTTATGGGTTTTGAGTTTTTGCATGCTTAAAAACATCTTTCAATTATCCTTGATGGATAATTAAGAATCATTTTCATTGTGAATACTGTAGCAATCATTCCACTGTCTCTTGCTTCCAGTTTCAGTATTAAGAGATCTTGTTCTACTCAGATCACTTGTATGTGAACTATCTTTCCTCTTTCTGGAAGCTTAAAAATCTTCTATTTTTCTCTAAGTTACTAAAATTTCATAATAATGTACCTTAATGTTGGCTTTCTTTTTTCATTGTGCCAGACTTGTCATTTGGAGACTTATGTCTTTCAGCTTGGAAATTTTTTCTTATATTATTTCTATCATACCTTCCTTCTCTTTGCTTTTACTATTTTTTGTTTCTATAATCCAATTAGTAAGACTTTGAACATTGTAAACTTCTATTCTGGTTTTGGTCTCCTCTGTCTTTTTGGATTACTCTTTAATGTATTTCTTTGACCTTATCATCCAATTCTTCAATTAATTTTTTTTTTCCTGAGGAAGATTCGTCCTGAGCTAACATTTGTGCCAATCTTCCCCTATTTTGTATGTGGGTCGCCACCAAAGCATAGCAACCAGTGAGTGGTGTAGGTCCACACCCAGGAACCAAACTGGGACTACCAAATCTGAGTGTGTCAAACTAAACCACTAGGCCATGGGTCTGGCCTCTTCATTTAATTTTTTAATTTTAGCTATGCTATTTTGTTTTAACTTCTAAGAGCTCTTTTTTGTCATCTAAATGTATCTATCTCATACTATCTTCGTTTTCTTGGCTAAGTTAGTATGATTCATTTATCCAACTTAGAATAGTACGTAAAGCCCTTTTAAGATGTTTTTTCATACCCTGAATTCTCTGCTTCTTAAAGATCCGTGATTTTTCTTTTTTAGGTACAAAGCTTTCCTCAAAAGTTTTGTGATCATTGGTCATTCTTTCATTTTTAACCTGGAGCACTAATAAATTAAGTCTACATCAAAGGAGTTGGGGGAGGGACTTCACTGCAGTGATCGTAAAGCTGGTTCTTTCCACTAGAAGGACATCTGAAGTACAGTATCTGGGAACCTATTCTCAAGGGTCTGTCAGTTCCCTGAGGATAAAATCTCCATTTTTCTTCCTGATAAGGATATATGTCTAGCTATAAGAATTCTACAAACAAGCATTCAAAAGCCCCTAGAATTTGCTAATTCTCAGGTTCCAAGGCTCTGCAAAGGAAATCAGCTGGCTTCTCATTAATAACTCCTTCTAAAACCCATAGGGTTGCTTCCTCCACTCTGCTAACTATTACTTTTCCATGTGATTTCCATGTTTAAACAAAACAACTGTTGAGATTCCATGTCGGCTGTTATCTTCCCTCTCATTCCATTGGTCCTTTTTCACTTGTAACTTTTTATCCCTTTACTGTCATTTAATTAAAGTGTCTATGATCAATTGATCATAAATACTTATCCAGAAGCATTAGTATGATTTGAATATGTCCAAATAATTTTTTTAAAGATAGGTATTCATAGTATTTAACACTTTTTAACAGGAATTCCAAGATCTCAGTTTAAAGGAGAGGGAGAGAGAAGGAGAATGCATTTTGCCTTGTAAAAAAGTTTAACTAATGTGATTTAGGGACTGTTTTTTCTGTGCCCCCAACGAAAAATTAAAATATACAGAAAGTCCACTGAGTTAAAAATATTTAATTTTGTATCAGATAAAAGCACAGCAATCCTAAATCATTATAGTACATGCCCAAATGAAACATAACTAACTCACACAAGATACAAATACAAGGATGAGCAAAATGGTGTGGTTATAGTAGTAAAGTTGTGGAAACAGAAAGTTTGATAATGCATTATGGCATATTCATAAGATAGAATACTGTATAGCCATGAAAATATGATTGAGGTCAAAATTTTTAAATGATGTCCTTCAAAGACGTTAAGAAAATGAAAATGTAAGCTTCAGAGTGATAGAAAATATTTTCAAAACAAATACGTGATAAAAAACTTGTACACAAAATATATCAGTAACTATTACAATTCAATAAGAAAATTAGCATCTCTGTTAAAAGGGGCAAAATAGTTTAACAGATACTTCACCAAAGAAGATATGCAAATGACAAATAAACACCAGTAGATATGGCCAACATCAATAGTTAACTAGGGAAACTCAAATTAAAACCTCAACAATATACAACTACATACATACTAGAATAGACAAATTAGAAAGACTGACAATATTAAGTAATGGCAAGGTTGTGAAGCAACACAAACTCTCATAAACTGCCAGGAGGAATGCAAAAGAGTACAGACACTTTGGAAAACAGTTTGGCAGTTTCTTATAATGTTAAAAATATAATTACTATCAGACCCAATGATCCTGCTCCTGTTTACCCAAAATAAATGAAAACACATGTCTACAAAACAACTTGTACTCCGATGTTCATAGAAGCTTTATTCATAATAGTGAAAAACTGGATATAACCCAAATATCCTACAACTGGTGAATGAAAAGCAAACTAATTGATTTCTGTGACGGAATACTACTCTCAATTAAAAGAAATACTACAGATACATGCAACACCACGGATTAATCTCAAAATCATTACGCAAAGTGAAAGAAGTCAGACACAAAAGACAATATCTTGTATGATTCCAGTTACATGAAATCTTTTTTAAACAAGTAAAATTATAATGACAGAAAGCAGGTCAGTGGTTGCAAGATGCTGGGGTAGGGAGCTGACTGCACAAGAGCACAAGGAAATTTTTGAACGTAACAGAAATCTCTTAAATCATGAGCGTGGTGGTGGTCACATGTCTATATCTATTTGTCAAAACTCATCAAACTGTACATCTAAAATTGGTGAACTTTATTGTATGTAAATTATTCCTCCATAAAAGATGATAAAAATTACAATGCAGGTCTTACAATATATGGCCATGGAAAAGCATTCACAATATATTAATAAAGTAAGTGGATTTATCGATGGTCTGTCAAGAAATGAGTGCCTTTATCAGGTTGCTTAATAGAAGAATTTCATTTGCGGGAACTAATTTATCAAGGTTTTGGAAGAACTGAAAGGACAACTGGTAAACATAATCAAACCAGATAATGGCAACATCTGGAAGTTACTACCACACCTGTGGCTGGAGAGATTAAAAAAAAAGGAGATGCTGTTGTCCGATCTTAGGCGCAGAGGCATCCAGGAGGAGCTGGAATAAAAGCAGGGGTTGCCCTGTGAGAATACCACTAAGAATGGGGCTCTCTAAACGGATTTAGAACCATTGCCAGGGACACTGACCTTTTGACAGAGAAGGATGGCTAGAAATAGCCCAAGTCCCTCCTTTCTCTCCACTGCCCACTAGGGTTTTCCTTTGGCTGAAACTAGCAGAAGCCATTTGGCAAAAGAATCAAAGAAAGAGTTCAGGGGTCAGCAGCCTAGGAAGCACAGCAGAGCAGGGAAAGGATAATTTAGATAAGCACAGAAAAGACTCGGCAAAAACACAGTCACAGATATAGTTATCTCTGGTAGACTTATGGGTAGTTCTTAACTCCTTTCTTATACTTTTTTTTTTTTTTTAGTATATACACTTCTTTCACAATGAATAATGAACAAAGTTATAAAAATTTAATCAAGTAAGTTTGAAGAATTCTCTGTATTTTGATGGAATCAAAAGGATTGCAACAAAGACTCCAAAGTTTTCCATAAATTTTATTTCCTCCTCTTTAAAAATACAAAGAAGAGGAAACTTCTGGATTCAACCTAGACTTGACTCTAGCCAGTGAAGGCATTAAGTCTTCACTTACCCTTGCTTAATTACGTAACATGCACTGCTGTTTTAAAACATTCCAGCAGAGCTTGGCATGGTACTGCCTTCCCCTCTAGCCAGCTGGAAAGACCACCATTCCAGAACAGAGCCAGAAAAAGCTGCAAGCATGACCGGTGGAATCACATGGGAAGTTCACCCTGTGGCCAGATGCCTTTCACATTTTAACCAAAGATGCTAAGCAAAGACGATGAACTGGGAGCCAACCAGACCTCATGAAATATTTTGGGGTGATTTTTGCATAGATCTATGAACAATATCTTCTCAATTTCATGAGCAGTGATAATTGTTCTGAGTATAAAATACACATTAAATGAGCTCACAGTATTGTTTTAAAATCTCAGTGTATGACTCAAAGCTCAACCACAGAAACAGAACCAGTAGGAGATAGATAGACAGATAGATAGATAGATAGATAGATAGATAGATAGATAGATGATAGATAGATAGATAGATACAGAGAGAGAGAGAGAGAGAGAAAGAAAGAGAGATTTATTACAAGGAATTGGTTTACACAGTTGTAGAGACTGGCTAAGCGTTTCCGAGATCAGTAGGCAGGCAGTCAGGAAGGGCAGAGCACAAGTGAGCTGGAACCCTATAGGCATGGGTGGAAGCTGCTGTCACACACAGGCAGGAAGGGGCAGATCCAGCAAAGGGAGAGCAATTGTATACCCAACTACTGTTGGGAATTTCTTTTGCCATGAAAAGTCCAGTCCGTGTTAAGAGATTATCTGATTAGGTCTGGCCTACCAAGGATAATCTCCACAGTTTAAGGTCAACTTGTTAGAGACTTTCATTCCATCTGCAATTTCTCCTCACAGAAGAACCTAGATTCATGTTTGATTGAATAACTGGAAGAAGGAGTGTGTATGCTACAGAATGGCTCATTGCCCTCTCTTTCGTCCCCATAGTTTAGCCTAGCTAAGTTGACACCTCAAAAAACTATCACACTCAGAACCATATATTTAGGAATACATATATACATACATAATATTACTTGTCATTGTTTTAAGAACCAAAATATCTCCCTACTACCAGGCACTATCTGTCTTCTTCCTAATTATAAGTCCCAGCAGTGCATGGTAGCTACTCAATAAATACTGAGGAATGAATGAATGACATTTTCATCTATAGGTCCTGCAACACCAAAATGCATGCTGTGTCCACTAACTTAAAATTAATTTTATTTTGAAAACAAAGTAAAAATTAAACTATACAGATATGGAAAGAAATAGCGGCATAAAAAGCGACATCCTGATCGCCAAGAAGAGTGCTTCAGGCCTTTCCTCGTCATCCCCTTCACTTCTGGTCCATCCCTTAAGCGCACCTGCACTTTCTTCCAGCATAGCTGAAATGGAATACAGACTCCACGTGGGCTGGAGTGTTAGCTCGAGTTTCACAGTCAGATGAATCATTACTGGGCTTCATTGGCTCTCTCTTCATTCCTTTTCATAACAGGAAGTCTTTCCTTACACATGGCATTGGATGTCCCCAAACTTTTCCTTCCTGTAACTTTTATCAAGCTCTTTATAATTGGCCATGTACTTGCATATCTTATGCCCCTCTATAGTTAACTCCTTGTCAACAGTGGCAATTTTGTTCACATAATAGGCCGAGACCCAAGTTTCTGGAACATACTAGAGCTCAATGAATGAGTGATACAATGAACAAAGAATGAACCATGCCCTTGCCTTAAACTCCTGAAGAACCCTAGCTTCTTTAAATTAATAGGTTTCTGAGTAAACCTTTTCCTTCTCACCTCAATCCCCTCAGTAATCCTAAGATAGGGGACAAAAATAAAACTCAATTGTCAGTGGATATGTTGTTGACCAGTAAGAGATCTGCTATTTTGCCAAGGATTATGTATACACCTTGGAATTTTTTAAAAATTTTTAAATTAAAAAGTTCTCATCTTGATGAGCTCTGCAGACTCAGTGTGGAGAAGCGAAGTATTGATTAATGGAGGCATTTAAGTCTGGGAGAACGTGGTTAAATAAATAAACTCCAGGAAAGACTCAATGAGTAGCCTCATATATCAAGGACAATCTCTTGAGAACACACTCCTGGATTACGAGAGGTTTTATGCTTGTCTTCCCTGTCATGCACTCAATTTTCTCTCAGGAGAGCAATTGAAAAAAAAAACACCTCAGAAATATAAAAAACAACCTATAATCTATTTCAGGCTTCTTAGCGAAAAGTACTAGCTAGCAACCTTCATTCTGCTAACAAACTAATGCCAGTATAAAGCCAGGAAGTGACCACATTCAGCACTCAAGTTCACTGCATTTTCCCCTAGAAAGTTTTTGAGACTAACCAGGTGAATATTTTATTAGGAATCCAAAATAAGGTAACTTTTTACAAGTTTGTTATGAAAGCTGGAGTTTCCAAATACTAATTTATAAATAAGCCATATTATGCTAAACGCATTCTTCTGCTCTTTGAGTTTTTGGGTGCCTCACAGACACATAAGAAGTGAAAGGTCCTAAGGTCAGAGGAGGAACATTTTAAGAAATAGACATTTTATTAATTTCACAATTAAAGGATTGTGAAAATGTCTTCTTCTGCTAATTGTCGGCAAAAAGAAACTTGCCTTTATGCTCAGACCCTAAAGCTAAGCTCCTCTAGGCTCCTCTGCCTCCAACCGCAGTGCTGTTCCAGACTTCAGGCTCAGTTGTTGGAGGTGGAACACAGGAAGCACAAAGCTAAAATGACAGAAGAGAGCCGTCTAATATAGTCTCCCGCTCTTTGGAAAGTTGTGGAAAGACCTGAGTTGGCCCTTTATCCTCCATCTAAGAACAATGATTGTGAAGGGGCCCAGTGTAGCACGCAAATAACCCAAAAGAGTAGCTACCGATTCATTCACAACTGATAACAAGGAATGCATTTGTTGTCTGTCACTGGGTAACAAGTAACCACAGCCAGTCAGATCATGCATTTTCTTTACAGTCTACTTGAATCTCACCTCCTCCATGAAGTCTTCTCAGCTTCCAGAAATCCAACATTGTGTTATATGTCATCTTGGATTACTGCTTAATTGTTTTCCCATAGATTTCTCATTCCCCAAAGTTAATTATAGGCTCTTTGAGGATAGGGTATATAGCATTTAATCCTTTTGTGTCTCCCAAAGCCCAGGCAAGATGGTATCTTCTTAGAGTATAGGCTCCAGTACACATACTCAGAAATCAATTTAAAACTGACGGCTTGATTTTACTTAGAATTAGAACCATGTTGAATTTATGAGAAAGATAATAAAAAAAAAAAGTAAGGAGATTTCATGGAGAACTAAATGACCAGCGAAAACGGGTTTGTATGGATATGTTGTTTTACCCACACAATTTATCAGTTCAGATAATGTCAAATGTGGTACGACATGGTACTGAGACCTCCAAAAAACAAAAACAAAACAGTCTCATGGGAATCATTTCCTTTGGCACCTGGAGAAAGAAATAATTTTCAAGGAAGTTTGAGGTTTAGTTTCTAGTTGTTAATTTGTTTTGTGACTTTGTACAAACCCTTCAGTCCTTTGGGTTTTATGCCTCCTGCTATTGAAATGAGAAAGGCTGACCTGGATGACATTACTGTCCCATGCAACTATAAATTCCCAAGCTAAGGATTCCTAACTTCAAGTTCCTCAGTTTGGGAACTTGCACAGTGTGGTACTTGAATAACAACTACGGTGCTTCATGGGAGATGGAACTCAGACCGCTGATGAGGGGTCTGCCCAAACTCCCTGTTCTGTTGGGCATTGTATTTCAAGTGATCACCCACAGAGGCAATGAGATGCTTTTAATTAGCTTCCTGTGCACCCTAAGGACTACACTGAAACTATGAAGGCTTTCTTTCTTTTTCAATGGCCTGGTTTTTTTCTTTCTATCCTAAATATGTTTGCATAGGGAAAATTTTAATATTTAAATGCGCAAGCTTGCCAGATAAAGCCTAAGCATAGCTTTTCCTTAATTTAGAAAATGCAAACAGATAATGAAAAAGTGTTAGGAAATAGGGAAGTTTTTAAAAGGAATGAGAAACAATACAAAATAGGAAAAGATTAGAGGTATTATTTACTAGCCCAAATAAATCTATAACTCCCTGCTTTGAAAAAATTTCCAGAGAGATCCTTGTGCCCTTGTTCTCTGCCTTTTTCCAGTCTTGGAAAAGTTCATCTGACATCAGATGGTGCTATAACGTGTCACAATTTGACTGATAAGTGCCTGTGTCAAACAGAAAGCTCTTCAACCGTCGCTTGGAATTGAGAACTTTGGGAGGAAAGTCTTTATTTAGAGATAACCAAATAAGTCTAGAGAAGGCATGTGGAGCAGTCAATCCTTAAATTTGAAGTGAAACAGCAAGAAGCATTTTATTATGCCTGTTCACTTTTAAACCCCTGAAGGGAGATTAGCAACAAAGTAAATACACATCAAAAAAATCTTTACAATCTAGAAGGCGATTGTTACAGGGGACAAGTTCTTAAAGTTTCAGTGTGACATAAAGTAGCTTTGAAGTTGCCTCTGGGTGGCATCAGGTAGCTTTTGGCATAAAACGCCGAGCAGGACTTGCAGGGCAGCCTGCTCCTGGCCAAAAAGAAAGGAGCATCTTCTGTTGGGAAAACAAACGCTTGATAAGTAGAATGTTGAGTTGGTACTGTTGACGGCCTCAAGCTTTATCTATTTATAAATAAGAGGCTATTTTAGAGCAAGTCATACATGAGGTAGTTGCAGGGAAGCAGGGTGGAGATGGAAAAGGATAATCTCCCTGAACATCTGTCATGATTACACATAAAACCTTACTACAAAGTCAAATGCGATCTCTTTGGTCCTTTGGACTGTTAAGCCTCAGCTATGTAAATGAGTGCTTGCAGTCACAGCTATCTGTTTGATCTGTTTTTATGATGCCTGTCACTATAGACCCAGGCAATTGAGGGAGGTATAACAAACATAATCAACAGGTCAATGGAGAAGATGCATTTGACCATCTCAGTCAGAGAACAAGGCGCACGTTATCATACACTCTCTGGTTATTTTCCGAAAGGAGTCAGGCAGGGAAGTAAACAGGCTCGCCATTATAGCAGCTGCCAATTTACTATGGCTTTCTCAATTGGTGAAGCCGCAGGCCACCGTCACTCCGAATCTTGTCAGCAAAGATGGCAGTGGCGGAACAGCAGCAGCAGCCTTCCCCTTCCCGCCACGGGAAAGCAGGGAAAGCAGTTCTCCCACAGAGCCGGCACATTTGGTGCTAACTCAGACCCCAGCACGGCTCCTCCAGGCTTGGCTGCCTGGTGCACAGTAAGGGCCTTTTGTAATTTATTTAGATGCATATTGACCTGATTTTCTTGGCACTGTCATGTGAGAGTATGTTCTTCTGGAGGATTTGAGGAATAGGGGTGGGGGTGCCCAGCACACTGTCTTGCTTCATCCTCTCTGTTCAATTAACTGATGCAGAGCAGCTGGGCATCCCACCTCTCTCTATCAGCGTCACTACCTATACCGAAGACAGTGTTTTCAAGCCTTCAATTTGTATCAGAACTTTATGACATAAGGCAACATAAAATGGAAACTGGCTGTCATTTATCATCCTTTACACATAAAAACCAAGGAATGATTTTATTTTTCTTAAAGCATTTGCTAGCCAAGTTTTTCAAAACAACAAATGTCCCTGATTTCAAAATAATTCTCCAGAATCAGAAATCCACAGACATTTGAAATGAAACAACACTGAGAT
The DNA here is from genome assembly GCF_041296265.1 of Equus caballus. Classification (NCBI taxonomy): domain Eukaryota; kingdom Metazoa; phylum Chordata; class Mammalia; order Perissodactyla; family Equidae; genus Equus; species Equus caballus. Next base: position 86,265,369 of record NC_091691.1, read on the forward strand.
TCTTTTCTCAGACAAAGACATCCTTATAACAACGAGTTTTAAATGGGCATCACCTCCACACCTGTAAACAGACATCCTTTTAAGGAGCATGACAGAGTCTGCCATTGTTTCAGTTAGTACATCACCCTTTCCTAATCCACTGAAAAACATTTAACAAATTATCTTTTAAAAGGAGATACTTGCCTTATGATTTGTGTTCTTTCATTACATTATGCCACAGCTTATAACTTATAGGCAGTGTTAAAATTCAACTCTCTTTCTCACTTTGTATTCTTATATATTCAAAATCATGGTCATTTATATTTAAAGTATGGCAATTATTTTAGTATGTTACAAACTGCCGATGTCTATCTTTTCATAATACCTTTGGACTAAGACATGAAGGAAAGACACACGTTGTCAGATTTGTGGTTGCCACCAAAATAGGATGAATAGTTGCAATACTGTGATTCAGTGATAATAGAGTTGGAAGGGACCACAGAGCTCAGTTCCTACTCAATTGTTTCATTTCTCCCAAGAGACACAGAAAAAATTTTAAATAAACTGACCAAAACTGCACAATTAGCCTTCTGAATTTGACTAGTATTTTCCATCATACCATGGTGCATGGCAGAGCCAGAACTAAATGCATATGTTGCATTAACTCCTAACTGGACATTTTCAGTCTTGGCTCATTACCTCACCTTCATCTCCATTGTTGCCCTCAAACACCATGTTCTGTTTTGATTTTCTTTATCAGTCTTAGGATGGAAAATTGTGTTACATATTTTCCATCTTCCCACTGGAACAGAAGGGCTGTGGTGGCAAGAATCATGCCTTCCTTGTTCTCTGCTATAGCCCCTCTGATGAGAAGAATACCTAGCACATAACAGGCACTCAATAAACACTTGAAAAATTGATTAAGCAATTCACAGTTGAGATTTTAGAAGGCTGACTTGTGCTTCATTGGCACCAGAAATCACACAGCAGTCCCTTATGAGGGAGACCAGATTCCCTTAATTCCATCGCCATGCGGTCTTCAAAGTCTGGCATTTTGTCCACACCAACCTAAATCCAAACTGCAACCAAATTTCTGCCCGCGCCGCTCCACTGAAACTGTGCACTCACAGGTTTCCCAAACATTCGAATTTTAATACTCAGAGGCCTCTTCTCTTCCTTGCTGTCTTTTGCTCTCTCTCACAGAATTTGCCATGTCGGAACTGTTCGGTGCCTTGGCCCCTCTCCTTTCTAACTAACTTGTGCTTTGGTTTTCCTGACACAAGGCCAGTTCTCTTCTCCTTTTGACTTTGACCATCAAAGTTGCCACCGATTTTCACTGCTTCACTCTCCCCTCTGTGCGCATAACTCCCATCTCAGTTTCCAGCCCTATCTTCTGTAAGATCTAGAGCCTTATTACTGAGCTTCTGCAAGATATTTCTTCTCACATGTATGGCCGTCATCTCAAACTCACTGTGTCTAAAGTTTCCTATCACTGACATTTATTTTTATGGAAATACATCTTTTCCTCCTAACCAGACTAAAGGAAGAGTGCATTATACCTTTTTGGATTCCTATGTTAAAAAGTAAGCCCAGTGCCTTGGGCTAAGTGCTTAGTAAATATCTGTGCTTGACAAATACCAAGTATGGTGATTGTTATGGTAGAATTGTGTCCCCCCAAAAAGAGATACTTAAGCCCTGAAGCCCAGGACCTCAAAATGTGACCTTATTTGCAAATAGTGTTGTTGCATATATAATTAGTTAAGATGAGGTCAACCTGAAGTAAGATGGGTCCTTAATCCAATATGACTGGTGTTCTTATAAGAAGAGGAGAGAGACACACAGGGTAGAAGAACAGCAGTGACAGTGAAGGCGGAGATTGGACTGATGCATCTCCAAGCCAAGGAATGCCAGGGATGGCCAGCGAATACCAGAAGCTAGATGAGAAAAGGAAGGATCCTTCTCTACATGTTTCAGGGGGAATATGGCCCTTGATTTTGGATTTGTAGCCCCAGAACTATAAGAGAATAAAATTCTGTTGTTTTAAACCACCCAGTTTGTGGCACTTTGTATGGCAGCTCTAGGAAACTAATGCATGATTCAGAGGAAAACTTTGGGATCAGACAAATCTGAAGTCAGTCCTAACTCTACCATTTAATTACGTGAGCTTGAAAAACTTATTCAGTACTCTTGTGTCTCAGTTTTCTTATCTGTATAATGAGGATAATACCCTTTCACAGGATTTTTGTAAGAGTTACACTTATAACGTATAGTACAAAGTTAAACAGAGCCTAGCACATAGTGTGTGCTCGAAATTAATCTTATTTGCCCTTTGCATTTTTAAATGAGCCTTTTGTTTATAGAAAATAGTGTATTGATTCAACAAGCATTTATCGAATGTCTTCTTGGATTAGGCACTGCTCTAGGCATTTGGGATACAGAAGTAATGAAACAGAAAGATACTTCTTCTGGGAGCTTACCTATGGATAACAAACCTATTTTTTTCTCTTAATGGATGGATAAATAAACTAAAACTGTCATTACATTTTGACCTAAATTCTGCTTTGAAGAATTATTACGATAAGAAAGAAATGAGTGTATTTGGCTGTTTACAGTAGATCCCTTTCAAGGTATCAAAATGCTACGAGCCATCATTATGTAATACCTTGCTGCCACGGCATAAAGCAAAATAAACCAAGATTATCTTTTCTTTTAAGAAGTAAAGGGAAGAAAAACAATTTTTATTACCTTTCTTAACTGTAATTCCACATTTTAATGAGATTCTATAAGAAATCAATTAAATTTAGTTTATGCAAACAAATGTAAAAGTTTAAACAGTCATATATATGATACTTTCAAGTAAATCATTGAAAAGGAAGAAATATTACCCTCAATGAATTTTTCAATTTTAAAAAGAAAATCTCTCATGCAGTTATGGTCATTTTTATCATTTTCTAAAATGTATTTAATGGCATTAGAGTAATGAAAAACATTTTAAGTAAGTGCTGTTGAAAGTGAAAACAAAACAATGATAAAAAAGTTTTTCAGCTTTGGACTATTAAGAAGGAACAGAGAGGAGAGCGACATATTTTTTAATCTCGAAGACAAGGAATTACTCCATAGATATTTGATATGACACATTTATCAACAGGAAGGATGTCAGAGAATGTAAGTATCTGGTCTGAGTATCCTAGGAAGACACTCCCTTGTGGAATCCTTGTGTGGATTCTCTCCCTTGTCTCACATCTCTGTGGCTCTGCCTACGTCTCTAGGGTTTCACTGTCTGATATAGCAGTGTAGCCACGCCCCTCACATGACTACTGAGGACTTGAAATGTGACTCATGCAGATTGAGATGTGCTATGAGGGCAAAATGCACAATAAATTTTGAAGACTTAGTATGAAAAAGGGAATGAACAATATATGAATTATATTTTATATTGATGAAATTTGAAATGATAATACTTGGGTTATATCGGGTTAAATAAAATTATTATAAAAATAAAATTTATCTGTTTTCTTACTTTTTTAATGTATCTACTAGAAAATGTAAACTTCCACATATGGTTTGCATCTGTGGCTCATGTTATATTTCTGTTGGACGGAGCTGCTCATGTTACCAAAGTCACAGTTGTGGAGATGGGCAAGGGCTTATTGTAGTAAAGATCGGGAATTGAGTGATTAATTAATCTCTACCACTAGCAGATTGATCTATGCATTCCTGTGTATCAGCTTTATTCAAACTATGAACCAACTATGGGCCAACTTCTGCCACATAACAGGACACGTGGCAACACATTTCCATTCTGACATTTTGTTAAACTGGCCATGTTAATATGCCCTCACTAGTCCCAGGAAAGATCTCTGATTGGCCTGGTCAAGTCAGGTGCCCAGCACGAGACCAGTCAACTGCAGCCAAGTGAGTGGAATCAGTAAGAAAATGCAGCTTTCATGATGGCCAAAGGGTTGGAGTAAGGGAGGAGAAGTTCCCATAAGAAAGATGATGATGCTTCCAGAAGTAAAGGTACTAGCAAACAATTTAATAGATATCCACTATACTATGAATGTGTTGATAATATTGTAGAGAAATCCTTGCATTGCATTTCTATTTGTGAGAAGCGCATATTGCTGCTTTGGCCCAATATCTCTTCCTTTCCAGAACAAGGTTGTTCTATTTGGAATATTATCCTATTCTAAGTTGTTCTAATGATGACATCAGTCTCAGTGAACACTATCCCCCATCCCCACCCACTAGACAATAGGGAAGTGCATTTGACTGAGATCTAGTCAAGTATAGTGCCACAATTCCCTGGAAACAACTATTGTTCCAAAGGTGAGCACACAATTATAGGAAGATCCTTACATTCCTTCTAGAAGTCAATTACAGAACTGGAAGGTAAAGGTTTTCTTTCCACTGCAATTGACAAAAGAAAAGAATGTGAATCTGGGACTATTAAGGGATATCTTCCCTGTATGCACAAAGGAGGACCATCTTTAATAGGATAGAACAAAGACAATGCACAGAGGGAAGTGAAGCTAATAGAGAGGGAGAGAAAAGGAAAAAAAAAGAAAGAGAAGAAGAACACTGTGTAAGACCTGGGACCTAGCCATGCCTGAAGTCTAAGCAATCTTGGACTTCCCAGTTCTAGGAACCAGTACTTTCCCTATTTCGCTTGTACTTTGAGTCTGGATTTGATCTTTTGCATCAGAAAGAGTCTATTCTGGTTATCTTAATGATCAAATCAATTAAACCTTTTTCTTTTAATCTGAATTTCAGTGCTAAACTATCCTGAAAATGACAAAAAGCTTAAAATAAACCAAGAGTCATGAAATATAAACAAATTCCATATACAGAAAGCAAACTTAAGCATGGCATTCCTTTCCTTGAGATAAACAAGTTGCATATAGTCCCATGTGCCTCATCTGTGGCATGTTCAAATATCTATCACAGCACTCTAAAATCTGATGGGATTTATCTATTTATTGCTCTGTCTCCACTCCTGGACTTTAAGCCTCTTGAGGGCAAGACAAACTCTATTTATGTATGTATGATGACTGCCTAGCATGGTGCTAGGCAATGAATACTTATAGAAGGTGAGTAGACAGGAATTAAAATGGAGAGAGAAAAGATAATTGCACCTATTTGAATTATGCTTTCACAGGTTTAGACAATTTTTTGTCGTCTTTTTGTTTTGTTTCTACCATAACATACCAGGAGAGTGATAGTCTGCTTCTAATGAAAGAATAATGTAATGATCATCATCATTATACTACCTAATGTTTTCTGTATCCCAGGCACTCTGCTAATTGTTTATATCTTTTCTGCTTAGGATGCTAAGTTTGGCACTAAGAAGATGAAAATGCTTTAAAATACTTTATATTATACATTTATGGTACTTTCTAGTTTGCACAATACTTCCACATATATCTTCTTGCTTGCAATTCTTTGCAACCCAGTGAGGTAGATGGGAAAATATCAATATCTCATAATTCATATAAAAAAGTCTCAAGAAGTTAAAACTCTTTTCTTAAATAGCAATATTAGTAAATTAGAATAAGAATCCAGGTCTCATGATTCCACACCAGCACTTGTTCCACTATAGAAAGAGCATCTAACATCATTACAAATTAACCTAAACGAGTCAAACACCTGGAGAATCCTTGAATCATACTAGTAATGGTTTCATCGGTGCCCCTTACTTCCCATTTCCCAGGCATTTTCAAGCTTAATTTCTGCATTAAAATTTTCCTTCTCCAACTCCCTCCCTTCCTCTTTCTCTTTATAAATCCACTTACCAGAATGAAACCAAGTGCTGCAATTGTAACTACTGGAAGGTTTTGCTTGCAAGTAGGAAACTACAGACCTTTCTCTAAAAGTAATGCCTGCCTCTTCTAAATAAAAGACAATGAACCATGACAGCAAAACTCCCTTCCCCGTAATTCAAAGACAGCTTTTCCTTGATATTCCTGCTAGGGAGGTGAGTTCTGATTGCAACGCACAATGCCCAGGTTCACTTTAGCCTCGATACACTGAGTAAGAGCAGCCACAGTATAAGAGGGACAGATTTTGCCAGCACATTACTCCCTCATATAATTCCTTAGATTAGGTACATTTTTAGCTACATGGTGGGTGCACCATAAAATCTCATATACATGCACATCATACACACACACACGCAAACACACAGTTAGATAAATAGAAGAACAGAATATGTCATTTGCACAGTTAGTTTTATGTTGAAGCTGGAATTCGGTAAAACAATGGGTGAACAGATTGCATTTTTTTAATGATTTTTTTCATTTTCTAATAATAATTTTTAGAGTCTTTATATAGCTGCCATGAATTACCAGTGCAAATATTTCGTTTAGGGCAGAAATAATGAGAGGTGGCACTTGAAGAGCACTACTATAATTTCAGAAGAGCTATATTCATTTTTCTCTCAAAAGATGTAAGAGAGTATGGGGCTGGCCCCGTGGCCGAGTGGTTAAGTCTGTGCGCTCTGCTGCAGGCGGCCCAGTGTTTCGTTGGTTCAAATCCTGGGCACGGACATGGCACTGCTCATCAAACCATGCTGAGGCAGCATCCCACATGCTACAACTAGAAGGACCCACAACGAAGAATATACAACTATGTACTGGGGGGCTTTGGGGAGAAAAAGGAAAAAATAAAATCTTAAAAAAAAAAAAAAAAAAAAAAGATGTAAGAGAGTAGGAATCCCATTTTAGCCTGCCAGGAAAAGAAAGCTTAAGAGTAAATTCTGGGAAAACTAACTTTTTTATCCTTCTATAAGGAACATTCAGGCTGTTACTGCCTTCAGTCAGGGAATATTACTTGAGTCCTACTATGTGCCAAGCACTGTACCTGGAGCTAGAATTATCCTGGGGAATACAACACATCTCCCTGCCTCCTGGAATATTATTTAGCTATTCAACCAACAAATATTTATTGAGCATCTTATGCATTCCAGGTACTACAGGCCAAAAGATAGCTAAAATCCACATCTTCAAGGAACAGACACCCCTTTGGGGAAAAGAGAAAATAAGTAAATTTAAAAATAGAATGTTTAGATTCAGAAACTGATAAGAGTTTGAAGAAAATAAGAAATTCAGAGTGCTGTTGGGAGGAAATTATATTTTAGATAAAGTGATCAGCAGAAACCCCTTAATGGGAAGGACTTAATCAGGTCACCTGCAGATCTGGAAGAGCGCTGGAGGCAGAGGCCACTGTGCAGAGAGAATGTCTGGCTGAAGCATATTGAGCAAGGGGAATAGCAGTAGGGGATAAGGTTGAAGAACTGGGCAGGGGTTGAGGAGGCAGTGGAACTAATGAGAACTTTGGAGTTTATTCTAAGTATGATACAAGACCATTTGGGTACTACAGGAAAAATGGCGTGCTTGAAAATGCGCACTCTAGGCCTGTGTGAAGAATAATCTATAGGTTAGGGAAGTAGAAGCAGAAGGAGAGCTTTGAAGTTCTGCAGTGATCTAAGAGAGAGATAACAGTGGTTTTGATTAGACTGGTAGTGACAGAGACAGTGAGCATAATACTAATACAAATACCATAATAGTGTCATGCAGTCTTCTACTGGATTTACGTTTACTAATTTATTTGGACTCTCATATTCAATATTTAAACCATTCTATAACAACCCTGTGAGACAGGTACTATAATTATACCCACTTTACAGCTATGGAGAAGAAAGTAGAGTGAATTTAAGTAGCTTACTCACAGCTACACAGATAATAAATGATTGGGGGGATATGAAAGTTTAGCCAACTGAAAAGTTAGAGGGACTAGCCCACACATAAGACAACTTTCACTTCTGATGCCCACTGCAAGTTCAGGGCTCCCTAAGACCACCTTGTGGTTCCACAATTCACTAGAAGGACTCACAGAACTCATTGAAGGCTGTTATGCTCACGGTCATGGTTTATTAGAAGGAAGGGACACAGATCAAATCAGCCAAGGGGAAATGCATATAAGGTAAAGTCCAAGAAAATACCAAACATGAAGCTACCAGGTGTCATCTCCTGAGGAGTCAAGACAGCGTTAGTATGTCAGCATCCATGTGTGAAAATGCACACAGAGTATTGCCAACCGGAGAAGCTCACTCGAGCCTCAGTGGTTAGAGTTTCATTGGGGCTTCATCATGTAGGCATGACTGATTGTGCGAGTGTCCCATCTCAGTCCTTTGCCTCTCCGGAGTCTACTGATACTACATGACCCAAACTTACCCCCAGATCACATTGTTGATCCTTCTAGTGTGGCCAGGCCCCACCCTAAATTATATTGTTAGAACATCCTGATACAAGGTTCACAGGCACTCAAAGACACTCCTATCAGGCAAGACATACCAAGGGCTTAGAGATTACCTCCCAGAAGTTGATGGCAAAGGCCAGACCTGTCTTTGGGCAAAGTTAGATTCTTTACTGCGCAGCAGAAGACGTTGGATAAGAGGGAAACAGAGTTCTTTCTCAGCCATGTTAAACTTGAGACACCCATTTGATATCAGAACAAAGATTGTGAGTAAGTTATATAAAATATCTAGGGTTCAAATATGAGAAGACTGGACTAGAAATTACAATTTTGAAGACTACAGACTGTAAATGGTATTTAAATGCCATGGGATCGTATAAAATAAACTAAAAAGAAATTTTAGGAAGTGAAGAGAAATAAGGATTGAGCCTTGAAGGATAGCCACATATAAGGGTCAGGAAAAGGAAGAAGAGCTAATAAAGGAGATTGAGAAGGAATGGGCACTGATACAGGAGAAAAATGAGGAAAATATGGAGACGGTATGTCAAAAAATGAGAATTATATAGGAAAATGAGCCCATATTTTGGAAATGCATACTGAAGTATTTATAGATAAAGTAACAAAATGTTTGTAACTTTCAAGTTCCACTTGAAAGTTCCATAAAAATTAAAAGATAAAAATATATTTATAAACATAAAGGAAACACAGCAAAATGTGTTAAAAATTGTTAAATCTAGGTGAAAAGCACATGGAGAGTTCATTGTGTTATTCCTTCAAATTTTTCTGTGTTTGACATTTTTTGGTAATAAAATGTCAGATGTGAGAAGAGAAGTTACCGATGACCAGTGTCAAAATGTTCCTGAGAAATCCAGAAGCTGGGGGCAGATAAGAGACTTGGAATTTGGAATTTGGACTTTTGGATTTGGTAAAGGTAAGAGAGAAAATCCTGACTGGAGTGATTTGAAGAGAGAATGGAAGATGAGGAACACGCAAGGAAATTTTCTCTAAAGAAGAGCTAAGAAATTGGGCAAGGGATCCAATAATGGAGCAAGGATAATAGACGGGTGGAAATTGGGTGGGGATTTGAGGATTCAAGGCTTCAAAGAAGCTGTTATTTGAGCTATGTTTGCAAGGATTAGGTTTTTACCAAAGTGAGAAAAAGGGAGAGGAATTCAGGCATGTTCAAAGGCATTAAGGTGTGAGAGAGGTGTGATACTACATTTAGTTTGAGTATCTATAGTTTGGCTAGGACTGAAGCTGGAAAGATCGGTAAAGTTTACCTCACAAAACAGCCACAGTTCCTCCAAGAAGGGTCTGAAGTTCCCTAAATTGAGAATACCCTCGGGCACCGGTTAAAATGCAGATTTACAGATTCCACCCAAGACCTGTTGAATCCTAAGCCCTGGTGGGGGGCCTCGGCTGAGCACTGGAAAGGAGGACTTGTGTGTGAGGGAGTGTGTGTCCATCTTCTCCCAGCATCACATGTCCTTTCGTCTCTGCCATCTCTACAGAGAGCTTTAGCCTGTATTTTTTCCCCATCCCCCTTAGCTGCTGTCTCACAGCTTCTGCTCCCCAGAACTTTGGTTTGCTTGTGGCTTTGTCTTGCTTGGTATTGACTCCAACTAAGACCTTTCAGCACAAACATCCACCACCAACAGACATCTGCATGCAGATAGCTCTATATCCTTTAGTTCCTATTACAGAGGAAGAAACGGATGGGGAAAGAGTAAGAAAAGAGGGAGAAGGAGAGACCGATTGCTGCTTAGAATGGACCACAAGTCCACTCCAGCTTCAATAAGCAGCGACTGGGGCGTGTCACGTGTGCATAGGGGCAGGTTCTCTACAGCAGTGCTACTCAAAATGCCAATCCATAATGAGAAAAGGAGCTTATGCCAAAATGTAAATCGATGGCCTGCTTCCTTCATCAATAAAGTCTTGCTATGGAAAAACAAAAAAGAGTCAGATGAACTAAACAGAGTGCTTCATAACACAGTTAATTTACACTCTGCTACAAGTTCTTTATCTTATTGAGGACTGGTAACAAACAGCTCAAAGACCAGTAGCCAATCCATGGACCACACTTGGAGGAACATGGCTCTGAAAAGAGCTGTAGATAAAATAGGCATTTAAAATAATACGAAAGGCAATACATGTTAATATAAGTGGTCAAAAGTTAGCAAAAATGTCCATCTAGCAAACCCATGAGAAAAGCATTCTGATGAAAATGCCAAAGTGTAAGACAGGGCTCATCCCTAAGCATCAGCCCATATTTCTGAGGATAATGAGAAATTAGCTTAAGGTTTAATTCACCACTGAAAATAACTCGGACTAGTAGCAGGTAAGATGTATGCTTTTATAAAGAAGGGAGAGTGAACCCCAGCAGCACTAGAGGTATGCCTTTATAGCTTACTTTTATTTCTCTCCACCAGGTACTGACCTGGGAAGCATAAAAGTCAGAGAATATTTTTTTAAACTCTCTTCAAGGCTGTTAGGAAGTATAAAATACACACCTTGAGCAAAATAAATGTATGCAACTCAAGAAGGTAATAAATCACTTGTAGCTTTATTGTTGTCAGTCTTTGGTTCTTGAAGGGCAAACTGTACTTGGTTCTTGACTTGTTCTTTGCTTCACTGATCAGCAACTTTTCTTAGAAGTTACAAAGTTTTAACTGTTGACAACTCTGGGATTTTTTTTAAAAAGTCACATAATGTTTTTTAAATATTATTTCATGGCTACATTGGCCTGCAATTCAATTCTACCAACTTCAGTTGAATTATGTGCCAGGAACTGCTTCCTCTTTGCTCTGGAGGGAATGCAGAAAGAAATAAAATGTCATCAAGGAGCTCATACAACCCCTTGTAGGGAGAGACCAATGTGTGTACACATAACTAGAAATTAAGGTAGGCTGCAATTAGTGCTATAATTGGGCAAGAAAAGGGAGTGATTAATTCTGACTACGGGAGTACAAGAAGACTGAATAGAAAAATTGGTCTTTGAAGGATAAGTAGAATTTCAAGTGGCAAGGGAGAGGGAAATACAGAACATCCCAGGCAGAGGAAATAACTGAACTCAGTCTTGAAAGAATGTGGCTCATTCAGGAAACTTCAAGTACTTTTCTAACAGTAATCCATAAGATGTGTTGGGGGAAGGGTGGACAAAGTGAATAGGAGCATACAGGCTTACAGAGGTGAGCTGTGCTCAGGGAATTGTGAACAGTCCACGGTTGCAAGATCACAGACGTTGTGTAGAAGAGTGGTGGACTCTGAGGCTGGGATGTCTCTTAGGGCTGCATTATGAAAGGCTCTGAATGTCATGCTGAGGAATTTAGAGCAAGGAAGAAATGGTGCAAGATTTATGGCACTGTAAAACAGCCTTTGTGATAGATTATAATATTTGAAGTTTTTCATTCCCTCCTTCTCTTATAGTGATTTTCCCTGTTCGACTGCCTTTGGCCATAGTCCTGTGATTTCCTTTGAGTAACGGAGTGGAATGTGAGCAGATATGCCCCACGTCACCCTTAGTGGAAACATTGAGAGGTGCTGAAGGTTTCTGCCAGACTATTTGCTCCTGTACCTCTGCCGTGGAGGGTCTGCTTCTTTACTCTGAATCTTAGAACGGATGGAATCATGGAACAGAACTCAACTTCTATAACCACAGACTGAGTAAGACCCATACTAGCTGACTGGGAGCCACCAACATATGCAAGCAAAAAACAAGTATCTGCTACTAAAATCCACTGAAATGTCAACATTTTTGTTAGACAGTATAATGTAGTGAAGGGTGACTAATTCACTCTTTTAAAATTATAAGGCGAAGACAGCTTTATTGTAGAAAATTTTAAAGAAAAATAAAATTACCCCTAGAGATAATCACATTTTGAGCATAGCTTGCACTAAATATCAATCCAGTCAAGTCATAGATCCAAACAGGAAAAGTAAAGCAATGAAGTTTCTAGAAGCAAACGTAGGAAAATATCTTCATGACCTTGGAATAGCCAAAGATTTCTTAAATAGGCCACGGAAAGTGCTAAAGTAAAAGACTGTGAAATTGGACTACACTAAAACAAAAGATGCCTATTAACTAAAGACACCATCAAGAATGAAAAAGCAAGCCACAGAATGGAGGAAGACAAGTCCAAACCCTATTTCCACCAAGGGCTCATACTCACAATAAGAATAAGGCAAACACACCAGAGAAAAAATGGTCAAAACACTTGAAATGGCCCTTCAACCAATAGTACTTGATTTCCTGATCTGATGCTGGCTACACTGGTGTATTAACTTTGTGAAAATTAATGGAGTTGTATGCTTATTATGATTTGGGTCTGTGTGTGTACAGTGTGTTATATATATAGTTATACCATAATACTAATATACATTAAAAATGATAGTTTCCAAATTCTTATGTTTAGATTTAACTTAAAGTCATCATAAGCAAATTAAAAGAGGCAAGATCCTTTGAACATATTAATGGAAGTTTCTTCAAGAACTTTTTTAGCACACAGCACACTCGGCTACAAACTATTATCGACTTCTGCAAAACTTCCTAACTGGCAACATAATATTGGTTGTCAGAAATCATGATATCTTACCCAGATGATTTTAATGAATACAACTTTTGGATATCTATCAGGCTTAAAAATCCTATTATATTATGACTAAGACTAATCCTGAACAATTCTTCCATCAGATGCTAACAAATATGAAAGATAAATTTCCTTTTCATTTGCCTCATTCTTCCATTAAGTATCATAGAAATCACCTCTCAATCAATACATCTGATCTTTTCAAATTAAATCATCTTCTTCTAGAGAAGCAAATAAAAGATGTTTTGAATAGGCAGAACAATTTGGTTTATTTTACATTTTTGTAATAAATTCTACTTGAATGCAATTCCTTTACCAATTAAATTATGTTACAAGTTGTTGCTAGTTGTTATTCTTTTTAAAAAAAAATCAAAACTAAAATTCAAAGTGATATTCCAAGCTTTTATGACTTAATAGTTTAAAACTAAAAAACTTTTCATAAAATAAAAAATCTTTTTGATATATTCAGGCTGTTACAAATTAATTCTTGTGATTTTTCACTCATTCGTTACTATCCTCTTTCACATCACTGGAGATATAAAGTAGGTAATAATCATAGAATGATTCGTTCACTCAAAAAATATTTACTCAGTGCCCACTCTGTGCCAGCCCTGGTCTCAGAGTTGGGAGACTAGAGGTCAACAGAGAGACAAGGTCCCTTTTCTAAGAGCTTACCTTTTACAGGAGGGAAATAATTAGGAAAGGTGGAAAGAAGGAAACCAGATGTGTGAGGGAGGGCCTGAGAGGGGCTGACTTAGATTGCACGGGCAGAGCAGGTCTACTGAGAAACTTGCATCTGAAACACAGAAGCAGCTGTGTGAATTTGCTAGGGCTGCCATAGCAAAGTCCCACAAACTGAGTAGCCTAAACGACAAAAGGCCAGAAATGGGAGGTGGAGGTGTTGGTGTTCCTTCTGAGCGTTGTAGGGGAGAACCTGTTCCAGGACTCTCTCCGGGCTTCTAGTGGTTTGCTGACAATCTTTGGCTTTCCTTGGCTAGTAGAGGCATCACCCAGATCTCTGCCCTCATCTACACAAGCTGTTCGTCCTCCCTGTGTGTATGCCTGTCTCTGTGTCCAGATTTTGCCTGCCAATGCCTTGATCTTGGATTTCCAGCCTCCAGAATGGTGAGACATAAATTTATGTTGTTTCAGTCTCCCAGTGGTGGCATTTTGTTACAGCAGCCCTAGCAAACTAATACATGAAGCAAAATCTTATGTTACACAAAAATTTGCCTTTTTAACTCCTAGTTTAGGGATCTCTAATGAAAACTTTACATATATTATAATCTCAGAAATGTATAAAAGTTACTATCTAGAAGCAATGTCTCTGAAGCACAAATAAAAAATTCTTTTGAAGAAATAGCCTCTGAAATTTGGGTTCTTGAATCAATAAATATTTGTCATTGCATTGATGGTAAGATCATCTGTTATCTTTTCAACTTTCATTCAGATATTTTGATATCAATGTAGACATGTTCCATCTGCAGATTTTATAATTAGAGTAAGTGGAATCATTAGATTTCACATATTTGCCAATAACAATATGATTATTGAATAAAGTTGTTATTCTTTATCTAAGACTTTTTATACTAAACTGGAATATCCCATTGAGCACATAAAAGCCATGGGCAATTTTTAATCCCTTGTTGCCGAAATAGCAGTAAAAGAAGCCACCACCATCAGCTGTCAATGAAAAAGCCAAATTTTATTCCTTGTCTCTGAAACCAGAATCTACATATCTCTCCAGAAAATTTATGAACATGATTGAATTAGGAGTTTATTACATGCTATTTTCTTTGGAGATGACCACATCCAGAACGCAAGGTAGAATTGTGATGACCCTTTAGCCTGTAACCAGGAGATTCTGTATCTGATCCATTAATAACAAAGTGATTGTTCTTTCCCAGCAAGCTACTTGATGCCCTGAGTCAGCCAAGGTGGAGATTTCCCTCAGAGACTGCCCCTTGGGCACTCCAAAGCCAGGTGAAAAACTGACAGCAGCAAAAAAAGCTCCAGAGAGCTTCTCTTTTAAAGTGCTGGATCAATATGTCTGTCATTTGCCTTCTTCTAAAAAATGAAAGCTCATGGATCTTGGATAGCATAATTACCCTCTTACACCATTTCACTGCCCTAAAGTGGCCACTACTTAATCGCCTTTGAGTTGGAACATCAGTATCCGTGAACGGAAGGAATAGATCTTTCTTAATTTCTGACTAAAATTCTTTTGTCTTTTTCTGCTCTTTGTGACAAAAGCTATAGAGTTCTTCTGAGATGAATAACAGAAGACAGTGCAACAAATTAGTACAAATGAAGTCATTCCTGAGTGACTCCATCTGCTTCAGAAATAAGGCTCGGACAATAATGTGGCCAAGATCCAGATAATTAGGCTTGACTCCAAACGAAGGCACACAGGTAACTTATAGCTTCATTAATTCTCTTCAAGAAGGCAGACATCCAAAAACTAACCTTAACAGAGGCAGCATATGATCCATTGACAATCTGTTTGATATTAAAAAATGAACTTTGTTTTTGCAACGTTGCATGAACAGTAGGCAAATAACATATGCAACTCAAAATACCTTGGATCAATGCATGGTTTTGCATCCTAGAAGCCAGTCTCAAAATTTAGAAAACAAAGACCTCAATTTTTGTTTACAGAATTTAATCAAAAGGCATTAATAATCTAGCAACTAAGAAAGGCACATAAGGTGTTTGCAAGTATCTTTTCTCCATAATCAACAGGAAGATTATTAACTAATAACAAATGTTATTCATCTTCATAATGGCTAAATGACAGCCTGCTTAAAAATAACAAATGACTACTTCTCATTGACTATTACAGGGTGAGCATGACCTTCACATATTTTAAGCAAACAAGTCCTCTTTTCAAAGACTTCAGGAGTCCTTTAATTGATAATGATGAGATGTTTTATCTTTACCAAGGGACGCTAAACATTTTAAGATGCTATTTAAATTGAGATAATTTTATACAGCCCCTTGAGTTAGAAGGGACCCTCAAGGTCTCACATGGATTTTTTTTCATAAGCAAGATATTAATGAACCACAAATGCAATTAGTAAGCTGTATATAGAAATTCTATATAGAAATGTTTCTTCTTTCTTCTTCCTGGTTTTTCTATTATGGAACAGTTGAGTTTCAATTCACAGGCCAAAAAAATAAGCAGAGCATTTGAAAACTGAATTTTTAAAGATTATTTTTATTTCCTTTGAAGTACAAGCATTATACATCTCTAGTTACTGAAGATATCAGGGCTTCAACTGAAAGCTCTCTACGGAATCTAAACAGTTTTGACAATCAGACCAAGCGTAACATGCAAATGCCTCTTACGGTACTTTAAGTTTTCAGCTTCCCACATATCCCAACCAGTACTTTCAGTGGTGGTACATGATCAGTTGCTCCAATGTGACATAGTAGCTGTGACATGCAGAGACCAGTTAGGGAAACCCTCCAGGATAATCTGCTAGCCTTCCTGACACAGAACCAAATAAACAGAGCAGCTGCTGCAACTTTTTCCATTGTTTCAACGTCATAGGCCAAACTTGACTGGAAACTGCCTGTACTATTCCTTCCCCAGAGCCCTACAGTGGGAGGCAGAATGATGGTCCCCCAGGGATGTCTACACCCTAATCCCTGAAACCTGGAAATATGTTACCATAGGTAAAAGAGACTTTGCAGATATGATGAAGGATCTTGAGATGGGAGGAGGTTGGAATGATGCTTTGAAGATGGAGGAAGACATCATGAGCTACAGAATGCAGGCAGGCTCTAGAAGCTGGAAAAATCAAAGAAACAGTTTCTCCCCAAAGCCACCAGAAGGAATACAGTCCTGCTGACACCTTAATTTTAAGGCCATTCAAACTGATTTCGGGCTTGCAACCTCCAGAAACATAAGATAATAAGTTTGTGTTGTTTTAAGCCACTAAGTGTGTGGTCACTTGTTGTAGCAGCCATAGGAAACTGATACAGCTACACACACCTTTGGACTCGGAGCCTAAAAACTAGCCAGGGGCTAGTGCTCCTGGTGGTAAGATATGCCTCCCACTCACTAACAAAAGCATTGCCATAGATGGAAGTAAAGCAATGGCAGAATTCCATAGAAGATTTTTTTTTTAAGCCAAAAATTAAGCTAGTTGTTTCTTTTCTATCTCAGATGCATACTTTAAAAGTGTCACCAAACTTTCCTTCAGATGCTGGAGCCACTTAAACATGTATTATAAGAAAGAAGTAAGTATTTTCTCCAACTGGAAGCAAGACATTTTACATTTTAAGCTGCATTTCCTCTTCTGTAAACTGACAGGGTTCAATCAAACAGTCTCCAGGTTTATTCCTAACTCTGAGATCCTAAGGTTCTAATGTGTACCAGAGTCTTCTGCTAATTTCTGTACTGTGCAGGTATATTTGACTTTTAGCTCAGAAGGAGGTAAGTTTTCCTTTGTGCTTTATTTTGTGATAATCCTGATTATTTCACCTCGGGTTCCATTTCCCCCAAAGAGAAATTTCTGCTGCAAATCAGCAAAGGTTATTTATCATCGACCTGCCTCTTCTCAGGGACTGAGTATACACATTGATTTTGTAACACGCTTATCAAATTATCTTCATAAATCAGCTAATAGCCAAACAAACCATGTCACAAACAACAGCAAAAGATGTCTTGGTCTTCAAAGGAAGGGATGTGCCTTTATTTCCAAAAAGCTATGTGCTGTGTACCAATCATCGTAACTAAAAGCATCTTTAAAAGTCCTTGTCCTGGACTCTCAGGAAAAATTAGGAGACTGTTATCCTCAAGACTGTGACTTTTCTAAATGAATTTATCTAAAGCAGCATGTCAGCCGGGAGATGGGGAAGGAGTTGTTTTCTGGTAAAGCTTTAGGCACATAGTTTAAGTTAACGAGACATGGCAAGAGCAGGTGGATAATTCGATGTTCACACACTGTAATGGGCCAAAGGCTAATTACTATTCACTGTAAAATGAACATAAAAGTAGCAATTATGCCTTCATTCTAGTGGATGTGATGTATTAAAAGCTATCGGCTTCACCTCCCGTAATAACCACTTTTGTCTGTTTGTACCAAGATGTGTGAAAATAAGACAGATGTGGAAAGGGGGACCTCTGTGACTTGATACAAGAACAAACATTGGATTCTCACTGTCCCTCCTTCTGTGCTCAAGACACAAAGGATAGATGAAGCCCTGTGGCTCAGAAACATTTGTGGATATGATGCTTTTCTTTCCTGGCTGTGAAATGCTGCCAAATTAACTGTTCATATAAAGATTTTCCCTTGCCAACTCCTCAAGTCACCTGTGAACCACAGATAAATACTGAGCTCACAAGGGGAAAGTCTCAACCCCCAAGTTCAAATTATCAGAGTTAGGAACACATTCGAGTAGCGCTGGCAGGCTGAGCTGAGCGTCCATCATCTTCATCTTTGCCAAAAGTATCCAACAAATGGCACTAATTGATCTTCTCGTTATATAAGCAATGAAAACCTGTGAAAAGTACACGTAGAAAATACAGAAAAGAAAGATAAAGAATAAGATTCTGAGATGCCAATATTGCAGAATAATTCACATTTGATACTAGAATGAAAATCTTAAGTGATCTGACAGAAAAGAAAACTATGATCTCCCAAGTAGAGGGAAAAGGATGCTGAATATCTGAACAGGAACTGCAAAGGGAATTCTGATTTCCAGCTCAGGGAAATGAAAATAAACTTTGGCCCTGTCTGTCAAGAGCCTACCACTTGAAGACTTCTAAATATACCTGTTTAGTAAGTTTCTAACCAGACGTGAGAGAACTCTTCTGTGCAGAGAATCACTCTGCCGCAGCTTGTTCTGTGATTAACCTTCTGCCTTTCACCCAGAGCCTAGCACTGGTTTAGAGAGAACTCTTCTTTCACATCCGAGCATCCCTGAGAGGGATCTGCCAGCTCTTTGTCGTCTCCAGCCTGACCTGCCTCTCATGGAGACCTAGAAAGGCTGGTAGTTCCAGGACCTCCCCATGGACCAGAGGGTCAGGTATTAGATATCAGAGGGCTGCACATGAAACGCCAACTGATTCATGATTTGGGAAATGTAACGTATTATGATACGTGATACAAGAGTTCACCTAAGTACACAATCAGTGCAATGCTTTTCATTTATCCCAAGCTGGAATTCCCCAAACAATGTGATGATAATTTTCCAGAAAAAAAGTCTGAAGTTTAGTATTAAAAGATGTCAGCCTAAAGCAAGGATTTTTCCCAGATTATTTCCATCTTTGCTTCAATCTACATTTCTCCGAGACTTTATTTCAATTGCCAAATTTTAAAAGAAAAGCTCAATTGAAGTTTACTGAGGGAGATGCAGCTTAACTTTTCTTACTCTCAAAAGTTTGCATAAATTTCAGAATAGCTCCTAAGATCCTTGGTTTTGGCTTAAATGGTCCGAGCTTCCTAAAGACAACATGGGCAGAGGGCTGACTGGGTTTAGATCTGTGCCAGGAAAATATCAGTGCCAATGATATCTGACTCACCTGGAACCTGTTTGAGTTCTGCCCAGCAGGCCTCCTGGCCAAGAGGTGTCCCAAACCATTAGGCGGATGCCAAAGCACCCAAGCTCCAAGTCTATCCTCACTATAGATAAGGCTGGGAAATATAAAGACTCTAGAAGCTTTGCAGAGATACACCTAAAGCCCACTATTTTCATTTTGTCACATGCAAAACAAGTTGAGAGGGTTGTAAATACATCTTCAGTACAAATTATATCCTAATGTTCTAATGCATTCTACTCTGCGGGTGTTGCATTCCAATACTGATTTTATTTAGAGCAAAAAGAATTATTTGATGACAAAATTTAAATTTATATTACATAAAAATTCAATTTTTTAGAAAAGCTTTACCTCCAGATATATTACGACACCTCTCTGCAGCTACTAACTTCCTTAACTCCTTCATGGCAATGATCTGAATTAATGACTTCTAAAACAATGATTTCCTTCGTCAAGATAAAGTTGGAGACCACCCAGAGTCTCCTGATTTCCCTGGTCTAATTATGTTGCAGAGTTTTCCTGTAATTTTACTGCTTTAAAACTTGTCTGAAACAGGCTTTCCTGCATTTGTGTTCCCATCATTCTTAGCTTGCATCCTGATTTTATGTACCCTTGTCTGCTCAAGGAGATTACTAAGGTTACTGATGTGTTTTTAATGTAAATATTCTCCCTTTGTCATGAAAAGGGAAAATTACAAAGATGTCAAGTAATATTGAATGTAAATAAGCCTTTCTCACCTCAGCTAATGCTGAATTTCTGTCACTTAGTAAATAACCTGGTATCAGAGTAGGATTAATGTCAACGATCCACCGAAGGTTGCTGGTTTGAGGCAAGACAATAAAGCAAACATTGCAAAATACTAATGACTCTTGTGGGTGTTGATATTTCTCACTTTCCACAGATTCATAGATCTAAATTCTGTCTTTCTGGTATTAACATGGCTATGGACCATTAAAATATGAACACTAGTAACTTAAAAGAAACCAAACAACTCTCTGGAAATCGGGCAGATGACCCAGGTGTTAGCCTCATATTCTCAGTTGATGCGCAGAAATTTAAAGGCGTTGAAGGGCACACCATTCAATCTGGGCCTGTATCATTAGCCACTAAAAGCTAGCAAAGGGCAGGCAGACATTACTGTGAAGACATCCAGGTGAGTCAGAAGTAAAAGCAAGGGGAAATACGTCCTCTACCAGGCATCGGCAAAGTAGCAGAGATCCTTGTCTCTAGCCTGCAAAGCCCAAAATACTTACTACCTGGACCCTCTCTATGCCTCTTCTAAACTCTCAAACCCAAACATGGAAACCAGTGTTTGTGTGACCTGAGGCTACTTAAAAGGGCTTCAGAGAACTGGGCACATTCTGCAGAGTCAATGCCTGCTTGCCGGGGGTGTATGTGTGTGCCTTAGCAAGGAATCCCAACAGCAGACATTGAGATGAGGGTTTGCATGTAAGTAATTTTTTAAGGAAGGCTCCCAGGAAAAGCCAGTGAGGGAAGGGGAAGCAGCACAGGGCAGGGAAAGAAGTGAGGCAATGTGAGGTTTCAGGCCAAGCCCCAGCCTCAGCCTGATCCTGTAGGGAGCTCAGGAGTATAAATTACGCCTCAGAGTCAGTCCTCTCTCCAGACACAGGAGACAGACTTCCATACTCATGCACCAATCCTTGACTGGGGGAGAGAGGTGGAGATATAAACTCCTAGGTACTCTCTGATCTCTGGGCATGCAGGCAAAGGAGCCCCATTACACCAAGGGCAGGGCACCAAAGAGTCACAGGTGTGAGTCATTCGAAGCAAAGCCTGCAGAAGCTGGACAACAGGCACAGACACCCATAGAACATTAAAAGGGAACTGAGGGGATCTGGATGGAGCATAGGCCCAGTCCAATGCCAGGTCTGTGTGCACTAGCACATGCTGGGCATGTGGCAGAGAGGATTCAGTGCTGAGTAGCAAGTGATTATCTCAATGAATATCCTTACCTAACTATTCTAGGGGCCTCTGCTTCATCTTTTCCTAATGAAACACCTTTGTCCCTGGCATGATGCACAATGATAATAATTATGGTTAATGTTTATTAAGCACTGTCAAAATGCACTAAACTCTTCATATGTATCATTTTATCTGATCCTTCTGAAACCCTGGAGAGTTGATGTCATTGTTCATTTTTAGGGATGAGGAAGATAGGGCTCAGAAGTGTTAGCTAAATGATCCAAAGGTACTCAGAAGGGAAGGAGAGATGAAATTTGGACCCAAGTCTGTCTTACTTTAAACCCCTTAGTCTTGCCACTATCCCGCCTCTGGAGCCACTAAAAACAGAGAATATGCCATTCCCTAGAACAGATGAAAACAAATCTCAGTAAATATGTACCTTTGTGACATAGTACATGTGAAAATCTCAGAGAACAAAAGCTCAGAGAGACAGAGAAGGAAAAAGAGAGAGAGAAAAAGAAAGGGAGCTGGTTTAACCATCTCATTCAAGAGGGTGCCTGGGCTTGAAGGGCAACTAGAATGGGGTGGTTCTACTGTAGTTTAGGTTTTTCAAACTATTTCTAACAAACAAAACTTATTTCTTAAATAATTCAGTTTGCCCATTTGTACCAGAGCCTAAGGAAAAAAGGCCTATGTGTATTTTAGAGAGTGCTTCTCAAACTTTAATGTACTCCTGAATTACCTAGGGAGTACATTGAAATGCAGCTTCCCAGACCCAGTTCTCCAAGATTCCGTCTCAGTATGTCCAGGTGAGGCCCAGGCATCTGAATTTCTTATAGTAAATTCGAAGCAGATGGTCCATAGATTGCATTTTGAGAAATACTGTTTCAGAGGAATGGTCAAGAATAACAGAAAGAACCCACTCTACCCAGCTTCTCTGCCCAACCTGGTATTATTACAATTTCACAGATAAATAGATTAGATAGATAGATAGATAGGTAATCTACCCAGGCTGACCAGCCAGGTATGGTAAGAGTTTTCACTTACAGATGAGTTAGCCATATGTGACGTCTCTGTATGAAATCTAATTACTGATCTAGAGTTGAAAATTAAAGTTGTTAATTTCTGATATCAAGTGCAATGGACTAGATCCAGATATATTTTTAAATATAAATATGTGCAGCAATTCAGTGTGATTTTTTTTTTTTCAGAAATTCCAAAATGAGTAGGAGGAGGAACAATTTTCCGTGCTGGCCAAGTTCTATTCTGGGGTAATTAAAATCTGCCTACTTAAAATTCTTCTTGTAAATTTCAGTAGCTACACGCTTCTTCCTCACTTCCTATTCTCAAGGGCCACAGAGTGTCTTTGTTAGCTGACTGCCCCAGGTGACATGCTGCAGCAAATGTGGGGGTGGCAGAGTGTAAATCCAAATGTGAATTAGATAAGCCATTCATACCAATGTACCATACAAAATATATAGTTAACATGTCCATGTTTAGTTTTGATTCTAGAACCTTAAAACGTTATATTTGTTATGTTATTATATTTGGATCTTGTAGATTGCTTGATATAGCCAAGTAAATTCATACTAAATTAATATACATGATTTATTGAGAGTGCATCTCATTATCTAGATAAATAGCAACTTGTCATAGAAAGGGCAATCTTGGCTGTTATTTTTTTCTTCCCTAATGATTCCAGTGTGGCTTTAGAATGTTTGTTCAGAATAAGAGGCTTATGTCCCTTCTCTTTCTAAGGACTTTCAAATACTTTGCACACAATAATGATTGACTCTGACAATGCTCTTATTAAGACTTAAGTGGATGAGATTGGTGGGCAAAACAAATGGAGAGAGAGAGAGAAAAAAAAAAAAATACAAACTAGCACATGGTCCATAAATGAAGAGGAAAGAAAAACATGCCACCAGATGGCAAGTGGGGCAACAGCCGCTTGCAGCCGTTAGAAGCAAAAGTGTTCACTATAATTTCTGATATTGTATTTCTATCTAAATATGGAGATAAAGCCTCTTTTGACTGGCTTGAGCTTTTGTGATGCAGCGAGGAAACCTGTTTGGCAGAAGGAGAACCCATAGAAGACACAGAAGGCAAGATCCCACAGGGACTAAACGGGTCTGCTGAAACAGAAATCAAACAAAGGCAATAGATTTAGATTACTGATTTCGAAACGCCACAAAAGACTATCTTGCATTCTAGAATGGAAATTCACAAAACCTTCAAGATAGAAGCAGACTTTGCTTCCACTAGTTCAACTCACTCCACCTTTTTGCAACAGGCTTGTTCCAACCAACAGTAACCCTCAAGAAAACAGCCTATTGTTCTTCTGAGCTCTCATGTACACTTAAACTTTTCAGACATCTGACCAAGCCTATTTTTTAAACAACTTTGATGTTTAAAAATCTAAGTCCACTTAATATCAAAATAGAGTATTCTAACCTAGACATAAACAAAAGACCAAAAGCAAAGTAAGTTTAGAAAGCAAAGGACATGAAACAAAAATAACATTAAAATATAAAAGACTAGAAAACATCTTATTTTATTCATATTTACAGAGTTTTGCATTTTCGAGAAATTAATATTTTTATAAGGCATAATACCACCCAATTCTAGTAAATCAAAAGTGTTTAGAAAATAAAAAGGTTGAATAGAGGACTTCTGGTTGAAAAATATGCAGCTTTTTATTTGAAAATGCTCAGTAATGTCTTGGTTGATTGAAATTGCTAATCAAGGTAAAAGATGTATGATTCAAGCAATTACAGAACAAACACAGTTTCTTATTTTCAAGACACATAGTGGATGCCTAAACAGGATTTTAATAAACATTTTGAAATACTTCACACTTTAGATGCTTTCAATTATTTACTGTTTCTTTTTTCTTCCTTTTTCCATTTCTTTTTTTCCTTTATCTCTATTACATGACTATAATGTAACTCTAAGTATAATATGTCCCAAATTTTCTATTACTCCTGGCACATATGAGGTAACCAATAAGTCTTTGGTGTATGAGTAAATGAATGATGAATGAGTGGATGGTGGATGATAGCATAGATAAGTAAACAGATAAATAAGCAAGTAAATGAATGCTATCTTGGGTCAGGTGCCATAGGGTACAGACTCTGAGAAGGAGAATTGTATGCAGGAAATTTCCTGGAGCATGTTCTCACTCATAAAGGAGTAGGAGAAGTGAGAAGGGGAGAGGGAGGAGCTGAACAGTAATGCAGTCTCACTAGAAATCTCCTCAGTAGATCCCAGAAGCAGCTCTGGAGCTGGGACAGCCCTTCAGAGCTGTCCCATGTTAAGGCAAAGAGGGTGGGCCTTTATACCCCATATCAACCAAGAGGGGAGGGGGCATAACGTTGGACAAGGCAGGCCTTTCAATGGAGGATAAATCCCAGAGAAGGACTCAGCTGAGAGGCATTGGTGGCCAACACCCCCAGAAGTTGGGGAGTGAGTGCCTTGATTCTGAAGGAGGAGCAGGGTGGTGCTCCACAGAAAGCACTAGAGTACCTTTACATGGATTTTTCCTAATGGGCCTTAAAAGTTACCAGGGAAGGGACTAATGAATACCCTACAGTTAGCTGCATGTTCAATTTTCGAGGAACAACTAAACATCGAGTTTTGGCTGAGGTAGCTTCCGTGCTACACCATCAGGGAGAGCACAAACTTAGGCTTCAGATGGAAAACACTTAGGTTTTAATCCCAGCTCTGTAACTTGCAATTTATGTGACCCTGGGAAGTTACGAAAACTCTCTTAGTCAGGGTTTCCATAATATACAAAATTAAGATAATTTTGGAAGATTTGCGAAAATTGAATAGGACAACATATGCAAATTACCTATAACAAAG
Source organism: Equus caballus (assembly GCF_041296265.1). Classification (NCBI taxonomy): domain Eukaryota; kingdom Metazoa; phylum Chordata; class Mammalia; order Perissodactyla; family Equidae; genus Equus; species Equus caballus. The sequence goes on from NC_091691.1 coordinate 86,290,521, forward strand.
CTTACGTAATGCTTTAAAATATTAGTTCCCCTGCTTAAATCATCTATCAAAATGACACTATTTAGTGGACATGAAACAAGTGATTGACTATCATCACAGATAGAAGCCTCCTAGTTAATTGAGGTTTTATTATCTAACCAAGGTTTTATTGTATTTTTGTATCCAAGGATAATATAAATAACATATACATAACATATATATATGTCTTATATATAACATCACATCAATACAAAGATATAATGGATATAATGACTACTTTAAAATAAGTTGCTAGAAAATGTAGGTTATTTAGCTATACTTCATCTCATTCCACAAAGGATTTGCTGTGGTCTTCAGGAAAGCCATAAAATAAATACATAAATACATGCACATGTTCATGCAAGCAAAGATACATATATTGGGACTAGAGAACATATAAATTAGGATAGGAAATATGGACAGAATAAGAAAAGAATAACGCAGCAGACTATAAAGTCTTTTAGCAGAGCACAAATTATGTATAAATTTACAGAATAAGGAACTGAAATATACAGAAATTAAATGATTTACTTTAAGATCCAGCAGCTAAGATATTATTTATGATTCTTTAAGTTTATCTCAAATTGTTTTAAGGGAGTGACGATTTACTGTCTACTTGAATTTACTGTGCAGTTGAAAGTCCAGAGAGTAGTTTTAGGAATAGGTGGATCCAAGGCTTCATACCATGTCATCAGGATTTCGTATTCTCTGTCTCTTAGTTCTGTTTTCCCTTGTTTGGGCTCTGTTGGCAGGCTCTTCACTCATGGTGACATAATGGCTCCCAGCAGCTCAAATGTCATAACCTCACCACTCTAAATAAAACAGAAAAGAGCCAGTGCCTCCCTTGCTTTTCTGGAAGTACTGAGATTAGCTCTAATTGAGCCACATCTCCATCCTTGAATCAAATATTATAATAAGGTGGACGAAATATTCTGATTGGCCAAACCTGTCCTCACATGGGAAGATACCATCAGCTCCACTCTAACTACATAAACTAAAGGTAGAGTTGCCTAATGGTTATTCAGTTGGATATGATTTAAGCTTGCAATGAATATGATTTCCAGAAGTAGGCAAATGGGTACACAAAATCTACAAACACTCATTTTTTAAAAAGAGTAAATGCTGGAGCTTGGTCTCTAGACCAGTCTTATCTGATTTCAAATCTTATAATCAGATCTAGTAATATCACTACAGCAAACTCAATAGCAGGGTCAACAGTTAGGCTTTGCAGGATAGGGTCCTGAAAAACTCAGATAGGCCACAAAATGGAACTCAGTAAAAGGAACTGTGAGACCTATATATGCAACTTGTTGAAATCAGTTTGATCTTAAGTCACGGATGTACTAAGTGCATGTCCTTTAAAAAACATCCTTAAAGGCTGTCACTCTATATCATGAAACAAGGATCACAATCCAATTCTGCACACTTGAGATCCAATGAATATAAAAGAAATAGCATTTTCACTCTCCACTTGACTTTGATAAAAGCTTGGCAATTTAAGCTTACATCTTTGCCAAAGGCCTGGATGAAACATTTCTGTGCTGGTGACTGAGGGCTGATCCACACACTGTAGACAAACTCTAAAAGAGTAAGATAGACGTTCATGAATGGACGCTGAGGAAGCTCACCAAGTCTCTCACCTGCACAGATGGACAAGGAGGTACCTATAGTCAAACCAGGGTTTTTCTTAAGAACCAGTTCTAGGTCCACTTTGCTTCTTGAGTGAATAATCGATAAGCCGTTGAAGTTCGAAACATGGACAGATGATTTTAGTATGGAAAGGAAACCACACTTGTAACCCCATGTAATTGTGGGAGCAAAAACAACAAAAACAAATTGTGGGAGCAATGACGAAAGCTCAAATTAGTCAGATGACTAGCTTTCTTCCCCACATCATTGGCTACCATTGATGACTTGAAGACGTGGCTTTTCAGTACTCCTGGATTCTAAAGATTATGCACTTCCGCAAAGCAAGCACCTTTAATCGAATTATATAAACTATCTAAAATGTTTTTAATAATCAATCAAAAACATGTAATTGCAATTTTTAAACCATACTTTATAAATTATTATAATTTTAAGTAATCAAACTTTAGTTACTTAAAGTACAAAGTTTAAGTAGTAAAAATCCATCAATGGCCTGGAGTCCTGTTGTACCTCTCTAGTAACCCCTAGGTTCAGATGGACACTCAGAAACTACTACAGGCTGAAAGTAAGGGACTGCATCTTTAGCTGCTGGAGGTGCCTCTGATTTGAACCATAGGTTTAGTCCACTGCAGGATACATGAAGCTATGCCTTTCTGAAACAGGAAACAGACAGATATTTTACAACTTGTATTACTAAAGAAGGTCAGACCCATGCTGTACCTCCCAAGGTAGTCAACACAATTAAAAAGAGAATGGAGTGGGAGAAGGAGGGGAAGAAAGTTAAATTCCACAGATCCATGTATAAAATTGACATTGTACCCTCACTTTGTTATAATTACACTATTCCTAGAGGCACCCTTATTAATGGGAGTTTTTCCTAATGTGAAAGCCTTCCCAACACCTGAAAAAAATCCACCATTCACTATTTGTGAGCCGATTAATTCAGCCCAGATATGAGTTTGCATGAATTATACCTAAAGTTCTCATTAGGAATTTTTTTCACAGGGAAATAATATCTCACCATATATAACTTCGCGGGAAAATGAAAGTATGTGGAGTTACTTGGTATGCAAAGGTGACCCTAACCTACTGTCATGAAAGGGTGATTTGTGGGTGCCGCTTCTCTTTGCACTTCAATTCTCCTAATTACTACAAATTCTACGGGAGCCTAAAATGACTTAAGTCTACGTTTTCAGTCCAACACTATTATGGTCTATTCATCAACCTGTTACCACACTTATCATATGTGGGAAAATACTATCCCTAAATGGGTTCCATGTTCCCCATGATAAATCCATTGTTAACTTCCTTCCTTTTCAGGTGATATTTGCTCAGCATAATATTCAAATGTACAAGTGATGCCATGTCAGAAACAATTAATGGCGTAATTAGGACGTTTTCATTAAAATTATATTTTCATTAAAATTAATTTCAGTCCTGGAATTTTATGTGAAAATCTAAAATATGATGAAAAATTTTCTTTTAAAGTTACTAAAAAGAGTGAAAATTAATAACGTGAACTTAACAAATTCCAACAATTTTGCTTAAATTTTTAGGCTATCAGAAATGCTTTTGGCTCTGTAAAATTGCCTGTTTTATAACATTTACCATTCAAATAAAGATAGATAATTCACATTGGACTACAATAAAATTCTCCTGAAAATACATTTGGAATCCAATATCACCTCAAATAGGTTATTGAAGATTAATGTTACCACTGAGAATTCTAAAATAAATTACCGCAAATGATTAAATTAGTGTAAATGTCTTTTATCCTTAAGATAGTCTAGCTAGCTACATAATTTTTTCCTGTTTTAAAATGCAATAATAATTAAAGCTTGGTAGAGTTCTCTAGTTTCCAAAATTAATACATCAAAGAATGCCATAAAGGTTTAATAGTACTGGCAATAGAGAGAGCAACTGATGGTATTATTTTTTATTAGCTCCTTTATCAAATAAGTCAAATATAAATGTAATAAGTTTACAAATTCAATATATCCCTGGGCCTGTTGACTTTAGAATGTCTTTTCCTGGTAGATGGTGATCACTTATTGCTTGTATCTAATAGCCAAAGTAAACAGTTATCCATTTGCTTAGTTTAGAATCACCCACTTCACAAACAGTGGAATTGTATTTCAAAAGAACGATTGTAAAGTCCTAACTTCAAGGATGATGGTGCAATATTTCCCCACAGAAAGTGTAGGATAAAACAGTAATTGTGAGAGTGGATTAAGAAGCCAGACTTCTTGGATTTGAATCTTATCATGGCCACTGATAAGATATGACCTTTAAAAAGTTAAACCTTTAGGGGCTGGCCCGGTGCTGCAGTGGCTAGGTTCGCACATGCTGCTTCAGCGGCCTGGGGTTCGCCAGTTTGGATCCCGGGTGCGGACATGGCACTGCTGTCAAGCCATGCTGTGGCAGGCATCCCACATACAAAGTAGAAGAAGATGGGCATGGCTATTAGCTCAGGGCCAGTCTTTCCCAGCAAAAAGAGGAGGATTGGCAGCTGATGTTAGCTCAGGGCTAATCATCCTCAAAAAAAAAAGTTAAATCTTTAAAAAAATATTCAACCTCCTTTAGCCTCAGTTTCCTCTTTGAAACATGGGATAATAACAGAACCTGCTCTTTGGAGTTGCAAGGATTACGTGAGTTAATACATGTAATGCTTTTAGAACGGCACCTTGTGATCAAAAACCTCAGCTACTGTGCACGCACTTTTAAATACAAAAAATATTTCTTTTCTATTTTAATGCGTCTGACTCAAAAACTTAGAATAGAAACGACTTTGCATGTGAAATCATTGACTTTATTTTAAATGTATATAACATTATTGCCTAAGATTCCGTAGGAAACAAGCAAGAATGACTCAATTGTGAATCTACTCTGAGGCTGTTTCCAGGTTCCAGTAACTGGGATCGTGCCAGATACAATATTTGTAAGATTCAGTCTTGTACCCCATTTTAGCGATTGAGCTTCTGTCTTCTTCCTCCAAGTCTGAGTTGTCCCCTTCATTTAGGTCCGGAACACCCTCTGCCCCTCATGCCCCCGACGGAGGAGAGCCTTATTACTGATCAGTCCTAGCTCACTTTTAACTCCTTCCTGACACTCTCTGTTCATTTCTCCTGGCATTAAGTCATGGCTTCAACTATCAAATATTTATTTAGCATTTATTAGGTTAAAAGGACTGGTTTAGACTCAGTGGTATAGAAAAGAAGCTGACATGGAGTCAGTCTGTTCCTATGAGGCTTTGCCCTACTAATTAGACACCTACCAGGCACTACCACTAGATCTTCCTACTCTGACAGGCTGCCTGGAACCCTTCCTTTTTGCTTCTGAGATCTGTCTTAATCAATCTGTCACACTGATTTCCTGCAATTTCTTCAAGAATTCTAAATCCCCCTTGATGCTCAAGAAGACCAGTAACAGACTCCATGAGAAATCAATGTACATAAGAGGACAAATGTGACTTTCTACTCTGCATCTAGACTACTCAGACTCCTTGGAGTTTGGGAGCAGGGCATTGCCTGCTTAAACAGGAATGTAACCTGCCCTCTGGCTTACTAGCATCAAATTGCTCCGAGCCTCTGAATGTACCCATTGTTCCTTCTGTTTTATGCAGAACTGGACACTGCTCATGATGGTGCCTTCACCCGTCTGCCTTCACCTGAATTCCAATCCCAATGAGGCCTCCTTGATTCAAAGGTTATCACTGCAATCTGGGACCATGGTACTCACAAAGATGTGTTTGATGAAGTTGGTGGCCTCTGTCCTGAGCTCAACTCTACAGAGACACAGGGATTCAGAAGAAGGGACCCTGGTGAAAAGAAACCCATCCATCTTGTTGTAGTCACCCCAAGAAATGAGCCTTTCCTTTAGGGAGCCTTTGTCTCCCAAGACACACAAATTCAGCAGACAGATGCCGTGTACTCCTCAGAGAGGGAGCGTGTTCAGCTGGAGGGAAAACAGCTTTTACTGGACATACACCAATGTGCAGGGCAATGCAGTTGATATGATTCATATTTAACCTCACTTAATCCTCGCAATGCTTTGAATTACATAAATCAAGCCACATTTTATTGATGAGGAAACAGACTCAAAGAAGTAAGCAGTTTGCTCAAGGCCGCACAGATCCTCAGCAGCACAGCAGGACTCTCTGTCCACAATACAAGACCACCTCCTAGGAGAGGCACAACCACAGAGTCTCTGTGGGGCTACGTTCTACTGAAAGGATGAGCCAGCGATTGACTCTAGGTGCTGAATGAAGCCAGAGGGAGCTTTGATAGCTGCATTAAAAAAAACAACTAGGAGCTTCTGGGAAGCAGGGACATTCCAGAATCATGATCAGCTTCACCTGATCCTGCCAGTAGCCGTGACCCAAATTGGTCCCATCTGACCAGAAAGAACAGATAAACAGAAGCTGGATAACTCCCAGGTTCCCCTCTGCTCCTCAAGGAGTGCACATAAGTCTTAGAACCACTTTCCTCTCTATCTCGTGAGCAGCATTGGCCCGTGATTCATATTCCAGAGGTGTGCCTCTTCAACATCATGTGTGCATTTGTCAACTTAACAATCAGCAAATGTTTTAAGCCGTGAGAGAAGTTCTCGGGCTTCAGAGACGAGATGAACAAGACTAGGTTCCTAGCTCCAAAATGTTGATGCTCCGATGATGTAAACAAGCAGCTGAACAGCTAAGCTTGGCATCATTTCAATGGTATTATAACAGGAGGAGTGAGCCAGGGTTTTGTGAGGTCAGAAAAGGAGGAGCGGGGTTGAGTTGAGGAACATTTCCCTGCGAAGGTAACATCCAAGCTCTATGAGAAGGAAGAGTGATGCATGCAATCATTAATTTGGGTCTTTGGGTGGAGTTTACAATCCTGGTGATCAGAGAGAAATCCCAAGCAAAGTGGCAAAGTTTTCTTTATGAATGTTTACAACATACTTCTTACCTTGAACTGGATGGAGCTGCTAGTGTTTTTCTTCTGGCATTTTTTATGAGCATTCAATCTATTTTTATCCCAAACACTGCAATATAGTCACCAAACCCTATAACTCTGGCTAAGGCAGTATTTAGAATATCAGCCTCCACAGCCCACACAAATTTAATCTAGGTTCCAGCTGGGCACACCACTTCCTGACTCTAGAGCATATTTATTTCCAGAGTGTCTCTAACTTAAGAAAAAAAAAACCTGGTTATGACACTTTTATGTAGCAGACTCAAATAAAAAGCATCTTTTGAAACTTAAAAACAGACTGGCAAAATTTTCTGGCTGAAAGATAAATATTCCACGTGTCACAAATGCAAAGCTTTAACACCATAACCTATCTGATTAATGCGAAGAGTCCTTAAGAGGTTCTTGGTATGGCAGCTGTGGGCTATGTACTATCTGCAGGTCCTGGAGGTAGAAGCCAGACTTCAGAGCTCTAAAGACTGAGTGATAACATTTTCAAATCACCATGGAGAGTTCCCGGAAGGCAAGGTAAATTCTTCCATGAAGAGAATATATGCAGATTTAGCTAGTTTCCAAATGGAAAGTTGAGCTGCGGAGTTTTACACCGTTTGGAGGTTATATTTGCCCAGTGGGAAGACCAGTTAAAGGAGAATTAGAGTAGTTTAGGCTTGAAAAAAGGGGGGAAAAAAAGAAAAGGAAAGCAGTTAATCAATGCTCTTGGATTTTGAGCAGTGCTTTTAGGCTTAATGTTACAGTACATTATTTTATCCCCAGAGGTAAAGAAATATTTTAAATTATATTATTATTGTGATTTATAAACAAGAATATGGCACTGAGTTATTTTAATCTGACACTGATGCTCCCAGCAATCACAGTGTTCCATTGCAGCAGAAGAGTGCTACTATAAGAGGTAAGAAAAAGCAGGCATGAATAATATCAATGTATTTGTGTTTTGATTAGTAAGTCTATTTTTAGAAGGAATTAATAACAAAAAACGAATCTAGTCAGTAATGATCCTGATGTCTTTAATTAGACAGAATATTATACAGAACAACAATATTAATACTATTTGATATATATGCTATATATGTGTAATATTCTCATTATCAGATTTAAAAACAGCTGGAGCCAGCATAGTCTTGATTTTGTTGTTGTTGCTGGATTTGTTCATTTGTTGCTTTTGTGTTTAGTTGATAGCATGTGTTTAGAAGGGAACAAATGAAAAAGAAAAGAAACTTGATGGTCTCAACAAAGTTCAAAGTTAGTACCTTTGGGTTCTGACTTGACTTTGGGGGCAAAGGTTCTAATCAAGCCAGAGATTTCCAAGTGAGGCCAAATTGAGTTCAGTTTTTCAAATTTTAAGGACTGTTCTTATTCCTTTGCTTAGCACCCTAGTTGGCTGAATGTAAGGCGAGGAGCCAATTTTTATAGACATTGAAGACACTGATGTAAAACCAAACTGAACTCTTCTCTTGAAATCTATTCCACATGGATCAGGTAGTTTGGCTTTCAGGGTTTGTGCAAAGTTAAGGTCATAGGGTACTTTAAGTATGCTATGTAACTAGCCTGTTCAAAATCCAGAAACTCCCATGTCTGGATCACTCAATATGGCTTTGTAGATCATTTTTATCAATTCTCCAGAGAAACAAATGCTGTGGGTTATCAGAAGGGTGATTCAGCCTCCATAATGTAAATTTGATCAATCTTTGAATCTAATTCAATAATTGGAACATCAAAGATATATAGTCCGTCACCTTCTTCAGCATGGTGGATATTATTTCAAGGCAGAGGGATGATGATGGAGGCACGCCCATTCTCACTCCTGTCAGAGCAGAGACAGAAGAGACCCACAACTAAAATATACAACTATGAACTGAGGGGATTTGGGGAGAAAAAAGCAGAAATTAAAAAAAAGGAAGATTGGCAACAGTTGTTAGCTCAGGTGCCAATCTTAAAAAAAAAAAAAAAAACTTACAAAAGCCTGGGACATTTTTATTTACAGTTGTCTTCACTTTATTCCATGGCCTTTCTATTATGTTTGAACTGCTTTAACCCACAATTTCTCCTTCTGGAAAATATGGCAAATCCATCGTTTCAGAGATACTCACGACAAAAAAACCCACACAGGTTCTGTGACTTACTAAAGACCAGAGTCAGAAACCTGGGAAAGGCATTCCCCTAGGCAGATATCACACTGCAAACATGGCTGGATACTAAAATACTAAGCCCTAAAAGAACTGTATTAAAAGAAAAAGTTTTTAACTATTTTAACTGTATATTTAACATACATATTTTATTTGTTTATTTTATTTCCCTAGACAATTCCTAAGTAGGAGGTCCCACAAAGAGTACATCCAATGTCTTTGGAGCCGCTAGCATCCTAACAAGCTCACTTCCTAGACAGTCTATGCAGTCTTTTCCCATCAGGTCTTGTCGTTTCCTCATGGCTCCATCCTGAAGTGAATTCTACTTTTAGGACTCACAGCTATTTCCCAAGAATGCCTCTCTTTATGTCCCTTCTCTGAGATATACAGCATCATTTTTTCAAAGAGTTTTAACTTCTAAAAAAATAAGAATGGCCCTTGTTTTCAAGAAGTTCCTTCTTTCTGCCCACCTACTTTAAACTTCTCCTAGGGAAGAAACTACAAGGTCTAGATACCTGCTTGAAGAAGTAGGAAAGAGAAATGTGGTGAGAAAATAAATAAACAAATATCTCAGTCATAGCTTGTCTATTTCTATTACCTCTGAAACAACACCCCAGCCCCTGTGTGTCATCCTTGCATTTATTCATTCAACAAGAGTTTATTAAGTACTTTATTAAGTACTTCCTGCATACTCAGCACTGGGAAATGTCCCGTATGTGCATAAGGCCGACATGGTTCCTGCCTTCTCAGATTTTACTGTCTAGTGAGAGACAGTGGCAAGTCAATAGGCAAACAGAAGACAGTACAAAAGTGTTGTGATGGGAAATATACAGGTAACTCTCAGAGGCATAGAGGGGACAGCAAAGCCCAGGCATGACAACTGAGGCAAAAGAAGGCTTCCCAAAGGAAGTGACACCTAAGAAAACCTGGAAGGAAGAACAAGGGTCAGCCATGGTAAGGAAGAGGAGGAGAGAGAGGAAGGGAGGGAAAGGAAATGACGAAAGGAAGATTTTAGAATTTAAAAAACAGTCTGTGCACAAAGTCTAGAAGTTAAGAAATAGGAGCCAAAGATTTATAAATCAGTTCAATATGTCTGGAGAAGAGAAACCAGGAGATGTGGCTGGAGAGGAAGCGGGAGACAAGTCGAGAAGGGCTTTCAGCTAAGTTGAAGAGTTTGGGCTTCCTCCTGAGGGCAACGGGAGCTCTGATAGGTGTAAGCAAGAGAAGAATAGCACCTTCACTATGATGTGGAGGAGGCCCCGGCAGAGGCAAAAGTAGAATTAGGGAGTCCAGTTTTGGGGCAGTTACAGTTGTCCAGGTGAGAGATGATGAGGCATAAACTAGAGTAGTGACCGTACAGATGGCAGGGAGGAAAGGGATTTGAGAGAAATAGAGGAGAGAACCAACAGAACTGGGAGTCTGGAAGTTTGGGTAAAGGGGAGAGGAGTTGGGATTAATCCATCCATTTAATATATCTTTAATGAGCACCTACCATATGCCAAGTATTTGTTCTATGTGCCAAGAATACAAGGGTACCCAGAAGTGTCATACTTCCTCGCTAAGGTAAAAGTACTGAAAGAGTGACGTGCTAAACCCATGACCGCAAGTAAACTTATAATTAAAATTCATGTCAAGAGCTCCGGAGGAAAATCAAAAATATGGTAAGAGATCATAATGGGAGACCGGTTTGGATTGGAAGATTAAAGAAGACTTCTCTGAGGGGTAACCTTTAAGCTGAGTCCTGAAGGACTGAGGAAGTGACAAACGGGAAGAAGAATGCCCAAGGCCAAAGAAATGATGTAGAGAGAACCAACAATATTGAGATACATTCAAAAGCAGAATCCATATACCTGGAAATAGACTGAATGTGGGACTGAGGCAGAGGGAAGCCTTAGGGATGACTATCAGCTTTCAAGCTTGAATAATAATCCGATAGTAATTAGCTCTTCCTGCACAATCTCTTTCTTCATAACAAACTGCCCCAGTGCCGGTCATCAGGTGTTGCTTCTGCTTGAGGCCATTCTCTGCCATTTGTTGCAGACCCTTGTCTTCAGATAAGTTGCCCATACTACATGTCAGGAAAAAATGGGTATGGGATTTTTTGTCCTCACATGGGGAACTCATCCTTTTCAGTTTTCCTCCATGACATCTTCCTTGAGTCTCTAGTAACACAAGGACCAATGCCTTCATGCAGCTCTAGACACTTCTAAGCCCTACTTGGGGATGATTCTGACTAATTGGTAATGGCCAATAAGGTATTAGCCCTTTCAAATCAATAATTTACACTTCAAAGGGAATATTCCATGCCTTAACCTACTGAATGTCACACATTTTAAACAGTAAAATTCTTTTATTAAACTTACAAACTTGTTCTTACAAAGAAGCTCAACCTAGAGAACAAACGAAAAGAGAGCTATTCTGGTGGAAGCTGTGATGAAGGGTCCTGAGCCTCAGCCCCTCTGCTCTTTATCCTCTCCCTTCTCCAAAGTTATCCCCGTGGAACTTTGAGGTTTTGCCTCAGTTCAAAGTTAAGTTGGGAAAAACAGCAGGAAAGTCTGGGATGGAGTAAGAAACAGACTTTCTCAAATCCTAACATGAAAGTTAGAAACGAATAAAAGAGAAGCAAACCCAAGGATTCCCTACAACCTTTTCTTGTTATGAAAATAATATTTTAAATATATATTATATTTTTATGTGCTAAATGACAAATAAAATAGGGTATCAATTAGGGTCTTGGCAAGAAGCAGATGGGACTCTGATTAGGTAATCTGAGGAAAGTTTAATAGCTGCCTGTGTACAAAGGCGTGAGAGGCCACAAGGGAAGCCAGGATCATGAGTCCCATCCCCAAGCTGTGAGGAGAGGCCCCGCCAGGAAGAGCGTATTTAGTCAGGGAGCAGCCAGTATGGAGCCCCTCAGGGTAAAGCTGAGGGAAAGTGCCCCAACCTCACTCAGATTTCCCTCTACTCTCCTGTGACCAGAAGCCAGAAAGCCTGAGACCCACCCTCAGAGCTGAGTGAGGAGAGGTAGAAAGCAGATCCGGAACAACAAACAGAAAAAATGCAGCCCAGGCTGCTGCCTGATTTGTAGGTAGGTGACTATTTTAATGTAATTTTCATACTTGGATTACAGTAAAATATAAGATCCCTTAGCACATGACATAATATAAGATGGCAATTTATATGGTGTTAAGGAAAATGATGTAAGCTCTTAAAGGCTCGAAATAATACCTTTGACATCATGGAACAATGATTTGGGTTTTCAAATATTCCTCCCTGGGGTGTCTAGGAAAAATTTGTTTGACCTTTAGTTAAAGACTGTCTCAGGCAGACGATTGATTGTATCTGCCCTGAAAGGTGAACCTAAAGACAGTTTCAGGGGACAATTGCTACAAAGCTTTTTCTTCAGGTTTTTCTTCAAGTGATTTGGCGAAGATATTCAGGTGACGGCAACATAGCCAAATGCCTCCAAAAATGCCCCCTCCAAATTTTGAGGGCCTTAGTACTTAAGCTGCTTCGTGAGTGTCTTCAAGTAACCTTTATCTTCAGGGACCAGCACAGCATGTACATACATATGTAATTGGCATGTCGACCTGGCACGTGGTGGATGCAATTAACATACAACTTTTCTTTCTTTCCCAAAGTTCCTTTTAATTTGCTGAGGGTGGTGACCCTCTCCAGCCCCAGATGAAAACTCCAGGGCACCAGGATTCTTGACTCAATCTCAGGTATCAGGCAGGCCTGTTACCCCAACCAAGTGGGTTTGCCTCCTGGAAGAGTTAAAATCAGACTCTTGACCAGAAGTAGTTGTCACACAAAGTAGAACTTATTTGCAGCAAATAGGAGCCCACATGGCATCATTTCCAAAGGCCTGGCTGTCCCAGAATGAAAGGAAGCAGGAGCTTTTATTTCAGATGGAGACTGAATATTCAAAAGGAAGAGGTAGGTATTCGCTTGCGCAGACTCAGTTGGAAAATATGCTTCCACAAGCACTGCAGGTTGTGGTAATAAGGCCTGAGCTCCTCCCAGAGAGGAGATCTTAGCATTAAAAATGAGGCAAAGGTCACGGCATCACTCCTGTGGTGGGGCTTGGTCTGATTCAGGGGTGTTGGTGATTGCATCTCTTAAACAGTTAAATGTTTCCAAACCCACCCTTGAGCTCCTTGGGGCAATTAGCTGGTGACAGGCCTACCATCTCACTTAGGGAGAGAGCTGTTGTCAGCTTCTGCATTCTTTCTCTGCTCATTTTCTCCCCACTCCCCAGGATTGAGATTGCGAGTGGGGCAAACAAGGAAGGAATTGAACAGGAGAGCCTCACTGGCTGAGAACTGCTTCTGAAGTCAATGAACTTTGAGCTCTCTGGCCCCAATAGCCATTTGAAGCTCACTCTTCCTCCTATGGGAGCTTTGAGGATTCTTCAGAGGGTTACAGCTTTGTCCCTCTGATCAAGGCTCTTCTGTCTTGGCCTCTGGTCCACTGTCCTAACAGGCTCTTGCTGTTGGCATCCGCCCCACCTCACAGTGCTCTCGGTTAGGGCCCACCAACGCTTCATGCAAGCCAGCTCTCCTCCCACACACTCACAGGGAGTCCTCAGAGAACACGTCCACGGTGGGAGGCAGTCACTCCCCAGCGCAGTCTCCCTGACCCTCTCTTGAACCCTCTTTTCCCCTCTTTCTCTGCTTCTCCCTCTCCCCTTCTTACTTGCAATAGGAGGCAGCACTGCCACAAGATAGAAGAGAGTTCTCCAAGGAGATCTAGTCAGGATCCCTCTTTTCCACTCTCTCCACTCATACGTGTCTCCCTCATGGATTTTTGAGCCATCTCACCAGTTCTCAGTAACTGACACTGACATTTCTTCTTGGAGTTTGGCACTACCCTTTCAAATTTCACATCTATTCTATTTTGGGGCCTTAGACAAAACTTAAAAGTTAACATTCTATTATACATTCATATGTACATTCGTGCATATATCTATATTCTATTTTACACTTTACACTTTTACAGCTTTAGGGTTTAGATAGTTCAACTCTGGAACTCCTCAAACTCATAAAAATCACTATCTGGACTAAAACCTGCCTACCTATTTATCCATCATTTCCTACCAAAGGAATTTAAAGAAGGCTACAAATAACGCAATAACCTGTTTTTAATGGATGAAATTAGGAGAAGGTAAGCATTAACTGATTTTATAGAATCCTTTGAGTTTGGGTTGCATTATATTTAATGACTTGAATGTAACTAATTAAATAGGTGATTACTCTGTACCATTGGTTTTTTTGCACGTATAAGAATCACATGGAGGCCACTAAAATTAAGATTCCTGGGGATCTTTCCAAACATCTACATTTTAATAAGGTGATTCTGATGCATGAGTTCAAAGAACACAATTGAGAAACTCTGCTATTACCCTGGTGAAGGACAAAAGCAGACCTGTAGGTGCTTGTGGGCAGGACATGAGGGCGCTGTGCTTCCATCTACCTACTCTACCTATCTGTGCCTCTTCCCTGCCTCAGTCAGCACCCTGACCAATCAAGAAGGTTATTTGAAGCTTAAATCACAAAATCATTTAAAAATCTATGCTTTTCTTTAACTTGAAATACGATATTTATTTATTCGCCAATCTTTTTTTATGGGATTAAGCCTTTTTTTGATTACGGTTCTTCTGATAGATCTTCTAAAAGACCATTCTTTCCTAAACCACACCCCTAATGTATTCCCTGCAATTCCCAGTTCTGGTTTCTTTAAAGTGGAGTCAGACTCTAAACACAAAATGAATGCAAAATCCTTGGGGCCCAGCCCTGTGTTGTAGTGGTTAAGTTCATGCACTCCGCATCAGTGGCTTGGGATTCACAGGTTCAGAGCTCAGGCACAGACCTACACACTGCTCATCAAGCCACACTGTGGCAGCATCTCATATACAAAACAGAGAAAGACTGGCACAGATGTTAGCTCAGGAAGAATCTTCCTCAAACAAAAAGAGGAAGATTGGCAACAGATAGCTCAGGTCCAGTCTTCCTCACCAAAAAAAAAGAATGCAAAATCCTTCTGGATTTCTATTAATTCCTTCTAGTACTTTATACTTACATTGTACACACCTAGTTTTACAGCAAGATATTTTAGCCACTGACCCCATGCCTCTACAAAACATTCAACTTAGTTTTCATGAAAAAATCCCAAATCCCTATTTCTTTATTGAATTCATAAGACATTGGTAGATACATGTGCATTTGGGTTAAACGACTGCAATAACAAGAAAAGCTGGCACAAACAAGTTTGGGAAAGAAACCACTGACTCTCGATAAGGATATAACTCATCATGGGGAACAGAAGTGCATGGTTGAACTAGCTTCATAATAAATATTTTAGACTGTCTCAACTACTCAAATCTGCCTCGTGGCACAAAAGCAGCTGCAGGCTATAAGTAAACAAATAAGTGTGGCTCTGTTTTAATAAAATTTTATTCACCAAAACAAGCAGCTGGCCCGCAAACAATAGTTTGCTAACCCCTGGACTCGAGTGGTTCTCAAACATTAGCAGGAATCAAAATCCACTGGAATTTCTGATTCAGTAGGTAGAGTAAGGCTCTTAGCAAAGCCTAAGAATCTGCATTTCTAATAAATCCCTAGATGATGCTAATACTGCTGGTCTAAGGACCAGACTTTGAGAAGAACTAGACTAGAGTTTAATTTATCGGCTCTGAGTGTCCAGTGTACTATCAGCAATGTTCCGTATGTTTAATGAAGGTGTTGTATCCCAGGCTCCCTTGAAAACTGAGCCCTAGGGAAAACCTATTAGCTAATGCTTTGGGGAATGAGGAGGGGAAACCCAGGGGAGCAAAAGTAAGGGAAAAAGAAGTGATGGAGGAAATGAGAGAGAGTAAAAACAGGGGGATGTCTTACTGCGCTGGCCACAGCTACACAACAAACACAGCTGGTTGCTCAGTCTTGCCAGCTGTCGCCACAGAGCCTGTGAAACTACTAGTCCTGAAAATAGTCCTTGATGGGGAGGAAAGGCAAGAAATAGCTCTGCTGGCTTCTTTCCTTCTTCTCTATCTTATTGTTCAAAGTCCACGGCAGGTCCAGCTTGTCTTGCCTCGCCCCTCGATGCAGCCGCAGAGGTAGCTAGAGCCTCCCCATGTCCACTCCAGCCACTGTTCGGGGACAGTGGATGCCTTTGTCCCACTGCCTTAGCCTGTACCTTAAAACTTCTGTCTCTTCTCACCTATTAAATGTAGCTATTCCCAAGATGTTCTCTATGCTCTTTTAATTTATTTTTTCAGTGATGCTATTCATTCTCATGACTTCAAGTAACATTGCTCCGTAAATTATTCAAATGACTATCTGTAGCCCTAAAAACTTTCCCAAGTATATTAGCCAGAGCAAGCCTCAGCATTTTGTCAGGCCCACATCAGTTCTAAGGAAAACTGCTCTTGATGTTTAGGAGGTTATATTTTATATCATATGATCCTGCCACCTCTAGTCACAGCTAATCAGACAGAGGGCAGCACCTGATCCAAAGCAATCAGTCCATAGGCTGGCAGTGGCCTATGCTTTGTCCTAATGAGAAAAGATGGGATGACCAAGCAGATTCCTCCCAGGAAGGTGAATATCAGATGCCAGAGACTAAGCAGTTGGCAACAGGTGTTGAAGCTGAAAGGACCCAAAGAGATGAAGTCAAGATTACATCAACCAAAATAGCAAGCTGAAGTGTTGAAGGGAAAAGAAATCATGAGCAAGGAGATAAAATCTAGTAATGCAGACAGGCAAAAAGACCAGAAGTAGGGAAGGTAAGAACAGTCTGGAACACGTGGGTCCTGCTGGTTTCTGAATCCACTGCCCATGAAGGCTGGTCATACCCTGCATGCCACACATGACTCCTATCTTTGATCCTCCAAGGGTCATAGTTTCTATACCAATCCACGTGGCTTTCACTTCTCTCCAGCAGGACACCTATCAGAGCACATCATTCCCTTAATATAAATTGCCTCATGCTTTTGCCTATCTGGTTTCTCTGCCAGTGGTTATCTTCCACCAAAAACCAAACATTGTCAACTCAAATTCTCCATGTCCAGCTTAATGACGGTTTCCTCATCATACCATCATACCATTGTACCAACCCCCCCATTCTTTCATCAAACTTGCTTCTTATCAAGTATGTGAATCTTAAACATACTCATCACTTGTATTTCTTACAGATTATAACGTCCTACAGGGCACAGATGAAATAAAAACATTTTTGACCCACGTTATGTCTTATACATAATAGATTTTCAATTAATATTTACTAAATATTTTACTGAATAATTATTCTACTTCTTTTATATGTTAATTATCTTCCTCCATACATCCCTAATATTATCCCATTTGATCAGAATACTTATAAGGCAGCCTGATATGCCAGTACTGCTCTTTAGCACTCTGAATGTGTTATTTAGACCTTACAACAGTCCTGTGATGTAAGTACTATTACTGTCCTATCCTCCTTTTGTTGGCAAGGAAATTGAGGCACTATGAGTTTAAATAACCTGCACAAGGTCACACAGGGGCACTGGGATTCGAGCCCACAAGGTCAGGTGCCAGCATCTATACATGTAGCCACTATGCCATCCTGCCAGGTAGTGGCCTAGGCCGCAGTGAACAAAATGTGGTCTTCATTCACTTGAGGATTGGGACTGGTGGGAAACAGGACCCATTACTAACAGAGAGAAGATCCACAAGCCTAAATTGGATGAAATCTTCCAAATTCCTGTCTAGGTGCCAATAACCTGGCTGATACGTGTATGATATAGAAAGCAAAGACACCGACAATAGGGGCCTTGAACCATAATCCTCCCCTTCAGTACACCGAGGCAAGGGGGGCCCCACTGACCAGCTGCCCTAAAGCCCAATTTGTTTAGGGCAAGAGCAGCAGGAAAACGCAGAGTAGATAACTGCAAAGTGCTTACTTTATTTCTTGTCAATAAGGATCAGAATATTATATCCAAATTTCCAACACCTTTTCATGTTTCCTTGGAAACAGTCCAGGCTAGGGAGGATCCAGGAGCAGCTGCTGACAGCAAATCACCTGGCACAGAGTTGGATGCACAGAAGTCCCTCCCATCCCTCCGCCATGCCTGCTCCATCTTGGAGGGAGGTTAGATACCCATACTGTTTGACCACGAGCTCTTCCTTCATTTTTCCATGTGCCCTATTGACAGTGCTATAAATACCATCCAACTGCTTAGCATGGTGTCAAAGAGTTCAGGCACTGAAGTTGCCATTCTTGGGGTCGATCATAGATCTGCCCTTCGTCAACTGTTTCATCTTAAGCACATCATTTTATCCTCTCTGGCACTCAGTTTACTCATCTGTAAAACGGGGATAATAATCATACCTCTTTCAGTTGGAGGGGGTGGACTTATACTAGTTAAATAATGTATTTTGTAGAGCTTTTATCATGATAGCTACTTATTAAGCATCTAAAATATTCTAGTTAATTCTGTCTGTGTAAATTTGAGAAAACTTGCTTAATTTCTCAAACTTAGATCATTTAACTATAAAATAGAGATGATACCCACTGCTTATGGTGTAGGGAAGCATTCAATGAAATAACGTAAGTAGAATTATATTTCTTGTTACTGGGTAGGCACTAAATTAATGTTAACTGCTCCTAAATTCTTCCATATATTTGCTCATAGACAAGACCTCAGTGAAATTAGTTTACTCCTACCAATCGCTGGACAAAGTCTCCAGTTTCTTTTGGAAAAGAAAAGCATTTTGAATGAGTTTTCTTATTCGTGAGAAGCCTGCCAAAACAATTATTGGAATTTATGCAATAGGCTACTTAAAAAATCTATTGGTCACTAATTCTTTCCAAACGTTTTGAGTCATCTTCTGAATAACTCAGTGCTACCAAACTTTTTAATATCAGCAAGTGAAGCATTTGTTTAGATATTTAATCCTACGTATTAATTTCAAAGAATTTAGACCAAAAACTTTGAACCAAAAGAAACTGAGCCGCTAACAACTAGCGACGAAGATGGAGAAAAAACTTAGTGCCTGCTAACCAGGCAAGATGTTATTCTGCACAAAACTTCAGTTTGTCCTCAGAAGATAAGGAAGAGAATTATCACAGTATTAGAGTTTTAGTCTTTGTTCATATTTAAACAAGCCCCACAATGTCCATTGATCTGCATTTAGACAAGTTCTGAATTTAGACAAGGGCCAGCATCTGGGCGGAAATGAAGAATCATGAAACAGTAAATTATATTCCCAAATTGTATAACCTCTGTTCTTTGGGGCTCCAAACGAATACAATGAGTAATTACATTCCCATCAGATGCTCAAGATAATGGTAGATTACCAGAAATCCGGGAGATTAACTATTTTGTTGAGTAAGATCAGACACAGATATTTATAAATGAAGAAGGATAAAAATCAAAGCTTTGAAAGAATACAAGAATACCATAAAAATCCTAAACCATTTAAAATATTTACTAATTTTTAGCTCTCTCTACAGGCATTTCAAAGTCAGTTGAACAAAAACTAAAATAATGACAGTACGTCCTCAGTGTAAGAGCTTTATAGTATAAAGCAGGATTTAAAAGTGCAAACACTGATACCAAGGCAGGAGAGTCACATAAAAACCCTACATAAAAACCAGCAGGGAATTGTGAGGGGAGACGGGGGTTTAAGTATGGGAATGAATAGCTATGCTTTTTCTCAGCCCTAAATGTTGGCCTCAAAGTTAAATTAATTAGAAGATATAAAAATATAAAAATGCTTTCTTTGTTTCCATAACACAGAGAGGTGAGATTAAAACCTCCCATGAGTCAGAAACAAAATGATTGCAAACTGAATTTCTGGGCCAGGGTGGCTCCTGTCTTCCTGCCACAAAGCCTCCTCTCTCTGTCCAAGCCACTGGACTCTGCTTTTAATATTCCCTTCAGATGGAGAGCTCTCTTTTTCATCTTGGCCTCGGTGTACAAGAAGGAACTTTTTTCAAAACTCAGAGCCAATAATGATTTTTGCATTGGCAGATATGAGAGAAGCCACAAATCTGCACTGATCAACATGGCCTTAACGTTCCCCTAAGCTTGGCTAAACTTCAGAGAGGTTTCTTCCTGACTATGGGCCCCCCCTTACCTGTGATAAAGTTTAATTTATAAATTAAGCACAGTAAGAGATTAACAACGATAACTAAGAATAAAATAGAACAATTATAGCAATATACTGTAATAAAAGTTACTGTAGATCTTAGTAACCTCAGCATACAATTTTTTTCTTTCCTTATTAAGACAAGAGCTTTCACTTTTTCACTTAAAAGAAGCACTTTACAGCTTCCCTTTGGCATATCTGAATTGCCAGCATCACTACTCTTGCGCTCTGGGGCCATTATTAAGTAAAATAATGGTTACTTGAACACATGCACTGCGATACCACGACAGTCAAGCTGATAACTGAGATGGCTGCTAACTAAGGGGCCACTCCTGGATACAGGTCTTCCTTGCCTGTTTGACTCTGTCCGGTGCAATTTTTCTTCAACAGCATACAAGATTTCTAATGAATCACTTTGAGGTCTTTTGCCCTGTTAGGAGATTCCATAATTAAGTCAAACAAAAAATATTTAAAATATGTACGCAATAATAGCTTCCATGCCAAAACTTTAACAGACAAAATAATTACTTTAATAAATGTTGAGAAAACTTACAATCACAGTGTGGCAGAGATGGTCAGTTGTCTATCAGAGAACAGAAGATTGTCCTGTCTGGAAAACCAAGGGAGTAGAGAAACATTAGAAAGATGAAGTGGTTAACAGGGTCATATTTACAGAATGGTCCAATGAGATAAGGCAGAAAATGACTGCTGGGGTGACTTTTGCAAAAGCAATTCCAGTTAAATGGTGCCATTGGATATATAGCAGAAGAGAAGGGAAAAGGAGGAATAAGCCATTTCCCATGAAAACTACTGAATTAATGATAAATCTAGTGCTTTTGTACTGGATCTACAGTGTCTGAAGTATAGTGCCTGGAATATGAGCCTTACATAGGTAAGCATAGCACCTATTTCCAAATGTAGCATCTAATAAACAACACGTAATACTTTGCACTTTGCCTTCCAAGCCAGTGTGCAGAAGACAGAGGTAACAAAACTGTTGGTAAAGTAGTTGAATGGGATGGAACTGGACACATCCAGAAAGGAACAGCTGCCTGGGCTGATAGTGAAATTTTAACAGCTACCAGAGAAAAAGAAACTGCTCAACTCTATTGCTTATGATTGTTCCACAAAAGAGACTGATCTTCAGAACGATATCACTGAACAAGCATTGGTAAAAGAGAAATGAGGCTCACATTTGGTGAAGAGATTGTTGGAGAATAGCTGAGAGTTCAAATTCTTCACTCCATTGAGTGACCCACCAGGGATCCAGTGACTGTTATGGAGAACGCAAACAAACATTCCTGAAAAGTCACAAAAAGGAGAAGTTGTGGAGAACACAAAGGTAATTTGAATTTGAAAAATGAGCAGGCCTCAAAATATCACTCCACGAGGGAGTTTTTAAGTACAAAACAGAAAAGATACCTTTACAGTAGAGAAACTTGGTGGGCACCACCTTAATCAAGAGATCAAATTAAAATCACCAACAATGGGATAAATGGACCTCACCTGTCCCCTTATGTAATGCACTGAGCAGAATACATCACCTACACAGTATTTTTGCCAGAAATGTTTAACCAGAATCTGATCATGGGGAAACAATCCGACCAACCCAAAGAGAGAAACATTCTGAAAAACAACTGCATTGAACTCTTCAAAAATTTTCAGTGTTGTGAAAGACGTAAAAGCAGAGAAACTATTCTAGATTAAAAGAAATTAAAGAGGCATGACAACTAAATGCAATGTATCTGCCTCATTTGGATCCTGCTCTGAAGAACATCACTGTGATGATGGGAGAAAGCTGAATATGAATCATATATTAGATAATATGTTAATGGTACATTTTTTGAGCGATAAACGTAGTTATGTAAAAAAATATTCTTCTTCATGACTGCCTTCATCATTCTCAAACAGTTCAGCAAAAATTATACATATGTATATTATCTATCATAATCTTAAAAAAGATTCTATTTTAAAATTAGTTAGCAAGAGCTTAGAAAAAGAAATCATGTTTACTAGAAGCCAGCTGCATGTTTACTAAATTAAATTAGACTAATTTTTGAGAGCTTAGAAGACAAGATATTTCAGGGAAATGGAAAAAGATTTAGCTTTTTTTTTTTAAGTTCAAAAAAGGCAATTAATGTCTATCTTGATATCATGTAGACAAACTAAAGAAATATGAGTTGAATGGTCATATGGCAGAGTGAATTCAATCTTATCTGAACGGACATCATTCAAAGGGTTGACATCAGCCTGGAGGGAGCTCTCTAGTATTAAGATATAGGATTCTAGCCATCAATGGATAAGACCATGAGTGGCACGCTAACAAAATTTGTTAGCGAAAATGGCAAATATTCTCAGTGACACAGTCATGAATCCCAAAGATCTTGATGGACTAAAAGGTCAAAACCAATAACATGATATTTAATGCAAATTATTAGAAGTCCCATTGTTATCAATTAGTCAATATATGCATTTTGAACATGTGCCAGGAACTGGGAATAGAAAGACAAACAAAAAATGTCATAGAATTCTTAATTTTGCATGAAAATTATACATTTAAAACAATTACAAGAGAGATAAGTTCATGAAGGTGGAAGTACAGAGCCCTGGAAGTATATATTAGGGGGACCTAACATAAACAGAAAATCAAGAAGGGCTGCCCACAGGAAGCAATGTATACATGGAAAACTTTTGGATGCTCTGGGACTAACCAATCAAATGAGAAGGCATCACAATGGAGGGGTAAGGGGAATTCAAACAAGAGAAAGAAGAATACACTAGCCTGGCAGAGGGAGCACATGTGTAAAGGCCCTAAGCCAACGAGGCCACTGTATAGTAACCAGCTAAGAGAAATCCTGTGTGACCAAAGCAGAGAGAGCAAGAGGGGACAACCCCAAAGAAATACAGGATGAAAGAGACAATCCTAACAGCTGCATGCATCAAAAAGGGTTACAAGTTTAATTGACTCTAATTTCAATATGAATCAATAATGCAATACAGTTCCCCAAAGGATATAACATCCAAGACAAGGACAGTGAGGTCTGTTCTGCTAATTGTCAGTCATACCCAACTTTAAATTTGCGCTTAGTTCAAATGAATCCAGAGCAATCCGTACGTTGAAGTCAAATGAAATTCTGACTAAGTGTTGAAGAAATGGGAAGTATGTCACCTAAAGAGAAGAGGGACAATTTCAGGAGACATGATAGCTACCTTCAAATATCTACAGGCCCATCATGTGAAATAGAAATAATAGCTGATATGTATTTACCAAGAGTTAATGAATGGGCGTCATAACAATGCATAGTTAACTCAATCTTAGGAGGGCTTTACTGATAGATCCCGGCTGAAGATGGAATGGCTGTCTGGGGAAATGTTGAACCTCCCAGGCTGACTGATATATAGGCAAGGAATTTACAGAGAGAATTCAAATCCTTGAACTAGATAATGAATAGGGCTTCCTCCAATCCTGATATTGCATAATTCTATGACAGTACCATTTCTATTACATTGGCAACATACTAAAGTGCTATTCAGAATATTCTAGTAGGAAGAATTTGAATAGGGCCAGACTGATGAATCTATAAAAATAAAACTTATAACCAATATCTGTACCACAAAGTTAAGGCTAAATCTTAAAAGTAACTTAAAAAAATAAAGCCTCAAAACGTAAAATAAAAGTGAACCTCATTTTTGAGATGAAGGCAGCCTAGTCATTAAGAACGAGGACTTTGGAGCAGACCTGTGTAGGCCTGGGCAAATTTCTCAGCCTTTCTATGTCTTAGTTCCTTATCTATGTAATGACAAAAATTTTTTTTAAAATATCTGGCTTACAGGATTGTTGTGAGAATTAGCAAATTAACATATTTAAAGCACTCAGAACAGTGTCTGGCACATAATAAACCCTATAGAAGTGTCTGATATGTGTGATCAATCATAATAGTTGGATGAGAGATTCTGGAGTCAGACATTAACTAGGATTTAACTGGATCAGTCCTAGTTTCATTGCTAACTAGCTAGTTAGGTGGCATTTCCCTCTCTGTAAAATGAGGATGAAAGTATCTACCAGTCAAGGTTCAATTTCAAATATCAGAAACCATCCTGGCCAGCATAATCAGATGGGAATTTAGTGCAGGAATTATAAGTTTACAAAAGTTTATGAGGAAGGGCCAGAGAAGCAGGTTCCGGACTGAGCTTTCAGAAGCGACATCACCCAGAACAATACCACACCACTGGTCCTCCACGGGAGTTGGTGTATCTGGCATAATTTGGAATCAAGAGAATCAGCAAGCCACTGTCCCAACTGCTAATTCCATGTCACTTCTGTTAGGATCTAGAGACCCAAAACTGCTACCACAACAGTAGGCTTCCAGAACACACCACCAGAAAATGGAAGCCTACACTCTACCTCTCTACAACCACCCTGTATCATTGTTGCAAAACAACAAATGCCTCCACCACAGTACCTGAAGAAGCAACAGAGTGTGGCCTTCACCTCACATCTGGATTCCAAATAACACGGAGGCACTTCGGTTCACACAAACTTGAGTTGTAAGGAAGTCTTAGAAATGTAGACTGATTTCTCAGCTTTAGCAGCAATATAACATTCTAAAAGGGAGCTAGAATGGAGATAAAAGAGCTAATCTACAATATCCATTATCCTATCTCTTGTCACTGGGCTGTGAATTAAATAGGGTATAATGCATGTATAGTGCTCAGCCCTGTGCTGGGCAGATAGTAATCACTCAATAAGTTACCAGTTGACTTCCAGCATAAACATGGCTGAGTAAGAATTACTTTTCGATCTGTCATTCTAAAAATTAAGAAAAAAATAACAACTTAAAACTCTCTCTTCAGTAAAACCAAGATAAATACATAATCCACTGATTCATCAACGTACATAAAGCTTTCCAAAATTAGCAGAAATAAAACAAAAGCCACACAGGAGTTCGTGCAGAAAGGAAATGCTAAGAGTGCTGACAGGGCCCAAAGATACAGATCATATAAATTGTTGGAACAAAAAAACTTCCTTTAAGCAAAATCTCACACCAAAGCACAAAAGCTATATACCTGGTTTACGAAAGTGGGTGCAGAAATGGAAGTGAGAAAGCTGACAAAATGAACTCCCCTCAATGAGTTTTATTGTATTTTGAGAAACAGGGAGGAAGCCACCCCAGTGACTCACTTCCAGGAGTCATAGCTGCAAAAGCAGCCCCTCTCTGTGGCAGCAGAGCAAGGGAAAGCCTTGGATTGAGAAGCTTGGAAGGCTGCCATGACACCCCTCACACACACACACACAGAAGCCCTATACAAAGAGATAATTCAGGAAAATTCAACTCATTCAATGAGTAATATAAAAGAAATTCCCACAGAATCAATATGAAAATACTATAAGTAAAAAATGTGAGGGAAAAAAGGTGAATTTTACCATTAAATGAGGAACACGTACCAGAAAATGTAGCCAAAGGAGCAGATAAGAAATGATAACTAAGGGGCCGACCCAATGGCGCAGCGGTTAAGTATGCACGTTCCACTTTGGCAGCCCAGGGTTTGCCAGTTTGGATCATGGGTACGGACATGGCACTGCTTGGCAAGCCATGCTGTGGTAGGCATCCTACATATAAAGTAGAGGAAGATGGGTAGGGATGTTAGCTTAGGGCTAGTCTTCCTCAGCAAAAAGAGGAGGATTGGCAACAGATGTTAGCTCAGGACTCATCTTCCTCAAAACAAAAAAAGATAACTAAATAATTTGACAAGAATTTAAAAAAATAATTAAAGTGGCCGACCTGGTGGCATAGTGGTTAAAGTTCTGCATGCTCCACTTCAGCGGCCCAGGTTCAGATCCCAGGTGTGGACCTACTCCACTCATCAGCCATGCTGTAGCAGCGACCCACAAACAAAATAGAGGAAGATTGGCACAGATGTTAGCTCAGGGTTAATCTTCCTCAAGCAAAAAAAAGGAAGATTGGCAAGGGATGTTAGCTCAGGATGAATCTTCCTCACCTATATATATATATATATATAAAATAACTCAGAGTAGTCACTTGTTATGGGCTGAACTGTGTCCCCATCAAAATTCATAGGTTGAAGTCCTAATCCCCAGTGCCTCAGAATGTGACTATATTTGGAGACAAGGGCTTGAAAGAGAAGAAGTTAAATAAGGTCTGTGGAGCAGGCCCTAATCCAAAATGACTGATGTCCCTATAAGAAGAGGACACAAGGACACAGGCAAGCACAGAGGAAAGACCACGTGAAGACAGAGGGCAAAGATGGTCATCTATAAGCCAAGGAGAGAAGCCCCAGAAGAAATCAAACCTATGAACACCTTGATCTTGGACTTTTAGCCTCCAGAACTGTGAGAAAATAAATTTCTGTTGCTTATGCCACTCAGTCTGCAGCACTTTGTTATGGCAGCCCTAGCAAACTAAAACGTCACCTCTATGAGGAAAGAGAACAAAGTAGAATGCAGAACTCAGGTAAAAGATGGTGAGACAACAGAAGAAACTGAAATGTGAGCCGACAGAACTCAGGAAATAAGTAAAAGGGAGGAGAAAAAGCCATCAATGGAATAACCAAAAACCCTGAACAAATAGACCTTAGGAAAACACTGTCAGAGATATAAAAGACAGAAATAATAAAGTGAACAAAATGCAGAGGAAATAAGAAAAAAGTTTAGAAGAGTTATAGGAAAAATGATTATGGAAAGCAGTCAAAGCAAATCCAAAATATGCATAATTGGAGATGCTAAAGAAGAACACCAAAACAATTTAAAGAACAAATACATAAGCACTCAATTCAAGAGAAGTTTCTTGAATCTCCACACTAAAGGGACCATCTTGTGCCTGTCAGGATGGTTAACAACAAGACACATCCTGGTAAAGTTATTGGAATATAAACCTAAAGATAGAATCGTTGGGCAGCCAGGTAAAAAGATTAAGTTGTGTACAGAAGGAAAAAGTCACAAAGTGGTCTCAAATTTCTCCATAGAAGCATACAATACTCTAGTGAGTAAGGCAATAAGAAAAGATAGTCAGTAAAAGAAAGTGTAACTAAAGGATTAAGCATGCATGCACTCATGGAAGTTTCAGATGCACAGCTACAGACAAACATTGGTACATGCAAGTATGTAAGGAGTATATCATCATGGGTTCTTCTTGAGCACTAGAAAACTAAAGCACCAGAAAATTAACTTTAGCCAACCAAGAAATGCCTAGGGAAGAAAAAGGTAAAAGGACTGACAATGAGAATTGAATATACTTAAGTATAAAACTAAGACTAAAGCAAATGTGAAGATTAAGGTGCTAAAAGAAAATGAAAATATAATATCTCCCCACAATACAGGAATCATACAACTACTGGAGAAGAAAGAGGTTAAAAGGTAGGATATACAGGAAGTTTATAAAGTCACCTGTATAGTTAATAGTCAAAGGATTTCATTCAATAGTATCATTAAAATAGTAAAATATAAGCATAAGTTAGTGATACAAATGTAAACACTAAGAAAATACTAATAATTAAAATTGAATTGTAGGGGCTGGCCAGGTGGCGTAGTGGTTAAGTTCACATGCTCTGCTTTGGGGTCAGGGGCTCACCAGTTCAGATCCTGGGTGTGGCCCTACACATTGCTCATCAAGCCTTGCTGTGGTGGCATCCCACAGAGAAGAACTAAAAAAGGATGTACAACCATGTACTGGTGCTTTGGGGAGAAAAAAAGAGAGAGTAAGATTGGCATCAGATGTTAGCTCAGGGCCAATCTTCCTCAGGGGGAAAAAAAAAAAGAAAAGACATTGACTTGTAAAAAAGAGAGAAAGAAATGGAAAAGGAAATATGGTTGTTCATTGTAGAAATCAATATATATTGACTAAAGAAATAAAAGACTAAGGCTATTATTATATAAAGATTTAATTATAAAGATAACCACTTGAACAAAAATATAAACTTCTCTAAATGCCATAAAAAATAATAACATACAAACTAATAGATGAACAGGGAACATATTTAAGACTTTAAAAACATTACAAAAACAGAAAATACTACTTAAAATAACAGGAAAGGACTAACATCAAATACAACTTATGTGCCATCAGTAAATGTGAATAAATTTAATTCACTTATTAAAAAAAAACTTTTAACACTAGATTACAAAGGAAAACCCAACTCTTGATTTTCATAAAAGATAAGTTAAAACAAAATGAGACAGAAAGATTAAAAACAAAACAATGGGTAAAAGTATACTGGAGGGTGAACTTCCAGCTGTGGCAGGTTGAAGAGATCAGCAAATCTTTTGTACAAAAAACAAAACAAAACAGGTGTAAACTGGTCAAAATTATCAAAAACAACTATTCCAGGGCTCTGGAAGTAGACCTAAGGCAGACAACACGTTGGAAAGCGCTTAATCTTAAAGAAGTACTAGAGCCTCAGGTAAGAACAGAGAGTCCATGGCCTTGTTGCCTGGGCTGGGCTGCATATTCAACCCCTAACTCAGTAGACAAGAATGGTGGACACACCAGAGTAGGGATTGCTGGGAAACCAGCCACTCTTATCTGGAAGGGAGCAATCTTTATTTGTACTGGGGATGCGGAGCGAAGAGAGACTCAAGGCTTTCTCACTAAAAATGATGGCCTCGCGAGGAAGCAATCAGGAAAAAACTACTCTTTTCTAGCCTGAGGTTGTGGTCACAGATAGGGTAGGTCCTGGAAATGAGGGAGCCACAAAAGGGGTCAGAAAGCTCTCCACACATCTTTCAACTGCAATACACATGTATGCAAGAGAAACCCAAGCAAGTCCAGTGCAAAAGAAAAACCATAAGAAACTTAAAAAAGGCTGAACTTTGACTGTACTACCAACCTCAGCAGAGGGTTGAAGCTTCACGGGCTTAAAGAGTTTGAGCACAACCTCTGCCCAAGTCAGTGGCTGACCACTAAGCTCTGAAGACACAGGAGCAACCGTTATGAAGCCTAGCTAAAAAATAAAAATAAGAATAAATAAACTGACCAGAAACATAAATGGCTGCACACAACGGCAGAAATAATATTCCACAGATTAAGTCCAGGTAATTTACAAAAAAAAAAAAATCCAGCCAAACAAACAGATCAGAATCCAGAGTTGCTGTACAATGTTAACGAAAGTATCCAGGGTTTGTTCAACGAAAAATTACAAGGCGTGCAAAGAACAAGAAAGTGTGACCCCTACTCAGGGAAAATCTCACTTAATAAAAACTGACTCCATGTGGACTGAAATGTCGGATGTATCAGACAATAAATTTCAAAGTATCTATTATAAATATGTTTGAAGAATTAAAAGAAAGTATGATAATGGTGACTCAACATATAAGAAACCTCAAAAGAACATATTTTAAAAATGGAAATTTCAGACTTGAAAGTAGAATAACCAAAATGAAGAATTCATTATATGGGACCAATAGTGGATTGGAGATGACAGAATAAAGCATGAGTGAATAACAGAAGAATAAAAATTATCCAATCTGAAGAACAGAAAGGACAAACACTGAAGAAAAATGATCAGAGCCTCAGAGACCTGAGGGTCGAGATAAAGCTTGCCAACATATGTGCAATGGGAATCCCAGACAAAGAAGAGAGAGAAAGGGACAGAAAAAATATTTGAAGAAACAATGGGTTTAAACTTCTCAAATTTGATAGAATATGTTAATCTACACATCCCAGAAGCTCAACAGAATCCAGGGAAGATAAACACAAAGACAGACATATCTAGACACATCATAACCAAACTGATGAAAGCCAAAGACAAAAAAGAATCTTGAAAACAGGAATAGAAAATCAACTTACATATCATGTAAAGGGAAGAACAATATGAATAATGGCTGGCTTCCCATCAGAGAGTCTGAGGGCAAGAAGGCAGAGGAATCGCATAATCGAAGTGCTAAAGGAGAAAAACTGTCACCAAGAATTCTATCTCCAGCAAAACTAGCCTTCAAAACTGAATGTGAAATAACGACATTCCCAGAATAAAATAAAAATAATAATAATATGAGATTTGTTGCCACCAGACCTGCCTTACAAGATACAGTCATGTGCCACATAACAATGTTTCAGTCAATAACTGACTGCATATACGACAGTGGTCCCATAAGATCAGTACCATACATGCTAGGTGTGTAGTAGGCTATACAACCCAGGTTTTTGTTCCCACAGCGATGGAATCATCTAACAACACATTTCTCAGAATGTATCCCCATCGTTAAGCAATGCATAACTGTATATACTAAAGGAAATCCCTCAGGCTAAAAAGAAATAACACAGATAGTAACTCATGTCCACAGGAAGCAATGAAGAGAACTGGAAATAGCAAAAATATGAGTAAATATAAAAGAACAACTAGGCAGGAGAAATGTCAGAAACTGTATACTGGCTAGATTGGACCTGCAATAGCTTCTCCAGCAGCTACCTGAAGGGGCCAATAATTTGACCAGAAATATGAGAGAGTTAATGTCCCTGAGAGCATACCCCAACCAATGGGAAATGAGAGACGGGAGGAGGCAAGAACATAAATTTCTCACCTGCCTAACTCCCCCTCCACCCATCATTTGCAAAGGACTGTTCTGAGATCTATAGTAGTAAATGCCATCTCTGTTATCATCCCTGAAGAACCAGTTGTTTTCTTGGGGAGCTGTGGCTTGCTTAGTAAAATACCCCCTTGAATTCGTTCTGCTTTCTTCTCCACTTCATTTCCCTTTTTGGCTTACTTTTGCTTCTCTAGGATGACAACCTCCTCCTAAAAAGTCACTTTTTCAGGGAACAAAGCTAAGAGATCTGGTACCAAGAGTGGCCCTAGAAATCCAACACTCAGGATGGAATTTTGGCATTGAATTAGCAACTTGTCTGGAAATAATAGAAAGCCCATCTCTGGTGGTTAGTGTGGTAATAATAATAATTATTATTATTGTTTGCTATTATTCTGTACTATGCTTTGCCATTTAATAATATATTTTCAATATTAATATATAATTTTCTCATTCTAGTTTTTTGTTTCATTTTATTGAGTTAATTTCAAAATAACCAGAATATTTTTTCATTCAGTCACTCATTCATTCATTTATTCATCTACCTATCCAACAAATATTTATTGACTCCCTCACTGTGTGCCAGGCATGATGCTAGACGCTAAAATTACCCAAATGGGGGGAAGAAAACACCTCCTGAAAAAAAGTCCTTATCCTCAAGAAGTGTAGTAAAAAAGCAACACTTAAACAGACTAGCACATTCCAACGGATGATGGAAGCCACAAGAATAACTCCTGGTGCGCAATGCCATGCCAGTGACTAACACTTTCATCTGAGGTTGATTGGGGTGAGGTGCAAGTGGAAGGTGAGGCACTGGGCTACTAAGAGGCTGCTAGGCTTAATAAGTATAGGACCAGGATAACGACACGAACTGTGGAGAGCACTGTCTGCTTTTTAAGGAACTGAAACCCTTTCCAAAAAGTAAACGATGAGGTCACCAGTGCAAATAGTATAGATAATAATAATGGAAAATAATAACAAAATCAGAAATAAAAAGGCTCTTCCAACACGCTCCCCCCACCCATAAGCACACAACAGGTGTTAGCTCATTGTAACACCAGGCAGCAGCTTAGTCTAATGACAGACCAAGACTCAAATGGACCACACTCTTCACCTCAGATTCCTATAATCTGCCACAAAGTTCAGAAAAGATTACGAGGAGTGCTTAGGACAAGTACAGGCTGTCCTGGCCTTCCAGAACCAAGCAGGACAGATGATTTATTCAACTGGGTAGGAGAGTCATGAACCTACACACACACACACACAGAGATGCATGTACACACTGGAAGTTCGCCTGAGATTACAAGGGTGACAGTCAACATGTAACAACTTGTCTGACAGCAATTAAAGCAATCTAAACTTTCACCAGCCGTAAACAACTAGAAAGGCTGAACCCAGTGCTTACTAGAAGAAAATCAACTGCACTGTACACGTATTTCCTGCCTCAAGTTAACCTCTAAAAATTTCACAGGTTCCCAGTAGTAGCCAAACCTAGAGAAAGCCTGCCTAACTGGAAAGAATAGGCTGAGAGTCAGGGTCAGGGTCAGGGTGGAATCAGGGCAGCGGGAAGGAAGGGAATTCCCAGATGTGGCCTCCCTGCTCCGTGTGACTTGAAGCAGCTGCCCTCCTCCGGGAGCTCACACTCAACACACTGCAGCTTTCTCAACAGCCTTGCTGCCTCTACTCCCCAGGCCGCTGCCCTCTCCTCCGGGAGCCCCCACACCCTCTGAGGGCATTGCCTCCTCTCTAATTATCTGGCCCCTCTTCCCTTCAGCCGTGTGCATGATCCATTTCCCCCAAGTGAAGGCTGTAGTCCTCACTTCACTTTTGCTTCACTCGCTCTTCTTCATTTCAAACACTCGCAGTCTTGGCTGAACAAGATCGTCCGCAGAAAGTTCTCCATCCAGGCTGTGTAGATTTGAGGAAGGAATCCAGATATAAACATGCCAATTGAATTATGAGCAGAGAAGTAAAGGAGAAAACAGCTTTGGCCTCAAGTAGCAGAAAACACATCCAGAAATTTTGCAAGGATAGTTTTTGTACAGATTTAAGAGCTAGATTTATATGAACCCAAAAGTTATTTCCTAAATAGTTCCACAGATCATAACAAGTGCTCTAAAAAATGAAGTAGCTGTTTTATCATTGTGGAACGATAATTTCCCAATATGCCTCTGGCTTCAGTTATTTATGTATTTAACCTGGGCTCTCAATAAATATTTGCTGAATGGTGAATGAATGCAGTTTCGATTAGACAGATTACAGTAGCTGGTCCTTTCATGGTAGTTGAAAGAGATGACAGCGTTGTTTTGAATTATTTTAAGACTACGTCACTGGAATTATGGACAGAGGAGGCCTCAAACCTGATGTGCCAAAAGATTCCGATAAAGAATTGGATCCATTGGAATTAAGTACTTTATTGAGAACTTCCACACCAACACATCAGCTCTGAGGGGTGGCTGAAGCTTACAGACTCAGAAAAGCAGAGGTGTGGATGGTTCCTAGCGCCACTTTAGCATCTCACTACAATTCATACGTACAGCTTCCTCTTGGCTCCCCAAATAACCATGGGCTACCTTATTCCTAAGCCTGTTGGGCTTGCCATTTTTCTCCTATATTCAGTTTTCTCTCCTCTGATCTTTATTTTACTTATTTCAATGTGAATGTCTAAATCTTCTCTACCTCTGTCTCCTTAGGATCTTTGCTCTGCTCTAAGTCGGTCAGTAATTCATCTGTCCATCCTAATGGAGTTTTCTTTTCATTATGTATTAATTGCATTCTTAGCCTACGGCTATGGGTTTTGCTTAGGCCTTTGGCAACTAGTCTCTCCCAAGTAAGCCCTGGTGTGATTCCATGGTCAACAGAACTAATGGCAAGCACGACATCCTTCCTTACAGTGAGAGGACAATAACATGGACCCGAATGTTGCACTATCCTAAACGTGAAAATTCTGAGGAAATCACATGCATCTACCCAATAAGTAAGAATGGAGGGGCTGGCCCGGTGGCGCAGCGGTTAAGTTCGCACGTTCTGCTTTTCGGCAGCCCGGGGTCCGCCGGTTTGGATCCCGGGTGCAAATATGGCATCACTTGGCAAACGCCATGCTGTGGTAGGCGTGCCATGTACAAAGTAGAGGAAGATGGGCATGGATATTAGCTCAGGGCCAGTCTTCCTCAGAAAGAAGAGGAGGATTGGCAGCAGTTAGCTCAGGGTTGATCTTCCTCAAAAAAAAAAAAAAAAAAATAGAATGGATTATAAAGCCTCATGCTGACAACATAAAGCTTTGCTTGTTGGCAAAATATCTGTTGATAACAGACTTTGCCTTGGAAAACTTCAGTCTGCCAACAGTCCACCAAAGATCACTACCTTGTGGTGCACCAAGAACTACAGCTATACAGTTCTCCCTTATTAACGGGACACCCTACACTTTTAGACTTAGGAAGAGTTGTAGATTAGCCTAGCGGTTAAGCGTACAAGCTGTAGACTCAGAATCTGGATTTGAATCCTAGCTCTTCCACTTACTAGCTGTGTAACCTTGGTGAAGTTATTTTAATTCTATCTGTCTCAGTTTCCCTAGCCATGAAATGAAGATAATGATAGCACCTACTTGAAAGTATTTTTATGACGTGTAAATGAGTTAATACATATAGTGTACCCAGAACAGAGCTTGGCACGTAGTAAGGACAGGGCTCTGATTCCATTCAGCAAATATTTATTAAGTGTATGCTATGGAGTAGGCCGTGTGTGTTAGGAAATGGAAATATTATAAGGAACATGACACAATGTCTGTTCTCCAAAAGCTTGTAATTTAATGGCTCCATAGGAGATCATTCTCTTGTATTAAAATAATATCTAAGCACCTGGCAATATGTCACAAACTTTATAACTATACTTTAGGACACTCCGACCACGAAAAAGATGAGTTGAGGTATTTTTCACTGGAAATCTTGAAAGCAAATGTGAAAATTGCAGTTATTATTTGGGGCCGTCAATGAACTACACAGTATTTCATTCAGATCAAAATGCTTTTTACCTGAGTCACTTGGAGAATCTTCTAAGTTCCCACTTCCTGAGGCATGTATGAACCAAACTCAGAGATTCAAATGGTAATTCTTGACACTGTTGCCAACCTCTCACTGCACCTAAACTTGTAACAAACAGAATGTGATTGATCTGTCAACCCAAAGTTTGTGTAGATATTGAAAAAACGGAGATAAAATTTCACATAATCCAGCTTCAACGGGAGAAATCCCCAGATTCAGACACAGATCTCTGATTAACATAGTTATAGAAAGCAAGTTGCTAAATTAAATTGGAGAGGATGACATGATTGAAACCTCTGAATCCAGCACTTCCCTCCTTGAAATCATAAAATTGTAATTATAAAAATTAAAATGACTGATATCCACTTATCTTTGGGGATTGGTTTACAGATTACTTCATAATAGGCATATCCAATGATTGCAGCAACTGAAGTTGTGACAATAGGCCTCCCATGTGCAATCTCCCAGGAAGCTGTAAGAAATCTTGACCCTTTTCCATTTCTTTCAAATACGATAATGTCCAAATTTGTCAAATCAGTTATAAATGCTAGCATGTGAGAACTAGGTTAAAAGGAACACAAAATTTTGTTCCTTAGCTCCTTCTCCCTGCCTACAGAATAAGAACAAATTTGATATGAGAGGTTAAAATACCTCTTTTCATGGGAACTGTCTTGTAAAAGCAAACTTTCCCTAGGACCAAGTCAGTTGGGATGTTGTAACTGTGATGCTGCCTGTTCCAAACCGCTTAAGAATTCCCTATGGGAATTCAATCAACAATAGAAGTAGAGAGTCCGTAGCCGAAAGGGAGAGTGTGGTGGCCTTGGGAGTAGAGAGGAGGGTGCACCGACCTCTCCAAGATTAACGGGCAGGGAATCAAGAGAAACACTCAAGATTGAGGGTGAAGGAGAAAAACTGACAGACCACTCTCAAGCTGAACACTTGTAGAACTGCTGAGGCCAGTTAGTCCAGCCAGCCCTGTCATCAGAGCAGAAGGCAGCAATAAGATTCTTGAGCAAACTTGCCATGGACGCTGGAGTTTGGGCATAGGTGAGTATAGAGACTCATGGGTCCTTTTGTCTGGGAAATCTTGAAGGGAACCCCTAACAACAGAACAGGAAGAGACGGCAGCAGTGGGTCAGCTTGAACTCCCATTGTGGAGTAAGATAAGAACGGTCTTGTTTCCCTTGGGCCAAGTAAGTACTTGGAGAGTAACAAAACTTGGGACATCACTGTAGATACTTCATCCAAAAGTGTGAGGATGAGGAGACCTCACAGTGTAAGGTTACAGAAAGTATTGCAAGGGGCAGAAAACGAGAGTATTTGCAGATGATTAGCCAACCAGAGAGTGTGAAGCCAGTATTTTGGAGGTGTGCAATATAGTGGTCTTTGGAAGGACTTCCACTTACCCAACAAGTTACCTTACCCTTGGAGTCACAAGGCAGTTGCCACATGAGGCATTCACTCCCGGAACAGAGAAGAACCATTTATGTAGTATTTCACCCCCCTGTTCCTCTAATTGCTTACCTCTCCAAAAGTCAGAAGAGAAAGGAGAAGGGGGAGGAGGAATGAAATATCATACAATGTGTCTTCTTACTACTGCAAAGTCAATAGCAATGACGTCAACTGCATGTGATAAATAATTTTTTATTTAGAAAGCATTTTTTTAATATTTGAAAGAGTCAAAATTACAGGAAAGGGACTGACCTTCATTTAGAAAAGAGACCAGAAAGTTACACTGCCTGAGATGTGATCAAGGGGTAGAGAACATCTTAGACAAGAATTGAAAAAAATAATAAAGCCAATTTCTATTAGTTGTACAAGATATTCACACCACCTCAAAAATAATTAATCAATCAATCAGGAAGCTTTTATTGACCATGAACTATATGAGAGATAGTGTGCTCCCACACAAATAACCTACAGTACTTTTACCCCATCTGGCAAAAGTGGGATTAATAGTGAATAGAGCTGTATTGCTTAGTGGTAGACATATCCTATTGGTTCTGTACCTATGTAACCCTACCCGATATGAATGGGAATGGACTAAATGGAAAGTATTCCTGAGAACTATCAGGACCAGTACAGTGGCTGAACTTAACATCCCTTCCACAGATTGAAAAGTTTAAGTTAAAATCAGTGACAAATACAGAGGGAAAAAAATAGCAGCTGAGGGTAAAGGAATGACTACTGTGAATGGATTATGTAACAAGGGAAATCCAATATTACATTGGTGCCTTGAGAGAGGTTCAGAGCAAGGAATAATATTGTCTCTTGGCACAATTATCCCAGAGGCCCGAAACAATGAAGGCGTATGTTTGCCAAGACCACCCCTGCTTTGGAATCTGACAAAGTCTAAGCAGCCTTCAAACCTGAATGGCATCACTCTGGGAGTCATTTTGGTCATATAATGTGATGATGAACTGGACAGATTGCTGATGACTGACTGGAACTCTAATAATGTGCCAATATCTTTTGACTCTTATTTTTCAGGTTACATACACTATAAATAATATCACTTGGGAAGAAAGTTCTGGGAACTATGCAGTGTACAACTCCCAGCAGACTGATCACTGTGCAACTGTAAACCTTGATGACCAAATGCTTAGAAAGATCCCTGTTTATAAGGGAAAAAATATAGCAGCTGCATGCCTGACATGCCACAGTGTGCTTTGTAGAAGTACGTATTATTCTCATTTTTGTGGTTGGAAAGCTACTAAACAGAATAGAAAAAACAATGGGTTTCTGATAAGAATAAAGCAGTAAGCTTCACACAGTGGGTCCAAGTTCCCCTGGAGAATGACCCAACCCTGAGACTAGGAAGACTATGGGAGGCCATATGGCATAGACAAACTATATTACACCTAAGTGTGACTACCACTCATGTAACCCTAGTATGAGAGACCAAACATTTTTGGGTAAAAAACATGTATACTAAAAGTACTCAGCCTATTAGTACACAATGGCAACAACATTCATGGTAAGTTAAACAACATTGGCCCACAAGGCTGAAAGTATTTTAGAGGAAATAGGTGCCATTGTAGACATCATGGGACAAATTTGAATTCACTTTTAATGAGAAGCAGTATTCAGAGGAAAAAGATGCATTAACTAGAATAAGCAGACAGCAAGGGATGGGAGTCAGCCTAGAAAGATGACAAGGCTTTAGCGAAGTGGTATATAATTTGGAACATTATTTATCCAAATAATGTTGGATAATGCTAGGACCCAGCATTGAAAAAAGGCCTGTACCTTGACCCACCAGAGCCTCTTGACTATTTTAATACAGATTGAGGCTGCAGTAGCTATATGGCAGCGGTCCTCCTCCATCTAGCTACTGAGGCTCAAAGGGCACACCTATGGGATCTTATTGATCTCCAAAATTATGGAAGTTCTCTGGGGCAATTGTAATTTACATGGATGCACACTGACTGCTCTCAACCCAAGAACAGACCAGAATAAGATAGACCCTGTAGTATACATAGCAGCGGTAAAAGCTATTCTGAGTAACTCCCACGTCTTCCCCATGGGAGGGAGGTGAGTTCAGCTACATAGTCATGGCCAATTTTAATGCTTCCTGCCCATAACAATATCTGGTATACAGGCAAGAGCCAATTCTATTAGGAAGACAAAGCAAATACCTGTGTAATTCTTACTGATGTTCTGTAATAAAACTGAATGGTACCATGATTATATTGCAATACCATGTAACACTGGCATTATTGATAAGATTCAACTGCCTTATGCAAATAAGTTACATAATAATTTTCATATTGATGATCAATGTATTAGAAGATGAAGTTAAAGTCTCTTCAGGATGTAATCCTAATGGAAAACAAGTGGCCTGAAGAATTAGATTTAACTAAATATCAGCTAATTTCTATGCTAAATATTTCTGCACAAGTTTATCACAAGGCACAAATAATAAAAGATCAAGGAGAAGAGCAAGTAATCAAATTTGTACAAATATAGATGGTCCTCGACTAATAGTGGTTCAACTTACAATGTTTCAACTTTACAATGGTGGGTTGCAGCATGGGAATTCAATCTGTTGTTAAATTGCACAACTCTGAGAGGATATCAGCTTTGGGATTCTTCTTACTTCAAAGATTTACTGAAGGATGGATATCTCTATATTGTAATGGACCGTTTGGGGTTTTTTTCCCCCCACTTTTGAAATACACACACACCCTTAAATAAATCATGTGGTGAAATGACACTGTGTGTGAAGGGGTGTAAAAGTTTATACTGCTTTAAAAACATTCTTTGAAAACTGTAGATCTTGCTCAACTTCTTACTCAATGCATTTTCAACTTACAATATTTTCAACTTATGATGGGCTTATCAGGACGTAACTCCATCATAAGTCGAGAAAGATCTGTATATGAAAATATGCGTAATGCTCTCATAGGATGGATTGGTTGTTTCTTTAAATTTATCCCTAACTCACACTGGATCTTCCAAATGTAGGTATATTCATGCTGATATTATTGCTATATCTGTTATATAAATGCTATACTAAATGTAGCTGCTCAGAAAAATATGATCATTTTAGTAAGAGAACCTAGGCTGAGGGCCGGGGTGTGGGCTTTGTGGGAAAGAAAGAACTCAGCAGGCCTGGGCTGCTCAAACACTGCACATTCCCAAGAAATGACTATTTCAGGATTGGCCCTTGGCTGGCTCCTGGGAGACAAGCTCTGAGCCCTTGGAATTCTCTGCCTGATAAGAGCACTTGTATGCCTGAAGCCTTGGGCCGCCTAGTACTCGTTTAATTAGACAGTTTATCCTAACAGTGTGATTTATGGTGAATGCTTACTTTTGCTCTGAGGGTCTGGAGTCTGAGTAGTTGAAGTCAGTCATGCCTACATGACTAAACTTCAATAAAAACTCTGGACACCAAGGCTCAGGTGAGCTTCCCCTGTTGGCTACCCTTTTCACGTGTTGTCGTACATCATTGCTGGGAGAATTAAGTACATCCATGCGATTCTCCTGAGAAAGGACACCTGGAAGCTTGCACCTGATTTCATCTGGACTTCGCCCCATGTGCCTTTTCCTTTTGCTTATTTTAGTCTGCATCTTTTCACTGTAATGAACTGTAACCATAAGAATAACAGCTTTTTCTGATCCCTGTAAGTCCTTCTAGTGAAGTATGAAGCTTGAAAGTGGTCTTGCAGTCCCCCAACTCATGGATTAATCAGGGAAGGCTACACAGATGAGGCAGAATGCAAGCTGAGACTTGAAGACTGAGTAGGTATCCTAAGGAAGGATAGGTAACTCAAGATAAGAGGGAGACTGGACACGTAGACTCTCTGCTATTGAAAGTCCTCTACTGCAGTTAAGAATCTTGAAAGAGAATAAGGACAGAATTTTATCTCATGGAGAAGTCTTTGGACTACCTTATGGCTTCCTGGAAATCTCTTTGTGACTACTTTCTAACCCTGGCAACAAATAATACAAAACTTCATTTTTTATTTTCTAAGTTATGTTCCGTAAGTTTGGAAGCTCATCATGAACAATTCTCCAATTCATTCATCCTCCTTAAAACAGCACTGAAACTTGTTTCTATTTTGAATGTTGATAACTTGTGAATTTTATCTTTCATGGAACCTACTTCTTTTATTTTTACAGATAAAGCCCACAAACACAGGCCTCAGTTGACTGTCACTTTTTTGAGAAAATTCACAAATTGTGCCACATGATAGAACACGTACTATAAAAAGTTATTCCACGTCAGCTGTCACCAAAAGCATCTGAATTCTTTTTGTTTGGCCAAGGCTTTTTGCCAAGCGGCTAAAAATATTCTATCATGGACACTTTTCCTAATAAAGCTTCTAGTTCATATCTGTGAAAAAGCTTTGTAAATTATTTTTATTATCTGGTCCAAATTTGCCTTATGCTCTAATCACACCAAGGTCTGCACCACAAAAAGTCCTCCTTTGGGTATTTCTTATCACCTCTGCTATTCATCTTTTCTCTGACTGCCTCCTAGTTTGAAGAAATTCTTTCTTGGCTCCCTAGCTCCCAAATCCAACACTTTTGAGTTGTCAAAATGGAGACTTTTCACAGATATTTCTGAAGTTTTTTTCTCTGAAACACCATGAAAATTCTGGCCAACTTCCCACAGAAGTTTTTCTTCTTCATTATATATGGAAAAACAGAAAATAGGAGAGAAAAGGAAAAGCAACTCTAGAGTAGGTAATCAATTGAAGACTATTTCTCTTGAGAGAGCGCTGAGTTCAACCAGTTCCTCTGATTTGCTTCCTGCGGAATATGTATCTTTCAGGGACCCACCAGTTCTCTCGAGTTCATGCAAATAACGAGACGCGGAGGAACATCAGCCAGCTGGCTAGACAACAGACTGCAAACTCCAGAGCTATTAGTTCTCATTCTTGTATTAAAATATTATAATCTGGTTCGAATCCAGTGACCTCCTTCTGCTTCTGTGTCCCCAGGTGTGAGACAGTGCCAAGAGTATTAATGCATCTCACTGGGTTGCTTGAAAGATTATTAATAAGGGAAATTTCAAAGAGTTCTCTCAGCATAAGGCATTATACCAATGCTAAGTAAAAATGCATCAATGATTTTAAAATATCATGGTGAAAGTGTGCTATAGTAGACACTATAACAGCCTCTCACATTTTGTGTTTACACTGGCAAGAATGATAATGTTGGCATATAATCTTTGTGAAAGTAACAATAATAGTCAGCCAAAGGCTTGCCTGGAATCTCGAAGCAAAGCAGGATGTCTTGGGTACTTCTGAAGCTGGCACTCTCGACTACAATCCATCTCTAAGCCCAGAAGATACATTTAACTTGTATGAATTAGTTAAAATGGAAGGAATTTTACCTGAGACTTTGCCTAACTGTGTGATTTGCTCTGTTCTTTAGGCACCTGGCTCCTGACAGATTCTAATTTCAATCTTTTAAAATCATTAGTAAGATTGCACTAAGCTTTAATTTCAAATGCCTTTAATCACTCAGTATAATCTGCCTCAACAAAATTTTTCTATTTTTAATACTTTTTGACTGTAAGGAATAGTGAGAAGTTGCTTCTTTGCCCAACATTTATCCAGAGCTTCTTTCATGAGAAAGATATGAAAGCTGAAATTAAGCAAGCATAAACAACAACAGAAACCACAAATCTGCATCCAAAAGAATTTAAAAATCTATTGAAAATCTAGGATCCGATAATCTCTTTACAAGTCAAATTCTCCTTTAATGCCTCCTTTATGGTTTCCAAAACTTACAAGTGCAGAATGTATGTGATTCTGAGCTATATCTGTACAGAACATACTTAGCGTGAATGATGCTCTTTTCACTCGCATGAGACTTCCTACAATGACTCCATCCCACAATGACTCCATCCCACTCAACGCCCAGTCTCCAAACTGCATCACTAAGGAACTCAGCCTTAGCAGATAATCATGCCAACAATGTAAATGTTGAAAAAGCGGCAAAGAGCATCTGCAATCGCACAGCTCTCTCTGCGGCCCCACTTCCTCCAGCAGGAGACATGCTCTGTGCATTCATCATTTACAACTTGCTGCTATGATTCTGCAAAGTCAATACACTCTCCTCACCCAAAGGGGAAAGAAAGGAAATTGAATTCTCTGTAGTCTATACACACACATGTATAGTACAAACATATTTGTTCAAACTTGAATATATATAAGCAGGAATCCAAATTTAGTAAAAGAAGCAAGAGTCGGAGCCAAAAAACTATTACATTTCTGCTGAGGTTGGGGTACAGGAAGGATCCCAGAGGGAAGAGGAGAAGGGTGGCAAGAAGTAAAAGGGAGGCAATTAGTGGGAGGTCTGTGAACTCTTCATTCTACGTACAGGGCACCTGCCTAGAAAAGTTTGATTTTACCTAAAAGCATGACTGAGCACTGCAATAAAGAGTCTGAGTCCCTTTTTGATATCTGGCTGCTGACAGCTCTCAAGCTCCACCAGTCCCTCTTCTTCTGCTCCACAGCTGCACAAGCTGGTAAGAAAGACTTTGGTGCCAGCAA
Source organism: Equus caballus (assembly GCF_041296265.1). NCBI lineage: Eukaryota > Metazoa > Chordata > Mammalia > Perissodactyla > Equidae > Equus > Equus caballus. Next base: position 86,333,000 of record NC_091691.1, read on the forward strand.
GAAGTTCAGGCATGCAAGGCCCAGCCCACGTGAGGGACCCTTCGCCCCAGTCCCACCCCCAATCACAATAAAAGCCAAGACAGTCTCCTTTCCCTGCTCTCTCACCTCATTTTCAGACCTGCTCGCAAGCCTGCCCTGCTCCCCCAGGAAGCCGCCATATGTGAGCAATAAAGCTTTTCATACCCTCTTGGTGCATGCGTGGCATCCTGTTTCAACACCTGAACCAAATTTTGGGTGAGTGGAAGAGTACACTCTGTCTTGGGGTGGGGAGGAGGACAAGAACAATCACCATCTAAGTTAAGCATGGTTGTTGTTAATTAGAGTCATTTCTACTTCCACTGTTCAGTCTGACATTTTTATTGGTCAGGGAAAAACTGCTGACAAGTATTTTATAGCATTATCCATGTAACAGTGGTTGTATCCCTTTTATCCGAAGTGACTATGGGAATAAGAGCCCTAATTTGTCTATGGGGGTGTCACAAGTCCCCTCAGCTCAAGCCTCCACTCAGATATCTGAGACAGTTTACTAGGCAGCCCAGCATTTCGGTACCAATTCCCTACACTGTAAACACACAGAGAAGAACGCATAAACTGAAGGGTTTGGTTACATAACATTTAAAAGTAGTAAGTATTATATCATATCATCCCACATCACAACCTATCATATGATATTTTCTACACCAATTATTAAGTTACTTCCAAAGAATAGATAGGCCTTGATTTAATATAGAGATTTAAAGCTATTGAAAATCAAGGAAAATGGACTTCTCTGAATATCTCAATCCAGGTGGGGGGACAGTTGCAGAAGTTACCTCCCTTCTTTGAAAACCTGAGGCAATAGTGGTATTGAGCACACAAATGAGGACAGAAACAAATAGCTTGCAGAGTTATGAGCATCATAGAACTTTATGGACTGAAAGTACTTGCTAAACCTAAGCACTGTATAATTAAAAGTTAGTTTTGACTGTGTTTCTCTTTCTTACATCCAACACAGATTTTTTAAGAAGTCACAATTATTCAAGTTATAAAGGAATTTTGGTTTGGTATCACTTCTTTTTATTACCTTTTTATTTGTCTTTTTGAATACTTGTGCATGTTTGCAACAAGCAAATGTTGTATATTTGTTAAACAGAACTAAAAACAATAAATACAAGTTTAAGGGGGTCGATTTTGTCTAGCTATGAGAAAGCACTTTCTAATTAGAGTTGCTCTACAAAGAAATGGGCTTTGCCCATAAAAGATCCCTGGAAATGCTCAGGTAGAAGCCATCTGTCATGGGCTTGTAAACAGTGTTTCTGCACTGGGAGAAAGATTGGAATACATGTCTTGCAAGGTCCCCTTCCACTTCCAAAATGTGATGATTGATTGATCATGCAGGCAGGAAAAACATGCTGTGAACTTGAAAATTATTTTGTTCTCTTAAAAAAATTTTTTTAATCTCTTTGCTAAAATGGCATTTCTAAAGAAATGTGACATTGATGATCTCCTAGAGGCGAGTAAAGACAACTATTCAACCTTGATTTCTCCCCTCGAAAACATAATTTCTGATTAAGAGCTGGAGGTGGAGGGATGGTGGGAGAAAATAATATAGTTAATAAACGTTATAGCACAGCCAGCACCATCAATCCACCAACAGCTACATATTGAGTCACTATTGTGTTGCAGTCATCATAGGAGATAAAGGATGTATACATACAAGGTTCCCGGCTTCAATGTCCTTAAAATATGTTTGAACAAATAAGACATAAAAAGTAAATGCTTATAAATAAATAAAGAGTTTGCAAACAAACTGCCAGGGACCAGATCCAACCTGCATGCCTCATTAGGTCAACACACTGTTTTTAAATTTTTTAAATTAGAATGTCATTAGGCAGGGTATGCACCTTTCCATTCACCATGTCACCACTCCTCATCAAATTACACTAGCCCAGTTCACATATTTATACCAAATACCTGACCCCTACAGGCAGTTGGATTTTGGCATCCTAATCTACAATATAAAAGATTAACAGCAGCAATATCATAAGATGATATACGGTTATTTTTAAATAAATGTCACAAACAAGAACTACCAGAGGGATTGAGAGGAGGAAAAGATCACTGAGGCCTGAGTCTTCTCCAAGACTTCATGAAGAAGGGGAAATTTAATATGAGTTTTAAAGAATAGAAAGAACTTAAACAAGCAGAAAGAAGAGGAGGAGCCATTCCAGACGTGGTAATGACAGGAACAGAAGTCAGAGGTGGGCAAGTATGAATCATAATCAGGAAGATGGGTTGAGAACAGTGGAATGTAGAAGAAAGAGTTGAGGGCGAGAAGTAAGATTTGATCAAACTATAGAAGGATTTGAAAGCCAAGTCATAGTAATCAGAAATCTTGCCTGAAAGTGACAGAAACCCAAACCAAAGCAGTTCCTATCAAAAATAGGAATGTATTCTCCTCCACTTGATAAATAAAGGGTAAAACTAAATTCAGATACAGTTGGATCTAAGCACTCACCTGATATTATTAGTTCTCTTTCCTCTCTTTCTCTCTCAATCTTCTCACTCTTGCAATCTCTTCTAATTTCTGTGTTGGTTTTTTTCTGTTTATTGCAGATAGGTTACCACCATGAGGCCAGGGATCTTGGCCTTCAGGAGGCTCAACTTCTCCAGACACACAATTCAGCAAATAGGAAAGAAACTTTCCCTCTGAATATTCATTTATGGGTTCCAGGGAAGGACTCTGAGTCCAGGGAAGGGATCCTGGATCATATGATAACCATTGTGGTCAGAGGAAAGCAAGCCTGTTAACAAAGATGAAGTGTTCTGCCCTGAGCAGTCATAATAAAGGAAGGTATTGAAATAGCTTGGCTAGGTGCCTTCAGGTGATAAAAAGCCACTGAAGGTTTTAAATCTGAAAATCACTTGACCAAAGCACTCTCTTAAAAAATTGGCATCTTGATTGGAGGGAGAGGCAAAGGAATATGGCAAGGCCAGTCAGGAGATAATCCAGTAGCCTTTGACTGAGGATATAAAGCTCAGACTAAAGTGGACAAGGACAATGGAAAATAAAGAGATGCAAAAAATATTTAGGGAAAAAAATCAATACAATATGAAAATTGAATGGATATGGGACATGGGGATTTCAACAATTTTAATTCATTCAATAAATATTCATTGAGTGTCAATTGTGGTTTAGATACTGTTCCAGGTACTGGCGAACACAGCAGACAAGATATCTACATCATAGAGCTTACATTCCTCTGGGGAATACAGAAGAGGGGCCCATAAACTGAGAAATAAATAATATAATTTCAGTTCCTAATAAATGCTCTGAAGAAAAAATGTGTCAATGGCATAGAGAGTGGTGAGTAGAAGGTGTGGCTTTAGATAAGGTAGTTTGAGAAGGCCTTTAAAGGAGGTGACACTTTATCTAAGAGTTGAATGGTGAGAAGGAAGCAGCCACGTGAGGATCTGGGACAGAATTATTCAGGGAGAGGGATCAGCAAGCGAAAAGACTCTAAGACAGAAACAAGCTTGGCAAAGTAGAGAGAGAAAGAAGACTGCTTTTCTGGAGAAGAGTAGACAAGGGGAGAACAAGTGGAGAGATTAGCGTCAGACAAGAGCCAGATTTGGTGGGGCCTCCTAAGCCATGGGAAGGAGATAGGATTTTATTCTAATGGCCACGGAAATTCAATGGAGGGTTTAGAGCAGGAAAGAGACATGATCTTATTTGAGCTTTACACAGACCACCAAGGCTTCAGTGTGGAGCATGGACTGTAGGCGAGAGAGAAGCACGAAGAGCCATTATCAGGTTATTATGGTGGTCCAGACCAGAGGAGATGGTGGCTTAGGCTGGGATGCTGGCAGTAGAGATCATTTTACATGGTCAGAGAAATTCAAAATTTTGTGCCTGAGTGAAATATGACATTGTCACAAGACAAAAAACAGAAATGGGTTGAATAATTTTTTCATATTTAAACCTGAATACATCTAGTACTCAGAAAGTAAACAAACTGTTGGATGGTATTCTCTGTCCAAGAGCAAAAGCCCACAAGTGCATCCTTTCAACTGTAGAGAGGGACAAGTATGAACTTCTGATAAGAACTGCTTTTGGACAAAAGTTTTAACCAACAGTGGAAGATTGTTGACAACAGCTATTTCTGATATGGGAAAAGCCCTAAAGGATGCCCCAAAGAAAAAGAAAGGATAAGAAAGGAATATAAAAAATAAATCAAAATAAAATTTTTAAAAGAAAAATTATTTATCTCACAGAAGACTTCTTGAAAACTTCATAGAAAAAAATTAGTTCCTTTGGCCCCTGGCTATTACGAATTTTGTACAACAAAAAAAGACATCATTCTCCCCTTCCTCATTTTCTACTTTTTGTTGAATTTTTGGTGATTTTTCAGAACAAAAAATATTACAGAGACATTTCTGTGTATTGCTGTTTAAAGAGTAAATGTCTACAGATTTTCTGGAGGGGATTTTGGCAGAATGTATGAAAGTGGAACATATTTATATCCTTTATTCATTCTGCTAGTTAGTTATAGAAATTTATCCTAAAGAAATCTAAATATGTAAAAGGATATATATGTATATGTCAGTTAAAACACTGAAATAATCTGAATGAACAACAATGGGGGATTGACATCAACACCATAGATAAGTTTTCTGTATCCTTGTTGTGTTGGATTATAGACACACATGGGCAGGAGAGGACTCTGGAGAAATCCAGCAGAAAGGCCCTCACGGAGTTTCAGTGGGTAAGGAAAACCCTTTATCTGGTACCCGGTTCCTGACCCTACAGTGGCTCTAAGAATATGAAATTCTGGCTTTGTCAAAAGATGTCCCTGGATCATTTTTTATTTCAGACCTCAAATTCTAGTTTTGAAGGAAAATAGCCAATAAAAAAGAAAGGAGAAAAAGTAAATCCTGTGGAACTACGAAAGTTCATCATCTCGGGATTGAAGCTGGTGGGTTAGCACCTTGAGACTGAACACGTAGCCGCCCTGTCAGCTGTGTTTGTTTATACTTTGATCCTGGAATCATCTGTGATTTGCAACGTCAATTTCCTCACACATTCTTTGGCCATATCAGATATTTCTCACTATTTTATTCCTTGAAATGTCTAAAAGTCTTTAGTCTCAGTCTTTATCAAGTTTAAGGAGGGGACCCAAGGAGTCACAACAAAGAGGATGAAAAGAACTGGTTGTGACTGGCTGCTTCAGTTTCATGTTGAAAAAGAAAGAGACAGAGACAGAGAGACACAGAGAGAGAAGGAGAGAGAGAGAGAGAGACAGAGGAGACAAAGGCTTGCAAAAATGAACAAGAACTTTCTGCAATTACATCAATGGCTGCCTGTGACACCAGCACCCTGTCTCGTTTGGGCCACCATGAATTATTTTTCACAATTAATGCGAGAACTGAAGAAATAAATGGCAGAAAACTTAATTGCAGGTGCTAACCCTGAATATAATACTTAAAGCAGAGAATTTAATTTGCTGGTTGAAACAAAAAAAGAAAAGACCATGTGTTTATATTTTAATGATTTTTATTTTTAATTAGTAACTTCAAAGGTTTTAACAAACCTGAGTTTGGCCCCTCAGATATCATATAATTTTAATTAGTTTCTAGATTTCTCCAATATTTTAAAGAATGTGTTCAGGGCTTATTTCCCTTTGAGCAACAAACATCTTAGTATACTGTGACAAAACTCACTTTAAAACTTTAAAGACATAGATGTGTTATAAATAAGATATTCATTTTGGTGACTCCAGCTTAAGATTTATTTAAAAGGTAACCATGTGCCCTCGGTTATGATGACATTTCTACCACACTCATTTGGCAAAAGTCTCCAGAGAGATCATTTATGTTTAACAAAACACATTTGGCACAATCAAAGCTGTATTTAATGTCCTCGTTTGCAGTATTGTCTCAAAACAGTGGCCTCTGCTTTGGACACTGAGAAAAAAGAAACAAACAATGCAGATCCTATTTTTTTCTGTTTCTTCTGACATGATTGCAAAATACAACTTTTTGTTCCTTTATTCGTGATGATGTGGGTTTTTGCCTGGAGGTTACTTTTACACCAGTGAGTTTCCCGGTCAAAGAAAAGAGAAAGGACACTAATGCTGCCATGGGAGTGGAATCTGGGTCCGTCCAGGTGTTTGGAGGGACATTTCCATTTAATGACAGAAATGCATCTGATTCTTACATTAAAAAGAACACTGATGTAACCAAAGATGCAAGTTCAGTGAGGAATATAATCATCCTTTAAGCTATGTGAACAATTCTCACCAATGTGATTGGGACACCGATGACTTCGTTGACTGAATAAGCAATTACCCAAAGTCACATTGCCCCCGCAGAATCATGATAGTCAAGGAAATGGAAGCAATAGCCCAATGTGATACCAGTTTCCCATTGGTTAAAGAATCTGAAAGTTCCACAATATGGCTTCAGAGTATTTATTTTGGGAAATACAGTGGTGACTGACTGTGGCCATTAACTTTTCGTGTTGTGATCTTCCTTTTTCCATTTTGTGGGAAATTAATTTGTGACTGAGATTTATTAGCCTAAAGGAGGCTGGGGTTGATGAGATTCTGCTGATATACTGCATAGAACACATATCAAGTCAAAGAGAAAAGATGAAAAATTGAAATGATAAAGTTGCATTGCTAGCTTGTTGCTGAGGTAATTGAAGTGGCTTGTGCTGTGCTGTGCTGTGATGGGTAGAAATAAAATATGTACAAATTTATCTAGATCATCCTTCTGAAGAAAAGGACTACAAAATATATTCCCTCTCTATTTATGTGTTGAGGAAATCTTCCAATTCTTTTTTGACAGTGGTATTGAAGCAAAACGAAAATGAAACCCATTCACAATAAACTCTAGAAGTGAAGCTAGCTCTAGTTATCCATGGAAATAGGCATAAGGGTTAGCACAGATAATTGAAATATGAGCATAATGTAAAAACAGTGTTTTGTCTATTAGGTGAAACCACAACTCCATATAATTTCTTTTTAACAGAACTGAAACAGCAAAATGAATTCAATTTTTTTAACCTGCCCAACTTTCCCTCTGATGGAGATTCTAATTATCAGTGAAACGCCTAAAAAATACATACTCACCAGAATACTAAAAAAGGAATAAAAAAGCAAGGGCCATGACATTCACAGAAGCACTAGAATGTCAGCTCCACAAGAACAGAGATCTTCGGCTCACTGATGTGTCCCACGTGCCTGGAATTGTGCTCGCACATGAAAGGTGCCCGGTGGGCCTTTGCTGAATTAACAAAGTACACAATCAATCCTTTACTGCTGAGAACTGACTAGTTGATGTCTGTAAGACCACAGATATTTCTTCACTTTCAAGAATCATTGGGAAGATAAATGGGTCACCTGGAAATCTGGTGCTCTGCAGCACTCCACCAGAACATGACCCCAGAGCAGAGACCACAACACAAGCCTAGTGGGCATGGATTTTCCTTGAAGGCAGTGTGACTGGAGGGGAAACATTTCTCCCACTTCTACCACCTCCGGAGTTGCAGAGATTTCAGAGCTAGGAGACTGGCCCTCTCCCTCTGAACCCCATGATGATATTCCAGAACTGTTCACCACCTCGGCTCTTTAGTTCTCTAGTTCTCTCAAACATGTAACATTGACCAGGTATTACAGGTTCTTCACAGAGTTGGGCAAATGAGAGTCCTGATGTCAGTGTGTTCTCCACTCTTTTTTTATCCTAGTATTCTCACGCAAGTGAAATGAGGTTTAAATCAGCAAAATGCCATAAAAGGAAAAGAAAGCACAAAAGGAAAATTTGAGGGAGATTTATAAAAGCTAACAGGCTTTGTTTTGGCAAGTGAGGGCCATAGGAACTGACTGCATGTATGAGACTCCAGATTTTGGAGCAGGCATGGGGAGAGGTCTTTCTTGTACCATGGGAATCATTTCCTTCCACTTCAGACTGCCCTCCACATCACCTTGACATCAAACCAGGAGTCTCTATCCTCAAAGTGCCCAGAAAGAATTCCAACCTTAATCCTGAGAAGAATCTAGCACTGTTTTAGTACCTATTTATTTTAGTTCTCCTCATAGAAGCCTGTGCTCCACATGAACATACTTCATTTTTCCTGAAAGAAGGCTCAGCCGGCACCAAGGGACCCCTTGAAGGCCCCACTCTTCCCAAGAGAGACCCGATGACAACAGGGAATACCTAAGACCCTTTCTGGATCAATTGTTGGAAGGACATCAGAGTCTCAAACTGCTCGAGACTAAAGAGGCTTCCCACCAACAGAGGAATGGCTAAGAGAGTTGGTTCTGGAGATGTATCAGCTGGGTGACCTTGGGCAAGTCAGCTAATTATTGTGAGGCTGATTCTGCTCATACGTTAAACAGAAATACAACAGAACCCACTTCCAAAGGCTGTTGTGGTCATGAATTGCACGTAAGATGCTTAGCACAAATGAAGCACTGATACATGCTACAATTTGGATGAGCCTTGAAAACATTATGCTAAATGGAAGACGCCAGTCACAAAGACCACATACTCTATGATTCCATTCATATGTAAGTCCAGAATAGAGAAATCCATAGAGAAAGAAAGTAGATTAGTGGTTGCTCAAGGCCAGCAGTGGGGATGGAGGGAGAGGAGGTAGATAGCTAAAAAGTACAGGGTTTCTTTTGAGGTGACTGGTGATGGTTGCACATATCTGGGAATATACTAAAAACCATTGAATTGTACACTTTAAATGGGTGAATTGTACATATGTGAATTATATCTCAATAAAGTTATCTTTAAAAAGATAGCATAGTGCCTGTTACATATTTAATATGCAAAAAATGTCAATCATTCTCATTTACTAACTCATTCAACAAATTGTAAGTTTCTTTATAAATCTGGCTCTGTTCTTCTTGGTCTTCTTATTATTTGTATACCATACTTTACATTTTTGAACTTTGCATGTGTGTGAAATATGCAACCATTTCAATAACTCAGGAAAACTCCATAATGTTATCATGACTAAAACACCTCACTTGAAAAGATAAAACTAATTTTGGTGAATAAATTGTTTCATGTGTAAAACTTTTACCTGAGAAATAGTCACTAAAACTCTGAAACCATATAGGCGTCTTGAGAATACCAACAAAAAATGTCTTCATTTATTCAAAACTAGAGTTTATTTATAATCAACTTAGAAAGTTTTCCAAATGAGAAATACATAATTTAGTGACAGCAGAGCAGTTCTGCGTTTCTGTAGATTTGAGCATTTCATATTTTAAAAACATAGAAATGAAATTCTGCATTGGATGGTTTAAGCCAAATAACAAACAAAATCTAAAAGCCATCATTGAATCTCAAAAGACATTAGACAACTATTCTAAGTAGCTCTACAAATGCCATCATCCCCACTGAGTTTCCCATGACTTTTATAAAATAATTAAATTCTACCTCCTCTTGTCCTCTCCACCTTCAATCACCATCATTTCCATCTTCCACCTGAGAGTGCAGGTAACAGGTAAAATGATAGATGTGTAACCAAAAAATTATAGAAAAGGGGAGGAAAAACTAGGACTCCAAAAATCCATGTGCAAATGGGAAATTCTTTGACAAAAAACGTTTGGATCTGCTGCGACAAGTGCAGAGATTTAAATGGTGTTGGTTTATGCCAAGCCCGCATGTGTGCCAGCTCAAAGCTGGTTGTTTTAACCATAATTGGGGCCCTGAGCACAAAAGAGAACAAAGACGCAAACTAAAAAGATAAATCAGCCAGCGGCCAGATTCCTCCTGAGAATCCTAACTCCTTTGTTTTTTATTTCAGATTAGATAGGCTGCTCACCAGAGCGCTCCCTCCACTTTCTAGTAAATTCTCAGAAACCAGGGCAAAACGGAAAGCATTAAAGACACCTGTAAAACCTAATTTCTCCTAGAGATTCGCTGATATCTTGGCTGCCAGGGTGGGAACCCAGGTTGGAAAAGTAAGTCTGTGCTGGTGAAGGATTTTTATTTTAAAGTCACGCTCTCCTGGTGTCCTCGCTTTCTTCATAAACACTTCACACGTTTGTTCATTCACACTGTTTTCTAAATCACTGAAAGCCATTGAAAAAAGGGGAGAAATTTCCCTAAGCATGAAGCATCCTAGAAAGTATTTTTTCCTTACAGACATGTTCAGGATTCCTTCACAAGCACAGATTCTGAAGCAAACCAAGTAAAGAAATTGGAAAGGCTGAATGAGTAGGAATGTACTCATGGTCTATGGACAATCATAGACTCGATGACACTCGTTTCTATTCTCCTTAACAAATGGCTAACTTAGCCTGCTATATTAATAGCAGTAAATTTAAATTATTAAAAAGTTTTAAATTCTTTATAGACGAAAACTGTAGGTTTTATGTTTATAGATACACCAGTGTATAGAAAGCAAAATCATAATCATCATCCATAAGTCAGTCTTTCCTTTTATGAAGATGTAAATTGTTTGATGAATTTAATTCCCTGTGTTACTAATATAACTGTCCTCGTAAACAGACCTACTTTTACCTTAATACAGTTGTTTGCCAGCAATTCTTAACAAGTGCCTTCTTCCTATGGTTTAAGCCCTAGGATAGCTTGCTAGCTCAACCCTAAGTTTCTTGAGGAAAGCGACTATTTCTTCTTTATTTGTTTTTCTCCCTCTTACTTCACAGTGTCTGACATGTAGTACAGATTCAGAAATTGTTTGTGAAATAAGTGAATTACCACTTGAGTTATTAACATGTACTTGTCATCGTTTTAGAGATCTATGACCAGTTAAAGCAAGTTCTCTTATAAAACATCAGCCTAAACCATGACAAATTTTCATGGATGAATGTCCAAATTATCCTTGAGAAGGGAACTTCACTATGCTTCCCCTTTCAGTAGGTTCCGATAGTTGCGGGAAAAAAAAGTCATTCATGGTCATTTTATTCTGTTTCAGCAAAATATTCCCTGTACTTTGGGTATTAAAATACGATGAGAATATCCCAGCTGGTCTGTTAACTTAGCCCCAATTGTACTCACCCAATATTTCCCTCTTTGCTCCCAGATCCAAAACCCCATGGTCGAGGGAACCCACATCTGGGTAGATAGCTAGGCGGACACATGCCCTTTCTCTTTGCTTGCAATCAAAGCCACTGGCAGTGAGCCTGGGATGGGTGAAATGCATGCACAGGGCTCCTGACAGTTGCCAGACCCACATTCTGTCTCTCTTTTTCTTTCACATGCTTCATTCTTTGCTTTCTGTTAAGGATATGTATTGACTTTGTGGAACCACTGCAGCGAGCTGTAAATGATGCATTTAATGAAAAATCCTTGCCCAGTGCTCTGAGAGAGAACACAAACAATGTAGGGCAATCATTGCTGGGCAGTGATGGGTGCTGTAATACCACATTCATCTGCTTCACCAGCAAGATAGATGTACCAACTGGCAATATGTCAATGGTTTATAATAAAAAATATTAACTAATATTTTGATCATATTCATTATTTGTTGTTTTTCCTGTCCCTGTTGTGGCAATATTTAATTCTTAAAGATCAGTGACTCTTTTGTCTGAACACCCCAAATCCTATATCCTGAAAAGACACAGAAAACGATTTTGAATGATTATTTTTTTGGAGGAATTACATGAAAATTATTACTTTCTTCAAAGCTCTGTAGTTATTGCTACCACCCTTGTATTTTCAACATTGGACTTCAGGTTATTGAAAAGACTATTTTCCTTCCAGTTTCTTTTTCTTTCCTTTTATTTCTCTCTTAAAAAGGAAACAAACAAAATAAACAGGATTTGAACTTTTCCAACAATGCTAGGAAGTACAATCCAAGTGAAAAGGCCAATCAAAATAGGTACCTGCTGGTGACAGGGCTAGATTTGGGTGAGACTGGAGATGCTTCTGAGGCCCCATGGATCTACCCTGTCAATGACACTAATGGTGAAGGAAAGTGCTGTCGCTGGATTTCATATTCTCTGGGATGACCACACACAATGCCCTGGCATGCCAAGCGTGTGTTTGAGCTGTAGTCCACCAGTTGGTGTGTTAAGAGGCACCCTCCATTGCTGAACAGCCCTGAGACCAGAGTGACTTGGTGCAGCCAACAACAGCCACAGGGTAAACTGCCCAGGACTCTTCAGCCTGCTCTTTGTCCTACCTCCTGCTGACCTGGAGCTCCGCAGACTGCAGGCTCTGTGAGAAGAGCTGGCTCAGTGATAACAGCTGGCAGGTGCATATGCCTGCTCGCACCCAATGGAGCAGGCTGTCTAGCTGTCCCTGCGCTTACCGGAAGTCACAAACATACCAGTTGACTTGTGTTCGTATCACCCAAGACACGTCCTCCTGGACACAGTATCTTCCTGTGATGCTCCGATTTTCAACCACTTACTCCTCTAATAGTCTGTGCAAACTGCAACCCAATGATTTTTCTTAATTGGCATTACTATTCACTATGTTAACTAAGGAACAAACTTTCCAGTGTTTTGTTTTATTTTGTTTGGCATAATCTGACCACTAGAGCAAATTTCCAAGTGAAGACAAAAGTATTCTCTACACAATACCTAAAGGTTGGGTCAATTCTGATGGGAAAAAAAGTTAGTAAACCATGGTCTGGGTGTTGTATAAACGAAATAACTGATGGACAGGATTTTGTTGTTTGTTATTTTGGCTTGACACAGACAAAGTACGAGTTTTAGAAATAGTTACTCACTTGCTTCTATTTATGTCTAACTTTGACAGGTTTCCTGGAGTCTCCAGAATGGCATGCTGCATCTCCAGCCATCCTAGAGCATACCTGAGCCTTCAGAGCAGACTGATTAAAATTGTGGTTAGAAAACCTTACTTTTAAGCATATCTAATCATGGAAATGTCATCAGGTAGAGATGTATACAGGATGACTAGAATTCTATTCATTCCAAATATTGGAGGATTCCTCATGTTTATAAGTATTTTTCATTTAAATGACTCCCTTAATTTCCTATCACTGAATAAATTATAAAAACAATTCATATACAATTTACTGATTTATATTTTCCCAAAACTAAATTTCTAGAAATATGCCCTCTCTACTTCTTACAACTCAATATGCTCAAATTCCATTTTATTCAAATCATAACTTGTTTTCTCTTTATTTTTCTATTTGTTCTATCCCTCTTACTAGTACTTTTGGAGTCCAATAAATCACTCATAGTCTCTCACATTTAATCTATACCAGATTAAAGAGACATTATGACCTCAAGTCATTTTCATGCTCTTTCTCTTGAAAAAGAAACTTCTTTTGGTCCCTTCTCCTTGCCTCTTCTTTCCCTGATAATCTTGCCTGCTCAACTCCAAAAATATTTTGCTGCATGATATTTGGGGAGATGAGATGTTGTTGTTACTTCCTGCCGAGACTTTTCCTGGATGAATGGGATCCCTCGGGAACATTATTACATTGGCTTTATGCAGAAACCTGCTGAATAAAACGTTGCATATGACATCAATACTTTCCCTAGTTTTTCTATTTTCTGAAGCTTTTTAAGGATCATTTGAATGTTCTCACTCTAAATCTCTCAATTTCTGTTTTATAAGTACAAACCTTCTTTGACATTCCTTTGTGAAACTTTGCTGGTCTGCCCTGTAAGAAAGTCAGCCTTTATCTCCCATTCCACCGGCTCCCTCGCCACATCCCTCTAGTCGCCTGTCTCTTCCTGCTTTCCAAAACATTTTTCTCCTGCAGACACTCCTTTCCGCCAGGCAGGTAACACAAGAAGCTTACCCTTCAGTTATCACATTTCACTCCCCCAACTGAGAATAATACAAAATCCAGTAAAAACTCACCACTTCTTATAGCCTATAGCAAAATGTGTCATTTTGGGCTCAACATAAAATTTTCAACAAACAAAATTAAATATGTATTCTCTGATAATGGCTTGTGAAAGTCTGATATTTATTTTTTCTACATGTTTTATTACCATTTCTATTCAATTTTGCCTCTTTTATCATTCTAAACTACATGCCTAAACTTGTACTGTCCTTGCCCTCACTGAATGCATTTTCAATACTTTCCATTTTCTTACATTTTTATGATTTTCCTGTTTGTTTGGGGATCACACAGTCAGTTGTCCTAGTATAATGCTTTCATTTCAAATTCTGACTTTTTTTCTTTTTACCAGTGGGACATTGTCTGCATATATTGATAGGGAATTTCGGCTACCTGACGTTTCTTTTCCATCTTTACAATCTACCTGCCTTAAATGAGATAACTGATTATCTCCCTGGATTTTCCCCCCCAAAAAATATAAAATCCACAATATGATAAGGGTTATGACATACTTCTTATTCCTGCAAATTTTTTTCCTCTCCAGGATTGAGAGTAAAGATTGATGCCTTTCACTTTTGTCTGGACTCTTCATACATTATAGTAACTTGGCTGCCTCGCACAACTTTGAATGATCTTAAAGAAAAACTGTGTTTGCTGGATCCAAAGGTTGTTCTCAGTCTAAACCTAATAAAATTCCCTCCTTTGGCACCTTCCCTTGTTTTTTCCCTAAGACCAACATCAGTCATCTGTCTTCCGCCACATAAACAAGATCTGTAGAAGTGCTTAGAAACCTGTTTAACAGGCAGAATTCTTCCAAATATTCTGTAATCAGCATTGGAAATATCAACGAAATCAAGTTTTAATGCTTGCCTTCTCCTCCTTCTCTCTTCTGGTCATCTCACTTCTGTCCCATGTGTCATGAAGAACTTTGAACATTTGTTCACCCAGGCTTCAAAAATGCAGAAACAGGGGTTGGCCCCATGGCATAATGGTTAAGTTCAGCACACTCTGCTTCAGTGGCCTGGGTTTGTAGGTTCGGATCTCAGGCATAGACCTACACCACTCAGCAGCCATGCTGTGGCAGCAACCCATAAACAAAATAGAGGAATACTGACACAGATGTTAGCTCAGTGCTAATCTTCATCAAGAAAAAAAAAAGAGGAAGATTGGCAACAGATGTTAGCTCAGGGTGAATCTTCCTCAGGGGAAAAATAGGAATGCAGAAAGAAGCCATCTAAGTTAGAATTGTTCTAAGAACTTGATTACATTGCTAACTTAGAGCTGCGAGTAAATGATATTTCCAAAGATACTATCAATAATGTTCTTTGTAGAACTTTCAATGGCAGGAAATTAACTGACTTCCTTTAAAACACACACACAAACTCATCTTTACACACTCAGACCTTCTTAGGCTCTCTCTTGGTAATTATTCCTGCCTCTAAGCCTGGGGAACCTGGGCTTGATCTTATGAAGTGAGCTGGGTTTAACCAGTGAAAACAGCGGGATGATCAGGAGACTCCCAAAGAGTAGACGCCTCTCAAGGAAGTTGAGTCAGGCCATCAAGGTGCAGCTGACCCTCCCCTCATGGAGAATCCACCTCTTTCCCGCTCCGCAAGGTTGAAGCTTTCTTTGCCATTAACTGCTTTACTTCTGTGGTCTTTCTTCCATCATTTCTACACATCCTTTAATATCAGAGTGTAGCTCTTCCTGCTCTGGAAACAGTTTTTAAAAATACTTCATTATTCACATGATCTCTTTCAGCACCATTGAATCTATTCCAAACACCCATTTTTCTTCCTGAAAATCAGATGAATTTCCATTGCTTGACTTCTTTTCTTTCTCCATCAACTTCATCCTATATGTAAATGCATCCTTTATTTGTTCTTTGATTTCTGTTATTCATGCTCTAATTTCTTTATTTTTTCCTATGCAATGAAATTTCTTTGAAAGCCTTGACTCTCATTCCTTGTCTTGTAAGCATTCTCTCTTGCTTAATTAAGACATACTCCACTCTTCCATGACCTTTTTAAGTGAAGTTTCTGCTTATATTTTTTAACTTCAACATATTCTAAAGTGAATTTATTCCTCTATCACAGAGCTGAACTAAATTTTCCAGATTCTAGAAATTAATTTGATTACCTTAAAATTATAAGGAAAAAGCAATATTCATTCAGATGTTATAAAATGCTTTTTAAAAAATATTTATTTATGATTTTTGTCTAGCAGATTCTGTACTAAGTATTTGGCATATACAGATGCTGAAAAGACCTATTCTCCACACTTGCAGCTTCAACATTTACTGTGGAGCTAGATGTGCAAAGAATCAATTGCATCCAATGAAGCACAGGCCACCATGGAGGTAGGTCCAAGGGAGTCTCCTTTGGTAGGAAGTGATCAAAGAGGTCACAACAGAAGAGGAAAGTGAAGTACTGAAGGAGGAGCCAAAGTTTGCAATCAGTGAGCCACAGAGCAAGTGGGAAAATGGACAGGAAAAGGCATTCCAAACAGAAAAAAAAAAATCACGTTCAAAGTCAAAGAAGAGTAGAGAGAATGATGTCAATAGGGAACTACAAGTGCTACTTGCCTTAACAAAGATAAAGCTAATTATGCAGCCAGCCTATTAGCAACAACAGGGCCATCTGTAGAAAACCCAGCAGTTCATGTAATCTCATTTATTCCTAACAACTTTGCAAATAAAGGAATTATTCCCATTTTATGGATGAAGAAACTGAGTCTCAAAGATTTTTTTTTAAGGTAGCCAATTTCAATCAACTAATAAATGGTGGCTTCAGGACTGAACCCAGCTGGGTCTGATTCCATAGCCCCCACTTCTTCTGCTTCACCAGTATCTCCTCCAGATTTTGTTCTGTAGGTGTTGGGAAGCCAGCATATGGTTTTATATAGTAGAGGAACTTAATCAGATTTGCCTTTTGGAGATAACTGGCTTAAGGAGAGATGAACTATGGGCAAGAGAGTCCTTTAAGAAGACTATTTTAATAATCTAGGTAAGAGATGATCAGGACCTTTATTGGGATAAATAGTTGTAAGAATAGAAAAGCGGATGTAGCTTCAAGGAATAATTAGGAATTAGAATGGATAAACCATAATGATTGGCTGGGTATTGAGGATGACTGAAAGGAAAGCATTTCAGGAGAGTCTCTTCAATTTCTGACTTGTGCAACTTGGTGAACAGCTGTGCCATTTTCAGAGATAAAGAAAAGCAGAGGGGGAGAAAGCATGAGCAATGAATTTGGTTTTTTTAGCTAGACTGACTATAAAACAGGCTAAGGAGTCCATCAGGCAGTGACTCAGTTGCAGGTTCAAGACTGAGGTCAGAGCCAGAGACAAAAAAATTGGGAGTCTGTATATGTCTGAAGCCATGGGCATTTAGGATACTGACTAGGGAGCATACAAAGTGTGAAAAAAAAGAAAGAAAACAAACAATGACAGAGGAAAGGGGTGAGCAGAAAAAGAGAAGTTATTAAAGGAGTCTAAAAGAGTATCACCAATGCAGGAAGAGAAAAAGAGGAACGTGGAGTTGGAGACACAGAAAGAAAACCGATTACTAAGAAAAGGGGCACGATCATGGTGGTAGCCAAGATGTTCCCCAGTGATCCCACCTCCTGGTGTTCAAGCCCTTGTGCAATCCCCTCCCTTGAATGTGCACTCAATTTGGCAGCAAGCTTCTAACTAAAAGAATACAGCAAAAGTGAAGGAGGTTAGGTTATAAAAAGATCGCCGCTTCCTTTGGGGGCACTCTCTAGATCTTGTTCTTGAATCACTCACTCTAGTGGAAGCCAGCCACCGTGGCATCAGGCAGTCTTTGGGAAAGGGAAGCCAGCTGCCATGTCAGGCAGCCTGTGGAGAGGCCTATGTGGTGACGTAGCGAGGCCTGCCAGCAGCCCTCAGAGTGAGCTTGGAAGCAGATACCCCTCAGTCGAGCCTTGAGATGACTGTGGCCCCAGCCAATAGCTTAACTCTCACCCAGGAGAGACTCTGAACCAGAACCACCCAGCTAAGCCATTTCTGGCTCCCTGATGCACAGAAACTGAAATAATAAATATATGTTGTTTAAAGCCATTAAGTTTGGGATATTTTGTTGTGCTGCTATTGATAATTAATACAATCACCCTGCAAAAGCAGCCAAGAGTAAGATAGGACCAAAAGGACCCCTGCTCACTTTGCAGTCACAATTTATGTTTGTTGTTATACATACATCTGTCAACTTGGAGAGGTCCTATTCATCATTTGGTAACATATTCTAGCCTGTAAACAGGGGCACAGGTGTGCACTGAGAAGCACTACAGCGTGCTGTGGAATGAGGACACTGGGGTTCACACTCCTGTTTCCCTCTCATTCTCTGTGCAGCCGTGGGCTTGTCACTGTACCTCTCAGGCTCCAGTGCCCTGATTCTTATGAAGGATAGTAACAGTAGCACCTGTAGGGTCGGGGGAATGCATGAGTTAGTGCCTGTGACTCTCTTAAAGCAGCTCCTAGAGAACAGCAGGCACTCAGTAAACATTATTATTACTGTGGGTGTGGGTGTGGGTGTGGGTATGTGTAGAGAGAAAGAGGAGGGAGAGAGAGACACTTCAATCTATAGCCCCATATTGACTAAATCTTCACCTCCATCAGTCACTCTTTATTTTTAATTCTATCACTATTTTTCCCCTGAGATACAGTTCCTTATTCAATATGTTTACAAATCTGACCTTTTTCTTCCTTGGTTGAAGTTCATTGTCATATAACCTCCATCCCAGATGTCACCTCATACACCTTGAGAACAATCATCGACCTAATCCTAACCCCAAACCTAACCAACCCGGGCTTAACCATAAACTCAATCCTATTGACAAGTGTTATAAAGCCACACATCTAATTTCTTAATATGTAGGAATGCCCATATTGAACCCTGTCCGTATTCCACACCTTTGCCTGGTGCTGCCGGCTGCAGGCTGCCTCCAGGAGCCAGCTTCACCAGCTTCCTACCTTCCTGAGTTGCTTGCCTTACACATTGTGTAAAGGTATAGATGACTTTTCTTAGGTTCCCAAGACTTCCTCCCTCTTCTCCTACTTACTCTAGGGCTTATCCTATTTCTCTTCTCCTTTATTCTCACCTCCAGGATTAGGATCCCATGTTCTCCAGATAGTCATTTTCATTGTCTTGGGTCTTTCCAGCTCATGACTGCAGAAGGTCCCTCCTTCCTTTTCTTCCACTGTGGATGGGGCAATCGAATCTCATCTCTTTTTCTCCGCAGGAGCCCTCTTAATGGCACTGCTGCTGATAGCTCCTGTGGTTCATCTCTATGGTATTTGCTGCCCTTCACTACTCTCTTCCCTCCTCATCAACCCTGTATTTTTTTTTTTCCATGTTTTCTGTGGCCCCTCATACTATCTCTCTTTCCACCTCTAGGTGGAGCGCTTGCATCGCTAAGGGCAGATGGCAAGCATTCTGTCCTTTCCTGTTTCATGCTGGACTGCCCACCCCCACCTCCCCGGACAGCTGCATGAGATACCCTTCTTCCTCACAAAGACTCTACACTGTCCCTGGAAAGAGATTGTTGCTGTGCCCTTGTTCACACCTGAAAGACTTCTGCTAACAGCATATTCACTAGGATAATTTCTTAGTCTGCACCTATAATGTTTGTCTTAGGGCTCTGGTAAAATTAGTTAGCCTGTCTAAGCCTCACTGTCCTCATCTGTGAGGATAATCATAGTAGCCACCTTAAATTGTGGTGATGCAATTTAAAGGATATCGTGTGAGCAAATGCTAGATATAGTCTCTGGCCCATAGTAAACAAGTAATAAGTGTTAGTTATTATTGTTGGTGCCATCATCAACACCATCGGCTCTGTCATATACAAACTGTATTCCCTCTTTGTTCTTTAGGTGAAAGTTTCCTGGAATGTGGTTTAACTCCGTCTTCCCTGGGGTATAGCTCTATATTCCCCAAATACGTCTTTTTCTTTTCTAAAAACAGCACCATCCCAAAAGAAGCCTGATCTCACCGTTTTATTTCTGGAAAGAATGGTGAGAATTTTTAGTCCTAAACATGCTAAGTAAAAATCACAACAAACTTCTTCCATGAGTCCTGCCCCTTTTACTTCTATACAATCTCCAAAATAAATCAATTTTCTCTATTGATCTAAAGCTCACATCAAACTTCTTACTGGGAAGAATTTGGTTTACCGAATAACATTTCCCTTGGGTCCATCCTAATTGAACGGATAGTCAGGGTACCATGCCGTACGATCTCTTGTTGGACAGCTTCTCCATTTATTCTATCCCTTCTTACCTAGAAACTATATGAAAGACAAAATAGACAAAGCAGCCATTAGGATTGCAATCATTTCCTTCCTTTCTCCTCCTTACTCTCTTATTCCTCACCCTTCCTCACCCTCACCCAGCTCTTCCACATTTGGCTATCTCTTCTCCTCTTCCAAGTTCCCATGGTAATGGACTCTAACGAGGCTAAAAAGTCCCATCCAGAATCTTCTGTTTCAAAACAGGGTACTCATGCAGATTTCTGACCCCAAGGGGCTGGAAGAATTGGCCCCACCCTTAGCTCCAACTGCCTTCCTCTACTTCTTAGGCCACTTTTGCAATTGAAATAACATCTGCAACCTCTTGCTAGTAGCTCTCTCACAGCTGAATCTGTTTTGAGCTCCCAACCACACTGGCAGGTAATTTGATCAGATGCCAGATTTATAGATGAGAAAATGCAAGCAAAAGTAATGAAGAACTTGCCTAAGTTCCATTTGATGAGCAGAAACAGGGATAAACTCATGATCCCACCACTTTTCCTGTAAGAAAAAAGCGGGCCTTTCCAAATACTCTCAATGGGGTGGCTCAGTGCACACTGTCCTTGTGTGAAAAACAGTTCAGTTTCCATTCTTTTGTCCCTCTCCCCTCTGTGTATCCCACACTGACAAAGCTAGCTGCCCCTTGCAAGAGCAAGAATCAGACTAATTGGTTCGGTAGAGTTGATTTGGTTCATGAATCCACACAAAGAGGGGAAATACCCTATATGCACATGGAGAGGAAAAATGGTGTGACTTTGGGCAAGTTCTTTTGACTCTGTATATCTCAGTTTTCTCAATAATAAAATGAGAGGGGTGGATTTGACTATCTCTAAGATCCCTTATATTTGAAAATTCTGTGATTTTATTACTTTCACAATGATACAGATGATATTGAAGAAAATGTTTCAATCTTCTTTCTTAACAAAGATTATATTAAAAAGCATAGAAACACATGGATATTTATAACTGTTTTATTAATAATAGTAGATAATCTTTAAACACATGGATATTTATAACTGTTTTATTAATAATAGTAGATAATCTTTAATGTGCCAGATGGTACGAAACAATTGCCATGGAGTATCTAACTTAATCCTCATAAGAACCCTATGAGGTAGGCAGTACTGTTTATACCCACTGCACAGAGGAGGAAATGCAGGCACGGCGAGATTAAATAACTTGCTCAAGGTCACTGGCAAGTAGCCAAGCCAAGATTTGAACTCAGACGTGAGACTCCAAGGGCAGCCCTCTTAGCCACTATGGCACCTACCTTCACTTTCTCAATGCTTTTCAGTGAGAGGAAAATATGTAATTAGTGGCTATTAACTTTCCAGCGTAATACAGCACTAATCCTCTAATTTAAATCATCTACACCTTTGCCTTTAATAGGTTATCAAAAAGCATATTTAGAGCTGTTTTTTGCAATTATTTGTTGCACAAGGATTTCAGAATAATGTCAAGAATAACAACTAGTTGTTACTTACAAAGGGACTTGCAAATTGAATTTCCTGCATCTGTAAATGTCTCCACATAAAATTAGTCATCCTATTTCATACTTTATTTTTAGGTTGCTTTAAGTTCTCTTAACATGTGGTGTCGTTGAATATCAAAAATCAGAGCAACTTTTATCTATGTGAGGACTTACTTACCAAAGGCTCATGTTCAAAAACTAATTTGTAGTCCACGCTAATTTTAGAAATTAGTCTATTTTTAAATAACATGCACCTTGCCCAGCTTTTAAAGGATTTGTTATGAATATTATGCATCTGTGTCATGCGAGTTTAACAGTGAAGATATGTTGAACATTTTTTATGCTATTTACTCTATTCTTTGATGACGCATCAAAACTGAATAATAGACCAAACCTCTATGTTGCAAAAACACAGAAATCCCCACTGTTACTGACAACTTACATTTTTATATGCAGATACAATATTTAACAATATTAGTACTATCATTTTTGAATTATTAAATCGTCTCACATGCCACCTGTAATGCAAATAACAAAGATGAAAGAAAATGAAATGAAATGAAAGAAGAAATTATTTTAACACATTCTTCCAAATGATATGCCACTTGAAAGTGAGCTATAAAAATGAAAATTTTTAAATGATTGTTTTGTCTCAGGAAAGCACAAATTGGGTGACTCAAACAAGACTACAAACATGCATTGTGATTTTTGTGCATTCATACTGCCTTTCACAACTTTTGAGGGTACTGTGTGAGGGACTGCAGAGGAAGCTTAATTTAAAACTATCGGCCTCCTCCTTGCACCCAGTATGACATAATCAAAGAACATACACTCTGCCTTCACACCACTAAAGCTGTCATGCATATTATATTCAGACCAAGATTTGGAATTTTATAACAAAAC
This sequence comes from Equus caballus, assembly GCF_041296265.1. NCBI lineage: Eukaryota > Metazoa > Chordata > Mammalia > Perissodactyla > Equidae > Equus > Equus caballus. Next base: position 86,355,465 of record NC_091691.1, read on the forward strand.
ATATTTCTATAGTTGAATCTAAGACATCACACAACCACAGTTCCTGTAGTTTGGAGCATCATGTACCCTAATACATAGTAATAAATCCAAAATAGGGAGCATGCTGATTATCCTTCTATATTAGTTTTCTATTGTTGCTGTAACAAATTACCACACATTTAGTGGCTTAAAACAGCACCAATTTATAATCTTACAGTTCTGGAGGTCAAAAGTCTGACATGTGTCTCTCTGAAAGGAAACCAAGGTGTCAGCAGAGCTGCGTTCCCCTCCGGAGGCTCTTGGGAAGGTTTCCATGCTGTTTCTAACTTCTAGAGGCTACTCCCATTCCTTGGCTCAAGGGCCCTTCCGCCATCATCAAAGCCAGCCATGGCCGGTGGAGTCCTCACATCACATCACTCTGCCTCTGCCTCTTCTGTTTCCTTTTCCACTTTTAAGGACCCTTGTGATTACATTGAGCCCACCAGGATAATCCAGGATAAACCCCTTAGTGGAAGGTTAGCTGATCAGCACCCTGAATTCCCCTTCGCCACATAACCTAACATAGTGACAGGTTCTGGGGATTAGGACGTGGACATCTTTGAGGGGCCATTATTCTGTCCACTACACCTTCTAAACGATTAAAAGGAAACTTTGGTAAAATGTCCTGAAGTTCATATGAGAAGTTTTTTTCAGATCTCAGAGAGGAGAGATGTTCCAGCCCTCAGGTTTTCCAGCTGTGCCCACCATCAGCTCTACCATATTTTTTCATCTTCTCGGACATTTCTATAATCGGTAGTCATCTTCTACCCCAGACATGCTTTTTTTCCCAATACCAATTAATAAGGGACATAGGAGAATTTTTGTAGTTTGCCTACCAAAATCCAAAACTAGCCAGGATCAGCATTTTGCAGTTCCTCATTTTCTCTGATGCCCCACATCAACTATTTTTTATTCCATTCAGCAAACAATTCTCTAGTGCCAACGAAAGGCCTGGCACTGTGCTAGGTGTTGAAACACAGAGAAGAAATGCAAACCATGGTCTTGATGAGTCACTGTGTGTCTACCGCATATGTACATGTGCATGTGTGTGTGTGCAAATGCAATTATATGCATGCATATGCATGTGTGCCTTGTGCATGTGGTGTGTGCCTCTGTGTGTGTGTGTACTTTTGTGTGTGTCTGTGTGTGAGAGAGAGAGAGAAAGAGAGAGGGTTGTTGAGACAGAAGCATCCAGGACACGTGGAAAAATTATGCCAACGTAATATTGAAACACACGCTATGATTCTTTCCTATCCCTACTCCCCTTTCTGGTCCTGCTGCCACATTCCTGCTTCAGACCATTATCACATCTTGCTTCAGCTACTGCAAGTCTCCCAGCTGGTCCCCATCCCTTCAGTCTCCCACCTCCGAAACATTCCACATTCAAATATAAACACAGCTGTAGTTGTGTCACTCCCTGGCTCAAAAGCAACACCTTCTTCATTGCCTACAGAATAACACATACATTTCTCCACACGGTATCCAAGGCCCTCTGGGCTCCACCTACCTTCCTAGTTTTATCTCCTTTTAATGTCATGTGTGCTTGGGCTGATTGCAATCACAGCAGTCCCTCAAAATCAGGCTGTGCTTTCCCAGCCCTCTACCTCTGAGCACGGACGATCTCTCTACCCTTTCCCTCATAGCCAAATAATATCCACTCACAGAATCCAGACCAGCCATCACTCCCACCATGAAATATTCTCCTATCCCTTCTCCACTGAAAGGAATCTCTGTCTACTCAGGGTCCTCACAGCACTTCATTCTTGATCCTTTAATAGAAACTACCCATTTCTGCCTTAGATCTTGTATTTGCTAAGTATTAGGGCCCGTCTCCCAGATTATAAACTCCTTGAGAGTAGTCACTGGTTTTATTTCTCTTTGAAACATCTACAACAACTAGCAGGGCACCTTGCCTATAGCAAGGAGACTGTATGGAAGTTTGTCAGATTCAACTGAGTGGATGAGCAGTGTCAACTTTCAGAATATTGTCACAAGCACTGAATGTTTCTATGGCGAGTTCTCCTTGGAGGTGATGGTGGTGGGTGCATTTTTCTCTATTATATTCACAAACACAATGAAACAGACAGGAATTGACAGACATCAACAGTGAGGAAACTGATTTCTTCTGAGGATGACTGGAAGTCACTGATTAATCCACAAATTCAAAAGAGAATGCATGTATGTTACACAAAAGCAAAAGTAAGGTAACAGAGAATTCTAAATGGCCTTAGTAAAATCAGTCTAGAAACATTATCCGACTTGTACATCAATGCTACAAGAAAATAAAGAACCCGTAGATTAACAGGAGTTCCTGATTTTGTGAATGTTCGCATGAGAATGTTTTTCACCAAAACAACTGTTCCATAATGAATATGGTAAGACCGGCTATGAAGCCATGAAAGTGTTTTTAGTGTGTCATTGTCATCAGTCTACTAAATAATTATCATTACAAGTCCAAAAATATCTTGAATGGATATGCTGAATAATATAGATCATGAAATTGCATTAGAAGGATATTAGCTGACTCAGGAGACTAATTATAATGAGGTATTGAGCTGCTTATCGCTCATCTCAATTGTAAAACCATACACCACACCGTACGGGCAGCGGCTGCCCATCAGGATCAGCATCAGGTAATGAAAATAACCTTGAACCAGGGTCAGGAGCTCCAGCTCTCTTGTTAACTGTGACCTTGGGAGTTCTTAATAAAGATCATCCCATAGGAGGAAAGTAGATCCTTTCCTTAGAGAAATATGGTTGTACCAGTATCTGAAGCTGCTCATTCACAGAAAACTCTCAAACTGCAGAAAGATCGCACACACGCACACACGCACACTCACACACTCACTCACCTTTCCCAGACTAATAACTTCTTGCTTAATGGGCCCATTTAGTACTACTATTAACCAGATGATTATAATTTGAGCAAGTGTTATCCATCCATGTCCTAAATAACTGTAGCTGACATAAAAATTATCAAACTGCTTTCTCACCCATATAATTTATCAGCCAGAGGTCAAGGCTAAAATTATTATTTTCATTTCTGAATCTACTTTTGAACAATAATAATAATAATAATAATAATATCATTACACGGTGTTTTTAAATTTCCAAAGCACCTGCCAACTCTTTCATTTAATCCTATTAGCCCAGTCAAGTCAATGGAACACATTTTCAAGAGTGTGCAGAATTAGTGTTGCTGCGCTTTCTGAGCACCTCCCACTAAGCTCAATTTGGGGATACAAAAATGATGAAGACAAGCTTCCTGACTTCAGGTTGCTTTTGGTTAGTGGTAGAGACAACACATTGTGTTCTAATTGTTTCTTTATGCATCTTGGAAGTCCTAGGGGAGCACAAAGGAGGGGATTGTATTTCTACTGGAAAAAGAAGAGTGTGTGTGTGTGTGTGTGTGTGTGTGTGTGTGTGTGTGTGTGGCAGGGGAGGGGGCTGGACAGAGGAAGATGTCAAAGACGGCTTCACTGAGAAGGTAACTTTGTCATTGGATTGAAGTCCCTGTTCTATTGGTTCCTAGGAGAAGTTCTGAGTGTTGCTGAATCTCTGTGAACTTGTGATTCTTCAACAATTAAATCTGGATAACAAAGCTGACTTCACAGGGTTACCAGGAGGATGGAATGAGATGGCATACTGGAGAGCAATTTGCAAATAGCAAAGCACCCAATAAATATGGTATTATCATTTCCACCTTGCAGAAGCACTAACTAGGTTCCCTCCAAAGGTGAATGGTTCAATCCAAGATTGCCCCACACTTCGTATCCAGTGCCAAAGTCTCACCTCGGACTCTCGTGGTCCTCCCCCGACACGCTTACTGAAACTCTGGAGCATGTGGAGAGCGCTCATCCTGATGGCATTTTTATGGGCCCTAAAATCATGTTAACATTTTCATATAAGCAAACATTCCAAAGTCCTGAAGACTTTTTGGGTGAAATGTTACCTAAAAATCCTAAGAAGATACTCACCGTGAAAGAAGGATCCAACAGAGCATTATAAGGGAGGAATCGTGACGGGGAAAATATTCAATATTTAATACAGGCATAAAACAATATGTACGTTTTTCCAAAGGGTTTTTAACTACTCGGTTTCAGAGAATAAAACAACTGTTTTGAGTGATTTAACTGCGAACTTCAAAGGAAAATGTTTGAATAGAAATGTGCCTTGCATTTAGTAGATTCCCAACAACTGCTGAATTCAGAGATTTAACCTGCTCGTTTTTACCCCTAAAATTGTAGTAGACTAAAATTTCTCTTCTCATATGATAGCTATAAATCTTGCTTTAAGCCAATCTATTATAGTCCATTTTTCAGTTCTTCAAAGATAAAATTTTATTTAAATCTGATTGTCTCATCCACATAAATAATATATATATATAACTGTTCCTCCCTTATTAATAATAGGTTTGGAAAATCTTAAGTAAAAAATTGTATCTTATTGTATACCATGTACCGGACAATGTGTTGGGAGATGGAAATATTCAGGCATTTGTGGGAAATTCACAAATAATAGTATTTACTGAATGTATCCAACCGTACTAGTCAGGGTTCTCTACAGAAACACAACCAATAGGAGACAGATAGATAACAAGGAATTGGCTCATGCAGTTATAGAGGCTGGCAAGCCCAAAATCTGTACAGCTCATGTCCCAGTTCCAAGGCCATCAGGCAGGAGTATTCTCTCTTTCTCAGGGGAGGGTCAATCATTTTGTTCTATTCAGGCCTTCACTTGATTGGATGAGGCCCACCCACACTGAGGAGAGCAATCTGCTTTTCTTACTCTACCAATTTAAATGTTAATCTCATCCAAAAACAACCTCACAAAAACACCCAGAATAACGTTTGACCAAATATTCAGGCACCCTGTGGCCCAATCAAGGGGACACATAAAATTAACCACACCTAGGGCTGGCCCCATGGTGTAGTGGTTAAGTTCAGTGCGCTCTGCTTCGGCAATCCAGGGTTCACAGGTTGGGATCCCAGGCACGGACCTACACCACTCGTCAGCCATGCTGTGGCGGCTGGCAACCAAGATTGGCTCAGGGCTAATCTTCCTCAAACAAAAGAAAAAGAAAGACTGGCAATGGATGTTAGCTCAGGGCTAATATTCCTCAGCAAAAAAAAAAAATTAACCTCATCATCCAAAAATAAAACTAACCACACCATCCAAAGAAAAACCTCTTTTTTTCCTCTAAAGTTTGATAAAGAATTAATCATCAAGGACAAGTCACTTCAACAAAACACCAAGAGACTGGTTCTCTTTTTAGATGAGGAGGCACTATGGGCTGCTAGTGACCTGAAGGTTCTGGCATATTGATTAGACTGCTTTGGGTCAAACTTTATCTCTACCACATATGAGCTAGGTGACCAGGACACACTGTGTACCTGTCTGAACCTCACCCTCCTCATCTATTAAAATGCAGAAATAATAGTATGTATTGAATAGAGCAGTTGGAGAGATTAAATGACATAACTAACCTAATGCACGTCTGTCACATAAGTTCTCAATAAACACTAGCTGCTCTAATGTTCATAATTACTGTTCTGTGAGTTCCAATTCTAGGCCTTGCCGAAACCTATTAAAATATGCCACAATTGCTTTAACTAGGATATTTATTCCCATTGGCACACATGTGGGAATTATTGGTTACTTAAACGCATAGTTTTATCAGTTGTTTATACACATAGATCATTTGGCCACAAGTACAAGTAGCTCATTTAGTAACCAATCAATTCAATCAAAATAACTTTCTGTATTTAGAAAATTAGTGATGGGGGAGGAAACCCAAAAAGCACCCCACTTGGGGTTTATAAAGAGATGTGATGCGGAACTAGGCAAAGATTTCCCCTCCTCCCACTGGCTACACCCAAGTTGTAATCAGTAACTGTGAAGAACTCGGCATTCCAGAGTAGGAGACAGGACAAGAGAGAGGTTGTCCCTCCTGTGGATCTTGCCTGTTTGACCTCAGAACAGAGAATCTTGGACCATAGTCGGGAATTCCCTTCTGGAATGGCTCTGTCATATTTACTGTGTGACTTGGGGGTCTCTCTTCATGCAGGGGTGGTCTCAGCTTCCCCCTTTGAAACTTCTGACCTTGGAGGTACCTCTGTCCCATCCCTACTTCACCCAGAGGCTTAAGACCCTATGGTTTTGCTATGAGGACAAAGGAAGGCAATCTGAGCATTTGGAGGAATTCTTAAGAGCAGATGACTGGGGCTTCCTTCTCCGCTGTCTCTCCCCAGCCCTCCTACTGAAAATGAGTCCTCTTCATCCTCAAGGTCAAAGTTAAACCCAGGTTGATACTCATCTCCTTTCTGATCCTGTTCCCCGTTTTTGTTCTCATCAACTGCCTCTTCCAGAATCCATAATCTGTGCAGAATAAGTCATTTCAACTTGAGGGGGAGTTTGGGGATAGATACGCCCCCCCTACGCCTACCTACCCGGTTTCTTGTCGCACCCCCTCAACATTTTCTTACTCTCTCAGCCAATAAAAGAGTTTAAACATTTAAATACGGTATCTAAACTGCATTTAAAGAATTAACCCATTTTGCCCCTCACTGATCTAAACCACAGGGTGCCAACCGGACGCTAATTGCTTTCATCTGCTGGGGCTCCAGACAGCTCCTCAGAAGGAAGGAGCGCACATTCCTGGCACCAATTGGCTAATTCAATTTACTTCAACGGCATTAGCCTCTGTCAGAATATTCATGAGCAGGGGAATGAGGACCCGTGGCACAGGCAGGCGGCAGGCACTCAGGCTAGAGAAGGCGCGAGGGAGGGGAAGAGGACCGCGCGCCGCGCTCGGGGGACGGTGACCGCGACGAGGTGGCTCTTCTCCCCGGCCGGCCGAGCACAGGGCGCCGCGGGAAGGCGGGACAGGCAGCGGCGGGGTTGGCGCGCCTGCCATTGCCGCCCAACTCCTGGCGACTGCGCGGACTTTGCGAAATATCCGAAGGCAGAAAAGCTGTGACACTTTTGACAGAGGGGGTAGGGGGGTGGGGGGCGGGGGCAGCACCGAGCGGGGGCGAAGGGACCCGAGGGACATCGGCTGCCCGGTGTGGGAGGCAGCTATGTGAGCTGGACGCCCGCCCCGGACGAGTCTGGACCAAACGTCCCCAGAGAGTCAGCGGCCCTGCCAGGTAAAGCGGAGAGCTCGGGTGGGGCCCCGCGTGTCTTGTTCCCGGGCTCCGGGAGGCGCGGGGCGCCGGGAGCCCATCCTCAAGCCGCCTCCGGGCGCTGCGCGCCGTCCTGCTCCGCGCTGCGCTCTCCTCCCAACTAGCCGCGGCCACGGCGAGCCTGCGAGCCGGCCGGAGTTGGACTTCCTCGGACTTCGCGGGGAAGGGGACGTGAAGGGGCTGCCTGGGCTGGGGAGCTGCTCTCAGAGAGAAGGAAGCTGGGGCGCAGCGGGGCTGGCGGAGGACGCAGCGCGCTGGCAGCGGGGACTGCGCGCGCCGAGGGATGGGGACGGCGCGCGCCGAGGGATGGGGACCGGGGACCCAGGAGCGCGGCTCGCGGGGGCGCTCGGCCCAGTCTTCGCCCCTCGCTTGCCCCGCTGGCGGCGGCGCCTCATTCCGGCTGCCGAGGGGAGAGGGCCGGCTGCGTCCCCCGCGCGGGGATGCGCGCCGGGAAGCGGGACCAGAAACCAAGGCTCCGGGGAGGCGCGGGCGCCTGCGGGGCTGATCCCAGTCCGCGCCTCGCGCCGTGTCCCCACCCGAGTTCGGCTGTGGGAGGAGAATGTGGTGATGACTCGCGTCCCCGCCACCTGCCGGACATCGCCGGCTCCCCGGATTTCCTGTCTCCTGGCCCTGACACTCCCAGGGAAAGCTCTGAATTGCGCTCGGGTTGTTTGGGCTTTGCTTGTTGTAGTTGCCGTGCGGGGACAGCCGGGGTGAGGGGGCGGCGAGGGGGTCAGATGGGGTGAAAGTTGCAGAATTGTAGAGGAAACCCTACCGCGGAGTCCCAACCTGCCCTTAGCAACAGGAGAAACTGTGGGGCTGGACTTAGGCTGAAGCAGAAGCCTCTGCCTGGCGATCCACCTCGGGGGCGGGGGTGGGGGCTGGAATCTGGAGGGCAGCCCCGAGGCAGCGCCAGAGCCTTTTCTCTCCTTAGACCAGGCAGAGAGTAGGAGGGCTGACAGCAGAGCACTGAGGGGTTGGTCGCCTGGTAGATTCGGAGTTTCCTGTGTCATTACTATTGCCATTATTGTTACTGTTATTAATGCTGTTGATGTTATTGGCACGAACACCAGGAAGGATTTTGTCTTGATTGTTATAGGTCGCCTGGAAACTGAATCTGCCACTCCGCAAATAAAATGTCCCCTGACCCCCTCTAGTCTCTGATGTGTATCTCTACCAAAGGAAATTACCCCCCAGAGCCGTGGCAGTGTCAGGGACCCAGCTAAGGAATTTGGATCTACCTAAGGACAACAAAAACCACAAGAAGTCCTGTCTAACGTGCTTGCACCCAAGCTATGGATGAATATTAAATTTCTATCAGCTTGCCTTCCTCAGCCTCCTCTGGCTCAGAACTGTGCAGGCATTGCCAATCTTGAACCCCATACTTGACCTAGCTTTTTCCTTTCATGTATTTATACAATCTGGACATTTATTTTTCTCTTAGTGTGACCCTTGCTGTCCTACTGGGCATGTTACCTGCCACGGGCAGGCTTCAGTTCCCAACACTGGAGGCAGCCACAAGGGCACCTGCCGTTGCCTCCTCTTGGCTCGCGCCCCTGGTCAAAGCTGTTCCAGGGCGCAGGCTTGCCCAACTGATGACACAGAAAACAAGACAAGAGAGTGGGAGAACAGCATGTCAGAGTTGAGCCGAGTACAGGGTGTAAGGTCAAGCCCCCTGGCGGGCCACATCCCCTCCTGCCAGAGAAAACAGAGGCAAAGGAAGAGCAAGTGGGAAGTGGTATAAATTGGAAGCAAGCTCTCAGAGGCTACTTCGGCTGTTACCACTGACTTTGGTGTGACCTTTCCTTTCCGGTGCTTCTGATTTTCCCTATTTGCCAATGCACAAGCAGCATGCCTTTCTAATAGGACATTTGTCTTGAGATGATCTGATTTTGTATCCAAAAAATGCTTTGAACATCCTGGGAAAGGACAGTCTACAAAATACGCGATTTTAATGTTTTGTGAAAAGTTTGCTACACTGCAGGTTAAGGAGATCCATTTTTAGCATGTGTGCCATGTGGCAGTGTAAGATTAAAATGGAGAAGAAAAGTATGAACATAAAAATGACTTAGCATTCTTGACATGCTCATGCATACTTGTAGAAAAATTATCTTTCATTTGGGGAGAGTTGCCCGGGAATTTAATCAGTGTTTATACTACTGAAACGCCCCCTTCTACCTTTCTCCCCTGTAAAATTTTATGAGCCAGTTCTCACAGGAAAGGCAATAAGAATGTAGTAAGTGGTGGGGGCTGAGAGGCGAGAGGGAAGGGTTGTTAGGGGAACTGTCACATAGGGTTTGGAGACTGGAGTGGGAAGATGCCATCATCCTTGTAGAGCAGGGAAATGTTCTTCTGGAAAAATGGTTAAGCAGTGTAGGGCAACAGACCCAGCATTGGCTGTCTTCTGCTCTCAGATTCAGGAAAGGGACTCAATCAGATGGTCCAAAAAGGGCTAACAAAGGTGTTTTTCCCTCCTCCCTTTGGTGAACCCTCTTATCTCTGGGTTGGTGTTAACTTCTTTACCCAGATCTATAGAGTGCAATAATTTCCCCTTGCCATTTCAAAGAGATTCAGATGGACTCTCTCAGCTCTTTATCTATTTGTAAATATTCCCCAAGTTCTGAGGCTTCTCAAAGACGTGCAGCTGTTGGCGAATTTAAGTAAATAGTTGGAAGTAATCAAGAGAGCCACTGAAAAGTGGATATGTTTTCCCCTGGTGGAGAAGGTATTGAATGCCTTTTGAGCTAGAAAATTAGCAGTTTAGAAAAGCAGGAGGGATTTCCTTGACTTCCCTCTACCCATAAACCAGTAGTTGTATTTTTCTTTCCCTCATAGTAGTGAGCACTGTTTGGTTAAGCATTTTTTACAGTTTTGGACTTAAAATGGGGTTTTGCCTGGTGGTGTTCTATGGAGAGGGGAAAAATGTAAAGAGATACGGAAGGAAGAGCTGCAGTGGCTAGAACATAAATCAGCCAGAATATATGGGGGAGTGATGAGAATAGGTCTTTTCACCCTAAAAAAAAATGTCCACTTTGGAAGAAAAAGAAGTCTGATTATTGGCACCCAGGGCTGAAACCAAGGCAGCTGATGCCGAGAAGTGCCAAAGGGCAGTTCTTCTTAGTTTAGAAACAGCAAGACAGTCTCTGCCAAAGATTGCTGTAAACACGGAATAAAGATTTCATTGTGGGCTGGTGTGACTAGAATAATTAGACAGTTAATTGTTCATTCTGATCTGGTGGTGGTGCAATCAGTAGTGCAGAGCAGCAAAAATAAGAGCAAGGGGGAAATAGAAAAGTAATACATCACTTTATCTTGTTTCATTGTGATGGTACTTTGGAAAATCCTGGTTAGTTTTCAAAAAAGAAAGTGCATATTCATATCCTCAGAACACTGGGACCAGTGGAGATCTGAGATCTATTGTAGACAAAATTGCTAATCTTCTAAAAACAGCATGGGAAACCATAGTAGGAATGAATGGATTAGGTAATTTCAGTATTAATAGGTTTTAGTTAGGTGCAAACCTTAATGTCAGCTCAATCAAAATATATGCAAATAGCACCAGATTTTTGTGCTTCTCCAACACTTTTTTCACAGGCATATAAGGTCTGAGAGGTAAATATTCCATTTTTGACATTTAATTATTTTCTCTTGTGAAACAAATTGCCTAGTGATTAATCTTTCACATTTAATTGAAGAAATAGCCTCCTCTGTATTTTCATACTAATATGGAGACAAAAGAAAACGTATTTTAAGTGATAAAGGTGACTTTAAGCAGCTGAGCATCTACAGTTATTATAGACCATAAACTGTGACTTATTGTTATTTACTAAAAGATGACACTGTCATAAATTCCTTCTGAAATGACTTCTGCAAATGAAGAAATGAGTGAGGGACTATAGAGAGCATGAAGGACTTGGTGTCTGGGGTGGGGGAAAGGAAGAACGGTGCGTGTATTCATCAGCTTCAAACCCTCCCTGAATCCTGCTATTGACATGGAATATAGAGCAAAATTCTCATTATTTGAATTAAGAAAGGAACATCTTTAAGTGTCAATGTTAAGTATAATAATTCTGGGAATAAAAGCACTATGTTATAAAGAAAGCATAATAAATTACATAAGGTCATAAAGTCTCATAAAGAGAAATACTTAGTTTCTCCAAGATACTCATTTTGTCTCAATTTGTTTAAGAAGTACAAGACTATCTTTGAATAAACTAACCTTTAGTTTCTTTTATCCATCATGAATCAAAAGGGATCGCCAAGGCAGAATACTCACTGAACTGCTAAAAAGCATAAGTCATACAAAATTACGGAACTATCTAGCTTTCCGAAGGCAAAAGTCTACTTTACAAAATGCACCGTCTACAGCAATTAAAAATAGAAAATCATATTGCCACAGTAAATTATGGCAACAACCCATTTTAAAGAGAAATTTAGCCTTTTCTCATTTAATTGCTATTCATGGTTTGCTAAATAGTTTTTCAGAATAATCTGCCAATCTCTTGCTAACCAGGACTGTCTAGTTAAGAACGTTCCTAATTACATATGGATTAACTTAATTTTAGAACCCCAAGAATATTCAACTCAAAGCATTACTCAAGTGCAACGCAAAACAGAAATGGTCCAATTCCCCTCAAGATAAATGTGATTTTTTTTTTTTAAGTTTAAGGAATCATAAAAGAGAGAACATTTGGTATGGGACTACATCAGTGAATAACTACAATGAAAGAGTAATGGAAGCTATAAACTGTTAGGTCTTTTAAAAATATGCAAAGTAAAGTCATAACAAACAATACCACTCATTTCTTCTTCCAAAGCAGTGAGGGCTGCTCACGGAAAATACCGTGCAAAGTACAGATGTCAAAGACGTGCACAGCATTGCCTGGAATGGGGGTGTTTTTGCTATTATAGGAATGTTTGACAATCTAATCAAAAGTTTAGAGCTTTTTCTGACTAATGCTATGACCATGTTAACAGTAAAGAGGTATCGTGTATGGAGCAGATATTTCTTTATACTTCTATAGCACCTAGGTGGAATCTTATAGATAGTAGATTCTCAATAAATATGTGTTGATTTCATTTTTTATAAGGAAAATAAAATTGAATTAATAAATTTCCAAGTTAGATGGATTTATAATACCTTAAGTCAAATACTTGAACCGTCTCTGTTACTTCAGATTCTTTCTCAAAACTGGCAGGATATGCCTGCGACCAATAGTAACAATCATTGGCAATAGTCTGGTGTAGGTATGAGGGAAGTAATAAAAGAGGAAAAACTTTAAAGGCTTTCCAGTTTTTTTATTGTTTTTACCTAAATATTGAATGTGTTTATGCCTGTATGGGCTGTTAAAAATGCATAGTATCTCTTCATAATAAAGATAGCACTTCACCAAATGGTTATTAGTCACAAGTCGTCACACAGATTCCACCCTTGAAGTACTGAGTATTAGACTAATTATGATTAAATGGCTGCATGTTCTCTGCTGCATCAGCTAACTAAAGGGTAATTAATAAAATAATAATTTCATTCCATAGCAATGCCTACATCTGGTTGTCATACAAGTTTGTTTGACATATGACCAAATGGTCAGGCCCAACCGTGAAACTGCAACTCTGTGTTCCACATCTGGTAGGAGGACAGAAACTTACATTGAGATTACTTGTGGCCAACACACTTAAACTTATCTGCTCCTGCACCTGATTTATCACTAAAACAAACTATGTTAACCTTCCACCAAAATGAAAAACAGATGCCCATAAGGAACTAAAATGTCTATAGGTAAATCATGCACGTTTGTTTTTTTTTTTCTTTTAAGTCTGACCTTAGTTGAATGAACAAGGTGGTCTTAGTGTCTTCCTAGAGAACAGTACATAGTGTAATACGTTGGCATAATTGGGAGCTAGTAGTCAAGAGAAAACTAGGATAGAATTAGCATGAAGATTCAATTACCCCTTGTTCCCAGAGAGAGTTGTTTACTAGGATTAGCATTAAGGTTGTGGTCAAAAAAGCATGGAAAGATGTGCAGTGTGGCTTTCTTGTTCTCTGGCTGCTATCTTTGGATGGAACCAAACTTTGGTTTCCACTTTCCACCAATAAATTAAAATACAGTTTATTCAATAGTAGCTGGTGTAGATTGTTGGATAGACATTTTAAGTGTGCACCTGAGCCTAAGTATTTTAGATGTATTTGTAAAAATCTGTGGTTAAAGCTATTGTATACATAATATTTTCCAAGGAATAGTGTACACTTTATATCATATTCATTATTACTTTATTTCACTTTAAAAAGTCAATGCCTTTGAACCCCTTATCAAGTCCTAATATGGGGTTAATTTGTACATATTATGAATAATTGATGAACATAGCATAATTTGTTTTTAAATCAACAAAAGTAATTTCACTTAGCAATTTAATTAGAAGTTGGCTAAAGGAATTTCATTTAGAAGTAATTTCTAAAGGCAACCAAATACGTGTTTTTAATTTGAAAGATTATTAGCACTGATAGGAATATCAAAACAGATGGAAGTGAACACCAGTCCTTGGATCTAAACTCTTTTTCCATGCAACTGTTTTGAATAGACATGTACATTGACAGTATCACCTACTTGTCACCTTTTATGATGGGGGGAGGGGAACCAACTGGACATTACAGCCATCTCTGTGCCCATCAACACACAGGCCCCAAAGGCTCCCTTATCTTCATTTTCTAATGCAAGAAACAATTCAAATTCCAAAATCTCTCTTTGTCAAGTCCCTTGATTCCCTGCATTCAAGGCCTTATCTGGAGTATGAATTTGCAAAGGCACCATCATCACTGAAAGAAGCAGCCACACTTGAGAGCATGTGTCATGGAAGCTATTATTGTATATTAAATAAGAATCTAAATCTGTGCCCATACTCGGCACAAACTGGCAAGAACTACCAAAGATGCTTATCTTATCAATAAATACTAAATAAGATTTTGGTACTATCATTAATATCACCACAAATTGTATTTAAAGCAAATAGTATCTAGCAAAGTAGATCTTCATTGACATTATAGTTTTTAAGTGTAGCTGTGTCTACCTTTACTCTTAGCCTATGCTCTCATCTCCAGAATATTTGGAACATTTATTTCCGTCTAAAAATATGAAGCAAACTCATATTTGGAAATAAAATCCTCGAACAGTCATTAAAAAATTAATCCATTTGGCAGTTCAGCATCTCTGTGGAATACTTCAGGCAGTAGGCACAGAGGCTATCATCCCGGAATTCACAGGCCTGGTGAACATTTGGAGATCAAATCGGTTGTTTCTTTAAACAGAGGAAAACAACAGATTTCTTCATGATATAGAAGTGCTCTCCAGTTCTTTGGATACATCTATATAGTTCGCTTGTGTCAATTAAAATGTGTGACATTCACAGGCAAAGCAGAGAGAGCAATAAAAATAACCCCCATTTGTTTAGTCCTTGCCTCTGTGCCAGACACCGTGCTGTGCTGAGTGCTTCGCATGCATTACCTCATTAATCCTCTTTGTGAAGTCAGTATTGTTATCACCTTCATTTTGCAAATGCAGAAACTGAGGCACAGGGTTAAGTGGTTACCGAGGCCACATTTCAAACCCAGGACTCGCTGGCTCCAAGTTTGTAGTCCTAACCACACAGTTACACTGCCTCCCTTTAGGACAGGGTTTCTTAACCTTGGCACTACTGACATCTGGGGCCAGATAATTCTTCATTCTTTATTGGAGGGGTGAAAAGGGAGTTGTCTTGTGTATTTTAGGATGTTTAGCAGTATATCTGATCTCTACCCACTAGATGCCAACATCATCCACTCAGTTGTGAACACAAAAAATGTCTCCTGACATTTGCCATATGTCCCCTAGGGAGCAAAATTACCCCTGATCAAGAACCATTGCCATAGAGCAAAGTTCAACCTCAATGTATTGCTTATCAAAGCACATATTTTCAATTTAAAGATAGGTCATCCATTTTCCAAATAATAATAAAGGTAATTCTCATTATTATTTTACCCACATTATAGATGATTTGTGGGGAAAAAGGATTAGACAGAACTTCGGGGGGAAAATTATTGTCAAGCATGCTTTCATTAATATCAAGTCTGTTCCTACTAAACTAGTTTCCTTTAGGACCCAAACAGGGTGATCAAGAGATTGCTGTGATTATATCTTTGTGCCAACAAAGATTAGTACAGTGGTTAGAAAATTTTTAAACCACAGTGCTCCAAAATACCAATTAATAGACTATCCACTAGACTCCAGGTTCAAGGAGGACAGTGATGGGAACTCTCTTGTTCATCTTTATATCCCCTGAAGCCAACATCGTGCCTAGCATATAGTCAGTGCTCAATAAATGCTTCTTTGATAAATTAATGAAATTATGGTTAACTTAGTATAGATTTTGAATGCTCTGTTGTAGGGTTCTGTTTGGACTCGACATTTAATACATTTTGCTTTAATTAGTGGCATGGATGTGCACATGACAGTATGCCAATCATATTTATAAATTTAATGACATCAGAAGGGATAGATAATTCATTAGACAAATAAATAGTATGAAAAAGGCTGATAGGATAAGCTAGATCTAACACAACGAAATTTAACATGAACAAATGCCAGTGAGGAAAACATACCATGTGGTGGTGAGTGGCATGCCCAGGCCTTCTCTCAGCTAAGGAAAGACAGACCTGGGATGCAAACTCAGGCCCCTTGATACCCACTCTTTTCCAGGGATGAGTTGATCCTGCCTTTGCTTGTCTTGGTCAGGGTGCACTGAGATGTCCTGTTCTGTTCCACTCAGCATGCTGTACCCAAGTCAGGTCTACAGAAAAATAGCCACTAGCCTATGAGGGGCTCAAAAACATGCCTTTCAAATGAGACAAGTGGTTGAAGGCCTTCAAAATGGCAGACCTGACATATAAAAGATTTAGAGGGACCATAATAGTCATCTTCAAGAATGTGGAATATCTTCACGTGAAATAGAAAATAAATTTATTCCACATTGCCATGGAGAACTGAACCAGGGCCCTTGAATGGAAACTGCAGAGTAGCAAATTTTATCCCAGCATAATGATAAGCTTCCTAATGATGAATTGTCCTACCCTGGAGCGGGCTCCCCTGGGGAGCAGTGAGCTCTCAGTCATCAGAGGGGAACATGCAGATGACTGGCCTGTGGGCGTCCGAGCCCAAACAGATGGGAGAATGTACCAGACAGTCTGCAGGGTGCTCTCTAGCCCTCAGTGTATATGCACTCTTCCTTATAGGCTATTGTTGACCTTGTAAACTACTCTGTGTAATTCTGTTAATAAAAGCCAGATCTCTGTCTTCTCTAACCCACATATTCAGAGGCATAGGGGTAAAGATGATAAGCAGGAGTGAGAATCTTCCCTTGTGCCATAGAGAATAAGAATCAGTTCTGATGTGCCAAGCACTGTGTAAAGCACATCACCAGTGTTATCCCATCTATTCCTGATAAGAACCCCATGAAGTAGGAATTGATACCATCACCACTTTGTAACTGAGGAAACTGAGCCACAGAAAAGTTAAGTAACCTGTCCAAGATCACACAGCTAGTACTTCCAGCCTTGCTATTTGAACCTGAGTCAGTCCAAAGTTACAAAGTCTGTTTTATGACTGCTACAGCACACCACCTTGCCCTTTCAGGAGGGATGCACTATTTTGTTGGAAATGTTGGCAATTCCTAGAGTTTGAGACATTTGGCTATTTAAATGCAAATACCTAAGACACCTTCCAAAGACTAAAATACACCATTTTAAAAATTATTTGCTATTTTATTTTATCCAAGATGTTGCTCCTTTCAAATAGTGCAAATTGCTATGAGTCAATTTTAAGTAAATGAGCAAAATAGGGTTTTTAGGTTTTTAAAAAAACGTCTATTGAAGAAAGATTGGTAATGGCATTTCAAACACTCTTCTGAAAATTAGAGAATTAGAACCCGGGCCTCCAGGCTGAAAGGACTAGTGTGAAAACAAGATTGATAACTTTCATTTCCACAAATTTAGGAAATTCTACTGGTCAAGTTTTTTTAGAGAATTATATCATTAGAGACTGTGCTCTCTTCTGATCACCATTATCTTGTTGGATTATCTTCTGTCATATGATTATCTTGTTGGATAGTTCATAAAACCACACTGATTTTTAAAACTACTTTCTCTGCCTTCATTATTTCAGTCAAAAAGATACTGAAAATCTCCAAACCATTCTCCCAGAGAGCACTGAATGCAGCCTATTTGTAACTCTGATTTAGTTGAAGATAACTTCAAACTTTGCAAATTAAATCTGGTGGCTTCCTATTCTTAGGCAGTGCTGCTTCATTCCCACCATTCCAGATAATAATCAGCAGAAGACTTAAAACACACTTCAGCATTTGCTTTAGAAACTTATTGCTGCCCTGGTGCTTACATGCACTTCAGCGCTTATTGAAATCCATAATTCTATGTTTATCATTCTTGCAGAGCATCAAGGCGGTGGTAGGAGGGGGCCCACACACTTATCATAGGACTTAAAATGGCACCTTACACAGCTCTCTGCGGGGCGGCTGCTTCGCCAAAAGCAGGAGGCTTCCCTGGACCCTGTGGCTCACAGCACCAAGGAAGAGCCTGTTCTTCATCTATCGATGATCAGGGTCAGCTGCTGCTAATGAAGTAGTCTTGTGCTCTATGTTCACAGCCCACCCAGGCACATGTCTAAAATAACTGCCTTGCTGAGCCTCTTCCAACATTTACTCATCAGGGTACCATTCTGCCACATCAAATTGTGGCTTAAGAATGTTTAAATGATTTTGTGAAGTGGAATGGAGATTAGCACACTGGTGTTTTATTCGCAGATTTCTCCCTAGATTATTACATTATTCTGTAGTGGGGAACCTTTATAAAAAAGCGTGTTCTCGATATACTTCATGGTGGGAAATATTCTAAATCAAGAACCAAGATGTCTCCTAAATGAACATGAGTCATGGGAAACATCTCTATAACTCGAAGAAGTATGGAGCATAGCGTGTAAAGCCATGAAAGCATGACTTCAATCACACGTGAGCTACCCAGAATGTAGGATCTGATAGGTTATTCAAGGGATTCAGACAAAATAAATTAGAAATTGACCTGAGAAAGAAATATCATATAAGCCTTGGGGAATGTACCAGGCAAATGCTGCTGCCAGTACCTGACCCTAGACTTCCAAGCTCCTTCAGTCAAGGTGTGTAAAAACCCATGTGGCATCAATCTCTACCCTCATTATAGTTCTGAGAAGCGTAGCTGGTCTTAAGTCTTGGCACCTTGAGAAGTCACTGGCTAAGGGATCTGAAAAACTGAGGCTGGAGTAAGTGATGTATGGACGAGAAAAAAAGAATGACCACTAAGTGATGGCCTTATTTATCACAAGGGTAGAGAGGAAATGTCATCATTAGGAGTTCATTTCCTTAGGCTATGTAGCCTTTAAGTTAAAGAGATTTGCCACCTTCCCTTCCCCATCCCAACCCCACCACTGTTAATGTCCTACAGAAGATACCAAAGATAACTACTGCATCTTTGAGATAAAAGGAAAACTTTCATACATTTGATGCTGGATAAAAGAAATATTTAAGCCAAATTGAAGGTGTCAAAAATAGGTAACTATTAAAAAGTCACCACCATATTGAACGACAAACAATTTATAGAAGGAGCCCAGAAAAAAATTGTTTTTTAAAAAATTGAAAAGCATAGCTTCTGACAGGTATTCTTTATTTATGAGTATAAGTAGAATTTTTCAAGGAACACAAAAATACTAAAATAAATGCAAGTTTGACATGCATTTCTCTTTGAGGCTTGGCATAAAAGGAAAATCTAGGTAGATATGAGGTTAAATTGCATAGTTTAATTCAATCATCATTATCTACACTAATTGAGAAGACAGAAGAGGTCAGGATTATATGAAATTGTAAATAATCAAAAATCATTTATACTTGACTAGCGAAGTGTTTTTGGCCTTTGACTTGAATACAAGTAAGGCGGGGATCTAGCAATTCAGTTTTTAAAAAGATAAGGAAGTCTCGTAAGTGAAGTCTAGATGCCCAAGCTTAGAAACGTGTCTTGTTGCCCCTCCTCCCTTAGCTCAGCTCCTCCCTACCTGCCCTGGGTGCTTGTGGGCCATCCTCACCAGACCAGTCCTAGGCTGACTTTTCTCTGCACACGCCAAATAACCTGATGGTGCATTGGTTGTACTCTTGCTTTCTGTTCCCTTAGAGCTCCTGTGAATTTATAAATGTGTAGGATGAAGGGCAAGGAGTGAGAGGAGGTACTGAGATGGTTAACCTAAGAAGTTTTTGCCCCAGTAACACAACCCCAAGTTTAACAGAGCCCAGACAGTTTACCACTATCAAAAACACAAAAACAAAAACACCATCTCTCTTAAATGTTTCTCTGGTTCCAAGGCAAGTTGGAATATGAATTGTTTCAAAAGGATTCTGTGCATGCAAAGTGAATAGCTGTCAACAAAGCTATAATTAAGGAGATGAGATGCTGTCAATAAACTTGAAATAATGATTTTTCCTTGGAGCAGCCACATTATGTCTTTTCTCTACCCTCTCCTCATATGGCCTCCCTCCAGGATAATCGAGAGTTTTCTCAATATCATTTAGGAGGGGGAACTCCCTATGTAGCTCTTTGGAGACTTTGAGAAATTCCACAGACAACATTCTTCCTTTTTAGTTGGACATGTTGCTAATGTTTTCTTAAAATTCATGATGTATTTTTGGCCAGTTATTGTCAATTGTCCTCCCTCCAGTGTTCTCTGCATTTAAAGAACCCAACATAGTTTCATTAGCTGCTGCCTACAGCAATAAATAGACTTCCTGGGTGTTAGGTGCCTTGCCTCTGCAAATTAGTTTCACATGTGCTATTTCATTTTTTCAGAGCCATCTACCAACAACCCTTCTCCTGGCTACAACTTTTTCATATTGTATTTCTTTGGTCCACTGGAACATTTTAGGTCTCAACAAATGTTTTTAAATGAAGGTATGTACTTTTTGCACCAAAAAACATCATTTTCTTTACTCTTCCACTCTTAGAAACTATTTCTGCCACAGCCTTGCTCATGTCACCCCTACTGCTTGAGGAAACCACATTTCTAATGATCTCTGATCCTTTTTTCCTAAAAAATGGCTCGAAACTTCTGCTCTTGAATGAGACCTCAAACGATTAGCCATAGATTTCTCTAGCCAACCCCCCAAGACTCTGATGCCCTGCCCTATGTTAAATTACATTCGTGCACCATGTTTGATGGTGTTCTCACCAGTGATGGTGGTTGTCTCAGGTGTATATTTTCTCTCCCTCTGACATGAGTCATAACTTCTTCAAAGCAGAGATTGGATGTGCTCATTTTCTTTGGCACAGAGTTCCCTACTCTGAATGTGGGAGCTCATCAATGCCCACGGCCTGATGCTTCATGACACCCCTGAAGCATTCCACCGTGTCAGCTCGATGCTGGGAACGTTCTTAGTCCACACTCCCGTCAGCTCATTGTCTGATCCACAGCCACACAAAGATGAGAACTCCGGATGGTCACTGCCATTTTGGAAAGAAAGGGCTGCAAAGGTGGAAAGCAAGGGGCAGAAGGGCACAACTAGAGCTGAGAGAGGAAAAGGAAAGTTAGGAAGGGCATTGCGAGGGAGCAGTAAAGTCGAATTGTGTGGAAAAAGGAAAAGGTTTTCAGCTTTTAAAAAATATGAATAGCTCCATTTTATATTTACTCCCTGGAATCTAGGTGTAGTTTTGTGGTGTGTTGGGGAAAGTAAATTTATTTTTAAACTGCATGTGGGCTGAGCTTTAAAGGTTGAAGACTGAAGGAGTTGAAACGCGTTCTCTTTAGGAGTGGCTGTGAGAAACATCGGAATTACCAGAACAACTAACCACGGCCTCCATCTCTGAATTCCAGGCACCAGGTGGCATTTGGCAAATCTGTTCTCTGTGCCCTACCAGCTAAAAAATCTTCTGTTTGACTTCCACCATCTGCCTCCTCCTAGCAAATCCAGCCCAAACCCAAAATGAACAGGTGGATTGAAGTCCTGGAGATTGGCACTTTCCCGAGAAAAACTAGAGAAATTCAATAACCGTTAGCAGTTTGAAATACTCATTTACAAGTCGAACCTAAAGCAGAGTCGTCCTCTGAATGTGTCTTCCCAGGTTGAGATGTATGAATATGAGACATCCAGGAAATAGACTCATTTAGAAGGAATTTGAGTTCTTAATGAATGTGTCCTACAGATTCCATAATGACTCCATTCTGTTTTTGCCGTGTGAAGAAGTATGCCCTTTTCACTGTTATTAGCATGAGCTTTTTAGAGATTCACTCCTACGCAGTACAGTGACAATTATTTTTCCATGGATTTCTACAGATTCAGCACCTGGAGGCTGTGCACTGAGAATGAGAACATGTTCATTCAAGCCGTATCTCTCCAAACCAAGAATAAAAACCAAATGCAGCAACATCCCAAATTAGGCCGAAGTGCTCTATAGACTCCTAAATTACCGCATATATGTGGTAAAAGAAAAGAAGGGTAAACAAAATCAAAATTGGACTTTTGCTCAATCTTACATTGTAGCTTGCCACAATATAATTTAATATATCTCTCTGCAAATTAACTTGAGCTGAAGATTTAAACGGATGACTACAGAGTCAGGGCAAAGGTGGTGTCTTAGTCTGCTTGGACTGCCATAACAAAACAACACAGACTGGGGGGCTGAAACAACAGAAAATTATTTTCATACAGTTCTGGAAGTCCAAGATCGAGGTGTCAGCAAGGTTGGTGTCTAGTGAGAGCTCTCCCCTTGGGTTGAAATGGTCACCTTCTCACTGTGCACTCACCTGATGTCTTCTCTGCGCATGTGTGGGGAGAGAGAGAGAAGAAAGAGAGAGAGAAAGCAAGAGATCTGGTATCTCTTCTTCTAAGGACACTAATCCTATAGGATCAGGGCTCTACCTTTATAAGCTCATTTAACCTTAATTACTTCCTATTTCCAAATATAGCCACCCTGGGACTTAGGAAATCAACATATGAATTGGAGACAGAGACATTCAGTCGGTAATTGTAACATTTCAACCAATAAAGCTTCTTAAGGTATTTGCCACATTTAGATTGACTCAAGCATTAAGGCATCCTTGAATGCCATTTGAATCCACTGAGTTTAAGTGACTTTCCCAGTGGTCACACAGTAGTTGACTAACCTGAGACTGGATTCTAGGCCCCCGTGCCATCGTTCTTGCTGGTACAATACAGTGCTTCCCCTCCCCCACCGCCCCACCAAAGTGCCTCTGTACTGCGTAGGTGGCCATTGCATTTCATGTTGTTTAGCAATGTCTATTGCTGTCTCGTCTTAAGAAATATCCAAGGAATCTAGGTTTCTCTCCATTCTACTGCTTTATGTTCTGGCCTTTGTCATTTTTACATTTCTAGCATACAATTATTGCTGGACTCCAAGTCTCTACCCTCTTCTTCTAGCAGAACACTTAACTTCTAATAAGACTGTACTCCCTTCAATAATCTTCTTAGTTCGAGGACTGGACTCCCAGGGGTCTTGAGTTGACATATCAAGGTAGTGTGAAAGAATTTCAATCTAAAACAGAACTGGAGGATATAATATGGAGAATCTCATGCATGTGCCCTCAGGAAGACAAAACTTAAGGAGTAAGACACCGATTTCCCATAAATACCTGATTTACAGAAAACTAATAGTGTTGGAATTTTCTTGCATAATGGGGGATTGATCAGAGGTTGTCTCATATCACCCTTGGGAAATTTTACCAGAGGCACAAACGGGAGATGACCCAGGTTGGGTTAGTCTCACAAAATGGGTTGAATTGAGCCTTGTTTATGTGACTGGACTGATTTTGTCTGCTTAAGAAGTTTTAAAGCTACATCTCTGTTTGGTTTTGATTTTAACTGACTCCAACTGAACTCTCCCCTCTTTACATTCCCTGCCCATAAAGCAACCTATCCCAAACCCTCAATAGACTTGCCTGTAGCTTGCTAAGTTTGCTTGTCCCAAATTGCATTGCCTTTGCTATTCCTGAATAAACTCATCTTTTTGAGCTTGCCTCAGTTCACCTCTTTATTTAGGTCAACAGTAGTTACGTAGATGGAGGGTGAATCCCAGCAAGATTCATTCCTCGATCAAAAGGAACCATAAGTGGATGACTGGAGTTTGTCAAGCATTGGAAAGAGAAAGGGTGCAGTGTGAGGGCTCAAGGCCATTACTGTAAGCAGTAGGTAGGGTAGTATCTGCTAGCTTCTGTAACAAAAACACCAAATGTCAGTGGTTTAACACAATGATAGTCTATTTCTCACTTATATCACAGTTCATCTTCACATCAGGTGGTCCTTCTGAGTGCTTTTCCTCCGTGTCTTTTTCCTCCAAGTGACTCAGAAATTCAGCTACTTCCATCTTGTGGCTCTGCCTCACCTAGGGGTAGAAATCTTTGCTTGAAGTCAGCTGAGGAGAAAAGACAGAAAGCATGGAGGATCTTTGAGAATGCTTTATAGTCAGTAATGAAAATGGTATATATCACTTCCAGCTGCCTTTTATCGACTAGAACCCTGCCACATGACCCCAAACTAACAGCAAGGGAGACTGGGAAATATGTTCTTCCTATGTGTCCAGGAAGAGGAAATGGGACTCATTAGCATCTGGTTTGTCTCTGACACAGCTCAAAATCTTTTTTCCACTACTAAGAAGCATCTTGGTGCTTAGGTGAACTCATCTGTTTTGGTAGCATTGGGGATGGGGGAGTGGGGATGGGAGAACACCAAATAGTTGTTAGTCATTCCACTTTAGCTGTAACATGAAGTACAAACTCCTTAACAAATCTCGGGAGACACAACATAGCAGTACTGTATAATGGTTCAGTGCATTGTCTCAGGAATCAGATAACCTGGGTAGAGCTGATGTTGCTGGTCCTAGGATCACACATTGAGAACCACTGCTCATAACCCATCCCACTTTCTGTGGATGTGGATGTCGTTCTCCCCATCTGATGATTAGCTGCCCTAGCATTGATTGAGGGTTTAGCCAACAGATGTCGGAATCTGGTTGGCTTTCTATCACTGTTCCTGACTCTCCCTGAGCAAGTTACTTAAATTCCTGGGCAAGTTACTTCATCTCTCTGAGCAAGTTGACCAATTTGAAAACTGGGAGTAATAATGCCGATCTCAAAGGAACTAAATTTGATTATCTATATAAAGCATTTTGCACCTTCTCCAACATGTAGGGAACTCACAATAAATGGTAACTGCTAATATTATCAGAAGAAGATAGGGACTATGTGTAGTTTGCCTCTATACTACTCTAACAAACAAAATTAACTGCAAAATCAAATTTTTTAAAAAATGATTTTTTAGGTGATATGGGGTGGTTTAAAAAGCAGCAGATTTGGAATGCCTAAATCTATGTACAACTGTGTGACTTTGGCCATGTAAATTGACATCTTTCTTTAAAATTACTCCTGTTATCTATGTCACAAGATTGATGTCATGACGACCTATGTCATGAGATAACAGGTAGAGGCATCTAGCACGGTTCCTTTAACATAGGAGGTACTCAATGCATGTTGTGTAGCAGTTATCAAGTTCCTCTCAAAATGGTTCCACAATGTCAAGTAATGTTTCAAACTATGTGAGTGAGAAAAAGCCATCTCAAAAGGACATGTTTTGAGAGAATAAATTATTATAGTTTCAAGCACATGCTTATTAGGGTGACTTTTTGATTTCTGACCTTCCTCACCCCCACCCCCATTTAAGAAGAGCTTCTCGAGGCCTCCATTCAAATGATAATCACTGTGCAAACACTCAGTGTCTCTTCATTCAGGAACTTACAGTACACATCTTAATAAACCATAATGAACTGAAGACGTGAGAATAACTGGATAAACAGGCCTCTCTCTCCAGCTGTCATGTCTGTTTGTGACAGCAACTGGTATTTCATTGTAAGAGATGCTAATTTCAATCTGAGCTGTGGCAGTGTTGAGAGGAGCATAAAAGGAATTCTTGATTACCTATATCAGTAACTGTGGTCCCTGGGGAGATGCTCGGAAACTTCAGATCACATATGGCAAGAGTGCTGTGATAAAATATGCATCAATGAAGCGTCATGATTTATGATGATAAAGAAATGGAAAGTGTCGCCCTCTGTGATAGCTGTTTGTGGCTGGTACTTCTCTCTTTACTCTTTCTGCAGGCGTTATAAATGGCACGCTGTACTAGTTATGACATCACCCCAACCTGGACCCCCATCTCATTTCTGTAACTGTGCTGGCAAATTCCTGGGGGCTTATCACAATACTGTTTCAACAGCAATGATTTTCCCAATCTAAATTTAAGAAATAATAATTACCTCAGCTGCTGGGCCACATTAGCTGCCTATCAGAGTTAAACAAACACTAATTATTATTTCAACTTAAATATCATTGCTTATCAACAATAACCAGGCTAGAGAGGAGAAGAGGGACGCTGAAGTTCTCAGAGATGCATAGCACACAACGTAGAGGGTGGGAGAGAGGAGTGTGGGGGTGAAATCAGGGTGACCACTATCTTTTCTTGGGAATCGGCCATTTTTCATTTTAAAATTATGTTCTTCCTATTTTGGGGATGTTGCAATGACCTTTCTGATCTTAAATGGTGATAATACTAGATGATAAGGTTTTGTTGGGGAGGGGTGTTTAACAGTCTTACTTGGCAAAATTGAAAGTTAGTAACTCTAACTCCTCCCTTTTTCTATTTTGATCAGTGTTTGAAATCTCAAAATCTAGAAGCCAGTTGGACTCTCTATAACATCCCAGCACAAAATCCTAAGGTGACCAAGGGCTTACTTGCTATTTTACATGGTATCTCTTCCATTCCTAGAAGCTCTCATTGTTAGAAAATGACTCATTTTATTGATCCAAAATCTGCCTTCATATATTTGTAACCCTATTTCGGTCCTAGTGCTACATAAAATAATCCTCATCACTTTTGTTATATCAGCTCTTCAAATATATAAAGAAAGGCAGCATGGTCTCCCAGTTAGCATCCACTCTAGAAACTTCATCTGCTGCCCATGGTTTCTGCTCTATGGTTACCCTGCTAGCAATTGCTCTCTCACTTCCAATCACCTCCACGATGTGTGCCCCTACAAATGAAGGGTCTGACACATCAATTTCCAACTTAGACACATTCATTTAATTGTCTAGAGAACAACGCCCAAAGTTTCAGAGTGGTATTAGCCTCTCCACCATCTGGATGTGCTTCCAAACAAACCTGCTCTCCCACAGTATTCCTTCTCGTACAACACACACCAGGACACATCTTTCTATTTTTGTACTTTTCTGACTCTGGGCCTTTTCTCATCTAGATGCTGACCTCTATCTCTCTAAGCTGACTACTCTTCAAAGCCTACTTCTTCCACAAAACCTTCACGAATCCACAGGTTGTATTCACTTCTCCATCCCCTAGATTCCCATAAAATGGACTTTATATGGCAATACCAGCACCAATGATTTATTTACTTGTGTTACTGTCGGTTTCAATAGGACGTTATAAGATCTGTAATTGCACAGACAGCCTTACTTGCTTTTGAATACCCTATGGTGTCTACCACAGTACTTTGCACATAGTTTAATGTTCATTAAAATTTTCTTTAGTTGAATTAAATGGCCCTTCAAATGCACACAACCTATTAAATACCCTTCTACCACCATTCCCAGTTTGCCAACCCCAACTCCCACTGAGATCTCTCTTGATCTCAACCTACACTATCCAGTACAGTAGTAGCCACTAGCCACATGTGGCTATTCTGTTTTAAACTTACATAATGAAAGTTAAATAAGATTAAACCTTCAGTTCCTCAGTCTCACCACATTTCTGGTGCTCAGTAGCCACATGTGGCTAGTAACTACATACTGGCCGGCACAGATGTGGCACATTTCCATCACTGCAGACAGTTCTGTTGGGGAGCATAGGTCTAGACCACTATTCCAGCAAGAGAAGCACTGCCTTCCTTGCTGTGTGATTAGAAACATCACACTGTTGGCAAACAGCATGTAAATCTGACTAATTAAAATCCCCAGGTCTTTTTTGAATGAACAGCTTCTAAGCTGAACTTTCCTCGTACTCTACTTAGATAATTACTCTGGGGGATCTAAAGGTAATACCCCCCCAACATTAAACCTTAATACATTTTATCTTTTCTATTTTATCCCATCTGTCCAGTTATCAAGATCTTTAATTTTTGATTCTAGTATGATTTTGGCTATCCTATACATTTCTACACATTTCTAAGTAGTTCTGACTTCACATTAGTTGTTGATAAAAATGTTGTCTATAAATATGGTACTATACAATTTGTCACCCAAACCAGGACACTTTCTAGAGCTGGAATGCTATAAAAAATTATTCTAAGACATATGCATTAACTAGGACCATCCAAGGTTCACCAGGATGGATGGAATTTTATCCATGAAAGTTCACATCCACAGCTATTGCACTATCACCAGAGGACATCCTCCAGATTAAAACTGATCTGGTATTCATGGGGCCAGCCCCGTGGCTGAGTGGTTAAGTTCACATGCTCCACTTCAGCAGCCCAGAGTTTCGCCAGTTTGGATCCTGGGCACGGACCTATGCACCACTCATCAAGCCATGCTGAGGCAGCATCTCACATAGAAGAACTAGAATGACTTACAACTAGGATATACAACTGCATACTGGGGCTTTGGGGAGAAAAAAAAAAAAAAAAAGACTGATCTAGCCTTCAAAAACCTGTTAATATGTTGACAAAATTATATCTTATTTCAGATCATATTACTCCATTTAATTCATGAGGCTATCATGAGAAATAAAATGTCTTACTTAAGTTCAAATTATCTTACTGTTTCAGCATTCAACAGATGAATCAACACAGCATTTTGGTTTTTTTATGAAAAAGAAGAAAACAATACAAATGGAAATAAAATTGATATATACATTAGATAAATATGAGCAGAATAAATGAATTTACAAAATTTGGATATAGTATCTTCCTTATTGTTATATAAGGATCCCAGTGGTTCACAAAATCTGCCTTGTACATGATAGACTAACAATGACTTGATGCTCCATTTTAAGAATTGAACAAAAGGAATGAACGCATAGTAATTTTACTTGGGAAAGTTATTCAACTCATATCACTTTATTTGTGAAAGTGTCAATTTGGAGGAACCCTACAGCTCCTAGTGGTCATGAACTATTGTCATTCAACTACAGCAACTGGGCCAACAAAATCCTTGTAAAACCCTAAAGCACAGAGCATGGGCCCTGACTTTTAAAAAAGGTAAAGACAAAAACAAGTACAGTGTAGCACTGCCAAACCCACATAAAAGTAAAATAAAATAAAGATTTATATGAAGTCCCTTTTCATGGATTTTTATGTTCAGAAACATGAATAAATTTGGGCAAAAATTGGACGAAAGTCCCATAAACTAATGCAGCTAAAAGTCAGATAAAGGTCATAGCATAAGATTGAAGGAAAGAGATGAGAAAATAATATTAGACTGAAACCAGAAGACAGAGACACAGTTTTGGCTCCACCTCTAGCCCTGGAACCTTGGTCAAGTCCTGCTTAATCCTCATTCATTCATTCAGGAAACAATCTTTAACCCTGAGGATGACCTGGGCAGGATTAAGAAGTGACCCCACCCCTCGAAGTTTACATGGACAGACTTGAACCCAAGAGTTCTTGGGTTTAAAATTTTGCAATGCTAGGTATAAGTTAAGATGGAAACACTGATGGCTTCTCATATCCATTGAAAATATAGGTCTCAATTATAATTAAAATAAACTCTTTTTGGAGTTGTCACTTCCTTCTTGGATCTCTACAATGTGTAGCAAGTGTGTATAATCCACTTTTTCTAGTTTCAAGACATTTTTAAGGCACTATTTATTATTACTCCACTTATGTCTTCTGCCAGTTTTTTCATGCAGATTATTTTTTCTGTAATCTTGAAATCAGATATTTGTAATTAGGTATTTATAAGCAAAATATTATTTCAACAAAATTTTACTTCTATTGACCTATAATAATAGTACTAAAATGAAGACGATATTATCTCTTAAGAAAATACTTATTTTCCTCTGCAGTCTAGATATATAGAGAAAAACAATTTCCTAATCCATAATTTGTAGGATTAATATCTGTTATCATTTTACTTTGGTCCTTATTTTTAATTCCCAAACTATAGCAACTCACAGGCAGTTAAGAAACCCAATTTGATCAATTTTCTAAGTCCTTTGTTTTTCATTAGGATGATCCTAAAGGCAGGTGGCCTTCAATTAGTTTGGCTGACAGCTCTGGCTAATGTTTCAATGATCCCTAGCAAGGGAAACAAACAAGAGAAAAAATAAGGCGATTTACAATGGTGAGGATAAGCTAGGTCAGGCAGGGGCCAGAGTACATAACCACAATTAACTCTCCTCATTGAAAGATCTGCACACTAAAAGGAGATACCCAACTATCCCTGCACAGCTGACAAGTCTCCAAGTACCTGCCACACAGAGCAGCCCCTAATCCTATGTTCCCGGACACAGAGGAACTTGTCAAACAGCCTAACTAGCAATGTCATTACAACACTTAATTTTTCAAGGTGTAAGTAGACCAAAATACTTGTAAAACAAATGGAAGGAACAACACCATCTCTTGCAACAGCCTTTCTAACTGTTCTCTCTGCTTCCATCTTGCCTCTCTGCTGTCTAATTTACACACAGCAGACAGAACACTCTCCAAGAATAAACTAGATTGTATCACTTTTTTGCTTAAAACCCTCTGAAGCCTTCCTGTTGCAATTAGAACAAAATGCAAAAATCTTTACTGTGGCAAATAAACCCTACATGAGCTGGCCCCCACCACTTACACTTTCAGCTGCACGAATTAGAAACCCAGCTATAATGGCTTAAACACTGTAACACTTAAACAAGCAAGAGATGGAAGCACTTTACCCTTAGCCAGTAAGAGGTTTATTTTTTTTTTCCCCCATGTAACAAAAAGTCTAGAGATTGGCAGCACAGAGCTGGTGCAGCTGCACAACAAAGTTGTTAAGGAATCAAATTCTCTCTGGTTTCCTGCTGGGTCATCCTTAGCATGTAGCTTTTATCCTCATAGTTGCAAAACCGCTGCTGTATCTCCAGGCAGTATGTCTATATTCCAGGCAGGCAGGAAGAGAAACAGCAAAGGATGAAAGTACTGCATGCCATCTGAGTCTGTCACTTTTCATCAGGAAAGGAATCATTTTCCCAGAATCCCCACCCAGGAGTCCTCATCTTATTGTTCAGGATAATGTCACAAGGCTATTGCAGGGAGAAAATCAAGTGTTGTGGGTTTTTGCTACTTCATTTCCTCATCTCGTCACTCCACTCTCCATGCTCCAGCCATGCTAGCCTCTCTGTCCCTCAAACCTGGCTTCCTCATCCCCATCTCTTGATCTTAGCACTTGCTGTTCCCTTTGCCTGAGCTTCTTTTCTCCAAAGGCCTGCATGGGCCATGCCTTCACATGAGTCAGGCCTCTGCACGTATGACAACTGCTACAAGCAGCTTTATCTGATCCCCTGTCAAACAGTCTGCACCTCACCTCCGGTCACCCTCTATCTCTTATTTTGTTTCATTTTCATTGTTATTGTGGTTACTTTATTTTCTTCATAGCATTTCTTGATATTTGAAATATTTTATGGGTTTTGTTTATGTGCCTATTGTCTACCTTCATTAGAATAGAACCTCATAATAGTGAGATTTTCCTGTCTTTTCCCTGCTGCATCAGTGCCTGAGCAGCACCCAGCACAGGGAGGGGTTGAGTTAAGAGTTCGATTCTGACTTAATCAATTTAATTCATTTAATAAATGAATCAACAGTTTCCCTGACCAGTCCTGAATTTTCAACGCTCCTCTTCCCTGCATTCTTACTCACTCTTCTTTGACTCTGAAATGAGTGCTAGCATAATGCTGCTTGATTCTATTTGAATTTTTTAATTACACTTCACATTTTCTTAAATTTCCATATTGCTTAGTTGGCTTTTGTGAGCATGATTTTCTTGGTCATAAAATGTATTTAAGGTAATGATTTCCAATTGTGCTGCATATGCACTGGACTGTCCATTCCCCCAGCATTTATAAGCCTCTGCCTTCAATTATTCTAACTATTTGTGCCATGAACAATTTATTCACATTTTTCTGAGTGACTCTGTCTGTCTTCTAGGGGATATTATTAAAAATTGCTCCTGCACTTTTTTCTTTCTTAAAGTCCAAGAGCATACACATTAAATAATTTGTCACAAACATCTCTAAATCCTTTGTGAACTAAACAATTAAAACATTCAATTTTCACATTCTACTGTCAGCTAAATCTCTAAATCTTTGAATACAAATATTTTTGAGTGTCTTACTTTCGTTCCTGATTCAAACGTGGTAGTTTATAGTGAATGACTTTGCTGTGACTCTCCTAGTCTGTCTCGTTTGTGCAGCCCCCATAATACATTTTGCAGACCATTATAGAGGGACTCGACTTTCCTTACTCCAAAGATTTTTCATTTATTATGCTTAAAGCTTCTAAAGATTTTTGAGGGCGTAAATTTATCCTTTATATTCATTTGTCCCACTGCAGGGACAAAAAGCTAGGAGAGCAGAAAAAAAAAAAAAAAAAAAAGAGAGAAAGAAAGAAAAAAGAAAAAAAAATGCACCAAGCTGAGAAATTTTTTTCCCTTTCCCTCATGGGCATAAATGAGAACCTTTTCATGACCAATCTTCTAGGAATTCATTTTTCTTTTCACTCTAACTTCACTGAATAAGGGTGGGGAGCATGGATTAGCTGGTAAAGTAGAATTAAAAATAGTGCTAAACTAAGATATGTCCTTGGGAAGCCCGAGGAATAGTACAATGTTTTTTTTTAAAAATCATCAGATTGTCCCATCCCTGAGGTTTCTTTCTAAAGAGACAAGAACATCTGAAGGAGAGTTTAGCGTGTGAAAACAAAGGCTGTTCCTCATAGATGAACGAAAATTGCTCTTTCTGGCCTTGGGTTCTCTTCACTGGTGATGACCATGCACCATCTATCACTACAGCTATTTCTCGGGTGGCCCCAACTCCGTGCTAAGTGCTAGGCTGCCCTGTCGACGCCCTGGGTTTAGCATCAGGCCCTGGCTCCATCTCTGCGCACAGAGTGACAACAGACACAGCAAGGTCAACTCTTCCAGAGATTACAGAATAATTGTTAGCAACATCCCAAGGGAAAAGTGGCTGTCAAATTTTAGGGTGTGCGAGAATCACTGGAGAGGGTGTTCAAAATGGAATCATTTTTACTTTTCACTCTGCTTTCACTGAATAAGGGTGGAAGCCTGGAAGTGGAAGTAAAAATAGTGCTAAACTAAGATTGAATATTCGATAGGTGGGATGTGGAACCTGGGAACCTGCATTTAACAAGCTCCCCAGGCAGCTTTGATGTAAATGATCTGTAGGAAGCACTTTGAGAAAAAGTACCCCAAACTATTTAAAGGGGCAAAAGGGAGGGGCATGGCTCATGCCTTGACAAATTAAGCCTGTTCTCCAAAATTGAGGATAATAGATACCAGATTGCCGAATGGGGGAAAAAAGCCAGCACAAATGTATGAATGAATGAATGAAATGCTTTATTCACTAACATTTATGGAGGGAATACAAAACGAAAGAAACAATCCCTGCCCTAGAAGTACTGAATGTCTTGAATGACGCACCAGCAGCTTCCACACCCAGTGATAAGTGTATAATGGAGAAGCGCAGGCAGGGGCAATGGGGAGAAGAGGGCTGAGATTTATTGAGCATCTAGGTTCTGCCAAGCGCTGTGGAGATAGGCGCCCTGCATGCTCTGCCTGTTGGCACTGAGTCAGGCCTCACAAGGGAGATGACATTTGAAGAATGAATAAGAATTTACCTGGTGACTAACATGGGAACATTCCAGGGAGAAGGAGCAGAGAGTACCTACGCACAGCCAGGCAAAAGGATCCAACACATTTCCAACTCTGCCCCCAGGCTTGGAGCAGGGAGAGAAATGGTGGGAGACCATTTCCTTAAGTTGCTATCAAAACCACGCATGTTTTTCTACACTCATAACTCTCTTACTGTGTCAGCTGTAATTTGCAGAAATCATACCATATTAGCCACACTCGTGTTAGCAATGTAGAAGCTGCCATGATTTATGCCTCAGAATTTTCAAGCAAGCATGCATGATAAATCTCAGTCTGGGTCCTTGGCACTATATCATTAAGGTGGACAATTATCATTCCCACAGACTATTTCTCTAAATATCTAAGAAGCCCTGTATAGTGACTACAAGTATTTCCAGTTAGTTTTGGAAATTCCATTCACTTTTTCCCATTGCTTCGTGGTTACCTTTCTGCTCAGCTGGAAGCATGCTGTGTGGTGGTAACAGAAGCTTGGAGATGGAGCTAAGGACAAGGAGGTAATGCACGCACTCAAGGACATCCCCCATGCCACATTTAAAGAGTCTAGAGTTGTCAGTGGTGTAGACTTGAATGAGATTTCCAAACAAGGCAGCAAATCGTCTTTCTAGAAAATTTTACAGTGCTTCTTTTTTTCTATAAGTGCTTTTTTTCCTATTTTTTCCTATCAGTTGTTCAATTTACTTGATTTTTGTTTATGAATTTTATCATCTCTTTAAGTCCATTAGCCTCTTGAAATATGTACATAGAAAATCTCACAACTGTCACACTAAAAACAGAAAATAATTTTAAAAAAATACACTTCTCTGACCAATCATTCATCGGTTCCAGTAACCAAACCAGAAGAATCATGAGAGGTGCCGTGAGTGCCACCAAGTGCCAGCCAGTGCCATTCCATGACCACCTAAGTACAGAAATTGGGAGTAAGTGTGTACAAACATTTATAGCAACTTGACAAAAGAATATTTTGTCTATTAAATCTAAAAATAAATTTAAAATTGGGGCTTCTATTTTCAATTTTTTCCATTTCATTTTTCTAGCAAGTTACTTTTACTGTATTGTATAAAAGCATCAGAACATAATAGATTAGAAAATAAAACCAGCCAGTCTATCAGCACAGATGGTTCAAGATGCCCTGATCCAAGATAATCCTCAGATCTATAATAATAATTACAATATTAATTTACAGTTGCAAGAGCTTTGTATTTTCCAAATATTCCCTTGGTGGCATTCTTGGGATAGCAACTCTGCTAATTATTAATTTCCATTTTACAGAAGAAGAAATGCTTCTCCAGAGAGGTTAAGAGAATCATCCAAAGGTCACACAGCAAGTTTGAGGCAGACCTAGGCTTAGGACTCATGGCCCCTTACTCCAAGGAGGGTTTTTTCTTTCCTACATAACTCAAAACCATCACTTAAAAAAATGAAATTTCTGAAAACTTAAGAAAATCTAACATTAGGAAGAAATGTTTGAAAAAAATTTAGGGCATGGTTCAATGTAGTGTTTAAAACTTCTTTTGTTTATGCGTTGTTTTAATGCCAGCAGAGACATTAAGGATCTGTAATTCACATAACTCTCCTCCTATTATATGGATGGGAAACACAGACCTAAAAATATAAGTGCTATTTATCAGCAGAGCCAGGGCTAGAAGGACAATATACATCTCCTCCAAGTTCCTTGCCACTTGCAAGCACCGCCTCTCTCATTAATTTATTTGACACATACTTATTGAGTGCTTACTGTGCGCCAAAGACTATGCTAGGTATTAACGATACAAATAAACAAAAATCCCAGCCCTCTTGCAGCTTACATTCTAGTAGGGACAGACAGAAAATAAATAGACAAAATAAGTAAACATGTCAGACAGCGATCAGCACAATGTAGATAAAAAGAGGAGGAAGGGGAACTGAAAGCAAGGGAAGCAGCAGATTTAAGTAGAATAATCATGGTGACATCATACAGTAGTCTTTCCTCAAATATCCATATTTATATTATATGTATATGCATGTATAATTTATTTATTCAGGGTTTCTCAAAAATGTCGTTTTTGGCCAATGATGGAAGTGCATCTGGAGCAAAATCATAGTTTACTAACATTCACAGAAGGAAAAGCCTTTGACAAGAGACTTTGAAGATTTAAATAGCCTGGAGAAGGCCAATGTCTTGCTCTTGCCGTCTTCATGATCCAAGGGGCAGAAATGAAAGCTAAGATGCCCCTTTTATGATTAATTAATGAGTGTTTATTCTGCTCCCCTAACATGCCCAGATCTGTGCTTGAAGTGTAGAGAAAACGAAAAGAAGATATTTGTCCCTGTCTTTGGGGAGTTTACAGTCTAGCGTGGGTGATAAAAGAAGAACAAACTTAACACATCCCAGGAGCCATTTGGGATGAAGGTAAGCAGTGGTGGCTGTAGGATGGAGCAAGGCTGCAGGGCACATTGAGCTGGTGGTTTACAGAAGTTCTGGGTGTGACTCTCTTTACTGGGCAGGGTACTTTTCATGGAACCCAAAATTCTACTGAAGAATTCTACTCTCCATCAAATAACAATTGCACAAGCACACTATATAACATCCTTTCCATCGTAGCTATTTCTCAAAGATAAGAAATAAGACTAAGAAAAGATGAATAAGAGACAGCAGGAAAAATAAAGACATCGCTTTAATGTATTTGGTATTATTTTAATTAACAAATGAAAGGGTTTCCTTCAATACATTTTAACTATTTTTATTCTTTTGGCTGAAAGAATGTAAATCTTGAACATTTGTGTGAGTTAGTGATGCTTATTTTCTGGGCTTGTGCTATATGTCACGGAGGAAATAATGACTTATTGTGGATTTATGAAGAAGGTCTATAAAAATTTTATTTTATCATACTTAACACAAGAGTCAGGGAATTCATCCCACCGGATGGTAGTAAGAGTCTTTTATTACATCGAAGTTGGTGGTAGCTTACAGAGGAGAAATTGGCCTTCCATGGTGTGTAACTTCGTGACCTAAATGAAATGAGATGGATAGTCCTCCCCTGGGTGATTCTTTATATTGTTTTTTAAAAATGATCAAGAGAATGCAAGGAAAAAAGAAAAGAAAGTGCTTATAGAGCTCATCTTCATGTAGGGCAGTTCGTATAGTGCAGCCCCAAAGAAAGATCGCCTTAGGGTGGCTTAGAACCACGCCATTAGTCCAGCTAACAATGACCATCTCTACAATTACTTTAAATTAATTCGAACTCCTTAAATTAACTAGTAGGAAAAAAAAGCATGATAAAGCTATAGCTATAGGAATGTTTGGAGAACGAGTCATTCTAAATAGCTAAACTAGAGTTGAAGTTTTATATCTTTAAGCATCTAAACCATTTTTATTATTTTAATTTGGATGGAAATTCCATTTTCTTAACTAAGGAAAGCCTGTGCTTCCATACTATTTTGTCTCCACTTTCAGGGCATGTAACCTATCTGGAAATTACTTCTTTTCACATCTGTCTGCCGCCCCGAGAGAGGGCACGTACACTCCTCAGGAGCGGGAAGTGTGCTTCATTCACCTTTGCTTCGCAAGAAGCAGGTGATCAATAAGCTATGTGGAAGGAATCAGCAGTGCCCTTACCATGACTACTCCCAATGAAGAGTGAGGCCTCATTACGAACATCCGTTATTGAGCGGGACTATAACACAGAGATTCCCTCGGGTCCTACCAAGGATTGCAGCGCTGTTTGCCTCAATATTAACTGGTCCCAGACGCCATGGGTTTTAAATTCCTATTTCAAGTTTTGGAGTTTTAGCTATTTCTAATCTGCTGGGAAACCAGATCACCACACTTTTTTCCGATGCCTTGGCATAGTAATGTATTTCCAGTGATAGTCCCAGGAGTAAAAAGGGTCCAGTGAGTAAAACTGAGAGCTTTAATGAAAGAATTTTGTGAACTCCTTCCCAGCAACCCAGAACTGCCCCTCCTCCTCTTTCTTAAACTTAATTTTTGGTTCTCAAATATGTGTCAGAGAGATTAGGTTGTTGATTGTATAGTTTTGATGTTATATTTTCCAAACCTAAAAACTCCTGTAATTATAGCAGGTGTACAGATTCCTGGAAATCGAGTCATTTAGCCAATAAATGTTTTCTTTGAACTCATGGCTTCTACAAACTTGTAAGCTACTGAAATAGTAAAAATCACATTTCAATGTAACACGATGTTTGGCCACACACTAGATATCGCAATTCTTCAGTCTTCTTAGAAATGAGAGTTGAGCTTAGGGGATTTATGTATTTAATATTTATAAAATATTTAAAACTCCTCAGGTAAAAATTTTCTGTGGGGGCCCGGCCCCACGGCCAAGTGGTTAAAATTCTGTGCACTCTGCTTCAGCAGCCTGGGTTCACAGGTTTAGATCCCGAGCACAGACCTACTCCGTTTACCAACCACACTCTGGAGGTGTCCCAAGTACAAAATAAACAGAGGAAAACTGGCACAGACGTTAGCTCAAGGCTAATCTTCTATGCCAATCTTCCTCTAGCAAAAAAAAAAGAAGGGGAGGATTGGCAATAGATGTTAGCTCAGGGCAAATCTTCCTCAGCAAAAAAGAAGAAGAAGAAGAAGAAAACTTTCTGGGGGCTGGCCCAGTGGCATAGTGGTTAAGTTCATGCACTCCGCTTTGGCAGCCAGGGGTTCACAGATTTGGATCTCGGGGGCGGACCTACACACCGCTCATCTAGCCGTGCTGTGGCAGCATCCCACATACAAAATAGAGGAAGGTTGGCATAGCTATTAGCTCAGGGACAGCCTTCTTCAAGCAAAAAGAGGAAGATTGGTAACAGATGTTGGCTCAGGGCCAATCTTCCTCATACACACACACAAAAAAACACCTTTCTGGTAGAAATATTAGAGTTTTATTGTTACATTTATAACTTAAAAAAAAACCACTACTTGTAACATTGAACATTTTAAGCCTCTTAAGGTTTTCATATACATTATCTAATTTGATCCTCATGATGATCATTCATAAATATAGGCTGTTGTGAGATCTTTATCAATTAATCTGTGATACTAAATTCTCAAATTTCATTTCGCTCTAAACCTGGTCTCCTGAATTCTCTTATCCTAGACATCGTTCATTTCTTGTGTAAATGTCAGGGGCCAGAGAAAAATAAACTCACATCCTGCCATTTGGTTTGAAGCAAGGAATCTAGACCAACATCATTAGTGTCATCAGTATTTGTGGTAAGCACTGCAAATACTGAGGATATGTTTTAAAGCTAACAGAAAAGGGCTTCTGCTTCCCTTATGGCCTTCTTTTGACCATTCTAAGTTTCCTTAGACTTTATTAATGATGACTTCTATAATGAGTAGCCAGCATCTCTGATTTAAGTATGCCTTAATTATAATTTTAAAGCATTTCTTATACAGCTTATTCTAGAAAAATTTGAATGCTACTTGGAGATTTGTAATGTTGCTTCACACATACACACACAAAACTCTTCACAATTACTTTTTCTAATTGCATTTCCAATAGTGAAACAAAGCAGAGAGAGTGTAAAAAAGAAAGTCTTCTGGCATTGTTGTATTTTACCTGAAGGTTATCTATTAACTGTTATTTTATATAATAGTAAGTTACTGTGAAAAACTGGAATTACAGAGGAGGCTTGTGGGAATACAGAATGAATATATTAGGACTCAAACAGGTAAAATCAATTCCTACTTCTCAGTATACTAATGGCCATCTGTGGTGTGACTTAAGAGGTACATTCAGGATTGTAAAGTAATTTCAGAGAAGACAAGAGGAATAAGAAAATGGGTCTACTGTGTGCCTTAGTATAAAGGGCTTCTCTAGTCTTTTTAGAAAAGGTGCACATTTTTAAAACATTTCCTGTTATGTAGAGCAAGGGAACATCCTAAAAGAGTTTGCAATTCTTGAGAAAGTGAGAAGAGAAGAAGCACAATTTCCTTTCAAAATGTTTTACATGTTCTCTAAAATGGCAGACAAGGGAAAATGAGCCCAAAAGCTTTGAACCCAAAAGAGGTAAAACCAGAACAAAAGGAAGCCAAGCAGGATCCCAAGGAAATCAGATTTCATACCTAAGAGAAATTAAACTCACTCACTGTATAAGGTTTCAATGGCCGCTGTGACAAATTACTCCTCAGTGGCTTCAAACAATGAACATTTATTATCTTATAGGTCTGTAGTTCAGAAGTCCAAAATGGGTCTCACTGGACCAAAATCAAGGTTTCGGCAGAGCAGCATTCAATCCTTTCTGGAAGTTCTATAAGAATCCGTTTCCTTGCCTTTTCCAGCTTCTGGAGTTTGCCTGTATCGTTGGCTCATGGCCTCTTCCATCTTCAAAGTCAGCAGTGGCAGGTCAAGTCTTCCTCACATTAAATCACTCGATGACTCTTCTGCCCCCCTCTTCCACATGTAAAGGACCTGTGTTAGTTTACTAGGGCTGCTGTTAACAAAGTACCATGAACCGGTGGCTTAAACGACAGAAACTGATTGTCTCACAGTTCTGGAGGCTAGAAGTCCGAGGTCAAGGTTGTTGGCAGAGTCTGTTCCTTCTGAGGGCTGTGAAGAAAAGATCTGTTCCATGCCCCTCTCCTCGACTTGCAGATGATGCTCTTTCCCTGTGTCTTCACATTGTCTTCCCTCCGTACCTGGCTGCGTCCAAATTTCCTCTTCTTATAAGGACACTGGTCATGTCCAATTAGGGCCCACTTTAATAACCTTATTTTAACTTGATTACCTCTGCAAAGACCCTACTTCCAAATAAGGTCATGTTTTCAGGTACTGGGGTTAGGACTTCAACATATGAATTTGAGGGGACATGCTTCAACTTGTAACAGGACCTTTGTGATTCCATTGTACCTACTTGGATAATCCAGGAGAATCTCCTTATTGTAAGGGCAGCTGATTGACAGCCTTAACCTCACCTGCTTCCTTATTCCCCCTTTGCCATATAACATAGCACATTCACAAATTCTGGGGATAAGGACGTGGATGTCTTTGGGGGGGGGGGCATTATTCTACAGATCATATTCACTGCCTCTTTTTTATTTAATGTCAAGTATTTGTTAGGAAATCTGGTGTATTTGCTGTATGTTGAGGCCTCAGATATTTTGGATGGTTGATAAATGGTGACTATTAAAAAGAACTGCTGTTTCAGTGAGGGGTGAAGCAAAGGGCCAATATACATTTTAGGGTTAAATAAATAATTTTAAAAATTATAGAGCTGGATGTAATATATATAATATTTTTAAAAATAAGTAAAAATTTGAATGTGTGTGTATATAGCCAAAAGTCCTAGAAGACTACTTTATCTTATGTTACTATTACATCTGAAAGCTAGATAATGTTAAAAAAATTTTATTGTGTTAATATTACATATCATATCTCTTAATAAAAAATTAGTAATCAATTGCATTTAAAGCATAAGTACACTATTAAATAAACATTACTTCAGAAAACACTCTTGTGAGGAAGAAGGCAAACATTTTCTCAAGTGTCAAAAAGGAGGCAAAATTTAAAACCAAAATGTGGAGTTCACATAAAGCCATCCTGGAAAAAAAAATAAAGGAAGTAGTTCTTTTTCAGAAAAAAATAAGTTCTCAATTAGTCGGGAGTTCTGTAAATCATGTTTCCCATTCTGCTAGTCCCACAGAAAAAGCTATGCCTCACATTTAATAATTTAAAAACCTAATTTCTGATAAATAATAACTTTAATGAAAGTCAGTCATAAAATACAAATAGTTCATGGGGCCTGGAAATGTTCTATACAAACTGGGATTTGGATTCAAACAAAAGAGCAAGGAAAGAGAAGCAGTATCACTTCCTAT
Organism: Equus caballus; assembly: GCF_041296265.1. Taxonomy (NCBI): domain Eukaryota; kingdom Metazoa; phylum Chordata; class Mammalia; order Perissodactyla; family Equidae; genus Equus; species Equus caballus. The sequence goes on from NC_091691.1 coordinate 86,396,459, forward strand.
GTGGGTCTATCATGCAGGAGATAGATGCACATATTTCAAATAACACAGCTGCAAGGGAGCTGGGGAGTGTTTTAAAATGTGGAAACCGAGGCTTAGAGAAGTTGTGTGATTTATCCAAGCTCAGACATCTCGTAGGGCAGAAGTGGAATTTGAACTCAGGTTTGTCTGACTGCAGAGCTCATGTTCTACTCTGTGCTGCGTTCCTGAATCAGAAGAAAATATACCATATGAATCTCTCTAATCTCTTCAGTTGTAGGCTATACTTTTAACAGGAGTATGTAACTCTACACATACACATAATATACACTCTAAGTATTCTTTTTAAAAATATCCAGCTTATATGTTAGTGGTTGTAGCTGAGCCTGGTAGCCTTAAGTTATATATACATATATTTTTGGGGGGCGGGAGTGGTTTTGAGGAAGATTAGCCCTGAGCTAACTACTGCCAATCCTCCTCTTTTTGCTGAGGAAGCCTGGCCCTGAGCTAACATCTGTGCCCATCTTCCTCTACTTTATACGTGGGACGCCTACCACAGCATGGCTTTTTGCCAAGCAGTGCCATGTCCACACCCAGGATCCAAACTGGCAAACCCCGGCCGCTGAGAGGCGGAACATGCACACTTAGCTGCTGCACCACCAGGCTGGCCCCGGTAATGTATTTTAAAAGGTACATATTCTATGTTTAAATTTTCATTTCCAAGACTTGTCTCTTAATTGTGAATTTTTATAACTAAGTATTTCTGCTCACATCAGGACAGTTAAAAATTTATGGAGTGCTTGTTTTGTTGTTTTGTCTATTTGATTCTCTTAGGAAGTCCTTTGTGCTTAGGAAATAAAACAACATGAAGTCTCTCATCTTGAGTATAGCGTATCTTGTCAACAAGGATGCTCTAAAGTTGATAGGATGCTTGCTGCCTGGCATGTCCTTTTCCAAAAGCAATTTGGGATGTTATTGACAGTAACTCAGATTATTTAAAAGTGGGTACATCTCTGCTTTAGGTCCATGTAAGTCTAATGCCTACTGAATGTAGGATGCTTTCCATACTGATACTATTTCATCACCATATCACTTTTCCAGTATTAACTTTTACTTTTCAATATTGGCTGTTCCAACAATGGATCCACATCAAAAGTAGCTACTTTTAAAAGTATGATCATTCAACGACAGATCAATTTTTAACTTGAAAACCATAATCAAAACATTCTTTTAAAATAACAGTAGAATTTTCTCCAACTACAAAAATGTTAGACAAGGCAGGTAGCTCCAGCAGTAATTATTGATGGGTAATAAAATCAACTGAACAACAAAATTGCCCTTGAAATACAACCGTTTATTGGTACAGCTATGTTCTCCAATCAGATCTTCTGGATTAAGAATGAATTTTAAGAACAAGAGATAGTCATTAAAAAGAGAGATCATATTTCCTTGCATCTGTGTTTTCCAGGTTTGAGAAAAAAAGGGGGCATTAGTAACCTGCAATTAACCTGCTGTATTTGTATACTTCTCATTAATCAAAGCATTTTCTATTGTAACCGATGAGATGGAGCAGTGGGGCGATATTTCTTCATTATTGCTGGTTGGCTTGTTTTTGGTTTTCGTTTCCTACTGAAAAAAAATGAACTGGTGATAATGAAATGGTGTTTGCCTTGTTGTAGGTGCTATATAGTGAATCATTACAACCTTCTTTAGGATTGCTACCCATATTATTGGAACACGGCATTTACTAAATTGAGGAGACTAGACTCAGGGAAATGAAGTCACATGTATTTTGTAATCCATTTATATTCATGGATATGAAATATACATTTCCTTAGATATAAGGAGAAAAAAAACCCTTTTTTTAATAGAACTAAAGAGAAAAATGAGGTATTTTCTTTCCAAAAATACCCATGCCCTATGTGTCATTACACAATAATGATTGACAGCAGCCCAGAGGGCTTAGTCTTAGGAAAGGCTAATAAATGGCCCAAAGAAAATAGCTCATTAGGAGCTAGAAAGCAATGACTTTTTATATCCTACAGCTAAATTTGTGACAAATATGCTTATTGGGCTTACATTTTCCAAATGGTCTCCCTTCTTTCATTGCGGAATAGAAATGCACACTACTGCAAGTCAGCATGTCTTGTAGATGATTCCAGTAGAGGGATGCTACCTGTAAATAGCTTGGTTACTCAGAAATGTACCTACTTCAAGAACAATATTTCAATTGCAGTCATTTTCTCCTCATAATTGAAGGTCATGTTCTTAAAAATCCCTGTAGGAGTAAAATTGCAAGTTGAGAAACTATCACTGTAGAAAAATAAAGTTGGATGTCACAGTCAAGAAAGAACCTATAAAAACTGTTATATTTTTTGCTCACTAGGTATTTGTGTGTGTGTATAGTACACACTAAGTAAAGACAACTAGCAAAGATGTTTCACTCATTTAAAAATTTGAAATAATGGGTATTATACTACTAATTTCCATTTGCCTTTCCTAATGCTCTAGAAATTTCTCAGGATCTCTTTTTTTCCCATAATTTCAATGTCCTAGATTTTGTTTTGCTTTGTTGCACAGAATTTCCACGCTAAAATGTTTTTTGTGTCTGTTGATCCATTCAGTCGTTCAACTCATTTCTAATTTGATAATGCCTTATTAGTAAAGTGAAAATATTTTATAATAAAATAGCATGTATTTCAACATGTAAATGCTCAGGAAAGACTTTACTAGAAGACAAAAACTGTCTCTTACAATTTCCTGAATGCTTCCTAAGGGATGATATCTGCCCCAACAAGAACCTCTAATTTAGACCGGAGGTCAGCACATTATGGCCCACTGCCTGCCAGCTTAAGAATGATTTTTGCATTTTTAAATGGTTGGAAAAAAATCAAAAGAAGAATAATATTTTGAGACCTTAAAAATCGTATGCAATTCAAATTTCAGTGTCCATCAATAAAGTTTTATTGGAACACGGCTACATTCATTCATTTATGGGTTGTCTATGGCTGCTTTTGTGTCACAGCTGCAGAGTTGAGTAGTTGTGACAGAATGACGGCCCACAAAGCCTAAAGTACTTCCTATTTGACCCTTTATAGAAAATTTGCTGACCCCTGATTTAGACTACAACATCCTCCAATACATCAAATTGTATGTTCTCAGGTCTGTTCATGATAATCCCAAGACCAAATAGACGTCATCAGTCCTTCTTCACTGATATAATGTAATTCTAAGAGAGGATTTTATTTTGTCTTTTCTTCTTTTATCTTGACCCAACTCAGTTGATCTAACTCTTCTGCTTTGGGGTTTTGGTATTTTTGTTTTTGTTTTGTTTTGTGTTGTTTTAATTTTCTCCAATAGGAATGGCTTTTATTGTGCATAAAACTCCTATATACCTGACTCCAGTAGAAGATTATATTTATTTTATATCTAATTACTATTGCATGAAATTCCTTCCCCTAACTGCCAAAAATGAGCCCCCATCAGATTCTCCCACTATTTCTCAGGCCACTGTCCTCAAGAGCTCCCTAGTAAGTTCCCTGAGACTCCTGTTCCACCACAGGGAGTGCCACCTTGCTGGTCAGATGTGCCTTTAATAAAGGCTTAGGGATGATGGAGAACACATAACACAACACATAACTGACAACTGCTACGAGAATGGCTGCCTTTAAAGCCCATGGCCCCAAACCTGCTGGGACCAGAACCAGCCATATCCAGGAAATCACTACCAACCTCCTTGCCTTGGCATCTGGGGCCAACTGAGCCCTGATCAGATGTGGAGGAAGTTGCCCTCCCCAGTCCAAGGCCCACTTCACGTCTCACTCCACGCCTGGGAAGATTAACCTTCTCCCCAGACATCCATGCTCCTCAAGGGAAACCATGTTCTCAAAGACTAGGGGCTGATTCGGCAGCAAGGCCCAGAAAACAGAAGTCCAAATCTGTCAGTACAGTTTTCTCAATGTCTGAATTGTCCCCTACTCTCTGCCACAATTTTTTCTCTAAGATGAAGTGACAAGAAAAATCAGGCATGCTCTTCTCTCTGAGTCCTGTCTTAACTTATAATCCTATCTAGATCAAAACATAATTTTCAAGCATCTGTATTTAAATTTAGAGTGTGTGTGTGTGTGTGTGTGTGTGTGTGTGTGGAGGGAGTGAATTTTTCACCATCTATACTCTATAGGAACATAAGTAAAACAGCCAATCTCCATTATTTAACACCACTCTTAACACCTCGGTGTGAAGCATGTCTGTTGAGTGGCCTTGCTGTCAACAAATCCTGAGAGTCAGGGGTAGGTGTTTGTTTTATATCTGCATAACTAACAATATCCACCATAGTGGATCCTCCAAGAATACAAAGATGTTCTGTTCCAAACAGGGGGAAATTCTTTTAATTCTTAAGAGCTAATTTTTCAATCTACCAAAAGAGAAAAAACAAAACCATAAAACTTTAGGTCTAGTACTTTTAATAGAAACTGTAACTAAAATTATTACCATTTACAAAAAGGTATTTAGAAGCACATTGGTGTATATTACAATTTCAAAACATTGAACTCCTTGTTGGAGAGGAATATTTTTATATTCTGCTTGCATTTGTTTTTCAAAATGTTAAGAGGTCAATTAGCATTTTAAATAAAATGATCTACCCACCCTTTTTAAAACTCATGCAAAATGTTCTGTTTAAACTATTTTTAAATACTTTCAGAGTTTTTAGATTCTTGTGGACTGGAATACTTTAGCTTCTAGTTATCTGTTCAAGATTAAGAATGTCCTCGCAATTTCAGATTTGGGTCACTAGGGCCCTGTCTACACAAAGCAAGCACAACCAAAAGACATGGGTCTCAGGCATTTTGTAAAGAGAGCTGCTTCCTTGATCTGTCCACTCTGGATACAACATCTTATTTTATCATCAGTTTTGTCCACCCAATTTAGGTGTCTTTAGCAATCCTCAAAAGGTTCAAATTTAAGGTGGGCCTTTATAAAGACAGCAAAAACATTAGATTAGTTGAGAACAGCTGAACCCATAGTGTAGGATAAATGTTATATAATTTATTAAATGTTTATAAATATATATAAATCAAGTAATATATAAATTGGTCATAAACCAATAAATACTTTCTCTAACCCTGTAACCTCTCTTTTTTTCAATGAGGAATCAGTCTGGCCTCAAATCAGATCCAGAGGCAGTAGGAAGGAGTTACCCATTGACTTAAGAAAAGTATCTGCTGAAAACATGATTTATTTGATCATATAAGAAGCCATAAATTGCATGTAAACATTTTTTTGGCCTGAATACCAAATATCATCCATTCATAGAATAGGTTTTTTAATAAAATGAAGTTCTGGAATGCAGTTCTAGCTTGCAAACATTTTAAAAAGAAGTTCATAATAGCACATTGACATGTGCCCTCCATCCCTAAAATAGAGTAAGGCCACCAAGATTCTCTGTGGGCCAATCATGAGGCGTGAAATCAGCTCACCTCCAAGTCTATTCCAGCAGATCCTGTTCACACATCAAAGGAATGCATAGATCTATACATAGCAGTTTGCTCCTTATCCTGATTTTCCTATCAAATGTATGAAAGATACAAGGCAGCACTACTCAACTCTCTAAAGGCAGCATGTTTATAAGCCAACCAATTCCTTTCTAAAGAGAAAGAATTGGGGCTATATAGCTATGTGGAATTTTTACATATACATTTTTATGGGTTTTGGTTTACATTTGGATATAAAATATCCTTATCTATTTATTATTTTTCCATCAGAAAGTCACTTTCTTTCAAACTACTAGTGGTATTTTTGACATTCTCTAAAAGATAGATTTCTACATTAAATATGAAACACAAATAGATAGTTTCTTAGGTGTTGATTCTCTTGAAAATTGAAGTTTTCCAATCTGATCTTTCCCTCAAAAAAATGTTTCCTCTTGTTGGATTTGTGATTAGCTGTTCTAATTCATTATTATTAAAATACATATAGTGTGTATATGTGTGTGTGTATATGAGACAGAGAAAGAAAGAGAGAGGCAGAGACAGAGAGAGACAAAGAAAGAGAATGAGAATAAAAAGAGAAAATAAATATGCTAAAAATCTTAAGGCTTGAACTTTACTGCTAAGAAAAGTTATTCTGCAGACAGTTTTTCTAAGACTAAAATAAGTTTAGCATATATGCATGTCTTAAATGTCTCTTTGGATATGTAGCTTTACCCTATTCACAATGTTCATTGTACAACATGTGAGCTCTTTCAGGGTGTAACAGCCCCCAGAAGATCAGCAACCAGAGAGAGAATGGTTAGGAATAGGTGTATATGCAGGCAGGGAGCTGGTTCTTTATGGAGGAGAGGTATCAGAGGGGACAACTGGGCAAACCTAGGGATTCTGCTACAGTTTCCTTAGGGAGGATAGTTAGCTGTATTAGCTAGGCTGGGTAAAGACTAAGCTGATATAACAAAAAAATACAGAATAGAAGTTAATTTCTCTTTCATAACAATTATTAAGTGAGGCAACAGTGCTCTGTGAAGTCATTCAAAGACATGGATTCCTTCCAACTTGGAACCTTTAGAATTTACACAGTCAAAGTTGAGTTCACCCCCACATCTCACAGGGAAAGTAAGAAAAGGAAATCTGGAACAAGTAATTTCCTTCTAGGTAATTACTTGTAGAAGTCACACTTGGTACACCCATTTACATAACAGTTGAGAGAACTGAGCCTCGTAGCTACATCTAGCTGCAAAGGAATCTGGGAAATCTGGTCTCGAACAGAGCAGTCATGCATCCAGATAAATTCCATTACAATGGAACAAGGGGAGAACACCACTGGGAGAAACCCTGCAGGTGCTTCTTTGAGCACTGTATTACGGGTTTCCCACTATTGCCATTTATCTGTTTTTTACATTGTGGGTCTAAATCTTAAGGGAAGAAATTATATCTTGGATCTATGGTATTCTTCACCACAGAAATCTGCACAAATTAGGCTACTTACTATCTTTTGGATTAGATTGAGTCCAAGTCCAAAAACATAACAGTTACTTAGTTCACATTTTTGAAATGTGAGGTCTTCCTTTAAGGAAGAATCTGGCCATGTCATAGAGGATGTCAAAACCTAGGTATCTGTTTCTCTGATGCCCCTGCCTTCCCTGCAGATTCCCAAGAACGAATAGGATTCTGATTACATCAGAAAAGACTAAAATGCTAAATAGATTGCTCCCTATTGGTTCATTCTACCAGAATCAGATTAAATACTTTTATGAGCATTCAAAATTAAATCTTAAGGATTATTAAATAGCGTCATTTTCAAAATTATGTTGACTTTGGCTAGCTGATGTATTAGTCAGGGTTCTCCAGAGAAACAGAACAAATAGGATATATGTATATATTATAAGAAATTGGTTAACATGATTATGGAGGCTCAGAAGTCCCAAGATCTGCAGTTGGCAAACTGGAGACCCAGGAAAACCAATGGTGTAAGTTCCAGTCCAAGTCTGAATCCCAAGGCAGGAGAAAACCAGTGTCTCAGCTCAAAGACAGTGAGGCAGAGAGAGCGAATTCCCCTTACTCAGGCTTTTTTGTTCTATTCAGGTCCTCAATGGATTGGATGCCAACCCACATTGAGAAGGGCAATCTTCTTTACTCAGTCTACTGATTCAATGTTAATCTCATCCAGAAATACCCTCATAGACACATTCAGAATAATGTTTAACCAAGTATCTGAACAACTTGTAGTCCAGTCAAGTTAACACATAAAATTAACCATTATAGCTGATGACCCTCCTTATTCTCTTTAGTAAAAGCTCTCAAGTAGATCAAGTATGACAAAAATATCAGGTGGATAATGAGAAAAAAGTTCTGCTTTTTTTTTTTTTTTTTTAATTTCTAAAGGAGTGGTACTTGGCACTTCAGCTTAGGTGTGACTTGGGATATATTTTAAGGAAACAACCACGCTCCAAGCAGAATTAATATGACACACACAGGGCTACTTACCAGGAATAGAATATATACTGCAAATAGTCAGTCTGAGAGAGAACATGTAGCAATTTAAGAAGATCTTGTGATAAATTTGGATAGTGGCCTTTTTTCTCCCTCTCAATAGCTTTCCCACAGTATCAAAGACTTTCTGAGATACCTAGATAAATATGACATAAAATAAAAATCTAAGAATAACATCCACAATTGGGTTTTTCCCTTATAAAATAATTTTCAGACTTTTAGGCTGTCTGTCTCTCTTGAAATGATGTATTAAAATGATAATGACTCAGACAGTGTAACACAATCTGTTCAGATAATTATGGCAAAAGAGTGGAGTTCTTTTATTCCAATTGGCTCTTTTAATTGATCAGATAAGCCTAATAATCAAGCAATATCTCCTTAATTTTTGCTAGGCACATATAATTTCAGCAGCCTTGATGCATCATTATGCTCCCTTAAAATTTCTGTTAAGGATCTTTGGGAACCTATAATGTCGCAATTTTAATGGCTTTATTGAGGACACCAAACCTTATAACATTAATAGAAAAATCTCCTCATAGTTTTGCATTCGTTTCCCTCATTTCAAGACATAGTTTGTGTATTTCTCTTTCTATTCTTCAGGCTCACAGTGTAAAGCTTAATAAGAGTAAAGGAAAACCTACAAAATATTCTTTAGGACAAAAGAGATAGAACTTCTATTATTAACTGACAGTTTTCAATACTGTAAGATAGTTCCCAGTATGAATCTCAAAGATATCAAAGTTTTAGTGTGTATTAAGTAGCTAAGAAAACATCAGAGGGAAAACCTCGTCTGCAAAACTGTCGACTTGAGATTTATATTTGTCTCCCTCATCTAGTGTCTTTGTACATAAAAATGGTTATTGTTGGGGTGTTCTAATGTGATCTGTTAGCTGACTCCAAAAGTTTTGATTAAATGAGATAACTATTACCTCTGAGAAGGCTGCCAAGAGGGAGAAAGCAGGTAGGTATGCCTTTGATGATATCATTTGGATTTTAATGTCATGAACCATTCACAGTCAGACTCCAGGCCTTATGTCTGCTCTCCATCTGCTGCTGGACCAAGGCAATGAGCAAAGTGCTTCTAAGGACTATCAGCTCCTAGTTGATACAGGCAGAGCATCCTTGTCAGAATTAGTGATGCGGGCAGAACAGTGGATGTTTATTTTAGATTATTCATTCTGACAAGACTGTCGATTTGGAGTTGCTGCAACTGTGGGTTATGGGAAGTACTGAAAGTGGCTGCAGGCAGAGAAAGCCCCCTAAAGGGGGCTTCTGGGGAAGAGGGTCAATATCCCGATGAAAAGCCTTCTTGGATTTATCCACAATTAACTTTGAGCTTGCAAAATCTAAAGTGAAATCAAAGTGTATTTCCAGGACTTGATGCAATAAAGAAGTAACCATGGCAATTTCCTGCATTGCATTGAGACTGAGGGAAGAGAGGAGGGGAGCGTGGTCTCCAGCTGAATGTATATTATAAATACCATAGCAAAATTAAGGAAGAAAAGCACTGGGAAAAGTGAAGGATGTGAAGAACAGATGACAGGGTATAGGCTGCTTTTTTTGGTTCACACAAGTAGAAACTAAAGTTAATTCATAGTTCCCCTATTTACATTTCTGAAATTTTTGTTCTAAGAATTAACCAGACTCAGGCTCAGGGAGAATCAACACAGAAGTATTTCTTGGTCAATTGGTGGCACGTAGTGCTGAAGTAAGATAAATGGGTTCTGATTTTGAAAAGCAATTATTCTGCAGAAAGGATACAGCCATCCCTCCCCTTAGTGTGATGAACAATGTGTTTACTATAAAATGCTAATTAGCCCTTAAAGTTATTAATGTAATTATTGTTCATCTAAGGACATAAATATGACAGTCCCTGAGGACAAGGGCATTGCTCATTTTGAAGAAGCAGCTTAAGGCACCTTTTGCTTACCTATTTGCTTATTTTAAACTAAATCACTCTTAAGAGAAAGAAGAAAATAAAATACCACTAAGTTGTCAGTCATTTGAAGAGGACAGAGATGCTTGGAGCTGAAATAGGAGGTTATGAGATACACTGACATTTATGTTCATAAGTAAGGCATTATTTTGGGGGCCTAACAAGAGCAGATCATGGATTTAAAAGTATGTGCTATGGGGCTGGCCCAGTGGTGCAGCAGTTAAGTTCACACGTTCCACTTTGGCGGCCCAGGGTTCACCAGCTCGGATCCCAGGTTCAGACATGGCACCGCTTGGCAAGCCATGCCATGGTAGGCATCCCACATATAAAGTAGAGGAAGATGGGCATGGGTGTTAGCTCAGGGCCAGTCTTCCTCAGCAAAAAGAGGAGGATGGGCAGCAGTTACCTCAGGGCTAATCTTCCTCAAAAAAAGAAAATTTATGTGCTATGAAAGCCTCATTTAATCTCTGATAGGGCATCTTACTTTGAGTATCGTCTGGAAGAAACATTTGGGCAGGGAAGAAAATGAAAAATAGTATTGCTCTGTTCACTAAATATAGAAGATTTTGGAGGAAATATAAATTTATTTATATTTCTTACAGAACTTCAAAGTTATGTGTCTCTAGGGCAATATTGCTATCTTGTTTTCATTGCCTTCTTCAAATAGAGAGGTATCACTCTAATTATCGGGAGTAAATAAAGTTTCCTTGTTATGAAGATTAAAAGCATATTAGAAATTTACCAACATGTTCAACATTATTTAAATGAAAATAAGGTTAGGACTCTTTGTTAGGACAGAAAGGAGTGGGAGGTGTCATTGCCCAAATTCCCAACCCTTTTATTATAAAACATCTTCATATTGCACTTAACAGAAAATCCAGTCTAACATGGCTTAAGCAAAAATAGAAAATGGCTTTTCTTTTATAACTGGACACCCTGAGGTATAACCAGCTTCAGGTACAGTTTGATCCAGAAGTGTATAATCAAGGCTCCTGCTATGTTTCACTGAGGTTCTCACAACTATGCCCTGCTCTGTGTGTTGTCTTTGTCCTCAGGCACATTCCCTTCAGAGCAGCAATACTGGCTGCAGCAGTTTTAGAAATCAGAGCCACATATCACGTGGTCCATAAAGAGAGTGTAGGTCTCTTGGGAGAGCAGGGAGGTGGCTTGCAAGGAGGATGCCCCTACAGAGATCTATTTGTGTCTACTGACTCACATGCCCAGTGCAACAGACTCTATATGTTGCCTATCCAGTAGCTGTTATCCCCTTCCTCCTTGATAACAGAACCTTGATTTTGTTCAAGTATCAAGCAGCAATAGGTTCAGGCAAGTGGGCCATTCCCTCAGCCTTAAGGGATGAACCATAACTGGAATAAGTTAATAATAATATTACTACTGTCTCCAGTAACTGGTTTAGGGCATGGATAATTCTGGCCAATAGAATCTTTAGAGAAGCCCACTGGAGACCTCTGGAAAAGGTTTTCCTCTATAATAATAGAGAGAAATTTAGGCAGACATTCTACTCTCTCTACCCTTCTTTGGTTGTTGTTATAAAAGGAAGTGGAACCATGGCAGCCATCTTGTAACTATGAGAATCTTGGAGAGGCTGATTCAGAGACTGACTTTGTTAAGCCACGGAAAAAACCTTGGAGCTGCCTTCTTCTAGAAATCTTGTTAGTTAGGGGTAAAATAACCTCCTGGTTTTTTTACAACATTTTTAGTCAGATATCCTGTTACTTACAGCTCAAAATATCCTAATTGATATTGAAACCAATTGAACCTAATTGAAAACCAATCCCGAGGAGTCAGGAGATGGATGTGGTGGTGAGCTTAAGTTCTCAAGGCCTACCTATTGAGTGAAGGGTGGGTTATTCCCTTTCAAAGAGCTTAGCTGAGCATAGAAAAGAGGAGTTCTCTAGAGGCAAATCTAAGAGATTTCAAGAAAGGCAAAAGGGAGAGTGGGTGCTGGAGAGGCAATCCAAACATGTTTGATACACATGATAATTGACCTCCATCAAAAACACCACTCAAGTTGTTCATTAGGAATTTGTAGAATTTCTATTAACTGTAAAGATAATCAGAACACAGACCCTTATTTTCAGATGTCTGCCCATCATTTTTTCCTGGATGTCCCACAAGTTCATCACACTCAAATGTTTAAAATGAAACTCACTTCCTCCCGAAAAGTCGTTCCACTTGTATATTCCACATCTCAGTGAATAAGATCTCTTTCACCAAATGAAACTTCAAAGCCATTCTTGACCCTTCCTTCATCACCACCTCCCAATCAGGTCAAAACTGTTCATTCATATGCAGAATGTCTTTTGGCTTCCTCTCTTGCTCATCATTCCCATTTCCTTGCCCTAATCCATATCCTATGTCTCACTGCCACAATGCCCACCTGGACTTCTGGACTTCAGACACATCTAACTCCAATCCATCATCGCATTGCTATTTGAATTACAAATATCATTGAATAATGTTGAAAACAACCCTTTCAAAAATTTCTTACATTGTTCCTAATATAAAGGTTCAGGCTACTTTGTTCTCTAAGTCTATGCTTCAAAACATAATCCTAAATACACCATGGTAATTAAGCTAACAACAAGCAAGAATATTTAAATAGAAACATGTTTGCTAAAGAAAACAGAATAATAGCTAAGGCAAAGAGTTGAATGAGAAAAGCAAGTGCTTTGGGGTCAGGAAGTCCTGGACCTGAGTGTTAGCTTACTAGCTGCCTGAAAATTGGTCAAGTTTCTTAAACTCTCGGAGCCCTACTTCCTTACTCTATCAACATGGGGAGCACAGTTCCCACTTTGGGAGCTGTCAGGAGCTTTAAAGGAGGTAACAGAGGTTAAGTAGCTAGTGTAGAATGACAGTAGAGTCTCAACAAATAACTGCTATGATTGTTGCTCTTATTAGTAGGCACTCATGAAATATTGGATTTTTTTCCTTATCCAGAACCAGGACTATTGCAGAGGGTTTGAAAAAAACATCCAAAGATTCATGTACTAATGCTCGTACACTTTTCTCATAAGAGAGCACCCTAGGTTCATACTCGGTGACAATACACAATTCTAATAAGCTTTTTTATTCTGATTTCCCAAGCCAAATCCAATGAAAAGCAGCAAAATGAAAGGCAGGAACAGTGAAAATGGGGAGAAATAGCAGGTGACAACAAGGAAGCTTATGGAGACACCTTAACAGGCAGATGTAAGAACTCAAAATGCACAACAGAGCAGGGTAAATAGTCTTCACAAGCCTGGAGGGATCCACCATGAGCAGTACAGAGAAAGAGCATCTGGTGGTTCAGGGCACAGATTGAACACTACTGCAGATGTTTGAACCCCAGCTCTTCTTCTAGGTAGCTTATGGTCTCCAACAAGTTTCCCAACCTCTCTGTGCCTCAGTTTCCTCTCTGTAAGATGAAGACAATCATTGTACCTATGTCATAGAGTTGTATGTAAGTAAACGTAGAAGTAAATAATTTGAAGCTGTAAGGCACTTGGAGTAATGCCTGACCTGGCGTGAGTGACCACAGAAGTACTCTCTTCAACTGTTACAACACAGTATCCTCAACGTTGCTTATTTGAAAGACTGACTCATCAAATACTATGCCCTTGTCCTCTGTTTTTAAAGGAAGCGGAATACCTTTGAAAACTAGCTCAATCAAAAATGTTACACTCTTAAAAAGGTCTGGTGCTTATGGTGGAAAATTTTAAGTATCTGAAATATTTATATATCTGAAATTCCACTAAGAGTAACAGAAAACTGAGATACTACATTCGGATGCAGAATTTTTAACTGGATGTTATTTTCAGTATATTAAAAGAAGTATTTTCCCCCCATGCCTTTGGAATTGAAAAGAGAGACGGGGAGAAAGACAGGCTCTTTTGAAAGGAGTTCCTGAGCAAGGCCAGGGGAGGGCTCAGCCTCAGTGGAGGTTCCTGGGGTGGGGAAGCTCTGGATACAATTCAAATGTTTCTAAGGGATCGAAAGATCCCAGCCTTGCCGTCTATGAGACTGCCAGATCTCAGAACAAGGCTTCCCTACCTCCCACACAAATCCATCACACAGGCATTTCTTCTCTTTTCTGAAAAGAAACCATAAAACAAATCTTTTTATTCCTATTCCCTTAATGGAGAGAAGCAGTGGGCGTGGTTCTTGCATTTTTACAAAGAATGGGTGAAAACTGCTTACTAAATTTTTGTGAATAGATTTCTCAGGCTAGAAAATCTGAACAAAAGGCTAGGCTTTTGTGGCCAAGAAGATTTCCTGACATTGTCCTTCAACTGCAGTTGTGAGCACTACATAAATATCCGTAGATAAATCACTGAGATACTGATTTTATTTTCTTCCAGAATCTTCAGGATTCTCTTAGCATTTAGGGCTTGACTCCAAATAATCAATTGTTTAAGTTAGTAAGATCCAGCTGAAGGATTTGTAAAAGCCCCACATTAATATTTACCTTAAAAAAAACCTAGAAGCCAATCAAATTTGAGAGCGTATAAAAATAACATTCCACAACAGTCAAGTCCTTTATCCCATCAGGGTAAGAATTTATTAGTAGGCAAATAATAAATTCAATATGATTTGCTCACTAGATACCAAAAATGAATTTCATAAAATTCCCACCTCCCTAAGAATGGTAAAAATAACAGCTACTATAGATTGAACACCTCCTATGTGCCAGGCCCTATGCTAAGGTTTAGATATATTCTCTCTTTTAACCATCTCATCACCCTATTCAGAAGATAGCATCATATAACTCCACTTAAAAATTAGGGATTAGAGATGCTGAAGAATTTATCCAACACCTTACTTCTGAACCTGGACTTTAATTCATCATAATATACTACTTACACTCTTAGTAAAAAACGAATATAAGACAACAGTCTTAATCTGAGAAACTGTATTTACCTTAAGCCAACAGCCATTATCACGTTAATGGCAAGCAAGAAATCAATGCTTAAGAATATTAAGACCCTATGTAAAAGATATTAACAATCCATATTTTAAACACAAGTAGATAAATATGTGAAAAAATATCAGCTTTACTAGTAATCAAGAGTATAATTTTAAAAAATAAGATACCTTTTATATTAATCAGAACAGCAAAGATTTCAAATATAATACTCAATATTTTTTTAAGGATATACTGGAACAATTACTGGTAGAAGGGCAAATGTCTCTAACTTCTCTGGACAAAAATGTATAATAAATATAAAGATTCCTAGACACCTCACACCTTTGTTCAAATAATTTCTACACTACACATTTACCCTAAGGGAATAATTAGAAATTTGAACAATTTATATAAAAAGACATCCTTTTTGGAGCCAGCCTGGTGGCGTTATGGTTAAGTATGTGTGCTCCACTTCAGCAGCCCAGGGTTTACAGGTTTGGATCCCAGGCACACACTTACATGGTGGCTCATCAAGCCATGCTGTGGCAGCATCCCACATACAAAATAGCGGAAGACTGGCACAAATGTTAGCTCAGGAACAATCTTCCTCAAGAAAAAAGAGAAAAATTGTCAACAGACGTTAGCTCAGGGCCAATCTTCCTCACCCCTCCCCCCCCCAAAAAAGGACATTCTTTAAAATGTTGAATCTAACACTGAAAAAATTGTAACCACCCTAACTATTGAACAATAGAGGAAAGGTTAAATTAATTTTAGTTTATCCTTTTGATAGAATATTAAGCTAACTTTTAAAACGCCATTTGAGTAATCACTTTAAAATGATCTATATCAAGGTATAGGTATCTAAAGCTAAATGAAAAAAGGATGGACTATTTATATATAATACAATCCCAATTAAGCATCTATATATTAAGAGAAAAAGATCAAAAGTTAAATACATCAAAATATTAACAGTAGTTATTTATATGTGGGAGGTGTATCATTGATTTTGATTTACATCTTCATACATTTCTGCATTTTGCAAAGTCTCTCCAGGGAACTTCATAGTTTTATGATAATGTTAAAAAAAGTTGTAAAAAACAAGAGGGTCTCAACTAATAGAATCCTATACATGGAAAATTTGAGACTATCTCAGTTTTTGTCAGCAAGAAGTTCCAGTATTAGTGATCTATTTTCATCCGTAGTTTTATTCAACTTATACAAATAAAACAGCTCCTATCACACTGTTGATGTTCATTAGGGTAAATGCATACTAATGATCATCAGTGTGGTCCCGATGGCAAGTACGCCTCTCCTGCTGTTCTGGCACCTGGCTTTCTTAACCATAGTACAAACTGTCACTCTTTCCAAAAGAAGGAGGGAATGGAGGAGTAGGAAGCCTGAGGTAACAAATTGCCAGGGTTCCTGCTCAAAGTTCTTAAGGGTAATGATAAAACTGTCACTGAGTCATGGTTCTTGTCCTCATAACCCTCAGACCATTAACTGTGAGAACCTCCAGGAGCACACATTCTCCCTTTGGGATACATGTCCATTTGCTCAATTCAATCAAGAAGCAGTTCTTACTTGGCAAAAGGGGTGGAATTCATTAAACTCTGCTAAATTTCTTGATACGATTTCTAGAGTCGAGTGCCTTGGTGTAATACTTTCTAGACAAGCTTGTCCATACTTGGGAGCAAATCTCTTCTCCAGTCTAAACATTCATAGAATAATGTATGTATACATATACATAGACATAAATATATGTCTGGTAGGTGACTATACTGGACATCAAGAGTCAGACAAGACAGAAAGAGATGTACAGTTTTCTAGCACCTTCTAGCATCAACAATACCTACCCAACTAAACTCAGCATTTACGTGTCCATGGTGGGGGAAACATTAGAATGAATTATTTCGTATTCTAAACATTGATTGTATTAGGGCAATGGGTCAATGAAATGATTCTTTTTCATTTTAATGTTTCATAATTTTTCCAAATTTTCTTTCATTGATTATATATTACTTTTATAATGGGAAAAAACCTTTAAAATGCTTAATGTACTCTGCCCTTGCAGAAATTAAAACCTAGCAAGGAAGGCAGAGAGTTTTACAACTAGCTATATGACAGTATAAGGAGTGCTACCCTCACCGTGCAAAGTTTTGGGGAACCCTCATGGGAGGGAGATTAATTCTGTCCAAGAAGGAAGAGGAGCCATGAGGTTGAGTGAGCTTCACAGAGGAAGAAGCTTCTGAAATGGGCCTTAAAGGTTGAGTAAAATATTTAGCAGACCAAAGAGAGCATTCCAAGGGAGAGGTCAGCATGAGAAATTCCAGAAAATGCTGGAGGAAGGGCGGTTAATCTGGGCTGATAGCTCTTATTTGATGTGGCTACCCCAATCATCATTCTATTCCAACCCAATGTTTAACCTTGATTAAATTTTAATTCTTAAATATGCATTTAGGTTAAAATTGATTTCTTATTTTAGTATGTTTCACATTAAATAAAACTGTATGCTTCATCTGTCTCAATGTGAAGAATATTTCAAAAATGAAACTGATTTCAAAATTAAACAGATTAAGTGTTCAGTCAATTCATTTGATTTGCATTTTAGAGATTTCTGTTGAGAAATTATAATGGTTCTTCACAGCTCATTATTTCTTAGCGATTTGATCAAAGGTTCTGTAACTTAGTTAATTCAGGTGTAGAACAACATTTAGGAAAACATATTTAAGCAGTTTTATGACATATGTGAGGATGTGAATTGTAATATAAGTATACTGTAATAGTTTCTGGCAAAAATCCTTTCAGATAGTTTAACTGGAGACTCCAGTGAACCAACGTAAAGCCAGTTAGGGAAAATTATCTGATAGTGACAGAAGGACTGCCCAAACAAAGAACAGAAGATGGGGCCCTAATCCCAGTGCCTCCATTTACTAGCCATGAGATTACAGCAAATGATAAACTCTGAACCTCAGTTTCCCCATCTGTGAAAGACATAACAATACTACTATGTTTTCCTTACTTCACAGGATTATTAAAATCACATCAGAATGTACAGTCATCAGTTATGCAATTGTTAAAGACCTTAGAGAAAATCTTATTAGGCTTCTAGATTTTGCTCCAACAACCCTCATTCAGGGGCCCCTAGCAAGATGTAGAAAGGGTGAAAACAGGATGAAGGATATTGCTGCTGAATGGATAGGGTCCTCTCTCTCACATCCCCCTTTTCAGCTGAGGAGTCCTAGATTATCTGCTTTATATATTGAGCTCCAGAAAAGCTTCCATTTGAAGCAAATGCACAAAGGTTTAAAAGGATTGAAAGCCACTGATTTATTCCAATTGCCTCCTATTACAATGAAAAAAGTAAAACCCAGAGAAGCTAAATAACTTCCCCAACTTTAAGTAACTATAAGGTGGCTGGGGCAATTAATAAAATCCAGGTCTTCTGTTTCCAAAACCAATGCCTTTTCTGCTATACAACATGGAAGAGTTAAATAAACATTATGTACTGACACGGAAGGACTAAGAAGCCACATAAGTTTACATACGAGATATATGACATCACCTGTATAGTATAAAAATTCTGTTCAGCAATATAAAACTATTTCACTCACTAATCTGTAAATTTATTCAATAAATAAGTGTCAGATACACGCCAGGCATTGTTCTAAACACTAGTTTTAACAATTCAGTGTCAAGCAAAGAAGTTATGACATCCCAGCTTAACACTGGAATAAAACACTCCATTTTTTTCCTGGAATTGATGAATAATAGGCAGAGTATTATACATTTAATTTTTGCTCTAATTTCACTAGTGAAATAAACCCTAATCTAGTTGTATCGGGGCCCACCCTCATGGAATTTCCTCTTATTAATTTGTTCCTTCTGTCAAAAGCTAACACTCCATTTGTGGAGTACAGTCCGCCAATTCTCACCTTCAAGGAAGTGGAACCTGCAGACACCTCCTTTCTCTTCTATATGTTTATTTTCTTCCTTCCTGATGATTGTTCTGCAACATATAAATATGCTCTAGTGTATCCCATATTAAAAATAAAACAAAAAACTTCTTTATCCCCATGACCAACTGCGACTCTGTTTTCTTTCTTCATTTCAAAGCAAATATTTTTGGAAAGAGTTGTCTACAGCCCTTGTGGCCTTTCCCACCCTCACCCTGACCCACATCACTGGTAGAAGGCAAGCTCCATTGTCTCTCCCCTCTAGAATGTGAGAAAGGGGATCTTGTCTGTTCACTGTTGTATGCCCAGCACTTGAAATAGTGCCTACCATATGTCTAATTCCATAAATATTTGTACGAATAAATCATCTAGAACGATATAGTGATTTGGTGAATTATGTAACATATAGAGTGACAATTTCTCACATATTTCTGAAGGATAGGTCACAATATATGCTAAATTTTACTTGATCCCAAATTAAATTTCTTCAACCACTATTTGAAAAAATTTGTGATGACCCATAGTGCTAGAGTAAAAGTTAAACAAATGTAATTTTATTCCTACCACAATTGCAACAGGATATTTTTGTATAACTTGGCAAAATAATTCTAAAATCCATTTTAAGAAATAAATATTTTAAAGTAACTAGGAAAATTTGACAAAGAAGAATAATATGGGTAAAATTGCACTACAAGATATAAAAATTGCGTTACAAAATAACAGTAATTAAAACAGCGTGAATCTGGCACAAGATGAGAGATCAGAAACAGTTTACAGAGTTCAGAATTGAACTCAAATGTATTTGGAGATTTTGAAAATAAAAAAGATAACGTTTCAAATCAGAGAGGGAAATAGTGGTTATTCAATAAAAGATCTTGGGACTTCTGCCTAGGTGCTTGCTAAATGAATAAGTAACCCTTCCTTACTCCTTATACTGAACTCCAAATAAATCCATAATAGAAAATAAAGTATTAGAAAATAATTTTACAGCCTTGGAGTGAGGAAGGCTTTTTGAGTATATCAACAAAACTAGAACCATAAAGAAAAACACTGACTGATGACAGACTCAACTTCTTAAAAGTGAAAAAGTATATATGATAAAAACAAAACAAAATAAACTAGAAAACCCTCTCAATGAGATTAAAAGACAAACAAAAAACTAGCAAACATTTTTGCATCATACATATGATAAAGGATTACAAAAGAGTGATGTTAAATCAAGAGAGAAAAGAACATGCCGATAGATAAAAGGGCAAAGGAAACAGATAATTCACAAAAGAATAAATATAAATGGTAAATAAACGTGAAAATATAATCTCATTACTAATCAAAAGAATGCAAGTTAAATTCTAAACTTCCTTTTCCTATTATCTTAGCCAGCTAAAAGTAAAAGTATTTGCAATATACTGGGTTGACAAGGATGGATGGAAACCAGAATTCTTATGCACTATTCTGAGAGAGTAAAGTGATACAAAGTTCCTGGGAGTTAGTTTGGCATTAAATGTAACATATCCATTAAGGGAACAACCAGGCAATTAATACATAAAGGGTATTCTTTGCACAGTCATTTATAATTGAAAAAAAAGTCCATCAATAGGAGATTATTGAATATGTCGTTATCGATCCATACAGGGAACTACTATGCAAACCTAATTCTGTGGACCTACGTTTTTGAAATGTAGAAAGATATCCACAATATGTCAAGTGGAAAAGGTAGATTACAAAACTATTCTACCTTCTAAATATTTCTTGAATCAATCCCCTCGTTTCATCTCCATCATTACTCTGGTACAAGCTAACATTCTCTCATCTTCGTCCCCCAGCTTCCTCTTGGGCCTTCCTCCCATGGAATTTCCTGATGCAGTCAAAGGCATAGTTTTGCAATGCTAATATCTGATTATCTTACTCCTTATTGAAAAAGCATACTACCCCTTGCCCTATCTGGTTCCTGTTGACTCTCTCTCTTGCCTCTCTCCCACTTTGTAGGTACCCCAGCCACAGTGGCCTTCTTTCAGTTCTTCTGTTCCCCCTCACCCACTCCAATGTTGGGCCCTTGCACTTGTTCTCTGTCTGGAACCTTCTTGCCCACGCTGCACCTCCCCCCTCCACACTATGCCTCTGCACCTTTCAGGGCTGAACACAGACGGCATTTCCTCAGGAAAGTCTTCCCCGACTGCACACCCCAGGTCAGCTCTCCCTTTACAGACTCTCATAGCTCTCTTTCTTTTTCCTTGGTTACCTTATCATAGTTTGCAAATATATATTTGTGGATTATATCATTACTATCCA